>NC_000084.6:84545979-89763479 GCF_000001635.26 Mus musculus
AACAAGCCATGTTACTCCACCCAGCTACCTTTGCTGTTTAGTTAACTAGGTTGGAAACACGAACATCTGTCTTAGGAACAGTCCTCAACTAACTTTGCCAGAGTCTGTGGGGAGACTTTTTTATATTCCTCAACAGTTGGAGGTTTCCATTCAACCTGGCTCCACATATAGTGACTCTTGGACCTTAATCTGTTTTCTCCTCAGGTCTCTGCCCTCCATGGGGCTTGAGAGCACAAGGCCAATACACAATTCTGTCACCATGCTTGCACAAAGAAACTCAGAGGAATCTACCAAAAGAGAGGAGAATGAAGAATCAGTTGACAGCAAAGTGTCCCTTCTGCTTACACTTCCAACACCTGTGCTCAAGCACTTCCTGGGCAAATCAGGAACACTGGCAGAGAAAAGACTTAGGAAACTGATTAGCAAGGGGAAGTGCATCTAAGGAAAAGCAGACACAGAACAGGTGACAAACAAAGGCCAAAACCCAGCCGCTCCTAAGCTGCTGTGACAACGGGGCACTTAAACACCTTGACCCCAGTATGACTTTTAATAACCAGGAGCCAAAAATAGATATTCAAGACACTACCACACGACTATTTCACTGGAGGGAAAAAAACAGAAGCTGACATTTTCAACTATAACCAACATGTAAAAATGCTTATTTTATCTCTAGTGTGTTCTATCAGTTAACCACACTTGGTGGCCTTGGAATAAGTCCATGAACCATGGGAAGACAAGCGCCATGTGACCATGCAGAAGGAAAGGCGCACTGGTGGCAATGACACTCTCCACCACTGTGAGACCCACTGCAAGGAGCTCTCCTCTCCACATCGCTGTCTTACCCCAATTCTCTCCCGAAGTACCAAACACTTCAGTGGAAAATAAGAGAGAGTTCTAGAATAATGTTTGTATCTGAATATTCTAATCAAAATATTGCTTAGGTTTTCAAACCATAGAGTGAGTTGCATTATAAAATAATGTAGAAAATACTGATAATTTGAAAGGTATTTAAAGAATTTTACCCCCAGAAGGGTAAAGGCTTCACCTGGGTTAAGTGACAGAAGAGACAGTATTTGTTGCATGGTGTTTTTGAATTTCAAAGTAGAGGCAAAAGCATAGTCATAGGAAAAGCAATAAAATATTATGTAGAAAATACAAACAATTCATCTTTGTAATGGATGTGTTACTATTAAGTTAGATCTTTCTTACAGAAAACGAGAGGTGCTATAGTTTATACTGTTACAGACAAAATGCACTGCTACAGCACAAAACCAACTTCTCTGTTTCTAACCAGAACAACCAGCTGAAGCAAATACTTATTTTATTTGGATACATCTGTAGATATGATGGGTGTAATTAATTGTTCAGCTCAAAATGCAATTCTGTGGTACTTTTAATGATTTAGGTATACACAGCTTTAGTTCTCAAAGCAGACTAAAAATAGTGATTTTAATTTATTCCTGCTGCCTACAATTACCCACAACCATGTATTTTTAAATATTTCCAGCCTATAAAAATTACTAATTTTTGCCACTTGTGTTTATCTGCATTTAGACTTTGATTTGGATAAATTAAGCTCTCAAGTGTTCCTTGCTTTATGAAACTCTGCATGTTGTACACTTCAACACAAATAAATGACTTGTACCATTAGAGGTTTAAATAATGTAATGTATTTCATGCTCAGCCTGAAGCTGGGTTCCAATGAAGTTGCTAATGCACGTAATGATTAAGTGTAACTCAAATACTAACTGTGTTGTTGAAAACATGACAGGCAATAATTTGGTCTATTATATTCTGCCATTTAATTGCCTAGTACAGACATTCTCTGACACGTTATGAAGCAATGATTTACAATTATTCAAGCTGCAAAGGTCAGAAAGTGACATTATAATCATCTACATAGAGATCCCTCTAATGCACAAAAACTAGGTAATCACACACACACACACACACACACACACACACACACAGTTAACTGCATTAGAAACTTTCTATTTAAGGTTTTCTAAATCAACTAGGAAAAAACATTTCCTAAGCATACTAATGTACAATTTAAATTTTTTGTGGAATCTTCTCATAAACTGAGTGAAATATTTGAAAAAATGTTCTTATTCTCTCCTGATTAGGTAAGACCTATTCAACTATTTAACTTCATACACACACAGACACACACATATCTCAAGACTCAACACAAGAAAATCTACCACTAAGTAACATAGTCCCTAATTCACAGATACTGGGTTTATGCTTCTGAAAAATGACATAAAAATTTAGGCATCATTTTTTGGGTCTACTGTAAGTTTTCTACAATTGTTCTAAGATAATTAGTATTGAAATATAACAATAACCTATCTTGATCTATTTTACCCCAGTACCAGTTTTAGGCATGTTTTTCCCTATTACATAGAGATGGTCAACCATATATAAGTACAATAAATTATCACCAGATGAAGAACAGAGAGGAAGGGGAAGGGAGAGGGAAGGGGGAGGGGCTAATATCATTTACAGTAACACTTACCCACAGGGAGAATAAAACAAGGAAATGAGGCAGGGTTTGAATACCAGAATATGAAAGCAAGACTGGATAAGCAGTCTTTTATCAGAACGTAAATTTTGACAAAAATGGAATACATGTGGCTAATGCAAGTAGATGTTATGCTATTATATGCTACAGAAAACAACCTAGATGAAAAACAATGAATAAAAATCATAGTAATGGAAACAGACACAAACAACACAGAACAGAAAGAAAATGAACAGAAAGGGGTAATTAGGAGAGGAGCAGCCATAAGGCAGGAGGGCCGGGGGCAGAAGTGGAGCACTGCATCAATACTTGTAACTGCGCTCCCCGTCTGTGCACAGGGAGAGCAAACACCAGCTAAAAGAGTAGGAGCCAGCAAAATCATCAAACGAGACGAGTGTCAAATGCAGCATTTACACCAAACCGTGAACAAATGCTAGCATTCAGAACACAATGCACATGGGCGTATTAACATGTGTGAAACTGAGCAGTGTGAAACTGATCCTGGGCCTTGTACATGTTAGACAAGAGGTCTACCCCTAAGCTGCATCCCAAATCCCACATCCAGAATTTAAAAAAAAAAAAAAAAAAAACAAACTAGCAAAACATGTAGAATGACTTTTGGGGGTTGAGAGTTTTCACATTCTTGACACCTAACATAAGTAAAGACAGAGGATCATGACTTTAATAAAAAGATGTGCCTGGTCTATTTTTAAGCCAAACTGTAGTTAAATAAAACTATCCGCTTTTGCCCAGGGCGATGTTGGTTTACCTCTGCCCCCACTAAGCACTATCACACTGGTAGCAGACTTTCACATTGACTATACATTAAAAATCTGGATATGAATATCATTGCACTCATAAAACTCTTCTCCTAATCATACTTAGATGTAAGAAAAATACTATACAGAAGATCTACTAGAACTAGAGATACGGTTCCGAGGATAGAGAGCACTGGCTGCTCTTGCAAAGGACCTGGGTGTGATTCCCAGAACCAACATGGAGGCCCGTGAGCATCTGTACCTTCAGAGTATCCAACACGGCCTTCTGGCCTCCACAGGCAACAGGCATGCATGACATCCACATACACACATGCAGACACACACACAGAAAATCATCAATAATTTTTAAAATGGAGGGTAGAGAGATGGCCTTGAGGTTAAGAATACATGTTTTTCTTTCAGAGGACCTGAGTTTAATTCCGATTTCCCACACGATGATTTACAATCATCTATAACTCCAACTCCAGAAAATCTGCAGCATCCTCTAACCTCACAGGCACTAGGGACCAAGAATGCTCTGCCTACGCTCATATGCATAAAATACACAAACATTTTTTAAATAATAATTTTCAAAGCAGCAATTTGCAAGTCAACAAATAAAACTCAGCTCTCCTGGAACAACTTTATTGATTTTATTCATTATCTGCTCCTTAAAATATGAAATGTGCAGTAATGTGTTCCTAACATGAAAAGATAAACCTTGCCCATAGAGAACGGTAGTCCTAAGTCAGAACCAGACAATGGAAACCAGGCTTTCAACTCAGTCAGCTTCTGCTGTCAAGGTAAGTTAAACCCTGCTGTCCCATGGCCAACATCTGCCAGGAGAGGATAAGGAAGAGACAACCTTCAAATTCTTGATCTTTAAGATTCAGAAAACTAAAAGCAACATAAGTCCAGATGCAACAATTTGAAAGGCAATTTTTATGTGTGAGTTGACAATTCAGAATAATACAATGACGTCTTAATGGAACCCCTAAGACACATAGTTCACATGGACCTAGAATTTTCCTACACAAAGACAAGAAAAAGCAGCCAAATACTTACAAGCAACCTGCTACATTAATACTAAAGTTATCCAACAGAATATAATACCATTTCCTTAAATTTCACCATAAGAAAACTATGAGGTTACTGCAAAAAGAAGTCCAGTTTTATAACTGTTAATTAAAGAACGTTCCCACCTCATTGCTTTACACATTACTCAACCAGGTCTATTTGAGAAATAACTACTTATAACTAAATAAAGAAGAGGTCATTAATGAAATTTCAGAAGACTGAGACTAAGATATTAACTACTGGAGAAAAGAAAACATAGTACAGGACCTTCTGTTTGTGACAAAATTACAGAACTAATGTTCCTGAAAGATCACCTCACCTTTTAAAGCAGGATTCTGTAAAAGGTAAAATTTATAGCAATTAAAGCTAATGAAGAAATGCAGCATAGCCTGCTTATGTTCAGGAACTAATGGGTCCACTGAGCATTTGGGAGACGATTTAGCCATCAGTGGTAATGAATTGACACTGTCAGCAGTGTTAATGTACCAGTGCTCTCCAGTGTCAGGGGCAAGAGCCAGTCCCTACTTCTTGTTTTGTTTTCTATTTTAACTTGTGTTACTCTCCTGCACCTAACACATGAACGTAAACAGCCAAAGACACCACGTCATGAAAATCAAACCGCCTGGTTCATCACTGCTCTATTCAAGCTCACTGGTCAATGCTCCTCCGCTCTCTGACCTTCTCAGAGCGTCTGCCTTTACTGTAAGGCTCTCCACCCTACTAAATTACTATGTGTGACTTTTAGACTGGGCTTATTTTTAGAAAGAAAGAGAATTATAATTATATAGGAGGTGAAATTTAAAGCCTAACTCTAAGTCTAAAAGTTAAATACTAAAATCTAGTATGCTTTATCACCCTTCACACACAGACACACACACACACTAAAATGAAGCTGTCTATTGCAAACATAAGACTCAATGCACTCATATTTGCTTACATTCTATTATCTTGGTGATCATGTATATGAACTACTAGTGTGTGTCATCTGTGTACAGTAAGCAATCAGCTAAGGAAAGGTGCATTCTCCAAATTATACATTTAAACCTGATTAATTCTAAACTGTTTCTGATACTATGTATGTAAAGTATGATTCTCTGGAAAAGTTTCTTTTTCTCTTTCCAATATTATTACCCTAAATTTAAAAAACGGATAAAAGATAGATCTCAACAAACCTAATATGCAAAATAATTTTTTTTTTTACTTATTTCTCACAAATGGGAAAGAAACTGCTTCCTGCTTCCTAATGGCGCATCTTCACTGGAGTCATGATCATCTTCTATAACTCAGAGACTAACAACAGTAAGTGAGATATCTTCTAAAATTACGAGACCTATAGAAATTAAAATGGACCATTTGGGACTTGACCCCAGCAGCTAAACTCAGTAGTAACAAAACTCATTCTCCAACTGATCAGGAGTGGCTCCAGGGCAAAGGTCCATCTTCATTTACTTTAGCTGCAAGTCACTGAACCATCAATTTGGCCATTGAATAAATCACAGACCATGGTTGATAAAACTGCTTGCAAAGTTATTTATAAAACTATCTTAAGGATCAAAAAATGGAATTGTATTCTGGAAAAATGTATTGTCCAATAAAAAGAAGAACTGTTCCTGACTTGAAGGCTGTTTACGTGTTTACGTAAACCTGAAGAGCCATCTGCATAAGCATAATATTGGACCCATGAGTTTCAGATTTCTTAAGTTTCACATAAAGTATTTTATATGATGTACTTATTAGCTAATTCCTCTAGCATAATAACATTAAGATATATTTTAATAAGAAAGAGAGTATTAAAATCCACCTCTGAATGTCCTGTGATACACCATATATGTCACAGCATTTTAAAACCTTTTAAACATTTCTGCTAAATTAATGAGTTTTGCATGAAGGTAGCTCAGTGCTTTCTATTAAATGTAACATATCTGAAGGACAATTAAACATTGTGAATGACTCCACAAAGAATCATGAACTAAAAAGGGAAAGTAGTTCTGAAATCACACAATACAAAAATACATTATACACTGTAAAAAAGCATCATACACTGCTTTACCACACCATCCATAAACACTGAGTAGCCAGGCATCTGAAACGAAGTCTCTTGGTTTTCCTTGTAGAATATGTCCAATGGGACCAGAGTCATTAATGAGATTAAAATTAAGGCAGTATAGCAGAAGGAAAAGAAACATACATATGCGCTCCTAAAGCTATCTTATCTGGGGGAGTTTTTTGTCTTTAAATGGAATTTATAGTTCTCTCTGGCAATGTGAATGAACATCCTATAATTTAGTCAATTTACAGATTACAGGTTCAAATTGACCTTGTAGCCCATAAAATTGCTCATCTTCAGCACAGGATTAGAAGTGGGAGAAGAATGTCATAACTGCATTTAAGGAATTTACCATAACAAAGGGAAGGAGGATACGCACGCATAATTTTCGCCACTCTTACTCATATCAGTTTTGAATTCTCAAACAATAGCTATCCCGCACAGGGCTCCTGGCTCTCACAGCAAAGGTGCCTTATTTACTCACCCACAGACGTGACACTTGTACTCCCTCATCCCAAGGTGCCTTTTCACATGGTTTCTGGCATCTCCAAGCTGAGCTGTTGCAAAATGGCATATCTTGCACTTGAATGGTTTTGATCCTGAGTAAATTTAACATAAAATAAGGTTTGGACTCGAGTCACACATTACAGATAAGACTTTTAACTGTGGAAAACAAGCTAAATGTTAAGTACTACTACCTTCAGTCTAGGTGAGAACTGCTGTCCCCAAAGTGGATCACATGCATTAATTTGTAACTTTCTTATTCCCATAATTATCTCACCCATACAGTTTTAATGTTTTAGTGAGTCTTCCCAATTCTCAATTATATTTCTAAGATGTAAAGTCAAAGTTAAATACCATAGACAGATTGAATGAGATGTTAAATATTTTTCATACAACTGATAAAAATATTTCTTGAAGTATTCTTTGTACTAATGGAAGGAACATTTTAAAAGCACAAATACAAACAAAATCACTGGTGTGTACAGTGTGTCACTAAGGATATTTCTCAGTGCCCATCAACTTGCCTCAGATTTCTCCAGCTTTGAATTCACATGCACAAAAACAGTAGTACAAACGTTCTATCCCTGACCTCAATGAGTCGCCAGACACGAGACACAGGACATAACTGCCTTGCTCTTGTCATCGTGTCACAGTCTGTGGTGCTTCACAAACCACAAGGGTCAACATCTCGGTTACTCAGTTCACTAACAAATGCTTCAACACAAGAGCAGCAGTAACAACAACAACATATTTTAATTAATTAGAGAAGAGTGAGATTAAACTATAATCCAAAACAAAACATAACCCCTTTCAGAGTTGCTAGCACCACTGTGAGTAATGGGAAAGACACCACATTATTATTATTATTATTCATTAGTCAGTCCCACATTAATGAGAAATAACAATCTCCTAAAAACATATGTACAGACTGTCTTCCAGTTTTCTAAGTACTACGTCTTGAAAGAAATCAAAACAATAAAGACCACAGCTTAAAATCATTACAATGTTTCTTGTTCATGATTAGTATGTAATTTGGGAATCAACTCTTCCAATGTGGTAAGAGTATGAAACATGTAAATTTCAAAAGTTACAGAGTACAAATAAAGAAAGTCTCAATATTTGATCAATGAACTTTTGTGGAGTCCTGGAAAAGAAAATAAGCTTGAACTAAAGCACTCAAGAAAAAAATTAATTCTTAAGTTTGAATTTAGTTCTTAAAGGTGATCAAAAACATGAAGCATTTCATTTTAACCTTCTAACATAAATTTAAGAAGGAGGTCAACAGCACTGCATAGCAGACAAGGCTGAGCACGTCCCTGTTCAACGACAGTGAGGCCGAGTTCACAGTGCTTCGTTTCTATGGTTGGAAGGAGGTGTAAAATGCATACAACACCCGAATGGCTCTATCTAGTAAGACTTAGATGTCTGAATAGCAAGAGCAGGTTGGGATTCTAGCTTACAGCAGTAACATTCTAGCAATCATTTTGGAAACGATTTTTTTAATAACTTATTTAAATGATCCAGATAAAATTAAGCCTATGGGCACTTTGAAACATGTGAGAGACAGATTCCCGCATGGGATTTTGGAAACATAAGAATCGACCCGCCTGTGGTTTCTGCTGTGGTGCTTTTCCAAGGACAACTTGGAAACTATTAATAAACCATGGTATCAAGACCTGAAACAAAAAGGACCAAACATTTATCTGCAAGATGACTTGGAGACGCAGATATAAACACATGGTGGATCTGACAGCCCCCAAATTCTGACTAGGCCGGCCCAGGTGGCACTCACGTCCCAGTGAGCTGCACAGAAACACCTGTGATTCTAATCTGCTGTGCACAGCTCTGAGGAGGTCCTTCCTTAAGTCAGGGAGACCTCACAGCTGACAGTCGTGATCCTAACTGGCTGTCTAAAGTGCCCTTCCTATGCCATCAGCATTCAAGGACCAGCTGAGCTAAGGCTTCTCTGTGAGAAAAGGAAGTCTTTCTTTTTACTTAAAGATAGTGTCTCATTCTTACACTGGCCATATGATACACATTATGAGTCTACACATGTTTAAATCACAAAACCTATAAAATCACATATTTCTCAATTTGCCTTTCTCTCAGGTGTATCTGAGCATTAAAAACATCCAGGGTTATCTTAAGTAATTCTATCCCTTGGAGCAGCATTACCCTCAGAAGATTTTTTTTTTTAATTTTAATTTGGACTATAGGATTTTTATGGAGAAGAAAAACACTAAAGTGGCCTTAACTTTCTGGTGCTTGAGTATTTACTAAACAAATCCAAGGACTTGAAACGTCACTCTGCACTCAGACCTACAGGTCACACTTCTGCTGAATTCTCACTGCTACGTGCACACACACATGTGGCGTTCAAACTCAGAAGGACAGGAGCCTGCAGGTCTTAGAGGGAGAAGTAATGCAGATGCCTGTCTTTCCTGCAGACCATGCAGAGCATGCAATGCTCACTGACTCTAGTGTAGACCCCAGTTCTCCCTAAGCATTTTGAACATCTCCCTCACTCGTTCTTTCACTCAGTCATTCACACCCATCCAACAGTTACACTGCACACCAACTTTAAGTGAAGTGTGTGCAGAGTAGTAGTGAATGGAGTCAGCCCCTTTCCACCGGGCTCAGTCTGCAAGCTAACGTGGTGAACTACATAGTTTCTAAACCATTACATACTGAGTAACAGACACCCAGCACTAAGAGTTTTCGGTGAATTTGCACACACCACCATAGGTACCCACATACAAACTTTTTCCAAAGGGCATAAGGGACCAAATTACTATAAACACAAAACAGAATGGCTTCCTGATATCTTGAGGCTTAAGTGTACTTTCCATGTGCTGTGACATAAAACACAGAATGCTACACAAGAGAGGACACCTGCTCCATGAGCTCCTGAACTGCAAGATAATCAGGCTGAGTGCTTCATAGCACAAATGCACAGGAAGCAATATGCTTTCTGCCTACAGTTCTTTATAATAAAAACTTTTTTTTTTTTCGAGACAGGGTTTCTCTGTATAGCCCTGGCTGTCCTGGAACTCACTTGGCACACGCCTTTCATCTCAGCACTCGGGAGGCAGAGGCAGGCGGATTTCTGAGTTCGAGGCCAGCCTCGTCTACAAAAACTTATTTCTTAAGTGTGCTGCTTCTATCACACTAACAATAATTAGACCAGGTTTCATAAAACATATAGCAAATTCCAAATTTGGAACCGGGTTGGAAGAGTGAGCCATTTCCACCTAAGCAGGACTAGCGGCCCTGTGATTACTCGATCTTTCATAGATAGAGAAAGCACCAGAGTTGTCCTGGGGGGGGGGGGGAACGACAGCATGAAATTAAATCTGAAGACCAACTTCCCCCAAAAAGGTGACTCAGGAAGGATGTGCTCTGCAGTGCTTCCGAGCCTGCAAAAATGTACTTGCTGATAAGACCAACAGAAGATATTAGGAAAAAAAGCATGCTAACTTTTCCTAAATGTTACAATCAATGATGTAACTTCTATAAGTAGGGTTACTCTGTCACATATTGATAGTTACCTCACTTTCACATCCACATTAACTTGATTTTAAATGCAATTAATACATATAGTCAAGGAAGACTAATGGACTACATTCTGCACTTAACCTGGTAGACATTTTCAAATGGCACAAGTGACCAGTGCAAACCTATTTTGCATTGTAAACGACTAAATAAATCTTAATGGATTAAGAATGATCAGCTATCAACACACAAGGGAAATTAAGTGCTGAAATGCCTACATTGATTATTTTAAATTATTAGCCTTACTCTATTCTTGAATCTGTATGCTTTTAGTGAGCTTTAACACATTTACAAGACTTATTGACTATAATTACAAGAGAATTCAAGGAATGGCCACATCAATTATAAGCAACATGTCCTGACCGGACAGTGGCATAAAGAATTCTAAAAAGAGCTGCATTAGCATCTTCCTCTCAGCTTTATCCAGCTTTATCTGACTTACGAGGATATGTTACGAAAACACATTTTCTATGCATAAAAACAGCCTGGTACCTAAGATCACGCATGTCAGAGTGTGAGGAGCAACAACAGAGGGTCTGACCACGCAAACCAGTAAGCACCCACATGCACTCAGTGATGACCCTGCAGCCTGTGACTAGTGGAGCTCAGGCCCACACGAGGACTAAAATGTTTATATTTACCTCAACTAATCCTACGTGCCTTTCCCTGTTACTTTCTTCAAGGAAAAATTTTGATCTATCTTTAATAATCATCAATTACTGATAATGCTCTGTATCTTTCTCCTTGTAACCAGTTTCAAAAACTGCAGAAATTTAAAGTATAGATTTAATAATATGCCATTATTTAAAAGTACAGTAAAATAAACCTTACAGTTTTAATGAAAATATGTTCTTTGAAATGTGAATTTATTATTCAAATCCACTCATAAATTCAACCATGTAGACAGAACTTGTCTAAGCAGAGCACAATGATTTAGAAAAGCTGTCTATTTAAAATAAAGAATGTATGGCAGGTTTATAGAAACACTGCACTGAATTTTTACATAAATTTAGAACAGTAGCTTATGCATTTTTCACCAAATATATATATATATATTTTTAAAAATTTATCCCCAAACTAAACATTACCATGGAATGTTCAGTGTATCCAAGTACAGACCCTAAATCAGGTGTTTCCTCAATGAAAACCAAATTCCAACACATACTGAGAAAGCCATGTTCACAAATTCTGATCTTTGAAAGTAGAATCTTACTGCTGACAGTCAAACTTATAGATATAAACTATATGTTAATAAATATGTTTAAATTACTAATATCTTAAGAATTTTATTAAGGGGCAGGAGAGATGGCTCAGCAGTTTAAAACCCTGGTTTCTCTTCCACAGGAGAACCCAGGTTAGATTCCCAGGGGATCCAATGCCCTCTTCTGGCTTCCGTGGGTACTGCATGCAAGTGGTACATATACATGCAAACAAAACACATTAAAAATAATACTTAAAAAAATTTCAGGCATGTCTTAAAACAAAAGAAATTTATTAAAGGCTAAACACTCCTTAATATGCTCTCTGAAACCACAAAGTGTCATTTAATATAGAATTTGGAAAACCAAATAATTAGGACAAATGAAAAGCCATAAAACATGGGAGTTTTACAAAGGTATGAAACAGTGCTTTTTGACAGAAGTAAAAGAAATGTGTCCACTAGTCTGCCTTTAGAGCTGTTACAGCTGGATTAATTACCTTTGGAAGCATCAAGTGTCAACACTTCTCAGATACAAGTGGAGCATCCCACAAACGAATGTGAATCAGGTGGAAGCCCACAAGCAAATTCAAGTAGAGCTCACACTTGGTTGGACCCAAAGTCCCAACTTCATTATTCTTTTTGCACGTCATAGGACACCAGGGGCTTGCTGCGCGGCTTACATACCTGTGTGAGTCCGAATGTGAGCCAGAAAGGCCATGGAGTTGCTACTCCGACACATCTTCCCACAATACTTGCAGACGTTGCCCTGGTTCTCCTCTCTCTCCCGATTGATCTGCTCGGTGTCTTCCACTATGTACTTGTTTACCTCCCGCAGCAACTCCTCATGCTGTCCTTTAATATGCAGAAATAAATTCTGTTCCGAATCAAAGGGCTCTGTACACTTGACACATTTGAAGGTGGCCCCTCCTTCTGGAAGCTCTTCTACACTGGCCTGTTCATTTCTCATGTGACCAGCACTAGCCAAATGCTGGTGAAGGTTGCTCTCAGTATAGAAGGATTTTCCACATAGTAAACAATGAAAGTGCTTCTCTTTTGTAGGATGCTTCATGGCTATATGAACATTCAGGCCACTCAGTCCATCTGCTAAGAAACCACAATCATCACACCGGATTCGTGTGGACTCACCAAAAGAACCACCTTCAACTTTCTTCTTCTTCAACCCCTGAGCACAGTCTTTCAGGGGCAACTCACTAACTCTCCCTCCTGTCGCCGTCAGACCCTCTTCTGGCTGTTCTACCAATTCACCATCTTCAGTTTTTATTCTAATTATGGACGAATCAAACCTGCCAAAACTGTACATTGTTTGCCCTTTGTCATCAATACTTATTATAGTCTCATAAACATCATTACTGTCAGCTGTGCCATTCGAGGTTGGGGCATCCTCTTCCAAAATGACTTCAGCTTCTTCTTGTGAATTTATCAGAATTTCCTTATTCTCAAGAATAGGATTTGCTTGCACATCTTTTAAATCTTCAGAAGTCTGCTCACATCCAACCTTGTTCTGGCCACCGCCATCCAGGTCCAGTTGTTCTCTTGGTATTTTCATTACCACAGAGGAAGTAGATTCGGCAGAATGGCCCCCATCTGGGTCTCCAGGGCAGGGGGACTTGTCAAGAATTTTTTCTTCACTATCATCCACACTGCCTCCCTCATCTTCACAGGGTGTACTTCTATCCCCAACAGCATCCAACACATCACGGTTTTTCTTTGCTGTCTCACAGTCCACAGCAGAGCTCGCTAGGTTTTCACTCTGAAGACAGCCTGGGAGGCTGAGGTTAGAGGGAGTGTTAGGGGACACTATCTCCCTGGGTTTCATACTTTTGTCCTTAACAAGGGGCTGCTGTAAGGTCTCACAAAAGGAGTGACCTTCACTAAAATTAGATTCTTGCTCAGTCACAACTGTCACTGAATCAGGAGCACAGAGTACTTTAGACATACCCAAATTGGTATTATCATCTAAAATAGAACAATCTGCAGGATTTCTACATTGGAGAGTACCAGATGACTGGTGTGGATGTATTTGAAATTCCTCAGAATTGTGTGAATGCTCCTCCTCGGGTATAGTGATGTTCTTGGATATTTCTGAAGAACCTGCTTCCACACTAGAAGCGCTGAGGTAAGACTGCCTTTTCATTCTATGCTTCTCTGTTGCAGCATGCCTCGTCATCTCTCTGCGAGTCACCGCATAGTAATCACAGGCCATACAGTAAAACTGGAACTCTTTGGTGTGCTTCCTTTTCACATGCAGCTCGAGTGAAGCGGCAGAGTGAGCACTGAACTCACACTGAAGACACTTATTGTCACTTGAACCTGCAACCTCTCTCTGAGAGCATGCATCATCAAGCTGTAGCAGGTCCTCTGTCTCTAGAGATAGCTGTCCCTTTTTATCAGAGAGTTGACTGCTAAGCTCTCCATCTCCAGAAGGAAATACACTCCCAGCTTCAGCATCACCTGCATTTCCAATGCCCACTCCCGGCGTTTCTAAAGTGCGTGTGTCTGACTTAGCCGGCTTGCTAGCCTGTGCGTCAGAAACGGTCACTGCTAGAGAGGTGCTATCCTTACATGCTTCAAGATTACCACCTTCTGGGCCAACAACTATGTCTGAACTTTGTTTCCCATTTGCTTCTATTTCTACCCGTCCTTTATGTTTCTTGGTGGCACAATGACGTTCCATATCTCCTTTAGTTACAGTATAATACTTACATACTTTGCACAAGTAACTATACTGGTGACTGTGTTTACGCCTGATGTGCACAGTCAAATTTGTAATACTAGAGGCCAAAAGTCCACAGTGTGAACAAGTCCGAGAAATGCTGCCTTTGGGCCTCCCTCTCTTTGGAGTAGTGGCTAAGCCTAATTCATCCTCTTTGGTGATGACACCAGACTGTGGAAGCTCCTTGGGTGTTAGCATACTCTGTTCACGTTGGGAATGCTCCTGTGATTGCACACCAACATGGCCTTCGGGCCTTCCACTTCCAGAAACACTGGACTCTTCTTTTTTATCATTTGCACCTATACATACTCTTTCAATGCACTCTTCAAAACTTAAACCAATATTGTTTTTCTTAGCATTTTCAAGATGTTTGCTTCTTTTAATGTGCTTCTCCATTCCTTCTTTGCTCAAAGAATAAAGATTGCATGCTTTACAGAGAAAATGATAGTCCTGTCCATGTCGAAGCTTTATGTGTCTCGTGAGAACAGTGGAGGACCTCGTTTTATAAAAACACTTCTTACACTGAAACTGCGGCTTACTTGAATGCCGTGCTTCAGTTCCATGGCTTGCCCTGGACTCAGCAGGTCCTTCCTGCGCGGCCTTCCCTGAGTCTTCTCTAGAATCGGCCGGGTTTTCTGATTCTACAGTACTGAAAGGTAGAACAGAATCACCACTCAATGATGAAGCCGTCTTTGGTTGAACCACTAAACTATTATGTGACTCGGTTGCTCTGTGTTCTTCCACATCTTTCTCAGACAAGAACAGATTACAAGAGGTGCAGAAAAAGCCCATGCCATGCTTCTCCTTCATATGGTCTCTAAGACCTGTTTCATTCAAGGAAATAAAGGAACAACACTGACAGCTGAGGACAGGTGTCATGTGCTGATGCTGATTACTGTGCACGTGCTCCTCCAAGTCTCTCCTTGACGGACTAGAAAAGTCACAAGTCTGACAATGAAACTGCATCTCTCTTCCATGGCACTGTTTAACGTGAACTTCGAAGTCTGTCTTATTTGCAGCTATCTGGCCACACTCTGTACAAGTGCACTGCACAGAGAGCTGGTGGTCAGCTGGCTTTACTGGCAGGGAGCCCAGCCGTGTGGAGCCTGAAAGACAGAAGGCTGTCTTGTCCTGCATCACTTCTGGGTTGTCTGAGGTAGTCACACACAGACTTTGAACATCTTTGCTCATCTCTACTTGTTCCAGCACTGGCTGTGCGTTTGTTTTCATCTGTGTTCTAAAGTGTTTCATATACATCCTCTGAGTTTCATTTGTACCCCTTTTATTAATTCCTAGAAGATTAAACCTTTTCTTTGCCTGGCCCTTTAAAGTAAAAGTGCCACTTCGTCTGCGAAAGCTATTACCCAACACTAGGAGGTTTCGCTCAGATCTTGGCCTTGAGGTGGTACTGATACTGACATGCGCCATCTGTAGGGCA
Organism: Mus musculus; assembly: GCF_000001635.26. Classification (NCBI taxonomy): domain Eukaryota; kingdom Metazoa; phylum Chordata; class Mammalia; order Rodentia; family Muridae; genus Mus; species Mus musculus. Next base: position 84,561,815 of record NC_000084.6, read on the forward strand.
TTTTTAGTGGATTCTGGTTTATTTAAAAGACCCTCTGAGCTTACTAAGCCCCCTAGCTGTTTGTTCTGATTTTCAGGATTTTGAGCTACACCAAAACTAACATTTTCCTCAACTACATGTGCTTTGCCTGATGAGATTTTCCTAGATGGCACCATTTCAACAAGGAGCTCACTACCACCAGCACTGTCTTCAGAAGGGGCTCCTCTGCAGTCTTTAAAGTCATTCCCAGTACTCGGCACTACTCTTGAATCCCCAGTCTTTGCTATTGGTTTAGAAGCTCTTGGTTTTGTTCTAACATTTTTTGTTCCCATGACACAGGCTTTTTTAGGAAAAGATGGTTTTGTTAAGATCTGTACGAATCCTCCACGAGCAGCAAGGTTCTGACGACGAAGGTGTGTTTTGCCAAGATAATGTGCATTCAACAGGTTTTCTTCTGCACATTGGAAGCCACAGAGATCACAGGAAAAGACTTTCTGCGGCCCATGAGTATGTCTGACATGCTCATGAGGAGATGAGCTGCTCTCTGCTCTGTGGCTACAGTGGCAGCAGGTCCGTTCCTTCCCCTCTTCCACATGACACTCCACATGCTTTTCCAAAGCAGAGCAAGAGGAAAATGAACAGCCACACACGCCGCACCTGAGTCCTGTCTCTACACTTCCAAAGCTACAACTAATGCTCCTTTCTTCTGGAGGAAAAGGATTGTGTCTTTCAGGAACAAGGGAAACCATTTCCCGAGCAGGCTTTTTCACTTCATCTACTTTCAGAGGAAGAATATTAGATGTGCTAAAATCACAAGATGGGGAGAAAACACTGGGAAGAGCGCTGCCTCCTTCTGAGCAGTTTGCTGGAAAGGCCTCCTTTCCCATTTCAGCCAAATGGACATTAGCTTCCACAGTGCCCAACCCACAGGCACCCTGCTCTCTTGTCTCAGGCTCCAGTGCCTCTGTTCTCAGTCGCTTGGAAGCACGCTCACTTCTGTATTCCTCCGCAGCAACACCGTCCGAGTTGGACGACTCGGAAAAAACTCTTTTGCTCGTAAAATTCTCAGAGACATTTGCCATGTCATCAGATACAGGCTCAGAACTGTCATCGCGGGATGAAACACTCCTCGGATCTTTTGCTCCCTTAACACTTTCATCCTCATCATTGTCATGTTTATTCTCAGAATCCATTCTCAATAAAGTTCTGATGATGTTTCGTCGTTAGAGTTGGATTTAACTGGAGTTTACAACCTGTGAAATAAACAGACATGCTATTAAAGCTTTGAACAAAGAAAATACAAAACGCTTACTCTGGACCTGACGGAGAAAAACAAGATGAAATTAACCTTCATACTTGACTGAATCTGACCACAAGTCTAAAGTTCTATAGGCAATCTTGCTGTGTGTGGTGGTTCATACCTGTAATCCCAAAAACCAAGACAAGATGACTGCCTTATGATTAAGGTCCCAATCTAGGTGACACAGTGACTGCCAGTGCCAAGCCAGGCTACAAAAGAGAAAGAGGAGGGGGAAGAAGAAGGGAAGTCAGAGGAGAAGGAGGAAGAGGAGGAGGAGGTGGCAGCCGCAGCCACAGCCAAATCCGTGGACCACTGCTGACTCACAAAGCAATGCTAAGCAAGCACCTTGGTGAGGACATAGGGATGCTCTCCATCAGCTTCCAAAAGTTTTCACGTTTCAAGACTGAAATAGTAGATTGCAGCTGACTTCTTTTTAAACAAAGAAGCCTTTCTTTTGAATTGCATTTTGGTGAACTCCCATTCTATCAAACAGATAAAAACAAAACCATCAATCTGAGTCTAGAGGCCTTGCCTTCCCTGTGTGGCCACTCAACAAGAACCAAATGCACCTGTGCCTCTTCTCCTAACGCAAAGCCTTAGGACCTCAGTGACACCATCCACACATATATAGTCACACATATATAGTCACACATATATAGTCACAGGTCACCATTTATCCCAGTGACACCATCCATACATATATAGTCGCAGGTCACCATTTATCCCAGTGACACCATCCATACATATATAGTCACAGGTCACCATTTATCCCAGTGACACCATCCACACATATATAGTCACAGGTCACCATTTATCCCAGTGACACCATCCATACATATATAGTCACAGGTCACCATTTATCCCAGTGACACCATCCATACATATATAGTCACAGGTCACCATTTATCCCAGTGACACCATCCATACATATATAGTCGCAGGTCACCATTTATCCCAGTGACACCATACATACATATATAATCACAGGTCACCATTTATCCCAGTGACACCATCCATACATATATAGTCACAGGTCACCATTTATCCCAGTGACACCATCCATACATATATAGTCGCAGGTCACCATTTATCCCAGTGACACCATCCACACATATATAGTCGCAGGTCACCATTTATCCCAGTGACACCATCCACACATATATAGTCGCAGGTCACCATTTATCCCAGTGACACCATCCATACATATATAGTCGCAGGTCACCATTTATCCCAGTGACACCATCCATACATATATAGTCGCAGGTCACCATTTATCCCAGTGACACCATCCATACATATATAGTCGCAGGTCACCATTTATCCCAGTGACACCATCCATACATATATAGTCGCAGGTCACCATTTATCCCAGTGACACCATCCACACATATATAGTCACAGGTCACCATTTATCCCAGTGACACCATCCACACATATATAGTCGCAGGTCACCATTTATCCCAGTGACACCATCCACACATATATAGTCACAGGTCACCATTTATCCCAGTGACACCATCCACACATATATAGTCACAGGTCACCATTTATCCCAGTGACACCATCCATACATATATAGTCACAGGTCACCATTTATCCCAGTGACACCATCCATACATATATAGTCACAGGTCACCATTTATCCCAGTGACACCATCCATACATATATAGTCGCAGGTCACCATTTATCCCAGTGACACCATCCATACATATATAATCACAGGTCACCATTTATCCCAGTGACACCATCCATACATATATAGTCACGGGTCACCATTTATCCCAGTGACACCATCCATACATATATAGTCAACAGGTCACCATTTATCCCAGTGACACCATACATATATAATCACAGGTCACCATTTATCCCAGTGACACCATCCATACATATATAGTCAACAGGTCACCATTTATCCCAGTGACACCATCCATACATATATAGTCACAGGTCACCATTTATCCCAGTGACACCATCCATACATATATAGTCACGGGTCACCATTTATCCCAGTGACACCATACATACATATATAGTCAACAGGTCACCATTTATCCCAGTGACACCATACATATATAATCACAGGTCACCATTTATCCCAGTGACACCATCCATACATATATAGTCACGGGTCACCATTTATCCCAGTGACACCATACATACATATATAGTCAACAGGTCACCATTTATCCCAGTGACACCATACATATATAATCACAGGTCACCATTTATCCCAGTGACACCATCCATACATATATAGTCACAGGTCACCATTTATCCCAGTGACACCATACATACATATATAGTCACAGGTCACCATTTATCCCAGTGACACCATACATACATATATAGTCACAGGTCACCATTTATCCCAGTGACACCATACATACATATATAGTCAACAGGTCACCATTTATCCCAATGACACCATACATACATAGTCACAGGTCACCATTTATCCCAAGTCTTTGCCATGAAAGGCCCTCCTCTTCCAGGTGGCAACCAACTTTCTTATCTCACAGTCATTTTCCTGTTGTCTGAAGATAAATGGTAAAGGGAAATGTCAGTGGGACAAAATTAATGGATTAAGTGTTGGAGAAGGGAATTATTCTGAATAAAATGCCTTAAAATCAATACCATTGATTTTATTTTTCATTATGATAGTTAATTAAATTAACACATATCATTTTCTATTTATTTTATACTATGATTGAAATTTTTAGTCAAATGTGATTTTATTTGATGTTAGTAAAAAGTCATCGATATATTATGGTCTCAAATATAATGACATTTTTAACTACTTAGCTACCTTTTCCATAAATGACAAATAAAAATAAAACCTAACTTACTTAAAAGTAGAAAACAAAAATAATATCTAAGGTAAAAAATAATATCTAAGACAAGAATCAGATAAATAAATAATAGAAGAAAAAGTCAGACATTTTTTCTAAATTAAAAGCCTCCAAGGATACTATGCTATAAAGGTCACCAATTAGAAAGTGCAACAAGACCTCTGGAACACGACTGTTTTTTTAATCATATATTTGATAAAACATTTGCTCCTAGACTATTCAAAGAACTCTTAAAACAATTCCAAAATAAACAAAGAATCTGTTATAAATTTCTCCAAGGGAAATATAAAAATGGCCAAAAGCATATGAAATTAAAATAATAATAATAATAATAATAATAATACATCATTAGCCCTTAGAGAAATGCAGTCGGGACCACATGAGATGCTGCTTTCCAGCTTCTAGAACAGCTAAGAACAAAGTCAGACCGCGGTGAAACTCAGTCACAGGAGCCTAAAGCACAGCCCGATGGCCATTTGAGTGAAGCAAGGCCAGTCTGAGCAGCACAGCAGGACTCTGTCTTACAAAACAGAAAAAGCTAATCACAACAAATGTTAATGGGGATATGGAGCAACCAGAACCTTCCCACACTGCTAGTGGAGGTAGGAGAAAAACAAAGAAGCTCAGGTATCCAGAGGGTGCTTCACAAATATCCTTGTCAAGATACAAGCTCAGAGTTGGCAAAAATGGCTCAGCAGTTAAAAGCACTTGGCATCAAACCTAAATACCAAGCTTGCAAACCATATGATAGGAAAGAAATACCATCATTCTCGAAAAATTGTCCCTCTGACGTCCAGAGGCTGTGACACACAAGTGCGTGGACAAGTACTATTAAAAAGTGGAGACAAGGAGGCTTCTCTCGGGTGCCTCTTGCCCGTTGCTCCCTCTCTCTCCCTATTCCCTTCCCCCTCTCTTCATGTGGGCATGGCTGGCCTCTACTTCTCTACTCCTTTCTCTGCCTTTCTCTGCCTCTACTGCCCTCTCAACTTCTTAACTCCCCTCCCCATGCCCTAAATAAACTCTACTATATACTAAAAAAAAAAAAAAAGAAAAGAAAAAAAAAAAAAAAAGAGGCAGGATAGTGGTCGTGCACACCCTTAATTCCAGAACTCGGGAGGCAGAAGCAGACTTATCTCCGTGCCAGCATGGTCTACAGAGTAAGCTCCAGCACAGCCAAGGGCTACATAGTAAGACCTGGTCTCAGGGAAATGGGGGGGAAGGGGGTCTGGCCACATTTGCTCAGGAAGGTGCTCTTGGCCACACTTATATCCCCTTGACTGCTGAGTATACAACGGCATAGATACAACAGAACTCTGCTGATGGGCATCTGATCTATTTCTTTTTGTTGCTATTCTGACTAAAAATCTTGTCAGCATTCTTATACATGTTTTTTCACAAATACGGTTTTCATTTAAGTAAATACTTAGGGCAGATCTAACTTTATGAGAAACTGACTGATTTCAAAGTAATAGTACTAAACTGCCACATGTCATGTGTGAGATCCCCCCAGGAATATAGGTCCATCTTTTAAATTCAGCCATGCTAGTGTGTGTGTACAGCAGTGACAGCTCATGTGCTTTGTTGGTCTTCTGCTCATTTCTTAAGTTGGTTCTTTCTTTTTCTTATTGAACAGCAGAATTTTCACATGAATTGCAAATGTGAACTCAACTGTCAGATATGCTCTATACTATTTTATCCCTTTTCATTTTAATTATTTTTTCATTTTATTATTCATCTTTTATTTTATTATATTTTATATAAAAGAATCTTTAAACTTTGATGAAATCAATACCTTTCCTGTAATGGTTATTTGTGCATATGATTATCTGTTTCTTCAATGCTTGAATGTAAACCATGGTTTATTTTATTCACCCATATATTCCCAAAGACCCACAGCATTTCAGGTACTTATATACTACTAAAATGAATAGTGGCACGCACCTTTAAACCTGGTACTTGAGAGGCAAAAGCAGGAGGATCTCTGTGAGTTCAAGGACAGTGTGGTCTATATGGTGAGTTCCAGGACAACCAGCGCTATACAATAAGACTCAATAGTTAGATAGGTAGACTGACAAATAGGCAGGCAGGCAGGCAGGCAGGCAGGCAGACAGACAGACAGACAGACAGACAGACAGAGTAAGTGCATTCCTCCTTGTCATATAAAATAAGTCTTGTACCCAGACATTTAAAAACGAAATAAACAATGTCTAGGACATACTTCAAAAACATCCAGGTGAGGACTATAAAGCAAGCTGCTGGTGGTTATTTAAAAGTGAGTAAAGGCACACAGAGATTCATTTTCTCATTCTAGCAACAGCACACCAAAGAACAGATGGATGTGTGTTCAGAGTGCATATTCTGTTGCAGGCACAAGTATAATGCAGACAGTGGCAAAACAATGAAATTCTTAATTATATTCTATACAATGATTTAAAAAGCCCTAAAACAAAGAGGAAAAGTATTATAACATTTGCTGTTTTTAAATTGCTTTTTAGGTTAACGAAATTATTCAACATCTCATTACATGAAAATAACAAAACACCTAACAGCACACACACACACACACAGAGTGTCCACCATATCAAACTATTCCACAATGGCACAAATTCATTATCTATTGGAACATTTTCTACTGGAATGTACCTGCTGTATATAAAGTCACATATGATGGTGAAGATATAAAGTAAAATAAATGAGCAAAAATCATACATGCTACGTAGAAAGAACATTAATAGTTTATCTAAATCTTTCAGGAAACTAAATCTGCCTGAAGTTGGGGAGATCAAAGTTTACTACTTTGAATTAGGTTTGAATATTGTTGCTTTGCTGAGAAAGTAGATAGAAACAGTTAAAAGCTTGATTGGCCAAAGATGGTAACAAATGTATGGAGCATGGAGGACAGACAGCTCTGCACAGGCCAGCTTTCCACCACATGGCAGTGTACAGAACAGGCAGCTGATCAACCCATCCCAGATCACAGCCACCATTTCTGAAAAAACTAACACTCAAGGTCAGCACTGGAGCCAGGGGCCATCTAGAGGCACAAGAGTTTGCCGTAGTCTTTAAGTTATAAAGTCTATTATGGAAACAGAGTGGGCAGGAATGCATAGTGGTTTTAATAAGTACTTTAAAGTGATGTAAAAAGGATTAAACGGAAATGAGAGTTTATGCTAATATAGGCTTTAAAAATTCATTAGAAAGGTTATTAGAACAAGTATCCCATTCCCAGTAGAGATGGGAACAAGAGCATCCTCTTTCTTCTTGAAAGATTCAAAGATCACCTGAATACAACCATTAAAGGCTCATTTTTCTGAAGCAGATTTTATTCATTCATACAACAAACACTTACTAAAAACTTACTATTATCTGAAAGCACCCTCATCCTTCCAGCAACAAAGTAAAAACAACATAATCTCCTTCTTGACACACTGTCATTTGTATCTTAGAAGTCTTCCCTCAGCAGAGGTTCAAGACTGAAACACCTAGTATGTATGTGGACTAAAGCAGTGGAACCAGGCCCAGGGAGATGGCTTAGTGGACACCTGCTGCCAAGCCAGACATGCTCACAGAGTGCAATCTCTGGAACCCACATGGTGAGGGGAGGAAACGGAATCCCACATGTTGGCATACTTTTTTTTAAGCAGCAGAATGTATCACTAAAGCCAATCCTCTTCAAGCACTGTGTTTCCGAGACCAAGTCATGAATTACCATCCACACAGACTGTCGCAAACAATTACAAGCATGTACATTGGGGCTGAGTGTGGCTTAGTTGTGTAGCACTTGCCTAACATGAGCAATGTTCTGAGCCCAATCACACACACACACACACACACACACACACACTTTTAGGCATTTGTTCCTGGCTGTAAAAATAAGTTATATATAACACTTTTTTATTAATTTCATCTTACCTATAATTACTAATAAAGTTAATAGCACCCAGAAACTAACAAAAATTAAAGTATCTAACTTAGACATTCCTCATGTTTTAAGGGAAAAATACTCTGGAGAAAAGAAAAGAAAAGAAAAGAAAAGAAAAGAAAAGAAAAGAAAAGAAAAGAAAAGAAAAGAAAAGAAAAGAAAAGAAAAGAAAAGCCTTTTAAAGAGCAAAACTAAAGCACATCAATAGCAGCCTTCTGATGACACCTGGTGGCCGCTTCTCCCACAATATCTTGCAGGGATTTGGAAAAAGCATTTCAGGAAGCAGGCTTTCAAGTGCTCACTGCCCCTCAGGCAGAACACCTGATGTCCTCCTGGCCTCCTCACTAGCCTTGTTCACTTGTCACTCATTCCAAGTACGAGTCTTCATTTCTCTGTGTCTTTTGTCTTCTCGGTGGGGTATCATAGTGACAACTCAGCCCTTCCGCTTCCACTGAGTCACTCACACAGAAACATACAGGCTGGGCAAGAGCCCATTGTCTCCGTACCCCTAGTCTCAGTCCCTTACCCCCTCACCCTTCCTGTACACACACATGCACAGAAATTAACAGTCTCACCACCTTTCCCCTTGAGAAATTCAAAACAGCATAAGCCCTAGAAGTTATTATCCTACAAAGGGTTCTTTCCTCCTGCAACACAAGGCCAGACATATAACTAAGAGCTGCAGCAGCCACGGCTGAGTAGAATACAGGAAAGTTCACTCTCCCCATCTGCCATTTCAAACTGGATTTCCTGCTGAACCTATATCATGATGGTGTCACCTACCCTAATTTCAAGTCCACTCCTAGAGTCTGTCTATGAAAGCCTTCTACTGCTGATGTGCAGTCTCAGGAAACTAGAGGTGCTAGGAGTGCCCAGCCCTTCCAGCTAGGCCTCTCCTATCAGAAACATCAATTTGGGAAAGAGTTCACAAAATACAGTCTCTGATTCTACAAGGCAAAAGAATACTCTTCCAGGAAAATCCTTATAATTGAGTTATAAAGTTGAATGAATAATTCTGTCAAGAATATATTTAACAAACTAAAATACATTTACTAGATAACTCTGGGGCAATTTTTAATAAATGGGCATACGAGAACCTGCTTTAATCACACAGAACTAGTTCATGAATACTTGGGTTCCAACAACTCTACCTCCTCACTGTCCTAAGAGAGTACAACACAATTCCTCAATTATAAATACATGAAGCTCTTTATAAAATTGCCCAAGAATGTGTCTGATAGGTTTAAATGAACCTACAAATTGTTTGATACTATTTCAAAAGGCTTAGTTCCCTTTCGTATGGTGAACATAGTGAACTGCATCTATAAAAGCAAGAACACTAAGAGTGTATTCTACCTAGACTCCGTCCCAAAGCAGTCATGTCTCCCCTGTCCTCTGCCCTGTCACCTACACTGTACTCCTGCCCCAGCAAAGATTAGAATCACCATCACGGGTGCTGAGTCTAGGTGGACATGGGGCCGCTCCAGGATGGAGATCTTGGACAGTCAATTACCCGGGTACCCCGACACCACCTGCAGGACTCAGCTTGATGGCAGTAGACTCTGAGACTGGCAGGAAAGTTAAGTTGCTCCTCCAGTCCCTCTTAGCAAGAACACTAAGAGTATATTCTACCTAGACTCAGTCCCAAAGCAGTCATGCTTCCCACCTGCCCTCCCCCAAGGATCAAGACTTCAGGGAGTACCAACAGGATACAGCAAGAACACCTGTGCAGACTATACAGCCTGGCAGAGGTCCATAGGCAAAAATGTTAGACCTCTTCCCCAAAGTTAGTGAAAAAATAGAGGCTCCCTCAAATTGCCAAGAAATTATCTTAGTATCAGGCCATCTACCCTGAGTCATTAGACCTTTGGATGACAACTCCTACAAAAATCTTACGGTAGCCACAGAAGAGACCTAAAACCAGAGCTACCTAGCCAAGCTCACTCCCTAATACTCAACCCACAGGAAGAGCAGGATAATACAGTGATATCTTGGTTATGGGCAATAGATAACTAACATAAAGCTATTCTCTGTTTGACTTCTCAAGTGAAGATGTGGCTCAGGAGCACAGCTCCTTCACTGGCGTTTGTCTGTCTGCCTTCCTAGAGGCTCCTGCTGTAGCACAGTACACTGAGGCACCCCGGAGAAGGTCCTAACGGTCTCAGCCACATGAAGCACCTTACCAGGGCAGAAGTCCTTGCCACTTACTTTAGAAGTATAATAAAATGACACTGACATTTATCTCTCCTACTACCAAAAATGAGATCTGCTATCCTTTATAACCAAAAACTTAACTAAATCAAGAGTTACTAAAGAATCACCTAATGAATGGATGAGGTAGAGAAACTTTAAGTTTCAGATGCATATAGCATAAAGGAAGTATATATCCTTGCTATATCCTGAAAAATACATTCATAGGGTGGGGGTGGCATCATTCTGCCTCTGGAATCTACTGAGCCAACAGCCTGCCTCAGAGATACCAGCAGTAGGAATTCCTTTCTAGTTAGACTCAGAAATTTAGCATTCCCAAACTGGAGGAGCAGTTCACATGGGGAATACAGGCCATACATAGTCCATTGGTTACTGTCACTACACAATTAACTCTAAACCTACTGATATTGGAAAGCATTCAAGCTTAGGGGATATAGAGTCACTCGTTCAGCATACAGCCTGTGAAAGTGCTACCACTAACATATCAGACATGCCATTTCTAGCTCTATACAAGGAGGAGGAGGAGGAGGAGGAGGAGGAGGAGGAAGAGGAGGAGGAGGAGGAGGAAGAGGAGGAGGAGGAGGAGGAGGAGGCAATGAGGACGACTCCAGAACTGGAAAGATGAATCAAGGACCCAAGTTTACTTCCTAGAACCCACATCAAGTGGGTCAAACCCAACATCACACAGCTCCAACTGCAAGGAGTCCAGTACCTCTACCCTCTGCATAAACTCCAACTGCAAGGAGTCCAGTACCTCTACCCTCTGCATAAACCTTGGTGCACAAACCCACATTCAGACACACCTACATATACATAATTTAAAAATAATAAAAATAAATCTTCAGCTGGGCAATGGTGGTGCACACCTTTAATCCCAGCACTCGGGAGGCAGAGGCTGGCGGATTTCTGAGTTCGAGGCCAGCCTGGTTATAGAGTTAGTTCCAGAACAGCCAGGGCTATACAGAGAAACCCTGTCTTGAAAAAAACAAATAAAAAAATAGAAAATAACAAAATAAAAAAACAATCTTCAAAGAACCTTCTCCAGATAGAATCTAAGAACATTTAAAGATATGCAGGCTAGAACCGCATACTCCCAAGTCTAGGAATCAGAAGAAACTAGAATTCTCACCCAAATTAAACCAGAATTTTATTTCTATTCCAGAGGAAAACCACGTAAATATTTCAATATCTAATTCAATTTTGCGTGCAAGTTAAAAATCCAAACATTTGTTTAGTGCTTAATATAGAATTAAAACAATATTGAAATGCCATAATGATGAGGATCAAAGCTCAGTGACAAAACTGAGCAGATCCACCAGCATCCTAAACCCCCATCCTTAGACGACTGCCTATGGAGAGGGACTGCCGCAGTCTAATCACTTGGTTAGCAAATACTACTCTATCAGCCCAGCCCTCACACCGCCCTTGGCTACCCCTTCCCATCTGAAGCACTACTTTCTAAATACACTAAAACAACCCAGTCATTAAATTAACTTTATGATAACTTTATATTGACTATCCCTGACAAATGCTTCACACTCGGAAAAATTCTCCACAAAAAGTTAAAATTTAATCTATCTTTTTTAAAGGCATTTTTAAAATCAATACTTTGGTAATATTTCCATCTAATTTTTAAGAAAAGAAATTATTGGGTCAGAAATAAAAGAGATAAGGTAAAGGCGTGATGACTGAGTAAAAAATGAGAAAACTTCAGTGTCGTTAAAATCCCGAGTTAGCAGTGTCTCATGGTATCTGAAAAGGTTGTTTTATTATCAGTGTAACTAATCACAATGAAACCATCTCTTACAACTAAAGACATTATAATGAATTTTCTTTACAGCTACAGAGAAATGGGATTTGCTGTTTCACATCAACTAGAACAGGCTGTATAAATTCTTCTTCCTATTTATTGTAAAATATAATTTCATCTATAAAATCAGTCATGAAATATTAAAACTGAAACAACAGAATTTATGTCCTTTACTTAATTTAGTTTAAACGGTCTATTCACTAAAAACAGGGGTAGGGAGGTTAAATTTGATGGAGCCCCTCTTTCCTCATTAAGTGTTTCCATTAGACCCTGGATTTTCAAGAATTTATAATGCAACCACTTTAAAAAAAAATCATTCCATGAAAAAAGTTAGACTATGTTCCTTAAATCCTCCCTTCTTCTCTTTCAAAAGCAAGATGAAGCATATCATGTATGAATGCTGAGGAGAGTGGAAGACATAGCAGCACAAAACTAAAGAAACACTACAGTGAAATGTGTAACACTCATGAAAAAGAACACTAGGCTACAAAGAGGTCTTTGCTTTTATCTCAACTGTGCCAAGTCAGCTGGAAGACACAGGGCAGTTTCAGCTTCCTTGTTGTAGCACAAGAAGGAAGGACTAAGATTCTTAAATTCAATCAAAAATCCCTTGCCAAGATGGACCTCTAAGCACTCAGACACTATATTCTCAGTAATAGTTTTGTTTCTAATTGAAGCAGAAGAATAGGAAAATGAGATTTTGAAAATATAAATCTGAAGAACTATACCAAAAACAAAAGCGACAGAGGGAAAGAAGGACTGTAACACTGCTCTTGCTTAAACCTGTCAGGTCTGGGAGAAGAGATGGAGCACAAAGGACTGCAGGGGAAAAGACTGGAACTACTAATTTTGGAAGAAATCTGGAAAACACTGTAATTCCAGATGTCAATAAGCTAACACACCATATAAAACTATCAAGCCTCAAGACATTTGGAATATAAATTATTAGGTACCAAAGATCTAAGTGTTAAGAAAGTATATTTAGAAAGTAGAAAATGTTCAGCATTAAATTTTTAAATGAATATAGTTCTACTCAAGTCCATTTATATAATAAGGTTAATTTTTTTCCTCTCAGTGGTGAAATTATAGGTAATTCTTTTCTCCAAATCCTGGCGTTTTTTTTCTATACTTTCCAAAATATCCTTTAGGAAAGGAGTTGATTAAATGTTAAGTTTAAGAAAAAAAAAGTTGCTTCCCATCATTGAAATAATAGAAAATGATGAGTGCAATCAAAAGAATACAAATACAAGCAGTCAGGGTAACATAATTATAGTCAGAGACATTTGAGATCTCAGCCTGGTCAAACAGCAAGAACACCAGACACTAAGAAAGCTATCTATGGCTCCCAGGATCTCATATTAAACATGCAACATAGAGAGTTGGTGTTGGCTGGAGGAGAACCAATAACACCTCATGAACACTAGGTGCCCATTCTCCACTCAACAGAACCCAGCTGACTCCAGGATGAACCTGTCAAAAACCTGTTATTTTGGTCAAAAAGAAGGGAGATGCTTTAAAAGAAAAATGTTAGGAAGACATAGAAGCAAGAATAAGCACTATCAACTTGTTAAAAATCTTAGTGAACAATGCATTTCAATGACTTGACAAAAGATGGATGGATGGATGGATGGATGGATGGATGGATGGATGGATGGATGGATGAAAAACTGGATAAGAAACTGATAGATAAGGCAGATTTAGTAAATCTAAGAGGGAAGGCAAGGGGACCTAAAGGTCAGCTAGCTCCCTTTAGGATACAGGGACAATGGGCAAACACAAAAGAGTACTACAAAGAGAAAGTTATATTGACAAAAAATGTATCAGACAAGATTCATCAATAGAACTAAGCCTGAGAAAATATTTATATGGAACATTACATTTCTATGAATGTTTCTGTACGTTTGCATGATGTTTAAACTGTCACTCCACAACCACTGATTAGTTCCAAGGTAAGAAAATAAAATATAATTTAGTAATTGTGAAGTGGAAAAAAAAATAAAAGGTACTATCTTGGTTGGGTGATCAAAATCAAGCATCCTTGGTGGAGGGCAGACGGACACCATGTACCCAAGCTGTGGCATCATGATAGCCTCACATCACCCATGCTTCACATCAGCCAAGAATGCAAAGCCTCTGACTAAGAGAAAACAACAAAAAAGCACAACCTCAGGAGTGTTCTGTTTAAAGAAACAAGATGGCGAGAAAGCCTACCTAGCAGCTTCAAAACCCCATTGTCATGAAAGACAGATTATGGAAAGAGGCTAAGGAGACATGAAGACTAGACCCTGTGCTGCCAATGATAAATGTAATAAAGACATTGATGTCAACTCACAACAACTGTCTGTACACTTACAAAACTGATAGGACTACTGTGGTAATATAAAAAGGCATCTCTGTTAGATTTCTCGTGATTTGGTTTGGCTTTTTTGAGGCAGGGTCTCATTATGTAGGCATAGCTAGCTAGGAACTCCTAAAGATCCTCCTGCTTCTGCCTCTCAAAATGCTGGTTTTAGAGGAAAGCAGCATCTTAACAGTAAGAACAAGTCAGTTCTTAAGAGGTTATCGACTGATTGTTCCTGAGCAGAGAGTTACGATACATACACATGTGGGGCTGGATTTAGACACACACAGAGGAGGAACATGTGTATATGAAGACTAGATGTCTAGGAAAAAACACATGAGAGAACAGGAAGGCAGGACCAGAGATGTCACTCAGTGATACAGGATCTGTCCTGTACATGTAAGGCCTGGATTTTCTCTCCAACAGAGCAAAGCAGAGGGAGGGAGTACAACCTGACAACAGATAAATCTCTGTAAAAGTTACACAGACAGGTATCCTAGAAACTTTTCTGGGTTTATTCTCACATTTTCCTATTAAATTTAGAATAGTTCTCAAATAAAAACTAAAATGTATTAGAATTTTAATCCATCAAAAGTCTTATTCACTTTTCTCTAAAAGCTGAGTTCTGACTATTTATTTATTTATTTATTTATTTATTTATTTTGGTTTTTCGAGACAGGGTTTCTCTGTATAGTCCTGGCTGTCCTGGAACTCACTTTGTAGACCAGGCTGGCTTCAAACTCAGAAATCTGCCAGCCTCTGCCTCCTGAGTGCTGGGATTAAAGGCGTGCACCACCATGCCCGGCTTTTTTTTTTTTTTTTAATTAGATAATTTCTTTATTTACATTTCAAATGTTATCCTCTTTCCTGGTTTCCCCTCCGAAAATCCCCTATCCCCTCCCCCCCCCGCCCCCCCCCCAATCCTCCCACTCCCATTCCTGGTTCTGGCATTCCCCTATACTGGGGCATAGAACCTTCACAGGACCTAGTGCCTCTCCTCCCGACTAGGCACTAGTCTGGGGGTACTGGTTAGTTCATATTGATGTTTCTCCTATGGGGCTGCAAACCCCTTCAGCTCCTTGGGTACTTTCTCTAGCTCCTTCATTGGGGACCTTGTGCTCTATCCTATGGATGATTGTGAGCATCCACTTCAGTATTTTCCAGGCACTAGCAGAGCCCCTCAGGAGACTGTTATATCAGACTCCTGTCAGCAAGCTCTTGTTGGCATCTGCTACAGTGTCTGGGTTTGGTGGTTTTTTATGGGATGGATCCCCAAGTGGGGCAGTCTTTAGATGGTCGTTCCTTCAGTGTTTCTGCTCCAAACTTTGTCTCTATAACTCCTTCCATGGGTATTTTGTTCCCCCTTCTAAGAAGGATTCTGAGCTTCTGGGCTAATATCCACTTATCAGTGAGTGAATAGAATTTTAATACAGCAACATGGCTGCTCTGGCAAGGGATCACACCCAAAGACCTTCAAGGTCTATGTGATATGGCTAGAATGCAAACACACTCTTAGTACACACCTTTAATTCCCCCCAAAATGAAGATAAAGTTAGTTTGTAGAAGGAAGCAGCCATGTTTGAAAGTGATGTCTAATTGAGTGGCAAATCAGAGAAGGACTTGACACTAGTTAGAGACAGGATATGCCCAACTCTCACAAGAGGAGGAAGAAGGTGACTTAAGAGAGCAGTGTAGGTGGAGGGAAGGGGGGGAGAGAAGAAGGGGGGAAAGAAGAAGGGAGGGAGGGAGGGAGGGAGGGAGGGAGGGAGGGAGGGAGGGAGGGAGGGAGGGAGGGAGGGAGAGAAAGAGAGAACAATCATTTGAGTTCAATGCAGTGGAGTTCAGTCAGCTCAGAATGGAGTAAGTTGAGTTCCATTCAGTCAGTGCAGTGGAGTTGAGTTTGTTAGTTTGTAAGTTAAGTTCATGCAGTTTCAGTCAGAGCAGACAGTTTTAGCAGGATAATTTTAGAGAGACAGTTTGCAGGTGAAGACAAAACAAGCCAGAAAATGAGAAGGAGCCAGAAGATTAGAACAAATTGCCAGAGTTAGTTTGAGGCCAAGCAGAGCAATTCAGAAGCCAAAAAAACCCAGATTGAATTAGTCAACTTGGAGAGGAGTTTGGGCCAGAATATCTGAATTAAACCAGCCACTCAGAGAAAACTAGAAAGGATGAGTTTATTCAGCAGTAAGCCTCTGAAAAGACATGTCTGGCAAATAAGTTACTTTTACACTAAAAAAAAATGAGAATGGAAGAACGGAGTAACTTTATACACATGACATATAGAACTTTTTACACATAAAAAGTAAAATAATGCTTTAAAAAACTTCAATTGGGAGGGAAGGTAGAGGGGACTTTTGGGATAGCATTTGAAATGTAAATGAAAATATCCAATAAAAAGAAGAAAAACAACTTCAATTGATAATAGGGGACAATTGGTAATAGAGGACAATTGATGATAGCGATGCTTTTAGAGGACAATGGTAAGCATTGACTTACAGCAAGACTCAGACTTAAATAAAGGACTGGGAGACTAAAACTGAACCAATGAAAAACACCACCAGTCAGTTCTCATACTAAAGAGAACAATCACTCTTAAGGACTACCCTAGTTTGGTTCCTAGCAGCCAGGGATCACAGCAACTTGTAACCTCTTAGCTCTGCAAGTATCTGCATTATGAACACAGGCACACTCACACAGTAACGGGTTAGGTACAAAGCCCAAATAGACCTTTATCTGGATGTATTTGCTTCTGTCTTCTGGCATCAATACCAATCCATCCTTTACAAGCATAGCTAGTGAGCAAAGATATGAAATCCCGGAGACGTGGAATTAAGAAAGCCTATTCTGCAGCGGAAACCTATACTTCCCAAGTGTTCTCTGGGTGGAACCTAGGAGCTTTACTCAGGAACCAGAGCCCTAGAACTAACTCCTCAGAGAGAGGGGCAGGGAATACACATTAATGCTTAAGTACTAAACCCTAGAACTGTAAAGGAGTAGTGTGTTGACAGTAACAGCCAATCAAACACCATAATGAACATATTTACACAAAACTATACCACACAGGTCTCCAAAGATACTTGTCTGAACCATAATTTGCTATACAAAATTACTTCCAATGTCACGCTTTTAGCAAGCATTGCCCTCGTATCACAATAAATACATAAAAGATAGCAGATGCCATTTCTGAAGGCTCTTAATGAAAACCCTTGCTCTCATTTTAGAGAGACTGTCATTTCTATTTCCTTCCTTCAATGACCTAAAATTTCTAAGCTATTTTTAAAACTGCATTACCACCTTACTTTAAATTCTAATGGTCTTATAATTATATTTTAAATTAGCATGCACTCCTTTAACTGATATTCTTCATTGAAAAATAATTGATCCAATATAGCTCAGACTCTGCTCCACAAGTCACAATCAGCAGAAAGCACTAATGAACTGTGTACTTCCAAGACGTGGCTGCTACTGTTCCTAGAGTTCAACCCCACAGCTCCGGTTCCAGCTATCAGGGTTCTTCTCGCTATGTAACGATTACTATCTGCAGAGCAGGCTGAGCTTGAGTTACACTTGATGATTAAACCACTGCCACTCAGCCTGAATTCCTCCTTCCCTACCATGCTTCTAATCACCTTACCTAGCTTTATTTAAAACCATTTCTTAAAAAAAAAAAAAAAAAAAAAAGATGCACTGTCTAAGAGGAAACAACAGAGAAGTATAAACAGCAAACACACTGCTAAGTATTCGGAACGAGAGCATGGAGCCTCTCTGGCCTTCACAAATGCCGACCAGACAAGAGCCTGAGTACCTAAAACTGCTGCTTCTAAAGCCTGACATAGACCTCCATGTACTCTACTTGTACCTATATGTGCCTGCATATAGACTCTACATACACCTACGAGGGATCACCTGTGATCACTGTGTCTTAAATGCAGACCACTCTGTCATGGAAGGTCTCCCATGGTCTGTCACCTTCCTGATAAGAGACTGAGTCTGTCAGAAACTATAACATCCCCAAACTGAAAATGCTTGACAGATCTCAAGATACTGACAACTTTTGCACTTTGGTTATCAAACAGAAACAGTAGTAGTATGCTGAAAAACACAGTTCTCTTCTTCCACAGACCTTTCCAAGCAGTGGCAGTGAGGCCATGCCAGTTTAACTTCATGGTTTAACTGATGGTTATAAAACAAAATTCCAGGTGTGGATTTTAATATGACAAAGGAAATCAAGGCTATCAAAATCAAGGGGGAAAACTGGCAAGTGTTGTTTTCCCAAAATGGCCCCTTTTCTTAACAAACTGTCTACACAAAAGTAGATTAACACAAGCAACCCAGACAGAAAAGCTGAGGAAGTCTGCCATCTGCTAGACTGCTCTGAAAGCAAACCCACAAAGGTAAAGAGTCACTTTGAAAGGAATGAGGACCAGCCCTCGACAGTCTCCCTGTGGACTCAGTCCTTCCTATCTTGACCTGACTTTTGTTTGGTTTGTCTACCTGTGTATGATTTTTTTTTCCTTTAAATCTACATGGCATTGAACAGTTGGATAGCTCACCCCTTTGTAACCCTGCCCATGGGCAAACTGTGTCTAAGGCAGGGGATATAAGGCAACCAGAGGGTTCCTATAAGGAAAATCAGTTGTTTAATGGCACATAAACTTGGCAGTAATGTGCTCACACCAGTACCTGAAACAGAGTAAGTGCTCAGAAAAATTAACCATCAAAATCATCAAAACCAGTTTTCTTGACAGCACTTCTGAGTGGAGATTTTTCACACTTCAAGATCACATTTTCATCTCCAGCTTACCTTTTTCATATAAACGTAAACAGTACTCTCACAGACAGGCATGCAAGTCAGAAATAATCTAAGACCTGAAGCACGACCAATTTAAGAACACAATGTGTTACCACTGAGTCCTTCCATGGAGAGCTTCTCTCTCCATTTTGCTCTTACCACAAAATGTAACTAACTTGACTCTTTTTTGTCTTTGGGTTTTTTGGTGTTTCCTTTTTTGGTGCTGAGTATGGATCCAATGTATTGCATATGCTAGACAAACACAACCCAGAAAGCTACATCCCAAACCTTACTGCTTTTCATTAATTATGTCCATACTCTCAACAATAATGCAACTTTGTTCTATGTTTCTGAACTTTAAAAAGTTAGGACAGGGGAGAATACAATATACAGCCTTCTACATTTACTAAGTTTCCCCTCTATATTTATGTTCCTTTAGTTTGAGAGGGTCTTCCCTCTATGGTGGTCAAGGTTATCAAGATAGTAAAGTGTGGCTAGTCTCAATCCTCTCAGGCTCCAGAGCAGCTGGGATTGCAGCGCACAACACCCTCGGCTAAGGCGCTCCTTTAGTACTAGTCTCCAGGCACTCAGGTAAATTTCCCTGGGGCAATGTTTTTCAAACATTACCATTTACCACCACAGGGTTTAAAGGCCCAAACCTTTAGCCAAGCACTTCAGGCAGACAGAGATCTCTGTGAGTTTGAGGTCAGACTGGTCTGCATGCCAGTTCCAGGCCAGTCAGGGCTATACAGTAAGATCCAGTCTTGCTGGGCGGTGCTGGTGCACACCTTTAATCCCAGCACTCGGGAGGCAGAGGCAGGCGGATTTCTGAGTTGGAGGCCAGCCTGGTCTACAAAGTGAGTTCCAGGACAGCCAGGGCTACACAGAGAAACCCTGTCTTTGGGGAGGGGGGGGGGGATCCAGTCTCAAACAAACAAACAAAAAGTCATCAAATCTCCATGGGTGCTGGAAAATGTCTTAGCACCACTGTGAAGGGAAGACTAAGAGCAGTAATGTGAACACTCAGGTGCTGGAGGTGGGATTTCAAGTTCAAGGTCAGTCAAGGCTACAAGGCAAGATATTATTTGCAGAAACAACAAAGACTAGGGAGAATGAATGAATTGGAGAGCATGCAGCCCCATCACTACCAGTTCACACTCACTCCTTGCCTTACCTAAGTGTTGTTTTCTGCCTCCCAACAACACTGTCAGGCCTTTTACATTGTTGCCAACCTAATGTACAAATTACACACCAGGGGCTGGAGAGATGGCTCAGCAGTTAAGAGCACTGGCTGTTCTTCCAGAGGTCCTGAGTTCAATTCCCAGCAACCACATGGTGGCTCACAACCATCTGTAATGGGATCTGATGCCCTCTTCTAGCCTGCAGCATATATACACACAGAATACTCATACATAAAAATTTTTTTTTAAAAATTACACAACAGTTTGGTGTTCCTAGTTGATACTAACCAACATTTTTACATCCATGCTTTATGTGTGGTGGGGGAGAGAATGGGCACGTATGTGTAGAGGCTAGACAGCAACTTGGAAGTCAGTTCTCACCTTCCACCTAGTTCTGCTACTGGGTTGTTTTCTGGGCTAGCCAGCCTGCAAGCTTACTAGCAGTTCTCCTGTCGAGCTCACTGTAGGAGACTGGGATTGCAGACGTGCACCGGCTTGCCCTGATTTTTAACACAGGCTCATCAGGCTTCCACAGATATCACTTTCACCTGCCATCTCCCCAGCTCTGGTTTCCTACTCTTATTGACATGTACTGCTTGCCCATTGGGATAGTTTAAGCCTTTTGCCAGTCATATGTGCTGACACATTCAATTCTGTCTGATCACTTCTGGATGGGTCTACTTCATATACCAGCATCCATCATTCAATACTGTCAAGCATACTCTTTCCCCTTATACCTTTTGTGATTGATTCAAAAATCTCAATCAGTCATACAATTATTGCCCTGAATTATCTTCTAAACATTTTATAGTCTCACCTTCAATATTTAAGTCTTTTATTAACCTGTACATGACCGTTTCTAATTGTATAGGTTAGATATATCCCATGATAAATAAGATCCTATTTACTAATAAGCACATATATAAACAACTATAATTTTAAGGTTTGAAAGTAGTGTTAAGTGAGCCTGAAAGGCTCTTGACAATTTGAGCCCTGCTTCTGACCACTGTATTTCCCAGGGCTCTGGTCAGCTACACTGACAGTCTCCTAGAATATCCTGCCCTCTTTGAGGGTATCATGTACCCCACAAGTCTCCTTCCTAACTCCTGCCATAAAATGAACCTACCCCCTCTCGGGCTCTACCATACATTACAACAATATGTTTGATAACATATTGACTATAGACTCTCTGGGAGAAAAATGTCTATAATCAGACACCTAAGAACTTAACAGTTAAAAACAAAGTTGTTAGATGAGTAAATGTTCAAATGTTATGGAAGTCAATGTGCTGGCTTAGTGACGACAAATAGGGGCTGTGTAGTCACACGACCTTGACTGGAATCCCAGCAACACCATTTAAGAGGTATACCAACTGCTTACCCTAAACTGAGTGCCCCATAGTTGATAAAATGTAGTACACAGTTCAGAGAATATACTGGAGACTAAATGAGATTATGAATAGTGTTTATACAAACTAAAAGCTCAAAACATTGTTATTTCCATTGAATACTATGTTTTTTATTACCTTTTATTACTTCTTAGTACCAAGTCCTTAGTATTTCAGAAACTTCTAATTCTCTGGGGTACACACAAGAAGGCCAAATTATTAAAAAGTAACATTACATGAGAAAATAACCATGTACATAAAAGCAATAATGCTAGAGAGGAGAAATGAAGCCTCCTGTTGGGGACCGTCCATCCATGCCCCCCCCCCCGCCATGTCTCCCCAAGATTCCTCCTCCAGAGCCACACGTAGGAAAGTTCTGGATGCACTTATAGAAAACTGTAAATTCCTTTATACTTTGATATGGCCACCAACTTCTGTCTTCTTTGCAGCAATATCTTGGTTATAATGTAGGTACTTATAATGGATAAACAGAGCTTTTGGAAGCACAATCTGATTATAATAGGGAGACAGTATAGTTGGAAAATAACAAAAAATAAAGTCACTTTTCACCAAAAGAAATCTTTAATAAAGATATATACACATAAGATATGGGCTGTGTTATATTTGAATCTGGAATGTCCCCATATGCTCATTCTTACCTCTTAGTGCCAACTTGTGGCCTTATTTTGAAACTTATTAATCCTTTAGGAAGTAGAGACTATTGGGAAAAGATCACCTGGAGCAGACCTTTCAAAATTATACCTTTGATTCAAACCTTTCTCTGCTTCCTGGTCCACAGCACGAGCCCCGTACTGCCATGTGCTCCACCACTCTGCCTCACTTCCTTCCTGCTCCCATGGGCCACCCACTGGCGGTAGTGGAAGAGAAAGGATATGGGGGAAGTGGACCTGTTTAAAAATGGTTCTTTTAAGCAACTCCCATGTGTGTTGTCTGGAAATCCGTAGTTTAGTTCACAGGTAAGTAATGGCAGCTGTGTTGTGAACTCCACCATGCTTTCTTTCCTTTCAGTGACCTGAAACAATGAGCTAATAAAGTTCTTCTCTGGGAGGCTTCTGTCAGTTATTTTGTAAAAGTAACTAACACACACTCACAAAATCTCTAGAATGTTACATAGTAACAGGAGGTTTTCCTGGGACATTTAAAAACCAGAATGTTACCAGAAATGCAGAGAGTAAAGACTTCATTCCTGACCTAGCAGAGGAGAGCATGTATCCTATTGGGTATTAGACTAGAGGCCATTCTTGTTATGTTCCGGCAACAACATAACAAGAATGTTATGTTGTTTGCCCATCTCAGCAATGCTCAATTCAAAAGCAATGGACTGGGCTCGAGAGATGGCTCAGGATTAGGCGCCGACTGCTCTTCCAGAGGTCCTGAGTTTAAATCCCAGCAACCACATTGTGGCTCACAACCACCCATAATGAGATCTGATGCCCTCTTCTGGTGTGTCTGAAGTCAGCTACAGTGTATTTATATATAATAAATAAATATTTTTTTAAAAAAAGAATTTCTATAAAAGTAATGGACTAATTTACATTTAAGGAAGAAGATTTCAAGACATCATAGCATACTTTTAACCTGATTTACAGTGAGGACAAAACAAAAAAAAAAACAGTACAAGGATTTGAAAAGCAGGCAGAGGGGTAAGAACACCTTTCAAGTTGTGAACAAAACAAAGACAGAAAATACTATAATCATTAAAGAGATCAACTGTCAGAGAGAAGCAGGACAGGGTACACTGTGACTGTCTACAGTTCGCCTCACTAGTAAGACACTCGCTAGTAAAGGAATAAGTGGGAGGCATGGCCTTGTTGAAAAGCCTACTTTTTAATGAGGGGTTTAAATGTTTTTAACCTCTTCTAGTCCACCACCCACTGGCGGTAGTGGAAGAGAAAGGATATGGGGGAAGTGGACCTGTTTAGAAATGGTTCTTTCAAGCAACTCCCATGTGTGTTGTCTGGAAATCCGCAGTTTAGTTCACAGGTAAGTAACGGCAGCTCAATCCACTGATACAGCCGTAGTTTAGCGCAGCAGTCTTGGGATACTAGTAGCCATGGCACAACTTAGCAGGAACGGCCAGGCTTCAGGCAAATCAGCACAAGGCGGTAGGAAAGAAGGTCTCTGCTGTGTCTCAGCAAAACTAAGAGCAGTGAAGACCGGAGACCAAGAAGCATTTAGCTAGGTAAACAAGCCGAGCTCAGCCTCAGTCCCTGCCCACTGAGCCTACTTCTACTCCCTCCAAACACCACGGGTCCTCCACAGGCCTCGTCTCAGCACCTGAGTCTGTCTCAGTGGGCATCACTCTGTTAATCAGTCTGAGTGCGAGGAAGCAGCAGCAAACTGTAGCACATCACCACCACCTCAAGTTTTTTGGAAAGTTTCTCTCTAAGCAGTCCTGACAAATGGAGTTCAACTATGAAATGTGAAGCATACCAATACATGTATGTCATTAGCAAAGAATCCTTCATGTGTCCTTTCACGTGCTTGTTTTACAGTACCACCTTTCACCTGTGCCTGCTTCAGCTAAACATTCCTTCATAAGTCAGCCTTTGCAAAACACCATCTAACACAACTGACTTTCCAAAGAACCCTCAAGTTTCCACTTTGGAGGCGTCACTGCAGATAGGCTTTGAGGTTTCAAAACCCCAAACCAAGCCTGGTCTTGCTCTCTTTCTGCCTAGAGCTTGCAGATCTCGGATAAGCATGCATGCATGCATGCTGCCATCATGGGCTGGAAGTCGTGATGATCACAGACTAACTCTCTAAAACTATAAGCCCCTAATTAAACGGTTTCTTTTATAAGCTGCCACTGTGTCTCTTCACGGCAAAAGAACTGTAACTATGACAGTATGGCACCAAGAAAATGCCATGACAGTTGCTGCTAAAAGCAGAGAACTCAGGATTCCTATACCTACCCAAAAACTACAACACAGAGAACTAAAGGTCCCACTACCTGGGGCCTGTACAAGCCATGGAACGATGGCAGGTACCACGTGTTGCCGCCTGACTCAATACTTTGCATATGTTCAAATGCTGAAGTACGCACAGAAGCTGTAAAGATCAGCCAGCACCTGAAACGCCACTTCTCCTGGCTTCACCAGTTTTTAAGTCCAGCAAAATAAGAAGTAACAAATTGTGTTAAGCTTTTTTACTTTGGAAATTACCCTCCTATTTTAAAGGAATTCATTGCTGTGAGAACTGTGCCAAAGAAAATATACTGTCTCTCTCTCTAGTCCCTAGAAACAAGGGTAGTTTGGCCAACTTTATGTCCTCACTTAGAACTTTAAACATCACAAAAATGCACAGGCAGAAAAAGGTTCTTCTCCTGTGGCAAGAAGGACTTCAGTCTATCAACAAAGGTAGCAACTTTCTCCAGTAGTGACTCTGTCAACAACAAAATTCTAACCAGGCTACATATGGGATGGAGCTTGTGCTAGGACTCCAAACACATTTCTCCAGCCTGCCCCTTTAATTCTGAGAGCTATCTACTATATTCTAGGGCGTGCCTTTCTGTTTAAGTCAGGCAAAACCCATCCTTACAGTTGACAGCCAAGAACTGAGTGGCACCACAGACCTTGCCCCTTGGAGAATGCTGTATCAACACTAGATTGTACTGCCAATGCCATTAGTAGCCTAGTCCTCCACTACCCACCCATCAGTTCACTTAGTGCAATGGCTGGCACAGAGCAAGCACGCCATGTAGAGTTCTCTGTATGAACTGCACAGCAGGGAAGACAGCTTTGTGTTGACCCCCCACCTTGCATTCAGCAACACCCACTGTCGCTGACACTGACTATCAAAGAACCACTCGGAGCTGCACAGCTTCACTCATTCATCAGCTTTTATACTGGGATTCTTTCCATCACCTAATTAGGAAAAAACTTTCTTACAGGAGAGAAAAAAAATTAGGATTCTATGTCAGCAGGGTTCTCCTTCAGTTAAGATAAGCCATCCTTTAGGGAAAACTGTCCTTTGACAAAGTACCTAATACCTACTAACCCTTGCCACCAAACTCAAATGCTATTTTCTGCAAGGTTTCACCACTCCAACAGGCAAGTAGGTATAAGTTCCTCTGTACTTCCAGATCTCTGTTCTAGCACATTTCTTAAAATAGCCGTCTCCTAAACCAGATCTCAAAAATCACCTTTTCCAGCACCTAGAACGATGGCTGCCACAGACAGGAAGTGCTGCTTTAGAAGTGGAACAATGCTTTGGTACCAAATCCACTCTCTGTACTACCCTGCAACTTTTCTACAAATCCAAAAAAAGTTTAAAAATGTTTTCTTGGGCTGTAGAGATGGCTCAGCAGTTAAGAGCACTGACTGCACTTCTGAAGGTCCTGAGTTCAAATCCCAGCAACCACATGGTGGCTCACAATCATCTGTAATGAGATCTGATGCCCTCTTCTGGTGTGTCTGAAGGCAGCTACAGTATACTTACATATAATAATAAATACAATCTTTAAAAAAATGTTTTCTCAATATAAATAATTTTAATGGAACCACTGTTGTAAACAATTATTATGCCTGCTATACCAGAGTTTGTACAGAGTTTGGCAGTACAATCTAGTGTTGATACGGTATTCTCTGAGGGCAAGTTGGTACAGTGCACTCACAGTTCTTGGGTGTCAACTATAGTGATGGGTTTTAACTGACTTAAAATCCTATTTGTACCAAGACATAGTGCTAAACATTTGAATGTGAACATTCATTTTGTTCAAGTTATTTAACGGATATTTGTACGTTGGGAGTAACTGCTACTAAACAAGGCTGTCTTGCTTTATGAACTATAAAGAGTATGTGCAACTAGCAGGAGTTCGAGTATTTTCTAAGCAGTATCTTGTTTCCAAGTGAGCTACCATCCCACTAATTAGGTACCTACTATGACTAACCCTGTCAAATATAGGCTAAAGATTATCACTAGAGTCACATCATTAGATGTGACCGCCCATAAGAAATCCTCCTCTGTGTGTGTGTGTGTCCTGTGTGTGTGTGTGTGTGTGTGTGTGTGTGTGTAGTGGTGTGATCAGACCCCAGCTCCACCAAGGAGTCCTATTCCAGAACTCTTCACATAAACCGGCCACTCAAAACACAACACAACCAACAGGGGTCAGCGGCTACTGTTCCCAAGGCCCAGCAGACTGATCAGACAGAGCGAGGGAAGCACCGCCACCCGATGCTCCTGAGGACCAGGAGGTAGGTAGTGGGAAGGGGCGAGCTGCCCGCCCCGCCGCAGCGGCCAGAGTCTCTCGACAGTCGAGTAGAGCAGGAACCTCCCTTTCCGTCCTGGGCTCCTGTCACCAGCATAGCTTAACGGAAGACGCGCGAGTGGCAGCGGCTTGGGCAGGGGAGCCGAGCGCACTGAAGCGGGATGCTCGTCCCTCGGAGCGGACGCGGGGCAGCGCTCCGACTGCGGAAGCGCGCTCCCTCGGGACGAAGAGGAGGATCTCGGAGCCGAGGGCTGCGCGGAGGAGACGCTCGGCCAGGCTGTGGACGCGCCAGCCCAAGGCAAAACCCGAGCCCGGGCGGTGCAGGGGACGGCGCGAGGCCGCCGCGGCGCCGACGGCTGCAGCGCGGGGCGGAGGGCGCCGGGCAGCGGGACGTGCGCAGCCGACAGGCGAGGGCGTGGGTCCCGGCGTGCGGCGGGGCGGCGTCGGGCCCGGCGGGGAGGGGCGGAGGCGGGGGAGGGGGCGGGAGCGCAGCCGGCCCGCGGGCTCCCGACGCCCCGCCACCCGCCGGGGCCCGCAGGCCGCCGCCCCCCGGACCCCGCGCCGACGCCGGGCCATCCCCGCCCCCGGACCCCCCGCCCCGCCGGAGAATAACTCACCTGTTTGTCGGGGAAATCGCTCCTGCTCGGCCCTCTGACTGACTCCTCCGGCTCACCGTCTTCCCTCTGGGAGGAAGAGGCGGGACTTCCTGCCTCTCCGTCGAGCCACTTCCGGCGGTTCCCAGGGCGACTACGCTGGATGGAGCACAGGACACCATAACCGAAATACAAAAGATTTCACGATCGCCTTGGCTAATGACCTAACATTCACGTTCTCTGTTTCCCCTCGAATGGCCGGCGGCTCTGCGTGTCGACTTGTTTTCAGCCCAGCGGTACTTTCCGGAAGTCCCTACGGGAGAAAACAGGAAGTTCCACCCTCCCCGCTGGAAGGGAAACGGAAAGCCTAGAGAGTCAATCTGTAGGGCAGAAGCTGTCTGGGCTCAGTGGCGGCCGGTTCTTCGTCGGAGGACTTGTCGTCTTCCCGAGGATGCTCACCGGAACCGTCCCCGCAGCACCCCGCGCCCTGTCTCCATCCCTCGAACCCGAGGGCGGTGCTGGGAAGGGCAGGGGCGGGGCCTGCGCTAGGGCCTTCCTCTGCATCGGGGGCCCCCCAGGAGTCGGCCTAGAGCCTCTGGGGTTCTCATGCGAAGATCGTGAGTGTCCAGGCGCTACCCTAGTTCATGAAAACAGGGAATCCAACGACACCAGAATGGGGTCTCCCAGGTGTTCGCCGCAGGGAGGGAGCCGCGAATCTCGTGGTTCCTGAGAATAATGTTGAATTTTCGTGGCGATTCACGTATCCGCGGTTGGGAATTACAATCCAAGAGAATCAAATAACCATTTCCAAGATTACACAGCTAGCAAAAGTGAAACGTAACTCTAAACTCAAGAGTCAACCTTTCCTAGTCTATATTGCTGACTCATATATATCATGGCCAAAATCACTTTACACGTCTCATCTTAAAGAGTAGAGTGGACTGGGTAGGATGTGGCGCTCTAGTAGTCCCTGGCTCTTAAATAATTCCCACAGTGTCTACAGTTAGGAGAGTGGGAACAGGACGGGTACATAAGCTAAATAATAATTACAACGGAAGGGACTGGGTGGTGATGTCACACGCCTTTAATCTCAGCACTCCAGCAGGGCGGCGGATCTCTGGACTACCAAGTGAGTTGCATCCAGAATTGCACAGAGAAACCCTGGCTCCCAAAAGCAATTGAATAAATAAAATAAGGAAGGGATGGGTGTGAATAGGAAGCTATATCCTTTTTCCTGTAACAAAGTGCTAGAACACTTAACGGAAGCAATTTAAAGGGTTTTTTGGTTTTTTTGTTTCTTTGTTTTTATCTATTTTGGCTCACAGTATACACAGTATATATACATTGACACAGAGTATACATTTCTATGCTGGGGAAGGAATGGGTAGTGGCTTCCTCAGTGGTTAACAGAAAATTGTAACAGTCAGCTGCTACTCTTGGGCAGATCGGGAAACAAACCTCAGGCAGGAACCAGAGGTGATTATAAATTTCAAGAGAACTCCTTTCTGCTCCATATCTCAAAAGTCCCACAATCTCTTCCAAGCCCTTCCGAGAACAGCCTGGGAAGAGGTGACCTAGCATATGAACTGTTGAGGATTATTTCCGACTCCGGCCATAACAGGAGTCAACATTAAGTTACCACAACATCATAGGATTGAATTCATCTTTGCACCCGTGTGATTTTCAGGGAGGTAAAACTAAGTGCAGGGACAAAGTGATTGGCATTATCTGAAGATTTAAGTCTAGAGACATAAATTGGGCTCTGGTGGTGCATGCCTTTAATCCTAGCACTTGAGAGGCAGAGACAGGCAGATCTCTTGAGTTCAAGGTCAGATCAGCAGGTCAATGATAGAGCACGTGTGTGAGGTGTGAGGCCCTGAGCTTGCTCCCCAACATGTCACACATGCCAAAGTCAGGATGTGGTATGACACCAGTATAACACAAGGAGGCCATTTCCTGGTGAGAAACTTCAATGTCAACAAAAAGGAATACAGGGATCTGTTTTAAGTGGCTGGAAGCCACTTCTAATTATACCTTCCTTTTTAAAAATGGAGAGTTTAAAAACAAAACAGAAAAAAAGGCACAGAGACACAGATTAGTTCATCTCTCAGCACCAAAAACTCTTCTTTATGTAACAGATAGTGATAACACAAGAGACCCGCCGGGCGTGGTGGCGTATGCCTTTAATCCCAGCACTTGGGAGGCAGAGGCAGGCGGATTTCTGAGTTCGAGGCCAGCCTGGACAGCCAGGGCTACACAGAGAAACCCTGTCTCAAAAAAAAAAAAAAAAAAAAAAACACAGAGACCTACAACTGATTGGAGAATGAAGAAGATAAGAAGCCATGAAATACTCAGCCCTAGCCAAGAGTGGTGGCACACACCTTTAATCTCAGCACAAATCTCAGGCAAAGAAAGGGGGATCTCTGTGAGTTTGAGGCCACCTAGTCTACAAAGCAAGTTCTAGGACAGCCAGGGCAGTTACACAGAGAAACCCTGTCTTGGAAAACAGAAGAAAAAAAATGCTCAGCCCTCCATGGAACACCTCTAACGTATTGGAGAAGGATTAGGAGGTATGGCCTTGTTGGAGGCAGTGTTCCACTGGGGGCATAGACTTTGAGGTCCCAAAAGCCCATGCCAGGCTCAGGAACTCTCTTCCTGCTGCTGTATGCCTCTCAGCTACTATTTCAGCACCATGTCTACCGTTGTGTAGCCATGCTCCCTGCCATGAAGATAATGGATTAGACCTAAAGAAACTATAAGCAAGCCCTAACTAAATCCTTTCTTTTATTGGAGTTTCTGTGGTCATGGTGGCCCTTCACAGCAATACAACAGTGACTAAGAAGGCAAAAAGACTAAGAGTCAGAAGGCAACTGCAGGCAAACCGTTACCTGAACACATAAGGGTAGTTGCATATTTGCACACACTGCTGTGTGACCTCTCATGGCAGTCGTGACAGCAGGCTCAAGACCCATGTGCATGCTCAAACCAGCATAAAGAGATGAGGTGGGCACTAAGTCCCACTCCTCCAGAGATTGCTATTGGCAATTAATAGTGGCTAGGAGAGGAATCTGTTTTCTTTAAGGGTATATGGGCTCTGGGAGCGGGGCCGGTCAACCACGCTCCAGTAGAAAGCCACACATCCAGGAGTATAAGGGCAGCAAAAGTTAAACGTGGTAGTCTTTAAAAGGGGGGAGGGGGGGCACAAAGTTGAGTAGGTGAGGAAAGGAGGGTGGATCTGGAATGAGTTAGAGACCATATGTGGTCAAAATGCACTGAACACAATTTTTAACTAATAAAAATTGCCAAAAAGGAAAACTGAAAAAAAAAAGTTAATAAAAACAGAAAAAATAAATGGTGAGTCTCTGAAGTATTTATAAATGTAAAAGTATCCATCCAAGTTAATAAAAATAAATATAATATATTGAATCCCTACTCTGTGATAGACAGTGCTCAATGCTTTACCCACATTTTGCTACCAATGACTACAATAAAGACTGTCATTCCTGCAAAGAAAACTGTCATCACTTGTGACAACATTCCTGTCCAAGGTAACTTAAGGAAGTATTTCCTGTGGATTTAAAAGTATTAGTCTATTATGACAGGAATGACATATGGTAAGTAACATGAAGCAGCTAGCCACATGATGTCCTTGGTAAAGCAGAGAGAAATGAATGCTGGTCTTCTCAGTTTTTTTCTTCTCAGACTTTGACCTGGGACCTAGGCATGGTGCCATCTACACTCAGACTGGGCCTTTCCTCTTCACTTAAACCTTGGAACCCCCACCACCACCAAACATACGCGGAGGTGTGCTTCAATGCTGATTTTAAATGCAGTCAGGTTTAATAAAAAGCACACTAATGCCGGGCATGGTGGCGCATGCCTTTAATCCCAGCACTTGGGAGGCAGAGGCAGGTGGATTTCTGAGTTCGAGGCCAGCCTGGTCTACAAAGTGAGTTCCAGGACAGCCAACTAAGCACACCTGTGTTGTAATCCTGGCCTCCAAAGACTCATTTCATTTTGTAAAGAAAGGTCTGTCACAGAGTGGGGATTCATGTATTCCATCTCTAAATGTTCCCATAACATTTAGCAGTCTTGATGCTACTCACGGTGGGCACACAGTGGCTCACACCTTTAATCTCAGGCAGAGGCAGGTGGATCTCTGTGAGTTTAAGGTCATCTTGATTTATATAGTGAGTTCCAGGCCCACCAAATCTACAGAGTAAGACCCTGAGTCCAAAAAGTGAAAAAATAAAAAAGCCAAAAGCTCTTCTGAGACTCAAAACACACTTAACTGGGAACCTCATGAAGTGAAAAAACAAAACAAGGTAGAGACTTTCAGTATGCAATGGCAAAGAATAAACATTCTTTTGAGGCAGAGTTTCTCTGTGGAACAGCCTTGCTGTCCTGGAACTTGCCTAGATCACGCTGGTCTTGAACTCATAGACACACACCTGCCTCTGTCTCCCAAGTGCTGGGAGCAAAGGTATGAGCAACCCTGCCCAGCTTAGAATAAGCATTCTTAAATTGAAATCTGAGAAAGTAACGTATATATCTGAAACAAAAAGTCTCAGGATACCTTTAGAATTATTTTGTGTATGTACATGTATGTTCATTCACATCTGTCTAGACACATGTGCAGGTATATGTGTACATGTATATGTATGTATGTATGTATGTATGTATATATGCATACCTACAAACACACCCCAAGTTGACATTTGGTGTATTGCTTGACTGCTCTTTATATATTGAGCAGGGTCCCTTGAGTAAAATGACTTTGAATGTTTTAGAAAGAGATGTATTTAGTTTTACTCTATAAGAGTGTTTTGCCTGTATGTATGTGCATACATTATATGCAATCCTGGTACCTGAGGAGACTAGAAAAGGGTATGAGATCCCCAGAAACTGGAATTGTGGTGATTTGTGAGCCACCTTGTGGTTGCTGGGAACTGAGCTCTGCAAGAGCAAAATGCTCTTACCTCTGGCTCTGGCTGACCTGGAACTCTCTCTGTGGACGAGGATTAAAGGTGTGCTGGGTTTAAAGACATGCACCACCGCCGTCTTTCTTCATCATTCCCGTTTGAATGTGGTGCTGGGGAGTGAGTCCAGGGCTTGGGCATACTAGGCTAGCGTTGTACGGACCGAGGCCCAGTGCCATCATTTAGATTCAATATGATTGTTAATATAGTTGCATTAAACCCTCTAATTTGACCAGTTTTCTCTCTGTCTCGTTACACCACTCCTCTGTCTTAGTTAGGGTTTCTATTGCTGTGAGAAAACACCCAGAGGAACTTGGGGAGAATGTGATTTACATCAGCTGAAGCTTCCACGTTCCAGCCCATCACTGAGGGAAGTCAGGGCAGGCACTGAAGCAGACGCCATGGAAGAACAATGCTAACTGACCTGCTCCTCAGAGCCTGCGCACCTTGCTCTCTTACACAACTCAAAACCATCTGCCCAAGGGTGGCACTGCCCACGCAGAGCTGGCCCTTCCCACATCAATCCTCAATCAAGAAAAAGCCCCACAGGCTTGCAGGTGGCCAATGGGGTGGGGGGAGTTTAATTGAGAGTCCTTCTTCAGTGACTCCAGCTTGTGTCAAGTTGGAAACAAAACTACTCAATGAGGTAACCCTTTTGGATATTTTTTGTATATAAAAATATAAGAAAAAATAAAAAGTATTAGTGTGAATAAGGTCTGGTTATTAGAAAAAGACATGTTGTATCAATGGTAATCTCAGGATTTTGATTTGCATTGTGGCTAAAAGATTACAAATGTTTAAGGGTGTGCACTCACACATTTGGGAATAAAATGGCATCACACTTGCAATGTGTTTTTGAAAGATTAAAAATATAAATAAGGGCCAGTGAGATGTCTCATGTAAAGGTGCTTCAAGCTAGACAGTCTGAATTCAATGCCAAGAACCCATGGTAAAAGGAGAAAACCAACTTCCAAAAGTGTCCTCTCACCTTCATACATGAATAATTTTATGTTCATGCACCCCCCCACACACAAAACTCCTTATATATAAAATAACAATAAAAAATTTTTAATGTTTGTTTTATTTTATTGTATTTTATTTTGGTTTTTCAACACAGGGTTTCTCTGTCTAACAGCACTGGCTGTCCTGGAACACCCTCTGTAGATCAGGCTGATCTTGAACTCTCAGAGATCTGCCTCCTGAATGCTGGGCTTAAAGGCGAACACCACCACCGCCCACCTTCAAAAACTAAATTTTGAGGGCGGCACCTAATATTCTTTTTTTTTTTTTTGAGGGGATAAGGCTTAATTTTATTTACATATTCTAAATTTGCAGGCCTAATATTCTTGTACCCCTTTTCTGTAACTAGGGGAAACACGCCATCAATCAGTGTAGAAGACTTTCCTGCAGTATCAGGCTGGTTATTCACTCTTCGTGTTGGACTGTGCATCCTGGGAGATTTTTTTTTTAATCTTATGACAGGTGAGAGAAGTGGGAGAAAAGAAACTAAAAATTACAGACCTGAGGTGATCTCTCAGGAATGTTATCTTCTATCCTGAGACTTGGAAAAAAAGCTTGGCTCCAAGTCCTACCTTAAGAGGCAACATACCATAATATAACATGACATGATATGATATATCAGAGTATAATGTGATATAACATAACAACATAACATAAGATAACATAACATAAGACAGTACAGAGCCTGGCAACACCTATGAAAACCACTGGGTTTCTTCCCAATACCTCAAACTTGCTTGGTTCCCAAGTGCTTCCTGAAGACAGCAGTGCTTTGACCGGCTTGAACATAAACTGAGCAAAATCCACTGAGTACAGCTGTGAACTGAAGTTCCTCTCAACCAGAAAGTCCCACCTTCAAAGACGAAGCATTTCAGAAGGTTGATTGTTAAACTATTGAATGATTGGGATGGGTTGGAATGTTTCAATTCCAAAGCCAAATTATCTCGGGCTATCTTATCCTTCTAGATAACCACCCAAGGTCTACATTGTTTGACCTGACATCCTTGTGACTAGTAGGTTAAATCCCTCTGGAATGTACAAACCGACCCCTTCCTTCCACCAACCCAGAAGTTAAAACTTGTCATCCGTCAGATAACATCTGGAGCCTACAGAGGCTTCCTCACTTTGCCACTTCACGTTTCTACCAATGTATTCAAAAAGCACATTGATTTATAATGTTAATCTATTACTATAAAAATCTTCATGAAGGCCAGGCATGGTAGTACAGTGCCTTTTGTCTCGGCAGAGGCAGAGGCAACACCTTTCTGTGTTCAGGGCCAGCTTGGTCTACATAGAAAGTTCCAGGCTAGCCAGCTGTTACTACTATGGAACATGATATTTGGGGAAACCTATATCTATGTTCTCTGCCCATGGCCACTCATATTAGACTTTAGACAGCCCTTGTAGGAGATGGGTGAGAACTGCTTTATTCTTACTATAAAATTGACTTATATTATGCATCTTTTCCTGAGTTTGTATTCACACAGACAGACAGACAAACAGACCAGAAAAAGTGTTTTTTCTAAGCCCATCTTTGGTAAACTAAGATGTTTATTGGGGGTTATACCCACCAGGGCCTGGGGGACTCAGCCAGCTGGAGCACTGAAAAGCCACACTCCAACATTGGAGATGTCTCTCTAACACTGTCTCTCGTTATCCTGGGCAGTTTGCAGACAGCTCTACTCCAAAAGGCTTTCCTTTGTCAGGCATGGTGGTCACAAACTGATCCCAATGTGTAGATGAGGTGCATCTCATTCTTAAATCCCAGTGATCAGGAGGAAGAGGCCGGCTCAGTGAACTTCCAGACCGCCTGAGCTACAGAGTTACACAGAGTTATAACTTGTCTCAAATGGAACAGTTTTCACCATCTTGAAACATGCAGAGACTGTCAGCTGAGTGCTCAGGCACAAATGCAACATCTGTGGTGGGTAGGAAAAGATGGTTTGTGAGCTCCGACCCCTAACTAAGGAGCTACGGACAACTTGTGGGTTCTGAATAAAAGAGATTCAGTTTTCTTTAAAGGTACAGCTCTGTCTTAGCCAGGGTTTCTATTCCTGCACAAACATCATGACCAAGAAGCAAGTTGGGGAGGAAAGGGTTTATTCAGCTTACACTTCCATACTGCTGTTCATCACCAAAGGAAGTCAGGACTGGAACTCAAGCAGGTCAGAAAGCAGGAGCTGATGCAGAGGCCATGGAGGGATGTTCCTTACTGGCTTGCTTCCCCTGGCTCAGCCTGCTCTCTTATAGAACCAAGACTACCAGCCCAGAGATGGTCCCACCCACAAGGGGCCTTTCCCCCTTGATCACTAATTGAGAAAATGCCTGACAGTTGTATCTCATGGAGGTATTTCCTCAACTGAAGCTCCTTTCTCTGTGATAACTCCAGCTGTGTCAAGTTGACACAAAACTAGCCAGTACAAGCTCCTAATAAATCCACTGCATCACAGCGGGTCACCTCACACCCAGGAGGGGATGGGCAGCACAGATTGGTCATACACAATACTAAACAAAAAGCACGTGAAGTTGAGGGTGTCAGGAAGTGGAAATGGATAGGAGGACTGAGGAATCAAGATTATTAGGACACATTATATGAAATTCTCAAAGGATTTTTTGTTTGTTTGTTTTTCGAGACAGGGTTTCTCTGTATAGCCCTGGCTGTCCTGGAACTCACTTTGTAGACCAGGCTGGCCTTGAACTCAGAAATCCGTCTGCCTCTGCCTCCCGAGTGCCGGGATTAAAGGCGTGTGCCACCACGCCCGACTCAAGGGATTTTTTAAAAAACGCTTCAAAGAGCCTCTTCTCCTTGCAATTGATTAGCACTTCCATATCCTGGAGGAGGGTCCACATTAGTTTCCTCCTTATAGGAATTTGTTTGGTTTCTCTCTTTCTTCTTCTCCTTCCCTTCTCTCTCTGGGCATGTGCCCTTTCTCTTTTTCTCTTCCCCCTCACCCACTCCCTGGTGACTTGCCTGGCCTTGGTCCTTGGGACCAGTGAAATGGCCTGAGAGCAGCTTCCCAGCAAACCTGCCTATATATAATCAAAGTCGTCTTAAATTGGCTTGTTTCACCAGCAGAGAAATAACTTATCAGAATTTAGTGGGTATGAGCGTGCATGCAGGCGTGCGTGCGTGCGTGCGTCGCAAGCGAACAATGGCGCATGTTTGGGGAGGACATACAGAAGACAATCTGTAGAAGTTGACTCTCTCCTTCCAACACATGGGGCCAGGGGGGGTTAGACCAGGCATATCAGCAAGCACCTTTACCTATTGAGCCTTGTCGTCAGAACTTGTAGAAAATTTACTAAGCTCAGTCTAGTTAGGTCATCATTTAGTTGGTCACAACCACTCTCATGAAAGACAGTCTGTCACATGGCACATTGCGTTCCCCTGTGAGCGCTGAAGAGCATCAGGGGTTCCTGCTGCGTTAATGGCGGTTGTTTAATCAGTACTTTAACGCCATGCTTTGTTTCTTTTGCTACGGCAGCAAGCAATTAAATCCCCTTTATTTCCTCCATCCTTAGCTGCAAGGATCGAACCGCGTTGTCCCGTTATTTAGGCAGAGAATGCAGAGTCTAGTGTTTCCCTCTGCGGCTCTGCTTTCCAGAACCCCGCACCGGTATTTTTACCTGCTGAAGTATCCCAGATCGCTGCTTTCTGGTGCTGAAAGTGGGGGTGTAGATAGACTTTAAATAGCTCCATTTATTTGATAATAATAATAATTTACAATTTGAGAGGGAGGTTGGTCATTCCTGGTGACTAATTTTACAGTGTCATCTAATGTTCGAGTTCCCTGTCACATTTTTGTTATTACGTCCAAATGCCTACTTAACGATAACAGTGCAAATATGTATGTTAAACACCCACTCTAGAATTTTAAATCTTAGCTCTTTCTGAATATGTTTTGGTGAATTTCAATGTGGGAGGTGATATAATTTAAAACTTTATATTTTCTACTCCAGTGAAAGGCATAATTTCTCTGACATATTTTTTTTCCCATCTAGAATAAGGAATTACACTAGAATAGTGTTTTAAAATAAGATTTGTCGACATAATGACATTTTTTTCCCTACTCTTCACTTCTACCCAAACTAAAATAGTTCAGGAACATTTATTTACTTATCGTAACTGCTAGGAAATTATAGTCATTACATCCACCATCACTTTCCTTATAAACCACACCATTTCATCGCTGTAGAAAACCTCTTGTGTTTCTGTCCTGGTACTTTACCCATCAGCAAAGCTTTTGGAGCTGAGCAAAGTACAAAAGCCATGCTATGCAGCCTTTGCCTCCCAGGGTCTCTCTTTCAGAAAAGACTTTCTGCTTCGTTGCAGAGTGGAGGGTTGCCTGCACACTCTGCTAGAGATCTACAATATTCAATGTGAACTTGCAGAAAGGGCAAAACAAATAAGTAGAAGCCTTTAGCCCATGGCATTATAACAAATTAGAGCTGGAGAGATAGCTCAGTGGTTAAAAGCATGGCTGCTCTTCCAAAGGACCTGGGTTCAATTCCCAGCACCCACATGACAGCTCACAATTGTTTGTAACATTGGTTCCGGGGGATCTGACTCCTTCACCCAGACATTTATGCTGGAAAAATGCCAATGCACATAAAAAAATAAAATGAAAAAATCAACAAGTTATGTTATATCTAACCATGGGCATATTAACATAGAGGCAATTATTCTACATTGTTTTACATAGTCAAGGTCTAAAACATAACAATTCATTAGTCATTACACATTCAAAATAGTCAAACTTAAATAGGAAAAAATACTATTTAAAGTATTTAACATTTGGATCTGAGGACGTGGTTTAGTGGCTAAGGGCACTTGCTGTTCTTGCAAAGGACAGTTCAGTTCCCAGTACCCACAGGCAACTCAGTCAATTGTACCTCCAGCTCCAAGGGATCGGGGGTCCTCTTCTGGCCTCCACTGGCACCTGCACATGTGTTCATGAACATGCAAGACACATACAGACACATAAATAAAAATAAGACTTTAAAGTATATATTTCACATTGAATTCTCTTACTACTAGACATCTAAAGTGGTGTGGCATCCTATTTACTAAAACAATAATAATAAAAATAAAAATACTCAATAGTCCTCTGGCTCTATCAGACAACAGTTTGCTCAGGACTTTGGTTGTAGGTAAAACTATCCACATATGTAAGAAATCAAACAACCCAGGTTTTCAGTTTCTGAGCCCTTCATATTTCCAGCAGACTCTGATACTGCGTGTGGCATTTACAAGGAGGCAGACTTAGCTCAGCTTGTTGACCTCATGGATGGCATAGCAGTCTTACCCAATAGAATGATTACTCAACAGAACTCTTTGAAGGTTGGTTGGTTGGTTGGTTGTGAAATCTGCCAATGTTGAAATGTTGGCATTCCACTGAAAAGTGCTTAGGACATTGTGGCGCTTGTGTGTCAGGGGACTTGCCTACCCAGGCTCCTCTGTTGCCCTCTGTTGGATGATTGTTTCCTTCAAGTTGGGCAAGGTTATTACTGTCTTAAATCAGAGTAGCTGTGATAAGCCATACGAGACCCCTACAGCTCCCCAGAGCTGTAGGACCTATGAATATTCCTGTAGAGAAGGAAAAGACAAGAGGCTCTTTGGGACTTGCTGGCTAGCCAATCTATCTGAATTTGGAGCTCCAAGTTCAAGAGTCTTCTTAAAATATAAGGTACACACACACACACACACACACACACAGAGAGAGAGAGAGAGAGAGAGAGAGAGAGAGAGAGAGAGAGAGAGAGATGAACGCACAATTACAGCTGGTCCAATGATGGCTCTACAAGTAAAAGTGCTTGCTGTCAAGTCTGCACTGAGTTTGATCCCTGTGGTAGTTTGAACAGGAATGTGTTTAAATGCTTGGACCATAGGGAGTGGCACTATTAGAACCTATGGCCTCATTGGAAGAAGTGTGTCACTGTGGAGGTGGAATTTGAGCTCAAGCTATGCCCAGTGTGACATACAGTCACTTTCTATGGTCTGTAGATGATGATGTAGAACTCTCTGCTCCTCTAGCACCACATCTGCTGCACCCTGCCTGTTTCCCACCATGATGATAATGGACTAAACCTCTGAAACTGTAACCCAGCCCCAGTTTTCTTTATAAAAGCCACTGTGGCCATAGTGTCTCTTCACAGCAATAAAACTAACTAAGACAGTCCGCCAAATCCACATGGTAGATGGAAATAACTGACCACCCCTAATTTATCCACATAGTGATACTCATATGTACACACACACTATTTTCAGGCTGATGTCTGAAAAACAATGGGGAAAGAGGAATATGCAACCCCTAGAAATTAGTGTGAATATCTCTGGAGGAGAGGGAGAATCAAAGAAGCCCCTGAGGCCGCTCTTAGCTCTTGGGGAACTGGGAAGATTAGAAGGACAAGGTTGTCCAGACACAGCTAGAAAGGGAGGGTGTGAGGCTGGTGGAATAAGTGGAAGTGATTGTGGAGAGACCCGGGTTTTTTGGTTTTTGGTTTTTGGTTTTTGGTTTTTGGTTTTTGGTTTTTGTTTTGTTTTGTTTTGTTTTGTTTATGTCAAAGATCAGTCAGTTGCTCCAGAGTCTTCTGCTGCATTGGAATGACACCTTGTCTTCAGTGTGACAAAAGCTGGTGGTGGGAAAGCAGAAACCAAGAAGGGACCTTTGTTATAAGTCAACAAAAGGTAGAGCGGCTTGGGCTTGGAGGTATGAAAGACGACAGTAGAAATACAAGGAAGTGGTGGCTTTTGAGAAACGCGATTGGTCTTTATGGAAGATAGACGTGAAGGAAGTTCCAGGTGTTGTCATTACCTGGCCCGTGGCCCATTCACCAAGATGCAGCAGCACTCCAGGGAGGAAAAAGAGGGTGAGTAGGCATTTCCATGACAGATGGATGATTGGTGAGTCCAATATGAAACAGGCAGAAGACTAGGGGATCTGATTCTCAGATGAGGAGATCAGCTGGATGCTCCGCTAATACGAAAACCATGGGAGGGCTAGGCATACCTCATGTGAGTGAGGAGGAGAGGGCTTGAGTAGAGCCTCTGTGTTCCCTGCCTCACTCCCCTCTCCCAGCTCCTCTGCAGAGTCATGGACAGTCCAGTGGACACTCACAGTAGATTTTCAGACTGTTGCATTCTATTTTTATGAGTGCAGGATGGAACCCAGACATTCCATATCCTCCTTATTTTCCTACAGTACATCTATAATGCCCAACTGGTACTCAAGAGCCCCTAAACTTGATGGTAGTGATACATTAGTATACTACATCTACTAGTTAGGCTTGATCTATTGCTCTCTTATGATACAGTAAGGTTGTACCTGATTGATATTATGGTGGTTTGAATAAGAACAACCCTAACTCCCTGCCGCCGCCACCACCATGGGCTCAAATATTTGCATGTTTGATCTCCAATTGATGAACTTTTGGGGAAGGGTTAGGAGGTGTGGTCTTGCTGGAGGAAGTGTGTCAATAGCAGTGGGCATTGAGGTTTCAAAAGATCATGCCAGACCCAGTTTCTCTCTCTCTCTCTCTCTCTCTCTCTCTCTCTCTCTCTCTCTCTCACACACTCAGGATGTAGCTTTCAGCTGCTTCTTCAGCACCTTGCCTGTCATATGTGCCACCCTGTTCCCCATTATACTGATAATGTAGTGATCTCTCCTCTAAAACTGTAAGCAAGCCTCCATTAAATATTTATTTTTATAAGAATTGCCATGGTCTTGATGCCTCATCATGAGTAAAAACTCTGAAGGTGAAAATGTCTCATCATATCCCAGGGTAGGATATAGTGAATGATCACTTAACCTATATGTATATGTTTACTTTAAAATTTATTGCAAACAAATATTTTAATATTCTCTACCATCAATTTTTTCTGCCTCCTTATAACTAGCTGGCTGATTGACTTGACCAGTAACCAGAATGATTGTCTTACCCTTCTGTATATATAATGAACTAATGATATTCATTTTTAGGATCCCACATTATAGCCAGGCTGTGACTGCCATGTGGCTCAGGAGGGTGGAAAACCGGAAGAGATTCACTAAAGAGTCCACCCTGACCACCGCTGGCAGAGAAACATGAACTCTGGACTCTGACATTGCAAGATTCACATTTCCTTGGTCCAGCTTTTTATCCTCCTTCCCTCTTGCACGTTGAATAACTAACCAAGACAGTGTTGGTCTCAAGAACCTGTAGGGATGAGAGTAAATGAGTATATTTACTGTTTAGTCTCGCATTGATTGGCTAGACTAGCTGACCAGGGTACTCTGGAATCTGATGACTGCCTGCCCCCAGTGCTGGGGATATAAGTGCTTGCCAATGCACCTAGCTATGCTGTAGGTGTTGGGAGTCCTAATCCAGGTCCTTATGCTTGTGCAAGCAAGCATGCTGCCTGCTTCGTCACATTCTCAGCCAGCCGCTTTTTTTTTTTTTTTCCATTTTTTATTAGGTATTTAACTCATTTACATTTCCAATGCTATACCAAAAGTCCCCCATATCCACCCACCCCCACTCCCCTGCCCACCCACTCCCCCTTTTTGGCCCTGGTATTCCCCTGTACTGGGGCATATAAAGTTTGCAAGTCCAATGGGCCTCTCTTTCCAGTGATGGCCGACTAGGCCATCTTTTGATATATATGCAGCTAGAGTCAAGAGCTCCGGGGTACTGGTTAGCTCATAATGTTGTTCCACCTATAGGGTTGCAGATCCCTTTAGCTCCTTGGCTACTTTCTCTAGCTCCTCCATTGGGAGCCCTATGATCCATCCATTAGCTGACTGTGAGCATCCACTTCTGTGTTTGCTGGGCCCCGGCATAGTCTCACAAGAGACAGCTACATCTGCGTCCTTTCAATAAAATCTTGCTAGTGTATGCAATGGTGTCAGCGTTTGGATGCTGATTATGGGGTGGATCCCTGGCTATGGCAGTCTCTACATGGTCCATCCTTTCATCTCAGCTCCAAACTCCGTCTCTGTAACTCCTTCCATGGGTGTTTTGTTCCCAAATCTAAGGAGGGGCATAGTGTCCACACTTCAGTCTTCATTCTCCTTGAGTTTCATGTGTTTAGCAAATTATATCTTATATCTTGGGTATCCTAGGTTTGGGGCTAATATCCACTTATCAGTGAATACATATTGTGTGAGTTTCTTTGTGAATGTGTTACCTCACTCAGGATGATGCCCTCCAGGTCCATCCATTTGGCTAGGAATTTCATAAATTCATTCTTTTTAATAGCTGAGTAGTACTCCATTGTGTAGATGTACCACATTTTCTGTATCCATTCCTCTGTTGAGGGGCATCTAGGTTCTTTCCAGCTTCTGGCTATTATAAATAAGGCTGCTATGAACATAGTGGAGCATGTGTCCTTCTTACCTGTTGGGGCATCTTCTGGATATATGCCCAGGAGAGGTATTGCTGGATCCTCCGGTAGTACTATGTCCAGTTTTCTGAGGAACCGCCAGACTGATTTCCAGAGTGGTTGTACAAGCCTGCACTCCCACCAACAATGGAGGAGTGTTCCTCTTTCTCCACATCCTCGCCAGCATCTGCTGTCACCTGAATTTTTGATCTTAGCCATTCTGACTGGTGTGAGGTGGAATCTCAGGGTTGTTTTGATTTGCATTTCCCTGATGATTAAGGATGTTGAACATTTTTTCAAGTGCTTCTCTGCCATTCGGTATTCCTCAGGTGAGAATTCTTTGTTCAGTTCTGAGCCCCATTTTTTAATGGGGTTATTTGATTTTCTGAAGTCCACCTTCTTGAGTTCTTTATATATGTTGGATATTAGTCCCCTATCTGATTTAGGATAGGTAAAGATCCTTTCCCAATCTGTTGGTGGTCTTTTTGTCTTATTGACGGTGTCTTTTGCCTTGCAGAAACTTTGGAGTTTCATTAGGTCCCATTTGTCGATTCTCGATCTTACAGCACAAGCCATTGCTGTTCTGTTCAGGAATTTTTCCCCTGTGCCCATATCTTCAAGGCTTTTCCCCACTTTCTCCTCTATAAGTTTCAGTGTCTCTGGTTTTATGTGAAGTTCCTTGATCCACTTAGATTTGACCTTAGTACAAGGAGATAAGTATGGATCGATTCGCATTCTTCTACACGATAACAACCAGTTGTGCCAGCACCAATTGTTGAAAATGCTGTCTTTCTTCCACTGGATGGTTTTAGCTCCCTTGTCGAAGATCAAGTGACCATAGGTGTGTGGGTTCATTTCTGGATCTTCAATTCTATTCCATTGGTCTACTTGTCTGTCTCTATACCAGTACCATGCAGT
This sequence comes from Mus musculus, assembly GCF_000001635.26. Classification (NCBI taxonomy): domain Eukaryota; kingdom Metazoa; phylum Chordata; class Mammalia; order Rodentia; family Muridae; genus Mus; species Mus musculus. The sequence continues at coordinate 84,605,692 of NC_000084.6, forward strand.
TTTTATCACAATTGCTCTGTAGTAAAGCTTTAGGTCTGGCATGGTGATTCCGCCAGAAGTTCTTTTATCCTTGAGAAGACTTTTTGCTATCCTAGGTTTTTTGTTATTCCAGACAAATTTGCAAATTGCTCCTTCCAATTCGTTGAAGAATTGAGTTGGAATTTTGATGGGGATTGCATTGAATCTGTAGATTGCTTTTGGCAAGATAGCCATTTTTACAATGTTGATCCTGCCAATCCATGAGCATGGGAGATCTTTCCATCTTCTGAGATCTTCTTTAATTTCTTTCTTCAGAGATTTGAAGTTTTTATCATACAGATCTTTCACCTCCTTAGTTAGAGTCACGCCAAGATATTTTATATTATTTGTGACTATTGAGAAGGGTGTTGTTTCCCTAATTTCTTTCTCAGCCTGTTTATTCTTTGTATAGAGAAAGGCCATTGACTTGTTTGAGTTTATTTTATATCCAGCTACTTCACCGAAGCTGTTTATCAGGTTTAGGAGTTCTCTGGTAGAATTTTTAGGGTCACTTATATATACTATCATATCATCTGCAAAAAGTGATATTTTGACTTCCTCTTTTCCAATTTGTATCCCCTTGATCTCCTTTTGTTGTCGAATTGCTCTGGCTAATACTTCAAGTACTATGTTGAAAAGGTAGGGAGAAAGTGGGCAGCCTTGTCTAGTCCCTGATTTTAGTGGGATTGCTTCCAGCTTCTCTCCATTTACTTTGATGTTGGCTACTGGTTTGCTGTAGATTGCTTTTATCATGTTTAGGTATGGGCCTTGAATTCCTGACCTTTCCAAAACTTTTATCATGAATGGGTGTTGGATCTTGTCAAATGCTTTTTCTGCATCTAACGAGATGATCATGTGGTTTTTGTCTTTGAGTTTGTTTATATAATGGATTACATTGATGGATTTTCGTATATTAAACCATCCCTGCATCCCTGGAATAAAACCTACTTGGTCAGGATGGATGATTGCTTTAATGTGTTCTTGGATTCGGTTAGCGAGAATTTTATTGAGGATTTTTGCATCGATATTCATAAGAGAAATTGGTCTGAAGTTCTCTATCTTTGTTGGATCTTTCTGTGGTTTAGGTATCAGAGTAATAGTGGCTTCATAAAATGAGTTGGGTAGAGTACCTTCTACTTCTATTTTGTGAAATAGTTTGTGCAGAATTGGAATTAGATCTTCTTTGAAGGTCTGATAGAACTCTGCACTAAACCCATCTGGTCCTGGGCTTTTTTTGGTTGGGAGACTATTAATAACTGCTTCTATTTTTTTTGGTGATATGGGACTGTTTAGATGGTCAACTTGATCCTGATTCAACTTTGGTACCTGGTATCTGTCCAGAAATTTGTCCATTTCGTCCAGGTTTTCCAGTTTTGTTGAGTATAGCCTTTTGTAGAAGGATCTGATGGTGTTTTGGATTTCTTCAGGATCTGTTGTTATGTCTCCCTTTTCATTTCTGATTTTGTTAATTAGGATTTTGTCCCTGTGCCCTTTAGTGAGTCTAGCTAAGGGTTTATCTATCTTGTTGATTTTCTCAAAGAACCAACTCCTCGTTTGGTTAATTCTTTGAATAGTTCTTCTTGTTTCCACTTGGTTGATTTCACCCCTGAGTTTGATTATTTCCTGCCGTCTACTCCTCTTGGGTGAATTTGCTTCCTTTTTTTCTAGGGCTTTTAGATGTGTTGTCAAGCTGCTAGTATGTGCTGTCTCCCGTTTCTTCTTGGAGGCACTCAGCGCTATGAGTTTCCCTCTTAGAAATGCTTTCATTGTGTCCCATAGGTTTGGGTACGTTGTGGCTTCATTTTCATTAAACTCTAAAAAGTCTTTAATTTCTTTCTTTATTCCTTCCTTGACCAAGGTATCATTGAGAAGAGTGTTATTCAGTTTCCACGTGAATGTTGGCTTTCCATTATTTATGTTGTTATTGAAGATCAGTCTTAGGCCATGGTGGTCTGATAGGATACATGGGACAATTTCAATATTTTTGTATCTATTGAGGCCTGTTTTGTGACCAATTATATGGTCAATTTTGGAGAAGGTCCCGTGAGGTGCTGAGAAGAAGGTATATCCTTTTGTTTTAGGATAAAATGTTCTGTAGATATCTGTCAGGTCCATTTGTTTCATAACTTCTGTTAGTTTCACTGTGCCCCTGTTTAGTTTCTGTTTCCACGATCTGTCCTTTGAAGAAAGTGGTGTGTTGAAGTCTCCCACTATTATTGTGTGAGGTGCAATGTATGCTTTGAGCTTTACTAAAGTGTCTCTAATGAATGTGGCTGCCCTTGCATTTGGTGCGTAGATATTCAGAATTGAGAGTTCCTCTTGGAGGATTTTACCTTTGATGAGTATGAAGTGTCCCTCCTTGTCTTTTTTGATAACTTTGGGTTGGAAGTCGATTTTATCCGATATTAAAATGGCTACTCCAGCTTGTTTCTTCAGTCCATTTGCTTGGAAAATTGTTTTCCAGCCTTTCACTCTGAGGTAGTGTCTGTCTTTTTCCCTGAGATGGGTTTCCTGTAAGCAGCAGAATGTTGGGTCCTGTTTGTGTAGCCAGTCTGTTAGTCTATGTCTTTTTATTGGGGAATTGAGTCCATTGATATTAAGAGATATTAAGGAAAAGTAATTGTTGCTCCCTTTTATTTTTGTTGTTAGAGTTGGCATTCTGTTCTTGTGGCTGTCTTCTTTTTGGTTTGTTGAATGATTACTTTCTTGGTTGTTCTAGGGCGTGATTTCCGTCCTTGTATTGCTTCTTTTCTGTTATTATCCTTTGAAGGGCTGGATTCGTGGAAAGATATTGTGTGAACTTGGTTTTGTCGTGGAATACTTTGGTTTCTCCATCTATGGTAATTGAGAGTTTGGCCGGGTATAGTAGCCTGGGCTGGCATTTGTGTTCTCTTAGTGTCTGTATAACATCTGTCCAGGCTCTTCTGGCTTTCATAGTCTCTGGTGAAGAGTCTGGTGTAATTCTGATAGGCCTTCCTTTATATGTTACTTGACCTTTCTCCCTTACTGCTTTTAATATTCTATCTTTATTTAGTGCATTTGTTGTTCTGATTATTATGTGTCGGGAGGAATTTCTTTTCTGGTCCAGTCTATTTGGAGTTCTGTATGCTTCTTGTATGATCATGGGCATCTCTTTTTTTATGTTTGGGAAGTTTTCTTCTATTATTTTGTTGAAGATATTAGCTGGCCCTTTAAGTTGAAAATCTTCATTCTCATCAATTCCTATTATCCGTAGGTTTGGTCTTCTCATTGTGTCCTGGATTACCTGGATGTTTTGAGTTAGGATCCTTTTGCATTTTGTATTTTCTTTGACTGTTGTGTCGATGTTCTCTATGGAATCTTCTGCACCTGAGATTCTCTCTTCCATTTCTTGTATTCTGTTGCTGATGCTCGCATCTATGGTTCCAGATCTCTTTCCTAGGGTTTCTATCTCCAGCGTTGCCTCGCTTTGGGTTTTCTTTATTGTGTCTACTTCCCCTTTTAGTTCTAGTATGGTTTTGTTCATTTCCATCACCTGTTTGGCTGTGTTTTCCTGCTTTTCTTTAAGAGCCTGTAACTCTTTAGCAGTGCTCTCCTGTAAATCTTTAAGTGACTTATGAAAGTCCTTCTTGATGTCCTCTATCATCATCATGAGAAATGTTTTTAAATCTGGGTCTAGATTTTCGGTTGTGTTGGGGTGCCCAGGACTAGGTGGGGTGGGAGTGCTGCGTTCTGATGATGGTGAGTGGTCTTGATTTCTGTTAGTAGGATTCTTACGTTTGCCTTTCGCCATCTGGTAATCTCTGAAGCTAGCTGTTTTAGTTGTCACTGTTAAGAGCTTGTTCTTCAGGTGACTCTGTTAGCCTCTATGAGCAGACCTGGAGGGTAGCACTCTCCTTAGTTTCAGTGGGCAGAGTATTCTCTGCAGGCAAGCTCTCTTCTTGCAAGGCAGGTACCCAGATATCTGGTGTTCGAACCAGACTCCTGGCAGAAGTTGTGTTCCACTCACTAGAGGTCTTAGGATCACGTGTGGAATCCTGTGTGGGCCCTTGCGGGTGTCAGGCGACTCAGCTGGCAAGGTAGCCGGGGCTTGAGTGGAGTGGAAGGGGTTTGTGCCCCAGATCAAGCCCGGGTAGCCTGCTTCCCTATGTACCGCAGTCTCAAGTTCCACGCGATTGGATTGGGGTAGGCGCTGTGTTCCACTCACCAGAGGTCTTAGGGTCCCGTGGGGAGTCCCGTGTGGGCCCTTGCGGGTGTTGGGCAAGACTCTGCTGTCAAGGTAGCCCGGGGCTCGAGTCTCGAGTCGAGCGGAAGGGACTTGTGCCCCAGATCAGGCCCGGGTAGCCTGCTTCCCTATGTACCGCAGTCTCAAGTTCCGCGCGATTGGATTGGGGCAGGCACTGTGATCCACTCACCAGAGGTCTTAGGGTCCCGTGGGGAGTCCCGTGTGGACCCTTGCGGGTGTTGGGCAAGACTCTGCTGGCAAGGTAGCCCGGGGCTCGAGTCTCGAGTCGAGCGGAAGGGACTTGTGCCCCAGATCAGGCCCGGGTAGCCTGCTTCCCTATGTACCGCAGTCTCGAGTTCCGCGCGATTGGATTGGGGCAGGCACTGTGATCCACTCACCAGAGGTCTTAGGGTCCCGTGGGGAGTCCCATGTGGACCCTTGCGGGTGTTGGGCAAGACTCTGCTGGCAAGGTAGCCCGGGGCTCGAGTCTCGAGTCGAGCGGAAGGGACTTGTCAGCCAGCCGCTTTTAATGAGAGACGCAGATCTGAAAAGTGACACTCCGACAGCTAGCAGATGGAAGAAAGATGAAGGAAAACAAGTTATGGAATGTTTTTATTTGGAACCATAAGAGAAGCATTTAAAATAAACCTTCAAAGTCTTTTCTATTAGCATGATTTGAGTAACCAATTTATAAGAATTGGATTATTTATATACACTTGACTGTAAAAAACAAAATACCTCTTTGTAATGTTCACACCATCAAGCTCAATCAAGCCAAACAAGATAGTTAACTAAAATGATTAATGGATGCAGATTTAGCTGAGAGCTTTAAATCAAGAATGTCTTGCTGATGTCAGGGTTGATTAGCTCTCCATCTGATGCTGGCGCTGTTAAAAGCCTTAAGCAATTCAGATAAACTCATTGAGCAAAATTCCAAAGGGGTGAGAGAAATTCCATGAGGGTGCATTTTTTCTGGTAGAGTGGCGGGTGCACAAGTTTGCAGGAAGGGGGCTTTCCTGATGGGGTGGAAGAATGAGAGTCAGAGGGGCTGAGCAGGTGGCATCGATCACGGCAAAGCTGAAGATGTTTGGAATTAAAGAAAAAAATCATCTTTGCACAAGGATTCCAAATGGTGTGAGGCTATGAATATTGATCATTTAGCTTCAGAGTGTTCAGGAATCCGGGGGGGGGGTGTGTGTCGGGGAACAAATGAAGGAGAGGCAAGAAGTTATTACAGAGACATGCCCTAGTAACTCTTCTAAAAGTGAATCCACAAGGAAATCACTGTAGCCGGTTGTTGAAGCCACACTTCCATTATTAAGAGAACAGAGGTGAAGATGACTCGGGTCCTGAGACCCTGGGTCCGATGATTGGGAACCACAGTTCTTGGGACTGGAAAGTGAACTGGAGTGTTAAGCCAATGGAATTGAAAGTGAGAATCTAATTGACTAAAGAGACACCCCACCTGTATTAGAAGGTTACCCCAGCCTGTTGCAGTAGATTCAGGAACTAACGGTCTCGGTAGCTGTGACTTGTGGAAGTTAAGTGACGGAGGGACTGTTAAAACATCTCCAATATCTGTCTGTGCCTTCGAAACCTTTCATTTTCCATATTTCCTGAATTTTCCCAACTCCTGCTTTGTCCAGCGTCTGAGGTGGGAGTGCTGCCCGTGGATCAGTAGACACTGGAAGGCATCTGGTGTCCTGAATGCTGTTTTGACAACTCCAGGAAAAAGGCAGCGAATAATTTCGACCCCTGTATGTAGTTCCACCTAACAAAAAGTAAGAACAAGGAAACACATTTCCATTCACATGAAGAAGGAAAAGCACACAACCATGTCCACAGAAAAACTGTACCTGCTATAAATCTTATCAATCTAAAGTACTTAGCATGCTTCTGAGAGTCCTAGAATCAAAGTCATGCACAGAAGAAAAATGGCATCATCATCATCATCATCATTATTATTATTATTATTATTATTATTATTGTTATATTATTATCATTATTAAGACGATGATATCCAGATGTGGTATCCAATGACAAATCCCAGCATTTGGGAAACAGAGGTAAAAGGATCATTGCAAGCTCAAAGCCAGCCTGGTCTGCATAGATATTTCCAGGTCAGGTATAGGGTGAGATTCTGTCTCAGAAAATAGAGAGGAAGGAAAAGAAAAAGGAAGAGGAGGGGGAAGAGGAAGAGGAAGAAGAAGGAAGAGAGAAACAAGAAGGAGAAGGAAGAGAGGCCAATTAATCCTGGACTCAGCCCCCCAAATCTCCATCACATTTGTTACCCCCCTGCCTTTGCCTCTTTGGGTGACAGGATTCCTGCCTTTCCTTTCTCACCTTTGACATGGCAGGGATTGAAGACTCAAACATTTCTGTTTATTCCTCCTTAGGAGTTTTATATAATCCAAATCCATACATTGAAGCCCTCACTCACCATGGGACAACATTGGACAGAGGGTCTTCCAATGAGAAGATAATTACAAATAAGCGATCTTTGGGGATGTCTCATAATCCCATGGGCTTGATGAACTTATAGGGGAAGAAGAACTGGAGGCCCTCACTTGCCTCTTGCAGGACCATCCCTTCCTCTTCTTCTTCCTCCTCCTCCTCCTCCATTCCTCTCTCTCCACCTCAGCTCGAGTCCTGCCACACAGGACACACAAGGACGGCAGTGGTCTGAAAATAGGCTTAACCTGGTGTTCCCAACCTAAGGAACTGTGGGGAGCTAAGCCTCCGGCTTTAAGACACCAGGTCTGTTATTGTCCAGTCTCACACAAGGTTAGCGAACAGGCCCACGTGGAGCTCCCCCCGCCCTCACAGGGTCCGCTCACCTGTTGATCTTCTCATTCTGAGAGTGCTCTCCATCGTCCACAGCTCCCAGTGGGAGCATCATCACACTCTTTTGTGTGATAGCCTGGAATATTTTGGCAATTGGAATGGTTGACCCATCCCGGATCATGTCAGGATTAACTCCAAACACTAAAACACAGGCAAAAAAGGGCACTAGAATAAATCATGACAAGACTACGAGTATAGTACTGTGTGCTTTTCTTTATTTCTTTGAGGTCTTGTTAAGTAGCCCAAGCTGGCATGCAATTCACTATATAGCCCAGACTTCTGTCAAACTCAAAGTCCCCTGCTTCCCAGGTGCTGGACTTGTATGTGGTCACACTTGGCTTAAAATTTTAATTTTGAAGCAAGGTAAAAAATTTTTAGAAATTGCAAACGTAGCCCACACAGCATTTCTGTATAGCACCAACTCTGCTTTCTTTATATAAACATCTTATGTAACTATTGTACAACAACCAAGAGTCAGAAAGTAACAGTAGAATATTTTATATTTTTCTTTTTCCTTTTCCTTTTCCTTTTGTGTTTCTTTGTTTGATTGATTTTTTGTTTTTGTTTGTTTGTTTGTTTGTTTTGGGGTTTTTTTCTTTTTTTTCTCTTGTTTTGGATAGGCACCAAAATTACATTTATTTTAAAATCACTTTATATCCTGATCTCTGTCCCTCCCCCAACCCTCTTCCCTCCTCCTCTAAGAGAACGGAGACATCCCCCCCACCCCCCAGGTATCCTCCACCCTTGCACATCAAGTCTCTGTAGGGCTTGGTGCTTCTTCCCCCACTGAGGCCAGACAAGACAACAGAGTTGGTGAAATGGACCCCATAGACAGGCAATAGCTTTAGGGACAGCCCCTCCCACCCCCCAGTTGTACAGGACCCACCCGAAAGCTGAGCAGCATATCTGCTACATATGTGAGGGCAGAGGGGGTAGGGTGGCTAGGTCCAACCCATCTGTGGTCTTTGATTAGTGGTTCAGTCTCTGAAGGCCCTCAAGGGTCCAGGTTAGTTGACTCTGTTGATCTTCCTGTGGAGTTCCTATCTCCTTTGGGGCCCTCATTTCTTCCCCCAACTCTTCTATAAGAGTTCACAAGCTCCATCCTATGTTTGGCTGTGGATCTCTGCATCTGTCTAAGTCAACTGCTCGGTGAAGCCTCTTAGAGGACAGCCATGGTCTCATGGACGGCTCATGAGTCCAAGCATAACAGAGTATCATTAATAGTGTCAGGGATTTGTACTTGCCCATGGGATGGGTCTCTGGTTAGGCCGGTCATTGCTTGCATTCCTTGTAGGCAGGACAAATTTTGAACCCAAAATTTTGTGGGTGGGTTGATGTCCCTATTACTTCACTGGGTTTCCTGCTTGGCTATAGGAGGTAGCTTCTTCAGGTTCCATATTCCCACTGCTGTGAATCTCAGCTAAGGTCACCCCTATAGGTTCTTTGGAGCCTCTCCTATCCTAGGTCTCTGGAATATCCTCAAGACACTCCCCACCCCCGGGCATCTACAGATTTCCATTCATTTTATGGCCATCTACCTGAGATGGGGTTTCTTTATGTAGCCTTGGATGTCCTGGAATGAGCTCTATAGACCACCTGGTTAATCCTTGAACTCACAGAGATCTGACTGCCTCTGCCTCAAGAATGCTGGGATTAAAGGCATGCACTAGCACTCCCTGGCTTAACAGTGGTACTATTTATCTACTAATGTTGTAAGACTTTTCCTGGTCAGGGGTGAACAAACATTTGCTCATTCTAACCCAAGGCACCAACACACCAGGAGGTGGGGTGGGGTAATCCTACCCAAGTCTAATTTGGTGCCCCAGTGACTTCAATTGGTGTTAGGTGCAAGAGCATGGACAACAAATGTCCCCTTACACCAGGAATTGTTAACCATTGCATCTATTTGTGGAGAAGTGTGGCCTCTTACCTCCACTGTGAAGGTTTCCTTGTGACCTGCCTTGTGCCACCTTTCCTTCTTTCACAAAGAAACATTAGTCTCCCTAATACTGCAAGGATCTTCTGCTAATAATTATAGTTGACTTTAAGGGAGGAACTATTGTGTCGGGCATGGAGGACAAAGTTTCCCAACAAATAACTGTACTCCAGAGTTAGCTAACATTTCATTCATCTTTCTTCCTCCCTATTCCTGGATCTGACAGAACCCCACCAGCCTTGTGTTGTTACAAGTTCCCTCAGTGTTCTCTCATCTTTCATGCCCTTGTCCCTTTTACAGGGTATCAATCAGCTGCTTTACAAGATGTACCTCAGTTTGATGAAGTATCCTGCTTTCCCATAACTGGAAGATGTTATGCACGTTTTGACAAGATTCAAAATGATATGCTTACATCTTATTGTTCTAGTTTCATTTCTGTGGTGATAATATTCCTGACAAAGACATCTTAGGGCAGACAGGATTATATCATCTCACAATTCCAGACTACAGACCATCACTGCGGGGGAAGTCAAGGCAGGAATTTCAAACAGATGGTTGTGTCCCATCCATGGTCAAGAGGTGGGATAAGTGTATGCACGCATGCTTGCTTGCTTGTTCAGGGCCGCTGCATATGGAGTGGTGCTACCCAAGGTGGATTGAGTCTTCTCATATCAATGAGCTTCATCAACACAATCCCCCATACTCATTCCCAAAGAGCAACCCAACCTAGGCAATTCTGTATTGAGACTTCTTGTCCAGGTGATTCTCGGTTGCATGAAGTTGACATGATTAAAGTTAATTGTCAGAATCATGAATTAAATATTATGGAAGTGGAGTTTTGTTGTCATCATCCTATGGTGATATATATAAATTTAGCTGTCTTTACCTATCAACTTAGTGTCATTATCTTTTTTTCTAGTTTTCAAGGTACCTCATGAAGTACTTTCAGCTGCTGCCCTTGGCACTAGATAGAGATTAACTCAACCTCTAGCTCTGAGAAAAAGTTGCCAGTGGAGAAGCAGAAATGGCAAATAAAGAAATGAAACAAAGCAGGCCACCTCCTCTTTTAAAAATTAGATCTATTTACTTATTTTATTTTATGTGCATGTGTGTCGTATCTGTTCCTCTGTGTGCATACGACAAACATGTCTTGTCCCTACAAAGTTCAGAAGAAGGTGTTGGATCCTCTGGACCTGGAGTTACTGATGGCTGTGAACCATCTTGTGGGTGTGGGGAATTGAACCTGGGTAGCTGCAAGAGCAAAAAGTGTTATAAACCACTGAGCCATCTCAGCAGCCCCATGTCCCCTCTCCTTACTCACAAAGGCAAGTGAGAATGTGGATAGAAGCCTTGTTGTTAGAGCAGATTTGCTCTCAGCGGCTAACACAGTGCTCTTTAGCAAATGTCTCTATAAACCTTCATTTCCCCTGCTACCTAAAGACTGTTGTGAGGACCACAGGAAGTACCAGCTAAGAAGCCCTCTGTGCACACAATACTGTGCCCTGTGTGGTGGTTAATTTTGGCCACTTGCCAGAGGCCAAAGAGTGTCCTATGCATTCCAGCCAAAGTGTTTCATAACTCTACATGGTATCTTCCTGTGCTGTTTCAAATGTGTCATTTCTCACTGGCATTCCAATTTGCCTTCCTGACTCTTCCGCTTTGACATATCACTAGTGAAATATCTGTTAACAATAGGATCGGCAGGAATGACACTATAGGAGAGCATGGCTCTAAATCTTGGATTCATTCTGTGTTTTTTCAGGTCTGTGTCCCTCAATCCCAGCAGAGAGTTTATGCTTCAAAAAGGTCTGGGCAAGGCTGGAGGGATGGCTCGGTGGGTAAAATACTTACTGCCCTTTCCAGAAGATCTTGGTTTATAATAATCACAAGATCTCACAGCTATCCATAACAGCAGCTCCAGGGGATCCAATTTCCTCTTTTGACCTCCAGTTGTTGCACATATGCAGATACAGGCAAAACACTCATAACACATAAAACAAAATAACTCTAAAGATTAATAGAAAAGGTCTGGGCTTCTCTATTTTGCTCAGTCCACAATGTTGGAGGTCTCAGTTCATCTTCCATATATGCAGGAATCTGTCTAGTAAGGTATTATTGCCATGGAAACAGAGACAGGCTATTCCAACTGAATGGACTTGTTAGTGTGGCAGAGAACAAGCTTCCTTCTTCTATATCCTTAGTATAGATTTCCAGTAGAAGGTCTAGCCCAGGATAAAGGTGGATCTTCCCACCTCAGATATGCCCAGACATTTGGGTTTTAATTAATTTCAGATAAAATCAACAACCAAGAATCGCCATCAAGCCCTTTTGTGGGAATGCCATATTTATGGTCACATGAACTAAGCAGTCCAGCTACAGACTCCGAATGTGATGAACTGTAACCAGAGCAGAAATTAGGGTATCAAACCTAAGTAAGGGTGTGTCCATGACTGTAAGTTATTAGAGAAAGTTGTATTCATTCAAAGCACAACAAAGATGGTGGATATCTCACTTTCTCACTGTCTATATCTCTGTCTGTCTGCCTCTGTTTATCTGTCTCTGTTTCCCTGTCTCTCTCTGAGTCTCTCTCTCTCTCTCTCTCTCTCTCTCTCTCTCTCTCTCTCTCTCTCACACACACACACACACACACACACACACACACTACATCAAGCAGTGCTCTCAGGAGACAACCACCTTCACATGGTTGGGTCTCATTTTGATCCCTGCTTCATACTGCCCAGAGGCCATTACAGCGTGTTTCCTTCTATGACCAAGATGAGATGCTCAGAGGGACAATCCTCCCACTAGACTACAGCTTCTCCATTTATAATCCCTAAGTGTCTCCCATGATATTTTTTATGTGTCGGCCAACATGTCTGTAAGTTTTCCTTCGGGAGAGTATTAAGTTTTCCTAATCTATCATTTTGCCTAAATCTTTGAATATGAACCCTGGCTTCACTGTTTAGTAGCTAAGTGCTCGTGATTGTTAATTGTCATTGTTAGCTTGCTTGATTGGATTTAGAATCACCTGGAAGCTCTGTGCCCATCTGGCAGTGTCTCCAAAGAGAACTAATTTGTAGGGAGAAGAGCTACCCTGAATGTGGAAGATAGCAGTCCATGGGTTGGGGCAATGAACTGGACAAAATGGAGGACCAAATGGAATAACCCCTGTGAAGTCCAGTAGTTCTCCAGGAATCTTCCAGGCCTTCTGCATCACGTTAGCACCCAGCCTCACCGAGCAAGCAGCTGTCTCACAATGTAATGCAGCCATTATTGCAATACCCAGACTGTCCCAGGAAAAGCAGTCAGATCAACTCCCTTTAAACACATACTCGTTCTATTGCTTCTGTCCTGCTAGAAAACTGTAACGAATGCACCACAGATAGAAGACAGCTGATATATGAGTTATAAAAGTGTCTTGTCCCCACTGCAAATGGGTGAATCAAAGCATAAGTCCCACCTGTTTTGATGGTTCTCTGTGCTGCAAGGTACTGAGTATCATTGACGTTTGCAGTCCATGGGTGGAGTCCTAGGACCATAGAAACGGCCATCTTGTTGAAACTATTCCTTTTAGAGAAGACAGCTTCGAGATGCTGAGTTACCTAGACGGTGACACAGTCGATAGTATTTGTTCATGCAGAGTGTATAGGGTTCTACCCAGAAACCTGTGAAAACCCTGACCTGATGAGTTGAGCATTGTGAGCCCTTAGTTACGCCACTGGGTGTGTGACAGTGAACAGGATCTTCCAAGGGCTTTACCCAGAGTGGGGAAATGGGCTCTAATTACCCATCAACCTATGTACCTCATCCATAGAGACAGCTCAGTGATGTTTGCTGCAAATTATGAAACACAGCAAAACACAGTTCCTTAGTCGCAACGTCTTTGGTTTTCTGATCTAGTAGCACTCTAATGAACATTTGGGGAACACTGCACATCCTGGGAAATTCTGCAAAGTGGAAGCCATTCCAAGCTAAACAGTGAGGGAGGCATTTCAACAATCTGCTCAACTCCTTCCCAGCGGCTGATGAGGGACTCCCCCCAGGAGACTCCAGCCTCCAGATGACTCTGCTTTCGTTCATCCCTTCAGCTAGAATTCATCAACCCCAGGGTGCTGGGGATATAGCCACAAATGAGACAAGGAAGGGCCTGCCCTTGTAGAATGTGTATTATAAGATAAAACAGCAGTGCTTCCAGAAGGAAGGAAAGCAGCAGGAGGGGAGCGCAGATGGAAGAGGGATGGAGACTTTTAGAAGTCGATTAGAGCCCAAGACCAAGACAGAGGACTGACAAGGCCGGAGACCACTCCCTGTGCTCCCTTATTCAAGAGTCTACACCCGTTAAAACACCTGGAGGTAAATTAATAATGGGCTGGTAATGTAGATGGATCACTCCTTGTGGATAGATAGCGCTTTCCTTACAATGGCTTTTTCAACACGCTGATTTCAAACATCATGAGTAAGAAATGCTTGGGCCTGAGAGTTTCTGGCTCCAGCCAAGCGTAGTCATCTGCCCACTCCATCTATGTGTAAAACCAATCTTCCTTTTATAGCTACTGTCTAATTTTTAAAAATCTCCCATCACCGCACCTCCAAATGGCTAGTTCTCTGACCTCTGTAATTGCATGTGTAATTGAGAGAAGAGGTTTGCACCAAGTAAGACTAATGGGGGCGGGGGGTCTCTGGACATTTGTTCCATTCTTTGTAGTGGAAAAAAAAAAAAAGAAAGAAACTTTAGTGATAACCACAGAACTGCTTAGTTTGCCATAGCGTATGGGACCCAGAAATGGTACTTTTGGGCCTAATGACAACCGGCACTTCTTACCTGTTTCTCCACCACAGACGGAGACATGGTAGGGACTAGACGGATTGAAAATTTCCCTAGGACTCGGCCGGGAATGACTGTTTTAGTTCCAGGCTCATCAAAGGCACCCTCGATGCCATGGATGGAGAGAGACGGATACCTCCACAGGTGCATCAGAAGTTCCTCCTAAACCATTCGAAGAACAACGTGTGACCCAAGCTCAGCTGAGGGCTGGGACTGCAGCCCAGTCAGGCAGAGTGCTTGCCTAGCACACACAAAGCTCAGTGTAGTCCCCAACACCACATCATCTGGGCCTGGGGGAAGATGACTTTGCTCCCAGCATTCGAGGTCACCCTTGGCTCCTTAGTGAGTATGAGACCAGCTTCAGCTGGAAGAGATCATACTTCAAAATCAGAAAGCAAGTCAGCTGTGGTTGCATACGCCTTTAACCCCAGCACAGAAACAGGAAGAGCTCTGTAAATTCAAGGCCAGCCTAGTCTACATAGTGAGTATCAGGCCAACCAGGGAAATACAATGAGTCTCAAAATAGCTAGACGATAAAGAGAGATAAGGAGAGGGAGAGAGAAGATATGATTAGGGGTATAGCTCAAGAGTAGAGTACTTGCTTAGCATGCACAGAGCCAGAAAGAACTTCTCCCTGTCAGGGGAGCTGGTTCAAAAATTGAATCCAGGGGGCTGGAGAGATGGCTCAGCGGTTAAAAGTGCTAACTGTTCTTCCAGAGGCCCAGAGTTCAATTCCCAGCAACCACATGGTGACTCACAACCATCTGAGATGAGATCTGATGCCCTCTTCTGGTGTGTCTGATGACAGCTACAATGTACTCATTTAAATAAATAAATAAACCTTTAAAAAAATTTGAATCTGGGATCAGTGAGATGACTCAGTGGGTACAAGCACTTTCCAGAAAGCCTGACAACCTGAATCTAAGGAAAAAAGTCATTTGTGGAAGCACGCATCTGTAATCCTAACACTCCTTCCATAGGAATAGAGGAAGGAGAGAACCAACTCCTGAATGTTATCCTCTGGCTCCATATGTGTCATACAAACACACCATACATTAATAACAACAACAGTAATAATAATAATAATAATAATAATAATAATAATAATGGAAAATAATTTTAAAAGAAACTGGATCCAATTATAAATTTCTAACCAGTGGTATGCACTAATAGAGAATGTACTAAATTTTATCCCTCAGAGCGCCTTAAATAAATCTTCAGAGTTTGAGCCAATTTCATTCTTGTGTAGTTTCACAAATTTAGTCTGTGAGAAGACATACACTCTCACAGAAAACACTAGCACTTACAATCAGCATAATTTGCCCTCTCTGGGCAGTTCCTAGGGAATCAACCACAGCTACCAACATCTGAGTGGGAAACTATGCTTCTAAGATTTAATTTTGCTAGTGTGTGTGTGTGTGTGTGTGTGTGTGTGTGTGTGTGTGTGTGAATTGTATGAGTGTGTGTATGTGCGTATGGGTGTGTGTGTGGTGCAGGTGTAGGGAGTTCTGTGCATATGAATGTAGTACAGGGCCCAAGGAGGGAAGAACAGGATGTCAGATCTTTTAGAACTAGAGTTACAGGTAGCCATGAGCCAACCAACATTAGAGCTGCAATCTGAACTCAGGTCCTCTGCAAGATCAATGCATGCTCTTGAGCTGGACAGATGGCTCAGTGGTTAAGAGCACTGACTGCTCTTTCTAGAGGTCCTGAGTTCAATTCCTAGCAACCACATGGTGGCTCACAACCATCTGTAATAGGATCCAATTTCCTCTTCTGGTATGTCTGAAGACAGCTACTCTGTACTCATATACATAAAATAAATAAATAAATAAATAAATCTTAAAAGAGAGAGAGAGAGAGCACTGACTGCTCTTCCAGAGGTCCTGAGTTCAAATCCCAGCAACCACCTGGTGGCCCACAACCATCTATAATAGGGATCTGATGCCCTCTTCTGGTGTGTCTGAAGACAGCAACAGTGTACCCACATACATGAAATAAATAAATAAATAAATAAATTCTAAAAAGAAAAAGAAAAAAAAACATGCCCTTAACTATTAAGTCATATCTCTTTAGCCCTCGGCAGGCAAAATATTCTTTAAGAAAGAAAAAGAAAAAAGAAAAAAAAAAGGAGAAAGCAAATGAACAGGAATTTTGAATTCTTTAGGGATTTCTGCTCCGAGTTTTAAGTATCTTTACAGCCCTTGGAAGGGGATGTTGTGGCTTGCCCATCAGCCCTGAAGGGTCTTGGTAATGCCTGAGAAGGTGAACGATTACACGTGTTGGAGCTGATGTCTCAGACAGTGACTCCTAATTTTTGAACATTCAGAAAGTTCAGCTCCCTGACAGAAAGTGGAATGGGATTTAAATTAATAAACTGCTGTGAAGAGACAGTGCTGCCGAATGAGTCATTATTCATGGTTAGATGCCGACTCCTGTACCAACTGCTCCCTAGGACAACGGATCCAGACCAGAGGAAAGTGGCCGTGAATGTCAAAACTAGCCTGCAATTTAACCTTTGCCTGTGGACTAAGATGCACAGACCCACACTGTGTGGTGCTGATTAGACACTTGGGAAACATGATTTGGGAGCAGCATCCTCATTTGGATCATGTGTGTAGTTATAGTTATACCTTGGTATCAAACAGAAATTTCTCAACTTGGTTGATGTTCTGGTATTCTTCTAGGTCCATATCAATGTTTTTATACATTGTCTTTTCTCCCTCTGTAATAGGTGCCATTTGATCATAGATTCCAGGAATTAGGATGTGGCCTGATGAATCCACCAGGCTACCTACAGAAGAGATGCAGAGATTACAAATGTGCCAATGCTGTGGTCCCAGAGCCAGGCCAAATTAAGACACCACCCTCCAGGTGGCAAAAGTACCCCCATGTCAGCTTCTGTCCCCTGGCCAGAACCAGTGGCAACAATTCCATTTAACCAAGAGGTTGTAGTACCAAGAAGGAACTGGTTACAAGGCGGACTCAGCCCGAGTCAGACTGCTCTGGTGGCTACCTTGCCAAGGGCAGAGCTGCATATTGAATACTGTTGTGCTTCCAGTCCTGGGTTACACCATCCCTTCATTAACCCAGGGAAGAGTACTGTGTGCTAAGTAATATGCTGTGGGTCATGAAAAAGAACACTGGGCTACAAAGAGAAGGTTTTTGCTTTTATCTCAACTGTGCCAAGTCAGCTGGAAGATGCAGGGCAGTTTCAGCTTCCTTGTTGTAACACAAGAAGGAAGGCCTAAGAATCCTAAATTCATTCAAAAATCCCTTGCCAAGATGGACCACAGGCTAGTCACAGTGCAGTTGGCAATGGCATACATTCCAGTATTCCAAACTTAGAGTAGCCACTAGCTGGGGATGAAGTGGCTTCTTCCTTTCCTCCTCCTCCTCTCCCTCCTCCCCCTCCCCCTCCCCTCCTCCTCCTCCTCTTCCTCCTCCTCTCCCCCTCCTCCTCCTCCTCTTCCTCTTCCTCCTCCTCCTCCTTCTTCTTCTTCCTCTCTCTCTCTCTCTCTCTCTCTCTCTCTCTCTCTCTCGCTTAGTTTGGTTTAGTTTGGTTTGGTTTGGTTTGGTTTGGTTTGAGTTTCCTCCCCACTGCTACCTTCTTAAGACTCAGAACACTGGCCCCTACACTTTCTCTTCCTTCTGGGTGTTGCAAATGGTGGGTGTCTATGGAGAAAGAACTTGGGATGACTGGTGTTTTAGTATTTAATAAACCAAATTCTGTTACCAAAACTTTATTTTCTGTAGGAAAAGGTGATGTTTTAAAAGATAGGATAGTTTAAATAGGATGGCTATTCAAACCACCACACAGCCCATCTCCAATGCAAGCTGACTAGTAAAAATGCTGAGTTAAAGAGCTCTGGGCACAAGAGACTGACAACAGATGTCAGTCTTTGGTATCCATATACATGTTCACGCACACACACACACACACACACACATACCCCTCACACAAATCAGAATATACATATGTACATATACCCCACATATATATGTATTAGGTAGATAGATAGATAGATAGATAGATAGATAGATAGATAGATAGAGGGATGGATGGATGGATAGATGGGTAAGTGGAGAGACAGACAAACAGATAGAGGGATGGATAGATGGATGAATGGATGTCAGACAGATGGACAGACAAATGGACAGGCAGATGCTGAAGGATTGAACCTGGCTAGTACCAATTTGTAATGTATTTTTACCAAAAACATAAAAACATCACCAATAATACAATCATAAAATCTTCCTTGAGCACGCACCTCTTTGTGTTTCCTCACAGTCTCAAATGCAAAGACAGGCGGGGAAATGTGTGACATGGGCCCTGTTATAACTCCAGCCAGATAAAAAAGCCAAGGAGTCAAGCAGTACGTATCAAGAAGATCTCTGATGAGGAATGATGACTCAGGAGGAGGGGACACAGGCAGCCAACGAGACCACATGGCCAGGTAGGGTAGCTGATCCAAGGAGATTGTGTGCAAGATGGATGCTAACTTGGCACTCAAGTTTATAGAACTTGGCAGGACTTTTGTTATTTTGGTACTTTTGACAAGTAGATCTGAGTACTCTAGGCATCAAAGGCAGACTAACTCAAAGAACCAGGATGCTGGACTTCATTCTTGATGAAGATGATGGTTACCCAGATGTCCTCAGTGGACTATGCTGGGGTTTGAGCATAACTAGATTTCTTGACACACACTGGATTTTAGAATTGTAATATTTGTTCTGCACTGCCATCTTCCCCACTACAGACTGAGAGAAATGCCTGTGAGCATAGATGTTGACTGAGGAAAGATGCTTTGCCCATCTTTTCCTCCCTTGTAGTTCACCCACAGTGAAATCTGATTAAGGAGATCATAGAGGTGCCCCCCCCCCCAGGGACCGTGGAATGTTCACATCTGCTAGTTAGAAGTAATCTTCCATTAGGGAAACTATATCCTTATTCACCACTGATACACTTGCTCCATTTAGAGGTCACCCCTCCCTTCCTTCTCACTTTCCATGGATATCATGATCCTGAGACCATAAAGTCACTTTGGAAAGCACACGGAAGAGAAAGGAGCTGTCTTGGAAGCATCATCGTTGCTCCCAGGAGAATTTTGACATTCTAAATGATATTAGATACTAGGTATCTATGATGCCTTTGACAACCAGGCATGGTGGCTCACACCTCCCTCAATCTCAGTACTTGGAAGGGGAAGGCAAGATGATTCAATATCTCATGGTCAATCCTGTCTCAAAAGATGAGAAAAACAGGGCTAGGGCTAGGGCTAGGGTTCAGTTGATACAGTGCTTCCCCAGCATTTCTGAAGCCCTGGGCTGCATCTCTAGTACTGCATGAGCCACGCGTGGCAGTGCATGTCCATCAACCCAGCTCTCAGGCAGGAGTATCAAGAGTTCAAAGCCATCTTTGATTTCATACTGAGTTTAAGGCCAACCTAAGCTACAAGGGACCCTGTCTGAACCATACCAAACAAAAACAAACAAAGGCAGTAGAAAGAAGAAAAACCGCTTTGGGGTCAATGGCCTTTCCACTGTCCTCATGGTCTTTAAAAATTGCACAGTAGAAAAACTGAAAAGGAGAAACTGCTGGTTGCTGGAGATTAATCTGTGAGCACAGTATTCCATTCTTCCCGCTCTCTGCCTACCCAACCTATGACTTTTTGAGGCAGGGAACTTATTTGATTCTATATTGTTCCCCATCTGGGGTTAGCATAGGCTTTACCCACTTGGTGTCCGGTGAGCATTTGTTACTGTTGCTCATCGTGATGCTCACCAGCATCCTGCCCCATGATGATGGCAGAGGATGATGAAGGCCAGAGACTTGCATTAAACCAGGATGGCTCTGGATTCTCAGCCTCTGGTGAATATGTGTTCATTACTGGTCAGTCATTGGGGAAGGACATAAGACAACCAGCTCCCCCAAGACATTGTGACCTGATGTAACCCTAAGCCAGTGCACTGGATTTAGTCTCCTGCTGAGGTTTCTCCACCACAGCCCAGCACAGCACAGCACAGCACAGCCCAGCCCAGCCCAGCCCAGCACAGCACAGCCCAGCACAGCCCAGCACAGCACAGCCCAGCCCAGCCCAGCCCAGCACAGCCCAGCCCAGCACAGCACAGCCCAGCCCAGCCCAGCCCAGCACAGCACAGCACAGCCCAGCCCAGCCCAGCCCAGCACAGCACAGCCCAGCCCAGCCCAGCACAGCCCAGCACAGCACAGCACAGCACAGCACAGCACAGCACAGCATGCCAGCAAGCAAAATTCCCCTTAGTTTAACTGACATTAGCAATCGACTTTGTATCCCCTTGATTCTGTGCAAAGCACTCAGAAAGCAGGCGTATGGAGAGCAAATCCAGAAGGTAAGTTATCGTGGACTGTTTGGGTTGCACCAAAAGCAGACAGAAGAATAACCTTTGGTTTTATTCCACTTAGGAGCTTTTCCTTGGCAAAGCAACACATATATATGAAGTTAAGTGTAACTCCGTGCCTGGCTTAAAGCTACAAGTCTAACATTCTAACGAGATGTTAGACTTCCCCTCAGGCTTCACATCTGAGGGAAAGCTTGAGATACATTGCTTGGGATTTAGCAATATGGAGGAATAGGATTTATTCTCAGCACCTTGGAGCTAAGACAGGAGGATTGTTATAAATTTTAGGCCAGCCTGGACTACAGTGTAACACTATGAAAAATAAATAAATATTTGATGATGATAAAAGGAAAGAGGAATTAATCTGGCAAAATGATTAACTATCCTTGCTCCAAAATATTAAGTTGCTTATCTGAATTCTTTAAAGGTAAAAATATTATTGTATTCTTGCTGAAGTTGTCAAACATGAGATATTGCCTATGTATATTACTGTCTTAGAAAAAATTAAAAATACATAGATAATAGGTATGTAGCCAGCTAAATAATGGATATATATAGATAAATAGATAGACATAGATTATAGATAGATAGATTGATTGATTGATAGATGATACATAGATAGGTAATTAAGATGTAGGTTGATTTCACTGTTTAATTTTAATTTGGGGTCATGATGGAGGAAATGCTATAAATAAAGATATTGATGAAGAACTTGATTAGACCCTCTAGCAGTTTGTCCATGCAAGCTGCTTATATTCTGTCTGGTACTAAGTAGGCCAGGGTAGGGGTTGACATGTAGGTTTTGGACAATTTATCTGTCCCAAAGGAAAAAGTTTGCATAGAGAACACAATCCCAGATGTAGCAAACTGAGGTATTGTGCAACTTGTGAACCTTGAAATCAAATCCATCAAGTGTGGCTACACCCCCGTGAAGATCCCCCACGAGGTCTGTGGAAGAGGCTTCTACAAGCAAGGCCCCTCAAGGGACTCTACTTAGGCAGCATTAGTGCTGACAAGAGCTACCAGATAGATCAAGCCTGAGAAAGTTGGATCTCTGAGAACACCTCTCTTTGCACAGGCTAGTCAGCCTTGCAGGAGGTCAGGAGCAGAGGTTTGGTGAACTTCAGTCGACAAACACAGTGGCATCTCTGTGCCAGTCAACCTTGGAAAGTGATGCCAAGTAGCATCCAGATATTTGGCACTATCATCTCTGGAGTCCTTGGTAAGATAAGAGCTGTTTTTCCTGGCCAGAGCAGACCATTGATCATCTCTGGATACTCCATACACATCCTACCATATCCTCAAAATAACACTTACGTGCTGGCTAGTTTTATGTCAACTTGACACAGCTGTGATCATCTGAGAGGAGGTATTCCCAATTAAGACAATGCCTAAATAAATCAAGCTACAGGCAAGCCTGTGGGGCATCTCCTTAATTGGTGATTGATGTGGGAGGGTCCATTCCATGGTGGGTGGGGCCACCCCTGGTCTGATGGTCCTGGCTGCTATAAGAAAACAGGCTAAGCAAGCCATGAAGAGCAAGCCCGTAAGCAACACCCTTCTATGGCCTATGCAACAGCTCCTGCTTCCAGTGTCCTGCCCTGTTTGAGTTTCTGTCCTGACTTCCTTCAACAATGAACAGTGATGTGGAAGCATAAGTCAAACAAACCCTTCCCTTCCCCCAGTTGCTATTGGTCATGGTTTTTCATGACACCAATAGTTAAGACTTATAGGTGAACATATAATGATGCCTACTTCCAACTGGGAAAACTCAAAACGAAATAATTGAGGTAACTCACTGAATTCCATGCAGCTGACCTGTGACAGTGCATGGCCACAGCTAGCTACTCCCACCAAGAACATACTTGATCCCTGGGTTCCGAGGGCTGGACTGTCATGGGTTCCACTTATGGCACAGAGGCTGCTGGGATAGGGCCTCACTCACAACATCACGTAACTCTGTTCTGAGTTGTTGTCATTTATCTGCAGTCAGAAAGTCCTCCTTTGCCTATGAAGATGGCATCTGTACTTCAACTGGCTTGGGGCTGTCATTTCTGTCCTCTTGCTCTAGAAGCACTGGAGGGAGTCAGGGGTGGCGCCTATAACTTCTTCAGGTCTCTATATCCCCTTATATTTGTGTATGGCCAGATATATTATAATACCCAATAAAAGGAGGTTTGGGGGCTGCAGAGATGGACCGGGCAGTAAGTGCTTGCCACGGAAGCATGGGGACTCGCATTTGATACCTTAGACCCATGTAAAAAAAATATGGACACTGTGCCAGGGAAAATGGCACACACCTTTAATTTAAAAAATCAAGAAGCTCAGGCAGACAGATCTCTATGAGTCTAAGATCAGTCTGGTCTCCATAGCAAGCTTCAGGCTAGCTAAGGCTGAAGCATGAAACCCTGTCTCAAAAGATAAAATTCTGGGCACAGTGACAAATTCAGCTCTGGGGATGCAGACATAAAAGTCTCTTGTAGCCTAGTCAGATTAGCCTACTTGGTAAGCTCTGCATTCTAATATCTCAATAATAAAAAGGACAACACCTGAGAAATGAGGAATCATGCCCAAGATTGACCTCTGGCCTCCACATGCATGCCCACATACATGCAATGTGCACACTGGTGAACCTGCACATATATACATGTATACAGAATGCACAACTTTTAAAAATAAATAAGTAAATAGAAAATAAATCAGAGCAGACTTATCAGTTCATGAAAAGAAATAACACACAGCGCGGGCTCATAACAAGCCTAGAAAGCACAAGGGAGGGAAGAAAAGATTAAGCATTAAGCATATAGTTTTACTATTACTATAAAGTTTTCCAGAGATGATCCAGAAACCAAGGAGAACAAAACAGAATTCTCTTTTGTGCAGAACGCATTACTACCTAGAAGAGCAACCAAGTCAGCCATTGGTTCGTTGAGGATGCCACCAAAGGTTCCTGAGTGGAAATCTTGATCTCTACACTTCACCTGTAAAGTAGATCGAAGAGAATAAATTTACCCACGCTGTGGTTCCTTTGTGCACGGTGGAAGGTATGCCTAGTGCTGTCCTTCAGGACTCAGGGGAGCAACCTCCAGACCTGACCTCACATCCTATGTTTCCCAGTCACATGACTTGGGGCTCTTTATTCCCCAGCTACTCTACCAGCACAGTTCTATCTAAGATGACCAAACCATCCTTGGGTGAAATACTGCTGTTCATATCGCTGGATGGCCCTTAGCTTTGTCTCATGCTCTTTAGGTCACGTCTTAGGAGGAGAATGCTTCCTCCTTGATTTCTGGGAAGTCTTTCTCTTTTTGCTCACAGTGGTTTCTTTCTCTTTTCAGTTGTACTCAATTCTTTGATACCTCCTTTAATAACTCTCTCTCTCTCTCTCTCTCTCTCTCTCTCTCTCTCTCTCTCTCTCTCTCTCCCTGTCTGAGTGAGTGTTTTTGGTATGGTGACTGTATGGGTGTGTATGTACCTATGTGCAAGGGTGTGTATTGTGTACAGAGAATTGTGTCAGAGAAGAATGTCATCAGGTGTCTCCCTTTACGCTCTCCACTTTAGTCCCTGGAGGTAGGATCTCTCACTGAACCCGAAGTTCACTGATTTGCCTATGGCAGCTGGCCAATCCCCCAGTGCTAGAGTTATAGACACCCATGGTCATATCCAGCTTTACACGGATAATGGCTAATTCAGACCCTGATGCGTGCACAGCAAGTACTCTTACCCAGAGTCATTTCCTTAGTTTTCCTCTCATGATTCTCTTCTGACTATCTCCCCTACAGCTTCCTCCATGACTGATTTTGTCTCAGAAGCTTGGAGTAGCTCACAGTGTCATTTACCACCTCCTACCTCTCAGTTGTCTTCCTCATAGCTCTGAACCTTTTGTCTAAACCCAGACCTAAAACTGCAGTTGGTCCGAGTGAACGCTCTTCCAGTTTCTGAAGACCTGGAGCGGAACTCAGCGTCTACAGTTACTTCATTCCAGCTTGAGCACATCCCCATTGGTTACCACGTAAGCCTTAAGTATGTCTCTGGTCCCTTTTCTCTTGCCATGCCTGCCCAGCAGTCTTTCCCTGCTCTCACACACCCTTTGTGGAAGGCAAGTCTCCCGTTTGGTCACTTCAGAGTGAAGGTTCACTTTATTAGCCACTCAGACTAACTAAATTGTGCTGGGTTGACAGCCTCACATCTGAAATCCTGAGTGACCTGTCCTGCTACTTCTCTGACCATTCTTGGTCCTCATTAGGATGTCCAGTTCTTTGGTTTTGTTTTCCTCCATTTGTGCTCATGACTGCCAGTGTTCTGTGGTCTCCGTAGGGATACATTTTCACTACTCTACATCACAACTAACAGTCTCATCGAGCTCTCGAACACAGAGCACAGTCATCCATCTACATGGACACACACAACGCCAAACCTTTAAGCCATGTGCTCTATGTTGGGTCTCTTATTCACAGCTATGCCCATGGCCATCATTTTGCTCTGTGTAAATCATTTTCCTGCCCAGCAGGGGGCGGTCGACAGCAAAACACACTGCTCCACCATCTTCACTCTTTGTCTACCTGACACTTTTCTCAAGAGAGGCTAATTCCTTCCCTTGGCAAAGATTTTATCTCTCACCACCTCCTCGGTGCCTCTGTTCTTCCTTTCCCCTGCCTCGGGAAGGTTTTCTGGCATCCGATCTGTGCTCCTTCCAGCCATGACCCCGTTGCTTCTTCTCACATTAGCTTTGTTGACAAACATTTCTACCGGGCATCTCAGCTTCTGCTTCCTGTTTTCCCAGCATTCTCACCTCATCCCTCTAGTCCCTGGGTCTCTTCACAGTGAATTCCCTGTAAGCTGAGGCTGACTTACTCACTCCTATGCCCCAGGATTCACATCAGCACATTTAACAAAGAGAACATGCTGTTTTCTTCTTCTCCCTTTCTTTTTTCCTCTCCTCTTCTTCCCTCTCCTCTTCTTCTGCCTTCTCCATCTTCCCCCTCTCTCTTCTCTGTCCCTCTTTCACTCTGGGATGGAACCAGAGGTCTCATGCACACTAGAAAACCAAACGCTTTTTCATGAACTATATCCACAAGCCTTGCCTTTTCAATTATAAAAATGCATATTGTCATTTAAAAAAATCATAAAGATGCAAGATATTTATATCTGGTCCAAACCCTTTTCATTTGTTTTGTTTGTTTCGATACAGAGTCTCACTATGTATTCCTGGGTCTCCTGGAACTCCCTTTGTAGACCAGGCTGGCCTTGACCCCACAGAGATCTATCTTCCTGCCTCTCCTCTCCTCCTGAGTCCTGGGGTAAAGGTCTGTGCTACCACGCCTAGCCAGTCCATAAGTCTCAACCGTCATTTAACTCTCATAAGTGCCTACGTTTGGATATTTCCATCATGTCCACTAAAGTCTGTTATGTGAGAAAACTAAAGTGGCTAACTAATGATGCACCCAAGAGGGACTTTATACTATAAACTGTACGCTCTATCACTGGTTGCCTGTATTGCTTGGGTAAGGGAATTGTACTAACTTTTGAGATAGGAAACTAAAGCTCAGATGTAAAGGCATCTACCCAAGGCTGTGTGTCACAGAATGGCCTTGGATGCCATCAGCCTTCTATTGCCTCTTGACCGTAGCACTATGGTCCTCTGCCACCAAGGCCTGCAGGCACACAACAGGGAATGTTACAACAGGCTAGCCTAGCTTCTGACTAGGTAGTCATCTTGGTAGGTATTACTCCTGCCTTCAGATCCTATAGCCACAGATCTGAGAGAAACCTCTAGGACTCTAGAGTAAATACACTCAAGCAAAAACACTCAAGCATATTCACTCTAAGATTTCAGGGGTTTGTGAGCCACACCCTCAAGCCCCAAGTGACCTCCCAGGCCATGAGCCCCAAGGGAGAATGTCCTGACTTTTTCTTCAAGGTCCTCCGTAATTCCCCTATCCTGTCCAGAGCTCCTGTCTCCCTCCACAGGCAGAGCCTGTGGTACCTCCACCGTGAAGTAGCAGTTCCCCCGGGTTCCATAAGTGAGTGCAGGTTTCCTCTGGCTGAGCCACAGGTTGTCTGAAATCACAATGTAGTCCACACTGGAGAAGAAGTGGTCCTTTTCTCTCATGACGAGTTCCTCCAGGGCGATGGAACCGGCTTCTTCCATTCCCTCCAGGATGAGTTTGATGTTCACGGGAAGATCCTGGATTAACAACAGAGCAAAGAGATTGTAGGTCTTATGGATAAGTGCATACCTGATACAGACACATGAAGTAATCATCCATACTCAACGTGTGGATTGCGTACCATCCCAGCAGCTCTGTTTACAGCAGCAGAGAAGAAGGAAAGTTAAGGCCAGCAGGTAGATTCCACGTGGAGCTTTGATTTAATGCTAGGACAGAATTTGGTACAGAGACCCCAAAGATGGCAGCATCCATTCTGCACAGCTTGACTGATTCAAAAGGTCGGCGTGGCAGGATGGAACAGGAAGGGACAGGGCAGAGGCATCCTTTCCCATAAAAGAAAGGAACTCTGTGTGTGTGTGTGTGTGTGTGTATGTGTGTGTGTGATATGTGTGTATACAGGTGTGTCAGGTGTGTGCACATGCATGTGGAGGCCAGGGATCTATGTATAATGTATTCTTCAGTTATTCTCCACCTTAATTTCAATTTCTTCTCTTCTCTTCTCTTCTCTTCTCTTCTCTTCTCTTCTCTTCTCTTCTCTTCTCTTCTCTTCTCTTCTCTTCTCTTCTCTTCTCTTCCCTTCCCTTCCCTTCCCTTCCCTTCCCTTCCCTTCCCTCCCCTCCCCTCCCCTCCCCTCCCCTCCCCTCCCCTCCCCTCCCCTCCCCTCCCCTCCCCTCCCCTCCCCTCCCCTCTTCTCCTTTCCTTTTCTTTTCTTTTCTTTTCTTTTTTGGTCTTTTTTTCAAGACAGGATTTCTCTGTATAGCCCTGGCTGTCCTGGAACTCACTTTGTAGACCAGGCTGGCTTCGAACTCAGAAATCTGCCTGCCTCTGCCTCCCGAGTGCTGGGATTAAAGGCATGTACCACCAGGCCTGCCTTCCACCTTAATTTCTAAGACAAGTTTTCTCACTGAGTCCAGAGCTCACCGGTTTGGCTATACTGGCTGACCAGAGTGTTGGAAGATCTTCCTGGTCCTGAAACACTGGGACTACAGGTACAGACATCTGGCTTTTTACTTGGGTCCTTTGGATTTGAATTTGAGACTTCAAGCTTGCATGACTTTACCACCTTCTCCATCTCCCCAGTTCACCTAAAGAGTGTTTTTGAACAAAGGTTCGATTACAAACTGCTCTTTGGTTCCCATAATTCTGAGCATGGTAAAGGAGAATTCTTTCCTTTGAAAGATGGCTAGGCCTCAGGATAAGTTTTCTTTCAAGAATGTTACTTTTCAAATGTGTTCAATCTGCTTTGGAGTTACTCAAAGTCTTTGATCTTTCAGCAAAATGGGTTTTAGGGTTTTTCTATCCCGGACATGGGATGCTGCCTTTAAAGTTTTGATCCCTTTGTCTGATTAATTTGTGTATCTTTGAGAGCCAAGGTGAGAAATTAGGAGGGGTTTTTCTCCCAGATCACAGAGAAGCTTCAGAGAACTCTCACAATTACATGCTGAGACTTGACATGGTACTAGGGAGTGTGTCAGGCTCCTCCTGGGTTTTGTCATAGGCTGTGTGTGTGTGCCTGCATTATAGGCATGCATGCACATGTGTGTGCAGATTCACTCAACCATGCATGCTTTTGTGGAGAACAGAGGTGAATATCAAATCTTTTGTTTTCAAGATTTATTTATTTATTTATTTATTTATTTTATGTATGTGAGTATACTGTAGCTGTACAGATGGTTGTGAGCCTTCATGTGGTTGTTGGGAATTGAATTTTAGGACCTCTGCTTCCTCCGGTTAGCACCTCTCACTCCGTCCCTGCTTGCTCTGGCCCCAGCTAAGATTTGAACTCAGGACCTTCTTAACCACTGAGCCATCTTGCCAGCTCTGAACATCAAATCTTTCCATCAACTGCTCTCCATATTATTTTTGTTTTTGAAAGAGTCTCTCACTGAACTGTTTATCAAGTCTGTCTGGTCAGCAAGCTCCCAGGAGCTACCTGTCTCCAGGACCCTGGCACTGGAATTATAGAAATATGTCAACTCATTCAGCATTTTACAGTGGGTGCTAGGGATCTGAACTGCAAGTCCTGGATTGAAGTAGCCACTGAACCATCTCCCCAGCATTGGATTCTGCTTGTGTGTGTGTGTGTGTGTGTGTGTGTGTGTGTGTGTGTGTGTGTTATGGTTGAGGGGGCATGCACATGCCCCAGCACACATGTAAAAGATGTAGTTTCCTCCTTCCACTTTGTAGGTCTTAGGGATAAAAATCAGGCTTGGTAGCCCTTACTTGCCCTTACTTGCCCTTAGTCGCTGAGCTCCGTGTTCTGTTTTGGGTGTGGCTGATGTTGCAGGCTGGAATCCAAGCTTCCAGGATGATTGCCCCCCCCCCCCCCGGCTTTATATTCTGAGTAAGTTCCCCAGGTCTTACTTTTCTTTCTAAAACAGTTGTGGCATGATACACACTCAAGATTGTTGTGGAAAAGTGAGTACACACTGCGGTGCTCCGAGAACTCCGTCACCTCTCTCAAGCACAGCCGGCCACCTACCTGCTGCAGAGCTCTGAAGGTGCTCACGGCATTGATCCAAGCCAAGACGGGGCCCTTGTTGTCTGTTGCTCCCCGTCCATACAGTTTCCCTTTTAAAACGGAAGGAGGAAAATTTCAATATGGTACAGGGATGTCTGCTATAGGAACTCAAATTCTGAGATAAAAAAAAAAAAAACAAAAAAAACAATCCGCACCTGTGTTAGAAATTTCTACAAAGTCAAGTGACTGAACTTTGTGTTTATGGTTAGTTAAAATACTGCAGACCAAAGCCAAACATTTTGGGATCTTTTTAGTCCTCTTGGGACTCATTTGTTTCCCACCCCTGTATCTGACCTGAACATCCTTATGAACCTCAAAGCTTGGAGAATGTGTGTTGAGGAGACTCCAAGCTTCACCAGTCCACAAGAAAATCATGTCATCAGATAACATCTGAAACCTATGCAGATTCTTTCCCCTGACTTAGGTGGCCCACCTATGTGTGGTCTCTGGCAATGCATCTGTCAGAAGTGATGACTTTCTTTGTTCTCAAACAACCTCTTCTACAGTAGAGCATGTTCTTTTGAGAACTGTGAATCTGCTATCCTGGGCCATGGTCATTCATATTTGGCTCCAGAATAAACTGTCCTCTAAAAAGATTTTTATTTTATTTTATTTTATTTTACTTTATATGTGTAGTTGTTGTTTTGCTAGCTTGAGACATTGTCTAAAAAAATACCCAGCAAAATAAACAAAAGAAATTTAAGGCATAAATTCTTATATACAAATAGGATCCTCAACAGTCATACACGACAAGCTAGTTTAAGCACACATGACTAGTCTTAGAAGAACTCAGCTGTTTTGTTCAAGTTCCTTGATATTCCTAAGAGTTTGCTGTTCAACAGTACCCAACATAGTCTCTTGCGCTGAGATCTGTCTACTGGAAGAATAATGAAATAGAGATGTGTGTCTATCTCTATTGGCTCTTCTTCTTCCTTTCTTTACAAAATACAAATTCGCCATGCTAAAAAATTTGTGATCTATCTATCTATCTATCTATCTATCTATCTATCTATCTATCTATCCATCCATCCATCCATCTATCTATCTATCTATCTATCTATCTATCTATCTATCTATCTATCTATCTATTTGTCTGTGTCTGTGTGTGTGTGTGTGTGTGTGTGTGTGTGTGTGTGTGTGTGTGTGTTATCAAATATAGGACCTGGAGTATGTAGGTCAGTCACTTTACTAATGATCAATATCTTTGGTCTTTTCCCAATTTTATTTGGGGATATGGTCTCAATCAGTTGCCCAGGATGGTCTCAAATTCACTTTGAAGCACAGGTTTGGCTTGAAACTATGATTCTTTCTCCAGCCTCCTGAGTATCTGGGTATAGTCCTGAACCACCAGACCTAGCTCTGCTCATTTGTAACCATAGCTAAAAGCCATGAGTCTTTGATCGGTGTCAAGCCTTGACTACAGACGTGTTCCACCTAGGGACCAGATGATACTGACCATCCACCTCTGTCAGTGTGTAGGGGTCCGTGAGCCACCCGTCGTCCTTCTGAGCTGGCTGCACGTCCAGGTGCCCATAGAAGCATACAGTTGGCTTCTCGGGATCACTTCCCAGCTCAGCCAATAGGATAGGAGGTATGGGGAGACTCTGACCATCAGGCATCTGTGGATCACAACATTAGAGCAAGCAAGCAAAACTCAAAGAGAACGTACTCTCTCTTCTTCTAGAACATTCAAAACAGACTCCTGTCTACTCTATCCTTGAGTCCCTGTAAAGCGTATATCAGGTTTTCTGAGCATACTTTCTCCATCTCTCAAGATGGAGAAAGATTTTATCTATCTATCTATCTATCTATCTATCTATCTATCTATCTATCTATCTATCTATGATGAGTACACTGTAGCTGTCTTCAGACACACCAGAAGAGGACATCATATCCCATTACAGATAGTTGTGAGCCACCATGTGGTTGCTGGGACTTGAACTCAGGACCTCTGGAAGAGCATTCAGTGCTCTTAACCACTGAGCCATCTCTCCAGCCCCCATGATGCATGCCTTTATTCCTAGGTCTAAAGAACCAAAGCAGGCAGATCTCTTTGCCTTTGTACCAGCCTGGTCTACAGAGTGAGGTCTAGACCAGCCAAGGCTACATGGTGAGAGTCTGTCCCAAATAAATAAATAAGTAAATAAGTAAATAAATAAATAAATAAATCCACAAAACAAAAATGTATACCATGATATCCTTCAAATAACTAGCGTCGTTGGAATATAAATTATTGTATTCCATTATAAAAATTGGAATTATGATAATCAGTAATTATTCGATATACAATGCCAAATTGTATAAAGTTGTTTGGAAATATTCTTCAAGAACTCAGATCTCAAATGGCTTAAAGCAGCAGATCTTTCAAATCCGGGAAATCTAACCTTGATGATTGTAAAGTTCTCGGTGCTAAAGGAGGAGACATTGGGTGCTTTAATGCAGATGTGCCATGGAAGAATGGCAGACAGTTCAACGGTTCTGTGCTGTTTTCATATCAACTTGACACAAGTTAGAGTTATGTAAAAGGAGGGAGTCTGAATTGAGAAAATGCCTCTACAAGATCCAGATATGGGGCATTTTCTTAGCTAGTGATTGGTTGGGGAGGACCCATCCCATTGTAAGTGAGGCCTAGTTGTCTTGGGTGCTATAAGAAAGCAGGCTGAGCAAGCCCTGAATGTGAGCCAGTAAGTAGCACCCCTCCATGGCTTCTGCATCAGCTCCTGCCTCCAGGATTCAGCCCTGCTTGAGTTCCTGTCCTGACTTAGTTCAATGATGAACAGTGATGTGGAAGTGTAAGCCACAAAAGCCTTTTTCTTCCCAAGCTGCTTTTTGGTCATGGTGTTTCTTGGCAGCAATGGAAACCCTAACTAGGAAGGTTCCAGGGAAAGAGCACACTCTTCAAACAGTCCTTTCAGGGACCCTCCTGTGCACGCAAGAAGAGGCAAGGCGAAAGTGCTCAGAGAACGAGAGGGGCGGGTCTTCCAATAACAAACTGACCCACACTCATGGCCTTCACTTTCTTCTTCACCTGCCCCCAGTCCTGCTATGACCAGAAGCCCACAGCACAGTCTCATTTTAGACTAGATGGAACATTTCATTCTTATGGGCAACCTGGACTCTGTGGGGATTGCAGTGAGGGTCTGAGTAAGTGCTTCTCTTGACACCACCTCAGGATGATGGTTGTAGACATGGAGTTTCCCGAGCTGGAAGGAGACCCCTGGTACCTGCTGAGAACCCAAGTCTATGGACTCCACCCCAGCTCCCAGGTTCCGGAGTTTGTCTGCAGCCAAGGCCATCATCTGGAAGAGCTTCTGTCTGAGACGAGGCACAGGCTGCACAGAATCACTCTCAATGGCCACCCACTCCTTCAGTGTCTGTGAGGAAACACAATGAGGGGGTTATCAGGTAGGGTACAAGAGCCCTTGTCCAGTTGTGCAGGGGCTGGTGGGAGCCAAGCCCCTCAATGCTCTTCAGCTCTTGGGATCCTTCAGATCAGTTTAAAAACTCAGGGATGCTAAACAGCAAGTGTTGGAGTGAAGCAATATCTCAGCTGTGAAGATTTACAAGTGTGCGAACCCTAACTCAGTTCCTCAGAGGTGGCTTTGTAAAACGTTAGCTGGACAGTGTGGTGCACGCCTGTAATCCTAGAACAGGTAAGGCAAAGATCCTGGAGGCTCAATGGCTATCCAGCTGAGGCTGTTTGGTAAGTTAGTAAGACCCTGGTTTCAAAACAAACAAACAAACAAACAAACAAACAAAAAACATCAACAAAAACAAAAAATAGCAAAGTGGACAGCCCCTGAGGAAATCACAAAATGTTGATCATTGTCTTACACATAGACACACACACAAACACACACACACAAACACACACACACACACACACACACACTCACACACACACACTCACACTTGATGGATGAGCTTAGGGTTTAATCAAAAACCTGGAGACCAGAGCATCTGATACTAAAGATGAGGTAGGATAGGTTGAGAGAATGCAGTCAGCCTTTTCCTACATGTTTGATCCTCCAGGCAGCATGGCCAGGATGTGAACTCATCAATGTATGAGTTTAGTCCTCCAACCCACCTCAGCCCGGAGCATTACAAGACTTTGAGAACTCCTTAGTAAGGTTACTCGCCAGTGGAATAATTCATAATCATCACTCATGGTCCAGAGTTGGAACCTGAATTGCTTAAGCAAAAAAAAAAAAAAAAAAATTGGGGGGTGGAGTGGGGGGTACTATGTAAACCAGAATGACTGAGAGCTTGTGAGAATCCTTTGATCTCTGCCTCCCAGGTGCTGGGATCACAGGTGTGCACCCACATGCCCTGCAGAACACCACCGTTGTTAATGGGAAAACAGAACATGGTGTCAGTTTAGGACAGCTGATTTTGACTCTGCTGTTTACTTGTTTGATTTCTCTTCCCTGGTTATAACATTTACATTTTTTATCATAGGAGAATTTATTTAGGGAATGTTAGGTTTCCCATTTTTCACCCAGATTGTGTAGAGCAGGAGCTGCTGACACTAACCACCACCCCACCCCCACCTTCCTGGGAGAGAATGACAAGTTTGAGGAAGCTGGAAGAGAGGATATTCTGATAGAAAGACCACACCCACCCTCAGCTCCCACGAGACACCACATCTCAATTAACTCTGGAATTTCTGTTTGAATTCCAGAAATCTAGGAGGTCTTTCTGTCAGGTGACCGTTGCAGAACGGGAATGAGGACCTGGAGGCCACACTTAGGAACATTGACCTGGGGAGTCCATGTTGTGCCTTTGCTTGAAGCACAAAGGCTTTGTCTCTGTTTGCATGACAATATTCTTAATATTGGCTGATGGATGCAACCATGGACTAACATGGTATTGGGGGCATAGAACACGAAGTCTAGTGAGACTCAAAGGAGGCACTAGATGCATGAAATTGGTGTGGGAAGTCAAGCACAGTGGTCTACACCTACAGTTCTAGCACCTGAGAGGCAGAGGCAGCAGGATCAGGAATCCAAGGTTATTCTCCACCAGGTGTTGAGGTCAGAATAGCCTGGGCTACATGTGACCCTGTGGGTAAGCTGTGGTCATGGGCCTAGGTGCCAACAGAAGGGACAAGAGCCCATCCAAGGGGAATGGGGGGAAGGGAAGTTGTCCAGTGAGACATAGGACCTGCACCTACTACATCTCTCCTACTGCTCCCCTCCTCTTTTTGCTCCCCAGGACTCTTTCTCTTCATCTTCTCCTGTCCTCATCTCCCCCACGTGTCCACCCCCACATCCTGCTGGCACTGAAGTGGAGCTGATTCTCCTGCTCCATCTAGGTATCTCTGGCAACTAAGAAATTTTGTCAGTAGGCTCCTTGATGGGCTAGAGTAATCATAATCTCCACAGAGGTGCTGTGAATACCAGCCAGGGATGGAGAGTGTCTTTCTAGAGCTCAGCACTAAGGGATCTCTGCCACAAATCTAATGAGCCCTGATATTTTTATTCCAGTAAGAATTTATCACCATTTTGAGTGGAATCATATCTCCAGGCACAACATTCCACATCTCCCAGTAAATAGCTGCCACCAGGTTCTGAAAGGAATAGGCGGGGCCTCACGTGTGACTTCTCCTACCTGCACGAACTCATCCTGGTGGAGGTCTATGTAGTGGAAGAGCTTCTCCAACAGCCCAGAGTGTGCCGAAGAGAACATTGCCTGCTCCAGCTGTAGTGCCGAGAGAGACGAAGCCTGTGATTGGCCCACAGCAGCAGTGCCGAGAGAGACGAAGCCTGTGGGTTGGCAACAATGAGACTAAATGCCAGCATTGGGCTTCTGACCTTTCAAATGCTTTCATAATATTGCTACCCAATCTAGAATAAGCATCTCATCAAATTTCCAAGGGATGGGAAATCACAGTCACTGAGGGACAACAGCAGTCTTGGCTAGAGTTTCATTTCCTCATGAACACTGGCAGAATATGTGAATGTGAACATTAGGAGAAAAAGGAACACTGAATTAATGCTTAGATTATTTAGATTAGTTTAGAAAATTTTTTGCATCATTTATTAAATGCTTTCTGAGAATGTAAACTTAAAGCGATTAAGCTGCTTTCGATATGTTCTTGGATTCAGTTTACAAGCATTTTATTTAAAATGTGTCTATGTTTATCTGAAAAAAGAAATTGCTACCCAAAGCTGCCGCTCCACATGACTTGGATTAAAATAACCAGAGGGTGGAACCAGAAGTGCTCCTCACACCATTCCTCATAAGCTTCCTTTTCAAAGCGAATGGATTTTTAAATACTGTTAAAGATTACATTAAATTTAATTAATTAGTTTTTTATGGGCATGGGTGTTTTCACTACATGTCTGGCTGTGTACCATGTCCATGCCTAGTGCTCATGAAGGAGCACTTTAGACGCTATGGGACTAGAGTACAAATGGTTATGAGCTGCCTGTGGGTGCTGGGGATTGAACCTGGGTCCTGTGAAAGAGCAACCAGTGCTCTTAACTACTGAGCCATTCCTCCTCCTCTCCCTCCTCCTCTTCCTCTTTCTTCTTTTCTTATTCTTGTTTTGAGGACTCCATACATGAATACTTCATCTACATCACTCTCCCCTCCCTACTTGCCCTCCATCTCCTCCTACATCCCCCTACTCTTCTGCTCTGCTCTTCTCTTCTCTGCTCTTCTCTTCTCTTCTCTTCTCTTCTCTTCTCTTCTCTTCTCTTCTCTTCTCTTCTCTTCTCTTCTCTTCTCTTCTCTTCTCTTCCCTTCCCTTCCCTTCCCTTCCCTTCCCTTCCCTTCCCTTCCCCTTCCTTCCTTCCTTCCTTCCTTCCTTCCTTTCTTTCTTTCTTTCTTTCTTTCTTTCTTTCTTTCTTTCTTTTTTTCTTTCTGTTTTGTTGTTTGTTTGTTTGTTTGTTTGTTTGAGTCAGGTTTCTCTGTGTAGTCCTGGCTGTCTTGGACCTCACTCTGTAGACCAGGTTGTCCTGAAACTCAGAGATTCACCTGCTTCTGCCTCCCATATTCCCAAATGCTGAGATTAAAGGTGTGAGCCACTACCAATGAACAAAGGCACATGCTGCATTTATTTATTTATTTATTGGCTAAGGTTTCTCTGTATAGTCCTGCTTCTCTTGGAAGTCATTCTGTAGACCAGGCTGTTCTCGAACTCAGAGATCTGCCTGTCTCACCCTCCCTCTTCTTATATGTCTTGGTGACTTTTATATTGCTGAGACAAAACACAATGAACAAGACAACTTATAAAGGAAAACATTTAATTTGGGGGCTCACAGCTCTAGAGGATTAGAGCTTATGACATCATGGCAGGAAGCATGCCAATAGGCAGGCAAGCATGGCACTGGACAGTGGCTGAGAGCTCATATCTGATCCACAAGCAGGAGGCAGAGAGGGAAGGAGAGGGGGGAGAGAGGGGAAGGGAGAGGGTAGGGGGAAGGGAAGGGGAGGGAGAGGGCAGCAGGAGGGGGAGGGAGAAAGAGAGAAGGGAAGGAGGGAAAGGGGAGGAGGAGGGGGAGGGAGAGAGGAGGAGGGAAAGGGAGGGAGGGAGAGAGGAGGAGGGAAAGGGAGGGAGGGAGAGAGGAGGGAGAGGAAGAGGGAGAGGGAGGGAGGGAGAGAGAGCTAACTGAGAGTGGCATGGGATTTGAAACTGTAAAGCACCCCCATGACACCTCCTCCAACAGGCCTAATCCTTCCCAAACAGTTCCACCAAATCAGTGTTTCTCAACCTGTGGGTCGCAACCCCTTGCACATTGTTCACCTAAGACCATGGGGAAAACACAAATATACATTATGTTTTATAATAGAAGCAAAATTGCAGTTAGAAGTAGCAACAAAAATATGTTTATGGTATGGGGGTCTCCACCACATGGGAAACTGCATCCAAGGGTCTCAGCATCAGGAGGTTGACGACCACTGCGACAACTGTTTCCAAACACATGATCTTATGGAAGCTATTCTCATTCAAACACAGGTAACCCGCTGAGTTTGTTTACTATTGCTAATATGTACACACATCTAGGGCTGACCACATGGGGTTGGACAACCCATCTAGTAGCTTGTTCCTGGAGGAAACTGATTCTCCCACTCTTAGCAACCACTTGTGCCAGGGCCCAGCTTTAACACGAGTTGGGGGTTGTCAAGATCTAAGGATACCTGGTAGGAGAATAAGAAAACACATCAATTGAGCAAACTGACAGGATTGTTCTTTCCATCTCTCCTTTAATGTTTTCTAAGGGCTACATTGTAGATATATCTAAGGTTTGGGTATAGGGGCTGCATTGCAGATGTTTCTAAGACTTGGGTATGGTTACATTGTAGATGTATCTAAAGCTTGGGTATGGTTACATTGTAGATGTATCTAAGGCTTGGGTATGGTTACATTGTAGATGTATCTAAGGCTTGGGTATGGTTACATTGTAGATGTATCTAAGGCTTGGGTATGGTTACATTGTAGATATATCTAAGGCTTGGGTATGGTTACATTGTAGATGTATCTAAGGCTTGGGTATGGTTACATTGTAGATGTATCTAAGGGTACAGGGTTACATTGTAGATGTATCTAAGGCTTGGGTATGGTTACATTGTAGATGTATCTAAGGCTTGGGTATGGTTACATTGTAGATATATCTAAGGCTTGGGTATGGTTACATTGTAGATGTATCAAAGGCTTGGGTATGGTTACATTGTAGATGTATCTAAGGCTTGGGTATGGTTACATTGTAGATGTATCTAAGGCTTGGGTATGGTTACATTGTAGATGTATCTAAGGGTACAGGCTTACATTGTAGATGTATCTAAGGCTTGGCTATAACGTTACATTGTAGATGTATGTAAGGCTTAGGTATAGGGTTGCATTGTAGATGTATCAGCTTGGGCTTGGCACCCTGCAGTCACTTGTTATCTGCATTTTGACTGGCTGTGGACTTCTGTAACAGTCTTCAGCTGTAGCAAAAAGAAGCTTCTTGGGGGCTGGAAAGATGATCAGCAGTTAAGAGCATTGTTTTATCTTACAGAGGACCTGGGTTCGGTTTCCAGCACTCACAGGGCAGCTCACAACTGTCTGTAACTCCAGTTCTAAGGGATCCGAAACCCTCACACAGACATAGGTGCAGGCTAAACACCAAGGCACGTTAAACAACAACAACAACAACAACAACAAAACAACAACAACAACAACAACAAAACAATTTAGAAGAGAAGCCACGTATCTGTGGGTATGCGAATATTTGGAATGCAGTTTGTAATCACGGTTGTTTAGGGAAGTGACAACAGTAAATTCTCTTCTAGGGTCTATGACCTCTTTAGCCACAGGCAGCCGGCTAGGCTAACGTTGCCAGGTATGAGTTCTTCCCATCAAGCAGGCCATAAGGCTGATCACACAGCTGTTAATTACTCTAGAGGTGTGAGCATCCTTTTTGCACCATCAAGGATATCATGAAGGTCTAGCTTCACAGACTCCACACCTGGGTAGGATGACTGATCTCTCCTCTCCCTTGGCAGCTTGCATGGCACCTTCTGATACCAATGGTTTTTAATGAGACCTCAAAGGCTTCAAAACCATCTTGTACACCCAGCGGAGACATGGATGCTAGTGGTAATTATGGCAGTCAATGAGTTTGTCTTTAAGCCAGGAAACTCAAGTTATTCCTGCAATACAATCTAACCCCTGGTTTATCTCCCATAAACGAAGCCAGTTCTGAAAGAAAAGTGTGTGTGTGTGTGGGGGGGGGGAGCTTTGCTGGTGAAAGAGGGGAGCACCAGGGGAAACCTAGCAGACGTGCATGGAAAAACCTCATAATGCCTGAATTCTGTGCAGAATGGTGGGGTTTCCTCCCCAGCTCCTACAACTGGAGTGTCCTAAAACACAAAGAGAAGAAACTTAGAAGTTTCCCTGTTATAGGTAACACTGAGAAGCAGCCATAGCCAGGGAATATCCTCTGTTTCTGGTCTGTGTCTTTTAGCCAGTCTCTTACTCTGTGCTATGACATACTCTTTCTTTCCCCTCCCTGGTCTCTAAAGAGGTCCTGTGCACAAGCCACTGTCCCCCATCTTCTTCCTAGTCCTCTAATATGTCATTCCCACTCTCAGGCCACTCCTGGGGAATGACTCTACCCTGATCTTGGATACCTTTAGGGAAAAATTCCCTCCTTGGCCTGGACATGATCCTCAGTCAATTTGACTGAATCTGCACCTGGGTGACACATTTAGAACCTGTCTATAACATAATACAATACAATACAATACAATACAATACAATACAATACAATATGACAAATTAGCAAGGGTGCCAAGATATTGCTACTGAGGAAAAAGCAAACCCACAACTCAGTGTTTCATGTGAGTAAAGTGGCCAAGAATCAAAGTTGGATAGCGAGCACTGGTGCAGGGGTGGAGAAACTGGATCCTTCATATGCTGATGGTAAAAACTGCTGGGCCAGCAAGATTGCTCATCAAGCAAAGGCCCTTTTCACGGAGGCTGACAACCTGAGTTCAAGTCCCTAGACCCAAACAGTGGGAAAAAAACAACCCATTTCCAATACACACACACACACACACACACACACACACACACACACACACACTGTACAGCACCTGCCCTGTCCTGTTTCCAGTAAATAAATAAACATAAAAACAAATAGTAAAATTATACAACTCTTTGAAAAAAAAATAGTCTGGTCTGATGTGGTGGTATATGCCTTTGATCCCAGCACTCTCAGAAGCAGAAGCAGGCTGAGGCAGAGGCAGATCTCTGTGAGTTCAAGGCCAGCCTTGTCTACATAGTAAGTCCCAAGACAGCCAGAGCTACATAACAGAGAGATTCTGTCTCCAACAAACAAACAAACAAACAAACAAACAAACAAACAAACAAAGGAAACAAAACTAAAAAAGAACCCTAAAGGCAAAGCAGTTTGACTGTTGTGCACATAATTAAACATGTTTCTGTATGACCCAACAATTCTACTCTGAGTCATATACTCAAGAGAAATAGAATGTTTACACACACACACACACACACACACACACACACACACACACACACCTTGAAAAAATGGTTACAACACTGTTCCTTATAGTAGCCAAAAGGCAGAACCAGACCAAGAAGCCATCATCAGATGACTGGATAAACAAAGGCTGTGTGTCCCTGCAATGAAATATTATTTGGCTGATGAAAATGATAAGATACCTGGTCATAAAAGGTGTTGGTGGGGTTAGGGATAGTTTTGGAAGTGATCAGTTGCCTTGACAATATAGTGCTGACATAAGCCAGACATAAGGACTACTTATTGAATGCTTCCCTTTATGTAAAAGACCAGAATAGATCAATACATGGAGCCAGGAGCCAGGGAGTAGTTACTAGGGTGAAGGAGACTGTCATTGTTAATGAGGAAGAAGTTTCCTTTCAGTGAGAATGTTCTAAAATGGACTGTGGTAATGGTGATTCAACCCTGTGAATATACTAAAAAACAAACAAACAACCCACAGCAACAACAAAACCCCCCAAAACACAATACACAAATAGTAGAACTGAGTGCTTTACCTGGCTAAATTGTAAGCCATGTGCATTAAGATACAGATGTAAAGTACCTGTCATCCATGTACCACTCACTTGACTATTACTGAGTATGAGAAATGTGTAAGCAGAGAGGTTGAGCCTTGTTGTTGATGGAATCAGCTTTGGCCAGCAGGTGGCACTACTGGCCTGTTCCTGACTCAAGCAACAATCCAGACACAGCCAGTTCAGCTAAGTCCTAATGCCAAGGGGTAAATGAAATGAACCCTGTGGGAAACAACCTGATGCTGTTATCTTTTCCTTTCAGCTCTGGGGGCTCAACGAGGGCCGTGTACAAATGTTATAACATCAAGTTACATCTCCAATCTCAGACAGAAAGGTTCTTGGCAAGCCGTTGTCTAGATTAACATTTGAACTTATTCCTTATCCAGTCATTACTAAGAAGGTTTTAATTAAAATGTTTTTATTAATTCTTTGAGAATTTATGAAATTTAATCATGTTCATTCCTAGCCCTTCTCCTAATGCCTCCCAAATACACCTCACCTTCTCCAGTTGCGTGTCTTTTTTTTTTTTTTTTTGTAAGTAACCCATCCAGTCAACCTGTGTTGTTCATGTACTCCTAGGTATGGGATCATGCACTTGAACATGGTAGACTACCAGGGGCCACACACTTAAAGAAAAATGCCTCTTCTTCAGAACCCAGCAACTATCCATGTGCCTCAGGTAGGATGGGGGCTCAGGAACCCATTTCCCTCAAAAAAAAAAAAAAAGTAGGGGAGGTTATTTTTCAAAAGAAAAGAGATTGGACATGGTGGCACACACCTTTAATCCCAGCACTTCAGAGGCAGAGGCAGGTGGATCTCTGTGACTTTGAGGCCAACCTGGTCTACAGCATAAGTTCCAGGACGTCCAGGGCTTCATAGTTAGACCCTGTTTTAAAATACAGAAGAAGGAGAAAGAGAAGGAGGAGGAGGAAAAGGAAAAAGTGGAGGAAGAAGAGGAGAAGGAGGAGAGTTTGAGGGGAAAGAAAAAGACCACAGGAAGAGAAGGAAATTGCTCTCAAATCTTTAGGTACAAGGACTGAGATTTCATAGTTTCATGAAGCCACCAGGGACCAAGGTCTGTCCTTGGGGGTTAACTAGAAGTGGCGGTCCTGAGAGTAAGGCAGATAAAGGAGCTTGCTGGCACACTCTTTACTTCTGTGCCCATTTTGGGTCCCTTTCTCTTCTGCTTACAGAGTTGGACAGAACTTGCTGCTAAGCATTTGGTCCAGGTCACCAAGGTAGACTTTGGGCAGTGGGGGCCTACTTTCCTTGTCCTGAATGGGATCCCAGGTGTGATCCCTTGGTTGTCTCCTCTTGTTCCCTGATCTCTGGTGTGTGTGTGTCTGTGTGTGTCTCTCTATGTGTGTTTGTGTGTCTGTGTGTGTTTGTATGGGGCATTGGGCTATACACAGGCAGTCTGGTTTCCAGTCGAGCTGAGATGTTGAACCCTGGGACCCGGTGGTGATAACTCACCTACATGGGATGGAAGGAGTTCTTTCATGTCTCCTGGAACTCTGGCTCCTGTTGAAGTTACCACCCCCTCAGCTCCCACAAGAGAAGTATGGCTAGCAGTCAAGTAGGCAATGTCCCAAGCTTCTGACCTTCAGGCTAAACTCCTCCCCAGTTTCCTAGCAACAGCAAAGACCATAAGAAGGGTTGCTTGGCCCCACCTTGCTCTCTTACTCCTCACTCTCTCTCTCCTCTCTCTTTGTCTTCTCCTCTCCTCTCTCCTCTCTCTTGCTCTCTCTCCCTCTTATTCTCTAGCCTTTCATCTCTCTCTCCCTTTCCCCTTTGTCTCCTCTTGGCCATGGCCAGTCTCTCTCTCTCTCTCTCTCTCTCTCTCTCTCTCTCTCTCTCTCTCTTTTCTACCTTCTCTCTTTCCCTCTGCCTTTCTATAATAAAGCTCTAAAACCATAGACAGTCTCTGCTCCTCAAGGCCACTGTGCAGACTCTCCCCTGTGTGGCAACCTCTCTCTCTATGCCCTCTCTCCCATAACCCCGGGGCTACAGGGTGTTGCCCCAGGCCCCCAGTCGGGGGCTGCCCCTTATCCACCACCCACCA
The DNA here is from genome assembly GCF_000001635.26 of Mus musculus. Classification (NCBI taxonomy): domain Eukaryota; kingdom Metazoa; phylum Chordata; class Mammalia; order Rodentia; family Muridae; genus Mus; species Mus musculus. The sequence continues at coordinate 84,648,201 of NC_000084.6, forward strand.
CCCCCCATCGAGTGGGGTCAGACAGAGGCTTAGATGTCCACCTGGGGCCCGAGTGCGTCTGGCAGTCCTCCCGAGTCCGTCTGCCCAGAGCTTAGGAGGAACTCAGGCCAGGAGCGGGCTATCCTCCCTTCCCCCTCTTTCCCCAGCCCCCTTTTAGTTCCCACATGTTTGTGTCTGTGTGTGTCTGTGTGCATCTATATCTCTCTCTCTCTCTCTGTGTGTGTGTGTGTGTGTGTGTGTGTGTGTGTGTGTGTGTGTGTATTATAGTCATTCTGTGTCTCGAGCCATTCTACTCTTGGCTTCTGTGTTTGCACAAAGAGCTGAGCAACAGGAAGGGAGACTGGACATGTGAGGGTTCTGGAGCAGAGGCTTGGCTCGGTGCTTCTTCAGATGACTGGGTTCCTGCTTACTAGTGCTGGTTGCAGTGTGTGTGGAACAAAGGTTCCCAGTGCCCCAGTCTTAGCTTCAGATACTAAATTCCTCCTAGGGCATCCTCAGCCCTGCCATGCTGCCCACCTTCCCTAAGGAGCAGATCCTCAAAATCTTCTTAGCTTTTCCACATGGCAAAGTCACAAATACTACAAGTTTCTATACCATCTGGTACTGTAGTCCAATCAGCCAATATGACTCAGAATGCGTTTTCTTCAATGAAAGATGGAAGCCTACACACTTCCGAAAGGCGATGCTGACAAAGGGGCCCAGTTTGGAGGATTGTAATCAGGCTTCTGTGACGCTGAGTGGAGTCATAAGGCATGCATATCATTAGACAGCTGCTGCTCAGACTTCCTACCCGGTATCACATCATATGGTATGACATCATATGGTATGACATCATATGGTATGACATCATATGGTATGACATCATATCATCCTTCCCCTCTTCTTGCTCCAGGCTAGTCAGCATGCATGCTCAGCTGACCCTGAACCTCCTTGACCAGAGCCACCTTCATCAATGACAATCCACTTGCGACACAAATAGCTGAGACCAGGGAGCTAGAACCATACCTGCTACCCCACTAGTTGCCCTTGACAATGAAGGGTCTACAGAGGAGATGGTGGTGCTGCTGTCTCTGCAATGATGCTCATTATCTCCTGCCCCTCCCCCTCCCATAACACCATTCCCTCATTTCTTTTAATATAAACAGAAAATCAGGGCATGTAATGTTAGAATCCAAATCAGACGACTGCTCAGGCCACAATGCCTGTGGCAGCCCCTCCCCTACAGACAGGCACCCTATTGGTCTGTGAAGCCTGAGCTAATTCCAAACTTCCAGGTGCCAGGATTTTTTTTTACCAGGGGAAGTGAGTTGACATCCAAAGGCTATTGGGGGCCATATATCCTGTTGTCCAGCTTGCTCCCTGCTACCTGCTGGGGAATCAGGCAACCTGGCTGCAGGCTATGGTGCAAAGTTGTCTCCCTTTCTCACAGAGCTGTAGGAATGGACTCCAACTCTGCTATAAGGACTTAATTCTCCTCAGAGCCTTCGCCATCATCGATCTATGGTGCTGAGGCCGGAACTATACCCAGACTCCCCACTACTGCTGTCTATCTGTTCATGGCATTAATAACTTTTCTAGGAAACTTCTTTTTCCAACAGTCCTGCTTATTGTCTTTCTTAAACCTGCCCCTGAGACCCTTCAGTTTCCCATTTGCCAGAAGTTATCTACTACACCAATTTAAGCACCAACGATTTTACTTACCAAGTCTCACGCCGTCCTAATGTTCTTGTGTGGTGAAGGCTGCTCTGTCCTGTTTCTGCTTCAATGAATTTATTATGACAGGGGGGAAAATTGTGTTTTATTAACTTGGTTTTTCACGGTGACTGGTTTAAAACAAAATACAAAGGAAGAAAACAAAACTCTCAGGTTTTTCCTGGTTGTGTTAATCCCAGACCAGCAGAACAGGGTCCAAGGATCCCTGAAGAGAGGAGTGGCAGGGACCCAGGGGGCAGTTAAGGCGGGGCCTCCTTCAAGGAGCCGCCCTCCCTCAAGATGAAGGCAGCAGTTGTGAGGAGCAAAGCTCCTCTGGAATGCACAGGCAGGCAGGTATGATCAAACATCCCTATGAGCTAACAGTGTGACCCTGGGACTTGTGAACTCTTACAAATGGTTAGACTCTGACCCTGAAAGGCCAAGCTCTAGAAAGACAGCAGATGAATAGAATTTACTACTTAGTAAGGTAGTGAGACCTCTATACACTCAGATATAGACACACACATAACAGTCCATGAGAAAACAGTATCCCACCTCTTACTGCTTAAAAAACAATCCCCAGCTACTCAGCTCCCCGGGTATGATTTTTTCTCCTAGCCTTGCCTATCTGCTGAACCACAATGTACAGTATAGTACTGTTACCAGAGTGCATTCCCTCTCTATTCTGACCTCCTGCCCCTTCCCTTGATAAGTGTGTCACTGTCACCCATGCATGGCAAAGCCACAAGAACTAGATTTCTGTTCCATCATCTACTGTGGTCTCATCAGTAGGTTTGACCTGAAAGCTTTGGCTAAGGCCAAGTTTGACTTAAATTCATTCCCATTGCCAAAGGCAAGGCCCACACATTGCCGACTGATGTAGGATACTAACAAAGGAGAGCCAGCTAGGAGAACCCTAAGTAACCTCCTAAGAATGAAGTGAAGCTACAATGAGGCAGAACTCACCAGAAGCCGAGTGTGCCAGAGGTCCCTTGTAGTTTCAGGTCAGCTGGCACAGATCACTGAAGACCAGTGGCAATTGTATCTACCATGCTCCACCATTACTGGCACGAGAGGAGACATCACCTGGCATTTGTGACCAGTGCTGGAGCATTGGTTGTAACCACCACTTGTGGCTCTATTTGGTGCCTTTCGAGTCTGCAAGCAGAAGAGGATCTCTTTCTTGATCTAACACAAAGTTAGAAATAAACGGGATTTAAAGATCCCTTCAATCTATATTACTCTAAAATCCTCGGGGATGGAGGGGGGGGGGGTGTTGGATGAGGGCAGTGTCCCATATGCTTAAAGGGAAACTAGGATTAACACCATCAGTAACAGCTTGGTATGACATGGCCTCCTCAAGCTCTGCATGTCTCTAACTTGCCAGTGGGACTTAAGAGTGAGAATGTGTGCATACTGAGCATGCCTTTGATTCAGGCAAAACCCTTAAACACTTAAAATAAGTCTTACTAAAACATAAAACAGACCTCACAAAAAAGTTTGGACTAATCAAATACTGTAGACTACGATTGACACATGCCTTTAAAATCCAAGACCTTTATTTCAAACTCCTATAAGAAGACACACTCCCATTATACAGTGCCTTGAGAGGTCAAGTTTGCCCAGAGCTGAAGAAATCTTGTTTCAACCCAGTACCAGGACTACCCTTACTCGAGAAAACCCTTTCATCTTTTTGTAAATATAAACAAAGGAATGGCCTTTGGAGTCTGGTATGGATATTCTATGAAATCAACTTGACAACATTTGGAATGAACTACAATCCAGAACCTATAAAGATCTTGTGAAAGGAAAAAAAAAAAAAAAAAAAAAAAAGCTTAGGTCCAGGTATAGAGGTATACTCCTTTAATTCTGGCACTTAGGAGACAGAGGCATGCAGATCTCTGAGTTCATGGTCAGTCTACAGAGCAAGTTCTAGGACAGCTAAGCAGTTTCAAGAAAATATTAAGCAATCAATAAAATCATTTAAAACAGAAAGCTGTTGATATAATAGAACAAGAGGGGCATATTCCAGCCCCAGCAAGTAGAAGGACTTGGCAGCTTCGGCCATGTAGCTCTGGGATTAGAGTCAGGAATAGAAGGAGTTACTGGAACAGTTGATGTTGATGTTGTGTTTTGTTCATGAGCCCCAGAAGACCATCTAGGAGCCAATTCTAATGCAATTGCATTTGGGTCTCTTTATTACAAACCTGAGTTTGGGCCTATACTCACTGCTAGCCCTGATGCAACAGGACAGTTTGGTGAATTAGCCTCAAACCCTCATCGGAGCAAGTTTTTATATGAAATGAAAGCAAGTGAGGGGGTGTTCAGCCTGGCAAGCATCTAGTAGAATGACTATTGTAACCCAACACGTGGGTTCTCTGAAGCAAGACCATGAACAATTACAAACAGTCTGTACGTACATCGGAAACAATCAGACTTATCTTGATTGGCTGCAGCTAGGAAGTAGCTAGAGAGTAACTCTTGAGTATAGACCAAGGACAAGGCATGGGGTCCTTCCTGGTACTTGGGTACAACTTGGGCTCAGCTGTGGGCCAAGTTCTCAGGCTTTTTGTTTTGTTTTGTTTTCTTTCTCTCTTTCTTTCTTTTTTCTATGATGGAGTCTGGTCCCAAAATGGAGTAGGTTTGGCCTTTCACTGGTTAGTGGGAGCAAAGAAATTAGTGGTGATTAAGAAGAGACCAGCATCACTATGGTGAAATATTCTGGGCAGTGTTTTCTAAGAGTACAAAGAAGTCGTGTTATGAAGATAGTCAAGGCTGTACCTAATGCTGTTAGCTGGACTTGGTAATGTATAAGAGTCTCCCAAGTGGTATTGGTTTGAAGGCTTAACGGGGTGATAGAGAGCAGGCCAGCCTTGACACTGTGAGAGGCCATGGAAGGTCACTGGTGAAGGTGCAGCCTCAGTTGCAGTTGACATCCCACGACTGAAGGGGTCATGCAAAGAAGATGAGGCTTGGCACCATGAAGAGAGCCAATGAGAGGCTCTTGGTGAAGTCTAGTTGCAGCAGAAAATCCCAATGTATTGGAGATGCCAATATCATGGGATGACCACTAAGCACAGAAGCAGCAGTGGAATAGAGTTAACCAGATCTCAGAGTGCTACAGAGGGTAGACCTGGAGAAGTGACCTAAGCCCTTTGGAGGAGCCCAGAAGATCATGTGTGTATACCAGACATTGGAACAAGAAACTGTGAGGTTGAAGTTACTTTAGAACCCCTTCCTGACTGGTTTTGGATCAAGATGTAGAACTCTCTTGGCTCCTTCAGCAAAGTTTGCCTGCAGACTACCTTATTATATCCCATCATGATGATAATGAACTAAACCTCTGAAACTTTAAGTCAGACTCAATTAAATATTTACTTTTACGAGTTGCCTTGGTCATAGTTTCTCATCACAGCTTTGAAACCCTAATTAAGACAGAGTCTTAACTCACAGTCATAGGGCCAGAGACAAGTTGCCTTCTCCTCTGGCCTCTCAGACCCTGTAACTACAGACTGACCTACATGTAGGCCATCAGTGGCAGCAGCTATATTGTCAGCCACTGTACTGTCAACGAAAGGGAGCAAAGATCTAACCTTTGCAGGCTCCTTGATGACTAGTGCCCCAACCAAGTCAGGTCAAAGGGTTAACAATGGTTGACTGACCCTAGACTCCTCAAGTATGACGCCACAGTATTCGAGAAGTGTGATCTGAGCCTTACTACCAACAGTTCCCTCAAACCCAAGTCATGATGGGGAAAAGGCAGAGGTTGTTCCCTGATAGATGGTGCACTGGCTGGCACTTTGTCAACTTGACACAAGCTAGAGTCATCTGAGAAGAGGGAACCTCAACTAAGAAAATGCCTCTGTAACATTGATTAATTAAGCTTGTAGGGCATTTTCTGGGTTAATGATTGATGTGTGTGTGTGTGGGGGGTGCCCAACTCATGGTGGATGGCTCTATTCATGATTAGGTGGTCCAGGGTGTATAAAAAAACAAATTGAGGAATCCAGAAGGAGCAAGCCAGTAATCAGCATTTCTCCAGTCTCCTGCATCGACTTACATTCGCAATGGTCTTCAACTCTAAGATGAAACAGACTGTTCTTCCCAAGTTGATTTTGCTCATGATTCTTTATCACAGAAATAGAGACTAAAAACAGTGCTCAAGCTTATGAATTGTTTGCTCTTCATCAACCTCTAACAGACGAAGAAGAAGAAGAAGAAGAAGAAGAAGAAGAAGAAGAAGAAGGAGGAGGAGGAGGAGGAGGAGGAGGAGGAGGAGGAGGAGGAGGAAGAGGAGGAGGAGGAGGAGGAGGAGGAGGGGAGGGGGAGGGGGATAAGAAGAAGAAGAAGAGAAGAAGAAGAAGGAGGAGGAGGAGGAGGAGGAGGAGGAGAAAGAAGAAGAAGAAGAACAAGAAGAAGAGAAGAAGAAGAAGAAGAAGAAGAAGAAGAAGAAGAAGAAGAAGAAGAAGAAGAAGAAGAAGAAGAAGAGAAGAAGAAGAAGAGAAGAAGAAGAAGAAGAAGAAGAAGAAGAAGAAGAAGAAGAAGAAGAAGAAGAAGAAGAAGAAGAAGAAGAGAAGAAGAAGAAGAGAAGAAGAAGAAGAGAAGAAGAAGAAGAAGAAGAAGAAGAAGAAGAAGAAGAAGAAGAAGAAGAAGAAGAAGAGAAGAAGAAGAGAAAAAGGAAGAAGAAGAGAAGAAGAAGAGGAAAAAGAAGAAGGAGAAGAAGAAGAAGAAGAGGAGGAGGAGGAGGAGGAGGAGGAGGAGGAGGAGAAGAAGAAGAAGAAGAAGAAGAAGAAGAAGAAGAAGAAGAAGAAGAAGAAGAAGAAGAAGAAGAAGAAGAAGAAGAAGAAGAGTCACCTACACAAACTCTAATTATGTCTTTGGAGTCAGTATATATATTTAGAAAACTATTGGCAGGCCAGGTGGTGGTACCCCATGCCTTAAATCCCAGCACCTGCCTGCCAATAGTTTCTTATGAATCATTTATGTCTTCTTCCAGGGGCACTGCTTCTAAGCTTCCTCAGGAAAGCCCTGAGCATGTTACCCATCACAATTTTAGGGAGATATTCTCACCTGGCCCTACTTGAAAGTCTTCCTTACACCTTTGAGGTTGTGTCTTTTCTTTATAACTTTAAGATTGTGACTCAAACACCAGAGATCTTATGAGACACTTTTGGAATATCTACCCCAGGTCCTTACTTAGGAGCAAGAAAATCAGAATGAAGTAGACTTTAAAAGGTAAACAAGATAGATTTGGCAAAAGATCATATTACAACCCCCTTCCTACTGTATGCTCAGGTGAGTATGTGGCATATAAGATTGGGGGCTGCCTATGGTATGATCCTCAAGGAAAATAATGTAGCAAAAAAGTTGGATTGCCTGGAGTTATCTCTGCCCTACATGGGGGCTTATGCTGATGGACGTAGAATGATATGGAAGATGGTAAAAGACTGAAGTATTAAGATCTCTCCTTCTTTCTTAGAAAAGTCAGCTCATGTGGTGTCCTATGATCAAGGAACAAAAGAACGGCTAGACACATAAATAAATTCTGCAAAGATATAAAATATATTCTGTTATGTCAGACATTGAATAATAACTGCAGCAGCTTTAGCCTAAAGATTCTTCTTGTGCCTAATAACAATGAACACTCTGACCATTCAAAGTTGATAATTCACCGCTTGGGACGTGGCAACCTGCCCAGGCTGTCTAGGAGATTGTTTTCCTGTCTAGTGCCCTTGAAAACACAAGGTTCTTAAAAGTTGGGTTGTGGGGTTGATGAGGAAAAACAATTGTAAAAAAATAATTCTGTCCTGTCACTGTTTATCAATATCGACTAAACGTATGCCCAAGAAGAAGTTAAAACACACGTCCGGAGACAGAAATGATGTGATCTATATTTTGGAATAACATGAATCTATCTCTGCCCACTGAGTTCTGTCTGTATAAAGAAGTGTGCTGACTGCCAGTCAGGCTGCAAGATCCTCCCATCCCCTCCTCCCCCCCCCCCCCTGCCCGACTCACTCTTCCCTCACCGACTCTTTATCCTCACCAAATTTCCTGGCCATTCCCGGGGCTATCCTCCAGCAGAGGCCATCCCTGGTCTATCAGCCTCCAAACTGTCCTTCATGGCTATAGTGCTCTAGGCTAATTAGTTGAGAATTTGGGAATAGATGACTCCTTTGCTAACTTTATGGACCAGGGGGTTGGAAAATGGAAAGGAGGGAAGACTTCAGTTCTCACAGGCCTGACTATAGTCTGTGGTATGATCTTGTTTAGATATTAGATAACTCCTTGTCTAAGGGGCCCCACCCAGCAGCAGCTCACCTCACCAAATATCCCTCAGTTACAATAATTATTATTATTGGAGACTTCAGAGCATGAACGTCAGCATATGCTAACAGAATTTGAAGAGAAGAATGAAAATGTATGATAAAGAGGAAGGGATTGTGAGAAACAGCCTCTTCTAGCAACGATGGCTAGCCTGCCAATGGCCAGGATTCCGGAAAGCTCACCAATCCTGAAATTTGCTTCTCAGGAACAGATTATGATGCTGAGCTCCAACAACCTGTTGACACAGAAACTAAGTGAACTTCTCACCCGGTGTGCCTGCTCACTCAGGTTGGACTTCTGTGCACTTTAGTTAGGTTCCATGTCTCTTTATGTGACAGTTGGGATAATCTTCTCCAATGATTCTCCCCATGTTGCTGCTTGTATGGCGGTTTTCATGTTTAAACATTTAAAACTACCTGTTTTCCACACACATCTTTTATTTCTTTGCTTGAGTGGTTTGAGACAGGGCTCACTAGGTAGTCCAGGGTGCCCTCAGGCTCACTGTGGAACCTAGGCTGGCTTTGAATTCCTTCTGTAGTTCCCTGAGAGATAGGATTACAGGTGTGTAACCTGCCCATCTGGTATTGATTCACTGTACTTGATGAAGTACTATTAAGTTTTGATTCCTGCATGTGGGTACCATTCCTTCACTGTTCTTTAGGATTTCAGACATATTTGTTTGTGCACTTTGACATATGTGCTGGCTGATTTTGTGTGTCAACTTGACCCACAGAAAGGAGCCTCCCTTGAGGAAATGCCTCCATGATATCCAGCTGTAAGGCATTTTCTCAATTAGTGATCAACGGTGAGAAGGTCCATTGTGGGTGGTGCCATCCCTGGGCTGGTGGTCCTGGGTTCTATAAGAGAGCAGGCTGAGCAAGCCAGGGGAAGCAAGGCAGCAAGAAACATCCCTCCATGGCCTCTGCAGCAGCTCCTGCTTCCTGACCTGCTTGAGTTCCTTTGGTGTGCTGACTTCCTTTGGTGATGAACAGCAGTGTGGACGTGTAAATTGAATGAATCTTTCCTCTCCAACTTGCTTCTTGGTCACGATGTTTGTGTAGGAATAGAAACTCTGATTGAGACAACACACGTGTTCTACTTATTGTGCACAGAAGTGCCACAGTTTTCATCAACTCCTCATGCAATTTTATGCAATATGTCTCCTATTGTTTGGCTTTCCTCTTTTGGTGGCTCAGATGGCAGGCCCTGAGTGTGGCACTCTGAAGGGTTGAGCTGGAGAATAACTCAGAACTTAGTCTCTATGGCCATCCCCCGGCCTCCCTACTCTTGAGATTCCATTCTGGTCCATTTCCTTAAAAATGTAGATAGGGCCATTTGGTGAACTTCCCCGTCTACCCAAGAATGTGCAACTATCTTGAAATCTCCTGACCAAGGGAAAGGACATGGCTGAAAAACAAAGAAGCAGTCTAAGAACCCAGGGGAATTTCACCCCTGGATGTTTTGTGTGCTCCTAGCTCTTTCCTTTCTTCTAAAGAGCACTTATCCAATGCCTTCCCGAGCCCTCACTTTTCCCTTACACACACACACACACACACGCGCGCACACACACACACACACTCAGACACACACACACTCAGACACACACACACTCAGACACACACACTCAGACAAAGTGTGTAGGTGTCAACCTGTTGGCTCTTTCTCTGAATTTCATTTTTTACTGGCTCTGGATACATTAATAATTGTGCTATGTGTTTTCTTTGTCAATCTGCCTTTTTTTTTTTTTTTTTGGAGACAGGGTTTCTCTGTGTAGCCCTACTTGTTTTGGAACTTGCTCTATAGACCAGGCTGGCTTCTAACTCGCAGAGGCCTACCTCTGCCTCCCAAGTGCTAGGATTAAAGGTGCTGCTTGCTTGTCAGTCTGCCTTTTGTGATAGGGTGTCAGCCTCTTATGCTACATTGGGAGCACAGGGTCACTTTTATCTCTGTCCCATATTTGAACACATCAGAATTTTTTTTTCTGGGCTCTGCTCGAGTGGCAGATATTCCATTCTACCTTTCTCTAACTATTCTGTCTAGAAGAACTAGCTTCCTCCTGGTTTAAAGTTTAGGTCCATGGTTCACACTGGCAGCTCAGAGTTCCAAACAATGTAACCTAGAGAGCGGGAACATGCAGTAGAGCCCTAAGCAGGACGTTGTAGCTTATATTCCAGAGGCTAGACAGGCTGAGGTCTGTTTAGTCTGTCTCAGGACAGACAGGAAAAGCCTCGCTCCTTCATCCTGTGGCTTCCCGAGACTCACAGCCCAGACAAGCTGCAGCTTTTGCTACTTGGCAGGAACATGAGTGTGGTTTTTAGTACATTTTTTATTAAAATGTTAAGGCGCCTTCAGGTGTTTTTTTCTTTCTTTCTTTCTTTCTTTCTTTCTTTCTTTCTTTCTTTCTTTCTTTCTTTTTTGATTCATTCAAAACTTTCTTGAGAGCAGCTAAGGATACAAAGGTTAAAACATGGTCAAAGAAATGAGGCATATGCACAAGCGGTAGAGAGGTAAAGTTTTCTGCATCACAAGAGTAAAAGAAAAGTGCTTTAGGAAAAACAAGTTTGCTTCCAGCCTGCAAGGGGAGTGGACGGCCAATCAGGAAAGGGGACTGAGATGTCTGGATTGTTGATGGTACTGAGTTTGTTTCTCCTTCTCCTTTTTCCCCATCTTTGGGCTTAATTTACCAGTAGTGCCCAGGAATGTTCAATGCGCTTTTTCTATACTTGCTTGCATCTTTGCCTTAATGTCTTCTACAGAACTAGGTCCTTTTGGTGTTTTAGGAGTCTTTTCCTGTTTTTTGAAGGACTCTTGACCCTTTGATCTTGGTGTTGACGTTTTTTTTTTCTTTGTCAATCTGCCTTTTTTTTTTCTTTTTTTTTTTTTTTTTTTGAGACAGGGTTTCTCTGTGTAGCCCTACCTGTTCTGGAACTCACTCTATAGACCAGGCTGGCTTCTAACTCGCAGAGATCTGCTTACCTCTGCCTCCCAAGTGCTAGGATTAAAGGTGCTGCTTGCTTTTCCATTTTAGTTTGATTTTTTGCGAATTTTTGGCTGGGGTATCTCATACAGAGTTTTTCACTGGGACCTTTTTTTCAGTTTCCTCTTCATCAAAATCCTCATCTTCTTCATCCTCCTCCTCCTCATCATCCTCTTCATCACGTTTTACTTTTTTCTGTGGATCCTTGTTACCACCTCCAGGAGCAGATCACTTTCCAGACATGCCTAAGAGTTTTTCGTCCTCCCCTTCTTCATCTTCAGACTCTGCATCTTCCTCTACAGCTATTAGGTACTGTCCCCTAATGTGCACAGGCCCTGAACCACTCTTCAACCATAAGACCACAGGTAGTGTAATTTCGAAGCCCCCAAGGGAAACTGTTGGTTGTACAGACATTTTCAAAGTTTCCAGTGTGACTTTAATTGGACTGCCTTCATCGTTCATTGCTTCTGCCTCTGTGATGTGTAATTCATCTTTTGCCCCTGCTCCTAAACTGACCGTTCTTAATGACAACTGGTGCTCATTGTCATCATTATCCACTTTAAAGTGATAGTCTTTGTCAGCCTTTAGTTCACAGCCGAAAAGGTAGTTCTGAGGCCTAAGAGGACTCATGTCCATCGAGTCTTCCATGAGGTGGAGGCACGCACTTTGGTGTGGGAGAAGCAGGACGAAAAACAACTGCCTGCTGTTCCACAGAATAGACACGCAGGACAGAATCATGCCAAGGCAGTTGTTTCATTTTGAAGTGGGGGTTTAAGAGTGGGTGGGAATCTTGATCAGAACTCACAATCTCACTTCTTACAAGGCGATGTCCTTTGACCTGGCCCTGTACTAGGCTCAAACCACATAGAGTGCTGTCTATCTCCCCACGAGAACTTTCCCAAGTACAACAGGTTAGGCCGAAGAGAGGAATGGCTGCTTACCATAAGAGGCATATGTGTTTTACTTAGATGGCTGCTGCCTTTAGGACTAAGAAGGACTTCCCAGTATTTAAAGCCCTCCCACTGGGAATTCAAATTCAAAAAACATGTCACCAGGACCAGGGCCAACTGGTTGACCTGGACATGACTCCTGTGTGATGTTTGGGCCTAAAGTGTAAAGTGCTGAGCTGGGTAAATGCTGCCCCAGACACTCTGTGTGATACAGGACTCTTGCTGGAATAAGCACTCTAACACCAATGAGAGGAGATGTCACTGGTGGACTGAAGCTGAAGCCAGGACAGCTCCTGAAGGGTCTTGGTACCAGGTCTAGTTTGTATTTGCATTTTATATTCTAACACCCAAGGTGTGGCAGGCAAGCTAGCAAGATTTCACAGAAGCCTACAGGGCAGTGAGCAGGTTGTTAAGGGCAATGGCCTATCCTTTCAGCTGTTGCTCCCAGTCTTTCTGTTCCAGGTAGCAAGTGAAGCCATGCTTGGCAAATGGTTGGTAAAAACAATGTATTGAGTAAGTCACTAAATCAGTCAGTAAATCAGTACCTAATAGTTGGTCTTTTCTGCCTTATTCTACCTCATCTGGAGGTGAAACAGAGAGAAACACCTACACTCTGGTCTCTGCCAAAGGCCATTCAGGAGGAATGACAAATGGCTTTAGAACAAATGGCCCACTGGTTAGCATAGTCACGATGGGTGTCACACAGCCCCTAGGACCATGTGTCTTGAGGGCTTCATGCTGTTGTGGAGTTCTGCTCAGCTTGTTGCCTTCACATCCTTCTTAATCTAAGAGCTGTGTGAAAACTCTAACAGCGCTTCTAGCTCCTTGCTGGGCAGTATCTCTGGCATTCACAATAACAATGCTTGATCTCTTCCAGGCATTGCTGCTGGGGCAGATTAATGATTCAATCACCACCCTAGGAAAGGATTTAGAAATACAGATCATCAGCAATGATCACCACCCTTAGAAAGCATTTGGAAAAAGAAAATTGTTAGCGAAGCCAGGTTACAGTGTTTTTTGTTTGTTTGTTTGGGTGTTTTTGGTTTTTTTGTTTTTTTGTTTTTGGTTTTGTTTTTTGCTACTGGCTCTGATGTAGAAAATCTTAGGGAACAATTTGAAATTCAGAAAGGCACAGTCTTAACAGTTAAGCTAGGGACCTTTTAAGGTCAGGGAACAAGAACAATGGCAGCACTGGCTTTTTCTCACTGAAGCTGGATTCATGATGAGTGATTTCTCATATCCATTTTTCCCCACAGCTTCTTGATGTGGTTTAATAAAAATTACCAATGAGTAGATATTTCTGAGGATTTGAAATAGATATGACTGGCTTTTATATAAAACTTTAGATCTGTGATTCTTTTAAGATTCTTATAAGATTACTTTTTAAAGATAAATTATAATTAATCCTTTGTTTGTAACCACAAATTGTTACCTGTCAGTAGGAGAAACTGGCTGAGAAAGCTATCTTGCCTGTTTATATTTTATTAATCTATGACAAGCTGTGAGTTACAAGTGTCCATATTATTATGAATACTTTACCTGCACTATGTAATGTTATTTTTGTAAAGGTATTGAGGAACAAATTGCTTTTTCATAATCACTCACTAGAAGAAAACTAGAACATAATCACCATGTGATTTTATACTGCTTGAAAGATTTTGCTGAGATACATAAGCTATGGTAGAAAAAAAAATAAAATTGTTGGAATTTTGTTCCATTTATCTGTTAAGGCCTAGGTATCAGGTGCCTGGCTAGCCTACCAGTATAAGGAAACTTTCTCATATGTTTCTGCTGTTTCTAGAAAACCTTCTTTTTTTTTTAAATATTTTTTATTATTACGTATTTTCCTCAATTACATTTAGAATGCTATCCCAAAAGTCCCCCATCCCCCCCCCCCACTTCCCTACCCACCCACTCCCATTTTTTGGCCCTGGCATTCCCCTGTACTGGGGCACATAAAGTTTGCAAGTCCAAAGGGCCTCTCTTTCCAGTGATGGCCGACTAGGCCATCTTTTGATACATATGCAGCTAGAGTCAAGAGCTCCGGGGTCTAGAAAACTTTCTAATGTCAAGTTGATTACGTATTGTTATGTTTTGTGCTCTTGGAAACCAATCATGATAGAAGTCAATAGAACTGCTTTATATAGTTACCCACAATAAGCTTAGACCTGAACCCATCACCTAGAAGCACTGCCTGCACCTGTATGCAAGCTTTTATAGTATAAACTGCCCCTGGGGTGGACCCCAACATAAGAGAGACACCTTCACCAATAGAAGAAACTATTTGGAATAAGACTTCCATTTTGAGTCGTGGTTAACCTCTCTGGGAACTGACATCCTACTTGGCAGAAAGAGACATGCACATAGGTGACGGATACCTTGCTTGGCAAGTTAAGGCATGAATGTTAGACAAATCCCATCTGGTAGACAAGTTAAGACATGAATATATTAGACAAGGTAAGTCCCCTGCCACAGCTGAATGGGAGCAGGATAAGGATATATATACATATACATATACATATACATATACATATACATATACATATACATATACATATACATATACATATACATATACATATACATATATATACATACATACATACATACATACATACATACATATATATATATATATATATATATATATATAATGTTCCTAAGGAAATTCTTTTTTTTTTGGGGGGGGGGTGTTTCAAGACAGGGCTTCTCTGTATAGCCCTGGCTGTCCTGGAACTCACTTTGTAGACCAGGCTGTCCTCAAACTCAGAAATCCACCTGCCTCTGTCTCCCGAGTGCTGGAATTAAAGGCGTGTGCGACCACGCCCGGCTCCTAAGGAAATTCTTATCCCTAAATCCTGACTGGTGAAATAACCTGGAACAGATGTTTGCAGATCTCAGGCTTTAAAAGCCCTGCAGGACCTTAACCCAGGGTCACAGTTTAGTTCCTGAATCTGGACAATGGCCCTGGTTGATCAATTCTGGCACATGTACTCAATAAACTACTCCTGTCTGGCTGAAATTGGTGTTTGTATGGTTTGTGACGCGATTCCTGGACCCCAACACGTCAAATCTGTATGTATGTATATGTGTAAACTTTGTGTGGGAGTGTATTGGAACTTTGTTCCATCCATCAAATCTATATGCGTGTATATATTGTAAAACTTGTGTGCGTATGTTGGAGATTGTTCCATCCACCAACTCTGTGTGTGTGTGTGTGTGTGTGTGTGTGTGTGTGTGTGCGTGCGTGCATGTGTGAAATGCTTCAAGCCTGGTTGTTGGAACTTTCTTCTCTCCACCCACCAGGTATATGTGTATATGCATATATGTGCATCTATGTATATCATGCTTATATGTGCATCATGTGTATATATGTATATACGTGTATGTGTGAAATGCTTGTAGCCTGCTTTGCTCCATCCATTTAATGTGTTAATATGTATATGTCTGTCCATCCAGCTGTCTGTCTGTATGTATATACATATGTATATCTGTATTTGTATGTATGAAGTTGCTAGAGCATTGAAAGTGTGTGTCATCCCATGTCAAGATAATGGATCAAAAGCCTATGTCTTCTAGCCTCAAGATCTGGATCACAGGTGTGCCCTCCATTTCTGGATTGTAGATCATTCCAGACATTGGCAAGTTGACAACTGGGAGTAGCCACCACAGTCCACCGGTGACATCTCATCTCTTGTACTCTCGTTGGTGTCAGAACGCTTATTCCAGAAAGATTTTCATATCATTGTCTTAGTCAGGGTTTCTATTGCTGTGATAAAACACATGGCCAAAGGCAACTTGGGGATGAAAGCTGTTTTATCTTATACTACCCAGTAACTGTTCATCACTGAGGGAAGTCAGGGCAGGAACTGAGCAAACATCATGGAGAAGTGTTGCTTCCTGGCTTGTTCATCCTGTTTTCTTTTTGTTATTTTGTCTTTTTTTTTTCTTTTTAAGAGCTGAGGACTGAACCCAGGGCCTTGCGCTTGCCTAGCTCTTCCACAGAGCTAAATCCCCAACCCCAGCCTGCTTTCTTATATCATCTACAATCACCTACCTAGGGGTAGCACCACCCACAATGGGCTAGGCTCTCTCACATCAATCATTAAGAAAATGCCCCACAGGCTTGCCCTCAGGCCAATATGGTGGGTGCATTTTCTCAGTTGAGGGTCCTTCCTTCCCATATAATTCTAGTTTACCTCAAGTTGATGTAAGAACTAAATAGGAGACTTTATTTAACTAACCATTAGGCAGGCTCTCACCATGTAACCTGAGTGGTTTCAAACTCACAAAGATCCACCTATCTCTGCCTTCTGAGTGAGGAGATTAAAGGTGTGCCACAATACCCAGCTACTTTATTATATAAGTGTGTGTGTGCATGTGTGTATGTATATGTGTGTGCATGTGTGTATTTGTGTGTGTGCATGTGTGCGCGTGTGTATGTGTGCAAGAGAGAGAGAGAGAGAGAGAGAGGGAAAGAGAGAGAGAGAGAGAGAGCACATGAGCACATTTGTGAGTGGATGGCTGCAGAGGCCAGAAGAGGGCGTCGGATCTGCTGGAGCTGGGTTACAGGCAATTGTGAGCTGCCTGGTGTGAGTACTAGGAATTGAACTCTGGTCCTCCAGATGAGCAGCAAGTGCTCTTAATTGCAGACCCATTTCTCCTGCCCCATACTCAGAGACCTGTTTTCTCCATGCCATTAGTGGTGGGGAAGTGACTACGCTCTGGAGAACTAAAAGCAAACTAGTCCTGACATGTCTGGGGAAAGAATCCTTCCTGCCCCCCCCCCCCAACCCCTTTTGCCCCTCCCCACAGCCTGCTCCAGCAGGAGGTCGTACAGAGGTGAAGGCCCGTGAGAAGAACCTGACAGAAGAGCTGCACAACAGAAGGATCCTCGGCCCCAGAAACAGAGCAGCCACCATACCAGCCCTGGGGCACCAACTTTTACACAGAACCCAAGCCTGAGCACTCCCTGTGTAGAGCCTTTGAGACTGAGGCTGCAGCAACCTGTCCCGCATCCTAACTAGTGTACAGCCATCTGTCTGCTACCTAAAGCACAGCCCTCTGAACCCTGGGAACTCATGGCATCACTTCGACCCAGATTCCAGAAAGTGACAAGGACAGAAAGAACTTGACTTTCTCTAGGTCGCGAAGAGCCTCCATATTCCTTCAGGTCAGCAGTGTGGTTTATAAAATTGCCTCCTTTTCTTTTCTCTTCTTTTCTTTTCTTTTTTCTTTTCTTTTTTTCAGCAAGAAAAGCCAGTTAATTAAAAGCTTTAGCAAAATTTCTTCTTTTTTCTTTTTTTTAATTTTTTTCCTCATTTACATTTCCAATGCTATCCCAAAAGTCCCCCATACCCTCCCCCCCACTCCCCTACCCACCCACTCCCACTTTTTGGCCCTGGCGTTCCCCTGTACTGGGGCATATAAAGTTTGCAAGTCCAATGGGCCTCTCTTTCCAGTGATGGCCGAGTAGGCCATCTTTTGATACATATGCAGCTAGAGTCAAGAGCTCCGGGGTACTGGTTAGTTCATAATGTTGTTCCACCTATAGGGCTGCAGATCCCTTTAGCTCCTTGGGTGTTTTCTCTAGCTAGGCAAATGGTTGGACCTGGAGGGCATTATCCTGAGTGAGGTAACCCAATCACAAAAGAACTCAAATGATATGTATTCACTGATAAGTGGATATTAGCCCAGAAACTTAGAATACCCAAGATATAAGTTACAATTTGCAAAACACATGAAACTGAAGAACAAAGATCAAAGTGTGGACACTTTGCCTCTTCTTAGAATTGGGAACAAAACACCCATGGAAGGAGTTACAGAGACAAAGTTTGGAGCTGAGACAAAAGGATGGACCATCTAGAGACTGCCATATCCAGGGATCCATCCCATAATCAGCTTCCAAACGCTGACACCATTGCATACACTAGCAAGATTGTGCTGATAGGACCCTGATATAGCAGTCTCTAGTGAGACTACGCCGGTGCCTTCTTTTCTAAAGCACACAAAGTGGCTGTGCATTTCCCAGGGGCCATGTTCCCACTGTGGGGAGACAATGCACACCAGCTGTAAATATTCTTAAGGGTGGAACTGTTTCCACCCACAGCACCATTTTCTCAGGAAACATTGTTGCTGAATGCTGGCCATGTCCTCTCTGCTGAATAAAGCTTTTAACTCCTCACTAGACACAGAGTTCAACTGCTCGGATCCAGAGAGACAGTTCAATGTTTGAGTAACACAGGCATGTAAGGTGATCAATCGCAGACTGTTTTCTTGGTGCACACATCTCTGAAAGGACTAATGGGTCTAAGAACGAGCTGTTAGGAAGGAAGAAGGTGGCCAAATCAGGCTCTTGATATCCTGACTGTGTCCAGGGTGGGAGGACACAGGGGAATGCAGGGGCCTAACCCTTGGAGATGATATCATGATGTCCAGAATCTCTATGTAGCGTGAGAGGGGCTCTAAACTGAATTCGGATTTGGTAGTTCCAGAATGTCTGATATTTTCTCACTGAGCCTAAATTCTTGGAGCCGACACACTCTCCTTAGGGAAACACTTTCAGGATACGGGATGCTGACAGCCCAAGGGCAGGATGCTCACTTTGGTCACTGTATCAGGTGGGGCTTCACTGTAAAGTCATAGAATTTTCTCTGGGAATGAAGGAGCCTAGGGAGATGTTTGTTTTCAGGTATCTCAGGTTTAAGCATTTTAGTACAAATTTCAGTGACCTCACCTGCATCAGCTGAGGTGATACAGTAGGGTTCTCCCCGTGATTTACCTCTGTATTGCTGAATGGGAATTCTTCATAAGGATTCCCACCCAGCCCAGCACTCATTCACTCATCTGAATCAGTAGAGATGGGAGATGGTTATTTCTTCTGCAGTTTTAACTCAGAAGCGATTTTGTTTACCATCTTGAGACAGAGTTTCACATCATACTCCAGGCTGGCATTGACCTCATGGCAATTCTTCTGCCTCAGCTTTCCGATCCTCTACTATCCTAATACTCCCTTTCAGCTACTCCTTGGGTTGTGTGCTCTCAGGCTGGCTTCTACATCTCTGACATTATCCTTCGCCACAAGATGCTCCAAGCTCATCTTTGCTGCCTAAATCCCGGGGCTGCCGCTTTAAGAATTTGATGTGGAGACAGAGGGTGGACATAAGTCTTGTGCTATGAGTTCTGGCCATCACCTTTCAATATGAGGTGACAGGTACCCAAACATTATCCAATACATATATGCATGTGTTCCACAAAGCAAGTTGCACACCAATGAACAACTGTATGTGTATTCCCCAAGAAAGTCAGACCACGGCAGTTCCTCCAGAGGCTCATTGTCACATTTATTAGTAGTAGCTGCAACTGGACTGGTGCTTCCATGGGGACTGTTGGGATAAGTTCAAGGGGACAGCAACAGGAGGGGACACCAGTGATGGTCAGCTAGGGTCTTAAGATGGGATACAGAGCACAGTGACGGGTCACCATGGTGCTGTCACAGCACAAGGAGCTAATGGATGCTCTCATTTCCTTCCTGGATATTCCCTGAGCCTCAGTCCATGGTGGGCAGTACCTCCCACAGACTTGGAGCTTTTGGACTCTGGCTACTTCCTGGAGGTGAAGTCACACTGACCACATCTGAGACACCCTCCTACCCCCAATCATGGCCAGTCAGTTGTCCCCAGTAAGTCTCAGGACTGACCACGTCCAACTGCCTGACACAGCTGACAGGTGACAGCTGGAGGCAATGTCTCCATTCTTGCCTGTCTGCCTGTGACCTGAGAAAGAGATAGGGAAAAGAAACTTCCACTTTCCCGAGAAAGCTGGAAGAGAGAGAGGGCAGATTGTTTCTGGGTAGGAACAGCACTCCGAGGAAACTGAGACTTCTCAGTTCTTCAGCTGAGACACCTCATACAGATATGCAGCCAGCATTTTGGTTCCTTCTATGTAGTTGAGCCTAAGAGAGAGAAGCAAGCAAACTAGCAAACAAACAACCCAGCTATCAGCTGCGGGCTGACGAGTCAGTATCCATGAAGGTGGTGACTCCTCCTCCTGATTTCTCTCTAGGGAGCACCCCTGTTCCAGCTAGCAGTCTGGTCTGACTTTATAATTCAGCCTGATGGTTCTCAAGAAGAGGTTCAGTGTGACACCTCCTCTCCCCACCCCCTCACTACAAACAACCAGTCCAGGCTCTGGTCTAGGGCTTGGTTTCACCCAGTATCCTGGGAGCAAATGGCCATTATTTCTGAAGATATGAACCCCTTTTCCAAACTGCTACTACCGAGGCCTTTCGTCTCCCTCTCATCAGTTCTTACTAGCAAACCCCCATGGAGGAGTGATCCCAGACCCACCACCTGTGTGAGGATGCAACCCAACCCGGGGACCCCATCTCACCTGTTGAGCTTCTCATTCTGCGAGTGGGCACCGTCATCTGCTGACCCCACTGGCAATAGCATGACATTTTTGCCTGTGGCCTCTTGAAAGGTCAAGGTCACAGGAATACTGCCACCTTCTCTGGTCAAGTCAGGCTCAACACCAAACACTGGGGAAACAAAGAGAAATGATGAGTTTTGGGCCCTGGATGCCAGAAAGCCACCACTTAGCAACAATGAGTCCAGACCCTGGGCTCTGGAATGTACTCTTACAGACCTAGGCCCTGGTCTCACCCCACACTCAGCCCTGCTTGGAGCACTGGCAGATACTGCAGACGTTACATGAACAACATGCTACAACAGAGTCCTCAGACACTCTCAGGGCCCCGGTACCCACCTCCAAAGGGTAGCTAACCTGTCTTCAGGGCTCTTCTCCCCGCCTGGTAATGAGGATGGTTGAAGTCAGACACCCAGGGCTTCCCGCCGTGGCCCATGTACACCTTGAACTTGTTGGGGCTCTGCAGTTCAGCAAATTTTTTTGACAAGTAGCTTGAAACCTAAACCGTAAGCAGAAGAGATGCACGGAGGTTCAGATCTGGCATTGGACTCAATGGGAGGAATCTACAGGGTGTCCGGAGGTTGACAATGAGTTGGGCATACTGGGCCTACACAGCATCTAACAGTCTAGACACCCTTGACGCAGACATATCAAATTATGGCGATACTTAAAGACTGAGTTAAAACCATGCTGTCTGACCTGACTTACTCAACAGACAGGATATCTGTACCTGAAAATGCCTGTGTTGACACTGGGATGTGCGCTCTCCCAGGCAAGCTGCTCACTAGATTTAGGGTCACCTAGGAAACATACTTCTGGTCTAACTTCTGGGTAAGTTTAACTGAGGAGTGAAGGCACAGCCTGAATGTGGACAGCCTCTCTGGAGACGAGGTATCAGGGTACTCTTTCCAGAAGCCTCCGAGGTCCCGCGGTGGGATTTTCAGCTAACATGTAGCCACATATGAGCATTTGCTTTACATCTTTGGGGTGAGGTCAGGTCGTATTTCCCATGTCTTGGTAGTCTGAGCCTTAATGCTTGCTCATGTGGCCTGTCTCTGACAAGCTTCTGTACTGTTTATTACAGCAAATGCTGAGGGGAAGAAGCAGGAGGCTCTGCCCAGGTGGTTGTTCTTACTGTTTTAAGTTTAACACCACAGCAGCATACAGCTGCCACGTGTACCCCACAACCCTTACCCGACTCACGCCCCGCATCCCCCACATACTTGCTCGCTAACAACTTCCGGTATCATGTCTGGCACGAGCCTGATGGAGAACTTGCCGACCACCTTTCTGGGGATCACAGTCTTGGCCCCTGAACCGGAGAAGGCCCCTTCGATCCCATGCAGGGAGAGGGACGGGTATCGCCATCTGTGCATCAGGATGTCTTTCTGCGGAAGCCCAGGAGGAGACGTATGAATGAGGACATGGGGACCCCCACCCAGTCGGGCTGGACAAAGCCCATCCAGTGAATGTTCGGGGACTCCTGTCACTGTGCAGCCTTAGCAACCTCAAGAGGTGACAGTGACTATGAGGGGTGGCAGGCTGTGAGCCTCCAGCCCCCAACAGGCTACGGTGTCTCTCTTCCTCTGCTCGCACTTGTCAGACTGAGCAGCAATTCTCACAGGACTCTAAGCAGGTCTGACTTCTCCCCTTCAGCCTTTGCTCAGCTGATGGAGCAACTGTTTATAGTTATTTATTCCCCTGACTCCGAGAAAGTTGAGAAGAAACTCAAGAGCCCAGCCTGGCCCGCTCCTCTCATCCCCTGTCTCTGGGGCCTACAAGAGGCTGGTGCAGGACTCTATTAATGTTGGCTACACAGAGGTGATGGACTGATATCCACTCTCCTGAGGCTGGAAATAAACCAAAATAAAGTTTTCCTCCTAATAATTAAGTCAGGACAAATAGCTTCTGCCTCTGCACCCCGCTTAATCTCCGGGCCTTGTGGGAGCACGTGGCCGGCAAACCCAAACCAATCAAATACCACCCGTGGCTGGAGAGGGGCTGCTCGCTCTACCTAGCTCCCCCGGCTCCGCTCTCAACTGGACCACTCCCTGCTTTTGATGATTCTCGAGCAAAGGCTCCCCTAGGATGAACCTCTGACACTGGCTATCTTTCAGACACTGCCTGACCTCGAAGCCCCAATGGCCTGCAACAGGGTAAGGGGCGGGGCAGGCGGCACCTTGCAGCTGTGCAGAAGGGTCTCAGCCCCCACGTCCTTGGCGAACTCTTCCATATCGAAGTCAATGTGGTCGTAGAGCGCATGCTCCTCATCCGTCACAGGCGCCACGGCATCGTTGATGCCCGGGATGAGGATCTTCCCCTTCTTGTCTACCAGGCAGCCTGAGGGAAGAGGCAGAGGGCGAGATGCTCTATCAGACAGCCTAAGGGAAGAGGCAGAGGGCGGGATGCTCTATCAGACAGCCTGAGAAAGAGGCAGAGGGCGGGATGCTCTATCAGACAGCCCGAGGGAAGAGGCAGAGGGCGGGATGCTCTATCAGACAGCCTGAGGGAAGTGGCAGAGGGCAGGACGCTCGGCTCAGGCAGTGCAATAAGCAGTGTTCCAAGTTGTCCTGACTCTAGGAACTCAGGCACCTAGGCACACCCCCCAGCCATGTGAACAGCAGGAGGCGAGGGGCACTTGGGTCCCCGATGCTAGGGAGTCGGTTAAGTAGCCCCAAGCAGGTGAGCAGGACCACTACTCACTCATTTTCAGAGAGACTGAGGAGCAGGTGGAGTGCTTAAGTTAGCTCCCAGCTGTATACCAAGGCATGAACCTGAAAACCCACACTAGCCAGACTGCATTTCTTTATGGTACACATTGTGTAAGAAACAAGGCCCGCTAAAGCTGACAGGGAAGCTATGAGTGGGACAGTCTCTGACTACAGATGCAATGTCACTTCACCTGTGGGAGCCCTCATCCTAGGATGGGGGTGAGAAGGGAAGTTACAAACTACACTGGGGGGGCGAGGGGGGTTTGGGGGGTGAGAGAGTTCCCCTTAGCTTTATGCTAGAGGGATGTAGGAAGAAGTTGTGGCTCTTACTCTACAGGGCCTGACAAGCAGGGGGACCAAGTTATGGCCTGTTGAAACAGACCAAAGGAAATGTCCTCTGAGATATGTAAAATACCATCTCCAGAAAAAAGAAAGCATGGGGGGCAGGGCAGGGTGGGGTGGGGGGGGTGGGGAGGTCCTAAGGGTCAGGCTGAGCAGGACCTAGGGGCATCCTGCTGGATACTGGAGGGAGGGCAGCTCTAGACATGATGAGGAGGCATGGAATAGATGAAGGAGGGACAGGAAGTGGGCAGAAGCAGAAATGGAACACAGGATCCTTTAAATAGAAAATGCCCAGAGGAAGGGAAGTTAATTAGAAACTTGGCTGAGTAAGCCCATGAAGGATGCTGGAACATACTAGGCACGTGCACAGATAGTTTAGAAAAAGTACCCTGCCCACTTCCCTAAGTGAGAAAGTGCTGACCCCAAGAGCAACGATCCTGAGCTCACCCATCAGTGAAATGAGATCCGTCATGGCCTCGTGCACTGAGCCTCCATATACCCCAGAATGGAGGTCTTTGTCACTGCATTCCACCTGGGCAGAGACAAAGGTCACTTTATTTGGAAGTGGGAGCTTATTTTAATTATATGACATTGCACTGAATAAAGGACACTTGTAAGACTGACAGTTCTCCAGTCCAAATCTGCTCCCTCAAGCATTGAAGCAGGACATTTCCCAATTAAAACATCCAGACACCAGATAGACTCCTGATGTGCAGACCACATGCACACTGGGAATGCTGGCTGCAAGTGCACAGGGGATGCTGGCTGCACGTGCATGGGGAATGCTGGCTGCAGGTGCACTGGGGATGCTGGCTGCAAGTGCAAGGGGAATGCTGGCTGCAGGTGCACTGGGGATGCTGGCTGCAAGTGCAAGGGGAATGCTGGCTGCAGGTGCACTGGGGATGCTGGCTGCAAGTGCAAGGGGAATGCTGGCTGCAGGTGCATGGGGATGCTGGCTGCAGGTGCATGGGGATGCTGGCTGCAGGTGCACTGGGGATGCTGGCTGCAAGTGCAAGGGGAATGCTGGCTGCAGGTGCACTGGGGATGCTGGCTGCAAGTGCAAGGGGAATGCTGGCTGCAGGTGCACTGGGGATGCTGGCTGCAGGTGCATGGGGATGCTGGCTGCAGGTGCACTGGGGATGCTGGCTGCAGGTGCACTGGGGATGCTGGCTGCAAGTGCAAGGGGAATGCTGGCTGCAGGTGCATGGGGAATGCTGGCTGCAGGTGCATGGGGAATGCTGGCTGCAGGTGCACTGGGGATGCTGGCTGCAGGTGCATGGGGAATGCTGGCTGCAGGTGCACTGGGGATGCTGGCTGCAAGTGCAAGGGGAATGAATGCTGGCTGCAGGTGCATGGGGAATGCTGGATGCAGGTGCATGGGGAATGCTGGCTGCAGGTGCACTGGGGATGCTGGCTGCAGGTGCATGGGAAATGCTGGCTGCAGGTGCACTGGGGATGCTGGCTGCAGGTGCATGGGAAATGCTGGCTGCAGGTGCACTGGGGATGCTGGCTGCAGGTGCATGGGGAATGCTGGCTACAGGTGCACTGGGGATGCTGGCTGCAGGTGCATGGGGAATGCTGGCTGCAAGTGCACTGGGAATGCTGACCCCAGAAAGTATGGTGCAGTGTAGCCTCTCTAACACTGAGGAAGGGCAGAATCCTGTCTGGCATAGCCATATCCACTGGGAACAAAAGTCATGAACTCAGCACTGCTGTTTGACACAGTTCCAGCAAAGCTAAACCAAATGCTGCACTCTTTGTCATTCTGTCCCTTACTTTGAGGTTTTGATCTCTGTGTGTTGCATTCTTGGGGACTTCCTGCATTATGATTCACGTTATATCGGAGTCTTTTTAGGAGACTGCCTTGGAGATCATGATAAGGAATTTCTAAATGAGACCACAACTCGGGGAATCTTCTCGGGGTATCGCCCCTAGGCAAACTCAAACAGTCTAATTGGAGCAGGGTCAGCAGAGATAACTGACAAACTCTGACTACAAGAGAATTAGTAAATGATTAAGGCTTCCTTTTACAGAATGCTTCAGCTCTCTGAAAATGTAGTTAAAGATAGAGTCATAGAGGATATACCCCTGGGAGAACAGAGCTCAGTAAATAAGATAGACTAACTACAATAACCTTTTCCTACTTTACAGCATAGATATATACAAATAAAAGGAGTTAGGTGTTAGTATTATAATTAGGTGTGCAGATATTTTCTTTTTGCCTGGAGTGCTTTAAAACTGCAAATACTGTCAGCCCCAAAGCAAGCTGTCATATAATAGATGTGTTTGCTTTGACAGAGGCATTCTTCAGACTCTTTGAATTGGGAGGGAGTTTTAGGGCTAATAATAAAAATAAAATCTGCTCTATTTCTACTTTCTACCTGTGACTGAACTTGTAACCCTGGACATGTAATGAAAAAAAATCAAATACACGTGCAGATAGAAAATGCTATAAACTGTACTTCTTGGATAGTCACTAGTCTGCCTTTGTTGTGTGAAACCTGTGTAAATAAAGAGGCCACCTGATTGCTAGTCAGTCACAGCTGCAAGATTCCCTGTCCACCTCACCTGACTCACCCCTCCCTCCCTGACTCCTCTCCTTTCAGGCCACCCTCTCAATGGCTGGGGCTGACCCCGGCATCTGTCACCTCACAGAGACCCTGCACAAGCTTGCTCGGAGGACGACACCAAGCCTGGAGCATGATGTCATCAACCCAAGGATCAGCTTCAGACCCATCTGAGAACTGACTAGCCTTATAGCCAGGCAAGACAGGTAATCAGTGTGTGCTCGATTGGACCAGCAGCTATAACAGGGAATGCCATGTGCCTCCCTCACAGTACAGCACTGGCATGGCTCTGCCCTATCAGGTGATGAAGACCCCTGGCAGGATCATCCCAGGGGAAAATATCTCTAACAGCAGGCGGCAGATCCATCCCACACTCCTTGCTCATCTGAGGGTCTCCATTCTCTCTAAATAACTCAGCAATGGGATTAGGTCTTATACCCACTGAAGTGTGAACATTTTTAACTTTTACAGGAAGGTTCTTAAGGCTTATTCGTTCATCTCAGAAAAACGAGCATTCACTGTCATCTCATCTGCTCTGATACAATATCAATATTATTAAGATAATACTGTCTTAATTTAAAACTGCCATGAGACTTGACTTCTGATTTCAGAAGTCCATGCCTGGGGTATTAGGATGGATTAAGGAACACAAGAAGGAGCCCGGAAAGCTCTGAGCTTCATGCATGGTTAGCTTCTTGGTATTTGCCCCGGTCAGGGTATGGAAGAACAAAGAGGCCTAGGGGTTAGAGAGACAAGGTGAAGCTCGGGGGACTCAGGTCGTACCTCGATGAAGAAGTAACAGATGCCTCTGAGGCCGTACGTGATACACGGCTTATTCTTCCCCAGCCAGTAATTGTCTGAAATGCACACATAGTCCACATCTTTGAAGAACTTGTCTTTCTGGGCAAAAATGAGCTCATCCAGGCCTTCGGAGCCAGACTCCTCCATGCCTTCCAGGCAGAACCGCAGGTTGACTGGGATCTCCTGTGACAGAGCGTGGTAAGACATGGTTTCCTTACTTTTCTCACAGAAGTGACACATGGCAGACTGTTTTGAAATTTAGTTTCAAATATGAGATCTTCTCCCACTGGCTCCTGGGAGTCCAGGGTCAGAAGGAAAAGCCCTACATGCCTAGGCAAGTCGCTTACAGAGTGAGCCAATGAGTGTAGGGGAAGCCATGAGTCAGGGAAAAGGGCAATGAATCTTAGCCTGGGGAGCACTGACGGCTCTCCCAGACGACAGGGGTTCCCATTCCCTGCTCAAACATGGCTGCTCACGGCTGTCTGTAACTCAACCTCAGACCTCCACGTGCATGCATAACCCTGTGCAAATGAAAGTGCACACATGGAACACTTGCAAACACACACACACACACACACACACACACACACACACACACACACAATAGAGGAATCAGAAGAGAATTTTTTTCTTGAATAACCACTGAGACTTCACTGTTGCTAAGGCTAAACTGAGACCTTTCCTGTACTAGGAAGGCCTTCCACAGCATCCCTCTGCTCACAGAAGCCAAGCTGTCCTGAGATGCCCGGACCTCATCACAGTGCTGGAATCTGGGTCGAGTTCTCTGGAAAATGTTTCAAGAGTTCTTCTAGCTCCGTAGGATGAAGCAGGCCACCAGCTGACGGCCACACACGGGCCAGATCCACGGGTTCAAAGACACTCTGCCTAGCTGTCCCCAGCTCACAGCTGCCCTGAGAGCAATGTTCACTGGACAGACTTCTTCTCCTCTATCCCAAGTGAGTTCTTCCCCGGAACCTCCAGACACAGAGCAACTACAGATGCAACTGCTCAGGGCGCTGCCCTGTGCACCCTTCCCTCCACAGCCTCCCTACCCTGCGTGGGGCCCTGCAGCAGGTGAGGCTGCCTGGTTTCTGTGCCCAGCTTTTGGGTCAGCTGTCAGACAGGCCAAGTGGTTTTTTGTTGTTGTTGTTTTGTTTTTTGTTTTTGTTTTTAAAAAAACAAAACAAACAAACAAAAAAACCTGTTCTTTCCTGTGCAAATGGTCTCCCAGACAAAGAAAACCTAAGCACATCTAATGATCCAGACTTTGACAAAAATAATTATTCTTATTTTACCGTGCCATGAAATAAAATCCATCTGCAAAACCTGCCCAGACTGCATGATCACAATCAGGTTGGAGATAATAAAAAACCCTAGGTGGGAAGCAGGACTAGGGGGTATTTAAGGACTAGGTTCCTAGAAATGCCTCCTTTCTCCTATTTTCAATATTTTACCATGTTTGAACCTTGAGGAAAGAAACTCAAAACAATCTAGTATTTATTTTTTTTAGGAGAATATAAACCACACAGAGAAAAGAATTTGCCTAATATCATAAAGTCTGCAACTTCCTGGCAAAAGACCATACTCACAGGCACAGCAGTCAAAGGCTGGAAATCTGTTTTAGTCAGGGTTGGTGGCCCAGGCCTGTAATACCAGCACTTGAAGGCTGAGCAGGAAGACTGTCAAGAGTTCAAGGTCAGCCTGCATTATATAACAAGACTGTATCCAACAAACACACCTACACTTCACATTTGTGAGCTGGGTGTGGTGGTACACACCTATAATCTCAGCAATGGGGAGATAGAGGCAGATGGATCTCCGTGAATTACCGAGGGATGCAGAGTGAGACACTATCTCAAAATCAACCAGCCAACAAACAATAATAACAAAAATACCAACAAAATAAAATAAACAACAAAAAGCTCCCCAAACATCTATAATAAAATAAAATAAAATAAAATCCACATTTGGTGATAGCGATACAGCTCAATGGCAGAGCAGTTTCCCAGCATGCATGAGGACCTGGGTTTGATCTCAGCGCAGAAAGAAAGGAGAAAAACCAAGACCACATTCTAAGTGTTGACAAGAGCCTTGCTGAGTGTCGATAGCTTGACCTTTGAGCATCTCTAAGACAATTACCTTGACCTTTGAGCATCTGTAAGACAATTAACTGATTAATGATTTCTAGAGCTGGAAACAGCTGGAATCTTCCATCTGTGTCCCCGGTGCTGACTGAGGTGGGGGCTTGCTTTCTCCTCCCTGGTGACCTTTACACTCTACTCACATGATCTGAAGGGCGGACAGATTCTGATATGGGGATGTACCTGACCAGTCTTCTGATAGGCTTCCAGGGCATTCATCCACCCGGCCACTGGCCCCTTATCGTCCGTGGAGCCTCTCCCATACAGCTTGCCTGGAACAACAATCAGCAGATTCAGTTAGAGACAACAAATCGAAAGACCTTGTTTCAAGTAGTCATAATTTCAAGTAGTGATAATGCCTAGGCACAGACACACACAGCTGTCCTGAGCAATGGAGCTTTAACTTTAAAAGCCCAAATCTCCATCCAACCCTACACTAAAATTCAGATTCTTGAAATCCAAAAAGCAGTCATGAGGATCCCTCCTGTTATCTATCCCTTTCATAGCAACTGGTCTAGGACCAGTGTTTACAGAGAATCAGGGCTGAGATTCACCTTGCAATTTCAGGAAGTACATTTCACAGGATAGCTCCTACCTAGCTACACCTTTAAGACCTATATTCCCTCCCCAGCTGTCAGCAAGCATGTGGAAGCACATGCCATCACTACAGAAGCACCACAAACTATACTCCCATCCTGATTTTGACAGTTAATCTGAATCTGCTGGGAGAATGGCATTAGGCTCAAAGAAGCACGGTAGAGGCTCATCTGGGATCACAGCAGAGGCTGGGAAGAGACTAGGGATGGCCCCAGGCAGGAACCGGACAACCCTGTTTCTGGTGTAGGTGGTGGGAAGATGGTGCCACTCAAGGATACGTGAGAGAGGGCTCGAAGGAGAAACAGGAAGATTCCCAGTCCAGACAGCTTGAGTCAGGTGGCCATAAACTACCATGCAGACGTGTGGGTGTGAGACTCAGGAGGAATCCAGTGCCCGTGGAATCAACAGCAATAGGACATACCCAGTTCTGTGAGGAGGCCCAGCATATGGGATGAGGCTTCACAAAGAATGTGTCAAACAAAAATAACTTTCCATACTTCATAGCCATGTCCACACAGCGTTAGGACACGTGTAAAGACAGACTCCACACCCAGTTAGGGGATAGGAGCTCAGACCTGAGGGGCAAGGCTCAAAGCAATAAGGTGCTGTGTCTCAGGGACAGCGGAAGCTGAGCAAGCTCAGGAGGGAGTGAGGAGAGGCTGGCCTTCAGGATAAGCAGCCTCGGGTCACAGTAAATATCCCCGGACAAAGAGTTAGGACTGAAGGGACGCTGGTAAGCTCCCACCGAGGACTTGTTATGAGAAAAGAAAACTTTTCTGAGTTTTCAATAAATGAGGCACAAATGAGAAACTTCCAGAACCCAATTTCTAGATTTTGTTCTTCATGAAACAAACGTGTGCTAGTAAGAGAAAGACCCAGGAGAATATTAGTGGTTTTCCAAATGTAACACCTCCAAAAAGGACTCCTCTGATTTGGAAAGTGAGCCCTTGGGTGGGCAAGCCCTGGTGCCCTCACCTTCCCGCTCCACCAAGGTGAAGGGCTCGCTGTCCCACCCGTCCTCCAGGGCCGCAGGCTGCACGTCCAGGTGCCCGTAAATGCACACGGTTTTCTTCTGGGGGTCGCTGCCTAGCTTGCCCAGCAGAATGGGAGGAAGTGGTATCTCCGAGCCATCTGGGAGCTGAGCGGGAGGGAGCAAGGGAGGGCAGTCTGGTTAATAAACTGGGAATGTCTCGAAGCTGTTCTGAAACCTAGCTGGGATGGTCTTGTCTGTTGTCATCCATCAGCCTGCGTTGTAGGGCTTAAGATTATGTCTTTTAACAGTCCTTAACAAGAATTCACTTTCCAGAAGTCCGCTCAGCATAAACTAAATCACATCTACAACTAGTCTGATGAACTGCTTAAGGCTGCTTAAAAAAAAAAAAAAAAAAGAATCAATAGACTCAATGAAACACTGTAGCCTGAGTCTGAGATACAACTTAACTCATTTTGAAGTAATGGCTACAAGAGCTACAATTTGCAACTGAATGCTACATTTTCGAAATTCTGCATGTAGACAACTAAGACAACAGAATGGATCATCAGTCAGGACATTAATGGAACTCAGGGCTGGGAGATGGCTCAGCAGTTAAGAGTGCTTTCTGCCCTTCCAGAGAACCCGAGTTCAAGTCCCAGAACCCAGGTGAAACATCTCAACCACTTCAACACCAGGGAATCCGATGCTCTCTTCCCCAGTCTTTGTAGGGACCAGCAGACAGCAGACATGTTGCTAACACACACACACACACACACACACACACAATCCACAGATTCTGGTAAATAAAATGGTGGCAGAGAGGACCCCAGGGCTTTCCCCTAAAGGCCTTGCCACCTCTCCAGGACACGCTTGCATAATTCTCTGAGACTAGAGGAGGATTCAGTGACACAAAGACAAATCAGTCTCGGGTCATCTCTTTCCCTTACAGAGCAATGGTAACCACTGTGATGCTAACTGTGACCCAAGTTGGCTGTACCCCTGCCCCGCAGCCCTTGTGCCTCTGCTGGCACCTACAGTTGATCAGAAAAACCCTGTGGTGATGGCAAACTGCCACAAGGAGTTTGCAGGGGACAATATCAGCATTCGAACATGCTTACTTATTTTTTATGTTTATGTTTTTTTAAAGATTTATTTATTTATTATATGTAAGTACACTGTAGCTGTCCTCAGACACTCCAGAAGAGGGCATCAGATTTCGTTACGGATGGTTGTGAGCCACCATGTGGTTGCTGGGATTTGAACTCGGGACCTTCAGAAAAGCAGTCGGCGGCGTTCTTAACCACTGAGCCATCTTGCCAGCCCCTATGTTTATGTTTTTTAAGTGTGGTTTTCTCATTTATTAAAAATAGATTTTTGGGGCTGGAGGGATGGCTCAGTGGTTAAGAGCACTGACTGACTGCTCTTCCAGAGGTTCTGAGTTCAATTCCCAGCAACCACATGGTAGCTCGCAACCATCTGTAGTGGGGTCTGGTGCCCTCTTCTGGTGTGTCTGAAGACAGCAATGGTGGTGTACTCATATGCATAAAATAAATTAATTTAGAAAAAAATAGATTTTCCCCCCCCTCATACAATATATCCTGATTAGTTTCCCCTCTCTCTGCTCCTCCCGGTTCCTTCTCTCTCCCCTGCCATTCAAGTCCTTTCCCTTTCTGTTTGTTTTTAGAAAAGAATAGGATTTTAAGAGAACAACAAAGCATAACTAAATAAAATATAATAACATAAAACAGAACCCACCACATCGAAGGACCAGGCAAACCCAGAGAAGGAAAAGAGACCAAGAGAAGGCACGAGAATCAAAGGCCCACTCGTTCCCACACTCAGGAATCCCGCAAAAACACTGACCTGGAAGCAATACTGTACACACAGAGGACCTGGTGCAGGAAGCTCATCTTTATACAGTGACTCAGATAATGTGTAACTTCCACATGTGAAAGCTTTCATTTCTGGGAAATTATCTCAACCCTTACGAATGACAGTCATTTTAACTTACTCTTGGGACACCAGCCTCCAGTTCTCCTTCTCAGAATAAAACGTGCTGAATAATCAGAAAACCTTTAACTCACCCAAGGCGAGAGTCCCTGGGATGTACACAAGAGCCAGCACAAGCTCGCTTTGAAGAAAGTTGAGCGTCTTCAGCCAAAGGTCACGCTTGCAGCCTCTTCCCACCCTCCAGGAAGAACTGTCTGCTACAGTGCTGTGGGCTCATACCTTCTGCTTCCCAATATCCACCAGTTCCACGGAGCCCCCCAGCCTCTGGACATCGGCAGCTGCCACCTCCATCATCCTTCTGATCTCTCCTCTCTTCTCCGGCCATGCGGACACGCTCTGGATGGCCACCCATTCTGCAAGTTTCTGTTTGTAGAGAGCAAGTGGAAAGGGCTCCGAGATGCTGCTTTTTAAGAGCAGGCAGGGACGGGCTCACCAGTGGACCTCTATTCATAGCTACTCCACTTTTTATGAGTGGAGCGGACCTAGCTTGCCTGCTCCATATCTGGATTAAACAGCCACAAACCTGTGCTGACCTACCCCCAAAACTAAGCAGAAATAATAATAATGTAAAAGAGCTGGAATGTGTATTTTTAACCACTAAGCATACGATTGATTATAAGCCATACAATAACTTTATATCTACAGCTGATAAAGTTGCAACAGAAAGGAAACATATCGCAACGTTACAATCCGAGTTCACCTGTCTCTCTGACCGCAGTCCACACTTTCTAAGGTGTAAGTTTTAGAGTCAAACGTTTTTTTGTGTAAAATGGTTCTCCCAAAAGTCAAGTGAAGTCATGATTCTATCAGATAAAAAAGCCGAGCAGCAGATTAGAATATAACATCAGAGAGCCATTAAGGACATGCTCGGTTCAACTGTTTTTGACTATCGAAAGAAACCATAGATGAGATTAGGGAAAACAGTGAGCCTTATTTGTAGAGACGGATAACTTAACCCTGTCAAATAATAAAGGTATAGCTTTCACCATCTCGAGAAGATGAAGAAACACAAAGTTTAAATACTTCACCAAAACGGCACAACTCATATTAGCCTCTTGGAAAGCTCTCATGTGACAAAGTCGAGCAAGTTTCACTACTCACTCAGAAGAGATGGACCCTCACCTTGACGTAGCGGTCCTGGTTTTCATCGATATACTGGAAGACAGCTTTGAGGGCTGACATCTTTCAGGCTGACTTCAGACCGGGGAAACTCTGAGTAGAGAGAGCAATGGGGTCAGACCTGCTTGCAGCTGGGACTGAAGGGCTGTGGCCAGAGGCACTGTGTGAGGACTGAGAAGGACTCCACCCTGTCAGCAGAGCATTGCGACACACACTTATCACAGGACTCCCCAGGAAGTGACTGCACTTCAGGGCCAAGAGCTTAGGAGCCAATCGGAGGCTTAGATTGATCTTTCCTTCCTGCTCCAAAGGAAGGCTCCATTAAAATTTGTGTCCAAAGAGGAGGGCCCCAGTGGCAGATGATCTGATGAAAACTAAAAGTGGGCACTTTGAAATCACATGGATTTACTGTGCATTTTACTTTTTGAGAGAAAGTCATACTATACAAGCCTGGCTGCCCTGGAACTTTCTGCTTTGACCAGGTTGGTCTCACAGAAATCTACCTGCCTTCTGAGTGCCAGGTGTGTGCTACCATGCCTAG
This sequence comes from Mus musculus, assembly GCF_000001635.26. NCBI lineage: Eukaryota > Metazoa > Chordata > Mammalia > Rodentia > Muridae > Mus > Mus musculus. Next base: position 84,682,376 of record NC_000084.6, read on the forward strand.
GGGGCACTTACTTTTAAAAAGGTTAGACCTTTTTTTTTTTTTTTTTCTTGGAGACAGAATCTCTTGCCTCTACCTTCTGAAAGTTGGAATTACAGGCCTAAACCACCAAGCTATGCTTATGTGGTGATGGGGATCAAACCGAGGGTTTCTTGCATGCTAGGCAGGCACCCTACCAACAGAGCTAGAGATGTAATTTGATACTCTTAAAGGACAGGGTGAACTATTAACCTTCTATTGATACAGAGGAAATTATCATTCCAGACATCTCTATAAAAATGCTGCAGGCTGGGTGTGGCAGCACACACCTTTAATCCCTGCACAGGGAGGTAGAGGCAGGTGGGTCTCTCAAAATATGAGGCCAGCTTGTTCTACACCTAGGGAATTCTAGGCCAGCCAATGACAACCTGCTTCAAAAAGCAAGCATACAACAGCCTCCCCCAACCTGCCCATACCATCAATATTATGTGCAAACCACACCTAGCTGGAGGAGCCAGAGAGATGAATTCAGCTGAGGACAACTAATGACCTTGGCCACAGACTGCACAACCTCCTTAAGGGCCAAAGATGAGAAAGCTCCCGCCTCCCAGGAGGGTGGCTATGGAGAGCAGTTGTATACTTTTTTAGAAAGCTATAAGGGGTGTCTGTTGTTTTTACTACAAAGAAATGGTCAAGGTCTGAGGAGCTGTGAGGCCCAAGTCGCTCACTACTAGGTACATTCATGTATGAACACCCCACAGATATACTCAGTGCCTACATTTTCTGGGCAGTTTTTTTTTTTTTTCCTTTTAAAAATAAAACAGAATGTAGCCTAGGCTGTCCTTGAAACTAATCTTCCTGCTTCCACCTCTATATGCTAGAATTACAACAGGCACACCAGTTTATGTGATACTGGGGATGGAACCCAGAGATTCATGTATGCTTGACAAACTACCAGCTGAGTCACAACTCCTCTTCTGGGCACATGTTTCAGCATCTTCTTTTCTTTTCCTTTTCTTTTCTCTCCTCTCCTCTCCTCTCCTCTCCTTTCCTTTCTTCTTCCTTTTGTTTGTTTTTAATGTATATGAGTACACTGTAGCTGTTTTCAGACACACCAGAAGAGGGCATCAGGTCTCATTACAGGTGGTTGTGAGCCACCTGCTTGGAAATGAACTCAGGACCTCTGGAAGAGCAGTTGGTGCTCTTAACCACCGAGTCATCTTTCCATAGCATCTACTTTTCATGCAGAGACCCCAGAAATTCTGCCCTTTTCAGAGGCAGGAGAAAGTAACTTGTGGAACTGCCTTTTCTTGCTTTGCTTTATTTATTTAAAGATTTATTTATCCTCCACATGCAGATAAGAGTGCCCTATCGGCACGCACACTTGCATACCAGAAGAGGGCATCATATCATATTACAGATGGTTATGCGCCACCATGTGGTTGCTGGGAATTAGAACTCAGGACCTCTGGAAGAGCACACAGTGCCCTTAATCTCCGAGTTATCTCTCCAGCCCCAGAACTGCTTTTAAATAGGAATCAATGTGAACTACAAAAGACGCGGACACTGGGATTTGCAACTGGAGTTTCCTCTTGTCCTCAAGTGTCAAGACTTAGACTTAACCCAGCATAGAAAGGTGAAACGGGGCTCAGATGTTCATCCTGCAGTGACAACCAAGTGGCCTAATGTCACTAAGCATGGTCTCAAGTGGGGGCTACAGAAATGCCTGCACATCACACTTGGTGAAGAGCACTGTTTGCTGGTCCAGGATCCCAGGGCAGTTTCTGAACAGAGTTGACTCACTGTGACAGACAGGAAGTGAGGCAGTCATTTAGCACACTGAAATTCTCCAGCCCAGCAATGCAAAGTCCCAGAGCACTTCAGTTAGTAAATGTGGTTGCTGCTGAGTGGGAGACGGATTTCCTTATTTTTAAAACCTAGCACAACGAAAGAAAATTTTCTAGACCCACCACCACCACCACCACCTCACACAGCCTCACCTGTAAGGGCCTCTGGGAGGCTCCAGATGTTGCCCTTACAGTTTATCAGTGTTAGGTTCCACGGTCTGTCACCAACTGTGCACAGGGAAGGTGTCTGTTTTCATGATGAACCCTGGAGGTCCATCTGTTACAGTGGGTGCTTTTGACTTGGGCTCCTGGTCCTTGCACAAATCCCCATCACCGTGGCGCAGCTAAACTAACTTCGTTGCTAATGTTGCTACGCAAAGATGTCATGATCTGAGGTACGCCTTTCAATGAGGGCAGTAAACAGAGAGGTTTCAACTACACTGCAGAGTTCCCACAGCACATGAAAACAAGCCCTCCCTCTAAACTGTCCCTCCAGACACAGCAAGTTGGCCAGCTTCCACTCTCCCTCCCACTAGGATCTGATGATTCCTGATTCACTTCACCCAACATCAAGGCCTTCAGTTGAAATCAGGTATTAAGGTAAAAAGCAGTGTTGGTGGGTTGAACAGAAGCAAACTTCCTGCCAAATACGCCAGCACCCTCACTGTCTGTAAGTCATGAGTCCTTCGGGAGGAGCACAAACAAGGTTCCCAAGATCGGGTCTTTGCCTCGTTACGCGGAGTTCGTGATAACAAGACTCTCTGGAGAAGACTAGCGGTTCCAGGGTTTCAAAGGTTAGCAGAGTATATCAAACATCTACTACACTTTACAAATGAGTAAACTGAAACTAGTAAATGAATGGGCGACCTAATCGCACCAGCAAGCTGGCAATGGGAGACCTCTCTCCTGCGGATCCATCCTAGAGGCAAGGTCCAGCTGGACCCTGCCCAGGGCCTTTACACCCAAGGCGAGCCAGGCAGCATTTTCCAAGTGTAGGCGTGAGGACCGTCCAGCTCCCTGCACCCTCCAGTCCCACGTCTTCACGCAGGCTGGCCCAGACAGACAGCTCATCCGGCGCCTCAGGGCGAACTGGGTGGGCCAGGTGACCTCGCACTTCTGGAGGTCTGCGGATCCTATCCCGCCCCTATGGAGGGAGAGGCCGGGGTCCCAGGCTAAGATCGCCAAAACCGCGGGCCCGCGCCAGGGCCTGGGGTGACTCAGGCCTGGGCTGACTGCATTAAGGATCGGGGACCTGCCGGGATCCGCTGCTCCCACCTGGATGCCCCGGCGCCCCGCACTTCCACCCAGACCAAGGCAACTCAGGCACCGCCGGGCCCTGCATCTATCCCGCCCCGGTTCCCCCGCACCCTCCCGGGAAGGAAGGCCCAGGGAGCGTCCGCTTACCGCGCCGGTTCCGCACCACGTGTCCCTGCACGCCCCACCAGCCAATGTCCGGAGGCCTGGGGCTAGCCCCGCCCCAGCCCGACCCGCCCTGACGACGCTCCCCGCCCCAACAGCCAATGCCAGGTCTCCTCGGGATAGCCCCGCCCTCTTACCGACGGTCTAATGTGGAGCTCTGACCCCGCCCTGCCGGCCGTGGCCACGCCCCTCCTCGGCTGGCGCACCCTTTCATGTCCCTCGCTATACAAAGCGCCCGGTCTATTGCTTCAAAGTGGGTTCCTAGAAGTCCCCTTCTGTGCAGCGCTTGGTGCCAGACCAGAAGAGGTGTGAGGTTTCCCAGAACTGGAGTTACAGGTGGTTGTGAGCTGCCACGTCAGTCCTGAGACTCTAAACCGCGACCTCTGCAAGAGCAAAAAGCTCTCTCAACCTCTGAGCCATCCCTCCTGGCCTCCTGCATCTTTAAAGCGCTGGGATTTTTCTTTCATAGTTGCAAGGGATACAGTTTCGAATACTGCCAATATTCTAAAATAAAATGAGCTTTTCCTCTTTAAATTCTGCGTGAGCCTTCTCTTCAACATTCCTTGCAGAATTTTGCCGAGTGTAGAGTTTTATACTAATAGTCTTTTAACTGATGACTCTATAATACTTTTCTACAGTTATATGCATATATATATTTTAAAAATTTCTTGTTTGATTAAAATACAATAATATCACTTCCTTTACTTCATTTTCTTCTGCCGTCCCCTTACCTCTCCAATTTATGTCTCTTTTTCTTTAATTGTTACATAATGATAATAATAATGAAGATTAATAATATATCTTGTATTATCCTAACACTAAGGATTAAACTCAGCATCCCAAGCACTCTAGCAAACACTCTCTCAGATATATGTGTGTGTATGCATATATATATGTATGCATATATATGTGTGTGTGTGTACATATGTGTGTATATACATATACATATACATACACATATACATACACATACACATACATATACATATCCATACACATACACATACATATATATATACACATATATACATATATATGTATATATATATGTATTTGTTGTTGTTGTTGACTTGATGGGCTTTCTTTGAGGTAAGTGTCATGGAGCCCAGGCTGCCCTGGTTGGCCTTAAAGACTCTATGAAGCTGGACGTGCATTTCTGATCCTCCTGCCTCCATTTCCCAAAGTGCTGGGATTCCTGGTGTGTGCTACCATGCCTGACTTAAAATATCGATAATTTTTAAAAATTTATTTTTACTATGTTTTTAAATTGTGTGTGTGTGTGTGTGAACCAGAGGAGTTGCATACCCTGGAGTTACAGATGGTTGTGACCACCTGATGTGGGTTCTGGGACTTGGGGTTGGTCCTCTGGGAGAGCAGTACGTGGTCTTAACTGCTGAGCCATCTCTTTAATCTGTATCTATAAACATGAAGTTATTATTGATTTTAGCTGCTTTCTTTTCTTTTGAACAGGGCATGGTGTGTATGCCTGTAATCAGTATTTGAGAAGTAAAGGCAGGAAGACCTGCTACACAGGGAGTTCAAAACCAGCCTGGGTTTCATGAGATCATATGTTTAAATGACTTTAAAATCCACGGCTCTTTCACATTTCGACAAACAACTTTCAGACATTAAATGTAAAATCTTGGAGTGCTTTAATCAAATCTGCTGATGTTTTAAGACCTTTTGTACAGCTATCTGTAAATGTGATTATTATTGAGATGAAAAAGTATATGGTGAATCGGGCAGCCACAGAGAAGTGATTTGAGGGTGGGGGGGTTGAGACAAGATCTTGGCCACCACCGGGCGTGGTGGGGCACACCTTTAATCCCAGCACTCGGGAGGCAGAGGCAGGCGGATTTCTGAGTTCGAGGCCAGCCTGGTCTACAGAGTGAGTTCCAGGACAGCCAGGACTACACAGAGAAAAACCCTGTCTCAAAAAAAAAAAAAAAAAAAAAAAAAAAAAAAAAAAATCTTGGCCACCTCAAACTCAAGACCCTCTAGGCTCACCTTTCTGGGTGCTGGGGTTGCAAGGCACCAATATGGTCCCCTGAGAGTTAGATAGGGCTGACTCCATGGTCCATCCTGTTGGATGTGCTTGCTGATGGGCACTTGGCAGGATTGCACTATCAAGCAAAGAAGCTGCTGTAAACCGAAGCTAGCAAGAGGTTTGGGATCCAGTTGAAAATAAATATGCTTTTATGTTTATATGAAAATTCATGGTCATCTGCTGAAAGTTGAAAAAAAATTTTAAAGAATTATTTATTTTATGTATGTGAGTACACAGCTGTCTTCAGACACAGCAGAAGAGGGCATCAGATCCCATTATGGATGGTTGTGAGCCACCATGTGGTTGCTGGAAATTGAATTCAAGACCTCTGGAAGAGCAGTCAATGCTCTTAACCACTTGAGCCATCTCTACCACCCCCGAATATATATATATATATATTTTAATAATCTGGGATAAATGTGAAGAAAACACAAAGCTTATCCTTAGCCTTGGGCATTTTATATGGAAATAGGCCTCCAGAAGATAGAACTTTCTAGATTCTACCCTTTGAAATATGTAAATCACACTCTTGACCTTAGCTACGGCACTAAGTATCCTCTTCCAGTAAGATGGGGCTGGATTTGCAGAACTGAATTTGCAACAGGCAATGATTTGGAGTTGAAAAAAGCAAGACTGTTACAAGGACACCTGGAGTTAACAAGAGCTTTATCAGAGCTAACTCCTCATTCCAACACAGAGCCGGCACACAGTGATTCCTGCGTGCTCCCAAAACCCTTGGTCCCAGGGACAGCCCCTGCGAAATGTGAACAACTGGAGACTGAAACCCAAACTGTACAGAAAGCTCTGAGCTCCGCCCCAAACAGCAAGGAAAGCTAGTGTCATGTCTCTAAAAACCCAGCAGGTGGCGATGCAGGCCAGTTTCTTAATAAAGGGTACATTGCAGGTTGAACAGCAATACATCTGTGTGTCAGGAGCTAAATATGTACTGTTGTCTTTACTGAATGTAGAGAGAACAGGGACAATATGAGGGAAAACAAGGAGAGAGGTATTGTAAGACCCCAGCTTAAAGCATTTCTCCCTGAAAGGTAGAGCCCCTCAAACATTACCCCAAGCTTGTTATCCCTGATCTTTAAAAATACAGCTAGAAAGAAGCTCTTTGTTCCCTATAGCCAACAAAAAGCCTTTTTGTTTCTATACTTTACAACCAGAGATGCCTGCCTTCCTGTGCCCAGGACACGGAGATAAAAATTCAGAAAGAACTCACTCCCCACTCCTGCCTTGTAAATTTCACCAAGGATACCCGGAAGAGAAGAACTCTTCCCAACTCCTCCCAACTCCTCCCAAGTCCTCAGCTAGCTGTTAAAAGCCCCCTACTGTCACCGCTTGGGGTCGAACTCCCCTGCCCTGTGATGCTCGAGGGGTTCATCCTCAGCTAGCTGATAATAAAACCTCTTGCAGTTTGCATCAGGTGTGGTTTTATCTCAGGACGTTGGGGTGTTGGCCAGCTCATCCCGGGACTTGAGCGGAGGCCCAGCATCGGGGGGGTCTCACAATATGTTTATGGGAGACAAGAGACTGGGTCCTTTGGAGAACATAGGGAATCACGGAATTATTTATTGACCCGTTTTAGCATACTTCTAATTGCTGAAATTTTCAGTTTCCAAAACAACATATCATCTCCAGGACCCCACTGAATTCTGATGAACCAGTATAATTGGGCATGAAGGGGATAGGAGCACCCATCTCTCTGGGAAACAGTTGCCTGGGTACAAAAACCTAACTGAAGGACATAATCTTCAAATGTTTAATCTGTATTTACTGAACACAACCTTATTTGTTTGTGGTATGTCCTGGGGGGGGGGTGTTGTTTTGTCTTGTTTTTGTTTTGGTGTTGTTTGTTTGTTTGTTTGTTTTTTAAAGCCAGGATCTCACTTTGTAGCCCCATCTGGCCTCAAATTCATAGAGATCCACTTGCCTCTGCCTCTGCCTCTGCCTCTGCCTCTGCCTCTGCCTCTGCCTCTGCCTCTGCCTCTGCCTCTGCCTCTGCCTCTGCCTCTGCCTCTGCCTCTGCCTCTGCCTCTGCCTCTGCCTCTGCCTCTGCCTCTGCCTTCCAAGTGCTGGTGTTAAAGGCATGAACTGCTAGGTCAAGTCCAGGATACTTATTTTTAAACAAACAAATAAACAAACAAACAAACAAACCAACCAACCAACCATAATGCTATGCTATGTAAGATGGGGCATGCTCTATGGAGGTAGAGGCAACAGGAGTCAGTGCTCAAGGTTATCCTGAGCTGCATAGTGAGAGTTGTTGACTGGGGTTGACTACATGCCACCCCAAAATGAAACAAACAAACAAACAAACAAAAAGACAAAAAATAGGTATAGAAGTCCAGCTTTTTGATGGCTCTGAAGCCACTTATATGGAAAAAATAAATTCTTACATGTGTGAATTACTTTTATTGCTCAAAACTGCTAAGAATCATCAGAGCTATCTGGCTACTGGTGCAAATGGATGTATTTCCTGCAGGACTGTAGCAAACCTTCAATTTGTTAAAAAGTAACAGTGATGCAGGTTGGAGAGATGACTCTGTGGCTAAGAGCATTTGCTACTCTTGGAGAGGACCTGGGTTTAGTCCCCACCCCCTACGTGGTGGCTCACAATCGCCTGTAACTCCAATTCTAGGGGATCCGAGGCCCTCTTTCAGCCTCAGTGGGCCTCAGGCATGTATAAGGTACACATACACACAAGTGGACACTCACACACACACATAAGAATTATAAAGATAGTAATGCAGTATCTAAGACTGCAACAAAGTAAGATACACCTATATGTTGAAAGCTAAACATTATTTCCTCACTTCCTGTTATCTCTGTGATTGGCAGATTTCTGAGATCCTGCCATCTTGAGCAGGTGAGCCTGGCCTGATCAAGTGAGCTCCTTGAAAGAACATCTAGACCAGAGATGAGAAAAGCCACAGAGCCCAGATGCTTGCTGCAGGGGAACAGTCTCCTTCTGATCACAGGAATGACCTCAATATTCCTAATAGAGGTCAAGATGCTGACGCCTCCAGTGGCTGAGGGCTTCTGTCACCTAAAGCTGACAACCAAGTGAATGAGCTGGAAAATGATTCTTCCCCAGTCAAGGCCACAGTTAAGTGCAGTCTGGTGTGCTTGCGGAGTTCCACATAATAGTTCCTCATCAAAAGCAGTGGGGCAGAAACCTGGAGGCAGGAACTGATGCAGAGGCCATAGAGTTTCCTGCTTGCTTTCCCTGACTTGCTTAGCCTGCTCTCTTATGGACGGTGGGACCACTACCCCAGGGATGGCACCGCCCACTATGGACTGGCTCTTCCCATGTCAATCACTGATTAAGAAAATGCCCCACAGGCTTGCCTACAGCCCTATCTTATGGAGGCATCTTCTCAAATGAGGTTCCATGCTTTCAGACGACTCTAGCTTGTGTCGAGTTGCTGTAAAACTCTTCAGCAGACCAGGAGGGGGTGACACGAAACTACAATCTTAGGATTGGGGAAGTAGAGTCAACAGGACTGTGAGTTGGGGCCAACCTGGGATCTGAGGTCTTTTCTCAAAATAAGTGATTACAGGGGTGTTTTAAATTGCCAAGTGTGATAGTCCACGATCAGAAAATGACCCTATATTGGCTTTCTACTTAAGCACTAACCTTCTGAAGAGACCCCAGGGTTGGCCTCTGAAATGTTTCCATCTGCCCCTCCCCACCCCATTCTCACAACTGTAGCTCAGGCTTGGGATCTTTCTTTTGTCTACTGGGACTACCATTTCTCAAAGGCAGCTAGTGGCCCCAGGATGAGATTCCATCCCATGTACCATCCAGGCCTCTGATCCAGCCCGACTCGCTTCCCTCCTCCCTGTCTGCAAGCCCCATCTTCTCTCTGCTAGTGGGACCTGGGAAACCTTGCAGAAAAAGGCAAGTAAGAGATTTTTGTTATAGTGGGCTTTGCTTATCTGACACACTTAGATGTGCTCATACACGTGCGAGATTTTAAACAGTATCAGGGTTACCGAGTGCCTAAGGGAACATCAATTAAGTTAACTTCATATTTTAAATATCTTTTTCATCAAAATACCATGTGGCCAAACCTGCTAGAGAGAGTACCCATGATAAAAACACCTCACCCTGAATATATTGAAAATGTCAGAATTTTTGAAGTTCAGTAACTCAAATATTTGAAATATCTGCCCTATAACCAACCTCCTGCCACAAAATCTTTTTTATTCTTAATTCTGTATTTTATTTTTTATTGCTTAATCCATTATAAAAATAAAATCACAATAAATATGAAAATATTCTAAAGACAATAGCTTGCAAAATAAACATTTTTCTGTTAATTTGTTATCATCACCATAAATAAAATTCTATTTTGAATTTTAAGTGGCTTTTAATAACTTTTTATTGTCATTTTTTAAATTTAATTAGGCATTTTCGTCATTTACATTTCAAATGCTATCCCAAAAGTCCCCCATACCCTCCCCCCCCACTCCCACTTCTTCTGCCACAAAAATCTTAAAATTTAAGGTGCTACATCCATTCAATGATGAGGAAAGCCGAGTCACTCCCTTAGTCCTTACCAAATACATAGTGTCAGCTCGCAGATACTTTGTTGTTTGTTTGTGGCCACTTTGAATTTGTGACTAACCTGATCAGTCTGACTAGTTCCAGTGGCTCTATCTTTTCACTGATTGTATTAGCAAAGCTTTTCTAGAGTAACAAAACTTATAGAATGAATGCATAAAAATTATTTTATATAAATTAATATACAATATATATTCATTATATGGTTTAAAATCATATATATATATGTGTGTGTGTGTGTGTGTGTGTGTATATATATATGAATGAATGAATGATTTATTAGAATGGCTTACAGGCTGTGGTGCAGCCAGTCCAGCAATGACTGTCTACCAACAGAAGGTCCAAGAATCCAGTAGTTGTTCAGTCCACAAGGCTGCATGTCTCGTTGGTCTTCAGTTATACTGGAATCACAGACACAGGTTCTAATGCTAGTGAAGGAATGGAGTTGCTAGCAAGAGTGAGACAAAGCAGGCAAAGAGAGCAGGCTGTCTTCTTCCAGGTCTATACACAGGCTGCCAGCAGAAGGTGTGGTGTCTGATTAAATGTGGGTCTTCCCACCTCTAGAAAGATCTGAATTAGATGTGCATCTTCCCACTTCAAATCATTTAGTTAAGAGAAAGAAAATCCCTCACAGGTGTGCCGAGCCATTTGGGTTTTAATTAATTCCAGATGTAGTCACATTGACAACCAAGAACAGCCATCACACTGGTCCTTGAATTAAATCTTTTTTTTTTGTCTGAAGTAGAGCTTTTCTTTAGATTTCTTGTATTAATCAGATTCATGAAGGACAGACTCTGGGAACAGCAGTGAACTGAATACTGGGCAGCTCCTGAACTCTGGTCTCATGAGTCTCCATGCTGATCTTCCCGCTGACCTCACGGTGAGCCATTGAGGACGCGGTAGGGGTATGAAAAGGAGAATCTCTCTGTGGTTGTGCAAACGTGCCTTGAGGTTACATCAAGTCCCTGAAAGCCAAATAGACTTGTGAGTTTTTGTGTCTTTCTGGAAAATAAATAAATAAATAAATAGGCAGTTAATGTTCAAAAAATTTTCACAGCATTCCCAAAATGTAGCTTAGTTCCCATTCGGCATTTCTAAGTACAGCTTCACACAGCTTTTTATCTTTTTGATGTAAAAGAGAAAATGATAGCTTCATTTCTAGTTACAGAGTGTCTTAAAAAAAAAGATTTATTTATTTTATGTATGTGAGTACACTGTAGCTGTACAGATGGTTGTGAGTCTTCATGTAGTTGTTGGGAATTTAATTTCTAGGACCTCTGCTTGCTCCCATCAGCCCCACTCAGTCCCTGCTAGCTCCTGCTCAAAGATTTATTTATTATTATAAATAAGTACACTGTTGCTGTCTTCGGAGAGGGTGTCAGATCTCAATACAGGTGGTTGTGAACTACCATGTGGTTGCTAGGATTTGAACTCAGGAACTTTGGAAGAGAGGTCAGTGCTCTTAACTGCTGACCCATCTCGCCAGCCCCAACAGGGTGGTGGTTCTGTTTGTGACCGAAGGGAACTGAAGATAGACTGTGAGTGGGGACATAAAAGGAACCGGTAGGAACACTAAGGGCGGACTAATGCTAAGGCAGGGGGTGCCTGGCCTTGGTGACTGTGAGACAGCAGAGAAGGGTCCGAGATGAGTGCTGTTTGTCCAGCTTGCTCACTGGGGTCTGTTTCCTCCTGTACCTCACGTGGGAACGTCAGGCGGAGTTATGTCGCCGATTTCTCCTTAGTCTTTCATGCCGGTTTATTCTGCTCTGCTTGACTTTAGATTTGGAATTGTAACGATTTCAAAATAATTTTGGAACTTCACAAGGAACAATGCTAGTTGGGATTTATCACCTGTTTGAGCTGGAATCTGTAATGTCCCTCAAGGCTCCTGTATTGAAAGCCTGCTCTCCAGGTGGCAGGACTATTTTGGGAAGTTGTGGAAACTTTGTGAGGAGGGGCCTAGGACTGGGGAGTTGTTCTCTGTGGAAAGCCCTTGGCTTGCAAGCTGTGTGTCTTGATCTCTCTCCCTCTCCCCCTCCTCCTCGCTCTCTTCTCCCCCACCCCTTTTGTGTGTGTGTGTGTGTGTGTGTGTGTGTGTGTGTGTGTGTGTGTGCGTGCGCCCGTGCGCGCGCGGGGTTCTCTCTAGGTAGCTGAGGCTGATCTTGAACATTTTGTAACATAGGCTGATATTCAGTTCGAACTCCTGGTGCCCCTGGCTCTTGGATTACAGGCATGTGCCACAAGGGCCGATGTGTGCTAACTACTGATGTTTTAAAACGCTACTTTTCATATCTCACATGTGCTTAAAAATATCCAAATATTTGAACATTATGCTTACAAATTCATCCTGAACATGTGTGCATACATTTATACATCCACACACACGTTTGCTTCTTTAAACTTACCTTGTGTCAGTTATGTCAAGAGGAGTCAGATGCTAAGTTTAATTACTTTCATTGAAGTCTTCTTCAGAGCCGGGCGTGGTGGCACATGCCTTTAATCTCAGCACTCGGGAGGCAGAGGCAGGCGGATTTCTGAGTTTGAGGCCAGCCTAGTCTATAAAGTGAGTTCCAGGACAGCCAGAGCTACACAGAGAAACCCTGTCTCGAAAAAAAAAAAAAAAAAAAAAAAAAAAAAAAAAAGGCTGGAGAGATGGCTCAGTGGTTAAGAGCACCGACTGCTCTTCCGAAGGTCCTGAGTTCAAATCCCAGCAACCACAAGGTGGCCCACAACCATCCGTAATGAGATCTGACACCCTCTTCTGGTGCATCTGAAGACAGCTACAGTGTACTATATATACTATATAATAATAAATAAATCTTTTTAAAAAAAGAAAAAAAAAGATGCCTTCTTCAGATCGAAGATACAGGGAATTAAATACAATAGAAGTATGTGATCTCTCCAAAAGTCACACTACTTAGCCAGTCTGTGGTGAATTTCTGCCCAAACAGCCTTTCGACATTTTATGTGTCACTATGTGATTTATAAAAGAAACTGCACTTAGTTCTGGTTGGGGCAGCTTATTGCTATGGAAGTCAGGGTGGATATAAGTTGACGGTCTCGCCCATTTCTGCCAGAATTCTTTTGCTCCCTCCCCTTTCTTTCTTCTTTGAGACGGATCCTTACTGTGTATCCTGGGCTGGTCTGGAACTCACTATACAGAGGCCGGCTTCAAACTGGGTTTGATCCTTCTGTTTCTGCCTCCTGTGATGCTGGGATCACGGGCGTGTGCTCACACACCTAGCTTAGCTACCTCTCATTTTCTCATTGTGTGTGTCTATGAGTGTGGTATATGTGCACACTCTGTGAAGACCAGGGGACCCGGTAGCCTGATTTACCATTCTGCCCGTATTCTTCGTCGACATGGTTTCTCACTGAATGAGAGCTAGGCTGGAGTCCATCAGACGTTGTTGAGCCTCCTCTCTCTACCAAGCACATCAGTAGGTCATACATGTGTAGAGCCACATCTGGACTTTTCTGTGGGTGCCAGGAAATTGAACTCTGCTCCACATGTTTGTGCAGCAAGCACTTAACTTTCTGAGCCAGCTCTCCAGCTCTACGTTTTGTTTTTATTAGAGAAGTGAAAAGATTGGGGGGGGGGCATTTGAAAACATCCATCATTTGTATACTATTTATTGGCATTTGGGAACTATATTTCAGCCTCTATCCTATTTCAGAATGTAAACAGCCCTAAAACTTTTGCTAAAAAAAAAAGTAAATTGAAATCACCTATGCTCTGGCACATATCAAGGTCTGTGTGCTGGCAGTGGAATCCATCCAACAAGATTAAACCAGGGACAAGGGACGAGCCCTGCACTTACAGCACACTGAGGTTTCCTTTCTATTGGATCCTCCTGAGACTGGAGTTATGGGTGGCTGTGAGCCACCATGTGGGTTCTAGGAACTGAACCTTGGTCTTCAACAAGAGTGTTAGGTCTCAAACCCAGACAAATGGCTCTCTTGGGTGTCTACTTAACATACCTAACTGGGACTCGACACTAGGTTCTTCCAGCATCCTTTAGACCCTAGCTGTTACAGGGTATGCCATCCCATCATAAACTTCTCCAGCCCAGGAGCTGGGCTGCTCTTTCCCCAGCTGCCCTTCCTGATATAACGTAGCTGGTTACCCAGCTCTTTCTCCTTTTGGCTTACCCTTTATTCTCCTGGCCTTTCAGTCTGGTTCTTCTCTCTCCCTTCCTCCTCCTCCTCCTCCTCCTCCTCCTCCTCCTTCTCCTCCTCTTCCTCCTCCTCTTCTTCCTCTTCCTCCTCCTCTTCCTCCTCCTCTTCCTCCTCCCAAGACCTGGCTCACTCTGGACTCTCCCAGATATCTCTGCCTCTGGCTATGCTCTCCCTTCTATCTACAATAAACCTTCCCTTCTTCCACCTTCCACCATACTTAGCAATGGTTCTCTCTCTTTCTTTCTTTCTTTCTTTCTTTCTTTCTTTCTTTCTTTCTTTCTTTCTTTCCTTCCTTCCTTCCTTCTCTCTCTCTCTCTCTCTCTCTCTCTCTCTCTCTCTCTCTCTCTCTCTCTCCCTCTTTCTTTTATCATTCAAACAGCAGGTGTTCTTAACCTCTGAGCCATCTCTCCAGCACCTACAATGTATATTCATCATCTCCATTCATCACTACTTTTCCCCAGCTCCCTCTGGTGCCCCCTAACCCAACTCTCCCTCTCAACTTCATGTCTATCTATCTATCTATCTATCTATCTATCTATCTATCTATCTATCATCCATCTATCTATCTATCATCTATCTATCTATCTATCTATCTATCTATCTATCTATCTATCTATCCATCCATCCATCTATATTTGAGACAGGATCTCTTTTGTAACCCTGCCTGGCTTGGAATTCTCTATGTAGATCAGCCCGACTCCCAAACTCACTGAGATCTGTCTTCATCTGCCTCCCATGCGCTGTAATTAAATATTTGAGGCACCACACCTGGCTAATACCCTTAAAGATTGTTAACATCTTCCTGATTCCCACTAGTTCTATCTGAATGTTCTACATTAGTCCAATGTTTTTGAAAAGGAGACAAAGACAAGAAAAGGAGACATACTGATGAAGCCCAGGGTTGAGAGATGCACTCTGGCAGAAAACGAAAACACACTAAGGTATTTATTTAAGCTGGGCATGGTGGCACACTCCTTTAATCCCAGCACTCGGGAGATCTCTGTGCGACTGAAGCCAGCCTGGTCTACATAGTGAGTTCCAAGACAGCCAGAGCTGCATTGTGAGCCTGTTAGGTCCAAAGGACAATCAGGACAAAAGGCTGTGGAATCTGTTAGTCTCCTACCGTGTATGCTGGCCCTCTCAGCATCACTGCAAGAACCTGTGCAGAACCTGTGCACTGTGACATCCTAGCTCCCTTAGCGCTTCCCATCCCAGCCCCTACGCTAAACTTCTCCAGCTTCCAACCCTGTCATTTTGGCCACACAGTTCCTTGGCTCTCTCCTCCTGCCTCTCTCTTGGTTCTCCTCTCTTGCTGCCCCTCCCCCATGCCCCAGTTCACTTTGCAGGCCATGCATATTGTACTAATTTCTCTGGACACTTTCAGATGCTTCCGGCTGTTCTCTTCCTCAAATCTACAATAAAAACCTTCTCAACCATACCTTGGAGTGGTCACGTCCTCACTTTACACAAGATCCTGTCTCAAAAACAAAAACAAAAACAAAAAAACAACATTTTTTTTCTATTTAACATAAAAGAAGGAAGAAGAAGCGACAACACATAGAATTCAAGTGGCCAAATGGCACATTCGAATTCTACCTCATCGATGATTAATAAATTTAAGTGAACTAAAGGTTCTAACAAAAGCAGAGATTGGCCAAATAGGTAAACAGACCTGACCCAGCTATAACATGTATCCGTTTTTGGAGATTTGTGGGAGCCCTTGTAGAATAGGAAATTCTGGGTCCCCTCTTGAGACCCTTAGTCTTATTAATAAAATAATTTAAAATGAGACACAAAGAAAGTCCAAGGACAATTTTATTACAGTTCAAAAGAGAAATCCCATGGCAGAAAACTGTAGATCTTGGCAGCCACCTGGAGAAGAATGATGGAGAAAGGAAAGAGAAAGCCTGGCTCACATCACAGGCACAGCCATGTGATGGACGAGCATTCACATGGAAAAGGCACAGCCATGTGATGGACGAGCATTCACATGGAAAAAGGAGCTTTGGAAGTAAAGAAGAAGCCCTTGATGTTAGGGAAAGGATGCTTAGAAAAGAGAAGAAAAGGGAAGCAGGTCTCACAACAGAACTTCACGATGGTTCTGTAGCAAGTGCAGAGCTGGCAGGCTCCCTAGGAAGGCAAAGCTCCTTGTAACACCCAAGAGGAGTAGAAGGCAGGAAATAATCAAACTCAGGGGTGAAATCAACCAAGTGGAAACAAGAACTATTCAAAGAATCAACCAATCAAGGAGCTGGTTCTTTGAGAAAATCAACAAGATTGATAAACCCTTAGCCAGACTCACTAGAGGGCACAGGGAAAGCATCCTAATTAACAAAATCAGAAATGAAAAGGGAGACATAACAACAGATCCTGAAGAAATCCAAAACACCATCAGATCCTTCTACAAAAAGCTATACTCAACAAAACTGGAAAACCTGGATGAAATGGACAAGTTTCTAGACAGATACCAGATACCAAAGCTAAATCAAGATCAGGTTAATGATCTCAACAGTCCTATATCCCCTAAAGAAATAGAAGCAGTCATTAATAGTCTCCCAGCCAAAAAAAGCCCAGGACCAGACGGGTTTAGTGCAGAGTTCTATCAGACCTTCAAAGAAGACCTAATTCCAGTTCTTCACAAACTATTCCACAAAATAGAAACGGAAGGTACTCTACCCAACTCATTCTATGAAGCCACAATTACTCTGATACCTAAACCACAAAAAGACCCAACAAAGATAGAGAACTTCAGACCAATTTCCCTTATGAATATCGATGCAAAAATCCTCAATAAAGTTCTTGCTAACCGAATCCAAGAACACATCAAAACAATCATCCATCCTGACCAAGTAGGTTTCATCCCAGGGATGCAGGGATGGTTCAATATATGGAAATCCTTGTAACAATAAGGGGATAAGCATTCCTCCTGTCTTTTCAGGATGGCCTTATGTGAACCAGCGTAAGGGGTGGTCCCTAGGCCAGGTGACTGAATGGTCCAATGGACTAACTCTCAAGGAAAGAGCCAATGACATGTCCCCACCCAGAGGGAGACTGCATTCTTTACTGGAACACATCCATAGGGCACATACCTTGAATCCAAAGATGTAAAGGAGTAGAAAGAAACAAAGGAGAAACTATACAACATGAACAATGCCCCAAAGGGAAAAGGAGCAACTATACAACATGAACAATGCCCCAAAGGGAAATGGAAATTGCAGAAGTTTGGTCATGGTTCTTCCTTTCAGTCACATGATCCCAGAAGTAAGACTCACACTCAGAATATATTTACAAACACCTTGGCCATATAGCTAGGCTCTTCTCTGACTAGATTATAACTTACTATAATCTATTTACTCTAATCTGTCATGTGGCTGGTTACCTGTGTTCAGGTACCATGTGTCTGTCTCATCACATCTTCCCTGAGGGAATCCTGCACCTGGCTCTATCCCAGAATTCTTTCTGCCTCTGGATGTCCCACCTTCTATTGAGCCCTTTTCCATTGGCCATGGGTCTTTTAATTGCTAGGTGATGATCCAAACAATACATAAGATACTCTCTCTACAAACTATTTACATCGAGTCAAAAGAATAAACTTTATGATTAAATTGTTCCTACAAACAATGACATTACAATTGTATAATTATATAATTCAGGGGGTAAGACTTCAGAAATGCAAACATAAACATATACTTGCCTTCTTGCCTCCTACAGTGTAGAAGCCACTATCAGTATACAGAGATTCCAATTACACACAGCAGAGGCTGTCAGAATTATAGGGAAAAGAGGCAATTCAATAGTAACAGAGACCTTAATGGTCCACTCTCAACAAAGGAGAGAACAACCGGGCAGAAGATGGATAAGAAAAGAGACTCTTGAACATTCCTATAATCCAGTCATACCCAGAACACTTCAGCAACAGCATAATATTCATTTTTTTTCAAGTCTGTTCTATAGCATATACAATATCTGGAGCCACAGAGCAAACCATAATGAGGTAAAAAAAATCATACAAAGATTCTCTTCTGACCACAAATTAAAATAAATAAATGAAGGAAGTTTGGGAAAGCCACAAACACGTAGAAATGAAAGAACACACTCTTTTATAAACAACGGGCAAAAATTTTCAAGGTCATGAGGGAATTTAGAAAATACTTGGAGATGGATTGAAGCAAATGTATATAACATGGTAAATGAATGGGATGTTGGGAATGTAGCTGATGCCGGGGTGAAGGGTCTGGGGAGGAAGGGTGGGAGGGAGGGCGCTGGGAAGATGGCTGACAATAAAGAGCTTGCCATACAGGCACAAGGGCCTGAGTCTGAGGCACAGAACTCACAAAAGAGCCAGGCTTGGTGGTGAAGAAATATAGTTTTCCGCTTGGCTAATGTGCACCAAAGCTGTTTGCAGATGCTTTTCCCTTCCCCCTGCTGCTTGAGGAATGTTCCCTTTTCCTGCCAATGTAAGCAAGTTCAATAGTTCAATACCACCCAGCCCCTTCCCCATCTGAGAAGACTAAGAGGTCATGAGGACCATAGCTGCTGGAGCAAGATTAGCTGTTCTCAAAAATTAGCTATAACACAGATAACATTCCTTTGAAACCCTGCCTCAGTTTGAATTCCTAGATAAACCACATACTGCCCTCACCTTGCTGACGAAGTTTTCTGGCACATCAATAGCTGATCCATAAGTTCAAAATGTGCTATTGCTTTGCTGACCGAATCATAATAACCCACCATGGGGGCAAGCAAAGTGAGTCACTAGGCCAGAGATAGTTACTAGGATAACCAACCAATGCCTGGAAAGGTTACTTGCTACACCAATTAGAATAAGACAGCTACCCTGTTGCTCATATCTGCCCCTTACAACAGTATTAAAAAGTGTGTTCTTTCTTTGTTCTGTGTCTCTCCTCTGGCCTGCGTGCTGGGAGGGGAGTCCCCAACATGTTGAATCAATAAAAATCCTCATGAGGGTTGCAGCGATTGGCGGTCTCTGTGGACTTTGTGGGTGAGGGTCTTTTGACGAACTCCAACAGTGGCAAACACTTTCAAGCCCATTGCTGGCAGAGAGTGAAAGATTTCTAGGGCTTACTGGGCAGTCAGCCTACTTAGAACCTGGCCCTAGAGACTATCTCAAATAAGATGGAGATTTCTTGAGGAACAGTAGCTAAGGTTGACCCCTACCTTCCACAGCCCATACTCTCCTTCCTACATGTATACTCAAACACATATGTGCCCTACCACACCTCAAACGAAAGCAAGAGTAGGAGGAAGGGCTCTTGGGGACAGTGGTTCCATAAGTCTTTGCATGCGTTCTAACTCATAACACAGGAACCACAGCCACACACAGCTAATTGTTCATACGTTGGTTTAAAAATACAGTTGTGACAGGGTGTGGTGGTGCACGCCTTTGATCCCAGTGCTCAGGAGGCAGAGGCAAGAGGAGCTCTGAGCTTGAGGCCAGCCTGGTCTATAGTGGGAGTCCCAGGACAGCCAGTGCTACACAGAGAAACCAAGTCTCAAAAAACTGGGAAGGAAGGAAGGAGGGAGGGAGGGAGGGAGGGAGGGAGGGAGGGAGGAAGGAAGGAAGGAAGGAAGGAAGGAAGGAAGGAAGGTAGGTATTTGTAGAGGCTAATGTCTGCACTTATTGCTATGGGGAAAGACAGGCCTTGAGCGTGACGCTGGAGGTATTTCCACTGATGGGCACCCACAAGACCATCCTATAGAACGTCTATAGCTTTCTATAGAGCTTGTATGTTTGCTTATATTCCACAACTAAAGTATTTGATTTAGGCAAAGGAAAAAAAATAAACAAAATATAGATGCCTAGTTCTGCTGCTAAACAACTCACAAGAGAGTTTCCAAAATAATGAAAGACTTTAAGGAGGACCACGAAAACACCATTATTTAAAGTAGAGGAGGAGAGTGCCTCTCACCCCTTCCCTACAGATGTTCTGGTCGGAGGTTGATCTGAGTCAGAGAAGTAGTGCATTCCTAAAGAACTCTGGAGTTCAGATGTGAAATAGGATTAACTGCCTTCCCGGTTATATAAAAGAGCTGTTGTTTAGCACTGAAAGTGACTGGGTTTGAGCAGGTCAAGATGTCAGGGGTCAGGGTACTGAAAGCAGTAGATGTAACGGGGTTGAAACCCTGCTTTCTCCTTACACCACGAAGACAAGCGTTTGCTTTCCTGTGTCCTACCCCTGCTGTTCTGCTCTGGAAACCCCTCCCAGTCTCCTCCCCATCCATTCGTACATCACTCAGGCTGGAGAAGCTGCAGTTGCAGCAGGGAGCCCAACTCAAAGCAAGAAGAAAAGATACTTCTTCCCGATCTTCGGGAGTGGAGAGCACCAAAGTGAGGCTTTCCCATTCAATTCAAGCTGGAATCTCTTAAGTGCTAAATGCATGAAGCTTAATGAGTCCTCAACGGAAAAGATGACGCCTCGGAATGTGAAGAACCTGGCGGTGCAGGTGGAAAGGAAGACGGGGAGGGGAGAAAGCGGGAGGGGAGAGGGGTGGAGCAGAGGAGTTAGGAACTCTGTGCTGAGATAATTGTTCTGTGCAGATGACAGGCAGCTGAAGTTCTTTGGTTTGTTCGGTGATCAGACTAGCATTGTTAACTTGCATCGACTGGTCCCATGGGTTCTGTAATCCTGTACCTTGGCAAGCACGCAAACTTTTGTAGGCTTTTTTTTTTTTTTTTTTTTTTTTTTGCCATGGACTTTAGATATGACTTTCAATCAAACCTCCCCAGGCATGTCTTAAAGATAGATTATTTTCTGATTTCATACTAAGGAAAATTAACACCTGTGAAATGAAAACTCCTGAAAAGCAGCTGTCTGCAGAGACTGGAGAAGTTGGAATGTCGCAGGTCCAGAGGCTAATTGCCTTAACTTGGGCTAGTTCTAGCCCTGGGAACAGTCATTTCTTGGCCACCTCTATAAGAAAACTAACAATAGTGTGATACATAAGAACTCTCTGGAGTCTATTGACTTAGAGATCAGTTGGCTTCCACCACCTCCAAAGCTATGAAGGTCATCGGATGGTGTCTTAGTTAGGGATACGAATGCTATGTGTGATTAGACACCATGACCAAAAGCAACTCCGGGAGGAAAGGGTTTATATTTCACCTCCAGTTCTATAGAACAGTCCATCAAGAAAAGCCTTGAGGGCAGGAATTCAAGTAGGGCAGGAACCTGGAGGCAGGAGCTGGTGCAGAGGCCATGGAAGAGTTCTGTTTACTGGCTTGCTCTGCCTTTCCTATAGAACACAGCTTTCTTATAGAACACAGGACCATCAGCACAGGGATAGCAACACCCATGATGGGACAGCATCACCCACGATGGGTGGGGCCTCATCCCATCAATCACTGATTAATAAAATGCCCTGCAGCCTTGCTTATAGCCTGATCTTACAGAGGCATGTTTTCAATTGAAGATCCTTCCTCTCTGATGACTCTAACTTGTGTCAAGTTGACATAAAACTTGTCAGCACAAATGGCATCTTGGGCCTGTAGGAAAGCTCTCCCCATCTCACTGTACCACCTCGTCTACATATTCACTAATACATTTTAAAGTTGTCTTGGCTTGTGACTTTCTTTGTTCTGTAAAACTATAAAACGTCATGAAACTGCTTCCATGTTGAAATATGGAACTTGGGATGCCCTATATCTGTGTTCTGAAGCTATGGTCAGTCAAAATGGCTCTGGAATAAATTATCTCTTTTTCCATTTAAGATGAGAACTGTGGGGTTTGCTTTGACACACCAATGGTTTATCAGAACACTTTCCAACTGCTTGTTTTCTCCTCTACTAAAACAAACCAAGTCATCAAGCAAACAAGCAACCAACCAACCAACCAACGAGCCAAGGAACCAACCAACAAACCAACCAACCAATCCATCATCCATCCAACCACCCAACTAACCAACCAACCATCAAACCAACCAACCATCAAACCAACCAACAACCCCTTTTATGTAACACAGTCAGACAGATGCTTAAATACATGTTTATAACAGTACTAATCAAGCTATCCCCAAGGGGAAGTGACCAAAATGCCTACCTTGTGAATAACAGCTACACAAACCATGATGCCTACACATAGTTACTCTCCTTAAAGGGACAGAGTCATAGGCCAGTTACAGCTGTGCACACCTGTCATCCCAGAACTCAGGAAGCTGTGGCAGGAGAATCAGAAAGTCAAGGTTATCTTGGGCTGCAGAGCCAGTTCAAGGCCAGCCTGGTCTACAGAGTGAGTTCTAGGACAGCAAGGACCACGCAGAGAAACCTGTCTCAAAAACAAAACAAAACAAAACAAAACAAAAAACAAACAACAACAAAAAACAACAACAACAACAACAACAAAACAAAAAGAGAAAAAAAGGAAAGAAGAAACTTCTGACACAACTTGAATGAACTCCGAGAACATTACACCAGGTGAAAAAGACTGAGTTTGTGCAATTAGAGGAGGTACTTCTCATTACTCTGCTTTCCGTTACTATAACAGATACCCAAGACAATCAACTTATAAAGAGAAAAGGTTGTTTTGGGCTCACGGTTTGGAGGTTCAGTCCACGATCAGTCTGCTGCTTGTTCAGCAGTTTGGGCTGTCCTGGTAATGTGGGTTGTGTGAGTGGCAGAGCCTTCTTGGGCTCTGGTCGGTGACTTAGGTGACAGTCAGCTGCCACTGGAGTTTCTCTGAGCCGCTGGCTCTTGAGTTTGTCCTCTCATGTTAATGAGGCAGAAGTGTCTACAGAGAAGAGTGAGCAAGCAGAAGTAAGCTTTATCAAAGAAAAATTGAGAAAAACTCAGTGTTTATATGTATGTGTGTTTATGTGTGTGTGCTCTGCTTTGTGTGTGTATGTGTATGTGTGTGGGTGTGTATGCATATGCCTCTTTGTATGTGTCTGTGTGTGTCTTGGTGTGAGTGCGTGTCTCTGTGTGTGTGTGCCTGTGCATGTGTGTTTGTATATATGTGGTATATGTGTGTGTGTGTGGTAGTGTGTGTATATTTTTATGTGTGTGTGTGATATGTGCGTATATGGTGTGTATGTCTCGTCTCTCTGTGTTTATCTTTTTGTGTGTATATGTGGTATGTGTATTTATGTGCTTGTGTCTGTGTGTGTCTGTGTATATATGAGGTGTGTTTGCCTGTGTGTGTTTGTGTATGTGTGCTGTATGTGTGTTTGTGGTGTATGCTTTGTGTGTGTTTATATGTGTGTCTGTATGCATCGTGTGTGTGTAAATGTAGGTGTGTCTGTGTGGTGTGTGTATGCCTTTGTGTGTATATGTCTGTGCAGTATGTGTAATGTGTACATGTGTGTGTGTGGTATGTGTGTAGTGTGCATGTGTATGTGTGATATACGTATGTGTATGTGCATGTGTGGCTGTATATCTGTGAGATATATATATATATATACATATACATATCTGTGTGTGTATGGTGTATGTGGTATGTGGTATATGTATGTGTGTATTTTTGTGGAGTGTGTTTGTATAAAATGTATGTATGTCTATGTGGTATGTGTGTATCTTTGTGTGTGTGTCTGTAATCTAAAGAAAGCCACACCATCATACTCCTTTGTTTAATGGCCTTTAATGGGACACATGGTGGGAACTGGATAGAGACTTAGGTCATTTTTGTTGAGATTGATCATCCTTTGAGCACAGTGAGGGCTGAACCAATGAGGGTATCTCAGATACTGCTCTATTGCTGTGAAGATACACCATGACCAAGGTGACTTAAAAGTGAAAACATATAATTAGGGTCTTGCTTACATTACAAGGTAGTTCTAGGAGCATCTCGGTGGGAAGTGTGGCAGTAACTGGCAGGCCTGGCACTGGATCAGTAGCAGAGAGCTTCATCTTATCTGAAAATTAAGGGCTGGAGGACTAGGGGGAGACAAAAAGAGAAGAGAGACAGAGAGGGAAACAGAGAAAGAGACAGAGACAGACATCCTCCAACAAAACCAAAATTTATAATCCTTCCTAGACAGTCCAACAACTGCGAACCAAACCTTCAAATATATGAACATACAAGAGCCATTCTTATTCAAATTGCCACGGAGGGGCCCATCCCCCCTCCTCACTCATGGAGCCTCAGCACAAGGCAACTCTACCTTGTTCATCCAGGCATGGAAGAGCTTTACTGTCCTCTCTCATCTCCTTGTGCTTGTTTCTCTGGTTACTGATGGAGTCACATTCCTTTCTCATTCTTGGACCACATGGCTACTTATGATTTCCCATAAGTCCTTGCCTTATTCCTATGGATGGCTGATCTCCATCTCAGTAGCACATAATATGGGGAGCACACAGGCAGCAAACCCCAGAAAGAGACCATGCTCTTCCCATAAGTTTTGAAAGAACACCTCCGTTGATTAAATACTATCCACAAGGCCTCACCTCTTAAAGGTCTTACTATTTCTATAGTTTTAAGATAAGGGCTAAGAATTGAGTACATGAAACTATAATCTAAATTATGATTTAAACTATAATTTAGCTTGGGTCAACATAAAACAGGTTCCAAACACAATAAGAATCAGTTAATTCTGTAACTGTGGCTCAGAAATGTGAAGTCACATCCTAACAAATAAGAGGCTACATGGACTTTTATAGTCACCGAACAAATGTCATTTAACTAGTGAGCTACTAAGCACACTGGTGCGGACACAGGGTGGGGGTTGGTCACAGTTCAGTGAGGATATCTCTGCACGGTGGAGATGACTCTGCTGTAGGTCCCAGAGGCTGATGAGATTTTTAGTTTGGGGATTATGAATAGCAAGTGGGCCACTAATTACAAATTAATACATTCCAAAGATTTTACATGATATTAGATCAAATATAGAGATATAACAAGACATTAGGTCAAATACAGAGACTGGTGATAAATGGCTATTAAAGGATCTAGAAAGAGCCCCCAGATACGTTGGCTCATGCAACACTCTTAATTCTCCACAACCTCAAGGTTCTAACCAGTCAATTGATCTGCAGAATTTTTAACCCAGGGATAGTTTTAGTCCAGGAGATCTTGTTTTATGCTTCCATGGTCAACACCACAGAGGAAAAAGCAGGCTAGGAATCACCAGTGGTCGGAGGAGGAGCTCCGGACTTGGTTCTTAATGAGAGCAGGGTTTGAATTGGAGAGCATGAGCAAGGTGTATGGCAGTGGCTGGCTGCTCAGTTCGGGTGTGTTGACTGCCACTGCCTCTTAAAGGGATAGCGTGGTAAATCTAATGTGATTTATGCCCGCAATACACATTTGTGTTTTGTAATGTATCTCTTTCAGGCATTTGCTTTATCATTAAATATTAATGTCGATAAAAGAAAATATATAATGTCATGAATCTATTATGAGCTGCTTTCACAGTTCATTTTTCAGGAGAGGTTTTTTTTTTAAATTTTTTTATTTAAATCTTATCTTCATTGTCTCAGTGCCAGGATCATTCAAAAATTTAACACAATGCACAGGACTTAGGGAGTGGCTGAGGGTGAGTGGCTTTCCTGGTCCTTCACAGAGAAGTTGGTGGTCAAGAAGAAGCTGTACCAAGCTGTAGGTGTGAGCAGAAGTCGGAAGAGGAACAGTGCTGACCTGCTCTGAGGGCAACAGAAATGTGTAAGAATCAGCACAGTTGAAACTTGTTTTGTTTTGTACGGTTTTGTTTTGTTTGAGACAATGTTTCACTATATTGACCCAAATTGCCAACTTGAAAAGCTATATTCTGCTTGATTCCAATAAAAAGATCAGTGGTTACCAGGGGGTGTGGGGGAGAGTGGGGGTGATCAGGTAAGCACTGCAGACTCTGGCCTGCATTTTAGATCCAGGGTAGAAAGCCCTTGTTCAAACCCACTGACGGGACACACCCAGAGTGACCTGCATAGGACCCACGGGCTTCGAGTAAATGTTGTCAGGAATAAATTCCAGACCTCAAGCAGACCACCGCTCCAAGTGAAGGGTCTTGACAGGACAAACTTCACTCTTGATCCAGAGGCTGCACCCGGAAAACAGCAGGCTCATCTGCCTGTGGAGGAAGCACGCTGGGTTTTATTCTAATGCCTGTGGTTGCTCAGTTCTTTCCCCATTGTCTGGGCCCAACCTCACACTCTTTTCCTATTGGCTAGCTTTAAAGAGACTCAATACAAAGCTGAAGAAGGGGGAAGGGGCCGGACACTTTAATCCAAGACTGTACCGGGGCCTTTGAGCAAACAAAGGTTTTATGGGGTGGGAGGGATGAAAGATTTGAATTCTTTGTCATAAAAACGTTTTATAGTGTTTGATAGAAAAGATTCACTTTTAACGTTTCTTAGATCTTGACGCATTCCTACAGTTCCTGGTGCTCCAAGTGAGGTGGAGGGTGGAGACAACAGAGGACCACGCCCACAAAGGGTGGGGCACAGACAGGAAACTACCCTGTCTGCCTCTGTTATTTGTACTATAAGGCTAACCTTTTTCTAAAAACAAACAAACAACAAAAATAAATGCACATCCACAAATCCAAGTTTAAATTCTTTTATTTTATTTTTTTCTGAGACAGGGTTTCTCTGTATAGCCCTGGCTGTCCTGGAACTCACTCTGTAGACCAGGCTGGCCTGGAACTCAGAAATCTACCTGCCTCTGCCTCTGCCTCTGCCTCCGAGTGTTGGGATTAAAAGCGTGCGCCACCACTTGGCTCCAAGTTTAAATTCTTATCTGTACTCTCACTCTCAACCGTCCAGAAGTGGAGGCAGGAGGATTGGAAGTTTAAGATCCTCTTCTGTTACAGAGTCCAAGGCAAGCCTGGGCTGCATGAGATCTTGTCTCGAAACAGAGCAAAATAAAAGACACATGCTCTCTCTCTCTCTCTCTCTCTCTCTCTCTCTCTCTCTCTCTCTCTCCCTCTCTCTCCCTCTCTCTCTCTCTCAACTTTATTTTAAAAACAAAAGCCAACACTGCTGTATTATCAGAGACGTAGGAAGGATGCGTTGGGGACTAGGACGTTACTAGGGGCACTGTGATCACTCCAGCCTTCGGGATCCCAAGACTCTGCCCCAATAGAGCAGATCAAAGCTACATAAACTCAGAAAGACCATGAGACCTGGGGAGCAGGACCAGGTAGCACAAATTTCTCTACTCCCCTCCCCCCAGTGTGTGTGCATGTTCTTGAGGTGCCTCTGGAGGTCAGAGGTCAACTTCCAATGTCTGGGACCTGTTACAGAAGGAAGGCCAGGAAAAGGTTGTATATTTCCTAAAGTCACAGAAAAATCAGTGCAACTGTGGGTGGTTAGAAAACCACAGAGGCTCAGGGCCTTCCTTACAGCTCGTTTTTGATAGTCTGTCCCTAACCTGGAGCTTGCTGGGTGCTCTAGGCTGGCCAGTGAGCTCCAGGAATCTATTTGTCTCTATTTCCCCAGCATACTTTATGGATGAGCACAGACCTTGGCGATCAGTTACATACCATTGCCAAATGAGAAATGACAATTCTGGGATGTCACATTTTCCTAAGGATGCTTGCATAAGCTTCTCAGTGCCAAGTGGCATGACACAGTTTTCCCCTGTGCGTCACTCTCATGGGATTGATGTGCATCTCAGACAGGAACTCACAGGAAGACACCCATGTGCAAAGGGTTAGCGTGGGGGTGACTACCTTCTGGAGGGAAATCCCACGGCACAGCTGTGGGTGGGGTGAACTGAAGGCTGCAGTTGGAAACTACGGTGGGACCTGTTACAGAAGGGAGGCCAAGAAAAGGTTGCACATTTCCTAAAGTTTAGTCATAGAAAAATCAGTGCAACTGTGGGTGGTTAGAAAACCCCAGAGGCTCATCATACCAAGCTCAGTCCAAAATGGAGCATAGTGAGCCGATCAGTGCAAAGCATTCTGGGTGAGCCCAGGAACAACAAAGGCATCAGCTAAACAGAGGAGTGGGAGCTTTGCGTAGAGACTCCCCTTAGTTCCCCCAACAGGAGGAAAGGGGCAGGAAATGACTGCTCCTTTGCAGTTCCTGGGCCTTAATGTTGCTGGTGTTCGGAGACCAAAAGGGAAGCAGCCCCTCATTTTCCCAAGAGATGGCCCAGCATTCCAGACAACTCTAGGGCTGGGACCAGCCAATTCTTTTCTCTACTCACAGACCTCTATGACAAGCTGGGCCCAGTAAGTCTTGAGGACTTGAACTGACACCCCTAAGTTGCAGTTCTATCATAGCTGGATATAATTGGGGGACATTACTTAAGTAAATGGTTCTGTTGTATGGCCACTTCCGACCCTTAAAAATGAAAATAATGACTATTTATGAAGTACAGTTCACAGTTCCAGGACATACCACCACGTTGATCCTAGAAAGTCATCAGTGAATTTAACTAGTGCCTATCGGCAGGACACCGAGATAGATCCGATGGTATGTAAAATGGTGCAAACATTTTGGGAAAATCAACTGGCTGTTTCTTTAAAAGTTAAAGTCTAGGGAACAGGAGATGGCCCAGTCCTTAGACGTACATGTTGGGCAACCATGAGGACCTAAGGTTGAATCCTGACGTCCTCTTAGTGTGCTGAGCATGGTCTTGAGTGTTCCTGTCTCCCTAAGTCATGGAGGAAAGAGACAAGGGTATGGCCAAGGCTTGATAACTGCCAGCCTGGCCAAAAACCACGAGTTCCAGATTCAAGGAGAGACCCTGATTCAAAGGAGTAAGTCGGATAATGATAGAAGAGGGCATTCAGCATCATCCTCTGACCCATGCTCACACACACGTGCACATATGTAGCCCCCCTCACACTATGTGTACATGTACAACTCTCTGTCTCACACATACACATGTGCATATATACCCCCTCACCCACACATGTGCACATATGCCCCCTTACACACACATGTATATACACACTTCTCACACACATGCATGTCTGCATATAAACATCTTTACTCACACATGTACACATACACACACACATATATATACATATACACATATACAGCTTCCTCACACATGTGCACATATACACATATACACATGTACACATGTATAATATACACATATGCACACATACACATATACATACATATACACATATACACACATACACATATACACACATACACATATATACATATACACCTATACATCTTCCTCACACGCATGTACATATACACACGTACACTTGTACAAAATACACATATACACACATACACATATACAGCTTCCTCACACAGGTGCACATATACACCTCTCTTCTCTCACACATATATGCAGTATACCTCCCATGCACACACAGATGCACATAAAACTTAAATACAAATTTACCTTAATACCTAACAAT
The DNA here is from genome assembly GCF_000001635.26 of Mus musculus. Classification (NCBI taxonomy): domain Eukaryota; kingdom Metazoa; phylum Chordata; class Mammalia; order Rodentia; family Muridae; genus Mus; species Mus musculus. Next base: position 84,711,696 of record NC_000084.6, read on the forward strand.
TCTAGAACCCAGAAATAAAAGCATACATCTATATAAAGACACGTACCACAGACTCCCACAACAGTTCTACGTGCAATGGCAAAAAAAAAAAAAAAAAAAAAAAAAATAGATGGGCGGGAGGAACCATTTAGATGTTCACAAGCTGACAAAGTGCTAAAATATTCAGTGCTGCGTTGACACGATGGACTCAACTGTAATATAAAAGAAATGAAGTGTTGATATATGTTACAACACGGAGGACCCTTGGGATGGTTGAACAAAAGGAGATCAGTACAAAAGACATCTGTTATACGATCCTAGATGTACAAGATGACTACAAAAGTAATAATGAAATCAAATATGGCCTATCTTGCCAAACAGTCGCACAAAGCTCGAGGACAGCTCTGGCTCTGGCTGGCTTCTCATGCTGAGGCAGCCTTGCCCAGCCACATGGCCGGGAGATGTGAAGCCCTTATAGGCTCATCACAACCCACCTCATATACGTAGTGTGGACAAACACCAGGGTGGCCAGTGAACAAGTGTGATTTTCCCAGGTATGGAAAAAAATAGAAATGACAGATATTCTCCTGTAATATTTTCCCAGAAACATTATCTGCCACCTTTTTATGCCATATCTTTCGGCAGACAGACAGACAGCTACGATTTATGTAATCCCTTCTGCGCATGCTCAGGTTACCTCCAGTGTTGTTGCTACTATCAGCTGGGTGTCAAGCTCTGCCCTTGCCCCGTCTGTACAGGGCAGGTATCTGGGTTTATTCATTGGATGGTTCTAGGCTCTCACTTTCCATGGCAGTACCCTGGTTCCCCCTTTCTTCTCACCTCTTAGAAATCTGTCCTCTGGGCCACCGGGAACGGGAAGCCCAGAATTTCACAGGCCATCATGGCAATCAAGTGGACTGGTGGACATTCTTCTTTAATCCTTTGCCTAAATGCAAATAAAGACAGGCTGGTGGCTTCAGGAGGAGAGGGTGGAGACCTTGTGGCTTGGGGTGAAGATGGGACCCCGTTAGGACACATGCAGTTGGAAGGGGCTCATGATGTTACCAGCGTCTTGTTTTCTGCCTCCTGCCCCACCAAGCTCTATGCCTCCCATGGAGAAACCATCAGTGTACTAGATGTCAGGTCTCTTTAAGGGTTCCTGGACCACTTCCATGTGAATTAGGAAGATATCAACTGTCTTTCATTAAATGAAACTGAAAGTCTGCTGGTTTCGGCTGATGACTCTGGGGCAATCAAAATCCTGGACTTGGAAAAGAAGAAAGTTACCAGAGCCCTGAAGAGACATTCCAACATCTGTTCCTTTGTGGTTTTTCGACCTCAGAGGCCTCAGAGCCTGGTGTCATGCGGCCTGAATATGCAGGTAATGCTGTGGAGTCTTCAAAAACCCCGTCCTGTCTGAATTACAAATTTACAGGAGGATGAAACAGAGGAAACCGAAAGCCCCCCAGACCCTTAGTCGGCTCTTAAACCCTGCGCTAGCCCACTCTGTCTCTGTAGCGTTGTGCAGTAATATTTTTAGCTGTGGTGCAGAGGATGGTAAGGTGCGCATCTTAGGGTGATGGGAGTCAAATGTGAGCGAGAACTGGGATTTAAGGGTCACACTTTGGGGGTATCCCAGGTCTGCTTTCTGCCCGAGTCCAGTCTGCTACTTACTGGAGGGAATGATGGGAGGATCAGGTTGTGGGATGTGAGCGGAAAGATGGAGAAGCCGCAGAAGAGCCCTTCGAGGCACATCCACAGGAAGAAAGCAAAGAGGGCAGCGTGGTGGGAACTCTAGAGCCCTGGGAGCTGAGGATGAGGGGCATGCAAAGAATCTGCCGAAGCTCGATACTGAACACGGAGAAAAAGTGAACTGGCTTTTAAGTACAAAACTTAAAGGGAACAAAAGCATATTAGTGACTGATCAGACGAGTTGTGTGTCTTTGTATGCCCTAAGTGAACTTTAGGTCCAATAAAATGCATTGCAAAACTAAAAAAAAAAAAAAAAAAAAAAAGAAAAGAAAAGAAAAGAAAAGAAAAGAAAAGAAAAGAAAAGAAATCTGTCCTCTGGTATACAATTTCCAGTACGCACAGCTTGGAACCTCACCAAGGCAAGCCATGAACTATCACAGAAATAAAATCTCATTTTAAAAAGTGGGCCCATTTCACTTAAGTGGAACTGGGAAAGATATTCTTGTGATGATGACATCGCTAGCATTTCTAACGCCTGGGCTGTGCCTGGTATGTGATGGTGACGCCAAATCTGGTGTCCTCTACAGATTTTCACTGCCCCAAGGTGGCCAGAAACTTGCTTCTCTGTGTCCCCACATTTGCCCCACGTGCGCGAGGAAGCCACTGCTGTCATAGCAGAGGACAGAGCAAACTGTGCATAAGTTAAATTCTTTTTTTCTTTATATTTCTTTATTTTTTATTAGATATTTTCTTTTTTTTCTTTCCATTTTTTATTAGGTATTTAGCTCATTTACATTTCCAATGCTATACCAAAAGTCCCCCATACCCACCCACCCCCACTCCCCTACCCGCCCACTCCCCCTTTTTGGCCCTGGCGTTCCCCTGTTCTGTGGCATATAAAGTTTGCGTGTCCAATGGGCCTCTCTTTCCAGTGATGGCCGACTAGGCCATCTTTTGATACATATGCAGCTAGAGTCAAGAGCTCCGGGGTACTGGTTAGTTCATAATGTTGATCCACCTATAGGGTTGCAGATCCCTTTAGCTCCTTGGGTATTTTCTCTAGCTCCTCCATTGGGAGCCCCGTGATCCATCCATTAGCTGACTGTGAGCATCCACTTCTGTGTTTGCTAGGCCCCGGCATAGTCTCACAAGAGACAGCTACATCTGGGTCCTTTCGATAAAATCTTGCTAGTGTATGCAATGGTGTCAGCGTTTGGATGCTGATTATGGGGTGGATCCCTGGATATGGCAGTCTCTACGTGGTCCATCCTTTCATCTCAGCTCCAAACTTTGTCTCTGTAACTCCTTCCAAGGGTGTTTTGTTCCCACTTCTAAGGAGGGGCATAGTGTCCACACTTCAGTCTTCATTTTTCTTGAGTTTCATGTGTTTAGGAAATTGTATCTTATATCTTGGGTATCCTAGGTTTTGGGCTAATATCCACTTATCAGTGAGTACATATTGTGTGAGTTCCTTTGTGAATGTGTTACCTCACTCAGGATGATGCCCTCCAGGTCCATCCATTTGGCTAGGAATTTCATAAATTCATTCTTTTTAATAGCTGAGTAGAACTCCATTGTGTAGATGTACCACATTTTCTGTATCCATTCCTCTGTTGAGGGGCATCTGGGTTCTTTCCAGCTTCTGGCTATTATAAATAAGGCTGCTATGAACATAGTGGAGCATGTGTCCTTCTTACCAGTTGGGGCATCTTCTGGATATATGCCCAGGAGAGGTATTGCAGGATCCTCCAGTAGTACTAAGTCCAATTTTCTGAGGAACCGCCAGACGGATTTCCAGAGTGGTTGTACAAGCCTGCAATCCCACCAACAATGGAGGAGTGTTCCTCTTTCTCCACATCCTCGCCAGCATCTGCTGTCACCTGAATTTTTGATCTTAGACATTCTGACTGGTGTGAGGTGGAATCTCAGGGTTGTTTTGATTTGCATTTCCCTGATGATTAAGGATGTTGAACATTTTTTCAGGTGCTTCTCTGCCATTCGGTATTCCTCAGGTGAGAATTCTTTGTTCAGTTCTGAGCCCCATTTTTTAATGGGGTTATTTGATTTTCTGAAGTCCACCTTCTTGAGTTCTTTATATATGTTGGATATTAGTCCCCTATCTGATTTAGGATAGGTAAAGATCCTTTCCCAATCTGTTGGTGGTCTTTTTGTCTTATTGACGGTGTCTTTTGCCTTGCAGAAACTTTGGAGTTTCATTAGGTCCCATTTGTCAATTCTCGATCTTACAGCACAAGCCATTGCTGTTCTGTTCAGGAATTTTTCCCCTGTGCCCATATCTTCAAGGCTTTCCCCCACTTTCTCCTCTATAAGTTTCAGTGTCTCTGGTTTTATGTGAAGTTCTTTGGATATTTTCTTTATATACATTTCAAATGCTATCCTGAAAGTTCCCTATACCCTCCCTCCACCCTGCTCCCCTACCCACTCACTCCTGCTTCTTGACCCTGGCATTCCCCTGAGCTGAAGGGGTCTGCAATCCTATAGGTGGAACAATAATATGAACTAACCAGTACCCCCAGAGCTCGAATCTCTAGCTGCATATGTAGCAGAAGATGGCCTAGTTGGCCATCACTGGGAAGAGAGGCCCCTTGATATTGCAAACTTCATAAGTTAAATTCCTGCTCTACCTAAACTCTTTCAAGTAGCTGGTAAAAATGGTAACTGTTGGAAGTGCTCTTGGCCCGAGGCAAGACACCTGTGTAAACAGCAATGATCTGGATAGAGTGTGATAATTTAGATATTAAATATGCCTAAAATCTGTATGCTTGGTCCCTAGTGTGATACTCAGGAGGTGGGACTTTCGGCAAGTGCCTGGACCCTGAGGGGTCTGAACTAATCAATGGATTGATGTGTTTGTTATGGGTCCATAATTTGAGAGCATCATTGAGAAATGGCAGAAACCAATATGTAGGGCCCTGTTTGCAGAGGTAAATGATGGGAGATGTGGCCCTGAAGGGTACAAGTTCTTAGTCGTCCCCCCCCTTCCCTTTCTGCTTCCTGGCCATATGAAGGGAGCAGCTTCAATGCCCAGCGTGTGCTCACCACAATGTCTTACAGAAAGACTGAGAGCAACAGCCAGTGGCCACAGACAGACTCCTCCGACACCAGAGATCAAAATTAACCTTTCTGTGATGTATGTATTGCCTTGGAGTCCTTTGGGTGTAGACCCAGGAGTGGTGAAGTTGGAGCATGCGGTGGATTTAGCTTTAGCTTGTTACAAAACCTCCCCACAGTGTGTAGACTAGTCAACACTCCAAGCACAGAGCATGGGGTTCTCCCTTGGCACTGATCTGCTCCTGATCTCTGTCAGACTATTGAAAAGTGGGCCTTCCACAGTATTCTCCATGTTCATTTCTAGAGCAATAAATATGTACAGAATCCCGAGACAGAGTTGAGGACACTGAACTGATCAGTGAGTGACTGGGCCCATAACAGTCTCCTTTCTACCGACAGACCATACAGAAGAGGTCTTCACCCAGACTAGCATCGTACTACTACCTCAATCTGTGCATCCGTTTCTCCAGCAGCAATGAACAAAGCTAATGAGTACAACTGAATAAAGCACTCTGCAGTCACAAGTGAGAGTTCTCATTGCCAAGAATTTGGTTTTTTTTTTTTTTTACAAAGTCTTTGTAAATTCATGTAATTTAGCAGAATGAGAACGAATAACCTCATGTGTTTAGAAAATTACAGAACTACAATTTCTTCTGCTAATAGCCTACAAGCAACCTATTCATACCCCGCCCTGGGTGACAAGTTCAGCTATCAAGGGAAGAGGTGAGAACCCAGAGGATATGTTCAAACATATTCCTCTCCCCACAATGCATCTGCACTGTTCAACATCGCCTCCAGATATCAGATAGAAATATTTATCTGTTAGAAGCAATTTCTCAAGAAAAATTCTTCAGGGTACTCGAAGCTTTCTGATCTTCTGGGGGAAACACTCGCACCATGTTCCACTAATCTATGTGGCAAGCATATTTTGTATTGGGTTTTGGGACTACAGAATACAGTAAGATACAGCCCTGTCCACTGAGGATCTGGCTGTGCCAGAGATGCTCAAATAATACAGAATATCTCAGAAACAGGACGTGTTCCTTTTGCTGAATGTCAGTGGGTCTTTAGAATGGCTTGTGTATGAAATGTACCCCAAAGGCTCCTGTATTGAAGGCTTGGTTCCTAGCTGATAGTTCTTATCATTGAGTAGAGATTAGGTCCAGCGGGCTGACTAATCCATTGATTGATCCATATTCTGATGGAGTTATTGAAAGGTGATAGAAAGTGGGATGCAGGTCCTGACTGGAGGTAGGAGGTCACCTGGGATTAATCTTATGCCCTGCCCTTCCTATCTGGCCTTTGCTTCTTGGCTGCTAGATGCTGAACAGCCATTCTTGCTTCTGTAATAGTCTGTGTCATAGATGCATGGAGCCAAATTACTGTGGGTGGAAGTCTCTGAAACCATGGACCAGAATAAGTCCTTCTGTGTGAATACTATTTTTCTCCAGTGTCATAGTGACGAAACTAACAAAATGATAGAGACTCTGGGTCATGAGCCTGAATTTAGAATTTGGGGGTGTCCTGGGGTACCTCTTGTAGAACTTTTGACTCAGTAGTGATATGGAGCTAAATTTACAATTCCTTCAAGGCAAGGGAAAACAACTTGGTAAAGATCTGCATAGAGGAAGTTTACTACTGTGACGGGAAGAATCTTTGTCTCATTTCTCAGTGTTAGGACTCCAGTGTGGTAAGGGAGTCAGGAAAGTAGCTGAGATTTCATAGTTTCTTTAAGGAGTTTGAACCTGTTTAAATCAAGTAGGTATGACCCTCCCCCCCCCCCCCCCACTTTATCTGCTTATATTGTATATTTATTTATGACCCACAGTCCTCTGTCACCTGTCTCCCATCAGACCTACCAGTCCCAGGCTAAGGGCACAGTGAACTGAGCTCTAATGGGCTTCATCTTTTCTGGCTTTGTGCAGAAAACAAGGCACACAACCACAGTGGTGCAGTCCTGTAGTCCATGGATCCAGAGACGATTCTAACTGCTGCATTCAAACAACGTTAAATGGCTCTCTTTATTATGGAGTTACTTTTTGTTTTTCTTCGTAAAAAAAAAAAAATGCTAAAAGAAGTTTGCCTAGTACTGTAGTTTAAATGTCACAAAGTCAAACTTAATTATAATATTAATTTTAATATCAACGTTTGCTTCCCATTCTCCGTAGATTGGTTGGTTTGTTGAGGCCGGGTTTCACAGTACATCCTTGGTTATCTTGGACTTACTCTGTAGACCAGGCTGGTCTTGAACTCACAGAGATTTGCTTGTCTCTGCCTTCTGAATACTGGGATTAACAATGTGCCTCCATGCCTCATCGTTTTCATTCCTTGGTAAACACACACACACACACACACACACACACACACACACACACACACACACAACAAATAGAAATAGTCTTTCCCAGGAAAGAACACACCAATTGGTTATCTGATATGAAATAAGCAACTCTGAAAACATCCATATAAGTAATACAGAATGAGCAGGGTATGTAGAAACACACACACACACACACACACACACACACACACACACACACACACGTAAATAACAACAATTGATGAAAAAAAGAGGTCATATATTTGAAAGAGAGTAGGGGAGGGTTTGGTGGGAGGAAAGGAAAGGGGAAAAAGACATAATTATAATATCTCAAGACCAAAATAAACATTTTAACAATTATTGTTTTTTAAACTTTATCTTATTCTCCTCTGTCCCAGAAGTTACACGGCCACAGGGAGGTGCCTCCTGAACCTCATTAAGTTTTGGAAACTTCCCACGAGTCCTACAATTCATCCCGAGCATTCAATTTGCTCCAGAATTTCTGGGAGGCGGCTATTCCAGAACCAGAGACTTGCAGAATAGACTGTTAGGACCAGTTCCCTAGAGGTTATTAGAGACCGCTTAATCATGGTGAGAAAGCAGGCTGGAGAAGGGCGGGCAGGGGGCCGCGGGAGGGCATCTGAGATGGGGTCTGCAGCAACCCTGCTGCGTTTTTGTCTGGTGAATGCCTGAGCCAGAGGCCCTGTCCCTTTTAACGCCCTTCAAAGCTGACAGTACCTCTCAGGACTCTGAGCGTGCCACCCACTGTGGCCTCTTTAGAAGAGAATAGTCTGGAGAGCAGGGGCTTAAGGATGGAGCTACAAAGCCCCAAGCAGAAGAAGACGCACTAGTGAACCTTTGTTGTGGCCATGTTAGTGGAGACAGCTCGTTCCTCCTTACTACTACAAGGAAGCCCTCAAGTCCTGCGCACTCTGGGAGGCTGTAGTGTGGCCCCGCGCTCTTGGGAAGAGGCGGTCCAGGTGTTCCCTACGGTCCCTCACTGCCCCCATTTCTTCCTCTCCAAACCTGGAGATGTCACCCCGGGAAGTGGGGAGGGATCCGAGGCTGAGGTCAGACTTGGTGGGGATGGGGATGAGCACAGAGCCGCAGCCTAAAGGTTGGAGGGGGTCCGGTGGGGTCCTGGGAAGGGGCAAGTATAGTGGCTAGACAGAGGGCGGCAGTCTAGGAACGAGGGAAGTGGTGAGGCCCTGCGGAGAAGTGAGAGGCTTGGTCTTAGGGAAGAAAAGTGGAAAAGAAAGTGTAAAGGTGGCCAGGGAGGGTAGGTTTCAGAAGCCGGGAGCAGATCTCCGCGCTGCGACTCCTACGCGGTGCCCCAGGCTGGTTTCCCCTCCCGCCGCCCCTCCCCCTCCCGCCCCTGGAGCTGCGGAGCGGCGACCGGAGCTCAGGGCTGGCAATGGCGCGGGCGGCGGGCGAGCGGGGCCGGGCTGCACGGTGCGGGCGCTGGCGGCGGGGCGCGCTCCTCGCCTTCGCCGCGTGGACCGCCGGCTGGGTGCTGGCAGCTGCGCTGCTGCTCCGCGCACACCCGAGCGTCCTCTCCGAGCGCTGCACGGATGAGAAGAGCCGGCGCATCCTGGCTGCGCTGGTAGGTCCCGCCGCCGCATTGCCCAGTGTCGCGCGTCCAGGTCGGGTTCCAGACACCTTCTCCGGGTCCTCGGAGTCCACGTCACCTGCGATGCTGCAACATCGTAGCGGCCACTCCATCCTGGGATATGGGAATGGGGTGGGGGTACCCGCCAAAGGGAGATTAGGTTCCTATGCGCGTATGATATACCCAGGCAAAGAGCTCTCAGTTCGCTATGGGCGATCGGGACATCCCTCCTTTTTCTCCAGAATATAGTCTTGCGTCCCGGGACAGCATTCATGCCAGAAAGTTTGCAGGGCCATTCCTGGTCAGTGATGCTTACATCCAGTTCTAGTGGCCAGGTTTGGAGGATATACATCTTTCTTACGCTATCTCGCCCCTTAAGCCACCATCCTTCGGTGATCCCATGGGACTGCCGGAACACCCCAACCTGATCAAACCCCATTGTTTGATTGTTGCTTGGGCTCCTCCTCCTGATGACCTAAAGACAAGGCCTTTGGCTGTTCGGGTCCAGAGGAACCGAGGCAGACACCTCCTAAGGAGCACAAGGAGCCATGGAGCCAGCCTGGTCGACCCTGTTCCATGGTCTACCGTGGTCCGCTAAAGAGAGAAAATCAGAGGATTGTGTCCGAGCTGCTCCTTAACCTGGCCGGGCTGTTGTAGATACAAAGAAACATCACTATCAGGGGACTGCTGAATGGTCGGAGTGGCCTTTCCTCTAAGAAGTAAAATGCTCTTTTTTTATTTTTTATTTTTTTTATTTTTTTATTTTTTATTTTTTTGGATTCTGCTTAGAAATTCGTGCTTAGGAGAGACTTGAGTACAGGCAGGCATGGCCGACCTCTAAAAAGTCGGAGAAAGTAGCCTGTATTTGCTCCCCACTGTGATTATTCGAGTCCTAAAATCTTGAGCATTTGGTTTGAAACCTCCAAGAAACTCTTGGGGGGGAGGGGTTTCAGTTCACTTGCTTTAAAAGGTTTTTCTTTTCTTTTCTTTTCTTTTCTTTTCTTTTCTTTTCTTTTCTTTTCTTTTCTTTTTGTTTTCAGATTGTGGGAATTTAGAAATGGATTTAGTATTAAGCATTGAGTATTTTAAAAGTATTTGTCTTCCCCTCCTGCTTCTTCATCACCTCTACCACCACCTTCTCCTTCCTTTTTCCTCCTACTCCTTCCCTCCTTCTTCCCTCTCTCCGTTCCTCCCTCTCTCCCCCTGCCCCCCTCCCTCCCTCTTTCAAAAAGATTGGGAAACATTAAGCCACCAAAGCATGTTTTCTAACTAAATGTTGCTACCGTCACCGTGTTAACTTGCTTCCTCCACAGAGTGACACACACGTTCTGTCTTCTGCTCACTGCTTAACTGAAGTTTCATCAAATTTTAAATCGCAGGGTTTAAACTCTAACAGCACTTGCTCTTCTTGCAGATGGGGACATTACTTTCCCCAGTAGCCATCTAAAAATCCCCAAAATAAAATTCCCTTTTATTTTGGTGAAGGTCGCTGACTAAGACAACAACATTTAGTAGTTTGGCTAAGACCCAGGTCCCACTTACAAACTTAATATAATCTTGTAGATTAAAATAGGAAACAGAGCCCATTATTTATTTATTTACCTTTGGTCATGCTGAGAGAAGCCTAATGGAAATTAAATTGCCTGATAGGATTTAAGTAATTGGTAGTCATAACTTTCCCTGCATTCCAGGCTGTAAATTAAAACCAATTCTGTTTAGAAGCTTTACCAATACATCTTCGATGCAGCCATATGGGATCGTTTTTAGTTTGACAGAGAGCTGAAAAGATTGATTCTGTCTTTTACAGCTCTCAATCCTAACTCTTGCCAAATTCCCAAAGCCTGTTTCCCAAAGTTTGTGTTTGTTGGGAGTGTCAGGTGAACCGCTGCGGGTGGGGGTTGGGGGGGGGCGCTGTGGATGCTGTGTGTGAATTGTTCTTCACTCAGGCAAGCATCTCTCTTCACCTTCTCACTGGCCTTTCCTGATACGTTCATTCTGCACTTGCTGAGGCAAAACTGAGAAAGTGCCCTGACTCATTGTACCCAAGACCTTAAATCAGGGCAGACTGAAACGCAGTTCCAGCCAGGCAGCTGCCAAGCAGAGGCTGGCATTGTGGCTTCTGAAGACTGGCTCTGAATCGCGCCTCTGTGTCCTGGCTTCCCCGGCACTTTGCATTTTGCCTGGCTTTCATCCTACATAATAAAAGCGGTTGTTATTTTTCTGACTGGCCTCCAGACTCTCATTAGCTTTCACTCTGAGTACCCAGTGCACATAAGAAATTAGAGCCAAAGGGAGGTTCTCTCTGGCAGAGCCAAGAGTCCTGGTGAGTCTCCCATGCGGGCAGTTATGTGTTCCTAGGCCCCGGAGTGTCAGGTAGCTTTGCTGGTAGTGGAGGAAACTTACCTGCAGAATATAGCAACCAGGTGGTAAAGAGATGGCTAGAGGATGGGGTGAGGTCCAACATTTGCAGAGACAAGACTTGCTTAGAAAGTCAGCTTCACTTGTTTTGGAAGCTTCAATCCCTGGGTCCTTTGGATTCCCCATTTTCCTGCTCTTTTGTGTGACTTACCATCTATACAGCATCCACAGAAGGGGCACTTCTCCTGGGTTGTCTGTGAGGTTGCTAGAGCCTGATTTCTCTGGGGAGCTAATGTGTTGAGGCTCTGCTGGGCTGAGGAGTGGTTGGGGAGCATCAACACAGACACCCCAACATCCCCAGCTTCTGCAGGCAGATCACCATAGCTCTGCCAGTGCCTGTTGATGCCCACGCTGCCCAGTAGTACAGGCAGAAGCACAGAGCGTGCTATTTCACTTAACCTTCACAACAAACTCTAACAGCATTGGCTGTTCTTGCAGATGGGAACATTTAAGCCCATTGTCCTGCCTAATGATGTTAATGTGTCGAGGATTCAAGAGTCTACTTGGTGCCTTGGACAATAGAGACCCTGAGTTGAAAACCTCCACACTGCACACCCTGGACATCAGCGTAGGGGACTCCTCATCCTCCACAACAATCGTCCCATAGGTTGTGATATTCAGAGGCCTTTACTGCCTCGGACTAGTTAGGTGCTATGGAATTTTGCACTATTGCCTACATTAAAGATTCCGGGTTTTTTTTTTTTTTTTTTTTGTCTGATTGTTTTTGTTTTTGTTCTTTTGGTTTTGTTTTTATTTGTTTTGTTTTGTTTTTATTTTTATTTTTATTTTTATTTTTTTGTTTTAAACAGGGCAGACTCCTCTCTCTGTCTCTGTCTCTGTCTCTGTCTCTGTCTCTGTCTCTCTCTGTGTGTGTCCTGTGTGTGTGTCTTAATAGAGATGGCACAGGCCCCAGGGAGCCCGGCAGCCTGGGCCTCTGGTCTTCCGCACACTGGTAGACGAGCGTTTGCATGATGGGGCGATGCTTGCTGAGATTCTGCCAGACATCGAGTGGCTTCCTGGAGAAGGACTGTTATCACATGCGCTTGCTTCTGAGTGAGTGCACATGCTTAAGTGAGTTTCTTTCTTAGACCACTGCAAAGTTATGTTAGCCAGCAGGCTTGGGGGCCTTTGGCCACTCCACTTTATATCCTGCCGTTTTTGATACTAGGCTTCCCAGCAAGAAGCCAAAGTCCTAATGCCCAGAAAGAGTTTAGGCTTTTACAAATGCCACCCCAAGCTCCCCCATCTCTCCCCCCCACCTACTCCTAGGCTGATACCAACTTAGTAGTGACACCATTGTTCTAAGCATTTCCTGACTCCTGTTTGGAAATTGTTCTCCAAATTTGCCAAGGTGAGTTTCTTGGGTGTTTCATTGGTGAAACAGATGTGTATATAAAGCAATGTGTTGGTGGACCCAACGCAGACAATGCTCACATGGCTGTCAAGTGGGAAGAGAGAGAGAGGGGGGGGGAGGGAGAGAGAGAGAGAGAGAGAGAGAGAGAGAGAGAGAGAGAGAGAGAGAGAGAGAAATTTGACAGGTTGGGAAGCATGTCTGTGAGATGGGACAGGAGAATGACTATTTTTGGATGAGGTTTGTTTGAGATACTGTTTCATTCTATAGAAAATCTGGTCTCAAACTTATGGCTGTCATTCTGCCCTGTTTTCCCCAGTGCTAGGACCGTGGTGTAAATCACTGTGCCAAGCTTGAAATAGAAGATTTTAGACTGGTGTGGCATGCTACAGAGCACATATGGAGATCAGAGTGCAACCTTGGGTGTTAGTCCTTATTTTCTACTTGGTTTGAAAACAGGTTTGTTTTTGTTTTTGTTGTTTTTTTTTTTAAACCACCATGTATACCAGAGAGTCTCCTGTTCCTGCCCCCATCCCCCAATCTTGCCGCAGGAGCACTGGGAATACAGACGAGTGCTAACACACCTTCAGGTCCTCATAGTTGTGCAACAAGATGTCACCCACTAAGCCATCATCCAAGGCCTGGAATAATATTTTTGATAGACTACTCCAGTCTGGCCTCAGGCCCAGGCTTTAACTGCTCTCCATTCTGAAGTACCCTCTCTGATTCTCTGGATACTTGTGCTTTGTCAGAATTTGGGCACAGCTTGCTGTGACAGAGCAACCCTCTGCTTCACTGCCCGACGATGAGGCTCCCTTCACTTTAGCACTGAGGTCAAACCATGCCCTCCATTCTCATAACCAGGTCTGGGGAGCTGGAGAGGGGAGCTTACATTGCGAGGGATACCGTGCTAGGGACTGGGATACCGTGCTAGGGACTGTGCCTCTGACTTTGTTGGACCTTGTGGTGTCTCCTGTGACACTGGTCTGTCCTCCTCCTACATGCCCAGAGACAAACCTAGGCTGACCCAAAATTAAACTGCGTTGTGTGGTGGTCCTGTCCATACTGTGCTCTGGTATTAGCCAGGAGCCTGCAAAGCTGTCATTTCTCCTGTGAGCTAAGCCTGGGAGCTTCAGTGGGGAGGTGGTCTCCTGACTACTCATTCAAAAATGGGTTAATTTGAAAAGTTGTCAATGTTAATCTGTTTGTGTCAAGATGGGGACTAAACCTCAGGCCCTGTTCTAGACTGCTCTCGATGAGATTCTCTGGCTCTGGAATCTGCAGGTGTAACACATGGTTGTGGCAGTGACAGTCACCATTTAGAGGAGAAGAGTCAGCTGCCCCCTGCTACACACTTACTTTCGACTCCTAAGCAAAAGAGAACAGCTCTGTGGCTGGCTAGGGGCACAGCCAGGGCCCAGCTTTCGACCTGGTCTCCAGGGCCTCTTCTCTGGGCTTCATCGGGGGACTGGCTCCCTTCTCTCTGCTTTGCAGCACTGTGAGATTGTGCAGTTCTGCCTTCTCCCCCACCACATGGGCACTCACTCCTTCTTTTTCAGTTCTGCCCCGCACCTCGTGCAAGAGCATTCCCAATTAAATTACTAATGCAGTCACATTAGAGAAATGATTGTGGAACTGATCCAAGGCCTTTTTGGACATCACTCAGACTCTCTTGTTTAATTTAAAAGTATCTTGAGGAAGTTTTATTATAGAGATGTGAAGCTGTAAACACGAGACAACATCGGGGAAGCACAGATGCAGACAATGGGTGACAGGAATGAATGACACGTACTGTCGTATGACCATATCTCCCCACTCACTGCTTGTCTTAGTACCTACTCTTCCCAGGATGTTCCGGGAAGGCCTCTGAGAAGCCTGACTGGCTGTTCGTTATGTGCTGTGGGAGCACATGCACACAGGAGCACATAAGCACATGAACAAAGACTGACTGACACTGCCTTCCCACGCTCACTTCCTGCCCCTGTGCCTTGGAAAGGGGTCTCAGAGCTAAGGTCAAAGGACAGCATTTCCGCCAAATTCTGTGTAGTCCCAAGTACACAGCGCAGCACAGGAGCACAACCTCAAGCAAGGCCATTTAAAGCAATTTTACCAGAATAGGTTTATACAATTTCCTTATGGTTATTGCTTTTCTAGACAAAAAAAAAAAAAAAAAAATCCAGCCCAAGGAGGCTAGGAAAATGTCTCAGAAAGTGTGATGTTCTTGTTGTACAAGCATGGAGACCTGAGCTTCGATTCTCAGTGAAAGTCAGTCATGGTGGTATAACCTGTAACCCCAGCAGTGGGGTAGGGCAGAGACAGGCAGAGCCTGGAATCACTGACCAGTGTAGCCAAAACAGTGAGTGCCCAGTTCATTGAGTGTCTGTCTCAAAAAAAAATAAGGTTAAGAGCAATACATGAAAGAAACTCAGTTGAACTCTGGCTTCCATATGCACAGTCATACACACCCACTACCACCACCACTACCCCCACCCCCACCACCATCACCACCACTACCACTACTACCACCACCACCACCACCACCACCACCACCACCACTACCACCACCACCACCATCACCACCACCACCACCACCACCACCATCACCATCACCACCACTACCACCACCATCACCACCACCACCACCACCACTACCACCACCACCACCACCACTACCACCACCACCAGCAGCAACAGCACATCTCTGGGCTTATAGTGCTATTCTCTAGATGGGAGATCAGGCCCAACACTTCCTTTCTATTTTAACCTTTTATTTCATGTATAGAGGCTTCAGTTGCATTTATTTATGTGCACCATGTGTGTGCCTAGAGTCTGAGTCAGAAGTGGGTGTCAGACCTTCTCCTGGAATGGAGCAAATGGCTGTGAGGTGCCCTGTGTGTTCTGGAAACTGGACTCAGATTCTCTGCAAGAGCAAGAGGATGGGCTGCTGAGCCACCCTGCCTGCTCTGGGTCCCGGCTTTCTTTCTGCAGAGTTTTCTGTTATGAGAAGACTTGTCACATGGTGTTTGGCTAGTATGAGCCTCAGTGTCTGTGTTTCACAGAGATCTAAAGGACATCATAAGAGGAGAGACCTGTCAGCAGGAAGCGGGAACGGGGTGGTGGGGGAGGGGCAGCTCAGGTCTTGGGACTGCTGGGAAGTCACTGTCTTAAAGTGGTCAGATGCTCCAGGCACCATTTTCAAGCATAGGTGTGTTCTTTGTTAACCGGCTTTTTGAACACTCTGTCTTCAGTATTCATAAAAGTCCACAACTTCTTCTTGACTACTTTGTGGTTTGGAATTTTTGCACGGTATGGAGGTAGTGTGGTGTGTACATTATATTTTGCATGTGGGGCAGCCCCAGCCACGGAGCAGATAAGGAATTCTGAGATATACGCAGTCAGAGTCAAGCAGCGGCTGTAAATGCCCGGTCGTCTCGGCCTCGCTTGACACCACATGTGGCCAAATGAGTCATGAAAGCTTGTGGCTTCCAGTCAGCTTTTGGGTTTGAAATTATTTGCGTGTAAGCACCAGGAGTTTGTTTTCTTGACTTTAAGGCACATCTTATAATCAACTCAGAAACAATAAAGCTGACTCATGTGAAACTACCCGCCCGCCTTTGCAAAGAACACGCTGGCATATCTGATCGTGGTTCAAAGGTCATCTTGTTTAGCCTGGCCCTGGGTTATACCTCCCTTGTGTGCATCTCACCGGGCTGCACTGTCACTGTCACTCTGTAAGGAAGGCAGAGCAGCTAAGATACAGAGGAGGAGAAGGAGGCCCTGACCAGGTAGGAAGCACGCTGGGAATGGCAGCCCAGCAGTCAGACTTCAGGCTTAAGGCTTTCCATCCAGTGGTTTGTTCAGTGCGCCACACTGCACAGTGTCCACAGGTCATCCAGGCCTTTTGCAATGAGCAAAACAGGGTGAAAAGACACTGAGATTTTATTCCTGTCTTAGAACTGTGTAAGGAGTAAGGTGAGTGGATGTAGGTTCATTTGCTGTAGAAGCTTTGGGAGAGGACAGCGGCTTGTATTTACTAATATGGAGGGATTCATTTGTGCGGCCTTAGAAAGTATGCTCATCTTGTGATACACATGAGTCCAGAGATTTAGGCTTCATAAAAAATGGTGAAGCATATGCCAGCAAGATTTTTGCTGACAGAACCCTGATATAGCTGTCTCTTGTGAAGCTATGCCAGTGCCTGGCAAATACAGAAGTGGATGCTCACAGTCATCTATTGGATGGAACACAGGGCCCTCAATGAAGGAGCTAGAGAAAGTACCCAAGGAGCTGAAGGGGTCTGCAACCCTATAGGAGGAAGAACAACATGAACTAACCAGTACCCCCAGAGCTCTTGTCTCTAGCTGCATATGTAGCAGAAGATGGCCTAGTCGGCCATTACTGGGAAGAGAGGCCCCTTGGTCTTGCAAATTTTATATGCCCCAGTACAGAGGAATGCCAGGGCCAGGAGGCGGGAGTGTATGGGTTGGGGACAGGGCGGGGGGAGGGTATAGGGGACTTTCAGGATAGCATTTGAAATGTAAATGAAGAAAATATCTAATAAAAAAAAAAGAAAAGAAAAATGGTGAAAATAGGGCTGGAGAGATGGCTCAGTGGTTAAGAGCACTGACTGCTCTTCCAGAGGTCCTGAGTTCAAATCCCAACAACCACATGGTGGCTCACAACCATCTGTAATGGGATCTGATGCCCTCTTCTGGTGTGTCTGAAGACAGCTACAATATATATATGTGTGTGTGTATATACATACACATATATGTATATGTATGTATATATATATGTGTATATATATATATATATATATATATATATATATATATATATAGTGAAAATTAAGAACAGAATTGTGATTCTTCTTCCGTTACTCCATGCTCCTTCTTCCGACTGTCAGCCAGTAGAGTCTTCCTAGGGATCTACAGCATGGTGGGGAAAGGTCTCCAGATTCCCCCGCCCTCTGAGAGGTTCTATCCTGGAATCACGTGGTGTTTAGAAGTGACACCCCATCGAAGGCTACTGGGGAAATCTTCACCGCTGCTACCATTGCAGACTGTCTCCACGCTTCCAGAGTGTCACGAGACACGGCACCCTGTGCCTTACGTCCACTCTGTGAGCCCGGAGGCATGCTATCTGACATTCTGAGAGCTTCAGGAACAAAAGCACCTCTTATTCGAAGATAGCAAACACCAGTGTGTTTGGAAGGGACAGTGCCGTGGTCACACTGAGGGGCAGATGAGACTCCACGGCCTCATCCAACCTAGCTGTTCTGGCATGGGATGTTAAGAGTCTCCGGCTAAGCCTCCACAGTGGAGTCAGACGGCCGTGGCCTGCGTCGGTGTTCTCACGTGCATCCAGCGCCACTGCAGAAGACGAGCTCTTGACGCTGGATGTGTGGTTTTGAAGGCCCTGTCCTCAGCTAGACTGAGTGACATAATCCTGATGAGACTCTCACCAAATTAGGCTTGGCCCTCTGTTCATGTAGGGGATCCGTTCTGGAACCTCCCTGCAAACCAAACATCAACCCAAGGATTTTAGTCCCTTCTACGGCAGCCTAGTGTCTGCATGGTCAACACATTTCCCTTTGCTTTGATTCACCTCTGCGTTTCCTTTGATACCTGCTACAATGGAAGTACTTGCTATAGTGTATAATAGAGGAGTGACGGCGTGTGAAGCAGTCGGTACCTGTTCTGTGCAGATGCAATATTTAATCAATGTTTCCACTAGGCGTTGGCTGGGGAACTCACAGAACAAGGCAATCACCTGAACCCGCCTCCCGGGTGGCCTCCAACACTCTCATGGGCATTTTCTCTCCTCAGCTAATTACAAAGTCCTTTGCCCCCTATTCCTGCCCTGCAGTGACCCTCTGTTCCTTTTGTTCCAGTGCCAGGACTATCGCCGTGGCTGGCTCACGGGCGCCCTGTGCGAGGACCTGTGTGTGGGCGGGGAGCTGCTGTACCAACGCTGCCTGTATTACGAGCGTGGTAAGAAGGTGCTGCAGGCTCAGTGGCGTGGCCGGACCGTTGTCCTCAAATCCAAGAGGGAGGCCTTCTCCAGCTTCCCGCCCCTCACTCTGCTGGAGGAGGAAGCAGGGGCAGGTGCCCCCGGCATCCCTGAGGCTGAGCTGCTCCTGATGGTGGCCGGGGAGGTCAAGAACACGCTAGGCTTGGAGCTGCCCAACAACAGCATAGCCCCGCTATGGCCTGCCAGGCAGGGCCCTGGCTGGCGGCAACAGCTGGCCAGTGCGTGGTCACTGCTCCAACAGGAGGAATACGTATACTTCAGCCTGCTTCCAGATCTGAGCCGCCACATCCTACCGGTGCTGGGATCCTGCGGTCACTTTTATGCAGTGGAGTACTTGGCTGCTGGTAGCCCTCACCACAAGGCTCTCTTCCCACTGGATGATGCTGGCCAAGCACAGGCTATTAGCCACATTGCCCTCAGCTTCCTGGACATGGTGAGCCATTTCGACAGTGACTTTTCCCACCGGCTCCACCTCTGTGATGTCAAACCTGAGAACTTCGCCATCAAGAGGGACTTTACGGTGAGTGGAAGCAGGCTGCCATGTTTGTGGTAAGAGAAGAGATTCTGGTCTGTGTAGGAGGAAGTGAATTCTTGGCCTCTGGAAGGAAGCCCATGCAACTTTGGGCAGCCTTGTGGTTCCTGGTGATTCCCGTTCCAGACCACTTCCTTGCCAGGTTGACAAAAGGGTTTAAGAAAATGCATCTCCAACCTCAAGAGGAGAGGTCCAGTCCAGTGAAGAAGCCCACAGGAGGCAGAGACAGGCAGGGGGCGGAGGAGACATCTCACTTCCTTGAGGGCAGCTATGAGGTCTAGTTAGTGCTGCTACAGGATCTGTGGTCTTCTGAGGACAGTCTTCCTGGGCTGCAGATGGTGTGCTGTTCTTCCAGGCCAGGCATTCTGTGTCCACAGAACCAGTGTGCAGAGAACAGTCATTGCCAGCCGACATTACTCTTCTGGAGAGATTCTAGTCAGTTTCGTGTCTGCACATAAGACATTATGACTCCTGACGACATAGTCACTTGAGATGGGGGTTATAATCACTCGAGTCTTAGGGATGTGGCAGCGTGGAATGCTGTCCTCTGGGCATGACGTAGCCATTGTCCCCTTGAGCTCTCAGCAGCTGTGATTGCCTGCATGAGGGACATCAGGGCTATCTGTGATCCACAGTGGAGGGACAGAGGAGCTCATGAGACAGACACTATCTCCAGGAGTTGGCTCCTCCCCGAGGGTGTACTAGTGACCTCCTTAACATTACAGAGCTTGCTAGCAATGCAAATTCTAATTTTTGTTACGTTTACTTATTTATTCTGGGTGTGTGGGGGGCATAAATATCACAGCATATGCAGGGAGGTTGGATGTCAATTTGTGGGAGTTGGTTCTGTCCTTAATACCATGTAGTTTGGATACAGGTCTTCAGGTTTGGTGACAAGTGCCCTTACCTGGTCATCCATCTTACCAGCCCAGCAATGTACATTTCCATACTGCACCTCAGACCAACTGACTCTGTGTCTCACAAGGACAAGGCACCAACTGTGAGCCAACCCAATACTCAGAAAGACTAAGCAGGAGGGTGGTGAGTTCAAGACCAGCCTGGAGTACATGATAAGATTCTGTCTCAAACACACACACACACACACACACACACACACACACACACACACACACACAAGCTAACAAACCAGGCACCTTCGCTGTGGTCTTTAAGAACCACTGCATTCCTGCTTCCAAAAGGTGGGCTCTCTTTTTGACCCCTGACTGACTCCTGCCCTGAAGAGAGGGAGGGGTTCTTGTAGATGAGGCACAGGAACAGAAGATTCCAAGGCTCCCAGTGCAGGTCTTCAGGATTTATGAAGTGTGTACAAATAAACAGCTTGGAACAGGAAGGTGACCCCAAACCTGACAACCTGACAAGCATGCCTTTCAAGCAAGAGAGATAAGAGAGATGCTTCCAGAGAGAGAGAGAGAGAGAGAGAGAGAGAGAGAGAGAGAGAGAGAGAGGAAGAAGAAGAAGAAGGAGGAGGAGGAGGAGGAGGAGGAGGAGGAGAAGGAGGAGGAGGAGCAGGAGGAGGAGGAGCAGGAGGAGGAAGAGGAGGAGGAGGAGGAGGAGGAGGAGGAGGAGGAGGAGGGTAGTGTGGGGAGACCTTGAACAACGCACTCTGTGGAGAAAAGAGGATTATTTCCAGTCTGGTGGCCAGACCAGGTTCGAGCAGCAGACACTACTTAAGCCATTTTGTGCAGGATGAGTTTCATGACTCTCCTGATGCTGAGAAGTCTTGTGAAGGTTTCCCTGTTTGTTTTGTTGCTGTTCTTATTTTAGGCCCACAGGAGCTGTAATTTATTCTAGGCTACGCAGTATAAATTAAAGATGAATCTCTCACTGGGAGATGAAAGGAAGAGTGTCATGAATGGGGCTGAGGAGGAACACAGAGGCTGGAGAAAGTGCCAGAAGTCAGAAAGAATGGTCCTTGCTCTGATAACAAGTTATAAAGACAGGTTCGTTAGCATAGTCTCATTAATTAAAAAAATTAGAAACTATTATATCATTTTGTGTGCATGGGTGCTTTGCCTGATGTATGTCTATGTACCACTTAAAATCTGTTTTGTTTTTTGTTTTTGGCAAGGGGTTTGGGGGGAGGTTCAAGATAGAAATCCCTCTGTAGACTAGGCTGGCTTTGCCTCCCGAGTGCTGGAGTTAAAGGCACGTGCCACTAACACCTGGCTTAAAATATTTTTTGAGTTATTTGTTTTATTTTATGTATATGAGTGTTTTGCTTGCATGCTTGTATGTGAACCATGTGTGTTCCTGGTGCCCATAGAGGTCGGAAGAAAGCATGAGATTCCCTGGAAATGAAGCCATGCTTGGTTGTGGGTGCTAGGAACCAAGCCTGGATTCTCTGAAAGAGCAACAAGTGCTCTTAACTGCTGAGCCATCTCTCCAGCTCCCAGTTCTTTTTAAACTTTAGTGTTCTTAACCAAGGTAAGTGGCGAGATTAGTTTTTGTTTTTGGCCAAATAATGAGACAGGAAAGGTTGGTAGATTATTGAGGCTTGGGATGTAGCTCAGAGATAGATTCCTACCTGGCATGCGGGAAAACCCTGGGGTCAACCCTCAGCATTTCAAAAGGGAAAAAAAAAATCAGCAAAACACTCACTTTTAATTAGGATTGGGGGGGGGTGGGTAGCTCAGTGGCAGAATGCTTACCAGGCTTCTGCGATGCTTCTGGGCTCCCTGAAAATAGCAAGAAAAAGAGGGGACATGTTGGTGTGTGTATGGGAATGTAGGAAGAGGACATTTTGATGAGTGTGGGAATATAGGAAGGAGACATGTTGGTGTGGGAGAGATATAGGATGGGAGACATGGTGTGTGTGAGGATGTAGGAAGAGGACTTGTTGGTGTGTGGGTGGGGGGATGTAGGAAGGAGACATGTTGGTGTGTTGGTGGGGGGATGTAGGAAGGGGACATGTTGGTGTGTGTGTGTGGGATATAGGAAGAGGACTTGTTGGTGTGTGGGTGGGGGGGATGTAGGAAGGAGACATGTTGGTGTGTTGGTGGGGGGATGTAGGAAGGGGACATGTTGGTGTGTAAGTGGGGGGATGTAGGAAGGAGACATGTTGGTGTGTTGGTGGGAGGATGTAGGAAGGGGACATGTTGGTGTGTGGGTGGGGGGATGTAGGAAGGGGACATGTTGGTGTGTGAGTGGGGGGATGTAGGAAGGGGACATGTTGGTGTGTGGGTGGGGGGATGTAGGAAGGAGACATGTTGGTGTGTGGGGGGGTTGTAGGAAGAGGACATGTTGGTGTGTGGGGGGAGGAAATGTAGGAAGAGGACATGTTGGTGTGTATGGGGGGATGTAGGAAAAGGACACATTGGTGGGTGTGACGTCTGGTGAATATGATGTCATCGCGTGTGTGGGGGACATAGGAAGGGAGACTTGGGGTAGATATGGTCAAGATGCTTGGAACATATACATGACATTGTCGATGACTAAATAAAAAGATATTATATATATATATATATATATATATATATATACACACACATATATATATATATATATATATATATAAACAAAAAAAATGAAAAAAATTAACTCCCTCAAAACAAACAATGGCCTGTTTGCCTAGATTGAGTTTGTTATTAGGCAAAGATCATGAAAGCGGGAGGGGTTCTCTGTACTTTACTCTTACTATTCTGCAGGTTTTAAAATAGTTTAAGTCCCTTCTGCTGTTTTACTGACAATCCCCACCACCCTGAGTACAGAGAAGAAATCAAAGGTAGAAATGGGAAGCCCTTCCTTCTGAAACCAAATGACAGCAGTGAATGAACCCTCTCTGAGATGCTACCAGGTTGGGGGAGGGGGAGCTGACATTTTCACAGTGGCCTGTGAGGGCTTGTGGGAAGCCAGTTCCATCAAAGATGTCACATTTTGAAATGACTTCTTATCTCAAAGCTATCAGCTGTTGGACTTGGGCAGACTCCAGATTCTTGCAAATTTGAGCTCATTTTTTTTTTTTTTTTTTTTTTTTTGGTATCCAGGTGGTGGAGGAAAATCTGCATAATTTATAAGTTATTCTTTTTCTGGTTTTGAAGCCTGTTTGGTTGAAAGCCAGAAGGATAAATCTGAAATTCCGGCAGTCCTCAAGTTCTTACTCTGACAGTGGAATTAGTGGTTGATGCCCTTGGCGAAGGGCTTATTTATGCTGATCCTACTCCATGGCCCATCTGGTCGGTGTGTTGATGTGGGTACCAGATGTGCCATAAACAGCCGCCGTGACTGCTCATAGTCTTGGGGCTCAATTATGTCTCTCTCACAGCATTTGTAATCCTCATCGGGACATCAGTGAGGAAATGTGAAACTTAGCAGAGTCAAAATGGAATTCTCACAACAAACATAAACAATGGGGAGGGAGGGAAGGTGCTGTGCCTGATGCCTGGTAGTGAGTGTCACATGGACTCTGTCAAATCTACTGGCTTTCACAGAAGCCACCGCAGCCTCCAACAAAGACACTTCTTTGAAGATACAAGGACGTCCACCCCATTACATCAATCCTTGGACAGATGCCATAATTGTCAATCATTATGACCAAGGACTCTTGTTTCAAAACTTCTCGTGTTCCTCTCCTTACTTTTATCTCATGCATTAGGTTGTTCACACTCGTGTGTGTGTGTGTGTGTGTGTAGGCCAGTGCCATTCCTCAGGAGCCATACACCTTTAAATTATTGTTATTACTACTACTACTACTACTACTACTACTACTACTACTACTACAATTGTTGTCAGGATTTCCTCCTAGCCTGGACCTCACCACATAGATTAGGCTGGTTAACTTTCAAACTCCAGGGATCTATTGCTTTTGCTTCCACAGCTCTGGAATTTCATTTCTTTTCTCTTTTCTCTCTTTCTTCCCTTTTTAAAGATTTATTTATTTTACATACTTTATGTATGTGAGTACACTGTAGCTTTGCAGATGATTGCGAGTCTTCATGTGGTTGTTGGGAATTGAATTTTAGGACCTCTGCTCGCTCCGGTCAACTCCACTCTCTCACTCCCTGCTTGTTCCCGCCCAAAGATTTATTTACTATTATACACAAGTACAATGTAGCTGTCTTCAGACTCGCCAGAAGAGAGTGTCAGATCTCATTACGGGTGGTTGTGAGCCACCATGTCTTTCTTTTCTTTTCTCTCTTTTCTTTTCTTTTCTTTTCTTTTCTTTTCTTTTCTTTTCTTTTCTTTTCTTTTCTTTTCTTTTCCTTTCCTTTCTTTTCTTTTCTTTTCTTTTCTTTTCTTTTCTTTTTAATGTGGGTTTGGGGGATTGAACTCAGATCTTCAAGCACACTCTAGAAACCGAGCCATCTCCTCTGCTCCCTTATTTTTGCCTTTAAAACCTTCCCCTGACTTCTAACAATGGCCCTGTATTTCACCCACACCTGCGTCTCACAGCGGCACTACTTTGCTATTCAATTCTCTATGATCAGTGTTCTCTCCGATTACTTCTGTTGCTTCTGTTGACAAACATCACGACAGTCAAGAAAGAAATGGAAGGCACAGGCTAGAGAGATGGCTCAGTGGTTACGAGTGCCAGCTGCTCTTCTGGAGAACACAGGTCGGGTGGCTCACAACCACCTGTAACCCAGCCGCAGGAGATCCAACAGCCTTTTTCAGTCTCACAAGCATTTGCACACATGCGGCACACTTGCATACAAACACACACATGTACATAAGTACACAAATAAAAGCTAACCTTAAAAAAAGCAACAGAGAAATTCATTTTAAGGTCTTTTACATATTTCGTTTTTAAAGTCCAGAAAAGACCCAAAGATGAAAGTGATATGGCTGGCTACAGTCCCCATCCTTGAGTTAGGGACAGGAAAGCATTTTATTTTTGTACAGTAAAACTTTCGGACATAATCTATGATAATAGCTTGTGTCAAAGGAAGCACTTGTAAATGCCCTGGGGGAGCAAGGTCATGAGCTGAGCATTTCCTCCTGAGAGGTGGACTTGGTGGTCACAGCCCTGTGGTGACCCTTTCTCCAGTCACCCATAACCTATTGACATCAGGACAGGAAAAGGAGCCGTAATTGGGTTCTCCCGCAGGGCCCATGCTCTGATTTGATGGCAGTCTCTGCCGTTTTGATTTCAGGTGGTAGCTATTGACGTAGACATGGCCTTTTTTGAGCCTAAAATGAGGGAAATCCTTGAGCAGAACTGCACGGGAGATGAAGATTGCAATTTCTTCGATTGTTTCTCCAAGTGTGATCTCCGAGTGCACAAGTGTGGAGCCCAGCGTGTCAACAGCAACCTGCAAGTGAGCAGCCTAGACAGCTGGGGATGGTGATGTTTATATCTGCACGCCTCTGGGCTCATTGCATCCTGAGGGCATGCACATTTTGTTTCTTACTACCTGGGTGGTGGTGGCCGAAATGGCTCAGTGGGGTCTGATGGGTGGAGGTTCCAACACAGCCCCCCAGTGGGCCTATCTCTCTTTCCTGAAGCTCCTCCTGAGGCTGCTTCTGAGAGTTTGTTTGGAGATCCTAGCAGAGGAGTGCACTTACTTGCATGCCCTTGGCTCTCTCCAGGAGGTTGGCCACTTAGAGCAGGAAGCAGGAAGCACCCAGAATGCTGAAATAGGAAGGAGACACTTGCCTAGCCAGCCTGATCAGCCACACTCACCTTAGTGACCCACGAGGAGGCGTGTCCTGGGACAAACTGTCCTCATACCTAAGGAGATCCATTCTTCCTGCAAGTGTCTGTCTCCCTGTAAATTCTCACACAGAGAGAAAGAAAGAGGCCTCAGGCTCCTTGCCCTAAAGCCTCTCACTACTAATTCTGTCATCCAGCTCACACTCCCAGCCATACCTCTTTCTAGTCCATCTTTCCAAGGAGCTTACCCTAGGGTCTGATGGGACTCCTGAGCAGAACTGAAGCAGATAAAGCCAGGTGCTCAGGAAAACACACTGTGGGGTTTTCCTGCCATGAAGCAGAGCCCCATGCAACAGAGCTGTCTATCCATCGTGCGGGTGGCTCTAGCCCAGGCCAGGCAACACTGGCTCTACCACCACAGAGTCTGCCGACTTCTGAGTCAAGTGCCACGGTCACTGGGTGTTTCGTCTTTGAGAAGGCTAATCAATGACACAGGCTTTCGGGGTGCCCGTGTCAGCCCCCTCCATGTACCTGTGGTTCTGCTGTCCTTACACCATACAGACAAGAGTTGGTTTTTGTTTTTGTTTTTTTTTTTGTTTTTGTTTTTGTACAGAGTCCCCATCATCTTTGGTCTCATCCACAAGTCTTTGCATTAGAGAAACTAAGGACTGGCAAAAATGGCTCTGTGGGTTAAGTTTCTCACCAAATTCAACACCTTGGTTTTGATTTCTAGAACTCACATACATAGTTGTAAGAACTGGCTCCTGCAAATTGTCTTCTTACCTACACAAACATGCATGCACATACACTTATACACATACTACATGCACACGCACATACACACAAATACACACAGGCACACACATATAGACATCCTACTTGCACACACACAATACACTCATATACACACACACATGCACACACATATACACATATACACGCATGCATACACATATACACACATGCACACACACACACACACACACACACACACACACACACAGAACTCTTACAGATTAATTGAGAAGCAAGTGGAACCTTGAGCCAAAGAAAACTGTCAGGAGAGGGCAGGGGTAATGAGACACAGATGAAAAATCCAAACGGCCGAAGGATTTAGGAAATTATCTCATATCTCATCTCATCATTTAAAGACATAATTAAAATGATGGTAATTAAAATTCAACAATAATATGCTTTTGTCAATTGGGACTAGTCATTAAAATGCTATTAAGTACCATCTGAAGCTCTAGGGAGCTACATAAGTGTGTCCACCTTATGGTGACATTACGTTGTGGCTCTGGAGTGGATGTGGGCACACTTATCCCTGTGCCTGACTACTTGTCTTTGAGTATAGATCCAGAAGTGAAAGTAAGCTTTCTTTGGGATGTAGCATAAAGCACTAAATAGAAAAAGGTCAGCATGTGTAACATGATCTCTGACAGATGCCCTTTTCGTGTCAGAGTTCAGTTGCTGTGACAAAACACCGGATGCAAACAGCTTATAATGAGGGAAGTTTGAGGTCAGTCTATGGTCAGCCTGATGCTTTGCTTTGGGCTCAGTGGTGGAGCACAGCATCCTGGCTGGGGTGAATGGCAAAGAAGAGCTGCTTTCCTCTTGGTGGCAGGGACGCAAAGAGGGAGAAGAGACCTCCATCCTTTGCAAGGCACACATCAATGACCTAACTCACTCACACCTTTTAACAGCTCCACCACATCCTAATAGCATCAACCAAGGAGTATACATGGCTCCAGCTGCATATGTAGCAGAGGATGGCCTTGTCAGGCATCAATGGGAGGAAAGGTCCTTGGTCCTATGAAGGCTTGATAGATGACCCAGTGTAGGGGAATTGAGGGTGGGGAGGTAGGAGTGGGTGAGTGGGTGGAGGAACACCCTCATAGAAGCAGAGGGAGGGAGGATATGATAGGGGGTGTCTGGGAGGGAGAACTAGGAAAGGGAATAACATTTGAAATGTAAATAAAGAAAGTATCAAAAAGAAAAAAAAAAAAGAATGAATTGCTCCCCTGAATTAACCTCTCACTCCTCCCCACCTCCTCCAGGTCATCTGTGATAAAATATTCCGACACTGGTTCTCCTCAACACACAGGAGCCCGGCTGTCTCCCTCCAGCTTCGGCTGCAGCTACAGCAGGCCGTGCAGGAGTGTGCTCAGCACGGGGGCTCCTCGGGGAATTCCTGGACAGCCTCATCCAGTGTGTTCTGGAAGCTTCGATGGCTCTTGCAGGCCACTCTGAAAGAACTGCAGGAGGCGGAGAAGTAGCCTCTCTCTTGCCTTTGCCATCAAGAGTAGACAGAGGAAGCGACCTTCAAGGGACTCCTCCTGTAGTTGCTATGCAAATGAGCTGTCAGAGCCCGTGGCATGCTCTTCTGAAGTGTGCAGCTGAGCTCCCCTTCTGTGGCTGTGACGTGGACCTCTCTTGCTCCTGCCCAGCTCGGTTCGATCTGGTTTCGTGGCGACCTCCGGTCTGTCACTCCTTCCGCAGTGACCGAAGGGAGGAGTTTCACCAGAGTTGCCAGTCTGGAACCCTCTGAGGACTGTACACAGACCTTGCCACTATAGACAAGAGGCTGCTGCTCTTCCTTGTTAGCTGCTAACAAGCTAAAGCGTGGCTGTGGGCATACTGATGGATATGTTTGCAAATAATTGTGTGCATAATGTTGCACCCATGAGTGTATGAGTGGGTTTGTATATATGAATGTGTATTGTATACACATGAGTATGTTGTGTGTAAATAAGCATGGGATTGTGTGTATGTAAGTGGGATTGCACATGTTCTCATAATTATGAGTGTTCCTGTGCACGCAAGTGTGTGTGTGTGTGTGTGTGTGTGTGTGTGTGTGCACATTCGCATGCCCATGACCCAGTCATCGTGCCTGTGAATCTGTGCTCATGGATGAATCCATGTGAATCCACCCAGAAGTGCATGCATGTGTACATCCAGAAGTGAGTAAGTGGGTGGGCACTCGGAGCCTGTATGGAGAGGTGGCTTTTCAGTGTGTCCCTAGGAATCTTGCCTAGCTGGCAAAGAAGTGCTATTTTTCCCCCCTGGAATTAAATGCAATAAAATGTGTGTCCTTAGCGGCACAATTTGCTTTGGGGAGTATGTGGAAAGGCAGCTTTTAGTGCTTCCCATTCTGTGGAATTCTAGGGAGCACTTTACCATGCATCGACCGCAGCGCATCTTTCTTCTGAGCTGGACCAGGTGTCTGCGGAATGCAGTGTGTCTTGCAGCGACAGAGACAGTTTATGTAAAGTGCTGGGGTGGCCTCTGACCACAGGCAGAACTGAGGAAGAGCTTGTCTGTGCGTACCGACTGAAGACCCAGCCGAGGGCAGCGGACACTTCTTGTGGACATTTGATGATGCTCTTTTCCAATGGCCAGCTCGCACGAAGCCAGCCAAGCTGTGCATTGCTCCCCAACAGAGAGTGGAACCAGCAAGCCTTATGCTTACCATCTTGCTTCTACTCAGAACAGGGACCCCAAACTCTACAAGTCACAGGGAAGGGGACTCAAGAACAGTAGGATGTCTCGAAGATTGGGAAGGTGTGCTAGGGGCTTATTAGGAGAAAAGGACAAAATTTGGAGTTTTAAACATGTACAGAATGACAGAGCCTCACCTTTTCTCTTCATATAAGACCTTTGCAGTCCAGAGAACTGCCTCTTTAACTCCTGTGGATGCAGTTCTCAGGGCTGTGCACACAGATGACATCCTCCCTACTCTGAGCAGTGGCACTAGGGGATGGAGGCGGGTCGGAGGTCACACCAGTCCTGAAGCTGTCTATGATCCTGAAGGCAGGAGATGTCTGTTTCCTGCCGCCCCCATCCCCTCAGCCCACCTACCAGCAATTTGCCAGAGAAGGCTGACTTTCTTAAAGGCTATCATCTATCCTGTGCTGGAAGACTTGCTTTTTGTTTCTGTCCTTTGATGGGAGCCTGCGCAGGTCACTCTGCCAGAAGTGAGCAAAAGCCCACGTAGGTGCCCAGGTCTAGGCTAGCAGGGAGATAGCCTAGAAGGTAGGGAGAAAGCTCTGGGATTCCTATGAGGCTTAGCAACTTTTCTGTCTCTGCACGGGGAGTCAAATGACTCCTTAGTAGCCCTCTGGCTACTGACCAGCCGCTGTTAGTTTTTATTCGATTCTAAATGGAAACAAATGTTTTGTTTACCATGGAGACTGTGCAATATATGATCACCCCACACAATAGCATCCCTTTCTGCATGTTTTTGGCTACACACACACACACACACACACACACACACACACACAGACTCCTTGCCTAAGGATCTATTTTAAGGCAGTGGTTCTTAAATTGTGGTGAAATTCACTTTTTAAAAATGTTTAAACCTTTTTCAAAATACTGCTTTTATATAATATAATAAACAGACATGATGGTATTATCAGTATTTAGGCTTTTGGCTTTTGTTTTTGATGCTTGGGGCTGAGTACAGAGCCTTGAGCGAGCTAGCCTTGTGCAAGCTAGCCCAGCACCATACCCTGAGCTATGAACCCAGCCCCATATTATTTTTTTTTCCAAGAAAAGGTCTCCCTGTGTAGCTCTGGCTGTTCTGGAACTTGCTCTGTAGACCAGGCTGGCCTCAAACTCACTGCCTCTGCCTCCTGAGTGCTGGGATTAAAGGTATGCACCACTACCACCTGGCCATATTTAATATTTTTAATATGACAACCGAGAATGGTCATTGCTGACCCAGCTGAGCAATAGCCATACTCATGAGGATAAAAGGGGTTTTAATAACACTCACAACAGACAAACCATTAACTTCAAGAGTTTTATCCTAATTAAAACTGGCTTTTTTCCTTTTCTTTTCTTTTTAATCAGGGTAGAGCAAGAACATAGTCCCTCACTATCACAAATTATGCAGTTTCCTGCATTTGGGGAAATCATAGGGGTCAGCACATCCAGACTGCAATGGGTAAGGCTCGCCCTGGGAAAACTTCCTTCATGACCATGATATCTCCTCTTCTAAAATTGGCTTGGTTTACTGTGAATCTTTTTGTCACAAACCAATTTTCAAAGTTTATCCTGGTTAGCATTAACACGATCTTTCGAAGAAAGGATTCTGGACTCACATGCCTGTTGACTTATGGAGGACACATATGAACAGGTTTCCTGTTCCCTTGCACAAATCTCACAGGCCACTTGAGTTCCGGGATACCCGAGCTGGTCATTGAGTGGGCATCTTGCCCATATCCTATAACAGTATACAAACACTGCTGATACAGACGAACTCTGGTAAATTGAAGCACCAACGGTTCTCAGGCAGGCCTCCTCTTAGATGTCCAGCAGGCTTGCCCCCTGAGAGGCCTACTGTGTGCTCACTCCCTTGCTCGTCCTCTTGGAGGATCCAGAATGCACAGTTAGGACATTACTGCAGGTGTTGGAAGGGGGACTATTTTACCACTGTATCAGGAGGCTCTTCCTAGAACAGCTGGAGGTGGCAGCGTTTGGCTCAAATGTTCTAAAACCAACATATAAGGAAACTCATATTGTCCTGACAAATGCTACTCTGGCTCTGAGATCTGTGAAATTCGTGTGAGAAAGGTACCTTGGAAAGAATATGCATCTCCATAGTACACACAGACACACAGACACACAGACAGAGGTTCTCCTTACAACTGGCTTTCCTTTCTGGATGTTTGGAGAGGCAGTCTGTGCCAGTAACGGAGGCTGATGGAACCGGTAGTGATTTTCATTTGAAAAACACATCTCTCAGGTGGGCATGGTGGTGCACACCTGTGATCTTATTGCTTAGGAAGAAGAGGTAGGAAGATTGAACATTTGAGGTCAGCCTGAGCTACACGGTGAGTGCAAAGCCAGTTTGAGCTACACAGCAAGTTCTAAGCCACCCTGCGCTGTACAGTGAGTCCAGAATAGCGAGATACATAATCGAATGGTGTCCTAACAAACACACAAAACCAAAAACCAAAACAAACCAAAAATCCCTCTGGAGGTTCTCTGCCGGTGAGGGAATGAAGATGCCTTTGTTGCAGCCATGTGTCCTTCTCCTTGGTTTCCTATGCCTGGGCTGCACTCATCTCCCACCAGGCTATCGTTCCTTCAGCGAGACTAATTACCTGTGATGGCTCTTCTTGGCTGTCAACCGAATACATCTGGAATTAACGAATTCATCTCTCGGATTTCTTCACTGTGGGTGGAGTTATTTTTTGGCTGCGAGGTAATTTTCTTGATTAAATCATTTAAAGTGGGAAGACTGACCTTTAATCCAGATCCTCTGAGCTGGGAAGATCCACCTTTAATCTGGACCCCACTTGCTGGCAGCCAATATAGAGGACAGGGAAGAGGGAAGCTTCTGCTCGCGGCCTGCTTGCCCTTGGTCTCACTGGCAAGTCCGTCCCTCCACTGGCATTTGAGCTGACTTCTTTGGGATTCTGGCAGATACTGAAGACCAGCTGAGACATCCAGCCTTGTGGACTCAACAACTACTGGACTCTTGGATTTTCCTTTGAGGGACAACCATCGTTGGACTAGCTGGATCATGGCCTGTAAGCCAGTCTAGTAAATCTCGTATATATGCATATATATAATATATGTATAGATTATATAAATATATGCACTCATATAAATATGTATATACACACATGTAAATATGCGTATATTATACATGCATGTAAACATGTATATATGTACATACATATATAGATAGATACATGCATATAATATTCATTCTATTAGTTCTGTTCTTCTAGAGAACCGCACTAATACACCACCCATGAGGATGACCTGGTGAACCTTGCTCTGGTGCTTGGTGGTGATGTCTCTCAGCAGAATGACAAACGCCAGTTAGAAGGTTCTCCTCCTAGGTTCCCCACCCTAGCCCATGTGACCTCAGGGTTGGGCCCTTGATTTCTACAGGATGGCTCATTTTGTCCACTCTTGGCTCTGGTCTCAGCTGTACTTTGTGTTGGAGTTTTCCTTGATAAAGAGGCACCAGAGAGCCTGTGCAGCTATGGTTGCTGTTTGCAATGCAGACCTCTTCCTGCCAGCAGCATCCAGCACTCCTGGAGGCTGCACACTCTGAGGTCACTGTGTGGGTCACAGCCATCCTCTTCCTCAGGATGCCCAGCATACAGGTATTGGTACCACTTCCTCTGGGAAGACTTACCCTTCTCATCACAATGATTAAAAGTGTTGCTTTTTCTCACATCCTTACCAACGCTGGCAATTTATATATGTATGCTTACAAATTATTAGTTGATCATTGTTATCTTCTGGATAGGAAAGCCAGCCTCTAGTCTCCAGATTTCCTTTTGTACAGTACTGGCAAGACTGAGACTTCATAATGGCTACATGTCATTTCTTTGGTTAATATACTTAGCCTTTTTTTTTTTTGGAGTTGTCTTATTATGTGTGTGTGTTTGTGTGTGTGTGTGTGTTTATGTGTGCTCATGCATAAGTATACGGAGGCCAGAGGTTGACACTAGGTATCAGTATTTATTGCTTTTCTATTTTCCTGAGAGGTTAAAATGTATTGATTTCTATGACATCCAACTGACTTCTCAGACCAAAAGAGGATTTGGTTTTTACCATCTCAATTGCTTCTTCACATTGTTTTTTTTTTTTTTTTGAGGCAGGGTCTGTCACTGAGTCTGAACACACTGATTCAGGCAGACTGGCTGACTAGCGAGCTTCAGGGTTCCATGTCCCTCTCCCTCTTCCTTAGCACTGGAGTTACAAGCGTGTGCGGCCATGCAAGGCTTGTGCATGGCTGCTAGCAGTGGAATTCAGGTCCTAAGGCTCACTCAGCAATCGGTCTATCAGCGGAGTCATCTTCACAGCCATCATGGGGTCCATGAAACAGGAGTCTAGCGTGGATATGGCTCACGTTTTCTTGCACTTCGCCTTCCGAGTAACTTCTGACCATCTCTTGTCAGCAAGGAAGAGGAGGTGAATGAAGTGGCTAAGAAGTAAGTGCCTTTTGTTTCCTCGGTTTAGCGAATGTTGACCACCTGCCCAACCAGAAGATGATGCTGTGTCACTCAGCTTCCAGTCCTTGTGACAAGAGCTCTCAAGGGACAGAAAGGCTTGTGTTGGCTTCTTGCCTGGAGGTTTTAATTAATCCATGCTTGGTGGGCGTGGTTGCCTGTGTTGTGGAGGGAGCAGAAGGCAGAGGAAAGCTGCATGAGGGCTAGGAAGTGGGAGAGATGGAAGGTTCCCATGTATCTGTCAAGGGTGTGTGCTCGGTGACCTTTCTCCATAACTAGTACCACCTGTGGCTGGCATTTCCGACCCCTCCCAGGAGCATAGTCAGCTGAGAATCAAGCCTTTAGCCCATGAGCTTTGAGGGGACTTTACAGATCTGAGCCACGAAAAGTAGCTTTGATGGCTTCCTTTTGAAATGCTGTACTAAAGGTCTGTCTGCCTCCCAGGCTGTGTCCTTGCTTTGCACGTCTGGTTTTCAGTTTTGGGTAAGTAAACAAGCCCCTGAACAACTGTTCTACCTTTCGGACTTACAGCCCACCTGGAAGACACTTTATAGCTGATGCCAAGGTCCTGCTCCCTGTACTTTTCAGGGTGAGTGTTTCTTACTCTCTAACAATTGCTGAAGCTGAGCTTCATTAGATATGCTACAGAAGAGCTGGTGAGACTGCTCAGCTGGTAAAGGCACATGCGACCAAGCCTGCCTACAGGTTTTGATCCCTGGAACACCTGAGAACTCACTTTTGATGTGCAAACCCATCCAAACGACAAGCTCCTTAGGAACAACCTGAAGATGGGGTTGAGGTAGCTCTCCTGAAAAGTCTCTCTGTGTGAGTGTTACTTTGTTTCTTTTGTTGTTCTTGTTTATTTGGTCGGTGGGTTTTGTAAGACTTTGATGAGCTGGAGATCCATGCAAAAGCAAGAGGAATTTATTTTTCCAGCATGCTGGGGTTGCTCATCCTGCACCCAAAGGAGAGGCAGCAACTCTGGGCGGCCAGTTCAGCGAGTTTTTATACAGTTTTCAGGGGCAGAATAGAGCATCAGCAACTAGGCACAATATGATTGGTGGAACAGTGCACCCTTTAAACTGATTAGTCTTCAGGGAATGAGGTTTTAGGGGCTTAATTAGCCTCTTCCTTCCAGCCTATGTACTCTGACCTGTCTCATCCAGGAGGGGGAAGGGTGCCTGGTGGAGTTTTCCAACAGTTCTGAGCTGACCTTTTCAGTTTCACATCCAGAAATAAGACTATCCATCTTGCGTTTCCCATGAAAATTGTAGTTTCCAAAGGCTGTATTATAACTCATAAAAATGATCTTATAGGCCCTGGAGAGATGGCTTAGCATTTTAGACCACTTGCTGCTTCCACAGAGGATCTGGGTTAAGTCCCCTGCACCCACATGGTTGCTCAAAACTGCCTATAACTCCAGTTCCAGGTAGATATGATATTCTCTTCTGGAGATTCCATGGTCCCTGGAAACCACATGGTGCACCTACATACATGCAGGCAAACAATATACATAAAATAAAAACAAAATAGTTTTAAAAATATCCTGTACAGGTACTTTACATTTTGTGTGTGTGTGTGTGTGTGTGTGTGTGTGTGTGTGATAGCACACATGTAGTGGTAACTTAACATATGAGAATATGACTTGCGGAGGTCCTTTCTCCTTTCAGCATGGGTTCCAGCAATCATAGGCAGGTAGGCAGGGTTGGCAGTGTCAGGTCCAAAGGAAACTCCATTTCCACAAATTCTGGGAGCTAAACAAAAGCCAGCATTCTCAGGAATTTGTGAAGCCAGATCTCCCTACCAAAGGAACCATGCCTATTATCGCTGGCAGAAGGGACAAATGACTAACTGTGGTTTCTATTAGAATATCAAAGCTCACGCTAGCCTCCAGGCTCCCTCAGTACCTGTTACCTATTTCGGAGTCCATGCTGGCATCTTGGCTCTTTTCATTTTTCCTTGCCTTCTCGCTGACCCTAAACTTCCTCCAGCCCAGGAGCTCCCCTCCCACCGGCTTTCCATTCTCCTCATCACCCTGCTATTTCCATCATGTGGCTCTCCTCTCTTCCTCTCTTGGCCCTCACCTTGTCTTCATCTCACACTGCCCCTTGCACCTCACTGCCTCTGCTCTGCTCCTGCTTACTCTCCTGGCCAGGCCCAGTCTGCTGCCATAGTCAGTGTACTGTTTTCTTGTAGAAATATTTAATCCCAATACAGGGTTTCTAACCTACCTTTGACCATTTAGTTCCTGGATAAAACACACACACACACACACACACACACACACACACACACACACAATCTTTATATTTATTATAAGCTTTAATCAGCAAAAGAGCTGGGCAGAAATCTATCCTTCATATGATTCTGTCTCTTTCCCAGCCAATAATCCCATTATGTAATTTGCCATGCTTCATCTAGTCTGCTGTTAACTACAATTAGCCAACCCATATGGCCATTATTTTAAGATTCTTAGTCCATGGCGGTTTCTCCTTTATTCACTTTCTTCTCCTCACCTAATGGTTCTCCTCTGACCCCAAGCCTGGAGACTCTAAACCCTGCCTGTGTCTCCTCTTCCCAGCTATTGGCTGTTGGCATCTTTATTTACCAGTCAGGGATAACTTGGTGGGCAAGGTCACATAGCATCACCTGGGTCTAAGTGAGGGCTCTGGAACAACCAGTGTTCAGTATCTCAAAATACCAAACGTTAACATTTTCCCTTTCTGCTCTGGACTCTTCCAAGATGCCTCTGGCTGTTCTTTCCCTCTACAATAAATCTACAATAAAAACCTTTAATTGTGCCATTAATCCCAGCATTCAGGAAGCAGAGGCCGGTGGATCTCTGAGTTTAAGGTCAGCCTGCTCTACAGAGCAAGTTCCTGGACAGCCAAGGTTACACAGAGAAAAACAAACAAAAAACCCCAAGCCCCCCAAACAAAACCAACACCAAAACCAAAC
The DNA here is from genome assembly GCF_000001635.26 of Mus musculus. Taxonomy (NCBI): domain Eukaryota; kingdom Metazoa; phylum Chordata; class Mammalia; order Rodentia; family Muridae; genus Mus; species Mus musculus. The sequence continues at coordinate 84,748,249 of NC_000084.6, forward strand.
CAAACCCAAGACAACAACAACAAAAGCAAAACAAAACAAAAAACCAAATCAACTTTCCTTCAATTATGCCTTGGAATGGTCCTGTTTGTTGCAGGATATTTGATCACATTGTGACCCCTGAGATTGTGTTCTTTACTAGGAAAACCTGTTTCTAGTTGTGGTGTGGCTCAGACTTAGCATGCACCTTTAATCCCTCTGGCTGGAATATAGGCATGCCCTTAGTACTCACCTTTAATCCCAAACATCAAAGGTAAAGTTGGTTTGTAGAAGGAAACACCCAAGTTTGAAGGTGATGTCTATTTGAATAGCAGAAAAGGTGATGGGTCAGAGACAGATTTGACAGAATAAGACATGCCCAACTCCCACTGGAACAGAGAGAACAGTGCAGAGGACAGGGGCAGTTTTCCTGGGAGAATCTTACAGAGACAGGTTGAAGAGAGAATAAGCTGGACACAGGTGAAGACAGAATGAGCCAGAGAATGAGAAGGAGCCGAAAGATTAGAATAGATTGCCAGAGTTAGTTTGAGGCCAAGCAAACCAATTCAGTCAGAGGCTGAGAGAGAAACCAGATTGAATTGGTCAAGTGGGAGAGGAGTTTGAGCCAGAACAGCTGAGCTGACCAGCCAGCTAGAGTTCAGAAAGCTCTAGAAAGGGTGAGCTTATTTAGCAGTAAGTCTAGAAGGCTGAAAACATTCTAGGCCTAGATTAGATTGTATGGAGGCTAGAAGCTTCCAGGACTAAGCCTAGATTAGCAGGCTGAGGCAGTATGCCTCAAGAGACAATTATATTAGGTGCATAAAGACCCAATCACACGTGTTAACAGTTTATACAGCTAGTGAGTAAGTGATTTTACCAGTTGAGTCATCTTGCCAACTTTTCTGTGGCATAGCTAATGAAGCTCAGCTTCAGAAATGTGTTAGAGAGTAGACACTCCCCATGAGAAGTACAGGGGGGCAGGACCAGTGCCAATGCAAATAAAAATTTATGTAAAGAACCATGAAACCACTTCTGCATTATTTATTATTTATTCATTTTGGTGACTGAATTGCTTGGTTCTTGAATGTGAACTTTTTACGTGACAATGTTGTGTCACAGGGACAAAAGGCTGGGCACTGTTACAGGCCACATAGAACCCTAGTACCTCTTAAGTCGTCACACGTAACACCACATCTCCATAAAACTGCAGGGCCCTTCTGGTAGCTTCAGTCCCTCCTCTTGCTGTGCCTCTGCTCTGGCACTGCTGAGGATGCTGGCATTTCCATCTGACCCTCAGGCAGCACTGGCAGAAGCTCAGAACCCTGTGCTTCCTCCTGTTTCTCTGTCTCTGAGGGGTGTCTGTGGGGACTCTGCTCCAGCCATCGGTCAGAGACTTGAATATTTTGCTAGAGCAGGGACACAGTTTCCTCTCCTTAAAGCCACATTTGCCAGGTGGTGAGCTCAACCCTTGACAGATCATCTAGGAATATGGAGTCTGCACTTACAGCCCAGCCTCAGACTCCCAGGCCTTCCTTGGGCTCTTCCAGCATTCTGAGTCCTCCTGTGGTGCCGTTCCCTTCTCTTTAATCAACCCCCTTTCATTCTGTCTAGTGTCCTGGCATCTCTTTGAAGGTGAAACCAGAGTGAACAGTGTAATAAGAGGTTGCATAATTTTGAGAAAGCTGCACCATTTTTTAAAATTGGCGCTTTTGATCACTGCCCCTGATTATTGTAAACATCCCTTCTGCTGAATTGTAAGCTTGGCTGTTTTATTTTTTCCTCTCTCTCTTAAAACAGTTGCTGGAATCATCTGCAGGCCAATTCTGCTCCAAATCTTAATTATTCCAGGTGTCTTGGTAAGGGTTTACTGCTGTGAACAGACACCCTGTCCAAAGCAACTCTTATAAGGACAACATTTAATGGGGGCTGGTTTACAGGTTCAGAGGTTCAGTCCATTATCCTCAAGACTGGGAGCATGGCAGCATCCAGGCAGACATGGTGCTGGAGAAGGAGCTGAGAATTCTACATCTTGATCCAAAGGTAGTCAAGACAAGACTGGATCACACTGGCCAGACTTAAGCATATAAATGAGACCTCAAAACCCTATCTCCACAGTGACACACAATGACACATTTTCCTCTAACTTCCTCTACACCTCCTCCAATAAGGCCACACCTCCTAATAGTGCCACTTCTCAGGAGCCTAACTACCACACCAGTCATGAAGTAACACCAGAACCCTCACCTAGCCACCAGGTGACTTGCATGGACAGTAGGAGGTGAACTTCTCACTGTGGCTCTCCACGGGAGACAAGTGAACAGTGCCCTGGGAACAGTATTCCTTCCTGCAACAACCTGGTGGTTTGATTGACAATTCCCCTCATAGGCTCACATATTTGCATGCTAGTCCTTAGCTGATGAACTGTTTGGACCGATTAGGAAGAGTGGCTTTGTTGGAGTAGGTTTGTCTTGGTGGAGGAGGTGTGTCCCTGGGTGTGGGTGTAGGTTTCAAGAACCCACACCAGATCCAATGTCTCTCTTTGCCTGCTGCCTGTGGGCCAGGACATAAAGTCTCCAGCTATTGCTCTTGTACCATGGCTGTCTGCTTTCTGCCATGGCGATAATGGACTAGCCCTTTGAATATGTAAGCCAGCCCCATTAAATGCTTTCTTTAAGCAATGTCTTAGTCATGGTGTCTCTTCATAGCAGTAGCCCAGAAACTAAGGTACACCCTCTGTCCCCACATCCTGCAGGCTCCCAGGCCTTCAGAGTTTCCCTTCTGTGGAGTATTATGGGCTGGGAGTTCCATCCTCAGATTCAAGTTCCAGGAAGGCCATCAAGAGAGTGTGTAGATGCAGCCTATGACAGACTGCGCTCTGAGTTTCTGTGGGACACATGAGGGTTTATTGCCTCTGAGGGTTTTGTATAAGAGGCTAATTTTTACAGCAATAGTTGAGATGAAAAGGAAAAGTAAGGATTTCAGCTTGCACTTGAAGAATGAACCCCAAAGCCCATGTTTCCTTGTCTTGGTGGCAGAGGAGACATGATACAAAGTCTCTGCCACTTCACCAAAGGACTGTGGTAGCAGGGAGCTTCCTGGAGACTGTAAGGCTGCCATCTCCCAGTAGGGAGACTTACTCAGTGAGAACTCGATGCCATCATAACCACGGCATAAACCATGTCTATGATCTGGGGCAGCAATGGCACTGACATGCTGGGTGTGGAGGCTCACGCCTCTAAGCCTAGCATTTGGGAGAGGGAGGCAGGAGGATTTGAGGATAGACTAGATATACTAGATAGCGAATCACAGGCTGGTCTGTGCTGTAGAGCAAGGCTGTGTCAACAAAGCAAAGCAAAATAAAAACAAAATATAATAGAAGGTGCTATACATGCACACACATGCACACACACACACACACTTCTCATTGACTGTTTGAAACAATATTAGGTCAAATGTCTAGACATTTGGCCTAATTAGGTCACTTGTATCCCATCTAAACAGACCCTGTCTCATATTGCTTGAGGGCCCAGCATGGGCCTGGCATGTGAGTATGTCACAGGCACCCTGCCATTGTGAATTAGTTCTGTACAGGAGAGATTATTGACTTACATCGGCCTCCAAGGGCATTCCCTTTGTTTGAAGTCACTAGCTCTGACAGAGTTGTCCCTACCCACTCTGCCTTGTAGCTTTCTGAGGTTGAGGTACTATTCTAGAGATGGTTCAATGTTAAAAAGCTCTTAAAGATGCAACCCACCCCACCCCACTCCACAGACCACCACTATCAGGCTCCTTTCAAATTCTGAGGAGGGGGTGCAGAACTGAGTGAATGATTGATAGGAACACAGCCATATCTGAGACCCCCCCCCCATGTTAGTAGGAACACAGCCAAGTCTAAGACCCCCATGCCAAGGGCTTAAGTCTAAGGGAATGTCAAAGCCATCCTCTGACCCAGGTAAATAAGTGATCAGTGTGTGCAAAACCTAGCAACCACAGCTTCCTCCTCCCAGAAGACTACAACCTGAGACTGCCCCTGCCTCCACGTGAGACCTCCTACCACACCAGCAAGACCTGCTTCCTGTTCTATTGATACAACAAACCTACCTCCTTGCCTGAGTTTGTGGGTTGCCATTGGTGGTGATATGTCTCTATCAGAGTGCACAGCCCACAGAATCTCAGCTTTTCCATAGATGTATCCTTTTGTTGTTCCCTTGTCACCCTGTCAGGTGACTCCCTCCACCATCCAGGTCTCAGTGAAAGATAGTGAGTCTGCCTGGTACTTTCCTCTGATTTTATAATTCTCCAGGGGGCAATCCTATAGTTTGAAAAACTGCACTGACTGGAAACCAGTTTTGGTTCTGTGTCCTGAACCAGAGAAGCTGGGTTTCTAGGTTGCTCCTTCACACTCTTTGGATGCTCTAACTACCCAGCTCCTCCTGCTACCTTCATCTTCAGCAGCCTGTGCCTCTGCTACTTCAGGTGACAGAAGAGGTTGCCATACAAACATGCACCTGTCCCAGCTTCCAGGCACCATGCTTAGGGTATAGACACCATGTGTAGGGTATAGACCAGTCATCTCACAGCTTAGACCAGGAGCTCAGAGCATGGAGCCAGGACCTCAGATAGAGTCTGCCTGGGTACCAGAGAGCATGGTTCCAGGGGAGTCCATAGGAAAAGGGAAGTTGTAAAGCTTCCATCATTCAAGCAGGGTATGGAGGATGTCCTTGGAGAGGGCAGGGCATGTAGGACGACTGGTTTAGACTGAAGACTAGCCAGGGTGTAAACAATGGGAGGAGACTCAGGGTGCCTGATGGAGACTCCACTCTGGGTACCACTGCCCATTGCTCTTAAGATCTTCATGTAGGAACTGAGCAACCAGGAGCTGATGCTGCACATGGGTGAAGCCCTGCCTAAGCAGGGGAGTGATCATCTTGGAAAGAAACACTAAGGAACACCAACCCTCCCTCTAGTTCTTAGGTGAGGAACGTTATAAATGTTTAGAACAAGAGAGACTTGGACTTTCAAGGCACGAGGGAGAAAGGCAATGGGGCAAAGCTATTCATAAAAAGTTGAACTCTTGCCTGCCTTGTAAGAGCTGTGTATGAGCTTCAGTTCACATTTGGTGTCTCGGGAACCCCGGGAGATGGAGCACATTGCAAAAGCAACATCTCCCCTAAGCAGTTTGGAGCCTGGAAACAATCACAATGTTTTCTTTCTTTCTTTCTTTCTTTTTTTTTTTACAGTACTGTAATTTATGCAGCCCCCTGAGGGCGCATTGCCAAATTTAATTCCTGAATAGTATAATGATGAACCACTTCTTGAGTGCAGAACTTTGGACTGTCTGGGGATATTTACAACTAAGAGAAAGTGCATCCCAGGCTGGGCAAACTCACCAGCTTTCCTGGCTCTGAGGGGGAGGACTTCTCACTGCAGGGCCAGGCACCAGGAGGCAGATAATAAAACCAAGAATAATTTACAGTGAATTAGCAGGAAGGGATACACGGTAAGGCATGCCGGGTACCCTGGGAAGAGACAGAGTAGGAGAAATAGGTGGATGTTGGCCAGGAAGCAGTACAGCCTGCGGAGATGTGGAAGAGGAGGATGTCAGACAGCAAGGAAAGGCAGTGAGGCTGGTCCTTTATGAGAGGGATGCGGGAGGAGATGGATGCAACCAGCAAGGAGCTGAGAGAATAATGAGGAACCTCACGGGGTTCTGCTGGGGACTGAGCTTTTATGAAACACCAGCAGGTCGTGTTTAACAGAGCTGGAGGCACCAGGAAGACAGCATGGGGCTCTGATGGAACTTCCAAGTATGTTCAGTGAACAGACAGCTTCTGGACAGAATCTACTGACAGGCCAATGGTGGACGGACAGAAGTCCCAAGCTTTCCAGGCACCAGACACTGAAGGATGGGGCTGCCCTTCCTGAAGATGTGGACTTTGAGTGGAGCAGCAGCTCGTTAAGTCTTCAGCAAACAGTGAGGCTGGCTGTCCACACCCAAGCATGGCATCCAGGTTCCTGGAAAGGGGCACGGAGATGTGAACTCTGAGGGTCTATGCTGGAACTAAAGCCGTGACTTTGTGGCCTCGTTCTCAGTTTCCCAGGGAGACCTATTTTGAACTGTCCCATTTAATAAGATTATGGGACAAGTCCTTGGGAAAACAAAATTCTAGTCTATAAAAATCGAGGTTATTTTTGCTCTAGTCATCAGCGAGGGGGAAGCCAAGAACTCTGTCCTCCATCCGAGTGAGCACCTAACCTGTGTTTCCTGTGAGACGTCTCACACAAGGCTTTACACAAGTGACCCTTCAGAAACAAAGCCTTTATGGCACGCTAGGCTCACAGTGGAAGAAACCCTCATATTTTAACCAGGTGCTTGTTCTCTGTCTGGTATAAAATTTGAGGTACTGCTCACCCAACTTACCCAAATATTTTGTGTCGCTGGACTTCGATATTTCCCTTCTGCTGTCATTTTTAAATTACATTAAATAGTTTTTCTTTTCTTTTTAAAGAAGACTAATTTGTTTATGTGTTCTATGTGTGTGCCTGGGTGTATGTATGTGAATCACATGTGTGCTGTGCTCCCAGAGGCCAGAGAAGAGCACGAGGATGGGTAGAACAGGAGGTGTAGGCAGCTGTGTACATGCGGGTGTGCAGCACTGAGCCTGGGTCCTTTGCTGGAGCAGCAAGTGTTCTTAACAGCCGAGCCAGCTCTCATGTCCCTGCTACGCAGTTTTATCTTCAATTCTTTTTCTCTGAGGGGAGGAAAACTGGGTAACAAAGAGGAGTGAAGCTTGGAGTCAGTGAGAACTCAGTGGGTCTGAGAACTAGCCACTATGTCTAATGACCTGCATTCAGTCCCCAGGACCCATACTGTGAAAGCAGAAAACTGACTATCATGAGGTGTCTTCCAACTACCCTCCCACCCCCCACCCCCTGCCATACACACACACTGTGGCAAACCTAGAGCTACATATACACCATATTACACACGAATCCATCTGCTCTCATATACCATAGTCTCCAGAATAAATAAATCAATGCAATTTTAAAACAGAGATTAATAGGGCTGTGTCTTAACTATGAGCTAAGTGTAAGTAGAAACATATGACGTGGCTTTTAACATCCCTTCCTCCCTCTTCACAGATGGAGCAGGTCTGTGGCTAGTGGTCGCCATTACAGAGAGATTGATCATGAACGTGGGGTTTCTGAAGCTGCGTTCTCAGGCTTTTAAGATACAGGTGGAGAGTGCTGGTCAGTCAAAGAAAGCCAAGTGTGGACTTTCTGATGGTCGATCGCTGAGGTCACCGGTGGGGTCTTGGCTGCTTGATTTTGATTTATCGGCCCGAGGACCCTGGAGACAGCATGTTGGTTTCTGAACTGTGAGGACAGCTGCAGTCACAGGGTGACCTCTACACTTTCTGTACTGAGGAGAGGTGTAAGCGTCATGTCCTTCCACATCCAGCCTGAGCTGCTCTGATGGATGTGTGCTGGAGCACATCTGTGTCCTGGCTCTACCTTTTGTTCTTGGATCCATCTTCTGCCGTGTTCTCAAACCTTCCCAGGGCTGTATGTAAGCTCCTTGCCAGGGGCCAAATGGGAGGGACTAGGGAGGACAGGAAGTACCAGATGGTGACTTGGAATGTTCGAATTGGGGTGGGGCACAGAGAAGCTTCCACTTGAGGTCCGGGTGTGATTTTCAGGTCGTTGGCCAGAACCTCCCTCTGCTGCTCCTCAGGGTCCAGATAAGTCCATAATAAATCCTAATGTGGATTTTCCTTGGAACACACAGGTCTGGGATGGCTAATGAAGTTGTCAGTGCAGCCATCTCCCCTGCTAGAAGAACAGCTGGATGGGAAGAGGAAAGCTGGAGACAGGGAAGTCGTGGGTGCTTGCTTTGAGAAAATGACAAGAGTCTGTCAGCATTGGAGAGAGTAACCATTACTTCCTCATCCTTTGTACCCACCCATCTATTCTTCATCTTTCTCTATCTACCTATCTATTTTTGTATGTATGTATGTATGTGTGTATGTATGTATGTATGTATGTATCTATCTATCTATCTATCTATCTATCTATCTATCATCTATCTCTATCTTCATCTATCAATCTATCCTTATCCTCTATTTATATCTATAATCTATCTACATCTCTCTATCATCTATAACCTCATCTATCAATCATCTATCTATCTATTATTTATCACCTATCTACCCTCTATCACCCTTCCATCTCTCCTTCCTATGGTAGTTCCTTGAAAAAAAAATCTTATGTTGGAGTTACTTTATTTTGAAATATGAAATGAGATGCAACTGTTCTTTTTAAATTGATTACTAGTGTATAGGGAAGCACACACATTTCAGTGTGTATATGTGGGAAGCCACATGTGCCGTTGCAGAGTGGCACTGACTACTGCTGGCCACCACGCATAAGTTTGGACAAACAACCAATGTGTACATATGCAGTAAAGTTTTTTGCAAAGACACTGCCTGGCCCGGGCATGATAGTGAGGGTTTGAGAGTATAACCAATCAGATGTGAGACATGCAAATGAGGTATGATAATGAGGCTCTGTGAGGTACAGAGAGAGAGAGAGTAGCCAATCAGATGAGGAACATGCAAATGAGGCTTAGTGCATAACCAATCCGGGTGTGAGACACGCCTCTCCTAGGCCTATATAAGCAGCACCAGTTCTGGGCTGGGGGTCTCTTCGCCTCTGCAATCAAGCTCTCCCAATAAACGTGTGCAGAAGGATCCTGTTGCAGCGTCGTTCTTGCTGGTCGAGTCGGGCGCGTGCGCAAGATGTATATATGTGTGTTTAGGGATCAGAGGACAATTTTACAGAGTCAGTTCTGGAGATCAGACTCAATCAGGCATGGGTAGTAAACACTTTTACCTGCTGATGCAACTCAGCATGTAGTATATGAAACTGTTTTTGAGATATAACATTCAAAGAGACGCTTACAGTACCAGGGGTGTCCAACCCTTTGACACTGTGACCCGATATTATGTTTTACAAATGTGTTCAGCTTCATTTACAGGTATGCTGGAAAGCACGAGGCTGTGGCTGCAAGTTGAACATGCCTAGGTAGACTCTAACATGGAGTAACACATAAACTGGAATGGGTGTCTCAGCTGGGTGCAGGGTCTTCAGTAGGCATTGGAGAAATCAACGTGCAGATGGCTGGGTGAGACAGTGCTGGACTGTGACAGTGGAGGGCAGAGACTAGAGGAGATATTCTTGAGCAAGTCAGGCTTCACTCTTAGGTGGCCACTCCAGTGCCTCGGTCCCAAGAGAAAGCAGGTAACTCAGTCTCCCAGGCCTGTGGAAGTGGTTAGTATACATCTTTAGCTGCATCTTGGTTAAATACATCTGTATTCTCAGAAATGAACCCATGCTTACTCCTTGCTGGCATGATTTAAAATGCTTTAGCATGCTTTTGGAGGAGAAATGCTACGGCCAGGATGAAACAGTGCTATGGCCCCTGTGAAGACAGTCAAGGTCTCGGGAACTTGGGAAATTAGGATTTGTTTACATCCCTGGAGGCTGAATTGACTCTGATGCTTCTCTCTAAGGGGGGGACTTGGGGATGTGTGAGTCGGGGGCAGGCAGAAAGGTGAAAGTGTGTCTGTGAGTGCATGTGTGACTGTATCAGAGTGATTGTGAGTGTGTGTGTGTGTGTGTGTGTTAGAGAGCATGTATATGAATTTGGGGATGCTGTTTGAGATTGTTTGTGTGCGTGTATAAATATGTAAAGTGTCAAAGTTCAGGTGGTTTTGAGTGTATGGTCATATATGAAATAATGAGAGTGTGCTTGTGTACATCTGTGTGTGTGTGTGTGTGTGTGTGTGAGTGTGTGTGTGAGTGTGCATGTTCTACCAGTCAGTGCCAGCTGGATGTCTGAGTGGAAAGCAACACCAGGGAGAGAGAAAGAGTCTGACGGATGTAGGGAGAGATCACACAGCCTATATCACTCTGGCACCAAGGTGTATATTCAAAAGGGGACTCCAGCAGCAAGAAGATGTAGGAAACACCTGATGGTCGCCAGATGGAAGTGAGTGATACCATTAAGGTCTTGGCCTTTTTTTTCTGTTGCCTCCTGGCTCTGTGGAGGTAGCTCTGAAAGTCACTGCACCCTGTTTGCACTAAAAATACCTGTTTGCTCTTCTAACCTATTAGGAAAACCTATTGCATCTGCTGGTGGTGTGGAGGTTCACAGGCTATGGTCACAAGTCCCTACAGTTCTCTGCTAAGGGGGTCCCTAAAACTAGGGAGGGGTGCTAATGTGAGGTGAGAGGAGCACCAGTGGAGGACTCCGGAGCAGAACCCACCTAAGATTTCCTTGGTCAACAAAGTGGGATCCCAGCAAGTTAATTTAGCAACTGTGAATTGCTTCTAAATTGCTGAGATGGACAGTGATGTTGTCAATTTGCAATCAGTGGGAGGGAAATGAGGGGTTGATACACATCGGGCAGAGGAGGCAATGTTCTTGCCAAAAAGGCTTCCTTTGTTGCTGGTGAAGCAATAATGGCATTCACAGTCAATGGGACAGCTGTGGGGCATCAGTGGAAAGGGGCACTTCCTTCCCCTTGAAGCATCTGCGGTCTCTACACACAAACCTGACAGAGGGGAAAATGACTAGTTTTATATCTGCGTGTCGCAGTCCTACTGGCTCCTGATTCCTTGTACAGAAATCATATGCCAAGTCATTATTAATTGCACAGTGCCAGGTTGAGAGGGAGTATTGATCTGAAGAAAGCTCTTTTCTCAATTGCTGCTAGCTTTTGAAATTGAAATTGACATCAGCCCTTTGAGTTTCTAGCAAGAAACAAATGGGAATCAATACAAAGGAGGTTTATTGATGATTAAACAAAGAAATTAGTTGGAAAAAACACAAAATAAAAATGGACACCCACAGAGTGGACAAGTACCCCATGGCAGCATTGAGCCCTTTCATACAAGATGGCATGCCTTTCCCAATCACCCAAGTGCTAGCACCACGGTCGGAAACTCTGATCTGAGACCTCATACTCAGTTGCACTATCTCAAGTGGAGTTACTGCATGTGAAGAATTTGCCTCCCTTCTATAATCTTCAAGGCCAAAGGGTTCCTGAAATGTGGAGGGCTAACTGTAGTATCTTAGCTAGGTTTCTATTGCATGAGAAAGCACTGACCAAACAGACTTGGGGAGGAATAGGTCTATTTACAGTTCACAGTCCATAACAAAAAGAAGCCATGGAACTCAAGGCAGAAATCTGGAGGCAGGAACTGAAGCAGGGGCCACGGAGGAAACCACTTACTGGTTTGCTTCCCATGTCTTGCTCAGTTTACTTTTTAAAATATTTATTTATTTATTTATTTACTTATTTATTTATTGTATACGAGTACACTATAGCTGTCCTCAGACACACCAGAGGAGGGCATCAGATTCCACTACAGATGGTTGTGAGCCTCCATGTGGTTGTTGGGAACTGATCTCACAACCTCCGGAAGAGCAACCATGCTCTTAACCACTGAGCCATCATCTCTCCAGCCCTCAGCTTAATTTCTTTTGTAGCTCAGGACCACCTACCCAGAGGTGTCACTGCCACAGTGAGATGGCCTTTCCACATCAATAATTAACTAAGAAAATTCCTCCATGTACTTGCCTACAAGGCAATTTAATGGAATCATTTTCTCAATTGATGCTCCTTTTTTTCTCAGATGACACGTAACTTAAAATGTCAAGTTGACAAGAATTAGCCAACACATTTGATTCCCTCTCAACTTGACATGCAAATACACTACTAGCAAACCATAAACTTTCCTTCTTCATTTGTCCCCCAAATATAACATTGATATTAACATCACAATATAAAACATCGTATAACTTTAAAAGTCCCATAGCCTTTAAACTTTTCAACATTTTTTAAAGGTCCAAATTCTCTTTCAAAGCCCAATGTGTCTTTTAAAAGTCTCTCAACTGTAGGTACCTGTAAAGTAAAAAAAATCAAACAAGTTACATAGTTATTTATTTATTATTTTTATTAGATATTTTCTTTACATTTCAAATGCTCTTAACCACTGAGCCATCCCTATTTTCACCATTTTTCTTTTTTTAAATTAGATATTTTCTTCATTTACATTTCAAATGCTATCCCGAAAGTCCCCTATACCCTCCCTCTGCCCTGCTCCCCTACCCACCCACTCCTGTTTCTTGGCCCTGGCATTCCCCTGTACTGGAGCATATAAAGTTTGCAATACCAAGGGGCCTCTCTTTCCAGTGATGGCCGACTAGGCCATCTTCTGCTACATATGCAGCTAGAGATACAAGCTCTGGGGGTACTGATTAGTTCATATTGTTGCCCAGAAACATAGAACACCCAAGATACAATTTGCAAAACACAATAAAATCATGAAGAGGGAAGACCAATGGGTGGATACTTCATTCCTCCTTAGAATAGGGAAAAAAAATACCCATGAGAGGAGTTACAGAGACAAAGTTTGGAGCTAAGACGAAAGGATGGACTATCCAGAGACTACACCACCTGGGGATCCATCCCATAATCAGCCACCAAACCCAGACACTATTGCACATGCCAGCAAGATCTTGCTGAAGGGACCCTGCTATAGCTGTCTCGTATGAGGCTATGCCAGTGCCTGGCAAATACAGAAGTGGATGCTCACAGTCATCTATAAGATGGAACACAGGGCCCCCAATGGAGAAGGAGAGAAAGCACCGAAGGAGCTGAAGGGGTCTGCAACCCTATAGGTGGAATAATTCCTTATTTCAAGAGGGAAGAGCCAGGGCACAGTCACAATCTGAACAAAGCAAAACCGAACTGTAACACTGCATGTGCAACAACATCCTTCCTCGGCTTCCTGCTCTGCCATGGTATGAGGAGGTGAAGCGCAGGCGCTGGCTCCTGCTACCAGCCCACACCACGGCTTCCCTACCACCATGGACTGAGCCCTCAAACTGTGAACCTGATCATTTCTCCTTCCATAGAACTTCGGTCATAGCAACAGAAAAGTAACTAATATGCATACACTGTATTGGCCTTTCGTGGCTGATGTAACAAATGCCTCACATTTAGGAGCTTAAAACAACATAAGTGACTCTTACCACTCTTGTGGCCAGAGGTTCAAAGTCAGCATCACTGGGTTGGGGTGACAGGGTCAAAGGGTTGGCTCCTTTGTGAGGTAGCAGGGTCAACTTTTTCCCAGTCTTTTCAGCTTCTGGAAGCTGCATTTTTGGGATTGTGATTCTCCCAATCCAAACTGACAACAGTATCAAACTGCCTTTAAGTTCTTACATCTTTACCCATAGACCTGTTGTTTGCTACTTTGTGGGTTGTTCTTTCTTCCACCCTTTTCCCACCCTTTCAAGTCCCTAACACTAGAAAAAAGGATACAATGGAAAGGGGCCTATGCTTTCTGCTGGTTAGGGGTGTGAGGTTCCCTGGGGAAAGTTCTATCTTCCTAATCAGGATATACAATTCCTTCTTCTTTCTTCTTTGCATGCAACTAAACAAACTGCAACCAAAACCAGCAACCAATCACTAACTCCCAACAACCCAACAACCAACCCATCTATTGGGGCTCCAGCATTTTTTGTTTTGTTTTGTTTTTTGTTTTTTTGGGGGGGGTTCCAGCATTTATATATACTCTGAAAAGTCCCCAGAATTCTGAACATCAATTGCAGAAACTGTCTGCAGCTGGCAAACTCACACCCCTCTTAGAGCATGAGGCCAATCATAGTCAGCTGCTGTGGACAATCTGAAGCATTGCCATATCCCATACCTGGGATTAAAATGAAAACACTTATCTCTGCATGTGTTTTATTTTTTTATTTTTTTAAGAAACCAGAATTCTCACATTCTCACTACAGATCTGGGTAGCTTTTAACTCTTATCAGAGGATTTTGTTTTTGCAGTGGACATTGATTAATATAGAGCCCCAGCCAGTCAGAGTTCAGAGAGTAACTGAATAACTGTCCTCAGCCCTAGATGGGAATACTCATGTCACACTTCACATGCCTCGGAGAACATTAAGGAAGGGGGAATGGAAAGACTCAGAGCCAGGATGGCCATGGAGTGCTGTCTTCTGCACACAACAGGGCTCTCCACCCACAGATCACAGTGGTTCTGGTCTTCCAAACAAGACCTTTGAAAGACCAAGCTAGTCAGAACTCTAACACAGGTGGATGAGGGGCTTGGGAACCCTACCCATAGCTGAGAAGCGTTGGCACCTGAAGACTGCTGGTGTAGGGACAGCCAGTTTTCTTAAGGGGAGTGGTATCTGTTGTTGCCCACGGGCACGTGGACAACCCTGGTTGGACTCAGCGGGCTATGAGAGGAGAACATGAAGTTGGGAAGGGGACATGGCAAGGGGGTGTGAGGGGGGAGAGCACGGGGTTGCTTTGATCAATGTACACTGTCTACCTGGACAACAGTCTCAAAGAATGAATCATATGTAGTTAAAACGCAGCCTCCATTGGCTTCTCGGCTGCCTGGAATAAAAGGGCAAAGACCTAAAGGCCCTCGTGCCCTTCTTCCTTCGTTCCTTCTGCTTTTCTGCTCCCCAAGCTGGCTTTGGTCACACTGGCTGCCTTCTTCCTGTTTCCTGAATATGCCAGACATGCTCCCTCCATAAGCCCTCAGCCTGCAGTGTCCCTCCTCGGAATTTCCACGTGCCTTCTCTTTCTTCCTCGTGTCTTTGCAAAATGCTGTCTTTTTTGGTGTGTTGGGTTAAAGTGTGGCTGGGCAGCTCTGACTACTCCAGTTCTAGGGTCTCCCTACCACTCTCTACATGGCCTTCTCTGGTTTATTTTTTTCCTACTATTTTTATTGTCTCTTTTCCCACTCAGAAAGGAATCTTATCAGTGCAGGAATTCGTGTGTGCTTTGTTCATGGCTGTATATCCAGCTGTTGACCAGGCCTGCTTATTATGGATAATAAATACTTATTGAACACATAAAAGAATTCCCAGTCACATCTGCCAAGTGCCTCTTGCCATATAGGCCTGCACTCATGGGATAGGGACTTGGGCATCTTTGTAGAGGTCATGGATCAGCAGCAGGCCACACACTTTAGTTTCAATGAATGCACAAAAAATGCACAATGGGCAGTTTACCTCCTAACATAACCAGGCTGAGCTGTGTAGAGTACAGGGGAGCTTTGAGAGAGAACTGCAAAGCTGAGGAGACCACTGAGCCCTTATGTGAAGAGAGACACCGCCTCACCCTCTCAAGTCAGTGAACTTCCCAGTCTGACACAGCAAAGACCGTGTGACTGTCCCCTGAGAGAAAGGGTCTCCCTCTGCCCTGTTTACTACCTCTGCATCTAAGCCAGAGGCCCAGAGTGACAGAAGTTGAGACCTGTGTCAGTTATTGCTGTCACCTAAGCCCCTAGGTCACATCTATACTGGGGCATCATGGACTCAAATAGACACAAGGTCATGTCTACACCGGGGCATCATGGACGCGAATAGAAACCATTTTCACCAAGCTTAGTTTTGCTGTTTAACCCAAAGTCACACTGTCCTGAGAAATGCTATTTTCCTGTGAAGTGATCCTTAAGGTGAACCTGAGGGCGTTTTTTTTTTTTTTTCCAGCTTCACAGCTGCAGATATTAAACACAGTCTCACAGATTACAAATCACTGCAAGCCTTGACAAGGTCTGGAAGAACGGTGGGAGGGGAGGCTTTTTAACTGTGCATCAAGATTGTGAGTAGAAAGGTAGTTACAACTGACTTGTTTTTACAAAGAGGCGCTTTAAAGAATGGTGAATAATGTGTTTGTCTTGCACGCCAAATAAAGTCATTTAACATGAAAACCCCCCTTGGGCTGCTAGTGCTTGCAGTGGCTTGGAAATCCAGTTCTGGGTGCCCTCTGAGTGTGGGAATGTGTTCTCCCCCGTGCGAGCTTTCCGAAGGGAAGGAATCTGTGTGAGTAGAGTAGCCAAGAGGAGGCCCCAGGGAGGGCAAAGCCTCACAGGCCTTTGCAGAAAGTCCGGGTCTCAGGGAACAGCTCACGTTTCTGTTGGAAAGGGAAGGCTGAATGGTGACATGTGTCAGTGGCCCTCCGGAAGCCAGCTCCTGTCCTGGCTGCACCGCCCTTCATCTGCTTTTTAACATGGAAGATTTGATGCTGGGTTGGAGTCTTGAGTGTCAGCATGATGTGCTGACAAAAAGATCCAGGGCACAGCTAGCCTTCTAGGCTGAAGACTGGCAGGCCATACCAACTATATTGGAAAACAATTGTACTGACTAGAGCATCCTTTTGCTTCCCTGTGTGTCAGTCAGATGCAGCTACCTGTCAGAAACAATTAGCACAGTTATGTTGTCACTGCTCTAAGAGCTCATTGTCGGAGCCTAGGTCTCCTTGTCTCTATGTCTCTAGCATCCAGCACGGAGCCTGGCTCATAGCTTCGGCTCACACACATTTATTGAATGTGACAGTGTTTCTAACTATCACGCTCTGTGAATAGCGAGGCGGATGATTACACTCCATAAAAATGCAGTTAGCATTCCCAAGCCTGATTTTCCTACTTAAAATGACCACTCTAATCTTGTCTCCGGGGCTGGGTTGATAGATATGCCCTGACCTGAACACCGGGACATGAGGGTTGGCATTTCAGGCCAGAGTTCTGTGAGAAAGGAGCAGAGCAGACAGGGGCTGGCTGGGGTGGTCCAGAGCTGTGGTCCCAGCAAGGGGAGGGGAGAGACCCTGTCTCCGAAAAACAAAAAGGAGAATGACAGAGGAAGACAGTCACAAGCACACACACACTCACACACACAGACCACACACATACTCACACACACACACAACATACACACACACACAGAGGGGGAGGGGGAGGGATGGAGAGAGAAGGCCAGAAGTCATGTTGAAATTGGTGAACCCTAAATCTTAGAGCCTTAGCAGGTGGGCAGGAAATGCCTGTTTTAAATGCTGCTTGTGACTCAAAATCTTTTCCAACCGTGCCAGGCCCCTTATTTGGGGATTCTGGCTGGAAAGAAAGTCAGCGTACTATAGATTCTTCGTACTATAGATTCTTCTCCTCCAATGTACAATTTGATCTCTTTCCAGCACGCACATTACTGTGAATTCCTCAGTAATAATGAGGCCTCACTGGGTCACTCTGGTTTTCCTTGATAATCTTCTTTGATAATATTTACACACTGCCTGGGAGCTAGGAGCTGGATAGATCCCAGACAGACAGACAGACAGACAGGGAAGGGGACCTCAGATAGATGTCAGTGGTGGCAAACACCCAGCTTCTTCTTTGAAGCCCTGTGAGCTTTTCTTCCTGCCAGCATGGGCTTCCTTTCTGTCTGCCTGGTCCAAGCTGGCCAGGTATGTTGAAGCTGGTTCTAAGCATGTCACCCTTTCTTTGTTTAAGCTGGACAATCCATATTTAGGGAAATGGCCCCATCCCAGGCCACCAAAACCACTTAAAACCGTCAGCCTTCAGGGGAGACAGACTGGCTTTCAGGTGCGGTCTCTACCTTTTAGGGAGTCTTCCTCTCTGTGTGTCTTGCTGTATATTTGGCTTGGTCTTTAATATTTCTGTTACCTGTCTGTCATTGCCTGCTGTGTCTGAGAAGTTTCCTGCTTCTCAGTTCTTTACATGGTAGAGAAAATGAATGAATGTGATCAAGATCCCTAGATGGTAGTAGGACCTCACTGCAGAGCTTTCTGATAGGAATGGATGGCATGTGAATTCTTCAGACATAGATTTCTTCTTTGATGGCTAGTGACTCTCGACAGATTCCTCTGTGATTCCCTATAGCTGTCTGGGCTTTGCCAGCGATTACAACCACATGCCCTAGGAGAGCCACATCTCCTGCCGGAGCCTCCTATGTGCATTGTCTTTGGTGCCAGCCACGGGATGCTTTCTAGAGAAGCAGCCTGCTCTAGAGCATAGGTGGCTTCAGGCTCAACCACGTTCACATGGAGACAAGAGTCATCCCAGAATATCTCAGCTGTGGCCACATGCCACTTGCTCTCGAGTGATGCCCCCTGCAAATGACTCTAGAGGGTAGATCACCCAGTGATCAGCACTGGGTGATAAGCAGGAGAAAGGCCAGCATCATTCCCAGGTCTCAGAGCTGTTATAGTTGGGCTTATCTTATGGGGCTTCTGGGTTTTGACTCAAGGTCTTCATGCTCACGTGGTAAGCACTGTACTGGCAGAGTCATCTTCCCTGCTCTGATTCCGGCCTTCTTAATGTGGACAGCCTGGATGTGGTCTCTTCAACTCCTCCACTGCTCTAGACTCTCCAACAGTGGAAGCCACTGCACTAGAACAAAGCCACTGATCCTATGGGGACATGTATCCCAGTTCCAGGAAGGCAGAAATGGAGAAACCAGGTAGGTCTGACCTCAGATCTGAGATCACACTCTTCCCCAGGCCAGCTGTAACCTTTGCTTATCCAGCAGGGGGATGAACGTGTGTGTTTTCCTCTTCTCCTCAATGGTGCCCACATCGTTTCTGTGTGAGTTGCTCATGTCTCTGGACATGTGCCGTGCTGGCACATGCCTTCTTTCCAGTCTGTGCAGGGCACAACAGCTGAGTGTTAAGGAGAGCTCTGAGGTGCACGGCAGGAGAATGCTCAACTTCATCACTCATGGAGGAGCACAGCTGGGGAGCACTGATAGGGAGCACTGCTGGAGAACATGAAGACTCAGTCAGTGCTGCTTGCCTCCTCTTGTCAGTCCCTGAAGCACTGTGCATCTTCTTCATGAGGGAGACCTTCCAGGGAACACCAGAGGACAGAAACATTTTGTTACTGGCCTCGAAGACTATAGAGGCAACTAAGATGGGAGTCTTACACGCAGGCCTCCCTAAGGCTGTAGACTTAGAGGATGCTCAAATTCCTGCTGCTATTGGGCTGTGGGTGGGTGTGAGAGCACCAAGGCCCACTGGTCATCATTTTAGTTTCTTTCAAGACCCTAGGTTGACAACTCAACATGCCTGGCAGGAACCAAGGAGCCTTTTTGGTGTTCCCCTTGGAAGGGAGCACTCCCAGGTCACTGGGACTAAGATGGGGGGTCCTCGGGGGATGGAGTCACACTCCAGGAGGTCAGGATTGTTGGGGTACAGCTTGGAGAGCAATGGTGACATAGACCTGGGATGGAGGGTAGGGTGCTGCCCAGTAGAGTCTAGTCCTGTGGGATGCAGGGGCAGCTGGCAGGCATACTGGCCCAGCCAACTGGGTGATGTGTAGCTTGCAGCAGCTGCTCTGTGTCTGAAACCTGCTGTCCTGAGCAGAGGACTACACACATGGTGGCTGCGTGGCCAGGAAGACTGTTATGGCTGCCTCTCAGGCCTCAGGCAGAAGGATGGCCCTCTCTGACCCAGGGAATGATATGTCATCAAGGCAATGGGCACAGGGGTCAGCACACGTGGAAGGGGAAATATGGATGCTAGGATGGATGGCCATGATGGTATTCTAACCCCAGAACAAGGCTGCTTTTGCCTCAAAGCAGGGTGGGCTTAGAGTAAGGCTGCTGTTACCTCTGGGATAGAACCAGAAATAGTTAGCAAGCCCTACTGTTAGCATTCTGTCTAAACTCCACTCCACAGTTACCTGGCAGCAGTCAAGTAGGCCTGACCCACTATAAAAGGGGCTGCTTGTCCCCTCCCCTCTCTCTCTCTTACTCTTGCCCTCTTGCTCCCTCTCTCTCCATACCCTTCCCCCCACCCCCATGCTCATAGCTCATGGGTGGCCTCTATTCTTCTCCTCTACTTCTCTCTCTCTCTCTGCCTCTACTGCTCTCTTAACTTCCCTCCCCATGCCCTGAATAAATGCTATTCTATACTATACCGTCCTGTGGCTAGTCCCTCAGGGGAAGGGATGGCCGGCAGAGGCACCCCCTTCCCCCATACTTCACCACACCCCCATAGAACATATCTTTTATCTCTTAGCTTTTCATAAACATGTCACTTACATCATAGGGTGTAGTGATCCCATTGCCAAGAATGTCATTTTTAATCATTAAAATCACATTTATTAGTTTATTCACACACATATCACAGTGGGTATGTAGTGGAACAGAGGACAATGAGGGAGTTGGTTCTTTACCCAAGGAGCCATCTTGCCAGCCCAACAATGCCGCTGTGGCAGGCTTGGACTATCAGAAATGTAAGCTCTGGGTTTTCATTTTGCCTTTTACAGCTAGCCAGTCCCAGCAAGAAACACCTCACACTACAAAACGTTTCTCATGAAGCAATGAAATATTCACCTGCACAGCTGGGTGTGAGCCTACACAGGTGTCTCACATAAAAACACATTAAAACACCAGGGCACAGTGACACTGAACCACTCCCCAAGTGCCAACATAGAGTCCCCTCCCATAAAAGACAGTGTCCTCCCCCATGCCTCTGTGTAGTTTTTGTCTACTGCCCTGAACACTCAGGATACACTGTAATATGTCTAATAGACTCTCAACTTCTGCCTTTCTCTGGCTTGGGTGAATTCCTTCACTGCATGCATGTACCCTCAAGGCAGGAAAGGTGACTGTCAATCAGGCCACCGCTGGAGACACAGCAGAGGTGCTCAGGGGTTCTGCACCCTCCTCTGCCTCTCCTCTTTCTGTCTCCTCTCCTTGCTTGCACTGGCCATGGTGGGGACAAATGGGCCGGTCCTCTCTTCTCTCTGCAGAGGGTGTTAGAGGAACTTCTTAATCAGCACACTGCCCCCTCCGCACCACAGCCATTATGGGAGAGAAAAGGGCTGGTTTGCACAGCTGTAACTAGACACCCTCCATAATTAGTCGGCCACCCACAGAGAGCTACTTAAAGTTATTTGGGTCATCAGTTAGATCAAGTGAGGCATTGTAGTCCAATGAATGGGAGGCTTTGAATAGAAGGGAAATCAGCCCTACCAGGGTCCCAGAATGGAGGGTGGGAAAATCTGCATAGACCTGTTCAGCTTGCCTTGCACCCTCTCGATGGGTCCCTTGCAGGCCACCCACCCCCTACCCCAGCACTCTTAATGCCTCAGCCCCAACTTGATGTGCTTTCATTGGTATCAAATATTCTTTTACAATATCGTATTTGTATGCATCTTGATCACACCCACCTCCAATTTTCTCTTCCACAAAGTTTCTCGTGAATTTCTTATAAATTTATGAAATTTCCATTGAAACTCTGTATTCATTTTCCAGATTATGAGGGGAATATATCTCTCCTCTCCTCCCTCCTCTCCCCCTTCTCTCTTCCTCTCCCCTCCCCTCTTCTCCCCTTCCCTTTCCTGTCCTCCACTCTCCTCCCTTCTTCTCTCCTCCCTTCCCCTCTTGTCTCCTCCCTTCTCCTCCCCTTCCCTTCCTTTCTCCTCTCCTCCCCTCCCATCCCCTCTCCTCTCCATCCTCCCCTCCCCTCTCCTCTCCACTCCTCTCCTCCCCTCCCCTCCCCTTCCCTCCCCTCCCCTCCCCTCCCCTCCTCTCCCCTCCCCTCTCCTCTCCTCTCCTCCATCCTCCCCTCCCCTTCCCTCTCCTCTCCACTCCACACCTCCATCCTCCCCTCCCCTCCCCTCCCCTCTCCTCTCCTCTCCTCCATCCTCCCCTTCCCTCTCCTCTCCTCTCCTCTCCTCTCCTGCCCATCTCCTGCATCCTCCCCTCCCCTTCCCTCTCCTCTCCACTCCTCTCCACGCCTCTCCTCTCCTCTCCTCCATCCTCCCCTTCCCTCTCTTCCCCTCTCCACTCCTCCCCTCCCCTTCCCTCTCCTCTCCTCTCCTCCCCTCCCCTCCCCTCCCCTCCTCTCTCCTCTCCTCTTCCATGTGTTTCATAGACAGGGCCTGTAGGACAACAGTAGCCTCGGAACCCGAGGAGGACTGCTCATGGAATGTGCCCAGGTGGATTTCTCCCTGCTGAACATCTTTGCATTTTAAAGCTGCAATTGGAAACACATACTTCTAGTTGAAGAGACTATGAGAGGCAGAAGTAGGGCCAGCTGGGGCTGCCATGAGGCTAAGGAGCTAGCCTGTGTTCAGGGGCAATAGAGTCCAAGTTCTAAAGGCACGGGGGAGATGTGCAGAGAGAGGGTCAGGATAGTGGCCACCACTTTAGTTTTGATTATTTGGGAATCTGACATCATGCACCCCGAACTCACTCACCTCCCAGTACTCCATGTCTGCTCCATTACCCCATGGACCCACCACAAAGAATAGGAGGAGGAGGAGGAGAAAAGAAAAAAGAGAAAACAAACATAGCACAAAGTCTTGCTACCCATATACTCGCAGGAGCATGGTTCAAACTCCGAGTGGCCAGCCCCCCCCCCCCCCAGGGGAGTTGAGTTTCCCTTCACTTGCACCCTCTCCAGAAGCCATCAACTGGGGAAAGCCATGCAGCCGCCGAAGAGGGGCAAGACCAGCTGTTCTGTACACGATGGTGGCAGCACTTTATGCTGAACTTAAATACCACTAAACTACATTTAAGATGGTTAACATGGTGCTGGGCAGTGGTGGCACATGCCTTTAATCACAGCACTTGGGAGGCAGAGGCAGGTGGATTTCTGAGTTCGAGGCCAGCCTGGTCTAAAGAGTAAGTTCCAGGACAGCCGGGGCTACACAGAGAAACATTGTCAAAAAAAAAAAGAAAAAAAGAAAAAAAAAGAAAAAGAAAAAAAGAAAGAAAGAAAAGAAAAAGAAAGAAAAAAGAAAGAAAAAAAGAAAGACTTTGGTTAACACATGATGGCAGTTGGAGCTGGCTGGGAGGCAGGCTTTCATATGAGAGCCCCTTCCAAGTACATGAAGACTCAAAACCATTTTGGAATTAAGACCTTGTTAAGAATTCCCTGGTGGAAGGTGAAAAAGACTCAAAATCACAGGTGAGAACCAGGTTGGAAATTTCATGATCTGGGAATGCTCAGGACTCACTCCGCTCTACCTACAGGAAGAAAAACGGGGTGTCTGTAGATGGTATCTCTCTCCACTGAAAACATTGTGCTTAGTTAGCATAGACCTGGGGTTTGGCATTCATCTCTCAGGAAGGGCTGCCTGTCCGGAATTCTGGAACTAGGAAGACTTCCATATCTGAGTAGGGTCAGAAGCATGCTCGATGTCTTAGGCAACTTGCAACTGCAGGAACTGAATGGATACCTCCTGTTAGGCTGCCATTGTAAGCTGAGAAATGACGATCTAAAACTGATCCAGGAATGCCGAATCCAGGGGACTCCATGAGACTTCTACATGTGCCAGAGTAGGTGCTAGGTTGTAGTGAAATGGCTCACACCTCCGCTAATCTCACACATCGTGTGGTTATAAAGCTCCCATGAGCAAGTGATTGGATGCAGCAACTAAGGCAGAGTCCATCCGAGGAAGCAGTCTGGATCCAGTGTTCATGTGTGCCCTCGGGTGTTCACATAGGAAGAGAGGCGATAAAACCCTTGCCTGTCTACGTCACTTGGTTACTTGAGATTGGAACTCAGGTTACTGTGCTAATTCAGCAAGCCCCTTACACACTGAGCCATTCCCCACCCACCCACCCCCAGCCTCCTGTGCCTAGGGTTTCTTATTAACAAGAGGACAAACAAACAACACCAGAGTGCTAGAGCCCACAGAGAGAAAGTCATGCATTTGCAAGCCCCATTTATGTGAACTGTCTGCAGCCGCTGGAGACAGAAACCAGATACACGCTGGATTCGTTAGCCCCACCACTGACCACATTGGGGATTCAAAAGCTTTTTTGCTAATCTGGATAGATCAACACTGTGGACATTCTAGACAGTATTCTTCAGGTCTGAGAAAGCTGAAGTGGGTTCCCTGAAGAACTCACCTCGGTTCTGTACCCTGCTGGGCCGGCAGACTGCTTGGAACATGAGCAGGAAACTGGGTTACAGACAAAAACTTACTAACCAGAAACACCAGCCAGCAATGCCACAAATGCTACATGCAGACAAGCCCTACATCAAGTATTCAGGACACAATATCTTGGCTGAAAGCCATTTCTGAATGAGCCAAAAATAATTGCCCAAGAGGCTTGGGGTAAAGCCAAGGAAAGCATAGAGCAGAGCCACAGAAACATGAAACCTAGAAATGCATTGGCCTGGAAGTGGGTCTCTCCTGCTCTGTACCATATCTAGAAGGACATTTCAAAGGAGACGGCAAGCTACCTACTGTGTGCAGGTCAAACGGAGAAGACCCTTTACTGTGTGGAGCCTGGCCATGGTGCAGCCACGTTGGCTGAGAGCTGTGAGGTTTCATTGGCTTTGGAGGGGCAAAGGAGATGAAGGCAATGAGAAAGAGGGTGAATTATGGAGCCAGGCTTACACATTATCATTCATTCAACAAGCCTCAGGTGCCAGGGAGCCCCAGGTGACAGGGAAAGAAAGATGCGCCAGGCATGAGGTAGAAGGAAGGAAGGAGTACCACTCAGTGTATGTAAGTGACGTTATACAGCTGTTCCTCAACCTAATACCTGAACTGTCTTGATAAACATGTCACAGTGTGACTGTATCAGAAGTTGGAAATGCGCTCATTACACCTATTCTACAGAACACTACAGGTTAGCTAACAGTAACTACAGACTACCTCCAATTTGCTCAAAATGCCTAAAGCCCAGCCCGACTCTCTACCATGAAACTCCCCTTTATAAGAGAATACCAAGTATACTGTGGGATTTATTGGGATCAGTCCTGAACGTGATAGAATGGCTGTGTAGGCATACCTTCAACCCACCTTACAGTCGGAAAATCATGCCTCAAGGATGGTCTGTATATACACCAGACACTTCACTGAAGCCTGTGGGGGACATATTCCCACCGGAGTCTTAGTTTCCCTTCTTGTTGCTGTGATAACACATCCCAACAAAAGCAACTCAGGGAGGAGGGTCCATTCTGGCTCACAGTTCACAGTCCATCATGGTGTGGAAGTCCAGGCACCAGGAACTTGATGCAGCTGGTGAGGCTACATCCACAGTCGGGAAGCAGAGATGCATGCTTTGCTCAGCTCCCGTTCTCCGGCTCTAGTCCAGATCCTATCCCAAGGACCTGTCTCATCCAAAGTGGGTGAGTCTTCCCACCTTGATCAACCTAACAGACACACCCAGAGGTTAATAGGACCCAGATAATCCATTGCAGGTGTGCCTGGAGGTTTGTGTCTTAGTTACGTCTGGATCATGTTAAACTGTCAATCAACACTAACACCCTCAGCACACTTGGTGGGCTTGTCTTCTTTAGTAGATTGCTGCTCTGCTGTGTATAGAACTGTAAAACTTAGGATAGAGAGTAATTGAGTGAATATAAGAGATTTGGAGGGGCAGGAAGAGGAAGGAATGGCTATTGATCAACTGTGACCAGGAAGTCCCATCTTAGAGATAAAAATGTCTTTTGGAAAATTTCAGAACTCCATGTGATATATAGTAAATAACATAATGTAATGCAATTTACTATAATATCCATCTCTACCTTTTCACAACTATCCAGTAAAACTAATGTTTCACATCCATGCTTCTAGAGTCTGTAGATAGATGAGTTTTATGGTGGAGGAGTAAGCTTTGTATCCACTACTCTGCCACTTAGGCTACATAGACATAAAAATTTATAGTAATAATAATAGTGATAGCAATAATAACAATAGTAATAATAAAAGCAGTTACAATACTAATAAAAACAGTAATAGTAAAAACAATGTAATGGTAATGGTGATATTAACAACAGCAGTTAGAGTAACCATCCTGGCTGATTTTTTTTTTCCAGTTGAGGAATTGCCTCTGTCAGATTGGCCTGTAGGCCTGTCTGTGAAGACTTCTCTTGATTAAGGATTGATGTGGGAGTGCCCATCCCACTGTGGGTGATGCCACCCCTCCTCAAGTTGTGAGAATAACAGTATTCTTCAGGTGGTGGCAACAATGATATTAATAGGTGATTGTAACAGTAACACTAGCAGTAAGGGGATGGTGCAGTAGCAACATGAACAGAGATAGTAACAATAGTATCATGGATATAGTAACAATAGTATCATGCTTGTAGTAACAACACTAGTGGGGCAGCCTTTACTGAAACATGTGTGCCCCTTTGTCCAGTGAAGGAGGTCCACAGGCAGTGCAAGGCAGGTCCTTGGCAAGAAGACTTACTTCTCTTTTAAGTGACAGGAGGTGCTGGCAGCCATCTTACTAATTAGCCATTTTTACTGCAGTAAAATATACACAGAATAAAATGTACCCATCAGATTATTCTAAGGTATAATTCAGTACGCCAGCAGTACTGTGGAACCATCGCCACAGCCTGATCTTTCCCTTCACCCCCAAAGGAACCTGTGTGTGCACTACACAGCCACTCTGTCCGCCCTCTCTCTTCCCACTGTCTGGAAATGCTGGTCACATTCTATCTCTTTTTCATACTCTTTGATTGCATAAGAAACCTTCTAGAACTCTCTGTAGCAAAGGGATGAGAAGAACCCTAGTGGCTGTTACAGTCTTTCTCTATTCATCCCCAAGTGCTGCCGTGGGGCAGAGAGGCAGAGCAGGTTCTGAGACAAATGGGGCGGTGGAGAACAGGTAGATCTGAAGGACACCAATATGTCACTAGACATTCAGATCACTTCTGCATCTGGTTGACATTGTCCTTTCTCAGGTTGCCTATCATGGCATAAACTTATGCAGTTGAGTATGCCTTGGCCCTTCTGTCTTTCTCTCTTAAGTGCTGGGATTATAGACTCTGCCACCACAACCAGCTTATGAATCCTTTGATGTGGAAGCCAGGGATTGTGCATGCAAAGCAAGCTCTCCACCAATAAAAATGTGTACTCAACTCCAGACTGGGTTCTTGTTCTTTTAAGATTTGGTTTTTGGTGTGTGCATGCATGAGTGTGTGTGTGTGTGTGTGTGTGTGTGTGTGTATGTGTGTGTGTACACAGACACACGCCTGAGAAGGCCAAAAGAGGTTGTTTGGGCCTCTGGACTGGAGTTACAGGCAGTCACGAGCCATCTGACAGGGTTCTGGGAACTAAACACCAGCCCTTTGCAAGAGCAGCAAACACTCTCAGCCACTGAGCCAACTCTCCAGCCACAGACCCGGTTCTTGATATTCCTCTTGACCAGCAGCAATGCTCACCCATATACTCTGTGTCTTGAAACACACACCGACTTTTTAGGGACTATGTTTTAGACTGCAAGCAGGAAAAGAGCAGTGTACTGGGTATTTGTAGCAGGAGCTCTTGGGCACCATTCTGTTTTAAAGGTGATGATTTCAAAGTGTAAAAAGGTTTAAGTTAATACTGTTCTTGTCATGCTTACAACTTTCCCTTCCTCCTTATGTGATTTTGTTCAGTCCCTTTGTTGTTGTTACAAACTGAGGACTTGTGCCCCTACAAACACATATACTGAAATCATGTCCCCAAATGGTGGCATTCAAAGCTTTGAGGGTGATTGGATCAGAAAGATTGAGCCTCTCTGGATGGGATTAGTGCCCTCATAAGAAAGGCCTTGGAATGCTCTCTAATGTTCTCTCTGCCATGTGTAGATACAGCAAGGAGTTCCAGCCTTCTAGGGCCCCTGCTGGGAGCCACCCCACTTTGAGCATGTAACACTGTGCCCCGTAAGAGGTTACTCTTTGAGCCCCAATCTGTGGTATTCTGTTATAGCACCAAGGATGACTGACCTATCAGTAACAAAGGAGGTGGGTGGAGGGGCACACACAGCCCACCATTTCCAGCCAGTGTCTATGACCCTCTTCCCAATGGTCGATGGTTGGCTAACCAGGAAAGACTCCAGTCCAGTGGCGCTTCCTGGAGCAGGCTTCTGTCAGCAATGCCTGTCTAGTCAGGACTGGGATGCCAGGGTCAAAGCATCCCTGACAGACGGAGATCCATGTCCCGGTGCTGTGAGAAACAACTGTTACTCTACAATAGCAGCATTTCGTAATAAGAGCACTGGAGACTTAGAGGCAGGAGCTCGAGGCAGTCTACTTTGTCATCTTGTCAAGTTGGGAGTCAGGCTAAGAATGGCAGAGATGCTGACTAAGCCAAGGGAACAGATCACAAACCCTAATGCATGGCCTTTTCCCTTCCCTTCCATTCCCTTCCCTTCCCTCCCCTCCCCTCCCCTCCCCTTCTCTCCCCTCCTCTCCCCTCCCCTCCCCTTCTCTCCCCTCCCCTCCCCTCCCCTTCTCTTTTCTCCCCCCCCCTTTTTTTTAATAATTGGAAGGGGACAATCTCACAGGCCATGTAAGGCTTCTCTTTCTCTGTTGTGTCTGACTTTTTCAGCAAAAGACTTTCATGCTTAGGTTCCTCTCTGCACTTTACATCTTGTTTATTTTAAAATTTACCAGATCCTTGACCTTGCAGGCAAGCTTAGTTGCTAGTAATTTTCTGCTTTAAACTCTCTCTCTCTCTCTCTCTCTCCCCTTCTCCCCCTCTCTCTCTCCTTCTCCCCCTGTCCCTCCCTCCCTCCCTCCCCCCTCTCCCTCCTTCCCTCCCTCTCTCCCTTCCTCTCCGTGTGTGTGTGTGTGTGTGTGTGTGTGTGTGCACGCGCACACATACACAGGGTAGCTTAGCAGTTGGCATGTGTGTGTGTGGGTAGTTTGGAGCTTAAATGGTTGGGTCTAGACTAAGAGCCATTAACAGATGCTTGGTACTTTCTGTTCATTTGTAGCTGGATTTACACTGCCTCAAGGCACCTTTGAAAACGAACCATCAGATTTTATTTCTATCCAATGAGCCAGTTGCAGTGTCATACGGCTTCACTTGGATCTCATTCCCACCCTACCTTACTTAACTCCATGCATCAACCTGCATGGCCAGGAACACACTGCTCTTCTCTTTCCCAGAACAGGGGAACTGAGAAGCGTTTTCACTCATCTTTCTCTTTCTGAGCTCCTCCAGCAGATACTTGGCTGCACAGCCAAAGACTCAATGGTCCCTGCACATGGCTCACTGTCTTGCTTAAAACTGTGTGCCCTCCTAACAGGTACCCCTGTTGTGTTATGTGTTGAGAGGCAGAGGTGAGAGTGAGAGAGCAGGGAGTTTCCCTGGTCAGTGTAAACTACTGAGGGTGGTGGGGACACTCTAGGAGCCAAGTTCCAGGGGGAAGCAGGTCCTTTATTGCCTGTCTGTGGGGTGACAGACTGCAGCAGGTACTGCTTGCCACCTGAATACACAGCATGACCCTTTGACCTTGAACATATGTTACAAGTTTCTCATACATTCTCATGGGTGAGATGCTGAGTAACAATGACCTCCTTAAAGGCAATTCTAAGGCTGTTACAGGATGCTTAAGGCACAGGCACTTGCTAAGCATCTTTTCCTCCTGGCTCCTAATTTTTGCAGGTGCCAGGGAGATAACAGATTAAATCTGACATTGTCGAATAGCAAGGGCTGCCCTGTGATGCTGATATGATTGCTGTAGCATTTTAAATTGAGAAACATGAGAACATAATGTAGGAAGTGGAATCCTAAGTACTGACCACGGTCCCCAGGGAGCTTTTAATAGATTCGAGTAGCTGTTTTTCATGAGAACTTGCCCAGAGAGCTGGCTCTGGGCATATGCTTTCTGAATCTGAGAAGGAGAAGCTATAAGCTGGCTGTGGTCTGGAAGAGCATCGCTTTGTTTTCTTGTGGGTTAGGGCTGGGATTTTGCCTTACCTCTTAAGTGGTCATGTCAACCTTCAGGCCTTGTTTTGCTGTTGTGCACTTGAAGAGTGGCCTTTACCTTCCTGACTCTCAGTTTTCATTACTAGCTTGATTCACTACTGACGGGCCAGGTGCTACCATGGGAGTGGACGTGGAGTATTGTTGGAGGACTGGACGGACCTGGGTGCTCAAGGGCGCTCCTCTTATGAGAAAGCTCAGGAAATATATCCCGAATGAGGAAATCTGGCCTCCAGAGAGGCATGCAATGTTATTATTGTATCTTGCAAAGTCCTAGTGGATTATTTGAAGCTTAGTTTTATTATAATGTAATCTGAGATTTTATGTTGCTTTTAGTTATGCTATTATGGCTGATTGTGTGTGCATGCACATGTGTGTATGTGTGCATGTGTACACACCTATAATAATGATCGGGCTTGTGGATTTATTTGGTTAAGCTTTACTGTTCAGCAAAAAGAACCAGTGTTTCAAAAAGCTGTTATATGTAATTTCCTTCTTTATGTTTAAGCACATTCAGTTTCTTAAAGTACAACTGTACGCATACTTCAGCACATGATAATTTCTCTAATAAGCCTGTCTGTGAGGTCTGGGGTGGGGCTTTGTGGTAGTGTGCTTGCCTAGGGCATACAAAACCCTTGGTCTCTAGCACTGAAAAAAATATTAGCACATGTTAGAGGACATACATCATATCCTAGAACAAGAAAAGAATGAAGGGTAAACTAGTCTAATGGGGGTGAACATGGGATTTGGTAAGTAATAGAGAAAGAATGAATGTGTAGCACATTCTGGGCAACTGTATTAACGTGCAAATGAACAGCTTGAAGCCTGCAGATTCTTTCCAGATGAGGACAAGCTGTGTAGGCCATCAGAGAGGCATGGCCACAAATACTGACACTGCTCCAACAAGCACCACTACCGGCCTCCTGTCTCCATTTGTAGTAGCAGATGGATCTCATGGATGCTCGTTTCCAACCAAGGGCTATGCTGCTTGTGAGGAAACCTATCACCTGGTGTACTGTCTCTCAGTCTCAGCCCCTTTCCTACACAAGACCACCCATGACACATGGCAAGCTGTGTAAGAACAGCTTGGGAAATACAAAGACAGTCTGATTCTCAGGCCAACAGCGCCCTTTGCTCTATCTGAGAGGAGCATGCTTCCTCGTTACTGGGAAAGGAAACATGGACATTGATTACTTCAGACCTTGCTTGTCTGACTCACTGTTGGTGTGCTCTGAGTGATAGTCCAGGGCTAGGCATAGACGTCTAAGTGAGGCACTGACCTTAGTCTCCGAGCAGAGAAGAAGGAGCTCCTCTGCCTACCTTTGCCGTTGCCTTGTGATGGGCTCAGCTTCCTGCTCCGTTGTAGCTGCTTAGTTTTTCTTTCTGGGAATCAGTAGGATTACAAAGCAAAGCTCTCCACTGTTCTGAGCCTTCACATGCTGAAAACATCACTACAGTGTTAGATTCTTCTGTCAAAAAACCCAGGCCCTACTTCCCTAAAATATTCCTTACTACTCTTCTCAATAATGCTGTCTTAAAAATAATGTTCACTTCTCTTTTAGATTTTAGGATCCCCCTTCCCTTCCCTTCCCTTCCCTTCCCTTCCCTTCCCTTCCCTTCCCTTCCCTTCCCTTCCCTTCCCTCCCCTCCCCTCCCCTCCCCTCCCCTCCCCTCCCCTCCCCTTCCCTTCCCTTCCCTTCCTCACTTCTTTTTTACAGCTTTCCTTTGGGTCTAGCTTCTGGACTCTTCCTCCTCTATATCTTCTTTTTCTGTCTATGCTATATTTGGTGGTTTTCTCAGTCATTTTTATTTTCACAGTATTAAACTGCTGTGATGAACAGCATTGCCACATGTGGGTTTATGTGATACCTGCCAGTATTAAAAACATATTTCTCCTTGAGTCAAGATTACATTTAAAATAATTTATATAGCAGGTAACCTGGCAGCATATCTCTGAGAGTAAGCTTGGCCCTGTGGTATATAATAATGCTCAACAAGTGAAAAAAAAAAAAAAAGGCTCAGCACATGAGCTTGACCCTCAGCACAGAAGACTCAGCACACGAGGGCCTCGGCTTGACCCCCAGCACAGAAAAGGGGGAATAAAGACAACAGTGTAGACAGTATGATTCAAGTAGTCATCAGTGGAGTGCTGGCCAAACTCTCACACATCTGTAGAGGGAATACTAGATAATGCTCAGTTACAAAGCAGACCTCCAAATACTGACTACCGATAGAGTGTGATCACAATGATATTGAAAGATTCAGCCATGGAGAGTGGAGTGTTGGGGAGCAGTGAGATTCTTGTACACATGTAAAGTGTCACTAAGTACACAAGATGTTGATAAGGCCTGACATTGGGGAGAAAACTGCATATGAAGGAGATAACAGTCAGAAAGAAATGCGAGTGTCTTCTTTTATAACCTATGAATTGTGACATTTAAAATGTTATATAAACGAATCATGTAAGAAAGTAAGATGCAGCCGGAAGGCCTTTAATGCTAGCGCTCAGGAGGCAGAGGCAGATGGATCTCTGTGAGTTCAAGGTCAGCCTGGTCTACAAAGTGAGTTCCAGAACAGCCAGGGCTACACAGAGAAACCCTGTCTCAAAAAAAAAAAAAAAAATCAAGAAGGAGGAGGAAGAGAAGGAGGAGGAGAAAAGGAAATAATAGATAATAGATAGACAGACAGACAGACAGACAGACAGATAGATAGATAGATAGATAGACAGACAGATAGATAAAGGTGCATGGGCCTGACAGGTAAAAACATAACATTCTGTGAAGCACCTGACTGCTTAAGGAAATAGAGGGAAACGGGACACAAGGCTCAGACTCGTCATGAACTATGGAGCTGTTCCATCTCTGTAGTCTGTGCCTGACCTGCCCAATATATTCTGTCTATAAGGAAAGTCATAGATACAATGCCGCAGGGTCCTGAGATGCTGGGCTTGCTTTTCTTTTAGGTTTCAGGAATGGGAATTACTAATATTTGGGGTAAAGAAGGAAGGAATATTGCCTTATTTTGAACCATTTCTAAGCAACTGAATAGTCCTCTAACTACCAGATTTTGGAATTCATAGGATACACTGTGCAGCTGGGCAGGGAAACTCCTACATCTTTCTCTGATGGTTGTCGACTGATCAGCTTGTGATCACAAATTATACTGCCCTCATTTCTAATTTGTCCACATATTTTAAGTTTTGGTTTATCCACCAAGAGTTGTTTTATTGCTGGTTATTTTTTGAGGAATGATATTTCCCTCTTCTGTGAGAAAGTTAATGGCAGTGTTTTGGAAGTTGCCTGCTTTCCACAGCCTCACTTCTCTACGTGCTGGCTGTCTTCTGCCAAGTCTGCTCTCCATCCTGAAAGTCAGGGTCCCTTTGAAAATCAGGTCTTTGGGGCTGGATCTGAGGTTTGAGTTCTGAGCAGTTGGATGCTTTGGAGCATCACACAGCTCATGTGATCTTCTGAGCTTTGCAGATGGGCGTCCCAGATACTGGTTGTACCTTTAGATTTTCCCCTGAGCTCTTTAGATTTCTGAGAAAAGCTTTTCATCACTTGCTGGAGGCCTTGAGTTCTGAGAATAAGCTGGAGACAGTTGAGGATCTTGGTATTGGGACAGCTCTCCAGGGAATAGAACCGATAGTTTTCCTCACTCAGGAATTAATTTACACTTCTCTAGGGGCTATAGTCAGACGATTTCCTGGCAAGAGTTCTGAGGTGAGTTGAGGACCTGTTTTGGTGACCGTAATCAGGTTTGCTCCCCTTGGGGAGGAGAAGTCTGAGTAAGAGACCACGCAGAGAAACTGGCGAGGGCGCAGAGTCCCCTTCGGAGACAACCGTGATTTCAGAGAGGACAGATGTGGTTGTTGTGGTTTGCCTTACTCTGTCCACTGAGCAGAGGCCAGTGCCCACCCCAATTAGATTTTTCTGTCCCTGTTGGCAGTCTTTGAGGTCAGAATCTTTGACAACCCTTTGGGATCTCCCATGAGTTTTCAAGGAAACACAGAGGACTGAATCTACCCTGGTAGGTGGAAGGAAGTATATGGGCTGAGATCTCAGTGTGAGAGTTGCCCTTATCAATGCAACTGTGTGAGTTTCACCATTACCAGGGATGACTGAGGGAAGACTGGGTCATACTCCTTGTTTCCCATTAATGAGGAAGAATCTGCTGCTTCCCTGAAGACCAATGTGTCCCCTAGAGAGTCGCCAGCATCTACAAGAACAGGGTACACTGTCCTTTCCCAGTAGACACCTCTGCTAACCCATCGTTCATGCCTTCTGTCCTGAAGCAGAGCAATGAGCAAAGAGGGTGGGTACATGAGAAAGGACAACCAGGATGGGCCAAGGAATGTGGTCGTAATGTTCTAGTCCCGAAGAGCAGGCCTTGTAGAGCCAGCAAGAATGCCGGCCTCTCTGGAACCAGGGTGCAAAGCCCCACCCAATTGTGGGTAGGAAAAATTTGTTGCTTGGTCACCTGTATGTCAAGGCCCCAGATCAGGATCTTAGCCAGGATCAGTCAGGATGGGAAGCAACTTTGCCAGGTGGCAAAGTCTCTGACTCCCTACCCAGAATGTCTCTGGGGGGAGGACAGCAGTGGGAGGAGACATAACCTGCCCCCCCCCAACTTTCCCCAATACATTCAATTAAAAAATCTCCCCAGTGTCCCAAGTACAAATTGTAATGGGAGAAAAGGTGGAGGCTCAAACCGGAGATTTGCATCTTATCATAATGAATGTCAGGAGTCTCAAAGAACCCAGATGAATCTCTCTACAAACTTAATGACTTAGAGTCTGCCAATTAGTGGAAAAGGGACCAACCTGGACAACATGGTGTATGAGTGTGTGTGTGTGTGTGTGTGTGTGTGTGTGTGTGCAACAAGTTAACAATCTGCTGATTGCCACCCAAATGGGTTCCTGAAGAGAAGAGCATGCTACTATTTCTACTTTTTCTCTTCCCAAATAAACAGAAGTCCTGAGTGCAGACACCATTAAAGACAGACTTGAGGTTATTTCCCTGTTAATTGACTCCCAAGTCCCCAAACCTTGAACAGCATCTGAAAGCAGCATTTCTTTGTATTTGGTCTAGGCCCTGAGTATAAATCGAGAGTTCCACTCTGTTTGCATTAAACCTCCCAGGAAGCTGCTCTCACACGGCTTTTGTAAAATGTACAGATAACTAGCCCTCTGTCTAAATAGCTCCGAAGGCAAAAAATCTCACATTTACTTCTTTGGTCAAGTGAAATTGGGTTTCAATCAGAGGTGATAAATTACCCATTCTGATGCTCCACAGCCAAGCAATCATCTAGGCAGATGAAGGGGAACATAGGGGTCCTGGGTGGAAGCTTTGGTAGTGAACAAAATTACGTATGTAATTTGTGCTACTGTTTCTAGGGTTGGAAGACTGCCAGTACACACCTGGACACAGCTGGAAAAGGCTTCAACCTGCCTCTGGCTTTAGGCAACTAATAGTGAGTGCTCCAGCCAGAGGAGGCAAACGTCAGACTTGCAGCTCATTCAAATCTCAGGGTGCTGAGCCCCACCCTCCAGGTTTCAGAAAGGTCTCTGTTTAGAGCTCTCTGGATTACATATGCGTTGGGGTCATTCTTACTTGAAATTCATGATTCAATAATAAGCCAACATTCAAAGCACTCTGGTACTTGAGAGATGCATGTTGAACGAGTCAGTATGGGATAGTGGAGGTATCTGGGGACCTGCTGTTGGATCCCATTGCTGGAAAACATCTGCCTTTGTTTTCTTTCCCTTTCCCTCTCTTTCAACACGAAGATTGAGGATGTCTGTTGTTGTTTTTTTTTTTTTTTTTTTTTTTTTTTTTTTTTTTTTCCTATCCCCAACTGGAGGAAGGGCAGCAGATGTGTAAAACAAAGTCATAAGTTTGGGAAGGCCCCATCCTATGGTTTGGCCCAGCACAGCTTAATCTCTTAACTGTTCAGCTTTTCCCACATTCCTCCATTCTAGCCGAGTTGGTTTCCTCACTACTGTTGGAATACCTGGAACACCTTCAGTTTGCAAATGCCTTTTTTTTTTTTTTTTGTCTCCCCTGTCTTTTTCTCAGGAGTTCTCTCAGATCTCCTGCTCACAGAGGAAATCTCTAAATATCCAGAGAGAGGCACACCCCCAAAGGCAGCTCTGTTTTCTAAGTGCCTATGGGAACATCATATGTGCCCCATTGTACTTCATCAAACTGTATGCCAGTCTTCTTCCCATGACCCTGGGTCCCCTAGGACAGTCACATGCTTTGGTAACTCTAGGCTACAGAAACTGTAGCTTTGCAATCCTGTAGCCCTGCAACTCTTAGGGGGAAGTGGGCCGAAGATTCAACTCATGGTGTCTCTGAACCTCAGCATGGCTAACATTTTACTGGGAGACTCTTTGTTGGCTCAACACAGGCCTTGCTGGCCCCAACTATCTCCACCCCATCATGTCCTTCATATATATATATTCATTTGTGGATATCTTTCCATGTAATCTTCCACCTTGAGGCTCTGAGGGATTGTGTGATAGAAAGCCAGGAGAAACTTCCAAAAACACAATGTTGTTAAAAGGTAAGAACTCTGAATTACATTTATGGTAAACAGCGACATTTATAAGTGACCTTATTTTAGAAAACTTATAAAAAAAAAAGTCTCATGGGATTTCGGCTATACCAGAGAAAACCTGGTGGCTGGTTACAGAGGAGCTGTACCAATAGTTCATTCACATAAAGTAAAAGATATTAATGTAGAAAGAAGGCTAGTTGTCATTGTCCTGGCTTGGCCATGTCACACACATGGATGTTTCCATATTCATTAGAGATATTACAAGCAGAATGGCATTTCTTCTCATTAGGCTGAGGCTAAATGAGGACTGTGGGAGTCAAAGCTGAGGCCAGATGGAGAAACAGCACACACTGCCACAGAGCGCTCCAAGATGCTTCCGATGTGGGACACAGTGGCTATGACTTCCCAGCAAAGTGGTAGAGACCATGGTTTTAATACCCAAAGAAGAGATATACTTCAAAAGAGAACGAGAAGGGCTTCTAAGCTGTTTTAGGTTAAAGTTGTTGCAAACTACCAAATGACTGCTCCACTTGCTCAACAGCTGTTCCCATCCAACCCGCTTCTTCTTTCAAACTGTGACATTCCCAGAGACAAACAATTACGTTTCCTCTTTTAAAATGTAACGAAGTTGCTTAAAATTGGGTGTCTTAAGAATTTACAGGGATTTAATCTACATACTTCAGGATTTTAAAAAATTAAAAATAAATTTGCCTTTGGTCTTTCAAAGTTTTATATATTATTCTATGTGTGTTGATTATAGTCATCCACATCTCTCTCCCTCTAGCTCCCCCTACTGCCTCCCTGTCTCCCTCCTAACTGTATGTCTTTTTATTGCTACTAATAACTCACTGTGTAAAATTAGCACAGGGCTGTGTGGCCACTTACTGGGCTATGAGCTACCTACCAGTAGTCAGTTCTCTAAAGGAGAGTGACTGTCTCTTCCTCAGCAGCCATTAACTGCCAATATTTCCTTCCAAAGGGGTGGGGCCTCAAGGGCTCCTTCCCATTCATGCTGGCATTTTGGCTGACTTCCTCTTGTGTGGTAACCATAGCAGTTGTGGGTTGATGTAAGCAGTAGCCATGTCACATCCAGACAGACAGACAGATTTCTTCTCTGCATTTCCATCGGCAACTGCTTTTCCTGTTCTTCATGCTAGGACTGAAGTTGCCTACTTTGCAATATGATTAACCAGTGTTGCAAGACAGCTGTGGTGTGGATAGGACCACAGCGCCTGAGACTTAGCTATTCTGCTGTGCTGAGATTTGATCTGAATGACGGCTCTCCAGAAGCTGGTGTAACCAGAAAAGGGCAGGTTCACTGTTATTATTCCTAATTCATTCATATTTATTCCTCATTATCACTCATTATCATTTGCTGAGTTGTAACAGATATTATTCTTTAAATAATCTATACATAAAAGTATACATATAAACTTCTTTAAATCTTTGATATTTTCCCCAACAAAATGGTTTAGTTTTTTAAGGGGGCAAAATGTGAATCTTAGAGGAGTGTTATCTATTTTCACAGTTACCATGGAATTCCACACCTCGGTTCCTTCCTTGTACATTATGGGGGCTGGGTTTCTGCGGGGGGAAGGCCACTTTCTGCTCTAACATTCTGCTACACGGTACACAGCAGCTTGGAGAGATGCTGAGAAGTCATCTGGCATATCTATAGGCTTCCAGGGAAATTACGGCTTAATCAAAACCAGCAAAAGAGTTTAATTTAGAAATCCTCATTTCTTATCCCCTGATTCCCATCACTTTCCCTGAAGAAATTACACAGCCTTGTTAGAGAACCAACTCGGCATGTCTCAGACTTTCCCCTCTGGACTCAAGCAGCTTACCTCCACTCTGAGGCCTCTTTTTGAGCAATGCAACATAAGAATGAGGCAACATGTTGAGGACTTTCGGGTTCCCAGCATAGGTGGCCATTGTGCCTTGCTTCCCAGGCAGGACAGGTAGGGGTGGTAAGCATGCATGTGTGCCTGTGTAGAGCAAAGTGCAGGAAGGAATGGCGGTTAATGTTTTCCTTAGCCACCCAAATTCATTGAGCTGTTACAACAGATGGGCTATCCAGTGATCTCTGAAAGGAGACCGTGCCTGTGTTATGTTGAAGGTCCTGTCATGCAGGGAAAGTAAAAGCCATATGTTCTGATGAAAATATTTTCTGATAATGTGGAACAAACATTCTGTTTCTCATCACCATCTCTCAGCACAGAGTGCACTTGAAATCAGGTTAACGAGAGCTAAATTTAATCATTGTGTGACCTGATTGGGTATCCACAGCCTGGGTTATCAAATATCCCACTTTCTGTTGCTCTCAGTTCCATCTCGCTGTTTCCTTAGGGAATGCAAAACAATGGCGGCAGAAAAATAATGAAATGTGGTAAATCTGGTCAGAGAGAAGTATGACTAAAATTCCTTCCTTTGTTTCATCCCTTCAGCCCCATGTGTAGTGTGGGTTACTTTGGTTTACAAAGTACTGAAGCCAGTTCTTAGAAGGAAAGACACAGATTATTGGCTCTACTTTATCACATATTCCTTTGTTTTTATAGATGCCTTATAAAAACAGGTCATAACAATTAATGGCCATTTGTACAGGTTTTCTGGGCTTTCCTGGAATTGCATGAGCAAGCATGTCATTGGTTCCCAGCATAAACAGAGGGCTCTTATGCATCTAACCTTTCATTCCTCACCACTGACCACACGCATGGATCTGGAGTTCAGAGAGTGGCAGAGAAATGTGTTGCTCTGGGAGACGCTGGACTCCCTGATGACGAGGCTGAGTGTCTGGCCATTCTGATGGTAACTGTGAGAAATTAACGGTTGTTTCTCATATAAGTCTCAGCATTGTAAGCTAGGAAGATTTTTTTTTTTTTTTTTTTTTTTTTTTTTAGGTATTGAACCCAAACCATCCAAGAATAATTCTCAAAAGAAAAGTGGTGAGAACCCCCTTCTACACGTCTAGATTTTAAAGAGCTTTGTCAGTCAAGTGTGTCAAGTATGTTCAATATACTGCTCTGAATCCCTCCCTTACCACTGAGTGAAACACATGTTCTTAAAAGAAGTAAGTTTATATAGCAATACTGGAAGAGAAAAAAAGACTGAAGGAAAAGGCGATTACTCTGAAGGGATGTCTCAGAAGCTGTGTGTTTGTAGACTACACACATCCTTTAAAATAACCATGTTAGTATGTCTTCTGTACACTCTTGTTATATCATGCTTTAAAGCCGAGTAGCAGGAAGAACACCAGGACAAACCTCCTTCATTCCTGTTCTAGCTTGCTTCCCTGCTGGGAGATATCATTGACCAAAACCAACTTGGAGGAGACAAGACTTATTTGGCTTACAGATTATATCATTGAGGGAAGCCAAGGCAGGAACTTTAAGGCAGGATTCTGGAGGCAAAATCTGAAGCACAGACCATGGGGAAATGCAGCTTACTAGCTCTCTCCCCTGGCCTGAGCAGTTGCCTTCCTTATACAATACTTCCAAGAGAGGGCATTGACTATGGTGGAACAGGGCCCTCAGAGAGGGGCTCCCATATCAATTACTAATCAAGGAAATGCCCACAGACTTGCTTACAGGTCAATCTAATTGAAGCAATTCCTCATAAGGTTCCTTCTTCAGGGGTGACTGTAGTTTGTGTCTAGGTGACAAAAACAGAAGTTAAAATCCAGAAGTTAAAGTAGACATATATGTAAAATTACTAGAAACACTTTCAACAAACAATGGACCCCTTTTACTCTCCTGTTAATATCATGACACAAAAAGCAGTACAATTCAGTCTTTTAAAAAATTGACACTTTAAAAGATCAAAGTCTCTTGAACTCTGCATCCTTATAAAATTAAAAACAAACATCTGGGACTCACTCAGAGTCTTCTGAGCCGCAGAGTGCTGCGTCATCCCACTTCTCTGCCTCTGCTGTTTGCAAAACCCACACAAACATCTCTGAATGCCTCAAATGTCATAAGCTATCCCCCGTTACTCTCACAGAATAACTCGCCAAGCTCTGAGCACTCAATGACTTTTCCAACCCAAAGCTCCAAAAGCCTTGCATAATCCTTCTTCAGAACAGCATAGTCAGGTGTGTCCCAGCAGTATCCCCACTCCCTGGTGCCAATGTCTGTCCTGGTTTGCTCTCTAGTGGCCTAAGCAAGCCACTTTCTTCTTACAGCCTCGGTTGTCTTCAAGGATGCATGGGCTAGTGCTACCTTACCTTTACCCACACAAGACGGGCTCTGAAGCCCAGCAGAGCTCAGAACAATTACAAAACTGAAGAGTCTTACAACAAGGTACACAAGATACAAGGTACAGGGCAGTAGGATCCCTAAAAGAACTAACAGTGGGTCTCTTGGGAAGAACACTCAACATGCACTCCCCTAATCATTAATTAATACTTAGATGGATACTCCACACAGTGTACAGATCTACTTGGGGTTTCCAGAGCTTTGTTCTCCTCTGTTGTAGAGCCCTATAATCCAAGCAAAGCAGACATCTTCATCATCAGAGGGGGTGAAAAGGTTCATTGTATCCTCACTTAATGACCCTTCAATTGCCCCTTCCTGAATCTCCCACATACAATTCTGACATAATCGCATGCAGTCTCATGGTCTTAAGAGGTAGTTGAGTATTCAATGTATGGAAAGCTAGATGAAGAGGGACTCCATCCAGCTATAAGGATGTCATCTTCCATGTCGGGATAAAATTTTCTGGTGGTGTGGCTGCTATGATCTTGTAAGTGAGCTCTTCAAAGCCCAATAACTCATTGGCTCACCAAGTAGACCATGATGGAATTCTACTTATGTCTGTTATTGATGCTCTGTGTCTTGGGGAAGCAGATGTCTCTGCAGGGAAAGGTTCACATACTGTGCTCTGCTTCGGAGGGGTGGGAAGAAGGGGGCTCAGTCAAACTGGCATACACACTTTTCTGTGTTTTATATTAATATTTTCCAGTGCTTACTGCATGGCTTTTCCCCCTACACCATGTTAGTTTTCTTGGGCTGTGACAGAATGCTTAGCATAAACAACTTAAAATGAGGAAAGTTTTGTCTAGCTCAGTTTCAGTTCATCACAGCATGGTGGGATGGCAGAACAGAACAATTCACAGAACAGGATATCCCGACCTTCCATAGCTCTTCCACCTCCTAAGTGTCTATTCAGATTTTGATCCCATTAATGGATTAAATAATTGTTTAGGTCAGATCCCTCAAGGGACTATGGAATCACATTAACAGTCACACTCCTAGACATGTTCCTTAATCTCCTAGATATTTCTCAAGCCTATCAAGTCAAGCTTAACCACCACATACAATGTGTTGCAGTATTTCTTATCCTTCAACCTCCAATACTGTGGCTGAAAACACATGTGAAAAAGATTTATCTCATATGGTTTCTGTGGGGTTGAGATTTGGAAGTGGTTTGGGTGTGAGATAGATGACCCAAACATGGCTCTTTGGGAGGCATTTAGAAGCTTCTGGTTGTGCCTATAAGGTACTGAGTGAACTGCACCTATTTCTTCTCATTTCAACACTGGCTATACACAGATGATGTTTCTCCATGAATTCTTAAATAATTTAGCCTTTAAATGCTGATCTCCTACTTCTCTGGGTAAGTTTGGGGCTTTGGGTATTTGATAAGTCAATAGATAAGCCAAGCTCTAGTTACTTCTTGAAAGCTCTTACTATAACACTTATGTTTGCATTTTAAGTTAATGGAAGAATAGTTTTTTTATTTTCTTATTCTTTATAGTTAATCATCAAAATGATATGTAGTTATTTCAGGTCAACACTGGTCATATGTATGCCTAATATGAAACTCCCTACCTCCACCTTTTATTCTTAGGCCTGTATCTTAGCATCTTCATTATGTATTAACTGAACTGGAAACAAGGGGTACAAGCTAATGCTTCATATAAGAATTCATATAAATTGACTTCTTAGGAACAAATCCCATAAAGTAAAAGTTATACAAGACAACTGTAGGCCAAGACTCCTATGGGCCAAGATTACAGTTCAATTCACTATTCATTACTTTTTCTAATGAAAATTCCTCAAATGGCCTAATGTAATTAGACCATGCTACAGTAGGTCATGTGTAAAATTTATACTCTAGTTATAGCTAGCTCAGCAATGACATTTCCTGAGAACTCTGATTATTCATAGATCTCGTGTAAAAGTGCAGTACCACCTAAGAGAAGCATTTCAAAGTCTTGCCAGTTACACAAACTGACTTTTTGTACAGGAGAAA
This sequence comes from Mus musculus, assembly GCF_000001635.26. Classification (NCBI taxonomy): domain Eukaryota; kingdom Metazoa; phylum Chordata; class Mammalia; order Rodentia; family Muridae; genus Mus; species Mus musculus. The sequence continues at coordinate 84,790,602 of NC_000084.6, forward strand.
TGCCTTCTTGCCAATAGACAGAATTTCCCATAATAGTACCAGATCAGGAAGATAAATAATTTCTTCTTCTATTTCCTATATTCCAGAGAAGGAAACACATTTCATGGGATGACGCTAGATCTCTCCCCTGCAAACTGTCCTAACAAAGACCAGAGCTTAACTACAATAAGACTATCTTTCCTGGAGGAGAAGGGCTCAGCTCACCACATAGCACCTAGCCTTTCCCAGCAATCAGGAGCATGCATACTTTGTGCGCTGTACAGGGCTTGCCTGTCTTAAGAGACGAAGCACCAGAAGCAAGTTAAAATTGGATTATAAGAACTCTGAATGATGGGCTGAGGAGATAGCTCATCGGGTAAAAGTGTGTAGAATCCTTGCAGAGGACTGGAGTTTGGTGAACCAATGTGGCTCACGGCTCCAGCTCTAGAAAATCCTAGGGCCCTGCAGACACTTAGATTCACATGCTCATATACTAAAATGTACACACAATTAACTTGTAAAAAGTCTTTTCAAAAAACCCTCTTAGATTTTCCTCTTCCCGTGAGAGGAGGACAAAGAAAGCACAGGGGAAGCCACCACTGTGCAGGTGACTGGAATTAGTGTGTAGAGTCACCTGTATTTGTCACACACCAGACCAACTTCTAGGTTTTCTCAGCTCAGGGGAGGTGAATTTGCTTTCCCATAGGCATTATCCTGCATTTTAGCCTGACCCTGCCACTCAGTTTGATGTATTTGGATTGAGCAGATTTTGGAAATTCATCAGTTTTTTTTAACCTCAAACTTATCATAATTTTCACATATGAAATTTAAGTGGAAAGTGGTGACAAAGTACCTTTAATTACAAAATGTATTTAACAAACTATTACCATATGAATTTTTTCAGGGTTTGGTACAAATAACAATAATCACCAGAAAGCCTTTTAGAACTTGGAAATTAACTGTAAACACTCAAAAATTGTCTTGAATAATGATAATACAAAAATATTAGGGCCTAGAGTAGTGCCTGTAAATTGTATAAGCTATGTTTTAACTGCCTTTCTACTGCCATGATGAGATACCATGATCAAGGCAACTTATAAGAAGAACCTTTGAGACTCATGGTTCTAGAAGGTTAGAGTTCATAACCATCATGGAGAGGGGCATGGCAGCAGTCATGGTAGCTGAAAGCTTACATCTTGGGACACAACCATAATGAAGAGAGCTAACTGGGAATGTTATGGACTTTTGAAACCGCCAAGCCCACCCCCAGTGACACACTTCCTCCAACAAGGCCACGCCCCCTAATCCTTCCTAAACAGTTCTATGATGAAATATTCAAACATATGGGCCTATGGGGGTATTCTCATCCAAACCACTGTAAACTATTTCTAAACTACAACATTTTACTTAAAAAAGTCACAAACATCTGCATTTCCCTCTCTTTTTGTTAGTGTTAAAAGCAGAAGGAATTCTAGTGCATCTTAGGTGCTATACGCCTGTTAATTTGTCACTAAACTCCTTCCAGAGGTCATGAGATCCAAATTGTCAGCTCCACTCTCTGGCTGGCTCTTTGTACTCCAGCACTCTAAGCTTCTTGATGATCTTGAACCACAGGCTGTTCTTTGTGCTCACAAATTTCATCTTCCCCTGCTCTAGGACAATAGCACCACTTCCTTATAAACTTCAATAATGCTTGGCACATAGCAAATACTTTAATGAATAACTCTTCTGATTGTTTTGGGACAGGGTTTCTCCATGTAGTCCTAGCTGTTCTAGAACTTGCTCTGTACACCAGCCTGGCCTCAGAGATCTTCCTGCTTCTGCCTCCCAATTGCTGGGATTAAAGGTGTATGCCCCTACCACCCCGCTAATGAATGACTCTCAAATAAAGAAATAAAGGGGGGCTGGTGAGATGGCTCAGTGGGTAAGAGCACCCGACTGCTCTTCCGAAGGTCTGAAGTTCAAATCCCAGCAACCACATGGTGGCTCACAACCACCCGTAATGAGATCTGATGCCCTCTTCTGGTGTATCTGAAGACAACTACAGTGTACTTACATATAATAAATAAATAAATCTTTAAAAAAAAAAAAGAAATAAAGGTCTTTTGAGAGTAAAGGTCTATGATGTACTAAGGAGCTAATCTGCCTGAGGAAATGAACTACAGTGGGAAAGGAATTTGGAGGGCACCTAAGCCCTTCTATTTCTCTGTATAATTACTCTGACATCTGAAAGCTGCGTGCATTTGAAATCATATACAACATGAACATTCTAAGCATTAATACATAAGGGTCATGCATCTTTAAGTCCTCGTGTTGATTATTCATAACTACCAACAGATACTTATATATTAGCATGTCCAGCATTAAAACAAATCATACGTCATGTGAAAACAGAGAGTGAACATTGGTTAGGAAATTAGTCAAATAAAATCCAACCAGTGAGGAGCTTGAAATTTATTTGCTACATTTAGTAATAAACACAATAAAGTAAAAATAATTACAACATATAATAAAATATAAAACCAAGCACAAATATAGAAAGCAGCTAAAATACATTGAGGAATATTTTTACATAACTATAAATATGATTCTTGGCATTAATTTTGGTCTATTTCCATAAGTTTGCTTTGGTGTGGTGGTTGGTTTCTAAGCCTCTGGATATAGGCAAATATAAAATTGTTTATGGTTTAAAACTGTAATGGCCCTATAATGCAGAACTGAGAAATAAGGAATGAGTTTTTGGAAAGGGTCCATACTACAAACAAAGCATCCAAACCTAAAAAGGAAAATTTGCTTTTTTCCAATTGGCAGTGCATTTATTTTGGCTTTCAGAAATTGAAGTCTTTTAAAAATATGTATTTTATGTTTATGTGTTTTACCTGCATATATGCATGTGTATCCTGTGTGTCCCTGGTGCCTGAGAGGCCTGAAGGATGGCATTAGATCCCAGATGCACTTGGAATCCATATGACAGATGGCTTTGAGCAGCTACATGGTGCAGGGATGCAGGGAAATAAACTTGCATCCTTGACAAGAGGAGCAAGTGCTCCTGATGGCTGAGTTATCTCGACCCCAGAAATTGAAACTGTTAACATGAGCCAAGATCTTCATCGACTTCTCTGATGAATTTGAGTACAGAATTTTTCTCTCTCTGTGTGTGTATCTGTATGGAAACAGACTCCTATAGATGCGTTTTAGCATGGCAAGTCTTGCATATATGTGAACACTTATTTGTTTGCTTGTTTGTTTTTGTTAGTTTTGTTTTCAAGACAGGGTTTCTCTGTGTAGCCCTGGCTGTCCTGGAACTCACTCTGTAGACCAGGCTGGCCTCAAATTCAGAAATCTGCCTGCCTCTGCCTCCTAAGTGCTGGGATTAAAGGTGTGCGCCACCACAGTCCGGCATGAACACTTATCTTAAATGAAATGCTAGTGCTTGGAACACAGCTCTGTTGGTGGTGTGCTTGCCTCTAGGCCTCTCGGGCCTAGATTCACATACATTCATGCAGGCAAAAAAACTCAAAAACATGAAATAAAATAAATATTTTTAAAAGACTTCAATTTCTGAAAGTCAAAGTGAACAAAGCTCTGGATTCCGTTCCCGGCATGACAAACATGAGCACACTATAATCTAGCCCTCTGGAAGAAGAGGTTCAAAGTCCTTTCAGGCTACATAGTAAGTTCAAAGCCAACAGGGGATACATGATGCCCTGTCTATAAAGAAAAAGAAAGAAATAGCTGTCAGTTCTAAGTAGTTCAGATTAATAGAGGAGGAGGGATTACTAAGATTCTTTTAAGAATTGGGAAACACACTGCTTCGGCCATAGACTAGTATGATTAATTGAGCTATATGACGTGTTCACAGCCTAAGGTGTAATGATGGAACAGCCTCAGGAAGCAGCCAGGGAAGGGTTGTCCAAGAATGACCATGTGTGCCTGACTCTGCTGGTCACACATGCATATTTAAATACATCACTCTCAAAACCAAACATGTTTCTACACAAGCCAAACAATGTCCTAGTCTTTACTGTGGCCTGTTGGCTATCTGGAACATGGACATCATGAGAAAGGAGAGCTTAAAACGGTCTTTGAATTAAATGTATGTTCATCTTATGCAGATAAGTTGGGAACTAGAGGGTTCTAGAAAGCAGAGCTCATGGTAAAGGTATAAAGCAAATTATTGGTAGGCATAACTTCAGGAGTGAGAGTTACACTCTCTTCTGTTTAACTGCAGTGTTTTGATGGATTAGTAGCAACAGCAAACCATATTTAAACAATCACAGTTCAATTAAAACTTGCTTTTTGGCTTTGTGTGTGCAAATACACACACACATATATATATACATATATATATACACACATGCATATATATATGTATATATATATGTATATATATATATATATATATGGATTTTTGTAGTAGGATTTTCAATAAAGAGTTTTTACTTTTAAAATATATGCTGATCATATGTTATCAAATCTAATTAAAGCCTAAAATGTTTGGAAGTGAGGAAAACTCTCATCTGAAGAGCACTCTTTGTGCCTTCTTTTTCGTTCCTTTATATGTTGGACAACTGTTTGTGGGGGACACACAGGTGATTCTGGACACTTACTCCATCACATATATAACCCTTAGCCTGAAGTTGCTGGAGACTTGGCTCACCTTCAGGGCAAGTCCATCCATTTCAGGAGAGGACACAGAGAATGGCCCACTAGCAGGACTAATGAGACCTGTTGGGCATAGGACTCTCCACTGCAGTTAGGGCTCTAATTCTGTAGTGAAATTTATCTCATGCCTCTGGGGGCTTTCTGATAGTCATATATAAAGACAAAAGTGAAATTTGGTGACAATATCCCCTTAAATAAACAGTAAAACAATTTGCCCAAGATTGTGAAGAAACACAGTGACCATAAAGCAGAATCTCCTTTCTTGTATAACTACAAGCGATATGCTTGCTTTGGAGACAAACATAGAGGGCAATCTCAGAATGCATAGCGTAAGTATATGCTCACAGTGTAAGTATATGCTCACACATATTCTTTTCTTTAAAACATCCATTATACCTTATGTTAGAGCTACATTATGAAGCGTCCATTTACGAGATCATACAATTCCTTGAATTTGCTTTAAAATGTGTCAGTAGAAGCACCTGGCAGAACAGAGGTGACAGTGCCCAGATGTTAATCCCCAGGCGACCTGTGACAGGCACCCAGCTTCTTCACACTACTGTCTATTGTGTTTATAGTACTGTATCTGGGAAGCCCCAAACTCTGGCAAAAAACCAGAATCACTTTGAACAAACTGCAGTAATAAAATAGTAAGGGCAAAATAAAGATAGTTTCAACCATCAAAAGTGCTACATTGAGTAAGGTGGCTCATGCCTTTGGTGCCAGAACTTGGGAAGTAGAGGCAGGTGGATCTCTATGAGTTTGAGGCCAACCTGGTCTACATAGCAAGTTTCAGGTTAGCTGGGGCTACAGAATTAAAGTCTTTCTTTAAAAACAAAGTATCACATAGCACAAATTCGGTAACTTACAACATTCTGTAGAGAACAATTCACATGACTTATAATACTGAAAGGTTGTAAATGACTTATCTCATCAACCAATAGGGAGCGAGTTAAACATGGTATATCCACATCCAATGAAATACTATGCAAAAATTAAAAGGAGAATTGTTCAGTAAAACAAGAGGCCCCAGAACAGTACACACGGTTGTCTTCTTGGCCACAGACAATGTCTGGAGAAACTTCATCAGTGTTCCTAGTTATCCCTACAAAGAGCAGTTGGAGATGAGTTTTACTCTTTTAGAAACTTATTATTTTATTTTATATGTATGGCTGGTTTGCCTGCATGTATGACTGTGTACCATGTGTAAGCATGATGTCTACAGAGTCCAGAAGATGGCATTAGATCCCCTGGAACTGGAGTCATATACACTTGTGAACCACAATATTGGCCCTGAGAACTGAACCTGTGTCTGCTGGAAGAGTAGCCAGTGCTCTTACTTGCTGAGCCACCTCTCCAGTCCCCAAGTTTTAATATTTGTTTACTTAACTACTCCACATTACTCAAAAGCTTTTACAGAGGTATCTAGCTGATAACTGGGTGATAGTACTGCCCACAGATCACTATAGAAACTACGATTTTCTCATTATGTTACTCTTCCTAATAGAATGGTTTGTTAATTTTGTGTCAGACATTAAGTAATCCAAAATAAGAAAGTAATGTACTTCTAAGACAACATGGAACCTAGAGTAGATTATTTCTAAAAATACAAATTGCCATTTCTAAGGCACATACACTATTTTTCTTCACCACACGAGAACATTAGAATGAAGATGTTTAAAACTACATAAAATACCACACCATAACATAAGTAGGAATAGAATTATGTACCTTTTAGCTAATTCAAAGCATGTTGAAAATTCTACTATCTATAGGAAGAAATAGCATTTGAAAAAGAAAAAAAAATGTTTTTCTAGTTGGCTCTTAAAGAATCTGAATGTATGCCAATAGTTTTATGTGAAGAATACTTGTGGATGTTTTAGCAATGTGTTTGTTCTTAGAATAGAACAGATGGCAACAAGGAATAAAATGTTATTTCCAGATGTATAATTTTGTGAACTCAGTGCCAGGGACCCAACGTGAGAATTAAGTCTGAAGCGTAAGTGTAGCTGGCACTGTGGCATTTTGAGAGTAGACTTTAACTCGATCATCTCTGGGCTCCACTTAAGGTCTTTATTCAGGTCATGCTCAAGCATAGAGACATGTTAGTGGGATCATGTTCCTTCCATAGTCACACTGCTGCTGTGGCTGCAGTACTGGTGCTAGATTCCGAGTCTGTGAGACCCCAGAACTAAAGAGAAGAGAGCCTCTATGTGTGTGTGTGTGTGTGTGTCCTTTCTCAATGCCATTCCTCTTTGGGAATACATAATGTAAAATAGTTGCTTGTACACAGGACGTGCTGTTCCTATTTCCTTGCTAATTTCAGCTTAGCTTAAATCTCTACATAAGTAATTTAAGGAAAATAAATGCACTCACGTCACTGCAGTCGCCTGGTGGACAGTCTCCGTTCACACTGCTTCAGGAATGTTGAGGGAAGTCCTGGGTTTTGTTGTCTTGGAAACCTGTATTGAATCGAAGAACACCATTTTGTTACAAACCAACTATATTAGTAACAGTTTTGCTTCTTGAGAGAGTTGGTCTCTCTCCTTAAAATTCTTTGACAATTTCTTACACGTGTGTAATAAATTTTGGTTATTTTCATCCCGGTACTTTTTCAAATCTTCCCTCTTCCACCAAAGCCCTTTAAAACAAGTCCTGCTCCTACCTTGATAGCTTTATTTTGGTGACCAACTGAGTTTAATTTTGGTGACTTCCATGAGCATGGTGGAGAGTTATTGGCAAGTAATTACGGATGGAAAGTTTATCTGTGACTACACCACCAAAGAAAATGGCACCTTTCCTCCTAGCAACCATGACTATCTCAAATCCTCTCACACTGGGTGGGCACTCACGAGTGCTTCCTTGTCTATGCTGAAATGTCGGTGAGCTCAGACTTCTGCATGGAACCATGGCTACAGTGAGTTTGTGGGCGCAGTGGCCATGCCATGTCCAGACACACTGCTTCACAGCACTCGCACCACCCAGCTCTCACATCCTTTCTGCTCTTTTCCTGCAATGTTTGGTAAACCATGGAGGTTTAGGATGGAGCAGAGAGGGCTTTCTTAATTACCATGTCTCTATATCCACTTGGGTAAGTTATTTACATTCGTTTTTTAAAAAAATACATTTATTTGGTTTTTAAATTTTATTTTTATCTTATTTACATTTACTTTTTTTTTTTTTTTTTTTTTTTTTTTTGCCTGCATGTGTGAGGGAGTAGGATCCTCTGGAAAAGAACTTATAGATGGTTGTGAGCTGCCATGTGGGTGCTGGGAATTGAACCTGGGACCTCTGAAAGAACAGTCAGTACCCTTAACTGCTGAGCCATCTTTCCAGCCGCAGCCCCTTATTTAAGGTTGTAAAAGTCCAGCCTAGCGTGGATTTCCCCAGCTTCTTTACCTGCTTCTTAGAACTAGATTGCCTCTGGTGTGCCGCACTGGAACGACGCTTCGTAGAAGCCCTTGAAGCCTGCAGACACAATTCCTGTCTGAGGCTGTGGGCTGCTTTGCTTTCTATTGGGCTGTGCTCAGCGGCATCGGCTTCTGGAACCTGATTCGCTAATTGTTGCTGTTGGAGTTGGGAGTCTTCAGTTTCTAATTCTGATTCAAAAATGTGTGGCTGGCTTTTGAGTTTTAGAGACTCGTGGCTTTTCCCCAAAATTTGTGTGATGAATCTGCTTGTGAGATTGTCTTTTCCACCAGTGTGGATGTCAACATCGTTTTTCATCACTGCTGAACTGTTACTTGACGCCTGTGTCACGGCGCGAGTAGACAATGGTCTAGCTTCTCTAAGGTACACAGTCTGTCTCGAATCAGAAGAGGGCTGTTCCTTCTTCCGATCATAGAACTCGGTGCCTTTTTCTTGCAGAGGTTTGGAGCCCTTCTGATTTAAGTTCCCAGCAAGTACTCGAATGTTGCTATTTGGTCTTTTCCGAGAGGCTGTGGGTTTGCCCCCCTGAGTAACACTGGTTTCCTGTGCTAATACTGTAGGTTCTGTAACCCCGCTCTGTTTTCTTTTCAAGGTGCTAAGTGCCGAGATGTTTTTGTTCACTTGCTCAGATTTCCTTTTGAAAACTGGTATGAATGCAGGGGCTCTGTTACTTTGTATGCAAAGAGTTTTGCTCCCAACTTGTGTATTTTCTCTGCTGAGTTGGGACTCTTCCAAATGAAGCTGTGATGCCTCGAGAGGCCAGGAAGGCTTTCGGTCGTGGAAAGACCCAGACTGGTGGCAAGCAGCTGAGAACAAGCCCGACCTCTGCTGGCTGACAGCAGGCTCCACCTTGTGCTCCGTGGCTGTTGACTGTGGCGTGACATTTAGAGCTCTGGTGGGTTTCACCAATGTGGCTTGAGTTAGAGAAGCTCGGAAGAGTTTTTTAGTGGTCAGATTGGATGGTTTGACTTTGTTTTCCTGAAAGGACAGAGATTAGGGAAATTTAAAGATGTAATAATAATATAAGTGAAAAGAGAAAAGAAATATAAAGTATTGGAATAAGAATACAAAGTAACACTAAAACACATGGAACAGCTGAGAAAGAAAATATAACTGAGCCGTCTGGTGTAAGGTGTATATTTATCTTGGCACATCATAACCTGAAGTCAACCAACTGTAAAACTTACACACAGCTACCATCTGTGTCTACACTGTTTTCCAGATGTGCTTGGGCAAGCTCCTGGCTCCCAGTGCTCCCCTTCTTATCACTGCTCTAAGCTGTAGCCTCTCCTCTCTTTAAGTCTCATCTCCCATGAACAGGGTGAACAGGGTGCTCTGATACTTTAGTGTCCGTGTCCTCCCTTCCTGAACAGATATTGGCATCTTGGAGTGAAAGAACTATGGCTTTTTACTCTGACCTTTTCTAAAGTTACTAAGAAATACTTGCTGAAAAACCTCTAATGAAAGTGTGGATTCATTTGCATGAGATCTTTAAGTGATATTTTTGACTTCAGGCAGAGCTGTGTGTCTTAGGCCTGATTGTTTTCACTGTCTGCTACAGTCTCTGGTGCCTAGCAGTAACTCAGCAAGTTGTCTAACTGACTAGTAGGATACATCTTGCGACTGAGTATTCCATTGGCGGTCTATGACAGTATTCTTCTCTGTCCAATTATTCAAAATACATAATTTTAGTATTTTGAAATAAATCTACACTGGACTTTAGCTTTTTGGAAAGAACAGTTGTGCTAGTTAATTCGTGTCAACTTGCCACAAGTTAGAGTCATTTGGGAATAGAGGATCTTAATTGAGGAACCCCCTCCATCAGACCGGCCCATGAACCTGTGGTGGAGGTATTTTCTTGATTAATCAGTTGTGTGAGGGTCCAGGCCCTTGTGGGTGGTGCCACTGCTGGGCAGGTAGTCCCAGGCTATATAAGAGAGCAAGCTTAGCAAGCCTGGAGAACAAGCCAGTGTGTACGATTTCCACCGTCCCTGCCTCTGCTCTGACTTGAATTCCTGTTCTGAGTTTCCTCAGTGGTTGCCTATTACTCAGTGGGTCAAACATTCCTCTGCTGCCATGATGCTTTTGTTCATGGCATTTATCAACAGAAGGTAAAACGTAGACCATATATGTACCTTCTTACCCTTACAGATTAAAAATATGTCACAAGCAAAAATGTAAAAGTTATAGAAATAATATGCAAACCAGAATAGTTAATTTGTCCTTCTTCAACCGAGTTTCAGTTTTTGAAAGAGGCTGAGATAAGACCAGGAGTTTGGGGATCAAAATTATAATCAGGACCAGGAGTTTTGGGATCAGAATTATAATCAGGCACAGAATTATAAGATTGACCCAATTATCTACTCGGCATAACAAGGCACATAAAGATGAAATGGCTTAAAATTAAGAGAAAAATGGGACTTCAATATATACACTTTAGGGGAGCACAATTCTTACGCTTCTGAAGAATAAAAACGGGAGTACAGGTGTTCTTCAGAATAGACTCTGTACAAGGGAACTAACATAAAACTAAAAGTTGTCTAATAAAACCTTGCGTAGCATTTTTTGTCAAGACATCAGATGAGCAAGGACTACCACCATCATCTCAGGTCAAGAAGGAAGGGCATGGTGGACTGGTGCTAACCCTCTGTTCTACTCTACTCTTCACGTTGGTCTTCTGGAACAAGCTCTTATAAAGCCTGAAATGTCATTTTCTTATTTGCACTTAGAGTGTTGACTTTGTGATTGCCTGCCACACATAATCAACTATTTGGAGACAACACCTGTGTCTGCTTTGCTAAAAAGTTCAACTATAAACATGTTGACTGAGCTCAGCCACTACCAGGCAGAAACTGCATTATCCACTCACTAGATTTCTGGGTGTCCAGTGTAGACAGACACTATCTGCTCATCTGCTATTGGAGACTAGCAGATAACCAACCAACATACTTCCCCACAGACTGCTGTCCTTGTATTATACATGCTACGTAAGCACACAGATGCCATCATAAGAAAGATCACTCAATTTGGTTGAAATTCTACCAAATACCAAGAGATATTTGTCAAAGCTGATGGAGTTACTCTGGAGTGCAAATGTTTTTTCCTTTGCCTTGAAAGAAACATAAGAAAGAACTAAGTTGAAATTAATTATTAACAATCAAAGAACGCTTCCTTTTTAAAGATCATACAGTTTCTGAAACTGTATGATTTTTTAAAAATGCACCTTATTCATTGAGATACCCAAAGAAAACCTCTAGACAGACTTGGATAAGGACAAATTGCTTGCATTCTGAGAGAATGAGTGTCTGGCCTGCGATCTGTTACATTCATGGCAGCTCTTCCTCGCCTGTCTGAGAAGTGCGTGTCTGGTGAGAAGAGTTCCCAGGACACTGTTCTGCTCTCTAGGTTGGCAATGTATTATTTATTCATTGTTTTAATTTTTAAAATACTGTACATAGCCAAAAGGGAGGAAACTTTTAGGTTTATATTCAAAATGTATAGAAAAACAAAAGGGACATATGTGAACAACAGATGAGATCCTAAATAATTCACAGAAATCTTTTTTTTTTTTCTGGTGATAAAAGAAACTTTTTTTTAACACGTAAAATAAAGATATCAATTTAAAATCTTGGTACATTTTATAAAAACAAGAGGCAATGTTGTAATAAAACAGCAGTTAGCCTCAGCTAGCAACATACTATTTGTTAACCCTGTGCAACAAAAGACTTTTCATACTACGCTTACTCAAACATGACTAACAATTCCTACAGACATTTCAGGAGTCTTCACTGGGCTCCTACAGACTTGCTGCTAAAACCGAGACGTTTACAGTCATAATGTGCCACAATCACTTGAAAACGTCACTTCTAATAGGAAATAATGTAGTTGTCACTGGAATTTGTTTTAGGTATTCAACAGCTGAGTTACAAGGACTGAAAAGCACTCTAAAAGCCCATGTACACTGTTGTCCACACCCTTCTTCAGTACACACTGAACTGGTTTGACACACTTCTCTTCATACATGGCAAGCAACAGCACCCAATAAACGCCTGAGAAGAAATGCTGCTGAATTCACAGAACTCTTAAGTGCTCCCCACATTGCAGCTTCGTGAAGCCATGAGCTGAGTAGTAAGCATATGCTTTGCTGTACATATCATGTGTCTGGGCCATTGGAAGATGAAGCTTGGTTGACCTCTACTTTCTAGCACTGACATACAATATATAAACTGAACGTTTTACAGATATAAATGGTGGCCCACTATTAAGGAATCTGAGAAGTCTACCATTTACCTGGGCAAGGTGCTTAGATTTTTACTGAGGGAGAAAGTCCTTCTGTTGCATCCAGACATGTGATGTAGGGAAATAAGGACAGACTCTTCTTCCTTCCTGTTAACTGTTAAAATATCCATATCTATCAGCATGCCTCTCTAGATAGATTGTGGCAAAAAGAGATATGCTAAGGCTTAGCAACTCACCACACACACACACACACACACACACACACACACACCACATACACACAACACCCCACTACACACACATATACATACTCCATGTGATTGCTATACCTGGAGATAAACTAATCCAAGGTGTCACAATCTTCTTATGCTAGCAGTAACAGGCAGTGCTGCAAAACGTCTGGGGAAGACTGAAAAGCAACCAGAATGACTAACCAAAATTTCACAATTTATTTGAGTCAGGTGTATTCGTGGCACCACACTTGTCTATCTTGCTTAAGGCAGAGCCCCTGGCTTATAAGACATATGGAAACTGAAAGACTATATTAGCTTTAAATGACATAACACGCAAGGAAGCAAATGCTCAAATCCAAAATGTAGACTATGCTCCTGGGTAAGTGCCCTGTTTCTAGCAGACGGCCATAAATAATGCTGTATAATAAAACAGATTACATATATAATGACCAAATGATTTGAAATGGTCCTGTTTACATTTTAACTTAACAAAACTCTTAAAAAATAAATCTTTGTGATAAATGAGAGCCAGAGCATGACCTGTGCTTGGTGATACTAAAGAATTATCATTCATTCTGGTGGGTATAGCAATGACATTGGGACATGTAAAAACGCTTTAAAAATGATACATGTGACTGAAGTACATTCTACAAGCTCTACATAAGATGAGACTATGAAGTATGCAATAAGTAGTCCATACAAAGGCATGATGTAAGTATCTATTTAGCAACAATTCCTTAGATTGGATTTGGCAAGCAATCGAACTTTAAACAATATTATGCCAGCTGGATATGGTGGCACATGCCTTTAAGCAATCCCTGTGCTCAGGAGATAGGTAAATCTCCATGAGCTCAAGGCCAGCCTAGTCTACATCGTGAGTTCCAGGACAGCCAAATCTGCATAGTGAGACCGTGCTCAGAAGAAAAGCAACGCAACAGTTATGTAAAACCAGAGACTATAATACAGATACCAACTAAGGCATCTGTCCTCTACACTCCCTTTTCAGGAAGTGCCCTTGTCTGTAGCCACAAATGCTCAACTTGAAAACTTTTGCATTTCAGTGGGGTGGTCCTTGACCAAAAATACAGTCCACAGGCTGGCTAGTGACAGGTGATGTGAATGTGTGTGAATGTGACTAGACCTGAAAAGCCGGCCTCAGCTGGGGCTCTCTAGAGAGGTCAGTGGTTAAGAGCACCTGTTGTTCTTGCAGAAGACCCAGCTTCTGGTCCCAGCACTCACAAGCCAGCTCACATCCAACAGCAACAAGCATGTACACACACAGGTGCACAGACAGTTACGTAGGCAAAACACACGTGCACACAAAATAAAAAGAAAGCTAAAGGAAATGGCATGGGGTGTGGTGCTTGGCCACAGAGCTCAGCACAGGAAGGTCTAATCAGCAGGGCAGAGGGAGCCACAGTCAATAGAAACCAGCTCAAAGGAAAACAGCTGACCCATAGCATAGTCACAGAAAGAGAGGGTGACCCATAGCACAGTCACAGAGAGATTGTAGCCATGTGAGCTCTTGGCTCCTGGTAGGTTTCCAAATAGAGTTTCCAGTGTTGGTGTGTCCTATAGAGCACAGCAGAGTCCTCCTGGCTCTGAGCCCAGTAACAGAGAGGCGCTCTGCACAAGTACAGCATTAGATGTCAGCTATGCTCCAGTACAGAAGGCACTCAGTAGAACTCCAGGAAACTTGATGCCATACAGGAGCTTTCCCACAATATGCTCACGGACTCATGGGGTTTGAAGGGAAGACAATGCTATCCTGGTGCCAGGCTACAGCGCTCTCAGTAGAGAGCGTTGAATAAAATCCGGCAGCCCCACAGTGATTCTTATCATCTAAGCTAACAAGCTGAGCCACATATAATGTACATTGTCAACTTCAAGTCACCAGGAATATAAGCAATTCCAAATTCTCTATTTTTCTGTTGGTGGTGGTGGTGGTGGTGATGGTGGTAGTTAGTGTGTGTGTGTGTGTGTGTGTGTGTGTGTGTGTGCGCGCGTGCGCGCGTGCGCGTAGGTTCTTATAGCACCGTGAGGCATTGGGTCCCTAAAAATGTGCCCTTTTAACTACTGAGGCATCTCTTCATCCCTAAGAAAGATACTCTTAAGAAGTGAAGGGTTCAAGAGAGAAATCAATGGAAATCTGGAAATATTTTGAAATAAAAGATAAATAAAAGTTTAAGAAACCATTCATGACATTAAAACTATCAAATGCAAGATATAAATATAACATAAGTACAGAACTTTATAATATTATTAAATTTTTTTTTTTTTTTGGTTTTTTTGAGACAGGGTTTCTCTGTATAGCCCTGGCTGTCCTGGAACTCACTTTGTAGACCAGGTTGGCCTCAAACTCAGAAATCCGCCTGCCTCTGCCTCCCGAGTGCTGGGATTAAAGGTGTGCGCCACCATGCCCAGCTATTAAAATGTTTTTAAAAGTATATTTGAATGCAGAAGAGATAGTAAAGTTCATAGATAAATAAATCTCAATAATATCTGTGGTTACACCTATATACATGTATCCAAAAGTAGGCATAAGTCGACAAACTGAAATGAGATGTCTACAGAGATTTGTGGATCAGGGAGGTATTACTGTAGGATACTGGGGGAAAGAACTGTCCTTTCAGTGTCATTGGTTGGACAAACAGATATATATGTAACAAAGAAATCTAATTACCACATTACACTATATACAATATAAATTCCAACTGGGTGTTTGTGTGACATCATGGAAAAAACACAAGATTTTGGAATGCACATGCATTTTTTAAAGTGAGACAAAAGTATGGCTATCATAAAGAAATACCCTAGTAACTTAGACTATAAATTAAAACTGCTATTACAAAACACCATTAAGAGGAAGAAAGCAGGCTGGAGAGATGGTTCAGCATTTAAGAGCTCCGACTGCTCTTCTGAAGGCCGTGAGTTCAAATCCTAGCAACCACATGATGGCTCACAACCATCCATAATGCTATCTGATGCCATCTTCTGGTGTTTCTGAAGACAGCTACAGTGTACTTACATATAATTAATAAATAAATAAATAAATAAATAAATAAATAATAGAGAAAGAAAGCATTTTGCAGAATGGAGGGAGACAAAGTGTTCTACATAGTTGATAAAGAACACTATGTCAGAATACCTATAAATGAAAAATGGTAGACAAACCTTCAAAGCAGATATCCAAATAACCAATATACATAATTAACCAAATACATGAAGGTTAAAAGCACATGATAATGAGCATGTCTGCTAGAATTGCTGAGGTAGAGATTGACAATACTACATATGAACAGGGGCAAGGAGCAACAGCAAGAGGTTCACAAGACACTGCAACCACTTTGGCAGGTGCCTGTCATGTGTCCTAAACTTGGCATACAATACTGATTCTCCATCTATGGGATTCATGTCCACAGGCCTAGACGATGTGCACTGGGATGCTGACCACCACATTATTGCAGTTAGCACTCAAACAATCAAACTGTCAGAAACAACATTCTGGTGAATAAACCAACTATGGCATCATTATGCAACTACATGGGAATGAAACTGTATGACCACAGCTTAGAGGAACAGCATGGATTAGTGTCACAAACTCTATTCTAAAGCAAAGAGTCACAGAAACACAAACACAATTCTTTTATTTGCATAAAGTTCAAAACTGGGCATAACTAAAACCTAGGTTTTTTCTTTTTTTATTAGATATTTTCTTCATTTACATTTCAAATGCTATCCCCTTTCCTAGTTTCCTCTCTGAAAGTCCCCTATACCTTCCCATGCCCCACCCCTGGTCCCCAACCTACCCACTCCTGCTTCCTGACCCTGGCATTCCCTATACTGGGGCATATAATCTTTGCAAGACCTAGGGTCTCTCCTCCCATTGATGGCTGACTAGGCCATCCTCTGCTACATATGCAGCTAGAGACACGAGCTCTGGGGGTACTGGTTAGTTCATGTTGTTCCTCCTATAGGGTTGCAGACCCCTTCAGATCCTTGGATACTTTCTCTAGCTCCTTCATTGGGGGCCCAATGTTCCATCCAAAAGATGATGTGAGCATCCACTTCTGTATTTGCCAGGCACTGGCATAGCCTCACAAGAGACAGCTATATCAGGGTCGTGTCAGCAAAATCTTGTTGGCATATGCAATAGTGTCTGGGTTTGGTGGTTGTTTATGGGATGGATCAGTCTCTGGATTAAAACCTAGTTTTTAACGCTGTATGCTTAGTAAAGACCAAGAACACTTCCCAGGACATGCCATGCTAGCTTCTGAACACATTTGGGGGTTATAATAGGGAGAGTGAGAGCAGGATGCTGCATTGGATTGCATGAATAATTACGCAACATGCGGTATGTGTAGACACAAGGGGTTGTGTCTAGGCTCACTGCTTTGTTATGCCATGTTTGGTTGATAACGCTAGGAAGCCTGCTCTTCTCTGAAGGAAAACAGAAGGAGTGTGCCTGGGGATGCTTGGGCTGTATTATACAAGATCACCCCACCCCACCCCCAAAGCCAGATTCTAAAGCTCTCTTCCCCTAAGAATTTCCAGCCCTAGCAAACAAAAACTCAGAATCTGATCTCGAGTTGTGTCTTCTTCCCCATTTCCACTAAATCTAGGGTGCAGGAAAAAACAAACAAACCCAAACCCAAACAGCCATTTCTTCTTTCACTTCTCTATCTGCAGGGAGCCAGATATGCTGGTTTACTGAAGCCAGGCCAGAGGCAACCACTGTTGACTGCTTTTCCTGCTGTGGGTTTCAGAGAAGTCCTCTCCTGACTCCACCTAGTGGGTAGCAGGCGCCCAACAGCTACTGCTAAGGCCTGTACCCATAGTTCATCTGTCCAGCCGAACACTTAACAAAACTCTTTTTAACCTCCAATAGCCCCGCTCATGAGTATCTAGATATGTATGGAACATATCTGAAACTACTGTGCACTGTATGAGACACAATAATATCACATGGCAGGGCAAACAGGTAAGTAGCAGTAACAACAGACAACACCTGTGAGATGCTAGACTGAGGAGGGCTCATGAGAATTCGAGAGACCCAAAAAGGGGTGATTAGTGTGCCCCACTGGGTGAGATGAAGCTCTCCTTACCTGCAGAAGTGGTCTGGTTAGCTCCTGGGTGTAATAGCATGGCTTATTTGTCATCTTTATGGGAAATCCACATAAATGTGGCAGTTTTGATTTTAAATCTGAAAGGAAGCTTTTCAAAACACCATCCAAATCCACTCTTGGGAAGAACTGAATGGGCTGACTTCTGATGCAGCTGAGAGGGTACCTGAGCACAGTTAAAGAACAACGTGAAGTTTTCTGTCCGCAAGACACAGCAGTTCTCACTTTTAGAAAGGCAGTAATGTTGACAGGACGGATAAACACTTTCTGTTTTTATATTATAGTCTACAGATGCCAAAGCCAAAAGGCTTTCATTCTATTTTAAGTTTACTTTTATTAACAAATTCAGTGTGTGTGTGTGTGAATCATTGTGTCCTCATTACGTAAATAGAAATGTAAGTAGAGTAGATTACAATGCTCCACAAGAGATTCCTAACGAATGTGCCATCACCTGTACAGAGTATAAAGACAAAATAGCGGACAACAATCTGCTCCTGGCTTCAAAAACAAGGAAAAACTTGGCACCGTGAAGAAACATCACCAATTATTTTCAAACTTCAAAAGCAGTCCTTCAAGGACAGTGTCTTTTCCACTGAGAAATCTAACCACTTGGAATAGTGTTGGCGCCTAATGAAAGGCAATTGCTGGCTGGTGCCGACTGTAGGCTTAGTGTGGATTGTCTGGGTTAGGAAAGAGCACAGGGAGAACACGCTGGCTCTTCTGTTTCTAAATCCCAGAGTGGTGACCGCCGTGCTAAGTGGCTTAACATTTAAGGCAATGTTAAGAAAGCCATTTTCCTCAGTTAATGAAGTCTGTTTTAAGTGCAAGTCAAATCTACTGAAAGGGAAGGGTAACTTTTAATTTAACCCTTCAATAACATCCAAAGAACACTGGGGGGAGCTCTTGGCTAAGGAGAAACCCATGACTGGTTTCTTACAGCCCATTAAGAAGTAAACATGCACTTTTTTTTTTTTTAAATTATTATTCTGAATTTTCTTTCCTGGTCTAAGTTTTTTGCAATCGTCTTTATGGAAAATTCCTTATAGCCTTGAATGGTCGTAATTCCAGCACTGAGGAAGCTGAGGCAGGAGGATGGCCAGTTCAAGGATAGCATGCGTTACCTTCTCAACCCCATTCCTGACACCAGCATGGTTTCATATTAGAAACAATTAAGCTATGCTGTGTCTTTTATTGAAAGATGAGAGGGCCAGAATGCAGCTCAGCCATAGAGTGAACGCCTATCTTGCAGCAAGTCCTCGATTCAATCTTATCCTTGGCATAAACTGGACATGTGGTGTATGTCTATAATAACAGCACTTGAAAAGTACAGACAAGAACATCCAAAATTCAAGAATAGTCTGAGATATCTAACAAGTTCCCGGCCAGGCTATATGAGATCCAGGTCCAAAACAAAACAAAAACGCCCAAAAGAAACAGCACAAAAGTTCTTATTAATCATACCCTCTAAGCTAAACTAAGCACACCTGTGCAGAAAAAGTGGCTCCATTAAAGAGTGAGAGCATGATAATGACAGCATGAGCCATGGCCAAGGTCTGGCTCATCAGGCAGACAGAAAGTATCTGCTATCACTAGTGCACAAAGGATACGTGAAGGTCCTTTTGTTAATCATTTTGAAGTAGATGCTGCAGTATATTTTCATATCTCTACGGTCTTCTGGAAGTTTATAGCCATACTATAAATTAAGCACACAATGTAAATCATTTTGGAGGAGGCTATTCTTAGGTTACATGGCAAGAAAAGAGATGAAATGAAAGTTAGTGTGACACATAGTTGCTTCCTACCAGGTCATCCCAGTGCCTCTGGAAATCTTCGAAGGAATGAAGGGGACAGTCAGGGGGTGCAGTATGAAGAATATTTATTATCTGCCCCATTTTCATACTATGAAAAATGAAATTTGATATATTACATCAATGCTTAAATACAATTCAATGTTATTTGATAAGTTGTGATTTATAAAGTATTCCAAAAGACCTAGCAAATATATTACTATCCAAATATAAACAACAAACTAATCACTTTTACCTTGTTCAAAATACAATTGCATTAAACCTTTTATCTTACAATGTATATTTTAAGATATAGTTAGCATGCTTTGAAATACAAATAAGCTGTGGAATCCCATAATCAAATTAACATATACACTAGTTCACATATGTACATGTTTTGTAGTTAAAATACTTAAAATCTATTTGTAGAGATTTCCAAGAATAGTCTTTGATACTAAGTGTAAAGTGTTGTATAATGGATGTTTTTAACTTATTCCTCATGTCTGAGATTATCATTAATAAGCACTTCTTGAATCTAGTCCAAAGCTCCAGCCTACCCTTTGTAACTGTAATTATACTGTTTTTATGAGTTCAATTTGACAGATACTACATATAAGATTACATGAATTTAGTCGGGCATGGTAGCGCATGCCTTGAATCCCAGCACTTGGGAGGCAGAGGCAGGTGGATTACTGAATTCAAGGCCAGCCTGGTCTACAAAAGTGAGTTCCAGGACAGCCAGGTCTACACAGAGAAACCCTGTTTCAAAAAACCAAAAAAAAAAAAAAAAAAAAAAATGACATGAATTTGTCTGTCTAACTTAACTTATTTTACTTAATATAACTTGTTCCAGGTTTATTACCCATACTGTCACATAGGACAGGATGGCCTTCTTTGTTAAGGCTGAATCTTGCTACATTGTTATACAAACCACATCTTCTTCTGTTTCACCTATAGGGACACTTAGGTTGTATTCACATTTCAGCAACTGTGAATGGAGCCGCAAGGAATGTGAGAATGCAGAAATATCTGACATACTGATTTTATTTCCTTGGATATACATCATATATCTATTATTAGGATTAAAGATCATATGGTAATTACATTTTAAAAATTCCTTTTACCTTTGTAAGAAATTCCATAATGTTTTATCCACTATTTGTACTAATTTACATTCTCATGAACAGCATGCTGGCATCCCCTATACATATGATATCTATATCACTTACATTATTTTTTAACTTTAAGGATTTCCTAACCACATTGCATTTCTGTCCTTTCTACCCTATCTCTGCCCCTCCCTCAACTCCCTTATCCTCTCAACCCTCCCTGATCTCTTCTCTATTTGTTATATGTGTGTGTGTGTGTGTGTGTGTGTGTATTTAAAGACTATATCACCTACTGAATCCAATTAATACTGTACTTATTTGCATATGCTTACTGCTGATGCTTTAGAACTAAAAAACAAAACAAAATAAAAACCTCCAAAACTGGTTCTCCCTCCCTCCGTAGGCCTTTACCACCTACAGCCTTGCATATAGAGGTGGGACCTCGGGAAGTTTTCTTCCAGTCCACCCTGGTGTGTTGACTGGTGTGGTCCTTGCAGGCTTTGTACAGGCAACCGCAGTGTTGAGAGTTCATGGGTGCAGCGCTGATGTGCAGAAGAACTCCCAGTCCTCTGTTTCTAACAATCTTTCCACCCAAATTTCCATGACGTTCCCTGAGCCAGGAACGTGTTGTGTTACAGGTTTCCCTTTGGCGGCTGGGGATGCAAGTCCCTTATTCTCTGTGTTTTGATTGGATTATGGATCTACTGGTCTCTGATGCAGAAAGCAGCTGCAGTTATTATCTCTGGGCATCAGGATGAGTATGCAGAAGACAATTAGAAGCTTTATTACTTTAACAATGTGGGTCCCTTCCAGCTATAGGTTCTTGGGTAAATTTACAGAACCAGGCAGGAGTTTTCTGATAGCTGCAGTTCTGATTAGAGGTTGCTTGGTTGCCTTCTGGATACAAGTGCCACTATGGCATTGATGTCTTGCAAGCCCTGTGAGTACCGAGATTCTGAGGCTTTATAGTTGGGTAGGACTCTTGATAACTTTTCTCCTTAGGCATCTGGCATAGCACCTTCTAACACATGGCAACTGCTTCAGGGAGTCCTTCTGCAGCCAGGAGCAATGGACTCCCGGATCACTCAAGAGAAGTAGCTCCTGCCTGACACTGAGGTTTTTGTTAGTCTAAATCTCCTGGGGGGGGGCATTACACTGCTCTGAGGGGTAACTGCATTAGGACATATTCTCTCTATCTCTATATATCATATGTAGAACACACACACACACATATATTATTATATATATATAATAGGAGTGGCACTATTAGGAGCTGTGTGTTAGTTGGAGGAAGTGTGTCACTGTAGGGGTGGGCTTTGAGACAGTTCTTTCCTGGAAGCCATTAGATCAACATATAGAACTCTCAGCTCCTCCTGCACCATTCCTGCCTGAACACTGCCATGCTTCCTGCCTTGATGATAATGGACTGAACCTCTGGACCTGTTGGCCAGCCCAAATTAAATGTTGTCCTATATAAGAGTTGCCTTGGTCTTGGAGTCTTTTCACAGCAATGGAAACCCTAAGACAGACAGACAGACAACGTAAGCTTTTAGTTTTATAAATTCCCATTTGTCAATTGTTAGAACTAATTCCTGGGCCAATGGAGCCCTAGTAAAAACGTCATTCCCTGCACCTGCACTTTGTAGGGCACAGCCTGTTTTCTACTAGCAATTGCAAACTTTCAAGTTTCTCATTGAAGTCTTTGATTTGTGTAGAGCTAATTTTGTGCATGATCATAGAAGCGAATCTAGCATCCTTCTTCTACCTGTGTACACCCAGTTTCCTCAGCACCATTTGTGGAGAATGCTGTCTTTCCTTCAATGTGTATTTTTGGCATCTTGATCGAATATCAGGTAGCTCCCACTATGCACATTTGAGCCTGGGTCTTCTGTTCCATTCCATTGATCTTCATTTCTATTTTTGTGCCAGTACCATACTGTTTATATTACTATTGGTGTATACTATAACTTTAAATCTTGTATGGTAAGCCCTCCATTATTTTTTAAATACAGGATTGCTGTCATCATCCACAGTTTTTTGTACTTTCATATGAAATTCAGAGTTTTTGTGTCTGTATGCCATATAAAGTTTAATTGAGATTGTATGGAATCTGTAAACTGCACGTGGGATAATTATTTTAACAGAATTAATCCTACTAATCCATGAATATGGGAGGTCTTTCCATTTTCTAGTGATTTCCTCCATTTATTTATTGAGAAATTTAAAGTTTTCATTGTAGAGATCTTTCACTTTCTTGGTTAGGTTTATTCTATTCTTTCCCCATTTTGTTTGTTTGATTTGAATATACTGTCAATGGGCATGTTTCTGTTGTTATCTTTCTCAGCACATTTGCTATCGGTGTGTAGAAAGATGTTAATTTTTGCAAGTTAATTTTATATCCTGCCACTTGCTGAAAGTGTTGATCATTTTTAATTTTCTGGTGCAGTATTTAAGATCTCTTATGTATAATATTATACCATCTATAAATAGGGATACTTAACTTCTTATTTGTATCCCTTTAGTTTCCTTCTCTTGTTTTAATACTCTAGCTAGGGCTTCAAGTACTACATTAAAAAGAAACAGCAATAGAGCACATCACTCTCAATTTTCTATTTTAATGTGGCTGCTTTCAATTTTTTTCAATTTAGGATGTTGGCTAGTGGGTGTGTCATTATATAGCTGTTATTATGTTGAAGTGTGCTTTCCAAGTTCTACTCTCTTTAGGACTTTTCTCATGAAGGCATGTTGGATTTTGCCAACATCCCTTTCTATATCTGTGGATATTTTTCTTTTTAATAATACCATTTATAACAGATATGAGGTGATGTCTCGTGACTTTACTTTGGATTTCTCTGTTATTATTGCCGAAGTTTATTTTCATGCATTTATTGGCCACCTGGATTTCTTTTTTTTTTTTTTCTATTTAAGTTGGGTGTAGTGGCTCCTGCTTTTAGTTCCAGCACTCAAGAGACAAAGGGAAGGTGAAATTCAGGTCTAATAGCAAGTTCTAGAACAGCCAGGCCTGTGCAGTGAGATCCTGTCTTAAAAGAGAAGAAGAAATGTCGATTTCTTTGTTCATTTGAAAACCAAGTTGTTTCGCGTTACTGAATTGAGTTTTTCTATGTGTGCCTTGATGTAGATGGAGTGTTTGCTCAGTCTTAAATTTAATTAACACTGTAACCATTTTAAGATGTAATTAGGTTGAAAAGGTTCTGCTCACAATGAGTGTATTGATGTAATTATCTCAGGCTTGGGTTCCTTATAAAATAGTAATTTTTGCTGTTTTGTGTGTCTTTCTGATCCTCTCTTTGCCTGTTCACTGGGGAATGACGATGATGAAGAAACTCTTATACTTAATGTGCTGGCAATTGGATCTCAGACTTTCCCTCAGACTTATATGGGAAATGTTTGCATTGCTTACATTGCAGTACCTGGCATTCTATTCTAGAAGCATAAAATATTCTAAAGGAAACATGGTTTAGAACTATTTTTGCCTCCTTCATGGGTGATTCTCATTCTTTTGACTTTTCTTTGGTTTGCAAAAGCTTTTTAGCTTGATGCAGTTCTACTAATCCATTTCTACATTTGTAGTACAATGTTTTGAACAATATAAAAAAAAACTCACCCTCATATCAAAGTCACAAAGTTTTTCTGTATAGCAATATATTATTATAGTTTTGTACGAGTGAGAAATAAGGATCTAATTTAATTATTCTACTTGTAGATATACAGTTTTCCCAGCACCACTTTTGGAAAAGACAACCTTCTTTTTTTGTCTTCATGGAAGTGTTAATGAAAATTCATTGATCATAACTACATACCTACAAACATGCTGTTTTGTTCTTTAAGTCTATATGCATGTGTATATGCCAGCATCATATGGTTTTAATTACTGCAAGTTTGTAGGATAGTTCAAAATCAGAGTGTGCTGCTTCTGAGATTGCTTTAACTCCTTGGAGCCTTTTATTTCTATGTGAAATTATTTTTTCCCTAGTTTTTGAAGAATTATATGTTTTGGTTGTGATTTTTGGTGGCAAATACATAACATCTATAGATTACTTCTGGTATTGTGGACATTTTTACAATTCTAATTCTTCTAATCCACAACTGAGTTCTCATTCCAATTATTTGTATCTTTGTCAATTCCTTTTAGAAATGTTCTGCAATTTTAACTTTCACCTCTTTGGTGAGAGTCATTCTACAGTTTCCTTTGGGTAGATATGGTGAATGAGATTGTTTCCATGTTAAAGTATAGGAATGCTGCTGGGTTTTCCTACTGTTGCTGGTGTTTAGAGACACAATCTTGCTATGTAATCCAGGTTTGTCTTAAATTCACTCTCCTCCTAGCTCAACTTCCCACATCCTGGAGTTACGAGTGTGCACCACAGATACTATGGGTATTTACAAGCTGATCCTGTAGCACACATCTTTTAAAATCCACTTCCTAGTTCTAGGTTTTGATGGGGTACTTATGGTTTTCTATTTGTAGCATCAAGTTGTCGGTCAACAGAAATGGTCACCTTCTTCCTCTCCAATTGCAATGCCTTTAATCTTCTTCTCTTTCTTCCTGCACAGGCTAGGGCTTCCGATACTATGTTGAATAGAAGCTTTAAAAGTGGAATGCTTGTCTTGTTTATGATCTTAACTTCCGTTAACCTTTTACCATCAAAAATGACCTTACTGTGAGCTTGCTATGTATGATCTTTACTTGTTTTAAATCTTAATAACTGAAATGGTGAGGAAACACTGAGTTGAACTGCTGCAAACAATGTGCCAATTACAAATACACAAAAAGCCGAATTACAAAATGCTTCCACCAGTGAGAGTCTGTGAAGAAGTAAATGAGTCAGAATCATGCCCTTCCCCCTCAATAGTTTACCATGTGAAAGCTCTTAATTTTCCTGAGCAAGTTTAAATTTCTTAATGGTTTTTGTCTCAATAACAATTCACTTTTTTTCTAATGATAATACAAAAATATCTGTTTACATTTAATTATAATAAATCATTATTAGGTAGAAAATCATAAATTTTGATATTAAGACTATTATGATATTGAGAAATTTGGTAATTTTAGTATTATTAAAAGATCTAACAAAAATGTAAATGCAAAACAAATTATTTTTGTAATTCAAAGGGGGAAGAGTTATGGCTGCTGTTTCCATAACGAACCTGCTCAAGTACTTTTTACTTTTGCTCTTTATGTATATAAATGTTTTGCCTACACGCGTGTATGTGTGCCCATGTGTGGCTGCTCAGGAGGCCAGAAGACACCAGGTCCTCTGGAAGCACGTGGGTGATGAGAACTGACCTAGGGTCTCTGTAAGAGCAGCAAGTGTCCTTCATTAGTGACCTATCTCTCCAGCCTTGCTCCAGTATTTTATAGTGTTATAATTATGTTTTTAAGGTTCAAAGTAGTTTATAGTTTTGCATAAAGTGTTAAGGAAGCAAATGTAGAACATTATTAAAATTTGAATCCACTCTTGATGGTTAATCTTCATTTTTCACTCCACTGAGTTGAGAATTTCCTGGGAGATTGCTGAGGAACACTTCCTGGTATCTCTGTGAGGAAACTCTAGAAAGGATTACCTGAAGATTCGCCCTTAGTGTGGGAATCACATTCCCGTGGCCTGGAGACCCAGACAGAATAAAGGGGAAATATGAAGCCTGTCAAGCCTTGGCCTTCTCTTCGCCTTTGATGACATAAACTACGCTGTCTCATCATGACTTCCCCAACATGATACTTTGAACCAACTAAAGCCCAAAGAAACCTTCCCTCCCTTAAGTGTGTCCCTAAGATATCATGGTTACAGTGGTGAAAGGTGGCCATCATACCAGCGCCACATCACTACCTCAGATCTTACCTGGGCAAAATGTAGCACCAGTTGCTTAAAATGGAATGTCTCTCAATGACAGCATTCTGGTTGGTATGAAAATCCTCTATAATACGCTGAGAAATATCAAACTCCTGTAGCTTTTAATTGAAAAAGAAACATTAAAACAATACAAACTAACAGTGGTTTAGAAATGTTTTAGAGATTTCCTTCTTTCCTGAACCATGTATGTATCCACTTTTCATGAGGTAATCAGGGTTCCAACATATCCCACCTCTCCCCAGCACAGTACGCCAACTAGGTTAGATTATGCTTTCCTGTTCATCTTCCAAACCCTAACCTGTATCTTATGCTAGATCCAATCAATTCTGTTATGTTAACTTATAGAAGTCAAACCCATCTAAAAGATTTGTATTTCTGTGAATATGTTTATATATGTGGAGATGTGTGCATGTGTGAGAGAAGGCCAGAGGACAACTTTAGGAATGTACTTCTTTTTCTTTTTCTTTCTCTTTTTCACCAGCCAGAAAGGCCAAGAGATCTACTACTTGTCCCTGTTACTTCAGTGCTAGCACTACAAATATGCACCACAATGCCAACTTTTTAAAAAATGTGTATGTATGTAGAGAAGTTGATTGCCTAGGAAGGTCAGAAGAGGGTGTAAATGTTCTACAGCTGGAATTGTAGGTGATTGTGAACAGCCTGATATGAATCCTGAGAACCAAATTCAGTTTTCCAGAAAAGCAATAAGTTCACTTAGCTTCTGAGCCATCACATTTAGCCTGGAGAGGTGGGTACTTTGATGTGATACACTGTGCTTGAGAAGTCTGTTCCTAAGCTAAGCTATGAGAAAATAAAAGGAAGAAGGACAGTAGGAAGAAAGAAGTAGTAAATAAAGATGGCCAGGGCAGGAGTGTGCCCATACACTGTACCAGGTAGAATGGCTGGCTTGAGAGAAAACAGAATCTGAAATGCAATTCTAAAGTCAGGCAATAAAGTGAAAGGCTTAGAATGTGTGGATTCTCACATATATCTACTTACATAGCTTAAGTACATACCAACACTATTCAGAGGCTCAAGCCACACTAGTCCTTATCAACGTAGATCACTCTGAACACTAAGAAGTTCCAACGATTAACATACATCTCAGGAGAATACTAACCCTTGTATTTATCACTTCAGAAAAAGTATCCCTATGCAACTAGAGCCAAACCCCTGAGAAGATACCCATAAGTGAATGTTTCTTCTACCTTACAACAACAGCCTAAAGAATCTGGGTTTACTTTTCTAAGCAATGTTGAGATTTTACAGATAATTTGGGTTGGGGAAGCTTTGGTTTAGAAATAGGAATCTATCGATACTGTGAAGAAGCAAGACTGGGAACTAGGCCCATGTGGAGATTAGTTAAAAGGCTGAGGCAAAAGGATAGGTCCAAATCAGAAGACTGGTCACTGCAGAAACCAAGGCAGGTAACAGATTAGAGTGGAAGTGAAAAAGAGAAGTACCACAGTAACCACGAAGTCTATTGGAGGAAACCCACTGTCTTTACTTACTACTGTCCTCTGATGGCAAAACAGCAAATACAGAGGAAGAAGAGATCTGCTGAGGTTAGTGGCACACACCCCCTTTTAGGTGTCATCAAATCTGGTGTGTGGTGGTTTAAATGATAATGTCCCATAAGCTCAGATGTTTGACTACTTGGTCACCAGTTGGTGATGCTACCTGGGTAGGTTTAGGGGATGTGGCTTTGCTGGAGAAGGTAGGTCACTCAGGGTCATCTTTGAGGTTTCAAGGAGTCTTACCATTTCCAGTTTGCTCTCTTTGCTGTACTTGTGGTTCAATATGTGAACTCTAAGTTTTCTGCCTGCCACTGGCTAGCTCAACTGCAGAAAGCAGATAAAGACTTGAGTGAATGTGTGTTGATAACCCAAGCACTGTCATGTCAAGGACTCTAAGGACTCAGACATAGGGACCTTCATCTGGTCCAAGTACAAGTATTTACGAACAATTGACCAGTGTATGAAGAAACTATCAAACACAGCTTTCTCCTTCAGGATGAGAGTAGCCTGAAACTGCTCTTACGGAGACCTCCTACTGAGATTAACTAAAACTGGCCCCTTGTACAGCTGCATGCCAGAGACCCACCATGTACTGGCTAGTTTTGTGTCAACTTGACACAGGCTGGAGTTATCACAGAGAAAGGAGCTTCAGTTGAGGAAATGCCTCCATGAGATCCAGCTGTAAGGCATTTTATCAATTAGTGATCAAGGGTGGGAGGGCCCCTTGTGGGTGGTGCCATCCCTGGGCTGGTAGTCTTGGGTTCTATAAGAGAGCAAGCTGAGCAAGCCAGGGGAGGCAAGCCAGTAAGGAACATCCCTCCATGGCCTCTGCATCAGCTCCTGCTTCCTGACCTGCTTGAGTTCCAGTGTAAGATGAACAAACCCTTTTCTCCCCAACTGCTTCTTGGTCATGATGCATGTGCAGGAATAGAAACCCTGACTAAGACACACCACCTTGACACAGATGTATAGAGTAAATGCTCTTTGTTTCCAGGTTCCTGCTACAGTTGGTGCCCTCCATTAGACTGAGTACAGCCCATCAGACTCCACCTGTCTTTTCTGTGCATGTGTCTGTGTTTGCTCTTTCTTCTTTCGTCACCTCAGTTAGGTCAGTTCCTGAAGCTGTGCAGTGTGCTGTGCTTTGCTCTCCGATCGTGGACTCTAACCCTTTGGAACCATAAGCCCAAATACACTCTTTTGAAAGATGCCTTGGTCAAGGTGTTGTATCACAGCAATAGAAAAGTTAGTGATGCAGTGTGTCATCAGTACAGTCACGAGAAAGGGTCGAAAAGGACACAGTCACAACTACGCAAGAACATGTAAAAGATACCTAGTGTTTAGGCTGAAATGAAACCTAGAAAACAGTGAAATACAAGTGGCAAAAGATAGAGAAAAGCCATGTATCAATAGGACTGGACTTTGGAGAAAGCAGTTTCAGGAACCAAGGAAAGAGATGAGGCTTTAAGAACTAAATGGTACAAAATAGTGTACACGTTTCAATGACATCGAAGTCAAATTTGCTCAGACATCTTTCATCTGAGTCTTAAAGTAATACAGCTCATATCTAACTCTACCACTAGCCAATCAACAATCTTTAACTATTGTTTTTATTCAATATATATCACAGATAATAGGTATCTGTAGTGGTATGAATAAGAATGGCTCCCACAGGCTCATATATCTGAAAGTTACCAGACAGTGAAACTTTTTGACAGTATTAGAAGGATTAGGTGTGGCCTTGTTAGAGGAACTGTGTCACTGTGAGTGGGCTCTAAGGTTTCAAAAGCCCATCATAGGCCAACTCTCTCTATCTCTGTCTGTCTGTCTCTCTCTGTGTCTCTCTGCTTGTGTATCAGGGTGTAGCTCTCAGCTACATTTTTAGCACTGCACCTGCTTGCTACCATGCTCCCTGATGCTGCTACCATGCTTCCTGCTAATGGACTAAGCCTGTGAAACTGTAAGCAAGCCCTCAATTCAATGCTTTCTTTTATAAGAGTTGCCATGGTCAAGGTGTCTCACCAGAGCAGCAGAACCGTGGCTAAGACAGTATCTAATTCTACCAAAGGGCACCCAAATGTGACCAAGGAAACTGGCTAAGTAGAGAAAGCATGATACTGAGCAGTGTTGAAAGGAAAACCCTGAATCTTGATTCTCTCACTATCTTTGTGACCTACAACAGCTACTTAACCCATGTCTCAGTTTGCTCAGCTATAACAATTTTGATCTTCTGTTCTGTATCTACGCCATAGGAAGCATTTGATGTACTTTACCTCCTTAACCCGCTCAAATCTGTACAAGCTATATACCATTCTCTCCAATTTACAAAATCTGAGATTAAGCGATATTAAGTAGAATACTCAAAGTGGCTCTGTTATTAAGTGAATATTTGAGAATGTTAATGTGATTTGAAGCCAACTCTAAATGTTTTAGTTACACAAATATTAAGGAGGATTTTGTATCTCATCTTTGTGCTGGCTTTTCTTCTGACCTTAAAAAAAAAATCTTTGGGAGGAAACACTTTGTACACATACTTAATAATACTCAATAAATAACTGACTATAGAATAAACACAAATTTGTTTCCAGGTGCTTATTTTCCATATAATTAAAACTTTAAGACAACAGTTAATATTATGTCATGCCTTTCTGAAACATGCCCCTCATGTAGTTACAGATTAAACTATAATCTGAATGTATCAATTTGTGGCAGTTTATACACACACATTTCTATCTAGACACTTATCTGAGTTTTATAAAAATAGTATAGTTTAACACAGTCTGAAAATGGAGAAATTACTATTACTAGGGTAAATGTGTGGATTTTAATTACAAAAATAAGGTCTGAAATAGCACTTCTTATAATGAATCATGATAAAGTATCTTTAAAGGTTCTCTAAATAAGATCAAAGATCAGTGTTTTTTAAAAGAAACTACTGGAATAATTTAAATTAGAAGGTGGTTTTTCAGGCCATCCGAGCTTCAGTTCCTAAAAATTTCGCAGCAGTGACTGACAAGTGTTGTGTAGCTTCTATGAAAGGAAGGTGAGAAAGACACAGAGCCTTTCCTCTAAAACTTCCCAGCATAATGATGCACTCGAATAAACAACAGTGTGAACAAAGAGAGATGAACCGTGCGAGCTGCGAGGTCTTCACAGGTGGTGATGATGAATTACGTCATGAAAGATGAGCTGGAGAGCACATACCGAGAGCTCAAAGAACAGTTGGAACTGAAACTTGGAAGAATGGAGGACTGTCTGCCTTGGAGACGCAGTTAACAGCGACTATCGGGAAGAAGTGCTGCTAGATGAGACTACATACAGATAAGGAAAGCTTGGATCCATCTGATGAGGACCTCATCCAGCATAGGAAGCGGTTGGGATTTCATTACATAGTCACTGGAGAACACAGCACACTTTTAACACTGGGAAGAGATGTGTACAAGACAAGCTGGAGTGGGGAGTGGCACCTAGCAACAACATCTGTCACCCCATAATCACCAGGACTGACTAGGCTGACTGATTGATTGATTGATTGGCTAGGCAGGTGTCTCCTTCCTCCCTCACCATTTAATGTGTGTCCTACCGAAAGCTTCACGCTGGGCTGAGCAGCCTTTACTGACAGAGAGAAGCTCTCTTTGGCCAAGGGTATGAGTGGCTGTGCTCTCTAATAGAACTTCCAGAGAAGTGTTTAGCTCAGCACCATTAGCACTTTGTGTCAAGTAATTCTTTGCTGGGGTAGGAGTGGGTTTGTTCTGTATATAGCACATTCAAAAGCTCGCCTTGCTTCTGCCTGCTGATGCCAGCTCCAAATCACACCCTCCTTCTCTACACCTTGGTAACCAAAGACAGCTTCCAAAGACAACTTCTAGGCATTGTCAAATGCATCATGGACAGCAGAAACATTGTTTCCTCCTCCATCCTCCTCCTCACCGAGGAACCAGTGGCGCCCAGTAAACATGTACAGAGTGACCACTAATGCAAAAGGCTCTATGTGAGAGGCTCTGCGAATTAGTAATATAGAAGACAAAGACAGAAAGCATTCACATAGAAAAAGAGATGCAAAAATGCTACTAGAATGTCAAGGACACAAAATGAGCATATTTACCATGAC
The DNA here is from genome assembly GCF_000001635.26 of Mus musculus. NCBI lineage: Eukaryota > Metazoa > Chordata > Mammalia > Rodentia > Muridae > Mus > Mus musculus. The sequence goes on from NC_000084.6 coordinate 84,822,664, forward strand.
ATGGAAACTTTTTAAATCTCTGGAAGTGAAAAAGCAGCAAAAATTGGTGCTGAGGCAAGATAAGGTAGTGACATTTTTGACAGGAAGAATATGATAAAACCTTTGTTAATTGAGAAAAATGATATTGGAGGAAATTAGAACAACATAGACATGTCAAATAATTATCACCATACATTTTGTTTATTAATAGTCTAAAAATCTGGGCACGGTATCTCTTGACTACAATCCTAGTACTCGGGAGGCTGAGGTAAGAGAAACTTACAAGTTTAAGGCCAGCCAGCCAGATACCAACTGCTCGCCAGCTTGAGCTAGAAAGTGAGACTGTTTCAAACTACCAAAACCAAACAAACAACAAAAAAAGTCGGAAAAACAAACAACCACTAAGCCCCTTTAAGTTAGCACAAAATGACAGGCTTCACTAAGACATTTAGTGTAAGTGTCTACTTGGACTTTGTTCACAGTTGCCCCACAAATCTCTCTTGTCTACCCTGTTCTCCTGCTGGTCCTCTCCTCTTGCTTCTCCCTCCATATAGTCCCCCTCTGTGTCCACATGCGTGTGTGTGTGTGTGTGTGTGTGTGTGTGCGTGCATGTCTATCCTACCCATGAGAGAGAATACTGCACATGTTTTGGTAGCAAAATCTTTTCTATCTGCTTCCATGTTAACAATGAACATCAAATAGCATATTTATAATAATAAGATATATTAATCATATAGTAAATATAGGAACTTATACAAATCAAATATTTTGTACCTCAGTTGGTGGCAATCTGATTGTATACACTTCTATACTCAGACAAACTTGTGTTTCTGTTACGTTGATGTCTAATACTGAAAAAGAATTAACCTTAAGTTTTCTGGAGTTAGTATTCCATCCTACACTTTATATATCAGTGTATACATTAGGAACAGTTTTTTATACATAGAGTAAAATTCAGATAATGAACCATAGGTTTATAAATTACACTTCTATGACAAAGATTTGAAACAATTTGATATGTGTGGGAGGGAGGTCCTATAACAGGATAACAGTAAGAAAAATAATACCTCCTACAGTTTAAAGGACACTCACTAACTGGTTACTGCAAATGTGACATCTATTACTAAATTCCAGTGAGGTCTCACACCAAGCTTCAGAAACAAAGCTGTGCTGGCATGTCAGAGGAATGGCATCTGAAGAGAGCTTTGAGAGCCTCAGGGATAGTGACCACATTACTTCTCGAGCTGTGGAACAGTGAGGAGGCTGCATTTACTCTGTGAAACTTTAGTGAGTACACACTCAAAATTTCTGAGTTTGATCTAAGTATATTACATTTAAACAAATGAAAACAATCTAACAGAAGCCCAAGAAATTTGCTCTTCTAAATTATTGTCTTGCTAACAAGATCTCATGCTAGTGTAATGAAGCTAAATTTAGGTAGCAAACTGATTCACCTGGAGTGAGATCAGAGTGACTGCTACTGTCTAACTGAAACACATGACCAGTGCCAGACAGGAGACTCAGTTCAGCAGGACAGGCTACTCTGCTGCACTAGTTGTGGATTACAGATGAGGATTTGAAAACTATATTCAATGATGGGGCACCTGACACGTCTGATTTCATGCCTGCTGAGGGCTTATGATCCCGCTCCTCTGCTACCTCAGCACTACTCTACAGGGACCAACCTCTCCTCAGTGCAACTATGCAACAATCAGTTAGATTGGATGTTACAATACAGTCTATCTTTAAGATTAGTCACGTTCCTTTAGAAAGTATTTCCAGGGTAAAAATAAAATTCTAATAAAAATAAGCTTCAATGTAAGAAATACAATTTTGATAATATAATTTAGGAAAATATATTCAAATACTTGCAGAATTAAAGATCTTCAGCATCATTTTCTTAAGTAGAGAAATTAAAATACAGCATTTCTTCCAATTAAGTGAAGTTTTTCCTCTAGTATGTAAATATAAATATATATATATTTGAATGAGAAGTAACTTCCTGGGTGAAATTCTGATTGTAAGTATGTGTTAGTATTTTCTGACACACAGTAGTTGTCAAGACTGTAACAACCTAACATGGGTTTTTAAACAACTGTTAATCATATTAATGTTTTGTCTATTGTTTTTACATTATTGTTATACATTTTTACTTAAATAACTGTTAACCATATTAGTGTTTTGTCTATTGTTTTATACATTTTTACTTACCAACTGCACTTTGTTTTCCCGCATTAGAAAGAAAATCTGTTCCTTAAAAAATTCATAGGATATACCACATTATTATAATACTGAAATAATCATTATTGATAAATATAACCATTTAAAGAAAAAGTATCAAAGCTATGAAGATTATAAAACAAATATGTAATGACAGTGCATAGAAAATAAAATCATTCAAAAAGTATCTCTCCACTGAAAAGGACCAAGATAACCAATAATTCATCCAAAAATTTATGTCTTTCTATAAAATATTTAGAAAACCATCAGACTTCAGTAAAAATTCAGGATAGCTCCTTAGGTCCAACAATACTGACATTCTGTGTGTATTTTATCAAATCCTTCATAACTTATTTATTCTTAAGTATCAAGTATTAAATAATAAAAGCATTTTAAAGCAACAGCAATAGGACTCTGTATATTATCCCCATGAAAATAAGATTATTGTGGGCTTGTGTGACAATGTTTAGAGTTGGAGCTAAAACTCTTCTCTAAAAGTAAGAATCCTTGAAATAAAAGCCAGAGGTACACTAAAAGTAACCTAGCTCAAAAAGTATCAATGGCCGGGCGTGGTGGCACACGCCTTTAATCCCAGCACTCGGGAGGCAGAGGCAGGCGGATTTCTGAGTTCAAGGCCAGCCTGCTCTACAAAGTGAGTTCCAGGACAGCCAGGACTATATAGAGAAACCCTGTCTTAAAAAACCAAAAACCAAAACAAAACAAACAAAAAAAAAAAGTCTCAATGATTGGCAAACACAAAGTCACCTTGTACCAAGAGATGACCTGTCCTATTCCAGGCGGGAGCGAGTCTAGCCATGAGTGAGTACGAAAGGCAGTTTTGAAGAATTGCAGGAGTTACTCTTTGTGGAGCCTCCATCTAAAACATCAAAGAAAAGTTGCGCAAATTGAGAAAACTGCTATGTATCTGTAAACTCAGGTAATGTCTACAGGTTCAGATTAACATCCAATAAACTAAGCAATTCTAGATTAAAATTATAGTTGTTCCTACTGCTAGTACTGTTTAGTTATGTGGCTAAAGAATTTAAAGAGATACTCACTTTGAAGCTACCACTGTGGCAAAACTATCTGCCCAATTTCCTGCTTATGCTTAGGCCTAAACTCAAGAGCTGTGCTGAGCATCCATGTATCCTGCTCCACACAGAGGAACTCAAGCCAGAATGATATTGTGGTTTATTTTCCCTATTATTTAACATTAGAAATGGCTCAGTACAAAAGCACATGTGTAATCAAATACATATCTATTTATTCAAAATTAATCTTTAATATTAAGGCTTTCGTTGCTAACTCCCAAGCAATACGAATCAGATTTATCCTCCCACTTGAAGTCTCAAAAAAAAAAAAAAAAAAAAAAAAAAAAACTAGGCAAGTTTTTGAAACAATGGTTCATCAAATACTGGACATTATGGAACAAAGAACTATTCTCCATGTGGGGAGGGACCAACAAAATGAGTCCTATCTTGTGGGCTTTTCCTCTATAGAGGGTAACATTCCCCATCACTCTCACTGGCTTATTGTACAAAGTGTGTTTCCAGGCTGTAGTCATGGAAGAAGCAGTCGAGTGAGTCTGTTAGTCTCTGAGAATTGAAGAGATAGAGCTGAGGGTTCACAGGGAGCCAAAGTAGTTAGGAAGTGCTGGAGAGGCCAGCTATGCAGAGAAGAGACAGAAGGCTCTGCTGGTCAGCACAGTGCTCCCTGAGTTTCCTGCTGAGTAAGGATTAACACACATGTGAGGGAATTGCTGAAGGTTAGAATGGAATCCAAAGCTGTGGAGCCTCCATCTAAAACACATATAAGTGTGGAGTAAAAATCTAGAAAACTTCTATTGGAATCTGTAATAAAGACAAGCAGGAAAGCGAGAGCGCCAAGAACTGTCCTCCAGTATTAATCCCTGGGAAATCCACAGTTACACAGATTTCAATATCCCGATCCTAGTAAGTTACACAAACAGAGAACAACAGGAATTTAGTAGATTTATCATTATCAAGCAACGAGACCCATTTCACATTTAGAGATTACTTAATACAATAAAACCAGAATACATATTCTTGTCAAGATGACAAAGGATGTTTACTAAATCCATGATAAATTATACTCTTATCTCAGAATTTTTTTAAAAATTGAAGCTTTATGAAATATCTTCCTAAACAATAACAGGATGAGAAATCATCAGCAGAAAGATCTCTGGGAAAGCCCCATTTGGAGACTCCACAACGTGTTTGTAACACGCTAGGAAGTCAAAGGGACGACTATTCCGAGAACAGGCACAACTCTAACTATGTCTATGTCAGAAAAGAATGACTTCTCAACTCGGTGGTATCAGTGATCACTTTAAGCAGAAGAAAGGAAATACTATAAACTGAAAGCAAAAGAAATGTCAATGAAATACAAAGTGGTAAAACAATAGAGAAAAATCTATGAAACCAAGTCCCCTCCTTAATCCCCGTTGAGGCTTGGCCTTTGTTAGCTACTGTAATGTGAAGTGTGGGTCCCAAGACCTGGAGTCTGCACTTAGACCCTGTGACCCTGCCCTAAGTTATTTCTGATTGGTAAATAAAGATGCCAACAGCCAATAGCTGGACAGAAGAGACATAGGTGGGGTTTAGGTTTCCCAGGCTTGGGGCTGAGAGGAATGACAAAGGAGAAGAAGGTGAATGGAGGAAAGAAGCTACCATGGGTTAGGAGGAGGAGGAAGCAGCTGCCCAGTTAAGAGAAGTTATTGGAGTTAAAAGAAGCTGAGATAATACATAGTAAATAGTAAGTAATAACTTGGGGTTATCGATAGGAAAGTAGATTTTATGCATGGAGAGTAGGCAGCTGCCCAGTCCTTGTTTTATTTATTCACAGCCTTTATTAAAGGCTGTGAGTATGTCTTTCATCCAAGAACTAAAAAGTCTACGGTGGGGTAGAAAACCCGGGCCAGATTAAAGTCATTTCTCATCAATGACTATTAACTCTCAAGGTAGACTGATCAGAACCTAAGAAAAAGAAAAGAAAAAAGATCAAAAGATCACACATATAACCAATGCTAAGAGTCATAAAGAATACATCATGTCAGATTCTATAACAAAAGAAACTAGGAGACTACCAAAGCAATTTTGAAAGTTTAGATGAAAACTAAATTCTTGAAATAAATAATATCCCTATTTCCTGTTAAAATAAAATTTCAGTTAAACTTTCAGAATCTAAATTTCAGATAGCCCTATGGATGAGTTTCATAAAACACTGAGGGAAGAAATAATAAAATTAGACATGACTTCTTCTAAAAAATTTTTCTCGTTTATTTTGTTCACTTTTTTAAAAAATTCTTTTTTTTTTTTTTTTTTTTTTTTTTTGAGAGAAGATTTCTCTGGGCCTTGGCTGTCCTGGAACTCACTCTGTAGATCAGGCTAGCCTCTGCTACTCAAGTGCTGGGATTAAAAGCATGGAACACCAGGCCTGGCCAGAAATAGGATTATTTTTAAAGAGGGGGGATATTTGTTTTTCACTAGATGATCCCTGATGGCAGGTATCTTAACTGATCCACAGCTGTGATGGATAATGTTAACTGTCAGATTAACTGACTTGACAGGTACTGAAAGGAAGCAGGCTTCTGGGTGTGTCTGCAAGGATTTCAGAGAGAACAACTGAGGGGTGGGACCTACTGAGGGGCAGTGCAGTGCCATCCGCACAGGCTGCAGATGAGGCCAGGCTGAAACACAGGAGGAAAGAGTAGAAATGGGACCTCATGAAACTGCAAAGCTTCTGTAAGGCAAAAGACACTATCAATAAGATTAAAAGGCCACCAACAGATTGGGAAAGGATTTTTACCTATCCTAAATTAGATAGGGGACTAATATCCAATATATATAAAGAACTCAAGAAGGTGGACTCCAGAAAATCAAATAACCCCATTAAAAATGGGGCTCAGAGCTAAACAAAGAATTTTCAACTGAGGAATACCGAATGGCTGAGAAACACCTGAAAAATGTTCAGCATCCTTAATCATCAGGGAAATGTAAATCAAAACAACCCTGAGATTCCATCTCACACCAGTCAGAATGGCTAAGATCAAAAATTCAGGTGACAGCAGATGCTGGCGAGGATGTGGAGAAAGAGGAACACTCCTCCATTGTTGGTGGGATTGCAAGCTTGTACAACCACTCTGGAATCAGTCTGGCACTTTCTCAGAAAACATGGTACTACCGGAGGATCCCGTATTACATCTCCTGGGCATATATCCAGAAGATGTTCCAACTAGTAAGAAACATGCTCCACTATGTTCATAGCAGCCTTATTTATAATAGCCAGAAGCTGGAAAGAACCCAGATGCCCCTCAACAGAGGAATGGATATAAAAAATGTGGTACATTTACACAATGGAGTACTACTCAGCTATTAAAAAGAATGAATTTATGAAATTCCTAGGCAAATGGATGGACCTGGAGGGCATTATCCTGAGTGAGGTAACCCAATCACAAAAGAATTCAAATAATATGTACTCACTGATAAGTGGATATTAGCCCAGAAACTTAGAATACCCAAGATATAAGTTACAACTTGCAAAACACATGAATCTCAAGAAGAACAAAGACCAAAGTGTGGACACTTTGCCCCTTCTTAGAATTGGGAACAAAACATCCATGGAAGGAGTTACAGAGACAAAGTTTGGAGCTGAGACAAAAGGATGGACCATCTAGAGACTGCCATATCCAGGGATCCATCCCATAATCAGCCTCCAAACGCTGACACCATTGCATACACTAGCAAGATTGTGCTGATAGGACCCAGATCTAGCTGTCTCTAGTGAGACTATGCCAGGGCCTAGCAAACACATAAGTAGATGCTCACAGTCAGCTATTGGATGGATCACAGGGCCCCCAATGGAGGAGCTAGAGAAAATACCCAAGGAGCTAAAGGGATCTGCAACCCTATAGGTGGAACAACATTATGAACTAACCAGTACCCCAGAGCTCTTGACTCTAGCTGCATATGTATCAAAAGATGGTCTAGTCGGCCATCACTGGAAAGAGAGGCCCATTGGACATGCAAACTTTATATGCCCCAGTACAGGGGAACGCCAGGGCCAAAAAGTGTGAGTGGGTAGGTAGGGGAGTGGGGGGAGGGTATGGGGGACTTTTGGGATAGCATTGGAAATGTAAATGAGGAAAATACCTAATTAAAAAAAATTTAAAAAACAAAAACAGGAGAGCGCAGGCCTTCCCTCTCTCCTCCCACCTGGGGGGGAACATAAGAAGAGCAGCTCTTCTCAGCTTCTTCACCTTCCCACCAATGTGCTCAGCCCTCTGAAGCTGTGATGTATGGCCCCAACCCCCACACCAACTTTCTATCTTTAAAGAAGCTCACCATTAGTAGAACATAATTTATAATTTTATTTCTCTCTATATCAGTTATGTCATTGTGGCAATGATGCCATCTTTCAGAATTTCACCTTTTTTCCTGTCTAAAACTTCAGAAAATCCATTAATTTCTCTCTGTGTCTCCTTAAATGTGCACAAAATAATTGTTTAGAAAAATCTTGGTCTTTTCCCATGCATAACAAGAACTTGTGAAAAAGATGGTACAAATTTTGTTTGTTGACTGAGCTGGTTAGACTTTCACTATTTATTTATTTATTTAGTTAGTTAGTTAGTTATGGCTACTTAACATATACTAGGGTCATCTGGAAAGAGGGCACCTCAACTGAGAAAATGTCTTCATCAGATCGGTTGCTAGGCAAGTCTGTGGATCATTTATTATTATTATTTTTATTATTATTATCAATGATTGGAGTGGAAAGGCCAGCCCACTGGGTGCTGCTACCCCTGGGCAGGTGGTCCTGCGTTATGTAAGAAAGCAAGCTGAGTGAGCCACGCTGCAGGCCTGAAGCAGAGCTCCTTTGTGGTCTGTGCTTCAATCCCTGCCTTGATTGCCTGCCTTGATTGCCTGCCTTGATTACCTGCCTTGATTGCCTGCCTTGCTTCCTGCCTTGACTGCCTGCCTTGATTGCCTGCCTTGATTGCCTGCCTTGATTGCCTGCCTTGATTGCCTGCCTTGCTTGCCTGCCTTGATTGCCTGCCTTGATTGCCTGCCTTGCTTGCCTGCCTTGATTGCCTGCCTTGCTTCCTGCCTTGACTGCCTGCCTTGCTTGCCTGCCTTGATTGCCTGCCTTGCTTCCTGCCTTGATTGCCTGCCTTGATTGCCTGCCTTGCTTCCTGCCTTGATTGCCTGCCTTGATTGCCTGCCTTGATTGCCTGCCTTGCTTCCTGCCTTGATTGCCTGCCTTGATTGCCTGCCTTGATTGCCTGCCTTGATTGCCTGCCTTGCTTCCTGCCTTGATTGCCTGCCTTGATTGCCTGCCTTGATTGCCTGCCTTGATTGCCTGCCTTGCTTCCTGCCTTGATTGCCTGCCTTGATTGCCTGCCTTGATTGCCTGCCTTGATTGCCTGCCTTGCTTCCTGCCTTGACTGCCTGCCTTGATTGCCTGCCTTGATTGCCTGCCTTGCTTGCCTGCCTTGCTTGCCTGCCTTGATTGCCTGCCTTGCTTCCTGCCTTGATTGCCTGCCTTGATTGCCTGCCTTGATTGCCTGCCTTGCTTCCTGCCTTGATTGCCTGCCTTGATTGCCTGCCTTGATTGCCTGCCTTGCTTCCTGCCTTGATTGCCTGCCTTGATTGCCTGCCTTGATTGCCTGCCTTGCTTCCTGCCTTGATTGCCTGCCTTGATTGCCTGCCTTGATTGCCTGCCTTGCTTCCTGCCTTGACTGCCTGCCTTGATTGCCTGCCTTGATTGCCTGCCTTGCTTGCCTGCCTTGCTTGCCTGCCTTGCTTCCTGCCTTGATTGCCTGCCTTGATTGCCTGCCTTGATTGCCTGCCTTGCTTCCTGCCTTGATTGCCTGCCTTGATTGCCTGCCTTGATTGCCTGCCTTGATTGCCTTGCTTCCTGCCTTGATTGCCTGCCTTGATTGCCTGCCTTGATTGCCTGCCTTGCTTCCTGCCTTGATTGCCTGCCTTGATTGCCTGCCTTGATTGCCTGCCTTGATTGCCTGCCTTGCTTCCTGCCTTGATTGCCTGCCTTGATTGCCGGCCTTGATTGCCTGCCTTGCTTCCTGCCTTGATTGCCTGCCTTGATTGCCTGCCTTGATTGCCTGCCTTGCTTCCTGCCTTGATTGCCTGCCTTGATTGCCTGCCTTGATTGCCTGCCTTGATTGCCTGCCTTGCTTCCTGCCTTGATTGCCTGCCTTGATTGCCTGCCTTGATTGCCTGCCTTGATTGCCTGCCTTGCTTCCTGCCTTGATTGCCTGCCTTGATTGCCTGCCTTGATTGCCTGCCTTGCTTCCTGCCTTGATTGCCTGCCTTGATTGCCCGCCTTGCTTCCTGCCTTGATTGCCTGCCTTGATTGCCTGCCTTGATTGCCTGCCTTGATTGCCTGCCTTGCTTCCTGCCTTGATTGCCTGCCTTGATTGCCTGCCTTGATTGCCTGCCTTGCTTCCTGCCTTGATTGCCTGCCTTGATTGCCCGCCTTGCTTCCTGCCTTGATTGCCTGCCTTGATTGCCGGCCTTGATTGCCTGCCTTGCTTCCTGCCTTGATTGCCTGCCTTGATTGCCTGCCTTGATTGCCTGCCTTGCTTCCTGCCTTGATTGCCTGCCTTGATTGCCTGCCTTGCTTGCCTGCCTTGATTGCCTGCCTTGCTTCCTGCCTTGATTGCCTGCCTTGATTGCCTGCCTTGATTGCCTGCCTTGATTGCCCGCCTTGCTTCCTGCCTTGATTGCCTGCCTTGATTGCCTGCCTTGATTGCCTGCCTTGCTTCCTGCCTTGCTTGCCTGCCTTGATTGCCTGCCTTGCTTCCTGCCTTGATTGCCTGCCTTGATTGCCTGCCTTGATTGCCTGCCTTGATTGCCTGCCTTGCTTCCTGCCTTGACTGCCTGCCTTGATTGCCTGCCTTGATTGCCTGCCTTGATTGCCTGCCTTGATTGCCTGCCTTGCTTCCTGCCTTGATTGCCTGCCTTGATTGCCTGCCTTGATTGCCTGCCTTGCTTCCTGCCTTGATTGCCTGCCTTGATTGCCTGCCTTGATTGCCTGCCTTGATTGCCTGCCTTGATTGCCTGCCTTGATTGCCTGCCTTGATTGCCTGCCTTGATTGCCTGCCTTGATTGCCTGCCTTGCTTCCTGCCTTGATTGCCTGCCTTGATTGCCCGCCTTGCTTTCCTGCCTTGATTGCCTGCCTTGATTGCCTGCCTTGATTGCCTGCCTTGGTTGCCTGCCTTGCTTGCCTGCCTTGATTGCCTGCCTTGCTTCCTGCCTTGATTGCCTGCCTTGATTGCCTGCCTTGATTGCCTGCCTTGATTGCCTGCCTTGCTTCCTGCCTTGACTGCCTGCCTTGATTGCCTGCCTTGATTGCCTGCCTTGATTGCCTGCCTTGATTGCCTGCCTTGCTTCCTGCCTTGATTGCCTGCCTTGATTGCCTGCCTTGATTGCCTGCCTTGCTTCCTGCCTTGATTGCCTGCCTTGATTGCCTGCCTTGATTGCCTGCCTTGATTGCCTGCCTTGATTGCCTGCCTTGATTGCCTGCCTTGATTGCCTGCCTTGATTGCCTGCCTTGATTGCCTGCCTTGCTTCCTGCCTTGATTGCCTGCCTTGATTGCCTGCCTTGATTGCCTGCCTTGATTGCCTGCCTTGCTTCCATTGATGACGTACTGTGGTATCGAAGTATAAGACAAATAAACCCTTTTCTCCCCTAAGTTGCTTTTTGGTCATGGTGTTTTATCATAGTAACAGAAAGCAAACTGGGACCCTGAAGTAGAATATACAACTAATATAGCACCTATATTATTATTCTAAATACATACCTTAGCTCCGTATTTTTCAATATAGGCACTAAGTCTCCCAGATTTAAAAAATGGTATCTATAACAGAAAGTCCACATTTGTAAAAAGAACTTAACATAGACATAAAACAAAATATTGTTACATATAAAGGTTTTTTTTAAAGATTTATTTATTATATTTATATGAGTACACTGTAGCTAATTTTTTTAAAGACATACCAGAAGAGGGCATCAGATCCTATTATAGATGGTTGTGAGCCACCATGTGGTTGCTGGGAATTGAATTCAGGACCTTTGGAAGAGCAGTAATTGCTCTTAAATGCTGAGACATCTCTCTAGCCCCACATATAAAGATCTTAAGCAAATACAACAGAGGGCATAGATTCTGACTACCATTTTACATATCTATTCTCTATCCATTTGAAGAAAGAAACTGTGTGGTAACCACTTTTTCCCTGAAGTAGGATCTGTGACAGGTACATGGTCAAGGTGAAGTTGCCTGATATTGACATGATCTCCAAGTCATATAAAGGACAAAAAGCAAATAAATTTCATATATGTGAAACTTGACCCCTTATAAATATACAAGACATGCTTAGCCATGAGTAACACATTCTGTCTAGACATGGACCTAAATGGAAGTTTAAATTTAAATGTTTAAAGAGAATTATTTACCTTAGTAGATACGGTTTTGCTAACAGACAGGGTCTCAGCCTGTCTTCTATGCATGTTTGCACCTATAGATTAGGACAGCTCTCAGTCCTCGCCACAGACCCTTCTTCATGTGGTAGATGGTGACTACCAGAGACGCACAGCAGGTCAGTGTGCAGAGAGTAAGTGACTATAAACTGCTCATCCCTAAATGGGATAACTATATCATACTCCCTACATGAAGGCTCATGGGACATCACAGGGGGTGGACAGACAGATGGTAAGAGACAGAGATCAGGGAGGACTGCTGTGGAATAGCTTCTGGGTATTATAGGGTGACTAGACTCACAAAGTCACAGCAGTTGTGTAGGCCTGCACAAAATCAAGACAACCAGCATGCCAGCATGGATATAGGGGACACATGAGGTCCCACATCTAGCTGAGAAGCTACTGAGTGATGGTTTCTAGGGAAGGGAGAATCTGTTTCCTTTAGGGGTGTGGTACCTGTTAGGTGACCATGTAGTAGACAAGCCAACCCCACAAATGTATGGGCAGCACTAATTAGAGTCAGTGGATTGGTTTTTTTAAAAAAGGGGATATGAAGTTGGGAGGAGGAAGTGTTTATATCTGGAAGGATTTGAAGGGGAAAACTGGAGGGTGGAGGGAGAATGTGACAGAAAAAATTATATGCATATATGATATTCTCCGAGAATAACAAAAAGTTGATTTACTGAGATGAGATACTTAATTATAATTAAAATATTGATAAAACGCATTATAGCAAATTCTGTCTTAGATATTGTGTATAACACATTCTGTTTATTAGTAGTCTCTACCTCAGCACTTATGCCAGATAAAGTTAAATATTAATTTAGAATCATAAAATAGATCTAAACATCAGACACATCCATTAGTGGGGTATTCACTCAAACTAAAATATGGGGTAGTTAATCCTTGTAAACCATCTTTAATTTCTGATGTCATACTTGAATTACTGCTTACCAATACTGTTTCAAATAATCAGTAATACTAACCGACATTACTACTGAAATTTGGTTTAATATTCCAGACACAGGTGCTGTGAGAATATCTTCATGCAAAAGTAGCAACTGCCTGTGGAGAAGAAATACTTTATTTTCTAACTGAACTTGTCTACTTCTATAGTTGTATGTTACTGGAATACTTAGAAATAGTCTAAAAATCTCACTTCCTACCTAGTTGGTTAATTTCAAAGGTCTCAGAGGTAATTTGCAGTAAGCATAACTAAATTACACCCAAATAGGGAGGCTGCCGACTTCCTGATGCACTTGGGGGGAGGTACCACACAGGGTGCACTCCCAGACTGCTTTCCTCATTCTGCCCTGAGCAGTCTGTTCTGTTCAGGCATCTGACTGTCGAGTTTAGAACGCCTTTAACTTGAGATCCTCAATTCTTAGCCTCTAGACTGATAGGATTATAGGTATGCTCTGTTACACCCAGCTCACTCCTAGAAAATTTAAAGGTTTTATTCTTTAAATTTATATTTAAAGATGTTTATCTAAATATATAATCTTTTATTGAGTACCTCAATTAAAGGAACTAATAAATGTGAATCCTTAATAACAGGCTTCAGCTGAGCTGCTCCTTAAAGATTATCTTGGGTCAGGCATTACAAGATAATTCTTAGAGAAATACTACCCATTGTCCTGTTTTGGTATGAAAATTATATTAGTCTTTTAGTATTTTTAAGTGTCTTATAAAGAGCAGATAGTAAAGTTTCATTACTGAGTATCTCTACGTTTTGGGGAGCCTGACTTAATTTATGAATTTAAGTCTTATAGAGAATTAAAATTTATTTTTGTTTTATGTGCATTAGTGTTTTGCCTGCATGTATGTCTCTGTGAGAGTGTTGGATCCCATAGAAGTGGAGTCACAGACAGTCGTGAGCTTACATGTGGGTACTGGGAATTGAACTCAGGTCCTCTGATGGAGCTGCTAGTGCTCCAAATGCTGAGCCAAATCTCTAGCCCCAAGAATTAAAAAAAAAAAAAAAAATTAAAGCACAGAAGATGTCAGAATTAGAAAAGCTCAACAGAGAGATATCCACTTCAGGTATTTTAAGTCCTTCTTTAAATCCAACTTATCCGGGTCCTTTGCTTTCAAAGTGTATATACAGATTTAATAAATGTTTTGAGGAAACACCTACTATAATAGCAACCATGTTTTTTTTTAAACTTTAAAAGCTTAGATAGAAAGCCTATGTTTTCACCTGCACATCTTTAGCTGAGCACTCCTAATGTCTATTTCTGCCACCCTGCTACTCAGTATTATCTGGACAGAGCAGAGTTTGTGTAAATCTGGAAGAATGATGAAGAACAGGGACTGCAGTCTGGACTCATTCATATTTTCTTCTTGACTGTGTTTCAGGAACCAGGCCTTCAAAAACAAATGACAGTAAAGAATGCATAGACAGGTTTAGCCGCCAGGCTTCAACACCAACTCAGCAGATAATATTTGATGTCATGTTAGAATAAGAAAATTAAAAAGTAAATTAGTAAACTTTAGCCGCAAAAACATCACCGTTTCACCTCCACGGTTTCTCACCATCTCTAATCACTTGTGTTTAGCATAGTTTTATTGAGATAATATTCACCTGCAATTATCCAGTTACTATAAAGTTCAATGCTTTTTCTTTACTATATTCATGGAGTTATACACTATGCAATAAATTAGAACACTTTCATCACTCTTCCAAGATTCTAAATCTTCAGTTCTACAACACAAGTTGAATGGTTAATTTAAATACAAATAATAATAATTTTAAAATCCCTAATTTGTTAAATGCCTTAGTCTTTTTTAGGTACTTGCCATATTGTGTTTAATAATTTTATTTGACTGATGCTGGCTATCCTTGAAGTTTTGATTTCAGAAAAACATAATCTTTTCTCTCACATAATTTAACATAAAACATGTAACCAAGACCTCTGCTGTTTTAGATTCTCTCTATAAACTACTTCAAGGTTAAAGAATATATTACTCTTTTATTTGACATGAAGGAAAATGTTAGCTGGAATCTCTAACTGTTTAGTAGGTTTCATTTCCAACAGTTTACTTGGCTTTAAACCTCTACATGGGGCACCTTTCAAAGCTGCTAATTCACATTCTGCCTTCGGCGTGTGTATCATGCATCTCACAAAACTGGGAAGTAAATGCAGAGCTGGCTAGGGAAGAGCAACTACCCTGAGGTGCACATATACACCAGAGGGAGGTAACCTGGATGACTGAATGCTAAGCTTAACACAAACGTATCCCCTCTCTTTAAAAGGAAACGACTAGCCCTGGAATCTGATGTGTGGTGGACTTTAGTCTGATCTCTTTAACCAAAAGCCTTTGTTTTCATTGGAGGGATGCTAACCATGGCCTTTGGCTTGAACACATTTGGCTCACTTAAACCCCAGAAGGAAGCATGTGAAATTTTCCTCAGTAGTATTTTAGTGCTGGATTCACTTATACTTCTCATGGGCCACTTTCTCAGTGACAGCAATATCTCCAACGTCTTTTAAAAAACAAATTTTAAAAGGTGATTCTAGAAGTGTCTAATGCTTTTTAAAAATCAAAACATATGAGTTTTAACAGAGTAATAATCTCCTGGCCCTAAAGCTAGCGCTAATCAAAAAGAGCTCTCTGTTCAATACGAGGGAGGGTGTGTGTGTGTGTGTGTGTGTGTGTGGTCCTCAGGATGCTGCACCCCGACTTTCCCTGGGCCTTCAGGAGAAGGAGGGTCTTATGATTCTGATGTCTCCCTTTCCTAAGCACCATGCTTCCTAATGCCTGGTGCCTCTCACATAATTTAAATATAAAAATGTATAACCAAGAGCTCTGCTAATTTAGATTCTCTCTATAAACCTCTCCTAGGTTAAAGAATATATATATATATATATATATATATATACATACATATACTTAACATATAAAAATATATTAAATAAATATTAAATAAATTAAATTAAATAATATTAAATAAATATTAATATATAAAATAAAAAGATATATAAATTTAGTCCTTATATATAAATATATTTTTTTACGGCCTCTCTTCGGGAGGAGAGGGAGGCCAGGCCGGCATCAAAGCCTGCTCATTCTGGCCGCTGCCGCCAGCGGCCCTCTCTGTACCTCAGTCTCTCTACTTCTGTCCTCGCCTCAGGACTGTCCTGCTGCCCGCGCACTCGGGGATGCTCTGTGCGTGAAGCAAGCCTCGTGCTCCAGTCAGAACCCGCTCTCCTCAGACAGCTCCCGCCAAGTCCCACACGCTGGAAATCCCGTCGGGCCTTGCGCTCAGCTCTGGCCTCTCCCATCAGGCCCTGCGCTCTCCGCTCCTGGGAAGGCCTCTGCTCCCTCCCCGCTCTCTGGTCACATCTGCGTTCCTGACCTTCCTGCTCTCCTGTCAAACTTCCAGCTCCTGTCAGGACAGTGGCACTCCAGGCGGTTCCCTGCTCCTCGCAGGGTCTGCATTGGGGTCAGGCTAGGACTTCACTCAGCCCAGGCAGCACCCACCCAGTTACTTCCCGGCCTAGCAGAGGGCTCTTGTCAGAACCGAGCGGTTAGCAACCCTGCTCCCGTTGGGCCTTGTGCTCCCACCAGGTCTAGAGCTCCCGGAGCACCTGTGCTTCTCCATCCATGCCTTATTATGGCCCTTGGCAGCTGCTCCAGCGCATTTCTTGTTCTCAGCATGCCTTGTTTTCTTACTTGGTACTTTGGTGCCTTTTTAGCATAGGGAGCCATTTTCAGCACGACCTGCTGTGTCAACATGTCCCAAGCCCTACTATCTAATACATGCAGAGCTTACCACTCAGTTCTACCCCTGTGCTTTCCCCCACCAAATCCAGAGTGCAATTAGCACTTTGCAGGTGACCGAGATGCCTAAGAGTGGTAAAAGGACGGCCACGAAGCAGCAGCCAACACAGTTATCTGAGGTGAGTAGAGGGCATAATGTTCGGTTACAGACAGACAACTTTCTGCTCAGATTCTCTTTTCTCTGTTCAACTTCCAGAGCTCCTTTTGTGGGGATAAAGCTCCGCCACTGTAAGGTCTTTAAAAGCTTGAAATGCCCTCCTGTGACTCATTTGACAGATAGTTATTAAGCGCACACCATACACGGTTGCTCGTGTTTGATGATTAAGCAAACAGTATTTTCTGTCCCAGAAGAATTTACTCGGAGTAGGAAGACATAGTATTACTGGAGCGAGCTCATTCTTGTTAGACCCACAGAAAATGAGAGTTGGGAAATAATGAGAGAATTGTCTGCTCTTTTTTGATTAAGTTCTTTTGCAAGACTCCAAAGAGCTTTCTCCTTGCAGACATTCGAATTACTGACACACAGTTTACCTGCAACATTCTTCAAGACTGCAACAACTCAGATAAGATGTGCTTATCAGAATTCATGCCCAGAAAAAAAAAAAAATTCCTCCACCAGTGAGCTCACCCTAACTGCTGATTAGGGCCTCTAACACTAATGGATTTTGTATATAAGCAACTCACACGAAGATCTGCTTCTTAAATATGCTAATAGTTCATCATGGTACTACAATTCTGAATGGAAAAAAAAATTTCAGATAGGACACACTTTAGTGTGACCTTGTTTAAAAATAAGTGATAGTTTTCTAATCAAAGCCAAACAATTCATTGGTGATGGATTTGATGTTGAGGACCGTTGAGATGATCCCCTAGTTTTTGGCCTGAGTGACATCATTGTCTCTAGTCCTGTGACTGTCAAGGATCCTAAACATTCTGCATAATTACATATGGTATGTGGAATTCTATTTATATTATTTTAATATTGTTCTTGCTTGTTGCAGGGGTTTCTGTGACTACCCTGGCCAGCAGAGTGACAAGCCAGAATAGGTAAGAAGGCAGTTTGGTTCATCACAACTCAGTAGCCAGTGTTAATTCAAACTTCTGAAGTTTGACCCCGAGTAATTTATTTATTTTAGGACTATTTAAGCACAGCACAATTTGGTGAAAACTTATTCTGATGATACTCAGCTCAATTCCACCATCATAACAGAGTATACATAAATCTTCATTCTTTGGAAAGTACATAAATATAGGTCCTACAGATTGACTGAGAAAAACAAGCTTATGATAAAGGTGTAGGGGAGTACCCAATACCAGAAACATCTCTAGCCACATAGATGGAACAACGGTTAGCAGGCAGGGCTAGTAAACACATTTGCTCCCCGCTTTCTGTGTGGGTAATGGGTATAGCATTCCTTCCTTGAAGAAACAACTCCATGAACTTAACATGTGGACAGACACAAAGACCTCCGTGCTTCCTACATTTACCATTTAAACCAATACCTACAATTATTAATTACTTACACTGCCCTGCTCCTGTCCCCAGAGGGACACACAGGCAAATGTGCCCAAGAGTGTTCTCAGGATTTGAAAGTGAAATGATCACCTTTGACTCACGTGTGGACTGGACCTCAGCTATCATGTAAACTTTAGTATTGTAAGCCCATCTGGAGGAAATGGAACATGTAGAGACATATTTTAGAAGTTAGACCTGGTCCCCAGTCCTTTCCTCTATGTTTGCTGCCTCTCATGAGCTAAGTATCCTCTGCTATGTGCTCCCATCCCTTGTTGTTTGGTCCAAGTTGATGAGACCAGGTGATCATGCACTGACCTCTCTGTAACCGTGAGCTAAAATCAGTAATTCCTCTTCTTTCCTCTTCTTCAAACATTTGGTTATTTGTTTATAACTATGCAAAATTAAGTAATATAAATTAATTTATGGCACAGTATCCTATATGTAATTACTTATCATTGTCTGACGTTACTGTGATAAGTGGCTCTAGATCACAAATGAACGCTAGATGCTTTTAAAAAATGTTGTCTGCTTTTTAGATTATAATTTTATTACAGTGTTTCTCCCTTCCCTTTCTCTGAATCCTTCCATATATCCATCTCCACTCTCCTTCATATTTATGGTTTCTCTTTTCATTAATTGTTATTAGGAACACACACACACACACCCTGTTCAGTCCACATACTTGTATGCATGTTTTCAGGGATGACCTTTTGGAATTGGATAATCAATCAGCATGCTCTTCCCTATGACGAACCATGTGTCTAGATACTTTTACTAGCTCTATGGTCAGATATGATAGTTTATTGTACTTTAATTCCTCATTCTGATGCTGAAAGAAACTCAGTAGCTTTGTTGGTGTTTATGAACAGTCATGGGATAAAACAACTTCAACCCATAGAAAGATGTTTTACTTTCAAATGAATACATATTTTAGAAAAGTTGGGAATTACTTCTGTTAGGTGGACAATTACTTAGATGTAACTAAATATGCACAAGAGACAGATATTTCTGGAAAGGAAAAGATATCCTACATTAACATGATATTCAAAAGTTTTGTGGGTGGGTTGGTGTCCTTTTCACTCCATTGGGGTTCCTGCCTGGCTGTAAGAGTGGCCTCATCAGGTTCCATATCTCCAATGCTGTGTGCCTCACGGCTAAGGTCACCCCTATTGATTCTTGGGCACCCCCGTTATCAAGGTCTCTGTTTCTTCCTGGAGATGCTCCCTACCTTTCCACTCCAATCAGTTTCAGGTTTCCATTCATTCTCGAGGGCATTTGGCCATGTCTCCTGTCCCTCCCCACACCTGATCCCTAACCTCCACCCTCCATTCCCCTCTCCATCCCCTCTCTCATCCAGTTCCCTCCCTTCATCTGCCTCTTATGACTATTTTATTCCTCCTTCTAAGAGAGAGTCAAGCTTCTTTGCTTGTGCCTTCCTTCTTGTTTAGGTTCTTTGAGTCTATGTAATGTAGCATGCGCACCCTGTATTCTATGTCTAATATCCACTTATAAGTGAGTACATACCGTGCATGTCCATCTTGGGACTGGGTTACCTCACTCAGGATGATATTTTCAAGATCCATTCTTCAGTTTGAGGACACCTAGGTTGTTTCCAGTTTCTGACTATTACAAATAAAGCTGCTATGAACCAAGCTGAGCTATGAACAAGGCTGAGAAGTATCTTTGTGAACGGGGGAGCATCTTTTTGGTGTATGCCCAAGAGTGGTATAGCTGGATCTTGAGGTAAAACTATTCCCAGTTTTCTGAGAAACTGCCAAATTGATTCAAGAGGTTGTACAAGTTTGCACTCCCACCAGCAATGGAGGAGTGTTCTCCTTGCTCCACATCCTTGCCAGCATGGTCTATCACTTGAGTTTTTGATCTTAGCCATTCTGACTGGTATACAATGGAATCTCTCAAGTCCAAGGGGATCAATGAGCTCAACATAAAACCAGATACGCTAAATCTCATAGAAGAGAAAGTAAGAAATACCCTTGAACACATTGGTACAGGAGACAGTTTCCTGAACAGAACACCAGTGACTCAAGCTCTAAGATCATCAATTGACAAATGGGACCTTAGGAAACTGCAAAGCTTCTGTAAGACAAAGGACATTCTTAATAGGTCAAAACAGCAGCCTACAGATTGGGAAAGAATCTTCACCAACCCCACATCTGACAGAGGGCTAATATTCAAAATTCATAAAGAACTCAAGAAGTTAAGCACCAACAACCCAAATAACCCCCAAAATGAGGCACAGAGTTAGAGAGAATTCTCAAAAGAGGAGTCTCAAATGTCTGAGAAGCACTTAAAGAAATGTTCAATGTCTTTAGTTCAAAACATGATATTAAAAAGGCATACTTATATGCAGATTTTCTGTGTTCACATCTAAATTGGAGATCCATTTTAGTAGAAAAGTTTATTTGATAAGGAAAGCAGGGAAAGAAGTGGTGGGGCAAATATTTCTTAGAGTATATTTTTTATTTGCAGAAAGTTAAGAGCGGGGTTGATTTTCTTTTTTTTTTCTTTTTTTAAGATTTATTTATTTATTTATATGGAAGTATACTGTAGCTGTCTTCAGACACTCTAGAAGAGGGTGTCAGATCTTGTTACAGATGGTTGTGAGCCACCATGTGGTTGCTGGGATTTGAACTCTGGACCTTCAGAAGAGCAGTCGGGTGCTCTTACCCACTGAGCCATCTCACCAGCCCAGGGTTGATTTTCTAAATGTTAATTACAATATTCTTGCTGTAGTAGTCAGATGGCATTTGTAAATATTTGGGAACTTTTAATTCCTTAGGTTTCTGTGTGTAAATTTGCCTGTTTACAGTACCTTGCCACATAGACCACTTCCTCATACCTGTGTTTTGGAGTAAGGAAGGCTTATTGAGTAAGAATAACAATTGCACTGGGTAATGTTTACTGATGCCAATGTGCTATACTCACTGTGAAACATGAACGAATGGCTTGCAACAGTTGCTGACTAGGCCATCATAATACCTTTATCATACATCTGATAAAAGTAAAGATAGGATTCAGGTCACCAACCCCAAAATGGTTTTGTTTTTGTGTGTATATGTGTACTGGTTTTGATTTGTGTGTATACACACACTGGTGGGTGTGAAGGTATGTGCACATGCGTGTCAAGACCTGAGGTTGGTGTTACATGTCTTACTGAATTGTTCTCTACCTTCCTTATTGAGCCAAGCTCTCCCATTGAACCTGAACTTGCCATGTTGGCTAGTCTAGCTAGCTAGCACGCCCAAGGCATTTTGTGTCTCAGCCTCCCTAGAGCTCAGGTGGCAGAAGGATGCCATACCCACCCAGCTTTTAAGCAGCTTTCAGGCATTCATACCCCTGTCCGATCCTTTGCCCAGCAAGCATATCACCCACTGATACCTCTCCCCAGGTTCAAAGTTTTGTTTTGAAATACATAAGGAATTACTTGAAACCAAAGCTTGAAGCACTGAATTATAGAGGCTGTCATAACCTCAAGAGAAGGCAGTGCATGAGGTCATAGGGAGATTCTGTCCTATGATGGTCCTATGGCTTCAAGGGAACATTATATGCCTATTTATGAAAAAATGGTGTGGGGAGTGGGTGTGGCGGTAGTCCCAAGATGGCGCCCGGGACTGCAGCCAAGTCTTATAACTTGCACCTGACTTCCTCATACACCTGAAAATAAGCCACTTCCATCGTGAGAGCTGCGCAGGCGCACCACGACGCAAGAGCAGGCCATTTGACGAAGGCCAATGAACTGAGATTACGCGGACTGGGCTGATGGGGCGTAGTTGAGGGGTTATATAAGGGATTGCGATTGGGGGCTGGAGAGAGATTCCTGCTTGCATGTTGAAAGGTTCCTGAATAAACTGCTTTGAGAAGAATGCTGTGTCATCGCTCTTTTCTGCTGGTTGGAGACAGAGCGACAAAAAGAAAAAGTCAGAGATCAATAATCAAAGGGTGGGTAAAATAAGAAAATTATAATAAAATGTCTTTTAAGCAAAAATCAATGAAATTAAAAAAGAGAGAGGAGGGGAAAAGAAATCCAGGCAAACTAGAAGCTGATCTTTTGTCCTTTTGACAAAATGAGCAAAACTGGCAAACTTCTAGCAAAACTGGCAAAGAAGAAAAAAAAAACATACTACCTATTACTAATGTTGGGAATTCAACAGAGGATGTAGCTACAGATCCTACATTATTAAGAAGGATTATTAAGAGACTAACATGATCGGGTTCACACACATAGATTGAGCACACAATTGAAAAGTTCCAAATGGGGCTTGGATGATGGCTGTGGTGGATTGAATATATTTGGCCCAGGGAGTAGCACTATTTGGAGGTGTGGCCTTGTTGGAGGAAATATGTCACTGTGGGTGTGGGCTTTAAGACCCTTAACCTAGCTTCCTGGAAGCCAGTCTTCTCCTAGTGGCCTTCAGATAAAGATGTAGAACTCTCAGCCCCTCCTGCACAATTATCTGCCTGGAATGAACCTCTGAATGTGTAAGCTAGCGCCAAGTAAATGTTGTCCTTATAAGAGTTGCCTTGGTCATGGTCTCTGTTCATAGCAGTAAAAACCTAACTCAGACAATGGCCAAGTGGGCAAAGCACTTGCAGCACAACCCTGAGGACCCCAGAATTCAGAGCCCCAGAACCCATGTAAAGCCACATCATTTGTAAATGATGTATGCCTATAATCCCTGTGCTACTATAAGGAGGTGTGCCATGGAGACAGCCAGCCTGGAGTTCTCAGGCCCAAGAAAGGTAGCCTGGATAACAAAGAGGTAAATGTTGGGGCCCTGCCTGAAATAAAGTGAAGTGGGGATGGGAACCCAACATTGTCTTCTAGTTGCACATGGTATGTCTGAATTCACACACACATGACTATTGACACATCATACTTATATATAACACACACATACACACACACATACAAATGATCATAACTCACCCAGTATAAAACAGATATATTAAGCAGTCCTTTAACTAGTCAAAAAAAAAAAAAAGTCTGCTGACCCATAGTAGACCCATATAATTACTTAACTAGGGATTCCAAGAAATCATTACACAAAAGTAGTCACCAAATCCCTTAAAAGAAGGCAACAGGTCCTTGTTATATAAAGCTAGATCCCTTTATTATTCAATCCTTCAAACTACAGCAGCTAATATGGAACTGAGAGAGCATCTTCTATCATAAACACAGACACACAATTGTAAAAGACATAAATAGAACTCAGCAGTATACACAAAAATTGCATACCACACACAAATGATGTTTATTCTAGAAACACAATGCTAGTTTGATATTTAAAACACAATGCATCTCCTTGTAGGAAAGGGCTAAAGAAGGGAAGTCATATGACCATTTCTACTGATGGAAAGCAAGATTAAAGCTCTCTCCGTCCTTGTGCTAGAACTTCTCAGAAAGCTGGTGGTCATGAAGAAGCTTTTCAATTTAGCAAAGAACACCCATGCCTCTAATCCCAGCACTTGGAAGGCAGGGCCTGGGGGGTGGGGTGGGGCAGGAGGAGACAACTCTCTCTGCTTCTTTGACAAAGAAAGAGCTTCGTGTATTTTATGTCTGAGTGTCCTGCCTGCATGTGTGTCTGGTGCCTGTGGGTAGCAGAAGAGGGTTTTGGATTTTCTGGAAGTAATGTTGTCGACAGTTGCTGGGAATTAAACCCTGGTCCTCTGCAAGAACAGACTCTGCTCTTAGTTGCTGACCGATCTCTCCAGCCACTCTTCCTGGTTCTTGACTGCAGATACAATATGGATGTCGGCTTCCCAGACATGCCTTCCCCACAAGGTTGGACCCTCAAACTGTGAGGCAGAGAAACTGTCCTTCTTTAAAGTAGTTTTTCCCAGTTATTTTACTGCAGCAGCAGGCAAGCATATTATTATAGTCACCTTTCAAGATGGTTCTACTCAATGAGATAAAGGATTGAAAAAAAAAAAGGAAGAAAGAGAGTGAAAGGCATAAGTCATTGTCAGATGATGTAGTGGCCTACCAGGAAATCTCAATGCACATGCAAAGAAGCAGAGTTCCTCAAAGTGCAGACTTGAGGAAAGTATCATAACTAGTTATGTAATTATATATTGAAAATGAATATAGGGTGTATATAAGAAAATACAGCACCATTTATAATTGATAAAAAATGAACACCTAGGACTGGCAAGGTGGCTCAGTGGTAAAAGGCACTTGTCCAGCAAGCCTGGTGACACGAAGTCAATCCTTAGAACCTACACCAAGGTGGGAATAGGGAAGTAAAATTGTCCTCTGACCTTCACACACATGTCGTTGGCATGTGTACCCCCTCCACATCACAGTAATAATAAGGAATACCTAAAAGCTTATGCAACAACTGTAATTTAGATCTATACCCAGTGGAGCATATAGAACTTGTGTGATGAAATTAAAAGAGCCAGTGAAAAATATCTAAGAACCTGTGCACCAGCACTCTGTGCTCATAGATTAGAAGGGACCACAGTAAACAATTCCAACTTCACATATAGTGTTAATGAAAAACATTCTTTAAAAAAATGTGTATGCATGTGCACGTTGTTTGTATGTGTGCCATATACATGAAGGTGACATTGGAGGTTAGAGAGGGCTCTGGGGCAACTGGAACCAGACTCCAGGCAGTTGTGAACAGCTTTATGTGAGTTCTGGAAAATGAACCCAGGTCCTCTGCAAGAGCATTACATATGTTAAACGACTCAGCCTTCTCTCCTCTTTCTGAAGGATATTTTCATTAAAATTTCAGCAATCCATTTGTAGACATCGCCTTCCACTGCCCATCTCATCTATCTCCGAATGACTTCCCTTGAATTGACTACCAGAGTTCAGAGGTCCATTTGCCTGTCATCGCCACAAATGTTTATTGTTCTTTATCTAAATCATATAAAAGGGCCATGACTTGCTTGCTTTTTTTCCCCACTTTAGTGTCTTGTGAAGATCTCCATGAGCACATAAAATGAACACCACTCATGTGCTTTCTCTTGCAAATCGGCTCCTGTGTTTGTTTGATTGCTAGGTACAGCCAAGCAACCCACATTTTAATTACTGTTGGGCATGTGCAGGGCATTTCTTACTCCTTTCATGCCTTCTCAACAAATAATGCTTGAGCAATTTGATAGAAGAAAAAAGAACCCCAGTGTAAGTCATTTATTTTATTTTATTTTATTTAATATTCTTTTTTAAAAAGATTTTTACTTATTATTATATCTAAGTACACTGTAGCTGTCTTCAAATACACCAGAAGAGGGCATCAGATCTCATTACGGATGGTTGTGAGCCACCATGTGGTTGCTGGGAATTGAACTCAGGTATGCCTGTAGTCCAAGCTACTCAAGAGTCAGAGACAGAAAGAACTCTTTAACCAGGAGTTAGAAGCTAGGGGCCGGGCAGTGGTGGTGCACGCCTTTAATCCCAGCACTTGGGAGGCAGAGGCAGGTGGATTTCTGAGTTCGAGGCCAGCCTGGTCTACAGAGTGAGTTCCAGGACAGCCAGAGCTACACAGAGAAACCCTGTCTCAAAAAAGAAAAAAAAAAAAAAACAACCAAACAAAAAGAAACAGGCTACACAGTACATTTCCAGCCAGACTGGACCACATAGAGAACGCCAAAACAGACACAAAGAACTAAATAAAAATTGACCATCTTCAAAATTAACACTGTTTGCTTTGACAAGGACTGAGATGATGAGAGGAAAAGCCAGAAATGGGTTAAAAAATTTTCCCAGTTCTGACAACGAACTAGTACATCCATAAAATTCTTTTTTATTAAACATAATACTCTCAAAACTCAAAATTACAAAAGCAAAGAAAAATAAAATCCAGATGGCAAATAAGCATGTGGAAAGCTGGTTCCGATTAAGGCTTCTGCTTTGAACACCTATTAAATGGAAGTCAGGACAATACAAAATAATGACAAGGCTGGCGAGCATTTTGAGAAGCTGGGTCTCTCAGGCATTGCTGTAGTCATGTGGCATGGAAGATGACTTAGCAGTTTCTAACAAACTGATTATTCAGATACTTGTATTTCCCAACAGCCACTGTCCCTGGCATGGAAAGGTAAAATGTTACATTCACACAAAACTCGTATACATTTGCTCATAACAACTTTTCCATAGTTAATCAAAAGCTGGAAATCTCCAAAAACGTTCCTCAAGCAGTGGGTTTGAACATAAGCTGCTGTGACATGTCACAACCACACAGTGAAAGATGATTGGAGCTGCTGTGGTCAAAGCCTGGGCCCTGGCAGCCCAAACAAGCCAGGCTCAGTCAATATTCCCCAACAGACCAACAACAAACAGTACTACTGAATGGCAAAGAACATTAGGAAGGGCAAATAAAGAGTGCTAGCCACCTCCTCCCCCCTGCCGCAGCTCATTTTTTTTTTTTCCGTCTGACAGGAGGTAAAAGTTAAGCATGACTAAGCAGTTCTGGCTAAGCCTAGTCACTGGCCCATCTCAGCTCCTGTCTCCCTTCAATGGGCTTTGACAACTTGTCACAACTGTGTGAAGTCCTCTTCCTGGGAGACAAGTTCCTTTTCTGGCTGACACCAGACTTGAGCCCTTTCCTTCTCCCAGCATGAGAGTCTATGGAAATTCCAATCTGGGGGGACAACGCCTCAGCAATCTCTTGGCTCCCACCAGGACGGTTATGCCGCTCCTCAGTGAAGACAGCGAAATCACTATTGATACAGTTCACATCCGGGATGGATTTCAAGGACAATAGAACAAGTGAGAAAGCTGACCTCAATTGTGTTATTGTATGATTCCATTTATATAATATGGTGACAAAATAGTACAGGGATGAGACAGATTACTTATCACCAGGTGTTAAGGATAATACAGGAGGGAGTGAGTGTAGTTCAGGAAGACAGTGCCAGCTAGAGCTCGTGACAGAGCAGTTATGCTGGGGTATACGGAGGCACCCCATACACCACATACACCAGTCTTAAAACTCGAGGGAACCTTGCTGTATTGGTGTGGATTTCTTTTGTTCCCTCTCTTCATAACAAGGTCTTGCTATATAACTAAGGTAGACATGGAGCTTACTAGGTAGACCCAGGCTGGCTTCTAACTTGCCATCTGCCTGTCTTTGTCTCTAGGGTGCTGTTTTTGCAGGTATGAGCTGCCTTGTTTTGGTACTTCGTAGTTACATTAATATGTGGTCATTGGGGGAACTGGGTGAGGGATGCAGAGAAAGATGACACATCTGTTCCACATTTGTAACTTTCCATGAAACTATGCTTTAAAATTAAAGGGAAGCAGATCTCTGGAGTTCAAGGCCAGCCTGGTCTACACAGTGAGTTCTAGGGCAGCCTGGCTACACAGAGAAACTCTGTCTCCATCCAACCCCCACAAAGCCCCATTGAACTTCTTGGATATTGTTCCTACATTATATTTTAGTTGGTTGATGTAAAATAAAATATTCATATGTTGTATGTGAACCAAACTGATTAGTATCTTAATACAAAGAATTTACCTTAGAAATATTTCTGAGTAACAATTACAACCAGAAATGGTTCCTTGTGGTTAAAAAGAAAAAAAAGAAAAAAAACAGTAAAAATAGTTTGGATGCTTTGAGCAATGCTTACTTGCCAATGAGCAGCTAAGGGAAAGGGAACTTAGGCATTTCCAAGCACCTGCAGAGTTTAGGACCTTCCTGATTTCCTGGGAGAATCACTGATGTGCCCATCACTAATGCTATGTTTTTGGAGTTAATTGCCGTTGTTGAAAAGACCAAAAAACAAAACAAACAAACAAACAAACTACGAAGGGCTTTTAAAATAAGTAAATAAGTTGTCTTCTGTTTTCCCCCACCCCTGCTTTAGATATCTGTAATTTATATATAGTATTGACTTCCAGACAAAAGGGTAGGGGAGTGCCAGCCTGGGGAGGGACTCAGTGCTGCGCTGCGCCCAGTGTTGGTCCTTATTTAGGATTTAAATTTACACTACAGTGGAGGATAAGAGAAAGTCTTTGCCATGTCAGGGCCTTGTGGCACGGAAGTTATTTCAGGTTAAAGAAATTATTAGATGCTTCTAATTTTAATGTAACAATTTCCTTTGTTTGCCTGTTGGATGAGCCACTCCCAATCCCCTGCAGATTCCAGTGAAGCAAACGGCATGGCGCATTATTTGGGGCCACACATTTATTTCCAGATCTTAAGCCGTGACACTTGCATAAGAGGTTCTTTCAAATGGTCCGTTCTGAAGGGAAACCACGCAGAGGGTCACTTTGGCTCACTGCAATTTATTCCAAGCGATTATCAGGATGTAGGGCCGCTTGGTTTAGGAAATACGCAAGAGTTAATGTGAAGTAGGGTGTAAGGGAAGGAAACTAAGGTTGAGATGGAGTTTGACCTGGCCCTAAAGCTTCCTCTTTACTTGGGCGCTGAGACCTCTGATCACACTTCCCCAGCTCCCTCCCACCCACCCACCCACCCCCACTGGCTGCTACATGCGCAGACTCAGAAAACCGCCTCCCCACCCAAAGGGCTGGCTTGGGGTAAAAGTGAAAGGCACCTCTTGTAGCTAATCAACACCACGCGCCGGGCTGTGGTGGGGAATGATTGGACTATTGGAGGGCGTCGGCTGAGGGCGGGAGCACCACACTGGCCAATCCCAAGAGGCCTTGTGGTCTGTGCCCAGTTTGAGGCACCGCCCTCTCCTGGTTCTGGGCACAGGGCCCGGTGGAGCTGGGAATGTCCCGGGCGGAGGCGCTCAGACCTGATCATAGCACAACCCTGCACGGCTGTGTTGCAGGGCCCGGTAGACTCACTGTTCCGAGATGGCCGGGCAGTCAGACAAGGATGTGAAGTACTACACCCTGGAAGAGATTCAGAAGCACAAAGACAGCAAGAGCACCTGGGTGATCCTGCATCATAAGGTGTACGATCTGACCAAGTTTCTCGAAGAGGTGAGATGGGCACGCACGCTCCAATGGGACACAGGAAAGGGTGGTCCCGGCTGTGGATACCCCCGGTGTGACCTGGGACCGATGTCCGAAAATGCGTTATCGGGTGCTCAAGTGTTTGAGAACATTTAAGAAGAGGGCCTTCCGCGTCTGCACACTTGTGTTCGCTTCTGAGCATGCTCACCTGCTTGTGCACACCTGTATCTGTGCTCCTGAGTGCCTTGGGTTGGCACATCTGGGCATGCCCATGGGAGGTAGGGAAGCATCTTTGCGGTGTGGGCTGTTTTTGTAGGCTTCGATGGGCGGAGTATTTGCAGGCCAAAGCTGGATCCCTGCGAGATGCTCAGGAGTGTCTTGAATAAATGCTACCCACTTGCTGGGAGAGTGCATAACCGCGTAAGGATTTTGAAAGAACCTTTTTTTTTTCCTTTCTTTCTTTCTTTCTTTCTTCCTTTCTTTTGCTTTCGTATAAGGCTCTTTCCATGTAGAGCTCCTCCATTTTCGAATGGACTTTTAGTATC
The DNA here is from genome assembly GCF_000001635.26 of Mus musculus. Lineage (NCBI taxonomy): Eukaryota > Metazoa > Chordata > Mammalia > Rodentia > Muridae > Mus > Mus musculus. The sequence continues at coordinate 84,852,126 of NC_000084.6, forward strand.
AGCGGTTTGGAGACCTCTGGTCTTAAAAGCTATTTCCCCCAGAGGGTTCCTTAGGGTCGCAGGAGTGTGTGTGTGTGTGTGGGGGGGGGCACTCCCAGGGCTACTTTGATGCCCAGACCCATAAATTTACTAGTGTTCACTAAGCAGAGCCTGAAGGATGTCGACCTTAATGGATTAGTGACTTGTCTCAGAGCCCCAGCACCAGGTGAGTGACCCAAAGACTCCCTAGTGTGTGCCTTGAGCTCATACTAAGGAAGGGAGGTAGGCAGCATGGTACAGTCAGAAAACTGGAACTAAATCTTTAGGCTACTTCGGAAGTTGTAAAAATGGCTTAATTTAGAGGAAAACATTTCCTCTGGCAATGCTGATCTCAAGATTGTAGTTCTTGCTGCCCAGCCCAAGGGGCGTTTTGTTTGTAGTCTTTCTCTTTATTCCTTCCAGATGCACTGTTACTTTGGGTCACACACACTCACAAGGACTCTGCACCCCACTTCTTTCCAGTAAATAAGAGTGCTTATTGATGAGGGTGGTTTGCATGTTTGTTTGTTTGGTGGTGGGCTGGGCAGAAGTCCAGGGTCAGTGTTAGATTATAATTTACCTCAAGGGACATCTGCTTTGCAGAGAATGTTAAATACAGAAAAAACTGAAAGTTTGGAGTTTTAGTTTCATGCTAAAATACTTGACTGTTAACGGTAAAATAGGGCTCCAGTTTAGTAAGGAGTGGCTTGCAGTGTGGGCTCAGATCTGCCTCTGTTCTGCTGAGCCCAGAGCAGGTTTGCATCCTAGCTTCTCAAACTAACAGTCCTGTATTGTTTTGCATTTTGTTTGTTTGTTTGTTTTGTTTTTGTTTTTTCGAGACAGGGTTTCTCTGTATAGCCCTGGCTGTCCTGGAACTCACTTTGTAGACCAGGCTGGCCTCAGAAATCCGCCTGCCTCTGCCTCCCAAGTGCTGGGATTAAAGGTGTGCGCCACCATGCCCGGCTTGTTCTGTTCTGTATTGTTAAGCCAAGGGCCAGGTGAATGACTTCACGTGGAATTGTCCCCCCCCCCCCCCCCCGCCCCACCACCATGATATATGTAATTCTTAAATTTTATGATAAAATTCGTCCCTTGACTTTGTGTATATAATAAAGTGCAGCACTTGTAAAAAGAAAAAGACAAAACGTTGAGATAATTTATACGATGCAGCTGTTTTAACTTGTCTCGTTGTCCTTTCAGACAGGTCCCTAGACCTCGGGACTGTTGACTTTTTAGGTTGCCTCCCTGTCCTGTATTCAGTGGATGTCCTAACAGTGACAACCAGCACTGTCTCCAGATACCGCCAAATGTCCCACAGGACATACAGTTGCTCCTGATAGAGAATTGCTGCCCCCAAAATAATTGTGTATGACTTTAAAAAGTAGATCTTTGAAGTAGGTAACAGGGATGAGATTATTAAATTATACTCAGTCATTGATTCTCTTAATTTATTCTCATGAGGCAGGGAAGGAGTGGGGAGAGGACCCCACAGACTTATTGAGCTCAGCTGAAAGGCTAACAAGAAGCTGCTCTGTAGGAAAAAAAAGCTGGAAAGAAAGTTCCTTTGCTCTGGCTAAGTTTTTGGTACCCTGTCTCTGAGGATAACTTGGGAAGAACACTTCTTGAGCAAAATGGAGAGGCTCCCTGGGAACCAGTCTTCTAGGACGTTGATGGAGAGGTCAGAGTCTTTGAGAAGCACAGAGAATGGTTGGGTCCTGTTGACCTTAAGGGTTAGAGGGACCAAGACCCCTTCCTGCTTTTCTTACCCCTGCTCTCACTGTGTGTGAATGTCTCACCATGTTGGATGGAGCAATTCTGGGATCATCAGGCTTCTGGGTATATTCAGACTCTGCCTGGTGTTGACACTTGACATTTCGTAGCTTGCTGTACTACTTATGTACTTATGTACTACTGCTTGTTTCACACAGTCTTGGTCATTGGCTTTCCTTCCCTAGTGTGGCATTGCCTTTAGGATCTCTGGGCACCGGCAGGCACTGAACATGACTGCTTGTTCCTGTTTGGGTTACCACTTCCACACACACCTCAAACATACTGCCACAGTTGTTCTTCTTTCTAGATTCCTTCAGTTTCAACTATGTTGTTAGGTCTACATGGTTTGTCTCATGCTTTGGCTTAAAACAGAAATATTTTTTACAAGGGTCAGAGTGTCCTACTTTTCCTGACTTCCTTTCCTTCTACATCTCAAGGTTCCAGAAATTTCACGAGGCCCGTGAGCTGAAGAATATGTTTTGCTAATTTACAAATGAAAAAAGTGGGAGGAGCATCCTTCTTCCCTTTCTGGAATTTTCTGTCACCATGAGCTGTGTCTCCACAGGCTCTGGATTCACCCATCCTCGTGGCTCTGCTTTTCTGTTGAGGGAGCACGTGCTGTGGTTGGCTGCTCCTGCTCTGCTGCCTGCCTTCTCTGTGCCTTAGATTCCTCACAGGTAAAGGAGAGACAAGCAGTGTCTGATTGCAGCTGACAGTGATTTAAAGCATTGACTAGTGTAGTGTGCATGCATGCCTGTAATCTCAGGCAGGAGAGTTCCCAAGAATTAGAGAGGCCAGCCTGGGTGACCATGAGAATCTCTCCAGAAACCACAACTAGGAAAAAAAAAAAAGAGTGTTTTTTTTTTTAACACAAACCAGGATGAGTTTCCCTGCTCATTTGGAAACTGCAGCCGCGGCCAGACTTGAGCTGTGGTTCCCCCTCTGCGGTGTCCTGTGTAGTTGGGTGTTTGGGGTGTGCTTTAGGTGAGATGTAACTCCGGAAGGTGATCGTGAAATAGGAGAATAGTAGAAAAATTATCTTTCTAGTCACGAACACAGTTTGAAGGTCACTTGTGCAATGTGAACTCTGTCTTCCGGAAATAATGATCTGAGGTCCAGAGGTGGGAATCCCACAGGGAGGCCATCTAAACAGCAGCAGGGCTTGGGTCCCGAGCTGGCGTCTGCCCACAGGATTATAAGCCTCATTGCCTAGATATTTTGAACCTTTTTTTTCCCCCTAGTCCTGCCCCCTAGGTTTTGAGTTTACATTTATGAAATTGAGTCTTGTTATATAAGATCATGGCATTAGACAGGTTAGTGATGATAGAAATCCGAGAGACCATTATTTGGAATGAAAACAGGTGTTAAGGGCCAAGGAGCAAGTTTGCATTTCCCTGTTCTGTGGTTGAGCCAGGTTTAAGCAGAGCTGTGGAAGGGAGGAAGAGAGCATCGGGTAAGACTCCTGTTGCCTTTCCGTTCTGGGCAGTGGGTGCCCGTAACATCTCCTAGGCCGCGTTGAAGGCAAGTTGTCTGTGCTCCCCACACAATGTTTTCCTAGTGATGCTGAGATTCTGCGATTTTTAAAGCAAGTCTTGAATATTCATTGAAAGCATCCCGCCTTGCAGAGGCTGTTAGCTTCTGACTCACTTAGCCTTTTTGGGGTCTTGACGAATGAAGTTTTGCTTTTTGTGGCTGCTTACCTTTCACAGATGAAGAATTCAGAGTCTGAGGACCACTGTCTCCCTGAGACATTTAAGATGTCCACCTGTGTTTCTGAGAAATGGAAGGGCATAGGTCTCTACTCTTTGGTGCGGCCCCGTGTACCTTCCTTTAATGCGTGTAAAGTGAAATTCTATTACGTAATGATGTGTTTTGGGTGGTGACTTAGGTATCCTGGATAAATAGGTAGAAAAGCCATATCTTGTAAGGCTGCACCTAAGTATCTTTTAAGCAGTTCTACTGTTGGGGAAGGTGTTCCTTTTCTGAAAAGAGATTCCCGTTTTGTTTTAACACAGTAAAATCCAAAACAAAATTAAGGCATCAGATCACAATTGAGGCACCTGACTCTGTTTGTCTTTAAGGTGATGAAAATTTTGTAAATAAGGAAGTAAAACAGGTTATGCAGGCAGGTCAGCCAGAGCAAATAGGGAATAGGTAAGAGGCTAATCACTACTTAGTGTGGATGTCTATTATTCTCAAAGACTCTAAAACCTTGGAGACAACCCACAGGACCTCTTGTGTAACAGAATCTGAGTAACTGGCCCTCCTCCATCCATGGGAACATGACTGGCTCTGGTGTAGAACATTGGGAAAAATAATACATGTGAAAAACACTTAGAACAACATGGAAAGAGAAGGTGTTCAGACAATTAAAAGTTGTTTTCTTTGTTTCGTTTTGTCCTGGAGATTGAACTTGGGCCTTGAGCACGCCTGATAAGCCAGTGTGCTACAGCCCACTCCTTGAGATTTGATTTGATTTCACTGTGAAGCAAGGTCTTACACATGCTGGCTGGCCTTCAACATGTGATCCGGGTGGTCAGTCCTCTTACCTCAGCTTCCTGAGTGCGGAGATAACTAGTGTGCCACCTTACCCACTTCCAGTGATTACTGTCTTCTTGGGGTGAGGGTATAGCTTAATGGCAGAGGATTATAGAACATAATCCAAGCTGTGGATTTGATCCCCAGCACTTGAAAAAAAAAAATCTCCCTTACCAATTGTCATTAACATTAATTTTTGCTTGTGTTAAGCCCAATATTGGTTTAATTGATAATAATTATGTTTGCCAGCAAAAGAAACTACCCAGAATTCAAATATTCACCAGAAATATGATTTTTCTCGGAAGATGTCTCACATGCAATGGGAAATCATCTCACTTCTAGAACTTTTAAACTACTCAGAATTCAAATATTCACCAGAAATATGATTTTTCTCCGAAGATGTGTCACATGCAATGGGAAATCATCTCACTTCTAGAACTTTTAAATATAAACTTCACTGCTTGTTGGGTATGGGGGAAGAATCCACCATTACTGTGAGGACCTGGGGGACACACAAGAGTGAGAAGAAAATTACAGTTGCCCAGAATTGAATACCACACAGAACAGCCTGGCAAGTGTCCTCCAGTCAGTGCCACGAGTGCGAGCATGTGCTGCGCTTGCTCGTGGCTGTTCTCGTGCTCTCTGTCACCGGCCACTTTCCCCACTCAACTCTGTTGAGGATGCACCTTAGAGCTCACCTCCCTCCTGGCTGCATCGTGTTATGCAGGTGTTTTTTTATCATACAGGCCACTTCCCTCTTGCGTGGTTTGTGCTTAGTCTACCTTGGTTACTTACAATAGATCCTTGTGGTGAAACATCGTGTTCTTTTACATTTGATTTCCATAAGTCTCAATGATGTACTTGGGGGTCATGGTCCTCGTTGTCACTTGCAAGGGCTCACATGCTAGAGATTAGGTTTTTTGTTTTCTGTTTTTGTTGTTGTTTTGTTTTGTTTTTTTCTCTCTCCTTGAGTCTTTTCAGGTCTCTCAGTGACCAAGAAACTTGCTTCTGATTTACTCACCCCCGCTAAGTGATGCGGGTGTGTGTTTCCATCAGAAACAGAAATGGACAGAGGGATGCTGGGCACCTTTAACGTGTGAATTCTGCTACTATTACAGCTTGAGGATCACACCTAACGGTCCCATGGAACGTCAGCACGCACCAGCACCAGCACTGACTGTCTCTTTGTGCGAAGTGCTAAGAGGTGGTGATATCACCCTCCAGGTGCGCATTGCCTGGCTGGCCGACTGGTGGTGTAGCCTGTTTGAATGGTTGCAGGCCATGTGGTACCGGGTTTTCTCCCACCATGGCCTGGGTCACAAAATACATTCTCTATCTTTTCACTGTGAAAGTAAATGTTACCTATGAATTCCCTCCTCTTCAGTGAAGTAATAAAAGCTATTGCTGGGGACATTTACTAGACATTTATAACCCTCATATGTAGGAGGCTGTAGTGCCAAGTGCGTTTTGGTTATAAAACCTTTGTTGGGCTTAGGGAGATTGCTCAACTCGCAAGGTGCTACACAAACAGGAGGCCCTGAGATTAGTCCCCAGAACGCAAGCGTTAAAACCCAGCTGTGCTGGCACACACGTGTAATCCCAGTGCTAGAAGGCAGAGTTGGGAAGATTCCTGGAGCCCACTGGCCACCTAACCTGCCCAACTCCAGGCTGGTAAGAGGCTCTGTGTCAAAAGACAATGGAGACAGGGGATGTGCGCAATCATTCTAGCTTCCAGCAGAGGTTGTTCCGCAGTCTTTGTTCTTGGGCACTGGGCCTGGCTTCACCATCTGAGTGATTTTCATCTGCAAAGGGACAGTTCCCACGTGTCAGGCCCATGTAAGGAGGCTGTGGAGGATTTGTAAGTTCCCACAGGTCAGGCCTGTTGTAAGGAGGCTGTGGAGGATTTGGAGAAGCCCGTTAATTGGCGGTCCTTGGAAGACGCGTGGCTCTGACCTCACCCTCTTGCTCAACCTGGAGCGAGCCTTTGGTATTTGTTCAGTTGGGATGGTGGCACCAAGAGCTTTCAGCCAGCTAACACAGGCTAGCATCACTCTAAGGAATGCAGGAATGTTTGCAGAAGGAAACAAAACTCCCTCTTGTGCAGGACATTCGTTTCTTCCCCTGTGCTTCCTTCTAGTGCCTTCCCAATATGCCGGATTTAAAGCTGGGTGACTGGGCCCTGCCTTGTCTCTTCCACTTCAGGTGGTAACACTATCTCCTCTCCACTGCACCCCTTTTGTTTCTCAAACCAGCTAGACTTGTTTCTGCTGAAAACCTTTGTTCTTTCCTCCCTGCCTGTCCTCTGTTCCCATGGCTACTGTCCCAAAAGGCAGATATGAGGCTCCATAGAAAGGTCAGTTCTCTGTCTTGACAGTGACATCCCTGGGGGGACTGAAGTGACTGCCTGGCTCCTCTGGATGGCAGGTTTCAAGTGTCTGCTCAGCGCTCTCTGCCCTGGACCCAGAGACTGCTCAGCAATGACCCTGTGGTGGAATGAAAGAGCCCTTTGGTGGGAGACTGCTGTCACCCACTCTCTACACCTGTCGGATTTTATCCCCACCCTTTTCCCACCAGTGGCACTTAGTGGTAGCATTAGGATCTTTTCTTTGACATAGACACTTGGTGAAACTCCACGCTGAACCGTTTATCACTTGTCATTTCTGGGACTTAGTTATGTAAATCTGGCCTGTTAACTAACCACCGAGCAAAGAGCACTTGAGCCAGGTCCTGTGCTGTAGAACAAACAGCACATTCGGAGCCGCCTTTTCCTGTCTAAGCCAATGCGGCCATGTTTACTCAGGGGTCTCCTTTCTCAGTTGATGACATGACAATTCTTTCCCACCTTCTGTTTTCTATTCTTCATAAGCAAGTTCTGCATTCCAGGCCATTCCCTTCATTATTCAACATGGTAACCCCCCCCCACTGACCCCCCCCCCCATCCAAAAAATGTACCTACACACGGCTTCTCCAGATAGGGCTTCTCCAGTGTCTCCTCTACCATCTCCACCTCCGCCCTTCCACTCTGTTTCTTCTTCTTTCTCTTAAAACTCCAGGAGTGTTTTAAAGCTACTCCTGCCAGGGTTCTCCTGACATTCTCCATGTGTCAGCTGAAAGTCACACAGTTGTTTCCTGCTTGGCTTCCTGGAGACCATCTCCCCACCCCCAGCCCCACCCCCACCTCCGGGCTCCCTGGTCACATGGTTGGCCTCCTTTTCTTCCATTTCCACCTATCTCTGACTTCAGTACATGACACCCCAAGCCGGGGGTTTTCCATTCTTCTATGCTGTCCAATGTCACAGCTTCCAACTTATTATATCCAGGGCAGAAAGGCCTCTCTCCTGAGCCTATTTCATGTCTCCACTGAGGCATCTGACAAAATTCTCAAACCTAGCATCTAAAAAGAAACAATACCTGCTTTTCTGTCCCAGACTTTCATCCTTCTCTTTGCTCGTGCCAGTTGTTAGCACTTGTGCCCCAGTCTTCAGTCTCTTGCACTCCATATTAACTCCTCCAGAACAGCCTGTTGGCTTAAAGTTAGAATCTGACCAAATCTTACTATCTCTGCTGCTCTCACTGGGCTGATCCCTGCCATCTCATGCCTGGCCAGGCCTCCTAGGACCCTGAGTTTGCTCATCACAATAGACTGACATTTTAGAATTAAAGCCAATTTGTATTACTTTGTTCTGCGTAAACACGTCAGGGTTAATGACTCTACCTAATTAAACATCTTAGGCTATAACTACAGTATTCTGGAGAATGTGATCCTGGCAGAGGGACACATACATACATAGATCAGTGGAATAGAAATAGAGGAATCCAGAAATAGTCTTGCACTAACTGATTTTCCACAAAAATCTAACAGCAGCTTTATGGAGGAAGGGCAGTCTTCAGCAAATGGCTCTGGAATGACTGGGTATCAGTGGTCAGAAAAGAAATAAGCCTTGTTCTAAACCTTCAAAGCATTTCTGTGATCCACTTTGAGCTAATTTTTAACCATTACCCCAAAGAAGGCATATCTTGCTGGGTTGGTGGCTCCCACCTATAATCTCATGATGTGGGAGGCTAGGATTGCTGTGAATCTGAGGCCAGTGTGGACTTTGTAGGCCAGGGTCATGCTGGGCAGTTACTGTACCACTGAGTTACATCCCCAGCCTTGTATTTGTTTTCTAGAGTACATGACCCAGAAACACATACTTTGTTTATTACATTGTTGCATATCTGTTTCCACTAACAGATGCCCTCTGTGAATCCTGGAGCTTTTCAGCCTTATTTATAGATACCTCCTGATCTCTAGAAGAATACTGAGAAGAGACTCAGTATGTGTGAGTTGATTGAATGAATGAAATCTTAAAAAGTATAAAAAAGAAGAAAACTCATAGAGAATAGCTATTGGGTCATATTGGGTAATTCATTTCCTGGGAGCCTATTTTATTTTTCCTTTAATCATCTGCAGATTTCAGTCCAGTTCCTTATTCTTAATACTTAATTGGAAGGAGAGCGCCCCTGGTGCTTTAGTGTGGAGGAGGAAGCCGGGAAGGTAGAATGGCGCATGGTCAGCCCTCCTGTTCTATCTCTGGTGTTGATGAGGTAGTTTTGGCTCTTCTGACTCCAGATGGATTTCAGGTAGAGCAAAAGCCCCTCTCAGGTCAAAGTCATCTGACTCTTGGTCCCTGTTTTTGGTAGCTTTGCTGATCTCAGCCAAGAGTCCACTGTGACCACTTCAGGCTGATTGACATCTATGTGGTTCTCCTGTCCCTGGGAAGCGGGCCTGACCCCTGCCTTTCTTCCCTCTGCTTCAAAGTCATTGCATCAGAACTGGGGGCTTCTGTGTCCTTCAGGAATCGGAATAATAACTATGTCTGCAATGTTTTAACTTGCTTGATCTTACTAGTGAGACAGTTTAGTGAAGGTGGATGAAACACACTGGTCAGGGCGCACTGACCAGGCATAAATACAGTCAGCATTGATTCGTGGAATGGTTCAATCCAAACGCTTACTGTTTTATTTCTAAAAAGAGGAATCTTTTTCTTTCCCTTTTCAAGGAGAGAAAACCACGTAGTTATCTGCCAGCTCACAGCTGACACCCATATTACATAGGTGCCCTCCTCATAACTGACCTTAAAGAGCTCACTGTTTTTATGATGTTTCTGTGAACTTTTTGAGCCTCTGGCTTAGTAGAATTGAGAGACTAGGAGTTGGACAGGCTCCCTGGTAGAAGAAGTTGGCCTGGCCATCTTGGAGATTCACCGCCTTTATGACCTAGGCACGAATTCTTTCCCTATCTGTCTCCCTGCCAGGGATTATGTCTCTGACTCTTAGTCTCTCGGAATCATGGTAGCAGCTTAAGCCCACCATCTTGGTGATAAGGGGAGTTAGCAAGAATGGGGGTTGCTTGGGGTTTGGTGCTAGAATTGGCTTTCAACAATTTACTGGGAGTAGGGTCACAGGGTGGTGAAGAAGGGAAGCTACATGATTAGTTGAACAGCCTTGGGTGCCAGACTGAATACTGGTAGGCTGCTTCATCTTCAGTTTGAGGGTCGGTCATGGGAGGTTTATTTACAAAGTGTTGGGAAGTGATATCTGCCTCGTTCTCTCCCCTTTCTTGGTAGACTGGAGAAGCAGCTCAGCAATTTTGCCCAAGATACCTGCATTTCTCAGTAACACCTCAAAGTCACTATTGTCTATCTGTCTGTCTGTCTGTGTCTGACTATCCGTGTGTCTGTGTGTCTGTCTGTCTGTCTACCTATCCATCCATCCATCATCCAAAGCTCCCCATTCTTTCTGTCACTTCTGAGCTCTCACCCCCTCCCCTTTCCATGTGTATAGTGAAAGGTCTCATGTTGGGAGGCAGGGGTGCTGAAAATGGACACGGAGACAAACTAAGGAGCAATGTGTTTATTGAAGAGTTACTAACGCCACGGACTGTCAGTCAGACAGCAGCATGGTGGCAGTTCTAAGGAGAGAGAGCTCAGGCCCTGGTGGCAGAGGCAGCATGGCAGGAACTCTGCAGAGAGGAACTGGGGCCCGTGTCTTATACTTCTCTCAGAGTGGAGGAGGTTCCACTGTGCAAGCCCACAGCCAGGCAGGAGGCAGGGAGGAGGGTGGAGAACAAATGGCCTTTGATGGGGCTAGTGTTGGGGGCTAGCAGACTGTGGCTCCGTAGGGTGCCTGCACTGAGAATCCGGAAGGTACTGTGGCCTGAGTGACAGCTGGAGTCTAACAGGTAGTTTCCTCCAGGTTAAAACGGTCCATCCTGAAGGGAAAGGGGAGGCTAAGAGGCTCAGGAAACTTACTGCTCCCAGCAGGGTCACCTGAGGAGCAAAAGCTTGCTGAGGAAAGGAGGTGTAGCTGCCTAAAAACTGCACAGGGAGCCCACATGTGCAGCTCCTGGGAGTCCTCCTCACTCATGCAGGGTGGGCTTTCCGGTGATGCACCTGTAATGCCAATAGATCCGTTATAGGATGATTTCGCTGGCCTGTGGTCAATGCTCCTCTTGGGGTAAATAGACTTGTCCTCACATCTCCCTGAGACAAATCACTCGACACTCTTCTACTAGCTGGGAAAACAAAGTAGGGACACTAGTGTCAACTAACAGTGACAAGCTACATTTAAGAAACGCCAGCTCTGTATCAAGAAGAGTTCAAGTCTCTCCACATACTGAGAAGCTAAAAGCTGCCTATTTGTAACATCTTCCCAATTTTAACAAGGAGCGAGAATGGAGTGAAGACGAAGCTGCCTATTTGTAACATCTTCCCAATTTTAACAAGGAGCGAGAATGGAGTGAAGACGAAGCTGCCTATTTGTAACATCTTCCCAATTTTAACAAGGAGCGAGAATGGAGTGAAGACGAAGCTGCCTATTTGTAACATCTTCCCAATTTTAACAAGGAGCGAGAATGGAGTGAAGACGAAGCCCTTCCAGGGTCAGGGTTTGCCACACAGGCAGTACTGGGTCAGACACACATGGGCTTGCCTGCAGTGCCTATAATGTTTAGGCTAATTATTTTTTATGACTCGGAGTAAAGCACTGCGCACTGTAGTCTTAAACAAGAGACATGTGCTCTCACTGAGGTTCTTATTGTGAAGGGCAATGTCATCTGGTCCCTGTGGGACATCGTACACATGCCACTTTGATAACTCTAGTGTCCTCATGAAGGAAGCAATCCCAGGATCTCTTCCCAGGCTGGGTGTTTTTCAAATTAAATTCTTTCCACTAGAGTCTTATTTGGAAAGGTGTAGGGTGAGTAGGTCACGGATGGCTTTGGGGATGAGCTGATGTGTTATGGTCATGCTTTTAATAGCTGGGCAAATTTCTCACAGCAATAACTTAACAGTAAGTAATTACATAAAATTCTTAGTGAGAGATGAAATGGGAATCTGAGTTGTTATTGGCGCTGGCCAAAAGTCTCTAACTAGCACTTAATTCATTATGGGGAAATGTTGCTCAGTGACAAAAAGTGATCAAGTTTGTGATATTGTCTTCCTTTTTAGAACTCTTACTTTTTTCAATGAGCCCTTTAAATATGTGATGCCACACTAGCTCACCAAGTGCCATGATTGGGAGGCCCGGTTAATGCCATCGGGGCAGCCCCACCTTCCCGCCAGAGATTCTGAAGAGTGCGGATCTTTTCTTGTCTCTTTGCCTATTTGAAATGACCCATCTTTGTTTGGGTTTATTGCTGTCATTCACTAAATGCTGGCTTTCCTACCCTATTTATATTTCTCATTTTTATAGGTAGACCCTTTTACAATATATTGCTGAATTTTGCATTTAATAATATAAATACCTTAAAAAAATTTTAAAGTGAGAAAGTTAAGAAACCACTTTGGATACTTAGTGATAAAACAACGCTTAAAGCAGTAACCCTTAATTTATAGTAAAATAATATGAATGAAATGTTACATAAGCTTTAATTGGATTATTTTCAGAATGTCCTCTTGTCCTAGGATTGGGAAGATTGTAAAGCAGGTTTGACTTGATCCTAATATTCATCCCAAAGTCACAGAAGAGTCACTTGGCCTGTGGCTCACATGTGTGGCTTTTCCAGGCGTGACTCAGCTACAAAAGCTCTGCCTTCTGAAACGTTGAGAGTTGTGTTAAAGGGCTCCATTCTGGGACTGTGTTGAACATCATGGCTATTTGCAAATTTCTAGGAGGGTGAATTTAAAATTACTACAAAAAACAAACACAACAAAACAAAACAAAACAAAACAAAACAAGAAACCTGATAGGTTAATTAGGTTGATTGAGTCACTTCAAAATGTTTATGTATTTTAGAACATTATGTTATTGCATGCACACACACATACACACATACACACACACACACACACACACACACACACACACAGGGAGGGGGAGGGAGAGAGAGAGAGCGCGAGAGAACCTGAACTTATTTACTGTAAAGCTGGAGAGAAATTGTTTTAACATTAACAAAGATGACAACTGTGCACCTCCTGTGACATGGGTCCTTGGGAGCCATGTGGGTCATCATATTTGCCCTGTCAGGGACTGGTCATGCTGCGTGTTTCGGACCCACGATAGGTCAAAACTGAAGCTGTAACAATGAAGGACATGGGACTTCTGGGGTTTGTTTCTGTTTTAGTTTTTTCTTTTAGCCCAAATGAATTACATGCTTCTTCAGGATCAAGTCAAATACTTTTATTTTTGATTTTTTTTTTTTTTTCCTCTCATTCAATTACTACTAACAGGCTCAGCCATTCGGTCAGACAAGATTGGGTGTGTTCTTTCTTCTATGTCCTACAGCGCTTTATACATAGTAGATCTGTTTTTGCCCATTGATTTAACGAATTATCAGTTAAGTGTGAAGTCCTGTGACCTGAAGGGTGAGGACTATAGCTGCTGAGGGGAAGGAGATTTGTCTGGGCTGTTTGGAGAACGCCCAGCTCCTCAGCTGGCTGGGAACGACCGTAAAAGTAAAGGCCTGTGCTGGTCTTACATGTCCAGTCAGCACATACTTAAGGGCCTTGAAGCCTGTGGCAAGCACAGATGAATGGCATAGGCTGAAGTCTGGGTCGTGAGGGATCTCACAAACAAATTGATAAATGACTCGAAAGTGTAACAGTGTGAGCTGGGAAGGGCAGGGAAGGGCAGGGAAGCTGGGCGGCCATGCTGGGGTGGGAATTGAAGGACGGAACCTGAGAAGTGGCTGTGGGGGGTGGAGGCCATGGCCACGGCCACTGGGATTGTGGTAGCAACGTTTTCTGAAAACAAAAAGACTGGGGAAGATTATGGCAGGAAAGAAAAATATTATGCTTGACATTGTGTGTTTGGATGTCGAAGAGAGTTTTCTCGTGGATAGATGTGTTAGGAGCCTGGCACCACGATGTCAGAGAGGCGGTTACTCAGTGGTACTCATCAGTGGACAGGTAGTACGCAAACTGGAGATGCGATCCCCAGGAGAGACACTGCAGGTGGAGCAGGAACAGGGCCAAGGACTGTGTAGGAGAACGGGTCAGATGAAGGCGGCGTTTCAAGAGATCCATGATTAGAAATTCCTCTCTGAGAGCCAGCTGAACTTTCAGGAGGTGGTAGCCAGCATTAGCTCTTTGTGATACAGTTTGGAAATGCTTGGGACTAGGACTGTTTCAGGCCTCCAGTTTTGGAATATTGGTATATTTACAGTGACATGTGAGGGATGAGGCTCACCAGTATGAAACTCATGTGTTTCATGCACTTCTTGTTGTGTTTCATCATAAGCCTTTTGTCGTGTCAAACACCACAAATTAGAGTTTTACTCTAGTACCTTGCTTCTGTGGAAGGGGAAGTCCGATCTAGCACACGACGCTATTCGTTTTTCAAAAACAGAGATAGACACCATCTACATTTTTCTGATGCCCTTTAAAAACAAACGCCAACACAAGCCTGTTGTAGCTCTGAATGAAAGCCACTAACCTGGAAAGAAGTGCAGCATCGTTTCCTTCCGGGCTTCAGAACCCAGCTCTTGGCTTGGGGAACAGAACAGGTAACACCCGTCTTTATCGGACCTTGCAGATTTGCACCTCAGAAATTTTGAATTTGAACAAGAGACCTAACAGGGAAGTGAGCACCCTGAGATCGCATCTAGTACTGGAGAGCCCTGTGCTATGTACATCACTGCAGAGAGTATGAACCCTCGTCAGCTTCGGATTCTCCCACCGTTTCTCAAGCCGGAGCCCTTTTTCTTTCCTCCTAAGGGGGCTGAGCTCTATATAGATGTAATTATTGTAATTGAAGAGTTCCAGAGGTTCTTCTGGGCCCCTTAACAGTCATTCACCCCTCCGGAGTGGCGCAGACATCTCGAGTGCTGACAGCCACGATGCTGAGAATGCTCTTCATCCTTGCAGGACACGTGGCAAAGCCATGTCCTTACACAGATCACCTGAATAATTTTATATAATTTAGTATGTTTATGTTTTGATGATAATCCCTTATGTGAAGTCAAATTTTAGAATTTTCCAATTGGGGTATCATGCCAGCACTCAGAGTTGGAGGTGTGGCAGCAAACTTCTCCAGTTATGGATAGCGCTAACTCTTAGTATTTCAAAACAGAGTTCCTATTTATTCTCAAAAAGTGAAGGCTATTTATTGGTGTTCCCTAAGCTCTGAGAGTTCTCATGTACTGGCAGGATCAGAGTGCATAAAGACAGATAAAGAAGTTGGGAATTCACAAAAATACATGGAAGGATTGTGGTCTCACAAGATATGTGAACAGAGTACATCGGTAAGGCTGCTTCAACAACCAGATTAGACCTGGTCTCTGTGGGATTCCTGTTCCCAGCTCCTGCAGCTATAAGGCTGAGGTTTGAGTCTTCTAAGCATCCAGTTATCCATTCCTCAGATATCTGAGTCATTCCTCACTAAGTGGGAGTCCTGTCATCTGTGAGTCCTGACTCATACACTTCCTTTCATACCTCTGTCTCACATCCATCCATTCTGTGTCTCACCCTAACTCCTACCCTTCATTGGGAACAGAGGTGAGGAAGACAGAGTTGACTCTGAGAAGAGTCCTGAGGGTACATGGGGGCACTGTAAGACATTCTCCATCTTTACCATCTTTGTCCTCAGCTGCTTTGCACTCTGAGCATCTTTTCTGGCCTGGGTTTCTTACAGTGTCCCCATGTGCTCTCAGGACTCTTCTCAGAGTGAACTCTGTCTTCCTCACCTCCGTTCCTTCTTCCATCTGTTTCAGTGACTTACCATTGCTCAGCAGATAAGGATCAAGATCCTTGAAGAGACCTGGAAGCCCTTCCACTGGCCTGGCCTGGCCTGGCCTGGCCTGGCCCTTTCCTTCCTGAGCCCCTGGCTGGCTTCTTTCCTGACCCTGAACTCAGGATCCCATGCATTAGAGGATCTTTCTGCTGTGACCCCAGTCCTCACAACTCCAGTTGTGTCTGCTCTTTTCTTCTCCATTGGTGACATTCCTTGTTTCATCATGGTGACACCCACCCTGTGATTTTAGACTTGACATTCATGTGTGGTTAACAGTTGGGCATTGTTCATGTTTGCCTGTTAGACTATGGCTTCCAGGGGCAGGAGCCATGGCTGTCTTTGTTTACTCTTGAGTCTGGTCTTTGGGGGCACAACACCAATTATTTGTCCTATGAATTAACTAGAGCCACACACTGAAAATGAAGTATTCCTTTGGGAAAATGGAAACCTTCACAGAAAGACTGGCTGTGTGTGTTTTCCTCTGCGCTGGTATCCCTTCCCCTCCTTCTCTCCAGGTTCTACAGCTGCCTGCTTCTGTCAGAGTTCAGTGGGTGAGAGGAGACTTCTGACGTGGCCGTCACCTGCACCCTTGTTCTGTCTGGCTGAGCATTTGAGCAGAAAAATCAGCAGGTGCTCACAACGCTGCGGTGCTTTCGTAGCTTTTTCTGTGGGTCACTCCTAAATTCTACAACGTGCCCAAAAGGCAGGGCACGCACACTGTGTGCACTGCAGTTGTTTATTGCAGTTAGAGTCTTATACTAACAATGCCTGTGCTTGTGGAAACTGCAGCAGGTCTACTAGCGAGAATGAGAGAGTACCAAGAGAATCGCTAACTTCCCGACAGTTGTGATTTAGACTCTTTCTCTATCTGTGTGCGTCTCATATCTTAAGGAAAACATTAGATATTACAAAACGTTAGTCTCTTTGTTGTCTTAGCAAGACTTGAAGTTTATTTAATCTTACACCAATTTTTCAGGCTTTGATTTTCTTTTTAATTTTTCCAAAATGGTTTTTAGTGTAGAGTTAAAAATATTTTAACATCAATCAGTTTATTTGTTTATTTACACACATACATATGTAGCAGTGGCCAGTGAGACCAACGGCCCAAAGTGTTGTCTCTTTTTCCCTTAGAAAGGGTTTTAAGAGGAGCTTCGGGTGAGCACGCCTTTGCCTCCTTTCCTTTCAGAGCTTGTGTTAAGGACTGTCCTTTTGCGCCCTTAACTTCCAGGTTATGATTATGATGTGACTGTGGTAGAACATACTCTTTCTGCACCACAGCACAATCAGTTCAAATTCTCACAACTCCATAACAGACCAAAACGAACCCCAAAAGACCATCGCAGAGCCGATTCTGATGCAATTGCACCTGGGTCTTTTTCCAAGCTTGAGCTTGGGCCCACTGCAGTCACTGACACAGCAGGGCAGCAGGGTGAAGTCCAGAGCCCTCAGCTGGATAAAGTTTTATAGGAAATGGCGAACAAGTGAGCGGTGTCCAGCCTGGCAAGCATCTAATTTGTAAGCTGATAGGTGGGTGCTCTCAAGCAAAACCAATAACAGTCAGAAAGTACACCTGGAACTACCAGGCTAACCCTGATTAGTTATTGCTAGGGAGTAGCTAGGAAGTAACTCTACGGTATGGGCAGAGACAAGCTATGTGGTTCTTCTTGGATCTTGGGTGCAGCTTGCGTTCAGCTGCAGATCAAGTTCTCAGACCCTTTTTCTTTTAAAATGGAGGCCTGTCCCAAGATGGAATAGGATTGGTCTCTTGATGACATCACCTCTTTTGTGTCATTTTGGAAAACAGGCTGTCCCTGGTGCACAGCGAGACTCAAGCAGATAAGCTGATGTTCACTCGTCCTGAGCCGGAGTCCCAAGTTGGCAAACTTGTGAACTAGGTCATTTGATGGTGACCAGTGGTGTGCTACCAGTCACCTTCACGCTCCAAGGACTCTGGTCACTTCATGTCTCCCACCTGCCTGCTCCTCAGTCAGATAAAGGTTCACAGTTCCAGACTATGCCAGAATCAGAAACCCTTGATTACTATTTCCGTGCCTGTGAGTTGCCTTTAGTGTCTTATTTGATGCTTGTCAGATTTCTCGTTGTCAGAACGACAAGAGGAGAGCACATTTCGGAGAACTAGGGGAGTGTTTATGCAATGCGAGAAGTCATGTGGACGACAGATACTTATATTGGGAAGTGTTTCGTATAGAAACTGTTGTGTTTATTGAACATATGGTATGTGTCTGACACGTTTTAAAATATACCCTGCAAAGGCTTCGAGATAAATACCGGCATTTCCTTCCTTTTATAAAATGCTCTGTACATGTGTGTCTGCCACACGTGTGCAGATAGATGCACACTGATCCCCCCTGGTACTAGGATTATAAGTGGTTGTGAGCCACATGAGCGCTGGTGTCTGAATCTGGTTTTCGCCAAGAGGCAAATACTCATTACCACTGAGCCATCTATCCAACCCCAACTACTAGTATTTTCTCAAAAGTGTCTTAGTTGGTGTTCTATTGCTACAAAGAGACGCCATGACCAAAGCAACTCATAAGAAAAAAACATTTTTAATCAGAGGCTTGGGTACTGTGTCAGATGCTTAGTCCATGGCTTTTATGACAGGAGGCAGACAGGCATGACACTGAAGCAGTAGCTGAGGCCTTCACATCCTGATCTGCAGTCAGCAGACAGAGAGGAAGATGCTGGGCCTGGTGTAGGCTTTTGAAAACTTAAAGCCCATCCATCCCCAGTGATACATATCATATATCAATAAAGTGATATATCAATAAAGCCACACCTCTGAATCACTCCCACACAGTTCCACTAACTGGAGACCAAGGATCCAAGCATATGAGCCTACAGGTGTCATTTTCATTTAAACCGCCATGCCTAGTATGTAGTAAACACTTGGGCAGTATAGTCTCTGTCTCCTGGAGCTTCATCTGCTCTGTATTTAGTAAAGCTTTAGTGCTAGATGTGTCCAAATAGAGAAGTGTAAGGAACAGGCACTTTTTTTTCCCTGGATTTTTTGAGACAGGGTTTCTCTGTGTAGCCCTGGCTGTCCTGAAACTCACTTTGTAGACCAGGCTGGCCTCGAACTCAGAAGTCCACCTGCCTCTGCCTCCCAAGTGCTGGAATTAAAGGCGTGTGCCTCTACTGCTCGGCTCTTGCCCTCTGTATCAACAATGAACTGAAGCAACTCAGAGCACTAAAGTGATTCTGCCAAGTGAAAGGTTCTTCCTGCCCACCTGTGCACTCTCTCTCTCTCTCTCTCTTTCTCTCTCTCTCTCTCTCTCTCTCTCTCTCTCTTGCTCTCTCTTGATGTTCCGACAACAGTTACTTACATTCCTCTAGAAAGAATATTGGGCCTGGCCTGGCCTGGCCTTCCTGCCTGTCCAGTGGATGTTGTTGGTTGCACATTACAGATGTACATAGTGTGTCCTGAAGGGAAACTTTGTGCTCTCCTCTCTCACCTCTGACCAATGGTCTCTCCTTGGTCCACACTCATACTGAGAGAGTCCCAAGTTTGACATCTTAAGTAGAAGGCTAAAGAGACAGTTTAGCAACAGTTGAAGGGGGCAAGTTTGGGGAGCTTTCTGGAAAAGCAGAACAAACGTTACAGTATTATTAAGGCTACCCATAGAACACTGGTGTTGGGAAGGTTCTACTGTACCATCCCAAAGGAAATGGAGAGGGAGTGGTTTAGCGTCCACTCAATAGATACTTAAAGTCGGCCATGTGTGACTTCTGCAGTGGGCTATCTGATCAGATAAGCTGATTCCTTTTAACTCATCTGACTGAAAAGATTTTAGTATTCATACAACCTGTTCTTTGAACAGCATCCTGGTGGAGAAGAAGTCCTAAGAGAGCAAGCTGGGGGTGATGCTACCGAGAATTTTGAGGACGTCGGGCACTCTACGGATGCACGAGAACTGTCCAAAACATACATCATCGGGGAACTCCATCCAGTAAGTCATTTCTTGGATAAGTTTCTTCTTCTCTTCCAAGGCTACTGTTTGACATTGGGAGGTGTAGATTTGCATCCACAGAAAACTTAAAATGGAATGGGCAGTTTCTTTTGATTTAGAATACTTCATTTGTGACAGGCTCTCAATAACTAGCCCAGGTTGGCCTGGAGCTTCCTCTGGAACCCAGGCTGACCTGGAACTCACTTCTCAGGCCTTTATCTCTCAAGTGCTGGGATTATAGGCATGAATCACGGTGCTTAACAGGATACCTTTTTTTTTTTTTTTTTTTTTTTTTTTGTGATAAATACATTGATTCAACCTTTCTTTACTTTGCGGTTTCTTTTGGTTGCAGTTATTGCTGAACTCGGGGTCAGAGTGCTGTGCTCCAAGGCCTTGCACTGGGGAATGGTACTCAGCCTCTGAGAGTCAACAGAGAGAGATTCAAAGGGCAGAGCATCAGTCATGTAGTTTGTTCTTCAGCCAAGAGAGTGAAGAGTGGTCACGAGTACACTTTCCCTAACAAGAGATAAATAGCCAATAGCCCCAGCTCAAGTAGGCAAACCAAAAAACACTTTAAAAATAAGTAAATGTAGGCATATCCCTATTTATTTATGTATGAGTCTTGCTGTATAAGAACTTGTAAGAACTGCAGTCTTATAAGAACTGCAAATGAAGGAAAGATAAAAGCAGGCTCTTTTTAGAAGCCCTAGAAATCCATTTTAGTGTAAATTCTGTTGAGCAGTGTGTGTGTGTGTGTGTGTGTGTGTGTGTGTGTGTGTGTGTGTGTCTACTTGTGCTTTGCCTCTTTGGTTAACTGGGAGGTTATCTGTACAGAGAGAGTCTGCTTCACTCTCTGGAGGATTAACAGACCACACGTTTTCATAGTCACAGTTCCCAGAACTAGCAGGGTTGATTGCATCTGTGAGGTCTGTCCTTGTAAAGCCCCTCCACATCCTGTCCTGTTCCCGCAAGGAGGGAGGGTGGCTTTATTTAGGTCACCTCTCTGCAAGACTTTCCTGTGGGGAGCATTTTGATGCCCTTGGATTTTGATACCTTCAGTCTGAGGTTTAAATAGTTTATAGTTACATTGTTGGGAGGTTGCAGGTTTCTCTGAGGCCATCATGGCAGAAAGATGCGTACCTCCATGAATTTAAGAGTAGAGAAGGAAGGGACAGGTTTGGTCTTCAGTTATTGTCTGAATTAAAAGTGAGTTCAACACTAGCAAGCCTCTGAACACCCCCTCCTGTATCTCAGACAGTCATGGATCCGTTCTAAACTCTGGGACTGTGGATGGAAAGGCTTCCTGCCCTAACTCTGCTGTTAATTTTTGTTGTCAAACCAGGTGGATCAAATTTTGCATTTAACTTTGCCGAATGCCAAACAAACGCTAATCATTGAATAGTATTTTTTTTTTTTAATTCTCAATAAAAAGTCAGCTTTTGGGAAATGAGACTTTCACGGATGTCCTATAATTCTTAATGCCAACTCCCTTTTTATCCCTTACAGGATGACAGATCAAAGATAGCCAAGCCTTCGGTAAGTTTGTCCAAATATCCCAAAGGAGAGGTGTGTAGAGGTAACTATGCATCTTCATGTATTTAGTACCAAAATGGGGCAACGATCACAGCCTCTTCAGCTCTTTCTAGGCAAGGTGAATATGTAACTTACTGGTTTTGCAAAAGTTTGGTTTGGGAGGTTTTTGTTTGTTCGTTTTTTTGTTTTGTTTTGTTTTGTTTTGTTTTTGTACTAGTCCATGTCCTTTTGAGGAAAGCTTGTGTGTTACTTTGTACAACAGAAGTATTAATTTTTTAAACATCATAATTGCCGATAAATTAAAGTCCAGATGCATAGCTCAGTGGAAGATACTTGTCTAACATGCATGAAACCCTGGCTTTACTTGCTAGTGCTAGAGTAAGTTAAGTAAAACGGTGCCTCTGCTCTGAAAGACTGAACGTAAGCCGTATCTTGAGAGGACTAGGAACTGCTTTAAGCTGAGTCCTGCTTTCCTCCCTAACTCTGATGAAGCCCAGACCGCTTCCTTCTCTGCATCCCTGTCTTCGTAGGCATCCAGGAAGGGCTAGTTTTACACTGGCGTGCTCATTAAATCTAGAGTAAGAAGTTATGAGAACAGCCAGCTCAGGTTCCTGAAAAGTGTAAGCAGGAAAAGTTAATTCTGGCCTGGAATAAAGGAAGGTTTTGCTTCAAAAATGGCAGCAAGAAAACTCAGCTTTTCTATTTTTGTCTGTGCTTCTTCTCGGTGGAGAGGCCACACATGGCGGGCGAGCTTCTTTGAGCTTGCAGTAACTACTGGACAGGCAGTCCACTGCGAGGCCTCTGCTGTTTTCAGTGTGTAGCATAAAGTGTGAGCACAAATGCCGTGATTACTCCAACTCTCACCCACAGCAAGAAAAGGCCTGTGTGGGCTTCCCCGGGCACAGCAATTACACTTCTGTTTCCCCCTGTTCAAAACAAAGGACACACTTAACACTAGTGATAGTAGTGCGTTACAAAGATTTAAAAAAAAAATGGTGTTGGGGGAGGGAAAAAAGAAAAGGAAAAAAAATGGTGTTTAGAGTTTGAATGCTGTCTGTGACCATTGCTCAGAACGTGACTTCCGTGTCTTCTGTGGCTGCTTTATCGCCAGCTGCAGTTGTAGAGCACCTAATTGTTGTCCCCTTGAGGTCTGTCGGAGAAAAAGTCTGTTTCTGTCCTCTTACATGTTTAGTATGAAGTGGTTCTGTTGTGAGTCATCCGCAGGAAGACAAGGCTTTGCGGAGGTTTCTTTCCTGTAACCGTAGTGCACGAGCAGGTGTGCACCTCCTCCATTTGTTCTTAGATGCCTTCACTGTGCAGCTGGGCATCTCTGTCCGTGGAGTGCTGGCTTAGCCTGTGCGAGAGCCTGGGTTCAGTTTCCAACAACTGGCTGGCTGTCATTCTACTTACCCCTAATCCCGAGTGCTTGGGAAGTGACTACAGGAGGACTAGAAGTAGCCGGTGGCTCCATAGTGAGCCCGAGGCTGGCCTGGGATTTACTTACCAGCGCCTGTCCTAAAGGGTAGTGTCAAGGGGAGGAACCCAAGTGTCCTCGCTGTGTTTGCTATTCTCTGTTTTGTTTTAGTTTTCTGTTTGAACTTGCAATCTCTTTGAGGTTTGGAGTGGCTGGTGAACAGAGCACACTTATTAACATCAGCCTTGATGAAAGTCCTTCTGTCCGTGTTTGCAGGAGGGGACAGCTCGCAGTAACACGTCATTTCATCATGTGTGATGTACTGGTCAGAGCCTCTCCCGGGTCTGCATTGACTCGCTGTTTAAAGCAGATACTCTTACTATCAAGATTTTACAAAGGGATGACTTTGTGGTGTCAGCAAACAAATAGGACCCCTGTTTCCAGCTGTGACTTTGCTTAAATAGGAGCACAGATGGAAGAAAGTGGGGTGGCCCTTGCTGGTGATTTGAGAGGCTGGAAGTAAGTGACACAGAAGAAAATGTGTTGCAGCTTTTCTGGGTGCTTTGCTATTTCTGCCAAACAATACTGGCTCCTTAAGGATTTCTCGGGGTCGTGTGTAATCATCTGTAGCTGGAGAACGTGTTCTGTGGTCTGATGTTTTTCAGTAAACACGATGCTCGGGACTGAGCTAGAGCTCAGCTGTAGAGCACTTCACAAATATGCATAAAGCCCAGGTGTATGCATCAGTCCTCAGTGTTGAGAAAGGAAGTGTTACTTAAAGCATCGAGTTTAATCTTGAAAAAGATGTATTAGCGTGAACTTGCCCCAAAGAACCTACATTGCCAAGTTAAGGTATTTATAGACACAGAAATTACATGTCTTTAAGTGTATCCACAGCAACCAAATTTGCTAATATAGAGGGTATAAGCTGTATTGGTGGCCTTCCGTGCTATTAACTTTCAAGGCCCCATGATATACAAGGTTGTATTTGTCTCTGAGGTCCCCAGACCTCGAGGCCCTGAAGCTCTGGGGAACCGCTGCATGAGAGTCACATGCCCAGCCTCTGGCTTGTCAGTTGTGGTCTCTTAGGTTCCAGGAGACACTGGACTTTCAGGAAGGCTCCCCTGCGAGTACTTCCAATAAAGGAGAGTTCTAGGTTAGATGGATTTAAGTTGGGATAACTGATTTGCAAAGACTTTGGAGACTTGGTGTGTGGTTTTATATGGAACTAATCATGATGTATACTGGCTCACATGATGTTTGTAGGCCATTATGCATGCCACACACAGTCGCTATCCTTTTTACTGTAAGTTGGAAGCCTTCCAGGTTTCAAGGTAAGTAGGTGGCAGAGCTCATTGCTGATCTGTTTGAAAAGTTCTCTGCCTACCTTACAGTTGAGCCCTGCAGAGAAATCCATTTCTGTACCCTAATGCTGAGTGGTGATTACAGCTTAAACTCAAGCATTCTGGGTTTTATGGCTATGAAGAAAATAGACAATCCAAAACTGTGTGGTTTTTTCTTTTTTAAGTTCTATTTTTTGGAGGGTCATGATTGCCAGTGATAGTGGTTGTGGTGGCATGCTAGCAGCATTTTATTTACGTTACATTTAACATTTTAAAATATTTATTTGTGTGTGTGTGTGTGTGCGCGCACATGCTTGTGCACCACAGCATACACACAGACTTTAGAGGATAGCTTTCAGGAGAATCGATACTCCTTCCACCTTGAGGGTCCTAGGGATCGGTGAAGCTCAGGTTGTCATGCTCTGAAGCAAGTACCTTTGCCTGCTGAGCCATCTCGCCCGCCCCTGTGACAGCATTTTAAATGGCATAGGCATGTTTGAGCCTCAGCAATATTTAACCTGACATCGGTGCTTTTTCATTAGCAATGCAGACACCAAGACAGGGGCGTCAAAGAAGGCCACCTGAAGTTGCATGGGGTCTCCTGAAATGCATCCATCCCTGCGTGTGTCACGAGCTAGTGGCCTCTCCTGTCTGCCTTCTCTCACTAACTTCCCAGCATGCCGTAGTGTCCTCCAGTGAGCCCTCTGGTGTCTCACATGATTGTGTTCCTTGTAACTGACTGGTATTGTTTGCGTATTTAATTGTCATAATCACTGTTAATTATACTCACGGGACATAATCCTGTGGTGGCTGTGAATTCTATAGTTACTAGGATTTAAAATTGCTAAAAACAATAGCAGATGTGAAGTTTTCTTTTTAAGTGACATTTTTTCTTCCCCCACTGTGTCAGGAATCTTAAAGGTGTCCAGGTTGGTGTGTGCTGCCCTGCTGCTTTGCTCTGCGTCCCTAGAATGGATTTGCCTTTCCTGGGAGTCTCCCTAACATGCCTTGCAGAGACACCGCTGTGCCTTGCTGCAAACAGCTGCTTGCTTTACTGACGTTTTTTCGTCTACAGAGTGCTATAGACATGATTTTCTGATGGGTCGAGCTTGCCTGTAGCTGCTTCTGTTGAAGCACTAACAGTTTTGCTGGTGTGGAACATAACAAGAGTGTTTTCTAACATCTGCTAAAGCCTAACTGTGTGTGCTTCCATGGGCTGAGTTTGGAATGGTTTGAGAATATATGCATTTTTTTTATGGTCTTCATGAGAAGGGCTGTGCCCAGAAACTGCTGGAAGGTAAACACTGAGCTTTATCTGCTGGTTAGGCAGAATGGTTTCTGAGTTAATCGGGTCTTCCTGGTCCTATCCGGTGAGTTAAAGAAGACTCAGAAAAGGTGGTCTAACACGTGACATGACAATTCTTATTACTTCATTCTGGTTGGCACACTGTTAGTATAATTTAGGTATGTTTTTATGCCCTGTCAGTTTTGAATGAAATAAATGACATTTATTTCATATTCTATCCTTTGAAGAATTTCCCTTCCAAAAGACAGTGACGCAGTCTTCTATGTGTTCATGAGATTTTATGCTGAAGTTTCCGTTTTTATGTCGAAGTCCTTAAAAGTGTTAAAAGTGTGAATTGTTGTATGTATTCTATTAATTAACACTTTCAAATAATGAAGTTTATGTTCTTAAGTAACTTAAATATAAATTTTACTTTCTTGAAAAATGGTGAAATTAGGCTCTTTAGTAAGAAGAATTTGGGCACAATTTTGCCTTTTAACAACTTTTAAAAGATAGAGTTGAATAAAGTAAGGTGATTCTTATCTTAAAACAGGATTTCAGTCAGGGGAATAAATGCTCAGACGGGACCCTAACTCCATGGTTTCTTTTGTGTTCCAGGATACTCTTATCACTACTGTGGAGTCTAATTCCAGGTACGCAGTGCTGTCTTTGTTTCTTCGGTTGTTTTGTTTTGACATAAGGTCTCTTGGAGGGCTCAGGAGCCAGAGTTTCCTGACCTCCCCATCTGATCCTATGCTTGGATCCCCACTCTGCTCTTAGCCTCCAGACTGGGCGTGTGCTCCTAGAACTTCAGGGTGTTCCATCCTAGACTGTCAGCTGGGGCTGCCTGCACTTCCCACAGTGACCCCAGATACCATCACCCTCTGGATATATCCATACCAAGGACCATGGAGAACAAGTGGGGTTCCTTATCCCCGTGGCAGCCAGTCCCTTGACACAAGAGCACCTTTTAAGACTGGTCATTATGTTTCTGCAAGCTTGGCTCGGTTTTCAGTTGTTGTTATTCAAGCTGAGCCCACTAATCCAAGTGCAGGGAGACTCTCCTGTTACAGGGGACAGATTTCCTCGCCGTATTCCAGCCCAAGCTTGTTTTTTTTGGCAGTTCTGCCGTGTTGACCTATATAACAATGGTCTTCTTGTTGTTGTTTTCATTTTTAGACTCAAGCCCAAAGCTACACACCTGTATTTCATTCTGTCAAATTGAACCGCCCCCCTCTCAGTGTGACTGCCTGCTCGGAATATTTTAGAATACATACCAACTTCTTTAAACTGCAGGTTCCCTCTCTCTAAAGTGAAGCTGAAAAGCCTCACTCCATCCCACTCATTTGGAGATTATACTTTTAATTCTTTCAGACTTTACATCTTTTAATTGAATTTGTTCTTTGAGTGTATTGATACATGAAGATTATTTGAGATTATGAGGAAAGATTTGTGTATGTATTCTTGGGTGCTAAGTGTAGGTATTAAATTTTGTCCAATAAAAAGTTGAAGTATAGAAATTGAAATCAAATT
The DNA here is from genome assembly GCF_000001635.26 of Mus musculus. Lineage (NCBI taxonomy): Eukaryota > Metazoa > Chordata > Mammalia > Rodentia > Muridae > Mus > Mus musculus. The sequence goes on from NC_000084.6 coordinate 84,878,742, forward strand.
TATGATTTCATTAAAGCTCTTCCAAGCCACATCCTTGATTTTACCCATAGTCTCTAATGTATCACCTATAGAAAGCTTATACACACTGGATGATGTATAAATTAGACCAGCCTTGGAATTTGGGAGTAGACCACCGACTAAGTACTTAAGGCATGGCATTTCTCGAATGGTTTAAATCCATCTACTATAGATGCTAAGATTGGGTTTTCAGAGGAGGATCTGAGAATGATAAAGTTGAGGCTGGGTGCAGCCTCAGAACTCAGGTTTCTGGTTGTCTATTCTGGTGTGGGAGGTAGGGCTCTTGGCTGCAGAGGTTGCTGACAGCATACTCAAAATGAGAACATTGATCTGATTCTCATCTTAGTGACATTAAAATGCTTGTTTAGTTTATGTGGGAGAACAAAAGGTGTCAGGACCTTTCCCCTTTGTGGGCTTATGATTGGGAACCCAGAGTTTAGTTTCGAGCAGCATCTGTTGAGGAAGCTGTTAACAGCTCTCTGTATAGAGTCCATGGAAGATGATGGAAGCAGAGCAAGGTGTTAGTTTCTCATGGTGACAATAGTGGAGAGCAGCGAGGCCAGCTCTCTAGGGCATGCATTGTGCACAAGATAATGTTAGCAAAACTGAGCTGCCCTTTTTTGCCAAAGTGGTTCTAGAAGTAAGGAAAATATGCTGTGGTAGTTTTCCATCAGAGGAGGCAGGGGGTGAGGTCTCTGCATTGAGGGTCACTCAAGCATCTTTTTGCTCATGTGTCTTTCTAGTTGGTGGACCAACTGGGTGATCCCAGCCATCTCAGCCCTGGCTGTAGCTCTGATGTATCGCCTCTACATGGCAGAAGATTGACTTGTCTCTCCGAAGCCGAAGAACTAAAAGACTGCCCCAGAGCGGGGAGAAAAGAAGCCAGTGTTAATCACTTCCACTGACAGAAACCTCCCCCTGAGAACGTAATTGTAATATATCTGTTTCCCTTTCCTCCTGTGCTAGTAGAACAAACAAGGGACTCTTTGTACTCTTCAACTTTTCAAATGTGCCTTTTTACTCAACTTCATGGTGATGTTTCTTCACTACATAATTTACTTATTGTAAACACGATCTTTTTAAAATATATCTGGCTTGTAAAGTATACCATATGTGTCTGTCTGTTTGGTGTATTTTATTTAGTGCTTAGTGTTTCAGATTATTTAACAGAATTGCTTAATGTGCTAATTATTCACACCCTGTTGTCTGTGTCTCGAAGTAAAGCAGCAGCCCTGGTGCTAGCTTGTTCTTGTCTTAATTGCTCAGTGGTAATCGCAATCAGCCTGCATGTGCCTATTTCATGTTTCTGTATTGCATTCCTATCTCTGACAAGATAACTGAATGAAGCAAAGGACAGAAGAGAAGAATGTAAGTCTCCACACCGCCAGGAGGACTTGGTAGGGGTTAGTGTGCAGGTCTGTGGTAGCATTTTTGGATAGCAGAGAGCTAAGGACAGAAACAGAAGTGTGTTATTGTCTTGAATAATTTATTCCTGCTAGCTAGGCCATAGAGGCAAAGGTTCTACAATGTCCTGAGTGCCACCAGGTGGGACCCAAGTGTTCAAGCACATAAGCTTGTGGGGGTACCTTTCCCATCCAAACTGTAAATTGCCAATGTTTTTCAAAATTAAGAGTCAGAAATTACATCTCAAAGACTGATAATTTTCTACTTGAAATGCATGTGAACATGGCCTATGTGGTCTATAAAAGAGACAGCACATGTTCTGTGTGTGGCAAACAGGAACACAAACCAGCTCACGCACTGACGAAGACTCTTGTTACTGCCTGTTCTCAGTTGAAACGTCATTCCCCAGAGACTCTCAGTTTCATAACCTTGGAGTTCTACAAATTCCCCATCCAGAGACAGAAGCAGTGGATGCACTCTTCTTAGGAAATACTGGCTAAGTGAGTCATCAAAGCACAGATCTGGAGATACTTATTTTGTGTTCGTTTCTTGAAGAACTTCAGCTGCTGAGTGAGGCTGGAGAGTCTGGGGTGCCTCTGCTCATTTCCACACTGAACCCTCAAGAGTTGGTTCCGATCACGAGGCTTCCATTGCTGTCTCTGCCAGCATATTGTTAATATCCATGACTTATCATTTGAAATGTAGAAACCCAAGGGAGTCATTTGCTAGTTGGGAAATGAATCTGTACGCATCTGTGATTGGGTAACCAGCCTTAACAGCCTTAAGAAATAGCACATCAGAAAGGAATGTTCCTGTTGCTACAGAGCATGGGTTGTTTTTAAAAATACTTTTCAGTTTTGTTTATTGTATGTGCATGAGTGCTTTGCCTGCATGGGTGTATGCCCACCACATGGGTGCCTAGTACCCACAGGGGCCAGACTGTGGGAACTCCTTGCATGAGTTATGAGCTCTCACCTGGGTGCTGGGAGCCGAATCCATGTCTTCTGCAAGATCAGCAAGTGCTGTTCACTGCTGAGTCATCTTTCTCACACCACTGAGTACGAATGGTTTTATAGTCAGTGGCATGCATCCCCCTTTCCCACCATTCCATGGTGCTGTGGGTCAGTGCAAGGCCTTGTGCATGCTGAGTATATGCTGTGTCACTGAGCCATCTCTGACTCCTTCAGTGTTGAGAGTAAGTATACATCACCATGTCCAGATTATACATGGGCTGGGAATCGAACTCATGCCCTCATATCTGGGCAGCAAGCACTATTTTCCACTGGGCTAACTGTAGCTAAAGCTAACAACGCTCATTCTTGGGGGATGCATCATAGTTCATCTAAGCTGTCAGTGTTTCTTTATGAAGGAACAATGTAGTACCGAGGAGGAATTGCTTTATATTATAGTTTGAACATTTAGAGTTTGTACAGCCAAAATCTCAAGATTTTGTGTGTGTGCTGCATACACACAAGTCCTTGGTCATGTGTACGCGTGGAGAGGACGTGAGATGTCTCCTCTAGCGTTCTGCCTGTTGCCTTGAGCTAGGGTCTCTCATAGAAGCAGAAGCTTGACGCTTTGCTTAGCCTAGCTGGCCAGTGAGCTCTTTGGATTCACCTGTCTGTCTCCATCTTCCAAAGCTGGGGTTACAGGCACAGGCAACTGTGGATTCGAACTCTGGTCCTCTGCTTGCAGAGAAAGCACACTGGCCTACTGAGCCACCTCCTCAGTCCCCCATTCCTCCCATGTTAATTTATAATCTTTTTCTTCTACTGTGTTCCATTAGAGTTTAAGGGGCTTCCATGGCTTCACATTGCTCTTTATTACTGTGTCATATCATAGTGGAGAGTGGGCAGAATTCCATGGTATGTGCAGCAGCCTCTGTGTTCCCAGGAGGAACCCAGTCCCTGGACCAGGTATAGCACATGTTCCATTCCTCTGACTCGGTGACTTCCTGTGAATACTGTGTGGAACAGATCAGTCTCCTCGTCCATTGGGTGTCTGGACAGGACCTGTAGAAGCTCTGGGGAGTGGGCGTGGGGGGGGGGACAGTTCTCTTATACGGTATCCCTTTGAAGGGTGTTTGGATCCATTTCCAAATTCTGAGCTTCTCTGTGGAACTGTGCTAATGTCCTGAGGCTCTTCTAGGACAAAGTAACTCAAACTCTGATTTAAAACAGCACAGATGAGTAATTCTAATAGCTCTAGAAGCCAGGCTCTTGACAGAAGCTTTCAACCTGGTTCCTTTAAGATGGACACATTTCCAGTGTTTCTTCTAGCTTCCTGCGATACCCTTACAAGCCCTCAAATGACATTTTAATTTCTGCCTCATTTACTAATCAGTGAAATTTAGGGTCACCCTATGCTACCGTGACCCCATATTAGTGATATTAGTGTTTGTATCTTCATATCTCTGTATTCACACACAGTCAAAGGACTTCTTGTTTTTCAGGGACACAAGTGTAATACAATTTCCACTCCCTTTCCTTTCCTCTTCTTTCTCTTAATAGGAATCCCAGAGCCTTTCCAGTTTGGCCAAGTATTCTACCACTGAATTATAATCCTGGGCCTGATAGTTTAACTTCTGACTTAAGTAAAGAACATTGTTTGTTTGTTTGTTTGTTTGTTTTTTGAGACAGGGTTTCTCTGTATAGCCCTGGCTATCCTGGAACTCACTTTGTAGACCAGGCTGGCCTCAAACTCAGAAATCCGCCTGCCTCTGCCTCTGCCTCCCGAGTGCTGGGATTAAAGGCGTGCACCACCACGCCCAGCATAAAGAACATTGTTTAAGGGAGTGTTAGTGGACAGCAAATCTTTTTGTTGCCAGGTGGTCTGTGTTGGTATACATGATTGTGTGAGCTCTGCACCTAGGTACACTAGAGTCTCTTGAATCAGATTGACCTAAACATAAGTCTACTCAAGGATGAAGTTATCATGAATGCCATCAATTCTATTCTTCATAGAGAAGAAAAAAGCGAAACAATCATACTTATTAATAGACTGGGTCCCCTGGGGGCAGGGCATAATGCAAAATATGCAGATAAAAAAAGACTCTGCAATTCAGAAAAGACTAAGACTTGCTATGAAAGTCTCAGGGCCCAAGCCCAAATCCCCAAATCCTATATAAGCTGCTGGAGATAGTTATGTGCACTTGTGACCCTAGCACTGTGGAGGTGTTGGAACCAGGATCACTGGGTTCCTCCAGGTGCAGGGAGTGGCAGTGTCTCAATGCAAGAGAGTTATACATCCTACATCTTCTGACCTTCACAGCGTGCATGGAGGGGCACACCCACACACATATGTATACACTGCACCCATGAATATACACAGGTTAATAGAACAGAAACCATTAAAGTGACATATTTGCCATTTTTAGGTTAAAAAGTTCAACTTGTTTTAATGTCCTTGGAGCCACAGAGAATTCTGCAAGTAGATGAACAATTAGAAGCTTGAGTAGCCCTTGCGTTTCCTCATCGTTTGGCCATTACCCTGTGTAATGCCTACTCTGCTTCTGAAAGCTCTTGTTTTGTGATCTCAATACCTTGTTGCTGAATTGATTTATTTTCTGTGATTATACCTGTCATGCTTTGCAACCTAATAACAGTTTAGGAACAGTCCTTTTGAACATCAGCCAGACGAGCAAGATGCATTATGGCCATGTGGGCTTAGTAGGTAAAGGTGCTTGCCTCCATAGAAACTTGGTCTCTTAAGTTAGCTCATTAGGTCATGGTAGAGCGACAGAAGTGACTCCCACAAGTTCCTCTGACTTCCACCTGAGCTGCACTGTTAACATCACACACACACACACCTAATAGTATGGTCAGTGCATGGTATAGCATATCTCAAAATCGGAAAGAATATGAAGTAGAAGATGCCAAAGGCTACATTTTGTGTAATTCCAGTATTCAGAGCAGGCAAATCTGTAGACACCATGGTTTTCTAGACCTTCAAAGGTCAGCTGGGGAGCAAAGATAGTAGCTGGAGATGGGAACAGAGTTTCTTGGAGAATAATGAAAGTGTTCTGACTTCAGCTATGGTGATGGCTGTGTGGCTCTAAATAGTCTAAAAGCCATTGGTGTGTTTTACATGAATTCTATCTCAACATAGCTCAATTTGGTCAAGATATACTCACATCTGGGCCCTAGAACCATACTCTCCGCTGTTCTTACCCCCAGGGTCCCAGTCCCTTTCACTCCAGAACGGAAGTCCTCTTCTCCATGACCCTCCCTCCCCTGTGTGCTTCCTGCTGTCACCACCATTGGAAGCAGTCTCCTTTATGGCTGTGTGTGAAGCTGAAGAAGGGACTTTGCCCTCTGATTATGTTAGAGCTAAATCGGTAACTTCTGCAACTGAGTGTAAACTGTCTGCAGTGTTTGCAGTTGCTCCACTGGATGTTCATCTCTCTGCCTGCCCTCATGCCACAGCCTCCTCCCAAGCCCACAGTTTTTCTCTCTGACTTATTACTGCAAGCACTACTACCGAGCCGGCCCTGATCTGCTCACGCCATTGTCTCTGCCTGCACTGTGTTCCTGAGAGCTTAGTTCAGTTCTTGAGATACAGGTGGTGCTTCTTATCTGGATTTCCAAGCTACGAGATGATTGATGTCTACCTGGTGTCCCATTTTTAATCTGGATCTCTGATCTTGCTTTTGCCATTGTCTTTAAGTTACTCTTGGTTGACTATCTGGATATGGCACCAAGTTCAGGGCCACCCTGAACTCTCCAACCGTTTAGGGCTGGTTGTTCTTAGAGTTGCAGACAGATGGTCAGTTCTAGACTCTGATTGTTGGAGTGCAGGTGTGTTTAGCTGCAGCAGTTGCCCAGGCTGGCAAGAGGGGAAGGGAATGCTAATATCCATACCATAGCTCTCCAGATCTTGTTGGCTTGTGAAATACTGTAGAGATGGAGGTAGTGTTTATCTTGAAGTCTGTCCAAGAACTCCAGGGTGAGGGCTAGTAGACGCTTATCAGAGGCAAACACAGAGGGTGGGGCCTGCCCCATGCTCTTACAGCTAAAGAAGCTCTGACCTGAGCCCCATGACTTCTGTTATCTTTGCTCTGCCAGTGTCTCATGATAGCAACTGGACAAGGTCTCAGGGACTGAGTGTCTCAGGGTCAGGGAAGTTCACATTTCACGAACAGTGCCCAGTCCTGACTCTGCTCCACTTGTCCCAAACCACAAGTGGCACTCTCGTCCTGAAAAATGGTGATTGTATCAGCATCGAAAACGTCCTACTGAGGTCTGGCAGTAGGAAAGAACACAATCTTGTTTATTTTGAGGCACATGCCATTCATGTGCACAGCACTGAGCACCTACCTGGTGGGCCCCAAGAGATTGAGCTATAGTAACTGATGTTTTGAATTGAAGTTTTCCTGAACCATGTTTCCTTCAGGGAGAGCATGTGTGGCTATGGCGCTTAAAGACTAACTCCTGTTGTTGTGCATCCAGTAGTGACCTGATTTTCTCAGCAGTTGGCTTTCCTGTTCTAAGCTAAGAGACTCTAATCAAGACATAGCAGAGACGAGCAAGGCACTCTTCTCTATGTATTGAACATCATGGCAAATCCAGTAGGAATAAGGAACTTTGGACTTCATTTTTTTTTTTTTGCTGTTGTTTATTTTTGAGATTTGTAATTTAATCATAACATTCTCTCTCTTCCCTTCCCTCCCTCCAAATATTCCCATGTACCTCTCCTCACTGGCCTTCAAACTTGTGTGTTCTCTTTTACCATCAGTTGTTATTCCATGCACACATGTATTACACACACACACACACACACACACACACACACACACAGATACACACATTTCTAAGTATAACCCATTGAGTACATGCTAATTGTATGCATGTTTTCAGGGCTAACTGGTGCTGGACAACCAATTGGTGTGGGAGTTCCCTCAGCGTCACTCCACATTGTTGAAAGTCCCCTTCCCTCCCTTCAAAGTGGAATGAAGCTACAGGAACTCCCACAAATTCCCATACTAGAGCAAAGACCATGTTCTGTGCCTCCTAGGAAGGTCGGACATTATGCCTATGAAGTCTCACAACACAAAGCCTAAACATGTGTTCAAGAAGGATGACACACCAATAAACATGCTAATGTGCTGAGGGAGAGCCCATGAGCCCCAGCCCTACAGGCAGCTAAGGAAAGCCGAAAGTGGGAGAAATAGTCTTCCCAAAGAGCATACTCACTGTCTATCCAATATCAATGGTCAGCCCAAAAAACACAAGTGAGTATTATTATACAGGCTGAGTAGGTTGTACTTACTTAGTTGGGAATGTTTGTATGTATGTATGTATGTATGTATGCATGTATGTATGCATGTATGTATGCATGTATGTATGTATGTATGTATGCATGTATGCATGTATGTATGCATGTATGTATGCATGTATGTATGCATGTATGTATGTATGCATGTAGCAATAATTAATGAAGAAGAGGCCATGAATTCGAAAAAGAGCAAGGAGTATATGGGGGGCTTTGGAGGGAATAAAGGGAAGGGGAAGTGATGAAATTATATCATAATATTAAAAAATAAGAGAAATAACTGAACAAATATTTTTGTAGCAGCATTCCTGGAGTCCCACAGCTTTCCCTGGCCTGTTAAAGTGCCTCCCTGCCCCTGATGAGTAACTTTGGCAACCCCTTAAAGCCTTCAGAAGCATTCTGCTTCATCACCATGGGAACACCTTTTCTTTTTATTTGAAGTCTAAAACCTGCTTACTGTTGTGTGTATGATGTGTATAGGCAGGTGCGCACACGTGGAGATCAAAAGATAACTCTGTGGAGTAGGCTCTCTCCTTCCACCTTTCTGTGGTTCTGAGGATCAAACTCAGGTCTTCAAGCTTAAGCCGCAAGCGCCTTTACCCACTGAGCCATCTTGCTGGCCCATGTACTTTTTTATTTTTTGGGTTATAGGACATCAATTAGCGTAACAGCTGTATAGAAAAGCAAAATAAGGAGTTGGGAACAAATACACAGAAGAGCTGTTTTGTTAGAGCAGGAATGCAGGCTACACGGGGGCATCTACTTGTCTACACCAGTGTGAGATGGCCATTGACCCTCGTGTTTCAGACCATGTCCCTGGTAGGTTGCACTGAGATGGATCTTCAGAGGTTTTTCTGTGTAGGCTGTTGAAGGAAGACTGATTGTCTTTCAATACCTTAAGTTCAAGTTATGTATCTACATCTGTGTTCTGATGCTGTGTATATTGATTCGTGTATAACCTACTGTCAGCCATTAGCAGTGCTTGTTCTCAATCAGTGAGAGACCCTAGTGAAGTGAAAACTTAAGGGCTTTTTAAGAAAGTCAGCTGTGTTAGATAGTGTTTTGTTGGGACAATCAATCAGGTGGAGAAGTGTTTTCTTGAAATGGACACAGGTGAAAGGCTAAGGCAGACTCATGAAGGAACATTTTATTGAAGCAGACACAGGCAAAAGGATGTCCTGTTAAAATAAACAGGAAAAAGGACACCAGATAAAGGATCTTTTTCGTTAATGACATGTATGTATTGGTCTGACCTCTTTTTTTTTTAATTTTTTAAAAAAGATTTATTTATTGTTATATGTAGGTACACTGTAACTGTCTTTAGACACACCAAAAGAGGGCGTCAGATCTCATTACAGATGGTTGTAAGTCACCATGTGGTTGCTGGGATTTGAACTCAGGACCTATGGAAGAGCAATCAAGTGCTCTTAACTGCTCAACCATCTCTCCAGCCCTTGGTCTGACTTCTATTGTGTAGTTGTGCTCTATTTGTTGGGACTCCATAGAGAAAACCGTGCCAAAACACTTTTGGTGGTGTGTTATAGTTTTGTTTGTTTTTTGTCTTTTTTGTGGACTCTGGCTAATTAACAGAGTGATGTCAGCTGAGACAGATATATGTGCTGAGACAAGACACGTGTTGAGGGTATGTGACAAGACACGTGTTGAGGGTTGTAGGGACTATAAATAGAACTTGATGGACAATGACTGAGACAGGGCTAGACTTGTTTATAGAGCTAGCTATACAGCGCTTGTTAGTCTCATGCCTTCACTAATCTTAACTTCCCTGAGAGAGACAGGGCCAAAAACATTTTTCTGTCATTCCTCCTTGGTCCCTTCTATTGACTTATGTCGAGGCTGAGGCCTAGTTATCTTTACTAGGTCATGTCACTGCTGTTGTTAACCTGACTCTGACAAACTAGACTATTGATATATCTATAAAATATTTATAAATAGATTGAGCTGTCACTACTGACCTATAAACTAAACTATAGATTTTTGTTTGTTTTTTGGTTTTTCGAGACAGGGTTTCTCTGTGTAGCCCTGGCTGTCCTGGAACTCACTCTGTAGACCAGGGTGGCCTCGAACTCAGAAATCCACCTGCCTCTGCCTCCGGAGTGCTGGGATTAAAGATGTGCACCACCACGCCCGGCCGCTAAACTATAGATTTTTAAACAACATAGATGAGAGTTCTCCCACCCAAAAAAAAATTTTTTTAAAACAGGTTTATTTCCCCCATAGTCTTTCTTTTCCATTACTTCTAGAGGGTGGTGGTTAAAGCATTTAAAAACCATCATTAAAAATAGGCTTTAAAAAATTAAAATTATACCCTAGTAGCTTTCTGGCTACTGAATGAGGCTTTAATGAGTGGCACATGAAATCTAGAGCAGCAGGTGTGTGGGTCTGTTGCGGCCGGCCCGCAGCTCACAACGAACGGTTTAACTGAGATGGCAACTCAGGCTGAAAGAGAAGAACTAGACGGGCGGAAGAAAGAACGAAGCCAAGTCAAAAGTCACTCTGATCAAAGCTCAATTTTTACTGTTGTAACACTCAGTTATGAAGGAAGGGGGAGGGGACCCGATTTTCACCAAATAATCTCGGGCTCTAGTAGCAGGGTGAGCACGTGATGGCTTTGGAACAGCAAGGCGGCAGGTTTCAGCAGTGGGCGTGGCAGAACGAATGAACAGGAAGCTCCACCCCAGAGCAAGCAGGTTTCAGGCTGGGGGAGGGGAGACTACATCCCCTCCCTTTTGTTAACAAAAAATAAAAAAAAAGAAAAAGCTGTCCTGAGGCAAAAAAAATTTTTTTCACTGCCTCCCACCCCAAAATAAAAAGCCAATTGGCCTTGTACTACAGAGCCAGTCCTCACCCCCTTCTCCCTGTTTCCCGCCTGTCATCCAAAAATGTGGAAAAATATCAACTCAGTGTTATTCTTAATAAAGTGTATTTCAAATTTGTTCAGCCAAACTTAGCCAAGGTTCCAACGCCCTACTTAAAATTCAACTAAAAAGTTACCTATTCAGTACTAATTAACATTATAAAGTCAGAGCCTACAGCTCCAGGCTTTTCTGTTAGTTGCTTACTAAGATAAAAAGGACAGTCTTAGCCAGATACAGTTTACCATTAAAAAAGTTAGAAAATCCCACAAAGACAGGTTTTTTCTTTAGCCCTAAAATTGAGGCAAAACAAATAAACAAAAAGCTCCACCCCAAAACAAACAGGTTTCAGGCTAAAAGAAAAAAGACTACATGGGTCAAGATAGTTGTGCCAGAGTTAGACATCCCAGGCATCCTTTTAAATAGCATGTATCTGTCTGTCTGTCTGTGTAAAATAGTAAATTGTTCTAAAATCCTTTGAGCCAATCCCTAAAGGTCAGGAGTCACTATTTATAAATGCCTTTGCCCATTCAAGGGAAGAATATTTTGAAACAGCTGTGGTATCTTTAGTGGCTGAGTTTCTTCAATTAACAGAAAGTTCTGATTTGCCCAAGATCAAGCCAGCATGGATCCAGCAGGGGACACTCCCCACCCCTAGCTGAGGAGCTATTGGTAGTTGATGGCTTCTGGGGGGAGAGACAGTTTTCCTCAAGAATGCAGTCCCCAGAAGCAGGCTTCTCATGCTTCAGAGGATGGCCCAAACCTGTGCACACACAGGCAGCATGACTGGACTCAATGGACTAAGAAAAGAGTGCATTCCTGGATGTGGGGGTTGTGAGTGTGGGAGAGCTGTCCCAGCCTCACATCTGCTGTGTGATAGCATCAGCAAGGGAGAGTTCCTCTCCCTTCCCTCTTGCCCTTGCCACCTGGGCAGGTGGGAGGATTGACCTGGAAGGTGTCAAGTGAGCAGGAGAGCTGTCCTTGCCTCTCCCCTGCTACAGCACTCAGGAGAACAGGTCCTGGATGCAGGGGGGTGGGGGGGGGATGCAGGTGAGCTAGCCCGAGGGCAATGATAATGGCATCTCACCTGGTGCAGCGCTCAGGGGAAGAAAAGGGGCTGGAGGTGGTTCCTAGGAGACCAGAAAACGGGACTGTAATTTCAAGAAGCTTGTCTGTGATACTGAGGAAAGAGATAGATGGTGGCTTCTTGGCGCATCTAATGTTAAAGATGAAAGAAGCACACATACTACTTTAGATCTGGGCTGACGGACAGTCTAGGTCTCTGGAGAGCAGGAGGGAGGAAAACTTAGTGCACCCCCCACCAAGGTTTTACCCCCTCCCCCAGAGAAGGAATTCCATCTTTTCTGGAAGAAGCTACAAGAGCCCCTGATACAGGAATAGGGGGGAGAGGTGGCAACAGAAATGGTAATGTGACCCTGGTGTCTTCTATTCTTGATGCCATCCCTAGATGGTGTAGCACATGAGAAGGGAGAGGCTGAGGCAATTTCTGTGGAAAGCATGATAGAACTGATTGAACTGAAGGACGCAGTGCCACGTGGCTGAAGCCTGGGCACCAGTTTCTCTGGTTTCTCTGGAGACTCCTCAGGGCCATTTGTTCTCCAGGGCTTTCTCTTAGGTAGGGTTTACTGCTTCAAACAGAAGCCATGACCAAGGCAACTCTTATAAGTACAACTTTTTTTTTTTTTTTTTCGAGACAGGGTTTCTCTGTATAGCCCTGGCTGTCCTGGAACTCACTTTGTAGACCAGGCTGGCCTCGAACTCAGAAATCCGCCTGCCTCTGCCTCCCGAGTGCTGGGACTAAAGGCGTGCACCACCACGCCGGGCTATAAGTACAACTTTTAATTGAGGCTGGCTTACAGGTTCAGAGATGTAGCCTCCCCTCCCCAGCCTGAAACCTGCTTGCTCAGGTTTCACTGTTTACTTCGCGGTGGAGCTTGCCGCTCTATCGTTCTGCCACGCCCACTGCTGGAGCCTGCCTTGCTGTTAAGGAGCCATACTGCTACTGGACTCCAAGATTATATGGCGGGAATCGGGCCCCTTCCCCTCCTTCATAACTGCATGTCGGAATAGTAAAATTGAGCTTTAATCAGAATGACTGTCTTAGCTACGTCTTTCTCTCGCCCGCCTAGCTCCCTCTTCTCTTCCAGGTTTCCAAGATGCCTTTCCAGACTAGAACCCAGACGTGTGAGCCGCTGGCCAGACACAACACAGAGGTTCATTCCATCATCATGAAGGTGGGAGCATGGCAGCATCCAGGCAAGCATGGTGCAGGAGGAACTGAGAGTTCTATATCTTCATCTGAAGGCTGCTAGCAGAATGACTTCTAGGCAGCTAGGATGAGGGTCTTAAAGCCCACACCCCAATGACACACCTATTCCAACAAGGTTACACCTTCTAATAATGCTACTCCCTGGCCAAGCATACACAAGCCATCACAGGCTTCCTCCTTCAGGGGCTCACTGCGTTAGGCTCACTCTTTCTATTCATCTCAATACTAGCAGTGTGCATGGATGTGTCTTGGCCAATGAATAACCACTCCCATGTGATAACAACAAAATTAACTTATACAAACCTTCTGCGTCAATCCCAGCTACATAGCATACATGAGATAGACCTCATTCCCTACTGTATGTGAGTTAGAATTAGCTTGGGGTAAAAGGGTATCTTATATCCTCACCAGAGTGGAACTAAATGACATCTTTCTGTAAGAACCTGTGAGATGAAAGAGGGGCGTGTCAAGGAAAAGACAGTCTGCCTCCCTCTTCTGTGGACGCCATGAGAAAGGCTGTCCTTCTTCCCCATGGGGATAACGTGTACTGATGCAGGCCTGGAACTGTTGCGGACATCACAGTATCCTAAGTCATGTGGTCTGTCTGAGATGAAACTTAGAGAGACTGAAGATGAAGCTGTCACCAATGCCCTGGGAAATCTGAGTTCCTGGAGAGACTGGCTACACATCAGATGATATCTCTCTTGAAGCCTGTCTGTGGTGTGACTTTCCAATAGGTTTTCAGTGTGGGATGTTGCTGACATTTTGGCAACCGTGACCTGTGAGAATAGTAAGGTCTTCCAGTTGAATACGAGCATGAACGTTGAAACCTACATATGATTGCTTAAGTCAGTTTGAGGTGGGTTTTAGTCACTTGCAACTGAAAGATTTCTGTCCAATAGAACCTAGACCTAGGCCTGCTGCTCTGTGAAATGAGAGTTTATCTCGCTCCTTAGGAGCTAGTAATTGCTCAGAGCCTATCTCTGATGCTGTTGCTGCTGCCACAAGGAGCAAGATGCACAGAGAGATTCAGAGGTTTTTCAACTGAGTGGCTGCCTCTGGATCCCACTGTGATAGCTCTGGGGGTGCATCCTCAAGAGCCAGCTGCAGCCTGAGTGGACTGAGATTCTGAGCAACATCCAGCTCCCATCAGCAGCAGGGAGAGAGCTGCTGTTCAGAACCCTGCTTCCTGTGAAAGACAACAGTTGGCCTTACTGGCAGTGTTAGAATGAAGAATTCTTTCTTTTTAGGCACCAGCAGGCCCAGAAACCAATGCCTTTCCATAGGGAACCCACCAAATGACCTCAGGCTGTGGACACTTCACCTCCCTCCTTATGTTCCCTCTGCCCCATGTGTATGTTGTGAGTGTGTGTGTGTGTATGTGTGTGCGTATGTGGTATGTATGTGGTGTGTGATTGTATGTGGTGTATGTGTGTGTGTATGTGTGTGTATGTGGGGTGTGTGTGTGTGTATGTGTATGTGTATGTGTGAGCTGTATGTATGTGTATGTGGTGTATGTGTGTCTATGTGGGATGTGTGTGTGTGGTGTAAGCCAGAAGTTAACTTTGGGTGTTGTTCCTCAGGTACTGTGGAGTTTTGTTGTTGTTTGTTTTGCTTTTTAAAAATTCACAATTTCTATTGCATATGTTTTGACTGCACGTACATCTGTGCACCATGTGTCTGCCTGGTGCCCGAGGAGGACAGAAGAGGCTGTTAGGGCCTCTGGAACTGGAGTCACAGACTGCTGCTATAAACATTATGGGAACCAAACCTAGGTCTTCTATAAAAGCAACCAGTGCTCTTAACCGCTGACCTGCCTCTCCGGGCCCCCACTGTGTTCACCAATTATGCTAGGCTGGCTGGTCAGCCAAGCCTAGGAATCCTCCTGCTTCTGCCTTCCCGTGAGTGGATTTTCAAGTGCGTGCCACCATGACTCACTCTTTTGCACGGGTACTGGGATCCAGTTTTGTGCATCTGGCCTGCGTGGCAAGCCTTCATGGCTTGAAAGTGAGTTGTTTAAGATGAGTTGTTTATGGGGATGGCTAGGGAGATTCAGCCCTGGTAGGTAGGACAGTTGTCAGTTTTACAGGCTGAAGAGTGCTTTTCTAATTTACAACACAAATGAGATCAACTTGCTTTTTCCTGCTTGTGCTGTGCAACTGGTTTTTCATTCGATGCCCTCCAGGCTAAACTAGAGTCAATGGTTAAGTCTCAACATACATGTTTCATCAGGCAGAGGTTCTGGCCATCAGTGGGGAGAGAAAACCTGTCAGGATTGGCATAGAAATGCCCATGTGTTTTTTGTTCTGTTTTTGAATTCATTGTGCTCAACTGAGAGCAAGCTAGCTGCCATTTCAGGGCTGTTCTGGGCAGCTGGGGCTTTACATCTGTGTCTTGGTCTCCTTAGCATGCCCTTCCAGAGGAGCTTGTTCTCTCAGGGGAATGTCACAGTAGGTGACACACTCACTTTCCTGTTTGGCGCTTCTCAGGGGAGACACTCCAGTCTCCTGTTTCCCCAAGAATCAAAGAATACTTTCAGTGGGCTGCTGAGGTGGGAGTCCTTGTCAACTCTCAGAGCCCAGACTGGCAGAATCAAAGACTTCTCTTGCGTGTTAGTCTCCAAGCAGTGGTTCAGTAGGGTTCATTGATATCTCCTTTCTAATCTCTGACCCCAGAAAAAGTTCCTGTGTTCCTTACTCAGGCAAGGCAGATAAAGGACATTTTAATCCTTTAGTGAACCCCCACGTTAGGTAATCACTTTCATTGCCAGGGTTAAAGTTCGCGTAGCGATCACAACTGGCAAATGCCACGTGGGACGGAGGAGTCATGTTCTAATCATTTCTCCATATTTACCTCTCTGGTGAGGAAAGTCTAGTCCTGACAACTCACACAGAATTCGGTATTTACAGGAAGAGGTTGTTCTCATGGTAGCTCTCTACTCCCCTTGCACTAACCAGCACTGCCTAACCAGCTTGTGATTCTTGTGTGGGCATGAAAAATGTTTTGTGACACACCATGTGAATCAGAGCCAAACCAAAGGATGTCATCATTCGAAAGATTTATAACATGATTTTGCCACTGAAATATGACTTCCATGATATAAACCTTTCACTTGGTATGAGCAAAAAAGAGAAAAGAAAAAAGAAAAAAAACAACAACAGTGGACTCAGCTCTTATTTATTTGTGTGTTTATTTAGAGCAGTGGTTCTCAACCTGTGGGTCAAGACCCCTCTGAAGTCCAAAGGCTTTTTCACAGGTGTTTCATATCAGATATTATGCATGTCAAATATTTACAGTAGCAAAAATTAGGCTATAAAGTCGCATCAGAAATAATTTTACAGTTGGGAGTCACCACAACATGAGTATCTATATTTAAGGGTCGCAGCGTTAGGAAGGTTGAGGGCCACTGAATTAGCACAGAGTGGTTGATAGCCCCATTGCAAATCATTTCTCACAATCCTGAAAGTTAGAATAGCAACCAGGACTTACCTCCTCAACAGCCCTAACTCACTAGTGGGAGAAAGCCCATGCTTATAAAATAGTTGATAAATAACCAAACCTGTTCTACATGCCAAATGAATTCAAATAGGTCCATGAGGGAATAAATAGATGCCTAAGTCTCCTCTCTGTCTACTTTCCTGAGGTCAAGGACGTACTTTCAAGGTCAAGGGAGGAACTGATGTCTATTGATTGATTTGGGCTTAGGGTATTCATTATAGCCGACTAGTATTATTGGGCCAGAGCTAGCATTTATTATTTCTCACTGGCTCATTTCCTTATCTAGACATGCCCAGAGAAGGATCATACTAAGATAAGAAGGCCTGCAGGTGGAGTCCTTGAGGCACACAAACAACACAGGCTATTGTGACTTCTCTTGGATGTCTGTGATAACTCACTGGTAACACCCTGATGCTAACGATACCATTTACTTTATTTGCAGGACATGTAATTGAGAGACCTAATCTTTTGGGTTCAGACTCCATCTTAGAGAACCTGATCTGTGGTTGAACTCAAGTTAACTAACAGGCTGGTACCTAACACCAGTTTCCAGGCTGCCCCCAACAAGACCTGCATCTAGCACCAGTTTCCAGGTCATTCCCCAACAAATCTGCACCCCCAGGTTACAAGCCTGCCCCTGACACTTCATTTCCTAACAACCACCAATCAGGAGGAAAGCAGAAGTCCATGGTTTGGCTCCCAGCACCAGCCAATTATGTTAAAGGCTATAATTGCCCCCAAATCAGATTTGTGCCAAGCTAGATACCCACTTCTTGTCTCTATAAATGCTTGCCTAAAACTAGACTCAGGGCTCCACCTTCCTGCTGTGTCAGGATTGGAGGGGAGCCCAAGCTCGAGCTTGAATAAAGAGACCCTAATGCAATTGCATCGGATCCGGCTCCTTGGTGGTCTTTGGGGTTCATGACCAGGAAACTCTCTTTGTTGACTAGCTTATATAGTGTTAGGAGATGCTATGAGGGCAACAGGGGGAGAGAAGACACCAGTAGTCTTGCCCAGTGCCAGATCCTGCATGCTATATAATACTAACTAGTTCGATAACTTGTGCCAGTTGGTGTGATAGTGGCATTATAGTTATGGTGGTAACCAACTACTTTCTAATTGGATTGGCAGCCCGCTCCCCAGGAAGAATCCCATGTCTGCCTGGTACTGTTATCCTGGCTAAAATTCCATGACTGTGGAGTCATAACCCTTAGGTAGGAATCTACTGTTTTTGTTTCAATAAATGTGCATGATATCAAACTGCCTTCTGAATATTTGCGTTTATAGTTGTGGATCTATGTTGCATTTAACTTGGTCGAAAACCAAACAAAAGATGGGATTTACAGGTGGAGTTTCTGATGGACAGGATTTTTCTGTTCTTTTAAACACAAATTGTAAGCACTGTAATAAGACATTACTCTTGTTATGGATTACATATTAATTACCGATGACTTATTATGATTCATTAGATAGACAATGTTCAAAACAAGTGCATTCGTTTGCTCAGACTGACATGAAATATTACAGAATGGGTGACTTGAGCTGCTGAATTGTGCTCCCCACAATTCCAGAGGTTAAAATCAAACCCTGCGGGGCATCTTCCTTCAGAGAGCTTGGTAGGAGAATCTCCTCTGGGCTTCTCCCTCCCCAGCTGCAGTGGTAGCTGGTACTTTATTCAATTTCTAGTCATCCTTTGCTCCATGGTGGGTTGAGGGCATCCTGGAAGACCTGGTCATCCATCATGAGGGAGGAAGGGAGGAAGATGAGGAAGAAGAGGAGGAAGAGAAGAGGAATAGGAAAAGGGAGGATTAAGAAGAAGGAAGAGGAGCAGAAAGACACCACCAGAAAAAAATTTTTTTTCCTGTTTCAAAAAGAAAACCAATGAGATTGTAACACACCCTGGATGCAGATGTGTTTCCTCTCAGGTGGGGGCTTTGTGGCCATGGTCCAGAGGGGCCTTGCCATGTGCTGCTGTTTATATGTAGGACCTAGACATGGTTGGGAGAACACAGTGGAACAGGGGTTTCTGGGGGCTTTCTATCTCTGTCATCTCTATGTGGCTTTCCCTGTCCTCACAGGAAGCAAGGGAGCAGAGGACAAACAGGTACAAAGGTGAAATAAGTGACTTGGGCTTCAGCTGCTCTGCAAGAATGAGTGTCATACTGTGTGGACTGGAAAGCTCTAGGTCCCAGGACAAGATCTCACGCTAGACTCAGTCTGGACTCTTCATTGTGGTTTAAGTGGACGTGTTTTCAGCTTGGCTGTTCCTCCTGGTTGAGAATGTTACATCCAACTGGGCAGGTCCTACATAGGTGAGACAGCATCCTCTGGAATCAGGGTGTTCCTACAATGCCCTGCTACATCTAACTTGGCAGGTCCTACGTAGGTGAGACAGCTCCCTCTGGAATCAGGGTGTTCCTACAATGCCCTGTAGCCAATGGGCAAAATTGAGCTGCCACTTGGTGACTTTCTCTGTGACAGATATGTAAACAGGTAGGAATGAGGCAGCCCTGACTCTTGAAGATGATTTGCTCAGGTGCCCTCGGGTCTTCCATGTTTGATAAGACAAGGGGCACTTTTCATTGGCTGCAATTCCACTGTACGGCCTAATCTCTTTCCTGAGTTTGTGATAAAGAATTAAACATGACATCCCTCTCTCACCATCACTTGCTTCCTGTTGCCACCAGTGCTCAGGAAAGCCAGGGCTGAGCTAACCATGGAAGGAAGACACATCACCAAAGGTTCCTTTCCACTCTCCAACATTGACCACATTGGGTCACAGAACCAGAGCAGCAAGCCTTTGTGTGTATCACATGTGGTTGCTTGCAGGCACATGTGCACATGAGTTATGCAGGTTGAGGGCAGAGATTTCTGTCTGGTAACTTCCTCAATCACTCACCATGTGATTATTTATTTATTTATTTATTTATTTATTTATTTATTTTTGAGACAGGGTTTCTCGTTGGACTTGGAGCCTACGGATGTGGCTAGATAGGCTTGCCAATAAGCCCCAAGCATCTCTCCTCACCTCCCCAGCAATGCACCCTGGGCACTTGTTGCTGTGCCTGGCCTTTTTGTTTATATAAGACTTATTTTTGGTGTATTAAATTATATGTATATGTGTGAGTTTGTGCATGAGTTTCCGTGCTTAAGAAGAGCAGAGGTGTTAGATGCCAGCGGAGTTACAGGTAGTCAGAAGCCACCTCAGGTGGGTATTGGGAACTGAACTCAGTTCAGTTCTGCAAGAGGAGCATTGAACCGTCTCTCTAGCCCTTCACCTGGATTTTCTTAAATCCTTGAATTCTGGAGAGTTGACTCGGGTTCTCGTCTTGTGTGACATGTACGTTACCAATTGCTCTCTCTCCAGCTTTGAGTCTGCAGATTTGTAAGAACAGGAAGGAAGGAGCCTTGGAAACTGGAAGGCCCCAGCACCTGTGACTCTGCTGCACTCCTCACGGCATTGCTGCCTGAGTGGAGGCTTCAGTTTCTCTCCCTCAGTGGTTCATACTTTGGGCTTTTTCTCAGAGTGGGCTTCATAAGCTTTTTCTACCTGTGACTCTCTTTTTTTTTTTTTTTTAAGATTTATTTATTATTATATGTAAGTACACTGTAGCTGTCTTCAGACACTCCAGAAGAGGGAGTCGGATCTCGTTACGGATGGTTGTGAGCCACCATGTGGTTGCTGGGATTTGAACTCTGGACCTTCGGAAGAGCAGTCGGGTGCTCTTACCCACTGAGCCATCTCACCAGCCCCATACCTGTGACTCTCTTGAGCTGAGAAATTTTTATATCATCCTGAGTATATAGTTCTAAAAGATAGGCACATAAATCAAACATTGACTGATCATTATTCATAAAGAGATTTATTTTTGGTAAAACAAATTTTGGTATACATGTAATCTATCACTATTAAAGATGACAAAACAATATATTGGATATTGGTGAGATGGATGTTCGTTTATCTTTACATGAAGAACTAAATCTTGGCAGACTTTGGCTATTGGAGGATGCGGAGCATCTGGAGTATCTCCAGGGCTGACCGCTGCTTTGATTCTATAATGGTCAATGCTGAGACTACCATGGTGCATCGGTTCATTTGTGGTATGATGCTGTTCTGGGAGCATTATCAGCCAACAGCATCTTAATCAGTACCCACAAGAGACTCAGTGTCAGACCTACTGATATTCCCTCATGGAGATTCCTCCTGCCTAGACATCCTCCATGCTGTGTGTAATTCTGACCCAGCTGCATCCAAGCTCCAGAAATGCTCAAGTGTATAGAGCGTGGAAAGTTAGCTGAAGGAAGGCACCCCATCCATAAAGGTACGCAGAAGCCATCCATGCCCGTGTGGGACTTTTCAGGGATGGGGCTGTTTCAGGGTCTTCTGTCCTCCAAAATTAACCCTTTATCTGCCTCTAAGTAACATCAGGAAACACACCAGTTTCCCAAGATAGACTTGGGTGGAATCTTTCCTTTGTTCTGTCACTGGTACGGTATCTGTGGTGAGTATATACACATGCGTTAATGCCTTCTCAGGAAGAATTAATCCAACAATATAACACAGACAGCAACAGGTTTAGAGCCATTTCAGAAATGGTTAGGCATTCATTCTAAATCCATGACAAAATTTGCTGAATGATTTTATTTTGAAGCTCAATTCAGCATCTCAGCTGATTTAAAAACAAAACAAAACAACACATGACAGTATGATCAAATCCAAAGGAATAATTTCATATTTATATGCTGAGGAATGGTGGTATAAAAATAAACAATCTTATTTGAAATTAAACCATTATATTACTGTAAGAGGCAGAAACTTTGTATATAGTAAAAAATATTTATTCAGTGAATTTAAACAGTAAAAAATGTATAAGATATAGTATTCCAGTGTATGAGTAGGGTGTTTAGTGTGTTCTGATGGCATACACAGTGTCAAATGCACACATTGTACACTCAGAACCCAGGCTACAGTGAGTCACATGATAGTGCACAGGCAGGTGTGACCAGAAACACCTCAGATTGAGTGTGCACTTAATTTTGAGTTACATTTAGTCCCTTATACATTCAGAAACATTTCATTGTAGCCAAATTTTCACAACCTCCTATACATAGTGTGAAATCAGTAAGGTTGTGACATATATTTGAAGACTCTGGGCTCAGCACAGGCGTAGGAGGAGGCGCTTCCGAGTTCTTGGGTCTGCTGATTATTTGCTGGAACATACAGACTCTCTGGAAGGAAATAGTCAGATAATCTGGGGCTCAGCCCTAGTCTGCAACCCTGAAGCTCCCTTCTCAGGGGTTGGTAGCATCTTCCACGGGCATTTAGAAATACCAGAGGCCCTTTAATTACAAACAGATTTTTTGTTTTATGTTTTTTCTACCATTATTCATCAGCACGTGAATATCAAATTCTACCTTCGGATTGTAACGTATTAGAATGTTTGGTTTTTAAAGCCGCTGAGTTGAACTTCAAAAGCTCATGAAAGGGCTGGTGAGATGGTTCAGTGGGTAAGAGCACCCTACTGCTCTTCCAAAGGTCCGGAGTTCAAATCCCAGCAACCACATGGTGGCTCACAACCATCCGTAACAAGATCTGACGCCCTCTTCTGGTGTGTCTGAAGACAGCTACAGTGTACTTATATATAATAAATAAATAAATAAATAAATAAATAAATAAATAAATAAATAGATAGATAGATAAATAAATAAATAAATCTTAAAAAAAAAAAAAAAAAGCTCATGAAATTAATTTTGCCCAGGATTGGGATAGGATTCCTAACAATATCAAAAAACGGCCCTAAACACATTCTGTTTTGTGTTACACTGATTGAATTCCCCTGGGCAGACTTGAATACACATCTACTCACCACAGATATGGTTACCAGTGACAGTAATGATTCTACGCCAAAGTCTGTACCAGCGAGCTGATGTGCTTCCTGGGCATGAAGAGTTACTTCTGGAGGATGGAAGACCTTGAAACAGCCCGTCATTGAAGAATCTCACCCCAGCATGGGCAACTTCTGTGCAGGTGCATTGTAAAGTCTCCCCTTCAGTTAACTTTCTATATTCTTTGGGTGTACTTAGTCTCAAAGTATTTATATATTAATATCAATACTATTATTTAGTTATACATGATTTTATTTTATCTTTGTATTAGATTTGAGGTCTTTTTTTTTTGGTTTTTCGAGACAGGGTTTCTTTGTGTAGCCCTGGCTGTCCTGGAACTCACTTTGTAGACCAGACTGGCCTCGAACTCAGAAATCCGCCTGCCTCTGCCTCCCAAGTGCTGGGATTAAAGGTGTGCACCACCATGCCCGGCCTGATTTGAGGTCATTATTGATGATTCTTTTAAGAAGCATAGTTTGTCATTCATAAATCCCATTTTATATTCATAATTATAACGCAGATATAAAAGGGAGGATATGGGTCCTAGAGACTTATACATAGGAGAACCTCTAATTAAAGCCTCAGTGGTACATGGATGTGAAATATTCCAAAGATCAAAGACCTTGAGTGTTGAGCTTTATAATATTTTTAGGATACTCTGGCCAGCCTCTTTGTTGGTGCTCTCAGTTTAAGATACTGAGTGTTAAGGAGCCTTGTCGGGCCCATGTGCAAGAAGCAACAACACAGATACAGAGTATGTCAAAGTCAAAGGTCAGTTGGAGACATTTGGTATTGGTTGCTTTGCTGTTTCTTATCACGGTGGTAGTTACTTATCTGGCCCTGCTTCCTGCACTACCACGTAGACCTTTGATAGAAGGACTAATCCTGTATGGATGTATAATCAGGTTCAGAAGAGTTCATTTGTTGGTCAAGACCAGCTCCCTCATTTCAGAGCAGCCAAGGGACCTGCTGATGTGAGACATACAGCAGGTGTTGCTGTCGGGCTCCGGAGGCTCCAGATCTTACCTCTTGGCTCTTGCTACTTACTCTGCATCCTAAGTTGTGAGCCTCACAGTGCATGGTGTGCATCCTGCACTTATTTTCCAATGCCAAAGGGCTCTATGCTGTTTATTAGCAACCTTGACTCAAGCCCTCCTAAACCTGGATTACAGGAAGTGGGCTTGCTCATACATTCATCCTGGTCAAATCAGGGACTGAACCTTGCTGTGCCACTTCCAAGGAGAGTGCCCCTCAAGCACAGATAGAAAGTGAGTTTGGCAGTCTATCTTCATTTGGACCTGTGTGTGGGTGCTTAGGTTATATTGAACCCATTTATCAAAGAAGGTGTTAGTGGAGAATGATACCACGCTCCCAAGATAGTGAAGGCATGGCCCGTAGCATTTAAGTGGAAAGAGGGTCACTACAGATGCAATTAGTTAAGACACTAGAGTAGGGTAGGCTGGAATCCAATAAGATCAGTGCCTTTCCCTTGGTCCTGTGAACTTTCTATTCCCCAGTATAGGAGAATGCCAGGGCCAGGAAGTGGGACTGGGTGGGTGAGCAGGGGGAGGGGGAAGGGGATAGGGAGTTTTTGGAGGGGGAACCAGGAAAGGGGATAACATTTTAAATGTAAATAAAGAAAATATCTAATAAAAATTATTATTGAAAAATTTCAAGAAAGAAAGAAAGGAAGGAAGGAAGGAAGGAAGGAAGGAAGGAAGGGAAAGGAAAAGATCCATGCCTCTATAAGAAAATAACCACTGAAGACTAATACACAGAAAGAACAGTAGCTGGAGAGACGGGGCTACAAAGGACGAGCTAACACCAAGTGTTCGCACCAATACTAGCAGCTGGAAGAAGAGGGAGACCTTCCCCTCAGGTTTCAGAGAGGACAGGGTCTTTCTGATAGCTTGATGACAGACTTCCAGCCTGCAGAACTGAAAACAAAATCTGTTTGCTGTGTGTTAATCAATTTAAAGAAGTCAGTTCAGGAAAGAAAATGTGTGTCTTCTCTGGAATGTCAGATCATGAAGGACTGAATTATTTTCATCTTGCAGCGTGATTTTTACTGCCTCATTGGCCTCTCTATTCCTGTGGATTTTAGTCCCATTCCAGTCAGATGTGGCAAAAATAAATAAATAAATAAATAAACAAATAAATAAATAAATAAGGTAAAGATGTAAATTAAACCAGAATTATCACTGTTTTCAGGAATGCTGTTTTGTTTTGTTTTTAAAGACTATAAAATGAACTGAGGATTTTTCCAGGACGAGGCTGGTGAAAGTGTGGGTACTCTCTGGTCCCCAAAGCACAGTTCACCAAAGGTAACGCCACAGAGGCAGACACTGAAAGCCCGTGCAAACACTCTGTAGCCAGCTTTCACAAGTTTGGGAAACAAGTCTTTGGTTTTCCTGAAACAAATAGCAACAACTCATTGGTTGTTGCCCAGCCTCCCTCCTCCCCAGGGCAATGAGTGAATGTCAAAGTCCAAGAGTGCTTTCCTGGATTAGAATTACAATCTGCCTTTCTCTCTTTCCTTCTTCCTTCCCTTTGGACTTCTGTGCCCTTCCTCTCACAATCTTATACTGACTGCTGAGTCACTGCCAGTTTTGCCACTCACTGGGCCAGTAGATACTTTACCTTGTTTTAAACGCTTCTCGCTTGTTACAGAGTATCACAATGTAGCAAGTCCTATAATGTCACCTAGGGTCTTCAACAAGCAAAAGACATTAAAAGACAAGAAACAAATGTTGCACTTGTGTGGCAGAGACAGCTGAAGCTCTTGAATCTGAGGCCAGCCTGGTCTACAGAGCAAGTTTCAGAAAAGTCAGGGCTACACAGAGAAACTCTGTCTCAGAAACAAACAAACCTAAGCACGTTGCATAAGTCCTCTTACTTACACCTTCACTTAAGCAAAGTATAAAAACATATTTGTAAGACAACTGGAGAAAATTCAGCACAGACCGGATACGATTAGATGATTGTATCATTAGGTAAAATTGGTTGGATATCATTGGCAACTGTTGTTGGGTATGATTGAATGATAAAGTATGTTTATAATTTGCTTTAAAATTTTCTTGCTGAGAGTGTTGGGAACCAAGGGCACTGATGAAATAATGTCAGCCATGGCCACAGAAGGTTCTTCCCTGTTTTTTCATGTTTGAAAAGTTTCCCAGTAAATGGTGTGTGTGCATGTGCATATACACATGCATGTGTGTGTATGTGGTGGCATCTGTGTGTGTGTATGTGTGGGGCAATGGGCTATTCACAGACAGGCTGGTCTCCAGTTGAGCTGAGGTGTGGAACGCCGAGACCTGGTGGTGATAATTCACCTACATGTCATGGTAGGCATTCCCTCATGTCTTCTGGAACCCTGGCTCCTGTCAAAATTACCGCCCCCACAACCCCCACAGGAGAAGTCTGTGGCTAGTAGTAACGTAGACAATGTCCCAAGCTTCTGACCTTCAGGCTAGGCTCCTCCCAGTTACCTAGCAACAGTAAGATAACAGCCCACCATAAGAGGAGCTGTTTGACCCCACCTCACTCTGCTCGCCTCATTCTCTCTTACTCTTTCTCCTCTCACTCTCCTACTCTCTCTCCCTCCTGCTCTCTCCCTCTTACTCTAGCCTTTCTTCTCTCTCTCTCCTTTCCTTCCTTCCCTCTGCTTGGCCATGGCCAGTCTCTTTCTTTTTCTACCGTCTCTCTTTCCCCCTGCCTTTCTACAATAAAGCTCTAAAACCATAGACTGTCTCTGCTCATCAGGACCTGCTGTGCTTGGACGATGGGATAGGCTTTCATAGGCTTTCTCCTACTGAGTCGTTTCTAATCTCCCAATGGATGGCCTTCCTGTGCTCCAGCCAGGACCAGAGTTAGGACTCTCACCTGAGTGGGAACCTTTCTCCCTCTGCCCTCTGGTATGAGGGGCTGCCCCTTGTCCACTCCCCCGTTGAGTGGGGTCAGAAGCTTAGATGCCCACCCGGGGTCAAGTGGAAAGCGTCTGGCAGCCCTCCTGCGTCTGCCTGCCCAGAGCATAGGAGAAACTCTGGCGAACGCGGCTCTTTCCCTTCCCCTTCTTTCCCCTACACCCCCTTAGTGCCACATGTATGTGTGCACGGGGTGTGTGTGTACGTTGCATGGGGAGGCTAGAGGTCAATCTTGGGAATTGTTCCTCAGTACCATTCACCTTGTTTTTTCTCTTTATTTTTTAAAGATGTATTTATTTACTTATTTATTTGTTTGTTTATTTATTTATTTATTTATTGTCCCTGTCTTCAGACACACCAGAAGAGGGCATCAGATGCCCATTACAGAAGGTTGTGAGCTACCATGTGATTGCTGGGAATTGACCTCAGGACCTCTGGAAGAGCAGTCAGTGCTCTTAACCACTGAGCCATCTCTCCAGCCCCCTTCTCTTTGTTTTTTAAGACAGGGTTTCTCTGTATATCCCTATCAGGGCTGGAACTCAATATGTGACCAGAGAGACCTGAAACTCACATCCTGTTTTTGAGGCAGTGTTTCTCACTGTCTGGAACTCATCAAGTAGGGTAGGCTGGAAGAGCAGTGACCTTCCAGGGATCGATCTCACTTTTGAAATCAAAACTGGGGGCTGGTGAGATGGCTCAGTGGGTTAGAGAACTGACTGCTCTTCCGAAGGTCCTGAGTTCAAATCCCAGCAATCACTTAGTGGCTCACAACCACCCATAATGAGATCTGATGCCCTCTTCTGATGCATCTGAAGACAGCTACAGTGTGCTTATTACTTATAATAATAAATAAATCTTTGGACCAGAGCGAGCAGGGCCAACCAGAGTGAGCGGGGCTGATGAAAGCGAGCAGGGTTGACCGGAGCAAGCAGAGGTCCTAAATTCAATTCCCAACAACCAGATGAAGGCGCACAACTATCTGTACAGCTACAGTGTGTACTCATATACATAAAATAAATAAATAAATAAATAAATGTTTTTTTAAAGAGGAAGACTTTAAAATGTTCTCCCTCCTCTAATTAGAGTTGGATTTCAAAAAAAAAAAAAAAAGAAAAAGAAAAGAAAGAGAAAGAAGAAAAGTTCTGGGATTAAACTCTCAGACCGGTGTGCTTTTGAGCAAGCACTTTTCTGTACCCCAGAACATTTTTGTTTGTTTTGCATTCAAATCAACAAAAGGGCGAGTTGGAACCAGCATTACAATAGAGTCACCCTTGAGGAGGTGCCCAGGCTGTGGAGCATTCCAGGGTGTCACACAAAGATGAGGGAAGAGTTCAAGAGAGCCCCCAAGGTTGCACAGGTGTCCCAGACAGGACACGGCACATTTTTCTAGTTATAACAATCTGGTAGCTTGAAGTCCAAGCTAAGAACCAAGTCAGCTGGGCTGGGATCCAGCTTTGGAACCTCTGTCCTGAGGGGAGTCTGTGGGTCCTGGCAGCCGCCCTTTGCCCAGTGAGTCATCTGAGTTTTTCACCTTGTCTGTATCGATTTCCTTCTCTTGACTTGGACTCTTGTACTCTTTGTTCCAGTGGGAGAACAGACATGTTTTCTAACACTGTTTTAGATAAAGCTGACTTCTGAAAGTTCACCTCTGATGAAGACACTCTGGTCGGTTCATTCCTACAAGGGATAGTTGGGCACTGGCTGTTGGAAGGGTCTGAAGGCCACAATGCCACAGCAGGAGCAGTTCTTGGTGTTGCTTATAGAGGCAGCCAGGAGTCCTCAAAGAAGTGGCTGGTTTCAATGTTCAGCAGTGCAGGTACAGCATAAGTACGTAATATATACTATCATGCTGCCAACTAAGTTGTTAAAAACTATGGAACACATTAAAAAAGACATAGCGGGCAGATACTGTTGCGGACAGCCCTGGGGCTAATTATATTTGATGTTAATTCCGTTCTCCTGTGAGTGGTCATGGCAGAGGAAAGAGTCAGCACGTGGGTGATTTCCTGTAAACCTGCTTCCCACCTTAATTTGTAAAATAAAGGAAAGCTCATAATTGGGCAGAAAAGGGGGAGGTGGAGCAGAAGGTGGGGGAGAGAAGGAGAAAATGGAAGAGAGAGAGGATGCAGAGGAGGAAGAAGAAGAAAAGCAGAGCAGAAGCACATGGCCTGGAGAACCTGCAAGTTCTAAGGGGTCTCATAGATATGGAAGATGGTAGGGTAGCGGTAGATCTGCCCAATCTAGGCGCACAGCATGTAATCATACTAACTGTGTCATGTTTTCATTTGCTGGGGCTTATTTGGGAGGAGATTTACCGCAACAAGATAACGCAGTGCGCCACGACCACATGTAGCATGTGATCTAGATAATGAAGTCCAGTAATGAAATGTGAACGACCAGAAAAAAATGCAAATATTAAATCCATAAGGATGGCAAAATTATTATGAAGGGAAGTAGGATTCCTGCCCAGAGGACTGATAAATGTGCAGGAATAGACAGAGGAAATCATTGGCACACACTGTACGAGCCGATGCAGGCAAGAACCACTGAAGGGTGTTAAGGCTAAGGGGAAGTTTATCGTGATGGTCTGGATCTGGGCATGATCTTTTATGATTTCCTCATAGACATCTGACTTGCTGCAGATGTGTGTGATACTATTATATAATTGAGAAATGCCTTGGCTTGTACCCAAATGAACATCATCAAGAAAGGGCCTTGAGGGGCTAGAGAGATGGCTCAGTGGTTAAAAGCACTGACTGTTCTTCCGAAAGTCATGAGTTCAATTTCCGGCAACCACATGATGGCTCACAACCATCTGTAATGAGATCTGGCGTTCTCTTCTGGAGTGTCTGAAGACAGCTACAGTGTACTTACATATAATAAATAAATAAACAAATCTTTTTTAAAGAAAGAAAGAAAGAAAGAAAGAAAGAAGGAGAGAGAGAAAGGGCCTTGAGTGTCACCAGGGATGGTGGACAAGGCTGTCCTTGTTGAGCTGGGCAAGGCACATGTGCAGGACAGAAATGAACTTCAAGTGAGAGCAGTTCTACTTAAAACTGGGACAGCGGGGGTCACCCTTCAGAAACACACTGTCATTAAAAATAAGCAAAGGACGTGGGAGTCCTGCAGACGACAGGGAGTCAAGGGCAGTGACAGTTCCAGGTCCTTGAAATGCCTTGTCTCCAGAGAGAAACCGTCAGGGAGACCAGGCGTGGCAGTGCTAATTCCAAACTCAAAGACAGACTGAGCCCTGAGATTCTCTTTGAAAAAGGGACAAGGAAGAGAGGCAATGGAGGGAGAATGGGAGAGAGGGAGGGAAGGAGGGAGGGGAGAGAGAGAGAGAGAGAGAGAGAGAGAGAGAGAGGTAGAAGAAAGTAGATATTAGAATAGTAGATTGGGTTAAAAAAATGTATTGACATGAAATGTAGCAAAGGCCAGACTGTCTTACAAGCTCTCTTTGTTCTTAGGAAACTCACTTAAGGGGGTGGGGGTTGGGGGGCAAATGCGTGGCTTTCTCTCAAGCAGCTGACAAAGACTACTGTGCTTGGTGGTAGAGCAAATGGGACCCCCGTGGGGGTCACTGACAAACTGGGTAATGAGTAGAGGGGTATGTTTTCATATAAAGTTTTCCATAAATCTGAAATTATTTCTCAATATAAAGTAAAAGTAACCAACAGCTCAATTATTTTTGGTTTTTGAACCTTTGGCCTCCATTTGCTGTGTCTCCTGTTACAGAAATGGATTGCTGGGGTGGGGCCTGGGGTGGGGCTGGGGGTGGGGTGCAGGGATTGCCTACTTCCATGTTTTCTGCCATCCCTGTTTGAGGACAGTGAAATGACCAGTCATTTTCAATAAATGAGAAAAGGCATGGAGCTGAGAAATCAGCTCTGGATTTTTCAGATCATGAAAAATATCACATAGTAATGAAATCAGTAGGCTCTGAGCTCCACAAAAGAAGAATTGGCCTGGGATTCGCACATGTCTGTCTCCCAGATCCAGCATGCTGCCCATTCTGCTGGATAAATATACAAACTATATTCCAAGCTAAGATTTGAAACTTGAAGGTACCATCTCATTGGGATTTGACGTGATTCATAAATTCAGGTGCAAAGGATTCTATCTGCAGTGTATGTTCAGATTATAAAAAAATGGCACCTCTTTACAAAGAGATTTCTTCTGGAGTCGCTTATCATATTAAACCTTCCTGTCTACAGTCAATAAAAGCTTATACTAAAAAGAACGAGAGAAAAAAAAAACTTGGAAGAAAGCTCATGATCTGTGCATATTTCTTATTCAAAGTAGTTCCATGAATCATTTGTCTTCTCTGAGTCTTAATTATAATCCTGCTATAATAAATGATGTACAAAATCCAATAATGTCTTGGAATACACTTTCCATAGACCATGATCTAGTGCTGTCTTGATCTAGATGACAGGAAGCTACGCTTTAAATTGCTTCTTAGAAAGGAGCTTCTGTGATAGCCCAGAGAACTGGCAGTAGGAAGGGTGGCAGGGGCGGGTGTGAACGTTAACTCACTTTCAGGAAGAGTGGATCTCTGAACCTGACCTCCTGCCCAGATCTGTTGCATCATGTTCAAGTCTGTGTATTTGTAGTCAGTTGTAAAGAAAAGCCTTGAAAAACGGGGTTACAGGTGGGAATAACAATCAATCTCTCTCTCTCTCTCTCTCTCTCTCTCTCTCTCTCTCTCTCTCTCTCACACACACACACACACACACACACACACACACACACACTTTGTAAATGAACAGCTGGATGTGTGTGTGTGTGTGTGTGTGTGTGTGTGTGTGTGTGTGTGTGTGTGTGTATGGCACTGGAAAATGTTGAGATTTCTATTAATCACTGAAGATGAAAAGCTGCCAGCACCTGGCTGCGTGGGGGTGAGGAAGAGAGGAGCGTAGCTGCAGGAAGGGAGAGCAATCCGTGTGCCACGGGTTTGTGCTTGGCGGAGGCAGTGTGTTCCAAACCCGGCAGAGCCCGGGATGAGAGACTAAGCAAAGATGAGGAATTCAAACTTGAGATGTAGTGTCTGTGTCATCACTTCCTTGCTTCCAAACGAGAGCTGGCGTTGTTGGCTAGAGCCCGAAGTCTTCTCACGCACACTGTATCATCAGAGTCCAGCCTGTTACAGATTTACCTGTGATCTGAAGCCGACTTGCAACACAGGTTAGGTTGCTGTGACACAAGAGATAGGTTGGAAGGCAGCGTGGGGTTGCCTCATTTTAAGCTCCTGGCTGAAGCAGAGCCAGCACCTTTATTACACTTGTCCATCTCCTCTTGGCGACGCTCCATGATTGAAACCTATTGATTATTCATGCATTGGGTTAGGAGTTTGGAATCAGCCTTTAAATTAGCGTTTTCCCTTTAAATAACCATGTGACCTTCAACAATGAGTCATATACGTCTTTTGGGTCTAGTTTTCTCCATTTATAAAATAGCGGACCACATGTGCTAAGCAACACTTTGTTGAGTAAGAGGCAGTTTAAGAAAAACAAGGGTGCCGGGCAGTGGTGGTGCACACCTTTAATCCCAGCACTTGGGAGGCAGAGGCAGAGGCAGGCAGATTTCTGAGTTCGAGGACAGTCTGGTCTACAGAGTGAGTTCCAGGACAGCCAGAGCTTTACAGAGAAACCCTGTCTCAAAAAAACAAAAACAAAAACAAAAACAAAACAAACAAACAAAAAAGAAAAACAAGGGTAACGTGTGTGTGTGTGTGTGTGTGTGTGTGTGTGTGTGTGTGTGTGAGAGAGAGAGAGAGAGAGAGAGAGAGAGAGAGAGAGAGAGAGAAAGAGAGAGTGTGTGTTGAAAGGGATGGTTCCATGGTTTAGAGCATCTGCTATTCTTGCAGTGACCCAGGTTAAGTTCCTAGAAACACATTGCAGCTCCCAAACACCTGTAATTCTAAATCTGAGAGATCTTGTACCTTCTTCTTGCATCTGTTGGTACTAGGGATGCCCAAGAAACACACACACACACACACACACACACACACACACACACACACATATGCAGGCAAAACATTCTTGTGTAGACAATAAATAAAAACTAAGAAATAGTATACCTTCCCTCCCCGTCCTTTTTTTGAGGCAGGAGCTTATATTTTTCAGAATGGCTTCAAACTCATCCGGTGGCAAAGGGTGCTCTTGAAATCTGATCCTCCTGCCTCCATTTCTCCAGCACTGGGATATAGGTATTTCTGTGCTTCTGGGTTTATGCAGTGCTGGAAAGCGGACCTATGACTTTGTGTAAGCTAGGCAAACACTCTACGGTCTTAAGCACATTTCCAATCCAAAACTGATAACTAGAAGTTCATGTATTTCTTATTTTATGTACATAAGTATTTTGCTTGCATGTATGTATATGCACCACATGCATGTCTGGTACCCATGGAGGCCAGAAGGGGGCAGCAGATCCTCCATACTTGGTTTACAGATGGTCATGAGTACTGGGGACTGAACTCCGTTCTTTGTAAGAGCAGCAAGTGTTCTTAGCCACCCAGCCATCTTTAGAACCCCACGAAAAGATAACTTTTTTTTAACATTGTAAATTGGGATATTGTCTCTGCTCTTGAACTCAATATCTGGCATCTCTTTCTTTGGGAGTTAGTGTGTTCCGTTAGGACAGCTCATTCACAGATAATTCACCTTCAGAACGCTTCTTTATAAAATTGCCTCCTCCTGTCTGAACCTCGTGGGCCATGAGGCATCTAGGGATTAATCGGACACCTTCGGAGAATTTGATATGTCTTGAAAAATGCATGCCTAGTGTTGGGGAGGAAGTGTTCAGACTTGAAGTCTGTGCTCACCTCCCTAGAATTCTCCGTGCACCTGCTGGTGGGTGTGAACATGAGTGGCTCACACTCCCAACTTCTGGTTCAACTTCAAACAAAACATCATTCTGTCCTTTGATTTGGTTATCAAAGGCATCCACCCTTCTAGAACACCACATCAAGAATGCTGAAGTCTTCAGACATGCATTTGGCTCATTTGATTTTTTTCTGGCTGCTTTTTCTTTCCTTGTATTTGTTTACATTCAGTGAGTGTATTTATAAGAGGCCATTTAAACCTTAGAAGTCATTCAGTGTCACAGGACTCCACCAGCCAGAGCCAATGTTTTTGCTTTTAATCACAACAGGCTCTATGCACATAGCCTCCGGCCTTTCTAGCCCTGCTGTGCCCAGTACTCATATTTAGCATCAGATCAGTGCCTTCTTGCCCTCAGGAGACTAAGTATCCTCATTCGGTGGCTTGGGATTATGTCCCAAGTTGTCAGGAAGCTTATGTGGCCAGTGGGGATGGAAGAGGAGATGGAAGAGAGGCCTTCTTCCTCTGTGTGTGTTTGGTTTGGTGTCTGAGGCAATGGCAGCAACTTTGCTGTGGTCTGAGTGTGATTGTGAGACCTGCCCTGGTCCCCACTCCCACCAGGTGTCTCTGGACTGTGGGCTCTAGAAACCTTTCCTTTGTTCCTCTGGACAACGTGTCTGTCTTCCTGTGCCACTGTTTCTAATTGTGTCTTTCGTTTCAAAGTTTCTCTGATCTTCTGCCACATGTCTATCTCGTTCTCTGTGTTTGATTCTCTGTTCATGTGCATATAAATATATGTGTATGGGTGTGTGTGTGTGTGTGTGTGTGTGTGTGTACATGCACTTTTGTGTGTATGTGTTCATGCATGTGTATTTGTGTATTTGACAAGGCAGGGTAGAACCTCTAGTGCATTCCTCATGCTATGTCCACCTTTTGTGAGACAGGGTCTCTCATTGGCTTGTTGGTTGCCAGTACACTAGGTAGTCTGACCAGTGATCTACAGGAATCTGCCTGTCTCTCATTCCCCAGTGGTGGGACCGCAAGTGCCTTCCACCATGTGGGGTCTTAGGGGATCAAGCTCAGGTCCTTGTAGCAGCTTGTGTTCTCATGCTAACTATGTAATCCAAAAACCTGTTTGCAGTATCCTGCACCTAGGACTAAAGGAAGCCTGTCTCCAATTGGTTTTTTGAGTGGTCAGTAAAGATAGCGGCAGCCAATGGCTGGGCAGGGAGACAGAGGCAGGACTTTTAGGATTACTTACTGGGAAGGGACTGAGGGAGGAGGAAGAGGAGATTCCGCCATGGCAAAGGGGTAGGAGACTGAGCCAGAAAGGTGCAGGAGGGCGAGACAGCTGAAATGTAGGGGGTGGGGGAAGCTGCCCCAGGAGGGCTGCTGAGCAGGGTACAGGGCAGCAAAGATAAAATATAGACTTAGTAAGTATTAATTCAGAAACATTGGAAGGGAGAGTGTGTTAGCAGCGGGGAAGTTTGGAAGTGCCCAGCCATTGTGCTGTTCGAGGTATATTAAAATAGAAGGCTTCATGTGTGTCTTTCATCTGTGAATCCAGACCATTCTGGTGGGTGGCGACGGGCATAGTCACGAGAAGCATGCCCAGCTGCAGGTGGAGGAGTTTGCAGCGTATTAGCCATGTACCGCATCAGGTTCTCATGCTTGTAAGGCAAACAGGTTACAGACCACCCCCCACCCCACCCCGCTCTCAGTTCTCTGTGTTTCAAATGCTAAAATGATCTCTCTCTTAAACAGCCAAACAAACAAACAAACAAACTGGATCCCAAATAATAAAGTTGTTAAAATTTCTAGAGAGACTGCCAAAATCAGGTCTTTAAAATAAGATTTTGAGCCAGGTGTTGATAGCGCATGCCTTTAATCCCAGCACTCGGGAGGCAGAGGCAGGCGGATTCAAGGCCAGCCTGGTCTACAGGACAGCCTGCTAACCTGTTCATGGTGATGGTGGTTGGTTTGTTTGTTTGTTTATTTATAGACAGGGTTTCTCTGTGTAACTCTGGCTATCCTGGAACTCACTCTGTAGACCTTGAATTCAGAAATTTGCCTGCCTCTGCCTCCCAAGTGCTGGGATTAAAGGCGTGCTCCACCACGCCGGCATGGTGATGGTGTTTTTACAGCTGAAAGAACAAACAGACTTTTTAAAAAACGTGAGTCCTTGTGATATCAGCCGCATCATGGTTGCCCAAGTCCTTCTCTACTAGCTCCTGGGTTTAAGTACTGGCTGAGGTCAAGTCTTGGTGAGGTGAAGCAGGCATGGATTTTGACTGATGTGCCAGGAAGGGTGATCACAGAAAGTGAGGTCTTAAGTTTATAGAAGAACCCAGTGAGGTCAGAGCTGGAAGTCTTGGTTCAGGGCACAAACACGTTCAGGACTCAGCCTTAAAAGAATTGTTTACTCTGGAAGCCACAGGGCAGGCATGGAGGTGGATCTGCAGTTCTGTGAGCTATAGTATTGAAAAAACTCCCCCAAGTCCCTGTGTTAGAATTGTGTCATTAGTGGGAACAAGGTGGAAGCCAGGGATGTGAGGACATATTAAGAGGGAGACAACTGAGCAGGGACCCTCAGTTCGACCCCCCAAATCCCTCTAAACTTGTCTTGCTAGAATCCATCTTGTGCAAGGATAACAGGCTCTCCTATATAGTCCCTGTCTGTTGCCATGGAGACAGTCTCATCACCTGCAAGGCCTGGAGGTTCTTCCTCCTGATCTAAAAATGATCAGATCTCACCATTTTCCCTGTGCTGTACGAAGGGAAAGAATTTCTGGTTTTCCTTCTCGAGCAGAAACACTGATTCTAATTTGATATTGTATTAAAGGGACAGTTTTTTTGTTTTCTTTTGCTTTTTTCAACACAACTTGGCTTTGGATTGAGCCAAGTCAAGATTGGGTGTGAGCCAGTTTTGAGACTTGAAATTCATTGTACTAGCAGAGGCAGCCTGAGGTGGCTCTTGCCACTTTCTAGTTTAGATACTTAGCATGTGGGTGTTTGGGGGCCTGGCATGCACTGTATCCACTGCCTCTGATGTCTCGGTAGAGACCCATATGATTATGATTCCAGACCCTAAAGACAAAGCCCAAGCAAGCAGGGAGGAATTTACCAGCTGTGTCAGATAAGAAGTTTGTGGACGTCATCTCCAAACCACTGCAAAAGGAAGCATTCAGAGATCCTATCTGTGTTCACTCACAAAAGTGCTTCAGGGACTGACATATTCCTGAGCATGCTCAGTTGAGAGGCACATTCCCAAACATTTAAAGTTATTCAAGAAGGAAAGAGGGCAGATGTAGACCCATTTTTTAGGCACGCTGAACTAGAGATCTTGGGACACGTGTCTCAAAGGTTAAAATGGGGACAGGAACACTTCTGGGCATGCCCAGTTAGAATCATAAATATGGTAATCAGAATTCCTCTTGGCAGGCTAAGCTTCCTCAACACATGTGTGTGTTGGGGAAGGGGGGGTGGAAATGGAGCAGGAAGGAAAATAAAAGCTTACAATAGGAGCATCAACAGGGATTTACTGTGGAAATTTGCCACTAGAAGTGCATGTCTTGCTTGGTGGTCAAGAAAAGTACAAGGAAATCTTGCTAGTTGACAGAAGTCCTGGAGGATAGCATCAGGCTATTCACTTTGTATGAAAGGGAAATACCCAGAGGTTTGAATTTACCCTGGATGAAACCCTATAATACTAATGGATTTTGAAAGAAAAAAATCTAAACATATGTGATTACTGGAATTAGATGATCTGAAGAGGAGATTATAGGTGGCTCTTTCAGAGTGAGAAGGAATAAGAGGATATTTCTGTTTATGTGAGGAGATTCTCAGTAACCAATGGGAAGGTGACTCTGGGAGACACATCTTCCTCCTGTAGTCCTTGTTCATTCAATTCTATGGCAGCAGAGAAGCAGGGTGTCTACTCTCCATAGCCGGGAGGGACTCCTTCCCAAGCCTGTTTGGTGCTACCATTGCAATGACAGCCAATGTGGAATCTTTGCAAGAATTCTGCTTCCTAATAGCTGGGGTGGGCAGTGCTGATAAAATCTAGTGGCAGGGTCTCAGGAGACAGCTCCATCAATAAAGTGCTTACCGTGTAGGTAAGACCTGAGTGTGATTTGTGCCACTTACACAAGAAGCTGTGTGTCATGGAGCGTACTTGTAAATCGTAGGGCTGTGGGAACAGCAAACAAGCAGATTCCTGACCAGCTTGCCTAGCCAAGTCTTAGATGCTAGTGAGAGACCCTGTCTCCAAGCATGAGGTGTGACATGCTTGACTTCTGAGGAGTGACAGCTAAGGTTGGCCTCCATATGCACATACATACATACACCTGCACATGTGCAACACACAGGCACACAGACACACACACACACATGAGAGAGAGAGAGAGAGAGAGAGAGAGAGAGAGAGAGAGAGAGAGAGAGAGAGAGAGAGGAGGATACCTGGTGGTAAATACTGTTTATTTCATTCATATTTAATCAAGCAAAACCACCCCAAGTTACTATATTTACAAAGGCATCGTTTCTCAATCGAGCAGGCTGTTCAGCCATACTGTTAGCAAGAACCACTGTTGCCCTTTGAAGTTTATCTGTTTTTCTCTTTGCTTCCTATTTGGTTAAGATACTGGGGATGGACTTATTGGCTAAAATACTTATAAGTTAAATATTTATAATTGCATCATCCTGCACGGTAGAAAAGGGAATTTTACTCAATGAACAGCCTGTGAACAAAAGGTCGGAGCAAATCAAGAAGAGACGATTCTTCCATGTCGGTTTATAGTGTGTGTGTGTGAGTGTGT
Organism: Mus musculus; assembly: GCF_000001635.26. Lineage (NCBI taxonomy): Eukaryota > Metazoa > Chordata > Mammalia > Rodentia > Muridae > Mus > Mus musculus. The sequence goes on from NC_000084.6 coordinate 84,916,539, forward strand.
GTGTGTGTGTGTGTGTGTGAGTGTGTGTGTGTGTGTGAGAGTGTGTGTGAGAGTGTGTGTGAGTGTGTGTGTGTGTGTGAGTGAGTGTGTGTGTGCATCTGTCCAGACACCAATCCATCTGTGTGTATGTGTTTGTTTGTATTTTAAATCCAATCAATAAAAGCAATAAAAAGATGTGCATGCTGTTATACATGATCATCGGAGAGGTGACTTTTGCTCCATTCTTGGAGTACTGTGGTCTTCTGACCTGACAGTGAGGTGAGGCTGTGGGGAGCTGGGATGCTGATAGCCTTGAACATGTCCAAGGCCTTACGTCCATCAGAATGGCTAAGATAAAAAAAAACTTGAGAGATAATATATGCTGTCCAGGATGTGTAGCAAGCAAAACATTTTTTTCATTGCTGGTGGGAGTGCAAACTTGGACAACCACCTTAGAAATCAATCTGGCAGTTTCTAAGAAAACTGAGAATAATTCTACCTCAAGACCCAGCTATATCTCTCCTGAGCATACACCCAAAAGGATGCTCCAACATCCCACAAAGACACTTGCTCAACTATGTTCAAAGCAGTTTTATTCGTAATAGCCAGAAACTGGAAACAGCCTGGATGTTGCCTCTTTGTTTCTTAAAGAACTTGTTGTCTATTTGGGGGACCAGACCTTTCCACTGCCATTCCTGATTCTAATTATGAGACTTTAGCAGAACTGTGGGCCTTGCTTTTGGCACCTTCATCAGGACAGCTGGCTGTCTTGATGTCCGAGTGTGGCATCTTACTCCTGTAAAACTGAGGAGGAACCAGGCTGGCACTTTGCATGCCATGGGCTGTGGGGCTTTGTTTCTGGTGATAGATGGGAGCTGGCAGCAGCGAGGGAGAAGACACAGAAGCAGGGAGGCTGCTGGTGTCTTCGAGGCTTTCCCCTGGTATTCTTCTGAACAGTTGCATCTATGACCTTCTCACATCTATCTGGTTTATCAGCCCTTTTCTTTTTCTCTTTTTTTTCAAGACAGGGTTTCTCTGTATAGCCCTGACTGTCCCGGAACTCACTTTGTAGACCAGGCTGGCCTCGAACTCAGAAATCCACCTGCCTCTGCCTCCCGAGTGCTGGGATTAAAGGCCTGCGCCACCATGCCCGGTTTTACTTAGATTTTTTTATCGTCAAGTATCAGAAACACAATTCAGTCAAACTGTGCATTTTTTTTAATGGTATCAGCTTGGGATTTTGAAAAGGGCTTATAGCCAGGCGTGGCGGTGCACGCCTTTAATCCCAGCACTCGGGAGGCAGAGGCAGGCGGATTTCTGAGTTCGAGGCCAGCCTGGTCTACAAAGTGAGTTCTGGGACAGTCAGGGCTATACAGAGAAACACTGTCTCGAAAAATCAAAAAAAAAAAAATCTAAGTAGATATAAGATTAATTTTCTAGGCATTGTGTTAACAGCTGGGTACTGAATTATAACCACACACCAATCTACTGTTGGGCCTGAAATAAAGAGGTAGTGCTCACACGATGAGACTGGATCTTCGTGCTCCCAGAGGAGACTGCTGTGCTCACTCCCTGTGGCCACAGCATCCCTTGACTGTCATCCCTGAGTCACACGAACCTCTCTTTGGGCAGATACACATTCTGAGCTGTCCAGTCTCATCTTCAGAGGCTGTGACGCTTCTTGCACCACCTTACCTAAATACCCCTGTGTGAGGTAGCATCTTTCCTCATTGGGACACACAAAACCTGTAAATACATGGACTTTTTATACCTGTCAACTGCTTGTCATTAAAGCTAATCGCTTTCTGAGAGCACCTAAGGAAACAGGCTCATCTCTTTTACGAGGCTGATGTAGAAATATTACCAAGATACAGAAACTCCTTTTAATGGTATGTAACTTCTGCCATTGTCTTTTCAGATTTGCCTATTCTAATTAGAACACAGAAAAGTTTACATGGACTCAGTTTGGAACAACTACAGCTGTTCTGTACCCTAAGTGTTGGGATTGGCCCCAGATTAACAATCTTAGTTGTTTTTTTTTTTTTTTTCTTTTGTAGTTTTTGTCTTTACTTTTCTTTGACTGGTTATCTGATAAAATCCTTGGAGGAAAAGAGTTTCATCTGGCTTGCAGCTCATGGGTGCCATTCACTGCAGTGAGAAAATCAAGGGGGCAGGAGCTCTGTGATGTCATATCCACAGTCAGGAGGCAGTAATGAATACATGCATGCTCACTATCTCCTTCTTTTTCAGTGCAGGAATTCACGCCTAGGGCATCGAGTTGTCAGTGTTTTGTCTGGGTCTTTTCATATCAATGAACACAACAAAGATACTGTAAGCCCTGTCCTGAGACTCCAGCCTGAGTCTCTGGGAGATTTATGTGGCCTTGGAGATGTTCCTTGGGGGCTTTTCCTAATATGGAGCAGCAATGGAGACAGGCTTCTGTTGCCTGCTTTCCAGAGCACGGTGCCCTGTGGCTGGGCTCTCAGACAAGGGCCAAACACCTCCAGAATGGTCAGCGAGGGACCCCCAGTTTGATTTGTAAGCCTCTGAATTGTGCATCATAAGCCAGATTGGCCAAGTTCCTTGGCCTGCCTTCAGTTCTCAGATAACAGCAGGGTTATCAAAATCCTACTTGCATTCATTTCTCCCAGTCCTTGGGAAGCAAAAAGGGATGACAGTAACACAATAAACATCCATATAACCCCATTTAACCCTTACAACCAGCCCACTAATGGGCTCTGTAACTGTTTTCCTTTCCAACAGTACAGTTCAGAAGTACCCAGAATTCTTGGTTCAAACAAGAAATGATTTTTCTTTTGAAGTTCTAGACATCAGAAGTTCAAGGTCAAGTTATGGCAAGGCTGTGCACCTCTAGAGGCCCTGGGAGAGGATCCTTTGTTAGGACGCTTCCCTCATTCATTGCTGACTGGGAATCCTTTCATTTCTTGAGTCAGAGACATATCACTCTAGTTTCTGCTTCTGCCCGCAGATAGCCAATTCCCCTTTCCACTTTTCTTCTCTGGCTTTCGTCTTCTCATAGGTCATCAGTACTGGAGTTAGAGATCCAAGTGTAGCTCATCTGCACTTACTTGCATGTTAAGTTCTTCTGCAAAGACCCTGTTTTCTAAATACAGCGTCACAGTCACCTGTAAGTCACCATGTTGTAGGTGAGAAAGCCATGCTCTCAAGCAGTGACATCGCCACCAGACTTGTTTTCCTTTTTTTTAAAGCTTTATTTATTTATTAATTATATGTAAGTACACTGTAGCTGTCTTCAGACACTCTAGAAAAGGAGTCAGATCTCATTAGGGATGGTTGTGAGCCACCATGTGGTTGCTGGGATTTGAACTCAGGACCTTCGGAAGAGCAGTCAATGCTCTTACCTGCTGAGCCATCTCACCAGCCCAAAATTGTTTTGTTTTGTTGTTTTTGTTTTTTGAGACAGTATAGACCTGGCTGTCCTGGAACTCTGTAGACCAGGCTGGCCTCGAACTCAGAAATCCGCCTGCCTCTGCCTCCCAAGTGCTGGGATTAAAGGCGTGCACCACCACTGCCTGGCATGCCACCAGACTTTAGAAGAGGCAAAATTGGGCCCCTAGCCCATTCTGTCTGGATGGGAGACCGTGCTGCTTCTGCTCAGCACAGGATCCTGAGCAGCTGTCACCCAAGGTCCACCTGCATCGTGACCGTTAGCCCCTGTTCATATATTACATGGTATGACTAGACTCCCTCCATCACTAACTTAGGTCTATATCCATGGGGTTATTTGTTTGTTAATTTATTTTTTATAGCCCAAGGTGCTCTCATGTCTCATCTTCTCAGTAGGAAGGCAACACCGAATAAGAATCCCAATTGGTTGAGAAAGGCTTTACCTAGCCGGGCGTGGTGGCGTATGCCTTTAATCCCAGCACTCAGGAGGCAGAGGCAGGCAGATTTCTGAGTTCGAGGCCAGCCTGGTCTACAAACTGAGACGAGAAAGAGAGAGAGAGAGAGAGAGAGAGAGAGAGAGAGAGAGAGAGAGAGAGAGAGAGAGAGAGAGAGAGAGAGGCTGTGCCATCGGGGATACAGGGAGGTAGGTTGTTCCAGGACTTTCAGACCCTGTCACAAATGAGAAGTGTTGTTATACAGTGGGGTGCCTCCTGAGGCTAGAGAAGTCCTGCCTCACTGTCTGTCACTTGACTTTCGTAGGGGTCTGTGCTCTTGGAGCTGTAGAATTAGTGAGATTCTGCACCATCCTGAGCCCATACTAACCCAGGTCTAGTTATTATTACCCACCGAGGAGACCACATGGAGCAACTATGTTCATGGCTTGTCTTCCTTACTGGCACAGTGCCCCGTGTCCTCTATTCCTTGCAAGCACTTTATTATAAAGAAAAAATATGATTGTTATTCATATAGATACATCAATACATTCTGGCCCACATGAATATTCACTATTCTGGCCCCATTTATCTTTATTCATATGTACTTATGTCCTGTGCTGACCACTTGGTATTAGACTGGTTCTCCCACTGTCAGCAGGCACTAGCCACATGTAGCTCTTCATCTAAGGGTAGTACCATAGGGAATTTCCCCTGTCTGTGTTAGCATGTCAATTGGTGTCATCATGTTGGTCTTGTTCAGGCAACTACATTGTTGAGAGTTCATGGGCTCAGCTGCCCTGTCAAATATTGAAGACACTATCTCATAGCAGACATTCTGGTCTTCTGACTCTTGCAATCTTTCTATACCCTTGTCCATGACTCCCCGCTTAGCCTTAGGTATAGGGGTTAATACTGTAGACAGGTCAGTTGGGGCTGGACATCCCACAGCCATTTATTCTCTCCAGTTTAGCTGCTTGTGCATCTCTGCAGTAGCCTCCATCTGATGAGAAGTGAGACCTACATCTGTGAGAGTAAGGTTGGGGCATGGAATGCAGCTAGAAGATGCACCAGTTTAGGAAGGTGGCAGTGGAAAGTCCTCCTCTCAGGTCATGACCAGTGGCTGGATTTATAGTAGCCAAATCAATTTCCTCCTGTTGAGTGGTCCAATTACACAGATGCTCTTACCCTTAGAATAAAAGTGCCATTATTGTACCATTGGGATGTCTTGCTGGTCCAGGCCTTGTTGTGGCTTATAGGCTTAATCTGCGTTAGCAGCTTTCATAGCACGGGATGTTCGTTTGGTTGCCCTACTTCAGCCCCTTTGAGGTAACTATGCATTGAGAAACTGGATGAGGTTCATCCTGAACTTCCAGGTTAATCACTGTGTCAGGGAATTAGGGCCTATTTTACAATTTGAGGAAGTTTCCTGGGTCATAAAGAGGCCTCTGGGGCTTGGAGAATTCCCCAGTTCTCCTATCTGTGCTGCGTGTGGTTCAACTCAACACCCAAAGTATAGGTCAATGAGCACAGGGCAAAGGTCAATGGTACAAAGGTTAGTTTTTAGGTCTTTGGACTGGTCAAAAGTATATTTCACATTCTCTCTTGGATTTGGAGAACCTTCCTCTTCCCCTGAGCAAAGCAGACACAGTGTGTTTCTTTCACTAGAGTAGGAGACAAGAGGAATACCACCCCAGCAGGTGCTGGCAACTCAGAGAGGTAGGAGAACTCTCTAGAAGAGCCTGACAAGGCTTTTAGAGAATACTTAAAAAACAAAACAAAACAAACAAACAAACAAAAAAAACCAACCAACCAACCAACCAAGCAAAGCCTGTCTCAAATCCACACAAATCATTGAAAGGGTTTTACAACTTAAATTTAATATGAGAGAAATCTATCACCTATGTGTTTTCTGGGTCTGCTTAGGTTCCTAATGCTGTAGCTCTTGCAAACTCCCTTCTCTAAACAAACACAAATGAACCTACAAATTGCCTCTCTTTCTGTACCGAATACACGGTCTCTCAACATCTCTTTCCACACCGAATGCACATGAGTCTACTGGATGTTCTTCCCTCCCCAGACAGCTCATGCCTTTCTTACTGTGTTTCCTTTGCTGGTGCTGAGAGTGACTCTGACACTCACAAGTAGTTAGTTATTGTGCTTCTAGTTGGTTTAATTCTTTAAGGCAGGATCGTGTCTTTTCCACTGCCCAGGTCAGGCTTATAGAATGCATGGAGTAATACAGTTAAAACTACCTGAAAGCTATGTGGACAGTTTTCCATTTCCATTTAGATAGGCTTATTAGGCATCCTGGTCTCAATGTCTGTTGCCATGACCATCAACAAACAGCAGTTCAGGGTTAAAAAGGTTTATTTTAGCCTACAGTTCCAGATTATAGTCCATCACTTTGGAGAACTCAAAGCAGGAAGTCAAAGATAGTTAAGTCCTTTGTCAAGAACAGAGAGAAGGGGAACATATGTAAATATTCAACTCACTCTTGACACCTAAACAGTCCGGGATCCCTGCCTAGGGTAACACTGCTCCGTAAACATACACACAGGCCAAACTGATCTCTTAATCTCTTGGGATATAAATAATGTTGTGATGTAATTAAATGCTGTAGAAAATTATTTTTTTTAAACAGACTTTGAGGGGATAGCTAAAGAAATAACAGGGCCTAATGAATGTTGTTACAGTGTAAATACTTGCAACCCAACTTTATAAAAGGTCTATGTCCACTCATACGGTGGTGTCTGTGGCCCTCTAGTGGTTCTGAGAGTTAGAGCATGAGTTATACTCAGAAAATCCTGAGGACCAAGATGCATCGGTGGGGAGGCAAAAGACATCAACAAACCTAAGAGAAACCCACAAATCATCTCTGAGAAGATGAACAAGATCGACAGACTATTGACCCAATTATCACCCCATCCAAAAAAAAAAAAAGATAGGACCTGAATTAACAGAATCAGAAACAAATGGAAGGAACACCAAAGAAACTCAGAATATTAATTACAAAGGAATACCTTTAAAATCTGTATCCCAAGAAACTGGGAAACCTAGAAGTGGATGAATGTATAGATTTAACACCATGACAGAAATTAAATCAAGAAGAAGTCAGCAACCTAAACTGACCCATATCAGATGGGATTAGTCAGGTGTGGTGGCTCCTGCCCTTAATCCCATCAGGCAGATCTCTAAGGGCAAGGTTTACAGAGTGAGTTCTAGGTCAGCCAGGGCTACACAGAGCAACTCAGTCTCAAAAACCAACCAACCAGCCGGGCGTGGTGGTGCACGCCTTTAATCCCAGCACTCCGGAGGCAGAGGCAGGCGGATTTCTGAGTTCGAGGCCAGCCTGGTCTACGAAGTGAGCTCCAGGACAGCCAGGGCTATACAGAGAAACCCTGTCTCGAAAAAACAAACAAAAAAAACAAAAACAAAAACAAAACAAAACAAAAAAACCAACCAACCAAACACAGAAACACAAACAAGGAGATGGAAGTAGTGATAAACGCCTTCCAGCTAACAAAGCCCAGAACCAGATGGACTTGTGCAATACGCATAACATTTTCCATCTGGGTTGACAACGCTCCCTCCAAAAGTCATATACTATTTAACAAAAATTCCACCTGGCATAAGAAGTTCCCTTTTGGGTTGTTGGTTAGGCTTGTATAAGAAACTCCCTACCGTTACATTGTGATTTTCTTTAGTTTCCCCCAGCAGGCACTTAGGGGAAAGTAAGTACCTAGTGCTATAAACACCAAGCACGCAGACACAGAGTCCAGAGGCCCCTGAGCTGGGCTTGACCCGAAAGTGTCCTCCCCGAGAACTAACTTTCAGAGAACCAGAAGGTGCTCTATGCAAGGAGAGATGAAACCAACAGTCCCCAGTGATGGAGAGCTTCCTGGCAGGCATGCTGGACATACCAGTCTAGGGGAACACTGGACACATTTGCTTAAGAAATTAGACTATAAGCTGGATAGACATGGATTGTCTAAGCTAAGCGCCAATGTTCTCTAGTAAATGGTTTATTAAGAACTCTACTGTACAAAACTGTGTACTGAATGAAGATGTGACTCTGTGTTAAAGCATTTGTTCAGAATTTACAATATCCTAAGCTCAAGTCTAGCTCTGGAGTAAAAACAAAACAAAAGATATTTCCAGTATAGTAGAAATAGGGCAACTTTTTTTTCCCCCCGAGACACGATTTCTCTGTATAGCCCTGGCTGTCTTGGAACTCAGTTTGTAGACCAGGCTGGCCTCGAACTCAGAAATCCGCCTGCCTCTGCCTCCCGAGTGCTGGGATTAAAGGCGTGCACCACCACACCCGGCGAAATAGGGCAGCCTTATATTACTGCAAAGATTGTAAATAATAGCAGATTAAATAGATGGGTGTAAAGAAAAATAACTTCTTTATTATTAAGAAGGAAATAAAGAGATTAAACTAGCCCTTATGAAATAAAAGTTGGTTTTTTTTGTTTTTTGTTTTTTGTTTTTTTTTTTTGGTAAAACCAGGGTTTTTTACTGTTTGTATTTATGCTTATACAGTGAGAACATTGCCAAGACAGATTTATGATTCAAATTCTGCAGTGAGGACTCGGTATACACCAGAAATGGTCCACTTTAGTTCCTAGGTTCTTGGTTTTAGTGATGCCAAATAACTCATCTCAAGGCCTATAAAAATGAGAATTTATAGGATTGCATGTCATGTGTTCATAATATGTGAGAATGAACACTGTAGTTTTGGATCACTTAAAGGTCTCAGATGGGGAGAACAGGAGGATGCGTCAGTAGGTAAAGTGATGCCTGAGGCCCGAGTTAGAACTCAGAACACATACAAAATCCTTGAGCGTGGTGATGTAGGCTTATAATGCAAGCGCTGGAAAGGCAGCCAGCCAGCCTGGACTCCTGTTAGGCTAGCCTCTTGGTGAGAGGTCTGAGCTTGTGCTCAGGCTTCATTCATACCTGCACGAATCCTTTCTTTCTTTCTCTCTCTCTCTCTCTCTCTCTCTCTCTCTCTCTCTCTCTCTCTCTCCCCCTCCCTCCCTCCTTCCCACCTCTTTACCCCAAATAGGACCCTGTGTACCATGATGGCACACAAATCCCAGTCTGAGGTGCCTCTGATGAGGGATTCCTTCAAGTCTTTCCCTTTCACCTACTTCTTTGACCATCACTATGAAGTCCACTGTGGTCCCTCTAAAACTTTAGGGAAGTCTGCGCACTCCATAATTTAGATGCTGAGCATTTTCATAGGGTGGGCACCCCATTGCAATGGGGCTTTTATTCTACTCGTGATGAGCTATCTCTATTTTTATTCCAATTTTCACAGGACCACTCTCGGCTGATGAGTCTTAATGATGCTCTTGAAAGAGGTCTTCCTCTCCATCATTCTGGTGTCTGTCTGATTCTCTCTGTCTCTCTGTCTCTGTCTCTGTGTGTGTGTGTGTGTGTGTGTGTGTGTGTGATTTCACTCCTACTTAGTCTGCTGTTATTGGAGGAGTCACAACCTTCACTTGGTTTTATTCCACATGAGAAAGTGTCCAGACCCCTCCCCCCGCCCCACAATAGCCTCTCACTGGCAAAGTCAGAGTTTGCACAGGCTTGGTTGCATTGTCTGGTATTTCTGATGGTAGAAACAGAGAGCAAAGAGAGACGCGCTCCAGGAATCAGATTTTCAGAATATAAGGGGCATTATTTGTTTTCTCACACCACATTTTCCCTTTCTTTAAAATATTTACAATTTTTTTTGGGGGGGGGTGGATTTTTCAACCATAACCAGAAGGCAGAGGAGATGAGCCTTCCAGCTGCCCTAGTTTTGTGCCATGAAGGGACAGAATGGGAGATAAATATGTTCTCCTTTCCTCCTGAGAATTCATAGTTCCCATTAAGGGGTGATGTGGTAGGCAGTGCTGAAGGAACAGCACGTGGAAGAAATATCTATTGGTGGGTGTGGAAGAAAAGAAGATCTGGCAATGACCTTGGACTTGGAGAGACAGGGCCATGCATGTGGAACGACTTCAAGGCCAGCTGTGGCAAGCATGGTGCAACCCCATGGTAGACACAGAATGATTTCCAGTGAAAAGAGAGACACACAAGGGAGGAGGAGCTATGAAGAAGGAGGTGTGCTTGTATGTGCAGAGGCCAGGACTGCGCAGGGCTCTGCGGTGTGTGCCTGTGGGAGGAGATGCTGCCAAGCTGGTCTTTCCTCCACCGAAGCTTTGCACCTCAATGCTGCTGATGAGCTTGGTCCCCAGCCTGTCTTGAGGTTCTAATTTGAGAATTCTTGTTCTAGATTTCCACGTACCATTTCTATATCTGCCAGGGCAGGAAGAGGTGTGTACAGCTGCCAGAGAAGTAAGAACTCTTGAAGCAGCCATACTTTTGAGCATTTTTTTTTTATTGCACACAAATTTGGAATAAACCACCCTGCTTTGTGTGAACGTGTGACATTCGGGTGTGGACATTCAACATGCAGGCACGGACATGTGTAGTATGAACATGTGATATGTGGGTGTGGGCATGCAACAAGCCTTTAATGAAAGCTGTCACTTTGCCATTTGCTACGTCTGTGTGTCAATGTATGTTTCTTTTGCTCCTTGTGAGAAGGGAGAAATTATTGAAAGTTTTATGGGTCTGTTTCAAGTCAAAGTTCTGGGAGCATGTAAGCTTTCAAGTTTCTGAGGACACAAATTAAGCTGCCTTAGCTATTCAGTTCCAAAGTTTCTGGATTCTGTTTCCAACCCTGGGTTCTCAGCCCCAACCCTCATCTCAGCGCCCACCCTGCCCCACTCTGAGCAAAGTATCTGTTAGATCACTTTTATCCGCAAAAACAATTAAAATATAAAATGTCTTACGTAGCTGAGGGAAGTCAAAGACTTGGATCCATAAGGATAAGATAAAGGTTTTTTTTAAAGGTTTTTCAAGACAGGGTTTCTCTGTGTAGCCCTAGCTGTCCTGGAACTCACTCTGTAGACCAGGCTGGCCTCGAACTCAGAAATCTGCCTGTCTCTGCCTCCCAAGTGCTGGAGTTAAAGGCGTGCACCACCACTGCCCGGCTACCCTGGATATCTTACCTGACCTATTGTGAATATCCATACCTGAATCTTGTTGTCTAAATCTTTATCTTTGTTGGACAGTGGTGGCACACGCCTTTAATCCCAGCACTTGGGAGGCAGAGGCAGACGGATTTCTGAGTTCAAGGCCAGCCTAGTCTTCAGAGTGAGTTCCAGGACAGCCAGGGCTAGACAGAGAAACCCTTTTTTGGAAAAAAAAATATCCATGGAACCTAGACTTAGCCATAAATAAAACATATTATATAACTCGTTATATAACCAGTTCTAGCAAGATGTCACTTTCATGTGATTTTGTGTAAATGTCCTTGATATGGAGGGCTCACATCTGCTCCTGAGTGAATAGAATGTTGATTTGCTGAGGGCTCTGCACATTCTCAACTGCTGGGCGGATCCCTCTTGACCCTCTCTCTATCCCTGGCCTTACAGCCCCATCCTTCATAGCCCCACCTTCTCAATGAAAACGGCCACACTAATTAGGAACTCAGAGGCATCCGAGAATGACAGCTTGCTTATGAAACTGTTGTTCTTGCCCCCTTCACAAAGTTTGTCAATCACAGGGAACAAGGAAGTAGATGGTGGTGAGAGTGAGCTTATCTCATGGGTGTGTCATGGCTTCTGTGTTCTGGTATGAGATGAAGTTTCCAAGGTGGGGGTGGAGGGATAAGCTACTCATTAAAAAGAAGAAGAAGAAAAAAAGACCTACAAGGCTACTGAACTGATTAAAATGTGTGCAGTTGCAGAAAGTTAGAATGTTGCGGATCCGGAATTTTACCCTCTACCCCAATAGTTTACTCATCATAGTCTGACTGCCATTCTTGTGATTACAATGGGAAATGTTTTAGGATGTATTAACTTAACAGACCACTAGCTTCCACCAACCCAAAAGCTAATGGTGGGGCTCATGGCTCTAACTGCATATGTAGCAGAAGATGGCCTAGTCAGTCATCAATGGGAGGAGAGGCCCCTGGTCCTGCGAAAATTCTATGCCCAGTATAGGGGAATGCCAGGACCAGGAAGCAGAAGTGGGTGTGTTGGGGAGCGGGGACAGGGTGGAGGGGGTAGGGGATTTTCAGAGGAGAAACTAGGAAAGGGGATAACATTTGAAATGTAAATAAAGAAAATATCTTTGAAAAAAAAAAGAATGTCATCAGATGCCATCAAAAATGTGTCTCAGAGATTTCCCTGTGTTTCTGTAATGCACCTAACTGATGCCCCACTATATTTGAGAAGTGTCTTGATTTATGACTTTTTTCTATGTCTATACAAATTTTAGGAAACTGTTATCACATTGGAACACGGTTTTGGATTTTTAGGCATCTTGAGCCTGTGTGCCTGGGCTATGACCCTCTTAGTTGGCACTGGAATAAACTGCCTCTTAATCCCTTCAGAGCAAAAGCCGTTTCTGCACTAGGCACAGAGGACATCACACTCCGAAGCTGTTTCCTTTCTCTGACACCCCATTTTTATCTCCGAGCACTTTTCCTTTCCATCAGATATGTTTCCAAAGATTTATTTTTTGATATTCAGGAAATAGTTTACCTATTATAAAAAAAACAGTCAAAAGCCGGGCAGTGAGACAGGCATGGTGGTGCAGGCCTTTAATCCCAGCACTCGGGAGGCAGAGGCAGGCAGATTTCGGAGTTCGAGGCCAGCCTGGTCTACAGAGTGAGCTCCAGGACAGCCAGGGCTATACAGAGAAACCCTGTCTCAAAAAACCAAAAAAAAAAAAACAAGACAAAACGTCATGAAGCTTCTAAATTTTTACAGCACGCAAATATGATCCTAATAAAAATTCCAGATGTGTTATTCCCAGACGATATCAATCCCAATGACCGTGCTGCCAGGTGAACATTACACCCCATAGTGTCTGTCTAGGAGAGATGTCCTTAAGTGGTGCTTCTCGTGGAACCTCACAACCGCCTAGCAACAAAGCAGCAGAGCAGGTGCTTTCTAAGCTTTGGGGTCAGTAGGTTGGCGAGCTGGGAAGCATCTGGGACATCTGGACTGTTGCTATATCAAGTTTAAACTAAACTTTAAACGTGTTCTAACAAATCCAATGTGAAGGTTAGAGCACCTCGTCTTACTTTTTTGTCTGTTTGTTTCCACAATGTCAGAATTCATTAATAAGAAAATCACAAGCTTTGCCATTTTTGACCCACCCTTTGATTGATCTTATGTAAATTAAAGCAAAATAGTCTGCCATCTACCCAACTAGCTATCCATTCATCTACCATCCACCCAGCCAACTATCCACCCGTCTGCCATCCACCCAGCTAGCTATCAACCCATTGACTATCTCAGTGTCATGAGAGCAACACTCTTCGTTCCTATCATCAGACAGCTGTCACAATTCATTACATTTTATTAGAAAAGACATTCTGTCTATGAGAAAATTGTTTTGAGTATACAAACGTACATCTCTGGGATTAACAAAATTATATTAAAACACTAAAAAAATATCCTATCAATAAGGTTGTCTGTGGTGGGAATGGTGCCCCTTGCTGGGGGTTTCTGCAGAGCACATAGCAGAAGTCATCGGCCTATGGCAGCCACACTAAGCCATGTGGCTCTGATCTACCTGGAGCCTTAAACTTCTGCCTGGAGCCCCTCTTCCTGCCCACATGCTGCCGCTGCATACTCTTTCAAGATGGTTTTAAGTGATGTCCCCAAACTTCAGAAAGAGCACACATTGCAGCCATTTAATTATCCCATATAAGGAAAGCACACATCCCCACCATTGCCTACCAGCCCAGGTTCTCATAAGCCTGGAACTGACTGTGAGCCACAGTCACCAGGTCCTCATGAGGTTTCTAAGGTACCTGGGAAAGGAACTAGCATGAAGATGTCAGGAAAGGGAAAAGTCAGGTCTATAGCTTGCTGTTCAATCGATCTTCCACCCCCATGTCCTTATTTGTATCATCTAGTGTTATATATAAATTATAATTAAGCTTAGAAAGGGTCTCACCCAAGATAAGATCTTTGTGAAGTATGGAATCCTTCTGAGTTGTAAATTACTACTGACACTTTGGCATTTCTTTAGAGAACAGTAAGTAAAGTAGTGAAAAAGACAAAACAAATTGTCCTTCCAAGCCCACCAGCTGTTCACACCCCAGCGCTTGCTCCCTCACTCCCTCGCTGGGATTTCCCCAGACACTTCTAAGGATCAAAGCTCATTTGCTTCTAGGTAGGTGCTAAAGAGCAGCCTGGCAAGCTGAAAAAGATCTTGTAAGCTCCCATCCCTAACCCAGAAGCTATCTCCACTTGACAACTGCGTGCAAAGGAAAAACTCAATTTTCTCCAATTGGGTCTACAAACCACACACTTAAGGACGGGCCCCCTGCCCAGTGGCAGATGGCCAACATAAAATGAGCTCCACTGTAGTACTGTGTCCAATTTTCTGAGGAACCGCCAGACTGATTTCCAGAGTGGTTGTACAAGCTTGCAATCCCACCAGCAATGGAGGAGTGTTCCTCTTTCTCCACATCCTCGCCAGCATCTGCTGTCACCTGAGTTTTTGATCTTAGTCATTCTGGCTGGTGTGAGGTGGAATCTCAGGGTTGTTTTGATTTGCATTTCCCTGATGATTAAGAATGTTGAACATTTTTTCAGCTGCTTCTCAGCCATTCAGTATTCCTCAGTTGAGAATTCTTTGTTTAGCTTTGTACCCTATTTTTAATAGGGTTATTTGATTTTCTGGAGTCCATCTTCTTGATATATATATATATATATATATATATATATATATATATATTGAATATTAGTCCCCTATCTGATTTAGGATAGGTAAAGCTCCTTTCCCAATCTGTTGGTGGCCTTTTTGTCTTATTGACAGTGTTGTTTGCTTTACAGAAGCTTTGCAATTTTATGAGGTCCCATTTGTCGATTCTTGATTTTACAGCACAAGCCATTGCTGTTCTGTTCAGGAATTTTTCCCTTGTGCCTATTATCTTCGAGGTTTTTTCCCCCCACTTTCTCCTCTATGAGTTTCAGAGTCTCTGGCTTTATGTGGAGTTCCTTGATCCACTTACACTTGAGCTTTGTACAAGGAGATAAGAATGGATCAATTTGCATTCTTCTACATGCTAACCGCCAGCTGACCCAGCACCTCACAGTCAGCTATTGGATGGAACACAGGGCCGCTAAAGAAGGAGCTAGAGAAAGCACCCTCGGAGCTAAAGGGATCTGCAACCCTATAGGAGGATCAACAATATGAACTAACCAGTACCCCCCAGAACTGTGTCTCTAGTTGCATATGTAGTCGACCATCAATGGGAGGAGAGGCCCTTGGTCTTGGGAAGATCATATGCCCCAGTACATGGGAATGCCAGGGCCAGGAAGTGGGAGTGGGTGGGTTGGGGAGCAGGGCACAGTGGGGGAGCGGGGAGGGTATAGGGAACTTTCGAGATATCATTTGAAATATAAATGAAGAAAATATCTAATAAAAACAATGGAAAAAAATGAGCTCCACGCTATTAGTGGAGGTGTTTGCTTGTTTTTGTTGTTGTTTTTACCTTACAGGTCTTTTGCTTACATATTATGGTTTCTGATTTTGTGGTTTTATGGGATTTCTTTTTTCTTTTTTTCTTTTTCTATCTGAGATAGGGTTTCTCTGCGTAGCCCTAGCTGTCCTTGAACTCAGAAATCCGCCTGCCTCTGCCTCCCAAGTGCTGGGATTAAAGGCGTGCGCCCAAAACGCCCAGCTTTATGGGATTTCTGTTTGTTTTGTTCAACTCTTGTTTTGTTGCAGTCATTGGCTGTTTTTTTTCTGAGAGAAAAAAAAAGGGGGGGGGTTGGGTGGGGGGGGAGAATCTGGGAGGAGTTAGGGGAGGAGAAACTGTGATCAGAATATATTGTATTAAAAAATTCATTTTCAATTAAACAACAAGAATAAAAATCTCACAACTACTCCAGGACACATCTAATAGCTGCATTGCTGAGGACTCACAAGCCTTTAAAGTCATTCCCTTCCTAAAAACAAAGGCGCGGCCGGGCGTGGTGGCACACGCCTTTAATCCCAGCACTCAGGAGGCAGATTTCTGAGTTAGAGGCCAGCCTGGCCTACAAAGTGAGTTCCAGGACAGCCAAGGCTATACAGAGAAACCCTGTCTCGAAAAACCGAAAAAAAAACAAAACAAAACACAGGCACGCTGAAGCCTGCATATGGACTCTCCAGAAATCAGAGCTGCCTTGGTCTGTTCTCATTATGGCAGCACTGAGGATCTGGGGGACTCTGGGGCTGGCTGAAGTGGGAAGAGCAAGGGGAGGAGTCTGGTCTGAATGCCTTGGAGAAATGAGGAGAGCGTGTTCTTCCTACCCCACTGTCCTCTGCCAGCCAGGGTCTTGTGCCTTATATCCAGAGCCTAAACTTTAATTCTTTGGTCAAAGATATTTCTCAAATACACACTATGGCTTTTTGGTTTTTTTTTTTTTTTTTTTGCATAATGGTGGGTAATAAGGAACATGGATGTTATTAAAAGAATGAGAAGAATAATTTTAGCTTTGAGGATATTTCAAAATGAACAAGCATCAGAGGGAATAATAGAATATTTAAAAATTAATTTAAGCGAGTTTAAATAGTTACAATTGCAATAGTAACTTATTTAATTCAATTTTAATGCAATTAACTTTTAATTAATTTAACACTATAACCTTAAGAGATATTTTTGCACAGCTTATTCTGAAAAAATGGCCTCCTTGGGCCAGCAGGGGCATTAAAGTTGTAAAGCATTATAGGTTATCTTTGCTTCTTAGAGACAATGACAGGGACAGAGAAGGAAAGATGTCCATGCCTTCCTCTTAGGACCAAGAACACTGAGCATAGTCTGTAGTTTCTTCCAGGGACCATTTAAGAAGCAGACAAGCAGGACGGAAGGTGGTGGCACAAGCCTTTAATCCCAGTACTCGGGAGACAGAGACAGGTGGATTTCTGAGTTCGAGGCCAGCCTGGTCTACAAAGTGAGTTCCAGGACAGTCTGGGTTATACAGAGAAACCCTGTCTTGAAAAAACACAAACAAACAAACAAAAAGAAGCAGACAGGCTTGACTGTTTTTCTATACCAACACTTAATCTTTATTGGTGGTCCTTGGATTAACCCCTAAATAACCTAGGGCTTGCTTATATAGTTTTGTGACAAGGAACAGTCTCTGCTGCCAACTTGGGTTTGGACAATTGCTAGGCTCTCTGTTGTTGCTGTGTGGGGCTGATGTTTCCAGGCCCCTGTTCAAAGGCATATTATTCAAAAGAATTGAATAGTGTGTGAAAATAGCAAAGCAGCAGGGATGTCATCCAAAAGTCAAGGCAAAGAACAGAGCAGGGCATGGAAAGATGGGGTCACTGGCAAAGTGTTTGCTGTGCTGTCAAGAGGAATCCAGTGTTCAGCCCTCAGGTAAAAATCACATGGTAGTGTATTTGTATAACAAATACAAGGGCTTAGAAGGCAGAGACAGGTGGCTCATGGGAGCTTGCTGTTCAGTCAGTCTTGACAAATTGGTGAGATTCACGTTCAGTAAAAACCTGTCTCAAAAGAAAAAAAAAAAAAAACAAGGCGGAAACGATAGAGGAAGGCATCCTCATTGACCTTCACACAAACATGCACTCACACAAACATGCACACGCACACACACACACACTCATTACCACACACATAAGAACAGATTGAGGATATTGCAAAGGGGAGATCAGCCTGTGCAAGACTTGCTCAAGAGCCCCAAGTTCCTTTACAAAGCTCTCCATGGGTCTAGGAGGAGGCAGAGTTGGTTGTTAGGGGAAAGAAGTGGGCGGTTTTCTGTTATGATTGAAAGGTTTGGGTTCTATTAGCCCTGTTTACTGCACGTGCCATTTCCTGTGTTGCATCTGATTTAAATCATAGGTATGACCAATCCTGCATAAGGAGAAGACACTAAGTAGAAATTTCCCCCTGTAAATTCACTCAGAGGATACAGTTTGACTTATTGCACGGCCCCCTCCCCCCTTCCAAAACAAACCGGACTAGGCTAAAATGGCACGCAGCCACCGCCCTTAGTTCCCAGATGTGCTTTATCATAACAATGGAATTCCTAGGGGCTTGTTAGATAAACTGTTAAGGTGGACCAACCAGCTAGCTAGTTTGGAAAGAAGTGTGGATAGCTCAATGACAAGAATCCCTGGCTGCTAAGCAAACTGCCTCACCCTACTTTGAGGACTTGTAAGGTGAGTGGCCTTGTAAAGTCTCATACTTAGGGTCTGAGCAAGGGTGGTGTAATGGCTATTCTTGGTTGTCAACTTGACTATGTCTGGAACGAACTTCAGGTCAGAATTGGAGGGCTCACCTGTGATCCAGATCTTGAGGCTTAAAAACACAAGTTTCTGATCTGGATCTTGGCATGGAGATCTTGAGGCATAGTGGCTATGAAAAGCTTAGCCCCAGGCAAGGTAGTACACGCCTTTAATTCCGGGAGACTAAGGCAAGGAGATCTCTGAGTTCAAGGTCAGCCTGGAAGAGAACTAATCCCAGATCAAGGTGTGGTTGTAACACCTTTAATCTGGGCCCTAACTTCTTTAGGAGACTATATAAGGACATCTTCGCCTGCTTCCACTTACTTGCCTGTCCAAGATCTGTTGGAATCTGCTTCTACAGAAGACCAGCTGAAACAAATAGCTTCGTGGGACTGAGCACAACTACTAGATTCTTGGACTTCCGTTCACAGCTGCCAATTGTTGGGAGTACAATAATGGAGGAGTCGGAATTGGAGATGTAAGTCATTATAACAAATTCCCTTACTGTATTGAGACTATCCATAAGTTTTGTGACTCTAGAGAAACCCTGACTACTACTGGTGGGATCTTTTGACCTAAATTTTTTTAAATGGTTTTAGAGCTTTATTGTAAAAGGACAGGGGGAAAATGAAGTTAGAAAGAGGGAAAGAGGCCAGCCATGGCCACGTGGAGAGAGGGGGGAAGAGAGAGAGAGAGAAGGTGGGGTACAGATGAGAGTAAGGAAATTGAGAACTTAATGAGCTTGACATAAATTCTAAGGTAGAAAACTATCATTGTCAGTTCAGCTTCAATTAAAGCAGAAGGCCTCCGATGGGCTGTGATCATTTCTAGAGTAGGCTAGGAAGGTAGAAGGGAGTTCAGTGTCACAGCAACACAGCACCCCTGTCCTGTGGCCCCATGATGGGATGGATGTTCCATGAGGTTTTCTCTTGAGAATGAGTGGAGGCAGGGAGTAGGTCTACATGAGTTGAAGAGCAACAAGGGGTGGAAGCTGAGTGAGGGTCACAGTCTGAGATACTTGCTCTGGTGGGAATGACACTGGTGGGCGTTATGCCCAGTCCTGCCTTCCCACTCCTCAGTCTCTTTACTGTCCTCACCATTTGTCCCCCAAAGCCAAAGAACGTTCACGTGCAAGCCGGGGTTTCCCCCTGGTGAGGCAGAACAGACAGCAGGCTCTAAATATTTTATGCTTTCCAGGACCATTTCCTTTCTGGATATTAAGAATTCATGCCAACGTTTCACAATAGATCATGCAAATACTGATTTGCGTAGTGAACCATTTACTTTGGAGAAGGGTGACAGGCTCTGAGTCAATTCAGAGCAGAGATTTCAAACAGCAGCTGCATCATTTGACTATAACAAACTTATCTACCCAGGGACAAAAATGGAGGAGATATCCCTGAATGTCTGCTTTCCTGTAACAGGTTTTTGGAACAAACTCCTATAGCAAAAGCTGCAAGAGCCATGAGAGGTTTTTTTTTTTTTTTTTTTTTTTTTTTTTCTTTTCCTATTCCTAGTGACATCTGGAAACAGGCTTTGTTATAATCCATGACACTGGCTCCCCTGTCAATGTGGATTTCTTACAAACTAAGATGCTCCTGTTTTTAGCAGCTAAGTTAGGACTCCTTCGATCTACCACGTTCAAGTGTGCAGTCTGAACTTTCAAACCCTCACAAAATAAACCTGTGTGGAGTCTATGCCTTCAAAGGTAGTTAATATAAGACATTACGAGGGACTTTAGCGCAGTATGGTTGGTGTCCCTACAAGAAAAAGACAGTGATATGTCTACAACTATTGGTATGCATCAAGAGCTATGAGTTCTCATTAATATTTCCAACTCAAATCCAGAAATCTAGAGTTCAAATTGTTTTGCCCTTTTCATATTTACAGCTCTTCTCCAACAATGAGAGGAATGGATTCTCCTATTTCTCACAGACTATCTATCACTATTCTATCACATTCGCCATGTCTAGTCAATGTTCCTGTTGCCCCTCACGTGTCCCCTCTTCAACCACCTGAACTCCAGCATGTCCTATAGTCACTTCTGATTACAATCTCTTTCCTTGTCTGTCCAGCCTATGACAACACATCCCGCTTGAGTTTTTCGGTTTTTTTTTGTTTGTTTGTTTTTTTGTTTTTGTTTTTTCTGGTTTTTTGAGACCGGGTTTCTCTGTGTAGCCTTGGCTGTCCTGGAACTCACTTTGTAGACCAGGCTGGCCTCGAACTCAGAAATCCGCCTGCCTCTGCCTCCCGAGCTCCCGAGTGCTGGGATTAAAGGCGTGCGCTACTACGCTCAGCTCCGCTTGAGTTTTTCACCCCACCCCTTTTCTCCTTCAGAGATAACCTCATCCTAGGAGACTTCCATTCCAGGCCACATTTCACATCATCTGCTCATGGTCACTCTTCTCTGAGACACTCCAATTCTCCCCCCTTTTCTAAGAGGCAAACCTGCCTCCTTTGGTCAAAATAATAGCTCTCCTTTCTTCATTTTGTTGATTTGACTTGTTAATAACATAGCAAAACTTCCATGAATAAGACTTGTACAATAACTCATAAAATGTCACGTTTCTAGATCTCACTTAAAACGAGGGTCTAGTGGGATCTAGCTAGTGGTTTGAGTGGTTTCTTAGCATGCGTAAACTCCTCAGCTTGACCACTAGCACCACAAACAAAATAGACAAAAACTCAGCAATAATAATAACTCCAAACTAAACCAAGACAATCCACAAGGGAGGTTGGTGAGATGGCTCAGCGGTTAAGCTCACTGGGACCTCTTCAAGAGGTCATGAGTTCAATTCCCAGCAAACACATGGTGGCCTACAACCATCTTATAGGGGGATATGATGGCCTCTTCAGGCAGGCTGATGTATATGCAGCAGAGCTCTCACACATTAAATAAAGTTTAAGAAAAATCCAAGGGTATTTTGAGCATATGAAGTTTCTGGAAATGTATGTACAGAGTGTACTAGCTGTCATGTATTCTGAGGCTCCTTCCTGTGGTAATAGAAATAAGCTCAGTTCTATGATTCAGTAAGCACAGTTCCAAGAAAGAGCCAGCAATACTTGCTAGTGGCACCATCAGCCCACAAGGTCGTACCCCTAGGTAAGCGCTATTAGCTAGCGACTGATAGCTGCGGAGGGAGGAAGAGACAGGTTTCTTCAGGTGCATGGCTTCTGGAAGGTTGTCCATGCTTTGCTGGACAGTATTACACCATATACTTATGGATGGCTCTAAGCAAACTCAGTGGGTTATAAAGAAGAGGATATGAAGTTGTTGAAAGGGAGCATGGAAGGGTCTGGAGAAACTGGAGGGTGGCTGTAGGGTGGTGGGTAAGATCAAGACAATTATGTGTACGTCTGAAATTCTCAGTGGATAGATTTCAAAAACCTGTTCTTGACTATGCCTCTAACCCCTGTGTTCTGACCATGGTGATTTGTCCTCAGAGTTGCCTACTTATCAAGAACAACACCTCTGTGTGTCAATTGCTTCATCTGGTGTCCACCTTCCATCACTGTAATGCCCGCTTCTCCATGAACATAGTTCCCAGATGGGCTGCAGCTCTGTCCCTCGTTCTTTTCTCAACACTTGTGAAGCACAAGCTTCTCCTGCTGGGGATTCACCTGTGCTTCCTTCCTTGTTAGTTTCTTGGGACCACCATAGACGGTTTAAAGCTAGGGGAATTTATTCTCTTGCAGGTCTGGAGGTCAGAAGCACAAAGCTAAGCTTAGCCTTACAGGGCTTTGTTCCCTAGGAAGACTTCTCTTGGTTTGTGGCTGCATTTTAGAATTTAATTGTTATTTTCTTTTATGAGTATAGATGTTTTGCCTGCATGTATGACTGTGTACCTCTTGCATGTCTGTGGGGGTTAGAAGAAGCCATTGGATCCCCTGGAGCTGTAGTTACATGTGTGGTTTGAGCTGTTATGTATGTATGTATGTATGTATGTATGTATGTATGTGATAGGAACAGAACTCAGTTAGCCAGTGCTCCTAACCACTGCAACCTTTCCAATGCCCACATGGTTTTCTTCTATGTGTGCTGTATACCCTGTCTTAAAGACACTGTCACCGATGTAGTGCCATGGAATTCAGTATAATTTTCATTACCATTATTTTAATTTCCCCTGGACAGGTCCTATTTACACTTGAGCTCACAATCTAGTGTCCTCTGTGAATCTGAATGTTGAGAGCATTGTATAAGTGACCATAGCACCTGTGGAGGCTTGTCTCCTGCTTCAAGACATCACTGTCCACTGTTGATTGGGTGACAGCTAACAGTGTTCTCTCTCTCTTCCCACCCCACCCTCCCTCTCCCTTTCTCCCCCTTCCTCCCTCTCTCCCTCTGTTCCCCCACCCCTCTCTTCTCCCTATGCTGGAACTGAAGAATTGCTTTGCTTTGTCATTCCTCCTGCCATCATGAACTGAAATGTTTGAAACCACGAGCTAACTGCATCTTCCCTTCTTTCCATTCTCTCCGGTTCTGTATCAATGGCGAGAACCCGGGCCAACACAGTAATCTGTCTGTTCAAGGCAGTCAAGATTTCTGAGAAAGGGGTATGGAAGGGGAATGGGAGAGTATTATGACCTAAATACATAAGAATAAAAGATGAAATAAACAATTTGAAAAGGGTAAAAGGCTTCTCAGAAGAGCTCCCTTCCTAAGGAATGGGAATGTATGTTACTTAATAACTGAATTTTATTTTCAAGATTTAGAATTTGTTTAGTGTGTGCGTGCGTGCGTGCGCCAAGTGTGTGAAGGATTTCTGGAAGCCAGAAGAGGATGTTGGATCTTCTGGAGTGGTAGTTACTGGTGGTTCTAAACCACATTGTGGGTGCTGGCAACCAAAGTTCTCCACAGGAACAGTGCATGCTCTTAACCTCTGAGCCATCTCTTCACTCCTTAGTGGATCCTTTAATGTTCATGCTGCTATGCACAGACAAAAAGCATAGGTTAGCATCTCCCCCCCCTCGCCCAGCAACCCTCTGACCTTCAAGGAGGCTGAGTACACAAGTCAACAGAGCAGAAGTCCTTCCAGAAAAATCCTAGTGATCCACAAGGGCAATGGGATCAGAAAATTACCAAAGGGGAAAACGCTACCTGGATGAGAAAAGGTCCTGGAGCAGAGAGAGTTTCTCCTTTCCAGTGACAAAAATTCAGAACATAACTTTTAAGACACAGTTAAACTCTATGGCAGTTTTAAAAAGGCAAGGAAGTTTTGTTGTTTTTTTTTTTTTTTTTTTTTTTTTTGTATTTTGTTTTTTTGAGACAGGGTTTCTCTGTATAGCCCTGGCTGTCCTAGAACTCACTCTGTAGACCAGGCTGGCCTCTAACTCAGAAATACCCCTGCCTCAGCCTCCCAAGTGTTGGGATTAAAGGCGTGCATCACCACGCCCGGCAGGCAAGGAAGTTTCAACACCCTGCAAATAGTTCTGCTCAATAGAATCTGAACAAGGCTTTGGGATGTCATCCTAAAATTCCTCAGCTGAGAATCCATTTCCTTCTTGCTATCTAAATTATTTCAACCGAAAGACAGAATCTAATTAAGCTAAATCCTTTAAGCACATTAAACAATTCAATCTTTTTGTTCTGAAACTTTGCCCAAATTTGAAGAGTGGTCTCCTGTGAATTGTAATGAACAGTTAGTTTCTATGAATACTTCTTCATACTGCTGTAATTTCCATAAAGAATCAGAGGATATTTCCAAAATCCATTTCAGGTAAGCAGAAAAATCTCATCTGGGATTTTCCTCTGGCACTGGTGTCATAGCGACACCTGTCAAAGTGTTAAGGTCAACAGAGATCCAAATTATTCAATTTAATTAATTATTTTTAAATTTCAAATAGGAAACTCAGAGTGCACTTTAGCAACCTGGCCATTTGGGCTGATTTGCCGACTTCTAACTTAGGCTATGTCTGGTCAGCCATGTCATCTTGTAGAGCACAATATCCCAGTATTATCATTCCTGGTTTTGTGGGTTATAATGGCAGGAAATGAGCAGTGCTGTGAATGTCAAATTTGGGGGATGGTCTTTTAAGATTGCTTATGCTTTTGTGAAGTCTTGTTTTTTGTTTTTGCTTGTTTTTTGTTTGTTTGTTTGTTTTTCAAGACAGGGTTTCTCTGTATAGCCCTGGCTGTCCTGGAACTCACTTTGTAGACCAGGCTGGCCTCAGAAATCTGCCTGCCTCTGCCTCCCGAGTGCTGGGATTAAAGGCGTGTGCCACCACGCCCGGCTTTGCTTGTTTTTTTTTACAGGGGTCATAAGCCATCAGAACACATTCTCTTAGATGTGGGATGTGCCCCAGAGGCTTGTGTGTTTGCTTGAATACATTTCCAGCTGTTGCTGGAGGGATTGTGAAATGTTTAGGGGTGGGGACCTTACTGGAGGAAGAGGGCTGCTTTGGGCAGATCTGCTTTTAGCTGGACCAAAGCCAGGCTCAGTTTTCCTGTCTTCTCCCTTGTCTTTCCCTGCTTCTCCTTCTCCTCTGTTTCCTCCGCTCTTCCTCTTTTCTAGGCATGTACACACTCACTCTCTTTCCCCTTTCTTCTCTTCCCTTCTTGTCCTTCCATACTGTGAAGAGATGAGGCATCCCAGCCGCAGGCTCTTGCTGCCTTGGAGCCATCTAACTCCATGAGTTCCCTGGTATGATGCGATATGTCCCCTTAAACCATCAACCAGAATAAAGTCTTTCCCCCTTAAGTTGCTTTGACAGGTATTCCCTCACAGCTTCCAGAAAAGCAGCTAATATTCATTCTCTCTACACGTCAACACTAAGAACACTGTTAGTGTTTTGGCCTGGAGCAAAGAGCTGCTCACCTGGAGGAAGGTGAGCCTGGAGTCCTTGGCCTCATCTTTCTCTCCCTTTAGGCATCCAAGGAGCCTGGTAAAGCTGTATTAAGGACATCTTTCTTTGCTCTCACCAAGGACAATCAAACAACTTGTCACTTCAGCAGGTTAAATGTGTCAGTTTTTATTAAGTGACGACAGATGTGTGTGCACAGGTGGCGGTAGAACTGTAGACCCGATCAGGGAACTGAATGCACTTACAGCTTTGCAGAAAGCTTTTTGGTGCAGTGTTCAGCTGCAGAGGTCAGACATGGCTCTCAGAGTATCTACTGGCTCTGGTCCCTAGAGCACAGCCCATTTTCATGGCAGAAACAAACTGCAAGAAAGAATGTGGGAGCAATAACATTGAACTGTCCGTGAAAGCACTCTTTTGCTCAGTAGCTCCCCATCATCCGCCTTACTGGAGAATTCCATTATAGAGCATAGATCCTTCTGTACTCTCAAGGATGGAGAACATGTGACTGCACTCCCATTTTTTTTGTACTGCGTGAATGAATGTAAATGTAATCTGGAGACATTTCTGATGTAATTAAAGTTTTGAGATTAGGGGTTATCATGGATCCTGTGTGTGGACCTTAAATTCAATGACAGGTGTTATTACAAGAGCTGTTCAGAATTGAGAATATCAAGGGCAGAAGGACCTAGATATGGAGGCCAAGGGGGCAGTGAGGCAGCTATCGCTAAGGCTTACTTGGAGCAATCAAGAGGTAGCAGGGAGAGAAAGGATTCCCTGTGAGCACCTTGAGGGAGCAGTGCCCTGTGAACACCTTGACTTCACTGGTCTCCGGGGTGTAGGAGAATACCTCTGTTATGGACCAGTTAGTGGACATTTTGGCAGCTGCTGAGGATAAAAATGGATGCAGCCCCAGGCCTCCTGGAGCCAAGGTTTAAGAAGGTTTAAAGTGATTTGACAGACAGGCAGGGACTCTATTCTGTTCACTGAAATGAAAGAGATGTGAATAGCTGAGAATGAAAATAAGAGAAAGGGGAAGGCTGAGAATGAATTGAGGCCCCATCCATGTTGACACTAGAAAGACCAGCAGGCTTCTCTGATACACTCAGCTGGCTTCATAAAAGGGCTTGTTTCTAATTCTATGCTTCTTCCAGTGGGTATCAGCTTGGATGCTTAAAACTGTTTTCATCAGTTTTAGGGGAGACTGGGGAGAGGAGGCCATGGAGAACAGGCAGGAAAGAATGATGGAGAAGTGGGATCTAGAGGGTCAGAAGAGAAGGGGTACAAAGACAACTTAGAAAACTGAGACTGGATGGGTTTCAAAGACATAGTCAGAAATGGCATACTGCTGTTTCCTTGGGATGTGAGCTACAGGGTGAGAGTATCTAGACTTAGAAATGTTGGGTCCTAGTTAAGTATGGTTCTGAACATTTCATACAAGTCTAGGTAGGCCTTACCAGTCTTCATGGTCCCCTTCACATAGGGGGAAACCAAGATGTACCATGTTTCTTCTCCAAGGGAGATTGTCCCCAGGAAGCTAAATCAATAGCTCAAATAGCTCAAAGGTTGGATGTTGTGAACAGATACTATGAGCAAGGCAACTCTTATAAATTCAGAGATTCAGTCCATTATCAAGGTGGGAGCATGACAGCATCCAGGCTTACATGGGGCTGGAGGAGCTGAAAGTGTTCCAGCTTTTGTTCTGAAAGCAGCTATGGGAAGAATAGTTTCCAGGCAGCTAGGACAAGGGTCTTAAAGCCCACACTCAGTGACACACTTCCTCCAACAAGGCCATACTTTGACAAGGCCACCTCCAAATATTGTCACTCCCTGGGCTAAGCATATTCAAACCACCACAGATGCAATTATGAGGTCTGCTTCTTCCCTCAGCTGCACAGCCTCCATTCTACCACAAGAAGAGTGCTATAGCTGCCTACACCCTCACTAACGAGAAACTTAAACAAGTCCTAACAGATGTTGTGGTATTTGAGGACTGAATATATTAGTGAAAACCCTCAATAAATGACACCAAAAGTGAATTTGGCCTCAATGGCACTCAAGACACATCACAGGGAGCTTAACTGCAGATGTATACAGCCTCCGTCCGAACCCCAGGTTTTTTGAGGCAGCATCTATCTCTATAGCCCTGACTGTTGTAGAACTCACTATTTTGCCCAGGCTGTTTTTCCTGCCTCTGCCTATTGAGTTTGGGCTTTAATATCTATATCTATCTAGATTGTAGTTTCCCAGTTGCATGGCTATGGTACTTCCAGAGAAGTTAAGTAGGTTGTTTCTCAAATCATGAAATAAGTTTTTAAAAATTGGCAAGGCATTTTTTTCTAAATGGGAACAAAATAGAGGAGATCTAGTTAATAAGGAGGAATCAATGTCTGTCTGCTCAGTTGCTCGAATAACTATTTGGTTGGGTGTCCTTTTCTCTGACATCTTGTTATAGTAAGGACTAAGTGGTCTGTCTCACAGGGTGCTTGTTATTCCACTATGGCTGTGTATGCTGGAGATGGGGCTTTCCTTCCGCCATTCCTCCTGCCATCCCTTCAACATTCTAGGGACATTATTATTAGACTTACATTGTTGGGTTATTGTTTTGTTTTACTAAGGCAGACATAGTTTGGGTGGGACAAGACCACATGCATCACCTCTGTAGCCTTCTGTTCTTTACATTTAGAATTTAGTACAGCAGTATCCTCAGCCACCTAGTGTGTTGGAGTTGCAGGCATTTCTTAGGTTTGGATATAACCAAGCAAATGTTATCTTCCAAATACGGAGTAACTGTAGGTAAAACTATTAAATAGGGACCTTCTCCCTGTAGTACAAAGAGAAGAGCTACAGTGAGCATCCTACATGACTGCATGGCAGCTATTGCGGAAATAAACTCCTATAATGTCCCCACGAGGTTGAGTCTAATGAGATGAGGAAGGGGAAAGGCAGAGAAGGAAGGAAACACCAAAGGCTTTGAAACAGGACAAGCCCGGGTGCAAAGCCTGACATAAGTCCTTACTTCAGATAACCTCAAGCTACCTCCTGCTTTAGGGGTGGCTCCCCAAGGGGCGTGTCTACACTGTAATTCCTGGGTCCTGAGAATATTACCTTATATGGCAAAAACAACTAGGCAAAGGATCTACAGAGTATATTGATTCTGGGTCATATGCTAGGCCTTGAACTTAATTGTATACATCCTTGTAAGTTAGACACCCAGAGAGACAATGAACAGAGGTGTGGTAATGGAGGCTGAGGTTGGAGTGATGTAACCAGAAGCCCAAAGACACCTGGAGTTGCTAGTATGGGAGAGGCAAACAGGGCTCCCCACCTAGAGCTTCCAGAGAAAGCAGGGTCCTGTCCCTATCCTGATACTGGACTTCTGGCTTGTGGAGTTATGAAACAAAAATTTCTGTTTCTTTAAGCCATCTAGTTTTCAGCACCTTGCTACAGGAGCCCCAGCACATGTACTTTACCATAAACCCTTGGCTTCTGGTTCTTTAGGCTTCACTCCTCTGGGAAAGTGGCACCGACACATCCTCTGGGGTGAAATCTGACAGGTCTGGAGCGGTTGTAGAAACCTCATATGCTTTTTTTTTATAGAGAGCGGTTGGGGTTAGAGGCCTTTAGGGGTGTCTTGTCTCACTATGAGGGTGATGAGAAGTGAGGTGTCTTGTTCAGAAGAGTGACTTGGTACAGCAGTCTAAAGCAGGTTCCTGGATCAAAAAGCCAAGTAGCTCTGCAAGTGTTTTCCCGGGAGCTTGTGGAACAGGACAAATGAGGATGCATGGCAAACACTGGGACATGGAGAAGCTGGAAGTCTCAGAAGGGAGAATCCCATCCAAAAGGCTGGACTTAGAGGGGGCTGTTCTTGAGGACCCGACCCTTCTGGTCCCAGACAGATGTGGACAGTGTGGACCCTGAGCCAGGATTGATGCCTTGGATCTGGACTCAAGATGAGCAGCATCCAGGCAGGCATGGTGCAGGAGGAGCTGAGAGTTCTACATTTTCATCTGAAGGCTGGTAGCAGAATACTGGCCTCCAGGCAGTTAGGACAAAGGTATTAAATCCCATGCCAACAAGGCCACATCCACTCCAGTAAGGCCACTCCCTGGGCCAAACATATACATTGTGTGGCCTTTCAAACTAGGACAGAGTTGGTAAATTTCACTTCTTCTATTAGATATATGATGAATTAGTTTTAGAAAAGTTTATTTCTTGATATTTGCACATACACAAACACATGTACATACCTACACACTCACAACTTCAATAGTGATAACTCAAGCTCCCAAAGGATTTCTATTATTGATGGAAGTAGCTCTAAATTTTATGTGTAAGCTGAAATCTTTCTGAAAAGGAGGATCAAGGGTGGCTTCTTGCTGGAATTCTGCTGGAATTAGCATATGTTAACTAACTGAATGAATTGAATTGCATGCAGGAGGTATTCATGAGGAAAGGGCAGACATCTGTGCTGTAAAATAGAGCTGGGAACAAAGGCTAGTCATCTGGAAAGGAGGCTGCCAAATGTCTCCCTTCAAGATAGAGTGTAGTTCTACTCATATAGTTAGTTTTCCTTCTTTCCTTACCAAATGTCTTTAGCATCAGTTATTCCACAGGTTCTTGTCCTGAGTTTACCTTGTGTCATTGTTAGGGCTTTACTGCTGTGAACAGACACCATGACCAAGGCAAGTCTTTTAAGGACAACATTTAATTGGGGCTGGTTTACAGGTTTAAAAGTTGTCTATTATCAAGGTGGGAACAAGATGAGCAGCATCCAGGCAGGCATGGTGCAGGAAGAGCTGAGAGTTCTACATTTTCATCTGAAGGCTGGTAGCAGAATACTGGCCTCCAGGCAGTTAGGACAAAGGCATTAAATCCCATGCCAACAAGGCCACATCCACTCCAGTAAGGCCACTCCCTGGGCCAAACATATACAAACCTTGTCACTTAAAATGTGGTACCAGGAAGACAAGCTCTGCTGATATTTTCTATATTCCCTAAGTATGAAAAATTTCAGATTTATGAAAAAAGTCATTTAAACGTGGGAGTGATGATTCATGCTTGTAAATATAGCGCCAGAGAGACTAAGGCAAGCAGTTGAAAAGTTTATGGCTAGCCAGGGCTATTTATTTAGCAAGAAACCAAAGTAGTTAAAAGTAAACAAAGTAAGATCAACTAAGCTGAGCGGAGAGATGTCCAGGGGTTTGGGTGTGGGGTAGACAGACTTCCCTCAATAGGCCACCATATCAAGAACCCATCTGAAACCTCTCCACCTATTCCAACGTTGGAAGAAACACCACAGAAGTAATCCTACATTTAAGCTCCTCAGGATAAAGAAAGTTTTCTAGACCTTTCTAAATGCATAGAACACTTGTATGATCAAAACTTCCAAGAGGAAGGCCAAGTTTAACAAATGTTCAGAAAACACTTCCAAAAGGAACAGGTTATATATTATGTTTTGTTATGTTTGGACAAGCCAAATTAGTTTTTCTTGTGAAATGTTCTTGCAAATATGTAAAATTAGAGCTTTGTCCAAACACATTAAAACACTTAAATGAGGCTCCTATATACATTTACTCAATAGCACCAGGTCCATTCTTCTGAGAGCTGGGACATCCATGGTCCACCAACAGTAACTCTGGCAGCCACAGAATGGGGAGGTCTGACACGCTACAACCTGTGAGGGCACAGGCAAAGGTGGAGTGAGCCATGCCCTGCTTAGGCAGTGTGCTTTCTCCCTTATCTCAAATTAGATTCCAAAGTAAATAAAAATGCTTTTAACATCTTCTAGTTAGTTTTCTTTATTCTGTAGATTGTATAAAAGCCACACAACATTAAACAGCATAAAATACTTAAAACTTTACTTATGTGTGTATATAAATTTTAGTAACAAAAGTTTATCATGAAGGTAGAGCTGAAATACTGTCATGATTGGCAATTGAATATAATGTAAAAGTTGCTACATTTCATGGTTTTTTTTGTAAGAAAGACCTCAGTTGATCCAAACTCATGAACACTCACACTGCACTTCCTTTCTGTGTGACGCACTTTACTCTTGTTCTGAACATTCTGGAAGAGAATTGAGGGTCACAGTGAGAACAGATCCGTTCACTCTTGGCAGGAAGCAGTACGCTGGCTTGAGGCTTTTAACTTTGTTCGGAACGGTTATCTTCAACAATAATAGATCTTGTAGGAGTCACTTCCACAAATATGTATCGAAATTCAAACTGGCCACTCCCTGGGTTCTGAAAGACACGTAGATGTTATTACGCTCTCCGGAGCTTCCTGGACCCCAATGACCCTGAGTGACCCTATGGTCTGAGGCTGGCATACCTCTTCCACTTCTGCATGTACCGTTCCTTGCTTCCCTGGTTCAGAGCCCTCAATGTAGAATTTCACACGGATGCGCTTTAGCCCATTGTTTACATATTCAGAAAAACTGTAGAGAAAATACAATGTTGCACATCCAAATTCCCTGTACTCAGAGATTACCCTAGAGTTCCCCCGGGGACACCGCATTACCGGACATGCTGTCTCCGCCCACGTCTCGACATTTCCCCGTAGCCTTTCAAAGGCTCACCAAATACACCAATCACCTGCAGAATAGAGACTACACTTATTTAGTGTGATTCTTTTCATGGCTCCTATGTAAGTATTTTCTGATGGTCAAGTGACATTATTTGTTTACATATGGCAAGTGATTTTAGGAGAGAAAAATAATCTGTGAGGGCCCTTGACTCAAACAAGAAAACTAGAGAAAGGGCATTATGCGAAAATAAATATGTCACACACAGGGACAGAGATGGGTCACCCTGTCACTGGTAGCTTTACAATGATACAGGATGAGCGGAGGCTCTCTCCTTGACAAGAAACAATTAAGCAGAAGTTTGAATGTATTTCTCTATTGACACTCATACTGAGAAGATAAAATGGATGGGCAATAGTAATGACATTGTTAAAATAAACCAGGTGCAAATCTTTTATGAGAAAATCCATTTGACGTAGAAACTGTTTTGAATTTTCAAAGCAAATACTTTTCTTAAAAACATACATACAATTAAATACCATGTTTTGTCTTTTTGCTGAGTGTCTTTATTATGAGAAAGAAAGTTGTCAGATATCTAAGACCTAAGAGCTAAAAGAAAGGAATAAGCAAAAAAATAGGTCCATCCTAGCAGTGCCAGATTACCTATTTATTGTAAGGCAGGCAGTTGGCCTGGCAAAAAGTGGGACCTGTAAAAGTATGACAAAACATACCTGTTTATGGAACAGCTAGGAAGCTGACTCTAGCAATATTCTATTCTTTCATGTATTTTGTGCAGTTCTATTTGTCTCAATGTGAAAATGCCTGAGAGCCCGAGCCTGTGATTACCATTGCATCCAAACACAGTTGGGATGCCTACTGAGGACCACATAGAATCCCCTGAATTCTGTATACAATATAGTGCCCTAAGTGTAGTCTCTGCCAACTTTCAACTCTCTTGGCGACATTCTGGTTTAGGATAGTTTTGTAGGAAGGATGCCTGAGACCTGATGATGCAGGTGCACTTAACACCACTGAAAAGTGTATGTATGACACAGTGCCAGGGTCAAAGTGCATCAAAGAATGAGACCTGAAAACAGAAAAACAGCTCAGCATGGGCTTCAGAAGGGATGCACACCTCCTTCCCAATACAATCATCAGAAAACTAACCTCAGGGTGTGTTCTGCATTTTCCTAAGGCTTTCCCATATATGATATTAGGGCTGGACGAAAAAAACAGTTCTTTGAAGATCGCGTATAACAAGCCGCCTGAAAAAGCAGAAAGAGGTAGAGAGAGCGAGCAATGAAGTGAAGCACTGGGGTGAGAGGCTATGTAAAGGCATTCATGTGCTTGCTGGGTCTGTAACCTGTAAGGCCGACTCCAAAGAGCACCACTATCAAGTAGCTGACGTCTCTCCCAGCTTCTCTCACTGCAAAGAGAAAATATCAACAGGTTACAAGTGTGTCCACAGAACCCTGGCCTTCGGGGGCTTCAGGTGTTCCTAGCAGGTGACTTGTGACAGTGGGTCCTGATCCAGTGTGTACCATTCTCAGTAGCTTATCTCAAATGCTCCTGAGCTTCAGAAAAACTCCTCACCCAGGCATAGCTTACTAGACCAGAAAAGAACAGACCTGTTTAGTGTGTGTGGCATGGTTGTCCACAGGGCTTAGGGATCTCTGGATTTCTGTAACTGATGGATATTGCTTCTGTTATAGTAACAGAAAACCCCTATCAGTCTCTCAGAGTAAGAATGGCCACAGATGAGGCCATGTACACAGGTCTATCCTGTCCAGACTGAGACAGGCAACTCTTAACCCGCCCCACAGACCCCACTGACTCGTGCACAAATCAAAGAACTGAGCTTGGAATCGAAATGTTGGCTAGGAAGATCAATGAATCAAATATACTACTACAAAGACTGTTCTTATTCTGCACTAAGTGTATGAACATGGATTAAAGAATAGTTTGGGGAGATAAGATAATAAGAGGTGTAGGTAGAGACATTATTTACATAAATGCATGTTATATGTGAAAATTATATCGTCACCAGTACACTATCACTGATTATGAGTGCACTTTACCTCTTTGGTAAAATTTTATACACATGGACAGTCACATGAGGAACCCAGGTTATTCTAATTTC
Organism: Mus musculus; assembly: GCF_000001635.26. Lineage (NCBI taxonomy): Eukaryota > Metazoa > Chordata > Mammalia > Rodentia > Muridae > Mus > Mus musculus. The sequence continues at coordinate 84,950,167 of NC_000084.6, forward strand.
AGTCCTTAATTTTATCTTTCCTAGAAATCAAAGTTTAGCAGTGGTATATTTTTCCCTACTTTCATAGATACAATGAAAGAATGGAATATAATAAAATCAAAGTAGGTTACCATAACATACTTTCAGTTTTCAGTACAAGTTGCTAACTGGAAATGAGTTTAGGGGACTCAGTAGTATTTGCTGCTCTAGCAGACATCCAGAATTCAGTTTTCAGCAACTCCATCTGATGGCTCACAACTGCCAGTACCTTTAGCTTCAGGGGATCTAACAACTTTTTTCTGGCTTCCTTCACTAGTACTCATGTACACACTGATACACACACACACACACACACACACACTCACCCCCCCCCCACATAATAACAATAAATAGATATTTAAGGAAGAAAACACTAATTCAAATAACAGAAAGATTTCCATCCCTAAAAATTGTGTAATTTATGTGACTGAACTTCACAAATCCAATCTCTTTACCAGGCTTTGAGGCCGAGGGCTGCAACACCAATCTATTCCATTGTCCTTTAATGTCATAAACTACGTGTCACTACGGAGACTACGTGTCGCTACGTGGACACTGCACGAGGTCCCAAATTGAGAGCACAATAACAATTAGACTACATAACTATATTGGTGGTGCTTTCCAAATCATGTCATTGGCCTGGACAACCCAAGTCCCTATTCCCTCCAACACTCTGTCCTGACCTAATATTTTCACAAAAAGATCCCCATTCCTTGTGTTCCTGCAGTTCTCCGCCTCTGGTGCAGGCACTCAGGAGTGGGGAGCATCAAGAGCTAGCCGACAGTCTGAAGTTCTAGATCCTTTTTGTTTGTTTTTACCTTTCTGAGACATTGAGACGCCGGTTTCCTCTCTTTGATTTCTGCGAATAGACACTTGCTTGGTACTATCCTCCTTTGCTTTCCGGGGGTCCGGTCCTTGTGTCCAGAAAGTTTTCTGGGTGAACCTAAGGACAGTTCTAGGTTGTACTGTTATCTTCTGCTCTCGCAGCCCCCATCTCAAAGGCTGAGTTTTAAAGCAAGCTTTGGTGAACACAAAATGTGGCAACAACTGCCTGCCCAAGGACCCGTGCAGCTTCTCCGCATGCTGTACAACTCGTAGAAAAGCACAAATCATGTTTACAAAAACTCAGGCTTCAGGACCGCAACTTCTAAAGGTTTGTAATCCACACACTCAGGCGGATATTAAGCATTGTGTTAGGCGGATATCAAGATGAAAATAATCTATAAGAGATGTTAGGTACCACTTTTCTTATTCCTCTCTTGAATTAAAATGCCCTATTTAACCGTCTTGCGGACACTCACAAAGTGGCCGCCATGCTTTCGCAAAGCATCCCGGGAAACAACAGACGTGCTGGGTATCGCAGTTTAAGTGCTTCACACTTTCCTGCATAACTACAGAGAAGGAAGGGAGGAGAGACTACATCTCCCACAATGCCACGCAACAGGGAAGCACCCACTCTATTTCCCTAAGACGCTTCTGCGCCGATCGCTGCGCGTGCGCTGTGTCCAGGATGAAGAGGGCGTGTTATTTGTATCCCTGGTTCTATAATGGCCTCGTGGCTTAAACAGAACTTGCAAAATCGGGCAACTGAGTGTTCTCATGGCCTTTCTAAAGAGGACTGTTGTCAACTGAGAAGTTCATGTGGCTTTTGCCATAACTATAAAAATGACAATTTCAGCGTTTCCGTTTCTTCTCAGGAAAACAGCTAACAAACGTAGTTGAACAGGGCCACAAAAGGCTAACGGACCAAGAACCGGCGTCAGAATGACCGAGGCTTGGGAAAGGAGCCGGGCTGAGATAGTCCCGAATGTCCTTCCAGCAGCAAGGGCCGAGGTGTTCGCAGAGCAACTCAGTCAACGCATGCGCGATCCCGGTCGTGGTTCTGCGCATGCGTGTGGGGCAGTGGCGCTGCGCTTTTCTGTCCGGCCGCTAGGTGTCTTTGGGTCTCCATGGCGAGCGGACGCGGTCGGATGCTGAGGGGATGTTTTGGCCTCCAGGCGCAGCGAGGGTCACTTCATGGTGGGGGCGCTACCTGGGGCAGCGCGGGACAGGCCGCGGGGCGCTCCGGGTTCAGGTGACGCTCCGGGCTCGCGTGTGGGTCTCTTCAGTATCCCACCCCACCGCTCTTTCTAGGATGTCGGACCTATTCTGGCATGTGACTCCTACTTTTTAACACGGGAAACACCTTAAGAATGGCAAAGGGAAACTTCTACATCTTGGACACTAGGGTATCTCAAGTTAGGACACAAAGTTACTTCTTCCTAAGGAAGTGATGTGTATTACTAAGCATTCCATTCATTCATTGGTAGGTCCTATGGGAAGGCGATTTCCAGTCCCTGGGGGACCCCAGCAGCACACATGTAAAGACAGACGTAAACCTACTGCTCCCACCGGCACAAGGCTCTCATGTAGCATTCTTGCATTTTAGTGATTTTTAAAATGAGAATCACCCTTTTAAAATCTGGAGTAGGATGTATCCATCCACACCTAATGCTAACCAGGACATTTTGTGCACCTTTCCGGAGCACTAAGCCAAGTTGTTTTCTAGATGGTCACATCTTGATATCCAACTCTAGTTTGCTGTGTTCCTAATAAGTGTAAGGACCCTCAGAGTGACTTCTTTTCTCAATGTTTTCCATTTATCTCAAGGATGCCTTTAAGCCAAAGTATGGTCCTCACTTGCAATAACACAACGAGAGAACAGAATTTAGGACATGGGAAAAGGGCCTCTCTGAAGAACCTTCATTCACCCAAATAAGTACTTTACAAAATGTAATGTTTGTGATTGTTTAGAGCACTGTATCCATCACCTGAGTCAGGTCACCAGAGCTGGAGGAATAGTGCTAAGAACTTACTCTTTTTTTTTTTTTTTTTTTTGAGGTAAGGTCTATGTAGCCCTGGCTGTGTCTTGGAACTTACTATGTAGACTAGGTTAGCCTTGAACTACCTGCCTCTGCCTTGTTATTGCTGGGATTAAAGGGTTGTGACACCAACCCTACCCTGCAAGAATTTATACATCCCCGAGGATTTTCATTTCATTGCTAAGGCTTCTTGACTTATGGATGTAACCGTCATGTACATTTTGCTTTCTAAGGAGCCAAATGTCTTTTTGTGTAGGTGTAAAAAACTTGTTAACAGGGTATGTCAACTGCTTAAGCTATCCCTCTTTCAACTAAAAGACCCTGTCCTGCATCCTTTCTAGGTTACCTTGCTTTCAGAAAGATGGCACTTTGTGTTACAGTTGTTCTTGACTGAGCTTTTAAGACGCTGGAAAAGCCTTAAGACGTGTCACAGAATGAGAATGGGACAGCATTTGTAAAAGGAAGAGAAAGACTTTTTGTGCCTTTAAATGGGAAACTTTATTTCCCCTCTATTCCTAAAATTACCCTTTAGATTGTGCTTTGTAGAACAAGATGAGCTTATGTCTCTGTTCCTTTGTAAGTTTGAACTTTCTGATAGAACAATGTAAATGGCACTTGGCATGATGATGTGGGAACCTGCCAGTGAATTGGTCTTGTACAGATTCTGATTGGTAAAAATGTCAGCTGCTAAGACTAGAATGATTGACTGTGCTTTAAGAAGTTATTAGCCTGTCTGTGGTGGCGCACACTTTTAATCCCAGCACTCGGGAGGCAGAGGCAGGCAGATTTCTGAGTTCGAGGCCAGCCTGGTCTACAGAGTAAGTTCCAGGACAGCCAGGGCTATGCAGAGAAACCCTGCCCTGGGGGGGGGGGGAGGGGGGATGAAGATGTGTTTTTCAGTCATGCCAACATTAAACTGGTAAATATTTGAAATGGTAGTTAGAGCTCCAAAGTGGTTGTAAGGACGGACAGTCCTGGGGATGCTCCGCTGCTGTTTTGGGACTTTAATAATAGCCCTAATTATCTAGCTGGAGACATAGTGTGTGTTCTGTGAAATGTGCAGAAATCAAAACAAAAAAATGCCACAAAGTAGCCATGCCATTTTTAGAAAAGTATTAAAAAACTTGTCCATAGTAAAATATCCTTGATTTTCTTATAAATGTAGGATACAATCACTTTTAAAGCATTTACTACACTCCCTTTGCAGAATGTCATTAAGATGGATTTGAAGCATAAATTGGTAAATAAGCTGTAGTCAATGTTTTACTTAGTCAAACACAGATGTATCTGTTTGAATTAGTGAAAAGAAGTTTGTACCATTTTCTCTTAATGGTGCCAAGAAAGTACCTACCTGCCTGGTCTTTAACTGGTTAGACAGAATCCCACAATACACATTAATCTAGAGTTTTTGCGCACATACTTCCAAAAAAAAGGATGACTGCTCATCTCCTGAGATTCTTGGAGCCAGGCTTTCATAAATTCTTAGCAAGTGAGTTAATCTTGTGTGAGCTGCCAGGCTGCTGTGTTCCATGAAAGCTGAGCATCTGGTAGAGTTGTGCTTCTTAGGTATGCACTCAGAAGTGGGCCAAGGTCAGAGACATCATCTTTCTTATGTGTAAAATTGGGGATCGTTCTTTGCTTCTGATTTCTTTGCGAATGGCTCAAAACTTTTCTGCTATAGAAATTTTTGTTTAAACACTTTAATTTGTACAGACGTATAAAAGTATACCTGTTGCGGCAGCCAGCAGCTCGCAACGTGAACGGTTTGACTGATATGGCTACTCGAGCTGTAAGAGAGGAATCTAGACAGGGCGAAAGAAGAAACAGAGCTAAGACAAATTCATTCTGATCAAAGCTCAAATTTTATTGTTATGAACACTAGTTATGAAGGAAGGGGGAGGGGACCCGATTCCCGCCGAATAATCTCTGGTCCAGTAGAAAGGTGAGCACGTGTGTGGCTCCGTGTGTGGCTCCGAACAGCAAAGCGGCAGGTTCCAGCAGTGGGCGTGGCAGAACGAATGAGCAGGAAGCTCCACCCCTGAGCAAGCAAGGTTTCAGGCTGGGGGAGGGGAGACTACATATACCATAGGTTTTTTTTTTTTTTTTTTTTTTTTTTTTTTTTGATTAGAGCTATTCAGAGTACAAACTGCACACTGGACTTCATTTGCTCAAACTAGAGTGCAGAGGCCTGTGCTGCCAGGCTTTTCACTGTGCATCGTGTTACCTTCCCCGCTCTGGGAGAATTTATCCAACCGTTCGTGCCATGCTGCCTGCCAGGGTGTGGACTAATATTTATAGGGAGCTTCCCGTGCTCCAGCTGCTCAGCTGGTTGCTAACCCAGGGAGAGAAGCCCTTTGTGCTGCTGCTCAGAAGACATGGGGATGTTGCTTTTTGGGCAAGGCAGCTGGGCCTGTGAAGGGTGTGGTGATAAGTGATACATATTTTGGTGTACTGTCTTGGCAGAAGGTAATAGGCTACATTGCTGCCTGGTCAATCCAGGCCTTGGGTAAGGCCCCCCCTCCCCTTTTTTTCCTGCTTGTGTCTTCCAATAGTAGGCTGTGCTTGGAGATGAATTGGCATCTTTAATGGTTGCATTTGGTATAGATTTTGTATGTCAGCTCCCAGAGAGTTCATTAATTAGTTTTCCATTGAGATTTTTAGGACAGCTCACTTTTGCTTCTAATTACATCCTTTTTTTTCTTTTTCTTTCTTTCTTTCTTTCTTTCTTTCTTTCTTTCTTTCTTTCTTTCTTTCTTTCTTTCTTTCTTTTTTCTTGATGTTAACTTGGGAACTAAGTTATCCTGAGGGTGGTAAAACATTGGTGAATGAAGATTGGGTAATAAATACTTTATATTGCAGGGTATGGGGTTGTGTCAGTAGATGATGTATATAAGTTGTACACTGCTCAAAGAAGTAAAGTCTAGTAGGTTTTCTCTGCTGAGAAAAAAGCCAAATCAGGACAAATTAAAAATATAAAGTCAGGGGGAGGGTATGGGGGACTTTTGGGATAGCATTGGAAATGTAATTGAGGAAAATACGTAATAAAAATATTAAAAATTAAAAAAAATATAAAGGCTAGCATTAAAATATAAAGTCAGTTTTATTTGGGGAACAGCTCCTAGAGGTGGAGTGGAGTGGGTTGAGGGGGTTCACCAGTCTCAGGAAATGAGGTCAGAGGAATCATCAGGCAGAGAGGGAGAGAGGGAGAGAGGGGGGGATGGGATGGCCGGCAGGCACTGCTCACAGCTGGTACACCTGCCAGTGAATGCACCTGTATATTATCAGGGTTAGGGCTAGGGGTCCCAGGTTTGAAGCCTATCAGCTTTTCTAAACATTGCCAAGAAAAGTAGAACATTCACTGGGAGGGCTTATTGGGGCTGGGTCATAAAAGTGGGACCTGTGGGCTATGATTTCCCATAGTCTGAGCACCACTTGTTTTGAGGACTGACCCTAATACAGAGTTGTTTTGATCTGCTCTATAAATCTGTTAATTATAAAATGCATTATTTTATGTACCATTAAAGACAGCCAATTAAAATATAATTTATTTGAGTATAAGATGCTAAAATGTGGGAAAACTTTGGATATAGGTACTTTTGTGCATAACATAGATGGAAGTTACTAAATTAAAAATCTATGGTTTCTACCTTCATTACCTTTCTATTATATTATTGGAACTGGCCACTCAATATATCTGTTATAATTAAATTAGATTTAATTGTCAGTTTGACACAGCCTAGATCAGATTGCCATAAGGGCATGTCTGTGAGTGACCGTCTTGACTTTCTTCAAGAGGTCCCAGTCCACTGTGGGCAGCTCCATAGGAAGGTGATCCTGGGCTCTAGCTCAACACGAGCCAGCGAGCGAGTCAGCAAACATCATTGCTCCATGGACTCTGCTCCTCAAGCTCCTCATAGGTTTCTGCTCTCTCTGAACTGTTTTCTCCTAAATTGTCTTTGGTCCCAGCAAGAGAGTGAACTAGAAAGCCTGTGTGTCACTTTACTTTGTTTCTCTCACATACACTGTGGAATACCTACCCTCTGACAGGACGACAGCCTAACAATGAGAACAGTATTAGACGGCAACCCGCAGACTTTAGGCTTATACGTACTACACAGGTCATTTGGACCTTCTTTCCTTTCCTTTTCCCTTCTCTTTATTTTCAGAGATGAAGTTTTTTGTTGAATAATATTTACAGTTTATTGGTCTTTCAGAATCTTGGAGAAGGGAAGAATAATTTGCCTCATTTTGTAACTTTAATTTCTCCCTTTTAGTTTTAGAAGTAAGTTTGTTAGAGGCTCATCTGTCACGAAGCAGCATGCCTGGCGAAACCAGCACAGCGAGAAGCGTTGCTCTTCCTCCATCAGTTCTATATCCCTGGACAGGTAAATAACCTGCTTCTCATGGAGTGGTGGGCTTTAGGCATTGGGTTTTCTGAGGAGATTATAGTGGAGCATATATACCAAGTTGCTATTTTGAGCTTCCTAAGAATAGGATTGCGTAGGAAGAATGTACAACACAGAGTTTGACATGAGTCATGAGCTTGTCACCATTATCCCGAGACGGAACTTCTAAAGGTGACAAGTATGTTGCATTTTCCATTTATTAAGTTGTGCTTGCTAATTACTCACTTCCCAGTAGACTTGGTGGAATCCTTCTGAAGATGAACAGGTCTGTGGGGCCTTACAGTTCAGTAATTTGGAACTCTGTCACTGTGAGTTCTCTACTTTAGAACCGAAATCCATAGAATTTTCTTTATTGTGAACTGATGCTAAGATGCCTATAGATGGGTGTTGTGATACCATTTGTGGGGCATAGTCAGCATCCTCTGAGTCTTGCCACATCAGTCTTTTTCATGAAGAGACATTTTACCCTAGGATGCATACGGTGTCCCCCATCCTCCAGTTCCTGTATTTCAGCAGAGGGTAACACATGCTCATGATGGAGGCACTGAAGCTCTGCCTGTTGATCCATTGTGGGCAGATGTGGTTGACATGCAGAGAGAGCCAGTTCTCTATGCCTTTTGCTCTCTTAATTGGTCTATGCAATGAGAACTGTAATAAACAGAAAATTACAATCAAGAAGTTAATCGAGGATGAGAGAACAGTTTGCCTATTAAATGAGTATGTCTGATGCCCTCTCTTTAGGATGCGTAGCCAGTTGTATTCTGGGTATTTGTAGACTCAGTACTGGTTAACTTGTTTCATTTTTCTCCCCCGGTCTCAGAATGCCATCGGAAATCTTGGTGAAGATACTTTCTTACTTGGATGCGGTGACCTTGGTGTGCATTGGATGTGTGAGCAGACGCTTTTATCATTTGGCTGATGACAAGTAAGGAGAATACTGTGTCATCTATTGTATGTGAAAATGAGTAGGCATTTTTAGCCATTTTCTAAAAAGTAACAGAATTAATTTTAGTACTATTTTTAGACAAATTTGCATTTATGAATGTAAGATAAAGAATATTCTTTGCATGTACTAAAGATAAAGCCTATTACTATTGGACTCTAGAGTAAAACTGTAGTCTGTGATCAGGTGTCCTGGGCTTGATAGACTCATCCATTCACAGAGCCTTTCACCAAGTCCTGGTTTTCTGGGCACATGGCCTGTTCTCTGCAGATCATAGAGAAGTGGTAAAGGGGGACCCTTGCCAAAAATTTCTCAATCACTTAGAAAAATGTAAATCCTATTTGTGAATTTGTGAAGATTCAGTGCTTTGAAAGATTGTATCTTAGTGCTAGGATCTGTTTCTTCAGGTCATAGTAATGGGTAATTACCATGCAATTGCTATGTTAGTTACATAGTAATTAAACCAGTATGGGACCGGTTTAATGCATTTCTGATGCTCCCTGTTTGCTTTAAATGAGGAACCCACAGTAAATCCTCTGACCTCACTGAGGCTGTCCTACTGTCCTCACCATCCAGAAAGCATGTGTGCCTTCTCTGATTAGGAAGGGTTTGAACTGAAAAGTAATATCGCTGCTATAGCCTCCACACTGATGTGTTCTACCTTTTTCTTACAGTCTTATTTGGGTCAGGAAGTACGCAGCTGCATTTAGATCAAAAAGATCACGTTGGAAAGCTACTTCAGTGGAGGAAACAGCCACAAGTCTGAGCTTGCTGTCAGTTTGGGATAAAGAAGATGGATACTGGAAGAAAGAATATATTACAAAGCAGATCTCATCTGTGAAAGCAGCCCTCACCAACAGCCTCAGTCCTGTCAAACGCCGCACAAGCCTTCCTTCGAAAACCAAAGAGTCCCTCAGGTGTGTAGGTTCCTCTTGAACACTCACCTCAGTGGCTCTTGGACAGAACCACAAAATCGTCCAGTCTCTAACCAGATGTTGTCATCTCAAGGTGTATGCAGAGAGGGCGCAGGTTTTTTTTTTTATTTTTTTATTTTATTTTATTTTTTTATTTATTTATTGTTATATCTATGTACACTGTAGCTGTCTTCAGATGCACCAGAAGAGGGCATCAGATCTCATTATGGATGGTTGTGAGCCACCATGTGGTTGCTGGGATTTGAACTCAGGACCTTCGGAAGAGTAGTCGGTGCTCTTAACCACTGAGCCATCTCTCCAGCCCAGGTTTTTTTTTTTAAAATCAGTTTTGCTGGTCTAAGGACTGAAACTAGGACCTTACATATGGATACCATAAGCTACACTCCTAGACTACAGGAACAGTTTAGATCAGAGGGAACTGTCTTTGATAGTTCTTTATTGTGTGTGTTTTGGTGTCTTCCATGATCTTGAGTAAAGCCAGAGTGTTGAAGTGCCATCATGTCAGAACATCACAGATCTTTAGGGAGAGTTTCCTGGGAGGAGGGAAGGTTTAGAAAGTGCTGTGGGTAAAATGAAAATGTGTCAGAGATAGGCTGAGGATTTTGACTGTATTATGGGAATGATGTGTGAAGTTGCTGTTATGTGTTGTCAAGTTTTCAGCTTTTCTTTTCTTTCTCTAGAATATCTGGCTTAGGTTGGACAATCATCTTAAGAGAAGCCAGTGGCAAAGAACACATCATGCAGCATTCGAATCTTTCCGTAAATGACAACTCTGTCACTGTTTTTTGGCATGACAAAAATTGGCCACATGTAGACACGTTGTCCACCCTGGATTTGTATGGTGCCACACCAATTTTTATGGAGCAGTATAAAGGCCCTAACACAAGTTGGTAAGTTCTGATTGAGCAGCTTGTTGGTGAGGATTCCTGGAACCCCAATATTAGGTGGTGTATTATTAATTTGATTGTATCCTAGAGATCTTCCTGTCCTGCATTGTTCCAGAAGATTCTGGGTGTGTCACACGTAGCTCTAAATTTCTTGAAACTTATAACAGTAATACTGATACTCTATGTTAAAACTTTGTTAGATGATTTGTGGATTTTCTACCTATTTCTACAAATAACCAGTGATATATAAGCTGGGCACGGTGGCGCATGCCTTTAAACCCAGCACTCAGAAGGCAGAGGCACGGGGGCCAGCCTGGTCTACAGAGTGAGTTGCAGGCCATCCAGGGCTACACAGAGAAACCTTGTCTTGAAAAAAAAAAAAACCCAAAAAACACCAAAAAAACCACTCCCCAGTGACATAATTATGATATTCTTGGTGCTGGAGAGGTGACTCAGAGGTTAAGAGTATCATCTGCTCTTCCAGACATTCTGAGTTCAATTCCCAGCAACCAGATGGTGGCTCACAACCACCTATGTTTCTCTCTTCTGGCTTGCAGGCATACATGCAGGCAGAATGCTGTATACATAATAAATCTTTTTTAAAAATTAGCATATTCTTAATTATACACTAGTTATAGTACTTCCTAAATACAACTATCAGTTATTTTTTGTGGTTATTTTCCCAGACTAGATAACTAAGTATATTTTGACCGTTGATTTTTATTTGGGTATAAAATATATCTGAAATTTGTATATGAAATGATGAACACCAAGGTTTCCTACTATAGTTGTGTACAGTAGGAGAAACCAAAATGTACTGTTTTGACAGGATGGTATTTTATTGGTGTGTCATGACTATAGTTTATAGATACAGGCACAGGTTAGTTAACATTCATTAAACGATCTTGAAACGATGTGTTGTGTTGAAATGTAGAACTCACTTAAAGTGTGTGTGTCCCCAGAAATTGCCACAAGGGAATACGCGATACAACATGGTAATGGAAAACTGCAACACTGAGGGAAATTCATACAGTGTAACTAACTTATTTCCATTTAAGCTCTGAGGAGCAGCCTTTGACCAGCAGTGATAAACAGACTGCAGTCTGGGCCGTGGCTTTCATCCTGAGGAAAGTCCCTCACCTGTATCTTTGTTATGGACAGGAGAAGCTTACTTAAGCCCATACTTAAGCATGTAATTGTTTCTTCTGCAGAAGTGCTCATGGTGTTTGCAGATAATTTCCCAGTAACTTTTTGTGACTTTGTATGCTCAGCTGCATTTCTGGCATATTATTAGTTCATGTACTCCACACTGTCCATGTTTGTGAGGACCGTTATTTTCTGCCTCAGGCTATGGCTGTAGGGTACGTGTCCCCAGAGCCTGTTTAATATTGCCATAGCCAACAGAAGAATGTTTTTACAGCTTTGGTAAATTGACAATGACGTGAAGAGGTCTACCTAGTTGCTTCTTTCTTTGTTAGCCACAACAGTGAAGGTGACTGCCGGCCACTGAGTATCTGTTAGATGTGCTCTCATGGAGTTTGAGCGGGCATCCTCATATGTTGGGACCCAGTCTCGGATGGTTGTAAAGTCATTTTCAGTTGGAGCTATGGTTTCCTGTTGGGTTTTCTTGAGACTATACTTGTTCCATTAATTGGTCATGTGTTCATCGTCTCCCAGGCATGTCCTGTAGATGCTGAGTTTATTTTTAGTTAATATGTCACAAACTTCTCACCAGCCAGCTCTGTCACCTTGCCACTGTCAGCATAAGTTCCTTATGACTGGTTCTGAGGATCCTGTGACAGGAGAGCTGCAGTGTCTTAGGTGGCCCCTCTGGGTTTTACTTGGCAACTGTAGACTTATCACCCAGAGTAAACTCTGGATCCAGTGTCCTTGCACCTGAGGGACTTGGGCTCTGAGGTGACCACAGGTCTCATCTCCTTTCTCCTTTCCTGAGCAATCTCTGCATGTGTTGTCTGCCATGCTATTTCTAGATAATGTGTGCCCTCTCTGTATGGCTTCACTCAAGTCTTCCCGGAACACAGTGAAAGTATCTCTTCCACAGTATTTACTCTTGGGCATGAAAACACTCCTGATTTTGACTTAATTATCTTCTAATATTTCCAGTTCTCACTGTCTCTCAGCTTTACATTACAAACAACTTTGAAAGAAAGGCACATTTGCTCTCAGAGGAAGGGGAAGAAAAACAGGGTTATAAATTTTGTGTTTGTAGAATTTATAGTCATCCCACTTGGTTTGGACATTTTAGTGTGTATAAATTGGTCTTCAGAAGCACTTTTAGTTATGCTAATGTGACTTGACAACAAGACATATTGGGAAGTTCACATCTTTCTCTTCTCTCTTGGCATGCTGTTCAAAGTCCACGATGGCTGTCTTTAATTGAAAAGTACGATCTGAGTAATTTACGCAAGTCTGCTATGATTGGCTGCGACAGACATGTTCGGGTATTCTGTGTAAATCCTGGCCTCCTGGTGGGGCTGTGGCAGGTAAGATGGAGTTCATACATGGACTGTCATTTCCCATTCACAGTCCCATGCTTGCACCCTGCATATCAGACTGAATGTAGACTCCTGGAACAGTTCAGTAGCTGTGTCTATGTGTGTCTATTGAGTTGTTGTGTTCTCTGCTAATGTGGATGGCAGGCATGCAGTGTCTTCAGCAATAGGTATTTACTTTCAACATTGGAGAGTCAACCAAAAGGAACAGCAATAGTCTCTGTTTTGGGAGTCACTTAGACTTAGACCCTGACCAGCCATTCAAAAGAAGGTTATATTTTGGAAAGGACAGCAGGGCAGTGTGGTGTACATCTGCATCCACATTTAGCACTGTGGCTTTGGCTCTTGGCTTTTCACAGAATGGTTGAGAGTAGTAGTGTACCCGTATGCACAGCCACTATTTTCTGCAGCAGCATCTTTTTGTCCTTTGTAGCATATGGTAGTCATTTCTTTCCTTTTTTACTCTCTGCATGTGTGACTTGAGGGTGAAGCAGCACTGGTTCATTCTTGCCGGTCTGATTTGCTTGGAGAGTAGCACCTTCAGGTTTACCATTCAGGGATGGCTATGGCTGTCAGCATCAGTTCCCTACAATCACATTTCTGCCATTTAATCCTGTGGCCAAATTGAAGAAGCAAAAGTCTAGTCATTCCCACCGTATCTTCCAAACCATGCAGTGATCTGCAAAGTAAATATTGTGATCTCTGTGGCTGTGAGAACCCCCAGGATCAAACAGTACATCATTAAGGAAAGTCAGGGCAGGAAGCCAGGTCACCTGCAACTCGATGGCAGGAACTGTGGAGGAAGGCTGCGTGTTGCTCAGCTAGCTAGCATAGACTGTCCAGAACCTCAAGTCAAGGAATGCTAGACCTTCCTATGTCAATTACCGATCAAGAAAATTCCCCAGAGACAGGCTCTCAGGCCAGTCAGATCCAGGCAGTCTCTCCGTTGGGAGCTATTGAGTTAATAGCTGAACCTAACTAAGGGAAACTTTATCTCGTAATGCTCAGTGTTTGTAAAACTTACCAGACATCTGTAGGGTCCACATCTTTCAAAAAAGGTGAGATAGCCTGAATTCATCTCCCCCAACCTCTCTCAAGCACACACAAAGTACTTATGTGTGTGTATACACACACACACACACACACACACACACACATTCATATAAGTATCATGGCAATCATTGTATAGAATAGAGAATTTTGCTATTTCACAAGTGCTAGGACATTAGTTCTTCAACTGCATATTTTGCATTGTGGGTGAGTGGTCCAACATCTTATACACAGTAATGATGCATGTATCTTTACGCTGGGATTTTCATGATGAACTTCTGAAAAATTAAAATACTGATATTAAAAATTATGTTCTTTTAAATTTTCAGGAGAATGGTGGACTAGCTTTTGTCATGGCAAATATTCATTCCCATGGCCTTTTCGAGAGAAGCATAATGGGCTCAGACACTATGTATGTATCTGTATGTCTGTCTGTCTGTCTGGGCAGGTTTCATTTTTATCTATCTGTATGTGTGGTTGGGATAGAGGGCTAGAAGGGAGTTCCACCTTAATATTATTTCTATATTCATGAAAGTATTTTATAGCCAGTAGGTACAAGACAACAGATATGATCTTAACCATTGCTAAATAGTTACATTATTTATAAATATGTATTTGCTTGATTTATTCTAGTTTAAGGACTTTATTCCTTATAATAATATTCTTTGAGATCAGGGGTGATCTCTTCTGTTAGCATGGTGCCATTCTCCCTTCATTCATATTTCATGTGAAGTTTTGAACTTTGAAAAGTGCAGACCTCTGACTCTGTTCCAGTGGGTGTCTTCTAATATATTAGCATGTTTTTAGGCTCCCTACAGCTTTTCCCTTTGTCCTTGGCCCCTGCCTTATTTTTGTTAACATCTGAAAAGCTCCTGGATGGTTCTTTCCAAGTATGTTGCCTTCCATGGTGAGGCCTACCTTACTGAAACAATTTATTGGGCTTCTTTATTTTTACTTGTTTACCTTATATCCCAATCATTGTCCCCTCCCAATCACTTCCTCCCACAGTTATTTCCCCCATCTCCCTTCCCCTTCTTCTCTGAGGAGGTGGGGGTCCCCATGAGTTCCCCTGCTCTGGCACTGAGGCCAGACAAGGCAGCCCAGCTAGAAGAACATATCCCAGATACAGGCAACAGCTTTCGGGACAGCTTCCCCCAGACAGACCCACATGAAGACCAATCAGCACATTTGCTACACATGTGCAGGGAGGCCTGGGTCCAGTCTGTGCATACTCATACAGTCAGATTGGTGGCTCAGTCCCCGAGATGTTCAAGTGTCAAGGTTAGTTGACTCTGTCTTCCTGTGGAGTTCTTATCCCCTCGGGGGCCCCTCACCCCTTTAACTGGAGTTTTTTTGCTGAGTCTCTGCCCTGTAGATTTGCGTTGATTCATCTTTTCCTGGGCAACTGAAGACAGAGTGTTCTTTGTAGAGAACTACTGTCTCAGTCAATCTCATAGTCACTGTGGTGGTCTTTGGTTGCCCATGGAACTCTGCCTATGTCCCAGTTTTTGTCCAAGTTGGTGAGGGATTCCTATAGCATGTTATTTGTGGGAAGTAGTGTTTTTGGATAGATAAGTTTTAGTAGTATTTTCTAGCCAAATATTTTATCTGTGGTTTTGACAGATTTGTACACTTTTTTTTTTTCTTTCAGTCCCTATACATTGCCTCCCGACACTACATTTGTGGATAACTACCCAGACTCAATGACCTTTTATGGAGATAAAGGCTTTCAGCTGCATATCGACATTCATGGCAGTAAGACTTACTTCCTGTGTAGCACCTTCCACAATCTCTTCTGCAGGAGAGGTAAACCTAAGTCAACTTGTTCCCTTCTGAAGTTAGTGGGTTGTAGAGAAGAGAAAGTATAATCCAGGTTAAGAATTCTCCTTCCAGTTTATAATCTGCCAGCCCTGCTCTGTTCCCTGACCCTTCTCTTTGCATGAGGCTTGTGAAGTACAGACAGCCTCTCACTCTCTCTGTAACCTCTAGAGGGAGGCTTGGCTCATCTTTTCTGATATTTACTTCCAAATCTCCCCTTCTATTTCCAGGAATTTTGTAAATGTGGTCACAGGGTGAATGTCACAACTAGGATCTAGTTTTTCTCGTTTGCAGTGCCTCAGAGTTTGCCATTTGCCACGTTTTCGAAACTAGGGCTGGGAAAACGCAGAATGCACGACCTGCCCTGTGCTTTGGGAGAGTGTTTCATGATTTCTTAACGCCTAGGGTATGTCTGCTTGAGTGCAAGTTTAACATTGTTGGTGAGTGTATTTTATAGGGAAAATGTAACTTCATTTTGCATCATTATGAGATGCTATGTCAGGTGGTCCTGTCAGTAGCACTAGATCTCCTCGTTTGGCTAGGAGGGTTATTGTACTTCCTCACTGCTAAGGCATGATTTTTCTAAAGTGATTGCCATAATCCTCTTCCACCAGGTGGGCTTGATTGCCACTAATGATCCGTGTCCAAATCAGACTTTAGATCGATCATCTGCAAAAGAGATACATTAACTCCCCCTACCCCGCCCCCTTTTTGTATTTGCATCCCTTTTATTTCATTCTCTTATTACTGTGGCTAATACATTGAGTACTATATTGAGTTGGAGCCGAGAGTGAATGAACATGGTAGTAGTGGTTAGAGGTTGGTTCCTTCATGTTGATGTGTGCTTTGTCGAGTTATCTTTTTTACTTAAAGGCTGTTAGTTTTTGCATCTGTTGGGATGAGAATAATCATTTTCCCTCTATGTTTGAGTCCAGTTTGAGTGATTGAGACTGGAGCCTTGAGAGGGGCTCTTCTCATATCTCAGCAAGAAGAGGAATGACTTGCTGCTGAAGAGGGCGATGCTGCAGTTTAATGACAATGCTAGGCCACAGCAAGCAGGGTGGCAAGGGTTTCAGGAGCATTCTATGGAGAAAAATTCTGCCTTCCAGGCAGGCCCCCAAATACCATCAAACTTGCTTCTCAGGCAGCCTTGCAGGTCCAGTGCAGCCACTCTGGTTGTGCCCTGGCTTTCTCATTTTCCATTTTCTTAAAGCCTACAGATGGGTAGAGCCCATTAACTGCTTCATATGTCTTGCTCTTTGGAGGGAGGCAGCCCCACAGACTGCCCGACTGTCTGTGCCTCATTACAAGTACAGTTTCTTCATGAGCTGCATGTAGCTCCTGTGGGTCTGCTACATCTCCTCACTTTCTCACGGCAAGGAAAACATCAGACATGGTTTCTATTTCTGATTGGTCATGGTTTATACAGATTACTAATCATTTTGTTAAATAGCCTTTTAAATTTTTTTCCAATCATTTTGTAACATTTGTTTCTGTAACATTAATTGAATTTTGAATTTTTACAGCTTTATAAATGTGATAGTATTAATACAGAGAGGTCCAGTATTGCCTCTATACAGAATCTTATGTTTATAATTCCCTTTTCTTATTTGTGATACCCTTATCTACTGTGTGTGTGTGTGTGTCTGTATACATACACATATATGTCTGGCTACTGCTGATTAGTCAGTCAGCTAGGAGATAGGACTGTCTGGGGGAATGAATGCTCATGAGGAGGTACAGAGGAGAGGGCTCCCACAAGTGCAGCATATGTAGCTTTCTCATTGGCTATACCTGAGATGCCGGATTATGCTGGAGTTGCTAGTGATCAGATACATTTATGGGCACTTACTTTAGCTGCTGTTCTTACTCATGACATCATGAGAGTGTTCCTGATGTGGAATCTGCAGCTATTAGCTAATCACTTTCTTGATTCCTTAAGGCATTCCTAATCCTTGATTCCACAAATGTGCACAGGTGCACAGGTGCAGAGGTGAAGTTCCCATCTGCACTTGAGCCTGCATCATCCCAGAGAGAGCAAGCACGTGGCTACATAACCACTGGTGTCTGTTTGCATTTTAATAGTTTGCAGTTAGGGTTTGCCTCTGTATGAGTGGAGGGGGGAGGGGAGAGGTGTTTGTTATTGGTTTCCTAGGTGTGAGTCTGTTGTGCTGATATGCTACAGTAGCATTCAGTCTAGCTTCATACAGGGTGACTAAGCCCTGTCAGTAATGAGGTTGTTACAACCTGCAGGAGCTGGTTAATGTGGGGAAATGTGGAATTAGACAGTTTCCCTTTTGAAGAGTCAGCAGAGGGAGCTGTTGCCATCAGAGTGCATAGCATTTTCACAAGTACGGCTGTCTCTTGGTATGGTGTAGTATATTTAGTAAATTTCAGCTATGTCATTGAAGTTTGAGATGACAGAACTTTATCCCTATTGAAAAAACCCTTTGTCCCTACCAAGGATGAAATGTTTTATCATCATGTCCCTAGAATTTAGGTCACTCCTCATTTGTCCTTAGTGAGACATGAGAAACCTGACTGGACACAAATGAGACAGCCTCAGTGAAACAGCATGGGGTTAAAGCATCAAGGCCAACTTGTCAGGTCTTGCATTAACAAATAGTGCTGGATTCAAGGATGAATCAGGCACAGGAATACACAAGATTCTTGAACATAGGCGGTGAGGCCGGGGCTTGCTGAACCAAGTACTTATACACACTGCATGCTCAGAGGGTGGTTCACATAGTTCTCTGAATAGAGTTTTTATGGGGGAAAATGAGGCAAAGGAGAATATGAGGCCGTCTCGATGTCTAGAGTAGCATGTTCAGTATTTAGATAATAAATGCAGCATAGGGGGGGGATGGTTAAATTTGACATAACAGCCTGAGCATGGTCATTTCATATGGCCATTTCTGGCATTCTCTCTTTGAGTAACGATCATGTGTTCATCCACAAATCAGCTGCAACATTTGGAATACCCTTGAAGGGGTTAGGATGTTGCTCAGCAGAGCACTTGCCTAGGATAAGTCCATAGGCTCTATTTTCACCAGCACGGTGGACAGCTGGGAGGGCAGGTAAGTGTATGTAAACGAGGAAGTCCTTTTAGAAAAATGCATAGAGAGATAGGTGCAGAACTTGGGTATGTAAATTTAATGATGAGTTACTAGAAACTTTTCTATACATGATGTGGTCCAAGCTTTAGATAATATAATCAAGGAGCCAGGACAATTTAAGAAATATACTGTTAGAGCCGGGCGTGGTGGTGCATGCCTTTAATCCCAGCATTTGGGAGGCAGAGGCAGGTGGATTTCTGAGTTTGAGGCCAGCTTGGTCTACAGAGTTCCAGGACAGCCAGGGCTTCGAAGAGAAACCCTGTCTCAAAAAAACAAAACAAAACAAAAAAAACAAACCAAAAAAAAATATACTGTTGCCATGACATTTGAGGTCCTTGTGTGACCCTTGCTACTGCTCTCTGCTGTTCCTTCTGCCAGAGGCCGCCACCATTTCTGTCTTCCTCTATCCTTTTCTTTGTATTGTGAATTGATAACAGCAATGAGACTTCTGCTTAGCATAAACTAGCTACTGTACTCCTATCACTAAGGAAGTATGGTGTCACAGAAGAGATGGAAACCCAGGGGAGTGGGAAAATGGGAAAATATCACTATTTATCACAGTTCAAATTAGTCAAGAATTATTTGAAACCATTCAGCTACATCTGATAAACCATTACTTACAGAAAAAAGTCATCCCATAAGTGTAATGTGGCATATCTTTACATCTGGGTGTGTCTTCATCCTGTAGAGTGTATTATTTTTTGAATGTTGGTATCGAACAGGTTGTGTAGTTTGCTTAACTGGCATCAAGGAGTTGCCTTTGCCTATGTAGGGATACAAACCTCAGAAAGCATCTATGCTTTCCATTCATTCTCTTTGGTTTGACGGTTTTTTCCATGGAGCTCACTCATGTTCCTCTAAGGAACATTGTCTCTCTGTGAAGGTATCAAGTGTGTGTGTGCTTGTGGAGGGCAGACGGCGATGATTGTTTTTATTTATATTTTGAGACAGGGTCTCTCTCTCTCTCATTGAACCTAGTCTCATGGTTGGCTAGACTGACTGGCCAGATAAATCCCAGCACTTTGTGGAGGCATTACAAGTGCATGCTCTTCTTGTTGGCATTTTTCTTTTTGGTTTTTAAAGATGGATTTTGGGGATCTGGACTAAGGCACTGAGCCGTTTCCCCAGGAGCACTTTCTTTGAGATTTTCTTAAGTCATGGCTATAGTAAAAGTTTATATCTCTTTAAATAAATTTATGATCCCTAAACCTGCACACAATTGACGACTATTTGTCCTCAAGAGAAGTGAGGAGGTATTTGCTGTCTGAATTCAATGAGAGGGTATGAGAGGAAGAGCCATAATAATCATAGCACAGGAAATGTTTCCAGAATACAAGAGGTGAGTTTATAAAAGTATATGGTTTTTGTGTGTGTGTGTGTGTGTGTGTGTGTACAATTTGTTTTTTTTTTTTGTTAAAAATGCAAATAGACTGACCAGATATGACTGGTCCTAACTGAGATCATTGACTCAGTAGGATAATTCACAGTATTCTGGATATTGATGTATTAGTGGATACAATCAACAAAGAGGAAAGGTATATGAGGTGAATGAATTAAGCGGAAACCACCCGGTGCTTAGCGCCTTCACTGTTACCATGTATGCGTGCCTCGTTCCCCCAGAGCTGCTAAATCTGAGGTTTTTACTGGGACGAGTATGGGTCTGTGTGACCTAGGTAGTACTGTGACCCAGCACTACTGTATTTCCAGACTTCTATAAGGAAACAGGTGCACCAACCTCACCCGCACCCGTGTTAGGCACAGTGAACAGCTGCCTTAACTACATGGAGAGATTCTCCTGGACTTTCAGAGGCTAAAGCAGACCTCTGTGAGCTAACGCTGCAGGACTCCAACCTGCCACATTAGTTCTTTTCAGCACAAACTGTCCATTAACATTTTGATTAGGTTATGGCACAGCCTGGTGAACAGAGGAAATAGTTCAGTTGTGCCTTTGAAGTGTAAATTGAGATTGCCAAAGGGCCTGATCAGCAATGCAGAGGATAAAGGAATGTATACTTATTTGATCCTCATATCAAGCTAATTATTACCAATTTTCAGAAGCAGAAGGAGAAAGGTTTTGCACAGTATGGTATGTTGTAGTTTTTTATCAGTATTGAGGAGTAGTTAGGGAAAGAAGAGAGAAGAGAGAAGTGATTTTAATTAGCAAAGCGCACTGTCCCAGCCTTTGATTTTTAAGAAAGTATGCTTCACTTTTTAGAGCATTTTTTAAGGTCTGTAATAAAACTGAGAAGGTAATACAGAACTACCCCACACCATAAGCTACAGCTGATGACCACACATCAACATATTATTGCCCAAAGATATCAGTAGCATCAGTAGATTGCTCCGGTAAACTTCTCAGAGCAGCCTGTACACAGCAGCCTGTACACAGCAGCCTGTACACAGCAGCCTGTACACAGCAGCCTGTACACAGCAGCCTGTACACAGCAGCCTGTACACAGCAGCCTGTACACAGCAGCCTGTACACAGCAGCCTGTACAGGACCTTGGCCACAGTGGACAATGAAGAGGAGCTGAGGTCCTCCATGTTGTCCCTCCATGCGTGTGATAGATTCTGAGTGAGGATAGTTGTCTACCCACTCCTGAGCCCAGCAGGCTCTAATGCTTAGTTGGAAATCTATAGAGACATGTTTGGTCCTGGTGGATAACAAAACAAAGACACAAGGATGAAGAGGAGATGGGATCTGAGAGGGAAATATGAGGAGGATGATGGTGAGAATAATGTACTATAGACATTTATGGAGATGTCGGAGAATAAACATAGTCAAGGAAATTGCCCAACTGTCTTCCAGAATGGCTGTAGCACTTTGAATCTCCATAGACAACAAGTGATTCTTGTTGCTCAGGCCTTTGGCATCATTCGGGGGCGTTCTTTCTGCGTGTTTGCATCTTCTGCATGGATATCATCAGTGAGGGTACTTTTAGCCTTAGATTGGATCTAGTATGCTCCCTGTAATCCCTATATGTTAAAAGCGTTATTAGGCTGTTGATGTAGTTCATGATGTAAACTCTAAGAAGGGGATCTAGTGGGAGGTCTTGCAGCTACTGTAGATATGTCCTTGGGGTAATCAACAGTCCTCTGTCTCCCTCTGGCCACGAAGTGAGTAGTATTGCTGTACTGTGTGCTTCTGTTAGGATTCACTACCTTCCCACAGGCCAACTGGAACCTTCATTATTAGTCAAAAAGAATCCCTTTTCTTAAACCATTGGTTCACATATTAGTTACATTGATAGACTCAGTATGTTTAATGTTTAATTTCTTACCGCATCATTCCAGACTCCAGCACAGTCCTTTAAGTCTGCAGAGAGAAGACACCTTACCCTGTCTGTTTCTCAGACCTCAGTGGGAATGCTTTAACTATCACTGTTAGTTTTCCTTATTGGCCTATTGATAAAGTAGACGGTTCTGAGTTCAAATCCCAGCAACCAGATGGTGGCTCACAGCCATCTGTAATGACATCTGACACCCTTTGAAGACAGCTACAGTCAGTGTACATACATATAATAATAAATCTTTTTAAAAAAATCCTTCAGGGGTGTCCAGCTCCTTGCACTTTACCCCACTCCAGATGCCATGATCCATCACACCACCTTATCTGAAACTGATCTGAAACTGATCTGAAACCGGTTTTCTACTGCTCCCTTGCTTTACTCTCATCTGGAACATTTCCTTTTTTGTGTTGCTGTTATGAATTATTAAGCTCTTTGGGATAGTGTTTGCCTTTTCTACATATTAGGGTTTGTTAAGTATTTACACAGTTATTGTGACATTCTTTCCATTAAACACTATGCTAAGTGTCTTGGGCTTTGTCTGTAAGACACCACAGATAACTTCAGAGAATTCAAAGAGGTTATCAAAGTTACAAGATCTCTTTTATTCCTTGTACCAAGAGTAGACTCCACAACAGCTGAGAGTGAATTCTTTTGAAGTGTTTTTCCTTTGTAGATCTTGCGCATATATCATATTATCTTATTTTTGTGGCCATGATCCTAAAAATAGGTAGGTTTTTCGTCTCCTGTCCCTGATATTAATTGCTTGCTATGTTTCTAGGTCGAGTTGTCCTCAGTAAGCATTTGTCATGCCATGTGAGGTACTGGAAGCAGTGGTGTCCTTCCTGGGTGGTGATTATTTAGAAAGCTTAGAGAGGGCACTGCACTTATGGCGTCTTCATCAGGAGCACATGGTACATGTTTCCTGCTCTGTACATCTAATGAGATGTAAACTTTGCAAGTGATTGGCTTCTGTGAGAGCTTACCCAGAGGCAGAGACTAGCTATTGAGCACAGCTCTTTAGTTTGTATGGCCTGTTGCAAAATTACTAATAAAATCAAAATGGCATTAAGAGCATTAAGTCCAGGTCTTTGGAACTACACAGGATGTATCCCAAAAAGACCTGGCAGCCGCACCTATGATTCTGATGCCCAGCGCCTGCTTCAGCTGCTGGTCCAGATTTAACTCCAGCCTTTCAGCTCTTTCTGGTGACTTGAATTCTTTAAACCCTATTTGTTGTCAAGGAAATTTGTTTCAATATGATATTTTATATAGTAAGATTTTGTAAGGCAGTTATGGTAACAGGATGTCTTATGTAAAACAATTTATAGACTCTAAGTATAAAATTTGTAACTTTCTCCGGGTGTGAGTTTCCTTGCTGTTGATCTCCAGTATGCTGGACTTAGAGCTTCTCTTGCCTTGGATCACACTCTTTTTTTTTTTTTTTTTTTTAAAGATTTATTTATTTATTATATGTAAGTACACTGTAGCTGTCTTCAGATCTCGTTACAGATGGTTGTGAGCCACCATGTGGTTGCTGGGAATTGAGAGTAGTCAGTGCTCTTACTCACTGAGCCATCTCACCAGCCCCCAGAGCCTTTCTTTCATTGCTCACGCTTTCTCTGGATCATTGGCCTTCAGTTAGCCTCTCCCCCAGGACTGTGACACAGTTACTATCAGGAACCTTTGAGTCAGTTTCTAGATGCCCTTTATGTTTTGAATAAGGTCCAGCATCTCCTTCTCCAACACTGACGCCCGTGCCCCCCTGAGCATCCTGCACCCCCCTGCCAGCACACCTTTACTTGTCTGCCTCAGCTTTTCTGTTTTGCCCTTTCTGTTTCAGAGGAAAAGATGTATGTCCCACTTCTTTGCAAAATTTCTGCTCCTATATATAGCCACTCTCGCCTGCTTGAGACCTGTATTTAGCCATTTGTCTCTTGTCTCCTTCATTGCCACAAATCAGCTTCCGTATCGGCTCCCCTTCTTAAGAATTTATCAAGTTATTTTAGAAGAAAAAATCAACTTCTGTGCCACGTAATTTTTTTAGTGTTAAAATTTTTTAAGTTTTACTAAAAGCTACAAACCCCACAAGCTAAGATAGCTTGACAAAGCCATTTAATAGTGTTGAATTGTTCAGAGGTGGTTTGACGCAGGCCCATTGATGTGTCTGGCTGGCGTGTTTCCTGTCCTGACTTGTCAGCTTTCTTCCATGGCTCTCACGCCCTATGTCTGAGGTTCCTTTTACATTTCTGAGAGTCTCAGTCCATCTCCTTGGTGGCTGTGCATGACCCATTGTACAGGATCATTGATTGCCAAGTGTCATTTCTCTTACCCTGCAGCCCCACCATATCGACTTGTTGCAGTTGTGAATATGTAAAAATACCATAAGCAGGAACAGAATAGGACTCCAAACTACCTGTGTAGGGAAAACTTGCCCAGGAAAATCATACTCAGGTGGACTAGGCTGATATGGAATTGGACCAATGCCATTGAAAATAGAAATGGGAGAGGCAGGGAAAAGCTAGCTGGAACCCCTAATCATAGCAAGCTCCACACACTTGAACCAATGGTAAGTACATATGTTACTCCCTTTAACCTGCAATTGATTGTCCTGGTGCATGTATGTGTATCTTTCTATGTGGGCCTAGTTAATAGGACAGATCACATACTGACTGACAGCAGGTTTAACTGACACTGTCACGTCGTCACCGTGCCAGCTGGCACAGAGTGAAGGTTGTCCTTTTGTGCTACACAGCCTTACTTGTAACAAAAAGGACCAGGAGGGACCATTCCTGATCCTACTGTGTTCCATACTAGCTTAGGTATTTCTTCTCTTTTTTGGGGGTTTGGAAAATCAAACTATTTTTTATTTGCTAGGAAGGGAAAAAAGTCTAGATAAACTATGCGTGTGCCTTGGGCTGTTTACTTAACAGGGAGTGAGGAACATTACTGAAGACCAAGTTTGTTTGATCATTAGGGCCTAACTGTTACTGATTGCCCCTTCTAGTATGTGGGTCTGGTCAACACTGGTTTTCAACATGCCAACTAGCTTTCAGTTCATTGTGTGAGAGGTGCTTACTGTTACTCTTGGTGGTTCTGTGTTCCCAAGTTTGGCTCGGGTGGAATCTTTGGGTGAGTTGGTCTCTTTTACCACCTCTGATTCCTCCCTAGATTCCGTTCTAATCTACTTTGACCTTCTGCTTCTGTGTGCATTAGAAAAGTCAATTACCAGTAAACCAATCCTCCCACACTCTTTATATTCCACCTTTTCTATGTCCCATTTATTTCTGAAGCTGAAATGAACCCTGATTATAGCTGGAAATGTATCATTAATATGTTAAAGTATTGGTTTTGACAAGACCGATATTCTAACACAAAAACTTTGTATGTAATGAGATGCCAGAGAGTAGTCGAGGTTTAGAAATGAAAGGCAAAGGTAGACTTCCATACAAGTAGATGGTAAAGTTCTGAAAGACTAAATTGTTGGGGCCCATCAGTTATAGCTGGCAAGTGTGGCAAATATGGGGTGCAGCTATGCACAGTGTCTTCTGTTCTGATTTCTGAGATCTGTCAGAGACTCATGTGTCTTTATTGCCCCCCCCCCACATCTGTTTCACATTTAGTGCATTGTATAAATAGGCTCACAGTTTGTGCTTTTTGCTTCTGGTCTTTTCCTGTACTCTGGTTCTTATGCTCAGTGTTATGCTCTGGCTTGATCCATACAGTTGCAGATGTTAATAGCTCATTCTTGTGTATTGACTAGTAGTGTTTAAATATAAATATATGAATTGCCAGCTTTGTTTCTTTCCTTGATGGAAAGAATCCTAGGTTTATTCTATTGTGGGACCTTCTAAAACCTTTAGAATTTTTGGGGAGTCTTGTTGGCCTTGTCTCATCAACCATCCATCTCATCTGAGGGAGAGCAGAGGAGGACCAGACCGAGTTTTGTTACTCACATGGAGAAGAAGGAAGAAGGTGGGCTTCCCATTCAGAAGCCGCTGCTATGGCCAGGGAGGCTGGAGTTGACTGTGCCCTCCCTGAAGCAGTGTGTCATATAGGAGACACCTGGGGAAGCCTTGGTTTCATTTGAAAGTAGTTAGCAATTGGAGACAGCTGCTGGGTTAGTACAATGGTCATGGTGTTTCTTCACAGCCCTAGATAGAAATCCTAAGACAAAAAGAGTGTAGTGAGGATAGTTCTGTTTTTATTGGCAGCTCATATATTCATTATCCACACAATGAAAAGGTTACTAAAGGACATAATTTTGTCCTATTGGCATGAATCTAAAAGCAGATTGATCTTTCAGGTCTTTATTCCTGGATACATTTGGAATACACTTGAATAAAAACTGTTCAAATGTGATTGTTATCAGGATGGGGAAATATAGTATTAGGGATAGGAGTGTGGCAGCCATGGATGGGGTGGATGGCTGAGGGGGTTCTGAGGTTACAGGGGAGTGTGTGCAGGAATACAACTAGTCTGCCAAGTATAGTGATACATGTGTGTGTTTGTGTGGGTATAAAACTCAAATCCAGGGGGGGTGTGGAGGGTATATGGGGTCTTTCGGGATAGCACTTGAAATGTAAATGAAGAAAATATCTAATAAAAGAAAATGAATAAAAAAAAAACCAACTCAAATCCAAATAGGGGTCCCATGACCCTAAACTGCCTGCTTCACCATGAAATAGCTGAAGTGCAACCCAAGAACATTTGCGTTTTCCTTCTACTTTTGCAGAAGTGAGGTCCGCCTCACTGGCATGCAGCTGTCTGACTCTGCAGTCATTGTGTACAGTGACGACACTGCAGCATTACTGTGCCGTGCAGTCTTCTTCATGGTGTGCGAAATAACTGGCAAGGGGTGTGTTTATAGGAACTGGGAGGCGTTGCAGGCTCTGTTTGTTACCAGACGCTTTGGAAAGCATGCAATACTTTGTGTGGTGGCAAAGTTGCTAGTGCCCACCTTTGGGTACATTTTGGACTCAGACTTTTTGGCAAACATTTACAGGGTTTTTCCTCGAGCATGGGCCTTTGTGTTTTATAAGTCTTGGTTTTCAGCTTGGCACTGTTTGAGATTTTAAGAGGTTGTGGTCCCTACATAAGAGGTGGGAATATGGGGACGCCTTCAGGTCATTGGGGTGCACCCTTTCCAACAGTGACAGGGCATGCATTTCCTTAGCCATCTTCTGATTCATTTCTCTGGAATCCACACCCATTTTCCAATCAAAGGTTCATGACATAGGCCTCACGATAGAATATCATGTCATCAGTGAGTAGAACTTTGCAGTATGTGACATCCCTCTGGGAGTAGCCTGTCCTTTTTCTGTCCTGTATTGAAATGTAATAATTAAACTAACCTTTCATTTCAGCGGGCATTAACAATGGATATGTGAAGTTCTTGATGATAAACTTAAAAAATAACAGAGAACACCTACCTCTTGTTGGAAAAGTTGGCCTTGAATGGAGAACTGACTGTTTAAATGGCCGTATTGAGGTAAAAACTATTTTATTTTTTGAAGCAACTGTTTGTATAATTAAAAAAAATTTTTGCCTGTTGATACATAGATATATAACCCTCCTTAAAAGTATTGTGGCTTCTGTGAAGTGAGATTTTCATCAAGTGTTTAATATTTTGCCTTAGTCATGGTTCTACTGTGATGAAGAGACACCATAACCAAGGCAACTCTTTTAATTTGGGGCTTATTTATAATTCTAGAGGGTTAGTCCATCACCGTCATGGCAGAAAAGCAGACAGGTGTAGTCTCTGTCTGTATCAATGAGCAGTATCTGAGTATGCATTCAGGTAGCAGGCACACGGGACCTAGGAGGAGACAAAGACAGACAGACAGAGAGGGAGGTACTAGGTTTGATAGGCTTTTGAAACCTCAAAGCCCACCTCCTTCAACAAGGCCAATTGTCCTAATTGTTCCCAACCAGTTCTAACTGGGGACCAAGCACCCAAGCATCTGATCCTATGGGGCCATTCTCATTCATACCACAGCAAACCTTTGCTCTCCATGGAAGCATTTCCTGTACCCTCCATTCCCTCACACAGTCAGTCTGTTCCATGAAGAAAGCAGGGAGCCAAAGGTTGGGCCCAGTTCACAGGCCAAGAGACTGTCTTGAATTTTTTTCTATTTTCTCTGTAGCCTAGGCTTAGGAATCTACATGGAGCTCGACATTAGTTTGATTTTAATCCCGACCATGCAGGATTAGTGGTGGGCTGCATGCAGGTGGATGGTTAGGGCAAGAGGAACAAGGATGGCACCAGACTTCAGATACAGCTTATGTTCAGTGATGCCACTCCAGAGCCCAAGGTGCAATCCTATGCAGTTCTGCTGGGATGATCATAGGTCCGAGTAAGTTGTACCAAACTTGATTAACCTCTGGGTCATCCAAGGTGTTGAGTAAGACCTTGAATACTTAATTCCTGAACCTTGAAGGAAGTTCAGCCTGGAGGTATACTTTGTTGTAAGTCATGGACATCTAGATTATTGTATGAGTTGTGGATGTAGACAAATTCCATCTAGGGAGAGAGTGATTATATATAATAATAAAACTGTTGCTTTAGGACCACACTATTAGTAGGGTCTGGTGGAAGTTATGGGTGGTTCTGGAAGCACTGGAAAAGGTAGTATTTGAAGCAAAGAATTATAAACAGTGCTAAACCTTCCAAGGTGAAGGAGGCCTAACAAATATTCACTGTGCTTAGAGACCTTAGGAAGATGCTGGGTCAGAGTGGGTTGAAGTATAAGCAGGAAGTAAGGGAGGAGAGAGAGCTCTACCTGCCAAGTGAAGAGAGAACAAGGTCACTCGGAAACTCTAGGAGGGTTGTTTCTCTCTGAGTGTCTGTTCTCCTTTTCCCTCACCCCTCCCAACCTCTTCTCTCCTCTCCTTTCCCCTCCCCACCTCTCCTCTCCCCTCCCCTTCCCACCTCTCCTCTCTTCTCCCTTCCCCTTCCCACTTCTTCTCCTCTCCCCTCCCCTGCCTACCTCTTCTCTCCCCTCCCCTTCCCACCTCTTCTCTCCCCTCCCCTGCCAAGCTCTCCTGAGCTCTTCCCTTCTCATTCCCTCCCTCTGACAACTCCTCCCTCCTCTCTACCCAAGAGTTGCATTAACATGTTGGAAAGTTAAGGGCTGGACAAGGTGTTAGAGGCTACCTCCTTGTCTACCTCCTTGTGATAGAAGCACACATAACAGAGACATGTAAGGAAGGAGCTGGTGAGGACGAACTTGTGTGTTTGGTGTTGGAAACAGGTGGCCTTCCTTCTCAAACTTCTGAGAAGTGTATGTGAGGTGTAGGAGCACCCTGTGAGGAAGCAAAGGGAGTCTTGGGAGAGATGAGGTATGACAGTTGGGAGGGTGCCCCACAATGCATAGCAGACTCAAACAAAAGACTTGAAAGCATGGTTGTGGTTCCCTGGGGATAGCTCCCTGTGTGGCTCTACTACCATGCTGGAGATTTTATTATGGACTTGTTTTGAATACTTTTCTAAAAATGTCATGGCTACTTTGTGGTGTTTTTTTCTGCATTTCTCTCACATTTCACAGAATATACACTATGTCTCCAACTAGATAATTAAAGTCCCAAAGCAGCAGCAGAGCATCTCCAGGACTGTCCGTCCTTACAACCACTTTGGAGCTCTAATTACCATTTCAAATATTTACCAGTTTAATGTTGGCATGACTGAAAAACACATCTTCATTTCTTAACACTGACATCACATTGGCACAAGCCAATCTCCACTTGACTGGAAAGTCACTCTACATTGCTTCTTAATACTCATGTCTCATTGACACAGGCCATTCCACTAACAATCGTGAGTTGAGTAAAGCCCCCCTGACTCATGCAAAGCTGGGTGTGGGTAGATCTGGAACCAGGTGAGATGAAATGTTGATGAAGAGAGAAGCAGGAGTGACTGAGATGAGGCCCGAGGAGAACTAGGGGTGCTGGTAGGTCAGGGGCTGTACTGGCTAGTTTTGTGTCAACTTGGCACAGCTGGAGTTATCACAGAGAAAGGAGCTTCAGTTGAGGAAATGCCTCCATGAGATCCAACTGTAAGGCATTTTCTCAATTAGTGATCAAGGGGGAAAGGCCCCTTGTGGGTGGGACCATCTCTGGACTGGCAGTCTTGGTTCTATAAGCAAGCCAGGGGAAGCAAGCCAGTAAGGAACATCCCTCCATGGCCTCTGCATCAACTCCTGCTTCCTGACCTGCTTGAGTTCCAGTCCTGACCTCCTTTGGTGATGAACAGCAATGTGGAAGTGTAAGCCAAATAAACCCTTTCCTCCCCAACTTGCTTCTTGGTCTTGATGTTTGTGCAGGAATAGAAACCCTGAGTAAGACAGGGGCCATGGCACTCTCCCTCCATCAACTCACTCACTCACTCACTCACTCACTCACTCACTCACTCTTGTTATCTAAACAGAATTTACTAATGTGGCGCTTATGCTTACAGCATATAATTTTCTTTAACACATAGGATGCACTAGTAGCAATGGCTTGCTGTGACAAAATTCTGGCGAATCTTTGTCTAGTGTGCTGGGAAGTAGGAGTAGCTGAGGAAGGAGGAAGGTGAAGGGACAAGTTAGAAAGCAGGGCCCACAGCCCAGTGTTGACATGGCGGTGCTGTGTCTGGGGGTAAAAGTAGGAATGAGTAACAGAGGTGAGGTTGATCATTTCAATTTGAGAATCAATGGGCCGATGTCATCATGTCTCCTGGGATCCCTAGGGTGGTTGGGTCACTCAGGAGATGGGTAAGGGGGTGGGTGCGTAGCAGAGAAACCATGAGCAAGGGTGGGAGAGCTGGAAGTTTAGACTCAAGGGAACTGGTTGATAAGAGTGGAAGGCATTGAGAAACTTCTGTCCAGGGCTGAGTGACACCCTCTTGGAAACAGGAACAAAGGACTCTCTCCAGTTGCCTCTAACTTCAGCAAGCGCCTTGGTCTTATGCAGGGGTGAGGACACGGTAAGGACTGACTGAGTAGCTGTGGGATAAAATGTAGTCACACGATGTGTAGGAGAGGGTTTTGGAGTGTATTATTTCCAGTCTGCTCAACAGTCGCAGTTCCTGTGGAATTGAACCTTTACCCTGAAATGTGTTCATCTTCTTTGTGAATTACAGAGTTGCATTGTAGTGGATATGACCTTGCTGGATGAGGACAAGAAGCCCATCTGGTATGTGAGTTCTCCAGTGTGCTTGAGATCTGCCTGCCTTCCTGATTTCCCGCAGCCGGCTTACTCTTTCGAGTACATGGACAGCGTAGGAGGAGTGTGCGCAGACCTAGGGTGGTTTGAAAATACCGATGAATACTTCATTGTCAGACTGGACATTTACCTCAGTGTAGCAAAATTACAACAATGGTTTGGGAGGCAATAAATGCTGAGTTAGCAGTAGGGAGTCTTGTTATTAGTAAGCTGTTTGTTTTTTACAACTTTGTTTTTATTGAAAGTTAAAATAAAGCATATTTGTGGTAGTCTGTTTGGTGTCTTATTTTCTAATACAAATTATGGTTTGTGACTACAGTGTTTAGAAGTTGACATTTTTAATAAAGCATGCCTCAGTGAAGATCAATATAAAGGTATGCAGTAAATTAATACAGTGGCTGTTTTTCTTATTCCTAGCTAACTCCCCAATAACAACACAGAGAGACCAAGATTTATTTTCAACTTAAAGTACGACTATAAGTAGGCCTTATAATTCTAATCTAGATCGAATCCTTTAATCTAATATGGCTACCTCCCAGCCTAAATCACTGAGATTCTTGCATTTTTAAGTTAGTCTTGCTCTCTGGGCTTCAGGTTTGCTCTGGACCCCTTCCTCGTGCCCTCTTCTCTTTTCCTCTTTCTCTCCCTCCTCCCCTGGTTGGCAGGAGTCCTGCCCTATTCCCTCTATTGCCTTGTTGACTTTTCCAGCTTTTATTGACAAGGCAGAGAATAAGTGGTGAGCATTGTTTACACAAACATGAGACAGGAGATTCTGACATAAACATCACAGTGCCAAGTCATTGAAACCAGATAGGGGGATAGACAAATCAGCACTCGAATAAGACAAGGGTCAACCTCTGGGGTGCATGGTATCAAGGCAAGACAGGTGTCGGTGTGATGTGGAGACATTAGAATGCTATTGCTGGGTATGTGACATTTTGCAGCCGCTAGGAATTTAAGTTCCTAAACTAGCATTATACAATCTTATTTCTAACTATGTATTCAAAGGAGTTGAAACCATGATATTGAAGGGACAGCCACATGCTCATGTTTATTGCAGCATAGGTTTTAGTCATGATAAGGAATTAGCCTCCATGTTCATGGATAAAGATACACACACACACACACACACACACACACACACACACACTGAAATATTTTTGGACCTTGAAAAAATACATGGATGAACTTAGAAGACATTATGTTGAAGTGGAAACTTTAGGGTTCTTTGGAAAGTCAGTTGTGTTGGGTGTGTTGCTGGGACAAACACATGTGAAGGAGTGTTTCCTGAAGCAGAAACAGGAGAGAGGATGCTCTGCTAAAGCAAGCATGTGAAAGGACATGTGATGAAGGATTCTTTGCTAACGACACACATGTATTGGTTTGCCTTACATTTTGTAGTTGGTCTATATTGGTTGGGACTCCATGAGAGAGAAATGCATCAGAAGACTTCTGGTGGCGAGCTATGGTTTCTTGCTACTTCCATGGACTCTGATTGGCAGAGTGATGTCAGCTGAGACAGACAGACATACTGAGGCAAGACACAGGCTGAGGCTAGACCCGTGGAGGACACTGATATTTGGAGGGTATAAATAAGACTCGACAGAGAGTGGCAGAGGCTGAGCTGGGCTTGCTTATAGAGCTAGCTGTACAATGCTTGTTGGTCTTAACTGATCTTTGCTTCTCTGAGAGAGGCACAGTCTAGAGCTTCTGGTGTTTCTGCTGGCCCCTGCTGCTGACTAGTGCCAAGGCTGAGGCCTGTCTCTGTCTACTAGGTAGTGCCACTATTGCTGATTTCTGCTCGCTATCCCAACTCAACCAAACTGGATTGATGGTGTATCTGGGAAGTGTTTCTGAGTCGATGGAGCTGCAGCTGCCAACCTGTGAACTGAACTGCTGATAGCCAGAGAGCATGGGTGGGAGTTGCTCCAACGAACCATTTCTGAATGGGTCCACTTCCCCCATATCCTTTCTTTTCCACCATCTCTGGTGGTGGGTAGGCTACAAGGGAGGTTAAAACATTGAATAATCATCATTAAAAATAAGCGTTGGGGAAAATTAAAGTTAAATTATGCCAAGTGAAATAAACCATAGATGGGCAAGTTCTGTGCTGTATTATTTTACCTGTTAAATGTAAAAGATGAAAACCATAGACACACTAGACTAATGGTCGCCTGGAGCTGCAGGGAGGACGAAATGGGAACTTTTCTCCTTTTTTCAAGAGCACAGAGTTAGAGTTATGCAAGATGAAGAGGTTCTAGAAGTGTATTAGTGTAACAGCCTCTCTGTAGTGATACTGCGTCAAGCACTCACAGATTTGCAGAGATTCCATGTTAAGTTCAAAAGAAAGAAGCACTTCAGTATTCCCACGTGCCAGCATTTCTGATGGGATATTCAGATACATTCTCTCTCCCTCTCCTGGTGCATGCAAATGTGCAGGTCTGTGTGCCTGTGCATATGCAGAGGCCAGAGGATGACGTTGAATATCCTCTATTGTCATCTGACTATTTTTTCTGACAAGATCTTCACTGAAGCTTGCTGGTTGTCCAGAAAGATCCCAAGAACTCTCAATTTTGTCTGGGTACAGAGAGGCAGGCATCACCATGTTGGCTTTTTGTGTGGTACATAGCAAGCACTCTTATCCACTGAGCTATCTCCCCAACTCTCTTTTACTTTAAAAATCCCGGGGAAATCGCTTTTCTCAGGAAACACCCTCCTCCGACAACTCTACTGGGATCATCACACTGGGCCAACTTAGAGATAAGATCTGCCTCTCTGTAACATTCAAAACGGAGTCACCAGTCAAAACTCCTGCTTGCAGATACATAAAATATCTGATTCCACTTGGTGCTACCTCATCTTTTAAAGGGGAACCTGGGGCAGGTTCCAAGACTTCAAGAAGCAGGTGACTATGCATTCCCACTTGGAACATCGCAATGAAGGAAAGCCTTAGGAGATTGTGTGAAACACTGCAGAGTATTTTGCCTCTCCAACCCCCACAGTGATGTTTGCTGTGTTCGTCATTAGTAAAATTGACTACTGACATGGACAAGAATTGGTTCCAGCGAAATATCTATATATGTGTGTATGTGTGTGTATATTTACATAAATAAACAGTGTATTTACATAAATAAATAATATAGTATATAGAATATATGATGTTTTATATATAATTGCATACCACACATGTATTTTATACGTTGTTATACATTTTATATGATTATAATATATATTGTATTACAAGCTATTTATTTATGTGGTCTAGGAACCAGGTCAAAGAGTTATGTTGGTTTAATGGCATTAATGTTGCTGTAATTCTGAGAAAGATGCTTTACTGGTGAATTGTCTGAACATCCTCAGGGTTAAAACGGTGAGGTTAAGAATGTCTGAACTTCTTCATATACCTGAAATGCCAAGTACTTAAGTGTAGTGTGCTTTATGCTAAGTAAAAGTTACATATTTTCAATAGGGGCTAGACAGAATAATGACCAAATAAATGCAATTAGGTTTGTTGATGTCATATGTTTTTTTTTTACTTGTAATTCTATTAATATTACTGAAATGTGATAAAATATTTAAAATCCGACATTTAGTTCATGGATATATTAACTCTATTACTAAGTTCTGATATGGCTGGACTGTGGGTCCTACAGTAAGAGCTGTTAGAATTATTCACATACAACCCACATCCCAGGAGTCCTTAATTCCCCTGGTTCTTTCTTGTGCTTTTCCTGAACAAGCAGATCTTTCTGCATTTAGGCGAGAATTGTGGTTGTCATGGAATGAGATTTTCAGTGATAATATGCATATACATTTACAAACTGCACCTTCTGGTTTTCCTGGAACAAGACACCGCCTTTCTGTAATGAGATTCTGTTGGCCACCTGTCTGCCACTGAGTTACTAAGCAAGGCTGACCTCTGTGTGCTTTTCCCAAGGAGCTCATGGGAACACACAGACAACTGATTCAAGGAGGTTCTCAGACCCCTGTAGTAGGAAGAAGTCTCAGCTGGTCTTCAGTATAAGCCAGAATCCTGAAGTAGGCTCTAATGCCAGTGAAAGAATGGATGTGAGGGCAAGAGCAAGCAGGCAAAATGTTTCCTTCTTCTATATTCTTTATATAGAGTATTAGCAGAAGGCGTGAACCAGATTAAAGGTGGATTTTCCCACCTCTAAAGATCTGGATTAAAACCAGTTCTTTCCACTTTTTTTTTTTCGAGACAGGGTTTCTCTGTGTAATCCTGGCTGTCCTGGAACTCACCAGGCTGGCCTCGAACTCAGAAATCCGCCTGCCTCTGCCTCCTGAGTGCTGGGATTAAAGGCGTGCGCCATCACGCCCGGCGGTTCTTTCCACTTTAAATGCTTTAACTAACAACAAAAATCCCTCACAGGTTTACTTAGCCACTTGTGTTTTACCTAATTCCAGATATAGTCAGACTGATAACCAAGAATCCTGCTATCATGAATTGTAACTGTGCTTTTTAGCTACTGCAATTTATGTTTTTTTTAAAAAAAAAACGTGTGTGTGTGCATGTGTATATGTGTGTGTGTGTGCGAGAGAGAGAGAGAGAGAGAGAGAGAGAGAGAGAGAGAGAGAGAGAGAGAGAGAGAGAGAGCATTTAGCAGGCAAGATGAAAGGGCTTCTCTACGGAAAACTCTGCAATCCCCCAAACACAAAGAAACAGAGCTTTAAAGTCCCATGACACCAGTTTCTTCTCACCAGGAGCCTTGGACACTGGGCATAGCCAAAGTTCTGTCAGTGTGGTATTGTCCCTTTTTTGTGTGGAGTTACTGACTGGCAGACAGGACCTGGGCAGAGAAGGCAGGAGGTGGCTGTGCTCTTGACTTGTTCCAAGTAGAATAATTTAGTCATTTACCTGAGGACATGAGAGCACTGGCAGCACATGGAGGAGCGGTGAAGCCCAAAGGGAATGAGACAGGCAGCTAAACATTCATCGCCATCTGAAAGTTTCCCTAAAGCATGGCATGAGAGTTCTGTTTACTCTTGAGACTCAGGTTCATAGGTTAAATATATGATATTTCCCATCAAATCAGCTTTGGATGTCAGACTACTTGGATGTCATGACTACTTGGCAGGAACTACATTGCCTCACACTTGGGAACATGGTACCTGCTTGGCTGGCGTGTATGGAAGTGACCATCCATGTCTTCTGTGCCAAGAGTGGTTTCTGTCCTGCCCTTTGGTGCTGAACAATGACTAATGTTCTCTGGATGGGTGATCATGTAGTTTTGAAGACAGTGGGAATTCTCACATCATATGTAGCCCCTCAGGGAGGTGGGTGGGTGATGACGTCAACGTGCCTCCTGGTACCAGCTCCACTGCACAAGACAAGGACACTGCTGCAAAACATCTTCATGGAGGTGGTGGGGCGTGGCTTTAGCACCTTGGGATGACAAACATATTATGAATGCAGAAAGATGTGTTGTACTCTCATGTGCCCTTCCCCTTCCTTTCTTTCAGCAGGGTTATTATCCTAGGAAATCAGTCTTAAGAGTGCTGAGTCATCCTGAGTCATAAAGATTACCAGGAACTCTCCCCGAGGTAGATCACTGTGTTCTTACTGTCCCATGGGTGCCATGTACAGTATGAGAAATCACTCAGGAAGGGGAGTAGAAATCTCTGAAGGAGCCAGC
Source organism: Mus musculus (assembly GCF_000001635.26). Lineage (NCBI taxonomy): Eukaryota > Metazoa > Chordata > Mammalia > Rodentia > Muridae > Mus > Mus musculus. Next base: position 84,986,859 of record NC_000084.6, read on the forward strand.
GGATGTCCTCAAGACGGTTGCTAGAGGGCAGTCCAGAAGTGTGACAGAAGACAAGACCATCTGATAGTGATAGAGGTGCTAACACTAAGACTCCTTCCTGTGTCCCTAAAACCAAACCTATAAGCATTTTCTGAGTAGTCAGTAGATGGGATTGGGACCTGCCTCTGTGTAGCCTCTACCCTAGCACACTCCACAAGAGCATTGATCCAAATCAAGCAACAGGTTACCTATTTCTCCCACCTCTACGGAAACTTAGGGAAGTTTCTGAAAAGCTTAGACCCCAACTTAAAGTCCCTGGATAACTCAACTTTTAAGGAGGAAATAGATACTTCTCAGGAATAAAACCTTTTTTCTTCACTGGCTGCATTGCATGTGGAAGGATATTACTTCTGTCTATCCAATTATGTCTATGTGTATATGTGTATATGATGTATATGTATATGTACAATGTGCATATAGATCAGCAAGCAGCTGCAGATGGCGTTGAAGGTAGTGGTGTCACTTTCCTCTTCCTCAGCAGCTAGAGTGTGGTGAAGGAAGCCTTCAGATGTGTATAAGAGGAAGACAGATATAGCTGAAAATGCTCAGTTTCATAAAGTTAGGATCATTGTGGTTACACAGAGGGTAGTGTTTGCTACAGCTATCTGGGCTTGAAGGAGAAAGCATGGGTTGTATCTTGTATCCTTTGCAGTTTACTACAGAATGACCTTTAAGATTGTCATTTAGTAGCTGATCTTGCTGACCCCTTTGGCATGCTAAATAAAGCCCAACAAGAGGACATGTTGAATTGACAAAGCTTTATACTTCATTAAAGTTTGCCCAGGGAGAGAAGTCACGCTAACAAACTGATGTCATTCTTCACCAGAACATCAACAAATGGCTACCCGACCGAGTTTGTTGAAGTGAATGCAATCACGCATCTTTTCCTGACCTGACTCAAATAATTAAACAGTGAATATCCACTAGAAAAGCCTTTGTGTATGTGATTAAGCAAGTTATTTTTAGAGACAAATCAAAACTAGAATGGTGCTTGCGTCTCTGCCCACAGAACTTTTTACATCCGTGTGTGTTCAGGTATGTTAACAGCTTCATTTTGGGCATGTAATTTTAGCAAAATTTCTTAGCTAGAGGTCAGGACATTTATTTATTATTATTGTTTTGTTTTGTTTTGTTTTGTTTTTTCGGGACAGGGTTTCTTTGTGTAGCCCTGGCTGTCCTGGAACTCACTCTGTAGACCAGGCTGGCCTCGAACTCAGAATCTGTCTGCCTCTGCCTCCCAAGTGCTGGGATTAAAGGCATGCACCTCCACCACCACCACCTGGCAGGACATTTATATAACAGGAAGGAAATCTACTAACAAACACTGACTCTCTTCTATCCATCTGTGAATGTCATAAATGACAAATAACCACGTCTATCACTTGTAGAATTACTATTGTGTTCACCTCTCAACAGTCACGTGAAATGGGAAAGGAGATGTGGACAGTGTATGTGTCTTGTGAGAAGTGACAGCCACATGCTTCTGTGAGAGGATGATGGTTTTCATTTTTATGTGATGTGCAGTTTAAAATGCAAGATGATGATAAATTGAGACCATGTCACTATTTGCAGTAATACCGGAGTGCAGCTAAGTGGCATGGCAAATATAAAGTCACATATTGATAAATGACTTCTGCTTAAAAGCAAGTGAAATAATTTTACTTATATATTGTATTTCTACAATCAATTACAGAATAATAGGGCCTCTCTTTCCACTGATGGCCAACTAGGCCATCTTTTGATACATATGCAGCTAGAGAAAACAGCTCCGGGGTACTGGTTAGTTCATATTGTTGTTCCACCTATAGGGTTTAGCTCCTTTAGTACTTTCTCTAGCTCCTCCATTGGAGGCCCTGTGATCCATCCAATAGCTGACTGTGAGCATCCACTTCTGTGTTTGCTAGACCCCGGTATAGCCTAACAAGAGGCAGCTATATTAGGGTCCTTTTAGTGTTGCTAAAATGTTGCTAGTGTGTGCAATGGTGTCTGCATTTGGAGGCTGATTATGGGATAGATCCCCAGGTATGGCAGTCTCTAGATGGTCCATCCTTTTGTCTCAGCTCCAAACTTTGCCTCTGTGATTCCTTCCATGGTTGTTTTGTTCACAAGTCTAAGAAGGGGCAAAGTGTCCACACTTTTGTCTTCGTTCTTCATGAGTTTCATGTGTTTTACAAATTGTATCTTGTATCTTGGGTATTCTAAGTTTCTGGGCTAATATCCACTTATCAGTGAGTACATATCATGTGAGTTCTTTTGTGATTGGGTTACCTCACTCAGGATGATGCCCTCCGGGTCCATCCATTTGCCTAGTAATTTCATGAATTCATTCTTTTTAATAGCTGAGTAGTACTCCATTGAGTAAATGTACCACATTTTCTGTATCCATTCCTCTGTTGAGGGGCATTTGGGTTCTTTCCAGCTTCTGGCTATTATAAATAAGGCTGCTATGAACATAATTGAGCATGTGTCCTTCTTACCAGTTGGAACATCTTCTGGATATATGCCCAGGAGAGGTATTTCAGGATCCTCTGGTAGTAGTATGTCCAATTTTCTGAGGAACTGCCAGACTGATTTCAGAGTGGTTGTACAAGCTTGCAATCCCACCAACAATGGAGGAATGTTCCTTTTTCTCCACATCCTTGCCAGCATCTGCTGTCATCTGAATTTTTGGTCTTAGCCATTCTGGCTGGTGTGAGCTGGAATCTCAGGGTTGTTTTGATTTGCATTTCCCTGATGATTAAGGATGCTGAACATTTTTTCAGGTGCTTCTCAGCCATTCGATATTCCAAAGATGAGAATTCTTTGTTTAGCTCTGAGTCCCATTATTTAATGGAGTTATTTGATTTTTTGGAATCCACCTTCTTGAGTTCTTTATATATATTGGATATTAGTCCCCTATCTGATTTAGGATAGGTAAAGATCCTTTCCCAATCTATTGGTGGCCTTTTTGTCTTATTGACGATGTCTTTGCCTTACAGAAGCTTTGCAATTTTATGAGGTCCCATTTTTCAATTCTCTATCTTACAGCCCAAGCTGTTGCTGTTCTATTCAGGAATTTGTTCCCCTGTGCCCATATCTTCGAGGCTTTTCCCCACTTTCTCCTCTATAAGTTTCAGAGTCTCTGGTTTTATGTGGAGTTCCTTGATCCACTTAGATTTGACCTTAGTACAAGGAGATAGGAATGGATCATTTTGCATTCTTCTACGTGATAACTGCCTCTTGTGCCAGCACCATTTGTTGAAAATGCTGTCTTTTTTCCACTGGATGGTTTTAGCTCCCTTGTCCAAGATCAAGTGACCATAGGTGAGTGAGTTCATTTCTGGGCCTTCAATTCTATTCCATTGGTCTACTTGTCTGTCGCTATACCAGTACCATGCAGTTTTTATCACAATTGCTCTGTGGCATGGTGATTCCACCAGAGGTTCTTTTATCCTTGAGAAGAGTTTTTGCTATCCTAGGTGTTTTGTTATTCCAGATGAATTTGCAGATTGCCATTTCTAATTCATTGAAGAATTGAGTTGGAATTTTGATGGGGATTGCAATGAATCTGTAGATTGCTTTTGGCAAGACAGCTATTTTTACTATATTTTCCCTGCAAATCCATGAGCATGGGAGATCTTTCCATCTTCTGAGATCATCTTTAATTTCTTTCTTCAGGGACTTGAAGTTTTTATCATACAGATCTTTCACTTCCTTAATTAGAGTCTCGCCAAGTTATTTTATATTATTTGTGACTACTGAGAAGGGTGTTGTTTCCCTAATTTCTCTCTCAGCCTGTTTATCCTTTGTGTAGAGAAAGGCCATTGACTTATTTGATTTAATTTTATATCCAGCTACTTTACTGAAGCTGTTTATCAGGTTTAGGAGGTCTCTGGTGGAATTTTTAGGGTCACTTATATATACTATCATATAATCTGCAGAAAGTGATTTTTTTGACTGCTTCCTTTCCAATTTGTATCCCCTTGATCTCCTTTTGTTGTCGAATTGCTCTGGCTAGGACTTCAAGTACAATGTTGAATAGGTAGGGAGAGAGTGGACAGCCTTGTCTAGTCCCTGATTTTAGTGGGATTGCTTCAAGCTTCTCACCATTTATTTTGATGTTGCCTACTGGTTTGCTGTAGATTGCTTTTATCATGTTTAAGTATGGGCCTTGAATTCCTGATCTTTCCAAGACTTTTATCATGAATGGGTGTTGGATTTTGTCAAATGCTTTCTCTGCATCTAACAAGATGATCATGTGGTTTTTGTCTTTGAGTTTGTTTATATAGTGGATTACGTTGATGGATTTCTGTATATTAAACCATCCCTGCATCCCTGGGATGAAACCTATTTGGTCAGAATGGATGATTGTTTTGATGTGTTCTTGGATTTGGTTAGTGAGAATTTTATTGAGTATTTTTGCATCAATAGTCATAAGGGAAATTGGTCTGAAGTTCTCTATCTTTGTTGGGTCTTTCTGTGGTTTAGGTATCAGAGTAATTGTGGCTCCATAGAATGAATTGGGTAGGGTACCTTCTGCTTCTACTTTGTGGAATGGTTTGTGAAGAACTGGAATTAAATCTTCTTTGAAGGTCTGATAGAACTCTACACTAAACCCATCTGGTGCTGGGCTTTTTTTTGGTTGGGAGACTATTAATAACTGCTTCTATTTCTTTAGGGAATATAGAGCTGTTTAGATCATTAACCTGATCCTGATTTAACTTTGGTACCTGGTATCTGTCTAGAAATTTGTACATTTCATCCAGGTTTTCCAGTTTTGTTGAGCATAGTCTTTTGTAGAAGGATCTGATGGTGTTTTGGATTTCTCCAGGATCTGTTGTTATGTCTCCCTTTTCATTTCTGATTTTGTTAATTTGGATGCTGTCCTTGTGCCTTCTAGTGAGTTTGGGTAAAGTTTTATCTATCTTGTTGATATTTTCAAAGAACCAACTCCTCATTTGGTTGATTCTTTGAATAGTTCTTCTTGTTTCCACTTGGTTGATTTTGCCCCTGAGTTAGATTATTTCCTGCCATCTACTCTTCTTGGGTGAACTTGCTTCCTTTTGTTCTAGAGCTTTTAGGTGTGTTGTCAAGCTGCTAGTGTGTGCTCTCTCTAGTTTCTTTTTGGAGGCACTCAGAGCTATGAGTTTTCCTCTTAGAAATGCTTTTATTGTGTCCTATAAGTTTGGGTATGTTGTGGCTTCCTTTCATTAAACTCTAAAAAGTCTTTAATTTCTTTCTTTATTACTTCTTTTACCAAGGTATCATTGAGAAGAGTATTGTTCAGTTTCCATGTGTATGTTGGCTTTCTATTATTTATGTTTTTATTGAAGATCAGTCTTAGTCCATGGTGATCTAATAGGCTGCTGCATGGGACAATTTCAATATTTTTGTATCTGTTGAGGCCTGTTTTGTGACCAATTATATGGTCAATTTTGGAGAAGGCACCATGAGGTGCTGAGAAGAAGGTAATATCCTTTTGTTTTGGTATAAAATGTTCTGTAGATATCTATTAGATCCATTTGTTTCATAACTTCTGTTAGTTTCACTGTGTCCTTGTTTAGTTTCTGTTTCCATGATTTGTCCATTGATGAAAGTGGTGTGTTGAAGTCTCCCACTATTCTTGTGTGAAGTGCAATGTGTGCTTTGAGCTTTGCTAAAGTCTCTTTAATGAATGTGGCTGCCCTTGCATTTGGAGCATAGATATTCAGAATTGAGAATTCCGCTTGGAAGATTTTTACCTTTGATTAGAATGAAGTGCCCCTTGTCTTTTTTGATAACTTTGGGTTGGAAATCGATTTTATTCGATATTAGAATGGCTACTCCAGCTTGTTTGTTCAGACCATTTGCTTGGAAAATTGTTTTCCAGCCTTTCACTCTGAGGTAGTGTCTGTCTTTTTCTCTGAGATGGGTTTCCTGAAGGATTACTTTTTTGCTTTTTCGTGGTTTCTGTCCTTGTATTGTTTTTTTTTTTTCTGTTATTATCCTTTGAAGGGCTGGATTCATGGAAGGATAATGTTTGAATTTGGTTTTGTTGTGGAATACTTTGGTTTCTTCATCTATGGTAATTGAAAGTTTGGCTGTGTATAATAGCCCGGGCTGGCATTTGTGTTCTCATAGGGTCTATATGACATCTGTCCAGGCTCTTCTGGCTTTCATAGTCTCTGGTGAAAAGTCTGGTGTAATTCTGATAGGCCTGCCTTTATATGTTACTTGACCTTTTTCCCTTATTGCTTTTAATATTCTCTCTTTATTTAGTGCATTTGTTGTTCTGATTATTATGTGTCAGGAGGTATTTCATTTCTGGTCCAGTCTATTTGGAGTTCTGTAGGCTTCTTGTATGTTCATGGGCATCTCTTTCTTTAGATTTGGGAAGTTTTCTTCTATAATTTTGTTGAAGATATTTGCTGGCCCTTTAAGTTGAAAATCATTCTCATCAACTCCTATTATCTGTAGATTTGGTCTTCTCATTGACTCCTGGATTTCCCAGATGTTTTGAATTAGGATCTTTTTGCATTTTGTATTTTCTTTGATTGTTGTGCTGATGTTCTCCATGGAATCTTCTGTACATGAGATTCTCTCTTCCATGTCTTGTATTCTGTTGCTGATGCTGGCATCTATGGTTCCAGATTTCTTTCCTAGGGTTTCTATCTCCAGTGTTGCCTCACTTTGGGTTTTATTTATTGTGTCTACTTCCCTTTTTAAGTCTAGTATGGTTTTGTTTATTTCCATCCCCCATTTGGATGTGTTTTCCTGGTTTTCTTTAAGGACTTCTACCTGTTTGGTTGTGTTTTCCTCTCTTTCTTAAAGACGTGTAACTCTTTAGCAGTGTTCTCCTGTATTTCTTTAAGTGAGTTATTAATGTCCTTCTTGATGTCCTCTACCATCATCATGAGATATGCTTTTAAATCCGGGTCTAGCTTTTCAGGTGTGTTGGGGTGCCCAGGATTGGCTGAGGTGGGAGTGCTGGCTTCTGATGATGTCCAGTGTTCTTGGTTTCTTAATATTCTTATGTTTGCCTTTTGCCATCTGGTAATCTCTGGAGTTAGTTGTTATAGTTGTCTCTAGTTAGAGCTTGTTCCCCTCATGATTCCGTTAGCCTCTATCAGCAGACTCGGAAGACTAGCTCTCTCCTGAGTTTCAGTGGTTAGAGCACTCTCTGTAGGCAAGCTCTCCTCTTGCAGGGAAGGTGGACAGATATCTGGCATTTGAACCTGCCTGCTGGCAGAAGATGAAGACCCAAAACAGTGCTTGTCCCAGAATCTGTGTAGCTTCTGTAGTTCACACTCTCACCTGCGCAGACTAGTCTGGGCCGGATCCGAGAACCAAGATGGCTCCCCCAGTTGCTGAGGCAAAGCCCTCCCCGGCGGGGCAGACACCTCTCCTCTGGCAGGGAAGGTGCCCAGATGTCTGGAGCCTGAAACGAGGTCTGTCCTAGAAACTCTGTGGCTTCCGCCTGTCCCAGAAGCTGTTAGCTTCTGTAGTCCACACTCTCCCCTGTGCATACTAGTCTGTGTGGAATCCCGGAACCAAGATGGCTCTCCTGGATCGAATTGAGTATTTCCAAGCAAAAGTTCACCTAAGCAGAATTTGGGAGGTATTTAAAAAGCATGCAGTTAATAAAGGATTGGTACTCAGAATGTATTTTCAAAGCACAAAACTATTTCAGAGCTTATAAGCCAAAGACCAGAAACTTGAGAAGAGGAGAAAATAAATGATCAGATAAGTCACAGGGAAAGAGCATGGGTGGACATAAACCAGGAGATAGCCGCCACTCTCATGTCTTCAGGAAAGTTCAAATAATGTGGGAACACATCAGTTTTGCATTTCAAATTGTCAAAAAATATGAGATCCTGATGATGAAATCCAGTCTGGCTGTACTGTGGAGCTTGTCAGTTGTTGCAGCCACTCAGTACAAACCAGGACAACCACCTTAGAAAATATTTTCACATTTTCTAACAAAGTCGAACATGCATGAAATCTAGAGTTTGGCAATTCCATCAGAAAGTGTTCTTGTTTGCTTTCTGTTGTGGTGATAGCGCATGCTGACCAAGTGCAGCTTGTGTTCCTGATCACAGTCCAGGGACAGATGCCAAGGCAGGAACTGAAGCAGAAGCCACAGAAAACTGCTCCTTGCTGCTTTGCTTCTCAAGGCTTGCTTAGATCTCCTTGTTATGCAACCCAGTACTTCAGTGGGCTAGGCTCTCCCACATCAGCCATTAACCTCTTGCCTATAGGCCCCTCTGATGGAGGTATTTTCTCAATTAAGGTCCCCTCTTTTAAGATGACACTAAGTTGTATTAAGTTAACAAAAAACTAAGCATCACAGTAAATATGGACCAGTAGACGTCTTATGTACATGCACACAAAGACAGATAGTAACATTTATATATTTTTATTTGATTTATGGTATAGATGTTAGACATGGTATACTTATACATCACAAATATCTTGTGGGGGGCATGTGGAACAGGAGTAGCTAGAGAACTGGTATGGTCCTATGTGAATAAGAGCAGGAAGAAACTTAAATTTCTGTGGCAAACAGACAGGATGATATATGTGCATATACGAGAGTTTGGAGAGAGTGGGAGATAGTTGTAGATGTAAAAGCAGAGGTTGTAGGGGTGAGGGAAGGAGCTGAGGACAAACCAAAGACAGATCTCCAAAAGTACAGACTGCAGCGTCAGTAGCGAAAAGACAGGTATTTATAAAAGAATAATACCCATAGAGTTTACAGAGCAGGGAATGCAAGTGCCCCATCACACAGCATGGATAGGTCAGTGGTAGAAAGTGGAGGCTGAGGGGAAGGAAGGAAGAAGGAAGAAAGGAAGGAGGAAGGAGGGAAGGAGGGAAGAAGAGAGGGAGGAAGAAAGGAAGAAGGTAGGGAGCTTTGAAGTATATTACCTTAGTGGACCACTAACTTTTACCAGCCCCAAAGCTGAGGATGCCATCAAATAGCGTCTGAGGCTGAAAGAAAAGCTTCCTCGTTTTCTGTAATAGTCTTCCTGATATTCTCAACAAAGTATTTTAAATTTGCCTTCATTTATTACATTCTTTGTTCTGCAAGAACAATAAAATTTCATAAAACAGGTTTCAAAAGTCTTAGAACATTGTATTTAGGGATATCTAAATTTAAGCAAGTTCCTGGGCCATACCTACTCCTACATCCTCCATCAAGAACTGCGTTTTTATTCCTTCGAGATAAGACCTGTTTCTTTCCATGACATCAGCGACAGGTGGAAGACTGAGTCACATACCCCGAGAATTCCTCATGAGGGGAAATTAAAGAAAGGCACTAGGGAAGTGTAAGTCAGTTCTTTCAGGGACACATCTCAGGGAAGCTCGCCTTTAGAGCTCCAGAGAGGAGAAGGAGCGAGCTATTAGATGTGGGATCTAAGGTTTAGAAAGCCAGAGCAAGGAATGGGTGGACACCTCACAAAAGATGAGGTACATATGCTGGTAGATATACAAGAAGAGGCTCAACATCCTCAACCATCAGGAAGATGACAATCAAAACAACTCATTCCTATCAGAATGCATATCATTAGGTAAGCATTTCCGGTGCCATGAGGATGCTGGGAAAAGAGAACCCGTACACACTGCTGGTGGGAACATAAGCAGCCCTGCCGAGGTGAAAAGCAACACGGAAGTTCCTCAGAAGCTAAAAGTAGAACTGTCCTATGGTCCAGGTCTGCCCACCCTGGAAATATATCTAAGGATTGGAGGCAGCACAGCGTAGAGACATCTGCCCGCCCATGTCCACTGCAGCACTATCTGGAACCCCACTAGTAATTCCCATGTTGTGAATCGGCAGAGGCATTGTGGGAAACATAAAAGAAATGCACTTTTCTACCAAAATGGTTAAGTAACACAGAACCTCACTTTAAGAGTGTAAAGAAGCTGCTTGGCAGAAATTCAAATTCCTCCAGGGTCAGCACCTCTTGGAATCAAAGTAAGTGCTCAAGGTCGTATTTGTCTTGTGTGTATCACCCGCAGCTCTTTAGCCAATCACGGGACAGTGTGAAGCGAGCTGGGCTTTTCTTTCTGTCTCTTTATAGCTGGTTATTTCTGAGAATTTCTTACATGAGGACTGTATTTGCATCCCCTTCCCACAACTCCTCCCCTGTCCACCCCACTCCTGCACCATAACGACACCAGTTCACATTCCAACGTTGATGGGAAAAGTCTCATAAGGTGTCACCTGTAAATAAAAAGACACAGGAAAATAATGACTGCTGACAGAGAGAGACGGGGCATTGCAGTGTAGAGGTTTCTCCATTTTGTATTCTTGCCGAGGTCGTCTCAGTATTAACTAGAATTTATTCTCCTTGAGTGACAATCCACTTGAAAACTTGTAAATGACTTAAAAATATTTTACGTGAACTATATTAAAAATTGCGAAAGAGAGAGAGAGAGAGAGAGAGAGAGAGAGAGAGAGAGAGAGAGAGAAAGTTGTGCACAAGTGTAGTGTGCACATAATCCAGAAGAGGGCGTCAGATCCTCTGTAGCTGGAGTTACAGGCAGCAGTTGTAGGTTGGCTGCTGTGGGTGCTGGAATTTGAACTCGGCTCCTCTGTAAAAGCACTACAGATTCTTAACTGCTATGCTCATTAGCAGCCCTGCTAATGACTTTTATTTATGAATACACCACAGCCTAGTTTACTTCGCTTGGCACGCTCCTTAGCATTCTGCTGTTTTATGTAGGCCAGGGAGGTAATTGGTGTTTAATATCTGAAAAGCAAACAGATGTCTTAGAGAGTGAAGGATGGCAGTGCTGCTCTTGGTTTGCTCCTCACTCTCCTGTGTCTGCATTTTATTCTTTGACTCATCCTTCTGGTTCTAATCATTGCGAATCAGAAAGCTTAAAGAACCCACAAGGAATAAATAAAATTCTGTCTCCCACGGCTAAGTGCCTTGGAGACAATAAAAACATTTTGTAAATGAAAGGTTTGGCCTTACAGCCAGAGTTCCTTATTGCATTTGTACTGATAATAGAAGAGGGATTGCCGCCGTTTGTCTTAGTTTTTCCAGGTCCTGCAAGAGAGCAAGCGTGAGGAGAGGCAGTCCTCTGCCATCAGGCTGGGCGTAGGTGTGAGGAGATCATGGCCAGGTAGAATTCTGATGGAGTCTACATTAATTGAAGAGCTTTACACCCCAATGGAAGCTGTCCTTACCCTTGACCTCTGTCTGTTGGATAGATTGAACAGTCATTTTTGAGACAGGAGTGTCTTAGATTATGCAGGGGTGGCAGGATGAAACAGAGCAGACCTTTTGAGGTCTATTCAAGTTTTACATCATGGCCCGGCCATCTGCTAGAATGTGACCTGGAACTTACTTTTGATTTCTCTACCCCCCCCATCCCCCAACTCTCTTCACTTGCAGAGTAAGGACAATCGCTGCCTGACTGGTGCATGGCCAGCTGAGAGGTCTTGTGCCTCCACATGTGTGACACCTGCCATCTGTGCGTTTCGGACTTCTGGGTGCAACTTTATCAATCAGAATGGAAGTGGTGTGGACGGGATGGGTGCCTGCTGGCTGCTGGCGCTGGCTGCAAGCCCTGTGCACCGAGCTCTGTGTTATTGTGAGGGAGTACAGTGTGAGTGCACACCTTCATTGTCATTTCGTTTCCTGTTTTATCAGAATGGCAGTAATGGTGCTGTTTTCCTTTTGGGCCTTGCATTTTTCTATACTTCGTTCTGATTATGTAAATTGGAAATGGGCCACTAGCTACTTGTGCCTTGGGGCACAGAAAGAAAGATGGGGTAGAGGGTTCACAAGGGGTACAGTAAGGATCCCGAAGAATTCTCTAACTGCCTGGGACATTCTGTGGTGCAGTTAACGTTCTGGAAATATGGGGGGGGGGGTAAGTTTTCAAGAGACATTTCTTAAGATATACTAACTTTGCAGCTGCCGTTTATATGTCTGTGTTTAGAGTGTTCTGCCTGTCAGAGTTTAATGCAAGGCTTGTGTGTCTTTAAGAGACTTCCTGCTTCTTTTCAGGAGAGAAGATAAGAAATTGAAAATAGAAAGTTGGAGAGATAGTTCCGTGGGTGTATGGAGAGTGAGAGGAAAAAACACGCTGAATCAGGCAAGGTTGCTCCCTCCTATAAACGTTTTCTCCCTACATCTTAAAGAGAATTTACCATTTTGACAATAAATAGTTTGTTTAATGAGGTTTTAGTGTATCGATGCAAATGAAAATCAATAAAGGAAAATCCTGATAGATATCTGATCATCTAACAAGTCGAGCACCCTGACTCCTTTGGAAGCAGCCACCGTTCTTTCAGATTTGGTGCCTGCCTCTGACCTTCACCATGGGGGAGGGGAGGGGTGGTGGTGCCAGGGATAAGAGCATTGGTTTTTGGCACAGGACCAACTTAGTATCTGTCCTGTGTGCTGACACCCGTTAGCCACATCACCTGTATGTGAGGTTTTATTCTCTGGTTCTCAGTTCCGTCACTTGTGAAATGTCAGCGGCAGACTGACAGTGGATTACTCACAAGATCACTGTATCAAATAGGGCAGCGGCACAAGCACCCAGCAGATTCAGGTATTCAGCCGTGTTTATAACAGGCATGCTAGTGTGCTATTCTTTACAGTAGGGCTCCAATGTGAAAGGCAGAGTGGGCCTGGGAACTTGGGTGCAGAGGCCCGGAAAGGATAGAGACTCGGAAATGAGGTGCGGTAAGAACTGGCAAGCTTCTCCGTTTCCTTATTTGTTTGTCTTTGCACCCAGCTGAATCATGCCCTTGGGAGACTGGGGATAACATAAAAGAGAAGCTGCCTCTTTAATCCTAAGCATTCCTACTATGACACCAATTAAAAAAAAAAACAAAAAACAAAAAAACAAACAAAAAAAACCCCCCTCCCTCCCAGTCTCCATTCCTGCGATTTTAAGCAAGGGATCACGAAGAAATGTGTTTACTCTGTTTTCTTAGTTCTTTTGGCCGTTCTGACGAATCTTTTCAGAGCAGTGGACGATAGCACTGCCCTGCGTCCTGGCCAGCAGGTTTGGGCCAGCAGGAGGGAACACATAAAATCAGACAGAGCCGCAGTCCTGAACCTGTGGACCTGTGGGGGTGTGGTCTCCGTGTGGTGTGAATAGACCTCAGACTGGGGAGACCATTGATTGAGGGAAAGGAGAGGCTGCTGCCTTGCTGGGTGTCTCCAGAGACAGTGTCCACCATGAACAAGGTACAGGATGCTCATTAGAGAAGGGCAGACAGCGGGAACTCAGCTCCATCAGAACAGAGTTAGAGACGTTTTAGGGCTGGAAAGTTGTTCACTAAATTGATCCAGCATGCAACCTGGAACTGTGGACGTTTGTACGACAGCAGCCACGCACGGGTGCTGCCATCCTTCATACTTTCTCCTCAGTAGGTAGCACGTCCTTGCCCTTTTGATAGCTGTAAGATAACACAGTATTTCCTAAGGTAACGCCTGCAATTAGAGGTTTTAATAGGTGGCCTGTAGTGATGTTAGCAGTTAGTCCGACTGCTAGTGCTAAAGGTTGAATGAATAGTCTGATTATTTCGACAATAATTAATATAGGAATTAGTGAAACAAAGGACAACTTTGCAGTCCGTTCTCCCCCCCCCCCCCCCCCCCCCATCGACACAGGATCTGGGAATTGCGTCCAGTTGCCCTAGCACTGAGCTCTCTCCCCAGCCTCACAGAGGGTGTGGATAATTGACTTCCATTAACTTCAAGCTTCACCTTTTATGTGCTGGGTCATCAATTTTTATGTGGTGTAAAATATAAGTCCAAGTATGAGTATACCGAGTTTTCCATCAACGGTTCATTTTCTTTTCTTTTCTTTTCTTTTCTTTTCTTTTCTTTTCTTTTCTTTTCTTTTCTTTTCTTTCCTTTCCTTTCCTTTCCTTTCCTTTCCTTTCCTTTCCTTTCCTTTCCTTTCCTTTCCTCCCCCCCCTCTCTCTTTCTTCCTTCCTTTCTTTCTGGTTCATTTCCAAAAGTTTGTTATATATTTCACTTGTAAAATACTGGGCAGGGGTGCTCTTTCCTTGTATCTCTTCGGACTGTCCGTGTTCTGTCCGTGTTCTGCACCGGCATGGTCTTTGTTCACAGCTCCATAGGCTGTTTTCGTTTCTGGAAGGTGAGGTAGCTCTGTTTGATCTTAATTTTTAAATGTGAAATGTTTAGCTACATGGGTGGCTTCTTTTTTTGTGTATATTTTAATGTAAGTTTGTGAAGTCCTTAACACAACTTCTGGAATGTTGATTGGGATAATGTTGAACTAGTGGGTTACTTGGGGCCAAATTAACATGCTATGAAACCCATAAAATAAAACAAGGTTACAGTGGCAAGAAAACAAAATATGAAGTAGTAATCAAAGCCACTAAGTACCTGCCATGGTAGGTTCCTGAAGCTCCAAGCACATAGGCTGACGCCTTCTGCTTCATCATGACCAGCTCAGGCATCTTCTATTTCCCTAGGGATTCATCACGTTTTCTCAGTGATTAAATGAATTAGCACAATATTGACACTGTTCTTTTTTCTCTTATTGAAATATATTTTCCTCATATAATATATCCTGATTATGGTTTCCCCTCCTTCTACTCCCAGTTCCTCCCCACCTCCCCTCCCATCAGGATCCATTCCCTCTATGTCTCTTATTGGAGAACAAACAGGCTTCTAAGGGATAAAAATAAAATAAAATAAAATAAAACAAAACAAAACAACAAAATAAAATAAAATAAATAGAGCAGAATCTAACACATTAGAATAGGAAAAAAAATATTAAAGGGAAAGAGACAGGACAAGAAACAGATATAGATCCAGAGATCCACTCATTCCCACACTCAGGAATCCCATAAAAACATTATACTGGAAGCCATAATGTATATGCAAAAGATATATAAAAAGAAGGAAAATAAATAGGCAAATAAATAGGCAAAAAAAAAAAACAAATATAAAAATAATAAGTAAGATAAGGTTAAAAAATGTGAGAAGGTCGCCATCTTGGTTCCGGGACTCCGCGGAACTTAGGAAATTAGTCTGAACAGGTGAGAGGGTGCGCCAGAGAACCGGACAGCTTCTGGGACAAGCGGAAGCACAGAGCCACTGAGGCAGCACCCTTTGCGGGCCGCAGACAGCCGGCCACCGTCCGGACCAGAGGACAGGTGTCTGCCTGGCTCGGGAGGCGGCCTCAGCCTCAGCAGCAGCGATCGCCATCTTGGTTCTGGGACTCCGCAGAACTTAGGAATTTAGTCTGCACAGGTGAGGGTGTGCCCCACAGAAGCTGACAGCTTCTGGGAACTGCCAAAGCAACATAGCTTCTGAGAAAGGTCCTGTTTTGGGCCTTCTTCTTCGGCCAGGAGGAGGTCCAAACACAAGATATCTGCGCACCTTCCCTGTAAGAGAGCTTGCCAGCAGAGAGTGCTCTGAGCACTGAAACTCAGAGGAGAGAATCTGTCTCCCAGGTCTGCTGATAGATGGTAACAGAATCACCAGAAGAACAATCTCTAAACAGAGTCAACTATAACTACTAACTCCAGAGATTACCAGATGGCGAAAGGTAAACGTAGGAATCTTACTAACAGGAACCAAGACCACTCACCATCATCAGAACCCAGCACTCCCACTTCGCCCAGTCCAGGGCACCCCAACACACACGAAAACCTAGACCTAGATTTAAAAGCATATCTCATGATGATGGTAGAGGACATCAAGAAGGACTTTAATAAATCAGTTAAAGAAATACAGGAGAACACTGCTAAAGAGTTACAAGTCCTTAAAGAAAAACAGGAAAACACAATCAAACAGGTAGAAGTCCTTACAGAAAAAGAGGAAAAAACATACAAACATGTGATGGAAATGAACAAAACCATACTAGACCTAAAAAGGGAAGTAGACACAATAAAGAAAACTCAAAGTGAGGCAACACTGGAGATAGAAACCCTAGGAAAGAAATCTGGAACCATAGATTTGAGCATCAGCAACAGAATACAAGAGATGGAAGAGAGAATCTCAGGTGCAGAAGATTCCATAGAGAACATCGGCACAACAATCAAAGAAAATGGAAAATGCAAAAAGATCCTAACTCAAAATATCCAGGAAATCCAGGACACAATGAGAAGACCAAACCTACGGATAATAGGAGTGGATGAGAATGAAGATTTTCAACTCAAAGGACCAGCAAACATCTTCAACAAAATTATTGAAGAAAACTTCCCAAATCTAAAGAAAGAGATGCCTATGAACATACAAGAAGCCTACAGAACTCCTACAGAACTACTACAGACTGGACCAGAAAAGAAATTCCTCCCGACACATAATAATCAGAACAACAAATGCACTAAATAAAGATAAAATACTAAAAGCAGTAAGGGAAAAAGGTCAAGTAACATATAAAGGCAAGCCTATCAGAATTACACCAGATTTTTCACCAGAGACTATGAAAGCCAGAAGAGCCTGGACAGATGTTATACAGACACCAAGAGAACACAAATTCCAGCCCAGGCTACTATACCCAGCCAAACTCTCAATTACCATAGATGGAGAAACCAAAGTATTCCACGACAAAACCAAATTCACACATTATCTCTCCACGAATCCAGCCCTTCAAAGGATAATAACAGAAAAAAACCAATACAAGAACGGGAACAACGCCCAAGAAAAAACAAGAAGGTAATCCCTCAACAAACCTAAAAGAAGACAGCCACAAGAACAGAATGCCAACTTTAACAACAAAAATAACAGGAAGCAACAATCACTTTTCCTTAATATATCCTAACATCAATGGTCTCAACTCCCTAATAAAAAGACATAGACTAACAAACTGGCTACACAAACAAGACCCAACATTTTGCTGCTTACAGGAAACACATCTCAGAGAAAAAGATAGACACTACCTCAGAATGAAAGGCTGAAAAACAATTTTCCAAGCAAATGGTATGAAGAAACAAGCTGGAGTAGCCATCCTAATATCTGATAAGATTGACTTCCAACCCAAAGTCATCAAAAAAGACCAGGAGGGGCACTTCATTCTCATCAAAGGTAAAATCCTCCAAGAGGAACTCTCAATTCTGAATATCTATGCTCCAAATACAAGGGCAGCCACATTCATTAAAGAAACTTTAGTAAAGCTCAAAGCACACATTGCACCTCACACAATAATAGTGGGAGACTTCAACACACCACTTTCACCAATGGACAGATCATGGAAACAGAAACTAAACAGGGACACACTGAAACTAACAGAAGTGATGAAACAAATGGATCTGACAGATATCTACAGAACATTTTATCCTAAAACAAACGGATATACCTTCTTCTCAGCACCTCATGGTACCTTCTCCAAAACTGACCACATAATAGGTCACAAAACAGGCCTCAACTGAAATTCAAATATATTGAAATTGTCCCATGTATCCTATCAGATCACGATGCACTAAGGCTGATCTTCCATAACAAAATAAATAACAGAAAGCCAACATACACGTGGAAACTGAACAACACTCTTCTCAATGATACCTTGGTCAAGGAAGGAATAAAGAAAGAAATTAAAGACTTTTTAGAGTTTAATGAAAATGAAGCCACAACGTACCCAAACCTTTGGGACACAATGAAAGCATTTCTAAGAGGGAAACTCATAGCTCTGAGTGCCTCCAAGAAGAAACGGGAGGGAGCACATACTAGCAGCTTGACAACACATCTAAAAGCTCTAGAAAAAAAGGAAGCAAATTCACCCAAGAGGAGTAGACAGCAGGAAATAATCAAACTCAGGGGTGAAATCAACGATGTGGAAACAAGAAGAACTATTCAAAGAATTAACCAAACTAGGAGTTGGTTCTTTGAGAAAATCAACAAGATAGATAAACCCTTAGCTAGACTCACTAGAGGGCACAGGGACAAAATCCTAATTAACAAAATCAGAAATGAAAAGGGAGACATAACAACAGATCCTGAAGAAATCCAAAACACCATCAGATCCTTCTACAAAAGGCTATACTCAACAAAACTGGAAAACCTGGACGAAATGGACAAATTTCTGGACAGATACCAGGTACCAAAGTTGAATCAGGATCAAGTTGACCTTCCAAACAGTCCCATATCCCCTAAAGATATAGAAGCAGTTATTAATAGTCTCCCAGCCAAAAAAAGCCCAGGACCGGACAGGTTTAGTGCAGAGTTCTATCAGACCTTCAAAGAAGATCTAATTCCAGTTCTGCACAAACTTTTTCACAAGATAGAAGTAGAAGGTACTCTACCCAACTCATTTTATGAAGCCACTATTACTCTGATACCTAAACCACAGAAAGATCCAACAAAGATAGAGAACTTCAGACCAATTTCTCTTATGAATATCGATGCAAAAATCCTTAATAAAATTCTTGCTAACCGAATCCAAGAACACATTAAAGCAATCATCCATCCTGACCAAGTAGGTTTTATTCCAGGGATGCAGGGATGGTTTAATATACGAAAATCCATCAATGTAATCCATTATATAAACAAACTCAAAGATAAAAACCACATGATCATCTCGTTAGATGCAGAAAAAGCATTTGACAAGATCCAATACCCATTCATGATAAAAGTTCTGGAAAGATCAGGAATTCAAGGCCCATACCTAAACATGATAAAAGCAATCTACAGCAAACCAGTAGCCAACATCAAAGTAAATGGAGAGAAGCTGGAAGCAATCCCACTAAAATCAGGGACTAGACAAGACTGCCCACTTTCTCCCTACTTTTTCAATATAGTACTTGAAGTATTAGCCAGAGCAATTCGACAACAAAAGGAGATCAAGGGGATACAAATTGGAAAAGAGGAAGGCAAAATATCACTTTTTGCAGATGATATGATAGTATATATAAGTGACCCTAAACATTCTACCAGAGAACTCCTAAACCTGATAAACAGCTTCGGTGAAGTAGCTGGATATAAAATTAACTCAAACAAGTCAATGGCCTTTCTCTACACAAAGAATAAGCAGGCTGAGAAAGAAATTAGGGAAACAACACACTTCTCAATAGTCACAAATAATATAAAATATCTCAGCGTGACTCTAACTAAGGAAGTGAAAGATCTGTATGATAAAAACTTCAAGTCCCTGAAGAAAGAAATTAAAGAAGATCTCAGAAGATGGAAAGATCTCCCATGCTCATGGATTGGCAGAATCAACATTGTAAAAATGGCTATCTTGCCAAAAGCAATCTACAGATTCAATGCAATCCCCATCAAAATTCCAACTCAATTCTTCAACGAATTAGAAGGAGCAATTTGCAAATTCATCTGGAATAACAAAAAACGTAGGATAGCAAAAACTCTTCTCAAGGATAAAAGAACCTCTGGTGGAAGGAATCACCATGCCTGATCTAAAGCTTTACTACAGAGCAATTGTGATAAAAACTGCATGGTACTGGTATAGAGACAGACAAGTAGACCAATGGAATAGAATTGAAGACCCAGAAATGAACCCACACACCTATGGTCACTTGATCTTCGACAAGGGAGCTAAAACCATCCAGTGGAAGAAAGACAGCATTTTCAACAATTGGTGCTGGCACAACTGGTTGTTATCATGTAGAAGAATGCGAATTGATCCATACTTATCTCCTTGTACTAAGGTCAAATCTAAGTGGATCAAGGAACTTCACATAAAACCAGAGACACTGAAACTTATAGAGGAGAAAGTGGGGAAAAGCCTCGAAGATATGGGCACAGGGGAACAAATTCCTGAATAGAACAGCAATGGCTTGTGCTGTAAGATCGAGAATTGACAAATGGGACCTAATGAAACTCCAAAGTTTCTGCAAGGCAAAAGACACCGTCAATAAGACAAAAAGACCACCAACAGATTGGGAAAGGATCTTTACCTATCCTAAATCAGATAGGGGACTAATATCCAATATATATAAAGAACTCAAGAAGGTGGACTTCAGAAAATCAAATAACCCCATTAAAAAATGGGCCTCAGAACTGAACAAAGAATTCTCACCTGAGGAATACCAAATGGCAGAGAAGCACCTGAAAAAATGTTCAACATCCTTAATCATCAGGGAAATGCAAATCAAAACAACCCTGAGATTCCACCTCACACCAGTCAGAATGGCTAAGATCAAAAATTCAGGTGACAGCAGATGCTGGCGTGGATGTGGAGAAAGAGGAACACTCCTCCATTGTTGGTGGGATTGCAGGCTTGTACAACCACTCTGGAAATCAGTCTGGCGGTTCCTCAGAAAATTGGACATAGTACTACCGGAGGATCCAGCAATACCTCTCCTGGGCATATATCCAGAAGATGCCCCAACGGGTAAGAAGGACACATGCTCCACTATGTTCATAGCAGCCCTATTTATAATAGCCAGAAGCTGGAAAGAACCCAGATGCCCCTCAACAGAGGAATGGATACAGAAAATGTGGTACATCTACACAATGGAGTACTACTCAGCTATTAAAAAGAATGAATTTATGAAATTCCTAGCCAAATGGATGGACCTGGAGGGCATCATCCTGACTGAGGTAACACATTCACAAAGGAACTCACACAATATGTACTCACTGATAAGTGGATATTAGCCCAAAACCAAGGATACCCAAGATATAAGATACAATTTCCTAAACACATGAAACTCAAGAAAAATGAAGACTGAAGTGTGGACACTATGCCCCTCCTTAGAAGTGGGAACAAAACACCCTTGGAAGGAGTTACAGAGACAAAGTTTGGAGCTGAGATGAAAGGATGGTCCATGTAGAGACTGCCATATCCAGGGATCCACCCCATAATCAGCATCCAAACGCTGACACCATTGCATACACTAGCAAGATTTTATCGAAAGGACCCAGATGTAGCTGTCTCTTGTGAGACTATGCCGGGGCCTAGCAAACACATAAGTGGATGCTCACAGTCAGCTAATGGATGGATCACAGGGCTCCCAATGGAGGAGCTAGAGAAAGTACCCAAGGAGCTAAAGGGATCTGCAACCCTATAGGTGGAACAACATTATGAACTAACCAGTACCCCGGAGCTCTTGACTCTAGCTGCATATGTATCAAAAGATGGCCTAGTCGGCCATCACTGGAAAGAGAGGCCCATTGGACACACAAACTTTTTATGTCCCAGTACAGGGGAACACCAGGGCCAAAAAGGGGGAGTGGGTGGGTAGGGGAGTGGGGGTGGGTGGGTATGGGGGACTTTTGGTATAGCATTGGAAATGTAAATGAGCTAAATACCTAATAAAAAATGGAAAAGGAAAAAAAAATGTGAGAAAAGGAAAAAAAAAAAAACCTGACAAGACATTATAGACCAAGGAACCTCCAAACAGGTGGTTGAGTTTGTTTCCGACTGACCACGGGCAGCCAAGAAACTACTTTAAGAGTAGTTCGTTTCCCCAATGAAACTCACTTGGAGAAAACAAAAATTTCCTTTTCAAGTGGTTGTCAACTGGAGCTAGATCTGGGTTGGGGATGGGGTCATGCGTCCTCTTTTCCTTTCAGCTCTGGAATCCCAGCTGGTACAGACTCGTGCAGAGCCAGGGCATGCTGCCTTAGATTCTGAGTTCACATGTGCATGGATTCTTTTGACTTAGAGCATTGTTTCCTTGGTGTCCTCTGTCCTCTCTGGCTCTTACAGTCTTTCCCGCTCCTCTTCTATAGGGTTCTTCGAGCCCTGATAGGAGGTATTTGATGAATACATCCTGTTTAGGGCTGAGTGTTCCAAGGTCCCTCAATCTCTACATGATATCTGGCTGTCTGTTTGCTCTCATCTACTGCTGGTGCAAACTCCTGTGATGATGGCCAAACAAGGCACTCATCTATGTGTATGGTAGAATATTATTAGTAGTTATTTTATCATTACATTTTTCTTTTCTTTTCTCTTTTCTTTTCTTTTCTTTTCTTTTCTTTTCTTTTCTTTTCTTTTTTTCTTTCCTTTCCCCTCCCCTCCCCTCTCCTCCTGTCCCCTCCCCTCCCATCCCCTCCCCTCCCCTCCTGTCCCCTCCCCACCTATCCCCTCCCCTCCCCTCCTCTCTCTTCTCTTCTCTTCTCTTCTCTTCTCTTCTCTTCTCTTCTCTTCTCTTCTCTTCTCTTCTCTTCTCTTCTCTTCTCTTCTCTTCTCTTCTCTTCTCTTCTCTTCTCTTCTCTTCTCTTCTCTTCTTTCTCCCTGCCTCCCTCCCTCCCTCCCTCCCTTCCTCCCTCCCTCCCTCCCTCCCTCCCTCCCTCCCTCCCTCTCTCTCTCTCTCTCTCTCTCTTTCTTTCTTTCTTTCTTTCTTTCTTTCTTTCTTTGATTAGCATTATTTGGTTTTACCCCAGGATCTTGGGCTGTCTAGTGTCAGGTTCTTGGTCATCCAAGTTGTGCCAGGTATGGGCTCCATCTTATGGAGTGGGCCTTAAGGCAAAACACTGATTTTCATCATGGCTGTACAAATTTGCACAATCCCCAGTGATGGATGAGTTATGAGTCCACATCCTCAATGGCATGAGCTGTCACTTAATTTGTTTCTCTTTTCTATTCAAATGGGTGTGAGGTGAAATCTCAAAGTAGTTCTGATTTGCATTTCCCTGATGACTAAGGATGTTGAAAATTTTTTTTAAAGTTTTTGTTAGATATTTTCTTTATTTACATTTCAAATGTTATCCCCTTTCCTAGTTTCCCCTCTGAAAAACCCCTATCTCCTCTCCCCTTCCCCTGCTCCCTAAGCCACCCACTCCCATTCCCAGTCCTGGCCTTCCCCTACAGGACTTAGGGCCTCTCCTCCCATTGATGACCACCTAGACCATCCTCTGCTACATATGCAGCTAGAGCCACAAATTCCACCACATGTTTTCTTTGATTGGTGGTTTAGTTCCAAGGAGCTCTGGGGTTACTGGTTAGTTCATATTGATGTTCCTCCTATAGGGCTTCAGATCCCTTCAGCTCTTTGGGTACTTTCTCTAGCTCCCTCACTGGGGATCTTGTGCTCCGTCCAATGGATGACCGTGAGCATCCACTTCTGTATTTGCCAGGCACTGGCAGAGCCTCTCAGGAGACAGCTATATCAGGCTACTGTCAGCATCCACAATAGTGTCTAGGTTTGGTGGTTGTTTATGTGATGGATCCCCAGGGAGCATTTCTTTAGTCTCTCACCATTTGAATTTCTTCTTTTGAGAACTCTCAGTCTCTGTACCCCATATATTAATTGGTTTATTTGTTTCTTTCTTTCTTTTTTTCTTTTTGGTTTTTTGAGGCAGGGTTTCTCTGTGTAGCCCTGGCTGTCCTGGAACTCACTTTGTAGACCAGGCTGGCCTCGAACTCAGAAATCTGCCTGCCTCTGCCTCCCAAGTGCTGGGATTAAAGGTGTGTGCCGCCACACCCGGCTATTTGTTTCTTGATATGTAGTTTTTTGAGTTCTTTATATATTTTGGATACGAGCTCTCTATTGGATGTGTAGCTAGTAAAAATCTTTCTCCATTCTGTAGGCTTCCACTTCATGCGAATGATGGTGCCCTTTGCCATGTAGAACCTTTTTAGTTTCATAAAATCTTGTTTATTAATTGTTGATCGTAGAGCCTGTGCTAATGGTTTTCTGTTCAGGAAGCGTTTCCCTCTGCCAGTAAGTTCAAGGTCATTCTCCATTTTCTCTTCTGTCTGGTTCAGTGTATCTGGTTTTATGTTGCAGTCTTTGATCCATTTGGCATGGGGTTTTGTGCAAGGTGATAAGTATGGATCTATTTGGATTATTCTACATGCAGCCATCCAGTTGACTAGCACCATTCATTTATAAATGAATTCAGATCCCTTCAGCTCTTTGGGTAATTTCTCTAGTTCCCTCACTGGGGACCTTGTGCTCCGTCCAATGGATGACTGTGAGCATCCACTTCTGTATTTGCCAGGCACTGGCAGAGCCTCTCAGGAGACAGCTATATCAGGCTACTGTCAGCATCCACAATAGTGTCTGGGTTTGGTGGTTGTTTATGGGATGGATCCCCAGGGAGCATTTCTTTAGTCTCTCACCATTTGAATTTCTTCTTTTGAGAACCCTCAGTCTCTGTACCCCATATATTAATTGGTTTATTTGTTTCTTTCTTTCTTTTTTTTTTTTGGATTCTTTATAAAACATAAGGTATTCATGGGTGTGTGCATTTATGCTTGGGTCTTCAGTTTGATTCCATTGATCTATTTGTTTATTTTTCTGGCAGTACAATGCTGTTTGTATTATTTAGCTTTGTAATACAATTTGAGGTTGGGGACAGTGATACCTCTAGCAGTTCTTTTATTATTCAAAATTGATTTAAATATTCTGAGGTTTTTGTGTTTCCATATGAAGTTGAAAATTGTCCTTCCAGGATCTGTGAAAAACTGTGCTGGAATTTTGATGGGGATTGTATTGAATTTGTAGATTTCATTTGTTAGGATGGCCATTTTTATTATTTTATCCTACTGATAGTTTCTCCAATTTATTTCTTCAGTACTTAAAGTTTTTGTCATATAAGTTTTTTTTTTTACTTGATTTATTAGAGTTTATCCATTTTTATGGAGTTTTATATTATTTGAAGCTATTGTGAAGGGTGTTGTTTCCCTGATTTTTCCCTCAATCATTTTCCTTTTGTATATGGGAAGGCTACTGATTTTTGTGAGTTAACCTTGTACTTACTTATGTGAAGGTATTTATCACTGTCAGAGTTCCCCAGAGTAACTGTTAGGATCACTTTTGTATACTATTATGTCATCTGCAAATAATGATGCTTTGACTTCTTCCTTTCCAATTTGTATCACCTTGATCTCCTTTCATTGTCTTATTGCTCTAACTAGAATTTCAAGTGTTATATTGAATAGATATGGAGAGAGTGGACAGTCTTCTCTTGTTCCTCATTTCAGTGGAATAAACTTTGTGTTTCTCTCCATTTAAATATATGTTGGCTATTGGCTTTCTGTAAGTTGCTTTTATTATGTTTAGGTAGGCCCTTTTTATCTGTAATCTCTCCAGGACTTTTATAATGAAGAGATGTTGGACTTTGTCAAAGGCCTTTTCTGAGTCCGATGAGATGATCATGTAGATTTTTTCCAATTTTGTTATATGATGAATTACATTGTTGATTTACATATGTTGAACTCTCCTTGCGTCTCTGGCATGAATTCTACTTGACAGTGGTGGATGATCTTTTTGATGTGTTCTTAGATTTGTGTACAAGTATTTTATTGAATATTTTTTGCATCAATATTCATAAGAGAAATTTGTCTGTAATTGTCTTTCTTTGTTTTGTATTTATATACTTTAGACATCAGAGTAACTGGCAATGTGGAAAAATTTAAACAAAATAGGCATTAACTCTTTTTTGAAAGTCTGGTAGAATTCTGTGCTGAAACTATCTGGCCCTAGGCTTTTTTTTTTTTTTTCTTCTTTTTGATTGGAAGACTTTTAATGACTGATTCTATTTCACTAGAAGCTATAGGTCTATTTAAACCATTCATCTGATCTTGATTTAACTTTGCTAAGTGGTACCAATGGGGAAAATTATCCATTTCTTTTGGACTTTCCAATTTGGTAGGGTAAGGTTGAGAGAAAAAGTTTTTTACTATTTTGATTTATTGAAAATTAAAATATTCCATCAAATTACCTGAGAATTCAGGTAGCAGAGATATATAACATGTCCATTCCTTCACAAGGTCTCAAGTTAGTCCTATAAGGACATAAAATGATATACATATGTGTGTACGCTATGCCATTTTAGCCACTCCTACTTTAAGTACCTAATAAGACAAGTATAGAATCAGCTTTGTGGTACTGAGGTAATATTGGGACCTTCCCTCAATATGACTATATGTGTTTAAAGTCAAATGTGAATATTATGTAAGGTCTCAAATCAATCAATCCCATTTGAATTACGGATTCAAAGCACCATATTAGACATGTGTCCAAAGAATTGCCTTCACGGAGCCATACATGGTGTATGTATGAGGATGTGTATGTGTGAGTGTGTGTGTGTGTGTATGTGTGTGTGTAGGTGTGTGTGTGTATGTATGTGTGTGTATGTGTGTGTGTATGTGTGTGTGTGTATGTGTGTGTGTATATGTGTGTGTATGTGTGTAAGGAGACAGTGGAAGTCAGATGTGGGCTGGCTGAGCCACACTGATAACTATGAGTCTTCCTCAGTTGGCAAGACAGAACATACATGGTCTCCATAGACAGTTTCTTCACTGAGTCTCATTCACAAGCATAAAAACCCATAAACAGCTTTAGTTTCTTGCTCCACAGTCCAAACGCCTAAGCTACCCCATATCCATTCTGGTGGGTGAGTGTGTTCTGTCCAAGTGTGTTTCCAAGCAGGAGGATGCCTCATAGTTCCCATCTCATACCCTTGCAGCTCTGCATTTAGCAGCTGCAGGTCGCTATACTAATACAGAAGAGCACTGTGGGTGGGAGAGCGAGCTGTTCCTGCCCTCCCACTAAGTGTTTCTCCATGGAGACTCAAAAGCAAATCCGTTTGCTTTTGTATTTCTGTTTCATTATGGATTACAGGTTCTTACAGTATGTCCTTATGATTCTCTGGATTTCTTTGGTATGTGTTGTTATGTCCACCTTTGCAGACCCTGGATTTCTTCACACACACACACACACACACACACACACACACGATAAACTATTTAAACAGACCTATAATCTCTAGTGAAATAGAAGCAGTCATTAAAAGTCTCTCAATCAAAGAAAAGCCTAGGGCCAGATAATTTCAGCACAGAATTCTACCAGACTTTCAAAGAAGAGTTAATGCTAACGCACACACACACACACACACACACACACACACACACACACACACAGAGCCTTTCCTCTCTAGTCTGTTTTCTTCTCATTGTTAGCTTTTAAGTTTTTTTTAAAGAAATCAATTGATCTAGAAGTGTTTTTCTTATTTTGTAAGTAAACAGTCTTTCTTTGGGAATGCTTTCCAGTTTTTAAAAAAATCTGCGTCATTGAATCTGCCCTTGTAAGTTTAGGTTGTCCCGCCATACTCCCCGCCCCCGCCCCCTCTGCTCAGTTTATTTTCATTAAATGATCTAGTCAAAGCTTTCCCCTTTCATCTTTGTGTTTAAAAAGCTGCAACTGCTCTTTGGGTCAGGCTCTTGGTACTGTTGCCAGGAATCCGTTGCCCAACTCAAGGTCAGAAGACATTTTCCAGTGTCTCTTTCTAGAATCTTCATGGATGAATTTCTTTCATTTAGCAATATGGGCCTTTTGAATGAACTGTTGGGTGTAAAGTGTGGTGAGGGTCTAAGATCTTTCTTTGCTTTGCATATTTGTATCTAATTACCCTGGCCCCAATGTGGAGAGGACTGTTTTTGATCTCCATTAATTATCTTGCCACCTTTGTCAAAATTAAGCTGATTGTTACGTAAGAGTTTATTTCTGGACCCTTAATTCTATTCTGCTGATTTATATGCCAGTTCTGTGCCAATGCCACTATCTTGATTAATGTAGCTTTATAGTGAGCACTGAACTCAGAAGGTGTAAATCCTCTGACTTGATTCTGGGTCAAATTGCTTTTTGCAATTCCTTTATATTTTTATATGAACTTTAGTACTAGTTTGTACCTTCCTGAATTAAGTATATGTTGGCATCTCAATACGGTTGAGTTAATTTACAGATCAATATGGGGACAACACTGTCCTGATAATATTGGATATTTCAATCATTGAACATGGGATGTCTTCATTTATTTAGCTATTTTAATTTCTCTCAGGAATTTTAAAATGACTTCAGAATAATATTTTGTTCATTTTGCTAATTTTTTTTTATTTTTGGGTGCTTTGTAAATGGAGGTTTTTAGTTTTAAAATTTCATTTTCAAGTCATTTGTCATAACTAAAACATATAATTTACTTTGTGCATTGATTGTGGGCTCCATGACTTTTATAGACTTATTCACACACAACACCCAATATCATAGCATGGTTTTACTTTGTCTTCAAACTAGAAGATTTTTCTATTTCCCTTTGTTTTTTTTTTTTTTTTTTTTTTGACTCTCCCCTATTTCCTGCTTTTCTTCTTTCTTAGTTTTGTGCTTCTTTTATTACATTGGTTGGGACCATTCACTTCAATATGGAACAGACATTTCTGATCTGCCCAAGCAGAGGGAACAAACCACTTACTGTTTTGGCATATGTCATTATTGGATTTTATAGATGTTTTTAGTCAGGTTGAGGACATTTCCTTCTGTTTCTTTTTGCTGTTGTTATGTTACCCAGGCTTGTCTGTAACTTGCCATGTAGACCAGGCTACCTCAAATTTGAATGGGTCCTTCTGGCTCTTTCTTCCAAGTGCTGGGATTACAGCTGTGTGCTTCCATATAATTTTCTACTTCCATTCAATAATTTATTTTTTAAAATCCTGAATGAACATGGAATTTTGCCAAATTATTTTTCTATATGTATTAAATCAACTTTTCTTTAGAATATTATTATCATATAATATAATCTACTAAAGGATTTGACTTTTGGATATTAAACCAACCTTGTGCTTGGGGGGAAGAATAGCTTGATCAAATGGGTTGGTAGCTCATTGCTCAGGTGATGTCACAGTTTCAGGACTTCAGTCACAAAGCTCTACATAGCTCGGAGGAGCTCTTAGAGCTCTCGGTAGTTTAGAGCAATGGCCCTTTTCCTTCACGGTTTGAAGGTCAGGAGTCCAAACTCAATGTGCCAGCATGGCTGGGCTTGCACCCACAGCTCTCAGGATGCCTTGTTCTGTCTTTTCAGTTTCTGGCAGTTTCCAGCAGCCCTTGGCCTCTTTGCAAATCTGTTGCTTCAGCCTCTGCCTATGTTTCCATATACATTTTCCCATTTGGGTCCAAATTTTCCTCTTCTTATAAGGACATCAGTTTTGAATCACAACCTGCAAGAAAAGTATGATCTTGCTGTATAAGTTTCTTCCAGCTGCTGTGACAAATAGCTCCCTGGCCGAGGAGTTTGGCACAGCAGAAATTCATTCTGTCACATTTCTGTGGATCAGAAATCCAAGATCACAGTGGGAAGCTGCTGTGGAGAGATGGCTCCAGGCTTCTCTTATGGTTCTGAATGGTTGCAAATAGTCTTTGCCATTCCTTGGGTTGTAGAAGCATACCTCAACCTCTGTTTTCATAGTCAGTGGGTAATCTCTGTTTGTGTCTGCATTCAATGTTTCTCTTTTCATAAAGACTTGGTAGTGTTGGATTAGGGTCCACCCTATTCCAATATACTTTCATTCTAACTTGATCATCTACAAAGACTCCATTTCTCTTTCTTCCAGATTCCTTCCTTCTTCCCTCCCTCTTTTCTTTCATTCTTACACACACTCTCTCTCTCTCTCTTTTTTTTTGTATTGAGGATTGAACTCAGGGCCCTGAGCATGTCAAGAAAGCATTGCACCAATAAGCTAGATTCCTGATACCAAAATCCCTATATCTAAAGAAGGTTTTGAGAATTTGGAAATGAACATAGTTTGTTGTATTAGATAACCTTGCTTTGTTGTGGCAACAATACCTGCAATGAAAAATTCAAGGCTTTCAGTTGTGATCTGTTATGGTGGATTTATAGCAATAAGACTGCCTTTTGGTGCTCATATTTGAATATCACTCAATTAGATATTAGTCTGTGTGTGTGTAGCACGGCCTTTGTTTGGAGTCTGTGCTTCTAGTCTTACTCTTTTAAATCCTTTTTACTGGCCAGTGCCACTGTTCCCATCCTCTGGTATAAGATGTCACTTTTTTCTGTGCTCACAGATTATCTCATTTTTCTAGTGTCCCTGTGTGGCCTACCTGCTAATGGTAATCAGTCAGACTAATGTGTCTATTCCATCATAAGCTTCCTTGGGAAAAGACTTCAACTCGACTTTTTCCTAAACACTTTGATTCCTGTATATAGTCAGTGCTTTGGAACGTTAGTCAGAATTATGTGCTATTGGCTAAGGAAGCTATCACGAAGCAGTCATGACTTTTGAGAGTCATATATCCATATTAAAACAGTCCGAACCTTTCCATGTTGAAAAACATATTTCTACAGCATTTTCAGAAAACTATTAACCAGGCATGAAGGGATGGCTCAGTGGTTAAGAGTGAGTACTGTTTTTCATGAAGACCCGAGTTTATTTCTAAGCACTCACGTTGGGTGTCTCGAAACTGTCATAACTCAAGCTCCATGTGATCTGACATATTCTCTGGACCTTTCTGTCACTGCACTCATGTGTACAGATCCTCACCCATTGTACTGGCTGGTTTTGTGTGTCAACTTGATACAAGTCTCAGTTATCACAGAAAAAGGAGCCTCCCTTGAGGAAATGCCTCCATGAGATCCAGCTGTAAGGCATTTTCTCAGTTAATGATCAAAGGTGGGAGGGTCCATCCCATTGTGTGTGGTGCCATCCCTGGGCTGGTAGTCTTGGGTTCTTTAAGAAAGCAACTTAAGCAAGCCAGGGAAAGCAAGCCAGTAAGTAACATCCCTCCATGGCATTCTTCCTGTCTTCAGGTTCCTACCCTGTGTGAATTCCTGTCCTTACTTCCTTTGGTGATGAGCAGCAATGTGGAAGTTTAAACTGAATAAACTCTTTCCTCCCCAACTTGCTTCTTGGTCATGATGTTTTGTGCAGGAATAGAAACCTTGACTAACACACTCATGCATGCAAATAATTTAAATTAAAAAAATTTAACACAGTGCTGATTAGTAACTCGTTAGCTGGAATCACACTTAATTTCCTTTACTACAGTGTGAGACTCAGTCATACAGCTGCTCACAGATTGGGCCATAAAGAGAAGTGTGTGTAATCCACACATTCTATATTGTTCTATCTGAATGACATCTCTGAGAACAGGAATCAACTGTATTCTTAGTGCAACTTTGAAGCTTCTGGTTTTATATGGGGCTTGAGACCTTTCACATTTGATTTTATGTGGCATATGCTCTTATTATATAACAGAAAAGGTCACATCGAGCAGCTACATGTCATATAGTACCAGATTGATGCACACAACCTCAAGTTTCCATCTTTATCATAAGCTAAAAGTCCAAAGAACTGCTCAAAAATATATGTTGCCAATAATGCTCCTCATTTCTTGTATCTTCTTGACACCACAAGGCTCAAGTGGCTTCACATGCCCAAGGTTGGACAGATGCTCAAACCTTGTGTTGCTGAGAGCAATTGGGTCTCTAGGACAAGAAAACGTCAAAACTGCTTCTATAATTTCTGTTAGAAATAGCTCATAATTATAACCGGCAAGCAGTTTCCCTAAGTCTGAGCAAAAGCACCACCCTTTATAAAAAGCAACTACCCTTTCTCTCCAAACATTTCTGTGACAGTTTGTTATCAAATTCCATAACATGCAATAGGTATATCCACCTATGACTTATGATAAATATGATGTTAAATATGATAAAGCCTGAAGACATTTGGGCTTTTACATTCTCTACTTATTTCTTCATCAAACTCATCTATTTGGCAAACATTTATTGACAATCCTTTTGTGACAATGGGAAAACATAGTTGAATAAATCAGTGCATCTTTCTAAGGAGATACTAATCCAGATTGAAAGATTGGGCTTATTTCTAAAACAAAACAAAACAAAACAAAACAAAACAAAACAAAACAAAACAGTAAAAACAAAACCAAAATCAACCAACCAACCAACCAACCAACCAACCAACCAAAAACTATCAAGATGAGGTGGAGCCAGAAAAATCCCACAGGGAATTTTTGGTGGCATTATCAGAAAAGCTTTCTTCCAGCCAGGAAAGAGAAGTTCATGTTACTGAGTGATAACATGGACCAAAGACTCAGTACCCACGCCAACCCAATCT
This sequence comes from Mus musculus, assembly GCF_000001635.26. Taxonomy (NCBI): domain Eukaryota; kingdom Metazoa; phylum Chordata; class Mammalia; order Rodentia; family Muridae; genus Mus; species Mus musculus. The sequence goes on from NC_000084.6 coordinate 85,018,638, forward strand.
TACTGGTAGAACCAATGTTGGTGGGCAAATATTATGCAACTAGAAATCCAAAGAAGAACAATGACTTGAGGATAAATTGTTGGAGCAAAAGAAAGCATTTATTTGAAAAACTAGAAAACTAAAGAATAAGAAGCCCATCACCATCAAAGACCATCTTGCCTAAATGATAAGGCTGATACAGGAAACTATAGGAGGCATGTCACATAGGCAGACACAAGGAAACTGCAAGTTTGGGGGCTTGCTATTCTGATACATGGGTGACTATAATCTGTGGGCTACTGGATATTGTAGATTTTATGAATCTTAAAGAGAGGGTACTGATGAGAACGCTGTATGACTGACACCTTCTTAGATTCTTTCCTCATTCATTGATTCTTATGGTAACCAAGCTATCTTTTGTTTTTGGTGGGTGGAGAAAATTCTACCTGTGGTGGTTTGAATAGGTTCAGTCCCCATAGACTCATGTGTTGGATTGCTTGGTTGATAGGGAGAGGCATTATTGGGAGATGTGGCCTTGTTGGAGTAAATGTTAACTTGTTGGAGGAAGTGTATCACTGTAGGGGTGGGGTTTGTGGTCTCCTTTGCTCAAGGTATACTAGTGTGGTACACAGTCTCCTGCTACCTGTGGATCAGAATGTAGAACTCTCATCTGCTCCAGCACCATATCTGCCTGCACGCTGTCATGCTTTCTGCCATGATGAAAATGGACTACATCTCTCAAACTATAAGCCAGCACCAATTAAATGTTTTCCTTTATAAGAGTTTCTGTGGCCACGGTGTGTCTCTTAACAGCAATGGAAACCATAAGACACTAACTACCTTTCCTGGAGGACCAAGAGACACAGGGACACGGACCTTCCCCTTGGAGGTCAGGGTATGTAACTGAAAGGCAACTGTTAGGGACAAGTGAGTGAAATAAAACCTTACAGAATAGTTTCAACCAGTTAGATGGCTTTGATCTGAGGTGTCACCTACAACAAACTTGAGGAAAGCCAGCAGCACCCTGTTCAGCTTCGTGACTGCCAATATCAACTACTTAAATCAACTAAGATCACGTGGAGCCAGAACAATGATTTAGGTTTTCTTCTGGTAACACACAGTAATGGGGGACACTGAGTTTAGGGAATGGAATGCAAAAAGGAATTGGATTTAGGTTGGGAACTAAATGGGTAGGAGCACTGGAGACAAAGATGGAAAGGGTCTGGCATCACTTTATGGAAAATAGAAACTCAACCCAGCTTTTTACATAAGAGAATAATGTGATCAAATTTACATTTTGGGAAAATAATTTTAATGAATTCCGAGTTTTCTTACAGCCCTATCTTGATGTAGATATCGTAAAAAGGAGCCAAGAGGACACTAGAGATACACAAAATAGGCTAGGGATGTAGTTCAGTGGGGTAGCCTTTGCCCAGGATTCTCAAGGACCTGAGCTATATCTCAAGCATTGCAAACAAAACAAAGAGGCGAGCTCTATTACTGGGGAAGATGGTGCAATAAAACAACCTCCTTTATTAAGGTGGCAGCCCAGTTTTGCTTTCTTCTTAGTACTTAGCATTCATGAATATTCATTTATTGGTTTACACGATTCCTTGTTTGAAGTCAATCCTCCTCTCATGTACTAAAATGGAAGACCTTGACTAAAGGGGTTCCATAACACAAGAGCAGCACTTCACTTGTGAGAAGCTGAGATGGTGAGTTAGTAACTGGGTCTAACAACCACATCCCAGGGCAGGTCCCATGCTAGGGAGTAGTTAAGGCATTTTTGTTGTTGTTGTTTTGATTTTCATTTTTTCTATTTTAGTTTTGGGAGGAGGGGGGAATATAGAGTCTGATGGATAGGGAGTTGGGGCAGATCTGAGAGGAGTCAGAGGTGAGGAAACATAATCAAAATATGCCATAGAAAAATATAATTCATTAAATTCTGACATTTTATTATAAAAAATAGGAAAGAAGAGGTTAGAGATATTCAGAGACTAGTTTTCATCAGTAAAAGTAGGTTTGGGAACTGAGGTGGATAAACAGCTAATTCTTGTAGGAAGTTACAGTGATTTCAAGATAGACTTTACTCTTCTCAGCAGCCATAAATGCAGTATAAAAGGCAGTCATTTCCCAGAGCAGTCAGTCTGTGCTAGATATGCTGGGAGTTGTGTTTGTACAGAGGCAAAAAAAAAAAAAAAAAAAAAAAAAGTTCTCATAGTCTAATGGAGGAAACCTCAACTGAATGGCCCAGAAGCACATCTGGGGACATTTTCTTGATTGATAATGTATGTAGGAGGGTCCAGCCCACTGTGAGAAATACTATTCTTAGGCTGTCCTTGGCCTAGGCTCTATCAGAAGGTAGATGGTCCTGAGCTTGAGAACAAGCCAGTAAGCAGTGTTCCTCCACAGTCTCTCCTTTTGTTCCCGTCTTGAATTCCTGATTTTCTTCAGTGATGGGCTGTAACCTGTCAGATGATGTAAACCCTGTCCTATGTTAGTTTTGGCTAGTGTTTTACCATAGCAACAGAACACAATAGAATATAGGTTTACATGCCAACTCTGGCACACTGCTGATCAGCTGCTGTCTAAGAATTTTGGGATGCTGGCTATAAAGGAGTATGTCCTCATCAGCCACACCAGTGTCTGTTTTACAAGACTGCCATCTACCTGGTTAGTGACTGACATCCACATATTCATTACATATTAGGGGTCCTAATATGACCTCCGTGAACACAGCAGTTGTGACTTTTCTTACCACCTCCTTCTTCATTCTCAAGGAGCCATTCTGATCTACAGGACATCAGTCCATACTGCTTAAATGAAGGAGAAAGCACACCTCTATGTCCCACCCGAGATTTGCAGTCCAATCACTTGAGGCTGTGCTTAGCATAGATTTTCAACTACCATCTGAAAGGAACATTTAGTCTTCTTAATAATATAGATTAATCATCCGTTTGGCCTGCTGGACAATATTGCAATCAAAACAACAAATCCTGAAATGTTCCGAGCAGAATGAGAACACGCAAGTACAGCTTCACTAGAAAATGCTGCAGCTGCGGCCAAGAAACTTCCTACCAGAAGTATTCTTACCATCATGTCTAAAACTCTTTGGCCTTTAGAAGTGTTTTTGTCACGAAAGGGATGCCAGCTATGTAATTTCAGACTTAAACAAGGAGCAGAATTGCAATAATTAGGCACATTTTGTGAGCAGCGCAATTCTGCCCAGTGATACAGTTGAACTCGTGTCTGTTTGACCCGATTGAGTTCTGCCTCAGATATCAATCTCTGAAGAATATTGTCGTTATTAATAAGACATTTAGAGGATATCGTTTCCTTTTATGGTAATTTGGTTTCCTAATAAAAATGAGTTATTAGAACAATTAGAAACTGCACTGGAGTTGGCTGTCAAGGCTCCAAGACTCATTGTATCTTCCAGTTCCTGACACATCTGTCCATTGGAAAATGTGCATCTTCTTGTTTTCTTCTTTCCAGTCTTTTCAAAATTATATGGGAGTGAAAATTTCCCCTTTGTCTCTTAAGAAAAGATTTTGTAAGAATTTGCTCTGGGCATGACTGTGCGTCTTTACAATGCTGCCTTGTCTTTTTGGCTAAGCAGATCATAACACTTACACGAGCGCTGGAAAGAAATCATCAGTGTATTGTTCCAGACCCTGGGAGGCCCAGTCTCGGGCAGCCTGGGAACAGGCATTGCTCGTTGACCATTAGAAATGAGGCAGGTTAAGCCCTTGGGTAGTCTTGGCTTTTGAGGTCCAGCTGATATTGAGGGTTGAGGAAAGCTTCCTCCAAAGAGCCTCTGAATCAATAAACCCGAGACTCTCTTTCCAGGCAACTCTAGGTTATGTCACATTGACTGTCAAAGCAATCTCAGCTGAACTAAGCCCCAAACACATCCACCATAGTCTCTTCTTACGTTCATAGACTGAGCATGTTTAGGGCTATGCTTCTTCACTGCGCATGCTCAGGAGTGAATCTTCCTGCGCATACTCAGGAATGAGTTTGCCTGTCCCTAATGAACCTTCTTTTATGACAATGAACTCTGTTTTCTTTGTCCGGGCAGAACATCTGTTGTAAGTAACGCCTGTGCTTTCTTGTTTTCCCTGCGTTGCTGTTTCTATTCTCCTTTCTGGGCTGTGCTTATTTGGCTCTGTCTGCCAAAAAGTGGACCCACTGTGTGTGGTCATGTAAAGTGAGCACAGAAGTGTTTAGATTTGGTTAACAAAATCTATACCAGGAAGGGATCCAGAAAACCTTCTTCTTCACCAAAAAGCTAATTGTTACATTGTTTGTTTGTTTGTTTACCATGGTTATCAACCCACCTGTTATTTCCATGGGCCCTTTGCCCAGCCTGGCTGTGTTGAGCTGAGGTGCTTACCCCAAAGGGTGGAGCCACCTCCACTCACTGCAGAGATGAGACTGAAGGTGACATAATATTTGCCCAATCTTTAGTCTCATAGACACCAGGCCACTCAGCTCTGTGACACGATCTAGAGAAGGTTGCATTGGAGTATCAACACCATCAGCTTTTCTGAAAACTGAGTTTCTAGGTGTTTTCTCTTCTGAAGTGATGAATGCCAAGGTGTCAGGAAACTCACCTGAAAGTGAAGCAAAAGGGAAACCTTCACAGAGGGTTGGTAACTGTGGAAAGAGAAAGAAAGCCTCACACAAGAGCAGAGCGTCCAGTAGACACCTTGAAGGTGAGCGCCAAAGACCCAGGGATGCTCACTAGTGCTACCCTGCCTTGAGCAACAGCACAGTTGTCTCTCAATCTAGAGTCTGCAAGCAATTTAAGATGAGGGCTCCTCTCTGAAAGGCCCAACAAGCAGCTGAAAGAGTAGAATGCAGATACCAATGGACTGAAGCTGGTGCCCCCTGTGAATTAGGTAAATGCTGGAAGAAGCTGAGGAGGAGGGCTTCCCATAGGAAGGCCAGCAGTCTCAACTAACCTGGAACCCTAGGACCTCTCAGACATTGAGCCATCAACCAGGCAGCATACACCAGCTGATATGAGGCCCCCAACACATATACAGTAGAGGACTGCTGGGCCTGGACTCAGTAAGAGAATATGTACCTAACCCTCAACAAACTTGGGGTCCTAGGGAGTGGGGAGGTCTGTGGGGTGGGTTTAGGCTTTCCTTGTTTAAAAATTATTGTTTATGTTTGAGATTATCATGTCATTTCCCCTCTCCTTTTGTTCCCTCCTGTGTTTTCCTTCATTCTCCCTTTCATAGTCATAGCCTTTTTTTTTCATTAATTGTGGTTAAATATATATATATATAATATGTAATATACATATATATGTATATATACACACACATATATAATATACATTATATATGTAATATACATTATATATGTGTAATATACATTATATATGTAATATACATTATATATATGTAATATACATTATATATATATATGTATATGTTTTCAGGGCTGACCATTAGTATTGGATGACCAATTGGTATGCTCTCCCCTGGGGAAGACCATATCTCCCATTCTCTGTATTTCTTAGCCATTTATAGTTACTAGAGTAGGGTTGGAGCCTTGTGGGCTTCCTTCTATCCACTTTGACATGTTTATTATTATCTTTGTTCAGCTCATGTTTGGGTAGCCATGTTGGCGAGACTTCACAGGTGTGACTTTTAGTATTCCCTGGAGACACAATTTCTGTATTTAAAGATCCCTGATCAGAGTTGAATCCTTGGGACCAGGCTTGGGCTGGCACACAGCATGAGCATACCACATGCCTTTCGTGCTTTGTATTATCCTAAAAGCAGCTGGTGATGGCACAAACATGTGTCTGGGTGGCTGGTGTATTAAAAAGAGATCGGCTGAGAGTACCCAAGTGGAAAAGCCTCTCATGAGTAGCCTGTGTCTGGAGCACAGGATGAATGTAAGGCTCACATAATTCAGATGTGGGACCCCACTGTGGGGATTGCTGGAGTTGGTGAGTTCACATCACAGACCAGAGGACAGGAAGGGCAGGAAGCTCCCCGACCTCTCTGGCTTTCCATCTTGTCTGTGTCAGTTGGGGCCAATAACACTTGCTTTGGGCTACTGTAGTTATTACAGGTCTGCCAAGGCTTAGCCCATTACTTACCTCAAGAGCACATTTAGAAAATATTTGCAGAGTGAACAGGTCAAACTCAAGAAGAAATGTTAGTGACTATGTCAGGGAATGTTCAGGAGGGAAATGAAAAGATGGAGAACACCTGGGAGAAAGTTAGCTGCAAGTGCAATTTAATTCTAAAGTTATATTTGTAATATCCTCCTAAATAATAAGTCTGAGGGGGAATTTAAATATTAGCATTTTAAAGCAATTTTCATTTGCCCCACTTTTTGTATTTTAAATATAGACTACAGCAAAGAGATATCTCAATGGAGTTTTAATTTAAAGAGTTCTGGGGCTGGCTGGATTGCCCAGTGTGTAGGTGTCACTGCTCTCAAGCCTGACAACCTGAGGACTGGCACATACTGTGTGTGGCAGGTGCATCACACACACACACACACACACACACACACACACACTAAAAAGAAATAAAATTCGAAAGGATAAAAATTACAAAGGTAGAAGAGAAATTCGAGAATATATTGCTGTCACCAAAGGCTTATGACATTAAGCAGCCACTCTAGGAATTTCTGAGTTTATTTTTATAACTAGTGGTTTGCTCAAGGGGTGGCTTAGACTCTCCTGTGTACACAGGTGTGAGAGGCAGGTAGAACCCTTCTGGAAATGTCAGCATCCATCCTGTGCTTTTTAGGTCAATGAATTGTGAAATTCTTCTGTCAGAAAAATTGATTGTGACTCTTTGGGCTCTACTATAAAATTTATTCCCATCCTTCATATATTAAAAATACTCTTCCTGTCATGTAGTTTTCATAGTAGCCTTGTCCACTTAGCCTTGACTGTCAGATAGTATTACAGATAACCTTATCACTCAGTGGAGACCACAGAGTCTGGTGAGACAGGGGTATGGGTATCTCCCACCTCATGGAAAGGTTCAATATTCATTCATGAGAGGAAAATTAAAGCAAGATGAGAAACCATTTTTCATCCTGAAAATTGGAAGAGAGTAAAAAAGAGAGGGAGAGAGAAGAAAAAAACCAAGCCTGATCTTGCTTTATTGTGTGTAAGGAGAATAGAGTTCTTCTTCACAGTTGATAGAGGAGTAATGGGGATAATTTTTTTTTTTCCTGAGAATGAGTTGGCCAAAGTCATTTGATACTTGGTAATCTAATGGCATATTCAGAATGTATCCAGTGGAGGTAGTGAAATCCTTCTGCACAAATATATGTATCGCTGTGCTCATTACCAGTGTCATGGGTTACAGGAGAACCTGGATGCCATAGGGGATCATTGTATAAAGTCTGGAATCTCCAGATAAAATACTCTCTGACCACTTAACCATCACATTGCAGGAGAATATAACTACTTAATGAAAATAAAAATGTTCCTAGGTAAAAAACCAGCAGAGTAGAAAATGCTTTTAAAAGTACATTTAAACACACTCTCTAGTAAACAGATAACATCCTGGAATCTTGTCCTGGCTAGTTTTATGTCAATTTGACACAAGCTAGAGTCATCTGGAAGAAGGAAACCTCCATAAGATCCAGCTGTAGGGCATTTTCTTAATTACTGATTGGTGGGGGAGGGGCCTTCCATTGTGGCTTGGTTCTGAGTTCTATCAGAAAGCAGGCTGAACAAGCCATGGGGAGCAATTCCTTCCGTGGCCTCTGCATTAACTCCTGCTTTTGGGTTCCTGCCCTGATTTCGTTCCTGTTCTGACTTCAATGATGGAAGTATGGAAGTGGAAGCCAAATGAACCTTTTCCTCACCAACTTGATTTTTGGTCATAGTATTTCATCACAGCAATAGAAATCCTAACTAAGAAAAGTCTCAGACCTAATCTAATACAATGGAACAAACCAATGGCTTTATTTTTTTGTAACTTGTTTTTTTCCCATTTTTATTAGGTATTTAGCTCTTTTACATTTCCAATGCTATACCAAAAGGCCCCCATACCCACCCACCCCCACTCCCCTACCCACCCACTCTCCCTTTTTGGCCCTGGCGTTCCCCTGTACTGGGGCATATAAAGTTTGTGTGTCCAATGGGCCTCTCTTTCCAGTGATGGCCGACTAGGCCATATTTTGATACATATGCAGCTAGAGTCAAGAGCTCCGGGGTACTGGTTAGTTCATAATGTTGTTCCACCTATAGGGTTGCAGATCCCTTTAGCTCCTTGGGTACTTTCTCTAGCTCCTCCATTGGGAGCTCTGTGATCCATCCATTAGCTGACTGTGAGCATCCACTTCTGTGTTTGCTAGGCCCCAGCATAGTCTCACAAGAGACAGCTACATCTGGGTCCTTTCGATAAAATCTTGCTAGTGTATGCAATGGTGTCAGCGTTTGGATGCTGATTATGGGGTGGATCCCTGGATATGGCAGTCTCTACATTTTTTTTTCTTTTTTAAAGTGGGTATTTTATTTATCTATATTTCAGATGTTATCCTCTTTCCTGGCTTCCCCTCCACAAAACTCCATCCCATCCCCTGTCTTCCTGCTTTTCTGAGGGTGCTCCCTCACCCACCCACTCCCACCTCCCTGCATTCCCCTACACTGGGGCATCCAGCCTTCACAGGACCAAGGGGCCTCCCACTGATGGCAGACAGGGCCATCCTGTGCTACATATGCAGCTGGAGGCATGGGTTCCTCCATATATATTCTTTGGTTGGTTGTTTAGTATCTGGGAGGTATGGGAGGTCTGGTTGGTTGATATTGTTCTTCCTATGGGGTTGAAAACCCCTCAGTCCTTTCTCTAACTCCTTCATTGGAGCCCCCATGCTCAGTGCAATGGTTGACTATGAGCATCCACCTCTGTATTTGTCAGGCTCTGGCAGAGCCTCTCAGGAGACAGCTATATCAGGCTGCTGTCAGCAAGCATTCTTGGTATCTGCAATAGTGTCTGGGTTTGGTGTCTATAGGTGATGCATCCCCAGGTGGGACATTCTGTGGATGGCCTTTCCTTCAGTTTCTGCTCCATACCGTGTCACTGTATTTCCTTTAGACAGGAGCGATTCTGGATTAAAAATTTGGTGCTGGGTGGGTGGCCCTATCCCCTAACCAGGGGCCTTGCCTAACTTCTGGATATGGTCTTTACAGGTTTTCCCTCCCCTTTGTTGGGTATTTCAGCTAATGTCATCCCCGTTTGGTCCTGAAAGCCTCTTGCTTTTCTAACGTCTGGGACTTTCTGGTGACTACCCTCAGTTCTCCACCCTTCATTGCTACACACCTCTGTTCAAATTCCTGACCCTCTGTATATCATCCCTGTCTCCTCCCATACCTGATCCTGCTTTCCCTTCCCCCCTCTCCCTCTTCTCTTTCTCCCAAGTCCCCCTTATGAGTATTTTGTTCCCCCTTCTAAGAAGGGCTAAAGCATTCACACTTTGGTCTTCCTTCTTTTTGAGCTTCATATGGTCTGTGAATAGTATCTTGAGTATTCTGAGCTTTGGGTCTAATATCCACTTATCAGTGAGTACGTACCATGTGTGTTCTTTTGTGACTGGGTTACCTCACTCAGAATATTTTCTAGTTCCATCCATCTGCCCAAGACTTTCATGAAGTCATTGTTTTTTAATAACTGAATAGTACTCCATTGTGTAAATGTACCACATTTTCTATATCCATTCCTCTGTTGAAGGACATCTGGGTTGCTTCCAGCTTCTGTCTATTATAAATAAGACTGCTATGAACATAGTAGAGCATGTGTCCTCATTATATGCTGGAGCATCTTCTGGGTATATGCCCAGGAATAGAATAGCTGGGTCCTCAGGTAGCACCTTATCCAATTTCCTGAGTAACTGCCAAACTGATTTCCAGAGTGGTTTGTACCAGCTTGCAATCACACCAACAATGGATCAGTATTCCTCTTTCTCTATCTCCTTGCCATCATCTGCTGTCACCTGAGTTTTGATCTTAGCCATTCTGACTGGTGTGAGGTGGAATCTCAGGGTTGTTTTGATTTGCATTTCCCTGATGACTAAGAATGTTGAACATTTCTTTAGGCACTTTTAGGTCATTGGATATTCCTTAGTTGAGAATTCTTTGTTTAACTCTGTATTCCATTTTTAATAGGGTTATTTGGTTCTTTGTAGTCTAACTTCTTGAGTTCTTTGTGTATATTGGATATTAGCCTTCTATTGGATGTAGGGCTTGTAAAGATCTTTTCCCTATCTGTTGGTTGCCATTGCTGTTCTGTTTAGGAAATTTCCCCCTGTGCTCATGTGTTCGAGGATCTTCTCCACTTTCTTTTCTTTTAGTTTCTGTGTATCTGGCTTTATGTGGAGGTTCTTGATCCAGTTGTACTTGAGCTTTGTACAAGGAGATAAGAATGGATCAATTTGTATTCTTCTACATGCTGACTGCCAGTTGAGCTAGCAACATTTGTTGAAAATTCTGTCTTATTTCCACTGGATGGTTTTAGCTCCTTTGTCAAAGTTCAAGTGACCATAGGTGTGGGTTCATTTCTGGGTCTTTAATTCTATTCCACTGATCTACCTACCTGTCTCTGTACCAATACCATACAGTTTTTAATCACTATTGCTCTGTAGTGCAGCTTGAGGTCAGGGATGGTGATTTTCCCAGAAGCTCTGTTAGTGTTGAGAGTAGTTTTCACTATCCTGAGTTTTTTGTTATTCCTAATGAATTTGAGAATTGCTCTTTCTAACTCTATGAAGAATTGAGTGGGATTTTGATGGGGGATTGCATTGAATCTGTAGATGGCTTTTGGCAAGATGGCCATTTTTACTATCTTAATTCTGCCAATCTGTGAGAATGGGTGATTTTTCCATCTTCTGAGATCTTCCTTGATTTCTTTCTTCAGATACTTGAAGTTCTTGTCATACAGATCTTTCACTTGTTTGGTTAGAGTCACACCAAGGTATTTCATATTATTTGTGACTATTGTGAAGAGTGTCATTTCCTTAATTTCTTTTTTCAGCCTGTTTATCCTTTCAGTAGAGGAAGGCTACTGATTTTTTGAGTTAATTTTATATCTAGCCACCTTGCTGAATTTATCAGGTTTAGGAGTTTTCTGGTGGAATTTTTTTTTCCTGAGACTGACAATTTTTTTATTTCATCTCATTTTCCAACACAACTTGATTAATGATTTATTTTTTTCTTTCTTTTTATTGGATATTTTCTTCATTTACATTTCAAATGCTATCCCAAAAGTCCCCCATACACTCCCCCCGCCTCCCGTCCTTCCTGCTTCACCATAGTTTTTTTTTATGTATATTCAGATTTTCTTTCTTTTCTTTTCTTTTTTTTTATATTTTTATTAGATATTTTCCTCATTTACATTTCCAATGCTATCCCAAAAGTCCCCCATACACTCCCACCCACCCACTCCCACTTTTTGGCCCTGGCATTCCCCTGTACTGGGGCATATAAAGTTTGCAAGTTTACTGGGCCTCTCTTTCCAGTGATGGTCGACTAGGTCATCTTTTGATACATATGCAGCTAGAGTCAAGAGCTCCGGGGTACTGGTTAGTTCATAATGTTGTTCCACCTATAGGGTTGCAGATTCCTTTAGCTCCTTGGGTACTTTCTCTGACTCATCCATTGGGAGCCCAGTGATCCATCCAATAGCTGACTGTGAGCATCCACTTCTGTGTTTGCTAGGCCCCAGCAGAGTCTCACAAGAGACAGCTATATCTGGGTCCTTTCAGTTAAATCTTGCTAGTATATGCAATGGTGTCAGCGTTTGGAAGCTGATTATGGGATGGATCCCTGGATATGGCAGTCTCTAGATGGTCCATCCTTTCGTCACAGCTCCAAACGTTGTCTCTGTAACTCCTTCCATGTGTGTTTTGTTCCCAATTCTAAGAAGGGGCACAGTGTCCACACTTTGGTCTTCGTTCTTCTTGAGTTTCATGCGTTTAGCAAATTGTATCTTATATCTTGGGTATCCTAAGTTTCTGGGCTAATATCCACTTATCAGTGAGTACATATTGTGTGAGTTCCTTTGTGATTGTGTACCTCACTCAGGATGATGCCCTCCAGGTCTATCCATTTGCCTAGGAATTTCATAAATTCATTCTTTTTAATAGCTGAGTAGTACTCCATTGTGTAAATGTACCACATTTTTTATATCCATTCCTCTGTTGAGGGGCATCTGGGTTCTTTCCAGCTTCTGGCTATTACAAATAAGGCTGCTATGAACATAGTGGAGCATGTGTCCTTATTATTGGTTGGGACATCTTCTGGATATATGCCCAGGAGAGGTATTGGTGGATCCTCTGGTAGTACTATGTCAATTTTCTGAGGAACCTCCAGACTGATTTACAGAGTGGTTGTACAAGCTTGCAATCCCACCAACAATGGAGGAGTGTTCCTCTTTCTCCACATCCTCGTCTGGTCAAATTTTTGAGGTCACTTAGGTATACTATCATGTCATCTGCAAATACTGATATTTTGACTTCTTCATTTCCAACTCATATCCCTTTGACCTCCTTTTGTTGTCTAATTGTTCTGGCTAGAACTTTGAGTACTATATTGAATAGGTAGTGAGAGAGTGGCCAGCCTTGTCTAGTCCCTGATTTTAGTGGGATTGCTTCAAGTTTCTCTACATTTAGTTTGATGTTTGCTGTATATTGCTTTTACTATGCTTAGGAATGGGCCTTGAATTCCTGATCTTTCTAAGATTTATCATGAAGGGGTGTTGGATTTTGTCAAAAGCTTTCTCATTATTTAATGAAATGACCAGGTGGTTTTTTTCCTTTGAGTTTGTTGATATAGTGGATTACATTGATGGATTTCTGTATATTGAACCGTCCCTGCATCCCTGGATGAAGCCTACTTGATAACGATGGGTGATCGTTTTAATGTGCTCTTGGATTTGGTTTGTGAGTATTTTATTGAGTATTTTTGCATCGATATTCATAAGAGAAATTGGTCTGAAGTTCTCTCTCTTTGTTGGGTCTGTGTGTGATTTAGGTATCAGAGTAATTGTGGCTTCATAGAACAAATTGGGTAGTATTCCTTCTGTTTCTATTTTGTGGAATAGTTTGAAGGGTATCGGTATTAGGTCTTCTTTGAAGGTCTCGTAGAACTTTGCACTAAACCCATCTGGTTCTGAGCTTTTTTGGTTGAGAGACTTTTAATGATTGTTACTATTTCTTTAAGGGTTTTGGGACTATTTAGATGGTTTATTTGATCCTGATTTAACCTTGGTACCTGGTTTCTGTCTAGAAAATTGTCCATTTCATCCAGATTGTCCAGTTTTGTTGAGTATAGGCTTTTGTCATAGGATATGATGATTCTTTGAATTTCCTTGGTTTATGTTCTGTCTCCCTTTTCATTTCTGATTTTGTTAATTTGTATACTGTCTCTGTGCCCTCTGGTTAGTCTGGCTAAGGGTTTATCTATTCTGTTGATTTTCTCAAAGAACCAGCTCCTGGTTTTGTTGATTCTTTGTATAGTTTCTTTTTGTTTCAGTTTGGCTGATTTCAGCCCTGAGTTTGATTATTTCCTGATGCCTACTCCTCTTGGGTATATTTGCTTCCCTTTGTTCTAGAGCTTTCAGATGTGCTGTCAAGCTGCTAGTATTTTCTTTCTTCAGTTTCTTTTTGAAGGCACTCAGAGATATAAGTTTTCCTCTTAGCAATGCTTTCATTGTGCCTCATAAATTTGGGTATGTTGTGGCTTCATTTTCATTAAATTCTAAAAAGTCTTTAATTTCTTTATTTATTTCTTCCTTGACTAAGTTAACATTGAGTAGAGCATTGTTCAGTTTCCATATGTATGTGGGCTTTCTGTTGCTTTTGTTGTTATTGAAGATTAGCCTTAGTCTGTGGTGATCTGATAGGATGCACAGGATTATTTCAATCTTCTTGTATCTGTTGAGGCCTGTTTTGTGATCGATTATATGGTCAACTTTGGAGAAGGTACTATAAGTTGCTGAGAAGCAGGTATATTTTTTTGTTTTAGGATGAAATGTTCTATTGTGAGACCCCGATTTAGAGCGTTTCTCCCTGAGAGGTAAAGCCCCTAAAAGATTCCCCCAAGATTGTTTTCCCTGATCTCTAAAAATTCAGCTAGAAAGAAGCTCTTTGTTCTCTATAGCCAGCAAAAAGCCTTTTTGTTTCAATACCTTACAATCAGAGATGCGATAACTGTTAAAAAGAACCAGCCAGGCACTTGCCTGGATCCCTGTGCCAAGGACACCTGGCAGAGAAGAGCTGTAGCCCAACTCCTCCCAACTCTCCTCCCAACTCCTCCCAACTCCTCTCAATTCCTCAGCTGGCTGTTAAAAGCTCCCTACTGTTACCGCTAGGGGTTGAACTCTCCTGCCCTACACGGTGCAAGGAGTTCGTCCTCAGCTAGTTGATAATAAAACCTCTTGCACCCTTCCGATCCACGCCAGCACCAGGGTACCTTGGGCACAAAGTCTGCAGATACCCACAAGTTACCCACAGGACCCTTCACTGGATCTTAAGACTTCTGGGGAGTGGAACACAGCTTCTGCTCCAATCCAACCGCTCGGGACTTAAGACTGTATTAATTAGGGAAGCAGAAAACCTGGCCTGATCAGGGTCACAAGTCCCTTCGGGTCAAAGCCAGCACTGGGGTACCTTGGGGGTGGAGTCTGCGGACACCTGCAAAGGTACCCACAGGACCCTCCACAGGATCGTAAGACCTCTGAGGAGTGGATCACAACTTCTGCCAGGAGGCAGGTTTGAACACCAGATATCTGGGCACCTTCCCAGCAAGAGGAGAGCTTGCCTGCAGAGAGTACTCTGAACACTGAAACTCAGGAGAGAGCTAGTCTCCCAGGTCTGTTGATAGAGGCTAACATAATCACCTGAGGAACAAGTTTTAACCAGAGACAACTATAACAACTAACTCCAGAGATTACCAGATGGCGAAAGGCAAACGTAAGAATCTTAGTAACAGAAACCAAGACCACTCACCATCATCAGAACGAAGCACTCCCACCCCACCCAGTCCTGGGCACCCCAACACACCGGAAAAGATAGTCTCTGATTTAAAAGCATATCTCATGATGATGGTAGAGGACATCAAGAAGGACTTTAATAACTCACTTAAAAAAATACAGGAGAACACTGCTAAACAGGTAGAAAACCTTAAAGAGGAAGCACAAAAATCCCTTAAAGAATTGCAGGAAAACACGACCAAACAGGTGATGGAATTGAATAAAACCATCCAAGACCTGAAACGGGAAGTAGACACAATAAAGAAAACCCAAAGTGAGGCAACGCTGTAGATAGAAACCCTAGGAAAGAAATCTGGAACCATTGATGCGAGCATCAGCAAAAGAATACACAAGATGGAAGAGAGAATCTCAGGTGCAGAAGATTCCATCGGCACGTGAAGAGAACATCCGCACAACAATCAAAAAAAAAAAAATACAAAACGCAAAAAGATCCTAACTCAAAACATCCAGGAAATCCAGGACACAATGAGAAGACCAAACCTATGGATAATAGGAGTAGATGAGAATGAAGATTTTCAATTTGAAGGGCCAGCAAATATCTTCAACAAAATTACAGAAGAAAACTTCCCAAACCTAAAGAACGACATGCCCATGAACATACAAGAAGCCTACAGAACTCCAAATAGACTGGACCAGAAAAGAAATTCCTCCCGACACATAATAATCAGAACAATAAATGCACTAAATAAAGATAGAGTATTAAAAGCAGTAAGGGAAAAAGGTCAAGTAACATATGAAGGCAGGCCTATCAGATTTATACCAAACTTTTCACCAGAGACTATGAAAGACAGAAGATCCTGGTCCGATGTTATTCAGAATCTATGAGAACACAAATGCCAGCCCAGGCTACTATAGCCAGCCAAACTCTCAATTACAATAGATGGAGAAACCAAAGTATTCCATGACAAAACCAAATTCACACATTATCTTTCCACGAATGTAGTCCTTCAAAGCATAATAACAGAAAAAAAAATACAAGGATGGAAACCACGCCCTAGAAAAAGCAAGAAAGTAATCCCTCAACAAACCAAAAAGAAGACAGCCACAAGAACAGAATGCCACCTTCCGCTCGACTCGAGCCCCGGGCTACCTTGCCAGCAGAGTCTCGCCCAACACCCGCAAGGGCCCACACGGGACTCCCCACGGGATCCTAAGACCTCTGGTGAGTGGAACACAGCGCCTGCCCCAATCCAATCGCGCGGAACCTGAGACTGCCATACATAGGGAAGCAGGCTACCCGGGCCTGATCTGGGGCACAAGCCCCTTCAGCTCAACTCGAGCCCCGGGCTACCTTGCCAGCAGAGTCTTGCCCAACACCCGCAAGGGCCCACACGGGACTCCCCACGGGATCCTAAGACCTCTGGTGAGTGGAACATAGCGCCTGCCCCAATCCAATCGCGCGGAACCTGAGACTGCTGTACATAGGGAAGCAGGCTACCCGGGCTTGATCTGGGGCACAAACCCCTTCAGCTCCACTCGAGCCCCGGGCTACCTTGCCAGCGGAGTCGCCTGACACCCGCAAGGGCCCACACAGGATTCCACAGGAGATCCTAAGACCTCTAGTGAGTGGAACACAACTTCTGCCAGGAGTCTGGTTCGAACACCAGATATCTGGGTACCTGCCCTGCAAGAAGAGAGCTTGCCTGCAGAGAATACTCTGCCCACTGAAACTAAGGAGAGTGCTACCCTCCAGGTCTGCTTATAGAGGCTAACAGAGTCACCTGAAGAACAAGCTCTTAACAGTGACAACTAAAACAGCTAGCTTCAGAGATTACCAGATGGTGAAAGGCCAACGTAAGAATCCTACTAACAAAAATCAAGACCACTCACCATCATCAGAACACAGCACTCCCACCCCACCTAGTCCTGGGCACCCCAACACAACCGAAAATCTAGACCCAGATTTAAAAACATTTCTCATGATGATGATAGAGGACATCAAGAAGGACTTTCATAAGTCACTTAAAGAATTACAGGAGAGCACTGCTAAAGAGTTACAGGCCCTTAAAGAAAAGCAGGAAAACACAGCCAAACAGGTAGAAATCATTAAAGAAAAACAGGAAAACACATCCAAACAGGTGATGGAAAGGAACAAAACCATACTAGAACTAAAAGGGGAAGTAGACACAATAAAGAAAACCCGAAGCGAGGCAACGCTGGAGATAGAAACCCTAGGAAAGAGATCTGGAACCATAGATGCGAGCATCAGCAACAGAATACAAGAAATGGAAGAGAGAATCTCAGGTGCAGAAGATTCCATAGAGAACATCGACACAACAGTCAAAGAAAATACAAAATGCAAAAGGATCCTAACTCAAAACATCCTGGTAATCCAGGACACAATGAGAAGACCAAACCTACCGATAATAGGAATTGATGAGAATGAAGATTTTCAACTTAAAGGGCCAGCTAATATCTTCAACAAAATAATAGAAGAAAACTTCCCAAACATAAAGAAAGAGATGCCCATGATCATACAAGAAGCCTACAGAACTCCAAATAGACTGGACCAGAAAAGAAATTCCTCCTGACACATAATAATCAGAACAAAAAATGCACTAAATAAAGATAGAATATTAAAAGCAGTAAGGGAGAAAGGTCAAGTAACATATAAAGGAAGGCCTATCAGAATTACACCAGACTTTTCACCAGAGACTATGAAAGCCAGAAGAGCCTGGACAGATGTTATACAGACACTAAGAGAACACAAATGCCAGCCCAGGCTACTATACCCGGCCAAACTCTCAATTACCATAGATGGAGAAACCAAAGTATTCCACGACAAAACCAAATTCACACATTATCTTTCCACGAATCCAGCCCTTCAAAGGATAATAACAGAAAAGAAGCAATACAAGGACGGAAATCACGCCCTAGAACAACCAAGAAAGTAATCATTCAACAAACCAAAAAGAAGACAGCCACAAGAACAGAATGCCAACTCTAACAACAAAAATAAAAGGCAGCAACAATTACTTTTCCTTAATATCTCTTAATATCAATGGACTCAATTCCCCAATAAAAAGACATAGACTAACAGACTGGCTACACAAACAGGACCCAACATTTTGCTGCTTACAGGAAACCCATCTCAGGGAAAAAGACAGACACTACCTCAGAGTGAAAGGCTGGAAAACAATTTTCCAAGCGAATGGACTGAAGAAACAAGCTGGAGTAGCCATTTTAATATAGGATAAAATCGACTTCCAACCCAAAGTTATCAAAAAAGACAAGGAGGGACACTTCATACTCATCAAAGGTAAAATCCTCCAAGAGGAACTCTCAATTCTGAATATCTACGCACCAAATGCAAGGGAAGCCACATTCATTAGAGACACTTTAGTAAAGCTCAAAGCATACATTGCACCTCACACAATAATAGTGGGAGACTTCAACACACCACTTTCTTCAAAGGACAGATCGTGGAAACAGAAACTAAACAGGGACACAGTGAAACTAACAGAAGTTATGAAACAAATGGACCTGACAGATATCTACAGAACATTTTATCCTAAAACAAAAGGATATACCTTCTTCTCAGCACCTCACGGGACCTTCTCCAAAATTGACCATATAATTGGTCACAAAACAGGCCTCAATAGATACAAAAATATTGAAATTGTCCCATGTATCCTATCAGACCACCATGGCCTAAGACTGATCTTCAATAACAACATAAATAATGGAAAGCCAACATTCACGTGGAAACTGAATAACACTCTTCTCAATGATACCTTGGTCAAGGAAGGAATAAAGAAAGAAATTAAAGACTTTTTAGAGTTTAATGAAAATGAAGCCACAATGTACCCAAACCTATGGGACACAATGAAAGCATTTCTAAGAGGGAAACTCATAGCTCTGAGTGCCTCCAAGAAGAAACGGGAGACAGCACATACTAGCAGCTTGACAACACATCTAAAAGCTCTAGAAAAAAAGGAAGCAAATTCACCCAAGAGGAGTAGATGGCAGGAAATAATCAAACTCAGGGGTGAAATCAACCAAGTGGAAACAAGAAGAACTATTCAAAGAATTAACCAAACGAGGAGTTGGTTCTTTGAGAAAATCAACAAGATAGATAAACCCTTAGCTAGACTCACTAAAGGGCACAGGGACAAAATCCTAATTAACAAAATCAGAAATGAAAAGGGAGACATAACAACAGATCCTGAAGAAATCTAAAACACCATCAGATCCTTCTACAAAAGGCTATACTCAACAAAACTGGAAAACCTTGATGAAATGGACAAATTTCTGGACAGATACCAGGTACCAAAGTTGAATCAGGATCAAGTTGACCATCTAAACAGTCCCATATCACCTAAAGAAATAGAAGCAGTTATTAATAGTCTCCCAACCAAAAAAAGCCCAGGACCAGATGGGTTTAGTGCAGAGTTCTATCAGACCTTCAAAGAAGATCTAATTCCAGTTCTGCACAAACTATTTCACAAAATAGAAGTAGGAGGTACTCTACCCAACTCATTTTATGAAGCCACTATTACTCTGATACCTAAACCACAGAAAGACCCAACAAAGATAGAGAACTTCAGACCAATTTCTCTTATGAATATTGATGCAAAAATCCTTAATAAAATTCTCGCTAACCGAATCCAAGAACACATTAAAGCAATCATCCATCCTGACCAAGTAGGTTTTATTCCAGGGATGCAGGGATGGTTTAATATATGAAAATCCATCAATGTAATCCATTATATAAACAAACTCAAAGACAAAAACCACATGATCATCTCGTTAGATGCAGAAAAAGCATTTGACAAGATCCAACACCCATTCATGATAAAAGTTTTGGAAAGATCAGGAATTCAAGGCCCATACCTAAACATGATAAAAGCAATCTATAGCAAACCAGTAGCCAACATCAAAGTAAATGGAGAGAAGCTGGAAGCAATCCCACTAAAATCAGGGACTAGACAAGGCTGCCCACTTTCTCCCTACCTTTTCAACATAGTACTTGAAGTATTAGCCAGAGCAATTCGACAACAAAAGGAGATCAAGGGGATACAAATTGGAAAAGAGGAATTCAAAATATCACTTTTTGCAGATGATATGATAGTACATATAAGTGACCCTAAAAATTCTACCAGAGAACTCCTAAACCTGATAAACAGCTTCGGTGAAGTAGCTGGATATAAAATAAACTCAAACAACTCAATGGCCTTTCTCTATACAAAGAATAAACAGGCTGAGAAAGAAATTAGGGAAACAACACCCTTCTCAATAGTCACAAATAATATAAAATATCTTGGCGTGACTCTAACTAAGGAAGTGAAAGATCTGTATGATAAAAACTTCAAATCTCTGAAGAAAGAAATTAAGGAAGATCTCAGAAGATGGAAAGATCTCCCATGCTCATGGATTGGCAGGATCAACATTGTAAAAATGGCTATCTTGCCAAAAGCAATCTACAGATTCAATGCAATCCCCATCAAAATTCCAACTCAATTCTTCAACGAATTAGAAGGAGCAATTTGCAAATTCATCTGGAATAACAAAAAACCTAGGATAGCAAAAACTCTTCTCAAGGATAAAAGAACTTCTGGCGGAATCACCATGCCAGACCTAAAGCTTTACTACAGAGCAATTGTGATAAAAACTGCATGGTACTGGTATAGAGACAGACAAGTAGACCAATGGAATAGAATTGAAGACCCAGAAATGATCCCACACACCTATGGTCACTTGATCTTGGACAAGGGAGCTAAAACCATCCAGTGGAAGAAAGACAGCATTTTCAACAATTGGTGCTGGCACAACTGGTTGTTATCGTGTAGAAGAATGCTAATCGATCCATACTTATCTCCTTGTACTAAGGTCAAATCTAAGTGGATCAAGAAACTTCACATGAAACCAGAGACACTGAAACTTATAGAGGAGAAAGTGGGGAAAAGCCTTGAAGATATGGGCACAGGGGAAAAATTCCTGAACAGAACAGCAATGGCTTGTGCTGTAAGATCGAGAATTGACAAATGGGACCTAATGAAACTCCAAAGTTTCTGCAAGGCAAAAGACACCGTCAATAAGACAAAAAGACCACCAACAGATTGGGAAAGGATCTTTACCTATCCTAAATCAGATAGGGGACTAATATCCAACATATATAAAGAACTCAAGAAGGTGGACTTCAGAAAATCAAATAACCCCATTAAAAAATGGGGCTCAGAACTGAACAAAGAATTCTCACCCGAGGAATACCGAATGGCAGAGAAACACCTGAAAAAATGTTCAACATCCTTAATCATCAGGGAAATGCAAATCAAAACAACCCTGAGATTCCACCTCACACCAGTAAGAATGGCTAAGATCAAAAATTCAGGTGACAGCAGATGCTGGCGTGGATGTGGAGAAAGAGGAACACTCCTCTATTGTTGGTGGGAGTGCAGGCTTGTACAACCACTCTGGAAATCAGTCTGGCGGTTCCTCAGAAAATTGGACATAGTACTACCGGAGGATCCAGCAATACCTCTCTTGGGCATATATCCAGAAGATGCCCCAACTGGTAAGAAGGACACATGCTCCACTATGTTCATAGCAGCCTTATTTATAATAGCCAGAATTTGGAAAGAACCTAGATGCCCCTCAACAGAGGAATGGATACAGAAAATGTGGTACATCTACACAATGGAGTACTACTCAGCTATTAAAAAGAATGAATTTATGAAATTCCTAGCCAAATGGATGGACCTGGAGGGCATCATCCTGAGTGAGGTAACACATTCACAAAGAAACTCACACAATATGTATTCACTGATAAGTGGATATTAGCCCCAAACCTAGGATACCCAAGATATAAGATATAATTTGCTAAACACATGAAACTCAAGAAGAATGAAGACTGAAGTGTGGACACTATGCCCCTCCTTAGAATTGGGAACAAAACACCCATGGAAGGAGTTACAGAGACAAAGTTTGGAGCTGAGATGAAAGGATGGACCATGTAGAGACTGCCATATCCAGGGATCCACCCCATAATCAGCATCCAAACGCTGACACCATTGCATACACTAGCAAGATTTTATTGAAAGGACCCAGATGTAGCTGTCTCTTGTGAGACTATGCCGGGGCCTAGCAAACACAGAAGTGGATGCTCACAGTCAGCTAATGGATGGATCATAGGGCTCCCAATGGAGGAGCTAGAGAAAGTAGCCAAGGAGCTAAAGGGATCTGCAACCCTATAGGTGGAACAACATTATGAACTAACCAGTACCCCGGAGCTCTTGACTCTAGCTGCATATATATCAAAGGATGGCCTAGTCGGCCATCACTGGAAAGAGAGGCCCATTGGACTTGCAAACTTTATATGCCCCAGTACAGGGGAACACCAGGGCCAAAAAGGGGGAGTGGGTGGGCAGGGGAGTGGGGGTGGGTGGATATGGGGGACTTTTGGTATAGCATTGGAAATGTAAATGAGCTAAATACCTAATAAAAAAATGGAAAAAAAAAGTTGAGTCTCAAGAAGAAGAAGAAAAAAAGAACAGAATGCCAACTCTAACAACAAAAATAAAAGGAAGCAACCATTACTTTTCCTTAATATCTCTTAATATCAATGGACTCAATTTCCTAATAAAAAGACATAGACTAACAGACTGGCTACACAAACAGGACCCAACATTCTGCTGCTTACAGGAAACCCATCTCAGGGAAAAAGACAGACACTACCTCAGAGTGAAAGGCTGGAAAACAATTTTCCAAGCAAATGGTCTGAAGAAACAAGCTGGAGTAGCCATTCTAATATCGGATGAAATCGACTTCCAACCCAAAGTTATCAAAAAGGACAAGGAGGGACACTTCATACTCATCAAAGGTAAAATCCTCTAAGAGGAACTCTCAATTCTGAATATTTATGCTCCAAATGCAAGGGCAGCCACATTCATTAAAGAAACTTTAGTAAAGCTCAAAGCACACATTGCATCTCACACAATAATAGTGGGAGACTTCAACACACCACTTTCATCAATGGACAGATCGTGGAAACAGAAACTAAACAGGGACACAGTGAAACTAACAGAAGTTATAAAACAAATGGACTTAACAGCTATCTACAGAACATTTTATCCTAAAACAAAAGGATATACCTTCTTCTCAGCATCTCATGGTATCTTCTCCAAAATTGACCATATAATTGGTCAAAAAACAGGCCTCAACAGATACAAAAATATTGAAATTGTCCCATGCATCCTTTCATCACCATGGACTAAGGCTGATCTTCAATATCAACATAAATGGAAAGCCAACATTCACGTGGAAACTGAACAACACTCTTCTCAATGATACCTTGGTCAAGGAAGGAATAAAGAAAGAAATTAAAGACTTTTTAGAGTTTAATGAAAATGAAGCCACAAAATACCCAAACTTATGAGATACAATGAAAGCATTTCTAAGAGGGAAACTCATAGCTCTGAGTGCCTTCAAAAAAAAATACTAGAGAGAGTACACACTAGAAGCTTGACAACACACCTACAAGCTCTAGAAAAAAAAAAGAAGCAAATTCACCCAAGAGGAGTAGACTGCAGGAAATAATCAAACTCAGGGGCACAATCAACGAAGTGAAAAAAGAAGAACTATTCAAAGAATTAACCAAAGGAGGAGCTGGTTCTTTGAGAAAATCAACAAGATAGAAAAACTTTTAGCCAAACTCACTAGAGGGCACAGGGACAGAATCCTAATGAACAAAATCAGAAATGAAAAGGGAGACATAACAACAGATCCTGGAGAAATCCAAAACACCTTCAGATCCTTCTACAAAAGGCTATACTCAACAAAACTGGAAAACCTGGATGAAATGGACAAATTTCTAGTCAGATACTAGTTACCAAATTTAAATCAGGACCAAGTTAATGATCTAAACAGTCCCATATCCTCTAAAGAAATAGAAGGAGTCATTAATAGTCTCCCAACCAAAAAAAAAAAAAAAAAAAAAAAAAAAAGCCCAGGACCAGATGGGATTAGTGCAGAGTTCTATCAGACCTTCAAAGGAGATCTAATCCCAGTTCTTCACAAACTATTCCACAAAATAGAAGTAGAAGGTACTCTACCCAACTCATTCTATGAAGCCACAATTACTCTGATACCTAAACCACAGAAAGATCCAACAAAGATAGAGAACTTCAGACCAATTTCCCTTATGAATATCGATGCAAAAATCCTCAATAAAATTCTCACTAACCGAATCCAAGAACACATTAAAACAATCATCCATCCTGACTGTCCCGAGCTAGTGTATCGCCGGCAAGAACACACTCGGACAACCTGATTCTTCTACAGCAACGCTTTACTGCTTTATCAGAAGGAAGACCCCAAACCCGGAAAATGTCGCTGCTTATATACCCCTCCACGCGGCGTGTCAGCACCTGATTTGTTGCTCGCCCATCACCTCATTGCTATGCCCCGGGATGGGCAGTTACTTGGCACGAATTTACTCTTGCACCTGTGCACATTGCTTGTTCACCAGTAGGCACAGCTGAGGCCAGCACCGTCTTGTAAAGGCGATTGCTCACGGCTCTCCACACCTGACCAAGTAGGTTTCATTCCAGGGATGCGGGGATGTTTTAATATATGTAAATTCATCAACGTAATTCATTATATAAACAAACTCAAAGACAAAAACCACATGATCATCTCCTTAGACTCGGAGAAAGCATTTGACAAAATCCAACACCCATTCATGATAAAAGTCGTGGAAAGATCAGGAATTCAATGCCACTACCTAAACATGATAAAAGCAATCTATAGCAAACCAGTAGCCAACATCAAAGTAAATGGTCAGAAGGTGGAAGCAATCCCACTAAAATCAGGGACTACACAAGGCTGCCCACTTTCTCCCTACCTATTCAACATAGTACTTGAATCCTAGCCAGAGAAATTCGTCAACAAAAGGAGATCAAGGGATACAAATTGGAAAAGAAGAAGTCAAAATATCACTTTTTGCAGATGATATGATAGTATATATAAGTGACCCTAAAAATTCCACCAGAGAACTCCTAAACCTGATAAACAACTTCCGCTGAAGTAGCCGGATATAAAATTAACTCAAACAAGTCAATGGCCTTCCTTTACACAAAGAATAAACAGGCTGAGAAAGAAATTAGGGAAACAACACCCTTCTCAATAGTCACAAATAATATAAAATACCTTGGTGTGACTCTAACTAAGGAAGTGAACGATCCGTATGATAAGAACTTCAAGTCTCTGAAGAAAGAAATTAAAGAAGATCTCAGAGGATGGAAAGATCTTCCATGCTCATGGATTGGCAGGATCAACATTGTAAAAATGGCTATCTTGCCAAAAGCAGTCTACAGATTCAATGCAATCCCCATCAAAATTCCAACTCAATTCTTCAACGAATTAGAAAGAGCAATCTGCAAATTCACCTGGAATAACAAAACACCTAGGATAGCAAAAACTCTTCTCAAGATTAAAAGAACCTCTGGTGGAATCACCATGCCTGACCTAAAGCTTTACTACAGAGCAATTTTGATAAAAATGGCATCATAATGGTATAGCGACAGACAAGTAGACCAATGGAATAGAATTGAAGACCCAGAAATGAACCCACACACCTATGGTCACTTGATCTTAGACAAGGGAGCTAAAACCATCCAGTGGAAGAAAGACAGCATTTTCAACAATTGGTGCTGGCACAACTGGTTGTTATCGTGTAGAAGAATGCTAATCGATCCATACTTATCTCCTTGTACTAAGGTCAAATCTAAGTGGATCAAGGAACTTCACATGAAACCAGAGACACTGAAACTTATAGAGGAGAAAGTGGGGAAAAGCCTTGAAGATATGGGCACAGGGGAAAAATTCCTGAACAGAACAGCAATGGCTTGTGCTGTAAGATCGAGAATTGACAAATGGGACCTAATGAAACTCCAAAGTTTCTGCAAGGCAAAAGACACCGTCAATAAGACAAAAAGACCACCAACAGATTGGGAAAGGATCTTTACCTATCCTAAATCAGATAGGGGACTAATATCCAACATATATAAAGAACTCAAGAAGGTGGACTTCAGAAAATCAAATAACCCCATTAAAAAATGGGGCTCAGAACTGAACAAAGAATTCTCACCCGAGGAATACCGAATGGCAGAGAAACACCTGAAAAAATGTTCAACATCCTTAATCATCAGGGAAATGCAAATCAAAACAACCCTGAGATTCCACCTCACACCAGTAAGAATGGCTAAGATCAAAAATTCAGGTGACAGCAGATGCTGGCGTGGATGTGGAGAAAGAGGAACACTCCTCTATTGTTGGTGGGAGTGCAGGCTTGTACAACCACTCTGGAAATCAGTCTGGCGGTTCCTCAGAAAATTGGACATAGTACTACCGGAGGATCCAGCAATACCTCTCTTGGGCATATATCCAGAAGATGCCCCAACTGGTAAGAAGGACACATGCTCCACTATGTTCATAGCAGCCTTATTTATAATAGCCAGAATTTGGAAAGAACCTAGATGCCCCTCAACAGAGGAATGGATACAGAAAATGTGGTACATCTACACAATGGAGTACTACTCAGCTATTAAAAAGAATGAATTTATGAAATTCCTAGCCAAATGGATGGACCTGGAGGGCATCATCCTGAGTGAGGTAACACATTCACAAAGAAACTCACACAATATGTATTCACTGATAAGTGGATATTAGCCCCAAACCTAGGATACCCAAGATATAAGATATAATTTGCTAAACACATGAAACTCAAGAAGAATGAAGACTGAAGTGTGGACACTATGCCCCTCCTTAGAATTGGGAACAAAACACCCATGGAAGGAGTTACAGAGACAAAGTTTGGAGCTGAGATGAAAGGATGGACCATGTAGAGACTGCCATATCCAGGGATCCACCCCATAATCAGCATCCAAACGCTGACACCATTGCATACACTAGCAAGATTTTATTGAAAGGACCCAGATGTAGCTGTCTCTTGTGAGACTATGCCGGGGCCTAGCAAACACAGAAGTGGATGCTCACAGTCAGCTAATGGATGGATCATAGGGCTCCCAATGGAGGAGCTAGAGAAAGTAGCCAAGGAGCTAAAGGGATCTGCAACCCTATAGGTGGAACAACATTATGAACTAACCAGTACCCCGGAGCTCTTGACTCTAGCTGCATATATATCAAAGGATGGCCTAGTCGGCCATCACTGGAAAGAGAGGCCCATTGGACTTGCAAACTTTATATGCCCCAGTACAGGGGAACACCAGGGCCAAAAAGGGGGAGTGGGTGGGCAGGGGAGTGGGGGTGGGTGGATATGGGGGACTTTTGGTATAGCATTGGAAATGTAAATGAGCTAAATACCTAATAAAAAAATGGAAAAAAAAAGTTGAGTCTCAAGAAGAAGAAGAAAAAAAGAACAGAATGCCAACTCTAACAACAAAAATAAAAGGAAGCAACCATTACTTTTCCTTAATATCTCTTAATATCAATGGACTCAATTTCCTAATAAAAAGACATAGACTAACAGACTGGCTACACAAACAGGACCCAACATTCTGCTGCTTACAGGAAACCCATCTCAGGGAAAAAGACAGACACTACCTCAGAGTGAAAGGCTGGAAAACAATTTTCCAAGCAAATGGTCTGAAGAAACAAGCTGGAGTAGCCATTCTAATATCGGATGAAATCGACTTCCAACCCAAAGTTATCAAAAAGGACAAGGAGGGACACTTCATACTCATCAAAGGTAAAATCCTCTAAGAGGAACTCTCAATTCTGAATATTTATGCTCCAAATGCAAGGGCAGCCACATTCATTAAAGAAACTTTAGTAAAGCTCAAAGCACACATTGCATCTCACACAATAATAGTGGGAGACTTCAACACACCACTTTCATCAATGGACAGATCGTGGAAACAGAAACTAAACAGGGACACAGTGAAACTAACAGAAGTTATAAAACAAATGGACTTAACAGCTATCTACAGAACATTTTATCCTAAAACAAAAGGATATACCTTCTTCTCAGCATCTCATGGTATCTTCTCCAAAATTGACCATATAATTGGTCAAAAAACAGGCCTCAACAGATACAAAAATATTGAAATTGTCCCATGCATCCTTTCATCACCATGGACTAAGGCTGATCTTCAATATCAACATAAATGGAAAGCCAACATTCACGTGGAAACTGAACAACACTCTTCTCAATGATACCTTGGTCAAGGAAGGAATAAAGAAAGAAATTAAAGACTTTTTAGAGTTTAATGAAAATGAAGCCACAAAATACCCAAACTTATGAGATACAATGAAAGCATTTCTAAGAGGGAAACTCATAGCTCTGAGTGCCTTCAAAAAAAAATACTAGAGAGAGTACACACTAGAAGCTTGACAACACACCTACAAGCTCTAGAAAAAAAAAAGAAGCAAATTCACCCAAGAGGAGTAGACTGCAGGAAATAATCAAACTCAGGGGCACAATCAACGAAGTGAAAAAAGAAGAACTATTCAAAGAATTAACCAAAGGAGGAGCTGGTTCTTTGAGAAAATCAACAAGATAGAAAAACTTTTAGCCAAACTCACTAGAGGGCACAGGGACAGAATCCTAATGAACAAAATCAGAAATGAAAAGGGAGACATAACAACAGATCCTGGAGAAATCCAAAACACCTTCAGATCCTTCTACAAAAGGCTATACTCAACAAAACTGGAAAACCTGGATGAAATGGACAAATTTCTAGTCAGATACTAGTTACCAAATTTAAATCAGGACCAAGTTAATGATCTAAACAGTCCCATATCCTCTAAAGAAATAGAAGGAGTCATTAATAGTCTCCCAACCAAAAAAAAAAAAAAAAGCCCAGGACCAGATGGGATTAGTGCAGAGTTCTATCAGACCTTCAAAGGAGATCTAATCCCAGTTCTTCACAAACTATTCCACAAAATAGAAGTAGAAGGTACTCTACCCAACTCATTCTATGAAGCCACAATTACTCTGATACCTAAACCACAGAAAGATCCAACAAAGATAGAGAACTTCAGACCAATTTCCCTTATGAATATCGATGCAAAAATCCTCAATAAAATTCTCACTAACCGAATCCAAGAACACATTAAAACAATCATCCATCCTGACTGTCCCGAGCTAGTGTATCGCCGGCAAGAACACACTCGGACAACCTGATTCTTCTACAGCAACGCTTTACTGCTTTATCAGAAGGAAGACCCCAAACCCGGAAAATGTCGCTGCTTATATACCCCTCCACGCGGCGTGTCAGCACCTGATTTGTTGCTCGCCCATCACCTCATTGCTACGCCCCGGGATGGGCAGTTACTTGGCACGAATTTACTCTTGCACCTGTGCACATTGCTTGTTCACCAGTAGGCACAGCTGAGGCCAGCACCGTCTTGTAAAGGCGATTGCTCACGGCTCTCCACACCTGACCAAGTAGGTTTCATTCCAGGGATGCGGGGATGTTTTAATATATGTAAATTCATCAACGTAATTCATTATATAAACAAACTCAAAGACAAAAACCACATGATCATCTCCTTAGACTCGGAGAAAGCATTTGACAAAATCCAACACCCATTCATGATAAAAGTCGTGGAAAGATCAGGAATTCAATGCCACTACCTAAACATGATAAAAGCAATCTATAGCAAACCAGTAGCCAACATCAAAGTAAATGGTCAGAAGGTGGAAGCAATCCCACTAAAATCAGGGACTACACAAGGCTGCCCACTTTCTCCCTACCTATTCAACATAGTACTTGAATCCTAGCCAGAGAAATTCGTCAACAAAAGGAGATCAAGGGATACAAATTGGAAAAGAAGAAGTCAAAATATCACTTTTTGCAGATGATATGATAGTATATATAAGTGACCCTAAAAATTCCACCAGAGAACTCCTAAACCTGATAAACAACTTCCGCTGAAGTAGCCGGATATAAAATTAACTCAAACAAGTCAATGGCCTTCCTTTACACAAAGAATAAACAGGCTGAGAAAGAAATTAGGGAAACAACACCCTTCTCAATAGTCACAAATAATATAAAATACCTTGGTGTGACTCTAACTAAGGAAGTGAACGATCCGTATGATAAGAACTTCAAGTCTCTGAAGAAAGAAATTAAAGAAGATCTCAGAGGATGGAAAGATCTTCCATGCTCATGGATTGGCAGGATCAACATTGTAAAAATGGCTATCTTGCCAAAAGCAGTCTACAGATTCAATGCAATCCCCATCAAAATTCCAACTCAATTCTTCAACGAATTAGAAAGAGCAATCTGCAAATTCACCTGGAATAACAAAACACCTAGGATAGCAAAAACTCTTCTCAAGATTAAAAGAACCTCTGGTGGAATCACCATGCCTGACCTAAAGCTTTACTACAGAGCAATTTTGATAAAAATGGCATCATAATGGTATAGCGACAGACAAGTAGACCAATGGAATAGAATTGAAGACCCAGAAATGAACCCACACACCTATGGTCACTTGATCTTAGACAAGGGAGCTAAAACCATCCAGTGGAAGAAAGACAGCATTTTCAACAATTGGTGCTGGCACAACTGGTTGTTATCGTGTAGAAGAATGCTAATCGATCCATACTTATCTCCTTGTACTAAGGTCAAATCTAAGTGGATCAAGGAACTTCACATGAAACCAGAGACACTGAAACTTATAGAGGAGAAAGTGGGGAAAAGCCTTGAAGATATGGGCACAGGGGAAAAATTCCTGAACAGAACAGCAATGGCTTGTGCTGTAAGATCGAGAATTGACAAATGGGACCTAATGAAACTCCAAAGTTTCTGCAAGGCAAAAGACACCGTCAATAAGACAAAAAGACCACCAACAGATTGGGAAAGGATCTTTACCTATCCTAAATCAGATAGGGGACTAATATCCAACATATATAAAGAACTCAAGAAGGTGGACTTCAGAAAATCAAATAACCCCATTAAAAAATGGGGCTCAGAACTGAACAAAGAATTCTCACCCGAGGAATACCGAATGGCAGAGAAACACCTGAAAAAATGTTCAACATCCTTAATCATCAGGGAAATGCAAATCAAAACAACCCTGAGATTCCACCTCACACCAGTAAGAATGGCTAAGATCAAAAATTCAGGTGACAGCAGATGCTGGCGTGGATGTGGAGAAAGAGGAACACTCCTCTATTGTTGGTGGGAGTGCAGGCTTGTACAACCACTCTGGAAATCAGTCTGGCGGTTCCTCAGAAAATTGGACATAGTACTACCGGAGGATCCAGCAATACCTCTCTTGGGCATATATCCAGAAGATGCCCCAACTGGTAAGAAGGACACATGCTCCACTATGTTCATAGCAGCCTTATTTATAATAGCCAGAATTTGGAAAGAACCTAGATGCCCCTCAACAGAGGAATGGATACAGAAAATGTGGTACATCTACACAATGGAGTACTACTCAGCTATTAAAAAGAATGAATTTATGAAATTCCTAGCCAAATGGATGGACCTGGAGGGCATCATCCTGAGTGAGGTAACACATTCACAAAGAAACTCACACAATATGTATTCACTGATAAGTGGATATTAGCCCCAAACCTAGGATACCCAAGATATAAGATATAATTTGCTAAACACATGAAACTCAAGAAGAATGAAGACTGAAGTGTGGACACTATGCCCCTCCTTAGAATTGGGAACAAAACACCCATGGAAGGAGTTACAGAGACAAAGTTTGGAGCTGAGATGAAAGGATGGACCATGTAGAGACTGCCATATCCAGGGATCCACCCCATAATCAGCATCCAAACGCTGACACCATTGCATACACTAGCAAGATTTTATTGAAAGGACCCAGATGTAGCTGTCTCTTGTGAGACTATGCCGGGGCCTAGCAAACACAGAAGTGGATGCTCACAGTCAGCTAATGGATGGATCATAGGGCTCCCAATGGAGGAGCTAGAGAAAGTAGCCAAGGAGCTAAAGGGATCTGCAACCCTATAGGTGGAACAACATTATGAACTAACCAGTACCCCGGAGCTCTTGACTCTAGCTGCATATATATCAAAGGATGGCCTAGTCGGCCATCACTGGAAAGAGAGGCCCATTGGACTTGCAAACTTTATATGCCCCAGTACAGGGGAACACCAGGGCCAAAAAGGGGGAGTGGGTGGGCAGGGGAGTGGGGGTGGGTGGATATGGGGGACTTTTGGTATAGCATTGGAAATGTAAATGAGCTAAATACCTAATAAAAAATGGAAAAAAAAAGTTGAGTCTCAAGAAGAAGAAGAAAAAAAGAACAGAATGCCAACTCTAACAACAAAAATAAAAGGAAGCAACCATTACTTTTCCTTAATATCTCTTAATATCAATGGACTCAATTTCCTAATAAAAAGACATAGACTAACAGACTGGCTACACAAACAGGACCCAACATTCTGCTGCTTACAGGAAACCCATCTCAGGGAAAAAGACAGACACTACCTCAGAGTGAAAGGCTGGAAAACAATTTTCCAAGCAAATGGTCTGAAGAAACAAGCTGGAGTAGCCATTCTAATATCGGATGAAATCGACTTCCAACCCAAAGTTATCAAAAAGGACAAGGAGGGACACTTCATACTCATCAAAGGTAAAATCCTCTAAGAGGAACTCTCAATTCTGAATATTTATGCTCCAAATGCAAGGGCAGCCACATTCATTAAAGAAACTTTAGTAAAGCTCAAAGCACACATTGCATCTCACACAATAATAGTGGGAGACTTCAACACACCACTTTCATCAATGGACAGATCGTGGAAACAGAAACTAAACAGGGACACAGTGAAACTAACAGAAGTTATAAAACAAATGGACTTAACAGCTATCTACAGAACATTTTATCCTAAAACAAAAGGATATACCTTCTTCTCAGCATCTCATGGTATCTTCTCCAAAATTGACCATATAATTGGTCAAAAAACAGGCCTCAACAGATACAAAAATATTGAAATTGTCCCATGCATCCTTTCATCACCATGGACTAAGGCTGATCTTCAATATCAACATAAATGGAAAGCCAACATTCACGTGGAAACTGAACAACACTCTTCTCAATGATACCTTGGTCAAGGAAGGAATAAAGAAAGAAATTAAAGACTTTTTAGAGTTTAATGAAAATGAAGCCACAAAATACCCAAACTTATGAGATACAATGAAAGCATTTCTAAGAGGGAAACTCATAGCTCTGAGTGCCTTCAAAAAAAAATACTAGAGAGAGTACACACTAGAAGCTTGACAACACACCTACAAGCTCTAGAAAAAAAAAAGAAGCAAATTCACCCAAGAGGAGTAGACTGCAGGAAATAATCAAACTCAGGGGCACAATCAACGAAGTGAAAAAAGAAGAACTATTCAAAGAATTAACCAAAGGAGGAGCTGGTTCTTTGAGAAAATCAACAAGATAGAAAAACTTTTAGCCAAACTCACTAGAGGGCACAGGGACAGAATCCTAATGAACAAAATCAGAAATGAAAAGGGAGACATAACAACAGATCCTGGAGAAATCCAAAACACCTTCAGATCCTTCTACAAAAGGCTATACTCAACAAAACTGGAAAACCTGGATGAAATGGACAAATTTCTAGTCAGATACTAGTTACCAAATTTAAATCAGGACCAAGTTAATGATCTAAACAGTCCCATATCCTCTAAAGAAATAGAAGGAGTCATTAATAGTCTCCCAACCAAAAAAAAAAAAAAAAAAAAAAAAAAAAAAAAAAAAAAAAAAGCCCAGGACCAGATGGGATTAGTGCAGAGTTCTATCAGACCTTCAAAGGAGATCTAATCCCAGTTCTTCACAAACTATTCCACAAAATAGAAGTAGAAGGTACTCTACCCAACTCATTCTATGAAGCCACAATTACTCTGATACCTAAACCACAGAAAGATCCAACAAAGATAGAGAACTTCAGACCAATTTCCCTTATGAATATCGATGCAAAAATCCTCAATAAAATTCTCACTAACCGAATCCAAGAACACATTAAAACAATCATCCATCCTGACTGTCCCGAGCTAGTGTATCGCCGGCAAGAACACACTCGGACAACCTGATTCTTCTACAGCAACGCTTTACTGCTTTATCAGAAGGAAGACCCCAAACCCGGAAAATGTCGCTGCTTATATACCCCTCCACGCGGCGTGTCAGCACCTGATTTGTTGCTCGCCCATCACCTCATTGCTACGCCCCGGGATGGGCAGTTACTTGGCACGAATTTACTCTTGCACCTGTGCACATTGCTTGTTCACCAGTAGGCACAGCTGAGGCCAGCACCATCTTGTAAAGGCGATTGCTCACGGCTCTCCACACCTGACCAAGTAGGTTTCATTCCAGGGATGCGGGGATGTTTTAATATATGTAAATTCATCAACGTAATTCATTATATAAACAAACTCAAAGACAAAAACCACATGATCATCTCCTTAGACTCGGAGAAAGCATTTGACAAAATCCAACACCCATTCATGATAAAAGTCGTGGAAAGATCAGGAATTCAATGCCACTACCTAAACATGATAAAAGCAATCTATAGCAAACCAGTAGCCAACATCAAAGTAAATGGTCAGAAGGTGGAAGCAATCCCACTAAAATCAGGGACTACACAAGGCTGCCCACTTTCTCCCTACCTATTCAACATAGTACTTGAATCCTAGCCAGAGAAATTCGTCAACAAAAGGAGATCAAGGGATACAAATTGGAAAAGAAGAAGTCAAAATATCACTTTTTGCAGATGATATGATAGTATATATAAGTGACCCTAAAAATTCCACCAGAGAACTCCTAAACCTGATAAACAACTTCCGCTGAAGTAGCCGGATATAAAATTAACTCAAACAAGTCAATGGCCTTCCTTTACACAAAGAATAAACAGGCTGAGAAAGAAATTAGGGAAACAACACCCTTCTCAATAGTCACAAATAATATAAAATACCTTGGTGTGACTCTAACTAAGGAAGTGAACGATCCGTATGATAAGAACTTCAAGTCTCTGAAGAAAGAAATTAAAGAAGATCTCAGAGGATGGAAAGATCTTCCATGCTCATGGATTGGCAGGATCAACATTGTAAAAATGGCTATCTTGCCAAAAGCAGTCTACAGATTCAATGCAATCCCCATCAAAATTCCAACTCAATTCTTCAACGAATTAGAAAGAGCAATCTGCAAATTCACCTGGAATAACAAAACACCTAGGATAGCAGGGGGAAAATTCCTGAATAGAACAGCAATGGCTTGTGCTGTAAGATCGAGGATTGACAAATGGGACCTCATGAAACTGCCAAGCTTCTGTAAGGCAAAAGACACTGTCAATAAGATTAAAAGGCCACCAACAGATTGGGAAAGGATTTTTACCTATCCTAAATTAGATAGGGGACTAATATCCAATATATATAAAGAACTCAAGAAGGTGGACTCCAGAAAATCAAATAACCCCATTAAAAATGGGGCTCAGAGATAAACAAAGAATTCTCACCTGAGGAATACCGAATGGCTGAGAAACACCTGAAAAAATGTTCAGCATCCTTAATCATCAGGGAAATGCAAATCAAAATAACCCTGAGATTCCATCTCACACCAGTCAGAATGGCTAAGATAAAAAATTCAGGTAACAGTAGATGCTGGCGTGGATGTGGAGAAAGAGGAACACTCCTCCATTGTTGGTGGGATTGCAGGCTTGTACAACCCCTCTGGAAATCAGTCTGGAGGTTCCTCAGAAAATTGGACATAGTGTTACTGGATGATCCCACAATAGCTGTCCTGGGAATATATCCAGAAGATGTTCCAACTAGTAAGAAAGACACATGCTCCACTATGTTCATAGCAGCCTTATTTATAATAGCCAGAAGCTGGAAAGAACCCAGATTCCCCTCAACAGAGGAATGGATACAAAAATTGTGGTACATTTACACAATGGAGTAATACTCAGCTATTAAAAAGAATGAATTTATGAAATTCCTAGGCAAATGGTTGGACCTGGAGGGCATTATCCTGAGTAAGGTAACCTAATCACAAAAGAACTCAAATGATATGTACTCACTGATAAGTGGATATTAGCCCAGAAACTTAGAATACCCAAGATATAAGTTACAATTTGCAAAACACATGAAACTCAAGAAAAATGAAGACCAAAGTGTGGACACTTTGCCCCTTCTTAGAATTGGGAACAAAACACCCATGGAAGGAGTTACAGAGACAGTTTGGAGCAGAGATAAAAGGATGGACCATCTAGAGACTGCCATATCCAGGGATTCATCCCATAACCAGCCTCCAAACGCTGACACCATTGCATACACTAGCAAGATTTTGCTGAAAGGCCCCTGATATAGCTGTCTTTTGTGAGACTATCCTGGGGACTAGCAAACACATAAGTGGATGCTCACAGTCAGCTATTGGATGGATCACTGGGCTCCCAATGGATGAGTCAGAGAAAGTACCCAAGGAGCTAAAGGGTTCTGCAACCCTATAGGTGGAACAACATTATGAACTAAACAGTACCCCGGAGCTCTTGACTCTAGCTGCATATGTATCAAAAGATGCCCTAGTTGGCCATTACTGGAAAGAGAGGCCCATTGGACTTGCAAACTTTATATGCCCCAGTACAGGGGAATGAATGCCAGGGCCAAAAAATGGGAATGGGTTGTTAGCAGAGTGGCGGGGAGGGTATGGGGGACTTTTGGGATAGCATTGGAAATGTAAAGGAGGAAAATACCCAATTTAAAAAAAAAAAAAACCTCTTGCAGTTTGCATCAGGTGTGGTTTCCTCTCCAGTCTTTGGGGTGCTGGCCAGCTCATCCCAGGACTTGAGCAGAGGCCCAGCTTCGGGGGGGTGGGGGTGTTCTTACACTATAGATATCTGTTAAATAAATCCTTTTGGTTTTGTTCTTTTTACCGTGTCTCTGTTTAGTTTCTGTTTCCATGATCTGTCCATTGATGAGAGTGAGTTGTTGAACTCTCCCAATGTTATTGTGTGAGGGCAATGTGTTCTTTGAGCCTTAATAATGTTTCTTTTATAATTGTGGGTGTCCTTGCATTTGGAGCATAGATGTTCAGTATTGAGAGTTCATCTTGTTTGATTTTTTTCCTCTGATGTGTATGAAGTGTCCTTCCTTATCTTTTTCCATAACTTTGTTTGAAAGTCGATTTTATTCTATATTAGAATGGCTACTCCAACTTTTTTCTTGGGAACATTTCCTTGGAAAATGTTTTTCTGGCCCTTTACTCTGAGGTAGTGTCTGTCTTTGTCACTGAGGTGTGTTTCCAGTATGCAGAAAAATGCTGGGTCCTGTTTACATATCCAGTCTGTTAGTCTATGTCTTTTTATTGGGGAATTGAGTCTACTGATATTAAAAGATATTAAGGAAAAGTAATTGTTGCTTCCTGTTATTTTTGTTGTTAGAGGTAGAATTATGTTTATGTGGCTGTCTTCTTTTCGATTCGTTGAAAGATTACTCTCTTGCTTTTTCTAGGGTGTACTTTCCCTCCTTGTGTTGCAGTTTTATATTTATTATTCTTTGTAGGGATGGATTTGTGGAAAGATAGTGTGTAAATTTGTTTTTGTCATGGAACATCTTGCTTTCTCCATCTATTGTAATTGTGAGTTTTTCTGGGTATAGTAGCCTGGGCTGGCATTTGTGTTCTCTTAGGGTCTGTATGACATCTTCCCAGAATCTTCTGGCTTGTAGAGTCTCTGTTGAGAAGTCTGGTGTAATTCTGATAGGTCTGCCTTTATATGTTACCTGACATTTTTCCCCTTACTGCTTTTAATATTCTTTCTTCCTTTCTTTCTTTCTTTCTTTCTTTCTTTCTTTCTTTCTTTCTTTCTTTCTTTCTTTCTTTCTTTCTTTCTTTCTTTCTCTTTCTTTCTTTCTTTCTTTCTTTCTTTCTTTCTTTCTTTCTTTCTCTCTCTCTCTCTCTCTCTCTCTCTCTCTCTCTCTCTCTCTCTCTTTCTTTCTTTCTTTCTTTTTGCATTTGGTGTTTTGATTATTATATAACGGGAGGAATTTCTTTTCTCGTCCAGTGTATTTGGCCTTCTGTAGGCTTCTTGTATGTTTATGGTCATCTCTTTCTTTAGGCTAGGGAAGTTTTCTTCTATAATTTTGTTGAAGATATTTACTGGCCCTTTAAGTTGGGAATCTTTGCTCGCTTCTATACCTATTATCCTTAGGTTTGATCTTCGCATTGTGTCTTGGATTTTCTCGATGTTTTGGGTTAGGAGCTTTTTGCATTTTGCATTTATTTTGACTGTTGTTTCAATGTTTTCTATAGTATCTTCTGTGCCTGAGATTCTTTCTTCTATATCTGGTATTCTGTTGGTGATGATTGCATCTATGGCTCCTGTTTTTTTAATTCCCTAGGTTTTCTATCTCCAGGGTTTTCTTCCTTTGTGATTTCCTTATTGTTTCTATTTTCATTTTTAGATCCTGGATGGTTTGTTCAATTCCTTCACCTGTTTGGTTGTGTTTTCTTGTAAATCATTATGCAATTTTTGTTTCTTCTTTAAGGGTTTCTACCTGTTAACCTGTATATGCCTATATTCCTTTAATGTAGTTATTTATATCCTTCTCAAAGTTCTCTATCATGATCATGAGATCTGATTTTCAATCAGAATCTTGCTTTTCAGGTGTGTTGGGTTATCCGGGATATGCTGTGGTGGGAGAACTGGTTTCTGATGATCCCATGTAGCCTTGGTTTCTGTTGTTTATGTTTTTGCCCTTGTCTCTCTCCATGTCGTCATCTCTGATGTTAGTTGGTATTGCTGTCTCTGACTGGAGCTTGTCCCTCCTGTAATCTTTGAGCCTGTGAGCTTATGTTTGTCTTGACAGCATAACTCCTGGTATACCAGCTCTCTCTTACTGCCTGAGCCTTTGGTGTTCTGTTCAGGAACTTGTCTCCTGTGCCAATGTGTTCAACACACTTCCCTACTTTGTCTTCTATTAGATTTATTGTGTGTGGTTTTATCTTGAGGTCTTTGATCCACTTGGACTTGAGTTTTTCTCATAGTGATAAAATGGATCTATTTGCATTCTTATACATGCAGACATCCAGTTAGACCAGCACCATTTCTTGAAGATGTTTTCTTTTTTTCCTATTGTATAATTTTGGCTTTCTTTGTCAAAATCTAGTTTCTGTAACTGTGTGGGCTTATTTCTAGGGCTTTGATTCAATTCAGTTGGTCAACTTGTCTGTTTTTATGTGAGTACAAAGTGGTTTTTATTAGTATTGCTCTGTAGTATAGCTTGAAATCATGATGGTGGTACCTCCAGAAGTTCTTTATTGTACAGGATTGTATCTTGGGTTTTTTGTTTTTCAATTTGTATATCGAAATTTTAAGGTCTGTAAAGAATTGTGTTGGAATTTTGATGGGAATTGCATTGAATCTGTGGATTGCTGTTTGTAAGATGGGTATTTTTACTATGTTAATCCTCTTGATCTGTAAGCATGGAAGATCTTTCCATCTGATATCTTCTTTAATTTCTTTCTCTAAATACCTGAAGGTCATAGGTCATATAGGTCTTTCACTTGCTTGGTTAGAGTTTCATCCAGATATTTTATATTATTTGTGGCAATTGTGAAGGATGTTGTTTCCCTATCTTTTTTTCGCAGCCTGTTTGTTGTTTGTATAAAGAAGGGTTACTGATTTTTTTTTTTAGTTGATTTTTGTATCTAGCCATTTTGCAGAAGGTTTTATCAGCTGTGTGAGTACTCTGGTTGAATTTTTTGGGTTGCTTATGTATACTATCATATCATCTGTGAACAGTATTAATTGACTCTTTCCTTTCCAATTTGTACCTATTTGATCTCCTTTAGTCATCTTATTGCTCTAGCTAAAAGTTCAAGTACTATATTGAATAGATGTGTAAAAAGTGGGCAGCCTTGCCTTGTCCCTGATTTTAGTGGAACTGATTTAAGTTTCTCTTCATTTAAAGTGATGTTGGCTGTTGGCCTTCTGTATATTGCTTTTAATGAATTTAGGCGTGGCCTTGTATTCTTGATTACTCCAAGACTTTTATAAGGAAGGAGTTTAAATTTTCTCAAAGTTTTAGCATTTAATGAGACGACCATGTGTTTTTTCTTTCTTTCAGTATTTATATGGTGGATTACATTGATGAATTTCCTTATCATGAATCATTCCTACCCTACTTGGATGAAACCTACTTGATCATGGTGGATGCTGTTTTTGCTGTGTTCTTGTATTCTGTTTGGGAGTATCTTTGCATCAATATTCATAAGATAAATTGGTTTGAAAAGTTCATGTTTTGTAGACTTCTTATGTGGTATGGGTATCAGGGTTACTGTGGGTGATAGAATGAGTTTTCTAATATTTCTACTGTTTATGTTTTGTGGAATAATTTGAGGAATATTGGTATTAGTTTTTCTATGAAAATTTGATAGAATTGTGCAGTAAAACCATCTGGCCATGGCCCTTTTTTGGTTGGGATACTTTTGATTACTGCTTCTATTTCCTTAGGAGTTATAATAAGATTTACTTGATCTTGATTTAACTTTGGTAAGTGCTATCTATCAAGGAAATTGTCCATTTCATTTATATTTTCCAATTTTGTGGAGTACAGATTTTTGAAGTAAGACCCAATGATTCTTTGGATTTCCTAAGTATCTCTTGTCATGTTACCCTTTTCATTTCTGATTTTGTTAATTTGCATATTCTCTCTGCTTTTTAGTTATTTTGCCTAAGAGTGTTTCTATCTGGCTGTTGGTTCCACTGATTCTTTGTATTGTTCTCTTTGTTTCTAATTTTTTTCTTTTCAGTTCTGAGTTTGATTATTTTCTGCCATCTACTCTTCTTGGATGTGTTTGGTTCTCTTTGGTTTAGAGCTGTCAGGTATGCTATTAGGTGGCTAGTATGAGATCTCTCCAATTTCTTTATGAAGGCACTTAGTGTTATGAACTTTCCTCTTAGCACTGCATTCATTGTATCTCATACATTTGGTAATTTGTGCTTTTGTTTTTGTTAAATTCTAAAAAGTCTTTAAGTTCTTTCTATTTCTTCCCTGAAATAGAAATAGTGGTCATTGACTAAAGAGTTGTTTAGTTTCCATGAGATTATAGGCTGTCTGTTGTTTCTGTTGTTTTTGAAGTCCAGCTTTAATTCATGGTAAATCCATCTGATAAGCTGAAACTGGTTCCTTCACTTTTCTTTTATCTGTTGAGACTTGCTTTGTGACCAAAGATAGAGTCAGTTTTGGAGAAGTTTCTGTGAGGTGCTAAGAGGAAGGTACATTCTTTTGTGTTTGGGCGAAATGTTCTGTAGCTATTTGTTAGGTCATTTGATTAATAGATCTTACTTGTATCTAAGTATTCCTAATACTTTTTTTAGGACTGTATTTTTGGATAGACATTGTTTAAATTTGGTTTTATCTTGGGATATCTTGTTTTCCCCATCTATGGTTACTGAAAGTTTTTCTCAGTGTAGTGTTCTAGGTTGGCATCTGTGGTTTCTTAGAGATTGTAAGACATCTGCCCAGGCCTTTCTGGCTTTTGGAGTCTTTGTTGAGAAGTCATTGCAATTCTGATAAACCTGCCTTTATGTTTCTTGGGCTTTCCCTCTTACAGCTTTTAATACTCTTTATTTTTTGTACTTTAAGTGTTTTGATTGTTATGTGGGGGGAGGATTTTCTTTTCTGCACAATTCTAGCATGTTTATAGTCATCTCTTTCTTTAGGTTGGGGACATTGTTGTGTCAGGAACTTTTTAGATTTAATGTTTTCTTTGACTTACATAGTTATATTGATGTCTTCTATCATATCTTCTATGCCTGAGATTTTCTCTTCCATCTCTTATATTCTGTTGGTGGTGCTTTGCATCTATAGTTCCTGTTCTCTTCCCTAGGATTCCCTCACTTTGTGCTTCCATTTCCATTTTCAGCTCTTGAACAGCTTTATTAATTTCCTTTATCTGTTTGATTGTATTTTCCTGTAATTTTAAGGGCTTTATTCATTTCCTCTTTAAAAGCCTCTATTATCATTATAAGATTGGAGTTAAGGTCATTTTCTCGTGCTTCAGCTGTGGTAGTATATTCAGGGCTTGCTGTAGGATAGTTGGGCTGTGGTGGTGCCATATTGCCCTAGCTATTTTATTTATTTATTTATTTATTTATTTATTTATTATAAGACATTTTCTTTATATACATTTCAGATGCTATTCTGAAAGTTCCTTATACCCTCCCTCTGCCCTGCTGCCCTACCCACCCACTTTTGCTTCTTGGCCCTGGCATTCCCCTGTATTGGGGAATATAAAGTTTGCATTACAAAGGGGCCTCTCTTCCCAGTGATGGCCAGCTAGGCCTTCTTCTACTACATATGCAGCTAGAGATACAAGCTCTGGGGGTACTGGTTAGTTCATATTGTTGTTCCACCTATAGGGTTGCAGACCCCTTCAGCTCCTTGGGTGCTTTCTCTAGCTTCTCCATTGGGGGCCCTGTGTTCTGTCTTATATATGACTGTGAGCATCCACTTCTGTATTTGCCAGGCACTGACATAGCCTCATATGAGACAGCTATAACAGGGTCCCTTTAGCAAAATATTTCTGGCATTGTGCAATA
Organism: Mus musculus; assembly: GCF_000001635.26. NCBI lineage: Eukaryota > Metazoa > Chordata > Mammalia > Rodentia > Muridae > Mus > Mus musculus. Next base: position 85,061,205 of record NC_000084.6, read on the forward strand.
GTGTCTGGGTTTGGTGGCTGATTATGGGATGGATCCCTGGGTAGGGTAGATGTCCCTCAACAGAAGAATGGATACAGAAAATGTGGTACATTTACACAATGGAGCACTACTCAGCTATTAAAAACAACGGATTTATGAAACTTTTGGACAAATGGATATATCTGGAGGATATCATCCTTAGTGAGGTAACCCAATCACAAAAGAAGTCATTAGATATGCACTCACTGATAAGTGAATATTAGCACAGAAACATAGAGCACCGAAGATACAATTTGCAAAACACAAGAAAACCAAGAAGAGGGAAGACCAATGGTAGGATACTTTATTCCTCCTTAGAATAAAGAACAAAATACCCATGAAAGGAGTTACAGAGACAAAGGTTGGAGCTAAGATGAAAGGATGGACTATTGTTTGTTTTCTTACACTGGCTTTTAGCCATATGGTTGTCCCTGGAGCTGGCAGGCCTCTGGGGATGCAGGCAGATTTGTGGCCTGGACAATAGAGCTCAGACCATTGGGCACAGCTCACCTCTGCTGGATTTGCCCTGCACAGACTGGGCCCCTACTCTTCATTTTACACATTTTCATCAATTTTTTTCCTGCATGTTAGCTAGAAGTCAGCCAGGGCTAGCAACATGTATGAATATGTATGAATATGACTTGTTGTATCTAAAATTTAGCTTTTCCATATCACTCCAGGTGGTCTATGAGCTTACAGGAAACTAAATGAACTAATTTAAGGAGTAAGAAAAAGTCTCAACTGTAGAAGGCTGAGCTGGTCAAGATATAGTGAGAATTGTGCAGGTTGTTGTGTGACAATCCTATGGCCTAGGACTTGGAGATCCAGGCTTTTACTTGGGTTCCACAGCTAAACAGTATACGGTTTTAGGAATGCCATTTTTACTGCTTAATTATGGAATATTTAAGATCTGATTTCTAAAGCTTTCTCCCTTAAAATGTTGATTCTGCAAGTTTAAGTTGTGAAGACTAGGTGAAGTGTGTAACAGCTCCATTCTTTTGAGGCTTGTACCTGGGGGACGGGCAACATCTAATGGATGGAGAAGCAATGCAATGGCTTATTTAAACATTATCAATGACCTGCAGGTTGACCTGAGGGAAATTAAGTCTTATCTATGCTTCGGCTCCCTTATGGCTCGCAGGGCAAATTTTTCTCATACCACACGAGGTTGTTTCCAAAGGATGACATTTTCTTGAAAGGATAAGAGCTATATGGGCTTTATTATGAGTTACTATTAGAATTTCTACAAAAAATGACCCCAAATTATACTTATCATAGTCTAGGACAGTTAACATATTATGTATTTTCCATAAAACATCCCAGGCTATAGTGGTGGCCAGTGCTCTGAACTGTTAATTTTGGATAGAAAGAAACATCTAAGGGTTATTAGGAAGCATAATATTGAAAATGCTTCCAATAAACACCCAGCTTTGAACTCTGCTCATCTTTTAACACAGTCTTTCTACTGTGTGCTTTACACATAGGATGAGGACTAACATTTGTTCTGTAAGCTTCCTAATTCTTCCTCACATAGTCTGTCTTCAGCAACAGAGTTTGCAACTGTGAGCAGCTACTCCACAGATGATGACCCTTCTGAGTCAGCCCTGCCACATACCTGCTGCTTTGACACTGGAGAACTGGAGTCTTAGCTGCCCTTGTCATATGGACCTAAACCAAGTCATGCACCTGACTGCTAGCAACACTGACTTTATAGTTGTCAGCCACAATGTTTTTGAGACTGATAAAAGTCACATTCTAAGTTAAGAAATAGCTAAACTTCATTGGTTAATAATTTAGATACAGGTTTTTACATTTTAAATTCCTCCTTCATCTCCTCCTCCTCCTCCTCCTCCTCCTCCTCATTATTTTGTGTGTGTGGAGGCCAAAGGAACAACTTGTGGGTGTTAGTTCTCCTTCCACCTTTCAGGTTCCTGGGATCAAACTCAGGTTGTGAGGCCTGGAAGCAAGTTCCTTCAGCTAATGAGCTATCTTGCCAGCCCAATTTAAACATATCTTACTTGAAACACTTTCTTCCTTTCCATGGGCTTCTGACATGCACATTTGTGTTTATTTCACGAAGGAGGTCATGAGAATACTAATGAAGAGACTGAGATGGGGCTCTCTTGTCACAGTCTGATCCCTTTTCTATTATGCAGGTTCTGTTGGTTTCTGTGGATGTCAAGAGGACAATCTTGATTAGGGGCTTAGTGCTAGTTCCCTCCACTGCATGCAGATATGTGTCATATCAGGAAACATCCCCGAGAGCCAACCTCTATGTCACAGGATCATCTTGAAAGAATTTAAACAGTGTATACTGGCAGACACTGTGCCAAGTGCCTCCTGTCACAGGGGGGCTACCAGAGATTTGTATCTACTGGCTTTGCCTTGTTCTAGTAAATGAAAAGAATTAATCGTTCTCAAGGAGATAGTGATGACTCCAGATTGACCACAGAATCTGTGCATATAGAGTTAAGTGTCCACTGCTAGGTATCCATGCTGATAGGTGGCTGCACTGATAGGTGTCTGTGCTGTGCTATGAATGTCATGCTGACCCTACCCTAAGAACAAAGAGATGATATGAGTGACAGCAGATAACCTCAGCATGGATAATATAGACACGTTCATACCTGTTGATGTGTACATGTGTTTGTGTGTGCACACATGTGTGCACATGTGCATGTGTCTGCATACATGTGTGTGTATGCATGTGTGGGCATGTGTGTGTATTTACATTGTCTACCTAGATGTATCTACCTATCTGTTGCCCAAATGTCCCCCTTTATCCTTAGGCTTTTTCAGATTCCATATGACAAGAGAGAGAAATAGAAGGAAAGGACATGCTGATGCACTGGGCTTCTGTGGTTCTCTATCCCCAATCCTTAACCCCCACCCCCCTCTGCTGCTGAGGTAGGGAGCTGAAAGAGGAAGCCTGAGAGTGCTTGTGACAGAAATGTTCATGGATTAAGAAGAAGATAATAAGGAGCTAGAGAAAGTACCCAAGGACCTAAGGGGTCTGCAACCCTATAGGAGGATCAACAATATGAACTAACCAGTACCCCACAGAACTGTGTCCATAGTTGCACATGTAGCAGAGGATGACCTAGTCAGCCATCAATGGGAGGAGAGGCCCTTGGTCTTGTGAAGATTATATGCCCCAGTATAGGAGAATGCCAGGGTCAGGAAGCAGGAGTGGGTAGGTTGGGGAGCAGGGTGGGGTGAGGGTATAGGGGGCTTTGAGGATGGCATTTGAAATGTAAATGAAGGGTAGTCTCTGGATCATCCATCCTTTCATCTTAGCTCCAAGTGTCTCTGTAACTCCTTTCATGGGTATTTTGTTCCCTATTCTAAGGAGGAATGAAGTATCCACCCATTGGTCTTCCCTCTTTTTGATTTTCTTGTGTTTTGCAAATTGTATCTTGGGTGTTCTGTTTCTGGGCTAATATCCACTTATCAGTGAGTGCATATCTAATGACTTGTTTTGTGATTGGGTTACCTCTCTAAGGATGGTATCCTCCAGGTACATCCATTTGTCCAAGAATTTCATAAATCCATTTTTTTTTAGTAGCTGAGTAGTACTCCATTGTGTAAATGTACCACATTTTCTGTATCCATTCTTCTGTTGAGGGACATCTGGGTTCTTTCCAGCTTCTGGCTATTATAAATAAGGCTGCTATTGGGGATCCATCCCATAATCAGCCCCCAAACCCAGACACTATTGCATATGCCAGAAAGATTTTGCTGAAGGGACTCTGTTATAGATGAGGCTTGTATGAGGCTATGCCAGTGCCTGGCAAATACAGAAGTGGATGCTCACAGTCATCTATAAGATGGAACACAGGGCCCCCAATGGAGAAGCTAGAGAAAGCACCCAAGGAGCTGAAGGGGTCTGCAATCCTATAGATGGAACAACAATATGAACTAACCCCCCCCCCCCCCCCCAGAGCTCATATCTCTAACTGCATATGTAGCAGAAGATGGCCTAGTCAGCCATCACTGGGAAGAGAGGCCCCTTGGTATTACAAACTTTATATGCCCCAGTACACGGAATGCCAGGGCCAAGAAGCAGGAGTGGGTGGGTAGGGGAGCAGGGCGGAGGGAGTGTATAGGATACTTTCGGGATAGCATTAGAAATGTATATAAAGAAAATATCTAATAAAAAAAAGAAATGTAAATGAAGAAAATATCTAAGGAAAAAAAAAGAAGGTATAGCCGGGCGGTGGTGACACACACCTTTAATCCTAGCACTTGGGACGCAGAGGCAGGCGGATTTCTGAGTTCGAGGTCAGCCTGGTCTATAAAGTGAGTTCCAGGACAGCCAGGTCTATACAGAGAAACCCTGTCTCGAAAAGTCAAAATTAAAAAAAAAAAAAAAAGAACAAGATAATAATGAATGGCCGTTCTGTGGAACAGTAAGGGAAAATTCTATTTCCTGAGGGCGTGAAGGATGATGGGGAGAATAAAGGATGAGGAGGCAAGGAATGCTGCTTCCTCACTCATTTAGTCTGGTTCATGGAGCAGAGGAAACAATGGCAAAGAGGCAGAAACGAGGCATCTGACACTGGAAACGTCTAAAAGCAGAGCGGCTTTTGCTTGAGTCCTGGCTGTCCTGAATGCGGCTGTACCTTCAGGGCTGATGGCTGAGGTGATTATGTCAGGTTCCACCTGTCAGTCACAGAGGGGCTGGCCATCGACTCGTGTCTTCTGTTTTTGTGCCATATTTAGTGTATCAAAAGAATTCATCTTTCTGCAGGAAATAGAATAACACTCTCATAATTGCCATCAGGTAGAGTAGGTTACATGAGTCGGGTGAATGACTGAATTTAGTTTTAGAGGGAGACATGTGTCAGATCTCACAGAACTGGAGGAGAAACATAGGCAAGTATGTGTCAGAACCAAGGACTTCACGTGTGTATGAGCAGCATCATATAGAAACATGTCACACGTTTAATGCATATGCACAACATAGACCACGTGTAGCATTTGAACATTGTTTCAGTTTATAGTGTTGAATTTGCCTCATTCCCTTATCAAACTGAAACAAATTTTATTCCATTAACATCCATCAAGGGGCGGTATTTGGCATCTTTCTAGCTGGAAAATGATCGATGATATTTTCTAATTCCATCAATTTGCCTAAGAATTTCCCTTGGTAGTAGAGTGAGACACAAGAATGAACTTCTCCAGGGAGGACAGAGAAAACACTCCTAATACCTGAGCACAGGGCCTTGTCCTTTTAGGCTGAGCTTCACAAGCTTGATTGTTCTTCTTGCATAATCTTTATTTATTTATTTATTTATTTATTTATTTATTTATTTATTTATTATTTAGATATTTCCTTTATTTACACTTCAAATGTTGTCCCCTTTCCTGGTTTCCCCTCCAAAAATCCCCTATTCCCTTCCCCTCCTCCTGCTCAACAACCCACCCATTCTCACTTCCTGGGGCATTCCCCTACATTGGGGCATAGAGCCTTCACAGAACCAAGGGCCTTTCCACCCATTGATGACCAACAAGGCCATCCTCTGCTACATAGGCAGCTGGAGCCATGAGTCCCTTCATGTCTACTCTTTGGTTGGTGGTTTATTCCCTGGGAGATCGGGGGTTACTTGTTGGTTCATATTGTTGTTCCTCATATGTTCCTTCAGCTCCTTGGGTCCTTTCTCTAGCTCCTCCATTGTGGACCCTTTGCTTAGTCCAGTGGTTGGTTGAGAGCATCCACTTCTCTGTATTTATCAGGCACTGATAGAACCTTTCAGGAGACAGCTATATCAGGCTCCTGTCAGCAAGCACTTATTGGCATCCGCAATAGTGTCTGGGTTTGGTGACTGTATATGGGATGGATCCTCAGGAGGTGCAGTCTCTGGATGGCAGTCTCTGCTCCACACTTTGTCTCTGTAACTCCTTCCAAGGGTATTTTGTTCCCTCTTCTAAGAGGGACCAAAGTATCCATACTTTGGTCTTCCTTATTCATGAGCTTCATTGTGATCTGTGAATTGTATCTTGGATATTCTGAGCTTCTGGGATAATATCCACCTACCAGTGATATCAGCATACCATGTGTGTTTTTTTGTGATTGGGTTACCTTACTCAGGATGATATTTTCTAGTTCCATCAATTTGCCTAAGAATGTCATGAATTCATTGTTTTTAATAGCTGAGTAGTACTCCATTGTGTAAATGTACCAAATTTTCTGTATCCATTCCTCTTTTGAGAAACAACTGGGTTCTTTCCAGCTTCTGGCTATTGTAAACAAGGCTGCTATGAACGTAATGGAGCATGTGTCCTTATTACATGTTGGAGCATCTTCAATACCGAATAGCTGAGAAGCACCTAAAAAAATGTTCAACATCCTTAGTCATCAGGGAAATGCAAATCAAAACAACCCTGAGATTCCATCTCACACCAGTCAGAATGACTAAGATCAAAAACTCAGGTGACAGTAGATGCTGTCGAGAATGTGGAGAAAGAGGAACATTCCTCCATTGCTGGTGGGATTGCAAACTGGCACAACCACTCTGGAAATCAGTTTGTTATTTCCCCAGAAAATTGGTCATAGTACTACCTGAAGACTCAGCAATACCACACCTGGACAAATACCGAGAAGTTGCTCCAACTTGCATATTCTTTTAGACCATGAAATGGGGGTTGTTACCCCACTGGTAACACTGAAAAATGAAGAAAAACTGAAAGAAGAATACAAGGAGGCTGGGGAAGGAAAGCTATACCATACACATCATTTGTGTGTGGTTTAATAATGAAAGATCTAGTTACGTGAGCAGGTGACTCTTGAACAAGACCTTGGTTAAATTCAGACAAAGTTCCTAGAGTGCAAAATCACGTGACTTCTCATCTAAAACAGAGAATAAATTTACTTGTCTTATGGATTAGGAAATTGCTGTTCAAACTAGAAATCTCTTTCTCAGCTGTGGAGGAAAAGAAAAATCTTAGAACTATTGTGGGAAAATGACAGCATTATACTCTTTGTTTTAAGCGGAAAGAGAAAACTAATGTTTTAAACATATGCGGTACAGAAAAACGTGGTATTTTAAAGTGAATCACTGCATGATTTAATCATTGCTAATCTAGAACAAAATAAATTCTGAACGGCTCCCTGCTGCTGAGTCTGCTTGGTTTAGGGTTTACTACCTTTTATTATCCTTAGAGAGTAGGAAGTCTGAATAAATTCCCTGCAGTTTCCAGGCCTCCATTTTTCCGGGCTGTTCCGCTTCCTTTGAATTAAAGATAAATAAGTTATTTGGATGCTTTATGTTGTATGGTGCACGTTCTCTTCAGAGAACTGGGGTGCCATGTGACCTCGCGCTGCGCATGTCTTGAAATTTGGGTGGGCTCGATATACTTGCCTGATAGGTCGAGTGGGCGGTCAACAAACATCACTGACGAACTGATCTTCACATGTTTATATCTCTGCCATGATGCAACAGAAGTAGGGTATTATGTGAGCCGTGATAGAGATTCATGGGATCAGTCCTTATCTGCTGCAGAGTCAAGCTTTCTGGGGTGTAGCAGAGTGCTGGGGAGCCACAACCTGGGCCTTTGGCTCTGACAGCACAAAAGCTTACTTCCCTCAATATTAGTGTACAATCCCTGTTTGTGCACACATGTCCCTGTGCATGGCACATCAGCTGTCAGCGACAGGAATGTTAGCAAGTGCGTTAGTTGTCAAACCCTTTCTCAGATAAGGTCAGGCTGCGCTAAGGAAGGATGGAAGGTGGAGACGGGTCCAGGTCTTATAGCATACCACTAATTCCCAATGGGCACTGGCCCACTTGGGTGGCTGTGGTATTGTAGGGACAGAATTAGTGCAATCCTGCAGAAATAACATAACCAGAGCCTGGCTGCTCACTATGGAGGATTGGACATAGTATGAGGTCTCATTCCTAAGCCTTAGCACTGTGGCAGGTTGTATTCTGAGGATTGGAGGCTGCAGGAGATAGGCAAGTGTTTATGTGGGGCTCTTATGCAAATCTTACAGTCTGGCTCAGGGAGCCATTGGGATTCCGGTGTCAGTGGCTCTAGAGGTAGGGCCTGGGGGATCCAGTCCCAATGCTTCGATCCCTTGATCTCATTATAACAATTCTCAATTGCATCTCACTACTCCTTAGCTTGTGAACTTTCTTTATTCTATCACAGAATTACTTGGCTTCTTCCGGCAAAACAAAGCAGGGGTCGTGTCCAGTTTGCTTCTGATGCTCAGTCCCCATACCTGTGCTGGGCTCTGAGTCAAGTCCATCAAAAACATGAAAACACCTCTCAGAACAAGATCAAGGCCTGGTTAGGGAGATAGGGTTCTGCACTTCCCAGCTGGGGCTTCCCCAACTAGCGCTGGCCACAGGAGCCTACCATGAGCTCAGTCTTGAGCTCATGGCCTCTCCTGTGGACACAGCTCCAAGGATGATGGGGTGGAAAAGCAGGCTGCCCATCTTCCCATGGCTGAACTTCAAGACAACTCCTCTTTCTACTTAGGATAATTATGCCTGGATCATCTATTTCTACCTAAAAAGTTATTTTGTAGTTAAGCCACAATATGAAATCAATGCTTTTACTAAACCTTTTGTTATTTATTTACTTATTTATTGGTTCTTTCAGAATTTTGGATAATGTGTTTTGATCATATGTCCTGTGTCCAACCCATCCTAGATCTAGCCCTTTCTCGATCTACCAAACTTTGTGACAGTTTTACTTTTTCATCTAATAAGTCCCATTTTAGCTGTTCATATGTTCCATGGATGGGTGGCTTTGAACTAGAGGATGGTTGGCTTATCAAGGGCAATATTCTTTTTTTTTTTTTTTTTTTTTTTTTTTTTTGGTTTTTCGAGACAGGGTTTCTCTGTGTAGCCCTGGCTGTCCTGGAACTCACTTTGTAGACCAGGCTAGCATCGAACTCAGAAATCTGCCTGCCTCTGCCTCCCAAGTGCTGGGATTAAAGGCGTGCACCACCACGCCCGGCTAACATTCTTTTTTTGTTGTTTAAATATATATATTTTTTTACTTTTATTTTTTTACAGTCCAGCTGTTGCCTCCCCTCCCAGTCTGCCATCCCACAGTTCCTCATCCCATTCCGCCTTCCCCTGTCTTCAAGTGGATGTCTTCCCCCCACGCCACCACCTGCCTTCCCACTCCCTGGGGCCTCAAGTCTCTCAAGGGTTAGGCGAGTCTTTTCTCACTGAGGCCAGACCAGGCAGTCCTCTGCTATGTATGTATTGGGGCCTCATATCAGCTTGTGTTTGCTGCCTGGATGGTGGCCCAGTGTCTGGGAGCTCCCAGGGGTCCAGATTAGTTGAGAATGCTGGTCTCCCTGTGGAGTTGCCCTCCTCCTCAGCTTCTTCCAGCCTTTCCCTAATTGCTTTCTTCTCCATCCCAAGTGGGATCAAAGCATCCTCACTTGGCAAGGGCAACATTCTTAAAGGAAACTGATTCTCCATCTCCCAGGAGCTTGGTTAGTGTTCAGTAGCCTCATGTCTGCCTCATGTCCACGTCCCTTTTCCATGTTGAGATCTGATTTGGCTTGAGCTTTCACAGGGCTTGTGTATTCTCACTTCCCCAATCTCTGTGAATCCATATGTGCCATTGCCTTGTTATATCTTGAGGACACTGCTTCACTCTATCCATCCACTGATAATGAGTCTCACAGTCATTCTGTCCCCCTCTTCCATGATGATTTTAAGTGTCTATCTTCTAACAAGGACTCTACAGCATATCTGAGGTAGTTGCTTGTTTTATGTACAACTGACTCATTGGACCCTTTCTAAGAAATGAGGCAGTGATCAAAGGAAGATCCAGGCTTAGTGTGGACTCTGCCAAGGAGAGAGGCGGGAGAAGGAAACGTCTTGACTTGGAACTCAAGCTTCTATGAGATAAAATCACTGGACTCTTCTCCTGGGCTTAGAACCTGTAAGTAAAGGTCAGCATGGCAGAGGGCATGGAAGGACATGGTATACTGGATTTTTGTAGTCAGGATAGTAGTTTTAGCCCTCTGCTTTCTCAACTGTATACCTCAGAAATCTTCAATGCTTCAGATGCACTCTTCTCTGAGACAGCTTGCCATCATAGACAGAGTTGATGTTGGTGGCATCCAGCTAGGTTCTCTAATGTCATCAGCATGTGAGTTGAACCAAGTCCCTAAAAGCCGGTGGGCTTCCCCTTGCAGCTGGGATATGGCCTAGGAAACTCAACATCCCTTTTGGCCAGAATTTGTTGTTAAGTTGTTGACATCCCTTAATTCAAGCTAACACAATTGGGCACTCTACAATTATCTTCCCACAAAGGCAGAGAGACTAATACTTTCTGTTCATCATATAATGAGTGCCTTGCAGAGGTGGTGGGTGGCAAGAGCTCAGAATATTTATGAAGCTTCTTGATTGACTCTTACATTTATTCTCAAGTGACAATTTCAGCTATGCATAAGACAGCCAGATAACTATTTAAGGTAACACCGTATTTTTGGAAATGTTATTTTTTTCTTCCTAAAAGGGTAAGAGACTTTACTGGCAGTTTCAGTTTTTTCCCCTTCCATTCCTAGAGAACTTTGTCAACATGAGGATGACTTGACAGAGGAAACTTTCGATGAGGACTACAGGGGGCCACTGGATTTCAGAGCTGCATGAGATCTTGGAGTAACCACTTCTCATTACCATGCTTGAACGTCAGGTGAAGTGAAGGCAGGAGACAGGTGAGTCGGTTACTCTCGGGTCACCCTGGATGGACCTGGACGATCATGGATCAGAGAAAATGCCTCTTCCCATGGGCCACTCAGATTCTCACTTTGCATTTCCATTACTACTTAAGGAGATTCCTTCCTGGAGACACTGTACTGACCTGGCTTTCCCTACCTGTTCTCCTGGACTTCCCAGGAATAACTGGAGAATGCTACAGGGATGTGGCATCATCCTGGGGATAAGGAGGGGCTGGCCAGTAGACTGGTGTGTGTTCTAGAGATTTCTAGAAGCAGGGTGCTGTTGATGCTTTAGTTTTGTAGTCATGTTATCTGGGGCATAAAATCTAGAGGGAATGGCTTTCTAGACTCATCAGCTGTGAAAGCAGTAGGACATATGCAGAGTAAAATCATTCACTCTGGAAACTCTTCCTAACCTTGGGACCTGGCTGGCAAGACTTCTGCTGTTCCTGGTTGTTGCCTGTCTGTAAGCAAAATGACGCTGGTTTGTTTCGCTGGGGTATGGGCATATTCTCTCTCACTAGACCCAGGAAGGTGATAACTGGGAGACATCAAGTTTGCTTCATACCTACTGTTTTCTTCTGCTTCCTCCTTCAGGGTCTTTCAGTGTATATTAAATCCAGGCCTTAAACAGAACCTAAAGATTTCTAAGAAATAGAGAAAATTTCTCCTAGTTTCAGCAGGACAGGTATCACTGCTTGTGAAAGACTCCTGGAGGTTTTCAGACATACACTGTTCACAGGAAAGTACCTACAGCCTTCACTGTGTCCCTCAAAGAAATCTTGGCACTTGTAGGCTGCCCCACCTAGGACAAGATGAGCAAGCTCTGCTCATTTCAGTCTTGCAATTAGAGAGCTTTCATATTAAGCATTGGCCATCTGTCTGGCCTTGAGTAAGGCTGATTGGTTCTTGCAGAGTTTCTACAAAAGAGACATATATTATCTCAGTTGGGATGTCCCAGGATACTGGGTCTCCACCTTCTTAATGCTCTGATCCTTTGCTACATTTCCTCATGTTGTAGTGACCCCCAACCATAAAATTATTTCATTGCTACTTCATTACTGTAGTTTTGCTGCTGTAATGAGCCATAATGTATACATCTGAGATGCAGGATATCTGATATATAACTCCCAAAGGGGTCATGATCCACAGGTTGAGAACCACTGTCCTCAAGCTTCACTAGTGTCTGCTAGTCTTATTTTTTACCCTCCTCAAGGCAGTACGTGTTATTTTCCATAAATAAAGCAGTGCTAGGAAGCATACAGTTCCTACCTCTGGTTTTCTGGGTTATGAACAATGTCTACTCTTATGAACAATGCTGGGTCTGGTGCCTGTGGGGGGTGATCTTGAGGAATCAGGAGGTTGCCCCACTCTCCTACCACCAGTAGGAAGGAAGGAAGAGCAGGCCCCTGGGTTCCTGTGGCAACTCTGAACACAAATCTGTGGGATTCTTGCCATCATGTAGCTTATTTGCTCCAATAATGTACTTTTCAAGCAGTTTTGCCAGTCGCCTTACAGAGTGCAAGATGAGGAAGTAGATGTTGACTGGTTTGCACTTGAAAATGTTAGATAACTTCCAGATTCCAGATTTAGAGTTCACTTTAGAAAGTCTGGCCTCAATTCAAACAGATGAATCAGAGACATGAAGCTTTGGTTTTGGCATTGGTTTGCTTACCACCTAAGACTCCTTTCAAAGTTATCTTGCTTTTTCCAGAATTTAAATATAAATTAGTGTCTTAAAAAAATCCGCATGGATATCTTAGGAGCTACCAGGGAATACATAAATTATAAAATATTTCTTAGCTATTTCAACCAATCAATTAACCAGTCAATTAACCAATCAATTGATCTTTGATAAACTACTATTTACTGGGATAAAATGTTAAGACAGATTTTCTTCCCACAAGAAGTCAGGAGGTATCCAGGAGGCACATAAAACAATACATAAATAGGGTAATTTTAGATCCTGAAGACTATGAGCTGGTCAGAGTTCTTGGTAGCACACTACATGGATTTGAACTTTGACTAATTTAAGCATGTAAAGAATTCTAGAGCAAATGAATAATATTATAATGCCATGTGGGACCCTTGGTCATAAATGAGGACAGGCAAGGTGCAGCCAAGACTCTACTGTAGAAATAGTGCAGGTGACTTCTCTGAGCATAGGTTGCTCCATCATTCAACTCCAACCTTTGCCCAGCCTCTGCACCTTTATTTGAGAATGACCCCTCCAGTGTTCAGGGAGGTATCAGTCAGATTTAGATCACATCTAACATTCAAGCTAGAGATGGATATGTATGGAGGGAACAGCCCTTTCATCATAGTGCTGGGGATGCAGTGATGCTGGACATGTCACCCAATAGGTTGGACAACAATGAAGAAAGGCTTAGAGAATCACAGGGGGGATTTTTCCAAATGGACAATACGGGAGCTGAGACCCAAAGGATGAGAAACAGAGACTGAGCCCACTGGAAAATATTCCAACTGAATGTTCTTTTTTTTTTTTTTTTTTTTTTTTTTTTTTTCATTTTTTTTTTATTAGGTATTTAGCTCATTTACATTTCCAATGCTATACCCAAAGTCCCCCTTACCCACCCACCCCCACTCCCCTACCCACCCACTCCCCCCCTTTGGCCCTGGCGTTCCCCTGTACCGGGGCACACAAAGTCTGCGTGTCCAATGGGCCTCTCTTTCCAGTGATGGCCGACTAGGCCATCTTTTGATACATATGCAGCTAGAGTCAAGAGCTCAGGGGTACTGGTTAGTTCATAATGTTGTTCCACCTATAGGGTTGAAGATCCCTTTAGCTCCTTGGGTACTTTCTCTAGCTCCTCCATTGGGAGCCCTGTGATCCATCCATTAGCTGACTGTGAGCATCCACTTCTGTGTTTGCTAGGCCCCGGCATAGTCTCACAAGAGACAGCTACATCTGGGTCCTTTCAGTAAAATCTTGCTAGTGTATGCAATGGTGTCAGCATTTGGAAGCTGATTATGGGGTGGATCCCTGGATATGGCAGTCTCTACATGGTCCATCCTTTCATCTCAGCTCCATACTTTGTTTCTGTAACTCCTTCCATGGGTGTTTTGTTCCCACTTCTAAGGAGGGGCATAGTGTCCACACTTCAGTCTTCATTTTTCTTGAGTTTCATGTGTTTAGGAAATTGTATCTTATATCGTGGGTATCCTAGGTTTTGGGCTAGTATCCACTTATCAGTGAGTACATATTGTGTGAGTTCCTTTGTGATTGTGTTACCTCACTCAGGATGATGCTCTCCAGGTCCATCCATTTGGCTAGGAATTTCATAAATTCATTCTTTTTAATAGCTGAGTAGTACTCCATTGTGTAGATGTACCACATTTTCTGTATCCATTCCTCTGTTGAGGGGCATCTGGGTTCTTTCCAGTTTCTGGCTATTATAAATAAGGCTGCTATGAACATAGTGGAGCATGTGTCCTTCTTACCAGTTGGGGCTTCTTCTGGATATATGCCCAGGAGAGGTATTGCTGGATCCTCCGGTAGTACTATGTCCAATTTTCTGAGGAACCGCCAGACTGATTTCCAGAGTGGTTGTACAAGCCTGCAATCCCACCAACAATGGAGGAGTGTTCCTCTTTCTCCACATCCTCGCCAGCATCTGCTGTCACCTGAATTTTTGATCTTAGCCATTCTGACTGGTGTGAGGTGGAATCTCAGGGTTGTTTTGATTTGCATTTCCCTGATGATTAAGGATGTTGAACATTTTTTCAGGTGCTTCTCTGCCATTCGGTATTCCTCAGGTGAGAATTCTTTGTTCAGTTCTGAGCCCCATTTTTTAAGGGGGTTATTTGATTTTCTGAGGTCCACCTTCTTGAGTTCTTTATATATGTTGGATATTAGTCCCCTATCTGATTTAGGATAGGTAAAGATCCTTTCCCAGTCTGTTGGTGGTCTTTTTGTCTTATAGACAGTGTCTTTTGCCTTGCAGAAACTTTGGAGTTTCATTAGGTCCCATTTGTCAATTCTCGATCTTACAGCACAAGCCATTGCTGTTCTGTTCAGGAATTTTTCCCCTGTGCCCATATCTTCAAGGCTTTTCCCCACTTTCTCCTCTATAAGTTTCAGTGTCTCTGGTTTTATGTGAAGTTCCTTGATCCACTTAGATTTGACCTTAGTACAAGGAGATAAGTATGGATCGATTCGCATTCTTCTACATGATAACAACCAGTTGTGCCAGCACCAATTGTTGAAAATGCTGTCTTTCTTCCACTGGATGGTTTTGGCTCCCTTGTCGAAGATCAAGTGACCATAGGTGTGTGGGTTCATTTCTGGGTCTTCAATTCTATTCCATTGGTCCACTTGTCTGTCTCTATACCAGTACCATGCAGTTTTTATCACAATTGCTCTGTAGTAAAGCTTTAGGTCAGGCATGGTGATTCCACCAGAGGTTCTTTTATCCTTGAGAAGAGTTTTTGCTATCCTCGGTTTTTTGTTATTCCAGATGAATTTGCAAATTGCTCCTTCTAATTCGTTGAAGAATTGAGTTGGAATTTTAATGGGGATTGCATTGAATCTGTAGATTGCTTTTGGCAAGATAGCCATTTTTACAATGTTGGTCCTGCCAATCCATGAGCATGGGAGATCTTTCCATCTTCTGAGATCTTCTTTAATTTCTTTCTTCAGGGACTTGAAGTTTTTATCATACAGATCTTTCACTTCCTTCGTTAGAGTCACGCCGAGATATTTTATATTATTTGTGGCTATTGAGAAGGGTGTTGTTTCCCTAATTTCTTTCTCAGCCTGTTTATTCTTTGTGTAGAGAAAGGCCATTGACTTGTTTGAGTTAATTTTATATCCAGCTACTTCACCGAAGCTGTTTATCAGGTTTAGGAGTTCTCTGTTGGAATTTTTAGGGTCACTTATATATACTATCATATCATCTGCAAAAAGTGATATTTTGACTTCCTCTTTTCCAATTTGTATCCCCTTGATCTCCTTTTGTTGTCGAATTGCTCTGGCTAATACTTCAAGTACTATGTTGAAAAGGTAGGGAGAAAGTGGGCAGCCTTGTCTAGTCCCTGATTTTAGTGGGATTGCTTCCAGCTTCTCTCCATTTACTTTGATGTTGGCTACTGGTTTGCTGTAGATTGCTTTTATCATGTTTAGGTATTGGCCTTGAATTCCTGATCTTTCCAGAACTTTTATCATGAATGGGTGTTGGATCTTGTCAAATGCTTTTTCTGCATCTAACGAGATGATCATGTGGTTTTTGTCTTTGAGTTTGTTTATATAATGGATTACATTGATGGATTTTCGTATATTAAACCATCCCTGCATCCCTGGAATAAAACCTACTTGGTCAGGATGGATGATTGCTTTAATGTGTTCTTGGATTCGGTTAGCGAGAATTTTATTAAGAATTTTTGCATCGATGTTCATAAGAGAAATTGGTCTGAAGTTCTCTATCTTTGTTGGATCTTTCTGTGGTTTAGGTATCAGAGTAATAGTGGCTTCATAAAATGAGTTGGGTAGAATACCTTCTACTTCTATCTTGTGAAAAAGTTTGTGGAGAACTGGAGTTAGATCTTCTTTGAAGGTCTGATAGAACTCTGCACTAAACCCGTCTGGTCCTGGGCTTTTTTTGGCTGGGAGACTATTAATAACTGCTTCTATTTCTTTAGGGGATATGGGACTGTTTAGAAGGTCAACTTGATCCTGATTCAACTTTGGTACCTGGTATCTGTCCAGAAATTTGTCCATTTCGTCCAGGTTTTCCAGTTTTGTTGAGTATAGCCTTTTGTAGAAGGATCTGATGGTGTTTTGGATTTCTTCAGGATCTGTTGTTATGTCTCCCTTTTCATTTCTGATTTTGTTAATTAGGATTTTGTCCCTGTGCCCTTTAGTGAGTCTAGCTAAGGGTTTATCTATCTTGTTGATTTTCTCAAAGAACCAACTCCTCGTTTGGTTAATTCTTTGAATAGTTCTTCTTGTTTCCACTTGGTTGATTTCACCCCTGAGTTTGATTATTTCCTGCCGTCTACTCCTCTTGGGTGAATTTGCTTCCTTTTTTTCTAGAGCTTTTAGATGTGTTGTCAAGCTGCTAGTATGTGCTCTCTCCCGTTTTTTCTTGAAGGCACTCATAGCTATGAGTTTCCCTCTTAGAAATGCTTTCATTGTGTCCCAAAGGTTTGGGTACGTTGTGGCTTCATTTTCATTAAACTCTAAAAAGTCTTTAATTTCTTTCTTTATTCCTTCCTTGACCAAGGTATCATTGAGAAGAGTGTTGTTCAGTTTCCATGTGAATGTTGGCTTTCTGTTATTTATTTTGTTATTGAAGATCAGCCTTAGTGCATGGTGATCTGATAGGATACATGGGACAATTTCAATATTTTTGAATCTGTTGAGGCCTGATTTGTGACCTATTATGTGGTCAATTTTGGAGAAGGTACCATGAGGTGCTGAGAAGAAGGTATATCCTTTTGTTTTAGGATAAAATGTTCTGTAGATATCTGTCAGATCCATTTGTTTCATCACTTCTGTTAGTTTCAGTGTGTCCCTGTTTAGTTTCTGTTTCCATGATCTGTCCATTGGTGAAAGTGGTGTGTTGAAGTCTCCCACTATTATTGTGTGAGGCGCAATGTGTGCTTTGAGCTTTACTAAAGTTTCTTTAGTGAATGTGGCTGCTCTTGTATTTGGAGCATAGATATTCAGAATTGAGAGTTCCTCTTGGAGGATTTTACCTTTGATGAGAATGAAGTGTCCCTCCTTGTCTTTTTTGATGACTTTGGGTTGGAAGTCAATCTTATCAGATATTCGGATGGCTACTCCTGCTTGTTTCTTCATACCATTTGCTTGGAAAATTGTTTTCCAGCCTTTCATTCTGAGGTAGTGTCTATCTTTTTCTCTGAGATGAGTTTCCTGTAAGCAGCAAAATGTTGGGTCTTGTTTGTGTAGCCAGTTTGTTAGTCTATGTCTTTTTATTGGCGAGTTGAGACCATTGATGTTAAGAGATATTAAGGAAAAGTAATTGTTGCTTCCTGTTATTTTAGTTGTTAAAGGTGGCATTCTGTTCTTGTGGCTGTCTTCTTTTAGGTTTGTTGAGGGATTACCTTCTTGTTTTTTCTAGGGCGTTGTTCCCGTTCTTGTATTGGTTTTTTTCTGTTATTATCCTTTGAAGGGCTGGATTCGTGGAGAGATAATGCGTGAATTTGGTTTTGTCGTGGAATACTTTGGTTTCTCCCTCTATGATAATTGAGAGTTTGGCTGGGTATAGTAGCCTGGGCTGCAGTTTGTGTTCTCTTAGTGTCTGTATAACATCTGTCCAGGCTCTTCTGGCTTTCATAGTCTCTGGTGAAAAATCTGGTGTAATTCTGATAGGCTTGCCTTTATATGTTACTTGACCTTTTTCCCTTACTGCTTTTAGTATTCTATCTTTATTTAGTGCATTTGATGTTCTGATTATTATGTGTCGGGAGGAATTTCTTTTCTGGTCCAGTCTATTTGGAGTTCTGTAGGCTTCTTGTATGTTCATATGCATCTCATTCTTTAGATTTGGGAAGTTTTCTTCAATAATTTTGTTGAAGATGTTTGCTGGACCTTTGAGTTGAAAATCTTCATTCTCATCCACTCCTATTATCCGTACGTTTGGTCTTCTTATTGTGTCCTGGATTTCCTGGATATTTTGAGTTAGGATCTTTTTGCATTTTCCATTTTCTTTGATTGTTGTGCCGATGTTCTCTATGGAATCTTCTGCACCTGAGATTCTCTCTTCCATCTCTTGTATTCTGTTGCTGATGCTCAAATCTATGGTTCCAGATTTCTTTCCTAGGGTTTCTATCTCTAGTGTTGCCTCGCTTTGAGTTTTCTTTATTGTGTCTACTTCCCTTTTTAGGTCTAGTATGGTTTTGTTCATTTCCATCACCTGTTTGTATGTTTTTTCCTCTTTTTCTGTAAGGACTTCTACCTGTTTGATTGTGTTTTCCTGTTTTTCTTTAAGGACTTGTAACTCTTTAGCAGTGTTCTCCTGTATTTCTTTAAGTGATTTATTAAAGTCCTTCTTGATGTCCTCTACCATCATCATGAGATATGCTTTTAAATCTAGGTCTAGGTTCTCAGGTGTGTTGGGGTTCCCTGGACTGGGCGAAGTGGGTGTGCTGGGTTCTTTTGATGGTGAGTGGTCTTGGTTCCTGTTAGTAAGATTCCTCCGTTTACCTTTCGCCATCTGGTAATCTCTGGAGTTAGTAGTTATAGTTGACTCTGTTTAGAGATTGTTCTTCTGGTGATTCTGTTACCGTCTCTCAGCAGACCTGGGAGACAGATTCTCTCCTCTGAGTTTCAGTGCTCAGAGCACTCTCTGCTGGCAAGCTCTCTTACAGGGAAGGTGCGCAGATATCTTGTATTTGGACCTCCTCCTGGCCGAAGAAGAAGGCCCAAAACAGGACCTTTCTCAGACAGTGTGTTGCTTTGGCAGTTCCCAGGTGGTACAGACTCTCACCTAAGCAGAATAAATTCCTAAGTTCCTTGGAGTCCCGGGACCAAGATGGCGACCGCTGCTGCTGTGGCTTAGGCCGCCTCCCCAGCCGGGTGGGCACCTGTCCTCCGGTCCAGAAGGTGGCCGGCTGTCCCCGGCCCACACAGGGTGCTGCCTCAGCGCCTCTGTGCTTCTGCCTGTTCCAGA
The DNA here is from genome assembly GCF_000001635.26 of Mus musculus. Lineage (NCBI taxonomy): Eukaryota > Metazoa > Chordata > Mammalia > Rodentia > Muridae > Mus > Mus musculus. Next base: position 85,080,570 of record NC_000084.6, read on the forward strand.
AGCTCCAACTGAATGTTCTAACAGAGGAAACTCTGCTAGAGAAAGAAGCAGCGAGAGAGAAGGACAAACTGGTGGAAGAATGAATAAGTAGGATACAGAAAGAATGGATGGATCAAAACTCTATTCACATTTTCAAATTCAGCAACAGATAATGTTTTCAGTCTGTGATAGAAACTATTGCAGGTTTAGACGTTACCATGTTTGAAAGGGAAACACTACTCAAACAAGCTCTTAATTACTAAAGTAAATTAATTTGTTGTGTTTACGAGTTCTGGCATGAATGTGCCACAGCAAATATGTGGCCATCAGAGGACATTTTTGGGAGTCAGTTCTCTCCTTCCACTTTTTTTTCTGAGGCAGAGTCAGGGTCTTTCAAGTTCTGCTACTTTGATGTGTACTCTAGGCTAGCTAGCCCACGAGCTTCTAGCTGATTCACATGTCTGTGTCTCCCATTGTACTGTAGGAATGCTAGGGTTACAGATGTATACCATAACACCTGGATTTTACATGGACTCCTAAGATCAAACTCAGTCTTGCCAAGTGGTTTTACCTGCTTTGCCATCTCCTGAGCCATGAGCCAACTATGTCTTAGTTAGGTGACCACTGGTGCATATGGGTAACAGGCCATTGAGGTTGTGCAGGAAGATCATGATAGGTAGAGCTGGTTATAGCAAAGGAGATGAAAAGAATTGGTCAGCTTGTGGAGACAAAAATCCCATCGAAGCTGGGAGAGGTGGGAAATGTGCTGACAACGACCATAGAGAATGCAGAGATGGCATAGTGGAGTGACAGTGTAGTATGGCAGCCATCAGCCAGGTGAAGTGTAGTTACAGCACCGTGTGGAGAAGATGCAGTCAACTCTGTTTGAGTATCCATACTTCTACTTTAAGAAGAAGAAAAGCTTATTAGGTAGATAGTTTGAAGCTTCAAAGTTGAGATCAGGTGACCACAGGCAGAGTCCTGGACCATATTATTGGAATAAAAGAGGGATGACTTCTCAGTCTTTTGGATAAGAGTGTGGGTAGATCAGGGATGGAAATGTGGCTCTTTTAGAAACACAGTTGTCAGTCTAACAGAGAAGCCGAATGGGACGCAGCTCCACTGGATGCTGAAGTGAAGAAGTCCAGATGGTGGCAGCAGAGGATATATTTACAGAACATGGGGGGTGGAGAATTTGGAATCAGATGTGTAGAAGTTTGTTTTAACAGAAAAAGAGGCTAGGTACCAATCCCCAAATGCTCTTATAGGAACAGGTTTTGTAATTTGTACTGCACACACTGAGTTCCTTTCACTAGAGCTATTTGGAGTTCATATCATTATATTTATATTTCTCCAAATTCACAAGAACGACTAAGATTTTGTGATACCAACTTTTTAATGTGCCCTGCTGCATGTCTTTGAAACATGGAATGGTTGCCCACTCTGGACATCCCTATGCCTGCTCCAGGTGGCAGCATTTCTTGGTGGAGGTGTTACAGTTCGAAAATGTAAAGAACTGGCTGAGCCCTTATTCATTGCTCTCTGCTTCCTGACTGTGAGGGCTGTAAGAACTGCTGCTTGAAGCTCCAGCTGCCTTGATTTCCTCTCCATAATGGACTATACCCTTGCACTTGTGAGCTCAAATAAGCCTTAACTTCCTTGGTCATGGCCTTTTTTCACAACAACAAGAAAAGAAGCGAACAGAGATGTCAATAGCCAAAGAGCACCAAATTATTCCATCCAGCTACTGAATAGCTGTGTGTTTTGTGGAGCTGTTTACTTAGTTTAGAAGAATAGAGAGTTGATTAAGGGCAGATCAGACAAAACAGTTGTACTGGTAACATCTTCTTGGTTCCGTGTTATGGGGTACCTGTAAGCCCTCCAGCAAACCTTTTCTTTTATAGTCACTCATGGCTGTATGCTGAAGTTCATCCACATTGTAGACCATGTGTGTGGTTTATAACCTAAGAAAGACCCTGTCCCCTACTTATGTAAAAAACTTCTCTGCATGGTGACAGTGAGACACTGGAAGATGTGGCACTTCTTATCTCACTGTGGCTCATCAGACTCAAGGATTTCACAGCCCAGCACTGTACTGTATCCCTGAGGCATTGGCAACAACGCCTTTTTGGGTCTATGCACATGTCCTCCTTCTGGTTTACCAAACAAAGGCCTACAAGATAGAGTCTCTTTTTTATTTAGTTTTTGATTACCCTTCATTTCTATCTTGGCAGACTTTAAAGGATTTTAGGATGTGTGCTGTGATCTCGGGGCCTGATATGGTTCCCACTGATTTGATTAGTCGGTAGGGCACAGCTCTGACTTATCTGCCTTTTCTTCTTCATGTCTTAGTTTCTGACATAGTGAAGTAGGCATTCAACAGAGTTTTTATTTAAAAATCAATTTAAAAGCAAATTTAGTGTATTAAATTCTAACTCTGGGTAATTGGGAACCTAGGGATTAGAGCCACTCTTTACTCTTAAATGATTTCTTCATTTACATGTGTGTGTGCGCACGCACATGCATATGTGCAACTGTACACATGTAGAAGGAAGAGAACATCTTGGGAGAGTCAGTTCTCTCTTTCTACCCTATGGGTTCTGGAAGTTCAACACAGATCAACAGGCTTGGCACAGAGGCCCCTTTCTTCCTGAATCATTTTGCTAGCCTCAGAGTGACTTTTAAAATATTCAGGATAGTTGATTTTAGAGTCTCCCTGATGTGAAATTAAATGAGTCTATTGTTCTTCAAAAGTTGGAAGTGCTCATTATAGTCATTGATATACAAGAGAACATATCTATTTTGTTTCTGTGTTAAATACTGTGAAAATAATTAATTTCTGCTTCTCTTCTTCTAAATATAGGTCTTAAAAACCTCTGTGTCACTGGAGGTCTGTTGAGGGAAAAACATAGGTCTTCTTAGTCCTAACAAAGCTTAGCCTTGACCCAGAAGAAGAAGAAGAAGAAGAAGAAGAAGAAGAAGAAGAAGAAGAAGAAGAAGAAGAAGAAGAAGAGGAGGAGGAGGAGGAGGAGGAGGAGGAGGAGGAGGAGGAGGAGGAGGAGGAGGAGGAGGAGGAGGAGGAGGAGGAGGAGGAAGGGGAGGAGGAGGAAGAGGAGGAAGAGAAAGAAAAGGAAAAAGAGGAAGGAGAAGGAGACGGAGGAGAAGAAGAAGAAGAAGAGGGAGAAGAAGGAGACGGAGGACAAGAAGAAGAAGAAGAAGAAGAGGGAGAAGAAGGAGAAGTAGGAGCAGGAGCAAGGATGGTGCACACAGGACAGTTTTCCAGCTGGTAAATCATCAACAGGGATCTTGCTGTGTGAAGGATGTATTAAAGAAGGATACCTTTCTAATTCCTACATAGTGTCCATGGTAGTGAACTGTGTCTATGTTATGCAGTTTGGTGAAATATTGAAAGAATGAAGCCTATTTAATGTACATATTGACAGGTGTCATCTAGTGTGTTCAGGCAAACACTAAAGGACTTTCACGTGAGAGGAGTAGGTTGTGGTTAACTAGATTCAGTGAGCTCAGAGCTCATCAATTTGGCAGGATGGCTGACCAATAAGCTTCACGGACCTGCTTGTCTTTACCCTCCTGGGGCTACAGGCACATGCTGCTCTGCCTGGCTTTTATTTGGATGCTAGGGGTCCTCATGTTGGGAAGTGGGCATTTTATCAACTGAGCCATCTTCTAAACTTAACATTTTTATTACTATTTAAGATTATTTATGCAGCTCACACCAATACAGTTTTATTGCAGAGGGTTTTCAGATGCCAAGAAAAAAGATAAACTTATTCACTTTGGTATTAATGGAGTGAAATTTGACAGAAAGGCCATGCTATCATATGTATCTCCACCATGATCAATGAGATGCCTGGCTTTTTGCCTGTCTCTATGGGTTTCTAATAATCTGTGGTGCCAGGAGGAATATTGGCTCTAGTATGCACTTCTCCGATGAAGGAGAATAGCAGTAGACAGTGTGTAATACAAATGAAGATGTTCACTAGTTTCCTTCTAAAATAACCTTTTATCCACACTGGCCTCAATTAACTGCAGAAGGTTTTAAATACTTTTCATTACATTTGTGGTGAGTGTGTGTGTGTGTGTGTGTGTGTGTGTGTATAGTGTATGTAGTATGTGTAGTGTGTATAGTGTGTGTAGTATGTATGTGTAGTGTGTGTATGTAGTGTGTGTAGTGTGCATAGTGTGTAGTGTGTAGTATGTAGTATGTATGTGTAGTGTGTGTGTGTAGTGTGTGTGTATATGTATGTAGTGTGTGTATGTGTATAGTGTGTGTGTGTAGTGTGTTTGTGTGTAGTGTGTATAGTGTGTCTAGTATGTATGTATAGTGTGTGTGTGTGTTTGTGTGTAGTGTGTAGTGTGTATGTGTGTAGTGTGTGTAGTGTGTATAGTGTGTCTAGTATGTATATGTAGTGTGTGTGTATGTGTGTGTGTGTGTGTGTGTGTGTGTGTGTGTGTGTGTGTAGTGTGCATGTGCATGGAAGCCACAGAGTGTATGAGGAGGGCAAAGGAGAACTTGCAGGAGTCAGTTCTTTCCTTCCACTATGTAGGTTCTGGAGATTGAACTTGAGTTGTCAGCCATTTTTTTTAATTGGTTATTTTATTTATTTACATTTCAAATGTTATCCCCCTTCCCAGTGTTTCCTCCACAAACCCCATATCCTATTTCCCCTGCTTCTATGAGGGTGTTCCCCTATTCACCCACCGACTCCCACCTCACCACCCTAACATTCCCCTATGCTAGGGCATTGAGCCTTCACAGGATCAAGGTGCTCCCCTCCCAGTGGTGCCAGAGAAAGCTATCCTCTGCTACATATACAACTGTAGCCATGGGTCCCTCCATATGTACTCTCTGGTTGGTGGTTTAGTCCCTGGGAGCTTTAGGGTGTCTGGTTGGTGAATATTTTTGTTCTTCCTATGGGGTTGCAAACCCCTGCAGCTCCCTCAGTCCTTCCAGTGACTCCTCCACTGGAGTTCCTGTGCTCAGTCCAATGATTTGTTGTGAGCATCTGCATCTGTGGCAAGCTCTTTTTCCTGCTGAGCTCTCCCACCAGTCCATGTAGGCTTTGTATTGAATGTGAGGAACTCTGACTGTTTAGAAGTCATTCCTCCCTCCCTTCCTTTCTCTCTCCTTCCTTCCATGCTTCTCTCTCTTCCTTTCCTTGAAGAAGAAAAATATAAGTCTTGTTCTATGGGATTACACTGACAAGAAGTTTCACTTTAATTTTCAATGGTATTAGAACCATTAGAATAACCCATGAGGGGAACACACAGAAAATTCTGGGAAGATGTCAGAGAAAAGAGGATAGATAAATGAAATCCAGTAAGTAATAAAGAATCAGAAGCCATGAGTTTAAGAGGGGGTGGAGGTCAGGGTGGTAGAAACAAAGGGAGTTGGAGAGGGAAGAGAGAGGGTGAGAAAAAAAGTAAAAATAAAAGAAGAAGAAAGGTATGCCAAAAATAGCCAGCACATTTTCTAAAGGAGTGCACCGTGTTCTCCTTTCACTTTGTATTTTAATTGTTTACATGTACTTGAGATAATCACACATTTTAGAAGAAGCTGAAGGCACAGTGGGGGTACCTTTTATTTATGTGTGTAGTGTGTGTAGTGTTACACACTACCTTTTACATATTTGAGGATAACTCTGACATCAGGATCCCATGTCCTGGATACTTAAGAACATATTTTCTTCATAAAACAGTGATTAATTAAGAACGTGACATTGATGCCTTAAGGCCACATGGTAGGTTTGCTGCTGATCTTGTGACAAATATTCCAGAGAAACAGTTTAAGAAGAGTCCACCTTAACTCATGGTTTCAGAGGTTCCCTTGCTTGGCACTTGAATCTGTAGTGAGACCATGCATCATGGAAAGCAGAGAGAGGAAGAGCTGAGAACAAGGCACCTCTTCACAGGGGATCACTCACAGGAACCGTTTTCCAGTTAGGAACCGTTTTCCACTCCTCAAGGCTTCTGGTGATCACGGCTGAGTATCAACTGGAAGTTTCCTCAGTTTGAATTTAGAGTACCTCCTGCATGTTTTCAGGTTCTCTGTCTATGAAAGAAACACCCACTATGTTCTGTGATCTTTTTATTGCTCCCAGCATGGTATGACCTTAGATGGGTCCTTGGCTGATGGAACGTACATAGAATCCTAGAGAAGGTAGAGCCAGACATCCCTGGGGAAAGCTGCTCTCTTCCTTGTGGAGTTCATAGACATTTTGTAGAAGAGTTTTGCTAGATTATTTAAATGATTCCTCCCTCATATTTCATCAATTTGTACATTTATCTTATTATAGGGCCATAGTACCAGGTGTCCCATGCCACCTATATAAGCACATTTCAATGCTTATATAATCCCAGATTTGATCAGAAGGCATCCAGTCAGACTCATATGTGTCTTGACAGACTTCCCTAATCATTCTTGAAGCAAATCTTTTTTTTTTTTTTGGTACATGTGTGTGCACCTGTGCTATATGTGTGTATACATGCTCATGTATGTATGCATGTGCATGTACTTGCCAGCCCAAGCATAGTGCAAGATGCTGTCTTTAAAACAAAATAAAAACACACAACAGTTTTCTCTTTAAAACCATATCAGTTGAGATTTGGGTTAACTAAAATTCGTGGTGAACTTTGAGTGTAAGTCATCAGATATGCTGATTCTGAATGTTGGAAAATAAGCAGTAACTTATAAAGAAATACTAACTGTTGGTGTTGAGAGGCAAGGCTGTTGAGTGCACTATGCTTGTGAATCTCAGAGAGATGCTATGTTGAATGGTGACAGGATGCAGAATAGGTGCTCAGCAACCTCGAGACCCTTAGAAGTAATACAGAAGGAACAAGTAGAAGAGTGAAGAGAAATGGAATGACCTGGAAAAAGAAGTGTGAACAAGCACAATTCCCAAAGAGACTTACACTATCTGTTATGGGAATCCTTACTTCCTTCTGCTATTTTTTGGAGAGGCAGTCTTGGTATCCTTGAGAAAGTTGAGTCTCCAGCCCACCATTAGCTTTCCCTAACCATTGCTACATTCACTTCTGCAGCACTTGTTGACATGCAATGTGTTAGTTAGCTTCCTGACTTCTCACTTATATGTCCACTGCATGATTAAACAGGAGTTTGCTACTGTATCAGCGGTGCCTACAGCTGTTCCTGGTATGCAATAGCTGGTAAGTAACATTGAAACAATGGACGGATGAAAACACTACTAGGAGCATAGCAATGGACATTAGGCTAAGACAACCTGGAAAGAGTAAAGATTCAATGACTCTCATTATTGGAATTATCAAGTAAAATGAAACTGAAAGAGAAAGGGATGTATAAGAATGAGGGAAAAAAAAAGAAGAGTGAAGTTTTGGACAGAGAGTAATGGTGCTCTTGTTTCTAAACACAGACGATGGCAGTGGTGTGGTTAGGGTGCTGTCTGGGACTGCATGTGTGATACCCAGAAGCGTGATGCTACCAGCAGCCCCTGGAGCCAAAGCCAGAGTCCACGGGGACTTAAGCATATTAACTATCTGAGGAAGGAGGTGGATTATTCAGATGCTATTGACAATTGATAGCCACAGGTGAAAGAAGAGTCATTCTTTATGTATGTGGCCATTGATGACTTTCTCTTGCTCTGGTGAGATGTCCCCCAGCCATGTCCATATGGACATTAGTAACTGGACTCAGAAAGTTCTACTAAAGAAGATACAAAATTAGGAGAAGGAGGTCTTAGTGAGGTAGAGCCAGAGGGTTGGAGGGGGTGAGTCCGTGCATGATATTTTATTGTATACACGTATGATATTTTTAAAGATTAAAAAAGGTGGATTAAAACTTTAATGCAAGGCAAGGGTCATGTGCAGAATTAGAAATAAATGACGCTGGCATGTAAGTGTGTTTAGTTCTATGGAATAAAAACATCAGATTGTGTAAGAGAACAAAAAGACAGTAAACGAGAACTTCAGCATAAAAGTGTCACAAGTCATCACAAAAAGGAATGCCACTCTAACAGTAGCTAGACATGTATGTTGCTTCTAATCCCAGCAGTTGTTAAACAAAACAAAGCAAAAGTAAATAAACCAAGTTAAAACCCAAGAACAAGGATAAGTAACAAGATATAAACAGAACTGATGAAACAAATCCATTTATTTTAAGAAAATTTAACAGAAAGCTGTGTCTTTATTAGAGGGATCAACAGCAAATGGACAAATTCAAATCGGGGAAGGGAATATCATAGTTAATGTAATGTTAAAACAGGAATGTATTTATCAACGTTAACATAATGTCAAAATGAACAATGCAGTTAGCAGGATAATTGATAAATTGATACCCTCTTTAAAAATAGAATGTGTTAGAACTAATATGATTAGGAACTAAGGGGATGGGAATGGTGGCTCTTGCCTGTAATCCCAGCTCATGGCAGGCAGCAGTAGAAAGGCTGTCACAGGTTCAAAGCCATCCTGTTCTGCTCAGTGGGTCCCAAGGCAGCTAGAGCTACATAGCAAGACCTTGTATTGAGAACAAAATAAAACCAAACAAAACCTCTCTCACACAAAGAAAAAGAAATACAGACATTCATTAATTAGTAGAACAAGAAAAATTAAAATATTGATAAATTACCAAGAATATCAGTAAATTAACTCACCAAGAGGCTTCTATAAAGCCTGATATCTAATTGCTATTTAAACTAAGAGTGCACAACATTTTTGAAAAGTTGGGGCATTTTATTTTATTTGCCTCCTCACTAACTTAGGGGTTGGGATAACATTGTGACTAGAAAAACACTCAGAGGAATTTACTTTTAACTGTTTCAAGGGACAAATTCATTATATAAGCAAGGCATGCTCAGGGCCAAAGCAATAGCTAACAGGTACCTAGGCATTCCCAGTAACAGAAAGGTGGGGCAAAAAAGAAGATAGAGTTCATGGATAGATCATTGGATGAATTTGATAGCCCCAGAGCCCTGGAAGCACAAGTACAGGGCCTTGTTTCCTAGAATAGGCAGAGGAGGGCTGTACTGGCTGGTTTTGTGTGTCAACTTGACACAAGCTGGAGTTACCATACAGGAAGGAGCCTCTCTTGAGGAAATGCCTCCATGAGATCCAGCTGTAAGGCGTTTTCTCAATTAGTGATCAAAGGTGGGAGGACCCATTGTGGATGATGCCATCCCTGGGCTGCTAGTCCTGGGTTCTATAAGAAAGCAAGCTGAGCAAGCCAGTGGAAGCCAGACAGTAAGTAACATCCCTCCGTGGCCTCTGCATCAGCTCCTGCTTCCTGACCTCTTGAGTTCCTGTCCTGACTTCCTTTGGTGATAAACAGCAACGTGGAAGTGTAAGCTGAATAAACCCTTTCCTCCCCAACTTGCTTCTTGGTCATGCGTTTTGTGCAGGAATACAGACCCTGATTAAGACAAGGACAAATGGACACTGAAATTAAAGAGGCTCAGGACTGTCCCTTGTGGAAGCTGACAGCTGTGAGCATGTACAGCTTGGTGCTCAGTGTCTGACCTGCTTCAGCCTGTGCCCCTCCTTAGTGGTGTGTTAAGGTTCATATAGGTCTGTGACCCTGGCACTTGTCAACAGACTCTTCCAGTAGGTCAGCAGACCGAGCTGAAGGAACATTGTGTTGGCTTATCTTCTACTGTCTTCCACTGAAGGGCACGGAAACTGTGATGAACGTGTGCAGGGGAATAATTGGCCCGGCTGACTTGACAGGAGGCTATGCTAGATGCCCTGGCCAAGAAGTCCAGTTTATCACCCATTTGTGTAGTCTATACGTTAATCAGACTTTTCATCACTGTGACAAAGTAACAGAGCTGAACTATTCAAAGGATGGGATATTCAAAGGAGAGACTCATAGTTTTAGAGGTTGCAGATTATCGTGATAGGAAAGGCATATCAAGGCATATCTGATCACATCGTGGGGGTTGGGGGAGGATAGGAGGGAAATGACAGTGATGGAGAGTGAATGAGAGTGACTGAATGTCTGGGCTGCTGGGTCTCTCCTTTCTCCCTCTGTGTTCATCTGTGTCCCTATGGCGTGGTGCTACCCACATTCAGGGAGGGACTTCCCTGGAAAAAGTCTTCTCTGACATACTCAGAGATATGCTTACCAATCTCCTAGCACTTCTGAATTCAAACAAATTAGCAATCAAGATTATTAACTGTCTTAGTTAGGGTTTTACTGCTATGAGTAGACACCTTGACCAAGGCAACTCTTATAAAGGACAACATTTAACTGGGGCTGGCTTACAGGTTCAGAGGTTCAGTCCGTTATCATCAAGGTGGGAACATGCCAGCATCCTGGAAGGCGCAGTGCAGGAGGAGCTGAGAGTTCTACATCTTCATTGGAAGGTTGCTAGCAGAATACTGACTTCCAGGTAGCTAGGGTGAGGGTCTTAGTCACATGCCCACAGTGACATACCTACTAAAACAGGGCCTCATCTCTTCATAGTGCCACTCCCTGGGCCAAGCATGTACAAACCATCACATTCACCATGATTCTTAAGCTTCAATGCTATTCATGATCAAAAGATTACATCTTCTGTACCCCAGCATCTTAGCTGACCTCATACCTGCGGACACTTACTCCTGCTGATGCTTAAGCAGGTCTTTCACAGAAGAAAACCATCCTCCTCTGGCAATACAGGCTACTGTGTTGGAGATGAGTTGTGAAACCTGTACATGTAGTCTTCAGGGCCTCTATAAGCCTCCAAGGCCAGCTCTATGAAAAATATGGCTGTTGTTGAAGCCCAAGGACCGAGGGACTTTGTGAGATGTGTAGACCAGGTGACTGAGAGAAGAACATTCCAGTTGTGTTCGTGTTCCAGAGATCTGTGGTTTGTTGAATGCTGGGCACGTGGGTTTGCACTGAATGCCCACATAACAGCATTTCTAGAGGTTATCTTTATGCTGTAGCTGAACATGCTGAGTTCTCAGCCAGTGAGTGTAAGCAGATAATCACAGTCAGGGCTAAGAGTGAAGAGAGGTTTACTGCTTACAACAAACTAGGAAGTGGGTATGCACACATGTGTGTAAAATATATACGTGTGTGTGTGTGTGTGTGAGTGTGTGTGAGTGTATGTGTGTGTGTATGTGTGTGTGAGTGTGTGAGTGTGTGTGTGTATGTGTGAGTGTATGTGTGTGTGTGTATGTGTGTGTGTGTGTGTGTGTGTGTGTGTGTGTGTACCTGTGTAGGCCAGAGATCAACATCAGTCTTTCTCCACCTTATTGTATACATGTTTGTATGTGTGTGTGTGAGTATGTGTATGTGTGTATGTGTGTGTATGTGTGTGTATGTGTGTGTGTGTATGTGTGTGTGTATGTGTGTGTGTGTGTGTGTGTGTGTGTGTGTATGTGTGTGTGTGTACCTGTGTAGGCCAGAGATCAACATCAGTCTTTCTCCACCTTATTTTTTTATAACACAGGGTCTCTTACTGAATCGGAAGCTCATCAATTTGTTAGACTGTTTGGTCAATGACCTCCAGGGAGCTGCTGATCTCTGTCTCCTCTCACCATCCTTCAGTACTGGCATTACAGGTGCAAGCCATCACACCTGGTTTCTAAGAAGATTTTGGGTACCTGAACTCAGAGGTCTCTGGTGAGGCTCTTCTGAGCTCTACAAGTTAAATGTTTTCAACCCTGAGTTCTTTTCTGTCAAGAGATTCATGAAAGGAAATATCTGGGACAGCAGCTTATTTATCCTCAAATGTAGGCTGAATGTCAGCCATCTTGCCTGGCACTGTCTCAGACAGCAGAAGGAAGGCTGGGCTGGCCCCAGAGACACGGCTCAATGATGCTAAGAGCCATAGTAGAGTTTAGTCATTTCTTAGTGCGGGGAGCTCTATAGTTCTTAAAATAAGGGCATTTTGAATAAGATCACACCATGCACCACCAAAATTGAAACAAAGAATATTCTGAGCACACACAGTTTAATTATCACATTTATTCTAACAGATTTTAAAATCATTACAGTTCTGTCTCACCTACAGGTGTTTAAGTAGAAAGGAAGAGTTCACCGCATCAGAGTGAGGTAGGGAGTCTTCCCACATGTGGAGACAGGCGCACACCTGTCTTCATCTGTAGTGATTGAGAAGTGCGGATCATTCAGGAGTGGAGCTTATATTGACTGCAGCATGTATCCTGAGACACTAAAAGTGGGAGAGAGAAAAAAAATGCAACTGTCTAGACAGGAAAGTGAGCCATCATTTGTGTCTATTACACAGAGTCAGGATTATCTTTGTTAAATACGTTATTTTTTCATGTATGTTTACATGTATGGTGCATGCGTATGAGTGTAGGAGTTTGTGTGTCACTTTATGTCCATTGTATTTTTCTATTGTTTTCTGTCTCATTGCCCCAAGAAAGGGTCTCTTATCATCCAGAAAGTTACTGTTGTTGGTTGACCAGCAAGCTCCTGGGATCTGTTCCTCCCTGCCTCTTCCCCAGGGCTTGAGTTACAGGCGTGCACCGCCATGGAAGCTTCTCACAAGGGTACTGGTGATTTGAACTCAGATCTCCATGCTTGGAGCAAGTGCTGTTACCTACTGAGCTGTCTCCCCAGCTCCTTGAATATTTTCTTGATTACACTTTTATTGCTATGCAAGTGTCCTGCTTATCTGCTCACAACTTTATGTAAGTTAAAGAAAATGTGTAGCATATTCAAAGTCATATATCCCACTGATAGTCCATTAATAATAGCCTCATGATTTTCTATAAAGAACATTTATATAGTTGTATTGTAATCGTATGTGCATTATAAAAATGTGCTAATACAGACTCAGCCTTCTCATAAATTTGACAATAATAAATTTTTCTGCTTCTGTGACTAGCAGCCAGAACACAAGAATGTAGTTAGAAGAATGAGAAAGGAATGTGTAAATGCCAATAAAATTAATTATCTGTTGGCTTGTTAATTCTCTCTCTCTCTCAATTTCCATTAAGTTATAGGCAAAATCAAAGATCATTAACCAACTAAAAAAATGCTGCAGCTTCAATTCCCACCAATGGTATAATTTGTATACAGTCACAAGCATGGGTGGAGGTCAAGAATAACTGAGAACTTGGGTTCAATACTGCGGACAATAAATATTTCTTTACTTCAGTTAGATGCCCCTTGTTCCTTTCAGACCAACTCTGCCCATCTCAGGGCATCTGCAGTTTAGACTTTTTATCATTGCTGTAATGTTTAGCTTTGGAATTTTGTGTAAATACCACTGTATTATTTTTTTATGTATTTTTATTTTTAATTTTTATTTATTTATTTTTGTTTGAGACAGGGTTTCTCTGTATAGCCCTGGCTGTCCTGGAACTCACTTTGTAGACCAGGCTGGCCTCGAACTCAGAAATCCGCCTGCCTCTGCCTCCGGAGTGCTGGGATTAAAGGCGTGCGCCACCACACTCAGCCATACCACTGTATTCTTGAGCATATGGGTTCTCTCATGAAAGGTCTTGCAGTCGTTGATGTTGTTCTATGCATTGGGGACATACTGCTTGCTCCTTTGAACTGTTTGTTCACTGAGTAGATGAGTTGTCTGAAAATGCAATTGTTTTCTCTTTCCCATGTTGGTGGGTACTTGGATTGTGATCGATTTGCAGCTTCATGAAAGGAGTGTCATGCACACTCCTGGGCAAATATTTAGTGGCCATGTGTTTTTTTTTAACTTTGGATTAGGTGCCCAGAAATAGATTTGCTTTTGACTACTCTATCTATCTATCTATCTATCTATCTATCTATCTATCTATCATCTACCTACCTAGCTACCTATCGATCCATCCATCCATCTATCAATCAATAATCTATCAATCAATTTAGTGTTTGTGTATGTGCACCTGCGCACATGTAGGTGTACTCTACTCCACATGTAGAGGCTAAATAAAACCTATTAAAATCTATTCTCTCCTTTCCACAAGGGGGGGGGGGGTCCTTGAAGTCAGGTAGTAGAAAGCACCAGTTTTTTTTTTGCCTATTAATTGATTTCATTGGCCCCAATATGGATTTTGTAAAAATTTCCAGTAGGTTTATTTAGTTTTGAAAGAGAACACTTAGCAAACATTAGTCATAATGTCTACTATATAAAGGTTATAATATCCTTCTAGGCCAGGGAGTCAACTTCAGCATGCTTTGGTATTTTTATTTTTTTAATTAATTAAATAATTAATTAATTGACACCCTGATCACAGATTCCCCACATCCCTTCTTCCAGTTCTTCACCTCATTCCCCCTTTCCATAACCCCCTTCCCTTTCTCCTTAGAGAAGGGGAGGCCTCCCATGGATATCAACCAGCCTTGATATCAAATTCAGCACAACTAGGCACATCTTCTATTGAGCCTAGATCAGGTAGTTTAATTAGGGGAAAGGGATCCAAAGGCAGGCAGCAGAGCCAGATGTAGCTCCTGTTTCTACCTTTAGGGGTCCCACATGAAGATCAAGCTGCGCATCTGTTACATATGTGGCAAGGGCCTAGGCCCACATGTTCTCTGGTTTGTGGTTTCGTCTTTATGAGCCCCCAAGGGCCTAGGTTAGTTGATTCTGTAGGCTTTCTTGTGACTCCTTCAATCCTTCCTCTGATTTGTCTCCAAGATTTCTCGAACTTCACCTAATGTTTGGCTCTGGGTCTCTGCATCTGTTTCTATCAGCTGCTGGGTGAAGCCTCTCAGAGAACAGCTATGTTATGTTCCTGACTTGGAAGCATAGACGAGTTTCATGAATAGTGTCATGGGTTTTGCTCTCTTTCATGGCATGGGTCTTAAGTTGGGCTGGTCATTGGCTGGTCATTTCCTCAATTTCGGCTCCATCTTTGTCCCTGCACATCTTATAGACAGGGCAAATTGTGGGTCAAAGGTTTTGTGGCTGGGTTGGAGTCCCCATCCCTACATTAGAAGTCTTGCTTAGTTATAAGAGGATGGAAGGTTCAAGTTCCACAGCCCCTATTGTTATTGTCTTAGCTAAGGTCACCCTCATAAGTTCCTGGGAGTTTCCCTTGTCCTAGATTTCTAGTTTATCCCAGAGATGCCCCCAAACCCACCAATCCCAGTTCTCTCTGCCTAACCCTAACCCCCTCCTTCCTCTCCATATTTGATTCCTCCTGCTCCTTTTCCCAGCCCCTCCCTCCATTCCCTATATCTATTACATTTCCTCTATTCAGTATTATTCCAGCAATCTCCCTTAGGTCCTTCTTGTTACTTAGCTTCCATATCTCAACTTGGGCATTGATGATAGGAAGAATTCTCTTTTGTGTTCAATAAGCCCACAATGTTTTAGGAAAGATTTAAAACAGTGAACGACAAAGATCTCACTAGAGTTCTCACACAGCTCCGATCTGCTGCATCATCCCAAGATTTAGCTTTACTTCTGACCCAGCCCCCAGGGAGCTTTGTTAGCAATCTTATTTCTTTAGAGTTATCATGACAATGACGCCAGAAGTCTGCATTTCTTCTGAAATACTGATTTATGTTTAAGATTCTGGTTCAAATTTTTGTGAGAGATTTCAGGGGTTAGAAGTATTTCATTTTAGCAATAGCATCTTTAATTTTGTCCAAGACTGTAAGTAAAGTCTTTTTTTTTCTCATATTACTTTGAGGATTACTTTCCACATATTCAAGAACTTTTTTTGTTTCATATAGTAATTGGCCCCATGCCACCACCATTCCTTTGTCCAGACAGCAGGAAGGATCATCCTGGCACCTCTGTTCCTTTAAGAAGGAAGAGGCTGCCTTTGGCAATGTATGGCAGGCTTTCCTTGCATTCACTAGAAATGAATTCAAAATTTCTTTTTTATTCCTGAAGTCATTAATTTATCCCAAGAAGTGACAGACTAGTATTGTCTCACATCAAAGATACAGTCTCTTCCCAACAGCTTATCAGCTGGCCCCAAACCTTTAACACCCAGGGCCTTAGGGTTGTTTCAGGTTGGAATTATGATATGAGGTTTAAATGCAGAACTATGATCCCTGGCTTTTCTGTTCTATTTCTATACAGTTGGGGTCACTTATATATACTATCATATCATCTGCAAATAGTGATATTTTGACTTCTTCCTTTCCAATTTATATCCCCTTGGTCTTCTTTTGTTGTCTAATTGCTCTGGCTAGAACTTCAAGTACTATATTAAACTGGTAGGGAGAAAGTGGGCAGCCTTGTCTAGTCCCTGATTTTAGTGGCATTGCTTCCAGCTTCTCTCCATTTAGTTTGCTGTTGGGTACTGCTAATCAGCAGTAGATTGCTTTTATTATGTTTAGGTATGGGCCTTGAATTCCTGATCTTTCTAAGACTTTTATCATGAATGGGTGTTGGATCTTGTCAAATGCTTTCTCAGCATCTAACCAATGATCATGTGGTTTTTGTTTTTGAGTTTGTTTATATAGTGGATTACGTTGATGGATTTCCATATATTAAACCATCCCTGCATCCCTGGAATGAAGCCTACTTGGTCATGATGGATGATCGTTTTGATGTGTTCTTGGATTCGGTTTGCGAGGATTTTATTGAGTATTTTTGCATCAATATTCATAAGGGAAATTGGTCTGAAGTTCTCTTTCTTTGTTGGATATTTGTGTGGTTTACTTATCAGAGTAACACCTAGGGCCTTAGGGTTGTTTCAGGTTGGAATTATGATATGAGGTTTAAATGCAGAACTCTGATCCCTGGCTTTTCTCTTCTGTCCCTATACAGTTGGGGTCACTTATATATACACTATCCTATACAGTTGGGATTTTGAAAACTTGTTGTTAATGCTAATTTCCAGTAAACAGTTTGTATTTCTCATGTGTTTGCATTTGTGTGTGTGTGTACTTTTGTGCATGTGAGAGTGTGTGTAGACATGTGTTCACATGTATGTGGAAGCCAGGTCCTACTTTGAGTTTTTTCTTTTATCATGTTCCACCTTACATGTCTTTGTTTTCCTTTTATTGAAAATAGATTATTTCTGCACATAATATATCTATTTTTCTTCCCCCTATTTTTTTCAGTTCCTCAACACCTGCCTTCCCATCTGGATCCACTCCTTTTCTGTCTCTCAATAAGATAAAATAAGATAAAATATACTAAGATAAAACAAAAACTAACACATTGGAATTAGATGGAAAAAAAAACAGAAGAAAAAGAGCACAAGGTACAAGAATTAGAGAGAGACTCACTCATTTGCATACTTTGGAATCCCATATAAAACACTAATCTAGAAGCCATAATTTATAAGCAAAGGACCTGGTGCAGAATCACAAAGGCCCTGTGCATCCTATCTTAGTCTTTGTGAGTTCATATGAGCTTTGCTTATGTTGATTTTGGGGGTCTTTTTTTTTCTTGTTGCTCTCCACCTCCTCTGACTCTTACATTTATTCTACCTCCACTTCTTTTTTTTTAAATTAGATATTTTCTTTATATACATTCCAAATGCTATCCTGAAAGTCCCCTATACCCTCCCTCTGCCCTGCTCCTCTACCCACCCACTCCTGCTTCTTGGCCCTGGTATTCCCCTGTACTGGGGCATATAAAGTTTGCAATACCAAGTGGCCTCTCATAAGAGACAGCTATAACAGGGTTCCTTCAGCAAAATAGTGCTGGCATACCCAATAGTGTCTGGGTTTAGTGGCTGATTATGGGATGGAATCCCCCTGGGGTATTCTCTGGATAGTCCATCCTTGCGTCTTAGCTCAAAACTTTCATGGGTATTTTGTTCCCTATTCTGAGGAGGAATGAAGTATCCACCCATTGGTCCTCCCTCTTCTTGATTTTCTTGTGTTTTGCAAATTGTATCTTGGGTGTGCTATGTTTCTGGGCTAATATCCACTTATAAGAGTGCATATCTAATGACTTCTTTTGTGATTGGGTTACCTCACTAAGGATGATATCCTCCAGATATATTCATAGCAGCCCTATTTATAATAGCCAGAAGCTGGAAAGAACACAGATGTCCCTC
Organism: Mus musculus; assembly: GCF_000001635.26. Taxonomy (NCBI): domain Eukaryota; kingdom Metazoa; phylum Chordata; class Mammalia; order Rodentia; family Muridae; genus Mus; species Mus musculus. The sequence continues at coordinate 85,098,471 of NC_000084.6, forward strand.
AACAGAAGAATGGATACAGAAAATGTGGTACATTTACACAATGGAGTACTACTCAGCTATTAAAAACAATGGATTTATGAAATTCTTGGACAAATGGTTGTATTTACTTCCCCTTCAAAGGGTTCTCTGAACCCTGAGTGGAGGGATGTGATAGAGACATCCCATTTAGGGCTGAGTGTTCCAAGGTCTCCCATTCTTTGCATATTATCTGGTTGTGAGTCTCTATATTTATTCCCATCTACTGCAGAAGAAAGCTTCTCTGATGATGACTGAGCAAGACATTGATCTATGAATATAGCAGAATGTCATTAGGAGTAACATTATTGCTATGTTCTTTTAGTAGAATGGTAGTACTTGGTATTCCCCCAGGTCCCTGGGATAGCCAGTGTCAGGTTTTTGGTCACTTAAGCAGTATATGGAATGGACTATATCTTGTGGAATGGGTTTTAAATCAATTCAGATATTGGTTGGTGACTTCCACAAGATTTGTACCACCATTGCATTAGCATATCTTATAGACTTGATGCCATTGTAGATCAAATTGTTTGTGGCTAGCTTGGTGTTAACATTATTCTTTTGATAGCATGGAAAGTACTTTTCTGCATCAAAGATGCTATAACATAGGAGTGAATTCTCTCTGTATTCATCAGCTTGACTTCTCCATGTTCAAGGATGGGTGGTTGTTCAATCGGTGGTTCTCCATATTCAATTTGTGGATGTTGTCTTCAGAAATTAGGCCTTGCTGTCAGTTTGACTGTCCACCTTGTTTCTTGAGACTGAATTTCTCAAGACTGAATTTTTCACTGAATTTGGAGCTCTTTCACTCAGCAAGACTGTGCAGCAAGCTTCCAGGTCCTTTCCCAGTTAATTCCATCACCACTGGGATTGAAGATGTTCAATGCTATATCTAGCATCTCTTATGAGTGCTGGGAACTGAGTTCAGGACCCATGCTTGAATGCCAAACATTCTACCAACTGAGGTTCTCACCCATCTCCAGAGTTATTAATTCTGTGTTGACATTTTTTCTTCACTAAACAAGGGCCCTTGGCCCTTGTAAGCTTTCTCATAAAGAAGAAATCTGGTAAAGAACATTAGGCGGAAATTCTAGAACACAGAGAAACCAGCCCTTAGTTTGTTCAACACCAAGGTAACTAGGTAACCAAGGTAACTAGGGCTAAGATGCCAGCCCTACATATTTTCAGCATTCTCTTTTTAAACTTTTAAAAATGTTAACAGTTAAATTTCATGTGTGTACATAGTATCAGCTCTTTGATGCCCTAGATTATTCCCCTAGCTCTCTAGAACACTCTAGGTGTGCCTCTAACTCTCTAGAACACTGTAGATGTTCCTCTAATTCCCTAGAACACTCTAGCTATTCCCTTAGCTCTCTAGAACACTCTAGCTATGCCTCTAACTCTAGGACACTCTAGCTATGACTCTAGCTCTCTAGAACACTCTAGCTATGCCCCTAGCTCTTGAGAATATGCCTGCTATGCCTCTTGCTCTCTAGAACACTCTATTTACCAATATGCATTGAGTCTACTTCTTTGCTACATCTTGCATACAATTATATTCAATGAGAGAGACAATCACTGTGTAATGTATTTTTTACCATGCTCTAAAGGCAGTCTGTGAGATGCTAAGGTATTAAGATACTGATTTCATTCTACTGTATTTTTAGGTGCATTTTACATACACATATCACCTTTTAAAGTAAAAGACTGTAAACATAAAAACAAACTATCATCTGATACAAACATTGTTTTGCTCAGAAAAGTCATATGTGTGTGACTCATATGCTGATAATCATTCTTTACTAAAGCTGTAAAGAAGCAGTGTACAGACATGTCAGTGCATTGTTGAGTTAAATAATCATCCTCTAATTGGAAGATGAATCTTGAATGAACTCACCATACATGTAAATGCACACTAGAAGCTGAGCTCAGAGAGTTGACTAGACGGTTTCAGCTCTGAGTAGTGGGGGCTTCATGCAGTGCCCCAGGCTATGGGCAAAACACAGTATAACTAACAAGACAGAGCTAAGACTGGAAAAGATTCCCCTATTCAGGCTTAAGTGTATCTAGAAGTATTCTGGGTGACTGCCAGGGGTTAGAGGATCTTCTCAGAAATGAAGAGGAAACAAGCTGGGAGTTAGTAAAAGGGAGAGAATAGTCCAACACCACACACATGCTTGAACACACAGAGACATAATAGTCACCCATATTACTCTTATGGATACACACAACATTGGTGATGTCTAGATGTCTAGGTGACAAAACACTGTCTAAATTCCTCACAACAGACACTAAAGATTTCACAATGAGATTTGAAGGACTTGTGCCATTATCCCCAGTTTATGAATGAAATATAAGACCAATTTACTACATTATAGAATCTCCAGGATTCACACAAGAAGAGAGCTGGACTGGTTCCCCATGTTTTCCACATAGTGATAGGGCCATTGTATACCTGTTTCCACTGTGCTGAACCTCATTCCTGCTCTCTAGTAGTTTTCAAATATGGGTCACAGGGAGGTGTGTTGCAGCCTGAATACACTCTTCTGGGTGTACAAATTTTCCTGGGTATTATAGTGAATGGATCTTGCAAATGCAGTTGAGTTCTTTCACCCATTGATCTGAAATTATCAAGGAGTTTGTCCTGATCACACCTAAATCAGGTGAAACATAGATAAGAAAACCTTTCTGAAGATGAGATTTCAAGCTTGTACTTGTGGGCTGTAACCTGTTTGACCTTCCACTTACCTGTCTATAGACTTTAAGTGTCTTAGAGAGTGATCTCAACTGAGACAGCTAGGTATTTGCTATAGTATATATATGCATATGAGTATGGCTGTATATGCCTTTCTTCTCTAATTGAATGATAACTCAAACACCCATTGTACTGGCTGGTTTTGTGTGTCAACTTGACACAAGTTGGAGTTACAACAGATAAAGGACCCTGAGGAAATGCCTCCATGAGATCCAGCTGTAAGGCATTTTCTCAATTAGTGATCAAGAGGGAAGGGCCCAACCCATTGTAGGTGGTGCCATTCCTGGTAGTCCTGGGTTCTACAAAAGCAAGCTGAGCGAGCCAGGAGGAAGCAAACCAGTAAACAGCATCCCTCCATGGCCTCAGCATTAGCTTCTGCCTCCAGTTCCTGCCCTGTGTGAGTTCCTGTCCTGACTACATTTGGTGATGAACAGCAATGTGGAAAATGTAAGCTGAATAGACCCTTTCCTCCCCAACTTGCTTCTTGATCATGGTGTTTTGTGCAGGTATAGAAACCCTGACTAAGACACCCATACCACATTTCCTTGACACCATTTATTCAAATTTGCCTCAGAATGTCATATTCTTTGCAAATTACATGTCACCATATATTTAACATATTTATGCTATTCATCCACAAAATAATTTGTTTCATGTTCAATGTATGTTTAACAACAGCAGTCACTGTTATCAGCTCTCACTTATGGGTACTGTTAAATCTTTTCCACAGCATTTGAGAGAAAGTTTGAAAGGCAAACACAGACATGGAGACTGTTTTATGACCGTCCCGTATGCCCAAAACCACCTGTGCATTCTCATTCACACATGCATACATGCGAACAAACAATATGCATTGTACATGTACACAAACACATATACACACACGGGGGAGAGAGAGAGAGAGAGAGAGAGAGAGAGAGAGAGAGAGAGAGAGAGAGAGAGAGAGAGAGAGAGAGAAAGAGAGGGAGAGAGGGAGAGAGGGAGAGACGGAGAGACGGAGAGACAGAGAGAGGGAGAGATAAAAACATTGTACATTTTAATGGGACCAGATGCCAAAGACTTTTATTGAAATTTCTTACAATGCAGCTGCTGACAGGTGATGCTAGAAGTCCTGAAGTGGACTGTATATTTCTAAGCCCAGCTAACATTTTACCCTGATTGTAATAGCCTGTATCATTGTATACTTTTCTTAGAAATCTTAATAAACGAGCAAGAACAAGATGTACCTTATGAGTATCCAATGACACATTTAGAGAGTCTTGACTCAGCAAAGGACAGCATTTGGCAGTAATACAAGTAGCTGAATAGTGCAGATAACTCAAAGTTAGGAATGGATCTGTGTCCTGGGCTTCAGTGAGCAGCACGGTAACTGGCAGTAACTCTGCAGTCTTTGCAAGGTGGTAAATTCCCCACTAATTTTTCCTGTTGCCTCATTTCCAAGCTTAGTTCCATCAACAAACCCCACAGTTGCAATTTAGCTGGGTCTGTTCACTATTCAGAATGTTCTAGAATACTTACTATGATAATATAAAAATTACTGACATGTGAGTGGGCATGGGGTCTGGTAGTCAGCCATAGGCTGCATATTACCAATGTGCCAGGTCCTTATGCTGTGCCTGCATTTCTGGAAGTGGGCACAAGGAAGTTGCCAAAGACTACAGCATCATCCTAATATTATCTCTTCCTACCGTGGTGAGGGAAGTTGTCTTGTTGCTGCCTGCTACAGAGTTTGTTGATTGTTCAAAACAGCTGAAAGATAGGGAGAGGGTCAGGGGGCCCCACTTTTACCTGAGGATCTGCAGGCATTTGAGGATCACTGGGGGAGAGAATGGCATTTTCTTTAGTGGAATAACCACCGGTAAGTTGTCCTGTTAACAATGCCCCCATATCTGTGCATCTATGGTCCTGTAAATAACCCTACTCAAACTCATTAGTACACACACACACACACACACACACACACACACACCACACCACACACACCACACCAACACCACACCACACCACACCACACCACACCACACCACATCACATGAAAATACAAGAGTATGAGTACCTGGGATGAGTAAGGAGATCAGAAAGAGTGGGATGACACAGGATAGATGATGCGAAGATGATGAGGTAACTACAAAATACATTATGTCTGTATATTGATACAGTCACAATGAAACTCATTGGTATGTACAATATATGCTAATAAAAAATTTAAGAGCTTGTTAAAATAAATACTCCCATGGAATTCAGGGTTGGTTTGTTCTTTTTGCATACTCATTGTGTGCCACCATCCATCTATGCCTGTTGACCTGACTGAGACACGGGAACCTAGGAATCAGAAAGAATGTGAAACTGCCAATGTTATTGCTATAGATGGAAGAATCCTTGGCCTTTGATTCAGCAATCTCATGCCTTTTGCCTATGAGATAGCACACATTGGCAAAAGTGTTGGTTCTAAGTGGGGTAAAATCTCAGGCACTTTCTATTTTATGAAACAGTATTGAAGATGATCACAACAAGCAACTGTTTAGCAATTTCCATCCCAAATGTGTTATTGTACCCAAGGCTTTATGTTGGCACAAGTCAAGTATTCCTTTCGACCATGAGTAGATGGAAACTGTCTTCACAAGGTAAGGGTTTACTTTTCTTGCACTAACAAGACCCTCAAACTAGGCAGCTAAACTGGGGATGTTAAGGGAAGGAAGGCACAGATGCCTGCTGGAACACAAACTGATGTGGTGTGGGACCTAAGGATTTTATGCAGAGGAACTTAGCAAGGATAAGTGTTTGGATGAAGATAGTTCCGAGTCTGGTTCCCAAATATCAAGGTGAATGAGGCTTCTAGATTTTTATATGTGATGGAATTGAGGTTCTGTGACACTGTTAAACCAGAGTGAGGCAATGATGCACCATTAAATCATGTTTCAGCTTCCTGGTTGTGTTTACCTCTTTTAGCATTTGCTTCTGGTTTCTCTCACCTCTCCTACTTTCCTTTCAAACTTCTGCCTCCTCCTCATTCAACTCACACTATCTTCTCACTTGACTTTGAAAATTGGAATGCTGTGAAGAAAATCTCCACATCCTTTCCCTCCCACATGTCTGCAGGCTCTCCAATGGCTCTGCCTTCCCATCTGTTACTATCTGTACTTCCTGGGGTGCAGTCCCTGGACCAGCTGCATCACGGCTACCTAAGGACTTGTTAGAAATGCACATTTTTCAATTCCTACCATAGAATAAATGACTGTGGGACTTGAGAAGAAGGACCAGTAACTTGTGTTTGCACCAGCCTTCCAGGTGATTCCACAGTCCAGGAAAGTCCTCCAAAGATCCCCCGTACAAGAACCTGCCATTCAGATTCACTTTCTTGATAATCTCCCTGTGGTTCTATGCCGGTGTTCCTCAGAATTTCACTTGCTTGTGAGCTCTGAGGACCTGTGTGTTGTTGATCTTTGGGTGTCTGATAGACATTGAATTACCAATTTTTCCCAAATCAAACTTGATGTTTCTATAAAACTCTGTTCCTCTAGCCTGATCATAAATTTGGGGCTGTAAGCTTAGCACTGTCTTTGATGCTCTCCTGTCTCCTTCTACTGACCTAATCTGCCCTGGGAAATCCTACTGGCCTTACTTTGAAGACAGACTCGCAATCAATCAGAGTAATATCTATGTTCTCCAGTGATGTTATGAGTAAAAACCCACAGCATCATTTCTTTTTAGGTGACTTGAAAATCACTAATGTTGAGGACATATAGCTGTCTGACATGCTATTTGTCTCCTAGAGCCTCGTGATAACAACTCTGTTCCATGGGTTGTGATGGTAACGGTCACCTGGGTTGCTTTCCAGGAATCTGAAGGCCACTTTTTTTTCCCCCTGTAAACACCAGCTTGTCCCTTTGGCTTACAAATATCTGGGGGGTACTGAAATGGAAATGTTTAGCATCTCTGACTTTGTATTGTGTTTGTCTCCTTATACCAACCTTTGGGTCAGTTTGATTCAAATGGGCATTAGACATGTTGATCACTTGAGAAATGTTTTTTTTTCTTTTTTTTCCATTTTTTATTAGGTATTTAGCTCATTTACATTTCCAATGCTATACCAAAAGTCCCCCATACCCACCCACCCCCACTCCCCTACCCACCCACTCCCCCTTTTTGGCCCTGGCGTTCCCCTGTACTGGGGCATATAAAGTTTGCATGTCCAATGGGCCTCTCTTTCCAGTGATGGCCGACTAGGCCATCTTTTGATACATATGCAGCTAGAGTCAAGAGCTCCGGGGTACTGGTTAGTTCATAATGTTGTTCCACCTATAGGGTTGCAGATCCCTTTAGCTCCTTGGGTACTTTCTCTAGCTCCTCCATTGGGGGCCCTGTGATCCATCCATTAGCTGACTGTGGGCATCCACTTCTGTGTTTGCTAGGCTCCGGCATAGTCTCACAAGAGACAGCTACATCTGGGTCCTTTCGATAAAATCTTGCTAGTGTATGCAATGGTGTCAGCGTTTGGATGCTGATTATGGGGTGGATCCCTGGATAAGGCAGTCTCTACATGGTCCATCCTTTCATCTCAGCTCCAAACTTTGTCTCTGTAACTACTTCCATGGGTGTTTTGTTCCCTAATCTAAGGAGGGGCATAGTGTCCACACTTCAGTCTTCATTCTTCTTGAGTTTCATGTGTTTAGCAAATTATATCTTATATCTTGGGTATCCTAGGTTTGGGGCTAATATCCACTTATCAGTGAGTACATATTGTGTGAGTTTCTTTGTGAATGTGTTACCTCACTCAGGATGATGCCCTCCAGGTCCATCCATTTGGCTAGGAATTTCATAAATTCATTCTTTTTAATAGCTGAGTAGTACTCCATTGTGTAGATGTACCACATTTTCTGTATCCATTCCTCTGTTGAGGGGCATCTGGGTTCTTTCCAGCTCTTGGCTATTATAAATAAGGCTGCTATGAACATAGTGGAGCATGTGTCCTTCTTACCAGTTGGGGCATCTTCTGGATATATGCCCAGGAGAGGTATTGCGGGATCCTCCGGTAGTACTATGTCCAATTTTCTGAGGAACCGCCAGACTGATTTCCAGAGTGGTTGTACAAGCCTGCAATCCCACCAACAATGAAGGAGTGTTCCTCTTTCTCCACATCCATGCCAGCATCTGCTGTCACCTGAATTTTTGATCTTATCCATTCTGACTGGTATGAGGTGGAATCTCAGGGTTGTTTTGATTTGCATTTCCCTGATGATTAAGGATGTTGAACATTTTTTCAGGTGCTTCTCTGCCATTCGGTATTCCTCAGGTGAGAATTCTTTGTTCAGTTCTGAGCCCCATTTTTTAATGGGGTTATTTGATTTTCTGAAGTCCACCTTCTTGAGTTCTTTATATATGTTGGATATTAGTCCCCTATCTGATTTAGGATAGGTAAAGATCCTTTCCCAATCTGTTGGTGGTCTTTTTGTCTTATTAACGGTGTCTTTTGCCTTGCAGAAACTTTGGAGTTTCATTAGGTCCCATTTGTCAATTATCGATCTTACAGCACAAGCCATTGCTGTTCTGTTCAGGAATTTTTTCCCTGTGCCCATATCTTCAAGGCTTTTCCCCACTTTCTCCTCTATAAGTTTCAGTGTCTCTGGTTTCATGTGAAGTTCCTTGATCCACTTAGATTTGACCTTAGTACAAGGAGATAAGTATGGATCGATTCGCATTCTTCTACATGATAACAACCATTTGTGCCAGCACCAATTGTTGAAAATGCTGTCTTTCTTCCACTGGATGGTTTTAGCTCCCTTGTCGAAGATCAAGTGACCATAGGTGTGTGGGTTCATTTCTAGGTCTTCAATTCTATTCCATTGGTCTACTTGTCTGTCTCTATACCAGTACCATGCAGTTTTTATCACAATTGCTCTGTAGTAAAGCTTTAGGTCTGGCATGGTGATTCCGCCAGAAGTTCTTTTATCCTTGAGAAGACTTTTTGCCATCCTAGGTTTTTTGTTATTCCAGACAAATTTGCAAATTGCTCCTTCCAATTCATTGAAGAATTGAGTTGGAATTTTGATGGGGATTGCATTGAATCTGTAGATTGCTTTTGGCAAGATAGCCATTTTTACAATGTTGATCCTGCCAATCCATGAGCATGGGAGATCTTTCCATCTTCTGAGATCTTCCTCAATTTCTTTCTTCAGAGATTTGAAGTTTTTATCATACAGATCTTTCACTTCCTTAGTTAGAGTCACGCCGAGATATTTTATATTATTTGTGACTATTGAGAAGGGTGTTGTTTCCCTAATTTCTTTCTCAGCCTGTTTATTCTTTGTATAGAGAAAGGCCATTGAGTTGTTTGAGTTTATTTTATATCCAGCTACTTCACCGAAGCTGTTTATCAGGTTTAGGAGTTCTCTGGTAGAATGTTTAGGGTCACTTATATATACTATCATATCATCTGCAAAAAGTGATATTTTGACTTCCTCTTTTCCAATTTGTATCCCCTTGATCTCCTTTTGTTGTCGAATTGCTCTGGCTAATTCTTCAAGTACTATGTTGAAAAGGTAGGGAGAAAGTGGGCAGCCTTGTCTAGTCCCTGATTTTAGTGGGATTGCTTCCAGCTTCTCTCCATTTACGTTGATGTTGGCTACTGGTTTGCTGTAGATTGCTTTTATCATGTTTAGGTATGGGCCTTGAATTCCTGATCTTTCCAAAACTTTTATCATGAATGGGTGTTGGATCTTGTCAAATGCTTTTTCTGCATCTAACGAGATGATCATGTGGTTTTTGTCTTTGAGTTTGTTTATATAATGGATTACATTGATGGATTTTCGTATATTAAACCATCCCTGCATCCCTGGAATAAAACCTACTTGGTCAGGATGGATGATTGCTTTAATGTGTTCTTGGATTTGGTTAGCGAGAATTTTTTTGAGGATTTTTGCATCGATATTCATAAGAGAAATTGGTCTGAAGTTCTCTATCTTTGTTGGGTCTTTCTGTGGTTTAGGTATCAGAGTAATAGTGGCTTCATAAAATGAGTTGGGTAGAGTACCTTCTACTTCTATTTTGTGAAATAGTTTGTGCAGAACTGGAATTAGATCTTCCTTGAAGGTCTGATAGAACTCTGCACTAAACCCATCTGGTCCTGGGCTTTTTTTGGCTGGGAGACTATTAATAACTGCTTCTATTTCTTTAGGTGATATGGGACTGTTTAGATGGTCAACTTGATCCTGATTCAACTTTGGTACCTGGTATCTGTCCAGAAATTTGTCAATTTCTTCCAGGTTTTCCATTTTTGTTGAGTATAGCCTTTTGTAGAAGGATCTGATGGTGTTTTGGATTTCTTCAGGATCTGTTGTTATGTCTCCCTTTTCATTTCTGATTTTTTTAATTAGTATTTTGTCCCTGTGCCCTTTAGTGAGTCTAGCTAAGGGTTTATCTATCTTGTTGATTTTCTCAAAGAACCAACTCCTCGTTTGGTTAATTCTTTGAATAGTTCTTCTTGTTTCCACTTGGTTGATTTCACCCCTGAGTTTGATTATTTCCTGCTGTCTACTCCTCTTGGGTGAATTTGCTTCCTTTTTTTCTAGAGCTTTTAGATGTGTTGTCAAGCTGCTAGTATGTGCTCTCTCCTGTTTCTTCTTGGAGGCATTCAGAGCTATGAGTTTCCCTCTTAGAAATGCTTTCATTGTCTCCCATAGGTTTGGGTACGTTGTGGCTTCATTTTCTTTTTTTTTTTTTTTTTTTTTCCATTTTTTATTAGGTATTTAGCTCATTTACATTTCCAATGCTATACCAAAAGTCCCCCTTACCCACCCACCCCCACTCCCCTACCCACCCACTCCCCCCCTTTGGCCCTGGCGTTCCCCTGTACCGGGGCACACAAAGTCTGCGTGTCCAATGGGCCTCTCTTTCCAGTGATGGCCGACTAGGCCATCTTTTGATACATATGCAGCTAGAGTCAAGAGCTCAGGGGTACTGGTTAGTTCATAATGTTGTTCCACCTATAGGGTTGAAGATCCCTTTAGCTCCTTGGGTACTTTCTCTAGCTCCTCCATTGGGAGCTCTGTGATCCATCCATTAGCTGACTGTGAGCATCCACTTCTGTGTTTGCTAGGCCCCGGCATAGTCTCACAAGAGACAGCTACATCTGGGTCCTTTCGATAAAATCTTGCTAGTATATGCAATGGTGTCAGCGTTTGGATGCTGATTATGGGGTGGATCCCTGGATATGGCAGTCTCTACATGGTCCATCCTTTCATCTCAGCTCCAAACTTTGTTTCTGTAACTCCTTCTATGGGTGTTTTGTTCCCACTTCTAAGGAGGGGCATAGTGTCCACACTTCAGACTTCATTTTTTTTGAGTTTCATGTGTTTAGGAAATTGTATCTTATATCGTGGGTATCCTAGGTTTTGGGCTAGTATCCACTTATCAGTGAGTACATATTGTGTGAGTTCCTTTGTGATTGTGTTACCTCACTCAGGATGATGCTCTCCAGGTCCATCCATTTGGCTAGGAATTTCATAAATTCATTCTTTTTAATAGCTGAGTAGTACTCCATTGTGTAGATGTACCACATTTTCTGTATCCATTCCTCTGTTGAGGGGCATCTGGGTTCTTTCCAGTTTCTGGCTATTATAAATAAGGCTGCTATGAACATAGTGGAGCATGTGTCCTTCTTACCAGTTGGGGCTTCTTCTGGATATATGCCCAGGAGAGGTATTGCTGGATCCTCCGGTAGTACTATGTCCAATTTTCTGAGGAACCGCCAGACTGATTTCCAGAGTGGTTGTACAAGCCTGCACTCCCACCAACAATGGAGGAGTGTTCCTCTTTCTCCACATCCTCGCCAGCATCTGCTGTCACCTGAATTTTTGATCTTAGCCATTCTCACTGGTGTGAGGTGGAATCTCAGGGTTGTTTTGATTTGCATTTCCCTGATGATTAAGGATGTTGAACATTTTTTCAGGTGCTTCTCTGCCATTCGGTATTCCTCAGGTGAGAATTCTTTGTTCAGTTCTGAGCCCCATTTTTTAAGGGGGTTATTTGATTTTCTGAGGTCCACCTTCTTGAGTTCTTTATATATGTTGGATATTAGTCCCCTATCTGATTTAGGATAGGTAAAGATCCTTTCCCAGTCTGTTGGTGGTCTTTTTGTCTTATAGACAGTGTCTTTTGCCTTGCAGAAACTTTGGAGTTTCATTAGGTCCCATTTGTCAATTCTCGATCTTACAGCACAAGCCATTGCTGTTCTGTTCAGGAATTTTTCCCCTGTGCCCATATCTTCAAGGCTTTTCCCCACTTTCTCCTCTATAATTTTCAGTGTCTCTGGTTTTATGTGAAGTTCCTTGATCCACTTAGATTTGACCTTAGTACAAGGAGATAAGTATGGATCGATTCGCATTCTTCTACATGATAACAACCAGTTGTGCCAGCACCAATTGTTGAAAATGCTGTCTTTCTTCCACTGGATGGTTTTGGCTCCCTTGTCGAAGATCAAGTGACCATAGGTGTGTGGGTTCATTTCTGGGTCTTCAATTCTATTCCATTGGTCCACTTGTCTGTCTCTATACCAGTACCATGCAGTTTTTATCACAATTGCTCTGTAGTAAAGCTTTAGGTCAGGCATGGTGATTCCACCAGAGGTTCTTTTATCCTTGAGAAGAGTTTTTGCTATCCTCGGTTTTTTGTTATTCCAGATGAATTTGCAAATTGCTCCTTCTAATTCGTTGAAGAATTGAGTTGGAATTTTAATGGGGATTGCATTGAATCTGTAGATTGCTTTTGGCAAGATAGCCATTTTTACAATGTTGGTCCTGCCAATCCATGAGCATGGGAGATCTTTCCATCTTCTGAGATCTTCTTTAATTTCTTTCTTCAGGGACTTGAAGTTTTTATCATACAGATCTTTCACTTCCTTCGTTAGAGTCACGCCGAGATATTTTATATTATTTGTGGCTATTGAGAAGGGTGTTGTTTCCCTAATTTCTTTCTCAGCCTGTTTATTCTTTGTGTAGAGAAAGGCCATTGACTTGTTTGAGTTAATTTTATATCCAGCTACTTCACCGAAGCTGTTTATCAGGTTTAGGAGTTCTCTGTTGGAATTTTTAGGGTCACTTATATATACTATCATATCATCTGCAAAAAGTGATATTTTGACTTCCTCTTTTCCAATTTGTATCCCCTTGATCTCCTTTTGTTGTCGAATTGCTCTGGCTAATACTTCAAGTACTATGTTGAAAAGGTAGGGAGAAAGTGGGCAGCCTTGTCTAGTCCCTGATTTTAGTGGGATTGCTTCCAGCTTCTCTCCATTTACTTTGATGTTGGCTACTGGTTTGCTGTAGATTGCTTTTATCATGTTTAGGTATTGGCCTTGAATTCCTGATCTTTCCAGAACTTTTATCATGAATGGGTGTTGGATCTTGTCAAATGCTTTTTCTGCATCTAACGAGATGATCATGTGGTTTTTGTCTTTGAGTTTGTTTATATAATGGATTACATTGATGGATTTTCGTATATTAAACCATCCCTGCATCCCTGGAATAAAACCTACTTGGTCAGGATGGATGATTGCTTTAATGTGTTCTTGGATTCGGTTAGCGAGAATTTTATTAAGGATTTTTGCATCGATGTTCATAAGAGAAATTGGTCTGAAGTTCTCTATCTTTGTTGGATCTTTCTGTGGTTTAGGTATCAGAGTAATAGTGGCTTCATAAAATGAGTTGGGTAGAATACCTTCTACTTCTATCTTGTGAAAAAGTTTGTGCAGAACTGGAGTTAGATCTTCTTTGAAGGTCTGATAGAACTCTGCACTAAACCCGTCTGGTCCTGGGCTTTTTTTGGCTGGGAGACTATTAATAACTGCTTCTATTTCTTTAGGGGATATGGGACTGTTTAGAAGGTCAACTTGATCCTGATTCAACTTTGGTACCTGGTATCTGTCCAGAAATTTGTCCATTTCGTCCAGGTTTTCCAGTTTTGTTGAGTATAGCCTTTTGTAGAAGGATCTGACGGTGTTTTGAATTTCTTCAGGATCTGTTGTTATGTCTCCCTTTTCATTTCTGATTTTGTTAATTAGGATTTTGTCCCTGTGCCCTTTAGTGAGTGTAGCTAAGGGTTTATCTATCTTGTTGATTTTCTCAAAGAACCAACTCCTCGTTTGGTTAATTCTTTGAATAGTTCTTCTTGTTTCCACTTGGTTGATTTCACCCCTGAGTTTGATTATTTCCTGCCGTCTACTCCTCTTGGGTGAATTTGCTTCCTTTTTTTCTAGAGCTTTTAGATGTGTTGTCAAGCTGCTAGTATGTGCTGTCTCCCGTTTCTTCTTGGAGACACTCAGCGCTATGAGTTTCCCTCTTAGAAATGCTTTCATTGTGTCCCATAGGTTTGGGTACGTTGTGGCTTCATTTTCATTAAACTCTAAAAAGTCTTTAATTTCTTTCTTTATTCCTTCCTTGACCAAGGTATCATTGAGAAGAGTGTTGTTCAGTTTCCACGTGAATGTTGGCTTTCCATTATTTATGTTGTTATTGAAGATCAGTCTTAGCCCATGGTGGTCTGATAGGTTACATGGGACAATTTCAATATTTTTGTATCTGTTGAGGCCTGTTTTGTGACCAATTATATGGTCAATTTTGGAGAAGGTCCCGTGAGGTGCTGAGAAGAAGGTATATCCTTTTGTTTTAGGATAAAATGTTCTGTAGATATTTGTCAGGTCCATTTGTTTGATAACTTCTGTTAGTTTCACTGTGTCCCTGTTTAGTTTCTGTTTCCACGATCTGTCCATTGATGAAAGTGGTGTGTTGAAGTCTCCCACTATTATTGTGTGAGGTGCAATGTGTGCTTTGAGCTTTACTAAAGTGTCTTTAATGAATGTGGCTGCCCTTGCATTTGGTGCGTAGATATTCAGAATTGAGAGTTCCTCTTGGAGGATTTTACCTTTGATGAGTATGAAGTGTCCCTTCTTGTCTTTTTTGATAACTTTGTGTTGGAAGTCGATTTTATCCGATATTAAAATGGCTACTCCAGCTTGTTTCTTCAGTCCATTTGCTTGGAAAATTGTTTTCCAGCCTTTCACTCTGAGGTAGTGTCTGTCTTTTTCCCCGAGATGGGTTTCCTGTAAGCAGCAAAATGTTGGGTCCTGTTTGTGTAGCCAGTCTGTTAGTCTATGTCTTTTTATTGGGGAATTGAGTCCATTGATATTAAGAGATATTAAGGAAAAGTAATTGTTGCTGCCTTTTATTTTTGTTTTTATAGTTGGCATTCTGTTCTTGTGGCTGTCTTCTTTTTGGTTTGTTGAGTGATTACTTTCTTGCTTGTTCTAGGGCGTGATTTCCGTCCTTGTATTGCTTCTTTTCTGTTATTATCCTTTGAAGGGCTGGATTCGTGGAAAGATATTGTGTGAATTTGGTTTTGTCGTGGAATACTTTGGTTTCTCCATCTATGGTAATTGAGAGTTTGGCCGGGTATAGTAGCCTGGGCTGGCATTTGTGTTCTCTTAGTGTCTGTATAACATCTGTCCAGGCTCTTCTGGCTTTCATAGTCTCTGGTGAAAAGTCTGGTGTAATTCTGATAGGCCTTCCTTTATATGTTACTTGACCTTTCTCCCTTACTGCTTTTAATATTCTATCTTTATTTAGTGCATTTGTTGTTCTGATTATTATGTGTCGGGAGGAATTTCTTTTCTGGTCCAGTCTATTTGGAGTTCTGTAGGCTTCTTGTATGATCATGGGCATCTCTTTCTTTATGTTTGGGAAGTTTTCTTCTATTATTTTGTTGAAGATATTAGCTGGCCCTTTAAGTTGAAAATCTTCATTCTCATCAATTCCTATTATCCGTAGGTTTGGTCTTCTCATTGTGTCCTGGATTACCTGGATGTTTTGAGTTAGGATCCTTTTGCATTTTGTATTTTCTTTGACTGTTGTGTCGATGTTCTCTATGGAATCTTCTGCACCTGAGATTCTCTCTTCCATTTCTTGTATTCTGTTGCTGATGCTCGCATCTATGGTTCCAGATCTCTTTCCTAGGGTTTCTATCTCCAGCGTTGCCTCGCTTCGGGTTTTCTTTATTGTGTCTACTTCCCTTTTTAGTTCTAGTATGGTTTTGTTCACTTCCATTACCTGTTTGGATGTGTTTTCCTGTTTTTCTTTAATGACTTCTACCTGTTTGGCTGTGTTTTCCTGCTTTTCTTTAAGGGCCTGTAACTCTTTAGCAGTGCTCTCCTGTAATTCTTTAAGTGACTTATGAAAGTCCTTCTTGATGTCCTCTATCATCATCATGAGAAATGTTTTTAAATCTGGGTCTAGATTTTCGGTTGTGTTGGGGTGCCCAGGACTAGGTGGGGTGGGAGTGCTGCGTTCTGATGATGGTGAGTGGTCTTGATTTCTGTTAGTAGGATTCTTACGTTTGCCTTTCGCCATCTGGTAATCTCTGAAGCTAGCTGTTTTAGTTGTCACTGTTAAAAGCTTGTTCTTCAGGTGACTCTGTTAGCCTCTATTAGCAGACCTGGAGGGTAGCACTCTCCTTAGTTTCAGTGGGCAGAGTATTCTCTGCAGGTAAGCTCTCTTCTTGCAGGGAAGGTACCCAGATATCTGGTGTTCGAACCAGACTCCTGACAGATGTTGTGTTCCACTCACCAGAGGTCTTAGGATCCCGTGGCGAGTCCTGTGTGGGCCCTTGTGGGTGTTGGGCGAGACTCTGCTGGCAAGGTAGCCCAGGGCTCGAGTGGAACGGAAGGGGCTTGTGCCCCAGATCAGGCCCGGGTAGCCTGCTTCCCTATGTACTGCAGTCTCAGGTTCTGCGCTATTGGATTGGGGCAGGTGCTGTGTTCCACTCACCAGAGGTCTTAGGATCCCGTGGGGAATCCTGTGTGGGCCCTTGCGGGTGTTGGGCGAGACTCTGCTGGCAAGGTAGCCCGGGGCTCGAGTGGAGCGGAAGGGCTTGAGAAATGTTTTATCCAAAGTATAATATAGAGAAACCTTGACCAAGACTTTCCTATCCATTGGTTTTCCTTCTTCAGTGTAGAAGACTACCACTCGTGGAATGAACAGGAAGTAGAAGACTATCATGTGTGGAATGAACAGGAAGTAGAAGACTATCTTGTGTGGAATGAACAGGAAGTGATACCCAAGTTCCTGGAACGTTGCCTATTCTCTGGAAGACCTGGGCTACTCCCTCTCTCATTAGGCTATGATCTTCACAATACTCAGCCTTTTTTATGTGTGTGTGTGACAATCATGACTTCAATCCCTCATGTGCCGTGCATGCACATCACAATTATATTTAAACTTACCTATTTTTGAAAATAATTTTATCTATAGAAAGAACTTCTAGAAGAATATTAAATGGCTTTTAGAAGGTTTATCTCTGGAATTTAGCATTGCTAGCCAGATATTATTTTCAATTAATAGTTTAGTTTATATATGTTAAATATTTTTTGAGCTTATAATATAATTACATAATTTCCTGCCTTTCCTTTCTTCCTTCTAAACCTTCTCATGGACTTCCTTGTTTTTTTTTTTTTTTTCAAATTTATGGCCTCTTTCTTTAATTGTTGTTGCATCTATCATCTATCTATCTATCTTTCTATCTATCTATCTATCTATCTATCTATCTATCTATCTATCTACTTAAGTAGGTAAATACAACCTGTCCAGTCTATACAATTTATTTGTTTTTATATTGGGTTTTTTGGCTGACCATTTGGTATTGGATATTCAATTGTTGTGCTTCTTTTTCCTGAGGAAGACTTATTTTCCCACTCTCAAGGGTCCTTAGCTGCCTGTAGTTTCCTATAGTCTATGTAGTGCTGAAGTCACGCGAACTTTTCCCTTTCCATGTTTGCGTTTCCACTAGTATTGTCATGTTTAGGTACTCATGTTTGTAGCTTGTTTGATATTTATTTTTGGGATACATAATTTCTTAGCAAACTTCCTGTTCATCTGACTCTTACAAACTCTCCATCCTTCTTTCACAATGATCTCTGGTGCTTGGGTACTAGAGTTTTGTTGTAGATAGATCAGTTAGGACCGGACTTCACAAATCTACATTTTGATCAGTTGTGGGTTTCTGCGATGGTCTTCATCTAGTGAAAAGAGAACTTCCCTTGACAAGAGGTGAGAGCTATATTTATCTGTGGATATAAGGATAAATATTAGAGTGTAGTTTGAGATTATGCTCTGAAACTGTAAGCAAACCCCAATTAAATGCTTTCCTGTATAAGCATTTCCAATATTTATGGTGTCTCTTCACAGCAATAGAATACTGTCTAAGACAGATGCTAGTACCAGAAAATGAGGTATTGCTGTGACATGCCTGACCATGATGCTTCTTGGCAGAATGTGGACTTTGGATTAGGAAAGCAGCTGAATGGTTTAAGCACATGGAACACAGTGCTATTGAGGGCAATGTGGCTTATGATGACCTGGCTCAAGGAGTTTCAGAAGGGAAGAATATTAGAGGCCTAGAGACCATTGTTTTTCATTTTATTTTACTTTTTACTTATTCACTTTATATACTGCCCACTGTCCCCCCTCTCAGTCACTGCATCTCACAATCTCTCCCCCCATACCCTCTTCTACTCTGAGTGGGTGGGGACCCAGGTATCCCCCCATCCTGGCACTTCAACTCTCTGCAAGGCTAAGTGCTTCCTCTCCCACTGAGGCCAGACAAAGAAGCCCAGCTAGAAGAACACATCCTGTACCATATACAGGCAACAGCTTTTCTGATAGCCTCCATTCTAGCTGTTCAGGACCCATATGATGACCAACATGCACATCTGCTACATATGTATGAGAGGGCCCAGTTTCAGACTATATATGTTCTTTGGTTGGTAGTTCAGTTTCTGAGCATCCCAAAGGTCCAGATTAGTTAACTCTGTTGGCCTTCCTATGGAGTTCCTATCTCCTTAGGGGCCACAATGCTTCTTTCTGTTCTTCCATAAGAATCCCCAAGTTCCATCCACTGTTTGTTTATGGGTGTCTGCATCTATCTGTGTCATCCAGTGGATAGAGCTTGTCAGAGGACAGCTATGCTAGGCTCCTGTCTGCAAATATAACAGAGTATCATTAATAGTGTCAGGGATTGGTACTTGCCCATGGGATGGATTTCAAGTTGGGCCTATTATTGGTTGGCCTTTCCTTCAGTCTCTTCTCGATTCCCAGTGCCTTCATTTCTTGTAGACAGGATAAATTTGGGGTTGAAATTTTTGTAGGTGGGTTGGTGTCTCTATCGCTCTACTGGGGTTCCTGCCTGGATACAGGAGGTGGCAGGAAACCCGTGTTTCACTCCAAAGACCAAAAGAAGCTAAGCAAGAAGCAAGGCAGAAGCAATAATGCTTGAATCTCACTTATAAGGGGAATAAAAATAGTTATAAGAGGCAGATGGAGGGAGGGAACTGTAGGGGAGGGAGGATAAAGAGAGGAATGGAGGTCAGGATCAGGCATAGGGAGAGACAGGAGAGATGACCAGATGGCCATGAGTATAATGGGCATCTGTAACTGACAGGGATGGGGAGGCAAGGGGGCATCTCCATGAAGAGACAGACACCTGGGATAAGGGAGGTGCCCAAGAATCAATGGGGATAACCTTAGCTGTGACTCACAACATTAGGGATATGGAACCTGAAGAGATCATTCTTATTTTGTCAAAGAATGTGGTTGCTCTCTTCTATGTTAAGAAAGAAAGAGAGAAAGAGAGAAAGTGAGGAAGAGAGAAAGAGAGAAAGAGAGTAAGAAAGAAGTAACCTCAGGGCAAGATTCCATCCAGCTAAGCTTCCACTTTGCAAAAGGGAATTAAAAGAAAAGTTTAAGCAGTGGAGGAAACCATTGAAAGCAGAAAGCTGATGCAGAAGTATTTGAATGAGGGTACCAAATTCCAGGCTCAGCAAGCAGCAAAACTTGGCAGCTTTGCCTCCATGATCTAGCTTTAGAGTCAAGGATACTTCAAGAAAGGGGTTGAGGAATCTTCCCTGTCGCTAAGGAAAGGCACTGATACCAGATGGGTATCTCGGATGTCCCTGCATGGAGGCCTAGAAAGGCCATTGTGTGAAGCTGTGAAAGTCACATCTGGATTTTATTGGTGACCTCAGGATACTAAATATGTCAGAGTTGTTAGATGCCTGTCAAGGAGATATGCTAACCATTTAAAAGAGAGAAGAGTGTGGTAGCCAACACAGCTGAAAGAATTTGAGATTGGAAGAGCACTTTGACATCAGACATGGAGATGCAGAGTTTGGAGTTTGCCCTGCTAGTTTTTGGTCTTGCTTTGGTCTAGTACTGTCTCCCTCTTCTCCCTTTACTCTCCTTTGGAATGACTATGTGTATTAGGTGCCATTATTGTATGTTGCAAGTATGTGATCTCCTTTTTAATTCTGATCTCATAGTGGGTTACAGTTAAGAGATTGCCATGAGTCTCAGAAGAGATTATGGACTTTTAAACAATGTTAAGCCTGTGATAGACTGTGGGAAAATTTGAAACTGTACTGGATGCGTTTTTGCGTTATGATATGTTACAAGCCTATGGAGCCAGAGTGGAATGTCGTGGTTGAATAGAAGTGGCCCTCATAGGCTCATATATTTGAACACTTAGTCATTAGGAGTGGCCCTATTTAGAAGGAGCAGGGGGTATGACTTTATTGGAAGAAGTGTGTTACTAGTCGTGGGCTTTGAGGTTTCAGAAGCCCATGCAAGACCCAATGGCTCTTTCTTCCTGTTTTCTGTCAATCCACATGTAGAATTCTCAGTTTCTTCTGCAGCACCATGTCTGCCTGTGTGCCTCCATGGTGAAGATGGACTAAACTCTGAAACTATAAGCAAGACCCAATTGAATGCTTTTCTTTATAAGAGTTGCCATGGTCATAGTATCTCTTCACAGCAATAGAACACTGACTAAGACATGTAGAAGTTCTGCCTGGTTCTTCCTCCCAGCCCCATGCTCCTAGAAATAAGACTCAAAATATATTTACAAATACTTTGGTCATATAGCTAGTCTCTTCTCTGACTAGATCATAACTTAAATCAGTCCATTTATTCTAATCTACATTCTGCCATGTGGCTGATTATCTCTGCTTAGATACAATGCATCCATCTTGTCACATCTTCCTTGGTGAATCTCCCTGTGCCCCACTCTATCCCAGAATTATTTTTGCCTCCTGGGTGTCCCATGTTCTAGTGTACCTTTTCCTATAGGTCATAGGTTTTAATTGACAGGTGATGTATCTACACAACACACAAGATAGTTTCTCTATAATTCTTCTTTTTAGTCCAATAAAAGGTTCTTCTTTCAAATATAAAACTTGAATACTATAATAACAGTTATGAAACTATACTGTATATATGCCCCAGTACAGGGGAATGCCAGGGTGGCTTGGGGAGCAGGGCAGGGTAAGGGTATAGGGGACTTTTGGGATAGCATTTGAAATGTAAATGAAGAAAATATCTAATAAAAAGATTTATTTATCTTATGTATATGAGTACACTGTAGCGGTCTTCAGACATACTGGAAGAGGGCATCGGTTTTCATTACAGATGGTTATGAGCCACCATGTGGTTGCTGAGAATTGAACTCAGGACCTCTGGAAGAGCAGTCAGTGCTCTTAACCACTGAGCCATCTGTCTAGGCCTCCACACCTTGTTTTTAAAAATTACTTCTATAATATTCCTAAATCTCCCCCTTTCCTTTCAAGCTTTTCCCCCTTACCTAAGAAAGAGTAATAGAGAAAAGGAAAGAAAGAAATTCCTGAATTTAAGTTTCCAAACTTTGCTTTTTCCCTATCCAAAATTATAACTATTTGTAACCAGTCTCTATTAAACAATGACAAACATCCAACACCCATTGCATGATCAATGATTATCCACCCCACTTCCTGGGAATGAGGTGTAGTTCTCTTATAATTGTTTCCTGCTGATTTTGGATGTTGTCTGTTTTGGGCAGAGGGCCAAGAAAGTTGGCAAACTGTTTGGTCTTAATAATGTCAATGAGAAGAATTTTTCTAAAGTGTTTATGCATCTTGTATTCCTATAAGGGGCATTAGAAGGTTTAGCTTGTCAGTCAGCCTTTAAAACATCTAGCTGCTGTAGTGATGCTTAGTGGTATCTTACACATGCCATTTTCATTTTCTTTGTAAAGAATGATGCTGAACAATTTATGTGCTCATTTTCTGTTCTTTTATTTTCTCTGGTGTAGTGGTTGGCTCATTCTTTTAATGTTACTTTATTATAAGAGTTCTTTATGCAGTCTGGGCAAGGTCTTGCTCACACTTAGGTCAAGCAATTATTTTCCTGTAAATTGCAGTTTATCTTTTCCTTCCTTTACATCATTATCTTTCAAAGAGCAACGGGTGTGACTGTGATTACAGATATATAATCAACACACTCTTTTATGCTTTGTGCATTTCTGTGACCTAGGAAATTCTTACCCATCCTAAAGGTATAAGTATTTTTCATTGACATATTATCTTGTAAGGATTATAGATTTATATTTTATATTGATAAATATCTATGATCTAATTTGAACTAATTTCTAAAAAGAGCATGAAGCAAAGATTAAATTTTATTTCTTATGTGAGCATCTACCTATTCTGACTCTAGCTTTGGAAAGCTAATTTCTCCACAGAAGAATACTGGATTTGTTTTATTTCTTCTTTTTCCTAAATTCATATTTATGACTGATGTTTAGTCTTACAGTTAGCTACCATAAGCCATCTAACATTTTTGTCCTTTCAAAAACTTGTCTGTTTTGGCTACTTTCATATATATATGCATATATGAATATACATATGTGTATTGTGAGTAAGACTGCCAATTTCTGGCTTTTTTTTTTTTACTTTTTATTTATTCTTTGTGAATTCCATATCCTGTACCTCAATCCCGTCTATCTCCCTTTCCCCTCATACCCATCCTCCACTCTTACAACCTCCTCCCAACAGAAAAAAAAGTCTTATGGTAAAAGCTGTAGTGTGTCACAGTGTGTCACACAGTCCAGCCCTTTGTCCACACTTCTTTGCTTGCACATGTTTATTGCAATGCTTTGTTGGTCTGGTACAAGGCCTTTGGCCTCTTTTTCTTAAAGAGACAGAGCTTAAAAGCTGTTTTGTTTTGGGGGAGAATTGATGTCCGCATCCGGGAAGTTACCTCAGGTTAGTTTGGTTCTATGCCCTCCCTTGGGCACCCTTTGTAGTTCGGTCTGGTTCTTCTTCCCAGATTCATGCTCTCAGAAATAAGACTTAGCCTCAAAATTTATTTCCAAATACATTAATTATATAACTAGACTCTTTTCTGAGTGGATTATAAGTTAAATTAAACCCATTTATTCTAATCTACGTTCTGCCACATCACAAGTACCTGCGCTCAAGTACCAAGCATCCATCTCATTATATCGTCCAGGCAAAGCTCCCTGTACCTCACTCTATCCCAGAACTCTTTCTGTGTCCCAGATATCCTACCTTATATTCTACCCTTTCCTATAGGCCAGACTTGTTTTTGTTTTTTTAATTGACAGGTGATGCATCCATATGATACCCAAGATAGCCTCTCTACAAAGACTCTCTGATTTAGTAAATTGATGGCTGTCTTCAAAGTTCCTGGGTTTCAGTACTAGACATGGTTTCCCTTTGTTGACTGGGTCTTAAGTCTAATTAAAGAGCTGTTGGTTACCACCAAAGTGTGCTCGGCACTACTGCACTCTTGGTTGTAATGACAAGCTCGTCACAGTTGTGGTTCATAAACACCATAGTTATGTGGAACTTTTAGTTTCTTCCCTCCACTGGAAGCTTGTATAGAGCACCTTCTGGTACCATGAAAAACAGTGCACAGGGAGAACAATTTCAGATCAAATCCTGCTTGGGGCCTCTAGGCTCAGGGTCTGAGATTTGTGATGTCTTTAGCAATAGGTATTTACTTTTTACCTCTAGATGGTGGGGGTAGAGCATCAAGGACAGTACCCATAGCCTGTGATGGTTTGGGCTCGTCAATCCAATGAATCCGTCTCCACCTCCCAGGAACGAGATTGCAAACATACACTTTGCTTAGCATTTTTGTTTTTTGTTGTGTTAATGTAGATGCTGGTGATTTAACCTGTGTTCTCATACTAGCAGTGCAAGCATTTTACTGATTAGTTTAGTCTTTCATGTTTTTATCATATGTCTACAGCTCCTTAACCCCTAGTTGACCAGATGATTGCCAAGCATAGTACCAGCTCCTCCCTCAATCCTTAGGCCGCTGCAGTATCTGTTGCATTTCAGTTACTGTTGCATTTTTCCATCAACGTTTATCCTTATCCATTGGTTTTTCCATGATGTGAGCTTCCAGACTTACATTCAGAAATACTGCTGACACCCTGACCCAATCAAATCCTGTCATCATTCCTTTCCGTTTTATCCATGCCTCCATATTGTCTAATTCAAGATGTAGTATTAAGAGTTGTTATTTATTTATTTATTTTCATGCTTTTTCTTTTAAAAATCTTTTCCTATTTAGTCCCTTTCTTTTTCCCTTTCTTCTTTTTTGTCTCTTTCCTTGTTTCTTTTTTGTTTCTCCTTCCTTTTTCCTCTTTCTTTCCTTTCTTCTTCTTCCTTCCTTACTATTTTCCTTTTTTTTTTTTTTTGACATAAACTCTTTCATCTGAGGCTAGCCTCAATTTTTTTATTTGGCAAGGATGACCTTGAGCTGTAGCTTCCTGGTGGTGGAATTCTAGGCATGCATTTGCTGTGCATGATTTATGTGGTGCTGAAGCTCAAACTAATTTAGCCAGCATCCACCACTGGGCACTGGCTGCTCTTCCTGTGTTCCCCTCTGCATTGCTGGTATGGCTTCTTCCTCATTCCTGCACAACCTTGTCCTAAAATCACCTTCTGGTGATCCATCCTTACCGTCGAGTTTATAATGGAAGCTACCTTACAATGTCTGATCTTTTATTCCATTCTTCCTCTATCCCCAGCACTTATCAGGTCTGATATACTCTGTAATTTACCTATCAAATTTGTTGATTGTTACTTATTCACAGTAGAATATGGGTTCCACATTTGTTCTGTTCCTGGTGACATTGAGGACAATGTTGGAAACACTGTAATCTCTCAGTAATGTTTGTTGAATAGATAATTTTCCTCTTGTGGTCAGATTTCAGGCAGGAAAGGAAGTAGATAAAAAAGAAGGTGAAGTAAGAAAGAATAAAGAAAAAACAGGTGTTGGGGGGTGTGGATAAAGAGAAAGAGAGAAGTGTTGGAAGAGGAGTAAGAAGAAAAAAAAAGTAGCCATCACTTGAAAATGGAAGCAAAGTTGAGAATTTTCCACTAACATCTGACTTGCTGGCTTTATCAACTCATAAATAAACAGAAAATCATTTATTTGTTATTTGAGGGATGCAGAGAAGCACCAGGACAGAGATCATCTCTGCATCTTGTCGTTCTTCCTTCAGGATACTTCATGCACTACATCTCAATAGCCTTGGTATGCTAGGGCACTAAGGATAAATGCACTAAGCTTTGGAATCTACCATAGTGGAAGTACTTCTTAGTGGTTACTGAATTCTTTGAAAACAAATATGGTTTTATTTAATTCTACAGGCAATCCTAATTTTGCAGCCATAGTTGTGTGGCAGCATGGCTTCATGACCCAGAAGATAACATTATTGTTCTGGTTGTGTTTCAAAAAGCAAAACAGATTCCTCTTCCTGAAAGTACCACCTCTTCATTTTCTAGCACCATAGGGGACATGGGCAAGGTTCTGCTCAAAGTCCTCAATAGTTCTTAGAGACAAGGTTGTTCAGTAGCTAAAGTAGATAAATTAATGGGGTCAGTGGGTTGTATTGGGTAGGGGAGAGAAAGAGAAAAAGAGAGAGAGGGAGAGAAGGAGAGAGAAAGGGGGAGGGAGGGAGAGGGAAGGAGAGAGAGAGCTCTCTTCAAGTTCTAATGATCTGTTTTGAATGTGCTTTCCTCTCAGAGAAGCAGAATGGATGTTGGAGAGTCTTGTACTCCTAGCTCTGACACTACCCACTGATCTATCTTGCTCTGGGCTCACTTTTCAGCCACACTAGCACTTTCCATGCCATTCCTGGCCTTGATGGTCTCTGTGTTCTTGAATTGGCTGAGCTTCCTTCCTTCCTTCCTTCCTTCCTTCCTTCCTTCCTTCCTTCCTTCCTTTCTTTCTTTCTTTCTTTCTTTCTCTCTCTCTCTCTTTTTTTTTTTTTTTTTTTGGTTTTTCAAGACAGGGTTTTTCTCTGTGTATCCCTGGCTGTTCTGGAACTCACTCTGTAGACCAGGCTAGCCTTGAACTCAGAAATTCACCTGCCTCTGCTTCCCAAGTTCTGGGATTAAAGGCGTGCACCACCACCCGCTGGCTGGCTGAGCTTTCTTGATTATTCAAAGAATTTTTGAGTCATTGTACTCAAAGTCAGATACTGAAAAAAATAAGGACTTGTATTCAGTGGGCAAGACTGCATCTTCCTGATTGTGAGAATGTCAGAGGGCAGCTGCTGGAAAAGTTCCCTCCATTACTCTGTCAACTCATTAGAAACTATTAAACTAATTGCCAGTTCTCTTTAGGATAGTGTGACCATGTGACTATTTCCAGCAAATGAGAATCAATGGAGGTGTTCAGGAAACTTCTGGCCTTGGAGTTAGTGTGACTTTTCAAGTACTTTAAATTTTCTTTCTAGAACAATTCCAAGACTACATGTTGAGATAAATCTAGCCTTAAACTATAGTAGCCACAAGGAGGAATTTCCCAGGGTTACTTACATGGTGTAAGAAAATTCAGTTCTCTTAGATTTCTGAGATTTGGGTTTGTTGTTTTTACTATCAATGAAGAACTCAACTTATGAGTAATTTCGAAACCATTCATAAATATTTTCCCAAGTGAAATACACGCTCAGTATATTCTTCTAACATTTCTTTGAGAACATACTTGGTCAAGTTCAAATCAAGTTTACTCCTTAATAGCAAAGTACCGAAAGAAGGCAGAAAGTTATTCCAGAACTGGGTCAAATAAATAGTTGTTTGTAGATGACATGAAGAAGAAACTTAGAGAAATAGAATTAACCGGAGGTTTTGTCTGGAAAAATTTCCATATGGGAAAGGAATAGGATTCAACCTTAGAGACTCAAAGGACAGTAGCTGAGTTGGGGAGAGGGGATGAATAGAAAACAGACAGATTTGTGAGTGTAGGACTCATAGAGCATGTAGAGAAGAGAGAGTCAAAACACACATGTCAACAATTACACAAAAGCATGCATAATGTCACTCAACCGGGGATGCTAAAGTCCTCATTCTCCAAGTTTCATTAAATACTCAGTAGACTGGACCATAGGCATAAGAAAATGAGAGGGGGAAAAAGTGAAGGGTGTAATTACCACATGGTCCTTCAGTCTCTAAGATGGTGCAATGTACTATGTAAAGAACCAAACTAAGAGATACCCTTCTGTGATCTGGGCAGGACAAATAGCAAACAGAATGACAGCTAGGGAGGTCTTCTCCAGGTACCTGCACATCCCTCTTATCTTGTAGATGGGAGACCAAGTTCTTTGTAACTATTGGAAGGGTCAGACACTCCTGTGGTTCTCTTGGGTTGGCATGTCTTTCTGATTTCTGTACCTGGCTTCTTCAAATTTGTGAACCATTCTTCTCAATTTACAGGATACGATAGGCCAGCACAGGGAAAGCTGACATCTGCATTTCTTGTTCAGTGGCTTGTTATCACTTTTAAGATCATCTATATACTTTCTTTCCAAATTCTGGTCTTTTAAATTCAGAATTTTATTCAAAATTTAGAATTTATGGTTAATCAGCCCTACACAGGGAATTTTAAAGCTAAATACAGATTATTCTTCATGCTTTGAGTTCCACTTGCTGATTGTGACATCTGAGACAGCAGGAGTTGGCATGATCATGAATGTTAAATGGTGCACAAAATAACCACTCTGTTGCTGAACTACAGGGCTCGATGGTGATTTCTTTGGCAATACCTGGGAAACTATGAATGGATTTCCAATAAATACACAATAACATAATTTATATATGATGACAATTAAAGTAACAAGAGAATCTCAAGGAGTAAATATTTTATGTAGTGAATTAACCATGCAAGACTCATTCATGAATGCTAATTAGGATACTGAGGTTAAATCCCTATGTGTTATGAAGTCAGCTTATGCTCAATAATCAAGTAGATAAAGACTAATGAGGCAGGATTTGTATTTTGATTAACTGTTAGCTCTACTTCCCAAAATGTACTATCACATGGCCAATGGAACATTTCTGCTCTCACTAGGTTTATCCCACTACTGTTGAGTCAGGATAGGGAGCTTGTATGGATACCATGAGCCTGGAAACACAGGGGAAAGCCTCACCACACCAGGCCTGAGAAGGCCAAGTGTGTCAGGAAAAAAATGTCATTTCAGAGATTTTCACACCCATAATCCATGGGACTTGTGAAGATGTCACTTTGATTTTGCACATAAAACTAGGCTCAAGATATGGAGGCAAGGGAACTAGTCAGTGGCCCAATGCAATCACAAGGCTTCTCTGGAGGGGAAAAAGAAAACTGGGGTTTCGGATGAGGTAAACCTGTAGCTGGGGTTGAATATGGAGAACGTTCTATGAGCCACAGAATTCATTAGCTCTGGAAGCTGGGAAAGGAAAGGATATGTTTTCTCCTCTCGAGCTGTGAGGGAAGTCTATAGTCTTTTTTACAGCCACCAAGTGAAACCTACAGAAGTATAAGGTAATAATTTGCTACTTAAGCCATAATGTCTATGTTAACCATATGTCTATGGTATCTCTAGTTCTTGACACAAGGATGCTTACTAGATGAATGCATCAGTAAAATTACTTGTTCTTCTGATACATGCCAACTACAATCTCATTGGCACATACAATTCAACAGTAACTGAGGCTCAATCTATGATCTTGAAAAAAAAATCTAGAAATATCTGTTTAAAAATTCTTACTTGCCTTTACTATAAGTTCATAAGAGAGATGACACTTCACTTTGTGAAGTAAGCATGCCAGGTCAGGTATTGTAACCTGTGTACATTGGAAACACTTATTTCCATGTTCTCTGCCCAGATTTTATTTTCTTTATAGGATTACTACCCTGTATATTTAATTTCTTTGCTTACTTTCTCTACTTTCCTTTTGGAAGGCAAAATTTGTGAAAGCAAGTAACTTGCCTAGGTTTGGGGCACAATCACCTTTTCAGTTGCTTTGCTTTTTGCTGTGACAAAACACAGACAAAAGCATTTTAAAGATGCAGGTTTGGGCTCATTGTCTAAGGAGAAGCAGCCCATAATTTTTTGATAAAATGTGACAACAGACAAAGGAAACAGTTTGTTATATAGTGTTCATTGTCAGGAAACACACACAGAGAAGAAGGGAGGGACGAAGGGAGGGAGGGGGAGAGAGACAGAAAGACAGAGACCGAGAGAAAGACAGATGGACAGAGATACAGAGATAGATGCAGTGATAGGGAGACAGAGAGACAGAGAGATGGATGGATGGATAGATAGATAGATGGAAAGATGGATAGATGGATAGAGATAAATACACAGCTGGCTCTCTCCTTTTTAAATTTTTATTTAGTCTGGGACCCAAGCCTGTGGGATAGTGCTGTCTAAATTAAGGGTGAGCCTTTCTTTGCTGGTGAGATCTCTCTGGAAATACCCACATAGAAGGCCCACAAGTGTGTTTCTTAGGTGATTAAATATAGTCAAATCAACAATGAAGACCAATTATCATAATTACATATCACATTTCTCCCAGGCAGGTGGATTAAAATATCAGTGTTTAGAGGACTCATGGAATTAGGAACCTGTCTTGATCTAAAACCGTCTGTAGGTCTCTAAGCTCCCACGTGTCAGTGACTTTCATCTGAAGACCTGTGCCTTATTAACAGCACAGTGAGGAGGTCACAGGTGGACATTCTTTGGTCCATGAAAGCTTGTTTTTTTTTTTTTTTTTTTAACTTGTCTGTTAAGTAGCTTAAACAGACTTTCCTCAGGGCAAGAAATCCATGGTAGAAAAGTAAGCCTTAAAGATGCCACCCACTGAAACTTATAGAGGAGAAAGTGGGGAAAAGCCTTGAAGATATGGGCACAGGGGAAAAATTCCTGAACAGAACAGCAATGGCTTGTGCTGTAAGATCGAGAATTGACAAATGGGACCTAATGAAACTCCAGAGTTTCTGCAAGGCAAAAGACACCGTCAATAAGACAAAAAGACCACCAACAGATTGGGAAAGGATCTTTACCTTTCCTAAATCAGATAGGGGACTAATATCCAACATATATAAAGAACTCAAGAAGGTGGACTTCAGAAAATCAAATAACCCCATTAAAAAATGGGGCTCAGAACTGAACAAAGAATTCTCACCTGAGGAATACCGAATGGCAGAGAAGCACCTGAAAAAATGTTCAACATCCTTAATCATCAGGGAAATGCAAATCAAAACAACCCTGAGATTCCACCTCACACCAGTCAGAATGGCTAAGATCAAAAATTCAGGTGACAGCAGATGCTGGCATGGATGTGGAGAAAGAGGAACACTCCTCCATTGTTGGTGGGATTGCAGGCTTGTACAACCACTCTGGAAATCAGTCTGGCAGTTCCTCAGAAAATTGGACATAGTACTACCGGAGGATCCAGCAATACCTCTCCTGGGCATATATCCAGAAGATGCCCCAACTGGTAAGAAGGACACATGCTCCACTATGTTCATAGCAGCCTTATTTATAATAGCCAGAAGCTGGAAAGAACCCAGATGCCCCTCCACAGAGGAATGGATACAGAAAATGTGGTACATCTACACAATGGAGTACTACTCAGCTATTAAAAAGAATGAATTTATGAAATTCCTAGCCAAATGGATGGACCTGGAGGGCATCATCCTGAGTGAGGTAACACATTCACAAAGGAACTCACACAATATGTACTCACTGATAAGTGGATATTAGCCCCAATCCTAGGATACCCAAGATATGAGATACAATTTGCTAAACACATGTATCTCAAGAAGAATGAAGACTGAAGTGTGGACACTATGCCCCTCCTTAGAAGTGGGAACAAAACACCCTTGGAAGGAGTTACAGAGACAAAGTTTGGAGCTGAGATGAAAAGATGGACCATTTAGAGACTGCCATATCCAGGGATCCACCCCATAATCAGCATCCAAACGCTGACACCATTGCATACACTAGCAAGATTTTATCGAAAGGACCCAGATGTAGCTGTCTCTTGTGAGACTATGCCGGGACCTAGCAAACACAGAAGTGGATGCTCACAGTCAGCTAATGGATGGATCACAGGGCTCCCAATGGAGGAGCTAGAGAAAGTACCCAAGGAGCTAAAGGGATCTGCAACCCTATAGGTGGATCAACATTATGAACTAACCAGTACCCCGGAGCTCTTGACTCTAGCTGCATATGTATCAAAAGATGGCCTAGTCGGCCATCACTGGAAAGAGAGGCCCATTGGACATGCAAACTTTATATGCCCCAGTACAGGGGAACGCCAGGGCCAAAAAGGGGGAGTAGGTGGGTAGGGGAGTGGGGGTGGGTGGCTATGGGGGACTTTTGGTATAGCATTGGAAATGTAAATGAGCTAAATACCTAATAAAAAATGGAAACAAAAAAAAAAAAGAATGTCAAAAAAAAAAAATAAAGATGCCACCTGCCCAACACTGGAGACATAAATACAGGGGACCAAGGTATCAGTTTCCAAATTAACCCTTAGCTTGGCATAGCTCTGGTAACTGAAGTGGCTTCTGCCTCAGGGTTGTCACCTAACAGCATGGGTCTGCAATGGCTGGATCCAAACATTTCCTTAGGCTATCTTTCAGAGAAGTCTAAAGATCCTGACTAGTTTGTGTCAACTCCCCACAGAACGTAGGGAAGATGTACAGAGATGGCAGGATAAGGATTTGAAGTGCGT
Source organism: Mus musculus (assembly GCF_000001635.26). Classification (NCBI taxonomy): domain Eukaryota; kingdom Metazoa; phylum Chordata; class Mammalia; order Rodentia; family Muridae; genus Mus; species Mus musculus. The sequence continues at coordinate 85,130,135 of NC_000084.6, forward strand.
TCTGACTAGCACACACCATGCTTTTCTCAGAGCATCCAAGTTGGCTCTGCTTTGGGGAGAGGGACCATGGGTGACATGGGGCAACTGCTCCAGGAAAATAGTTATTTAAGCTCGCAGAAGGTTGTGTAGGGGAGTTTCCAATAAAGAGGCAACCAGATCATCTTTGATGCTGGACATAATCTAATGCCTGCCCCAGCTTAAGACAAACATGAAAGGAGGCAAGAAAGCCTTGGATTGTACACTTACTCTGATCCCATGGTGACTTGGCTCAGTTCCATTCTAAGTTTTCAAATTTATTCTCTAGTTTGTCAGGGTCTTCTGTTATTGCAACTTCATATAACTGCAGGAAGTACTGTGAAGAACACACTTGCTTTGCCACTAGTAGGAATAGCCATGGTGGTGTTTTCTGTAGAAATCTATTAGCTGGTAAGAATTCCTACTTCAACTATGATTACAGCAGGGGTCTGTATAGAGATTTTTGATTACCCAGTCTCTGTTCTGTATCAACAGCTTCACCCAGTAGCTTTTGTCTGCAGTAGACTCTCACAAAGTTAGAGGAATATCCAATCCAACACTGACCAAGGAGAATTGTTTTAAGGTAAATGGTAACTCAAGATTCTGTGTGATTCTTTAATAACTACCATTTCTCCATATCCCAGCCTGGAAAGGACTCTGTCTTCAAGCTGTCTTTAGCCTCCCTCACTTTCCCTTGTTATAAGCTCAGCTACCCTCCAGCTTCCTCTTCCCTTCTCACCTTGAAGTTTAATACTCTCAATAAACTTTTATTTCATCTTTCATTTTCCTCTGCTCTTAATGACTTCCATTTACACCTTTTCCTATTGGTCTTAGCACTGTGCTGGGATGCTGGCACCTGGATCTTCCCAGAAAGATAATTCTCTCACTATTGTATCCTGTTACATCATGCTGAGATGTTGGCTTAGAAAAAGAGTTTCAGGGCTAAATATTGAACCCTCCAGCCACAATTCCTCAGGGTTCTCATTCTCTGCCAAGTTAAAGACACAAGACATCTGCCTTAGAAACTCATGATAACATTTACTTTCTTGATTTAAACCTATGTTGGTATAATGCATGTGGTGTTCTTCAGGCCTCTTCTTGGCCACATATTGTAGCATATCATATGTAAACGGGTTGTATCCTCCTAGAATGTTATGCTCTTGAGTAATAGTTTATGCTTTGAAACTCCAGCATACATCACAGTATTCATGTGAAACCATCAAGGAATTGGTACTAAGCTGAGTGTCACGTTCCTTCTTGTATTGCTCCCTGTCACTCTTTCCGTAGGTCTCATTGTAGGTTTTTGCAATTACTTTTTTATTTTTTGAGACTACAATTTAATTATATCAATTTTTCCTTTCCTTTCTCATGAAACCTTTCCCACTCTCTCTCAGATTTACGCTCTCTTGAATTGTTGTACTTCTAAGAGTATAAATATATAATAAAATATATACTTAAATATGTAAATATAACCTACCAAGTCCTTACAATGTTTCCTATGCATATATGTTATCAGGGCTGGTCATTTTAACTGAATTACCAATTTCTATGTTCTTTGCTGAGATAAATTATTTCTCCCACTCTAAGGATTCCTTAACTGCCTGTAATTCCTTGTCTGGAGTAACAACCTTTTGGTAATTCTCCCTTCCATGTGTCTCTTAGTATCTTTACTGTTCATGTCATGTTAGGCAGCCATGTTGATTATACGTTATGGATGTAGCTTCACTGACATTTTTATGAGACAAGATCTCACCACCAACTTCTTATTCCTCTGACTCTTAACATACCTTCTCCTCTTTCCACAATGACTCCTGAGCCTTCAGTGCATTGTAGTTATATCAGTTGGGACTGGGCTCTACAACTCAATCATTGAACAATCATTTTTGGTAGTGATCTCCATCTGTTGTAAAGATAAATTTTCTTTATGAGGAATGAGACCTACAGTTATCTGTGGGAAGAAAGATAAATATTTAGAATGCAGTTTTTCTGTACCAGGAATGATTCATTTCCTGTTGGAAGGATTTTAAGTCCAATTAGAGAGCTCTTGGCTACCACAAAGTGTATGCCTGTCACTGTTGTAAGCTTAGAGTTATTGTACCATGCTGGTTTGCATTGTTCATAGGCATCATAGCTAGGTATGAGTTTTGGTTACTTCCCTCTTTTGGAAGTTTGCACGACGCCTTCTAGAACCATGAAATCTAGTCTTCAGGGAAGAAGCTTGAAGGCCAGATCCAGCTTGGTACCTCTGGGTCACATGTCCAAAATGCATGCTGTGTTCAGCCATAGAGACTTATATTTCCGTTTTGGGGGATGAAAACCAATGGCAACAGCAATAGCGTATGATATCTTGGGAATCTCATGGATAACCATGACTAACAACTTGTCAGAGGCCTCCCCATTCCTGATATGACTTCTGGGGTTGAGCACTGTCAGCCAGATGAGAAGATTTTATTTAAATAATGCATGAATATATAGACTCACTTGTACCTTAGGTACTGTTAGGTAGATAGTTAATAGTATGATGCCATATGCCTTTTTGCAGCCATCCTTACTGTGATTTTATCCCCCTCTCTCATTTTCTAAATTTATCTCCCACTACCCTAGTTTAGACCCCCTTGTTTTCCAAATTCCCCCTTTAGATCAGATGTTCTTTGCTCATTGGCCCTCCCACACCCTTGATCCCTGTTTACTTATCTTATTTCTGCAATAATTCATCATTATATATTCAATTCACAGCTGAAGATTTGGGGCTAGGAACTGAAGATGGTAGAGAACATGTGATATTTGTCTTTATGGATCTGGCTTACTTCACTCCATCTTCCCTAGATAATTCATTATCCAGCCACACTGCTGAATTTATAATTTATAGAAGTTTTCTTGGATCTCTAATGTCTAGTATCATGTGGCCTGCAAATTGGGATAAGCTGACTTCTCCTTGCCCTATTTGTATCCCTTTAATTTCCTTCCCTTATATCATTACTCCAGCTAGGACTTGAAACACCATATTGAAAAAAAGTGGGGATGTGGACAGCTGTGTATCGTTCTTGACTTCAGTAGGATTGCTTCAAGGTTCTTTTTTTTCCATTTAGGATGATTCTGACTATGGGTTTCTCGTATATAGTGCTTATTGTGATCAATATGTTCCTTGTGGTCTTACATTCTCTAGGACTTTATAATAAATGCATGTTGGATTTTTGTCAAAGCCTTTTTTTTCTGTATCTATTAAGATGATCATGTGATTTTTGTCTTCTAGTCTATTTATTTTGTCTATTATATTTATTGATTTGCATATATTGATCCATTCCTACACTTCAGGTGATAAAGCCAACTTGGTCATAGTGTATAATTCTTTTTATGTAGGTCCATACTCTGTTTGAAGTATTTTATTATGTATCTCTGAGTCTATGCTCATCGTAGATATTGGTCTACAGTTTTATTTTTGTGTCTACTTGGTTTTGGTATTACAGTGACACTGACCTCAAAGTAGTTTGGGAATGTGTCTTCTGTTTCTACTTTTTAGAAAGTGCAAGAATGACTTGTTTTAGTTCCTCTTTGAATATCTAGTAGAATTCTGCTGAGAATCCATCTGACCCTGGGTGTTTTCTTTTTTTTTTTAGATGGAAGGCTTCTTATTAGCATTTCAATCACTTCATTCGTTACGGGTCAGTTTAGGTTGCAGACTGTTTCTTGGTTTAATTTTAGTGAGAAATTCATCCATTTCTTTTAGGTTTTCCAGTTTAGTGGAGTACAGATTTTTAAAATATTTCCTTACAATAGACTGCATTTCTTTGGTGTCTATTGTAATGTTTCTCTGTTCATTTCTACTTCTGTTAATTTGATTCTTTCTTCTTTTTTCCTTTTTCTTTTGGATAATTGTTCCAATGATTAGTTCAAAAAGATTAAAACCACTTTCTGCATCGTATCTAACCACAGTGCAACAAAACTTAATTTTCACAGCAAACAATTTTCTAGCAAATATGCAAACACATGGATATTACAACTTATTATCCAATGATCTGGCAAGTTTGCCTATTTTTTTCAAAGAGCCAGCATGTAGATTTGTTAACTTTTTCATTGTTTTGCCTTTATGGAACTGATTTCTGCTCTGGGCTTTTTATGTCTTGCCATCCTTGGGGTTTGTATCTGTTTTGTTCTCATTTTCCCAACTTTTTGACTTAAACCATTATGCTATTCATTTTTGTGAACTTTCTGAATACTTAATGTAGACACCTAGAACTATAAATTCCCCTCTTAGGATTGCTATGAATACAACCTAGAGGATGTGTGTGTGTGTGTGTGTGTGTGTGTATGTGTGTGTGTGTTCATTTTTATTTAATTCTGGGAAGTATTTTACATCTTAATTTCTTATTTGCCTCATACATCCATACATCATTCAGTAATAAGTTGTTAATATCCATGTGTTTGCATATTTGCTAGAAAATTGTTTGCTGTGAAAATTAAGTTTTGTTGCACTGTGGTTAGATACGATGCAGAAAGTGGTTTTAATCTTTTTGAACTTGTGAATTTTATTTTGTGTCCCAGAATGTGACCTGTGTTAGAAAACCTTCTGTGTGCCATGGTTCTCTGTACACATATAGGCGGCTCTGCTGAAGTCACCTCTCTCCCAATACTTGCTTGCTTCTTATGTAACCTTAGAGAGGGACTAAAGGAAAACTTCCTGCCTTCCTGCTTCCTAAGCCTATTGAGTATCTTGTAGGTTTCACAAGACTCCTGCTTCCCTTTAGGAGATCATGTTTCTATGTAGTAGAAATAGCTATACAATAAACAGCCAGGCAAGAGGCATCTGAAGTAAAATCTCAGGGAATTCTCAGTTAGATCTGTTAGTGACTCAAATACAGAATTTATTCCTTCTGGCAATGCTGCATGACAATGTGCAGAGTACAGCCAATCAGGAGACCTGCCCATGCCTCACAGTGCAGAGTTCTGATTGGAGTTCAGTCATACAGACCCGCCTGGCCTCTTTCCCCAGTCTTTCAGAGGCTGATTAGAAGTCTGCAATCCCAATCACACTGACCAGCTGACTCGAGTATTTCTGGACACTCAAGACAAATGCACTTTTCGGGCTATCAACATTTCCAAAATGAAACTGTCTGCACGTCAGTTTAAGTTCTTTACTACATGGAAAGCTACTCTCAATATTTTCCATTTTCTAGGTAAGTGCTCCAATATTTAAAGGAATGTGCTTATACTGTGTGGTTTGTAAGGCTTGTCTTGAAGCCAAGATGGATAATGGAAGATGGATTCTTAGCTGTTATCTTACAAAAGCATTAACTCAAAAGCATTGTCTATACTTTACCAAATGATTAAATGTACATGGTATCAAATAAACCACAAACACATATGCAGTATGACCCTGGTTTCAACAGGGAAATTTGTCTATCTAAGATATTAATTGCTTCTGTTATCCCTGTGACAAAATACCTACTACACAGAAGCTAAATTTCATGGGAGATAATCATTTCAGCTCATGGTTTTAGAGGCCACAGTTTCTCATGACATGGAAGGCACGATAGTGGGAATAGTTCAGTCTGCCAGTGAGCAGTCTCGCACATTTGGAAGCAGAGAAGGCAACCAGAACAGCGCTGGGCTATCATCTTCATGGTCTGCCTTCAGTGACCCAACTGCTGCTTACGGCCCATGACCTAAGGATTTCCCATCCTCCTCTAATGCCTCCACTGGGGCCTGGGTAATTTCAGATTCAAATCATAACAAATATGGTCAGAAAATGCCAGGGTGCTTCCTGTCCATTTGACTGAGGTAATTTCTGTTGACTGAACGTACCACTGCTATTTTGTGTGTGCTGTGCTGTGCTATCGTGTTTGTCTAAGTGACTACACCCTGGCTGTGTCTGTGATGCTCCATGCTCAGCCTTTAAGGTTGCCATTAGCTTCTTTATTCTGCTCTGGCAGCTTCTGCTCTTTCACTGCCGATTCCACAATGCCAGGGTAAGGCTTGCCTCTAACGCAGATGTGTTTGGAAATGCTTGCTACAGAATTATTTTCATTTCCTGCAAGATGATTAGGAATGCTTCTAATTACTTCTTTCCTGCAGACTTATTGTTGCAAAGTTTATAAGCATATCGAGTGTCTGCTAAATCATGTACTAATTATGAGACCCTGCATACAAAGCTTTGTCCTATGCTTCCTTTCGCAAATAATGTCTTTGAACACACACACACACACACACACACACACACACACACACACACACACACAGAGTCCTGGGAACATTGGTTGATTTTTTTGCCCATAACTGTTTATATAAGCTATAGTGGCTGCATTTTCTCAGCTAAAATTTGGGACACATGGTTTAGCCAGGATGACTATACATATGGGTACACAGGACATAATATTTCTTTCCCAGAAAACCTGAGACATATGCTGTCCATATGCATAGAATATATGGCCTCTTTCATGTCTATTTATTGATCCATTTCTAGTCACAAGAATATGTAACAATAGAAATGTAGTTTTTATAGCTACATCAGGAAATTTTCCATTTGGGAAAGATATTCATCATTTCTGTTTATGGCAAAATTACTTCTCAATTTAGTGGCCAGCTTTACAGTGAAGTTATGTATCTTGGCTTTGATATTCCTTCGTGAATATATCTCTTCACTTCTATTTAGGGATGCAGTTTCTCTCTAGGCAAAAAGAAAAAAAAGTGCTGTGTGTATCCATTTATTCTGAAAATGTCTGTGGAGGAGGCTGCTTGGTGGGGAATGGTTTCAAAGTAGGTGTATGGGGAACAAGCTAAAAAAAAAAAACCATAAAAGTTTGTGAAGTTATGTCTACGTTAGGGTCAACAAACATTGGTGTTTTAAAAAGTGAAATTAGTGAAAGATGAAGAGAAGGTGAGAAAGTGCTTCAAAAATAAAGGATATAATATTTTAGGGGTCACGATTTTCTTCTAGTTGTCCATTTTGCATTTTGGCCCCAAGTGGGTGTGGATAGAACAAGCAGATGTCTCCAATCCATGGTATAACAAACAAGGTTGACAAGAAACAGAATGAACATCGGTGATACTCACAAGAGTGTCTATTAAGTGGACTTGAATGCCGAATTGCTGAGAGTAGTTATCATTTAATAATGAAAATCCAAACAGAACTGATAATACAGGCCCAAACTGTGGGAACAGCTGACTCAGAGATTGAGGCAGAGGGATTATAAAGTGGAAGCCTGCCTGCTGCCTGGATTACAGAGGCATTAGTTCAATGCCTGCCTGGGCAACTTAGTGCAGTTACAATGTCTCAGAGTAAAATAAATAAATAAATAAATAGATAGATAGATGAATAAATAGATGAATAAGTAAATAAGTAAGTAAGTAAAACAGCCAGAAACATAGCTCAGTGGTAGAGCTGTTGCCTAGCATCAACAAGGTCCAAAGTTCAATTCCCAAAACTTCAAAAATCCATAAATCAATCAATAAAATGAAAGTAATTTGGTAAGCAATAGTGTGTGACAGACTATTAAGACAGTCTTGTAGACAGAGGTAGCCCCTGAAGTAAGCAAGTGATGGTGTATTTAATTGGAAGCTAAACAAGAATTTCCTCCCTGGCCTCTAGTAGCTTGCATGCTTCTCATGTGACCTTCAGATAGTCCATGGGACTCATTTGAAGCACAAGGCAAGTGGTAAGAGTGGCACGGGGACTTCCTACTGTTTTTCCTTCCATTAGGCAGTTTTCAACCAAAGCATCACCTAATATTCTTCAGTTTGGGTAACAATATAATTACTTAGCATCTCTCCAATTTAGTTTTCTCTATTGGGCCACAAAAAGCAATTTTCTCCTCTATCTCTTCTAATTTGTGAAGGCCAGCAGTCACAACTTTGCTTAAAACTTTTCAATTGTTTCCCGTTATTCCTAGAATAAGGGAAAAGTTGTTCACATTGCCAGCTGTTTTTCTGTTTCTTTGATTTGCTGTGGCCAGTGCACTAAAGTTCTTGTGATGAAAATGTGAAATGTTCCCCATTGGCTCAGGCCTGAATGTTTAAACTGTTGACCCATAGCTGGTAGCACTTTTTGGGAAGGTTGAGTAATCTTTAAGAGGTGGAGCCTAAGAGGGAATCTATCAAGCCTCATTTCCTCTTCACTTTCTGCTTCCTGGGTAAAGGTTCAATGTGACCATTAGGTTTCTGCCCTTGCCATTATGCCTTTCCTGCCCATCATGTCTTCGCTAGCATGATGGACTATGTCCCACTGGAACTGTAAGCCCAAATAAATCCCTCCTGCCTTATGTTTCTTTGTCAGGATATTTTATCAGTGCAACCAAGATAGTTCCCATCGACCACTTGCTTCCTGGCTTTGAGGACCTGTGGTAATTTTGAGCACTTCTTAAAAACATTCTCTTTTTTACCCTGGCTAACTTCTTACTATCTATCATAGTTCCATTTATGAGCCACTCCAAAGAACCTTTTCTGACTTGTCAGCTTAGGTTTGTCAACCTCCTATTGGCTTTCCTACTTTTGGAAAACTTTAATCCGAATGTGAAAACTCTCACCTTTACTAGCTTAAAATTTACAAGACTGGGAACTCTATCTGGTTTATCTTTGTTCTCCCCCTAAGATAGCACATACCTGTCCCACAGCACAGGTGTAGTATGGGATATGTACTTACCATGCTATAGGTATGTAGAGCTCCCAGTAGGACCATGTGTTGAGTGCTTGGTCTCCATGTGGTCATGCTCTCTAGGGTGTTAGTCAGAACTTTAGGAGGTGGTGTAGTTGGAGGAAGTAGATTACTGAGGATGCACTTTTGGAGCTTATGTCTCGTTCAAGGGCATCTTATCATTTTCCGATTGTCTGTTATGAGTGACTGCTGCCAGGTGCTACTCACCTGCATGAGTTGAGAAGCTTCTGTTTCTCCCACATGCTTCTACCACGATGTTCTACCTCACTGTGTGATCAATAACTGTAAACTCAAAGACTATGGACCGACATGTCTGGAAATTAGCCAATGTAAATAATCCTCCCTATAGTTTTCAGATATTTTGTCATGCTCAAAAACTCAAATGTGGAACAGAGGACCTAGAGAAGTCAGTGCTGTGACTAAATCTGACTGAGTGGTTCTCAGTGTTTGAGACTGGTTTTCAGAGGAAATATCAAAGAGTCTGGATATGTGGTCTTGAGAAGCCTCGAGTTCGGTAAGCAGAGCTGAGTGGGTGATTTTAGAGGGAATTAGGAATGTCAAGTGCTGCTAGGAATGCTGTTAAGATTATGGTGATATCAGACAGGAATGAAAAGTCCACTGGGAATTGGATTTAAGACATGTGCGTTAAATCCTGGCAAAGACTCTGTCTATATTTTTCTACATGTTCTGAGACTTTATGCGATGTATTTAAGGGGATGGATTAAGTAATCTGGGGATGAACTTTTAAGATAGTCCAGCCACTCAGACTATAACATGATTCTTACTAGCTGCTTTTGGTCAGGTTAATAGCGGTCATCAGAAGCAAACAGCAGAGTGGAAATACTAAAATGTTGGACTTTTGCCAGCAAAGCCCTAGTAAAGTGGGGGATAACAAAGGCAAGATTGCTGAAAAGGTTATGATCATGAAAAAGAAGTGAAGTGGTTTTGCATCAGGACAGTAACTATGTTTTCAGATCATTCAGACATCTAGGGGACTCTATTGAGAAGCTCAAGGATGTGAAAAAAGAAAGAAACAAACAAACAAAAAAAACAGCTCACCCGAGTCTCTCTTGGGAAGAGGATGTTTCTTTTCTTTTCTTTTCTTTTCTTTTCTTTTCTTTTCTTTTCTTTTCTTTTCTTTTCTTTTCTCTTCTCTTCTCTTCTCTTCTCTTCTCTTCTCTTCTCTTCTCTTCTCTTCTCTTTTCTCTTCTCTTCTCTTCTTTTCTTTTTTTCTTTTTTCTTTTTCTTTTTTTCTTTTTTCTTTCTTTCTTTTTTTTTTTTTTTTGTAGTGTAGCTTGGTTTTATTTATGTCCACAAGTATTTCAAAAAAATTACAAAATACTCAAATGGAGAGAACATAGAAGTCACGATTTTCTGGGTGTCTACTGTTTACACTGTGTTATCTCATGGCAAACTACTCAAATACACACTTAGCTCCGAGATCTAAAGAAATGCAGCGATCAGAATGTCCACTCGCTCCACTGCAGTGAGACGTGAAGCCCAACCTTGACGACACTGAACAAGATACGCACAGAACACAGAAAGCAAACCCAAACTTCAAATGAGAGCAAGCAAAGTCCAAAAGGAAGCCAAGAGGCCAGGCTTCAAAGACACCACAGAGGTCCAGGGCCTCCAAACCAACTGTAGTCAGTCACGTAGGAGATGAAGACTCTGAGCCTTGGGACAGGGGAGAAACCCAAAACTAACAAAGAAACACTTCCAGACAGATTTCAAATACAGACTTCAAAGTACTTCACTCTTTCTCTTTGGAAATGGGTACTGGAGAGGAAATAAAGGCTTAACTGAACAGCAGACTCAGTTAAAGGGGGAAGGAAGTGGTGGCATGGGACAGAAAGGACCTGCCTGTCCGGAGCCTGTGGGGGTCTTCCTCAGGCCAGAGGGCTGGAGGGCAGGCCATCTGGAGGGCATGTCACCACCCCCAGAAGAAAAACATGCCTTCATGCCAAGTCAGCTGCCTTCATGCCAAGACGGCTAGAAAGTTTGATGACAAAAGGTTAATTTGAGCTTGCCTCCTATGAAGAACCAAAGTTAAGGCAGAAATGGAATGAGAAAAAGAAAGTTAGAAAACAAAACAAAAAAGCTACAAACATTTCCAACAGACAAATGGATCCTAGCTGCCCCATGCATGGTTCTGGGAGCATGAGGCTCAGCCATACCTGAGTCAGAGCCTGGAGCAGAGCGTGCCAGCTGAACCACAGGCCTCTTCTCTCCGCAGGGCCAGGACACACCTCATCTACTGACCCACAGATGGCCCCTGGCTAGCTAGCTGATTCTAAATGCAACCATTGCACTCAAGAGTGGGATTGGCCCCCAAGAGTCCAAGGGAGGGGTCACAAATGTCTCTTCCATAGCTCTGGAAGGAGGGTCCCATCAGGGCCAGCGGGGCAGGAGTCAGCTCTGCCCAGCTCTGCTGTGCTCCGCAAGGCCTGCTGAGAGCACTTCCCAGGGGAACCTGCTTCAAACAAGACTTCCATCCGTATTCCAGGAGGAAAGGCAGGGCACACACAGCTGAAGAGGATGTTTCTTACGTGCCCTGTTTGCAAAGGGGCACCTAGGAAGTTGTTCCCTAAGAACTGGTCTCAGTCACCCAGGTACTCTCTGTCATAATGCAAGAGGTCTTGGATGCCAACACCATTCAAGTTGGCAAGAGATCTGTCTGTCATTTGTGTGATGCTGTCTTATCAGTCTAAGGAGTAAAATGCACATATTTTAGTATCATGGATACCATTATGAAGAATGCAACGAATTACTGGGTGGTCAGGCAATGTGTGGCAGGATCAGGGTTCCAAAAACAAAACAAAACAAAACAAAACAAAATAAAACAAACAAACAAACAAACAAACAAACACCCTGAGAGGATAGTTGTTCAAGCTGTGAGAGGGTAATTTAAGCTGCTGAAGATATCCAAGAAAGTTAGAGGTGTAAAGAACACAGAAGGTCCACCATGATAAGCTACAGAGGGTAAGCAGAAACAAGCCAAGAGAGAGAGATTATCTGGGCTAAAACTGGCAAGAGCACAGGCTGCCCATGCTTCAGAGTTCATGTTCCAATACCATCTATACTTAGGACTTCATATTACATCTCCATGCTGGATACGGTGATTGAGTGTATATGGATTTTTTAAAAACTTTTTCCAATTTTTTATTAGGTATTTTCTTCATTTACATTTCAAATTCTATAACGAAAGTTCCCTATACCCTCCCCCTACCCTGCTCCCCTACCCACCCACTCACACTTCTTGGGCTTAGTGTTCCCCTGTACTGGGGCATATAAAGTTTGTAAGACCAAGGGGCCTCTCTTCCCAATGATGGTCAACTAGGCCGTCTTCTGCTACTATGCACCTAGAGACATGAGCTCTGGAGGTACTGGTTAGTTTCTATTGTAGTTCCACCTATAGGGTTGCAGTCCCCTTCAGCTCCTTGGGTACTTTCTCTAGCTCCTCCATTGGGGGCCCTGTGTTCCATCCAATAGCTGACTGTGAGCATCCAGTTCTGTGTTTGCCAGGCACTGGCATATCCTCAAGAGAGACAGCTATATCAGGGTCCTTTCAGCAAAACCTTGCTGGACTATGCAATAGAGTTTGTGTTTGGTGGCTGATTATGTGATGGATCCCCAAGTGGGGCAGTATCTGGATGGTCCAACCTTTCGTGTAAGCTCCAAACTTTGTCTCTGCAACGCCTTCCATGGGTATTTTATTCCCTATTCTAGGAAGGGATGAACTATCGATGCATTGGTCTTTCTTCTTGATTTTCTTGTGTTTTGCAAGTGGTATCTTGGGTATTCTAAGTTTCTGGGCTAATATCCACTTATCAGTGAGTGCATGTCAAGTGACTTCTTTTGTGAATGGGTTACCTCACTTAGGATATTATCCTCCAAATACATCCATTTGCCAAAGAACTTCATAAATTCATTGTTTTTAATAGCTGAGTAGTACTCCATTGTATAAATGTAACACATTTTCTGTATCTATTCCTCTGTTGAGAGACATCTGGTTTTTTTTCCAGCTTCTGGCTATTATAAATAAGGCTGCTATGAACATAGTGGAGCATGTGTCCTTATTACCAGTTGGAACATGTTCTCGGTATATGCCCAGGAGAGGTATTGCTGGATCTTCCAGTAGTACTATGTCCAGTTTTCTAAGGACCTACCAGACTGAGTTGCAGAGTGGTTGTACAAGATTGCAATCTTACCAGCAATGGAGGAGTGTTCCTCTTTCTGCACATCCTCGCCAGCATCTGCTGTCACCTGAATTTTTGATCCTAACCATTCTGACTGGTGTGAGGTGGAATCTCAGGGTTATTTTGATTTGCATTTCCCTGATGATTAAGGATGTTGAACTTTTTTCAAGTGCTTCTCAGCCCATCGGTATTCTTCAGTTGAGAATTCGTTGTTTAGCTCTGTACCCCATTTTTAATGGGGTTATTAGAATTTTTGTAGTTCACCTTCCTTAGCTCTTTGTATATATTGAATATTATTCCCCTATCAGATTTAGGATTGGCAAAAATTGCTTCCCAATCCGTTGGTGGCCTTTTTGTCTTATTGACAGTGTCTTTTGCCTTACAGAAGCCTTGCAATGTTATAAGGTCCCATTTGTAGATACTTGATCTCACAGCACAAGACATTGCTGCTCTGTTTAGGAATTTTTCCCCTGTGCCCATATCTTCAAGGCTTTTCCCCACTTTCTCCTCTATAAATTTCAGTGTCTCTGGTTTTATGTGGAGTTCTTGATCCACTTAGACTTGAGCTATTTACAAGGGGATAAGAATGGATCAGTTCACATTCTTCTACACAATAACCTCCAGTTGTGCTAGCACCCTTTTTTGAAAATGCTGTCTTTTTCCACTAGATGGTTTTATCTCCTTTGTCAAAGATCAAGTGACCATAGGTGTGTTGGTTCATTTCTTGGTCTTCAATTCTATTCCATTGATCTACCTGTCTGTCATTGTACCAGTACCATGCAGTTTTTTTTTTTTTTTTATCACAATTGATTTGTAGTACAGCTTGAGGTCAGGCATCCCCAGAAGTTCTTTTATTGTTGACAATAATTTTTGCTATCCTAGGTTTTTTGTTATTCCAGATGAATTTGCAAATTGCCCTTTCTAACTCAGTGAAGAATTCAGTTGCAATTTTGATGGGGTTTGCATTGGATCTGTAGATTGCTTTCAGCAGGATAGCCATTTTTAGTATATTGATCCTGCCGATCCATGAGCATGGGAGATATTTCCATCTTCTGAGAGCTTCGATTTCTTTCTTCAGACACTTGAAGTTCTTGTCATACAGATCTTTCACTTCCTTAGTTGGAGTCACACCAAGGTATTTTACATTATTTGTGACTATTGTGAAGGGTGTTGTTTCCCTAATTTCTTTCTCACCCTGTTTATCCTTTGTGTAAAGAAAGGCCACTGATTTGTTTAAGTTTATTTTATATCCAGCTACTTCACTGAAGCTGCTTATCAGGTTTAGGAGTTCTCTGGTGGAATTTTTATGGTCACTTATATATACTATCCTATCATCTGCAAAAAGTGATAATTTGATTTCCTCCTTTCCAATTTGTATCCCCTTAACCTCCTTTTGTTGTCTAATTGCTCTGGCTAGGACTTCAAGTACTATATTGAATAGGTAGGGAGAAAGTGGGCAGCCTTGTCTAGTCCCTGATTTTAGTGGGATTGCTTCAAGCTTCTCACCATTTACTTTGATGTTGGCTACTGGTTTGCTGTAGATTGCTTTTATCATGTTTAGGTATGGGCCTTGAATTCCTGATCTTTCCAAGACTTTTATCATGAATGGGTGTTGGATTTTGTCAAGTGCTCTCTCAGCATCTAACAAGATGATCATGTGGTTTTTGTCTTTGAGTTTGTTCATATAGTGGATTACATTGATGGATTTCCGTATATTAAACCATCCCTGCATCCCTGGAATGAACCCTACTTGGTCATGGTGGGTGATCGTTTTGATGTGTTCTTGGATTCGGTTTGTGAGAATTTTATTGAGTATTTTTGCAATGATATTCATAAAGGAAATTGGTCTGAAGTTCTCTATCTTTGTTGAGTCTTTATGTGGTTTAGGTATCAGAGTAATTGTGGCTTCATAGAATGTATTGGGCAGAGTTTCTTCTGTTTCTATTTTGTGGAATAATTTGAGAGGAACTGGAATTAGGTCTTCTTTGAAGGTCTGATAGAACTCTGCACTAAAACCATCCGGTGCTGGGTTTTTTTGGTTGGGAGACTATTAATGACTGCTTCTATTTCTTTAGGGGACATAGGACTGTTAAGGTCATTAATCTGATCCTGATTTAACTTTGGTACCTGGCATCTGTCTAGAAATTTGTCCGTTTCAGCCAGGTTTTACAGTTTTGTTCAGTATAGCCTTTTATAGAAGGATCTGTTGGTGTTTTGGATTTCCTCAGGATCTGTTGTTATGTCTCCCTTTTCATTTCTGATTTTGTTAATTAGGATGCTGTCCCTGTGCCCTCTAGTGAGTCTGGCTAAGGGTTTATCTATCTTGTTGATTTTCTAAAATAAACCAGCTCCTTGTTTGGTTGATTCTTTGAATAGTTCTTCTTGTTTCCATTTGGTTGATTTGGGCCCCGAGTTTGATTATTTCCTGTCATATACTCCTCTTTGGTGAATTTGCTTCCCTTTGTTCTAGAGCTTTTAGGTGTGCTGTCAAGCTGCTACTGTATGCTCTCTCTACTTTCTTTTAGGAGGCACTCAGAGCTATGAGTTTTCCTCTTAGGACTGCTTTCATTGTGTCCCATAAAGTTGGGTATGTTGTGGCTTCATTTTCATTAACCTCTAAAAAGTCTTTAATTTCTTTCTTTTTTTTTTTTTTCTTCCTTGACCAATGTATCATTGAGGAGAGTGTTTTTCAGCTCCCACGTGAATATTTGCTTTGTATTATTTATGTTGTTATTGAAAATCATCCTTAGTCCGTAGTGATCTAATAGGATGCATGGGACAATTTCAATATTTTTGTATCTGTTGAGGCCTATTTTGTGACTAATTATATGGTCAATTTTGGAGAAGGTCCCTTGAGTTGCTGAGAAGAAGGTATATCCTTTTGTTTTAGGATAAAATGTTCTGTAGATAGCTGTTAGATCCATTTGTTTCATAACTTCTGTTAGTTTCATTGTGTCTTTGTTTAGTTTCTGTTTCCAGGATCTGTTTATTGATGAGAGTGGGGTGTTGAAGTCTCCCACTATTATTGTGTGAGGTGCAATGTGTGCTTTGAGCTTTACTAAAGTTTTTTTTAATGAATGTGGCTGCCCTTGCATTTTGAGCATAGATATTCAGAACTGAGAGTTCATTTTGGAAGATTTTACCTTTGGGTTGGATGTCGATTTTATTCGATTTTAGAATGGCTACTCCAGCTTGTTTCTGTAGACCGTTTGCTTGGAAAATTGTTTTCCAGCCTCTCACTCTGAAGTAGTGTCTGTCTTTTTCCCTCAGATGGGTTTCCTGTAAGCAGCAAAATATTGGGTCCTGTTTGTGTAGCCAGTCTGTTAGTCTATGTCTTTTTATTGGGGAATTTTGTCCATTGATATTAAGAGATATTAAGGAAAAGTAATTGTTGCTTTCTGTTATTTTTGTTGTTAGAGTTGGGATTCTGTTCTTGTGGCTGTCTCCTTGTAGGTTTGTTGAGGGATTACTTTCTTGCTTTTTCTAGGGCATAGTTTCTGTCCTTGGATTGGTGTTTTCATGTTATTATCCATTTGAAAGTCTGGATTCTTGGAAAGATATTGTGTGAATTTAGTTTTGTCATGGAATACTTTGGCTTCTCCATTTATGTTAATTGAGTGTTTTGCTGGGCATAGTAAACTGTGCTGGCATTTGTGTTCTCTTAGTGTCTGTATAACATCTGTCCAGGATCTTCTGGCATTCATAGTCTCTGGTGAAAAGTCTGGAGTAACTCTCATAGGCCTGCCCTTATATGTTACTTGACCTTTTTCCCTTACTGCTTTTCATATTCTATCTTTATTTTGTGCATTTGTTGTTCTGATTATTATGTGTCGGGAGGAATTTTTTTTCTGGTCCAGTCTATTTGGAGTTCTGTAGGCTTCTTGTATGTTCATGAACATCTCTTTCTTTAGGTATGGGAAGTTTTCTTCTATAATTTTTTTGAAGACATTTGCTGGCCCTTTAAGTTGAAAAATTTAAAAGTGAAGTGGATGCTCATAGTCATCTATTGGATGGATCACAGGGCCCCCAATGGAGAAGCTAGAGAAAGCACCCAAGGAGCTGAAGGGGCTGCAACTCTATAGGTAGAACAACAATATGAACTAACCAGTACCCCCAGAGCTCGTATCTCTAGCTGCATATGTAGCAGAAGATGGTGTAGTCGGCCATCACTGGGAAAAGTGGCCCCTTGGTATTGCAAACTTTATATGCCCCAGTACAGGGGAATGCCAGGTCCAAGAAGTGGGAGTAGGGGCGTAGGGGAGCAGGGCAGGGGGAGGGTATAGGGAACTTTTGAGATAGCATTTGAAATGTAAATAAACAAAATATCTAATAAAAAAGGAGAAAAAGTGGAAAAAAAAAAGAAAATCTTTATTCCCATCTACTCCCATTATCCGTAGGTTTGGTCTTCTCATTGTTTCCTGGATTTCTTCAATGTTTTGAGTTAGGATCTTTTTGCATTTTGCATTCTCTTTGATTGTTGTGTCCATGTTCCCTATGGAATCTTCTGTACCTGAGATTTTCTCTTCCATCTCTTGTATTCTGCTGCTGATGCTTGCATCTATGGTCCTGATTTCTTTCCTAGGATTTCTCCCTTCAGAGTTGTCTCCCTTTGGGTTTTCTTCATTGTTTCTAATTCCTTTTTTAGGTCTTGGATGGTTTTTGTTGAATTCCATTACCTGTTTGATAATGTTTTCCTGTAACTCTCTAAGGGATTTTTGTGTTTCCTCTTTGGGCTTCTAGTTGTTTACCTGTGTTTTCCCGTGTTTCCTTCTTAAAGTCCTCCTCCATCGTCATGAGAAGTGACTTTAGATCCATGTGTTGCATTTCTGGTGTGATGGTGTATCTAGGACTTGCTATGTTGTGAGAGTTTGTTTCTGGTGATGCCAAGTAACCTTGGTTTCTGTTGCTTCTGTTCTCATGCTTGCCTCCTGCCATATGATTATCTCAAGTGCTTTCTTCCCTCAATATATCTGATTGGAGCCTGTTCTTACTATAATTCCAGTTGGTTCAGGACTCCTCAGAGTCCAGCTTTCTCTGTGATCCTTTGATTGTAGGCTCTGCTGAACCTGAGATTCTGGGTGTGTCAGAGTTCTTGGCAGTGAAGCTTCTCTGAGACACTGAAATACTGATGTGATCCAGCTCCTGTTATCCTGGGATCCTGTTATCCTAAGATCCTGGGCATGTTACTGTGCCTAAAAGTGGTGTCTCCTTTGAGGACCATGGAGCTGTCTGGTCTGTTCAAAACGAAGGTAAACCAGAACTGATCAAAAGGAACTCGGCCCTCTGGTTAGGAATGGATCCGGTGTCCTTGTTCCTGCTGTCTTAGATCCTGCGAGATTGGATTGGAATCGATGTTGTGTTCCACTCTCTAGTGATCCTAAGATCAAGTGGAGAGTCCTCTGGAGACTGTGGGGGTGTCTGCCGATTCTGAATGCAAGGTGACCCAGTGTTGGTGCCGACCGAAAGGGACTCTCTGATGGATGTTATTTGATTCATCCTATTGATTTCTATGCCTCTTCACTTTCCCAATGGTATGCCTATTATATACCATTGTATCTGATAAGTCTATATCTTTTGATTCTGCAAGGTCTAGCAACTAAGAATTTGCAGTGTCAAAAGATACTTTTAACTTGAACTATTAAACAATGTTGGAATTGTTAGGACCTTGGGGACTTTTAGAAATGGAATAAATGTAATTTGATTAATGAGGTGGCTATGAGTTTTAAGAAGTGTGGGGCATAATATTATGACTTGAATATGAAACGTCCTCCACAGTCTTGTGTGTTAAATGTTTAGTCCCTAGACTGTGGTGCTATTTTGAGAAGCAGAAGGTTTAGGATAAGGAACCATGGTAGATGAGGCAGAACATCCAGGAAGTGGCTTTGAAGGTTATTCTTTGATTCTGTTTCTTTACTGCTCTGCTTCCTGTGAGAGGACATGAGAGTATGTTCTACTGCATGCTTTTGCCTGCATGATGTTCTCCCTCTCCATGGGCCTGAAATCCTTGAAATCCAGGACTATGGACATTTAAATTTTGCAACGGTGAATTTAAACAAGTAATTCTCCCCTTTAATTTAGTTTTCTCCTGTATTATTTTTCTTTCACAGCACAAAATGTCTAACCAGCATTGAGGAGATTCTGTTCTCAGTTTGACTTCTTTCAGCACCAAACACAGGGACTGTTGTGATAGAAAACAAGATGGCACCCCAGTATGTATGACAGCATGTCTTCTAGTAAGCTTTAGCTGTTAACTTGACACAACCCAAGGTGGCAATTGTGGGAATCTCAAATGGGGGATTACTTTGATCTTAATAGTCAGTGGATATGTCTGTGAGGTCTTTTCTTACTGCCATGTAATATAGGAGGGCACAAGCCACTGTCGACCTGCCAAAAGCTAGGCAGAATGTCCTGGGTTGTATAAGAAAGCCGGCTCTGCATACCAAGGAGAGTAAGCAGTAAGCAGCATTCCTCTGTTTTCTGCTTTTCCTCCTCAAGTTTCTCTGGTCAATGTGTTTATCACAGCAATAGAAAACAAAACCAAAGACAAACTAGAACAACAGGTCTTAACATGGCTCAGTTTTTTTTTTTTTTTTTTTTTTTTTTTTAGCGATCTCTCATCTTCTTAAGAAAAAAATAAATCTGTGGTTTTGTTACTCATTTAAAGAAACCATGACAGACATCATCTTCCTATTGAAAGGCTGAACCTATTCAGGGTTCACAACTGTGAGGCGTGATGTAGTGTATAGGAAAGACAAGTACTAGGTGGTGACTGGTGTATCACTGAGTGTGTTGGTCTGAATGAACATGGGCCCCATAGGCTCATATATTTGAAATCCTTGTCCTTAGCTCATGGAACTGCTAGGAGGTATAGCCTTGTTGGAAGAGGTATTTCACTAGGGGATGAACTTTGAGGTTTAGAGAGTACATCCCATTCCCAATTAGCTCTCCTTCTTTCTCTCCTCAAATTTTCAGGGCAACTTGTAAGGTCTCAACTACCATTTCAGCATTATACCTGCCTGCCTCTAACCAATCCCCTCTGTGCTTGTTATGGGCTCACTGTCAGAAACCATAAGGATGGCCCTGATTAAGTGTTCTCTTTTATAAGTTGCCTTGACCATGGTATCTCTTTAAAAAAAAATAGATGAGTAATGAAGACACTGAATGCTTGCTGTTCTGTCTTGTACATGTGCATCCGCAAGATATTCACTGTAGGGGATTGAAAAGATTTAGTGATTTTTTAGGGCTATTGAGAAGACAGGGCTAGTAAAGGGGTATCTATGAAAAAGGATAGGAGTGGTAAGTCACCAGGTTCAACCACTACCTGGATCTTAACTCATAAAATTGAATTTGGCAGAAATCAAGGAACATTAGATGAGATCAAGCAGCGTTGGCATTACAATATGATTGTGACTCTTCCCAGTTGGTTCATATGCTTAAACCTTTGTCCCCAGCAGGTGACAGTAATTTGGATAGTTGCGAACCTTTTGGAGGTGGAGTCTAGTAGAAAGAAGCAGGCCAGTGATAATAGACCTTGAGACTTATACTCCAGCCCTACTTACCATCTAGTCTCTGCTTCCTGTTCCACATGGATACGAGGAAGTGTAGAGCTACTTGATCCTGCTACTATGGAGCCAGTGCCTTCCTTACTGAAACTGTATCCCCTACAACTGTGAGCCTTAAGTTGCTCTGTCAGGAATTTGGTTACTACAATGAGAAAAGTAACCGACTCTGTGGGGCAGATAGGGTCCTCTGGTAGTGAAACAAATGGTTCTATGGAGGAGATATTTGTGAGTGTTTGTGTGGTGGAGCAGTGAGAAGTGAAGTAGAAGGTACATGGGTCAGGTAGTGAAGGTGAGGTGTGCAAATTTGAATATTCACTCACAATGAGAAATCAGTGTGGCCTTGTAGGCTAATCTGGGGTTGTCCTTTATCAAGATACCCTGGTTCATTCTGTGATAAAGTGTTGGAGAGTTGGGTTTATTGGAGTGAGAAAGAGGTCAGGTGAGCTTACCAGTCTCCTGATTGTGGCAGAGACAAAACTTCCCACCAGTGTTTTTTTCTTTTTCTTTCTTTTTTTTTTTTTTTGACTCAAAATTGCCACATGCATTCCTATGTAGTACACAATCCTTAGTGGATGCTTTTCTCTGGTGGGCTTATACCATGGTCGGAGATATTTATTTGGAAATGCTTCTGTTATCTTAAAGCCACATTGAGTATCTACTGCCTGTCGGATGCTTTGTTAGGGATCAACTATTGAGGAGAATGATTCTAGATTTTTGGTGACTAGATTGGCAGAAAACTGCAGTATGCGGTTCAGGTTCAACCTCTCCTTCTCAGAGTAGTAGACAGAGAACAGACTTCTGCCATTGGCAATCTTGTCTTTGAGCTCCTGTCCTCCCATGTCTACAGTTGTAAATGTGATCAGTGCATTCTCTTTATAAATAAATACAGCTGGGGAAGCTAGGTGCTTCTTTCCTTACAGCATTGTATGGAGTGCTGGCTTACTGATTCTACAGAATATGATAGGTCTCAGATTTTCTTGGGATATTGGTGATGGTCCAGAAGCCTCAGTCTCAACCTTCTTAGTTTCCTGATGTTTCCTAAGGGATATTTACAGCCAATTTGGCATAGAAAGAGGTCTCAGACTCTGCCCATAGCTCTGATGTCCCCAAAGGCATGAACATCTGCACCAGTAGAGAGTTCACTTAGGATTTGGGAAGTAATCAGTAGAGGGCACACTGCCTGTGCTTTGACCCTTCGCCATAGTCCCCCTTTCTTCTTCATCTCATGTATCCTAATGACCCATCCACTTTAATATGAAAACATTATCTACCTCTAGTTCTTCTCAACTTCAGATATCAAACTCCTGTGGAGTCATTTAGAAGGTTCTGGCAGTGTCCTCTCTCCTCAGGAGGATATGTAGCTACCAGGAGCAGTTTCCCTTTCCCATTTTTAAGAAAAGTAACATTTTGATGGTGGAAAATTATTGATCTGTTTGTGTGTGTAGTGTATCTATGTCTTCATGGATTGATCTTCATGTGTGCATATGTGTATGTGTTTCTGTGTGGATGTGTGTGAATGTGTGCTTCTAGATATGAGAATACATATATGAGCATATGTGAACAGTTAAGTCTAGGTCTGGTTTTGTTTTCTCCTATGTGCATTCATACATAGAATATGAGAATAGACCTCATTCTTAGTAGAGGTGAACATGCATGCAGAAGGAGCATTTGGAGAGGCAGGGACTCTTAGAGAATTGGGATGGTTGCTTTGGGAGGATTGTGTGCAGCAGCAGCAGCAGCAGCTACCTTGAATGTGGTCAAGTGTTTATCTCATCTAAAACATATTGAAACAGGATATTCCTCTTAGTGCCCCACTCTCTCCCCATGGCTACACACCTGGCTATTGAAATCAGCACCACTCTTACACATGCATACAACACATCTTGATAATACCCACTCCCTATAGTCTTTCTCTAAGTACCTTATGCCCCTCAACACATCTCCCTCATAACTTCATGTTTTTCTTTCTGTTTTAAAAATAGATTTTATTCCTCACAAAGTATATCCTGATTATGATTTCTCCTCCTACTCCTCCCAGTTCCTCCCCACCTGTACTTCCATCTAGATGGACTCTCTTTCTGTCTATCATTGGAAAAGAACAGACTTCTAAGAGATAATAATAAGATATAACAAAATAAAATACAATAAAATAAAACATAAAACCATCATATCAAAGTTGGACAAGTTAAACCAAGAGAAAGAAGAGAACCCTAAGGGAAGGCACAAGAATCAGAGACACATTCATTCACTCACTCAGGAATCCCATAGAGGATGTGATACAGACCCCTGTGTATGCTGTCTCAGCCTTTGTGAAGTCATATGAGGTTTGCTCATGTTGATTTAGAGGGCATTGTTTTCTTGGTATGCTGCTTTCCCTCTGGCTCTTCCACTCTTTACAGCTAGACATTATCTGGAGGGGGAGAGTTAGTGAGGGAAAGAAGGAGAGGGGGAGAGAGGGAGAAGGGGAGAGGGGGAGAGAAGGAGAGAGGGGGAGAGAAAGAGGGGGGAGAGAAGGAGAGGGGAAGAGGAGAGAGAGAGAGAGAGAGAGAGAGAGAGAGAGAGAGAGAGAGATGGATTAGTACATTCAACCCTAAATGGGATGTCTCCATCAAATCCCTCTCCTCGGGGCGTAGAGAACCCTGTGGAAAGATCTCTTTCTCTTATCTATTCTCTAAGGTAAGCAACTACCAGAAATGGTTGCTTGCAGCAAGTACAGACCAAACTGGTGATGTCTTAATTTTAAAGCCATTTCTGACGCTAAATGGTGGTGCGAAGTGCCAGTACAATGTGTCAGTTCAGTGGGCTCTGGCTGCAGATCGCCTGGCTTCTCTCCCAGATCTAGCATTTCCTAGCTATATCATTTTTGCATGGAATAAACAGCCACAATGTTCAGATGCTTCACAAAGTGGAGCCCACAGTGTGTTGTGAGGCACAAGGGAGGTGACCTGTGATTGTTTAGGCCACTGACTGCTATTGAGGAAGCCTGGGAGACTGTCGGGTGGGCTTCATAGTCAGCCTTCATGGGACACTGACTTGTGGACTGGGATTCACAGCTAGGCTCCTTATCCTGAGATGCACTTACTTTCAATCTGATGACTTTTGAATAATTTCAATCTAGCTACAAATAATTTCTGTGTATTTTATTTATATAGCACCTGTCAGTTATTATGGGGGTGCTAAGACAAGTGAGCTATTTTAGTGCTAAGACAATATTTTTTTCTTTAAAGCAGTAAAGTAGGGGAGGAGAGGGGTCCTCTTAAAGCGGGAATCTAGTGAGGCTGTGTGGGCTCACACTATCTGGCCTCTTCTCCAGTAACTCCATGTGGCATGCTAGCCAAGACCCCCACTCACCAGCCTCAGGAATTCTCCAAACACAAAACTCATTAATCTTAGGAGCAGCTCTTGACCTCTCAAAACAGAGTCCAGACCCAGAAACACCGTGCTCCCTAAGGCGGCATTGTGGACAGACAACGCAGATGGGCTGAAGTGTGCTTCTGGTGAGATGTGGGAGCATGGGAACAGCTTCATGGACTTTTCCTTCAAGGACAAACAGCCACAGTTGGCAACATCTCATCATCTGGGAGAGTGTTACCCACAGACACGTGATGCTGTTTTTGCGCTTGACAAATGAGTATGTATTTTAGGATTTGCTTTCAGATGTAACATTATTTTAGGACTCAAAACAAAACGATTCCGGAGCAAGCCACACAAGCTGGAACTAGTGTAAGTGGCATTCGATGTATGGAGTGGAAGAAATGTCGTTGGTGAGACTCTGAAGTGGATATGCATTTCCTCTGATTATGCAATTTTTTATGCAGTGATGTGGAGCATACGTGTGAGACTTGGGGGAAGAGCCAGTCTGATCTCTGTCTCGGCAGCATGTTCATCTTCTCAAGATTCAATTATTCCCGTATTCACAAGGCTATACATGAGCCTGCAAGGCCAGATCCCTGCACCAGTGCTCTGTGCTCATCATTATTCAGATTAGTTTTCCATTTTCTAAACTGGTTTTCTGACGACCGCTTCTGGAGCCTAGCCAGCTCCGAGAAAAGGATTAAATAATCCTTCGCTCACAACTTCCTACATGTTGTTCTATTTTGTTCTTCCCTCAAATGTCAGCCTGTGCTCACACATACTGTTCCCTAGGGTGAGGATTTCAGAGGTCTCTGGGGCTTTTTAACTGTGGTTAGGGAAGGTCAGGTCAAGGATCAGTGACTCCAGCCAGGCCCAGTCTATAGTCCTATGTATGGAGCTGAGCTGAACCCGAGCTGGGTGTGGGAAGGCAGGAACACTTGCTTACCCTGACTCTGGTCAGTGGTGTTACCAGTGATTAGTACTGCTGCCAGTAGCATTGGTGGTCAGAATCAATAGGAATAAATTCCCAAAGGAGAGGCTGAATCACGGCATGAGGAACAGAAGGCAGGTAATGTAGGCAGCTGGGAGTCTCTAGCTAGCCTTCTCTGTGAGGTGGTGACTACATTGACATCTTCCTTCAATCTATTAGTAATGGACTCACTCTAGAGTATTGTCCTGACCCCAAGGAACGTGGAGGACAGAAGTGAGAATGCAATGTGGCTGCTTGTTCTACTCTAGATGTAGATATGCTATATCTTCGTCGAGCAGAGGATGAAGTGGAAGGAAAATTAAAACATTTTGTATCCCTTTCCTACTCCACAGCATAGCACCTCATTTTCTCCATCTGGTCTGGGCATATCCAGGCAAAGTCCAGCCAATCATCCCCCTCACGGGCTTCCCAGCTTGCTGGCTTCCTCTACTGCCAAGTTGCCTGGACTGCTGCATCAGTTCTTGCTGAATGTGTGTAGGTGGGGTATTGTCCTGACTCTTCTCGTTCATCCTCACATCTTCCCAACTCTTTAGTGTGACAATCACCACTTCTCGTGCTAGCTCTTGGCTCTGGCTGTATTTCATCATTGCCTGGGTAGCATCCGGGGCCTGCCATAATAGTCTACCCTACCAAGTGAGTAGGGCTTTCAATTCCCAGGCATAGCAGTGTTTAGGTCATTCCTAGGGAGACTGAAGTGTATAGAGCAGATGAACAGAGCTGAGGCTGACCTGTGGCTGCAGGATTCAGAGAACAAAAGGACTTAAGGAAGGGAGTGAGGACTCTTGTAAATGTAAATGTACAGTGTATAACATTAAGCTCCTGTGGAGGCAGCAGGGGGGCTCAAAGGATTCATGGCATTTCCACAAAGAGCAGTTTCTTAAGTGGAAAGAGGTATTTAGGTAGAGAGAGCAGCAGTTGCGAAGGCACAGTTCTATGAGTCAGCCTGTGTTCACAGAACGGCAAGGATGGCAGTGAAATTGAAGGCGGAGGCATGGTGAGAAGACAGTTACACAGAGCAGGAAGGGACCAGGCTGTACAGGACTCTGCCAGCCAAACTCACTATGTGCTCTTAGTTATATGGCCTGGGTGAGGCTCCAGCTGGAATATGGTTTGTTTTACTTACTAAAATAGTATACTCAACATGAGTTGCAGAAAGTACAAGACCCAGAAAAACTGGGCCAAAAAAGAGGTAGGGGCTCCTTAGGTTAGCATCATTGTGAGGGATATCTTGAGCCAGAGTATGGATAGGAAGAGGATATAGAGTGAGAGTGCTGAGCCTAAAGCCACATTCTACTGTGTCTCTATGACATCGAGCTTGGTATGTCACAGGCAAAACATACTTTGCACATCCATCCACCTTTGGTTCTCCATCCTTTACCCCAGGAAGTTACCTTTGGCCTCCTGTTCTTAGGCATTCATGACACAATAAGTCTCAAGACATCACTAATAGAGGTTTCTTCTTCCGTCTTTCATAGATGCTCTGGGTCTCTTACCATGTCAGTGTTACTACCCTGGTTCAAGGAAGAGCCCTGCATGTACCTCTATAGTAGGTAGCTTCATAGATGGTGCTACCCATCTATGGATCTATGTGCGTGTGATATACCTGCTTAACCCAGCTGGTATCACACACACACACACACACACACACACACACACACACACACACACACACACACACCA
Source organism: Mus musculus (assembly GCF_000001635.26). Classification (NCBI taxonomy): domain Eukaryota; kingdom Metazoa; phylum Chordata; class Mammalia; order Rodentia; family Muridae; genus Mus; species Mus musculus. Next base: position 85,156,583 of record NC_000084.6, read on the forward strand.
GAAGTATTGAAGATGTGGAGCTCACAGTGTATTTGTAGTTAATAACCTGTAACTGATAGGGCCATTAACTACAGGCTGAATCTGATTATAGTTCAAAGTCTTTACTGTGGGCATCAGCATCCAACCCATTAGCTTTTCTGTTATACCATAAGCACATTTCTCCTCTTAATCTTCTTGTATGGAACTCACTGTGGTTTTTTTCCCACCCTCCAATATCACAGGCTGGGCCATGGTGGTAGCATTTGCCTTCACTAACTTAGCACATGCTATCTTCCTTATTACGGTAAATGCCTACCCACCCTTCATATCCCAATTGGGATATCATCTCATGTGCATGTCTGTGTGGTGTGTGCTCACATGTGGGAGAACATGTTTGAGTGGTTGTTCATACACACACGTGCAAAGGCACATGGAGGCCCAAAGTTGATCTTGGAACTATTCTTGATTACTCTTTTACCTTACTCATTGAGACAGTCTCTCAATCAAACCTAGAGCTTGGGATACTGCTAGTCTCTCTAGCTAGCTTGGTCTTGGGAATCCCTATCTTTGAGGCTAGAATTAAAAGTGGGACACCATGCAATATGCTGTTTCTTGTATAGGATCTAGGGATTCAAACTCTGGTACTCTTGGTACCACTAAGCCACTTCCCAAGAACCCCACTCTACTTTTTTATCATACCTACCATGTCTACAAGTGTTCAAGGCATGTGCTCAGTCATTTGCTTAAAGGATGATTCCTATGGAAACAGGCTTACTGATGGAATGAATCATGTGGGTGTAGCCCTTGTATATAACATACTGCTTGAATGTCATTAAAAGTGAATTTAAAACAGGGACAGTTCAAGTAAGTAAAGTTTCTTTAGTGAAATAAGATGACTGTTGAAAACTAAGCAATTAGTCGGGGCAATTATGCAGCTATTGAGACTTTATAACACTTTCACAAAAAGGATTGAAAGGACAACAGATGCCACGGTGCTGAGAAAGACTGTGGAAATAGCATGCTTCCTATTCCTCCCCCAGAGAACTGATCAAGCCCCCCCCCCCCCTCCTGCTTCTTCTTTCTCCTCTGGAAACCTGTAATTTCTTTATGAGGACAACCACTATTCATTTACTTTGGGGGCTAAGATATCTCACCTCTACCCCAATACCTTTTACAGTTTCCAAATCACTGTGTTATGTATCTCCTAATTGACCTCTGATTCTTATCTTGAGTTTCCATAGTGATACACTGATTTCCACAAATGCTTCTTTCTTTAGATAAGTTTGGCTCACAATTGTTACACTGGGTAATCATGGCCCCCAATTTATTTGTCACATGCATTCAAGTCTTCCCACTGAACTACCCACTTTGAGTTTCTTCCTTGTTCTCAGAATGGACTTTGGTCTGCATTGTAGAGTCTGTGGTCATGACTTATCCCGCTGTTCTCTCCCACATCTTGCTTTTCCTTGAAGGGTCATAATCAAGTCTCACAGTTTTCAAGAAGTCTCTCTGGACTAAGACTACTGACCACTACAGACCACTGTGGTCTCTATGTACCAGTGGTATTTGATGTCTGACTGTAGAAGCTCTCACAACATTGTTAATATCCATGAGCTGAAGTACTTCCACATTCCTAAAAGCAGGCACTGGGTCTTCTATGACTGGCAGAGGGACATGTGGGGTTTGCCATGTGCCCTTAAAAGACTACACCTCTGCAGCATAATAGGTAGGTCTTCAGTGTCCAAACAAGTACGGAAAAAAACTTTGAAACTTTATGCAAATTAAGAGTGAGGCATGATGAATTAAGGTTTAACATCTTAAATATGTGGAAATTATATGTCTGATAATAAGTGGATTGGCTCGAAGGTAGATGTAAAAATAGTCAACTTACAGTAAGTGGTAATTATTTTAACCTTTAAAAAGACTCCAGATGTCAGGCTGTGGTAGGAGTACCCTAGTCCAGGGTTTTCAAACAGCTCCACTGGCATTTGGGATCAATAGCTCTGTTTGAGGCTGTCTTGGGTACCTCCAGAGAGTCAGTGGGTTTGCAAGCATCAGACCACTCAATGCCATACATACTTGGTCACAAAACAAGCGTCTCTGGACAGAAATAACTATGCTAAGAGATTAGAGTGGCAACAGCCAAAAGCAAAATGTTTGTTATACTAGATCCAGAGTTTTATTCCATGGACTACATTTACCCTGTTGGAGGTGCTGGGTCCATAGCCTAGGCTAATCCCGCAGTCAAGATGTGGACAGACATTGTCACCACACAGAAGCTGAATGCAACTTTACACTCCGAAGCTCTGGGTCTGAAGACCATCCTGTGGGGGTCATGGAACATCATAAACCGAAAATGAGGAGCCAAGCCTGTGCCCTGGCTCCCCTAGTTTTAACTTAGTTCCCTTAGTTTAAACAATGATTCTTGTACATGGGCATGTTTATGGAGTAAGGCTGCACAAAACTTGGGCAACTGCACTGTGAAGGCAGGGCCCCAGCTCCCTCTGGAAGGGATCCTAGCAGGTTGAGGTGGAATCCTGCATGTTTTTGAAGTGCATTAGTTGGCCGTGTCTCCCTGACTGGAAGTGCCTAATTGGGGTTTGGCCACTTTTATTGTGTATCATTCCAGGGCCATCTGATTATCCTGACGTTTTCTTGATTTATTATTCAGGAACAAAAGTGTGTGAGATCAAGAGTGGGGATGCTCAGAGTTTAATTAAGCATGCATCTGTCCTTGACTATGTGCCCAGATCTTCTGAGACGGGTGAATCTGAAAATCAGACCCAACAGTAAAAGACAAACAGGACAACACTGATGAATTCAGTGATATGACACCTGGGATTGCAGGCTTCCTTGGTGGGGTTTGTACTCCAAGTGCTGAGGAAGCATCAAAAAGCAGGGGGGGTGGGTATGGGGGACCTTTGGGATAGCATTGAAAATGTAAACGAGGAAAATACCTAATTTAAAAAAAAAAAACAAGGTAGGGCAGAAACAAATGGTAGCCATAGGGAGCTTCCGCTAGTCTTCCAGGCTCCTCTATCTGAGTGGAGGATCAAGGTTTGTTATGGTTCAGGGAAGGGAACCATGGCCCTTGAAGGGTCATCATCAAGTTTCACAGTTTTCTAGAGGTCTCTCTGGACTAAGTCTACTGACCACTACAGACCACAGTGGTCTCGATGCACCAGTGATATTTGATATCTGACTGTACATCCATAGGCTATTACTGACCCCTAAGGTCTGGTTGCCCACAATGAGGAGATCCTCAGGGAGGAGGAGGTCCTCATGTATACCAAATGGTGCTCTGTAACCTTGCTCCCCCAGTTAATTAGTCAATAAAAGGCTAACACCTGTGATTGGGCTGTTGGTTTGTTAGGCAGGTTTTCAGTTACCTGGATGGGGGTTTCAGACAGAGTGAAGAGGAGGAGAAGAAAGGGAATGGAAGGGGGAGGAGGAAGTCACTATGAGGAGATAGACCACGAGCATGTGGCCAGGAGAAACAGCAAGTAACAAGGGACATATGGCTGGGATATGATTTAGAATAGCTCCAAAACCTGCCCAATCTAGGCTCACAGCTTGTAAATGAAATACCTGGTTTGTGTGTGTTTTATTCCGGCTAGCTAGAATGATAAACTCCTTTTCGACTGCTCAGTGACTCTTCTACATGTAGCTTACTTAAGTGTGTGTACCCAGACATGTGGAGGCCAAAGGTCAACCTTGGCTGTTATTCTTCAGCTGCTACTTGTTTGTTTGTTTAAGACAGCGTTTCCTTAGCTTGGAGTTTGCCAAGGAGGCAAAGCTGGTTGACCAGGGAGTCCCAGAGATGCACCTGTCTCCATCTCCTGAGGCTAGGATTACAGGTCTCCATCACCATGCCCAGGTTTTTCATTTGAGTTTTGGAGACTGAAATCTGGACTTCCTGTTTCTTTTACAAACACATTAACAGGTGAGATATCTCCCCAGCCCCCACATAACTTCTTAGAGATTTCCTAGGATGAAACACATCTCTGAAGGGACATGTATGTGTGTAGTAACAGGTTTACTGGATGGTTGTCAGCATTATCCCACCACACAGTGCCAATGTCTGAGAAGGGGGATGGAGCTTGTGTTCCTTATAGAGACAACTTTCAATGAGAACAAAATTCGATCCAAATTGGCTCCAAAAGCCAGGAAAAGGGCTGAAAAACATCACATGTTAACAGAATTAAATATTGTCTATGGTCAGTAGATCCTTCAGTTGTGTGCAGAACTGAAGTCATAAAGTCTGTAAATGCCAGAGAAATAGTTAAATACACTAAGGCCCATAGCTAGGTTGTAACTAATAGGAAATAAAAGATGTCATACTAGTCTGTCTGCTGGAATGGGAACAAATAAGAGGCTTCTGGGATGGGTTTAGGGTCAAGACTTGTCTTGCATCTGAGGATGTGCTTTCTGATGGTCCTCAGTCAAGACTCCATACTGCCTGTCAGCAGAGCTCATGGTCAGCAAGATGTTCTAGACAGAGGCTGGACATTAAGAGATTAAGAATAAATTAGGGCCTCCATGAAGATGTGTAAATGTTTGTGCTTTGTCTAACTACCAGTTTGGGGAAGAATAAATTGGTTTTCCATGGTTGTGACAAAATAACTTATATTATCAAAGGAAGATACTTAAAGGAAGAGACATTTATTTTTGGCTCACAGTTACGGAGGTTTTGTTCCATGATTAGTTGATCAGTTGTTCCCGAGCCTATGACAGCATGCCACCACATGGTGGGAATGCATGTTGCATGGACATCAACCCTACTCAGTTCATAGGAGTTTGGAAGCACAAAAACAAAGGGTCTTATTCTATGGTCCCTTTCAGGGGTTTCTCTCCAAAGTCCTAGCTTCTTTCAGTGAGCTCCCATCTACAGTTGATACTGTTTCCTAGTAATGCTGCAGGTTGAGAGTCAAGCCCTCAACATTCAGTCCTTTTGAGAACAGTCTACATCTAAGAATCACCTAGGGTGATAAGTTTGCTAGTGTGTTATCTTCTGTCCTTCAGTAAATGTTTCTCTGATCCCTTTCCTTCCCGATTACAATAAATTATTCACCAAATAAAATAATGACTGTTTTCATCCATTCTTCGTGCATGTTACATTCTGGCATTGATTGCATTCACAAGGTACTACTCTCAGATAAATACAGTTTTCAAAATCTTTTCTTCCCTCAAATGTGATGCTCTAGGCACTGTACAATATAGCCCAGTCTGCTTTACATCTCAGTGAATTTGCCTTTTCTGGATAGTTAATGGGAATAGACTTGTAGAGTCTACACTTTTTATGTCTGGCTTCTGTCACCTGGTGTTATATTTTCAAAGCTCATCCACACTGTAGATCCACACATGTCAGAACTTCATTACTTTTAGGCTTAATAATATTCCATTTTTTGGATATGTCAACTTTGTTTCTCCATTTATTTGCTACAGGTGTTTTGTCTCGAGTGTGAGATGTGAATGCAATGCCTACTGGAATGTAGCTACCTGCTTTTCATTCTTCTTGGTACATAGCTAGGAATAAAATACTAAATCATAGCTGATGACCTGAATAGCCATCTTAGCCTGTGACCCTGTGAGACAGTCCTCATCTGTGGGTGACCATGATGATGTAATGCTAGTAACAAAATTTAGGAAGTTCTTGCTGTGTTTATGTAGATTCTTTTTACATGCTGGCTGGTGAAAAGGGCCTGCTGTTCTCTAGGCCAATATGACCAGAATCTCTGAACCTGACCTGAACATCACAAAAAATTAAGGTCAGTAGAATTTCAGAGGTTAAAAGAGTAAGGCCTGACTTGACCCTTGGTGGGCCTCTGGTCTTGGCTTCTGCATTCTTGTAACAAGCTCTTTTGCTCCCAAGTAGCCTCACACATATCTACACATCACAGAAGCCAACTTGCATGTGAACCAAATAAATACAAAGAATCTGAATCTTTTCTATAAAAGGCATGGTTACAGGAATGAAGCCATCAAAATCCTACATGTGCACATGCATGCACACACCTATGCACACTCACACAGGTACACACACTCACACAAGTACACACTCAGACATGTGCACATTTACACTTGCACAATACACTTTCATACACGTACACACTCATGAACACATATACACAGTCACACATGCACACGTGCACGTAAACACACATGCATATGCACACATGTACACACAGCCACACACACTCACACATGTGTACACAGTTACACATGCATATGTGCATGCACACACATACTCACACAAACACACAGATGTGTACTCTCTTCCTCTGTCCAAACTTTCCTTTTGCTTGCTACTCACACCATTTTCTCACATCTCATCTCAGACCAATGCAGCCTTCCCTCTTGGATTCCATAATGGCTTATCTACTTATTTTATTTTCTGCTGGTGGGCTTACACTATACCAACTGAAGAGGAAACATAAAAGTCATGTGACAGATGTTTATGCTCTACAGAATGCCACACTAGTTAGTAAAAAACATAAGAAGTAGGTCTGGTAAAATTGCCCAGCATTAGAAAAGGCATTTGCTGTGTAGACCTAGTGACCAGATTTAGCTATTTCTCAGTGGAAAGAGAGAAATGACTTGAGAAAGTTGTCCTCTGACCTTCATATATGAACTGTCATACATGTACACATGCACATCACATACACACACATACACACACACATACACACATAAACACACAGACACACACACACATACACACACATACACATAAACACCCACCCCCACTCCACATTCTTTCCAGGTATACCTGAATAAGTCTCAACAACTGACTCCAGTTACTTCTGGGTCATGACAGGAAATATGTATGTATATATGTATGTATGTATGTATGTATGTATGTATGTATATATTGAATTTGGTTGTTTGTTCAAACTAACCAGTAATCAAATATCACACTAATTTTAAATCTTGCTTTTTAAATTCCCTCTTCATTTTAAAGGCATGACCCAGAGATGAAGCACAGGTTTCAAACATGACAGGATATGTTGACTGTAGGTAGCATATATGCTCAGCTTTCTTCTTAGTGATCTGGCCACACATCTTGGGGGGGAGCCTCTAGAGAAAGTGGTTCGGAAGTCTGAGGTTCCTATGTACATAGCTCCATAATTTTGTTCTCTGTCCTCCTGAAAATTTCACAAACCTATGGGGCTGGGCTACCTTCTCCCAGGTGTGTGCCCTGTCTCCTCACAGACCCCCACCCCAGCACCTCAGTCCTTAACTTCTCTCCACCACCAGTTTGGAACTGTAGTGACAATTCCTCTGAATGCTTTTTGTAAGGGTTACTTGCAAGATGCAGAAATGTACATTTCTGGTTCATCAGAGCCACTTTGATGAAGAATTTCTGCACTCAACAAACTTAAGAGGGATGGCAGAGGAGATCTGCAGATGCCCTGAAGTGACTGTTTTCCTGTCACTCAAAGAATGAACCACGAAGCCTTCAAGGTGTCCTTGGTGTCCTTGTACTGCTAGGGGAGTATGCCTGTGGCTTTCAACATCTTGAAATGATCCCCATAAGTATAGGAAGTGCTTCTCTAGTGTTTCCAGGAAAGACTATGTGATCATTTTCAGAAATTCAGTTCTCTCTCTGTCTTTTGAATTGAACTCGGTGTCTTCATCTGACCATTTGCTTTTCACCTTGGTCTCAGCATTTCCTACATGCCCAGCCCCTCTGCTTCACAGAAGCTCCTCAGGAAATATAGTGAAAAGGAAACACACTCCACTACTTTGCTTAGGGGAGTCAGTCCTTCTTGATTAAGAAATGGCTCCTTTGTAGCCAATCTTTACCTTCTTTCTTAGACTGAACCATTTTTTTTTTTTAATAATAGGACCTTCTGAAGCAAGATACAGATGAGACACTTCCTTCTCACAGATTGATTCGTGACCATTTAGTGTGCTTTTGGTCAGTGTGAGCAGTTAATAAGACTCAATGCCCAGGTGGGCAGTGAACACTATAATAAACCCTTCAGCACAGGGTCTGTACCTTCTCTTCTGAGCAGGCAGCAGCTGTTGTTCTGTCTAGCTGGTATGTTCTTTGTACGCAATAAAGGCTTTTGGTTGAAAGGGTAGATCGTAATATAGGAGAAGTGGGGGCCCCTTCTGAGAGAGGGGCACACAAAGGTATTAATATCCAAATGGTTAGATGGATTTTTGGTTATCCAACTGATTTTCAGGCTAGATTGAAGTCAGAATTTTTTTTAAATAAGCATCTTTTCCCAAATACATACCTTCTTTTTATATATTTGCATTTGGCACATCACAATCTTTGATAAAATACATACAGCAGATAATACCTACATTAGTTATGTTTCACTTTGTCCGTTGTGAAGTATACTCCCCCCTTTATCTCTCTCAGATAAACATAAACACTTTAGGAAAGGTTACATATTTATATACATATTCATGTACATATATGGAGTGAGTTCTTCATTTGGAGGAAGGCAAATGTTCTAACTTAAATGTTTTAACTTAAAGCCATGCCCAGCCACAGGTCGTGTTTTACAGTTTAAACACCACTTACCCACTGCTCATGATTCCGTGAGTACCCAGGACTCCAACCATTTTGGAACAAAAATGTTCCTTCATTTATGTTATACCTAGTATGTTATTTAGCCCTTCTCAGTCACAGAACACCTGAAACCAAACCACAAACTTGGGTGGGCTGTAAGTATGCTTGTAATATATTATATGAGATTATCAAAGAATTATAAAATATTAAAAAATATAAAGTAAACAAGAGAGTAAGGATTGATTTCCAGTTATTTCACTCTGCCATAACAGGAAGGTCTGGGCATCCTGAAGCACACCTGCTCAATTCATGGCAGCCAGTAAGCAGAGGGAGAATGAATGGGACAAGAAACAAAGTAAATTTTCAAAGACATCCACCCACTGAGCACCTCATAGAGCCAGATATCACTTCTTAAAGTTTCCATCAACTCTCCAAATATTGCTCCTTCCTAGGGACCAAAAATGAAGAATTTACATCCATGGGGGCATTTGTGTTCACACCCTAACTCCTGTACAGTAGGAGAAAAACCAACAGGCCATCTTCATACCTTTGGCTTAGCTATTGCTGTCTCTCTCCTTGGGTCTGTCTTTTTGATTGTCTATCTGTCTTTCATAGTAACAGCACTCTGATGTATCTGCAAGCTGCTTGAAGACCTTATGTCACTCTCAAGCTATTGGTAGGAAGGTTTAATAAGCATCTTCATTTCAGATTTTTGCAAAGTTAGCTTTTTTCATGTGAATTTCTTTCTTTCCTTTCCTTTCTGTCCCTGTTAGTATTCACTGATTTCAGAAGCATGGTTGGAGTCCTGTGGCTAGGCATGGCTTTGAGTTAAACAGGTCTTGGGTCAGTGGCCAGCCTTATCTTGTTTATTCAGCCAGCTCAACAGCTTTGAGAAGAGGTAACGAGTCAAGGGGACTTCTTACCCTGGACTTGTTTTCTGGCAGCACCCTGAAGGGGTTATCTGTACACATGAAATTGTTCTTTAAATTCAGGCTACAAATTTAATGTGCATCCAAAGTCAGTTCGTAAAGTCTGATTCTTCATTCCTGTTGCTGAACAAACTATTTGTTAATTGTTAGGAGACAGGTAAGAGGAGGCATTATTTCTCTTTTTAAATGGATCAGCACAAAGCTAGCAATAAGGGCAGACTCAAGAGATTTTATTGAAAGGACCCAGATGTAGCTGTCTCTTGTGAGACTATGCCGGGGCCTAACAAACACAGAAGTGGATGCTCACAGTCAGCTATTGGATGGAGCACAGGGCTCCCAATGGAGGAGCTAGAGAAAGTAGCCAAGGAGCTAAAGGGATCTGCAACCCTATAGGTGGAACAACATTATGAACTAACCAGTACCCCGGAGCTCTTGACTCTAGCTGCATATGTATCAAAAGATGGCCTAGTCGGCCATCACTGGAAAGAGAGGCCCATTGGACACGCAAACTTTATATGTCCCAGTACAGGGGAACGCCAGGGCCGAAAAGGGGGAGTGGGTGGGTAGGGGAGTGGGGGTGGGTGGGTATGGGGGACTTTTGGTATAGCATTGGAAATGTAAATGAGCTAAATACCTAATAAAAAATGGAAAAAACAACACCTTGAATGAGTAGTCACTACTTCCAGTCCTTCCCTATAGCCATCTATTTGTTTGGGAGCCTTGGCTTCCAAGAGGAGGAAGAACTGTCCCCACACCATTGGTTTCAGAGTCTTGAGAAGTAGAGAAGTGAGTTCTTGAATGCTGCACCTGATTAAAATGATAACCAGCAAATACCCAGGTAGAATTATTTATAAGCCAGAAGAAAATTGTTTTGAGATGCGATGATGGTCTGGCCAACATGTAAATTTTACTTAGATTAAAAAAAATTATTTATTCACCTTACAACCCAATATTAGCCCTTTCTCTCTTCTTAGTGACCCTCACTCAAGTCCCCACCTTCCCCTTCTCAGAAGAGAAGGGTAAGTCCCACTCTGAGAGTCACTCCCCTCACACCCCCATCAAGTTACTGCAGGACTAGGAACATCCTCTCACACTGGGACCAGACAAGGTTGTCCATTAAGGGGCAGAAATCACAGGCAGGCAACAGGCTCAGGGACAGCCTGTTGTTGAGGACCCGAATGAAGACCAAGTTGCCCATCAGTTCCACGTGTGCAGGATGGTTGGGGGTGGGGGGCTAGGTTCAGCCTGTGCTTGCTCTTTGGCTGGTGATTCGATTTTAATTAGACTCATTGAAAAGGAAAGGGGTCAGAATGACCCTGACTACTTTTTCAGTGTGATGCTGTGGATAATACTGAGTAACCCACAAGAGAGGTTTTCCAAATTAAATGAATTAATCTATGTTCTCTGCAGATAAAACCTACATCTTTCTTTTCTTCTCTGTGTTTCTACAATGTCTTTGGAGGCAGTGGCTAAGTATTTCCTTCTGGACTTTGAATCAACAAATGCTTCAGATGGTCAAAAAAAAAAAAAAAAAACCAAATGTTTACTTTTGAGACAGTGACATTTATATTTAATATTAGCTGAGCTAATATTAAAACTTGAAACTGTTAACAGTTCTCTGAAATGAAGTCTTTTTATGGTAGGGGCATCAGTTCCCTGGAAAACTAATTATCTTGCCTTGGTCTTGTCTGTGGAAGGAGCAATACAAAATTAGTCATGAGTTTTATTCATGGTCTCTCTTCCATCTGCATTTAGAATCTTAGAATATACCAGTGTAGTTCTGATTCTTTCGCCCAGATAGCATGTCCTTACTTTCCACTCTTAACATGTTTATTGGTGAAAATTCACTCACACTATCACTCAACAATCATAGAACAATACTTTCAGTTTTTTTACATTTCAAACTTTTTATTATCCTTGCAACTATTTCTATCAAGGTAGAAATAAAAGCGGATCCTGGCATCGTACCCTTCTTGCTTAAATGTCAGAAACATCTTTCCATCTCAGTAACTGTGCACATTCTACTGTGAATGGAAACACCATCTTTTTTTATTTGATATTTTCTTTATTTTCATTTCAAATGTTATCCCTTTCCTAGTTTTCCCTCTGAAAACCCCCTATCCCCTCCCCCTGCTCATGAACCCACCCACTCCTGCTTCCTGGCCCTGGCATTCCCCTATATTGGGGCATAGAACCTTCACAGGACCAAGGGTCTCTCCTCCCATTGATGACTGACTAGGCCATCCTCTGCTATATATGCAGCTAGAGCCACGAGTCTCACCATGTGTTTTCTTTGGTTGGTGGTTTAGTTCCAGGGAGCTCTGGAGGCACTGGTTAGTTCATATTGGAAACATCATCTTAATTCCATTCAACACTTACTCAATGAGTTTAGATCACTAGTTGCCTTCCAAATGCGATTAGGACCACCCTTTGTTATACTCTTTGATTACTTTTCACTATGTTTCTTAGGATGAATTTCTGGAAATAGAATTTTTAGCTCGAAGGTTAGGATGTTGTTAAACTCTTTCCTAAATGTTCCCAAATTTCCCTTAATGATTTATAGCCTACATTTTAAAAAGTATATGGTATGTACTCACTAATAAGTGGATATTAGCCCCAAAAAAGTGCTGAATACCCAAGATGCAGTCCACAGAACTCAAAAAGTCAACGAGCTGAAGAGCCCAAGAGAGGATGCCTCAGTCCCAATTGGGAGGGAGAAGAAAACACCCACAAGGGTGGAGGGAGGGACCTGGGGGGAAAAGGAATGGGGAAGGGTGGAGAGGGGAACACGATTGGGTATTGGGTGGGGGAAAAGGACTAACGTCCTTGAGGGCCAGCAGAAAGAATGGAAACATGCAACCTTAGATGGTATGAGGTTGAGGGGACCCTCCAGAATGTATCAGAAACATGGGAGATGAGAGACTCTCAGGACTCAAAGAGAGAGACCTTAGATGAAATGCCCTACATTGGGAAGAGGAAACTTGTAGATTCCACCTCCAGCAGAAAGACTGGAGGGATCAAGTGAGGGATGAAGTTGCCATCCCACAGTCAAAACTCTGACCCATAATTGTTCCTGTCTGAAAGTACTCCATGCATGGAAATGGAAAAGAGCCTGAGGAAAAGAAGGTCCAGCAACAGGCCCAAAGTGGAATCCAGCTCAAGGGGAGGCCCCAAGACCTGACACTATTACAGTCTATGGAGCGCTCACAAAAAGGGACCTATCATGACTGCCCTCCAAAAGACCTAACAAGCAGCTGAAAGAGTCAGATGCAGATATTTTTACCCAAATAATGAACAGAAGCAGCTGACCCCTGTGGTTGAATTAGGGGAAAGCTGGAAGAAACTGAGGAGGAGGGTAACCCTGTAGGAGGACCAGCAGTCTCATTTAACCTGGACCCCTGAGATCTCTCAGATACTGGAACACCAACCAGGCAGCATACACCAGCTGATATGAGACTTCGACACATATACAGCAGAGGACTGCCAGGTTTGAGTTCAGACAGAGAAGATGCACCTAACTCTCAAGAGACTGGAGGCCCCAGGGAGTTTAGAGGTCTGGTGGGATGGGGGATGTGGACATCCTCGTGGAGACAGGTGGCTGGGGAGGAGGTATGGGATGTGGAACAGCTGGAGAGTGAACCAGGAGGGGAATAAAATCTGGAGTGTAATGTAAAAAAATCCCAAATACTGTAAAAAATTATATTTTCACAGAAAGAACTGAATTTATACTTTGTTACGTTGGGTTGATTTTGTCTTTGGTATCAGTGGAGAGCATTATCCCACATATTTATTGGAATTTTTTTATAGACTAATTAGCCTATTCATACCATTTTTCTTTTTTTCTTTTTTCTTTTTTTGGAGACAGACTTTTATTTTTTCCATTTTTATTAGGTATTTAGCTCATTTACATTTCCAATGCTATACCAAAAGTCCCCCATACCCACCCACCCCCACTCCCCTACCCACCCACTCCCCCTTTTGGGCCCTGGCGTTCCCCTGTACTGGGGCATATAAAGTTTGCGTGTCCAATGGACCTCTCTTTCCAGTGATGGCCGACTAGGCCATCTTTTGATACATATGCAGCTAGAGTCAAGAGCTCCGGGGTACTGGTTAGTTCATAATGTTGTTCCACCTATAAGGTTGCAGATCCCTTTAGCTCCTTGGGTACTTTCTCTAGCTCCCCCATTGGGAGCCCTGTGATCCATCCATTAGCTGACTGTGAGCATCCACTTCTGTGTTTGCTAGGCCCTGGCATAGTCTCACAAGAGCCAGCTACATCTGGGTCCTTTCAATAAAATCTTGCTAGTGTATGCAATGAGGTCAGCGTTTGGATGCTGATTATGGGGTGGATCCCTGGATATGGCAGTCTCTACATGGTCCATCCTTTCATCTCAGCTACAAACTTTGTCTCTGTAACTCCTTCCATGGGTGTTTTGTTCCCAATTCTAAGGAGGGGCATAGAGTCCACACTTCAGTCTTCATTCTTCTTGAGTTTCATTTGTTTAGAAAATTGTATCTTATATCTTGGGTATCCTAGGTTTTGGGCTAATATCCACTTATCAGTGAGTACATATTGTGTGAGTTCCTTTGTGAATGTGTTACCTCACTCAGGATGATGCCCTCCAGGTCCATCCATTTGGCTAGGAATTTCATAAATTCATTCTTTTTAATAGCTGAGTAGTACTCCATTGTGTAGATGTACCACATTTTCTGTATCCATTCCTCTGTTGAGGGGCATCTGGGTTCATTCCAGTTTCTGGCTATTATAAATAAGGCTGCTATGAACATAGTGGAGCATGTGTCCTTCTTACCAGATGGAACATCTTCTGGATATATGCCCAGGAGAGGTATTGCTGGATCCTCCGGTAGTACTATGTCCAATTTTCTGAGGAACCGCCAGACTGATTTCCAGAGTGGTTGTACAAGCCTGCAATCCCACCAACAATGGAGGAGTGTTCCTCTTTCTCCACATCCATGCCAGCATCTGCTGTCACCTGAATTTTTGATCTTAGCCATTCTGACTGGAGTGAAGTGGAAACTCAGGGTTGTTTTGATTTGCATTTCCCTGATGATTAAGGATGTTGAACATTTTTTCAGGTGCTTCTCTGCCATTCGGTATTCCTCAGGTGAGAATTCTTTGTTCAGTTCTGAGCCCCATTTTTTAATGGGGTTATTTGATTTTCTGAAGTCCACCTTCTTGAGTTCTTTATATATGTTGGATATTAGTCCCCTATCTGATTTAGGATAGGTAAAGATCCTTTCCCAAACTGTTGGTGGTCTTTTTGTCTTATTGACGGTGTCTTTTGCCTTGCAGAAACTTTGGAGTTTCATTAGGTCCCATTTGTCAATTCTCGATCTTACAGCAGAAGCCATTGCTGTTCTGTTCAGGAATTTTTTCCCCTGTGCCCATATCTTCAAGGCTTTCCCCCACTTTCTCCTCTATAAGTTTCAGTGTCTCTGGTTTTATGTGAAGTTCCTTGATCCACTTAGATTTGACCTTAGTACAACGAGATAAGTATGGATCAATTCGCATTCTTCTACACGATAACAACCAGTTGTGCCAGCACCAATTGTTGAAAATGCTGTCTTTCTTCCACTGGATGGTTTTAGCTCCCTTGTCGAAAATCAAGTGACCATAGGTGTGTGGGTTCATTTCTGGGTCTTCAATTCTATTCCATTGGTCTACTTGTCTGTCTCTATACCAGTACCATGCAGTTTTTATCACAATTGCTCTGTAGTAAAGCTTTAGGTCAGGCATGGTGATTCCACCAGAGGTTCTTTTATCCTTGAGAAGACTTTTTGCTATCCTAGGTTTTTTGTTATTCCAGATGAATTTGCAAATTGCTCCTTCTAATTCGTTGAAGAATTGAGTTGGAATTTTGATGGGGATTGCATTGAATCTGTAGATTGCTTTTGGCAAGATAGCCATTTTTACAATGTTGATCCTGCCAATCCATGAGCATGGGAGATCTTTCCATCTTCTGAGATCTTCTTTAATTTCTTTCTTCAGAGACTTGAAGTTTTTATCATACAGATCTTTCACTTCCTTAGTTAGAGTCACGCCAAGATATTTTATATTATTTGTGACTATTGAGAAGGGTGTTGTTTCCCTAATTTCTTTCTCAGCCTGTTTATTCTTTGTGTAGAGAAAGGCCATTGACTTGTTTGAGTTTATTTTATATCCAGCTACTTCACCGAAGCTGTTTATCAGGTTTAGGAGTTCTCTGGTAGAATTTTTAGGGTCACTTATATATACTATCATATCATCTGCAAAAAGTGATATTTTGACTTCCTCTTTTCCAATTTGTATCCCCTTGATCTCCTTTTGTTGTCGAATTGCTCTGGCTAATACTTCAAGTACTATGTTGAAAAGGTAGGGAGAAAGTGGGCAGCCTTGTCTAGTCCCTGATTTTAGTGGGATTGCTTCCAACTTCTCTCCATTTACTTTGATGTTGGCTACTGGTTTGCTGTAGATTGCTTTTATCATGTTTAGGTATGGGCCTTGAATTCCTGATCTTTCCAGAACTTTTATCATGAATGGGTGTTGGATCTTGTCAAATGCTTTTTCTGCATCTAACGAGACGATCATGTGGTTTTTGTCTTTGAGTTTGTTTATATAATGGATTCCATTGATGGATTTTCGTATATTAAACCATCCCTGCATCCCTGGAATAAAACCTACTTGGTCAGGATGGATGATTGCTTTAATGTGTTCTTGGATTCGGTTAGCGAGAATTTTATTGAGGATTTTTGCATCGATATTCATAAGAGAAATTGGTCTGAAGTTCTCTATCTTTGTTGGGTCTTTCTGTGGTTTAGGTATCAGAGTAATAGTGGCTTCATAAAATGAGTTGGGTAGAGTACCTTCTACTTCTATTTTGTGAAATAGTTTGTGCAGAACTGGAATTAGATCTTCTTTGAAGGTCTGATAGAACTCTGCACTAAACCCGTCTGGTCCTGGGCTTTTTTTGGCTGGGAGAGTATTAATAACTGCTTCTATTTCTTTAGGTGATATGGGACTGTTTAGATGGTCAACATGATCCTGATTCAACTTTGGTACCTGGTATCTGTCCAGAAATTTGTCCATTTCGTCCAGGTTTTCCAGTTTTGTTGAGTATAGCCTTTTGTAGAAGGATCTGATGGTGTTTTGGATTTCTTCAGGATCTGTTGTTATGTCTCCCTTTTCAGTTCTGATTTTGTTAATTAGGATTTTGTCTCGTGCCCTTTAGTGAGTCTAGCTAAGGGTTTATCTATCTTGTTGATTTTCTCAAAGAACCAACTCCTCGTTTGGTTAATTCTTTGAATAGTTCTTCTTGTTTCCACTTGGTTGATTTCACCCCTGAGTTTGATTATTTCCTGCTGTCTACTCCTCTTGGGTGAATTTGCTTCCTTTTTTTCTAGAGCTTTTAGATGTGTTGTCAAGCTGCTAGTATGTGCTCTCTCCCGTTTCTTCTTGGAGGCACTCAGAGCTGTGAGTTTCCCTCTTAGAAATGCTTTCATTGTGTTCCAAAGGTTTGGGTACTTTGTGGCTTCATTTTCATTAAACTCTAAAAAGTCTTTAATTTCTTTCTTTATTCCTTCCTTGACCAAGGTATCATTGAGAAGAGTGTTGTTCAGTTTCCACGTGAGTGTTGGCTTTCTGTTATTTTTTTTTGTTATTGAAGATCAGCCTTAGTGCATGATGATTTGATAGGATACATGGGACAATTTCAATATTTTTGTATCTGTTGAGGCCTGTTTTGTGACCAATTATATGGTCAATTTTGGAGAAGGTCCCGTGAGGTGCTGAGAAGAAGTTATATCCCTTTGTTTTAGGATAAAATGTTCTGTAGATATCTGTCAGGTCCATTTGTTTCATAACTTCTGTTAGTTTCACTGTGTCCCTGTTTAGTTTCTGTTTCCATGATCTGTCCATTGATGAAAGTGGTGTGTTGAAGTCTCCCACTATTATTGTGTGAGGTGCAACGTGTGCTTTGAGCTTTACTAAAGTGTCTTTAATGGATGTGGCTGCCCTTGCATTTGGAGTGTAGATATTCAGAATTGAGAATTCCTCTTGGAGGATTTTACCTTTGATGAGTATGAAGTGTCCCTCCTTGTCTTTTTTGATAACTTTGGGTTGGAAGTCGATTCTATCCGATATTAGAATGGCTACTCCAGCCTGTTTCTTCAGACCATTTGCTTGGAAAATTGTTTTCCAGCCTTTCACTCTGAGGTAGTGTCTGTCTTTTTCCCTGAGATGGGTTTCCTGTAAGCAGCAGAATGTTGGGTCCTGTTTGTGTAGCCAATCTGCTAGTCTATGTCTTTTTATTGGGGAGTTGAGACCATTGATATTAAGTGATATTAAGGAAAAGTAATTGTTGCTTCCTGTTATTTTTGTTGTTAAAGTTGGCATTCTGTTCTTGTGGCTATCTTCTTTTAGTTTTGTTGAGGGATTATCTTCTTGTTTTTTCTAGGTCGTGGTTCCCGTCCTTGTATTGGTTTTTTTCTGTTATTATCCTTTGAAGGGCTGGATTCGTGGAGAGATAATGGGTGAATTTAGTTTTGTCGTGGAATACTTTGGTTTCTCCATCTATGGTAATTGAGAGTTTGGCTGGGTATAGTAGTCTGGGCTGGAATTTGTGTTCTCTTAGTGTCTGTATAACATCTGTCCAGGCTCTTCTGGCTTTCATAGTCTCTGGTGAAAAATCTGGTGTAATTCTGATAGGCTTGCCTTTATATGTTACTTGACCTTTTTCCCTTACTGCTTTTAGTATTCTATCTTTATTTAGTGCATTTGATATTCTGATTATTATGTGTCAGGAGGAATTTCTTTTCTGGTCCAGTCTATTTGGAGTTCTGTAGGCTTCTTGTATGCTCATGGGCATCTCTTTCTTTAGATTTGGGAAGTTTTCTTCAATAATTTTGTTGAAGATGTTTGCTGGTCCTTTGAGTTGAAAATCTTCATTCTCATCCACTCCTATTATGCGTAGGTTTGGTCTTCTCATAGTGTCCTGGATTTCCTGGATGTTTTGAGTTAGGATCTTTTTGCATTTTACATTTTCTTTGATTGTTGTGCCGATGTTCTCTATGGAATCTTCTGCACCTGAGATTCTCTCTTCCATCTCTTGTATTCTGTTGCTGATGCTGGCATCTATGGTTCCAGATTTCTTTCCCAGGGTTTCTATCTCCAGCGTTGCCTCACTTTGGGTTTTCTTTATTGTGTCTACTTCCCTTTTTAGGTCTTGGATGGTTTTATTCAATTCCATCACCTGCTTGGTTATGTTTTCCTGCAATTCTTTAAGGGATTTTTGTGTTTCCTCTTTAATGTCTTCTACCTGTTTGGTTATGTTCTCCTGCAATTCTTTAAGGGATTTTTGTGTTTCCTCTTTAATGTCTTCTACTTGTTTAGCAGTTTTCTCCTGTATTTCTTTAAGTGAGTTATTTAATTCCTTCTTGATGTTCTCTACCATCATCATGAGATATGCTTTTAAATCCAGTTCTAGCTTTTCAGGTGTGTTGGGGTGCCCTGGACTGGGCGAAGTGGGAGTGCTGGGTTCTGATGATGGTGAGTGGTCCTGTTTTCTGTTAGTAAGATTCTTACGTTTATCTTTTGCCATCTGGTAATCTCTGGAGTTAGTTGTTATAGTTGTCTCTGTTTAGAGATTGTTCCTCTGGTGATTTTGTTACCCTCTATCAGCAGACCAGGGAGACTAGCTCTCTTCCCTGTGTTTCAGTGGTCAGAGCAGTCTCTGCAGGCAAGGTCTCCTCTTTCAGGGAGGTGCGCAGTTATCTGGTGTTTGGCCCTCCTCCTGGCCGAAGATGAAGGCCCAAACCAGGATCTTTCCCAGAAGCTGTGTTGCTTTGGCCTGTCACAGAAGCCTTTGTTTCAGTAGTCCACACTCTCACCTGTGTAGACTACTTTCCGTGGGGTCCCGGAACCAAGGTGGCCCCGGAGGAACGTGAGGCAGAAGCCTCTCGGGCTGGGCAGACACCTGTGCTCTGACCAGGAAGATGACAGGTTGTTTGGAGCCGAAAATGGCGCCGCCTCAGAGGCTCTGTGGCTCTTGCCCGTTCCAGAAGCTGCTGGCCTCTGTGTTCCACACTCTCACCCGCAGACCGCCCGCCGCGGAGTCCCGGAACCAAGGTGGCCCCCACGGAATGTGAGGCAGAAACCTCTCGGGCCGGGCGGATCCCTGTGCTCTCACCAGGAAGGTGGTCGGTTGTCTGGAGCCAGAAATGGCGCCGCCTCAGATGCTATGTGGCTCTCACCTGTCCCAGGAGCTGCTGGCCTCTGTGTTTCACACTCCCACTTGCAGGCTGCCCGCCGTGGAGTCCCAGAACCAAGGTCGCTCCCGCGGAAGATGAGGCAGAAGCCTCTGGGGCCGGGCGGACCCCTGTGCTCTCACCAGGAAGGTGGTCGGTTGTCTGGAGCCGGAAATGGCGCCGCCTCAGAGGCTCTGTGGCTCTCGCCTATATTTGAGATTTTTGTCTTACTTGTTAACATGCATCCCCTCCCACTAAAAGCTGGCAGGATAAGGAAACTAGCAAAAGTGAGAGTTGCCGGCCACACAATGTGCTAAAAACCAACCACTCATACCCTTTTTCTATGTTACCAGGATGAACATGTTTTGTTTCTGTGATTAAAAAAAAATAACATTAAGCCAATTGGTCACCTGAATAATGTATCTTTCACCAAATATGTTCTCAATTTAGGTTTGTTTCAATTACATTTATGAGAGATAAGATTTTAAATTTTTAGTTATTCAGATTTTAAGTATAAAGGTAGTATTTTTGCTTTTCATTACACGTGTTAGGTATTCAAACTTTCAATTTTCTTTGTGGCGTAGTGAGTGTTATAAAAACTTAAAAACCACTCTCCCATCAAGTTATGAGAATGCTCTCATACATTTGGTGGGATGTATGAATATTTGCTTTTTATAATGACCATTTAAAGTGATGTAACACAACAAGGATCAGATTCCCCGCCCCCTTCCCCACTGATGAATGTGTCAAACATTGCTTTACTGAGTGAGACAGTAGATACAGGACAGGTCAAAGATCTATGCACCATGCTGGAAGCCAGGGCAAGGTCCCTTCCATGGAGATTTTTGATGCTTGGTGCAAGGTCTCCAGGCATTGTGAGGTGAAGCAGCTTCCTCTCCCATCTGGATCCTCTGATTTAGATACTGATGGGCATTTTCCTCTTGCCATGTGGGTTACTCTGGAGAAAGATTTTCAGACCTTTCTGCTCTTTGTTCTTTTTACCAAGCGTACTGGTTAGCTTCTATTGTCAACTTGATACCCTGAAGGGAGAAGTTCAGTTTAGATCAGATTTGCCATTGACCATATCTCTGAGAAAGTTTCTTGATGGATGATTGATATGCAAAGGCTCAGCAGTGTGCTGTCCGGCCTTTGCTGAGATTGAGGCAGACAGCGTGCAAGTAAGCAGGGTACCTGCGTGGCTTCCTCTTCTGTGCCTGCCATACTTGCCCCGAGCTTTCTCAGTATTAGACATTGACCTTGAAATGTTAGCTCAGGCAAATCCTTGCCTCACCTAAGTTTCTCTTGCTCATGCTGTTTATCATGCAACATCTAGCAAATTAACTAGACCACTATTAGGTTGCTTTGCACTGTGGAGAAACAGGAGGGCCTGAACAAATGACAGAGAAGCCATACAGACTTCACAGCCGTGACCTTGGCCTTGGCCTAACCCTCGAGTTTCATTTATAGCCTTTTCATACACCATGTCCTGGCCCATTCAGTAACTCAGTCCCTTTTATTCTTTCCACAACTAGCCAGGCTTTCCTTGCTGATGGTGATGAGTGGACATTTGAGCAGGGGGCACTGGGTGTTAGCTCTGTCCTTTAATATGAGGAGCCAGTCTGAGAATTACCTTAAATATGCCCCTCATTCAGTAACTCACTACCCATTTGATCTATTAACAACTACATAGTAAGCAACAGCAGTGTGCCTGGAACTTACCTAGCACAAGTCAGAGAGCTACTGAATAATCTGCCAGATCTTTTTTCTTTTTCTTCTCTTAATATTTTAGTATTTATTTTAAATTATATGTGTGTGTATCTATGCATGTAGGGCAGTCGGGGGTGGAGGTCACAGGTGGGTGAGGAAAATGGAACTGATGTTCTCTGGAAGCACAGTAAGTGTTCATAAGTCTACTCTCTCTTTTTATGACAACACTTCACTCACCTGTTCTTTGAGGACCTTGCCATGCCTAAGGGAACCTCACCTCTCCTGAGGGTAAGCATCATGTAGGATAGGCCTCTGCTCTCCCTAGGGCACTCAGCACACATCAAAGTCTCAGTGTTTCTCTTGATTTAAAAGTCAATGAACAATACTGCTTTTCTTATGGCTCCCACATTCTTAAATTCATTGTGGTACCAAAGAATGTGTGGAGAGAGTAACACTCACTAATCCCCCAGTTCTGGTGAAGGAAGCTCTGATGTCATGTCTCTAAACATGATCACAGTTGACACTTAGGTCAGATCATTCTTTGTTGTTTTTTCTCTAAACTTGGGTGTTTTGTAGAATTCTTGGTCTTTTCCCACTACCCCTTAACAAGTTGTGGCTACCAACTATAACTCTAATGTCAGCTACTCTTCTCCAGGTAACACCATTGCTGTCAAAATCACTGCCTTAGAAGTGGAGCACTATGTGTTCTGGGCCATCCCCTATTGAGACACAAGTGAGTCTGTGAGCATTCAGATCTAGGTGGCCCACAGACCAGTTTAACTGAAAGTAAATAAAAAAAAAAATAGGATGTGATCCTTGCTTCTAAAGTCAAGACTTAAGCAAACACTCGTCTTTGGAGCACTGGACTCCGTGGTCACTGTTAGGGGACAGTTCCCTGAGTCCAGCCATCTCAGGGACAAGTTTCATCTTGCTGGCAGGGTAAAATCTGAGTTCATGTTCCAGACTCCAGAACCAACTCCTATCCTGTTCCTTCAGGTGTTTTATGTTTTTCTGTTATCCAGTAAAGGGGGTAAAGAGGGAAGTTACTGTTTTCCTGTTATCTAAACTAAGTCACACAAATAGTAAACATAGTGTCTTTCCTGACTTAATTGACTGCATGCAGCTTGCCCACTCCTTTGTTTCCTTATTATTCTAAATTCCAGACCAGAGTCCAGGAAGGGACTTGACTGCAAAAGCTGAGTTGAGGACCCTGAAATGTGATCCTTGCTTCTAAAGTCAAGACTTAAGCAAACACTTGTCTTTGGAGCATTGAACTCCATGGTCACTGTTAGGAGACAGTTTCCTGAGTCCAGCCATGACCTGGATGAGGCCCAGTCACCAACATTAACTTCCTTGCTTAACCCCTTGTGTCAGTGCAACAGCTTCCCCTGATCACCCTCACTTTGTGTTCCCAACCTATAAAAATTTTGTACATCTTTGTACCATAGAAGGGACCCAGTTCAGATCCCAAACTGGCCACCTCCCCTTGCAAGCAGAAAACAAACCTTTAATTTTTAAGCTTCTATTTCTGAAGAGAGTTTTCTCTGCTTCCATCCTGAACCCTACAGTCACTATGCAAGAAGTTTCCTTATTCTAAGATGGTATGATTGTGGGAGTAAAAAGCCTGTTGGGAAGCCACAGAAGGTGTGTGTATGTGTGTGTGAGTGCATGCATGAGCGTGCGCGCACGCGCGGGTGGGTGCAAGTGAGGGGGGGTCCCAGCTACTCCATCTTGGCAGTTAACTTGCCGGTTCTCAGCTCCTCTCATGGGATGCTTCATGGATCAGAGATTAAACAGCCACTGTTTATTAAATCATGGATGAAGTAAATGACTATTTTAAACTATTAAGTTTTGGAACAGTTTGTATAAAAATAGATAAATGAAATAAAATTCTCCAACCATTGACTGTTCACCATCCCCCTTTAGTAACAAAGTGCTTAGCATAAATTCTGTAGCATCCTCCCGCTTACAGGGCACGTGGTAGGCAGGTCCTTTGTCATACAGTCGCTACTCCTGGTTCCAACTCACCATCTTCATGTTATTATTATTATTTTTTCACTTATTGTTTTCTCATCTGGTTAGTGATACGAAAGAACCACTGAAGTGATTTCTCCTTCTTACTAATATATTTAGCTTTAATATTCAGAGTAACTATTAATGAGTTCATCTTACAGCCTTAAATATGCAAATTATTTCTTTCTCAATTAGCTTTTCATTATAATGACTAGATTGGTAGAAAACTTTTGATTTTCTTCTCTAATGTTCTCATTATAAGCAGATACATACATACGTGCTGCATTTATGGCTGTACCCCAGGCTGTGTTCTCCAGCCAATATAAAAAGGATCTCACCACATATAGATAAAGCTAAAGAAAAAAAATGTTTGCTTTTTGAAGAAATTATCTTGCTCTAAGCCATGAACAAGTTTCATGATTCATGAACATAATTTGGGGAAATGAAATAAATCTATACGTGAAAGTATGAAACTGTAGCTTTTCAAATGTCGCTTTCACGTTTATCTGTTTTCTTCTATCCCCACTAACTATGTTGTGGAAATCATGGTGTCTCATACTTTGAGTATCTGTGAAGATGTAGCAATGTAAGTTACAAATGACTTAAGATGAAATTCCCATGAGCACTGTCCCATGGGTGATGTTACATAAAGGATATTAAAGGGTGTAGGGATTTTGATCTTGCTTTGGTCCTCAGTAGTGGAGTTGGTTGGTCTCTGCTGCTGTGATAAGCTAAATTTTCAGCAAAGACAAATGACTTTGACATGCTCTCATTACAATAAAACATAAATAGTTGTTTGTTGCTGGAAACAAATCAGAATCTATAAATGGAAATGCACTGGTTGCTCACACACATTCTTTCACTTAATCTTCATAATCCAATATGGTAGTTTATTTCATCCTTCTTCCACCAAATGAAGGTTAAGTAATTTATGCAAAATCACACAGAGAAGTGGATCCTGTTTCTCTGGAGATGGAAGCTTTCTCTTCCTCGCTATGCCCTATCCAGGCCCCCTGCAGGAGGATTTTTCCATCCGATAATGGAAATGTTGCCAACAGTAATTAGTTACTGTCATCAAGCATAAGCACCAGGGCTAGGACAGAAAAGCCAACTTAGAAATTCTAGCCAGTGATGCTAATAATCACAGCTACTAATGGATTGCTGACTTAAGCATCACCACACAGAGGCTGGTTACCCATTGGGTATGCTAGACCTTGAGTTGTGTTGACTCTGATACAGTTGGAGTGGTGAGCTGACAACATGATTGTCAACTTTGGCTTCACAGTCATGGGGTTGGAGGTGGGAGGCTTTGATAGACCAGTAGTTCTGGCTCCAAAGATGCTGATCCGAGTGTTTAGTGCCCGGGGTTTCAGACATTCTGTTTTATAACTTTCATAAGGAACACCAGTAGTTTAAGGGAACAGTTCCTTTCCTTCTTTTTAGGATGTATTTTGTGTGATTGCTGTATTTATGGCTGTACCCCAGGCTGTCTTCTCTGGCCTATGTGAAAAAACAATGTGTGCACATTATCATGTTTCCACAGCTCTTGCTTTTCTGTGGAGACATGCCATCTTGATGTCTCACCCTCCTGTTTGTCAGCTTCATTTGCAACAATATCATCCTTTGTGATAAAGTCAGTGTGAGGTTTTGTCCTGCCAGTAACAGAGGGGGATTTGAATCTAATTCTGTGCATGCCAGGTGTTTGCCCACAAGCTGCAGACAGGATGCTGGCTGTCAGCTGAAATGCTGACCTTGGCCATGACACTCAGTGCCCATCCCAGTGTGACTGCTACATTTATGACTTTATAACCAGTGGTTTTCTGGCAAACCTTGAACATTCTATTATTCTCTTAAGTGCTTTGCATTATTTAATATTTATTTGTTTATTTATGAATTTAGTGTGTGTGTGTGTATGGGTGTGTGTGTGTGTATGAGTGTGTGTGAGTGAAAGAGTATGTATGTGTGTATACCTGTGTGAGAGTGTGTGTATGTGTCTGTGTGTGAGTGTGTGTATCCCATGGCACTTGTGTGAAAGTCAGGTGAAAACTTGTGGGAATCAGTTCTTTCTTTCACCCAATAAGGGCTCCTAGGATTGAATGTAGAACATCAGACTTGGAGGCAAGCCCCGTTACTCACTTAGCCATCTCACTAGCCCCTCTACTGTCCATTTAAGCTTAGAATCAGACACACAGATAAGGTTATTCAAGAGGGACTCCTGCCCTTTTTTTACAGTTTGTATTTACTTTTTTCAGTCTGTTTCTTTCTCTGCTGCACTGAGACCTAGCAGGTGGTTCATGGCAGCAGGAAAGTGGGTTGTGTTGCCTTTCAGTTAGCTCCTAATGGGACACTTTCCCTTATTCCAGCTCTGTGAAAGGCCCATGCCTTTCCTCCTTGACTCCTACTGCTTTGTGTTTCCACGGGGTGCTTTTGATATAGTCTTAGCAAGACAGTGAGTGTATCTTAATCAGTGGGTCGTGTCTTGTAGCATACTCAGAAACCATCAAACAGTACCTCTGGTGTTCTCGATGACTGATACCTTGATGATCAGGGGAAATCTAAGGATCTTTTTATTGGGACGATGTTTCTAAAATCAAGAAAACGTGGAGAGTACAAAGGAAACAAATTGTGTTAGAATGCAGCCATTGAAATATCTAAAACAAATTCCTGATCTACTAATGTGAATTTAATGTAAGTTAAATGATGAGACCTGGCTATGCATGAATGGATAATTTAGAAGTAGTGAGTATGAGAGTTTTGCCACCATTTTGATGTAAAATGAAAATGTAGTTGATATCTCCTGGTGATAAAGACAGAAGATGTTTATGTCTGAGGCTTGCTGACTTTCTTAATTGAAGAATGCTGACTCTTAGTTGTGGGTGAAATGAAAGAAATATATTCCCTATCCAAGGGTCCAAAGAACTCTCCATAGGGTACTTAAATATTTCCAAAACACCCAATACTGTGGGTTGTTAATAGGCATGAGGAATTTTAATTTTAAAGACACTTGGAGCACACTCTTTTGAACAAAGTTACAGACTTCCTCCAAGGCAGCACTTTTAAGGTCTTTCAGATCTATTCTGAATCTCCATGGGGCTGTTTTCAGACCGTGATGCCAGCAGCGACTCTGTGCTGAGCAGGTCATCTCCAGGGAGCATGCTGCCGAGCAGAGCCACCCAGAGACTCCTGGAGGGGGATGCACTGAGCTCTAATGGAAGGAAGCAGAGTCCTCACTGGAACACCACCTGCCATTGCCCTCTTGGGAGGACACACTGTGCTTCTGGGTTTGGGTTTTCTGAGAACATCAGCAGTAGGTTTCTGCATGTTTCAGAAAGTCCCCAGAACTGCATCATAAGGTGACTGTTCCAGGTAGTGTTATGTCAAATTGACACAAACTAGAGTTATATGAAAGGAAGGAACTTCAATTGAGAAAATGCCTCTGTAAGATCCAGCTGTAGGGCATTCTCTTAATTAATAATTGATAGGGGAGGACACAGCCTATTGCCGGTGGTGTCATCCCTGGGCAGGTAGTTTTGGGTTCTATAAGAAAGCTGGCTGAGCAAGCCAAAGGGAGTAAGCCAGTAAGCAGCACTTCTCCTCCATGGACTCTGCATCAGCTCCTGCCTCCAGGAACTGTTTGAGTTCCTGTCCTGACTTCCTTCAATGATGACCATGGATATGGAAGTGTAAGTCAAATAAACCCTTTCCTTTCCAACTTGCCTCTTGATCACGGTGTTTCATCACAGCCATAAAGACCCCAACTAAGACACTGACCATATTCAGGACTCTGTAGCTGTCAATCATGTCTCTTGGAAATGATTTAATATGGGGCACGGGTGACCACAACTCTTCACCTGTTGGTTGAATCTCCTCTTCCTGTTCTTGTCTAGTTTGACCTCTCTGGTCCCTCTTTCTCTTAGCATTTACTCCAAAGATGCCAGTGAAACAGAGTGTAAGAGGTGGTGACATTTTTTTTATCCCTCTTCTTCCTCAAATTCAAATCTGATCTTGTTTGATACTGCCAGGAATAGTAAATGTTGTTGCCATACATGTGTATTGTTGCTGGTCCTGTGTTCAGAAGTCAAGTCAAATCTAACCAGTGCCACCATGATGTCCCACACTGAGTGCCCATTTCTGTGGAGGACACCACAGTGAACTGCTGAGATATGGGCTTGAGGGATCTGTGTTGGCAAGGCGGCAATAAGGGGATCATTCCACAATTCTAACTATTCTGTGTTCCTCTATGTGAAAAAGGGTGGGTGCTGCATGAAGGCCATGCTGGGGTTTTTAAGGAGTATGGCACCCAAGGGACCATGCTTAGACTTAGCTTACCTCTGTGGGAAGACCATCAGCTTTCCCTGCCCTTGATCATCTTCTTCCTCTTGGATACAATAAAGGCTCTTCCCATGTTTGTGGGACCCGAGCTTAGTGATGGAAATGACAGGTCAGTAATGGACTAATCACATTTATATGACTGAATTAGATGATTAATACTCAGCAGTAATTTCATGCCATAATTGGCAATAATAGGACATTTTGAAAACAATTCTTCAACGTGGTCAGCCACAGCAACCGCGCACACCACTGCCTGCCTACCCCACTGCACATCTAATCTTAAACTGAGAGGGGCCACCTTACTTTACACTTGGACAGTGTTCTCTAAAGCAAACTGCATTTTTCTTGGGGTCATAATTAATGCTTCAAAATCCTTCTCCAACTAATGGAAGAATTTACTGTAGTAGTCCCAGACAAGGGTATGGGTTATATATGTACAGACTTTAGCATTGTCCTTATATAAACACTAAAGAAAGAAACTACAGTGGCAAATATTCAAGAGACGACCTCACTTCAGAAAGTCAGTGCTGCTCATTGTCTCTGGAAGGCACAGACTTATCGCTAAAGTGCAGCCATTCCTCCACCCCAAGCCCTGTGTGGCTCTTGGAAGGCACACAATTTACTTGTTTCACCTTTGAAAAATTTAAAGCAAGGACTAACAATTTCTAAAAATCATAAAGATATTCTCCTACTGGCATGTCCTAGGTATCCAAACTAGACAATTGCCTTGTGTTTTACATATGTAAATATTTTCTGTTAATCATAGTTTATATGCAAATACTTTCTGCTTCAAGATAGTACATATTTTACTACCTCTACACATGCTGCCATATCATGTTCTTAACATCACATATACACAGTGAAATCTGTTTTGAAAAGAAGTATATCGTCAAATGTGCAGGGATTTACATAGAAGAGGAGACAGAAAGATTGTAAGAGCCAGAGGTGACAATGATTCCAAGAAAGTGATGTCTTCCAGACAAGTCAGGTATGTGCATATAGGAGCTCACAGAGACTGAGGTAGCACCAAGGACCTAAACAGGTTCAAGCCAGATGGAGTCTCAGTACTGAGACAGGGAAGTAGAAGCAGGCCCCATCCCTGACCAAGAAGCTAGCTACCATAGATACTTTCTAGTAAAGGAAAAACTAAATCAGTTTCTCCAATGGAGTCTCACTGGATTTTATTAACCATACTCCTAGGCCCATGCCTAGGAGGAGTTGGGCAAAATGAAACAAACTCGATGGAATTTATAGACTTTTTGTCTAATATTGCTTTATTTGAGCACCTTTTTTTTACCTTATTGGTCTTTTGCTTGTTTATTTTGCTTTTTGCGTTCTTATGTGGTTTTGTGTGTGTGTGTGTGTGTGTGTGTTGTGTGTGTTGCTTCATTTTGTTATTTGTTTTTTTTTTTTAAGAGTGAGAATGAAAAAAACATAAAAAACCAAACACCACCACCACCACCACCACCACCATAAAATTTGGTAAGTAGGGAGCTGGGGAGGATCCAGGAGGAATTGTGGAAGGGAGAAACATGATCAAATTATATTGTATAAATTCAATTATTTTCAACAAAAGTACATTTATCAGAAATGTTATTTGAAATACTTGTTAGATAATTTTGGTTGAAAGAGCTTTATTTTCTCCTACAACTGTGGATTTCTGTAAATTTTTTGCTCACTTTATATTTATTTTGTGTGCATTTACTCTAAGCCTTTACATGCAGAAGGATTTTTAACACAATAGCAAAATATTTATATTATAAAGAGTAATTTTAGTCCAGATGGCTAGGAATAAAAAATTAAAAGATAGTATTAGATACTATACTTGTACCAAAAGAAAAAGAAACATTAAATTTTGATAAGTTATTTTATGTGTTATTTTAACCAATATGTTGGAGCCAATGGTTACATTGGCTCTTGCTGCCCATTGCTGGATATATGCCAAGTACATCATACTTAAAATATTAAATGTAAAATAAGTTCAGCAGAAGATTCTAAGTGGATAGTTTTCCTTATGATCACAAACTAAGGTTTTAAATATGAGCATCGACCTTCCTGTGTGTTTGTTTGTTGAAGATTTGCATATGTGCTTTGATAAACATGAGTTTATGCCCTGGGTTTTAATGTAGAAAATGTATTACAAAGACTGTTGAGAAAGAGAACATTGATAATCTAATGAAAACCCAAGAAGATTCAATGAAAACTGAGCACACCTTGTGTACTGCAGAAAATTTTCTAAGTTCTTTAGAGTTTGTTTTAGATTTCTCTGTTTAAAAGTCAGCACTATTTTGATTTAAAGGTTTAAACAGCATATAGTTCTCTAGCAGAGATTTAGAGAATCTGAGTAGGGGGAAGGCTGTATTCTTAGATGTGTATTCAGTTGAAATGCCTGATGCAATTAAGAAAATCTTAACAGTTGGCAGAATTGGAAAGCATTCTCTGAAGCTCATATACTTTGATTTTTAAATTAATTTTCAAAGGCTTTGCAGATCAAAGGCAGAAATGGACAAGTGGTGTACCTTGGTTCCTCTGCTGAGTAAGATCCTAGGATCTATGCAGCCTTATGACTCTGCTCCTAGTGGACACACACACACACACACACACACACCACCCAAGTTGCTGATGTGATTTTTTTTTTTTTTTACAATAAAACAAGCCTGATTCAGAGACCTTGCTGACACCCTCTGGGTGCAGTGGGTAGAACTCACTATGTCCTAGGAGGGCAACTGAGAGGAGTGGAGTGCTGATGGCTGGAAAAACTCTGCCCAATTGCTGACTCGAATCCAAGAAGAGCATGCTGGAGAAATTGGATGTCCATGTTTGGAAGACTGAGTTGAGAGATTCTTCACTTTCTGCCTGTACAATTACCAAATAAGAGTTGATTAAAGATTTTAATGTAAGACCTGAACTTTGAACCCACTAGAAAAAAATACAGAGGGCGACTTCTTATGTAAGAATAGTAAGGAGTCAAGGATGAAAGCAAGGAAACACAGGAGCCTGAGAAGACTTTTGGAGACACATAAATGTGAGCCTTCCCTTGCTCCTGGGTCAATGGCCACCTGTTCATGAGGGTGAGGGGAACCAGAAGGGAAACATGGTCAGGGTTCAGACAGCCATGAGTATTGATGAACTAATCCTCTGGGATTAGCTTCAGTGAGACAGTTCAACTTTACTTGGGGTGACCAAGGGTTATACAGACTTTGAAGAGTGGGCAGGGATCTCCAGGATGGGTGTACATTATTGGCTAGGGTGGGAATGATTCATTTACATGAAGAGAAATTTCAGGAGATTTCAGGGAATGTTTTTATTGGGAAAGAGGAACATGAATCTATAATCTGGCCATAAGCTACATGACTTTCCTCAAAGGGTTTGGGGAAATGGGTGGGAAGGGCTGATTGGTCATAACGTGGTACCTAACTATCATATGGGCAGGAAGCCAGAGCCGGACTTGTATG
Organism: Mus musculus; assembly: GCF_000001635.26. NCBI lineage: Eukaryota > Metazoa > Chordata > Mammalia > Rodentia > Muridae > Mus > Mus musculus. The sequence continues at coordinate 85,187,767 of NC_000084.6, forward strand.
CTGAGTTATGCAGTTCTGCCCAAAGTCATTCTTCAGATAAGACCAGGCACCTCTGTTAGGGACACTCTCCAGACAAAGTCAGGTTGATATAGGGAGTCCTCTACTTTGTGCAGGGCTCAGAAAGCCATCTGGTCATAGGGGACTGCAACCTTAATATCAGGGGCTTTCAACACAAAAGCACAGAATGCGGTTCTTAGTTATTAATAGCAAGTCACTCACTGAGCGCTCCTTAGAGTAACCATATTGAAGCACAATACACTGGACAAGGCACAGGGATTATCTCCAGTGCATGTGGAGCATTCTAGATAATAGACAGTTCAAAATATAGGGACAACAATTTTCTGAAGAGGATTTCAATCATTTAGGAATTAATAGGAAGAATTGACAAGTAGGAATTGTATCAAATTAAAACTCTTCTGCATAATAAAAGAAATAATTATCAGGGAAAAGAGACAGCTTACAGAAGGGGAGAAAATCCTTTCAGCTACTCCTCTGACTGGAACCCAATAAACAGAGTACATGAAGAGCTAAAAAATTAAATAGCAATAAATTTGTGAATTATCCAACCAGTAAATGGGCAAATGATCTGAGCTGTTTTCAAATGAAGAAATACAAATGGCTAATAAATACATGAAATAAATGTTTGAAGTTTAGCCACCAGGGAAATGCAAGTCAAAACTATATTGAGATTCTACCTTGTCTCAGTTAGGTTAGTTATCACCAAAAAACCAAACCAAAGCAAAACAAAAGAAAAAACAAAAAAATTAAAAATTCTGGGTAGGACGTGGAGGAAACAAACTCTTAAAGATTGCTTGTTAGATGTAAATTAGTACAGCCACCATGAAAATCAGTGTCAAGTTCCCTCAAAGCTTATGGCCAGAACTAACAAGCAATCCAACTATATCACTTCTGGGTTTATTAGGAACCAAAACCAACATACCTGCAGAGATACCTGCAGATCCATGATTATCAGTGTACTCATTATAATAGCTAAGATATCCAGTCATCCCAGGTGTTCACCTGTAAATGAACTCAGAGAAAACACAGCATGCACAAAGTGGAGTGTTATTCAGACTCAGCATCAATACAGTTCTACCATTTGAAGGACAATGGGGCTGGAGAGATGGTTCAGTGGTTCAGAACACAAAATGCTGTTGCAGAGGACCTAAAGCCAGTTATCAGCATGAACATTTAACAGCTCACAACTGCTTGTAACTCTAGTTCCACAGGGATCTGTCATATGTGGCCTCCATAGGCATCAGGACTCATGTACACATACCCACACACATCTGCATAATTAAAAAAACCAAATATTTAAATAGGTGAATAAAGGAAAGTGGCTGGAACTGAAGACTATATTAGGTGGAATAAGTGAGATACAGAAAAACAGATGTCACATGTTTTCTTTCCTATGTAGAATCTGGGACAGTAGGATTTGAAAATAAAGGACTGGCCGGAACAGCTGGGGGAGTCATCTTGGTTCCCGGATCCCTCAGAGGCTAGTCTGTGCAGGTAAGAGTGTGGACTACAGAAGCTACACAGCTTCTGGGACAGGCAGAAGCAATACAGCTTCTGGGACAGCCCCTGTTTTGGGCTCCAGATATCCAGGCACCTTCCCCACCAGAAGAGAGGTATCTGCCTCACCCGGGAGGGCTCTGCCAGAGTACCTGGGGGAGCCATCTGGGGTCCCAGATTCCTCAGAGTCTAGTCTGCACAGGTGAGATTGCGGACTACAGAAGCGACACAGCTTCTGGGACAGGCAGAAGCAACACAGCTGGGACAGGCCCTGTTTCGGGCCTTCATCTTCAGAAAGGAGGCAGGTCTGAATGCCAGATATCTGTCCACCTTCCCTGCAAGAGGAGAGCTTACCTGCAGAGAGTACTCTGACCACTGAAACTCAGGAGAGATCTAGACTCCCAGGTCTGCTGATAGAGGTTAACAGAATCACAGGAGGAACAAGCTCCAGCCAGAGACAACTATAACAACTAACTCCAGAGAATACCAGAGGGCGAAAGGCAAATGTAAGAATCTTACTAACGGAAACTGAGACCACTCACCATCATCAGAACCCAGCACTCCCACCTCAGCCAGTCCTGGATACCCCAACACACCCAAAAAGCAAGGCTCAGATTTAAAATCATATATCATGATGCTGATAGGGGACATCAAGAAGGACTTTAATAACGCATTTGAAGAAATACAGGAGAACACTGCTAAAGAGGTAGAAGTCCTAGAAGAAATACAAGAAAACACAACCAAACAGGTGATGGAATTGAACAAAACCATACAAGACTTAAAAAGGGAAGTAGACACAATAAAGAAAACCCAAAGTGAGGCAACGCTGGAGATAGAAACCCACCTCAGGGAAAAGGACAGACACTACCTCAGAGTGAAAGGCTAGAAAACAATTTTCCAAGCATATAGTCCCAAGAAACCAGCTGAAGCAGCCATTCTAATATCGAATAAAATTGACTTAAAAACCCAAAGTTATCAAAAAAGACAACGAGGGGCACTTCATACTCATCACAGGTAAAATTTACCAAGATGAACTCTCAATTCTGAATAGCTATGCTCCAAATACAAGGGCAGCCACATTCATTAAAGAAACTTTAGTAAAACTCAAAGCACACATTGCACCTCACACAATAGTGAAAGACTTCAACACCCCATTCACACCAATGGACAGATCCTGGAAACAGAAACTAAACAAGGACACATGGACACTAACAGAAGTTATGAAACAAATGAATGTAATTGATATCTACAAAACATTTTATCCTAAAACAAAAGGATATACCTTCTTCTCAATGCTATATGGTACATCCTCCAAAATTGACCATATAATTGGTCACAAAACAGGCCTCAACAGATACAAAAATTTGAAATTATCCCATGCATACTATCTGATCACCACGGACTAAGGCTACTCTGATTTCATTAGAGTTTAATGAAAATGAAGCCACATCATACCCAAACTTATGGGACACAATGAAGGCAGTCCTATGAGGGAAATTCATAGCTCTGAGTGCCTCCAAAAAGAAACTAGAGAGAGCATAAACTAGCAGCACGACAGCACACCTAGAAGCTCAAGGACTAAAGGAAGCAAATTCACCCAAGAGGAGTAGATGGCAGGAAATAAACTCAGGGCTGAAATCAAACAAGTGGAAACAAACAAACAAACAAACAAACAAACAAACAAACAAAACTATTCAAAGAATCAACCAAACCAGGAGCTGGTTCTTTGAGAAAATCAACATGATAGATAAACCCTTTGCCAGATCAACTAGAGGGCACAGGGACAGCATCCTAATTAACAAAATCAAAAATGAAAACGGAGACATAACAACAGAACCAGAGGAAATCCAAAACATCATCAGATCCTACTACAAAAGGCTATAGTCAACATAACTAGAAAACCTGGATGAAATGGACAACTTCCTAAACAGATACCAGGTATCAAAGTTAAATCAGGATCAGATTAACGATCTAAACAGTCCCATTTCTCCTAAAGAAATAGAAGCAGTCATTAATAGTCTCCTAACCAAAAAAGCTCAGGACAAGATGGGTTTAGTGCAGAGTTCTATCAGACCTTCAAAGAAGACCTAATTCCAACTCTTCTCAAACTAGTCCACAAAATAGAAACAGAAGGTACTCTACCCAATTCATTCTATGAAGCCACAATAACTCTGATACCTAAACCACACAAAGATCCAACAAAGAAAGAGAACTTCAAACCAATTTCCCTTATGAATATCAACGCAAAAATATTCAATAAAATCCTTGCAAACCGAAACCAAGAACACGTCAAAATGATCATCCATCATGACTAAGTAGGCTTCATCCAAGGGATGCAGGGATGGTTTAATATACGGAAATCCACCAATGTAATCCACTATATAAACAAACTCAAAGACAAAAACCACATGATCATCTCGTTAGATGCTGAGAGAGCATTGGACAAAATCCAACACCCATTCATGATAAAAGTCTTGGAAAGATCAGGAATTCAAGGCCCATACCTAAACATGATAAAAGCAATCTACAGCAAACCAGTAGCCAACATCAAAGTAAATGGAGAGAAGCTGGAAGCAATCCCACTAAAATCAGGGACTAGACAAGGCTGTCCAGTTTCTCCCTACCTATTCAATATAGTACTTGAAGTCCTAGCCAGAGCAATTAAAGGTCAAGGGGATACAAATTGGAAATGAAGAAGTTAAAATATCACTATTTGCACATGATATGATAGTATATATAAGTGACCCCCAAAATTCCACCAGAGAACTCCTAAACCTGATAAACAGCTTCAGCACAGTAGCTGGATATAAAATAAACTCAAAGGAATCAATGGCCTTTCTCTACACAAAGGATAAACTGACATAAAGAAATTAGGGAAACAACACCCTTCACAATAGTCACAAATAATATAAAATACCTTGGTGTGACTCTAAGTAAGGAAGTGAAAGATCTGTCTGATAAGAATTTCAAGTCTCTGAAGAAAGAAATTGAAGAAGATCTCAGAAGATGGAAAGATCTCCCATGCTCATGGATTGGCAGGATTAATATAGTAAAAATGGCTATCCTGCTGAAAGCAATCTACAGATCCAATGAAATCCCCATCAAAATTCCAACTCAATTCTTCACTGAGATAGAAAGGGCAATTTGCAAATTCATCTTGAGAAACAAAAAAGCTATGATAGCAAAAACTATTCTCAACAATTAAAGCACCTCTGGTGGAATCACCATGCCTGACATTAAGCTGTACTACAGAGCAATTGTGGTAAAAACTGCATGGTACTGGTACAGTGACAGACAGGTAGATCAATGGAATAGAAAAGAAGACCCAGAAATGAATCCACCCACCGACGGTCACTTGATATTTGACAAGGGAGCTAAAACCATCCAGTGATAAAAAGACAGCATTTTCAACAGATGGTGCTGGCACAACTGGCAGTTATCATGTAGAAAAATGTGAATTGATCCATTCTTATCTCCTTGTACAAAGCTCAAGTCTAAGTAGATCAATGACCTCCACATATGACTAGAGACACTGAAATTAATAGAGAGAAAGTAGGGGAAAACCTCGAAGATATGGGCACTGTGGAAAAATTCCTGAACAGAACAGCAATGGCTTGCACTGTAAGATCAAGAATTCACAAATGGGACCTCATAATATTGCAAAGCTTCTGTAAGAAAAAAGACACCGTCAATAAGACAAAAGTGCCACCAACAGATTGGGAAAGGATTTTTACCAATCCTAAACCTGATAGGGGACTAATATCCAATATATATAAAGAATTCAAGAAGCTGGACTCCAGAAATTCAAATGACCCCATTAAAATGGGGTTCAGAGCTAAACAAAGAATTCTCAACTGAGGAATACCGAATGGCTGAGAAGCACCTGAAAAAATGGTCAACATCCTTAATCATCAGGGAAATGCAAATCAAAACAGCCTTGAGATTCCACCTCACACCAGTCAGAATGCCTAAGTTCAAAAATTCATTTGACAGCAGATGCTGGCAAGGATGTGGAGAAAGAGGAACACTCCTCCACTGCTGGTGGGATTGCAAGCTTGTACAACCACTCTGGAAGTCAGTCTGGAGTTTCCTCAGAAAATTCGATGTAATACTACTGGAAGATCCCGCAGTACCTCTCCTGGGCATATACCCAGAAGAAGTTGCAACTGGTAATAAGAACACATGCTCCACTTTGTTCATAGCAGCCTTATTTATAATAGCCACAAGCTGGAAAGAAACCAGATGTCCCTCAACAGAAGAATGGATACAGAAAATGTGGTACATTTACACAATGGAGTACTACTCAGCTATTAAAAACAATGGAGGATATCACTGATAAGTGGATATTAACCCAGAAACATAGAACACCCAAGATAGATTTTGCGAACACAAGAAAATCAAGAAGAGGGAAGACCAATGGGTGGATACTTCATTACTCCTTAGAATAGGGAACAAAATACCCATGAAAGGAGTTACAGAGACAAAGTTTGGAGCTAAGATGAAAGGATGGACTATCCAGAGACTACCTTACCCGGGAATCTATCCCATAATCAGCCACCAAACCCAGACACTATTGCATATGCCAGCAAGATTTTGCTGAAGGGACACTGGTATAGCTGTCTTGTATGAGGCAATGCCAATGACTGGCAAATACAGAAGTGGATGCTCACAGTCATCTGTAAGTTAGAACACAGGGCCCCCAATGGAGAAGCTAGAGAAAGCACCCAAGGATCTGAAGGGGTCTGCAACCCTATAGGTGGAACAACAATATGAACTAACTAGTACCCCCAGAGCTCATATCTCTAGCTGCATATGTAGCAGAAGATGACCTAGTCAGCCATCACTGGGAAGAGAGGCCCCTTGGTATTGCAAACTTTACATGCCCCAGTACAGGGGAATGCCACGGCCAAAAAGTGGGAGTGGTTTGGTAGGGGAGCAGGGTGGTGGGAGGGTATAGGGAACTTCCGGGATAACATTTGAAATGTATATAAAGAAAATATCTAATAATAAATAAGAAAATACAGGACTACTCCATGTCTAGAAGCAGACAGAGAGTATTTTAGTATTATTAATTTTTGTTGTTGTTCCAACACCACGCACCCACTCTCACCTCCCTGCCCTCGATTACTCTACACTGGGACATCTATCGAGCCTTAGGACCAAGGGACCTCTCCTACTATTGATGCATGACAAGGCCATCTTCTGCTACATATGAAGATGGAGCCATGTGTACTCCTTTGTTGATGGCTTAGTCCCAGGGAGTTCTGGGGGTCTGGTTGGTCGATATTGTTGTTCTTCTTATGGGACTGCTTCAGTCCTTAAGAGAGTAGTTTATGAGAGAGTGTAATGGGCTGAATATGGTCAGTATGTTATATATGTCATATGCATGTATGAAGAAGACACATTTTCTGTACAATTAGCATGTACTTAAAGGCTACAGAAAAGGAGGTGTCACAGCCAAAATTGCAACTTTTTCTAGCTTCTGTGCATCATCTTAGTCTCAGATGTGCACTTTTGCCACTAATTGTCAAAGTTCCCTGTCAAAAGAGAATATTCTCACCTCAAGAGGCTCCCATGGTACACAGGGAAAAACCCCAGACCCAGCGGTATGATGCTTCACCCACAGAGGAGACACTCTTATCACACAGAGGTGGTGGTTGAGTGAGTAGTTCGGAGGGTCTTAGCAATTACCTTGTTACCTTTTGCATTCCCTCCTTTCAGCCCCCAGTACAAGTACCCCTACTTGAGCTCTGCTTTCATTGATGGTGTGCTCCTGACATGTGGCCATCTTCAGCCTAGCATCCACTCTGTTATACTAAAAATAGCTACCTATCCCAGTCAAGGGCATGGAGTAGCTTGCTGAGGAGCTCACAGTAAGTGACTGGCTTTTTAATGTTTGTGAGACATATTCTGGGAATGTGTGTCTGTAAAAGAATCACTAAGTGGCTGTATTTGCTAGTGTTTAAACATTTACTCACAAGTATTCAGATCCTACATCTCAATTTCCACCCCTTTATTATACTACATTTATTATTCAAGGGAAAATCAGAGGGAACAATTTAAACCCAACCTGAGCATATTTTTCATCTGTTTAGTTCAGTCAAGCAAAATTATCTCTTGTGTCCTAATATTTGAAGTCTACATTCCTGTTGTAGTCCAGTCAGAGCAGCATTTCCCTCTTAATACAGTTTTTTTTCCCCCTGACTCTCCAGGGACTCTAGGATTGCTCTTTGCAACATAAAGTACTCTGGTCTTCATCTTGTGGATTCACTTGAACCTGTAAGCAAATGAAAAAAGTCTCCATTGCTGCACCAGTAATGACAAGTTCTGGATGTAACTCGTGACAACTTTGACAGTAACTGTACAGGAGATACCATCACAAAAAGTTATCTAATAATAATATCTTTTTCTTCGCTGCACAGGGACATGTGTTGCAGCAGGGAAAGAGGCTACTGCACTAAGTAGGTGGTACATTGAATTTTTGAAACATAGATTCAATATTCTGGCAAAATTTCTATTAGCACTATTGGCCTATGAAGGATAGTATGCCCAGAGGTTTTAGGTTATAAAGTCATCAGTCTGGCTTCTTTGTTGAGTGTATTCTCTTTCTGTAATAGGGCAGACACTTGTGGAAATTTTGGAGGCTGTCAGGAGTCATCTAGGATAGACTAAGGTTGCCAGGTGGCCTTCATGGTGGTGGCCCATTATTTTGGCATGGCTTATGTGAGTGAGCTCTGTGAGGCAAGATCATGTAGAGCCTTCATCTCAGTATTGCTTCTTGTAGCTGACTTGTCTTTCTTGTTAACATATATATCTATATCTATCTATCTATTTATCTATTTATCTATCTATCTATCTATCTATCTATCTATCTATCTATGTATATAAAACAATCACTAGTAGTAACCCACCATTTTGAGCAGGTTTCTGCAGAACAACAAAGATGTACTGTCCAATAGTGATGCTATAAACAAATGGATTATTTCTTAATTCTTAGTGATGATTCTATTAGAAGTCCTAAAATTACATGAGTACTTATTAAGCTCATTCTAACAGGACTGCTATTAAGTCTTCTCTGATATTAAAACTGAAATGGGAACTTGGCCAGTATTCAAGTGCCACGAGTTAATTGCTGCTGAGATACAAAGCAGGCATCTACAACTTAGAGCACATTTCAATAGGTTATAAAACAATTAACCAAAAGTCACAAAAAGGGAACTAAAGATTTATTGTAGGTACAAGGACAGAAGGTAAAATTGACTGGGTTTATGTAAATAAAAATTCAATAATAATGTAATCACAAAACTTACGGATTTTTTTTTTTTGTGTGTGTGATAACAGGCAGTCTTTTCCTTGCCATGGGGCAGAACAGGTCTTTTCCTAACAGCAAGGCAAGCTTAGTCTTACTAAAGAAGACAAAGCTTTTTTTTTTTTTCTTTTTTTCTTAACAGACTTAGGTTTCATTCAGATAGCAATAAAATGGTATGAGCTTTTTCTTTCTCTATGCAATGAAGATGGTAGCTCATTTTTCATCCAGAATGAGTGAGTTCTTTTTGCATTGGCACTTGGTTTTATGTTCCATATGCATATGTAAGTATGGGTGTGTGTGTGTGTGTGTGTGTGTGTGTGTGTAAGTGTGTAATTAGGAAATTATGTAGCTAGGCCCAATTGAAATTCATAAAGATGTATGAATTTATATGACTTTATTAATATTTATTAATATTTGCTGTGTAGTAAAACGTCCCTTCTGTGAGCTTAACTCTCTTCTTCTTCTTCTTCTTCTTCTTCTTCTTCTTCTTCTTCTTCTTCTTCTTCTTCTTCTTCTTCTTTTTTTTTTTTTTTGGTTTTTCAGTTTTTTGAGACAGGGTTTCTCTGTGTAGCCCAGGCTGGCCTCGAACTCAGAAATCCGCCTGCCTCTGCCTCCTGAGTGCTGGGATTAAAGGCGTGTGCCACCACATCCCAGCTTTGACGTTCTTCTACCTGTTAAATAAAAGTTTATTGCTCCAAATCTCCCCCCACTGACAAGGGAGAGGGGAAATGGGCAAGAGAGAAAAAAAAGCCTTAGTAATTAATACTTTACATAACCAGCAGCCTGGTTAGGCTATAGGGGTTAATTGCAGCCGTTTTATTTAATTTTTTTGGTTGTTGTTGTTTTGTTTTTTGTTTTAAATTAAATTATTTTACTTACATTCCTAATGTTACCCCCTTATCTGTCCCCCCCAAAATTCTTCATACCATCCCCTCTCCCCTTTGCTTCTGAAAGGATACTTCCCCACCCAGCCAACTAACCCCACCTCACCCTCAACTGCACCCCCCTTCTGTGGAGCATCAAGTTTCTACAGGACTAGGCACATCATCTCTCACTGACGTCAGAAAAAGCTACATATGTGCAGCAGGCCAAAGACTTTGTATGCTTGTTGGTTGGTGGCTTAGTCTCACGGATCACTGAAGGATCCAACTTAGGTGAAAATATCCTTTTTCCTTTGGGGTTGCAATCCCCTTCAACTCCTTCAATCTTTCCCCTAACTCTTCCATAGGGATCCCTGACCTCAGTCTAATGGTTGGCTGTAAGTATCTGCATCTGTCTTAGTCAGCTGCTTGTAAATAAAGCCTCTCAGAGGACAACCATGCTAGGCTCCTGTCTACAAGCTCAATGTGGTATTTAGTAATCCTGCTGGGTTTGTTGCCTGCACCTGGGATGGATCCCAAGTTGGGCCAGTCACTGGATGGCATTTTTTTTTAAACCATCAGAATGTTGAGGGAAATATTTAAAAAGAACTGCCAAGTTCTCACGCTCCAACCTGGTTTCTCTCTCTGCCTGCCAACTCTCTGGTGTGGCCAGAGCTCCCGAGTTCCCTTCGTTGCCCACCAGCCCCACACAACGACCGCCCACCCCAGGTCAGCTGCCACAACACCCAACAACCCCCTTAGAAACAAAATTCTAGAAGCTTATAATTAACAAGTCAGATTTATATATTCATACACTCTCAATTTACAAGATGCCCATACAATAATTTCAGGGCCAATTGATAATGGTACAAGCTGCCCACCTAGATTAGACAAGTTATCCCAATTATTCTGTCCTTTATGATGTCATATCTACCTGTGGCTATTTAAAGCCATGCTGGTTCAGAATCTTCTTCCTGTCCATCCTCCATCTTGCTTTTTTCTTTCTCCCTCTGGAGTTGCTCTCTCTCTCTCTCTCTCTCTCTCTCTCTCTCTCTCTCTCTCTCTCTCTCTCTCTCTCTCCTCTGCAACTCTTAGCTCTGTCTCCCTTTTGCCTGTCCAATCACAGGCCTCCTGCTGCACTAATATTTAATGTAATTGGACAGGGAAAATCCTGACACATTGAAATGAGCAGGAAAGTTTTTAGGATGTTTCAGATATTATCAGTAAGTATTCGGTATAGTTAGAGAGCTAGAAGTCCAGAGACCATCAGTCTCTAAACCTACCTCTATGTCCACCTCTGTGTTCTGCTTCAACCCACTTCAGCCAGGGCAGGTTTCTGGCAGAAGGCCAACAGCTGGCAATGACACTAAACATTTGATGTGGGACTGAATATTTGGCTCACTGGTTAAGAGTAACAGCTGTTCTTTCAGAAGACCCAGTGTACTGGCTAGTTTTGTGTCAGCTTGACACAGCTGGAGTTATCACAGAGAAAGGAGCTTCAGTTGAGGAAATGCCTCCAAGAGATCCAGCTGTAAGGCATTTTCTCAATTAGTGATCAAGGGGGAAAGGCCCCTTGTGGGTGGGACCATCTCTGGGCTGGTAGTCTTGGTTCTATAAGAGAGCAGGCTGAGCAAGCCAGGGGAAGCAAGCCAGTAAAGAACATCCCTCCATGGCCTCTGCATCAGCCGCTGCTTTCTGACCTGCTTGAGTTCCAGTCCTGACTTCCTTGGTGATGAACAGCAGTATGGAAGTGTGAGCTGAATAAACCCTTTCCTCCCCAACTTACTTCTTGGTCATGATGTTTGTGCAGGAATAGAAACCCTGACTAAGACACCCAGATACCATTCTTAGCACTTACTTGACAGCTGACAACTGCTTTAAACTTCAGTTCCATGGGATCTGGTGTCCTCCTTTGGTCTCTGTATACACCCATATGCATGTGGTAAACACAACACATTGTAAACACATGTACATACACTAAACAAACATTTAAAAATGGAAGTCTGAGGGCATGGACACAGACAGGCCATTAGGATGGAACAATGTTCAAACCATGAGTTCTGGAGTGGAAGGATGACCACCATGACCAGGAAAGGGTATTAAGGGTGATAACATTGGCCATAACATTAAGGGCAAAGAAGTAGCAATTTAGGAGAGCATGCAATTATTTTGATATTTAACAACTAGCACAGCTTTCTTAAAATGTGTGATGGCCCCATGAAAAGACTACTTTTCTTTTTTTATCTTGGCCAAACTATTAGTTTTAGATAAATTGTTTTTCCTCTCTGACTTTTGGTGCCTTCATGTGGAAAGCAGGGATGTTGGTGACTCATGCTCTGACAAGTTGTCTTCAGAGCTCATGAGATAATGTGTTAACAGCACCAAGCTTAGGGCCTGAGGATCTAGTGTCCTGCCAACAGCAGCGGTTGTATTGTTTTGTCTCTGTGTTTTCTGCCTATGTGACTGCTGTTATAAATGGAAATGGTTTGATGCGTACTGAAATTTTTGGTGGAAAGGAGTCAGCTTTGCTTTTTTTTTTTTTTTTACCTAGAAATAGATTTCTGCTTAAATTTTATAATGATCTTAAAAATACTGATAGAAGAAAATGCAAAAATGATGCTTTTATTTGCTGTGTTATTATTACTGAAACTAAATAGTCGTAGGCTCATATGTTAAGTATTTCTCTCATGAATAGAATGTCTTGCATAATTCTATTTAAAAATGCTTTCTTTATTCTTTGCTAATTGATAGGGATGCCTCAACAGGATATTGGTATTCCCAGGGAGCTTTTCTGTCAAAGGAGATTCAATATTATTTAAGAGAGTATTACACTTGGGATGAGTATGTAGTTCAGTGGTAGGCATTTGTCTAGAATTTTTAAGGTCCTAGATTCAATCCCTAACACTTCTAACTTATATTCCCATGCCAAAGTAAACCTCTCAAAGCATAATGACCTAATGGAGTGCCTTAAATCATCCAGAAAACACACACTAGACAAAGGAATTATATAAAATAATCATTTTGAATATGCAGAGGATTCTACAGATGAAGAAACATTTTCTAGTTATTTCTTTTATACAAATTGCCTCTCCCATATTTACTTAAAGTGTTGATGGCAGTGCATGTGTGTGCTCATTGATATATATTGTCTTTTTAAATAAACAACCCCACTAAGACATAATTGATGTACCTTAAACTCATCTGTGCAATGTAAGAGGTCACTTTTAGTACATCGAAAGACTTGTGCAATAATCACAAAGAATGTGTTGAATTTGCATACATTTGTGAATTTGCATGCATTTGTGAATTTTCTTCCTTTCATTTTACTCATTTCTAATTTATTTCTGTGCATCCAGAAAACAAAGTTTATATGATTTATATTCTTTAACTGTTTTGAGAATTGCTTTGTGGCCAGTGTTTAGTTTGTTTTGAAAACTATTTCTTGTGCACATGAGAAGAAAGTGAATTCAGTTTGCAGGTGGAGGTTTCCTGCACATGTTAAATTTAGTTACTTTATAGTGTTTTCTAGTATTCAACTTCCTTGCAAACCTTCAACCCAGTAGATTCTTTTGAAATGTTTTCCAATTTGTTGAATTCCCTGAGGAGGATATATGAGAGGGAACTGTTTCTTCCTTTTTGTCTTTGTAGACAGGGTTTTTCTATTTAGCCCTGGCTGTCCTGAAACTAATTATGTACACCAGGCTGGCCTCTAACTTAGAGGTTGCCTGCCTCTGCCTCCTGAGTGCTGGAGTTAAAAGTCGTGGACCACTAATTCCCAGCTCAGGAGGGAACAATTCTTACCTTGTGTGATACTAGAGGTACAATGGAAGAGGCATACTCAGAACAGTCTAATAACTATATTGCTCATACTTCAGTGAGTTCCTGTCTGAATTGAAAAAAAATTCAGAGTCCATAGGGGAAGCAGGAACTTTGGTCAAGGCAACACCTCTAAAATCTACTTGACACTTAGAGGATACACATTCCACATCAGACACTGCTCTAGAGGGCTTTCATATATTAAATTATTTTCACTACAACAACATAATACATTTTCAATTAATGCAACATGTTGGTATATTGTTTACCATTCACCATTTTTATCAATAAGAACATTAATTGTGCTTTTTGAATATATATATACTAGAAGTAGCCAGATACTGGGTAAACATAGTCTGAAGTATTGATTAGGAGTTTGGTTAACAAAATATAAAAGGATCAACACTTAGTGTGAGAAAAGTCCTGGTAGATCTTTCTAGGAATACTTAGTTTCCATAGATTGGGATTGATTTTTCATGATGACTGATTGGAAAAGATTTGCTTCTTAATGAAAAGTATGTTGTTATCTAGAGAGAAACACACAGCATCTATCTCCTCATAAATGCACAAAACCTAGCTCAAAAAGTTCTGTGGGAGCCTCATTTCTCATCTTTACTGACAGAACTGTGTAGAAGGAATGCAGTTCCTCCTTATCTTGTAGGAGAACATTGGAGCAGAAAGCAGCCCAACCAAGAGAATGATCATTCATACTGCCATTGAGGTGGTGCAGGAACTTAGAACACTAAACTTTCCCTCCAGTGCCCACTAGATATGCCCAAAATCCATAATTCATTTATCAGAATATTCACAATTTCATACTATTTCTTCTAAGGACTTTCTATTTCTTCCCTATCCTGTCTTTCTTTTTTGATGTCTAGAATCTTCCTTTACAGTTCTTCTCCTTTGTTTTCCTCAACAAATCTGTACCTCCTATGTGCCAGGTATTGGGGGAACAGTGATAGCAACCAGAGATCCTGTCCCTCATCCTTTAGAGTTTATGGTTTAATGTCAAGACAGACAATGCCACAGCTATATACACATAGGAGGTTGTAATTGTGACAAATGTCAAAAGTGTAGATAAATGAATCTGGAAGATGTTATGTCAAGAATAATATGTGTGATCACAAGGGGCAGGGCAGAATCCAGGTGAGGTAATGCTTATAAGCTGGAAAACAGCATGAATTGGTGCAGGCACGTGATGGGGAAAAAAGCCGTAGGAGGTTGAATGGTCTGTATAAATGCCAGGGACTGAGAACAATGTGTGAGAATACGCAAGAACAGGAGAAGCAAAGTGAGATGAGGTAAGACTCTAAGGTACTTCAGGAAGGCACACAGAGGTCTTCGGAAGTTTCTTAGTGATAGAAACCTCTTTTGTGTAAGAATGTCACCCATAGCAACACTTTTCAAAAGCCAGATAGGCATGTGGGGTTGTTTTCTCACATCCATCTCTCAAGTAACAAAGTAAATACTGTATTTATTAATTAGAGTCTCAATAGTACTGAAGCCTCACAAAAGCTGCCTATTTTGACAAATAGAAGATCTCCTTTATAGGCAACAGTTTAATGCTGTAAGTGAGGGAAATAAGACCTTTTTTTTTTTTTTTTTTACTATTTGTATAAAGTTCAAGTAAGCTTGAATGATTATTATTTTAAACTAATAATCCACTTGATCTTGCTTCACTTTGGAGTTGTCTTCATACTCATAATTAAATTAATCATAAATTTAATTTTCAATAAGTGTAGTGGTTTGTATATTCTTGGACCAGGGATTGGCACCATTTGGAGGTGTGGCCTTGTTGGAATAGGTGTGAGCTGGTTGAAATATGTGCGTCACTGTGGGTGTGGGGATAAGATCCTCACCCTAGTTGCCTGGAAGTCAGTCTTCCACTAGCAGCCTTCAGATGAAGATGTAGAACTCTCAGGCCTGCCTGTGCCATGCCTCCCTGGATGCTGCCATGCTCCCACCTTGATGATAATGGACTAAGCCTCTGAACCTGTAAGCCAGCCCCAATCCAATGTTGTCCTTTATAAGACTTGCCTTGGTCATGGTGTCTGTTCACAGCAGTAAAACCCTAACTAAGACAGTAAGTATCTCCATGGATACCATTTAACAAAGCAAAATCCTGGGTAGATAGATATTCTCTGGTCTCAAGTCTTAGAGTTTTGTGTCTTAAATGGCAGTGGAAAGAAAGCCATCACTAGAGTACAATAATCTACGATGTGCCATTTGGATTTCTTGAACAGTGTGTTCTTTGACAAAATCCAGAGAGTTTATGAGACTCTGGAGATAGTGTTCAGCAAGAAAAAGAAAGCACAAGTGATCCACAGATTTGGGGTATGTGTACCACAAAGTTTCTTTAAAAATGCTACCTACATTAAAAATGGCTAAATACTGAGACAAATCCTTTTATCGTTATGAGATAATGTAGTACACACCACAGAGTATCTTCAGGAAATGTAGACTCTAGCAAAGTATCCCAAATACATTATTTTTACATTTTTGAATGGAGACAATAGTTTTCTTTACAGTAACTCTAAAGTAAAAGAACTTTCTTTTAAATTATTTTATGAATAGCCCCCCTTTGTGTATAAAACTTCACCTTTCCCAAAATCTGTGGATGGTAGGGTCATTATATTTAGAGATTATTTTCAGGACTTTCTTGGCTTTATCTGAGATATACAAGAGTTCCCAAGACCATTATGAGAATAATAAAGAGTCAAGATGAAATGAAGAAAAGGATGTGTTCTAGAACGTGCCACATTTAAGGCCTCTTGTTTATGATGACACCCAGCTACTACAGCAACACATTTTATCCACTTATCTATTATGGTTACACTCTGAGACATTTATCATTCTTCTAATCTTATGCCACGTTTTGGTGTTTTCTGTTGGGACTATAGGTAGTATATAAATAATAGTAAAGGGGAAAAAACCCTGCTGTTAGAAGAAAAGGCAACATTGTGTGGTCATAGACCTTGACTTTTTTCTTTTTCTTTTTTTTTTTTTTTCAATAAGCATGGTATTTCCTGGTCAGGTTCAATGAGATGTGCTGCGAAGAGATTCTCATGTCCAAGACATGCTCCTTACTTTCAAAAACTTTATAGTCTATATAGGAGATAGGACATTAAAATAGCAATTACTTATTATATATAATAAGTAGGATTCTATGTTCAAATATAGGACATATTAGCCTATACAACATTGCTCAGCCTTTCTGGGGGAGGTGTTTCCTACTTAGTTAGACTCAGGTATGGAAAGGTGGACAGGAAGTTGAGCAAGGTTTATTCCAAGAGGGACAGTGGCATATTAAAGTTTTGTCAAGTGATAGATGCTAACTGTAACATACAAAATAGATCAGGGTCAGGCTTTGTAGAAATCTCCTAGTGACACAGAGTCTGAATGTTGTGGTTTCAGTATATTGAAGTGTATGATTTTGACAACAGCTAGCATTTCCAGGGAAAACACCTGGATTTCCTAATGCCTCTACTTCTAAAATTTGTTACTGCTTCACCAAAAATCCCACCAAGTTGGTCCTTAGTTGTAAGGGAAAGAGTGGAGAACCCCATTATCTTAGTAATATAATTAAGTGAGTGTACAGTTTTAAATGCTATCCTTTATCATTGTGATTTGTTCAGCTTCCCATATGTTCCATAACTATTTGGTCCTGGAGACTGCTGCCAGTGTCCAGGAAGTAGAGCAATATTTGGCATTGCTGAGGCTCCAGCAACAGTTTTTCAACTTATTCAAGGAGAGTGCCTGGTTAATTCTGCCAGCAAAGCATGAGCTAAAATTACCGAGGAGACAAACCTCTGATCATGACTTTGAGGGAGTTTCTAGATCATATTAATTGCATTGGGAAGACTATCCCTAAATTTGGGTGGTATCATACTCTGGACTGGGATTCTGTATATAAAAGAGATAGCAAGCTAAGTTCTGTATTCACCTCTCCCTGTTTCCTCACTTGTGATACAATGTGACCAGATATCTTAAGCTCCTGCAATCATATCAGAGCCCTCATAGTGGAACCAGAAATTGATCTTGGGATGGCATAGACTATATTCTCAGCAGTTGATATGGGTTGGAGAAGACAGTTGTTTGATCTCACTGAAGGGTAGCACACTGAGCGCTGTCCGTGGTTCTGACAGCAGTGTCAGCCCACTGGGCTCTTCTTGGGCTCTAACCACAGCTGCAAACTGTCTTGACTTCATCCTTGTCCAGTATCTCCCACAGGGGTCAATCCAGTGATGCTAAAAGATGGTCCTTCACTAATCATCTATACACATTGCTGTCTTCGCTTTCTTCTGCTCTAACTGAATTCTCCCTTCTAGTTGAGTTTGCACATTTCATTCTCTTGCTTCATTCTCCACTGAATGCCTTCAGAATTTCCTTCTAGTCAAAAGGGAGCCATGTTCTTTTGGGAACAATTAAAATGTTCCAGTCTTTTCAAATTTAAATGAATGAAAGAAGCTTTCAGGCAATTTGATTGCTAGAAGCAGGAAGACAGCTCTCCCCATCCTCATAATATTAGGACTTGGGGCAGGCCATTTTTACAACCTATTTTCCTCTAGGGCTGCAACATATTTGATTCAAAGTCATAAAATATAATTTGCAATAACCATAGTTAGCCTTTTATTTTGCAAATATGCAGAGGTGTCAGTTTAAGCCTTGAGAAGTGTAAGAAATCTCACATTATTTATATTTCTACATAATCTTCATGAAAAATGACTCCTCTTGCAATTCCTGATGAAAATCAATGTGTGTTAGTCAGTTCTGAGTAAATGGTGTCTTTTTCATGTCATAAAAGAAGCACTTAGAACTAATAGATGGAGCTAACGAGAAAGCGAGGTCTCAGAGCTCCCAGCCTTCAGCAACTCTAGTTCCAGGAGATCCAATCCTGTCTTCAAGCCTCTGTGGGTAGCAGGCATGCACAACATGCACACTTAAAAGTGATGTTAGCACCTCCCCAAAGAATATTGTTTGGTGTTCTTCCTTTAATATAGAAAATATGAAAATTAGTTATGGAGTGACCATATGGAAATCCCATTAAAAATAACCCAGATACTCACAGGGCTCATAGGGAAATCCCATCAAACCAGCCCAGATACTCACAGCATTCACTCTCTGACAGAATTGAAGCAGAGCTCTGATGCTAGGAGAACATCACCAAGAATACTCTAACAATGAAGAAGAGAAAGACACCGAGAATTGCATGGACACTGTGCAAGGACTCAACCTAATGCAATTATTTGTAAAGAGGGTGGGCCAGGAACAGAGGTACCCATACTCACTTGAGAATCTATGTCAGATCAAAGCTAAAAGAAAGCCAAACAGAGAATTAACACATGTTGAAATTGCCTAGAGTTGTATTCTGAAAATATCTAACTAAAAATATATCAATAAATTATATAAGGCATCCAAAGGAAAAATAGAATCCATGTAAGTTTGAGAAAAATAATGGAAAAATGCAGAAAAAGGTAATTGTAAGAGATTAGTATTTGCAGATCCCAAAGAGATTAGAAAACCTGTAGGAAATTAGTGACTTTATGGTAAGGAAGTAGACTAAGATAGTAGGAAATGTCAATAGACTTTAGTAGTTATTACAAATGTGATTAAAATATGTTATTAAAAATACCACAGGTTCTAAGCCAGTTGTTAAAGCATTTACCTGTGGGGCAGTGGGCTGTGAAAGTAGCCTGGTTTCCAGTTGAGCTAAAGCTCAAAACCCTGGAGACCCTGAAAGGATGGTAGGCATTTCACCTGTTTCTGGGTACCAGGCTCCTGTCACATAGCTACAACCCCTACCCACAGCCCCCCTATAGAGAGGTTTGTGGCCATCAGTCATGAAGGAACAGCACCCCAAAGCCCTCCCACGTGTATATAAGGTATCCCCAAGCTCTCAGACCAAGCCAGTAGTAAGTACTTACTTTCAGACCCTGACCCACCCCAAGACTGTATCTAAGGATCCTATCCAGAAGGAATTGACAGAACTGGCAGACTTATTAACACGAGACAGGCTATATCTACTACATTTTACAGGTTTCCTTCACCACAGAAGAGTCCAGGAAGCTAGTTCCTGGCACCACAGGGGAGTCCCTCCCCATATGCTTGCTTTCCCCTGACTTGCCCAGACTGGGATTTTAACACTGTTGAAGGTAAGAGGAGGCTCTTGGTCTACCGTCAGGCTCTGCTGACGGGTCTCAAGATGGCCACAAGACAGCCCACAAATTGGACAGAGTATATGACATTAGGCAGCGAGAAAATAAAAGCCTTACTAGCTTTTTTAGAGAGGGTGTTAGAGGCATTTTGACAATACACCCCCACGGACCCTGAATCACAGAACCAAAGGCAGCAGTCACTCTAGCTTTTACTAAGAAAAAGCTTCAGAGAAAAGAGTCCAAGGGATTTAGTGATAGCGGCAGAGAGAATATTAAAGGATAGAAACAACAGGCTCAAGCCCTGGTAAAGATCCTGTTGGCAGCCAAGGTCAAACCAGAAGATCATAAGAGATGCCTAAAACAGCTTCAAAGGAAGTAGATAAGGGAGAAGCTGAAAATCAAAAGTGCCCCCCCCCCCCAAGCCCAGGGTAACCCTAAAGGAAAAGGGAAACCCTCCAGCTTTTTGTTGATAATTAATAAAGTTCAGCATTGTGTCTTGCTAAAACCTGAAGATAAAGACTCTCGATCAGTTTATAAATGACTTACCAGTCGCAACAGAAACAAAACAAAAACTCAAGATCTCTTAGAGGCCCTAATAGATTTGGAATACTGAGCCTCTGCTAAGAAGGCCTTACTCTGTCATCTACGGGTAACCTCCCTAGACCAGGGGGATACAGACTCAGACTTTGGGCCCTGGCATCAGCCAATGGCCAATGTGTCAGCAATTGGAAGAAGCCCCACCCTGTTTACACATCAGTGCAGCAATGACCTCCTGATTAAAGATGATGCCACAATGACTCATTACCAGCCTCTCTCCTTGAATGCCCCAGGATAACTTTTCAACTGCCCTGCTGTCTGACCCCGAGCTTGATCGATGGGCCTCTGCATGACTGCTCAGATGGATGCAGAGGTAACATGGTTCACCAATGGCAACAGCCTCATTCAGTATGGACAGAGGTATGCTGGGGCAGTGGTGATATCAAAGACCGAGATCATATCGGCAGAGTCACTCCTGGCAGGAATGTCAGACCAAAAAGGTAAACTGGCAGCTCTGGCCAAGGCATTAGAGCTAAGAAAAGAAAAGAGACATAGATGGCTGGTGTGCCTTTGCTACAGTTTCTATCTGTGGGTCTATTTACAGCGTGAGAGGCCTTCTGACAGCAGAAAGAAGGACTAAGCTCCATCTCAGAGGGCAACAAGACAGCCCCTAGAAGTTGGGCCCCTCATGTCCTTGGTTGCATTAAATCCAGGAGACCCCATACTCACTGACCAGCCTGAATATACTACAGAAGATGTGATTTGGGCCAAAATCTGCCCATATTTCAGTGTCTAAGAGATGATGGAGGGCAGCTGACTACAAACTAATTGTACTAGAGAAAATGGGTCTATACATAATGAAAATGATCCATCGTTCTTCATACATGGGACCACAGAGAATGAAGGACTTAGTTTGCCAGTCCCACATCAGGATTAGAGATGCTAATTTGAAAACAGCCAATATTGTTAAAAAACAAAAACAAAACAAAACTGTGAGGACTGTCAATTGTCTAATGTGGTTGCCAATGAAAAGAACCCTGGTCCTCAAAATAGGAACACCAAGCCAAGAGTCTACTAGGAAATAGATTTCATGGAGGAAAAATTCAGATATAAATATTCACTGATATTTATAGATACCTTTTTAGGATGGACTGACTTTCCTAACTGCATGAAGCTGTGCAGACAATAACAAAGAAATTACTACAAGAAATTCTTCCAAGGTATGATTTTTCTAAGTTTATAGGGTCAGGCAATGGATCTACATTTGTGTCTCAGGTAAGTTAGAGATTAGCTAATATTCTGGGGATTAATTGGAAATGTCATTGTGCCTACAGACCCCAGAGTTCAGGATAGGTAGAGAAAAAAATAAACAGAACCCTGAAAGAGATCTTAATTTAATTGACCTAATACACTTGCATGCACATGGTACCTGGTGCACATACATACACTTACACACACATATACAAACACACACAAGATAATAGTGTCAGGTATGTGTTCCATGTCATGGAACAGACATTAGATTTAATCAGAAAGTATTCAATCAGTCCCTTAATACCCATGGCACTATTGTACCAGTGAGACACTTGTCAACACAGCCTCAATCCAGCCATCATCCAGCATCGTGTTGTGGTGTGTATGAAGTTTCTTTACTACTTGAGGAGGTATTGGAATTTGATAACTGCTGAGAGAGTGGCAGCCAGTTTCCTTACTTGCCAGGCTTCTGATGGGTCAAAAACCTTCCAGGACACGTCTAACATCCAAGAGTATTTGAATGACACAAATTGGAGTTGATGATTTTTGAAAAGAAATAAAAAGAGAACTCAAAGTTCGGTGGGTTTTGGAGTTAAAAGTGGATCTGAGGAATTTGAGGAGGACGTGAACATGATGAAAATATATTAATAAAATTCTCAAATAACTAATGATGGCATATGAAATCTTTTAAGAATACATTGGTATTTATGGTTTCAATTCTGAGTTATATTCAGTGCTAAAGAGAAAGATAATTTCAAAGTTATTGTATTAAAACAGACTTCATGGTAAAATAGAAAACTATCTTACTGGGTTTTTTTTTTAAGCTTGTAAACATTAAATTCCAAAACATGCTGAGTCAATCTGAAGAAACAAATACAAATCAATCTCGCCTACAGAAAGCTATACGATTTTAACTGAGATGTCAACAAACAGGACCAAATAGTAATATATAACGACTAAATTAAGCTTATCTGGGAATACAAGCATGGTTCAATACCCGAAAATGGATCAACATAATGTATTATATTAAAAAGGAGGTGGACATAAAAAGCAAAATGAATCAAATAGACATTAAGGAGCACCTCCCACCCTAATATTAAAATATACACAAGTCAAAACTGCTTAGGTATGATAAAGACTATTACTAAAAAACATACCAGTGATTAAGATGTAAAACTGCATGTCCCAGTCAAAGCCAGAATTGCATGACAGCATGATTTGAACTACTTGGGTGAATCTATTTTCACTCACTGAAACAATTTGTTACAATGCTGAAGAAGGAAGTGTCCTTACAGCAGGTTCCCTTTTTGACATTTCCTGCTTCTTGACTAATGGGAAAAATTAAAATGATTTACTTTGACAAAGATAGGGTTTCATGAAATAAAAATTCAAATAAGATACAAATGAGATTTCATAAGTAAATTAGCAATTTTCTATGTATTATTATTTACCAGATGTGAAAATTTTAATTTTGAGTTAAAAAAAAAACCTATGAGGTGCTTAAAGACGGCTCATTAACTAGTCATGAATGTCTAAGTGAACAAATGATTTTTAAATTTTTGTGTACTGATAAAAAGTTTTGAACAAGTGGGAAGATACCTTCAATTGAAATATTTGGTAAAAATCATAAATAAAATCTTGAAAAATGTATTTATTTTATATAACAGTGTTTTCTTTGGACTGCCAGCTCCCAAGTAATGACCCAGAGACTTATATTTATTATGACTGCTCAAGGCCTTTGCTTACTCTTGTTCCCAATTAGCTCTTATAACTTATTAACCTGATTATTTTATCCTGACCAATTCTCTCTTACCAGTCTCCCTCCCAGCATTCAATCTCTCCCTGAACCTCCTGCCTTTCCTCTCCTGCATCACTATAGGCCATCAGATTTTTATTTAACCAATCAGAGGATGAGAGAGTGTGTGTTTACAAAATACCCAGACTGGAAATGATCTAATAAAAATAACAACACCAAATTCCAGTGTGCACTCAACTCTCTACTAGCCCAGTGGTCAGCATTTAAATAATACAAAGACAATCTTTACACAGTGGACAATAATATTATCTCAACAATTTTATATAATTGAATTCTAACTAGACTCGTATTATAATTAGCTTAAAATTTCTCTATGGAAGTTGTGTAATTGAGAGTAAATTAGAAATATTGCCTGATATTTAAAGGCACCAGGCATCCTCAAATTGAACCAAAGATACCAAGTAGTGTTAATATTCTAGATCTACTGAAACTCACCATGCAACACTAGTCAGTATTTCAATTTAATCACAAGACACTTCATAAATATTGGAGGCACAACTAGAGGTTATTAGGAAGGAAATAAAATTGGACTCTTATTTTCTTAAATATCAAATTTTATATAATTTCCAAACTTAAAACAACTACTTAATTTAGGAAGAAATTGAAAAAGAAAGTTGAGGAAAACTTTCTAAGGAAGATGAGTACTCCAGAGTTATGAAAGATACTATATGAACAAACACAAACAGACACATGGTGGTTTAGAAAAAGATTTACAGAGCATATTCTTTGTTTTGTTTCATTTTTAAACACAACCCAACTGTGTTATGTGGGCATCCACCTTTATGAGGGAGTGAATAAAATATACATAGCCAATATGAATGTGAATATCTTAAAATCATATTTTTGGTAACTGTTCTTACCTGTTTCTATATTACTCCGAATTTTTCTAACATGTAAAGATTGTAAGGGTCAGAGGCTGGGAGGAGGCGGGTGAGATAATCCTTCTGTACATGACAGGACCACTACACTCATAAAATCAATAGCATTGCTGCCTACCCAAGATCTGCATATGTCCAAGGCAGGCGATGTCCCAGCATATGGTGGGATGGGGTCCTGAGCTCCCATTCCTAGCTGAGTAGCTATGGGAGTTGGTGGCATCTAAGGAAGAGTCAGTTTTCGTCACTGGTGTGGCCTGTGGCAGGTGGACCATGTCCCAGTGGATGGTCCCACACCAGTGTGGATACAGGCAGCACAAACTGGATCCAGTGACCTCCTTTTCTGCTTTCTAATGGATGTGAATATTATATTTTATGAGCACAACTTGTCTTTTTTACTACAGAAACTTTCATTTGGTGTAATCAATAAAGTGTATCCCAAGTTGATGAAGTAAAGGGGGCAAGGTGTTGGAGGTGGGGATGCTGGGAAAGGATCCAGGGAGAATGAGAGGGAAAGATGTGTGAGGAAGACTGCTAAAGTCATCACGTGCATGTATGAACTTTAGAAATAATTTTTAAAAATTGTATTAAAGCTTCATAATGGTTATTTTCATATTAGATATTCAACAAAAGCTCCTTTTATTTAAAAAATAATTCAATATTAGATATTCTGATATTTGCATTAAATTTTCTCTGGCTAAAACTCTCTCTCTCTCTCTCTCTCTCACACACACACACACACACACACACACACACACACACACACCCCATATATAACTTGCCATCTCTATAAATACTTTCCTACTTTAGGCCTGTAATCAATATGGAATTGATTTTCAGACAGAAGCCCCTAGACAGGAAATAAGCCCTGGCTGCAGTACCCGCTCTCAGGGCTTTGACATTCATGTTTGTGTCTGTTCTTCTCCCCTTGCTGATGGCATAGATATCTCCTCCCTTGTTGATGCTTAGTAGAATTCCTGGGGCATCTAGCTTACAAACACATGAATCACAGGACTATGGGACAGATTCCAGTAATAGCATGAAAAGTGTCCTGTCATTTAGTTTCTGGGTGTTGAAAGAGCCCGGCTGCCCTGCAGGAGCCAGCAATGCTTAGAAAGAAAATGGCATATTTCATGCTTTTCCTGTTTCAGTTAAAAACACGACAGCAAGTCCATCATCTTGTTCCTTCTGCAATACTAAGATAGGGAAGGACATTTTGTTCTCATATTTTCCTGTCCTGGACATAAGCTGATTTTTGGTATTGAAAGTCTTCATTGAAATTTTCAACACCAGGTCTTAAGCTGATGTTCCCCGAGCTTCTGGATATTACATGAAGGTCAGCCAAAGATTGTACTTGGAGTTTTCCATAGTGCCGGGAGCAGAGGGGCTGCAGCGGCTTGCTTGCTCTGCCTCTTCTCATACTTCAGCTTAAACAGATAGGTTTAAAGGCTCAAACTTGGAGTTTTCAAAAACAAATCTTTGCAAGTACATGCTCATTTAGGTGCTTCATTTTTATGCACTAGAGAAACTTTAGAAATCACGGAGTCTTCAAATTCAGAATTGCTAGATGGTGCTATTCATCTGCCATGCTCAAAGTCTGGCCCTTAACAGCTGACATTAGTCTTTGTTCCCCAAACAAAGCAGAGACCAAAGGAAATGATTTAGCTAGGGGCATAATAGACATGGCAATGATGATGATGATAATGATGGAGATATTAAAGATTATTATAATTGTTTTATTATTTATATGTCTGTGAGTATATGCCATATGTCTGCCAGTACTGATAGAGTCCAGGAGAGAGTGTCACATCTCCATCTGGAATTACTAGAGTTTGTGGGCTGCCTTAGGTGAGTGCTAGAAACTGAACCCCGATCTTCTAGAAAAGCAGAAGGCTCTTTTAACTGCTGAGCTGTATCTCTAGCTCCCAAGACCTGTAGTTGATTATTCAGAAATAGCTTTATGTATACACATGTAGGTGTGAAGATGGAAGAGTGCTTTTTGACTAGAAAACATCTAACGTAGTTCATTTTTGTTGTTAATTTGACAGGATATAGAGTCACTGACGATACAAACTGCTGAGTTTATGTGTGAAGGATCACTGAGAGGAAAAGTCCCAACCCAACTGGCCCCATCACTACATAGACTGGGCTTTTGGGTTGGAAATAAAGGAGACAGCAAGCCGAGCAAGAACATTCATCTCTCTTGGCTTCCTGACTGTGGGTAGAACATGACTATTGCGTCCCGCTCGACCGGCAAGAAAGACGCAACAAACCAGAATCTTCCGCGGCAAGAGCTTTATTGCTTGCTTCTCAGGAAGATCCCGAACCGGGAAAATGGCGCTGCTTTTATAACCCGCAGCGTGACGTTTCAGCACCTGATATGGCGTGACAGCTCCCGATTCGTTGCTTGTCCATCACCCCACTATTACACCCCGAGAATGGGAGTGACTAGGAGTGAATTCACTCTTGCACCTGCGTACAAGGCTTGTTTACTAGTTAGGCACAGCGGAGGCCCGCGCCATCTTATAATGGCAATTGCTCGCAGCACGTACTGGCTCTCCACACATGACCAGCTTCCTCAGGCTCTTGCTGCCCAGCATGATGAACAATACTGTCATATATTTTGAGCCAAAACCAAATCCTTTGTTTGATTGTTTTTATCAGGTGTTTTATCCCAGCAAGGGGAAAAGTAAGCAGCATGGTGCTCAAAAGGATGCTCGAGCTCTCAGGGCTTCTGGTCCTGATGCCAAGTGCTCTCAGCGAGGAAACTGGGAGGATCGTTCATGAGGACCGCGGCTGCTTGTGTTTCCTTCGTTTTCTCGCTTCCATGTTGGTTGTCTCTTCCCATTTTCCATAGCAACTCTATTCGCAAATAATCCCCCAGTCTTCACAAGATACTAGATGCCAGGTGATATATGACTGCGTGTTCGCTGAGGACGGCAGGCTGCTTGTACACGTTGGCGGCACTCCTGATCAGGCTATTGTTTGCTAGGAGGAATCTGCTCTGGGTTTTCCCCACAGGCTGAAGGTCTATGACCCTTTCTGGGTATCGGTATTTACTGCCCACTTTGTGTCCACCAGCACTTGGAAGTTTCTCCTAAGCACTTAAGTCAGTTATATAAACCATCCAGCATTAAAAGGGGCATGTCAGTTACGTAATGCTCATAACATTTTGCCCTACTTGATTGATCTCTTTTCTGTGCTATGTGGCAACAGTCCTAACTTGGTTCCACCACAGCCCTCCAAGGGCAGTGGTTGGCCCATGCTGATGTGCAGTAAATCTTAGCCACTGGGTATCTTTTGCTGAAGAACGTGTGGCTCTTGCTTGCTTGAATATAGAAGTTCGTGTTTCCTGCCCTTTCATTAAATGATTAGATTTTGAGTGTTGAAACCAGACTACTATCTATAAAGCTTGGTTTTCTACATTGTCCATTAGGTTCCATAGAGATACTGCAGAGAAACACTGCTGGTCTCAAGCAGACCAAGGAGAGTGTGCAGAGCTATCTTAAGAACCCCAAACTGCTCCTGTATAAAAGTACAGCACCAGGCCTGCTGTGGAAAACACTAAGACGTTCACATGAGACTTTATTGCCTTCAAATCTCATCTACACAGAATTGGCAGCAGAGAAAAGTGACAACGTCCAGCAATGGCCTCTTATTTTCCAATTTCCAAGTCAGGAAATTAGCGGTAAATAGCAATAGTTTTTTTCTTTTGAGTTCCTTATGCCATAATACCACTGG
Organism: Mus musculus; assembly: GCF_000001635.26. NCBI lineage: Eukaryota > Metazoa > Chordata > Mammalia > Rodentia > Muridae > Mus > Mus musculus. Next base: position 85,215,645 of record NC_000084.6, read on the forward strand.
ATAGAGTTTAAATGTAAGAAGGTAAAGACAATGAATACCTCCTGAAACAGAAAATAATTGGCATACATTCATTATAGTCATGGGTTTCATGGACTTTGGCAATACCCCATTTCCCTTTGTTTGTCTCCAGTCTTGCTTACAATTTCAGACCTTATAAGTGCATGTATATGCCCACATATGGCTTTATGAACCTGTGGGTGACATAAAGTTTACAAGTGAACGAGAGAAGAGAAGCAATATTTCATCTGAGACTTAATGTGTTTACTTGCATCAGTTTTCCTCCTAATGACATAATTTCCCATTTTTAAATTTTTCTTAGACCTGTAGAAGGATGTCAGGACTATCCTGGGTGGTTGACTCTGCTCTGGGTCCTTCTAGCCCTTTCATCCTTTCTGTCCCTTGTAATCACTTTTTCTGCCTCTCCTTATCCCAGCTTCTCCTCTTTCTCTCCTCCTGTTCCTCATCCCCTTTTCCCTGCATCCTCCCCTCTCCCCTCTCTTCCATTTTTAAACCCAACTTGAGTGAAGACAGTCAGCTATACATACTCTTGTTGATTTTCCTGCTTCTTTCTTGGCATCTATATTTTATGTTTAATATAGATGGTTGTTTTGTGAATAATGAACCCATATCTATTGGCCTTGTTTCAAGTGAATGTTCAACGAAGAGTGGAGAAAACATTTATTGAATGACATAAGAGGAAAGAAAATATTGGCATCATTGAATTTTTTTCCTTGAAACTTCAGACCTTCACATGTATAGCTTTTTTTCTATGGGAGGGGACAATGTTTGAATTCCAGCCTTTGAGAGCTTCTTGTTTACACAGTGACTGCTAATAACCAGCACTTCTTTTGGACTGATGCATGGTAACCCCAGATAGCTCTGTTTATACTTTGTAGACCTTCAGAAGTTTAAAGATCACGTTTCTCTTGAAATAAGACACAATATGTAAACCTCCTAGATGTCTTGAAAGGGATGCTAGCCCAGACCTAGCGACCATTGCCAGTGGGATGCACAGCATCTTTACATCAAGAGGCAGAGGTTTGGAATTATTTTGGTTTGTTCCCTGAAGAGAACACATTGTGGAATTTACCTCCTGCTCTGCAAAACGCTGCTTGTGGTTTAGCTGCCTCTTGAAGGGGTTAGATCTCCCAGCTGTGGAGCCTGGGGTTGTTATTCTTAGAAAGCCATGGGAGGAGTTCTGTGTGCTGATGCAGATCGCTCTCCTGGCTGGTTTCAAATAAAGTAAATACAGAATGCTTCTTCCAAGCTCTAAATGCAGCAGTATCCTGAAAGGTCTGAAAATACCATTGTTTGTTTTCTTATACCTTGGTTGAAAATTATAGAATCCTTTTTGATTATATGTGGTCTGTCCATGACTAAAATATAGTCTTTCTTTCTTGTCTATTATTATTATTATTATTATTATTATTATTATTATTATTATTTATTTTTGGTTTTTCGAGACAGGGTTTCTCTGTATAGCTCTGGCTGTTCTGGAACTCAGTTTGTAGACCAGGCTGGCCTTGAACTCAGAAATCCGCCTGCCTCTGCCTCCCAAGTGCTGGGATTAAAGGTGTGCACCACCACGCCCGGCTCTTGTCTATTATTAAACATCTGTTTTTGTTTGTTTGTTTGTCTGTTTTTGGAAAGGAGTGAAAGGAGTGCCCAGGGCATGTGCACATCTTAGCACATCTTTTTTTTTTCTTTCTTTTTTTAAGTTAGATATTTTCTTTATTTACATTTCAAATGCCAGCCCAAAAGTCCCTTATACCCTCCCCCCGCCTTGCTCCCCTATCCACCCACTACCACCTCCTGACCCTGGTGTTCCCCTGTACTGGGGCAATAGCACGTCTTCTTGGGTGCTGAGATACCATTGGAGTTTGTTGGCCCAGATTTCTCAGAAATGTGTGATGCTCATTCATGGACACTTCTAGATATATTCAACTAAGTACAAAGTACAAAGCAGTAACTCTGGGTCCCTGTGTTACCCTATTTGTGTTACCCTTGTGTCACCCCTGTGTTGCCCCTATGTGTGTCAACCTTGTGTTACCCATGTGTCACCCTTTTTGTGACCTATGTGTTACCCTTGTATGACCCCTGTGTTACTCCTGTGTCTCCCCTGTGTGACCCCTGTGTTACTCCTGTGTCATCCATTTGACCCTTGTGTGATCCCTGTGTGACTCCCGTGTGACCCTGTGTGACACCTGTGTGACCCTGTGTCACCCATGTTACCCTTGTGTTACCCCTATGTGTGCCAACCTTTTGTTACCCGTGTGTCACCCCTGTGTGACCCATGTGTTTCCTTTGTGTCAACCCTGTGTGACTCCTTGTGTCACCCTGTATCTCTCCCATGTGACCCATGTGTGACCCATTTCACCCTGTGTGACCCCCTGTTTGACACCTCTGTAACCCCTGTGTTACCCTGCATCTGATCTGGGGCATGAGGAATAACTTGTAGAGGAATGTCTTGTGGAACCAGCATTCTAGAACCTTCCCTTCAAATTCCCCTCTGACCAAAGTACCACTGATCTCTCAGCAGAACTCGGCATGGAGAACCAAAGTGGGGGTGAGGGGGTACTCTTCTGGAAAGGGATATATGTAGAAATAGATAATAAAGCATTCCTCTTTTAAAAGACAAATCATAATTGGGGCAGCAATGCATTGATCTGTACGTGGCTTTCACCCCATGGGTGAGGTGGAAGAGTGGGAAATTATTCTAATCTTGTCTCCCAGAAAAGCAAATCAAGGCTAGGGGGACTTTTATAACACTGGCTTTAGTTTATTACCACAGGCAGAGACAATGTCAGAGATAATGTGGAGATGCAAGTTGGATAACTACCTACTCTCTACAGAAACTTCTATGAAAAGATTTACATGTCCATCTTTTCACAGGAAGCAGAGAGGAGTCTCACTGTGAACATGGGCAGAGAACTTTACCTTAATTAATACATCCTGTCATTTAATGTTTTCTTGTTACTCAGAACCACTGTGCTCGTTTATTTCATGATAAGATACTAGCTCCTCAGTCTGCAGCCATCTTTGCATCCAGTCTGAGTTTTAGCTGAGTAGACCCGGAGTGCCTGGCATATTCACCAAGAACTGTGAACGGGAGTTTGCATGTCATTCCTCTCTTCCTTTTCTCTATATCACGTCCATGTTAGAGTTTCACCCTTGCTTGAAATATTTCACTTTGGAGTCCTTTTTAGTTAATTATCACTCTGCTCTTACTTCAGAACACAGCCCAATTTCTCATCTGTGGCTTTCTATCTCTTTCGAGTCTATGGTGTTCTCACGGTCAGTGTTCAGGTTTCCATCATCACTGATTTCCCGCGTGCTCATAATGATATGGTACTTTAGAGAAGTACTCCATGACAGCCCAACTTCCATTTTCAGGAAGAACTATGACATACATTATGCTTTTAGAGAAATTTATATCAAGCACATACAGATTAGGGCTCTTCTGTATGCCATATCAAAATATGACCCGTATAAATGCATCATAACTAATGAAGTTGTTTTAATTGGTTGCATTTGATGTAGCAGGTGATGCTTAGCTTAACTTAGTATGGTTTCTTTTTTAAAATTTTATTTTATTTTTAATTCATTTTTTACACTCCATATTCCATTCCCCACCCCTCCCCATCCAGCATCTGACTGCTCTACATCCCACAATTCCTCCCCACCACACCCCACCTTCATGTGGATGCCCCCAACTCTCACCCCGCCTGACCTCTAAACTCCCTGGAGCCTCCAGTCTCTGAGGGTTAGGTGCTTCATCAGTGAATGAACACAGACCTGGAAGTCCTCTACTGTATGTGTGTTGGGAGGCTCGTATCACCTGGTGTATGCTGCCTGCTTGGTGGTCCAGTGTTTGAGAGATCTAGGGGGTCCAGATAAATTGAGACTGCTGGTCCTCTTACAGGGTTGCCCTCCTCCTCAGCTTCTTTCAGCCTTCCCTAATTCAACAGGGGTCAGCTGCTTCTGTCCATTGGTTGCATGCAAATATCTGCATCTGACACTTTCAACTGCTTGTTGGGCCTTTTAGAGGATAGTTATGGTAGTTCCCTTTTTGTGAGCTTTCCATAGCCTTAGTAATAGTGTCAGACCTTGAGAACACCCCTTGAGCTGGATCCCACTTTGGGCCTGTTGCTGGACCTTCTTTTTCTCAGTATCCTCTCCATTTCCATCCCTGTAATTCTTTCACACAGGACAAATTTTGGGTCAGAGACGTGATTGTGGGATGGCATCCCCACCTCTCACTTGATGTCCTGTCTTCCTGCTGGAGGTGGGCTCTATAAGTTCCCTCTCCCTACTGTTGAGCATTTCATCAAAGGTCTCTCCCTGTGAGTCCTGGGAGTCTCTCACCTCCCAGGTCTCTAGTGCATACTGGGTATTCGAAATACCCTCAACCTCATTTTTCTGAGGTTGCCTGTTTACATTCTTTCTGCTGGCCCTCAGGGCTTCAGTCCTTTTCCATCACCAAATACCAGATCAGGTTCCCCTCTACCTCTCACTGTCTCCCCTGATCACATTCCCTCCCTTCCTCCCCAGTTGTGATTGCTTTCTTCTCTCTCCCAAGTGGGACTGAAGCATCTTCACTTGGGCACTTCAGTTTGTTGAGCCCTTTGAATTCTGTGGACTGTACCTTGTGTATTCTGTATGGGTTCTTTCTTTTTTCTCTTTCTTTCTTTCTTTCTTTCTTTCTTTCTTTCTTTCTTTCTTTCTTTCTTTCTTTCTTTCTTTCTTTCTTCCTTCCTTCCTTCCTTCCTTCCTTCCTTTCTCTCTCTCTCTCTCTCTTCCTTCTTTCCTCCTCTCTCTCTCTCTCTCTCTCTCTCTCTCTCTCTCTCTCTCTCTCTCTCTTTCTTTTTTGGCTAATATCTATTTATTAGTGAGTACATACCATGCATGTCCTTTTGGGTCAGAGTTACCTCACTCAGAATGATATTTTCTAGTTCCATCCATTTGCCTGAAACAGTCAGGATGTTCTTGTTCTTAATAGCTGTGTAATATTCCCTTGTGTAAATGAACCACCTTTTCTGTTTCCATTCTTCTGTCATGGGACATCTAGGTTGTTTCCAGCTTTTGGCTATCACAAATAAGGCCACTATGAGCACATTGGAACAGGTGCCCCTGTGGCATTGTGGGGCATCTTTTGGGTATATTCCCCAGTGGTATAGCTGGGTCTTCAGGTAGATCTATTTCCAATTTTCTGAGGAACCTCCAGATTGATTTCCAGAGTGGTTGTACCAGTTTGCAATCCCACCAGCAAAGAAGGAGTGTTCCTCTTTCTCCATATCCTCTCTAATATGTTTTGTCTCCTGAAGTTTTGATCTTAGCCATTCTGATTGGTGTAAGGTGGAGTTTCAGGGTTGTTTTGATTTGCATTTCTCTGATCATTAAGGACTTCGAATATTTCTTTAGGTGTTTCTCAGCCATTCGAAATTCCTCAGTTGTGAATTCTTGGTTTAGTTCTATACCCCATTTATTTATTGGGTTGTTTGGTTTTTGGGTGATTAACTTCTTGAGTTCTTTATATATTTTGGATATTAGCCCTCTATTGGATGTGGGGTTAGTGAAGATTTTTTTTCCCTATCAGTAGGTTACCAATTTGTCTTATTGACTATGTCTTTGCCTTACAGAAGCTTTCCAGTTTTATGAGGTTCCATTTATCAATTTTTGTTCTCAGAGCATGAGACATTGGAGTTCTGTTTAGGAAATTTCTTCCTGAGCCAATGAGTTCAAGGTTTTTTTCCACTTTCTCTTCTATTAGATTCAGTGTATCTGATTTTATGTTGAGGTCCTTGATCCACTTGTACTTGAACTTTGTACAAGGTGACAAATATGGATCTATTTTCATTTTTCTTCATACAGACAGCCAGTTAGACCACCACCGTTTATTGAAGATGCTTTCTTTTTTCCATTGTAGATTTTCAGTGTCTTTGTCAAAGATCAAGTGACGATAAGAGTGTGGTTTTATTTCTGGGTCTTCAATTCTATTCCATTGATCAACATACCTGTCTCTGTCCAAATACCATGCAGTTTTCATCACTATTGCTCTGTAGTAAAACTTGAGGTCAGAGATGGTGATTCCTCCAGCTGTTCTTTTATTGTTAAGAATTGTTTTCACTATTCTGGGTTTTTTACCTTTCCAGATGAATTTGAGAATTGCTCTTTTCATGTCTTTGAAGAATTGGTTCCTTCCTTCCTTCCTTCCTTCCTTCCTTCCTTCCTTCCTTCCTCCCTCCCTCCCTCCCCCCCCTCTCTTTTTTATTAAAGAAGAATTTCTTCTATGGATCATGGGAATGTGCAGCTACACTCACAGTTCTTTCTTATCACTAATCATTTATAGGCTCAGATACTGTGGTAACTTGTCTCTTTGACACTATTTAGAATCACCCAGGAAGAGAGATAAATAATGAGTAATTATCTAGACAAGCTTGGCCTATGAGCATGTCTGGAGAAGATTGACTTGTTTGTTAATTGATGTAGTAAGGCCAGTTGCATAGTGGGTGGTGCTATCCCCTAGGCTGTCTAAGGTACTGTAGGTCCTGAACTGTGTAAAATGAAGAATGCTATGAAACAGGTAGCATGGATAAATTTGTTTCTCTCTGTCCTTGAGAGGATATAATATAACGAGCTACATCAAGCTCCTACCACTAATGTCTCCCCTGCATGATGGACTGTACTCTGGAATTATATCACAATTAACCAAATAAACTCCTCCTCTAGTTGTTTCTTGTCAGGTATTTTATTACAGCAAAAATGAAGCTGGAAGAGACACGATATGAATATAAAGCATTCAGTCATTATCTGTCTTTTCTTTCTCTTCCACATTTCCCAAACTCCAGAGTACAATAATTCATTAAACAACAAACAAGCAAACAAAAACTCCTATCAAATTAGAGCTGAAATATAAAATTACATACTGTATGGCTTGTAGGAGGAGAGAACGAGGCTCACCTTGAGGACCTTGTAATTTATGGGTCATGATGAACTAGTATAATATCTATAATCATGCACACAATTCAAAGCGATGGCAGATTGATCTCTGAATATTTCATCAGGTACTGCAAGCTTTATTGAAGCTGGGAGAATTTTGAAAAATACTGGTATTCCATAGGCATCAATTCCAAAATCTCTTTCCAGCAGAAGGCTTATATACTATAGGTTCAGAGAGCAATGCAAAGACCCCAGTTTCGGCTTTCTTGATCAATGGTTCGGTTGACATTCACAGACTGAGTTATACCTTTTGCAGTCATGCCGAAGGTTCTGTATCGCCCAGTGTTAGATCAGTAGCCAGAGCTTTTAAAGTTGGAAGGTGGTAGTTTTATAGGTTCTCTTAAAACCAGAGAATGCACTCAGGGATGGGTCCCCAGAGCACAGATTTTCAAGTAGAGTTTAGGGACTTCAGCTTAGACTCCTAAATTGTTTTGATCCCAGCACTTTAATGTAACAAATCTGCAGTCTCTTTCCATAAAACTCAGCAAATGGGTTAATTCACCTTGTCGAACAGAGATGGAGAACAACCATCAGTGTGTCCTAACAGCATCATGGAGTTCTAAAATCCCTCAGAGTGGATGAGTGAAGAGTTAGTTGACTCTAAAAGAAAATCTCTTCCTGGACTATAAAGAAAACGTTTTTCTTATGCAGAGTAAATTGTCTGCTTCTTAATCAGATAGGATGGCCCTAGGCAGGGGCAAAATTCCACATGGTTGAGGACTCTGGTCCTGCTGAAGCCACAGTTTTCAGCCTAGTGGATCAGAGGATTTGTTGAGATCTTGTTACTGAGCCTTTTCCTCTGTGGCTCCAGCCATGAGACTGGTTAAGAAACATATCCATCATCAAGTTCCCACTCACTTGAGGCTGTCAGCCTGCAAGTCCTTGGAGTTGTTTGTTTTCTAAGGCTATTAGAACTGTGATCAGCTTCATGTAGGTCCTCCACCTTCTACATCTGACTTTGTGTTGGGAAAGAAAGTGCCATGGACTCCACAGTAGTCAGCAAAAGGTCACACTTTCTATGTGCTTCAAGTTTCTTGGGGGGGGGCATTGTTAGCCTTCTTTAAAGAATTGAAAAATATGTGCTCTGGAAAAGAGCAATTCTTTTAGTTTGTTAGTGTTTTCTGTATAGTACAAAGTCACCTTGGCAATTCACCATCATTAGCCTTTGGGCTTGTATTGTTCACACTACACGGATGATGTGGTTAAATACCAATTGTGACTCACTGAATTGCTGAATGGGGGAAAGGATTGAGGGTGTACTAAGGTCTACCTAGTTGAGCCTGGCTCAACTGATAGGGTATTGGACTGGCTTTCAGGGATCAAAGCTAGATTTAAAAATGATGGATATCTCAGACAGAGTGTGAATCATCAAACAGAGAGGAGGGAGGGGAAAAGGGTTTGTGATTCCAGTTTGAGGGAGTCTAGATCTATGCACTAATCAGGTGACATAGTAGGCGATTGTGTAAGGCACTGCAATACTTCTGAATGTACTTTCCAAGCACTTATCCTCAGTTTCATATTAAAGGTCCTTGGTAGAGCAGGTGGTGTCATGAAAGTGTAGAGCCCCCCCCCCCATGAAAGTATTAGTGCCTTTTGAGACAAGCATGAGCTGAGCTAAAGTGGAGGCTTGATGCTTCTTACCACATGATTTTCTGTGCCGTGTTTGGTGCACCATAAGGCTGTGGTACGACAGCAGACATGAACAGAAGCTAGCACCATACTCTTGACCTCCACAACCTCCAGAACTTACGCCTCAGTAAGTTATTTGGTCGCAGTTTTTGGTAGATGTTAACGGTAGAGCCAGACATATAGGATGGCCAGTACAAGAGCAAGTAAAGGGTTGATGAGCTGTGCCTGAGAATACAGTGGTACCTGGACAGTTTCTGCCAATGATCTTGGAGCTTCTGTCCGTGCAAAAGGTAGGTGGTGCTAGATGGGTGGATGTTTCCTCTCGCTCTTGAGGTTAAGGTGGGCGCATTGTGTTCAGTGCTCAAGGTAGTCTATGGAATGATTGTGTTATGATCATTGAGACTGATATCTTATTCCTCCTCTTGGAGCTGAGTGTATTTTCCAAAAACATGAACTTGTAGGTCCTATAAATTTGAGATAACAAGAAATATTTTTGATTTCTCAACAGGTAGCTTTTCCTAAGGGGGGGGGGGGGAAGGATGTTAGAACTTAGCTTAATCTTTTCTCTCCCTTTAAAATGGCATTTAAGTTTGTCAAGAAGGGACGACTGCTATTGCCTGGGTTTCTAACCAGGGTTCTCTTGAGACAAACGCACATTAACTTTTAGCTTTTCATTTTCTTTCTCAAAAATGTATTTCTTTGCAAGAGGTCAAACTCATTTTCTCTAAGATTATTTAATTATTTTCTTTTATTATTTTAGACATGTGTGTCCCTACTACCTTTGTCTACCTTCTCTATCACTACAAATCTATTTCTAATGCTCATGTCTGTTCAGTTTGCTCTATGACCCACTGACATTAGTCAGTGACATCTGTGTGATCATAGGTTTGTTCACTGGAGACTAGTGGGCTCAGCAGATATGCAATTCTTTCCAAGAACGTATTCCAGGGCCAATAGTACAGAGGTAAAGAGTAAGACCTCTTGAGTCCTTCTTTCTTTTTGGCTAATTGTTGATGGAGTGGTTTTCTGTTTACTCACTGCTGGTAAACATGGTTGATGTGAGTTAGTGGTTATTGTAGATGTGCTAGAGAACGGTATTTCATAGTCCTTCACTGTATCTCCTGTGTCTCACATATGTTCCATCTATTTGTCCAAAATGTTTTGGGCCTAAGAGCGGGTGGTATAAGTTACTTGATCAGGGCTGGGCCCATGTCTACTTATTTTATATATCTTAGGCAGCCATGAGTCATTGCATTCATGACTATTTATTTCAAGGAGGGGTTTGCCTGATTAAAACTGGGAGCTGCTTTTGTCCATGGGTATATGCATGGGAATTTAGAAGGTAGTTTGATGTTGTGCCCATTTAGTTAATGCATGGGCCTCCTACCTCCATATCTGAGTTATTATAGAGCTTTACAGTACTAGACATTGCTTCTCCTATCTTCTGTAGAATGGTTCTTGGATCATTCAGAGGGCAGTTGGTTATTTCTACCCTCATAATGTGCTATTATGTTGGTGAGCAAATCTTGCTTTCCAACAGATTTCTTTATACTTCCTTCATTCCATGTAGCTCTTCCCTCAACCTGTGACCTCATCTCTCCAATTACCCTGTGCCCCTTGCCTTATCCATTTCCACCACAGTACTTTATCTTTTTTGTTCCTTTAAGTATATGTTCTTCTATTTACCATTCTTTCAGGTAGCCCTTCATCCTAATTTCCTTCCATAGTTCCTGGTTTACAAAAATACTCCATATTAGACACACCTCACTAAGTAGCTGAGAGTAGCAGCCTACTTTTTAAAACTGTGATATCGTCCTTGGGTATTCTAAGTGTTACCTCACTTAGAGTATTTTTCTCAATTGTCTTCCATTTGTCTTCCATTTCATTTTTCACTATCGATAAGCAACATTTCATTGTGCATATGCACCACATCTTCATTATCCACTCTTCAATTGTTAGGCATCTAAGCTTCCCTTTCCCATTAAAAACCGGCTTTTGAAACAGATAGCAACAAACACAAATGTTCAGATGTCCCTGCAGTATAGAGTCCTTTGTGTGTATGCCAAGGAGTGGTTTAGCTGGGTATTATAGTAGGTTTTCTTAGTTTTTTGAGAAATCTCCAAATTGTTTTCCAAAGTGGCTACATTATTTTACATTTTCATCCAGAGTATATAAGAATCCCCATTTCCTCACATATGTGATCAGTATTTGCTGTTATTGGTAGTCTTGATGATAGCCATTCCAACTGTGATGAGATGGCATGGTAAAATAATTTTAATGTGTATTTCCCTAAAGGATAAAGATGTTGGACACACTTTAAAGTGTTTCCTAATCATTGGCATATCTTCTTCTGCCAACATTTTTTGTTTATGTCTGTAGCTCAGTTTTAAAAATTGGGTTGTTTGTTTCCTTGGTGTGCAGTTTTTGAGTTCTTTGTATATTCTAGCCTTTAATCTTTGTCAGAAGCAGAGCTGGCAAAGACCTTTTTTCCAGTCTGCGGGCTGCCTTTACACTTATTTGAGTTTCCTTTGCTGTATGTAGCTTTCATGGTTCATGAGATTCCATTTGTCAGTTGTTTTTTTCCTATCCTATGGAGCTCTTACCTATGTCTGTATGCTGATGAGTACACTCTACCTTTCCTCTATCTGTTTTAGAGGATCCTTGCATCATTGGAGTTTTGTACAGACAGAGGGCTGGAGACAGGGCTCTCATTTCTTTCCTCTGTGTACTGATATCTAAGCTCCCTCCCCCACCCTGTTTGCTGAAGATGCTCCTGTTTCCCCAAGGTTTATTTTTGCCCCCTTTCTAAAAAAACTAGGAAAATGCATTATAATCGAAACAATAATAATTATAGAAGAAGAGGTCAATGACTTGTGAAGAAGAAGGGGACATGGGAGGGAACACGTCTGAGTGTCGTAAATGTAGTCCTCATGTATGAAATTCTCAAATTTAAAATGAAAAGAGACGGTTACTAAAAAGGTGCATCAAAACTTGTTTTTACCTTCCTTGGACGTCACTGCAGAGAACTGTAACACTGTCCACAAATAGTATTTTGTCATTGAATTCTAGAGTGAAGCTCTGGCTTTTACAAAAAGGTGGGAGAGATGTACTGTCATTTTTAAAAAATATAAAACAGATTGATCATTTCCCCCACCCTCATTCAACTCCTCAAGGATTTTTTACACTTCCCTACTCACTAAACTTCATATTATTTTGTTCTTTTTCTCTTAAAAAAGAAAACAAAAATCAAAACAAGCAAAAACTAATAAAACAACAACAGAAAATGACAACTCCAAACCAGGTAATGCCCCCAAGTTCTCTGAAATCCTATGGAGTTTATTTTGTGTTGGCCAACTACTTCTTGGAATGAGGATTTCCTAGGAATATGGTTGCTATATCTAGAGATACTCCATTGTAGAAAACTGATTTTCCATTTGTCAGAGGGCTTCAATTGTAAATAGCTTCTTGGTTAGGTGTGGGACCATGTGTCTACTTCTCCTTCTCAGTGTGGGACCCTGTCTGACTTGAATCTATGCAGGTCCTGTGAGTTCTTCCACAGTCACTGTGAGTTTATATGTGCATCAGTCCAGTGTGTCTGAATGATACTGTTTCCTTCGAGACATCTTTTGGCTCTGGCTCTTGCAATCTTTCTGTGTCCTCTTCTATGTAGATTCTTGAGTCTTGAGAAGAGTTTGATGAAGATATCCCATTTAGGACTGAGAGCTCCAAAACCTCTCACTTTCCATACATTGTCCAGTTTTGGGTCTCTGTGTTAATTTATATCTACTGCAAGAAGCATCTATTATAAGGGTTGAGGGAGGCACTGACCTATGAGTATATCAATACATCATGAAGAATAAAGGTAAGTTTCTTTTTCACCTTATATGTTAGCTTTAAAGCTCAGTTCTATTGTATTCTCAAGCAGAAAATATGAAATAAAACATATTAAAATGTTAAAAATATCAGGTAGCTGTAGCTGTGTAGATTTATACCTGAATCCTCTGTTCTATTTCATTGATTTATGCATCTGTTTGTGTGTCAGTATCATGCTGTTTTATTGTTATAGCTCTGTAGTATAACTTGAAATCAGACATAGGGATACCTCCTGCCATAGTCTTTCTTTTCATTATTGCTTTGACTATACCTGTTCTTTCCTGCTCAACATGAAATTTATGATTGTCTTCTCCATATCTGTGAAGAATGGCTCTGGACTTTTCATTGGTTATTTAATTGGTTATGTAGATTCTTGGTGCAGGTGAGAACAGGTTTTCTGGAAGGTTCATGAGACATAACCATAACTAACTACAGATGTGACCCTTTAACTTGTGAGTAGCAATCAGAATCAGAGGGAAGTGAGTCCAATGGTTCACAGAATCTTGTGGGTCAACTCCTTTGTTTTATAGACATGATGAAGCCCAACATACAGGGTTTGCATAGACCAGAGGTGGATTGGAGTCTAGTTTCATTCCAGCCTGAGTTTTCTGTCTGTGATGTAATATTCGCTGTTCCTTTGGCCATTATCTTCCATGAAAACATCACTAAACACTGCTAATCAGCAGACCTGGTGTACTTTGCTGATCAGTTATTGAAGACAATAGAGTGAAACAGAAACGTCACAATACCATTAATTGAATATTTTGAGTTAAAATTTCAGAAGATTTTGCTTGTTTTTATGCCAAATTCTTTTAATTGCTAGAGCTAGCCATATAAACAGTTACCTGGGAGTACTTATTGCTCATTAGTCTGGGAATTTATTAGCCCTAAAACACTGAGTTAAACTGGACCTGATTCTTGTCCTGAGGATCTCATGACATGGAGAAGTAGCTATCAACACTGTTGCTGATGCCACTTTTAGAGTCATTCATGGTCAAAGCTACTATCATAAAACTAGCAAGCTATGGCTTGTTTTTATCACCTACTAGGTTCAGGGCACCGAAGTCTACCTTCTGTTATCTATCCCTCCCTGCTCTTTAGGCCCTCTTCTTTGTCTGTCCAACAAGTTCTATCAAATCTACCTCCCCGTTTCTTATCCACCTCTACTATTCTTGCTCCCTTAGTAAATGTCTGTCTATGGAGTTTGGGCAATCAATTCACTTTGCAGAGACAACATCATATACAAAGATGGTATAAAGTTAAAAACTTTCAAGAAAAATCATGCTTTCACCAAACAAAGATCATGGGAGAGCTAGAAAGTCAAGACCAAAGTCTGGAGAATCCTGGTGGAGGGTGCGGAGATATACAACACCTATGAGGTTCTGAGCCTTCTAGGGTGATATAAGGAACATCAAGTGACATGGTACCATGAAAACCAGTTTCTACATAGTGGATCTATCATTCTACTACTGTCTGGGATATGTACACTCCCAGGAAATGTGCATTTAGAAATATGCAGCCAAAACGGATATATGGCTAACAAAACTCAGAGTGACTGTAAAATTTGAATTTCAAATGAGAAATTATTTAACTTAAGGATATAACAAATATAACATATATAATATTGTGTAGTTTATATTGTATTAATTAATTTATTTACTTTACATCACAATCACAGCCTCCCCTTCTCCCGATCTTACCATTACAATGCTCCTACCCCATCCCCCGCCCCCCTTCTCAGAAAAGGGGAAGTCACCCTTGGGTACTGTCTTAGGGTTTGACTGCTGTGAACATACACCACGATCAAGGCAACTCTTATAAGGATGACATTTAAATTGGGCTGGCTTATAGGTTCCGAGGTTCAGTCCTGAACCTGTAAGAGGCAGGAGCATGGCAGCATCTAGGCAGAGTTGGGCTGAAGGAGCTGAGAGTTCCATATCTTGTTCTAAAGACAGCTAGCAGAAGACTGCCTTCTAGGCAGCTAGGACACAGGTCTTAAAGCCTACACCCACAGAGACATACATACCTACTCCAAGATGGCCACACCTCCTAGTGGTGCTGTGCCCTGGGCCAAGCATATACAAACCATCACAGGTACCACCCTGCTTTGGGATCCACCCTGCTCTAGGACATCAAGTTTAAACATATCCTCTCTTACTGGAAGCCAGACAAGGCAGCCCAGTTAGGGGAAAGGGATCCAAAGGCAGGCAATAGAGTCAGATATAGAGCCTCACTCCAATTTTTAGGGGACACATATGAAGACCAAGCTTCACATCTGCTACAGATGTGTACAGGGCCTAGTTATAGCTCAGTCATGTACTTTAGTTGGTGGTCAGTCTCTGTGAGTCTCCATGGGCCCAGGTTATTTGACTCTGTAGGTGTTCTTGTGGCCTTGACACCTTCAGATTCCTCAAGACTGCCCACCCCCCACTCTTTCACAAGTCTCCCTGAGCTCCTCTTAATGTTTGGCTGTGGGTCTTCGCATCTGTTTCCACCAGCTGCTGGATGAAGCCTTTTAGAAGACAGTTATGATAGGCTACTATCTGCAAGTATTGCACAGTATCATTAATAGTATCAGGGGTCTTTAATGTATTTCTTTATTTTTTCTATGATCCAGTGGCTATTCAGTAAAAAGTTTTTCATTTTCCATGAGTTTGTAGTCTTTCTGTTGTTTATGTTGTTGAATTTCAGGTTTAATTTGTGGTGGTCTAATAAGATACAGTGTTATTTCAGTTTTTATGTGTTTGTTGAGGCATGCTTTGTGACTAACTATATGGTCAATTTAGGAGATTTCGAAATTATTTGTGTGTGTGTGTGTGTGTGTGTGTGTGTATGAAATGTGCTGTAGATATCTGTTAGGTGCATATGATTCATAACCTCTGTTAGTTTCATTATTTCTCTCAATAGTTTCTATATTGATGATCTGTACATTGGTGAAAGTGGTGTGGTGAAGTTTCCTACTATTTTTCTGTGGGGTTTGTTGTGTGATTTAAGCTTTAGTAATGTTTCTTTTATGGATGTGGCTACCCTTGAATATAAGGCATAGATGTTCAGAACTGATACATCATCTTGGTTGATTTTTACTTTGATGAGTATGAAGTGGCTTTCCTCATATTGTTGGATTATATTTCATTGAGAGTCTATTTTATTAGATGTTAGGATGGCTATTTGAGCTTGGTTCTTGAGTCTGTTTGCTTAGAAAACCTTTTTCCAGCCATTTATATTGATATAATGTCTATTTTCTTTGCTGAGTCTATTTTCACATGCATTCTTGTCAGCCTGTGTCTTTTTATTAAGGATTTGAGTCCATTGATGTTGAAAGATTTTAATGTCCACAGGTTGTAAATTCCTGTTATTTTGTGTTGTTATTTTTGTTGTTGTTGTTGTTGTGGTGGTGGTGGTGTGTGTTGCCCTTCCTTTGGTTTTTTGGTGTGGGATTATATATTTCCTGTGTTTCCTTGGGTGTAGTTATTCTCCTTGATTGGAGTTCTCCTTCTAGTCTCCTCTATTGGGCTGTATTTGTGATTAAATATTGTTTAAATTTGTTATTGTCATGGAATATCTTGTGTTCTACATCTATGGTGATGAAAGTTTTGCTGGATATAGTAGCCTGGACTGAGATCTGTGGTCTGTTGGAATCTACAAGACATTTTTCCCAGGCCCTTCTGGGTTTTAGAGTCTCTGTTGAGAAGTCAGGTGTAATTTTGATATATCTGCTTGCAGATGGTACTTGGCCTGTTCACCTTGTAGCTTTTACTATTGGTTCCTTATGTTGTACATGTTGTTTTTGGATTATTATGTGGCAGGAAGATTTTCTTTTCTGATCCAGTTTATTTGGTATTTTGGCAGCTTTTTGTATGTTTATAGGCATATTTTTCTTTACGTTAGGAAATGTTTTATGATTTGTTTAAAATATTTTCTGGAACTACTTTATTCCAGAGCTCCTGTCTCTAGTTGAATATGTAGCAGAAGATGACCTAGTCGGCCATCACTGGGAAGAGAGGCCCCTTGGTATTGCAAAGTTTATATGCCCCAGTACAGGGGAATGCCAGGGCCAAGAAGCAGGAGTGGGTGGGTAGGGGAGCAGGGCGGAGGGAGTGTATAGGGAACTTTTGGGATAGCATTTGAAATGTATATAAAGAAAATATCTAATAAAAATATTTTTAAAATATTTTCTGGGCCTTGTAGCTGGAAATTTTCTCCTTCTATTCCTATTATTCTTAGGTTTAGTCTTTTTCATAGTGTCCCAGATTTCTTGGATGTTTGCATTAAAAACATTTTAGATTTACCATTTTCTTTAACAGCTGTATCAATTTCTTCAATCATATCTTCTACACCTAAGTTTCTTTCTCCCGTCTCTTATATTCTGCTTGCATTTGTAATTCCTGTTCTCTTCTTTAGGTTTTCTATCTCCAAAATTCCCTCAGACTGTCTTTTCTTTATTGCTTCTATTTCCATTTTTAGGTCTGAACATTTCTTTCACTTTTTCTTTTTTTCTTTTCTTTTATATTCTCCTGTATTTCTTTAAGAGATTTATTCATGTCCTCTTTAAAGACTTCTATCATCTTTATAAGAGTTGCTGTTACTCTAATCGAGCAAATGAAAGCCTATATAATGAAAAATTCAAATATCTGAAGATACTGAGGAAGACATCAGAAAATTAAAAGCTCTTTCATGTTCATGAATCAGTAGGACTAACATAGTAAAAACAAGCATCTTACCAAAAGCAATGTACAGAATCGATGCAATTCCCATCTAACTTCCAACCCAATCATTTATAGTCCTTGAAATCATAAAATTCAACTTCAAATGGAAAAACAAAAAATCCAAGATAGCTAAAACAATTCAGCAAAATAAAAGAACCTCTGGTGGTATCACCATCTCTGATTTCAAGCTGTACTACAGAACAATACTAATAAAATTCACATGGTATTAGCATAAAAACAGACAGGTTTATTTATCAAAGGAATGAAATCAAAGACCCAGAAATAAACTCACACACCTATGGGCACTTTTTTTTTTTTAAAGAAGCCAAACCCATACAATTGAAAAAAGAAGGCATCTTCAACAAATGGTGATAGTTTCAATGGATGTCTGATATGTGGAGGAATGCAAATAGACCCTTATTTATTAACCTGCACAAAATTCAAGGGTTTTTTTTTGGATCAAAGAACTTAACATAAATTCAGACACACTAAATCTAATAATAGAAGAGAAAGTAGGGAAGTGCCTTGAACACATTGGCACAGGATACAACTTTCTGAACAAAACACTAACAGTTCTGGTCCTAAGGTCAACAATAAATAGATGAACCCTCATGAAACTGAAAAGATTTTGTAAGTCAAAGAACACCATCAGTAGGACAAACCAGCAGCCTACAGAATCAGAAAAGTTCTGGCAGAGGACTAATATCCCGTACACACACAGACACACAGACACACAGACACACACAGACACACAGACACACACACACACACACACACACACGTGTATATATATATATATATATATATATATATACATATATATTTAAATTAGACACCAAACAAACCAAATAAACCCATTAAATATGGGGTACCAAACTAAATAGAGAATTCTCAACAGAGGAAGCACTTAAATAAATATTCAATGTACTTATTAGGGAAATGCAAGTCAAAGATGGATTCTGAGATTCCATCTTACATCCATCAGAATGGTTAAAATCTAAAACTTAAGTAACAGCATATGCTGGTGAAGATGTGGGCAAGGAGAACCCTCTTCCATTGCTGGTTGGAGTACAAACTTGTACAATCACTCTGGAAATCTATTTGGAAGATTCTCAGAAAATGGGAATAGCTCTACCTGAAGACCCAACTATACCACTCCTGGGTATTTACCCAAAAAATGCCCTTCATATCACAAAGACTCTTGCTTAATTATGTTCATAGCAGCTTTATTTGTAATAGTCAGAAAGGAAACAACCTAGATGTCCCTCAACCTAAGAATGGATAAAGAAAATGTGGTACAATTCCGCAATAGAGTACCACTCTGATATTAAAAACAAAGACACCATGAAACTTGCAGGTGAGTGGATGAAACTAGAAATTTCATCCTGAGTGACGTAACCCAGACCTAGAATATATATACATATACATGATCTATACTCACTTATAAATGTACATTACCCATGAGTACAGGATAACAATGCAACAATCCACAGATCCAAAGAAACTAAGAGACAAGGATTTACTGAAGGAAGATGGGTGAGTCTCACTCAGAAGGGGAAATAAAATAGACATTGGACGTGGATAGAGGTAGAGAACTTGGTGAGAGAGGGGTTGTGGATGGAAACAGAGATGGGGGTCAGGTGTGGGGAGAGAGGGGGAGGGAATAGCTGGGAGAGAGAACGGAAATCAGTGGTTGGGGTGTCATCTCCAGGACAAGTTAATAGAGCTGGGACTGGGGAATATCCTAGGAGTCTATGCTGCTCACCTTAGCCTAGACTTCTAGAAGCTGGGGATATGGAGATGGAAGTGACTACTTCCTATAGCCAGTTGGGACTTCTAGTAGATAAAGCAGGATACTAACCTACTCACAAAACCTGTGATCCAAAATTTGTCCTGCCTACAAGATCCCCAGTGATCAAGATGGAGCAGTGATTGAGGGAATGGCCAGCTAATGACTGGCCAAACTTTAAAGTCATCTCATTGGAGAGAACCAAGTCCTGACACTATTAATGATATTCTATTATGCTTGCAGACAGGAGCCTAGCATAACTGTCCCCTGAGATGCTGCATCCAGCAGCTGATGAAAACAGATGCAGAGACCTACAGTCAAACATTAGGTGGAACTCATGGAGTCTTGTGAAAGGGTGGACAATAGCATTGAGGGAGCAGGAAAGGACAAGGACACAAGAAGACCTACAGAGTCAACTAACCTTGTCCCACAGAGGCTCACAGAGACTGAACTATAATCAAAGAGCATTCAGAGGCTGGACCTAGACCTAGACCTAGACCTAGACCCCTACATATTTGTAGATGTGCACATTGGTCTTCATGTGGGTCTCCTAAGAATTGCATCAGGGGCTGTCTCTGACTCTGTTGCTTGCCTTTGGATCCCCTTTCCCTAGTAGGGCTGGCTTGTCAGTCTTCAGTGAGAGAGAATTCACTTAATCTTACTGTAACTTGATGTACCAGGGTGAGTTGGTACCCTTTTGGGACTTCCACTTCTCTGAGGAGAAGGAGGGAGCTAATGCGGGGAGGAGAGTTCTGAGTGTGGAACTGAGAGGAAAGGAGGGAGGGTGGGCTGGGATCAGGATGTAAAGTGAATACATGCATAAGTAAATTTTAATATTAAAATCACATTATTCTAATAATTCACAAATTAAGAACACCACAGAGCTACTGTGACCCAGAAGTTACTTAAGGCCTATGGCTCTAACCATGCTCCTGTATAGTAGATAGACTTTACTAAGTGAGAGTGATCTTTGGTATTCTGTCCCTGGTGGATTTACAGAATCCATGATTTACTAACGTACTCATTCCATCCGGTTGCTTTGGTGTTCAGTGTGCAGTCCCACACTTTGAGGTCACCTCAGCACCTCCAATTGTTGAGCAACATTATGTCTTACCAGTCCATGTAACTGAATTGCATGAAAATGTCCATCTATTAAGAGTCACAGAAGACAAGACATCCAGTTCTATTTTTAGCGTTTACTGTTGGAAACTCTCAGCCTCCACCACCTTAATACTGTCTGTCTCACATCTGGGTATATTAAAAAATCCACATGTGCTTGGCATGATGTCACTTTCCTTTAATCCCAGAACTAGTGAGGCAGAGACAAATGGATCTCTGCAAGGCTAGCTTGGTGTGCATTAAATGTTCCAGTTCACCCAGAAATACACAGTGAGACTCTGTATAAAAAAATGTTCATAGCTGTCCTGTGTATACCTCAAGATGGTTCAGTTCGGTGGGTGGGGATTGGGGACCTCCATGACTTAGTTCTCTTTACCTCCTCTATGACCAAATCACATGAGTAAATGAACTACTTATAGATAATGGTACCAATTGCTTCAACATCTGAACCCACATGGGCAGAGCCATTTCTGCTCAATTTGGTGCAGCCATAAAAATCTGCTCCATTGATGTCAATTCAGAATCCCAAAAATTCTGTGAAAATTTTTACTTATAAGTTTTATAGAAAGTACTTAGAGAAGCCTTCCGCAAATAGAGATTCATTTAATTTTCTTCTTTGGAATAAGTCAAATAATTGATTCAAAGCTCAACTTTTTCTCTTCTTATATTCAAAACAAAGTGCCTTGATGTTTTAATATTTAGTGAAGTCAGCCTCCTGATTCATGGATGACAGTCCTTTCTCTGTCTCCAGGTGGGTAGGAAGACGAGTGAGGCTCTTTTTTAAATTGCATGATCTCTATTAATGAGAACTCTACTGTCATGACCTATAACCACTCCTCTAAGCCTTATCTCTTAATATGATGACACTGACAGGTTAATATTTCAACATTTGAATTTAAGGGAGACACAAATCTGGAAGGGAACCTATGAGATAGTCATAATAAGAACACTCTTATAGAAAAGATGGCTCAAGGAACACAGGTCAGCGAGACTGACCAGAATGCAGTGTGGTGGCATTGGGACTTGGTTAAGCTACGGACTTCCTTATTTATAGAAGGAGGCTGAGCTTCTATGGCTAGTGTGCTGTGCTGCTACAATGCCTTTTTTCCTGTTATTTAGGGCATAGCAAGCACTCAAGTGCCAGATTAAGTTCTCATGGTTCTTCTCCAATGAATGTCATTTCTCAGTCGTCTTTTAAACTTCCTCTGGCTTTCCTATGGCTCACATGAGCACGGCTCCAGTTTCATAGACCATCTTTCAGTATGACCTTTCCTTAGGCTCTGCATTCTTTTAATGTATCTCAGTTGCTATTTTCTAGGCCTGAATAAATGTCCCATTGCTAATTCAATTCTCTTATGTCTTCATCAAGCATGGAGGATGTAATTGCCCTTTAAACTGACATGATTTTTTTATATTGACTTTTAAATACTTGCTTTACAAGACACTTCAGGTGCTGCATTTAATATTTATCATGTAGCATTTTAACAGAAAAGAAAACTTGCTCAAGATGAAACACATTTTGCATGTTGTCTCCCTCATTTATGCCATGAAAAGAGAATTAGCTCCTTCCTTCATTTTACTGATGAAGCAGTGGAAGCCAGAGGACACTCATTGATTTTCGCTTTTCTATCACATATCCTGTGTGTAGAGTCAGATTGAGACTCAGTGTGGTCTGATTATTTTGTGTTGAAGCCCCAGGCCTCTCTACTGCATTCACTGAAAGCTGTATTCATATTCCATGGAACTTGCTTTAAAAGCTGAACATGACTTTTTATTTCACATTTATGTGAAAGGGTAACCCTTTTCTAAATTTTGCTCTCCTGGATGAATTCATTTAAACAGATGACCTACCCTGTGTTGAACTGGTAGCATTTGTTTTGATCTGACCTTTATTATCCTTTATCTTCTCACATGAATCACTGGGTTTGGCTTGTTCATCAACCAATGAGCACATGTGGTAGGCAACCATTAGGGCTCTGAGTCTATAGTAATGTCACAGTTC
The DNA here is from genome assembly GCF_000001635.26 of Mus musculus. Taxonomy (NCBI): domain Eukaryota; kingdom Metazoa; phylum Chordata; class Mammalia; order Rodentia; family Muridae; genus Mus; species Mus musculus. The sequence continues at coordinate 85,237,762 of NC_000084.6, forward strand.
TGTAGGGGATGAAACAGGAGTTAAAACTCTGAGAAATTCCTTGGATATGTAAGAAACCAGAACAGATGCTCAAAGGAGGTAGTAGAAAACAGTTTACTGTGGTGGTTTCTCTCTCTCTCTCTCTCTCTCTCTCTCTCTCTCTCTCTCTCTCTCTCTCTCCTCTTATTCACTTTAAATCCATATCACAGCCCACCCTGTTCTCCCAGTCCCCTCTACAATCCCTTCCTCATCTCCTTCCACTTCTCTTCTGACAAGGGTGAGACCTGCCATGGGTATCACCCTACCATGGCACATCAAGTTAATGCAGAGCTAGGTGTATCATCACTCACTAAGGCCAGACAAGGAAGCCTAGTTAGGGGAATGGGATTCATAGGCAGGCATCAGCTTTAGAGACAGCCCCCTACTTATGTAATTGGGGGACCACACAAGGAGTCCTTATCCCCTTCAGGTCTCCTAACTCTTACTACAAGACTCATCAAGCTCTGGCTAATGTATGGCTGTGGGTCTCAGCATCTATTCCAGTAAGTTGCTGGATAGAACTCTCAAAGGACACTTCTGTTTGGCTTCTGTCTGCAAGCACAACAGTATCATGGACTGTATTTTTTTTTTCTCCTAAATTTTGCTTTGTTCTGTTTTTCTCTTTCTTTCTTTCTTTCTTTCTTTCTTTCTTTCTTTCTTTCTTTCTTTCTTTCTTTCTTTCTTTCTTTCTTTCAACCAATGGGACAGCATCATCCACTGTTTTTTTTTTTCTTTCCTCTTTTTAGATTTATTTTTTATTTATGAGTACACTGTAGCTATTTCCAGATACATCAGAAGGGGGCATCGGATCCCATGACAGATTGTGAGCCACCATGTGGTTCCTGGGAATTGAACTCAGGACCTTTGGAAGAGCAGACAGTGCTCTTAAGCATGGAACCATCTCTCCAGCCCTTTCTAGTTTTTTTTTTAAATTGGTTATTTTATTTATTTGCATTTCAAATGTTATCCCCTTTCTTGGTTTCCCTTCTGCAAACCCCCTATCCCACCCCTTTCCCTGCTTCTATGAGGGTGCTCCCCATTCCCTGCTCCTGCCTCACTACCCTAGCATTCCCCTATGCTGGGACATCAGCATCAAGCCTTCACTGGACCAAGGGCCTCCCATCCCATTGATGCCAGATAAGGCCATCCTCTGCTGCATATGCAGCTGGAGCTTTGGGGGGGGGGTCTGGTTGATTGATAGTGTTGTTCTTCCTATGGGGTTGCAAATCTCTTCAGCTCCTTCAGTCTTTCCCCTAACTTTTCCATTGGGGCCCCCATGCTAAGTCCCATGGTTGGCTGCAAGTATCTGCATTTCTATTGATGAGGTTCTGGCAGAGCCTCCCAGGAGACAGTTCCTGTCATCAAGCACTTCTTGGCATTAGCAATATTGTCTGGGTTTGGTAACTATGGGATGGATCCTCCGGTGGGGCAGTCTCCAGGTGGCCTTTTCTTCAGTCTCTGCTCCACTCTTTGTCCCTGTATTTCCTTTAGACAGGAGCAATTCTGGGTTAATATTTTTGAGATGGGTGGGTGGCCCCATCCTTCAACCAGGGGGCCAGGCCTAACCACTGTATATGGTCTCTACAGGTTCTCTCTCCCCTTTGTTGGGTATTTCAGCTAATGTCATACTTGTTGGGCCCTGGGAACCTTTTGCTTTCCTGGCATCTGGGACTTTCTGGTGGCTATCCCCAGTTCCCATCCCCCACTGCTACACACCTCTGTTCAATTTCCTGACCCTCTGTTACATTACTCCCCTCTCCTCTCACACCTGATTCTACCCTCATTTTCACCTCCCCCTCCTCTCTTCCTCCCAAGTCTCTCTCACCCTCTACATCCTGTGATTATTTTGTTCCCCCTTCTAAGTAGGACTGAAGCATCCACACTTTGGTTTTCCTTCTTGAGCTTCATATAGTCTGTGAGTTGTATCAAGGGTATTCTAAGCTTTTTTTTCTAATATCCACTTACCAGAGAGTACATACCATGTGTGTTCTTTTGTGACTGGGTTACTTCACTCAGGATAATATTTTCTAGTCCAATCCATTTGGCTGTGAATTACATGAAGTCATTGTTTTTAATAGCTGAGTAGTACTCCATTATGGAAATATACTACATTTTCTGTATCCATTCCTCTGTTGAGGGACATCTGGGTTGTTTCCAGCTTCTGGCTATTATAAATAAGGCTGCTATGAATATAATGGAGCATGTGTCCTTGTTATATTTTGGAGCATCATTTGGGTATATGCCCAGGAGTGGTATAGCTGGGTCCTCAGATATTACTATGTCCAATTTTCTGAGGAGCTGCCAGACTGATTTCCAGAGTAGTTTTACCAGCTTGCAATCCTACCAGCAATGGAGCAGTGTTCCTCTTTCTTCACATCCTTGCCAGCATCTGCTGTCACCTGAGTTTTTGATTTTAGCCACTCTGACTGGTGTGAAGTGGAATCTCGGGGTTGTTTTAATTTTACAGACACAGAGAGAACACTGTAGTGGACTGTTTATGTGCATTTTGGGATGATTTTAAGATATTAATTTAGAAACACAGTTCATTCTACCAGTACTATGGGGAGGCGGAACTGCTGTTACCATTGTGTGTTGTGTGTACTGCCAAGAGGACAATAGTCCATGTAGTTTAGGTAATACAGTGTGCTTTGTTTAATACTTGTCCCCAAAAATGATGTAAGAGAAAAGCTTTTACATATTACATGAAGAAAATCTCCCAACTAGATTAGCTCTTAAGATATTGTATATACCTTAGTAAATGAAAGGCTTTGAAAAGGCACACCAGAAAAACTTATTTAATATTGCATAATTTCACTCTAATATTTTTCTTTACTAATTTTTCCAGTTGATTACCACTCTTGGATGGTATTCCTAGGGTTATAGGCCTGGGGATACTGATGTGAGCAATACAGACCTCTGTTCTCATGAGTTGACACCATGCAACTTTGATGTCTGTTTCTAGTTGTACTCACTATCCCAGGATAGGTACCTTATGTCTTAGGGCTTAAAGTTCATTAGATCATCACAATTTGTATTTTCAGTACAACGTTTTCAGCCACTGAGATATGAAGAATTAGAATAAGAATCTAGAGAATTAACAATGTGAAAATTTCTGCCAAGGTAGTAAAGCGGTGTAGAGAAGAGACTGACATCTATTCTTTGTCTCTCACTTCTTAGCTCATTAGAGGAACCACAGGGACATGAACTTGTGAGGCCCTCGTATATGGCCACTGGGCAGCTTTAGGGACATATCCTTTTAGTCTCTAATAAACCCAAGGCTATTCCTCTTGGTGCAATGTATTCCCTCACTCTCAGCAGAGGGTGAAGTCTCGATTAGGCCTCACTATTGTGAAATGGTCTTTTTTGCCTTATTAATTCTGTGGGGATGGTTTTTCTCCATTGAATTTCACTGTTCACTGAACTAACTGGTAATTGGAAATGGTTTCGTTTCCTTTTGGTTCACATGACTACCATCTTAAAGTTGTTTTCCTGTTACCAGTTTACTAGATAGAAGCTCACATTCCCTTACATTACACCGGTTCATTTATTTATTTTAGTGCATCATGCTGTGTTCCATGCCTCTACCATAACTGCATATGTGTGTATAGAAAACTGCATAAGAAGCCAACATACGACCATGTGCTGCTGCAATGGTCTGTAGCATAGGTGTCTCACAGTGTGGGTGGCCAGTATTCAGTCTCTGAGAGGCAACTGAATGCTCATTGCCGAAGGCCAACTTCAAATGTCCTCAGGCCTGCAAATTGCTCAGGCTGAAGAAATACAGATGCCACTTCTACAGTTTCATCAGACCTCAGATGCTATGCCTGCAGTTAATACACCATGGCTCCAGCTGACCAGCAATATGAGAAGCATTTTTGCATGCTATGGACTGTGACTGTGTGTAATATCCAATTAAGGAATGGAGGATTTTGCTGGTAATGATAAGGGACAAACAAAGCAGCAATTACCCAGAGAGAAACTGGTGGCACATGATTACAAAGCACAGAATTAAAAATGCAGTGAAATGTTCATACCGTAAATTATTCCCAAAGTATTTGTTGCCAGAATTTATTTCTGGAAACCCCATGGCTCTATACTTGTCCACAAACATGTACATATAGTATATGGGATTCATTCAAGGTGTCTGAGTTTTCAGGAGCCACATGCACATTCCAGAGTAAGAGTTAAATTGGGATGTAATTGAGAGTACAGTTTTCCAATAAGATCGGGTGGCTGCATCTGGGCGATAGGTGCGGGGTTGGCATCAGTTTTCTTTCCGTGCATTTCTTTGGTCTACCTTCCAAGTTCAGATTGTCAGAGATGGCAACTGCACACCCATGAGTGGGGTTTTCTACAGCAAGGTCAAAAAGGACAGCAGGTATTCTTATTACAGACACACAGGTGATAATTCCCAGGGGTTCCTTTCTTTAGACTCTTGGTGGCTCTGTAGTGAAGGGTAGCTAAATAGATGAAGACAATAATAAGCCTCAGGGTGTGAAGGATGATTTCTCCTCATGATTTGAAAGAAGAGATAACATGGTTCATGCTTTTCTCCATGGTTCATGGTCCACTGCTCCTGAGTTTACTATGGACAGATTTCCTTCTGACCCCCAGAACTCCTTTGACCTTATTCTTCTACTGTTGACCACAAAAATAGTGGAACCCATTTCAGATCCATATGTCCTAGCCCCGGATTCTTGGTCTTTTGGTAACAATGTATTCAAAGAATACCTTAGACATTCCTGATTTGTCACAGGTACTGGTGATGTCTTAATCCTGGCATGATGCTTAGAGTAACATGTGAAGTCCCAGCATACAACCTCCAGAGAACATGGCAGAGCTCAATAAGTAGTCCTTAATTTTACTTGGAAACTATCCTTGAAATTCTAACCAGTATGCTTCTGTCATGCCAGAGATAAATTTTAAGTAAAAACATTTAGCTCATAGCACAGAAAGGCAGTCCCCAGAGACCCGTTTCCAAGTAGAAAATTCAAACCTCAGGAAACACTAGGTAGGTCTCATGTGTTCATGGTTTTAATCAAGAAAATACAGAATCACATTGAGAGAGGAGACATATGCAACATTGTAATACACACATTGATTGCTATTTCACTTGTTTGGATAAATTGTAGCCCATCGGAGCTGCTCAGAATTGCTTGTCACACTTTGTGATAGCCTTTGTCCTCATCTTCTACTAAAACTCTATGGCAACTATTTCAAATCAAAGATGCTACATACAGGATATATTTGAAGAACCCCACTAACATGTAAATTACTTCTCACCCGTTTTAAGTTGATGAGTACTTACCTATGATGTGCTATAAGTGTCTTTATGACTTTCAAATTAAGAGTACCCAAACTGTTTTGTCAGAGTCTCATATGACACTGCTCTGATTAGGACTGTGCGTGGTGATTTATTTTCAGCAAGGGTACATGGCATGAGGTGGCATCATTATTTAGCATCTCATTTGAGCCCCGACAGACAGTAGAAACGATTATGCACAGGCAAGCTCTTAGCATATTTAATGTGCTTTCCCAACAGTTGATCGTCTTCATCACCACAGAACAAATTGAACTTCATAAAGATTATGAACACAAATATATCAATGGCACTTTTTGCTTTCCTCTTTCCTTCAACTTTTATTTTATCTTCTAGTGTAAATTCTTATCAGTTAGAGAAAGCAGATATAATTTTCTTTAGTTGTTAGACGTTCTCTTTTTTTGTGTGTGTTATAAAAAGAAGGTAAAAGTGAAGTGTCCTACCTCCCTGATGCCACTCCTCTGTTCTCCATACCGTTGGCAGGGAACATTGAACTTGAGTGTCATCCTGCTATAAGCTAGACATGATCTTGAGCAAGATGGTAATTTGCAAGCATTCAATTTTATTAAATCAAAGTAAAAGTGTGATACTATTTGCTATAACACTATGAGTTGACTGGTTATCATTTAAAAACCTATGAGGAGCAATGAAAACACAAGAGCCTTTTCATTCTTTCCACAATCTGTTCTATAGCCTTGGGAAGTATACACTCACACGTGTGTGTGTGTGCTCATGTGTGCACATCCATGGAGAAGCTGGAAGTTAATGTTAGATTTCTTCCTTGATGACTCTCCACTCTAATTTCTTAGACAAGCTCTCTCACTGAACCTTCAGCTCACCAATTCAGCTAGTCTAGCTTGACCAGCCAGCTCCGGAAAGCCTCACTTCTCTGCCTTCTCCACCTAGTGACAGGATTCCAAGCCTTTGGTATTATGTCTTGCCTTTTGAAATGAGTTTTACAGGACTGAACTCAGGTCTTCACATTTGTGTGGCAAATACTTTACCAACTTAGCTGTCTCCTTCATTCCCTTTGAATGTTTAAAAACAAAACAAAACAAAAACAAAAACAAAACAAGTGAGCAAACATTACCATTTACCTCTGGAGACCTGCTTGACTTTGTGTATTTTATATGTTTCTATCTATAAACCTTTTTGTTCCTCTATTTTTTATTAGATATTTTCTTTATTTACATTTCAAATGCTATCCTGAAAGTTCTCTATACCCTCCCCCCACCCTGCTCCCCTACCCACCCACTCCTACTTCTTGACCCTGGCATTCCCCTGTACTGGGGCATATAAAGTTTGCAAGATCAAGGGGCCTTTCTTCCCAATGATGGCTGACTAGGCCATCTTCTGCTACATATGCAGCTAGAGACACAAGCTCTGGGGTACTGGTTAGTTCATATTGTTGTTCCACCTATTGGGTTGCAGACCATTTCAGCTCCTTGGGTACTTTCTCTAGCCCCTCCATTGGGGGGCCCTGTGTTCCATCCTATAAATGACTGTGAGCATCTACTTCTGTATTTGCCAGGCACTGGCCTAGCCTCACTCAAGACAGCTATATCAGGGTCCTTTCAGCAAAATCTTGCTGGCATATGCAATAGTGTCTGGGTTTGGGGGCTGAATATGGGATGGATCCCTGGGTATGGCAGTCTCTGGATGGTCCAACCTTTCGTCTTAGCTCCAAACTTTGTCTCTGTAACTCCTTCCATGGGTATTTTGTTCCCTATTCTGAGGAATGAAGTATCCACACTTTGGTATTCGTTCTTCTTTTTCTTTTTTAAAATTTTCTTTTTCTTTATTATTTTCTTTATATACATTCAAATGCTATCCCAAAATTTCCCTATATCCTCCCCCCCCATCCTGCTCCCCTACCCACCCACTCCCACTTCTTGGCCCTGGTGTTCCCCTGTACTGGGGCATATAGAGCTTGCAAGACCAAAGGGCCTCTCTTACCAATGATGGCCAACTAGGCCGTCTTCTGCTACATATGCAGCTAGAGACACGGGCTCCAGGCATACTGGTTAGTTCATATTGATGGTCCACCTATAGGATTGCAGACCCCTTTAGCGCCTTGGGTACTTTCTCTAGCTCCTCCAATGGGGGTCCTGTGTTCCATCCAACAGTAAAGTCTTGCTGGCGTATGCAATAGTGTCTGCGTTTGGAGGCTGATTATGGGATGGATTCCCAGGTGTAGCAGTCTCTAGATGGTCCATCCTTTCATCTCAGCTCCAAACTTTGTCTCTGTAACTCCTTCTATGGGTGTTTTGTTCCCAATTCTAAGAAGAGGCAAAGTGTCCACACTTTGGTCTTTGTTCTTCTTGATTTTTTTTGTGATTTGCAAATTGTGTCTTGGGTATTCTAAGTTTCTGGGTTAATATCCACTTATCATGAGTGCATATCAAGTGACTTCTTTTGTGATTGGGTTACCTCACTAAGGATGATATACTCCAGATATATCCATTTGCCCAAGAATTTCATAAATTCATAGTTTTTAATAGCTGAGTAGAACTCCATTGTGAAATGTACCACATTTTTCTGTATCCATTCCTCTGTTGAGGGACATTTGGGTTCTTTCTAGCATCTGGCTATTATAAATAAGGCTGCTATGAACATAGTGGAGCATGTGTCCTTCTTACCAGATGGAACATCTTCTGGGTATATGCCCAGGAGAGGTATTGCTGGATCTTCCAGTAGTACTATGTCCAATTTTCTGAGGAATCTCCAGACTGATTTCCAGAGTGGTTGTCCAAGTTTGCAATTACATCAGAAATGGAGGAGTGTTCCTCTTTCTCCACATCCTTGCTAGCATCTGTTGTCACCTGAATTTTTGATCTTAGCCATTCTGACTGTAGTGAGGTGGAATCTCAGGGTTGTTTTGATTTGCATTTCCCTGATGATTAAGGATGTTGAACATTTTTTCAGGTGCTTCTCAGCCATTCCATATTCCTCCATTCATCAATGTAATCCACTATATAAACAAACTCAAAGAGAAAAACCACATGAGCATCTCGTTAGATGCTGAGAAAGCATTTGACAAAATCTAAGACCCATTCATGATAAAAATCTTGGAAAGATCAGGAATTCAAGGCCCATACCTAAACATAATAAAAGCAATATATAGCAAACCAGTAGCCAACGTCAAACTAAATGGAGGGAAACTTGATGCAATCCCACTAAAACCAGGGACTAGACAAGGCTGACCACTTTCTCTGTACCTATTCAATATAGTACTTGAAGTTCTAGCCAGAGCAATTTGACAACAAAGGAGATCAAGGGGATACAAATTGGAAAGGAAGAAGTCAAAATATCTCTATTTGCAGATGATATGGTAGTATATATAAGTGACCCTAAAAATTCCATCAGAGAACTCCTAAACCTGGTAAACAGCTTCAGTGCAGTAGCTGGATATAAAATTAACTCAAACAAATCAGTGGCCTTTTTCTACACAAAGGAAAAACAGGCTGAGAAAGAAACTAGGGAAATAACACCCTTCACAATAGTCACAAATAATACAAAATACCTTGGTGTGACTCCAACTAAAGAAGTGAAAGATCTGTATGATAAGAACTTCAAGTCTCTGAAGAAAGAAATTGAAGAAGATCTCAGAAGATGGAAAGATCTCCCATGCTCATGGATTGGCAGGATTAATATAGTAAAAATGGCTATCCTGCCTAAAGCAATCTACAGATTCAATACAGTCCCCATCAAAATTCCAACTCAATTCGTCACTGAGATAGAAAGGGCCATTTTCAAATTCATCTAGAAAAACACAAAACCTAGGATAGCAAAAACTATTCTCAACAATAAAAGAACCTCTAGTGGAATCACCATGCCTGACCTAAAGCTGTACTACAGAGCAATTGTGATAAAAAAACAAAACAAAAACTGCATGGTACTGGTACAGTGACAGACAGGTAAATCAATGGAATAGAACTGAAGACCCAGAAATGAATCCACACACCTATGGTCACTTGATCTTTGACAAGGGAGCTAAAACCATCCAGTGGAAAAAAGACAGCATTTTCAACAAATGGTGCTGGCACAACTTGTGGTTACCATTAGAAGAACGCAAATTGATCCATTCTTATCTCCTTGTACAAAGCTCAAGTCTAAGTGGATCAAAGACCTCCACATAATACCAGAGACACTGAAATCTATAGAGGAGAAAGTGGGGAAAAGCCTCGAAGATATGGGCACTGGGGAAAGAATTCCTAAACAGAACCACAATGGCTTGTGTTGTAAGATCAAGAATTGACAAATGGGACCTCATAAAATTGCAAAGCTTCTGTACGGCAAAAGACACTGTCAATAAGACAAAAAGGCCACCAACAGATTAGGAAAGGATTTTTACCAATCCTAAATCTGATAGGGGACTAATATCCAATATATACAAAGAGCTCAAGAAGCTGGACTCCAGAAATTCATATAACCATATCTATAAACCTTTAATCCTGGGTCTTTAAATCAATCCTTGTTTGTCCCCTTGCTTTTTGTTTTCTCACCTCCTATTTCTCTCTCTCCCTTTTGTCCCAGATAGACTTCCCAAGTCATATCTTATTTTTCCTTTCACCGAACATGAATTTTCCTTTTTCCCCCTCATGAATTTTGCAAATCAAAGAAATGACAAATTCTGAAATTAATTCACTTCTCTTTCATCACAGTGCTCACTACTGAAACTACAACCATCCCATACACTTCTTAGAGGCCAACTTATTACTTGCATAGCCATTGTCTGCAGGTCTAGTGATGTCTTCCTTGCCCTTCTACCTCTCAACTAGAATAGATGCTTCACTGGCACTCGATGACACCAGTAAACGATGTCTTTTTCCCATGTAGGATAAGTAAGTTCCTATGTTTTCATGTGGCAAGCACAGTGATGGACTTGCATGCTTCATAGCATTTTGTGTCTTATTGAGTGTAATATTTACAATTTCAGACATTGATTTCCACAGTAATTCTTTTATATGATCAAAAATAATATCTTGATACATATACATAAGCATTCAACACATACTAAGCATACGTACATGCACCATAAATATACACATGTCTACTACACATATATACACACAATATGTACTATGTATACACACATATACACATATATACTACATACATACTAAAAATACACACACTACACCACATATGTGTACACCACACACACACACACACACACACACACACACAGAGACACACACACACACAGACACACACAGACACACACACACACACAGACACACACAGACACACACAGACACACACACACACACACACACACACACAGACACACACACACACACAGACACACAGACACACACACACACACACAGACACACACACACACACATACACACACACACACACACACACACAGACACACACACACAGACACACACAGACACACACACACACACAGACACACACAGACACACACACACAGACACACACAGACACACACAGACACACATACACACACAGACACACACAGACACACACACACACACAGACACACACACACACACACAGACACACACACACACACACACACACATACACACACACACACACACACACACAGACACAGACACACACACACACACACACACACACCCCAAAACCAACAGATACTGCCTAAGGTTATGACTGAACTGAAGTGCTATAGCTTGTAAGCAAGCAGGCTGTAACTTGAATTCATGACTTCTGCCTCTTCATTTGGTGATATATGCCACATAGATTCTTAAGTTTGAAAGCAAATAGTTGCACTACAACATGCTTAGGGTGAATGTTAAAACGTTTACTTCCCAAGTAATATTGAAATGGACCTCACCGTTGACTTAGAGGGGCTGGGTTTGAATAGTGACACCATTCATAAGTTAGGAAGCTGTAGAATGGGACTCCCATTCTACAGCTCCTAGTGGATCAGTGAAACAGGCAGTGTCAGGGTATATGAGCTTCTAAGGCCTCTCCCTTCCATGTTCACCACACTGCCTTCTTTCTCCTAGTCTACTCTTTTGTCACATTTAACCACCATCACTTGCTTGCCAGCAAGTGAATCAGGGACACTGTTCAGGCGACTGCTGCTGGCAGTGAGCTATACTTTATTCAGTGGTGTGAGAGAAGAAATGAGCCATAGAGTGAAGGATACTTAGGGCCACCTCCAGCATATTCCCAGACATATCATAATGCTAAGTGTCTAGACTGACCTTTTGTCCTTCACCATTTGCTTGGCTTCTGGGAGCTAATAGCATGGATATTCAGTTGCAAAGTAAACATCCTGAACACTTTCCTAAGAACTGTTAAACATGACTATTGCATATAAAGAATCAACTAAATATCATCTACCCCAATAACTCAGATAATATGATGGTGCTGCTAGATCTGACTTAAATATTGCCTCCAGTCTATTTCAGACAAGATTCTAGTCCAATTATGACATGCTCTCCCTGTATCTTTTTCCAGCCACTTAATGAATCCCTGAGAATTTCCTTTAAATGGATGGCTTCCATCTGCCTGCTGTGGCATAAGCAGTTTCATGCCCCGCGCACTCTGATTTATTTTTAGAGCTATCAACAGTTGTCATTTAGTTTCTAATGGGGAGTGCATAATTCTCATGCTTGGGTGGTAGCTTTTCTGCATTAGTGTCTTAATAGGAGGCTACAGTTTTATTTATTTATGTGCATTTGTCTAGAAGAGTCTAAGCTCTGGTGCAGAGCAAGAAGAGGTCTGATGGAGGTGGCAATCCTAAATGGCTTAAGATCAGCAGTATTTCAAGGCTTCCTGTAACCAATGGTACACCTGAAAATAGGCTGCATTTTCTGAAAAGCATTAAATTATGACAGCTGTAAAAGTCACACACATTTATTCTTGCCTCATATCGAGATTTAGTGGACAGGTTTACTCTAACCATCATGTTGAACTGGCAAGCAACCAAGGGAAACGGGGGAAACACGTTCACCTCTTTCATGATCTAAAGGTGACAGCTTGAAAATATGTAGACTTACTTCTTTTTTCAGGGTTCAACAAAAAAGTAGTGCCCCAAGGTAAACTAATGTTGTCATGGTGATTCCTCAATGAGTTTTCTTTACCTAGTGGCTGTAGATCAATTCTAATGTACTGAGGAAGTCCCCTGGGAGCATTGTTCCAGGAGTATCAAGCTCAAGGCATTTCTTCACTGCTGACATTGTCAGTTATTGTACAGTGAACTTATGTGCTAGAGAATTTAGCCTCATTGAGATTACAGGAGATAACAAGATGTTCCTTGAGGAAGGCAACCAGTCAGACATAAACACCATTTCAGAAGGAGGAGGAGGAGAGGAAGAAAAGAAGGAGGAGGAGGAGGAGAAGGAGAAGAAGGAGAATGAGGAGAAGGAAAGAAGAAGAAGGAGGAGGAGGAGAAGGAGGAGAAGGAGAAGGAAATAAGAAGAAGAAGGAGAAGAAGAAGAAGAAGAAGAAGAAAGAAAGAAAGAAAGAAAGAAAGAAAGAAAGAAAGAAAGAAAGAAAGAAAGAAAGAAAGAAAGAGAGAAAGAAAGAAAGAAAGAAGTCTGAACTGGTAGATGAAAATCTGTTGCAAGATTTTGTTTTAAGTGACTAGGATCTTGATCAAGTTCATAACCCATGGTTTTGAGAGGACATTGACTTTGTTATCCTCAGCAAATCTTTGTGTCTATGGCTCACCTGCCATTGTTACCTCAAGGAAAATCCTATCAGATATTTTTGTTCCCCAGAGAGACAAGAGTATCTTCATCTTCATTGTGGCTTTGGGAGTGCCCTTTCTGTGAGAATGCTATGTGATCTACACATGTGTGAGGAGTTGCATATGGCTACTTGTTTGCACAGCAGTCTTTTGAGAAGTCCTGCACTATTCTTAGTCTCATTAACAAAGGTCAAGAAGACTTACTTTTTCTTGTAGTAAATATGACTTTTCCCTAATAGTGAATAATGTAGTGTTATTAACACTGGATTTAGGACACATTGATGACCATCGAGGCCATTGTGTAAATTCCAAAAGGGATGTAGTTACTCAAAAAAAAAAAAAAAACAAAAAACAAAAAACAAAAACAAAAACAAAAACAAAAAACAGATGTGATACACTCATTTTTTTAAAGGCACACCAAATGTCTACAACTTACTGTATTCACAGTGAGATTAGCAGTAAATATTCATATTGATAATAATGAGAAGGCTGGATGATTCTGGAACCCCTCACTCCTTAACATGAATAAATAGTTAAAGGCAACTAGTAGCCACATGACCTAAAGGAGTAAGAAACTCTTTACTTAATAGATTTCTGTGAACAAGTTGTTTATAAAAAGGCCAGGAAAAGAGCTGTGCCCTGTCAGACTTTCAGTGAGAGACCTGTGGCAGTTGGGAGAACCAAGTGAAGCCAAATTTAATGTCCCCATTAAAGTGCTTGAAATTTTTATTCATGTAAGAAAAATGGCTTTGCTGAAAAATAGTTGGAGGCAATAAACAACAATCTGGAGAAAACTCTGAATTTAAAACAGTTTTTAAAGAGACTCATTTCCACAGGCAACTTTGGCATTGTCTAGGAAAAAAAATTCCTGAGAGTTCAATTTAAGATCTGTAAAAGTGAACTGGGTAGTGAGTCCCAAAAGTCAGACAGTCAGTGGGGAGAGCTGGTCCTGAGGGAGGGGGTGTGTGAGCCTGGAATAGTAGTCCTTCTGCTCTGTGACTGGAAAAATATCTTTCAATTAGCATGGAGAGTGTCCTATCAAGAAAGCTTGAGTGGGTCATGAGAGTGTGGGAGAGGACATGAGGTGCTGAGATCCTGCCTCAGCATGAGGAAGGTCCTGAGAAGACCCTAATCTAATATTGACTCAGTCAATGAATGCAAGCTGTCAACTCAAGTGCTCTCTCTCTTTGCCCAAAGATTCTCACCATACTTCCTTCTCCTTTCTTCCTTCTTCTGCCTTCTCCCAACCAGACAGCCTTAACTGACTCTTTTATCGACTAAAGTTACATAAACAAGTCTTTGGTAATTATTAGTAATTATTCTAGAAATCCTTAAATTTATGCAACTTCTATGAACCCCAGATCATTAGTCCCAACCCCTCCTTCTTTAAAACAGAAGCCAAAAACAAAGCAAAAGCATGGTTCCTTATTGGTTTACACAGCTTGTTCTTCATGGATAGCTGGGCACAGCTCTTATGGTTTCCTGGTACAGTAGGCAGCAGTCTTTACTAATGGGTTTCATGTGAAAACAGAAAGGTGACAGACTACTAGGGTTAAAAGAATTTCTAATGAAGTTTTAAAATTTATGTAAGTAAAGTTGCTAGCTCTCACTAATATCTCTCTAGCCATTATCATCTGTAATTCTTCAAGTAACTAGGAGAACAAAGTATTAACTTTCTATATGCTTATACATCATCCTTTAATTCTTTAATCTTTATTTCTTCATCCTAGGAATTCCATGGCCTCATATAGTTTTCTTCTAAAACTATTTGTTTTTAGATTATATACAACCCTTTCTCCTATAAAATAAACCAATTTATCATTTGCTTGTTTTCTATAAATTCTTTTTTTTTCTATTCATGACTTTTATTCTTGAGATGACTTTAACCCTCTATCTTTGATGTCCCCAAGTTCATCCTGGCTAATTAATCACAGTAGTCATTGAACCAGAGGTTACATGTATTTCCTCATAATTCCAAATTCAGGGCTAAGCCTGGCAATGGACTATTTCTACAAAGGACCATGTAGGCTGTTATGGCTGTTATGGTTATATTGTCTAGATTCTTTCCCATGGCCATAAAGACCAAGCAGAAGGCCTATTTCTCATCCTCCCCATCCTCATGGCCACCTCCAGTCCTCATTCTTGAGAACCACATCTGTTTCATTTATTAAGGCATGGGTAGCTCCAAGTAATGGAGGAAGTATATTCCCCAGAAAGAGAGACTGGAAGCAAAATAGAAGAGACAGTAGAACAATTTCAGGCAAACACATGGTGACTGTAGGGATCAAAGGCCTGTGATGTTCCAGGGGCAGGAACTGTGTCACACCTCCCCTTGTAGAGCCATGCTGGATCTGGCAATGCAGGAATTCTAGAAGAAGCAGAGGCAGGGGAAAGAGAGCAATGAGATGAGATTATGAAAATGTGGGCCAGAGACCATAAGCTTCAGTGACCCTGGGGAACAGCTCAAGAGTAGAACTTGAATGGTAGAAGCAAGGCATGAGAAAAGGAAACACAGAAAGGGACATTTCATATTGGTATAAGAGAGTATCCGCTCATCAAATGCACATTTCCCAAGAAAAATGGATGATGACCCATTTTCTCTGCAGATGGGGCGCTGTCCAGCACGACCATATGTCCCCTAGGACCACATGTCTAGTAAGACCATATGTGCTAGGATCCTCAGTGAACTAGTGGTTGAAATCCAATACTCAGGATTTTGGCAATTCAAATTTACCTTTTTTTTTAATCCAGTGGTGAAACCACTCAGAAAATTATTTAAAAGACACTATTCATTATCTTCAAGTGGAAGTAGGAACCTGGGAGATAGGTTGCCTCATGTGCAGACATACATGGGATAAAAGAAGATATCTAACAAGAAGTGACTGAAGAGTTGTGAAGTTGGCATCAGGCATGTGAATTTAAAGTGTGGAATGCATAGTTTGAAATTTGGGTTGAATTTCTTGAAAGCACACGCAAAGGCTTGTGCTTTACTTGTTTACTAACATAGGCAATGGCCCAGTGGGGAAAAGTGCAGCTTAAGAAATTGTCAGGAAGCAATTAATATTTCAGTGGTAGAGAATAAACAGATTTTTTGGCAATAAAGATAATTTTCCGTAATGTTGGTTGCTAGTAAAACCATCTTTCAATCAACTGTCCCAAGTCATGCTTTACGGGGTCAAAGGAGATGATTTATGTCGAGTCATGGTAGATTTGAAGATAAAAATATGTATCTTTTAATTTCGTTTTGGCTGCAGGTTTCAAAAACAGTGGGGAATGGTTGGGATGAAGATCTCTAAGGATCTTCCTCACAGTACTTGTGAGAAGAGTTGCTGCCTCTACTGTTGGCACTAACTTCTGGAGTTCATGACCTCCAAGAGTATCAGTTCCTGCTCCACATCTAACCCAACCTAGCAAAGCCTTTCACTGCTATTGCCTGTGTAATGTAGTCATCTCACAGTATTTTGTCTCAGACACTTTTCTAACTATCTCCAGATCTCTGTTTCCTTTAAAGGCATTCTAAAATACAAAACAAACAAAACTGAACTAAAAACAAAATCTAAAATTCAACCCACCAGCCAACCAACCAAAAAACCAAACCCACAACAAAACAACTTTGTATTCCTACACATACCAACATCTCAATACTTTTATTTCTAAACTCTGTACTAAGACTCAATCCAAGCTTTTGGCATGGTCAGATGTCTGTGAGGAATTTTCTTGATTAGGATAATGGAGGGAAGACCAACGAATAGAGAGTCACACTATTCCCTGGGCTTGGGTCCTGGACCTGTTACAAAGAAGAGAGCTGGCTGAGTGGGAACACTTAACTGTTCTTTGCTTCCTAACTGCAGAGGCAACTTGACGAGGCACCCCAAGCTCCCTCTGCCAGGACTGGCCCACCACAACAGGACTATACCCTTGAAATGTGAGCTGAAATAAGGTTTTTCTTTTAAAAATTCCTTTTGTAAGGGTATTTTAATGTTTTTTTTTTTTTTTTTTTTTGGTCAGAACAACAGGAAAAGTAACCAAGACAATGGATTAGCCCTTTAAAGGGATTTCTTTGGTGGCAAGAAGGATTATGGGTTGTAAAGTGCACACACACACACACACACACACACACACACACACACTCACCTAACACCATATAATGTTTTTGCTTGAGGAGAAGCAAGTTATATTCAAATAATTCAGTTCAATGTCTTTGACAGGTCCCTGTGAAAAGTACTTATTTTTTTTAATGGACCTCCCATGCACCATCTGGGATGCCCACACACTTCCTCGAACGTGCGGATGCTCTAGGCAGCCCTGGCACTTTGGTGGGGGAGGTTGCAGTAATGCTTTAGGTTTGTTGTTTACATCAGTGATCCTGCTGTTCCAACCTCAAAGTACTTGGGGTGCAGATATCTTATGAGTTAATATTAAAAGGCCTAATACCAGAGAAGTGCTTTCTGGAGGGAGATTTTTCAAAACAGGATGTTTGGTTAACGTTATTTCCAAGGATAGTTCTCAATGTTGGCAAACTTCCATTACTACACTGCTCCACCCCCTGCGCCCCCCCCCCCAGTCAATACACATACATGATTTCCTTGCAGTTCTGTATTTTAGTAAATCCTCCACTGACTTGTCAACCTATGCTTGTTTCCCCTATAATCAATTTCTTCCTTAGAATTGTTTACTGGACACATAGTCTTTGCTAAGGCAAGTTGTTTGTTTGTTTGTGTGTGTGTGTGTGTGTGTGTGTGTGTGTGTGTGTGTGTGTGTGTGTGTATTCTTCCTGTTTTTGCTGTGTGGTATGTGGTAACATCCAGTGTAGATACTTACCGAGCCTCTGTGCAGCTCAAGGTGTACTGGAGTCCCTTTCTGTTTTATATATGTAATATTCCTATCATTTCCCTCTCTATCTATGCCATCTTTATAATACAGACTCACTGGGAATGTGAAGATGTCTAGGCCCCAAAAACCCTTTTCACATGAGCCATTTGTACTTTCATATGATATTTAATATAAAGTATTTCATCCTTACTGTATGCATTATATTATGCCTGTACTTATAAAAATGCAGCTATGTAGTAAATAAATAATGCATTTATGTATCTACATTTACAGTAAATGTATAACATAGTAAATGCAAAAATGAAGTAAATACAAATTTGCTGTGGTACCTATATAATAAATATAAATACGTTTAATATATAACTAAGGAACAATGCATGCATATATATTTACATGTATCCATTTATACTCATACATAAATTATGAACACATGTATGTATATGTACACAAAGAGCAAGATTTTGCTAAAAAGTGACACAGGGCATTTTCTCTGCATTTACAGGTGGTGTTGCAGCCATTGAGATATTGAGTTGAGGAAGAAGGATGATCTCTGGGGAACAGGGTTGCTTGTGTCACATCCGTGTGGATCTGGGTGCTAGTAGAACCTGTTATCAGTAGAAATTGAGTAGAACAACAGGTGGAGAGTGTATAGAAACTTGGGGACAAAGTGAATGGGCCTGGCAGAGAGCCAGAAGTTGTGTTTTGGGGTCCAAAATCTTTGCATGAAGGCTCCTTTTAGATTTACCCTCTCAGCCGATTCTCCTGTGATGGTTGATAAATTCCCCATTTGACAAAATGGGGATCATGTCTGCTTTGAAGCATTGCTTCAAAAGTGAAAGATACACCAGGAATGGCTGATGTTCAGATGTTCAACATGGTATGGTCTGTGATGGGTTTGCATGCCACTTACCAGATATATGGCTGGGAGGACAGCTAACCACTCTAAACTATGTTCCTTTATCTGTCAGGTTGAGTAATGATATTGCTGTTCACACAGTGTTGCTAAGGAGATTAGATGGAACAATGACCCAGAATCCATTGCCAAATGCCACATGTAAAGGAAGCCCTGAGTAAATTATTGTTTATTAACGTTCTAACAATTACTATAATTTTTCCATGTCCCACATGGTTTATTACCTACTCTAGTATCAGAACAATGCTTTAAAGAAGTAGAAAATTTTCAAACATTTTATTTCGTTTTAGATTTGGAGGAAGTCTTTCGGAGCTGCAACATGTCTGAGGTAGGTTTTAAGTCGCATCGATATGTCAACCTAAAAAGACATATTTCAGAACTTAGTATCAATCATTCCACTGCCCACAGACCCTGGATGTCTATTTAGTGGGAGAGTTATGTTGAATGTACCAGGTGACAAGGGTTGGTTGAGAGCCCCAGACAGAGTTCTCCCTTTGGCACACTAACTCAGTGCTAGGAGCTGATGCATCTGGCCTAGGTCCCTTTGTCACACATATGGGAAAGCTGCTAATTAGTGACATGACACCATGAGACCTGAGCAAAGGAGCCAGAACTCACAATGTCTCTGAATTGTTGCCCTGTTCCCTGCTGTCATGTGGTCTGGTTAGCCATTTTCCCACCCGGGTTATTTTTACTTTGAATGCTGTCCTACAGCTGTGGCGCGGAGGCTTCTAACAGCCCTAGTTTCTATGTTTTTAACTTGTTGCCATAGTTTTACTGAGAATCACACCCATGTGCCTTGGAAAGGCCTCACAACCTGTGCATCTCCCTGAGCCAGGTTCCAAAAGACTTTCAAGTCACTACTTGATTGGCAAGTCATCGTGTTACATTATGATTTGACAAAAATGTGGCATCGGCGACTGGGGACTGGGGCATTAAAATGGCTTGTTAGAAAACAGTGAGGATGTGTCAGCTCTGGGCCTGGGGCTCCATTCTTTTGCTCATTATCAAATATTAATAGAGTGTGGTGTGCATCAGGGGTAAACTATCAGTACCACTAGATAGTCTGTGATCCCCCTGCCTCAAATCACTTTCAGTCTGGTCAGAGAGTGGGCCAAAGAAAAGCCACAACTGTAAGTTGTACTTATATTTCCAGAGTTAAGTCGGTGTGCCTGGGAGCCTGTGCTCCTGGCCCAGCCTTACTGAGGGACTGGAGACTCAGGGACGATTTGGAGAAGCTGAGGCGAGTTCCCTGTTGAGAGATGCTTGGAGAAGGAGAGTAGAGAAGGAACTCCCAGTCAAGAGAAGAGAATATGCAAGGGTTGGGAAGTGAAGGGACTCTATGTGCTTGAACTGGTTGAGTTCAGCACATTCGAGATGTGGTTCTTGGTGGGGATATCACAGTCACAGATATACATATCTTAGGTTTGCTGTGAAAAGATTGTAAGAACCAGGGTCAGTAAGTAGCTATAAGAAAACAGCATTTTCTGGACACAGCCAGGTACAGAAATTTCACATGTAAACTCACAATGGTTCTAATAGTATATACAAAATCTACACAAATTCAAGCCAGACAAAATCTCAGGGATATGGGAGGTGGGTACAAAGTCTTGCTCTTACCCAAGGATCTTTGGCAATTGATTGCTTCTGGGAGAGGGAGCACTGGTTTTCTCTAAGGGTGTGGCCCTTGGTAGATCAGCCAAGCTCCACTGGAAGGCCTCACATGCAAAAGTTTATCAGTTGCAGCACAAATTGGATTTGTGGATTACAGACACACACACACACACACACACACACACACACACACACACACACACACACAGTTTGGTGGGTAGGGAATGGGGTTGTATCTGGGAGAAGTTGGGATCCAGGAGAACCAATAGAATGAAGAAGAAATAAAACACTACAAAAAGCCTTTGACCAGATGCAAGAGGCATGGGCTGGAGCAACTTGAAAGGTGAAGCAGGGCACTTACACTCGATTCTCCTGATTTATAATCTGCTTGATGTTGGCAGTGGGTAGGTGGCTTTATTTTTCATAGCTTTTGTGTTCTTGGAATTCACGAGGCCTCTGTTCTCATATGGTAACCAAGAAGACTGGAAGAATTTACATCTCCAAAGATGCTTTATAAACTCTTGCTTTTAAAATAAAGTAAAATTAAAGTATGGATTCAAATGTAACAGATTTTACAAAGAAATCCACCCATGTCTTGAGAATTTGAACTTTAAAATAGTAAAAGTAATGTGTGTGTGTGTTTGGTGTGCTTACACATATGTGAACATATCTGTGGAAGACTGAGGTTGGTTAGAGGTGGCTCTTCAAACACTCAGTTGTAGTTTTTGAAATAAGATTTCTCTCTGACCCTGAAGCCCACTGACTGAGCTAGACTGGCCACCCAGAGAATTTTTTTTTTTTTTTACGAGAATCCCCCTCCTGTCTGTTGCCCTGGAGCCCTGGGCTTACAGGTACAGAGAATGTGACTTTCCTTCTCTTATGTGTGTTCTACAGACTGAATTCAGGTCTTCATGCTTGTGTACCAAGTCTTTTACTGACTGAGCTGTCTCCACAGACCTGTAAATAATGATTTTTTTTTGTACATAAGAATGCTAGCTAATGATGAATCTTCAAAATATGAATACTTCATCCATAGTGTAGGGGTGAAGGTGGAAGCAAGATGATTTGTTTTCCAGATTTCTAGACAATTTCTCTTGGCAACACATCATTTTCTCTTTAATGTGGACCCGGGGTTCATTTCATTGGCTTCTGTTCCTCATTCAAGAACGGTATGTACTTTTCTCCCTTGGAATTGGAAGTACAGACACTTAATTATAACTTTCAATTGCTTGAAATTATAGGGCTAAAGAGTGACTGGCGTGTGTTTCAGGGAAAAATTATATTTTAAATCCCGAAATAACCATCTCCAACTTTTACATTCAATAGGGATGTAGGGAGCCTGGCAGCGTGCACCATGGCCTCGAGGCTTCAGATGATGACTTCCTGAGCTTGGAAAACAGTGTTCCTGGAAACATATGGCGAATTCTCACGTTAGGCTTCGTCATCCAATTATTTAGATTCTTACAGAAGCACAGCCCCCCATCCTTGAGAGAAATCTTAGGGGTCAGAATGCTAACATACTGCATTTTGCATTTTGGACATAGTGAGAGTTGTGACCTCCTGGAAATGACTCCAGATTGAAAATGAAAGTCCATTAGGGGCCAGGCATGGTGGCGCATGCCTTTAATCCCAGCACTTGGGAGGCAGAGGCAGGCAGATTTCTGAGTTCGAGGCCAGCCTGTTCTACAGAGTGAGTTCCAGGGCAGCAAGGGCCATACAGAGAGACCCTGTCTCAAAAAACAAACAAACAAACAAATAAACAAACAAACAGTCCATTAGGCATAGAAAATGTGTAATTACTCCACCTCCAAAGATTCCTAAGGAGATGTTAATGTGGACAACAATATACCTCTATTTTGCCACATTTGTGAAAGACTGATGTCTGATATCAAGACACTGAGAGGACTGGTGAGATGACCCAGTGGTTAAGAGCACTTGTTGCTCTTGCAGATGATCCTGGTTCAGTTTCTAACACCCCCATGTCAGCTCACAACTATCTACAATTCCTACCCTTGGGGATCCAATGCCTTCTTCTGACCTATGCAGGCACCAGGTGTGTACCTAGCATGCATACACACACACAGGCTGTCTTAGTTACTTTTCCAATGCTGTGAAGAGACACCAATTAAAAGAAAGCATTTCATTGGTTGCTAGCTTACAGTTTCAGAGGGTGAGTTCATTATGACTATCACAGTGAGGAACATGCTAGTAGGCAGGCAAGCATGGCACTGGAACACTAGCTGAGTGCTTACATCTTATCCACAAGTAGGAGGCAGAGAGAGAGAGAGAGAGAGAGAGAGAGAGAGAGAGAGAGAGAGAGAGAGAGAGAGAGAGAGAGAGGGCAGGAGGGAGGGAGGGAGGGAGGGAGGGAGGGAGGGAGGGAGAGAGAGAGAGAGAGAGAGAGAGAGAGAGAGGAGAGAGAATACACTGGGAACCAAAAGCCTATGAAATCATAGAAGCTATTGTCGTTCAAATCACCCTACAGGCAAAATACTCATACACATAAAACAAAATAAATATAAAAGAAAAATTCACATCATGTCACTGAGAGCTCTCACTGGCTTCTGACAGTGAAGGAGCCAAGGCAATCCTCAGGTTTCCAAGGATCCTCATTTGGCTTTGTCTCTTCCTTCTGTTCTGTCTTTCTCTTCCTTCCTTTGTTTTCTAATGACCATAGCTATTAGTGTACACACACATTTTTATTTTGTTTTTTTGCACATTTTTATTAGATATTTTCTTTATATAGATTTCAGATTTCAAATTCTATCCCAAAAGTTCCCTATAAACTTCCCCCACCCTGATCCCCTACCCACCCACTCCTGCTTCTTGGCCTTGGCATGACCCTGTACTGGGGCATATAAAGTATGCAAGACCAAGGGGCCTCTCTTTCCAGTGATGGCCAACAAGGCCATCTTCTGATACATATGTAGCTAGAGACACGAGCTCTGGGGGTACTGGTTAGTTCATATTGTTTTTCCATGTATTGGGTTGCAGACCCCTTTAGCTGCTTGGATGCTTTCTCTAGCTTCTACATTGGGGGCCCTGTGTTTCGATTTATAGATGACTGTGAGCATCCACTTCTGTATTTGCCAGGCACTGGCATAGCCTCACTTGAGACAGCTATACCAGGGTCCCTTCAGCAAAATCTTGCTGGCATATGCAATAGAATCTGGGTTAGGTGGCTGATCATGGGATGGATCCGCGGGTGGGGTAGTCTCTGGATAGTCCATCCTTTCATCTTAGCTCCAAACTTTGTCTCTGTAATTTCTTCCATGGGTATTTTGTTCCCTATTCTAAGGAGTAATGAAGTATCCACCCATTGGTCTTCCCTCTTCTTGATTTTCTTGTGTTTTGCAAATTGTATCTTGGATGTTCTATGTTTCTGGGCTAATATCCATTTATCAATGAGTGTATATCTAATGACTTCCTTTGTGATTGGGTTACCTCACTAAGGATGATATCCTCCAGATACATCTATTTGTCCAAGAATTTCATAAATTCATTGTTTTAAATAACTGCATGGTGTAAATGTACCACATTTTCTGTATCCACTCTTCTGTTGAGGGACATCTGGGTTCTTTTGAGCTTCTGACTATTATAAATAAGGCTGCTATGAACATAGTGAAGGATGTGTTCTTATTGCCAGTTGGAACTTCTTCTGGGTATATGCCCAGGAGAAGTATTGCTGGATCTTCTAGTAGTATTATGTCCAATTTTCTGAGGAACCTCCAGATTGACTTCCAGAGTGGTTGTACAAGCTTGCAATCCAACCAGCAATGGAGGAGTGTTCCTCTTTCTCCACATCCTCGCCAGCATCTGCTGTCACCTGAATTTTTTTTAGGCATTTTCTTCATTTACATTTCCAGTGCTATTCCAAAAGTCCCCCATAACCTCCTCTCCCCTAACTCCCCTACCCACCCACTCCCATTTCTTGGCCCTGGCGTTCCCCTGTACTGAGGCATATAAAGTTTGCACAACCAATGGGCCTCTCTTTCCACTGATGGCTGGCTAGGCCATCTTCTGATACATATGCAGCTAGAGACACGAGCTCTGGGGCGGGGGTGGGGGTGGGGGTGGGGAGTGGGGGCTGGTTAGTTCATATTGTTGTTCCACCTATAGTGTTGCAGACCCCTTTAGCTCCTTGGGTATTATCTCTAGCTCCTCCATTGGGGGCCCTGTGATCCATCCAATAGCTGACTGTGAACATCTACTTCTGTGTTTGCTGAGCCCTGGCATAGTCTCACAAGAGACAGCTATATCAGGGTCCTTTTAGCTAAATCTTGCTAGTGTATGCAATGGTGTCAGTGTTTGGAGGCTGATTATGGGATGGATCTCTGGATATGACAGTCTCTAGATGATCCATCCTTTCATCTCAGCTCCAAATTTTGTCTCTGTAACTCCTTCCATGGGTGTTTTGTTACCAATTCTAAGAAGGGGCAAAGTGTCCACACCTTGGTCTTCATTCTTCTTGAGTTTCATGTGTTTAGCAAATTGTATCTTATATCTTGGGTATTCTAAGTTTCTGGACTAATATCCACTTATCAGTGAGTACATATCATGTGAGTTCTTTTGTAATTGGGTTACCTCACTCAGGATGATGCCCTCCAGGTCCATCCATTTGCCTAGGAATTTCATAAATTCATTCTTTTTAATAGCTGAATATAACTCATTTGTGTAAATGTACCTCATTTTCTGTATCCATTCCTCTGTTGAGGGGCATTTGTGTTCTTTTCAGCTTCTGGCTATTATAAATAAGGCTGCTATGAACATAGTGGAGCATGTGTCCTTCTTACCGGTTGGAACATCTTCTGGATATATGCCCAGGAGATGTATTGTGGGATCCTCCAGTAGTACTATATCCAATTTTCTGAGGAACCACCAGACTGATTTCCAGAGTGATTGTACAAGCTTGCAATCCCACCAGCAGTGGAGGAGTGTTCTTCTTTCTCAATATCCTCGCCAGCATCTGATGTCACCTGAATTTTTGATCTTAGTCATTCTGACTGTTGTGAGGTGGAATCTCGGGTTGTTTGATTTGCATTTCTCTGATGATTAAGGATGTTGAACATTTTTTCAGGTGCTTCTCAGCCATTTGGTATTATTCAGTTGAGAATTCTTTGTTTAGCTCTGTATCCCATTTTTCAGTGGGGTTATTTGAATTTCTGGAGTCCAGCTTCTTGAGCTCTTTGTATATATTGGATATTAGCCCTCTATGAGATTTAGGATTGGTAAAAATCCTTTCCCAATCTGTTGCTGGCCTTTTTGTCCTATTGACTGTGTCTTTTGCCTTGCAGAAGCTTTGCAATTTTATGAGGTCCCATTTGTCAATTATTGATCTTACAGCACAAGCCATTGCTGTTCTGTTTAGGAATTTTTTTTCCCCTGTGCCTATATCTTCGAGGCTTTTCCTCACTTTCTCCTCTATTAATTTCAGTGTCTCTGGTTTTATGTGTAGTTCTTTGATCCACTTAGACTTGATCTTTGTATAACGAGATAAGAATGGATCAATTCAGTCTTTTAATGATAACCGCCAGTTGTGCCAGCACCATTTGTTGAAAATGCTGTCTTTTTTTCCACTGGACTCTTTTAGCTCCCTTGTCAAAGATCAAGTGATCATAGGTGTGTGGATTCATTTCTGAGTCTTCTTTTCTATTCCATTGATCTACCTGTCTGTCATTGTACCAGTACCATGCAGTTTTGTTTTGTTTTGTTTTTAATCACAATTGCTCTGTAGTACAGCTTTAGGTCAGATGTTCTATAATTGTCAAGAATAGTTTTTGCTATTCTAGGTTTTGTGTTTTTCTAGATGAATTTGCAAATTGCCCTTTCTATCTCAGTGAAGAATTGAGTTGGAATTTTGATGGGGATTGTATTGAATCTGTAGATTGCTTTTGGTAGGATAGCCATTTTTACTATATTAATCCTGCCAATCCATGAGCATGGGAGATCTTTCCATTTTCTGAGCTCTTCTTCAGTTTCTTTCTTCAGGGACTTGAAATTCTTATCATACAGATCTTTCTCTTCCTTAGTTAGAATCACACCAAGGTATTTTATATTATTTGTGACTATTGTGAAGGATGTTGTTTCCCTAATTGCTTTCTCAGTCCATTTATCCTTTGTGTAGAGAAAGGCCATTGATATATTTGAGTTAATTTTATATCAAGCTACTGCACTGAAGCTGTTTATCAGGTTTATGAGTTCTCTGATGGAATTTTTAAGGTCACTTAAATATACTATCATATCATCGGCAAATAATAATATTTTGACTTCTTCCTTTCCAATTTGTATCCCCTTGATATCTTTTTGTTGTTGAATTGCTCTGACTAGAATTTCAACTACTATATTGAATAGGTAGGGAGAAAGTGGGCAGCCTTGTCCAGTCCCTGATTTTAGTGGGATTGCTTCCAGCTTCTCTCCATTTAGTTTGATGTTGGTTTCTGGATTGCTGTAGATTGCTTTTTATTATGATTAGCTATGGGCCTTGAATTCCTGACTTTTCCAAGTCTCTTAACATGAATGGGTGTTGGATTTTGTCAAATGCTTTCTCAGCATCTAAGGAGATGATCATGTGTTTTTTTTCTTTGAGTTTGTTTATATAGTGGATTATGTTGACGTATATTAAACCATCCCTCCATCCTTGGGATGACGCCTACTTGGTCATGATGGATGATTGTTTTGACGTGTTCTTTGATTCAGTTAGTGAGGATTTTATTCAGTATTTTTGCATTGATAGTCATAAGGAAAATTGGTCTGAAGTTCTCTTTCTTTGTTGGATCTTTGTGTGTTTTAGGTATCAGAGTAATTTTGGCTCCATAGAATGAATTGGGTAGAGTCCCTTCTGTTTCTACTTTGTGGATTAGTTTGAGAAGAGTTGGTATGAGGTCTTCTTTGAAGGTCTGATAGAACTCTGTACTAAACCCTTCTGGTCCTGGGCTTCTTTTGGTTGGGAGACTATTAATGACTGCTTCTATTTCTTTAGGGGAAATGGGCCTATTTAGATCGTTAACTTGATCCTGACTTAACTTTGGTACCTGGTATCTATCTAGGAAGTTGTCCATTTCATCTAAGTTTTCTAGTTTTGTTGAGTATAGCATTTTGTAGTAGGATCTGATGATGTTTTGGATTTCCTCTAGTTCTGTTGTTATGTCTCCTTTTTCATTTTTGATTTTGTTAATTAGGATACTGTCCTTGTTCCCTCTAGTTAGTCTGGCTAAGGGTTTATCTACCTAGTTGATTTTCTCAAAGAACCAGCTCCTGGTTTGGTTGATTCTTTGAATAGTTCTTTTTGTTTCCACGTGGTTGATTTCAGCCCTGAGTTTGATTATTTCCTGCCGTCTACTCCTCTTGGGTGAATTTGCTTCCTTTAGTGCTAGAGCTTCTAGGTGTGCTGTTAGGCTGCTAGTGTATGTTCTCTCTAGTTTCTTTTTGGAGGCACTCAGGGTTATGAATTTTCCTCTTAAGACTGCCTTCATTGTGTCCCATAAGTTTGGGTATGTTGTGGCTTCATTTCCATTAAACTCTAAAAAGTCTTTAATTTCTTTCTTTATTTCATCCTTGACCAAGGAATCATTGAGTAGAGTGTTGTTCAGAATCCATGTGAATGTTGGCTTTCTATTATTTATGTTGTTTCTGAAGATCAGCCTTAGTCTGTGGTGATCAGATAGGATGCACGGGATAATTTCAATATTTTTGTATCTTTTGAGGCCTGTTTTGTGACCAATTATATGGTCAATTTTGGAGGAAGTACCATATGGCGTTGAGAAGAAGGTATATCCTTTTGTTTTAGGAGAAAATGTTCTGTAGATATCTATTAAATCCATTTGTTTCATAACTTCGGTTAGTGTCCATGTATCTCTGTTTAGTTTCTGTTTCCAGAATACAGATTCGTGAGAGTAGGGTGTTGAAGTCTCCTACTATTATTGTGTGAGATGCAATGTGTGCTTTGATCTCTACTAAAAAGTTACATTAATGAATGTGGTTGCCCTTGTGTTTGTAGCATAAATATGGAGAATTGAGAGTTCATCTTGGTAGACTTTACCTTTGATGAGTATGAAGTGTTCCTAGTTGTCTTTTTTGATAACTTTGGGTTGGAAGTCAATTTTATTCGATATTAGAATGGCTACTTCAGCTTTTTTCTTCAGACTGTTTGCTTGGAAAATTGTTTTCCTGCCTTTCACTCTGAGGTAGTGTCTGTTCCTTTCCCTGAGGTGGGTTTCTTGTAAGCAACAAAATGTTGGGTCCTGTTTGTGTAGCCAGTCCATTAGCCTATGTCTTTTTACTGGGGCATTGAGTCCATTGATGTTAAGAGAAATTAAAGAAAAGTAATTGTTGCTTCCTGTTATTTTTGTTGTTAAAGTTGGGATTCTGTTCTTGCAGCTGTCTTCTTTTAGGTTTGTTGTAGGATTACTTTCTTGCTTTTTCTAGGATGTGGTTTCTGTCCTTATGTTGGTATTTTTCCTTTATTATCCTTTGAAGGGCTGTATTTGTGGAAAGATATTGTGTATTTGGTTTGATCATGTAATACTTTGGTTTCTCCATCTATGGTAATTCAGAGTTTCCTGGGTATAGTAGCCTGGGCTGGCATTTGTGTTCTCTTAGGGTCTGCATAACATCTGTCCAGGATCTTCTGGCTTTCTTAGTCTCTGGTGAGAAGTCTGAAGCAATTCTAATAGGCCTGCCTTTATATGTTACTTGATCTTTTTCCCTTACTGCTTTTAATATTCTATCTTTATTTAGTGCATTTGTTGTTCTGATTATTATGTGTTGGGAAGAATTTCTTTTCTGGTCCAGTTTATTTGGAGTTCTGTAGGCTCCTTGTATGTTCATGGACATCTCTTTCTTTAGGTTTGGGAATTTTACTTCTAAAATTTTGTTGAAGATATTTGCTGGTTCTTTAAGTTGAAAATCTTCATTCTCATCTACTCCTATTATCCATAGGTTTGGTCTTCTCATTGTGTCCTGGATATCATGGATGTTTTGAATTAGGATCTTTTTGCATTTTGCATTTTCTTTGGTTGTTGTGCTGATGTTCTTTATGGAATCTTCTGTACATGACAGTCTCTCTTCCATTTCTTTTATTCTGTTGCTGATGTTTGCATCTATGGTTCCAGTTTTCTTTCCTAGGGTTTCTATCTTCAGTGTTGTCTCACTTTGGGTTTTCTTTATTGCTTTTACTTCCCTTTTTAGGTCTTGGATGGTTTTGTTCAATTCCATCATGTTTGGTTGTGTTTTTCTGTATTTCTTTAAGGACTTCTAGCTCTTTAGCAATGTTCTCCTGTATTTCTTTAAGTGAGTTATTAAAGCCCTTCTTGATGTCCTCTACCAGCATCATGAGATATGATTTTAAATCTGAGTCTTGCTTTTCGGGTGTGTCGGGGTATCCAGGACTGGCTGAGGTTGGAGTGCTGGGTTCTGATGATGGTGAGTGGTCTTGGTTTTTGTTAGTAAGATTCTTATTCTTGCCTTTTGCCATCTGGTAATCTCTGGAGTTAGTTGGTATAGTTGTCTCTGGTTGGAGCTTGTTCCTCCTGTGATTCTGTTAGCCTCTATCAGCAGACCTGAAAGATTAACTCTTTCCTCTGAGTTTCAGTGGTCAGAACACTCTCTACAGGCAAGCTCTCCTCTTGCAGCGAAGGTGCACAGATATCCAGCATTGAGACCTGCCTCCTGGCTGAAGATGAAGGCCCAAAACAGGGCCTGTCCCAGAAGATGTGTTGCCTGTGCAGTCAGTATGCTCACCTGAACAGATTAGTCTCCGAGAGACATGGGACACAAGATTGCTCTCTCACCTGCTCTGGTCATCGGAGCCCTTCCTGGCGGACACCTCTCCTCTGGCGGGAAAGTTGCCCGGATGTCTGGAGCCTGAAACAGGGTCTGTACCAGAAGCCGTGTTGCTTCTGCCTGTCCCACAATCTGTGTTGCTTCTATAGTCTGCACTCTCACCTGTGCAGAGTAGTCTCTGAGGGATCTGGTACCCAAGATGGCTCCCTTACCTGCTCCAGCTGAGCCCTCCTACCACATTCATTTTTAGCTGTGTGATTTCAACCTCAGTAGTTCCAGTAGGAGCACACTAGTAAACCCAAATGAATTTCCTTAAAGCAGAAGAAAATATAAGAAAAACTCCATGCAAGCAAAGAGTCTTGAAGATAAATGATTTCAAAGGCTAATAACAACTCCACCAAAGGGTTTTTATTAGCCCTAGAAAGATAATCGTACCTGTGACTATCTGAAATAGTCACAATATCACACCAGGGGACCCCAGTGCTTTATGTATTTTTATGTGGAACTCCTTTCTTTGTTGTTCATACGGGAAGCCCAATCATTGCAATCATTGTTGCTTACTGGAGCCACACATGGGAAGGAGCTGCTATCAGTGCTGAGAGCTGAGTTATCTCTGTAAGAACATCAGCACAAAGTCCTTATGGATTAGCACACATAGATTGAATTAAGTGAACTTCTTGTTCAAAAGTCTTGATGTTTGCTGTTTCCTCCTATAAATATTTGTCTGTTGAGGTAAAGGTAAAAGCATTTGGTTGGACTTAAAGATGAGTATGATTCTGTTAGGTACATAAAGTTATCTTAGATAAAGGAGACAGTGTAAGACCTAAAGGCTTAGCAGTCCTGCTGCTGATGGCTAGGTAAGTAGGTGTTGAATGAAAGCAACATCAGGAGGCGGTGCCTCTCTTCTCAGCACTATAGTCTTTACTTGTCCTCCAAAGTCTGGAGTGGACAAGGCTCCATGGCTGGACCTGGCATGGATAGGTGGTATTCTTCTGCTCCCACAATACCTGTCTTTTTTCCCTTGTTACTAGCTGTAACTAGCACTGCTAGTTGATTCAGTTACTTTATTTATCAGACTGTGTTTTGGGGGCACAGGTAAGTGTCTATGATTTTATTATTTGTATGCCTAGTTCCAAGCCCAAACCTGACCAAGACTTAATGAACATTTGAACAGATGAAATGTCTAGAATAGGACAATCCCACACATGTGTCAGGATATAGAAATACCCTGGGTATGTTCTAAGCTGACAACTTCAATGTTAGAATAAAGGAGACACGCTTTCTGATCCCACTCTTTCTCTTTCCTCCTGGAGTCAAGCAAGCACGAGGGGGACAAAGGAGAGACGAAGTTAGCCTTTTCTTTTTCTTTAAACTAGAAAATCAAATGAAGAACAAAAAACTCATCTTTGAGTAACTCAGGTGGACGGTTGGAGCTCTGAATCGAGAAGAGGTTGAAGGACTGCAATCTTGTGGAGAAGGAAATGCATTGTGGAGATAGTGGGAAACCCCTCAAGGTGAGCAATGGAAAATCAGGCTCCTGAACACCAAGCAGTACTTCAGCACTGCATTGCATTAGGGTCTCTAGCTCTGCATGCCTCTCAGCCTGTAGGAGGTCCTTTGTATTTACTCCTGTCAGTAACTGGAAGCTCCAGGATATCAGACTCTGTTGCCCTGGTTGTTGTCATGTTCCAAGACGTAGCAAGGTGACCAGGTCTTCAGTGACTTAGTAGGTTTCTGTATTCATTACATAACTCATAGTCACAGCCAAATATCTGACAAGCAGTGTCTTTCAGTCCCATGAATAGACTCTATCATTGTAGAGAGAGCTTGGTAGTTCCTGCAGAAGCTCAAGGTCACTGGTTTCATTGCATAGCCTGTCAGGAAGCAGAAACTGTAAGTTGGAAGCAGGGCCAGCTGTAACCTTTGAGCCCTAACCCATCAGCTTTAAGTCAGCAATCTAGGCCCTGGGTCCACAAGAGTCCACAGCCTCCCAACCTGTTGGGACATCTCACACTGATTTTACAGCAGGCCTGCATCCTTTGAATATATCTCTTCCACCAAGGACATAAGCTCCTAGGATGACACTTTTGTTTTCCTTTTAGGAAAAATAGATTTGTTTTTTCATATAATATATACTAACTTCAGTTTCCTCTCCCTCTTTTCCTCCCAGTTTCTCTCCACTTCCTTTCCAATCTGGACACAGTCCCTTTGTGTCTTTCATTTTAATAAGAAGGGGACTTCTAAGGGAATATAATATAATATCATGCAATATAATATAATAAATATAATATAATATAATATAATATAATGTAATGTAATATAAGATAATATGATATATAATAACGTAAAACAAAAAGTAACACACCAGTACAGGGCAAAGCAAACAAATAGAAGGGAAAACTCCCAGGAAAAGACACAAGAAACATGGATGCAAAGACACACTCATTTACACACTCAGGAATCCCATAAAAACACTAAACCAAAAACCAAAATATATATCCAAAGGACCTGTAGGAGAAAGAGAGAAAAATATAAATAAAATTGAAATAAAAAATAAGATAAAATTTGAAAAAAGAACTCTGACAAGGAACTATCTAAGATGCCTTTGAGTTTGTTTTCTATTGGCCACCTAGTGCTGCTAAGCATGCAGCCTCCCCTGAAGAGTTGTTTGTTCCCTAGTGAGATCCCTTGGAGAAAACTAAATTTCCATTTGCAAGTAGTTAATGCCTTTTATTTTGTGACAGCCACTGCATTCATTTGTTAGGCTTACAACTGTAAAATACTGCAATCTAGGTGACCATACAGTGGAAACGTGTTGTCTCAGTTCAGAGTGGGAAGTACCAGGTCTAGTACTAGCAGCAGTGGTCCTTCTGAGGCCTGAGGTGGCATTGCCCCAGGCCCCTCTATCCTTAGCACTATCTTCTTTATATACCCCCCCCCCCCACATCATCTTCTTCATACCTGGACCAAATTTCCTCTTCCTATTAGAACATTAGTAATATTGGGTTAGCACCCACCCTAAAGATGTATGAACTGTTTTATAAAGACTTTATCTCCAAATAAGGTCATATTGCCTTGTATAGTTGAGATGATTAACATTCAACTCTTTATTTTTGAAAACTCTCTCTGTCTTTGTGTGTGTCTCTCTTTCTGTGTCTGTGTATATGTGTGTGTGTGTGTCTGTGTGTCTCTGTGTGTGTGCTTGTTATTGCCTGAGTGCAGGCATGTGCATGCTGCAGTACTTGGGTAGGACAGCCTCAGACATCAATCATCATCTTTCATCTTACTTAAAACTGGGCCTCTGGGTATTTGCTACTGGGTACAGCAGGTTAGGGCCCCACATGCTTTCTCTTGTCCCTTCTCACTGTAGAGACAGTATGATGACAGATGTGATTATAGTTAGTGGGTTTTCTGGTTCTGGACTCTGCTCCTTACTGTTGTGCGGCAAGCATTTTACCCACTGAGCTATCTCCCCAGTCTTCAGCTTGGCTTTTGGCACCCTTTTGGGTATAATTTTGTGAGTCCTGGAAAATTAATATTATTGGTAAATCCTCATAAATTTAGATAACACAGAAAGGCTAAAGGGAGGTTAAAAAAGACCTGTACCTCCGTTCTCACTTGCGGCAGAAGTGTACCTTACTTTGGAAGCTGTGTGTTGTGTACCTCACTATGTGGTGACTTTTCATTGCAGTATCTTCTGCAGAGCTCTTTTGCCTTCAGGAAATTCAAATCAGCTTGTAATATTGATCTCCAGCTAAGAGACTTCCTGGTCTATGCTGTGCCCAGGTGCTCATTTTTTTGCCTCTTGTGTTACCATTTGCACTTCAGATAGCACCATAACAGGCATCTCTCACAGACACTTCTTTCTATATATAAAAGATAGTTCTAGAAGGAATTCGGAACCTGATACTAGTTTCTGAAAACAGAAAATGAAGCCATTTCCCTGTACTTGCTAGAGTTTGCTCTCTTGTCAGATTGTGACAGATTACTGTCTATCTCACCAAGCAAGCATTCTTCTCTCATAGATGGAAGACACCCGTTCTTTTTTATCAGATCGATACTAATTTCATATTTAGGCTTAGGAATTATTTGCTGCAAGCCATGCTGTCTGTTGTTAGAATTGCTGCACTGGGAGACAAAAGAGCAAAATGTTTCCCCAGACACAGTCTTGAGGGCACTGAACTAATGCCCCTGTCAACAAGAGAAAATACTAAGGTTGCACACACTGAAAGGAATTCTGTCTTCACAGATTTTTATTACCTATAGATCTTCTGGAAGCTCTGACACTACAGCAGGAGAGGTTACAATAACAGCCCTCAGCAAGCCAACTATGGACAAGTGGGGAAGAAGGGTGTGTGCTTGCAGTGTGTGCTTGCATGGCTTGTTTGATGGGCATGTGGTAGGGACTATACCTGGAGGCTTCATGGAGGACAAGAATCCCTGCAACACAGAAAATTTTGGGTCTATCTATCTATCGGTCTATCTATCTAATCTCTCTCTCTCTCTCTGTCTCTCTCTGTCTCTCTGTCTCTGTCTCTCTGTCTCTCTCTCTCTCTCTGCCTCTCTCTCTCATCTTCATCATCATCTATATTTCCAGCTCACATTTCCCTCTGACCTTTCTGGAATGTTCATATGAATAAATGACTGGTATTCTGGATAGATATTTTTGACAAAAAAGGAAAATATGCTCCAATGGGAATCATTTTATTTCCTCTAAAGGCTTGAAGATAGTAATTTTTTCAAAGTTGCCATTTTATCCACTATCCTTCCTTTGGCTTTGTTGCTGGGCAGGGATGACAGATCATGGTAGAGTCTCATGTTACAGCCCGGAATGTGTTAGGGAATGAAAGAAGCCAGGAGAGTCTCAAATGATGGGCAGGGCCTTCACTTGAGGAAAGACTGAGGATTCTGGAATACAACTTGTAGGGGAAGTTTCTATCCTCTCATTGGTGGATGCCAGGTTCAAAATCAACCAAGTTGATTCCAATGAGAACCATTTCTATTTGTCAAAAGTAAATCAACTATAAATTTTACATCATGTGGCCCAATAGAGCTTACAGAAGAAAAGTCTACTGTAGCATGTTGCAGGATACACCCCTTATGGAGGTAAATTCACTTCACTGGCCCTATTCTAAGCAGCTGCTTCTCCTATGACTACAGTACCAGGTATTCAATAACTTTACCAATAAAATCTCTAAGACCACCAGACTCTTGGAAAAGGGTCCCTCAAATATTCATGTTAAAACTATGGCTGCTAATTTTCATGTTTTCCCAAATCTCTACTTATAACTTAGTTAGTTTACAAGTACAGACATTGTAGAAATATTAGTCATGGGTAAGATTATGGGGTACATGATTATTACACATTTCTCGTTGTACATTTGAGCCCCAGAGCCAGCTCCTTGGATGGATTCCCTATGTCTTCTACAGAGTACTTGTAAAATGTTGGGGAGACTACTAATTTAACTGAAACTTTCTCACCTCTGAATGTCACTGATAATCTTTTTTCCACTTTTATTTATGATATTATATTATAATTACATTATTTTCCCTTTACCCGTTTCCTTCAAATCTTCCCACATATCCCTTCCTTCCTCTCTTTCAAATTCCTGACCTTTTTTTTTTTGACTAATTGCTACATGCACATATATATTTTCTTATCTTCTGCTCAGTTTCTACAGTGTTAATTGTATGTATACTTTTTTCCTTTTTATTGGATATTTTCTTTATTCACATTTCAAATGTTATCCCCTTTTCTAGTTTTCCCTCTGAAAACCTCCTATTCCCCCCCACCTGTCCCTCTGCTCACCAACCAACCCCCAACCCACTCCCGCTTCATGGCCCAGGTATTCCCGTATACAGGGGCATAGAACCTTCACAGGACCAAGGCCCTCTCCTCCCATTGATGACCGACTAGGCCAAACTCTGCTACATATGCAGCTAGAGCCATGAGTCCCACCATGTTTCTTCTTTGGTGTCCCAAGCTTATGTCTCGCCGGCAAGAACACACTCGGACAACCGGATTCTTCTACAGCTAAGCTTTATTGCTTCGTCAGGAGGAAGACCCCAAACCCCGGAAAAGGGTGCTGCTTATATAGACCTCAGCGTGGCGTGTCAGCACCTGATTTGTTGCTCACCCATCGCCTCATTGCTATGCCCGGGGATGGGCAGTGACTTGGCATGAATTCACTCTTGCGCCTGTGCACATTACTTGTTTACCAGTTAGGCACAGTGGAAGCTGGTGCCATCTTGTAATGGCGATTGCTCATGGCGCTCCACACTTTGGATGGTGGTTTAGTTCCGAGGAGCTCTGGGGGTATTGATTTGTTCATATTGTTGTTCCTCCTATGGGGTTGCAAAATCCCTCAGCTCCTTGGGTACTTCTCTAGCTCCTTCATTGGGGACTCTGTGCTCTGTCTAATGGATGACTGTGAACATCTACTTCTGTATTAGTCAGGCACTGGCAGAGCCTCTTAGGAGACAGCTTTATCAGGTTCTTGTCAGCAAGCACTTGGTGGCATACACAATAGTGTCTAGGTTTTCTGTATATGGGATGGATCCCCAGGTGGGACAGTCTCTGGATAATCATCACTTTAGTCTCTGCTTCATACTTGGTCTCTGTAACTCCTTCCTTGGGTATTTTGTTCTTGCTTCTAAGAAGGATCGAAGTATCCACACTTTCATCTTCCCTCTTCTTGAGTTTCATGTGTTTCACGAATTGTATCTCGGGTATTCTGAGCTTCTGAGCTAATATCCACTGATCAGTGAGTGCATATCATGTTTGTTCTTAATGAGACTAACTTCTCACCTCTAGGGGGAGACCAAGACCAATAGCTGTAGTTTGTATGTTTGTATGTTTGTATGTTTGGGTCTATTGGACAACACTGAGCAACACCTCCAAAAACGGATTTTTATATCTGGAATTGGAGTTTTATTACATTGCCTTTGGACCTTAGAAAGCTCATGGTCAGAACAATTCAGAAAATTAAATTTAAACTATACTTGAATATTTATAAACAGAATTATGTGTAGTATAGATTTTTTTATACTTTTTATTAGGTATTTTCCTCATTTACATTTCCAATGCTATCCCAAAAGTCCCCCATACCCTCCCACCTACTCCCCTACCCACCCACTCCCACTTTTTGGCCCTGGTGTTCCCCTGTACTGGGGCATATAAAGTTTGCAAGTCCAATGGGCCTCTATTTCCAGTGATGGCCGACTAGGTCATCTTTTGATACATATGCAGCTAGAGACAAGAGCTCCGGGGTACTGGTTAGTTCATATTGTTGTTCTACCTATAGGGTTGCAGATCCCTTTAGCTCCTTGGGTACTTTCTCTAGTTCCTCCACTGGGGGCCCTGTGATCCATCCAATAGCTGACTGTGAGCATCCACTTCTGTGTTTGCTAGGCCCCGGCATAGTCTCACAAGACACAGCTATATCTGGGTCCTTTCAGCAAAATCTTGCTAGTATATGCAATGGTGTCAGCGTTTGGAAGCTGATTATGGGATGGAACCCTGGATATGGCAGGCTCTAGATGGTCCATCCTTTTGACACAGCTCCAAGCTTTGTCTCTGTAACTCCTTCCATGAGTGTTTTGTTCCCAATTCTAAGAAGGGGCAAAGTGTCCACACTTTCGCCTTTGTTCTTCTTGAGTTTCATGCGTTTAGCAAAGTGTATCTTATATCTTGGGTATCCTAAGTTTCTGGGCTAATATCCACTTATCAGTGAGTACATATTGTGTGAGTTCCTTTGTGATTGGGTTACCTCACTCAGGTTGATACACTCCAGGTCCATCCATTTGCCTAGAAATTTCATAAATTCATTCTTTTAAATAGCTGAGTAGTACTCCATTGTGTAAATTAGATTTTTGTATGTAGTTAGTAATATGATTCATTATGACTTTTCAGATGTCTTTACTGTATCTTACATTCATCTCCTTCTTCTGTATTTACCTCTCTCACACTTAACTAATCAGAGCTACTCCAATTTCTATAGTTCGATAGAAGTGATCTGATCAGATATAATCTTTTGAAGACGAGATCTTTTTCAGTTGACATTTATCGAATTTCATCTATAAGGCCATTCCTCCAACTTTCTAGATAAACATAAGAGAGGATATGTGTGTGTGTGTGTGTGTGTGTGTGTGTGAGTATACCTGTACATGTTGAGTACTTATCCTGTGCATATTTTCTTTGTTCCTTCTGGCTGCTTCTGACTTCTCATCTCTCTCTCCAAAGTTACATGCTGTGCTTGAGTGCTGACTTGGCATGTGGCAGTTTACAATCTTGTCCTGGAACCCCCGTGACAAGTTTATAATTAATCCCGATAATCTATACATAGTTTCCGTTTGTCTGAGCATGAGGAATTTGAGCAAAGGTGAGCTGCAAAATTATACCTCTTAGAAGTTAGTAATGGTGGGAGTTTTGTACTTCATGTGTCATGGGTTGAATGCTCACCTTGAAATGCAGGTGTTTGAAGCTTCATCAATGTGGATATGATTCTGATGTTTATAGACTTTGGACCTAGAAAATAATAACAGTCATATGATGTGATAAGAATGAAATTTCCATGATGAGCTCAGGAGCTTACGAGGTGAGAAAAAGGACTTAGCTAGATCCTCTTCTTGCCATAAACGTTTTCTGATGCAAGAGGACTACTACACATCAAACCTTTTTTTACTTTTCCAGTCCCTAGTACTGTGAGGAATTCTTTATAAATCTTCCAGCTTTAGGCATTTTGTCACAGATTCACAAACTAGACTAAGAAACTGTGTAAACAGGTAAATGGCTTCAGATGTTCACTAAGGGGGGTTCTAAGGATTGGTTCCTTCCTCAACATCTTCTTCATCTTTTCTACTATCAGGCACTAACATTGTGATGAGCTTTAAGATGTCTGGAGTCAAGTCTGTGAACAAAATTAAATGCCAGTCTTCTTGAGTCAATGCCAAAGTTCCCCGGGAAACCTATGTTGATATTTAATATCTGATTAATATTAGACTATGAAACTTTAGAAACGCAATATGCTTTTGTTGAAAGTTTTTTTTTTCTTTTTAAAAGAAATCTGGGACAGCCGCATTCAAGAACATAGGACATAGCCTTGGCATGCCTACTCTTGAAAAGTCTGAGGCATCCGTGCGAGAGTAAACCATATCCACAAATCACCTCGACTTGAGCCATACTGATGCAGGCCAAGTTTGCTTGCAACAATGCTCAGAGCTTGCTTTGGTATTCTGGTAAACCTTGTGTCCTTTGCTTGCTGGAAGGCCCTGGAAATGTGAAACGTTCCCCCAGGGATGGGCTTGCCTTCTAATCAGCATGCTGGCAGGATTTCCACACTGCAAGTTGGTTTCTGACTGATGACCACTTCAAAATGGAGGATGTCTGTGATCTAGGAGAGTTAATGGTCTTTCAAACCCAATTTCAGGGGGAGGATTTAAGGAGAATTAATCATAAGAAAAACGTGCAAGGGATCATATCCATCAGCTTGCAATCGCTTGGACTTAAAAGAATTGCCTTTGAAAACAACTAATTTGTACAACCTTTTCTAAGTGAAATGACTCTCTATAAATTATCTGAAGCAATTTCATGTTAAAAAGTCAGATGCATTAAATATAGGCTTTGAGTTTTCATGTCTGCCTAGCTGTCTTTAGTATATGAAGACTTGAAAAAGAACTCTAGCAAAGGAGTTTTAACTGACCTATTTTGGGGACACTTTAAGCCAGTATTTCATAAGCAAGAACCCCCTTCCTCATATTATTTCAAGTATATTTTCTTTACATCCAAAGGTCGAAGGAGTCGTTGTCTGCATCTTGTGCGGCCTGGAGGTATCTGAGTTCCTGAAAGATTACCAAACACTCTGCCAGCAAGCTCCT
Organism: Mus musculus; assembly: GCF_000001635.26. NCBI lineage: Eukaryota > Metazoa > Chordata > Mammalia > Rodentia > Muridae > Mus > Mus musculus. The sequence continues at coordinate 85,277,812 of NC_000084.6, forward strand.
GTTTGACCTTCAGTCATCGCAGCCTGGATGTGGTAGTCAGGTCAGCATCACCATTTGTGTCTGTGGACCTGCATTAGGACATGCACAGAGGGCTGGGGTTCTGATAGCCACAGATCTTTTGTTATCACTTCATCCATTTAAAAAAAAACAGCTCATGTGTCTGAGTAGATGGCGCAGGTAGAAAATATTCTTTTTGCAAATGTAAAGACCCAAGTATGATCTTCAGAATCCATATAAAATGAAACAGAATGGCAAAATGGGAGGCAGTGACAGACAAGTCCCTGGAACCTCATTTGACAAAGTTCCAGGTCAATGACCCTGTGTCAGTGTGTTAATTAGAATTTCTGTTGCTGTGATAAAAACAACCATCACGATCAAAGTCACCGTGGAGTGGGAAGGGTTTATTGGAGTGTACTGCTTATAGGCCATCATCCAGGAAAGTCAGGAACTGAGGCAGGAACTTGGGTTAGGAAATTCAGAGGCCAAAGACGGGTGCTGCTTGTTGTCTCCATTGCTGGCTCAACTTGCTTTCTTATGGAACTCATAACCACCAGCTCAGAATTTTTTTCAATTAATATTTCCTTTTCCAGATATGTCTATGTTCCTCTTAGTTTGACAAAATCAAGCAGCACAGAAAAAGGAAAATAGAAGTTTCCTGAGTACTAAAATCTGAAATTTGTTTTTTAAAAATTTTTATTATATTTTATTTTACGTAGGTATTTTCTTCATTTATATTTCTAATGCTACCCCAAAAGTCCCTCAAACCCCCGCCACGCCCTACCCACCCACTCCCACTTCTTGGCCCTGGCATTCCCCTGTACTGAGGCATATAAAGTTTGCAAGACCAATGGGCCTCTCTTTCCACTGATGGCCAACTGGGCCATCTTCTGATATATATGCAGCTAGAGACACGAGCTCCGGGGGTTACTGGTTAGTTCATATTGTTGTTCCACCTATGTGTTGAGGACCCCTTAAGCTGCTTGGGTACTTTATCTAGCTCCTCCTTTGGGGGCCCTGTGATCGATCCAATAGCTGACTGTGAGCATACACTTGAGTTTTTCTAGGCCACAGCAAAGCCTCACAAGAGACTGCAATATCAGGATTCTTTCAGCAAAATCTTGCTAGTGTGTGCAATGGCATCAGCATTTGGAGGCTGATTATGGGATGGATCCCCGGGTATGGCATTCTCTAGATGGTCCATCCTTTCATCTCAGCTCCAAACTTTGTCTCTATAGCTCCTTCCATGGGTGTTTTGTTCCCAATTCTAAGAAGGGGCAAAGTGTCCACATTTTGGTATCATTCTTCTTAAGTTTCATATGATTTGCAAATTGTAACTTCTGGGCTAACATCCAATTATCAGTGAGTACATATTGTGTGAGTTCTTTTGTGATTGGGTTACCTCACTCAGGATGATGCCCTCCAGGTCCATCCATTTGCTTAGGAATTTCATAAATTCATTCTTTTTAATAGCTCAGTAGTACTCCATTGTGTAAATGTGCCACATTTTCTGTATACATTCCTCCTTTGAAGGGCATCTGAGTTCTTTCAAGCTTCTGGCTATTATACATAAGGTTGCTATGAACATAGTGGAGCATGTGTCCTTCTTACCGGTTGGAACATCTTCTAGGTATATGCCCAGGAGAGGTATTGCAGGATCCTCTGGTAGTACTATGTCCAATTTTCTGAGGAACCACCAGACTGATTTCCAGAATGGTTGTACAAGCTTGCAATCCCATCAACAATGGAGGAGTGTTCCTCTTTCCCCACATCCTCGCCAGTATCTGCTGTCACCTGAATTTTTCATCTTAGCCATTCTGACTGTAGTGAGGTGGAATCTCAGGGTTGTTTTGATTTGCATTTCCCTGATGATTAAGGATGCTGAACAATTTTTCAGGTGCTTCTAAGCCATTCAGTATTCCTCAGGTGAGAATTATTTGTTTAGCTCCGAGCCCCATTTTTTAATGGGTTATTTGATTTTCTGGAGTCCACCTTCTTGAGTTCTTTATATATATTGGATATTAGTCCCCTATCTGATTTAGGATAGGTAAGGATCCATTCCCAATCTGTTGGTGGCCTTTTTGTCTTATTGATGGTGACTTTTGCCTTTTTTTTTTTTTTGCCTTTGCAATTTTATGAGGTCCAGTTGTCAATTAAGACCTTACAGCACAAGCCATTGCTGTTCTATTCAAGAATTTTCCCCCTGTGCCCATATCTTCGAGGCTTTTCCCCACTTTCTCCTCTATAAGTTTCACTGTCTCTGGCTTTATGTGGAGTTTCTTGATCCGCTTAGATTTGACCTTAGTACAAGGAGATAGGAATGGATCAATTTGCATTCTTTTACATGTTAACTACCAGTTGTGCCAGCACCATTTGTTGAAAATGCTGTCTTTCTTCCACTGGATGGTTTTAGCTCCCTTGTGGAAGATCAAGTGACCATAGGTGTGTGGGTTCATTTCTGGGTCTTCAATTCTATTCCACTGGTCGACTTGTCTGTCGCTATACCAGTACCATGCAGCTTTTATCACAATTGCTCTGTAGTAAAGCTTTAGATCAGGCATGGTGATTCCACCAGAGGTTCTTTTATCCTTGAGAAGATTTTTTGCTATCCTAGGTTTTTTTGTTATTCCAGATGAATTTGCAGATTGCTTTCTAATTCATTGAAGAATTGAGTTGGAATTTTGATGGGGATTGCATTGAATCTGTAGATTGCTTTTGGAAGCATAGCCATTTTTACAATGTTGATCCTGCCCATCCATGAGCATGGGAGATCTTTCCATCTTCTGAGATCTTCTTCAATTTCTTTCTTCAGAGTCTTGAAGTTCTTATCATACAGATCTTTCACTTCCTTAGTTAGAGTCACTCGAGGTATTTTATACTATTTGTGACTATTGAGAAGGGTGTTGTTTCCCTAATTTCTTTCTCAGCCTGTTTATCCTTTGTGTACAGAAAGGCCATTGACTTGTTTGAGTTAATTCTATATTAAGCTACTTCATTTAAAGCTGTTTATCAAGTTTAGGAGTTCTCTGGTGGAATTTTTAGGGTCATTTATATATACTATCATATCATCTGCAGAAAGTGATATTTTGACTTCTTCCTTTCCAATTTGTATCCCCTTGATGTCCTTTTGTTGTCGAATTGCTCTGGCTAGGACTTCAAATACAATGTTGAATATGTAGGGAGAAACTGGGTGGCCTTGTCTAGTCCCTGATTTTAGTGGGATTGCTTCTAGCTTTTCACCATTTACTTTGATGTTGGCTACTGGTTTGCTGTAGATTGCTTTTATCATGTTTAGGTATGGGCCTTGAATTCCTGATATTCCCAAGACTTTTATGATGAATGGGTGTTGGATTTTGTCAAATGCTTTCTCTGCATCTAATGAGATGATCTTGTGGTTTTTCTCTTCGAGTTTGTTTATATAATGGATTATGTTGATGGATTTCCATATATTAAACCATCCCTGCATTCCTGGAATGAAACCTATTTGGTCAGGATGGATGATTGTTTTGATGTGTTCTTGGATTTGGTTAGCGAGAATGTTATTGAATATTTTTGCATCGATAGTCATAAGGGAAATTGGTTTGCAGTACTCTATCTTTGTTGGGTCTTTCTGTGGTTTATGTATCAGAGTAATTGTGGCTCCATAGAATGAATTGGTTAGAGTACCTTCTGCTTCTATTTTGTGGAATAGTTTGTGAAGAACGAGAATTAGATCTTCTTTGAAGGTCTGATAGAACTCTGCACTAAACCCATCTGGTCCTGGGCTTTTTTTTTTTTTTTTTTTTTGGTTGGGAGACTACTAATGACTGCTTCTATTTCTTTAGGGGATATAGGACTGTTTAGATCATTAACCTGATCCTGATTTAACTTTGGTACCTGGTGTCTGTCTAGAAATTTGTCCATTTCATCCAGGTTTTCCAGTTTTGTTGAGTATAGCCTTTTGTAGAAGGATCTGATGGTGTTTTGGATTTCTTCAGGATCTGTTGTTATGTCTCCCTTTTCCTTTCTGGTTTTGTTAATTAGAATGCTTTCCCTGTGCCCTCTAGTTAGTCTGGCTAAGGGTTTATCTATATTGTTTTTTTTTTCTCCAAGAACCAGCTCCTTTTTAGGTTGATTCTTTGAATAGTTCTTCTTGTTTCCACTTGGTTGATTTCAGCCTTGAGTTTGATTATTCCCTGCCATCTACTTCTCTTGGGTGAATTTGCTTCCCTTTGTTCTAGAGCTTTTAGATTTGTTTTCAAGCTGCTAGTGTGTGCTCTCTCTAGTTTCTTTTTGGAGGACTCAGAGATATGAGTTTTCTTCTTAGAAATGCTTTCTTTGTGTCCCATAAGTATGTTGTGGCTTCGTTTTCATTAAACTCTAAAAAGTCCTTAATTTCTTTCATTATTCCTTCCTTGACTAAAGTATCATTGAGAAGAGTGTTGTTCAGTTTCCATGTGAATATTGGCTTTCTATTATTTATGTTGTTATTGAAGATCAGCCTTATTACATGGTGATCTGATAGGATGCATGGGACAATTTCAATATTTTTGTATCTGTTGAGGCCTGTTTTTTGACCAATTATATGGTCAGTTTTGGAGAAGGTCCTATGAGGTTCTGAGAAGAAGTTATATCCTCTTGTTTTAGGATAAAATGTTCTGTAGATATCTGTTAAATCCATTTGTTTCATAATTTCTGTTAGTTTCACTGTATCTCTGTTTAGTTTCTGTTTCCATGATCTGTCCATTGGTGAAAGTGGGGTGTTGAAGCCTCCCACTATTATTTTGTGAATTACAATGTGTGCTTTGAGCTTTACTAAAGTGTCTTTAATGAATATGGCTGCCCTTGCATTTGGAGCATAGATATTCAGAATTGAGAGTTCCTCTGGGAAGATTTTACCTTTGATGAGTATGAAGTTCCCCTCCTCATTTTTGATAACTTTGGGTTGGAAGTCGATTTTATTTGATATTAGAATGGCTGCTCCAGCTTGTATCTTCAGACCATTTGCTTGGAAAATTGTTTTCCAGCCTTTTCCCTCTGAGGTAGTGTCTGTCTTTTCACCTGAGATGTGTTTCCTGTAAGCAGCAAAATGTTGGGTCCTATTTGTGTAGCCAGTCTGTTAGTCTATGTCTTTTTTTGGGGAATTGAGTCCATTGATATTAAGAGATATAAAGTAAAAGTAATTGTTACTTCCTATTATTTTTGTTGTTGGAGTTGGCATTCTGTTCTTGTGACTCTCTTCTTTTAGGTTTGTTGATGGATTACTTTCTTGCTTTTTCTAGGACATTGTTTCTGTCCTTGTATTGGTTTTTTATTTTTTCTTTTCTGTTATTATCCTTTGAAGGCCTCGATTCGTGGAAAGATAATGTGTGAATTTGGTTTTGTCGTGAAATACTTTGGTTTCTCCATCTATGGTAATTAAAAGTTTGGCTGGGTATAGTAGCCTGGGCTGTCATTTGTGTTCTCTTAGTGTCTGTATAACATCTGTCCAGGATCTTCTGGCTTTCATATTCTCTGGTGAAAAAACTGGTGTAATTCTGATAGGCCTGCCTGTATATATTTCATGACCTTTTTCCCTTACTGCTTTTAATATTCTATCTTTATATAGTGATTTGTTGTTCTGATTATTGTGTGTCAGGAGGAATTTCATTTCTGGTCCAGCCTATTTGGAGTTCTGTAGTAAGTTCTTCTTATATTTATCTATAAGTTCTTCTTATATGTTCATGGGCATCTCTTTCTTTAGTTTTGGGAATTTTTCTTCTATAATTTTGTTTAAGATATTTGCTGGCCTTTTAAGTTGAAAAATCTTCATTCTCATCTACTCCTATTATCCGTAGCTTTGGTCTTCTCATTGTTTCCTTGATTTCCTGGATGTTTTGAGTTAGGATATTTTTGCATTTTGCATTTTCTTTGATTGTTGTGCCGATGTTCTCTATGGAATCTTCTGCACCTGAGATTCTCTCTTCCATCTCTTGTATTCTGTTGCTGATGCTTGCTCGCATCTATAGTTCCAGATTTCTTTCCTAGGGTTTCTATCTCCAGCATTGCCTCATTTTGGGTTTTCTTTATTGTGTCTACTTCCCTTTATAGGTCTAGTATGTTTATTTTTTATTTTTTTTTCATTTCCATCACCAGTTTGGATGTGTTTTCCTGTTTTTCTTTAAGGACTTCTACCTCTTTGGTTGTGTTTTCCTGTTTTTCTTTAAGGACTTATAACTCTTTAGCAGTGTTCTCCTGTATTTCTTTAAGTGAGTTACTAAAATCTTTCTTGATATTCTCTACCATTATCATGAGATGTGCTTTTAAATCCTGGTCTACCTTTTTGGGTGTGTTGGGGTGCCCAGGACTGGCTGAGGTCCTGGTGTGAGTGCCTGGTTCTGATCATGGTGAGTGGTCTTGGTTTATGTTAGTAAGATTCTTATGTTTGCCTTTTGCCATCTGGTAATCTCTGGAGTTAGTTGTTATAATTGTCTCTGGTTAGATCTTGTTCCTCCTGTGATTCTGTTAGTCTCTATCAGTAGACTTGGAAGACTAGATCTCTCCTGAGTTTCAGTGGTTAGAGCACTCTCTGCAGGCAAGCTCTCCTCTTGCAGGGAAGGTGGGCAGATATCTGGCGTTCAGATCCTGGCCGAAGATGAAGGCCCAGAACATGGCTTGTCCCAGAATCTGTGTAGCTTCTGAAAATCCACATTCTCACCTGTGCAGACTCATCTCGGCGGGATCCAGGAACCAAAATATCTCCCCCAGGTGCTGAAGCAAAGCCCTCCTGGGCAGGGCAGACACCTCTCCTCTGGCAGGGAAGGTGCCCAGATGCCTGGAGTTGAAACACATTCTGCCTCAGAAGCTCTGTGGCTTCCACCTGGCCCAGAAACTGTTAGCTTCTGTAGTCCACACTCTCACTCGCAGACTAGTCTCGGGGGAATCCCGGAACCAAGATGGTTCCCCCAGATGCTATGGCAAAGCCCTTCTGGACGGGGCGGACACCTCTCCTCTGGCAGGGAAGGTGCCAGGATGTCTAGAGTCTGAAACACTTTCTGCCTTAGAAGCTTTGTGGCTTCAGTCTGTCCCAGAAGCTGTTAGCTTCTGTAGTCCACACTCTCACCTGCGAAGACTAGTCTCAGCAGAATCCAGGAACCAAGATGGCTCTCGCAGATGCTGTGGCAAAACCCTCCTGGATGAGGCAGACACCTCTCCTCTGGCAGGGAAGATTCCCGGATGTCTGGAGCCTGAAACACGTTCTGCCTCAGAAACTCTTTTTAGGTCTTGGATGGTTTTATTCAATTCCATCACCTGTTTGGTCGTGTTTTCCTGCAATTATTTAAGGGATTTTTGTGCTTCCTCTTTAAGGTCTTCTACTTGTTTAGCAGTGTTCTCCTGTATTTCTTTAAGTGAGTTATTAAAGTCCTTCTTGATGTCCTCTACCATCATCATGAGATATGCTTTTAAATCTGGGTCAAGCTTTCCGGGTGTGTTGGGGTGCCCTGGACTGGGCGAGGTGGGAGAGCTGGGTTCTGATGATGGTGAGTGGTCTTGGTTTCTGTTAGTAAGATTCTTATGTTTGCCTTTCGCCATCTGGTAATCTCTGGAGTTAGTTGTTATAGTTGTCTCTGGTTAGAGATTGTTCCTCTTGTGATTCTGTTAGCCTCTATCAGCAGACCTGAAAGACTAACTCTCTCCTCTGAGTTTCAGTGGTCAGAACACTCTCTGCAGGCAAGCTCTTCTCTTACAGGGAAGGTTCACAGATATCTTGCATTTGGACCTCCCTCCTGGCCAAAGATGAAGACCTCAAACAGGACCTGTCCCAGAAGCTGTGTTGCTTTGGCCTGTCACAGAAGCTGTTAGCTTCTGTAGTCCACATTCTCACCTGCACAGACTAGTCTCAGAAGGATCCAGGAACCAATATGGCTCCCCCAGGAGCTCCTGCAAAGCCATTCTGAGCAGGGTGGACACCTCTCCTCTGGCAATGAAGGTGCCTGGATGTCTGGAGCCTGAAATGTCTGCCTCAGAAGCTCTGTGGCTTCAGCCTGTCCCAGACGCTGTTAGCTTCTGTAGTCCACACTCTCACCTGAGCAGACTAGTCTTGGTGGAATCTGGGAACAAAGATGGCTCCCCCAGATGCTGTGGCCAAAACCTGAAATTTGTATCTGACCTTCACACACACATGAATAAATACGTACACATTCACCCCCAAACATGCAATCACATGAGCACACACATGCATGCATACACACAAACATTAAATCTTCATATAAAATTTAGTAATAAAAATCTTTTCCTAAAGATTAAAAGAGTTTTTGATTGGCCATCTCTTTGACCTAAAGATCTGACCCATTTAAATCATAGATTAAACAACAAACCAAACAGAATTAAGGTGTGTGTGTGTGTGTGTGTGTGTGTGTGTGTGTGTGTGTGTGTGTAAAGTAAAGAAAGCTGCCTCAAAAACCATTGCATGCACAGGTTGAAAACTGGTTGGCGCCAGTTAAATTTACCAGTTCAGGACAATTAAGAAAATCACGGTTTATGTGTGTCTGGAGAGGGCTTTTGAAAGTGTCCTTTAGTGGAGCAGAGTATACGGGGCTATGAGAATGAAGGCCTTGTATTTGCTGCTCCCTGCTTCCTGTTTCTCTTCTTACCTTCCTTTCCTTAAATTCCTTTTCTCCATTTCCCTCTTCCTTCCTTTCTCCCTTTACACAGTATATTGCAGAAATACTAATGTGAGTGACTATTGTAGTACTACTCTGGTATACTGGGCAACCCAAGTGGCTTTTAGGTTGAAACTGGCCATCGGGGGAAACACAAGCCCCTGTACTCTTGATTGATTGTTCTACTTTGCTGTCCCACCCACGGTGAGCTGCAGTGGCTCTTGATTCAGTTACTTGGAGATTTGGAAGAAAGATCCTACAATGATTGAAATCTGTTTTTCATTGATACTTAGCCCTGCAGACTGTCATGGACTTGCATATTTTTGGTCTTGATTTATATTTGAGGACCTAAGGTTCAGAGTTGCTAAGTGGTTTTCCTGAAGTGACTCAGCCCATTGGTTATAAAGCCTTGATGAAAGTTTGTCTGAGGATCCTGCACCAACGGACCTGCCTGGGTCCATGCAGAGTTCTTCCTTGAGAAGTAATTACTGATGTTATCAAGAGCAGATGCTTGCAAAAAAAAAATCTTTTTTGTTATAGTTCCCTGATGCTCACGTTTTCTAGGTTCAAGATGTTCTTTGAGAAAAGAACTCCTGGAGCTAAGCAAGTCTGTGGCTGTGCCCAGTGCTTTTCATGACTTTGTGTTCCCCGAAAACCCTGTGTCTCTTTATCAAGAACTTCAATTATTTCCATCAATGGGTGTGCAGCTGTCCTTTTGCCTGATTTGTTTGGTTTCCTTAGGTGCTTAGGCACAAACAGTGAAGCTTCAGAGGCAGGAGGCAGGCCTCAGTATTCCTTCTCCTCCTTACCAAGGCTGAGGGTGGAGCAGGAATATTAGCTACTAAGAGGATTTTCTTGGGTCTTACCGCTTGTAGAATTTGTAGCAATTTTGACATTCTGAGTACAACATTCAAGGCAATGTCCTTCTTTGAAAATTCCAAGAGCTTGTCTTAGGAAGGTAAGCTAATCTACTGTTATCTCAATGGCTGCTTATAGTAAGAGTTCCTCCCAGGGACCTACCACTTCTCAGGGTTAGAAATGAGGGAAGGGGAAGAGAGGCAGCTTGGCTGAGTGATGGAAACACACAGAACTTCCAAACTTGCAATTAGGACAGAATGTGTCTTATCATGAGCACAGGCTCTTTACATTTGTCTTTCTCAAGAGGATGACCAAAAAGTTAACAATGAGGAAAAGGCAGTGGGCTCCAAGAGTGGACTTCCCCGGGGAGAGAATATCTGATAGCTAGGCCCCATGTCCTAAAGATTGCACAAGAGTATCACAACAAGGGTTGCAATTCATGAGGCTTTGGGTAACATATCACCTTCAAAGGCTAAGAGGTGGAGAGTTTGGAGAGTCTAGCAGAGAGATTTCAGGCCTCATGGGTTAGGAGCTCATCAATCTCTCCCTTCCCTCTTCTCCCTTCCCCTCCCCTCCCCTCCCCTTTCCTTCCCTTCCTTTCCTTTCCCTAGTGTGCAGCTTCTCCATAAGGATGGACCCATCCTTACCAGACTGACAGTGGTCTTAGGCTTTCCTAGGGCATGTTGTGGCCCAGGAAAATAAAAACAAATGAACTTGGTTTCAATTAACATCTAAGAGTTTTACCAGGTTATGGAGGTCCAGTGTTTTATTGCAGTGTATGTGTTTATTGTGTGTATGTACATTGTACAATAATCTAATCATTTATTATACTTGTCCATGGAAGGATTTTCCATCTCCTTTAAGAATTTTTAACTGTATTTTTGTGTGTGCATGCATGTATGTGTGTGAGTGTGGTGTCCATGTGTGTTATGGCATGAGTGTAGAGTTAGGAGGGTGACTTTTGGTAGCTGATTCATGCCTTTGACCATTTTGAGAGAAGGAGTCTGTTGTTTATGCTCCACTGCTGTAGAGCTTCAGGCTGACTCTCTGGACTCAGCTTCCCATCTTATGGTAGGAATGTGAGATCACAGATGCCTGCCATTGCATCGGGATGCTTCTGTGGGTTTTGGTATCCAACTCCAGAGTCCACAGCAAGGGCTTTTATTGGATACATATGCACACATGAATCTTTAGACTCTCTCTCTCTCTCTCTCTCTCTCTCTCTCTCTCTCACACACACACACACACACACACACACACACACACACATCTTCCTTTATCCTGTCAGCACCTTCAGACTGCAGTCACAATGGCGAGGTCAGATTTTAAGAAGCTTTCTGCAGGGAATGGATTTCCTATTTAGAAAAAGGTGTTGTTGTTGTTGTTGTTTGTTGTTTGTTTTTAATCTGAACTACTCCGAGTGTATTTAACCCTGTCATTGATGCCATGGCTCATGTGTGACAGAAACTAAGTCAGGAAAAATAGTCCTCGTTTAAAAAAAAAATTCTGAATGTGTTTCTTTTTAAAACCATACTATGTCCTGTGTTGGTCTGGGTAATGAATTCAGCCAACTCTTTATTCTTGCTCCTTCTCTGACATTCCTAAGTCAATATGGGCTTCACCTTGTTCAGGCAGAAAAATAAGGGTCTCTTTGTACTAGGCAGAAATATTTTGGGGTGAAGTTGATTTGTGAATCATAGATGAGTTCACTGCAGGCAGGAATAAAGCATTTGATTAAACTGCCATTTATGGGAATCATTAGACTCCCACTGTGCATGCTTGATTGCTTGTGTGCTTAATGCTTGCATCTCATTTGTGAGGTGCTGTTCAGAACTTTTAAGTGTAGTAACCCTGTTGCTTCTTTCACCTATTCTGAGTTTTCCAAACTCCTCAGTTTTGTTGTGCTCAGAGATGATGGTGGACATGGTTGATCATTGGATAACCGCGATGAAAATATCAATAGGAATAAGGACAATTACTTAATCAGCATCACTTGTAGCACTAGCTTCAGTGACAGTGGCTATGGAAAACACAATATATGGATGGCATTTTATTAATTAGTGCCCCCTTTCCATGCTTGCTTGGAATGATGATTCGTGAGCTCTAAAGAAAATGAACACTCGCAACAGAGATCTGCCTCCATAGCCTTGTTGCCATGCCAACTATTTTATATTCATTCTTTTGGATGACATCCTTGATAGATTCTTCTGGGAACTTTGGTTACCACGGAAGCTTAAGGCAGGGTATTTATTATTATTATTATTTTTTTATATTTGTCTTGCTATCTTGACAACAGCATCTCTCTTCTCTCCCAGGAAAAATACAGATGAATCTTCGTGGTGGGTATTATTTCAACCCAAGCTTGTAAATTTTATTATTAAATATTTATCAAAATGAAATAAATGATGCTATTAATTGTTACTCTGATAAAGCTTTCTCTCCTTCTGGGATGCTGTCTCCAGGGAACAGAGCTGGGGTTGCCTATGTGAACCACTAGATGGAGCAGCTGGAGAAAGTATTTGTATTCAGCTTCATAAATAATTGAAGAAATAAATAATGAGATCTTGATGGGTCTGTGGATAAAGTAATGACTGTTTGCCTTTCCTAACAACTTTGGAAGGGATCTTGGGAATGAAATATCATCTTGACAGCCTCCTATCTGTCTGGGACAAAATCAATTATGTTTCTTGTTAAATGTACTAGGACAAGACGAGCTTGAGTTAAACTTAGGCATGAGTTGTTTAATTTTTTTAAAGGAAGTTTCTTTATTTTTGAGGGCAAAAACAAAATTAAGAAGAGAATCCTCTATTCATTTAATTCACTTGGATGAAAGCATCCCTCTCTGTGAGATGTTTATGGGTCCTGTGCTGTTTGATATTAAAACTTTTCATGTTAAATATTGTCTTCTCGGTACTAGAGGCAAAGAGTAATTTGAGTATATTTGTAATGCTTAATAGGTGGTCAATGTGTAGCATTGTGCTCTCTTTAACCAAGAATATTGTTAATATAAATGAGTGGATTGTCTAGATTAGTCAGCTACTGTCAAAGCATACAGCCTTTGCAGGAGCCCCCTGTAGAACAAACATGGGACCCTTGTCTATAGCAATCCCTTGTTCTTACTTTACAAAGTCACCCATTTTATGTCTTTGTAGAGCTTGAGTGATCTAAGCTTTGACTCAAGTTTGTACCAACTGTAACTGATAAGAGCAGACTTGGCTATGACTGTTCCTAGTATGTTCATTTTGCCTTTCTTGAGACTGACTGCACCAGCCAAGCACACTCTTCATTCAGTGATCACAGCAGGAGTGAGTGTGGCCTTTTGGGAAACATTTTGGCAAACACAACAGCATCCTTCCCTTGATACAGTCACCCCATGGCTTGGCATTTAACCTGCCATATTGGTTGGTATACAGCCAACGGTGTGCTGTAAAGATTTTAAAATTGTAGCCTTACACATAAAAATAGACTCTAGACACAATCTACATGTCTACCTTTCAAAGCCTGGGTGTGAGAGTGGTAACTGTCCATGCAATGCTGATGCTCAGAGAGGTGGCTGAAGCTCATTTACATGTTCTGATATACTGTTCATATGCTGATATTTCAATATTCAGGATGCACTAAATGAGAATTACAGGATATTATTTTGGGCATGACAACATTTGTATAAAATGCAAAGGAGTGTAGAAAGATAGACAGGCAGACAGACACACATACACACACACACACACACACATGAGTATAATTGAACAACAGAGAACTCTCAAAAAAAATAGGAGAAAGTGATATGCTATGAAGAAATAAGGCCAAGGGAAAGGGGTGAACCACTCTCTTCCTGCTTCTGTGTGTGTTTATACATGTATGTGCAGATGATTGTGTATTATGTGCGTAAGTCAGAGGTAAATGTTGGGTATTTTTTTTTCTATCACTCTCCACCTTTTTTTCCAAGGTCTCTCATTGAACTGAGAGCTCTTTGATTCAGCTAGGCTGGCCAGCTAGCAGCCTCCTGGGACCCTATCCTGTGACCCTATCCTGTTCTTTTCCTCCATCCAGCCATGGGGCTAAGGATGTATGTTGCTATACTAGGCTATTATGTAATTCTAGGGATAAGAACTTAGGACTTCATGATGGTCTCGCAAGCACTTTACCTATTGAACCATTACGCCAATCCCAATTTGGCAAATTTTCAAAAATCTTACATATAGAACATAGCTTTTTTTTTTTAATTAATTAATTAATTTATTTATTTTAATTAGGTATTTTCCTCATTTACATTTTCAATGCTATCCCAAAGGTCCCCCATACCCACCCCCCCCAATCCCCTACCCACCCACTCCCCCTTTTTGAGACTATGCCCGGGCCTAGCAAACACAGAAGTGGATGATCACAGTCAGCTATTGGATGGGTCACACGGCCCCCAATGGAGGAGCTAGAGAAATTACCCAAGGAGCTAAAGGGAACTGCAACCCTATAGATGGAACAACAATATGAACTAACCAGTACCCCGGAGCTCTTGTCTCTAGCTGCATATGTATCAAAAGATGGCCTAGTCAGCCATCACTGCAAAGAGAGGCCCATTGGACTTGCAAACTTTATATGCCCCAGTACAGGGAACGTCAGGGCTTTTTTTTAAAGAAAGAAAGCAAAACAAAATAGCTCATCCAGTTTACCGTGAATCCACCATGAATCCTACTGAGTCATTTGTGAGCTTCCTCTAGTCAGACCTGCCACTGCTGCATTTTCTCTGCAATGTAGAAACCCTAGCAAGCTGAGCTTGAATTATTTTATACTGAAGAGCCAAGAAAGGTCTCTGCCCCAATGCTCTGTGTCAGGTGTCTGTACCTACCTCTACTTGTTCCATTATGTGAGCCTCGTCCAGGGCAGTGTGCCAGCTGCAGCATCACCACAGGATGGAAGGGAGTCCCATGGGTCTAAGAACCTATTTCTTGTGTTCTCTGAGGCTTTCTCCTTGGAATAGTCTGAAGGAGGCAGTGTGAAGGATGCTCCAACCACTTCTCCACAGGAATGTGTCATCGACTTCATTGCTTCCTGACTCAAAGCCCTGCTGCAATATGGTGGGAGGGACACAGGAAAGTGCTGTCTCTTTCAAGGTTGCAATTATTGCCACTGAAACACAACTGATGCTCTTAGCTGCCCCTCTGGTTTCTGAGCCACTGCATGCTGCTCCTGTGCATTCTGAGCTGAGCTAGGCCTTGTCTTGTAACAATATGTTAGATTGAGCCTAAAAGGCTCTTTTCTTTATGAGATATTTTTTTCATTTACATTTCAAGTGTTATCCCCAAAGTCCCCTATACCCTTCCTGCTCCCCAACCCACCCACTCCTGCTTCCTGGCCCTGGTATTCCCCTGTATTGGGGCATATGATCTTCACAAGACCAAGGGCCTCTCCTCCCATTGATGGCCAACTAGGCCATCCTCTGATACATGTGCAACTAGAGACACAGTTCTGTGGGGTACTGGTTAGTTCATATTTTTGATCCTCCTATAGGGTTGATGACCCCTTTGGCTCCTTGGTTACTTTCTCTAGCTCCTTATTTAGTGGCCCTGTGTTTCATCCAATAGATAACTGTGAGCATCCACTTCTGTATTTGCCAGGCACTGGCATAGCCTCACAAGAGAGAGTTGTATCAGGGTCCTGTCAGCAAAATCTTGCTGGCAAATGCAATAGTGTCTGGGTTTGGTGGTTGTATATGAGATGGATCCACAGATGGGGCAATCTCTGGATGGTCCTTTCTATTGTCTCAGCTCCGAACTTTGTCTCTGTAACTCTAGAAGGCTCTTTTAACCAGAGCATTAGGCCCACAATAACTACGTAAATGAAGAAGTGAGGAATGTAAGCCCATGTAAAACTGTGCTCAGTTTTGTGTTGCTGAGAATTGAGCCAGGGCTCTGTGCATGGTGGACAAGCGCTCTCTTATCTGAACCCCAGCCCTACCCCAACAGTTTGTTGTTGTTTGCTTTGGTTTGCTTTGATTTTTTTGAGACTCCCTGCGTAGCACAACTGATTTTAAACTTCTGCCCTTCTCCTCTCAGTCTCCTGAGGGCTAGGATTGTAAACGTCCCACGAGGCCTGTTACCTTTTAGTCATCTGCGATTTGTGTCAGATATTCTTGATACTCCAGTCATGGCAATTATATTTAGCTTTCTTTAAAGTTAACTTTAGTCAGAGTTCTGATCAATTTAAAGAAGGCTAATTTATTTTTTAAGGTTTATTTTCTTTTTATTTTGTGTATCTGTGTGTCTGTGTGTCTATGGGAGGGGATGCATATGTGAGTTTGTGTGCAAGTGCCCACTGAGGCCAGAATGGCATCTGATCGCTCGGAGCTTGAGTTATAGGTGTTTGTGAACCACTAGACTTGGGTACTGGGATCTGAACTCTTGTCCTTGTGATAGAGCCGCAGGAACGCTTAACCAGAATGCAATCTCTTCAGCCCAAGAAGTCTAATTTGAAAAGAAGTTTTTAAAAAAAACCAAACAACATTAAAAAGAACATAACTTCTTAAAGAGAGATGTTTAGAAGACTTTGACTTACACAGAAGGCACAACCCTGTGGCTTCTGCATGGTTTGAGACAGTGGCCTCAAGCTCTTCCTTTATACACCTTGACAAAGTTCATGGTTTGGTCCGTTTGCTACAATAATTTCTGAGGATAGTCCTGCCCTCCTAATTTCTCCCAAATCTGCTGCACAAATGTGATGTGGACCCAAGAAATCTTTCATCTAATGGATATGTATCCTGTAAACAATTCCACCTAAAACTTCCAAAATGGTGTCTCTCTAGTTGACCTGTTGTTTAGCCCACTGTACTCTCTGTACAGGCGTGGAGGGCACACTTTATTCATGTGAGACATTCATTAATACACACAGGGGAAGAGAGTCCAAAATTGGCAGCAACCGGGGCCAGAGCAATGCATTCTTAAGGAGTGGATAGGGCTAAAGAACCCTGGACTTGTCAAAGATGATCTTTCTGATAAATTATAAAGTGAAGCTAGAGAACTGAGGGAATGGCTATTCAATACACTTTCCCTAATAGGTGTGCTTCTTGAGCAGGCATTTATTTACCAAGGCAGCATACACAAAGCCAAGCAAGGTAAGCAGTTTGAGAAGAGTGGCTAAGACTCTAGGTTAAACAACAGTGCAGTGCGCTGCCCCGAGGTGGGGGGAGAGCCTAGTGGGATCTCAACTACTGGTTTAAAAAAAGATGTTTTCATACATATTTAGGGGGTGAGTATCATAATCATGGGGCTTGACTCCATTTAGAGTATTTCTCCCAATGTCACAATGTAGGTGATGTTATAATAAGATCAGGTCTTTTGAAAACCCGATGATGATGATGATGATAATGATGATGATGATATCTCTCTGTCTCTGTCTCTGTCTGTCTGTCTGTCTGTCTGTCTCTCTCTCTGTGTGTGTGTGTGTGTGTGTGTGTGTGTGTGTGTGAGAGAGAGAGAGAGAGAGAGAGAGAGAGAGAGACTATCTTGATGCTCCAGCTTCAGACATTGTGGGGTCAACCTAACTGCATCTTTAAGGATACTGACCCCTGACCATGAGCAGATATAGTTAGCAAGGGGTAGCTGTAATTTCTTTTACTTACCTCATCTCTAAATCTTTGTTTGTGGTCAGGCTATCGACTCTTTTCTGGAATAAGCAAAGGCTTCGTCAGAAGCCATTCTTCCTTACGGTTTAGTTTGTTGCTTTATATGAACTGGCAGAGTGTATCAGGGAGCTACAGGGCCTTGCGTGTGTGTCTGGGGAGGGCTGGTCATGGGTGCAAGTTAGAGACTGCCAAGATCAACATGGGCTCTGTCATTTCACCCTAGGTTATATTCTCCTTTCCTGGCTGACTCACCTCTAGCCTCAAGCATGCCATCTCCTTCCGTGTTCTTCATCTTGCATTTTGATCCCTAAGATTCCACATTCATTTTAACCCACACATTTGTGTCAGCTGTAATAATGGCATCATGAG
Source organism: Mus musculus (assembly GCF_000001635.26). Classification (NCBI taxonomy): domain Eukaryota; kingdom Metazoa; phylum Chordata; class Mammalia; order Rodentia; family Muridae; genus Mus; species Mus musculus. Next base: position 85,295,272 of record NC_000084.6, read on the forward strand.
GGCTGCAAGAACTCTATCCATTAGTGGGTTAAAGCTCTTGTGACAGAGTCGTAGCTGAGCACTGTATTAACTGAGGGAAGTAGCTCTGGAGGCATGCCTTTGAAGGGAACTTTCACCTGTTTTTGATGTTTGGGAAAGGATATTTGTGTAGCTCCAGTTGAACTTGTCCTTATTTTCCTCCTGCCTCAGCTTTCCAAGTGCGCAGATTGCAGGTGTGTGTACTCCCATGTCTCTCCCTTGAAGACAGTGCCTTGCCTTGGTCTATCAGACACTCTCTTGCCTTCTCTGTGCCATGAGCCCAGTACTTGGCCACATTACACAATCCCCAGCATGGTGTCTGACTCACCACAGGCAGAAACAGCAGAGCCAAGTCTCCATTGACAGAAAACACTGAACCCACTATGAGCCAAAGTAAGTGTTCCCTCCTTCAGGTCGACTCTCTAGGTGTTTAGTCACAGTGACAAAGACTAATGGGCCCTGCTCCACTGTTGTGTTTGGTTGTATTTGTTGTCCTTGACTATTGTCTGTCACTCAAATTGCTAGACACCTCATTGATTAATAAAAAATACTGCTTGATATGTTTATCATATTCAAATTTAGGTGTGTAGGGTTTTGGCAAAAAGCTTTGTGAGAGCCACAGGGACAAACTATATGTCCCACTCTCTTTGCTTGGGAGACAAGGGGATTCCTTGTTTCTTCTTCTGCTGTATGCTATTCTTCTGTCAAAGACTGCCTTTTCTCCTTCACCCTCTGCAGTTTGGTTCTTCCTGTGAACATTTCACAGGGAAGTTCAGCTTTCCTCTCTGCATGCAGCTTCTTTCTGTGTCTCAGCTTATGGGTTATAGTGGAGGCTTTATGTCTTCCATCCTCTGAGGCTAGCTTGTGTCCTATAACTTGCATTTTAATAATAAAAATATTGTCAAGATTGCTGCATCTAAAAAGTAGCCCTCTTACCTTGCCATGGGAACATCTTGTTGGAAGAGGCATAAAGTGTCTGGGTTACACCATTTGTTCACACTGGCTCCACCTGCCTCAAATTTCTAAATAGTGTGTTAATAATTTTTTTTTCCTTCAGTAAATGTCATTATTGAGTTAGCCTCAGTGACAGATAGTTTAGGGTCTCCTGGTATGACAAAAAAACCACACGATACTCATTTATATATGAATTTCAGAGAAGCAATAAACTATATCCCTAAACCTGAAATTCAAGTTCATATCTCAAATCTACTCCTGGTGCCGATTCCCACACATCTGTGAAGATGTTACTCTATTCTAAAGTGTACCTTTACTAGGAAGTCACTCTCTTCAGCCCTGTGAGGTTTCCAAGTCATCCCCGTTTTTCTCAGGACCCACTGAGGATTCTCCTCTTCTCTTAACTGTGGAATTTGACATGAGACTCTTGTTGAACATTTTTATGACTTGTCACTCCTCCTGCCTTTCCCTTGTTGAAGACATTTGTTATACTCCTGAGAAAATAAACAATGGAATAAGGAATGAAGGGCAGACTAGAAAGAAAGCTATATCTCCACTTCAAATCCCTTACCAAAGAAGTTGAGGATAACATTCTTTGTTTTCCCTTAATTTATAAAACAATCTAAATTATCTCTTTGCTTCTACAGCTTACTTGAAGAAAAGTCTTTTGTGATTAATTAAACTGATTCAGTTCTACTATAGAATTTGAATAATTATAGCTTTTGATTGTCTGTTTGCCTCCTAAAAGCAATAGAAACGTTTATTTAACTGGCCTCCCATGCCAAAATACCTCAAAGTGTAAGTCGAATTTTACAACGGCAAAGGGACAAGGTTATTTCTCTGGTAGACTGGGGCATCAGTACTTGCCAGTGAGTCTCAAACAACGACAATAATAAATACAAATGTTTCCATGGATGAGGAAAGATTGGAATCTTTTTTTTTTTTTTTTTTTTTTTTTTTGTAAACCATTGATGATACTAAAGTTGTATAGACACTCTAGGAAGCAGTCTGGATGTATCTCATAGAACTACTTTACTTTCCAAGAGTTCCACTTCTGTCTGTGTAGGTGTGATGGCTGATCTCAGTTGTCTGCTTAACAATATCTAGAATTACCTGAGCACAAGTGGGGGTTTGTTTTGATTAGGTTAAGTGAGATAGAAAGACTCATCCACTGAGGGTGGTACCCCTCACTGGGATGGGATCCCGGATGGCATAAAAATGAGAAAATTAGCCGAGAATTACGTTAATTCCTTGCTTCTTCTGAACTGTAGATGCAGTGTGACCACCTGCTTTAAGCTGCCACCACCTTAATTTCTTTACCACAATAAACTAATCTGCAAATTATGAGCCAGAGTTACACTGTTCTTCCTTATGTTATTTTTTTCCAGGGCATTTTTAGCAAAACAGTAAGAAATAGACTACTATAGTCTTCAAAAGAAGCAAAACCAGGTCCTGGGGCTGACATCAGCTTCCCCATGTTTACCTCAGCACTGTTTGCAACAGTTGTCTCCACAGATCCAAGGAGGCTTCAGCAAGTGACAGGTCAAATTACTTGCAGCTGAATACACAGATTTCTTATTTGAAGTTTTCAGGACTTACTAGTCCCTTGACATAAGTAAAACTCAATAATGTTTTCACTGATCATTTATACCTTGCTCATCAGAAATCTAAGAATCAGGTCCCATGAAAATTCTTCTGTTCTTACTTCTCTGCTTGTTCACAACAAAAGGATTTCAGTTTTAACTCTTAATCTTGTTTCTGTCCATCAGCTTTTGGACTGCTGATGCTGTGTTAAGATCATGAGTGCCTGAGGTATCAAATCCTATTGCACTAATTAATTTATAATGAAGACTGTAATTGCTATAGTGATGAAAATACTCATGCATTCTCTAATACCTCTTCCTGAAACTGAGACACATGAAATTCAAATTACATTTTGATGATTACTTTGTAGGCATGGAATTAGAAATGAGGGCGGACACCTATTCTCTAGTACACAGGGATGTGTACTTCACAAATGAACATCTTAGCTGCAGAAATGGGCTAGAATTCAATTATTAACTTTTTGCCCTTGGTTTCCCTCCTAAGCCTCATGGTTTCCGAGTTGCACATGGCATGAACCCCTCTAGCTTCTGCCCATCTGTTATTCCCTTTATTTATCCAAATAAGGTTTCGCAGACATGTTTCCTTATTGGATTTCATGTGGTTTCATCAAATATATTTCTTAGCTGTTTCTGCCAAGCCCAGTGAGAGGTCTATTCCTGCACTCAGTTACCTGCAAATCTAGCAGAATGAGGGTTTCATACATGCACTAACTTGTAAATATCCCTATGAGAGGGGCTCACACTTGGGCTTACCACAGAGAAAGTAGTATGAAGAACTCAACCTGTACCCACGTGCAAACTTTAGAGTATAAAGGTCTCACACTGAGCCTCAGCCGTGAGTGTGAGGGGCTCACTTTACAAGGGGCTTAAACTTGATATTAACCTGCAAAACTGGCAGTATGGTGGGTTTTCTCTTCACTGGCATGGTCTACAATTGACATCTTGACTAGTGCATAAACAGTTTACTTCTCTGGGCAATTATGATGCAAATTCACGCTTGATAGATCGCAGTTGTATTAAGCAACTACTGGGTACATCACAGACCATCTCAAAGGCATGTTCCATGTGTTTGTGTTTGTTTTCTTACTTTACTCCTTCTTGCCTAGTTTCTGCTTCTAAGGTTATATCACCAGAAAATTCCTGCACCAAGTTCTGTCTCATGCTCTACTTTTGGGGAAAGATGAGGGGAAATTGGTCTTCATGACATAGGAACTAACTCTTTACTCCCCAAGATGGCTACAGATCCTAGTGCCGTGGAAAATGAGGGTGCTGTAGCCCTTGGCTTGTAAGTATGTTTTGAGATTTCTACATCTTCTGAGCTGAGTTGGGAAAAAAGCAAAATGAAGCATTATTTATGCTGCATCATGGGCCCTGTAAAGACTGGGGACCCATGCCAACTAGAGGACATTGGAGCTTCCTGGCTTTTGCTCACAGCATGTGCAAAGCCTGGAAAGAATGCCAGGCTCAGGCAAGGTCAGCATCCACAGAGGTTTATTGTGAAAATACAAAACCTTCCCAGAGAGTAGTTTCAACCTTTGCTTTCACATTAGAAAATATCACATGAAGTACAGATGATATCACAAGCCAAAAAAAAATTCTTATCAAAAAGTTGCATTCAAACAGTAGACTTTTAAACCTTCCCCTAGGATTCTAACACTGAGTAGAAATTAAGACTCTCTGGTGACCTTTTGTACTTGAGTTACATGGGACCAGAGATAGGATAGGATAGGATAGGATAGGATAGGATAGGATAGGATAGGGTAGGATAGGGTAGGATAGGGTAGGATAGGGTAGGATAGGATAGGGTAGGGTAGGGTAGGGTAGGGTAGGGTAGGGTAGGATAGGGTAGGGTAGGATAGAATAGGAGAGACTGGAATAAAATGGAATGGAATAGAATAGATAGAATAGAAGAGATGAAATAGAAGAGAAGTAAAAAGACTGAGTTCAACCCAGAGCCCAAGTTAGCCTCCTATTTATGAACATATACACAGCACTCTGAGAGTACTTTGAGTATATTCTCCTTATAAAATGAAAGCATCCCTCATTCAGCTGGGGGTAAATGTGCATGAGAAACTTGAACAATATCCAACAAGGAGGTGCAGCAGAGGAAAATAGGTCTCTATATCAACAGCAAATTATTTGGTCATCAAAATATCAAACTTCCTGTTGGGAGAGTAAGAACAAGGGGTACATTCATAGGTGAGGTCTTTTATCATCTATCTATCTATCTATCTATCTATCTATCTATCTATCTATCATTTATAATCTATGACTCATTAGTTTTACAGTTTTGGAGAGATGTCCAAATGGATAAGAGGCCTTTCTATTCTCCAAACGATCCAAATTTGATTCTTACCCATGTTGGGCATCTGGCAGCTTTCTGTAACTCAAGCCTTGAGAGATCCAGTGCTCTCTTTTGGTCTCTCATGCATATGTGGCCTATATATACGCAAAGAAACACATATATAAAAATAAATAATAAGCTATTTTAAAATAAAATAATTATTATTGTCAATGTATGTGCATGACATAAGTGAGAATCTGTATGGGTAGTGGTGTGTGTGTGTGTGTGTGAAGTCAGAAGAGAACTTCTTTTTCCTCCCACTTTCAGGCAATTAAACTCAGGTTATTAGGCTTGTCAGCCCCATGGTAGGAATGTTAAGGATGTCATGTCACTTGGAAGAACAAAAGCAGGATAGGGTATGGAGTATGGGCACAGGCCATGGTTTTATGAGTAGTGATTGAGTATTCTTGAAGAGATACAGGGATTGGGCCCTCAAATGACATTGGAAACTCACTTGAAGCTGAGATGCAGAGGTGCCCTACAGAGATGGGAGGAGGATTTTAGATATGCTTTAGCAGTGTTGAGGTGGAACTCAGAAGAAAGGTTCTGCACAGAGTTGCAAAGGCACAGAAGAACAGAGCACACATCCATCACCAGAGGGCACACCTTCACTGCATCATTAAAGTAAAGTTGAAGAGAAGGACAAATCTTGGCATCATTCATGGGATGCTGAAAGATGGGAGATAGGTCCCTTGAAGAGCCAGTAGCCTGTCCTCCTGGTAAATGTGTAGGTTCTGGTGGTTTGGAGAATACAGTCTTATTCCCTTTCAGATAAATGACAGGTCACTGCCTACATTCTCTCATCGTTAAGAAAAAGGCTTAGTGCTTAGGAAGAGTATGGCATTTGGAAACTGTGTAGTGCTTCAACCCATTTATCAGATGACTCAAAATGCTTCTGGTTTTGAAAGCTTTCAGAGCATAGAGTTGTGCAGCAGCTCCAGCTGCATGCAAATTGCTCTACTGCTCATAGCTATGACTCATCGAGGCTGACAGTGCTTGAGGTAGTCAGAGCGAATAAGGCTGCCGTGGAGGGGCCTAGCAAGACTCCAGTACAAGGACTAGTGAGGATTCCTGGCATTCTGGAGCAATGCTAAACCGTCTTTGGTAGCAAACTACTTACCATTGGAGGGCACTGAAATACTGGGCTGACAGAAGGTCCCCTTCATGGCCTGTTTATTACCAAGTTCATGAACTCATAAGGCTGATGATGTGCATACTACCAAGCTATCCTAAACTATAAATAGCTCACTAGATATCACTATTAAGTGGGGAAGAAAAAAATAACAACAGAAAACTGCTAAACTGTATGCTCCTATTTCATTCATCTCTAATAACAATACCTCAACTTTCACTCTTGCACTTGTGGCCTTCTTGAAGTTTCCCCATATGTCCAATTCATAATAGAATTGAATCTGTAATGGGTGTGGAAGAAATGAACCACCACTGCCCCACTGTGATCTCATTCACAGAGCCTACGAGGAAAGGAGCGAGGGCAACTCCTCTTGGTTGGCTCGAGAAAGAGGATGATTTGACCATAGTGAAAAGGCTTGGGTGTGGATGAACACGTAGGCAACTGCAATAATTGAATGGCTTGGCTGCTTGCAAGAGCCCTGAGGGACAAGTAAGTTTACGGAAGGACATATGCATGACCTCATACAATGTGAGCTCCTTTATGCAATGCTAACAACACTAGAATGTGAGACAGAGAAATATCGCTCTTACTGGATAAGATGACTTTTCTGTGGATGCCAGGCAACCTCTCTTCTTGGCACCTAGTGCCTGAGGCTGTGAGCCTATGAAGGGGTTGGTCGAGGTGATAAGCACAGAGGCTAGGCAGTAGTGCCCAGCACATGCTGACTGACATCACATTCAAGTTGGCAAGGCCTATTGTTGCAAGCCCTTCCTTCCATCATCAAAGCTGGACAGGGGACTCACTCTTAAGATCCAGCCAATTGTGTTTACAAAATACTCATATTACCTCAGTTGAGACAATCACCATTTGCTTATCTGTCCCCTGTCTCTACCAGCACCCCCATCTGAAGCATATTAGAACTCCCAGAAATGCTGCCCTGAGCTGAGAGCTTATGCTAAGATAAAGAAAATAAAACATGGGTGCACTTACCATGCTGCGTTGCCCCAGAGCAGATTGCAGGAAAGGCCGATTAAAGGTGAACATAAGAGCTAGTCTATTATTAATGCCTTGTACCACGGAGAGCTGTCCCAAGAGTGTGTAACCACTTAGGCAATGTACAAACATCTCAATATTGTGGGAGTCCCTAGTCACTAGTCGGTAGCAAAAGTTATCTGTTGCTGAAGGGTCCCAATGCTGCCATCTGTGGATGCCATCATCTGCTTGTCTCAAACTCTTCAGTCAGCTGGTATCATCTGAACAGGGCAGATGTGGTTCCAGTAGATCCAAGGAGATAGCAAGATGGTGGGTCAGACTCCTGTGTGACCTGCAGCAGCTGCGATATCTTTCCTTCCTCATAGTAACAGACGTGTGGAATAGTCACTGCAGGGATGCAGAACCCCGGCAGGGGGATGTCTGCAGCAGGGTCTTATTTCATTTTATTTGTTTTAAAGTTTTTTACACCAAAAGGGAGGGCATAATGCACACATTAAGCCTGTAACAGTTTGATTGGCAACATGTTGGTGATCTGTTGCTATAGCCCTAGGAAAGAGGCAAAGGCGTTAAGAGAATCTTGGTCCTGGAATGAATCCTTTAAGTAGGAAAGGACCTGTCTTTTTTTTTTTTGGTTCTTTTGAGACAGGGTTTCTCTGTATAGCCCTGGCTGTCCTGGAACTCACTTTGTAGTCCAGGCTGGCCTAGAACTCAGAAATCCGACTGCCTCTGCCTCCTGAGTGCTGGGATTAAAGGCATGCACCACCACGCCCGGCTGGAAGGCACCTGTCTTACATTAAGTAAAGCACTCACAGAGTGAAGAGTTGGGAATTATTTATCCCATGTGCTTCAGGTACCTGATGGGGTACTATGCTAATTATGAATCCGGGATAGGTAGTAACAACTTGTCTGTGAAAAAGAAACTGGCTTAAATAGATAGTATTGTTTTATTAATTAAAGGTCAAATAATTGTTATTAACATGGTCAGTATAACCTGTGGGAGGCATATCCAATAGGATTTTTGAAGCTCAAAAGAATTTTTAAATAAATTGAAAAATTTTAGAACAATTTTGGGTTAAAAAGTTCATGAACACTGTTTCAGGTGTTCTTGTCAGAGAGAAGAGCAAGCATTTAAACAAATTTTAAACGGAGAATCATGAAAATTAGGGTTTTTTTTTTTTTTTTTTGGGTGAGCTGTGTTGTTTCAAGCTGTCAGCAGCAAGATTTCACCCATAATTTTTTGGTCTCTTCCTGCCCAGGTGGAGAGAGAGGAGCCTGCTCTACTGCCGCCACCGGTGCTGCTCCTCCAGCTTCCTGTGTCTGTTTCCTTGGCTGTGTGATGCCAAAAGCTACTGTTGTGTGGAGCGGTGCTATTTTCTGTAAACCCTGGAAAGTAGAGAGGGAAGAGAAGAGGCATAGGGGGCTAGTGGTACCCTACCAGCAGGGCCAGGTGGGAGTGGGTATCCGGGTCTTTCGTGAAACGCCTGAACGTCTGGTTTCAGCCAGGGGACAGCCAGGTAACTCCGACGAAAAACAAAGGTGGGAAAAAGATCAGAGGTTTAGATCATTTGAGTTAATGTCAAAAGCCAAATGGGGCCCAGGGGCTACTCACCTTTTTTTGTTCAAACAACTGTCCCTGTGTGGATCTCTGCGGGCCACCAGCTGTGGTATGTGTCAGCTGGTGCCCCAAGTTAGGTACCAGATGCCAGGCAGGCTGTGTGTCTGCCTTGCTGCTGGGGTTCCCAGAGAGCCACCAGCATGCTGCTCAGAATGCAGTCCATACTGGGGCTTCTCAGTCCCTGTTTTCCCAGAGTGGAAAACAATTACTGTGTTTCCTAGTCTTCTGTGTACCCAGGTACCACTAGCATACAGCCGGGAGTTGGGAACGGGGGTCCCCAGTCCATGCTTCGCTCAGGGCCAGGGTTCAGATTGTGTCTCTGTCTAGGACACAACCAGGAGCCAGTTCACTTGACAATATGAATGCCTCTTGGTGGTTCTGGTTTCTCATAATGGTGGAGTGCTATGGTTTGCATTCCAAACCATATGGAATGCATTCCAATGAATTCCATTGGCTAAGAGGATCCAGGATTTCTACTGTAATGGGGATGGCTAGCTTGAGGTCTGTTTTCCTTGATGCCTCTAGTGTGATCATAATTGCGAATGGAAAAATGAATCAATCTGATTCTGATAGTAAGTAGGTGCTTAGAACCCTTGATATATAGAGTCTGAGTCACACTAAGAAGCACATTAATTGCCCAAGTGTTGGACAGGTGGGAGAATCTGGAGAAGGAAACAGAGTCGAAGATGTTGAGTATGGATTATGGCCCAGGATGTGGGACAGCAGTGGGATGTGTGGCTTATGCAACAAACACATTTTCTTACATTATATCTTTTTAGAAAGTGTGTTCAATCATCTATTTGAAAGCTTTTTGTTGCTCTTGATTCAGTGAAGTATCTGTTCATCTGATTGGTTAAAGGCCTTGACTATAGCAGAATGTGCCCTGCCTCATGTGTGTCCATTCCACTTTTTATATCATCATTCCCATAGCAACCAAACTCCTTATATAAACCCTGAAGGTACCTCATCTTGTTGGTGCTATGGACTTTTTCATTGTCTCTTTCATTCTCTGGCAGCAAGGAACACACTTGATCCTATCCAGACTTCCAGGGGAATGAAGGGCTATACTGTAACCCTTTGCCAATGAGAACATGAAGTCTGTGGAAGAATAGCTGTTTCTTTTGGATGAGAGGCTCATTCCACAAAGGCCCCTGGTGGGACTGAGCCCAGATGCTCACTGTGTGACCAGCTGGATCATGCAAAGTTCAATTCCTTTCACTCCTGTGTTTCATGCTTGCCAGTTTCCCTCCCTGCTCCCTGAGGTTACGTCCCAGAACAGACTTGTGTGCTAACCCTGTCTTAAACTTTGGTTTTGTGGAGTAACTGACAGGCCTAATGTACCCATAAGACCCTAAAGTAAAATAGAGGCCATCTCTATGCAGGGGCTTCGGGCTGTGCCTAGGAAGGCTGTGAACAGAAACTCCGGGAGAACTGAAGTTGTTATGGCTCTGTTTTTTTTTTTTTTTTTCTTTTTTTGGCTCTGTTTTTCTGGTTCAGTGTCAGATGCTCTGGCTTGCATAGAGGTGGCAGTAAGAGGCCAGTATCCCAGAGCAGGAAACACCGTTCCTGTCTACCTTATAGCAACCCTCTCAGCTAGACACATGGCAGTCTCCTCATTTTACCAGGGAGGGAGTTGAGGCGAAGAGCAGCTTGACTGACTGACTGACTCTCTCTCTCTCTCTTCCCCTCCACCCCACACATATACCCCCCACATACCACACACATACCACACACCACACACATACACACCATACCATACCACACACATACACACCACACCACACACAATCACACACACCACACCACACATACATACACACACACACACCACACCACAGACACCCACCCACCACACACACCCACACACACACCAAACACACACACACACACACACACACACACACACCATTAAAATAGAGGGATTAGTAGGAGGGAGACAGCAATGGAGAGTGACTATGGCATACTTGAAAGAAAACGACATGTAACCCAAAACTTCAATACATATCCACTAATGGGATGTCTTTATAAAAGAACCTTACAGTATTTTTAGTACTGGGGAGAGACGTGTGTCCCAGTGCCCTTGGGTTTGTCGCAATTCCCCAGTTGGAATTCTGCTGTTCTGGGTCTGGGGTTTGCTTTTTTTCCTGCATTTGTGACTAAATTCTTTCTATGATGTTTCAAAAATCACAGATTCAGTGAATCTTCTTTCTAGATTTCCTTGCCTTGCCCCCCCCCCTTTTTTTTGGTTTGTTATTGAAGGTTTCTGGTTAGTATGTGCTATGAAGTGAACAGTTTAGAGTAACAAAGATTTATTGTAAGGCAAAGCTGTATGTTTCAGACTGTTCAGTAATTAATATTGGCTTTTCAATTAGTTTGAACTTGGTTTTGGCTTTGTTTTTTTCTCATGTGGGTATTCTCATGTTTCTTTTTTTGTGTATATCCTTTTCCAGAAGGGTTTGGATTTCCTTTGGTGTTAATGGAGAGTTTCTCCAGGAAACACTTTCTTGTTTGTGATATGCCCAAGGTAGACTAGAGATGCTTAACAGCTTCTTTCTTTGTAGAAGCCCCACCCATGAACTTGGTTCTCACTCCATCTCATTCCTTTGCCATTGATGTAAACATTTGTGGTTTTAGTTGAGTTATTTTAAGCAAGAACTTTCAGAAAAACATGGCAATTAGATCTTACTAAAGAACAACACAGTAGCAGCTTTCTCCTGTCTGGAGAAGGGAAACAGAATGACTTCTGTAGGGCTCTTCCCAGAACAAGGGACACTTCCCTTTCTTGTCAGTGACCCTCATTTCCCAAAACATTGCAGTTATCTGGGGATACCCAGCCTCCTGTTGTGTGGTGTGATGTGGGAGTGTCTCTCCCTTCAGGCTTCCTTTGCTTGGGTCCATGGTGATGGAGGCTCTGCCTGGCAGATTTGTTGGTTTCCCATGTCAAGTCTGTATGTACATCTGCTGAGTCCTTTTCTTACCAACACCGCTGCTCCTGCCACTTGAGAGGAACTTCTCACTAGTACAAGAGCCTGAGAGACACCTTAGATGAAGTTGTTTCATGTGTTCTCTACCCAGTTGTTGAGATGCCAATCCTCACTTTTAGAGACGGGGCCAATTCTGTGTAGGTGCGTGCACAGCAGCTATGTGGGAGCCATGTTGAGGACCGTAATGAGAGTCAGGATTCCCCAACTGGCAGCAGCTGTACTCAAATGGGACAGCCTTCTGCTACGTACTTTTGAGTACCCAATCTTGCTACTCTCCTGTGTAAACACAGCTCTCCCCTTTAGGTGCAGAGTCCATTCAGACTTCCCTTAACATTAGTCTTTTTCTGAAGGTCTCTAGTTTTTCTCACAGTGGTGTTTATGGAGTGTTTCCTCTAATTTATGTGTCAGTGCAGCATCAGACCTGGTGTAATTCTTGACATTATTGTAATAGATGCTGAAGGCAAAGGCATACTGTTTGCTACACTGGACACAGGAAGTATAGGGAATCTTCACTGGGGTAGGTCTTGCTCAAATTAGAACAAGGCTGTGAACTGACTGCAGACACATCTCCAGTGTCTTCTTTGCCACATTTTTACATTTGGCAAGTCTTATTCTTATAAAAGTTAGCCAGGAAATGGCATTTCCAGGGATCTCTGACAATTTTTTTTAATCTGAGAATAACTGACTGAATCAGCCTTTTGCAGAATGAAAAGTCCCGAGGGATACAAGATATCCTTGGGCAGGATGTAGCAGACACAGGAGGGTGGGCATCTCAGCCTGGACTCAAAGAGAACACATCTAAATATATCTGCGTGAAAGTGGTCTTCTTGCTTCTGGGGCAGTGACAGCATCTATTTAAGGGTCACTGTAGCTGTGTGGTCTCTGGGATCTTTTACTCTTTGCAGGTTACTGATCTCAGCTCTGTAAGATTTTGCTATCAGCATCCTGTGAACAGCAGCAGTAAACCAGTTGGCTTTGATGCAGTTTCCAAAAGAGAAAGTTACCCCAGGGATTTCCTCAGTGATGCTGAGTGTGTAGGTTCAAAGGTATTTGAAGCTGCTTCTCTAGTAAAGGGGTCCTTCTAGAAGTACTCTGTCAAATAGCAGCATTCTGGGGCTTCCAGAATTAACTCTAGAACATTCTCAGAATCTTACAGGCATCCATGGCCTAGAGGCAGACTTGCAAAGTTAATGTCTAATATGTTTATCACCTGCAATAGACATGAGGCCCATAAAGATCCGTGGACCTCACAGAGACCACGTCTGCCTTTTTATTCTATTTAGTTTACCTTCTGTCCAAATGGAGTTCACTTCAACACTGCAGAATTCCAGAATATCAACGCCCTCTTCTTCCCCGCTCTCTGCGACATTGACATTACTTTCTGTTTCTCTGCTTCTTGAAAGTTTTAGTGTTGAGCACTTACTTTGAGAAGTTGCCACCCACCACACGTTTTTATAAAAATAAAGGCTATAAAGATGATGAGAAAGAGACGGTGGCATAGAATGAGGGCCATGTTGTATGTGTCACTTCCCACAGGTTCAAGAGGCTTGTTAGAAAGTCTAACTCCTTTCATCTGTTAGTAGGCCCCAATTAAACTACAGTTGGAACAATCTCTAGCACATGCCATAAACTGGGAACTAGTTTTGAAAGATTTCTTACTTATCTCCTATTCTAGACAGTGATACGTTTACCTGCATGACCACAGACATGGAGGTGAGCAAGTCGGACTTAAGGAGTCTTTGTTGGCTTGAGGCAGACCAATCGATGTCATGAGGCAGAAGGAGAGAGACAACCAGGAAGACATCACTAACAAGGATCAGAGACTGAGTGAGGGAAAGGGACAAAACACCATCCAAGATCAAGTCCATGTTACAGTAGGGAATGGAAGACAGCTGCTAGTCTTGTAGGTGGCAAAGCCAGGTGCTACTACTTGTGACAATTTGGAGTCAGTGAGCCCATCCCATTCAGTTCTGAGTGTCTCAAAACCCTGCTGTTTGTAGGGCTGTGACATAATCCTTCTCCCTGATGCCATGGAGTTAGAGCAGGGTTCTGAACATGACTGACTGGGGTTCATGGCAACACATGGGGTAAGTGTGAGCTTGGGGGCTGAGCCTTCCACTAATGCCATCTGATTTTTAGAATCCTGTACTAGGAATCCTGCCAGATACTTAATCCTGTGACCTGGGAGGTGACAATCATCACAGTTTATCACAGCAGGGTGGCTAAGATCCTGCGATCTAGGGTTAGTCTTGAGCCTTAGAAGTAGCCCTTGCATTCACCAGTAGATAAATGATCACAAGTTACTCTATAAAGCAAGTCCTTCATCCATAAATTATATTTATTTTAACAGGTCTTTATGAGGAATGCATGAAAGGCTTTTATGAAGAACATGTATAAAATATTTAGCACGGGGCCTGACATACATTTTATCCCGAATAAATAGCTCAATTGATAATAAGATACTTACAAAATATACTATATTCAGTAGTAGTAAAATTACTGATAACATTTTCGGTGTATAGTGAATAAATAACTCTACCCAGACAAAGTTAAGGCCCTTGATCCAGTCCTAGGGAAATTACCTTCCATACCTTTAGGATATCTAGTGTATCACGAATGCCCATGTTATTTGTGGGGACACCATCATAATACCAGATGAAATATGTTATGTAGATGACTAGTGTTTGGGCATCTTTTTTAAGTTGTTATTCAATCATGCCGCATACAATAAACTCAGGAGAAGTTTCTGAGTCGTTAATTTTCAGTGTCTACATTGGGCTGTGCACCTACTGGGAGTTAGATAAGTGAAGCCCGAAGCTCTGTATTCTCATCTTGTCCTCAAATTCTACCCCATGTGCCTCTTGACTTGACTGGCTCTAATTTGCATATGTTAAAATTATAATACTAAGTATAGCACTGTTTGAGTGCTGTGAGTCACCCTAGCAGATTATCAAACGTGAAGGCAAGTGCCTGAGGTGGGATGTCCTTGGCAAGGGGGACCTTGCAGCAAGTACCAGAAATTTTGGGCAAATCAAGGAGCTCTAGTACTGCCCTTGAGAAAAGCTAGGTCTACTTTTTCTATTTCCTAGAATTTCTATGCTCAAAAATCCTCCTCAAATTGGCCCATCTGCTTTTCCATCTTCTGTATATCCTAAACCCACACTGTTTCCTGGGAGCTGGAAAAGTATAACTTCTTCAGGGGTGCTACAGACACTTCATTTGCACACACATACAGTCCTGCACTCCTAGGGGGCTCCATGATGTTGGATTAAGGGTAGCAACTATGTATTTAACATTGGGAAGCAAGAGTCAGTTGGTGTTACCTAGATAAGATTAACATACCTAGGATAGCAGTTTGTTCTTTGTCCCTGAACACAGGGCTACTTCTCTTGATTGATTGATTGATTGATTGATTGATTGTATATTTGTTCTTGTGGAGTTAATAGGACAATGTCAATAAATTGATTTAGTCATTCCATCATGTGGGTTCCAGAGATAAAATTCAGGTCATAAACAGCTGTCACCCTTACCCCTGGAGCATCTTGCCAGCCCTCTTCCTTCATCTCACTGATTTCTATAAGTAAGAATGTAACGATCAGGGATTAGTCTGTGGCTTACACAATGAAGCTGATATTTTAAGGGACCTCCAAGTTTATTTCCCAGCCTCCCTTGTATTGAGATTTGAATACAAAGTTTGGAAGTCTTTAGCTATCATACACAGCCTGATAGTTCATTCTTCATGTACAGGAGAGGTATCTGTTATAGAGGTCCCATGACACAGTACAGGCAGGAAACTCCCAGTGACTTGTATGTTTGAGCATTTGTATGAGGCAAGGGGCAACACTTTTTTGACAGATCATATATTGCAGGGGAGAAATACACAGTTGTTCTGCACTGAATGACCCATTTTCTTGATGAGAAATTGTGCCTTGTTGTGTTTGGTCAGCTCAGCCACACATTCAATTCCTTGCTGTAACAGGACGTTTGGATAGTGGGTTTGGGGGAAAATAAGAAAGAATGCACTTCCCGTAGTTTGATCATGCATCATACATTTTGTTCTAACATTTGACAAAAACAGTCAGACTAGAGCACCAGTTTTACAATGTATATTTGGGAAACCAATGGCCCAGAGAGAGGTTTTTCAGCTTTGGCTTTTTGAGAGTGTGGTGTGGAGATTCACGATAGGGTTGTCTTCTGTGTTGTAGGATGTTCTGTGGTTACCTGTACCCACCAGAAGCCAGTACCACCTTCTCTCCCCTTGAATGTCTTACACATTTCTTGTCCTTCTGGGTACGGTTTCCCCTTGTTAAGACTCATGGGCACAGAAAGAATGCTTGCTTGTATTTGGAAGGCTAGCCTTCTATCTCATTGTTGCTGCTAACAGTTCAATAGAAGCAATAACATTTTAGGAGTTACAAGGAATTTTACATGCCTAAGTTAAGTCCTTCAAATTGGATTCTGAAAAGAAATATTTTCAGTAGGAAAAAGCGTATACTTTATGTTTTTCTTCTGAGATGATGATTTGAAGAGTGACTCTTTGAAATAACTCAGGCAACCAGAAAGAACCGGCTGATGCTGGGGGTTGAACTATTCAAGTGTGTTCCCTCTCTCTGTATTTTATGTCCTCCCTTCGAGGCCAGTATTTGTATCTGCTCTTGAATTTCTTTCTCCCATGTCTATTGCCTTGGGAAGTCATTAGAACCATTATCACAGTTGTTAGGACCAGATTTTTCTCATTTGCATCTTCCATGCCTCTGTGAATTGGACGTTTTCCGTCAAACTTAAACAATCCGTTTCTGCCACGCCAAAAGCACCAAACCAAACCCCACTGACTTCAGCTTTTGTGAAGGCCAGAGAGTCATGTGACACCCAGATTGATGGCTACGGTATGAAAGGCCGATGATGTCTCATACTTTTCTTGAGAACTGCATCTCAGCACTTTCTCCAATTTACATTCAGCTTCACCCAGCTCTTCCACCCTCTGTCAACACTTGGTGCTTCATTCTTTTTAATTTCTGCCACTCCGGTGGGTGAATATTGTTATTTCAAAATGATGTTTAACAAGATGTTCTCAGAGATGTGATGCCTAACCTAAAGAAAAAAAAAAAACCTCATTTCCTATGAAATAATGCGATGTGGGGCCTTTGAAGCGCTTTGCTGCATTTT
Source organism: Mus musculus (assembly GCF_000001635.26). NCBI lineage: Eukaryota > Metazoa > Chordata > Mammalia > Rodentia > Muridae > Mus > Mus musculus. The sequence continues at coordinate 85,312,082 of NC_000084.6, forward strand.
CATTTATAAGCATTTCTATGGGACAAGCACAGCACCAGGAGCTCTGACCAACCTCCTTCCATGCACCGCTTCCAGCAAGCTGATAATTAAATTTAACTTTTCAGAGGAAGGAATGGATTTCAGAAACATTTAATAATTTACCCCATCTCATATTTATGAGGACTTGGCTTGTGCCACACCACGTAGGTGGCTGTGGATTTCTTCCAGTATTGGCACTGGCATCGAAAGTCATCTATGCCCTTTGCAGAGAGAAAGAGAACACATGCAGAGGCCAGGGTTGGGAGAGAGCAGACTAAGGGAAGGAAATTCCCAAGGATACTTTGGGTTTCCTTGGGAAGGAATGGCACTAAATCTGATCTTCCATCCTGCGGGATTCACCACACTGCAGATGCTCTGGAAACATTTCTGTTGCAGCTGAGAATGGGCAGTGTTATAGCACTTAGATATACATGGCATAGCACCTGATACACAGCCCACCCCTGTCTCACACTTGTTCCTCTGCCATCTATAATCTCTTGTTTCACTTGGCCTCATACACAGGAAGAAGGTAGATAGTGTCTATATTTTCAGGTTAAACAGTTTATGCTGGGAACTCTTTAGTGACATACTCAAGGACACAGAATGGTTGGAACCAGAACCAGAATTCAAGTTCAGGGCTATTTTAGCAGTATACATATTTTCTGATTTCCTCCATGGCAGGAGCAGGTTTGACTGCTCTTAAGTCCTCTATTCCGTTGAGTCTGCCATTGACCGTGAGTGAGATGGGATGAGAGTAGCTTCACTAGAGACAGTGGCAGTGGCAGAGAAATGTGAAGGCGTGCTAGGACACTGGCTCTGTACTGACAATTCAGGCTCTTACACCCTAGTGATAAAGAAGGAGCGGTATGCCGCCACTGTAGATGAGATGGCATACACTGTGTAACCTTGTATTAATCAGGTCACTAACTTGGGAACCTAGGATACTTAACTCACTAACCACTATGTTTACCACATAGCCTTCCTTTGTGGAAATGTGAGTGCATGGCATCCAAGGGTGAGGTTTTAACAAGTGGGTCACATCAAGTCTTAGAGATTCACAGTCGTGAAAACAATCATTGTGGCTTGCCATAGCCAACAGTGCCCATCATGACTCACCCGACCTAACTTCTCCTTCAGGCCAGTGGTCTCTTTGCTACTTCCTAAGCCCAGGTCACTTTTCCCTGGATCTCCCCCCCCAGGACTTCCTTCTTCACTCAGGCTCCCCTTTCTTCACCCAGGCTTGTGTTCAAGAGCTCTTCCTCTCAGAGAGCACAACTCTGATGTAGCTCAGCAGCTTCCCTGGTCTCTGTGTTCATATACAGCCAACATAATTTTGCATGCATTGGCTTATTGTCTGCCTCTTCTACTTCCATTGCCCTGGAATGTACAATCGATAGATTTTCTGTGTTTAGACAGCATTCTAACTGCCTCTGGCAGGAGGGAAGTGATTCTTCCAACTTTGCTAGCTGGGTCTGTAAATCTCTGTGGATTGCATTCTTCCAAGAGCAGCTACTCAGTGTAGGTTGATTTGTGTTCAGCCTCTTTCTCATTTGCTGTATTTATCAAATGTTTATGTGCTCCTATAGGTTTAATGCGAAGTGCTGTGCTTAAAATTTCCACATAAATGGCATTTTGTGATATATCACATTTCCTCTTGTCTTTATCTCCAGTGTTTTCAGTTCAATCTCTATTCACCTGGTGCATCACTTTACCTGTCATGTGGTGTTTTGTTGAGTGAATAAACTTGGTTTTATTCATTGCCTTACTGGGTGATAGTTGTTGCTTACTTTTTGAGGTGGGGAGGAGGTCTCTTTAGATGCGTGCAAGAATTCCTTTGAAAACCCAACAGAAATGGAACTTCTGGCCCATGTGTCATGCATACCTTCTGCTTGACCAGACCCACCCAGTTGTACCAAACTATGCCATTTGATAAAGTATATACATATATTTGTACATACTAATTCAATGCTTGTGTTTATCACATTTATTTTACTGTCTAACAGGTGTCATACATGGCTCATTGTTGTTTTATCTTGTACTTTCCAGATTATTCCAATATCTTTATCTTCTCCTTGGGTAATTGGCCATTCATATTTTTCCCTTCTAATTATTTATTTATAAACTTGCCTGTGTTTTTTGCTGGATTACTTTGCTATTTTTTACTTGTATGAATAAATTCATTATGAGCTCTATCCACATTTTATAGCTATCTCAGAGTCTGCAGTTCTCTTTCCAATTAATTTATGCTACTTTTAATCTATACATAGTTTAAATCTAGTGTAATATTTTCCTTCAATAATTTACTTCTCCTTTTGAAACAGACAGAGATCACTAGAGAAAACTACAACCAATCAAAATGCAGAGTTGTAGAGCCCAGTCCCATTGGATGCATCCATAAAACACTCCCACAACTAAGGCTGAGGAAATGTTATGGAAGAGAAGGTGGAAAAACTTTAAGAGGCAGCAGATCAGGGAGTTTGCTGTGGGACTGTCTCCTGCTAGTATCAGAAGCTAGACCTGTAAAGTCTCACCAACATGACTACCCAAACATGACCAGGGCAAGGATGACCCCATGATGCTACAGTGGACAGGAGAAAGCCTATGGGGCCTCAATGCCATTTCTAAAATTTGAATGTTATTTCTAATTAGGAAGCTCATTTACATAATTGAGAATTAAATTAACACAGAAAAATGCATAACTTGGTCTTGTTCCTATACTTACCCTGTCTACTCTTTTTTTCTTCAATATAGGCAACCCTTTTTATGTATCCTGCCACTTGTCTCTGAGCAGATAAAGAAAGTAAGAAAATATTTTCCATTTTCCTGTCTGTAGACCAAATATCACGTTCCTATATACCACTTTGTGGCGTTTTCTTCTTACTTTGCTTCTTGTGCAAGTAGATAGGGAGGTCTTTATTCCTTTCTGCATCTAATTTATTTCCAAGTGCATGGATCCAGGCTAATGTGCCTCCAAAGTTTCCTGAATATGAGCATCTGAATGTCATGTCTATGGGAGTCACCCATGCTCATCCATATACATCAGTGGTTTCCTTTCCTTGCTGTATGCTTTTTCATTGTACAAATATAACAGCATCCGCTTGTTATTTTGTGTTGCTGGACAAATGTGTTGCTTCCAGGTTGGATGTTAGGAGTGAAACTGCCATGAACAGTTTCCCACTTATCATTTGATATTATTCCTGCTCATCTGTTGTTGGGTAAATATCCTATAGTGGAAATTCCAAGTTATGCCAGGCTTTAGTGAGATTGCCCAGACTATCCCTCAACAATTATAAAGGTTCCAATGTTTATATTACTATGCTAGAATTTAATTTATGAAGCTGCAGGATTGGTAGAAAACCTGCTCCCCACCTTAATTTGTAAAATAAAGGAGAGCGATGATTGGGCAGAAGGTAGGAAGACAGAAGGAGAAAATGGAAGAGGGAGAGGAAGTACAGGATGAGGAGGAAGAAAGAAAACAGAGCAGAAGCACATGGTCTGGAGAAAGAGCAAGTTCTAAGGGGTCTCATAAGCTGTGGAAGATGGTAGTGTAGTGGTAGATCTGCCCAATCTAGGCACACAGCATGTAATCATATTAACAGTGTTGTGATTTCCTTGCCGGGACATATTTGGGAGGAGATTTACTTCAACAAGATAACATGCATGTCTTCTCTTTCATTTGAAAGGAGACATTATTTCTAAAAGTGGTTACCATATAAACCTTCTGGACAAGATGGATTGGAACAAAAAAGATACCAGAATCCCATTTGTAATACAGAAATGAGCAAGACCCACGGAGAAATCAACTAAAGAACAGCTCCTCAAAAATTGTATCAATTCATATTTCCCAGCCACGCCAGGCCATATTTAGCAGTTCAATGTGGAAGTCTCCTGAAATCTATTTGTTTTGTGGGCTGGATTGTCTATATTTGTGATTATAATATTTTATAGATTTTAAATGTATTTTGATTAAAATACATTTGTACTTCATATAATTAGAGGAATTCTAAAGCAGACAATATATGCTAAAACCATCTTATTATATAATTTAACTAATTCAAAAGTTTTATAACCTGGCAACTTGAAAGAGTGAGGAGAATGTGGCAGAAGAAACTCTCATGGACTTTTAATATGAGTACAAAATTCTATAACACACAGAAAGGTCCATTCCCAATAGACATCACAATGATGAAGGTATCCACTATTGCCCCTCTTGGAACCACCATACTGTGGAACAGACACAAGGGCAGTGAGTATTCTTCCTGATTTAAGAATAGTCCATCTAGCCCTAGCTTTTAATGATGAAGTATAATATGGATTGTATGGTAAGTCTCATCCTATTTTCTACAAAAGTAATATTGACAAAGTAAGGATAATGTTTACATTTAGTTTATTGTCATGATTAAAATAAAGGTTGAATGGTGAATTTTATTGAATAAGTTTCTACTGCTGAAACATAAACATGAGACTTTTGTCTTTTCATTTGGAAAGTGACTGACTTTATCGACACATTTTTATAATATTCAGCCATCCTTGCTTTCCTGGGACAAATCCTACAATTTTATTTCAAGAAACAAATTTGAATCTGCCACTGATATGAACCTTTTGTTATTAATATTGAAAGGTGAAATTTCTTCTCATTTGGCTTTCTATATTTTGTCGGTTTTAATGCTGCTAAAATTACAAAGTGAGCTGGGAGAGGTCCCTCAGCTTTTGTGCTTGGGTTGCATGCTGAAGAAGAAAGCACCATTCAATGAAATCATCTACAGTTAAGAACTGTCAATGCTTCCATTAAAGTAATATATATGTATCATATATATGTGTGTGTGTATCATATATATATATATATATATATATATATATATATATATATGTATCATACACACACACACACACACACACACACATATGATATCTATTCACACAATAAATGTCTCTGAGTATGTTAGGACTACTTACAGCTCTAGCAATGCACTATTCACAGTAATTACTGTATCTTGTATTTGAAAGGACATTTTCAATGACACAGAGGAATTTTCTAAGAACATGATCAGACATACATTCTCAGAGTTTGAATTTCACTTCTGACTGATTATCTTTGTCAGAAATTCTCAGCTCTTCTGAAGTTAACACTGCTAGCATCTGCTTAATATATCTATGTGGCAAGATATCTGGCACCGAAGGGCATCTGCATCTTGCAGCATTTTGGCAACTTTTGGGTGACTTCGAGTGTGAAATTGAGAGTAGCTGTCCTGCATGGAAGGTTAATGATAAATTAGGAACAGACGCTGTGTAATTTGCTGAACTGAAGCCATGCTGCATGATGGTGGTTACTATTATTTTTGTTTGAAGCATAGTTGTAATCTCCTTTCCCATGAAGCACTTCAGCAGGGCAGTATTTTGTATCTCAGTACACAGTTACAACAACATTCTCATAACTCTCTCTGACACTCGCAGTTCGCATACTGTGTATGTTCCCGGGGGATGTTTTGTCATTCATATGGATAATTAATTAATTGCAATAGAGAAAAATTATCACTATAAAGCCTTGAATTGAATTATTTCACACCTTTGATCTAAAACTCTTCCATGTGTCCTCATTTCACCTCTCTGTGGCTTCACAAATGACCAATGGGAAATTGTTCTCAAATCTAGATGTGAATGCAGTGTATAACAGCAGAGTATGTATCTCTGTACCAGGTAAAGAGAAATTCTGTCAGCATCACTTTCCCATCCACTGAGGACAGGACCAAAGCTATCCAGGGTAAAGACATTGCTATGTGTGAGATGTCTGTGACTGGAGAACAGCTGCACTCTGATGACCCTTCACGTCTAGCAGGGTAGGATGTGCATAGTTAGGGACAAACAAATGCTGTCATTGGGACTCCATTTCTGTAAATAAGTCAGCTTCCTAACTTCTGTTCTTCATGCTTAAGGGACTAGAAACTACTTGTATCATTCTTAAAGTTTTAGTGATTGGTACTTGCCTGATGTAGATATTTATTTTTCTATTTCTCATACCTGTTAGCTATTAGTGCACATCTCTTTCTGAGAAAACTTATTCAGACACATGTTCCATTTTCAGACTGCATTGTCTTCGTTTTAGTGAGATATGAGGTTTGCAAATATTTCCCCCTAGCCTGGAGTTTTGTCTTTCTCTCTCCTCACCATTTCCTCTTCCTGCACAGACATTGTTTGATGCAATGGCACTTATACTTTCTTTTTCACTTTGTTGCTTGTGTTTGGTGGCAAAGCCAACATATCACTGCCTTAAACAAAGCTGAGCTGCCCGCCGTGCATTTTCTTAAAGGTTTTTATAGTCACATCTTATGTTTAAATTATTAATCAGTTTTGACTCTATCTTTATGGATAGTGTAAATGTTTAGTTTTTCTTTATGTATGGTGTGAGATAAAAGCTTAATATCATCCTTTTGCATAAGGATAGCAAGTGTCTTTCCCCCAAGATTCTCCTGTTGCTAGTTTGTGCTCTCGGCATCCTTATTGAAGACCAGTACTTGGACTCATGTCTGGAATCTCCTTTCCTCCCATTGGTTGACATATCTGCTTTTGATGCCAGTACTATACTGTTTTGATTACAATAAATTTGTAGAATATTATGAAATATGGATGCCTGTTTATGACTGCACAAATATTTTTTGTTGTTGTTTTGTCCATAATTACAAAAACTTAGGTGTCTTCAGTACATTGGTGGGTAAATTATTAAGACAATGGAATTATACGAAGAAATAAAGCATAAATTAATGAAATGACACAGCAGAGAATATAATACCTATAATGAAGTTTGTGAAATAAATCTGAAAATTCTCTGCAGCACCATGATAAAAAGAAAACTAGAGAGAGGCAATTAGAAGATTGGTGAGGAGGGGCTGGCAGAGGGAATGAACATGTGGCACACAGAGGATTTCTTTTTTTTTTTTTTTTTTTTACCATTTTTTATTAGGTATTTAGCTCATTTACATTTCCAATGCTATACCAAAAGCCCCCCTTACCCACCCACCCCCACTCCCCTACCCACCCACTCCCCCCCTTTGGCCCTGGTGTTCCCCTGTACCGGGGCACACAAAGTCTGCGTGTCCAATGGGCCTCTCTTTCCAGTGATGGCCGACTAGGCCATCTTTTGATACATATGCAGCTAGAGTCAAGAGCTCAGGGGTACTGGTTAGTTCATAATGTTGTTCCACCTATAGGGTTGAAGATCCCTTTAGCTCCTTGGGTACTTTCTCTAGCTCCTCCATTGGGAGCCCTGTGATCCATCCATTAGCTGACTGTGAGCATCCACTTCTGTGTTTGCTAGGCCCCGGCATAGTCTCACAAGAGACAGCTACATCTGGGTCCTTTCGATAAAATCTTGCTAGTATATGCAATGGTGTCAGCGTTTGGATGCTGATTATGGGGTGGATCCCTGGATATGGCAGTCTCTACATGGTCCATCCTTTCATCTCAGCTCCAAACTTTGTTTCTGTAACTCCTTCCATGGGTGTTTTGTTCCCACTTCTAAGGAGGGGCATAGTGTCCACACTTCAGTCTTCATTTTTCTTGAGTTTCATGTGTTTAGGAAATTGTATCTTATATCGTGGGTATCCTAGGTTTTGGGCTAGTATCCACTTATCAGTGAGTACATATTGTGTGAGTTCCTTTGTGATTGTGTTACCTCACTCAGGATGATGCTCTCCAGGTCCATCCGTTTGGCTAGGAATTTCATAAATTCATTCTTTTTAATAGCTGAGTAGTACTCCATTGTGTAGATGTACCACATTTTCTGTATCCATTCCTCTGTTGAGGGGCATCTGGGTTCTTTCCAGTTTCTGGCTATTATAAATAAGGCTGCTATGAACATAGTGGAGCATGTGTCCTTCTTACCAGTTGGGGCTTCTTCTGGATATATGCCCAGGAGAGGTATTGCTGGATCCTCCGGTAGTACTATGTCCAATTTTCTGAGGAACCGCCAGACTGATTTCCAGAGTGGTTGTACAAGCCTGCAATCCCACCAACAATGGAGGAGTGTTCCTCTTTCTCCACATCCTCGCCAGCATCTGCTGTCACCTGAATTTTTGATCTTAGCCATTCTCACTGGTGTGAGGTGGAATCTCAGGGTTGTTTTTATTTGCATTTCCCTGATGATTAAGGATGTTGAACATTTTTTCAGGTGCTTCTCTGCCATTCGGTATTCCTCAGGTGAGAATTCTTTGTTCAGTTCTGAGCCCCATTTTTTAAGGGGGTTATTTGATTTTCTGAGGTCCACCTTCTTGAGTTCTTTATATATGTTGGATATTAGTCCCCTATCTGATTTAGGATAGGTAAAGATCCTTTCCCAGTCTGTTGGTGGTCTTTTTGTCTTATAGACAGTGTCTTTTGCCTTGCAGAAACTTTGGAGTTTCATTAGGTCCCATTTGTCAATTCTCGATCTTACAGCACAAGCCATTGCTGTTCTGTTCAGGAATTTTTCCCCTGTGCCCATATCTTCAAGGCTTTTCCCCACTTTCTCCTCTATAAGTTTCAGTGTCTCTGGTTTTATGTGAAGTTCCTTGATCCACTTAGATTTGACCTTAGTACAAGGAGATAAGTATGGATCGATTCGCATTCTTCTACATGATAACAACCAGTTGTGCCAGCACCAATTGTTGAAAATGCTGTCTTTCTTCCACTGGATGGTTTTGGCTCCCTTGTCGAAGATCAAGTGACCATAGGTGTGTGGGTTCATTTCTGGGTCTTCAATTCTATTCCATTGGTCCACTTGTCTGTCTCTATACCAGTACCATGCAGTTTTTATCACAATTGCTCTGTAGTAAAGCTTTAGGTCAGGCATGGTGATTCCACCAGAGGTTCTTTTATCCTTGAGAAGAGTTTTTGCTATCCTCGGTTTTTTGTTATTCCAGATGAATTTGCAAATTGCTCCTTCTAATTCGTTGAAGAATTGAGTTGGAATTTTAATGGGGATTGCATTGAATCTGTAGATTGCTTTTGGCAAGATAGCCATTTTTACAATGTTGGTCCTGCCAATCCATGAGCATGGGAGATCTTTCCATCTTCTGAGATCTTCTTTAATTTCTTTCTTCAGGGACTTGAAGTTTTTATCATACAGATCTTTCACTTCCTTCGTTAGAGTCACGCCGAGATATTTTATATTATTTGTGGCTATTGAGAAGGGTGTTGTTTCCCTAATTTCTTTCTCAGCCTGTTTATTCTTTGTGTAGAGAAAGGCCATTGACTTGTTTGAGTTAATTTTATATCCAGCTACTTCACCGAAGCTGTTTATCAGGTTTAGGAGTTCTCTGTTGGAATTTTTAGGGTCACTTATATATACTATCATATCATCTGCAAAAAGTGATATTTTGACTTCCTCTTTTCCAATTTTTATCCCCTTGATCTCCTTTTGTTGTCGAATTGCTCTGGCTAATACTTCAAGTACTATGTTGAAAAGGTAGGGAGAAAGTGGGCAGCCTTGTCTAGTCCCTGATTTTAGTGGGATTGCTTCCAGCTTCTCTCCATTTACTTTGATGTTGGCTACTGGTTTGCTGTAGATTGCTTTTATCATGTTTAGGTATTGGCCTTGAATTCCTGATCTTTCCAGAACTTTTATCATGAATGGGTGTTGGATCTTGTCAAATGCTTTTTCTGCATCTAACGAGATGATCATGTGGTTTTTGTCTTTGAGTTTGTTTATATAATGGATTACATTGATGGATTTTCGTATATTAAACCATCCCTGCATCCCTGGAATAAAACCTACTTGGTCAGGATGGATGATTGCTTTAATGTGTTCTTGGATTCGGTTAGCGAGAATTTTATTAAGGATTTTTGCATCGATGTTCATAAGAGAAATTGGTCTGAAGTTCTCTATCTTTGTTGGATCTTTCTGTGGTTTAGGTATCAGAGTAATAGTGGCTTCATAAAATGAGTTGGGTAGAATACCTTCTACTTCTATCTTGTGAAAAAGTTTGTGCAGAACTGGAGTTAGATCTTCTTTGAAGGTCTGATAGAACTCTGCACTAAACCCGTCTGGTCCTGGGCTTTTTTTGGCTGGGAGACTATTAATAACTGCTTCTATTTCTTTAGGGGATATGGGACTGTTTAGAAGGTCAACTTGATCCTGATTCAACTTTGGTACCTGGTAACTGTCCAGAAATTTGTCCATTTCGTCCAGGTTTTCCAGTTTTGTTGAGTATAGCCTTTTGTAGAAGGATCTGATGGTGTTTTGGATTTCTTCAGGATCTGTTGTTATGTCTCCCTTTTCATTTCTGATTTTGTTAATTAGGATTTTGTCCCTGTGCCCTTTAGTGAGTCTAGCTAAGGGTTTATCTATCTTGTTGATTTTCTCAAAGAACCAACTCCTCGTTTGGTTAATTCTTTGAATAGTTCTTCTTGTTTCCACTTGGTTGATTTCACCCCTGAGTTTGATTATTTCCTGCCGTCTACTCCTCTTGGGTGAATTTGCTTCCTTTTTTTCTAGAGCTTTTAGATGTGTTGTCAAGCTGCTAGTATGTGCTCTCTCCCGTTTTTTCTTGAAGGCACTCATAGCTATGAGTTTCCCTCTTAGAAATGCTTTCATTGTGTCCCAAAGGTTTGGGTACGTTGTGGCTTCATTTTCATTAAACTCTAAAAAGTCTTTAATTTCTTTCTTTATTCCTTCCTTGACCAAGGTATCATTGAGAAGAGTGTTGTTCAGTTTCCATGTGAATGTTGGCTTTCTGTTATTTATTTTGTTATTGAAGATCAGCCTTAGTGCATGGTGATCTGATAGGATACATGGGACAATTTCAATATTTTTGAATCTGTTGAGGCCTGATTTGTGACCTATTATGTGGTCAATTTTGGAGAAGGTACCATGAGGTGCTGAGAAGAAGGTATATCCTTTTGTTTTAGAATAAAATGTTCTGTAGATATCTGTCAGATCCATTTGTTTCATCACTTCTGTTAGTTTCAGTGTGTCCCTGTTTAGTTTCTGTTTCCATGATCTGTCCATTGGTGAAAGTGGTGTGTTGAAGTCTCCCACTATTATTGTGTGAGGCGCAATGTGTGCTTTGAGCTTTACTAAAGTTTCTTTAGTGAATGTGGCTGCTCTTGTATTTGGAGCATAGATATTCAGAATTGAGAGTTCCTCTTGGAGGATTTTACCTTTGATGAGAATGAAGTGTCCCTCCTTGTCTTTTTTGATGACTTTGGGTTGGAAGTCAATCTTATCAGATATTAGGATGGCTACTCCTGCTTGTTTCTTCATACCATTTGCTTGGAAAATTGTTTTCCAGCCTTTCATTCTGAGGTAGTGTCTATCTTTTTCTCTGAGATGAGTTTCCTGTAAGCAGCAAAATGTTGGGTCTTGTTTGTGTAGCCAGTTTGTTAGTCTATGTCTTTTTATTGGCGAGTTGAGACCATTGATGTTAAGAGATATTAAGGAAAAGTAATTGTTGCTTCCTGTTATTTTAGTTGTTAAAGGTGGCATTCTGTTCTTGTGGCTGTCTTCTTTTAGGTTTGTTGAGGGATTACCTTCTTGTTTTTTCTAGGGCGTTGTTCCCGTTCTTGTATTGGTTTTTTTCTGTTATTATCCTTTGAAGGGCTGGATTCGTGGAGAGATAATGCGTGAATTTGGTTTTGTCGTGGAATACTTTGGTTTCTCCCTCTATGATAATTGAGAGTTTGGCTGGGTATAGTAGCCTGGGCTGCAGTTTGTGTTCTCTTAGTGTCTGTATAACATCTGTCCAGGCTCTTCTGGCTTTCATAGTCTCTGGTGAAAAATCTGGTGTAATTCTGATAGGCTTGCCTTTATATGTTACTTGACCTTTTTCCCTTACTGCTTTTAGTATTCTATCTTTATTTAGTGCATTTGATGTTCTGATTATTATGTGTCGGGAGGAATTTCTTTTCTGGTCTAGTCTATTTGGAGTTCTGTAGGCTTCTTGTATGTTCATATGCATCTCATTCTTTAGATTTGGGAAGTTTTCTTCAATGATTTTGTTGAAGATGTTTGCTGGACCTTTGAGTTGAAAATCTTCATTCTCATCCACTCCTATTATCCGTACGTTTGGTCTTCTCATTGTGTCCTGGATTTCCTGGATATTTTGAGTTAGGATCTTTTTGCATTTTCCATTTTCTTTGATTGTTGTGCCGATGTTCTCTATGGAATCTTCTGCACCTGAGATTCTCTCTTCCATCTCTTGTATTCTGTTGCTGATGCTCAAATCTATGGTTCCAGATTTCTTTCCTAGGGTTTCTATCTCTAGTGTTGCCTCGCTTTGAGTTTTCTTTATTGTGTCTACTTCCCTTTTTAGGTCTAGTATGGTTTTGTTCATTTCCATCACCTGTTTGTATGTTTTTTCCTCTTTTTCTGTAAGGACTTCTACCTGTTTGATTGTGTTTTCCTGTTTTTCTTTAAGGACTTGTAACTCTTTAGCAGTGTTCTCCTGTATTTCTTTAAGTGATTTATTAAAGTCCTTCTTGATGTCCTCTACCATCATCATGAGATATGCTTTTAAATCTAGGTCTAGGTTCTCAGGTGTGTTGGGGTTCCCTGGACTGGGCGAAGTGGGTGTGCTGGGTTCTGGTGATGGTGAGTGGTCTTGGTTCCTGTTAGTAAGATTCCTCCGTTTACCTTTCGCCATCTGGTAATCTCTGGAGTTAGTAGTTATAGTTGACTCTGTTTAGAGATTGTTCTTCTGGTGATTCTGTTACCGTCTATCAGCAGACCTGGGAGACAGATTCTCTCCTCTGAGTTTCAGTGCTCAGAGCACTCTCTGCTGGCAAGCTCTCTTACAGGGAAGGTGCGCAGATATCTTGTATTTGGACCTCCTCCTGGCCGAAGAAGAAGGCCCAAAACAGGACCTTTCTCAGACACTGTGTTGCTTTGGCAGTTCCCAGGTGGTACAGACTCTCACCTAAGCAGACTAAATTCCTAAGTTCCTTGGAGTCCCGGGACCAAGATGGCAACCGCTGCTGCTGTGGCTTAGGCCGCCTCCCCAGCCGGGTGGGCACCTGTCCTCCGGTCCGGAAGGTGGCCGGCTGTCCCCGGCCCACACAGGGTGCTGCCTCAGCGCCTCTGTGCTTCTGCCTGTTCCAGAAGCTGTCAGGTTCTCTGGCGCACCCTCTCACCTGTTCAGACTAATTTCCTAAGTTCGGCGGGTCCCGGACCAAGATGGCGACCGCTGATGCTGTGGCTTAGGTCGCCTCCCCAGCCGGGCGGGCACCTGTCCTCCGGTCCAGAAGGTGGCCGGCTGTCCCCGGCCCACACAGGGTGCTGCCTCAGCCCCTCTGTGCTTCTGCCTGTTCCAGAGGCTGTCAGGTTCTCTGGCGCACCCTCTCACCTGTTCAGACTAATTTCCTAAGTTCGGCGGGTCCCCCACAGAGGATTTCAAAGCAGCTGAAATTTCTCTCTATTATGTACTGCTTTGTGGATACATCAGTCCAAATTCATAAAAGATGAAGTACTAGGAATGAAAAAGAACCCTAATGCAAGTTAAGGTATTTAGGTAATAATGATATGTCAGTCATAGGTTCACCTAAAAAGAAGTAAAACTTTCTCATAGAGAAATAGGATAAAAGCAGAATGCTCTTCATGTGTGTGCATGTGTGTGCGCATAGAAAATATCTGTAAATTCTGTACCTTCCTTTAAAGTTTGCTGTGAATGTGGAAACTGCTCTAAAAATAAAATCTTCTAAAAGGAAGTGGAGAAAACAGAATCTCTCTCTCTCTCTCTCTCTCTCTCTCTCTCTCTCTCTCTCTCTCTCTGTGTGTGTGTGTGTATGTATGTGTGTATGGGATATAATATAAAGTGGTACAGGCACTTTATGGAAAACAGAAGTCCCATTATTAAAATCTAAAAATGTAAGTAATTTATGTTTCAGAAATTCCAACTCCATGTATATGACTACAGAATCAAAATGATGATCTTGAAGACATGTTTATGCTCACATATTCATTGCAAGATTCAAAATGGACAAAGAAATTTTAAATAACTTGGTAATAAGCCTAGTAGAACACACACACACACACACACAAACACACACATGCATGCATACACACACATGCATGCATACACACGCTGCACACACATGGTTAACTAGCTCCGAGTTATTAATATTTGTACTTGTCTAACCATTTTGTGCCTGAATGGTACATGTGTGCTTGTGTAAATGACAAAGGATGCTGATGGTGCTTCACACATTCCATAATACATGTGTAAGATAATTGTGAAGAAATGTGAACATGATGTGGCTTAGCCTTTCTAAATCTAGCTGTAAAGACAAGGAAGGCAATTTGACAGCCTATCCATTTGTAAGCTACAAAATTAAAAGGTTCTATAACATTTCCTCTGTGAGCACAACAAGAATGGTGATAATTAGAAAAAAAAACTCCTTAAAATTCCCTCTTGTCTGACATCTACATTCCATAAAACTTCTCTGTGAAAGACTGGAATGAGAAAGAGCCAGAAGCTTTGGCTTTGTCAGCAGAGGAATCTGGACGTAGCTTTTAGGAGAAATTCTACTTCCAGGTAGACATGAGCACTAGGTGCCTGCTTGTATTATTTAGTTACTCATCACTGTGAAAGAGCACCTAACGAACAGAAACAGCTTTAAAAGGCAAAGATTTATTTTGGCTCATGATTACTGAAAACATCAATCCATCATGCAGGGCAGCACGGAGGCAGAAGCTTGTTATCTATCTACAACCACCAAAACAAGCCATCTCTGGACACAAGTATGGCTGGGCTATAGGCACCAACATTCCCTCTACAGAAATACAACAGATAGAGTCCAACTTCTAAATATTCCATATATCCCAAAACAGAGCCACCAATTAGTTTCAAGTGTTGCAATATGTGAGTCTGAGGGGAACATTTTACATACTCATTATAATATTCCACTTGGATCCCTTTAGGTTCAAGATCATTTCATAATGCATGTCTTAGGGTTTCTATTCCTACACAAACATCATGACCAAGAACCAAGTTGGCAAGGAAAGGGTTTATTCAGCTTGCACTTCCATGTTGCTGTTCATCACCCAAGGAAGTCAGGAAGCAGGAGCTGATGCAGAGGCCATGGAGGGATGCTCCTTACTGACTTGTTTTCCCTGGCTTGCTCAGCTTGCTCTCTTATAGAACCCAAGACTGTCAGACCAGGGATGGTGCCACCCACAAGGAGCCCTCCCTCCTTGATCACTAATTGAGAAAATGCCTTACAGCTGGATCTCATGGAGGCATTTCCTCAAGGGAGGCTCCTTTATGATAACTCCAGTCTATGTCAAGTTGACACTCAAAACCCACCAGTACAATGCAAAATACAGTCACTTAATTTCCTTATAGTTTTAAAAGTCCAACATTGCTCAATAGTACAAGGTCTGACGGAAGCCATCTAGGAAAGGTTATGGCAAGCAAGTGAGTTTTCTGGAGATGGCTCACAGTTTTCATGGCTGTGGTGGGTGTGGTCTGAGGTACAGGGTCCTCAAGAGACTTCATCCCTGGACTGCTTCTTGCTGCAGACATACCTTTCCTGTCATTATTGCACACCTTATTAGGCAAATATCCTGCAGAATCAATATGAAGACATACTTTCATGTAGTAATGCTGTGTAGACAAATTGATGAGTTATTTCTTAATTCCTGATAATGATTTTATAGAATTCCTAAATGGTTACAAGTAATTTCAAGCCATTTATAGAATTAAAGCTGTAAATAGAGCTCTGTAAAGTTTCACATATCACAGGCAAGTTGCACTAGGAAAAGAAAGCAGGTTTGAAATAAAGTTACAATCAAGGAAAACATTCCTTCTACTTATAGAATAGTAATGAGGCAACTATCTAGTAACTAAAGGTTATAAACTGGGAATGGACAATATATTGAAGGTGCAAGGATAAGAAGTAAAATATTGACTAGTCTATGAAAAACTTCAAAACAATGATGCACAAGGCAGATTATTTGTCTCTTGACAAAACTATGCTTAATTATGACATAGAAATTATTGCTGTAAACTTATAATGAACTCATGGCACTAGTAACAGATAATGAATGTTTAGTCAGGTACCAGCATTAACGGAAAGACATGTGTGCAATTATGTTGTATCCTCTTATCAATCTATGACATGACTATTGCCTCAAACTTACTATGAACTTATAAAGGTAAAAGTGTTTAGAAAACTATGTGATCAACCATCCTGAGAAAGTATAAATACTAAAAATGACAATAACGAGGCGATTTTGGTACCTCTCTGTTTAATCCAGTATGTGTGTCTCTGTGTGCACCTGAACTTTCTCTCTTTCCTTTTCTTCTTTCTTTCGTTTTCTTTTTTCTTTCTCTCTGGTTTACAAAGAGTTAAGGATCTCAAAGCCTCCCACCTGGCCAGCAAGGGGCCTGAGTCAAAGAGAAAAGAACTCAAGTAACTAAGCCTTTTTTCTTCCCCCCTGCTGCTATCAACAGGAGTAAATTGCCAGAAACCAGTGGCTTTTGTCCACAGAATAGCAAGAGAGAGTTAAATTGCCAGAGGCCATCAGCTTCTGGTCCTTGACCTCAGTCCTCAGAACAGTAAGGGAGAGTTTTGTTTTGTTTTTGTTTTTTCAAGAGAACAGTTTAATTTTATTTATACAAAGAATTCCTTATATGAGCATTGCTTATATGGACTTTATAGATAAAAGTTGAGGATGATGTTAAAAAACAATAAAATGAGATAAACAGTATGAAATTTTTTGTATTAAATACCATACCTATTATAGTATAACTATTTTATAACTTTATTATTATTGTTGTTATTGTTATTATTAATAATTCCATTTGTTTAAATCTCAAATGATATTCCACTTCCTGGTTACACCTCCACCCCCATCCATCCCACATCTGCCCTCCTCTTGCCTTTTGCCTGTATGAGAGTGCTCTCCCACTCACCCACACTCTCCAGCCCCACTGCTCCACCATCCTCCTACTCTGGGGCACCATATCTCCCCTGGACCAAGGGCCTCCCCTCACTTTACTATTGAGCAGGAGAGAGTTTTAAGGCCAGAGATCATTCACCTTGCCTTTGTCCTTTGTCAGATGCTGTGTCCAACTTCAGTATGTGAATGCTGGGGCTGGCCTATGGCAAAGGTCCACAATTTCTTTTGACTCAACATAAACTCTTAACTATAAGACCGTATAAAATAAAATAAAAAAAAAACATTACAAATCTCCACAGTAAGAGGGCACAGCAAATTCTTTCCCCTTATAAAAGAAGAAAGAGAGGATGCCAGAAAAGAAAGAATGGACTAAAGCAAGACCAAAAACCAGTAGGGCAAATATTAAAGACTATGGCTCCACACCCAACATCTAAGCCTCATGATGTGGCATGGTGTGGACTCCAGTGGGCTCAGACAGCTGTCCTCTGTGGCCCTCTCAGCTATGGCACACATCATCATTCCATTAGTCTGTTTTTAATTGATGCTTATAATTTTCCTTAATAGATGAATCTGACATCTCTAAAATTCCCAAATCCCTGTAGTCTTTCCCTTGAACAGCTTCACAAATTGGCATCTTAGGACCTCATAGGCTATTTTGTGTTGCTTTAATCTTGCCACAAGTTTGTATGAGTCTGTCACTATTTCATCCTGCATGTTTAGAAAACCTGTAGCATGTAGATGATGTTAAGTTCCGTTCTCAGCTTGAGATGTAGTCTGCCTCCATGAGCAATATTGGTAGTAGCTGTAGATTGCTTTAGTGACTTCTCCAGGGGAGATACTGTCGTAGGAAGCTGTTAATAGAGGGACATGGTATTGCTATCTTTTCTCTATTTTCAAATGTGTTTGAAGCCCTGGAGCCTTTGATGGTTATTGTTCTGCCTTTAATGAGCCTTTTCTATTATCCCAGGATAAAGTGCTTACCTGATTTTTTTTTTTACCAGCATCTATCATTATAACAATTGTAGCATATTTGTTAGAACTGCCTTGCCCGAGATTTTAACTTCATACATGTTCCTTCCCACATCAAAGTGCACATTTTCACATCATTCTGCTTTGCTTCCCCCAATTTGTGTGTCTGTCTGTCTGTCTGTCTGTCTGTCACTGTAAATCTGGCTAAAGGCACTGAAGAGTAACTATTACACATTTGGAATTCTATATTGCCTTGAACTGTCTTTCACCGAATTAATTTGTCTAATCTTTTGAATTTATCCATACTCAGCATTTCATGACAAGGCAGAAAATAGCTTTCCCCCACTTTGATTTTTTTTTTTTTTGCCAGAGTATAGCATGAATGGCCTGCCTTCGAATTCACAATAAAGTCCTCATTTCCTTCAAAACAGTGGAGCTGGGCTCTCACTGTTAATATTTCTTTTGGCATTTAGTTTTTCTGATATCCCAAGGTAATGTCCTATTTCTCAGTGTTCATAGCTTTCTGCGGCTTTGATACTCCACAGCTACTTACTCTTCTATATCTCCCCCACAAACTATTTCTGAAAGCTTATGAACTACATAATCAGGTATCTAACAAAAAACAGCATCACTTCTTGTACCCATTTTCTGTCTTATTTACTTTTCTTACCACAGTGTTGAAACATCCCATTTCATGGTCCATTGGTCTGTCACTCTCGGGAAGGCATGACAGCAGAGGCTTTCACAACACTGTTATATCTTAGCAGCAGATAAACAGAATTTAGGACAGGAATATAGCTATAACCCTCAAATTATGCCCTCCAGACAATCACTCCCTCTGAGTGGGCTCCACTTACTAAAGGTTGTACAATCTCCCCAAACAGTATTTCGGGAACATAAACCTGTGGGGGTATTTTGTATTCAAACAATTATTCTACTCTTAAATGCTCAGAAGATGCCTGGAGAACTCATTGCTTTTACAAACTGATTAGAAAGCAGGAGGAAGATGTTTATGAAATGGCTTGCCCTTAAACCACTAAAAAGGGTTTGCTATAATCAGAACTATTTTAACAACCTTTAGTTGTATAATTTTGTGCATTGATACTTTACTTTCTCTGGAATGTAGAGCTGGAAGCAATCTTCATGATGACTAGCTTTGATTTGAGCTTGACTGTGCTAAGGGCACCTAGAGAGCTGGTAGATCATTATTTTGAGTGTGTCTGTGAAGATATTTCAGGAGAGATCAGGATTGGGCTTAGCAGACTGAGGGAAGGTTACTCTTATTACCGTGTGTGTAGTAATGATATCTTTCAGATCTGAGTAGGACAAAGAAGCAGGGGTAGTGGTGTGAGGTTTGATTGCAAGATATCTTCGCATCCTCAACCCCATAGGCTCAGGCATGTGAACACTTGATCTCCAGTTATTGCTGCTTTGTAGAGAGACGTGGGCAAGTGTAGCCTTGCTGGAGGAAATATGCCACTGGGAAGAGGTTCTACTTCCTGTTTGCTGTTGGATGTGATCTCCCAGCTTCCCATTCATGCCTCCTAGTGTGGCCATGCCTCTGATCCCAAATGAGGGACTCTTCCTCCTAGAACCATAAGCCAAAAGAAACTCTTTTCCTTAATTTGTCTTAAAGTCAAGATGTCTTATCACAACATCAGAAAAGTAGCATAGTTGAGAAAGGCCTATACTCTTCCTGAACTAGAAAACCCACCGTTTCCCTGATTTGAGACTTTTAATTGTGATTAATGCAGCAGCCTTCCTGGGTCTCCAGCTCGAGGGTGGCAGATGAGAGGATTTGTGACCTTCTTTAAACACGTGAACTGATCCTTTACCTTGTGAGCATCTCTTTCCTTATCGTGATGCCACTGCTTATCTGGAGAGCCCCAAATGACATTTGTAATTCTTTGTGCGGCATAATCAGAGCATTATCGTACACCTGACATTTCCAGCCTCCTAAGGCCCAGGGTGAGGTCAGTCACAGTCCATCCCCTCTGCTCACTGTGAATAAATATCAGACAACGACAATCATCCAGGGTCACAGCCGGAAATGCTGACCTGCGTTTGCTGTATTTGTGCTAATGAGCTTTGCTGTCTCAAGACATCTGCCAATTCACCAGAGTCATGGGGCAAACCAAATGGCATTTTGTGGTCTATCTCCCGCTCTCTCTCTCTCTCTCTCTCTCTCTCTCTCTCTCTCTCTCTCTCTCTCTCTCGTGTCTGTCTCTTTATCTCTGTCTCTCTTTCTGTCTGTCTGTCTGTCTGTCTCTCTTTATCTCTCTCTCACACACACTCACAGACATACACAGACACAGACACACACACACAGACACACACACACACACACACACACACACACACACACAACTTGTTTTTAAAGACTTTTTATCACCTTGAAGGATGATTTTTTTTACTTTATAGTGACTTCACTTGCACAGCCTTTCTACAGATTTTATTATAAACTCTATCCCTCTTATTAGGAAAGTGTTTTGATCATTAGTCACCTGGGTTTTGTGCTAGCACATCAGCAATAGGAAAGGCAAAAGACATGAATTTTATTTGAAATGGAAATAGGCACAAAAAAAATATCTGGTGAAGAAAGTTCACTCAGATGGCATAAGAACCAAGAGAGGAGCATAAACATGCTTTCTCTCTTGTATTTCTGTGACAACACAAGTAAGAAGCAGCTACACTGACTCCCTTTTCTGTCTTTCTCCTTTCTAAGCTGCTTTCCTTCCAAAAAGCTAAAGGAGAATGGGGAAAACAAATAATTGGTACCTTTTACCCTAAGAAACATGTTTCTAATGCAGAGAAATATCAAACATTTATTCTTTTAAAGGTCTACTTTATTTTTAACTATGTTTGTGTGTAGGCCCCATGTGTGGCCTTGTGAGAATGCAGGTGCCCCTGGATTCCAGAAGGGGCATTGGACTCCCAGGAGATGAAACTACAGGTGGCTCTTTTTTATCAGACTTTACATTTGAGGATATCTGAGGAATAACAAGAAATAGAAATGTTCACAATAGTAATTATATAATTTATAAATTATAAGTATAAAATGTGATAGAATGTATGGTATACATTTATAAAATATTTTAAAGAATGTATACATATTTTTAGTTCTTATTATTTCAAACCCACATTAAGTAAATAGAATTTATATAATATTTTTTTTGACAAAAAGTCTCTGAGTCATACAAATCTCAAAGGCATTGAAATGGTAAGCATTTTTTTAAATTAAATTTAGAATTAAAAACTATCTCTTTAAACTTTACAGAACTCTTAAGTAATCTTGAGTGCCTACAAAATCCTATGCATTGAAAGCTTGGTTTCCAAGGTAGCATGAGGCTGTGATACCTTTGAGAAGTTGGCCTAAGTTCCTTATATCCTGAGTGATGAGGCTCAAACAGGGTTCCGGGTCTGCAGCCCCTTCTTTCTCTTTTTTGCTTCATGGCTGTTTTCTTTCCTGCTTTGTGTTCTTCGCATCATGCATTGCCTTGCCACAGGCCCAACGCACCATGGGAGTCAATCTGGGAGGTTCCCAAACTGTGAGTCTAAGGTAATATGCTATAAACTTGCTGTTTGCCTGTGTTACAGTGACAGAAATCCTTCTCACACAAAGTAAACAAAAAGATATGTGAGGGAATGATCGAAGATCTTATTCCCTCAAGTTCATGTGGTTAGATCGAGTAGGAATAGCAGATCCTGTTTTCAAAATAATACTTTTTTTTTTAATGCTGTCAAGTAAAAACTTGGGGATAGTATCCTCCACACCATTTTACTCCAAACATTTAGCGTATCCTGGGATCTCTTGTGAGGTCTGTCTCAGGTGCACTGAGGGTGCAAGATCAACCTCTTAACAAGAATGGCAATTATAGTATTAATAACTAGCATTAATTATCACTGGAGACAGTGTTACAATGCAGGCATGTTCTTAGGGCAATAAACTCAAGGCACCGTCAAGAAATCCAGCAAGCAAGATAAAAACCAGACCTAGGCCCCCTACATATGTGTAATAGTTGTGAAGCTTGGTCTTCTTGTGGGACCCACAACAGCAGCAGCAGAGGCTGTCTCTGTGGCCTGCCTTTGAATCCCTTTCACCTAACTGGGCTACCTTATCTAGTCTCACTAGAAGAGATGCACCTAGTCCTACTGCAAGGAGTGTTGATATCCACAGGAGGCCTCCCCTTCTCTGAGGAGAAAATGAGGGGAAGTAGGGGTGGGGATGGGATAAAAGGAAGGGACTAGGAAGAAAGGAAGAGGGGAAGATACAATCTGAATATAAAGTAAGTAAAATAAATAATTCATTAAAAAAGAAATAATAAGTGCTTAAGGAAATTAAAAAAAAAAAGAATGTTAATTTGACTCAAATAGTCCTCACCTCACTGATCACTGACTCTTCCCAAGACCCTGAACTAAGAATTTATTTGCATTCTTCCTAGGACTCTAGTTAAGACTTTTCTCAGGAATATTGTAGCCATTTTGAAATGGAGGACTCACATCCGGTCTCACACAGTCAGGAAGGGTAAGATTGGGCTTGGAACCCAGGCTTTATGGTATGAACCGCTTTCTTCCCCTTAAAATGTTGACGTTCATCTCTTAGGGAATGATGGCATTACACCTAAAGTTCTGCTCCTTTGCCTCCTCAAAAAGCCTACACTCTTAAGACAGTCATGTACGGTGTTCTTGACAAACATCTGTTCTTTCTGAGAATGTGGGTAGATTTTTATCTTTCTGTTCTCTGCTGCATTGAAAGATGAAATTAAAAAACAATCCCACCCCTTTCTCTTTTCTGTAATTTAACAAACAAAACTACCCCACCCTTTGGCTTTGTAAACCTTAGAGTGAATTGATTTAGAGCCTTCCATTCGCACTCTATATTCACCCACAGAGTCCCCGATTAGGGAAGTAATCTTAAAGGCAGAAAGAGATCTTGACAACTGAATTTCTGCTGATTATTTTCTTCATTCTGTCATAAGGGTGCCTGTCAGAGCAACCTTGGGAAAGAAAAGTTGTTTTTCTTCAGAAAAAAGCACGCCGCTCTATTTAAGTGAACAAGCCACAAAGGCGCTTTTGTATTTTGCTCCTCAACAATTGCTGCATTTGAACATTATTATTGATTTCTTTTTCCTTTGAGGAATGCCTCGATGAGCTGAACGATTAAAGAAAATCTTTGCAGTTTGTGCTGCTTCTCTTGATTATCAGAGCCAAAATTACATTTTACAATAACAAGGTTTAAAAGAATGGATTCTTTCTTGGTGATTTGCAGAGGTCTTCCTGCATCTAAACCCATCTAACAGCTCTGAAATGACAAAGCAAGATGCAGAACAATGGTGGTGATATTTGGCTCATCTGGCACTCTCTGTTCTAAGCATCTCACTGTTGAGTGTTGTCCTGGGGAAGAAAAACGAGTCTCAGAGGAACAAAAGCTTTACAGCGTCAGTTTTCTGTGATTTTATCCTCATATATAACAAATTTATAGAGGAAAAATGTCTGAACTTACACAAATCTTCCAAATGTTACACATATGAGCATCTGTTGGATGCCTTCTAAGTTCTGAGGAGAGATTGTCTGCAGAGGAACTTAGGAGCTGCTTCATAAGACATGTGGTCTAAATGCCTTAATTATGCCCAAGCAGTAGTGGTCCAAACCTCTAATCAAAGCACTTTGGAGACCAAGGCATGAAGATCACAAGTTCCAGGCCAGCCTCAGCTATTCAATGAGATCCTGTCTAGAAAACAAAATAAAAATAACCCCATTTTTAAGAGACAGATTAAATTCAGTTGTGTATATATGTACACCACATTATAAAACTCTAAAGAGGTTCTGAGAGAGGGGAACGAGACTCCTGAAACAGCCATTTTACTTTGACTTTACCCAAATTCTGAGGCAGAAAACAGAAGTGCCTTTTTATTAGCCTTGGTGTATGTGAATGAATGCAAAAGGTCTTGATTCTCGTAGACTTAAGATTAAACAATAGAGGTGTCATACTTAGCTATAGAGAAACTTGTCTTGTTTAATCATTGAAAATAATTCATCTACATGGAAAATAGATCATCAAGGCTTATGACTTTGATTTCCAATGTAACAGGTGGTAGTGTCTGTATAGTGTCAGAGGTTATTCATTCAGGTGTGAATACACTGTCTATTTTGTAAATGGCTGTTTCCAAATCAGTGCTATCATTAAACACATGGGGGATGAGGATAAAAACAAGGAGTTATTCATTCCAAAGCTGTATTTCCGTTCCTGATCACTTTTTTTTTTCCGTGAACATTCCCATGTCATTTCAGGATGGAAAGGTGAATTCAATCCCACGAATAAATGGGATCTATGTTTTTCTTGAAAATGTGCTTAATTAAAGTCAGAGGAGTACTGAGAACTAGTTGTTTGATAAAGGAAGGCAGGTGGGTGGGTGTGCTTACAGCACGGCCGAGGCATAAAGTAGAGTCCCTGTCATGTACCAGCAGTATACGGAGAGCTTGAGACTTCAGACCAACCGTATGAACTCCCTGAACACAGGAATTCATACTACTCACACTGTAGCTCAATGAATTTACTTTAAAGCTAAGCAATTTGCCTTATAAATGGTCAGCTCACAACCATTCCACTTACATGGTCTCCCCTACAGATTCTTGTCTGATAGACCCAATCCAATGCTCTCCCCAAACTCAATGTTTCCACTCATACTACTTCCCTCCTGCTTTATGATATTTGTTCTTCACAGTCCTTTGGATAATGTTATCAGGAGATTTTCACTACTCTATTTCCTGTCTCTCATTTCATTGATTCTCTTTCCCTGTCACATCGCTGCATAACAATATCAGAAGGATGTGATTTCTTTCCAAGTCTTTACAGCTAACACAATAGTATTTTTTCTTGGAGGATGCCTCAGTGCACATTTTTAAGAGTATTCAGGCTTTCCCCAAAAGCAGCTTCTCAAATACTGCTTATGTGTTATTTGTAGATTCAGCAGACATATAATCCAGAGCTTGGAGAAGGTGTGACAAACAGCTCAGGTGATGCCTATGGGGAGGGGGTATGTGTGTCACAGCCTAGAATCCAGGCTAGGATTAATGACTAGTGCCATTTTCTTTGTTGTTGCATCATTATTTTATAAAGTGAAGGTAAGCTTGGGAAAACATAAGGATAGAGTAAGGAAGGAGTAATGTCAGAGAAGGGCAGCACAGGGCATCTGGGCTCCAGGCTGACATCTGCTCCTCATAGTCATGTGCACATTGACAAGTTTGAGAAAATTCCCAGCTTTTACTTCCTGACTGTAATGTACGTGGGTGACAGCTACCATAACAGGAGTTAGTGAGAAGAAAGGCAACCTCTACTTTATTGTTCTTAGTGCTGGGATTGGCACATGGAACCACACTCACTACACATGTGTCAATTACTTTGTTCTACTAATATTTGCAGAGTATTTATGATGTACATCTTAAAGTAAAATTGAATCCATCATTTGGAGGATCTGGGTTGTCATCCTTGTAACAACATGCAAATGCTAGTACATGCCGACCATCACTGGGGACGTCTGGGTTGTTGTCCCAACCATGTGTAAAAGCTGATACATGCTGACCATGCATGATGAAGAGAGGAAGACCTTTTTCTCAGGTGTACCTTTCCCTTCTGTTGTCTTTCAGAGGCAACTGCATTGAAGACTATGGTTTCATAGAAAACATTTGGTTACAAGGCGTATGCTAAGATTGACATATCATTAGGCTATGATTATCTTTACCAATGTCTTAGTTACTTTTCTATTGCTGTGCTAAGATACCATGACCAAGGCAACTTTTAGAAGAAGCAAGTTACTAGGAGCTTACAGTTTTAGAGGGTGATTCCATGACCATCGTGGGAGTGGGAGATAGCAGCCTATAGGCATGCATAGTGCTAGAGCATAGCTGAGGGTTTTTTTTTTTTAATCCTGTTCTACAGGCACAAGGCACAGGAACCTAAATGGGAATTGCATGGACCTAAAAGGCCATTCCCAGTGATACACCTTGTCCAACAAGATCACACCATTTAATCCTTCCCAAAAGATCCCACCAACTGAGGAACAAGTATTCAAATATTCGAGACCATGGAGCCATTCACATTTCAACTACCATACTATCTCTTTACAACTTGATAGTTTATTGGTCAAATAAACACATAGATATGCCTGAATTCTTAAGCTTTCAACTTCTGACTCCTGGTTTGAAAAATAAAGACTGATTTATGCAAACTAAGAATGTATATATAGCACCTGTCTGTTGAGGAAGTCACCACAGCCATATCTGTACCTGTAATAGTAAACAGACAGATAAAAGCCAACACATTGGGCACTCATTTGAGGCAAAAGCAGTTAAAATAGAAGGTTAAATTAGACACAGTAAGATACATATTTATCATAGTATTAGATAATCATTTTTTTCTTTCGGAAAACCTCTGAAGGGGTTTGCAACCCCATAGGAAGAACAAGAACATCAAACAACCATACCCCACAGAGTACTTCCAAGTGCTAAACCACCAACGAGAGTATATATGGACGGATTCATGGCTCCAGCAGCAAATGTAGCAGAGGATGGCCTTATCTGGCGTCAAGGGGGAGGGAGGCCCTTGGTCCTGTGAAGGCTCGATGCCCCAGTGTAGGGGAATGCTAGGGTGATGAGGTGGGAGTGGGTGGATGGGGAAGCACTCTCATTGAAGCATCAGGGAGGAAGAGGGGGAAGGGATAAAGGGGTTGTTAAGGGGAAACTGGGAAGGGGATAACATTTGAAATGTAAATAAATAAAATAACCAACAAAAAACCCTCATGACTAAGGGCTGGAGAGATAGCCCAATAGTTCAGAGCATTGGCTGTTCTTTCAAAGCTAAGTTTCACTACCAGCACCACAGCAAGTGGTTCACAACTGCATTTGACCCCAGACACAGGGAACCCAGTGCCATGTTCTGGCTGCTGAGGAGACCTGCACACATATGACACACAGAAACAGACTTGTCCTATACACATAAATTATGAAAATAAATCTGGAAAGAACGAAAGTGTCATCGTGACTGTCATGACTGGGATTGAAGTTGCTGATATTTGTGATGGAGAAGAAGTCCTGTTTTATGACTGGGAAGACTGAAATGTACCCCAGCTGGAGTGAGTGTGGGTGAACTCTACATTAAGAGCCTGGCCATTAATAGTGTCTACTCAGGGCTACAAAGGAAACATTGACCACAGATATTCTGGAATGAGTTACATGAGTACTCATTGAATACTAGAAAGGGTATGTGTTTACAAGATAGATTACTTGGCACAAATGTTTGGAAACAATAGCACTGAATATCTGCAATGAGCCTACAATGGTCCTGGATTCCAGAATCTTGAAGTACCAGTGTTAGCAGACATGCCTAATGAAAGGAGAGGTGACTGTTCACGTATGAGGCAATATTCTAACTCCCTCTGGTGCTTTCTTCCTGATGAGTAATTTGAATTTGTGGGTCTGTGGTAGTAACAGAAGATATATAAATATTGTGTAGCTTACTAGATGGTAATAAAAATGCAGCAAGATCATAACACTCATAACAAGTATATTCTTAGTCACATAGATCTCTTCATTCACTCAGCCCTGGGTATCACACCATTCCTTCCTCAAGTCAAGGCGAATCTTAGTCTTTGTCCCAAGAACTGTTGGAAACAGCAGTAGAAAACCCTTTTAGGATGGAAGCAAAGAGAACAGATGCATAATTTGCAGAATTTCAGGCAGAACTTCATACGGGATCAGAGGTAAATTGAGGTCATCAAAAGGTTAATGCCCTCATGTGGTCTTTGACCCAGAAGGCAGAGTTATTAAGGAAATTTGAAAATCTGTTCTTGCTGTTTCCAAAGGCATCCTCAGGTCCCATAGTCTATTGATTACATCTTTAAAAGCCCAATTTCTTCTACTTTCTCAAGGAGTCAAAGCTTTCATTTCCTTTAGGATGGAGCTAATTATTTTGGAAACATTCTGTTAAAATTATTTTTTTAAAGGATGTCTCCTGTGGCAAGTAAGATTGGACTCAGGGAATTAAGAAAATGAGAAGAGAGATCCAATTAAAGCCATGAGAAGAGTCTTGCCTTTGTAGAAAGTTTTGTGACATGTCACAGCACTTGTTAAATATTGTCTGAAATATTTCTTCAATTTGTTCATATATCTATGTCCCAAGAATTTCTGCAAATATTTTAAAATTTACTTCTCGTGTTTTCCATTCTCTGAGGTCTGAACTTGAATTGGCTGTGGGCATCTCTAATTAGGTAAAGGATGCTCAACCTAACCAAAACATGGGACTTTCATTCTCCCCAGCTACTCCCTTCTTAAGTCTTTTATTCATTTCTGTATTCATTTTCCCTGAAATATTTACTGAGTGTCCAGTGATACCACGAATGCTGTATACAGGGAGGCTGTCCTGAAGAGAGTAACTTTTGCCGTCAGGAAGATCAGGAAGTTACAAATATAAACTGTAATACCAATGGAGAAATAGGAAACCCTGTCAAAGTTCTTAGAAATTGAATAAGTGTTTGGAAGTTTCATAGACAAATCTCTTTTGCATAAATCCTTCAACGTTTCCAATCCCCAGAAATGAACAAACACATCCTTGTGGTTTTCTGTAACTTGGTCTCTCATTTTCCCAGTGTAGAAGTTTTGATTATCCTTCTATTCAAAAGCTACATTTCTTCTTTCCATTCCTTGGCTTTTGAGAACTTCTCTTTGCCATCATTCTTCTGCTGATGTCTTGAACTACAAGATTTTCTTGCTTATTTTCAGAGTTTGGAGGCATTGTGCAGAAATGTTTTCTCTGAAGGTCCCGGATCAGGCAACTCTCACACTTGTCTGTCTCACATTTCTTCAGAGCACCTGTCTTTTCTAAAGGTGCTTTTGTTTACTGTCTGCAGTGTGTCCCTCCTGCTGAGATCCAGGACTTAAGAGAACCCAAACACATCTGAGCTAGTGTCTATACACTATGCTACTGTCCCTGTTAAGATTGGTGGCTGGCATAGAGTATTTCAGATGTGTGCTTAGACAAGCACATAGAACTGGTCAGCAAACATTCAATGAGGCAATGAGCACGCATAAAATTGGACTGAAGTTTGAGAAGGAAAAATCATGACCCTTCTAAGTCTCCATGCCACTTGTTGGCACTGCTGACCTCACAGAGGCTTCCATGTTAATGAGCACTATAGCTCACTTAGCTCCTGCAATGGCTTGAATGAGAAATGGTATCTGTAGGCTCAGGCTTTTGAGAAATATATAATATGTAATATATCATATATGTATTGTATAATATATGTATGTATATTATATGTAGATACTTATATATTATATAATATATAAATAGTAATATATAATTATAATTTAGTATAATCATATAACATGAAATTTAATATAAACAGTTATATATAATATATAAAACTATATTAAATACACATACACACATGTGTGTATGTGTACATATTTGTAAGAAAGATTTATTTTTTTTAGTTCTATTCAAGGATCATCTTGTCCCATGAGGCTTTTTAAAATTCTAGTTCCCAGAATAAATGAATGTCTGTCCTTATAAAAAGCACAGCTGCCTTTCAGTCAGACATAAGTAAAGCTTATTTGGAGTGGTCTCTAAGAAGATTGTCCCCAGAGGAAATCTGTGGTACCATGGGTTCTTCATATCAATATACTTTTATTGTTCAGACAAAAAGAACGCTTTGCTCTCCCCTCCAATGTAGGCTGACCGATATTCTAGAGTAGGCATGTATTTCCTACTTGTGAACTTGGGTGGCAAGGCCTTCTTACCTTACCTAGTATTCAGCTTACCCCCACATAGGGGGGGGGGGAGGGTACATCAGTGAAGTTCTGTGAAATCCCTGGCACCCAGGTGGTCAGCCTTCTTCATTCCAAGTGCACCTAT
The DNA here is from genome assembly GCF_000001635.26 of Mus musculus. Lineage (NCBI taxonomy): Eukaryota > Metazoa > Chordata > Mammalia > Rodentia > Muridae > Mus > Mus musculus. The sequence continues at coordinate 85,341,850 of NC_000084.6, forward strand.
GTATATGCTAGGTGGCCTTTCTGGAAGATTGTCAATTACACAAGGTCTTGTTGACTCTTGATGTAGCTTGTATTTGATTGTTGGGTCAGAGACAACTACTTTATTTACTGCTATCTCCTGTGTAACTTATTTACTTATAATTGGGAAAATTATTCAGCTAATGCTCAATTTGTGGCAATTTCAAGAGACATGGTCTTTTTCAATACGTGCTTATTGTTGAGGTCATTTGTTTTTATTTTTTCACTTCTAGCATTAGGTGCTTAGATTCAGGCTCTAATTTTTTTTGGTTTCTAGACAAGGCTTCCATTTTACAGTTTTCCTTCCTTTTAGCTCCTGTCTTATTTTCCCAGAGACTTCAGCAGCTACTGCACACCGCCTCCTTGTTTCTGTGCTCATGCTGAATCATGAAGATTGAGTCCAAGAGTTGATTGAACTTCCAATGGCACGTCCAGTTTCTATAATGGAAATCCCCTTTTTATACTGTGATTGAAGTATAAATGGCAGACACACAGACATTTTTCACTACCAGGTACAATGAAGAAGTATTTCTACATAAAAATCTTAGAATATAAAACAGATGTAACTTCAGAAGCATTAAGGTCTTAATAAATGTTTAATACTCTTTTATAATTGTATTCTCTCTAACTGAACATTAGCTGAGTCTATAACTTTAAATACAGACAAAAGAGAAGGGTTATGAATCTAAAACTCTATATTTGTGAAACAATGAAGACAATTGCAAGTTGTTTAATATATTTTTGTTATAATCCTTAAAAGAAAGTTCCTAATATAAAATGTCTAACTCCTGATACAGATTTTAATATGATTATTACCCTTCATTTAACTTTCTAACTGATGATCAACTTCTAGCTATTTTAAAATTTAAATTTCAGAACTGTTATTATCTCTGAATTTCCATATATATGCATAGGAATGGCATTACAATATTGAAGATGTAAAACAGTTAATAATGGTATAAAACACTCTGAACAACTTATAATTGGGTAGATAAATGTTCTAATTACGATCTGGAAAGAATAGACTCCAGATTTTGTAGGAGCTTGGTGTGAATGTTAATTATGAGGGACCTCCTCGGGAATCAAACTCAATGGAAAGAGCTGTGACAGACCAGAGAATCAATAATTTGTTGCAGCACATTCAGAATAAATGAAAAGCAATCATGGTGATAGTCAAAGAAGCAATAACAGAAATGGAGGAAGAAAGACTATCTGGTCATTCACTTATAAATCTTCCTATTTTTGAATCTTCAAATATTATATCTAGAATGTTAATAGTTAAGTCTATCTAAAAGAAGAATTGTTAAATAATACTGAAGTTGACAAGGTAATAAAATACTCACCATTTTTTTTTTTTGGTTATTCCTTTAAGACATGTCTGAAAATAAGGGGTTAGCTAAGTAGAAGAAGGAAGAAACTTTCAGGTTTTTCTCTGATCACTTGACTCTGCCTTTCCTGAACGGTGCTGCAGTTTTGTGTCAACTTGACTCAGGTACAGTCATGTGGGAGGAGGGAACCTCAATTGAAAAAAAAAAAGCCTCCATAAGCTAAATTGGCTATAAGCAGGCATGTAAGGCATTTTCTTTCTTTCTTTTTTAAAATTGGATATTTTATGTATTTACATTTCAAATGTTATTCCCTTTCCTGATTTCCCCTCTGGAAACCCCCTCTTCCCTTCCTGCTCCCTCTGTTTCTATGAGGATGCTTCTCCTTCCATACACTCCCACCTCACCACCCCGGCATTCCCTTATACTGGGGAATGGACCCTTCACATACCAAGGGCTTCTCCTCCTATTGATGCCAGACAAGGCCATCCTCTGCTACATATGCAGCTGGAGCCATGGGTCCCTCCATGTGTACTCTTTCATTGGTGGTTTAGTCCCTGGGAGGAATGGGAGGTCTGGTTGGTTGATATTGTTGTTCTTTCTATGGGGTTGCAAACCCCTTCCACTCCTTCAGTCTTTCCTCTAACTCCTCCATTGGGGACCTGTGCTCAGTCCAATGGTTGGCTTCGAGCATCTGCCTCTGTATTTGCCAGGCTCTGATAGAGCCTCTCAGGAGACAGCTATATCAGGCTCCTGTCAGCCAGTACTTCTTAGCATCCACAATAGTGTCTGGGTTTGGTGTCTGTATATGGGATGGATCCCCAGGTGGGGCAGTGTCTGGATGGGTTTCTTTCAGTCTCTGTTTCACACTTTGTCCATGTATTTCCTTTGGACAGGAGCCCTTCTGGGTTAAGAATTTAGAGATGAGTGGGTGGCCCCATCCCCTACCAGGGGCCTTGCCTAGCCTCTGGATATGATCTCTACAGATTCTCCCTCCCCATTGTTGGGCATCAGGGGAACTGGGGATAGCCACCAGCAAATCCCAGATGCCAGGAAAGCAAGAGGCTCCCAGGACCCAACAGGGATGAGATTAGCTACAAATCATTTTCTTAATTAGTGATTTATATGGGAGGGTTCAGCTCATTGTTGGTGGGACCATCCCTAGGCTTGTTGCCCTGGATTCTATTAGAAGAAGATGAAGCTGCTTCCCTCTCATGGCTCTAATTTCGTGCTCTTAGCAGGATGCCCCAATCCTACTACCCACAGATAGCACAGCTCCAATTTCACAGAAGTCTTGATAAATGTTTAATACTTTTTTATAATTATATTCTCATGTATTCTCCTCCTGCGCACATATTTGATGTTCAGTATTCTAGGCTGGACCATCTTTTTTTTTTTTTTTTTTTTTTCTGATCAACTTATTTCTTCTTGGAATTGAAGATATTATCAGGGACAAAGCTCCAAGCTGCTTTGTCTTGTCAGTACAAATGACAGAGTGACTTTTAACACTTTGAGGAGTGACCTGAGCAGCAGGATTTTGCTGAGCTTACTTCGTAGTATTCAGGAGAACATGGTGGAAAATGAGCAGGTAGGCTTCTCTCCAAGATGAGAAGGGTGTCCTCAGAATGTCATTTCCTCAATGCCCTAAAAGCAAAGCTCCACCAGCCTGAAAAGCTGAGTATGGCTCCTGGAGACTGTACTGAAATATATATTCTTGGTTTCGCCATAATGAGTAAGGGAAGACACTGAGAATTTAGGTGCGGGTGGTCAGTACTTTACATGGAATGTGTAGGGACTGAGGTCGGCTATAATATATCTATTTCATTGTATTTTGTAAAGGAAACGTTGACAGCTGTCTTTGTAACTTGCCCTTTGCAATGTTTACAATGTTTGGGAAGGTCTGAGAATTAATTCTAGGTCCCATCCCTGTATAACTACAGTGTTCATGATGACTTTAATTTCCCTCGCTTAATTATATGCTTACTTTATCTCCTCAACTCCAGCCTTTGACAGAGAAAAGGAAACTGGCAGAGTGACCACTTGCGTTTTTTCCTACATTGTCTAGGATCCAAGACTTTGAGATAATTGATGTGGTGCGTCTTTTTCCTGAGGTCTGCGTTTGTAGCTGGCAGGTCCCCATCATTCTCATCTAGGCGAGGATGCTCTTTTCAACTGCCTCCTTTCTTCATCACCATCCTTCCATTTAATTAATTAGGAAGTGCAGGAAGTGCTGTAATTATTCAGTGAACTGCACTTTATTGGATGTGGCAAGCAAATGTATAATTTTAGAACATTTTAAAGGAGATGATGGACAGTTCAACTTTGAGCCAGGAGCTAAATTGGCAGCTAAGATGACCACCTGAACATCCATTTAGGACAAATGTAGGTGAAATTAACTTAATGCTAATATGAGAGAACCAAGGAACTGAGGTGAGGGGGTGGATTAAGGCTAAAGAAAGCCCAGAGAATCACAGAACTTGGATATCTGGGTAGCTCAAACCCATTAGTAACCCAGTTTGTTGGCCTCAATGGGATCTCATATTTTTACATTTTCTGTGCCTCTGACTTTCTTACAGAATGTATTAAATATAGATTACGCTACAGGTATAAAACATTTGACCCCCAAAGCTTATTATTTAGTCCTAGTAATATATGCAGAGCTAGTAAAAAATGTATGGGAGAACATTGACTTTTAGCCTTTAAATTATACAATTTTCCACATGTTCTGTAAGAGATGGTTTCATCTGTATGATGACTGTGAACTAGGAGTGCCAACCCACTTCACATTTTTTAATCCCAGCTTTCCTCTTAATAGGCCCTGTCATCACTGTGCTCTGTGACTCAAGTGCCTCTGGGAGTCCCGGAGCTCACCTTTGGGGACTTCTTTATGAGTGAATAATGGAGTTCTGAACAGCATCAACAGCATGAAGCTAGCCACAGGGCAGCAATAACCTTGAACCCATCAGTCTGAAGTCAGTGTCTAGATGCATAAACCAAAGATAATTGTCCAACCCAGTGGTTCTTAGGCTCCATAATGCTGCAACCCTTTAACACAGTTCCTTATGTTGTGGTGATACCTCACAACCATAAAATTATTTTTTGTTGCTACTTCATAATTGCAATTTTGCTACTGGTATGAATTATAACATGAGTATCTATGCCTCTTGATGGTCTTAGGCAACTGCTGAGAAACGCTTGTTCAACTCTCAAAGGGGTCTCAACCCACAGGTTGAAAATGGCTGCTCTAATCAACTCTTAAGGTTACCTGCAATTTAGCCAGGTATTATGTATATAAAGTTAAGGTACTTGGGGACCATTCTTCTCTTTCATGACATGTATGCCACAATAACATATTTGCATATTGTTTTTCACCCTTTGTAAGACAAAGAACAAGAAAGTTACTGCAACTTTAATGTGTACAATTTGAGAAAATGCTCAGCAATTGTTATGGCTCATGGCCTCTGGGGCCTTTTCCCTCATCCTGCTTCTCACCCTGACCATGCCATAAAGTTTTTCTCCATGTTTGAGACCACTGGCTGTCTTACTTACTTTTGTTGTTGCTGTGATACAATACCCTGACAAGAGCAACTTAGCGAGATGAGCATTTGTTTTGGCTCATCGTGTCTATCAGGTCTATTGTGGAAGGGAAGTTAGCCAGCCAGTCACCTCGTACTTGTAATCAAGAATCAAAGAGAGATGAGCACTAGTACTCAGCTAGCTTCATGATTTTTATACAGCCCAAACAGAATCCCAGGAAATAATCCTGCCGAAATTTTGCCTTGATCTTCCCACTTTGATTAACTTAATCAAGAAAATTACAGGCATGTACAGAAGTGAACTAATTTAGAACTCCCTCATGTGTGCCCAGAGGCTCATCTCTAGAGTAATTCTAGATTCAGTCAAGTTGACAATCAATAACTACCACAATGCTATAAAAACCATAAGCAACTTTGTGCATCTAAAAATTTGTCTGCTAAAATTTTAGGTGATTTATGGAAATGAAAGGAACTCTACATACTCCCAGAGGACAAAAGTTGGGCTGGAGAGATGGCTCAGTGACTAAGAGCACCAACTGCTCTTCCAGAGGTCCTGAGTTCAATTCCCAGCAACCACTTGGTGGCTCATAACCGTCAGTAATTGGATCGAGTGCCCTCTTCTGGTGTGCCTGAAGACAGCAACAGCATACTCACATACATATGATAAATAAATCTTAAAATGAAAAAGAAAAGAAAGAAAAAGGAAGAAAGAAAGAAAGAGAGAGAGAGAGAGAGAGAGAGAGAGAGAGAGAGAGAGAGAGAGAGAGAAAGAAAGAAAGGAAGGAAGGAAGGAAGAAAGAAAGAAAGAAAGAAAGAAAGAAAGAAAGGAAGAAAGAAACTCTACATATTCCCAGAGGATAAAGGTTAACACCAAAATAGTGGCAATCCTTTTCATCTATAATGGTGAGCTGCCTGCAAGATTTGCCCATACAATAGTGGCAGGAATGTTGTGAGAGTAACCAATCACTGGCTGACTGGAATTAAAGCGTACTCCATGAGATGGAACTAATGCCATATACTGCCCAGGTGACCAAGAATCTGAGACTGGGGAAGCTGTAGACATAAGAAAAAAATAAAATATTACTGTTCTGCTAAAGGAATGTAGCAATAAAATGACTCCTAATTATATTTGACTATACTCATAGATAGGTGCCTTGATCAGCCATAATCCGAGAAGCTTCCTCCTGAAGCAGATAGGAATAAATACAGAGACTTCCAGCCAGAGAAATTGTGCAGAGAATGAGAGATCTTGGAACAGTCAGCCCTAAATGGATTTCACCATCAGATCCCTCTACTCCAGGCTCAGGAAACTCTTTGTAAGTGGAGGACACACACAATAAAACAAGACCACCACCCAAAGCAACATGAGCAAAGCTCATATGAGCTCACAAAGACTGAGTCAGTATGCTCAGGGCCAGCAGAGGTCTGCTTCAGGTCTTCTGCTTATATACTATGGCTTCTAGCTTAGTGTTTTTAATGGAATTCCCGAGTGTGTCAATGAGTGGCTCTCTGTTTTGTAATGAGAGAAAGAAAAGGTATGGATGTGGGTGACTGGAGAAATTGGAGGACTCTGAGAGGAGTAGGGGTAGGGAAATTATAATAAGTAGAATATGTTGTATGAAAGATAATCTATTTTCAAAGAAGACTCTAGATGTTTTCCTACTGACAGTAGAGTGTCTCCTGTGCCCTTTAAGTAGAGACTGGACTTAAGCAGAGAGATAGGTGTGTACACTGTGGTATATATGGATTCCACCTAGTGTGAATCGAAGACACATAAAGTTCACTGTTGATTAAAGCCCATTTCAGTTTATTTAAAGAAATCACATCTATAAAACCACACTGTCTTTTATGGGATCCACTAGCAACATGTTGCTAGGCGTACTTGCATTATGGCTAGCTTGAACAGAGATTCTTTTAAGTAGAAAAATATGCTTATTATAGCCAAAACTTACTTTGGAGAAAAGGGTGTAAATTTGTAAATTACTTACAAATAATTTTAGATGAATTATACGATAAACTATAGTATCCTGTACACATGAGGTTAAATAAAATGTATTAATGAAGTTTTATTAATTTCCTGTTACTTTTATGGCACAGATGCTAGAAAATTTAAAATTTTGTATGTTGTTTTGTATGTTATGCACCATATGTCTATTAGGTAGTACTACTATAAATATATTTTAAATGATTTCATGAAAGTCCCAAATATTTCTATTTTTTTATTACGTATTTTCTTCAATTACATTTCCAATGCTATCCCAAAAGTCCCCCCCTCCCCCCCACTCCCCTACCCACCCATTCCCATTTTTTGGCCCTGGCGTTCCCCTGTACTGGGGCATATAAAGTTTGTCTGTCCAATGGGTCTCTCTTTCCAGTGATGATGGACTAGGAGTTTATAGCAGCAAGAGCAAAGAAAAACATTCATCTATTCTCAAAAAAAGAGTTCCGAAAAGTGTCAATGTAGATCCTCTGCTTGGGATCAGGGAAGAGTCTACACACATGATAAGATGCATGGCAGATAGCAGGGACTGAGACCAGCAGAAAAACGCTGTTTAAAAATAAAGACCATCTATTACATTCTAGCTAATATATTAAGGCTCAGTTGACATGAGATAGTTAAGTGAGGCTAATCATTGAGATAATGTTATGCACTATCAATATTCAAGAAATATTTAAGTACCCAAGATACTCTTCTGTTAGTGATCTCTGACAACAACATGTCCATTCTTTGAAGGGTAATGTTCCTTAAAGATCTTTCTGATATAAACTGGGACAATGTTTAGAAAAGGAAGATGGAAGCTGTACATCCATTGGACCACTAGAGATTTGAAGCAAGACTGTAACTTCCCATATCTGCTTACCATCCTGAAGAAATACTTTTTGTTATTCTTTCCCCAAGCACATGGCTGGTGAATGCTTGCACTTGCAGCCAAATGGAAGATTTTCTGAGCATTACCATAAGCCCCAAACCAGACATTCATAAATTCCTTGCTGACTCTTGCTTTTGCTATGTTTTATGCTATGGAATTTTGGTCTTCTTTCAATTTCTTTTCACTAATAACTTCCATAAGTCTGCTTGGGTTGATTTGGTAACAAATGTACACAAACAGACCTGCCATCTTAACCAAGATCTGGAACTTTCTGTCACTTCAAAAATTCCTTGTGATGCTTATTAAGCAACAATTTCACACCACTGTGAGTCCTTAGCAATCTGATTTGTGAACACTGGTTTCAGTTTTGACTTGTTTGGAAACTTCATATAAATGTACATTTTGGTGTCTGAATTCTTTTGCTCAAAATCTTATCTTTGAGATTCACCCATGCTGTGATATAATCAATGTTTTCTGTTTACTTACTTTATAGGTACAGCATAATGTACCATGTCCAGATAGAACACATTTGCTTTATTCTTCATCAGTAGGCATTTGAGTGATTTCCATTATGGGGCTATTTCATTTAAAATTGGTATTAACACTCACGTGCAGGTTTCTTGCAGACCAATATTTTTGAATTAATTGAATAGATATTCGGGTCCATGATTGGAGGATTGTATCTAAGACCATGTGGCATTCCATTATGGGTTCTGTACTTTTTGTTTGTTTTTTGAGACAGAGTCTCACTATGTCACCCTGGCTGGTTTAAGACTAACTATGTAGATGAGGATGGCCTCAAACTCACAGAGATATGCCACTATGAAGCTATCAAATTATGTCTCAAAGTTTCCATGCCAGTTTAAATTCCTAGCAGCAGGGGCCAAGACATTTTATTGATCCACAGACCTATTAGACTTTATTGTTGCCTATTTTGTTTTGTCTTAACCAACTTTAGCAATCCACCTATGTGGAGACATCACAAGTACACAGGGGTCTATACATCACATCTGGATAGTAAGCTACACATCACATTACTACTCTTTTCTAGAGGTTGTGGGAATGAAACACGAGACCGTATTCACACTAAGCAAGTGTTCTATACCACTGAGCTACACCCTTAGTCCACATCGTTTATTAACTTGCAAATATTTTTGAGACAGGGTTTGACTGGTTGAATATTTGCTGTGCAGGATAGGCTGCCCTTGAACTCGCAGAGATCTGCCTGCCTTTTTGGATTTGGATTTAAGGGCATGTAACCACCACACCTGACTTAACTTGCAGTCTTTAAATGAAACAAACTGTTGAGACTCTTGATATGATTATTGATGATCTGTGTAACTTCGTTGATACCCATTCCCTGGACTATTCTTGGGCTGCTTTTTATTGTTGAATTTTAAGAGCTTTCAGTTGTCTTGGATACAAGTTCTTTATCAAAGATGTGTTTGCAAACACTGTCTTCCAGTCTGTGTTTTTTTTTTTTCAGTCTCTTTAAGTATCTTTCATAAAGTAGAAATTTTTAATTTTAATATATTCAAGCTTAATGTTTTCTAGTAGAGCATTTTAATTACTTTTGTAATTTTATTTACTATACTTTAACTTATTTTTCTTGCTATACATCAGAATTTTATGAATATATTATTAAAAATGTAAATTCTCAAGTCTCCAGTCAGCTAAATTTGTATCTGGTCAGCCAAAGTAAAAACCTTAAATTTGGAATTTAAACAAGATCCTATGGGGTTATGGTAGGCTTAGCCTTTATTGACCCATAGGAAGCCCTTTCATTATCTTGATTAAGTAGAAATTAATTACCTGTATTTTGATTTTCTTTATCTTGAAACTTCATTATGACTGAGTGGTGGTGTTTTTCTATGGTATTTTTATTAGAGGGCAACAGTTAATTATTTGGAAGTCTATTACAAAGCTGGACAAGTAATAGAAGAGGGGTGATTCTTCAATTTCTGGGCCCCGTGGCATTTTTTTCACTCAAACCCCATGAACATAGAATGTTCAGTCGCATCAGTTTTTTCCACATGTAACAATTGTGAGTCAATGAAACTTCTGTTCCTTTTAGAATAACAGAAAACAACCAGGGTAGAACGAGACTCATAGAATTTTAAGTAAAAGACAGAGGACAAAGGCTAGGGCAGGAGAACTGCCAAGCATTTGAAGCTAGTCTGAGCTGCAGAGTGAGAACCCATCTTGGATAGAAATGAAACAAAACATGTCTCCCTTGTCTGGCCTCAGTAGGTGAGGCTGTGTGTGATCCTGCAGAGAAATGATGTATCAGGGCTTGGGGAAGGGAATAACCAGGGGACACACCCTTTCAGAGGAGAAGAAGAAAGGGCTTGGGGGAGGGATTTGGACTTAAGGGCATGTAACCACCACACCTGACTTAACTTTCAGTCTTTAAATGAAACAAATTATTAAGATTCTTCATATGATTATCGATGATCTGTGTAAGAGAATTTGCTGAGCAAGGTTTTGTGTTAAAAATTAAAAGTATGCCCAGAATGAACTGAATGAGTGCCAGACCTTTTGTGTTTGAGGGAAAGGACTGTGGAATGACCTCTACTCAAAATTGACCTTTACCCTGTATAAAACCAAGACTCTGACTCATGTTTAAGACACTGAGAGACCTATGCATTTATCTGGAAAGGAAAGGGGGACATAATGCTACAGAGATAAGGTTTTCTGCATCCATTCCTGAAGGACCTAGTAAGTAAACATACAAAGCGTGGGTAATTCTGTCAGTTGGGTGAAGAAGTACTGTCTAGGGATAAGGACACTTTTAAGATTCACGGCTTCTCATCGTTCTAGGATGAGAGTAAAGAGAGAGAGAGAACTTGCTTTCTCAAAGACACTGAATTCTCAATCCTTTTCACTCGTGCATTGTATTGCCTTCTTGTCATTTAGGCAAGGGTGAATTTTATATCAGCAACTTATCAAAAACCTTGCATTTATCCTCCATCATTTTTACCTTTCCTGGTGACTCCTTCCCTAAACTCTTAAATCAACTGAAAATGCAAATCTTGACATATTTCTAATACAGTGTCCACCGATGATAAAATGGGAAGGGATTCAGCTAGAATTTAGGGGTTACTGGCATAAGATGTCCTGGTTGTGGTCAGATACTGTGATTAAATGCACAGCACCCAGGTAGATCTCCTGGGATTGCTACTGTGTGCAAGGCAAAGTGATTTCTCACGAATTCCAAGAATTTATCCCCACAGATCACTCTGTTGATTCATCAATCCTGAGAAAGTTGAAAAGGATGTTACTCAAAACCTGGCATGGGGATGCAGAATTTCAATAAGCTATTATGTCATCAAAGTTATGGCCTTTAAGGTGAGAGTGATGGTTATTGGAGCCTTTCCTCCTGGTCTTTCCACTCCCAGCCTCCTAAGAAAGTGCTATAATTATGGGGCGTCATTTTCCTGCTGGCTCATCTCTTTCATTTCCCACTTTCTGCAAATGAGTTTATAATTGGTTTCCTTGAATACAAAGTTCACTTCTGTTGTCTAGAGGCTCTCCTTGAACTTGGTCTCCTTTTGAAATGGAAATAGCACATGTTCATCTCTAAGGTGCCGATTGGTTATTGATGACCAGCTTAACATCACTAAAATATTTGCACATAATCTATTATAGATACCCTTTTCATGTCAAGACTGAACATCAGTGGCTAGAGGAGAAAAGGGTCATGTTTTTCTATGCTTTTCTCAGACAGGAGTTCCTTCGTGGGGGAGTTGCAGGGACCTGTGGGGCTAGAGTAATTTGTGACACTTATAGGACCTTCCGTTGGAAGAATCCATATTATGCCCATTGTTTAATTGGCTAGTAGATTTACTACGTTACACCATCAGGATCGGGTTTACATCTTTAAGCCATGCTTTGATGTTTGCCTCCTGTCTCTCTCCTATGAAATATTTCCAGTTCTGTTTGGTTTCTGAAATGGCTCCATGAGCTCATTTTCCCTGGTTAGAATGCAAATAGCGGGGGATATGTTAACAGCCAGCTTCACTTGTGACCTGGGCCTAATATGTTTGCCTTTAAGATGAAGAAGAAGAGATGTCTCATCTCCTTAAACAAAACTTGATGCAGAGGTGGAAAGGCAGAGGGTGTTAGATATTGGCACAGGGATGTCTGTTCCTGAAAGACTTCAGACAAACCTCACAGAGTTTGCTTTCTTTGGCTCCTTATTGCCTTAAAAATCAAAAGTGTTGCTTTCCTCTGTGGTTTATTCTTTTCTTTCTAAAGCACAATTTACTAAAGGATTGATATGAGTAACCCAATCAATGACATATCTCATTGATTGGTTACTGCAGTCCACAGTTAGAAGAATGCATCACTACTTTGATTATTTTCATCATCGTCATCATCATTATTAAACAGAGCAAAGAGGCGTCCCTCACAGTGATCCCTTCTGCAAGAGACAGAGTTGTATCCTCTCAGGAAAGACTTGAGAAGCTCAAGCTTAAGCTTGGGCTGAGCTAGCTCCCTGCCTCTTTTGCTTTCGGCTTCTATTTGCTGCTGTGACTGCATTGCAGGGCAGCAGGTGTCTCTCCTTAGCTCACTTCTTGTTTTGGCTCATCTGATTTATTTCTGGTCCTTACAAGCTTCCAGATTTCTGTTCTGCAGCATTGGGCCTATGAGCCGTGGTAGGCCCAGCGCTTTCAATTTGTATGTACTTGAGCTGTGAAGAGGCAAACACACTCATGTGATCTTTTACATCGGAAAGTCAAGTTTTATCTAGAGGAATATTTTGAATTTACAAATATTTAGGTGAAGATTTAGAACCCCAAAAGTTCTAAAGACTTTAAAAACTACAGAGTTGTGGTAAAGATTTAGAACGGTAGAGCACATACATTGTTATGAGGGATTACGAGGCCTAAAAGAGATATCAAAGATATAAATTATATTCTGAATTATTAAGTGAAAATAAGCCCAACACTATAAATATAGTGCTTCCTTCAGAAACTGGTGCATGAAGGAAGTTTGCTAGATGGCTGTCAAGTATGGATTCTCACTTTTGCTCTCCTCTCTCTCCACCCACTTTGCCTTGGGGCATACAGAGGGATACTGATGACTCTCTTGGGGGTGCTTAGGTTTGCTGTCTCTACGGTCTCACCGTCTTCTCCTCAGCAAGAAAGGAGGCCCTTACTTGAACACTTGGCTCACTGGATCACATATTTGGCAACACACTCACAAATCGTGGTTGTTTCTGGGTTTATCTCACTAGTGCTGAACTTCTCTCAGTGGGAACCATCCTGCCCCTCCTGGGACTGATTTGGCCTCACTTCCACGGCAATAGTCCTCACCCACACCGACCTTTGACATACCCTTCATTCTCTATTACAGCATTACCACATGTAAGGCTAACATTTCAATTCTCCAATTCCTGCATCGGTTCCTTAATGGTCCCAAGTTAAAAAAAAAAGTTATCAAGATTCAAACTCCAACAAGGAATTTGGGAGCATTTTCTTAAGCTTTGCAAAATAAGTGTTAACTGGAGAAATTGCAGGCTATTGCTGGGACGACCTAGAAGAACCTGGTAGTTGAGTAGAGTGCCTGCCACTTATAAAGGCCAGGGTATGTAGCCTTACCCTGAGATGTAGACTTACTCCATCCACATGGGAAGCCAGTTTATTTATTTTGGTTATAAAAACCACTGTGAAGCTGGTTCCAGGTTTGCTTGTGTTGGTTTTGATGATCTCTAACTTTAGACAGATCATCTTAAGAGGTCATCGATTGTGTCTAAGTCTGCGCTGCACTACTATAACAGAATAGCTGAGGTTAGATAAGTGAGAGGGAACACAGTTTTATTTGTGACAGCTCTAGAGGCTGGGAAGTCTCCAACTCTGAGGTGTATAAATGTGATGAGGAACTTTATGTTGCATCAGTCTATAGCAGAAGGCAGAAGTGCAGGAGAGCAAAAGATAGCTGGAATTTTTTATTTATTAGGAGTTCATATCTACTTGCTATTTATAGAATCAAACTTAAGAGGGCAAAACGCTTGGTGACCTATTCTCCTCTGATAATTCCTACTTATCAATGTCACTGTATTGGGAACTTGGCTTCCCATACAAAGAAACTTGTGGGACACTTTTAAATCATAGAATTCTGGATTTCTCGAGGCATCAAACTAATGCATGGATTATTACCACGAAAGACAATGTTGGAAAAAGTATTGGGAAACTTCCCAGGGGGGTTTGTGATTTAAAGCCCACTTAAATGTTTCCATGGGTATTCTTAGAGTTTCCCCAACTCTCTCTCTCTCTCTCTCTCTCTCTCTCTCTCTCTCTCGATATATTATCTTTGCCAAGAACGGAATTATTATTTTTTTGTTACTGTAACAAAAATATTTGATGGAATAATTGAAGGGAAAATAGATGTATCGTCTCACAGTGCAAGGACCAGTGTGGTTGGGAAGGCATGGCAGAGTTCATGGTGATGGAAAGCAAAGATACACCTCAATGGCAGATCAGGAAGCTGAGATATTGAGATAGAAGCTGCAGTGGATATAACTTCCTGTCTGAGTTCTCCCCAGTGACCTGCTTCTATGAGCTTAACTAAAGTTTCCAAGGATTCTCAGCCTCCTGAAAGAGCTCTATTGGAGATTAGGCACTCAAAACTATGAGCTTGTTTGGGATACTTCATTTCTAAACCATGGCAAGTACTTCTAGTGAACACACACAAACACACACACACTACACATACATACATACATACATACATACATACATACATTCATACATATATATATATATTAACTCTCCAATCAAACTTAGTCAGAAGACTGACCATTCTCTAGCACCTGAATACCTCTGATCTAGATATCAAATGATGAAGTTGACTCTGCAAAGACTTACCTAAAATTTCAGGGCTGTATCCTTGCTGCTTCAGTAAACACTGGTTCTGCTTGTACCTGAGCTCCCAGCAGACGTCATCTCCATCAAGGATGGCTACATATGCACAGTGTGGCAGAGTATTCTCAGAAACTAGTGATTCCCTCATTAGTAACTAACAGTTGTGGAGATGCTGGTTTCCCTCCCAATGAGGAGAGAAAGCTTTGAATTTGACATAAACTATGTCTTGGGACATAAATCAACATAATCTTCAGAAGGAATTTGCTGTCACACACTGCTTGGCTCACTTCTCTGGTCCAGCTCATTTTCCCTCTTGTTTTGGAAACAAACATATCCCCAGGTATGAAAATTATCTGTCAATGTCAGAAAGTGATATGAAGCCACAGAAAAAGTCAGATACAGGATTGTGGAAAAGCAATTTATTGGAAACTCTTGCACAGAGACATGTGATTTGGGCAACAGAAAGGTTGGAAGAGCCCTAGACTCCCAGGCAACCAAGCAAAGATGGGTGGGTCTGGGCCGAACACAATGCATATGGCCTTTCTAAAAAAACTATTTTTTGTTTGTTTGTTTGTTTGTTTTGTAGTTCACATGGTATTAATTCTAGAAGATTGAACAATTTTCACACTCGAGGAGAAAAAAAAAATCATTACAAAGTAAAGCCAGCTTGAGAATGTTATAAGCCAAACGTTTTTGTGATTAGTTTGTGGATTCAGTTTAATATCTTTAAGCTCAGTAATGTTTATGCTAAGGTCAAAGTATTGCATAATAAGTGAACATCTGCAGATAGACTAGGTCACCAAATATTGAACATTTTAATTTTGCTTATTTTGATTTTTTCATTCCATTCCATTTATTTTATTATTTATCCTTACTATTGCATGAAATTCCCCATGCTGCCTTCATCTCTCTATTCTTTTCTCTTCTCTTATGTGTGTCCATCTGATTCATGGAACACTTGTGTCTTTGGATCCTGTTCTCCTATGCTATGTAACCTTAACCATACATTTTCCATATCCTTACCTATGTTTTTAACATTTCGATTTTGGCCCATCTGTAAAAGAATCTAGAGGAGGTATTTTGAAAAGTATAGATTTCTGTGCTTTAACACTGTGCATGCCCTCCAGTTTATTCATCTCCCTCTGGTGTTTTCTTTTTTAGGCTTAACAGTTTACTTGCACTTTGCCCTCCTACTTGTTTGCAGTTACACATGCAAATGCACACACACACACACACACACACACACGTATATATAAATCTATAAACACACACATATCTATATACACACACACACATATATATATATATACACATATCTATATCTACACACACACATATTCCCCCACAAATCTACACATACACACATTTATATAAAAACATATCTACATAAACACACAAATTATCAAAATACACATTTCTATGTCTACATACACATATATCCCCTATACATATGCACATGAACATATAAACATTATATATGCACACAATTATACATACATACATATCTATACACACACACACACATACACACACACTGTAGATACAAAGAGCCCAGAAACAAATTGTGTACTAAATATTTTGTGGAGACAGTGATATTTGGGTATCTATTTTGTGATTTAGCTGATCTTGCTAGTGTGGCAAGTCAGAACTTTTCCTGCCTAGAAAAGAAGGGCCATTTTTTTCAATCCTTCCAACTTTCTCTAGTGATAATTAAAAGTGTAACAAAGAAAGTAAGAACCGCCTACCGGGAAGATAACCTTGGAAGATATTTTAGGATATAGGTCAAAGCACACATTTGGATTTCTCATTTTGAAACACATCTCACCAGCTCTTTGATATAACCATTATTGCCTTACCTCATGTATCATTTTACATCTTAATCTATTGATAGACACAATTGAAGAGGCAATAATAGTAATGAAATTACACGTAGAATGCAGCTTATTGCTTTTATATCATTTCAGTTACAACCTCTATTTTTAATAACAAAAGATCTCAAGGATAATTACAGAGCTGAGAAATTTTTTAATTTATATGGAAACAACCCCAAACTGTCAAATTATTCTTAGTACTTTCAGAGTTGTTTAGAATTGCATAGATTGCTAGCTAACAGAGGAACCTAGAAAAATGTCACCCTACTTGCAATATCCTAAAATATGAATTATTTTGTAAAGATTTTGAAGCAAAGCTCAGAAGTCCCCATGGGGATGCTCTGATAAATCTGTCTCCTAACACCAGTATGTTGTTTTCTGCGGACTGGACTGTGCAATGATGCAACAAGGGAGCTTCGGGATTTAAAGAACAGATCCTTTCTAAGAAAGGTGGATTGTAATCTGAAGTCTAAACCTGATTATCCCAGAGGATTCAAATAAAAGGCATGATTAAAAACTATTTGTTCTTAGTCGTAAATCTCACTGAGCCTGAATTGTCAGTTTTAGATGTTGTCAACCATTAGTTTTCAGTGTTATTCCACCCTAAATCAGGAAGACTTGTTCTGGGTTCAGCAGATGTCATACTCTTCAGGCACTGTGAATTTAAAGGGCAATGGGACCAACCTGACAGAAGTGGATGAGGGATTATTGTTAAAGAGTTGGGCTGCTACGAAATAGGTGCTGACGGGAGGGCTCAGCAGCTACTACATTCACTGTGCTTGTAGAGGAACAGAGCTCAGTTCCCATCATCCATGTCAGGTGGCTCTAAACCATCGTATCCAGCTCCTGAGTATCTGATGCCTATCCTAGTCTTTACAGATACTTGTGTGCATGCACTACACACACACACACACACACACACACACACTTTTAGAAATAGTCATAAAGTAATCATGGCATTGATACATGATACAGACTTAACTGTTGGTCAGAACTGATCCCTCATATATGTTCACTGCAGGAAGCTCCACCTGTAGCCACATCTACCCATTTGTGTGTAGCAAGCCAACCTAACTGATTCTTTAAGCCAGGTGTCAGTCCTGCAGCTTCGCCCAGCTTCCATTAACAGAATGCTTTATGGTTCTAAATGCTAAGTCTTCAGGTGTGACCAATATTTAAGCCACACATTTGCTGCTTTAAGGGTGGTAAATGGCACTAGACTATGCTTAATAACAAATTTCACACTGTCTTAAAAAGACATAACTAAACAAACATTGCATTGCCTTTACATTTTACTGTGTCACAGTCGGGGTATGTCTCTTCCTCAAGGGGAAAAGGATTCCCAGAAAGCAGAAAATGACCATCACACTTAAATAGAAACAGAAGGACAGTGCCATCAGACTTCCAAGAGTCAACAGAAGTCAATCCTTGATCAAACACAAATGACTGACAGAAGGAGCTGAGATGATAGTATTTTAGGGAGACCTTAATTAAGTAAGATCCTCGGAAAACTAAAAGAACAGTGGGAGCAGGGGGAGGGGAGAGAGGATGGGGGTTTTCAGAGGGGAAACCAGGAAAGGGGATAACATTTGAAATGTAAATAAAGAAAATATCTAAAAAAAAAAAGAACAGTGCCCCCCACACCCCCCCAAATAAATAAAGGACACTCTTTGAATACTCAGAAAGAGGGACTGTTTGATACTGGGGGATAACTCAAATGTGATATTTAACAATAATCGAAGTTTTAGCATAAAAGGAAGTAGACATAGATACTGGAGGGAGAAGATAAGGAAGTCAAAGGGCCAGTCTTGAGGGTTCAATAATAGTGGGGGTTTCAGAAAGACTGAATGCAAAGTTCTAGAGAGAAAAATTATCAAAAGGACAATGTATTTCTATTATTAATTAATTATTTTATTTATTTACATCCTTAATGTTGCCCCTTCCCACCCCACCCCCGAGTTCTTCACCCCATCCCCCTCTCAGGTCTAGGACCCCTAGGGAAGAGTTAGAGGAATGATTGAAGGAACTGAATGGAATGCAACCCTATAGGAAGACTAACATTGTCAACTAACCGAAACCCAGGGTAGCTCCCAGAGACTAAGCCACCAACCACCAGCCACCAGCTACCAGCCACCAACCATAAACGGGTTGGTCCAAGTCCCCAGGCACATATGTAGCAGAAGACTGAATGCCTTGTCTGGCCCCAGTGGGAGAGGATGGGCCTAATCCTGTATAGACTTGATGCTGCAGAGAATGGGGATGCTGGGAGGGAAGCACCCTCTCATGTTATAGCATTTTTTACAGGGTCAAAGGTGAGTACTTTTGATAAAGAAATGACCTAATAAATGTCTATCCCAGCAGATTAAAGGCTCATCTCATACTGTCATGATTTCAGGGTGATGTCATGTAAACTCCAGAAAAATTTCCAGACAGGAAATTCACCTCTCTGGTC
Source organism: Mus musculus (assembly GCF_000001635.26). Taxonomy (NCBI): domain Eukaryota; kingdom Metazoa; phylum Chordata; class Mammalia; order Rodentia; family Muridae; genus Mus; species Mus musculus. The sequence continues at coordinate 85,360,787 of NC_000084.6, forward strand.
AAGGAAGCCCTAAAGAAAGGCACGAGATTTGGCAGCACTATCACCACAGCCTCCTCAGCTCACACATCCCAGCTTAGACGGGCTTATCCTGCTGCGACGGCAGAATAAAGAAAGGCTGAGCTCCCCTAAGTCGGGTATTTTCTTCCTTGTGTCTTTATGCAATCTGCAGGGAGATACATTTCCATGAACTGCGAGAGGAAAAGCCAAAGAGGTGGATGCTGCTCTGGAGTACAGAGAACAGACACAGACTTGCCACCATGAACGCTTGCAGCAAGTTCCAAGTGAGTGACTTGGCAGTGCCTAGGACCCATGATCCTGTAGAAAGACACCGGGATGTTCTCACACACCGACGAATGTTACAGAGGCATAGAAAATATTCGAAGAGAATAGAATAATGAAGAAATGACGTGTGTACCAACTTCAGGTAAAACCAAATGTGACACAGAAATGGAAATAGAATTGCATACATTTTGACAAGAGAAATATTTTTTTTTGGACGCATAACCATAAATACTAAATTTAGTCTAATTCAAATACACAAGATTATAATGACAGGATAAACAGAGAAAAGGAACATGGAAGTACGTTAAAATCTTCTAGTTCAGAAATTCTTATTTGTACTATATACTCAAATTGAGATGTAAGAAACGGCATCTGTCTTTATGAATATAATATCTGGAGATGTCAGAGGAGTAAGAGAAGAGCTGAATGGGGGTTTCCTGGGAAAGTGAAGAGGGGAACTAACGGTGCTTTTGTTTAGTTGCTTGTTCTAATCTTTTCCGAACAGTTTATCCAATATGAAAAGCTATCTTCGAGAGCTGAGGATGCACTTCAATGGCAAAACATGTTCTTAGCATGTGGGAGGTCCTGTGTCCCATTTTAGTAACACACAAAACACCATTTGCAGGTAATAGTCCAGATTGAAAAAGAAATGTTAATCAAAACCCAAGAAACTCCCACATACCTTAACAGGGCTGGCTTTCTAAACAAGTACCTGGCCACGCATTGAAGTTGTCTCCCACTGTTGTGTTTGAAATTAATGCTTGTAACTTCTTTGCCTTGGGCCATGTTAAACAAGAAAGTTCAATAAAAATACAGAGAAATACTTCCTAATAATGATTGCACACCACCGCAATTCCACTCCAGGAGACCTGATTATGGATGATCAGTGCTTAGCTATTTGGATTTAGCATCAGACAGGCCAGAAGGAGAAGTAGATTTTGCAGTGAGACAAAGCAGATATTTAACTGGGGGATGCCAGTATTGGTTTTCCAGATAGAGGGAACCATCGGTATCTCAGGTTTTCAAAATCATAGAGATACATGATAGTCAAAGATGGCTGGGGGTAGATGTGTAACTTTCTTCAGTGGTGTAGCCTCTCAGAAGTTCACCGTTCTTCAGTAAGTAGCTTCAACTCGTGTGCATGGAAACAACCATGACACACAAAGAAAATGTGAAGGGGGTGAGGTTGCCTGTAAGAAAAAAGGGTTTCAGTGGCAAGGGAGAGTGTAAAGAGCCTTGAAAAAGACTAAAATTCAATATATATATACCAAAAATTATCAAAGACTAATTAGTAAATACATTTATTTAAATTTTTAGAAGTCAAGGAATGAAAAGCACGAAGGAGAAATAACAGAAAGACTCCTAGGTTGAGACTTTAAGGGATCACTGAAATGTACAAAATAAACTATGATTAGAAATTTCCCTTTTTAATTAGAGAATCATCCGAACAGCCCTTTTGTGGCACAGTTATCATTGCTTGTTACATTGATTTTCTTTTCTTTTGGTTCTGCCATAATATACTTCTTCCCCCTTGTTGAATTTAAACTTTTTAGAAAGTGTTAGACTTTTATTGCTTCAGATTAGAGACTTTAATTTCACCTATAAAATATGTCAAGAATAAATATGGGTAAGTATCTTTCACCTTACTTGTCCCGGTTTGCTAGGAGGTAAATGTTCTAAGCAGGAGATCCATACTGTAGCTATATTTATCTCCTCTACATAGTGAGCCGTAGCTCTGGTGATGTGGATGTCTTCTGAGTAACAGCAGTGCAAGCAAAGGCCACACCTGGTTGTGATCTTATTTGTGGGTCACTAGCCAACAGATGGTGAACTTGGACCAACTTGATTCTCTATTTTGGGATTTACTGAGAACAAGGGAGTTCTCCCCTCCTCCTTTCCATTTCTCTTTCTGTCGTTCTCTATTTCTTTTCTATCTTTTTCCTCTGTTTAGCACAATCATTTTGATTGTGTATACATACTGCTGCTAACAGTTTGTGTGTGTGTGTGTGTGTGTGTGTGTGTGTGTGTGTGTGCGTGCGCGGGCGCGCGCTCGCCCGCACCCATGTGTATCTGTAAGAGCTTTAAGCAGGTGTTCAAGTGTAGGGAAGGGTAAGGTATTAGCATTCAGACCTCTATGAATGTATCCGTAGCTACATAGTTATGATTCATTTTTGGAGAGTAATGATAATGAGTATGTCTTTGTGCTTCTGTACTGCTCTGGGCATGAGTTGGCCATTCTGCAGAAGAATCAAGTTAATTAGGACTCTTTTCCCAACTTTTTTTTTTTATATCAAAGTTTTAAGCATCACCAGCTGGTGTACACAATCAGAAATGATTGATTTAAAGAGACAGAACTCTGTGCCTTGCTGTGAAGGATCCTGCTCTTTATTTGTCTCTGCACATCCCTCAAACTTTTAGCCATGCTCATAAGATACGTGCACTAAGCTACTGAGTCATTTCTGATGAAGAATCACCACATTTTAACGTGAAGTTTCATCATGCTCGTCAAGCAAAAGCCACTTATGATTATGAATTTCATACACAATTTTGTGAACAACATGCAAATTCTTACATATATATTTTAAGCCACCTGCAAAGTGACAGTCTGAGAAGTTCCAATCCCTGGTGGTTTGAGGTGCTCAGGCACTTCTCTTGAAGAGAATACAATGTCAATGGCAGCTCTACAAGATAAGTGGCTGGTAGTTCTCAGGACACATACACAGAATAATGCATGATTGCCATTTGTTTACAGCTAACATCGTCTATTCCAGTTCCATTGGTGCCATCTCTCTGCAAAGATTTGCCTACTGGCTTCAGAAATCCTCCCCAACTATGGTATTTATGGTGAGAGAAGAACACTCTCCTTTTCAAAATCACATTTAATCAAGGAACATCCTACTACTCCACAGCTATTCCCTTCCTCACCCTAGACATCATCAATAGACACCAAAACAAGTCTGGTGGGCCAGCCTCAGATTGCTGTACGAACAGCAAATACTTACTCTTAGGTCTTGACTCAGCAAATTATATGCTGTGTGTTCTATAATACCACTTTGATCTGATCCAATTCTCTATATTCTTTTTGTGTGTGCATGTGCGTGTATGTGTGTTGTATATGTGTATGTGTGTTGATGAATGTAGTATGTGTGTACGTTCATTTGAAAGTGAGAGAACAAAGTTGTATGCTATTTCTCAGATGCTGGCCATTCTCTCTGTCTGTCTCTGTCTCTCTCTCTGTGTCTCTCTGTCTCTGTCTCTCTCTTGTCTCTCTCTGTCTCTGTCTCTCTCTGTCTCTGTCTCTCTCTGTCTCTGTCTCTCTCTGTCTCTGTCTCTCTCTGTCTCTCTCTCTGTGTCTCTCTGTCTCTCTCTCTCTCTCTCTCGGATAGAGCCTCTCACTGTCCATTCCTATAGGCTAGGCTCTCTGGCATTGAGTTTTGAGGATCTATGTGCCTATTCCTTCCCCATGCTGGGACTATGATCACGTAACAACATGTCTAAGCTTTTAATGCAGGTTCTGAGGAATTAAGGTCATGGCCTCATGCTTGTCTTACAGGACTAAGCCATCTCCCTGGCTATACCCAGTTCTTTGTTCTGACAACCACCAGTCTCTATATTTGAACATTGGAATCCAAGGATGTGTAGATGTTTTGGAACACAGATTTGCATTTTTGTCATCTTAATACAAATGTAGACATCTTGGAAGAGGGAATCTTAATTGACAAAATTCAGATTGCCTGTGGGCAAGCCTGTGGAACATATTACTGATTAATACTTGCTAAGAGATGGCACAACTCACTGTGTGCAGTGCCATACCTAGGCAGGTAGTCCTGTGGGCTGTGCCATACCTAGGCAGGTAGTCCTGAGTTATATAACAAAGCAGACTGAGTAAGGCATTAGGAACAAGTCAGTAAACAGTATTATTCTAAGATCTTTGTTTCATTTTCTGCTTATAGATTCCTGTTCCTAAGTTGACTTCTCTTACGATGGATTTTAGATTGTAAAATGAAAAACCTCTTCTTTCACCAGTTTGTTTTTGGTCATGATGTTTATTATAGCAATAGGAAGCAAATTACTATGGCATCACTGTCCAAAATTCTCGTCAAAATCAAAGTCACAGATTTATACATGCTCAAGAGCAGAGTTCATTCCTATTGGCAGAAGCTAGCTCATCTAATCCAGACACACAGTAGAAGGGGCACAAATGCCATCCTCTTTTCTTGTTTCCCCTCAAAAAAAAAAAAAAACCCAACCCATTCCCCCTCCCCCTGCTCACCAACCCACCACTCCTGCTTCCCTGTCCTGGCATTCCCCTACACTGGGGCATCGAACCTTCACAGGACCAAGGGGCCACTACTTGTTGATGCCTGACAAGGCTTCCTCTCTGCTACATATGCATCTGGAGCCATGGGTCCCTTCATGTGTACTCTTTAGTTGGTGGTTTAGTCCCTGGGAGCTCTGGGGGTTACTGGTTGGTTCATATTGTTGTTCTTCCTATGGGACTGCAAACCCCTTCAGTTTCCACAGTAGTGGGATTGGATGTGAGGTCTCATGCATGCTAGGTTAGATTCAGCTGTCAACTTAATACTGCTCAGAGACTCCTCTGAAGGAGTCTCAAAAGGGGAGTTGCCTCCATCAGATTAGCCTGTGGTCATGTCTATAGGGACATTACTTGATTGTCATCTGATGTAGGAGGGTACTGCTACTGTGGACTGTGCTGACACCTGGTAGGTGGGCAGCTGTTGGGCTGTATAAGACAGCTACACATAAGAGCATGAGAACAATTCAGGAAGCAGTGTCCTTCCATGCTTGCTACTTCAAGCTCTTCCCTTGAGTTCCTGCCTTGGCTTTGCCTAGAGGGTAGACTATAACCTGTAAACTGAAATAAATTTTATTCCTCTTCAAAATTGTGTTTGGTCAGAGTATTTTTCCCATCAAAAGAAGAGAAAATTAGGATATACAGTAAGCCCTCTACCAGTGAGTTATACCCCAGCTCTGATTTCACTCTATATTTGAGACAGGGTCTCAGTAAGTTGCTGGAGCTAATGTCAAACTCATGTTTTAATAGGTGGGCCTTCAGCTGACTTTCTCCCTGACTCATCCTGGGTGACTCTGATGACATGCCTTTGCCACCAGGCCAGGCTATGAATGCCTTGCTATTTTGCGATTACCATTGTGTTAAATCCAGTGTTTGCAACCTCAGGTCAAATATGTGTGGATTTATAACTGAGATATACATTCTTTACAAATAATGTGCATTATATATTATAATGTAATATGTATAATGTGTGTTATATAATATATTATAATGTAATAAATTATGTGTGTGTTGTATAATATAGTGTAATATATTGTGTGTTACATAATATATTATATTATGTAACATATCATGTGTTATATAATATATCATAATGTAATATGTTATGTGTGTGTTATATAATATATTATAATGTTTTATATATATACACATCCAGGAGAAAAGCTTAGTAAATAACTGAACACAGATTTTGAAACTGATTCTAAACTTTTAGTTTGTTTCCTCTGTATGTCTTGTAAACTGTTCTTTCTCACATCTCGCTCTCTACTATCCCTATCTACCCTGTTTCCCAAATCTCTACCCTATTCATGTCTATTTGTGAACCTCTTAAGTATTTTGAAAAAAATTGTTCATGAAATTCTTAGGATTAGTAGATATTATTTTGAGTTTAAAACCCTAGTAAATGCAAACCATCATTTTAAAAATGTAAACCTGGATTTAATATAATGAATATTCAGGATGCTAAAGCATTGCTATGTATATAATAGTGAAAAATTCACCTTAAAAATCTGAAAAGACTATCATGAGCTCTAATTATAATAGCATGAGTTTGTGGGGTTAAAAAAAAATCTGGCAAGACTATGTATATAATTTTGTTTAAAATATGTTCCTACAAATTTTATTATATTACTTAAATATTCAGAAAAATAACTGTCCACAGTAAAATAGGCTTAAATTATACCACAGTCGTGGGTGTTTGACTGGCAGTAGTTGGAAGGGAAGGGTAACCGAGGCACTGCATGAATGTCCTATCTGTATACAATGCATTTTGACCACATTTCTTTGGGAATAATTTTAAATCATAGCACAATATCAGTATATTTAAGCAGAAATAATCACTTTATCCAGAGATAACTTGTTCATCTGTAGGCTTAGATTTTTCAAAACCTATTTTAATAAGCATTCTCAAATGCTTCGGCCCCCTCTTCTGGCCCACTGTCCAAAGGTAGGGGAGAAAAGATGGTAAAAGGAGAAGGGGATGTGGACCTGGTTAGAAGTAGTTCTTTGTGGTGATTCCAATCTCCATTTGTCATGATACCAGCAGTCCAGTTCAGTAGCCAGGCCTCTACTGAATCAGCGTGAGTTAGTGGGAGCGACCAGAACCAGCCAGAATGAACGGAGAAGTTCTTTGCCATGCCTCTATCAACGAAGTGAAGATCAGTGAAGATGCGAGACCAACAAAACATTGCCAGGCTAGCTATGCAAGGGCACCTTCACTGCCCATTGAGTCCTATTTCTGATCTCTCCACACATCATGTATTCTCCCACAGGTCTTGCCTCAGCAAAACACCACATGAGTGTTATTTTGCTGAGGTCTAACGTGGCACAACCAGAAACTTCCACTCCATGCATCAGTTTCAGTGTGTGTGTCTATTCCCAAAGTATCAGAGTCTTGAATGGAAAGGCTACCTCACAGCCTCTATTTTCTTCCCTCTTCTATGAGGAATGTGGATTCAGACTCAGTGGGTCTTGGTGAACCTTTCCAGGTAAATGCATGTGTAACACAGTTTCTTGCAACACAGTTTCTTGCTCTGCAAGAATGACCATCTCTGTTTTCCAGACCCCTAGTGAGAAACTGGGAAATATCACAGGGTTTACCTGTCTTTAGGGCCCCTTGAGTGCTGGGTGCTGAAACTGTAGTGACTTACTAAACTATGCATCATGGCCCTACAGCTGCCACCTCAGTTCCTCAGGAACATATCCAATACAATTTCCTTAAAAAAAAAAATCCCAAGAGAGACTCATACCTCACATTCACAATGACAAACTGCATGCTCCATAGCTTTCTTCATTGTTCAGGCAGGAAGCAAGCAATGAGATAGAAATATACTTGAATTCCACAACACAAGTCGCTTGTATTGCCATAGACCGTATCGTACAACATTAACTATAAGCATGCCATTTCTTTCTTTCTTTCTTTCTTTCTTTCTTTCTTTCTTTCTTTCTTTCTTTCTTTCTTTCTTTCTTTCTTTCTTTTATTTTTTTGGTTTTTCGAGACAGGGTTTCTCTGTATAGCCCTGGCTGTTCTGGAACTCACTTTGTAGACCAGGCTGGCCTCGAACTCAGAAACTCGCCTGCCTCTGCCTCCGGAGTGCTGGGATTAAAGGCATGCACCACCACGCCCGGCTCCAGCATGCCATTTCTTATGTTAATCTCAGTAACCGCTACTCTGAGATTCCAGGGAAGTTCACATGTTGGGTGACTTCATAATCTCTCTTTTTAAGTACTCAGAACTCAGTTCTAGTAACTACAGTGTGATTTATTGATTGTGGTTGTGAGTTTTATATTCCTCTTTTCCTACTGAAGTTTTCAATCACTACAGTCCGTCAGATAAACTGATGGTGTCAAGAAGAACTGCACACTTTATTGCATGCCCATGCATGGGAGGCACATGCATACCATAGGAGACTAAGGAAAGACAAGATGGTTGAGCCTTATATAGAGCTTGACGTGGGCTAAGGAGTGGCCACTTTGGGAGAAGAAGGTGATGCCTTCTGCAAGGATGGTCAAGACGTATGTCCAGCAAGGTTGTTTGTCTATACAAATGAAACCTCTTTGATCATCTCTGCACATATACCAGAACCCAGAATCCTACTCCCTTGGATAGAGCTTTCTCATGACATGGTGGTGGGGTGGACATTAGGTAGCCAAGCCTTGTGGGCCCTCTGGTCCTTTATTAATCTGACAGCAACCGATTGCTTTATACAAAGGGATAATTTTTCAGACCCATGCCTGCTTTTATAGACATTTCTACTTTCTTCGAATAGTCAACAGGAAACCCATTTGAGATGTGTATTTTACTCTCCCATATCTGAAACTACATTGAACCTATAGAGAAATGTGACTATTCCCAACAAAACATACAGGAATCATATTTAAACAGCATGACAATATTTTACAATGGGGAGCTACAATGTTCTTCATAGTCTTATATATTTTATCAGTTCTAAATATTTCATGATTTAAAACCATTAAAAATCATGTAGGAGAAATATGGCTTATGCACAAAAACATGTGACTTAGTTGTCCAAAGCAGAATGAACTTTAACCACGTGACTGTGGCCTTATAACCACCTCTGGGACTCAGTGGATGCCTTCTGTCTTTGGTCCCCTCTCTGAGAGGCAACCTCTGTGACATCTTCCCAGATTTTCAGAATGTTCCTATCTTTCTAAGAGTCCCCTAGTCTACATATGATTTATTGGCTGGATCAAGCTGCAACACTGGATATGCGCTTTTTCCTAAAAGACAAATTCACAAAGAAGGCACATTTTATAAAAATAGCTTGGGCATGTGACTGCCAATGGTAGCAGTCTGAGCCAACTCAGCAGTGACTGAGACCTGAAGAGGAATAAATACCGGCACAGGAAGCCTTATACTCAGGCAGCACCACAGGCTCAGGCTGCTGCCAGGAACAAACCGAGAGACCTGAAGGCTTTGAATGGAGTGGCACAGGACGCAGATGAAGACAGCCAAACCCAGGGGTGACGATGGCACCGGTACCATACCCAAGGTCCCTGCCACTCAGTCATGCCAATTACAGCCAGTGCGCCCTTCTTCTCTCCAAAGTGGAAAGGAAAACTTTTCAAATGGCATCTTCCAAAGTCTTCTTTTTAAAAAAAATGTATTCCTGCCTCATTTCCAATGTAGCGTTTCTTCACTTCAGGTGAAAAGGAGGCGTGGGTGATTTAAGCACAGAGAATAATTCTCTGGATAGGGTGGAAGCATTGGATTTCCACCAGTCTTCCTGTTCTGATTTAGTATCTGCAAAAGGAAAGGGTTTCTATTCTTCCCACTTGAGTTCTTCTTCTTCTTCTTCTTCTTCTTCTTCTTCTTCTTCTTCTTCTTCTTCTTCTTCTTCTTCTTCTTCTTCTTCTTCTCCTTCTGGCTTCTATTGGACAGTCTTAACTGACCTAAAGCAATGTAGTATTGAGTTAGAGGGGGAAAGGTAGAATTGTAATCTTCTTCCCAATACTGTACATTCTCACAGACATTGGTCTACAGAATGTTCACGTTGTTCCATGTAGCCCCATTTACCCCTCGTGCTCTGTTGAGACAACTGTATAATTTCTTTCACATCCTATGACTGAACTGCTTTGTAGAGGCAACTTCAGGGATGAAAGGTTCATCTTGGCTCACTGTTTCAGAGGGATTATGATACACCATGATGAGGAAGGTTCTGGAAGGAGGGCCTCCATCTCTAGGTCACAATGTATGTGCTGGTTAGACTTTATTGTTAACTTGACACAACAAAGAGTCACTGGGAAGAGTTGCAATTGAAGGATCGACCAGATCAAGTTGGCTGGCTATGCCTGTGGGAAACTGTCTTGATTGCTGATGCTTCTGGGAATAAAGCCAGGATAATTTGAATGGTGCCAATCTTGGGCACCTGGGTTTGAGTTGCATAACATATTCTTTTATATTTGTAAATTAAAAGTTTATTAAATTATCAAATTAAATAGAATAATTAAATTAAATTATTTAAATTAATTATTAAATTAAATGTAAAATAAATAAATTATTTAATTTTATTATGATACATAATTACACCAATCATTAAATTATTATTTACATTAACAATTATTAATATAAATTTATTGTTTGTTAGTCAGTAAGTTATTAAATGAGTCTATTGACTTAATTTAAATATTTTTAAATTAGAATAAAATTATAGTACTTCTTTTTCCTTCCTCCAGATCTTCCCATACTCCTTCCCCTCAACGTTTTCCACTCCATCCCTTACCCAACTCTCAAAATGATAGATGCATATGGAAGTAGGGAAACCGTGTGGATAAAAATAAGAATCTTCTTATATTAAAATTTTGATTTATAAAAAGGAAAAGAATGTTCGCCGAGCCAAGGGGGAGATATCTAATAAGGTATCTAATATCTCCTCTGTGGTTTCTGCTCCAGTTTTCTGCCTCGATTTCTCTCAGTGGTGGATTGTAATCTGGAAGTATAAGGTGGAATAAACCATTACCTTCCCCAAAAGTTGCTTTTGGACATGGTGTTTATTCACAGCAACAGAAAGAATATTAGAACACATGGCAGCGGCAGCAGGCCAGACTACAGGTCTTTTATCAAGCCAACCCCAGTGACCTTCTGCCTCCCAGACTTCTCCTGGGGGATCCACAGTTTTCAGAGTGGCACAGAAAGCTGGGGATGGGGGCGTGGGGCGCGGGGCGCAGGGCGCGGGGCATGTGGTATGAACGCATAAAGCCTAGGGGGACATATCAGTTCTAAACTATAAAGTTAATTATAAACAAGAAATTCTAGCTAGTATACCCAATTCCAGTCACTATTGCAACACCTCTATAGTTAGGGAACATGAATTCTTTACTCATGTCCCATGACTGTACCCAAAATAAGCCATATACCTTCCAAGGAGATTGCATCTCCGAAGGCCACGGGGCTGAGCCCTGGGACGCTGCTCAGAACATTGGCATTCTCTTCTGAATATTGTTAGATACAGTAAAGGTTCCTCATCGGAGGAATGAATCTGAGGTCTGGAATCTTGAGGCTGACAACAAAGAAAGCAACTGTGCTGAAAAATGCCAGCACTCACGGTGATGGGATTGCCTGGGATGAGTGGAACCCGGTGAAGGCAAGGGATGGAATCACGTGTCTTTATCATGAGTGCACCTTTGTGTACAGTTCCAGGAAGTCATTCTTCTACTTCTTAAACATGTTTAGAACAGTAGTTCCTTCACTGGAGTAACTACGCTTTCTGGAATAACTATTCCAGTAACAGTTCACCAAGGAAAGAGTGCTTGCCTGTGTGGGCTTCAGCTTTGAGCAGGGCTGTACTGAGCCCCGTGCAGGGCTCTTTTGCAGGTATTTTTTTCTCTGCCTCAGTTTACACTCAACTTTTACTATAACATTACTAAATACCTCAGCCAGCAACATTAGTCTTGTTTTTGGCCATTGAATGCCTTTTTATTTATATTGAATATATTTTATACATGACTACTTATATAAAGTCATGTATAAAATATATAATTAAAACAAGTCAAGGTTAGTCATTATCCACATAGTACATTTTAACATATGCATAAGAATCAAGATAACCACTTGCATTATATCAGACCAAAACAGAATAAAACAGAACAAGTCTATAGTTAGTCTGACGCTCTGGTAGGAGCTTTATTCTTTGCTCAAAGTAACTTTGAGGCCAGCCGAGGATAGGTGAGACCTGGTCTCAATAAACACATTGAAAGAAAGCAGAACAAGAAAACATCTCTTTCCAAAGCCAGTCAGACTACCTTCTGTACAATCAAGAGGTGCATTAAGACCCAATCCACACAGCCAAACTCAAAATAATAAAAGTCAGGTCAGCCATCAAGTGATCTCTGATGCTGAGGGCAGGGCAGCTAACTAAGGTGTTGCATTTTCTATGTCATAGGGCCAAGGCCTTAGGACACTTTAGGGTTTCCAGTACTCTTGAGTTAGACCCTTTAGTAAATATATCTTGACTAGGCTGACTTAGGTTCAATCCATGTAACTCACAAGGTTTTAAAAGACTAAACATAAACTTATAGATAAATTTTTAAAAAAGATTAAGTATGAGTTTATGAATAAAGTTTGCTCAGTGGTTTTTCTTTCTAGCTTAAAATAAATTAAGAACTGTGCACTTTCAGGATAACTGAAAGTTCATATTGTGTCATGATTTGATTAAATGCAGATAAAGCAATTTATTTCCCCTTTATTGTTTAGAATATAATTTGTTGTAAAAGATAATCTCACAATTTATAATCTGTACATTTTTATTAAGCATTAAACTTTACTAGGCTTTTTTTCAAATGGATTGGATATTTAGTAATTATCTTTTCTCCATTTAAGCTTCTTAATGCTTTATAATCCCTGCTCCAGAGTGACCTTTGCCAGGAGGTTGGCTGGCTGCCAAAAAGTGGACATTAGCATCAGAACATGTGTATCCCCGAGGCTCCCACAGATGGAGCCTCTTAAAAGTGTATTTCCCAGTTGTCTTAAGTGTTCCAATTAAAAGTGAATACTCTATGCTTCAAGCAGATGGGCTGACAATTGTCAGAGCAATTCTGTGTCTTTTTTATTTTTAAACGTTTATTTATTAAGTATGCATAAGTGTATGTGTCAGTACATGCACATGTATGCTGAGCATTTGTGTGGAATGTTTAAAAAAAAACCAATTTGTGGGAGTCATCTTTCTCCTTCCACCTGTGGATTACAGAGATTGAACTCAAGTCCTTAAGCTTGTCAGCAAGCACCTTTACTTGTAGTGCCCTTCTGCTGTTCCCTGAAAGCTTTTCTGCACTGGAACTAGGAAATTGGCAATTCTGCACTGGAGAAATTTTGACTGATGTTGAAATAAATACTACACACACTATGTACAGAGATATCTTTCTGAGTCAAATTCAAAGATTATCCTGGTGTGTCTCACTTCATCAACACTTGAAAAGTATGAACTGTAAAATCCATTCCCACTAAGGTATTAACAGGGCTCCCAATGGAGGAGCTAGAGAAAGTACCCAAGGAGCAACCCTATAGGTGGAACAACATTATGAACTAACCAGTACCCCGGAGCTCTTGACTCTAGCTGCATATGTATCAAAAGATGGCCTAGTAAGCCATCACTGGAAAGAGAGGCCCATTGGACACACAAACTTTATATGCCCCAGTACAGGGGAACGCCAAGGCCAAAAAATTGGAATGGGTGGGTAGGAAAGGGTGGGGGGAGGGTATGGGGGACTTTTGGGATAGCCTTGGAAATGTAATTGAGGAAAATACCTAATAAAAATTAATATATATATATATATATATAGATAGATTAGTTAGCATATAAACTATTAATTCAAGTTAACAACCTCTTTTAAAGTTTTCAAGGATGAAAACATAAGTTAGGAATGAAATAGTCTTAGCCTTACATACTTACTTTGTTAGCTCACACACTGTATGTGTGTTTGTGTGTGGGTGTTCTACAAAGTGTGCTCTATACTTTGAAGAAGGTATTAGTTCTTAAAAGACATTTCTTTATTTTTGTCATGTTAAAATATAGCATATTATAAATGGTGAATTAATCCATTTAGAATTCCATACTTAAATTCAGGATACAAGGTACAAATCACTCAGACAGAACATTTATTTTTTAGAGGAATAAGGGAAATTCTTCCACTAAGTCATAATTTATTGAAGACACGGGGAAAGGCAGGGGAGAGGAAGCCCGACTACAGGTGGAGAGCCACGAGTCACACGGATTGTCATTCTTTGAAGGTCAGTAGAGGGCACAGGTTTCCCTTTCTAGGAGGGACGGCAACAGAAGTGTTTTCTTAATTACAGCAACTTTCACTTTTATACAACTTTATAATATCTGTCTTAGATTTGTTTTCTCACCCAAAATAGTCATTTAATCGTCTCACTACACCAGATAATGGGGATACAAGATGAGGCTTGGGGACTTGGACTTCTGCATGTTCATGGGTTTGGGTTGGTTAGGAGCTTGTGGCCTACTGTGCTGGATCCCGAGCAGCTGTGTTGTGTGTGACATATGTTCTCTACAGAGAAGCACTGTGGTTGGTGATCTAAACTAGTCTCATCTTTATGCAGAAAGACATGGGACTAAGTTGATCTCCTTAACAAGTTAGCAAGTTGGTAAGCATGGCATAAAATGTGAGTAAAATGTTTTGAAGAAATGGCAAAAAAGCAGAGCCAGGAGCCTGAAAGCAGGAGTGAATAGGACTTTCATAAATTTACTTTTATTTATGTGTAGGTGTGTGTGTGTGTGTGTGTGTGTGTGTGAGAGAGAGAGAGAGAGAGAGAGAGAGAGAGAGAGAGAGAGAGAGAGAGAGAAGGGATCGTGAGAGTTTGAGTGTGTCTTAGTGTGAGCATATGTGTGAGTGTGTGCATGAGCATGTGTGAGTGTGTGTATGTGTGTGCATGAGAGAAAGAGAGCATGTGACTGTGTTGTGAGAGTGTGAGTGTGTGCGAGTATGTGTGTGTGTGTGTGTATGTGTGTGAGTGTGTGTGTGTATGTGTGTGTGTGACATGCTTTCCATATACAGCCCTTCTAAAATTTGAAGGTATTTGACACACTCAGTTTTTCACTAAGATAATCACCTTTTCCTGGGGGGGGGGATCACTTTTGCTTATTATTGAAGTTTACCCATGTTTCTGCGATAAAATACTTTTATCAAGTGCAGAAACTTAGGGGAGGAAAGGATTTATTGTCTTATACTACCCAGGTAAGAGTCCATCTTTGAGGGTTGTCAGGGAAGAAGCTTAAGCAGGAACATGCCATGGAGAAACATGGAGCAGAAATCATGGAAGAACACTATTAGCCACTTTATTCTCTGGCTCATTTGCTCACTTAGGTTTAGCTAGCTTTCTCATACAGGCAAGGCCACCTGTCTAGGGATGGTGGTGCCCCAAATGGGCTGGATTCTCCTGAATCATTAATAGCCAAACCAGTCCTCCCCAGTCATGTCCTCAGGACATCTGATCTAAGAATTTCCTCAATGAAATCTTCTCCTGTCAGGATCCGCTTGCCTGTGTCAGGTTTACAACTAAGGCTAACTCGGCTACTAATATTGTTCAGTAAAAAGGGAAACCAGAGTGGAAGGGAGTAACCCAGATGTGAATACAGTTAGCATGGGTTGTTGTTGAATCCTGTTGCCTTTCATTTTTGTGGGTATCCTTCTTTAATTATAGAATTATAGAATCCTGGCATATAGAAATGATATGCCAGAATTATAAAATTCTGGCATATCATTTCTTCATCTTGAGCTTATTAAGAGAGACAGACATATTTTTCTAAGTAAATCAATATGCGGCTGACTCTCTCCCATTATGTGTAAGTAAGACTTCTTGTGCTCCTGTTCAGTGTCATGTTTCTCTTGAAGCACATTGTTTCTGTCCCTCAAGATTGTTTTGCATCTCACTTGTCATTTTAGACACTTGCCACCTATCTCTGCTCACGTCACTTGAAAATTTAATAAGGCTGATTCCTTTATCTTCATCCAGCCAGACACTTTCCTCTGGAACCGCTGAACAGGCTGATAAGAATATATTTTTTTTCTAACTTCATTTATTCAGTCAGACACAAATCTGCTTAAGTGTTTTCCAAACTATTCTTTGTCCATAAATGACAATAATATCATAAATAACACAGACAAATGCAATGCAGGAATCAACCCAAATGATATATCTGGTAATGTTTATAACATCTAGTGTTGTAAATCCCTTTAGAATCGCATCTTGAATGGCATCTTGAAATCACCTCATGTGATTCTTCAAGTGTGTTTTACACTTTTAAGACTCTGTTAAGAACATACTTGTTAAACTTTTGATGGCATCAGCATCACCTCCCTTAGATTTACATTCTATATAGAGTGTTCTCTTCTCACTGAGAATGATCCAGCCTCCAGTCTTAAATCCTCTCTTGCAGGGCTTCTTTAAGCCTATTGTAGTGTTATATCACCACCACAGTACTTCTGTTTACTGAACTTTAATGTTTGCAAACCAATTTCCTATTAACTCTATGAAATCAACCATCTCTCTGTTGACAAGATGGGACTTCTGTGCATCATAGTTGGGGTTTCCATTGCTGGGAAGAGACACAATCACCACAGCAACTCTTATAAAACATTTAATTGGAGCTGGCTTACAGGTTCAGAGGTTCATTCCATTATTATCAAGGTGGGAGGTATGGCAGAGTCTAGGCCGGGAGCACAGCACTGGAGGAGCTGAGAGTTGCACATCTTGATCAGAAGGCAGCCAGGACAAGACTGTCTTCCAGGTAGTAGTAGTAGTAGTAGGATCTCAAATCCCACTCCTAAAGTGAAACACTTCCTCCAACAAGGCCATACCTACTCCAAAAGTCAATACCTCCTAATAGTACCTTCCCTGGGCCAAGCATACTCAAACCACCACACCTGGTTACATGTATGTAAATATGCCAGCAGTGTCTGGCGTGGTGCACTCAGTGATTGTCAGCGGCTAAGTGATTGGAAAACTGAAGTTCTCTCATCCAGTACTTAGCTAAGTTCCTCCATCCCCCTCTCTAGGTTGTTCATGTTACTTGTTCAAACATAAATACGTAAATATGTGACATCCAGATAATAAGAACATTTACCCTTTACCTCACAAACGGTTAAATGCTGCACCAAAAACATCCATGTACAGAGATAAGGCTCGGGTTATAGGCGCACGATGGCCTTTGGAGAGCAGAACCTAGAGCCATTAATATCATCCTCAGTGTAGCTTCAAGGACAACAATTCAGCAAACACTACTTCCAAACACAGAAAATAGGTAGTTTGATTTAACATTTTTTTTAGAGTGAACCCTAGTTGTCTACCAACTATATCAAATATCCTGATGCTACAACTGTTAAGAACATTGTAAACTAGCATGTAGACCTTACTTAAAATCACTACAGTTTCATTTTCTATACTTTTCTTTCAGCTGAATCAGCCAGTTGTCATAATCACACTCAGTAGACAAGAGTTCTGTTTTGAAAGCATCTACAAAATCTGGTAACTGCCTTAACAATCAGAGAATATGTGTTATTAGACGCGTTCCCACGACCGGCCAGGAAGAACACCACAGACCAGAATCTTCTGCGGCAAAGCTTTATTTCTTACATCTTCAGGAGCCAGGGTGCAGGAAGCAAGAGAGCAAGAAGCAAGAGAGAGAAGCAAGAGAGAGCGAGAAGCAAGAGAGAGAGAAAACGAAACCCCGTCCCTCTTAAGGAGCATTCTCCTTCGCCTCGGACGTGTCACTCCCTGATTGGCTGCAGCCCATCGGCCGAGTTGACGTCACGGGGAAGGCAGAGCACAAGTAGTCATAAGATACCCTTGGCACATGCGCAGATTATTTGTTTACCACTTAGAACACAGGATGTCAGCGCCATCTTGTAACGGCGAATGTGGGGGCGGCTCCCAACATCTCCCCCTATCCTTTTAATAAGAGCAAATAGGCCACCCATATTAATGAGAGTGGAGATAGAGGTCAAATCCCCAGTGTGTAGGTAAAGGAGCCATGTACAGGATTAGCTCTTAGGCTTACAGGCTTTTACCCAGAGCAACCCTGACCTGCTCCCGTGTCGTTTTGCCTGGGGGAAGGGAACTAGGACACTGAACCTTCATGAAAGATGACATGTCTCCCTAGAATAGGCTCATATATGCCGCAGAGCCTTTCCATTGCAGTGCTTAGCCGTGCAACTCTCTCGGGCTGCTGAAGCACACTCACTCTATCCCGTGCAATGAGTCTAGCCTCATGGGATATAAGAGCTGAGTGGCCAGCGACCTATTGCCTAAGCATAGATAACCATATATCAGGGGGAGCTCCATGTTCTAGTCCTGCAAGCGCCTGGGCAATAACCACCTTGTCTCTCCTAGTTTAGGCCTTAAGCTTACAGACCAATCAAAGAAGCAACACTAATCCACAGCAAAGTGTATCTCCAAATAATATTAATCCCACCCATTTTTTAAAGAAAGAAAATGCTGAGGAGATCCAATTGGGTAATCCTTTGGTCAGCGACAGGTCCAAGCGCGTGGAGTTGACCTGAAGTCTCAATTCCCGAAGGATCTGTTCAAATTCAGCCATCCAATTCTGTAACATATACTGAAAAAGACTTTTTGACAAATTAGCTGCCCTAGTAAATTTAACATACTGAATGGAAACAACACACAATCCCGGAAACTTTTGTTTACATCCCTGCTGAGTTATTTGTCATAATACATCTAGTTGTATCTGGACAAGATCTATGAGTTGATTAACCAGCATGAGACCTCTCTGTATCTTGACATTAGCTGAGGCCTGTTCATCTATGACTGTAGTCACTGAGGCTGACAAAGTGTTAATGGTGTCAGTCGTCTGGACCTGTCCAGACAGAGCCAAGGCTGTCTGAATTAAGGCCAAACCCAGTTCCTAGTTAGTGGTAAAAAAGCAGGAGAATACTTGAGCATTATACATCACCGTCATTGGGAGTGGAAATGTCGACATTATCCCCCAACGCTGCTCTCTCTTTATTATTGACGCCCTGGACATCACCAAGACGAGGGACATTAGTATTCCCTTGGTCAGTCTGGATTTTTCGGGTGAGTCTTTCTGGTACCCAAAATGGGTTGTCTTCATTCTGTGGGAAAACACAGATAGCTCCCCTGGATCTTATCAAGATAGGATCCGGGCCATACCATTTATTATCAAGGACATTTTTCCATTTAACCATCTCATTGGGCCTATCTGGCTCTGAACAATGACGTTCAGCCGCAGTATGGCCATGAGCATCAATATTTAAAAAATTGAGTGTAAAGAGTGCCAAAGACACAGACACTCTTGGTGCTCGGGGTACAGTCTCCTCAAAAGTTCCCCTCTTCTGTTTTATAAGATAGGCTTTGAGGGTGCGATGCGCACGCTCAACAATACCCTGTCCTTGAGGGTTGTACGGAAGTCCAGTCAGGTGGGTTACGTCCATCTGACGGCAGAACTGCTGGAATTTTTGAGACGTATAAGCTGGTCCATTATCAGTCTTAAGGAGTCTGGGTTTCCCCCAAGCACTCCATGCCTCAAGACAATGTTGAATCACATGTGAGGCTTTTTCTCCGGTTAACGGAGAAGCAAACATGATGCCAGAACATGTGTCAATGGACACATGGAGATATTGAAGTTTTCCAAAGGAAGAAACATGTGTAACATCCATTTGCCAGACCTGTAGAGGTCGAATACCGCGTGGGTTAATTCCCACATGAGGAACTGGCAAGAACTCACAGCAGCTTTGACATTGAGTAACAATGTCACGGGCTTCTTTTCTTGTCAAGGAGAAACGACTGCGTAATGTTTCAGCCGTCACATGAAAATTGTTATGAAAATTTCTTGCAGCCTCTACCGGGGATGATAGGGCAGCAGCCACCACTTTAGTGGCCTTATCTGCCAAATCATTTCCCAGAGCCATGGGGCCAGGTAGGCCTGAATGGGCTCTAACATGAGTAATATAAACAGGAGATCTTCTAGATAACAAAACTAATTGTATCTGCTGAAAAATATTGGCAACTCTACTGGAAGGCTTAATCACTCCAGCCACTTCTAAAAGATTTACTGCATTTACCACATAACAGGAATCTGACACAATATTAAGGGGTTCTAAAAAGGTTTTTAAAACTTCTAAGACCACTAAACATTCTACCACTTGCGGTGAATTTTCATTATATTGTTTGGATACCACTTTACCATTAGCCACATAGGCACCTATGCCAGTTTTTGATCCATCAGTATATACCACAATCCCATTTTTAAGTGGGTTTCTTACTGTTATTTGTGGAAACACAACAGATTGATTTTGGGCAAACTGTAAGATTGGATGTTTTGGATAATGGTTATCTATTTTTCCTGAAAAGGAGGTAACTAAAACTGCCCAATCATTAGATGCGGCTGCCAAGGTTTGAACCTGTGCAGCGGTATAAGGTACAATTAAAAGATATGGACTTTGCCCAAAGTGGGTGATTGCTGCTTTTAGACCTTTAAGGGCAAGCTGTGCAATTGCATCAGGATACCAATCTATTATTTTAGCTGGGGATACGTTTGGATGGATCCACAACAATGGCCCATTCTGCCACAAAACTGCAGTTGGCAATTGTGCTGTCTTAAAGACACACAAACTGAAAGGCTGCGAATCCTCAATACGTTGTAATTGTGCATTCTGTAAGGCCTTTTCCACTTTTTGTAAGGCCTGGTTAGCAGCTAGAGTAAGAGTCCTAGGGGAGGAGATATGAGGATCTCCTTCTAAAATACTAAACAAAGGCCTTAACTCAGCGGAAGGAATCTTTAAAAAAGGTCTGAGCCAATTAATATCTCCCAACAGCTTTTGAAA
This sequence comes from Mus musculus, assembly GCF_000001635.26. Taxonomy (NCBI): domain Eukaryota; kingdom Metazoa; phylum Chordata; class Mammalia; order Rodentia; family Muridae; genus Mus; species Mus musculus. The sequence continues at coordinate 85,381,221 of NC_000084.6, forward strand.
ATCATTTAAGGTATGGAGGTGATCTCTTCTTATCTAAACATGTAAATATTGATTTCTCTCAAAGGAGGAAATATGCGTGACATCCATCTGTCAGACCTGTAATGGCCTGACGCCACGAGGGTTTACCCCTACGTGAGTAGATAAAATTTGACAACAATCTAAAGGCATTATTAAGTAATCAGAATCACTTTCAGTAGAACCAATCCCTCTGGCAGCTCAAGGAATACCAGAAGAAGAAAAAACAGCCATGTAGGCTTGGCAAAATTATTATTAGTTGAGCTATTCTGTCCCTTTGTGATATAGAAAAGACAACTTGAGGACAAGAACAGAGAACCTGAAGTTCCCCTTTACAATTCTGATCTACAACTCCAGGGTAGACAATAAGACCTTGTAGGCTGCAAGAGCCTGCCTCTGTCATTATTGTCCAGTGGCTTCACCTGCTCGGGAGAGCGCCTTCCAGGCCCTAATAGCCTTTTCATTTGATTCAGAACTACTAAAAACTGGCTCCTTGAGCTCATCTAGTGATGAGTATAGGCTCCTTCTCTTAGAAGCCTCCGCTGATTGATCTTTTTTCTTTTCTTTTTCCTTCTCCTTCCTTCTAATCTCTCCCCAGGTATTCTTACCTGACCTAAACTTTTCCTCAGGTTCAAGACCCTTGGAAAGGCCTGTATACTTATTTTGTGAACCATATTTTCTCTTTGCTCCTACTCTCTCTCCCCGCTTTACTTCTGATAGATTGTCCTGAATTTCATCTAGAATTTTTAGCCCTGCCTTAATCACTTGATAACATGTGAAAAGGAACAAAAGGGCTTCTAACACTAGAGAAAGTTTAAGGCCAAGCATACCTCGTAAAGCCATTTTCCACTTTACTTCTGATAGACTGTCCTGAATTTCGTTAGAAAGTTCAAGGCCAGGCGTACCTTGTAAAGCTATTCCCCACTTTACTTCTGATAGACTGTCTTGAATTTCGTTAGAAAGTTCAAGGCCAGGCGTACCTCGTAAAGCTATACTTACTGGTATCCACCGTTCCCCAGCTGAAAAGTTCTGAATTCATACAGTTGAATCCTTCTTAACAGTCTGCTTTACGGGAACCTTTATTACCGCGACCCGCAGTTCTGGTTCTGGAATGAGGGATCTTCCTTGCGCCAGTCCCGAGTTTTTTCTCGTCCCGGAATTCGGCACCAATTGTTATTAGACGCGTTCCCACGACCGGCCAGGAAGAACACCACAGACCAGAATCTTCTGCGGCAAAGCTTTATTTCTTACATCTTCAGGAGCCAGGGTGCAGGAAGCAAGAGAGCAAGAAGCAAGAGAGAGAAGCAAGAGAGAGCGAGAAGCAAGAGAGAGAGAAAACGAAACCCCGTCCCTCTTAAGGAGCATTCTCCTTCGCCTCGGACGTGTCACTCCCTGATTGGCTGCAGCCCATCGGCCGAGTTGACGTCACGGGGAAGGCAGAGCACAAGTAGTCATAAGATACCCTTGGCACATGCGCAGATTATTTGTTTACCACTTAGAACACAGGATGTCAGCGCCATCTTGTAACGGCGAATGTGGGGGCGGCTCCCAACAAATATGGTCCCATGTCAAAGAGATGATATGAATGATAAGACAGGCCGACAGGAGGTTAAATTTAAGAATGGGGCTGCATTACTATGCAAGGGATCTGTGACAATTCTAAGTAGCACAGTGCATAATGCTGGTGGCATGTGAAACCCAAACATCTATCTAAAGTGTCCTGTCTTAGTCACTGTTCTACTGCTATGAAGAGACACCATGACCATGGCAACTCTTATAAAAGAAAGCATTGAATTGGGGGCTTGCTTACAGCTTCAGAAGCTTTGTCTGTTATCCTGATGGGAAGCATGGCTGTAGTCATGACAGGGATATGGCTGGAGTGTAGAATTCAAAATAAGTTCAAGACCACCTAGCCCTTGCTGAGAACACATTTAAGGGGGAAATGAAGACATTTTTTTAGCTTGGCTATTGTGTGGTGTGTGTATCAAAGCTGTTTGCAGAGCTTCTCCCTTCTGCTTGAAGAATTTTTCCTTTCCCTGCTAACATAAGCAATTACCATCCAGCCCCTTCCCTATCTAGCGATCATGATGACCACAGCTGCCAGGACAAGGTTTGCTGAATTCCGAGATAAACCACAAACTGCCCTGACCTTGCTAGAATTCCCTGTGACATTAATAGCTGTGATGTTAATAGCTGACCCATAAGTTCAAAATGTACTACTGCTCTGCTGACCAAATCATGATAAACCACAAGGGCAGGAAAAGTGAGTCACTAGGCCAAAGGGTTACTTAGTCACTATGCAAACCAACCAATGCCTGAAAAGGTTACTTGCTACACCAATGAGAATAAGCCAGCTACCCTGTTGCCTAAATCGCCCCTTGCAAGGTATAAAAAGTGTGTTCTTTCTTTGTTCTGGGTCTCTCCTCTGGCCTGCGTGCTGAGAGGAGTGTTCCCAACATGTTGGAATAATAAAAAACCTCTTGGAGTTTGTAGCGATGGTGGTCTCTGTGGTCTTTGTGAGTGAGGGTCTTTTGATGAACTCCAACAGGAGAAGCAGTCAAGAGCTACATCCTAACTCACAGGAAGAGAGAGGGGGGGAGGGAGGGAGAGAGAGAGAGAGAGAGAAAGAGAGAGAGAGAGAGAGAGAGAGAGAGAGAGAGAGAGAGAGAGAGAGAGAGAGAGAGTCTGGGCCAGATATGAGCTTTTAAAACCTCAAAACCCATCCACAGAGACACACTTCCTCCAGCAAGGCCACAGCTAATACTTCTAATCCATTCAAGGAGTTCCACTCCCTGGTGACTAAACCAAGACATGTTCTTTCTATCCCATTAAGACACCCCTGTGCTGGTTCTACTTTAGTGATACTTGAAGAATTATACATGCCTTTAATCCCAACACTTGGGAGGCAGAGGCAGGCAGACTTCTGAGTTCTAGGATAGCCTGGTCTACAAAATGAGTTCCAGGACAGCCAGAGCTATATGGAGAAACTCTGTCTCAAAAATCCAAAGTAATAATAATAATAATAATAATAATAATAATAATAATAATAATGCATAGAAAATCCTGGATCAGATTTGAGAATAAACAGCTATTGTTTTTTGCTGGCATTCAGCAAAGGGAGAGGCTGTTCACCTATTAATATCCAAAAGAAAAAATGAGAATAACAAACAAAACAAAACAAAACAACCCCCCCTTGAAAAAACAGATGCCCTAATGAGTTAGGTTCTCCAATGTTTTAACAAGATACTTGAAAACTGCAAGGATTTTCACAGTTCCCAGTGGAAGTAGTTAGGGTTATCATGTGATAAAACCCCATGACCAAAACCACCCTGGGAAGAAAATGGTTCATTTTACGTATACTTCCAGGTAACAGGTAACAGGTAACTGAGGAAGGTCCAGGAAGGAATTCAAACAGGGCAGAAGCCAGGAGGCAGGAGCTGATACAGAGGTCATGGAAGGACACTGCTTACTGGCTTGTTCATCCTGCTTTCTCATAGAACCAAGAACCAGCCAAGGGGTTACACCACTCACTGTGGACTGGGCTCTCCCCTGTCAATTACTAATTAAGAAAATGTCCTACAGGCTTGCCTTCAACCTGATCTTATGGAGGCATTTTCTCCATTAAAGTTCCCTCTTCTCTGATGACCTTAGCTTGTGTCAAGTTGACATTTGATTCTAGGGTCCAGGAGTGGCAACCAAAGAATCTTGAAGAATCTGTGATGAGGCAGGCTAACATGGCATCTAGAGTTCCTAGGTATCCTGACATTCTATAGTCACTGGATGTTAAAAATGCTTATGTGCATTCATCTTTGGTTAAAAAAAAAAAGTGTAGTAGGTCTTTACTTAGTGACATAAACCAGGTCTCTAATCAGTTCTTTGAGTTGCAGTCACTCTCTTGTCTCGATTCTTACTCATTCTCTGTGTTGTTGCTCGGACTGGGAGACAGGGATGTTTTGCCTTGAAGTGGCTCTCCATGCAGCTGTCCAGAGGGGCCAATTGGTAGCATTCAAGCCATTGAGATGTGATCTCTGGTTTCCTGGAGGTTTTCCATTTGCTAGCTCCTGCCTATTGTGGAAGACATTGGTGGGGCACAGAATTCTTTCTGCCATATAAATTACTTTTAGTTTAGAAGTTAGCAATCTGCATTAAAGTGACACACAAGAGACGGGAAGTAGATTGTGAAGATACAAGTGTGTAAGGGTGAGTTCGTATAAAGAAAACACCAAAAACAGATTAAGCTGAAGCAACTAGCCCTCAAGCTTCCTTTATGTTAAATGGACAACATAAACCCCATTTGTCTCCATTTAAGGACCAGGCGTGATTTCAAAAAGGCCTTAGGTACCAGCTCCAGGAACAAACCATAAAACCTAGAAACAAGGTCATAAAACCCCCTCCCAAAGAGCAGCCTGGGGATAACCGCAACATGGGGAAATATCTCAGATTGGGCCATCTGTGCTGGGCAGCCCTACCCCATCCTATGATTAAATGTTCATTACATAGGAATGCAGAGCACTGACCACCTATGACCTAGCACTCACCAATCAAATTTTAGGTGATCTAATCTTTTTAGAGAGTTATCCTAGTTCCTTATAAAGGACTGCGTGCCTTTGTCTGGGGTCGCCATTTCAAAGAATGGCTGATCCCCACATGCTGGATGTTTCTGTAGAATAAATGCTCTTTTTCTGCATACTATCTGAGTCTGAGTTCTTCCTTCAGTGATTTTTGGAGCCTTAAAAATGGGATTTCTCAGTGAAGAGAAAGGAGAGTCAAAAGGAGAAGTGGAAGACAGTACTCAGAGGAACTTTGGCAAGTCAGGCACACAGCTGACAAGTGTAACTCACCTCAGTCTTATACCGTCCTTGCAAACTGAGTTCTGTCACAGCTTGAAGTTCTTTCTCCAACAATGTAAAAGTAATGTAAGCTATAATATTTAGAAAGAAAAAAGATAATACCTTGATATCCCAGGTAAAGGATGAGCAAAGAGACTTTAAATTCCACTTGAATCGATGATACATTGGCATCGAGTATGGGTACAGGAAAAACAGTGGCTCACCTAAAGATGTTCACAGTCTCATTCCTGGAACCTGAAAAGAGTTTACACTGCAGGAAGGAACTAGGGCTGTAGATAAGATTAAGTGTGAAGACCTAGTAGGTGATATTAATGTGAGAACTTACCTCCAACACAATCGCCAGAATCCCAGCAGTCCCAGAACAGAACTGGAAAAAGAAGAACCAAAGAGGAACGATGTAGGGGAGGGACCTGCCATGACCGTCCTGCCCCTGAAGGCAGAGAGAGATGACACTCAGCAAGAATGCACGTGGCCTCCAGGAGCTGCAACACGTGAGGAGCTCTCTCTCTCTCTCTCTCCCTCTCCCTCTCCCTCTCCCTCTCCCTCTCCCTCTCCCTCTCCCTCCCCCCCCCTCTCTCTCTCTCTCTCAGTTTCCCAGATACTTTGCTTTTAGTCCGGTAAGATGTATAAACACATAGGAAAAGGGCAAGGTTTGTGGTTTTACATCCAGTGATCTTGTGTTAACTTTTTTAGCGAGTGCTTATTATCTCAAAGTCTTATCAGCACTGTGATCATTTCCTTTCCATCAACATCCTCTCTGTAGTGTTTCTCTATCTACAACACACACAGCTATCCTTCCTCTTGGAACTCTCTGCTTAAAGGGCAGTCTTCTGACCACTCGAGCAAGAACCCATGCTTTCATCAGTTGAGTAGGAGGTCATGGCCCTCCCGATAGGATAGGAGAAAGGGAAACAATAACAACAACAACAACAACAACAACAACAATAACCTCAGTTTGAGGTTTTGTTTTTGATTGTTTTACTTGCTGTATTCCGCAAAAAGCAACAACTTTCCAGTTGTGTTTTTCTACCTATAATAGCAAGTTTCGGTTTTTCTGAGCTGTAGCCCATTTCCCATGACAAGAAATAGGACTCTCTGTATTTGTCAGAACACAAACATCAAGGACATAGGGGCACCTGCTCTTACCCCAGCCCGGGAACAATTAGAGACAGAAATCCAATCCTAGTTACAGGAGGAACATGCAGATACCCTCATAGTATTGGAAGGAGGGAGAAGCAGGGGTTGCACTGGGTAGGAAACCCTAAAGCCAAATATAAACTCCCCAGAGTCTATAGTCTCCCCAATATGGGAGTCTTTTCTCTATGCCAGAGATCTGTGAGTGCAGCTTCCTGATAAACACTTGGACTTTGCATAAGGCTGTTTTCTCCTCTTTAAATTCTTCAACTGGTGGAGAATAACTACACACCTATGCATTCCTTCATGGCATACATTAAGTTTAAACATGAAATTTTTTTTTTAATTTTACCTGGTTCCCATACTTGGGCACCAATTTTCTTGTTTCTGGATGCGTATCTGCAGCTTTACTGCATTGATCTCATAGCTGTGCACTAAGTATTTGCTAATCAGAATGAGATCGGCATATATTTACATAAGTTCTTCTGAGCTACTGATTTAATAGCATATATCTATAAGTGGCTTTGCGGTTAATTATTATAGTAAAAATAGTTGGCACAAGTTAAAAAACATTTGATTTTAATTTTGAAATTATGTTTTGTTATTGTTTTATGTATGAACATCAAATCTATGACTACTTGGTTATATTCTTTATAATTGATACTGAGATTTCAAGTGATATAAAAATTGATGTGTAAATAATTTAGGAAGGAATTTTTATCCTTTTTCTAGACTGTCTTCCTATTAAATATCACATTGTACTTGTTTTATGAAATATCTTTTTCTCTCTCTGGTAATATTTCATATATTTAAAATGGTTCCTAATATAAGGTACCTTTAAAATGTTACTCTATTTTGTAAGCTGCATTGAAAATTAAATTTTTATACTTATATCTCCAGAGAATTTTTTTCTTGACATATGACAATAGTTTTGGCTATTTTTCTTGGCTATAATTGTATGTTCTGAAGTTTATTTTCAATATATGCTATAGAATTCTTAGAAATTATTTTTAACAATATATATGAAATAGCACAGTCTATTTTGCATGTTGTAAATGGTTGTTATTTACCATCTGTCTTTCCCTGTGACTTCCTTTTCTCCTTATTAAATAACATACAATTGCCTCCATGAACAATTAGCATTTTACCTCACTCTCAGTCATTATTATAGATCTTTTTCTGTTTCAGTTATTTCTACTTTGTCTAGACTGTCATAAAGTTATTTATTTATTTATTTATTTATTTATTTATTTATTATTAGATATTTTCCTCGTTTACATTTCCAATGCTATCCCAAAAGTCCCCCATACCCACCCCTCCCCCCCATCCCTTCTCCCCACTCCGCCTTTTTGGCCCTGGTGTTCCCCTGTACTAGGGCATATAAAGTTTGCAAGTCCAAAGGGCCTCTCTTTCCAGTGATGGCTGACTAGGCCATCTTTTGATACATATGCAGCTAGAGACAAGAGCTCCGGGGTACTGGTTAGTTCATATTGTTGTTCCACATATAGGGTTGCAGTTCCCTTTAGCTCCTTGGGTACTTTCTCTAGCTCCTCCATTGGGGGCCGTGTGACCCATCCAATAGCTGACTGTGAGCATCCACTTCTGTGTTTGCTAGGCCCCGGCATAGTCTCACAAGAGACAGCTATATCTGGGTCCTTACAGCAAAATTTTGCTAGTGTATGCAATGGTGTCAGCGTTTGGAAGCTGATTATGGGATGGATCCCTGGATATGGCAATCACTAGATGGTCCATCCTTTCGTCACAGCTCCAAATTTTGTCTCTGTAACTCCTTCCATGGGTGTTTTGCTCCCATTTCTAGAAAGGGGCAAAGTGTCCACACTTTGGTCTTCGTTCTTCTTGAGTTTCATGCGTTTAGCAAATTGTATCTTATATCTTGTGTATGCTAAGTTTCTGGGCTAATATCCACTTATCAGTGAGTACATATTGTGCGAGTTCCTTTGTGACTGGGTTACCTCACTCAGGATGATGCCCTCCAGGTCCATCCATTTGGCTACGAATTTCATAAATTCATTCTTTTTAATAGCTGAGTAGTACTCCATTGTGTAAATGTACCACATTTTCTGTATCCATTCCTCTGTTGAGGGGCATCTGGATTCTTTCCAGCTTCTGGCTATTATAAATAAGGCTGCTATGAACATAGTGGAGCATGTATCCTTCTTACCGGTTGGGACATCCTTTTGATGCTTTGATTGTGAGCCTAGCCTTTAATGGCTGAATCATTTTTTTCTAGCTCATATTTATTGATTTTTTTTTGTAGTGTGAGTTCACTCAAAGTGTTGCTCATATGGGTTAAGTGCTGACCACTTGGGATGAGCCCTATAGGGCTAACCTATAAGGGGCTATCCCTGGAGAAGGTTGCTCTCTCTCTCTCTCTCTCTCTCTCTCTCTCTCTCTCTCTCTCTCTCTCTCTCTCCAGCCATTAACTAATTACCTGTAGCTCTTTATCTGGGGGAAGGACTTGTGAGGTTTCCCATCTGCACTGGCAATGTCAGTTGGAGTTGTCATTTTCCAGATCTGTTTTAGGCAACCATATTGTTGAGATTTCACAAGGGCAGCTTCCGTGTCCTATGTTTGATCCCACGGCAGGCATCCTAATCTCTGGGGAGATCTTTCATCCCCTCTATATGAGATGTTTCTTGAGCCTTAGGTGTAGGATTGTGTAGCTGAGGTATCATTTGGTGTTGGGTGTCTCAATCCGTTGTTCTCTGCATTTTGAAGAGTTTGAATTTTTGTGTCTTGTGCAGAAAGAAGCTTCTTTGGTGAGATATGAGAGCTACACCTATTTTAGATATGAGGATAAGTATTAGACTGGGTTAGGAAAGTAGTAGTGGTTGGTTCTCTTCTAGAGTATGTGGCCTGACTAGCAACTGGGAGTGGGGCTGGATTTACCATACTTGGCCTGAATCCCTCCTACCAAGAAGGACTTAAATTTAATTTGATGGCTATTGGTTAGCAGGATATAAGTGGCTCTATTGTCCCTTTGGGCATATCTTATCATATTGGTCATTGTTGTTGCTCATATCCATTACATCTTGATGGGACTACTGTTTTTTGTTTGTTTTTTCTTCACTGACAGCTTGCATAGCTCCTTCTGGTACCATGAAAGGTTGTCCCCAGGCAACAGAATATTTTTAATTTTGGACTAACTTAGGTTTGCAAGTATTTTATGTAGAGTTTCCCATATATGATAGGAGTAGAAGAGAGCTATAATAGATTTGCAGTTTCTTTCAGTTTTATCTGTTCAAGCAATGTTGACAACATAAAATTAGCTGGAGATAATTTTCATCATTTTCAGAGTTCTATGCTCTCTCCTACTCCTGCCCTTTGTGTATCTCAGAAATTTACACAGATTTGTATTCATTTATTTGAGAACACCAAGGGGTATCTTATCTCATTGACTCTAATATTCAGTTTCCTTCTTTGTTATTACTTATAGACAAGAAAGAAGAGAAATACCTACTAAGATATGAATAAAATATTGCTATTCAAGACTTTCGCTTTTATATATTAAAATCTATTTAGAAAAACTAAGATACAGTTTATTATTATTATTATTATTATTATTATTATTATTTTGGATATTTTGAGACAGCCTGGCCTTATATTCATGATGTGACCACTGACAACTTTAAATTCCTGATTCTTCTGCATTCATCTTCCTGATACTGGGCTTATAGGTGTCATCCATCATGCCTATACTATGCAGTGCTAGGAGCTGAACCCAGGGCTTTGTGCATGTTAAGTTAGAACTAGCTCAACACAGTTTTTAAAAATTTGTTACTCATAAATTATTTACATGCATGAAATAAATATGTTTTTCCTAAACTTTCCTTACCTTTAGAACTCTACTCTTTTGTCACTCCTTCAGGCTCTGAATCATTCTCGTACACCCGTCGTTACCCAACAAAGACTTTGATGAGGTTGCTCTGTCAGTGGAGACTCCAATGTTGTGAGGATTTGATTTCTCAAGTGCTGAAACAATTCTGTAAGTCATGTTCTGCACACAGCGCACCAATAATTGCATCAACCTTGGCTGTGAGTTTAGGTATCTCCCAGCTTCAGAGGTACCACAGCAGGGGGACTTCAGGGGTCAGTGTGGACGAAACACCAGTTAGGTTCTCTTTACTGCACCCTCCAAAGCTAATTACAGGCAAGTGGCTTTAATTACATCTAAAACTATTTACATGTTCTGTTTATCCGTCTGCTTATTTCTGGTTCATTTCCACAGTCACTCTTTGGCCCAAGTCACTCAAGTCTCTCATTGGATGACCTCCTAACTCTCAGAGCTGTGTTTCCATGTCCCGTTTTGTCCCTTAGAATTGTGTTTTTACATGTTTCCATGTTTTGACCTTGAGCCGCTGTATACCTTTCTCTCAGGTACCGCCGATCATTGACTGAAGTGTGCCAACTGCCTCCAAATCTCAAGCATCTGCTTTCCTTGAATCCCTGACATCAGCAGCACATTCTCATCTTGGGGTGTCAGCATAAATGTCATTGCTTCATAGGCAGCTTCCCAATCTCTCTCCTAACTTATCCACTGCTCTTGTTATTATCTAGCTCCAAGTACATTCACTCCAAGAATAGATTGTGGTGGCATTTCTCATCTTGTACTTCCCCCAAGCCTTTGTCTTATGTCAGGAATATCAACTGGATATCATCGTCTTCTCTAGGCTCTCTCCAGCCTCACCATCTTTGCCAGTGTCTGTTTAGATGTTTGTTCCAACATAATTGACGGGTACTAACATTTTCAAAATAACAGAACACAGAAATTTTCCTAACTGCAGCATACAGCTTTGTTTCCTTGTCCTTGATCAATATCCTTGGTGCTAAAGAAATTGCAATTTATGTTAGGTGCCTTCTGAATTCAGTTTCTTCCCTCCGTTTAACTGGAAGGTGTGGAGCTGCAGTTGTCCATGGCTCCCAAGTGTTTGAGAAAGATAGTCCAGATTTGTAAAACTGACAAATGAGTTGAAAGCATATTTACATCTCAAAGAGTAACATAATGACAACTTTTAAAATACCTCCATGAAAATGAAGGTCTTAGACTTAGGAAGAAGCCAGTGTATGGCTTGACCCAGTTGAAGGTAACATTACATTGCCTTGGACAGAGAGAGTCATTACTGTGTGCTTTGAGTCTCTCTGTGTTTTCCATTTGAACTATCAATACCACTATGATGTTTAGATCTACAGGACGTGAGGGAGGAGCACGAGGTAAGAGGCAAAGCTCCATACCGACTCTCTCACTTTCTCCAGGTGGCATTATCATCCTTGGGAAGCTCACACTGACCTATCAGGTACCAACACTCCAACATCCTAGTATCCTTTTGGGCTGGTGAGATGAGAGCTGGGACATGATTGAGATACTATAGGGCACAACAAATCTTATCTTCAATCAGCTGTGACCTGAGGTGAGCTCTTTAAGAGTTGAGTGATGAGCTGACCCAGGAATATTGATGACTGTAAGTGTGGGACTTAGGTGGTGTGGGAGGTTTTGCAACACACAAATGTCCGTTATCTGCTCTGTGAGAAGCTAAGTCACCTCCAGGGCATCTTAAATCAGCCAGGTTTTAGATAAGGTAGAATAGAACAGTCGATTAGCATAGTTTCAAGGGGTGAAAGGGTGTTGGATAGCAATTTTCCTTTGAATGGATACACTGTGTTTTGGAGCGATGCTCCTTATGACTTGGGAAGTAAACAAAACTTCCAAGGCTCGGGAAGTAAATAAAATTTACAATGATCAGGAAGTAACTCACAATTTCCTAAAATTTGCAAATCTCAAAAGGCTCTGGGAAGGTTATATAAATAGTGACTATCCCCCTAAATAGGAAAGTCTCTGACCTGTCAAGCTATCTGTAAGCTCTTCAGGGTGTTCAAGGGATGCAGCTCCTGAGACTCATCATCCATGCTGGGTGTTGGGATTTGTTTTCATTGCTGTGATACATCATTACCCAAACAGCCAGGAGAGGAGATGCTTTATTTGGCTTATAGTAACATGCCACAGTTATTCATGAGGAGAAGTCAGTGAGGGAAGTCAGAGTTAAGGACTAGTGTAGAGGTCATGGAGGAGTGCTGCTTACTAGCTTTCTTTCCATGGCTTGATCAGCTGCTCTCTTACATAACCTACTAAGAGTCATGTAAGTACACAGAGCCCTCCCACATCAACCATTAACCAACTAAACACGCCACGAAGTTGCTTATTGGACAATATGATGGAGAAAATTCTTTAACTGATGTTCACTGTAGCTTGTGTCAAGGTGACAAACTACTAGCCAGACCATGCAGCTATGTTTTTGGTGAAGCAGCAGCCTTTGGGTGAATCAGAGTCATGACAGTAACCCCAATAAACTCACCAGCTTACGAAGCTACACTTCAGTGGAATCGTTCCTTTGGTCTGTCATTGGTAATCTATCTGTGGTGTATAGATGCTTGTTCCAATCTCCCTAGGGAAAGTCACATAACCTTGGCCGCAGCTGTTAGAAAAAGGGCACCTGGAAATCATGACAGGAAATCCATGAAGCTGAGTAGGCCAGTCATAATTAAGAAGGACTTTCTCCCTTATGTCCACTTCCCAGACTATCTCAAACATCTCTCTGAACACATATAGGTCTGGGTATAATGAAATCTGACAGGTGGTTAATGCATAGTATGTGATATGTTGCTGTTGGCAAGTCTCTTTCTCCAGAAGGCTTTCCACAATGCTGCTGTTCCTGTATAAAGCAGTTGCTGCTTTGTCTGGAGAGCAGGAAAGCTGATGGGTCTGTCATGTAGACTGCACATGGTAGTTTGGCTCAGGATCAAGGTACATTGAATTTATACTTGAAGAATTGCTTACACTGCCTTAAGCTGGTTTCCCTCTTCCTTGGGAAGTGAGCCCTGGAGACTGAGACTGTTATGCCCAGACATTGAGATTTCTCTGGTATGTCACAGATGAGTCACTGTGGGGCAGGTGCACCTGGAAAGCAGGGCCTGCTAATAGAACAAGAGGGAAGACTAATGCTGGAATAACAGAACACAAGGGCTTCCCTCTTAGCTGGAGAAATTAAGCTCTCATGGGAGTCTAATAACTAATAACAAATTAGTTATTCTAATTTTTGTCTTCTGTATTTTCCTGGTCCTACACTCATATATGTTTATGCAAGTGGCATCATGTACCTCATGTGCCCTGGGGACAGATTTCTTCCCTTGCTGATGCTTCTATTAAAACTGTTTTCATTAAAAAATTTTTTTCAGTTTAATCCTTTTCCAGAGTCTAGCCTGGTGAGTCTGCTTGTAAGGATCCTATCCTCTCTCCATGCACCCTCTTTAAATCCACAGATCTAGCCTGGGGTCCCATTTGCCCAAGAATTAAGACCAATGTTTAACATGTGGGATTTCATAAAGGTAAAATACCTTTTCATAGCTAACGAAGTAATCAACTTGGTGAAAAGGAATCTCACAAAATAGCAGAGAATCAATGTCTGCTGTACGTGGGACCGAGGATTAACATATGAAATAGTGACTAATTAAAAGAAAAATGGTCCTGAACAGAGTCCTCAAAAGAAGAAGAAAATATGGCTGAGAAATATCTAAAAAATATTAATTTTTTTCCTAAAAATTAGGGAAGTGAAACTCACAATTCTATTTTACTACATCCTGAATGGCAGAGATCAACCAAACAACAAACAACAAATCCTGGACCGGTTGTGAGGAAAATTCCACCGTTGGTGGAAATGCAAACTGCTTCAGTACCTCCGGAAATCAGCATGGAGGGTTCCTAGATGACTCAGGCATGTTACACCTTGATGTATGGCCAAAGCACACCCTGGTCCCCGGATACCTGCTCAGTTATGTGAGCTGATGTTCTAGTCACTATAGACAGTAAATTGGAACAATCTGGAAAGCATTCAGCTTTCATCAAATAGGAACATGTGGTATGCATACACCACAGAATGCTATTTAGCCCTGAAGAAGAATAGAGCCATGAAATTTGCAAGTAAATTCATGATAGTATCACAACTTCTTTCTCCTTTGAGATTCCTAATCCCAAATCTTTAGATGTGAGTAAATATCCTGGAGTAAGAAGCAAAAAGGGACCATTGTCTGGGTGGTTTGGGGGTGGGGAGAAATAGAACAGGGAACAGCACGGTAACATTGATCTGATGTGGATATGGGAAAACTGGCTGTGTCAAATAGGCAGGGAGAAGGGGATACAGAAGAAGGGTTAAATAACAGTAAGGGTGTCTGAATAAATCTTAAGAATTTATACTATTAGATACCTACCTAAAAATACCTCCAATGCATGTAAGAGTGTGTGTGTGTATGCATGCTTTAAATAAAAATTTAAATAAAAATTTCCCATCTGAGGACTCAGTGCTTTCTCTGAGAGCCACTGATCATCTGATACCAGGAATGAGAATTCTTCTCTTGAGTTCTTGCTCAGGGTTGTCTAAGTGACTCCCAAAATATTATAGGTGCTTGTTGACCCAAGTTGCTCTCACAGAGGTCCAGGTTAAATCTCTGTTGCAGACGACATCATGCACTTTTAGACATGGGCTCAGAGGCTTCTTCTGTGGAACTGACCCGAAGGCCTCATCCATGGTGATTAGTCCAATGGTAGCAGAAGGCTTCATTCCAGCTTCCAAGGGAAGCAAACAGTCACTAGTCCTACTCAGCGGTGAGACATATAGACCACACCAATAGCCAGCATGGTATGATAATCTCAAGGATACAATAGTGACACACACACCCTAGGAGCTTTCTTATTTGACTTAAGATCTGCTCAACGAGAGGGATACCATGCCTGGTACTGGAGGCACAGGCGGCCACTGAGGGCTAGTGAAGTAATGTGGTCATTACCTTGTTCAACCAGCATAATCTCTAACTAATTTCTAAAGATGTGTCTTTACCCACAGTAAGTGTAGTCCTCACTCCTCACCCAGGAAACTTCTCTTTGCAATAAATAGAGGTCATAGAAAACCACAACCAACCAAAATGCAGAGTTGTGGAGCCCGTTCCTGAGGGATATGTCTACAACACAACTCTTCAACTAAGGCCTGGAAATCATTGTGGATAAGGGGGCTGAGAGATGGTAAGGGCCAGAGGATTAGAACATTTGCTGTGCGACTGTGTCTCCTAGTAATGTCAGAAGTTGTTTCCATCAAGTTTCCCTAACATGACTGCTTAAACATGAGTGTAACAAGGAAAATGACAACAAACATGCTAATGTGAGTGAAAGAAAGCCGAAGAGAACTCAACCCTGTGCAGAAAAATACACGGGAGACTGATGAATCCTGAGAGAGTGAGAAATAGTTTCTCCCAGGGACACATCAATTGGGTATGTAATAACAAATAATAAGTTCTAAAACCATATTCATACAAGGGATATTTATTTTGAACACGTCTTACTTATGTATTTAGGAACACAAATACACAAACATGCATATAAGAAGAGTTAAAGAAAAAAGAGGCCTTGGATTTATTTTATATTATTATTTTTATTAGCTATTTTCTTTATATACATTTCAAATTTCAAATGCTATCCCAAAAGTTCCCTATACCCTACCCCTGCCCTGCTCCCCTACCCACCTACTCCCACTTCTTGGCCCTGGCATTCCCCTATACTGGGGCATATAAAGTTTGCAATACCAAGGGGCCTCTCTTCCCAGTGATGGCTGACTAGACCATCTTCTTCTACATATTCAGCTAGAGACATGAGCTCTGGGGGATACTGGTTAGTTCATATGTTTGTTCCACCTATAGGGTTGTGACCCCTTCAGCTCCTTGGGTGCTTTCTCTAGCTTCTCCATTGGGAGCCTTGCGTTCCATCTTATAGATGACTGTGAGCATCCACTTCTGTATTTGCCAGGCACTGGCATAGCCTCATATGAGACAGCTATACCAGGGTCCCTTCAGCAAAATCTTGCTGGCATATGCAATAGTGTCTGGGTTTGGTGGCTGATTATGGGATGGATCCCTGGGTAGGGTAGTCTCTGGATAGTCCACCCTTTCATCTTAGCTCCAAACTTTGTCTCTGTAACTCCTTTCATGGGTATTTTGTTCCCTACTCTAAGGAGAAATGAAGTATCCACCCGTTGGTCTTCCCTCTTCTTGATTTTCTTGTGTTCTGCAAATTGTATCTTGGGTGTTCTATGTTTCTGGGCTAATATCCACTTATCAGTGAGTGCATATCTAATGACTTCTTTTGTGATTGGGTTACCTCACTAAGGATGATATCCTCCAGATACATCCATTTGTCCAAGAATTTCATAAATTCATTGTTTTTAACAGTTGAGTAGTACTCCATTGTGTAAATGTATTCATTTACATTCATTCTGTATCCATTCCTCTGTTTAGGGGCATCTGGGTTCTTTCCAGCTTCTGGCTATTATAAATAAGGCTGCTATGAACATAGTGGAGCATGTGTTCTTATAACCAGTTGAAACATCTTCTGGGTACATGCCCAGGAGGAGTATTGCTGGATCTTCATGTAGTATTATTTTCAATTTTCTGGGGAACCTCCAGACTGACTTCCAGAGTGGTTGTACAAGCTTGCAATCCCACCAGCAATGGAGGAGTGTTCTTCTTTCTCCACATCCTTGCCAGCATCTGCTGTCACCTGAATTTTTGATCTTAGCCATTCTGACTGGTGTGAGGTAGAATCTCAAGGTTGTTTTGATTTGCATTTTCCTGATGATTAAGGATGTTGAACATATTTTCAGGTGCTTCTCAGCCATTCAGTATTCCTCAGTTGAGAATTCTTTGTTTAGCTCTGCATCCCATTTTTTAATGGGGTTGTTTGAATTTCTGGAGTCCAGCTTCTTGAGCTCTTTGTATATATTGGATATTATTCCCCTATCAGATTTAGGATTGGTAAAAATCCTTTCCCAATCTGTTGGTGGAGGCCTTGGATTTAAAGGAGAGTAAGACATGGTAGATGGGATGGTTTGGAGAGAGGAAGAGGACAAAGTGATGGATTTCTTCTAAAAAAGCAAAATAAATTATTTAAAGGGAAAATAATCTAGTGTTATAAGCAAAAATAGAAAGCATTAGCTTAGTGATGGAGGGACCACAAATTAAGATGACAATGGAGTCAAGCATTTGCTGTGCTACTGGCTACTCCTACTGTTTTTTTTTTTTTTTTAATGATGTAACTAAGATGCCCAGCTTTTATTTTTCTAACTTATTGTTTTTCTTTACCGTGAGTTTTTTGGGTCTGTTAGTTGCATCGCCTTGGTTAATTATGTGTGGCTGTGAACAGTTTGTGACTTGCGTTTTCACTTTGCAGTATCTGTTGATGAAAAGGCATTCTGGGTGAATGTGGGTGAACTTATCACTTCTTTTTTAGGTGGGTGCTTTTAGTGTATTAAGAGAAACTGAGGTTGCAACAATTCTCTTTCCTGTTTGCTCTGACATTTTACTGTGCTTTTTTTTATCTTTAGTGATGTCTTTAATCATCTGGTTCTGACTTTTATGTCTGACATAAAGTAAGGGGTCAGGTTTACATTGTTTCCAACATGGCTTAGTGTGTGCACATTGTGGGTGTGTGTGTGCATGTGTGTTTTCTGTGTGTGTATGTGTGTATATGTGTGTGTTTGTGTATGCATGTATGTGTGTATGTGTTGTGTATGTTTTGTATGTGTGTGTATGCATGTATATGTGTATTTGTATGTGTGTGTGTGTATTTGTACATGTAAGTGTGTATATGTGCATATGTGTGTGCATATCTATGTGTATATGTATATATATGTGTGTGTTATGTGTGTATATATGTGCTTGTATGTGTGTATATTTGTGTGTGTGCATGTGTGTGTATGTGTGTGTAAATTAGACGATGCCCTGCAAGAGTTGGTTCTCTCCTTTTTCCAGTGGTACCCAGGGATTCAGCCCAGGTTGTCAGGCTTAGTGGAAAGTGGCCGAATCCTCTGAGCCATCTTGCTGTCCCCAAATTAGCTGTTTTACGACAGCTTGTAAGCTGTGATCTCCACCCAGTCTCACTTCTTGATGGAATATTCAAACATTTGATTTATACTGTTGTAGCAATCACAGCATGCTTTCCATTAAACATATGGGCTTGTTTATCTCACCAAATTTTGAGTTATAGAGTTAGAGAACTATGTCTTCTCTTTTATTTATATCCCTTAAAAACATTGTGTGCTTATTAAGTAAACAATGAATTATGTTCAGCTGAATCTATACTACCCCTGGTACTGAAGGGGACAATAATGCTGAAATGCTTTTTCATAGGACCCCCTTCAGAGATAATGTTTCCACATTGTCTGTTGTTCTGATATGGAATGTCTTTTACTATTTATCTCATGTCGTGCAGTGTCGTTCAGGAAGTTGGCAGAGCTAAGATGTGATAAAGCATGCAAGTGTTTGTTCTTGTTTACTTTAGTCACAAATTAATTCCCAGTGTAGTTCTGCAGATAATCAGCAGTAGATAATATTAAAAAGATGCAAGTATAGAGAGGCATGTTATACTCAGTCAACTTCCAAGAGGCCTTGTCTAGTGAAGTAGCATTGCTGGTGGTTGTTTTGTTTCTTGGTTGGTTGGGGGCAAGAAGGAGGGAGGAAGAAATCCCTCCTACGTGAGGTTGGAGAAACAGAAAAGCCATTTACTAAGGCATGAAACCTTGAAAGAGAAAACATGGGGAAATGTTTGGGTTTGGACATTTGTTTTAAAGGTTACTGGGGCACCTGAGTGAAAGTCTCTGTCATATTGATTAGAAAGGACTGCGCTGAACTCTAGTCCTGCCCTCCCACTCTCAAGTCCCATTCTTCAGCATCACACACTGGCTTCCTGGTTCACCTCACACTGAGCTCAGACTTTCTGTCTGAGTGGGAGCTGCCAGACCCTCTTGGACCCTCAGGAAGGCTTTCTCTGCCCATCCCTCCCACTACTCAGCTTAATCAAATCATCTGCGCAGATTTTCCGTGGCTTTGCGAATCTATGGATTACCTTCACTTGAGTGCTCCTGTTTGTTCCGAGCCCTCCTTAGTCATCGAAAGCAGTGCCCCGTGTGCCTGTGGCAGGCTCATCAACATTTAGCAGAGAGCTTTGCATGAGGCCAGTCACCCCTGAGAATTTGCTGAGTCAATAAAGAAGCAATAAATGAACAAGCCAGCATGGTCATGGATCTGCCTGTGTCTGTGTAGGTGTGTTAGAATTACCATCCTCAGAAAGTCTTTTTTAACAAGAGTCTTTGAGTTTCAGTTTTCTTACCTGCAATGGGGACACAGGCATACACGCATTGAAGACACTACTTAAGGAATAGGGAGCCTTTAATGTATGTTTACAGCAATGCTGGTGACTGAACTTTGAACTTAAAGCCTTGTGGATTGTAGGTAGTCATATGACCTCTGAGCTACACACCCAACTCCAAATACAGTACACTGTTAATTGTCCCATTCCTCCATTGTACCGGACACAGGTATTGGTTATTCTGTGCTAGGTAGATACGCGTGTGTACCCTGTGAGGTCAGCAGTACAACACTTAGACACACAGTGAGGTCAGCTGAAGCCCATCCTGCTCCAGAAAAATTTCACTGTGTGCTGAAAAAAAAAAAGATTTTAGACTGGATTTCTGTTTCTTCACCATCACCTTCTATAACTCATTTGCTGGTCCCTTAAATTACAAATAAATAAATTAATTAATTAAAAAAAAACGGGAACCATGACTAAACACTCTATCATTTTCCCGATGTGAGGCTACACAAAGATATGCCATAGAAAAACAAAGCAAGAAAAAAGCCATCCCCCTAAACATACTACTTGCTCACAAGAAGCTCACAGATGGGAGTGGGAAGAAATATGAAAGAGAAAAAAAAATTCACCTCCCAGAAACTGAAAGACGAAAAGGTTGAGGCAGGTGTTTAAATAAGCATGGCTCTGTCTGCTGGCGAAAGATGACTCTGAAAGCAGCTCCTTTCAGTTGGAGCTGAGGTGTGAGGTGGCCAGGCAATGGTGACAGAAGTCTGGAGAGAGAATGACGGGCCCTGAAAACGATGCTAATGGGAGGGAGGACTCAGCACGTGGAAAGAACTGAAGGTCTGGGTGGAGGCAGATACCAAGGAGGAGGAACAGACAAGTAAGGCTAGGCTGTCAGTCAGTGGTCTGAGGACTTAAGGGTGATCTGGTGTCAGATAAAAATAGCACAAGAGCATACTTGATAGGGAATTATCTCCAATATAACCTTCCCTGTATCCATATCAAAAGAGATTGCTCTAGATTTCCCCTAAAGACCTAGTTTTTCCAGTGTGGTAGGCACCTGCAGCTCTGAAAGCAGTGTAACAGTTGTCTTTTAAGTGGGATAGAGGATGTGAGACCCTGATATGCTTCCTCCTCAGGCTTGCCCTCCCTACAGACTTCCAGGCAGAATCGTCTGCCTCAATATTCATATTCATTCCCTTGGTTGGATAAAAGCACTGTTATAATTCTCCTGGGAATACATGTTTGTGAAGAGAGCAACCTTCTCTCATCTTGGAGTGTTTGCACCACAGAACAAGGTTTCTTCTGTATTTAAAACTTAAACTATGCCTTAATTAAGAGCAGATAATGACTTAGATGCTTGTTGTTGTCTTCTCTCTAGAATAACAGTGTCCCAGCATGTAGATGAGCATCACACTGCTCACTCTGCAACCTGCAGACAGGGTTTAAACCCATAGACAGCACCTGCAAAATTGTGTGCCACTTGCAGTATCTCAGTTCTCACAGGATGAGAGGAGAAGCTCCAGGCTTCATTTCTAAAGCCCGGCAGATCTGTCTTCACCGCAGGGATGCGCAGACTGTGATTTGCTCAAATACAGTTCCTATTCCCTCTACTCCAATTCTTACCCTCATTCCCCAACTACTTTTCGCTTCCAGTTTTCATGCTCTCAGTCTTTTTAAAAACCTATACAGTCCACTAACTACCTATGGGTATTGGAGCATAGGTAGCCTGTTGAGCCTACATATTCTTGAAGAAAACTGACTAACCCATGTCTAGCCATCAATGGCCAACAGCCTTTCAGGGATGAATTTCATGACCCCACCCATGAGCTACAATTTCATCTGGTTTGATCCTGTAAGGATTCCTCATGTGAACATACAGCTACTGTCTATGAGTGTAGAGATGGGTATACAGAACCTTAGGAACAGTTTATGAATATGGCCATTTATCAGGATAATAACATTAGATTGTCCTCTAGGCTCTCTTAGTCAGTCACGAGCTCTTCATCTAGATATTGGTATCAGGCATGAGTTCTGTCTTCTTGGAAGTGATTGGCAAATCTCATAAAAAGCATACTGTTATTTATATCAGTGGGCTCTTCTTTTCAGGCCAGTTATTGGCACCACAGAAACCATAGACACTGATAAATGGGTAATAAAAACATGGAGCTCACAAACCATGGAATACTTGGCAGTTGTAAATAATAAAAGAAATGCATAAGTATAGTTGGAGCAGGAAATAATTATTCTGAGTAAGGTAACCCAGACCCAGAAAGCCAAACCCTATGTGTTATCTCTCCTATGTGTATGCTAGCTTTGAATCTTTACATATGTGTGTTTAAATTGGACTATCTATAGAAATCAGGAAACTAACAAGGGCTATGGAGTGGGCTTCAGGGATAGTGGGATAGAACACAGCTGGTATGGAAGGTAGAATGGCAAGTAATTGAAAAGGAAGGGGTTGCAAAGGGAGGTGGATGAGAGAGGAGCAAGCGCTGGGGGGAGGGGGTGACTAGTGCCAAAAGAGCTTTGAAAATGCCACCTAGAAACCTACTACTGTAGAAGCTTCCTGAAATATATTTTGTACATATATATAAGTTATACACACATAAAAAAGGTATTTAATTTGAGTTAACCTGTGGTGGAGGGGGGATGCCACTCTCATATGCCTCAAGCTATTAACTAAACAATCCAATGACAATTGTGACACACTCCTTCCCAGGTGTTGTTTGGTGATCCCGGCCCCACCACCACCACAGTGCCAATATTACAGACCGCTGCTGTTTATTGCCATTGCTTTCTTTTACTTTCCGCAACTCAGTGGTAAGAGTGCATTGCTGAAAACACCACATCCTTGAGTCATAGGGAATGGAAAACTCAAGCTGTACTCCTCTGGGAACTTCACCTCTACATTTGTTTGTGTTGTTTTATTTGCCTTTGTTTCATAGTGTTGTGGTGTATGAGTGAGTGAGTGTGTGTGTGTGTGTGTGTGAACGTGCTATAGATACATGAGCATACGTGTAGGCCAGGGATTAGCATTGGGCATCCTAGCTTGTAGCTCACTTGCCTCCTTAGTTTTGGAAATGAGGTCTCTCATTTAACCCAGTTGGAGTCATTTACTATTCCAGTGTGTATCAGCAGCATCTCCTTTGTCATTTCCATCTGTCCTGATTGGCTAGATGGGCTGGTCAGTGAGCTCCTGGAACCTGCACCGGGGCTGAATTTATAGGAGTGTGTGACAACTCCTGATACTGGATGTTGGAACTCAGCTCCCAAGCACTTTACCCAGAGAGCCATAGCCCTAGCTCCAGGTAGTGATGCTTTGTGCAGTGAGTTTACACTTGTTACTATGAACTCAGATATACACAGCTCATTTACAAGGGAATTGGAATAACTTCTTTCTTCTCATAAGTATGTTTTCTTTTTGGTGTTTTGCACGCCCTGGAGATAAGAAAGAGTCAGTCCTGATGACTTAGTACCAAACCATTTCATAGAACACACACTTAAAAGACATCCATCCCCACTGGAGGCTAGTATGTTAAGCAAATGCCTGCTCTATTTTTAAAGGAGAACAGACAGAATGACTAAGTGGATGCTGCCTAGACCAAGACATATTGTACTCCAAAAGGCTCCAAATGCTTCACATACTTTCCCTTGTTTCTATATTCCTTAATATCAGGCACATTCTATGCATTTTTATTAGCAAATTAAAGGTCAACAACACAGACTGGGTTTTTTTGGGGGGTGGGTGAGGATTATATGTTGTCATCCTAGGGAACATTAAAAAAAAAAAACAAGGGTCAATTTTGAGATAAAGATTTGCATTTCAGTATATGTGGTTGTGCCTAGGAATCGGTCATGCCAGAAGGCGAGATCAACTTTAGTCCTAGCTATCTACTTATGTTGCTTATGTCATGTTACAGAGTAGGACACAGTTCAACTTCCTTTGGGGGAAATAAGCAAGAAGCAATGGACCAGGACTTGTTAGGGGAAACCTGGGACGTAGTGTGCATGCCGAATGGCAGAGTCATTTATTTACTTATTGGTAAAACTTGGCATGAATTTTTAAGGTTGCATTCATATATGTCAGGAAAATCACTTAAGATAAAGAAAATGGCCTAAACACAGCTTTGTCATGATTCTCCAAACATACCATTCTTGGAAACAGAAGAGGGGCTCATTAGGCTGAGGAAGTAAACAAACCAGGGAATGTGGGAATATACAAGGTCCACAGCTCCCTGCCCTCCCACTGCGTTTATAAACTAATAATCCATATCTGAGAAGAGATTCTTCTGGATCTCTTCAGAGTTGTTGGAGGGAGCTTCAGGAACAGAGCTGTTGTGAGCTGTCACCCCACGGAGGTGAATTCTTTAGTGATGCCCTGGGTTGGAGTCTCCCACACTCTTGTAACACAGCACCCATGATCTTGTAAGTAGCCACCAGAAATTCACAGGTTCACCAAAATAGCCTTAAGCAGAATCATTTCTTTGGTCTGAGGTCAATTCTCTTTCTGGGGTGAATAGAGTGTTGTTTATGTCTTTCCAGGAAAAGTCACAATAACATATGTGATAAACATGTGTAAAATGGAAGCTGGTATCTATCTCTTTGGAAGGTGTGATGGGTATATAATATGACTACTGCAAGTTAGCCTATGGTCTGACTTCAGAGAAACCATCCAGATCTAGGCCATGGGTTCCAATGCTGCAGCGAGATGCTCAGGTCCTGCAATGGAAGTGGATGAGGTAGAGGGTCCTCATGTCAACTAGAGCAATTGCAACCATAGTAAAACACTCTCTAGTTCAACTTAACTGTTTTGGAAAAAGTTTCCCCCCAAAATGACACTCAAAGACAGGATTTCTCTACTAAAAAGCCAATGCTTTAGAAAGGCTGTACTTTCTAGACCTACAAAAAAGAATTTAAAAAAGTATTTTGTCTGTGATGAGGTTACCTCTACCCCCTAATGCCTAAGAAGAAAGAAAATGATTAGCTACAACCCTATCCTGAAACTTCTAGTGAAAGTTTTATAACTATAGGTTCAGAACAGTTGTTCCAACTTTCCCTGGTTATTACAATCTCATAAAGTACCATCCAACTATGGTTGGTCCTCAAAAACATTTTAGATTCTTAGTAGAAGCACATCAATTTCTTAGCACCTTGTGCTGGCTTACCTACCCAATGGATCACTGACTATTTAAATCAATGTGTATGTCTCTCAGCAGATGTGTGAAACTGGGGTTAATTGTTTAAACACAAGGCATGTTGCTGCTTATAATTGGCTCTGGTTCTTAGCTACACAGAACAAGTCAGACAGAGTCTGGAGCAGCAGAATACAGAGACACTTGATAAAGGTACTCAGTTCACAGACCGCAAAACCTATTCTGCTGTGTGCTAATGTAATGTGTCCTAGCAGGCAGCCTGTGGTGGAGATTGCCATGCATAGTAGGTTCTGATGCCTGATGTCTTTCTCATTAGGATGTCCTAAGCCTCGTGAGCTTAGAGAACCATGCTTTGATGTCTGGCTCACTGTAAATCCTTATCAATGGTCATGCATGATGTGGCCCAGGAGCCTAGGCAAAAGGAGCAGAAGTATGATGCATTTCTGAATAAATCACAAGTGTAAGATAGAAAGAGTAAGTCGGTATAGTACACATTAGCTATCTATCACTATAACAAAATACCTCGGAATGGCTACTGAAGAAAGGGAGTTTAGGATATAGTTATAAATGTTCAGAGGCATGACAATTGTATTAACCTAGTTCTGGAGCTGGTCTCATAAGGACAGCAGCAGGAATACACTTCAGGGTGAACAGTCACAGCTTCATCCTGGGAGCAGATCAGAAGGGCCAGCAATTCTTTTACCACAATCCCTTCATGAAATGCTCAAGGAACACTCTCATGCCCCTAATTAACTATAGTCCTTCTTTCAAGGTTCTCCTCACAAAGGTCCCAGCACTCCACACACATCTTCCTTTAGACACATAGAGCCTTTCAGGGACAGAAACAATATGTTAATGTAACAACCCTTAGAACCACACTGTGCCTGGCTGCTTTTTCAACGGATCCACCTGTGTACAGATGGAACGGAAATCCCTGCTTCCATGATGTTGGCTGGCTGTGGGACTCACCTTGGAATGTGAGTATGTGCCACATAATGCATTTGGTAGAGAATCGGATTGTTCTTGTGGGGTTTGATTGGATCTTTGTGCTTCTGTGCATGAGAAGAGTTTGTCCAAGATACCCACCCCTCCCTAGTCCTGGAGCTCAGACTGTAGCATATGTAAAACTTATCCTAATCCATCTTGCACCATGACTGTGACCTCAAGCCAACATTCAAGACCATGGATGAGAAGTGCGAAGGTGTCCTTGTCAACCATGAGATTTGAGAGCTGCTTGGTGTTGCAGTGAATGCTGACCAAAGTCCTTGGATCATCTCTGCTGTGGAGCAGTTCCTTCTGAGACTAAAGCAACTGGAGAGAAGTTGCTTAATGCACGGCATTAAGAGGGAGGTTAAATAATAAGATATTTTAAGACAAGATATTTTCTGGGAAGGGTGTTCCAAGGTGGGAGCCCATTAAGACACAGGATGTTTACCAGGAAGTAAGCATGAAACATTCCATCCTGCTGGGAAGATTCTTATGCTCAGGAAATGAAACAGTCAAAATCGCTTTAGGAAGTGGCTGAAATCAACTAGATTCACCAGGCTCCTCCCTCCCCAAGTATACATAGAATTAAGGATTGCTTAGAGACGTGGTGACCGGCTAAACTGCCTGCGAGGGTTAGGGGTCAGCTGAGCTGCCTAGAAAAGGCTCAGATCAACTTGGCTTTTTGTAAAGGACACTCTCCAAAGTTTTGAGTGGCCTTCAGGTTGTGTAGTATGTTTCATGTTTCAAACTTTTGTGAATTGTCATCCATGCTGGGGTGGATTTCTGGTGACACAGTTACTTTGAGTCACTTGTTTCCTGGAAAGGATTCATCACCCGAAATCCTGTAAGTATCCACAATAAAACCTACTGGCTTACCAAGCTGAGCTTTGGTGTTGTCCCTAATTTGATGTCTTATGTTCCCTATCAAGGGTAAGAAGATGTTTTGTTCACATTTCCCTAGAAACAATGCCACAAAACAGTCTTCTATAAAGATGCTGCAAAATGGATTAATATAATTCTGGAAAAAAGCTACTGGTTAATTTTGTGCCATGTCCTAGCTTGTGCATAAAGTAAAGACAATAAAAAGAACGTCTCCACTTTACTACCTACCGCTTGAGCATCGTCCCCTGCCTGGAATCACCCAGAGCATTCCACCATAGAAGGTATGTTCTTTCTTTTATAGATGGAAAACTCTTACCTTACTTAGTAATATGCTTCGAGATGGAATGCAAGAAAATACTTGAAGCTCAGAGGGGGGAAAGCAGTCCTCAAAAAATCAACTGGTTTTCTTATTTTTAAGATTTTTTCTTTTGATCAGCAATGTTAATTTTTAATATAGATAGTGTGGTATGATTTTAAAATGAGATTATGGAATGCATTATTGGTAGGCGTCCATGTAAAAGGTTCATATTCTCTCAGAAGATGGATGAATCATGTCCCACTCGAAATAAAATGGGATACAGGAAGGCAGAGACACTCAACGTTCCTGACATGTGGCTTGTTAAAAGTGATCATCAAGCAATCTGTGCCCAAATGCCACCAATCATTCTATAACTCAAAATATGCGCTAATGAAAAGAAGTTAGCACGATGCTGTTTGATCTCCCTTGGCTTTTGAGAATGGAAAGAATTAAGATGAATTCTGAACAATGAAAAAGCATTTTACATATCACCCATTATTAACTATTTTTACAGAAATATATATATATATATATAAAACAGTTTCTCAATAGGAAGACATGAACAATCCTTTTAAAATGGTGTGTGTTATAGACATTTTGGTCGACAAACTCAACAGCTTGCTCTACAGCAATACTCTCTGTCTTGACATATTGCAATGATGCTGTTATAAATACTCCAAAATAAATTGATATGTGTGCACTCATGTTTTACATGAGTTGTAAATAATTTAGTGTGACATAAAAATAGAAATTTCCTTTGCCTTTGTAATACCTTCAGCTTCATAGTCAGTGTACACAGCCTACCATAGGCTTTGCAGAACACTTAGCAATCTTAAAAGTCAGAAAATTATGACAGATTAAATAAATCCTTAGGCTCAAATAAGGATTTAACGCCATATATGCAGTAAAACACTGAATCATGGCTTTGTGTTCTCATTAACACTGTTTGGCTTTAAAAATATATTATTTTTATTATTTTTAAAATACCAAGCACATATTTGGATAAATAGTCTAAATAAAGAATAGACATGTTTTCAACATTATTTAGTTATCTGCAGAGACAAAGCTAGAAGGACACTTGTCGAAGAACCTGTGCAAACCAAAGGTAAGACTAGGGACATGCTGCCAGCTCCTTTCCTTAGAGAGAAGCAGCAGTGTCCACACCTCGGAGCATTGACAAGAGGTTATGACCGAGAATATAGCCAAGGGATTAATGTGTTGTCAGAGCCGCCATAGCCTCTATACACCTTGGCATCTTGATCGATCATAAAATAGTTTGAACCCCAGTTCTGGATCTGAGTGCTGGGTTTGCCCTACCATCTGCTTCCTAGGAAGCTTTCTAGTTCCATAAGCTTTGTATTCACTATTTTTTCTATCTTCACCGAATGTGAGTCAGGAGTATCAAGTGAAGCCAATCAGAGATTTAACGTCATCACATACTTGAGGTGTAGGAAGGGACCTAGGGAACCTTAGTTCAGTCTATGATAAGTTTGGGAAACTCTTGAACCACTCTTTAGATGGATCAAGTTGGATATATCAGCACACTTGTCTGTATGACTTTTTGAGTTGACTTAACTATTTAACATGGCAGAACAGACCAGTTTTTGCTTGCTTGCATAAATAATAAAGGTCTTATGGTTTTCCATGTAAAATTCATTCCCTGAACCTTTCTCTCAAGGAAAATCTCATTCCAAATTTAGCTGCTAACAGCTAATCAATAAATCTTTTAATTATAATTAGATTACATCTATGGTCTTTTTTTTTCAGGGGTCACAACCTCCATAACAATATGATCTCTTTGAAAGTTAGTGTTTCATGGAGTGTTTATTGCAATAATGGAAAGTTGACTAATGCATAGAGCTTGATAGAGTTACATCAATTATAAAAATGGGAATGGGGGACACCGCCAACATGGCCAGGTTCCAACATGGGATTCAGTGTGAATCTGTTTAGGAATACCTGTGGAAGATTCCATCTCAGTTCTGCTGCTGGCACAGCACACTTTTCTAAATCATTCATAGATGGACAGATACATTTTATCTGGTAGTACAAAATGAATTGAGTTCAACCTCCAACAGATGGGCCTTTTGATATTTTTATATTCGTTTTTTTATCATTGTACTTTTTCTGCGAACGTGGTTTGAAAGTAAGATACCTCCAAAGTACTCAAAACTTAGCAGTTACTCTGTCCTGCTACAGATATCTGAGGTGTGACACAGCCTCAATTTTTTGTGCACTCCATCACTAGTGTTTGTGTTTAGTTCTGACAACTTAGGTGTCACAGAGAATTGTCACTGTTCCTTTGGACTGCCTTCCAATTAATAAAATAATAATTAATAATAAATAATACATCAATAGTAAAATAATACAATAATAAAAATTCTCTTAGCACTAGTGTGCAAAGCTTTGGTCAAGCTCTTCTCTTACAGAGCCTTGATTAGTATTTTCAACTATGCTCTGGTTGAGTCTTTTTTTTTATTGGATATTTTCTTTATTTACATTTCAAATGTTATCTCCTTTCCCTGCCCCCTCCCCCTGCTGCTATGAGCATGAGTCTTAAGAGAAGATAACTGTAGGCTTCTGCAGTAGAGGTTCTGAGTACAGTGAGGAGGCACACTGGGCTGCTGACCTGGGTTAGCATGGCTTTCCTCAGAATTGTTTCTATGAGGTTGGCACTGGAGCAGTCACCGGAAATAGCAGCCCAAATTCATTGTGCCTTGGTTCTCTCATTAGGGGATGACCTAGGACAATGGAAAAAATGAATATCTCAAAGGGCCATAAGGAAGGCACGGCAGTTGTGGAGAGGGTATGCCAATACAAATAAGGAGACAAGAAGAGAGATTGGCATAGGTTTGCCACAACTTTTCTTTCTTTTCAGGTTTATTTATTTATTTATTTTTAATGTGGAATAGGAATAGGAGGGGACTAATGAAAGCACACAGATGAATAAGTCCATCTTGGAGGTCATGATATGGGAGACTGAATTAGGAGGAGAATTACCCAATACAAAGATGAAGAACACAGCAAGCAAACAACAGCTGCAAATAACAGGCCTGAGAGATGAGCCCAGTAGAGCGGGGCAGACAAAGGGGAGATGCTGCAGATCCAACTAGCCATAAATTCCAAGAATAAACAGAAGCAAATATTTTATTTATAATTAGCCAGAAACCAAATTCATTAGTACCAAGGTAGTTCCAAACCCCAGAGGAAAAGGACATTTTGAGTGAGCCTTGAAGGCAGATTCCAGGGGGCCCTTAAGAACCACCTATGCCATGAAACATTTGAGCCCTAGAAAGCCTTCTTGATGGACAAAGGATGAATTGGTGGTGGTTTGCAGTGCAAAAGATGATTTTGTGGTAATTCATGGTACAAAAGATGAATTGGCCATGATCTATGGCACAGCAAAGCAGGAGAGAGTCCTGTCCACAAATGCTGACTCCAGGCCTCAGTTTCCAATGAAGATGGTGATTCCAGGGTTAAATTACTTGAATTCAGTGTGTAAGCCTCTTTTATTTCTAGATGTGGCCCCTGTTCTGCCTCTTTTTGTGGAATGTGTGCAGGAAAACGTTAAATAGATTGAGGGTTGGTCTTTATTTTGCCATATGAAGATTATTTTTTACAACTCAAAGATAATAAAATATATGAAAGGCTCTATCAGGCCCCAGTATGGCAAACATGGCTCTGACAAACTTTGTCACTTCCCCAGTTTCCTTTTCCCTTAGATTACATTCAGAAAGCTAGTCCCTAAAGTCTATTCCCTTATTTGGCCACTGACTCATTCCTGAGACAAAACACCAAGGTTCAGCAGTCAAAATGCATTGTTTGGCTAATATGTACAATCAGGATTTACCAATTTACCCTAGTAGGACTTCCTTTTTCTCCCTTTAAAAACACACTCCTGCAAAAATGCCTGCTTGTCATTGCTGCTGTCTGCTTTTGCAGTCTCCCCCATTGCTTGTCTCTTTGAGATAATAAATCTTTGCTGTACTGAGAATTTGGTGTCTGGATGTGTCTTATACTGACTCTGAGAGGGCTGTCCCTCCCTTACAAATTCAATATGTTTCTTAGGTGTATGGACAGACTGAAACTTCAAACAACCACATCTAACATAATTTGGAAAATAGTGTTCCAGTGTTTATTCCAGATTTTAGCCCCCATATATAAATAATCATCTGGGATTTTTTTTTTGACATACAATAAAATAGCTGGAGGATTTCACTATCAAGTGAAAACACTACATACAATATCCTTACTGAATTCTGGCTAACCTTCTTCCCCGTTTTACTGTGCCTGCTTATTCTCCTTTCTGTGAGAGGACTATAGCATTTCTACTGTTCCTCATGTTCAAGAAACTCCACTAGCCATTATTTGTGGTCATGGGTTAGTATTATTGCCTCTCCCAAATCCCTTGACTATTGCTGCTTTAAGATGCTAGGGACAAGATTGTAAAGTCAAAATCCCCAGTAGAATATAGAGTAGAATAGGATATTCAAATGTTAAAAGAGCTGAAGCACAGCATTTGCAGCTTTAAATTGATGAAAGTTTAGCCCCAGCAGCTGACATGAGATTACTTCCTCTTGTGTGGATCCCTAATATAAAACAGACTGTGTATGCAAAGAAAGAGTTTAGGCGATTTGCATAAGGAGGAAGAACAAACAATAGGTTCCCTTGATGATAATTGCTCAAGATGCTATGGAGACTGCTAATGTTCCCTGGGCTCAAAGTGAAGATTTCATCTCAACCATTAGAGTGGGAAGGCGAGCTTCAGAATTAGCTTTGCTTCTACTCTTCTGCCAGGCTTGGTCTGGCTTTTTAACTACTTCATATCAGTTTTAAAACTCTACTCAGGCCAGAAAGGTTTTTAATTCCATACATGGATGATGTATGGATATCCTGGGAAATGTTACTTAGGAGAGAAGTCAGGCTTTTTCCTGGATTGAGAATGATCTTATTTCGATATTATCCCCTTTCTTCCTGGGGTTAGCACCACAAGCTGTTTACTAATTTCTTGCAAGACTGTTTTGACAAAAAGTAAAAGTTTATCTTGAAACTAGTTCTAAGTTGGGATGTATTTTGTCTACCCTGCATCTACATGTGTAATTTGGTAGAGATTTTGGAATGATTCATTACTTGGGTATTAATTTAGTTCTATAAGTGGATATCTGATAGTCCTACTAGGTCATGATTACTCTAAAGGCAGAGACCATCTCTTGCTTTTGTTTTTGTGACTACCAGGATATTCCTCACTTGGCCAATTTCTCTCAAATTACAGACCCTTTAAAAGGCTCCAAGGGAACAAATTACCCTTCTATCAGTTTGGCTTTCCTGACAGTACTCATGCTTTACATGAGTACAAGGATCCAGAAGGATAATACCTCTTTCTATTACCTCTGTAAAAGTTGATAAAGAAGTCCTTAATAAACCCTGTAGCTCAACTATTACAATAAATAATGTCTAAATCTTAGACAGTTAACACAGGAATAACATGGAGCAGGGCTATTTATTTATGCAAAAACTAGTATTCTATATTACAAGGGACATAGATATCTATCACCCATGGTTTTTTAACTCCCAGGCCATCTGCTGAATCTTCTAGAGTGACATTATTTAAGATTAAAACAGAGTCAATGGTCATTGTGAGAGGATATTTTGGTTCAATACTAAGAGACAGAATCATTGCATTATAGTACTCTTTCTTCCAACAGATCCATTGCTGCACTTGTCGACAAGAGACTGAGGTATGTAGATGAGATAGGAGAAGGAAGATGGCTTTGTTTATGCATAGAAGTATCTGCTGTGCTCTACTTTTTCAGGCACCAAATACAAACTTCTGACTTATAACCTCCATAGAATACACTCATACTTCCCAAAGTACACCATCCCAAATTCCAAACAGCTACAGCAATAGTGTTGCAGGTTGCTTGGGTCTAGGCCAGGTGTTTCCAGGTGCTTAATCTCATAGTCAATGATTAAGTAAAGATGCACACAGAAATTGAAATCCTAGTTACAGATTAGGAAGAAATACATTGGTAGAAATGGCAGTGGGTCTGATGACTGAAAGTATTTAGGGGCCCCTACTAGTGCTTTGGATTTGCTTTTATGGAATTCAAGAGAAGGAGGAATTTTGCTATTAGGAGGCATAGTCTACGTGGTTTTCTATTTTGATTGAAGATTATTGTGTAATTACTTATCTACTCTGCATTTTCCATCCTGTACTTTATATGATATCAATCATATGCCTGCTTGGTTATGTGTAAGTATAACACAGCAATCAGTGTGTCCTTCCTAAAAGTTCACTTGGGGACAGCATCTTGACCCATGAGTACATAACTGTTTAGGCCAGGTCTTCACCCTATATCCTATACCTGAACTAAGTGAAATATTACTGAATAGGAATTAAATATGATGATTATTAGTGGTTCGACAAGCTTATTCTATTGTTCAGAGTGGGGTGTGCCTGGAAATTCATATAAGTGCAAGTACTGGATTGCTAATAGGTTGCTTGGTATATTGTTTGAAGAGGGGTATGTGTGTGCATTGTATGTGCAGGTAAGGATCTCAGGTTGCCAAATGCACTATTTCAAGAGTAACATGTGCATAACCGAAGTCAAGTAGATTTTCAGGTTGTTCAAATACTCCTTATGTTTGCCTGCCCCCTTAAAACCAAAGCCAGGATTAACAAAGCCAACATCTTTAGATGATGCAAATTCTCTTTCATATACATTCCACAGTAGGAGGTAATCAATGATATAATTGAGACAAAAATCTTATTCAGAAGATAAAAATGGAAACAGAGAATAGCCTTTAGTTGATATGCTGTTTGAGCTCTTCTATTTTTTATGTAGAAGGAGGATGTCTTAGCTCTTCCTGTCCCTTGTGTCCTCCCTACAACCACAATTCTCCCTTAAGATCATATACAGTCTGTAGTCAGCTTCCTTCTCAAGAAGGTTTGTGGTCCCTGTGCTTGGTTTAATATAAAACACCCAGAAGCAAAGACTTTGGGTCTTTACCCTGAGTTGATTTGCTTATCTGAAAAGCTTCACTTGATCCTTGTGGCTCAAGGTCAAAATAAATGAATGTTTCATGGAATAGATATATTACTTATGAATATGTAGAACTTTCAATGGGCCTAAAACCAACCATAAAGTTATGAATCTGAAAAATGGAGTGGTAGGGTGAGAGGGTGTTGTATGGACAAGGGATGGGAGACACAGAATAATTAGAATGCATTATAGATGTATAAAATTGCCAAAGAGGGAAAATTGATGAAAAAGTAACTGTAATGATGATACAAAGTAAAACTGTGCTTACTATTCCTTTGTCAACAGTATTTCCTTAAAATTGAGTATTTTTCTCACTTTGTTTCTCACTAGGGTCACAGGAGTCCAGACCTGCAGAGAGTTTACTTTACAAGCATCATCATGGACTTTGACTGGTGTGGTAGATTCCTTGGAGATATGACTCTCCAGGCTCTGGCAGGTTTAGTTTGTTTAAAAGGAGAGTCTTTGGTAAAAGTCTTTTTTGACCTTTGCTACCAAGTCCAGTCTGTTTATCTGATGTTGCATCTGTACTGTGCACAGAGCTTGGGGGGCTCCTTCTTTGACCCCTGATGGAACTCTTTGCGGGTGTTTCTTTCACTGTGGAGCATCCAGCCGACTTCAGTGGACACTGGTCATCTCAGCACTGCTCTCTTATACTCTGCCTCAGGTCTCCTAGTTCTGCAGGGCCAGATTCATACCATTGGAGCAAGTGGCCCTGGAGAACCCATCAAGCACCTTCTTAATAGCAGCCAGGGCCTCAGGTACCATCCACAAGGACCTCAGAATTTCTGCTGTGGCTCTGTTCTCAGGATGAAGGGCATAGTAGGGAGGTTTGCATGAACAAGGTAGAGAAATAGTCTTTATCTGGCTGGTGACCAATGGTTGCATATGACTACAATAACATTCAGGCCAAAAGTTCTATCTATTGACCTGAAGAAGAGAAAACAGACCTTACCGAACACACAGTGATCTCTGTCATAGTAGCACAAAGAATGTTCAGAATTGGTAGTAACATGTTTGTCTTAGTCAGGATTCTATTCCTGCACAAACATCATGACCAAGAAGCAAGTTGTGGAGGAAAGGATGTATTCAGCTTACATTTCCACATTGATGTTTATCACCCAAGGAAGTCAGGACTGGAACTCAAGCAGGTCAGGAAGCAGGAGCTGATGTAGAGGCCATGGAGGGATGTTACTTACTGGCTTGCTTCCCCTGGCTTGCTCAGCTTGTTTTCTTATAGAACCCAAGACTACCAGTTCAGGGATGGGGCCATCAACAATGGGCCCTCCCTGCTTGATCACTAATTGAGAAAATGCCTTACAGCTGGATCTCATGGAGGCATTTTCTCAACTGAAGATCCTTTTCTGTGATAACTCCAGCCCGTGTCAAGTTGACATACAAAACCAGCCAGTACAATATTCATATCTGTATTCATAGTCTGTCTGTATGTAGGAAAAGGAAATACAAGTATAATACATTGTTGTGGAGGATTTGGAAGCAGGAGGTAAACAGGTACTTGGCAGATTCCTTGGAGACTTTCTTAGAAACTACATAAAACAAGAGAAAGTTGCTTCCCTCTGCTGATGACCCCATGCAGAGCCTTTCATGAGTCTCAGAAAAGGAGGCAGGGAGAGTCTTAACAAGGAGTCTCAGAGCAGGTAGGCTGATCATTCTCAAGAGTTGACTGTGCAAACCAACATTAATACCACACAGGTTTGTTCCTCTCCTGCAGGGCTGTGGGCGAGTCATCCTGGTTCATCCTGTTCATTATTCTTTAAAAATAGCAAGGCAGGGTAGGAACTCACTTCCTGTGTAATTGCAATCTGCTGGCATCCCTAGGATGGTGTGGGTGGATGGAGGGTCTGGTGGCCCATGGACCACCTCTCAGTGTATGTCTAGTTGCATATGCGGAGGCTTCTGCCCAGCTGAACAAAACTCACAGTAGATTTTCATATGGTTCTCTCTGGTGCAATTTGCCAAATCCTGTAATAGAAGAATCATGTCTTAATTTCCACAGAGACACGGAGGGAAGGAACAGACTCTTTATGGTCAGTTTCTAACTACACTAACCTGTTGTCCTTATAATTTAGACATGAAGGTAAAGAAACAGAGAAGAACCCTGTATTATGCACTTGGCAATTTAAGTTTATTAATATATAGATGACATGTTAAATGTGTCAATATGTTCATAAATAATAATAATTTTGGGCCTTAATTTTTATCTATGTAAAATATGTCTTTTGTTTCTTAGTGTTTCATTTCTTTTTTCCTCAATTTTTCAATTTTAACTTTTGTGTTTTATTTTTTTAAGAATTTATATATGAAGATTGCATCTCTCTCAGTCCCCACTGCAATTCTTCACACATTCCTGCACTGTCCTCTCAAAGTCATGATATTTTTTATAATTATTGCTAGGTGTATATATGTATGTATGTGTATATATGTATTCTACATGTATATACAACATATTGATTCCATTTAGTGTCACCCGTATGTACTTTAACATATCTCAGTATCAGTCTGGGTGCATAACTAAATTAACAAAGAAAAACACATGTATACTTGGGTGCACACACACATATGTATTTACTATTTAGAACTTTGATATGATTGATTTGCATGTGTGTATTTGTGGATATGTGTGGCACAGATTGATTGTGGCATGTGAGTGTCAGAGGACAAATTGTTTGAGCCTATTCTCTCATCCTATACAATGGGATTTCAAGTTGTTAAGCTTGGTGACAAATTGCTTTTCCAATCATGTCTGTGCCCTCATACTTTAGTTTTCTTAGTAGGTACATTAATAGTAAAATTTATTTCAACATCTCAACTCAATATATCAAATGATAAATTGAAACTATTTTTCTCATAATGTGAAAATGTAAATTTTCACAAATGTTTAGACAAATTATGGTTTACTTCTATTGTGAATATTACTTATGTGTAACATAAGTGAAAAATGAACTTAGACAAACTTGAAATCAATTATGCAGAAGCAGAAAAGTCAATCTCAAGAAGATATACACATTACAGTATCATACATGTAACAGTCATGGGATATTATATTCGTAGGGACAGAGGATAAAGTAGTAACTGCAGGGAATTAAAGAAAGCAGAAGAAGGGAACAATAGTGGCTTTAATATCTAATGGAAGGCCACATTGTGTAGACAAACAGGGCCTTCTGAATTGTGATAGTGGTCACATAAAACGCATGTGTGCACAGACACAGCCAGGTATGAATGGAGATCTCTAAATAATCTTTATTGATTTTGTCAAAGTCAGTGTTCTTGTAGCATATCCATGTGAGGATTCACAGAGTGAAAGTCTGAGTGAGCATATGCTGCAATTCTCTGTATATTTATGTGCAATTCCAGTCATTAGAGAAATGACAATCAAAACTACTTTGTGATGTCATCTTAAACCCATCAGAATGACTAAGATCAAGAAAAAAAATTGTCACCTCGGGCTGGGGAGGGTGTGGATAGCATAAGAGGAAAGTCCTTTATTTCTAGTGGGACCGCAAACTTGTATAGCCATTATGGAAATAAGTGTGCAGTTTCTCAGGAAGATAGGAATTGATCTACCTCAAGAGCTACACCACTCTTGGGAATATCCAAAGGTCACTTTATCCCACCACAGAGACACTTGCTCCACCATGTTGAGCTCTATTCATTATAGCCAGGAACTGGCAGCAGCCTATATGTCCTTCAACAGAAGAATGGATTAAAAATGTGGCAGATTTGCATAGTGGGATATTACTTAGCCATGTAAAAATTGAAATTTGCAGTTGAGTACATAGGACTAGAAAAAAAAATCATTCTGAGTGAGGTAACTGAGGCCCAGTAACACAAATATGTTATGTATTCACTTATGTGTGGATATAGCTGTTAAGTCAAGAATAACCAAGCAACAGTCCATAGAACATCAGAGATCAGATATATAGTTGGGGACTATGGATAGACAAATAGATCTTCCTAGGAGATGGAAATAAAATATATATTTATAGATGGATTGGGGGAATGGAAATTGAGGATCAAGTAGAGAGAGGAGAGGCACTTGAAGTAAAGAATTTGGTCAGAGACATGAAATTGAGGGCCATTTGAGGAGTAGTATGGAAACCTAATATAGTATAAACTTCCTAAAATATATACATCTATAATGTTAATCTAAATGGAATTGCCAAATAATGCGGGACACAGAGCCCCAGCTGACCATCTCTGCCACCAAATTCAGCTTATGGTATAGGGAAGAGGTTACTTCTTATTGAGTTATAGACCAAAGGGGACCAATGAGATTTTCCTAAATTGCTCAGTCTGTTGCTTGGCTAATAGGTTGCTTTCGACAAGCAAGGCCCCATTGCTGAAGACATCACCTATACAACTCATTGAACTTGGAGATGTTGGCCCAGTGCCAACATAGAGTCTTCACCCCTGTGTTCCAGTGTCTTTGGTACAAGAAGGTACTTTGTAGACTACCAAAGGAGAAATGCAAAATTCAAGCTAACCACAAAAAACTTTACAATGGTGTCCTGCATACCAGATGTGCTGGTGAAATGGTGGCACAAAGCTTTTGGGAGTAACCAACTCATATCCAGTTTCACTTATGGCTCACTTCATGAGATGGAACCCATACCCAGCACTGCTTGGGTGACAAAAACACCAAGCCTAGATGGCCCAGGGACCTAGGACAAAACCAAATATTACTGGTGTAAAAGTAATGTAGCAATAAAATGACTCTTAATAATTCTGCCATACTCACAGATCAGCCATCATCAGTGAATCTTCCTCTTGCAGCAGATGGAAACAATACAGAGACCTCCAGCCAGTAATTACATAGAGAATGAGAGGCCTTAGAATGCTCAGTCCTAAATGGGATGTCTCCACCAAATTCTCACTGTCATGGAACTCTGCAGAAAAGGAAGAAAGAGTAAGAAAACACTAAGAGCCAGAGGGGATAAAGGACACTAGAAAAGAAGGCCATCTACATCAATATGTTTGACACACACATGAACTCACAGAGATTTATGCAGTATGCACTGGGCCTTCATGGGTCTGCACCAGATGGGGTCCTAGAGCTACAAGGAGAAGTGGACACATGCCTCCCATCCCTTACCCAGAAGCACTCTCCAATTGATTAACCACTAACGAAAATTTAGTTTTCTACAAGAGAGTCTCACTGGGGGAACAAACGACTCTCATGGGTAGGCTGCATACCCAGCAGTGGGTGGCCAACAGCAAATGGACTCAAGGGCATCATTACAGCTTAATGCTATCAGGGCTTTTCTTTTGACTTAACAATTTTTTCATTTCATTTTTTTTAATTTACATATTTGTTCTCTCTTTTTACCTTACAAGTCCTTTGGGTTTCTATTTAGTGTCTTTCTTTTTTTTCTTTAGTATAAAATGAAGTTTATTTAGGGGCATGAGAAGGGGTTTTGAGAAGGGAGTAGATACAGAAAAAGAGAGGGGTTAAAAAGGAGAGAGAGAGAGAAAGGGAGAGAGAGAGGTGGGGAAGAGAGAGAAGAGAGAAGAGAAAGAAGAGAAAAGGCCAGCAAGAAATATGTGGAGAGATGGGGGAGGCAGAGAAGGAAGGAGGGGACGGGGGGGGGGGTCTTATTTAGTGTTTTCCTGGCCTTTCTGAATGTGTGAACCAGTGCGTCTGCCTATATATTTTTCTGGTGTCCTTTCTTGTATTCTTTTTCTTCTGTTAGCTTTGTTCTATTCTGATGTTTTGGTTTTGATTTTATCATTTTATATTATATTATGTTATATTTATTATTATGTTACATTAATCCCTGAGAAGCCTGTTTGCTTTGAGAGACAGAAAAGGGTGGATTGGAGCAGAACTGAGGATGAACTGAGAGGACTAGAGGGAGGGGAAGTAGTAATCAGTGTATATTATGTGAGAAAAAAATCTCTTTTCAATAAAGAGGAAGACAAAAGAAACTTTAAATAACGGCTTATTATGTGATCACTGTGTGCTTTAAGGAAGATACAGGCAAATGATAAGCAAGTAAAATGAAGATTTGTAAGTGTTTCCCCATTTTATTCTGCATTTATAGCCACCATGGTAATCATTAACGACTTAGACTAAAAGCTGTACACATGCAAAGTACATAGACCTTCTCTCATATTCTAGTCTATATCTCAAACCCAATCTCATTCTTTTTAGCCCCAAAAATTTGGAATATGAAGTAAATGATACATTTTTAATCTCTGTGGTTAGCAACGCCAACTTCCTGTAGGATTTCTCTGTAGGAGAAAGGCTGCTCTTATTTTTGCAGTGTATCTGACTTTCAATGAGCTCTGGGTACATAAACTCTGCATGAATTTTTCTCTTCCTGGATCTCTTCATCACTGCTCTAAGAGGCTCCTGTAATGATAGAAATGTTCAGTCATGGAAGCTGTGGGGTTGAGAGCTTTAAAATGTACTCCATACACAGAAACACTGAGATTGCTTTCATAGAAGAAGCTTTCTCATCCTTAAAGTGGCCTACACCACTGACTCATCCCACCTCCCATCTGTCCCATCATTAGGTTGCTGACATAGCATCTCAGAGTCCACATGTCTAGACAGGCTCTACAGTTTGCTCTCCACCAATCTCTCTCTCCACTTTGTTTTGCATCAAAAAACGGCACTACTACTAATGGAGCTTTCACAACTCAGATCTTAACATTTCAGTTTCTTTCAAAAAACAAGTTCAAGCTCCAATAAATTCTGTTGGAATTACCTTTAAGACATTTCCTGGACCCCCTCCCCTTACTATCTCCACAGCGAGTTGAAGTCATGATTATCTATCAGAAGAAACTTACAGATTTCCTGCTATAGCTGGAGTGTGTCTTCTGCTCCAATGACCTACAGTGGACATGTTAAAGTCTCAACATCCAGTGCCTTAGAAAGAGGTGGCATTTAAAGTCTGACACTTTAAAGAGGGGACTGAATGGAAAGGAAAGGAAAGGAAAGGAAAGGAAAAGGAAGGAAAGGAAAGGAAAGGAAAGGAAAGGAAAGGAAAGGAAAGGAAAGGAAAGGAAAGGAAAGGAAAGGAAAGGGCTGCTCCTTGGTGTGGTGGTGGAGAAAGTTTACTATAGACATATGGGAGAGCATAGCCAGAGGCAGGAGCATCAGGGAGAGTCCACAGTGGACATGACAAAACTTCCCTGTGTTATATAAGGAGAAGTGGGGAAGCAGAAGGAGAACAGGGGACCAGATAAAGCATCCAGGAAGTCCAAAGGCACAAAGAGAGAAAGAAGCCAAATTGGTTGGATTATCAGCCTCAAGGGATGGAGAAGTTTAAGATGAATATAGGGTATACCAGCCAAGAGGACCCTTTAACAGGTAGGGACTGAGGGATGCTGGGAGAAGCTGGAGAATAGGTCTTCTTTGATATGTTAAATAGGCTTCTCAGCCCTTTGTCCCAGGTTTAAAACCTAATGGGGACTAATTTTACTTGTGATTGAGTAGCCACTAACTCAGTATAATTGGTATCATAGAAGAAGAGGAAGTTAGTATGAAGACTACTGAAGATTACAGTCAACCCAAGGACAGAGGAGTCAGAGGAGACTAGTCTACCAGTATCTTGTTCTCAGACATCCAGCATACAGAACTGGCAATACGCCTCTGTTTCTTAGAGCACCCAGTCTGTATCACTGCGCTAAGGCATCTCTAACAAACAGCTACAACCACCCACCCGTAAGCCACTCTTGGTAGGAACCGAAAGGTGATCCTCCTAGACCCCCTAGATTGTGGCTTGTTCATGGACTGTCAAATTGGATTTCCATCTTCTCATTCTTCAGCCAGACCTGCTAACCAAGGTGTTAGTCTTGCAAACACACCCATGCTCTCCCAGTTCGCTTTTCTTGCTCTTGTCCTCTATATTTTAGAAGACCAATCTTTATGAACATTTTGTCAGTTCTAAACATGCATTTACATATGAACCTCGACTGTCTTTTATTATGCTTGGAAAAAAAATCCTAATTACTTGTCGGGGGATTGGTTCCAATGCTTTGAATTAATCTGTCCCACCCCATCTCCACCCCCAATTTGGAATATGCATGTCCAAACTCTGAAGGTCCTTGTCCTTTGTTTTTTGATCAATTAATAAAGAGCCAACGGCCACTGCCTGAGCAGGCTGACTGAGGTGGGACCTTTAGATTTCTGCAGGCTAAGAACTGGGAGAAAGGAAGAAGGAGAACTGCCATGATTCCAGGTGGTGGGGAGGATAGAACATAAGAGCAGCAGGAAAGAAAGCCAACCAGCCATGGAAGAATTCAGGTTAAGTAGTCACTGGGCTGATTGGGCCTAGGGTAGCAGGGGAAGGTTTAGAAGTCTCAGGAGTCCAATGGTTGGCTGAGAGCACCCACTTCTGTATTTCTCAGGTACTGGTAGAGCCTCTCAGGAGACAGCTATATCGGGCTCCTGCCAGCAAGAACTTGTTGGCATCCACAATAGTGTCTGGGTTTGGTGACTGTATATGGGATGGATCCCCAGGTGGGGCAGTCTCTGGATGACCTTTCTTTCAGTCTCTGCTCCACACTTTGTCTCTGTATCTTCTCCCATGGGTATTTTGTTCCCACTTCTAAGAAGGCCCGAAGTAGCCACACTTTGATCTTCCTTCTTCTTGAGCTTCATGTGGTCTGTGAAATGTGTCTTGAGTATTCTGAGCTTTTGGGCTAATATCTACATATCAGTGAGTACATACCATGTGTGTTCTTTTATGATTTAGTTACCTCACTCAGGATGATATTTTCTAAGTTCATCCATTTGCATAAGAATTTCATGATTTCATTGTTTTTAATAGCTGAGTATACTCCATTGTGTAAATGTATCACATTTTCTGTATCCATTCTTCTGTTGAGGGACATCTGGGTTGGTTCCAGCTTCTGGCTGTTACAAATAAGTCTGCTATGAACATAATGTAGCATGTATCCTTATTACATGTTGGAGCATCTTTTGGGTATATGCATAGGAGTGGTATTATTGGGTCCTCAGGGACCCCAGTCTAGGATCTAGAGAAAGGACCCAAGGAGCTGAAGGGGTTTGCAGCCCCATAGGAGGAGGAACAATATGAACCAACTATAGCCTCCAGAGCTCCCGGGACTAAACAACCAACCAAAGAGTACACATGGAGGGACCCATGGCTCCAGCTGCATATGTTGCAGTGGATGGTCTTGTCAGTCATCAATAGGAGGAAAGGTCCTTGGTCCTGTGAAGGCTCTATTCCCATGTTTAGGGGAATGCCAGGACCAGGAAGCAGAAGTGGGTGTGTTGGTGAGCAGGAGGAGGGGGAGGGAATAAGGGGTTTTCAGAGGGGAAACTAGGAAAGGGGATAATGGTGATACTATTTGAAATGTAAATTAAAAAATATCTTTAAAAAAT
Organism: Mus musculus; assembly: GCF_000001635.26. Classification (NCBI taxonomy): domain Eukaryota; kingdom Metazoa; phylum Chordata; class Mammalia; order Rodentia; family Muridae; genus Mus; species Mus musculus. The sequence goes on from NC_000084.6 coordinate 85,424,166, forward strand.
ATCTCTGGAGCGTTTGCTAGCAGGGCAGGAATTAGGAGTGCCCAGTCTTTGAGCTAGTCACAGCATGTCAAAAGTTAACTCTCTCTCTGTGTGTGTGTGTGTGTGTGTGTGCGTGTGTGTGTATATGCATGTGTTTGTGTTTGTGTGTGTGTGTGTGTATGGGCAGGCACACACGTTTGTCTTTCATTGTAAATCCAGATTGCTCTTGGTTTGGTATGCATGCGTGGGACCTGCAGGGAGCTAAAGTGTAGTAGCCAACTACTGCTATGATTACTTTCTTTGGGTTGCAAGTGGCTGAGAAGACTCACCCTGGAATGGTCCTGTCACCCCAGAGAACTAGTCATTATCCACTTGGCCTATTATACTCCAGGCTCTGTGATGAGCAGGCAGACTTCTAGCCTGCTCTGTGTATGAAGGATGCCTGTAAAAAACTTCTAAATCTCCTTTTTGCTCTCTCTACCCCTTATCAGGACTAAATACACATGTTTCTGAGCAGCTCAAAAATCTGTTGACCTGTTTCTGAGTCTTGGGAAGGTGGGTAAGACTGTCCATGACAACAAGTACCTACTGGATTATGAATTGGATGGTAGCCAGGGCTGAGTAATAGAAATGTGGCGAAGCAAGTCCTAGGTATTTTCAGGTTCATGTGCTCACAGTTTGGATCGACATTTTTTTTTTTTTTCCTCAAATTAGAGGGCACATTTTTCCAGAAAGACAAATGATGAAAGGTGCCTCGGAGGCTTGCTCATTTGCATGTTTGTTTAATTTTAAAGATGCAAACATCACTGCACTACACATGAAGCACTATATCTTTCTCATGGCTGACTACGGAAACAGTTGTCTGGGATGGAGGGGAAACCCCGGGAATCATGGTGAGCCACAAAACTGGTATTACATAATCCTCTGAGACCTCCCTCTGCCGCAGAGTTCTGAAATAGCAGTGCTCAGGGGTGGGTGGTGAAGCTGTCTAATAGCTACAGAGAAGATTGATTCACATTCCTTTCTGTTTTACCAAACTATCTTGGGAGAGGAGTTTTAGTTGACAGCATCACAACTTAAAGGCATGATTTTATTCTGAACTTAAAGTCACTTCCTGTGGATCTACAGCTTCGAGAGAATGCCTGTGGTTAGAACTCACAGGCCTCCAGTGGATGTTGCCTCTGCATGCCTCAACTGGTTGGTCATGGCTGTAGTCTTTGTGGTCACATCTCTTCCATTTGGCTTCATTGTTTTGATCATTTCATGTATATGTGTAGAGTCATGCCTTGCTGGCTTGTTTATTGATATGTAATATCTACAAACCTGGGATGCTTGGGAACAAGAAGGATATTGCCAAGAAAGATATGCTCACCATAAGTAAGACCATGGAGTTTGAAAACATAGGTCAGAAATACATGTATATCTGTGTATTCACATTAGACTTTACATATAGGCCAGTGGGCATTTATGCAAGACACGTATGTTTCTGTATTACAGGGAAAACACACACATAAATGTATGTTCACACCAAAAGTTCCGGCACAGTGACTACCCATCCTAAACATCTGTGTACTGTAGCCCATGATGGACACCCTAGGCTCCTCATGTCTTCTTTATTTTTATTGTATGTGTAAGTGTATGAATGTGTGTGTACATCTGTGTGTGTATGCCTGTGTATGCCTGTGTGTGTGTGTGTGTGTGTGTGTGTGTGTGTGTGTATGATATGTGTATGGGAGTGTTTACAAAGGAACAGAGGGCATTGGTTTAAGCCCTAGAAATGAAGTTACAGGCATCTGTAGACCATCTTGACTTAAGTGCTGAAACACTGAAAATGTAGAGAGCACTCTTACCCACTGAACCATTTCCCCAGCTACTATGATACTATGAAGTATAGTATAGTATGATACTATACTACTTCTCTTAATAGTAAAGGAGAATATCAAGAAAATATCACTAATAAAAAACCCCTTAATTTATGACGCGCAGCAGTTAACTACACTAGCAAAAGTTCTTACTGAAGAATCAGTGAGAACAGAGAAATTACAGGCCTCAAAACACCAAGTTTGTTAATGACTTTGTTTGCAAAAATAGAGATAACTCAAGTAAGCACTGGAGTCCTGAACATTCACAAAAGCTCCGAGTTGCTCCAGTGATGTGTCCACCAACTCAAGCTTCTGCTTACAAGGTTAGAAGGCTCTCACTGAGCTCTTCATTTACTTTGTCTCCTTTTCATGATTCATTGCTTTTGGACAAGGTTGAAACTCTGACTACTTATTTTTTTTTTAACTTTGAATTGTTTCCTGCTGTTTTTTTATATAGATTTTAGGTGAATTTTGCTCCAGTCTTCTTTGTAACAACTGAATATTTTGTTTTATGTAGAAATGAAAATGTCAAGAGCATGGCTCTCGATAGTTTTCTTTCTCAGTGGATATCCTTGTATGGGAGTTTCTTTCCATTAGCTTGTCTTTGTTCGGAAGCACCAGTCAGTACGGTTTGCAATTTGCTTTGATTCTTTAGACCTCTTTCTTTTCTAGGGATTATTTTTAAAAATATATACTACTTTCATTAAGTCTCTGACAATTTTATACAAACAGTGTACATTGATCATCTACACACTAATTTTTTTCCCTAACCCTTCCCAAATCTACCCTGTCTCCACCCCTACCCAATTTCATATCCTTAATTTCCTTTTATAGACCAAAGAACCAAATTAAAGCTTCTAATATGTTTATGGGTATAGGGCCATCTACCTAGGCCTGGACCATCTACTTTAGATTGAATTTATCAAGAGTCCCCCATGATTGTAAGGTAGAATTCATTCAAATCAATAGGAGGCACTTACAAAGGTTTAGGAAATGGAGTTTGAAAAGGAATTCATTTAGCAAACGTTTTGGAGTGAATAATCCTTATGATTTCTGTAGTTCCCAGTCTAGCATTTTAGATCGTCAGTAATTTTGCTACTTCAATTGCCTCTGCATTCATGGGCCTGCTTCAGGGAGCAGTATGGGCTTTACTTTGATTTCACCCTAATTTCCCCAATTTTTCGTCATGCTTAGTCTCTGGAGTGTATTGGGCCATTATGGGCCATGGGACAGAAGAGACATGAGGGAGGTCGAAGGCAATGAAAAGTTATTTAATCATTGACAAGTTTGTCATTCTGACACCTGAACAGAGTTTAAGAAAATCACCGACCGGCTGCAGTTAACTGGGAAGGATTAGGAGAATAATTGCCTTCTCCGTAAGCCTTTTGTTGCCTTTGTGCTTCTGGTATTACTAGAAGACATTTTTACCTGCCATTTTCAGAGGTGATTAGGTATAGGACAATGACTGCAGACGCAGGTGATGAGCATCCTTTGATAAAGGAGCTCTTTTGCTCACTTGAGCTGGAAGAATGAACGAGTTTTATAAAGATGGGATCATTTGATACCTTGAAATTTCTGTTCCGTCCTAATCTTCCTTTTTCAACTTCTGGAGAAAGTTTAAAGTTGTACTAGTAACTGCTTAAATGAAGTAAAACAAAGAACCGCCAACTATAATCGTGGGATTTATAGAAACTTTAGTGTTAATTTAAAATTCAGCTTCTGCATTCAGAATCTGAAATCTGACACAGGTTAGAGAATCTCTAAAAACACGAATGAGAATTCTCATATTTGGTTTTAAAATTTGGGTTCTAATGTTCATTCGCTAACCACCTTTTTATTGGGCATCTATATTATTTCAGGCATGGGTTTGGGCAGCAGTGACACAATGGAGAGGAAATAAAGTCTGGGTCCCACTTGGTGTTACACAGCATTGAAATGGACCAACGGAACTGTGGAGCCATGAATCCAGATGGGGGACACTATAAAAACCTGTCACCAGCCAGGGGCAGGAAGGGCAAATATTATGGGAGGGTGTAGCTATAATGCTCTTGTACATGTTGAAGTTTACCCTTGTGTTATTTAAATGTTGATTTCTCTGTCCCCATATCTTGTTTCAATCTGGACATGGCCTTGTTATATTTATTCTTAGAACCTCCTGTCTCAAGTTTGTCAAAACATTCCTCCTCATCCATTCTCTGCCTTGCCAATAAAAGTCAATGGGCCGACACAGAGCTTTAGAGGGATAGGTGGGTCTTTGATCCTAGGAAGCATAGAGAAAGAGACAGGAAGTGAGGGAGGGAGCTGTGAAGGAGAACAAGAAATATCAGGAGAAGAGAGCAGAATCAAGAAAGGATGAGAAAATTGAAGTACGATGGGAATATTGTCTGGGAGGAAACCTGATTAGCTTGGAGGTTGAGAACAGAGTCATAGTAGCTCAGTATTTGGCTCAAGGCAGTTTAAATCAATCTTAGTCTTTCTGTCTGGTTATTGAGGGAATTAGCTGGTTAAGGAATAACTACAATTGTAATAATTTCACAGATCAATATTAACATAGTAATAATTCTAAGGAGGGTAAGATGGTGAAGGTCGAAGGAGCAGCTGAGTAAGGAAGGCTAGGATGTGTCTATGGGAGGGGTGAGGCACTCATCCAAAGTGAAGGGAGCTCAGGCAGTGAAGGTGGAAGGAGAAGGGGCCCCAGTAAGGAGAGTGAAGAGCCATCCTTGTCCTGTGTCCATGTGGCATGAGGCTCTGGTGGTGCATCTGAGGAAGGAGAAGCAGACCTCTGACATGGCATCGCCTGACCCCAACTGTTGAATATAATTATGTTTCTGGGCTCCTGAATTTGAACACTTGCTCCTCGCTGGGAGTATGGCTTCAGAAGGTTGTAGAGTCTTCAGGAGGTAGAATCTTGCTGAAGGAAGTAGGACACTAGAAGTGGGCCTGGAGGTTTTATAGGTGAGCCTTGCCGCTTTCTGACCACAAAACTAATGGCCATCAGTTTTATTATCTTTCCCCCCAGGACTTCCCTGACTTGTTAAACTGTATCCCTCTTGCCTAATTATAAACAAAATAATTCTGCCCACCCTTTAAAGAAGCATTTTGTTAAGATACTTGGTTCTACAAATGAGAAAAGTGATTAATATAGGAAATAGAGCTATATTTTGCGCAAGGAATGGTATTGCTCAAATTAAAGACTGCTGAGACAGGAAAAATACACTAAAGGCTAGAAACAACTCAGAAGAAAGATATGACATGAACCTTATCAACCTCAAGAAATGAGCAGTAGAGAGAGGCTAACGAGAAGAAAGCAGGGAGAGCTGGTGAGATGGCTCAGCATGTAAAGGTGCTTGCGGCCAAGGGTGATAAGCTGAGTTTGACCTCTAGGATCAACATGGTGAAAGGAAACAACCAAGTCCTGCACTTTGTCCTCTGTCCTCCACAAGCATACTGTGATGTCTGCCCACACACAGACATACAGATATATAAGCACACATACACACAATAATAAAAATATTACAAAAGGAAACCCAAAGCAGGGAATTTTCCCTGATGTACACAAGGGTAAGGAACTGGAAGATCACAGATTCCTACTAGTGTGTTAGAGCTGTGGAAAATGGGTATGTGGTGGGTAGACAACATGAGTGTAGGCATGTTGAACCAGAGCTGGTGCTGGGTTTACAGACAACAAGTGGATGCATCAGTGTGAAGCCCGGGGAGAGTTGAGTTAGAAATCAAAAGTTAGTAACCACCAGCACTGATAGCTGTTCAGGTAACTATAATGACACTTTACCAGGCAAATCACACTTTTCCTGCTGTAATATTCTCTCTCCATCTGATTGAAAGGAAGTAAGTCCTTTACGGAATAATCGGTATTATAGGAAAACGAAAGTAAAATTAAACACTGAGAAATACAAATGCATATAAACCCACTTTATCACTGAGCTTAGGATTGCTCATAGACGCGAAATTTCCTCCCCAGCTGCTACCAGGTATGATGTCATTCTAGTTATGAGAGATTTAATCAAAGGCCAACAACCAGGGAAGTCAGATACAAAAGACTAAGATCTAAATTCCCTCTCTCTGAGTGGCTATTTACTGCCAGTGACCCTGGGCTAGTGTTTTATCATGGCCACCTGTGGCTCAGCAGCTTGTCAATGATGTTTACAAGGCACTCTGTAGCACAGCTAGCTTTTCAGAGTCATCTGTGAATGACAGTGACTTAGTCCCCTCAGTCCCCTTCCCTAGACTAAAAGCCAGCTCATGCAGGAAGATTTCCATACCCTCTGGGCTGGATCTGTTCACACACTAGCTGATAGCAGCCTTCTGTCTTCCAATCCAGATGAAGCTCAGTATATATGCAATATCCAAAATGAATTCAAGACCACCTACTACCTACCCCTTCAAAAAGGACTTTCCAAACTGTACTAGCAGGCCAAGTGCAGAGCCAGATAAGGAAGCTGGCTGACTAAACAAATGTAAAAACATAGTTTTAGCAGTCAAAATGACTGAGCCTACAAGCTGCCAAAACAACATTAGCTGTTCTCAGAGAAATAACCATAAGAAGATTAGCAATTCTCCTGTCCCCGCCCCACAGTGAATTCTGACAAAGACCACAAACCACCCTGACCTTGTTGATAGAATCCACCTGACATTGATAGCTGTGATGTTAATAGCTGTGACTGACCTATATATAAGTTCAAATGTATTTGCTGACCAAATCATAATAACCCACCATGGGGGCAAGCAAAGTGAGTCACTAAGCCAACGGGTTACTTAGTCACTATACAAACCAACCAATGCCTGGAAGGGTTACTTACTATACCAATGAGAACCCTGTTGCCCAAATCTGCCCCTTACAAAGGTATAAAAAGTGTGTTCTTTCTTTGTTCTGGGTCTCTCCTCTGGCCTATGTGCTGAGAGGGGAGTCCCCAACATGTTGGATCAATAAAAATCCTCATGCGTTTTGCAGTGGTCTCTGTGCTCTTTGTGAGTAAGGGTCTTTTGACAAACTCCAACATATTCATAGTCCTTTTTCTGAGCCATATTGTGTTTGTTTAGTAAAATTTTCCTGTACGGTATGAGTGTTGGTAGGGTACCTATGACTTTTATTCATGCTTGCTTTCTTGTAAGACACCATTTAAAGGGTTATAGAATCTCAGTCATATCTGGATAATGTCTGCTATGGAATGAATGTCTGTGCCATTCCTAAACCCATATATTGACATCTGACCCGAAATGCCATTATACCAAGAGCTGGGACAGTCTTAAGATTGGATGTGGTCAAAATTGAACCTTCTTAATCCAACTACTTTTCTCATAAACCAAGAGATTCCAAGCTTGCTTCTGTCCTCATGTGTGAAGACAGACAGGGGAAAGGTCCTCTCCAGAACCAACCTTGTCAGTACCATGCTCCCAAGTTTGGAAACCAAGAGAAGCAGGTGCACACAAGCAAACTTGAAGTGGCTCCAATTAATTTCTAGCTCCTATGTCTTCCTTTATTTAAAGTATGTTTTTATTCTTTCAGAATAATATACACACATACAGTGCATTTTGATTAAACCCACCCTTCTTTATTCTTCTCTAATTGCTCTGCCACAACTTTTCCTCCCAAATTCACACACACTTTTTATTTTTATCCTTTGATTTTTACTTCTGAAAACTCATTGAGTCTACTTAGTGATTTCTGTATGCAAAAGTGTGTAGGGCCATATACTAGGGCATGGAGAATATATTAGTCAGGGTACTCTAACAGTAGATGATAGAATTAATTTTCTATTAAAAGATGATTTATTAGACTGCTCTGTAGAATGTGGTCCAGGGAGTCCAACAGTAGCTGTCTCATGGCAAAAGGCTGAGGATCCAAGAGTTGTTCAGCCCACAAAGCTAGATATCTTGGTAGTCCCAATCTAGCACTGGAGTCCTGGGGTATTCCTAGAGAACTACATTAGAAAGATTCATTCTACATTAGAAACCTGAAGAAGCTGGATTTAATTCCAGAAGCAACAAGATAGATAAACTTTCCAGAGAGGATGAGGGCAAGCAGGCAAAGAACTAAATTTCTTCCCTCTGTGTCCCTTCATTCAGGCTGCAGCTAGAAACTGTTGCACAGATATAAGATGAGTCTCTCTGCTTCAAATAATTTGATTAAGAAAATTCTTCACATAACTGCACAATATCTTAGGCTTCATTGATTCCAGAGGTAGTCAAGTTGAACACCAAGATTTGCCACCACAGATAGCCTCTCTGGGACCACCTCCCTGAAGAAAGAGGATTTTCTCTCCTCCTGCAACCATCAATTGCCAAAATATCCTGGCCTCAGGGTGCAACACCATGAACACCTCCCACATGCTTACTAGGACTTTGGCGATCTTGATCTCATAAAGATCTAGTACATACAGTCACAGCCACTGGAAGTTTCCATATGTGACAGTGGTATGGATTGTTCAGTTGTGGGTGTCACCGCTGGCTCTCACAGTCTTTCTGTCTCCTCTTTCTTGATGATTCTTAAGCTTTGTGGAGACGGGCTGTGATGTAACTTTCATACTACACATTGAGAGCTGCACACTACACATACTCTTTCTCTCTGCATGGTGAACAGTGGTCGCTCTCTGCACTAACCACCATTTACTGCAAAAAGAAGCTTCCTGAATGAGGATAGAGAGATACACTATATATAAAGATAAGAACTTATTGTCTCATTTTAGGAGAATGTGCTGAAAGACATTCAAGTACATATGTTTTGTTCCTTCAGTAAAACACTTTCTGTGTGTCTCTTGTCTCTCTGTCTTTCTCTCTTTCTGTCTCTTGTCTTTGTCTCTCTCTCCCCCTCTCTATCCTCTCTCTATCTCTCCTCTGACTCTGTTTCTCTCTGTCTCTTTCTATGTCTTTCTCTGTCTATGTCTCTCTCTGTCTCTCTGTCCTCTATCCTTTCACTAACTCCCCATTTGTCTCTGTCTCTCTCTGTCTTTGTCTGTCTATGTCTCTTTCTCTGTCTGTCTCTGTCTGACTCTCTCTCTCTCTCTCTCTCTCTCTCTCTCTCTCTCTCTCTCTCTCAAAGTTTCATGTAGTCATGTAGCCATGTAGCCCAGGCTGTCTTGAATTTGCTATGTAGTCTAGGATGACCTTACATTTCTGATTGTTCTGCCTCGTGCTAGAGTTAGTTACAGGCACACACCACCACACTGAGTTTAATGGGATCCTGATAATTGAATTCAGCATTTTCTGATTGTTAGCTAAGCATCCTAACCTACAGAACCACATCTTCAGTTAGAAAAACACACTTGCTAAATTCCAGGGCTCTCCTTACCAGTGTTCATGCTGGCAGATTAATGTGCTTCTTAGTCAATGCCTTACACTATACATTTTGAAAGGCAGCTGTTTACAAAAGAGCCAAGTGACAGGAGCCCTTTCAATTCACAGTCATAATTTTCCTATTTGATAAAAATTCTCAGAAGCTAAGAAATCCTTGGCTACAAAAATATATTGATCTGTCTATGCACCACTGCCCCATAATGGTTCTCAATTCTCCTTTGTGGCCCATGAAAATCCCTTCCTTGACTTTATGGTGTAATCTATTTGCAGCAAGGGGAGATCCCACTTAATTCTTCCTTTGTTCAGAAGGCAAATCAGTGTGAGGCAGGTAGAGTGGATTAAAGTAGGAATAATAATGATTTCAATATATGTTCATAAATATCTGAGTTGGCTGTAGGGACAGAGCCTTCCAAGACTGAGGGTATTAGTGTCAATGATTCTATGTAAGCCCCAGAATCCTTGCATTAGGAGATATTGCTTTTCCTTGTTCTCCAGGGTAGGGAAACAGGTGCAGAGCTTTAAAAACTTCTCCATGGTTACATGGAAAAGCTATGGCAAAGCCAGCCCTGGTCTGAAGAAGCCTGTGCAGACTAGAGTTCTTAACAGAGGACATCTATACTGGGTCGATATTTTAGCCCTCTTGTGAAACTTTAAACTATTTTTGCTAAAGGATTACATATTTTTATGTTATACTGAATTATAAATATTATATTGTTCTGCTCATAAGCTTTTAATTTTAAATTTTATTTATTTATTGTGTATGTATGTGTGTGTGTGAGAGAGAGAGAGAGGGAGAGAGAGAGAGAGAGAGAGAGAGAGAGAGAGAGAGAGAGAGAGAGAGAGAGAGCGCAGAGATGCTGGTGGCATGTGTATACCATAATGTGTGCATGGAGGTCAGAGGTCAGCTCTGGATATCAGGTATCACTTCTTAAAATGTTATTTGTGGGGTTAAGCACAGGCCACCAGGGTTATGCTGATTATCGAGTATTTTGCACATGTCATTTGAGGGTTATCAAACCCTGAAATTATAAATTATACCTTACAGATTTTATTGAGACCTTGATAAAATGGAGAAATGTGAGAAGCAGGAAGTTCCTGTCCCTCAGTTGTTTTTAAAATTGATGGAAACAGTATTCTCTGACAACAAGGAAAGCCTTTCATAAGATCCATCTGTAAAGCATTTTTCTCAATTAGTGATTAGTGAGGGAGGATAGAGCTCATGGTGGGTGGTGCCATTCCTGGGTTGGTTGTTCGAGGTACTATTAGAAATCTGACTGAGCAAGCCATGGAAAGTAAGCCATTAAGCTCCATGGGCTATACATCAGCTCCCACCTCCAGATCCCAGCCCTGCTTGAGTTCCTGTCCTGAGTTCCTCCAGGGATGGACTGTGATCTGGAAGTGTAAGCTGAATAAGCCCTTTCCTCCCAATCCTGACTAGGACACTTATCCACAGTATAAAAATCCACTTAAAATAACAAGCTTGATACTGATTATTCTTGTTTTTGTTTCTGTACCATGAAAAGTTTTATAAACAAAGAGCTGCACCACACCAAAGCTTCTGAAACATAGCACTGCATGATTGTATGAACTGTGGCAATCCCATTTGGTTCTGAATCCAGAATGAAGGCAGTTTTACATCTTCAGAGAGAGGGTAATGATACTTCTAGTACAATTTTTTTTTTTTTTTTTTTTTTTTTTTTTTTTTTTTTTGCTTAGCTTCTGTTGTAAATCAAGGTAACCATCTTCTTTCCTGGTCTATCAAGATGTTGTTATTTTTCCAATATTATAATGTGTTTTCTAATAAGAAGAGAGTATCTATGGTAATGTGCTTTGTCATTTAGAGACCTTGTTCATTTAATCTATTTTGTCTTTTTCCTTTTAGATCTAGTTACAAAGAAAGTTGCTTCTTTGTTATATCTTAGTTCGTAATTGCTTTATAGAAGTGCTTTTCACCCAAGGCAAGGGGTAATTTCATAACCCAGGAGATTTTGAAAATGTCTGGAGGTATTTTTAATAGCCAAAATTGGGAGTTGTGAGGGTTGGGATAATAGCTCAGTCAGAAATGTGCTTGCCTTCCAAGCATGAGTACTTGACATTGAGAAAAATGCGCGCGCACACACACACACACACACACACACACACAGACACATTAGGATGTAGTGACACATACTTGATATTCCAGTACTGGATAGCTGGAAACAGGCAGATCCCTAAAGCTCAATGAATAGACAACTTAAACCACAAGGTTAACCACAGCTTAACCACAAGACCAATGAAAGGCTTTGTCTCAAAACACAACATACATGGCATTAAGCAACAACAGTTGAACTTGTCCTGTGGCTTGCACAAACATGTACATGAGCACATGAACATAAATGTGTGTGCGTGTGCGTGTGCGTGTGTGTGTGTGTGTGTGTGTGTGTGTGCGTGTGTGTGTGTGTGTGTGTGAAGGACGATTTCAATGGAAACTCAGAAGGTTGAAGTCAAAGATGATGCTTTGATAAGTACATCTACATTGCACAGCAGAGCTCCGCCATCAAATAATTATCTGACCCTAAATTAATAGTTTCCTCTCCAAGAATCTTGCCCTCAAGTTTTTATCCACTATATGCTACCAGAATCATGAGCAGGTGAAGTTTGACATGCGGCTAAGAGACTTAAGCAGTGATGAAGCAAATGTTCTATTGATTGACAGTTATTTATTAAGGTAAAAAATTAATATGGCTATATACAAAGGGTACTGAAGTATTGAAAGTAAAATAATACTCTCTCAAGACAAACTTTGTTGCATTGCTCTGAAAAAACAGACATTTGCTTTGGATGGACACTGTAATAATACGATGAAATTTCTAACATTCTTCAAAGTGTTCTTGTCCCTTTGCGTGTGTGTCTGTCTCCCTCTCCCCCCTCTCTCATCCCTCTCTCCCCTCTCTCCCCTCCTCTCTCTCTCTCTCTCTCTCTCTCTCTCTCTCTCTCTCTCTCTCTCTCTCTCCTCTCTCTCTGTCTCTTTCTCCTCTCTCTGTAGTCTTTGAAAAATCTCACCAAATTGTACACAGTAAATGCAATACTATGCATGTTATTTTTCCTGCCATAAATTACATTGACATCTTCTGATGAAGTAGAGATTCTTGTAGAACAAGAGCTATGCTGTGAAATCAGGTTTTCATTTGTGGTAGCTGGGTTCCAAAAATTCTTCTGTATTATTCCTTATATAATGGGGATCAATGTGGATATTATGTGGGATGTAAGTGTGTTATTATTTCTTCCTCAGAAAGGAAAGATATAAGCTTAGAGGGGGAGGAGTATCATCCTACTCCAATTCGGACTTGGTCAAGTTAGGCCCTTTTATGTCTTAGTCCTGGTTCAAAGAGAAGTGTCAACAATAGGCAAATCTCAGGGCTTTAGAGGGAGCTGCTTAGGTAGATAGAAATTTACTTTGACTCTGACAGTCACAAAACAGGTTTCCACAATTTGGTGTGAATAGGATGAATCATGGATCTTGGAAATTATACTGAAAGTTGGCAGTGCTCAGGAGTGCACAGGCCACAGAAGCAGCAAAGCTTCAGAGATGGGGTCCTTCAGGTCTATATCTGTGGCCAGGAGGTGAGGCTGTTCTGTAGCCCTCTGTGCATTGATTGGTGTTGCAGAAGAGAGCTGGTCTCCAAGGAGTGCTGACACAGGCTTACAAACTCATAGGAGAAAAAAGCCCCATCCAGAGACAGCAAGAACATCTAACACCACAGATTAACAGATGGCAAAAGGGAAACACAAGAATCTTACCATCAGAAAGCAGGACTACTTGGCATCATCAGAAACCAGTACTCCCACCATAGCAAGTCCTGGATACCCCAACACACCAGAAAAGCAAGATTTAGATTTAAAAATCATATTTCATGCTGTTGGTAGAGAAATTTAAGAAGGACATTAATAACTCCCTTAAAGAAATACAGGAAAACACAGCTAAACAGGTAGAAACTCTTAAAGAGAAAACACAAAAAAACCCTTAAAGAATTACAGGAAAACACAACCAAACAGGTGAAAGAAATGAACAAACCATTCAGGATCTAAAAATGGAAGTAGAAACAATAAAGAAAACCCAAAGGGAGACAACTCTGGAGATAAAAGTCCTAGGAAAGAAATGAGGAACCATAGATGCAAGCATCAGCAACGGAATACAAGAGATGGAAGAGAGAATCTCAGGTTCAGAAGATTCCATAGAGAACATGGGCACAACAATCAAAGAAAATGCAAAATTCAAAAAGATCTAACTCAAAACATCCAGGAAATCCAGGAAACAATGAAAAGACCACACCTAAGGATAATAGGTATAGATGAGAAAGAAGATTTTCAACTTAAATGGCCAGCAAATATCTTCAACAAAATTATAGAAGTAAACTTCCCTAAATTAAAGAAAGAGTTGCCCATGAACATACAAGAAGCCTACAGAACTCCAAATAGACTGGACCAGAAAAGAAATTCCTCCTGACACATAATAATTGTCTTAGTCAGGGTTTCTATTCCTGCACAAACATCATGACAAAGAAACAAGTTGGGGAGGAAAGGGTTTATTCAGTTTACAATTCTATACTGCTGTTTATCACCAAGGAAGTCAGGACTGGAACTCAAGCAGGTCAGGAAGCAGGAGCTGATGCAAAGGCCATGGAGGGATGTTCTTTACTGGCTTGCCTCCCCTGGCTTGCTCAGCCTGCTCTCTTATAGAACCCAAGACTGCCAACCCAGAGATGGTCCCACCCACAAGGGGCCTTTCCCCCTTGATCACTAATTGGGAAAATGCCTTACAGTTGGATCTCATGGAGACATTTCCTCAACTGAAGCTCCTTTCTCTGTGATAACTACAGCTGTGTCAAGTTGACACAAAACTAGCCAGTACAATAATCAAACACCAAATGCACTAAACAAAGATAGAATATTAAAAGCGGTAAAAGAAAAAGGTCAAGTAACATATAAAGGGAGACCTATTAGAATTACACCAGACTATGAAAGCCAGAATATCCTGGACAGATGTTATACAGTCCCTAAGAGAACACAAATCCCAGGCTACTATACCCAGCAAAACTCTCAATTACCATAGATGGAGAAACCAAAGTATTCCAAGACAAAACCAAATTTGCACAATATCCTTCCATGAATCCAGCCCTTCAAAGAAAAATTAAAGGGAAATTCCAACACAAAAAGGAGACACTACACTCTAGAAGAAAAAAAAAAAAAAAAAGAGAGAAAGTAAACTTTCAACAAACCTAAAAGAAGATAGCCACATTAACAGAATCCCAACTCTAACAACCAAAATAACAGGAAGCTACAGTTTTTTTCCTTAATAACTCTTAATATCAATGGACTAAATTCCCCAATAAAAAGACATAGAAAAACAGACTGACGATTGCTGCATACGGGAAGCCCACATCAGGGCCAAAGACAGACATTTCCTCAGAGTAAAAGACTAGAAACAATTTTCCAAGCAAATGTTCCCAAGAACCATTCTAATATTGAATACAATTGACTTTCAACAAAAGTTATCAAAAAAGACAAAGAAGGACACTTCATACTCATCATAGGTAAAACCTACCAAGATGAATTCTCAATTGTGAACATCTATGCTCCAAATGCAAGGGCACCCACATTCATTAAAGAAAATTTAGTAAAGCTCAAACGACAGATTGCACCACACACTAATAGTGGGAGACTTCAATGCCCCACTCTCACCAATGGACAGATCCTGGAAAAAGAAACTAAACAGAGACACAATAAAACTAACAGAAGTTATGAAACAAAAGGATTTTAGAAGACATCTACACAACTTTATCCTAAAACAGAGGATATACCTTCTTCTAAGCACCTCATGCTACCTTCTTCAAAATTATCATGTAATCAGTTACAAAAACAGGCCTCAATGGATACAAAAATATTGAAACAATCCCATGTATCCTGTCAGATCACCATGGACTAAAACTGATCTTCAATAACAACCTAAATAATAAAAAGCCCACATAAACATGGAAGCTAAACAACACTCAATGAAAACTTGGTCAAAGAAGAAATAAAGAAAGAAATTAAAGACTTTTCAGAGTTTAATGAAAATGAAGTCACAACATACCCAAACTTATGGGACACAATGAAAGCAGTCCTAAGTAGAAAACTCATAGCTCTGAGTGCCTCAAAAAAGGAAACTAGAGAGAGCATACACTAGCAGCCTGACAGCACAAACTCTAGAACAAAAGGAAGCAAATTCACCCAAGAGGAATAGAAGGTAGGAAATAATCAAACTCAGGGGCAAAATCAACCAAGTGGAAACAAAAAGAACTATATAAAGAATCAACCCAATCAGGAGTTGGTTCATTGAGGAAATCAACAAGGTAGATAAACCCATAGCCAGAATAAGTAGAGGGCACAGGGACAGTATCCCAATAAACAAAATCAGAAATGAAAAGGGAGACATAACAATAGAATCTGAGGATCCAAAAAAATCATCAGATGCTATTACAAAAGACTATACTCAACAAGACTGCAAAATTTGGATGAAATGGACAATTTTATTTTATTTTTTTTCTTAATTTCCAAAGCTATCCCAAACGTCCCCCATACCCTCCCCTCCCCAATTCCTCTACCCACCCATTCCCACTTTTAGGCCCTGGCGTTCCCCTGTACTAGGGCATATAAAGTTTGCAAGTCCAATGGGCCTCTTTTTCCACTGATGGCTGACTAGGCCATCTTTTGATACACATGCAGCTATAGTCAAAAGCTCCAGGGTACTGGTTAGTTCATAACGTTGTTCCACTCATAGGGTTGCAGATCCCTCATCTCCTTGGGTATTTTCTCTAGCTCCTCCATTAGGGGCCCTGTGATCCATCCAATAACTGACTGTGAGTATTCACTTATGTATTTGCTAGGCCCCAGTGTAGTCTCACAAGAGAGAGCTATATCAGGGTCCTTTCAGGAAAATGTTGCTAGTGTATGCAATGGTGTCAGCATTTGGAGGCTGATTATGGGATGGATCCCTGGATATGGCAATCTCTAGATGTTCCATCCTTTTGTCTCAGCTCCAGACTTTGTCTCTGTAACATACTCCATGGGTGTTTTGTTCCCAATTCTAAGAAGGGGCAAAGTGTCCACACTTTGGTCTTCGTTCTTCTTGAGTTTCATGTGTTTTGCAAGTTGTAACTTATATCTTGGGTATTCTAAGTTTCTGGGATAATATCCACTTATCAGTGAGTACATATCATTTGAGTTCTTTTGTGATTGGGTTACCTCACTCAGGATGATGCCCTCCAGGTCCAACTATTTGCCTAGGAATTTCATAAATTTATTCTTTTTAATAGCTGAGTAGTACTCCATTGTGTAAATGTACTACATTTTTTGTATCCATTCCTCTGTTGAGGGGCATCTGGGTTCTTTCCAGCTTCTGGCTATTATAAATAAGGCTGCTATGAACATAGTGGAGCATGTTTCTTTCTTACTAGTTGGAACATCTTCTGGATATATGCCCAGGAGTGGTATTGCTGAATCCTCTGGTAGTACCATGTCCAATTTTCTGAGGAACCACCAGACTGATTTCCAGAGTGGTTACACAAGCCTGCAATCCCACCAACAATGGTAGAGTGTTCCTCTTTCTCCACATCCTCGCCAGCATCTGCTGTCACCTGAATTTTTGATCTTAGCCATTCTGACTGGGGTGAGATGGAATCTCAGGGTTGTTTTGATTTGCATTTCCCTGATGATTAAGGATGCTGAACATTTTTTTCAGGTGTTTCTCAGCCATTCAGTATTCCTCAGGTGAGAATTCTTTGTTTAGCTCTGAGCTCCATTTTTTTTTGGGGTTATTTGATTTTCTGGAGTCTACCTTCTTGAGTTCTTTATATATATTGAATATTAGCCCTCTATCTGATTTAGGATAGGTAAAGATGCTTTCCCAATCTTTTCGTGGTCTTTTTGTCTTATTTACGGTGTCTTTTGCCTTACAGAAGCTTTGCAGTTTCATGAGGTCCCATTTGTCAATTCTACATCTTACAGCCCAAGCTGTTGCTGTTCTATTCAGGAATTTTTTTCCCCTGTGTCAATATCTTCGAGGCTTTTCCCCACTTACTCTTCTATAAGTTTCATTGTCTCTGGTTTTATGTGGAGTTCCTTGATCCACTTAGATTTGACCTTAGTACAAGGAGATAGGAATGGATCCATTCGCATTCTTCTACATGATAACTAACAGTTGTGCCAGCACCATTTGTTGAAACTGCTGTCTTTTTCCCACTGGATGGTTTTAGCTCCCTTGTCAAAGATCAAGTGACCATAGGTGTGTGGGTTCATTTCTGGGTCTTCAATTCTGTTCCATTGGTCTACTTGTCTGTCACTATACCAGTACCATGCCATTTTTATCACAATTGCTGTGTAGTAAAGCTTTATGTCAGGCATGGTGATTCCACCAGAGGTTCTTTTATCCTTGAGAAGAGTTTTTGCTATCCTAGGTTTTTTGTTATTGCAGATGAATTTGCAGATTGCTCTTTCTAATTCGTTGAAGAATTGAGTTGGGATTTTGATGGGGATTGCATTGAATCTGTAGATTGCTTTTGGCAAGATAACCTTTTTTAAAATGTTGATCCTGCCAATCCATGAGCATGGAAGATCTTTCCATCTTCTGAGAATTTCTTTAATTTCTTTCTTCAGAGACTTGAAGTTCTTATCATATAGATCTTTTACTTCCTTAGTTAGTGTCAAGCCAAGGTATTTTATATTATTTGTGACTATTGAGAGGGGTGTTGTTTCCCTAATTTCTTTCTCAGCCTGTTTATTTTTTTGTAGAGAAAGGCCATTGTCTTGTTTGAGTTAATTTTCTATCCAGCTACTTCACTGAAGCTCTTTATCAGGTTTAGGAGTTCTCTGGTAGAATTTTTAGGGTCACTTATATATGCTATCATATCATCTGCAAAAAGTGATATTTTGACTTCATCTTTTCTGATTTCTATCCCCTTGATCGCCTTTGTTGTTGAATTGCTCTGGCTAGGACTTCAAGTACAATGTTGAATAGGTAGGGAGAGAGTGGACAGCCTTGTCTAGTCCCTGATTTTAGTGGGATTGCTTCCAGCTTCTCACCATATACTTTGATGATGGCTACTGGTTTGCTGTAGATTGCTTTTATCATGTTTAGGTATGGGCCTTGAATTCCTGATCTTTCCAAGACTTTTATCATGAATGGGTGTTGGATTTTGTCCAATGCTTTCTCCGCATCTAAGGTGAAGATCATGTGGTTTTTGTCTTTGAGTTTGTTTATATAATGGATACGTTGATGGATTTCCGTACATTAAACCATCCCTGCATCCCTGGAATAAAATCTACTTAGTCAGGATGGATGGTTGTTTAAATATGTTCTTGAATTATGATGGCGAGAATTTTATTGAATATTTTTGCATCGATATTCATAAGGGAAATTGATCTGAAGTTCTCTATCTTTGTTGGATCTTTCTGTGGTTTAGGTATCAGAGTAATTGTGGCTTCATAGAATGAGTTGGGTAGATAACCTTCTACTTATAGTTTGTGCAGAACTGGAATTAGATCTTCTTTGAAGGTCTGATAGAACTCTGCACTAAACGCATCTGGTCCTGGGCTTTTTTTTTGGTTGGGGGACTATTAATGACTGCTTCTATTTCTTTAGAGGATATGGGACTGTTTAGATTATTAACTTGATCCTGGTTTAACTTTGGTACCTGGTATCTGTCTAGAAATTTGTCCATTTCATCCAGGTTTTCCAGTTTTGTTGAGTATAGCCTTTTGTAGAAGGATCTGATGTTTTTTTGGATTTCTTCAGGATCTGTTGTTATTTCTCCCTTTTCATTTCTGATTTTGTTAATTAGGATGCTGTCCCTGTGCCACCTAGTGAGTCTGGCTAAGGGTTTATCTATCTTGTTGATTTTCTCAAAGAACCAGCTCCTTGTTTGGTTGATTCTTTGAATAGTTCTTCTTGTTTCCACTTGGTTGATTTTGCCCCCTGAGTTTTTTTATTTCCAGCCTTCTACTACTCTTGGGTGAATTTGCTTCCTTTTTTTCTAGAGCTTTTAGGTGTGTTGTCAAGCTGCTAGTATGTGCTCTCTCTTGTTTCTTTTTGGAGGCACTCAGAGCTATGAGTTTCCCTCTTAGAAATGCTTTCATAGTGTCCCATAATTTTGGGTATGTTGTGGCTTCATTTTCGTTAAACTCTAAAAAGTCTTTAATTTCTTTCTTTATTCCTTCCTTGACCAAGGTATCATTGAGAAGAGTGTTGTTCATTTTCCAGGTGAAGGTTGACTTTCCATTATTTATGTTGTTATTGAAGGTCAGCCTTAGTCCATGGTGGTCTGATAGGATGCAGGGGACAATTTCAATATTTTTGTATCTGTTGAGGCCTGTTTTGTGACCAGTTATATGGTCAATTTTGGAGAAGGTACCATGAGGTGCTGAGAAGAAGGTGTATCCTTTTGTTTTAGGATAAAATGTTTTGTAGATATCTGTTAAGTCCATTTGTTTCATCACTTCTGTTAGTTTCACTGTGTCCCTGTTTAGTTTCTGTTTCCACGGTCTGTCCATTGATGAAAGTGATGTGTTGAAGTCTCTCACTATTATTGTGTGAGGTGCAATATATGCTTTGAGCTTTACTAAAGTTTCTTTAATGAATGTGGCTGACCTTGCATTAGGAGCATAGATATTCAGAATTGAGAGTTCCTCTTGGAGGATTTTACCTATCATGAGTATGAAGTGTCCCTCCTTGTCTTTTTTTATAACTTTGGATTGGAAGTCGATTTTATTTGATATTAGAATGGCTTCTCCAGCTTGTTTCTTCAGACCATTTGCTTGGAAAATTGTTTTCCAGCCTTTCACACTGAGGTAGTGTCTGTCTTTTCCCTGAGATGGGTTTCCTGTAAGCAGCAGAATGTTGGGTCCTGTTTGTGCAGGCAGTCTGTTAGTCTATGTCTTTTTATTGGGGAATTGAGTCCATTGATATTAAGAGATATTAAGGAAAAGTAATTATTGCTTCCTATTATTTTTGTTTTTAGAGTTGGCATTCTGTTCTTGTGGCTGTCTTCTTTTAGGTTTGTTGAGGGATTACTTTCTTGCTTTTTCTAGGGTGTGATTTCTGTCCTTGTATTTTTTTTTCTGTTATTATCCTTTGAAGGGCTGGATTCGTGGAAAGATAATGTGTGAATTTAGTTTTGTTGTGGAATGCTTTGGTTTCTCCATCTATGGTAATTGAGAGTTTGGCTGGGTATAGTAGCCTGGGCTGGAATTTGTGTTCTCTTAGTGTCTGTATAACATCTGTCCAGGATCTTCTGGCTTTCATAGTCTCTGGTGAAAAGTCTGTGTAATTCTGATAGGCCTGCCTTTATATGTTACTTGACCTTTTTCCCTTACTGCTTTTAATATTCTATCTTTATTCAGTGCATTTGTTGTTCTGAATATTATGTGTCAGGAGGAATTTCTTTTCTGGTCCAGTCTATTTGGAGTTCTGTTTGCTTCTTTTATGTTCATGGGCATCTCTTTCTTTAGGTTTCAGAAATTTTCTTCTATAATTTTGTTGAAGATACTTGCTGGTCCTTTGAGTTGCAAATCTTCATTCTCATCTATTCCTATTATCCATAGCTTTGGTCTTCTCATTGTATCTTGGATTTCCTGGGTATTTTGAGTTAGGATCTTTTTGCATTTTGCATTTTCTTTGATTGTTGTGCTGATGTTCTCTATGGAATCTTCTGCACCTGAGATTCTCTCGTCCATCTCTTGTATTCTGTTGCTGATGCTTGCATCTATGTTTCCAGATTTCTTTTCTAGGTTTTCTATCTCCAGAGTTGCCTCACTTTGGGTTTTCTTTATTGTGTCTACTTCCCCTTTTAGGTCTTGGATGGTTTTATTCAATTCCATCACCTGTTTGGTCGTGTTTTCCTGCAATTCTTTAAGGGATGATTGTGCTTCCTCTTTAAGGTCTTCTACCTGTTTAGCAGTGTTCTCCTGTATTTATTTAAGTGAGTTATTAAAGTCCTTCTTGATGTCCTCTACCATCATCATGAGATATGCTTTTAAATCAGGGACTATCTTTTCTATTGTGTTGGGGTGCCCAGGACTGGGTGGGGTGGGAGTCTGTGTTCTGATGATGGTGAGTGGTCTTGGTTTCTGTTATTAAGATTCTTATGTTTGCCTTTCACCATCTGGTAATCTCTGGAGTTAGTTGTTGTAGTTGTCTCTGGTTAGATCTTGTTCCTCAGGTGTTTATGTTAGCCTCTATCAGCAGACCTGGGAGACTAGATTTCTCCTGAGTTTCAGTGTTCAGAGTACTCTCTGCAGGCAAGCTCTCCTCTTGCAGGGAAGGTGCCCAGATACCTGGTGTTAGAACCTGCCTCCTGGCAGAAGTTGTGATCTGCTCACAGAGGTCTTAAGATCTCGTGGAGGGTCCTTTGTATACCTTGTGGGTGTCCGCGGACTCCATGCCCAAGGTATCCAGGTGCTGGCGTGGACCGGAAGGGACTTGTGCCCCTGATCAGGCCAGGTTTTCTGCTTCCCTAATTAATGCAGTCTCAGGTCCTGTGCAATTGGATTGGAGGAGCAGCTGTGTTCCACTCACCAGAGGTCTTACAATCCCGTGGCGGGTCCTGTGGGTACCTTGTGGGTGTCCCCAGACTCCATGCCCAAGCTACCCTGGTGCTGGTGGGGACTGGAAGGGCGACAATTTTCTAGATAGATACCAGGTACCAAAGTTTAATCAGGATTGGATTAACAATCTAAATAGTCCCATATCCCCTAAAGAAATAGAAGCAGTCATTAACAGTCTCTCAACCATTAAAGCCTAGGACCAAATCGGTATAGCACAGAGTTCTATCAGACCTTCAAAGAAGACCTAATTCTAATACTCCTCAAACTATTCCACAAAATCGAAACAGAAGTTACTCTACCAAATTCCTTCTATGAAGCCACAATTACTCTGATACCAAAACCACACAAAGACCCAACAAAGAAAGAGAACTTCAGACAAATTTCCCTTATGAATGTCAATGCAAAAATATTCAATAAAATTCTCAGAAACTGAATCCAAGAGCACATTAAAATGATCATCCAATATGATCAATATGCTTCATCCCAGGGATGCAAGGATGGTTCAATATACAAAAATCCATCAATGTAATCAACTATATAAACAAACAGAAAGACAAAAACCACATGATCATCTCATTAGATGCTGAGAAATCATTTGACAAAATCCAACACCCATTCATGATAAAGCCTTGGAACGTTCAGGAATTCAAGGCACATACCTAAACATAATAAAAGCAATATACAGCAAATCAGTAGCCAACATCAACCTATATGGAGAGAAGCTTGAAGCAATCCCACTAAAATCAGTGACTATACAAGGCTGCCCACTCTCTCCCTACCTATTCAATATAGTACTTGAAGCCCTAGCCAGAGCAATTAGACAACAAAAGGATATCAAAGAGATACAAATTGGAAAGAAAGAAGTCAAAATATCACTATTTTCAGATGATATGATAGCGTAAATAAGTGACCCCAAAAATTCCACCAGAGAACTCCTAAATCTCATAAACAAATTCAGTGAAGTAACGGATATAAAATTATCTCAAACAAATCAGTGGCCTTTCTTTACACAAAAGGATAAACAGTCTGAGAAAGAAATGAGTGGAACAACACACTTCATATAGTCACAAATAATATAAAATATCTTGGCATGACTCTATCTAAGCAAATGAAAGTCTGTATTATAAGCACTTCAATTCTCTGAAGGAAGAAATCAAAGGAGATCTCAGAAGATGGAAAGATCTCCCATACTCAGATTGGCAGGATTAATATAGTCAAAATGGCTATTTTGCCAAAAGCAATCTACATATTCAATGCAATCCCCATCAACATTCCAACTCATTTCTTCACAGATTAGAAAGAGAAATTTTCAAATTCATCTGGAATAACAAAAACCCCAGGATAGCAAAAACTATTCTCAACAATGAAAGAACATAGAATCACCATCCCTGAACTCAAGCAGTACTACAGAGCAATTGTGATGAAAACTGCATGGTACTGGTACAACAACAGACAGGTAGATCAATGGAATAGAATTGAAGACCCAAAAGTGAACCTACACACCAGAGGTCACTTGATCTTTGACAAAGGAGTGAAAACCATCCAGTGGAAAAAAGACTGAATTTTCAACAAATGGTGCTGGCTCAACTGGTGGTTATCATGTAGAAGAATACAAATTGATCCATTCTTATCTCTTTGAACAAAGCTCAAGTCTAAGTAGATCAAGGAACTCCACATAAAACCAGAGACACTGAAACTTATAGAGGAGAAAGTGGGGAAAAGCCTCAAAGATATGGGCACAGGGGAATAATTCCTGAACAGAACACCAATGACTTGTGCTATAAGATCATGAATCAACAAATCGTACGTCATAAAATTGTAAAGCTTCTCTGTAAGGCAATGGACACTGTCAATAAGACAAAAACGTAACCAACAGATTGGGAAAAGATCTTTACCAATCCTAAATCTCATAGGGGGCTAATATCCAATATATACAAAGAACTCAAGAAGTTAGACTCCAGAAAACCAAATACCATTAGCAAGATTTTGCTGAAAGGACCCAGATATAGTTGTCTCTTGTAAGGCTATGCCAGGGCCTAGCAAACACAGAAGTGGATGCTCACAGTCAGCTATTGGATGGATCACAGGGCCCCCAATGGAGGAGCTAGAGAAAGTACCCAAGGAGCTAAGGGGGTCTGCAACACTATAGGTGGAACAACAATATAAACTAACCAGTACCCCCCAGAGCTTGTGTCTCTAGCTGCATATGTATCAGAAGATGGCCTAGTTGGCCATCCGTGGAAAGAGAGGCCCATTGGTCTTGCAAACTTTAGATGCTTCAGTACAGGGGAATGCCAGGGCCAAGAAGTGGGAGTGGGTGGATAGGGGAGTGGTGGGAGTGTATAGGGGGACTTTTGGGATAGCATTGGAAATTTAAATGAGGAAAATACCTAATTAAAAAATGGGGTACACAGCTAAACAAAGAATTCTTAACTGTGGAATACTGAATTGCTGAGAACCACCTAAAAAAATGTTCAACATCCTTAATCATTAGGGAAATGCAAATCAAAACAATCCTAAGATTCTACCTCACACCAGTCAGAATGGATAAGATCAAAAACTCAGGTGACAGCAGATGCTGGCGAGGATGTGGAGAAAGAGGAACACTCCTCCATTGCTGGTGAGATTGCAAGCTGGTACAACCACTCTGGAAATCAGTTTGACAGTTTCTCAGAAAATTGGACATAGCACTACTGGAGGATCCAGCAATACCACTCCTGGGCATACACCCAGAATATACTCCAACTTTTAATAAGGACACATGGTCCACTATGTTCATAGCAACTTTATTTATAATTGCCAGAAGCTGGAAAGAATCCAGATGTCCCTCAACAGAGGAATGGATACAGAAAATGTGGTACATTTACACAATGGAGTACTACTCAGCTATTAAAATCAGTTAATTTTTGAAATTCTTAGGCAAATGAATGGATATGAAGGATATCATCCTTAGTGAGGTAACCCAATCACAAAAGAACACACATGATATGCATTCACTGGTAAGTGGATATTAGTCCATATGCTCAGAATCCTTCTCTTAGAAGGAGGAACAAAATACTTAAGGAAGAAGTTACAGAGAGAAAGTTCAGAGCAGAGACTGAAGGAATGACCATCCAGAGACTGCCCCACTTGAAGATCCATCCCATAAACAACCACCAAAGCCAGATACTATGGCAGATGCCAACAAGAGCTTGCTGACAGGAGCCTCATATAGCTGTCTCCTGAGGGGACTATGTCATTGCTTGGCAAATACAGAAGTAGATGCTCACAGTCATCCATTGGATGGAGCACAAGGTCTCCAATGAAGGAGCTAGAGAAAGTACCCAAGGATCTGAAGGGGTTTGAAGCCCCATAGGAGGAACATAAATATGAACTAACCAGTACCCCTAGAGCTCCTTGGAACTAAACCAGCAATCAAAGAAAACACATGGTGAAACTTGTTGCTCTAGCTGTATATGTAGCAGAGGATGGCCTAGTTTGTCATCAATGGGAGGAGAGGCTCTTGGTCCTGTGAAGGTTCTATGCCCCAGTATAGGGGAGTGCCAGCACAAGGAACAGGAGTGTGAGTGTTATTGTACACAGGGTGGGGGGAGGGGATAGGTGATTTTTGGAAGGGAATCTAGTAAAGGGGATAACATTTGAAATGTAAATAAAGAAAATATCTAATAAAAAATGGTAAGTTGGCAGTGGATGTGTTTCTTAATTGTCATCCTAAAGATGTGTTAGTTACATTTTACCACCAACCACATGATCTAGTTCAGACCTTATATTCCTATGCATCAAATTTAGAATAACAAGGGAATGGGTAGACTTAGTCATGTTTCTCAATGACAGCAAATATTTCTCTGTTGGACCAAAGCTACTGAGGCTTTTCGTACAAATAGAGGCATTACTGGGTGGCAACGGAGGATGTAGTTGGTATGGTATCATGGGATACATACTGATATGTTGGTCAAGGAATGATGACTGTAGATAGGCACCTGCATGGTCCTTGGTACACAGTCAAGGCCTTTCCTTTGGCTTCTTGCCAGTTCTATTCTTGCTTCCTGTAGAGAGAATCTCTTGTGTACTGTATGAAAGCATCACTGGTCAATAAAAAGCTGATGGCCTATTATTTGAGGCTCAAAATAGGAGTCGGGAGTTCTGGTAGTGGGGAAAGAACTCCGGATAGAGTTATGCCTATGAAGAGATTTGCCCCAAACTCTGAGGCAACAGACACATGAAAAGGAAGGGAGGGACCCAGTCTTGTGGTACTCATAGAATAGAATATATGGGCTAAGTTAAGAGCTAGTCAGGGAGCAAACCAAAGCTTATGGCCTAAGCACTTATTTATGAAGAATTAATCTCAGAGTCGTTATTTCAGGAACAGGGATATGAGTGTAAAAGTCTGCAGTTGCACTTTCAGCACTGGCCCTCTGAATTTGTGGAGAGTTTCCCCAGAACTATGTCCATATTCCTCTGAGAGCCTTCCTATCCCGTTTTCTCCAATTCTCAAGTTTCTTATGTAGACCCAAGGCAAACTCTTTCTCTTCCAGAGTTGTCTTCTTTCTTTTTCTTCATGTTATCTACAATTGAATCCTGAAACCTCATTCTGCAGACCAGCACATCTGTCAAAAACACAGTGCAAACTGGAAGTGTATCACCAGAAAATTCTAGTGCACATGTCAAGGAAGTTCAGAAGAAATTAACACTTGGTAATTTATTGCATTGAACCTAATGTCCCTCAAAGTACCATTTCAACCACTGTGTGAGTTTGGTTCCAGTGGTTTTATATGGGAAGAAGCTGTTAGAAACTTGAAGCATGAGAATGTATATTAAGTGGCCTGTATTTCCTACTAGAAGCTATTGATCTTACTTCCCGGGATCAGTTCCAAGCTTCTCCTAAATATTTGTACCTTTTGTCCCTATGTTGGGCCAGATCTGTCAGCATTTTACCATTTGTTTGGGGAAGCAGAAAGAGTTTGAAAGTAAATGTACATAAATTAAAAAATATATCTACCCTTCTTAAAACTCTAGAACTTACAGAAATTGAAAAATAAGAGTCATAACAGTGATATTTGATGATATTATATTGCCTTTTATGCCTAAGTTGCATATATAATTTCAGAATAAAATCTGCATGTTATTATGCTTTGACTATAATATTTTTTAACAAAGAAATTAAACTCTCCATAAGGAGTCTATTGTATTGATTGATGTAATCTTACTTTGGTCTTATTGTGGGCAATGACCTGCAATTTTCACAACTACAAGGAAAAAGGCAATTATTACAGAGAATGTTTCCATGATGTTGTCTATATGATGAGGTAAAAATTATGCATATTTTGTGAATTTCTCTCTGGTTATGCAGAACCAGGCAAGAAAAGGCTGATGATGCAGAATTGCTACTCAGCCTTGCTAGTGTTGTGGATATTAGCCAAATAGAGTCATGGAGAAAAGATCTTCCAGGCAGTTTACAGGATGAGTGAAGTCTTCCACATAGTGAAAAAGAGTATTGTGCAATGGAAAATTACCAGCAGTTCGTATTATTATGATTGAACTGTGAATCAAGGAGAAAGTATGGCCACTGGGAAAAGTGAATCCAGAAAACCTAGAAAGGGTTGCTCAGACAGAGTTGTCCACCTTTTGAAGTGATATTGTCTTACCTTTACCAGATAGTATTCTGATATTTAAAACATGTTTGGTAATTCTCAGAAGATCATATAAATATCTCTCACTTAAATGTGAGAATCAGTTAGACATTTCACTATAATACGATCAATCTGTAGGAGTCATTTTAAAGAAAATGATGTTGGTTTTACTTTGTGCATATTTTAATATGTCCTTATTAAGAAAATGATGAAATGATAAGAATCTTAAAGACAAATTAATCAACTGTGTCAGCTCTATAAACAGGTCAATGTAGGGGTGTGTCATATTTATGACTTAAATGCAGGATAGTTTTGCTGTTGTTTAATTTCAATTTTCTAAACTAAACAGTACTTTCCAGAAAAACAAAGTGCAATTCTTTGTAAATATATTCTTGGAAAATAATCAGCATGCATTAGGACTTTATGGAAGGTGCTTTAAAAAAATATGGTCATCGCATGTACAATACCTGCTCACTACTTGATATCCTTGGCCTTGCTGCTAATTGCATAGCCTTAGCTCATCACTATGGCAGGAAGACAGACACACAGGAAAGAGTGTCCAGCATCTCCAGTGAGAACTGTTGCTGTGAAGCATGATAAGTAAAACTGCCAGAGAAACAATCATAAGGCAAAGGAGATAGCTAATTCCAGTATACCAGACTTGGGTTTAAAGAACAGAAAATGAGGGCAAATAGATTTAATCTGTGGCTTCAACAATAGTCTCTGGTGGCCCTGTAGAGTTTACATGAGGTTAGTACACCAGGGGCATCCGAATCACTTGAAGAGCCTTGAGAAAGCAAAGTAATAACATATAGCTGAACATATAGTAACATATAGGTAGAGGGAAAGAGAGATCCAGACAGAGACCCAGATCCCTGCCTCACTGAACTTGGAAACTGAGAGAATGTCCATAGTATAAACACAGAGGGCATATGAGTGTCTAGTTCTGGGTGATTCTGAATACAGGTACCCAGCAATAAATGTGGAAGGGGGAGATGGTAATTATACATATGCATATAAGTCCTTGTAAGTCTATTAATTATATACATATATAGCACATATGTTATATAAGTAACATATTTATACATGTATTGTATATACATGGATACAAAAGGCTAAATTTGCCAATGTAAATCTAGAGTGCAGCTAAAAGATTGGAGCACATAAAGTCAGCAGTCTAAGGCTAAAAAGCAAGAGCATCTTCCTGTGAGAGCACCTGCCATTGGTTGATCATCAGATGGGTGAAGATTTGGAGGAAGAGGATACCTAAGGGGAAAGAAGTGCCAGAGGGACTTCCAGTGAGGGTTTCAGAAGAAAACCTTAAATACTGGAAGGCATGGTGCCAGTGGGAGCATCACCAACAATGTTGGACAGAGGGCAAAGCCTATGAGGTGTTGTCTGAGATAATGCACACACATGCACATGTGCAAACCAAGACTTGGGAGGGATACTTTTGTACACAGAACTGCCTTTACATAGACGTGATCTCTATGCAGGCAGATGCAGAAAATTTTATAGATAGCTTATTGAAGAAATCCTGTTATCAATATATTTATTTATTTACACTTCTATGTACCCACAGATTTTCATTAGAAATGAAAAATTGTATGAATGCTTAAGTTTACACCTTTACAGTATAGTAAAGTTATACTGTACTGAGTTTGAAAGCAACTTTCTTATATATTTTCTTTGGACATTTTAGAATTTTAATCTTTATAAGAAATTAATTTTTCTTTAACTTCCTCTTTCCTCAGGAATAAAACCTTTTTGAATTAAATATCAGCAGTTCTATTCAATTGTATAACCAGAAAATGGAGTAAGATCTTCCCTCACACACATACTGTACTGAGAAACAATTTTTTTCTAATGGGTCCAGTTGATTTTCTGCAAGCACATGCTTAGTTTGAAGGGCATAAAGTCAGTATATATATATATATATATATATATATATATATATATATATATATATATAAAGTCAGTTTAGAGAGTTCTGCTTGGCCCTTTTGTGTTTGTAACTATGTAATGGCCAATATCATGACCCCCATTTTTCAGAAGGAGCTCTAGATGTCTGGGGAATTAAATGGTTTGCACAGTGACTAGGAAACACAATGCATTGCCAGCAAATTTTTGGGCCCCTATGGTGCTTAACTAAGCCTGGAATTAGTTGGACTTGGTGTATGTGTAAGTCAAAGATAAAAGACAAGATCACACAGACTCTTTCCTTGTTATCAGGTCTTCCTGCTATGGAGAAATGCCATGTTCACAGAAATCAGTTTGGAAATTTAGTGACAAATATCGTTAGCACTAAGACTCCTCATGTATTGGGTTAATTCATCATGATGAGTATCAGCTAGAATGTAGCTTAAGTTCTTCCCTGCAGGGAAATAGATTCAACTTGTAAAACTTGATAATTTGAAAATCCCTGAAGACAGTTTCATCATGATGTACTTGACACTCAGAGTTGGACCTTTCTAATGGTCCTTCCTGGAACAAAACCCAGATAGCTGCTGAATCATGCTGGCACTCAAGTTTTTCCTCAGTCATTTCCCATTTTAAGAAGAAATTATTATTCAATAAATGAAGGGTTATTTTTAATTTACAGACATATTAATTTCTAAATCTTCCCATTTTTGAAGTGATTTTCCCAAGCTAGTTATTAATCCTTAATAGAGATTAAAAAGAAATAGGAATCACATTACTATAGCAGTGTAGGTGGTCTAGAATGAGGCAATGTGTGCCTTCTAACAAACAGGTTGTTCAAAATAAGAAACTTGATTTAATCTCATCTTACAGGCAATATTAAAGAGGTCTAAAGCAATGAAGCTCTTGAAGGCATATGGAGAATAAGAGATGCAACAGGGAATTTAAAACTCCAGTTGGCTATGAGGAAATAATGTAATTCCATCTTCCTGCTAAGTGTGATATGTGCTAATGTCCAGTTCCCTGCCAGAGGTCTTAACTACTGAGCAAGTGAATTGAGGCAACACTCTTACCACCCTCCCCAGTGGAAATCAGAGCATTTGAATAAACAAGGTTATAAAAATCAAGGCTTATTACACAGTATAATCATCAAGGTCAGCAGTCCTCCTTGGTCTAAGTATCCCTGCCCAGCAGCAAGGCTAGTGATGGCCTGTGGTGCCTGGTAACTGCTCTCATCATCCTTTGAACACCACAAGATGGTTAGAGCACATCCTCCTGCCTCTGACTTTGACATCTCATCAATGTTTTGGATCAGGCATGTCCCTTATGACTCAAGAGGCAAAACCACTTTTGCAGCATGGCCCCAAAAACGTTGTCCACTGTATCTGGTCTATTAAGCACACAGCATCCCACAGGCATTAACTCATTGACCTTGTCCAACAGCTGGCCAAGCTTCAAGCTGCTGAGTTCCCTTAAGTGTCTGCTTGTCCTTCATTTAGAAATATTCAAGTTTAGATGAAAGCTCTGCAGATACAAATATTTACCCTCTGGATTAATATTCACATCGCTTTCTGGTTCCTAGAGTTTTTAAAGTTACGTGTGTGTGTGTGTGTGTGTGTGTTTGTGTGTGTTTATGCATGTGCACCATGTCACCATGTGAGAGTCTGAGTTGATTGTCTTTTCCCATCATGTAGGTCTTGGGGATTAAAACGTTTTTAGACTTGGTGGCCCTTTTCCACTGAACCCTGTTCTCAGTTTTAAGATAGTTTATCCTGCATTGGAGAGAAAGCAAACAAAGAAATGAAAATTCCAGGAGGTTCTGTTGAAGAAAAATTCCCTCCAAGCCTACCCTAGAGAGAACCATACACTTTGGAGAAAGATATTCCAAGGGATTCCCACAGGTTTCTCACCCTTTCATACCCCACAAAGCTAAACAGTGGGAGACCCAAACATGGTAATGCCTTCTCTTACTTATTATACTTGACCTTCGAATCTCTCAGCATTGGTGTCCCGTACTTCAGGAAGCTTCTTTCTACAGTCTATGCCGAGCTCCCTTAGAATCAAGTGTTTCTCTGCTTCTCATTAAGTTGAAGCTAATAAGTTTGAGGCCATGGGGTACAGCAGCTTTTCATCCATAAACACACAGAGAAAAGGGGCGATGACATTAAACGAGTGTCTCAGAAGGAGAAAGATGGCATGTGTTTCTGCTTTAGCAGTAGAACTAATGAGCAGCTATCAGAACCTTGTTTGATAGCTATGCCTATTAAGGTATTGTTCTGGGATGAATAGATGGCTAAGTGTTCAGAGATTTTATGAGGACTCCATCTTAGGCTTCCTGGAAGTGCATATGACATAACGTGTGTCTAACACTGAACATAGCTATGTTTTCATGGATAGAAGTTGGTGTCTGACTAGAAGAAGTACACCTATATGTGCTGGGGTACATTTTTGCCCCCGTCCCTCCTGTTGTCTTTCTCCCTTGGTACTGTGTGTTGAACAAGTCAGCACTGCCACACCTGTTGTGAAAGATGTGAAAGCACCTGAGAACTATGAGCTAGAAGAAGTCCTTCGTTAACTTTTTCTGTCGGCTTGTGTTTTCTCGGGCCAAGACAGTGACCAATTCACTTGCTGTCACTTCCTTGAAATAGTCTTATGTTTTGTGTCTAACTTTTATCTCTGTAATGTCTTTCTTCCATTAAATGGCTTGTTGAAATATTTTTTTCCTATTCTATAGCCATCTCAAGTTTTACAGATGTGTGACTCAAGAGAATGAACTCAAATTAAGGACCTAGAGTCAATTGTGTAAGTCAGTTGTACAAAGCTCAACTTGTATTACTCTCAACAGGTCAACAGGAAGAAATCTAGTCAGAAAGACAAGAAAGTATTCTGTTATCACTGTAATCTCTCAGATTCGCAGTGGGCTACATCTCTCTACCACAAAGTTTTATTTTTTGTTTTTGTTTTTTGTTCATTTGGTTTTTTTTAGTACAACCACAGAATATACCCGTGACTTTTCTTTTTTGCTGGATATCCCTTAGTTTGGTGTTCCATTTACAGAGCAGCTATGAAAGCGCTTCTTCAGGAAATGTCAGCGCTGTGAAATCAGGGACTCACTCTCCTTGTACCATTGCGTTTAGTGTAAGGTGGGAAATGTCCTTGATTTTGAATAGTTACAGGATCGTCTCACAGGCCGGAGAGTAGATGTTAAGGAAGTGTTTGTGGACATATATGAAGGAGGTCAAGCAGCA
This sequence comes from Mus musculus, assembly GCF_000001635.26. Taxonomy (NCBI): domain Eukaryota; kingdom Metazoa; phylum Chordata; class Mammalia; order Rodentia; family Muridae; genus Mus; species Mus musculus. The sequence continues at coordinate 85,456,734 of NC_000084.6, forward strand.
TTCAGGGTTGCGTGGATGGAAAGAATCTCTGACTGGACACCCGAAAGGGAATCCTTTGTAAAATTCAAAGTGGTTATATATTTCAATGATTGACCAACCCATTTCCTGCATCACATTTCCTCTCTTGAGGTGATGGGTTGAAAATGTAAATTCTGCTCTGAGGAGCTAGTTCAGTTGTTGAGATGCCTACTGCACAAGCACCTGAATTTGGATCTCTAGCACCTGTATAAAACACTAGTACTGGGTATATTCGTGCATATGGATACAAGGAGAGTCATGGGATTCATTGGCCAGTTAGCCCCCCTGAAAAGATGAGCTGCAGGTGAAGCAAGAGAACCTGTTGAATATCTGAGGTATTTATCAATTAAGTCAGACCAAGTATAGACCTCTGGTGCCTGTGCACATATGTAAACATTTAGACCCTTGTATGTGAGTGTGTACACAAATTAATAAATAAATATAAATGTCAGTTTCCCTTAGTCCTTCAAGCTCTCATTTTATTTTGGTATTACTTACAACATTATTTAAAACTTAAAGACTACAAATACTATGCTGTGTGATTCATTAAATTTAAAGTTTCACGAATGGTAGTTTGGGGGATGCAAAGCTGTTCACTCACAGGGGAATGTGGGAAGAGACGTCAGAAGTGCCCTGGATGACTTTCATTTGTATGTGCTTGGCTTCAAGTATTAAAATGATCCATATCCCATTTGGAGGTGAAGGCACCTGGAGGGTTTATTGAAAATTTAGAAAGAAACCTAAATTGGAAGAATAAAGTTTTTTGAGGTGGTTTTATAAAAATAATAAAGTGAATTTCTAGTTAGGAGAAGCAAAACTTTTTTTTTAAAAAATTTAGAACTGTGGTTAATCCTCTTAATTTATCTGTTTAGAAATATAAAAATTTTAAAACATATATAAATTTTAAATCTTTTGGTTTAGTCATACTTATACTAAGACATTCTTCCTTTTTAAACTTCACTTTATTTATTTTTTTTTTTTTGAGTAATCATTTTTATTCTCTTTTTTTCTCCACCCAGATTTCTTCCGGGCCATCAAAAGCACAAGCTGTAATTGTACGACAGAAGGTGATGGGTGAAATGCCAACCCTAATTAGAGCCTGATTGCTCTGTAATGAAAACCCTGCCTTTGATTTGGACAGCTCAGTTGTCAGGTGGAAGGAATCAACAGAGACTGCGCTCTCATTTCAGAATGTGAGAAATGTGAACGTGCATTATTTATATTGTATTTCATGGCAATAATTAATTATGTGTCTGTGGAAATGATGTCCCTGAAGACAGTCGATTTTATGTTCAATCTGTATGTGCATTTGTAGAACTAATTTGTTCTCATTAAAAAACTTTAAGGGTTCATTTGAGTTAAACTTGTGAGGCTTTTCCTTGGTTTGAAGCTCACAACATACAAAGCAAATGTCTAATTTTGTTTTTTTTTCTTTTCACTGATGAACTACTCAGTGCCTGAAGCATTGTACTAGATATTATTATATTGAGTATACTCATGCTATATAAATAGAGAACAGATCTACTTTCTTCTCAGAAGAACTTTATAACTTGTTTGGAAGATGGGAGGATAAAACAGATGAACATGACATCTCCAAACTTATGTTAATTATTAAAAGAATAGTGTCTGTTCCATGTAGCATTAAACTGTAGAATGCTGACAAATTTTCTTTTTGATCTATAGAAATTTTTGTGTTATTTTGCATGGGTTTTTCAAAAGCTGCTTGCTGCTTCTTCTCTCCTCCTCCTCCTCCTCCTCCTCCTCTTCCTCCTCCTTGTTCTTCTTCTTTCTATATACAGTATTTACCAAATGTATAAAGTATGACACTACCAAAGTCATATGCATCCAGTGTCATTATTTTTCAGTGCCGGCGTTGGATGCTTTTCAAACAGACAAGTGAGTTGCAATAATGAAAATAATTTCTTGCCTCAAGCTCATCCTCTCTAAATCTCTTCAGTGTAGTTAGATGTAACTGTGGTCTTTAAAGTGACATTTACCAAAACAGGGTGTTTATTTTATCATTTTCATGTGACAGTAAATTCCTAGGTTCTCTTAGTCATACTATACTTCATTGACAGTTCAACGTGTGTTTTCACAGACGTGCAAGCCATTTATCCAGTATTAAAGCACCGAGCGTACAGAACACACGTACATTTGAAGTAGAATTGCCTTCCACAGGTTGAGAGATATTTTCTTCTTTTGTAGATTTGCAGCATGATGATGTTGGTAAGAGTAGCCAATTTGTTTTATTTTACCCAATTTCAGAGATCACTACCCTCAGCAAGATGAAGCAATTATTTCTTTCGTTATTTGGTGCTTTTAGAGACCATTAAGCTTATTTTGTCTGTGTTGTAAAACAAAGCAATTTTCTTTTCAAGGTGTTACTGAATCCCAAGAACTGGATTTTCATTAGAATGGATCCCATTTTCTAAGGAGTCGTACCTCAGCAAACCCAGCTATACCTAGAAGTTGGCCAAGTACCTGGAGAGGACGGCAACAGAACTCTGAGGAGTTAAGGATTATCATAGAGCCCTTACTCTTTGTCTTAATGACTGGACTAACTTACTTCTAGGATTTAACTTAGAGGAATGTAAACAAAGCAGAGAATAGACAGGAAGATGACATGACAGAAATGGTCTTATTTTGTGTTTCCATTAGCAAATGGGCCACAACCAGATTACAATTAGATCATCAACAGGGTACAGTATATAGAGAGGGATGGGAGGTTAGTTGAAGAATGCTTGAGAAGTCCACAGCAAAGAGACAAGAACTTTCATGTAATTTCCACAAGAGACCAAAGGATTACGTATCCCTAGGCAAAAACAAGAAAATAGGAAATAAAGGTTTCAAAGAAAAGCAACAACATTAAACACAATAGAGATGCTCACATTAGATTTGTAAAATGGACATCAGTGTTGAAGGTGAAGGATCTCCCTGTGAGGCAAACCTGTAATCCAAACAATTGTGATTTGCAGAAACTGACGTGAGAGGGATGGGAGTCTGGATTACACAGGAAGTTTCAGGGTAGCTACACAGTGGCAGTGTCTTGAAGAAGAAATCAGGAGGAAGAGAAGGAGGGAGAGGAGGAGGTGTGGGCAGATGACAATGATATGAGAAACCGGTGTTGGAAGGAGCAAGCAATAGCAATCTAGCATAGTCATCAATGAAAGTCGCTCCAATAGTGTTTACACTAAACTGTAGTTGGAAATTGTCAACATGATTGCTTTTAATCTAGGTCTATGGCTCAATATATGAGGTCATTGCAATTTTGACTCTGGGTTATATTTTTTCCATGTTATTCAAATGCATAGTATGATGTTAACAATTAGTATTTTGCCATCTTCCCATTATGAGATGTGTGTTCAGAACTACTGGCCTGTTCTTACTTTATCTTATCTATCCCTATTTAGTAAATTATGTAGTTCTCTACTTATTTTTATTTCAACTATTTTTAAGGATTTATTTTATTTTTATGTGTGTAGGTGTCTTGGCAGCATGGAGAATCTAGAAGTAGGTGTCAGATCCATGAAAATTGAGTTACAGACAATTGGAAACTGTCTTGTGTGACAAGACAACAAAAAGAATCCAGGTCCTCTGGAAGGATTCCAGTGCTCTTAACCACTGAACCATCTCTCCATCCCTCAACTACTTTTATATAAACAATTTTTTTCTCCATTTGATATTTTTAGGAACTATTATTTAAATAACTCATATACATAAAATAATCCAAATAACACATCTTAGTATTTTTATAGGAATTATTAGCATATCTCTAATTAGGAAAAATTGTGAAAAAGTATTTATAAAATATAAATGTTGAAATCTTACTTAAAAAATGTATTATATTTTCTTATCCTACGACTTTTGAAATTCATTACCAGATTAGAAATAGTGGAAAGATTGTACCAAATAAGAGAATTTACCACTTAAACATGAAGGGCAAAACTGAATAAGTGGTATCAATCTCTACTTCTAGGTGTCTCAGAGACTAAGGCGGGATAATCAGGATTTCAAGGCCAAAAAACACACATGATGACTCTATATCAAAAATAATAATAAAATATAATAATGTTATTTTTATAATAATAAAATTCATTTATTATCCATAATTTGTAAAACCAGTAAGTCTATTTTTCTTCTGCAAAGTTAAAGTTTTGTGGCTAAAACAAAACAAAAGAAAACCCAAAAACTCCCAACCAAACAACCAACCAAACATAAAACCAAACAACAAACAACAAAAACCAAAAACCAACAACAAAACATCAAACAAAACAACCCTCAACCTCCACCCAGCCCAAACAGCAATCACACTGACAGAACTGTTCTTTAATGAGTATGCAACAGGACAACCTGTCTTACTGCTCCATCCACGTTCCTGGCCTACTTGGCCAGACTACACTCTGGCTCTGTTCACTTTGCACTGATTCCAATTTCTCTTCTAACACCCCAAGGATTCCTACTACAAACTTTGGATCAGAAGAATCATGAGCAGAACTAAGTGGGAGAATCTTTGTCTTGCAGAGTGATGGGCTTGGGTAAGCATCTACAGCATTGAAGCGCTAGTTACATAAATCTCTTTTCCATCCTGGGCTCAGTGCTGTCAACCTTGGAAGCTCAAAATCAAACACCTGAGGAGTATTTGCATCATGCATGTTGGCAAAGCTCCAGTTATCAGTCTTTGTGGAAATCTGGTCCATCAGTCTATCACTACCACTTTATAACTGCCATTATCTGACTACTGATCTCCATCTCCTCTTCTTCTGCTATGAATCTCACCATTCTTTTCTAAAGATCTTCATCATAGCTCAGCCTAATGTACTCTACAAGGCCTTTTCCATAACACCTACTTCCCCAAAATTACATTTGATTTTTGAGAGAAGTTTTAGGTTCCCTGCAAAAGTGAGTAGTGAGTAATTCTAATTACAAACGTATGTGACATTTCCAGTAAAAGGAGTAATAAAATTGTGCTGAAGTAACTGTGTAAATAAATGGAGCCAATAGTACTTAAGGCAAAGGAATGTACACAAACACTGTAGACCATTGATAGCACTGTCTCCTGAAGTGGTATTGGTTAAACCTTCAGATATCACTGTACTTGTTGACTAGAACTGAATAAATTAGTGAATTAAAGTTGGGTAATGAGAATTAGATTAAACTTGGAAGTACTAATATGAGCCCATAATTAGACTATTATACATAGAGGTGGTTACATATAGATCTGGTATGCAGCCACCAAACCAAGACACTACTGCGGATGCTGAAAAGTATTTGCTGGCAGGAGCCTGATATAGCTGTCTCCTGAGAGGCTCTGACAGGGTCTGACAAATACAGATGTAGATGCTTGCAGCCAACCATCGGACTAAGCACGGGGACCCCAATTGAGGGGTTAGGGGGAAGTGAAGGAGCTGAAAGGGCTTGCAACCCCATAGGAAGAACAATAATATCAACCAACCAGACCCCCCAGAGCTCCTAGGGACTAAACCACCAACCAAAGAATACACAGGCAGGGACCCATGGTTCCAGCTGCATATGTAGTAGAAGATGGCTTTATCTGGCATCAACGGAAGGGGAGATCCTTGATCCTGGGAAGACTGGATGCCCCAGTGTAGGGGAATGCCAGGATGGGGAGGCAGAAGTGGGTGGGTAGGTCAGGAAATACCCTTATAGAAGCAGGGGAAGGTGGGATAGAATAGAGGGTTTCGGGGGGGGGCTGGAAGTGGGATAACATTTGAGATGTAAATAAATAAAAAAACCAATAAAAATTTAAAAAAGAAATGATATGTGCATGTATCTATGTATGCAAATAAAACTACATGTATCGTTTTGCTTTCTCAACTCCGAAGACCTAGCATCAAAGACCACATGTACCCAATGGATTGTAAGTTCTCCCATAACTCTTGTGTACAGTAAGAAACTGATTTTAAAAATAATGTGGTGTGTGTAGGTCAAAAGGACATACACATCATCTGGGGAAGATTACAATGCCTACAATGGGAAGAGTCTGTATAGAAAATTCCAGTGGTGTTAGACCATAACCCAAAGCACAAAATAGATATCCATATGCCTTTGATGTTATAAATGATTGAATAAGGAGGACAAACAACCTCCCCTGCAGTAGTTCTATAAATAATTTATACAGAAAAAATGCTCTCAAGGAGATAGAGGAGAAGTCTTCAGACTCTAACTTGGGCATTGCACAAGGATATCTTTCTGGAAAGTGCAGAATAGGAAGGACAAGGGTAGCCAATATCTGTACCATGAACAAACCACTGCCTAAAAGACACAATGGATGCCAGAATATCATGTTGACATGGTATACACTTTAAAATATGTTAGAAATGTCAGTAGTGAGAAGAGAAGAGGCAGGATCCAGTTGATAAAGTGCGTGCTGGGCAATCCAGTACTGGAACTCAGCACCTAGCATTTGGGATACAAAAGCAAAGGATCATTGGGACTCACCTGTCAGTCAATCTTGCAAATCAGTGAGCTCCATGTTCAGGGAGGGACCATGTGTCACCAACCTATGATAAAGAGTTATTGAGAAAGATAACCGTCATCAATACCTGGTCTTCACATGCAAGTACACACATATGCATCCATACCTCTTTCACATGCACATGAGCACACACAGGTCATATTGTAGACACAAGTCTTGTGATCATATGCAATGATGCAGAATAAATAACAAGTAAGATTTGATAAAATCTAACACTCATGTTCCATAATGATCTTCAACCAATTAGAAATTGAGAATTACTTCAGTTTGATAAAGAACATTTATAAAAAAAAAACCTACAACTAAAATTATTCTTAATAATGAAAACCAGAAAGAAAAACAACTAAAACGAAAAAAGGACAAGGTGACTGAAGGAAATTAATCTCTATTTATATAGAACACTCTAAGGAATTTACAGAAAATAAAACTCTACAGCTAATAAAGGAATTCAGAAAGGCTGAAGGACACAAGGGCAGGAAACAAACATCAATCACAGTTCTGTGTCCCAGGAATGAATCCATGGGCAACAAAGCAAATGCACAATAGCACTTGGCAACCACCAAAGAAAGTGAAGAATTTTCTAGCAATACCTGCAAGTATGTATGATGGAGACTATAGAAAATGTGCTGAAAGAAATGTAGCTGTGTCACAATACGTTGAAAGATACATTGTTTTCACATATTGGATGACTCAACAGATCTGTGCATCTTTCTTAAATGTGATCAAATAGTAAAGTATTGATAGTTCTAAAATGACCAATAGTTTCAAAGTACTTTCTTGTCAAAATCTCTTACATATATATGTATATATATATATATATATATATATATATATATACACATATATATATATATATATATATATATATATATATATAAAGGTTAGCTATAAGAAATCTAATGTAATCACTACAAAATGAAAACCATGAGAGAAGATCCACTTTATCCGGACCCATTACAGCAATCAACACCCTGTGTCCATGGGTGACAGGCAAGCAAACTGATGGAACAGAATAGGGTCCAGAAAATTCTCACATAAATGCAATCCAGTAAGTTTTGCAGAAGTCAAACATACTGATTCGTAGGCAGACAGAGAAGTTCTAGGCCCATTCCTTTATATGAAGATATCTAGTTTTCTCAACACCATTTTTAAAGATGTTGTGTTTTGTAGATTATTTTTGGAATTCAGGGTAATTTTGATTAGGGATCAGTAGCTTGGAGTTTGTAAGTTTGACATGGTACCAAAAACAATCTAGAACGTCTCCATCTGCCTATCAATTCCAAATAGATAAAAACTGTCAACGTTAGACCTTGAACTCTGAAACTGAACAGTCAGTAGTAGGCTGCATTGTACAATACAGACTTGACAGGCAATTTATATCTACTGGTGCCATGATGGTGAGACTATTTATGGGATAACCAATTGCCTTCCTGATTAAGTTTTTCAGATTGCCCCACATGAAGGAATTTATGTGAGCCTGGTACTGAAATCATAGCAAAAAACATGGCTATGGAAGCCATAGGCATAGGTCTCACTCTAGAAATTTTGATGTTTTCTAATCTGTCATGCTTTCAAATAATTGTCCAAAGATTTATGTTTACATTTATAGATTTGTCCTTCTTCCAACCTCAGTCATAGAAGCTTCTTACTGCAGTGGGTACTTGTCAATGCAGAGGCACTTAACTGTTCAAAGACACCTAGAAAAGTGTCTGTGAGTGCTTAGTTCTGGATCAGGTACTTAGGGGAGATTGTGCAAGAGGTGACAGCAAGAATGTTAGCGTTGAAGGGTGATGAGGAGTGGTGTGAAAATCTGTCCTCTGGATATGACATGGGCATTGTACATATGAATTCACAGGAGGTAAGTTTATGCTCCCAAGATCTGTAGAGGATCAAGACAGAGAGTATGGCCAACGATAGGTTCTACATTCCCCATTACGTAACCCCACATTGATGTGTAATGGGTAACACCAGTTTGACTCAGTGGGTAAAAATATAGATGCCTAAATACATTATATAAGAAGGACCTTGAGAGGGTGATGTAGTGGAATGTCCTGGAGGAAGATGGAGAGGAGAGTTTGGGGTGGGATGTTTTCAAGGTGCATTAACAGATGTGTGAAATTTTCATAGAACAAATAAAAGTAAACTATTAAAAGGTTGGCTTCTCACTACTATTCTGAATATAATATAAGGAGACTATCCTGTTTTTTGTTCTTCACTCTATGGTGTTGCTCACTTTGTACTGTTAGGTTACCAAAAAGGGTCTTGCCACCCACAAGCAGCTACTACACAGTCCTAATACTTCTGCTGTGAAATCCAATGATTTTAAATTATTAATAATTTCTTAAATGGACTTTTTGAGGATCCAAATCAACATAATATCATTGTTCTCCCTGGATCTAAGTCATGAGCACAGCCACTGTACAAACAGCTGAACTGGACTTGGCAAGGGAGGGTGTGACCATCATTATTTTTCTCAGCACAGTGCTGAGTGTGCTTTCTCTCCTTTGGGATTACTTGGCAGTTGGTACTTGGAGATTTCTCCAGACTCTGTAAGACTTTTGTAACTCTCACACATTGTGACTGAACATCCTGAAGATTTTCATAGTGCCATGTACCCAACTTTTGGTTTTGTTGTCATTGTGGTCAAATTTTTTTGACCATTGTTTGGGTTAGAAGTAAACAGAAGTAAAGGCTCTAATTGTTTTTATTCCAATCTATCTTGGTTCTTATATTATATTGACAGTACTTTGCATTCCCCCACACAGAATTTTACAGAAATCTCAGGAAAATATGTCACTTATTCTTAGTAAACTTGTCAGGTAGGTATTTTCGTCCTCCATTTATAAGTATGGAAGTGGAAATTCTGAGTAATTACTATGCTAGTGAGAAAGAGAGCGTGACTTGAATTCTAGATACTTTGATGCCAAATGGAATGCCCTTCCCCTGACATTTGCAGTTGCCTTCTTCAGTGAAGAGGTTAGTGTAGCCCTTAGGGTCTCCATTCATGCAGGCGCAAGCCCTCAGAGACTTCATTGAGGTTGATGTAAACTCTTAGGGTTGCCATTCATAGCCTCTGTTTCCACTCAAGTAGTTCAAAGAGCATGATTCTCTATGCTTAAGTGCTTCACTTCTAGAGTCCAGTGCTTCCTTAAACCTTACTTTTCTATTGGCATATGGACTTGGAAAGCATTATTTTAATCTGTTGTTTAAGATAGTGAGTACTAGGGTAAGTACTTTAAAAGATAGAATCAGTTCTAAGCAAATAAGTACTCTGCACAGGCTCACTTAATGGAAGGACAAGTGGATGGAGCCATGAGGCCTGTAACCTTGAGTGGAAAATGAGTATTCATTTTAAAACACACACACACACACTGGTACTCTCTGGCTTACTAGCTGGACACATTTCTCAGAATTTCCACTTCCATACTTGTAGATGAAGGATAAAAATATCTAGCTAATTTACTAGGAATCAGTGACATTTGGTGGAAAAATACAAAGTATACCGCTGCTCTCAGCACTGTGTGAGAAATGGTGATGCTCTTCTTCATCTGATTATTGTTCAGATTTGGCCTCTTTATTATTGATATATTTATATTCAAACCTGGGAATCAGATACTTATCTGCTAATGATGACATTCTCAAGAGGAAAGGGCAACCATTCTTCCTTGTGTAGGATTTATATACATCACCTGAGCGTGTTTGTAATAACTGAGATGATAGTTTAAACTTATCTAAACACCAGTGTGCTGGGTAGATTTCATTTAAGTGAGAAGAATCCAGAGAGTCTGAGGAAGTACAATAATAGTTTCTGCTGTCAGTTTCCTAAACAAGGGAATTGTACACCTTCTGCTTTCATTCCCTAGGGAGTTTTCTTCCCTCCTGTACTGCTAAGTTTCATGGAATAAACGTATGAGGATAGATGGATTATGGCAAAAAGCATACAAAACCTTTAGTATACCTTTACAGAGCACGAGAGAAGTCATAAATAAATGAAAACCTAGTGAAAGAGGTATCTCTGTGGAGTTCTGCTTGATGAAGTTGTGGTTAGATGTGGAGTAGGTGCATGAAAGGAAGTCTTTGATTGACAGAGCAGAAAGGAGGAAGCTCTACCATGAAGCCTGGCCCTCCATATACAACAAGCATAACTCTGTTCTATCAAGCCTGGACCCCCCAAATGGAACAAGCACAACTCTGTTCTGTCTATAGAGCTCAACAGTACACATCAGCATGGTACGTTTAATCAAATTTCATTGTCTGCAACTTCATGTGAAAGAGATGCATCATTTGCATGGTAAGAATATCATGATAGAACATCATGCTTAAAGTAGATATATTATTAGTGAGGGTTCTCTAGTGGGAAAGAGCTGGTGGGATGGATATATATTACAAAAAGGATTCATTAAATTAAACAAAATATATGCTGGAGACAATGATTGTCTTCACACAGGAGAGGCTGAGAAACAGTGCTCAGCCCACAAGACAATAGTCCCAGTTTGTGACATGTATCTTTCATCCATGTTGGAAGGCTAAAGAAGCTGGATTCTGGCATCAGTGAAGGTCAGGAGCATTGGCAGCAACACTGTGAAGCCATTGGCCAGCAAGAACTGAAGGCAAGCAGGTCAAAGAGTACTGCTTTGCTTTGCATCTGTTTTCTATGTGAGCTGCCACTGGAAAGTACCTACAGCAATATGTTTTTTTATTACATTCCCCTAACATTGTTGGGTTTATAGATTTAGATAGTGACTTTGATTGTAATCTATAACCTCATGCATTAGTTTCAATGTTGGACATATTTAAATGTATTTTCTTTTATTTAAAACAGTTTGGCACAGGGATAAATTTCCTAAGCAAAACTGCAATGTCTCAGGCTCTAAGATCAAGAATTGAGAAATGAGACCTCATGAAACTGGAAAGCTTCTGTAAGGCAAAGGGCATAGTCAATAAGACAAATAGGCAGCATATAGAATGGGAAAAAAGTCTTCACTAACCCCACATCCAATAGAGGGCTAATATCCAAAATATATAAAGAACTCAAGAAGTTAGTTACCAAAACCAAACCAAAACAAAACAAAACAAAACAAAAAAACAAAAACAAACAACCCAATCAAAAAATGGGGTATAGAACTAAACCAAGAATTCATAACTGAAGAATCTCAAATGGCTGAGAAGCACCTAAAGCAATGTTCAAAGTCCTTAGTGATCGGAGAAATGCAAATCAAAACAACCATGAGATTCTACCTCACACCGGTCAGAATGGCTAAGATCAAAACCTCAGGTGAAAACACATTGGAGAGGATGTGGGGAAAAAGGAACACTCCTCCATTGCTGGTGGGATTGAAAACTGGTACAACCACTCTGGAAATCAATCTGGAGGCTCTTCAGAAAATTGGAAATAGATAAACCTGAAGACCCAGATGTACCACTCTTGGTGGTCTCCAGCTCAAGGGGAGGTCCTGAGGCCTGACACTATTACTGAGGCTATAGTGCACTCACAAAAAGGGATCTTGCATGACAGCCCTATGAATGAACTAACAAGCAGCTGAAAGTGTTAGATGCAGATATTTGCTCCCTGAAGCAGCTGACCCCTGTTGTTGAATTAGGGAAGGCTGAAAGAATCGGAGGAGAAGAGTGATCCTGTAGGAGGACCAGCAGTCTCAATTAATCTAGACCCCCCAAGATCTTTCAAACACTGGACCACCAAACAGACAGCATACAGATAATGTGAGGCCCCCAACACACATACAGTAGAGGACTTCTGAGTCTGTGTTCATTCAGAGATGATGCACCTAACCCTCAGGAGACTGGAGGCCCCAGGGAGTTTAGAGGTCATGTGGGGTGGGAGCTAGGGACATCCACGTGGAGACAGGGAGTGAGGAGGAGGTATGGGATGTGGAACAGCTGGAGGGTGGGTGGGTGGGGCATGGAATGCAATATGAAGTGTAAAAATAAATTAATTAAATAAAAAAGATTGCCCTGGTGTGGCAGAGTTCATTAATTTCTTTTATTAATTCTTTCCTGCTGTAGTGGCTTCTTCATACCTTTTGGAGTCTTGCTTTGTTAAATCTCTTAAGGTTTTTTGTTCATGTTTGCATTGGAGGCTCCTGACTCTACTGTAGGGAGCTTGGCTGTGTCAGCAGCATACGCTTGTATTGGCTGGGTTTATGCTTCTTCATTTTTATTCATGGAAATGCTTTGTGGAAGATGCATTTGGACCTTCGTTGTTCTATAAAACTTTCTGTAAAGTAGCAGGAGAAGAAGCTTTTTCCAGGGAAAGAGCTTGCCTGAATCTCACTCTTCTTTCATACTTAACCCTAAAACTTGTTAAGCTCTTAATATGTTTTCAGACTTATTGCTCTAATTCCTACCTCCTTGAGTATTGATATGCTGTCTTGACCTGTTAACCTTCATATCATTGAATTTCTGATGATGAATATTAATAGTAAAATATTAAACTTTTCTTCCTGGTAGGCACTGTGGTATATTCTAGGCATTTATAGGGACGCCTATAGTAACATATGGGATGAAATTTCAAGTAGGGGTGGCTAATCAAGAACAAAAGAGTTAAGGCCAAGAAAGTAGGCTGTGGGATAGGGCAGAGACATTTCACATGCATTACTTTATAGAGGAGTGAAAAAAATAGCTTGAAGTAGAATTTTAAATATAATCTATTAGCCTGGTTATAGTACTGTATTTAGGTCAATCAGGTTTAATCTGGTTATTTCAAAACCTTTCATTATTGTTATGCTACAGTAAGTCTTTAAATACATTTTCATGCATGATTTCATTTTTATGGGGTTTGTTTAATGATCCTAATATGATATGAGACAACTTTAGGTATGTGGATACTTAAAGAAAATGCTTCTGCACAGAATTTGATTTTGGCTCCTGTAACTTGGTTAGCAGCAGACATGAAGGAGGCAGTCATGGTGGAGAGCAAGTGGAATGGCTGAAAGGGGTGTGACCCAGACTTTCTCTTTCACTGAGCCTTGAGTTTCCTTTCTTGAGTAGAGAAAAACTAAATGATCTCCCTACAGCTTTGATTAGAACAAAAATAATATAAATGCCTGACACAGTGATCTTAAATTTGGTATTTATCCCTTTTATTCTGTTGCTTAAAGCTCTTAGTATGTAGCCACTTGGGTTTAAATGAATTTATTACATTTATAAATTAGGAAAATTATCTCTTCTACTAGCTGCATAGAGAGTCAGGCTCTTTTTCAGTCCCTTTCTACATGAACACCCCCTCTGTCTTCCCTTATTATGTGGCACACCAATAACCAAGTGCCCATAACAGCTCCTGCCATATTGAAATCCTCTGGGCCTCACCCAACGTGCTGGTTCCGTATCCAGTTTTCACACGGTATATTGTGAATCATATCTGAACTGGCCTCCTTAAAGACCACACATTGAAGCCTCTGTTACTGTGTTGTGGCATTTAATTATGGAGGCATTTTCCTAATTGAGGTTTCTTCTCTCTGATGATTCTAAGTTGTATCAAGTTGACACAAAATAGCCATCAAACAGATATTTTCTTTTTGGCTCCTAGCATGTACATCCTGGAAATTGAGGATACAGATCTTCTGTCCTGGGGGCAGTGACAAGTCTCCCATCACCGCTTGGTTGGTGTCTCCTGTACTGACAAAGCATACAAGTCTCACACAACTAGAAACTATTTGTCTGTAGTTATGTGTTGAGAATGGCAAGGGTCTACTCATACCCATGGAAATTTCACTATATTTTTGTGTATACACAGGAATATTACTTGTTCCTGTGTATGAGTGCAAATAAACATACATGGGCATGCATGAGGAGGCCATGCTTTGGCATCAATTGTCATTCTTTGGTTTTGTTTTCTCCTTACATTTTGAGATGGGGTTTCTTACTGAACCTGGAAATTGTTCTATTTGGCTAGACTGGTTGTTCAGCAATGCCTGTCTATTCATTCCCTCTGCTTGGACTATGGGTATATTCTGTCTACTATACATAAATTTGACATAGATGGCTGGGTTCTAACTCAGGTCTTCATGCTTATGAAGCAAGTCCTTTACTGAGTGAGTCATCTCTCATCCCTAGACTATACGTTTAGTCTATTTTACCATAGCCTAAGACTCTCAAGAAAGACAAATAGCATTCACCATTTAGATTCAAAGTTAAATGCTTCAAGTGGCAAAGATCATGCAATGCTGTATTTTTTTTTTTCCTGACAACAACTCCACTGACAGCTTGCTTGCCTGTCATGGCACTGCTTGAAAAAATCAGCCCTAAGCTTTAACAGAACAGTATTTCCAGCTACTGATTTTAGCATATTTTTTTGAAATAAAGACAGGTTAACCTTCCCTGGCTTTACAGTTACCTTAGAATCCTGAATTCAGAATATGTCATAGAAACTGATAGTAAGACAATGTCTGAGTGACAGCAGACAAACACATCTCAACTTTCTGAACTATGTGACAAGTAAATGACATTTTATGAGTGATGACCTGTTTGTGCAAACATGTCCATAGTAGATTCTGTAATAAAGCATTGAATTGTGGAGCATATTCATGAATGTACAAAAACCCATTTAGAATTTCTCAATGCATCTCATATGTAGTTATATGCATACTCCCTTCTGACTCACATGTTAAGGATCATGGTGACAGATAGCTAGGTAGTGTTGGATCATTTACAGAACTCCACAAAAGTTGATGTCTTATGTTATTTCATCAGTACATTCAAGTCTGTGACATAACTTTGGTACTAATATGTCTGGCCTCTTAAAATATAAATAACATGAAAGTATGTAGAGAGCTTAGGAGAATCAGATGTGTTCAGCAGG
The DNA here is from genome assembly GCF_000001635.26 of Mus musculus. Lineage (NCBI taxonomy): Eukaryota > Metazoa > Chordata > Mammalia > Rodentia > Muridae > Mus > Mus musculus. Next base: position 85,472,066 of record NC_000084.6, read on the forward strand.
AGATCATTCCACTGTGATGTAGAAATATCTATCTCCTCCAAGAATCTTGCAAAGTTTCAGCCCTCAGGGACATATTGCCTTATCACCATGTCCCACCTGCTCATCAAATATCTAAAATCTGGGTATGGATCACGGATTTGCTTCTAACATATTTCTCAGTGATCTAACACCTTTTGCTAAATTATGATGAAAATTATCATTAATAATATTATTTTGTACATTAAAGTTCTATTTTAAGACACAGTATTAACATTGCCTTACTTGGTTAAGTTGTCATCTGTGGCTGAACATTTATTTGGAGGAGGGAAATACAACAGGTAGTGAATGAAGAAGAGATATCTGCTGAGTGGAGAATGCAAATCAGACCTGGCACCGCAAACACACTGTTTACAAGGCTTCCCTTACCATCCCATATCTCTCTAACTCACATGGACTCAGACTTTCTGGTGCCAATGAAGATTCCATTGACCTGTAAAGTGAATTATTCATCTCCAAGATTTTTGCATATTTAGTTCCTTCCTAACTCTTCAAAACAAGAAGTGGCAAGGAAAAATGGAAAGTCAAAAGTTTCCATGTGACAAGAAAGCAGAAAGAACACTGCAGGCTCCATGTGGGACAAGAGAAGACAGGAGAGAGGGAGGGGAAAGTGAAGGAGGGAAGAGGGCACACAGCAAAACAACAGGGATGGGAAAATCACCAAGAGAAATAACTAAAAGGAATTTTGCTTGAAGAATACAATGAAACATGCTTCTTTGTGTTGTATTAATGTATTTAATTTTTAAAATATGCAGAGCATTATTTTTTATTAACTAAGTTCTTTGACAATTTATTATATGTACATAGTATAAGCTGATTACTCTCTTCTCTCTCTTCCATTATCATCATCCCTCCTGCCTCCCCCCACATCCATTTTCCAGGTTCCTGACTTCAGGTTTTGTTTTGTGACAAAGATGTTATGCTTGAAAAGTAATTTAGATGTAGTTCACTTAACTTTTCTTACAGGGTGTAAAACATCTACATTAAACTTGTTGCTTGGATTTTTAAATCACTTTATACATAGGTCTAGAAATACAGTATTTATTCCATTTGAGTATCTGGAATATTCTTTTTAGTGAACAAACATATAGTGATCTCATGTTGTTACAGCTTTGAGAAGAGGTGACACAGGAGTTAACCACATATGCTCTAGGACCATGATTGAACCTGCATATAACTGGCTGGGTGACAATGATCAAGTATGGAACCCTTCTATTTGTCTCAGTTTACAGATCTCTAAGTGGATATAAAGTCATAACAATAACTTACATGCTAGACACATTAAAAACTTGATGGACTAAATCAATGTTCCTATGTATACATCTTCAGTTTAGCATATTTACTTAAAAATCTAACCCAAAGCTATATTATAACCTATGTGAACAACACAAAATTTAAAAGCAGACCTATAGTATAAGCTTTGACATACACCCTGAGTTTCTTTTATTCACCCCTGCCCTAAGCAATCCACTTTCCACAGTTCAATGATAAATCAGCTCTTGCTTTAGGTTGCAATGAATTGTTTGAGTCCACTAGGTATTGATGAAGTATTGGTGCTCAGCAGATGCCTCAGGTATTGGGAGCAGTTCTGACGGATCTTTGCATAGCAGATGGATATTCACACCATGAAAAAGGTAGGATAGCTTGTACGCATCTCATCTACTGAGAAGTGTAGCCAACATCCACTGTATCTTTACTGAGACCTAAGATGTTCCTGGAATCCTATGGTTAGTCCTGAAGGGTGGTGTCAATTTGAGGCTTTTGTGGTTGCAAGCAGAATACTCTCTTAGTAGCTTAACTGAGCTTGCATTGCATCTCACCTTGTCAGTGTTCTGGAGGTTGTGGTTTCAGAGGCAGGGCAGCAGTTCAACTGTACTGTTAGGCAATCTTGGTGTTTACTTTCCAGTCCTTGCGGCAGCAGTAGGTTTATATTGCTTTAGTCTTAAAGGGACAGACAGCACACCAAGAAGAAGGCAGTCTTTGCTTCTTTCTCAGATGGCTTATAAACAAGGGCAAATACTTCCTTCATTCATCACAAGACCTTCTGGGTGGAATTAGAAAAGGTGCCCTACCGTTGCTTGAGGCATGGACGTGAGGGAAAATGGTGTGATTCTCCTCCAGGCTGCCAATATTTGCTGCTGGGGGTTGGGGATCTACCTCAGGATTGCCTAACACTGCACTTTCTTCTGAGAATAGACAGAAAAACAAAATTTAATATACATAAAATCACAAAATAATAAAACAATAGATGATGAAAGTATTTTTATAATCATTGCATACATTTTGGGAACAGTATCTCATTTGTATTTGCTTAATGGAAATGCAAATGTTCTGTTTCAGTAAATTTCATACGATTTATATTTAAGGGTAGAAAATTGCCATCTCATTATAAACTCTGTAAGCCAGAATTTGGAGTGTTTTTAAGCCGTTTAAAGCCACATAAAGACGCTCTACAAACCTTTGGACTTGCATTACTGTGCAGACCTCAGCATCCTTCTCAATGATGTCTTACCCTCCAGCCTCAGAGTGCAAAATTTCCAGTTGTTTCCAACATCTCTGCACATTTTATTGCCCGTATTCAACTCCCAAACTGCACTTCATTAGAGTATATGGATAATGTTCAGTGCCGTCACATCTTATTAAGAACTAATGAAGCTCTTCCAGGCTTAAGTTTAGGATTTGGTGGCTGTCTGTATTTCTGTGAAGCAGTGTTCACTTCTGTCATCACCAGCCCTAGAAGGTTCTCTTCTCCACAACAAGTTCCATGCTGACTGTCAACACCTGCCAGGTCCTCTATGTGTGAGTGTGAGTGTGTGTGTGTGTGTGTGTGTGTGTGTGTGTGTGTGTGTGAGAGAGAGAGAGAGAGAGAGAGAGAGAGAGAGAGAGAGAGAGAGAGAGAGAGAGAGAGAGAGAGAAATGTCCTGCGCTGGTGCCATAATTTGGGAAAGTTGTGGAAACTTTGGGAGGTCAAACTTTGCTCGTAGAAGTCTATCGTTGGGGGTGGGGTGTGCTTCTCTGTGATTCTTGAATGTGGATGAAATATGACCATCCAGCTTTCTGCTCTGACCACCATGGTTCCCTATATGTTGCTATGTTTTTCCCCATCTACTGAACTCTATATCTCTGGAACAATAAGCCAAAATAAATCCTTTTCTCTTCTAAGTTGTTTTGGTTGTAGTATTTTATCAAAGCAGTGGACAAAAAACTGACTGAAACTCTGTGTCATGTGTATGTGTGTGTGGTGTTGTACGCTGTGTGTCAAATCTAGAACTTCAAAAATTACTAACCAATCATTCACCATTGAGTTTTACTCCTAGTTCAGTAGCTAACTCTTAACAATTATCTAATCTATTTCAAAAAGCACCATTCTGTTCTTGAAAAGAAAACTGTTATATGACTTTTATAAAATAGTGGGGCCATGGGAGGATTTGGGGTGAGGGAGGAGTTGGAGGGAAGGTACCTGGGACGTTCTAGAGAGAGGAATGGGAAGGGTAAGTAATGTAATTCTAATTTCAAATGTATGAAAATATTCTAAACTTACTAAATCCTTCTGTAAACTTCCTTTTCTTCTTACCTTTGTCTACCAAGTTGTGGTAGAAGTCTGCATTTTTTGGCATATTTCAAAAATGCACATTGGAACATGCAATCCAGAAATTTTTATGTACTTTGTGAATGTAAACTGCAAATCAATTAAGACATGTAAAGCAAGGAAAAAGAGCCTTGTAAAATACAGATAGCGTGAGTCACAGACTCATTCCCCTGCTGTGTTTATATCATAGAAGAACAAGTGATATTCCAGTGTGGTAGTTCATATTAAAGATTTTTTTATAAACCAAGAGGTAAAAATCAATTATTACATGTGTATCATCAATACTTTCCACATATTCTATGGCTTAATGCTTTCTATAATTTTCCTCATGACTGTGATTTCTTAAATTTATTGCAACTCCATCCTTACCTTCTAGATGAATACCCTTAAGAGACTTTGAATTCTATCAGAATATTCAGAAAAGATTAAAAATAATCACAAATCTTAATACAGTAAGTAGAAGGGGTTAAATTTAAGAAGGTAGTGTAAATCATGATAAAACACCTTACATCGGTCAACTCACCATGGGAAAGAGAAGAAATTCGATTGTCTTAGCTCTTGTTCTATCATGCCTTGATATTTAGTTTTTTTAAAAAGCTCAAAGCTTGTGTGCCATTACAAACCAATTGTTGTGGTCGTTTAAAGGAAAATGGCTCCCATAGGCTCACATCACGTGGCACTATAGGGAGATATAGCCTCATTGGAGTAGGTGTGGTCTTGTTGGAGTAGGTAATGTATTATTGGAGGAAGTGTGTCAATGGGGGTGGTGGGCTTTGAGGTTTCGTTTCAGATGCTCAAGACAGTCTATTGTTACACTCTCTTCCTGCTGCCTGCTGATCTAGATGTAGAACTCTTGGCTCTTTCTTTAGTACCAGATCTGCCTGCATGCTACCATGCTTTAAGCCATGATAATACTGGACTGAACTGTAAGCCTGTCCTCACTAAATGATTTTCTTTATAAGAGTTGATGGGGCCATAGTGACTTTTCACAGCAATTGAAACTCTAACTAAGACATCGAGGGAAATATTAAACATTGCAGATGTTCCTTCACATTCATGACAGACTTAGTGAAATATCTTTTGCTACCTTAGGAGAACAGATACAATATCCCTCTGGTCCCCTTGGATTCAGTTAGAAGGTGTGAATGCTGCTAACTGATCAGATGCATCGGAAACACTAGAGATGAATCTGAGCATCTGTGAATCCAAGAAGATCTAGAGAGACATCTACACAGTCATTGCAGTGGCTAGAAATTTCAACAAAAAAGAATGAAGTTTTGAGTATTATTTCTATAAAGAGCACTCTGATAAGCCACAAGAGAGTTACAAAACAGCCAATGATACCTATTATTCCAAACAAAAGAGAGATTAATACATGTACATCTATGGATGACTTGGTATAGCTGTTGACCTGGAACGATGACACCAGTCCCAGACATTAGTAATATAAACTATGACTGTGGTGAAATACAAATAGTGGAACAAAGATGGCTGCAACAATAATGTGTGCCTTAGTTAGGATTTCTATTGTGATGAAATGCCATGACTAAAAGCAAAGCAAACTGGGAAAGAATCTCAGTTGTAGTCTAACAACTAGGGAAGCCAGGGCAGGAGCTCAAGTCGGGAACCTGTGTATCGAAACTGATGCAAAAGCTGTAGAGGAGTGCTGCTTGCTGGTTTGCCCTTCGAGGTTAGCTTAGCCTGTTTTCTTCTATATCCCAGGACCATCTGCTCAGAGGTGGCACTATCCACAATGGGTTCCACCCTCCTACATCAACTGCTAATTAAGAAAAGGTATCATAGGATTGTCCACAGACCAGTCTTGTGGGAACATTTTCTCAATCGAGGTTTCTTCATTCCCAATAACTCTATCACATGTCAAGTTGACATAAAACTAGCTAGCATAATGTCTGCACTGTATGTTCTTAATTCAAGCTAACCCTGTTGTCTGTACATAATAAACCCTGTAGTCACACCTTTCTCCTCTAAACCATGGCTACCTAAATAATCTACTTGTGAGCAATGTGATGTAGTGGGAAAAAAATCTTGACTTTTAGGCAGGGGCAGAGAAGGTCTTGTAGCTTGGACCTAGTTCTTTAGAAACAGCTGGAAGATTTTGCTGGAATACGTTATTTTGCCTATTGTTAGTGTTCCTCTGTAGCATGAGTAGACATTTGTTCACATCTTCCCAGAGAAAGTCACACAACAGCCCTCTATCCAGCAGCTCAGTAAGATCCAGAGGAAGACAAATCATTTTAAAGATTTATTTACATTTATTTTATGTATATGAGTACACACTGTAACTGTACAGATGCTTGCAAGCGTTCATCTGGTTGTTGGGAATTAAATTTAGGACTTCTGCTTGTCTCGTTATGGGTGATTATGAGCCACCATTTGATTGCTGAGATTTGAACTCAGGACTTTCAGAAGAGCAGTTAGCGCTCATACCCACTGAGCCATCCCACCAGCCCAACAAATCATTTTAAAGGGGAGATTATGAGTTTACTGCACAAACCAACATGTGGAACTAAATATTGAATTGAATGCTTTCCTCAGCAATGAAAAAATCTTTAATTTATAGAGACGTTAGTGTTCTTTTTTGTTTTATTTTAAACTCCAGATTTTATCCCCCTCCCAGTCCAACCTCTGACTGTTCCACATCCTATACCTCCTCCCCACCCACCTGTCTCCAAGAGGATGTCCCTACCTTCCCATGCCCCACCCCACCAGACCTCTAAACTCACCGGGGCCTCCAGTCTCTTGAGGGCTAGGTGCATCTTCTCAGACTGAACACAGACCTGGCAGTCCTCTGTTGTATATGTGTTGAAGTCTCATATCAGCTAGTGTATGCTGTCTGGTTGGTGTTCCAGGATATGAGAGATCTCAGGGATCCAGGTTAATTGAGACTACTGGAGACTTGAGAGTTTTAAAGAGCAAATTAAATGTGTAGATGCAGTTTAAAATTTTCCATTAGAATTGTGAACGTTTATTTTCAGTGACTTGTATTGACAGTGAATAACTTGGGACAAATGATCTAAAGCTAATTACCTTCAGATAATATGTGTTTCGATCAAGTGTCATTCTATGCATTTGCAGAGTTTATGGAGACCTTCTGAGGTTGCTGTGCACTGTGTTCCAGCCTCAGAGTTCCCTTGTGTTCCTTGCTTCTGTGTTTATACCTTTTCATCTGCAAAATCAGCATCATGTCAGCAAAGGGGAAACTCTTCAAACACGAATCAGGGAAGAGGTTCCAAGTCAAGAGAAGAAAGGGTCCATTGGGTTGGAAAGCTGAGTCAGCTGATAAGGGTACTTGTCCTTTCAAAGGTCCAGGGTTCTATTCCTGGCACTGACAATGGTGGCGTTCACTAGGAGTTACAAGTCCAATCCTGGGGATCTAATACCCTCTAGGCACGCATAGTATACTCAGGCAAAAATAAGGCCTTGACATCTGGACCGTGGTGGAGGAAAGTAAACAAATGAGCTATAATAGCATAAGCAAATGGCAAATGGTCGTGTAGTCAAGTAATAAAAATGTTTATTTATGTGTTTAGTTTTAAATTTGATGAATGGTGACAGCCTCGGGAAATACATATATAATTTTATTGAGTTTTCTCCGGTAAATGCCTCACTGAGCCCAGATGTAAAATTACTCAAAAGTTAGTCAGCAGTGATCCCAGCAGGCAGGAGAAGTCAGATGTTGCTGTTGATGGATTGTGTAAGAGCCCCTTGGGGTTGTACTCAGTGATGGGTGAAATATTCACCTTACTTTATCCATTTAACCAGAAGATGTTAAGTAAACTTATCTTATCACAGGGGCTCTATGGGTGTCTGTGAGCCGGCACATCTTCGAGGAACGAGCATATTTGATCTTTCACCAAGGCTCACTTTAGATCAGTCAGGTTGAATTAATAAAGAATGATCACAAAGCAACAAAGCAAATTTTCTAAAAAGAGTATATTCTTCAGGCTATATTCACACACTCACACACACACACATACACACTCACACACATACACACACAGACAGATGCACACAGACACACATATACACACAGACACGTACACACAGGCACACAAATGTACACATATCTCACACACCGACACACACACACACAGACACACACACCAATAGTGACTGAAGAAGATATAAAATTGAGAGTACAGGGGGCATGTAAGGTATTGGAGAGAAGGAGAAAGGATGAAAATCAGTAAATGCAATACTTGTGTATGAAATTTCTCGGAAGAATTCTAAAGAAGGAAGGGATCTTTTGATTTTACTTGCTCTTTTTGCCACACATTTATGTAAAATTTTGATGTCCTTCATGTCATCAGCTTTAGTCATATGAGAGCAATTTGACTTGTTGATAAAATGAAGGTGGTCACTTTCCTATGACTAATATTTTCACTGGTAGTCTCATTGCTGTGTATGAAATTTTAGTTTTGTGGTCTATTATTTAATAGAATGTCATTTACCAAGATATAGCAATATGTATAATATAAAGGCAAATAATTTTAGGAGACTTTAAAAGGATATGGAGACTAAATAGTTACAAAAATTATTCAAACTCCATGCTGTGTTTTAAACTCATCAACCGCCCTTAAAGGCAGATAAATACTGGTGCCTATCATTTAAGGCTTAAGCTGCCTTGAAGAAAACTCAATATATTTTTCCCTTCAATCTGTCAGTCTGATTAAATATTATGGCATTAGTATTTGTTAGATAATTTCTAAATGCAAGAAAATGTAAGCATAATTTTTATTCTATGCCGTAACATCATTGACTTGCTATAAGTACTGAAATTGTATATATTATATAAAAGGAAGGGGTCTTGTAGATCCAAAGATTAGAGGGAGTTGTGATGGTTAACCTTTGTTGTCTAGTTCAATGGAGCTTGAATCCATTGAGGGACTCACCTCTGTGGGATCTGGAAGAATACTTCCTCGAAGGATTAACCAAAGAAAAGACCCAATATATTTAGTACTTCCTGGTGCTGATGTCCTCCTTCACATATGCAGCGAATTGTATGTACCATGTTGTTACAGATGCTGGAACTTCATTTCTGACTGAGCACCTGGAATCTAGTCTGTGTTGACTGAGGAATTTTGTTTCCATTTAATTTCCCAATATGCTAAGATCCACACATGACTTATGTGTGTTGTATTGGACAAGGTTAGATGTGCAGTTGGCAGGTAAAAGTGGCTGTAGGTTGTAATGAGGACATTGCAGGAAACAGTCAAATTGTTGAAGACATAACTTTGCCACTGGCAGTGATAATGCACTTGGGAAGATTTGCTGACAGGATCATTGCAGAAAGGACGATGGACAATAAATAACCTTTTGTGTGAGAAGGTGTGAAAATCATCCACGGTTACTAAGATTTCACTAACAGTGAAAGAAGTCTGTGGTTGGAGACATGGGTGAATGTGGTTATTTGCGAGGAAACATAAAGAGAATCTCCAGAGATTTAGATTACTTAAAACATTGCATAGAGATATTTAGAGCACTGTCATCACCAAGCCTAACAGACTGAAGAGGGATAATGAGTTATGAACGCCCCAAACCAAGGATAAGTGAGATTTGTCATTTAAATATCAGAGGCAACTAGATACATAGTTTCATTTTAAGTACTAATCTCTGTGAGTTGTACTGGAGGTGAAACAAACTCTTAGTTCAGCCAGAGGTCAAACTCAAATTTTAATCCTAGTAGCTACTGGGAATCAATCAGTCTATCATATAAACAACCCACAAAGCAACATGTACATTAGATTACTTTCAGAAAATATACTCAATATTCATAACAAAAACCCAAGGTCTTTTTTTTTCCATCGTAAAGGAGAACTGGATTCTCTGCCATTATTCTTCCAATAGATAACATCATTTGAATCTGTGTATTGGGTTTCAGCTGTTTGTCTGAAAGCTTTAGAGGAAACATACCTTGTCTTCAGGTTCATAAAGTTTTGGTGATGTGAGGAAATGGCACTGAGGCTAGAATCAGCTAGATTCTCTTGATACCTTCTTTACTATGACTGCAAATCAAACCGTGTTAAGAAAATGCTAGCATTCTACAGTGATGGATTTTGGATGGTCTTTAGCATTCTTGGAGTCGCAGGACTTAAGTTTCCTGTAGGATCTGGGAGTAGATTACCCATTTGGGGACACTTCACTGCATTGGGGACAGTTCACTGAATTGGGGTTACTTTACTGCATTCTTCCTGCCACTTTGTAGCCATTTTTGAAGGATTGGTAATATATGAACAGGTGAATGAGAGGCATGCGTAGAATATCTTTAACAAGATATCAAGGTGGAACTTCTAACATCATCTCAAAGGAGGAACAGAGCCCTTGCTCTCAGGCTGAGATGGAGACTCATTCTGAAAGCTAACTCCCTGCATTGGTGCCATTTGATAACTTTTTCTTAAAGTCCTACAAGGTGTCCTTGTGAGCATACTGCCGGAAGAAAATGCCTTTTGGATGAGTTGTGCTATCATAGTGATAGACAGGAGGAATAGAAAGAGTCAAATATGGTGAGAAAGGTTAGCAAGAACTAATTAAACTGGAACAATAATTGAAGAATTATTAATCCTTAGCGCTTCGGCTTGTCATCTCTAAGTATCACTTTACAGCTAAAGGAATTGGATTCTTAGAAAAGTGACTCATTTCCAGTCTAGAGTTGAGAGGAACAAAACGAGCCTGGAACAGTGCAGTGAGTCATTCCTTGTCTCAAGAGGGAAGGAATGAAATGAGCCCAGAACAGGCTAATATTCCTGAAAATGTGCTACCTTCCAGGACCTACAGAGCTGTGCTGAGGGCTGATCTGTCCATACTGATGATGACTGCAGAGGAATAAGGGATGTCTCAGGTACTCTTCCCTTTAGAGTTCTAACTAACAAAACTACAGGGTTATTTATTGAGCAATGGCTTCTTCTCGAGATATGATTCCATATGACACATGAAAAAGAAATGGCTAAAGTAGAACATCATTTTCTGCAGTCTCTGGGCCTGCCCAAAGGGTATCAGCGTTCATTTTGAAAAAGCAAAACAATGCTCTTAGGCAGCCTTGATCATCAACTTAACAGTCAAAAGTCATCTGAAAGAAAAGAAACACTATTGAACAATTGCTTAGATCATGTTGGTCTGTGGGTATGTCCGTAGGGGATTGTCTTGATTGTCTTGATTATTAATTAATGTAGGCTGTGTCATTCCTTAGTCACGTGGTCCTAACCTATATAGAAAAATCTAAGTAAGTATGAGCCAGTGAGCGGGCCAGAGAGCAAGCTAGAAAGCAGGAGCTTTCTATGTTTTTTTCTATTTTGAGCTCTTGCTTAAGTTCCTGACTTGACTTCTCTCAATGATGAATTGTAACCTGAATGTATAAGGCAAATACATACTTTCTTTCTTAAGTAGAGTTTGGTCACAATATTCCATCACAGCAACAAAGCAAATCCAGAACCAAATGTGCTGTGGTCTCAGGTAATTTACAGGATTTATAGCAGCTATGAAGCACTTTTCCCAAGTCATCAAACCTGCATGTGCTAGCCAGGGTTACTATTGCTGTGAAGAAATACTACAATCAAAAGCAAGTTGGGGGAGGAAAGGGTTTATTTGCCATACACTTCTTCAGTATAGTTCATTACTGAAGAAACCAGAACAGGAACTTATATAGGCTAGGAACTTGGAGGCACGAGCTGATATAGAGACAGTGGAGGGGTGCTGCTTACTATCTTATTCCTCATGGCTTGCTCAGCCTGTTTTCTTATAGAACCTGGAACTACCAGCCCAGAAGTAACACTGGCCAAAATGGCCTGGGCTCTCACCTATCAATCACTAGTTAAGAAAATGCCTTACAACTGGTCTTACTGATGGTTGAAGAGTTAGCTATATAGCACCAGGTTGGGAGTAGGGAGGTAGCCAACTCCTGCAGTCTTCATGTTTGAGGTATCCAGGATTGAAGTTCCCTTGGACTTCAACCTTCTTAACCCTGGGTCATTGCAATCCCACTTATACTAATTTGAAAACCCAAAGGAAATAAAAAATGAGGATATGTTAGCTAACAGAATCCAGGCTATAGAAATAAATGTCTGTAATACAACAATGAATCTGGTATATTCCACAAACAAATTGTAAACAATAACAAAACAAAATAAAATATAATAAAGGAGAAAAGTAAACTAAACATCTCAAATAATGAGCTTTGGGGTCTTATAGAGGTGGATTTAGTAGTTAAGAGAAATGACTGCTCTTCAAGAGGTCCAGGGTTCTATTCCCAGCACCCAGGTGATGACTAATGATCACCTCAAACTCTAGATCCAGGGTATCCGATGCCCTTTTCTGAGCTCCATGGGCACCAGGCATGGATTCAACAGACAGATATGCATACAGGTAAAAACAATTTGTTCTGCCTACAAGATACATTAGGGGTAAAGGTGGCCCAGAAATTGTGGGAGTTGCCAACCAATGACTGGTCCAGTTACAGAGCCATACCACAGGAGGGAGCTTACCACAGATATTTTCTGGATAGACAGGAACCAGCGAATGGATAGCCCAGAGACCTAGGATAGGACTAAACACCAAGCACCACGGGCAAAATAAAGAAATGAATAAATAGATAAATAAACATTAAAATGCCAATGAAATGATTTCTAATGATACTCTGCTATACTTATAGATCAGTGCCTAGCCTTGTCAGAGAGGTCATCCATCAACACATGGGAACAGTTGCAGAGACCCACAGCAAACATTAGGTGGAGGTTCGGGAATCCTGCAGAAAAGGGGAAGGAAGGATATAGGAGCCAGAGGAGACAAGCGCACCATAAGAAAACAGCCCCCAAAAAATCAACTCACCAGGGCTCATAAGGGCTCACAGAGACTGAAGTAAAAATCACAGGGCCTGATTGCATATATGTTGAGATTGTGTAGCTTGGTGTTTGTGTGGGAGTCCTAACAATGGGGGTAGAGGTGTCTCTGACTCTTTTATCTGTTTTTGGGACCGTTTTCCTCCTTCTGGGTTGCCTTGTCCAGCTTTGATATGAGGTCTTGTACCGTCTTACTCTAACTTGTTATGCTGCATTTGGTTGATATTCCTGGATGATCTATTCCATTCTGAAGGGGAATTGAGGAGGAATGGATCTGAGGGAGAGAGAAGGTCATGAGGGGGCTGGAAGGAGTGAAAAGAATGGGAAGTGTGGTCAGGAGGTAATGTATAAGAGAATAATTTTTAAAAATTACAAATCTACTTCGCAATACCAAGGGCCTCTCCTCCCATTGATGGCCAACTAGGCCATCCTCTGCTACATATGTAAATAGAGACACAGCACTGGGGGCTGCTGGTTACTTCATAAGGGAGTGGGTGGTTTGGGGAGCAGGGCTGGGGGGTATAGGGGGCTTTGGGGATAGCCTTTGAAACGTAAATGAAACTATCTAATAAAAAATAAATAAACAGACCAGCAAAAGAAAGAAAAAAATTACAAATGTGACTTTATTATTATTTCCTATAACAACATTGCTTATGTAGTCTAAAACTCAGATTGGTACATTAGGTATAGATACACCTGCCTTACCCTATCATTCTGTTTCTCCAGATAAATTATATGGTGACAGTCTAGGTACATTCTCAAAACCCAGGAGTGCCCTCTGGCCCTTTCCCAGACCCTCTCTCCATACTTCTGTCTCCCTGAACTTCACTATTCTCCAGACTATAGTAGTTTTGGGTCCCTTATATTTGTTTATACTTTCATCTCAAAATATTAATGATAACATAACATTGTTTCAATAAAAGGAAAAAAATAAAATGAACCTTGATTAAAAAAAAATCCAGCAAAATCAAAAATCACTAACCAAATCAGGTATATTCATCTAATGAAATTCTACCCAGTGCCAGAACGAGAAGGATGGGCTGTATGATCGTATTCAATTCTTTCTTGATCCCTCCTGTTTGATCTACAATAGTTATACAAGTGGTGAAAAGATATGGTGGATAAATTAATCTCAAGAGTATACACATGGTGGGAGCTTGAAGGGAAGAGAGAGAGAAGGGTGATGATATCATTTTAATATAAAAATAATTCAAATGTAAAACAATTCTCTGTGGGAAAGCAGAACAGGTGAGGGTGAATTTTACTAATGGAATTCCACGCACCAACACCATTCAGCCCAGTCAGCAAAAACACCACACGCTCCAGAGCAATCATGTGGTTGAAAAAGGAGCTGAGCTTACCTGTCTATCGACTGTATAAATCTTTGTATCTGTGGAACAAAAGTCCTTCTCCATAGTGATTTGAATTGTGGTCCTTAATACTTATGCATTATACAGAACTACCTTCTTTGTTGTGTTTTGCGAATGTGTGTGGTACTCAGGAAGAATCCCTGGACCCCAGGAATTCTGGAGAATTCTACCATTGAGTTGCACGACCAGCCCCACTCTTTCCTTTTGCTTCTGAACTTTCTTGCCACTTCAGCATTAATATTTATTTTTGTCTGTATCATTTTCCAACAATTCAAAAATGATTTAACTTTGAACCTCTTTCAATTGTCATATGTTTGATTTGCTTTTTTTTTTTTTTAAATCTGTTCAGGTGGACAATTTTTTCTGAATCTAAAAACCCTCCTTGAACAGGAAGTCATGAACTTGTGCTAGCATCTCTATCCCTTAGTAATCACAATCCTCAGAGAGAACATTGGTTTATATTTGAACGGCCGTGAGAATCGATACCTCCATAATTCACACTTAATAAACAGTGCTGATGCCCTCAGAATTGCCTGGCTTTTCTTCTGTCTTTTCTGGTTGGCTTGCTCCATCCCTCCGTGAAATAATAATTGTAACTGTTGTACTGTTGTAAACACTATTCCAAACTCCAACTCTCCCTGTTCTGCCCTGAGTCTTAGCCAGCGATGGCGCTTGATGAAAATGGAAACTATTACATATGTACTCCCTCACCTTTTGCATCTACATCCTAAAATATTCAGCACCCTCACACCTCCCTCCCTCCCATCTCTCCATCTACTTATGTTCCCCATAAACTAGTGCTTCTGAGGACGTCTCTCTTCATGCCGTATTTACTACAGTGACTTTCTTTTATCTATTTATTTTCTCTCTCTGCTTAGTCTTCCAGTGGATGTTGAAATATGTTTCACTCTCTCATAGTTAAAAAATGGAATGAAACAAGAATAATTTCCAGGACATTATTAGACCAAGCTGTCTATCCTCATTTCATAGTAGCTACAATTTTATAAAGGCTAGGTGTGTGTCTTGGCTTATTTTTTATTTTTAATGCTTTCTTCAGAGCCAATTGACACAGCAAGAGCCACTCTAAATGTGGACAACATCATCCCATGTCTAAATTCAAGCTGAAAGCACACATTGGTCTCCCCTGGGACCGTGGATACAATGTTACTAGAGCATGGATTGCTATCCTCTCTGTGGATACAGGGAGACCAATTGTACCTTCAAACTGTGAGCCAACATTAACCCTTCCTCTCTTTCGTTGTATATTTTGTCAAGACAGAAAAAAAATAAAAACAGCACTGAACATCTGTTGTGAAGATTTCTGTCTGGAGCTCAGAGGGTGATGGCATTCCTAATATATGGCATGTAACTCCAGGAAACAGCTGAAAGCTTTTCTATCTCAGTGTTCTGAGCGTACACTTACATCTTTCCTCAGAAGCTTAAGTGCATGCAAACATTTCTCTATTCAGTTTTCTAACTTCCTTTTCGTATTATCTTACCATATTAACTAGTACAAAATAACTTGCTTTAGATTTAATACTTAATTACAGTGAATGAAAAATGCCTACAGAAGTGGAAATTGGAGATTTCTGCTAAAACTGAAATACCTCAGTTTCTATTTACTCCACGGAGAAGCTGGCAGAGAGAATTCCATTTTAGTTCATGCAACCATTTTACCTCACGCAGGATGGCAATTACAACCAGAAAATGTTAGTCAGAAAAGATCCCACTCTTAGCATCTATTAATATGGCAAATACTTCCCTAGTTGACTTCTTCCTTTAGCCACCTAAAACTGTCAGCAGCTACATCACCTTCACCTTCACTTGTGGAAAAATGTAGGGAAAAGTTCAGTGTGGGACATTTACATAGATATCTTGAGAAATCCCTAAAAGTAAAATCTGTTTCTTGGCTTTGAGAGAATAGCTAGGATGCAAAAGCCAAAAGTTACGTGGTCTGAAACGGGAAGCACCCAAATAAACATTTGCAGTAGTAATCCTCAAAAACACATATGGATGGAAGGAAAGATGGAAAGGAAGACCCACAACACAAAACTTTATCACACAATTCAAACTGAATGTAAGCTTACCAAGATGAAGTGGAAATAAAATGGTATTAGATGAACTGAAACATATACAAGGGCCATAGTCATCACTAAAATCATGGGTCTGCCCGTGCATCCAATATCCCGTGCCTCAGTTTCTCTAAATAAAAGAGAATGTTGCTCAGTCACCAACTGAAACTCATTCTTGGAAGAGGTTTTGTAGCTGCAAAACTCTGAACTTGTAGTCTATCATTTTTCTTAAAAGCCTGCAACCTTTTCAACCAAACAGTCAGATTTAGTTTCCTGGGAATGAGATGGTTTTTACATGTTTATAGCTTTCCTGTATGAGCTACCTTGCTCCAGGATGCTCTCAGGAAAGTTTAAGGACACAGATTCCTTCTGCAATCCCCATGCTACTGATGGTAGCAGTTTAGGGATAAATACCAAATGACAAAGCAAAGGCTTGGTGGTAGAGTACAAGGTCTTCCTTAGCCATTTTTCCTCTGGGTTGTAACTTGTGACTATGCATTTTGGTCATTCTGCTCTGGATTCTGCTTGCCACAGTATAGCTTGTATTCCATTTTTAGCCCATTCTATGATTCTGCAAATCTTCAATAGTTTATTGACTCTGAAAGATCCTATTTAGAATGTTCAGTTTCTATAGCAGACACTAGGAGATCAAGAGACTGAAATGGTCCAATCTTGCAGCTTATCTTTTTGATGGGTCTGGGTTCATAGGTCAATATTTTACAAGTTTCAGATTATAGATGTATTTAATAAAAAAGTTACATTTTGATGATTGGCTCTCCTTAGAAACCATTACATGTGCATAAGGTTTTCACCCGTGTTTTTCTGGCTAAAGGAATTGTTAGCACCAGTTAGTTATCTAATGAAATAGTAGACATTTTACTCTCAGTCTTTGGTGGATACTGAGTTTGAAGTATTTTGTGGGCACTTTGCCTGTTAAAGGACAGTCATCTAAATGTATGTGCCAGTATTATTTAAATAGAATTGCTCTTAGAAGCTATACAATATTCCAAGCTCCATTTTTATTTTATTTTTTATTTTTTTTTGGTCAAAAAAATTGTACTGACCAAACACAGCAGTAGCAGTCATACCAGTAAGGATGTGAGGAGGTGGGGGACTTTGACACATTCAGTAGGTGTGTGAGTTCCTGCAAACTTTCTGAGAGCAATTTATCAGAAGCCTCTACCCTTGAGTCAGCTTTTCCACATTTTGGGAATTTCCTGGGGGCATCATTGAAGATGTTCATGCAATAAAGGAGGCACAGTAATACGGCAAGGTTTCTCTTGGAGGGAAAAGTCAGAAATGAGAGAAAATTGTTCACAATGGTGAAGCTATGGCACTGATGGTCAGCACGTAGAATGCGTTCCCTGATTTGGTGAGATGTTCACAATGTCCTGCAGAGAAACCTGGAAACAGCACATCCCTCCTCAGGCTCTGCCAGCAGAACCATGTGCTCAGGCTGAGTGAACAAAGGACAGATGCACGTGTAACGTTTCCTATAAGTGTGTGTTGTCTGTTGAACATACTACTGCAACCATCTCTTGTTTCTTGCCACTCCCCTTTGCTCCATCATCCCTTTTGTAGTTTTATTTCCACTTGTTTGCTGTATATACATGCACAATGTTGCGTGTTAAATCTAGGAACCACAAATGAGAAAGAACATATGATGATGTTTATTTCTGAAAACTATTTAATTCACTTAATACAATTATCTCCAGCTGTATCAATTTTTGTAGAAATCACCAATTTTATTCTTCATAGTTGAAAAAGACCCGAAATAAAGACCTGATGGCTTTGTAGGAAAGCGTTAGCTAAATAAATATTTTTAAGTGGTACCACAAGAACAGACCATGTATGAGATGTAAGTGGGAAATCCTGTCTATTTCTCTTAGCTCTTCCCAATTCCCCTCTTTGTAAATGCCACTCTGCCAGCCAATCTGGGTAATGCAAGCCTTCGCCACAGCCTACTTTCTCTCTGCCTGAGCTCATCTTACAGGACAGCAGCTGATTGGTCACTTCACTCCTTGGCTAATGAAAAGACACTCTGATACCAAAAGGAAACAGCAACTTGTGACCACGTGGATTTTTCTTTATATTTGCTAGTAAGAGACTGAATACTAAATTTAATATTTTCTGCAGTTCATTTGGGGTAAGGATGACAGGAACAATGGCCCAACATTGCTAAAACTTTAGGACAACACAACCTCAGCAAGGTTATGGCTGATAAAGGCTTTTTTTTTTCCCTCATCCAGGGGCTCCAAATGTTGAAAGAGCTATTTGAGAAACAAATCTTTACCCTTTCACTGTGTTTAAATTTCATTAAATTATCGAAAATCAATTATGGTTCTGGCATTGAACTTGCTGACTCATGTTTTGGCTTATTTTGAACAGTGTGTGAGATTTTTCCTTAACCAGCCTGTCTCACTAACATTGGAAAGAGATTTCTTTCAGGTAATTTACTTTAACATTTTACCCAGGTTTCCTAGTCCCAGACAACTGAAGTGAAAAAAGCACTCATTTTCACTGTTTCTTATTCCTGAGGCCAAAAGAAGCCTATTCCATGCATCAGTCTTTGAGATATTTCTAGAATATTGACTAGACTAAGCTCTTAATTGTCCATGACGTCCTTTGAATTAATTTCCAACAGTAGTTGAACAATTCTTTAAATGCCTTTCAGAACACTTCAGCAAAGTTAAGCTTTCTATATTTAGGGAAACTATTTGCACAGTTAATTGCAGATAGAGGGTGACTGCTGCATTTGCAAAACAAAAACTAGATTCAGCATGTCCTCTCCTGGGCACACACTTAAGAGTGTCAGAGAACTGATAGAGAGATCACTGTGGATGAAATATCATTTACTCTTCACTGCCTCAGCAGCAAGTGCAACCCGAAGTCCTAGGAAAACCAGTGAGCGCGATGTCTCCAGAGAACACTTAACTTCCGTGCCTCCCACTTCCAGCTGTCTCTTTCCCCCACAGTGTGGCTTTAATCTTTAGATTCAGAGATCTCTAGCTGAGCATAAATTCTTATTGACCTTAACTAAAATAACTTACCTGTTCAGAAGGCTGTTCAGAAATCTGCCCACCTGGGCCCTAAATTGCTGTTTGAGTTTGGCAGAAAATTTTAGCTGAAAGATGCAAATGGAGGCTCAGCCATGCTGACAGGTGACCGATCTGCAAACCTGGGTGAAGAATCCAGTCACAAGCCATCCACGAATTATGTATTCTTAAGTAAGCACTTGTTTTATTTTGCTTGGATAATTTAAACTATTATAAGATAAAAAATAAACTTTTGTACTAATTATTCTATTTATGTCTTAGTAAGAAGTAAAACAACAACAACAACAACAACAACAACACCTCAGATCTTATTAGACTGGCTTTTGTGAGAGGGTAGACTTAAAGACTCCCATGCCCCAAAAGAGCAATAAGCAAATAAATGACCCAGAAGCCCACAGCCTTGCCGTAAAACTCGACCGTTTATATGCTTCTATAATATAATTCTGCACCGTAATTATAATGGCAGCTTAATCAGTTCTGCTCGTCCTTTATTGATTTGTTCTCTCTCTTGACAGAATATTAGCTAATCAATTGGAAACGTTATTTCTTAAGTTATGGTTTCCTTATGCCTATGGCATCTATTCCTTTCTGTCCTCTCCTTCAGATGAGATCTTATGCATTTAAATATTGTGTTATTATGGTATCTACTTGGTTCTTTATGGCAACTGTTTCGCCTTGTGAAAGTGGGTCTGAACTTATTGAAAGAAGTCATTGTACACTTTCATCATTCATATAAAAAATGTGACATTGAGGTCACCGAAAATCTTCCTTACGTGAAAAGGGAAAAAGAAACCAGGAAAAGAGATTATATTTGAAATAAACCCAGCAGCACAATATTTGACATGCCATGTTTGCAGTTTAGTTTATTTTTTCCCCTAGAACATAGACACAGGCCATTGAATGATCACAAGGAGCAAAAGCTACAGGGCACAGGGTCTCGCTAGGAGCAGGGCTCTGAGCTCACTTTCCTTTGCTCCCTGGAGACTTTCCAAAGTCTTCGAAGCTCAAGAAAATCAAATGTGATGTGCCAAAGGCATCTATTGCTCCACCATACTCTCATGGAGGGAATCTTTGTGGTATGAATAAAACACTCAAAGGTCCCAATGAAATGATTAATCTTAATTTCGTGTCCTGCGACTCCTGTTGGTCTCACCAGGTGTCTGCTCTTCAACTGTGCTAGATTTAATCCTTAAGGTTTCCACACCGATGAAATAGTCTCAAAAACATGGACAAATTAGCCTGTGAAAGGGTAGAAAGACGCACAAATACATCAAAGCGCAGACCCCAGTGGTTTGCTGATAAAATAGAACCCACAGGATGCTCTTTTCTGACCTTTTGTGTTTAGAAAACAATACTACAGAGGACATCTTCTCAATATAACCATGTCTTAGAATAAGCAATTTCATAAGATCCCAAAGAATTAAATAGAAGAGATATAAGAACTGAGACAACCTGGAAGAGAATGGAAGGAGACAGACACCTCAAAATCCCCCATGGGATTTTCTTCCAACTCCCTGGTGTTAAGTGTGCAAAGCAGAGAAGAGAGGCCGCTGATCTTGGCAGAGACTTCTACAGAAATAGTGTTTTCACTACAAAGAGTAAATACAAAAGAGCCAGGCCATCCATCAGAACACATTGGTACCAAGGTTCTGTAACTCATTGTGTATGGCTTCACTGCAGGTGAGACAGGTAGCTTGCAGGGATTGCTCAGGAACCAGAGATGTCCATTTGATAAGGCTGCACAGAACCCTCCCTAAACAAAGCAACTCGTTACTCTCTCCAACCACTTAGTGACATCTTAGCAGTTTCTAGTCATTTGTCCTTCACAGAAGGAAGCCCCTGGCAGTTAGCAGGCACTCATGACCAAACCTGTTAGAAACTGCTGCTCACATGCAGTGTATTATTTTTATGCTTTGAATTTATCTTTGAACACAGTCTTTTGTTACTTTGCTATTTTTGCACACACTTCAATTTTCTGAAGAGATGGCAAGAACCCGTAAACACCGTGTCTAGAAAGAGACCATCAGTAGCACGGACTGCATAGCTTTGAATGGTACAGGTCTCACAGCATAAGGTTCTGAAAAAAAAATCAATTCAAACCATGAAGTAAAAATAGAACCAACTTCAGTGTCATAATTTTCAAATACCTAAATGCATCTCCACTCTACAGTGTTTCTTTTATGCATCTTTTTTTATGACCCATAATTTCCTGAGCTGAGGCACCTTGCGAACATGGTCCTATAGACACCTGTTAGAGACTCAGTTCAGTGGAGCTCAAGGGTGTTCACTTCACCATTCAGTGATGCCTGGAAGTACATAAAGGAGAGAGGCAAGCCTTGGATGTTGCTCAAAGCCTTGTCTAACAGATGACTGCTCTTCTCTTCCCTTCCACGGGCCATGTTTATGCTTTCCTTCTGGTATTTGTCCCATCCCATCTGCCTCTGAATTCCAGTGGGCAGAGCCAACTTGACATTTACATTTCGACAGAGATTCAGATTACTGACCTCATTATTACTATCTCTCTCCCTGTGTTTAAAATTTAAAAGTGTGTGTGTGTGTGTGTGTGTGTGTGTGTGTGTGATAGAGATGTATGCTGGTATATGTGTGTGTGATAAAAGTGTACGTTGCTGTGTGCGTGTGTGTAAGACAGAAATGTATGCTGGTGTGTGTGTGTATGTGTGTGTGTGTGTGAGAGAGAGAGAGAGAGAGAGAGAGAGAGAGAGAGAGAGAGAGCTGTATGCTGCTATATATGTGTGTGATAAAGGTATATGCTATTATGTGTATGTTTAAGATAGAAATGCATGTTGGTGTACTGTCATGCACATTACTATCTTTTTTCCTGTGTTTAAAATTATGTGGGTGCGCTCATGTGTGTGTGTGTGTGTGTGTGTGTGTGTGATAGAGGTGTATTCAGGTATATATGTGTGTGACAAAAGTGTATGCTGCTGTGTGTATGTGTAAGACAGAAATGTATGCTGGTATGTGTGTGTGTGCACATATGTGTGTGTGTGTGTGTGTATGTGAGTGCATGCACATGAATGGTATATATGGATGCCAAGGCACACTTATGGAGGTCAAAAAACAACTTTGAATGTTAATCATCACCTTCCATGTTATCTGAAATAAAGTCTATTGTCGTTTTGCTTCATAGACCAGGCTACCTGTCCTGAACACTTCCAGAGATTCTCCTGTTTCTGTCCCTTATCTCACCATTGGGATTCTTAAATCACAGGCATTTACTGTATCTGTATCTGGCTTCCTCCCCCCCCCTCCACTGTCTCTCAGTTCCCCCTTTCCTTCCAATCCCACTCTTACGAATCCCTTCCCCCTTGGGTACCACCCTACTCTGGGACATCTACTCACAGCAGGCAGGCCTGAGTGCATCCTCTTCCACTGAGGCACAACTAGGTAGTCCCATTATGGGAAGGGGACTGAATGGCAGGCAACCCAGTCAAAGACAACCTTCACTCCAATAATTAGGGAACCCACATGAAGACCAAGTTGCACATCTGCTACAAATTTATTGAGAGGCCTAGATCCAGGCCCTGCATGCTCTTTGGTTAGTGGTTCAATTTCTGCAAGGCTCCATGGGCCCAGGTTGGTTGACTCTGTGGGTCTCTCAGTGGTGTCTTTGATTCCTCTCTGACTCTAACCCTGACTCTTCCACAAGATGCTCAAAGCTTTGCCTGATGTTTGGCTGTGGTATTGGCATCTGTTTCCATCTACTCCTGGATGAATCATCCCAGGAGGTCCCTGTCTTCAAATAAAGCAGGGTATCATTAGTAACATCAGAGATTGGCTATTTCACATGGGATGTGTTTCGAGATGGGTTAGTAATTGGTTGGCTATTTCCTTAATCTCTGCTTCCCTTTAATCCCTGCTCATCTTGTGGGCAGGACAGATTTGGGGTTGCACATTTTGTGGGTGGATTGATATCCTCCACCCTCACTGGAAGTCCCACTTGGTTTCAGGAACTGGCCATTTCAGTCTCCCTGTCCCCTGTTGTTAGGAGTCTCAGCTAGGGTCACCCCATAGACATGAAGAAATGTCTACAGTCTCAAGTCTCCAGCTACTCCCATCTCTGGGCCTTCTCAAGAGGATATTAAGGTGTTTATTACCTCAGAAAATATGAAAGGATAAAATATAACTATTTTCAAATCATTGAGCATAATTCTAGTTGGTAGCAAACCCACGAGGCGAAAGGCCTAGATATTACAGAAACACAGTTATGCTTCTGAAAGCATTGTGACAGAGGGAGAGGCCTTCTTATGAACAAAACACCAAGATGCTACTTATGCAAGCTGTCATATTGTGTGAGATTTCAGAACCAAATCCTAGCAATCCCCAGGGTGTTTCACCACCAGGAGAGCACATTTTGGATAAAGGTATCAGCTGCTCTGCCAAGAAAGCATGTAGTTCCATCCCAGGAAACCATCATGTCTCAGTAAAAGAGCACCTAAATTAACCTAATTCAGTTACCTTTGGAAACAATGGATGGAATAGACGTTCTGATGCATGGCTAGCACAGGACAAGTATGTAAGGAAAAGGTTCTCTGCTCTGTATGCCCCCTTCTGCAGTGTGGTTATGGAGTCAAGGGAGCTGTGGAATGGCATCTCACACAAGAGGCAACGGAGAACATAGCTATCAGGAACCAGATCCAAACACTTGTGTTTACTTTAAGATTTAATTACTTTATTTAGTATGAGATTTCCAAAGACCCTCGATTTGTGTGGTATGATTGAGATGTTCACTTTAGCAAGCCCTTTTTGTCTTTGAAAATGAGCTTAACTACAGTTTGGTGATAAAAAAATATGTTCACAAAACGCACACACACATACACACACACACACACACACACACACACACATTGCATGTAGAAAAAAATTAATTGATGTGTTTTCTTTCCATTCTATTTTTCTACTTTTCTGTTATTATTTTATTTTTTATTAAGAGGAGAAAAAGAAAAAAAAAACCCTAGAATTTCTATTAATAGATTCAAATTAGTGCTCACTCTTTAAAAACATAACATTGTCATGAAATGAAAGTGTTAAGCCAATTTAGAAGGGAGTCATCATGGGAAATGAGTTTGTTTTAAGGCTGTGAGGGATGCATAAATGGAAAGTAAAAGATGCCTCATTCAGCAGCTGTAGGATACAGGAGAGCGGCAGGGAAGGTGCTGCAGCAGCTCACTCTGAGGATGGCTAATTCCGGGATCAAGCCTTTTCTTAAAAGAGGAGATAATGAATATCCTTGATGTTTAATAGGGAAAAAAAACCTTCCATTTTTCATATTAAGAAAATCCCAATCACCTTCAAAATGACACTTTCCATATCATGGTCAATTCTACTTTAATTCTAAAATTGAAATGGAATTCCATATAAAGTGTGTTGTTGATGAGTTATTTGATCTGCAATAACCTGGCTCTCACCTCCATTTATTAGAGATTACAGCTTCTTGGTTAATAGCTACTTCACCCATCATCTACGCAATTTAAACATTTACAGGGACAGTAAGTGCTAAGTGCTGATAGCAGATTAAAGCATTTGCACAAAAGTAGTCAGCAGAAATGAAATGTCGTGGAGTAAGGGACAAAGCCTGAAAAGAAGCAGGAAATGCCAGAGACACTTGCTTAAAGCCATTGCATAGGTACAGAGCCATGCCTGATCATAGACATCTAGGAGAGGGCCAATTTCTCCTGTGAGCTGTGAGCTCTTACAGAAGCAGAGAGCATTTCTATATGGGGAGAAATGCAATGTGTGATTTCATGACACTCTAGAGCTGTATGTTTCTTAGCTTGAATAATCCCTTTATTTCTGAGCCAAATCCTAGTTGCATTAATCTGTTACTGTACTGAGTTAATTTGGGAATATTTAATTAGAGCTAATTTGTGAATATAATTAAATATACTTATATATGAGTTCTAAGTTGTCTTACTGAATAAGTTTATTAAAAGTTTTTTTTTCTTTATATGTTCATATTTTCTCATTATGAGTAATGGAAGGGTTTTTTTTTTCTGTAAAAGATCAGGGATATTAATTTATTTCTTCATTTGAGAAAAGACTTGATCCCAGAATGACCAATAATGCCGAGTGTTTGTGCTTCTTTCAGTCATATGTTGAAGCCATAACCCAAGGAAGAGGTCAAGAAATGGGGTTATAGGAGTAGTGTTCATAAAGATGAGACCAAAAAAAAAAAATAAGAGACTAAATAAGGACAACAAACCAGAAATGTTAAAATGGGTGGCGGGGCTGGGGGGAACCCAGGATTCTTCAACCTTACACAAAGATCTATAAGCAGCTAAGGGGCACTGAGACTAGTAGAAATAGTAGGTCCCAGGGAAGGGCACACAAATTGGTAATTCAATTCTAAATGGTTATCCTTGAAAACATAAAGTAACACTATGAAGTTTGAGCAGAGTATAGTTTTGTATTTGGGAAATATATATTATACATATACATATACATATACATATACATATACATATACATATACATATACATATACATATACATATACATATACATATGCACATGCAAGAACAATTAAAGAAAAAAGAAGCAATTAATTTGAAAGATAGCAAGAAGGGGTTTATGGGCTCAGCGTGGTGGCGCGTGTCTTTAATCCCAGCACTTGGGAGGCAGAGGTAGGTGAATTTCTGAGTTCGAGGCCAGCATAAAGAGTGAGTTCCAGAACAGCCAGGGCTACACAGAGAAACCCTGTCTCAAAACAACAACAACAACAACAACAAAAATAGAAGGGGTTTATGGGAGGGCATTGAGAGAGGAAAGCAAATGAGATATAAAATAATATAACATAATAATATAATATATCATATAATACATATAACATAAAAGTTATAATTTTAAAAATAAAAGAAATAATTAAACATTAAAGATAATAAGACACTGGAATCTCTCCCTTCTCCTTACTCCTTCTCTCTCCTCTCCTAATTCATCTCTCCTCTTTCTCATCTCTTTCCCTCTTTTTCTCTCCTCCATTTCCATCTCTTCCTCTTTCTCTTTTCTCTCCCTATATCTTTCCCCCTTTTCCATTTTCTTTTTCTTCCCCTCCCTCTCATCCTTCTCTCTCTTCTACTTGACATCTGTCTTGACACCTGTCTTCTCTTCCTTCCTTCACACTTTCTTTTTAATCTCTCAGTCCCTCCTCTTTTGTCCCTTCCCCTTTCCTCTCTCCAAACATTGACACTTGAAGGGAGGCCATGTGTAGACCTAGAGAGTAGGAAGCCTTCTTTACCACAGAGAGAAAAGCCGGCAGAAGCAGAGTAGCCCAGAACATGAATCTTCTGGCTTCCAATTCTGAGAACTGTTTCTCTGGTTCCCACTGCCAGCTATTACCTGGCATTTTGTTATGGCAGCTGAAGATTAGGAAATATAGTTCAAATAATTTCAGTAGTGTAGTGTTTTCTCTCTTAAAGTTTGGATAGAATTTATATGGAAACATTCAGATTCATTAAGTTTGCAATGGTAATTTGTAAATTGAAAATTGTGTTCTCAATCTATTTTATGATAATTGATCTAATAAGGTTTTAAAACTTGAGGTAATTTTTAAAACATATTCTTTTGGAGACCCATCAATTTGTTTTACTTGTCTCTTTTTGTAAACCCCTTCTACTCCACCCCACACCTTTTTTTAAACAATTTTTTTTTTCATGTTGCTTCTGGCTTCTTTTCAAATAATCACAAACATTCATTCAGTTTCACTCTCTTCAGAACTCCTCTCCATCCGAAGCCGGTTCTTGGCAGTAATGAATAATAATTACATGTTCCATATTCCCAAGTACAGCCAACAGAAGGCTCAAGGTTCTTGTACCATTACAGGTACAGAGAGATGGGGGTCTGGAGGGCACCCACTGAGGTTTCAGGCTTTCATATCCTAGGGCAAGGGATTGGAGCAGAGATGTAAATCGAAATGAATCAGAGTGAGAAAGATCCAAAGCTCTTCTGGCTCATTTCAGGTCATTTACAAGATACCTGCCTTCTCTAGCAAGTATGTGACACAGCTATACCTTGTACACGTGCTGTCCCTTACATAGGCATTTTAGTGTTTTTTATTTCTTCCCCAATCTTGGTTTCCTTCTCATGTTAACCTTGATGCTCTTCTCTCACTCCACAGTACAGTCAACTCTGTATATTCTCAACACTGCAAGACAACACATCATTAACTGTGCCCTGCTCACTACCTCTAAACTGCTTCCCATCTAGATACGTTTGAAACTCAATAATTATTTCAAAAGCTGTTTCCAAACACAACCATAGATTCTACAGAAATGATAATACATCACCCCTAAGTGCTTATTTCCACCATTTAGAAATAAATACTGACTACCATGCCTACTACATATTGAATTATGCAGACTTCTTGAATTAGGTTACACTAGGGATATTTGGTCTGACTTGGGCAGTGTGGTGGACACTTAGCTAATATAAGGTGGGACACTCAAGCACTTTGTTTCTCATTGTATTCTTGTTGTCATGCTTATTTTAAAGAGGTGTTTGTTAAAAACTTGCTTCCCAATGACAAATAAAAATGAGTTTGACATTTTGTGCACTTTTGTAGGCAAATGGAGAGTAGGGGCATCTGTACCTCCTTGGTTTATGTACCTGGGATCGATTAGATATGCCTGCAGGGGACTCACACCTGCTTCTGCAGAACTGGTTTTTCTTGGTACCTCTATTGAGGGTTCCAGAGGCTGGCAAGGAGAATGGGTGATTTTCCTGTTCTTCTGCCTCTGGTGGCAATGTCAGCAAGACTTGCATGTCTTCTAGAGCCTTGCTTTCCAGAGCAGAGTCACTCCTGGCACTTCAGGTGTAGTAGACTTTGTGGGTTTACATTGTAGTAGCTTCTTGCTCCTGTCTGCCTTGCAATAGAAACCTTTCCCTAGCAAATTCACTTTACTTGATGTGAGAAAGTGAATTCACTTTTTCCTCTAGGACCCTGACATATGTAAAGCTATGACCTTTATGATGGCTCTGAGACCTGGCCTATGAGTGAAAGCCAGGATGGGACATGTAGTGTGTGCTGGTCTTGACACTGCCTCCCAACCTCCCTTACTCTAATTCTTGTCTGCAGTTTGTGAAAATGCCCTCTGTGCCATATACCCATTAGATGCCTATAGCCAGTGTCACAGCTGTATTTTAGAAATCAAAAAGTAAGAACTTCTACCTTCCCCAGGTAACTGTTCTCAGAATCATGGAAAGATGGAAAAGACAGTAGTAATTGTGTAGCCACTCTAGACAGAGTCAGATTTATGTTACATAGGAAATGAGAACAGGAACTTAGGCATGCCTGCTTCAAATGTTTTGTGTGTGTGTGTGTGTGTGTGTGTGTGTGTGTGTGTGTGTGTTCAGTTTTTATGCTTTGATGGTGGACTTCTAATTTTGTTACTAGTTAGTGTCCTGACCATGCCAGAATTTACTCCCGGCACACTCTGTCTTGTGTATTAACTGTGTCTCCCCTTCCTTCCCACACTTTCTTTCTTTCTTTCTCTTTCTTTCTTTCTTTCTTTCTTTCTTTCTTTCTTTCTTTCTTTCTTTCTTTCTTTCTTTCTTTCTTCCTTTCTTTCTTTCTTTCTTCCTTTCTCACTCTCTCTCTCTTTCTTTCATTTATTTTTGTATTTATTTATTTATTTTTGTATTTATTTATTTATTTATTTTTGGTTTTTCGAGACAGGGTTTCTCTGTATAGCCCTGGCTGTCCTGGAACTCACTTTGTAGACCAGGCTGGCCTTGAACTCAGAAATCTGCCTGCCTCTGCCTCCCAAGTGCTGGGATTAAAGGCATTCGCCACCACTGCCTGGCCCCACACATTTTTCTAACCTTATTAAACCTTCTCTTGTTTGGGGTTTCTTCTTGTACTTTCTAGCTTTAAACCTTAGATTTTAGGAAAAAGCTTACTCTAGCTGTACAAGCCATGGGGATGGTTTTGGGGATAGCTAACCTGGTGATCACAAAGTTGCTTACTTATCTTAGTGACTGCAAGGAATTTCCTACAGGTTTATTTATGGGTTCCATTTCTTCAGCCTTTGGGCATTTGCTGTTCTCTTTCACTTTATATATCAGTTAGAGATACTTCGTTTCCAGTAGCAAGCAGGCCTGATCAAAGGGTATGGTTCTTCCTTATGGCTGATTGAAAGGCAGCTTGGACCTAACCACACCCACTGCTACATCCATGTTCCCAGTGGGGAAAGCTCTCCCCTACATAGGCACTTCTTTGGCCAGAGAGACAAGAATAACCTCACAGTTTCCTTGAGGTGCACATTTATTTACATCTCCATTGTCACTCTAACTGCAAGGGAGAACTGGAAAGCAAATATCTTGCCTGCCATCATTTCAGAAACCAACAAGAGATGTAATAACAGAGTACGGGAAAAGTGTGCCTTGGGTAGATAGCTAAAGTGTCATACGTTAGAAATGAATTTCTGAGTCTTTGATCAGAGTCTGTATGTGGGGCTTACCAGTAATGCATTATCTACATTTCTATGTCTTCTCCTGTGGCATCTGGATAAGGGAGGACCGAACACTGTCATTTGAAATTAGAACTCTCCTTCAGGTCTGCTTTCAGTCTTCTCTCTGAAACCACTCTTTGTCTCATTACAGTTTCAATTTCAATTGTTCTTGAATTCATTTTCCTCAGTAAGGAATCTGATCAAATCTTTCCCTGAT
Organism: Mus musculus; assembly: GCF_000001635.26. Taxonomy (NCBI): domain Eukaryota; kingdom Metazoa; phylum Chordata; class Mammalia; order Rodentia; family Muridae; genus Mus; species Mus musculus. The sequence continues at coordinate 85,501,724 of NC_000084.6, forward strand.
CTCCAGGGTTGAGTCTTGATTTCCAGCACAGCATAGGGTACAGCTCTTTATCTTTCCTGTCCTGCATATGACCGCTGCATCTGAATTGTGACATTCTGAGATCCTTCCCACTGCCAGTTCTCTACGTGGTATCCATGCCTCTTGTCCATGTAAGATCTTCAGTGCAATGCTCAAGAGACAGTATGTGGTCCTTCCAAGAATTCTTCCTCTGCTCGGCAAATACCACAGTATATACTTCTTAGGCAATCATGTCACTTCCCAGTGACCTCATCAGAGTTCTTCTTGGTCTTCTAGTAGTTACTGAAAAATTCAGAACAGCTTACTCATCATTTTACTGTAGAAGTTAGCACTAGGTTTGCATCATGACAGGAGTTCAAATATGGATGAAATAACTATTCTCTGAGCATAGTTGGGGTGTGAGTATTGTGAATATCCATAAAATATTTATGGATCTCTATTTCTCTTTGTCTATATTTTCTCTCTTTCCCTCTCTCTCAATCCCTACTGCCCCTTCCCCTGCCTCCCAATGGATTGACCTGGGCAACACTGCAAAGAAATTACCTCATTTTTGTATTTGCAAATTCCGAGAGTTTCTGTTTTCATGATAGTTTTATTTTAAATCATTTATGAATTTTAAAAACAAAACTTTTATTTTTACTCAGCATAGATGAAAGAAATAATATTCCTTCTATTTGCTACTCTTATGAGATTTGGCTTCTTAGGTATGTTCTGGAAGGCAAAAATGCAGAAAGATGTGGGCAGTAGCATGGGAGTGGGTGGAGACTGCAGAGGGTGCCAGGAAGCTTCAGCTTATTAAAAAAAAAAAAAGAAAGAAAAAAAACCTGAAGATATGCTGGATTCCAAAAGTCAAAGTCTTCATTTTCTTTGCTGTTTAAATTTTTTGAGTTGGAGATATTTCTTATTTAAAAATGACAGAAGCCTTCTGCTCCAATACGCCCAAGATAGGGAAGAAATTAAGGAAAATTTGCAAAAATTTCACCATCGTGCTTTCTTCATGAAAAGAAAAGTGTTTCCAACTAAACCAAACTAGTAGCATTGACTCTGAGAAAAAAAGTGTTCATTTTGATTTTGATTTTGTTTTTCCAATTTTGGTAATACATCTGACTCTAAATTTCAGCCCCTTCCTGAACGTCAGACTTTGTTAAGTTGGCAAGGAAAGATGTATTATTGATGTCAAAATGGGATGGAACCTTCTTTCCAAGAGTCCATAAGAGTCATTTGTGCATGGAGAGTTCAGAGAAGAATGAATTCAACTTCAAGCACAGTTTATAGTTGAGTTCAACCAAAGACTGTGAGAAAATTTACATTGTATCTTTGGGAAATGTCATCAGTGGTCCTTTGAATTTCTTCTCCCTCTCTCCTTTCCTCTGGCCATGCCATCATTACCTTACAATCTGCAAGCATTTCATGGTTTCTCTTAAATACCATGCCAAATCCACACTGCAGGCACTCTACTCTTCAATCTCCCACTTCATTAACTGCATCTCCAAGTTCCATCCACACATTTCTTTCCCTAGCCCAATGAATTCTTAGGGATCTTATATGCATGTACCCAATTCTTTCATGTAAGCCATTGTTATGCACACTCCAGGGAAGTCTGCTTGGCAGGACAAGAGGCCTGGAAGCACTCACGAGGCAGGGAGTTTCAAGGAAACTCAACCTCCTGGAACCAGGCATTCTCATAACCCATATACTCATACCCTATCCCCACGTTAGTCTGGTGTATGGATCCATGTGCTCTCTTTTAGTATTATTTTGTTATAAGTGCCTTTAAAGATTGAATTCTGACATAGGTAAGCCTCCACCAGTGTTCCAATGTCCTAGAAAATCCTTGAAGCCGACATACTTGAATTCAGTAGGAATTTAGCAAGAATGTTACCTATTCAGTAACATTCAAATTTACTTCTAGTAGAGACAGTGAAACTAATTAGGCATTACAAAGAACAGAGCTAGAATAACTCAGGGCTAGTCTGTAGAGTGATTACTTAGGACAGTAGCCAGTCTCACCCAAACAAGGGAATACACAATGGCCTAGTGAATAGGTGGGTTTTGCCATGAAAGAGTTAGGGATTCCCCCTGAGACAGGTTTCTTTACTAGGCCCAAAGAAACAGCATAATCAAGCATTTACTAAGAACCTCTGCTGGTGGGCTTAACAATAGACTAGCTTTATACCTGGTGGCAGTGGCCTGGTCCCCACCTTCTTTTGATGTATACATTCCTTTTGTATTGTGTCACTGTAACTCAGCAGATGTATCTCGCCTGGTTTCTTGTCACTCTTCTGTATAAAAAGTATGATCTCGACTTGAAAAATTACATTCAGATTCTACACAATCTCTCGTGTGATTCTGTCTGTCATTCATTTGCTGACTCCTTGTCCACCTGCAACCAGAGACTGGTTCTATGCAGACAGGGACCAAAAGGATCTGTGGCAAGCCATGCTATCTCTGAAGTCTGAGCCACTTGGACTCCATCACAGCACAGACCTTTACCCTCTTCAGTATCTCAATATTAAATCAGAACCCTGTGGAGACACTGTGGCCATATTTGTTTATTTTTACATGCCTTTCAGCATATATTTGTTCAATGAATGGTGCTCAGTAATTATTAGAGAATTAACAATTATGCTATCATACTTTGGAAAACATTATCTTAATATAAAATATTAACTTCAGTTAAGGACTAAATATTGTTGCTTCCCAAGCTAAGATAATTTGCACTCATGAATGTAATGATAATGGGTGGTACAGGCCAAACTTCCAAAATTCTTCAGAGGAAACACACATATAACCTTTCTTCCAAATTAAGCCAATACATTAAAAGTGCCAGAGGTCTTTTTTGACCTCACAGTGGCATATAACCTACCAACACAGGGATTACTAAGGTCCTAGACTCTGTTCTTATGGAATTGTGATAAATGAACTTCTCCTTAATAAAGAGGAAACCACATTTCCTTTTGTTTGGGATATTTAAAGATCAAATATTACAGTGACTATTCAAGAAAAACTGTGGGAACCTGGAATTATTTTTATAATTATACAACTCTATAGAGGATTTCTACATAGTCATGCCACAGATTTTCTTTTTACCTTAAATCTAATAACTTTAACATTTTCAGAACTGCCTCCTGCTTCCTGATTTTTGAAGACAAATAAATTATGTAGAAAGTGTTTACAGTGAATACATATTGTGTGAGTTTCTTTGTGAATGTGTTACCTCACTCAGGATGATGCCCTCCAGGTCCATCCATTTGGCTAGGAATTTCATAAATTCATTCTTTTTAATAGCTGAGTAGTACTCCATTGTGTAGATGTACCACATTTTCTGTATCCATTCCTCTGTTGAGGGGCATCTAGGTTCTTTCCAGCTTCTGGCTATTATAAATAAGGCTGCTATGAACATAGTGGAGCATGTGTCCTTCTTACCTGTTGGGGCATCTTCTGGATATATGCCCAGGAGAGGTATTGCTGGATCCTCCGGTAGTACTATGTCCAGTTTTCTGAGGAACCGCCAGACTGATTTCCAGAGTGGTTGTACAAGCCTGCACTCCCACCAACAATGGAGGAGTGTTCCTCTTTCTCCACATCCTCGCCAGCATCTGCTGTCACCTGAATTTTTGATCTTAGCCATTCTGACTGGTGTGAGGTGGAATCTCAGGGTTGTTTTGATTTGCATTTCCCTCATGATTAAGGATGTTGAACATTTTTTCAAGTGCTTCTCTGCCATTCGGTATTCCTCAGGTGAGAATTCTTTGTTCAGTTCTGAGCCCCATTTTTTAATGGGGTTATTTGATTTTCTGAAGTCCACCTTCTTGAGTTCTTTATATATGTTGGATATTAGTCCCCTATCTGATTTAGGATAGGTAAAGATCCTTTCCCAATCTGTTGGTGGTCTTTTTGTCTTATTGACGGTGTCTTTTGCCTTGCAGAAACTTTGGAGTTTCATTAGGTCCCATTTGTCGATTCTCGATCTTACAGCACAAGCCATTGCTGTTCTGTTCAGGAATTTTTCCCCTGTGCCCATATCTTCAAGGCTTTTCCCCACTTTCTCCTCTATAAGTTTCAGTGTCTCTGGTTTTATGTGAAGTTCCTTGATCCACTTAGATTTGACCTTAGTACAAGGAGATAAGTATGGATCGATTCGCATTCTTCTACACGATAACAACCAGTTGTGCCAAACCTAGGATACCCAAGATATAAGATATAATTTGCTAAACACATGAAACTCAAGGAGAATGAAGACTGAAGTGTGGACACTATGCCCCTCCTTAGATTTGGGAACAAAACACCCATGGAAGGAGTTACAGAGACGGAGTTTGGAGCTGAGATGAAAGGATGGACCATGTAGAGACTGCCATAGCCAGGGATCCACCCCATAATCAGCATCCAAACGCTGACACCATTGCATACACTAGCAAGATTTTATTGAAAGGACGCAGATGTAGCTGTCTCTTGTGAGACTATGCCGGGGCCCAGCAAACACAGAAGTGGATGCTCACAGTCAGCTAATGGATGGATCATAGGGCTCCCAATGGAGGAGCTAGAGAAAGTAGCCAAGGAGCTAAAGGGATCTGCAACCCTATAGGTGGAACAACATTATGAGCTAACCAGTACCCCGGAGCTCTTGACTCTAGCTGCATATATATCAAAAGATGGCCTAGTCGGCCATCACTGGAAAGAGAGGCCCATTGGACTTGCAAACTTTATATGCCCCAGTACAGGGGAATACCAGGGCCAAAAAGGGGGAGTGGGTGGGCAGGGGAGTGGGGGTGGGTGGATATGGGGGACTTTTGGTATAGCATTGGAAATGTAAATGAGTTAAATACCTAACAAAAAATGGAAAAAAAAAAAAAAAAAAAGAAAGTGTTTACACCTTTGCATGCTATCCTTGTGGAGTGTTGAATGGGATAATTTCATTATACTTTATGGATGAATAAAATTCTATTGAATATATATATATATATATATATATATATATATATATATATTGCATTTTTATTTTTGAAGAGAGAAAATATTTTAAATTTAACATTGTCAATTTTATTCCTGAAGATAACCATTGTGATTAGGGAGAGTTGGAATTTTGAGTCATTTTAATTTTAATGTTTTTAGTGAATGAGGATGTTGTTTACTTTAAAAATGGGTGTTACCCATTTATGTATATTCTCTTAAGGGGCATGTGATCAGATGCTTTTTTTTGAGGGTATCAGACATGAGTACTATGCAGCCATTTTATGTCATTCTCCACACAACTTCTTCCATGCTTCTGACTCGCTCTCAAATTCACAACCTCCTCTTTGGTTATTCTTGATATATAAAATCTGCTGAGTCCAGATAGAATGGAGGATTTTTCCTGTGCACATGCATTTAGGGCTGATGCTTGGATAAGCTCCCAGGGGCTTATCTCTCAAGAAGGCCAATTCTCTCTTTTGTTGCTTACTCCCTTTTCTCTACGTGTTGGACACTGTGGGATTTACCATCCACGTTAGTATGTTAGTAGTGGTCTTGTCACTGGATTAGCCTATTTTTTTGACAGTATGTTTTTTTTGGGGGGTGGGGGGGCTAGTTTTTGCAGCTCTTTATATAGTCCATATATTAAATCCCTGTCTGAAGCCCGCAAAGATGTTCTTACATTCTGCGGGCTGTCTGTTCCCTCTGCTGACATTTTCTATTCTGATACAGAAGATTTTGTATTTTTGTCTAATTCCACTAGTCAACGTTTGAGATATTTTTCTATGACATTGGAGTCTGTTTCAGAAGGTTCTTGCCAATGCCTATCTATATCTTGAAGTGCCTCCCACTATGTTTTTCTCTAGCAGCTTCAGCTTTTAAATGAAGACTTTGATCTGTTGGTTTCTTCTTCTTCTTTTTTTTTCCCAAAGGAAGGTGAGAAAAGTGAATCTGCGATCATTCATTTTCCTGCAATCATGCTTAAGTGTCCAGCTTTACCACAGCACATGAGGAAGCTATTACCATTGTATATTTGGAATATTTAGCCAAATTGAGGTGATGCATGGATGGGAACCTGGGCCTTTGACTCTGTTCTGTCTCCTTTGTGATTTACATGTCTGTAACAGTCACTTGATGACTGTGCTTTTATGTCTCTTTAGTATAATTTGAGGATATTTGGATCCCTTGAGTAAAATTCTTTTTTGCTTCTTTTCAGGTGTTTATTTTTTTCTGCTTTTATATGAACTTAATGACTTTTTCTAATTCTACAAACAAGTAATGGAGGCGTTCAAGGAATTACATTTATTATGTAGATTAATTAGCCTAGGTAATATATCACAAAATTAATTCTGCCAATATAAGAGCATGGCAGCCATTTCCATGGTCTATTATCTTATTTAATTTCATTTTTAGTATCTTAAAATTTTAATTGTAGAAGCAATTCACATTTTCAGTTCAGTTTATTCATGTGTTTTAAAACTAATTTTGATAGGACTTTTTTTCAGTTTCTTTCTTGACAAGTTAATGATTGATATACAGAAAAGCTGTTGGATTTTGTGTCCTCCAAAATTTCTGCAATATCCTTCAGTTCTAAATGTGTTCTGGTACCATATATAGTGTATTTTAAATATGTCATCATGTCATCTGGAAATGGGAATGATTTCATTTTTTCCTTTCCAAGTCAGATCCCTTTATTTCCTTCTCTCTCCTTGTTGCTTTAGATAAGAATTTGAGCAATACATAGAGTAAACAGGAGAGGCCAGGTGCCCTTGTCTCAGGATTTTAGAGGAAAAAATTCTGATTTTTACCATTGAGTGTAACCTTGATTCTGTTTGTAAAACATGGCCTTTATTATGCTTAATTATAGTGCTTTTATTCCTAAATTTCTTCAGGCTTTTACCATGAAGGTATGCTGAACTTTTCCAAATGCTTTTCCAAATGTTCAAATGATTTTTGTCAATCTGTCTATTTATGTGGAACTTGGTTAAGAATGTTTATGCATTTTGCATCAGAAAACTTGGTCAATAAGGTTGTCTTTACATTGTGTCCTCATGCAGCATTGGGATCAGTGTAGTTCTGGCTTTATAGAATGAGTTTTGTATCACCACCTCACTTTTTGTTTAGTAGAATGAGGTTTGAGAAGAGTTAAGAGTTTTGATTCCTCGGAGTGTGGTAGAATTCAGTCGTGACTCCATCTGCTCCCTGTTCTTCTCTATGGGCACACTAATTCAGTGCTTCACTCTGGTCGTTACTGGCCTAGTTAAGTCACTGCATTTCATTTTCCTAAATCATGTGATCTCAATAATTTATGTTTCTTTCAGATAATAATTTATCCAGCTTTGGGGAATGGAGGTTTTCAAAGATTCCCGATGAGTTTCTAGTTTTCCATGGAGTTGGTTGCTAAATTCCCTTGAAGCCTTTCTTTGAACTTATTTGGATGACCCTGTACTTTTTTTTTTTTTTTTTAATTAGCTTGGGCAAGGATCTTTCAAACTTACTAGAAGTTTATCTTTTTTAATGGATTCTATGCATTGTTACTTCAGTCACAATTTCACTAGTTTTCTTCTAGTCTTTATTGTTAATTAATTTATTTATTCTTTTTTCTCTGTCTTGTGTATCTTGAGTTCATCTTTTCCTTGTTTATTCTGAACTTGACGTGCACCATTTGGTTCTTTAAGATCACTTTGACTTTTTAGGGTAAGAAAAATTAGCTGTAAACTTTTCTCTTAAAACTACCTTAACTATAGACCAAAGTTTCTGGTAGATTATGGTATTATTTTCTTTTGATTCTAGGGTTTAAAATTCTTTCCTTCCTGTGTTCTTTAATTGTCTACTACATTTTCAAAAGCAGATTGTTCAATTACCAAATATTTCTGTAGTATTTGCGGTTTCTCTTGAGCCTGACTTTTGTTTTTCTTTCCCTGAAGTATGAAGCAGAAACTTAAATGTTCTTTGAAAAGGAAGCACCAGAGACCTGGGAGATGAGAGACATTCAGGACCTTAGATGAAATGCCAGACAATAGGGAGAGGGAACTTGTAGAATCCACCTCCAGTAGAAAGACAGGGCATCAATGAAGGGTTAGAGTTGCAATCCCACAGTCAAAACCCTGACCTAGAATTGTTCCTGTCTGAGAGAACTGCAGGGGAAAAATGGAGAAGAGGCTGAGGGAAAGGTGGTTCAGTAACTGGCCCAACTTGGGATCCATCTCAAGGAGAGACTCTAAGACCTGACACTATTCCTGATGCTATGATGCTTACAGATAGGAGCCTAGTATGGCTGCCCTCCGAGAGCAACAACAACAAGCAGCTGACTGAGACAGATGCATAAAGTTACACCCCATCAATGAACTGAAGTAGGAGACCGCTGTGGTTGAATTAGGAAAAGACTGGAAGAAGTTGAGGAGGAGGACAACCCCATAGGAAGACCAGCAGTCTCAACTAACTGAGATTTCTTAGACACTGAGCCACCAACCAGGCATCATACACTAACTGTTCCAAGCCCCCAAATACTTTTATACCAGAGGACTGCCTGGTTCGGCAGTCCTCTAACCCTTGAGTAACTTGAGGTCCCAGGGAGTTGGGAGGACTGGAGGCAGGTTGGGCGTTAGGGGGTGGAGACATCTTCCCAGAGACAGGGTGGGGAGGAATGGAATGAGGAACTGTGGGAGGGCAGACTGGGAGGGGGATAATAACTGGACTGTGAAAAAATAAAATAAAATAAAATAAATAATAAAAAGAAGAGTATGCACTCCTTAAATAAATAGAATACTCTGTAAATAGTTGCTAAAATCCAGTTAATATGTGGTATTTTTGTTTTTTGCATTTTTGTATACTTCTTACTTTTGAAGACCTATGTGACACAATTAGCTGCAGCTGTTAACTTGACACAAACCCAGAGTCCCTTGGGAAAAAGGAACTTCAATGACAAAACTGCCTCTGTCAGATTGTCCTGTGACCATGTTTGCAGGGCATGTTCGTAATTGTTAATTGGTGTGAGCGGTTCCAGCCCACTTTAGGTGGTGCTATTCCTATGAAGGTGGACGTATAATATAAAAGAGAGGAGGCTTCATTTGAGATTGTGAGCCAAAAACTAAACAGCATCCTCTGTGCTCTGTTTCAGTTATCAGTTCTTGCCTCAGGTTCTTGCGTCGACTTCCCTCACTGACAAACTCTTACCTGGAAATAAAAGATGATGTAAACTGTATTCTCCCCTAACTCGCTTTTTATCAGTGTTTATCACAATAACAGAAATAAAACTAGAACATTCATTTAAAGTAACAGTGGTATATTGAAGTGCCACACTAGTACTATGTAGTGGCTATTCCTGGTTGTTAACTTGACTATATCTGGAATGAACTACAGTCCAGAAGTGGATGGCTCACCCTTGATCCTGATCTTGAGGCTGGGAGATACAAGTTTCTGACCTGGATCTTGGCATAGAGATCTTGAGGCATAGTGACTATGAATCCCTGGAGACTACAACAAGGAGATCTCTGAATTCAAGGTCATCTGGGACAAAGCAAGTGGTACATACCTTTAATCTGGGCCACACCTTCTGCTGGAGTCCTATATAAGGACATTGGAAGAAGGAGGATTCTCTCTTCTTTGTCTGCTTGCCTTGTGGGACTGAACAACTGCTAGATCCTTGGATTTCCACTCACAGCTGCTGCTTACCATTGTTGGAGAGTTGGATTACAGACTGTAAGTCCACAAATTCCCTTACTATATAGAGACTATCCCTAAGTTCTGTGACTCTAGAGAACCCTAACTAATACATACCACAACTTTAGTTACATTTGTATATATGTAAATATATGTATATTTACATATATATAAAGTTTAGTGTTTATCTCAGGAGTGGAAGATTTGGTACATGAACAGTTACAACTCTTGCAGCTTCTTGCTGAGTCATCCTCGCCTTCGTACGGCATGACCTTTTCTAACTTCTGACAAGTTCTCATTTGAAGTCTGTTTTAGGAGTCATAACCGTCACACTGCCAGCTTCTTTATCATTTCCTTTGCTTTGGTGTGTTGGCTTCAGTACTTTAGGAATTAGTTTTTAAATGTCTTTTCCAGTGAGATGTGTTTCTTCAAGAAGAGTGACAGTTGGTTCTTATTTCATTAATCTAGCCAACTAGTTTGCATCTTTTAGTTGTTTAGTTGGAGACATTTGTATTCAACTTTGTTATTGACAAGATTTTTTTTTCTATTTCCATGGTTTTATTGATTGTCCTCAATCTTTGGATCTTTGATAGTTCTTTTCTTCCTTCCTGATCTGTATTAAGACCATGATGTTTTGCTATGTTGGGCAGGATAGATTCCTTCCTGAGTCTCCTCTATTTATTTTTTCTTCTCAGTAAATATATTCCCTCCTGGGTTCTTTTGGATGAGACTGTCATCACTGTATAGTATTCCTTTCTGTTACTTCTAGTTCTAGCTTTTTTTCTGTCACAAATTGTCTCTGTACTTGTCTTGAAATGTTTTGGTTTCAATATTAAGAAACAACTTGCTGAGTATAGAAAACCTTGGTTAATAGTTATTTACTTTCAAGTCTTGAAATAAGTCATTCCACGTTTGTTTATCTTTTTGTATTACTTTTCTATTTGTTTAAGATTATAATATTTTATGTCATTTTACCATTCTGCTTCCTCCTTCCGACCCCTCTCATATAGTCTTCATTGTTCTCTTTAAAGTTTGTGACTCTTTATTTAATTAATTGCTGTAACATACATATTTGTATTTGTATATCTGTTGAATATATAGAAATATCTATATATCCTGGGGTTGGATAATTAATTGATTGCTTGTTCATTATTTCTAACAAGATACTTAATATTGTTCTGATATTTCTAAACCTGATTATGAGTAAGCCCTTTTCTCTCATACATTTTAGTATTTGTTTTTTATTTGTGTTTCTTCGTTTGACATATTGACTATTATGATGAGGAATGGTCCTGTTTGTTATTTGGGATTTTAATTCCTTTTGTGTTTTCAAGTCTGTTTCTTTCTCTAAGTCTAAGAACGTTTTTGCTATGATTTCATATATTTATCTTTTTTTTAATCTAATGGGTTCTTACATGTAGCTTATTAAATATATTCTAAAAATCATTTGAAGTTTTGGTCAGATTTGTTTTTTTATAGCTGTTCATTTTTTAAAAATGCATTTGTATATTTTCCTGTCCTGAAATTCATTGTTCTGCTTAGTTTTGCTTATTGATGTTTCTCTTTTTCTTTCTTCCTTTTCTCTCTCTCTCTTTCTTTCTTTCCTTCTCTCCCTCTCTTTCTTTCTTGTTACATTTTTATTTGATTGATTGATTAATAAATGGATCAATGCTTTTCCTTCATAGTTTCATTTTGATTATTTTTCAGACTCTTCATTTTCTTTTTTTCTTTTTATTTTCTTTATCATATTAATTTATTTTTTACACTCTGTATTCCAGGCCCCACCCCTTTCACCCACTGACTTCTCCATATCCCACACATCTTCCCCCCATCTCCACATGATGCCCCCATCCCACCCCACGTCACCTTTAAATTCCCTGAGGTCTACAGTCTCTTGAGGGTTAGGTGCATCATCTCTGAATGACCACACACCCAGAAGTCCTCTACTGTATGTGTGTTGGGCCTCATATTAGGTGGTGTATGCTGTCTGTTTGGAGGTTCAGTGTTTAAGAGATCTTGGGGATCCAGAAAAATTGAGACTGCTAGTCCTCCTACAGGAATGCCCCTTTCCTAAGCTTCTTTCAGTCTTCCATAACTCCACAACAGAGGTTAGCTGCTTATGTCCATTGGTTGGGTACAAATATCTGCATTTGTCTCCTTCAGGTGCTTGGTGGGTCTTTCAGAAGATACTCATGACAGTTCCCTTTTTGGGAGTGCTCCATAGACTCAGAAATAGTATCAGGCCTTTGGACCACCCTTGAGCTGTATCCCACTTTGGGCTTGTTGCCGGACATTCTTTTCCTCAAGCTTCTCTTCATTTTCTACTCTTTTTTTAAAATTAGGTATTTTATTATTTTACATTTCAAATGCTATCCCAAAAGTCCCCCATACCCTCTCCCCCCCCACCCCCACTCCCCAACCCACCCACTCCCACTTCATGGCCCTGGTGTTCCCCTGTACTGAGGCATATAAAGTTTGCAAGACCAAGGGGCCTCTCTTCCCAATGATGGCTGAATAGGCCATCTTATGCTACATATGCAGCTAGAGACATGAGCTCTGGAGATACTGTTTAGTTCATATTGTTGTTCCACCTATAGTGTTGCAGACCCTTTCAGCTCCTTGGGTACTTTCTCTAGCCACCCCATTTGGGGCCCTGTGTTCCATCCAATAGCTGACTGTGAGTATCCACTCTGTGTTTGCCAGGCACTGGCATAGCCTCACAAGAGACAGCTATATCAGGGTTCTGTCAGAAAAATCTTGCTGGCATATGCAATAGTGTCTGGGTTTGGTGGTTGTATATGGGATGGATCCCCAGATGGGGCAATCTCTGGATGGTCCTTTCTACTGTCTCAGCTCCAAACTTTGTCTCTGTAACTCCTTTGATGGGTGTTTTGTTCCCAATTCTAAGAAGGGGAAAAATAACCACACTTTGGTCTTTGTTCTTCTTGAATTTCATGTGTTCAGCAACTTGTATCTTGGGTATTCTAAGTTTCTGGGTTAATACCCACTTATCAGTGAGTACATATTATGTGAGTTCTTTTGTGATTGGGTTACCTCACTCTGGATGATACCCTCCAGGTCCATCCATTTGCCTAGGAATTTCATAAAATCATTCTTTTTAATAGCTGAGTAGTACTCCATTGTATAAATACACCACATTTTCTGTATCCATTCCTCTGTTGAGGGGCATCTGGGTTCTTTACAGCTTTGGTTATTATAAATAAGGCTGCTATGAACATAGTGGAACACGTGTCCTTATTACCAGTTGGAACATCTTCTGGATATATGCCCAGGAGAGGTATTGCGGGATCCTCCAGTAGTACTATGTCCAATTTTCTGAGGAACCACCAGACTGATTTCCAGAGTGGTTGTACAAACTTGCAATCCCACCAATAATGGAGGAGTATTCCTCTTTCTCCACAACCTTGCCAGCATCTGCTGTCACCTGAATTTTTGATCTTAGCCATTCTGACTGGTGTGAGGTGGAATCTCAGGGTTGTTTTGATTTGCATTTCCCTGATGATTAAGGATGCTGAACATTTTTTCAGGTGCTTCTCAGCCATTTGGTATTCCTCAGGTGAGACTTCTTTCTTTAGCTCTGAGCCCCATTTTTTAATGGGTTAATTTGACTTTCTGGAGTACATGTTCTTGAGTTTTTTATATATATTGGATATTAGTCCCCTATCTGACTTAGGATAGGTAAAGATCCTTTCCCAATCTGTTGGTGGCCTCTTTGTCATATTGACGGTCTTTTGCCTTACAGAAGCTTTGCATTTTTATGAGGTCCCATTTGTCTATTCTCCATCTTACAGCACAAGCCATTGCTGTTCTATTCAGGAATTTTTCCCCTGTGCCCATATCTTCAAGGCTTTCCCCCACTTTCTCCTCTATAAGTTTCACTGTCTCTGGTTTTATGTGGAGCTCCTTGATCCACTTAGATTTGACTTTAGTACAAGGAGATAGGAATGGATCAATTCCCATTCTTCTACATGATAACCACCAGTTGTGCCAGCACCATTTGTTGAAAATGCTGGTCTTTTTTCCACTGGAGGTTTTAGCTCCCTTGTCAAAGATCAAGTGACCATAGGTGTATGGGTTCAATTCGGGGTCTTCAATTCTATTCCATTGGTCTACTTGTCTGTTGCTATACCAATACCATGCAGTTTTTATCACAAATGCTCTGTAGTACAGCTGTAGGTTAGGCACAGTGATTACACCAGAGGTTCTTTTATCCTTGAGAAGAGATTTTGCTATCCTAGGTTTTTTCTTATACCAGATGAATTTGCAAATTGCCCTTTCATTTCAGTGAAGAATTGAGTTGGAATTTTGATGGGGATTGCATTGAATCTGCAGACTGCTTTTGGCAAGATAGCCATTTTTACAATATTGATCCTGCCAATCCATGAGCATGGGAGGTCTTTCCATCTTCTGAGATTTTCTTTGATTTCTTCCTTCAGAGACTTGAAGTTCTTATCATACAGATCTTTCACTTCCTTAGTTAGAGTCACACCAAGGTATTTTATATTATTTTTGACTATTGTGAAGGGTGTTGTTCTCCTAATTTCTTTCTCAGCCTGTTTATCCTTTGTGTAGAGAAAGTCCATTCACTTGTTTGAGGTAATTTTATATCCAGCTACTTCATTGAAGCTGTTTATTAGGTTTAGGAGTTCTCTGGTGGAAATTTTAGCTTCATATATATATATATATATATATATATATATATATATATATATATATATATATATATACTATCATATCATCTGCAAATAGTGATAATTTGATTTCTCCTTTCCAATTTGTATCCCCTTGATCTCCTTTTGTTGTTGAATTGCTCTGGCTAGGACTTCAAGTACAATGTTGAATAGGTAGGGAGAAATTTGGCAGCCTTCTAGTTCCTGATTTTAGTGGGATTGCTTCCAGCTTCTCACCATTTACTTTGATGTTGGCTACTGCTTTGCTGTAGATTGCTTTTATCTTATTTAGGTATGGGTCTTGCATTCCTGATCTTTCCAAGACTTTTATCATGAATGGGTGTTGGATTTTGTCAAATGCTTTCTCAGCATCTAACGAGATGATCATGTGGTTTTTGTCTTTGTGTTTGTTTATATAGTGGATTACGTTGATGGATTTCTGTATATTAAACCATCTCTGCATCCCTGGAATGAAACCTACTTGGTCAGGATGAATGACTGTGTTGATTGATGTACTTAGATTTCGTTGGTGAGAATTTTATCGAGTATTTTTGCATCGATATTCATAAGGGAAATTGGTCTGAAGTTCTCTATCTTTGTTGGATCTTTCTGTGCTTTAGGTATCAGAGTAATTGTGGCTTCATAGAATGAATTGGGTAGAGTACCTTCTGGTTCTATATTGTGGAATAGCCTGAGAAGAACTGGAATTAGATCTTCTTCAAAGGTCTGATAGAACTCTGCACTAAACCCATCTGGACCTGCTTTTTGTTTTTTTGTTTTTTTGTTTTTTTTTTTTTTTGGTTGGGAGACTATTAATGACTGCTTCTATTTCTTTAGGGGATATAGGACTGTTTAGGTCATTAATCTGTTCCAGATTTAACTTTGGTACCTGGTATCTGTCTCGAAATTTGTCCATTTCATCCAGGTTTTCATGTTTTGTTGAGTATAGCCTTTTGTAGAAGGATCTGATCATCTTTGGATTTCTTCAGGATCTATTGTTATGTCTCTCTTTTCATTTCTTATTTTGTTAATTAGGATGCTGTCCCTGTACCCTCTGGTGAGTCTGGCTAAGGGTTTATCTATCTTGTTGATTTTCTTAAAGAACCAACTCCTGGTTTGGTTGATTCTTTGAATAGTTCTTTTTGTTTCCACTTGGTTGATTTCACTTTGAGTTTGATTATTTCCTGCTGTCTACACCTCTTGGGTGAATTTGCTTCCTTTTATTCTAGAGCTTTTAGGTGTGTTGTCAAGCTGCTAGTGTGTGCTCCCTCTAGTTTCTTTTAGAGGCACTCAGAGCCATGAGTTTTCCTCTTAGAAACGTTTTCATTGTGTCCCATAAGTTTGTGTATGTTGTGGCTTCATTTTCATTAAACTCTAAAGAGTCTTTAATTTTTTTTCTTTATTCCTTCCTTGACCAAGGTATCATTGAGGAGAGTGTTGTTCAGTTTCCACATGAGTGTTGGCTTTCTAATATTTATGTTGTTATGGAAGATCAACCTTAGTTCATGGTGATCTGATAGGATGCATGGGACAATTTCAATATTTTTGTATCTATTGAGGCCTGTTTTGTGACCAATTATATGGTCAATTTTGGAGAAGGTACCATGAGGTGCTGAGAAGAAGGTACATCCTTTTGTTTTAGGATAAAATGTTCTGTAGATATCTGTTAAATCCATTTGTGTTATAACTTCTGTTAGTTTCACTGTGTCCCTGTTTAGTTTCTGTTTCCATGATGTGTCCATTGACGAAAGTGGTGTGTTGAAGTCTCCCACTATTATTGTGTAAGGTGCAATGTGTGCTTTGAGCTTCACTAAAGTTTCTTTAATGACTGTGGCTGCCCTTGCATTTGGAGCATAGATATTCAGAATTGAGAGTTCCTCTTGTGGAAGATTTTACCTTTGATGAGTATGAAGTTTCCCTCCTTGACTTTTTTGATAACTTTGGGTTGGAAGTCGATTTTATTAGATATTAGAATGGCTACTCCAGCTTGTTTCTTCAGGCCATTTTCTTGGAAAATTGTTTTCCAGCCTTTCACTCTGAAGTATTGTTTGTCTTTTTCCCTGAGATGTGTTTCTCTGTAAGCAGCAAAATGTTGGGTCTTGTTCGTGTAGCCAGTGTGTTAGTCTATGTCTTTTTATTGGGGAGTTGAGTCCATTGATATTAAGAGATATTAAGGAAAAATATTTGTTGCTTCCTATTATTTTTGTTGTTAGAGTTGGCATTATGTTCTTTTTGGCTGTCTTCTTTTAGGTTTGTTGAAGGATTGCCTTCTTGCTTTTTCTATGGCATAGTTTCTGTCTTTCTATTGTTTTTTTTTTTTTTCTGTTATTATCCTTTGAAGGGCTGGATTCATGGAAAGATATTGTGTGAATTTGGTTTTGTCATGGAATACTTTGGTTTCTCCATCTATGGTAAATGAGAGTTTGGCTGGGTATAGTATCCTGGGATGGCATTTGTGTTCTCTTAGTGTCTGTATAACATCTTTCCAGGATCTTCTGGCTTTCATAGTTTCTGGTGAAAAATCTGTTGTAATTCTTATAGGCTTGCCTTTATATGTTACTTCACCTTTTTCCCTTGCTGCTTTTAATATTTTGTCTTTATTTAGTGCAT
The DNA here is from genome assembly GCF_000001635.26 of Mus musculus. Lineage (NCBI taxonomy): Eukaryota > Metazoa > Chordata > Mammalia > Rodentia > Muridae > Mus > Mus musculus. Next base: position 85,518,655 of record NC_000084.6, read on the forward strand.
TTGTTGTTCTGATTATTACTTGTCGGGAGGAATTTCTTTTCTGGTCCAGTCTATTTGGAGTTCTGTAGGCTTCTTGAATGTTCATGGGCATATCGTTCTTTAGGTATAGAAAGTTTTCTTCTATAATTTTGTTGATGATATTTGCTGGCCCTTTAAGTTGAAAATCTTCATTCTCATCTACTCCTATTTTACATAGGTTTGGTCTTCTCATTGTGGTCTGGATTTCCTGGATGTTTTGAGTCAGGATCTTTTTGCATTTTGCATTTTCTTGTATTGTTGTGTCCATGTTCCCTATGGAGTCATATGCACCTGAGATTCTCTGTTCCATCTTTTGTATTCTGTTGCTGATGCTCGCATCTATCGTTCCTGATTTCTTTCCTAGAGTTTCTATCTCCAGAGTTGTCTCCCTTTGGGTTTTCTTTATTGTTTGTATTTCCCTTTTTACATGCTGAATGGTTTTGTTCAATTCCATCTCCTGTTTGTTATTGTTTTCCTGTAATTCTCTAAGGCATTTTTGTGTTTCCTCTTTAAATGCTCCTAGCTGTTTATCTGTGTATTCCTGTATTTCCTTCTTAAAGTCTTCTATCACCATCATAAGAAGTGACTTTAGATCCATGTCTTGCTTCTCTGGTGTGATGTTGTATCCAGGACTTGTTATGGTGTGAGAGTTTGGTTTTGATGATGCCAAGTAACCTTGGTTTCTGTTGCTTCTGTTCTTATGCTTGCCTCCTGCCATCTGATTATATCAAGTATTTGCTGTCCTCATTATATCTGATTGGAGCCTGTCCTTCCTATAATCTCAGTTGATTCAGGACTCTCCAGAGTCCAGCTTTCTCTGTGATCCTTTGCTTGTGGGCTCCTGTGAACCTGAGATTCTGGGTGTTTCAGAGTACTTGGCAGTCAAGTTCCTCTGAGATCCTGAAATACTGGTGTGACCAAGCTCCTTTTATCCTGAGATCCTGTTGTCAAGGATCCTGGGCATGTTACAGTGCCTGGAAGTGGTGTCTCCTTTGAGGAGAGTGGAGCTGTCTGGCAGTGGTCCTAAGATTGAGTGGAGAGTCCTCTAGGGACCTTGGCGGTGTCCGCTGACTCTGCACCCAAGGTGACCCGGTGCTCGACTCTTCATCTCCTTGTTGAATTCCTACATATTTTAAACTTCCTCTGCAAGTTTGTGGCTCTTTTGTCTACTTTGTTAATTTTGTGGTCTAACTTCTAGCTTGGTTTCACTACCTCACTTATGTGCATATCTGTGCCATCTTTGTAATGGTTGGTCTCCTTTAAAGGTTTGGCTCTTTTCCTCAGTGTGGTGGTTGGTCTTCTTTAAATGTTTGCCTCTGAAACTTTTCGTTAACACTTTAGCAGCTTTATTTCCTTTCCTTTTTGACACAGAATTTGAGAGATCATAGAGATGTTGTAGTCATTTTTGCCTCATATTTTGTATGTAGTTACTTTGGGGGCAGGAGTGTCTTCAGGTTTTCACTTTCTTCCACTTGTTTTGTTTGTTGTTTATTTGTTTTATTTTATTTACATACTCCTGGTGAGTTAACTTCTCATGGTATTATATTTCCAAATGCTCTGTAGAGGAAGGTAGTTTCAGGTCCTTCTTATGTTTTGCAAACCAGCTCAGTGTTGACTTACAGTGGTTTACTGGCCAGTTTTGTGTCAACTTGACACAAGCTGGAGTTATCACAGAGAAAGGAGCTTCACTTGAGGAAATGCCTCCATAATATCCAGCTGTGAGGTATTTTCTCAATTAGTGATCAAGTGGGGAGGTCCTCTTGTGGGTGATGCCATCTCTGGGCTGGTAGTCCTGGATTCTTTAAGATACCAGGCTGAGCAAGTCAGGGAAAGGAATCCAGTAAGCAACACTCCTCCATTGCTTCTGCATCAGCTCCTGTCTCCAGCTTCCTGCCCTGTTTGAGTTCCTGTCCTGACTTCCTTCAATAGAGGAGTAAGCCAAGCAGATCCCTTTCCTCCTAGCTTGTCTTTCATTACGGCATTTTTGTAAGCAAAAGAAACCCTGAGTAAGTCAATGAGTTAGAGGTGTGACTGGTATTACACAGGTTGTTGTAGATGTAGAAATGAAGAGGAAAGTCATAAACATCTTTTCCAGTGAGTTGCAAGCAAAACACAATATCCTAGCAATTTCAGTACAAAATTGTCAATAACAACAACCCAATTTAAAATAAAGTAGTAATATGGAATGAAAGTTCTTATACTCTTTCTGCACTATTAGGATTGGGTGGTCTCTCCCTTTTCTTGAACTGTGAGTCCTAACAATCTCCAAAAGTTAGGGTAAAGAATCTCTTCCTCTCAATATCCAGGAGAGTTAAAAGCAATGCACTGGGCTTTTCAGAACAGGTGCTAGAGGTAGCCTTGGGTTCTTCGAACACACCTCACCACTCTCATTCCACATGGGCACAAAATCTGAGGAAAGAAAAGAGAAATGTGAGACTTCCAAGTATTTAGAGTGGACTTAGGAAAGTAGACAGTACACTAAAATGTATAAGGACCTTAGAGGTTTGGGCAGAGTTAGGCAAAGCAAAAGAGAATTTTAATTTGATAGGAGATATAGTTTCTAGTGTACTAAAAAAAAACTAAACTAAAAACTGTACCTGTAGTTTAAAAAGATACTAATTTGAAAATTGCGAAGAAAAATAGATTTTATATATTGTCACAAACATAATTTGCGTGACAACACAATAATTAGCTCAACTTAACCATTTAACAATCAGTATATATCAAACAGCATGGTATACATAATTCATTCATGAAAGTAGCGTTTTAAACTTTAATGAGATTGGTCAGGGGTATGTTTGTTTTGTCTGGGCTTAGAGAAATGCAGACTACTTGGAGCAATAACAGGATAACTATCTGGAGAATGATAAATATTGCAGTTAAGATGGTAGATGCTGCTCTCCTGTTGGAGGGCTCCTGATCTAAGTATCAGTAGACCTGCCTTGGCATGTATTTGGAAAGTTATCCTGCAATATGAGGGCATATGTGACATCAGCAAGTGGTATGCTCTCCTGATTTTTATTATTTTATTTATTTACATTTCAAATGATAACCCCCTTCTTGGTTACCCTTCCACAAACCCCTCCCCAGCCCACCCCTCCTCTTCCCTTTGCCTCTATAAAGGCGCTCCTCCACCCATTCATCCACTTCTCCCACCTTACCCCTCTAGTATCCGCTAGGCTGGGGCATCAAGACTCCCCCCTTCCCATTGATGTCAGATAAGACCATCCTCTGTTACATATGTATCCGGAGTCTTGGGTCCCTCCATGTATACTCTTTGGTTGGTGGTTTAGTCCCTGGGGGTGGTAAGAGACTTCTAAACAGTCAGAAATGTTCATGTATGGTATCATTAAGACAAAAACAAACAAACAAACAAACAAACAAACAAACAAACACACAAAAATCATGGAATATTGTGCTCAGAACAGTGAGGGTCATAGCCCTCCAAGTACTGTCAAACTTCTAAAACATATGCAAAAGAACTTTCTTTTATTCCCCCATGGCTGCATTATGAGTGAGAGAGCAGGATTGCACTTAGTACTGTAGTATCCAATTTAGATACTGATGCTGGCAGGAACCTAGGGGGTCTTGAGTGGCTCATAGTATGAAGACACTATATATACTGGGCTAGAATTACTTCAGATTTACAGTGGTTCCAAATCTTGCCCACACTTTAACACATACCCCAGAGATTCTGTGTTGATTGATTTTGGGAAAGAATCTAAGTAACAAAGTTTCTCGGAGCCAGTAGGTGAAAGGGCATAGATAAATACATGGTATCAATGGGAAATCTGGAGCCAAGATGCCTAGATTGACTCATAATGAGAATCAAGGTCTGACAACCACATCCAGTCCTCTCCTCAGAGGAACTCTTGTTATTGCTTCTAACTGTTTTCTAACTCTAAAATACCTAATATCTGGATCTAGAAAAGCCAGGGAGGGAAGCAGACATACGCCACCCATGGAGACCAGACATTTAAGAAGTAAAATTGACAAAGGAATTCTGTGATTAGCAGTACATGCTGTTACTGGAGGCTTACAGGAGGTCAGTAGAATCACATTGAATGTAGGGGGTGGGGAAAATTAAAGTCATGTTGTATTAGAAATCATTTCTGCCATTGCCTTCCTCATGGCAACCTACTCCTAATGTGGCTGTCTAAAGCAACAGCCCCTTCAAAACACTGAGGGAGTCAGTGGGTGAATTATTCAGTTGGTGAACTTGGTTATTCTTTCTCATAAGGGCATAAACAACTGTTTCATGCTGTTTTTCCTGTGAGTCTAGAGGAGGGTTTACAATGCTTTACCTATTTCCCATCATTAGAAATCATTAGCTTTCCTATGTAGGGCTTCTTCAGGCTGATATCTAAGAGCTTTCATGGCACTTGACAGGTTCCACAGACAATTGGAGATAGGTCTAGTTGCCGTGTGTCCTGAAGCTTATATATATGGAATCTCTGGGTATGAACCAATGGATCTTGTTTTACTCTGTGGTTATGTATGATATTTCGCTGTTTGTGCTGCCAATGCCTGGTCTTACTTTATGTTGTAGTAACTAATATCAGAACTTGTAACTACTGTATATAGAAAGGATTTGAGGCAGTCTAGGCTGACTTGTTCATATAATAGAAGAGAATTCTTAGCCATGTGAGTAAGTATTCAAAACAAAGCAGTTAAGAGAGCAACAATGGCAGACAGGTCTTCTGGACAGAAATATGTTTTTATGTTGTTAATGAGATATGGGTAGGCATCTTTTGTGGATCCAGAGCACAGACTTCAAGGCTCCTAGTGGGTTGGCAGCTGCAAATCCAGCATTGCTGTTCCTTCCTAATAACTGTTTCTGGAACGTTGGCTAAATGAATGACTTACTTCATCAATAAATCAGGCACAATAACAATATCTGAGCCCCTGTGCTTATTTATCCACTGTGCCCAAATACATAAAGATTAAGCACCACTACCAAAACCAGCCCATGGGTAGCAACACTCAGGAAGAGAGCCGGAGGAATTTTCAGCTGTTTCTCAGAAAAAAATGTAAGGAAAAAAAAAAAACAGACATTAAAGGTCCTCTTGGAATGGTATTAATATTTAAGCATTGGAGTGATGTTCAATAATTTTCCCCCATAATTCACATTGTGGCAGGAAAAGGAAATAAAAGTTGGAGTGTCATTTGAGTGCCTGGTTGATTTGATCATAAACAGAGGAAAAAAGGTTATGTTACAGAAAAATAATCACAGTTGAAGCCATGAAAGAACAGGGATAAAAGTGGAAAGTACCTTACCTTTGAGAGTTCAAAGGCATTACTGTCAAAATGGCACAGCTGGCTTAAAGATCTTTGGATGAGCTGAGATGTGCAAAGACGATGATAGGTCAGGGTGGGGTCTAGGGATGGCACCAAAGAAAGAAAGAGAAGAATGTCACACACCTGCCACAAATGTGACTCCAGAGAGCCGTGGATGCTTTATAGTTGTTATTTAGATGTGGAATCATAGAGACAGGGAAGAACGCGGAGACTGAGCATCATCAGCCAGGTTTACAAAGGTAGGGTGCACAGGAAGTGCTCCTTGCTAGGAACCATCTCGACATCTGGCATCGAGCATGACGAGGCAGCAGGGTTATGTGTCCTCCTGTTTCAGGTCTCCTGCTAGGAGACACAAGCCACTGATGTCATAGGACCCCAAATCATCACGGAGAGCAGTGTCGTCTCTGAAAGCTTAAATGCACAGTAATTTGGGTGTTGGAAAGAAATTCAGCTGTCAATCCAAAGAACTGATACTTCACTTCAGTGTGACTATTTCATGCTAGTATGACAATGAATTCACACCCCTTCCGTGCTGCTAGGAACATCCAGCCGTGGGTGTGTCACAGGGACTAGGAGATGAGATGTGTGGTCCATATGGAACATTGACAGCTGGCTCCTGGATGGCCCATTAGCTCCAACTCAGTTTTGTAGCTTTCTTCATTCTCCAATCATCATTCCTCAGAGAAGTTATTATCTCTAATGCTACTTTAATTAAAAAAAAAATTCCCCTAACCAATACAGAATCCGTTTTGGCATCGATAACCTGACCTGATTTTATCTCTAACCTTTCCTGTATATTGGGCTGATTACAATGTAAATTTTTTATGATATAGGGGTTGTTTACTAGTATGTTCTCTTAATACCTTGATTTCTATAAAGTTACTTTGGCCCTAGAAACTGAAAATTTCCCTTTTAACTAATGGTCATTCATTTTATGAATTTGATAGCATTATATTCCATGAAGAGACTTCACTTAGTCATAAATAAAATGTGATGAACAAAAGCCAAACCTGTTCCTAGAAGAATCTTAATACAGAAAACAAACAAACAAAAAGGAACCAACAAAGTAGAATACTAAGCTTCACTGTGCTTGTGGCAGTTAAATATATCTTAGGTAAATTGAATCCTTCTGGATGAATAATTCCAGATAAAAGATGCTGTACCATTGCTAATCAATTAAAATGAAATTAAAAAAATAGAAAACATACAGACTCATTTTAAATTATAATAACCCTTGGCAGAAGTTATCTTTGTAGACTTTAAGACATGATTTTTTACCTTGAGTTCTCTTCCCTCTTTCTGAATAGGAATAAAACACCTGGGTCACAGAGCTGATAAGGCCTGTGTAATTGTTTCCAGTGTGGCTGTTCAGGGAGCCTGGTGTATGTGGTAGGATGATAGGACTTGCCTTTACAGGTAGACCTCAGAGCAAGTGGGAAAGCAGTGTGTGAGATTCATGTACAGACCAGGTGGGCACCTGTGAATTATGCTCATGTGGACTTAAGAGATGACTTAGATATAAAATTTACAATCAGATATTGGCTCACTCAGGACGTACAAAGTCAAAGTTTAACTTTTGGTGAGACAGTATAATTGAAGACCTATCTTAAAAAATACTTTCTTCTGAGCAAATAATTGTCACCTATAAAAAACATTCTTCAACAAAGAATGTTTGTTTTCATTATCTAGTTACCTACTTGGGCTCTCAAAGTTTTGAGTTTTAGTATAATAATGAAAGCAATATAGTAACGAAATAAGTAAAAATGTAAATGCAGTTTGGAAACAATTTAGAAAGTCACGTTTCCACAAGACTTCTAAAGAAATAAGTAAGAATATGTTTGTAAACATCATCTCTTTATAAATTTGCGAGACTTTGTATAAATTAGTATCATTATTGCTTGGAATCTACACTGTCTATCAACTTCCAAAACTCATCCAACTTTTAGAAAATTTAAATGCAAGAGGATAATTTACAATAAAGCTAAGTGATATAAACATTTATTTTTGTATTGAAACAGCTTATATTTTGCAATAATAGTTTTAATCAAGTATGTAACTGACTATAAATTTGGATTTTCTCCAGTTTGGTTGATTGCTATAAGTTTATTTTTTAAATTTGTAAGCTATTTTAAATCTCAGTAGAAAGCTATCTGGTTCCACATAACTGTAATATTATTGCTACTCTGGGAAAGAGTGATTTTACACAAAATGGGCCAGAACTCTCAGATATCACAGTACTGTCTACTAATTAATGTTTTAAATAAATAACTTTAAATATGTATCTTCTATTTAGGTCTTTTCTAATTGTTAAGTAATTGAATATCTATTGAAAAGATAATATATTAAAAGGAAGCAATCACTTTTGAAGCCTCTCCCAGGGGAAATCTGCCAAAGCCAAATATGACCTTGGGTTTTCTCCATACACTATGCTGCCAGGCCTCTAACACTGGAAATGTTCTCTCCACCCACACAGCATCCTCATCCAAGTTCCACAGAGAGATCCAAGTCTCAGGAAAAGCCACCTGCTCCTGTGTGGTGGGAGGTTCCTGCAGGGAAGCCTGGGTGCTCTTGGCATTTATGTTTCTCACACTCCAGTCGCCATCCTCATGTCCCTGCCAGGGCTCTCTTCTTCATCTTCCTGTAAGGGCTCCTTTCTTTAGGACGTCCAACAGACAAGTGCCAACACCATTGAAAAGTTCTAGTGTTCTTGAAAATGGGTGTATTGTAAATGGAGACAGAGACAGAGGAAGTGATCCAGAGATCTGTTTTTAAGGGAAATGCTTTCTCAATTTGTGGTCTTCTGATAAGACACCAGAATTCATTAGGAGCATAACAGGGATCTTTCTTCTTAACAAAGTCACCTTGTTTACACCAAACTTTGAACATCAGTAGTGTAGGACAACATCCGTAAATATCTTAATATCATGTTTATTTTGAATTATGTACTCACCAACATATTCAAATATTGTGCACGCAGGCATGTATCTCTATAGCATGAAAAGAACAGAAGGCCTTTGTAGATAATAATATGAAGATTCATAAATGTGATACACATTGCTTAGGCTTTGTAGAGGGTCATCTTCATGCTCAATGTGATAATAGCATGATGGCAACAATCACAAACTATTACTAGCTTATGGTATCTTGGACACTGCAGTTCTACCCCTGCTGGTAACATTGAGTGCTAACCTTATTTCTGTAAGTGGCGCTGTTTAGTTTCTTGACACTTTTGGATATGCTAGAGATCAGCAGTCAGTTGTTTTAAGATCCTTGTAAAACTGATAGAAATTATCATTAAATGCCTTCAATCAGCCCCACCTCTTCTATGTTTTTCTAACTCTAAACATTAGAAAGATGGGTGAGTTATAAAATGGATGTGCCTCATGAAAGCAGATGTGTTGTGAGCTGTTCCTGGGATTCCTGGTAGAGTTTCAGCCCTGTCTGGGATCTGCATTTGGCTCATATTCTGTGGTCTATTGTGAAGATTCTCTTCTAATGGATACTCACTTAGTAGGGATGAATTTGATTAATGTGGCACAAAGCGTTTTCAAGCCTCTTAAATCATCTCACCTAAACTGTAAACCTTAAGAAAACAGGCAACTATGATGACTGAGCACATGACCTACGCACACTACTTTCCCTGGAGACCTCCTGTACCATGGTTAACATAACATCAGTAGACAGAGGACAAGGGACCCCACAGATAAGTGTCAGACTGTGCTCAGTGGTGGATGATACCTAATTAATGTGTGCCTTAGGATTCAGGTAAAATATGTGGAGGATCATGGTTTCTTTCTTGTGCTTTAGTGGGTAAACTGAGCTCTCTGCACTAGGGATGATACTTTATGTCAACCTCACTTTTACAAATCAGAAAACTTAAGTGGTAGAGGCATAGAATGAAGCTGAGAATGTAGTCAGAATGTCAGAGAGAGCTGGAGAGAGAATAGTTGAAATCACTTCAAAGGCAGACCAAAAAAAAAAAAAAAAGTTGTAAATTCTCTTGTACTCTCAGCCACTGGAAATTTGGTATTATTTTAAGGTAGCCTGGAGCAATGAACTGACAAATGTTTAAATTAAAAATCTGTCACATGCCTCTACCTAACACACTTTTAAACCCATGTTGCTGTGTTGTTCTTATTTTTAAAAATTAAATGTATCTCAAATGTTGTTAAAGTGGGGAGCCATTATTTTTAAAATGAACAAGACAGATGTTTTATTAGCGCTACAAAATTTACTATAAACTCCCTTTGACTGCTGTTTCAAATACTATCTAGTAGCCATTGAACAGATTCTAAAACATACTATTCCCAAAGGAATAGCATGAGCAAGTGTGCTTAATTCACTTGTACTTTCAAAGGCAGCAAAAAAGCATTCAAGTAATATCACTGGCCAAAAAGAAACACTGACTGTCTCATTATATAAAAAGTATCTACTGTAAATTCATTGGCAATAACATAGGAAAATATATATTTCCTTTGTGAATGATAACTTAAAAAGGACAAACCAATGTTTTAGGTATAAGCTGTTTAATTATGTAAATTGTGTAATATGTATGCAGAAATTTTCTAGTCTCAAATTGGATGTTTAAATAAGTGTTTTTTTTACCTTTGATACATCTAAGTTACCATTATAAAATAGGTTCTCATTTCTATTCAAAGCAATTTTTATGTTAATTAGCATATTTTCATTCTTTCAATATGCATATATTAACATCGTATCTGGTTGTATATCTCTAAGCTATATATGAAAATCTTTTAAAGGTTAGGATTGCCAGCCACCATTCTACTATGGATGGGGAAAGGACTCCTGAGCCTTCACAAGCAAACAAAGAGCTAGGGAACATTGATGCCTTCTCAGAGAATCAGTTTTCTGATAGGTTGTGATACTTGGAAAGCTAATCATACTTCAGTGGGAGATCCACACTCGGTATAGTTACACGAAAAATTGAATGCAATCGGTTATAAAACAGAAACAAAAAAGATGATATGAAGTGGGTGGGGTGGATGTATAAGGAGCTGGGGGTGGAGGGTGAATATGATCAAAAGACATCTTATGTAATTCTCAATTGTACAATAAAATAAATGTAAAAATTAGAATTTTCTAAGAGTAATATATGTTTAAAATGCCATTTTGGAGGCTGGGGCTACAGCTTATCAGTAGACTGCCTAGTATGAAGAAGACCTTAGACTTAATCCCACCCCCCATACACAGTTATTTCTATAAAATTTTGTTACAAAAATAATGCTTATTAAGCTAACTGTTGTTCCAGTTACTTACATATTAGTAATGGTATTTATCAATAATTTGAAGAAGTTAGTCCTTCTGTAAAATGATATACAGAGCATTCCTTTATGATTCTGCAAAATAAAAAATTATGTGTGAAAACGTTAATATTCTTGTTTCCTTAATCTGCTTTTAAAAAGACCAAAAATGTATCATCTTTATCTATCTATCTATCTATCTATCTATCTATCTATCTATCTATCTATCTATCATCCATCTTTCTATCTATTATCTATCTATCAATCTGTCTGTCTGTCTATCTATCTATCTATCTATCTATCTATCATCTATTTTTATGAGTATGGGGGCTTTGGTTGCATGTATAGTTGTGGATCAGGGAATACATGATGCATATGGAGGTCAGAAGAGGGTGATGGAGTGATAGATCTTTTAGAACTGGAATTATAGATAGTTGTGAGCCACCAGGTAGGTGCTGGGAACCAAACTTGGATCTCCTTGAGTTTTAAACCACTGAAACATCTTTCTGCCCTACATTCCTATATTTTAAAAGGAATTGAATATAGCCAGACACAATACATGGATATGATGGCTTAGAGGCACAGAGCTTGGTTGTGAAGGTGGCTCTGGTGTGCCTCAGGCATGTATGTGCACTGCCATGCCCACTGACTGGCACTTCCTACTGCAAGCAATTTCCTAACCTTCAAGAGTGTGGTTTCATCTCAGGGACTGCTCATTCTCCTGAGGTAGATACTTGAGGGCACCTGAAACATGCCAAATGATAGCTGTAAGAACACAAATTAGAAACTAGGTGGTGGTGGCACATACTGTTTATTCCAGCTCTTAGGAGGCAGAGGTAGATCTCTGAGTTTGAGATCTAGCCTAGGCTTTAGGGAAAGTTCCAGGATATCCAGGAATTCACAGGGAAATTCTGTCTCAAAAAACAAAGCAAAGCAAATCAACAACACAAATAAGATGTATGGACAGATACTATGAGGGCAGAGAAGTCAAAAGTGTGTTGTGAGCTTATCTGATTACCCATTTCTTTTGTGTGTCTGAGGAAAAGACTTGCTCCATTTAACTGATTATTACTGTATCTTGGGCAAGTCCAGATTAGGATGTAGGTGCTTCTATATTCATGCTGTCTGTTCCCAGACCGCTCTTTACAGTAAGAAATGACACCATTCCATATAGAGCCATATTTCCAGTGTATTGATAGAATGCAATGATACTCCATGATATAATCAATTTTAACAAGTTTTATATTTTAGATTTAGTATTTTATGTGTACTTTATATGCTGGTATGTTTTATACTCATTTTACACATTTAATAGAAAGGCTAGCCTTCCTCAGACCTTTGGGGGTTGTGATGGATTATGTAGAGAGAGCTTTGGGCATTTATTTCAACACTGAGGATCAATATCAAATAAAAGAAGAGGACTACTATGTTTTGATTTGGGACACAGTTTTAGGCACACTATTCTGCATTTTCCCTTTTTATATCAGTCATTTATCTCCATTATTATAGGTTAGGAGGCAGAGATACTAAAGAATGAGCACAGCAGCTAGAGAGTGAATGGGAGCTGCCTTGGGTGGCAGTGCTGGGATTTGGAGTCGTTGACTTTTACTGCAGGGCCTGAAGGATTTCATTATCCCTTTTAATGTACTGCTTGGGATGTACTTGATGCATTCAAAGACAATTTTATTGTACCCAAGTCATTCTTTTATGTGATTTTTGTCTTGCTATAAATTTCTAAGCCTGAATTTCAGTTGTCATTCTGAATTGAAGGATGCTTTCTACATACTTAAACATGGATTGCTGTTAAATGCTAGGTTGTTCTTGGTTTAGTTGTTTGAGGTTCCTTGTGGGTATATGTGTATGCGTACGTGTGTGTGTGTGTATATGTGTGTGTGTGTGTGTGTGTGTGCGCGTGTGTGTGCGAGCTCACATGTGTGTGCCCATGAGCATGCACACACACACACACACACACACACACACACACACACACTCACACACACACACACACTGAATGTTGGAGACATTTCACTTTCCTATTGTGAAACAAATCAAAGGCATAGAAAGGCCAACTACCACTAGCTGACTAAGTTATTAGCACTTGTTTGCTATTTTCCCATGAAGCTCCATTTTGAAAACCAATTTGGGAGGCCGTGGGATGACATACACACAAACCAATGTACATAAATAAAGGGGTGAGTGGGAAAGTGTATTCTTTGCTGGAGTGGCATCAACTACTTCAGAACAGCTCAAATGTCAGTGTGCTTATTAACTACAGCACAGAGAGAGGGTTAACTAGCCTTGGTAGTAGGTGTCTATAGATGAACAGTCTCAGGTTGTAAACATTCAAGAAGAGGAAGCTGAAGTTGCTAGCTTTTGCAAACTCTAGTCAACGTTTGGACCAAATGGGGCTTTTTTTTTTTTTTTAATTGAATTTGACCCTGGGGGAAAGACTTTGCTAGTTTCCTGTAGGTCTGAGGCATTGGTGTTTGACCCGACTGTGGTTGTGTCAATGCTCCACTACACATTCACTGTGGTGTTGATCCACTCTTTGCATAGTCACTAGAGGCCTCTTCACTTCATATGTTCACTTACGGCTTCCTCAGCCCCTCGTGTTTGTTCATGTCTCTCTCATAGCTGATACCTCAGCTGAAACTTGTATGTCTACCATGGGCTGAGCCTCTCTCTCCAGAAGTTTCCCTCCCTTATTGATATCGACAAAGTAAGAGGCAGTGTGGAAATGTGGCAAGACTATAAACTGAAAGATGTTTATGGCCAAGGATTTAATGCTAGCCTGCCATTTCTGTGGTGTTCTCCAAATCTCAGGACCGGCCTACAGCCTAGAAATGTATCAACAACAAAAACATTCATAGAAGTAATAGCAAATAACTTCTTGCCATTTATAATCTACCATGAAGATGAAAAACTGATAATTAATATCTCAATCCCAGAATTACTCAAAAGCTGGCATATTTTTGTGAAGTCCCACACTGTCCCGTCCCACTGCTGTTTACATATTTTGTTTTAGAATATGTGATTTTGTTCAGGTAACTCTACCAAGAGAACTTGATTAGTATTAATTGGAGGTACAAAGTTTCCAATTTTGACATTGCCTTTTGAGAGTAGATGTTTTAATTCTTTTTGTATAAAAAAGGCAAGTAACAGCACTTTTTTGGTGGTCAGCTTGCTACCCGATAAATAAGAAACATGATATTTAAATACTAGATGCATGAATCCTAGCAAGACTTTATTTTATATTATTTTATATTTTGCTTAAACTAGATAAACGAGTGATGTCTAATTTTAGATATAGTCCCAGTATAAACTTCAAACACCACCAAAGAGATTATTCATCTATATTCAGCATTTAATGCAATATGTGAAGTCATATCAGAGGAAATTGGAAGAATGGCACTGAGAAATCGATATAATTCTTGCAAAGCAGCTGATCAAAAGCAAAATATTGAATTAGATGACAAAATGCTCTGTGGGCATTTTTTTTTCTGTTCCACGTAGGTTGACCACACTCCAATGGATGGCTGCAAATCTACGAGTACATGGGCAGCACAAATTGGATTTTGTGAGTTATAAAAGAAACAAATAAAAATGCAGATACAAAGTAGGGAAGGTATAAGGCAGTAAGCATGGAACTGGAGGTTGTTAGAGTCTGAACAGGATGACAATATATTGTATGAAATTCTCAAAAAGTTAAAATAACATTTTTAAACAAACCACAGATATGCTTTAAAGAATATATGAAATTCTGACTTCTAAGAAAATGATATGGAATATCTATTACTTATTAAGAAGTTTCTTATGGTTGGTAGAGAAAGCAAAATCATTCAGTCTTTCTCATAACTTGAGATGAGTTCAGGATAGGAGAAGGTACTGGACACAATACAGCACAGGAAAAAGAAGCACAGTTATAATCAATATTCATTTTACTAATGTCTCTGAGCTTCATGTGTATAAACTGCATGACACCAAGTGTGATTATTGACAAAGAGGCCCCTTGATGTTAAACCTGGTGAAGGCAGGCTTACCGTCTACAGAGCTGTCAGTCACAATGACTGGATTCTATGACTTGACCAATACCAGATGACAATTGATCTTTTTAAAAAAGACATACTAGAGTTCTGCGTAATAACACCAATAGTTTCCAGTCCTCCATCATGAATGTCTTCTTCAATCCTTGCCCTTCCACACAGATATCTGAAAGTGGGAATAGAAGTTGTAAAGTGGTTAGTTTTCCAGAAAGGCCAGAGTTCTGCAGACAAAGGACATTGAATTTAGCATAACTCTACTTCCCCTAAGACGAATGATTCAGTCATCACTGATTATGAGTCTTAATGGTTTGCAGAATAAGACAACTTAAATGATAAGAGTCGAAAATAGGTCTCTGTGTGTCTCCATTACTCTCTTAATCATAAAATGTTATTAATAAAATATAGTGTTATATTAACATATAGATTAAGTTTTACTAAGTGCCAGACATTTTAATAATTAGACACAAGGAGTAGGAAATAAAACTACATATTTTACCAAAATTAAGTAATTCCTCAAAACAGATTTCAGTAACTCAAAACACACATACATATGCACATATATTATGGATATATACATGTAGAAGAGCAACTAAGTAATTAAAAATGGATAAATAGACCCCAATTGAGGATTTTAAATTGTTTACTACAGTACTTGTCTTATATAGAAGAATGCACTAAATGAGAACAGTTGAAACACATGCAAAAAGAAAGTTCATAGATATAAAATCCACAACATGTAACAACAAAAAGAGCATGGATTGTAAGGCTGGATATAAATCAAAACTGGATGATATATTCATAAGAGAATCATACTAGATTCAAAGGTAAAAACAGGTAGAAATGAGGAGGCAAGGAGATGTGCCATGCACTTTGTAATGAAGAGAGAGATGAAGAGCCCAGCTTAGCATCAGTACACGCACTCTTCAGAGTGAAAAGGTCACCAGATTATGTGAATTTTTATCTTACCCCTCCTACCAAGAACAACCTAATTACATAGACTTTTTGTAAAACAAAATTAATAAAACTATAAAACTGGAGGGAATGTACCTGAGAAGGGTGTATGAGTAGTAAGGAAAGCATTCTTGTAAGTTCCATCTAGTTTCCTGTACATTCCTCTTGCAGGATGGCTTAGATACTGTTCTATTGCTGTGAAAACACCCGGATAAAGGCAATTTAGAATAGCAAGCATTTAACTGGGCTTGCTTAAAGTTCCAGCAAGTGAGTCCAACGTCGTCGTCGTGGGTCACGGTGGGAAACATGGTGTCAGGCAGGCAGTAGCAGCAGTTTAGAGAATACACATTGAGGTAGCGACCACGAGGCCAGAAAAGAGCCAACTAGAATGCAATGGCCTTTGAAATCCTCAAGTCCACTACCAGTGACACGGTTCCTCCTTGCAATACTTCCTGATCCTTCCCAAACAGCTCCACCAATAGAGAAATAAACATTCAAATAAATGAATCTATGGGGGCCATTTTTATTCAACCAGCACACCTGATGTCTGCCAAATGTGGGGTGCAGGAAACATGCACCCTGTGAATTTTAATAAGCATGATTCAAAAAGCACTAAAAGCCTTCTTAAGCAGTATCATAAAATGAACTAAGATGATGCATCACAATCCAAAAGAAATCTAAACAATAGCTGCTCTTCTGTACTAAAAATGTCACAGAAAGCCTGATAGTGCCTCCTGACCCATATCAACAAATACCCAGGGAAAATCCTTGTCACTGAGGTTTATAATCAGTCCCTGATGCCTAATAAGGATAATTAATACCAGAGATGTACAGGAAGGAGTGGCTTTTAAAACTACATAAGTTTTGAAGTTTTATTCTACCCAATGGAATGCCACTGGGTATATCAACCACACTCCATGGAAAGACCCATGCCTAGGAGTAGTTAGACCACATGAAATAAATTCTGTGTTTTCTTTGGGAACTTTTGTTTCATTGGGTTTTGTTTTGACATTTTTTTGTTTGTTTGTTTGATTTGGTTTTAGATTTTGTGAGGTTAATTTGGAAAGAGAGTGAGAAATAGCATGAAGTTAGTTAATTACAGAGATGAGAAGGATCTGGGAGGATCCAGGGGAGGGAAACATAAAATATATCATATGAAAAATTCAAATAAGAGAATTTTTTCATTTTTTTGAGATTATAATATAATTATTTTTCCTCTTTCTACCTCTAAAACCCTCTCATATCCCCTTCCTAGCTTTCTTCTGTGGCATTTTTTTCTGTAATTGTTGTTACACATATATGTATACACACACACACACACACACACACACATTTCTAAATACATAAACACAATTTTTCAGTCCATATAATGTTACTCTGTATGTATGTGTGTTTAGGGATGGTCATTTGATATTAGATTATCAATTGATGCTCTTTGCTGGGGAAGAGTGTTTTCCCACTACCTTAGTTAACTATTGTACTTTGAGGTTTCAGGGGTTTTTCTCTTTCCCTATTAGCATGTCTATTGGTCTCTTACCAATGAATGGTGATATTTAGACAGCCATGTTGGCAGACATAGTAGGTGTAACTTCTGACATGACTCAACCTTACAGAAAATTCTCTGATCCTCTGGCTTTTATAATTTTTCCACATCCACTTCCTCAATAACTGCATATAAGGTCTAGGAGTTGTGTTGTAGAAGTTTGAGGGGGCATGGGTCTCCATAACTCTGAATTTTGTCCTGTTGTGAATTTCTTTAATGGTCTCCATTTGTTGTAAAGAGAAGTTTCCTTGGTGGGAGTTGAGACTACTTTTATGTTTGTATAAGAACAAATGTTTAGAATGTAGGTAGAGAGTATGCTGGCTTATTATAATGACTGTTTCAGGTTCTCATCCAACATGTATGACATCACTACTTAGGTAGTGTGCTAAGTTTCCAGCACCAGGCAAAATTCCCCACTTGTTGAACAGGTTTTAAGTCCAGTTATAGAGTGGTTAGTTACTAGGCCATGCTTCATTAGTATCATAGCTGGGATGAGCTGCTGAGTGCTTCCCTTCTTTGAAAGCTTGCATGGTGTCTTCTGGTAACCTTCAGGGAGAAAGCTTTCAAATCAGTTACAGTTCAGTTGCCCCTGGGCTCTGTGTGAAATGTGTTGTGTCTTCAGCAATAGAGACTCACCATATACCTTTGGGGGAGAAATCAAGGACAACGGCAATCACCAATAATGCTTGGGAGTCTCCTTGACAGCCTTGATCAACACTCTAAAGAGGGATGGTCATTACCAGTTATTGGAGTTTTGGTTAGATGCTTTGTAGCTCTTGGTGGTAGTATTGTCAGAGCAAATGAGAAATTTCCATTAAGGCATATATTGATACCTATGCATAGACTTATGTGTATAATGGGCATTTTTCAGGTAGTTAATAGTATGATTTCTTTTTGACTTTTGCAAACAGCCTTACTATTGTTTTTGCCTTCTTGATGCTTCTTCGGTGTTTATCTAATTTCCCCTTCCTTAACTCCAGCCGCTCTATTGTTTTTGCTTATCGTTTCAGATCACACGTTTGCTGCTATTCACACCTGTATTTCTCCTTCCACTTCTCTACAATTTCCCCTTTTTATTTTCTTAGATGTGGAGACACATCTGAAGATTTGGAACTAGTGAAGTCAGATGTAAGACCACATGCTAGATTTCCCATTCTGCATCTGGTTCTCTCACTCAATATGATTGTTTCTAGTGTCATCCACTGCAAAGCTCATGATGCCATTTTTTTTAAACATCTTAGATGATATTTCATAGTGTATGAGTATCACACCATCTGTGTGTCTGATGTAGGGTATTTGGGGTTATCATTTTCTAGCAATTGTTATCAGAACAGCAGCAAACATAGCCGAGCGAGTATGTGTGTAATAAGATTTCGATTCCTTTGGGTATATGTCAAGGACTGGTACAGCTGGCTCATATTGTAGGCTTATTAGCCTGTTAAGGATTCTCTACATTCATTTCGATAATTTCCAAAAACAGTCTGCAGTAGCAACAGAAGTGTATGAGTCTTTTTATTCTGGGTTTAGTGGAGACCTCAAAAGAGCCAGGACTTGGTCTTTACCTAGCAGTCACAGAGTCCTTATCTCTGTTGCTTTGCTCTTAGTGTAGGTAAAGGGGAAACCAGAAGACAGTCTTCCAGCAAGAAAATCCAAGGGGTGGGGCTGGGTGGGGGGAGTTCATCCCTTTCCAAAACACGCAGGCCATTTCCCCAAGTCCCTGGAAGACATAACAACTAGAGTCTTCTAAATGCTTTTTTTCTATGCTCTACCTGCTGCAGAAACAGAGCACTGTGTGCATTTGCATATACTTTTCCGATTCTATTTTCCTCTCCTTGCTGAAAAAAAAAAGTATCTTACAGGATCTGAGCCTGTGTGCAGGCAGCTATGATGAGGGGTTATGTGACTGATATTCTTGGCCTTATATTTAATATGCTGCTTGGAATTCTTGTTTCTTTCTTGTTGTTCCTATCTTCTAAGTGCTAGTAGTGTCTTTCATCTTTGTCCCTATCTGTCTCCATTTATGATTCGCTCTACTCTCTTCTCTTTCTGCCCCCTCTCTGTGTCTCTGTGCCCTGCCTTCCATCTTTCTTTCTCCACCTTTGTCTCTTTTATTCTTTCAGTGTCCTTCCTATCCCATGTCTTAGTCATGGTGTATACTTGTATGCCTACATGTAGGCTTTTCCTATTTTATAACACTATTTAAACACCAAGGAGCCTGGGAGGAAAGTGATGAGATTAACTACTGTGGAAGGGTTGAACTCTCTTCCTTCAGGCTCCTTTTCTTTACTTTCTGCCCTACTTAACTGTCTGAAAAAATAAAATGCCTTTACTCCCAGTACTAAGGAGGCAGGGGCAGGTGGATCTCTGTTAGTTTGATGCCATCCTGTTCCATGAGAAGGGACTCATTCCCAGCACTGATTAGGTGACCAAGAATAAGAGACTAGATAGCTCAGAGCCCCGGAGTAAAGCTAAGTAATACTGCTATCTTTAGATTCTTAAAGTTCATGAGAATAACCGTATAGTATCAATTTCTTGATAAACTCTAGGCTTAGAATTTACATCCAAGCTGTGTGATGAATAATATTGTTATAAAACAATACATATTAATTGACACTGAATCATCTTAACTAAAAAAAAACACAGATTATGTTTTTATTATCAAATCAGATCTGTAGTACTAAAAACAATTTTTATAGAAGTCAAAAAGTTTCAGCTTTTAAACCTATTTCGTCCTATTCATAACTTGTTATTTTAATCATTTTCTATAAAATTCTTTATCTGATAGATGGATTATTCCTTAAATACTTAAACTCACATAAGTGACAAAGATCCCATTTTGATTTAATATCCAATGAAAATCACAATTTAATGGTTATATAATAAATGGTCTTCATTAGCCAGACATTTATTAAATAATCATAAGATTCCATAAGAACACATTTTATTTAAAATTTATATATTAACAATATATAAATTATATATTAAATACAATATATAATATATATTTAAAATTTCACATACATATATACACATATATGCTCAGCAACAAGTTTAAGTTTTTTCTCAGTTAGAATACTTGCTCAAGTTTAGTTAAGATCATAAAATATATAAACATTTTTATGATTGAAATTGCTGTCATTTATCTGTTAAATCCATAAAAACATCACTTAATTTAACATATCAGCAGAGGACTCTGTATTCTGCGTCTTTTTTTTTCTTTTGTATTTTCTCCATGTGGATATTGACTTTTGACGATCCATATAACCCATACATCATATCTGACTAAAGGCTATGAATAAAAAAAAATATTCTATAAAGATTTTCATGAAAATTTTCATCCAAACCATAACATATTTTATCTGCTTTGACTTTGCTTATGTCCAGTGTCGCCTGCCCAAACTAGTGCCAGAGGTTACTCGTGGTCTTTGTTTAATTTGTAATTCCAGTGTGGGTCTGCATAGGTGACCATCAGGGGTATGCATCAGCTAGCTACATATTCCCCACATTGTAGGCACCAGATATGGTCCCGCGTTCTGCCTTGCCTTTCAGGTATGGGAATGCTGCTTGGGCAGGAGAAATGAAAGACACTAGACTTCACTTACCCTATGCCGCCATTGGGTGCTGGGCTTGTGGGAAGCTCCAATGCACCATTCAGGGTGTGGAAGAACACAGCCTTGGATGGGGGACTCAGCCTGAGTGAGAAACAACAGAGGCTGAGGCCAAAGCTGGAGTTCCCTGACTCTCAGGTTTACCGTTTCAGATCACACGTTTGCTGCTATTCACATCTCTATTTCTCCTTCCCACTTCTCTACAATTTCCCTTTTTTATTTTCTTAGATGTGGACACACATCTGAAGATTTGGAACTAGTGAAGTCAGATGTAAGACTACAGGCTAGATTTTTTATTCTGCATCTGGTTCCTTCACTCAATATGATTGTTTCTAGTGTCATCCACTGCAAAGCTCAGAGTCAGGAAGAGAGGGGTCCACGGGTTTGCCAGGTGGAGCCCAGGCCGGGGTTTCCCATTGTCCTGGATATCCAGACACTGCTGGAAGTCACGGGGCATTGGGAACAGAGGGGCTGGTGATAATGAGCCCTAATTAGCTGGGGGAATGGAAACATTGGCTTAGCTCAGCAGTGGCTGGTAAGGGAGTAAGAGGGACCTTTTGCTGGAGACTGAAGTGGTGTAGCTCTGTAGAAGGTTTCTTTCATGCTCCCCACTGTGGTTATTGATGAGAGAGAAAATCCATACTTATCCTGATTATAGACTGTTCATCATGAAAAGTGGATACATACCACCTCCTCAGAGATTAAATAACTTTTGCAGGAAGGAATGTCTGGGAAGGAAAACTACTGTGGAGTTCTGGGCCAGGAATCATGGTAGTGAGTAGGGTAATGCCTACCATCTTCAGATGGGTGCATCTGTGCCAGGGCCTCTGAACCCACTCAATCTTACCAAGTTTCCTGGCACAGTCCATTGCCCGACTGTATATGAAACTTTAAAAGAACTAATAAACATTTTTTAAAATGTACAATCAAAATGGAGCTACCTCCAGGTAAGAAGATCCCTGGAAACCCGAGATAATTAAAACCATATATTTGACTTTAGAGAGTCACTGATAGACCAAGAGACTTTCTTGGTTGTCATGTCAATCTTTGTGCTTTTGTAAGCAAACTTTGAAGCCTATTTCAATGGTTTGCTGACATGGTAGAAACTTCAAACTATGTAAGAATTTGTGAAAATGCATAACAGAATATGCAGAGTTACATATTTTTTACACATAAAAATTTAAAAAGCAGATATATAAATCTTTATTTTGTGGGTATTTAAACAGTGTCCGATGCATATTATTCATATCATAACCTTTTACAATTCACTAAAACCTCTGTGACTCACCCAATGTAGTGACTAAAATGTACCTGTCTTGTTTACAACTTATCACTTTTCATACTCTTCTTATTCCCTAAGATAATATTAAGTGTGGAGTTAAGTTCAACTCTTAAAAGAACCAGCTGCTATTCCAGAGGACACAGGTTCAATTCCCAGCACCCACATGACAACTTAGAACTGGCTATAGCTCTAGTTCCAGTGGATCCTATGACCTTTTATGACATCTGCAGGCTCCAGGCATGCACATGGTGCATAGACCTACTTGCAGGCGAAACACTCATATGCATAAAATAAATATTAAATTAAATAGGAAAGTATCAATTGTTACAGTTCCTATCATAGCTTGCTTCTTTGTTGCTGTGATAAATGTTCTGACTAGAAGCAACTTGAAGAGCATAGGGCTTGTTTCGCGTTATAGTTTACAGTCCATCTTGAAGAGAAGCCAAAGGAGAAGCTTAGTGCAGAAGGCTGAAGCTGAAACCACAGAGGAATGCTGCTTATAGGTTTGCTTCCCCCAGCTTGCTCAGCTACCTTTCTTAGAAAGTCCAGGCTCACCTACCCAGGAATG
The DNA here is from genome assembly GCF_000001635.26 of Mus musculus. Lineage (NCBI taxonomy): Eukaryota > Metazoa > Chordata > Mammalia > Rodentia > Muridae > Mus > Mus musculus. Next base: position 85,541,227 of record NC_000084.6, read on the forward strand.
GCTCCACATGGGCTGTTGATACCTACAATTACCAGTTAAGGAAATTACCCACTAACATGTTCACAGTCCAATATGATGGAGCAAATTCCTTAGTTGTAATTTTCTCTTCCCAGGTATATCCAGGTCTGGGTCAAGTTGTTAAAACAATAGGCATAGCAATAAGTGTGTCACATATGTGGTAAGAAACGTAGAATTTCTGTTACATATTTAATGTGAGAATGCTTGCTCTTCTCAAGAAGAACTATGGCACTAGTGCCAAGAGTGGTCAGTGAATGGCTGGAATCAAATACAGAATACAGACCAATGTCTGTACCTTGATGAGTAGTGGAAAAGGAAAATATAGAAATGAATCAGACAAAAAGAACCTGTATGTCGTGGGGAGCTGGCTCACTGAATAAAATGCTTCCTCTCTGATGATGAGGTCCTGAGGTTTGATTCCCAGTAGCCATTAAAATCCAGGTATGGTGGCACATTCCTTTAACTTTTATAATTAGAAAAGGAAACAGGAGGATCTTAGAAGCTCTCTGACCAATTGGGCTTGCTTCTCCAGCAAACTCCAGATTCAGTGAGAGATCCCATCTCAAAAAGTATGTGGAAAATCACATTGATACATAAGCCATGATACACAACCTGCCTGTATGCAGAAAGTGTTTTCCAACACATATACACACACTTGTATATGCATATACATGCACACACACACACACTACATACAGATCACACTAAACATTTTTATCCATCTCTTTATGTATCTATGTATTGATATATGTAGGCTTACATTTTTCAAAATGTACTGCTAATAAGGGTATTTAAATGCTTTAAATTCCCTTCTAGCCCGCCACCCACCAGAGGTAGTAGAAATGAAAGGTTTAATAGGGCAAAGGAGAACACGGATCTGTTTAGAAATAGTTCTTCAGAGCAAATTTAATCTGTGTTGTTAGGATATCAGCAGTTCAGTTCACAATCATTAGTGTTACCTTGAGCTACTAGCAAACACCATGTACAAGTTAGCAATGGTTGTTCAATCCCGAAGAAACCACAAGGCTGTGCCAATTGGCTGGAGTCTGAGGAAGTGGCAGGCAACGACCAGAAGTTGTTTGGTGCATTTCTCCATGAAGTCATGACAAATGATGACAAGCAAAGAATGGCAAAGCAAGTCAATATAATACAGTGTGTCAGTGAAGACCAAAATCAGTAAAGCTCAATGATGACCAGCAAAGAATGGTAAGGCATAACAATACCACAGAGAGCATCAGCCACTGTCTGTTGGGTTACATTTATACCCTTTCCAAACATCGGGTGTTTTCTAAAGCATCCACTCTAGCAAAATACCACATGCCCCTTTTCCAGGCTGCTTTCAGAAAAAAACAAAAACAAAAACAAAAACAAAAACATGTGCATGTTCTTAGGAAAACATCCTCTCATCAGACAGTTTCCATAAAACATCACATGACACAACTGAGTCTCCAAAGGAACAAGAAATTTCCACTTCACACGCATGCATGGATGTATCTACCTGTTTGACTATCATCTTCTATCATTTGATACTTGCAAGTAGGTATAAATATGATGGAGTAAAATTTTATGAATATAGATTATGTAAAAAGTTGAGAGAAACATAATTTAGAAGTCAATTGTTTAATTATAGGTTTGAGCTAAAATAACTCAAAAAATTTTAGAACAAGACTAGTTAAGTATAATGCAATCAAATATATGCTTTTTCCTACAATCACATTGCCAAACGGCTCTTTATCTTTATACATGATGAATGCTCTTTATAAACTTGTCAAACTATGTGTTTACATTTGACCTCTTTAGATCTCTTCTTTGACTTAAGCAGTAGGAAGTTATCATCACCTTCAGATAATTTCTTTTAACTGGACACATGGAGGTGTTTTGGATACATAGAGATGTTCTGCCAATCTCCCCTCAGAGTGTCCTTTGGGCCATCATCTGAGGTATTTTACTGAATTGCTAGGACTGAATTCTACTCCCAAGGTGATAAGTGGAACTTCACCTTCTCTATACTGCGGCTATAACTGGAAACAGGTTATGCAGTTTTACCTAGTTAGAATTTGACTGTTTCAGCTGTCCCTACAAGGAACATGAACTGTGAGAGTAGAGACACTCACAGAAAAGTGCACTACTCAGAGTGTCAAATGGAGTGACACATTTGTAAGCCGAGGAATACAGAGCACAGCACAGAGGGAACTCTCAGAAGCAGAAAAGAGAGATCTTGCCTTCCAACTTCTGCAAAGAGCTTTGCCCTACACCATCTTGAATGTGGACTTCTATCACATCCACAAGACTTAATTTTTGTGATTGCAGGTAGCCCAGCTGAAAATTGAATCTTCAGCAACAATAAAGAGAATTACAATATTGATATGATCCAAGGTCACCAATTAGCTTCATCTTACCTTAAATATTGCCTTTATAATAAAGTTATATGAGATACAATAAATTTAACATTGTTGGCATTAAGTTGTTGCGGGAAATTGGCAGGCAATGGCCGACCTGTTTTTATCTCATGGAGATTCTGACTCTGAACTCCACAATCTCTCCACTCAGCTCACTAGGTCCCCACTGGTGAGTCTCTACCATGGCAGCCCTGTGCTTCAAATCCCCCACGGCCTTTGTGGAGCACATCTGGCAAACCCATGCTTGGCCGCCATACCTTTCTCTCTTAAACCCAGATGAGCCGCTGCGTCAAGACCATCCAGAAACTGCCACAGCCGGGAATCCATCCCATAAACAACCACCAAACCCAGACACTATTGCAGATGCCAACAAGAGCTTGCTGACAGGAGACTGATATAGCTGTCTTCTGAGGGGCGCTGCCAGTGCCTGACTAATACAGAACTGGATGCTCATAGCCATCCATTAGAAGGAGCACAGGGTCCCCAATGAAGGAGCTAGACAAAGTACTCAAGGAGCTAAAGGGGTTTGCAGCCCCTTAGGAGGAACAACAATATGAACTAACCAGTAACCCCAGTGCTCCCTGGGACTAAACCACCAATCAAAGAAAACACAGGGAGAGACCCATAGCTCCAGCTGCATATGCAGCAGAGGATGGCCTAGTTGGTCATCAATGGGAGGAGAGGCCCTTGATCCTGTGAAGGTTCTATACCCCAGTATAGGGGAATGCCTGGGCTCGAAAGAGGGAGTGGGTGGGTTGGCAAACAGGGAGAGAGGGGAGAAGATAGGGGCTTTTTTAGAGGGGGAAACTAGGACAGGGAATAACACTTGAAATGTAAATAAAGAAAATATCTAATTAAAACAATAATCAGAACCTTTTCAAATTGAAAAAAAAAAAAAACCCACAACACAAACTTAGTTTAGAAACAATAGTAACTCAGTCTCTGGGTGCAACAACTAAAATCTAATCTTGTAAGCCTTATTAAAATCTGTTTCCTCCAGTGGCAGGTCCACAAGGATACTGGGAAACTCTAGCAGCTACATCTTACTGTAACTCTGCTGTCCCTGTTCCAATGAAGACTAACTCTCTCTATCTTCTGTCCAACCCGGATGTCCCACCTACTCCCGCAGTAATTGAATCCTTTATTCATTGGGGGATTGGTTCACAAGAACAGCGACAGGTCCATACCCTACATTAAGTAATTTTAGTTCTTTCTACCAAAATGGCTTTAACAGAATTATCATCCTTTTTAGATTAAATCCTTCTCTCTATGCCAGTTTTGTTATCATTCATCCATTAATTGATTATAAATTTAATTCCCTGTCTTGGCTACTATGAATAATGGGACAGTGCACATAGAAGTACACATATTCTTTGACACACTAATTTCACTTAAATATACAACTAGTTTGGTTCCTGGGTCATAAGGTACATTTTTGGAACCTCAGTCATAGTTTTAGGAATGACTCTATTGTTTTATTTTCCTCAAGAGTTCAAGGAGTCCTCTTTAAAGAAATCCATTCTTCCATTAATGCCTGTTAATTTTCAGGTTTTTTTTATAAAAGCCATTCTAATAAATATAAGGTCATATGTCTTTGGGGGTATAATTTGCATTCTCTATGGCAATATAATGTTACTCTGGCAATAGTAGATTTGTTGCTTAAAGCTAAGACATGCAGTATCTGCAGTTTTGCTCTTTATGCTTAAGATTGCTTCAGTTATATAAAGTCCCAGACATTTTAGATTCAGATTTTATATATCCATGAAAATGTCATTGATATTTTCATCAGAATTAATTGAATCCATGAATACGTGTCAGTAATATGAACATCTTAAGAATATTAACTTTTCTGAGACATGCATGATACACTCTTCATCTAGTTTCCTTAAGTTTTTCATAAGCGTATCTTATTTTTTATTTATTTGTTGTGGGTGCATGTATGTATGTGTAGTGGATGCATGTCTGTGCTCATGTGTGAGGAGGCTAGAGGAAGATGTTCGGTGTCTTACTCTATCATTCTCCTCCTTATGGCTTTGAGGAAGGTTGTTTCAGTTTCACTGAACTAAACGCTTGCTCTTTGAGCTAGTCTGACTAGTCGTGGGTCCCTGAGTTTCAGCTGTCTCTACTACCACCTCCAATACTATAGTACAGACACATGCAGCCAGAGCTCTGTTTTCATGTGGGTACTGGAGAGACAAACTCAGGTCATCATGTTTGCACAGAAATCACAGCAAACATTCTTCTCAATGGAGTTATCTTTTTAACCCATCATAAATATTTGAGACTCTCCTAATTATTGATCTTTCATTAAATAGACTTCTAAGTATAGATACTATTCTATAGTCATTGAGGTTGAGAGTATTTTCTTTATTTTTTTTTTTTTGCTTAGTTAATTGCTAATATAGAGAAATGATACTGATTTTACATGTTGGCTTAGACCCTATGAGCAAACTGATTAGCTCTCAAAGATCTTTCTTGAAATCAATCAAAACTCTCTCTTGCGTTTTTTTTTCATCGTTTAAGATGTCTTCTCTTGACTCTAGCTACATATGAATCAAAAGATGGTCTAGTCGGCCATCACTGGAAAGAGAGGCCCATTGGACTTGCAAACTTTATATGCCCCAGTACAGGGGAACGCCAGGGCCAAAAAGTGGGAGTTGGGGGGAGGGGTATGGGGGACTTTTGGGATAGCATTGGAAATGTAAATGAGGAAAATACCTAATAAAAAGTATATTAAAAAAAAGGAAAACACTTTCCATCTTCACTAGAGTATGTGGTGTCATTTGTGTATCAGTGATTCAGGTCTCTGTTGAACGGAAGCATGTACGATTTTTCTGAAAGTTTAACTGAAGGATTTTTGTTTTTAAAAGTTTTTTTGTGATGATGAAATCATTATATTGATGTTGCCTTCCTTAAAAGTATATAGTACACATATAGACTGACCTTTTTTTGACCTAATTTTGCATCCCTGGGAAACATTGAACTTAGTAACAGTGAACAGTTGTTTCGAAAGGCTTCTGAAATCAGCCTGTTGGTGTCCTGTTGAAGACTTAAATATGCTCATCAAAAAAAGTCATATGTGATATTTTAACTCTATTTTCTCTCTCAAGGTAATGCTGACCTCATAAAATTAGCAGTGCTTCTTTTCAATTTTGGAACACGTTTGTAAATTATTATCATTGATTCTCGAAGAAATTCAATAAGAAAGTATCAGGCCCTGAAGCATTTCCTGCTAAGGTGGGAAGTTTTATAGCTGACTTGCTTGCTTTGTGACTGTGTCTTTCCCTTCAAGACTCAGGTTGGGTGTATCTAGGAACCTGCACTTTGCTTTTAGATTTTCAGTTTGATGCCAAGTGGTTGTCCATGCAGATCTTATCATTGTCTTTTTAACGCATCAACCTCGATGCTTTTCCATCAAATATACCTGGATTTGAGTATTCTCTCTGTTTGTTAGTCCTGATAGATATTTATTATTAGGAACCTGAGAGATGTTTTATCATTTGGCATATTCTATTTTATAGAATATTTCACATGAGCTTGAGAAGAATATGCGTTGCTCCTTGTTTGGATGGGAGATTCTGCGAATGTAAGCTCACAATAGAGTTTCCGAGTGTTGTTATTGCTGTTCCTGTTGGTTTTCTTTCTGGATGATCAGCGGTGCTGGAAACCATTCAACCTAATTAAACAAAAGACCTGAAGAGCCCAATGACCTGGGCTTAAGCTCCATTTTATATTGCATGCCTTTTTTTTTTTTCTGGGGGGGGGGTTATTTCTTTAGAAAACACCCTTTCATCAGTTGACTCACTCAATTCTCTTTGGAAGTTTTGTGACTATGGGATAAATAAGTTATTGACCTTGCCTTTATCAAATTTGATTGCTTTGAAGGAAAACTGATCATGTATGTTAAAGAAAGTAGGTAGTAGTTAGTTACGTTTAAAAAAAAATCCATGGTGTGGCTAATAATAATTTCCTAGAATTTTTTCTCTTAAGATTTGTATTTTACATTTTATTATTATTTGTGTGTATGTGTGTGTATGTATATGTGTGAGTGTGTATGTATGTTTGTGTGTGTGAGTGTGATTTTGTGTGTGTGTGTGTGTGTGTGTGTGTGTGTGTGTGATTAATAGGCCAGCTTTCAGGAGTTGAGTCATAAGGCTTAAATGGCAACTGTGAGCACTTTTCCTGACCGAGCCTTCCCTTTGTCCTCAGGAGTTTTTTGTTTGTTTGTTTGTTTGTTTTGTTTTGTTTTGTTCCCCAAGTCACTAATTTTCTATTTGTTTCTTGTTTCTTCTTTTCTAATCTGCTTTTAATGTTCTTTGAACAGAGTTTCCACCTTTCTTATCACTCCGACTTTCTATTGTCTTTCTTGTGTGAAATTTTTATAATAAAATTCTTAAGTCAGAGGCTTCAACAATTACAGCACCCAGTGTAAATTTGGTGTTTGTTCATTCCGAGTGAAGCTAAGGCTAAGAATATTTTGAGGAAATAAAAGCACCTGATATCTAAATATCTTTTTCACAAAATGAAAGGTATGAACTTCCAGAGGGTCAATTCTAGAGGAGATTGGTTTTTGAAATCATGAAAGGAATTAAAACACAGATATGGAATCTCGATTCAATTCAGAGCCAACCTCTTAGTAAACATTTCTTATCAGTCAGAACTGGGGTGACCATTCTTCAGCTCTCTGTAGATTTTAGATATTCGGAGCACTAGCCTACCATCTGGCTTCAGCACACTGGCAGGGAAAATGCAATGTAACATTCTCTAACAAGAATATGAACATTTTAAAAATTATTCTGCTTAGTCTTGCTTTCTTCTCATTCCTTTAGGCAATTAAACATGTTGTCTGTCATGCTACTAAAGTACTCTCTGGATCAAAAGGGCTTTTTGATGTTTCAGAGTCTCATTTCTCCCTTGAGATTTTTCCATAATGGTTTATGTATGGGTCAGCGCTTGAAGGAGAATGCAGAAATACAAAGTACTTCTCATACCCTGGGCACACCCATTGCTGGCTCTGCAGAAGAAGCAATTCAGGCAATTCCCAGTCTTATATTGAAATAGGCAAATCTTCAGGGTAACAAAGAAGAGGGCAAACTAAAATCTTCTATGAGATATACAATTCAATTCATGCTTTTCAATAGAAATTGCAAAATGACCAAATTCAAGGTTATCTTGGTATCACAGGTAAGACTTGTTATGAAGAACTCACATATAGAAAAACATCCTGAGAAATTTGGAATATGCTACTAATTTTTTCATTTTTACATTTTGATATTTGAATGTTCTTTTTATTGATTATTGTTTTTCTTAATTAATTAATTTACTTTACATCTGCATTGCAGCTTCCCTTCTTTCCTTTCATTGTAGTCCATTCCTCTCAACTCACCTACCACTACCCACACATCCTTTCTCCTCAGAAAAAGAAAGGCCTCCCATGGATATCAACCAACCTTTGCGTATTAAGTTGAAGTTGGTCTAGCTGCATCTTCTCCCACTGAAGCTGCACAAGGCAGCCCATTTGGGGGAGAAAGATGCAAAGGGAGGCAACAGAGTTAGAGACAGCCCCTGCTTGTGCTGTTAGGGGTCCCACATGAAGACTAAGCTGCACATCTGTTGCATATGTGCAGAGATCCTAGGTACTTTCCATGCCTGCTCTCTGGTTGGTGGTTCAGTCCCTTGAGAGTCCCTTTGGGCACAGGTTAGTTGAATCTGTAAGTTTTCTTGTGGTGTCCCTGACCATTCTGGCTCATTCTATTCTTCCTCTCTCTTGTCCATAGGATTCTCCAAGCTCCACCTAATATTTGGCTGTGGGTCTCTGCATCTGTTTTCATCAGCTGCTGGGTGAAGACTCTCAGATGACAGCTATGTTAGGCTCCTGTCTGAATACAGCATAATATCATTACTAGCACAGGGGTAGGCTCCCTATCATGGAGTGATTCTCAAGTTGGGTAATTGGTTGGCTATTCCTTCAATTTTGGCTCCATCTTTACCTCTGCACAGTATGGAGACAGGACAAATTGTGAGTAGAAAGTTTTGTGGATAGGTTGGTGTCCCATTGCTCCATTGGAAGTTTTCCCTAAATAGAGGAGATGACCATTTTTGACTCCATATTGCCCATCACTACGAATCTTAGCTAGGGTTATGCTCATAGATTCCTGGCAGTTTTTATTGTGCTAGGTTTCTAGCTTATCCCAGAGAAGTCCCCCACCAATTTAGTTCTCTCCCATCATCCTCCCCAAACTTGATCCCTCCTGTTCCCTTCCAAACACCTTTCCATACATTTCCCTTCCTCCATCTACCCCTGATGTCTTTTCTATTTCTCACTCTCAGTGAGATGGAAATATCTCTCCTTGGGCCCTCCTTGTTACTTAGCTTCTTTGGGTCAGTGGATTGTAGCATGGCTATCTTGTACTTTAGGGCTAATTACTTATAAATGAGTACATATCATTTTTCTGAGTCTGGATTACCTCGTTCAAGATGATCTTTTCTAGCTTCATCCATTTGCCTATAAATCTCATGATGTCATTTTTTTAATAGCTGAGTAATACTCCATTGTATAAATATACCACATTTTACTTACCTATTATTTGGTTGAGAGGCATCTAGATTGTTTCCAGTTTTGGGTTATTATGAATTAAGCTTATATAAACATAGTTGTGCAAGTATCCTTGTGGCACATCTTTTAGGTATATACCCAAGAATGGTATTGATGGGTCTTAAAGGTAGATCTATTTCCAGTTTTCTGAGAAAACAACCAATTTAATTTCTGAAGTGGTTGCAGATTACATTCCCACCAGCAATGGAGGAATGTTCCCCTTGCTCCACATCCTCAACAGCATGTCACTTGATTTTTGATCTTAGCCTTTTTTTGCATGTGTAAGGTAGAATCTCAGTCATTGTGACTTGCATTTCCCTGATGACTAAGGAGACTGAACATTTCTTTAAGTGCTTCTTGGCCATTAGGGAGAATTCTGTTGAGAATTCTCTGCTTAGATCCTTAGCCCATCTCTTAATTGGGTTATTTGGTTTGTTGATGTGTAATTTCTTGTGTTCCTTATATATTTTGGATATCAGTCCTCTATAGGATATAAAGCTAGTGAAGGTTTTTTTTCCATTCTGTAGGCTGTCATTTTGTCATTTTGATGGTGTCCTTTGCCATAGAAGCTTTTCAGTTTCATGAGGTGCCATTTATTAATTGTTATCTTACAGCTTGAGCTGTCAATAGTTCACAAAGTTGTCTCCTGTGCCAATGTGTTCAATCTATTCTCCACTTTCTCTACCGTCAGATTTAGTGTTTCTGGATTTATATTGAGGCCTTTGATCCATTTGCAGTTGAGTTTTGTCCAAAGTCATAGATATGGAGCTGCCTGCATTCTTTTACATGCAGACATCCAGTTATACCAGCAACATTTATTGGAGATGCTTTCTTTTTCTGATTGTATACTTTTGGCTTCTTTGTCAAAAATTCAAAGTCCATTGGTGTGTGTGTGTTTACTTCTAGGTCTTCAATTCAGCTCCACTTGTTAACTTGTCTGTTTTTAAGGCAACCACATGCAATTTTTATTAATAGTGCTCTATTATGCAATTTGAGAACAGGGATGTTGATGTCCCAAAGTTCTTTTACTCTACAGCATTGTTTTAGATAGCCTAGGTGGCTTTCTGTTTGTTTGCTTTTCCATGTGAAATTGAATGTTGGTTTTTCAAGGTCTGTAAAGAATTGTGTTGGTATTATGAGAATTGCATTAAATCTGTAGATTGCTTTTGATTAGATGGTCAATTTTTCTATATTAATCCTACTGGCCCAGGAACATGTACAATCTTTCCATCTTTTGATATCTTCAATTTCTTTCTTCAAAGCCTTGAAATTTATGTCATATAGGTCTTTCACTGACTTGGTTAAAGCTACACTAAGATATTTTTATATTATTTGTGGCTATTGTGAACTGTTTTGGTTCCCTAATTTCTTTTCTATCCCATTTATCATTTGTATAGAGAAAGGCTATTGATATATGTGTAGAGATGTATTAATTTTGTATCCAGCCACTTTGCTAAAAATGTTTATCAGCCGGATGAGTTCTCTGGTAGAGTTTTTGGGATCACTTGTCTATTTTACAATATCACCTGTGAATAGGGATACTTTGACTTCATCCTTTCCAATTTGTATCCCCTTGATCCTCTCTAGTTGTCTTAATGCTCAGTCTAAAAATTTAAGCACTGTATGGAATAGTCATGGAAAGAGTAGACGGACTTGTCCCTAATGTTAATGAAACTGTTTTAAATTTCTATCCACTTAATTTGATGTTGGCTATTGGCTTGTTGTATATTACCTTTATTATTGTTGTTATTATTATTATTATTATTATTATTATTATTATTATTATTTGGTATGCACTTGTATCTCTAATCTCTCCAAGATTTTATAATGAAGGGGTATTGAATTTTGTCAAAGGCTTTTTTCAACATCTAATGAGATGATAAAATATTTTCTTTTCTTTTTGTTTATATCATGGATTATATTGATGGATTTTCATATATTGAGCCATCCCTGCATTCTTGGAATGAGGCATAGGTGATCATCATGGATGGTGAGTTTGATGTGTTCTTTGATTTGCTATGTGAGTATTTTACTGAGTATTTTTGCATCAATGCTCATAAGGAAAATTGGTCTAAAACTCTCTTTGTTTGCTGAGACTTTGGGTGGTTTGGGTATAAGGGCGACTGTGGCATCATGAAATGAATTTGACAATATTCCTTCTGTTTCTGTTTTGTAAAATAATTTTAGATGTATTGAGATAATCTCTACTTGGAAAGATTAGTAGAGTTCAGTAAAGTCATCTGGTTGTGGGCTTTTTTTGGGGAGGGGGGATTTTTATTGACTACTTTAATTTTATAAAAGTTAAAGGTGTTTTTTATTTTTTTTTTACCTGATCTTGATTTAACATTGGTAAGCATTATCTATCAAGAAAATCATCCATTTCATTTAGATTTTCCAATTTCATGATGTTCAGGTTTTTGAAGTAATATTTAATGATTCTTTGGATTGCCTCATTGTCTGTTATTATGTCCCTTCTCATTTCTGATTTTGTTATTTTGGCTATTCTTTATCTTCCTGTTAGTTAGTTTGGCTAAGGCTTTCTCTATCTAGTTGATTTTCTTAAAGAATCAACTCTTGAATTTTGTTGATTGTTTTGTATTATAATGTTTTAAATTTATTTATTTTTTTACACTCCATATTTCTCCCCCTTCCCACCAACCCTCCAACTGTTCCACATCACATAACTCCTCCCCACTCTTATTTCTCCACATGGATGTCCCCACCCCCCAACTCACCTGACCTCTAAACTCCCTGGAGCCTCCAGTCTCTTGAGGGTTAGGTGCATCATCTCTGAATGAACACAGACCTGGAAGTCCTCTACTCTATATGTGTTGGGGGGTTCATATTAGCTGGTGTACTCTGTCTAATGTTTGAGAGATCTCCGGGGTCCAGATTAATTGACACTGCTGGTCCTCCTACAGGATCGCCCTTCTCCTCAGCTTCTTTCAGCCTTCCCTAGTTCAAAAACAGGGGTCAACTGTTTCTGAATTGGTTGGGTGCAAATATCTGCATCTGACTCTTTCAGCTGCTTGTTGGGTCTTTTAGAAGGCAGTCATGCTAGGCCTCTTTTTGTGAGTGCTGCATAGGCTCAGTAATAGTGTCAGGCCTTAGGACCTCCCCTTGATCTGGATCCCACTTTGGGCCTGTCTATGGACCTTCTTTTCCTCAGGATCCTCTCCATTCCCATCCCTGTAATTCTTTCAGACAGGAACAATTATGGGTCAGAGATATGACTGTGGGATGGCAACCCCATTCCTCACTTGATATCCTATCTCCCCGCTGGAGATGGGCTCTATAAGATCCCTCTCCCTACTGTCAGGCATTTCATCTAAGGTCCTTCCCTTTGATTCCTGAGAGTCTCTCACCTGCCAGGTCTCTGGTGCATTCTGGTGGATCCCCCAATCTCTGATTTCCTGAGGTTGCCAGTTTCCATTCCTTCTTCTGGCCTTCAGGGCTTCAGTCATTTTCCCTCATCCAATACTAGATCAGGTTCTCCTCTCCTCCCCACTTCCTCCCCTCCCAACCACTTTTCCTTCCAGGTCGATCCCTCTCTCCTCACTTGTGATTTCTTCTCTCTCCCAAGTGGGACTGAGGCATCCTCACGTGGGCACTTCAGATTGTTGACCTTTTTGAGTTCTGTGGACTGTATCTTGGGTATTCTCTTCTCCTTCCCCTTTTCTCCCTCCCTCCCTCCCTCCCTCCCTCCCTCCCTCCCTCCCTCCCTCCCTCCCTCTCCTCCTCCTCCTCCTCCTCCTCCTCCTCCTCCTCCTCCTCCTCCTCCTCCTCCTCCTCTTCTTCTTCTTCTTCTTCTTCTTCTTCTTCTTCTTCTTCATTTTTTGGCTAATATCCACTTATTAGTGAGTACATACCGTGCATGTCCTTTTAGGTCTGAGTTACCTCACTCAGGGTGATATTTTCTAGTCCCATCCATTTGCCTGCAAAACTCGGGATGTTCTCATTCTTAATAGCTGCATAGAATTACATTTTGTAAATACCACATTTTCTGTACCCATTCTTCTGTTCTGGGACATCTAGGTTGTGGCTATCACAAATAAGGCTGCTATGAACATAGTGGAACATGTACCCCTGTGGCATGGTGGGGCATCTTTTGGGTATTTTCCCAAGAGTGGTATAGCTGGGTCTTCAGGTAAATCTATTTCCAATTTTCTGATGAACCTCAAGACTGATTTCCAGAGTTGTACAAACTTGCAATCCCACCAGCAATGGAGGAGTGTTCCTCTTTCTCCACATCCTGTCCAACATGTGATTTCACTTGAGGTTTTGATCTTAGCCATTCTGATTGGTATAAGGTGTAATCTCAGGGTCATTTTGATTTGCATTTCAGTGCCATCCCTATTAAAATCCCAACACAATTCTTCAAATACATGGAAAGATCAATTCTCAAATTCATCTGGATAGACAAAAGGCCCAGAATAGTGAAAATAATTCTTAACAATAAAATAACAACTTGGGGAATCACCATCCTTAACCTCAAGTTTTACTAAAGAGCTATAGTGATAAAAACTGCATGATATTGAGACAGACAAGATACAGATACAGAGACAGACAAGTTGATCAATGGAATAAAATAGAAGATCCAGAAATAAAACCACACAGTTACGTTCACTTGATCTTTGACAAAGACATCAAAAATATACAGTGGAAAAAAGAAAGCATCTTAGATAAATGATGCTGGTTTAACTAGCTGTCTTCATGTAGAAGAACGAAAATAGACCCATATTTGTCACCTTGTACAAAGCTTAAGTCCGAGTGGATCAAAGACCTCAACATAAAACCAGATACACCGAATCTATTTGAAGAGAAACTGGGAAAGAGCCTTGAACTCATTGGCACAGGGAGGAATTTCGTAAATAGAACTCCAATTGCTCATGCTCTATGGAAATGGAGAGGATCCCAAGGAAAAGAATGTCCAGGAACAGGCCCAAAGTGGGATCCAGGTCAAGGGGAGGTCCTAAGGCCTGACACTATTACTGAGCCTATGGAGCACTTACAAAAAGAGGCCTAGCATGACTGCCTTCCAAAAGATCCAACAAACAGCTGAAAGAGTCAGATGCAGATATTTGCACCCAACCAATGGACAGAAACAGTTGACCCCTGCTTTTGAATTAGGGAAGGCTGAAAGAAGCTGAGGAGAAGGGCGATCCTGTAGGAGGGCCAGCAGCCTCAATTAATCTGGACCTCCTAGATCTCTCAAACACTGGACCACCAAACGGACAGCATACACCAGCTAATATGAGGCTCCCCACACATACAGAGTAGAGGACTTCCAGGTCTGTGTTCATTCAGAGATGATGCACCTAACCCTCAAGAGACTGGAGGCTCCAGGGAATTTAGAGGTCAGAACAGGAGGTGAGGTAGGGGGGGCATCCATGTAAAGATGGGGAGGTGGAGGAGGTATGGGATGTGGAGCATTCGGAGGGTGGATGGGGGTAAGGAATGGAATATGGAGTATAAAAAATAAATTAATTTAATAATAAAAAAAGAAAAAAAAGAATTGATAAATGGAACCTTATGAAACTGGAAAGCTTCTGTAAGGCAAAGAACATAGTCAATAAGACAAATCAGCAACCTACTGATTGGGACAAAAAATCCTCACTAGCCCCACATTCAATTGGAGGCTAATATCCAAAATATATAAAGGACTCAAAAAGTTAATCACCAGAAAACTAAACAACCCAATCAAAAAAATGGGGTATAGAACTAAACAGAGAATTCACAAGTAAGGAATCTAAACTGGCTAAGTAGCACCTAAAAAATGTTCAAAGTCCTTAGTGATCAGAGAAATGTATTATTCTTTTTGTTTTTAACTTACTGATTTTAGTCCTGAGTTTGATTATTCCCTGAAGTCTCCTCCTCTTGGAGGTGTTTGCTTCTTTTTGTTCTAGAGGTTTTGGACATGATGTTATGTAACTAGTATGAGATCTCACTAATTTCTTTATGAAGGCACTTATTACTAAGAAATTTCATCTAAGCAGTGCTTTCATTGTTTCCCATAAGTTTGGGTATGTTGTATGGTCTTTCATTAGCCTGTCTTTAATTTCTTTCTTCCTTGATCCAGTGGTCATTGAGTAGGGAATTGTCCAGTTTCTGTAAGTTTATAAGCTTTCTGTTGCTTTTGAAATCCAGCTTTAATCCATGTTGATCTGATAAGAAACAAAGGGCCATTTCATTTTTTTAAAATCTGTTGAGACTTGTTTTGTGACCAAGTATATGGAGAATGTTCCATGAGATGCTGAAAATAAGGTATATATTTTTAGTGTGTGTGTGTGTTTGGGGGATATATTCTATAGATATCTGTTAGGTCCATTTGATTCATACTGAGAGTTTAATTATTTCTCTGTTTAGTTTCTGTCTTGATGACTTGACCATTTGTGAGAGTGGAAAGTTGAAGTTTTCCACTATTTACTTGTGATGAGTAATTTAAACTTTGGTAATGTTTCCTTTATGAGTGTGAATGACCTTGCATATGGGGCATAGATATTCAGAATTGAGATATCATCTTGGGTGGATTTATTTTAATGAGTATAAAGTTCCTTTCCCCATATTTTTGATTATTTTTTATTGAAAGCCTCTTTTATTAGATATTAGAAGGCTACTATAGCGTTCTCCTTGGGACTGTTTGCATGGAAAAGCTATTTCCACCCCTTTACTCAGAGGTAATGTCTATCTTTGATTTTGTGGTATGCTTCTTATATGCAGCAGAATGATAGATGCCTTTCATCCTGATAGCTTGTGTCCTTTTACTGGGAAACTGAGTCCATTGATGTTGAGAGCTATTAATAAACAATGATAGTTAACTCATGTTATTTTAGTGTTCGTGGTAGTAGTAGGATTTCTTCTATAATATCTTCTATGCTGGAGAATCTCTATTCCATCTCTTCTATTCTGTAAGCAATGACTTTTTCTGTAGTTCCTGTTCTTTTGCCTAGTTTATGTTTTCTTTATTGCTTCTATTTCCATTTTCAGGTCTTAAATAGTTTTATTGATTTTCTCTACATGTTTGATAGCATTTTTTTCTATATTTCTTGAAGGGATTTATTCATGTCTTCTTTATAGGCTTCTATTATCTTTGTAAGATTGGATGTATGGTCATGTTCTTGTGCTTAGGCTGTGTTAGGATATTCAGGGCTTGCTGTACTAAGATAACTATGCTTTAGTGGTGACATATTGCTATGGCTGTTGCTGATTGTGTTTTCTCTGGACTCACTGGCCTCTGAGCATCTGCGTTTTAGTTCTAGTATAGGTTTTGGTGCTAATTTCTGAGTTAGTCTTTGTTGGATGGCTGGTGTCTTAGTTAGGATTTTACTGCTGTGAACAGACACCATGAACAAGGCAACTCTTATAAAGGACAACACTTATTCCTGGCTGGCTTATAGGTTCAGAGGTTCAGTCCATTATCAAGGCAGGAGCATGGCAGCATCCTAGCAGACATGGTACAGGAGGAGCTGAGAGTTCTATATCTTCATCTTCAGGCTGCTAGCAGAAAACTGGCTTCTAGGAAGCTAGGACAAAGCTGAAGTTCACAATGACACACCTACTCCAACAGAGTCACACACTGTAATACTGTTACTCCCTAGGCCCAGCATATTAACCATCACATTCCACTCCCTGAACCCCATAGGCTTGTTCAAACACAGAAGTCTTTGGGGCCATATCTAGACATAGCATAATAAAATAGTACATTTAGTCCAACTTCCAAAGTCCCCATAGTCTATAGCAGTATCAACAATGTTAAAAGTCCAAAGTTCAAAGTCTCTTCTGAGATCCATCCAATCACTTAAACATAATCCCCAAATCAAGACAGGAAACCAGCTGAGCAAACCCCAAACTGTAACTCCATGTCTGATGTCAAAGTAGTTTGCAGATCTCCAACTCATTTTTCATCTTTTTTTGACTACAACAAACTTCTTTTTTTCTGGGCTGGTTCCACTCCTTGTTAGCAGAATTCCTCAGGAAGTATCCTATGCCTCTGGCATCTCAAAATTCTTGGGGTCTACAAGGCTGCCTCAATGATACAGCTTCTTGTTCAACATCTGGGATCTACACATGATCTTCTGGGCTCCTCCAAAGGGCTAGCATCACTTCTCCAGCTCTGCCCTCTATAGCACTCTAACCTCAGATTGATCCACTCCATTGCTGCTGCTGTTCTTGGTGATCAACCCATGGTACTGGCATCTCCAATACATTGGGGTTTTCTGCTACAACTATGCTTCCCCAATAGCTTGTCATAGATTCTCTTCATGGTGCCAAGCTTCAAATCCTTTTCATGACTTCAGTCATGGGCAGTCAACTACAACTGAGACTTTACCTTCACCAATGGCTTTTCATGGCTTCTCACAGTGCCAAGCCTCAGGTGCTCCTCATGACCCCTTTATGCTTTCAAAACCAGTATCACCTGGGTGACTCTTACACATTACCAAGTACAGCTGCAGCACGAATTACAACCTTGACTATCTCTGGAACACAGCTTCTTTGTGCTCTCAGAAAACACTTCCCAGAAGATTTCACTTCAGTGATGCTGGTCTCTTCTTAGTCATCACTAATTTCTTAGCTCTAGCTAACCAGCATCAATTGTCCCAGTAGTCCCTTTTATATTTCACTCTAAAGCCAGAGCCACATGGCTGTAGCTGCCACATTTTGCTGCTTGCAGTGGCTGGAACTCCACCCTACCCCCACCCTTATTCTGTTACCAGCTTTCTGTTTTCCATCTCTCTCTCTCTGCCTAAACTTTGTTTTCCTGGAAGTTGCTCTTGACCTTGAACTGGGATTAAAGACATGTACCACCATACTTGGATTTTAAGCTTTTCTTCACCTAGAACCTGCTTTGTCCCAGGCTGACTTTGAACTCAGGCATCTGTTTGGCTTTGTCTCCTGGGATTAAAGGTGTGTACCCATAGCTTCTTAGCTTTTTGGCTAAGATCAAGTGTAAAGGTGTGTACCACCATCCCTGGATCTAAACTTAGATGGGTAGAATCTTGACCCCAAATCCCTTATCTGTTTTCTCCTAGAACATAGGATACAGTTCCATTTCACTTCTTGGTGGCCCTTCAAAACTTGAAAGATAGTTTTTATATTTTTCCTTTTTAAGCTCACTATGCTCATTCTAAACTCTTCATGAGATTTAGCCACAGAAGAAAGTCTCTGTTGGGCTTTTTTGAGACCTTCTTTGTCAATGCAATTAATAGAAATCTCTTTATCTTAGACTTGAGTAGACTCTTCAGACAAGGGCAAAAAGCAGCCACATTCTTCACCAAAATACCACAAAACAGTCTCTAGGCCACATACTGAAATTCTTCTCCACTGAAACCTCTTGGGTCAGGTCTGCATAGTTCAAATCACACTCAGCAACAAAATCTTGTATATTCCTACTAGGATAGCCCATTAAGCCAAACTTAAAGCATTCTACCACTTTCCAAAGTCACAAAATTCACATTCCTCCAAACAAAAGCATGATTAGGCCTATCACAGAAATACCTGAAACCCTGTACAAACTTCTATCTTCAGTTAGGGTTGTACTGCTCTCAACAGACACCATAACCAAGCAAGCCTTATAAATGAGAACATTGGAGCTGGCTTACAAGTTCAGAGGTTCAGTCCATATCATCAAGGCAATAAGTAGTGTAGCAGCATCCAGGCAGGCCTGGTTCAGGAGGAGCTGAGAGTTCTACTTCTTAATCTGGAGATACTAGCAGGATACTGGCTTCCAGGAAAGTAGGACCAAGCTCATACTTGCAGTGACACACCTACTCCAACAGGGCTACACCCTCTAATAGTGCCACCATTTGGGCCTAGCATATATAGACCATCAAAGCTATTTTTTTGTTTGTTTATTTGTTTTGTTCTTTTTTTTTTAAATATTTTTCCCCTTGGCTTCTTTTTCTTTTTTTTTTTTTTTTTTTTTTTTTGGTTTCTGACCTGAGGGCCCTGGGCTTCTGGTGACCAACAAATCTTCATGCCCAGTAGGATGTTTCCAGTGGATGACCTATGTGTCTCTTGTGTTTTGTGTGCTAAAATTGCCTCGGAATTCCCTATTACCAGCACATCCTTGGGTCCCTGGTGATTGCAAGGTATCCAGGAAAACAGGCAAGTTTGTGGGGCAATAAATGGAACACAGGGTTCAGGGTGCAACTTACAGATGTTGGCCTGTTGGGTCTGCTTTCAGAGGAGTTGAAGGGCAAGGGCTTGTGTGTGTGTGTGTGGGGGGGGGGGGCGGTTGTCTTACCTGGTGTTTCTGTTGACAGCAGACCTTCTCTTTGCATATCCTTAATTCTTAACTGCATGACAAACATAAACACAAAGAACAGCAACCTATTTCTGTTACTTTTATTCCCATCTGGAATTGAAATTCATGACTTTCTCCTAAAGGACTGGGAGGAGGGGCAACAGATGGATTGGAAATTAATTGATTAATTATTTAAAAATAAATCTAATAAATAAAAATAGATTCAAAAGGATTCAAGTCAGAAAAAATTATAAGTAAGTTTTTCCCCCTTTTTGTTTATACACATTGTGTAGTGGTCATCCTGAGTGATTTATCTTGCACCAGATAGACAACCAGTACTTCTTACTGTGGTGCTGACTGTAGAGGACTTAAGCAGGCGTGGGCAAATGTAATTCCCCATGTGAACTATGAGGAGGCAAGCTCATGGAAGGCTGTTAGGCCATGAGAGCAGAACTGAGCCTTAAAAGAGAAGCAAGCCCTCACCAAACCAAGATCTCATCTCAATCTTGTACTATCCAGGCACCAGATCTGTGAGAAGCAGATGTTTGCTGTTTTGTCAGTTTCCTGGCTGGAAATCTGGCTTCTAATTGGTTTTATTCAATGGGAGGGCACAGAACATTTTGAGAAAGTGGGAGGAAAAGTGAAAGTCAGACCAGCTGTTCTCTTCACTTTTTCCTTCTCACAGACACAGTTTACTTTGAATCATAGTTTTAACCCCATGGTTGCTGCAGAAATGAAGGATTTCTATGATTTTTGTCCCTAAATGAATAAGCATTTCTTATGTTTCCTTTAAACCTTGGTATATCTCTGAAAAACTTTTTGGCTTACTTCACTGTCCTTGGGGGAATTCCTTTCAGTCTGAACAATATAGAAAGTGTTACTTCAAGTTGACTTAGGAAATTGGCATTCAAAATGGGATTGTAAGACTCTAACTTTATTATATATTTTATAAGCTGGCTGATTAGTACCAAGATTGTTCAAGTTTGTTTGGGCTACAGCATGGCATTAGTAGAAGGAAGAAATATTTCATAAATGATGCATTTTTGATATAATGTTGCTATGGATGTCTTTAGTTCTTAATTATGACATAAAGAATGACCCCAACATTTACTGGCTTATAGCAATTAGCACAAGTCATCACCTAATTTTTGTGGCTTAGGGTTGTCATGGGAGGTTGCTTTGGTTTAATGAGCTTATGGAAGCTGAAGTTGAGATAGTCGCTAGGATATAGCTAGCTATACAAAGAATTCACTGGTACCAGTGAAATCTACTCTCATGATGTGTCACAGCAGTAAGTTTTGGAAAGAGACTTCCCTGTTTCCTTGACTGTTGGCAGGAGGACTTCTTCACAAAAGTGCTTCTGAGGCTGCTGGGTGTCTGATGACATGAAGTTGTGAACAAGAGAGAGAAAATGAAAAGCTTTTGCTTTTTTTGTGTGATATTTATACTTCAAAATCAGTCTCCCCTCCCCAAATCTGTCCCTAAGAAGTACATCACTGCACCATGTTTATATATGTTTTTTTTTTTTTTCTTTCTGGGAGTCTCTGTATCTGATCATCTAAACACAGCATTATAGAATATATTCTAAACTATTGGGTATATTCTAAACTATTACAGGTAACATTGTTGTTTACTAAGATGGCAGTATGTCTGACTGTTTCCTTGAAAGTCTCCTCATTTTAGTTGACAGTGGATAGGCAATTTAGACTAATTGACAATGTTGGAATCCAGTCTCAACACTTAAGAGTCAAAAGACTCTATAATGCAATTAATTCATTTTATATATCAAAAGTCTGCCAGAGCTGTGGAGTAAGTCTGAGTACTGTTCTAAGTGTCATAAGGTTGACTGTTCCTCCTGTGATAATGGGGTATTACTAGCTCTGAAGGGACAGAATCTCCATCAGAACATACAGGTATATGAATCTGGTATGTGCAGTGGGTCCTTATGGACCTAAGATGGAGGGTGAAAGTCTGTGAACTTAGATACAGTGGGAGAACCTGAGTTATAGGCACACCCTATGGACCTGAGATATGGGGTAAAAAGCTGTGGACCTGAGAAGCAGGGTGAGACTATGGGTTTAGGATGTGATATGAGAACCTGTGGGTCTGAGATGCAATTGTGAGTCTAAAAACCTGAGCTACAGGAAGAACCCATGATCCTAAAATGCAAAATTGAGCCTGTGTGTCTGAGATATGAGATGGGAGCCCATGGGCCTGAGGTAGTAGGTTGCAAACTATAGACAACGATGAGTATGAGAATTCTGAAATTTCAGTCCTTAATTTTCTCTTAAAAGCTCACCTACTTTTTCATGATGATATTGAAAGTCTTTCTAGAGAATTGCTTTCTTAGATGATGTTAATTCTTCTCTGCATCTCCCACTGTCGATTCTCATTGCCTATTGAAGTAATAGGAGAATTAGACCTGAATATCTTTACTACTCTCTCACACAATCTCTTCTCCAGTGCCACATTAAATATTTGGTATTCCAATATGTGTTCTTTCTTGTTTTGAATACCTAAATCATCCATCATTATCATTTTTACCATTTCACTCACGGACAAAAACAACCAAAAAAAATTTTTTTTATTCTTTAATTCTGAATTTACATATTATTTGTCCACGGTTGCCTATAAAAATTCAGGAAAAGTTTTTTCATGGATAAGTAAAAGAGTAAATTAATGATGTCAGTAAGTAATAAATACATATCCCCAGAGACAGAAATGTTCAGTGCATAGATAAATATAGAAAAATTGATGGGATTGTAATAGAGAGACATGACATGCTCCGTATCCAGTAACATTTTGACAGTGAGAGATGAAGTTGACCAGAAGTCTTTTCTGACATGAAAGAAGCAACAGAGTAAAGACAGACACATAATGCAATGATGTCTTTAACCCAGTGAAAGAAGCACAGACCAGTGAAAACAAATGCTTCTAAGAACATGCTATCAGGACAGCAGCCTAGAGATCCAGGAGTAACTGTAAAGAATAAATAAGATGTTGATGGTCCAGGAAATGTCCTTTCTTTGGGAAATAAATTGTTTCTCCTTTGAAATTCTATGCACACTATTTGAATGTATGATATTTTAAAATAAATATTTTACATATTTAATGTTCACAGTAATAAATTTTATATACATATACTTCATGTAATCATTACCACAAGAATAAAGTTGTTACCTTATCTTTCTTCCTATTTATTGTTAGTGCCAAAGGCTACTTAAAATCATCTTAGTAAATTTGCAGCATATTAATGTTTTTTAGATTAATCACTATTATGTATATTCGACTCTAAAAATTCACTCAATAGGCTACATCTCTGTCTAACAACTCTCCATTTTCTCATCTTCCCACTCCTAGTAGCCTCCATTCTAATGTTTAACTCCATTAAGAGTCCATAGATAAATGAGATCATGCAGAGTTGTTTTCTTTGGTGGCTTATTGCACTTAATGTAGTGTTTTCTAATTCACTCATGTTGTAGCAAGTTACAAAATCTCCTTTATGAAAACTGTATATAATATGTGTACACTTAAGCATCACTGAGTCAGCCTCTGGCTGTGTGGGACCCAGTGCCCTCTCTTGTTCAAAGCACACTAATGCCATCACTCTCAGACAAACAACTGGCTTCTCTTTTCCAAGTGATTGTCTTCTATTTCATTATTAGATCACCACCGTCCCATGATGACCTCTGACAGATCAAAATATGTCATGTGAGCTATGGAATTTCTATGTTAATAGCTGTACATGTATGTGACTATACTGGAAAACAATTGGATTGTATGTAATATGGGTAGAATATATGGCATGCACATTCTATTTAGAAAAGGCTATTGCTAAAATAAATAATACAGCATACACCAGCTATTACTAGAAAAGAGGAAAAATGAAGAATATGGCTTTGAGTGAGAAATGGTGAGTAAAGTAACAGTACAGTGAGGTTATTCTTCTGGGTTTAAGTGGTGACTGGCCCAGTCAATATATCTCGTGAATAATTGCTGAATGAATCCATGGACAAAAAGGAGCAAATGGAAAATGAAAGTGCTGATTCTAGGAGGCGAAACTGAATGTATTTATTGCTGGGGGGTGGTCAAAGTTGGGAGAAAGATGGAGAAGAAGAGAGAAATGAACTTTAGGAGTCCTTTTGTCTTTTTTTGGGCATTGAGAGATCAGTGTGGTGGCTCATCTGTAGTGGGGATAGCAGTTGGCAGAGGACGCTTTCTACGCAGTAGCTCTATATCACTCCCCTCATTCCACAAACCACCCATTATTGAGTATAGTGCTGTCTGACTTGCCCTGACTTTGTAGTTATGAATTTCTATTTATTTTTTTATATTAGACAACCATAGATGAGGGGCTTTTCAGAAAAAAATTAAACTTTATCATATGTTCCATAAATTACAAAGGTTATTTGTAATACAGAGATATTGAGTACCCTGAATTGGTCTCATTTTCTGACATTAAATATAATCACTTGTCAGTGATTAATCTTGAAGTTTTACCTATAATTCCTCTCTTATGTGTTTCAATAAATTTATAATTTTCAATTATATATATATATATATATATATATATATATATATATATATAAGTTTTCTTTTGTTAGGAAATATTGTGCTTCAAAGTTTGCATAAAAGAGTGTGCAAAAGAAAGGTAGAACATACTGCAGGGAGTATTTAGTTCACATTTTTCCTTAGAGGGCTAAAGAAAAGTGTGATTGGCACAGTGATTATGTGGAGATTACAAATCATGCTGTCCAGACTTGTGTATTTTGTATAGAAACCAACTACGAAATGCAATACTAACAAAATGAGTATAATCAGGTGAAATGGTGTAGAGCTGAAAATCTGAAGGGCTAGAGCATTTGGGAATTACTAGACTGCTGTGTGCCCTCCACATCAAACGTGGGAGGACACAAAAAGGGTGGCTTGAAATGAATACTTCAATAGGGAACTAGGATTATTAAATTAGATCATTTGGGGAGCAGAATAGGACATCACAGGGGTCCTTCAGAAACAAAACAGCCCCACGATGTTGACAGGCAGAAGAAAGCTACACATAATGTAAAAATGTGGAGATGAACATCAGGAAAGGGCAGGAGCCCCAGGGCCTAGTTTGCCATGGGAGTCACAGGAGCCTCACCTCAAGAGAAACTTACCAGGAACCGATTATTGCTTGGATTTGATTAGATAGTAGCATAAGTACATTTCATTGATGCTTACTTAATTCTTTTCCACAAATGCTTTTGAATGTTCTATATCAGAGATCCTGTTGTGAAGAGAATGATAGAGTATAGTTCTTTTGACCCTGAAAAAAATCACAGAAAAAAAGAGACATTGATTCACAGATATGCATGCTTATAACAGGAGCATTAGGAAGCAACCTGGCGGGTAAATGTATACAGCATACTATGGAAATGAGACCAGGAAATGCGATTCACCTAGAGTGAAAAATGTACACAAACGCTAGACAACACTGTCCACACAGATAAACTGTGCTGGGATGTTCTTTTACTGATATTGACACTGTAATTCATCTTTTTGTGAGATCTATACGTTGCTAGAAGTAATGGTGGAATTATACAACTTTCAAAGGAAAATGTGTCTCTTAGAGGCATGCTTTTGCTGATGGGAGATGGAGAGGGAGAGAATATAGGGAAGAGGGGACATTGTGGAAAGCTAGAAGAAACAGAGGGATAGGAAGGTAGCCAGGATGTATTGTATGAGAGAAGTATCTGTTTTCAATTACACACACACACACACACTCACATACACACGCACACACACACATACACATGCATACACACACATACACACACACATGCATACACACACATACAATCATACACACACACACATGCACACACACACATACACACAAACACACACACATGCACACACACATGCATACACACACACACAGGGACACACATACACATGCATACACATACACATGCACACACACATGCATACATACACACATGCATATATTCACACATGCATACACACACATACATATACACACACATACACACATGCATACACACACAAACACACACATACATGCATACACACATGCATACACACACACGGACATACACACACATGTATACACACACACACATGCATACACACACATGCATACACACACACACACACACACACACACACACACACACACACACACACACGGACATAGTTAACAACATCTCGGTAAAAATTTTAACATAGCACTTCTAACCATAAGATACTTATTTAGGGCTTACAAAAAAAAGTCAGTCTTTTCAGATTCTTAGATACTGCATCAAATCTTGCCAATTAGCATTAAGATAAAGTAAAAAATAAAAGAAGAAATTTATGAATCTGCAGTTTATTGCAATTGCACTCACATGCATATATGCATTTACATAAATGTGTGTGTGTGTGTGTGTGTGTGTGTGTGTGTGTGTGTGTGTGTGTATAGTATGGCTGAGGTAGAAATGAATTTGGGATAATTCAACAAGACTATGATCCAAAGGACCAGTGAAATTCTTTAAATGAAAAATTAATGTATACAAATTAGGGAAGATTCAAATAAATTCTAAGAGTAGAGATCTTCAGTCTCACCAGTGCCTACTTCACTACTCAGTACTGAGTAGTCCGGAGCGAAGCTGGCCGATGTGTTGACACACTGCAGTGGATTCTGAGATCACCTGTGGGGGAAAGGAAGGGTTTGTCAGGAAAAGAGATGAGTTTAGGTGTGAATATGTGGAACCTGTGTCCCTGCTGACTATCCAGAGGAGTTCCCTGCTGGTGATTTGAGATTCCTTGTGAGGCTTTGGGAAATAGTTCAAGCTGGGGGCCCTGAGGACCCTGAGAGGAATAAGCCTCCATGTTATACTTTCAGTCAATCATTTTGTTTTATTTCTTTGGACTTTGCCCCTTTACTCTCCTAAGCTGGAAACATACATTTAATTTTTCAAGCTTCATTTTTTATTAAATATAATTTCACATAATATTTTATTATAGTCTGCCAGCTGAAAGTAGTATTTTCAATGTTATTAATGAAGTTTAATATTAATGAAGTTTAATATTATGTACCCATGAGTTACTTAGATGTACTCTATTAACCTCACAAACCACACACACACACACACACACACACACACACACACACACACACACACACAAACACACTTCACATATATTGAGAAGATAATGTCAAGTTTCCAAGATCTCTGACATCCCTTTACCGATTATTAACTTCCTATAGTAATTGTATTATTATGAATCTTCCTCAGAAAGGAGAATTAGAAAGGGTGACATCCGGTGATAAGGAAGGGAAGAATGGGGGTAAAGGGTGTGTTATTCATGAAGATATAAAGCTAATTGTTTTCCTAATTTTAATTCCCCTCTTCCATTCTTTCTGTGGTGTATAAATGCATAAGCATATAATTAATTAAAAGGGAACGTGTGAAACCTTCAGCAAAACTACTATGGCTCAAGAGTAGAATTCCAACACTGTGATGCTTAGAGCTTGGGTTGGGCAGTGTTGTATGAATAGCTCAGCTGAGTGAAATTTTGATTTATGAATTCACTACAATAAGGGAACTTTCATATTTTCAGTATCATCCAGGATTGGTACTCAGTAATAATTAAGTTGGCTCATTATTTGAATTATTAATTTTGACTCCAGATGCCTTTTCTCTTTCAGAATTCCATCCAGGATGCTACATCATGTCCCCTTCACCCTTTTGTTTGTTTGTTATAATTTTACCAGATATGTTTTTGTTTTGTCTATATGTGTCTGTCTATGTATCTATGCACATGTATCTGTGTGAAGGCCAGAATTTGACTTTGGGTGTTTCTCCTCAGGAGTTTTCCATCTTGATTTTTGGGACAGGATGTTTTGCTGGGACATGAAGTTCACCAATTTAGCTTAGACTGGCTTGCCTCAGTCTCCATGTCTCTACCTGTTTCCATATTCTCAGAGCTGAGGTTAGAAGTGCAAGCCATGGCACCCAACTTTTCTTCATTTATTTATTTTACAATTTTATTACATTACCCAGTACAATATTTTCTAGTTTTAACCGTATATCACATTTCCCTCAGCCCTTCGCCAGCTGAAGGACATTTAGGTTGTTCGATTTCTTAGACGTTATGACGTGAAAGTTTTGAGGAGCTCTGCTCAAGTACATAATGGATAGTTCTGGAGTTAACCTGATGTGTATTATATAACTGGATTAAGAATACAGGAGCGTTGGGGAATGGTTACAAAGCACTGTTTTTGCTCCATCAAGGACATTTACTAACACTGTGAACTGACTGATGATATTGACCTTGATCACTAGCTAAGACAGTGCTACTGGGTTTTTGACAAGTAATTCTTCTGCCGCTGCTCCCTGCCTGCGCTCTTCTCATTGACGTCTCTAGGGTGAGCATCCAACTGAGGAGTGATGAGTCAGGCTCCTCCTTAGAGACAAGTGTGCCTATGCGTAGGTAGATTTACCTCTCTCTTGTCACCTACGTTTCAGTCTTTTATTTGTAATAGTGTGAAATTTGGGATATTTATTTTGAACTTTGTGTTATAATAAAAATACTATTTTGCCAGGCGTGGTGGTGCACGCCTTTGATCCCAGCACTCGGGAGGCAGAGGCAGGTGGATTTCTGATTTCGAGGCCAGCCTGGTCTACAAAGTGAATTCTAGTATAGCCGGGGCTATACGGAGAAATCCTGTCTCGAAAAAGAAAAAAAAAAGCACTATTTTATTCAACCCCCCACCCCCCCACATTTTGATGTCATCTTAAAATTGAATTTGCATAATTGTACAATAATCACACAATCATTAAGATGATTTATAACGGACCGGGCCATTTGAATTTATTGGTACTTTCTTTAATTCCCAATATGTATTTCATTTCTGTTAGAATTTCACATATGTTTAAAATTAATATGTATTCCTCAGGTGCAATGTACCATGTCTATTGCTTATATCAAGCCCATTAATTTTAATTTTCCAAGGTTTTCATTAGTTGCTAATGCCTTTCTCCTCCATAGTCTATAGATTCCTGAAATAGATAAACTAAAAGAATTTTTATGCTAGTGAACTTGTCAATGCATACCAGGAAAAGTAATGCTGTGAAGTTGTTCTTTATTCACTTAGAAATTGTTCATATTGATTTTGGGTTACTTGCTGCATGCAAAAGTCCTCGACAGAAGTCCAGATGGTGGCAGTGAAGAGTCTTTGGCTTTTTGTGAACAAGAATCCTAGAGCCAGGTGCATCTGTATATATAAAGACACTATGCTCTGTGAGAGCAACACTCCCTGTTGTCTTCCTGCCGGTAGCTATGGTGACATCATTGTATGTGAGAGCTATTTCCTGCTTAGAAGTCAGGAAGCCCAAACTTATATATTAGTCTTTAGACAGATGCCGGAAAATATTTGCTGCGCAACTTAGAAATCTTACTTGACTTAGTCCCTTGGGAAGATGACTGGAGGAACTGAGAGATAAACAGTACTCACAAGACGTTCACCCTGAGTTGTGCTCGCTAGGAAATCCCATGCCCTCCATTGAATGGAGGTGGTAAGAATTTGAGGACGTCCGTGTCATTTATGAAGTTAGTTGTGAGGTTTTCAGAGGTGTCCTTTTTAAACAGAAAAATTACTTTCTAGTCCTACTTTGTTGAGTGTTAATGAGGTCAAGTGCTTTCTCTGTGTCTTATGAGATGAATATATGATGTTTACACTCAATATGTTGGATTGCAGCAATAATTCCTACTTGGTTGCTCTATACAGCATTTTAATATGTTAGGTAGTGCTTTATTGATTTTTCTGTGAATGATTATTAAAAATTGGCTAGCTGATTTCTTCAGATAAGCTAGATTTTGACACAAAGTTAAAACTAGTCTCACAAGGGCAATGGTATACAAAGACAATAGTATGCTTTCTTTCCATCTTTGTGGGTATGTGAGTGCACATATTCATGTGCATGGAAGCCAGACCCTGTTGTGAGGTGACCTCCTCAATCACTCTCCACCATATCTTGAGGCACAGTCTCTGACTGAACCTGAATATTGTTGATTTGTGCAGCCTGCATGGCCACTGGGGTGCAGATATTCTCCTGTCTGTGGTTCTTCAGGCTTGTAATAGCAGCATACACTGCAGTGCCTGTCTGCCTATGTGGCACTAAGGATTGAACTGAGGTCTTCCTGCTTTTGCGACAAGCTCTTCACTGACAGTCATTGTCCTCCCTGACTTCTCATTTTCAATTTCTTTTGATGAGCATTGTCCTCTCTGTTCCTATTTTTCAGTTTAAAAGTCATATTCATTAAACTAAACTTTTTGTTAGTTTTGCCATCCCGTGAAATATAGATGATATAACTCAAAATTATCCTTTGTGTTAGATTACAATGATTATGTATCTTTCAAAACCTAACTTTATTTTTAGTTGCAACATTTTCCTTCTTATTAAAACACTTGATCATTTTTTAATAATTAGATGCTCCTAGTGCTATGTCATACTAAAAGGAAAAATCTACATGGAAGTTATTTGTTAAAACAACTTTGTTTTGTATTTGAAAAGCATTAATTACTTACATCGTTAAATCCTCATTTTTTTTCATTTTTCTTTAATTTATGAAGCACACATATATATGCAACTTATTTTATTCTGCATGTATTTTTTGGTCAGCTGAATGTGTTGATATAATAACTAACAAAAGCTAGCCCTATTATTTTAAGTGGTTATAAGAGAATATCATAATAGAAGCTTAATTTATATCAGACATCTGTTAAATTTCTGTGAGGCAAGTACTATTGCTATTAAATTATACATAAGAGTAAATCTACCTCAAAATGGGTTCACGGCATCAGTGCTTCACTGTAAATTAAAGGATTGAATTTAAGCTACGTGCTGCTAAATGTAGATGTTTCTACACCGTATCACATGTGCAAACGCATGCAGATCCATCACATGGGCATTGAAGCGAGAACCTTCTACTGTATTGAGGGATAAAATTACTAAGACCAAAAGTTATTCTTATTATAATTCTATAGCCTTTTGTTGAGTACATGAGTCAGGCTGAGACAGGAATTCAGAAACTCCCTACACCGTGCACTTTTGATTTCTTTGTCCACTTGCCATTATTATTCCCAATTAGTAGATATTTTAACTCAATGCAACATTCTTCATTTCCAGTTTCTGGGACTTTGGAGGCACTGACAGTTAATCAGAAGGTGTGAAAAAATGTAACTTCACTTCATTTCTGACTTGCAAGTTTTTTGCCCAGGCTGTAGCTATTTTTAAAGCACAAAGGACACAAATATATTATTTGTTCTTTTCCCAGCCATGTGATTTAATAGAAATGAATGTTTCTGGCTTAGTTTTATAATGAGTTTGAAGTAATAGCTTGTCTGCAATTTATCTCATGATTCAAATGACTGATTGAATGATAGTCTCAGGACAATTTCACGTGAGATACTTTTTCTTTATGTTGACAAGTCAGACTTTTCAGTTATATAAATATTAGTATTTTCTTTATTTGAAAGCTTGGGCATTTGTTACTGTTCTACACTAGAACAGTCTAGGGACAGGTGAAAGGTAGCTCTCTCCTTCTTCCTGGAACTCCTTTATTATGCCCACCAGCGTCCCCATACTGGTTAACTGATAGCTCAATTCTTTCCTCCATATGGCTGGCATCTTAGCTACAATTGCATCAATTAGCTTGCATTTTCTTTTAGAAATTGTCAGGTTAAATATTTGTATTGCAGTTTCAAGAAGAGCTGATTCATATTTCAGGAGTGTGGATACACTGTAGTTTGCATTTCATTAAAAAGTAATTAGCTCATTTGTTTTTGTGGTATCAGGGATTAGATTTGGACCCTGCAAATGCTAGATGAGGCTTGTATCACTAAGCTACAACCACAGCCCTCCGCTTTTATATTCTCCTGTCTTTAAGCCTGTCTGTAAGTTAGGTGACAATGCTTGAAAGAACTGCTAACAAAATATGAAGACACACTGGAGAGCCTCACATTCGCAGGGGGTCTTTTAATTATGCATCTGAAGGTCTAACTTGTGAGTGCTGTTGTATTACTCTCTTTGAAACAGCTAAAATTAGTTCTTTAATATAAAGTATTGGCATTAAAATATCATTGCTGAAAGGGAAGGCCTACTAAGTAAATAATTAAATGCCAAGAAATCATGTATACCTTGGGGTTTTTGATTAACCCCTATACCCTGTTATAACCATAGACAACTTTTTGCACAAAAATTGTCTGCTTCATTCTGTATGGGTTAAAAAGAAATCTTTTGTCATGAAATCTTACGCATGATTGTCTTTTATTTTGTGTAAATTCATTAACTTATTTGCGCACCCCCTAATGCAGCCTTAGTTTTTGTTACTTTCTTCATTTCTGTAGTGATGCACTATAGATTGATCTTGATATATGATCTTGATTATAGCATCATCATCTAAATTTATACTTCCAGGTCTCCTATATTATTTTTTTTGCATATGCTATGAAATGAGAAAAATTTTAACCCAAAATATAATTTTTAAGGTTTATTTTTATAGTTTTAAGTTATGAGTATGTATGTGTGCTCCTGTTTACATATGTACATTTGAATGCTAGTGCCTGTGGAGGCCAGAAATACCAGCTCCCCTAGAGATGGAGTTGCAGGCAGTTTTGAGCTGCCTGGCACGGTTGCTTGGAAGTGAACTCAATTGCTCTGCAAAAGCAGTATGTATTTTATTTTAATTTTATTTAATCTTTTTTTTTTTTTTTTACACTCTAGATTTTATCCCCCTCCCAGTCCACACTCTGGCTGTTCCACATCTCATACCTCCCTTTGCCCACTTTCCCCTCTGTTTCCACAAGGATGTCTCCACTCCCCACCGTCGCCCTCCACAGGACCTCTAATGGCTTCCAGTCTCCTGAGCATTAGGTGCATCTTCTTTGACTGAACCCAGACCTGGCAGTCCTCAGCTATATACATGTTGGAGGTGCCCTATCAGCTGGTATATGCCGCCAGGTTCATGCTCCATTGTCTGGGAGCTCTCAGGGGTCTAGGTTAATTGAGACTGCTGGTCGTCCTACAGGGTCGCCCTCATCCGCAGCTTCTTCCAGCTTTTCCCCAATTCAACCACAGGCCTCGGAAGCTTCTGTCCATTCATTGGTTGGGTGCAAATATCTGCCTCTGACTCTTTCAGCTGCTTGTTAGGTATTTCAGAGGGCAGTCATGATAGGTCCCTTTTTGTGAGAATTCCACAGCCTCAGTAATTGTATCAGGTCTTGGAGCCTCTGCTTGACCTGAGTCACATGTTGTGCCTGTCACTGGACCTTCTTTTCCTCAGGCTCTTCTCCATTTTTGTCCTTGCAGTTCTTTCAGACAGAAAAAAAAATTATGGGAGAGTTTAGACTGTGGGATGGCAACTCTTTCTCTCACTTGATGCCCTGTCTTTCTGCTGGAGGTGGGCTCTACAAGTTCCCTCTCCACTGTAGGGAATTTTATCTAAGGTCCCTCCCTCCCTTTGAGTTCTGAGAGTCTCTCACCTCCCAGATTCTCTGGTACATTCTGGAGGGTCCCCCCACCTCCTACCTCCCTAGGTTGCCTGTTTCCATTCTTTCTGCTGGCCTTCAGGGCCTCAGTCCTTTTCCCCACCCAATACCTAGTTATGTTCTTCTCTTCCCCTCCCTGTCCCCTTTACCACCCAAGTGCCTCCCTCTCTTGCCCCTCCTGTGATTGCTTTCCTCTCCCACCCAAGTGGGATTAAAGCATTCTCACTTGGGTCCTTCAACTTCTTAAGCTTTTTGAGTTTTATAGACTGTAACTTGGGTATTCTGTGTCGTTTTTTGTTGTTGTTGTCATTTGTTTGATTGATTGATTGTCTTTGGCTAATATCCACTGATTAATGAGTATATACCATGCATGTCCTTTTGGGTTTGAGTTACCTCACTCAGGATGATATTTTTAGTATGTATTCTTAACCACTTTGCTGACCAATCTTTTCAATTTCCCAAAATATAATTTCTTTATGACCAACAGTAGCATTGAAGTTTAAGAGTGGCAAGATTTCAGTAATGGGTTACCCATGTTGTAAAATTTTGAATGAGTGTAATTTTGAAATGTTTACACTTAAAGATAATTATTTATAACATTGTGAACTGAGAGGAATGTTAGAGGTTTTATCATTCTATCCTCTTGTTTTTTTTTCTTTTTTTCTCCCCCCCCCTTTTTTTTGAATTTGAAAAGGCCACACAGTTTTGTAATACATGTTTCTCTTATTCTAGGAGTCAATATGCTAGGAGTCTATGCTCATAGAGAAGCCAAAAAAAAAAAAAGGAATTTTTCTAGTTTCTATTTTCTATTTTCCATTGAGACTTTATTTCCAGATAAATGTCTAAGAGCCTAAAATAAAGAGAAAATGAGTCTGGCTTTTGGATGACTAGGTAGTACTCTCTCAGTGTTTCCAAATGGGTAAAAGGGCTTCAAAGCTGATTCTTAACTACAGTAAGTTGGATGTAGTAATGTCTAAATGTTAAGTCCTTGTCTTCTCAGAGGAAACAATTTAGCTGTAATACATGTTTTACTGGAAGTTAGTTTAGTTAGCAAAGCAAAATAAAGCATGCACTCTAAAGGCAGATTAGAGTAGACTGGTCCCAATTGAGGATCAGGCCTTAAGATGTATGCTGTGGATTTTATAGGAGCTTTTCTGAATATCTAGGAGGTGAGCGGAATATCGATACAGTAACATTGAGGATTGAGTCTATTTTTTAGTATATTCTAAAAACCTCACAAAGTGGGGAACTCAAAACTATAATGTACATAATATTGTGATGAAACCAGAGTGTTTTGCAACTCTATGTTAGTGTGAATGAGTGGCAACTGGAAAAGTGCCTGGTACTTTAGTGTCTGATACTGCAGGAACAACCTAACTGCAGCTTCAAGAATGTTTAAGCCATAAACGCACGTTCATCACGATGACTCACAAACGTTAAGGTAGAGCCGCAGTTTTCCCTAGTTGCTCCATCCATACTAACCTGTTGCCTACCCTATATCTAAACTAGGTTTTTAAATCCAGGTCTTGGAAATCAGGAAAGAAGTATAGGTACTCCCCCTACAATCCCTATCCCCATGGATGTTTGAGAGAAGGAGACAGACAGGTTTCCTGGGATGTGGGCTGGGCTGAAGGACTGGACAACAGCTCTGGAAAGGACTGAAAACCAATAGATCTTAAGATCATTTCTGGGAACAGGAAAGCAATATGTGGCCTGGATGAAGTCAATGAAATATACAACAGTGTAGCTCCAAGGACTGATCATGTGCACTAGAACTTTCTTTAGATGAGATGGTAGCATGTACAGACATGGAACTGGAGTCCCAAGACAGGAGTCAGTTTGAAGTGAGATTTGAACAGTTTTACCTCTTCAGCTAGAAGACATTCACCTGCTCCACACACCCTATTACATAGTTCATTCTCCACCTATTTATCCTTGTGTTCTGTTTCTCTCAAATATTCTTTCACTGTGGCATGCCTGCTCACTCTAGCCCCATCCTTTCTGTAGCCACATGACTTACCAAAACCACACGATTCAAGCCACATTGTTACTATGGCCACTTCCCTAGCACAGGCACACCTTCTCTTCCGGCCCTAGGAGCCCAAATAAGTTGATTTGGAATCACATGCTTCTGTTCATGATAGCGCCCAACAGCTGTACCCGCCCCACAGGCATCTGCTGCTGTACCCTCCTATTTTGTCTTAAAGTTCTTCAGAGAGGGAACTCTTCTCTCAATTTTTCTTTCTCCACTCCAAATAGTGCTCCAAACACACAGTATTAAGTAGGCACTCAATACATGTCAGCTCACTCACTGGATGATGGATCACAGGCAAGCAGTGAGTGATCTCACCAGCCTCAATATGTTTTTCATAAGCCATGTGCCTTCCCTTGGTGCAGTGCAGTGATACTAGGATCACTGTGATGAAGTGGCTGGGGCTACTTTCTCAAATGTATCCCTAACTGTCCCATTTTCTGTAAGGTGAAAACCTAACAGACCTGAGTCAAATCTCTCTAATATTTGTTTTATTTTCTGTGTTTTTATTCTACTTAGAGAAATGAATGGCTGTACCTTTCTCTCCCTTCCTTACAGTATTTGACCAAACTTTCTGATACATTTCCCCTTAAGTCTCTGCATGTGTATGATTTTCTACTTACAGTACTACTGCATCTGAGACATCCTAGTAACACTCCCTCCACTTTAGCAAAGAATCCTGGATCACATGTCCTTTCATGTGCTTGCTTTAGCAGTACATCCTTTCTTCTGTGTCTGCTTCATCGAAACGTTCATGAGTCTGCCTTAGCCTTTCACACCCGAGTCCACTTTAACTAAATGTTCCTTCACACGTTTGCCCCAGCAAAACAGCAACCAACTGACTTTCCAAAGAACCCTTAAGTTACCACTTCAGCCATCTGCCAATCGTTCATTCAAGAAATGCATACATAATTTGGACACAATTATGTGCCAATATGACTCAGACTATCTCAGCTGCTGAAAAGACATATTACTATTGTTTTGTTAAATCTGCCTTCTAAATACATAAATTTATCCTCATAAACTACCATTGTTGTCAACCTTGAACAGAGAAGATCCTTTTTGTAATGGGCATCATTCAATGTAAACAATCCTAAGTACTCCAAGTGCCAAGGATAATGCCTGTATTGTATGTGCTCTATCCAAATAGGACTTGTGTCACCCTTCCATGGTCCAGGGAATATCATAGACGAGAGGGTGAAAAAATGTAGGAGATGGTGGATGGGAAGGAGGGTCATGAAATGCTGCCTTTGGGCATGAAATGGCCACTGCACTTATGAACTCATGGCGACTAGGGTGACCTGAATAAGCCCTGTTCGTCCTTGAGCCAGTCAACATTCCAGCATGGATGAGGTAAAAGCACATGAAACTTCAGCCATAGTTGAATATTTATAGTTAATGTTTGCAGTGGTGTATGCACTAATACAAAGCCATGCTTACATACTCCTGTATCCGTGTAGAGGCAATGCATGTAACCCTAATTAAGTTCAATGGATAAAAGTAAGAAATGAAAGTAAGATGTGAAGAAAATGATCCATAGGAATGGAAGGGTAAAGACAGGGTAATAAGGAGATTAATATGATATATATATATACATACACATAAACACACACACATATATATGTATATATATATACATATATATATATATCCAAAAATAAAAGTTAAAATTTTAGAAAAGAACATGAAACATTAAAATATGTAGCTATCACAAGCCATTTCAATAACACTTGACTGAATAATTTAGTGGGTAAACAGTGTAGTTCATTTACACAGACAAACTCTTGACCTCTGTAAGTGGAAGCCATTTTTTAATTTAAGGTTTTATGATCAGATTATTAAAAAGGATAGTGCAAAAACATAAAGAAATGCATTTTTACATTAAAAAATTAGTGGTTCCAAAACATCTAAGGTCTTGATTCCTTTGAGAAGATAAGATATAAAAAGAATAGCACAGAATAATCATTCAAAACATAAATGAATGAGTTTAATTAATTCATCTAGTTTTGAATGCAAGAAGAAATTGAAGTGAATTTTTATATAGAGAGAGGCAAGGATAGGCAAGCTTCTGGCTTACTTTGTGCAAACCATGCTTCCTCGAATGTTTTCAACAACTGTGAAAAACAGAAGCTTACAGGTAAATTCTATTTACATTTCAAAGGCACAGCAGAGCTTATCATTCTCCCACTTCATGGGAAAGCAGCTTCTGAATTTGGAGGCAGAGACCGGACATAGGTCTTGCTGTCTTTTCAGTCTTTCTGTATTCTTCTTTAAGGATATTTTCATTTCATTTAGTGAAATATATTGTCCTGTAATTATCTTCCAGTATAAGAGAGGAAGTTAATCAGTCAGTTTTCATGCTACATCAGGCTGTGCTTCAAGGTCCACTCAGAAAATGTAGAGGACTATATGGGAGAGAACCAACACTTTCATGTCTCCAAAACCTGCTATCAAGAGCCTGCTTCAGCACTTGTCAGGACATTGTGTGGGGCAATGAAAAGATTCTGGGAACAAAGGAAGCCTCCAGATATGACAGAGGTGTCACATAAAGGAGACTACATGCAGAGTTTATTTATTTATATTGCATTCTGGTGTGGACCATAGTCAGTGGATGGAGATGAAAAGAATAGCCAAAACTCTATGAGGCTTACTAATGATAAACAGTCTAAGCACTCTAATTAAAACTGCACAGAAATACTAGAA
This sequence comes from Mus musculus, assembly GCF_000001635.26. NCBI lineage: Eukaryota > Metazoa > Chordata > Mammalia > Rodentia > Muridae > Mus > Mus musculus. The sequence continues at coordinate 85,578,751 of NC_000084.6, forward strand.
ATGTGTGTTTTTGTTACATCTCCATTATTTATTCAGGAGGGTTAGGTTATTTGATCCAGGTAAGAGATGAAGTAGCCATTCCTGTTCATGGCTTAACATCAATCTGGCTCTATCATCAATGCCTAAAGCACACTACTCCACTTGAAGCTGACAGACAAAATCCTCATGTAAAACAGAACTGTTTGATTCAGCAGAGGAGTTTGCAATAAACATTTCACTACTCTTAAGAAAGTAGAAAGCATTCATATTGAATTGAAGCAATTGGCTAATCTTGTTATGTCTTTAGATACCAAACATGTATACAGTCACATTAAATAAAGCTTTACTCAGATGAACAGAGAAAGCATTTTGCTGGGCTGGTTTTGTCTCATTTCACCCATGAGATACTTTTTGAGAGATCAAGTCCAATCCAATCTGAAAATTCAGGAAATATCTCATCAAAAAGATGATAATGGAAATTAATGCTAATATAGTTTTCAATAAGGGATAAGCAGGCAGAAAAACATTCTGTATTACTTTATGGACTATATCTATATATTCTATGATAGAAATAAGTCAATGACACATGGTTGGTAAATCCAACCACTTCATTGGAAGTTTCTGGCTGTGTCATATGATGCAGACTCACGTGGCGTTTTGCTGAGGCAAAACCCAGGGGAGGACACATATTGTTTGGAAAGAACATAAATAGGACTCAATGCACAGTGACAGCGTGTTTGCATAGCTAGTCCTGCAACTCCTCCTTGGTATTGCATCTCTGTTGATCTTCACTTCATTGACAGAGACATGGGAGAGAACTCCTGGTATTCCAGCTAATCCTGGCTGCTACTGCTGACTTGTGCCAGGCAGTTTCTGCTGGATTCACCTGCCATTGGTGGTTTGTGTTTGCTGACATTTTTAGAATGGAGTGTTGGTATCCTGACACTACTAAATTGGACTGCAGGAACCCTGACAAGTGGAGACTGGAATTGCCCCAAAGAACTACTTCTCAACAGGTGTACATTCCCTTATCCTATTTATCATCTTCTCTCCTCTGCCTTTGAACAGTGGGCTAAAGATGGTCAAATCATTAGAGTACCCTTATTAAAGTAGGTTTTAAAATTTCTAAGCCCCCACAACTCTCGTATTGCTATATTCTTTAAATAGTGTCCAATTTCATTCACTTATAAAGTGACCTAGAGTAGGTACTTAGGCTGTGTCTATGTCAACTAGTTCTGGCTGACAGGACTAGTTGCTTCAGAATATAGCTTTTCAGGAAGAGTTTCCCCCACCCCACCACCAGTTTTTTCTTTTCAGCTGACCTTAAATCAAATTAGAGAGCTATTGGTTTCCTCCAAGGCAATGTGTACCACTACTGTACCGGCAAGGTTATTATGCTATCCTGGTCTTTGATGTGGTTCATAGGAGTCATAACTGGATCCAAATCTTGGTTGTTTCTTTTCCTTGGAAGTTTTCTTGATGTCTCCTGGTCCCACAAGAGCGTCTATGGAAAGTGTATTCACTGCAATAACTGTAATAACTGTTCCAGTTATTTCAGATGGAGTCAATAGTGATCTTTCCAGATGCACATGTAGAAACATGCTCTGTACTTTTACAAACATAGGATGAGCATCCTTAAATTTTACATAAAACAAGTCATTTAATGATGAAACTTACTAAGAACATCCTAATGATTACTTCATCCCAATCTATATTTTTGAGTTCTATGTTTCTAGTTTGCTATATACATTATAAATTGAATGTAATTTAGTATTCTTTCTTGATGTCATAAACCCTCCATAGACTGGTTTTCTAAAAAAAAATAAATGTTAATTTTATTTATGTATTTATTTTTAGATGATAGTTTGATCCTTCAGTCCAATGGTTGTCACTCAATGGTTGTGACCCATTTGGGGGGGTCTCATATCAGATATCTTGTACATCAGATACTTATGTTTCATAACACTGGGAAAATTACAGTTAAGGAGTAGCAATAAAATACATTTATGGTTGGGGCTCACCACAACATTAATAACTGTACTAAAGGGTCATAATGTTAGGAAGGTTGAGGGCCTCTGCTTCAGTTTCTTCTGTTCATCTTGTCTTATCAGCTGTTGTCTCTGCCTTACCCTCCTTTACTTTGCATTCTAGCTTTTTCTATGCCCAACCCTTTTACCCCCCAATTCTTGGGTAATTGAGGCCAGATCAATTACACAGATTTTTTTCATATTTTTCTTTATTTCCTCAAATATATAATTACAATACACCAATTACTATTTGACTATGTGTTTATTTATAAATCAGTTTAGTAATATATTCTGATAAAACTTGCAAGTAAGAAGAGTTGCAAAAGAAGCTGAAACAATATCTTACAGGTTAAAAATAATTGCAGCCATTCCAGAGGAACTGAACTAGGTTCCCAGCCCCCATTTTCAGCATCACACACTGCTTGAACTTCTAGCTTCAGAGGATCTGTTGTCTTCTTCTGGCTTATATTGCTATGTCCCCATGATGTGGCACTCACACAAACAAATAAACATACATGGAAACATGAATATAAGAATTTTTTAAAAAATAAGGAAAATGCAGCTGGACAGTATATGCAAAAATATAAGGTAAACAGATAGGATAACTGTGATTCAATTGTTTTGTCTTAAAAGTAAAAAAAAATAACATCAGATAAAGATGTAATTTAAAGTAACTATATTATCTAAAGCCAACCTGAGAAAATTTCCAAAGCATACACAATACATTTATTTATTTAAGTGTATTAAATTCCACAAGAAAGAACATTTTTTCATGCTTAGAAACAATATCAATATCAAGTGTTTGAAAAACAGAAGACAATTTTACTTTTACCTTCGTCAATTGTACTTCTTAATTATTAATGGGAAAAGAATTGGAAAGTAAAGATTTTTCCGCAATGCTTTCATCAAGTCCTCCATTTCATATGCCATATCTATTCAAGCATAACAATTGATAGGCATGGTTTGCTCATTGACAGTTCAAGTTCATCAGCTTCTTTATGGAGGCATGTGGGGAATGTTAGAAAGGATCCTTGGTGGATTTTTTACAATAATTTTTATTAAATTATTTCATTTATTAACATTCCAAAAGTTTTCCCCTTCTCCCTGCCCCTGAGTTCTGAGTTCGTCATCCCATTCCCCCTAACTCTGAGAAGGTGTGTCCCCACCCACACACCCACCTCACCCCCAGCATCCCTCTTCCCTGGGGAATCAAGTTTCCACAGGATTAAGTACCTTTCCTCCCACTGTGGCCATACAAGGCAGTCTGACTCTGAGATTCTGCCTTACACCTATCAGAATGGCTAAGACAAAAAACTCAAGAGACAATACATTCTGGTGAGGATGTGGAGAAAGAGGAACACTTCTCCATAGCTGGTGGGATAGCAAATGGGCACACACATTCTGGAAATCAATCTGGTGGCTCCTCAGAAATTTGGAAATAATTCTACCTGAAGACCCAGTTATACCACTCTTGGGAATAGACCCAAAAATGTGTCACCATACTACAAAGAACAGATGCTTCACTCCATTCATAGTACCCTTATTTGTAATAGACAGAAGCTGGAAGCAACCCAGATGTCCTTCAACTGAAGAATAGACACAGAAAATGTGGCACATTTTACCAATGGAATACTAGTGAGCTACTAAAAATGAGGATGTCCTGAATTTTGCAGGCAAATGAATGGAACTAGAAAATATCATCCTGAATGAGGTAACTCAGACAATATGTGCTCCCTGATCAGGGGATTCAGGGGATATTCTCCAAAATGTTCAAAATACTCATGATACAATGCACAATAAATTTTAAGAAGGAGAATATATGGAAGAGCACAGGCTAATCAGCAAAGTCATTCTCCATAGTCCCTCTGCTATCTTTTTCCTCTATGCAAATGAGCTCTGAGAGAGGGATGGGAACCTGCCAGGACATAGTACTTTAGATACACTAGTGAGAACAAGGGTGTCCACAGCATAGCATTACTATGCTTTTGTGTGTGGGCTTTAGAAAATGCTGTGCTATATATAAAAGTTGCTTGTTAGACAATTTAATGTTCTTTCAGTAAACCTTAAAATTTAATGATAGAAATTCAGTCTAAAGAACTCTACTGTTTCATTTTTATTATTTAATTAGTCTGATTTTCTTCCTTTGTTTGTTTACATCTCAAATGCTGCCCCCATCTGGTTGCTCCCCCAACAGACCCTCTCCCCTATTCTCCTACCCCTACTCATCTGAGAGGGTAGGGTCTCCCTAGATATTCCCCAACCCTTGCATATCAAGTCTCTGCCAGATTAGGCACATTCTCTCTCACTGAGGCCAGACAAGGCCACCCACTTGGGGAACAAATACAATAGGCAGGCAACAGCTTTAGGGAGAGCTTCTGCTCTAGTAGTCAGGGCCCACATGGAGACTGAGTTGCATGTGTCCTGTATATGTACTGGTGTCTTCCTTACAGTCTGCGTGTTCTTTTGTTGATTGTTCAGTCTTTGAGAACTCCCATAGGTCCAGGTTAGTTGACACTGTTAATCTTCCTGTGGGGTTCCCATCCCCTTCAATCCCTTCCCCAAACTCTTCCAAAAACAGACCCTGACTTCTGTCCAATATTTGGTTGTAGGCATCTGCGTCTGTTTCAGTAAGCTGATGGATAGAGCCTCTCAGAGGACAGTTATGCTAGGTTCCTGTCTGTATTAATTACACTATGCATTAATCACACATAATCATTGATAATGTCAGGGATTTGTGCTTGTCCATGCTGTGGGTTTCAAGTGGAGGCCATTACTGGGTGGCCATTCCTTCAGTCTTGGATCCATTTTTTTTCCCTGCATTTCTTTCAGGCAGGACACAATTTGGTTTGAAAGATTTTTGGGTGGTGGGTATCTTTATCGGTCTGTTTTCTCAAAGAAAAAAAACATTTTAAGCCCACGTGAAAGCACTGTTAAGTCCATATAAAAATCTCCACCATTTCAGAAACTTCAGCATATATTTCTTTCTTTCTTTTTGGTGTATACTCACAAAGTCAGTTTTTTTTTATTTATGTTTTTGTTTTTGTTTTATTTTGTTTGAATATTAGCAAAATAAATGGACAGTGAATAGCAAGATGTAGCCATAATTTGATCTCAAGGTACTGATGAGATCAAAACATCACAATCTGGAGACTTAATTACAAGTTTGCAATCAATCTCTCTCCCTGTCTAGTATCTACCAGAGAGTTAATGGTGACAGAGGAATCTAAATCAGAATTGATGCAGAAGAACTGACTAATAATTGTAAACCTCTCATGAAACTTGCTGGTAAGAACAGTGCATTTTGGAGCTGTTTCTGTTAGTGGTATGGATAAACCTATTACTTCCCTTTATGACAACAAAGAAGAGCCTCAGAACTGTACTTCTGACTTTCCATCTCAGTGACATAATGCCCACACTTGAAATTCTGTGCAGTTCTACAACTTACAATCAGTAAATTCTTAAAATTGGGATTTGAGGTCTGGGATTAATTTTATTGTTGTTGATTTGTGAGCTTAAAACACATAATAAATAAATTAAAGTTGGTTTTATAGGGTGATTCAAAACAAGACAATATCATTACATAATGGTTTAAAATTTTAAGCATCTAAATGCTTTCTTTTGCTGCCTACAGAAGAAACTCTCATCTCAAAGTAATAAAATAATGGGTTATTCTGGGGCCAAGTATGAGTGCCTGTAGTGAGGTAATATGTATTAAGGTTTTACCCAATTACTGTGGGTTACCATGTTCATAAGTGGAGATAGTTCCATGAAGTTTTGTAGAAACATTTCAAAGAACATTGTAAATTAATACAACTTCCCATACACTGGTAAAAAAAAATCAACTAGCCAGGTCATGGGAGATCTGGGAGAAGTACTGTAGGCCTCTGATGGTACCTGGCAGAATTGTTGGTCAAAATTTTGGGTGGTGGAAACTGGAGATCTGTTTTTACATTGAGTGGATTTGTCTAAGCATCACAGTGATGATAGGCCACATATAGAGAAGGAAATTCACGGCTGTTAAGAGGGCTACAGACACTGCAAGATAGTTTGACTCTAGACCTCACATTATGACTCTACATCACTGACCAATCGATCAGCATTTTTAGTCTCCACTTCTGTACAAGAACTCAACATTCAATTCCACATTATCAAGAAAAAGCAGCAAACTTACCATTGGGCTTTCTGTAACCCATAGTGTGATAATGAGCAGCATGCATCATGGGAGAACACTGCAATTGGCAAGTAAGGTCTGGATCCACAACTCCAATTTTGTAGCTAGTGCCATGCCTGTTGTTTAGAGCAGCCCATGGCTCAGACTCACTATGTGATTATGTTTGAAAGGTTTTACCTGTATGATATATTTATGAGTATATATAATTTTAAAATATTTTATTTTTAATATTATGTCGTAAAGCAACAGATTTCTATACTGGATTTTTCTACATTTTCTTTCTTGTGATTTTAAAACAATATAGTATTGATTTTTTTAACTTTCAAAGTGTCTTATTCATCATTCATTCATGTATATAATGTGTTTAAGCAAATTCATCTCACACTCCTTTCCTTCTGATTCCTCTATTATTCTCTCCATCACTTTTGCTTCCAACTTCATGCCCCTGTCCCCTAGTCAATACCACTGAGCACAGTTAATGCTGCCTGTATGTGCATGGGTGGGTAGGACCGTCTACTGCATTACAGTTGCCTCTCAGTGCTCAAATTCCTGACAAAAACTAATTTAAGTTGGGTGATTCTTTCTCTTCTCCCTCCTTTCATTGGCTGTCCTTCCCATCTAAGCCTATTCTCCCACAGAATTCCCTAGTCCTATTGGTTCTATTGTCCACTCTAATCAGCTCCCTAAAGAGTGTTGTTTTGAAGTCTTGTGGTCCTGTTTCTAATTTCCTGGCCTATATTTACTTCCACATGGATACATATATTTAAGAGTTTAAGGCTTGTTGCTGGGGGAGAATATATTGTATTTGTCTTTCTGAGGTTTGATCACCTTGCTTACTATGTTTTCCAGTCCCATCCATCTTTCTGCAAGTTCAAAATTTCATCTTTATGACTGAAAAAAAATTACAATGTAAATATGCACCATGTTTTTAGTACCTATTGTTCTGTTGATAAGCATCAATACTGGTGACAAATATAGGCAAGGGCATGGGGAAAGAGGAACATTTAATCTCTATCAGTGGATGTACACTTGTACAGTAATTGTCAAAATTAGCGTGGAGAATCCTTAACTACATGAAAATGGAACCACCATTTGACTCAGCAATGTTGCTTCTTGGCACATATTTAAAATATTCTACATTATATTACAGAGTTATATGTACAACTATGATTATGGCTGCCATAGTTAACAATCAGAAGAAAATGATATAAATGCATTCCTTTGTAAAAGGTACAAAACTACTTTGAATAAAGAAAGTATCTCTCAGCATGTTTGCAAATACTCTCTGACTAAAACTGTGCACCATTTTAGTAGAATGCAGTGTCATGAGAATGGCAGGTTAGGGATCGACTTAGCTCATGTTATGGAGGAGAACATAAGATACAGATACTATCCAGAGGAAGAAACTTTTATGGAAGGTTCAACCATTTACTCAGTATTTTTCTATGTAATGTAAAGTGCTGCAAACTAGGATGTCAAGGTTTGTCTTTTTAGTGTACAGGACAGTGCCAATTGAGCATTATTTAGTAATGCCATGAAATATGCTCTATAAAGAAAAAAATTAAGTTAAGGGGTAATTCAATAGTGGCTTCTGAATAAATTTCATTATTTGATTTAATATTCTGTTTTAAAGTTTTAGAATTTCCATGTACTGGATACCATTTGGAGGACCCAGAACTTTAATTCATGCCAATCATGAGATGAGCTTATACATTGTAGCACTTTATAGGGAAATGAAATGAGGTAGAAATAAATCAGCTAACTCAGTTATGGCTATGCAGCTAGATATTTTTAAAATGTGGTTTAACTACACTAAGTCCATCTCTAGAAGTCATGCATGCTTCAAATTCTGTACTTTACAAATTAAGATTAATCTTCTTATATGCAAGTTCATAAATCAATGCTCATATACTCAAAGCTCTTGATGTATTTTCTATTTGCTCATTATTAAAAGCTGTACAGTGAGAATCCTCTTAAAATATTTTAATTAGTTCCTTGAGAATATTGTGCAATGAATTTTGATCATTTTCACCCTTCCTCACACAACTCTTTTCAGCTTACCTTTGTACCTTTATGCACAATTTTGTGTCTTTTGTGCTCCCCATCAAGATAAATTTGTGCTGCGCAAATATTCCTGAGTGAACAGCCTTCACCTAGAGCATGGTTGACTAATCAGTGACTAAACCCATAGAGAAAAATGATCTTTCCTTTGACAATAGCTAATAATTTCCAATGTTTCCATAGTGAAGTCTGGGCCTTGATTCTAAATTTCTTTTCCATGCTGTGATTTCATCTGGCTTAGGCTTGTAAAATTCTCTGCATACTTCTATGGTCATCATGAGTTCATATGTGCAGCTACCCTGCTGTTTCCAGAAGAATTTATTTATAGCCATCTACCATCTTACTGCCTTTTTATTTCCTCTGATAGAAGAACTGTAAGCCTATAGAGATGGAGTGCAATATATGTTCCAGTTAGGCCAGAGAATTTGGCAGCTTCGTCTCTCTATACCTTGGCCAAATGTGGGTCTCATGTTGATCATCATTTATTACATAAAGAAGTTTCTCAGAAGAGAACTGAGAGGTGCCTTATTCTATAGGTATAATGATAAATCATTACATTTTGGTTTCGTTCTCTGTCCATTTACCAGAATAATTGTAATAAATTTTCTGGTAGGCCTTTTGACTTGTACAGTCATAAGTTCTTAATCTAATAATGACACAAGGTATGGGTTTTATCTTGTGGAGAGCGCCTTAAATCCACTTTAAAAAGTGTTTGTTTACTCCCAAGATGGTTGTGCTTTAATTGAACCTGCAGGCATTTCTTGCCAATGTAGTTTTTATTGTAGCTTACAAGATTCACATCTGGATAACTCTTTTTCCTTCTGCTAGCATGCACAGCACCCAGCAGCACCATGAAAAGTTAGCTAGTAGGACGAAGTACCCAAGACCTTACCAGCTTGATTGTTCCAAGTTGTATGACTTAAGTATATGATGACTGTAGCCATGGGGTCTCATTGTGAAGTTCTGAAGAACACTTCTGAACATTTACAATAGCCTATATTGGTGAGGCTTCTTGTAACCTCACTGGTCAGCACCTTCAAATGATGTAACTCATTCCCGTAACAGGGCTTATTCCACTTGTTAGTTCCTGTTGTCTAGTGGGAGTCCTATTGCCTCATTATAAGAATTCTGAATTAAGTCTTTTTGTGTATGTATATGGATGCATTTTAAGAAGTTTCTACAGTAGTTGTATGGCCCTTTTCCATTCTGCTCGTATGCATAGAACCTACCAGCCATATAATTTTAGTCTCCATTGTTATTTATTTTTTTACTCCAGTGTCATATTACCCAGTGTTTCTAGTAAAATTGACATCTACTATTTTGAGATATCCAGTCTCTTATGCATTTAGTTTATTTATCTAGATTTTGTATTTTCTCTTCAGCAGTTTGTAACTCACAGTGTACAATTAAGTTACATATTTTGTTTTGTTAAGTATATATGAAGATGTTCATGCACATTTGAATTCGTTCTTTCGGGGTATCTAGAAATTAAAGTGATATTTCTGTGTTGTTTTATGTCCTGTAGCATTCTATAACACGACATTCATAAAGTATTTGAAATTTTGTTTCTTAGATTCATCAAAATTTTCTACAGAGAAAATTGCATTATCTTGAGATTTCATTTTCTTTTTCTAATCTTTATAGATTTATCTCATTTTGCCACCTTTCTGAATGTATTAGAATGTCCATATGTATTTAATATGGCTAGTAAGAGTGAATATCCTTACCTTGCTTCCAAACTTGTGTGTGTGTTTGTGTGTGTGTGTGTGTGTGTGTGTGTGTGTGTGTGTGTGTGCGTGCGAGTGCATGTGTGGTGTCTTTGATTACTTAGATACTTGCTCCTCATTCCAATTAGCTAAATTTATGATTCATCACTCATCTGCTGGAAGGATAAAAGTAATTCCTACAAGTTTTCATCTAATTTCTATTTCTATACCATGTCATGCTCTTGCCCAAAGAAATAGACAGACCAACACACACACACACAAACACACACACACACACACACACACACACACACACACACACACACACACACACACACACACACACACATACACACACACGCTTATGCACACACATACACAGATACACTTCAGCCTTAGGAACAGTCTCTCACCTTCTCCAGCATTTTGCTCTGTTTCATTGGTGCTTGCTGGTCCCTGCTGCTGGTTTGGCTGAGTAGGCAGGTCTTTCTCCTTCTGGACGACATCTCCCCAAAGAATAAGGGAGTCTTCTGTCATGGACATGAGCAGTGTGTGGAACATGTGCAATGTTAATGATTGCCATCTTTGGATGCACATTCCAGGTCTATGTCACAGATCCAGTAGTTCTCAGCAGGTCTAGGGACAGGTCTTCTGCCCCTACTGCTGCCCACACCTGTGGCTTGGCTGAAGTCTTTGTTCATCTCCAGGAGAAATAAGGTTTCTTGCTCCTCAATATTGCTCATTTGAAAGATAGAAAACCTGTACTATGGCTACTCTTATTTTGAGTTACCTCAAGTATCTGCCAATATATTTAGACCTTGTTAGCTGAGAGGGATAATTCATTATGTTAAATTGGGTCTTATTTCTGGTCTTTTAAATATCTTTATCTATGTTTTACACCCATTTATTCTTCCATATAACTATCTAAGAGGTTAAAAGTGCATTTTATCTTCATTATTCTGTGCATTAGAATATTTAAGGTTCAGGTGATATTATCATTAATAATATGATTCAGGCTTAATGATGGCATAATTATAGACTACTAAAACATTTAACCTAGCTGATTGAACAAATACGATCATTTTTTCTCATTTTTTATTAGAGTCAAATTATAAATATATTTCATATTTTAAATAACTATTCTCTTTAGGTTTTAACTCAGTTTTATTAGAGAAATAATGACTTTAATCTTCTGGTAAATGTACCTTCTGAATGTAATCTGGGAAATAAGGGAATTTTTTTTGAGAATTATGATGCAGTATGTTAATAATGACCAACATTATACAGAACAAAATCTCCCACTTCCCTATCCTGCCCCTTGCAATCATGTCTAGCTCAGCATTCTTTCTCTACCCTTGTAAAATTAGCCAGTGGGTCTTTTATGAGGAAGCATGACTTTCCCCCAGATCTCTAATTTCACTTTAATTTAGTCAGATTAATTCTGCAATCTTTATCTTCACAACGCTCAATTAGGAAGGCTTGTAGTAGAAAATAGAAGAAAAATTGGGAAAGTGAAAGTCAGACAGTAGAATCAGAAACCTAATTTATTCATGGCACTACCAGGCTCTGCTAAAATAGGGAAAAGAAATGGAGAAAAAAGCAAAGTTAGGCAATGGCAAACAATTTCTTGATGGTCCCACTTTCGAGTCAATGTGTCTTTAAAAAGGCATTTTGGACTTTTTCTGTCAAGGACAGTGACTCACCCCAGCTACTTGTGCAAAACCTTGTTTAAATTTGCAATTCAATTAAAATTCAGTTAGAGAATTAAATTATGTGATGTCCTGAACTTTCCATGCAAAACTCACAGATATTAATATTTTGTCAGATTTCTTGTTATTCACTTACCATTCATTCATGTCTGTTCTTTATTGTGTGACAGATAATGATTACATATAGGGCAGAAAGCTCTAATTTATTCTTGATATATTACATCAAACTTCTCCAACATAAAATGAAGGCTGTGAAGATAGGGCTATCATGGGGAGGTGTCATTAGAGAGGAGGTGGCTGTACTAGGACTCTGGAATATTCAACATCTTTAATTCTATGCTCATTACTTGAATGCTTCAGCTGGCCAAAATTTACTGTGTTTTACCCTTCTGTATAACTTCTATGAAATCTTTGTGTGGTATATGTGAATTACTACACACTGAGGAAGGGAAGATTACAGCAGAAAGCACTGGTACATAAGACAAAACACTTGATGACTATCAGGACATGGAAGAAGGGACAAAAGATTGGATACACAGTAATGTTCAATTTTTAAAATTGAACTTAAAAATCTTTAAACATGTATTCTTAGCAGATAATTTGTAATATAAAAATTTTAAGTACTTCCCACTAGCCACAAATTATTTTAATTATTTTAATAAAATCCCCAAGATATTGTCTATTATTAAATTTTTCAACTAAGATAGTCTTGCCTAATTTCTCACCTTAAAATTAAAATTGTTTAAAATAAAGGTCACAAACATAAGAAGCCCAAGTTTATTTTCCTGCTTTTGGAAATTTTTTTGTTTCATTTTGGGCTATAAAGTTTACTGCATATTATAACCATATCAATAAATCTTTTCCAATTAAATATGATATCATTTCACATGATCAGAAAGTTGCCAGGCAACAGGAATGATGGCAATCCCTCTTTAATTCTTCAAAAGGCTAAGAAAAACAGAGTAAACAAAATTAAAATTTGCATTTTATGAAATCTTATACTAAATGGGTCAGAATGATGTGGCACAGAAAACAAAGCGAACGGGCAGAAATCCGCATGCACTGTTATTCTTCAAGGGCTTGGTAGCTACTTTTTTTGTTTGTTTGTTTGTTTCTGTGGCCAGATACCCAAAAACTGCAGCCAGCTTAAGTTCAAGAAGAAATACTCTTTCATAGTTGGAAAAGCATGGAACAGGACTGTGAATTGGCTGTTTACACATCTTCCACAACCATGGAACAGACAGAAAAGTAGAAGCGGAGCCAGGATGTCACACTACCCCCCAGAGCTCCTCAACTGTGGTAGTGAATGCGAATGGCCTTCCTCCCCCATATGCTCATATTGGAATGTTTGGCTCCCAGTTGGTTTATTATGTAGAGGAATTAACAGGTGTGGCCTTGTTGGAAGAGGTGTGTCACAGATGTGCTAGGCCCATTCATTCCTGGTCCTTTCTCTACCCCCTGCCTGAGGATCAGGCTTCAAGCTCTCTGCTACTACTTGAGCAGCATGGTTGACTGTGTGCTGTTAGGCTTTCTGCTATGATGGTCATGGACAGACTCTATGAAACTCAAATCAAGCCCTGAATTAAATGTTATTTTTTATAAGTTGCCTTGGTCATGGTCTTTACAGCAATAGAAACATAATTAAGACAGCCACCTTTCAAAACAGCCCTACCACATGTAGACTAAGTGTTCAAACATTTGAGCCTATGAGGGATATCTTACAGTCACATGACTACAAATGGATATGATAATTTAATCTTGTAGTGAATTTCTAATTGCAATATGCTCAAGAGGAATATTAATGGACTCTCTTCTCAGAATTAAAAGTGTAATTTTTAGAGAAAATTTACCAAGCCTCTTTCACTTGCAAAAGAACAAAATCTTACATATTCAACACTAATTCCATACCTAAGTTTGAATATTTATACAAGATGAAGAATTTGTATTTGTAGTACAGAAGTGTTTATACCATGTAATATGGTTTTAAATGAAAAGAACAATTAAGTAGTCTATGCTGAGTCTCTATAATTATTTTTTCATATGCTAATAAATTGTTAAATGTTTCATGCATAGTATAAAATGGATCCAAATATATTATAAATACAATTTATTCTATTGTTAATTTTTAAATAAATTGATTTTATTTTATGTTTCTATTATCATTATTTGGATAAGATGTAGGGGTTGAAGTTATAGCTCTATGCTACTGGGCAAGTCCTCTACCACTGAAATAAATTCGTAGCACCCTAAATACAATTTATTTTAGAACACTTTTCCAGTTGAAATGCATGGCTATTCATATAGAAAATATAAACCATAACACAGATTGGAAAATGTATCTATTTTAAAAGTCAAAGGATAGGTATTGGCATGTGGCTAACCTCCTTGTTCTGCATGCTGCCTGTTTGTCCTGTCTATTTTTGTTCAGAAGACTTTTAATGTGATGGAGTCCAATATGCTAGGTCTTGCTTGTATTTCCTAACACTACAGTTCTGTTTTGGGAAGGTTTTGCTGATCTTTAAACCCTTCGATGCTTTCCTCCAGAAGTCTCCAGATATCAAGTATTATATTAAAGTCGATCCATTTTGAGTTGATTTTGTACAGAATAGGAGCACATGATTCAGGTTCAATCTTCTATATGTAAATACAGTTTCATCAGTGCCTTAGTCAGGGTTTCTATTCCTGCACAAACATCATGACCAAGGAGCAAGCTGGAGAAAAAAGGCTTTATTCAGCTTACACTTCCACACTCCTGTTCATCACCAAAGGAAGTCAGGACTGGAACTCAAGCAGGACAGGAAGCAGGAGCTGATGCAGAGGCCATGGAAGGATGTTACTTACTGGCTTATTTCCCCTGGCTTGCTCAGCTTGCTCTCTTATAGAACCGAAGACTACCAGCTCAGGGATGACACCACCCACAATAGGCCCTCCCTCCTTGATCACTAATTGAGAAATGCCTTACAGCTGGATCTCATGGAGGCATTTCCTTAAGGGAGGCTCCTTTTTATCTGTGATAACTCCAGCTCCTGTCAAGTGGACACATAAAACCAGCCAGTACAATCAGCAACCTGGATTAAAGGGGCTGATTTTCTTACAGCTTATGGTTTTTGTACCTTTGTCAACATTGAGTGCTATAGCTAGGTGTTAAGAATAAAGGACTTTCTCTTCCATTCTATTGGCCTATGAGTATTTATGTCATTGCTGCTCTTATTACTGGTTGTGGAGTATAACTTGGGACCTGGTCTACTTAGGATTTAACTGTTTACAGTCTTTCATGTTTCCTTATGACTTTTCGAAATCTTTATATTCCTGTGATAAATATCATTGGAATTTTTGTGCAAAGTAAGCTAAATTTTTAATTACTTTTTCTAATATAATGATTTTATCAATATCATGTTAATATATTTTAATATGTTTGATATTTTCTCTTTATGTACTTTATAATTTTATTGTAGAAATTTATAACTATTTTTTTCCTAACTTGTTTTTTCTAAGTTTCTGGGAGTGGGAAAACAACAATAACTAGAAAGAATGTAAGAGCTGGAAGATGGAGTAGAGTGTTGTGTACTTATTTTCTCAAAATTGGAGTATTTTCTTCTGGATGGAGACAATAGGCTTATAAGATCAGGAAATAAAAAAACAAACTCAAAAGACTGAGAAGATTCTAAGAGGACCATGTTGCTCAAAGCTCCTCCCCAAGGTCAGATAAGTGGTAATGGGGAGAGGAGCCTCTGTCTGGCCTAGCTTCCTGACTCACCAAGTGTTCTAGGCTGTGTTTCCCAGTGATGGCATTTATGACTTACTATATCAACTAGGTTGTGTCTCCTGCTATGGTGCCTTTGAGTCAATCTCCCTTATAGAACACTAATACACTCACTGGTTCACTATATTAAACTTGATTAGAATCAATGGTTTGGCCTGTTGCCAGTGTCCTATTGGAGTATGTACACATTTGTTCAAATCTCCTAAAGAAACAGTGTGCAGGAGGAGCAGAGGACAGTGAGCCTGGCTTATCATTTAATAAATAGGAATTTGGACTAGGGAAATACATAGAGAGAAAACTGCTTTCTTATTTCAGGATGATCTGTAAAAGAGCGACAACAATCTATGTGAAGTTAGACTTAGTCAAGCCATTCAGTGCAATCTGGGAAGGCTACAGTCTGAAATGCATATACTCTACAAGGAGAAAGACTGTTACCTGTCCTGCTGTTAACCCTAAAATAACTTTGTGAGGCAATGCACATACTAAGTAGCTTTAGTCATTGCACACTGGGTACAAGGTTTTAAAACATGCTTCCCATGGTAAATATAACTATGTGTCAATGTAAAAATCCAAGTTTTTATGTTAAAGAAATGTTTATCCATAGAATAAACATCATATTGTGAACACAAGAGTGAATTAGGTGACCCCCTCTCTGTCAACCTATATTTGAAATAGAATAGAAATTCACAACATATTTTTACAAACTACACATTTACACACACACTACACATACATACACACTATACACTTACACACATTTGCACTCATACACACACATACACACATGTATACACTACACATACATACATACAGAGAGAGAGAGATAGAGAGAGAGAGAAATGAAGACTGACAGAAATATAGATAGGACACTAGAAGATTATGTGCATATGTATTGATCTTTTGTTAAATGTATCAAATTAACTAAACTATGCACTGGCATCCAGGAATGTATTTCTGATAAAATGCTCTTGTGAAAATATGTTATGTTACTGAATATATTTCCATTTCAATTGCACCTCAAAACTCAGAACATATATCATTAATCAAAGTGATTGAAAACTTCTTTGAACTTCAAAACTTGCCCCAGTATTTAGCAACAGGACTTCTCAGAAATGTTGACACAGATGATTAGGAGAGGAGGGTAGACAATGTGCATGAAATATTGCCTGATTCTGTGTAACTGTCTGTTCCATCAGCTAGAACAACAGTCGTTAATCTTTCCATGCTTTACAATAAACTTCACGATTTGTCTCATATACAACACATCGATTATGCACTGATCGCTTTTCAGTTGATATATCTTTTACCTTTTAAAGAATGTACATCACACACACACACACACACACACACACACACACACACACACACACCACACACACATACACCATACAAAAACCACAGACACAAAAATACAGAGATGGAGGAGGGGAGAGGAAGGAGAGGAGAAGAGAGAGAATGAAAGTAGAGGGGGTATTGCTCTGTGTTTTTCTTTAATTTTATATTTTACTTATTCACTTTACATCCCACTTACCACTCCTCTCGGTTACCCCCTCCCACAGTCCTTATCTTATTACTCTCTCCTTCTTCTCAGAGCAGGTGGGGGCCCTCTGGGTATCTCCTCACCCTGTCACTTCAAGTGAGGGTGTTTCTTTTGGACAGATGAAGGGGAGAGGATAAAGGAAAAAAATAAAGGACAAGGAAGAGAAGTGTGTGTGAATGTGAGCAAGGTTCAGAGAATATAAAAAGACAACAATCCAATGAGCTTATCTGTGAGGAGCAGGTGATGGCGCCCTGGATGGCTGACAGGTCTTATGACCTGCGCCTGACTTCCTCCTTGTCTCAGACTTAGCCACATCCCAGCTGCCTGCACTGCACAGATGCCATGCCTTGTCAGCTCGCCTGAGTTGTTGTCACTTGCTGTGAACCTATGGACTGCCGTTATGTGACTGGTGTGATCAGGAGGAGTCAGTAGGGTATTTAAGGCGCCCCCAGGGGTTGTTCAGGGGATTCCTGTTACTGCATTGCAATGCTAAGTGTTCCTGAATAAACCTGCTTGAAGAAGGACAACATGGTGTTGCATCTTTCCTGCTGGTCGGGGTGGATGCAACACTTATCCTCATTAAAACATTCATAACAGTGAAACATTTCCTTATTTTCTGATGTACAAATGTCAGCTGGAAGATATTATTTTAAAGATCCATCCAAACGAAGGGAAAGAATGACACTTATGCCATTTATTGGCTGTGTTGTTGATTCTTTGAAGCTTTGGAAAGCTGAAAAGTAAAATGTTATGTCTTCTATTTCTTCTTTCTGTTCTAGTTTGACTTATACCGCCTAAGCATTTGATGGTGGTGGTGGGAGCAGGGTGTGTGTCTCTGAAGTCACAGTTCTGAACAGTGGCCTATCTTCAAAAGTCTCTTCTTTATCTTTTCTTTTTATCTTTCTCTTTCTATCACAAATATTCAGAAAATAAATACTTATGTTTTGTTTAAATCCTAAGAAGTACTTAAAAGGAAATTCATGCAAAAATATATAACCTTTCTCAAACCCTTTATGTGTGTTTTTAATTTTTTTTTTAAATTCTCCCTTATAAAGATAGTCCAGGCTTTTCCACATCAAACACTGAAAGCACTTGAGATATGTAGACCCAAGATAATGACACCTTTGGTGAAATGAAATAATTTGTTAGACATATATAGACTTGGCACACAGACTCAGGATCAATGTCTGTTGCACTTTGAATGTGGAACGTCCACAATAAGCTTTGGGTTGTTTGCCACCTAAACTTTAAAACTCGAGTCCATTGGATAACACAGGCCAAGACTAGTGATAGAACCTAGTGGGGAAATCCCCACTCAATTCCCAATTAGGCGAGCACCCAAAGAATCATGAATAGACCACCGTGATGTAATTACATGAGGTAGTTTAATGACGGAGCTCCGGACCAACATGCATCCCACACAGGAGATAATGGATGTTGGCCACGAGGCTCGGAAGCTAGGGGTTTTTATGGGGTAAGGGGCTTAGGGGTGTGGAATTCAGCATAGCAACACACTATTGGTTTATTCAAACATCAGCAGAAAAATTACATGTACGTGCAGGGTGTCAGAGTTCTGTGAGTTGTTAACTCAGTTTAGATAGCCCTGTTATGTCCTCACATTCCTCTTTATCTTTAAGGTTAAGTTGTTCCCAGGAATGTTTTAACTATGGGGCATACCCAGGTTTGTTTTTCTTTTTTCTCAGCCCAGGCAGCCTCTAGGCTCACAAACAACCAGCAATTTCTGAGTTCTTTATATGACTTACAGGTCTTGAAATTTCATCTTTCTTTCACTAGGAGTATTCATTTGATGAGTAGACCTGCATGCTGTATGCTGTTCCTATTCATTCTCTCTCTGTGTCTCTCTCTCTGTCTCTCTGTCTTTCTGTCTCTCTCTCTCCCTCTCTCTCTCCTTATACTGGTTCTTAACCTGTGTCTCATGGCCTATTTGGGAGTCACATATAAGATATCCTTCATTTCAGATATTTACATTACAATTCATAACAGTAGCATAAAAGTAGCAACAAAGTAATTTCCTGGTTGGGGGGGTCACCACCACATGAGGAAATGTGTATTAAAGGGTTGAAGAATCAAACTGTGCTATTAAAGGGTTGCAGAATCACACACATGAGAGGAGCAGCCTCCTCCTCCACAGAATTCTGCTGCTGTGATGTTATACTTCACTCTGAGCTCAAAATTAGTGGAGCCAAGGACTCTTGATTGAAATCTCTTTAGTATGAGCTAGAATGAACTCCTTCCCTCCTGAATTTGTTTCAGCCAGGTATTTGGTTAGAAATAAGTTAGCCAACTGACATGTCCCTGTAGCAGGTATTTTAGCATCCTGACCATAACTTAGTCAGGACTACATATAATCTACAGGGGGATGTTTTGGTTCTTTCAGAGGCCAAACCATACTAGGAAGTCACATTATGTTTCTGGCTATTCTGAAATACTGGGTGAGGTTCAAATCAAATAGGGGTGTCTACTCCATGTCACCCACATCTTGAGCCCCCTTTTGTCTGGAGATTCAGGAGAACTGTGACTTTTCTGCAACATACCTAATGCTTCCCAGAGTGCCTCCCACCAAAATGCCAACAACTATATGTGTCAGCTTTTGTTTTTCACTTGAAATTTCAGAAGGAACAAACATCCAGACCAGCAAATATTACCCTATAGGAAAGCAAATGACATCTGACCAAATGAGTACATTTTTAAATCACTAGGGCCTCTGGTCTCCCCTCAAATGCAAAGATAGTAAGTACGCAAATATCTTTATGATGATTATTTTATGAGGGAAATTTATGACAGCATGAGATATTATTTTTATTTTTCCTATTTTTTTCCAGGATAAAGATGATAAACCAGAGGCTAGGAAAGCACATGCAAGTGCCTTTCCTCTCAGGGTTGTGCATTTTGTCTTGCTGTGATAGGAATTTCAGGGACTCCTTCACATGAATTGAAACTGGTGTGCTTTCTGTCCATTAATTAAGTTCTAACACCCTTCATTGACTATCTAATAAAATGGACATTTGACTATATAGTATTCAGGAAGCTTGTAACGTTTTTCTTCCCTATTGAAGTTAAGAACAAGTGGATGCATTGTGGGTAGTTTTTAAGAATGCTACTATCTGCATGGATACAACTCACATTTAATCCTGTATAAATCAAAATCTAAGACTATGTCTGCCAGCTTTCTTTGGCTTGGATGTTTTTTATTTACCAAGTCAGAAATAATAGCTACATCTCAGAACTGGCATCATGTGTGGATTCATTTGTCACCTCAGAGCATACCCATTTTCATTTATGCTGTAATTAACAACAGCCTGGGTGACTATTATTCCATACTCATGAGAACTAATGTTCTCCATTAAATGAAGAATTTCATGTTACCCTGGGTTTGCTCCAACTCTTTGATGCTTTTTTTTTTTTTTTTTTGGAAAAACAGTAACCAAAGACTTTAAAAATGAAATAATGTTGTGTCTGTTAGACTTGCCTGACTTGTAAGGGAAATACTGACATTTAGTTTCCATTTGAACACAGGAGCAATCAATAATGTTTGTATCACATTATGTAAGGTTGTCTGGGAAACACTTCACATTTAAAAGGGAATTTACATGAAACTTGCATTTTATTATATTTCAAGCACATGAGCAATGTGAAGTCATTTGGTTACAGAGTCCTTATTTTCCACAGATATTTCTTATCATAACTTTTTTTTATTAGTTTTTCAAATCAACATAGTGGGTTTCATTATGACATTTTCATAAATATTTAGTTAATTATGATCATCTTCTCCTACTGCTCACCCATGACTGTCTCACACACAGAGAAACAGAGAGACAAAGAGAGAGACAGAGACAGAGAGAGACAGAGAGACAGAGAGAGGGCAGGGGAGTCTTAAGTCTGTTGATTGGCTTCTGGGCTAATTCCTTTTATGAATACTGCAGTGGTAGACAATGATGTCCTGTATCTTTGTGCAGAACTTAAGAGTATTTCAGTTTATATATGGGAGATATAACATCTGGTAATTGTATTTTTTTTTGAAAAACATCCATCTTGATTTACATTTTGGCTGCATCATTTCCCAGACCCCGCAGCAATGCACAGTTACTTCTGTTTTCTCATAGCCATACCAGCATTTGTGGTCACCTGTTGATATTAGTTGTTTTGACTAGGGTGAGTTAGAATCTCAAGACAGGTTTGGGGTGAGTTAGAATCTCAAAGTGGTCATTCATTTATTATTATTAATTATTTATAATAATAATAATAATTATTATTATTATTATTATTGCATTTGTTTAATGGCTAAAGAATATAACAATAACTTCTAACTCACAAGTATTTCTCTTGTGAGTCACGGCGTAGTTGTGTAAGACTCTGGAGAGCTTTAACGGAGAGCTTTAACTTACCGGAGACCCAGAGTGAAAAATGCGGAGACAGGAATCCATACAAAACCAAGAGGAATTTTATTGATCCAGGATGGTGGGGTCGCCGTGCACATAGAGAGAGAAAACAACCATGTGCAGCCCATCCAGTGAGCCTTTATACAGTTTTCAAAGCAGCAGCCATTAGGCACAAAGTGATTGGCAGAACAGTGTGACTTTTAAACTGATTGGTCTTTAGGGAATGAGGTAGGGGGCCAATGGTCGAAGAATGTGTTTTTGAGCTCTGGGCCTCCCCTACCTGCAGGTTGCCAGTGGTCTTCCCTCCTCCTTGTGGTCTGAGGAATGAAATTATCCCCTCCCTTCCAGAGGGAAGGGGTGCCTATGTTCTTTGTGACCTTTCTCTTCTAGGAGGGAAGGGGGCTGGTGGGATTTTTCAAAGTTCCTGAGCTGAACTCTTCAATTGGTTATAATTGGATGCCATGTTTACATGACTGTGGGTTTCCCTACTCTCAATGACTGTTGGCCGATACAGTCCATTTCACGAGGCCAATGGGAACAGAGATGTCAAATAGAGGGTTCAGAAGTCCTGTGAATGCCTGGTGAATAAAGCACATTGGGACATGCAGTCAGTAGGCAAATCAACTTTACTTAGGGTGATGAAGGCTTATAGAGTTTTGGGGACTGAGGGCAGAAACATTTAGAATGGGTAAAAGTCACCTGCTGGAGGCTTAGGGTACCTGGAATGCCTCATTAGAATGAGGAAGCATTCCAAGAACTTCAGGTGCTGGCTGAACAGATTTTGTTAGGAGAAAAGAAATTGATCATATAAACTAATTGAGGTTAAGTGATATTCTTCAGGTAGAGGCTAATATGGAAGCTTAGAGTTCCCTGAACAAGATCAGAGGAGAAACTCTGCCAATAAAAGGGAGTCTCCCATTTATGTCCAGCCCAGTGTCTATCTGGTCATGGTGGACTTTGACCTTAGGTATCAGAGCTTTCCCACACATGACCAGATGCATGCAAATCATACAACGAGCATGTCAGATAATGCTTGCTTAGCTGGTCAAGTCTGATTCATTTTTCATCTTGGCCTCTTTCTGACATAAGACTATATATTCTTTCCTAGAATTTTGCTTGTGTCAAACCTTTCCTTAGATTTGTTCAGTTTTCATTTTCATTCAAGAAATGTACATATATCTAGGTGTCTAGAAGACAATAGTAATGCATGCCTGGAGGATTCTTCAATCATTTAGTCACCATCTGTTTTAGGACTTATGGTTTTTGTCTGACATCAGATCTCCACTTGAGTTCTTTATTAGCTGTTAGATGCTTAGATTTTTTTTATTCCTCTTCATTTACATCCTGTCTCAGTAGCACTCATATGATTAGATTCTCCTTTGTTTTGAGCTATGTGATTTTAGCTTTGTTAAAAAAAATTACCTTTAGGATAGTAATAATAGATTTACAGAAACACTAAAGCCATTAGAGAATCCCAATATGTCTATAGAGTTTTCCCTATAGACATTTATGTCATACCTGAGAATATTTGCTACGAATAACAATCCAAAGTTAAGACATTATTTTAATTAAATACCCACTGTTCACTCATTTTTTAATAAATTACTTAATACTTTTTTTTTGGTCCCAGAATCCTACACTGTGTTGAATGGTCTAGGTCATAGCAGACATATCTTATCTATTACCGTTCAGATACTTTTTGTCTATTTTGATGACCTCCATGATGATTATAAAGAATGTTACTGTTTGCCGGGGAGTGGAAAATTGGCTGGAGTTCATGCCCAGAGGAAGAGAACCAGTAGGTCTAGGAAAAAGCCCCAAATATTGAACTTCTAACTAGTTCCCCAGTAATGTTTGTCACCACATCTTAAAAATCATTTGCTTAGGAAGACTCCATAGGGTGGTTGGTATGCTTTCTTTTTCAAATGTGTGGTATTATGTGTCTAGGAATTCCATTATCTTTAGCATTGTGCAGTGTTTCTGGATAAAGCAGTGCTTTGACTTTAGCCAGGAGTGAGAGTTGAAGATATAAAAGAATGACAATTTTTTTTTTCATTTTTTTTAAATTAGGTATTTTCCTCATTTACATTTTCAATGCTATTCCAAAGGTCCCCCATACCCACCCCCCAAACCCCTACCCACCCACTCCCCCTTTTTGGCCCTGGCGTTCCCCTGTACTGGGGCATATAAAGTTTGCAAGTCCAATGGGCCTCTCTTTGCAGTGATGGCCGACTAGGCCATCTTTTGATATATATGCAGCTAGAGTCAAGAGCTCCGGGGTACTGGTTAGTTCATAATGTTGTTCCACCTATAGGGTTGCAGTTCCCTATAGCTCCTTGGGTAATTTCTCTAGCTCCTCCATTAGGGGGCGTGTGACCCATCCAATAGCTGACTGTGATCATCCACTTCTGTGTTTGCTAGGCCCCAGCATAGTCTCACAAGAGAGAGCTATAACTGGGTCCTTTCAGCGAAATCTTGCTAGTGTATGCAATGGTGTCAGCATTTGGAAGCTGATTATGGGATGGATCCCTGCATATGGTAGTCACTAGATGGTCCATCCTTTCGTCACAGCTCCAAATTTTGTCTCTGTAACTCCTTCTATGGGTGTTGTGTTCCCATTTCTAAGAAAGGGTAAAGTGTCCACACTTTGGTCTTCGTTCTTCTTGAATTTCATGCGTTTGGCAAGTTGTATCTTATATCTTGGGTATCCTAAGTTTCTGGGCTATTATCCACTTATCAGTGGGTACATTTTGTGCAAGTTCCTTTGTGATTGGGTTACTTCACTCAGGATGATACCCTCCAGGTCCATCCATTTGCCTAGGAATTTCATAAATTCATTTTTTTAATAGCTGAGTAGTATTCCATTGTGTAAATGTACCACATTTTCTGTATCCATTCCTCTGTTGAGGGGAATCTGGGTTCTTTCCAGCTTCTGGCTATTATAAACAAGGCTGCTATGAACATAGTGGAGCATGTGTTCTTCTTACCGGTTGGGACATCTTCTGGATATATGCCCAGGAAATTGCAAAGCTTCTGCAAAGCAAAAGACACCGTCAATAAGACAAAAAGGCCACCAACAGATTGGGAAAGGATCTTTACCTATCCCAAATTGGATAGGGGACTAATATCTAATATATATAAAGAACTCAAGAAGGTGGACTCCAGAAAATCAAATAACCCCATTAAAAAATGGGGCTCAGAGCTGAACAAAGAATTCTCACCTGAGGAATACTGAATGGCAGAGAAACACCTGAAAAAATGTTCAACATCCTTAATCATCAGGGAAATGCATATCAAAACAACACTGAGATTCCACTTCACTCCAGTCAGAATGGCTAAGATCAAAAACTCAGGTGACAGCAGATGTTGGCGAGGATGTGGAGAAAGGGGAACACTCCTCCATTGTTGGTGGGATTGCAAGCTTGTACAATCACTCTGGAAATCAGTCTGGCGGTTCCTCAGAAAATTGGACATAGTACTACTGGAAGAATGACAATTTTATTCGATTTTATTTAGTTAGAGAGAGTCCTGTGCCTCAGGCTGCCTTAGTCCCACTATGTAGTAGAAGCAGGCCTTGTATGCTTGCTCTTTCCACCTCTACTTCTCAACTCCATGGATTACAGGATGTTTTAGCCACTGCTCTACTGCTGTGAAGAGACATCATGACCATGCCTATATTTCTTGTAAAGGAAAGCATTAAATGGGGGCTTGCTAACAGTGCAGAGGTTTACCATTGCCATCATGGCACAAAGCATGGTGGCAAGCACACAGGCATGGTGATGAAGGAGGAACTGAGAGTTCTACATCCAAATAAGCAGACAGCAGGAAGAGAGGGGTGGGGAGGAAGAGAGAGACAGAGATAGAGAGAGGGAATGAGCTACTGGGTCTGGCTTGACCTTCTGAAACCTCAGAGCCCACCTTTGGTGACACACTTTTTCTAATAAGGCCACACCTACTCCAACCGCTTTAGAAGGCAAGAAGCCCATGTTCAAGGTGCTCTCCAATTTAGTATTTGTTGAAGAACTATTTCCTAATTCACAGAAAATATAATCTTACCACATCTGTGTCTCTTGCAAGGTGGAAAGGTATGGCTAGATCACCGCAGTATCTTTTACATCAGTACTAATCCCATTCGTGAGAGCTCTTCACTCAATCATCATCTCTCAAAGGCCTCAGTTCCTTGTCCTACTGTATTGGAGGTTAGTTTTTAGCATAGAAACTTTGATGAGAGCCACAGTAATAACATAGCAGATTTGATGATGATATTAATATAGATCCAACTTTCAAAAACAGAAATTCAGACATGGGAAATGAAAATGAACAGAGCTGTGGCAATAGTTAAAGCCGATGTACATCATCATCTGACAACACTGAATTTAAATCCTTAACTTATAAAACATGACAACCATAAATGTAGAAGATAAACATTGAATGGTCAATAATTATTATCATCTACACACACACACACACACACACACACACACACACACACACACACACACACACACAAGTTAGTAACACCAGAAACTCCGGCAAAAATATAGTCTAATAAGCGATTACCCCCAAATAAAGGATAAACTGTAATATACAAAAGTCAATTATTTTTCCATGTAGTAGTAATGAGTAAGTAGTATAATGACATAGGGAGGAGTGTGCTAAATGCTGTCTTCAGGATAGCATGACTACTGAACATATAAATTCACAGTAGTTGTGGGTGGTGGTTACCTACCGAGGGCTTGCACAAGACCCAGCCAGCCAAAGCTCAAGCACTGATGAAGGAGTAGTTCTGGAGGCTCCAACCCCTTCTGAGGAGCTTACAGTTGATAGTTACTGGGAGAGAAAGAATTAGTCTTTTCTGAGTTTGTGGCCACTGGTTTAGTTACTTCTTTTATTATGGTGACAACTTTTCTAGCAAAAGCAACTCAATGAAAGGAGGATTTACTCTGGCTTACAGTTTGAGGCCACATAGCTCATCATAGGGCAAACACAGTAGCTAGCTGGTGGCTGGTCACACTGAAGCAGGGACCCGAAAGCAGAATGGTGACCACTTCTGTTCACTCAGTGCCTCCACTGTACTAATCTCTGAGTCCTAGATTACTTACTAGTGCCATCTATTTTAAAAATGTGTCTTCTCTCTTCACTCACCTCGCTGAAGATACTCTCATAAATAAATTCAAAGTTTTGCTTCCAAGATGATTCCAACAGTGTCAAGTTGGTAATGAGTATTGATATCACAATATCACACTAAATAAATTTCAACAACTTATAGTGTGGTCAGCAAGTAACTTATTCAATAACGTGGATGGGCTAACAACTCAGAACACTAATGTAATATTGAAAAGGAAAACAAAGAATGTTGATATCAGTTACTCTAAGATATACTGTAATAAAGATCCAATAATTGGTAGTACTTAATAATGGTAATAAAACAGACAACTAGGTAAATGGAATTAAATTAAGAAGACAGAAATTGATCCATATTAGCATAGTCAACTCTTAAGACAGAGTAAAATACAATGGAAGAAAGGTAGTTCTCCTTGTCTACCCCATCCTCCTGACCCCAGCAGATTGCATGGCTACAACAGGGCATGCTCACAGAAAAGATGAATCGGGCCAGGTTTTACCCTTTCATAAAAATTCTTGTGAAATGTATGATATATTATATGTTTCAATGTTAAAACCTTCTTTGACATGCTAAGAAATAAAGAATGAGAACACCTAGATGACCTTAAACATGGTGATTGAGTTTTCAGATAAAACACCAACAATAAGATCCATGCAAGAAAGAAAATAAACAAAAGAGCTCGACTTCATTAAAATTGAATGATGTTAAAATGATGAGATATTGGAAAGCAGGGAAATAATATTTTCCTAGAACACATGTGGTGAAAAGATCAGAAACTAAACAGAAAGAAACTAAATTATAAATGCAATGAAAATTTTATTTCTGACAAAATATTTTATATAACTGCCTAATAAATATATGGAAAAATGCCTTACTTCAGTGCCACTTAGAAATGGGATATAAAGTCAATAGAGAAACTACAGTGCTTCCATTGGAATAACTAGAATCTAGAAAATGGACAATACCAAATACTGACAAAAATGTGGGACCACAGAAACATGCATTCATTGCTGCTGGGATGCAAGCATTCTGGGCAGCAGTATATATATATGTGAGAAAGTTACATCTCCTTTTAAGATAGAACTAAGCTATCATGTATGATTCTTACACGCGTTCGCGACCGGCCAGGAAAGACGCAACAAGCCAGAATCTTCTGCGGCAAAGCTTTATTGCTTACTCAGGAGCAAGAGAGGAAGAGCGCGGCAGAGAGAGGCAGAGAGGAAGAGAGAGAGAGACGCAGAGAGACGCAGAGAGAGAGGCAGAGAGAGGGGCAGAGAGAGAGAGAGGCAGAGAGCAGAGGAAGAGAGCAGAGGAAAAGACAAAGAGAAAGAGACGAAGAGAGGGAGTGCCAGAACCCCGTCCCTTTTAAGGAGAATTATCCTCCGCCTAGGACGTGTCACTCCCTGATTGGGTGCAGCCCATTGGCCCAGTTGTCATCACGAGAAAGGCAGAGCACATGGCGGGAAAACTGCCCCTGCACATGTGCAGATTATTTACTACTTAGAACACAGCTGTCAGCTCCATCTTGTAATGGCAAATGTGAGTGCGGCTCCCCACATATGATAAATTGTATTTATCAAAAATAAAGAGGAGGATGAGGAGGAAGATGGGGAGGAAGAGGAGGAGGAGGGAGGAGGAGGAGGAGGGAGGGAGGAGTAGGAGGATGAGGAGGATGAGGAGGATGAGGAGGAGGAGGAGGAGAAGAAGAAGAAGAAGAAGAAGAAGAAGAAGAAGAAGAAGAAGAAGAAGAAGAAGAAGGAGAAGGAGAAGGAGAAGGAGAAGGAGAAGGAGAAGGAGAAGGAGAAGGAGAAGGAGAAGGAGAAGGAGAAGGAGAAGGAGAAGGAGAAGGAGAAGGAGAAGAAGGAGAAGGAGAAGGAGAAGGAGAAGGAGAAGGAGAAGGAGAAGGAGAAGGAGAAGGAGAAGGAGAAGAAGATTTTAATCTACATGGAACTATTATAGCAACTTTTTTTTAATTATGTTTATGATAGATGAATCTATAAGGATTGTGATTTTTGTTTGGATGAGTAAAGGTTATCTGTAGTGAATTTACATAATTAGACATGACACATTGCTAAAAATAAATGAGCTACTAGGCCATCAAGTAATAGGAGCCTTGAGTGAATCTTACTAAGTGAAAGAAACAAAAACAAGATAAATAAGTTTATTGTTCCAATTATATTGCTATTGTGCTACATATAACACCCTTTGTGGGTCATATTTTTGGGTTATAAATTGATGTATTTTGGAGAGGATTGCAACCTCACAGCTCTGGTGTAATTAGTAGATTGACTTCTTGATGGATTCAGAATATGATGTCATCATGAGTAGGTGGTAAAAAGGCATCTAAGCCTAACTGGAGAATGCTGATCACTGTAGCTTTGTTCCTACTCCTATATTTTCTTCAAATCTCTTCTTGTGCACCTATTCTCTGAATTCCATTTACCATGAAGTAAATGCTCTCTACAACAGATTTCTGCCACCATGGTAGTCTGTCACTCCCTTAGCTTAAATCAACATGGTAAAGGATATTTGCACAAAAATTTAAAATAATGTTCTCTAAATTGTCTCAGTTGTTTATACATAGTGAAAGAAGTCTAAGCAGCACAATGGCACTCCAGAAAAGTTAAATTATAAAGAAAGGAAAATGGTCATGGTTTGTCCCATTCGTTGAGGGCATGAGAAGGGTGAATAAATGGATCACAGATAAGTTGAGAGCAAGGAAAAACTGAATGGTTTCTTTCTTTTTTTTTTAAGTATTTTCTTCATTTACATTTCCAATGCTATCCCAAAAGTCCCACATACCCTCCCCCACCCACTTCCCTAGCCACCCACTCCCACTTCTTGGCCCTGGCATTCCCCTGTACTGAAGCATATAAAGTTTGCACGATCAATGGGCCTCTCTTTCCACTGATGGCCGACTATGCCATCTTCTGATACATATGCAGCTAAAGACACAATCTCCGGGGGTTACTGGTTAGTTCATATTGTTGTTCCACCTATAGGGTTGCAGATCCCTTTAGCTCCTTGGGTACTTTCTCTAGATCCTCCATTGGGAGCCCTGTGATCCATCCAATAGCTGACTGTGAGCATCCACTTCTGTGTTTGCTAGGCCCCAGCATAGTCTCACAAGAGACAGCTATATCTGGGTCCTTTCAGCAAAATCTTGCTAGTGTATGCAATGGTGTCAGCGTTTGGAAGCTGATTATGGGATGGATCCCCAGATATGGCAGTCTCTAGATGGTCCATCCTTTAGTCACAGCTCCAATCTTTGTCTCTGTAACTCCTTCTATGGGTGTTTTGTTCCCAATTCTAAGAAGGGGTAAAGTGTCCACACTTTGGTCTTCATTCTTGTTTAGTTCATGAGTTTCACAAATTGTATCTTATATCTTGGGTATTCTAAGTATCTGGGCTAATATCCACTTATCAGTGAGTACATATCATGTGAGTTCTTTTGTGATTGGGTTACCTCACTCAGGATGATGCCC
This sequence comes from Mus musculus, assembly GCF_000001635.26. Taxonomy (NCBI): domain Eukaryota; kingdom Metazoa; phylum Chordata; class Mammalia; order Rodentia; family Muridae; genus Mus; species Mus musculus. The sequence continues at coordinate 85,608,717 of NC_000084.6, forward strand.
TCCAGGTTCATCCATTTGCCTAGGAATTTCATGAATTCATTCTTTTTAATAGCTGAGTAGTACTCCATTGTGTAAATGTACCACATTTTCTGTATCCATTCCTCTGTTGAGTTCTACAGATTCAATGCAATCCCCATCAAAATTCCAACTCAATTCTTCAACGAATTAGAAAGGGAAAAACTGAATGGCTTCATGATGGTGGACATATCTGTTTGTACAGTTGTACAAAGGTGTAGAGTAATGTAGAGCATGGTCTTCCACTGACTACAATATGTTGTATGCCCTACTATGATATGTAAATACTGGAGTAGTAAGAAATTCATTGTGCCAACAGGAAGTAGAAACTGTCCAAGCGGAGTGTGCAAGACAAATCAATGTTTCCAACTCTCACTGTTGCTGAAAATTCACTCTGAAAAGCAACACTAGTCTAAAATCATTACCTTAAAAATAAATAAGTAAAATTAGTGTGTCCAGTTTTATGTGGAAGTCTTCAATTCACTTGGACTTGAGATTTGTGCAAGGTGATAAATATGGATCTATTTGGATTCTTCTGTATGCAGACATCCAGTTATACCAGCACCATTTGATGTAGATGCTTTTTTTCCCCCCCGCACCATTATTTTCCATGGTTTGCACTTCTTTGTCAAAATCAAGTGTCCATAGATGTGTGGCTTTAAATCTGGGACTTTTATTAGAATACATTAATCAACCTTCTTTTTCTTTCTTTTCTTTTCTTTTTTTCTTTCTTTCTTTTTTTTTTTTTTTTTTGCCAATACCATGTGGTTTTGTTACTATTGCTCTGTATTACAGCTTGAAATAAGGGATGGCAAAACGTCCAGAAGTTCTTTTACTGCAGAGGATTGTTTTAGATACCCTAGGCTTTTTGTTTTTCCATATTAAGTTGAGAATCGTTCTTTTGAGGCCTATAAAGAACTGTTTTGGGATTTTTATGGGAATTGCAGTGAATCTGTAAATTGCTTTTGGTAAGATGGCCATTTGCATATGCTAGTCCTACCAAGAGCATGGGAGAACTTTCCATCTTCTGATATCTTCTTTAGTTTCTTTCTTCCGATAATTGAAGTTCTTGTCATATAGGTCTTTTACTTGCTTAGTATGAGTCACACCAAGATATTTTATGTTATTTATGCATATTTTGAAGGGTGTTGTTCCTAAAATTTCTTTCTCATCCTGTTTCTGGCTTGTATAATGAAGGTTAGTGAATGGCTTAGGTTAATTTAGTGTTCAGCCACTTTAATGAAGGTCTTTATCAGTTGTAGGTATTCACTGTTAGAGCTTTTGCAGTCAGTTACACATACTATAATATCATCTGTGAACAGACATACTTTTACTTCTTCCTTTCAAATTTGTATCCCCTTGGTTTCCTTTACTTGTCTTCTTGCTCTAGCTAGAACTTCAAGAACTGTATTTAAAAGATATGGTGAGATTGGACAGCCTTATTGTGGAGCTGATTTTAATGGGATTGCTTTACATTTCTCTCCATTTAATTTGATGTTGGCTATTGGCTTGCTGTTTAGTTATGTACTTGGTTCTGTAGTCTCTCTCAGAATTTTATCATGAAGGCATGTTGAATTTTGTCAAAGGCTTTTCCAGCATGTAATGGTATGATCACCTGTTTTTTTTTCACTTTGCTTATAGAGTGGATTAATTTTATGTATTTTCATATATTGAACCATCCCTACATTCCTGGGATGAAGCCTACTTGATCATGGTGAATGCTGTTTTGATTTGTTCTAAGATTTGGTGTGTGAGCATCTTATTAAGTAATTTTGGATCAATGTTCATAAGAGAAATTGATCTGAAATTCTCTCTGTTCGTCTTTGTGTGGTTTAAGTATCAAGATGACTGTGGATTCACAGAATGATTTTGGCAACATTTCTATTTCTATTTTGTGGAAGTCTGATGAATATTGATATTAGCTCTTCTTTGAAAGTCTGGTATAATTCTGTACTAAGACTGTCTGGCTCTGAGTTTCTTTGGTTATATTACTTTTAATGACTGCTTCAATTTCCTCAGGGGTGATACAACTATTTAAATTGTTTACTTAATTTTCATTTAACTTTGGTAAGTGGATGAAAAACCTCAATACAAAACTGAACACACTAAATCTGATAGAAGAGAAAGTAGGGAACTTCCTTGAACACATTAGTCCTGGAAACAACTTCCTAAATAGAACACTAACAGTTCAGGCATTAAGATTAACAATTAATAAATGGGATATCATGAAACAGAGAAGCTTCTCTAAGGCAAAGGACACCACCAAGAAGAAAAAAATGGCAGCCTACAGAATAGTGAAGTATCGTCACCAACTTTATCTCCAATAGAGGGCTGATATCCAAAATATATAAATAATTCAAGAAGTTAGACTCCAGAAAACCAAATAACCCAATTAAAAATGGAGTACAGAACTAAACAGAATGCTCAACAGAGGAATCTGTAATGGCTGAGAAGCACTTAAAGAAATGTTCAATCTCATTAGTCATCAGGGAAATGCAAATCTAAACAACTTTAAGACTCCATCTTATATCTATAAGAATGGCTAAGATCAAAACCTGAAATGTTAGCATATGCTGGCAAGAATGTGGACCATAGAGAATACTCCTCCATTGCTGGTGAGAGTGCCAACCTGTACAACAACCACTTTTGAAATCATTCTGGCAGTTTCTCAGAAAATTTGGAATAATTTTACCTTAAGACTCAGCTAGGTATCCCTACAGGTTGGGGCCACCCCTACCATTTTCCTTCAGAGCCCAGAGGAGGCTAATAAGGGCTCCAGAGTGCTCTCCATGCCACAGGACCTTGGGATCACTGGTGAGTGGAAGGCAACATCAGCTCCAAAAAATCGCAGAGGGTCTTCTGCCAGCAGGAACAGGGACAAAGGAACCCTGCCCGACCAGAGGCTGGGATCCATTCAGGTCGGGGCCAGCCCAGCCATCTTCTGCATGAACCCAGCCTAGGGCATCTAGGGCACCAGAGGACTCTCCACTCCGCAGGACCCGTAGAATACCCAGGACCTCCTGATCACCTGAGAGCATGTGGGCAAAAGAAGCAACAGAGCTTCTTGGTCAGGGTCCCAGTCGGGCCTTCATCCTCAGCCAGGAGGCAGAGCTGAGACCCAGACCCCTGGGCACATTCCTTGCCAGAGGAGAGTTGGCCTACAAGGAGGGTTCTGAGGCCAGAACTCAGAAGGTGGATCAGAGCCCCAGACTGCTGGATACCTGCCCTGCAAGAAGAGAGCTTGCCTGCAGAGAGTGTTCTGACCACTGAAACTCTGGTGTGAGTTGATCTCCCAGGACTGCTAACAGAGGCTAACAGAATCACAGGATGATCAAGCTCCAACCAGAGACAGCTTGATCATTAACACCAGAGATTTCCAGATGGTGAAAGGCAAACTTGAAAATCTTAATAACAGAAACGAAGAATACTGGGCATCATCAGAATCCAGTATGCTGACCACAACGAGTCCTGGATACCCCAACACACCCGAAAAGACGCAGATTTAAAATCATATCTCATGAAGGTGGTAGAAGATTTTAAGAATGGCAATAATAACTCACTTAAAGATATACAGGAGTGCACTGATAAACAGGTAGAAGCCCTTGAAGAGGAAGCACAAAAATCCCTCAAGGAATTACAGGAGAACAGTGCTAAACAGGTAGAAGTCCTTAAAGAACTACAGGCAAACACTGCTAAACAGGTAGAAGAAACACAAAATCCCTTAAAGAATCACGGAAAACACAACCAAACAGGCAATGGAATTGAACAAAACCATCCAAGATCTAAAAATGGAAGTAGAAACAATGAAGAGAACCCAAAGGGAGACAACTCTGGAGATAGAAACCCTAGGAAAGAAATCAGGAAATATAGACTTGAGCATCAGCAACAGAATACAAGAGACAGAAGAGAGAATCTCAGATACAGAAGATTCCATAGGGAACATGGAAACAACAATCAAAGAAAATGCAAAATGCAGAAAGATCCTAACTCAAAACATCCAGGAAATCCAGGACACAATGAGAACACCAACCCTACGGATAATAGGAGTAGATGAGAATGAAGATTTTCAACTTTAAGGGCCAGCAAATATCTTCAACAAAATTATAGAAGACAACTTCCCATACCTAAAGAAAGAGATGACCATGAACATAAAAGAAGCCTATAGAACTCCAAATAGATTGGACCAGAAAAGAAATTCCTCCCAACACATGATAATCAGAACAACAAATGGACAAAATAAACACAGAATATTAAAATCAGTAAGGGAAAAAGGTCAAGTAACATTTAAAAGCAGGCCTATTAGAATTATTCCAGACATCTCACCAGAGACTATGAAAGCCAGAAGATCCTGGACAGATGTTATACAGACACTAAGAGAACACAAATGCCAGCCCAAGTACTATACCCAGCAAAACTCTCAATTACCATAGATAGAGAAACCAAAGAATTCCATGACAAAACCAAATTCACACAATATCTTTCCAAGAATCCAGCCCTTCAAAGATAATAAAGGGAAAACACCAACACAAAGACGGAAACTACACCCTAGTAAAAGCATGAAAGTAATCCTTTAACAAAACTAAAAGAAGATAGCCACAAGAACATATTCCCAAATTTAACAACAAAAATGACAGGAAGCAACAATTACTTTTCTTTGATTTCTCTTAACATCAATGGACTAAATTTCCCAATTAAAAGACATAGACTAACAGACTGGCTACACAAACAGGATCCAACATTTTGCTGCTTACAGGAAACCAACCCAGGGATAAAGACAGACACTACCTCAGAGTTAAAGGCTGGAAAACTGTGGGAAGCAGATGTAGCCACATGGGCCAAGATGCTTACGGCCGAGACATCTGGCCACTTTCCCGGCCAGAGGATACAGGTCCGCCCAGCCAGGGAGCACATTGCCTGAGCATCAGCTGCAGACATCTTGGTTCCAGGACCTCTCCGAGAGTATTCTGCACAGGTGAGAGTGTAGAATACAGAAGCTAACAGCTTCTGGGACAGGCCAAAGCAATTCAGCCGCAGGACAGGTCCTGTTTTGGGCCTTCGTCTTCGGCCAGGAGGGAGGTCCTAACGCCAGATATCTGTGCATCTTCCCTGTAAGAGGAGAGCTTGCCTGCAGAGCGTGCTCTGAATTCTGAAACTCAGAGGAGAGATCTAGTCTCCCAGGTCTGCTGATAGAGGCTAACAGAATCACCTGGGGAACAAGCTCTAACCAGAGACAACTAAGTCAACTAACTCCAGAGATTATCAGATGGCGAAAGGTAAACGTAAGAATCTTACTAACAGAAACCAAGACCACTTACCATTACAAGAACCCAGCACTCCCACCTCACCCAGTCCAGGGCACCCCAACACACCGGAGAAGCTAGACCTGGATTTAAAAGAGTATCTCATGATGATGGTAGATGACATCAAGAAGGAACTTAGTAATTCACTCAAAGAAATACAGGAGAACACTGCTAAACTGGTAGAAGATCTTAAAAAGGAAGCACAAAAATCCCTTAAAGAATTACAGGAAAACACGACCAAACAGGTGATGGAAATGAATAAAACCATCCAAGACCTAAAAAGGGAAGTAGACACAATAAAGAAAACCCAAAGTGAGGCAACGCTGGAGATAGAAACCCTAGGAAATAAATCTGGAACCATAGATGCGAGCATCAGCAACAGAACACAAGAGATGGAAGAGAGAATCTCAGGTGCAGAAGATTACATAGAGAACATCTGCATAACAATCAAAGAAAATACAAAAGACAAAAAGATCCTATCTCAAAACATCCAGGAAATCCAGGACACAATGAGAAGACCAAACCTATGGATAATAGGAGTAGATGAGAATGAAGATTTTCAACTCAAAGGACCGGCAAATATCTTCAACAAAATTATAGAAGAAAACTTCCCAAACCTAAAGAATGACATGCCCATGAACATACAAGAAGCCTACAGAGCCCCAAGTAGACTGGACCAGAAAAGAAATTCCTCCCGACACATAATAATAATGACAACAAATGCACTAAATAAAGATAGAATATTAAAAGCAGTAAGGGAAAAGGGTCAAGTAACATATAAGGGCAGGCCTATTAGAATTACACCAGATTTTTCACCAGAGACTATGAAAGCAAGAAGAGCTTGGACAGATGTTATACAGACACTAAGAGAACATAAATGCCAACCCAGGATACTATACCTAGCCAAACTTTCAATAACCTTAGATGGAGAAAAAAAAATATTCCATGAGAGCAACAATTTCACACATTATCTTTCCACGAAAGCAGCCCTTCAAGGGATAATAACTGAAAAAAAAAAAAAAAGAAACAATACAAGGATGGAAACCATGTCCTAGAAAAAGCAAGAAGGTAATCCCTTAACAAACCGAAAACAAGACAGCCACAAGAATAGAATGCCAACTTTAACAAGAAAAATAATAGGAAGCAACAATTACTTTTCCTTAATATCTCTTAATATCAATGGATTCAACTCCCCAATAAAAAGACAAAGACTAATAGACTGGTTACACAAAGAAGACTCAACATTTTGCTGCTTACAGGAAACCCATCTCAGGAAAAAAGATAGACACTACCTCAGAATGAAAGGCTGGAAAACAATTTTCCAAGCAAATGGTCTAAAGAAACAAGCTGGAGTAGCCATTCTAATATCGGATAAAATCGTCTTCCAACCCAAGGTCATCAAAAAAGACAAGGAGGGGCACTTCATACTCATCAAAGTTAAAATCCTCCAAGAGGAACTCTCAATTCTGAATAACTATGCTCCAAATACAAGGGCAGCCACATTCATTAAAGAAACTTTAGTAAAGCTTAAAGCACACATTGCACCTCTCACAATAATAGTGCAGGACTTCAACACACTACTTTCACCAATGGACAGATCATGGAAACAGAAACTAAACAAGGACACAGTGAAACTAACAGAAGTTATGAAACAAATGGATCTAACAGATATCTACAGAACATTTTATCCTAAAACAAAAGGATATACCTTCTTCTCAGCACCTCATGGTACCTTCTCCAAAATTGACCACATAATTGGACACAAACCAAGCCTCAACAGATACAAAAATATTGAAATTGTCCCATGCATCCTATCAGATCACCATAGACTAAGGCTGATGTTTAATAAAAAAATAAATAATAAAAGCCAACATTCATGTAGAAACTGAACAACACTCCCCTCAATGATACCTTCGTCAAGGAAGGAATAAAGAAAGAAATTAAGGACTTTTTTTTTAGTTTAATGAAAATGAAGCCACAACATACCCAAACTCATGGGACACAATGAAAGCATTTCTAAGATGAAAACTCATAGCTCTGAGTGCCTCCAAAAATAAACTAGAGAGAGCACCCATTAGCAGCTTGACAACACAACTAAAAGCTCTAGAACAAAAGGAAGCAAATTCACCCAAGAGGAATAGAAGGCAGGAAATAATCAAACTCAGGGGCAAAATCAACCAACTGGAAACAAGAACTATTCAAAGGATCAAACAAACGAGGAGCTGGTTCTTTGAGAAAATCAACAAGATAGACAAACCCTTAGCCAGACCTACTAGGGGGCACAAAAAAAAGCATTCTAATTAACAAAATCAGAAATGAAAAGGGAGACATAACAACAGATCCTGAAGAAATCCAAAACACCGTTAGATCCTTCTACAAAAGGCTATACTCAACAAAACTGGAGAACCTGGATGAAATGGACAAGTTTCTAGAGAGATACCAGGTACCAAAGTTAAATCAAGATCAGGTTAATGATCTAAACAGTCCTATATCCCCTAAAGAAATAGAAGCAGTCATTAAATTCTCCCAGCCAAAAAAAGCCCAGGACCAGATGGGTTTAGTGCAGAGTTCTATCAGACCTTCAAAGAAGATCTAATCTGGGTTCTTTATAAACTATTCCACAAAATAGAAGTAGAATGTACTCTACCCAACTCATTCTATGAAGCCACAATTACTCTAATGCCTAAACCACAAAAAGACCCAACAAAGAGAGAACTTCAGACCAATTTCCCTTATGAATATCAATGCAAAAATCCTCAATAAATTTCTTGCTAACCGAAACCAAGAACACATCAAAACAATCATCCATCCTGACCAAGTAGCTTTCATCCCAGGGATGCAGGGATGGTTCCATATACAGAAATCCATCAACGTAATCCAGTATATAAAGAAACTCAAAGACAAAAACCACATGATCATCTCGTTAGATGCAGAAAAAGCATTTGACAAAATCCAACACCCATAACTGATAAAAGTCTGGAAAGATCAGGAATTCAAGGCCCATACCTAAACATGATAAAAGCAATCTACAGCAAACCAGTAGCCAACATCAAAGTAAATGGTGAGAAGCTGGAAGCAATTCCACTAAAATCAGGGACTAGAAAAGGCTGCCCACTTTCTCCCTACCTCTTCAACATAGTACTTAAAGTATTAGCAGAGCAATTCATCAACAAAAGCAGATCAAAGGAATACAAATTGGAAAAGAGGAAGTCAAAATATCACTTTTTGCAGACACCTATGGTCACCTGATCTTCGACAAGGGAGCTAAAACCATCCAGTGGAAAAAAGACAGCATTTTCAACAAATGGTGCTGGCACAACTGGTTGTTATCATGTAGAAGAATGCCAATCAATCCATTCCTATCTTTTTGTACTAAGGTCAAATCTAAGTGGATCAAGGAACTTCACATAAAACCAGAGACACTGAAACTTATAGAGGAGAAAGTGGGGAAAAGCCTCAAAGATATGGGCACAGGGGAAAAATTCCTGAATAGAACAGCAATGGCTTGTGCTTTAAGATCGATGATTGACAAATGGGACCTCATGAAACTGAAAAGCTTCTGCAAGGCAAAAGACACCATCAATAAGACAAAAAGGCCACCAACAGATTGGGAAAGGATCTTTACCTATCTTAAATCAGATAGGGGACTACTATCCAATATATATAAATAACTCAAGAGGATGGACTCAAGAAAATCAAATAACCCCCTTAAAAGATGGGGCTCAGAGCTAAACAATGAATTCTCACCTGAGGAATACTGAATGGCTGAGAAGCACCTGAAAAAATGTTCAACATCCTTAATCATCAGAGAAATGCAAATCAAAACAACCCTGAGATCCCATCTCACACCAGTCAGAATGGCTAAGATCAAAAATTCAGTTGACAGCAGATGCTGGTAAGGATGTGGAGAAAGAGGAACACTCTTCCATTGTTGGTGGGATTGCAAGCTTGTATAACCACTCTGGAAATCAGTCTGGCGGTTCCTCAGAAAATTGGAAATAGTACTACCGGAGGATCCCGCAATACCTCTCCTGGGCATATATCCAGAAGATGTCCCTACTGGTAAGAAGGACACATGCTCCACTATGTTCATAGGAGCCTTATTTATAATAGCCAGAAGCTGGAAAGAACCCAGATGTCCCTCAATAGAGGAATGGATACAAAAAATGTGGCACATTTACACAATGGAGTACTACTCAGCTATTAAAAAGAATGAATTTATGAAATTCCTAGGCAAATGTTTGGACCTGGAGGGCATCATCCTGAGTGAGGTAAAACAATCACAAAAGAACTCAAACAATATGTACTCAATGATAAGTGGATATTAGCCCAGAAACTTAGTATAGTGAGATATAAGGTACAATTTGCAAAACACTTGAAACTGAAGAAGAACGAAGATCAAAGTGTGGACACTTTGCCCCTTCTTAGAATTGAAAACAATCACCCATGGAATTAGTTACAGAGACAAAGTTTGGAGCTGAGACAAAAGGATAGACCATCTAGAGACTGCCATGTCCAGGGATCTATCCCATAATTAGTCTCCAAACGATGACACCATTGCATACACTAGCAAGCGTTTTTTGCATGGACCGTGATATAGCTGTCTCTTGTGAGACTAGGCCGGGGTCTAGCAAACACAGAAGTGGATCCTCACAGTCAACTATTGGATGGATCACAGGGCCCCCAATGGAGGAGCTAGAGAAAGTATACAAGGAGCTAAAGAGATCTGCAACCCTGTAGGTGCAACATTATGAACTAACCAGTACCCTGTAGCTCTTGACTCTAGCTGCATATGTATCAAAAGATGGCCTAGTCGGCCATCACTGGAAAGAGAGGCCCACTGGACAGGCAAACTTTATATGACCCAGTACAGGGGAACGCCAGGGCCAAAAAATGGGGATGGGTGGGTAGGGGAGTGGGGTGGGAGGGTGTGGGAGACTTTTGGGATAGCATTGGAAATGTAATTGATGAAAATATGTAATAAAAAAAAAAGAAAGTACAATCAGCAAATTCATCTGGAACACCAAAAAACCTAGGATAGCAAAAACTCTTCTCAAAGATAAAAGAACCTGTGGTGGAATCACCATGCCTGAACTAAAGCTGTAATAAAGAGCAATTGCGATAAAAACTGTATGGTACTGGTATAGAGACAGACAAGTAGACCAATGGAATAGAATTGAAGACCCAGAAATGAACCCACACACCTATGGTCACTTGATCTTCGACAAGGGAGCTAAAACCATCCAGTGGAAAAAAGACAGCATCTTCAACAAATGGTGCTGGCACAACTGGTTGTTATCACATAGAAGAATTCGAATTGATCCATTCCTATCTCCTTGTACTAAGGTCAAATCTAAGTGGATTAAGGAACTCCACATAAAACCAGAGACACTGAAACTTATTGAGGAGAAAGTAGGGAAAACCCTCGAAGATATGGGCACAGGGGAAAAATTCCTGAATAGATCAGCAATGGCTCGGGGTGTAAGATCGAGAATTGACAAATGGGGACTCATGAATCTGCAAAGCTTCTGCAAAGCAAAAGACACTGTCAATAAGATAAAAAGGCCACCAAAAGATTGGGAAAGGATCTTTAACTATCCTAAATCAGATAGGGGACTAATATCCAATATATATATATATAAAGAACTCAAGAAGGTGGACTTCAGAAAATCAAATAACCCCATTAAAAATGGGGCTCAGAGCTAAACAAAGAATTCTCACCTCAGGAATACTGAATGGCTGAGAAGCACCAGAAAAAATTTTCAGCATCCTTAATCATCGGAGAAATGCAAATCAAAACAAGCCTGAGATTCTACCTCACACCAGTCAGAATGGCTAAGATCAAAAATTCAGTTGACAGCAGATGCTGGCAAGGATGTGGAGAAAGAAGAACCCTCCTCCATTGTTGGTGGGATTGCAAGCTTATACAACCACTCTGGAAATCAGTCTGGTGGTTCTTCAGAAAACTTGATATAGTACTACCAGAGGATCCCGCAATACCTCTCCTGGGCATATATCCAGAAAATGTTTCAACTGGTAAAAAGGACACATGCTCCACTATGATCATAGCATCCTTATTTATAATAGCCAGAAGCTGGAAAGAACCCAGATGCCTCTCAGCAGAGAAATGGATACAGAAAATGTGGTACATTTACACAATGGAGTACTATTCAGCTATTAAAAACAATGAATTTATGAAATTCCTAGGCAAATGGATGGACCTGGAGAATATCATCCTGAGTGAGGTAACCCAATCACCTAAGAACTCACATGATATGTACTCACTGATAAGAGGATATTAGCCCAATATCTTAGAATACCCAAGATACAATTTGCAAGTCACATGAAACTCAAGAAGAAGAAAGAGCAAAGTGTGGACACTTTGCTCCTTCTTAGAATTGGGAACAAAATACCCATAGAAGGAGTTACAGAGACAAAATTTGGAGCTGTGACAAAAGGATGGACCATCTAGAGCTTGCCATATCTAGGGTTCCATCCCATAATCAGCTTCCAAACGCTGACACCATTGCATATACTAGCAAGATTTTGCTGAAAGGACCCAGATATAGCTGTCTCTTGTGAGACTATGCCGGGGCCTAGCAAACACAGAATTGGATTCTCAGTCAGCTATTGGATGGATCACAGGGCCCCCAATGGAGGAGCTAGAGAAAGTACCCAAGGAGCTAAAGGGATCTGCAACCCTATAGGTAGAACAACATTATGAACTTACCAGTACCCTGGAGCTCTTGACTCTAGCTGCATATGTATCAAAAGATTGCCTAGTCAGCCATCACTGGAAAGAGAGGCCCATTGGACTTTCAAACTTTATAAGCCCCAGTACAGAGGAATGCCAGGGCCAAAAAGTGAGAGTGGGTGGGTAGGGGAGTTGGAGGTAGGGTATGGGGGACTTTTGGGATAGCTTTGTAAATGTAAATGAGGATAATACCTAATAAAAAGTATATATATATATACATATATATATATATATATATATATGTATATATAAAGATGTTTACTGTCTTCCCGGAGCATGTGCAGTGAGGCTGCCTGTGTGGGCTTCCTGCCATGCTGAACTGTTCCTTGTGATCCGGACCTGTCAGCCTAGAGGTGACTGACCTGAGCTTATGTCTGGAGCATGTGTGATTTTTGATTGGATGAGGCAGGGTGGAGCTAGATGAGGTTGGTCAGAGCGAGGATAAGAGTTTTGTTTTCCTCTTCTGGTCCGAGCAGCACCGGGGTAGCTAGGGTGCACAGTAGGCTGACTACCTCCAGCTACCCACAACACCCGCCAAGCAATCTTAAGACTTCTGGTGAGTGGAACACAGCATCTGCTCAAATCCAATCGCGCGGGACTGGAGACTGCATTAGTCAGGGAAGCAAAAACCCGGTCTGAGTAGGGGCACAAGCCCCTTTCTGTCCAGCACCAGGGTAGCTAGGGTGCACAGTCGGCTGACTACTGCCAGATACCCACAACACCAGCCATGCGATCTTAAGAATTCTGAGGATTGGGATCTGCCTGGCGCAGAAGCGCTTTGCCTGAGCATTGGCAGCAGACATCTCAGTTCCGGGACCCCCGAGTGTATCCTGCACAGGCAGGTGACCATTTTCCTGGCCAGAGGATAGGGACCTGCCCGGCGCAGGAGCACTTTGCCTGAACATTGGCAGCAGACATCTTAGTTCCAGGACCCTGCCAAGTATACCTTGAACAGACATCTTGGTTCCAGGACCCCGCTGAGTGTATCCTGCTCAGCTCCAGAGAATACCAGATGGCTAAAGGCAAACGTAAGAATCCTACTAACAGAAATCAAGACCACTCACCATCATCAGAACGCAGCACTCCCACCCACCTAGTCCTGGGCACCCCAACACAACCAAAAATCTAGACCCAGATTTAAAAGCATATCTCATGATGATGGTAGAGGACATCAAGAAGAACTTTAATAACTCACTTAAAGAAATACAGGAGAACACTGCTAAAGAGTTACAAGTCCTTAAAGAAAAACAGGAAAACACATCCAAACAGGTGATGGAAATGAACAAAACCATACTAGACCTAAAAAGGGAAGTAGAAACAATAAAGAAAACCCAAAGTGAGGCAATGCTGGAGATAGAAACCCTAGGAAAGAAATCTGGAACCGTAGATGCCAGCATCAGCAACAGAATACAAGAGATGGAAGAGAGAATCTCAGGTGCAGAAGATTCCATAGAGAACATCTGCACAACAATCAAAGATAATACAAAACGCAAAAAGATCCTAACTCAAAACATCCAGGAAATCCAGGACACAATGAGAAGACCAAAACTACTGATAATAGGAGTTGATGAGAATGAATTTTCAACTTAAAGGGCCAGCACAAATATCTTCAACAAAATTATAGAAGAAAACTTCCCAAACCTGAAGAATGACATGCCCATGAACATACAAGAAGCCTACAGAACTCCAAATAGAATGGACCAGAAAAGAAATTCCTCCCGACACATAATAATCAGAACAACAAATGCACTAAATAAAGATAGAACATTAAAAGCAGTAAGGTAGAAAGGTCAAGTAACATATAAATGCAGGCCTATTAGAATTACACCAGACTTTTCACCAAAGACTGTGAAAGCCAGAAGAGCCTGGTCAGATGTTATACAGACACTAAGAGAACACAAATGCCAGCCCAGGCTACTATACCCGGCCAAACTCTCAATTACCATAGATGGAGAAACCAAAGTATTCCACGACAAAACCAAATTCACACATTATCTTTCCACGAATCCAGCCCTTCAAAGGATAATAACAGAAAAGAAGCAATACAAGGACGGAAATCACGCTCTAGAACAAGCAAGAAAGTAATCCCTCAACAAAACAAAAGGAAGACAGCCACAAGAACAGAATGCCAACTCTAACAACAAAAATAAAAGGAAGCAACAATTACTTTTCCTTAATATCTCTTAAAATCAATGGACTCAATTCTCCAATAAAAAGACATAGACTAACAGACTGGCTACACAAACAGGACCCAACATTCTGCTGCTTACAGGAAACCCATCTCAGGGAAAAAGACAGACACTACCTCAGAGTGAAAGGCTGTAAAACAATTTTCCAAGCAAATGGTCTGAAGAAACAAGCTGGAGTAGCCATTCTAATATCTAATAAAATCGACTTCCAACCCAAAGTTATAAAAAAGACAAGGAGGGGCACTTCATAGTCAACAAAGGTAAAATGTACCAAGATGAACTCTCAATTCTAAATATCTATGCTCCAAATGCAAGGGCAGCCACATTCATTAAAGAAACTTTTAGTAAAGCTCAAAGCACACATTGCACCTCACAGAATAATAGTAGGAGACTTCAACACCCCACTCTCACCAATGGACAGATCCTGGAAACAGAAACTAAACAGAGAAACATGGACATTAAAAGAAGTTATGAAACAAATGGATTTAACAAACATCTACAGAAAATTTTGTTCTAAAACAAAAGGATATACCTTCTTCTCAGCACCTAATGGTACCTCCTCCAAAATTGACTATATAATATGTCACAAAACAGGCCTCAACAGATACAAAAATATTGAAATTATCTCATGCATCCTATTACATCACCACAGACTAAGGCTGATCTTCAATAACAGCATAAATAATAGAAAGCCAACATTCATTTGGAAACTGAACAACACTCTATTTAATGATACCTTGGTCAAGGAAGAAATAAAGAAAGAAATTAAAGACTTTTTAGAGTTTAATGAAAATGAATCCACAACGTACCCAAACTTATAGGACCCAATGAAGGCAGTCCTAAGTGTAAAACTCATAACCCCGAGTGCCTCCAAAAAGAAAATAGAGAGAGCATGCCCTAGAAGTCTGACAGCACACCTAGAAGCTTTAGAACAAAAGGAAGCAAATTCACCCAAGAGGAGTAGATGGTAGGAAATAATCAAAATTAGGGCAGAAATAAACCAAGTGGAAACAAGAAGAACTGTACAAAGAATCAACTAAACAAGGAGCTGGTTCTTTGAGAAAATCAACAAGATAGATAAACCCTTAGCCAGACTAACTACAGGGCACAGGGACAGTAATTAACAAAATCAAAAATGAAAAGGGAGACATAACAACAGAACATAAGGAATTCCAAAACATCATTATATCCTACTTCAAAAGGCTATACTCAACAAAACTAGAAAACCTGGATGAAATGGACAATTTCTTAGACTGATACCAGGTACCAAAGTTAAATCAGGATCAGATTAATGATCTAAACAGTCCCATTTCCCCTAAAGAAATAGAAGCAGTCATTAATAGTCTCCTAGCCAAAAAAAGCCCAGGACCAGATGAGCTTAGTGCAGAGTTTTATCACACCTTCAAAGAAGACCTAATTCCAACTCTCCTTAAACAATTCCATAGAATAGAAACAGAAGGTACCCTACCCAATTCATTCTATGAAGCCACAATTACTCTAATACCTAAACCACACAAAGATCCAACAAAGAGAACTTCAGACCAATTTCCCTTATGAATATCAATGCAAAAATACTCAATAACATCCTCGTAAGAAGACTCCAAGAATACATCAAAATGATCATCCATCATGACCTAGTAGGCTTCATCTAAGGGATGCATGGATGGTTTAATATAGGCAAATCCATCAACGTAATCCAGTATATAAACAAACTCAAAGACAAAAGTCACATGATCATCTCATTAGATGCTGAGAAAGCATTTGACAAAATCCAACACCCTTTCAAGATAAAAGCCATGGAAAGATCAGGAATTCTAGGCCCATATCTAAACATAATAAAAGCAATCTACAGCAAACCAGTAGCCAACATCAAAGTAAATGGAGAGAAGCTGGAAGTAATCCCACTAAAATCAGGGACTAGACAGACTGCCATACTACTTGAAATCCTACCCAGAGCAATTTGACAACAAAAGGATGTCAAGGGGATACAAATTGGAAAGGAAGAAGTCAAAATATCACTTTTCGCAGATGATATGATAGTATATATAAGTGATCTTAAAAATTCCACCAGAGAACTCCTAAACCTGATAAACAGCTTCAGCACAGTTGCAGGTTATAAAATTAACTCAAACAAATCAGTGGTCTTTCTCTACACAAAGGATAAACAGGATGAGAAAGAAATTAGGGAAACAACACCATTCACAATTGTCACAAATAATATAAAATACCTTGGTGTGTCTCTAACTAAGGAAGTGAAAGATCTGTATGATAAGAACTTCAAGTCTCTGAAGAAAGAAATTGAAGATTTCAGAAGATGGAAAGATCTCCCATGCTCATGGATTGGCAGGTTTAATACAGTCAAAATGGATATCCTGCTGATAGCAATCTAAAGATTCAATACAATCCCCATCAAAATTCCAACTCAATTCTTCAATGAGTTAGAAAGGGCAATCTGTAAATTTATCTGGAATAACAAAAAACCTAGGACATCAAATACTATTCTCAACAATAAAAGAACCTCTGGGCGAATCACCATGTCAAATAGGTGACTACTGAGCAATTGTTATAAAAACTGCATGATACTGGTACAGCGACAGACACATAGATCAATGGAATAGAATTGAAGACCCAGAAATGAACCCACACACCTATGGTCACCTGATCTTTGACAAAGGAGCCAAAACCATCCAGTGAAAAAAAGACATTTTCAACAAATGGTACTGGCAAAACTGGCGGTTATCATATAGAAGAATGCAAATTGATCCATTCTTATCTCCTTGTATAAATCTCAAGTCTAAGTGGATCAAAGAACTCCACATAAAACCAGAGACACTGAAACTTATAGAGGAGAAAGTGGGAAAAAGCCTCAAAGATATGGCCACAGGGGAAAAATTCCTAAACAGAACAGCAATGGCCTGTGCTGTAAGATCAAGAATCGTCAAATGGGACCTCATAAAATTGCAAAGCTTCTGTAGGGCAAAATACACTGTCAATAAGACAAAAAGGCAACCA
Source organism: Mus musculus (assembly GCF_000001635.26). Classification (NCBI taxonomy): domain Eukaryota; kingdom Metazoa; phylum Chordata; class Mammalia; order Rodentia; family Muridae; genus Mus; species Mus musculus. The sequence continues at coordinate 85,625,987 of NC_000084.6, forward strand.
ACAGACCTGGTAAGGATTTTTACCAATCCTAAATCAGATTGGGAACTAATATCCAGTATATATAAAGATCTCAAAAAGTTGGACTCCAGAAAATCATATAACCCCATTAAAAAATGTGGTACAGAGCTAAAGAAAGAATTGTCAACTGAGGAATACTGAATGGCTGAAAATCACTTGAAAAAAATGTTCAACATCCTTAATCATCAGGGAAATGCAAATCAGAACAACCCTGAGATTCCACCTCACTCCAGTAGAATGGCTATGATAAAAAATTCAGGTGACAGCACTCCTCCTTTGGTGGTGGGATTGCAAGCTGGTACAACCACTCTGGAAATTAGTCTGATGGTTCCTCAGGAAACTGAACATAGTACTATGGGAAGATCAGCAATACCTCTCCTGGGCATATACCCAGAAGATGTTCCAACCAGTAATAAGGACACATGCTCCACTATTTTCTTAGCAGCCCTATTTATAATAGCCAGAAGCTGTAAAGAACCCAGATGTCCCTCAACTGAGGAATGGATACAGAAAACGTGGTACATTTACACAATGGAGTACTACTCAGCTATTAAAAACAATGGACTTATGAAATTCTTGGACATATGAGTGTACCTGGAGGATATCATCCTTAGTGATGTAACCCAGTCTCAAAAGAACTCACTTGATATGTACTCACTGATAAGTGGATATTAACCCAGAAACTTAGAATACCCAAGATACAACTTCCAAATCATAAGAAAATCAAGAAAGAAGACCAATGCGCGGATAGTTTATTCCTCCCTAGAATAGGGAATAAAATATCCATGGAAGGAGTTTCAGAGACAATGTTTGGAGCTAAGATGAAAGGATGGACCATCTAGAGACTGCCCCACCCGGGGTCCTTCCCATAATCAGCCATGAAAGGCAGACACTATTGTATATGCCAGCAAGATTTTGCTGAAAGGACCCTGATATAGCTGTCTCCTGTGTGGCTTTGCCAGTGCCTGGCATATACATAAGTGGATGCTCACAGTCATCTATAGGATGGAACACAGGGCCCCCAATGGAGGAGCTAGAGAAAGTACCAAAGAACTGAAGGGGTTTGCAACCCTATAGGTGGAACAACAATATGAACTAATTAGTAACTCCAGAGCTTGTGTCTCTAGCTGTATATGTAGCATAAGATGGCCTAGTTGGGCATCATTGGGAAGAGAGGCCCCTTGGTCTAGCAAACTTTATATCCCCAGTATAAGGGAAAGCCAGGGTCAAAAAGTGGGAATGAGTGGGTAGGGGAGCAGGGCAGGGGAGGATATATGGAATTTTTGGGATAACATTTTAATGTAAATGAAGAAAATATCTAATAAAAAAAATTAAAAAAAACTCAGCTAAACCACTCATGGGTATAGCCTGAAAAGATGTTCCATCATACCATAAAGACATTCGCTCAACTATGTTCATCTCAGTTTTATTAATAATACATAGAAACTGTAAACAATATAGATGTCCCTCAGCAAAAAATGGATAAAGAAAATGTGGTTCTGTTACACAATGGAATACTACTCAGCTATTAAAAACAAGGACATCACGAAATTTGCAGGTGACTTGGTGGAACTAGAAAATATTGTCCTGAGTGTGGTAACCCAGACAGACCCAGAAAGACATTCATCATATGTCCATACTTATAAATGGATATTACCCATAAATTAAGGGATAACTATGTTATATTCCATAGTCCCCAAAAAGCTAAGGAACAAGGAAGGCCCAAGGGAGGATCCTGGAATTCCATTTAGAAGGGGAAATAAAATAGACCTTGGAGATGGTTAGAGGGAAAGAATTGAACGGTAGAGGAGGTAGGGAGGGCATCAGCTGTGGGGACATTGGGGTAGGGGTGGGGGAAGGATGGGAGAAAGAACAGATGTTTTTGTGGGATATCTCTGGGAGGAGCTGGAGACAGAGAAGGCTCCAGGGAGTCTATGAACCTAGTTTGAGATTCCTAACAACTAGGGATATGGAGATTGAAGTAGCTACCTCCTGTAGCTAGGTAAAACTTACAACTCACTCACAAAACCTTCGAGTTAAATTTTGTTCTGTCTATAAGATGTACAGGGATACCCAATGGAGGAGCTAGAGAAAGTACCCAAGGAGCTGAAGGGATCTGCAACCCTATAGGTGGAACACCAATATGAATTAACCAGTACCCCCAGAGCTCGTGTCTCTAGCTGCAAACATAGCAGAAGATGGCCTAGTCGGCCATCATTGGGAAGAGAGGCCCCTTGGTCTTGCAAACTTTATATGCCCCAGTACAGGGGAACGCCAGGGCCAAGAATTGGGAGTGGGTGGATAAGGGAGCAGGGCGGGGGGGGGGAGTGTATAGAGAACTTTCAGGGTAGCATTTTAAATGTAAATAAAGAAAATATCTAATAAAAACTCATTAAACCAGAAACAAAAAAAGATGTACAGGGATTAAGAAGCAGATGGAGCAGAGATTTAGGGAGTAAATAACCAATGTTGAGACCCAACATTGAGACCAAACTTGAGACCCAATCTGTGGGAAAGAGCCAACCTTTGACACTATTAATTATATGCTGCTATGCTTGCAGACAGGAGCCTAGCATAACTGTCTTCTGAGGGGCTTCATCCACAGGCAAACATCAGGTGAAGTTTGAGGAGTCTTGTGAATGAGTTAGGGAAGGATTGAGTGAGTCAGAGGGATCCAGGACACCACAAGAAGACATACAGAGTCAACTAACCTGGGCCCCTGATGGCTCATGGACACTGAACCACCAACATAAAAGCATGCATGGGCTGGATTAGGCCCTCTACACATTTGTAGCAGATGTGCAGCTTAGTCTTTATTTGGGTCCCCTACAATTGGAGTGGGTGGTAGGGGAGGGGCTGTCTTTGACTGTTTTGCCTACCATTGGATCCCTTATCCCTAGCTGCATTGCCATGTCTGGCCCCAGTGGGAATAGATGGGCTTAGTCCCGCTGAGACTTCTTGTGTTAGGGTGGAGTTGGTTCCCAAGGCTGTCTTTCCCTTCTCTGAGGAGAAGAGAGGGTAATGGGGCAGGGGGCTTATGAGGGTGGGATTGGCAAGAGAGGAGGAAGAAGGGTCTGCAATGGGGATGTCACATGAATCAATAAATAAACTAACAAGAAAAACCAAAAGGAAATGGAACAAAACCAACAACAATATATAATTGTAATATTTTTATTAGTACTATTACAGGTATGTTAATAGTATATAGTAGCATTTTATGTATAAATTTGTGACCTTTTCAGAAAACCATCCATTGCATTTAGCAAATAAGTAATTAAGGGAAATTATTTTAACATGTATTTTGTTCAACTGTGGCATTTAGACTTTTCAGTATAATTACTTTCTACAGTGAATTTTCTAATGTGCAATTAAGGGATTTAAATTGTTTTTCAGCCTTAACTGAAATAATAACTCCTTACACCTATGGCAGTTGTTATTAAATAAAATACCAAAATTAGACTCTAGTTGGGCTCACATTGCAATACTTGGGTTTCTCTCGCGAAAAGTATTTGCATTGGTCTTCTTCAAATGATTGTCTGACAGATGTAAAGCAAGTTGTTGGAACACATCATTTGAGAAATTGAATTGTCTGTATGTGTTGTATTGTTCCGAATTATTGTATAACAGTTTCCTCCACTATTGAAGCCCAGCAGGGAAGTTTTAAGACATAGGGTAAACAGTTCAACATAGCTTCAGGAAGTCCCTGAAACTGACCAGATTCTCTAGGCCACTTCTTCCCGAAGAGTAAACAAGCCAAGCTGCTGAGTCACAGTCAGATAAGCTGAGCTCTAAGGAAGATTCTGAAAGTTGACCAGTTTCCTGGAAGAAGAATACACCCACTGAGTCTCTTGCATTGAGCTGCCTACACACTGTACAGTGTGCTCCCAGCTTCTAGCTTCTGTGAACTGTCATCCAAGCTGAGGCAGGCTTTGGGGATGCAAGTGTGTTTGGGTCACTTCTGCTCCTGTAAGTAACTCCTTACCCATTCCCTGTAAGTGGTGCACCATGTTGGACTTCGATGATATTTGTACTTTGGTCTAATGTAGGATCCCTATCTGGAGTGAACATACATGTTTATTCTGTCTCCCCAAGAAAACTTTTTGTCACACAATTAATTATCCTTCTCCTGTAAAATTTTATTTTTGTAGGTTGTGCTTTGCAAGTAGTATCCAGTCAACATTTTCAAATTTAGGGACTAATTCTGTGATGAGAAACAGTAGTTGTGAACCATGTCTCAGACACACTGCACAATGTTTCCAGAATTTCTTTGATTCCTTGGGTTTGTCCTCTAAGGCAGTGGAAAATTTGTGCACATGTGCCTGTGTGTGAACACACATACACAAGACACAGTCACTTATAAATATTAAAATCATATTGTTTATCTCATTTCACACAAGTTAACACTTTTGCTCTTTTTGTTTTAGCAAAGTTTTGATAGCTATATAATTCTCTTACAATCCTGGTCACTGACCATCTATTAATTTCCCATCTTAAACCCAAGGTCAGAAATCATATTCTAAGGAATGTTTTTTCTTGATAGAAGAAGTCTTACCAAATAAACTGACAACACTTTTTATTTAAATAAAATCTACTCTAAATCATGACAGTATAATATTCTTTTTATTTCATTTTTTTTAAAACTTGCTAGCATCTGGCTCAGGTACAGATTATAGGTAGCTCTGGGAAAAGGCCTGCCAAAGAGGATAGAATATGCATAATGTTGACAGATGGTGGGGAGGACACTTTTTAATTATTGGAAGCATGGAGCTAATGAATAGAAAATGCCTAAGTAGAAGCTCACTGGAACCAATCCTCTCATTTGGAAACCTGTGGTTGTAATTATGGTATGGGTAAAGCTATGAAATGTGAACAGCATCAAGGGATGATAGTAATCCAAGCAAAGACTTCTTTTTAAAAATAAATATATGTATATGTTTGGTTTTGGTGTGATTTCTGAAGGTGACATTTATTCTAGGAATATCAAAATAGTCCTCAAAGTCTTTTTCTCAAGAAAGAATTTTTTATTATAAAATATGATTTTAATGAGAACTTGCATTTTTCCTTTCTAGGAAAAGAAATACTTTCAGTAATTTCTATGTTGAATTGTTGAGTGCAGGAATGACCTCTTGTTATTATGCACTAATTCTAATATAACAAATTTTCCTCTGATTTGGTGAGTTGGCTATTGCTATGATTTTTCACCCGAAACAGTGATTATTATATTCTATATTGCTTCTTTCTTTCTATTATTAGAAACCACACTTCTGTTACCTGTAGAAAAGAGCAAAGTTTGGGAGTGACTAACCTTTGAGTTTGGTGCTTAGAAAAGCTGGGGATATTTCAAAGACAAAGGCACAGGGACTTATCTTTCCAATAGTCCCCAAGGTCATGCCCCCCTCCAAGCTAGCAACCTTTTCTGTTTCAGAGTCAGTCATAGCTTCTCATTTTGCAAAAATAATCCTTTTAAAGATCACAAAAACCCAGGGATTTTCACAGAGGAGTTCTCAAGGGAACACAGATCAAGACAGGAGAGAAAGTTGGCATCTAAGTGCCAGGCTTGGATTCTGGCTTCTGGCCCTTATCATTTATGCTGTTGGACAGATGCTAACACCAATGAGCTGCATATACTTTGCATTTCTACCATGGGAAAAATAGCTAGCAAGAAAATATGTTTAAAAACCATATATGTAAAGGCAGAACACAAAAATGGTAAACTTTTACTATTGTGATTTTAGATTGTTCTAGTCTTTTGTTTATGCAGTTTTTCATTTTAAAATTTATATGATCTCCACCGTACTCATTGCAGTTAGGCAGTACAGTATTTGACACAGATATTCCGTGTAAAATGATTACCTGAGTCATATCTTTTTACATACTCATCTCAGTACATAGTTTATTTGTGGATGCCTGTAGTAAGAGCACATGAAATCTACTCTTACAGAAGATTTCCACACACAGAACAGTATTATGAAGTGCATCTTGTATACACATTAGCTCATACATGACTACAACTATATGCCCTTTAGAAAACATCTCCCTATTTCCCTTTCCACTTTCTGGTTATAAATGCTGACCTCTGTGTTTATTCAATTTCTTGTAAGACAACATTTTTAACTGTTGGCCAATATACTAAAGCTAAGTGACCATTAGGAGTTATATGCTCTAGGTAAGACATCTGTATCACTCTTTCCTTGGACCATAGAATACAGAAAATGAGAGATGGAAAGAATGTAAGAGCAGGAAGATTGGGAGGGTGTGTTTTGAAAAATTGTCTTCTGGATATGCTGCATCAATTGCAATAACCATCCTACAGCAGCTTCCCATCTAAGCACTGTGTAACATTCTATCATTGGAGGGGAGCACTTTATGAGGCTCTACCTCTCCTTGAGGGGAAGTTAATATTAGATGTAGGGGGGATGGTTCTCGTTTTATTCAGTGATGTAACCACTGGTAAGTTGCACATGCTTATATAAACAATCCTAATTAAATTAATGGGTGTGTTAGTTAGGGTTTTACTATGGTGAACAGACACTATGACCAAAGCTAATCTTAAAAAGCACAACGTTTAAGTGGGGACAGCTCACAGGTTCAGAAGTTCAGTCCAGTATCATCAAGGTGGGAACATGGCAGCATCCAGGCAGGCATGGTGCAGGAGGAGCCAAAAGTTCTACAACTTCATCTGAAAGCTGCTAGTAGAATACTGACTTCCAGGCAGCTAGGATGAGGGTCTTAAGCCCATGCCCACAGTGACACACCTACTGCAACAAGACCACACCTCTAAATAGTGCCACTCCCTGGGCTAAGCATATTCAAATCATGACAGTGGGTGAGATAAATATGATCACAATAGGCTGTATTAAAAACTAGGGCTGGAGAAACGACTCAATGGTTAAGAGCACTAACTTCTCTTCCTGAGAACCCGGGTTGGATTCTTTGTACCACAAGCAGCTCACAACTCCAAGTCCAGGGAGTCAGATACATTCTGGTTTCTATGGGCACCAGGTATGCATGTAGTACACTGTCATATATGAAGAAAAACATCTCTATATATTAAATATTATATATTTTTCAGTTTAATATTAAAAATAGATTCCACTTATAAGAGACAACATATATTTTCCTTCTGTTTATGGCTAATTTCTGTTATGTTGATGATTTCCAGATTCAGTTGGTGCAAATGGCTGAGTTTCTTTCTTTTTATGGGGAAATTTTATCAGGTTGTGTAAATGTACCATGTGTTACCCACTCATCAACTGATGAGCGCTTAGGTAGCTTTGCTATTGTGCATAGAGCTACAGTGAAGATGAGAGAGCAGAGAGGAGGGGTGATGACAGCCGCTGTCTTACAAGTGGCTGTGGTGATATTTTGAAAGTAATGGACTGTGAAGATCTCACCCTAGGCCTGCTGCTAGGGTCACCCCCAGCCAGTTATAGTTAGTATACAATATCATGACCAGTATATTCTTGTTTTACACATCTGTTCCCCATTTGTGTGCTCTGCTATTTGATAGCAAGAATGATATGTCACTTAAAAGAATGTGTGGATCCTTTTGTGGTTAAACAAGTCATTTTAACAGCTAAAGGTAGAGTTTATGTATCCTGGTGTTCTAAGTGAGAGGTCTTCTCTAGGCAAAATCTGTCCATTCCCATCAATGATGAGGGTATCCAAGCCTCATGGCAGGGTTCCAAGCACCATGTTGTTCAAGATGTGCAGTCTTCCAGCCATGCAGGAGAGGAGGATGGCAGGAGGATGGTGCCTGGAGCTTAATTGTTTTATACCCTCATTTAAATGCAAAGTGAGTTTCCAAGAGAGATATCCCTTCCTGTGAACAAAGGGCAGAATTCTCTGACAAAGTAAGTACTGAAATCACTGCCCTCCCTCCTAAAGCTGTGCAGCTTCCCAGATTGATTCTGCCCCTTCAGCTGCAGCTGCCTGTTCAAAATCAAAAGAGCCATAAAATACCCCTTGGTCGCAGCATCACCCGCAGTCTCCTTCAGTGCTGGTGAATTCAGTCAACTTGTCTTTAGAGCAGGGGCACAGAGCAAATAAGCCAGGCTGTACTTTGAGGCAAGTTTGGTATTTTTTAAATGCTTATATACACAAACAATACAATCACAGAAATATGTGCGTTGGCTATAAATAAGTCTCTACTACTATGTAAGTAACCTGTGTTAGAAATTCAAAGCTTTGCATTTTAATGTTACTCAATTTTTTCCTGGTGTGCTTGGGTGTATTCATATACACATATGTAAATAAAAACATAGGTGTATCGGTATCTTTATTTATTTGTTTGCTTTGGGTATTTTTTTGTTTTTTTCTGGTTTGTTTTTGTTTTTGATTTTGTTTTTGGAGACAGGGTTTCTCTGTAGCCTTGGCTGTCCTGGAACTCACTTTGTAGACCAGGCTGGCCTCAAACTCAGAAATCCACCTGCCTCTGCCTCCCAAGTGCTGGGATTAAAGGCGTGCGCCACACTTTGGGTAATTTTGAGACACGCAGTATCACGAAACGCAGGCTAGCCTCAAAGGTTTTATATAATTGATGGTATCCTCAACTCCTGATCTTTCTGTCTCTACCTCCTAAGGACTCTATATGTGTGCAGCCATTCCCAGATAAGCTATACAATGATTTTCTAACAGATTTAGCCGTCATCTGTGGCCTGGATCTAGGTTTCTAAGATGCTGCTCAGTGGGAACATGGGAATGTGTACAGTGTGCACCTCACGTCCCTGCACACATGCCTGTCAACATTGTTACATAAAGTCAGCGTTTTCCTTTCATTCATTCATTCATTCATTCATTCATGAGGAACTCACTCATTTCTTCTTGCATTTACTTATGCATGCACTGACTTTTGTTAGAAAGACATTTCCTTAAGAAGAGACGGAGTAAAGCAAGGATATGTGGAAGCAATGGCTTAAGAAGTAAAATTGGAAAATTGCTCAAAGCTAGGAAAGATAATTCAGAATTTTACACTGTACAGTTTTCTGCAAAGGTAATTTTTGCGTAAGCCAAATGTACATGTATCAAGTGATGCATAAGTTATCAAATGTAAGTATCAAGACTGTTTTAGGATGTGGACTTCAATGTTTCTATGTGAGGATGTTTGTTTGTCTATTTGGTTATTTATTTAGTATCTCACTTAGCACAGGCTGGCCTTACACCATGGCAGATTGAAGGGACAGGCTGGGACATTTTATTAAATGTTGAGTTATTAACAGAGCTTAGAAATCAAAATGAATTCCTGAGATTTGTTTTTGTTTTGTTTTGTTTTTTGTTTTTTTGCTTTTTCCTGTTGTGCTGTGTTTGGTACTGCTCAGATGAGATCCTTGTCTACATGCATGGTAGACATATCTTGTGATGGCTAACATGTTTTAAGTTTAAATTACTGTGCTTAAGATATGTATAAAACAGAAATGCCATTCTATAAGCTCCACTTGTTTGGTTGTTCCCTATTTTCACTGCTGTAATCAAGTTTGGTTGTTCCCATCTTCCTGGATCACTCTTAGGCATGACATATATCAGGATGTGTGCTTGCCTCTGATGGCATGAAGGCAGAAAGAATGTAGCCTTGTGAGTTTTGGCTTTTAAAGCCCCTGACTAATGTATCTTGGCAACATATTATGAGCAAAGGTGTCACGTGTAGCCCTGGCCACTATGCATCATACTATCTAGTATTTAACAAAGCCTTAGAGTTGTTAAGAATTTAATAAATGTGAGACAGGTGAATCTCTGAGTGGCCCCAGACCTGTAAGAGTCTCAAACGCCAGTTTGATCAGACATAAATGACAACTCACAGTCTTAAGGATAAGCACAACGTTAATAAAGTTTTGATATTTTTTTATAATCATTGACATAAAATTCTTTCCAGATCTGCTTATGGATTTGAAATATAAAATTTCCTTCTTTCTCTAGGGCCCTTAAATATTTACCCACATATTTTCAAAAACTATCCACATCTTTTATAGAACTTAAGAGTCATAGTTAGAAGTATAGCAAAACACTGCTGTTTTAGCTAGCACCCTAGCCCTTTCCTTCCCTAAGGTCCACTCAGTGAAAAACCAGAAAGACACACTGTGTTTCAGTTCTTATTATTCACAGAGTCAACATTGGTGAAATTCTTCTCCTGGGTAAAACATCACCAGTCAGTGTTCTTGTGGTCATTCAAGGTTTCATCAATTGGATACATTTCTGTGTAAACTGATACCTGCTTTCTAGGACAGGATGAGCAGGCTGGGCCCCACCTTTTCCTTTCTGCTCTTGCATTATACATACAATGTTTTCTCAGTGCATTGCTTGCTCTGTATTTTGCACTGTTGTAGGTTTTCATTAGTGATTCCCCTTAACAATAACCCTAAGCACTGTGCTGAGTGCTCCCAACTGTATGGAATCTGTGATGTGCCCTGCCGAGGGACCACTTGTTAGATCGGCTGCTTTCAGAGCTGAGTTATTGTGCTGTCAGCTGCGGGTTCCATGTTAATGCATCAACAGCACACATCTAAAGCATTTTTGAGTAAAAGCACACATTGAACAAGGTTATGTATTGATTACTTGACAAAAGGAGCCTAACTTGGATTTCCCTTAGGAGAAAGGCTTAGTGTTTGCTAATTCATTATTTATAGAACAGGCCACTATTTAGAAAGACAGCTTCACTGAATATGGTAAACTGATTTGTCTCACCTCTTCATTGTATCTAAAAGTAAATTAATGGCTTGTTGATAGTTTTGGTTTTATTAAGCACAGTCCATTGGCATTTGAATAACTGTTTTCTGAATAACTCTGTCCAAGTATAGTTCAGATCCACCTTACCTAGTTAAGAGCAAATTTTTATTATGATCACTGTAATACTAATTATTTCTTGTGAAGATAATTTGCCAAGAGATTGGAAGGTACTTAGATTACTGTACAGAACAGCATATGTATTTTCCATAGTTTGAAATGGTCATGTAAATTCTTATTTTCCTCAATGCACAGAGCATACCGGGAAAAACACAAAAGAAAGGCTTTAAAATTACTCCTGATGTACTGCCAGTGAAGTCAAACTTAGAATTTTATACAATGTACAGACACACACACACACACACACACACACACACACACACACACACACACTTGCATGCACATGCACACATTCTGAAGATCAAATGTTTTGTTGTACTTCTAATAGTGCAATAATAGGTATATGATGACTTAGTGGATACCTTCTACCTTAGAACAGTATAGTTCCACTGAAAGAGGATGTTTATTTTCCTTTTTTTTTTTTTGTAATTACTTGGTTTTCTCCCTTGACTGTAGATACATGAGGGCTGAGTGTAGATGAAACACATTAGCATTGTAGGCATGGATCTACACTCAGAAAGTACATGGTTTCTGACACTTGTGTCCTGGGACAAAGGATTGCACCAGGGATATATGGTTAGAAGTTAAAACCAGACACACTTTATTAAGAAAAGAGAAAGCTCTCCTAGAATGGATTTGAGAAGTTCCCAAAAACCTTGGGACCAGAAGCCCATGACACTTGATAAGTCATATATTACTAAAGACTCTTACATTTGTATATCATAAGCTTTTCTTACTCTGCTTATTACCTGTAGCCCAAGTAAGGAAGGGCTACAGTCTTTCTCTGCACACTGGTGTGGTAATGTTCCATTTATTATACGAAATCCATGTTTGGAAGACCCTTGATGCCTTAGAAAACTGGCTTGGTTGGCTTCTTTTTATAAATTAACCATAATGTCTGTAGTTTCTCTTCCTCTGCTTCCCCAGTGTCTGTCTCTCTCTCTCTGTCTCTGTCTCTGTCTCTGTCTCTGTCTCTCTCTCTCTCTCTCTCTCTCTCTCTCTCTCTCTCTCTCTTTCTGTGTGTGTGTGTGTGGCTGTGTGTGTGCGCGAACTTCATGTAAAGCAGGGTCTGAGTCAACAATACATATTAACGTTGGATTTTGTATTTTGAGCTATAAAAGGTAAAGAGTGCTCTTTTGCCTTTTCCATATAGTTATAAACATGAAGTACCAGATGGCTGGTGAAAGCAATGTTGTGCACATAGAGCTGTAGATGATGGATCATCAGCACATAGAGCTATGGATGATGGATCAATACTATATAGAACAGTAGGACATGGATCAGCAGAACATAGAGGTGTAGACCATGGATCAGCAGCACACCTTAGCATCACCAGCTATTCTGCCATCCTGTCCTTCCTTCTCTCTGTATTTATAGCTTAATTATTTTTATTTCTTGAAACTTAGGATTATTAAATTTTCATGTAATATACTTTGATCAAGCCTTCTTTGTTCCCAAATCCTTCCAGACTTCCATATCCCAATTCACTCAGCTTCATAGTCTTCTCTTTCTATCTTTCAAAAATAAATAATAAAAAGAATACTCAACAAAAACACAAAAATTAAATTCCTGAACATTTCATTTCTTTAATGTTTCTCATTAATTATTTGAGGGTGATGTACTAAGTGTATTTATCATATTTTGCACATCTCCTTAAATCCACCAATATCCACTTTCTACTTAACTTGTGTCTCTTAAAACACACACACACACACACACACACACACACACACACACACACACACACACACATACACACCAAATACTGTTTCTGCTTCTTATATGGGTGGGCTTGACTGGAGCATGGTAAAGCTACGAGGGTTCACACCTCTAAAGAAAACTAACTTTGCATCTCCCAGAAGTTATAGGGTAGGAATACATGCTCTTCTCACATCTTCATGCTGGGGTTTTGTCTAGCATGAGCCTGTTTGTGCCAAAAACATATTGTTACAGCTGCTATGAATTCATGCTCTCTCTTGTGCCTGAAATATTCAAGATATGTCCACTGGTTCAATAGTGGCACAGATGTCTTTGTAGCAAGTTAAGTTATTTGAATGACAGTGACCTCATAAGTTCCTATGTTTCAACACCTTGTCACCAGGGCATGGAACTATTTGGGAAGGATTAGGAAATGTGGCTTTGTAGGAGGAGCTTTGTCCCTGGAAGTTGGTGTTGAGATTTCAAAAGCCTACACTAGACCCATTGTCTCTTTCTCTCTCTGATTGCTGCTTGTGGATCAGATATAAATCTCTCAGTGTCTTCCCCAGCTCCATGCTGGCCCTGCCTACCACCAAGCTTTTATCCCTGATGATAACTGAATAATCTCTGTAAGTGTAAGCAAGCCCTTAAATAAACTCCTTATTTTATATGAGTTGCCTTGGTCATAGTGTCTCTTCACAGCAATAGAACAGTAATCAAAATACTCATCAATCATTTTCTGATGGGATTTAACATTTACTCCACAATGGGAAACCCATACCTGGCACATAGGCTTTGGAGGAGAACCTACACTATTATTCTGAGGTATTAAACCAAGGCCAAGTGACTTATTGTCATATCCATAGAGTAATGCAGCTTTCAGCTCTAATCAGAGAAGCTTCTTGTTGCAATAGAAGATGATAAACACTGACACTCACATTTGGTCAACTTGCTAAACAAGCTTATAGGGTATCCTCCACCTTAAATGGGACATGTATATCACAGTCCTCCTCCCAAGACTTAAGGTCCATCATGGAAGAGGGGATGAAAAACCACGAGAGCCAGAGTGATGGCTATTTCAAATTTTTATATTGTTTGCTTGAGTTTATATGAGTTGTATGTACCTGATATTTAGCATGACATTTAAACAAATAACTTTAGTAATTCCCAATTTATGTGTTTTACCTGTTTAAAATTGGCCTGGTTTTTCCTATCACAGTTAATTATTGATTACTCCAGTGTACCTTTACTTTTTATTACTGACTTCTTTGATAAACCATCTCTGTGGCTATAGAGATGACGCAACAGTTAAGAGTGCTTGTTACTCTTGTAGAGGACCCAAGTTTGATTCAAAGCATCCAGGTCAAATGGCTGACAACTTCTTGTGAATCTAGCTCAAAGGGATATTATACCTCCTCCTGGCCTCCATAGGAATCTACACTGATATTCCCATACATGCAGATGCATCCTTGTATGTAATTTAAAATAATAAGAATATAATTTTATAAAAGCACTCTCGGAAGTCATTAGGATTTTTGTAGTTAAGGGCTTCCTCTCTACAAGTAGAATGAAGAGCCTTAGACAAGAAAACTAGTGAGATTTCAGTATTAGAGATCCAAGTTAGTGGTTAGAAACATATACTTCTCTTCAAGAGTCCCAGAATTCAACTCCCAGAAGTCACATCAAGTAGTTTATACCCATTGTAATTTCAGCCCTAGTTCAAACATTCCTTTTGGCTTCTGTAATCATCTGCATGCACATGTGCACATAACCCCAGAACACAGTTATATACACCAGCTAAACTTATAACTAAAGAATTAAAAATGTAGTGATGTTTCACTGTTTCTTTTTCTTTCTTTTTTTTTTTTTTTACTTTTTATTAGGTATTTTTCTCATTTATTTCCAATGCTATCCCAAAAGTCCCCCATACCCTCCCACCCACTCCCCTACCCACCCACTCCCACGTTTTGGCCCTGGCGTTCCCCTGTACTGGGGCATATAAAGTTTGCAAGTCCAATGGGCCTCTCTTCCCAGTGATGGCCGACTAGGCCATCTTCTTCTACATATGCAGCTAGAGTCAAGAAGTCCGGGGTACTGGTTAGTTCATAATGTTGTTCTACCTATAGGGTTGCAGATCCCTTTAGCTCCTTGGGTACTTTCTCTAGCTCCTCCATTGGGGGCCCTGTGATCCATCCAATAGCTGACTGTGAGCATCCACTTCTGTGTTTGCTAGGCCCTGGCATAGTCTCACAAGAGACAGCTATATCTGGGTCCTTTCAGCAAAATCTTGCTAGTATATGCAATGGTGTCAGCGTTTGGAAGCTGATTATGGGGTGGATCCCTGGATATGGCAGGCTCTAGATGATCCATCCTTTTGACACAGCTCCAAACTTTGTCTCTGTAACTCCTTTCATGGGTATTTTGCTTCCAATTCTAAGAAGGGGCAAAGTGTAAAAACTTTGGTCTTCTTTCTTCTTGAGTTTCATGCGTTTAGCAAATTGTATCTCATATCTTGGGTATCCTAAGTGTCTGGGCTAATATTCACTTATCAGCGAGTACATATTGTGTGAGTTCATTTTTGATTGGGTTACCTCACTCAGGATGATACCCTCCAGGTCCATCCATTTGTCTAGGAATTTCATAAATAAATTCTTTTTAGTAGTTGAGTAGTACTCATTTGTGTAAATGTACCACATTTTCTGTATCCATTCCTCTGATGAGGGGCATCTGGGATCTTTCCAGCTTCTGGCTATTATAAATAAGGCTGCTATGAACATAGTGGAGCATGTGTCCTTCTTACCGGTTGGGGCATCTTCTGGATATACGCCCAGGAGAGGTATTGCAGGATCCTCCAGTAGTACTATATCCAGTTTTCTGAGGAACCAGCAGAATGATTTCCAGAGTGGTTGTACAAGCTTGCAATCCCACCAACAATGGAGGAGTGTTCCTCTTTCTCCACATCCTCACCAGCATGTGCTGTCACCTGAATTTTTGATCTTAGCCATTCTGACTGGTGTGAGGTGGAATCTTACGGTTGTTTTGATTTGCATTTCTCTGATGATTAAGGATGCTGAACATTTTTTCAGGTGCTTCTCAGCCATTTGGTATTCCTCAGGTGAGAATTCTTTGTTTAGCTCTGAGCCCCATTTTTTAATGTGGTTATTTGATTTTCTGGAGTCCACCTTCTTGAGTTCTATATATATATTGGATATTAGTCCCCTATCTGATTTAGGACAGGTAAAGATCCTTTCCCAATCTGTTGGTGGCCTTTTTGTCTTATTGACGGTGTCTTTTGCTTTGAAGAAGCTAGGCAGTTTCATGAGGTCCCATTTGTCAATTCTCGATCTTACAGCACAAGCCATTGTTGTTCTATTCAGGAATTTTTCCCCTGTGCCCATATCTTTGAAAGTTTTCCCTACTTTCTCCTCAATAAGTTTCAGTGTCTCTGGTTTTATGTGGAGTTCCTTAATCCACTTAGATTTGACCTTAGTACAAGGAGATAGGAATGGATCAATTCGCATTCTTCTACATGATAACCGCCAGTTGTGCCAGCACCATTTGTTGAAAATGCTGTCCATTTTCCACTGGATGGTTTTTGCTCCCTTTTCAAAGATCAAGTGACCATAGGTTTGTGGGTTCATCTCTGGGTCTTCAATTCTATTCCATTGGTCTACTTGTCTGTCGCTATTCCAGTACCATGCAGTTTTTATCACAATTGCTCTGTAGTAAAGCTTTAGGTCAGGCATGGTGATTCCACCAGAGGTTCTTTTATCCTTGAGAAGAGTTTTTGCTATCCTAGGTTTTTTATTTTTCCAGATGAATTTGCCGATTGCCCTTTCTAATTCGTTGAAGAATTGAATTGGAATTTTGACGGGGATTGCATTGAATCTGTAGATTGCTTTTGGCAAGATAGCCATTATTACTATATTGATCCTGCCAATCCATGAGCATGGGAGATCTTCCCATTTTCTGAGATCTTCTTTAATTTCTTTCTTCAGAGACTTGAAGTTCTTATCATACAGATCTTTCAGTTCCTTAGTTAGAGTCACTCCAAGGTATTTTATATTATTTGGGACTATTGAGAAGGGTGTTGTTTCCCTAATTTCTTTCTCAGCCTGTTTATTCTTTGTGTAGAGAAAGGCCATTGACTTGTTTGAGTTAATTTTATATCCAGCTACTTCACCAAAGCTGTTTATCAGGTTTAGGAGTTCTCTGATGGAATTTTTAGGGTCAATTATATATACTAACATATCACCTGCAAAAAAGTGATATTTTGCCTTCATCTTTTCCAATTTGTATCCCCTTGATGTCCTTTTGTTGTCGAATTGCTTTGGCTAGGACTTCAAGTACTATGTTGAATAGGTAGGGAGAAAGTGGGCAGCCTTGTCTAGTCCCTTATTTTAGTGGGATTGCTTCTAGCTTCTCACCATTTACTTTGATGTTGGCTACTGGCTTGCTGTAGATTGCTTTTATCATGTTTAGGTATGGGCCTTGAATTCCTGATCTTTCCAAGACTTTTATCATGAATGGGTGTTGGATTTTGTCAAATGCTTTCTCTGCATCTAAGGAGATGATCATGTGTTTTTTTGTCTTTGAGTTTGTTTATATACTGGATTACGTTGATGGATTTTCATATATTGAACCATCCCTGCATCCCTGGGATGAAACCTACTTGGTCAGGATGGATGATTGTTTTGGTGTGTTCTTGGATTCGGTTAGCGAGAACTTTATTGAGGATTTTTGCATTGATATTCATAAGGGAAATTGGTCTGAAGTTCTCTATCTTTGTTGGGTCTTTTTGTGTTTAAGGTATCAGAGTAATTGTGGCTTCATAGAATGAGTTGGGTAGAGTACCTTCTACTTCTATTTTGTGGAATAGTTTGTGAAGAACTGGGATTAGATCTTCTTTGAAGGTCTGATAGAACTCTGCACTAAACCCATCTGGTCCTGGGCTTTTTTTGGTTGGGAGACTATTAGTGACTGCTTCTATCTCTTTATGGGATATGGGACTGTTTAAATCATTAACCTGATCTTGATTTAACTTTGGTACGTGGTATCTGTCTAGAAACTTGTCCATTTCATCCAGGTTCTCTAGTTTTGTTGAGTATAGCCTTTTGCAGAAGGATCTGATGGTGTTTTGGATTTCTTCACGATCTGTTGTTATGTCTCCCTTTTTATTTCTGATTTTGTTAATTAGAATGCTTTCCCCGTGCCCTCTAGAGAGTCTGGCTAAGGGTTTGTCTATCTTGTTGATTTTCTCAAAGAAGCAGCTCCTCGTTTGGTTGATTCTTTGAATAGTTCTTCTTGTTTCCACTTGGTTGATTTCGCCCCTGAGTTTGATTATTTCCTGCTGTCTACTCCTCTTGGGTGAATTTGCTTCCTTTTGTTCTAGAGCTTTTAGGTGTGTTGTCAAGCTGCTAATGTGTGCTCTCTCTAGCTTATTTTTGGAGGCACTCAGAGCTATGAGTTTTCCTCTTAGAAATGCTTTCATTGTGTCCCGTAAGTCTGGGTATGTTGTGGCTTCATTTTCATTTAGCTCCAAAAAGTCCTTAATTTCTTTGTTTCACTGTTTCTTAATGAATGAAATACAAAACTTAAAAATAATTTCAAAAATTCACTACAGATTATAATTCATTAAATTATATTTACAATTTTGGCATCCTTTTTGTAAAATGAAGTTTATCTATTCAAATATCTGGTAGGAAAATTTAGAAGCCACAGTTTAGATTTGGAATTTTTATTCCATTTTTATGATGTGATATATTTTAATGTTTTATAGGCTCAATGAGGTAAGATTCTTTAACAAAACATTTACTCAATAAATATTGATGTGGGTTGATCTACAGCCTTGTCTCTGCCAGCTGTTTGTGTTTCAGAGTAATCACTTACAATGGTAACCGTCAAGGGATTTAGTAATAGAAATATGTTAGATGCTTGATGGTTCCCACTTGCAAATGTGCACGGCTTGTGACTCACACTCATCCTATTCACTGTCTCTGTCCTGCCTCTCATGTGCTTCTTCATTGAGATTAGATCACTCTCACCAGATCCCTGCTTGAAAACATTTCCTGTAGCTGAAAGTCCTTGTCTTTCTTTGTGTTCCTGGCTAAATTCCAACTCTACAGAGAAGGCTAAAAGAGTCAGCTAATAAAATTCTCTGCTGGGTTTTTTGAAAGAGATACTGCCACACATCATGACAGCTACAAAGGCAAAGTCTGAGACAGGAGCTCTGATTATTTCCGAAGACGACGGTCTTTAGGTTAGATGACTTTGAATTGGCCACAGAAAGAAAGCAGAGGTTCACGTTCATCCTTCACCTGTTTTTCATAGACATAGGGGAACATCATTCAACATTCTGTGATATTCTTGAGCTGCATTAAGAGTCCAGGAACATAGATGAAGCCATGAGCCAGAAAAATAAAAACTCTTGAAACTGTGCTGGCAGGAGCCACTACATTCTGAAGAGAATATTTATATACTTTCTTTCAACTCTCTGATCATTGAAACAATGGACACCACAAAATTAAAACTCTTCATGCAGAGGGAGGAAAATGATGAACCACAGTTCCAGCAAGAGAGGGAGCTTGTCCCCAGGAAATAGAGTTCCCATGGTTCTCATCACTTGCCACACTACTTTTCAAGAGGAGACTGAAGCCTGATGGCCGTGGGTCACTGATGAGGAGAGATACTCTTTGACAAAGTCTGCTTAGTTACACAGAGTTCTTAGCTCCTTCCAGCCTAAACATCTGTTTGGTAAAGACATTGTAGGATCAGGGACATTGCACTCAGCCCCTGGGTTTGCTATTTTTTTTTCTAATATAGCCTCATTCAGTAAATTTTCTTTTTCTGTCTTTCACTGATACTTGACTGTCTAACTGGCCTATTGAGGGGTGGTTGCTGAGCCTCGTCTGTTAAGTCTGTCAGGGACCAGACTCTGACAACAACAGCTCCAGTAGCTCTGATTGTGAAAATTGATTCACTTTAGTGTTGTGATGAAGATATTTTGAATCCATTCCTCTGTTGAGGGGCATCTGGGTTCTTTCCAGCTTCTGGCTATTATAAATAAGGCTGCTATGAACATAGTGGAGCATGTGTCCTTCTTACTGGTTGGAACATCTTCTGGATATATGCCCAGGAGAGGTATTGCGGGATCCTCTGGTAGTTCTATGTCCAATTTTCTGAGGAACCGCCAGACTGATTTCCAGAGTGGTTGTACAAGCTTGCAATCCCACCAACAATGGAGGAGTGTTCCTCTTTCTCCACATCCTCTCCAGCATCTGCTGTCACCTGAATTTTTGATCTTGGCCATTCTGACTGGTGTGAGGTGGAATCTCAGGCTTGTTTTGGTTTGCATTTCCCTGATGATTAAGGATGCTGAACATTTTTTCAGGTGCTTCTCAGCCATTCGGTATTCCTCAGGTGAGAATTCTTTGTTCAGCTCTGAGCCCCATTTTTAATGTGGTTATTTGATTTTCTGGAGTCTTCCTTCTTGAGTTCTTTATATATATTGGATATTAGTCCCCTATCTGATTTAGGACAGGTAAAGATCCTTTCCCAATCTGTTGGTGGCCTTTTTGTCTTATTGACATTGTCTTTTGCCTTACTGAAGCTTTGCAATTTTATGAGGTCCCATTTGTAGATTCTCGATCTTATAGCACACAAGCCATTGCTGTTCTATTCAGGAATTTTTCCCCTGTGCCCATTTCTTTGAGGTTTTTCCCCACTTTCTCCTCTCTAAGTTTCAGACAATGTGGTACATTTACATAATGGAGTACTACTCAGCTATTAAAAATGAAATTATGAAATTCCTAGGCAAATGGATGGACCTGGAGGGCATCATCCTGAGTGAGGTAACTCCATCACAAAAGAACTCACATGATATGTACTCACTGATAAGTGGATATTAGCCCAGAAACTTAGAATACCCAAGACATAAGATACAATTTGTGAAACATGAAACTCAAGAAGAAGGAAGACCAAAGTGTGGATACTTTGCCCCTTCTTAGAATTGGGAACAAAACACCCATGGAAGGAGTTACAGAGACAAAGTTTGGAGCTGAGACGAAAGGATGGACCATCTAGAGACTGCCATACCTGGGGATCCCTCCAATAATCAGCCTCCAAATGCTGACACCATTGCATACACTAGCAAGATTTTGCCGAAAGGACCCAGATATAGCTGTCTCTTGTGAGACTATGCCGGGGCCTAGCAAACACAGAAGTGGATGCTCACAGTCAGCTATTGGATGGATCACAGGGAGGGCCCCCAATGGAGGAGCTAGAGAAAGTATCCAAGAAGCTGGGCGGATTTGCAACCCTATAGGTGGTACAAAAATATGAACTAACCAGTACTCCCCCCGCCCCCAAGAGCTCATGTCTCTAGCTGCATATGTATCAGAAGATGACCTAGTTGGCCATCAGTGGAAAGAGAGGCCCATTGGTATTGCAAACTTTATGTGCCTCAGTACTGGGGAATGCCAGGGCCAAGAAGTGGGAGTGGGTGGAGCAGGTGTGAAGGGCCAAGAAGGGGGAGCAGGTGTGGGAGGGTGTGGGGGACTTTTGGGATATCATTGGAAATGTAAATGAAATAAATACATAATAATAATAATAAAGATATTTTGAAACAAAAAAGTAGAAAACTAGAGGAATATCAAATGATGAGTAGTGGGAGGGAAGTACCAGGCTGGGGACTTAGGGTTAAAGTTTGCCTGGAGCCTGTATTCATTGACTTTCCTTATGGAGCACAAAAAGCACCTGAAGGAAGAGATACTTAAGACAAAGCTTTAAAGAGGTGAGGGGATAGATCAGTTGAAGACACTGGGCATAATATAAGCAGAAAGATCAGGAGGCAGAAAAGTCTGGCATGTTCAACAAGCACAAGATTGATGTGATGTGGGGCGAAAAGTAGAAAGAAATCCAGTGAGGTTCTGTCAGTGGCAAGAATTAAATTGTACTTTACAGACAAGGGGAAGCAGCCAGAAAGCTTTGATTATTAGAATATAACCTCTACTATCTCATTTGAATTTTTGAAGATTTTGTTTATCTAGCCTACGCTGGCCTTGAACTTGATGTGCTGTTGAAGATGACCTTGAAGTTGATTCTCTCTCTTCTACCTCCTAAATGCTGTGTGCCACTGCAGAGTGTTTATGTGGTTCTGGGAATAAAGAGGGCATCTTGCAGGCTAGACATGCATTCTCTGCTCCCTTCTTCTTTGTATTAAAGGAAGAATGTTTGACTGCTGGGAAAACATAGACTCCTGGGAATGAGACAATTTAAGAGATGAATTAAAGAAATATGGAGGAGGTTGTGATGGCCTGGACTAAGATGGTAGCTGTGGAAGTGCTAAAATATGCAGTCCTTAATTTTCTCTGTGGCATGAGTTTAAAGCAAGCATAACTGAGAGCGGCTTCTGCTGAAACAAACAGAGTAAGTGTACACACATGACTTGGGAGTGTTGTACAAATATCATCTAAGATGGAGCCTCAGAAAGGAGTGGAGTATATCTGCATGTTTTTACTTTTTTTTTGTTTTGTTTTCTGATAGAGACTCAGGCAGCAATTGACTCTAACTTCAGGGAGCTGGATTAAAACAGAACAGCTGGAGACTGAGGTGGCTGCAGAGGAAAGCACTGGGGAGCAAGTTCACTCATGAGTCAGTGAACTTCTCGGAGGGTTGAAAGGTGGAATGAAAATCAGGATGAACAATTAAAGAAGACAAAGGATGGAGGCTTGCTATGCCTCAGTAGCCTTAAAACCTGCAGAGAGCCTTGAAAATCAGGTTAATTATAAAGTTTGTAGAAGAAAAGTGGAAAAGGAGGAGACATGGACCAGTCTACTATTTCTTTGAATCTTCTGGGTTTGCTATCCATAGAAACAGAGAAGTAGAATGGATGATTTAAAATATATATGGGATGAGAAACAAGATATTAAATCACAATTGTCACCTTATTGGAACAACAGAAGTAGAGGAGAAATTGATTCAGGGGAGCCTGAAAAAAGAAAGATAGAGTCATAGCAAATTGAGGCAGAAAGCTCCTCTTTGCTTACTAGACAATTTGATGTGTAAACAAGTCAAGCCAAGGTGCAGTGCTAGGAGAAATTAGTAGAAACACACCCAACTTCACTAACATATTGAACCAAGCAGAGGTGGTTGACAGTTCCAGAATACTTCTTCATGACTTCCAAATTTCTCTTAAAATATATGAGAGTAGTCCAGCAAGGCAGTCCATATATGGGAAAAAAGGATAAAAGACAGATATTTTAAAAAAATAATGTTCTCTGAGCCCAAGAAAATGGAACCAGGAAAAACAATGCATCTAGAAAATAGTCCAATATTAAAAAGAATTATTTTAAAATAGAATATGACTCAAAAATTATCCACAGGGATTTTTAGAAAACATATTAAATGGGAGCCATTGAAACCACACTAATATTGTGGAAGGCCTCTAAAGAATGCAGGGGACTCTGTACCAGAGACAGCTGTGTTGGAAAGAAGATACCCTCAAGAACTGTAGTTCCTATTTCAAAATAATTTACTGAAGAAAGGCTTCCTCAGTGTGGTGGCACATGCATTTACACTCAGTACTTAATGCGCAGAAGCAAGCAGACCTCTGTGAACTCAAAACTGGAGAAGCCTCCTATCAAGGGTGACTCCAGCCAGTGTTGCACCCTGAGACCTTGCCTTAGAGAAGAGTGGCATGGAAGTGCAAAGTCTTCATAATTGATGGAATTATAGAGAGAGGGATAAGAATAAGCAGAAGCACACTTGGGTTAATGATCAAAGAAGCCAAAACCTGGCTAACGAAAAGCACAGTGGAAGTCCCTAGCCTCTGGATATAGAATATGTGCACAAATTACTGACATTAACATCAGAGGAAAGAGCAGTGTTTCTTCTTAAGTTATTAATAAAATAATGTAGTACTGCAACTGCATTTGACAGCTTGGTTGACCCAAGCACAATCTTGCTTCAGCAAACACTTCTGTAACTGAGTTGAGAAAAATAAGCTTAATAACTCAGTATTTGTTAACTACATCCTAATTTAAATTTTCTTCAATATAAAATGCCAAGCTAAAGGTCCTTCTTAAAATTTTTTGCTGCAAACATTTAAGAAAGAAATATCACTACACTAAACACTTCATGATGTAAGGGGGGGGGGAAGTTCACACCTAAATTCATAGTAAAAGGCTAGTAGTGTTTATATGATCTTTTTTAATTCTAATTTTAATTTCTTACTGTTTTTTCAAGTCAGTGTTTCTTTGTGTAGCTCTGTCTGTCATGGAACTAGCTCTGTAGTCCAGGCTGACCTGGAACTCACAGAGATCTGCCTGCTACTGCCTTCTGAGTGCTGAATACCACCACCACCCTGCATGTTTATATGATTTTAGATTTAAAAAGGATATTGTTTACTGTTTAGAAACATTCTTAGGCCAAGTTAAATGACAAAGAAACTCTCAATGGGAGTTTTATGCTCATTTTCCAAAAAAGGAAGCCTGATCAAATTTCATATACATATGAATGACCAAAACAGGTGTCACCTTATTGTCAAATTCTATCCATCCATAGGTAGATAAGTGGATGGGTAGACAGACTGATACTTAGACAGGTAAGTGATAGAGAGATAGATGATGTGTAGATAAATGAAAGACAGATAGTTGTCAGAAGTGATTGACAGGTCATCATAGTCAGACAGATTTCATGTCAAAATGTGAGATATTTGCTTTAACATTAAAAAAGTAACGTGATTGGTCATGTTAGTTAAAAAAAATGCATGAAAGAAAATTCCACAATTGTTCATGATAAAAAAAATCTTACTGCATTAGGGAGATACATAGTTTTGTTTGTTTGTTTGTTTCTATTTGGTGATAGGTATCTAGAAAGAGCTATGGGAAGTTTCAATTATTATTTCAAGAGAGGAACTGGGTACTATGGGGGTTTTACTGGTTTGGGTTTTGTACTGGCTGGTTTTGTGTGTCAACCTGACACAAGCTAGAGCTATCACAGAAAAAGGAGCCTCCCTTGGGGGAAATGCCTCCCTGAGATCCAGCTATAAGGCATTTTCTCAATTAATGATCAAAGGTAACATCCCTCCATGGCCTCTGAGTCAGCTCCTGCTTCCTAACCTGCTTGAGTTCCAGTCCTGACTTCCTTTGGAGATAAACACCAACATGGTAGTGTAAGCTGAATAAACCTTTTCCTCTATAACTTGCTTTTTGGTCATGATGTTTTGAGTAGGGATAGAAACCCTAACTAAGGCAGGTTTTTTAGTTATAGTTGTTGTTTCCTAATTTAAGAACAGGACAAGGATATTTGCTTTTTCCCCTTCCACTCAGCACATGATCAGGCAGAATTGAGTGATCATGAAGAGGCCATCTGAGGGCTGTTTATCTGCCCTCTTGGTTCTTCCTTGGAGAGTGTAAGAGAAGCAAAGAGAGGATACTGCTCACAGAGTGAGGATGCTTAACCTATGCCTGAAATTCCTGAAGTTCAAAGATGTTTTTGTGTTTCCCTTCTCTGTTTATTCAGTCCATACCCCCTGCCCCATGCAAAATAGCCCTTGTGAGCCCCATCTTCTTTAAAAGCAGAGCCCAGCCTCCATTCTTAGCTCAAGATGTGTGTTGAGTTTGCTGCTGCAGTTTCTTCTTTGTTGCATCACCACTAACCTTCAGTGTGTTCCAGCAAGAAGACTACAGACTGAGAAAGTATGATCTTAGTCCCTGCTAGGATTTAGTGTTGGGAAGAAGCACATTTTCAGTCACCTGCACTCGAAGAGAGAGAGAGAGAGGGAGAGAGAGAGAGAGAGAGAGAGAGAGAGAGAGAGAGAGAGAGTCACCTGCACTCAAAGAGAGAGAGAGGGAGAGAGAGAGAGAGAGAGAGAGAGAGAGAGAGAGAGAGAGAGAGCAGTGCTGAGCAGAGTGGGGAGGCAGACAACAAACATATTGAGACTCTGAGAGGTCTTCCTCTTAGTGAGTCAACAGACTGTCATGTTACTGTCCTATGGTATTGGTTATGTGACCAAGACACTATGGAGAAGTCTCTGGAATCATATGTCTATCATATGGTTTAAAGTGGGTTGTCTTGTGAGGGTTTTTATTGAAGTTTCCTCACTTTTTTGTGGATAAAGGATCAGGGCAGGCAAAGAAAGAAGAAACCAGGCTATCAAACAAAGCACACCAGATTATTGGAAATAAAATGAATCCCACTACCAAAAAAAATTTTTTTTAACTGAAGGAACACACACACTCATGTACATATAAGCACACACTTGTGGTTTCCATTGTGATGAAATTGATCTAATTTCCTTGTGGGTGAAACAGTTTCATTTTGAGCTCCCAGGTTTTTCCAGGGACTATTTCTTCTAGGATGGGTAATTTATTCCTACACCGGACATCCCCAATCACTTTCACACATCCCATTCAAATATCTATCTGACCCTGTCCATGGGTCAGTCAATGGGGTTAGCAAGAGCGAGAGAGTGGGAGCTGAGGAGCAAGAGATTCGAAGAATAGAAACAAAACAAGCTATCAAGTCTTGAGTCTCATTTATTGAAAGGCAACTATGGGTATTTATAAGCACAAGCTGGGGAGGGCAGCTGGAGACACTTAACCACAAGACCATGATGTATAGGAGATATAATCAAAGTGTTCAGCTGTGGTGGGCTTCTTGCAAAAACATCATGCTAGGAAAACAAGTCAGGGTGGAAAAGTACCACCTGTAATTGAATAGCCCAAGATGGCTACAGAGAAAAGAGCTGCTTTCTAAGAGTTGGCTCACAACATCTACCATTTTAAATAATCCCATGGAGGAGGACTCTGCCGCAGAGCACCTGGGGGAGCCATCTTGGGTCCCGAATCCCTTAGTGACTAGTCTGCACAGGTGATTGTGCAGACTAAAGAAGCGACACAGCTCCTGGGACAGGCCCTGTTTTAGGCCTTGATCTTCAGTCAGTAGGCAGGTCCAAACACCAGATATCTGTGCACCTTTCCTGCAAGAGAAGAGCTTGCCTGCAGAGAGTACTCTGATCACTGAAATTTAGGAGAGAGCTACACTCCCAGGTCTGCTGACAGAGGCTATCAGAATCACAGGAGTAACAAGCTCCAACCAGAGACAACTATAACAACTAAATCCAGAGAATACCAGATGGTGAAGGCAAACAT
Organism: Mus musculus; assembly: GCF_000001635.26. Lineage (NCBI taxonomy): Eukaryota > Metazoa > Chordata > Mammalia > Rodentia > Muridae > Mus > Mus musculus. The sequence goes on from NC_000084.6 coordinate 85,652,692, forward strand.
AAGAATCTTACTAACAGAAACCAAAGCCACTCACCATCTTCAGAACCCAGCACACCCACATCAGCCAGTCCTGGATACACTAACACACCCGAAATGCAAGACTCGGATTTAAAATCATATCTCTTGATGTTGGTAGAGGACACCAAGAAAGACTTTATTAACTTACTTAAAGAAATACAGGAGAACACTGCTAAAGAGGTAGAAGTCCTTAAGAAAAAACAGAAAAACACAACCAAACAGGTGATGGAATTGAACTAAACCATACAAGACCTAAAAAGGGAAATAGACACCATAAAGAAAACCCAAACTGAGACAATGCTGGAGATAGAAAACCTAGGAAAGACCAAACCTATGGATAGTAGGAGTTGATGAGAATGAAGATTCTCAAAGGGTCAGCAAATATCTTCAACAAAATTATAGAAGAAAACTTCACAAACCTAAAGAAAGAGATGCCCATGAACATACAAGAAGCCTACAGAACTCCAAATAGACTGTACTAGAAAAGAAATTCCTCCCGACACATGATAATCAGAACAACAAATGCACTAAATATAAAGATAGACTATTAAAAGCAGTAAGGGAAAAAGGTCAAGTAACATATAAAGGTAGGTCTATTAGAATTACACCACACTTCTCACCAAGACTATGACAGCCAGAAGGTCCTGGACAGATGTTATACAGACATTAAGAGAACACAAATGCCAGCCCAGGCTACTATACCCAGCAAATCTCTCAATTACCATAGATGGAGAAACCAAAGTATTCCATGATAAAAACAAATTCACATAATATCTTTCCCTTCAAAGAATAATAAAGGGAAAACACCAACACAAGGACCTACACTACACCCTAGAAACAGCAAGAAAGTAATCCTTCAACAAACCTAAAAGAAGACAGCTGCAAGAACAGAATCCCAACTTTAACAACAAAAATAACAGGAAGCAACAATTACTTTTCTTTAATTTCTCTTAATATCAATAGACTCAATTCTCCAATAAAAGGACATAGACTAATACACTGAATACACAAACAGGACCCAACATTTTGTTGCTTAGAGGTAACCCACCTCAGGGAAAAGGACAGACACTATCTCAGAGTGAAAGGCTGGAAAACAAGTTTCCAAGCAAATTGTCCAAAGAAACAAGCTGGAATAGCCATTCTACTACCAAACAAAATTGACTTCCAACCCAAAGTTATAAAAAAAGACATGGAGGGGCAATACATACTCATCAAAGGTAAAATCTACCAAGATGAAGTCTCAATTCTGAATATCTATGCTCCAAATACAAGGGCAGCCACATTTATTAAAGAAACATTAGTAAAGCTCAAAGCACACATTGTACCTCACACAATAATAGTGGGAGACTTCAACACCCCACTCTCACCAATGGACAGATAACTGGAAACAGAAAGTAAACAGAGACACATGGACACTAAAAGAAGTTATGAAACAAATGGATTTAACAGATATCTACAGAACACTTTATCCTAAAACAAAAGGATATACCTTCTTCTCAGTGTCACATGGTACCTCCTCCAAAACTGACCATATAATTGTTTACAAAAAAAGGATGCAACAGATACAAAAATATTGAAATTATCCCATGCATCCTATTAGATCACCATGGACTAAGGCTGATCTTCAATAACAACATAAATAATAGAAAGACAGCATTCATGTGGAAACTGAACAACACTCTACTCAATGATTCCTTGGTCAAGGATGAAATAAAGAAATTAAAGACTTTTTAGAGTTTAATGAAAATGAAGCCACAACATAGCCAAACTTATGGGACACAATCAAGGCAGTCCTAAGAGGAAAACTTATTGCCCTAAGTGCCTCAAAAAACAAACAAACAAACAAAAACAAAAACAAAAAAAAACAAAAATCAAAACTAGAGAGAGCATACACTAGCAGACTGACAGCACACCTAGAAGCTCTAGAACAAAAAGAAGCAAATTCACCCAAGAGGAGTAGATGGCAGGAAATAATCAAACTCAGGGCTGAAATCAACCAAGTAGAAACAAAAAGAACTATTTAAAGAATCAACCAAACCAGGAGGAGGTTCTTTGAAAAAATCACCAACATAGATAAACCCTTAGCCAGACTAACTACAGGGCACAGGAACAGTATCCTAATTAACAAAATCAAAAATGAAAAAGGAGACATAACAACAGAACCTGAGAAAATCCAAAACATCATCAGATCCTACTACAAAAGGCTCTACTCAAAAAATCTAGATAACCTGGATGAAATGGACAACTTCCTAGACAGATACCAGATACCAAAGTTAAATGAGGATCAGATTAATGATCTAAACAGTCCCATATCCCCTAAAGAAATAGAAGCAGTCATTAATAGTCTCCCAACCAAAAATAGCGCAGAACGAAATGGGTTTAATGAGGAGTTATATCAGACCTTCAAAGAAGACCCAATTCCAACTCTTCTGAAACTATTCCACAGAATAGAAACAGAAGGTACCCTACCCAATTCATTCTATGAAGCCACAATTACTCTGATACTTAAACCACAGAAAGATCCAACAAAGAAAGAGAACTTCTGACCAATTTCCCTTATGAATATCGATGCCAAAACACTCTATAAAATCCTCTCAACCCGAATCCAAGAACACAACAAAAACGACAATCCATCATGACCAAGTGGGCTTCATCCCAGGGATGCAGGGATGGTTTAATATACAGAAATCCATCAACCTAATCCACTATATAAACAAACTCAAAGACAAAAACTACATGATCATCTCGTTAGATGCTGAGAAAGCATTTGACAAAATCCAACACCCATTCATGATAAAAGTTTTGGAAAGATCAGGAATTCATGGCCCATACCTAAACTCAATAAATGCAATCTACAGCAAACCAGTAGCCAACATCAAACTAAATGAAGAGAAACTCGAAGTAATCCCACTAAAATCAAGGACTAGACAAAGATGCCTACTTTCTCCCTACCTATTCAATATAGTACTTGAAGTTCTAGCCAGAGTAATTCGACAAGAAAAGGACATCAAGGGGATAACAAATTGGAAAGCAAGAAGTCAAAATATCACTATTTGCAGATGATATGATAGTATATATAAGTGACCCTAAAAATTCCACCAGAGAACTCCTAAACCTGATAAACAGCTTCAGTGGAGTAGCTGGATATAAAATTCACTTAAACAATTCAGTGGCCTTTCTCTACAGAAAGGATAAACGGACTGAGAAAGAAGTTAGGAAACATCACCCTTCACAATAGTCACAAATAATATAAATACCTTGGTGTGACTCTAAGGAAGTGAAAGATCTGTATGATAAGAACTTCAAGTCTCTGAAGAAAGAAATTGAAGATCTCAAAATATGGAAAGATCTCCCATGCTCATGCATTGGCAGGATTAATATAGTCAAAATGTCCATCCTGCTGAAAGCAATCTACAGATTCAATACAAATCCCAACAAAATTCCAACTCAATTCTTCACTCAGAAAGGGAAATTTTTAAATTCATCTGGAAAAATAAAAAACCTAGGATAGCAAAAACTATTCTAAACAGTTATAGAACCTCTGGTGGAATCACCATGCCTGACCTCAAACTGTACTGCAGAGCAACTGTGATAAAAACTGCATGGTATTGGTACAGTGATAGACAGGTAGATCAATGGAATAGAATTGAAACCTGAGAAATGAATCCACACAACTGTGGTCACTTAATCTTTGACAAGGGTGCTAAAACCATCCAGTGGAAAAAAGACAGCATTTTCAACAAATGGTGCTGGCACAACTGGCGGTTATTATGTAGAAGAATGCAAATTGATCCATTCTTATTTCCTTGTACACAGCTCAAATCTAAGTGGATCAAAGACCTCCACATAAGACCAGAGACACTGAAATTAATAGAGGAGAAAGTAGGGAAAAGCCTCCAAAATATGGGCACAGGAGATAAATTCCTAAACAGAACAGGAATGGCTTGTGCTGTAAGATCTAGAATTGACAAATGTGATCTCATAAAATTGCAAAGCTTCTGTAAGGCAAAAGACACCATCAATAAGACAAAAAGGCCACCAACAGATTGGGAAAGGATTTTTACCAATTCTAAATCTGATAGGGGACTAATATCCAAAGATATACAAAGAGCTCAACAAGGTGGACTCCAGAAATTTAATTAACCCCATCAAAAATCGGGTTCAGAGCTAAACAAATAATTCTCAACTGAGGAATAATGAATGGCTGAGAAGCACCTGAAAAAATGTTCAACATCCTTAATCAACAGGGAAATGCAAATCAAAACTAACCTGAGATTCCACCTCATACTAGTCAGAATTGCTAAGATCAAAAATTCAGGTGACAGCAGTTGCTGGTGAGGAACACTCCTCCACTGCTGGTGGGTTTGCAAGCTTGTACAACCACTCTGGAAGTCAGCCTGGAGGTTCCTCAGAAAATTGGACATAATACTACAGGAGGATTCTGTAATACCTCTCCCAGGCATATACCCAGAAGAAGTTCCAACTGGTAATAAGAACACATGCTCCACTATGTTCCTAGCAGCCTTATTTATAATAGCCAGAAGCTCAAAAGAACCCAGATATCCCTCAACAGAAGAATGGATACAGAAAATGTGGTACATTTACATAATGGAGTACTACTCAGCAATTAAAACAATGGATTTATGAAATTCTTGGACAAATGGATTTACCTGGAGGTTATCATCCTTAGTGAGGTAACCCAATCACAAAAGAAGTCATTAGATATGCACTCACTGATAAGTGGATATTAGTCCAGAAAAGTATAGCACCCAAGATACAATTTGCAAATCACAAGAAAAATCAAGAAGAGGGACAACCAATTGGTGGATACTTCATTCGTCCTTAGAATAGGGAACAAAATACCCATGAAAGGTGTTACAGAGGCAAAGTTTGGAGCTAAGAAGAAAGGATGGACTATCCAGAGACTACCCCACCCGGGTATCCATCCCATAATCAGCCACCAAACCCAGACACTCTTGCACAATGCCAGAAATATTTTGCTGCAGGGGCCCTGTTTTAGCTGTCTCGTATGAGGCTATGCCAGTGCCTGGCAAATACAGATGTGGATGCTCACAGTCATCTATAAGATAGAACACTGGGCCCCCAATGGAGAAGCTAGAGAAAGTACCCAAGGAGCTGAAGGGGTCTACAACCCTATAGGTGGAACAACAATATGAACTAATCAGTACCCCCTCCCCAGCCCCCTGGAGCTCATGTCTCTAGCTGCATATGTATCAGAAGATCAGAAGATGGCCTAGTTGGCCATCACTGGGAAGAGTGGCCCCTTGGTATTGTAAACTTTATATGCCCCAGTACAGGGTCAAGAAGCAGGAGTGAGTGGGTAGGGGAGCAGGGCAGAGGGAGAGTATAGAGAACTTTCCAGATAGCATTTGAAATGTATATAAAGGAAACATCTAATAAAAAATAAATTAATTAAAAAAAATCCCACGGCTCACATCCTCTCACACCACTTTGCTTACTCTTTTTCAGATTTCTCACCCATCAAATAACACAATTTTTTCCATAGCCTCTGCCCATCTGACCATCTAGTTCATTGTTAGCTTGGGGTGGGGGGTACCCACCAAACTCTTGTACCACATCTCAGAGAGTTAGGGAGACCATTCTTGTCATTCTACTAAGTGTCTGTTGGTGTCTTCATCTGCCCTTGAAGATTCAGTATGTACCAACAGCTCACTCAAGATTAGTTCCTGGAATCGATTTCTTCTGTAAGTCAGCTTCATTATGTGCACTGGATTAAGTATATCCACACCTTCTGTGATCTTGTGGCGGTAAATTTGGATCTTTTATCACAAGATATCCCACTAGGCTCTTAAGTACTGAACCATCACTAAGGATCCCTCCCTGATCCTCTTACTTCATTTTTAAGAATATCATTTTAAAAAGAAACAGTTTTGAGATATTAGAAATGTTAAAATCTTACTTTTCCCCTAGTATGTCTTCCATCTTTCCCGTGGTTAAGAGACACTGAGGGTGAAGGAGTATGAAAGTGAGAAGTGAGAGGCTATTCTCCAAATTGAAGAAAATGGGAGATCCTGACACCACCACTCTCTGAGATACAAGTTCTGGAGGAGAAGGATTTGGTTTCTCAGAAACACTATGGCTTCATGAAGCATGATTGCTCTACTGTTTCTGCTGTGGTCCCTTACTCTATAGCCAGGCAGGCTTCACTGTGGTAGATATCTACCTTACAAAGCATAGTCAAAATCACATATCAAGCAGTCATAACTGAAGTGGGGTCCCTGACCTCAGCAGCATCTGCATCTTCTGGGACCTTATCAGAAATGCAAACACCCTGCAGTCCTGATGAATGTGAAGCTAAGCTCAGCACAAAATCCACCTAAGTGCCTTTCCATGGCCAAGGTCCTTCAGGGTGATTGTGCTGTGCACACTGCACCAGAAGAGGCAGGAGGTCAAGGCTCTTCAAATCCCCTTGAAATCTGAGATAGCTTGGCTCCAGGTACATATGAATGCCAAGGAACTGAACGATTTGCTGAGCTCCACTGCACTTCCAGTATCCTTTCCTCTCAGTATCTTTGGAATTTTGCTTCATTACATCACGGTGTATGGGAGCCCTGCAAACCTCAGAGAGAAAGAGCTGCTTCATCTTGCTTCTGGAGCTGCTGAAACCACTTAGCCTGATTGTGTTTGTGCCTGCAGGCAGCTGAGTGTCACAAGTGCTCCTATTTCTGACCCTGAGTTGTGTAGCAAGGACAGAATGCATTTCACTTCAGACCTTGTTGCAATCTCTTAGTTTTGTCATTGTAATTTAACTGAGCAGCTTCCAGTAACCAAGAAAACTATCTTTATGCATAGTTAGCTTTCTAAAACCGTGTGTAATCAAGGAGATAGAACCCAACATTTGTGTAAGTGAACCTTGAGTCGCTTCTAGATAGATTTCAAACAAAAATTTGAGAAGTGTGTTTTTAATGTGATGCAATCAGGTTTAGACAAGACCTATTAACTGATAATATGGTCTATTTAAATAATATGGAAAACATTTTTAAAAATTGGATAAGTTGACAATGCATGTTTGCATGTGTGTGCTTGTGTGCTTATGTGCTTGTGTGTGTGCGTACATGCAACACAGGCATAAACATGAATGTAAAAGAAGATAACATGGAATATTGAGATTTTTGAGACAGAATCCATCACTGGGCTGGAGATCGTCAGTTTGGCTAGGCAATCCGTAGCATCCCCCTGTCTCCACTTCCTTATACTACCCCTGAGGTTACAAGCATATGGCCCCCACATCTGGCATTTCCTGTGGGTGTTGAGAATCCAGCTGAGGTTGTAATATTCACATGACAAGCAATTTACCTTCTTAGTTTTACACCCAGCCCCTAAGTAGATTTTTAGATTAAAAAAATCAGTTAATAAAATTAGGCATTTTAGAATTTTAGATGAAGTATTGTTGGGGTCTTTTGTGTCAGTTGGCTGTCATAACACCTAGAACTAATGAAGTTTAATGAAAACACAAAGGCTTTTCTCAGAAATCTCCGTGCTTATAAATGGCAAGTGATCAACAAACAGACAAAAGCAGTTTCTTAGCAAATTGCCACATCAGGCTCAACATGTAAAAATGTGTTATTTCTGTCTCTCATTGTAAATGCTAGCCTCTCACCTTTAATGAATAGACTACAGTTTTAAAAAGTATAGGGTTTCAGGAAATAATTATTTTCAAATTATGTGCCTGACTTAGCCACTATTAATTACAGAACACAACCAGTAACTCATAGTTACACAGGCAGACTACTATGCAAATATGCTTACATATGTTGTAGGTCATTGTAAAATTATTAAAGGATTAGGACCTTTCTGATTTACATATAAATAGTTAACATATCCCCATGAAACAATTTGTCTAAGCTCGGCTTGTTCCTTCTGTTATAATAAAGGATTTAAAGAGTTAGAGAGAAAACAAGTTAGAAAGTTTAGATGCAGATACAGCTGCATATAAATAGTGGCAGAGGAGCCATCACTGCAAGATTTCTTGTGGTGTGTAAGTGGCAAAAATCAAGCTGATATATGATTGGGGCCTAAGGCATGGGCTTTTTGCTGTCAGTGTGGAGTTAGGACTTGGCTAGCTCCCAGCCTCGATGCTTTAGCTCCTTCAGTTGGTCACATTGCTTAGCCTAGGTGCAGACACTTGTCCCTGTGAGGAGTAAATTGAGACTAAGGCTCATGTGCTTGCCTTGACATGGATCATAAACTTGGAAAGGCTGAAGAAGGGTTTTTATGTGAAAAGGGAATAAAACTCAGCTTGCACATCCTACCCCACCCTGCTCAGCACAGCTGCCAGACACCTTCAGAGAGGTTCATGTTGGCTGGAAGGTCTGAAAAGACGCAGCCTCTTTCTCAGGAAAGAAACATCTCATCCAGTCTTTTAAGAAAGAGGGTTATGACTGTGCTTTGAAAGTCTTCTCGAGGCTAATATACTTGAAGACTTGGTCTCCCAGTTACGTGTGGAGGCTGTAGCCATTTAGGAGGTAGACCTTTTCTGAGGAAATGGTTTCTATGGGGTGGACCATGAGGATTTACAGCCAAGCCTGAATTCCTTTCCACTCTCTGCAGATGTTGATTTAGCTAGCTGCCTCCTATTCTGGAATAGGTTGGAAATGCTGCTATGATTTCTCCATCATGATGGATAAGACCACCTTCAACTCTAAGCCAAAATATGCTCACTTCCTCTTAGTTGTTTCTTGTCAGGTCAGGTATTTCACATAGTGATGAGGAAAGTAAACAATAGGTTAATCTTGAAAACCAGCGACCTGGTGTGTGTGTGTGTGTGTGTGTGTGTGTGTGTGTGTGTGTGTATACACAGGTACGAATGGGTGTGGGCATATGTGTGTATCTGTGTCAGTATATTTGTGTGTGTGTCTGTGTATGCACAGGCATGAATGGCACGATATATATGTGACTGTATGTGTGTGTGTGTGTGTGTGTGTGTGTGTGTGTGCCTGTGTCTATGCATGTGTGTACACACAAGCCTGAATGGGGATGTGTCCATGTCCATGTGTATGTATGTGTATGTGTGTCTGTGTGTGTATGTGTGCCTGTGTCCATGTGTGTGTGTGTGTGTATGTATGTGTGTCTGTCTGTGTGTGTCTGTGCCTGTGTGTACATGTGCATGTGTATGTCTGCATGTGTGTGTTTGTGTGTGTCTCAATATGTATGTCTCTCTGTGGGTGTACCTGTGTCTATGTGTATGTATACACAGGCATGGATGGGCATATGTGTGCATGTGTTCATGTGCATGTTCACATGTGTGTGCATAAAGGTGTAGACCAAAGGTTGACCTGTGTGTCTGAATTTTTCTCTACCTTATTTTTTGAAATAGTATCTCTGTCTGAAAATGCCATTTGCTGATTTGGCCATACTGGCTGTCAAGAGAATTTCAGAAATTTTCTTGTGTCATCTGCCCAGCACTATGCGTAGGGATGTCTGCTGCCATGCTTAGCATTTTCCACGTGTGCTGGGGTTTTGAACTCATACTTAAAAGGCAAGTGCGTTCCAGACCCCGCCATCTCCTCAGTTTCCTTTCCCATTCTTAAAGTGACCTTTCATATTTCATTTTGTTTTATTTGTCATTTGAACACAGGGCATTTTGAGAGTCATATCAGAGACCCTGGATCCTATTTAGTGGGAAGTAACTTTAGTAATCACTTTAGTGGGAAGTAAGTCCATTATGTCTAGCTCTCAGTTCTTAGCATACTTAGCAGGATAGAATGACAGGAAGAAACTTGGGGACCTGAGCAGGGAAGGATGCTATTATATTAGAACTCAGCTAATGTCTCTGATCAGCAGTGAGGAACTTTAGCAAACTTAACAAATACTTAAGCTCTACTCCCCATCTTTTCCATCTTTTCTAGGAACTTCACCAACAACCTCATTTATAAGGAAAGGACATGCACAAAGCCCCTTTCCACCCACAGTAGCTTCTGACTTTTTTTTTTTTTTGCCTTATTAGATTGTAACTCATGTAAAGGCATCTTCAGAACCACCACTATCCCCACTGATCCAGCAGGGGAGGGGAGAAGGTGGAGAGAGAAAGTGTCTTTGCAATCTTTAAGATGTAACGTGAGAGCCACCAAATTTATATATGGCTAATGCTAAGGCATTTCCCACTCTGAGATGTGTCTGACTTCAGTGACCCACTGGGAGAAGCCCATACCCATACTCCTTTGTGAGTCTTACTTTCTTCTAAGTGCTTCATTTTCTCTTAACTCCCTCACTTAAGACTATCATAAAATTTCTCAAATAAAATCTCCAACTCTGCTTCCTTTTTCAAGTTGGTCTTGGAATTCTTTTCATCATCAAAGCCAGAAATCCTTACTTGGCCTTGGCAAGGTCCCTGAAATTCTCTGGTAACTATCCAGGCTGTGGAGGGTGGTGGTGGGAATCTGTGTCTCTCTTCTCTCTCTGATGCCTCTTCCATAGCGTTATACACCATCACAACTTACTAGTTATGACACTTGCAACATGATTCCAGTATGCTTTATTTTTTATTTTCTAGAGTCTTCTATTCCAGATGCCTTTTTTCTTTTACTAGTTAGCTTTAACTGTCAAGCCGGACAGTGGTGGCCCATGCCTTTAATCCCAGCACTTAGGAGGCAGATGCAGGTGGATTCCTGAGTTCGAGCCTGATCTACAGAGTGAGTTCCAGGACACCCAGAGCTATACAGAGAAACCCTGACTGAAAAATCAAAACCAAACCCAAACAAAAACAAATCAAAACAAAAAAAGAAAAGAAAAAAACTTTAACTGTCAATTTGACACAGCTTGGAATTCCCTGAGAAGAAAGTCCCAATTAAGGGATTGCACAGATGATATTTTCTTGGGGGGATTGTCTTGGTGTACAGATATAGGAGAGTATAATCCACTGTGGGAGGTGCTATTCCTTAGGCATGTGGCAATGACTTGAGCATAATCTGAGAACAAGCCAGCAAGGGCCATTTCTCTATCGTTTCTACTTCAAATTCCTGCTTGAGTTCCTGCCCAGACTTCTCTATTGGTTGTGACCTGGAAGTAGAAGCCTAATCGACTTTTTCCTTTCTTGTTACTTTTCTGTCAGCATTTTATCATAGTAACAGAATGAAACTAAAATCGTTGGGACTTTCAGGTAACACTCAGCCCTGTGTACCATCTGATGCCAGAAACACATGAAAGATATGCTGGCATGGGCCATTTGATGGTGCTGGGTGGAGGACCTTGACATTAGGATAGTGGGTGCTATGGTGCTTTTAGAGGGACCACCTGTGCCTCCAGGTGTGAGGAAGGCAATGAAAATGGCAGGCAATGTCCATCACCTGGGTTCTAATGTAGCTCATAGAGCTCCACCAAGGAGCCTCTGTCCAATGGTGTTCTGCTGTGAACCTACAAGATTACTGCTTTGTCCTGAGAGAAACTATTGGTTCTAAGTTTATACATATCTAGTTCCTAATCTCAGTGTAAAGAAAGGAAAGGTTTATAACAAGTGTGTGATCAAGTCCTGGGGTCCTCAGTCTATTTTCCTTCTTCTGTCCTCATTCCTTTTCTTCCCTATTGAGTTACTTGGTGCCCCAAGACTGCCTTAATGTTCTTCCCCGCTTGGATTCCTGTGCCAAGACCTCGCCTTAGTCCCCATCTTTCTGCTTTTACAGAATTCAGAGCCCTTATTAAGGCAGAGGTTCCTCAGTCCCTTTCCCTGAGCATATTGACTTTAGGAAACATAGGATGATGATGGCACTTTGGAGATCCCTTTGCAGTTTTTACTGCAAGACTGTCTTTTTCAATCCCTAGGAGCCATGTCTTTGAAATGGAGTTAAGGAAGATAATGTTCCATCTCTTCATCATATGAAAGATAAGGAACACTTCCTCTTACTTCTTGCTATGAAAATATTCTATCTGCAGATACCAGGAAGTCGTCTTCTTCTCTTTGTGAGACGGTCAGTAAGTAAGTTGATGTAAAGTGACTTCATCCAGAGTTAGGTTGAGTCCAAGAAGAATCTTGGTCTCCTTTTGCCTTTGTGGTAACCTGGGACACTGTTTTCAGTCTCCGTTTATAGAAGTTCACAATTCAATTGTGTTAACATTTCATTATTGCATATTCATTATGTAAAGCAATGTGTCTCACATGACAATTTTCTTACATATCACAAGTTTAGACTGTGCTCACTTCTCATTAGATTGTCCCCTCATCACTTTCTTTAGTGTCCTTCCTCTTCTAAAATAGTGTGTGTGTGTGCATGCATGTGAGTGTGTGTGTGCATGTGTGTTTGGGTGCTATGACTGTATACAATAAATTTGGAGTGTCAGGAACAAAATTGTACTTTTTCCCATAAATTCACAAATTTGTGAACATTAAAGGCTCCAATCATGTATCAAAAATTTTTATTACCAGTAATGTTGACCAGAAAATATGGGTTTAGATTTGGTGGCAGGTGAGTTGCTGCATCTACCTCCTTAACAACCTCATGCCTCTCCTCTGGGTGATTGTTGCACTCTTAGTCTGCAGTGCACAACAGAAAGTGGAGCAAAATAAGAAATCAGTTTTATTTCTCTCAGACCTCTGATGCAACCTGAGTGATAGGAACAAATGAGGCCAGATGTGGTCCTTCATGGGGCCAAGAGTATTCATCACTTTGGCAAGGAATAGTTCTACCTGTGCAAACATGGCCCTGTGACAGAAGATCCCTATACAGTACACCCTAGGGTGAATGTATGTGCAGAGACTTTCCATCTTGTCACAGAGCTTACATACTTCAACTTACTACTGCCAAATGAGAGACTTGAGTTGCCCATTTCACCAGAATTTCCCCCATTTGCCTCACTGCAACACTCTGATCCCAGCGTGTCCTCCTGGTAGCTTCTCTTCCTCCAAACTCCAGCAGGTTTCTTGCTTTCATTCCTTCGCTCTTGTTTTCCTGCAAAAGCAATTTCCCATTTGTCTTCTGCTGACAATCTCCTAATGATCCTCATCAAACTGTCTTTATCACTATGTAGTTATGGGAATTGTACGTGTTGCATTGGATAAAGTATTGATTGATGATTATCAACATTTTCAGGGTACTGCTGAGGTGTGTGCAAGAAACCTTCCACTTCACCATGTGTAGAATCATCTTCTGCCTGCTCCCTCTGTGCAACAGTCTCCACCGACTATTTTCCTCAGCCCCTACATTCTCTGGAGACAGAGGCCTTTAACTGGAGCCTCAAGACACACCCCATCACTTCTCCAGTGAACCAAGAACCGACACATAATCACATACATGTGTTTGGAAAACTGTGTTAGTTCCCTTGCTCAAACTCAGAAGGTCCACATCAGACTTCCCTTCACAGCTTGCTTGATTTAACTTCCCTTTGCCTCTTTCAATCCTTACCTTATCTTCTGTTTCCTTCCTTATTCTCCCTCATTGTAACCATATATAATATGAGGGAGGTGGATGGCAAACCTGAAGTTGATAAGAGAAATCAATTCAAAGCTTCCACACCCTGGGTGCAGTTCTAAAGTGCTAGATGCTTGGAGAAGTCCTGGTTGAAATCTCAGAACTGGCTGCATAGAGCTGGATGCTCCCTTCTTCTAGCTGATCCTGCCCTGTTGTTGGCAACAACTCCTGCAAGGTTAAGTAAAATGACATTGAAGAAGAGCTGAGCATGGCAGGTTCTACCACTATGAACTTTTCATTATATTAAAGCAATAATTCTCATTTAAAAGATAGAGGGTGAGAGAAGGAGAACTTAGATATATTAATGTGGTAGTAGGAAGCAAATAAATCTTGCCAATATTTTATAGTACAGCGGCAACAAATTGTTTTTAGCTATTTTAATGGGAAATTTATAATTGAGAAAATAAAGGCATCCCATAGATAAAAGTTAGATGGTTTAACTCTTCCAAATAGTTATTGGCTATTGTCTAAGTAGAATTGTTTCAGCAGATGTCTCCTGAAAAATGATGAGCAGGGTTAGTCTTTTCTAAGCCAATCAAAACTCAAGATGTTATGATGACCATCATTAGCTAAGTGTACAAATATACCTGGTTTGTTGTGTGGTAGATTTAGTTGATAGAGGGACAGAAGCTGAGATCCCTGTCTACTGAATAGTCTAGTCTCAGAATACATTGGGGACAACAAAGATTCCAAACTATGACATCAGAAATCTAATTGAGGATCCTATTGGTTAAACTTAGCAGGGCTGTCCAAGAATACAGAATTCCTGAAAGAGATGAAACTGTGTAGAAGATGTGTGTGTGTGACTTTGAAATAAATATTTGATATAAAACTAACAAATATTTACATTAGGTTTTTTGTAAGAAAAACTTCAGAAAATCTAATTCTGCTAACCCAGTTTATTATATATTGTGGAAAATTTTAGAAAGTATAAATGAGAATGATTTGGGGTTAATCTATTACTTCTAGTATTTGCAGGACACAAATCAAAAGTTGGTGCCTGAGATGGGGTACAAGGTTTCCATGTTACCCCATGTCACAGGGACTGGATCAGGGGAAGAGACCAGGACACCCTGCCTGTCTAATTCCAGTTCATTGTTTACAGCTCATAGCTCATGCCAGCAGTCCTGTAAAAGTCTCCCAAGCGAGGACCCTCCCCCATGGCCATTTTCTAGCCTTGGTGTGTTATGTACAGCAGGGCATTAGTCAGCTTTTCTTCACAGGGAGGAGGATGCTTCCAGAAATCAACTGAAAGAAGAAAAAAATTGACATCATGAGTCTTGGGCTCTGTAGTTTCTAGGAGATGAAGAAGAAGAAATACCTCTTCAAGTAGCATGGGGTTGATGAAACTGCTCCCCTTCACCTCTAGGCAACCGTGAAGGAGAAAGGCATACAGGAAAACATTCTTAGAGACCTGTTTTCCAAGTCAGGCTTACCTAAACTCTCCACCTCTAAATAATGTCATCAGATTATAAATCAATTAATAGAATTGACAGATTGATTAGCTTAGAGTCCCTGTAAAGACCTCTAGATGATTGGATCCAACAGCAAGAGACCAAGACTTTAATCTATGAGCCTCGTGGGAAAACCAAGCAGCCCTGGGGCATAGTTCAGAGAATATAGAGCCATTGCTTGTGCCTTCCCAAAGACCTTGCATAGCTGTCCCTGTTCCCCTAGCCTGTCCAAAGGGCTCATGACACATTAAGTGCATAGCTTCTGTTTACTGAATTCTTTACTAGTTAAAACTTTCATTTAGGAATATGATATCTTTTATAGTATGTACTTTTCCTTGTGAGTTAGTGAATGTTACTACATCTGTGTATGGAGGCCACAAATTTACAAGAAAAATGAAAGAAAAATAAGTGAGAAGAAAAAAATTTCTTCTAGAATTAGTCACCACAATTAAACAATCAGGTTTAAATCATGATCCATCAGGTACCCTCCAGTAATTTTTCTGTAGAACATTTATCTAAAACAGATAAAAGGTGATCTACATCAAATGACTTGTGTGCATACTCACCGTGTCTTTTAAATAGCCATAACTTTCAAATAACACACATGTTTATATAAGAAAGTAAATAAACTAGTTATATTTTGAATGAAATACAATTATGCTGTAAGAATTAATACATAGCTAGTGTGTAGTCAATGATTTTCAATGTCAAACATATAAAGAAGAAACACATATTCCTACACATATTCCTAATGAATTTCTCAGAATAAAAAAATAATAATCTCTAGTAAGAGAAGCCAAAACATTTTTTTTTTTTTTTTTTAGTCATGAGGTGATGTTGGCTGGTAAAGTAAGGATTGACTAAAAAGTGGCATAAAGGACTTTCTGGAAAGATAGGAATCCTTTCCTTTATCGGGAAGGTAGTTTCAATTTCCAATACTCAAGAAAATATACCCCAAAAGATACATACTATTTATTATACAGTGTTGTATAGCAATTTAAAATACCAGCATGTTCTATATTATTACCAAGAGTCAAATATTTAGTGGCTTACTAAATGCTTTACTAAATGATAAATGATACTTAGTAGATAATTAAATAACTGAGCTGTACAGGCTTCTTTGTTGGGGGTGCAAGGTGAATCCTGCCAAGGGGGGGCAACCAACTTGAGGGGTAACAGAGAGCACAATCAGAAGACCATAAACTAGTGTGATGTCCACATAGAAGGAGTAGTAACAAGAATCACAATGGAGACGCACATTTTCACGGATCTCACTGAGAATTGCCTGCATATTTGAGAAGGGGTGAAATGAGAAGAGTTTTGACTGTCCCCTCAGTTGTGGTTTGATAGCTATCTTAGTTTGTTTTCCTGTTGCTGTGGAAACTCTGATAAAAGCACCTAAAGGGAGAAAGGCTTTGTTCGGTTCATAACTCCATATTACAGTTTATCCTTGCTGAGTAATCCGGGTGACAGTAGAAGAGTGGAGAGCGATGGAGTAACGCAGGCAGGCCAATGTTGAGCTTCTTGTTTGCATTTCTGAGCAGCCCAGAACATTAAGCCTCCAAAATGGGACAGCCCACTTGAATTCTGAGATTTCCCACCTCAATTAACCCAATTAAGATAATCCCTCCTAGGCAAGGGCAAAGGCCTGCTTCCCAGGTGACTCTAACTTCTGTCACATTGACGGTGAATATTAACCTTTACCATGGGTTGCGTGATGGGCTTCAGTTAGAGCCAGAACCAGACTGAGATGAAACGGATACAAGTGAGAAGAGCGCATCAAACCCTCCATAATAGAGAGGAAAATGGGATAAAGGAGAGCATGCCAAGGCAAGAAGATCATGGATTTAGTTTGGGAAATATTTACTTTCCTGTCTGGAGGATTAAGTCCAGTGGCACAGAGAAAGGAGAAATTTGGTTTTGAATTTTGAGCAGCCTCTGAGTCTTGTGTATTATGGAAATAGGTTAAGTTGGAGCAACACAGAGAGCAACTAGCCCTATTAGCACAGCTTGGTTGACATTGATTGTATCTGGTACTTTTCTTCAGAAAAAAAAATTGCAACTCTCTGACTCAACAGGTACAAATTCCAGAGATCTATTTTATTAGAAGCAAAGTAAAGGAGAAAGGGATAGCATTGAAAGGGCTACCATTTCTTAGTGAATCAGAAACAAGGTCCTTGGAAAGCAATACATACAAAATATATCAGTCAGCAAATGGTAGTGGACAGGATTTAAAATGTTGCTTCAGAGAATCACAGCCCATTTAAGAGGATAAAATAGACGGGTGAATATCACTAAGGTCACTGATTCCAAATCCAAACACTTAAAAAGGCTTTTGTGTCATGCAATGATTAAATGCACACACACACACACACACACACACACACACACACACACACTCTGTGTGACATCATTTAAATAAGCAGTACAATAAATTGAATTGTTTCCTTTTAACTCTGTAGTTTGGACCTGTAGGATACTGATAAATCCAAAGAAGGTATTTAAGTATATTTTAGTATTTCCAAAATTGTCTAACATTAAAAATCCTTAAACCCTTGATAAAGCAAACAATTTCCTTGAACCAACACTTCAGCAGTCACATGAGTATCATCAATAAAAGCCAGACATGTAAGGGATTTAAGCTGAAAATAAATACATGTGAGAATGTTGGAGCAATGACACCATAATCTGTATTTCAAATAGAAGAGTGCATTACCTTCAGAGTTGAAAGTCACAGCTGAGTAGGAGGCAGATAAAGGTATCAGCAGGAAGGTGATGGAGGATAACAAGTCAGTACTTACTTCATAAGAGGAAGAAGATGATGGAGGATAACAAATCAGTACTTCATAAGAGGAAGAAGAAAAGGTTTGCCTGATTTAGGCACTTCATTACCTGAGATAAAACATGAGGCAAGTACGTGGACTCTTGTTTTATTTATGTGTTGCTATATCTGTCTGTCTCTGTGCGTATGCCTGTGTACATTTGTGTGTGTGTGTGTGTGTGTGTGTGTGTGTGTGTGTGTGTGTGTGTGTATGTGTCTTTGCTTGATTATCCCATGAAGTAACGATGAAGGTCAAGTATCTATTTGTGGTAGTTGATTCTCTTTTACTATAGTGGGTCCCTGGGAATGAGCTTAGGTGGCTAGAATTGGCTTCCAGTGCCTTTCACCTTCTGAACTATGTAGCTGTTCCAGGACTCTGATTGGTCAGATCCATGACATCTTCCACTAATTTAAAGTATCAATATTAGTTCCCAATGTATAAGTCAATTCTTGAAAACGACTCAACAATGTCTTGTGAACGTGAATTTCTTAGAGTTTTTAACAAAGTGCATTGATATGAAATATAAACTATGATTCCAATTACATAGGAACATCACATTACTAAAAAGGTATGTAGAGAGGATAATGTCAAAATATTGTCTTAACTAGTGAAGAGTGAAATGACACCAGCAATATTTTGTATTTTCACAATTAAAATATAATTATGCAATACATATGCAAATGATGTCTAAAGGATAATATAATAAAATTTGAGGTTTAGCAAGGCTATTTGATAAGTAATCTATAAAAGGGCCAAAAAATACCCACCATCTTGACATAATCTTAATAGGACAAAATGCAGAATATGACCAAAATAATGTTGACAATGATGCAGAGCAACAAACACTTTGATTTAACAGAGATGTTAATGAGAGGAGGGATGGTCAAGTTGGAAACTAGATTGACAGTTTCTTATGAAACTACACATATATTGCTATGGTGAAATTATCCTCATGAAATAGTTATTGACAACCATGCTGACTAAGCAAATTAGAAGGTTCTGAGTCCTTTTTATTGATAGCTAGGCCAAGAGCAGAATCATACCTCTGAAAAGTCTTTTGGTGCCCAATCTCAGGGATACATGTTTTTAAAGATGAAACCAAGATCACATCAGTATTCAAGGGGATGGGTTTACATTACTGGGGAATTTGGACTAGCCTAGTAATATCTACTTTGTTTGCAAGGCTCAGTGGTATATTGTAGACATAAGACATTTGGGCATGGTCAAGGTCATGGATAGTCCACAAAGCATTGCTAAGGCTACTGAAGAGAGGGATTGAAAAGTCTAGAAATAACTAGGCAGACACAAAATTGGGACAGGCATTATCTTAATCATTTCTGTATGTGCCAGTATTTTTCTTTTTGGAGAATTTGAAAGCTTTTTCTATACCAATCACATATATGATTGTAGAAGCTTTATTAATGTTTGTCCCATACCTATGAGCAATCAGTTCATGAACTGGAAAATTTATTGTGCTTCATCCAGACCACAGAAGATATTTAATGAACTATCAAGCTATTAGCAATGGGAGAAATTCAGTTCCTAGTTGTAAGTGGACAGTATAATATTTTACTCCAATTACACGTCATTTTATAAAAAGCAAACACAGAGAGACCTATAAAAAAGATAGTAATTGTAGAAGTTGAGGATAGGGCAGAAGTGAATAGGCAGATTATAGGAGATTTTTGGAAAGAAAAAGTATTTGTTGTAACAGGTATGAAAGAACCCTTGCAGGCTATCACCAATAGTAATGGCCTCAAATAAAAACAAAATAATCCATTTAAATGAGCAAATGACAAAAGGAGACATTGCTATAACAATAACATTTATATGGTCAATAAGCATATGGAAAGATATTCCAATCACTATCAGCCCAAATGGAAATGGGACTATAGTGATTTATCACTCCAAATCCATTGCAACATGAAGACCATACCAACTTGAAGGATGTTTAAAAAGAGGCTACGATTTTGAAAGAGAGCTAGAGGATGTATATGGGAAATCTTGGAAGGAGGAAAGAAAAGGGGCAGATGATGTAATCATATTATACTCTCAAAAATAATAAAAAACACACAAAAAACTAACCTCAGATATCAAGGATTTCAGTGAAGTTAAAGATAACAGAGCTCGTGGGCACTGTTGACAGGAATGTAAACTGATGTTTAATACTTAAACATGAAACTTGCAGGCAAATTAATTGAACTAGAGAATATCATCCTTAGTGAGTTAACCCAGATCCTGAAAGGCACATGCAGTATATACTCACATAGAAGTGGATATTAACCATAAAGTAAAGAATAACCCTGCTTCACTCCACAGACACAAAGAAGTTGGGCTCAAGAGGAGACACATGAATCTCACTGAGAAAGGGAAACAAAGTAGACATCATGGGTGGATGGAGGGAGGGGACTACAGAGGGATTGGGGTGTGGTAGGGGGGCAGATGAAGATGGGACAGAAGGAATCAAGTCTGGGGAGAATGGAGGGAGAGAGTACTGAGAGAAACAAATGGAATGGGGATGTGGGAGGGAGCAAGAATCATCTCTAAGAAAAGCTGGAAACCCAGGGCAGTGGTCAAGGAGTCCTAGCTAAGACTCCTAGCATAGGGGATATAGGACCTGCCATCTTTTGTAGCCAGGCAAGACTTCCAATGGAGGAACTGAGACACTAGTCCAGCCACAAAGCCTTTGACCTTCCAATTGTCCTGCTCTCTGCTTCATGACTACAGACAGGAAGTGAGTAGCCTCATCCTGCCGCCATACCATCAACACTATAGTGGACAAAATCCTCCAAAACTGTAAATCAAATTAAATAGTTTTCCCTTAAGTTGCTTTCACCAGGTATTTGAGCTAGTAATCGGTAATGTAACCAGAGTCAGGACAGGAGTTGCAAACATCTCTTCGTGAGAATATTTTCCTCGTTAGAAGGCACATTAGTCGACTTTTCTACTAGGCGTCACCTTTCCTATGTATTGAATTGTATATTCTTATCAGTTCACTGCAATTCCCTTTTCTCATTCGCTGTGCTGTCTGTGACATGTACATCACTGTCTTTTAGAAAGGAAAGTTAACGTTAGGTTGGGATTAGATAATGACAATAGAGAAATAGGATTGCCTGTGGCATTTTCTTGTTTTATACTCATAAACACTTGCTTAGCATCTTTATTTGTAGATTTCAATATTCTTTCTTTTTATAAATTTACTTATTTATTAATTATATGTAAGTACACTGTAGCTGTCTTCAGACACTCTAGAAGAGGGCATCAGATCTCATTACAGATGGTTGTGAGCCACCATGTGGTTGCTGGGATTTAAACTCAGGACCTTCGGGAGAGCAGTGGGTGCTCTTAACCACTGAGCCATTTCACCAGCACCTAGATTACAATTTTCAATGTGGTGTTACTTAGTGGGGCTTGATTCCAATAAATATCTAATTGAATAAGGGTTTTATTTTTTGAAATCACACACATACATACACATACATAGTTGGGATGTATATATACATATATACATATATATGTATATATATATATTTACATATGTTATAAAATGACTGTTAAGTAATCTACAGTAATTTTCCACTTCCAGAAGTCCCCAGATATGCTAATTTAATAATCAATATTGTGGGAATCTGAAGGTATATATGATATATAAAAAATAGTGGTGGTGTATCAATGAAACATGAGCATACTTTTATTACAGAAATTTAAAAATCCTCTAAATAAACTGTTGAATGTGATGTGAACCTGGATGTTAAAAGCTGACATCTTGTTCCCCCTTTAACAGCCAGCATCCAGAATCTGTCCAGGATGTGAGTAAACACTTGAATAGAGTCAATCATTCGGTGAAAGTGTCATTTGGTGAACTGTGTTTGTAATTTCCTAAATGGCAGCCACGAGGCCCAACCATAATTGCAGTTCCTCCCTAACTGCTGGGAAAATATCTACTAATCAGGCCTAGAAGCTTTTATGTATTAACACCATTTATAAGAGAAAAAAATAACTTTAATTAAAAGTTAAATGTGTTCGGAGATAGAAAGATCATTCCTGAATCCATCTGTTTGTTAGTCTGTGTAATCTTCTTTCTTTACATTAAATGGCAAAGACTGATGGGTTTGAAGCCATGAATTGCATTAACATTATGCTGGAGTAAACGGAGCAGAGCAGATGCTTCCAGGTCCATGTGCTGCAAAAAAATTCTTGCAAAGATTAATGAAAGAGGCAGCACCGGCACCCTGATGGAGACGACCCGCTAAACCTGCCTCATAACAGAGCATCCCAAGAGAGCCGCTGAATGAGCTTCCTATTTTATTACCAAATATGTAAGCAGGGACATATCACTTACATACTCACAGCCCACAAATCTCTCCACTACTTTCTTCCAGTCATTTACTACGCTACTTGTTACATCAAATCCAATAAAATACAGCATGGCTTATGTATTCTCTTCCAAGTCCTGAAGGTCTGTATTGTCTCCACATTGAACCAAGAGGTAGACACTTGTATTCACTCCTTAAATGCCATTCCTTTGACAGAACTTGAGCCCAGAAGAGGTTTAATGCCTCCTGACTACATTATTTTATTGGGGTAGTTTTCTTGGTATTGTTTTTTACTTCTGCAATGGTTTCTTAACCAATTGTCACTAGATTAATGACACTAATGTTTAACATTAAGTTAAGACTCCTCATACCCAATTTTATTTGGATGATATAATATATCATATAATTATGAGGATGGAGAAAGCTTTACACTGCATAACATATTCATTGGACTTAAAACATCTTCCATTCACTCTTGAGAAAGAGAGTGAAACGTAATCTAATGGTATCTAAAACCTTAAAATTCATGCCAGAAATAGCTAGGGCCAGCCCTATTGTCTCTTCTTTTTGTTGGTGAGGCTAATAACTCTTGAGGTCTGGCACACATAATGCACTGGGAAACTGTAGGTCCATGTAGTAACTGAATCTCCTAGTGTGTGTGGATGTGACTGAGATTATAAGACTTGCTTTCATACTTGGTGGGTCACATGAGGTGAGGTAACTGAGATTAGATAGCAGATTTGTTTGAATCAATACAGCATCATGTCCAGTTTATACTCCATCACAGGAGAAGAATATATGAGAGTGATATTTAAGTTACTAAAAAGGTAAAAGAATTTATGCACAAAAGTGGGTGTTGAGAATATAGTCTTGTATTCAGTAGAATTTATATTTTAACCGAAAGGCAATCTATATACTATAAAACAAAATTATATATTTTAAAATCTGAACTACCAAATTTAGAATTAAAAGAAGATTTTTTTGAGAAAGCAACCATTAATAGAAAACTAGAATTGAAATGTAAACCATAACTGACCAAAGATTTTAAAAATAGAAATATAAAATAGAATACAGAAATATCTATAGCATAAAGAAATTTAAAGTGAAAGTTTAATGGTGGCTTGATTGATCTGTAATTTATATTAGAAGATATATTCAATAAAAGGGGGGGGGTTTAAACCATTAGCAAACTTTGAGTAGGCTAAGAACAAAATATATTGTTGTTATTTTATAATGGAAACTGAAATTCTCACTTTGTGGTTGCTATATGGCTTATATAGCTGAGCTTATTAGCGTATACACATGACCACACTAGAACGGGGACATATGGATAATAACAATTCCTTGTTTTCTACGAGACTTAGAAATTAGGTGCAAAATAATATTTAAGCTTGTAACTACCTGCCGAAGACTATATGGCAGACATATTGTACTCTTTGTGATGCCTCTAGGCAATTCTGAGTAATAAAAGTGTTACATACCTCAAGGATGAATATGTTAGAGATATTGTAAGCAAAGTTGAATTGGCTGAAAGACAATCACTGATACAGGCACCTGTGTGCATTGTAAAGGAAGCAGTACACAATGCAAGTTGTTTTACCTGTGTAAACAATAAAAACACACCAGTAGTAATCTGGGTGAAGAATATGTGGAACTCAAAATAACTTAGAGCAAGTCATGTAGACCAACAGGATCTGCTCCTAAAACAGTTTCAATACAGATGGTGCAAGACCTAAACAGAAACAGCCACTGGGAAGGGGAGAGAACATCCCAAAAGGGAGAATTCTGACAAAGGGCTTAGTTTGCCAATGTCTCTCTGGACCTTGTTGGATGAATCATCTCACCAGTATCTTAGGTATGAAGACATGGGTGTTTAAAACGAACAACACCAAATCATTTATTCATGTAGAGTTGTGACTCAACTTTTTACAAGCTGCACATGACTCTTATTCTGTAATACTCACTCTGTGCCAGTAGGCAGGTTTTCATGACACATCCTCGTGAGAAGGTAGGTGACTACTTTAATAGGTGAACACACTTAACTGATGTTAATGTTTGTTTCTCAAACCAATACTCTAGAATCTCAGTGAAATGCAGTCAAAGTTGATTATAGTTCATGTTGCACCTTTTTCTATTTA
Source organism: Mus musculus (assembly GCF_000001635.26). Lineage (NCBI taxonomy): Eukaryota > Metazoa > Chordata > Mammalia > Rodentia > Muridae > Mus > Mus musculus. The sequence continues at coordinate 85,676,882 of NC_000084.6, forward strand.
TAGGTCACCAAATTATTTATGTGTTTAAAATCTTATAACTTTCCTCAATGTTTAGAATAATTCAGAGCTTATATGAGGTTTGTGGTAAAGACTTATTATTTAAGCTAATGTTAGAGTTTCTCAGGTTCAAATTAGTGTAAGAAGAACAATTACGAGATTGTATGACATCTGTGGAAGGAGACAGTGTATAAACCACACATATAGATAGTGAATGCATACTACTGTTTGTGTCATGTTCTCTTATATAGAGATATTTGATATACTAGTTATTTCTATTATATAAATAGAAATAAATATATAAATAGAAGCAAAACAAAAATATTGGAATAATACTATATATATATATATATATATATATATTATAAATATACATATATACACATACACACACACACACACACACACACACACACACACGCACAAATATCCATCTAAGGGTTTTTATAAACTAGTCATGTCAGTTTGGGTTTATAAACAGCTGGTGGAGATAGGTAGAGTTAGCACACTAGCATTAGCTCTCAGGTGGTGGAGTTGACAGGAATGATTCTGCTTGTGATTCCTCTGGAAAATGCCTTCTCAGCAAACAACTTGAGGGGAAAACACCTTGGGGGAAAACAGTTACTAAGGATCTTACATGGAGCATAAATAACCTTGAGTGAGCAAATCATCTCACTATCATAACACTTTTGGACTTAGTTGCCACAAAATCTTGAAGCTAGATACTGTCTCTTGAATGCTAAATTTAGGCTAGTTTGTCAAATCATGTGTTAACCCCCTAGAAACATACAACTAAAACTGACACTGTTTTCCAAAAGTAAAGTAATGATAGAGTCTAGCTCTAAACTTTGTATCTATGTTACAGGAATTTCATTACCCAGAATGATAATTTACAAGTAGTCTCAAATTCCCTCTGATTCTCAGTTTGTGTCCTGAGTGTGGAGCAAGACACTGGGATCAAGTACACACACACAAGAACCATCATATTCTAGTACTGGTCTAAATTAACGTACTTTTGTTTATTTTTATAAAAAGAAAATATTATCTCTGTCATGATTCTTATTCCACTTCTAAAACTTACAAAATTTATTTATTTATTTATTTATTTTTAAATTTTTATTAACCATTCCATTTGCTTACATCTCAAATGATATCCCATTTCTCGGCTACTCCTCCACACACCCCCTGTCCAGTAACTTCCTCTCCTCCCTCCCCTTTGCTTTTATGAGGGTTTTCCTCTACCCACCTACCCTTTCCAGTTCCACCCCTCCAGCATCCCTTTATTCTGGGGCATCAAACCTCCACAGGACCAAGAACCTCCCCTTTCATTGATGCCAGACAAGGCCATCCTCTGCTACATATGTATCTGGACCCATGGATCCCTCCCTGTACACTCCTTGGTTAGTGGTCTAGATCCTGGGAGCACTGGGTGGTCTGGCCAGCTGATGTTGTTCTTCCTATGGGGTTGCAATCTCCCTCAGCTCCTCCATTCCTTCCCTCAGTTCCCCTACCAAGGTCCCTGAGCTCAGTCTGATGGTTGGCTCCAAGCATCTACATCTGCACTGGTCAGTTGCTGACTGAATCCCATAAGAAGCAGCCACTCCAGGTTACTGTCAGTAAGTGCCTCTTGGCATTGGCAACAGTGTCAGGTTTGGTGTTTGCAGACAGGATGGATCTCCAGGTGAGGCAGTCCCCAGATAGCCTTTCATTCAGGCTCTGCTCCATTTTTGTCCCTGTTATTCTTTTGGACAGGAACATTTCTGAGTAAAAAAATTTTGAGATGGGTGGGTGGCCCCATCCCTCAACATGGGGCCATGGCTATCTACTGGAAATGGTTTCTATAGGTTCTATCTCCACTTCTCTGTTAAAATCATCCCTATTGGTTCTGGGAGACTCTCATTTCTCTGGCATCTGGGACCCTCCAGTGGCTATCCCCAGCTCTTAATCCTCCTTGCCACATATTTTTATTAGATTTCAGACCCTCTGTATCTCTGATATAGTATGGGTGGTGGGAGGGATATCTGAGTATAAAGTAGACCAAGAAACTGAAAAGCAAATGACTCAGACTTGGGCTACTGAATAAAATACTCCATATTTTTGACAGGTCTAAGATAGTTTTCATAATTGCCATAGATCATATCTTCTATGACTTGTGTATAGCTCAGTCACTCTATATGTAAAGTTTCAGAATTCTTGAGAAGGATGCAGCCTCATTGAGAAAGGAATAGGAAGACTTTTAATATATAGTAGGGATGTAATTTTAGGACTAGGATGTCAGGGAACAAGAAGGTGATGGCAGACAAACTGGAATATCATGAGCTTTGGCATGCCCTTTAGAAGAGATACTGCTACAAGGAACAGTATGAAAATTGAGGAAGAGAGATAACTTATCTAAAAATCCCCATCCTATCTCTATCTTGCATATGTAGGTTCACACTCATAAGGAAATAGAAGGAGGGGCTTTAAGAAATGGTATGTTTGATAGAAGACACAAGTTAAAGGGTTTTAAGGTATACTGAATTTGTATAAGCATTATTTTTTCCCAAGAGAAAATTAGAACAATGTTTAAAGGACTCCCATTCCGTATCAAAGGGCCAATGAACAGTTCAAATGAACACTATGCTGAACAATTTGTTTTCATTGATTTTTTATTTGTTTTTGTTTTCATTGATTTCTTTTTCCCTAAATTCCTAGGAGACTGTTAGATAGTAGGTATAGGCCTGAGTGCCACACAGTTTTTTCCTGCATTTGTTGTAAGACTTTGGAACACAAACCTGCACTACCAAACTTCTACTAATGGGATACAGAGTTCAAATTCACACCCAGAGACAGTCCCTCAGTATTTTGTAAAAAGGTTACTCAAGAACAATTAATGGTCCTCAAATAAAGAGGAGACATGGTAAAGGAAGAAGAAATTTCTTATAAAGAGTCATAGCAGTTTTAAGAATAACTTTTAATAATAAGTTTTTAGATAATAATAAGTTTTTAGATAACACGGACGTAAGTTGAATGGACTCTATTAAGAAAATTAGGCATCTAAGAAGACTAAACTTTCTTTTTGATGTTAATGTAATTGAAGTTTTAAGTAGGGGTGTGGAGTGTGTGTGTATGTGTGTATGATTTCACAAATGGAGTTCAGAAAGCTTCATAGATCTAAATAAGTTTGAAATTATATACAATTACTTACACACACACACACACACACACACATACACACACACACATACACACACACACACACACACACACACACACACACACATACCTAGATAATCATGTAGCAGTGCAGGATATAGTGTAATAAAAGCCAGACATCCCTTTTAAATGAGTGCATACTTTATTGCCACTTCCTACCATTTCTGCATACATGATTCCAAATTTTCTTTAATAGCCAACCTACAAAATTCACTCGTCGTATCTTAGGTTATATAAATATTGAAACAAGATTGTTGGATACTTATTAGTTATTTTGAAATTTCATACAGTGTATTTTCATTGACACTCACAGATAAATCTTTACTTATCCACCCAACCAACTCTGTATCCTCTTTTAAAAAGCAAAGTCCAATTTGTGCTTCACATATATTCTTGGATGTATGGCTATCCATTGAAATATGGTTGATCTACCAGTGGCCAAATTCAAAAGAACTGATTCTGCCAGTCTGTTTGAAGTTTCTGTTCCTGTGATGAAGCACTGATTATAACAACTTTGGGAGGAAAAATGTTATTCTATCATATCTTTCCAGGTGACTATACCTCACAGAGAGAAGCTAAGATTCAAACTTGAGAGTAGAACTTGAAGGTAAAATTGAAACCCAGACAATTGCAGAGAGCTGCCTGGTGACTTTCTTTGCAGGCTTGCTCAGCTTGTTTTCCTATAATACCTAGGAACAGCTGCCAGGGGTAGCATCACCTACAGTTGCAATCATATGTCAATCATTAATCAAGAAAACACCCCCACAGACATGTACAGGGGAGAATCGGACACAGAGAAGTCCTCAGGGGAGATTTGTTTTTCTTAAGTTGCCAGAATGACTCTAGGTTGTGTCAAGTTGACAGAAACCAACCACACACACACTTTTCTAGCATTTTTCAACTTCTGATTACTCCTTAGCTAGGGGTGGGATATCTCGTCTACCTCTGCTCCACACTGCTGTTATCTGACTTGAGCTCATGTTCTGCATGCTGTCATAACTGATATGATTTCACAGCTGCAGGAAAAAAAATACAAAAACAAAACCCAAATCAAGCTGTTTTCTTGTACTTATCACTTGCTCTGGCTCTGTTTCTGTCCTGACTTAATTCTATTTTTTGCTACCCATTTGTTGTGTTATCTTTCGCTAGGCAACTCTCACACATTGACATCAAAAAGTGACCACAAAGCAGTGGCCAATACATAAAAATAAACTTTCGTTCATTTCCATTTTCCCCTTTCCCTTCTCACTTTCCCTTCCTTCACCCCATTCCTCCATGTCAGGCTGGTCTCAAAATCTCTGTGTACCCAAGGACGATGTTTATTTTGATACTCCTGAGTGTCCTACCACAAGAGGTTTATACATTGTAATCTCTCTCTCTCTCTCTCTCTCTCTCTCTGATACACAAATTCAAATTATATTATCTAGTCAGCATTTAATAACATGCACTATTTTCATTTTCTATTTATGGTTTTTCGGTGATTTACAGAATGTGATCTGAGTACATGTTGGGGCTTGAATTTTATTTTACTTATTTATTGATTTATTATTTATTGATTTATTATTTATTATTTATTATTTATTTATTTATTTATTTATTTATTTATTTATTTATTTATAGGAATCTCCAAATGCATTTAACAATCTAAGTGGTGACGCAGGAGATGGATTGATAGGCTGCTTACTGTTGGTATAAGCTACTTGACAAAGGGGGATGGATGTTCAGGCGCCATTTATATATGAAGTGAATATGAGCATGAATATGAACAAATAAAAATCATTATTTTTAAATTTATAGGCTATATTGGCTTTAAAAATAAGTAGACCACAAAATAGGAAAGATCAATTTTAATACATTTAATTTTTTAAATTTTTTATTCATTATGTGAGAAATGAAATATAAATTAGCTATGATAACTTTACCTGAAAGTGTTGGCATGCCTCTCAGAACTGAATCACTGATTATCCTGCAAGCAGGCTGTGTTAGCATTGTGCATATTGGCATGTCTCCTCACACTCCTTTATGTCCATGAATTTGATTAATAATCATAACTACTTTCAGAAGTTTGGTAAAACAATACTATACATTTTTATCAAAGAATTACAGACTATCCTTTTAAACAAAGATTAGTAAGTGTATTTTAGCAGCACAAAGTGCCACTTCATGTTATTTTCATTTTGTATTACTCTTAGATAATGGGTATAATGCTTCCTGTTGAGTTTTCTTCTTCAGCTTTGCATAGGCATTTATTTCCCTAGGAGGCTCATTATCATCATATTTTCTTGTCATGAAAATTATGAGATTCATACAAGTTATATAGATTGTGAAAGCTATACATTTTTCTTTTCATAGATTTTTTTATTTGAAATAAGCTTTGAACCAAGGGTATTAATAAACTATAATCAACAGTGTTCCATCAGCACTCTTCAATCAATGAATCAAAAGTGGTCACTTTCACATACTCTGGGAACACTGTTGGGAATGATATTCAAGCAAGGAAGAAAAGATACAGAGGCAAGTAACTACTATTGGTTTCAAGATTATTTTTGCTATATTTGTGTGTGTGTGTATCCACATGTGCATGACACTGCATTTCGGTGGAGCTCAAAGAACTATCAAGGGTTGATTCTTTTTCCAGCATATAGGTCTCAGTGATTCAATTCATATTCTGAAGTTTGGTTCTCACATATTTATATGCTAAGCTATCTCACTACTCTATGTTTTCGTATTTTATTTTTGCAAGAGAATCTCTGTATTTTTCTTAGCATATTAGTATTACCTTTACTCCAGCAGCATAAAAGTTTCCAAAAGAGAAGACTTATTTGGTGGTTAAAAGTGGGTACTGAACTTCAGAAGACAGAAGTTTGTTTCTTAGCACCCACATTTGGTGGTTTATAAAAACCTATAACTTCATCTGTATATGTAGACATTCAGGTTGACCAGCTTCATTTGTTGGAGATACTATGTTTTCTAGTTTGTGGTTCTGACTTCTTTATCAAAAGTCAGATTTCCTTGCTGTATTTTTTGTTTTTCCATATGAATATGAAATTTTCCTTCCAAAATCTGTGTGGAATTGTGTTGGACTTTTTTTTTTCATTTAATTGTTTTTTTTTAATTTTATTAGATATTTTCTTTATTTACATTTCAAATGTTATCCCCTTTCCTAGTTTCCACTATGAAAATCCCCTACCCTCTCCCCCCTCTCCCTGTTCCTCAATCCACCCACTCCTGTTTCCATCATAGACTTATTTTTAATTTGCAGTTTATCATTTATTTATTTTTAGTGTCTCGCTTTTGCTGTTTGTTTTATGAGGTAGCATCTTGTATATAACCTGGGTTGGTCTAAAACTTATAGAGATCTGTGTCTCAGCTTCCAGAGTGCTGGGATTAAAGTCACATGACACTATGACTGAGTTTTACTTTAAAATGTTCTCTCTATGGTGTTTATCACCACTACTTAACAAATTTTGAATATGAGCCCTCTTTTTATGCCCTGGTAGGGAGACTGAGCAAAGCTGTATGTCGTTATTTATTCCATTTCATTTCATTGTCCCTGAGATGGCACTGGTTTCCCAGGGTTCTTAGCCATGTGTGTGGAGTCAATCATTCATGTCCTTCACTTCTCTCTTTAATCCTGTGGCTGTGCACAAAGATATATAGGGTATTAAAATAACTTTCATATGAACTCTGTTATTTACATGGAAATGACTTCTCTTAATCAATTTGACTTTTAAATTTATGTTTTTATAGGACAATTTAAAGTAGGAAATAATAATCTTTATTAGTATTTCCAGTTATGGATTTTATATTTGTGTTTTGTTTATGAAATTCTGTTTAGTTTATATTTTAAACATGTGTATAGTTTCTCCATACAATTTTACAAAGTTTGGTTTAGGATCTCTTAAATTATTCAGGAATGCTATTATTGGAACGTTGAGAATAATTTTATATATATAGACAATTATATAAATGTCAGTCTGTCACTGACTTGAATATACACATTACCAAATTTGTTTAAGAACTGGTGCACAGTTCACAAGCTCACTGTTTTCCCTGTTTCTTTTCTGAGGGTATAAGAAAGTTATACATCTACTTATGTATTTCCTTGGGAGTGATTTACATATTTCCATGCTCATTCCAGAATATTATAAAATATGTAGAACCTGAACCTTTGGCAAAATTATTCATAAGAGAGATGCTAAGTGATAGACTATCAGTTTAAACAGGGAAAGTTTTATTTAGAATCCATACCTATTTACTAATTCTTTAACATTTGTAAATTTCTAAGATTATCTCCTATGTTTTGTTAATAGCTGCCAACTGAGTCAAGAAAACACAATGATAAGAGATACAAATAACATGGATTAATATTTGTTAAAAATAGCCAACCACTGGGTTTTTTGTTTTATATGATAAGGACACTCCTTGTTGCATGGTATTATTTATACATGCAGTCTGAATTTGTGACTTTACCTGGGATTATAGTTTGAAACATAATTAATCAATTATATTGATGATATTAACAATTGATATTTATATATGATATGATATTGCATAAGATGTATCATATAATAATATATGATATAATAAATGTAACATATTTATAGTAGCAATTGATTTACTTCTAAAGAGAATGTCTTTGAAGACTTCAGGTATATACCTTGGCAAAAAAGGCACAATTATAGTGTGTCATGTAGTATCACAAACATTTTATCATGGTTATATTCCTTTTCTACAAATGCTTTTAAATAGTCACCAATAAAGGATTTGTTATTTCCTTAACAGGCACTCATATGTCTTCTAAAAAATACCAAGGACAAACATGTTTGCAAGTGGATAAAGAATACATTTATATTTCTATTGATCAAACTTTTCTAAACAACACTATTAACATAATCTCTTACATATTTAAGTCCTGAAAGGTTGAATTTTTTGTGATAGGATATCATAGTCATAGTTTCCATGATGTTAGAAAATATTCATTTAGGTTTTCAGAATTAAATAATGCCCATTAACTTAGTCATGAGGGAATTTTACACACACATACACACACACATATATGTGTGTGTGTGTATATATATATACACATATATACATACATACTTATATACACATATACATATTTTTTTCATAAAGTACACTTACTAAGTCTGCCTAATAAATGTGCCCATGCACTCATGTGTGTTCACATGTATATATATATATATATATATATATGTATATATATACATATATATATATATATATACACACACACACACACATACACAAACACACACACACACACACACAGGGTCACACAAACTGTATAATACATGAGCAAAAAGTGCCTCAGGAGGCAGAGGCAGGCTGATTTCTGAGTTTGAGGCCAGCCTGGTCTACAAAGTGAGTTCCAGGACAGCCAGGGCTATACAGAGAAACCCTGTCTCAACCTCCCCCCCCCCAAAAAAAAATCCCAAAAAACAAACAAACAAACAAACAAAATGTGCCTCAGCACGCAGAACTTTGAATTAAATACATTGCCAAGGCCATGATCTTGCTTTCCACACTTCATTAATAATTTACTTCAATTAAATCTTAATTGCAATCAATAAAACTGCATTTATGTATGATACTAAAATTATCATATAAATAAAAGAAGATATACTTGTTTTTAAGTATTTGTATATTGGCAAGTAATTTTAAAATGCTATCATGTTAAAAATGCACACACATGCACACACACACACACACACACATATATATATATACACACACACATACACACAAATGTACATTAACAACACACACACCTATATTAAGAGTGATATATAGCATGTGAGTAGTAGGAGCTCATTGTTATCAAATCTGTTTAAAGGTCTTTAAAGTACAACAGTGGAAATGCTGATGTTTTAATTTTTCAACTTCATAAGTTAACAGTAGTCCTTTTAGAAGGTAGTGAGTTAGACTTTACCAGATTTCTTTCTTTCTTTCTTTCTTTCTTTCTTTCTTTCTTTCTTTCTTTCTTTCTTTCTTTCTTTCTTTCTTTCTTTCTTTCTTTCTTTCTTTCTTCCTTTCTTTCTTTTTTCTGTTTTTACAGTACAGTTTTGTTCCCCTCCTGGTCTGCTCTCTGGCTTTTCCTCATCCCATACCTCAGCCTCCACCCTCACTCCTACTCCATCTCCAAAACAATGTCCCCCCACCCCCACCAGACCACCAACTCCCTGGATCCTCAAGTCTCTCCAGGGTTAGAAGGTGTATCTTCCTCTCACACCTCACATAAGCTGGTGTATGATGCCTGGTTGGTGGCTCAATGCCTTTTCTTTCTTTTCAATTATGTGAACCATACCAATATCTGCATATATTTACCTGAACAAAAACAATAACAAAACAAAACAAAATCTATCCAATATACTGCTTTTTCAAAATCAATCTGTAACCTATGTATAAATGAGTGAGGTAACTCAATCACAAAAGAACACATGATATGTACTCACTGATAAGCGGATATTAGCCCAGAAACTTAGAATATCCAAGATACAATTTGCAAAGCACATGAAAACTCAAGATGAAGGAAGACCAAAGTGTAGATACTTCAATCCTTCTTAGAATGGGGAAGAAAATACTCATGGAAGGAGTTACAGGGACAAAGTTCGGAGCTGAGACAGAAGGAAAGACCATCCAGAGACTGCCCCACCAGGGATCCATCCCATAATCAGCCACCAAACCCAGACACTATTGCATATGCCAGAAAGATTTTGCTGACATAGCTCTCTTATGAGTGTAAGCCAATGCCTGGAAAATACAGAAGTGGATGCTCACAGTCATCTATTGGATGGAACACAGGGCCCCTAATGAAGGAGCTAGAGAAAGTACCCAAGGAGTTAAAGTGATCTGTAACCCTATAGAAGGAACAACAAAATGAACTAACCAGTACCTGCCAGAGCTGTGTCTTTAGTTGCATATGTAGCAGAGGATGGTCTAGTTGGCTATCAATGGGAGGAGAGGCCCTTGGTATTGCAAATATCATATGCCCCAGTTCAGGGGAATGCCGGGGCCAGGAAGCAGGAGTGGGTGGGTTGGGGAGCAGGGCAGGGGGAGGGTATAGGGGCTTTGGGGATAGCATTTGAAATGTAAATGAAGAAAATACCTAATAAACCATGCCTTAATAAAAAAATAAAGAAACCAAGTAACTTTAGCATTTTAATCCCACAAAACTGCTTTAAAACAACTATTATTCAACTGAGTAGTTAGTCTGAAGTGTATGACCTTTTATTGACTAACACATATTGCTCCTTATGGGATTGTCTTGGTTTTCTTATATGACCTTGAAATCATTCTGTGTGATCATATTAGGAACATGGAAAAATTACATGCCAGGAAGGACACACACATTGTTATTTTTATGATTTATGGAGGTGACAAATATAGATGGTGTAGTAATATATTTGATTGTGTGATCAGTATCTGGCACTATCCAAACCGATTATAGTGTCCTGCCATGTGATACATACCATCATTGCTGCTTGCTTTTAGTGTCAGAAATAAATGATTCTCTGGAGGCAGGCTACCTGTTCTGGATATAAAAGTCAGCCTGGGCTGAGTTAGCTTCCCACCCACCCACATCCCAGTGGCTGATTCCATGTTAGGATTCACATTGAAATTTCTGCATGAACTACCAATACATTGCTGCAGTAGACTTAGAAAAAAAGAGGTAGTCAGAGTAAGTGAAGGCTAGGGAAGGATGCAGAGAAGAAATATCAAGTAGTTCTTGTGGATTTCAGACTGGAAAAACCTGATGGATACATGAAGCATTTCTTTATTCTCGTTGATTTTCTGTATTCTGAAACCTAGGATTTGTTTATATTTTTAATTAGTTTTTTTTTTTCAATATCGATTTTCATTTACCTTAGTTATGTTTTCATTCTTTGTACTTTTTAACTGGTCACATTTGTGCATTAGTGTCCTTAAAGCAATTTCCTATTTAAGAATATATTCATTGTAATATTTTAATTTCATGTGTAGTCCCCCAGTCTAGCAAACATATTTGCTATTGTAATAGTGAATTATGTATAAGCCCATACAAATATTTTAAAAATATCTCTTCTTCACACTGGACACATCCTGTAAGAGTGTGATGGTTGGGCTGGAACGTGCTCGGAGTGAGACATCAAAGTCAGTTTTCTCTCGCTTATCCATGTGCATCTTGTGTATCATGAGCAGAATAACAGGAGGGACCTAATAAAAACAAAAGGTGCTTCCTGTTTCCTGATTTCCTTTTGGGCAGGAAGTTGTGGTTCTACCCCATCTTGAATATTGTAGTCTGTGTTTTACTGTTGTTATTATTTTTAAGTCATCTACCCCATCATAGTCTCCCAACTAACACTCTTAGTTCATTTCTCAGTCTTTGGTAACATTGAGCTTGAATACCCAACAAACTAATTGTGTCAGAGCTAATCAATTATTTTATTGGTATGATCACATCTGCCCCAGTGGTTGTCTGATTTGGTGACCTGAGGCAACAGAAGGGCTGAACATAAGGAATAAAGTTAATTTTCACTTGGAATCCACATTATTTAACAGTAAAGTATGCATGCACTTAGTTCCTTTAATCTTAGTGACACTTAATGTCAGGGAGATTTAAAACTCCTCAGGAGAAAGAATGGGAATTGTTTGGCTTCTTAAATTTCCTTTGCAAAGTCAAAGTTATTTTATTAGTCTCCACATACACAGACTTGTATTCAGCCACACATTCTTTCCCCGTTTTTGTAATCTCATTCATCATATCCAGGAAAAATTTGACTAAGCAAGTGTTTAGTGTCGATGTGGCTTTTTAATCACCAGAGACTGGGACTTCTGAAGCTCAGAGAGGAATATGTAGGTACAGAACCATCATGTGGTGAGTCAGGGGTAAATACTTGGCTTCTTTGACATCAGTGCACAGAGAAGGTCAGGTCCTCACACTGGTCACTGAGGTAATGATCATGGAAGCATTTCTGGAAGCTAAAGCTATGTGTGTCATTATTCTCCTACTTTAATCACGAGGAAATACAGAAGTAGTAACATTTGGGGAGAGAGAGGTATTAGACACTCCAATTCTGAGTATCTTTGTATTTGATTTAGGCAAATTTTTCTCCATGCAGCTTAGGGCTTCCACAAACTCATGATCTTCCTGTTACAGAATCCTGATGGCTGGGATTACAGATGTGCCCCATTATGCTATACACATCTTACATTTCATCTTGAGGTGAGAGAAACATATCTTGCTATTTTACTGCAAGAGCCTCCAAGTAAAGAGCCCTGGCTCATGAGTGAGGAAAATAAGACTTGCAGGCTCCTCAGTTTTGCTTCTCCATTCTGGTCACCGGGTGTCAGGATCCAGTCCAGGCTGTACCGAGACTCAGGAGCTTCTGGTAGTCAGATGATAAGAGCAACCCCATTCAAGAAAACAGTCACTGCTCATTGCAGCAGATGTTTGTGAAAATGTGAAACAGGACATGATGCTTCTAAAAGTATAAGGACACTATATATGAGTCTTTTGATTTAGAGAGATTTCACAACCATTCAAACCCGACCATTTGAATTTGATTGTCAGAACCCACATAAACCAGCAATAAAATCTAAAAACAATGTCATGTGTCTGTCATCTTACATTCTTTTCTTTTCTTTTTCTAATTATTATTCTCTTTTATTAGATAGTTTCTTCATATACATTTCAAATGTTAACCCTTTTCCTGGTTTCCCCTCTGAAAACCTCCTCCCCCATACCATTCCCCTTCCCCTGCTCACTAACCTACCCACTCCTGCTTCCTGGCCCTGACATTCCCCTACAATGGGGTACCTTAGAACTCATGACTGAAATGTGAAGCATATACTGGAGAATCCCTGGAAACTCACTAGACAGATAGCCTGGAGTATACAACACAGTGACAGAAAAAAGGAGAGACCCTGCCTCGTGATGAGAACTGACTCTCAAACATTATCCTCGGATTTCTACATCTATGCTGTGACAAGGAGACATACGCACGCATGCACTATCTGTTTTAATCAGAAATGTTTGTAACACTCTATGAGTAACAAACCTTGATGTTCTTGTGTAGTTGCAGAGTGTGCTTTAAGACAATATTAGTGTTATCTTTCTCTTTATGGAGAGTATAGCTTGTGTATGTTTATGCATATATAGGTGTGTGTGTGTGTGTGTGTGTGTGTGTGTGTGTGTGTGTGTGTGTAAAAGTATACTTGTATTATGTGTCCTGTGGAGGTCAACCTCGGTTATTGCTCTTCAGATATCATCAACTCTATGTTTGAGCTAGGGTTTCCTATTGGCCTGAAAAATCATGAAGTAGGCTTACTTAGACAGCCAGCAAACTCTGAGGACCCACCTTGCTTGGATAGTCATCAGGGCCTAGGGACCCTTATGTTTCTTCTTCCCCACTGCTGTGAGTGTAAGCACAAGCCCCATGCCTGGCTTTGTACATGGGTGCTGGATCAGAGTCAGCTGCTCACTCTTGCAAGACAGATGCTTCACTGACTAATCTGTCTCCCACCCTCATCTGCTATCATTCTAAAAACATTTTCTGGACAGAGCTATTAAATATCTAACTTGTTTTGTGAGATTAATAACAGTGTCTTTAAAGCACAATTAAGAGATTTGATGGCATTTTATTTCACATATTCTTGTGTAAATGTTCTCTCTCTTCGTGTGTGTGTGTGCATGTGTGTGTGTGCCCACTCATTCACATGTACACATATGTATGTGGACAGTTGTCAAATGTATTCTTCAATTGCTCTCTACCTTATTTTTTCAGATAATTTTCTTTCACCAAGCTTTAAACTCACTGATTGGCTGTACCAGAGGATCAAAATCTTTCACAGTACTGATGTTTGTGTGTGTGTGTGTGTGTGTGTGTGTGTGTGTGTGTGTGTGTTTGTGTGTGTGTGTGTGTGTGTGTGTGTGTGTGTTCTGGCTTTTTCTAAATGTAGCTGCCAGGGCTTGAAGTCAGGGCATATACTTTGTACATCAAGCACTTTACTGACTGAATCATCCCTCAATTCAAATTTCTTGTAACTTGTGTATGTAATTTGTACATTGGTCAATGTACTCTATATGTTGAACCCCAGGCCTTGTACATATTAGGCATATACCCTACCAGTGACCTACATCTGCATTCCTCAAGATTTGAGCACATTTAAAAATACAAAAATAAGTTGTTACTTGAATTGACCAAAGAACTAATGTTTCCCTGTTATAAGTGTGAGTGTTTCTGTAAAGTGTGATCACCATTAGCTTTTATTTATCATCTTCTGCTGAGCACAATATCAATGCATTTCAGTTAAAACCAAAAGACGAACTCTTAGAAGAAAAAGAAATCCTTTGATATTTGTCAGATTAAATGCATTCTTGTCATACTTGGCTGAGAGATGACCTTTTTCATATTCTTTCTGATCGTCAAAGATATCTGATTCTCTAATTAAACAAGGGAAGCACACACACCCTGTTCTGTGCTGCCTCTGGGGTCTCACTTTGAGCTTCTCTGACTTCTTTTCAAACATGTTCTTCAAGCTGTTCAAATTAGTCAAATTAACTTCTGACATCCCTCGCAATCAGAGCACTAGAAGGAGTCTTTAAAGTTCTTGTGAAGCTAACATTCAGCTTTGCTTAGATAACTCGGAAAGGGACAGATTTATAACCCAATTTACTTGAAGTTTGTACTGAAGGGCACTGTGCTACTTTTCCTCTCAAATCTTTTTGCCCAGTGTGTCCTTGTACATGTATGCAGGTGTGCCTCCTCATGTATATAACATAAAAGTTTGGTATATACATCATATACATATGCACATACATATACATCAGATATAGATTAGATGCACATACATCATATAAACATGTACATATACATTCAGAGAGTAAACAAATGATGAAGGCCAAAAGAGAGACAAAGAGTCAGGAAGCCCGCTCTTCATACTCATAATCAATCATATCCAATTTTCATGACTAGCGTTTGCATCATTAATTTTGCATTCACTTTCCTGGACCTGTATCTAAAGACCCATCTGTCATTTCTTAAGTGAACTTTGATTGTAGTTTCAGTTTTTTGCTAGATGTTGTTGTGTGGTTTTGGTTGTCAAACAGAACTCTACAGTGAGACAGACAGAATCAGAAATGGATAGAAGCAGAAATCTGACCATACTCTGGTTATGACTCAGTCAAAAATAGACAAGTCCCTAGTCAAATCACTTATCTTAGGCTAAGTGTTAGGAAACATGAAGGATGCTTTTCCAACTTCCCCTTTAACATAAATCACCTCACATTTATTCTTTCACATCTATAATGCAACTAAAATAACTATGATGGTGTCACCGAGATGTGCAAGGATAATATAAACAGAATATGTGAGCAACATTCTGTAAGCACTAGCTACATGGTGGCGAGATGTAAAAGTGGCAGGTGCCTAGACACTGGGTCAGAGAGCCTGTGTGTACAAGTGTGTTCACCAGTTGGAGAAAGTGATAAAAAAAAAAATCTCAAACTGCAGTGTCTAACAGTCAAGTGTTACCTCAGCGATTACTTAAATTAATTCAAGAAAAGCTTCCATTAATCAGTCATGATAGCCAAATTTTACACATTCAATATTTACACATGTTCACTATCTACAACAAGAGAAATATAGGTAAAGAACAGGCTTTTCATTTCAGGAAGTTATACAGGAGCAATTACCTTGAATAGAAACTTAAGGAAGATGCCTAATTACGAAGTCATGATGGGTAAAGATCAGTGAGTGCTCACCATTCCCAAGCAGTAGACTGAAACTTTAATGAGTTTAACTGATATTTGAATAGCACATTGTTCTTTAAGTAACTCATTATTAGTATTCACATTTTATATAAGAGTAAACTGAGACTCTTATACTTTAAAGAATAGCTCTTTCTAGACATGGGGGTATAAACTGTTTTCTAGGGCTCAGGAAGGTAGATTTTCAATTTTATGTTAGACATGATTATGTAGCAAAGGGTACTGGAATGGGGAGAAGAAGGTGGAAGTGAGAGAAAAGGAAAAGACAAGAAATGGCTTCAGGACACTTAATAAGCTATGATCTGGGAGAGCGATCACTTATAATTTTCCACTCTCTTCTTTCATTTTCCTTTCTTCTTCTTCCTTTATTTTTTTGATGGAAGGCAGGGTCTCCTGTAGCCCATGTTAGCCATTAAATAACTATACATGATCTTGAATTCTTGATCATTCTGCCCCACCTGACTAGTGGTGGGATTATAGACATGCATTACCATACCCAACAGTGAGCCTTTCTCCCCTATTTAGTACATCACCTGTTATTGTGATTGCAATTAGGTAAAGATTTCAAAAAAAAATAGCTTCAACTCTTCCTAATCCAGAGGCACAAATATCCAATTTCCCCAAGTCATACTTGCATTCTTTGAGAAACAGAAAACAAACACCTGCAAAGAAAAAAAGGGAATAAAGGAATACCTGGTGAGAGAGTTGGTTACTGAAGCCATAACAGAAAACAGTTTGTAGATTACTCAGTAACTGAAAATAGAGATTATATATTTTTCTAGGAACATACTCAAAGGAATGAAAGTTAGCATTCCAAAACCTGTTTACTATAAGTTCTGGAATTAGCCTCAGTGTCCATCAGCAGAAGAATGGACAAATGAGATTTAGATCCGCTATAGGATTAAAATTAAATAGAAAGTTGATTAAATTGAAGATTATAATGTTTAGTGACATAAGCCACATATAACAAGATAAATATCACAACTTTTCCATTATATATTATCTATCTATCTATCTATCTATCTATCTATCTATTTCTATGATATATATACCCTCTACCTATCTACCTGGTGCATATATACTTATGACTACATATTTTTCTCTCTATCATTTATCATCCATCTGTCTGTTTATTCTGTAAAGACAAAATGTAAGGCCATATAGGAAGAGGAAAATGACCAATAGAAGAAGACAGAGGACAAGAAGGTGGTTCAGGGTGAACACAGAAAAAGTATATGATATACTTAAGATACAATGCCTAAATAAAGCCCACAGTTTCATACAATAAACAAATGCTAATAAAATCTTTAAAATTTTCCATGTTGAGTGTCTGGCCTGGGAGTCAAATCACCTATCTAGACATTGACATAAATATGATAGACAGTTCTATGGATCTTAAGTCATATTCTTTTCCAAGTGTTAGCCTGCTTATCTCCCTGAAACATGCAGACACATACTTGTTATATTCCTGATAAACGTGACCCATACAAAATCTACAGCCAAACATTTCCTGAGTACAGTTAAAATAGAATACAGTCATGGCTCTTTTTTCCCATCTTAGCAGAAAAGGCCCGGTTAATGAAGCTTATTGCTGAGCTGGGCCTCTGTTTTTGTCTTTCTGTCTTACATTATGTCAATAGTAACAAATGTTTAACTATTTGGCTTACTGGTGTTTTGACAGTGCTACAAATCTTCTAACATCAACCATGCTCATGAGAAAATTAAGACAATCAAAGCTGATTATTGGTCTTCTGAAGGCAAACTGTTCTTTTCAGAGCATTAATAGTTTCTCCACAAGACTATGTTTTCCTGTTACTGCAATCTGCTCTTGATTGGCATATGTAAATCTTCTTCAATCTGAACACCTTCCTTGCTATTTTTAAGTGACATTTTAGTGCATGTGACTCATACCAAGCTAATAATGCTTTTCATATTCAGCTCAACTTGGTCTACTAAGCTTACAAAAGCAGAAAATTAGTAGCATTTGTGTGAAAACAATCCTACAGAATTATCTTGTACCTAGAGAATTACTGCTTTGATGTGGGTTACAAATGTCTCTATCTGATTATTTCTATCATCCTATCAATCATATTCTGTGATATTATTTCAAAATAAGAGAGAAAAATGATGTTGTCATGTAAAGCACAGAACACTATTTACACTTCAGTAAAACTGTGCACTAGCCATATTTTCCAGAGCTATCTAACCATAAAAGAGACATGCCATTTATTATCATATGAAAGAGTAACAGGCTAAGAAAATTATTGCTAAAAATTCTAAAGTGACTTTTAGAATTCTTGCTTTCCATGTGTATAGTCTATAAACATTTCTTGATTGACTAATAAGTGTCATTTTCATGCAAAAGGCTACTCAATGATCTTGTATTTAAAGTTGTGTCTACATCAATATTCTTGTAATCATGATACTGTTATATAGAATTTCATTGTCATATACTATATTTATGTACTTGAAGAAAATTTGAAAAGAAATTTTAACTTGGTTGATGCCTAGGTAGTTTTATAAATAGAATCTGCTTCATTTTGAAGAAATCCTATTAGGTATAGTTGAAATGATTTTGATATAATAAATTAATCAGGGGATTTATATTTTTGCTAATCTTTAGGCAAGGCAAATTATATATTATAAATTTTAAATGACTTCATGCTCTAACTTGAGGCAGGATGACAAAGGAATTAGTATTTGTATTTGGAATGCCTAATTTCATCAAATTAGAATCATCAATTAATCTCATCAAAAGAGAGAGAGAGAGAGAAGAAGAGAGACAGAGGAGAGAGAGACAGAGAGAGAATATGAAATTTATAGCTATAGAGATATAAATGTTTCTTTGGTATACATTATTAACAATAAAGGGTATCTAAATGAAAATATTTACTGGTAGTAAATAAAGCCAAGTTTAAAGAGAACTTTGTGTGAGACATTGAAAAACACAAGAAGTTGTATGTTTGCTCTGAGAATTTTCGAAGCCATAAACATGAGTAAGTAGTTTTAGCTGAGAGAAATCAGTCTATGGGGAACTCCTTTATCACAAGTCATCGACAGCCTGGAAAAGGAGAGTCTATTGGGTTCTGCAAATGAAGAGAAACCACAGGGTGTCTGAAACGAATAATTCCTATCAGCTGCTATCAATAAGAATTGTCATCCCAACATACAAGAGACCTTAAGAGATCTCAGTACTGGTAGCTGGTAGCCCATGATCAGAGCATGTTGAGAGCTTGTGGTGCTCCTTCTAGGAATTTGGCATTTGTCAACAGGCTCTGACAAGGACGTCAGCTCAGATAAGAATATTAGAAACAAGGCAAATGGATAGACCTGGAGGGCATCATTCTGAGTGAGGTAACCCAATCACAAAGGAACTCACACAATATGTACTCACTGATAAGTGGATATTAGCCCACAAACTTAGGATACCCAAGATATAAGATACAATTTGCTAAACACATGAAACTCAAGAAGAACAAAGACCAAAGTGTGGACACTTTGCCCCTTCTTAGAATTGGGAACAAAACACCCATGGAAGGAGTTACAGAGACAAAATTTGGAGCTGTGATGAAAGGATGGACCATTTAGTGATTGCCATATCCAGGGATCCATCCCATAATCAGCTTCCAAACACTGACACCATTGCATACACTAGCAAGATTTTGCTGAAAGGACCCAGATATAGCTGTCTCTTGGGAAACTATGCCAGGGCCTAGCAAACACAGAAGTGGATGCTCACAGTCAGCTATTGGATGGATCACAGGGCCCCCAATGGAGGAGCTAGAGAAAGTACCCAAGGAGCTAAAGGGAACTGCAACCCTATAGGTGGAACAACAATATGAACTAACCAGTACCCCGGAGCTCTTGTCTCTAGCTGCTTATGTATCAAAAGATGGCCTAGTCAGCCATCACTGGAAAGAGAGGCCAATTGGACTTGCAAACTTTATATGCCCCAGTACAGGGGAACACCAGGGCCAAAAAGGGGGAGTGGGTAGGTAGGGGAGTGGGGGTGGTGGGAATGGGGGAGTTTTGGGATAGCTTTGGAAATGTAAATGAGGAAATTACCTAAAAAAAAAAAAAGAATATTAGAAACAGTGACCATAGGGCTTTGATTACTACTTGGCTGAATTACTGCCTTATGTGGTCTCTTTGCTTACTACTCGACTTAATTATTACTTATTCTGATCCTTTTGCTTACCACTTTACTTGATTACTTTCTTGTGTGAGCTCCTTGTTTACTTCTTTGCTTGATTTCTTTGTCTTTGATTTAAGAACTGACCATGATTTTTGGATGTACCTAGAATGATAGAAAAGCAGGCTGGAGAGACAGAAAGCAGCCCCAGCCTCAGCACTGGCTGGAGTCATGTGATCATTTTCTCTAATTGTGTTTCTTCTTTTTCAACCCTCACTCCTTCCCTTGAGACCCTGTTGACGGACTGAGCTAGCTTAGTGAGCAGTACTACATGGTTGGCTTTTTTTCTGAAGCTAATGAAGGTGACTTGGTAGCTGAAGTGGAAATTTCTGGTTTCTTTAACAACTCAGGTGTGTCGTGTGATGTTTTTCTGGAAGCTGTCTTGTGAGAGGGCATGTGAGGTTTTGCTGAAAACAGATACTTGCGAGGGCATGTGATATTTAGAAAGGATATAAATGGAACCCCACAAACAGTGAGAGGCTTTCTGGCATTGCTATACTGTGCTTAACTGGTCTTCACTGGTTTTCATTTCACAGAGAGAAACTCACCAAAGAATGTAGGCAGCAGGCGCCTAAAAGATGGCGCTGGCCTCTGGTACACCATCCCTGTAAACACCACCACTGTGCAGGCACTAGCCCGAATCTGGTGCCAACCCCTCGAGGGTGCATACAAATCAAAGTGCCAGCAGACTGATCAATCCCAGCAGGACACATAGCTCTCCCCAGTGCTGGGGTATATATAAGCAGTCCTCCCTGGGTTCCCAGGGTTCCCATAGCATTGAGGTGTTCCTGGAACTCACTCTGTAGACCAGGCTGGCCTTGAACTCAGAAATCCACCTGCCTCTACCTGCCAAGTGCTGGAATTAAAGGTGTGCACCACCACCACCCAGCCTGCAAAGTTCTCGTTTAATATTTGCTACTACCACCAAGATCTGCACCTGTGGAGGCTCCACCCAGGCCCGGGCCCCTGCCCTAGGCTGCAAGGCTCACCGCAGTGGCCCTCCTACTCATGGTGGCATAGCGTCCACGGGGCCTGATGCTGCGGGGATGAAACCTGGTGCGCGGAGGGGAGGCGGGGGACAGGCCCGCCACGCACCCCTGACCCAGAGAGATGCGCACCTGCGGCCGCTCCTGTCCAGTTCCAACTTCCAGTGATGGCCGGGTATGGGCCGGACGCTTCAGAGAAATCCATTTTCAGGGCTAGTTGATTCGGCAGGTGAGTTGTTACACACTCCTTAGTGGATTCTGACTTCCAGTCTAAATACTGTCCGGACAACAAACAAGCCCGAGTAATATTATTTCAGTCCCCCAGGGTGAGGCAATATCTAGCAAGCGCCTCGACCTGTGCAACTACAAAAACTGCACTCACCCCGTAGGTACAGACTGACTCAGCCAGTTGCTTAATAGTTTTAAAATCTATTGGCTCATGATACCATCGTCCCTGGCCATCTAAGAAGACAGGGAAAGTCAGTTCAGCTTCCTTCCAAACCTCTGGGCACAATGAGGTACCTTGTTTACCAGCTTTTGTGGATTCCTTTTTGCCTGTATACTCAGGGTTAAGAGGTGGAGTGGTCAGCACTTTGGATTTTACTCTTTTGCCAGCCGACCCCCCCCCCCCCCTTTTTTTAAAGGATTGGTTTTGTATGACCAATCACCAAGGCTACACAGAGAAGCTCTGTCTCGAAAAACAAACAAAACAAAACAAAACAAAGAGGTTGGTTCCAAATGTTGAATACGTGATTTAATACCCAAAATCGCTAATTGAGCTACAGCAATGGGATAATATTCAAGGGTTTTATTGGGAGACAGATGAGGATAAATCCACAATAGGGGACCTGACTGCCACAACACTCCTGTTGGTTGACGGAATGTCTTCAAAACACATAGGAGGATGTCCTCTCCTTCTTTCCATCTATACAGCTTGGCCTTTTCTAAACACCTTTCTACCTTTTCTAATGCTACTTGGGCCTCAGGGGTGAGAGCACGAGGTGACAAAAGCTGTGGATTGCCCTTCAATATATCAAAAAGGGGAATTAATTCAAAATTTGATAGCCTCATATATAGAGGAATCCAATTTATATCACCTAGAAATTTCTGGA
This sequence comes from Mus musculus, assembly GCF_000001635.26. Taxonomy (NCBI): domain Eukaryota; kingdom Metazoa; phylum Chordata; class Mammalia; order Rodentia; family Muridae; genus Mus; species Mus musculus. The sequence continues at coordinate 85,699,136 of NC_000084.6, forward strand.
AATCATTTAATGTTTTTAAATGATCTTTACGCAATTCTATCTTTTGAGGTGCTACATAATGTGAAGTAACTCGGGTACCCAAAAACTCTCCTAAATTTCCCATCTGAACTTTGTCAGGTGCTACAAACAATCGTTTCTTTTCTAATTTTTTTCTTTTCTTTTTTTTTTTTTTTTCTTTTTGTCCTTTTGTTGACCAATACTCCCTTTTTCATTGGGTTGGCTCTATATGGCCAATCTGGATCATACCTATCCCTCTCATATTGAGCTGCCTCTTCTTCTAGGTCAGGTTCCTCATCTTTATCAAGCTCCGAGTCACTGGAAGCAGAGCTTGATAAATTTAAATCCTTTAGAGAGGGATATATCTTCACTATTTACTTTACTTTTTCACTAATTACTTTTATTTTTCCTCCCTTTTCTTTTCCTTTTTCTTTCTCACTATTTCCTTTTCCTTTTGAATTTTCCTTTTCTCCCTTTTTCTTTTCTCTCTCTTTTCACCCCTTTTCTTTCTTTTTTCTGTGTTTCCTATCTTCCTCTGACATATGTTCTTATTGTTCCGTGAGAATTTTCTGACCTGCCTTAACTGCTTCTATCAAACAAAAGCAGAGGCCAGAAATTACAAAAAACGAAACAAAACCGCTAAGAGCTACCCACACTGGGTCTACGGGCAAGAAAAACATATCCCTCCTTTTCACCGGGGATCAATTTGGGAGACTTACCAGTACCATTCCTCAGCTGAAGAGTTCTGAATCCGTGAGATCCTCGGGTCCCCATACGGGCCACCAATTTGTTGCGCTCACCTTGTCCAGCAAGGAAAAAGGCAACAGGGTCAGATTCTTCTCAACAGCCTTTTTTTTTTTTTTTTTTTTTCCAGGAACACCTCGATGCTACGGGAACCCTGGGAACCCAGGGAGGACTGCTTATATACACTCCAGCACTGGGGAGAGCTATGTGTCCTCCTGGGATTGGTCAGTCTGCCGGCACTTTGATTTGTATGCACCCCTTGGGAGGGGTTGGCACCAGATTCGGGCTAGCCCACCTACACAGTGGCATTGTTTACAGCAAAGGTGTACCGGAGGCAGGAGCCATCTTTTAGGTGCCTGGCTGCCTACAAAAGAACTTCTTATGGTATTCCAGCTGCTTCTGGCTGCTTCTTCAGACTTGAGATGAATTGGTTGAGCCTTGCTGTTTCTGCTGGATCAAGCCACAATGACTGATGCATGGTTGGTGTTTTGAACTGGACTGTTGGTATCATGACAACAAAGAGTGCCAGGACTTTTGCAGTTCCCAAAATGACACCCATCACCCATTGCCAAGAGGAATTTTTACATCATCTTTTTAAAGATACTTCTTTTAAAAACCTTCCTGAAATACATATCAGGCTACATTAAGAGTGTCACACTGTCACCGGGGTCCCTGGCCCAGGGAGTCTCCGGACACCTGCAAGGACCCACACAGGATCCGTCAAGGGATCCTAAGACCTCTGGTGAGTGGAACACAACTTCTGCCAGGAGGCAGGTTCAAACACCAGATGTCTGGGCACCGTCCCTGCAAGAGGAGAGCTTGCCTGCAGAGAGTACTCTGAGCACTGAAACTAAGGATATATCTAGTCTCCCAGGTCTGCTGATAGAGGCTAACATAATCACATGAGGAACAAGCTCTAACCAGAGACAACTATAACAACTAGATCCAGAGAATACCAAATGGTGAAAGGCAAACATAAGAATCTTACTAACAGAAATCAAGACCACTCACCATCATCAGAACGCAGCACTCCCACCCCACCTAGTCCTGGGCACCCCAACACAACTGAAAAGCCAGATCCGTATTTAAAAGCATATCTCATGATGATGGTAGAGGACATCAAGAAGGACTTTAATAACTCACTTAAAGAAATACAGGAGAACACTGCTAAAGAGTTACAAGTCCTTAAAGAAAAACATGAAAACACAACCAAACAGGTAGAAGTCCTTATAGAAAAACAGGAAAACACATCCAAACAGGTGATGGAAATGAAGAAAACCATACTAGACCTAAAAAGAGAAGTAGACACAATAAAGAAAACCAAAAGTGAGGCAACGCTGGAGATAGAATCCCTAGGAAAGAAAACTGGAACCATAGACTCGAGCATCAGGAACAGAATACAAGAGATGGAAGAGAGAATCTCAGGTGCAGAAGATTCGATAGAGAACATCGGCACAACAATAAAAAAAATACAAAACACAAAAAGATCCTAACTCAAAACATCCAGGAAACCCAGGACACAATAAGAAGACCAAACGTACGGATAATAGGAGTTGATGAGAATGAAGATTTTCAGCTTAAAGGGCCAGCAAATATCTTCAACAAAATTATAGAAGAAAACTTCCCAAACCTAAAGATTGACATGCCCATGAACATACAAGAAGCCTACAGAACTCCAAACAGACTGAACCAGAAAAGAAATTCCTCCTGACACATAATAATCAGAACGACAAATGCACTAAATAAAGAGAGAATATTAAAAGCAGTAAGGGAGAAAGGTCAAGTAACATACAAAGGCAAGCCTATCAGAATTACACCAGACATTTCACCAGAGACTATGAAAGCCAGAAGAGCATGGACAGATGTTATACAGACACTAAGAGAACACAAATGCCAGCCCAGGCTACTATACCCGGCCAAAGTCTCAATCACCATGGACGGAGAAACCAAAGTATTCCACGACAAAAACAAATTCACACATTATTTTTCCACTAATCCAGCCCTTCAAAGGATAACAGACAAAAACCAATACAAGGATGGAAATCACGCCCTAGAATAAGCAAGAAAGTAATCCCTCAACAAACCAAAAAGAAGACAGCCACAAGAACAGAATGCCAACTCTAACAACAAAAATAAGAGGAAGCAACAATTACTTTTCCTTAATATCTCTTAATATCAATGGACACAATTCCCCAATAAAAAGACACAGACTAACAGACTGGCTACACAAACAGGACCCAACATTCTGCTGCTTACAGGAAACCCATCTCAGGGAAAAAGACAGATACTACCTCAGAGGGAAAAGGCTAGAAAACAATTTTCCAAGCAAATGGTCTGAAGAAACAAGCTGGAGTAGCCATTCTAATTTCGGATAAAATCGACTTCCAGCCCAAAGTTATCAAAAAAGACAAGGAAGGACACTTCATACTCATCACAGGTAAAATCGTCCAAGAGGAACTCTCAATTCTGAATATCTATGCTCCAAATGCAAGGGCAGCCACATTCATTAAAGACACTTTAGTAAAGCTCAAAGCACACATTGCATCTAACACAATAATAGTGGGAGACTTCAACACACCACTTTCATCAATGGACAGATCATGGAAACAGAAACTAAGCATGGACACAGTGACACTAACAGAAGTTATGAAACAAATGGATCTGACAGATACCTACAGAACATTTTATCCTAAAACAAAAGGATATACCTTCTTCTCAGCACCTCATGGCACCTTCTCCAAAATTGACCACATAATTGGTCACAAAACAAGCCTCAACAGATATAAAAATATTGAAATCATCCCATGCATCATATCAGACCACCATGGACTAAGGCTGATCTTCAATAACAACATAAATAATGGAAAGCCAACATTCACATGGAAACTGAACAACAGTCTTCTCAATGACACCTTGGTCAAGGAAGGAATAAAGAAAGAAATTAAAGACTTTTTAGAGTTTAATAAAAATGAAGCCACAACATACCCAAATCTATGGGACACAATGAAAGCATTTCTAAGAGGGAACCCCATAGCTCTGAGTGCCTCCAAAAAGAAACTGAAAAGAGCACACACTAGCAGCTTGACAACACATCTAAAAGCTCTAGAAAAAAAGGAAGAAAATTCACCCAAGAGGAGTAGACAACAGGAAATAATCAAATCAGGGGTGATATCAACCAAGTGGAAACAAGAAGAACTATTCAAAGAATTAACCAAATGAGGAATTGGTACTTTGAGAAAATCAACAAGATAGATAAACCCTTAGCTAGACTCACTAGACTGCACAGGGACAATATCCTAATAAGCAAAGTCAGAAATGAAAAGGGAGACATAACAATAGATCCTGAAGAAATCCAAAACACCATCAGATCCTTCTACAAAAGGCTATACTCCACAAAACTGTAAAACCTGGACGAAATGGACAAATTTCTAGACAGATACCAGGTACCAAAGTTAAATCAGGATCAAGTTAACGATCTAAACAGTCCGATATCCCCTAAAGAAATAGAAGCAGTCAGTAATAGTCTCCCACCCAAAAAAAGCCCAGGACCAGAGGGGTTTAGTGCAGAGTTCTACCAGACCTTCAAAGAAGATCTAATTCCAGTTCTGCACAAACTATTCCACAAAATAGAAGTAGAGGGAACTCTACCCAACTTATTCTATGAAGCCACAATTACTCTGATACCTAAACCACAGAAAGATCCAACAAAGATAGAGTACTTCAGACCAATTTCCCTTATGAATATCGATGCAAAAATATTCAATAAAATTCTCACTCACAGAATCCAAGAACACATTAAAGCAATCATCCATCCTGACCAAGTAGGTTTTATTCCAGGGATGCAGGGGTGGTTTAATATATGAAAATCCATCAATTTAATCCATTATATAAACAAACACAAAGACAAAAACCACATGATCATCTCCTTCGATTCTGAAAAACTATTCGACAAGGCTGCCCACTTTCTCCCTACCTCTTCAACATAGTACTTGAAGTCCTAGCCAGAGCAATTCGACAACAAAAGGAGATCAAAGGGATACAAATTGGAAAAGAGGAAGTCAAAATATCACTTATTGCAGATGATATGATAATATATATAAGTGACCCTAAAAATTCCACCAGAGAACTCCTAAACCTGATAAACAGCTTCGGTGAAGTTGCTGGATATAAAATTAACTCAAACAAGTCAATGGCCTTTCTCTACACAAAGAATAAACAGGCTGAGAAAGAAATTAGGGAAACGTCACCCTTCTCAATAGTCACAAATAATATAAAATATCTTGGCATGACTCTAACTAAGGAAGTGAACGATATGTATGATAAAAACTTCAAGTCTCTGAAGAAAGAAATTAAAGAAGATCTCAGAAGATGGAAAGATCTCCCATGTTCATGGATTGGCAGGATCAACATTGTAAAAATGGCTATCTTGCCAAAAGCAATCTACAGATTCAATGCAATCCCCATCAAAATTCCAACTCAATTCTTTAACGAATAGAAAGAGCAATCTGCAAATTCATCTGGAATAACACAAAACCTAGGATAGCAAAAACTCTTCTCAAGGATAAAAGAACCTATGGTGGAATCACCATGCCTGACCTAAAGCTTTATTATAGAGCAATTGTGATAAAAACTGCATGGTACTGGTATAGTGACAGACAAGTAGGCCAATGGAATATAATTGAAGACCCAGAAATGAACCCAGACACCTATCGTCATTTGATCTTAGACAAGGGAGCTAAAACCATCTAGTGGAAGAAAGACAGCATTTTCAACAAATGGTGCTGGCACAACTGGTTGTTATCATGTAGAAGAATGCCAATCGACCCATTCCTCTCTCCTTGTACTAAGGTCAAATCTAAGTGGATCAAGGAACTCCACATAAAACCAGAGACACTGAAACTTATAGAGGAGGAAGTGGGGAAAAGCCTGGAAGATATGGCCACAGTGGAAAAGTTCCTGAATAGAACAGTAATGGCTTGTGCTGTAAGATCGAGGATTGACAAATGGGACCTCAGGAAACTGCAAAGCTTCTGCAAGGCAAAAGACACTGTCAATAAGATAAAAAGGCCACCAACAGATTTGGAAAGTTTCTTTACCTATCTTAAATCAGATAGGGCACTAATATCCAATATATATAAAGAACTCAAGAGGGTGGACTCCAGAAAATCAAATAACCCCATTAAAAAATGGGGCTCAGAGCTAAACAAAGAATTCTCACCCGAGGAATAACTAATAGCTGAGAAGCACCTGAAAAAATGTTCAACATCCTTATTCATCAGAGAAATGCAAATCAAAACAACACTGAGATTATATTTCACACCAGTCAGAATGGCTAAGATCAAAAATTCAGGTGACAGCAGATGCTGGCGAGGATGTGAAGAAAGAGGAACACTCCTCCATTGTTGGTGGAATTGCAAGCTTGTACAACCACTCTGGAAATCAATCTGGTGGTTCCTCAGAAAACTGGACATAGTACTACTGGAGTATCCTGCAATACCTCTCCTGGGCATATATCCAGAAGATGTCCCAACCGGTAAGAAGGACACATGCTCCACTATGTTCATAGCAGCCTTATTTATAATAGCCAGAAGCTGGAAAGAACCCAGATGCCCCTCAACAGAGGAATGGATACAAAAAATGTGGTACATTTACACAATAGAGTACTACTCAGCTATTAAAAAGAATGAATTTATGAAATTCCTAGGCAAATGGTTGGACCTGGAGGGCATCATCCTGAGTGAGGTAACACAATCACAAAAGAACTCAAATGATATGTACTCACTGATAAGTGGATATTAGCCCAGAAACTTAGTATAGCGAGATATAAGGTACAATTTGCAAAACACATGAAACTGAAGAAGAACAAAGACCAAAGTGTGGGCACTTTGCCCCTTCTTAGAATTGGAAACAATCATGCATGGAAGGAGTTACAGAGACAAAGTTTGGAGCTGAGACAAAAGGATGGACCATCTAGAGACTTCCATATCCTGGGATCCACCCCATAATTAGCCTCCAAACGATGACACCATTGCATACACCAGCAAGATTTTGCTGAAAGGACCCTGATATAGCTGTCTCTTGTGAGACTAGGCCGGGGCCTAGCAAACACATAAATAGATGCTCACAGTCAGCTATTGGATGGAGCACAGGGCCCCCAATGGAGCCGCTAGAGAAAGTATCCAAGGAGCTAAGGAGATTTGCAACCCTGTAGGTGCAACATTATGAACTAACCAGTACCCTGGAGCTCTTGACTCTAGCTGCATATGTATGAAAAGATGGCCTAGTCGGCCATCACTGGAAAGAGAGGCCTATTGGACAGACAAACTTTATATGCCCCAGTACAGGGGAACGCCAGGGCCAAAAAATGGGAATGGGTGGGTAGGGGATTGGGGGGGGGAGGGGGGAGGACTTTTGGGATAGCATTGGAAATGTAATTGAGGAAAATACGTAATTAAAAAAAAAAGAAAAAAAAAGAGTGTCACACTGGGAAACACAGCTTAGTCTGTAGGATGGGAAGATAGAATGCTAAATCCAAGGACCAGAGAACATGGAAAAATTTAGATGTCCTCCTGGAGACCTTTGCTCTTCTCTTTCATATTCTGAACAGATTGCAGCCACCTCCAAATCAGCCATTTCATGAGCAAATTACATATTATATACCTTAGGCAAGATGGAAGAGGAGGGGCATTAGTCTATTTCTTTGACAACAAATAAGCACACTTTCTGTGATTTAAAATGACACACATTTATTACTTTATAACCCGGGGAGCCCACTGTCTTGATGTTATACAAGAATTTATTTTTATGACATATTTGATTCTCTGAAACTGAACATGGAATTCTAAGGCAATTTTCAAATGTTCCCTTAGAACTATAGTCACAAACAAAACTAATATTCAAAATCAGATTCATTTCTTAGATAACACATTAAATACGTTGAATAATTTCTACATCTTAAAATAGGTGAAAAAGTAATATATATATGTCAAGCTATATATCTGAGCTAGCCTGTAAACTCAAATATAATTCAAGAGGGATGATGAAATATAAAATCTGGAGAAAAGTGTATTTATTGTTTTTAGAGTCTCATGTCTTTGAGAGGAACACAGAACTTGATATCTAACTTGGGCCTTGAATAAAATGAGAGGATTTGGATGCAAGTCTTCAAACTAAGTGCAAAAAGCATCAATGATTTGTAATGACTAGAGACAGACAATTAGAATTTAGTTACTTAATTGATTTTTTAAAAATTAAGTTGTCACTCAGGATTATTCATTTAGAGAGTCTCCTTATCTATCTACGTTTTCAGCCTGCCCAGCTTCCATAGCTGTGGCCCTTTGTATGCCTTTGAAGCCACTGACCACACCTGGTTCTGGCCTCTGCTTCTGTTTGTACATCTTTTCATCTTACACCCTGGTTTTTGCCTCTTCCACAGAGAGACACTGATGTTTAGATGATTAAAAGTGACTCTACTGTGTGATTCAGAATAGTCTCTCCATGCCGAAGAGATGTACCACTTACAACAAATGTTGATATTAGACATGACTGACCCCTCACTCCCAGGACGGACACTGGTAGTAGATCTTGCTGATACTGATAGTATCTGCTTATTCAGAGAAGATACAAAATAGCATTTCCAGTTGCTTTATTAACAACGATCTGTGGCTGAAAGTGACTACTCAATTTTAATTTAGAAATCATTAGATAATTAGATAAAGTATAATCTTAATTAGAAATGGGTTAATTATATTTCTCATTCACAGAAACTAAAGAGCATGACAACTAGATATCTAACATCACCCATCCTAAGAAAATAATCTAGCTTTCTTTACCACAATTTCTGTATATTTGCCCTATTTTCTTCAGTGAATGTTTTTGTATTAATTGTCTGAAGGTAATTTTTTTGTTTCTTGTTTTTTGGTTTTTTGTTTGTTTGTTTGTTTTTGATTTTGTTTTTTGTTTTGTTTTGTTTTGTTTTGTTTTTTTGAGACAGAGTTTCTCTGTGTAGCCCTGGTTGCCCTGGAACTCACTTTGTAGACCAGGCTGGCCTCAAACTCAGAAACCTGCCTGCCTCTGCCTCTGCCTCTGCCTCTGCCTCTGCCTCTGCCTCTGCCTCTGCCTCTGCCTCTGCCTCTGCCTTCCGAGTGTTGGGATTAAAGGCGTGGGCCACCATACCTGGCGGTAATATTTTTAATAAAGTTTTCATCAATGCTTTGTGTTATTGCTAATATAAAATTGGAGCTGTGACGAAAGGATGGACCATCTAGAGACTGCCATATCCGGGAATCCATCCCATAATCAGCTTCCAAACGCTGACACTATTGCATACACTAGCAAGATTTTGCTGAAAGGACCCAGATATAGCTGTCTCTTGTGAGACTATGCCGGGGCCTAGCAAACACAGAAGTGGATGCTCACAATCAGCTATTGGATGGATCACAGGGCCCCCAAATGGAAGAGCTAGAGAAGGTATCCAAGGAGCTAAAGGGATCTGCAATCCTATAGGTGGAACAACAATATGAACTAACCAGTACCCCGGTGGAGCTCGTGTCTCTAGTTGCATACGAATCAGAAAATGGCCTAGTCGGCCATCAGTGGAAAGAGAGGTCCATTAGTCATGCAAACTTTACGTGCCTCAATACAGGGGAACGACAGGGCCAAGAAGTGGGAGTGGGTGGGTGGGGTAGCGTGTGGGGGACTTTTGGGATAGCATTGGAAATGTAAATGAAATAAATACCCAATTAAAAAAAAGGTCATAAACTTTGAGGAACACTTGCCTATCAGCACTGGCAGTGTCCAGTGCACCCAACATTTCTGCTATTACATAGAGTGTATTCTCAGCACCAAGTTTATACTGTCTGCCTTTCTCTAACTGAACATTTTAACCAGGTATCAAATACACAGTTCTCTCCTGGAAACCACATTAAGTTTTCAAACATCCTTGGAATTCTTTTCTCTGACTACTTTTTTCCCCTTCATTCTCCTTGTAGTACTTTCTTATTTTAACTGTTGAAACACCAAAATATTTTACCAATTCAGTGTTGTTTTCTTCGAAAAAAACTTCTCAGTACTCAACAAGGCTGTATTTTGACATCACAGTGAAAGATGCCAATCAGTTCGACAAGATTTTTTAAATGCCTAGCCATCTCCTTCCAAGAAGATGCAAGTATTCACACTTTGATATCTAAGAGGCCTGCTTGACCAGGTGTTTAGAATATTACTGTGCCTTAATTAACAGGATTTTAAGTTCTCCAATATTCCACAGTCTTGCTCTATATTCCTAGAGCAGTTTTCCCAACAGGCATCCAAGACTACAGTACCAGCTGAAAAATCACAGCTCAGATTCCCCACCTTTAAATGACCTCATCCAAGCTCCATGACTCTTCTTCAGAACAGCTCCTGTGTTCTTCCTGTGGATTTCAATGTCAGCCTCTATCAAGCTGTACCACAACACATGCATTCATTACATGTCACACATGTGTTCAGTACCAGACTGAGCCTGAGAAAAGGATCAGCAATTCTTTCTATTATGTCCCAAGTGATAAAAAAAAATATTTGGCTTAGTCAGTTGTAGCTTTAGGAAAATAAATTTGTGAAATTACAACTTATTTTAGATATAACACTCTGCATTCTATCAAGTTTCTATTCTCATTAGAAAGGAAGGTAAAACATGGAATAAAAAAATGTGACTTGAGACAATTTGCATGTTTTAAATGCAAATTGTAATTCAAATGCTAATACATGCCAACAATAAAATCTCTTATTATTCAATTATATTTTTCTTAACAGAAGTAAAGCATCAACTGCTGAATTCTCTTTTGTTTTCAAATTTGCAAGCCCTTGAAAAGAAAGGAAAGAAAATGTAAAAATTAATTTGCCATTTGTAAATGCTACTTGATAATTTGTATAGAAAGGATAAGAGAAGGGGGGTGTGATGGAAGTGGAGAGAGGGGAAAGAGGGAAGAGTGAATAAAGGGGAAGAGGGGGTTAAAGAGAGGAAGGGAGTGGGAAAGAAGGAGAGAGAAGGAAGGAGAGAGTAGGAGATAGACGGCAGACAGAAATAGAGAGACATAGACTGATTCAGGACCTCTAAAATGTGTCTGAATCATTTCTTTCAGAACAGAAGACTGTTTCTCTACCCTTACGTGTGTGTGTGTGTGTGTGTGTGTGTGTGTGTGTGTGTGTGATAACTTAAAGAATATGAAACAATTCACTAATGTTGGCCAATGTCTCATTATATTTATCATAAAAACCTTGAAAAAAATCACATTTCTTTAGACTAATTTTTCATATAAAAGGATTCTGTAGTTCATAGTTAGGCAGACATGTTTTAAGTCTAAATCTCTCAAGACATAACTTTTTAAAGAGCACGGAACAGTTGTCGTCAGAAATGAACTTTACAGAATTCAAAATACTGCTGAATTTGCTCATTTTTTTAGGCTCAAAAGTCATGTTAGGACAAAGACGATTTATTGTGCTTATTCTGAGGCATTCGTAATAATGTAGTGATACACTTTTTCATTTTGTGCTCCTCTTTAAGCCTCAGGATTTGGCTAAAATTTTCAAGCATTGCTTTATGAGTCTGTGAGGTGTGTATATTTAAGATCAGCACACCCTATTCAAGTCATTTTTTATACCTGTTGTGTTTTCACTGAATCATGGGGGCAAAACATGATTAAGAATTGTCGGTCATCAATGGGAGGAGAGGCCCTTGGTCTTGTGAAGGTTCTATGCCCCAGTATAGGAGATGCTAGGGCCAGGAAGCAGGAATGGGTGGGTTGGGGAGCAAAAGAGAGGGAGAGGGGATAGGGGATTTTCGGAGGAGAAACTAGGAAAGGGGATAACATTTGGAATGTAAATAAAGAAAATATCTAATTTAAAATATATATATGGTTAGTAAAAAAAAAGGGAAGAAAGAAAGAAAGAAAGAAAGAAAGAAAGAAAGAAAGAGAGGGAGGGAGGAGGGAGGGAGGGAGGGAGGGAGGGAGGGAGGGAGGAAGGAAGGAAGGAAGGAAGGAAGGAAGGAAGGAAGGAAGGAAGGAAGAAATTGTAGCAGTGGTGTGACCTACTATTTCCTTAACAGTAGTACCCACATTTTTCATTTTGTTTTAATTAAAAAGTACACTATACTGAATGTATACATTTTAAATATCAGCATATGGATGAGAAAATAATATATAGTATTATGATTATCACTATGAAAATACTTGTAAATCCATTATTTTATGGAAACAAGAACTAAAAGTGAATTCTTTCTCTCCCTTTCTCTCCTACTCTTCTTTCACCATCTTCTCTCTCTTCTTCTTTTTTCCTACCCTCTCTCTAATTCTTCCTCCAGTTTTTCCTCTCTCTATCCCTCTCACTTCTCCTCTCCCTGTTCGTCTCCCCACCCCACTCTGTCACCTCCATCCTCTTCCTGTCTTCCTGTCTGTTTCTCTTTCATTCTATATTATTTTGGTTCCTTTACTTTCAGTGTTATTAGGAATTTCTAAAGCCATGGGATAAGTTACTCAATGACTTGATGTTTCTAGTATCTTAAATCAGCCAGCGTCGGCAAAATCTTAGAAAGCCATAGTGAGTTTTGCTTTATAAACTCTGCATCCTCTTAGAGAAGAGAACCAGGCTCTGAGACAGTACATGCTGCTCCTTTTCTGTTGGGTTCATATGAACTCATCAAACTTCCAGAACACTCTCTTCTGACAGTCTCATCATGGATGTACTGTGTCCCGACAGTCTCCTCAAGGGCTGTATTGTGTCCTGATAAGTCTCCTCACAGGGTATACTGTGTCCTGACAGTATATCAAGGACAGTACTATGCCCAGAACAGTGGTTATTCTGATGAAGTAGATAAGCCTGAAGACTAGTTTATCCATATGCTAGGAGAATGTTATTTATCAAGTAATTATCATGTTATCTAGTAAAAAAGGAAGCTTTGCAACTCTGTGGTTTTGTATTGAAGTTTTGCTAGAGAACAAGAGTTTTCTGTAAAGCTGGATTTTTTTTTAAGATGTATTTATTTTACTTATATAAGTACACTGTAGCTGTCTTCAGACGCACCAGAAAGAGGGCATTGGATCCCATTTCAGATGGTTGTGAGCCACCATGTGGTTGCTGGGAATTGAACTCAGGACCTCTGGAAGAGCAGTCAGTGCTTTTAACCGCTGAGTCATTTCTCCAGCCCAAAGCTGGATCTTCTTACAGTCTTCTTACAGTTGGAAGTATCATGTATTGACTGCTGAATCTGTCAGGGAACGAAATTTCCCATCCCTACACCACTGATAGATAAAACCTGATTTTGGCAAAGACTCTCCCACAGCACCTATGTATAAGACTCTGACTTCCACTCAAGAATGATGAGATGTGAAAGAAGATAGTGCTTATTCACCTCTCTACATAAGACACAAAATACAGTGTTCACCTATACATCAGTAGACAACTCTACACAGAAGGAACAGATAATCAGGCTCATGAGAAATGTTTAAAAAGCTGTTAAGTAGATGCTGATGTGTATGTAATGCAGTGGGATTGTATTTACTTGATATAGGCCCTCCAGGTCTTCTGTCATAAAAAGGGAGTAACTGTGAGCTGTAGCAGTGAGTCTGTAGGCCAAAACATGTCCTGATATTCTATTAGACCGGAGTTTGGATCCCAGTACCCACATTCAGACATTATAATCACCTATAAATTCACCTCCAATGTATTTAGTGCCCTTTTCTAACTTCCACAAGTATCCCAAAACACATAGCCTATAACACACACATACCCCTAACGCAAGCACACTCACACAAACACACACACACACACACACACACACACACACACACACACACACACTACAAGAAGATAATAATGTGCTCTTAGATCTCATCTTTAAATAATAATAAAAGACCCACACTTATACTTCTATATAGTACAGACCACAGGTGCTATTTTCTTGATATATGCATGTCAGTAAAAGGTGGTAGAGTGACGATATTTTCTTTTAGAATTAGCAAACTTCTCATTTAGTGCAAAATGAAAGTTTATTTTCTAGATAATATTTACTAAACCTTCAGGTCACTTACATTACTGTTCACACTATTTCTTTGTAAAACCACATAAATGGTCACTGAGAACTTACAGCTCTACTAGAGACACTTAAAGAGTATAAATCCAGAAGATTTAATCTTTGTGTATGGCTGTACTTTCATCTTTAATAAGTATTAAAATTATAGTTATAGAAAATGCAAATTAAACCACATAAATCTTGTCCCAGTGACTGTCTTTTGTTGGGATGACATGACCAAAAGTAACCTGAGAAGAACACATCATTTGACTTACAGCTTATAGTACATTATGGAGGAAACCAAGTCAAGAACTCAAGGCAGGTACTTAGAGGAAAGAACTGGAGCAGAGGCCATGGAGTAACAAACTCCTTGGCTTGCTCTCTCTCAGTGGCTTGCTCAGCTTGCTTTCAGATACAATCCAGGACTACACGCCTATGAGTGGAGTGCCCATAATAATTTGAGCCCTCCAACATCAATCAATCAAAATGATGCCTACAGATGTGTTCCCATATCAGTCTGATGGAGGCAGTTAGTCATTCGAGGTTCCCTTTCCCATGTTGACAAAAAGTTACCAGCACATGCATGTGACATCACATTCCTTATGCCTAGGTGTTTTCACATAAAGGGTTCTACCAATATTTATCTAATGTTAGACTGCACAGCAGTGCCAGGTAAGTCTCGTGGGCATTCCACATCTTAATGCTCTCTTGTGTCATTTTAGGTGGTAACAAACTAGATAGAGTTGTAACAATCCACTGAATTAATGTGGATTCATTGCAGTTAAACATGCTGCAAGTTACCTTTAGTATATGCATTTCTATCTCTACATAATGGTGTGTGTGTGTGTGTGTGTGTGTGTGTGTGTGTGTGTGTGTGTGTGCATGTGTCTGTTTAGTGAAGTTCCTAAAAGTGTATCTGTGCATGTTTGGCAAAGAGAAAGTCATCCCGCATGCCATGGTGCTATTCAGACAGACCAGCACACAGGAGAGCTGATGGCCTTGTATATTATTGAACATAAGAAATGAAAGGAGTCTCAATTTTCAACAAAATGAATTACATTTTTCACAATTATGCAAGCAGATGGATTTATACTTTATCTCCACTACTAAGAACAATGTCCTTTGAAGATATTTACATTTTTTTCTGGTATTGTATGTTTGCTGAATGCTTCTGTCCTGCATTCTTAGTCTATGAGCATACTTGGTTACATGGCAGCCTTGACATGTAGAGATTGAAATAGCGAACAGACTAAGGTAACTCTGAGATCTCTGATCACTCTGCTCTCCTCTCTCAGATGACACACAGTACACTTAAAGTGAAGGTAGCATAATTGCTCTGTGCTGGCTCACAAGCCAGGGTCAGAATTGATTGCCATATGAATAAACCTGGAGATCAGTTGCTCAATACTTAATTTGCTAAGATAAACCCAAGATCTTCACATCAAAGGCATTTTTAATCATATAATACAAAGCTTCACTTGAATTCACATTTCAAAGGAATATTAAATGCTCACTTAACGTATTCATAATCTCTGAGAAGCTATTAAACCTGGGAATAGAACTAAGCAGGTTTTCTAATTATGAACATACATTACAAACTCTATTGCCTTATTTCAAATCTTCACGTACCCTCTCAACATGGAAGTTCCCATTCTTTGCTCACAAAGACATGCAAAACAGGGAGAGAAAGGTTACAAGCACCTATCTTGACCCTGTCACTAGCTGCTCTTTGCTGTCTGACAATCCCCACCTTTTCCTGACAGCTTTAACTATACCCTTATTTTCCTTAAGCATTTAAGTGTGACTAACTGTCAAGCTCTTAAACTGAAGTCAAATTCTATTTGGGTTTTTATCTTCTGGAAAATGAGAAGACTGTCAGAGAAATGAAACAAAAGCCATAAAGCAAGTGAGAATTGGATGCTTTCTGAAGAGAGAAAGGAACTAGTATGGCAGCCACAGATCCTGCTGGTGTTGGCAGGGGCTGGAGTACTTCTCCACTGCCTTTTCCGTTCTTTGGATGAGTTGATAGGTTGATGCCATTTTAAGTCTCTAATGTGAAGAAAACTGAGGAACTACACTACTGAAAAATCACTGCGAGTCATTTGTCCATCAAGGAGAATCATTCTGATCTGGCCATCTTTAGCTCCATGATACTAAGGATGGAATGCCCATGCAAGGCCTCGGTGCCTTTGCTTGCACAGAGAGTGACGCATGCCAGACCAGAGAGAACTGAGATTACTGCTGATGGAATTGAAACTCAAGAGATTGCCTGCATGTCCTCAGGAAGGATCTTCCGCTTCTGGGGCCATCATGTGTTCCGTTTCAATGAAAATGAAGACAACGATGCTTCGGGGGAAGTATGGAAAGTTATTCTACTGCACATATTTTCTTCAGTTCTTGATTTATTGACAGCTGGTAAATAGGAGTTTTATTTTATTTTATTTTATTTTATTTTATTTTATTTTATTTTATTTTTACTAAAGGAGAGATATCCAAGGAATCTTATAACTCTCCAACAACCATTCTAAAAGATTTTCCTTATTTTAAAAAATGTGGAGTATTCCTGTTGGAAAATGATAAGGGTATATAAAACTGCAGATGATTCCAATGTTATTTTGCACATTTTAGGAACAAATGTCATTAGAAATTTTTCCCACTGCATCCAAGTGGAATCACAATTGTGTAAAATGTATTTTAAATACTCAGTGTAGCCCACCTTAGAATGAAACCAATAAGAATGTTGAATAGTTTATGCCATGGGGGGCATGGTCACTGTAGTGCCTGCTGATGGTGTTCCATAGCTAAGGATGCTGAGACTGGTTGCCAAAGACTGAGCAAGGGGACAGGAATTTGTTTTCTTTATTGAGTTTCTTTTTTTTATTTTTGAGCAAAACTAATTTTATTGGCAAAGATACTGAGGTTGTCAAAGAACCTTGGGTAGCCAACACACTGGAAAACAAACATTTTTTTCCCCCAATCCTATAAGTTTATATCCCTACACTTTGTGATTTAAGGAATCTTTTGCACCAGATTAAAGACATAGATATGGAGGTCACCATCAAACTTGATAAAGTACACAGAAGGCTTGGCTAGAACTTGGTAAACAACCTTGCTGATCTTTTTGGAACCATCGTCTCTGGTGTAGTGCACCCATTTACCTATTAAGACGTCACTGTCATCATCTGATCTCACCTCAGCCGGAGGAGTCTCTGGAATGATGTGGAGGTTACCTTCCTTGTAGTCATCCAGGAGCTGATAGACGTAGAGGACCGGATCCTTCTTGTAGGTAATGTAAAACCATTCCTTCATGATTGGCACCTGGGCTAGCACCACCCCCTTCCAGTTTTCCTTGGAGCCATGTTTGCCCTCAAATTTATGTTCTACCGCTCTGCCAACCAGGGCGCTGGCGAGGTGGGCATCCCTCACCTGAGAAAACACTACTTTGTGAGGCAAGACCTTAAGATTTATAATCCTCTCATCGCTGTGAAGCTCCTGTCCGTAGACACTGTCAATTCTGTCATACTTCACCAAATAAAGAGAAGGGTTTGTTGGCAGTTGACCTAGAACGATGGCCTTCCATTGGGTGACAGGCTCATTACCTTCCTTTCAACCGTGAGAAATTCTGCAGTCGACAATATTCCTCAGGGCCTGGGAAGAAGGCTTCCTCCTCCTCTTCTTCTTGAGGGATGTCATGCTCAGCCTCTTCAGAGGCATTGTCTTCTACATGGCTGTAGACCTGGTGTGGTAAGCCACAGCAACCCTGGTCCACTGTCCTGTGGCTATCATTCTGTGTTCAGGCTTCATACTTGCCCATTGCCTGGGTTTGAAGATCTTGTCCAAAGAAAATGTATTGAGTTTCTTAGGATGGCTTCTGGCTTGTAGAGGTCTGCCTTCTCAAGATGTGTCCCCATGAACTTCCTTTCTACCTGCGAGTGAAGAGAAAATGAACCCTCTCATCTTCCTTTAAGACCACCTAGCACCACAACGTTGTCACCTTATGGCCACACTATATCTTAGTCACACCCTAAAAGTCCTTCCCTATGACAAGCTTTAGTATTTTGTAGAGAAAACCTCTTATAAACATCACCTGTTAATAACAAAGCCGACAGCAAATGAGCTGAGGCAGGAACCAGGAGGTGGTTCACCGGCAGGAAGTGAGAGGATTCTGGGTAATAGTGAGCAATAAAAGAGAGATATAGGGAGAGCTACAAGAGACAAAGAAGCAGGCCAGGACTGAAGGAAAGGTAGCTGACTATATGGTAGACAGAATAGTTTAAATGGGTTAAATAAGTTAAGAGCTAGTTAGGGAATGGGTCAATGCTTATGGCTGAGGCATTTAATAACTAATTGGTCTCAGAGTGATTATTGATGGGAAAAAAAGGCCAGGAGGAAGAATGCATTATTAAAATTATTATTATTATTATTAATATTATTCTATGTTTCATTATCAAACAGTATCATACAACGGTATAGAAAAGTATAGTTATTGCTTGTTGCTAAATGTAAATAGGTAATCCTAATAGCTGAAACTGCACAATTTGTCATCAGTTGGATATATCTATTGCCAAAGTTTTAGAGATGGAAACCTTTAAGAAACTATTTTCATTTGTATTTAAATGAGCATTTGGAAATAAAACCTTTTCTTAGTCACATTCAATACTAATTTTATCTTGATGTTTCTTGCATCTTCACGAATGCTACTCAAAATCAAAATCAATTGTTCGAAACTGATGTTTTACCTTGTTCTGTAGGATCATTTTAGAGGCAGTGACTGAGTTCCTGCTTAGAATTTTACTCTATAAACTCTGAGCACCACTTTCATTTAGATTTGATATGAAAACAGTCCAAGAAAGAGATGGATAGAGGGAAGGATTTTGACGAACATTCCAGGAAGAAGATCCAATTTGCAGTCGCATTTTTTTCTGAGACCCATGGCCTGTCCTGAATGTGTCTGTCACATGGTGTTTTGCCAGTAGATAACTGTGACAAGGTCTTATTCGCAGTGACATTAATTAGAGCGGCTCATTTCATTCTGTAAGAATTCATCTCAGATATAAAAGTGAACAGGGTACACCAGAATCTGTGGCTCAAGGAACATCACAGAAAAGAGGGCAAAAAGATTTCAAGAGTCCAAAATACCATGGGTCTTGTATAATAGAGTAGTTTTTACAAATGGCTGCAAACCCAAGACTGAAAATATGTCCGTATCAATGGGTATGTTAAAGTCAAAGGGTAAATTTCCCTGGAGGCCCCACCCTATGTGATAGAACAACTGGAATCTAATGACTCTGGAGAGGAAGATGAGCCTCTTTATCGGCTGTCCAGTGGAGAACAGTCAGCTCAACTTTGGGATAAGACTCTGGACCTTGCGACATTAGGATGGCTAGTATGTAAATATCCATCTGTCACACAAATCAGCACTATATGTTACTACAGCCATTAGCCTTCGTGTTCCCCCCATGATGTATCAGGAACTGAAAGAAATCTTCACACTCAGTATTGTATGTTAAGGTTATATTATTTGCTGGTAATATGTAACTTCTTGAGTTCTTGAGATAATAACTCTATTAAGATGAAGTTTCCAGAATTCAGGGATCTTCTTTCGATTAGTATCACAAAAATTCTATATTTAGAAACGCTGCTTGATTGTTTGAGACAGGGCTTCTACTTGATTGCTGGCTTTTCTTTGAACTCATATTATTTCTGCCTCTATATCCCAAGTTTTTGTTGCTGCAGTTTACTTTTTTTGTGACTGCAATGTGGCTTATTTAGTGTAGCAGGTGCAATTACGAGCAGTTTGGGTTCTAAGACTCATTTTATGTTAGAGATGTTGGTCCTGCCTCAGCAGTGAGCTTATCTGTAAATTACCTCTCATGCAGAAAACTAAAAAACCAGCACGCAACTTCTTAATTAAATATATTCTGTGTCTGTCCCCAGGGTAAATGAGAAAAACAAGGCAACTTTATGTCTCTTGTAAGTAAATACATTTCTATGATTGGCACAATCATCTTTCTTTCTTTAAATTAAAACAAAATAAAACTTGCCAGACAATAAATCACTGAGAGTCCCTAGTCAGTAGAATACAATATTCCATCTGTGCCTTATGATTGAGTGATTTGTCTAGGATAATATGATTATCAAATGTGGAGAATACTAAAAACCTTTCTTATATTTTTGTAGAAAGAAAATCCCTAGGTTGAAGAGACGGTCCAACAGTTTAAATCACTCTGAGCCCTTTCAGATTACTGAAGTTCAGGGCCCATCTTCGGAATCAGGTGGCTCACAACCACATTTACCTCCAGTTCTAGAGGACCTGAGGGCCTCTTCTAGCCTCTGAGTGCTCTTACACACACATGTGTGGACCCAAATATATCTACATGAATATGAAATACACATATGAACATAATATATTTAAAAAGTAAAATATCAAAAGTTACTATATTCTGAGAGAGAAAAGTCAAATCATACTCAGGCATAGTTTATAGTCTTGAGAGTGCCATTAGGTTTATAGTATCAAATTCAATAAAAATGCTTGTCTTAATAGTAAGAAATGCTAAACCTTAAGTTTCATTGATAATTTTCTTGTATAAAATACCTGCTCTATACTTATGAACTCAGATTGGAGAAGGAAAGCAAGTATATTCCTTACAGTTTGTAATGTATTGATAACTAGATTTATTTCCTTGTAATTGAACAATTTATGATAGGTTTTATTTATAACTTAACTGCCCAGACATGTCACTTAATGAAGAAAGAAATTGGTAAAGAAAATGACTAACTTTTTAAAAAATGGTTATTTTAAGCTAGGGTTATAATTATATGTCTCTAAGATGAACATCAGAATTCACCCACTAAGTGTGCAAATAAATATTTCAAATCATCACTTTCTGGATTCTCTAATATAATTCTTTTTAAAAAAAAATCTCAATACCACTTCAAGGTCTCTAACAGACTTGTCTCTATCTTCAATATCAGTGATCAATTATTTTTTTCTTTTTTTTTAAATTTTATTTTTAATTTTCTTTTACATTCCATATTTCATTCCCTGCTCCCCATCTGCCCTCTGACTGCTCCACATCCCATCTCTCCTCCCTACTCCACCCCATCTCCATGTAGATGCCCCCACCCCCTACTCCACCTGACCTCTAAACTCCCTAGGGCCTTCAGTCTCTTGAGGGTGAGGTACATCATCTCGGAATGAACACAGATCCAGAAGTCCTCTACTGTATGTGTGTTGGGGGCCTCCTATCAGCTGGTGTATGCTGTCTGTTTGGTGGTCCAGTGTTTGAGAGATCTCAGGGGTCTGGATTAATTGAGACTGCTGGTCCTTACCAAACAATATACTATGGTGTTCAAGGTCACTGCCTCTGAAGTTAGAATCAAAATAGGCACGTCTGTTACTAATTTATCTTTTCTGTATTTTAATTTTTAACTTGTAAATAGTAAAAAAACAAGATATCTACCTAAAAAAAGTACTGGAAGATTTAATGAGTGTAAACATTTTGGAAGATGAGGAAAGAATTCTGAAGTCCTATGTAGCCCTAAGTGCTGTTATGATCTTATATAAATTTATCAAAATTCTATGAATTTTTAATTCTGATTTTTAATATTAAGAACAACCTCAAGGCTTAGAAAATTGGATTTTTTAAATCCATTTTCACAGATCTTTGAGGTATCCAGAATTAAGAGTTAGACTACTTGATTCAAAGGCTAATGTGGTTTATTCTTGTGCTGTGCTTGTGAAATTTTTCAGATGAATTCTTTGTGGTCTTTAAGCTTCTCATGGCCTGGACAAAGTGATATTTTTAGCACTGGTAAAGGTATAATAAGCTTAAAACTTACATATAGATACTAACTTCCCATCTTTTTGATATTTAAAATACAGGGCTTCATTCCACAACTCAGGATTTCCTTCACCTTGTAACTTTTCTGGCTTGAATCTGAGGGAATAGGATTATTGATATGTATTATCACAACTAGTTTTGTGTGAATATTTAATTTATTCTACAAAACAAAAGCTAGAAATTCATCTAAAGAATGGGTGTGGCTTTAAATAACTTTTTTTTTTAGGATTTAAAGAAGGAACATTTTCTTCAAATAGTAATAACTAAAAGGGCGTTTCAAGTTTATACAAAATAAAATGATAAAAATCTGCATGTGTCTTAAAAATAACATTGGCAGTGTATTCAGCACACTTAAAAAATTTAGTAGCCATTTTCCATCCTGAAGTTCTTGATATGTACATTGAAAACTGAAAAAGGACTCCTGTGCATCTTTACGTCCCTAGCCCACACTACAAGAAAGCCAGATCATCCATCCCAAAGACCTGTGGAGTGGATTAACTGTATAGTGCAATCACACTGAAATTTTCTGTTTTCTTTAGCTGATGTCTTGTTGGCTTTGTAAAGCAGACTTAGTTTTAGAATCAAAAATTGTAAGTGCAAAAATGTCTGACCTCTAGTATAATAAATGTGGAATATGCATATTCAGGGTAATCTAGAATGAAGTCTCACTCCTTATATTCAAAGGGACAGGCACTCAGCCTTGTTCTAGACAGATTCACACTCATTACGTCATCACAGAGATAGTAAATAATCGATCTCTTGGGGATTTTTTTTTTAAAGTCACGTGTGAAAGGTATATCAATAAGCTACAGATTGATACTTTAAACTATGGGTAGGTATCTGTGCTGAACGGTCACAAGAAGGGACATGAGTGTCAGGGAACCCAGTAGCATAAAGTAAAAAGTTACCTGAACACAGATTTATAGCAGTGTGTGCTAAATCTTCTTTATGAGCATCATTTCTAAAAGGTTATGTAGAAATGTAATTACGGTAAAATAAGATCTCTAATGTGCACGGCTTTACACCATTCATTTATACAGACCTGTTAAATATTTCCTTTCCCATACTTTCTTTGGAAGATGAAGAAGATGCTAATGCTTACAAAAAACATTGTCATTCACGTGTTTCAGTGTGGAAAAAAATAAATAAAACAAAATGTATATGGATGTGTGTGGAAATCAGCACTTCCCCCTTATCAGCAAGAAGACACAATGTTATGAAAGTGATAATACCTTCAAAATCTGACTGCATCATATAAAACTAACAGTAAATCTCACTAGGCAGCTTACAAAAACCAGAATCAGCCATTACCCCTAGTTTTATATGGCACTAAAATACCTGAATTTAGTTCTACATAATTCAGAGATACAAATATCAGTCGCTAACTATATTGCTACAATTTTCCTTGGAAACAACAGCAAGAAATTCTTCAACTAGCATAGTATTTCAGAAAAAGGAGATTAAGACATAGTTTGTCTTATTTTGTTGATAGCTTTTTATTTATTTTGTTCTTGGTATTTTATTTTTTAATAATAATAGTTATTGTTATTATTTACTGTTATATTTGTTGCTATATTATTTCTTAATAATTTTATTCTCTATATAAAGATATATATGTTTCTTTATTATTGTTTTAATAATATTTTATATTATATAAAATATAGTATACATAATATAATATATAATGTAAAGTATTAAATATATAATAATAATTATAATTTTTATTTATTGTGTGGCAAAGAGGAGCTTCATTGATTAGGGGTGTTAGCTAGCCAAATATTATCAGTGGGATAAGATTTAGAATGGAACTGGAATTATGCTGACCAAGGAAAGTGGTAGTAGTACATTTTCTTCTTCCATTTCATGACATCACTAGAAGTTGACTAGCTTTTGGGAGCAGGTATGATTGCCCTCCTATTGAGTGGGCCTTAAATTCCATTAACAGCAGGTGGGTACCACCCCCTTGTGAGTGACACTTACTGCTCCTTTATGTCTATCTTGTCACACTGGCCATTGTTGTGCTTTGTAGATGTTATTACTAAATAAGACTCTTAATTGGTTGCCTTCCCTGGCAACTTATGTAGTCTTTTCTAGTATCTTGGGAGCTAGACCACACAAAGGAGGGTGTCAGACTAGATCCAACTGGAAATGTCTTAAGTCACATGTGCTAAGTATACAGTGTTTTCAGCAGTGGATACTTTCCTTCATCCCCTGAGAGGCACCTAAGGGCAAAAGCAATCGTCTGTATTATAGGCGTCATGTGGACTACTTTGACCATTTCAGAGAAGATTCAGTATGCCTAGTACTATGGGCTTGTTAGGTGTTCAGTCTATGGTTCAGGTGAGCATATTGTCAGCTCACATGGCACAATTTCCTTTCAGACATATGTGTGCATATACAATGTGCAGCTATATGGATTGTGTATAATTTCAGAGAAGTATAAAATAGTAATGCTATTTGAGAATTTATTATATAACTTTGCTGTTATTTGTCCCTCCTCCCAGGTTCATGGATCTGTCACATGAATATGGTGAATATCATCATCTTACCAAAAGGAATCTACAGGTTTATTGCAATCCCTCCCCCAAATAACCACAGAATTGTTCACATATATAGGAAAACAAAACAAAACAAAACAAAACAAAACAAAACAAAATTCACATGGAACCATGAAAGACCCTGAGTAGACAAAGAAACCTGTACGGAAAAAAAAAAAAAATACCGAATCCCTGAAGTTGCATGTGCTCAGCGTGCTGTGCCATTTGACATGAGGAAAAAGAGAGGAGCCAATGGGACTGAGCTCCTGGCCAGAGGCTCCAGAGATGAATGTTTCTCTATCATTGGCTGCAGATAGATCTGACTCCTTGACTGTATAGTTTACTAGATTCCTGTTCTCTGGCCAGCTGTCCATTAGTACCCTCTTCAGATTGTACCCCCACTGAGTATTCAATCCCCTTCTTCAGTGGCCCTTTCAACTTCATAGACTTCCTCTACTGTATATAAGATCTCTTGCAATACTTAGCTATTCTAGATAAACTTTAAGCTCAAGTGGCTAGGGACCCCAGTCACATGAGCCATTTGTGGAAAAGTAGTCAAATCCAGGGAATGGGAGTGACAGCTCCATTTCTTTGGCATCTCTAACTTAAGAGCTTTCTCTTGTGCTCATTAATTAATTTGTAACATTGATACTTATGTATCAGTTTACCTACTCATGGTGAGTCTTTATTATTTACAGTTTCAGAAAATAGTAAAAAAAAAAAAACCCTTAAAACCTAAAACAAACTAAACACATTAACACCTGCTTTGAAGAGGTAAATCAAAGACCACAGCTCAGGGCTGCTATGTTGGATCACTCATCCATGTATAAATCCCTAGAGTGACAAGTGCATTCTTTTCATAGATGGGTGATAACAGCTGGAAACTGCAGTGTTCTTGAGAATTTCAAATCCCTGCATGTTGTATGTTAGTGTCTCTTTTCAACTTAAATCAGTTCTGTTTCATAAAGAAAGCATCCAAATCAGAAAAACCTTTCATTAGAAGAAATAGCATCAACTTAGAAATTCAACTTAACACCTCTCCATCTCTTAAATGCTCAAAGAACAAACACATGCTTCCAAATTCTCACTTTTGGACTGTATTTATTCGCAAATTAAACTGACGCCCACCTGGTATTATAGATGTAAAACATCACCCTTCAAGTTGAGAGGGACAGCACATTGATCATGCTTTTACCATGCCGGGTAGCCAAGTGACTTCTATGCTATCAGGGGGTGCAGTGAACAGCAGGAGAATAAGCAGCTGATGGATTGAGCCACAGGACCTGGCAGCTCCAGAATGTGTGGATTTTTGGAGCACACTTCTCTCTGTACCCACTTGGATAAATGTGAATGAAAAACCATCTAATTTTCCAATTGATAAAGCAAATACTCATGGAAGGATATCCCAAGGGCAAGCACTGCCTTGTAACACATATGGTCCAGCATCTGTGCAACTCATCTTCCAACCTCCGGGTGAATGTAGGATGCATTTCTCAGGGCAAATGAGTGACTCCTCAGGAGACAAAACAGGTAACAGAGGACAGAGAATGTCTTTAAAAACACTGCTGTGTTCGCTTGATATTGCTCATGGGAAAGGTGAAATTAGTTTGCTTTTAAAAGTTAACATGATTAGTTTGAAGGTGAAGATTTTTCATTGCCTACAATACAGTAAGAATTATCATGCTGCTTACTAAGTTATTCTAACTAATAAATAGGAAGGTGCTTTGTGTGGCGAATAAAGAATGATTGAGATGCCAGGTGGAAGAAATGAGAAAAATATGTATTGTCCATTTGGTGTTCCTCTTAAATGTTTCTATTACAGGCAGAACATAAAAACTTCACTTGATCTTAACCACAGGCTGGGAAGAGATTTCATGGCAATACCAGAATTTGAGGTAACTCTCAGTCTTCAGCTCTTTGGTGACAAGGTTTTGTTCTACATAGTGATCTCAAGCATAAAATCTTTAAAATAAATATATATAACCTTGGAACATGGCCTCCTCATAGAGAATATCATGAGATGCAAATGGAAACATGTTAGTATAGCCCCAGGATAAAGGTGCTGGTAAGAAAGATGGACAGAGGGATGTTCTGGGAGATATGGGTAGCAGTTGTGAAGATGCATCCAGCAGATACTGTAGAGTTCTGGCTGCTAGATGCCTCCAGATCTCTCCAACCACTTGCCAGGCATCCAGCAGCTATTTTTATTGCTACTCTGGCACATTACTCATGTCTACTGTAACTCTCTTTCCTCACTGAATTATGTGCTTCTTCCTAACTTCCTCACACACATTTCTGTTTCTGTAAAAAAAAAATAGGTTTAGTGTGCTTTGGGGATTCTCGGTTCTCCTCGCCATCCTCTATTTTTACCCTTTTCTTTAAACTTTAGTCTTTTCACATGTAAATGTCTTGGCATGCTAAGGGCGCTCTGTGTCTAACATGGTTACTATTGTATGCCTCATTCCTTCTCTCCCAACACAGTCTTACCCTCTCTTTGTTGTCTTTCTACAGATAAATGAGAGTCTGATCAAGCATGCTGACAACCGTAAACTGCACATCATCATGGACTCTCCCTTTCTTGATACCTCAGACTCTCTCATCATAAATTTCTGCTTCTATGTGTCTCCAAGTTCAGTTTTTCCCTGTCAAACTTAAACTCAGATCTTCTTCTGGAGGCTTTCTAATTTTTTATTTTTTAGTTTTACTTAGGACTGCTATTGCTGTGAAGAGACATCATCATCATAGAAATAGTATAATTTCATTTATTTAACTGGGACTGGTTCAGAGGTTTAGTCTATTATCACTATGTTGGGAAGAATAGCACAATGCTGGAGAAGGAAATGAGAGTTCTATATCTGGATCAGCAAACAGAAGGAAGAAAGAGAGCACAACTGGGCCTGGATTGAGCATTTGAAACCCCAAACGACCCCCAGCGACACACTTCCTCCAACAAGGCCATACCTAATCCAACAAGGCCATGTATCCTAATCCTCTCAAATAATATCCCTCCCTATGGCCTTTGGAGTAAATTTTCATTCAAACCACCATACCATTTGTCAGCTCAGCCTATAATACTATGAACATACTTTACATATTCACTAAAATATCAGGAATTTGTTTGGCCAATTGACATTGGCTTTTCCCTGAAATCTTTATTCATCACATCCCATTACCTTTATCTAAGTCTCTTATCATCTCATCTTAAAATATTATATATTCAACATGAGTAGATGAAATGGGATGGAAAACATGTTTCTGTCCAGGATGAGAGAATCTAGGCAGTTATACATTGGAGTTCACTGAATCAATGTTGGCTATATCATGTAATAAACATACACACTAGCCACAGTGATCTCAACATTTTCAATTTTCCTACTTTGAGGCAGACATCTATACCTGTAATATAGATAATAAACCCATTTCTTGCCACTGTAGCTTCATCAGGAGTATTTGAAAAATGGAAGCTCACATCCCTGAGAGTTAGGACTCAGAGTAAGTAAAAGAGAGCAAGATGCATGTCACCATGTTTTTGAATCTTAATTTCAGGAAATGACATCACATCCCATCCCATTCCTCACATTCTCTTAGATGGAAGGATATCACTAAGGTCCATGCTTGGAAAAGAGGAAGGATAAAACATCTACAGGTGTCAGTGGGGCATCACTGGGGTCTGTCTAAGGTAATCTACCATAATCAGAGATGTACAGACTCTTCTGTGCCTTCTACTTTGCCTTTTTTTCCAGTGTGCATATTAGACTGTACTTTTTAGGTTTATTGAATCTGATTTTGGAATACTGTTTCTTGTTTTGAAGCACTTTTCTGTTCGTAGTCAAACTGAATAGTTTTTAATCTACATTCCAAATCCACCAAAGGCAAAAGCGGAACCATAAGAATTTCCACAGACTTGTTTTTATTCGTCTTGTGCCTTTGTATTTACCACTGTTATAGATGCACTAGACGATGCTGAATTTATTAGTGTATGAATTTTCTATTAGAACAGACTTGCTTATTTTTTTATTTTGTTTTTGTGCTTTAACTGACGGCAGGACCTAGTGTGCTCTTATCAGCAGTTTACCACTGAGCTATGTTCTTAACATGTGAATTTCCCAGAAGAATATAAGTTCTTTGAAGGCATGGACTCTATTATATCAATTGTTCATTGGATAAATATCGTGGGTATTTTTAACTGATTAAGCTCATAATAATATTGGCTTTGTGGTTAATTACATTCGATTTATGGTGTATCACTAAGGTTGTGTTCTTAATTGTATGACTCGAAGAATTTTACAAGTGAAATAAGGTATAGTCAGTTGTAGCTATCTAGTGTTCACCTAACATGATGTAAGTTATAGGAGTATGATACTAGATAAATTATATTTTCCTTGAAGAAGATTACAGCTTAAGTGTAGCAGCTTATTCTGTAAAGAAAATAGGTTGGGTATACACATCAGCTTTGCCATCCTCAGATGTGTTTAAGTGAGAAGTCTCTCATTTTTCTCTGTTGTTTAATAATGCCCATAATTACTTCAGACTATTGTATTTAGTTTTTTCGTAATGTAATATTTTAGTGTCAGGATCATTGTGCTGAGTATTTTTTTTACTAACTTTTAGGATACAAAGAGCTGGGGTTTGTCATGTCATTTTACACACAGATGATTATACTTTGCTCTTGTTTTTTCCTCTTCTCCTGAGGCCCTTCCTCATCCTGTATCCCTGCCTCCATTTTGGTCTGTTTTGTACCCCTATCAAACTGTCTTCCTCCTGACTTCATGTACTGGTGTGCAATTACTGTCTTCTCATACCCTATCTAAAAATCTCTGGCAACCTTCATGCAGACAGAGAAGTGGGGGAGATAGGGTATTTTAAGGCTAGAAATTTTTTATACGAGAGAAAGGAAAACATTCAATATTTTTCTCCAAATTGCTTTCTTTCTCTTTCTTCCTCTCTCTCTCTCTCTCTCTCTCTCTCTCTCTCTCTCTCTCTCTCTCTCTCTCTCTCTTTCTTCTTTTTTGTAAGATGTTCAGTTCCATCCACTTTTCCTGCAAATGTCATGATTCTATCATTTTAAATTAAATGATATATCCAATCGTTATTTAAATTGAAGATGATAAAAATAACTGAGGATAACTATTTAACTAATGCTACTTTCAGACTTGGATGTCTGCTAATGATGAAGTCAGAGAGTCTTATATCCCAGTACAGACATTTAGAGATGTGCCTAAATTTATATCCATTGTGTTTAAATGACATTTCAACACATTTTTCAGTGAGAAAGTTCTGAAGTATCAATCAACACAAGCATCTGATTCCCTTTTAGGACATTTTACATCTCAGCATATTATCTTCATTTTAAGTTATTTTTTACTCCACTATATTTTTTCTCATTTTGTCACAAAGGCATTAACAAAAGAAAAGGAAACCAACCATTATAAGAATTTGCTGTGATCATGTAGGGCAATACAAACTGATTTCTAAAATTAGAAATGCCTAACCAAGGTGTTTAGATTCTCAAGGTTAAAAAACTAAACATGAAAAGTCAGATACCAGCAGATACTTAAAAGCTGAATAAAGAAGTTAAATGCCATTAGCAACCACAGAGTTTTAGAGAAAAAAAAAGCTCCAGTTTGTAAGCCAATTTATGTCAATGTTCAGGAAAGTGACATTTTATATTGATGATTACATAGAAGATTTCCTGTGTCCCAAGATATAGCTGTCAATGCTAAATTAAATTTTCCTCTATATGCTTTGTTCAAGTAAATTCAAAACTCCTATCAAGGGGCTGATTCTGATATAGCCAATATGCGAAATTTTAATTTAATAGTAAGTTGGAGACACACTCCTGAGGCCAGCAAAGGTGTTTCTCAAACAACAATGGATGAAATAATTAGGAGAAGTAAAGAAGGGAAGAATTCAGAGTTACCACTCTGGAAGTGAGAAGGCAATAGCCCCCCATGGAGAGTGCTGGCCCAGAAAACAGCTGTCCCTGAGCGAAGGCAAGCAGAAGTGGGATGAATTTGAGAAGAATTCTAAGAAGGAAAGGTTCTGACAAGACTGTGAGGTGTCTGCCTTCAGTGAGAGGAAAGCACCTGGAGAAGATAGAAAAGATGGTACTTGCAGAGTGAATAATGTCCTCCATTCCTTTCCATTGCTGTGACAAAGTGCTCTGCACAAATGACAGCTTGGGAGGGAAACGGTTAATTGGCTAACTTCAGGTCACAGTTAATCCTATAGAAAAGTCAGGATAGGAATTCAGAAACGTGAAGCAGAAAAATGATGACAAAATGATAGTTGTTAACTTGCTCACAGGTTCATGCCCATTTATAGTTTTCTTATATACCTTACCCATGGAACTGGCCACCCAGAGGGTTCCAAGCTTCCTTCATCAGTTAAGAATCATAACAGTTCCCCACAGACATGCCCACACAGCAGTCTGATCTGGAAAATGTCTCTATTAAAGATTTCCTTCTCTGGTAACAGCTGCATCTAGAAAAATAAAAATAGATTAATAATTATCTAACCGAATAAAATGCAGTTCCAAATGAATGAATGTCTTCAATTTAAGAGCAGATACTATGTATCTGGTAGAAGAAAGAAGAAGAACTTAGTGATATAGGAAAGGATATTCTGATTTGCTTTTTTCCTCTTCGTTTTACTGCAGGCTTTACTTTTTTATTTTTAAAAGTTTTGAAGGTATACTTATAGCATTTCTTCATTCCCTTTCCTTCCTCCAATCTCCCACATATACACCTTTCTGCTCATTTTACATTTATATGTATATATACATATTTACATAATATGTAAAAGCATGAAATTATACACACACACACACACACACACACACACACACACACACATACATATATATATATATATATATATATATATATATATATATATAGTTTATGCTTTCTTCTATCAGTTTTAGTTTCTCAGGTTACATATTAAGTCTTTGACCCATTTGGAGTTGGTTTTGGTGCAAGGCAACAAATGTGCATCTTATTTCACATTTTTTGCAAGTGTTCAAGTTGCTGGAACATACTTCGCATGTTACTGTAGGAGAAAAGTACCCAGAAAACAAACTTGTGACCTACAACAGAGACCGGTCTACAAGATATACTGGTGCAATAGTGGCTCAAACATTATGTGAGTAACCTACCATGGGATCCATCCCATAATCAGGCACCAAACCCAGACACTATTGCATATGCTAGCAACATTTTACTGAAAGGACCCTGATATAGCTGTCTCCTGGGAGGCTATGCCAGTGCCTGGCAAATACAGAAGTAGATGCTCACAGTCAGCTATTGGATGGAACACAGGGCCGCCAATGGAGAAGCTAGAGAAAGCACCCAAGGAGCTGAAGGGGTCTGCAACCCTATAGGTGGAACAACAATATAAACTAATCAGGACCCCCAGAGCTCATGTCTCTAGCTGCATATGTATCAGAAGATGGCCTAGTCAGCCATCATTGGGAAGAGAGACCACTTGATCTTGCAAACTTTATATGCCCCAGTACAGGGGAACACCAGGGCCAAGAAGTGTAAGTGGCTGGGTAGGAGAGCAGGGTGGGAAGAGGGTATAGGGGACTTTCAGGGTAGCATTTGTAATGTAAATGAAGAAAATATCTAATAAAAAATTGAAAAAAAAAAACCAGTCCAATCCATGAGATAGAACTCCTATAACACTGCTAAAGTAACCAAGGGCCTGAGACTAGGTCATTGACTATGGGAAAATCTACTATTATTATTCTCCTAAAGTAATGTAACAAGTTAAGGACCTCTAGTGACATATTGCTATACCCATAGATCATATTATGGCTCAGTCCTCTTCAGAGTAGCTACTTCAATGTATTAAAGAGACCCATAACAGAATAAAGTGCATATAGTGAGAGATGAGGGAGTACTCAGTTCTACATGTGATTCATCATCAAACCCCTCCCATCAAAGCTCAAGGATCTTTGCAGAAAGGGAGAAGGAAAGGATGGGAAGTAACAGAGGTGGAGGATGGCCCCAGTGAAAGTGTCTTCCAGACATGGCAGGCCTAATACCCCTATGAACTTACAGAGAGTGACAGCATGCACCAATGCACACGAGCTGACTAGGTCCAAACCAAACCAAATCCCAGGATAGAGAAGGAGAAGTGAATACAAATACTATACCTACCAAAAAGCTAATTGAAAAATGCACTCCTTCTGGGAAGGAGAAAACACATTTTCTTCAATGTTATGTCATTGTGTAGAGCAACCATATTCCAGGGCAGGACCTATGTCCAGGAGAAGTTGACCAATGCAAAACAGATTACCCTTTGGTGTGCTATTTGATTTGTTTAGGGTTTTTCCCATTTTTTACATTTTGGTTTGCCTGTTTTCATATTTTGGTATTTGTCTATTTCCTATTTTTTTAGAGAAGGATGGCATGAAGTTGGTAGGTAGGAAGGTGAGAGTTATCTGGAAGGAGTAGGAAGAGGAAAGAGAATATGATAAAAATATACTATGTAAAACAAATTTCAATGGCCTCCCCTTCAGTCCCTGCTCCACACTTTGTCTCCATATTTGCTCCTGTGAGTATTTTGTTCCCCTTTCTAAGAAGGACCAAAGAACCCACATTTTGGTCTTCCTTCTTCTTGAGCTTCATGTCATCTGTGAATTGTATCTTGGGTATTCTGAGCTTTGGGGTTAATAATCATGTATCAGTGAGTGCATACCATGTGTGTTCTTTTATGATTGGGTTCCCTCACTCAAGATGATATTTTTTAGTTCCATCAATTTGCCTAAGAATTTTATGAAGTCATTGTTTTTAATAGCTGAGTAGTAGTCCATTGTATGAATGTACCACATTTTCTGTATCCATTCCTCTGTTGAAGGACATATGGGAGCAGAGACTCAAGGAAAGACCTTCCAAAGACTTCCTCACCTGGGGATCCATCCCATTTACAGTTACCAAACCCAGACACTATTGTGGATGCCAACAAGTGCATGCTCACAGAAGCCTGATATAGCTCTCTCCTGAGAGGCTTTGCCAGATCCTGACAAATACAGAGACAGATGCTCACAGCCAACCATTGGACTGAGCATGGGGTCCCCAATGGAGGAGTTAAAGAAAGGACTGAAGAAGCTGAATGGGTTTGCACCCCATAGGAAAAACAATATCAACCAACCAGACCCTCCAGAGCTCCCAGGGACTAAACCACCAACCAAGAACTATACGTGGAGTGACCCATGTCTCCAGCCACATATGTAGCAGAGGATGGACTTGTCAGGTATCAATGGGAGGGGAGGCCCTTGGTTGTGTGAAGACAGGTAGGTGGAAGTGGGTGGGTGGGTGGAGGAACACCCTCATAAAAGCAGGGAAGAGGGGTGGGATAAGGGGTTTCCAGGGGGAAACCAGGAAAGGGGATGACACTTGAAATGTAAATAAAATATCCAGTAAAAAGAAAAAAAAGAAAAAAAGCAGAAAAAACAAATTTAAATATAAATTTAAAAAACAAAATAAAGCTGTAAAAGACTTAGTCAACTGCCTTCTCTAAAAAGAAAATATATATAGCTTAAAATGTATTGTAGAACAAATAGTTGACATGAAATGCTTAAATAAATAATAGATATAAGAAAGAAAGTGAAAGATAAATGTATTATGAAGCTGAATATCGATTATATGTGGTGAGTAAAGAATTGTTTAGGATGGTGTACATTTTATGTACCCGTGTTCATTGATTAAAAACACATATACATGTGAAATATTCAGATATTCTAAAGTAAAGAATAAACTTTCCAATTGATGACTTATCTATCTTTTATGAATTTTCATATAACTACATTTTCTCTATATCTTAAACCCTTGGAAGGTTTATTTTTATTTTATAGTTTTTTTTCTTTTTTATTGATGTTATAGAATAGAACAGGCTGTTTCTTCCAATTAAATATGCATAATATAAGGTTACTTAGCACCTGTCCTTATTGTCCTTATTTTATTTGATATGGGAGATATATTTGTTCAGGTTTTTTTTTTTTTTTTTTTTTTTTTTTTTTTGTTCAAGTTCCGTGGCTTAAGATTTGAAACATTTGGATATACACTGTTCTTCTATGCCCGCCACATACTAAAAACACTCATAGTTAGCATTGTCAGAAGTGAATGAAAGAAAGCAAATTTACATTTTGCCTATTAATCACTCTGATGTCAGCAAGAACAGTAGTAGATTTTCCCTGGTAAGGAGTATGTGATGATTACTCAGGTATTAAAATTCTCACCATAATATATGTTCAAAACTGCTTACTTCCCACGATTCATGTCTAGAAGAGCTTGTTTTTAGAACACTTAGAATTTATGGAAGGAAAAAAATAGATAATTATAAAGGAATTTGTTATTAAAATATTAGAACAGCTGCTCATAATTGTAATACCTTCATTTTAGATACCGAGGACGGAAGTTTGCTATGACACCAAGGCCAGCTAGATTTGCACAGTGAATTGTAGGCAAGCCTGGGCTACAGACTGAGATTCTTTTAAAATGAATAAAAGAGGAAAATAGAACCAGAAAACTGAATTGATTTGTCATATAACTCATTTGAAATCTGTCTTTGCCACAGTGGTGTATCAGAATAGGCTCTAATCTGTCAGCCATAGTCTCTTCCATGAGCATCCTGCTCTCAATATAAAATGACTTGTGCTCCTATGAAAATCAGCTCCCTAAACTGTGGTTCCTTAAGGAGATAATTGGTTGAGTTACCCACATAGAATCCTGTGATCCTTATGGCAAGTCCCACCCTGCTTTTCTCCAAGATTAAAACTTTTCACAGTTGAACCTAAGTTGTGCAACTACAGTTATTATCATCAGCCTTGTCTCCTCCTATACTTCTTTGTGCCATTTAGTCTCTAGCCAATTAATGTTTAATTGTCCATTTCCTCTTTGCTTAGAATTTCTTTTTACCTAAATAATCATTTCTTTAAATCTATTGTGTCATCATAGGTGACTACCTAATAACCTTCCCTGGCTTATTTTGTGTCCTTTCAACAAGCTCTTTCCTATTTTTCGGGGAATGTGAACCTAATGTGCTATTATCTTGATCACTTTTTGGAGTGTAAAATATTAGTATTTACCTTGACACTATATACAGATCTCTGTGCCTCCATACTTATAATAAAAAGTGTTAAAATAGAACACAGTAGTAAAAATGTAAAATTACCTCCCTATAACTCAGCTCAAAATGGCATTTCTCATGACATTATATTTATGATAAGGATTTTCAAAACTCTTAGACTTGTAAAACTTAAGTTCCAAACATGTAATCATTTATTAATGACTTATAGCTTCAGAACAAAGTGCAAATGATATTTATTGTCAATGAATTGTAAAAGGGAATGTGTAGGATAGGTATTAAATGTGAATCATGGTGTCTTCACCTTACACAACCAATGTGATAATAAGAAATAAAAATAAAATAAGACTAAAATAAAAGGGAAATGGGATAGAAGATTAAGAATCAATTTTGAAAAATACTTTTTCATGAAATAGGATTACATCACTTTTTCCTACCTTTCGTCCCTCCAGTTCCTCCCAGATACCTTCCATTCAACCTCTTCCTTATGCCCCTACTCTCAAATTGATAGGCTTTTGGCCAGTATCCTAGGTCTGGTAAGGTGGTGGACATTAGAAAACAATAGAAATACACATAAACTCCAGATGAGTGTGTGTGTGTGTGTGTGTGTGTGTGTGTGTGTGTGTGTGTGTGTGTGTGTGTTATAAACACATGTGATGAGTTGAAATCATGTTACTGGTTATCCAGAATCATTCAGTGTTGAAACCATAAATAATACCAATAGTACCCCAGAGAGATTCATAGAAGAGGTAGCAATGGCTTTGCTCATTCTAGAGCTTTTTGTTTTAACTGTATGTTCTAATAAGTAAATAGAATACATTATTATAGTCCTTAACATGCAGTATTACTTAAGTACATCAATTTTAAATATCTTTCACTTTACTGAGACTAGAAAAATATTTCTCTATTTTCTTAGGTGATTAATATCCAGTAATCATTTTGAATGTGTTTCTTTGTCTATTATGATGCTAGTTAAGAAATAAAATAATTGGCCCAGAGAGAGATTCTTTCCCTACTGAAGTAGTATGTCAGATTGGCTGGACAAGTGCCTATCTGGAAACAAATTGCAGACCACAGGACTTGATGATTATTTCTGCTATTTAAAGTGTGTTAACCTTTGCAGAGTTTGTTTGCATATGTTAGTTGGAATTAATAGCTCCTTGGAAGAATGATGTAAAATTTAATTGTGATAATTTGAATATTGCTCTTAAACAATTACTATTTTCAAGGTTTTTTTTTTTTTTTTTTTGGTTCTTCTGATCTTTTCTTTGCTTTAGTGTTGGCTGTAACAGGGTGAGTATGTGAGGAGTTAGATTGGATGATGTCAAGTCCTTGGTTGCAACATCACACTATGTTGTAATTAGGAACACACATATCTTCCTTCTCATTCACATGAAGTTATCTCAAACTTTTGTAGTACTTTTTAGCTAGGATATACTTTCAGATGAATATTTCCTTTCCATATCTGACATGTTTCCCCCTTGACTAGCCTTATTTCTTTTAGTGTCCTGTATTGGTTGAGTTTTTTAAAATACTCCAATAGTTTCTTGTCACTTTCACTGATCTGACTTCCTTAAGGGCATTAAGGTCTCGGTCATTATGAATGAGCAGAATATTTTTTGAAACACACATGATATCTTGTTATTATGCATAATAAAACCACCTTTCTTTTACTCTTTGGAGAATATTTATTTAGTATGCCTCTCTGTGTGCATATGTGTGCGTGTATTTGTATGTGAGTATATGTGTATGCGTGCTGTAACAGAACACACTTGCAGGTATCAGTTCTCTCTACCATGTGATGCCAGTAGATCAAACACTGGTTGTCAAGTCTTACACCAAGCACGTTTACCCACTGAGCCATTCTACTGGTACAAGAACCACTTCTTAGCATTTCTTCCTAAAACATAATTATTAACTTACATGAAATAATGCTATCAATAAGTTCATGGGATGTAAACAAAATATACTTTGAGAGTTCTCTCCAGGCTGCAGGATCTTGGGATCACCTCAGGATCACAGGACCTCATGATCACCTCCGGATCATGGGTGAGTGGAACGCAGCAACAGCTTCAAGAATCACGGAGCGTCTTGTGCCAGCAAGAACAGGGACAAAGAACCCCACCCAACCAGAGGCTGGTATCCATTCCGGTTGGGGCCACCCCCACCATCTTCCTTCTGAGCCCAGCAGAGGCCGCTAAGGGCTCCAGAGTGCTCTCCATGCCGCAGGACCCCTAGTACACCCAGGACCTCGTGATCACCTGAGAGCACATGGGCGATAGAAGCAACAGAGCTTCTTGGTCAGTGTCCCATTGGGCCTTCATCCTCAGCCAGGAGGCAGAGCTGAGACACAGACCCCGGGGCATATTCCTTGCCAGAGAAGAGTCAACCTACAGGGAGGGTTCTGACACCAGAACTCAGGAGGTAGATGAGAGCTCCAGACTGCTGGACACCTGCCCTGCAAGAAGAGAGCTTGCCTGCAGAGAGTGCTCTGACCTCTGGAACTCAGGTGAGAGTTGGGATCCCAGGAATGCTGACAGAGGCTAACAGAATCACAGGAGGAACAAGCTCCAACCAGAGACACCTTGAACATTAACACCAGAGATTTCCAGATGGAGAAAGGCAAACATAAGAATCTTACTAACAGAAACCAAGAACACTGGGCATCCTCAGAATGCAGTAAACCAAACACAAAGGGTCCTGGATACCCCAACAGACCCACAAAGCAAGACGTGGATTTAAAATCATATCTCATGATGGTGGTAGAAGATTTTAAGAAGGGCATTAATAACTCATTTAAAGAAATGCAGGAGAACACTGCTAAACAGGTAGAAGCCCTTAAAGAGGAAGCACAAAAATCCCTCAAGGAATTACAGCAGAACACTGCTAAACAGGTAGAAGAAACACAAAAATCCATTAAAGAATTACAGAAAAACACAGCCAAACAGGCAATGGAATTGAACAAAGCCATCCAAGATCTAAAAATGGAAGTAGAAACAATGAAGAAAATCCAAAGGGAGACAACTCTGGAGATAGAAACCCTATGAAAGAAATCAGGAACCATAGATGTGAGCATCAGCAACAGAATACAATAGAGATAGAAGAGAGAATCTCAGGTGCAGAAGATTCCATAGGGAACATGGACACAACAAAGAAAATGCAAAATGCAAAAAGATCCTAACTCAAAACATCCAGAAAATCCAGGACACAATGAGAATACCAAACCTACAGACAATAGGAGTATATGAGAATGAAGATTTTCAACTTAAACGGCCAGCAAATATCTTCAACATAATTGTAGAAGAAAACTTTCCATACCTAAAGAAAGAGATGCCCATGAACATACAAAAGCCTACAGAACTCCAAATAAACTGGACCAGAAAAAAAAATTCCTCCCACACATAATAATCAGAACAACAAATGCACTAAATA
Organism: Mus musculus; assembly: GCF_000001635.26. NCBI lineage: Eukaryota > Metazoa > Chordata > Mammalia > Rodentia > Muridae > Mus > Mus musculus. Next base: position 85,737,826 of record NC_000084.6, read on the forward strand.
AATACAGAATATTAAAAGCAGTAAGGGAAAATGGTCAAGTAACATATGAAGGGAGGCCTATAAGAATTACTCCAGAGTCCTCACCAGAGACTATGAAAGCCGGAAGATCCTAGATAGATGTTATACAGACACTAAGAGAACACAAATGCCAGCCCAGACTACTAAACCTAACAAAATGCTCAATTACCATAGATGGAGACCCAAAGAATTCCATGACAAAACCAAATTCACACAATATCTTTCCAGGAATCCAGCCCTTCAAAGGATAGTAAAGGGAAAACACCAACACAAAGATGGAAACTACACCCTAGAAAAAGCAAGAAAGTAATCCTTTAACAAAACTAAAAGAAGACAGCCACAAGAACAGATTCCCAAATTTAACTACAAAACTACTTTTCTTTGATTTCACATAACATCATGGACTCGATTCCCCAATAAAGGAACATAGACTAACAGACTGGCTACACAAACAGGACCCAACATTTTGCTGCCTACAAGAAACATACCTCATGGTTAAAGACAGACACTACCTCAGAGTAAAAGGCTGGAAAATAATTTTCCAAGCAAATGGTCTGACAAAACAAGTTGGAGTAGCCATTCTAATATTGAATAAAGTTGACTTCCAACCCAAGGTTATCAAAAAAGACAAGGAGGGGCACTTCATACTCATCAAAGATAAAATGTACCAAGAGGAACTCTCAATTCCAAGTATCTATGCTCCAAATGCAAAGGCAGCCACATTCATTAAAGAAACTTTAGTAAAGTTCAGAGCACACATTGCACCTCACACAATAATAGTGGGAGACTTCAACACTCCACTCTCACCAATGGAAAAATCCTGGAAACAGAAACTAAACAGAGACACATGGACACTAACAGAAGTTATGAAACAAATGAATTTAACAGATAACTACAGAACATTTTATCCCATAAAGTATATACCTTCTTCTCAAAACCTCATTGTAACTCCTCCCAAATTGACCATATAATTGGTCATAATACAGGCCTGAACAGATACAAAAATATTGAAATTGTCCCATGCATCCTATGAGATCACCACAGACTAAGGCTGATCTTTCAATAACAGCATAAATAATAGCCAACATTCATGTGGAAACTGAACAACACTCTACTCAATGATACCTTGGTCAAGGAAGAAATAAGAAAGAAATTAAAGACGTTTTACAGTTTAATGAAAATGAAGCCACAACATACCCAAACTTATCACAATGAAAGCATTCCTAAGAGGAAAACACATAGCCCAGAGTGCCTCCAAAAAGAGAGCATACACTAGCAGTCTGACAGCACACCTAGAAGCTCTAGAACAAAAGGAAGCAAATTAACTCAAGAGGAGTAGAAGAAAGGAATTAATTAAACTTAGGGCTGAAATCAAACAAGTGAAAACAAAAGAATTATTCAAAGAATCAACCAAACCAGGAATTGCTTCTTTGAGAAAATCAACAAGATAGATAAACCCTTAGAAGGACTAACTAGAGGGCACAAGGAAAGTATCCTAATTAACAAAATCAGAAATGAAGAAGATAACAGATAACAGATCCTGAGGAAATTCAAAACATCATCAGATCCTACTACAAAAGGCTATACTCAACAAAACTGGAAAACCTGGATAAATGAACAACTTTCTAGACAGATACCAGGTACCAAAGTTAAATCAGGATCAGATTAATCATCTTAACAATCCCATTTCCCCTAAAGAAATAGAAGCAGTCATTAATAGTCTCCCAAAAACAACAACAAAAAGCCCAGGACCAGATGGGTTTAGTGCAGAGTTCTATCAGACCTTCAGAGGAGACCTAATTTCAACCCTAGTCAAACTACTCCACAAAATAGAAACAGAAGGTACTTTACCCAATTCATTCTATGAAACCACAATTACTCTGATACCTAAACCACACAAAGATCCAACAAAGAGGACTTCAGACCAATTTCCCCCATGAATATCGATGCAAAAATACTCAATAAAGTCTTTGCAAAACGAATCCAAGAACACATCAAAATGATCATCGATCCTGACCTAGTAGGTTTCATCCCAGGGATGCAGGGATGGTTTAATATACGAAAATCCATCAACATAATCCACTATATAAACAAACTCAAAGACAAAAATCACATGATCATCTTGTTAGACGCTGAGAAATCATTTGACAAAACCCAACACCCCTTAATTATAAAAGTCATGGAAAGAGCAGGAATTCAAGGCCCATACCTAAACATAATAAAAGCAATCTACAGCAAACCAGTAGCCAATATCAAAGTAAATGGTGAGAAGCTGGAAGTAATCCCACTAAAATCAGGGACTAGATAAGGCTGCCCACTTTCTTCCTACCTATTAAATTCAATATAGTACTTGAAGTCCTAGCAAGAGCAATTCGACAACAAAAGGAGATCAAGGGGATACAAATTGGAAAGGAAGAAGTCAAATTATCACTATTTGCAGATGATATTATAGTGTATATAAGTGACCCCAAAAATTCCACCAGAGAACTCCTAAACCTGATAAACAGCTTCGGTGAAGTAGCTGGATATAAAATTAACTCAAACAAGTCAATGGCTTTTCTCTACACAAAGAATAAACAGAATGAGAAAGAAAGTAGGGAAACAACACCCTTCAAAATAGTCACAAATAATATAAAATACCTTGGTGTGACTCTAATTAAAGAAGTGAAAGATCTGTATGACAAGAACTTCAAGTCTATGAAGGAAGAAATCAAAAAGATCTCAGAAGATGGAAAGATCTCCCATGCTCATCAATTGGCAGGAATAATATAGTTAAAATGGCTATCCTGGTGAAAGCAATCTACAAAATTCCAACTCAATTCTTCACTGAGTTAGAAAGAGCAATTTGCAAATTCATCTGGAATAACAAAAAACCTAGGATAATAAAAACTCTTCTCAACAGTAAAAGAACCTCTGGGGGAATCACCATGCCTAATCTCAAGCTGTACTACAGAGCAATTGTGATTAAAAACTGCATGGTACTAGTATAGCAACAGACAGGTAGATCAATGAAATAGAATTGAAGACCCATAAATGAACCCCCACACCTACGGTCAGTTGATCTTTGACAAGGGAGCTAAAACCATCCAGTGGAAAAAAGAGCATTTTCAACAAATGGTGCTGGCACAACTGGTGGTTATCATGTAGAAGAATGTGAATTGATCCATTCTCATCTCCTTTTACAAAGCTCAAGTCTAAGTGGATCAAAGAACTCCACATAAAACCAGAGACACTGAAATTTATAGAGGAGAAATTGGGGAAAACCCTTGAAGATATGGGTATAGGGGAAAAATTCCTAAACAGAACAGCAATGGCCTGTGCTGTAAGATCAAGAATCGACAAATGGGACCTCATAAAATTGCAAAACTTCTGTAAGGCAAAAGACACCGTCAATAAGACAAAAAGGGCACCAACAGATTGGAAAAGGATTTTTACCAACCCTAAATCTGATAGGGTACTAATAACAAATATATACAAAGAACTCAAGAAGTTGAACTCCAGAAATTCAAATAACCCCATTAAAAGAAGGGGTACAGAGCTGAACAAAGAATTCTCAACTGAGAAGCACTTGAAAAAATGTTCAACATCCTTAATCATAAGGGAAATGCAAATCAAAGCAACCCTGAGATTCTACCTTACACAAGTCAGAATGGTTACGATCAAAAATTCAGGTGACATCCGATGCTGGTGAGGATGCAGAGAAAGAGGAACATTCCTCCATTGCTGGTGGGATTGCAAGCTTGTACAACCACTCTGGAAATCAGTCTGGCGGTTCCTTAGAAAACTGGACATAGTACTACTGGTAGATCCAGCAATACCTCTCATCGGCATATATTCAGAAGGTGTTCCAACTGGTAATAAGGACACATGCTCCACTATATTCATAGCAACCTTATTTATAATAGCCAGAAGCTAGAAAGAACCCAGATGTCCCTCAACAGAGGAATGGATACAGAAAATGTGGTACATTTACACAATGGAGTACTAGTCAGCTATTAAAAACAATGAATTTATGAAATTCTTGGGCAAATTGATGTGTCTGGAGGATATTATCCTGAGTGAGGTAACCTGATCACAAAAGAAGTCACTTGATGTGCATTCACTGATAAGTGGATATTATCCCAGAAAACTAGAATATCCAAGATACAACTTCTAAAACACAAGAAAAATCAAGAAGGAAGACCAATGCATAGTTACTTCCTTCCTCCTTAAAATAGGGAATAAAATATCCATGGAAGGAATTACAGAAACAAAGTTTGGAGCTGAGACAGAAGGAAGGACCATCCAGAGATTGCCATACCCAGGAATCCATCCCATAATCAGCCACCAATCACAGATACTATTGCATACTCCAGCAAGATTTTGCTGAAAGGACCTAGATATAGCTTTATCTTGTGAGGCTATGCCAGTGCCTGGCAAACACAGAAGTAGATGCTCACAGTCATCTATAGGATGGAACACAGGGCCCCCAATGTAGGAGACATAGAAAGTACCCAAGATCTGAAGGGGTCTGCAACCCTATAGGTGGAACAATAATATGAATTAAATAGTACCCCAGAGATCTTGTCTCTAGCTGCATATGTAGCAGAATATGGCCTATTCATCCATCATTGGGAAGAGAGGCCCCTTGGTCTTGCAAAGTTAATATGCCCCAGTACAGGGAACGCCAGGGCCAAGAAGTGGGAGTGTGTAGATAGGGGTGCAGGGCAGGGGGATGGTATAGGGAACCGTGGGGAGAGCATTTGAAATGTAAATAAAGAAAATATCTAATAAAAAATTAAATACATATACTTCATTTTACTCTAAATTATACAATTTCCTTCAGTGTTATCTTGCCATTAAAATTTATCTATTAAAAACAGATCATTAATATGTACTTTGTTAGAGTATGTTACAACTCTTATCTAACATAAAAAACACAAATATATCCCCATAGGAAGAACAGCAATATCAACCAACCAGACCCCCCAGAACACCCAGGAACTAAGTCACCAACAAAGGAATACACATGGCTCCAGCTACATATGTAGTAGAGGATGGCCTTGTCAGGTATCAATGGAAGGAGAGGTCCTTGGTCCTAGAAAAGCTCAATAGGTGCCCCAGTGTACAGGATTCGAGGGTGGCGAAGCAGGAGTGGGTTGTTGGGTGGAGGAACACCCTCATAGAAGCAGGGGGAGGGGAATTGCATAGGGGGTTTTCAGGAGGGGGGCCCGGGTAAGGGGATTACATTTGAAATGTAAATCAATAAAATAAATAAATAAAGTTAAAAAAGAAAAAAACAAAAATATGTGCTTCTTTAGATGATGTGTATAGGTTTATTTTTAAAGGGAGCATGGACATGTCTTCACTTGACTCAATTATAGAGAAGACATTGCACAGTGTTATGGCTAGAGCTATGGAAAGAAAGACATTGCATCACTCATCAAATTTTATGAGTAGACGTTTCAGTGTTGAAACAATTCCATAGTCAAGCTGGACTCACACATCTTGTATAATTCTTTTAAATGTTATTGATGAATAATACTAAATAAAATTGGACATATTTTTGACTACATCTTTGCTTCTGTGTTAGAAAATGAACTGCAACTGGGCAGTGGTGGCACACATGTCTTTAGTCCCAGTACTTGGGAGGCAGAAACAGGCAGATTTCTGAGTTTGAGGCCAGCCTGTTCTACAGACTGAATTACAGCACAGCCAGGGCCACACAGAGAAATCCTGTCTTGAAAAAAGAAAACAAACAAACGAACAAACAAATAAATAAAATGAATTACATATTCTTGAGTTCATTTGAAACATGCCATTTAAGTAAGACATTGGGTTTGAGCCTGGCTCCTGAGTTAGACCAAACATTAAGAAAGTTGCACCAGAGCTTCCTATTTTGAAGGTTTCCTAACATATCAACCCACTTTTCTGTACTGACTAATGTCCATGCTAGGAACCAGGCAGGCTGCTGGTGAGAAGATCCTGAACAGAAGAGACAGTCATCACATTTCCGATTTTATATTCTTATGTGAGATTGATCAAATACCCATACAGCTAATGTACAATGACAGTTGAGCATAACCTTGAGAAAATAGATTTTGACAAGAGGTTACTTGTAAAGAAATTTACATAAAATTGAATTCAGAAAAAAGTATTTCTGAAATGACATGAGCTAAGACTCAGGGAAGATATGCCAGGCAATAGGGACATTATTACAAAGACCCCATGGCAGCAAAGTCATCTCCAACATCTGTTGGTCCTTTTCTCAGGAGAGTCATGTCCAACATCTGTCTGTCCTTCTTTTGTTTCCTAGTAATTGATTCTGGAAAGTCAAATGTGAGAATGAAAGGCAGACTGCTTTCAATTTTTAACTAATTTTTAATTTTTGAAATTAAGCTTGGGAAGTAAGGTGGTTAATACTGTCAACTTGACAAGATCTTGAATTAATCTATACTGGTTTAATTAAGGCAGGACATGATGTCATTCCAAGTGCAAGGCCCTTAATTGAATAAAGAGGAGATAGCAAGCTAAGAACCAAATGAATCTGCCTAAGATTTCTGCCTTTAGGCTCAAGATGACTAGCAGTCTCATTCTCTGACTACCATAATTTGTACTTTACTGTGGAATTTATCTGTGGCTTATGAGCCAAGAAAAATCTTTATCTAGGTTGCATTTGCCAGGTATTTTGTTATAGCAATGAACTGCTCAAACATGCTAAGAATAATTCAGTGCAGAGAAATGCTTGACCCAAGTCCAGCAGACCAGAACACATAGAAAAGGAGATGTCCACACCTTTCCTCAACTGGAGAGACATTTTCATTCTACTTCCTTTGAAGGCTTTTGTAAATTTCTTAAACTGAGTACTCCAAACATTAAATTGGAACAACTATTCCATCTGTGTAGCTTAGTGAGCTGGTTTTAAATGGTACATTATAATAGGATTTGCAGAATTATTGGTTGTATTGAATTACATTTGCTCTATGTTGGTGAGAAATTAGAAATAAAGACACACACACTCACATGCACACACACACACACACACACACACACACACACACACACAGAGACAGAGACAGGCAGACACAGAGTGAAGCAGAGAGGCAGAGAGACAGAGAGAGATAGGCAGAAAAGAAGGGAAGGGGTAGAGGGGAAGAGTGGAAAGACAGGCTATGGGAAGGAAGATTGGTTAGACCCTAGCACTTTCACAGCTATATTGTTTGATTGTCTTGGTGAAAAGTCACCTTAGATGAGGTTGGAATTGATAGCAACAAAAGGATATGACTCTACTTGATGATACCTTCAACATCCACACAGAAAACCAGTACAAACACATCCTCTTTGTCCAGAGACTATGAACTTGGCCTTATACTGGACTCTTTTCTTATATATGGTTATCTCTACACCCAGTCCTGAAGCTGTCACACTGGCTATGCCAATCAGAACACCTCTCCCTTTGCACAGATCTTATAAGATCTTTATACTGTTGTAATGAGATTCCTCCTACTTTCTTATGTTATGGCATTCCATCTCTGCATGTAATAAAGGCCCAACTGTTAACTTGTTTAATTTGAAGTATCTTCATCATTACCATTGAGTTATTCACACTCTCTATCTACATATGTCATATTTTATTATGAGAGCTTATTTATATGGAAGCCATTAGACCTAGCTACTTTGCACTGATTAAAATAAAATTTAAACATAAGGATTTTGGTCTTATAGAAACATTTCAATGTCCCACAACCACCTGCATGAGTAGTGTGATGTAGATTATCTGTGTCCTTACAGGGAGTTTCACTAGACAGAAACTGCCGTAAGAACTCTCAACAGCGCATTTCTGCAGTCTTAATTTCTTTTATTACAGTTTAAAAGAAAAGCATTTTAAAGTGATTTATTTTTAGGTTATTGTGTTACACTTTTAAATTATGTTTTATTTAAAATTTTTGTGGGTCTCTGTTTTTTAATACAAATAATTCATCATTAAGACAGAAATGTTATTGCAAAAATATGTATACTTTTATACAGAATATATAGCACAGCAACTTTTAACATCTTTAAACATGTTAACACATGTTGATAAATTAGATGCCAAAGTTATGTTCTTAAGAGTTTCTGTATTTTTTATTTTGCAATTATATATTTTAAAGTTAATAAGTCTCCCAAATCCTTAGAGGTTAATTGCATTATCTTTTTCTCTTTCTCATAAGATTCATATATTTGTACATATGTTTATATTTTATCATAATTCTGAATAGGTAATCTATAAATTCTATTCATAAAGTATGTTTTCAAGAATATTCACAGCATGCTTTCTTCTGCTTTTGCTTAAGTGCTTTTTACTCATTTTACAATCATTATCCAAATTCATCTGAAGGTGATAAAGCATGACAATTTTAAAATGATTTCTTGATCAGCATTTTTTATTGTGCTATCAGCTTGCATTTTTATTTGTAGATATAAATCTGAGTCATTAGATATTAACATTTGTTTTCACAGAGTTTATATCTCATTTCCTCCGTCATGGGGGCTTTGAGAGAAATCCAACCTTTCTCTTTCTGCCCTTTCTTTAGTAATACACATGGAATCAAAAATGCATAATATTCCCTGTAAAACCATGTACATGCTTTGGGTTATTCTATCTTAACTATGAAAACCCTACAGTATTTGCAGTGAGAAGACACAACTCTTTCCGAATTTTCACTGTGTGCATCTATGTAAAACAAGCTGCACTCTCTTCCTGGGCATCTGTACTTGTGAGCCTTCTTCCTCCCAGAGTTCTCAATTCTGCAGATTCTTCAGTTCTAAAGCCTTAGTTAGCAACACGAAGGTTGAGGAACACAAAGATGGACTTCAATGGGATAGTATCTAGTGCTTGTTTTTCTTAATGATTGGAAAAATATGCAATGTGCATTTTTACTGTTTTAGGAGAATTTGAGACCAGTCCTGAGGGAGCTGTAAAGGAGACTGCAGGGCTTTCATCTCCTGTCCACTAATTTCTGAGGATGCCACATTATCTAGGTAGATATGTTTTTCAGTTCATGTTTCAAAGCCAAACCCTTCCAGACAAGTTTCAATGACAATCATAAAAAACTGGTTGTAATGTTCAAAAGGTCAAAATAATCTGGGAGGCTAAGAAAAGATTACTTGCATGGTTTACTATTGTTTGAAAGCATTGAGCAATGCTATCTGTAGTTTCAGCAGTGGCAGTGGGACTAGAGAGAGTAGCCCACTTGTTGCCCCGTTGTCCTTGCTGAAGACCTGGGTTCTACTTCTAGCATCAACATGATGGTTCATCACTATCCATAACTCCAGTGGATCCAACGCCTCTTTGTGACATTAGCAGGCACTAGGCATGCATATAGTATTCACGTACATTAGGTAAAATATTTATATGCATAAGGTAAAAAATTAAATAAAACAAATCTAAGCAGCAATGAGAAAAAAAGAAAGACAACATTAAGAAAATTTCCAAAAGATAGTGAGATTATCCAACAGGAAAGGGCACTTGCTGAAAGCCTGATGACTTAACTTTGGCTACAGGATGCACATGGTGGAAGAATAGGAAAAAAATTCTTGAAAGTCCTTTGATACTTCTATTCTGCAGCATACTTGTATATGGGTACATACACGCACACTCACACACACACACACTCACACACACAAACACACACACATATTCTGAGTTAGTAATCTAATCAAATTTCAAAAACACATGAAGTTCTGTTTGTTTCTTGTTTGTTTGTTTGTTTTATTTTATTTACGTCCAGTAGTTATAACCCTCCTGCTCCACACTTAGATTGTTCCTCATCTCATTCATCCTCCCCTTGTCTCCAATCTCCTACCCCCACACCTCCAGACCTCCCCACTCCCTGGGTCATCACGTCTCTTGAGGATTAAGTGTTTATTCTCTCTCATTGAGGCCAGACAGGCAGTCCTCTGCTGTATATGTGACAAGGGCCTCATGTTAGCTGGTATATGCTGCCTTGTTGGTGGCTCAGAGTCTGAGAGATCTTGGGGGGGGGGGGCAGTGTCCAGATTTGCTGAGACTCTTGGTCTTCCTATGGGATTTCCCACCTCCTCTTCCAGCCTTTCCCTAATTCAAATACAGGGTCACAGCTTTTGTCCATTGGTTGGTTAAAATATCTGCATCTGACTTTTTCAGCTGCTTGTCAAAACTTTTAAAGCTTCCATCTGAGAAATTATAATTTTCTAAACTGTGACTTCTTTCATTTTTTTCTAGGAGACTAACAGGAACTACAGGAAAATGTCAGGCCCATTATTTACATAATTTCAAAGAAACTTGAGTTTTATGGCTGTCCTAAAATATATTATTTGCCAAATTCACTTTTCTGAATTTTTCACCGGTGATAAGAATGTAGCACTTCTGCTTGTGTTTTTCAAACTTCTAATGAATGCAGATGTCTAATTATCTGCTCTGGTGAAGTGGTAAAGTCTAAGTCTTGTGCATCTGGTTTTGGACAGTATACCTAGCTTTGGCACGGCCATTCCTATTTGTTTTGTAAAAACTAGACAACGTTCCTTGGGAAAGAAAGATAGGTTGTCTTTCTTCATCCAAGAGTCCTAGAAAGAGTCCTATTTGTTATATAGACTTATCTTGTGTTTTATGCAGTTACTCTCATAGTTAATAATACTATCTTTAAATGTAATTATCTTAGGAAAATGAGAGAAATATTATGTTTGAGTCCTATCTTACCCCATTTTGTGTTGTTATGATAAAAGCCCTCTCATTAAGTTTTGTAGAAGAGAAAGAAATTTATTTCAGCTCATGATTTTGGAAGCATAAAAGTCTAGGGTTGCTGGCATTGCTCTGAAGCAAGCATGCATAGCAGAGTTTCAAGCAGTTTTTGTAAAAGAGGTCGAATAAAGAGTGTACTTGTTTTTTTTTTTTCAATTTTTTTGTTATTAATTACTTTACTTATGCACATCAAAAATGTTGCCTCCTCCCTGTCCCTCTTGCAGAGTTCTCCAATATCCCCCCCATTCAGCTTTAAGAGGGTGACCCTCCTATATTCCCACACCCTCACATGTCACATCTCTATAGGATGAGGTCTGGCCCTCTTCACACTTGGGCCAGACAGAGGAGCCCTCTGCCACATATGTTCTGTGGGCCTAAGGCCAGCCTCTGTATACTCTTTGGTTGGTGGCTTAGTCTCTGGGAGTTCCCAGAAATCCAGGTTAGTTGACATTGCTGGTCTTCCTATGGGGTTGCCATTCCCTTCAATTCCTTTAATTCCTCCCCTAACTCTTCTGTAGGGGTGCCCCCATCCTTCCCATATTTGGCTGTGAGTATCTGCATCTGTCTCAGTCAGCTGCTGATAGAGCCTCTCAGAGGACAGTCATGCTAGGCATAACATAGCATCAGTAATAGTGTTAGTGATTGGTTGACCATGCATGGGATGAATCCCAAGTTGGGCTGGCCACTGGACTGCCTTTCCTTCAGTCTCTGCTGCATTTTTTCCCCTGTGTTTCTTTTAGACAAGAGTAATTTTGGATCAAAAGTTTTGTAGGTGGGTTGCTTTCCCCATCCCTCCACTGGGGGTTCTGTCGGACTACTGGAGGTGGTCTCTTCAAAGTTACATATCCCCATTGTTGGACATTTTGACTAATGTCACCCATATTGAGTCTTGGGAGCATCCCCTATCCCAGATCTTTGGGACTTTCTAGAGGTTCCCCCACCTTGAACTCAGGACACTGCATATTTCCATTCACTTTCCTGGCCTTTTAGGACTCTCTCCTGTCTTCACCTACACTTGATCCTGCCTCTGCCCATCTCCCACGCAGGTCCCTACTTCCCTCTTCCATGATTATCTTGTTCCCCCTTCTAAATGGGATTTAAGCATCCAAACGTGTGCCTTTCTTCTTGTTTAACTTCTTACAGTCTGTGGGCTATGTCATAGATATTCTGCACTTTGGGGGGCTAATATCCACTTATTAGTAAGTACATACCATGCATGTCCTTTTGAGACTGGATTATCTCACTCAGGAAGATATTTTCTAGTTCCGTCCATTTGTCTGCAAAATTCATAATCTCTTTGTTTCTAATAACTAAATAGTATTCTGTTGTGAAAATGAACCACATTTTCTGTATTATTTCTTTGGTTGTGGGACTGGAAGCATCTGGGTTGCTTTCAGCTTCTAGCTATTCTGAATAAAGCTTCTATGAACTTAGTGGCGCATATGTCCGTGTGATATGGTGGAGCATCTTTTGGGTATATGCCCAGAAGCTACTGCTGGGTCTTCAGGTCAAACTATTTCCAATTTTCTGAGGAACCACCTGATTGATTTCCAGAGTGGTTGTTCAAGTTTGCAGTCTTACCAGCAGTGGAGGTGTGTTCTCCCTTCTTTATATCCCTGCCAGCATCTGCTATCACTTGAGTTATTATCTTAGCCATTCTGATGAGTATAAGGTAGAATCTCGGGATCAATTTGATTTCATTTCCCATGTAACGAAGGAAGTTGAACATTTTGTTTTAAGCGTTTCTTGGACATTTGAGATTCCTCTGTTGAGAACTCTGTGTTTAACTCTGCATCCCATTTATTTTAAATTGGATTGTTTGTTTTGTTGAAGTGTAACTTCTTGAGTCCTTTATATATTTTGGATATTATACTTCTATCAGATGTAGGGTTAGTGAAGATATTTTCCTAATCTGTAGGCTGCTGTTTTGTCCTATTGACAGTGTCCTTTTAATTATAGGAGTTTTTAGTTTCGTGAGAGGTCCCATTTATCAATTGTTGATCTTAGAGCCTGAGCCCTTGGTTCTGTTCAGGAAATTTCCCCCTGTGCCAATGCATTCAAGGTTCCTTCCCACGTTCTCTTCTATTAGACTCAGTGCATCTGGTTTTATGTTGAGGTCCTTGATCCACGTGGACTTGGCTTTATGCAGGACGATTTATATAGGTCAGTTGCATTCTTCTATATGCAGACTGTCAATTCAACCAGAACCATTTGTTGAAGATGCTTTCATTTTTCCACCATATGATTTTAGCTTCTTTGTCAATAACCAGTATATACACTGATGAAGTGCAACCCTGGGCAATATGACTATATATTCTAAGTCCTCAAAATGGAATTTCTTCCAAGTGTGAGGGCCACAGGAAGTTCTTACCTGGCGATGCTATTACCTTTCCCCTCTGTGAGGCTCATTAATCCTATAAACTGCATTAACTTATAGACTACTGACCACACTAGGGATAAAACTTCCAGCTCCTGGGCTCTTGAGAAAAACTATCTTAGTGAGCATAGCTGTTTTACACTTTCATTTTTATAACTCATCTGTGACGTAAGGATTGTTTATTTTTTTAATATTTTGCTTATTTTGTTTCACTCTCCCTTTCTTCTGGTGCTTACTTCCTTGTAAGTTCATGACTTCTTTTTCTTTAATATTTACTGTTACATATGCATATATAAATGAAAGCTGCTGGGTCCATTTTATGTTGTTTGTACATACATGATTTCAGGGCTGACCATTTGGTATTAGATAACTAATTAAGGAGGAGCCCATCCCTGGGAAAGGGTATTTATTTTGCTCTCATCAGCTGTTAGTTGCCTGTAGTTACCTTTTAAGGGTTTCTGAGTTTTCCTACCTCCACTTTAACGCTGACAGCAATGGTGCGTACTTGTTCAGGACTTATTTAGGCAGTCATGTTGTTGAGCTATCACATTGGAAACTTTCCTGTCCTTTGTAGGAGACAATCTCACAACAGATTTCCTTGTCTTCTGGTCCTTACAAACTTCCTGTTCTTTTAAATTTATTATACAAATCTGGGGTGCTGAAGTTTCATTGTAGATATATCCACTGTGGCTGGGCACACCAAGGTTGTTTTAAATGTGGACTCTGATATAGTGAAAAGTTCACCTTTATCATTTTAAACAGTCTGATGAAATCAATAACAAGACACAAACTTAAAAGGTGATTGTGCAGCTTTTTTGGTTTTTTATTTTTATTTTTTTACTAGATATTTTCTTTATTTAACATTTCAAATGCTATCCCAAAAGATCCCTGTACCCTCCCCCTGCCCTGCTCCCCTACCTACCCACTCCCACTTTTTGGCCCTGGAATTCCCCTGTACTGGGGCATATGAAGTTTGCAAGACCAAGGGGCCTCTCTTTCCAATGATGGCTGACTATTTAACCCAAATGTCCCTCAACAGAGGAATGGATACAGAAAATGTAGTACATTTACACAATGGAGTACTACTCAGCTATTAAAAACAATGAATTTATGAAATTCTTTGGCAAGTGGATGTACTTGAAGGATATCATCCTGAGTGAGTTAACCAAATCACAAAAGAAGTCACTTGATATGCACTCACTGATCAGTGGATATTAGCCCAGAAACTTAGAATACCCAAGATACAATTTGCTAAACACAAGAAAATCAAGAAGAAAGAAGACCAACGGGTGGATACTTCATTCCTCCATTCCTCCTTAGAATAGGGAACAAAATACCCATGGAAGGAGTTACAGAGACAAAGTTTGGAGCTAAGATGAAAGGATTGACCATCCAGAGATTGTGTAGCTTTATAATGGACTTTATTAATAAGATATAATCTTACCTAATAATATGAAAAGTCATGTTTGTTGCAAATTATTTATTTGCAAGAGTTTAATATAGCATATAACAGATCACATTAGTTTTTCAAATTGTTTTTGAGTTCATCATTTTTATCTTTCTAAGCTTGAATCATTTTGTAAAGGTTGAATTTCAAAGGTCATATATAAATATAGACTGCTTGCATACTAATCAAATAAAATGTGACAAAATATCTAAATATGTCACAATTTTTCTAAGAAGTTAATGTTGAGATCTAAAGAAATTTAATGATAGTAACTCTTTACTCCTATGGGCTAGCATATGTCTAAGATAACAGATAGGGTAAGTATCTTGTCATGTCAAAGTTGCTGCTTCAAATCCTAGATTCAAGTCTTTTTTTTTTTTTCCATGAATTGTTGACACCTGTGGTTGGGGAATGACTCCAAGTGTTAAAATCATCTCTGGATTTTCTGTTTTTATTTCAGCCTCAAATCTCTGAATCATGCTACCCTGTTTCCAATGTTACAGGGATGCTGGAGAAGCATTCTTAGTCACATATCCTGGTGACTTCATTAAGATTATTCACTCAAATTAGTATAAAATGAGCTCATCACTGAGTGCTGAAAATCATCTGGTCCAAAAGAGACAAATTAGCAGACCAGTGTGGTAAAGCAACTACACAAATCATCAAACAAAATATGTTGGTAAAGCAGAACTTGTACATAATATTAATAATGACTATATTGGAACAAAGCAGCAACTATAATATCCATTGAACATTTCTTTTGGGCTGAGCATCATTCTAAAAGCTTATGAGGAGGTTTATATATCAATGGAGATAGTGAAGATGGACAAAGAGGACTGGGAACCTACTCTGGAGACCTCAGAAGCAGCCAAGACTGGTTTGTATCTTCCTTCTTCCTACAGGGCTTGAGCAGTGGATGACACAACTCCCAGAAGGTGTGGAGAGTGCTCAGAATGTGGAATGAAAAAGTCTGGGTGGCAGGGATATTGCCAGGATAATTTTCATTACCTCTCAGTGAAATACGTAACAGTTAGAAACAAATACTTCTTTCCTTATCATTCAGAATAGAACTTTTAATCCTAATTGCAAAGTTATATCCTGATAGTATATGGTGAATATGTCATGGATAAAATCACTTTATTGGGCATGACAGTATCATTTATTCCAAACACCACTGTATTTTTTGTTGTCTTTGGGCAGAGTGACAATATCTGAGGCAAAGGATGACACATATTTATTCCTTTGTATGGGGGAGGGGATGTTTGTGGGTGCAGAGTAGTAGTGAATCATTTTTGTTATTTTGAGTGTCATACAAATTTGCAAAAAGAAATCCCAAATAGCAATTTACATGGCTATAAATTTCCTCTATGTCTGACTATCTCTTTCTCTAATTCTTTTACACACATGCACACACACACACACACTTACTTGTGAAACCATAAAATCAACGTTTTGGAGTGCTGTCTGAATTAATCACAATATCGTTTTTGTTTGATTCTGGAATAACACTACAATTCATGATTGGAAAACTTGGTACTTAAATTGTGTTACTTTTTTGAAGGTTATAGATCTTGTATAAGATGGATATAGCCTGGGATAAATATGTCATTAGAGATACAATATGTTTCATGAGATGACATTTTTAAACTCTCCTTTTGAATTTCATATCTGAGTACTATATTCATATAATTTCCATACTCTCGTCTTCCAATTTCAACACATCCTGTGCCTCCCTGCTCCTGCCCAAATTTATGACTTCTTATTTAATCATTACTATTACATATATGTATATATACAAATATGTATATGTTAATACAGCCTGATGAGGCCATTTAGTGTTGCTCATATGTATATCAATTTAGGGCTGAGAACCTAGAATCAGATAACCTATCAGGGGACTCATCTCTGAGGAACACAGGTTCACCTTCTTTCTTAGTTCCTTGCCACATGAGCAAACCTTCTCTAGTCTTGCCACCATGTCTTCCAGGCCATAGTAGACTGAAATCTCTTTAGAGCTGTGAGCAAAATAAACTTTCCTCACTCAAGTTGAGTTTGTTTGCATTAGTTGCATTTTTACTGCTATGATACAAAACAAAACAAGCAAACAAAAAAATCATGACCAAATCAACTAATGTAAGAAAATATTTAATTGGACTTAAGGTTCCAGACAGCTAAAGCCCACGGTAGCAGAGCTAAGTGAGGCATTGAGGCAGAAACGGCTGAGAGTTTACACCTTGAATTGCCAGCTAGAGGCAGAGAGCACTCCACTCTGGGAATCACATGAGGCTGTTGTTCCCTTAAAGCCCATCCCCAGTGAAACTTCTTCCAATAAGGCCACATCTTCCAATCCTTCTTAAACAGTCCTACCAAGTGGGGATCAAGTATTCAAACATATGAGCCTTTGAGGGCCATTCTCAATCAAACCACCACAATTAGCTGTCATGGTCTTGGTGATGTGAAACTAACACAGGATCAGAGCAACAGTATATTGTCTGAGCTAAGAAAGTAAGGACAGTGTATTTGCACAAGGAGATGTTGGTGACACAGTATGGTTTAGATGCAGGATATTACTAGGGAACACATATTTCATTTTCTTTAGACAATGGTTTTTATATTTATGCATGTTGTGTGTATGAATATTTTTTCTGAATCTATGTATATGTACAATGTGTGTGCCTGGTTCTCAAGTCAGAAAATATTGTCAGACCACCTGGAGTTAGGGATGGCTTTGAGATATCGCATGAGTTTTGAGAACTAGGGTCAAATCCTCTTCAAGAGCAACAACTGCAGATAACTGCTGATCTGACTCTTTAGTCCAGGAATATATAACTGATAATGTGTTAATTTCCTTTGTAGGTGAAGCTCTACTTCAATGAAACATTAAATCCTAGCTACTTTTGGCACAATGTTCTCTTCTAATATGCCACAGAAACACATTAAGCGAAAATATGATTTTTAAGTACATGTTTAATCCATTTATATTTTCCAAACTAATTATTTTTTCAATTAAATGTTCAGAAATTGATGTACGAACATTCTGACTCTTAATTTTAAAAGCATATGGATAAAACAGCAAACCTAAAAAGTAATAACAGCAAATGTCTTTTACTTTAAAATTCTTCAGGAGTAAAATGGGTAAAAGTAGGAATAATTTTTCTGGGTTTGTGGATACTGTATTTTGATCTTAATTGCAAGACTTGAAAAACTAAAAATATTAAAAGCTTGAATATGATGAGGATAGTAGCTGCCTGACTGGGCAAGAAGAATGTCATCTAACTGGACAAATGAATGTGAGTTAACCTTAGGGTGGAGTTGCAGAAAGACAGGACGATAGCTTGTTATAGAACTGCTCTTTATGTTTTGTTTTATTTGTTTTTATTTAAAATCGTGTTTTGTTTATTTAGTGCCTTTATACATGGATGTGCACACACCATGGGATGAAGATGGAGGTCAGAGAACAATTTTTGGCAGTCTGTTCTCTCCTCCAGTGGCTTAACTAAGTTGTCAGCTGAGCCGTCTCGCTCATCCATGATGTGGTACAGTTTTAAATGGAAGAAATGAGAAAGAAAAACAAAGAGAGAAATTTTAGTTAAAAAACCCCTTCATTCTAGAGCAGTGGTTTTCAACCTGTGGGTTTCAATACCCCCTTTTGTTGGGGGGGGGGGAATGTGTCACTTATAATATATCCTGCACATTAGATGTTTACCTTATGATTCACAACAGTAGAAAAATTAAAGTTATAAGGTAGCTACTACATAACTTTATAGTTGGGGAATCACCACAACATGAAGAGGTGTCTTATAGGATTGCAGCATTAAGAAGGTTGAGAATCACTGCTCCAGAGCATCTTCTTACACATCCCATTCTTAGTGAGTCCCTGGGACAAATGTGTTCAGTGACTAGTGTGCCTAACTCCTCTTCCACTAACATTCAATGCACATAAAGAGAGTAATTTCATCATTTGTATTATTTTTTAAACTATAACAAAATTACTTCATTCCATCTGCCCTTTCCTCCCTTTAAAATCTCCCATGCTTTGTCAAATTCATGGCCACATATATACACTATTCTGTATAATGTCATTATATATATATATATATATATATATATATATATATATATATATATATATATATATATATATATATATGATTTCAGGGCTCAGGATTTGGTACTGAATAGACAATTGTGCTCTTCCCTAGGAAACACCTCCCCACCCCCTCACCCCCACCCCCCACCCCTGCCCAGCACTGTGTCTCATTCTTGGAGTAGGGTTGAGATCTCATAGGCATTTCCCATCCACTTTGGCATCTCTACCTTCTGTAGGCTTTGCTCAGCTCAGGTTTAGGTAGGCATGTTGGTGAGACTGCATAGATGAAGCTTCTGATATTCATAGCAAAGAATCTGTTTCTGCAGAATGAAATCTGTCAGTTAATACATGTGATATTTGGAGAGAAATGGGGCTTCTTAAATGTAAGCAGGGATTCTCGGGAGGCAGAGAAAAGAGTATAACCTGGTGCACGCCAATGTCATTTCAGTGCAACTTGTGACTCTGTGATGCTTGTTGAAACTCAGTACACCCTGTTATTCCGTACCAATGATTTCAGTAGTTTTGTTTTTGTTTTTTTGTTATTTTTGTGAAGGATGAAAGGAAATCTGTTGCCTGAATGTGAAGAGAATATGTACAATACATTTTGTTAGATATTGCCTTCATTTATATTTCAAATGCTATTCCCAAAGCCCTCTATACCCTCCCACCTGCCCTGCTCCCCAACCCACCCACTTCCTGGCCCTGGCATTTCCTGTCCTCTTCTCCCATTGATGGCCAACTTGGCCATCCTCTGCTACATATTGTAACTAGAGACACAGCTCTGGGGCGTACTGGGTAGTTCATATTGTTGTTCCTCCTATAGGGTTGCAGACCCCTTTAGCTCCTTGGGTATTTTCTCTAGCTCCTCCATTGGGGGCCCTGTGTTCCATCCAATAGATGACTGTGAGCATCCATTTCTGTATTTGCCAGGCACATGCATAGCCTCACAAGAGACAGCTATATCAGGATCCTGTCAGCAAAATCTTTCTGGCATATGCAATAGTGTCTGGGTTTGGTGGTTGTATAAAACTCAATGTGACTATGTCTGATAACATAAAAAAACAAACAAAAACAAAAACAAAAACAAAACAAAACAAAACAAAACAAAAAACAAAGGAAAGTACCATTGTAGTCAACACTATGGATAATGCTGATAGTCACCAGTTCTACTGGCTGGATTTGTGTGTCAACTTGACACAACCTGGAGTTATGACAGAAAAAGGTGCTTAAGGTAAGGAAATGCCTCCATAAGATCCAGTTGTAAGGCATTTTCTCAATCAGTGATCAAGGTGGGAGGGCCCCTTGTGGGTGGTACCAACCTTGGGCTGGAGGTCCTGGGTTCTAGAAGAAAGTAAGCTGAGCAAGCCAGGGGAAATAAACCAGTAAGTAACATCCCTCCATGGCCTCTGTCTGCATCAGCTCCTGCTTCCTGACCTGGTTAAGTTCCAGTCCTGATTTCCTTTGGTAATGAAAAGCAACATGGAATTCGAAGCCGAATAAACCCTTTCTTTCCAACTTAGTTCTTGGTCACGATGTTTGTGCAGGAATAGAAACCTTGACTAGAGCACCAGTTTACTATAATTCTTGGAGGCACATATTTTGCTAGGGTGTGTAAAAGTTTTTAAAAGACAGTTCTTTATTTCCTTCAAAATAGTAAGATGGAAAATTTCAGCTGCTCATTGCTTCATGTGTGTGATTTATTGCCTAACGATTCACATATTCTTTATGTGTTCCTCATATTTACCTGAAAATGGGAGAGAGAAAAAGGGAGATGAGATAGCTTTTCTAAATATTGTGTTACCTGTGAATGTAAATACACTCATTTATAGTAAAACAATCAAAGCTTGTGGATTGCAGCATTTCTGAATAGAATCACAGATTAATCAAATGGCTAATATTTTATGCTCATCCATGCAGCTGAACTCTGGAGGAGCTTAGTATCCATGGCAACTATCATAGCCTAACAGTGTGCTTTTCTCAGACCACTTTTTTGTTTGTTTTCTTTTAGATTAAGGAGAATTCCCTAGGCTTATTGTTAATATTTTGTGCTAGCGAACTGTTGAACCATGAAAAGGATCTTGTGAGCAACTGTGTTTGAGATTAACTTCCAAAAAATTAATTTACTGAAGACGAGTAAAAGCCAAATGCTTGTGACAAATATAACTATCAAATATCTGGAATTTATAGAGTCATTTAAAAGGTCAAATTGAGAATCACCAGCTGTGAATCTAATTGAGAAACAAGAACATTGATCGCTTTATAGTTTCCATGTGATTAGATATGTAAAAGTGTATATTAGACAAGATCACCAATTAGTGCTAACTCCTTAGAGCCACTCAATACATTTAAAGAAATTGCACAATAGGATTGTTGACACTTAATATTTATTTATATATGGTTTTGATTATTTGAATGACAAGTTCCCCAAATGAGGAAAAGTTGTGATCAAAAAATAATATTTTGTAAACACGGTTATTTTCCAATTTAGATCTTTGTGTCTTTACAAAGTTATCTTTGATATGATGATGAAGCTTCAATATGGTATACATTTCTCTAAGATTCATTGGAAGTCTACCCGACTGGAGTGATGCCGAGAAGCATTGGAAACTCATAGGAAAGGCCAAATAATTGTAGGTCCTGATCTCAGGATGAATCTATATTGTTCTCACAGACTAAGATAGTTCTCATGAGATTGAGCTGTTTGGAACAGGGAGAATCATCCTCTTTTCCCTCTTAGGCTTCCTATGGTAGCAGGAGATCCAGTCAGCATGCAGTCCTGCTGCAGGACTCCACCTGCTGTGAGAGCCTCAGCAGACCCAAGAAGCCACTGTCGTTTTGGCCCTCTAGAGTTGCAAGTTAACTGTAATTCCTTCAAAAAAAAAAATGTTACTCAGCCTTGGATGTTTGTTCTGAAAATAGGAAAAATCTAATAGGATGGAATTAGTATTTTTTTATACAGTACAGACAGCATCTGTTCCTTTCTTTATTTAAAAAAATATTAGGAATTAACCAGAAAAGATGCAAATGTGCCATGTGAGTTACTAGAGAATGGAAAGAAATGCTGTTTGTGTGCTTTTGTAGATCACATAAAATACATTAAACTCACTCTTTATCAGAAACACAAAAGGGCTTAATAAATCACAAATTGCTGTTTCTTATTCAAAATTCAAAGTCCCTGTTTCAGTAGGTACAAGGTGGCAACTAGCCACCTACATTTCTAGAAGGATTCCAGGGGCTGCTGATGCTGCAGCTTGGGACCATTCTTTGATGAATGGTTCCTTAGAACATTACACATTGTCTGCCCTCTGTGCATATTAAAATTAAATGCAGGTCTACATTTCTATTATTCATCCTTGTATTTCTCTGGCCTTATTTCCTGAGGTAGCTTAACTTGTAATTATTAAATCTTCTTCACATTAACCTAAAATACCTCTCTGTAATTTCTTTCATGTTAATGTTCTGTTCCAGAAGTTTCAATTACTACATTTTGTTGGATTATTCTTGAATCTTTTCATATTAGATTTTTAAAGTTTTAATCACACATAGAAAATAGAGTTTCTCATTTACATGGCATCATTACTAGTTTGTACATTTCTCAAAAATTTAAGTAATAAAAACACTTAACATAGAATCTTAAAATATAAACATCTTTACCTGCTACTATCCCTATAAAACCGGACATCACTGATTTTGCAGTTTATGATTTTAAATTACATCCATTTCTTTTTTCAATATTTTGCTTCATGTTTCTCAAGGCATTGAGGTGACTATATAGTAGGAGAAAGTCTATTAGTTCTTTATTTAATGGTATTTAAAGAATTTGAAATCCTTTTTTAATGTGTTAGTTCAGACTGGTGAATACATACAATTTTAGAATTGGCATTTTGCTTTCAGTGGAACTGACAGATATTTTATCACAAGTCAGGCACATGCTTACATTAGGCAGACTAAACACCACGGTGCTGAAACAAACAGACCACATGATATAGACACTCATACCTCCTTTGCAGAACTATCTATTAAAGCAGACTGTGTCAACAAGCCTTACTAAGACATTCAAGGCAGGGAGTCTCTATAGTCCTTTACCTGCAGTTTCTGGGTACGCATAGAAGGAAAACACCCAGTTCTATCTGTGTTCAGCAGCTCAGTTCTGTTTGTGTTCAGAAATGAAATCAACATGTAGGACTGAGTGGTCAGTTCTTCAAGGACATGAAAGTATTTATAACCTGCCTTTCAGCTTGGCCATAATCAAGTTCTGTACACAAGTACATTTGGTTCCGTCAGTCCCATTTCATCATTGTTTAGGATTGTTTCAAAATCTTTTATAGCAAAAAGTATCTTGGGAGGTGAAGAGAATGTTTTCCTTAAAGGCAAAACTGAAGCTTTCTCACAGTTTGTGAGCTGTTTGCTTCCCTAGCAGGCATAGCTCCATGGGGATTAAGATGCAGGTTCACAGAGAATTCTTACATACATAAATCTACTTTCTCCCAGTTTCAATTCATGTACCTCTAACTAAGAAAAGCCACATCTTGCCAGGTGGTAGTGGCACAGGACTTTAATCCCAGCACTTGGGAGGCAGAGGCAGGCAGATTTCTGAGTTCTAGGCCAGCCTGGTCTACAAAGTGAGTTCCAGGACAGCCAGGGCTATACAGAGAAACCCTGTCTTGACCCCCCCCCCCCAAAAAAAAGTCACATATTTGCACAACATGGATGAAGCCATCAGGGGTTAGCCCGTCAGTTTGATCTGATGCTTTATCTGAAGGCTTTTGACACTGTAGGCAATGGTGGTGGGCTGGTGTTAAAGATACAGCTTTATGGAATAGAGAAGTTTGAAGCATTGAAAGTTGTGTAACTATCTTTTTTTCCACTGGATGGTTTTAGCACCCTTATCAAAGATCAACCTGCTATAGCTGTCACTTGTGAGGCCATGCCAGTGCCTGGCAAATACAGAAGTGGATGCCCACATTCGTCTATAGATGGAACATAGGGCCCCAATGGAGGAGCTAGAGAAAGTACCCAAGAAACTGAAGGGGTCTGCAACCCTATAGGTGGAACAACAATATGAACTAACCAATACCTCCAGAGCTTGTGTCTCTAGCTGCATATGTAGCAGAAGATGGCCTAGACAGCCATCACTGGGAAGAGAGGCCCCTTGGTCTTGCAAATTTTATATGCCCCAGTACAGGAGATCGCCAGGGCCAAGAAGTGGGAGTGAGTGGGCAGGGGAGCAGGGTGGGGGGAGGATATAGGGAACTTTTGGGATAGCATTTGAAATGTAAATGAAGAAAATATCTAATAAAAAATTGAAAAAAACTGAACATTCTCTTTGGACCATTGTTGCCATCAGGTACTTAGTCATGGAAGGGGAAGGCTGCATAGTCCACACTCATCTTGATGCCGTGGAAAGTGATGACTGTGCTGCAACCTGCAAGTATTCTCTATCAAAATTGTTTTCTCTATCAAGTTAGTTTTAAGTAGCAGACATATCAGGAACCCATTAAAGGATGAAATACATCATAAAAAGAAAGAAAGAAAGAAAGAAAGAAAGAAAGAAAGAAAGAAAGAAAGAAAGAAAGAAAGAAAGAAAGAAAGATAGAAAGAGGAAGGGAAGGGAAGGGAAGGGGAAGGGGAAGGGGAAGGGGAAGGGGAAGGGGAAGGGGAAGGGGAAGAGGAAGGAAGGAGGGGAAGGAAGGAGGGAAGGGGAAGGAAGGAGGGGAAGGAAGGAAGGGAAAGAAGGGGAAGGGGAAGGAAGGAGGGGAAGGGAAGGGAAGAAAAGGGAAGGGAAGGAAGGAAAGAAGGAAGGAAGGGAAGGGAAGGAAGGAAAGAAGGAAGGAAGGAAGGAAAGGAAAAGAAAGGAAAGGAAAGGAGAAAGAAAGGAAGGAAGGAAGGAAGAAAGGAAGAAAGAAAGAAAGAAAGAAAGAAAGAAAGAAAGAAAGAAAGAAAGAAAGAAAGAAAGAAAGAAAAAGTTAGTTGTGTAACAGGGATTGCAAGAAGCCCATGGGAAACATTTGGAAGCAGAGCGACCCAAGTCTACCAGACAATGCCAGTAACCGTGTTGACTATGAGGAAAGATTTAGGAGAGAAGTGAGTACTTAAGTCATCACTGATGAGCAATACAGACCACTTTCCAAAGCTTTGGAGGCTGCTTTCCCTCCCTCCAGTGGGCGTGCTTCCTGTTTCATCGGTGATTAGACTCAGGGTTCCTGGTCTGTGGTGACCTGTGCCTTTATATCTCCTGAGTAGACAGGGAATTCTAGTTCTTTTCAAGCAACCATTCCCAAGAAACTCATTTGCTGTGAGCATGAAATGGGAGATGGCCATGACTGTGGGTTACAAATGGGGTCCCGTGTCTGGCCCAGGGCTCAGGCCACTTGGCCATGCGGAAAGTGTGACTGTGTATACTCCCATGCCACCACCCAGTGGGCACCAGGCTGTGAGAAGCCACAGGACCCTGTTCCAGGGGTGGGGAGTCGCAGTCTGAGGTCCCCGTGGACCTGCCAGAATTGGCTCAGGGGTTCCCAGGGGCCTGCACAGAGGCCAAGGACGATAGGTTCTCAGGCTCTCACACATCCCAGACCCAGCTGTCTGACAGAAGAGTTGATAATAGAGTGGGAGCCTGCTGGTGGGCTCTGGTCTGGGGCTGAAGGGAAAAGGACAGGGAGGAGAGCACTCTGGCTGGTTACCACAGGGAGGTGAGCCCTTATCTTTTTCAGGTGGGAGGCTGGGCTCAACATGGTGGAAACCTTTTCTGGGAACACAGAAGCAGAAGCAAGAGAGAGAGGAGTAGGCAAGCATCACCTGTTATCCCGAGCTTTTGTCCCCACCGGCAAGAACACACTCAGGACAACCGGAATCTTCTGCAGCAAAGCTTTTATTGCTTACTTATCAGGAGGGAAGACCCCGAACCGGGAAAATGGCGCTGCTTATATAGCCCGCAGCGTGACATTTCAGCACCTGATGTGGCGTGACAGCTCCTGATTCGTTGCTCGCCCATCACCCCATTACTACTCCGGGAGATGGGCAGTGACTAGGCGTGAGTTTACTCTTGCACTTGCGCATAAGGCTTATTTACTAGTTAGGCGCAGTGGAAGCCAGCGCCATCTTATAATGGCGATTGCTCGAGGCATTCTCCACAACCTGTTGCCAGGTAACTGTGGGGGTGGAGTGCCGAGAGAATATCAGGGACTTGGGGAGTGGCCCTAGGTGACTGATGGCCACAGAATTATGGAGCTGGGGCCTTGTGTCAGGATCCCAGGGTCTGGGAGAGTATGGCAATCTTCTTTCTATCCCTTGTAGATTAATCTGCTGGGTGTCCTGGGTTTAAACCTAGCTCAACCAGAAAACAGATTGCCTTTTAGGGTCCCACACATGACTACACTGGGCCGGAGTCAGGCAAGCCAAAACATTTGCTGGCTTCCATGTAGAATTGCAGGAAACATTCATTAACTGATTTTTCAGGACATATAGGGAAGCTAACTGCTTTGTAGCTCAGTAGCTTCTGTAGTCTACCCCAGGAGCTCCTCTAGTCTACCCTGCCAACTTTGAGTCACTGAGAGGTAACAGTAAAAGTTCTCAGAAAAAATTAATTTTCCTGGCTGATTTAATAAGATTGAGTAGGTCTTATTACTGAGGATAATTACACACACACACACACACACACACACACACACACACACACATACACACACACAACCTCTATGGTAGCACTTAGACTACCTATGTTGTCTAATTTGGGGACCCTCTGCCTTCTGTTGAGATTATAATGTTAATTACAATAACTCTAAGTAGAATTTTTGTCAATGAGAGCCAAAGAAATGTCCACCCTCTCTATAAATACCTCTGTTCAGAATTGTCTCACAGGCTTTATAATGAATTTAGATAGAAACCCAAGTGCTATGGAAGTGAATAAGACCAGGCTTAAAGTAAGATGAACCTTTCGAAAAATGGAGTTGCATCTGAAGTGGATTGAGCCAGTTTCCAACTCCATTGTTCTCAGCAGATGGACATGGCACAAGGTCCCCTGACTGAAGTCTCCTAGTGTCAGGAATGATAGCTTTATGGAATGGAACTTCTGATGCCCATGTGCCAAGACAAAGTAGTTAAAACATATTAACTGTTGGTCTTTCCTTTCTACTTCTAGCTTCCTCCCCATCCATCTACTATGTCAGAGCTGGTCTGAAGAGAAGGATATCCAGAATTTTGCGCAGGCCACCCTCTGTCTTGTCCTAACTGACAGCCATTGTAACCTTGTTAGCATGCAGGGTACCCTTAGGACGATCAGCAAGCTCCACTGACTTAAATTGGCATCACTCGACCCTCTTATAACCTCTGTGGTAACTGGGCCTTGGAGAACAAGAAAATGCTTAGTGTTCCAGACTGAATTGTATTTTCCCCAGATTTTACCATGAAATTCTATTCTCCTAGCTACTATGTCTGAGATAGGGTATCTAAGGAGGAGAGGTTATTATAATGAGATCTATTATAATGCTACTGGCATTGCTTTAAGAGGGGAAGTTTTAGACACAGGCAAAAGAAAGTCTATGTGAAGATACAGAGAACACAGATATCTATATGTTAAGGTATGTTTAGGAAAACCAATCAGGACAGTTGAAAATAAATTCCCCTTGTTGCAACTGCCAAGTGAATAACACCTTGCTATGCATTCCTAGAAAAGCTGTGCACCAGGACAGTCAATAGCAAGTAAGTCTAAGTCTATAATTTCTGATTAAACAGTCTTATGCTTATTATTGTTGATTGTTTGCTTGCCTGCATTTTTAGAATTTATTCAGGCTCACTTGTTTGCTTGCAAGTACTGCACAGCTGCAGAACTGTCTTAGTTCTGAGGACAGGAAATCTGTAAAATACAGTCTGTAGCTGGGTTGCTATATGTATAGATAGAGTGGTGGTTAGAGGGATAGTATTGCTAAATTCTGGGAGACTGGAATCAATGGGGCAGATGTTGGGCAGTATAGCTGTGAACAGATGGGAGAGTATTATTTTATTGAAACATTAATGGGTTATAGTTTATCATTTAGGATACCACAGCCATATTCCAGACCTATATTCCTTGATGTTTATCCCAAGGACCACAGTAGAAGTTTCTGTTTAACCATCTGATTATAGTGGCCTCACAAGGCATCTTCAGAGGTTTAGTTTTCTCAGCTGGCATAACTCCATTCTGAGAACTGCTATACCTCTTTTTGACATTGAAACTGACATATTGGTATCCTGTGATCATACTGAGTAAACTTTATGTGATTCTACACAAATATCTTCATTTTTTATTTAATAAACTGATGTTTTTAAAATTAAGTGACTCATTTGAACACTCTGTACAAAAGTAAGAAATATAATCTATGAGTTATATTTGAACTCTATCTTTCTAAGGTAACACATCTATTTAAAGTTAGTGTAATTTTATGTAAAATAAGCTTAGTATATGGTAAAATTGGCATAATACTTATATATCTCAATTTTAAAAAAGTATTACATTACCTTAAACACTTTTGGTAATAACAAAACCTCAGTTTTTTAGGAAATCTATTAACATTTTCTGTTGTATTTTTTATGGGTTATTTTATTTGTTTACATTTCAAATGTTGTCCCCCTTCCTGGTTTCTCTTCTGCAAGCCCCCTATTTTACCCACTCCTCTGCCCCTATAAGGGTGCCCTCCCCCACTTACTCCGACCTTATCACTGTAGCATCCTCCTGTTCTAGGGCATCAGGCCTCCACAGGACCAAGGGCCTGCCCTCCCTTTGATGCCAGATAAGGCAATCCTCTGCTACATCTGCAGCTGTAGCCATAGGCTCCCTTCATGTCATGTGTATTCTTTGTTTGGTGGTTCAGTCCTTGAGAGCTCTTGGAGGTCTAGTTAGTTGATATTGTTCTTTCCATGATGTTGCAATCCCCTTCATCTCCCTCAGTCCTTTCTCTAACTCTTCCCTTGAGGTTCCTATGCTCAATGCAGTCCAATGGTTGGCTATGAGCATCCATATTTGTATTGATCAGGCTTTGGAAGATCCTCTCAGGGAATAATATACCAGGCTTCGGTCAGCAAGTGCTTCTTGAAATCACAAATAATGTCTGGGTTTAATAAATTATTTTCTCTGCATTTATAGAAGTGTGAATGCACAGTTGAGAGTATCAGTTAAGATGTGTGCCATATTAAAAAGGAAAATATATAATAAATGTTCTAGCTGGACATAGACTCTTATCTATTCTCCAGCATAAGAGATGCTGAGAGAGGAATGCTGGAGTTTGATGTTAGCTTGAACTATATACTGAATGGGAAGTAGCTCAGGCTAAAGAGTAAGACTTTGTCTCAAGAGAAAAAAAATAATGCTCAAACTTTAAAGCAAGAAGACAACTGGTATATGGTCAATATGGTGACTTTTGATTCATTTTTAAGCTACAGACTTTCTTAACTAGCCATTGTTTTGTAGTGATGATAATGACTGTTTTAAGATGTGTCCTTATGCTACCAGGCTGGCCTTCATTTTCAATTCTCCTCTTTAGTATTAGGATAACACATGTGACATTGGCTGATCTTGAGTCAGGATTTTCTAATTGATGATCCATATTCATGATACCAATCTTTTCCCCTTCTCTCCAATCAACATGAGAGTATTATGTGTTTTGTAGATAAATGTGCCCAAAGAATGTGTGACTACAAATGACAAATACTGGATCAAATAGTTGATGTAATTCATTGGCAATAATGTGTGTGTAAGGCTGATCATTCAACTCTGAACAGTTTTTCCCTGAGAGAATGGAGACGTGTATTTTGTGTAACAAAGGGGAATTTAGACAGGTAAAATTACATTTTCTAATCAGCTAATTTTTAAATCAGGAGAGTCCTGGATTCTTGGGCAGGGCTGATATAATCAGAGAATTCTTAAATTGAGATAATGAAGCTCCCTATTCTTGGTCACAGCACTGCAATGTGAAAAAAAAAGATTTTAATGCTCTGAGCCATATCTCTGAGCCATAAAAAATAGGTCTTCTTGACTCTTGAAACTGCAAGAGGTAAGAGAATGCTTATTTTTTATAGCCGCAATGATGTCTTTCTTACGGTTTGTTTTCTAGCCCAGTGATACCTATTGCATGTGTCTGCTAGCCAGAACTGTAAATTTAAACAGTTGTTTTCGAAAACCCCAAATTTGGATATTCTAACACTGTAGTACTGAGAATAAGAGCATATGAGACAATCAGAGAAACACTGTAAGCTTCTCTGTCCAACTGATATTAGACAGTGATATCAGATGTATTGAAAATAGTAAAATAGAAAGTAATCTAACCACTATGAACAAGACACAGATCTTTGAGGATGTTCACTGAATGAATGTACATGCCACGAAGCCTGGAACCACCATCCAAATCACCACCACCACCACCACCACCACCACCACTTGTTTCTCTGAAATTGATGTTCTGGCATCCTGTGATCATACTTTGTAAAAGTCATGTAATTCTACTCCATGTCTTCATTTTGTGATTTAGTAAACTGATGTCTCCTAAATTGATTGACTTCTATAAATGCTCTGTCTCTAAAATGGTGGAAGGACATAACTGGCTTCTAATCTAACCCCCGCTTACACACACACACACACACACACACACACACACACACACCCCACACACACACTAAATAAATAAATAAGAATATAGAGACAAAGCACCCTTTGGACTTTAACTCATGAGAATAGAAGAAGGGAGCAAAGTATGTTCAAAGATGTATTTAAGATCTGTCTTAAGACAAGGAATGAATATCAGGCTTTTATTGATTTTTTTTTACATGTGAGCAAGGCTTCTGAGCTTGTACTCAGTGAACTATTGAGCAATCAGCAGAGCTACTCTGTTACGAATGACATCACCACTAGGCAGGTTAAGTTGAAGCAGTGTAGGTGCTAAGAAAGCAGAACATGGTCCAGATGCATACAGCAACTCCTGTGTTAAGACATTTTCATCAAAGGTTAAACATATCTACTAGTAGAGTTTATTGAAATATGACCCAAAGGCCAAGAAGAAAAATGAGCAAAGTTAGTATCAAGACAGATGCGATGCCTTTTATCCTTTCTTAGTCAGTGAAGTAATTTTTTCTTTTCTGTTCTTTTTTCTCTTTTCTTTCTTTCTCTCTTTTCTCTTTCTTCCTTCCCTCCATCCCTCCTTCTTTCTTTCTCTCTCTTTCTCTCTCCATCTTTCCCTCCCCCTCTCTCGTTTCTTTCTTTCTCTTTCTTTCTTTCTTTCTTTCTTTCTTTCTTTCTTTCTTTCTTTCTTTCTTTCTTTCTCTGTAAAATCCACTGTCAAGTTCCTGAAGTTACCTAGTCACAGTTATCGCCAGCCACACACCAAATATGTTGTCTCCAAGATACTAGGGGGAATTAGTCAATTCTGTGAGGTCTCAAATTACTGATATTTTAGGTCAACTAAGAGTTAGTGCTGTAATTCTGCTCTGAAAGATGGTCTGACTCCAGAGGGTTGATGTTTGGTACTTACAGGGGGTATTTTATAGGAGGTGGTAGTTCTTTAGGAACAATTTTTGCCTTTATTTGTATGTTATTTGTGCAATCCTCTTGAATCTCAATGAGTTTCACCTTGATATTGTGATACTGAGATCCTAGTCTATAAAGATTCTGGCTTGTGGTGTGGATGCCAAAGCCATAGCTCTCTTCTTAAAGGGAATAAGAAATAGTTTATTCTGGATCAACTTGGAATAAGCATGGCTCAGAAACTCCAAGTTCCAATGTGGAAGCAGTCTCATGATGTCTTAAAAATGTTGTAGAACAAAGAGAATCATAAATCAAGGCAAGTTTAAAATGCATTGCTGATTGCATCAGAAAGGCCGTTATTCAAACTTTTGGTTTGGTGGGAACTAGTGATTTGCTAAGTTAATAGATTCCAAAATGTGTTTATCTATTAGTCACAGGTTGTTAGTTCTGACACAGAGGTGGGAATGGAATGACTCTTTCTGGAGCTTGAACGACCCCAAGATAAAATGATTAACCTCTGCACCTGCAGCATTCCAATCTCCCCACAATACTAAAATTCTAATCAACCAGTCTGCAGACAGTTTCTTTTGAGGAGTTCATGTTCACAGTGGCCTAATCTGATGTTTCATGACAAAGCTGATGAGACCATTCTTTTAATAGGTAAGAGGTTGAGTGTTCCAGGTTCATTTGAATTTTGTCCCTTAACTTTGTTATTTGGAGTGACTGAATTGGTTGGCAAGGATGCAATTTCCCTCATTATCCTATTCACAACCCTGGCAATACTAGAAAGGCAAACATCACAACCCCTCCTTAAGACTTTCATTATAACACAAAAAGGTGTAAATATCAGGGTCTTCTTGAAGGCCAACAAGAGAAAACTACTTCCACTTGAAAGAAGAAGTAGAAGAAGGAGAAGAAGAAGAAGAAGAAGAAGAAGAAGAAGAAGAAGAAGAAGAAGAAGAAGAAGAAGAAGAAGAAGAAGAAGAAGAAGAAGAGAAAGAAGAAGAAGAAGGAAGAGGAAGAGGAAGAGGAAGAAGAAGAAGAAGAAGAAGAAGAAGAAGAAGAAGAAGAAGAAGAAGAAGAAGAAGAAGAAGAAGAAGAAGAAGAAGAAGAAAAGTGATTTGAGTTATATCTCTGGCCCTGCGGAGCAAGATCATTATGATTTGCCCTAAAGATTAGCACATTATTATTGACTTCACCTTTAGAATTCAAAACATTTAGTTCTGTCAATTACCTGCCCAGTAGACCACTCTCTAAGAGAGCAGATTCACCTGAAGATTCACCTGAAGGAAAGGAAGTGAGAGAAATAAATATACTCTTGTTGAAATATATATTTGTACTTCCTGAAAGTCCCTTCTTGATACATCTGTTATCAGGGCTTCTAACAAGTGATATGGCTAACTCTGCTTACTTTTCTGAGTTTTAATTAAAGTGCCTGCTTTCTTTTCTTTTCTTCTTTTGTATTTCTTCCTTCTGCCACTCTCATGCCCCCAGTTACCAGGCCTCTTTCTGAAACTGGGCTTTCTCATTTTTCTCTGAAGCTCACACCTCTCCTCTTTCCATCATGTGTCTACTTGCTGACCTCCATTGCTAAACACACCAGCTTCCTTGAACCCTAACTCACAAAGGCATAGCATTCTCTCATCCACTTCTCCCTCTCCTTTCTCTCTGCAGCTATCAGGAGTTATTACTTGACTGCTCTGTTGATTTTTCTTTCAAAGTCTAATAAAATGGCATTCAAACTTCCTTCCAAGTTCATTTTTAAAAATTCTTTTTATTAAAGAGACTAAGGACCTAAAAGAGAATCCCAGTTTCCCCAGTAACAAGGGGATCCATGTGCATCCAACTACCACTGTTCGGTTTGATCACACAAGCATGGTTCTTCTGCAGGAGCAGACAGTAGAAACCCTTCGTGTATAATAAAGATCAATGGGTGAAGTTGGTGTAGTCATTACAGATACATCCTCTAAAAACCAGCAATGCTATTGCTAAGAAAAGTACCTACCCTCCCCCTTTACCACATACCATCCTCCTTCACTTGTACTAGCAATGTTTCATCTTTATCCTCTATCTGTTATGTATCTAGTTTGGACAGGAGCCATGGTTCCTACTCCACTGTCACATAAGGCAGGTTTCTGGATCTGTGGATGTCTTATCTTAATCCATCCCTTAATTGTCACAGTGAGCAATTTAGTGAGCATGCATTGCATGGTGATCGAATGACTTTACAGCGAAGGTCTGTTTTACAGGATGATAGAAAAGAGTCAGTGATTGCTGTGAATTGCTCCCATAATTTTTCTATGACAATCAGTAGCTACATTATTACTTTTTAAACAGAGACTCTCAATGTAGTAGCACATAAAAACTGATAGCATAGGAGTTAAAAAAAAAACAGATTGATAAGGGGTTTTTGCCTAATCTGCAATTTATAAGTTCTTTCAAATGTCTTTCCTGACCTAGTGCTTCACAGCAGGCAAAAAATGTAATCCTTCTCCCTAGCTCCTTGCAACTTCATTGTGAGCATGTCTGGCTGTGATAATCTTTCCACAGTGAGGTCTCTGCACATTCATCAGAGCTTTCTTAAACCCGACAAAGGGCTCAAGACATTAAAATGACAATTTTCTCAAACTCTCATTTAAGCATCGATATTCAGCTATCATCCACATTTCTCCTTTGAGCCTATTATTCAAGTTCTGTATGAAATACTGAATGGTCCTGCTATTGCATTGCAATTGTCTGAGCTTGACCAATTGACTTCTTTGCAGCTGTGTGAAATCCCCAAGCAATAACTTGCATGTTCAAATACTTATAGATATAAAAACAAGAAGTGACTGACCATGATTTTTAAATATCTACATGTATTCAGAAATGTATGTTTATGATTTATTTCTTGATTAACACCTACATGGCAATTAGTCTTAGTTTAGTGCTCTTCAGATTCATTTAATCATTCCATTCATTTCAACTGTTGAAGTGAACTTTGAAGACTTAATTTCAAATCTATAGTATTAGATGTTATACACAGTGTCAAATAACAGGTAATAACAAAAAATAATTTTATTGATTATTTGCTAGAGAGCATTTCAGTTTAGATTTGGTTTTTTTTTTAAAGTGTAAGAAGTGGACCAATATGACTTACAATAATCTAAAGAGGATAGTATAAGACTTATCTTAGAGTAGTAGCTTAGTTGGACTGGGGTGCCTTAAGTAAGAAACTTAGTGGGTAGCCAACCTAAAAGAATCTATACTTTACTGAGAAATCTGTCACAAGAGGTGAAGAAAGAAGTGCCAGGGCATTTGTTTCCCAAGGAAAAGGTGTCTTTTTGCTGTGTTGTCACATGAAAGAGAGAAGAAGAGAGGAAGAAGGGATGAGGGGGAAAGAGGAGAGGAGTAGGGAGATAGATAGAAAAAGAGAGTTAATAGTATTGCTATAGGGACACTAATTCAGTTCTGGAGATTTCATTTTCATGGACTCATATCTTTCATAAACAAAATTAATTCCCAATGGCCAAACATCTAACTATAAATTATCATATAGAAGTGTAGGGCTTAACCATATAAAATTGATCAGGGTAAATAAAATATTTTATAGCAAGTTGTATTGAATAAATCCTCCTTTGATTTCTCTTAGTACTATTTTAATTACAGATATAATTCTTTGTAATCCTTGTAGGTATGTGTTTTATCTAATAATTGGTACAAACAGGTAGGTAGTATGATTTCATGACATAGAAATAAGACAATTCAGTAAAAATATTTCAAGTATATGCAAAAATATTATGTGTTACGGTAATATAAAGAAGTTGCAGTGAAACACACACACACACAGAGCATATCAAAATTGTCGTTGGGATAGAAAATGACTTACTATTAGAAATAACTACTTAAGTGATTCCTTTGTCTTTCCTGGAATCTGGTACAACTTTGCACTGGTATACTGGTAAATTAACGTTTGCAAAAGCCAACAATGTTCTAAACACTTTTTAATGTTTGTTTGTTTGTTTGTTTATTTATTTTCCCCTCCCCCCTTGTAGAGGTCCTCCCCTAACCCCCAATTCTCCTATCCTTCGACTCT
Source organism: Mus musculus (assembly GCF_000001635.26). NCBI lineage: Eukaryota > Metazoa > Chordata > Mammalia > Rodentia > Muridae > Mus > Mus musculus. The sequence continues at coordinate 85,773,061 of NC_000084.6, forward strand.
GAGAGCATAGCCCTTCATATGTCCCCACCCTGGAGAATCAAATCTCTACAGGATTAGAGAAATCCTCTTCCACTGATGCCAGACACGGCAACCCTCTGCTACATGTGTGCCAGGGGTATTAGACTAGCCCATATCCCTTTTTTGGCTGGTGGCTCAGTCTCTAGGAGCTCCCAGAGGTCAATGTTAGTTGACACTGCAGTTCTAAACACTTTTAATGGGTGAAAATTCTCCTTTGCTTGGATTCATTCTTTAGGTAAGTTTGTCAAGGGATGTGTACCACAATTCAGATTGTTTCATGTACTCTTCATTCATCTTTCTAGATTTCTTGCCTCAGATGTTTCAGCTGACTGTCTATCAGCCACTAGGGCTCACAACCTCACCAGGAGTCTTGACATCATCTCCTCCCTCATGTAAGGGCCAGACCTCTGCTGCTTGCCTTTACTACTCATTCACTGTGACTTTAATGTTGCTAACAGTCACATCTTACTTTTAAAGCTGTTCAAGTCTGTGGCATGCCACTATGTTTCTCACTAAGCTTAAATCTCATAAGTGATCAATATAATGGTATCTCATCCTGCTTTCATATGTGCTCCTGAGACAAAACTTCTTTCTGATCGTGTTCTATTTTTCTCTCTACCAGAGTATGGTAGGCAAATATTTCTTGTCAGTTGTCTACAGTCCAATCTCTGTACCCTTTAAATCTCTAATCTAAACCCTCTCAATCTCTAAATATTTTAGTTTACATGTAAAGTAAAAGTAACATTGTAAGTGGAATATATATTGCTAATAAGGAAGCCTTATAAGAAAGATCAATTATGTCAGTCATTTTAAATATTAAAAATGTTAAAAGTCAAATTGAAGATCCAAATGTGGTGAATCCTAGGGCTCTAGAGACAGAGGCATGTGGGTTGGAGTTCAACGACAGCCTGGTTTACATAAAGAGTACATTCAAAGCCATCCTATAACATATAAATTTTATCATCTCAAAGTACAGGAGAGTAAGAAGAAGAGGAGGAAGAAGAGAAGGAGGAGGAGGAATCAGAAGAGGAAAGAAGAGGAAGAAGCAGAGAAGAGAAAGAGGAAGAGGAAGAAGAGGAGGAGGAAAAGAAGGAGAGGAAAAGGAACAAAGGAGAAAGAGGAAGAGGAAGAGGAGAAGGGGGTGGGTGGAGTAACAAAAAAAGTTTTCAATGGATACCAGAAACTACAGGATGAGGTAAATAAAGCATGTTGCTACTGGCATTACAGAAGAGTTGAGAAAGGCAAAGAAACTAGAAACCATAATAATGAGGGTGGGTAGTAAATGTTTCTAACTCCCTCTCCTTACCTCTCAGTATCAACCCTCACAAATCCCTACCCCCATTCCCCCTTCCCTTTCTTCTAAGAGAAGGTGAAGATCCTGGAACATCAAATTGCAGCAGGATTTAGAGAGCTTCACTTCCCACTGAATCCTAACTACTCAATCCAGGTAGGAGAAGGGGATCCAATGGCAAGCAACAGAGCCAGAGACTTACCTAAAGCTCCAGAAAGAATAGAGCCCTTGCTGGCTAATTTTGTACTTTTCATCTCCAATATCATAGGGCAATGTACCTGTGTGATTTTGCATCGTTAAGCATTAGGTATGGTTTGCTATAGGAGCAACAAGGAAATAGTTGGACACAGCAAACCAAAGTGAGCTACACCAATGGGTTTTTCATTGAACTCATGCCCATTTACTATAGCTGGAACATTATGCCATGTTCCCCTAGTCTGCTTCCTCACCCATCAGCCTTGTATTAATTTCATATCCTCTATTAATGTATCTAGATTTTGATGTCTTATATTCCTATCCTGGTGTTTAGTTGAGGTCTTTAAGATAAAAATAGAAGTAACCAGAAGTCTATAGCCTTCCAAATTGAATGGTCATTCTCCTCCATGTCCCTCATATCCAGTAATGACTACCACTCTCTTCTCTAATCATACAGTTGAAGTACATTGTCTCCTAGCTGAGGCAAATTCATATAATTGTGCAATAGATTAATATGTTTAGAATTCTAATACGAATGCTAATTGCCTAGAGGTTGCCATGGTAAGATAGGCATTTCTTATATTTGTCTCATGTCATTTTTATAATGTATCATTTGTAAAATATTTTCTTTGATTTTTATGACTATAGGCAGTTCCTCCTTTCCTGTGACACTTATTCGTTTCCTTAGTTTTTAACCTTTAAAAATTATGTGGTTTCACAGAAACCATAGACCTCAAACTGGACCACTGACTAATTGTGATGAACATGCACTAGTAAAGATATATATTTAGAAGAAATATTGTAGGACCCACTGTGACACCCTGATGCTTCCATGACGAGATGTTCCCTATGTTTTGTTCTATTTTTTGTTTGTTTATGTTTTGGGGAGGGTGGTTCTATAAGGGCAGAGGGCAGAAATGAGGGGACAGGGAAATGAGAGTGGGACAGGAGTGTATGATGTGAAACTCACAAATAATCACTTTTTAAAATATTTATAATTAGAAAGTTAACTATAATATGTCTCAACTTGCTTATGGCTTTTAATGTTCATGAACATAAAAATAAAAGTTTTAAGTGAAAGAGTTCCTATAGTCAACTCTTTTTTTTCCTATTAAATAAAATTTTATCTAGCTGAGTTAAAAACCTTGGAGTTATCTTGGATTCTTCCCTTTACTGCCTAAACTGAGTGAACTGAATCCAATTCAAGCTTTTTAACAACCTGTCTGTGACCTCTCGTGAACTCCAAATTGGGCTGAAATGTTATAGGCAGATGAGCTGTGATTGGTTTCAATTTGGAAGGCTATAGATGTGCAAGAAATAAACACATCCTGTTCATGAAATCGATGATTTCAAGAGTTGGGACAGAAACATTGTAAGAGTCAAAGAAACAGGGATTGTATGAGATTTTAATCTCCTAGAACTGTTAGAAATCCTTGTCAACATGGCTATCTAAGCAAGTCTTGAACAGCAAAGACTCCAGTGGATATACTGAGGTGTAAAAAGGAAGTTTGTCTCACAGGTAACCAAAGAACTGTGGGTAACAGGAAATCTTTAAGAACCAGAGAAACTTTTCCCCAGGGAAGAAAACCACAACAGGCTACACTATACCAAGTTGTCAGTTAACATTGCATGGACCGAGCAGTATGCATTTGTGTATTCAGAAATACATATACATGTGCATAAATTTGTATATGGAAAAAGAAAGTGCTATTGTATCTATCAGGGCTCATACCTAGGTGAGATTAAATTATGCTTTAAGTCCTGGAAAGAATAAGAATGTGAGGGATATATCTTAATGTAATTAGAATAATTCACAGCAAGTAAATATCCAACAGCACTCAAAATACAGTGAAATTAAAGAGATTTCTACTAAAATAAAGAGCAGAAAAAGGATGTCCACTTTCTTTATAACAGTTTAATATGATGTTCAGATTTGTAGCTAGAGCAGTAATATTACTGAAAGAAATAAAAAAAAGATACAGTGAGGAAAGAACAAATATAAAGTAATCTGCTCTGTAGATGATATGGTTTATACAGAAGAGTTCTTGAGTACTCAGCATCTACAGCTGATAAATACTTTTAGTAAGTATCAGGATAAAATAATAACACCAAAAAATTAGTCACCTTCCTAGAAATAAATGTCAGGCTTGCTGAGAAAAAGTAATGGGAACAATACCTTTCACAATAGTCTCAAAAATATCTTGAAATAACTTCAATCAATCAAATGAAAGAATTATATAATAAAACCTTTAAGACATTCAAAATAGAATTTGAAGACAGTAGAAGATGGAAAAAGATCGATCCTTAAACTAATTCCTTGCAAACATCCTTACAATCAAAAGCAATGTAGAGATTCAATGTGATCATCATGAAAATTACAATTCAGTTCCATGCAGAAATTGAAAAAAAAAATAAACTAAATATAGAAACACAAATTAAATCAAAGCAAAGCAAATCTAAACAAAATAAAGCAGAAGAAGTAGAATAGGTAAAACAATCCTGAAGAATTCCTGGAGCACTGGAGGTATCAGCATCCTAGATTCCAAACTGTACTCTACAATTATAATGACTAAAAACAGCATTTTAATGGCATTAGATAAAATAAAGTTTATCAGTGAAATAAATAGAATTGAAGACCTAGACATAACTCCACAAACCTTACATCAGCTGATTTGTGTCCAACAAAAATACACGTTGGACAAACAGTGGAGCAAAACTGGATACCTGCTTGTAGAAGAGTGAAAAATTGATATGCATCCATTATCATGCACAAACCTAACTCCAAATGGAGCAAGGTGTTTATAAAACAGAAAGTAGGGAATGTACTAGAACTCATTGGCATAGGAAAGAACTATCTGAAAAGTCCTCTTCCAGCACAGGAGTCAAGACAGAAATTGATATGGGATCACATGAAGCTAGAAAGCCTCTATACTGCAAAAGACACCATCATTTGTGCAATGTTATAGCCTACAGAATGGGTAAAAGCAAGTTTTTACTAATTATGCATCTAGCCTAGAGTCAATAACTAGACTATACAAAGAACTTGTTACTGTACATTATGCAAACAGCTACCAAAATAAAAATGTGGTGTAAAACTAAACAGTTTGGAGGATGGATGGGGGAATAAAATGGAATGTTTAAAAAAAAGGAAAAGAAAAGAAAAAATGAATTAGGATCAAATATAATTTTTTTCTTGATAAAATAAAACTAAACAGAAAACTCTCAGAAGATAAATTAACAATGGCTGAAAACAATTGTAATTTCTCAACATTCTTGCCCATCACATTAATTAAAATTGTAATTTCAGCTTATCACAGTAATAATGTCAGAGTGTAATCAACAAATCAAACAGCACATGTTGTTGAGGATAGGGGAAAAAGAGACATTTATCCATGGCTAGTAGGAGTGCAAACTGGTCCAGGCACTATGGAAATCAGTGAAGAGGTTCCTCAGGAAGCTAGCAGTAAGCCTACCACAAGATCCAGCTGTACTGCCCTTGAGCATACACCCAAATGACTCCGTATCACTACAGAATACTTATCCATGTTCATTGCTGTTCTACTCATAATAATCGGTAACTGCAAATAACCTAGATGCCAATTGGCTGATGAATGCAGACTGCAAATGTACATTACAGAATGGAATATTGTGCAGCTGTTAATAAAAGTGACATTATAAGATTCTCAAGTAATGCATAGAGATAGTGCCATAGTCATGGTTTCTGTGACTGCAATGAAACACCATGACCAAAAAGCAAGTGGTGAAGTAGAGAGTTTAATTTGTGTTATACTTTCATATCACACTCCATCCTTACAGAAAGTACAGGAACGCAAACAGGGCTGGAACCTGAAGGCAAGAGCTGATGCAGAGGTGTTGGAGGAGTGGTGTTTACTGGCCTGCTTCTCCAGCCTTGCTCAGCGTGCCTCCTTATAGAATCCAGGACTACCAGCCCAGAGAATGCATCATCCACAGTGGACCAGCCCTCCCCCATTGATCACTAATTTAGAAAATTTTACAGCTGGATTTCAGAGAGGCATTTTCTTAACTGAGGCTCCCTTTTCTGTGATGATTCTAGCTTGTGTCAAGTTGACGATAAAACTTGCCAGTAGAGCTAGAATCAATAATCCTGGGTATAATAACCCAGGCCCAGGGAAAAGTTGCATGTTTGCTCCTTATATGTGGATGTTAGCTTTTAAAGTTGAGATATTTGTGTGTAATTCCAGAGGCTAAGTAGCTACTGAGCAGCTTGGGGGAAGAGGTTATTCCCCCAAAGATGTAAATAGAATATAATGTGATAAGGGGATGAAGGGGAAACTGAAAAAAAAAGAATATTAAATGGGTAAGAGGATGAAAAGGAAATGTAGAGAAGGGATTATGGGGAAAATGAGCAGTGCTAAAGACCTTTAGAAAAGCCATATGGAAACCTATTACTGTAGAAGCTTTCTACAAGATATGCACGGATAAAATGAATTTAAATATAGTTACCATATAACAGGAGAGACAGTGCCCACAATTAAACAACATATGTTACCAAATAAAATACCAAGTAGCAGGAATGGTTACATCTTTTTAAGTCCTTGGCGAAAGGTATCCCATAGACTCCCTGAAACATCAGGAGCTATCATCAAGGTGGTTGGTTATCTTCTACAACCTCATGGTAAGATACTATTTCTAAGGAAACCACATGTCACTGGACATGGAGTAGTGCTCAGCCAGAACATTCACCCCTAGTGACTAACATTCTTGGTATTGGACAGTTCTATATGTCCTATTGGAGGAAAAATTTAGACATCAATATTCAGAATCAATGTCTTTCCATTTCATTCTAACTACAAACTGGTTTCCCAACCTACTAGGCTCTGTTGCCATTAGGTTTACTCTACTCACTTATTGAACTCTTACCCATGTATATTAATCTTTTAATTCTTATACTTATTATCATTTTCCCACCACACGGCCATGTTCTTTTCCTGGAGTTTTCTAGTAGATATCTTATTGTTGGCTTGGTTACTTCCTTGTTTGAGTCCAATGACCCCATACTGATGAGGAATGTTTCATTGTTTTTAAAGCTGAAGTTGCAAAGACTTCCTCCTCAACCCGAACATTTCCATCCTGTGTCCAAGGTTCTCTTTCTTCATCTTGCTCATTGGCTATTTAACCACAACCAGGGCAGGACTTTTCTGTTTGTTCACTGTTGGTCCTCTAACAGGCAGAAGAATGTTTACTACATCACAGTATTTTTATATTTATTTTAATAAACATTTATTGGGTGGTCACAGTTTTTCCTCTATACAAACACTTATGGTTTTGGTCAGTTTTCTATCCCTCTGACAAACACTAGGGTGTTAGAACAGATCTATTCTGGTTAATAGTTTGGGGCATGAAATTTTAAGACTCTCTGCTCTTTTGCTTTGGATCTGAGGGGAGTTATAACGAAATGGCTATGGGAGCATATGACAGTGGCTGCTAATACTATGGTAGGCAGGAAACAGAGAGTTACAAGGAAGAGTCCTGAGCCAATACAAACCTTTCAAAGTCATGTAACTTAGTAATGACCCAAAGTCATGCCTCTCATCCTCCAACATTCACAGTTCCACCATTTCCTAATAGTCTTCAAATTTGAATATTTCAATGGAAATATAAATCCAGAGCTTTTACAATCTACCCATGACTTGATGCACTTTCATAAATATAGCCAGATATATGCTTCAATAATCTCTTTAACATCAATTTTAACCATCAAAAATTGACTCAGTGGAAAACAAACATTTAAGTGTGGAGATGTGAGATGGTGGAAAGAGAAAGGGCATGTGTTGGCAAAAAGATGTTGGCTCTAAATCAAGAACTTCATAGGGAAGATACAGGTGAATATGTTTATGTGTGTTTTCTATTGTTGAACCCATGGAAAATATATGTGCATAATTCAATTCAAATTCATATTGATGTATTTTCCATCTGTATAAAGTATCTAGTTATCTTATAGGTTTAATTTTATAATCTTAGCTCACAAACTATGCACCTGCTAGTATAAATTATTTAAATCCTGGCCTGAGGTTTCTAACTCATCTTAGCTATTTAACTTTCCAAATGAAAAACACACACAGGATCCTGATATTGCTATCTTTCGTGAGGCTATGCCAGTGCCTGGCAAATACAGTGGATGCTCACAGTCATCTATTGGATGGAACACAGGGTCCCTAATGAAGGAGCTAAGAAAGTACCCAAGGAGCTGAAGTGGTCTGCAACCCTATAGGAGGAACAACAATATGAACTTACCAGTACCCTCAGAGCTCCTGTCTTTAGTTGCATATTTAGCAGAGGATGTCCTAGTAGGCTATCAATTGGAGGAGAGGCCCTTGGTCTTGCGGAGATTATATTTCCCAGTACAGGTGAATGGCAGGGCCAGGAAGCCAGAGTGGGTGGATTGGGGATCAGGGCAGGGGAAGGGTATAGGGGGCTTTTGGAGAGGAAACTAGGAAAGGGGATAACATTTGAAATGTAAATGAAGAAAATATCTAATTAATTTTTTTAATTAAAAAGAAGAAAGGCACACAGCCTTTATATTTACAATAAGCCTTAAACTGCACAATAGCTTGGCAGCTACCTATCCTCTATGTTGTTAGAATTTATCTTTCTATAGAGAACCATCAGTTATTACTATGTTTTTCTTGGTTTTTCTTATGTTTTCCTTAGTATCAACTGGTCAGCCCACCAGATCCCATTCTCTTGAGTCCTAACCCATGGTGGTTTCTCATTCCTCACCCTACTTTTTCCACCTGGTTATCCCTCTCCTACCCTAATCCCAGGGAGCCTAAACTTCACATCTCTTTTGCCCAGTACTAGGTGTTGTCATCTTTATTCATCAACCAGAAATAATTTGAGGCCAACAATGTTTAGACTCTCTGATCTCTGGAGCAACCAGGTCTTGAGCACATGCATTTAGCATTACAATACATAGCAAAAGACCAAACTTCAACATCTGTTTATCTGTACACTTACTAATCCAGGTATCTATTAAAAAGGTGTTATGGAGCATCTGCCTTAAACCAAGGTATTAGGCTACAGTAGAGAAAAACAAAGTGAGAAAATGGTATTTGAATTTTTAGCATGCCCTCCATCCCTAAAGAATACCTCATATTTAATAGTATTCTTATAATCTAAATAAGGTCTCCACCTCAATTTCTGATATCCATAATGCATAAACTCTTTCATTACATTATTAATGAGAGAACTGAATGGAACTTATTTTTAAAGTTCTAATTTAAACTGGAATAATCTTTACAATATTTGGCATTTACTTACACATGACTTAAGTAAGCTGCTGTCTGTGTCTAGCCTCATCTTACTCTCTGCAAGCCTACTTGTCAGGAATGGGGCTGGTGATTTGGAGAATATGGATGGTTTTCATTTCTGAATAGGGCAGCCATTCTATTTTTATTCTGGGACCAATCTAAACAACACATATTTCATACTTAGAGTTAATACTGAGCTGAGTTGAATTCAAACTACTGACCTAGAAGTGAAGGGATTCATTTTTCTTTATATCAGACTTTCAAAATATCAATTCCTTGATACATTCAGAAAATAATCTGACCTAAATCCATTTTGTACTATCTTTGGTTTTATATAACACACATACAGATGCACACACACACACACACACACACACACACACACACACAAACAGGGTCAGGGGTACTCACATGCAAATCACATTTGAGTTCTATGATTCCAAATATAATCCAGATATACCACTCTAAAAATTTATATTTGAAGGAATATGTTGGTGTCACATAAAAATATTCGCACACCTGTTTTGTATCTTTGTGAAATTACAATATAATTGGACCATTTCCCCCTTGCCTTTCTCTTTCCAACCTCTCTTTTATATACCTCTTAACACTCTTTCAAACTCATGGCCTCTATTTTCAAAATGATTGAAACATATGTGTATATGCACAGATATTCTTAAATACAACCTGCTTGGTCTGTATACTGTTAATTGTGCTTGTGTTTTCAGGGTTGAACACTTGGTATTGGAAAACCTATTGTTGTTCTTATCTGTGGGGAAGACTATTTCTTCCTTTCAGCATCCCTTAGATGCCTATCGTTATTTGTGTAGAGTTAAAACTTTATAAGCGTTCCCATCTATTTTAGCATGTCTATGATTGTCTATGTTCAGTTCATATTTAGTCAATCATGTTGATGAAACTTTACAGATATAACTTCTGACATTACTAGAAGACAGACTCTCATAGCAAAATTCCCTATGCTTGGACTGTCACAGTCTTTCTATGCCTCCTTTCCTCAGTAATCCCTTACCTGTGGATTTTTAGATTTATCTATTAGTACTGAGCTCTGCATTCTCATTGGCTGCGGTTCTTTCCGCTTGTTGCAAAGACAATTCTCCTTGATGAGGGTGTTGTGACATTGTTCACAGTAGTCAGGATATGGAACCAGCAGAGATGACTACTATTAATGGCAAAAAGTGGCATTTTCATAGTTTTTTTTGTATTAATTTACAATTCGACCAAGATAATTGCAGTTTCTTTCATTAAGCTTGCCTGAAACTTAATTGTTTTTGGTCTTGTTGATAGCTGTTCTGATTAGAATAAAGTGGAATATTTAATACAATTTTAATTTTCAATTCCATGATAACTAAAGGTGATAATTTTTTCCATATATTTATTGGTCATTTGTATTTTTCTTTTGAAGGCTTTTCAATGCAATGGCTATTATTAATGGATTATTTGAGTTTTTTTCTCTTTTGCTTTATTCTTATCTCATGCAATGCATCCTGACACAGCTTCTCCTCCCTCTTCTTCTCTCAGAACCCCCTCGTACTTCCCCAGATACACATTTTCTCCATTTCCCATTCAAAAACAGAGCAGGACTTCTGGAAATAGCAATGGTGTTCCAAGATGCAATAAAACTAGGCATCAATCCTCATATCAAAACTGGACAAGGCTTTCCAATAGGATGAAAAGGGTCCTACGAGTAGGCAAAAGAGTCAGAGACATCGGGGGAGGCGACCTAAGCCACAGCAGCAGTGGTCGCCATCTTGGTCCGGGACCCGCCGAACTTAGGGAATTAGTCTGAACAGGTGAGAGGGTGCGCCAGAGAACCTGACAGCTTCTGGAACAGGCGGAAGCACAGAGGCGCTGAGGCAGCACCCTTTGTGGGCCGGGGACAGCCAGCCACCGTCCGGACCGGAGGACAGGTGCCCGTCCGGCTGGGGAGGCGGCCTAAGCCACAGCAGCAGCGGTCGCCATCTTGGTCCGAGACCCGCCGAACTTAGGAAATTAGTCTGAACAGGTGAGAGGGTGCGCCAGAGAACCTGACAGCTTCTGGAACAGGCAGAAGCACAGAGGGGCTGAGGCAGCACCCTGTGTGGGCCGGGGACAGCCGGCCACCTTCCGGACCGGAGGACAGGTGCCCACCCGACAGGGGAGGCGGCCTAAGCCACAGCAGCAGCGGTCGCCATCTTGGTCCCGGGACTCCAAGGAACTTAGGAATTTAGTCTGCTTAGGTGAGAGTCTGTACCACCTGGGAACTGCCAAAGCAACACAGTGTCTGAGAAAGGTCCTGTTTTGGGCCTTCTTCTTCGGCCAGGAGGAGGTCCAAATACAAGATATCTGCGCACCTTCCCTGTAAGAGAGCTTGCCAGCAGAGAGTGCTCTGAGCACTGAAACTCAGAGGAGAGAATCTGTCTCCCAGGTCTGCTGATAGACGGTAACAGAATCACCAGAAGAACAATCTCTAAACAGAGTCAACTATAACTACTAACTCCAGAGATTACCAGATGGCGAAAGGTAAACGGAGGAATCTTACTAACAGGAACCAAGACCACTCACCATCACCAGAACCCAGCACACCCACTTCGCCCAGTCCAGGGAACCCCAACACACCTGAGAACCTAGACCTAGATTTAAAAGCATATCTCATGATGATGGTAGAGGACATCAAGAAGGACTTTAATAAATCACTTAAAGAAATACAGGAGAACACTGCTAAAGAGTTACAAGTCCTTAAAGAAAAACAGGAAAACACAATCAAACAGGTAGAAGTCCTTACAGAAAAAGAGGAAAAAACATACAAACAGGTGATGGAAATGAACAAAACCATACTAGACCTAAAAAGGGAAGTAGACACAATAAAGAAAACTCAAAGCGAGGCAACACTAGAGATAGAAACCCTAGGAAAGAAATCTGGAACCATAGATTTGAGCATCAGCAACAGAATACAAGAGATGGAAGAGAGAATCTCAGGTGCAGAAGATTCCATAGAGAACATCGGCACAACAATCAAAGAAAATGGAAAATGCAAAAAGATCCTAACTCAAAATATCCAGGAAATCCAGGACACAATAAGAAGACCAAACGTACGGATAATAGGAGTGGATGAGAATGAAGATTTTCAACTCAAAGGTCCAGCAAACATCTTCAACAAAATTATTGAAGAAAACTTCCCAAATCTAAAGAATGAGATGCATATGAACATACAAGAAGCCTACAGAACTCCAAATAGACTGGACCAGAAAAGAAATTCCTCCCGACACATAATAATCAGAACATCAAATGCACTAAATAAAGATAGAATACTAAAAGCAGTAAGGGAAAAAGGTCAAGTAACATATAAAGGCAAGCCTATCAGAATTACACCAGATTTTTCACCAGAGACTATGAAAGCCAGAAGAGCCTGGACAGATGTTATACAGACACTAAGAGAACACAAACTGCAGCCCAGGCTACTATACCCAGCCAAACTCTCAATTATCATAGAGGGAGAAACCAAAGTATTCCACGACAAAACCAAATTCACGCATTATCTCTCCACGAATCCAGCCCTTCAAAGGATAATAACAGAAAAAAACCAATACAAGAACGGGAACAACGCCCTAGAAAAAACAAGAAGGTAATCCCTCAACAAACCTAAAAGAAGACAGCCACAAGAACAGAATGCCACCTTTAACAACTAAAATAACAGGAAGCAACAATTACTTTTCCTTAATATCTCTTAACATCAATGGTCTCAACTCGCCAATAAAAAGACATAGACTAACAAACTGGCTACACAAACAAGACCCAACATTTTGCTGCTTACAGGAAACTCATCTCAGAGAAAAAGATAGACACTACCTCAGAATGAAAGGCTGGAAAACAATTTTCCAAGCAAATGGTATGAAGAAACAAGCAGGAGTAGCCATCCTAATATCTGATAAGATTGACTTCCAACCCAAAGTCATCAAAAAAGACAAGGAGGGACACTTCATTCTCATCAAAGGTAAAATCCTCCAAGAGGAACTCTCAATTCTGAATATCTATGCTCCAAATACAAGAGCAGCCACATTCACTAAAGAAACTTTAGTAAAGCTCAAAGCACACATTGCGCCTCACACAATAATAGTGGGAGACTTCAACACACCACTTTCACCAATGGACAGATCATGGAAACAGAAACTAAACAGGGACACACCGAAACTAACAGAAGTGATGAAACAAATGGATCTGACAGATATCTACAGAACATTTTACCCTAAAACAAAAGGATATACCTTCTTCTCAGCACCTCATGGTACCTTCTCCAAAATTGACCACATAATAGGTCACAAATCAGGCCTCAACAGATTCAAAAATATTGAAATTGTCCCATGTATCCTATCAGATCACCATGCACTAAGGCTGATCTTCAATAACAAAATAAATAACAGAAAGCCAACATTCACATGGAAACTGAACAAGACTCTTCTCAATGATACCTTGGTCAAGGAAGGAATAAAGAAAGAAATTAAAGACTTTTTAGAGTTTAATGAAAATGAAGCCACAACGTACCCAAACCTTTGGGACACAATGAAAGCATTTCTAAGAGGGAAACTCATAGCTATGAGTGCCTTCAAGAAAAAACGGGAGAGAGCACATACTAGCAGCTTGACAACACATCTAAAAGCTCTAGAAAAAAAGGAAGCAAATTCACCCAAGAGGAGTAGACGGCAGGAAATAATCAAACTCAGGGGTGAAATCAACCAAGTGGAAACAAGAAGAACTATTCAAAGAATTAACCAAACGAGGAGTTGGTTCTTTGAGAAAATCAACAAGATAGATAAACCCTTAGCTAGACTCACTAAAGGGCACAGGGACAAAATCCTAATTAACAAAATCAGAAATGAAAAGGGAGACATAACAACAGATCCTGAAGAAATCCAAAACACCATCAGATCCTTCTACAAAAGGCTATACTCAACAAAACTGGAAAACCTGGACGAAATGGACAAATTTCTGGACAGATACCAGGTACCAAAGTTGAATCAGGATCAAGTTGACCTTCTAAACAGTCCCATATCCCCTAAAGAAATAGAAGCAGTTATTAATAGTCTCCCAGCCAAAAAAAGCCCAGGACCAGACGGGTTTAGTGCAGAGTTCTATCAGACCTTCAAAGAAGATCTAACTCCAGTTCTGCACAAACTTTTTCACAAGATAGAAGTAGAAGGTATTCTACCCAACTCATTTTATGAAGCCACTATTACTCTGATACCTAAACCACAGAAAGATCCAACAAAGATAGAGAACTTCAGACCAATTTCTCTTATGAACATCGATGCAAAAATCCTTAATAAAATTCTCGCTAACCGAATCCAAGAACACATTAAAGCAATCATCCATCCTGACCAAGTAGGTTTTATTCCAGGGATGCAGGGATGGTTTAATATACGAAAATCCATCAATGTAATCCATTATATAAACAAACTCAAAGACAAAAACCACATGATCATCTCGTTAGATGCAGAAAAAGCATTTGACAAGATCCAACACCCATTCATGATAAAAGTTCTGGAAAGATCAGGAATTCAAGGCCAATACCTAAACATGATAAAAGCAATCTACAGCAAACCAGTAGCCAACATCAAAGTAAATGGAGAGAAGCTGGAAGCAATCCCACTAAAATCAGGGACTAGACAAGGCTGCCCACTTTCTCCCTACCTTTTCAACATAGTACTTGAAGTATTAGCCAGAGCAATTCGACAACAAAAGGAGATCAAGGGGATACAAATTGGAAAAGAGGAAGTCAAAATATCACTTTTTGCAGATGATATGATAGTATATATAAGTGACCCTAAAAATTCCAACAGAGAACTCCTAAACCTGATAAACAGCTTCGGTGAAGTAGCTGGATATAAAATTAACTCAAACAAGTCAATGGCCTTTCTCTACACAAAGAATAAACAGGCTGAGAAAGAAATTAGGGAAACAACACCCTTCTCAATAGCCACAAATAATATAAAATATCTCGGCGTGACTCTAACGAAGGAAGTGAAAGATCTGTATGATAAAAACTTCAAGTCCCTGAAGAAAGAAATTAAAGAAGATCTCAGAAGATGGAAAGATCTCCCATGCTCATGGATTGGCAGGACCAACATTGTAAAAATGGCTATCTTGCCAAAAGCAATCTACAGATTCAATGCAATCCCCATTAAAATTCCAACTCAATTCTTCAACGAATTAGAAGGAGCAATTTGCAAATTCATCTGGAATAACAAAAAACCGAGGATAGCAAAAACTCTTCTCAAGGATAAAAGAACCTCTGGTGGAATCACCATGCCTGACCTAAAGCTTTACTACAGAGCAATTGTGATAAAAACTGCATGGTACTGGTATAGAGACAGACAAGTGGACCAATGGAATAGAATTGAAGACCCAGAAATGAACCCACACACCTATGGTCACTTGATCTTCGACAAGGGAGCCAAAACCATCCAGTGGAAGAAAGACAGCATTTTCAACAATTGGTGCTGGCACAACTGGTTGTTATCATGTAGAAGAATGCGAATCGATCCATACTTATCTCCTTGTACTAAGGTCAAATCTAAGTGGATCAAGGAACTTCACATAAAACCAGAGACACTGAAACTTATAGAGGAGAAAGTGGGGAAAAGCCTTGAAGATATGGGCACAGGGGAAAAATTCCTGAACAGAACAGCAATGGCTTGTGCTGTAAGATCGAGAATTGACAAATGGGACCTAATGAAACTCCAAAGTTTCTGCAAGGCAAAAGACACTGTCTATAAGACAAAAAGACCACCAACAGACTGGGAAAGGATCTTTACCTATCCTAAATCAGATAGGGGACTAATATCCAACATATATAAAGAACTCAAGAAGGTGGACCTCAGAAAATCAAATAACCCCCTTAAAAAATGGGGCTCAGAACTGAACAAAGAATTCTCACCTGAGGAATACCGAATGGCAGAGAAGCACCTGAAAAAATGTTCAACATCCTTAATCATCAGGGAAATGCAAATCAAAACAACCCTGAGATTCCACCTCACACCAGTGAGAATGGCTAAGATCAAAAATTCAGGTGACAGCAGATGCTGGCGAGGATGTGGAGAAAGAGGAACACTCCTCCATTGTTGGTGGGATTGCAGGCTTGTACAACCACTCTGGAAATCAGTCTGGCGGTTCCTCAGAAAATTGGACATAGTACTACCGGAGGATCCAGCAATACCTCTCCTGGGCATATATCCAGAAGAAGCCCCAACTGGTAAGAAGGACACATGCTCCACTATGTTCATAGCAGCCTTATTTATAATAGCCAGAAACTGGAAAGAACCCAGATGCCCCTCAACAGAGGAATGGATACAGAAAATGTGGTACATCTACACAATGGAGTACTACTCAGCTATTAAAAAGAATGAATTTATGAAATTCCTAGCCAAATGGATGGACCTGGAGAGCATCATCCTGAGTGAGGTAACACAATCACAAAGGAACTCACACAATATGTACTCACTGATAAGTGGATACTAGCCCAAAACCTAGGATACCCACGATATAAGATACAATTTCCTAAACACATGAAACTCAAGAAAAATGAAGACTGAAGTGTGGACACTATGCCCCTCCTTAGAAGTGGGAACAAAACACCCATGGAAGGAGTTACGGAAACAAAGTTTGGAGCTGAGATGAAAGGATGGACCATGTAGAGACTGCCATATCCAGGGATCCACCCCATAATCAGCATCCAAACGCTGACACCATTGCATATACTAGCAAGATTTTATCGAAAGGACCCAGATGTAGCTGTCTCTTGTGAGACTATGCCGGGGCCTAGCAAACACAGAAGTGGATGCTCACAGTCAGCTAATGGATGGATCACAGGGCTCCCAATGGAGGAGCTAGAGAAAGTATCCAAGGAGCTAAAGGGATCTTCAACCCTATAGGTGGAACAACATTATGAACTAACCAGTACCCCTGAGCTCTTGACTCTAGCTGCATATGTATCAAAAGATGGCCTAGTCGGCCATCACTGGAAAGAGAGGCCCATTGGACACGCAGACTTTGTGTGCCCCGGTACAGGGGAACGCCAGCGCCAAAGGGGGGGAGTGGGTGGGTAGGGGAGTGGGGGTGGGTGGGTAAGGGGGACTTTTGGTATAGCATTGGAAATGTAAATGAGCTAAATACCTAATAAAAAATGGAAAAAAAATAATATACAATATGATGTATTATAAATTATAAATAAAATAAAATGATTAAAATATAAAGAAAAAAAAAAGAACACAGCTGTCAGCGCCATCTTATAATGGCAAATGTGAGTGCGGCTCCCCACAGTGTGCTTTGAGCTTTACTAAAGTTTCTTTAATGAATATGGCTGCCCTTGTATTTGGAGCATAGATATTCAGAATTGATAGTTCCTCTTGGATGATTTTACCTTTTATGAGTATGAAGTGCCCTTCCTTGTCTTTTTTTATGACTTTGGGTTGGAAGTCGATTTTATTAGATATTAGAATGGCTACTCCAGCTTGTTTCTTCCTACCACTTGCTTGGAAAATTGTTGTCCAGCCTTTCATTCTGAGGTAGTGTCTGTCTTTTTCCCTGAGATGGGTTTCCTGTAAGCAGCAGAATGTTGGGTCCTGTTTGTGTAGCCAGTCTGTTAGTCTATGTCTTTTTATTGGGGAGTTGAGTCCATTGATATTTTTTTTCCATTTTTTATTAGGTATTTAACTCATTTACATTTCCAATGCTATACCAAAAGTCCCCCATATCCACCCACCCCCACTCCCCTGCCCACCCACTCCCCCTTTTTGGCCCTGGTGTTCCCCTGTACTGGGGCATATAAAGTTTGCAAGTCCAATGGGCCTCTCTTCCCAGTGATGGCCGACTAGGCCATCTTTTGATATATATGCAGCTAGAGTCAAGAGCTCCGGGGTACTGCTTAGTTCATAATGTTGTTCCACCTATAGGGTTGCAGATCCCTTTAGCTCCTTGGCTACTTTCTCTAGCTCCTCCATTGGGAGCCCTATGATCCATCCATTAGCTGACTGTGAGCATCCACTTCTGTGTTTGCTAGGCCCCGGCATAGTCTCATAAGAGACAGCTACATCTGGGTCCTTTCAATAAAATCTTGCTAGCGTATGCAATGGTGTCAGCGTTTGGATGCTGATTATGGGGTGGATCCCTGGATATGGCAGTCTCTACATGGTCCATCCTTTCATCTCTGTAACTCCTTCCATGGGTGTTTTGTTCCCAAATCTAAGGAGGGGCATATTGTCCACACTTCAGTCTTCATTCTTCTTGAGTTTCATGTGTTTAGCAAATTATATCTTATATCTTGGGTATCCTAGGTTTGGGGCTAATATCCACTTATCAGTGAATACATATTGTGCGAGTTTCTTTGTGAATGTGTTACCTCACTCAGGATGATGCCCTCCAGGTCCATCCATTTGGCTAGGAATTTCATAAATTCATTCTTTTTAATAGCTGAGTAGTACTCCATTGTGTAGATGTACCACATTTTCTGTATCCATTCCTCTGTTGAGGGGCATCTGGGTTCTTTCCAGCTTCTGGCTATTATAAATAAGGCTGCTATGAACATAGTGGAGCATGTGTCCTTCTTACCGGTTGGGGCATCTTCTGGATATATGCCCAGGAGAGGTATTGCTGGATCCTCCGGTAGTACTATGTCCAAGGGCTGGAGAGATGGCTCAGCCGTTAAAAGCTAGGCTCACAACCAAAAATATAAGAGTCCATTGATATTAAGAGATATTAAGGAAAAGTAATTGTTGCTATTATTTTGTTGTTAAAGTTGGCATTCTGTTCTTGTGGCTGTCTTCTTTTAGCTTTGTTGAGGGATTACCTTCTTGCTTTTTCTAGGACTTGTTTCTGTCCTTTTATTGTTTTTTTTTTTTTCTGTTAGTATTCTTTTAAGGGCTGGGTTCGTGGAAAGATAATGTGTGAATTTGGTTTTGTCGTGGAATACTTTGGTTTCTCCATCTATGGTAATTGAGAGTTTGGCTGGGTATAGTAGCTGTGTTGCTTTGTCCTGTCACAGAAGCTGTCAGCTTCTGTGGTGCACACTCTCACCTGTGCAGACTAAGTTCATTGGAGTCCTGGAACCAAGATGGCTCCCGCCGATCCTGAGGCAATAGCTTCCCGGGCCGGGCATACACCTGTCCTCTGGCCTGGAGGGTGGCTGGATGTCTGGAGCCCAAAAAGGGCACTGCCTCAGAAGCTCTGTGGCTCCCGTCTGTCCCAGAACTGTCAGCTCCTGTGGTGCACACTCTCAACTCTGCAGACTACTTTGGGTGGAGTCCCAGAACCAAGATACTCCCAAAGATCCTGAGGCAAAAGCCTCCCCGAAATCTATTTCTTAATAATATTTTTATTTACTCTTTGGCAACTTCAAGCCCATTACCAAGATAACATGATCATATGCCCTTCAAGATCTCTCCTAACACTCACTCTAAGTGAATCATCCCCAAAACATTTTCTCCTCCCATTTTTTTATATCCACTGACTCCAGTGAGTACTATTTGCATATAGTTATGCAATGTTCCAGTGTCTACACCCCCAAAAGAAAAAATGACCCTCTTTATGGCAGTGCCTTCAAATTCAAATGTTTTCTAGCTAGGAATGTATCTTCAGGAATGCTTTCCCATCTACACTAGAATTATCAATAGCTTAATCTTGTGCAAGTCTTGTGGATTGTAACTTCATGAACACAATGATAATGTAGTGCCCAGAGGATAGCATTTCACAACACTCCTGTGCATTATCCAGCTCTTACATTCCTCCCATACCCTCTTCTACAATATTCTGTGAGCTTTGTAGGAGTTGATAGAGATGTTCTCTTTAGGTCTGGCCACTAACCATCATTAATTCTCATCATTTAGCCAGTTATTAGCCTCCACTTTTCTGATTAGATCCAAAAGAAGTGTCTCTGACCAAGACCAAGAGAAACCCTGATATGTACTTAGGTAATTCATGAGAAATTTATAGTTATACTGCATGGATCAATGATGCTCAAGTCTTTCCTTTCATCCTGAGTTTCTATCATTCACAGCCCTCTCTTAATTTTCATCAAAATCCCTCCTGAGAAACCTACACAATAAAATGTATTGATAAAAGAATGCTAGCATCTAAATTTGACTTCCTGAAACAGTCATAATATGAGCACAGGCATTATTTATTGATAGAAAACACATAAGAAAAAAGTGAGAAATTGTATTTTATTTTTCGCTTTGTACATGTACATCTGTGTGCATATGTATATGTTCATGCATTTGTTCACATGTGCTTGCGTCTGTACATGCACGTATTATGCATGCATGTGTTTCTTTGTTCATAATCACTGAGTTATTTAAGAACATATTATCATTTAACAAAATGACAACTTGATTTTCTGTATGCAAAGTCTGTGCATAGAAGTAATACTGATTTTTATGTAAAATCATGTCATTTCTCTCTCTAGAAGTTTGATATGCAATTATTGTCAAACACAATACCTCTTCTCTTAATTCAATTTATTTTCCTCTGTTTATAGTCCCACTCAAACACATCATTAACAGACATTTACCATAAATTTTACTGTATCTTTTTTCACTACTATCAATGTTCTTGCTTGTATACTTGTATCATCTCTGTCTTGGGATTCTGAGAGCCTGTAAATGATCTTGTAAAGAATGAGTGAAAGAGCACAATGTGTTTGGTGTGCAGGTATTTGTATTCCTCTCTTTTTCAATCACAAGGGTAATTCTCCTGAATTGTTACTTCTCAAACTGATTGTTAGGAATTCACAAAGCCATGTGGCTTTGTTTAGAAACAAGTGGAAAAGCTCCCTCATACCCTTCTAACAACTACATTTAAGTCACTGCCCAGTCCAGATCACTACATGAGCAGATACGTTAATCTCAAAAGCTTTCAATTCATTGTACCCGCTATTGTTGACAGGTTGTAGGCAGATAACAACCAGTTAACATACAGCATCAAATCCATACCTACTTAATGACCATAGTGAAATAAAGAATCAGGTTATCAGAAGTGTATTTTAACAAGTTTGTGTTGAGTGCGGTAAGAAGGGTAAGAGATAAAAAGTGAGAAGACTAGTGAAGACACTGTAATCCACTCAAGGTCAATGCCACCAGACTAAAATGATGTACCACCCTCCCTCAGTCTCATTCATTTCTGTGCTTCTTTCATTCCCCCAAGGACCAAATGCATTGTTAGTCATCAAGTCAACACGTACCCTTGTAATGTTTCTGCATCCTGGGACCTTGCAAACATAAGTTTACTGCTTTTTTTCCCAAAAGCTTTGGCCAATTCCTAGATGCTCATCAGGGGTTCCTTCTGCTGGCTATGACCCATCTGTGTTTGTAATTAAAGGACAAAACCTGTACCTTAATGTTCATGAATACCTAGTAGCCAGTCAGTGATTACAAATTTAGCATTGTAATTGAAATGCATAATGGGCTGGAATGCATGACGTATGAGTGACAGAGAGAAATAAAAGTTTAAATGGAATGACATATGAGAAAGATATATACAGTGCGGTGAGAGGCACAAGACTTCAAGTGCAGATCAATTTAAAATTAGGGCAATGTCCTTGCAGAGGTGAGAGACAAAACTGTGAGACAGGAAGGAGCTGTAAAGATGGAGTACAAATAGACACCATCGTCGACTTTAGTGGTTTATCATCCAGAGCTTTCAATAATCATGTTCATATCTGTAATTTATTCAAATTTATGTTTAAGCTTCTTTAAATCTTAACTTATACATTTCCTTCAGGAACTGTGCTTTAAGCAGATATGATGAAGGGCAAACAAAGTATCTCTCCTCAGGAGACTCTTCTTCCATTTTCTATCTCACCCAAAAGCTGTTTAATCAGCCTAAAAATGTTCATATCTATGGTCACTTGTGAGATAGAAATCAGTTGAATTTTGTTTAATCCATCTCTTAGTTTCTATTACATTAGTCCACATTAGGAATTAGAAAACTCACTGCTGGTTATAACAGCATTCAGAATCTTAATCAAATCTGTCCAAGTGAAATTGTCTTAGGAGTTACTAGGCCTTGGTATTTTTGCAATTAAATGGTGATCAAAAACTGTCTCAAGTACTATAGAGATTCAAGTACGATCTTGATTCTTCTGAAAAGTGTCATTCCTATACTCTAGAGATGTGACATAATCTCCGTGTTGAGTTTGGAAGGTATATGGAAATGTAGATGGGTATTTCTGATAAATGGTTTACTGAGGGTGTTCTGACCATTTAAAGCAAGTTTTATGACGTCAGAAGAAAAGTACTATCTGTCAGACATTTACAAAGAAGAGTTGGGTTCAGTTTCTATACAGACAGTTCATGAAGGTTTTCTGACAAAATATATGCACGATAAATAAACAAGTAAATAAATGAATAAATATATAAATATCCGGAAACAGCACATAATACAGAATGGAACCCGAAAATTGTTATGTAACTCTACAACTTGGTTTCTGTTTTACCTTCTCCTCATATGTTATTTTACATAGTAAATGTATTACCAATGGCTGAGTGAATTCCAGACTTCACTCTGGATAAAGGTTTTACCCTCTCTCATGATAAATGACTTGTAACTCATGGTTTCTGGTCTACTAGTAATCTATATAAAACAAATAGCTTTAACTCATCATTCTTCCACATAATACCTCCACATGTGCTCTTTACCTGATCTCCAAGATGATGTGACAATTCTCTTTGCAAACAGTTAGGAGTAAATTTATTAAATTTTTGACATTTACAAAAGTTTTCTTAATTGTAGTCACATATTTAAATGTAAGTACTGGAAATTTTACTCCATTTCAAAATGTTGGTTAAGCTTTCAATGTAAGTCACCATATTAAAGAGGTTCACTACATATGTTCACAACATACTTAGTTGAGTTATTTCCCAGAGAGTAAAGTTATACGATAACAAATAGACCAATGTGCACTTTTAGATTGAATATTTTCCTGTGTTTTGTTTACTATTGTCTTAGGTTTTATGTAAGGTAACCTCTAAGAAAATTGTTTAAATTAAACAATAATAGATAACACCAGGATGGGATTTAAACTGACCTTTTATTTAAATGTCTAGGCTTGTGTAGTTTTGGATAAGACATTGTATAAGAATATGGACATTCATGTATATTTAACTATATTTATAACTATAGTTTTAAATCTTAATCTTTATAAAATGAAATACCTAACTATCTTAGAGTTACAAGGCAATCTCACAGTATTGAGAGAAACATAAACTTGTTCCATCCAACACTGAAAGCCAATGACATTATGCCAGCAACTTAAATTTCTATTTCCCTGTGAAATGCAGAAGTCCCTGAGGACATACGGCAACCTTGTCCTATCAATGGGGACACCACACTGATCAGTGCTGAGATGGAGACTGTCCAGTCTTATTTATTGCTTCATCTCCATTGTTTGAAGCAAGGTTGGAAAGGGAATGAATTCCCTCTCATGGATTAATCTCCAATTGAGCACTTACAAGGAAAGACTGATATTTCAGAGCTCTGCAGCATGCTTTCAGAAGCCAGGGAGGATCAGGTTGTTACACTGTCTGAATTGCTGTTCATTCTGGGAAGCCACAGAAAACCTTCTGATGCTTTTCAATTATAATATGAGAAAAATGCTATCCATAAACCTTCGGGCTCTCTATTCTAAAATCTATTTGGGATATTACACACAGCTATCAAGGAAAATGGAATAGTGAAGAAAAAAATGGAATAGAGAAAAAAAGCAGTACAAAAACTCAAAAGTCATGAAAGAATGCTGAAAATACAACAAGCAACTCCGTCTACCAACTTTGTTTTAAACCCATAGTCTCTTTTTCATTGACAAGTATTGTAGCATATATATGTGTATATGCTACACACACACACACACACACACACACACACACACACACACACACATGCAATTCTACGTAGGAGAGACAGTTTTGCAGCAGATAGTCTCAGTGTTCTCGGCTTTCCCACCTCCTCTTATACAAAGTTCCTCAGCTCTAGATGCAATAATAGTAATGACAACGTGCTCATTGGATCTGAGCTTTTCATGATCTGTTGACCTCTAAATGTGTCTAGTTGTGGTTTTCAATAATAGTTCTGCATGAAATATACAACAGCTTTTTTGATAGAAGTGATAGATACTCTGACGTGTAGTTATAGGATAAGTTGTAAAATGTACAACTTATGTAATTATGCCTGTCTAGCAAACTGGTGGCAGTATATTCACCTCTAAATTGTGAGGCCTCACTAACCCTAAGGAGTTGGCTAGTACTCACATATCAGGCAATATTCCCCAGCTGTTGAGTGGTCCTTAAGTCTAATGAGACTGCTCCTAGCTACCATCACTGTTAGGCCACTTACTGGACTTCTGAATAGCTTGCCATATTGGTCATTGTTGTCACTCAGGCTTCATAGCTGAGGAAGATGACCAATTGTATCCCTCCTTTGGTAGCTTGCATAGTACCATCTTATTCTAAGGCTGCTAGACTCCAGGAAGGAGATTTTAGATTAGCTGCAGTTCAAATAATCCAAACTCTTTGTACACTGCATGTAGCATCTTCAGCAATAAAGCCTTCCCTTCAACCGGTGAGATACAACCAAAGGTAACAGCAATTGCCCTTGGGAAACATGAAGACTATTCTGAAAAAGAAGTCAAATGAGGTCTTTCATACATGTTAAAGATGGTTTTGTTAGTTTATTTTTCTTTTGAGAAATGTTCTCAAACATAATAGAATATGTCTGTTTAAGTTGTGTGGGCACATGTGTGTGTGTGTGTGTGTGTGTGTGTGTGTGTGAGAGAGAGAGAGAGAGAGAGAGAGAGAGAGAGAGAGAGAGAGAGAGAGAGAGAATGTACTTGTAGGTATTACATATAATTATAGATATTTAAAAATAAAAGGACTCCTTGAAGCTTTATCAAATGACCTTGGTGTTATTTGTGTCTTCTCTATTTTTCTTTCTGTATTGATACCTGTCCCAGAGGAAGTGCTCTTGTTACCTTGCAATTAGCTCCTTAATGTTGCCTGTGGGCTATAGTACTTCACCTTTGTCCCTTTAGAGTTTCCTGATTTATGCAGTTATGCTATATTTTATACTCACAGATTTGGAGCCAGAATCCTCAGGTGAGAGAAAATGCAGTATTTGTCTTTTGGGGACTGAGTTTACCTCACTTATGATCATCATCTATTTACATGCAAATTTTCTTTACTGCAGAAAAGTATTCCATTGTGTCTTTGTACCGGATTTTCATTATGCATTCATTTGTTGAGGTTATTTAATTACCATTCCTGAGCTCTTGTGAAAAGGGTAGCAAAGAACTTTACTTGGCAAGTATTTATGTAGTAGGCTGTCAAGTCTTTGGACATATGCCAAGGAGTGGTAAAGCTGGGTCATATGGTAGACTTAATTTTTGACTTGTTTTATTTCTTTCTTCCTTTCTTCTTTTCTATTTTTTTCATTTCTTTTTTTTCTTTTCTTTTCTTTTTTTTTTTTTTCAGAGTAGTTGCACCAGTTGGCATTTCCACCAACAGCCTTGGTTTTCTTTTCTTTCTTTTTTTTTTTCCATGTTAGCCTTTCTGAGAAATGAAATCTCAAGGTTACTTTGCACTTCCTGGATTGCTAAGGATGAAAACTGTGTTTGGTTTGGTTTTTGGCCATTTTTAAATTTCTCTGTTGAGAACTCTGTTCGAATCCTTAACCCATTTACAACTGGGGCTTTTTTTCTTGAATCTTTGTGTTTTGAGTTCTTTTTTACATATTGGATAGTAATCCTGGGTTTGATGTATAAATGGCAAAGTTATTCTCCCATGCTATTCTATGAATTTTGAGTAAGGCTTGTGGTCATGTAGATGAATAGTTAAGTAGAGAGGGAAAGGATAGCACCAGAAAGTTATTTCTTCATATTCTAATGATATTGAACAATTAGGTAAAATAGTTTATTGAACATCTTCTAAATCACTGTTGCTTTCTTAAACTCACTACAGCTGTATCTACATAACTTAACATGCAAAAGCTAATCACTGATAGACATAGTAACCTAGGCTGGGGAGGGACTCATGAAACTACCACTCTTTGCAGGACTATTGGTAATTACTAGTTGTTGGAAAGGTATTTTCATGTTCTTCAGTGGGTGTAGCTATTCATGAATTGCCCTTATTCCTGTAATGCTCAGACAATAGGCACTGATTAAATTCAGTGGATCACATACAAAAAGAGGAATTAGAAGTAGAAAATGGGTCTTGTTGGGAGAGAAAAGAGGAAAGGGGAGATGAACAGAATATAAAAATGTGTAAAATTCATTGTGTAAATAAATGAAACTATCAAGCAGCTACAAAAATTTAAATTTTGTGAATGAATTTTAAAATTTGGGCAGAAGAATTTCCATTGATATCCTTGCATTTATAGGTTTTCTCTTACATTAATCCTCCATCACAGCTCTTATTTAAGGATAAAAACAGTTTTGTTTCCCGCACAGATCATGGAAAATGAGTTGAATTTTAATCAAACAAAAGAATAAAATTCCAAAGCTAAAAAAGCAATAAAGAGATTCATCAAGTTTAGTTTTTCATATCTTGATGACAATTTACTAAGAGCTGTAATCGTTTAGGATCCAAGAGTGAGGCTCCATAGGGCTGGCAGATGCATGGGAATTTGTAGCTTCTGCTTTATAAACATGACTCACACTGAAGAAAGAATCCTCAGAAATTTCTTGGAAAAAAAAGGAAATATATGTTACTGGTGACACTCTACTTGAACCCTCCTCTCCTCTCTATGGAGAAAAATAATCTTTAACCTTAAGGAGAAGTATCATCAAAATCTTGTCATATGAGATATTGTTAATATCATGTTGTAGTTATAATGTGAAGAGCATTGTAAGATAGGGGACACAGATACTAGTCAAAGTCACTTGTGAAAGATGCAGAGCACAATGTACATTCTAACCTGGGGCTTATAAAGACTGGCAATTATCTTCTTTATTTGTTAAACTGAATTCTCCTACCGAGAAGCTGAAAAGAATATAATAGAGCATAAAAATGTATCAGATATCTTCACTCTAAAGAGATAGAACACAAAGCGAAGGGCAAAGGCCAAGTAGTAGGTAGATACTGATGAAAATGACATTTGGATATGTACTGGATATGTACATCATAACCATGATAGCTGGATTAAACTGAAGCATATGAAATGACAAGTAGACTTATTGTATGAGTTAAAATGCAATCTTCTAGTAGAAAGATAAAAGTCTACGAAAACCAAGAAGGAACTGGGTAGTAATACTTGCTGCTCAGACATGATAACCTGAGTTTGGATCCATATTATGTGCAGAAAAGCCAAGTTTCATCATGTAAGTAGCTCCAGGAGCATTGTTGTGTGTCACTGGCCAACCATCCTACACAAAATATGGTGAGACTCAGGTTCACTTGGAGAGGATGTATCAAGAGAATAAGGGAGTGCAATAAAAAAAGATATATGATAACCTCTTATGGTCATGGTTCACAAACCTGTATGCCTCCTTCATGCATGACTACATGCATGTTATACCCTTCCCCTACTTACAACATACAAGGAAACCTTGAAAGTCATCAATGAGTTTTCTGGCTTGATTGTGATGACATAACCTAAGTATGTAAATATGCCCATGATCCAATATTTTATGCATTATTTTTAGTTTTCTGGAGCATCAATTATGCATTACAAAAGCTTAAGAAAATCCCCTGGTTTTACACAAAAAGGGGAACAGAAGGAATAAAAAAAAAACTTTAACTAATGTAAAATTCATTCTTCTGGTTTTAATTGCTTTAAAAGTAATAACTGTAGTAAAAATTACAATGGTGCATTCTGTGTTTATATATGAGTAAAATAGAAACAGATGACAAATCATCATGAAAGATACAGGGACACTTGTGAGCTTTAATTTGCTTTTCATGTCTGCAAAGCAAAATCAACAAAAAACTTAGTTGCTTCAAATAATATATATTTATTTACCTTTACTTTTTCAGTTGTTGAAACAGAAGTCCAGGAATGGCATGATTGGTTTATCTTCTCTGCAAAATCAAGTTGTCTATTCAGCTTGACCTACTGGGATGTGAGGATCTCTTCTAGGCTTGAATGTTAAAGCTCTTAACAGAATCTAGCAATCTGTGTAGTGTTTAGGGCTCATGGTCAGATATACTATGCCACATTTGGCTCTCATCTATGACTTCTAACTTCAAATCTTGAAATGTGAGTAAATAGCACAGAGGGCATGCAGGGAAAGCCACAAGCCTGTAGAAGGAAATCAATAAGAGAGGGAACTAGTAGATTAAAAGTAGTATGTAATGGAATTGGGAAAACGAGCGAGGGGGAATTGACTGGAAGGAAGAAGAGAGGTGAACACAGAAGAGATTGAGAGAAACAAAAAAACAAACAAACAAAACAAAAAACAAAAAACAACAGAACAAAAAACATACCACAAGGATGTCCTAAAAGGTCAGAAGGAATCATACATGATTACCAGATAAAGCATGTAATATCCATAACTATGTGAGAGAAAGAGAGAGAGAGATTAAATGACAGTTTCCCATCTAGTTGAGAATGTTTCCAGAAGTGCAATAGATAAACAACAGAATCCCTAACCTTAGGTGTGAGATTCACCCCTATGAGTTGCTGGTTGTAGCGGAGAAAAAGGCCTTGTGCATAAAGATAAGCACTAGGAAAGCCAGGAAAGGCAAACAAACAGCTCTGCTCTTCAATGAACTGAGGTATGTAGTGCTTTTCTTGTAATGCCAGTAATGATGTAGTTTCAGTCTGATTCTCCTTTGTTGTCTGATGAAATAGGCTCTGTCCATATCTTCTAGGATTTATGGTTTTACTAATCTCAGATCCTTTCCCCTTAAAACCTTGAGTATGAGTTTTAGAACATGAAACCCATTCTTGTTAGTGAAGTCACTTGGGATGCACAGCACCCTGAGTGACTTTTATGCTTTCCTAAGGCCAGGACATTCCTGACACTAACAAGTGTTATGTTTACCTCAGTCAAGTTCCCAGACCCTAAATCTTGGGCAATAATTTTAGTCAATAATGACCATTCTTTGTAAAGAATCTCAATGTAAACATGTCTTAAATTGTGTTAAAATGGATTAATTGTAATCTTAATAATTTTTTCCACAATGTACTGTGCTTAAATATGACTAGAGAAAAATGATCTGGGACAGACTCTGGAAATTTTTGTCCAGCACTGGTTGCAACAAAAATCAGGCCTTGCTAAGTTATTCTTCTCTCAACCTGATTATTTTTCACTGCCTGCTGTAAAACCTGAAGGGAAATCACGACAGTTGGTCAGAAATGTACCTGAGTTTCCCAGACCGCTGCTATTGACCTCATTGGATTCCCAAAGTTTGAAGGTAAGTCTTCATTGTTAAAAAATTATTTTCTAAGTTTATTAGTCAGGGTCCTCTACAGTAACAGAACCTGGAGATTGAACCTCAATCTCCAGGTTCAATTATATATATATAAATATATATTTCAATTATATATATATAAATATAAATTATATATATATAAATATATATATATCAATTATATATATATAAATCTAATAGAGTGACTTACAGGCGATGGTCCAGATATCTTCTGTTTGTGATTCTGACCAAGGCAGGTACTAAATGTTCAGCATTTCCAAATCTAGGGAAAGGCATTTTTTTTCTAAATCTTATACATTTATTATGGAACTACTAATGTTTTCAAGTAAAAACAAATCCAATGATCTTGATAAGGTAGTATAACATAAACCTCAAAATTTAAAGCAACAAAATATTTTTGTTAATTTTTTTACTAAACATCTTTAATAAACCATGTAGAGTTCTATCAGAACTTCAAAGATTAACTAACACCAATACTCCTCAAACTATTCCACAAAATAGAAACAGCAGTTACTCTACCCAATTCATTCTATGAAGCCACAATACCTAAACAACAAAGACCCAATAATGAAAGAATACGTCAGACGAATTTCCTTTATGAATATCAATGCAAAAATACTCAATGAAATTCTCACAAACCAAATCTAAGACGCATCAAAGCAATCATCCATCATGATCAAGTAGGCTTCATCCCAGGGATGCAGAGATGGTTCAATATACAGAAATCAGTCAACATAACCCACTATATAAACAAACGCAAAGAAAATAAACCACACGTTCATCTCATTAGATGCTGAGAAAGCATTTGACAAAATCCAACATCTCTTCATATTAAAAGTCTTGGAAAGATCAGGAATTCAAGGTCCATACCTAAACATATAAAGCAATATACAGCAAACCAGTAGCCAACATCAAACTAAATGGAGAGAAACTCAAAGCAATCCCACTAAAATCAGGGACTAGACAAGGCTGCTCACTTTCTCCCTACCTATTCACTATAGTACTCAAAGTTCTATCCAGAGATATTAGACAATAAAAGGAAATCAAAGGGATACAAATTGGAAAGGAAGAATCAAAATATCACTATTTGCGGATGATATGATAGTATACATAAGTGACCCCAAAAATTCCACCAGAGAACTCCTAAACCTGATAAACAACTTAAGTGAAGTAGCTGGATATAAAATTAACTCAAACAAATCAGTGGCCTTTCTCTACATAAAGGATAAACGGGCTGAGAAAGAAATTAGAGAAACAACAGCCTTCACAATAGTCACAAATAATATAAAATACCTTGGTGTGACTCTAACTAAGCAAGTAAAAGGTCTGTATGATAAGAATTTCAAATCTCCTCTTATGCTCTTGCCTCATGCCGCCTTGCTCTGCATTTCCTTATCCCTGCTCTCCACATGCCATGACCAGCCTTTATTTATCTACTTTCTCCTCTCTGCCTTTCTCTGCCTCTGCTACTCTTTCAACTCCCCTCCCCATTACCTAAGCTCTATTATATACTAAAAAATAATAATAATAATAATAAAACTAGAAAAGATTTTCAAGTCTCTGAAAAAAGAAATCAAATAAGAACTCAAAAAGATGGAAAGATCTCCCATGCTCACGGATTGGTAGGATTAATATCATAAAAATGGCTATATTGCTGAAAGCAATGTACAGAGTCAATGCAATTCCCATCAAAATTTGAACTCAATTCTTCACAGAGTTAGAAAGGGCAATTTGTAAATTCATCTGGAATAACAATAGTCCATAATAATATCTATTAGAATTAACAAAGATATAAGGATTCTGTGTTGAAATATCAATGTACAATATCAATTATATTACTATATAAAAAGTTAGATGAAGTTAAAGCACATAATATATGAGCATAAATATCTGAAGTAGGATAAATGGACATAGATATGAGAAACATTTCTAAAATTAATAGGCATACACAAGTACATATATATTTAATATCTATATATATACTTATTTGTGAATTAGACAACTAAATAATGACCAAAATTAATTTTTTACATTCAGTATAACTTTTTGAACACTCTAAGATGTTTTAATGAAACTTGAAAACATATTTCTAACTTTCTTAAGGAAACAAAAAGAGCAAAGTTTAGAAAAAATATTTTGTAAAAGGTAAGAATAACTCATTTCTATATTTGTGAGAAGGTGACTTTGTCTAATGTAAAAACATAAAGTAGTATTGATGAAAACATTGCTCTCATATTGTATCTCCATATCACTAGTACAGAAACAGAAAACTAAACAGAAAAAAAAAGAGAAGAACAGATCCATATTAAATACAAATTTAATATGTTAGCATCTATTATTATTTATCACTGCACAGACAATGCATTAGTCAGGAGAGATAATAAAATATGCCATATAAAACAAAAATAAAGTGAAATAAAATTATAAATCAATATCACAGCATAATCAGGATCACTTTCAGATAAGACATGATATTAATGTGAAAAATAAAGCTATCAATGTGCTGATATATTATTCTAGAGAAAATTTAGCTTCAAGAAATATAATTATCTCCTAGACTTCAAGAACTACATACTATAAAACAAATTCTGATATTAAAACCACTTTATAATTTAGGTTATGTTGAACAGTCAAGACAGCATAAAAAATGCAAATGCAGTAACAGGGACAATAGACATAGAAATTCATGGTAGTTTGATAACTATTAACTGACCAACAGTAGGGGCTGGAGAGATAGATTATCAGGTACTAAATTCCTAGCATTCTCAATGAGGCTCACAGCTACCCATAAGTCTAGTTCCAAAAGATCCCACACCCTCTTCTGAAGATCCTATACCCAGGACCACCAGACACACATGTGGACAGTATACGTAAATGTAGACACAAAACTCATACATATTTTTTAAAAAGATGAGTTTTAAAAATAAACTAAATTAAAACTATGAGAAATCTAATGCACTACACAAAAATATAATTTACAGAAGTGAAAGATTAATAAAATGTAGGAAAGTCACCAATCATTGATCACTAATTAAACCACACTGAAATGCCACCTTAGTCTCTTGAAAAATGCTAAAACTATTTCTGGTTATGTCACACTTTGTGGAAATGCACAAAAATAAAAATGTATTTACAACAATTGGATATTTGTTATTTAAGCATACACAGAAACAATCTGTGAATAATGACTAAAATTATGATGTGATACACTACCTAATCATAATTTAGATGGATATTAAATTTTTCACCCATGTGTTTAAGAAACCAGAGCAAGAAATGAGATTCCAGGGTCCACACAGGGCAAGCCCACCAGTAGTGAGCTGTACATTGTGCCCTGAGTACCCTGTTTCTGGTCCACATTTCTGCCTGCTTTGTGCAGGCCTGCTGGCATGAGAGACAAGCAGGTGAGACATCTGGCATCAAGCCTCTGCCTGCCTGATCCCTGGGGCAAGCCCAGAAGCAGCTTCAAGCTGAGCTCCATTTTCCAGCCCATGGCTTTGATTTTATTTCCAGAGACCTGCCAGTACCTGAGACAACCAGGTAGGACACCACCCAAGGCCCTTGCTTTACAGGTCCCCTTAGGGCTCAACCAGAAGTTGCAGACTTCACCCTGTACTCTTATTTTCTGGCCCACAAATCTGCCTGAATTCCAAGAGACCTGATGATACCATGGACAACCAGATGGCTAAAGGCCAGAATTAGGACATAATCAACAAGAGCCAGGGCCCTATGGCACCACCAGATCTCAGCTAGCTTACTACAATAAGACCTGGATGTCATAAAACAGATGAAGCAAAGGAAGATAACCTTCAGTTCAATCTTATGAAGATGATAGAGGCATTTCAGGAGGGAATGAATAAATCCCTTTAAAAAATACAGGAAAATACAATCTAACAGGTGAAAGAAATGAGTAAGATTGTTCAACATTGCAAAACACATGAAACTCAAGAAGAACGAAGACTAAAGTGTGGACACTTTTCCCCTTCTTAGAAATGGGAACAAAACACCCATGGAAGGAGTTACAAAGACAAAGTTTGGAGCTGAGACAAAAAGATGGACCATCTAGAGACTGCCATATCCGGGGATCCATCCCATAATCAGCTTCCAAACGCTGACACCATTGCATACACTAGCAAGATTTTTTGCTGAAAGGACCCAGATAAAGCTGTCTCTTGTGAGACTATGCTGGGGCCTAGCAAACACAGAAGTGGATGCTCACAGTCAGCTATTGGATGGATCACAGGGTCCCCAATGGAGGAGCTAGAGAAAGTAACCAAGGAGCTAAAGGGATCTGCAACCCTATAGGTGGAACAACAATATGAACTAACCAGTACCCCCCACCCCCCTCAGAGCTCACGTCTCTAGCTGCATATATATCAGAAGATGACATAATCGGCCATCAGTGGAAAGAGAGACCCATTGGTCGTGCAAACTTTATATGCCTCAGTACAAGGGAATGCCAGGGCCAAGAAGTGGGAGTGGGAGGGTGGGGGAGTGGGTGGGGAATCGTGTGGGGGACTTTTGGGATAGCATTGGAAATGTAACTGAAATAAATACCTAATTTAAAAAAAAAGATCTGATGTTACTATTGAAAATGATTTAAAAAAAAGAAAGAAAGAAAAGAAAACATAAACTGATGAAATCCTGGAGATAGAACCACTAGGTAGGAGAACAGGAACTACAATGTGTGCATCACCAACTGAATTCAAGAGAAAGAAGGGAGAATCTCAGGCATAGAATAAATCAATACATTGTCCATAGAAAATGTTAAGCCTGAACGCAAACCTTCCCCATTCCATTGGAGAGGGGAATCCCTGGGATAGCTGTAAACCAATGACAAAGGAAACTCCCAGGAATCTATGAGGATGATCTTAGCTAAGACACCTAGAAATAAGGTCTGCCTACAAGATGTGCAGACATAAAGAAGAAACAGAAATTGAAAGATTAGCCAACTAATGACTGGTCCTTTTTGAGACCATGCCATGAAAGGGAGCCCTTGTCTGACACTATTAATGATACTCTCTTGTACTTTCACACAGGAACCTACTATAACTCATCTGAGAGGCTTCACCCAGCAGCTAACTTGGACAAATGCAGAGAACCACAGCCAAACATTAGCTTGAGCTTGGGGAATCTTGTGAAAGAGGTTGAAGAAGGATTGAAGGAGCCAGAGATATCAAGAACTCCACAAGAAAACATGAAAATCAATTAATCTGGACCCATAGTTGCTCACGGAGACTAAACCACCACTCAGAGAGCATGTATGGGAGGGACCTAAGCACCGTACACCAATGTTACATAGGTGCATCTTGTGTGTTATAAGGAACCTCTTACAGCAAAACCAGGGCCTGTCCCAGACTCTGTTGCCTCCCTTTGGGGATCCCTTTTTCCTAACTAGGCTATGTTGTCTACCCTCAACAGAAGAAGATGCACCTAGTCCTACTGCAAGGCAGGTTGATATCCATGGAAGACCTCCCCTTCTATGAGAGAAAGGGATGGTAGGATCGGTGTAGGGAGAAGTATTAGGGAGGAAATGTGAGGGAAGGAGGAAGGGAAAGCTGCAATCAGGACTTCAAGTTAATTAATTAACTAATTAATAAAAAAAGAAATGAGCTTCCACAATTTTTTACAATGAAATATTGGACATGACCTAAAAATGCATCATGAACATTTATGGGTAAATAAAAATTTTATGCATAGAATAGATGATATTAAACTATATATGTCAGATAAATAAATTATTTTATATAAACTGGGTGATATTAAGCTACACATATCATTATAGAGGTCAAGAAAATATATTTACTTAAGATTTAAAACAAAAAAATTGTTGTGTTCAAACTGTACATAAAGTAAAATGTGTAATACATGCATTGTAGTATACAGTTTATAAAAAATTAAAATCTTGGAATATTAGAGTATATTATTAGAAAATGTAATATGTGAGTTTTATTTATTATATTGTTTCATTCCACTAAATGCCAGCCATAGAGCTAGAATATACAAAGAAATGATAAACAGAACATCAACCTCCAAACTTCCATTTAAAAAAGGAAGCATTCTTATTTACTTTTCTAATTTGATGAAGAGACACCATAACCAAAGCAATATATAAAAGATAGCACTTAATTGAGGCTTGCTTACAGTTTCAGAGGTAGAGGCCATGACTAGCATCGTGGGGGAGTATGGCAGCAGGTAAGCCTGGTGCTGGTGCAGCAGCTGAGAGCTCACATCACATCAGCAAGAAGGAGGAAGAGAGAAAGAGTTGGGGACTGGATCTGGTATGGACTTTCGAAAACTCATGTATATTTTTCAGTGTTTGGGGAAAGGAATATGCACGTATCTGTTAGTTCCACTGGATTCACGGTGTTAATTCTGGAGTTTCTCATTTATATTGTAGAGGGTGGGGTTTTTTTGTTATTGTTTTGTTTTGTTTTTTTTTCACGTAATCTTTCAGTCTATTGGTAAGAGTAGGATATTGAAATCAATCACTGTTGTGATCAACCTGATGGTTTAGAGCTAAAAGATTTTTCGTTTGCTAAAATTGAATGCTGTTGTGTTTGATATGTAAATATTTAAATTTTTAATATTTTCTTTGGGTTATTCTTTTAGTCAGTGGAAAATATTCTTTACCATCCCTTCTGAACTGGTTTAGTTTGAAGTCGATTTTGTGAGATATTAGAAGAGCTAACAAAGCTTGTTTCTTTACTAATTATTATTATTATTATTATTATTATTGGGTGTTTATTTCATTTACATTTCCGGTGCTATCCCAAAAGTCCCTCACACCCTCCCACACCCACTCCCCCACCCACCCACTCCCACCTCTTGGCCCTGGCGTTCCCCTGTACTGAGGCATATAAAGTCTGCATGATCAATGGGCCTCTCGTTCCACTGACGGCCGACCAGGCCATCTTCTGATACATATGCAGCTAGAGACACGAGCTCTGGGGGGGGCGGGGGTACTAGTTCATATTGTTGCAGATCCCCCCAGCTCCCTGGGTACTTCCTCCAGCTCCTCCATTGGGGGCCCTGTGATTCAATAGCTGATTGTGAGCATCCACTTCTGTGCTTGCTAGGCCCCGGCTTGTTTCTTAGTTCTATTTACTTGAAATACATTTTCCCATAATTTTGCACCACAGTAGTATCTGCCATTGATTATGAGGTATACTTTTTGGAAATAAAGGCAAACAAAAAATAAACAAACCGACATTTATCCTATTTTATACTCTAATCTGTTATTCTTTCTCTCTTATTAGAAAATTGAGACCATTACTATTAAGAGTTAATAACAATGTGTATTAATTCCCTTCACTTTATTATTTTTTGTGGTTTTATTAGACCTCTCTGCCTTAATGTTATGAAATTATGTATCTATTCATTATGCCTACTTGGCTGTGTTTAACAGTCTTAGTCTTCTGTAAGTATTTTCTCCAGTGTATCTGTAGAACTGTCTTAGTGTCATAGATTCCTTACATCTGTCTGTATCATGGAAGGTACCCTTTCTTCTTTGATTGTGATTGATAATTGTGCAGGGCATAGAAGTCTGTGCTGAAATCTGTGGTCTTTTGAAATTTGTAGATCAACAGTCCAAAGTATTCTGGCTTAGAGTGTACACTCAAAAATCTGTAGTTATTATGATGGGCCTGCTTTTATATGTGTATTGATATTTATCTTGAAATTTTTAATAATTTTATGTATTTTGTAAAGTTGAAGTTCTGTGCTTCTCAGCCATTCAGTATTCCCCAGTTTAGAATTCTTTCCTTACCTCTGTACCTGATTGTTTTAGGTTTGTCATAACTCAATTAAAGACATGTACCCCATTTTTAATAGGGTTATTTGGGTTTTAGTTCAACTTCTTGAATTCTTAATATATATTGGATATTAGCTCCCTATCAAATTTAGGATTGGTAAAGATTTTTCCCCTCTATAGGTATCAGTGTCTCTGGTTTTATGTGGAGGTCCTTGATCCACTTAGACTTGGGCTTTGTACAAGGAGATAAGAATGGATCAACTTGCATTCTTCTACATACTAACTGCCAGTTAAGCCAGCACCATTTATTGAAAATGCTGTCTTTTTTCCACTGGATGGTTTTAGCTCCTTTGTCAAAGATCAAGTGTTGATAGGTGTGTGGGTTCGTTTCTGGGTCTTCAATTCAATTCCATTGATCTACCTGTCTGTCACTGTACCAGTGCCATGCAGATTTAACCACAATTGCTCTGTAGTACAGCTTGAGGTCAGGGATGATGACTCCCTTTTATTGTTCAAATAGTTTTTGCTATCCTAGATTTTTTTGTTATTCCATATGAATTTACAAATTTCCCTTTCTAACTCAGTGA
This sequence comes from Mus musculus, assembly GCF_000001635.26. Lineage (NCBI taxonomy): Eukaryota > Metazoa > Chordata > Mammalia > Rodentia > Muridae > Mus > Mus musculus. The sequence continues at coordinate 85,810,608 of NC_000084.6, forward strand.
AGAATTGAGTTGTAATTTTGATGGGGATTGCAATGAGTCGGTAGATTGCTTTCAGCAAGATGGACATTTTTACTATATTAATCCTGCCAATCCATGAGCATGGGAGATCTTTCCATCCTCTGAGACCTTTGATTTCTTTTTTAAGAGACTGATGCTCTAAAAAAATAATGTTCAACATCCTTAATCATCAGGGAAATGAAAATAAAAAACAACCCTGAGACTCCACCTCACACAAGTCAGAATAGCTAAGATCAAAATCTCAGGTGACAGCAGATACTGGTGAGGATGTGGAGAAAGAGGAACACTCCTCCATTGCTGGTGGGATTGCAAGCCGGTACAACGACTCAGTTTTGTGGTTCCTCAGAAAATTGTACATAGTACCACAAGATAAAGCAAAACCACTCCCCAGAAGATGCTCCAACTTGTAACAAGGACACATGCTCCACTATGTTCATAGCAGCCTTATTTATAATAGCCAGAAGCTTGAAAGAATCCAGATGTCCCTCAACAGAGGAATGGATACAGAAAATGTGGTACATTTACACAATGGAGTACTACTCAGCTACTAAAAACAATGAATTTATGAAATTCATAGACAAATGGATGGATCTGGAAGATATCATCCTAAGTGAGGTAACCCAGTCACAAAAGAACTCATATGATATGCACTCACTAATAAGTGGATATTAGCCCAGAAGCTCAGAATACCCAAGATAAAATTTGTAATACACATGAAACTCAAGAAGATGGAAGACCAAAGTGCGAATACTTTGATCCATCTTAGGAGGGGGAAGAAAATACCCATGGAAGGATTTACAGAGAAAATATTCAGGGCAGAGACTGAAGGAATGACCATCCAGAGATTGCCCCATCTGGGGATACATCCCATAAATAATCACCAAACACAGACACTATTTCAGATGCCAACAAGAGCTTGCTGACAGGAGACTGATATAGCTGCCTCCTAAGATGCTCTGCCAGTCCCTGGAAAATACAGAAGTGGATGCTCACAGTCATCCATTGGACGGAGCAGAGTCCCAAATGAAGGAGCTAGAGAAAGTACCCAAGGAGCTGAAGGGGTTTGCAGCACCATAGGAGGAAGAAACCACCAATCAAAGAAAGCATATGGTGGGACTCACGGCTCTAGCTGCATATGTAGCAGAGGATGGCCTAGTTGGTCATCAATGGGAGGAGAGGCCCTTGGTCTTGTGAAAGTTCTCTGCCCCCAGTAGAGGACAATGCCTGGGCTAAGAAAAAGGAGTGGGTAAGCAGGGGCAGTTGGGAGGGGATAGAGGATTTTTGAAGGGGAAACTAGGAAAGCGGTTACATTTGAAATGTAAATAAATAAAATATCTAATAAAAAAAGAAAGAAAAAAGTTGAAGTTCTGAGTATTCCCTACTGTGTAGTGGCTTTTTGGGTGCTATCTATTTCATGTTCTATATTATTCCTAGGTATCATTGGTATCTCTTAGCTTAGAATGAAGAATTTTCTTCTATAATTTTGTTTAAAATATTTGCTCTGCCTTTTACCAAGGTTACTTCTACTATTGTTATTCCTAAGTTTCTGCCTTTAATTAGAGTCCAGAGTTTGTGCATGTTCTGTTGATAAGGCTTGTATGTTATTTGTTAATTTAACATTTTCTTGAATCAGTAGTCCATTTTCTTAAACCTAATAGGTTCTCTTCTTCAAGGTCTACTTTATCTGTATTTTTTTCTAAGATTTTGTTTGAATTCATGAATTTAAATTTTAGTTCTATTTCATTTTGGATTTTCTTCAAACAGTTTTTTATTAAATTATATTTTCATATCTTGAATTACTTACATTCAGCCTTTCTGTTGTATTTTTATCATCTTTATTTTGGTATTTATTGCACTCCTCTTTGGGTTATTTCATTATATTTACTATGATTACTTTAAATTTTTGTTCCCTATGCCATTTGAGTTACTTTTCTGGGACAACATTACTGTTGAAGTATTGCTTCTTGGCAAAGACTTAGTTGTGTTTGTGTATTTGCAATGGGACTTAGGTAATTTAGAGGCCACTACAATTATTTGTAGTGCATATATTTGTTTTTCTTATCTCTGTGACAATATTAACCCACACAAGCAACCTTGGGTAAGAAGAGTTATGTTAGGTCCCCAGCATCAGTTCATAATGCTGAAGAAAGCATATAGAAATGAGGCAAATGGGATTTTGTAGCGGAGCTTCCTCACAGCTTAATGTATCATAACCAGGCTATGGGCTTCATAGCTACTAGCTAGATCTCATGTTCCAGAGGCTCCACAAGTTCCCCCAATGATGCCACTATCAAAATTCTCCAATCCATGGGATTGTGGGGCACGTTGTACTTTGAAAGAATATTTTTTATTGTTTGCATAGTCTCTTTTGGCATCTGGAATTTTTAAAAATGCAATAAGCTCAAGAAAACATTGTTGTATTATTGTCTAGTTGAAACTCTAACTGGATCAATATACTTGAGGCACTTGAAAATATTAATAGAGGCACTGCTCTTTCCTTCCAATTGTTAGAAAATTAATCAGTAAAATATTGCTACATGAGAAATTGCAAAACTGTATGCTTCTTTATAATGAAGCATAGAAAAGCAATTGAGGGCTAGTTTCCCATCACACATTCCCTTTAAGCAGAAAGTCTTCACACTAACAGCTATCTGAAATTCAAGTAAACTGAATGTTAATCTCTCAGACTCTGTGTGTCTCAGACTTTATTCTTTTCCTTTATACTGAATGAATTTCATTATTGCATCTGAAAGAATAACTTACAGGATGAAACACATGTCTCCATAAAATTACAAATAATAGCATTGGTTCTAGAACAGCCACACGTTAAAGGTTTGTGTGAGGAGTCAGTACATATTCCTGGATTTATACAAGAGGTTAGCCCATCAGGGTTCACTTATAACTCAAAACCATTTCTTGAGCTAATAAGCTAGGTCTTCCTCTCTAAGCACTTAGGATGCAGTTCTAAAATTGGAAGCACCATACCTGTCATAGGCGTTATGTAAGGGGAATGTGGGAGGTAATACAAAATAAAAATGATAAGGCAGAAATGGAACCATAAACTGATAATCACATCCTTCTGTCAATGGAGATATAGGCATCAGCAGTTCAAGGCCAAGCTAGTTAACAAAACAAGTTTAAGGTCAGATTGAGTTCAATGAAACCTTATCCAAAATATCAAACACTGAAAATAATAGCACTCATCATCATCACTGGGTAATTTCAGGAATCAGAATTTTGATGCAATCTCCGATTTCTCATGGTCATGTTAAAAAGAATAATTCGTGTGGAATATGTACAGCTATTATGATCATGAAGAGCTCAGGAAATTAAATTCTGACCAATGAATGAGTAACATTTAGGTCTGCCAAGAACTAGAATCAGGACTCTTGGAAAGAAGAGTAATGTCAAAGGCACTGAGGTCAGAAATAGCTTTAGGCTGGAGGGAGGAGAGCTATCACAAGAATCAGGAGATCCAGGCTTGTAGCTAAAGACAGGCCTGATGGAACAGGGCCTAATAGGACATGATAAGTGATCTGAATGGGCTCTGAGAATCACTAAGAACACGGCAGAGGAACTCGAAGCAGGTAAAGAGAGAAACTGAAGTGAAAATAACAGGAAGAAAAATGGAGACAAGAACAACAACCAGAAGAGTAATGGGGATGTCCAAGTGGGAGATATCAACCTGACAAAGGGCGTTGAATGAAATATAGCAGGAAGCAAGGAGCCTTTGTTATATTCTGACAGTGAACAGTATTCACAGGTTATCCTGAGTGGTTTCTAGAGAGCAGGCAGGACAAATGCTATGGAATCATGGTTAGGGAATAATTAAATAAAATCCAGAGATATGACTTATATATTTGGGAAGTACCACATGTCCTAAAGAGAACTTTGCAACTGAAGCCAAACACTTTGTTTCTACTGCTCCGTCTGAGTAATGAGAGCTTATGAAGCTCCATTTTCCAATGGTGCAGAGTAGTAGACAATATTCATTTCATAATACAGTGGTTGTACAATTATTAAAATAAATCTGTTTTTACATAGCCATGCCATTAGCAGCTATTTTTGAAATATTTGGCAAAAATTCTAAAATCTCAATTCTAAAAATTATATTTATTTCATAATAGAGTTGTTGTAGCAATTATTAAAATAAATCTGATTTTTGTAGCCATCCCATTAGCAGCTATTTTTGAAATATTTGGCAAAAAATTCTAAAATCTCAGTTCTGAAAATTTTATGTTCTTGTGGAGTAATAAATATTCAAAACAAGTTTTAATTCATAATGCTATAAACACAGTATAATCAGAAGAATATTTTAGTTTATGTACTTCATAGTATAAGTATTATTGTCCTATGAAACTTAATGGTTAATTCTCTAATAGAATTATGGTATAAGATATTATATTTAAGATGTCTAGATTCATATCAAGACTACACCATCAATGCTAAAATATATAGCTACTTCTATAAAATAGACTTTGGTGTGATTCATATTTAGCTGTAGTACATACTTTACTTCTGAAAGTTGTGTGATGAAAGACCTTCTATTTTTATCAGGTATTCTATGATAGGCTTCATTAATAAATAAAAAGAAAATTCAAATATTGGTATGTGGAATAACAAGTAGAGGTTAACAATAGTTGTGTTGGTACTGTGTTTTTTATTACAAACAGCTTTGTATGCATAACAAAAAGTTAGAAAGTCAATGTTTGTCAAAAATAGATCATACCTTTAAATATTTACAGAGTTAATATTCCGTGCACAGTCTATGTTTACAGGACAATCTATCAAGTTTGCACTTGTTATCAAGCACACGAGCATACTTTGTGTAAACTTTAGTAAATGCATCCCAAGTTTGAGCCACCTTCCCTCATCGCCTTAGCTCTTTGCCACACTTTGTGTAGTACATGTTTGTTATAATTCCACAATATTTCAATATTGGTTTACGAAAGTTGCACTACATTTTATTCTAGTGTTTGTGACCTCATCTGCCATTAGTAGCTGGCTAGTCTTAGAAAGATGATGTACTGGATATGGATTCCCTCCTATTGATGGAGGCTTATCTAATGAGATGAGCATTGGTTAACACAGAATATAAAGGCGCTGGTCATTGCTGTCCTTTGTAGGCTTTGCAGCTATGGAGGACTGTTGATTGCTTTTCTCCATTGGCAACTCTCAGGGCACTTTTGGATACAATGAGATCACACAATTTTCTGGTTAATGAATGTCAATAGAAAATATACTGAAGGAGGTAGCCAGGCACAGAAAGACAAAGTCCCTATGCTATTCCTCATTTGCAAATCCTAATTCCAAGTCTAGAGTCTCCAGGAAAAATACTGCAGTCTCCAGGAAAAAAAATCTTGGTGGGCAGGTAAAAGGGGCTTTAGAAAGGATGCTATGAATGGAAAAGTGAAAAATAGAGGGAGATTTATTTATAAATTGGTAAGGAGTTCAATACCGTGGGTAGGAGTTGGGTTAAAGAACACTAAGGATGTTTGGAAAAGCTATAGGGATATATTATTTTATGATGTGTGTGTGTGTGTGTGTGTGTACGTATGTGTGTGTGTACATATGTGTGTGTACATACATAGCACTGTTAAATTTTAAAAAGTATTTTTCATATTCATTTGCTATAAACATAAAATATATGCTTTCAAATTTAGATCCATATAATGTACACAGCTGATTTTAACACCTGTTTCTTCATTAGACATCAGTTACAACAGAGAATTGACCTGACAAGTCTGCCCCTTGTCAGAGCATTAACCTTCTAACCTTAATTTTAAATGCTAATTAAAAGCTCATAGGTGTAAAAGTAACTTTTATTTGCCAGATGTAATTGTTGTCACAAATAGGCCTACTGCTGAATAACTTCACCCTTTCTAGATCTTTCTGAACTCTGGTTGGCTTCTCTTCTGCTTCAAACTCTTCTCCAAGCTGATAGATTCAATCTGGCTTCTCTCAGCTTCTCATTGAATTGCCCTGCTTGGCCTCAAACCAACTGTGGCATTTTGTTCTAATCTTATGACTCCTTCTCCTTCTCTGACTTATTCTATCTTCAGCTGCAACTTAGTTCTGTAAAATTGTCTTGGTAAAAATACTCCCCCGCCCCCTGCTCCCCACACTGCTCCTTTAAGTGCCTTCTCTTTCCTGGACTGTTCTCATGAGAGTTGAGCATAACCTATCTGTCACATTCTGTCAACTCTTTCTCTGATTTATCATTTGTGTGCCCACCAATTAGACATCACTATCAAACATGGCTGCTTCCTTCTACAAACTAACCTTACCTTCATTGTTAGGGATTAAAAGTGTGTATTAAGGATGTGTCTGTAGTACAGCCAAAGGGGTTAAAGGTGTTTCATTCCAGACAGATCACACAGACTAGAAGGTCATTGGATTTGATCCATTGCCAGACCAGACATGTTTCTCTATTAAAATTCCTCTACACATAGGTATGTAGATGAACTATGGTTTTGTTTGTATGTTTTGTTCCCACTAGTTGATATGTTATAATCTTCCCCCTCACATGGCATTGAAGGAAGTGTTGAAAACTTTAGAAGACTAGACACAGGTGTATGTCCTTAAGTTGTTGCATAACTGCATTATTAGTAAAGGATTGCTATTCCCCTGGAAGTAATATCCATGTTAAAATGTACTAATGAGAGCCTCAAATTATCCCCAGTGTCTCTCCAGCTCTATTTGTCTATGTGCCCTTTATCCTGAATATGCTGTCACAACACACTCTACCAGCCACCATCACTAGAGATTCGGATAAATGAAATGTCTCATATTTTCTCAAATTATGAGTAAATTAAATCTTCCTTCCTTTATAAAATCATTCATCTTCATGTATTTTTATATTAACAAATATCTAGGGGAACATGATCAGGTATGGAGGAGGGGGAGACAGGAGAGAAGCCCAGAGAGCCAGCAGAATTAATGGAAGTATGCAACCTTGGGAGGTGGGACATGAGGAGACCCTCTAGAAAGTATCAGAAACCTGTGGGGAATTGCAGGCTAGTATCCAGTTGAATTGAGGTCTGAACCCCGATGGTCATAATTCACCTACATGACATAGTAGGCATTCCCTCATGCTCCTGGAACTCTGGCCCCTGCCTAAGGTACCACCTCCCACAGCCCCCAAAAGAGAAGCATGGTCAGTAGTCACTAAGCAATGGCCCAAGCTTCTGGCCTTCAGGATAAACTCCTCCCCAGTTACCTAGCAACAGTGAAGACCATAAAAAGGGGTGCTCAGTCCCCACCTATTATTCTTACTCTTACTCCTTTGTCCTCTACCTCTCACTTCTCTCTCCTCTTCCCTTTCTCTTTGTCTTCTCCTCTCCTCTCCTCTCCTCTCCTCTTTCTCTCTCCTTTTCTCTTTCTTTCTTTCTTTCTTTCTTTCTTTCTTTCTTTCTTTCTTTCTTCCCTTCCCTTCCCTTCCCTTCCCTTCCCTTCTCTTCTCTTCTCTTCTCTTCTCTTCTCTCTCTCTCTCTCTCTCTCTCTCTCTCTCTCTCTCTCTCTTCTCTCTCTCCCTCCCTCCCTCCCTCCTTTCTCTCTTTCTCTCTGCATTTCTATAATAAAGTCTTAACCGATAGAGCGTCTCTGCTCCATCAAGTTCCGCTGTGCACTCTGGTCAGTGTTGGGAACTTCTTTCCCTATTCCCTCTCTCCTGCAACCCTGGGGCTTTAGCAAGGTAGCTCCAGGAGTTCCCCTGCCCCTTTCTCCACCCACTGACACATTGGTCAGGTATGCTCACCCAGGGCGTGTGGGAAATCTTCTGGCAGTCTCCCTGCATCTGCCTGCCCAGAGTACAGGAACTCTGGCCCGACGTGGCATATTTTTCCTCCCCACTTTTCCCCAGGGCCCCCAGTGCTTTCCCTCTTATATTTTGTTTCCAACAGAAACCTTGGAGATGACATACATTCAGGACTCAAAGGGAGGGTTTGCCCAACGCCGGTTAGAGGGAATTCCTAGAGTCCACCTCCAGTAGAAAGACAGGAGACATCAAGCAGAGGGATAGAGTTGCCATCCCTCAGTCAACAATTCTGACTCAGAATTGTTCCTGTCTAAAAGAACGGCAGAGACAACAAAAAACAGAGAATAGACTGAGGGAAATAAGGTCCAGTGACCTGCCCAACTTGGGATCCATCGCAAGGGGAGGAGGCTCCAAGGCCTAACTCTATTACTGATGCTATGGTGATCTTACAGATAGGAGCCTAGCATTGCTGCCCTCTGAGAGGCCCAAAAAAGTATCTGACTGAGACAGATGAAGATACTTACATCATTACCCAGCCATTGGACTGAAGTTGGGGACCTCTGTGATTGAATTATGGAAAGGCTAGAAGAAGCTGAGGAGGAGAGCAGCCCTATAGGAAGACCAGCAGTCTCCACTAACCTGGGCCTCTCAGATACTGAACCATCAACCAAGCAGCATACACCAGCTGAGGCACCTGAAACTTACATAGCAGAAGACTGCCCTGTCTGGCCTCAGTGGGAAAGACATGTCAAACCCTAGAGAGATTTGAGGCCCCAGGGAGTGGAGACACCTGGAGGGGACATCCTCTTAGAGACAACGGGGAGGAGGAATGGGAGGAGGAACTAGAAAATGGGGGACTGGGAAGGGGACAATGGCTGAACTATTAAAAAAAAGTAAAAAACAAAAAGTCTAATAAAATACAAATCTTTAAGTATATTGTATATAATAAAATGACTTATAGTAGATAGCGTTTATATATATTTACTATATGACCCCAATCTGACCACCAGTAAAAGTGGGACCTGTTTCTTCCCATCTTCAAAATTCAAGGACTATGGAACTTTAAGGATTACTCATGGGCCTGCCACACTGCACGCTCACCCAGCATTTCTAAGTGGATGTGCCTCACTCGGCCTCCTGCTCCTATCCTCTGGGGTAAGAATCAGTGAGAGGGTTCTGGAGAAGATTAGAACATCTGGAAGTGAGGAAGAATTGCAAGGAAACTTAAGAAGCCATATACATCTGTATTGGCTAGTTTTGTGTCAACTTGACACAGCTGGAGTTATCACAGAGAAAGGAGCTTCAGTTGAGGAAATGCCTCCATGAGATCCAACTGTAAGGCATTTTCTCAATTAGTGATCAAGAGGGAAATGTCCCTTGTGAGTGGGACCATCTCTGAGCTGGTAGTCTTGGGTTCTATAAGAGAGCAGACTGAGTGAGCCAGGTGAAGCAAGCCAGTAAAGAACATCCCTCCATGGCTTCTGCATCAGCTCCTGCTTTCTGTCCTGCTTGAGTTCCAGTCCTGATTTCCTTTGGTGATGAACAGCAGAATGGAAATGTAAGCTGAATAAACCTTTTCCTCCACAACTTGTTTCTTGGTCACGATGTTTTGTCCAGGAATAGAAACCCTGACTAAGACAAGGTCCAATTCTGGAAAAATATTTGTTTTCCTCAGCTACTGCCATAATGGACATTTGCTTATAAAGGAAGTGAACCTGAACAGAAAGACAGTATCAAGAACTATAGGAGAAGATGCATATGGACCACAATTTCTTTACTTTTGCTGAGACTTTGGCATCTTGCCCTCTGCTTACAAAAGAAACTTCAGAGAAAAATTCTTGTACACACATGGCTTCTTTTAAATGGGGGTAAGAGGAGCTTATATGTCTTATAAGTCACTAAGTTTCACCCTGATGTGAACTCATAGGAGCTGACTCTCCTTTATATCTGTAACAGAACTGTGTTTATAATGACCAAATCACATCCTACACAGGTTGATTAGTATCCAATGTACTTAAGTCAGTTGTTAGCTCATTCTTCGGTTTCTCAGAAACATTAAAAATTGACAAGCCATTTTGGATGTTAAATTCAAAGATTCCATTCTGATTTTGAAAATACTCATTTTTCTTTAACTATATTCATTTATTTATACTATATCATGTTGTATTATATTGAGAAACAGATGTTCCCTCAAATTCATTTTGAAATAAAGCTATGAAAAAAGGCACATTAAAGCCAAGCACTGTGATGAGTGACTGTAATGTCAGTTTTACTTGAAAAAAATTGGGGGTCCCCACAGAGTCACCAAATGTTACCAAGAAACTTGAACTTTCTTCTTGGTGTCATTAGTTTCCTTGATAAAAGATTTAAAAAATGGACTCCAATGCAAACTTTAAAAAATTGTTATTAGAAACTACAAATTGTTTAGCTCTGCATTCCATTTTTTTTTCTGTTATTTACACCCAATGGCTTCGATTTCTTTTTTTTTCCATTTTTATTAGGTATTTAGCTCATTTACATTTCCAATGCTATACCAAAAGTCCCCCATACCCACCCACCCCCGATCCCCTACCCACCCACTCCCCCTTTTTGGCACTGGCGTTCCCCTGTACTGGGGCATATAAAGTTTGCATGTCCAATGGGCCTCTCTTTCCAGTGATGGCCAACTAGGCCATCCTTTGATACATATGCAGCTAGAGTCAAGAGCTCCGGGGTACTGGTTAGTTCATAATGTTGTTTCGCCTATAGGGTTGCAGATCCCTTTAGCTCCTTGGCTACTTTCTCTAGCTCCTCCATTGGGAGCCCTGTGATCCATCCATTAGCTGACTGTGAGCATCCACTTCTGTGTTTGCTAGGCCCCGGCATAGTCTCACAAGAGACAGCTACATCTGGGTCCTTTCGATAAAATCTTGCTAGTGTATGCAATGGTGTCAGCGTTTGGATGCTGATTATGGGGTGGATCCCTGGATATGGAAGTCTCTACATGGACCATCCTTTCATCTCAGCTCCAAACTTTGTCTCTGTAACTCTTTCCAAGGGTGTTTTGTTCTCACTTCTAAGGAGGGGCATAGTGTCAACACTTCAGTCTTCATTTTTCTTGAGTTTCATGTGTTTAGGAAATTGTATCTTATATCTTGGGTATCCTAGGATTTGGGCTAATATCCACTTATCAGTGAGTACATATTGTGTGAGTTCCTTTGTGAATGTGTTACCTCACTCAGGATGATGCCCTCCAGGTCCATCCATTTGGCTAGGAATTTCATAAATTCATTCTTTTTAATAGCTGAGTAGTACTCCATTGTGTAGATGTACCACATTTTGTGTATCCATTCCTCTGTTGAGGGGCATCTGGGTTCTTTCCAGCTTCTGGCTATTATAAATAAGGCTGCTATGAACATAGTGGAGCATGTGTCCTTCTTACCAGTTGGGGCATCTTCTGGATATATGCCCAGGAGAGGTATTGCTGGATCCTCCGGTAGTACTATGTCCAATTTCCTGAGGAACCGCCAGACGGATTTCCAGAGTGGTTGTACAAGCCTGCAATCCCACCAACAATGGAGGAGTGTTCCTCTTTCTCCACATCCACGCCAGCATCTGCTGTCACCTGAATTTTTGATCTTAGCCATTCTGACTGGTGTGAGGTGGAATCTCAGGGTTGTTTTGATTTGCATTTCCCTGATGATTAAGGATGTTGAACATTTTTTCAGGTGCTTCTCTGCCATTCGGTATTCCTCAGGTGAGAATTCTTTGTTCAGTTCTGAGCCCCATTTTTTAATGGGGTTATTTGATTTTCTGAAGTCCACCTTCTTGAGTTCTTTATATATGTTGGATAGTAGTCCCCTATCTGATTTAGGATAGGTAAAGATCCTTTCCCAATCTGTTGGTGGTCTTTTTGTCTTATTGACGGTGTCTTTTGCCTTGCAGAAACTTTGGAGTTTCATTAGGTCCCATTTGTCAATTCTCGATCTTACAGCACAAGCCATTGCTGTTCTGTTCAGGAATTTTTTCCCCTGTGCCCATATCTTCAAGGCTTTTCCCCACTTTCTCCTCTATAAGTTTCAGTGTCTCTGGTTTTATGTGAAGTTACTTGATCCACTTAGATTTGACCTTAGTACAAGGAGATAAGTATGGATCTATGCACATTCTTCTACATGATAACAACCAGTTGTGCCAGCACCAATTGTTGAAAATGCTGTCTTTCTTCCACTGGATGGTTTTAGCTCCCTTGTCGAAGATCAAGTGACCATAGGTGTGTGGGTTCATTTCTGGGTCTTCAATTCTATTCCATTGGTCTACTGATCTGTCTCTATACCAGTACCATGCAGTTTTTATCACAATTGCTCTGTAGTAAAGCTTTAGGTCAGGCATGGTGATTCCACCAGAGGTTCTTTTATCCCTGAGAAGACTTTTTGCTATCCTAGGTTTTTTGTTATTCCAGATGAATTTGCAAATTGCTCCTTCTAATTCGTTGAAGAATTGAGTTGGAATTTTGATGGGGATTGCATTGAATCTGTAGATTGCTTTTGGCAAGATAGCCATTTTTACAATGTTGATCCTGCCAATCCATGAGCATGGGAGATCTTTCCATCTTCTGAGATGTTCTTTAATTTCTTTCTTCAGAGATTTGAAGTTTTTATCATATAGATCTTTCACTTCCTTAGTTAGAGTCACGCCAAGATATTTTATATGATTTGTGACTATTGAGAAGGGTGTTGTTTCCCTAATTTCTTTCTCAGCCTGTTTATTCTTTGTATAGAGAAAGGCCATTGACTTGTTTGAGTTTATTTTATATCCAGCTACTTCACCGAAGCTGTTTATCAGGTTTAGGAGTTCTCTGGTAGAATTTTTAGGGTCACTTATATATACTATCATATCATCTTCAAAAAGTGATATTTTAACTTCCTCTTTTCCATTTTGTATCCCCTTGATCTCCTTTTGTTGTCGAATTGCTCTAGCTAATACTTCAAGTACTATGTTGAAAAGGTAGGGAGAAAGTGGGCAGCCTTGTCTAGTCCCTGATTTTAGTGGGCTTGCTTCCAGCTTCTCTCCATTTGCTTTGATGTTGGCTACTGGTTTGCTGTAGATTGCTTTTATCATGTTTAGGTAAGGGCCTTGAATTCCTGATCTTTCCAAAACTTTTATCATGAATGGGTGTTGGATCTTGTCAAATGCTTTTTCTGCATCTAACGAGATGATCATGTGGTTTTTGTCTTTGAGTTTGTTTATGTAATGGATTACATTGATGGATTTTCGTATATTAAACCATCCCTGCATCCCTGGAATAAAACCTACTTGGTCAGGATGGATGATTGCTTTAATGTGTTCTTGGATTCGGTTAGCGAGAATTTTATTGAGGATTTTTGCATCGATATTCATAAGAGAAATTGGTCTGAAGTTCTCTATCTTTGTTGGGTCTTTCTGTGGTTTAGGTAGCAGAGTAATAGTGGCTTCATAAAATGAGTTGGGTAGAGTACCTTCTACTTCTATTTTGTGAAATAGTTTGTGCAGAACTGGAATTAGATCTTCTTTGAAGGTCTGATAGAACTCTGCACTAAACCTGTCTGGTCCTGGGCTTTTTTTGGCTGGGAGACTATTGATAACTGCTTCTATTTCTTTAGGTGTTATGGGACTGTTTAGATGGTCAACTTGATCCTGATTCAACTTTGGTACCTGGTATCTGTCCAGAAATTTGTCCATTTCGTCCAGGTTTTCCAGTTTTGTTGAGTATAACCTTTTGTAGAAGGATCTGATGGTGTTTTGGATTTCTTCAGGATCTGTTGTTATGTCTCCCTTTTCATTTCTGATTTTGTTAATTAGGATTTTGTCCCTGTGCCCTTTAGTGAGTCTAGCTAAGGGTTTATCTATCTTGTTGATTTTTTTCAAAGAACCAACTCCTCGTTTGGTTAATTCTTTGAATAGTTCTTCTTGTTTCCACTTGGTTGATTTCACCCCTAAGTTTGATTATTTCCTGCAGTCTACTCCTCTTGGGTGAATTTGCTTCCTTTTTTTCTAGAGCTTTTAGATGTGTTGTCAAGCTGCTAGTATGTGCTCTCTCCAGTTTCTTCTTGGAGGCACTCAGAGCTATGAGTTTCCCTCTTAGAAATGCTTTCATTGTGTCCCAGAGGTTTGGGTACGTTGTGGCTTCATTTTCATTAAACTCTAAAAAGTCTTTAATTTCTTTCTTTATTCCTTCCTTGACCAAGGTATCATTGAGAAGAGTGTTGTTCAGTTTCCATGTGAATGTTGGCTTTCCATTATTTATGTTGTTATTGAAGATCAGTCTTAGGCCATGGTGGTCTGATAGGATACATGGGACAATTTCAATATTTTTGTATCTGTTGAGGCCTGTTTTGTGACCAATTATATGGTAAATTTTGGAGAAGGTCCCGTGAGGTGCTGAGAAGAAGGTATATCCTTTTGTTTTAGGATAAAATGTTCTGTAGATATCTGTCAGGTCCATTTGTTTCATAACTTCTGTTAGTTTCACTGTGTCCCTGTTTAGTTTCTGTTTCCACGATCTGTCCATTGATGAAAGTGGTGTGTTGAAGTCTCCCACTATTGTTGTGTGAGGTGCAACGTGTGCTTTGAGCTTTACTAAAGTGTCTTTAATGAATGTGGCTGCCCTTGCATTTGGAGCATAGATATTCAGAATTGAGAGTTCCTCTTGGAGGATTTTACCTTTGATGAGTATGAAGTGTCCCTCCTTGTCTTTTTTAATAACTTTGGGTTGGAAGTCGATTTTATCCGATATTAAAATGGCTACTCCAGCTTGTTTCTTCAGACCATTTGCTTGGAAAATTGTTTTCCAGCCTTTCACTCTGAGGTAGTGTCTGTCTTTTTCCCTGAGATGGGTTTCCTGTAAGCAGCAGAATGTTGGGTCCTGTTTGTGTAGCCAGTCTGTTAGTCTATGTCTTTTTATTGGGGAGTTGAGACCATTGATATTAAGAGATATTAAGGAAAAGTAATTGTTGCTTCCTGTTGTTTTTGTTGTTAAAGTTGGCATTCTGTTCTTGTGGCTGTCTTCTTTTAGTTTTGTTGAGGGATTATCTTCTTGTTTTTTTCTAGGGCGTGGTTCCCGTCCTTGTATTGGTTTTTTTCTGTTATTATCCTTTGAAGGGCTGGATTCGTGGAGAGATAATGGGTGAATTTAGTTTTGTCGTGGAATACTTTGGTTTCTCCATCTATGGTAATTGAGAGTTTGGCTGGGTATAGTAGCCTGGGCTGGAATTTGTGTTCTCTTAGTGTCTGTATAACATCTGTCCAGGCTCTTCTGGCTTTCATAGTCTCTGGTGAAAAATCTGGTGTAATTCTGATAGGTTTGCCTTTATATGTTACTTGACCTTTTTCCCTTACTGCTTTTAGTATTCTATCTTTATTTAGTGCATTTGTTGTTCTGATTATTATGTGTCGGGAGGAATTTCTTTTCAGGTCCAGTCTATTTGGAGTTCTGTAGGCTTCTTGTATGTTCATGGGTATGTCTTTCTTTAGATATGGGAAGTTTTCTTCAATAATCTTGTTGAAGATGTTTGCTGGTCCTTTGAGTTGAAAATCTTCATTCTCATCCACTCCTATTATCCGTAGGTTCGGTCTTCTCATTGTGTCCTGGATTTCCTGGATGTTTTGAGTTAGGATCTTTTTGCATTTTCCATTTTCTTTGATTGTTGTGCCGATGTTCTCTATGGAATCTTCTGCACCTGAGATTCTCTCTTCCATTTCTTGTATTCTGTTGCTGATGCTCGCATCTATGGTTCCAGATTTCTTTCCTAGTGTTTCTATCTCCACTGTGGCCTCACTTTGGGTTTTCTTTATTGTGTCTACTTCCCTTTTTAGGTCTTGGATGGTTTAATTCAATTCCATCACCTGTTTGGTTGTGTTTTCCTGCAATTCTTTAAGGGGTTTTTGTGTTTCCTCTTTAATGTCTTCTACCTGTTTGGTTATGTTTTCCTGTAATTCTTCAAGGGATTTTTGTGTTTCCTCTTTAATGTCTTCTACTTGTTTAGCAGTGTTCTCCTGTATTTCTTTAAGTGAATTATTTAAGTCCTTCTTGATGTCCTCTACCATCATCATGAGATATGCTTTTAAATCCAGGTCTAGCTTTTCAGGTGTGTTGGGGTACCCTGGACTGGTCGAAGTGGGAGTGCTGGGTTCTGATGATGGTGAGTGGTCCTGGTTTCTGTTAGTAAGATTCTTACATTTACCTTTCACCATCTGGTAATCTCTGGAGTTAGTTGTTATAGTTGTCTCTGTTTAGAGATTGTTCCCCTGGTGATTTTGTTACACTATATCAGCAGACCAGGGAGACTAGCTCTCTTCCCTGAGTTTCAGTGGTCAGAGCAGTCTCTGCAGGCAAGCTCTCCTCTTTCAGGGAGGTGCACAGTTATCTGGTGTTTGGACCTCCTCCTGGCCAAAGATGAAGGCCCAAAACAGGATTTTTCCCAGAAGCTGTGTTGCTTTGGCCTGCAGACTGCCCGCTGTGGAGTCCCAGAATCAAGGTGGCCCCCGCAGAACGTGAGGCAGAAGCCTCACGGGCTGTGTGGACACCTGTGCTCTGACCAGGAAGGTGGCAGGTTGTCTGTAGCCGAAAATGGCGCTGCCTCAGAGGCTCTGTGGCTCTCGCCCGTTCCAGAAGCTGCTGGCCTCTGTGTTCCACACTCTCACCTGCAGACCACCGGCCGCGGGGTCTCGGAACCAAGGTGACCCCCGCGGAACATGAGGCAGAAGCCTCACGGGCTGTGCGGACACCTGTGCTCTGACCAGGAAGGTGGCAGGTTGTCTGTAGCCGAAAATGGCGCTGCCTCAGAGGCTCTGTGGCTCTCGCCCGTTCCAGAAGCTGCTGGCCTCTGTGTTCCACACTCTCACCCGCAGACCGCCTGCCGTGGAGTCCTGGAACCAAGGTGGCCCCCACGGAACGTGAGGCTGAAACCTCTCGGGCTGTGTGGAACGCTGTGCTCTCACCAGGAAGGTGGCCGGTTGTCTGGAGCCGGAAATGGCGCCACCTCAGAGCTGCATTCCATTTTTGATAGGGTTATTTGGTTCTCTGGAGTCTGACTTCTTGAGAATTATTTATATATATATATATATATATATATATATATATATATATATATACATATATATATATGTTGGATATTAACCCTCTATTAGATGTAGGGTTGGTAAAGATCTTTTTCCAATCTGTTGATTGCCATTTTGCCCTACTGACAGTATCCTTTGCCTTACAGAAGCTTTGCAATTTTATGAGATTCTATTTGTTGATTGTTGGTTTTAGAGCATAAGCCATTGGTGTCCTGTTAAGGAAAATTTCTGCTGAGCACATGTGTTCTGAGCATGTGGTTTCCAATGGAGGCGTTAGAGAAAGGACTGAAGGAGCTGAAGGGGTTTGCAACCCATAGGAAGAACAACAATATGAACAAACCAGACTCTCCAAAGTTCAAGGGTCTAAACCACCAAACAAAGAATAACATGGACATATCCATGGCTCCAGATACATATGGAGCCAAGGATGACCTTATCTGGCATCAACAGAAGGAGAGGTCCTTGGTGATGTGAAGGCTCAATACCCCAGTTTAACGCCAGGGAGGGAAGGCAGGAATGGGTGGGCGGGTGGGGCACCCTTATAGAAGAAGGGGAAGGGAGGATTGGGATAGGAGGTTTCCACAGGGGAAACCAGGAAAGGGGATAGCATTTTAAATGTAAATAAATGAAATATCTAATTTTAAAAAAGGACTTACAAATTGTTCTCATAGTAATTTAGAAAAGTAAGCAAACTCATAATATTAATGACTATAGTTTTGCAAGCTGCTGTGCTAAGTGGTGGAAATTCTGGGAAGGAAAATACATTACATTTTTATTAGATATTTACTTTATTTACATTTCAAATGTTGTCCCCTTTACTGGTTTCCCCTCTGAAAATCCTCTATCCCCTCCCCGTCCCCCTGCTCAACAACCTACCCACACCTACTTCCTGGCCTTGGCATTCCCCTACACTGGGGCATAGAACCTTTGCTGGAACAAAGGGCCTCTCATCCCATTGATGACTGACAGGGCCATCCTCTGCTACATATTCATCTGGAGCCACATGTGCTCTTTGGTTGGTGGTTTAGTCCCTGGGAGCTCTAGGGTTACTCAGTAGTTCATATCGTTGTTCCTCCTTTGGGGCTGCTAATGCCTTCAGCTTCTTGGGTCCTTTCTCTACCTCCTTCATTGGGGACCTTGTTCTCAGTGTGGCCCCAATGGTAGGCTGTGAGGATGCACCTCTGTATTTTTCAGGCACTGATGGAGGCATCACATTTTTAAATGGGTAATTGTTCCACTTTTTTTTAAAGATGATGTCATAGTAACAGGCCCAAAGTTGGATCCAGCTCAAGGGGAGGTCCCAAGGCCTGACACTATTACTGAGGCTATGGAGCACTCACACAAAGGGACCTAGCATGACCCTCTCTGGAAGACACAAGCAGCTGAAAGAGTTAGATGCAGATATTTGCACCCAAGCAATGGACAGAAGATGCTGACCCTTGTGGTTGAATTAAGGAAAGGCAGAAAGAAGCTGATGAGGAGGGTGACCCTGTAGGAGGACCAGCAGTCTCAATTAATCTGGACCCTCTAGATCTATCAACACTGGACCACCAACCTGTCAGCATACACCAGCAGATGTGAGACCCAAACACATATACATATACAGCAGATGACTGCGGGGTCTGTATTCAAGAGACTGGAGGACCCAGGGAGTTTAGAGGTCAGGTGGGGTGGGGGGGGTGGGTGAGGACATCCTTGTGGACACAGGGGTGTGGGGAGGAGGTATGGGATGCAGAATATTCAGAGGATGGAGGGGGGGATAAAATCTGGACTGTAAAAAAAGGGCAAAAACAAACAAACAAACAAACAAACAAACAAAAAACATGATCTCACCTTACTGAGAGTCCCGTAGCCAAATTATTAACCTGGCATTGTACAAAGTTAGGTGCCCATCCATATCAGAGAGTCCATTTTCTTAACTAGGAGGTAATAATTTTCCCTGTGATATTAGCTATCAAGAAGTCAAAAGAGAAGGGTTGCCATGAATTTGAGGATAATCTGGGCTACACAGTGAGTTCCAAACCAAAGAAGGGAGAACCTGTATCAAAAACACAAATTCACAAACAAAAATATATCATGCACTGGGTACTTTGGTCAGTGAAACGGCCTGACCGTGAAAGCATTTCTTCTCAACCGTGGCAGCAGAAGAGAACAGATTCCCAGAATTTGAATTCTGAAATATGGTATGTTTATGTCTCTTCCTTCCATCAAATTAATTTGAAAAAGTACACACATATAATGTAAAATATATTTAATATATTATATATAGTATATTTTTAGGTTATACATATATAATTTATATCAAGTCTTAATTTGTATCAACTATATTATATATGAATAATACACTCAGTGGGAATAACGGCATTATATTTACATTGACTGTGCTTTGATCTTTGAATATAGAGTTGAGGAAAAAGAATTGTCCTCAAGACCACAAACACACTGATCACTCAGCTACATGTTGACAGAGTAAACCATTTCCTCAGCAGAAGCAGAATTCTGTGACAAGCTGATAGAAATGAGGCAACTATGCCCAGTCTGAAGTCTACACAACCTGAATCAGAACTCACTCCACACACTTCTCATATACACCTCATTCTTATACTCTAAAGCTTATAAAGTGAGCCATTATATAAGTGTTATGGAAAAAGTCATCAAGTGACTCATAAAATATCCATAGACCAGAGACTAGTCATTGGAGAGGCATCATCAAGCAACTGAAGGGAGCAGATGGAGAAACCCACAGCCAAACATTAGAAGGAGCTCTGTGAGCTCACAGAAGAAGGGAATAAGGATTGTAGGAGCCGCAGGGTCAAGGATACCAGGAGAACAGGGCCACAGAATCAACTAAGCAGGGCTCAGAGGGGCTCACCAAAACGGAAGCCACAAACACAGAAACTGTTTGGGTCTGAGGTAGTTCCTCTGCATATATGTTATGGAGACTTAGTTTGAGATTTTTGTGGAACTCCTAACAGTGGGAGAAGGAGCAGCATTTGAAACTTTTCCCAGCTCCTGGGGCTCATTTCCTTCTACTGATTTGTCTCATCCATCCTTGGTATGTGTGTTTGTGCTTCATCTTACTGTGACTTGCTATGCCATGTTTGGTGGATATCCTTGGAATCCTGCTCTTTTCTGAATGGAAATGAAGGAATAATAGATATTCTGGAGAGGGGAGGTGGGTGGGAAGGACTGAAGGGAGTTGAGGGACAGTAAACTGCAGATGGAAGGTAATATATGAGGGAAAAATAGAAAGAAAGAAAGAAAGAAAGAAAGAGAGAGAGAGAGAGAGAGAGAGAGAAAGAAAGAAAGAAAGAAAGAAAGAAAGAAAGAAAGAGAAAGAGAGAGAAGGAGGGAGGGAGGGAGGGAGGGAGGGAGGGAGGAAGGAAGGAAGGAAGGAAGGAAGGAAGGAAGGAAGGAAGGAAGGAAGGAAGGAAGAAAAAATTAAGGAACAGAATAAAGGAAATAAATAAAAAAATGTTGCTGCTTACAATCTGACAAAAGCATCCAGCAACAGATAAGCATAGTCAGAAGAAAGGATAATTCAGACCATACAAAAAGCATTGCTCCCCTCAAAGTACCCAACATGATACAAAGAGAAAATATCAAATCTTCTAGTTGTTATTAACAGTGTTCAAGATGCAAAAGTCTATTCAGTGTGACAGGTGTCGAGTCATTGTATCTGTACTTGGGAATTGCATGCATCCATAACAATTTATGGTTTTCAAGGAATGATTAAGTAGCCTGTATGTTGCTTGCATAATCTGTAAAGATTTTGTCCAGGAAATGTTACAACTTCACCAGATACTGTTAAAAACCTAGTGTCTCTTCTTAACTAAACAGGAATAATTGGATTTTTATCAGTACTAGTTATCTATTCTCTTTGAGATCTAGACTATTTCAGATCTTAAAAGTGAGTACAATGTTAATTTTTAAAATGTGCACTTTCCAGAAATAAGAGCATATTATTTGATATTGAAAGGTCAGGGAACCAAATTTGAGAAGCTATTTGCATTCTATATTTATCTTACATGTTGAGCAGTGTTTTTGTTTGTTTTTATAGATGTTTTTGGACATCTGTTTAGCTGTTTATCTCATATCCACTGTAATAGATTATATCTAAGACTTTTTCTAAACAATCAAGTTCTACATAATGCTATCTTAATAAAGACACTAATGACTTAAATTTTGAAGTATCTGGTTTGTAGTTAACACATTCTTATATGAATACTGAGGCTTAATTCCATATGTGTTAGAAATCATAAACTTAACTTCATTTGGTATATGAAAAAGCAAAGGGTATATAAGTTACTCTAAGGTATATTTAAATCTTGGAAACAAGTAACTCCAAAACTAGCTCACAAAAAGAAACAGATTTTAAAGTGTCTGAATGAAGCAAACGTGTGGAGAAGCAGCTGTATGTTCAAGGATACCTCAGCTATACATTAAATGAAACACCAGGTGTCCACTCAGACGGAGCAGCTGCATAATCACACGGAGCAGCAGATACACACATGTGTAAATTCAAATGGAGCTGTTTCACAGTCACATGGGGAACTAGATACACACTCACATGGAGCATATGTTGCACATTCAGGTTCACACTCATAATGAGTAAGTGCACACTCACATGGAGCAGCAGGTGCACACGGAATTCAAATGGAGCTGTTTCACAGTCACATGGGGAACTAGTTGTACACTCACATGGAACATAAGTTACTTATTCAGGTAGAGTAGTTACTGTACACTCATGCACAGAGGTACAAAGTCAAAGGAACACATTAACAGTGAACACTTTCTGCATATTCACATGGAGCATCAAGTGCACATTCAAATGGGACACAAGCATACTCACGTGGAACAATTGCATATTTACATGGAAGAGACACATACTCACATGAAATATCAGGAGTTCATTCACATAGCAGCATATGCATATTAATATGTTCTAAGCATACACTCATATGGAGCAGATGAACACTCATATGGAGCAAGTGCATACTCACATGGAGCATAAGATGCATATTCACATGTTACAGGCATACCCCCATATGGAGAAAGTGCATACACATATGGAGCAGGTGCACACTCATATGCAGCAGGTGCACACTCATATGGAGAAAGTGCATACACATATGGAGCAGGCTCACACTCACATGCAGCAGGTGCACACTCATATGGAGAACATGTACACCCATATAAAGCAGGTGCACACTCACATGGAGCAAATGCACACTCAAATGGAGCAAGCAGATGCATAGTCACATGTTACAGGCATACACTCATATGGAGAAAGTGCATACACATATGGAGCAGGTACACACTCACATGCAGCAGGTGCACACTCATATGGAGAAAGTGCAACCCATATAGAGCAGGTGCACACTCACATGGAGCAGGTGCACACTCAAATGGAGCAAGTAGATGCATAGTCACATGTTACAGGCATACATATATAGAGAAAATAAACACCCATATGGAGCAGGTGCACACTCAAATGGAGCAAGTAGATACGTACTCACATGGAACAAGTACATTTACATGGAGGAGACACATTCATATGAAGCATCAGGTATTCATTCGCATGGAGGAAGGGCAGGTACACTGTCATATGAACACCAGGTGTACATTCATAATAGTAATTTTCACTTCACATGTTGTGTGGTGTCAAAGTGCTCAGACCATAAGTTTATTGTGCTTACTTGCCATTTAATGAAATCTCCATTAGAATAAGTACCCTTAATTGCTCTATCAACATGGATTCATGGCATCTTTGGTTATCATGCAAGACACACACAAAACCAAGCCAATCAATATCCCAGCACTTATAGGGAAGATGCTTTCCTGATCTCTCCTGCCTGAGGGCCTAGTGGCTGAGGGTAGTCCCTGTAGGGGAGATAGTCATTCTTTCTTGAGGATGTAACCACTGGTAGGCTTCCATTTTGCAAATAGCTCCACACCCATCTATATATGGGCATCACTGATTGGACTTAATGAGTCGAAAAAAACAATGAAGTTAGAAGAAAAATTTGCTGGGAGTTACACAGGATGGATTGGAGGAGAGAGAAGAGGTATAGATATGATCATGTTATTTATATAAAATGTATAAAGGTGTGAGGAATAAAGAAAACTGTTTAAAGTATTTTATATTTTTATATTTTAATTCATTTTTTTTCATAGTGGAATTGCAAGAAAATATGTGAGCCTTTTAATTCCTTAACTAGTTAACCTCCAAAAACACAATGAAATGTCACACACACACACAAACTCACACAAAGAGAGAATCACTCACAAACACATACACACACACTATAGTGGATTTGAGAATTTCAACTCTCTATTGACAACTGTCAGTATAAATTTTTATAAGTATTCAACAATTTAATGGAGTAAAAAAATAAAAACATCTTTCTTGGGTTTCTAACCAGGCTATCCTTTTAAATTCAGTGCTATATATAAAACTATTTAAATGTATATAATGAATATGATTTTATTTATAAACATGCATATGTAGGTGATATGTTGTAATAATTTCCAGAACAGTCATTTGATATCTTTCAGTCATTTGATATCTTACAGTCATTTGATATCTTACAGTCATTTGGTATCTTATTTTGTTTACTGGAATTTAGTTCCACCTTCTGCTGTAATGCACAGCATAATAGCAGGAACATGCACAGATATTGAGAACACAAGGTGATGAATTCCTGCTAAATCAATACTGTAAAAAATCAATAAGCCAGAGTAATTACAGTTACAGGAAACAGGATATCACCATCAGTCCTGAGATTGCTGTCTTGGTCTTCAATCCCAGGCAACATTTATTAATTTTTCACAGCTTGATACTTATGACTAATAGTGCAGATGTGAATTGCTTTGTTCTGTACTTTGTACATTTTCATGGAGAACTTATCCTTGGTACTGTGTGAGAGTCTCAATCTTGTTAAATGTGGGAGTGATGAAGATAACACTTATTATACGATTAAAAAAAACAATACAAATTGGAAACTGTCAGCTTCTCAAAGGTGCATAGTTGTTTTCCACAATTCTCACTTTACTGTAATATGCTTTATCTTCAATTGTAAGAATGCTCTTGGCGAGGGAAGTTTTGCCTCTCCAGATCTTACCAGTGCATTACAGTTTGTGCTTTTTTACTTAACTTTATGATCTCTCTGATTGGAACTTGATAGCTTTGACATAGGAGGAACAATAGCTTCAGCACCATTCAGCAATTGGCCCGCGTTTTGCTCCTGAATGACACAGCCCCATTTCACTGTTATTTTTTTTTAAGTTTTCTTTCTGTTTTATTAGGTTCTTGCTTTTTAATAATTCTACTTTTAATATCACTAGCATATACAGGAGGCAAGAGATTTACATGTGAATGCAGGTGCCTGAGACGTCAGAAAGAATGCTCGATTCCCCAAAGCTGCCATAACAGGTAGTTTCAAGCCTTGTACTTTAATATAGGTGCTAAGAATGGAAGCCAGGTCTTCTAAAAGATCACTTAGTGCTCTTAACCACTGAGCCATCTTTCCACTCCCTGTGTAAATGCTGAAAAAACAAATGACCATGAGAAATATTTTCATTTCCCCACACTTCTGAGATTTCTTACTTTATATTTTTAATTGTTTGAGGATTTCATACATGAGTATTGTGTTCACATCTCTGATACTCCTTCAACTCTAGGCTCTTCAGCATCCCGTAGCCATTTCAGTCTCTTCTGGTGGTGGTGAAGGTGAATGAAGCCAATTCATGATTTTGTCTGCCTATGTGATCTACATGCCAGTTGATTCTTTGGCAGTTAGTAAGATAATTGGCATAAAACAAGGGAATAGAGATAAATATTCCAAAATCTAAGCTGTTCACATTGACATTAAAATACCTGAAAGATAGTACCCTTAAGGACCAGTGGGAAGACACTCTGGATGTGTTTTATGGGAGAAATGCTTGCCAGAGAGGCCGCCTTGTCATCAGCCTGGTGCTTTGATCCTATTGACTGGGAGGTAAAACTGACACAGGAGTTTTCTAGTTGGTCTACAGGACAAGGTTCTCTTTATTTCCATCTTAGTTCCTTGCCTTATTTCATTTTCATTTTCATTTTCATTTTCCATTCTTTGTTGTGTCTCTTCCGTTTTCCTTCCCTCCCTCACTTTCTTCCTCTCTTCCTCCCAAACCCTATGCACTTCTTCTCTTCTCCATTTTATTTCTTCTTCTTATCAGCCCTTGAACTTCTGATTCTTGTCTTTATATATATATAAATATGCTGCTAGGATTATAGGCATAGGCCACTATGCTCGATGTTATATGGTACAAGGAACAGACCAACAGTTTCAAGTATTCTGGACACTCTGCCACTAACTTGTCTCCCAAGATCCCTGAACCAAGTTTCATAAGTTATGAAATGTAAATCATGGCTGTTTGTCTACCCATTGAGAGATAGACATCTAAACAAGTTTAGTGAATGAGCTTATTAAAAAATTAAGAAGACACATCATCCTACTCCTGAAATATTGAACTCCACTGGGGAAATGACTCCCAGAGATAAAGCTTCTTTCTCTTTGGCTGGTTCCACTCCTTACACACCTATCTTTAAAAGATGCCCTGCATATCTAGCATCTCCACCAGTGTGAGGATGCCATAAATGCTAGTAGGTCAGGGTCTTCACAGTGAGACTTCCTATGCTCAGGTTGTATGCCCTCTTTGACTCTCTGAAATCATGTGCGAAGATTTCATGACTCCTTTATTCCTGGGTATGTCATAACTCTAAACCCAGTATGATCTTTACTATATCACCAATTTCAGTAACAAGCTCAAGGGTAACCTTGGACTCCTCATATAACATTAGCTTTAGCTCTTCTATTGAGTTTTCTAAGAACAGAAAATACTTAATTATCCCTCTCACAAGATTGAAACTTAGCTAAGTGAGGTCCTGCTTGAAGGTACTTTTTTCTGTATTCTGGTGCAGAGCCTGAAACATTACCTTCATGATGCTCATCTACCATTTTCAACACAAACTTTGCAACATTAAGGTACTCTATTTTATTTTTAAATTGTACATTTTAAATTTCTTTTTGACTCACTTCCTCTTGTTTATTGTGCACATGAATAATAGTCATTATTAATAGTCATTAATTTTATATAACTATATATAACTATACAACTAACTATATATCTATATAAATATCCAGTTTTACAATTATGTAACTAAGTATATAACTATCAATAATTAATAAATATATAAAACTATATAACTATATAAATACATAACTATATTACTATAAAACTAACTATATAACCATATAACAGCACTATAACAATTTTATAACAACTATATATCTATATGTCTAACTATATAACTAACTTTTTACACATATATATTTACACAACTATGCCACAGGCTACATATAATGCTGCCTTGAAATGGACTCTACCATAGAAATTAGAAATTACTTCTTTACCTTTTAATTGAACCCCTCGCAAGTTCTTAGGAAAAAGGCAAAAAACATCACAGGAATGGCGAATAGCTGAGTTACTAATGTTGTTCTCCTCTGAAATCTCTAGAATTTATTTTCCATAGTTTGTATTGCACTCACCCTTACTGTCTTTCAACCTCCTTCTAAGATGACCCAATAAAGCTTACAGAATTCAACCACAACTTAGTCAGAATTCCAGTTTTCTACAATATTCCAAAAGCAGCATGGCTAAGTTCTTCACAGCAGTGCTCCATTTAACGACCAATCTTTCAACTGACTATATTTCTGTTACTGTAATGAAAGATCATGTCCAAGACTAGAGACCAAAATGACCAAGGTCATAACAACAAGGGGGATACATGAAGCTCACATTCTGAACTGAATGCATAAAACAGACAATAAAGTGGGAATAGGTTGAGGTCTTACACTCTCAAAATGTACACCCATTGTCCAATTTTCTACATTGAAGAACTCCGCAAAACGTACACAAATAGTGTCATCAATTGGGGACCAGTTATTAAGATGGCTGATATTATGAGGGCATATTTTTCATTCAAATCCCTACAACCAGGAAGACAGCTAAAGGTAAAAGGCTCTTACCCCCAAGCCTGAAGAATGAGTCTTATATTCTTGGACCTAATTACTAGAAGACATTAACTCTTGCAAGCTCTGTTCTGACATCCGCATGCATTAAATGGTGTTCATGCACCAACACAAATACACACACACACACACACACACACACACACACACACACACACACTAATAAATTCAACAAATGTAATAATAAAAAATATAACAATTTAAAAGTTTCATAGGTTTTTTAAAAAGTCTTCAAACAAGAAATTATAATTAAAATGACAAAAAAATGTTAGTTATTTCCAGCTTCTAGCTTTTATTAAAAAAAAAAAAGGCTGCTATGAACATGTGTCCTTGTTATTTGTTGGAGCATCTTTTGGATATATGCCCAGGAATGGTATAGCTGGATCCTCAGGTAGTTCTATGTCCAATTTTCTAAGGACTCTCTAGACTGATTTCCAGAGTGTTTGTACCAGACTGCAATTCCACCAACTATGGAGGAATGTCCCTCTTTCTCCACATGCTCAGCAGCATCTGCTGTCACCTGAGTTTTTTATCTTAGCCATTCTGACTGGTGTGATACAGAATTTCAGGGTTGTTTTGATTTGCATTTCCCTGATGTCTAAGAATGTTGAACATTTCTTTAGAACCCCGATGTCCTTCAACAGAAGAATGGATACAGAAAATATGACACATTTACACAATAGAGTACTATTCAGCTATTAAAAACAATGACTTCATAAAATTCTAAGGCAAATGGATGGAACTAGAAAATATCATCCTGAGTGAGGTAACCCAGTCCCAAAGAACACACGTGGTATGGACTCACTGATAAGTGGATATTAGCACAAGAGCTCCAAATAAAAAGATACAATTCATGGACCACATGAAGCTGAAGAAGAAGAAGGAAGACCAAAGTGTTTGGGTGCTTCAGACTTCCTTAGAAAGGGGAACAAAATACTCACTGGAAGAAATACACAGATAAAATGTGGAGCAGAGACTGAAGGAAAGGTCATCCAGTGATTGCCCTATCTTGGGATCCATCCCATATACAGATACCAAACCCAGACACTATTGCAAATGCCAAAAAGTGCTTGCTGACAGAAGTCTAATATAGCTGTTTCCTGAGAGGCTCTGCCAGAGCCTGACAAATACAGAGGTGAATATTGACAGCTAACCATTGAACTGAGCAGGAGTCCCCAGTGGAGGAGTTAGAGAAAGAACAGAAGGAGCTGAAGGTGTTTGCAACCCCATAGGAAGAACAACAATATGAACTAACCAGACTCCCCAGAGCTCCCAGGGACTAAACCACTAAACAAAGAGTATACATGGAGGGATCCATGGCTCCAGCTGCATATGTAGCAGAGGATGGTCTTGTTGGACATCAATGGGAGGAGGGGCCCTTGGTCCTGTGAAGGCTTCATGACCCAATGTTGGGGAATGCCAGGGTGAGGAGGCAGGAGTGGGTAGGTCGGTGGGGGGGTACCCTCAGAGAAGCAGGAAGAGGGGGGATGGGATAGGAGGTTTCTACAGGGGAAACCTGGAAAGGGATTAACATTTGAAATGTAAATAAATAAAATATCAATAAAAATGTAAGTTACTTTTTACTGAATATTAAACTCTAAATTGTAAAACATCCTAAAAAAAAGTGTGACTGATTTGTATGTCTGTAAAATCTAACTTTAAGAAAATTAGTTCTACATAGTCTCCATTTGATATTCTCAGCAAGGAGTAGTAAGTGAATAACACTAATCCACTTCGCAACATAAAATGATTCCAGAAGCTCTGTCTACCCTCCATCCATTGCACAGGTGAGGATTCACCCGTGCAACGGCTTCATTATTAATTAAACAGTGTATTTTTGGTAGTAAATGAAAGGCTCAATTTGAGTTCCTCTAATAGTCTACTTAATGATATCTAATTAGGACATCTGTTAAAGAGTTCATGATGTTACATTCTTCATTTGGTTTCCCATTATCTCAGCATTATGACTTTCAGCTTTTTATGAGCAGTTCATTATTAATTGGGAATATATATATACATATATATATCATACTTTCTAACTAGGTTAGCTGAACTTATTCTCTTTTATGTTAATTGGAACCACCCTATTAAACATTGAGAATCTCAATTCCTCCTTTTCAGAAAATGTCTGAATCGCAATTTTCCTACTGATGTGCAGTGAATGTAACAGTTTACAATAATTCAAATGACCAAAGTGATGATGTGGGAAAGATTGTGATATGTGATGTCTCTTTCATAAGCATTGTGTTAGCCATCAATATTATCATGATGTAGCTTTAAACTATATTCTTAAAGAAAAACTTTAAAATCACGCAGGTTTTAAACCTAAAAAGTTTATAGCCACCAACGTTTCATATATGATAAAGTTTAGAAAATATAAACAGCCAAATATTTTATATATGACAGAAATATTTGAGTAATGATTATGATTCTTTCTAGTGCCTTTCAGTTTTCCAACATAGACTTAAGCAGCTAGAGAAATTGTTCAGTGGAGTATTGAAGACCACTTCCTGCTATTGCAGAGGACTGGAGTTAAGTTCTCAGCACCACCCACACAGTTTATAACTGTCTATAACTCTAGTGCCAGGGAATCCAGCACCATTTTCAGTCTTCAGTGGGCACCACAGATTCACACAGTGCTCATGCATACATGCATTCAAATGTGTGTGTGTGCATGTGTGTGTGTGTGTGTGTGTGTGTGTGTGTGTATTTAAGAGTAACATTTCTCAAATTTTATTTTAAAATTAACTCAAAATTCACTGAATTGAAAACTCTTCCATTTTTATTACTTTTTTTTGAGATTACAGCTATATAATTTCTCCCCTTCCTTTTCCTCATTCCAACCCCACTCATATACTGCTCTGTTTCAAATTCATGGCAATTTTTTCCTTAATTTTTGCTAAACACATACATATGTTCATATATATACACAAATATATACATATATACACACACATTTCTCAGTCTATGCAGTTTACTTGTATGCATGTTTTTGGGGCTGACATTTGGTACTGGATAATCAGTTGGTGAGCTCTTCCATTGGGGAGAGCATTTCTCCTGTTTTTATTATGGTTTCGTTGTCTGTAGTTCTTACTTTTCCTCAAAGAAATGTTTCTGCGATAGATAGCGAACAACACAGAAAAACAGTACATTAAATGGTAGCGTTGTAGAGCCCAGTCCCAGCCACAGCACATTTCCAGCACTGGTGGGCAGATCAGGGATTATTCTTGATCCTTCCATCTTTTAAGGGATAGAAAGTTCTAAGAGCCAGAGGAACAGGGAATTTTCTGTGTAACTGTGTTCTAGAAATGTCAGAAAAGCTATACCTATGAAGTCTCACCAGCCCACCTACCTAAACATGACCTGAAAAAAATTAAACAATAGGCATGCTACCTGAGAAGGGGAAAGACCCACGTTTTTATTTTTTTCTCATTTTTCGATTTTTATTTTGTATTGGTTATTTTATTTATTTACATTTCAAATGTTATCTCCCTTCCCCCTCCCCATGTTTCTATGAGGGTGCTCCCCCACCCACCTACCCACTCACTCCTGCCTCACCACCCTAGCATTCCCCTATCCTGGGTCATCTAGCCTTCACAGGACCAAGAGCCTCCCCCTATTGATGCCAGATAAGGCCATCCTCTGCTGCATATGCAGCTGGAGCCATGGGTCCATCCATGTGTACTCTTTGATTGGTGGTTTAGTCCTTGGGAGTTCTGGGGTGTGTGGTTGGTATTGTTGCTCTTCCTATGGGGTTGCAAACCCCTTTAGCTCCTTCAGTCCTTCCCCTAACTCCTTCATTGGGGTCCCAGATCTTAGTCTGATGGTTGGTTGTGAGCATCCTCATCTGTATTGGTCAGTCTCTGGCAGAGCCTCTCAGAAAACATGGCTCAGCAGTTAAGGTCTATGTTTTTAAATCAAAACTGCTCCATATGTATTTTAGTTTCTAGATCCATTCCTATCTTATATGTACATCTGATTATAGCATGGAACATAGATTATAAAATCAGTATTTATCTAATTATATCAAATAGTGGTATCATTATAGAATTGTTACAAAAATATACTTTATTGTTCCTTAAGTTGCTGGGCAATAAATTAATTCATTATAGTCACTGATTCCTGATATTTGAATCAATGTTGTTTATTTACACATATATCAGATAATTTTGTTTTACCTTCTTCTGTGTAAATAGCCCAGAGTAAAATGAGATTTCAGAATTTCTCAACAAAAAATGGAGAGAACAATGATGCAGCACAAAATACATATAGGCCAACTCAAGAAATCAATTTTTTTCAAATAATAAAACACAAGGACTGGATTATGCTTAACAACTCAGTAAAACACAACCACCAAATCCTATAAAAGATATATAGGTCACATTAAATTCCTAATAGTATAAACTGCTAATAATTTCATAAGTAACAGCTTTAAAATTTATTGAGCATAATGAAAACAGTACTCCTATCGGTGTGTTAGAGAAGACATCTTTTTATTATTATTATTACGTATTTTCCTCAATTACATTTCCAATGCTATCCCAAAAGTCCCCCACACCCTCCTCCCCCCACTCCCCTACCCACCCATTCCCATTTTTTTGCCCTGGCGTTCCCCTGTACTGGGGCATATAAAGTTTGCATGTCCAATGGGCATCTCTTTCCAGTGATGGCCGACTAGGCCATCTTTTGATACATATGCAGCTAGAGTCAAGAGAAGACATCTTAAACCATGAAAAAACGCAAGAGAGAGTTTTGATTGATTGATTGATTGATTTACCATCAATACTTTCTTTGACAATGTTTAGCATGATTACAGGTTTCAAATTTTATCTCACACTGCAGACAGGGCAGAAGATAAGTTAACAGCTAATCTTCACCTCTGCATCAATTCCTCTAAGTGCAGGTTCTTAACTCATCCCCAAGTCTGTAGGAAACCACCTGCTGCAGCTTCTCTTCTCCCCTTCTCTCATCTCCAATATATTACACCGATCTTCCCTTCCAGACTGCCTTTCTCACAAACATTGGTTTAATCCAAGTCCCCTGCATCCAGCAGGCACTTTCAGAAAACATACAGTGCCCTCAGACCCAGGAAAAAGGTAGGCTAACTTCAGAACTTCACCCATTCCTGTACCCATTCAAAACCTCTCCCCTACTCTTATCCCTAAATCTGTAGCCAACCACTTGCTTCAACCTGCCCCATTTCCAGAGGATAAAATTGATCATTTCCAAACTACCTTCTCCCCTCACTGATTTATCCCAGCCACCAACTCTAGCAGAGATTCCATGGTAATCACACACCACCCCAGACATGGAAGCAGGAAGACTTACCATGGATGATCACCACGCCCTCCTCTCCTTCAAATCCAACTCCCATCTCTGGAGCAGACTACCTGCTATGCCCCTGTTCTCTCTGCCCCAATCTTTCTACTCCAAATTTCCATCTTACCCATCTGGTTTTCAAAGCGCCCAACTCCAACAGGCTTTCTCTGGGAAAAGCCAACCAAGCCTGTCAGAGTGGCAACTAGATCTGCTAAAGTGACAGGCAAGCTTCACATCTTCACTGTCCATTTTCCACAAATCCAACTCCAACCCCCCAGCTCATCACTAGATCTGTAGCAGATTCCTGTCTTGGCCTCTCCTCATTTCTGTTCCCCATTTCCAGACTTCTAAGAAGATCCTCAGGAAACATACTTCATTTTTATTTATTATTTTTATTTTATTTATTTACATTTCAGAGATCACCCTTCCCATTCCCCCCTCCACGAGCCCCCCACACCATCTGCCTCCCGTTTGCCTCTAAGATGGTGCTCCCCCACCCACTCCTAACTCATCCCTTTAGCATCCCCCTTCTCTGGGACATCAAGCCTCCACATAATCAAGTGAATCTCCTCCTACTGAGGCCAGACAAGACAGACCTCTGCTACATATGTAGCAGGGAACCATGGATCAATCCATGGATGCTCTTTGGTTGGTGGTTTTGTCCCTGGTAGCTCTGAGGGGTCTGGTTAGTTGATACTGTTGTTATTTCTGTGGGGTTGCAAACCCCTTCTGCTTCTTCATTCCTTCCCCTAATTCTTCCATAGGGGTCCCCAGACACAGTCCAATGGTTGGCTGAAAGTATCTGCATCTGTCTCAGTCAGGTGTTGTCAGAGTCTCTCAGTGGACAGCCACACCAGGCTCCTGTCTACAGGCACATCTTGGCATCAGCAATAGTATCAGGATTTGTTGACTGCATATGGGACAGATCCCAAGTTGGGTCGGCCTCTGAATAACCTTTCCTTCAGCCTCTGTTCCATTTCTGTCCTTGCATTTCCTTTAGACAGGAAGAATTCTGGGTTAAAATTTTTGAGGTAGGTGGGTGGCCCTATCTCTCAACTGTGGACCATGTCTATCTACTGGAGGTGGTCTCCTCGGGTTCTATCTACCCATTGTTAGGCATTTCAGCTAATGTCATCCTCATTGGGTCCTAGGAGCCTCCCAGATCCCTTGTGTCTGGGACTTTGTAGCACTTTCCGACCCAATTCCCTATCCCACATTTCTACATATACCTATTCATTCTCCTGGTCCTCTGGCCATATCTCCTGTCTCTCCTCATACCTGATCCTGACCCACTTTTTCTCTCCCCCTCTCCTCTCCTACCTAGGTCCCCGACCTCCCTCTGCCTCCTATGCTTATCTTGTTCCCCTTTCTAAGTGGTATTGAAGCATCCACATTGGGCCTTCCTTCTTGTTAAGCTTCATATGGTCTGTGAGTTGTATCACGGGTATTTTGAAAATTTTGGCTAATATTCACTTATCAGTGAGTACATACCATGTATGCCGTGTTGGGTCTGGGTTTCCTTATTCAGGATGATATTTCCATCCATTTGAAAAAAAATATGATGATCATGTTTAATAGCTGAGTAATATTCCATTGTGTGAATGTATCACATTCTCTGTATCCATTTTTCAGTTCAGAGACATCCAGGTTGTTTCCAGTTTCTGGCTATTATAAACAAAGCTACTATGAACATAGTGGAGTATGTGTCCTTGTGATATGGTGGAGTCTCTTTTGCATATATGCCCAGGTATGTTATCTGGGTCTTCAGGTAGAAGAACTATTTCCAGTATTCTTAGGAACTGTCTGATTGCCATAGTGGTTAGATGGAGAAAACAAGATATTCCATGACAAAACCAAATTTAAACAATATGTTTCAACTAATTCCCCTCCTAGCCCATCCCCATTCCTAAGTTTCAGCTCCCCATACCTAGAAGCACATTTTATCTGGAACCTTCAAGTGGCCACACACATCAAGATCCCAGAAGACATTACTATCAAGCAACAAGGGACTTTCGACTCTCAAAAACCTCACACCAGAAACCAAGGAACAAAACATTTACCCAATAAAGAAAATAAGAGATATCAACACCTAAAATCACAATCTGACCAAACCCACATCTCTACAAGCCAGCATAAAATACAAAAATGGCCAGGACAATATGTCTTAACTAGAGACAAGCAACCTTCCCACAGCATGTCATAAATATTGAAACATAGTTGAAACACATGCCAAAGACATTAATGTAGACTTTATGAATAAGATAGAGTCCCATACAGAGGAAATAAATCCCTTAAAGAAAACTGTGAAACCATAGAGTGGAAGAAACTGAATAAAACTTTTCAAGACCTGAAAGTGGAACTAAAATCAATCAAGAAATCAAGAAAATTTAAACTGAAGGAAATGTAGGAATGAAAATATGAGGAACACAAATAGGGGCCAGAGAGGCAACCCCCACCAAGGGACCACAAGGGATAGAAGAGTACATCTCAGACATGGAAGACCTGATAGAATAAATGGATACATTTGTGAAATAAAATGTTAAATATAAGTTTTAAATCCTGGCCAAAAACCATCACAGAATTCTAGAACACTATAAAATGACAAATCTAAGAATAATAGGAATAGAAGAAGAAGAAGAAGAAGAAGAAGAAGAAGAAGAAGAAGAAGAAGAAGAAGAAGAAGAAGAAGAAGAAGAAGAAGAAGAAGAAAACCACGTCAAATAGATAGGAAATATATTCAACAAAATCAGAACAGAATTTTCCAAAAGAAGGAAGCCTATCAAGGAACAAGAAGCCCACAGAACAACAAATATATTAGAGCAGAATAAACTTCCCTCATCACACTGTAATCAAAACACTAAACAGATAGAACAAAGAATTTCAATTAATCTTCCCTCTCTCTATCTCAATTTCTCTCTCAATCTCTTTCACACACACACACACACACACACAGTTTTGTGTGTGTGTGTGTGTGTGTGTGTGTCAGTGTGTGTGTGTGTATCTAATTATACAAGAGAGCTAGATCATAAGGAGATTCTACAGTGGTTAATATATATGGAGACAGAGTAGGACAGAAACAAGAGATTACAATGTTGGTAAAGAGAACATACATATTCATTATGTGTGTTCTATTTTTAAAAAAATGCATATATTTGTGCATTTAATTCTATCATGTATATGTGTGTTTGTGTGTGTATGTACATACTCTGTATTCTGCATATGTTAGAAAACTGACAATTATCTTCCTGTCTATGTATTTATTTAGCATGATGATCTCCAATTCAACTCACTTTTCTGCAAGTAATGTACCTGGACCAAGCTTCATTTTGGTGCATTAGAACAGATTGTCTTCATTCTTTTATGGACATCTGTTTATGGATCTTATGTCTTTGATACAAAGTTCATGAGAAGAAATGTTTTATTTGCTAGTAATGCAAGCAACTTCTACAAAAAAATAGCCCCTGCAAAATTGATTGTTTACTGAAAATTATATTTATTCAAATCCTTTCGGAGAAACCAAAACAACCTCTCCAATAAGAGTGCACTGTAAAAGTATAATAGAGTTTCAAAAGCAATTATAAGAAATAACTCTTTTAATGTAAATATAATGCTATACAGAATAAAAAAAAAATTTTCAACCACAGAGTACTATACTAAAATAGCATTCAATTCCAAGACAAATGAAACACTTCAAAGCATCAACTGAACTTGACAAATTTTGAAGATATTCCAAGAAGTTATATATTTGAAATTGACAGAATGTTTTTCTTAAGCTCAGGAAATTAGTCACCTTCTAGTCTGATAGTCTCCTGTCAGTATCCTAAGGAACACTTGCATTAAAAAGGTTTTATAGTGGTAATTACAGTAATTTTTTCTACATTATAAGATTCAAAATACCGACTATGTCCACAGCAGATTTTATAATAGCCATAAGCTGGAAAGAACCCAGGTGTCCCTCAACAGAGGAATGGGAAAAAAATGTTGTACATTTACACAATGGAGTACTATGCAACTATTAAAAGCAATGAATTTATGAAATTCTTTTTTTTCCCCATGATGGGTGGGAAGGTATAAACAGAACCAATCTAAAAATGGCTGCTATTACCCAAGCCTGACAAGGGGTCCTAGGAGACCCAGACCCCTTCTAAAAAGTTTAACAGGGGCATCTTAGCAGAGCTCCTAAGCAGGCACTTGGCAGTTCAGGATTTTCTCTTCTGGTTTTCTTTCCACGCAAACGGGGAGGGGGGGGGGCAGGATGAACAAGGTCGCTCTGGGAAGAGCCCTCCTAGCACCACTGCCCTGTACTCTGGTCCCTGGGGACGTTATAGTTAATGTATTTTATATAAATACACAGAGGAATAGAAAATATAAAATCTGAGAAGTTGAGGGAAAGTGAGGAACTTGGGGAGAAGAAGGGGCTGCAGACCTTGCTCAGGGCAACTTGACCTCTTTTTTGACCCCCTTGGCTTCTGGCTTCTCCTCCTTGGTTTTCTCCTCTTCTGTGACTTCTTTTTTTCTCTTCAGGATCTTTCTCTTTCTCATCCTCTGTTTTAACTCTTTTGGCTTTTTTGAAGTTAGAAGAGTTCTTGCGACCACCTTCTCCCTCCTCATCTGAGTCCGAGAACTCTTCCTCACAGGCAATGCGTTTGTCAGAGGAGCAGATGGAGATGCGTTTGTCAGGGT
Source organism: Mus musculus (assembly GCF_000001635.26). Taxonomy (NCBI): domain Eukaryota; kingdom Metazoa; phylum Chordata; class Mammalia; order Rodentia; family Muridae; genus Mus; species Mus musculus. The sequence goes on from NC_000084.6 coordinate 85,847,532, forward strand.
CTTCCTCATCCTCATCACCACTCTTTTCTGGGATGGCATCCTCCGGTATGGCCTGCATCTGGACCCCAGGGGCATGGGGCAGCATTCTCAAGTTCTCAAAGAGACGCTGCTTGATCTTCTCCAGGTACTTGTTAGTGTTCTGGTTGGTCATGTTGGAAGGGCTGATGTGAAGCTTGAAATCCGGTCCAAATTATTCAAAGTAGTCATTGTAGGGCAGCTCATTAGGGATCTCTGTGTCCAGGGCCACCGCTGTTTCCTAAGTCCAGCACCGAGCAACATTCCGGATGGTGTAGCCACCTCCTCCCAGCATCAGCATAGGCAAGTTGAAACTCTTCACGAACTCCACACACTTGGCGTGTCCTTTGATGGTCAGATTGAAGCAACCTAACCGATCCCCAGACAGGGAATCTGAGCCACACTGTAAGACCACTGCACTAGACTGGAACATCTCCATTACTTTGGACATGACTGGCTTGAAGATTGCTTCATAGGATTCGTCGTCAATGCTGTCTCGCAGTGGGTAGTTCACAGCATAGTACTCGCCTTTGCCAGCCCCAATGTCCTGTCGGTCCCCAGTTCCTGGGAAGTACTCTCCGTATTTATGAAAGGACACAGTCATGACCTAGTCTGTAGTATAGAAGGCCTCTTCCAGGTCATCGCCATGGTGAATATCAATGTCAATATAGAGCACCCTCTGGTGATACTTTAGCAGTTCCGGGATGGCCAAGACGATGTCATTGACGTAACAGAAGCCAGATGCTTCAGACTTCTTTGCATGGTGCAGGCCCCCAGCCCAGTTCACAGCGATGTCCGTCTGTTGCTTATTAAGCTTCACAGCACTTGCGACAGAGCCTCCGGTGGATAACTGACAGAACTCAAACAAGCCATAAAATACCGGACAGTCCTCACCAACATTGAATCTCTGCATCTGTTTGCTGTATTCAGACATATTATCTGGGTGAATAGAAAGCAGGAATTTAATGTAGTCATCAGTGTGGTACTTGGTCATTTCCTCAGCATTGGCTTTGTGAGGACGATAGATTTCCATTTTTCGGTAGAGACCAGAGTTGAGCAGCAAATTGTGAGTCATGCAGATTCGGTGAGGCTTCATGGGGTGCCCTTGTCCATAATAGTAGTTTCCAACGTCCCCATCATAGTAGTAACAGACTTTCCTCTTGGTGCCCTGAGTCTGTGCCATCTTGCTCACCGCCCGGCTCTCCCGTCAGTTAGTCTGCCCCAATTTATGAAATTCTTAGACAAATGGATGGATCTGGAGGATATCATCCAAAGTGAGGTAAGCCAATCAAAAAAGAACACACATGATATGCACTGACTGATAAGTGAATATTAGCCCAGAAGCCCAGAATACCCAAGATACAATTTTCAAAACTCATAAAACTCAAGAAAAAGGAAGACCAAAGTATGGATACTTCAATCCTTCTTAGAAGGGGGAACAAAATACTCATGGAAGGAGTTACAGAGATAAAGTTTGGAGCAGAGAATGAAGGAATGACCATCCAGGGACTGTCCCACCTGGGGAACCATGCCATTAGCAACCACCAAAACCAGACACTATTGTGGATGCCAACAGAGCTTGCTAACAGAAACCTAATATAGCTGTTTCCTGAGTAGCTCTGCCAGTGCCTGGCAAATAGAGAAGTGGATGCTCACAGTCATCCATTGGACGGAGCACAGGGTCCGCAATGAAGGAGCTAGAGAAAGTACCCAAGTAGCTGAAGGGGTTTGCAGCACCATAGGAGGAACAACAATATGAACTAACCAGTACCCCCAGAGCTCCCTGGGATGAAACCACCAATCAAAGAAAACACATGGTGGGACTCATGGCTCTAGCTGCATATGTAGCAGAGGATGGCCTAGTTGGTCATCAATGGGAAGAGAGGTCCTTGGTCCTGTGAAGGTTCTATGCCCCAGTGTAGGGGAATGCCAGGGCCAGGAAGTGAGAGTAGGTGGGTTGGGGAACAGGGGAAGGGGGGAGGGTACAGAGGATTTTCAGAGGGGAAACACGGAAAGGGGATAATATTTGAAATATAAATAAAGAAACTATCTAATAAAAAAGTTTCAAAATGCCTCCATCAATTTTATTTCTGACGTAAAAACAGGTAGACTTTTAGACACTAGTGCTACAATGGAATAGCTTTCCTCTTTACTGAACACCAAGGTCTTGCTATTCAAGTATCCAAGCACACAAGTGAAGCAAAGGAAGCCTGGTTTAAGCATTACTTAGTCTTTGCTGTTTTTGTAAACTTCACATATGTTAGAGAATAATACTATGAAAAATAAAGGGAAAAGAGAAATTTGGTCAGGGTGTTTAGTCAGCTCAAGATGCCTGTAAGGAAATTCTTACAAGGTGACTATAGGGTGTGCCCTGTAGGCAATAGAACAGAAGGGACATGGAAGGAGGAGCAGAAGAGATGCATATGATATGGTCCAAACCTGTAATCTAAAGTAGATACTATGCACTTAACACACTCTTTAAAAGATCATGATCAATAATTTCCTAATATTGATTTGAAATTTTCCACATAATAGTGCAGTATCAGTGATTTATGGAAAAAGAAAAGGAGTGGACATGGGGCAGTTATGGGGGTTCATACTGTATGTGGATGACTTCTTCTAAATTATAGGAGTATTCTATAACTCCCCTGTTGTAATGTTGGTATAACTACAACAATTTGCTTTAAATATCAGTGAAATGCATATTAATGTGTCACAAGCTCGTGATTATGACTAGGAAACTAAGGGTAAAAGTGTTACATACTTCAATTAACAGGTAAAGTGTGTCAAATTTTATTTTACAATAATATAAATATCAGTTTTATGTGTTTTTAAAATTAATGTACAAATCTAAAGTACTTTCTTAGGGAACCTATTTAAATAATTTCCATATGTGTTATAACAAATGTATTAGCACAGTAGGCATTGTTTGCATTAAGTTTGGAATATCTCCACATACAAACAAAGGTACATATAATTTTTAAAGTATAAAATAATATGACACTATTCATGAAAAAGAATAATACCTATTTCTTATGGATATGATTGAATAGTCAACACATTTCACTATTGGCTAATAAGTGAAAGTTATACAATAATATATATCAGAAAGATGGTTTAATGTAGGATATTCATCATAAAATCTTTTTAAAATAGAAATAAAACCATACAATTACCTTTGCTGTATCAACATATAGTAAAATTCAAGAATATTTCACATTACAACTTTTGAGGGAAGACATCAATTAAATCATTAGAAAAAAATTTTATTTCAATCTATGCTATTATTAGACATAAGACCTACAGTTGGCCATTTCATCTGAATCCGAGAGTGAAGATGTGAATCTGGTGAACAGAGTTTCTCTGTTCAGTGCTGTAGAGAGCTTGTTCAGAATCTAACCTCTCAGCAAGACATCTACTGTTTTTCTTTTGTCTGGGTTCTACAATAGCATAAGAAGTTCCCTCATGATGTTTTTACACACACTTTGAACTTCTTGATCCTCCTTCCATCCTCACTTCTATCTTCACCCTTTCACCCCCTCTGGTGCACTTTCTTCTTTTAATTAACCCCTTTCTGCTTTCAAGTGCTGTGTATTCCACTTTTCTTCATCTCTGTGTCTGTTTCTCTGTCTGTTTTTCTGTCTCTTTCTTTCTCTTTCTATCTCTTTCTGTCTCCTCCCCTCTATCTAAACTTTATTTGCCCTCTTTTTTCAAGACTTATCACACACGCACACATACACACACATTCATAATACACACCCACACCTAAATCAATACATTAAAATCTAGGATCTTCACTTGAAACAAAATATGCCATACTCCTCTTTCTGACTTTGACTCATTTCCTCCATTTCTGGACACACACCTGAAAGACTATATGCCCTATTTTGAAGACACTGGCAAATTCATATTTATTGACACACTCTTTACAATAGATAATAAATTAAAACAGCCTTGACATCTCTCAATAGATGGTTGATTTAAAAAAACACACACACACACATTGCAAACATACAATGGAATTCTATTATGCAATAAAAAATGAATTCATGAAAAACATTAGATTTTGTTATTTTTAAAGGAACTGCCCTAACACAAGTAATGCATTCTGTAATAGATTCACAAGCTCTGTTTTCTTCCAGATTAATACAAATGTCCTTCAACCTAAAATCCATGAGAAGGCCAGTGGGAAAATAAGAGATAAATTACCTGTGTCCACATACCAGTAGTTAAATACCTGATCAAGACCTTGACCAGAAATGAGGCTCAATAGTTTAAAGATGATGCAGGACCTGAATAAAAGAGACCCATCTTTAGTGATGTGGGAAAGGAAAGCCCCTGTCTGGAAATACACGCAGGATAATTATCTAAGGAATTATGAGTGAGGTTTGGGGACAATAAACTTTCTTTATGGATGGACCTCAGAAAAAGTTAAGAATGTATAAATAATGTGTGCTATGTTTAGGAACTGCAAAAATCTTCAGACCGAGGTTGGTACAGAAAGTCTTTGGTCAGACTTTGCTCATTTTAATCCAGAATTGAGTTTCCAGGATATGCTTGCCTTTGGTCCTCTTTCAGACTTTAAATGGTTGACATATATGTCATTTCCTTCCCTAACTTTGCAATGAATCATAATAACAACATACTTTTCCAGAGAATATTCACATTTTTACAATGCCAAGTAAACTCATTTAGCATTGGAGTCAGGAAATTAAGGGCAGACACAGTCTCATTGAAACTTGGCTTTCGGCTGATGACCTCACTAGAGTTCTTCACTGGGGGATACAGAAAGCTTGGTCCCTGAGCTTGAACAATCCAATCTGAATTTTTCTGTTAAGATAACATGGAGGAAAATTGTGCCTGTACAAGATTGTTGTGTTCCCATGAGAAATACAGAGAACTCCACAAATTTACTAGCCTTTGGAATATGAGGCACTCAAATGCTTTATCTTAATTTGGAAAATGAAATTTTATTTCTCATGATTATAAAACTTATTACAGGACTAGTGTAAACAGAAATAAACTCCCAGATTAAACTTTAAAAAGATAATGCCAATCTCAAGTTATCAGCTAATTGTTCATATGCTAAACACAGTTCCAAAATATGTCAATGTAATAGTAATGGCTGCCCATGTATCATTACAAAATAGAGGCAAGCAGTGCATTCCCGGAGTCAAGATCTGTTCCAGGTTATGCCTACATAATTCTGAAAGCATAAAAACGCATAGCAGAATTTTAAGTATTTGGCCATTGTCCAGATCATGAATATATAAACTGTATTTACTTCCTCTGAAAAATAGAAACTGCCAGGTGAGCCAGCAGGGAGAGACCACTGACTGAATGTGTCTATCCTCCTGTGGTGCAATAGGGTTCCCCTGAGCAGAACAAGCTTTTGGCTTAACACTTAAGAAGAAATAACAATGAACTAATTTTCATAACATAAGGAATTATTTTGCAATTGAAAAATAAAATAAGCTGTAGCATCCCCTTTATCTAAGTTTATTTAATTTTTTTCTTTAAAATGCCAAGCAGTGCTTGACATAATTAGAATTCAATCAAGAGGTTTTCAGTCTCGGATTAAACCCTGAAAGATGTAATTAGGAGACGAGATGAGGGTAACAGTGCAAAGTAAGATTTACAATTAATACAGGCTGAGCATCCTATTCCAAAGTCCAAAACAGCAAATCATGAACACTTTGAGTATCAACATGATGTAGAAAATTCAACACTTGACCTTTGTATGAAAATGTCAGTCAAAATGCAGTGACCTTAAACTACTGGGTACAATTATCTTTCAGCTATATGTATGATCTTATGTGTTAGTAATTATTCTGCTGTTTCTTTAAAGAATACACTTTTTGCTCTAAAATTGAATACAGAGCAACAAAGTGCAAGGAATTCAGCCCTAATAACCTTGCTGTTTCAAATAGTTTTTGACATATAACAAATCTAAGCAGAAAGTATTGAGCTCTCATAATCCTTTGCCTCCATATTAACAACTTCCGTTCAGGAACACTGCTACATAAGAAATCAATAAACCTCTGTTGATACATAGTTATCACCCAACTGACTTCAGCTGGGAGAAGCATCCTGTAGTTTTAGGTAAGAATGCAATGACCCAGGTTCACAGTAATACACCACACAGCAGTTTTCATAAAATCTCCCTTCCTCTTTTGCACAGTATCTCTCGGTTGGAATCAAGTGACACTTAGCCTTGCATATTCTTCTGATGTCGGAGCTAGTCATGTAAGTTCTGTTATACATATTCATGACAGCTCATCTCTTTATAGCACTGAACAATACTTCATCTTCATCATGAAACACAGGTTACCTTTTTATTTACAAACTGAATGTCCAGTTTATAAATTCCAGATTTTAGCAACTATAAGTGAGCTGTTGTAAATATTTCTGTGAATTTTGATATGCTTTCCAGTGGTTTTTTTTTTTGCATAGTCTAGAACTCTTTAAGAGTTTCTTTTCTTTGAGAAAAATAATTTCCTGCTCATTTTCTATATTATCTCACCCAAATCTACCAAAACATGTATCTTAAGAAATTAAATGTCTTGCAGAGAATGTCTTATTCTGAAGTTGGATGATTCTTGGAATTATATGTCTACAAAGAAGCATGTGTTAAAATTTGATGCACAGTCAGTGAAACTGTAGGAGTGGAAATTTGGGGATAACCAAACCAGTGTCAGGGAGTTTTTCTTGCGCGCGCCCAACTGGCCAGGAAGAACGACGCTGCAACAGGATCCTTCTGCACACGTTTATTGGAAGAGCTTGATTGCAGAGGCAAAGAGACCCCAAGCCCAGAACTGGTGCTGCTTATATAGGCCTAGGAGAGGTGTTCTCTCTCATCTGATTGGTTAACTTGCCTCTCATCTGATTGGTTACCTTCTCTCTCATCTGATTGGTTAACTTTGGTTAATTCTCAAAACCTCATCTTCGCAAAAAAACCGTTACTGCCTGTGTATGTGTGGTGGCCAGCAGTAGCCAACCGCCACTCTGCAACTGCCACTCTGCAACTGCCACTCTGTAACTGCTACTCTGTAACTGCCACTCTGCAATGGCTTCCCACAAGTTTTGTCACTGGAGGAATGCTCTTGAGGGTGCTACATAGATTACATCTTTCCTGCCTCTGTTTCTTTGACCTATCCACACAAGAAAATGGACTTCTTCTCTTGTTCAGTTTCCTCCCTCAACATCTGCCTCTGCACAGAGCCCAGTGAGCACAGATTGCCATTTCTGAAACTCTGGTCCAAAATGAATGTTTCCTCTCTTTTTGTTCATCTAACTTCGGTATTTCATTTGCTAAACTAGAACTTATTAGCTGAGCCTTTAAAGATAGTGGTGAGGCTTCTATTTGATCTCATCTTTCTTATAAGAATATTTCTCCTTTAATTAAATCCATGTGTATGTATTTAAGTTTTAAATTTTTACCAAAATTAACTCAGACACAGATATAAAAAATACGACATTTTAATTATCTTAAGAATATTTCAATATCTTTTTGGCCAAAACAAAAGTAGTTATTTTACATTTTCAATTCTCCCTTATATACATATACTATTTTATGGATTTCATACTCATTCTGTTGATTCAAATCAATTTGTTTCCTCCAAAATTTATCCAACTTCATTTATGTTTGTTTACACATAACTTAGAAAGCAATTATTTAGTCTAGAGCTAACTTTGAAATGGTCTTCCTATAATTTTGATTTACATTCTTTTCTTTTGTAGCAAAAAGAAGAAAGAAAAATATATGCTCTGGAAACACTGAAGAAATAAAATCAAGCTTTAATAAATCTATGGCTGTATTATAAATTAAATGGCACTAGAAGGGTGAACAAACACATCCAAAGTGCCTTAATATGCACTTTTGATTCCACAGAAAACAACTCGGTGAAAACATGATTGCTAAGTTATTTTAATTTTTGTATACTATATGAACAATACATAAAGTTTGGTAAATTTATACATCTGAAAGATATACTAGAAACTAATATAATCCTTGCAAAAAGAACATTTCAGGCGAGGAGGGATGGGAAGTTGCCATCCAGATGTAATTAAATAAATTAATTAGTAAAAATTATCTTTTCAGACATGCAGCTAAGAAAAAAATAGACTTGAAAGTAGGGTTGTTATTATGCAGACAAGGAGAGGTAGGACAAGCATTGAAACAGAGCTTGAATTTGATCAGTGAATGCAATTTAAAAATGTAGAAGTGCCACAATGAATCCATTAACGTGTATAAAATTACATTACTTTTAAAATATTTAATAGAGTGGTAAAAGCATTTTTGAATAGAAATATTATTCCATTGCTTCAGATCCAGGTTTTATTTTGAATGAAGAAGCAGTGTTTTAGACCTTCAGTTTTACAGTGAGTTCTGAGATGCTCACCTCTTGTCACTCGTGGCTCCCACGGTCTTTCTTTTCTTTCCCTTTTCTCTTTCTTTCTTCCTTTCGACCATGTTCTCTTTTGCCATTTTTATTAGCTCTTCATGACTATTTTATGATGCATTTGATTTTTTTATCATATTCAGCTGTTCCCACACTCCTCCCAGATCCATCACCTCTTCTCTACTCAACCAATGTTGTGTCATCTTTTAATTATTTTAGCCTATAAAGTGCAGTTCATGCTGCCCATGCATTCCTGGATGTGTAGCCTTCACCATAGGGTTGTCAACCCACCAGGAACTGTACACTTGAACAAACCTGCCATTTTCTACCCTACCAGTAACCAGTGCTCCTTAGCTAGGGGGAGTTGTTGCCCATCTCCCTTCAGCATGCTGCCATTTTGTCTGCTCTGAGCCTGTAAGGATTTTGTGCATGCTGTATCAACTTCAAACAGTTCATATGTGCTGTTGTCATAAGTTCAGAAAACATGGTTTCCTTGTAATCATTTAGACCTTCCTTTTCTGACATAGAAAGAAGATAAGTTGCCAATCAATGTTAAAATTTTCTGGTCCCCCCTCCCCCAAAGAAAATGTTTGCTTTCAGGATATATTAAATTATCTTAAGAATTTGATTTTTAGCACCTAGATAATTAAAGTTAATGCTATCTTGAATCTTCAATATTATACAAGGATATTTGATATTTTTAAAGGTGAAATTTTAATTAACTATAATGTCTGAAGCATGTATAACTGAGTGAATCACAGTAAGGAAGTTCTTCACTCAGGATTACTACATTGGTGTGCGCAGTTGAGCTTTGCTAACAGAGTAAAGTCTCCTTGTTACAGTAACTTTTATTCACACGATGTAAATGTCTCAGAGGCTTATTGTTTCCATCTGTTAACCTAACCCTATACCTGGGTTTCTGATCTCTGTCTGGCTAATTCAACTCAGCTGTTCTGATTCACACACCTCTACAAGCTGACTTATTCAGTTTGGTTTCTCTCAGCTTCTGAAGTGCTGTGCTTGGCCTCATACTAACTTTGGCAATGGGTCTTAATCTTCTGTTTCCTTCTCATTCTGTGGCTGATTCTATATTCACCTGTGTCTAGGTTGTTCTCTCTCTGCTACCTGGCTCCGTATAACTCTTTGAGTAAAACTGTCTCCTGCCTCTCCCTCTGCATTGCTCCCTCTTGTGTTGTCTCTCTTTCCTCTCTTTTCTTGTGAAAGAAGGGCATATCCTAATCCATCAAATCTATCAACTTGTCTGGCACTTAATTTTACATCACTTTCAAACATGGATGCTTTCTTCTACAAAACAACTCTACCTTCAATGGGATTAAAGTATGTACCAATGGCAAGCCTTTCATGAGTACTTAACTTAAAATATGAAAATTGGAGAGCAAAATTTGATCACTGGAACATAGTGTTGAATCTATTCCTTTCTCAGTGTAGATATACCAAGCTAAAATATGAAAGGACAGAAAAGAAAACTAAGAAGAGAGGCCATATGAAATAGAAAAGCACCAAGAATTGTAAGAACTGAGCAAAGGGAAACACAAAGAAAACATGGATAAAATTAAGGAAGAGATTGTAAAAGGGAAAGAAAGAGAAGAGTGGAATGCTGGGAAAGTAGCCCGGGAGAAAGAAGACACCAACACAACTAAGGCACAGGTGTAGTCTGAGGATTATCTGGGTACTGGAAAAGAAGCAACAGGAGGCATGGATCTGAGATAGAAGAGAAAGAAGATGTCAAATACATAACACAAATATTCTAGGTAGGAAAGGAAGGAGTATGGGAGGAATGGAAGAGAAGGGGAAGAGATAGAGAGAAGAAAAGAGGAGAGGAGAGGAGAGGAGAGGAGAGGAGAGGAGAGGAGAGGAGAGGAGAGGAGAGGAGAGGAGAGGAGAGACAAGATGTGGGTGAGAGATTGTGAAGTTATATAAAAGAAGAAACACACAAAACTTGGATAGTATTCCCAGCTTTTGGTGACTGCTTTAATACTTAGTATTTCCCACAATGTGTAATAACTATATCTTTTTTACTTGTCTTACTTGTAAAAACATATCTATGGTGACCACCTCAAATATATATATATATAAAACCCTAACCATCCAAGAGAGGATGTTGCAGGATAGTTGATCACACCTTGAACCCCAAGAATGTCTTATTTACTGAAAAAGAAAGAGCAGTTTCTAGTTGTGGTGTGGTTAAGCCCTTAGCACACCTTTACTCCCTCCTACCTCTCTCTCCCCCTCTGCATTGCTCCCTCTTCTGTTGCCGCTCTTTTTTCTCACTTGCCTGCTATTTAGATATTAGATCTCTCCATATATTCTTCTAATAATATAGTGAAATTAACCCCAGAGGAAAAGAATCCTTAAATATATCAAAGCTAGCAAAATGTTTAATAAAAATATTTCCATATCCAGAGCCTATTGTTGCAAAGAGCAAGAAAAATACTGATTGCAACAACTCTTTCACTATGGGGAAAGCTCAGAATTAATATTGAAATGAATTAGAAGATCATGCAAAACTTTGCATAGTATTCTAAATAATACTGACAGGATTTTAAGTGGAATTTCCTCCAACTCTTAGTGGCTCTTAATATTTTAATTCCTTTTGTAATTTTCTTCCATAAAATATATTTGATTATACTCTTTCTACTCTCCCAATGCCTCCAATATCTCTTCTACCTTCTACCCACACAATCCCATGCTCTTTCTCTTGTTCACTCTCTCAAAAAAGGAAACAAAACTCAAAAAAAAAAACAGAAACCAATTAAACAAAAAAGACAGTGAAAATAATTCAAAAAGACCTTCAGAGAGTACACACACACAGATACACACACACACACACACACACACACACACACACACACACACAGGAGTCTATTATGTATTGGCCAACTACTCCTGGGCATGGAGCCTACCCTGGAGAATGGCTGATATACATGGTGCTATTCACATCAGAAAACTAGTTTCCCTTTGCCCAGATGTATTTATACAAAATGAATTCTTGCTAGTGGTGGCACTTTGTGCCCACTTTCCTCCCTTGTGTTGGAATTTTGTCTGGTTTGAACCTGTGTGGGTTCCATGCCTGCTGTCACAGTCCGTGAGTACATACGTGTATCAGTGCCTTTGGATATGGATGAGAGTGATTTCACAGAGTCACCTACCCCTTAGGCCACTTGTAATATTTTCACTTCCCCTTTGTAGATCTTTGAGCCTTGAGGGAAGAGTGGTGAAAGATACCACTTAGGGCTCAGTGCTCCAAAGTCTCTCACTTTAAGTACCTTGCCCAGTCGTGGGTCACTGTGATACTTACCATCTACTCTAAGAAGCTCTGGAGATGGTTGAATGATGCATTGCTGTATGTGTTCATCATTGGGCGTCATTTAATTGGCATGGTATTTTTAGGAGAATAGTATGATTGGGATTTTTCCTAGAGCCTATGACCTATCTAGTCTCTGGATTTTAGATATTTTAAAAGCAGGTCCAGGTGTGGGTTGCATATCATGGAGTGGGTCTTAAATCTAATTAAAACATTCTTGGCTACTCATATGACTTTGTGCCCGTCTCCAGCCAATCTTGCAGGCAGCTTTCTGTGATAGTTCACTTGGTTTACAGATGGGTGAAACTGATGATTATGTCTTGTTCCAGTAGCCTCCAATGTACCATGCTATTCAGTAAGGGTGAAGCCTCTAGATAGGCACCAGCTTGATTTCTCTGTGCCTGATGACAAAAGCAGTGTCCAAGGAAAATGGTCTTGCTGCAGGATGTAGAGGGTAACTAATAGCCTTGACAATAGCATGTGCTATTTGCTTGTGGGGGGACAGTTGTCTGTTAGACCCCCTTATCCAAGAACTCAGTAAACTGACTCATTTCTGGCAAAGTCTCTGAAGGCTTCACTTGGCAGCATAAGATGTCTAATTTGGGCATTTTCCTCCAATATATGTTGGCTTAATTTAAATTCCTTACCCAAGCACACAATTAGACTGCCTTTAAAGCGATAGGTCTTCAAATTCTTTTACACTGGTGTTCTCTCAGATGGCTCACCTTCATGGAATGCCCTTGTTTTATTTCAAGTATCCTGCATGTTGGTAATCCTCACTAAGCATGAATTATTACACAGAACACTCATTTGTTGAACGGATTGCCAAGCAAGACCTCAAACGTGATGGCATTCAATAACTTAAGAAATGTAAGCTTGATTAGTTTACTACTAAAAGAAAACAGAATCACTAAGGAATCTCATGACTCACTGAGACTAAATAAATCACTATCCAAAGAAGCTTAGTGGTCTCAAGAGAGTCAGACAGGAAGCACCAAGGTGATGCTTAAGCTCTTTAAGCAAACCTTGATTCCTGCTTTTCATGTATTCTGTTATCTAAAACTATGCAGAGAAATATATTGTCTTTCATCCTTTGCTACTTTCAAAATGATTTATTTACTGCTAACTTACTAAACCCTCAATGACAAAATTCTCGGTTCTGGAAAAGTCTTAGAATCAGGAGAGAATTTGAAGACACAGGAGAATTAGGAGACACTGAAAACAAATGGGTATTATTGGAGGGTTGTATGAGGATGTCTGCCTATAGACTTAGATGTAGGAAATAAACCTGGTTCATTTGCACAAGGATAAACAGAATGTAGTTTACAGGATAGACCATGGACTAAGAAATCAGATTGAAAAAAGAACAATCGCTTACAAAGCAAGAACTATGAAAATTATACATCTACAAGAAGCCACTGATAGAGAAAGAAATGAGATAAAAACATCAAACTTGATCTAAGTTGAGCATACATTTTTAACCATTCATTTCTGACACTTCAAATGTAATGATAATTATCTGCACAGACTAGGGGCACTTTAGACATGATTCAGTATTAATCTCTATAAAATCTCCATTGTTTTTTAATTCAGACACTAAATTAGATTACATAAGATAAGCTATTTGTGGTTGATAAGATTTGTACTTGGATGATTTGATTATATGATTAGATTCCATTAATTTAGATCACTTTAGAAGTTATTGCCAAAAATTGCCCCAAAGAAAGAGGCTAACAAAGAGTTGGTGACCTTGGAAATGTACAATGTACAATGTCTTAGATTGTTTGAGTTTCTAGGGCTAAACACATTATGCTTAATAATTATTAATAACCAATTTTTCTCTTCTGTGAGGACTGATAAGTTCAAGATTCTGGTGTCAGCATGTCTAGCTTCTAGTGCAGGCCTCTCTCTGCTTCACAATTGGCACTACTTTGCTGAGTCCTCATAGAAAGGCCCAACCAGGTCCCTTAGCATCTGTGATAAATGTATTAACTCCATTTATGATGACCAAGTCCTTGTGACCTAATAATAACTTCCAAAAGTCCTCTATTCCCTTAATAAACTACTTTGAAGGACAGGTTTCAAAACATGAATTTGAAGTAACATTTAGCTAAAATATGCCTGGTACAAGAAGTTCTTGTTCTTTGCTTGAATACCAATTCACTGGGTCTTAGTCTTTTGAGAACTTTGGTTTTCATAATTGTGCATCACCTCAGAATTACTGGTATGATCCTGAGAATAGAGATATATAACCTGAGGAAATGATGTCCTAACTACTCATTTTAGCATTTCCCCTATTACATTGTTTCTTAATTTAAATTACACACACACACACACACACACACACACACACACAATTAGTCTTTAAAGAGGTAAGTCTTCAAACTTTTATGCTAGTGTTCTCCTAGATGACGTCCCCTCATGAAATGCACTTACTTTACTTAAAGTATCCTGACATACTGTCCTCACAACATGAATTATTACACAGCATGCTTACTAGTTGAATGAGAAGCATCTTAATGAATGAATGAATTGTCAAGCAAAACCTCAAATGTGATGACATCAAAAATTTTAAGGTTGATTAGTTTTTCATGTTTAACTGTTCTGTTGTGTGATGGAAAGGCATCAATTACTTATATGTTATATATTCTTTATATAATTATATAATATATTGACTGAATCTAAAATAAAGATAAATAAGCTGTGACTAAAGGGTAAGTTCCCAATATTAAGAGGCAACTTCACTTCTACCACTAGAACTCCTTCGGTGTTTGGAAATCCTCACTGTCTACTTCTCAATGCAAAGTCTACCCCCTGATTTTAGTACATATTTCATCATCTCTGTTTCCAGCCAAGATCCCAAACTCCAAGAAGATCAGCAGATACAATGAAATTAACAAGGAGATACATTTATAAGCGGAAAAAAAAGAACAGGAAAGTGTAGCCATAAATCTTGTAGAAGAGATGGTTGGAAAGATACAAAAAGCACACATAATTACCAGTGTTCACCTGTGGTTTAATTAGTATCTTTTTGAGAAATGTAAACACTTGTGCTGTTCTATCTCTAAAATCAAGATCTCTGGGCAACAAAATACCAAGAGTTGCCCAAATAGCAGTACTTTAAGCATGGGCATTGTTGATGTTGGTAGAAACCTGTGTGGTGAACTGCAGAATGGCAAACACACAAATTTGAAGGGAAAAAAGAACAAATATAGCTTTCTATGTTTCTTTTCCTGGAAGCAAGCATGTTTGTCTATCCATGGACTTCATGTTGTTACAGGTGTTGATCTAAGGACAGATTTTCAGACTGAGAAGGTTTAAACTCACATATAGGCAATGGAGAAGCATCTTAATTTTAAAATGCTATGACGGATCTGAACTCTGAGGTAATTATCTATTTGTATAACAGAAAATGATAGGCTTCACTAAATGATAATGAAGTCAAGGGAGAGTTGAGATGTTATTGAATAGGTGAAAACATTTTTAAATGTTTGAACATCAAGAAATAGAATTTCAAAATATATGATTTTGTAAATCAGATAAAAGAGTTTTTCTATGACAATGAAACAAACAAACAAAAAGAATAAATTTGGCAAAACCCTTACCTGGATTATGGGATATTTTTCTATCATTTAATCTCAATAATAACAAGATAGGAAACAAACTGAGATGGCTGAACAAATGCATGGTATTAGTGTTTCTAAAGAATGGTCTGTCTTTTAGTAAACAATAATGCACATATCATAGCAAGTGATCCCCTGCCTCTGTTGTATGTACATTTGTTTGTCAGATACTGACAGGTGTTGATGAAATATCACCTTGGTTGCAATGTTTCTTCCTAAGGCCTTTCGTATCACGAAATGTAAAAGAAATGTTGCACACAGTTACAGCTTTGAGAAAGGAATAATTCATTCTTAGGAAATTCTAGTAGACATACTGTTTGTTTTTTATTTCATTATTCATTTTGCAGTTATTATTGTCTTCTCTGAAAAAAAATATACTGTGCTATTCCTAGATTTTACTGAGAGAATATGAAGTAAATGACTGTGTTAAAATGGTTGCTGAAATTTTTGTGATAACTCTACAAAACTCCATTTTGATTAATTTTTATTTGATGAAAAGGATTTTGAGAACATGGTGACAGTGGGAAGATAGGTTTCTTTCTCAGAAGTGATAAACTCTCTTTTAAGAGACAAATAGATCAATGGAAAAGTTGTGCTTCTGCATTTCTCATGGCCGTCAATAAGCTAAGAATAAATCAAATAACCCAGTGAAGGAATCCTTCTGTATAATTTTTTTTCTCAAAATGATCCATTTCCAGATCTTTTTACTCCTGCTATACAGATTACACTCACGTTCTGATTTTAATGTTATGATGTGCTCATATCTGTGCTGTCTTATTTATTATTTATTCATTTATTTAGTTAGTTAAATTCCAAATACCGCCCCTCCTCCCAATCTCCATCCCCTCACTAACTTGTCTTAAAAAGAATACCAGACATAGAACTAACTTTTCATATAGGACAAAGGGGTTTTTGATGTGAGGTACTTGTAATATAATAGTGTTGTTATGATGATGATGATGATGTGGATAGATTGCATATTTAGATACAAAACAAGGACACTGCTAAAAATAGAAAAAATAAGAAATTAGTCATTTAGGTGTGGATATCAAATACTGTCTTAATCAGGAACTAAGATTCTTGGAGTGATTGTATATGACATCAAATGGCTTTTGTCATCTCACATAGGTTCAAACTCTAATCTTTTCAATTATATCAATCAATATGTAAATTTTCTTTTTTTTCCCATTTTTTTCTTTCCATTTTTTTATTAGGTATTTAGCTCATTTACATTTCCAATGCTATACCAAAAGTCCCCCATACCCACCCACCCCCACTCCCCTACCCACCCACTCCCTTTTTTTGGCCCTGGCGTTCCCCTGTACTGGGGCATATAAAGTTTGTGTGTCCAATGGGACTCTCTTTCCAGTGATGGCCGACTAGGCCATCTTTTGATACATATGCAGCTAGAGTCAAGAGCTCCGGGTTACTGGTTAGTTCATAATGTTGTTCCACCTATAGGGTTGCAGATCCCTTTAGCTCCTTGGGTTCTTTCTCTAGCTCCTCCATTGGGAGCCCTGTGATCCATCCATTAGCTGACTATGAGCATCCACTTCTGTGTTTGCTAGGCCCTGGCATAGTCTCACAAGAGACAGGTACATCTGGGTCCTTTAATAAAATCTTGCTAGGGTATGCAATGGTGTCAGTGTTTGGATGCTGATTATGGGGTGGATCCCTGGATATGGCAGTCTCTACATGGTCCATCCTTTCATCTCAGCTCCAAACTTTGTCTCTGTAACTCCTTCCATGGGTGTTTTGTTCCCAATTCTAAGGAGGGGCATAGTGTCCACACTTCAGTCTTCTTTCTTCTTGAGTTTCATGTGTTTAGGAAATTGTATCTTATATCTTGGGTATCCTAGGTTTGGGGCTAATATCCACTTATCAGTGAGTACATATTGTGTGAGTTCCTTTGTGAATGTGTTACCTCACTCAGGATGATGCCCTCCAGGTCCATCCATTTGGCTAGGAATTTCATAAATTCATTCTTTTTAATAGCTGAGTAGTACTCCATTGTGTAGATGTACCACATTTTCTGTATCCATTCCTCTGTTGAGGGGCATCTGGGTTCTTTCCATCTTCTGGCTATTATAAATAAGGCTGCTAGGAACATAGTGGAGCATGTATCCTTCTTACCAGTTGGGGCATCTTCTGGATATATGCCCAGGAGAGGTATTGCTATTTTCTTACAAGTTTACAAGCTACTGGAAGATGATAGAAACTTGGGTAGTTGAATCTAATTGTAAAGTTCCACGATGTGTGCACTTGGAAATTACATTTTGCCCCAGTCTCTTCCTTGTCTGTCTCTGGATTTTCTTTCTATCCTTCCCTCCCCAGTGCTTCCTCTTCCTTCTTAGAGCTTTAATGAAGTAAGCAATGGCATTCTACTGCTTGCTCTTTATCATGACAGTTGGCCTTCCCATGGCCCAGAAGTAAGGAATACAAAAGACTCTGTTCCAAGACTTTTGAAACCTTGGCCCAAACTACACCTTATCCACATGATGTTGATTTTCCTTATGCACTTTACCACCATGATAGAAAGCTGATCAACACATCTTAAAAAGAGAGTGCTCAACACATCTTAGAAAGAGAGTGCTATTTTGACTTATATTTTACACATTTCCTGTAAACTATAAACAAATTTAAAACCTGAAATAATTTTGAGTTTTGAATTTGTGTTTGTGTGTGTGTGTGTGTGTGTGTGTGTGTGTAGATATTGAGTTAGGCTAAAATGAGAAAAAAATGTATAACCTTCATAGACCTAATATGTATGCAATGAATTAGAAAGGTGTGATTACCAAAAAATATAATAATTCTACAGGGATAAGAAATCATTCAAAACTCATTTTTAAATGTCATAGAAGCATAAACTTCCAAAGACTCAATGAACGACAATGAGTATGTCACTTAATATCATAAAGTAGACAATCACAATGTATTCTGACATGCTTCAATTTTTTTACCTCACAAATAGAATAAAATCCCTTGTAGTAAAAATGTTAAAAATCCTGGCCAAGGGCTTCTTTCCCACCTTAGACCATTTATGTTCCCAGATGAAAGACATATACATCCTTTATATCTTTAAAAAGCCTTAGGCAGCCCAATAGCTGGGCAAGTGCCTACCCTCCATGCTGTTAGAATCTACCTTCCTATAGATAATCCCAAATTATTACAATAGACTATGTTCCATCTGGACTTCTCTTAACGCCAATTAGACAGCCCTTAGGGCCATGCTCTCTTGATCCTTATCCCATGATGTCTTCCTTACTCCTTCCCTCCTCCTGTAGGTTCTTCTCCTCTCCAACAGTGGCTTCTTCCCCCTTCTCCCCCTGGTGGTCTCCCTCCAATTCTCATCTCTCTCTTTCTCTATAAGCCCATAAAACCTCAACACCATCTATGTCTGTTCTGCCCAACTATTGGCTGTTGGCATCTTTATTCACTAATCAGAATTAACATGGGGGCAGGCTCTCAGAGGCAATGTATAGACTCCAGGTCTTGGTGGCCCACACTTGGCATTATAATAGACAGTAAAAGACAAAACCTCAGCAAACCTCATTTAGCTTCTAGACTTGCAAAGAGAATTATTTGGACAGGTAATATATAATGCTGTGTGTGCTGGCATGATAAAAGAAATTTTAAAAAAAGTCAGTATTATATAGTAAGCATAGAGATTGGTATTACCTATGGTATAACAATTGCTAATTTTATATATGTATGGGTCTTTGATTGGTATGTCTGTGGTATAACTAAGTCCAAATTGTAACAACCACAGCCAGATAAATAATTTGAGATAGATACATGATAGATGAATAAATGATAAATCATAGGAAGATAGCTAGAGGATAGACAGACAGACAGTAGATAGATGACAAATAATTTTATAAAGTTGATTGAAACAGCCACCCTCTGCTATTTCTTTGAGCATCAGTTTGCTTACATTAGAATATCTGTGTCATGAAATATCTTGTTCTGATCGCAATATGATGAATATGATGACTCAAGTAGTATCTAAGTTCCCTGTGGATGTACAAGATCTCACAGTCTATAGCCCCAATTTAACCAGTCTGCTTAAATTCTATCTTCTGTTTCTATTAAATAGCACCTGCTTTGTTCATATCAATATATGTTTTCATCATCACCACTATATATTGGCATTTGAGGGTAGTCATCTTCTATAAGACATTTTTATAACGTGAGATGACTGCTATTTGTATATTTTCTGAGTAACTTTACATATACCATTAAATATATATGTAGTGATCCAGTAAATCTTCATTGGAAATTCTCCTGTATGTTATACAAAGGAAACAAAAGACGATAAGTCATTCTTAGAGATCTCATAAATGATTAAGCATACAGGAAGCGTTCAAAGCAACATTATTACTATTATTCATGCATAATTCTAAAAAATCACAAGAAAAATCTAAAGGAAAAATAACAAACATAATAATAATCTTAAAAAAAAAAAACTCTGAGATCTACTAGTCCATTATGACATGGAGGATAGACAAGGAAATAAAACAGAAAATCACAAATATTCTATCCAGAAATGTAAAAATATGTCTACATAGATTCTGACTTCTTGAGGTAGATTGGGAAAAAAAGGTTAAAACTTTAACAGGTACAAAGGGACCAGGTAGACTATTAAATTGCTTTAAAAATTTTAGTGAGATTGACATTTAGAGTAATGTCCATGTCTTTCACATAAGGAATAATTGTAATTATATATATATATATATATGTGTGTGTGTGTGTGTGTGTGTGTGTGTGTGTGTTTGTATTCATCATGTTAGTAGGTATCTCCTGAGACCCTAAGATGGTGTTGGATCACCTAGAACTGGAGTTACTAGTGGTTGTGAGCACCCCAGAAATGTGTGCAAGGAACCAAACCAAGGTACTGAAGAAGAGTAAGAAATACTTTTAACCACCGACCCATCCCTTGAAACTGATTATATAGTATTTTCTAGTATGTATATTCCTGAAGTGTTTTACTCTTCATATTCCTTTAGTACGCTGTCATTTGTTTGCTTATCATATGATAGAAATGTCTATTTAATTGTGCTATCCAATCTAATTTCTGTATGGGCATTTACAATGTAATATTATCTGCTCATATAATTTTAGCACCTGATATGATTAAATGCTTCTAATAACTGAATGCTGTAAGTCCTAATATCATCTTACTTTACTAGGAAATACAAAATATTTCATTCACATAATCTATGCAGCAAATAAATATGCAGCTGATATACAAGCTTCAAGGATATATCTCTATAACACATGGTCATCATCTCAGCAATGTCCATACTGGCATGTTAGTAGTTTATTAAAGGATTATTTTATTATTAAATATGTTCATGTGTGGATATGCATTTGATATATACATGTGAATACATGTGAATACAGGTCTATGCACAATAAAGAGACTCTCTATACTCTGAAGCTAGACTTTTAGGTAGTTGTGAGAAACCTGACATAGTTAGTGGGAGCTAAACTCAGGTCCTCTGCAAAGCAGGTCACACTTTTCAGCTCAGAGTCATCTCTCTAGCCTCCACATCTCTACAGTTTATTGTTATCTCTGACTAACTCATGGCTTCCTACAGGCTGATAATTGCCATCTAAAATTACTAAAAATCTTGGACTCAAAAACCTATGAAATCGATCTGCAAATACATAAATATTAGAAAATATTTTAAATTATTAAATCTATTAGTTATATATTATTAAGAAGAATTCAAATTATCACAACCAACTGACTAGTCTAAAATTAGTAGTAAAATATTTTGTTGACATGTGTCCCAGTTTTGTGCATTAGGTTGTAGCATTTGCTACACTCAGACTAATGAACAGAAGAAACCTGAGCTATCATCTGTATTTTCAGAGCCCATGTGTCAAAAAGAGGATTAGGACACAAATCTTCAAAGTGACACTTCCATGATGAGCTTGAAATACCACGTTGCCTCCTGTGCTTAACAAACATATTTCTGCAGCTTTAAGACCTTCAGCATCTAGCATAGACTTTATTGATCTGCCTTCCTAATTTTGTCCCCGAAATCATTTGCTCTTCAGTAACACCTTAGTCATTTGTCTATATTCTGTGTTTTTTAGTCTCTTCACACTGTCCTTCAAACAGAACATTTCTGCTTTTTTGAGGAATTTATACAGTTTGTTTCTTCAATATTATGATTTATCTGAAAACATTTTCCTACTGTTTTCATGTTTCTTTAACAATGTTCTAATGCAATAAAATGTTAAGGAGAGATGGAATTTAGGTTTAGTTGACAAAGTTATGTAATTACTATATTTCATCACATATTGTAAATTCCACCATAGTTGTCTTTCTCTATTAAAAGTTTCCATTTTTTTACATTTACATTCTGTAGGGGCTCCCTGCAGGAGTCATAGTACACAGAGAAATGAACCATGAAGATGTGAGAATGAAAATTCAATTCAGTTTGACTTCATCAAGCTTTACCAAACTTCTAGAGAGCCTGATGCCAGTCATCATATTTAGAGACAGCATATTTAGACAGTACAATATCGGGAAAGCTTCTTGGTGTAATACAGAAACTGGTGCATAAAAAAGTATAATCACATAGAAACTCAACACAGTACACATGCCATTTCCTCTAAGAATGTGCGTACTTTGTTTGTTTGTTTGTTTGTTTTTGTTTTTATTATTTGCCACAGACCCTCTGGGTCTCTTGTCTGCATGGAACGAGTCTCTGGAGCAGGTGAGCAAGGCGTCGGCTGGAATTGACAGACAGACCCAACACAAGGGAGTGTGGATCTGAATGTCATTTGTCAAATCGAGCATCAAACTTTTTATACAGAAGAAAATAGGGAAATTGGGTGACACACTGGCAAGGTACAAAGAGGATACTGGATTCTAAAACAAAGGAATACAAACAAGGAAGAATTGGCAGGAACCAACTCAATGTTAACAACTGGGATCAAAAACAGCTCTACCTAAGGTCCACTTAATCTTAGAAGCCAGGGGCAAGGGCTTCCTGCCCTTGCCATAGTTCCTACTCTAGTCTATTGTATAATATCCACCTTCCCCTAGGCCATTGTAAATACTTGTTTGTGTATGGGTGTAACTCAGCTACCTATAAGTATCTACTCTGGTTCCTCTTTACATCACAAACTTCCTTCTTCTTAGATAATGTTAAATCTCTTTGTAGGGCAGTGATTTAGCTATCAATGCCCAAGGTCAGATCAAGGATTTCCTATAAACTAACTTAGCTATATGTCAAAATATCAATCCTTAGGAGCACTTGTAATAAAGCAATATTAAGGGAAAGCACACAGATCTGTTTAACAACTAAAGCAAGGACATTGGAGCATTCTTTATACAGGATGCCACAGTTCCAGGAGACTAAGTTTCCGTGAACTTTTTGCCTCCAGACAGTGCCCAGGTTTTGGAGCCTGTCATGCTTGTCACTACTGGAGTGGATGTAGCAATTGTTGTTGTTTTGTTTTGTTTTTCGAGACAGCATTTCTCTGTATAGCCCTGTATAGCACAGGGAGTATAAGGAGAGATAAATAAAACTGAAGCCCCCTTGGAAAAGGCATATGGAAATCTAGCATCTTAGAATCTTTTAAACACTTACACATGCACAAACACATGCATACATATGTGTACACTCTTCCCCTACACACACCAATACACACACACACAAACACACACACACACACACACACACACACACACATGCACATAAACACATGGGCACTTATTTAAAATGGACTACTGTATAAAAGGAAAACTGTCCTTACTAGAGATCAGAGACTACAAATTAAATTCCCTGAGCTTAATGGATTATTTCTTTTTGTTTGTTTGTTTGTTTGTGGTTTTTGGCCAGTAAGATGTAATAGACCCTCAAATATTGTAATCTACTGCCATGGATCTAACTTACTTTCCAGAACTTGATGGTAATTCCTTGATGATGAAGATTTCACATAATTAAGTCTCAGAACATAAAGAGATAAAGATAGTATAGAGTTGGAATTGCTATTCTTCCTGGCTAACTTTCATAGTGCTGGAAGTTGTTACTATGCAATATATTGAAAAATTAATCATGACCAATACTCTCCTATGACCTTTTATGAACTATGATAACAAATATCCTGGCAAGATATGCCCACAGACACATTGGTGGCATAAACATGATAGAAGTAACCAACCACTTTCTGATTGAATTTAAGATGAAGCCCATACTGGCATCATCATTGAGCCAAGGAACTAGAGTCGACAAGCCATATGTTGTAGGGATAACTTACTACTATTATTCTGCTAAATTGACATAGAATTCAAATAACACCAAATGACTAATCCTTATTTATGTGAATCAGTACATCTCATAACCATCATCTGAGAAGCTTCGGTGTGTAGTAGGTGGGGAATAGTACAAACACCCACAACTAGACAGCAGGCAGACAAAAAGAGAGTTCAAAATTCTCAGGCCTAAACAGAACTTATTTATATAGGACACCCACCTCCCAAGTCTGAGGGTTCTCTGCAGAAGAAGTGGGAAAGCCAGAGGCAGTGGCTAACTACCAGGACATGGTGTCATCTGAGCACTGCAGGGCATCTACACAATGAATAAGAAACATCTTCTGGGCATATCAGGACAACTATGCATATAAAATCACACAGATTGTGATGGCACCCACAAGGCCTTTAAAACAGAGTCCAAGGAAATCTCAACATGGATAGTGAGGAAAAAAATCACAATTCTACTCCTAGCCATAGAGTTACTGGTAATTGTTAGCTGCTAAGAACTTGGGAGAGATTTGCTCTAAGAATGTAGGCCCTGATACGTTGATCATGTGCCAGTATAAGGCCAGACATCCAAGAATCTTTGGGGGAAATTAGTCTTGGAAATTTTAAAAAGAACGAACACACAGTAACTTTTTAGGCATTAAAGTTGGGCATGCAAAGATGTGAGAGGCAGAATGTGTTCAAACATGATGGATGAAACTCTGAAAGTACTAATAACAGTAAAAGTCAGATAAAGCTGCAGTGTAAAATGTCATAGGGGCATGACATGACAACTATAAACAGTTAAGAATATACTGGGGGATCAAAATGTGAAATGAAAGCTAGCCAACACTTGAGCAGGTAAAAGAACAGATCATTGGTGATTTGCTATTGATGCAAACACTTAGACCCTCAGTGAAGAGTTAAGTGCATATATATATATATATATATATATATATATATATATAATTTTACATACAATTTATTATATTTTATTTTATATTTTAATATATTTTTTTAATTTTAGGTGCCTTTTCATTTTCTTTTTTCCTGTTATAAAGTGATTTTATTAAATTGATTTAAACATACTGTGGTTCAAATATTATTTCTGAAGAAAACAATTATGGGCTTTAAAGCTTGACATAAAATTAGTAGCTTCAAAAGTGTTAGTTGTATTCCCCAGCAACCGCATGATAACATAATTCAACTATGTAGAAATATAGAACTCTAGGACTAGCTGGAAACTGGGAAATCAGTTACTCCAGTGTCCTCATTCTGTGAGAAAACTAGATTAAGCAATTTGTCCAAGCTGACATACCTAATGAAAGAAACCAGTGGGGAAACCCCCACTCAATTCCCAATTTGGCGTGCACCTAAGAATCAGGAACAGACAGCCATCTTGATGTAAAAACATGAGGTAGTTTTAATGGCGGAGCTCCGGGTCGAAACATATCTCACGCAGGAGACAGTGGTTACGACCCCGAGGCTTGGAAGCTAGGGGTTTTTATAGAAAAGGGGTGGGGCTGGGGGAGGAATTGGTGCGGTTTCACATGATTGGTCCATTTAAACATCAGCAGTCTGTTAACATTTAACTTAGGTCAGAAGGGCGGGAGATAGGGGGGCATCGGGCCAGTCCAGCATGTCATTCTCTTTATCTTTATGGCTAAGCAGCCTCAGGAATGTCTCAAGGACAGGCCTGCCCGGGCATGTCCTGGCCTGTTCTGCTATGTTCTCAGCACCAGGTTTCAAAGCTCACAAACAATTCTTTGGGCTATTTGACATAAATTACATGAATCATAGGTCTCAAGTTTTATTTTCTTTCATAATAAAGCTATAAATCAAACCAAATTTCCCTAAACTAAAATTCTATTGATGATATTTCAACTGGATCTCTATCAACCACCATAGCAATTTCCTATAGTGTCTTACACTTCCCTGTCACCACAGCTTGGAGCATTAGAGAAAAGACTTAGTTGATAGAGAGCCTTTTCATTTTCTAAGGAGAGATATAAAGAGCGTGGATTCAGAAGGGAGGGTGGTGGTGAAGATCTCAGAGATGGGGAAGGGGAAACCATAACCTGAATATATTATATGAAAAAATAACATATTTAATTTAAAAATACAGAAAAACAGAATAATGTACTGCTACATCTACTCCAGTAGTGACAAGAACAACAGGTCCCAAAACCTGGGCACTGTCCCGAGGCAAAAAGTTCACAGAAACTTAGTCTCCTGGAACTGTGGCATCCTGTATAAAGAATGCTCCAATGTCCTTGCTTTAGTTGTTAAACAGATCTGTGTGCTTTCCCTTAATATTGCTTTATTACAAGTGCTCCTAAGGATTGATATTTTGACATATAGCTAAGTTAGTTTATAGGAAATCCTTGATCTGACCTTGGGCATGGATAGCTAAGTCACTGCCCTACAAAGAAATTTACCATTATCTAGGAAGAAGGAAGTTTGTGACCTAAAGAGGAACCAGAGTAGATACTTAGAACTATAGGTAGCTGAGTTACACCCATACACAAACAAGTATTTACAATGGCCTAGGGGGAAGGTGGACTATACAATAGACTAGAGTAGGAACTATGGCAAGGGCAGGAAGCCCATGCCCCTGGCTTCTAAGATTAAGTGGACCTTAGGTAGAGCTGTTTTTGATCCCAGTTGTTAACATTGAGTTTTACCCCAGTTGGTTCCTGCCAGGTCTTCCATGTTTGTATTCCTCTGTTTTGTGTGAGAATCCAGTAACCTCTTTGTACCTTGCCAGTGTGTCACCCAACTTCCCTATTTTCTTCTGTATAAAACATTTGATGCTCGATTTGACAAATGGCATTCAGATCCACACTACCTTCTGTTGAGTCTGTCTTGTCAATTCCCACCGACTCTATGCCCATCTGTCGGAACCCCTGATTCCAACAGGTTGAGGGGGGCCGATTAGGCCTGGTCCATGGCAATGTACATTTGGGACACAGCCAGTGGAGGTTAGGTAGATGATGTCACCCTTCAGCACAAGCTCTGTTGCCTTTACTACCCAGGAGGCCTGCCAGGTTTCAGGTACTTCCAAACCTGTGGAGTCCCAGGAACACATGTTACCTTCCATCCTTCTTATTCCCTTTCTGTCATGGTAGTATACTACCACCAGAGCCCAACTATCTTGCTTCAGCAAGCACTGGATATCCTAACAGATAACTTTAAGTTCAATTTAATAAAGATGATTAAATGCCTTTAAAGAGGAAATGAATAAATCTCTTAAAGTAATACATCAAAATATAATCAGAGGAAGGAATTAAAGAGAGATAGAGTGAGAAAAATGTTCTAGACCAGAAAAGAAAATAGAAGCAGTAAAGAAAAAAAATGGAGGGAATCCTGAAGATGAAAAACCAAGGAAGAAAACAAGAACTACAGAAGCAAGCATTACCAACAGAATACAAGAGATGGAATACATAATCTAAAGCATAGAAGATAGTATTGAAGAAATCTATCTATAAGTGGAAGAAAATGCTTAAATCTAAAAGTCCCTGACACAAAACATCTAAGAAATGTGGGAGACTATGAAGAGACCATTCTACATATAATAGGAATAGATGATGTAGACTCCAAGCTCCAAGAATCAGAAAATATTTTAAACAAAATCATAGAAGAAAACTTACCAACCTAAAGAAGGAGATGCTTATAAACATCCAAGAAGCGTACAGAACACCAAGAGATTGCAATAGAAAAGATAATCTCACTGCTGCATAATAACCAAAACACTAAATGTATAGAAAAACAAAAAGGTATATTAAAATCTGCAAAGAAAAAAGGCCAAGTAATATACAAAGGAAGAACTATCACAATTACCCTTGTCATCTCAACAGAAATCATAAAGTCCAGAAGGTTTTGGGCAGATATCTTGCAGCCCCTAAGAGACCATAGATGTCAGCCCAGACTACTATACCCAGCAAAATTTTTAATCATCATAGATGGGAAAATAAGAAGGATATTTCATGAAAAAATATGAAATGGTATCTATCCACAAATTCAGCCCTACAGAAGATATTAGAAGGAAAACTCCAACCTAAGGATGCTAATTATACACCCAAATACATAGGAAATAATACCTCACCAGCAAAACCACAATAACAAAAGCACACACACACACACACACACACACACACACACAGAGAGAGAGAGAGAGAGAGAGAGAGACAGAGACAGAGACAGAGACAGAGACAGAGAGAGACAGAGAGAGAGAAACACACTTATAGACACTATTACCACCAACATCAAAATAATGGGAATTAGCAATCATTGAATATTAATAACTCAACATTAATGAACTCAATTTCCCAATAAAAAGGCACAGGCTAGCTAATAGTATGGATGCTAAAACAGGATCCACCATTCTGCTTCATACAAGAAACACACCTAAGTAACAAATATAGTCATTACCTCAGAGTAAAGGGCTAGAAAAGTTGTCTAAGCAAGCAGAATAAAGAAATAGCTGGAGTAGAAATTCTAATATATAATAAAATAGACTTAAACCAAAATTAATCAAAATATATGAAGAATGACATTTCATACTTGTCAAAGAAAACATTCATCAAGATGTCTTCTCATCTCTGAACATGTATGCCCAAAATGCAAGGACACCCATATTTATAAAGGAAACATTACTAGAGTTTAAATCACATATGGAATCCCATGCATTAATAGTGGAAGACTCCAACACCTCACTCTTGCCAATGGACAGATCATTGAGACAGAAACTAAGTAGAGAAATAATGAAACTAAGAGATGTTATGAATCAAATGGACCTAACCGATATGTACATAGCATTTCACCCAAATACAAAAGAATATATCTTCTTCTTAGCACTTCATGGAACCTTCTCCTAAATTAACCATATAATCAGTCACAAGACAAGCCTTAATAGATACAAATACATTGAAATAACTCTTTTTATCTTCTCAGATCATTGTATATGAAAGGTGGACTTGAAAAACAACAGAAAAAAGCAAAAGCCTACAAATTCATGGAAACTGAGTAACTGTCTACTCAATGATCACTGGGAGAAATAAAGAAAGAAACTAAAGAATTTCTAGAACTCAATGAAAATAAAGGCACAACATTTCCAAACAGATGGGACACAACAAAAGCAATGCTAAGAGGAAAATAAATAGTACTAAGTGCCTTCATAAATTAATTGGTGATATCTCATACTAACAAATTAAAAACACACTCTAAATCTCTTGAAAAAAAGAAGCAAACACAACAAAGAGAAATAGACTGCAACAAATAATCAAACTCAGGGCTGAAATAGGTAAATTAGGCACAAAGTGAGCAACACAAAGTATCAACAATATCAAGAGTTTGTTCTGTGAGAAAAGCAACAATTGACAGTCTCTTAGCCAAACTAAGCAAAAGGCGGAGAGTTAGTATCCCAATTAATAAAACCAGAAATGAAAAGGAAGACATAACAACAGACACTGAGTAAATCCAAGGACTCATTAGGTCTTACTTCAAAGACCTGTGCTTGACAAAATTGGAAAATCTAAGTGAAAGGGTCGATATTCATAAAAGATCCCACTTAGCAAAGTTAAATCAAGATAAATAAGTAAAATAAGTAAATAAGTCAAATAGTTCTATAACACCTAAGAAAATAAAAATCTCCCAACCAAAAAGGAAAAAAAGAAATACAGGGTCAGATGTTCTTAGCACGGAATTTACCAGATTTTCAAAGAAGACAGAATACTAATATTATTTCACAAAACAGAAACAGAAGCAACATCATCAAACTCATTCTATAAGGCCACAGTCACCCTGATACCTAAACCACACAAAAACTCAAGACAGAAAGAGAATTCCATACAAATTTTCCTGATGAACATTGATGTAAATTGAGTAAAAATTTATTTTACTCAATAAAATTTTTGCACACAGAATCCAAGAACTCATCAAAAACATCATCCACCATGATGAAATAGGTTTTATCACATACATGAAATATAGGTTTTATCAATATATGAAAATCCATAAATGTAATCCACCATATAAATAAACTGAAACACACACACACACACACACACACACACACACACACACACACACACACAAGATCATCTCAGATGTTGTGGATAGCCCTGGAGCTAATTATATTTGATGTTAATTCTGTTTTCCTGTGAGTGGTTGTGAACAAGGAATGAGTCAGCACTCATGTGATTTCCTGTAAACCTGCTTTCCACCTTAATTTGTAAAATAAAGGAGAGCTGATGACTGGGTAAATAAAAGGGAAGGTGCAGGGGAAGAGGGAGAGAGAAGAAGGAGAAAATGGGAGAGAGGATGAAGAGGAGGAGGCAGAAGAAAAACAGAGCAGAAGCCTGTTTGGCCTGGAGAAACTGCAAGTTCTAAGGGGTCTCATAGATGTGGAAGATGGTAGTGTAGTGGTAGATCTGCCCAATCTAGGCACACAGCCTGTATTCATATTAACCGTGTTGTGTTTTCCTTGCCAGGGCATATTTGGGAGGAGATTTACTGCAACACATGATCATTTCATTAGATGCTGTAAAAGCCTTTGATAAAATCCAGCACCCATCATAATAATAGTCTTGGAGAGATCAGCGATAAGAGCTCTATAACAAAACACAATAAAGGCAGCATATAGCAAGCTGATAACATCAAATTAAATAGAGAGAAACTTAAAGCAATTCCCCTAAAAACAGGGATAAGACAAGATGGCCCATATCTTTCCATATCTATTCAATATAGTATTTGAATTTTTAGCTAGAGCAATAAAACAACTAAAGGAGATCAGGAGATACAATATGAAAGAAAGAAGTAAAAATATCTCTATTTCAAGACAATATGATATTTTATATAAGTGAATATAAAAGTCCTACGAGAGAACTCCTACAATTCAAAAATATCAAAAAGTCACTGGATACAAAATTAACTCAAAGAAATCAGTAGCTCTCCCTCATATAAATGATAAACAGGACAAGAAAAATATTAGGGAAACAACCCTCTCTATTATAACCACAAATAATATAAACTATGTTTGTATATCTCTAACTAAGCAACTGAAAGTCTTGAATGGCAAGAACTTCAAGTCTCTGAAGAAAGAAATTAAGGAAGATACTAGAAGATGGAAAGATCTCGAATGGTTATGGGTCAGTAGATTAGCATAGTTAAAGAGTTCATCTTATGAAAAACAAACTACAGATGCAATGCAATTCCCATCAAATTTCCAACACAATTCTTTACAGGGCTTGCAAGAAATGATTCTCAACTTCATATGGAAAATAAAAAAACCAAGCTAGGCAAACAATTCTGTACAATGAAAGAACTTCTAGAGGTATCACCATCCCTGGTTTCAAGCTGAATTATAAAACAATAGTAATAAAAACCACATGATATTGGTACAGAAACAGACTTGTTGATCAATGGAATAAAATGTAAGACAGCCAAATAAACCCACACACCCACGGAAACTCAATATTTCACAAAGAAGCCAAAATAATACAATGGGGAAAAAAGAAGGCTTATTCCACAAATGGTACTGCGTTAACTGGATGTCTGCATGTAGAAGAATGCAAATAGATTCACATTTATCACTTTGCACAAAACTAAACTCCAAGTCAATCAAAGACCTCAATATAAGACTGGTTACACTAAAACTAATTGAGGAAAAACTGAGGAATTACCTTGAATAGATAAAAGTCTACTTTTGGGAAAGAACACCAACAGCCCAGGCACTAAGATCTACAATTAAGAAAGGGAACCTTGTGAAAGTGAAAATCTTTAAGGCAGAGAAAAACATCATTAGTACAGAATAGCCACCTACAGAATGGGAAATGATCTTCACCAACCCTACATTCAACAGAGAGCTCATATTCAAAATATACAAAGAACTAAATAAACTAGACATCACAAACCTGGTTACCTACTGGGAGGGGAGCCCCTTGGTCCAGTGGAGGTTTAATGACCCAGGATAGAGGAATGATAGGCCACTGAGGCAGGAGTGGGTTGGTGGGTGAGTGGGGGAGCATCCTAATAGAGTCAGAGGGAGGGAGGAGGGGATGGGGGCTTGTGGAGGGAAAATATGAAGTTGGATATCATTTGAAATGTAAATAAATGAAATAATCAATAAATTAAAAAAACATCCCCACTGGGGAAAATGTGGTAAAGTGCAAAACAGAGAATTCTCAACAGAGAAATCTTGGGTGGCCAAGAGGCACTTTTAAAAAGTCCAATCTCCTTAGTCATCAGGGAAATGCAAATCAAAACAACTCCGAGATTCCATCTTATAGCAATCAGAATGGCTAAGATCAAAACTCAAGTGTCAGCACATGCTGGTAAGGATGTGGAACAAGCAAAACACTCTTCCATTGCTGGTGGGAGTGCAAACCATTTTGGAAATCAACCTGGCAGTTTCTCGGAAAATTGGGAGTAGTACTATCTCAAGACCCAGCTATACCACCTCTGGGAATATTACCAAAATATGTTCCTCCACACCACAAAGACACTTGTTCAACTATATTCACAGAAGATTTATTTGTAATCTCCAGAAATGAAAAACAAACAATATGCCCCTCAACTGAAGAAAGGCTAACAAAAAACTGTGGTTCATTCACACAACTGAATACTATGCAGTTACTAAAAACAAGGACATCATGAAATTTGCAGGCAAATGGATGGAACTAGAAAGTATCATCCTGAGTGAGGTAACCCAGACCCAAAAGGTCATGCATGGGATTTACTCACTTATAAGATATTAGTACATAAAATATAGGATAAACATCCTACAATCCACAGACCCAAAGAAGCTAATTAAGAAGAAAGGTCCAAGGGAGGAAGCTTGAATATCACTCAGAAGGAGAAATACCATAGAGATTAGAAGTGGATAGAGAAAGATAGCTGGGTAGAAGAGAGAGTGAGGAGGGGAATAGTGCTAAGGTTTAGGTGCAGGGTAAGAGGGGTGTGTGGAGAGGCTGAGAGAAGGGATGTTGGTAGAGGCACTCTGGGACAAGAGGAGACCTGGGTTGAGGGATGTTCCTGGGAGGATATGTGGGTGATTCTAGCTTAGACTTCTAGCACTGGGGGATATGGAGCCTGAAGTCGCCACCTCCTAGAGCCAGGCAGGACTTCCAGTGGAAGAAGGGGTCATCAATCCACATACAAAATCTTCAATCACAAATTTGCCCGGCCTACAAAACATGTAGGGATAAAGATGAAAAAGAGTTTGAGGGAATGGCCAACCAGAAACTGGCCCAATTTGAGATCTATCCCATGGACAAGAGCCAATCCCAAACACTATTAATGATACTCTTTGACTCTAATAATGATATTCTGCTACTCTTGCATAGAGAAGCCTAGCATAGCTATCTTTTGACAGGCTTCATAGGGCAGACTAGTCACTGAGGGAGCCGAGACCCAAGATGGCTTCCCCAGGTGCTCCACTGTATTTAATTTTTTATATAGCTCTTTCTCATTTTTTTAACCCTACATTTCCTTTGTACATATATCATGAATTCCAGGTTATTCTTTTTATGGGATTCCTAAGTGTGAAAAGAAGTGAGCCTCAGATTCTTATGCCTTTTGTTAGGCTCTTTTCTTCTGGGTCTTTGTTCTCCCCCCCCCCTCTCTCATTAGATATTTTCTTCATTTACATTTCAAATGCTATCCCCTTTCCTAGTTTCCTCTCCGAAAATCCACTATAACCTCCCCCTTCCCCCTGCTCCCCAACCCACCAACACCTGCTTCCTGGCCCTGGCATTCCCCTATACTGGGGAATGCCAAGGAACTCTTCCCATTGATGACTGATTAGACCATCCTTTGCTACATATGCAGCTAGAGACATGAGTCCCACAATGTGTTTTCTTTGATTGGTAGTTTACTTCCAAGGAGCTCTAGGGGTACTGGTTAGTTCATAGTGTTGTTCCTCCTATAGGGCTGCAGACCCATTCAGCTCTTGAGTTCTTTCTCTAGCTCCTTCATTGGGGACCCTGTGTTCCATCCAGTAGATGACAGTGAGCATCCACCTCTGTATTTGCCAGGCACTGGAATAGCCTTACAGGAGAATCTAAGTGGATCAAGGAACTTCACATAAAACCAGAGACACTGAAACTTATAGAGGAGAAAGTGGGGAAAAGCCTTGAAGATATGGGCACAGGAGAAAAATTCCTGAATAGAACAGCAATGGCTTGTTCTGTAAGATCAAGAATTGACAAATAGGACCTCATGAAACTGCAAAGCTTCTGCAAGGCAAAAGACACCGTCAATAAGACAAAAAGACCACCAACAGATTGGGAAAGGATCTTTACCTATCCTAAATCAGATAGGGGACTAATATCCAATATATATAAAGAACTCAAGAAGGTGGACTTCAGAAAATCAAGTAACCCCATTAAAAAATGGGGCTCAGAGCTGAACAAAGAATTCTCACCTGAGGAATACCGAATGGCAGAGAAGCACCTGAAAAAATGTTCAACATCCTTTATCATCAGGAAAATGCAAATCAAAACAACCCTGAGATTCCACCTCACACCAGTCAGAATAGCTAAGATCAAAAATTCAGGTGACAGCAGATGCTGGCGAGGATGTGGAGAAAGAGGAAAACTCCTCCATTGTTGGTGGGATTGCAAGCTTGTACAACCACTCTGGAAATCAGTCTGGCAGTTCCTCAGAAAATTGGACATAGTACTACTGGAAGATCCCGCAATACCTCTCCTGGGCATATATCCAGAAGATGTCCCAACCAGTAAGAAGGACACATGCTCCACTTTGTTCATAGCAGCCTTATTTATAATAGCCAGAAGCTGGAAAGAACCCAGATGCCCCTCAACAGAGGAATGGATACAGAAAATGTGGTACATTTACACAATGGAGTACTACTCAGCTATTAAAAAGAATGAATTTATGAAATTCCTAGGCAAATGGTTGGACCTGGAGGGCATCATCCTGAGTGAGGGAACATAATCATAAAAGAACTCAAATAATATGTACTCACTGATAAGTGGATATTAGCCCAGAAATTTAGTATAGTGAGATATAAGGTCCAATTTGCAAAACACATGAAACTAAAGAAGAACGAAGACAAAAGTGTGAACACTTTGCCCCTTCTTAGAATTGGAAACAATCACCCATAGAAGGAGTTACAGAGACAAAGTTTGGAGCTGAGACAAAAGGATGGACCATCAAGAGACTGCCATATCCAGGGATCCATCCCATAATTAGCCTCCAAACGATGACACCATTGCATACACTAGCAAGCGTTTGGTGCAAGGACCGTGATATAGCTGTCTCTTGTGAGACTAGGCCGGGACCTAAGAAACACAGAAGTGGATGCTCACAGTCAACAATTGGATGGATCACAGGGCCCCCAATGGAGGAGCTAGAGAAAGTACCCAAGGAGCTAAAGAGATCTGCAACCCTGTAGGTGCAACATTATAAACTAACCAGTACCCCGGAGCTCTTGACTCTAGCTGCATATGTATCAAAAGATGGCCTAGTTGGCCATCACTGGAAAGAGAGGCCCAGTGGACAGGCCAACTTTATATGCCCCAGTACAGGGGAACGCCAGGGCCAAAAAATGGGAATGGGTGGGTAGGGGAGTGGGGGGGGGGAGGGTGTAGGAGGCTTTTGGGATAGCATTAGAAATGTAATTGAGGGAAATATGTAATAAGAAAAAATAAGAGGAAAAAAAATGAAAATGTTGACTGTTTAAAAAAAAGGTCTTTGTTCTTATTCCAATTGTTATTATATAATTTCATATCACACCATGTCATATTATATTGTATTAGTAACCCTTAGAAGTCTTTTTTCTAATGGGAGACCAAAGAGTATAAATCTAGGTGGGCAAGGCATGGAAAAGACCTGGGAATACTGTCAAGAGGGGGAAAAATAATCTTGATTTATTATATGTGAAAAATATTTTTAGTAAAAGAAAAAAATCAAACAGCAAAAAAATGAGCCATGAATAGCACTGGGTCAGATTGGGGGGCACAATTATGGTTAGCTATATAATGCTGTATAGATATCTCAGTTGCATGAAAAATTTTTAAAGCATAATTCATTCTCTAGTTGCTACATAAATAATGGAGTAGATGCCTTCTTCCTTACACATTACCATGTCTATATTTTTGTCAATATTCAGCTCATGTTGGGCAGTCACAATGAGATTTGATGAGTATTGTTTCTAATATTACTAATAGACACAATCTCATAACAGACTCACTGCCCTCCTGCCTCTCACAATCATTAATTCCCTTTTCTTTGCACGTTGGGTGAAGAATTGTTTTGTAGATATAGTCCTTGAAATTTGTTTCTACAATTCTACATTCTGGTTGATTGTGGTTTTCTGATGCCCCAATCTTCTGGAAAGAGAAGTTTCTTTGATGAGACATGGACAACACTTAGCTGTGAATATAAAAACAAATATTTTGGGTTCTGGGACTCCGCCAAACGTAGGAAATTAGTCTGAACAGGTGAGAGGGTGCACCACAGAACCGGACAGCTTCTGGGACAGGCGGAGCCACAGAGCCACTGAGGCAGCACCCTTTTCGGGCCACAGCCAGCCAGCCACCATCCCGACCAGAGGACAGGTGTCCGCATGGCTCAGAAGGCCTCAGCCTCAGAAGCAGCGGACACCACCTTGGTTCCAGGACTCCGCTGAACTTAGGAAATTGGTCTGCACAGGTGAGAGTCTGCACCACAGAAGCTGACAGCTTCTGGGACCTGCCAAAGCAACACAGCTTCTGGGAAAGGTCCTGTTTTGGGCCTTCTTCTTCGGCCAGGAGGAGGTCCAAACACAAGATATCTGCACACCTTCCCTGTAAGAGAGCTTGCCAAGCAGAGAGTGCTCTGAGCACCGAAACTCAGAGGAGAGAGTCTGTCTCCCAGGTCTGCTGATAGACGGTAACAGAATCACCAGAAGAACAATCTCTAAACAGAGTCAACTATAACAACTAACTCCAGAGATTACCAGATGGCGAAAGGTAAACGTAGGAATCTTACTAACAGGAACCAAGAACACTCACCATCATCAGAACCCAGCACTCCCACTTCGCCCAGTCCAGGGCACCCCAACACACCCGAAAACCTAGACCCAGATTTAAAAGCATATCTCATGATGATGGTAGAGGACATCAAGAAGGACTTTAATAATTCACTTAAAGAAATACAGGAGAACACTGCTAACGAGTTACAAGTCCTTAAAGAAAAACAGGAAAACACAATCAAACAAGTAGAAGTCCTTACAGAAAACGAGGAAAAAATATCCAAACAGGTGATGGAAATGAACAAAACCATACTAGACCTAAAAAGGGAAGTAGACACAATAAAGAAAACACTAAGTGAGGCAACACTGGAAATAGAAACCCTAGAAAAGAAATCTGGAACCATAGATTCGAGCATCAGCAACAGAATACAAGAGATGGAAGAGAGAATCTCAGGTGCAGAAGATTCCATAGAGAACATCGACACAACAATCAAAGAAAATGGAAAATGCAAAAAGATCCTAACTCAAAACATCCAGGAAATCCAGGACACAATGAGAAGACCAAACCTACGGATAATAGGAGTGGATGAGAATGAAGATTTTCAACTCAAAGGACCAGCAAACATCTTCAACAAAATTATTGAAGAAAACTTCCCAAATCTAAAGAAAGAGATGCCCATGAACATACAAGAAGCCTACAGAACTCCAAATAGACTGGACCAGAAAAGAAATTCCTCCTGACACATAATAATCAGAACATCAAATGCACCAAATAAAGATAGAATACTAAAAGCAGTAAGGGAAAAAGGTCAAGTAACATATAAAGGCAAGCCTATCAGAATTACACCAGATTTTTCACCAGAGACTATGAAAGCCAGAAGAGCTTGGACAGATGTTATACAGACACTAAGAGAACACAAATTCCAGCCCAGGCTACTATACCCAGCCAAACTCTCAATTACCATAGATGGAGAAACCAAAGTACTCCAGGACAAAACCAAATTCACCCATTATCTCTACATGAATCCAGCCCTTCAATGGATAATAACAGAAAAAAACCAATACAAGGACGGTAACAACGCCCTAGAAAAAACAAGAAGGTAATCCCTCAACAAACCTAAAAGAAGACAGCCACAAGAACAGAATGCCAACTTTAACAACAAAAATAATAGAAAGCAACAATTACTTTTCCTTAATATCTCTTAATATCAATGGTCTCAACTCCCCCCAAAAAAAGACATAGACTAACAAACTGCCTACACAAACAAGACCCAACATTTTGCTGCTTACAGGAAACTCATCTCAGAGAAAAAGTCACTACCTCAGAATGAAAGGCTGGAAAACAATTTTCCAAGCAAATGGTATGAAGAAACAAGCTGGAGTAGCCATCCTAATATCTGATAAGATTGACTTCCAACCCAAAGTCATCAAAAAAGACAAGGAGGGGCACTTCATTCTCATCAAAGGTAAAACCCTCCAAGAGGAACTATCAATTCTGAATATCTATGCTCCAAATACAAGGGCAGCCACAATCATTAAAGAAACTTTAGTAAATCTCAAAGCACACATTGCACCTCACATGATAATAGTGGGAGACTTCAACACACTACTTTCACCAAGGGACAGATCATGGAAACAGAAACTAAACAGGGACACAGTGAAACTAACAGAAGTTATGAAACAAATGGGTCTGACAGATATCTACAGAACATTTTATCCTAAAACAAAAGGATATACCTTCTTCTCAGCACCTCATGGTACCTTCTCCAAAATTGACCACATAATAGGTCAAAAAACAGGCCTCAACAGATTCAAAAATATTGAAATTTTCCCATGCATCCTATCAGATCACCACGCACTAAGGCTGATCTTCAATAACAAAATAAATAATAGAAAGCCAACATTCACATGGAAACTGAACAACAGTCTTCTCAATGATACCTTGGTCAAGGAAGGAATAAAGAAAGAAATTAAGGACTTCTTAGAGTTCAATGAAAATGAAGCCACTTCATACCCAAACTTATGGGACACAATAAAAGCATTTCTAAGAGGAAAACTCATAGCTCTGAGTGCCTCCAAAAAAAAAAAAAAAAAAAAAAAAAAAACTAGAGAGAGCATACATTAGCAGCTTGACAACACAACTAAAAGCTCTAGAACAAAATGAAGCAAATCCACCCAAGAAGAGTAGACAGCAGGAAAAAATCAAACTCAGGGGCGAAATCAACCAAGTGGAAACAATAAGAACTATTCAGAGAATCAACCAATCGAGGAGCTGGTTCTTTGAGAAAATCAACAAGATAGACAAACCCTTAGCCAGACTCACTAGAGGGCACAGGGAAAGCATTCTAATTAACAAAATCAGAAATGAAAAGGGAGACATAACAACAGATCCTGAAGAAATCCAAAACACCATCAGATCCTTCTACAAAAGGCTATACTCAACAAAACTGGAGAACCTGGATGAAATGGAGAAGTATCTAGACAGATACCAGGTACCAAAGTTGAATCAAGATCAGGTTAATGATCTAAACAGCCCGATATCCCCCAAAGAAATAGAAGCAGTCATTAATAGTCTCCCAGCCAAAAAAAGCCCAGGACCAGAGGGGTTTAGTGCAGAGTTCTATCAGAACTTCAAAGAAGATCTAATCCCAGTTCTTCACAAACTATTCCACAAAATAGAAGCAGAAGGTACTCTACCTAACTCATTCTATGAAGCCACAATTACTCTGATACCAAAACAACAAAAAGACCCCACAAAGATAGAGAACTTCAGACCAATATCCCTTATGAATAATGATGCAAAAATCTTCAATAAAGTTCTTGCTAACCGAAACCAAGAACACATCAAAACAATCATCCATCCTGACCAAGTAGGTTTTATTCCAGGGATGCAGGGATGGTTCAATATATGGAAATCCATCAACGTAATCCAGTATATAAACAAACTCAAAGACAAAAACCACGTGATCATCTCATTAGATGCTGAGAAAGCATTTGACAAAAACCAACACCCATTCATGATAAAAGTCTTGGAAAGATCAGGAATTCAAGGCCCATACCTAAACATGATAAAAAATAATCTACAGCAACAGTAGCCAGCATCAAAGTAAATGGTGAGAAGCTTGAAGCAATCCCACTAAAATCAGGGACTAGACAAGCCTGTCCACTCTCTCCCTACCTATTCAACATTGTACTTGAAGTCCTAGCCAGAGCAATTAGACAACAAAAGGAGGTCAAGGGGATACAAATTTGAAAGGAAGAAGTCAAAATATCACTTTTTGCAGATGATATGATAGTATATATACGTGACACTAAAAATTCTACCAGAGAACTCCTAAGCCTGATAAACAGCTTCAATGAAGTAGCTGGATATAAAATTAACTCAAACAATCAATGGCCTTTCACTACACAAAGGACAAACAGGCTGAGAAAGAAATTAGGGAAACAACACCCTTCTCAATAGCCACAAATAATATAAAATACCTAGGCGTGACTCTAACTAAGGAAGTAAAAGATCTGTATGACAAGAACGTCATGTCTCTGAAGAAAGAAAATTAAAGAAGATCTCAGAAGATGGAAAGATCTCCCATGCTCATGGATCAGCAGGATCAATATAGTAAAAATGGCTATCTTGCCAAAAGCAATCTACAGATTCAATGCAATCCCCATCAAATTTCCAACTCAATTCTTCAACGAATTAGAAAGGGCAATCGGCAGATTCATCTGGAATAACAAAAACCTAGGATAGCAAAAACTCTTCTCAAGGATAAAAGAACCTCTGGTGGAATCACCATGCCCGACCTAAAGCTGTACTACAGAGCAATTGTGATCAAAACTGCATGGTACTGGTATAGCGACACACAAGTAGACCAATGGAACAGAATTGAAAACCCAGAGATGAACCCACACACCTATGGTCACTTGATCTTACAAGGGAGCTAAAACCATCCAGTGGAAAAAAGACAGCATTTTCAACAAATGGTGCTGGCACAACTGGCTGTTATCATGTAGAAGATTGCAAATTGATCCATTACTATATCCTTGTACTAAGGTCAAATCTAAGTGGATTAAGGAAATCCACATAAAACCAGATACACTGAAACTTATAGAGGAGAAAGTAGGGGAAAGCCTCGAAGATATGGGTACAGGGGAAAAATTCCTGAACAGAACAGCAATGGCTTGTGCTGTAAGATCAAGAATCGATAAATGGGAACTCATAAAATTGCAATGCTTCTGCAAGGCAAAAGACACCATCAATAAGACAAAAAGACCACCAACAGATTGGGAAAGGATCTTTACCTATCCCAAATCGGACAGGGGACTAATATCCAATATATATAAAGAACTCAAGAAGGTAGACTCCATAAAATCAAATAACCCCATTAAAAAATGGGGCTCAGAACTGGACAAAGATTTCTCACCTGAGGAATACCGAATGGCAGAGAAGCACCTGCAAAAATGTTCAACATCCTTAATCATCAGGAAAATGCAAATCAAAACAACCCTGAGATTCCACCTCACACCATTCAGAATAGCTAAGATGAAAAATTCAGGTGACAGCAGATGCTGGCGAGGATGTGGAGAAAGAGGAACACTCCTCCATTGTTGGTGGGATTGCAAGCTTGTACAACCACTCTGGAAATCAGTCTGGCGGTTCCTCAGAAAATTGGACATAGTACTACTGGAAGATCCCACAATAACTCTCCTGGGCAAATATCCAGAAGATGTCCCAACCAGTAAGAAGGACACATGCTCCACTATGTTCATAGCAGCCTTATTTATAATAGCCAGAAGCTGGAAAGAACCCAGATGCCCCTCAACAGAGGAATGGATACAGAAAATGTGGTACATTTACACAATGGAGTACTACTCAGCTATTAAAAAGAATGAATTTATGAAATTTCTAGCCAAATGGATGGACCTGGAGGGCATCATCCTGAGTGAGGTAACCCAATCACAAAGGAACTCTCACAATATGTGATATTAAGTCTCACAATAAGTGGATATTAGCTAGCCCAGAAACTTAGGATACCCAAGATATAAGATACAACTTGCCAAACGCATGAAATTCAAGAAGAACGAAGACCAAAGTGTGAACACTTTACCCTTTCTTAGAAATGGGAACAAAACACCCATGGAAGGAGTTACAGAGACAAAATTTGGAGCTGTGACAAAAGGATGGACCATCTAGTGATTGCCATATGCAGGGATCCATCCCATAATCAGCTTCCAAATGCTGACACCATTTCATACACTAGCAAGATTTTGCTGAAAGGACCCAGATATAGCTCTCTCTTGTGAGACTATGCCGGGGCCTAGCAAACACAGAAGTGGATGATCACAGTCAGCTATTGGATGGGTCACATGGCCCCCAGTGGAGGAGCTAGAGAAATTACCCAAGGAGCTAAAGGGAACTGCAACCCTATAGGTGGAACAACTATATGAACTAACCAGTACCCGAGAGCTCTTGTCATTAGCTGCATATGTATCAAAAGATGGCCTAGTGGGCCATCACTGCAAAGAGAGGCCCATTGGACTTGCAAACTTTATATGCCCCAGTACAGGGGAACGCCAGGGCCAAATAGGGGGAGTGGGTGGGTAGGGGATTGGGGGGGTGGGTATGGGGGACTTTTGGTTTAGCATTGGAAATGT
The DNA here is from genome assembly GCF_000001635.26 of Mus musculus. NCBI lineage: Eukaryota > Metazoa > Chordata > Mammalia > Rodentia > Muridae > Mus > Mus musculus. The sequence goes on from NC_000084.6 coordinate 85,889,785, forward strand.
AAATGAGCTAAATACCTAATAAAAATGGAAAAAAAAGAAAAAAACAAATATTTTCAATGTAGATTGAGATATTCTGGTTTAGTAAAGTCATGGTTGTAGCTTATCCTTCAAGATCCATGATGTCACTAGGTATGGGTAAGTTAGTTAATTTTCCATTATGATGGAAATTTTTCTATTGTGGAATACTTTTTGAGTCTAAATAGACAACTGTTGGTTATTACAAAGATATGTATGCCACTACTGCACTTTTAGAATTAACTCACCATGTTGGAAGCTGTTGTAATGCATAGTTATCTTAGCTCGGTGGAAATGTTATTTGATTAGTTTTTTTTTTTTTTTTTTTTTGAGAGCTTGTATGTCAATTCCTATTACCATGAAAGCTATTCTTCAGGGAGGAAGCATTGTGGTCAGTTTTAACTAAGCACCCTGTATCTGAAGTGCATGGTATCTTCAGTTATATGAACTTACCTTCTACCTCTTGTAGCCAATCAATGACAAAAATGTTAACCTATAATGTTTTTTGAGCCTCTCTTGTACAAACTTGATCAACTCATTAAAGAGGGCTTATTATTCTTGGTATATGCTTTTTGTTAGTCTGTGGCACTTGGTGGGAATATTGTCAGAACAGACACAAAGATTTCATTTAACTATACATGTATACTTATATACATATGTATGTGTTTTATAGGTTCCATAGGTAGATAGTTATTAATATGATTCCTTATCACTTTTTCAGACATCATTACTGTTATTTTCACATCCTTTCTCCTTCTTATGGTCACGGTCATCTGTTACTTTCCTTGTTTCTTTAGTTATTCTAGGATATATACCTCACTTATGATTTCACTCTTACACAAAAAAAATCTATGAGCAAATTGGGAATTCTGAGAGTGAAAAATAGGCTCCTCTAGTGAAGAGAACTGCAATAAGTTATATCTATCTATCTATCTATCTATCTATCTATCTATCTATCTATATGAAGGGACCATGATTTTGAAAGAAACCAAGGAGTGATATATGGGCAAATAGAGAATTTTTGTGATTATATTACAACCTCAAAAATAAAAGTCATTATAAATGAAAAGATAATGTATAAATGTGTACAGCGAAACACATGTGCACATATTGACAACACTAATGTTGTTCCTGTAATGACTATCTGTAGTACTGAGTAGATAGTGTCTCCATTAGAATGATGAAAAACAGGCAGGTGTCATATATGAGATTTAGGTATAAATGAAGGTATAGCAGTGACTCAAATATGAGGAACACCTAGAAAGAAATAAAACAAACAGAAGTCCAAAGTTTCTGGATAAGACAAATATGGCATTGCTATAAGCCATGATGAGAGCCTCCATAATACACTAGGATAGTGAATAACTAGACAGTTTAAATGATCATTTATCCCAGAATTTTTTCATTTGTGAATTAATTATAACAGTTTAAATAATAACCCTTTTGTTCCTTAGGAAACACATCATTCCATTTTATAATTTGAGCATTTTTCTTAGATTCTCCCCTTATATTCTTTATATGATTTGCAGATTCTTTTTTTATATACTTTTTATTAGGTATTTTCCTCATTTACATTTCCAGTGCTATCCCAAAAGTTTGAAGATTCTTTATTATTTTAAGTTTTCTTGAAAATTCCTACTGTGAAATTTACTAGACTAGCAATTAATATATTTGTAGATATGTTTCACTTTTACTTTACGCCTTTCTATCATTGTAGGCATAATTTATCTCCATTTACTCTCAAATTCTCCAAGTAATTTTGCAGTCTGAGTTATGCTCTGAATGAAAACACTAGATATTTGTCTTTGCCTAATTGACCCTCTTGGCACTTTAAAATAACTATTTTTGATTACTCACCAAATTTTCTAAGTAAGTTCTCTCCTTTTTAATAACCCCTTTAAATATATATCAGATTATTTTTATATATTTTCAACATAGATAACCATTAAATATTATAACTTCACCTCTTCTGTATTTATTTCTTTGTGGTTTTTGTATTTTCTTATAGTTTTACATAACACATTGCCTAGGAATGCAGGACCCTGACATCATCAACTACTATAACTCTCTGCTGTCTGTAATAGTATACCATGGATTGTAAGCACATAAAGGGTATTCAGTGGGGGTCTTCATTTTAAGACAGTACTGAATTTGTATATTTGCCTTAAGATATAGACAAATCATTTTTACATGAGACAAAACTCAAAATACATAGACCTGTGACCTTCATTCCAATCTGTACCATTGTCAGTCACTATTTTTCAATGATTTCTTTGTTTCTTGATTTTCTTTCTCTCCTAACAGGACTCCCACTCTACAAACACTGATGTAGTCAGTAGTATTTCATACATTTCTTAGGCTCTAACAATGATTTTCAGCTCATCTTTCTTAGTTTAATTCATTTCTGCCAGCTTATGCCAAGTGTTGAAAAACTTCGGGTAGTTTTTATATCAGTTCTTATACAATTTGATTCCATACTTTGTACTTACTTCCGTTTAATAAGTTTCACTGGAATTATCCTGATTATTTTACTATTCATTACTTTACAGTTTCCTTTGAAAATTCTTTGTCAAAAGTTTAGTTTAAACATTGGAGAAAATGACAATTAATCTAAAACATTTTCACACTAAATATTGTACCTGTACCCACTAGAAACTTCCTTAAGTGAGATATATTTTCTTATTCTGTCTGTTTATTTGTCTGCATGCATATATGTATGTATGTATGTATGTATGTATGTATGTATGTATGTATTATGTGTGTACGCACCCCCTATCTGAATGTTTGTGTGCCTGAGGTTTACTATGCATAAACAAATAAAACTAATTATTTTGAGTATTATCATGTTGCAAGTTGGCAAATCCCATTCTTTCCACTTAAAAGTTTGTTTTTTTTGCTTGCTTGCTTGCTTGCTTGCTTGCTTGCTTGCTTGCCTGCCTGCCTGCCTGCCTGCCTGCTTGCTTGCTTGCTTGCTTGCTTGCTTGCTTGCTTGCTTGCTTGCTTGTTTGTTTGTTTGCTTGCTTGCTAGTGGTAGTGGTTGTTTAGGAACTTAGTTTGGAGTTTGGTTTTGGCATTTGTCATTGTCCTTTGTGGTCTCTGGAGTATATTCTGTCAACGTATATATTCATTTAGTGTTTGGTGCAGTTTTCCTTTAACAATAAGAGTTAAGATAAAGAATGCAAAGGAAGAAATGTGAAAGAAAGGGGAGACAAAGTGAGCAAAGTGGAGAAAAATGAATGGGAAGGGATTAGAAAGATAGAGGAGGAGATGGGAGAAGGAAGTCAAATACTCAGACCTTGCAAAATGACTGTTGGGAGAACTCACTTACACTTTAATCGTCTGCTGTTTGGAACATGATCTTAGTCTTAACTCCTTACTTCTGCTAAGCCTTCAGAAAGCCAGTAGTGACAATGTTGCTTCTAATAGCTGAATAGTATTCCACTGTGCAGAGGTATCACATTTTCTTTATCCATTCTGCAGTTGAGGGACATCAAGGTTGTTTCCACTTTCTATCATCATGAATAAATCTACTATGAACATGGATGGGCAAATTTTTGTGGAATGATGGAGTATCCTTGGGTATGCCCAAGAATGGTGTAGTTGGGTCTTCATGTGTGTCCTGAACAACTGTGTGGGGGCTATCACAAAAGATTTTCCTGTCTGTGGAATATATTTTTCTAGCTTGTCTGCCTTGTCTGGTCTCAGTGGAAGAGGGTGCTCCTAGCCATGTGGAGACTTGTCATACAGGGTGGGGGGGGCACCCAGGGGTCCCCACACTCTCATAGGAGAAGAAGAGAGGCAATGGGGGAAGATTAGTATGAGGGGTGACCAGGAAGGGGGCAGTGATCAGGACGTAAAGTAAATAAATAAAATAGAAAGAAGGAGGAGGAGGAGGAGAAGGAGGAGGAGGAGGAGGAGGAGGAGGAGGAGGAGGAGGAGGAGGAGGAGGAGGAGGAGGAGGAGGAGGAGGAGGATAAACTGTTGCTTTTTCTGAACATGGGCCCTTCCTGGGCAAAAGCACATTTCTAAAGCTCTTCAGCATGCACTCATGCTTCTAAATCCTCCAGTTTCAAAGAGGATCTCTCCCTATATTTTCAGTTATTCTCTGATTTCCTCCAATTATAACCTTTTATTTGTGAACATCTATGGATAATATGTTTCATTACTATAACATATAAAATTACACTGTACTACAGTTTACTACTCTATTACATATTACATTATACTCTACTATGTACTGTATTCTATTGTACTATTCTATACTATATTATAATCTGTGCTATGCTATACTATGCTATGCTATGCTATGCTATGCTATGCTATGCTATGCTATACTAAATTCTACCATATCACAGTACAGGCTATACTGCTCAATATTATCTGCCATTATCCCATTCTGAATAAATTTCTATTTGAAATAGGCAAAGGTACGGGACCTGCATACATTTTTTCAAGCATATAGAGTTTTTAAATGTAATTCTTGAAAAATAAAACCCACTCTTCTTCCTCTACATGAGGAGCCAGTCCCTCATCAGACTCTAGGTACCATCTTTACATTGTCCCTATAGCACAGGGGGTTTAAGAGAAGTACACAAATCATAAGGATTTTTTTTTTTTGCCAACTTATGGTCTCCTTTCTCTTGATAATTTCTACAAACAGTAATTAAACTTTTGTATATTTTCCAGAAAGCAGACAGTTGATTCAGTAGCGTTTTCTAAAATGGCTCATGTTTCTGTGAAGGTATGAATCTGTGATGCAAGAGAGACTATCTGATGTTTTCACTAGTATCACTGGCTCATGGAACTTGGAGTCTAAAACTGAGAGCTACTATTCCCAGCTCAGCAAGCTGATCCAATGCTCGGGATTATTTAGACAGATTGATTCGACGGATATTAATTCTGTTCTGATACCTCCAAAAACTGCATACCACATTATTAAAAAGCCCTTTGTCACATCCTTGGTTGTGCTAAAACCAAGATTTAAGTGGTCTGTTCAGGCTGGGCTTCAGATAATGTAAAGGCAGAGATAATTCCTGCAGAAAAGATTTACTCATAATCACGAAAGATGCATAGTAACATCTTCATAATTAATGAAGATGCTGTAATAACCAGAATACTGTGTTCAAGGTAGACAGAGGAGCAAAGAAGCTACAAAAGAACATGAAGAAAAATTGAGAGATGAACAGAGAGACATTTAGGGTCAAAAATTCTAAGACTTTATCCCCAGTTTCTTTTCCCCAGTGATGCAAATAATGGGCAAATGGGATAAGTAAATGACCATGTTGTTTCCTGGAAATAAACTAATTGTAACAGAATTAACTGAGTTTCTGAGTGAAAGACTTCCCAGTCAGATGTAGCCTTTAAAGTAACAACAGGTAAGATGGCTCTAATGTCAACATTGCAAATATGATTCAAAGCTATTCACATTATAAACATATGTTTAATTTTTAACTGAACAAAATGGAAGAAAGAGTTCAGTAGTCTTATTTGCTAATAGCCAAATTTCTAGGAAGCAGTGACACTCTGCAGCTGACTAATGATGACCACTGTTACAGCAAGCTGCCTGTGATTCACGTACAGTGTCAAGAGCTAAGCCCTGTGCCAGCACTCAGTGCCATCCTCATTGCTCTCCTGGGGTGAAGTCCTTCACCAGCTTGCCCTTTGCCACACTCATGCTCCATTGCTCATGAAGGGTGCTGCAATCATCACTCACTGACCCTTATTCTGAGCTGTGTGCCTTCTGATGGTTGTGACGGGTACTGTACATTTCCAGTGATTCATGAAGATCCTATCTTTCTGAATTCTAGGAATGGCATAGTTTTTCATTTATAAGTTATTGGGATGAATAAGGAGTGAGCTTAGGAAATGCTTCAGAAACTTTTGGGTGACTTTGATCATTTTGAGAACTAAGTACAAAAGAAAGACAGATGCATAAATCAATAACTTTCTATCTTCTTATTTTTATCGTTTGCTAGGCTTTTACTGAGTGCCTATTATTTATGACATCTCATATGCCATACATATATGAATTATTGGACACCATCTTCAAATAACTTACTAGTCAAATTACTGAAAGCATGCTCTTCATTCAAGTATAAAAAGTTTTTTAGTATAAGTCTTTGAGTATAAAATTAGTGACAAGACATCAATTCAATTACAGGTAGAGAATCATCAGTTAAATTAATTAGTATATAGTAGTAAGAGTTAGCAAATTCTTGGAAATAAGCCTTCCTGTTCCTTACTTAAATTTTATTAAGATATAACTAAATAATATTATGTCTTTAGAGAAGAGAAGAATAAAAAACAGAGGATGCTAAGTGAGATGAGACTTGTAAGCTACAGTTAAGATTTAAATTCAGGGATGTAGCTCAGTTGGTACAGTGCTTGAATAAGATGTTCAAAACCTGTACAGAAAGCCCACTATATAAAACCAGACAAGGTGGGGTATATCTGTAGTAACATCACTTGGAATGTAGAGGCAGAACCAGAATTTCCATGGCATCTTTAGCTATACAAAGCAATTGTTCAGGAAGGTCTTATACACATACCCTGCAGGATAAAAATGAAATAATGATGTAAAAAAGAAGGAATGGAGGAAAGACAGGAGGAAAAATTAAGAAAGAAGTGAACGAAAAGGTAAAAGGATAAGAAGAAAGAACAGTTTAAAGATAATTCCCCGATTTGGCATCTGATCATGTTGTTGCTAAGTTTTTGAGGAAGTACTGCTTCTGTTTCTTAACGTAGCAAGACTCGAAATGTGAGTTACATTCCACCTGCCATGAGGTTTGAGAAAGAATAAGTTGTCTATGGTGTTGGAGAGAAGATTCAGTGGTTCAGAGCATTTGCCACTCTTCCACATCATGTTCCCAGCAGTTGTAGAATCTTGTCATTGCAGATCCGGGTGCCTTTTCTGGCCTTTGCAAGCATGGCATGCAGATGCCACAAGTACATGTACTCATGCACACACAGAGACACATGAAATGATTTGATATTTTAGAACTAACTTTTTTTTATAAAAGCAGTTGCCTAACAGGATTTTAGCTGAACTTTACTAGGAAAAATCCAAAGACTTTTGTTAAGTCATTATTACACTAAACCTAGGCACCATACAGTACTGTCTCAGTTCATATACAGTTGTTTGAGAAGAAGGAAGAAAAATGTGTCAGTCAAAAAGGTTTTATGACACAAACATGAGTACCTGAATTCAGATCCCTAGGTCCCATATTAAAAACTTGGTCTAGCAACATGTTTGTGCAACTGCAGCACTAGGATCTGCAGAGATGTCCTCTGGAAGTCCCTAGTCTCCAAGTCTAGTCAAATTTGCAAGCTCCAAGTCAGTAAGAGATGAGGTCTTTAAAGCAATATGGTAGAGTGATGAAGTATGCCTACCTACCCATATACACATAATTGTAAACACATGTGCACATAAAACATGCACACGTGCGCGCACACACACACACACACACACACACACACACACAGAGAGAGAGAGAGAGAGAGAGAGAAATACACATGCAGCATTATGATTATATAAGATGCAATTCTGCTGCTTCTGATGCTATAACTCCACTCACCTTCTTAAAAAGAAATGTTGTTAAATTTCACTTATATCCCTTCCGCTCGACTCAAGACTCGAGCCCCGGGCTACCTTGCCAGCAGAGTCTTGCCCAACACCCGCAAGGGCCCACACGGGACTCCCCACGGGACCCTAAGACCTCTGGTGAGTGGACTACAGTGCCTGCCCCAATCCAATCGCGCGGAACTTGAGACTGCGGTACATAGGGAAGCAGGATACCCAGGCCTGATCTGGGGCACAAGTCCCTTCCGCTCGACTCGAGACTCGAGCCCCGGGCTACCTTGCCAGCAGAGTCTTGCCCAACACCCGCAAGGGTCCACACGGGACTCCCCACGGGACCCTAAGACCTCTGGTGAGTGGATCACAGTGCCTGCCCCAATCCAATCGCGCGGAACTTGAGACTGCAGTACATAGGGAAGCAGGCTACCCGGGCCTGATCTGGGGCACAAGTCCCTTCCGCTCGACTGGAGACTCGAGCCCCGGGCTACCTTGCCAGCAGAGTCTTGCCCAACACCCGCAAGGGCCCACACGGGACTCCCCACGGGACCCTAAGACCTCTGGTGAGTGGAACACAGCGCCTACCCCAATCCAATCGCGTGGAACTTGAGACTGCGGTACATAGGGAAGCAGGCTACCCGGGCTTGATCTGGGGCACAAACCCCTTCCACTCCACTCGAGCCCCAGCTACCTTGCCAGCTGAGTCGCCTGACACCCGCAAGGGCCCACACAGGATTCCACACGTGATCCTAAGACCTCTAGTGAGTGGAACACAACTTCTGCCAGGAGTCTGGTTCGAACACCAGATATCTGGGTACCTGCCTTGCAAGAAGAGAGCTTGCCTGCAGAGAATACTCTGCCCACTGAAACTAAGGAGAGTGCTACCCTCCAGGTCTGCTCATAGAGGTTAACAGAGTCACCTGAAGAACAAGCTCTTAACAGTGACAACTAAAACAGCTAGCTTCAGAGATTACCAGATGGCGAAAGGCAAACGTAAGAATCCTACTAACAGAAATCAAGACCACTCACCATCATCAGAACGCAGCACTCCCACCCCACCTAGTCCTGGGCACCCCAACACAACCGAAAATCTAGACCCAGATTTAAAAACATTTCTCATGATGATGATAGAGGACATCAAGAAGGACTTTCATAAGTCACTTAAAGATTTACAGGAGAGCACTGCTAAAGAGTTACAGGCTCTTAAAGAAAAGCAGGAAAACACAGCCAAACAGGTGATGGAAATGAACAAAACCATACTAGAACTAAAAGGGAAAGTAGACACAATAAAGAAAACCCAAAGCGAGGCAACGCTGGAGATAGAAACCCTAGGAAAGAGATCTGGAACCATAGATGCGAGCATCAGCAACAGAATACAAGAAATGGAAGAGAGAATCTCAGGTGCAGAAGATTCCATAGAGAACATCGACACAACAGTCAAAGAAAATACAAAATGCAAAAGGATCCTAACTCAAAACATCCAGGTAATCCAGGACACAATGAGAAGACCAAACCTACGGATAATAGGAATTGATGAGAATGAAGATTTTCAACTTAAAGGGCCAGCTAATATCTTCAACAAAATAATAGAAGAAAACTTCCCAAACATAAAAAAAGAGATGCCCATGATCATACAAGAAGCATACAGAACTCCAAATAGACTGGACCAGAAAAGAAATTCCTCCCGACACATAATAATCAGAACAACAAATGCACTAAATAAAGATAGAATATTAAAAGCAGTAAGGGAAAAAGGTCAAGTAACATATAAAGGAAGGCCTATCAGAATTACACCAGACTTTTCACCAGAGACTATGAAAGCCAGAAGAGCCTGGACAGATGTTATACAGACACTAAGAGAACACAAATGCCAGCCCAGGCTACTATACCCGGCCAAACTCTCAATTACCATAGATGGAGAAACCAAAGTATTCCACGACAAAACCAAGTTCACACAATATCTTTCCACGAATCCAGCCCTTCAAAGGATAATAACAGAAAAGAAGCAATACAAGGACGGAAATCACGCCCTAGAACAACCAAGAAAGTAATCATTCAACAAACCAAAAAGAAGACAGCCACAAGAACAGAATGCCAACTCTAACAACAAAAATAAAAGGGAGCAACAATTACTTTTCCTTAATATCTCTTAATATCAATGGACTCAATTCCCCAATAAAAAGACATAGACTAACAGACTGGCTACACAAACAGGACCCAACATTCTGCTGCTTACAGGAAACCCATCTCAGGGAAAAAGACAGACACTACCTCAGAGTGAAAGGCTGGAAAACAATTTTCCAAGCAAATGGACTGAAGAAACAAGCTGGAGTAGCCATTTTAATATCGGATAAAATCGACTTCCAACCCAAAGTTATCAAAAAAGACAAGGAGGGACACTTCATACTCATCAAAGGTAAAATCCTCCAAGAGGAACTCTCAATTCTGAATATCTACGCTCCAAATGCAAGGGCAGCCACATTCATTAGAGACACTTTAGTAAAGCTCAAAGCATACATTGCACCTCACACAATAATAGTGGGAGACTTCAACACACCACTTTCTTCAAAGGACAGATCGTGGAAACAGAAACTAAACAGGGACACAGTGAAACTAACAGAAGTTATGAAACAAATGGACCTGACAGATATCTACAGAACATTTTATCCTAAAACAAAAGGATATACCTTCTTCTCAGCACCTCACAGGACCTTCTCCAAAATTGACCATATAATTGGTCACAAAACAGGCCTCAATAGATACAAAAATATTGAAATTGTCCCATGTATCCTATCAGACCACCATGGCCTAAGACTGATCTTCAATAACAACATAAATAATGGAAAGCCAACATTCACGTGGAAACTGAATAACACTCTTCTCAATGATACCTTGGTCAAGGAAGGAATAAAGAAAGAAATTAAAGACTTTTTAGAGTTTAATGAAAATGAAGCCACAACGTACCCAAACCTATGGGACACAATGAAAGCATTTCTAAGAGGGAAACTCATAGCGCTGAGTGCCTCCAAGAAGAAACGGGAGACAGCACATACTAGCAGCTTGACAACACATCTAAAAGCCCTAGAAAAAAAGGAAGCAAATTCACCCAAGAGGAGTAGACGGCAGGAAATAATCAAACTCAGGGGTGAAATCAACCAAGTGGAAACAAGAAGAACTATTCAAAGAATTAACCAAACGAGGAGTTGGTTCTTTGAGAAAATCAACAAGATAGATAAACCCTTAGCTAGACTCACTAAAGGGCACAGGGACAAAATCCTAATTAACAAAATCAGAAATGAAAAGGGAGACATAACAACAGATCCTGAAGAAATCCAAAACACCATCAGATCCTTCTACAAAAGGCTATACTCAACAAAACTGGAAAACCTGGACGAAATGGACAAATTTCTGGACAGATACCAGGTACCAAAGTTGAATCAGGATCAAGTTGACCATCTAAACAGTCCCATATCACCTAAAGAAATAGAAGCAGTTATTAATAGTCTCCCAACCAAAAAAAGCCCAGGACCAGATGGGTTTAGTGCAGAGTTCTATCAGACCTTCAAAGAAGATCTAATTCCAATTCTGCACAAACTATTTCACAAAATAGAAGTAGAAGGTACTCTACCCAACTCATTTTATGAAGCCACTATTACTCTGATACCTAAACCACAGAAAGATCCAACAAAGATAGAGAACTTCAGACCAATTTCTCTTATGAATATCGATGCAAAAATCCTCAATAAAGTTCTCGCTAACCGAATCCAAGAACACATTAAAGCAATCATCCATCCTGACCAAGTAGGTTTTATTCCAGGGATGCAGGGATGGTTTAATATACGAAAATCCATCAATGTAATCCACTATATAAACAAACTCAAAGACAAAAACCACATGATCATCTCGTTAGATGCAGAAAAAGCATTTGACAAGATCCAACACCCATTCATGATAAAAGTTTTGGAAAGATCAGGAATTCAAGGCCCATACCTAAACATGATAAAAGCAATCTACAGCAAACCAGTAGCCAACATCAAAGTAAATGGAGAGAAGCTGGAAGCAATCCCACTAAAATCAGGGACTAGACAAGGCTGCCCACTTTCTCCCTACCTTTTCAACATAGTACTTGAAGTATTAGCCAGAGCAATTCGACAACAAAAGGAGATCAAGGGGATACAAATTGGAAAAGAGGAAGTCAAAATATCACTTTTTGCAGATGATATGATAGTATATATAAGTGACCCTAAAAATTCTACCAGAGAACTCCTAAACCTGATAAACAGCTTCGGTGAAGTAGCTGGATATAAAATAAACTCAAACAAGTCAATGGCCTTTCTCTATACAAAGAATAAACAGGCTGAGAAAGAAATTAGGGAAACAACACCCTTCTCAATAGTCATAAATAATATAAAATATCTTGGCGTGACTCTAACTAAGGAGGTGAAAGATCTGTATGATAAAAACTTCAAATCTCTGAAGAAAGAAATTAAAGAAGATCTCAGAAGATGGAAAGATCTCCCATGCTCATGGATTGGCAGGATCAACATTGTAAAAATGGCTATCTTGCCAAAAGCAATCTACAGATTAAATGCAATCCCCATCAAAATTCCAACTCAATTCTTCAACGAATTGGAAGGAGCAATTTGCAAATTTGTCTGGAATAACAAAAAACCTAGGATAGCAAAAAGTCTTCTCAAGGATAAAAGAACTTCTGGCGGAATCACCATGCCAGACCTAAAGCTTTACTACAGAGCAATTGTGATAAAAACTGCATGGTACTGGTATAGAGACAGACAAGTAGACCAATGGAATAGAATTGAAGATCCAGAAATGAACCCACACACCTATGGTCACTTGATCTTCGACAAGGGAGCTAAAACCATCCAGTGGAAGAAAGACAGCATTTTCAACAATTGGTGCTGGCACAACTGGTTGTTATTGTGTAGAAGAATGCGAATCGATCCATACTTATCTCCTTGTACTAAGGTCAAATCTAAGTGGATCAAGGAACTTCACATAAAACCAGAGACACTGAATCTTATAGAGGAGAAAGTGGGGAAAAGCCTTGAAGATATGGGCACAGGGGAAAAATTCCTGAACAGAACAGCAATGGCTTGTGCTGTAAGATCGAGAATCGACAAATGGGACCTAATGAAACTCCAAAGTTTCTGCAAGGCAAAAGACACCGTCAATAAGACAAAAAGACCACCAACAGATTGGGAAAGGATCTTTACCTATCCTAAATCAGATAGGGGACTAATATCCAACATATATAAAGAACTCAAGAAGGTGGACTTCAGAAAATCAAATAACCCCATTAAAAAATGGGGCTCAGAACTGAACAAAGAATTCTCACCTGAGGAATACCGAATGGCAGAGAAGCACTTGAAAAAATGTTCAACATCCTTAATCATCAGGGAAATGCAAATCAAAACAACCCTGAGATTCCACCTCACACCAGTCAGAATGGCTAAGATCAAAAATTCAGGTGACAGCAGATGCTGGCGAGGATGTGGAGAAAGAGGAACACTCCTCCATTGTTGGTGGGAGTGCAGGCTTGTACAACCACTCTGGAAATCAGTCTGGCGGTTCCTCAGAAAACTGGACATAGTACTACCGGAGGATCCAGCAATACCTCTCCTGGGCATATATCCAGAAGATGCCCCAACAGGTAAGAAGGACACATGCTCCACTATGTTCATAGCAGCCTTATTTATAATAGCCAGAAGCTGGAAAGAACCTAGATGCCCCTCAACAGAGGAATGGATACAGAAAATGTGGTACATCTACACAATGGAGTACTACTCAGCTATTAAAAAGAATGAATTTATGAAATTCCTAGCCAAATGGATGGACCTGGAGGGCATCATCCTGAGTGAGGTAACACATTCACAAAGAAACTCACACAATATGTATTCACTGATAAGTGGATATTAGCCCCAAACCTAGGATACCCAAGATATAAGATATAATTTGCTAAACACATGAAACTCAAGGAGAATGAAGACTGAAGTGTGGACACTATGCCCCTCCTTAGATTTGGGAACAAAACACCCATGGAAGGAGTTACAGAGACGGAGTTTGGAGCTGAGATGAAAGGATGGACCATGTAGAGACTGCCATAGCCAGGGATCCACCCCATAATCAGCATCCAAACGCTGACACCATTGCATACACTAGCAAGATTTTATTGAAAGGACGCAGATGTAGCTGTCTCTTGTGAGACTATGCCGGGGCCCAGCAAACACAGAAGTGGATGCTCACAGTCAGCTAATGGATGGATCATAGGGCTCCCAATGGAGGAGCTAGAGAAAGTAGCCAAGGAGCTAAAGGGATCTGCAACCCTATAGGTGGAACAACATTATGAGCTAACCAGTACCCCGGAGCTCTTGACTCTAGCTGCATATATATCAAAAGATGGCCTAGTCGGCTATCACTGGAAAGAGAGGTCCATTGGACTTGCAAACTTTATATGCCCTAGTACAGGGGAATACCAGGGCCAAAAAGGGGGAGTGGGTGGGCAGGGGAGTGGGGGTGGGTGGATATGGGGGACTTTTGGTATAGCATTGGAAATGTAAATGAGTTAAATACCTAATAAAAAATGGAAAAAAAAATTCACTTATATGTGCTTGAAATAAGCACTTATATGCAACCTGAGTAAAGGTCCCTGCATGGCTAGAAGAGGATATCAGACAACATGGGGCTGGCATAACCAGCATGGTTCTTCTACTTAATACATAATTTAATATCACCATTTTCTATAATTACACATAATCTTTCTAAATAACAACATATGTGGAGATATCTAGACAACACAAAAAATAAATAAGTAAACAAATTTCCAGTTGAAGGAAGTGATTAATTTTAGAGTTGTTGGGTATCAAGCTCTTACCACCACCACCCCAGACACTACAGGTTATTATCAGTTCTTTTGCCAATCTTCCAGAACTTGCCAGTGAGACCCTATTTTTCAAAACATCACATACTTGAGTGATAGAGTATGGAGAAATATAGGTGGTACAGATTTGAAAGTTATTTTCCTACTGACTAGCTTTTATCATGTTGAAAGTCTATGCATCTGCAGTTGAGAAAAGAAATTATCAACGTTACCCAGGTATAAACCCTGTGAGCTACAATAAAACTGTCCTGGCAAGGCATTCCCACTGGGACAATAGTGAAGTAGATGTCACTGGAGTAAACAACCATTCTTGGTAATTTATAATTTGTGTTCTACAAGCTGATATTCATACCTGTCTGTATTTTAGGGTAAAGAATTTATAGCAAGAAGATCCTAGACCCTGGGAGAGAACTTGGTGGTATTAGTCTCCTACATGAGCATAATGGTAAACCAATTTCAATAACTTACATTAAATCCATATATTAAGCTGTATCTCAACCCTCATCAAAGGAGTTATGTTTGCAGTAGATAGTGATCAACATAGAGACCACTAATCAACCAACATGGAGGGGAAAGATACTGCGAGTGTCTAGCCCTAAGTGGGACATCTGTGTCACATTCTCTCCTTCAAAGGCTCAGAGATCATTGTGAAAAGAGAGGAAATAGTATCAGATCCAGATATGGTGAATCACTAAAAGGAAACAGAACCCTCTGGAAAAATAAGGGCAGCTCTACATATGAATCCATGGAAGATACAAGACCTCTGAAAACCTAAACCAGACCAAATAACAGAATGCAGAGCAAAGTTGAACACAATCCTACCCCTATCCATGAGTCTATTGAAATTTTGAGCTCATGGTAATGAGAGTTTTCTCTAAAATTTTTATGAGAAGTTACTCACATTACGGTGGAAGGGCACACAGCCATTGATATCAAGAAAAAACTAATTGGCCTTGGTAGGAAAAAACAATACAAAGTTAGATGGGAATGAAAAGGAAGGGTGTGTGTCACCACTCTAGAGTGGGTGGGACCTGAAAGAATAGAGCTGATAAATAAGATGGACTAAAGTCTCATGCAATAACCAACTTCATTCAGAGCATCAGACAATTTATACTCTGAGGGTTAAGCAGAGTCATATGCATAAAGTGTGTGAACACAATAACGTTTCTCACATGGCAAGAACATGCTTATCCATAGATGCTTAAACAAATAACAATAACCAGTTGTAATGAATAATCTGAGGTAAACTTCCTGCTATCCTCTACACCTGGTAGGTGAGGCACAAAAAAACCACATTCAACAAACAAGAAAACAAGATCAAATGAGTCTTGTTTGCTTGGTGTTTTCTTACAAGCACTCAGAATTCCCCTCAGGCAGCTCCAGTCATGAACCACATTCTGACAGCTGTAGACCTGAGAAAGGTTAGGAGAAAGAGGGTGAAAAGGATCAAAATATATTTTATGAAAATTTCAGAGAACTAATTTTAAAAGTGAAAGAAAGTATCTACCATAAGGTTTTAAAAGCACTTTACTCTGATAAGCCTGAATCTTCTTGGTTGGTAGCTGCTACACTTACATAGAATGTGTAAAACAGACACTATTCGCATTTTGCATCAGTTGTACAAAGCAATATGTGTATATATATATATATATATATATACATATATATATATATATACACACACACACACACATCAGAATATTACTATTCTCGATAATTTCTAAGGTACTCAACATTAAACTTCTTCCCAGTTTTCTTTGGATGTTACCTGTTTTCCTTGGTGGTTTTCAGGGTCTAAAACTCCATCTAGTCCAAGCTAACCTCAAACTCATAATCACCCAGCCTTGAGTTTCTTAGTGCTGACATCAAAATTATGTGCAACCACACCTTGCCATAAGTGCCATTTCTTCAGTGAATAAGCAATGTCTTGTATCAACCAAAAATGCTATATATACAAAAATAACTAAAAATTACTTTCAAAGATAACTAAAAGTTATCAATCTTTCTCCAAAGTAAATTGATTAGCCAAGAATACTCTGTGTGTGTGTGTGTGTGTGTGTGTGTGTGTGTGTGTGTGTGTGTGTGTGTGTGTGTGTGGACATGTGCACGTGTGCATGCATGCATGTGTGATGTATTTGATATGTGGATAAGAAAAAACTAATTTTTTTCTGTATAGTTCATTCTGAAAAATTCAAAATTACAGTTTGGAGAATTAAAGAATTGTAATATTAATGAAGATTTCCAACTCAACTCTTATTTGTAAGACTTCTTGTGTTCCCAGCACAAATAATCATAACCTCAGTTTTGACTGTGAGTGAGTATAGGACCTGATTGACATGATCATGAAGGAGATTAATTATATCAAAACTAGTAACAAGGCCATGGAATTGGAAGACACTAACTAGCCTTGATATCCATGCTGTTACCATGACAAAGCAGCACAGACAAAGCCTTGTGTTGTATACTAGTAGGGTATATCTTATCTGTCTTGGCAAGTCCTTTGTGTAAAAGAAAAAAAATTGCAAGGTTTCATGATATTAAATAAGCTATCAAAGTCAAGACTGTAGTTTACTGGGGACTACCTGACAGAGCTTAACAAAGTGCATATGTAAGTGTGCAAACATACAAGTGGAGGCCTGAGTTCCACATTAAGTGTCTTCCTGAGTGACTCACTACTTTTGTGACATGATCTTTCATTGAATCTAAATCTCAGATTCCGTTAGACCTGCGGTCTAGAAAGTTATAGTCTCTGTCTCATCAACACTGGGGCTACAGGCACTTTCCACCGTGGCAGGAGATTTTCAAGACTGTTGGAGATCCAAATTCAAGGTCTTAATGTTGTGTGGCCAGCACTTTAATAATTAAATGACCTCCCCAGTACCGCTTCTGTTATTTCCTACCAAGATGTTGCTACTGACCTGAGAATCCTAGCCTCTTATTAACTACAAAGAAAAAAGGGTAATGATTAGACTCTGCCTCAATTATTGTTATAATAAAACACCATAATCAAATGTAACCATGAGAAGAAAGGATTTATTTCAGTTTTCAACTCTTAGGTCATATCCATCCCAATGGAAATTAGGGTAGAAGCCTGTACGGAAGAACTGAATTAAGGTCATGGAGGAATGCTGCCTACCGGCTTGATCCTTGTGGCTTACTAAGCCTACTTTTCTGTAGCATTCAGGGACACCAACTCAGAGGTGGCACCACCCACAGTGAAGTAGCCCCTTACACACCAATCCTTAATCCAGAAAGTGGACTACAGACCAAACAAATGGAAACATTTTCTCAGTTGAGGCTCTCTTTTCCAGATGATTCTAGCTTGTATCAACTTGATATAAACCTAGCCAGCACAGAGTGCTATCTACATTCTGTGCAATGATTCTTGATTACTGTTCTATAGCTAACATTTGATAGTTGACTACAACGTATCACATGATTAGGGGGATGGCTTACATCAACAGTTGACAGCAGATATTCTGGTGCTTCTGACCCAGGTGATAAAGACTAGCAAGGTTGGTGCACAGAGAGTCTTATAAAGTAAAAGTTTGAAGAGGAGCATTTCTGAGGAAATCAACTGTTGCCAGGTTTTGTGAACATAAAGGAGTCAAACAGCATCTCTTAATCTAATTTTGATCATTTGTGAAAGGATAATTCAAGTATAGGCAGCCAAATATGTATTATGTTTTAGGTTAGAAAATTGTAATGTAAATCTGGGCCAAATTCTTGAATTGTACCAGTAAGTGATAAGATACTTATTTATTTTTTTATTTTCAAATAATTATATCCAGCTTTGTCACTGCATCTTCATTTTTCAATAATTTAAACACTGACCCATTCTCACAAAAAGTTGTCATAAAATCTACATATAAATTAGCATGGTTTGCATTATGGCCAGATGGTGAATAAAAGCAGTTATAACATCCCTGAATTTGAAATAGTAATAAAGAAAAGAAGGAGATTCTAGACATCTCAGACTTGCTAATAGATCTTGCTATATTTTTCTATTAAAGAATGGGGTAAAGTTGCAATAAAAGCATCATTTGACATCAAATGCAATTTGAGGGTACAGGGATAAAAAAGTCTATAACTTTGAAAAATCACATTAAGATCCCCAAATGTCAATGAATGCTTCTCACTGCTAAGGTTTTATTACCCACTCACTTATATACTTTGCCATAAAAACTATCTAAATTTGCTCCTTCTTTTTGGAAAATATGATATTTATTAACAAGGGAACAGAAAAATTCAGAAACATTTCTCAAAGAAAACGAATTTTCTTAGCAGCAAATAAGAAAAACGTAGTCCTTTCTTCTTTGAGGAGTGATAAACCTCAGCAACTGAAAAGCTGACGGATAATTAAATACAGCTTTTGCTCTACTGTCACCTTGGGGACAGTTTATATCTAAAGATGACAGCAGATCTCAGCTGATCTCAGTGAGTTATGCATAAAATAATTGTGGAAAGAGTTTGGAAAAAAATCTCTTTTGTTTTCAAAATATAATGCAATATTTATAGGTGTCATAATGATAAGATGGGTATATATTACTAAACCACACAATCTCACAGTCAGATGAGAAATTACAGGACTATTAACAGACTTCTTAGGGGCAGGAGGGATGAGTCAGTGATTAAGAATCTTCTAGAAGATTCAGGTTCAATTCCCAGCACTACTATTTGTAGCCTGAGCTCCAGGAGTTCTGATACCTTTACACAAATACACATGGAGACAAAACACCAATGCACATAAAATAAAACTAAGTAAAAAGGATTTTAAAAGATTTTCTACATGATGAAAATAGTCGTTAAGATGTCCGCGATAAAGCATAGTAACTATGCAGATTTACCTCCTGAGAATCAAAAATGTGGCTACCACACATAAGGATCTGCTTTTGCCACTTTCTTTAATTAAATTATCACCAAATCTGGTGTCCAAACGTACTTCTTAGAATGAGTCGCATGCAACACTTTCATTGCAGAAATACAGAATTACATTGTCCAGAAGAATCAAAAATGTCAGACATACTATCACATTTTATACTGAGCTTCATGTCCCTCATTTTATTTTAAATTACATTTGTTTATTTTGAGTACCGGTATGTGTTTATGTGTGTGTGCATGTGTATGTATGTTCATGTGTAGGGATGTACATGCTATAGAACATCCATATAACAGTCAGAGGAAAATGGCAGGAGCTGTCTCTGTCCTTCCACAACGTAGGTAATGGGGACTAAACTCAGGCTACCAGACTCTGTGGCAGGAGTCTCTTCCTGATAAACCATTTCAAAACACCTTTTTATTCTTTATAAAGAAGTATAGCTTGAGTTTCCTATAAAATGATTGTATTTCAATTGATAATTTATGCACCATATCAACAAAACTAATGATGGTGTGCTTATAGCTTATTTCTAAATTTAAAAGAAATGCTTTCAGGTTTTTGACACTTAGAACATTATTGCTTATAGGTTTGACAAATATAATCTTGATTATAAAAGTATATTGCTTCTACTCCCATATTCTTCAAAGATTTTTTTTTATGAAAGGAATGTCAAAGGTATTTTCTTGGCTTGCTAAGATTATTATGATATTTCTAGAAGTATATTATATGCTGTAATTTTGTATTGATTTAAACTAACTTTATTAAACGAGATCAAATCACTAGAATAAAACACAAGTGTATATCTTAATGTGTTCCTGAATGGAATTTGTTATGAAACTTTGTTTATATTTATCAAGTAAATTTTTCTATAATTTTTCCAGTTTTTTCCTGTCTATAATTTTGCCCTATTTTAATATAAGGGTGATATTGGCTTTATAAAATAAGTTTATTTTCTTGTGATAGACATCAACAGCTACTCTTGGATTTTTCAAGAACATAGTATATATCCATCAAGGATATCCACCTTAATCTAAAACAACCTCAGTGAACTTATTGATTCCATCACATTATAGTAATGTGGTATGTGCCCAATATCTTCTGAATGATTATGCAAAATTCCAATCTTTGCTATTGGCTCTCAAATTCTATTCGATCAACATTTTGATATGCCCTGTAAAAAAAGATTATGCAGGATTTGTCTTTGAACATTATATAAGTGCCAAAATATCTAACCAGCTCGACTGTGGCTGTGTGAATGATGGGATCTTCCTTTGTGGCAAAATCGTGGTTCATTGATCATATCCGAGTATTTCAACAGCAACTTGTTCATTACAGATAGATTAAATTCAATATGCTAATACATTAAGAATGTTAAATTTTCCTCAAAAGGGAAGGTATGAAATTAAAATTCATCTACCCAGTAAGAAACACTCACTCAACATAATATAGATGTAGGGTATAACATAAGAGAAACCCTTTTTAAACTATATATCTTATAGTAAATTAATATTCAATATATAAAAGTATTTCAAACAATAAACACACACACCAAAAAAAAAAAGCAACCATTAGGCAGATTTTAGGTAATATCACAAATGATAGGGAGGCAGGATCATAGAAGCCAGAGGATCCAGGACAACCGGAGAACACAGCACAAAAGAATCAACTAAATAGAGCCAATAGGGACTCCAGGAGACTGAAGGCCATGAGGCCTGCAGAGGTCTGAGCTAGGTTCTCTGCATATATGTCATGGTTGTGCAGCTTAATGTTCTAGAGGGGATGTCTCTGACTCTTTTTTTTTTTTTTTTTTTTTTTAATGTGCAGGAATTACAGTTTATTTCTATAATTTGGATTTTAAGCACCCCACCCCCAAATGTTCATGTCTTAAAGGCTTGATTCCATTACAATTGCTCAAAATCTTAACATGTGAGTACTTGTGGGAGAATTTTATTTTTTTTTCCATTTTTTATTAGGTATTTAGCTCATTTACATTTCCAATGCTATACCAAAAGTCCCCCTTACCCACCCACCCCCACTCCCCTACCCACCCACTCCCCCCCTTTGGCCCTGGCGTTCCCCTGTACCGGGGCACACAAAGTCTGCGTGTCCAATGGGCCTCTCTTTCCAGTGATGGCCGACTAGGCCATCTTTTGATACATATGCAGCTAGAGTCAAGAGCTCAGGGGTACTGGTTAGTTCATAATGTTGTTCCACCTATAGGGTTGAAGATCCCTTTAGCTCCTTGGGTACTTTCTCTAGCTCCTCCATTGGGAGCCCTGTGATCCATCCATTAGCTGACTGTGAGCATCCACTTCTGTGTTTGCTAGGCCCCGGCATAGTCTCACAAGAGACAGCTACATCTGGGTCCTTTCGATAAAATCTTGCTAGTATATGCAATGGTGTCAGCGTTTGGATGCTGATTATGGGGTGGATCCCTGGATATGGCAGTCTCTACATGGTCCATCCTTTCATCTCAGCTCCAAACTTTGTTTCTGTAACTCCTTCCATGGGTGTTTTGTTCCCACTTCTAAGGAGGGGCATAGTGTCCACACTTCAGTCTTCATTTTTCTTGAGTTTCATGTGTTTAGGAAATTGTATCTTATATCGTGGGTATCCTAGGTTTTGGGCTAGTATCCACTTATCAGTGAGTACATATTGTGTGAGTTCCTTTGTGATTGTGTTACCTCACTCAGGATGATGCTCTCCAGGTCCATTGATTTGGCTAGGAATTTCATAAATTCATTCTTTTTAATAGCTGAGTAGTACTCCATTGTGTAGATGTACCACATTTTCTGTATCCATTCCTCTGTTGAGGGGCATCTGGGTTCTTTCCAGTTTCTGGCTATTATAAATAAGGCTGCTATGAACATAGTGGAGCATGTGTCCTTCTTACCAGTTGGGGCTTCTTCTGGATATATGCCCAGGAGAGGTATTGCTGGATCCTCCGGTAGTACTATGTCCAATTTTCTGAGGAACCGCCAGACTGATTTCCAGAGTGGTTGTACAAGCCTGCAATCCCACCAACAATGGAGGAGTGTTCCTCTTTCTCCACATCCTTGCCAGCATCTGCTGTCACCTGAATTTTTGATCTTAGCCATTCTCACTGGTGTGAGGTGGAATCTCAGGGTTGTTTTGATTTGCATTTCCCTGATGATTAAGGATGTTGAACATTTTTTCAGGTGCTTCTCTGCCATTCGGTATTCCTCAGGTGAGAATTCTTTGTTCAGTTCTGAGCCCCATTTTTTAAGGGGGTTATTTGATTTTCTGAGGTCCACCTTCTTGAGTTCTTTATATATGTTGGATATTAGTCCCCTATCTGATTTAGGATAGGTAAAGATCCTTTCCCAGTCTGTTGGTGGTCTTTTTGTCTTATAGACAGTGTCTTTTGCCTTGCAGAAACTTTGGAGTTTCATTAGGTCCCATTTGTCAATTCTCGATCTTACAGCACAAGCCATTGCTGTTCTGTTCAGGAATTTTTCCCCTGTGCCCATATCTTCAAGGCTTTTCCCCACTTTCTCCTCTATAAGTTTCAGTGTCTCTGGTTTTATGTGAAGTTCCTTGATCCACTTAGATTTGACCTTAGTACAAGGAGATAAGTATGGATCGATTCGCATTCTTCTACATGATAACAACCAGTTGTGCCAGCACCAATTGTTGAAAATGCTGTCTTTCTTCCACTGGATGGTTTTGGCTCCCTTGTCGAAGATCAAGTGACCATAGGTGTGTGGGTTCATTTCTGGGTCTTCAATTCTATTCCATTGGTCCACTTGTCTGTCTCTATACCAGTACCATGCAGTTTTTATCACAATTGCTCTGTAGTAAAGCTTTAGGTCAGGCATGGTGATTCCACCAGAGGTTCTTTTATCCTTGAGAAGAGTTTTTGCTATCCTCGGTTTTTTGTTATTCCAGATGAATTTGCAAATTGCTCCTTCTAATTCGTTGAAGAATTGAGTTGGAATTTTAATGGGGATTGCATTGAATCTGTAGATTGCTTTTGGCAAGATAGCCATTTTTACAATGTTGGTCCTGCCAATCCATGAGCATGGGAGATCTTTCCATCTTCTGAGATCTTCTTTAATTTCTTTCTTCAGGGACTTGAAGTTTTTATCATACAGATCTTTCACTTCCTTCGTTAGAGTCACGCCGAGATATTTTATATTATTTGTGGCTATTGAGAAGGGTGTTGTTTCCCTAATTTCTTTCTCAGCCTGTTTATTCTTTGTGTAGAGAAAGGCCATTGACTTGTTTGAGATAATTTTATATCCAGCTACTTCACCGAAGCTGTTTATCAGGTTTAGGAGTTCTCTGTTGGAATTTTTAGGGTCACTTATATATACTATCATATCATCTGCAAAAAGTGATATTTTGACTTCCTCTTTTCCAATTTGTATCCCCTTGATCTCCTTTTGTTGTCGAATTGCTCTGGCTAATACTTCAAGTACTATGTTGAAAAGGTAGGGAGAAAGTGGGCAGCCTTGTCTAGTCCCTGATTTTAGTGGGATTGCTTCCAGCTTCTCTCCATTTACTTTGATGTTGGCTACTGGTTTGCTGTAGATTGCTTTTATCATGTTTAGGTATTGGCCTTGAATTCCTGATCTTTCCAGAACTTTTATCATGAATGGGTGTTGGATCTTGTCAAATGCTTTTTCTGCATCTAACGAGATGATCATGTGGTTTTTGTCTTTGAGTTTGTTTATATAATGGATTACATTGATGGATTTTCGTATATTAAACCATCCCTGCATCCCTGGAATAAAACCTACTTGGTCAGGATGGATGATTGCTTTAATGTGTTCTTGGATTCGGTTAGCGAGAATTTTATTAAGGATTTTTGCATCGATGTTCATAAGAGAAATTGGTCTGAAGTTCTCTATCTTTGTTGGATCTTTCTGTGGTTTAGGTATCAGAGTAATAGTGGCTTCATAAAATGAGTTGGGTAGAATACCTCCTACTTCTATTTTGTGAAATAGTTTGTGCAGAACTGGAATTAGATCTTCTTTGAAGGTCTGATAGAACTCTGCACTAAACCCGTCTGGTCCTGGGCTTTTTTTGGCTGGGAGACTATTAATAACTGCTTCTATTTCTTTAGGGGATATGGGACTGTTTAGAAGGTCAACTTGATCCTGATTCAACTTTGGTACCTGGTATCTGTCCAGAAATTTGTCCATTTCGTCCAGGTTTTCCAGTTTTGTTGAGTATAGCCTTTTGTAGAAGGATCTGATGGTGTTTTGGATTTCTTCAGGATCTGTTGTTATGTCTCCCTTTTCATTTCTGATTTTGTTAATTAGGATTTTGTCCCTGTGCCCTTTAGTGAGTCTAGCTAAGGGTTTATCTATCTTGTTGATTTTCTCAAAGAACCAACTCCTCGTTTGGTTAATTCTTTGAATAGTTCTTCTTGTTTCCACTTGGTTGATTTCACCCCTGAGTTTGATTATTTCCTGCCGTCTACTCCTCTTGGGTGAATTTGCTTCCTTTTTTTCTAGAGCTTTTAGATGTGTTGTCAAGCTGCTAGTATGTGCTCTCTCCCGTTTTTTCTTGAAGGCACTCATAGCTATGAGTTTCCCTCTTAGAAATGCTTTCATTGTGTCCCAAAGGTTTGGGTACGTTGTGGCTTCATTTTCATTAAACTCTAAAAAGTCTTTAATTTCTTTCTTTATTCCTTCCTTGACCAAGGTATCATTGAGAAGAGTGTTGTTCAGTTTCCATGTGAATGTTGGCTTTCTGTTATTTATTTTGTTATTGAAGATCAGCCTTAGTGCATGGTGATCTGATAGGATACATGGGACAATTTCAATATTTTTGAATCTGTTGAGGCCTGATTTGTGACCTATTATGTGGTCAATTTTGGAGAAGGTACCATGAGGTGCTGAGAAGAAGGTATATCCTTTTGTTTTAGGGTAAAATGTTCTGTAGATATCTGTCAGATCCATTTGTTTCATCACTTCTGTTAGTTTCAGTGTGTCCCTGTTTAGTTTCTGTTTCCATGATCTGTCCATTGGTGAAAGTGGTGTGTTGAAGTCTCCCACTATTATTGTGTGAGGCGCAATGTGTGCTTTGAGCTTTACTAAAGTTTCTTTAGTGAATGTGGCTGCTCTTGTATTTGGAGCATAGATATTCAGAATTGAGAGTTCCTCTTGGAGGATTTTACCTTTGATGAGAATGAAGTGTCCCTCCTTGTCTTTTTTGATGACTTTGGGTTGGAAGTCAATCTTATCAGATATTAGGATGGCTACTCCTGCTTGTTTCTTCATACCATTTGCTTGGAAAATTGTTTTCCAGCCTTTCATTCTGAGGTAGTGTCTATCTTTTTCTCTGAGATGAGTTTCCTGTAAGCAGCAAAATGTTGGGTCTTGTTTGTGTAGCCAGTTTGTTAGTCTATGTCTTTTTATTGGCGAGTTGAGACCATTGATGTTAAGAGATATTAAGGAAAAGTAATTGTTGCTTCCTGTTATTTTAGTTGTTAAAGGTGGCATTCTGTTCTTGTGGCTGTCTTCTTTTAGGTTTGTTGAGGGATTACCTTCTTCTTTTTTCTAGGGCGTTGTTCCCGTTCTTGTATTGGTTTTTTTCTGTTATTATCCTTTGAAGGGCTGGATTCGTGGAGAGATAATGCGTGAATTTGGTTTTGTCGTGGAATACTTTGGTTTCTCCCTCTATGATAATTGAGAGTTTGGCTGGGTATAGTAGCCTGGGCTGCAGTTTGTGTTCTCTTAGTGTCTGTATAACATCTGTCCAGGCTCTTCTGGCTTTCATAGTCTCTGGTGAAAAATCTGGTGTAATTCTGATAGGCTTGCCTTTATATGTTACTTGACCTTTTTCCCTTACTGCTTTTAGTATTCTATCTTTATTTAGTGCATTTGATGTTCTGATTATTATGTGTCAGGAGGAATTTCTTTTCTGGTCCAGTCTATTTGGAGTTCTGTAGGCTTCTTGTATGTTCATATGCATCTCATTCTTTAGATTTGGGAAGTTTTCTTCAATAATTTTGTTGAAGATGTTTGCTGGACCTTTGAGTTGAAAATCTTCATTCTCATCCACTCCTATTATCCGTACGTTTGGTCTTCTTATTGTGTCCTGGATTTCCTGGATATTTTGAGTTAGGATCTTTTTGCATTTTCCATTTTCTTTGATTGTTGTGCCGATGTTCTCTATGGAATCTTCTGCACCTGAGATTCTCTCTTCCATCTCTTGTATTCTGTTGCTGATGCTCAAATCTATGGTTCCAGATTTCTTTCCTAGGGTTTCTATCTCTAGTGTTGCCTCGCTTTGAGTTTTCTTTATTGTGTCTACTTCCCTTTTTAGGTCTAGTATGGTTTTGTTCATTTCCATCACCTGTTTGTATGTTTTTTCCTCTTTTTCTGTAAGGACTTCTACCTGTTTGATTGTGTTTTCCTGTTTTTCTTTAAGGACTTGTAACTCTTTAGCAGTGTTCTCCTGTATTTCTTTAAGTGATTTATTAAAGTCCTTCTTGATGTCCTCTACCATCATCATGAGATATGCTTTTAAATCTAGGTCTAGGTTCTCAGGTGTGTTGGGGTTCCCTGGACTGGGCGAAGTGGGTGTGCTGGGTTCTGGTGATGGTGAGTGGTCTTGGTTCCTGTTAGTAAGATTCCTCCGTTTACCTTTCGCCATCTGGTAATCTCTGGAGTTAGTAGTTATAGTTGACTCTGTTTAGAGATTGTTCTTCTGGTGATTCTGTTACCGTCTATCAGCAGACCTGGGAGACAGATTCTCTCCTCTGAGTTTCAGTGCTCAGAGCACTCTCTGCTGGCAAGCTCTCTTACAGGGAAGGTGCGCAGATATCTTGTATTTGGACCTCCTCCTGGCCGAAGAAGAAGGCCCAAAACAGGACCTTTCTCAGACACTGTGTTGCTTTGGCAGTTCCCAGGTGGTACAGACTCTCACCTAAGCAGACTAAATTCCTAAGTTCCTTGGAGTTCCGGGACCAAGATGGCGACCGCTGCTGCTGTGGCTTAGGCCGCCTCCCCTGCCGGGTGGGCACCTGTCCTCCGGTCCGGAAGGTGGCCGGCTGTCCCCGGCCCACACAGGGTGCTGCCTCAGCGCCTCTGTGCTTCTGCCTGTTCCAGAAGCTGTCAGGTTCTCTGGCGCACCCTCTCACCTGTTCAGACTAATTTCCTAAGTTCGGCGGGTCCCGGACCAAGATGGCGACCGCTGCTGCTGTGGCTTAGGCTGCCTCCCCAGCCGGGTGGGCACCTGTCCTCTGGTCCGGAAGGTGGCCGGCTGTCCCCGGCCCACACAGGGTGCTGCCTCAGCGCCTCTGTGCTTCTGCCTGTTCCAGAGGCTGTCAGGTTCTCTGGCGCACCCTCTCACCTGTTCAGACTAATTTCCTAAGTTCGGCGGGTCCCGGACCAAGATGGCGACCGCTGCTGCTGTGGCTTAGGTCGCCTCCCCAGCCGGGCGGGCACCTGTCCTCCGGTCCGGAAGGTGGCCGGCTGTCCCCGGCCCACACAGGGTGCTGCCTCAGCCCCTCTGTGCTTCTGCCTGTTCCAGAGGCTGTCAGGTTCTCTGGCGCACCCTCTCACCTGTTCAGACTAATTTCCTAAGTTCGGCGGGTCCCGGACCAAGATGGCGACCGCTGCTGCTGTGGCTTAGGCTGCCTCCCCAGCCGGGCGGGCACCTGTCCTCCGGTCCAGACGGTGGCTGGCTGTCCCCGGCCCACAAAGGGTGCTGCCTCAGTGCCTCTGTGCTTCCGCCTGTTCCAGAAGCTGTCAGGTTCTCTGGCGCACCCTCTCACCTGTTCAGGACAGCTGTGTTCTAAGTAGTAAATAATCTGCACATGTGCAGGGGCAGTTTTCCCGCCATGTGCTCTGCCTTTCTCGTGATGACAACTGGGTCGATGGGTTGCAGCCAATCAGGGAGTGACACGTCCTAGGGGGAGGATAATTCTCCTTAAAAGGGACGGGGTACTGGCATTCCCTCTCTTCGTCTCTTCGTCTCTTTCTCTTCGTCTTTACCTCTGCTCTTTCCTCTGCTCTCTGCCTCTCTCCCTCTCTGCCCCTATCTCTGCGTCTCTTTGCGTCTCTCTCTCTCTTCCTCTCTGCCTCTCTCTGCCGCGCTCTTCCTCTCTTGCTCCTGAGTAAGCAATAAAGCTTTGCCACAGAAGATTCTGGCTTGTTGCGTCTTTCCTGGCCGGTCGCGAACGCTCGTAAGAGCACACATTGCACCTCACACAATAATAGTGGGAGGCTTCAACACACCACTTTCACCAATGGACAGATCATGGAAACAGAAACTAAACAGGGACACAGTGAAACTAACAGAAGTTATGAAACAAATGGACTTAACAGATATCTACAGAAAATTTTATCCTAAAACAAAAGGATATACATTCTTTTCAGCACCTCATGGTACCTTCTGCAAAATTGACCACATAATTGGTCACAAAACAAGCCTCAATATTTACAAAAATATTGAAATTGTCTCAGGTATCCTATCAGATCACCATGGACTAAGGCTCATCTTCAATAACAAAGTAAATAATAGAAAGTCAACATTCACGTAGAAACTGAACAACACTCTCCTCATTGATACCTTGGTCAAGGAAGGAATAAAGAAAGAAATTAAGGACTTTTTGGAGTTTAATGAAAATGAAGCCACAACATACCCAAACTTATGGGACACAATGAAAGCATTTCTAAGAGGAAAACTCATAGCTCTGAGTGTTTCCAAAAAGAAACTAGATTGAACACACATTAGCAGATTGACAAAACACCTAAAAGCTCAAGAACAAAGGAAACAAATTCACCCAAGAGGAGTAGATGGCAGGAAATAATCAAACTCAGGGGTGAAATCAACCAAGTGGAAACAGGAAGAACTATTCAAAGAATCAACCAAATGAGGAGCTGGTTCTTTGAGAAAATCAACAAGATAGATAAACCCTTAGCCAGACTCACCAGAGGGCACAGGGAAAGCATCATAATTAACAAAATCAGAAATGAAAAGGGCGACATAACAACAGATCCTGAAGAAATCCAAAACACCATCAGATCCTTCTACAAAAGGCTATACTCAAACAAACTGGAGAACCTGGATGAAATGGACAAGTTTCTAGACAGATACCAGGTATCAAAGTTAAATCAAGATCAGGTTAATGATCTAAACAGTCCTATATCCCCTAAAGAAATAGAAGCAGTCATTAATAGTATCCCAATCAAATAAAGCCCAGGACCAGATGGGTTTAGTGCAGAGTTCTATCAGACCTTCAAAGAAGATCTAATCCCAGTTCTTCACAAACTATTCCACAAAATAAAAACAGAAGGTACTCTACCCAACTCATTCTATGAAGCTACAATTACTCTTATACCTAAACCACAAAAAGACCCAACAAAGATGGAGAACTTCAGACCAATTTCTCTTATGAATATCGATGCAAAAATTCTCAATAAAGTTCTCACTAACCAAGTCCAAGAACACATCAAAACAATCATCCATCCTGACCAAGTATGTTTCATCCCAGGGATGCAGGGATGGTTCAATATACTGAAATCCATCAACGTAATCCAGTATATAAACAAACTCAAAGACAAAAACCACATGATCATCTCGTTAGATGCTGAGAAATCATTTGACAAAATCCAACACCCATTCATGATAAAAGTCTTGGAAAGATCAGGAATTCAAGGCCCATACCTAAACATGATAAAAGCAATCTACAGCAAACCAGTAGCCAACATCAATGTAAATGGTGAGAAGCTAGAAGAAATACCCCTAAAATCAGGGACTAGACAAGGCTGTCCACTCTCTCCCTACCTATTCAAAATGGTAACTGAAGTACTAGATAGAGCAATTAGACAACAAAAGGAGATCAAGGTGATACAAATTGGAAAGGAAGAAGTCAAAATATCACTTTTTGCAGATGATATGAGAGTATATATAAGTAACCCTAAAAATTCCACCAGAGAACTCCTAAGCCTGATAAACAGCTTCAGTGAAGTAGCTGGATATAAAATTATCTCAAACAAGTCAATGGCCTTTCTGTACACAAAGGATAAACAGGCTGAGAAAGAAATTAGGGAAACAACACCCTTCTCAATAGTCACAAATAATATAAAATACCTTGGCGTGACTCTAACTAAGGAAGTGAAAGATCTATATGATAAGAACATTAAGTCTCTGAAGAAAGAAATTAAAGCAGATCTCAGAAGATGGAAAGATCTCCCATGCTCATGGATTGGCAGAATCAATATTGTAAAAATGGCTATCTTGCAAAATGCAATCTACAGATTCAATGCAATCCCCATCAAAATTCCAACTCAATTCTTCAATGAATTAGAAGAATTCATTGAATTAGGGCAATCTACAAATTCATCTGGAATAGCAAAAAACCTAGAATAGCAAAAACTCTTTTCAAGGCTAATAGAAGCTCTGGTGGAATCACCATGCCTGACCTAAAGCTGTACTACAGAGTAATTGTGATAAAAACTGCATGGTACTGGTATAGAGACAGACAAGTAGACCAATGGAACAGAATTGAAGACCCTGAGATGAACCCACACACCTATGGTCACTTGATCTTTGACAAGGGAGCTAAAACCATCCGGTGGAAAAAAGAAAGGATTTTCAACAAATGGTGCTGGCACAACTGGTGGTTATCATGTAGAAGAATGCAAATTGATCCATTCCTATCTCCTTGTACTAAGGTCAAATCTAAGTGGATTAAGGAACTCCACATAAAACCAGAGACACTGAAACTTATAGAGGAGAAAGTAGGGAAAAGCCTCAAAGATATGAGTACAGGGAAAAATTCCTGAATAGAGCAGCAATGGCTCTTGCTGTAAGATCGAGAATCGATAAAAATCGACCTCATAAAGTTGCAAAGCTTCTTCAAAGCAAAAGACAGTGTCAATAAGACAAAAAGACCACCAACAGATTAGGAAAGGATCTTAACCTATCCTAAATCGGATAGGGGACTAATATCCAATATATATAAAGAACT
This sequence comes from Mus musculus, assembly GCF_000001635.26. Lineage (NCBI taxonomy): Eukaryota > Metazoa > Chordata > Mammalia > Rodentia > Muridae > Mus > Mus musculus. The sequence goes on from NC_000084.6 coordinate 85,921,103, forward strand.
CAAGAAGGTGGACTCCAGAAAATCAAATAACCCTATTAAAAAATGGGGCTCAAAACTGAACAAAGAATTCTCACCTGAGGAATACCGAATGGCAGAGAAGCACCTGAAAAATGTTCAACATCCTTAATCATCAGGGAAATGCAAATCAAAACATCCCTGAGATTCCACTTTACTCCTGTCAGAATGGCTAAGATCAAAAATTCAGGTGACAGCAGATGCTGGTGAGGATGTGGAGAAAGAGGAACACTCCTCCATTGTTGGTGGGATTGCAAGCTTGTACAACCACTCTGGAAAATAAGTTTGGTGGTTCCTCAGAAAATTGGACATAGTACTACTGGAGGATCCTGCAATACCTCTACTGGGCATTGATCCAGAAGATGTCCCAACTGGTAAGAAGGACACATGTTCCACTATATTCATAGCAGCCTTATTTATAATAGCCAGAAGCTGGATAGAACCCAGATTCCCCTCAACAGAGGAATGGATACAGAAAATGTGGTAAATTTACACAATGGAGTACTACTCAGCTATTAAAAAGAATGAATTTATGAAATTCCTAGGCAAATGGATGGACCTGGAGGGCATCACCCTGAGTGTGGTAACACAATCACAAAAGACCTCACATAATATTTACTCACTGATGAGTGGATATTAGCCCAAAAACTTAGGATACTCAAGATTCAATGTAATCCACTATATAAACAAACTCAAAGACAAAAAAACCACATGATCATCTCGTTAGATGCTGAGAAATCATTTGACAAAATCCAACACCCATTCATGATAAAAGTCTTGGAAAAATCTGGAATTCAAGGCCCATACCTAAACATGATAAAAGCAATCTACAGCAAACCAGTAGCCAACATCAATGTAAATGGTGAGAAGCTAGAAGAAATACCCCTAAAATCAGGGACTAGACAAGGCTGTCCACTCTCTCCCTACCTATTCAAAATTGTAACTGAAGTACTAGATAGAGCAATTAGACAACAAAAGGAGATCAAGGTGATACAAATTGGAAAGGAAGAAGTCAAAATATCACTTTTTGCAGATGATATGAGAGTATATATAAGTAACCCTAAAAATTCCACCAGAGAACTCCTAAGCCTGATAAACAGCTTCAGTGAAGTAGGTGGATATAAAATTAACTCAAACAAGTCAATGGCCTTTCTGTACACAAAGGATAAACAGGCTGAGAGAGAAATTAGGGAAACAACACCCGTCTCAATAGTCACAAATAATATAAAATACCTTGGCGTGACTCTAACTAAGGAAGTGAAAGATCTATATGATAAGAACATTAAGTCTCTGAAGAAAGAAATTAAAGCAGATCTCAGAAGATGGAAAGATCTCCCATGCTCATGGATTGGCAGAATCAATATTGTAAAAATGGCTATCTTGCAAAATGCAATCTACAGATTCAATGCAATCCCCATCAAAATTCCAACTCAATTCTTCAATGAATTAGAAGAATTCATTGAATTAGGGCAATCTACAAATTCATCTGGAATAGCAAAAAACCTAGAATAGCAAAAACTCTTTTCAAGGCTAATAGAAGCTCTGGTGGAATCACCATGCCTGACCTAAAGCTGTACTACAGAGTAATTGTGATAAAAACTGCATGGTACTGGTATAGAGACAGACAAGTAGACCAATGGAACAGAATTGAAGACCCAGAGATGAACCCACACACCTATGGTCACTTGATCTTTGACAAGGGAGCTAAAACCATCCGGTGGAAAAAAGAAAGGATTTTCAACAAATGGTGCTGGCACAACTGGTGGTTATCATGTAGAAGAATGCAAATTGATCCATTCCTATCTCCTTGTACTAAGGTCAAATCTAAGTGGATTAAGGAACTCCACATAAAACCAGAGACACTGAAACTTATAGAGGAGAAAGTAGGGAAAAGCCTCAAAGATATGAGTACAGGGAAAAATTCCTGAATAGAGCAGCAATGGCTCTTGCTGTAAGATCGAGAATCGATAAAAATCGACCTCATAAAGTTGCAAAGCTTCTTCAAAGCAAAAGACAGTGTCAATAAGACAAAAAGACCACCAACAGATTAGGAAAGGATCTTAACCTATCCTAAATCGGATAGGGGACTAATATCCAATATATATAAAGAACTCAAGAAGGTGGACTCCAGAAAATCAAATAACCCTATTAAAAAATGGGGCTCAAAACTGAACTAAGAATTCTCACCTGAGGAATACCGAATGGCAGAGAAGCACCTGAAAAATGTTCAACATCCTTAATCATCAGGGAAATGCAAATCAAAACATCCCTGAGATTCCACTTTACTCCTGTCAGAATGGCTAAGATCAAAAATTCAGGTGACAGCAGATGCTGGTGAGGATGTGGAGAAAGAGGAACACTCCTCCATTGTTGGTGGGATTGCAAGCTTGTACAACCACTCTGGAAATCAGTCTGGTGGTTCCTCAGAAAATTGGACATAGTACTACTGGAGGATCCTGCAATACCTCTACTGGGCATTGATCCAGAAGATGTCCCAACTGGTAAGAAGGACACATGTTCCACTATATTCATAGCAGCCTTATTTATAATAGCCAGAAGCTGGATAGAACCCAGATTCCCCTCAACAGAGGAATGGATACAGAAAATGTGGTAAATTTACACAATGGAGTACTACTCAGCTATTAAAAAGAATGAATTTATGAAATTCCTAGGCAAATGGATGGACCTGGAGGGCATCACCCTGAGTGTGGTAACACAATCACAAAAGACCTCACATAATATTTACTCACTGATGAGTGGATATTAGCCCAAAAACTTAGGATACTCAAGATTCAATGTAATCCACTATATAAACAAACTCAAAGACAAAAAAACACATGATCATCTCGTTAGATGCTGAGAAATCATTTGACAAAATCCAACACCCATTCATGATAAAAGTCTTGGAAAGATCTGGAATTCAAGGCCCATACCTAAACATGATAAAAGCAATCTACAGCAAACCAGTAGCCAACATCAATGTAAATGGTGAGAAGCTAGAAGAAATACCCCTAAAATCAGGGACTAGACAAGGCTGTCCACTCTCTCCCTACCTATTCAAAATTGTAACTGAAGTACTAGATAGAGCAATTAGACAACAAAAGGAGATCAAGGTGATACAAATTGGAAAGGAAGAAGTCAAAATATCACTTTTTGCAGATGATATGAGAGTATATATAAGTAACCCTAAAAATTCCACCAGAGAACTCCTAAGCCTGATAAACAGCTTCAGTGAAGTAGGTGGATATAAAATTAACTCAAACAAGTCAATGGCCTTTCTGTACACAAAGGATAAACAGGCTGAGAGAGAAATTAGGGAAACAACACCCGTCTCAATAGTCACAAATAATATAAAATACCTTGGCGTGACTCTAACTAAGGAAGTGAAAGATCTGTATGATAAGAACTTCAAGTCTCTAAAGAAAAAAATTAAAGCAGATCTCAGAAGATGGAAAGATCTCCCATGCTCATGGATTGGCAGGATCAACATTGTAAAAATGGCTATCTTGCCAAAAGCAGTCTACAGATTCAATGCAATCCCCATCAAAATTCCAACTCAATTCTTCAACGAATTAGAGAGGGCAATCGGCAGATTCATCTGGAATAACAAAAAAACGAGGATAGCAGAAACTCTTCTCAAGGATAAAAGAACCTCTGGTGGAATCACCATGCTGGACCTAAAACTGTACTACAGAGAAATTGTGATCAAAACTGCATGGTACTGGTATAGTGACAGACAAGTAGACCAATGGAACAGAATTGAAGACCCAGAGATGAACCCACACACCTATGGTCACTTGATCTTTGACAAGGGAGCTAAAACCATCCAGTGGAAAAAAGACAGCATTTTCAACAAATGGTGCTGGCACAACTGGAGGTTATCATGTAGAAGAATGCGAATTGATCCATTTCTATCTCCTTGTATTAAGGTCAAATCTAAGTGGATTAAGGAACTCCACATAAAACCAGAGACACTGAAACTTATAGAGGAGAAAGTAGGGAAAAGCCTCAAAGATATGGGTACAGGGGAAAAATTCCTGAATAGAACAGCAATGGCTTGTGCTGTAAGATCAAGAATCAATAAATGGGACCTCATAAAATTGCAAAGCTTCTGCAAAGCAAAAGACACCGTCAATAAAACAAAAAGGCCACCAACAGATTGGGAAAGGATCTTTACCTATCCCAAATCGGATAGGGGACTAATATCCAATATATATAAAGAACTCAAGAGGTGGACTCCAGAAAATCAAATAACCCCATTAAAAAATGGGGCTCAGAGCTGAACAAAGAATTCTCACCTGAGGAATACCGAATGGCAGAGAAGCACCTGAAAAAATGTTCAACATCCTTAATCATCAGGGAAATGCAAATCAGAACAACACTGAGATTCCACTTCACTCCAGTCAGAATGGCAAAGATCAAAAACTCAGGTGACAGCAGATGCTGGCGAGGATGTGGAGAAACGGGAACACTCCTCCATTGTTGGTGGGATTGCAAGCTTGTACAACCACTCTGGAAATCAGTCTGGTGGTTCCTCAGAAAATTGGACATAGTATTACTGGAGGATCCAGCAATACCTCTCCTGGGCATATATCCAGAAGATGTCCCAACTGGTAAGAAGAACACATGCTCCACTCTGTTCATAGCAGCCTTGTTTATAATAGCCAGAAGCTGGAAAGAACTCAGATGTCCCTCAACAGAGGAATGGATACAGAAAATGTGGTACATTTACACAATGGAATACTACTCAGCTATTTAAAAAAATGAATTTATGAAATTCCTAGGCAAATGGATGGACCTGGAGGGTATCATCCTGAGTGAAGTAACCCAATCAGAAAGGAACTCGCACAATATGTACTCACTGATAAGTGGATATTAGCCTAGAAACTTAGGATAACCAAGATAAAAGATACAACTTGCCAAACGCATGAAATTCAAGAAGAACGAAGACCAAAGTGTGGACACTTTACCCTTTCTTAGAAATGGGAACAAAACACCCATAGAAGGAGTTACAGAGACAAAATTTGGAGCTGTGACGAAAGGATGGACCATCTAGTGATTGCCATATGCAGGGATCCATCCCATAATCAGCTTCCAAATCCTGACACCATTGCATACACTAGCAAGATTTCGCTGAAAGGACCCAGATATAGCTCTCTCTTGTGAGACTATGCTGGGGCCTAGCAAACACAGAAGTGGATGATCACAGTCAGCTATTGGATGGGTCACACGGCCCCTAATGGAGGAGCTAGAGAAATTACCCAAGGAGCTAAAGGGAACTGCAACCCTATATATGGAACAACAATATGAACTAACCAGTACCCGGGAGCTCTTGTCTTTAGCTGCATATGTATCAAAAGATGGCCTAGTCGGCCATCACTGCAAAGAGAGGCACATTGGACTTGCAAACTTTATATGCCCCAGTACATGGGAACGCCAGGGCCAAAAAGGGGGAGTGGGTGGTTAGGGGGTTGGGGGGGTGGGTATGGGGGACCTTTGGGATAGCATAGAAAATGTAAACGAGGAAAATACCTAATTAAAAAAAAAGATTTAAGATACAATTTGCTAAACGCATGAAACTCAAGAAGAACGAAGACCAATGTGTGGATACTGTGCCCCTTCTTAGAATTGGGAACAAAACACCCATGGAAAGAGTTACAGAGACAAAGTTTGGAGCTGTGACGAAATGATGGACCATCTAGAGACTGCCATATCCAGGGATCCATCCCATAATCAGCTTCCAAATGCTGACACCTTTGCATACACTAGCAAGATCTTGCTGAAAAGACCCAGATATAGCTGTCTCTTGTGAGACTTTGCCGGGGCCTAGGAAACACAGAAGTAGATGCTCACAGTCAGCTATTGGATGGATCACAGGGCCCCCAACGGAGGAGCTTGAGAAAGTACCCAAGGAGCTAAAGGGATCTGCAACCCTATAGGTGGAACAACATTATCAACTAACCAGTACCCCTGAGCTCTTGACTCTAGCTGCATATGTATCAAATGATGGCCTAGTCGGCCATCACTGGAAAGAGAGTCCCATTGGACTTGCAAACTTTATATACGCCAGTACAGGGGAACGCCAGGGCCAAAAAGTTGGGGTAGGTGGGTGGGAGGGTAAGGGGGAACTTTTGGGATAGCTTTGAAAATGTCCATGAGGAAAATACAAAAGAAAAAAAAGAAAAGAAATAGATTTCCATGTACCGATTTCTATATCCTCAGTATAGTGGTTGTGCTAAATATTTTCCTTCCTACCTAACAGCTGTTTCTTTATATTATAGTGGTATAAATATTAATGTAGATTTCAGAAGAATTCATTGTTATTTTATGATTTGATATACATATAAGTAGTGGATATTGAGATAAAGCTAGTTTGGAATTAGCATGTTATTTATGAATATGAAATGTGATGCCATTAGTAATAATTTAGCTAGTTATGTATTTTAAAGAAAGAGTGCCAGGCGTGGTGGCACACACCATTAATTCCAGCACTTGGGAGGCAAAGGCAGGAAGATTTCTCAGTTTGAGGCCAGCCTGGTCTACAAAGTGAGTTCCAGGACAGCCAGGGCTACACAGAGAAATCCTGTCTCAAACAAACAAACAAACAAACAAACAAACAAAACCAACCAAAAAAAAAAAAGAGAAATAACTTGACCTGTTGTCACAATCCATATACCAAACTGAGACATGTCCATTGATACGTACCTAAAGATACACTTTGACATGATTTTTACCCTATTGCACATTACTCAGGATACAGTGTTTGAACAAGCATTTTAGCCACAACAGATGACTGGATATAGTTAATGGAACTTGGAGTGAATATTGAAACAATATTATGCTCACAGTCAGCTAATGGATGGATCACAGGGCTCCCAATGGAGGAGCTAGAGAAAGTAGCCAAGGAGCTAAAGGGATCTGCAACCCTATAGGTGGAACAACACTATGAACTAACCAGTACCCCGGAGCTCTTGACTCTAGCTGCATATGTATCAAAAGATGGCCTAGTCGGCCATCACTGGAAAGAGAGGCCCATAGGACATGCAAACTTTATATGCCCCAGTACAGGGGAACGCCAGTGCCAAAAAGGGGGAGTGGGTGGGTAGGGGAGTGGGGGTGGGTGGGTATGGGGGACTTTTGGTATAGCATTGGAAATGTAAATGAGCTAAATACCTAATAAAAATGGAAAAAAATCTGAAAAAAAAAGATTGTAAAGAAAAAAAAAAAGAAACAATATTATAATATTGTACCTGTAATGGAAGGTTTGGCAGTAGTAGTTATATGATAAAAATAAGATCCTGGAGTGTAATATGGTTCAAATGGAAAAATGTTTCCTTTTTGTTTTTTCTTTTAAAATATATTTTCTTGTCATTTATTTTTCTTTAATATAATACATTCCAACTGCAGCGACCCCCTTTCCATTCCTCAGTCTCCAATTCTGCCTCTCCACTATTCCTCCATTTTCTTTAAAAAAAGATTAGGCATAACAGAAATATAAATCAAACACAACATAAAAGTTACAATAATGCTAGGCACAAACCCTAATATCAAGGCTGGACAAGAAACCCCAGTAGGAGGAAAAGTCTCAAAACCAGGGAAAGGAGTCAGAGACATCTCCATCAAATGTTCTGAGTCCGACAAGAGCCCCAAGCTACACAACCATAACATATATGTTGAGGACTTGGTGCACACACAGATAGGCCCTGTGCTTGGTGCTTTAGTCTCTATGTGACCCTTTGAACCCTGCTTAGTTGATTTTGTGGACTCTCTTCTGTGGTGCCCTTGACCCCTCTGGCTCCTAGAATACTGCCTCCCCTTCTTCTCTAGGGTTCCACAACGCTGTGGATCTATGAGTCTTCTCCCATCAGTTGTTGGTGGAAGCTACTCTGATGATGATTGGGATAGTCACTCAGCTATGAGTATAGCAGAATACCATTATGAATACAACTGTACCATGGATATTCTGAACTGCTTCTGCTAATATCCACTTATCAGTGAGTGCATATCATGTGTGTTCTTTTGTGATTGGTTTAATTCACTCAGGATAATATTTTCTAGTTTCATCCACTTCCCTAAGAACTTCATAAAGTCATTGTTTGTAATAGCTGATTAGTACTTCATTATGGAAATGCACCACATTTTCTGTATCCATTCCTCTGTTGAAGAACATCTGGGTTTTTTACAGCTTCTGTCTATTATAAATAAGGCTACTATGAACATAGTGGAGCATGTGTCCTTGTTATATGTTGGAGCATCGTCTGGGTATATACCCAGGAGTGGTATAACTGGGTCTTCAGGTAATACTAAGTCCAATTTTCTGAGGAACCACCACATTGATTTCCAGAGTGGTTGTACCAGTTTGCAATCCCACCAACAATGTAGGAGTATTCCTCTTTCCCTACATTCTCACCAGCATCTGCTGTCACCTGAGTTTTTGATCTTAGCCATTCTGACTGGTGTGAGGTGGAATCTCATAGTTGTTTTTGATTTGCACTTCCAAGATGATTAAGCATGTTGAACATTTCTTTAAGTGCTTCTCAACCATTTGAGTTTCCTCAGTTTACAGACCAAATGAAGCTCAAGAAGAAAGAAGACCAAGTGTCAATACTTAAGTCCTTCTTAGGCTGGGTAACAAAATACTCACAGGAGCAAATACAGAATGTGGAACAGAGACTGAAGGAAAGGCCATCCAGAGACTTCCTCTCTTGGGGATCCATCCCATATAGTCACCAAACCCAGACACTATTGCAGATGGCAAGAATTGCTTGCTGACAGGATCCTGATAGAGCTATCTCCTGAGAGGCTCTGCCAGAGCCTGACAAATACAGAGGCAGAGATCCACAGTCAACCTTTTAACTGATTATAAGGTCCCAAATGGAAGAGTTAGAGAAAGGACTGAAGGATCTGAAGAGGTTTGCAGCCCCATAGGAAGAACAACAGTATCAACCAACCAGAGCTCACAGGGTCTAAACCACCAGCCAAGGAGTACACATGGATGAACCTATCGCTCCCCAGCCACATATGTAACAGAGGTTGCCTTGTTGGGCATCAATGGGAGAAGAGGCCCTTGGTCCCATGAAGGCTTGATGCCCCAGTGTAGGGGAATATGAGGGCAGGGAAGCAGGAGTAGGGGGGGGCATACCCTCATAGAAGCAGGAGGAGGGGGGATGAGATGGGGGTTTCTTGGGGGGAAATCAGGAAAGCAGATAACAGTTGAAATGTAAATAAATAAAATAACTAATAAAAATGACTAAGCATAAAAAATATATAGCTAAAATCTTAAATTATCTATTCTCCCATGCCCTTACCCAAGAGAAGTGAATGTTTGTTTATAAATGTAATGTTAACCATTTAATTTAAACAGCAAATAGAGATAGAAAGTAATGTAATAAAATAAATATACACTAAATATTTGATACAATAGTTTGATAAGTCTGTTTGCAATGATGTTTGAAATGCTCTTTGTTATCAGGGTCATTTGGAGTTAATTGGAGTCAGTGACTTTACCCTTGTGCAATTCTGTGAAAGATTTCTGTAAGTTATTCCTCTCTTTCCTTCCCAAGGTGATGTTTTTGGTGCTGCTCATTAAATGAGACATCAAAACATTTTCGTAAGGGAAAGGCAGAGAAACAGAGACAGACAGAATGTAAAGACACCTATAAGGAAAGCTCAATCTAAGTCCCATATAACAGAGAGACAGCCTTGACTGAAAACACTGTGAGGGAAAAGCCAAGAATCTAATTCTGCACTTGCTCATGGTCAGATGGCACAGAGCAGAAGTGCTTTGATTCCTATCATTAATGCAATATGGGCACTTGGTTGATGACTCTGCGTTTATCAGTCATGCCTTTATATCCATTACATTTTTGTAAGGAACGTGTGCGGCCCTGTGAATAATTTATAATAAATTAAACCTATACAACGTGTGTGTGTGTGTGTGTGTGTGTGTGTGTGTGTGTGATTTTCTTCATAGTCTAAATCATTTGATCCTCTTAAAGCTGCATTGAAAAGTGGTGGTAAACACCCACTGTTTGTCCACAGAAGCAAGTTCGGGTTTTCTGCAACAGAAGCAGATGCATTTCAACTACTGAGTGATCTCTTCAGTGATTCTGCCCTGCCCCCTTTAACATGAACTCTGGGGAATGAACCCATGCCTTTGTGTGTGTGAGGAAAACACTTTGCCAACTGACATTTCCTTTTGGCTCTGTTTATTTACTGTTTGAAACAGGGTCTTGTATAACCCAGGCTGGTCTTTAACTTGCTGTGAAGTACATGGTGATTTTGAACCTCTTAGACTCATGTGTTCTCTTTTTCAGGGCTGGAATTAAAGTGTGTGTAACTTAAATTATGAAGTGCTGGGGAGTGAACCAAGGACTTTTAACTTGCTAGGAAAGCACTCTAAAAGTGACCTGTACCCCCAGCTCAGTACTAAAGGTTTTAAAATGCACAGTACGTTGGCATTATGTGACACTGTGTACATCACTGCTATTCATCTCTTAAATGCCTTCATCTTCTCAACTGAATGCTATATGCATTGAAAACTGTCCCCGACTCTTCACCAGATATTCTCATCTTACTTCTGCCTCTGTGCACTTGGCTACTGTACATAACTCATGTATTTTCGTTTGGCAAGTTGCTCCTGAGTGGCTAATTTATTTTTCTTTCCATCCTAGGCACCTCCTCAGCTTCTGTTTCTGTATGGACCCATACCTGAACTTCTCATAGAGTCTTTGGTCCTATCTAGTTCCCTGCGTTAAATCACATAGGCTCTGTGTTCTGAAAAGAAGCTCACACTTTTAATTTGCTCGTCTAGGTTAACTATATCTTACTGCTACTGGTGAATTTAGGCAGAAAGCTGTTTTGTTCAAGGTATGAACAGTTGTGAACTAAAAATACTCTACAGGGGCATGCTCAGACCTCTGTCGAGTTTTCATTTATTCACCTCAACAGCAACATCTGTCTTTCTCTAAGAGTTAAAAGAGAAATAAACCCCATAACCTCTGCAGCATAGATAAAAGCCAAATGCCCTAGATTATCTTTGTTTACAAAACTGAAAGAAAACCAGCTGAAACTGAAACCTAAAAATGTCTTTTGCTATCACTGTTGTAAAGTCAGCTTCCAAATATTCCACATTTACATAACCTTGAGTACAAATTAGAAGAGACAACAGATACCGGGTACTTGTACAAATTGAAGAGTTCACAAAAGGCTTTTCTTTGTCTCCATGTGCTTATGAGTGCAGTTGTTCTGAGGACAGCAAGATGAAGAGGAAAAAAATAAGGAGGGAGAAAACCAAGGAGAAGAGAGGAGAGAGGGTGAGGAAAAGGAGGAAGAGAGGCATTTGGAGACTTGTCTAGGGCTAAAGTGCACAGCATCTGGAACACTATACCAGGCTGTATGTAGACTGTAGCTCTCCTCTTTGCATCCCAGTTAAAAAACACACTACTCTTATCTATTATAATAATAGGATTACAAAGTCTAAAATATTTTGTTGTAGTAATAATAATTGTAAAAATGTATAATGTGGTACAATTACATACAATAATGCATTATATATTTATATAAAATATAATTATTATCACTATTGTTTGCTGTTTTACAGTGTACTAAACAGTAGTTGCTAGAGTCTATCTTAATTCCAAATTTTTATGCCCTACCATATCCTTGTAATCTCTTAATGATGGTTCTGATTCCACAGGAACCTAGAAAACTTGAGTAGCCATTGAGTGAAGCATTTTTCTACTCAATGATGAAACAATACTAAATGTTGAATTGTTCTCTGTGAAGCAGTTTATGAGTAAAAGATAGGGAAAATAAAATTACTCACACATAGTTGAACATCACTCTCTTTGATCTTTATTTGTGTGGACATCATTAACTTAATTATCAAAACGCTAACACTTTCTTCTTTAGGTGATAATAATAATAAGGTTCATTAGAAATTAAATACAATCTATTAACAAACCTAAGGCTTGTTCATATATTCGAAGAATTTTAATGTACAACACCTTGATTTATTTCTTCAGAATAACATTTAGGTTGTAGAATTAAAAAGTACCAATTATACCAAAGATAATAGGATCCTAAATGTATTCTAAAAATTGTGTTTCTTCTTTCACATAACACATTTGTACTGGCTCAGAAGTATCTTATAGCATTATTACGTACAAGTTTTACCTATTTATCTATGAAGCAAAGTTATGTAACATGAAATAGTAATTAGGGTTGATAATATGAAAAACACACACATAATTGACTTTCAAATAGAACCCTAATTTGGGTTCTATTTGCAAAAGTGCCAACATACTACTGCATGTATCCACTGATAGACATTTGAGCTGGTTCCATATCTTCGAACCTGTGCACAGTGTTGCAATGTTCCCTGAAATGTCAATATCTTCAAACCCTGACTTTAGAGACTTTATATACATAACCAGTAGTGGAATTGCTGGATTCTATGGCAATTCTACATTTAATGCTTAGGGATCCCATAACTGTTTTCCATATTGAAATTATTAGTTCAGGACTTTATCAAATATGTGTAAAGATTTCCTTCTACCAATCAAATATCTTTGTAAATCCTCATTCAATTTTTTATTTCTGTTATATTCATGATAACAGGTATGAGAAAATAACTCATTTAAAGTTACAGTGCTCTTAATAATAAGAGCAGAAATCCACTTGCATTGTGTTTGTTTTCTTCTGTGCATTTATCTTTCCTTTATTTATCGTCTGATTATGTATCCTTTTAGAAGAAAATGAGTCTATATAGTCCATACATTTCCAAAAAGGATCTATCTTAGCTGCATAAGTTTCCATCATAATAAAGTGTAAAGGGCAAGAAGAAACACAGAAAGAGTAGGGGATACATATCTGTGTAGGCGGAGCTTATGGGAATAGTCATTATTAAAGAACTTCCAGAGTATCTATCTAGTTCAATGAGGTCCATTTGGACCTTATGACTTTGAATAGAAAGTACAATCACTTTGGATTTTTTTCTCTGTAGTAAGAAATGAAAATACTCATACATACTTAAACATATGATACACATATATTGAAATTTTCATACAGGCACACAGTATGAATTTGTCTTAACCATGTCCTTTCCTTGCTCTCTCCTTCCAACACTTGCCATAACCCTCTGCCATCACACCGGCCTAAACTTCATGTTCACATTTTAGATTAATAATTGTATTTCACAATACAGTGTTCACAATTAGGTCTCTCATGTGGTCATGAGTATGTAATTATTATTTTGGTGTAATTTCCCCCTATTCTCATCATTTGATAATATATGCATATTATCTACATTTATAAAATTAAAACACACTGTTTTTTTCAAAAACAATATTTTATTAGATATTTTCTTCATTTACATTTCAAATGCTATCCCGAAAGACCCCTATACCCTCCCATTGCCCTGTTCCCCAACCAACCCAATCCCGCTTCCTGGAACTGGCATTCTCCTTTAATGGGGCATATAATCTTCGCAAGACCAAGTGCTTCTCCTCCAAATGATGGCCAACTAGGCCATCTTTTGCTACATATGCAACTAGAGCCACAAGTCCCTCCCTGTGTTTTATGGATTGGTGGTTTAGTCCCAGGGAGCTCTGGGGTTACTGGTGAGTTCATATTTTTGTTCCTCCTACAGGGTTGCAGACCCCTTCAGCACCTTGGGTACTTTCTTTAGCTTCACCATTGGGGGCCCTGTGTTCCATCCAATAGATAACTGTGGGCATCCACCTCTGTATCTGCCAGGCACTGGCAAAGCCTCACAAGACACAGCTATATCAGGGTCCTGTCAGCAAAATCTTGCTGTCATATGCAATTGTGTCTGGGTTTGGTGGCTGTTTATGGGATGGATCCCTGGGTAGGGCAGTCTCTGGATGGTCCCTCATTCTGTCTCAGCTCCACACTTTGTCTCTGTAACTTCTTCCATGGGTATTTTGTTCTCCATTCTAAGGAGGAATGAAGTATCCACACTTTGGCCTTCCCTCTTCTTGAGTTTCATGTGTTTTGCAAATTGCATCTTGGGTATTCTAAGGTTCTGGGATAATATCTGCTTATCAGTGAGTGCATATCATGTGAGTTCTTTTGTGATTGTGTTACCTCAGGATGATATCCTCCAGATCCATCCATTTGCCTAAGAATTTCATAAATTCATTGTTTCTAATAGCGGACTAGTACTCCATTGTGTAAATGTACCACATTTTTCTGTATCCATTCCCCTGTTGAGGGACATCTGGGTTCTTTCCAGCTTCTGGCTATTATAAATAAGGCTGCTATGAACACAGTGGAACATATGTCCTTATTACAAGTTGGAACATCATCTGGATATATGCCAGGAGAGGTATTGCTGGATCTTCTGGTAGGACTATGTCCAATATTCTGAGGAAACCCCAGACTTATTTCCAGTGTGGTTTTACTTGCTTGGAATCCCACCAGCAATGGAGGAGTGTTCCTCTTTCTCCTCATCCTCCCTAGCATCTGCTGTCACCTGAATTTTTGATCTTAGCCATTCTGACTGGTGTGAGGTGGAATCTCAGGGTTGTTTTGATTTGCATTTCACTGATGATTAAGGATGTTGAACATTTTTCCAGGTGCTTCTCATCCATTCGGTATTCCTTAGTTGAGAATTCTCTGTTTAGCTCTGTACCCCATTTTTAATGGGGTTATTTGGTTTTCTAGAGTCCAGCTTTTTGAGTTCTTTGTATATATTGTATATTAGTCCCCTATTGGATTTAGGATAGGTAAAGATCCTTTCCCAATCTGTTGGTGGCCTTTTTGTCTTACTGACATTGAAACCCACTGTTTTTGATTCATGTATATGTTTATTACCTGCATTGGCAACTTCTGTTACATATAATATAGACCTATGCATCATTCATATGCTATCTTGTTAAGACCTAATCTGTCTCTAAATTGAGCACCTGTCTTCAGACCACCACTCAGGTTTTGAATGAAACAACACTTGCCACTTACTTGATAGATGGCATTTTCTCTTTGATGTTTTACAATTACTGTTCCCATTATTTCTGAAATATCTTACTCTATAATTACCTCAGTATAGTTAATGTCTTTGGGACTCAAGAGAGCACAAACAAACGGTCATTTGTTCCAATGTCAAATGGCAACCAGTAGAGATTAGTTCAAGATTTCCTCTTTGGTGACAGAGAAACAAATGAATCATGTCATTGACTTAGATAGGATTCTGGAACACACTTATGTTGACAGTGGTGTTTTTGGAACACCCCTATATTTGGACACTGATATGGACACAAGGAGGAATATAGTCAAGCTGAGAGACATAAATGCCATATGTGTGAAAACTGGAGGTGTAAACTTGACTGGAAAGTTACCAAGAGATGACCAAATTTAAGTTAGTATTCAATTGCATAAGGCCCCATTTCTCCTCAAATTTAGACACTACTTTGTTTACATACCTTTCATTTTGATCTCATTGTACAGAGATTTCAATAATTTATTAAACACAGAATTGATCCCCAGGGTATTAGAGACACAACTATTCCTAAGCTTAATGGAAATGCACTTACAATGTTTTCTCTAGAGCAACATTTTAGTACTTGTTTTTGTGTATCTTATCCAGGTAGCACAGTTTTACAATGTTTCAACTTACCTTAGAAAATTGCTTGCAATTTGATGAGTCTAATTATCAAATGATGGTTTAAGACTTGTTGAAATAGTCTTTATGAATTAAAAGATTAAGCACTTAAGGAAAACTGTTGATGTTTAACTGTCCGTATTTGCCATATTATCATGGTACATGCATACACTCATGCACACACACACACACACACACACACACACACACACACACACGCTTTATTTATGAAGTTTTATTCATGTTTCCAAATATTTATTTGACTATATTTGGTTAATATATTTTTGAAAATTTAATGTTTTAATCTCAAAATCATTTTGGTCACTCTTTTCTGATTTTTATATCAACATCACCTAATAAAAGATAATCATAAATAAATCTTTAGAAATGTAATTGAACATACTTGTAAAACCACCATAGGACTTGATTCCCAATTCTATTCTTGGCAGATATTTTCTTCAAAACTTTGTTTATAAGACTCAGTGTATATTTTTTAGTTTATTAAAATGTTAAGAACTTGCATTTTATCTAGATTCATTTCTCCTAATTACTTGTATATTGTACTTTTTTTTGTAATATGTCTTTTTAGTTTTGTAGGAGATCATTCCATTATCATTTTCTTTACTGTAAATGTATTTCCTATATCCATTTTATCAATTACGTGCTTAGGTGCTTGCTAATTACCTGGGACTTTAGGATGGCAGCTGGTATGTGACAAGTATTCATGAGTGTTAGGTAAGAGAGTTATTAACGTCTTTCATTCTGCATCCAACTTTTGAACAACCAGCATGAAAATTGGCCAGCATTATTCTTGATCAGTAGTAGAACAAACAGGACAGAAATTTGTATGCTATGTATCCAGTGGAATGATGACCCAATCAATGATCTAATCTCTAAGGGTTTGATTGACCTTTGGAATCGAGTTACTTTCATTATAGGGTTTGTTTGTTTGTTTTTTTGTTTTTTCTGTAAGCAATGTTGAATCTTTATTTAATCTAATAAAGATGACAATTTGGACTTAAATAATTTGACTCAATAGTCAAATGATCTGAGAGAAGTCTCTGCTTTTTCTTCCTCAGTAATCAGGCAGAATCTTTATGTTTTGCCTATTAAAATAAGCCAAGTGCTTAGATTTCAACTGGCAAGAGAATCTTAAAGAAACATTTTAGAGTCTACACAAATCTCTATGCTATGCATTAATGGGAATTATTTTCAATTATATAAAAAATTTGAAATTATATTAAGTATTTTATATTTAGATTTTTCCTGAATTGAGCAGTCTTAATGATGTTGTGGAAGCACACTAATACAATTTGTTTTATTTTACGAACACATAGCTCTCTACAATAGTGGTTCTCAACCTGTGGATCAGGACCTCTTTGGAGGGTCACCTAAAACTATTGGAAAACACATAGGTTTGAAAGATGATTCATAATAGTAGAAAAATTGGAGTCATGATGAGCAAGAAAAATAATCTTATGGTTACAGGATCACCATAGCATGAGGAACCGTATTAAAGGCTCTTAGTATTGGGAAGGTTGAGAACCATTGGTCTAGACTGTGCTCCCTATAATTTATTTTTTATTTTACCACTTCTAGGTAATTCTGCTACTTTTGAATTTTCTGTGTATTTGTTTCATTTATAGTGTATTTTCCTAATATACTCAATCATGTATAAACAGATAAGAACATAAGCATTTTACATGGTAATATTCATCATAATGCTTATTTTCCTAATAGGCATGTTTCAGACAGTCTTCCTTCCCTCTATTGCTGTGACGTTTAAAAGCATATTGAGGCTTATTGTCTAGCTCTAGAGTTTAGTTTCCTAGATGGTGATTTTGGTCAGAATTATTACATCTGAGCCTCAGTTTTCTCATTTGTAGAGAAGATAAAAATGTTGTTACAGAGTGCTATGGGAAGTGGTATAAGCACTCATTGGTAATTATACAGAGAGTTTACAACACAGCTTGGTGTGGTGTGACAAGCCTAAGTTAAATTAGTAAAGGTAATCCTTAAGCTAATGAATAGCACCTTCTATTTTCTACCTTGCTATGTACTTCCTGATAACCAGGCACTTGAGGGTTTGCTCTATTTATAGAACATGATAGTTCCTATTTCTCTATATTTCATCTTGTTGTCAGTGTCTGTTTAGCTTGTCTTGACTACATGTTCAAATGATCAGAGAAGAGACTCCTCTCTTTCCTCCTCATTAATTACTCTGGGAGGATTTTTATCCATTCTACTCATTAAAATAATTCAAGTGCTTAGAATTTTGCTTGGCATGAGCATGAGGATCTTAAACAAATGTTTGTTAAGTAAGTGTGAATGTATATATTAAGTATCTAATTCCAAAGACACTATTCTAGTCTAATAAAGAATGAGAAAGTAAGTGACAAATCTAAGACTAGCTAATCTATTCTGGTCTGATTTCTCACATCCAGGCATTTGCATGCAGACCTGCTCTTTCAGATCCAAGTGCTGGCTCTGAACCAGTCCAGTCTTGGCATCAGCATCTTCCAAACCCGAGGGGCACCTCAGTCTCGGCTGCTGCTCTCATTTATTTCTCCCTTTCTGTTTATTTTAATTACCTTGGCTGCTTCTAGATCTGCCAGAAGAAGAACGTGAGAGACAATGCAAAGAACATTATGCAACACATGAGGTCAAACGTGACCTCGTGCATGAAGAACATGTAACAAAGAAAGTCAATCTGAAAAGCTGCGCTCGTGTTCTGAGTCAAAGATATTGAAATTCTAAGTGTTTTTGGCTGCTTCATGCTGTCAATGAAAGTTTTATTTTTCAAAGTTATGAGGCGATGGATATTCTTTATAAGAAGTGTACAGAATGCAAGAAGACATGCTTCTTAAAAACTAAATTCTTTATTTTAACCATGCTCCTTATGGGATATGCTTGAATGAGATGAAGATTCACATAAAAGTCAATGTATTTTAACCCCTTTCTCCTTCTTTCAATTTCATTCATAGGCTGAGCCTTTTTGTTATTCCACTTATTAATTCTCCTGGTTGTTGAGTCAAAACATATAATAATACATATATTCATCAATTACTTTAGTATAATTCTTAACAAATCTATGGCTGATCAATTGTGAAAGATGAACATTTATCTCTTTTATATTATATCTTCTGACTTTTCTACTTTCCTTTATTTTTGGTCAATTATATTGATCTAATTTTTGTTTTCCTTTATTAAAATATATTTTTTCTACTCACATAATATCTCCTAATTATGACCCCCTGAATTTTTTTTAGTTCCCCCTACTTTAAAATTTTATAAAGCTTTATTTTTATTCATATCTATATGAATGTATTTAAATCCACTCTCTTTCTGTCTCTGGTAGGAAAACAAATAAGCTTCTAAGAGATAATACAACAAAATAAAAATAAAAAGCAAAATTTAATGCAAAACAAAAAAGAAGAAAGAGAGCCCAAGAGTAGACACAAGAAACAGGCCTAGTCATTCACAATTCAGAAATCCCATAAAAAGACTACCTTGGAATCTATAATATTCACACAGAGGACCTTGTATAGACCCTTGCAGGCTCCATGCATGCTGCTTCAGCCTCTGTGAGTTCATATGAGCTTTGCTTATGTTAGTTTAGGGGGCTTTGTTTCTTGGTGTTCTTGATATGCTCCAGCTCTTACAATCTTTCTGTCTCCCTCTCCTCAGTGTTTCTTAAATGCTGAGGGGAGGGAATTGATGGAGACATCTCATTTTGAGCTCCATGTTCCAATCAAACTTTATATAATGTCTGTCCATTGGTCTTTACGTTTGTCCCCTTCTGCTGGAAGAGGAAGCTTATTTGATGTTGGCTGAGCCAGCACTGATCTATGAGTATAGCAAATGTCATTTGGAATCATTTTATTGCTATTTTATTGTTTGCTTGTTTTAGAACAATAATATTTGGTAAATTCTTTACCTATTAACTTAAGCTTTAACTTAATTATGTCTTTAATTGTAAGAACCTATCAATAATATCTAGAAGCATCACTGCATGCAATAAAGACCCTTTTTAAAAAATTTTCTCTTCTCTCCTCTGCTTTTTCTCTCCCCTGTCCCCTCTTTTCTCCACTTCTCTCTGTTTCTTCTTTCTTCTTTTCCTTCCATTTCAGCTGTTCACCTCTAGCCATCTATAGTGAGTTTGTACACATGTTCAAAGTGAAAGAGTTTAAATCCCTAAAGTCTCAGTCTACATTTCATCTCTACACTCATGTTGAATGTTTTGAGGTGGTATACAATAGATAAAAAAAGCTTTTATAGGTCGACTGTCATATAGTGACAGTTTTCAGGCATTTTTCCATATCTATTCCACACGCAGACAGGCAACACAAAATCAATTCAGTGGGTTTAATTTTTATAAATGTTTAGGTTTTAATCTCAATAATCATTAGGAGATACCTGCTATCATTAGTTCTGCTTAACAAATTATAAAACAATACCACCATGAGATTAGTTCTATCCCCAGTAAAAGAGTCTGTTAGGGGAAATATTTTTTTCAAGTTGTTACCAGTTGCAGATAACTTCTTGGTTAGAAGTGGGGTTTGTGTTCACTAACACTCTCAGTGCTGCATGAACATGGGTCTCTAGGAGAATATAGTTTGGGGGCTATATGACAAAGGGAGGTGATATGGAGAGACAAGCGGTAGGGAAAATTGAGTAGCAATTAAAGGAGAAGGAATGGGGATGGCCTTTTTTTTTTTTTAAACAACATATGTGCATCTATGAAATTCACTAACAATGAAATGTGCATTTAATGTATCTAAATTAGATTATTCATGTAGTAAACACTAAATAATTGTTAATGAATTTTACCTTGGAGTCTAAATACTTGATTGGTCTTGTGGCTAGCATGGGTGTTGCTGAAGAATCATAGAAGATATCCCACCAGTCTGAGCATTAGATAACTTTCTCTGAGGCTCTCCTTATTTAGTTATTATTTTTTGCATTCATTTTCTTGTTTTGCTGTTGGAAATTAAGTGGATTTACACCTAGGTGCTCTAAATATCATAAATTATGAAATAGTTGAATTATTCATGAATAGAGACAAATTAAAGTCATTCTCACCATTAAATGTTCTAGTGGCTTTGGGCACCACATCTGATTTCTGACTAGCAGAATCCAGCTACTAAAGATGCCCTCAGAAGTTAAAGCGCTTGTGCTAATGGAACAAACGGTGTGATACTCCACTTCATTAAGCAACCATTAAAACAACCTATCTCCTGTGAAGCTTTTCCTTAAGGGTCATTTATATTTCAATTTCAGATGGAGCTCGTCTGAAGATGGCTAGCTCCCAAGTGTTTCTAACTTACAAGACAACTCTAGCAAACAAATATATATATATTGATCATCCAGTGCTCCAAAAAAAGTATGAAAGAAAGAATATGTTTAGCTTATTCTAGATCATTTTCTTCTGGATGGTATACGTAATTTAAAACCCTGGCCTTTTCTTTGCCCACCCTCTATATGTATAAGGACATATTTCAATCACAACTGTATCATGTATGGTATTTTGAGTGTTTTTATCAAGTATACAGTGATATGCCTTTTATAATTTAAAATACACACTATATTTGTCATATTGAGATGATTCTAATATTTTTATAAAATTCAGTATTCAGACTTGATAACCACCTACGCCACAGACAGTAAGATTACTACTGATATCAATTAATAAAACCACAAAACTTAAGGAAATACAGATGCAAAAAATCTATTTAAAACAGTATACTCTTAGATAATTAAAAGATCATTGTTAGAATCTGTAAAGGAATATTGAATTTTTAAATTATCATTTCATTGTTGCTTGTATGTTTTAGTTGAGTCATTACAATCCAACTGATATTCCTTGTAGGGATCCTTCATTCTGTGTGGAAGAATCACCTGTCAATAAAGCTAATGACCAATAAGCTAAGAAAGGATTAGAAGGTGGGATTTCTGACTGGGACTTCCAACAGAGAGTGTTGGGAAGGGATGATTCAACCAGGATAGAGGAAATTGACATAAGACTACCATAAAAAAAGGTGCTGAACATATATAGACTCTTAGAATCCAGGCTTAGGGCCTGAGAAGCCATGGGAAATAAAGGTTTGCCAAGGTGCTCTGTAGAGGCAGGCAGGCTGCTCTGTGAGACAAGCAGGTAAAATGCTAAGGCCTGTCAGAAAGAGACAACAGCCCAGTGCCAGTCTAGGCCCACTGTGTCCCCAGGCCAGTACCTGGTATGAAGTTCTAATCCAGCCAAGTGTGACAGGGCAGAGCCTAAAGGTCCACAGGCATACATTGGAAAGGCTTGGCCAGGGTCAGCAGGAAGGAAACCAGTGGAGCAGACTGATGGACTGAACTGAGAGGACAGAACCAGTTGCCAGTGCCAGGTGCTAACTGAACAGAATGAACGTCAACACGTGGAAGAAATTTAAGACCATGTACAAGCTTCTGATTAGGTAAGTATCTTTGAAATACATACCAAATACTAAATGTTTTAATACTAATGTGCTAAATACTAAAGAAAGAAACTGAACATAGAAAGTCATAGGGAAAAAGTCTCTGAAGAAAGGAAAGAATAAAAGACCTAAAAGGAAAAAATACTTTATATGTAAAAAATAGAGACTCAATAACACAATGTATCTGGATTCCATATGATTTTATTCACTTATCAGCATGCAAATAATTATTTTTAGTAACAATTAAAATTTCATATACCTCTTAAAAGAATTTGAAAGAAGGCAGACTTACATAAGTAAGGGGCTGAAAAAAATCCTTGCTGTTATGAATAATAAAACAATATTTATACAATCCTTTGAATCATGGCAATATTTTAAATGAATCCAATCTAAATCCTAAAGCAGCAGTATGCATCAAGACTGTCAAAGGGCAGTCTATATCTATTTTTTTAATTTTTAATATTTTTTATTACATATTTTCCTCAATTACATTTCCAATACTATCCCAAAAGTCCCCCATATCCCCCCCCCCCACTTCCCTACCCACTCATTCCCATTTTTTTTGGCCCTGACATTCCCCTGTACTGGAGCATATAAAGCTTGTGTGTCCAATGGGCCTCTCTTTCCAGTGATGGCCGACTAGGCCATCTTTTGATACATATGCAGCTAGAGTCAAGAGCTCCGGGGTACTGGTTAGTTCATAATGTTGTTACACCTATAGGGTTGCAGATCCCTTTAGCTCCTTGGGTACTTTCTCTAGCTCCTCCATTGGGAGCCCTGTGATCCATCCAATAGCTGACTGTGAGCATCCACTTCTGTGTTTGCTAGGCCCCGGGATAGTCTCACAAGAGACAGCTATATCTGAGTCCTTTCAGCAAAATCTTGCTAGTGTATGCAATGGTGTCAGCATTTGGAAGCTGATTATGGGGTGGATCCCTGGATATGGCAGTTTCTAGATGGTCCATCCTTTTGTCACAGCTCCAAACTTTGTCTCTGTAACTCCTTCCCTGGGTGTTTTGTTCCCAACTGAAATGATTCCCAAGCCTTGTTAGAGGAATTAGATGGAGAGCAAAGAAATCCAGAGGATTATCAGGTATTCAGTTGGCAACTTATAGAGACACAAGTTTTAAAAGGATTTAAGGAAGCAATAATGACCTATGGCCTACATCACCACATATAAAACAAATATTTAATAATTTGGCCTTGGAAAATCATATAATTTCAAAAGACTGGAGAAATTTATCTGACTGCCATCTTAGAGCCTGGCCCTCAATTACAATGGCTAATAGGGTGGAAAGGCGAGGTTTCAATCATGGAACACGCAAATGGGACTAGAGACATTGATATTGTCAAGTTCTGTTTTTAGCTGAAGGTCCATATTCTGAATTAAGAGTACAGATTACCCTTGGTAATATCATCTCAGAATAATGTCTTACAATAACACTAAATGTTTGGGACAAGGTTGAAGAACAACAATGATCTGAATCATTTACAAAGATAACCCAAGTTTCAAATTAATCTTTCATGGACTTCTTTTTAAATAATGATTAACTACAGCAGTAAATAGAGCAATATCAGATCCAACTGCTGAAGAAATTTTAATAAAATGTTCAGCTTTAAAAAATCCTAATGCAAAATGAAAATAGGCTAATACACCTTTAAGGGTTAGATCTCTACCTCCTCACGAGGGATCCAAACTGCTGTTTCTGTAGAATCCACAATTCAGTTGAGGTTGGAGAAGCAATTATAAATGACAGGAAAACACAAAATGCACATTGCTGTGGATTTGAACAACCAGGTTATCCCCTAAAGAATACAGGACAAAGTTCCTAAGGAAAAATATTTCTATAATAATAATTCATGAGAAAAGTTCCCACTAAAATGTAGAAGATATGGAAGAATCAGGCATACATCTCATGAATGTAGTTTATCCAAAGATGTTCAAGGCAACACCTTAATGTCAGAAAACTAACTAAAGGGCTTCACTCAAAGTCTGACAAAATCAACATGAGCCATTCATTTCCTGTCCATCAAGGAAAGACTATTTTGAGAAGCAACTAGAAATATCAAAGCCGGAAACTATGAACAGAGTTGTTCAAAACTTTAATCATTGAACAGAAATAGAGCAATTCTTATGGATAGAACAGGAGATTTTAAAGATACCAAAAACTAGACCTTTTGGTAAACTAGTATAAGAGACCAAAGTTAAAATTACAGTTAGTTGAAATTGAGATTGAAGGATTAGAAGATATAGGAAAAGACGTAACTATATTATTACAAGATTACTGGTATACTGGTCTTCAACTTGGCCAATTTCAAAGAACATCTACACAGATCCTAGAAATTGGGATACTGTCTCGGATAAAACAAAGTCTAAAATTGATAAAATGCATAGGACAGGAACTTTGAATAGGAAAATTGAGACAATATGTGGTTAATATAGCCATATAGCCCTAAATCTATGGGTAAGAGATATTGCAACAATGGTAAGCACAGATTAACATTCCCCCAGCTTCAAACACAGCTATAAACGATGAGAGCTCCCTAAAAAAGAAATTAAAGAAATGTTAATCCTGGTTTATATTTTCATTCTCTTTATTATAAGTAATCTACACCTCCTTAATTCTCATTTCTTTATTTCTATATATTTTGAGACCTGGTGTTTGTACAAACTTATGTATGATAATTTTATTTATGGATAAAGTGTTTAATAATTATCATATCATCACTTCCATCCCTTACAACAATCTGTGTTATGACATTTCACTCACTTTCAGCTGGTTGGAATGTATAACAAATCATTATAGACAGTGGTTGCTACCACAGTGCAATGAGAGGCTAGAATATGTTTTGCTTGTAAGTTTTATTCTTTGGAATTAGTTTAGACTAGTGATACTTTTCCCAAGGACATATATTCACTGAGACTCTAGAAATTTTCATTGACACTCTGCTATTGCTTTCCTTCTTGCCAAACAGGTCAAGATCCGTGACTTTTCAGTAATATCTTATTTTCTTTTGTATTGCCACATCACAGTATGTACTACCCTAATCACTTCTTTTTGACATTCCATCTTCTCAATTCATGAATCCTATGAGGATAATGGTTTTCTGTCTTAGTCAATATTTTATTTTCATGTCTTGCAAAGTTGTACAACATAACAGGCCTTGTCAGATACTTATTTACTGATTGTGTAGCTGGGAGCTTAATATGTGCTACACACAAAAGCAGTATTTACTGGCTAGTTTTGTCACTTAATATTCAGAGGATATACTATCATTTGTAATGTGACTTTAATCTTTTCTATACTTAATAATTAGTTCAAAGTACCGAGGCTTGTAGCAGACACCCATACCTGAAAGTCTCTTATATGGGAATGAAATCAGCATAAGAGTATGTTAGAGAGTAAAACGTTAGTACTGAGTTCAAATTTGCTTTGTATTATTCCGTTTATGAAATGCTATAGATTCTCTTTGGCTTTTCATACTTCCTCCCACTGTTTCTGGACTGCTCATATTATAAGGTAGCAAACACATGGTGATTTTAAGATAAGTTGAAACTGACACAAATATCACTAAAGATAGAAATTAAAATATTTCCATGAGTTGTGATGGCTTTGTATAGCCACCAGCTATGTTTTGTTTTATTCACAGCATATGAAAGTTATTTTTTTAGCTGATCTTTCTCAGTATATAGCTACAAAAGCGCTTAAGATTGTTATTTATAAAGAATAACTAACCTTGCTATAAATGCTCAAGAAGAACCTTCTAGAGTAAGTTAAACCACTTTGTCCATTGATGATCTGTTAAGCATGGTGTCACACTGTCAATCATGAGGTTTCTCTATTTAATGCTATGTTCCTGTATTTGTAGTGGTATGTAATATTGAGTGGTTACTGCATATGGCTGGACAGCTGCATAGCAATGCTGCACATTGAGAAAGAACTCCTTTATACAGTTTATAGGTGGAGATAACATCCTATGTTTCTAGGCTCTAACTGTCTGTCTATTTATTGATCTGTCATACACTTGTCTGTCTCTTTTCATTTTTGACCATGTTTTATCTAGTTTACATTTGGTTACTTCACATTCTTTTCCATGTTTCTTATATACTTCTTATATCTCTTTTATTTTAATTAAACATATTTCTTCTGTCATAAAGTACATTCCAACCACAATTTCTCCTCCCTCCACCCTCCCCCCTTCCCCAACTTCCCTTTTCTCCATATCCACTCACTTTCCATTCCCTCTTTGGAAAAGGGCAAGTCTCCAAGGGATGATCGTCAAACAAGGGCAAAACAAGATACAATAGGGCAAATCAAAAGCATCAATATTAATATTGATGCTGGGGAATGAACCCCAAAATGAGGAAAAGAGTCCCAAGAGCAGGCAAAAGAGTGAAAGATACACCTATTCCCACTCCTGGGAGTCCCACAAAAGCATTTTCTTTATCCATTCTTCAATTGAGGGACAACTATGTTGTTTCCAGATTCTGGCTATTATGAACGAGCTGCAGTTAGCATGACGGAGCAAGTGTCCATGTGGTAGGATGGCGTGTCCTTTGGGTATCTGGGGCTTGACTTAGATTGATTCCCAATTTTCTGAACTAACTGCCATATGAACTTCCATAGCAGCTGTATAAATTTTTACTTCGGCCAGCAAAGGAGTAGTGTTTGCCTTGCTCCATATCCTCTTCAGTATAAGCTGTCAATTGTGTTAGAATGGCTAAGATCAATAAAACAAACTTTCTATTCTTTTAAACATCCTGCTAAAAGAATTTGGGTATAATGATATAAGCAAAGCTTTCTATTAGTTCCAAGTTACACAAAGCTCATTGATGAAGAGCTGTTTACATGCTCTCTTCAGATGTTTATCTCTTATCTTTTCTGCATCCCACAGTGAATCACAATGACCCCAAAGTCATGGAGATAACACAGGAGTGGCACATTCATTCTACTTCCTATTATCTTTACATGATTGCTCTGTATACTAATCTTTGTTATTATCGTAACCTCTTGTATAATTATACTAAGGGATTCCTTAAAGAGATTGTATTCTTTGTTAAACAGTCAAGAGTTTCTTCTTACAGTGACATTAGGTATCTGCATTCTGTAGCTGCCTGCTTGAATATTTCAGCAGCAGGTACTGACAGGAGGGTTTATATTAGAAAGATTTATCCAGGATGTTCTCCTAGGTGAAGCTAATAACGAACTGTGAGAAGATGACAACAAGATCTGAAGGTGTCTGAGAGTGTCTATCCTTTTTTATTTATTTTTTTTTATTTGACACAATCTAGAAAAAGTTGGGAAGAAAAACTCAACTGAGACAATTTCTACATAAGATTGGCTTATCAGCAGGTTTGTCAGATATTTTATTTTAATGATTAATGGTTGATGTGGGAGGGCCCAGTCCATGGTGGATAGTGGTACTCTTGGGTAGGTGGTCCTGGGAATTATAAAAGATTAAAACTGAGCAAGTCCTGAGGAAGAATGTAGTAAGCTGCATGCGTCCATGGTCTCTGCTTCAGTTACTACCCTGAGTTCCTGCTGTGACTTCCTTTCTTGAAGGATGACAACCAGAAATCAAAATAAACAGAGAGATACCAGAGAAAAGCCTTCACTCTCTTCTTGATCATCATATCTGCCTTTTTATCTACACTGTGGGTGCATGTGTAAATACACCTTCAAAAAGGTCCATAGAAGCCAGTTTTGGGGTCTAAAACTGGACTGGAACAAATTGAATGATTCCTACTTGCAGATACAACACAAATGCAACATAAGATGGCAAACTAAATTAGGAATAATTTTCATACTGAAATTAACAGCACTTGATGGTATATTAATAAACTCTAGCTTCTCTCCTATCATAACACTAGAAAAATAAAGTGAAGAAATATTAGGTGAAGCATATATATGTACATATTGTATTCAGAAGTACTAACAAGTTTGATAAATGTTACATCATTACAAATGTTTAAGGAAATATTTACTTCAAAAAAATTTTTAATGGGTCGAGGGCTATAGTTTAAATGGTATAATGCTTTCTTACCATGCAGGAATCCTGGAGTTGATCTCAGAAACAATATAAAGTGGTATAATATAAAGAGGCATGGTAGTAGACTCCACTAGTCCTGACACTTAAAATGTCAGGATGGGAGGATCAGAAGTTTAAAGTAAAATTTAGTAAAATCATGAGTTGAAAGCTAGGCTGGATAAATACATGAGACCTTGTCTCTAAAAAGGAAAAGAGAAAGTAAACCAGAAAACTCTCTCTTAATTTCTTATGTATTGCTTGTTTAGTATATGCATAAGTTCCCAGTGTGTTGTGCATACTGAACTACAGAAACACTGTTGCCATCTTTACTTTGTAGAATAACCTGAGATGTCACAAATACAAATTTTATTGTGGTATATCCTAGAGTTGGAGTTAAGCACAGGCCTGCCTCTGTGAAATAACTAAAGAGTTCTGTTCCCTTGGATGTGACGTTATGTGAGATGATCAGACTCATGTAATAATGATAGACACGCGTGAAGCTGTAAAATACTGTGTAGCAAATGATCAGTTTTCATTGGCTTTGAGCTTCAGCCACCTCAGTGCAGCACAAACGCAGCACTTGCTTAATTTCTATCCTTTCCTCACTAACAGAGATTGTTAAAGCTCATCTTCTATTATGAAAAAGCTTTGTCCTGGCGCTTTTGTAAATGGCTCCTTTGATAGATATAATTAAAAGGAGGGAATGCACACGGGAGACACAGATGATGCACTCTGGCCTACTACCATCACATGGCAACTTTATTTGCTTGTGAAAATGAAAGTTTAGCAATTATAAAACTTGAATATGCAATTACTAGATGTCACAGGCCTTGTAGTTGTTAACAAGGCCCTTTTCAAATGTAAATATAGCATGCAATATCTATACACAATGGACTTTTCATCTGCCATTGGAAATGAGGACTGTAACAAACTCTGCTGTATACCAGAGAAGAAAGGGGCACTGCTTCTTACAGTGTGGTAACAGGAAATATCTCCATAGAAGTTGAATGACATGATTCCTTCAAAATGCCTCTCGTGTTTGTCTTCCCCTTCTGACCTCTCTCAAAGTGAAAAGCCCCATGTTCCTATTACTACCATTCACCTTAGTCCACTGGGGCCTGCTTGATAAAGGGTTTGATTTTCTTCTTATAAGGAATGCTAACAGATTGGGATATTTAATATGGATGTTTCTGGCTAGGCAAAATAAGTAAAGTTATAATGGTAAAGACATAATTGGTATGGCCTTTGCAGGGTTATTTATTCATGTATTTCAATTCATAACAATAACTTTACATTCCTTTTCTGGCTATCTTCCGTGGTTAAGTTCAATAGACAGTGAATAAAGAAAGAAGGTCTACATAAGAATATATTTATCTCCCTGCTAATTGGGGCCACCAACTTACTAGCAAGCATGTTCACCTTTTGGACCGCAGACCATATGCGCCCCAGGACAGCTATGACTATAGCACAGTAAAAGATCATAAAATTCCTCAAAACACTGCGTTTTATGTTTTTTGTTTGTAATTATATATTGTGGGTTTTTTTTTTTGAATACTAACTTTGTAGCTAACAATTTGTGTCATGCTGGTGTCCTTGAAAAGTGTTGAGAACACCAGGAAACCCACATTGTATTTTGTCTTCAAAGTTTACCTATCTGCTGAGAGGAAGTGTCACCTCCACATGCCTAGCTGTCCAGGTTGGCTGGTCAGCCAGCAGAATACAGGAAAAGTGATATCCTAGGGTCATTTTGAGATGTTGAGATGAATCATGTTTTCTGGTTCCTCTTTCATGTACATCTCAGGACCATAGATGACAAGATAAGTCACACATGTTTGACCATTGTTATGCTAAGAAAAAGGCCAGAGTCACAACCTCGGTGACCTTGAAAGGTAAATAGCCAATGATGTCCTAGTTCTTCAGCTAATTTAGACAAGGTGTCAACAGAAGAGGAAAAATGTGAAACTTAATATATATACATGTATGATATAATACATAAACTTCCATAGAATCCAGGTGTTTACTCAATATTACACTAAATGACCTATGTATACATATACCAGCCTTTATAAACACACACTCTCTCTCTCTCTCTGTCACACACACACACATACAAACACACACACACATACACACACAAACACACACTCATACAGTTAGTGAGTAGGTGAGATTAATAATTAAATCATTACATGGAGCCAAATACTTTACCTCCACCATGTATGTAGCCTTATTCAATCTGGTGAAGGCCTCAATGCAAGCAAGAAGCAGCCAAACACTTGACTATTGGAGAAGGGACAATCATACCAGCCACTCCTTCATACTGAGCATCCTTCTGATTGTTGGCCTACCAGGCTATGTGGCAGGATTTGAACTTACTATCCTTGATACCCCATGAGTCAAATATTGCATACACCCTCCTGTTTTGGTTCTCTGAAGGAGACTACAGAACAGAGATTAAAAGTCATTTTTTTAAAAAAATCTAATGGCATAGGTCTCCATTATTTATTCATTTATTTAAATTAATTTATTTTTTACACTCTATATTTTATCCCTCCCCCATCCACCCCCCGACTCTTCCACATCCCATACCTCCTCACTATGCCCCTGTCTCCATGTGGATGTCCCCACCTCCCACCCCACCTAAGCTCTAAACTCCCTGGGACCTCCAGTCTCTTGAGGGTTAGGTGGGGCCTCATATCAGCTGGTGTATGCTGTCTGTTTTGTTTTGCAGTGTTTGAGGAATCTCAGGGGTCCAGATTAACTGAGACTGCTGGTCCTCCTATAGGGTCGCCATTCTCCTCAGCTTCTTTCAGCATTCCCTAATTTAACAACAGGGCTGAGTGGCTTCTGGCAATTGGTTGGGAGCAAATATTTGCATCTGACTCTTTCAACTGCTTGTTGGGTCTTTCAGGGGGCAGTCATGATAGGTCTCTTTTTGTGAGTGCTCCATAGCCTCAGTAATAGTGTCAGGCCTTGGGACCTCCCCTTGATCTGGATCCCACTTTGGGCCTATTGCTGAACCTTCTTTTCCTCAGGCTCCTCTCCATTTCCACCCCTGTAATTCTTTTAAACAGGAACAATTATGGGTCAGAGTTGTGACTGTGGGATGGCAACTCCATCCCTCACTTGATGTCCTGTCTTCCTGTTGAAGGTAGACTCTATAAGTTCCCTCTCCAAACTGTCAGGCATTTCAGCTAAGGTTTCTCCCTTGGAGTCCTGAGAATCTCTCACCTCCCAGGTCTCTGGTGCTTTCTGGAGCCCCCCCCCCAACATCCTATTTTTAAAAGTCCTTGGACAAAGGTCATCATTTAAAAGTCTTTGGATATAAAAGATACAACAGACAAAGCTGGAGACATAGTCATTCCAGATCACCCACTAGATATTTATGATTTGGACAGATTCCTCTCTGTACCTCCTTTCCCAAAATATAACAAGAAGCTGTTTTCCAAGTGGATGAAGACAAACATAGAAAGGCCCAGCTCACTGAAGCTCACTGCACACTGCTATACTGCAACCCAAGGTTGCAGGCAGCATGCACTTATCACACTCAGCTGTGCACATCACAAACCCCCTGATGAGAGGACTTGCTAAGAGGTTTCCTTTTGTAATATGCCATGAAAACATAGCAGGTGCAGGAAACTGAGTCCCTTATACAATTGCCAGCTTGGTTGTGCAAGTGGGGGTGCAGGTTGGAAGAGTCAAGGGAATCAGAAATGATCATCCACGTCCACATGTGACTGACAGATCGGAATAGTTTTCTGATATTGACCCTGTATCCAGCTCTGCAGCAGAGATGAGAGACAGGAGTTGCCATCACAAAACCTTTGTTTGTCACAAAGAGTGTTGTCTTTAAGGAATCACTCCACCCAATCTTTGGGCCTCTTGCGAGACATAACACCTGAACTGTCTTTTGGTAACTAGCTATATTCTATGCATTAGCCTCTGCACTTGCATCTGTGAGGAAATTTAATTAACAGACAAAGCAACGTAAGTGAGTAACAATAACTGGTAATAAAATAGAAATACTTTAGTAACATATGGTTGTGAGAGTTGAATTACTATTACTTTTTTAAAGTAAGAATAAAACTTGTGGCAAGAAACATACTTGTCAAGCCAAACTCCTAATGGGACTAGATACTGGGATATATATTTAACACAAATAATTTTTATGTAAATATTGTAAATGTGTCCCTTTTCCATTAAATTTAGCTATATACATTTCCAAATTGTTTCCAAATTCCTTACAAAATTCTATTAAGAAAATATTCAAAATTGTAGGGAAAATGCAATATATACTTAAATATATTTAATAATTTCTAATAGTTAATTGGAAATACATTGCTGGTGCTGTGCCATTAAAACACAGTATACTAGTTAAGCATAAAATTTTAAAAATAATAAAACCTAATGTCCCACAGACATTATTCCTAATAGAGTATACATCTACTTCCTCTGCCCCTTGCAGCACACTTTCCTTAAACATGTGTGTGTCATGAAGCTTAAGAATTTGCAAAAATATCTGCCCCTCAAACCTCCTCAAACATTCCCTCCAGCTCATCTTTATTTCTATTTCAGAACTCTGTCTTCCAGGCAACACACCGTCACCACCCACCACTGTCACCATTTCAACTACTCCTGTGGGTCCATCTTTCTTTGGGATACAACTCCACTTGTGATGCTGATCCAATGTTCTCCCAAGTTCTTCCTTTACTTCCATCCTTGGAGCTGGACACATAGTCCTATTTAGAAAACGTCCAGAGTCACTCCTTCTCCTGCTTGCTGGCCTACCCTTCCCCACTTAGACTATCTGGAACTGCTTAGAATCTGAAATTGTGAATTAAACAAGAACTTCATATCTGAGAGTGACCAGAGCCTATCTCAATTAGGACGTCTGTTGATGTGATAAAAATACCATGGACAACTTATACTAGAGAGGAAAGAATTTATTTCAGTTTGCATGTCCATTATAACATTCCTTCATGAAATAAAGCTCATGTCAAGAAACATACTTGTCAAGCCAAACTCCTAATAGGGCTAGATACTGGAATATATATTTGAAATAAATAATTTTCATGGAAATATTGTAAATGTTGTTTTCCATTAAGTTTAGCTGCATATATTTCTAAGTTGAAAAGACATAGGGCTGGAACCTGGAAATAGAAAGTAATACACAGACCATGGAGAAATGTTGTTTACCGGCATGCTCTCTTAGGCTTGCTCAGAATATCTTCATATGCTAGGACACCTACATGCCAAGAGGTGACAGCACCCATTGTTAGCTAAGTTCTTACCCACAGGCTTGCCCCTAGGCTTGCCCACAGGCTGATTTGGCAGAGTCATTTTTATCAGATGAAGTTTCCTCTTCTCAAGTGACTCTAGCTTGTTTCAAATTGACATAAACCAATCAAGTACATTGTCTGAGTCCCCAAACCCAGAGAGGCTCCAAGGCTGAAAATCATTCAATCATTATTAAATTGGTCTACAACCTGATAGATTGAAGTAACAGCAATCGAAGGCCAAAATACCCACCCAAAACACCACAAAAAGTATTACTTCATATGCATAGATATCATCACAAAAACATAAACATGAACAACCAATACATCTCTATAAGAAACCAGCATCCATCCATACTGTAATATTCCTTTAGGAAAGCAATTTTGCTGAAGCACAAGGAAATAAGGTAAAACAGCAATTATGAATATGCTCATAGACCTCAAAGAAAGTAATTAAATGACTGAACGAATACCATAAAACACAAACAGGTGAATAAAATAATAAAATCAAATTAAGATATAAAAATAGAATTTGACAAGGAAATATAATCACCCAAGAAAAGCTGAAAAGATAACACTCAAAATAAAAAGCTCAGTAAGTCAGACAAAGACATCTGAGAAAAGCCTCTCCAAGACAATGAATACAGAGGCACAGAAAATGTCACATTCTCAAGATAAAGTAGAAGTAATACATAGCTAATCAAAGTAAATGTAAATCTGAATAAGAGACACACAATACCAAGGAAATCTGAGACACTGAAAAGATTAATCCTACATAGTTTGGAGCTGAGACGAAAGAATGGATCATCTAGAGACTGCCATATCCAGGGATCCATCCCATAATTAGCTTGCAAACGCTGACACCATTGCATACACTAGCAAGATTTTGCTGAAAGGACCCAGATGTAGCTGTCTCTTGTGAGACTATGCCGGGGCCTAGCAAACACAGAAGTGGATGCTCACAGTCAGCTATTGGAAGGATCACAGGGCCTCCAATGGAGGAGCTAGAGAAAGTACCCAAGGAGCTAAAGGGATCCGCAATCCTATAGGTGGAACAACAATATGAACTAACCAGTACTCCCCCTCCCCCTGGAGCTCATGTCTCTAGCTGCATATGAATCAAAAGATGGCCTAGTCGGCCATCAGTGGAAAGAGAGGCCCATTGGTCGTGCAAACTTTATATGCCTCTGTACAGGGGAATGACAGGGCCAAGAAGTGGGAGTGGGTGGGGGAGCGTGTGGGGGACTTTTGGAATAGCATTGGAAATGTAAATGAATAAATACCCAATAAAAAAAAGAAAAATGTATGGAGGAAGGAATTAAAAACACTGGATCCTGAACACTCACTATGAACACAACTCCATTAAAAGTGGACCTGAATTTTAAATGTGAGTCCTGAGTATTTGAAATATCTAGAAGATAACATAGAGAAGCTCTGTTAGACATTTGGATAGGCCATGCATTCTAGATATTGCTCCAAAAGCACAAGAGACATAAGCAAACCCACAAAGATGAGATATTATCACTCTCCATTGTAAACCTGCCCTTGAGTCTCTAGGAGGCTGAATGCTGAACTAAATACTTAATAAATAAAGGCAGTCAGTGGTTTTGCTTGTACCTGTTTATTACTTACTAAATTACCGATGGTTTAAGTGCCTGAATGAAAGACATACACACTGCTTTTAATATGCCGTAGACAGCTCAATAGCTGGGCCACTGCCTAATCTCCATGTGGCTAATCCGGAGTTATTACTTACTAAATTCTGTGTTTTATCTTGGCTGCTCTGAACCCAGATGGCTGCCCAACTGGGCTGCACTCTGAACCGTGCTCTCTCCCGGCTCCTTTACATGGTGGCCATTGCCTCTTCGTCCTGCCCTCTTCTCAGGCGTGGCATCTCCCCTCTCCTCCACAATTTCCCACTTCCGTCTACCCTTTCCAGCCTTTGGCTGCTGGCATCTTTATTTACCAATCAGAACGAACTGTGGGCAGGTTGCCAGAAGCTAAGTGCATCCACTCCAGTAAGCAGTTTTGGCAACCCAAATTAACATTAGAATACAAGCAGCATTAGACCAAATCCCTGAGCAGCTGACTAAAACTCCAGAAGACTGTTAGTCGAATCAACGGTCATATAGGCAGTGATATCAGATTCACTTCTTCATCCATTTGTGCAGCATAGGCACAAGTCAATGGTCAGCAGAGAAAAGGCCAAGAACAAACTAACTGACCCTCTGCTATTGCGATTGTTACGACCAGAATGCGCTGTGTCTACATGTACAGTCTGTAGAGGATGAGAGATCATGAATGCATGCCCACATTTTCTGACCTGGTGCTTTGCCACTGGACACAAAGTGCTTTATGTCACATATCCTTTGATAGATGAACTCAAAAGACAGTCAGCTAGCAGTCCTGTTACTGTGTAGAACTTCATGAAGAACACTTTCTTGTTGTTGTTCAACAATAGGGAATTTCCCTTAGGAAAAGATCCACATGGGTTCTAGGACTTGACCAGTGGCTTGGTTGGTTTTTGAGCAGCATCTAAAAAAAAAAAAAAAAAAAAAAAAAAAAAAAAAAAGAGTATCAGTGACCGAAGGTCATACATTCAAAAACATGCATCCATGGGTGGCTTTGTCTGAACACAGACATTTTATACCATTTCTATGTCTCATGTAGAGAGAATCAGAGAATACCTAGGGCAGATGCAGGACACCTCTATCAGGAATAAACTCTGCTAGTGGAGGTTAGCCAGCTCTTCTTGGACAAAACTCGACAGTAACTCATAGAGAACGGGGAGGAGTGGATGCTGGCATTGTGTGTATCCACGTTTGAGCCTGTTTTTCAGCTAGGGTAGACAGATTAGACTACAGTACAGAGCTACCCATAGCACAGAAAGATACTTTACTTCCGATGTGTCAACAGAAGGATCTGTCAACCATCTAGTGTCAAAGTGATATATCTTTGAAGGGATGTTTTATTTTCTTTGTTAAAATTAATTCATATTCTGCAGAGGTTTGCCCTTCCTTCCTGCAGCATCCTCAGCAGCTTCAGCTCTTAAAAGTCACAGAATGTTGGGTCTCCTTGAGTAGCATTTGCCATGGTTCCTTCACAAACCTATTTTACAGCACAGCAGGGAGGAGGAGCAGGATAACGCTGGCAATTGTAAGAAATTAGTTTTATCTTTTTAAAGATTATAATATCTTTATATCAGCTGTACCTTCATTTTTCTCCCTGCTCCAAACCTCCTGTACTCCCTGTTGCTGTCTTTTGGATTCATATTCTCTCTCTCTCTCTCTCTCTCTCTCTCTCTTCATAGAGATATGTTCCAAACTACTTTGTCAATAGTTTTACTGATATGTACTGCTAACAACTGAAGAGTTATGATGATGAATCTTTGAAATAGTAGACATATGTAAAATAAGTTAATGAGCTCTAGATATTTAAACATTTATAGCAACAGTAAAAACTGACTGGAGAATTGGATGGAACATTGCAGAATTAAAATAGGTGGAGATTTTATTTGTTGTGATTTGAGGTTTCCCTGTTTTGTTGCTTAGAAGATCAGTAAAAGTTTGAGGGTACAATTATATAAAGTGTGGTATTTCTGCCATGAAATTTATTTATTTATCTATTATTTATTTATTTATTTATTTATTTATTTTAAACTCCAGATTTTATTCCCCTTCTGGTCCACCTTTCAACTGTTCCACATCCCATACCTCCTCCCTGCCCCCTGCCTCCACAAGGATGTCCCCACCCCCCACCCCCAACTACACCCCACCAGACCTCTAAACTCCCTGGGGCATCCAGTCTCTTGAGGGTCTGGTGCATCTTCTCTAACTAAATCCAGACCCTGTAGACTTATGCTGTATATGTGTTGGGGGCCTTATATCAGCTGGTGTAGGTTGACAGATTGGTGGTCCAGTATCTGAGAGATCTCGAGGGTTCTGGTTAATTGAGACTGCTGGTCCTCCTACAGGGTCACTTTCCCCCTCAGCTTCTTCCAGTTTTCCCCTCATTGAACCAGAGGGGTCAGCAGCTTCTGTCCATTGGCTGGGTGCATCTGACTCTTTCAGCTGTTTGTTGTTTTAGAAGGCAGTCATGATAGGTCCCTTTTTGTGAGCACTCCATAGGCTCAGTAATAATAGTGTCAGGTCTCTCCCCCCACCCCGCCTTGAGCTGGATCCCACTTTAGGGCCTGTCGCTAGACCTTCTTTTCCTCAGGCTCCTCTCCATTTCCAACCCTGCAGTTCTTTTAGACAGGAACAATTATGGGTCAGAGTTTTGACTGTGGGATGGCAACCCCATACCTCACTTGATGCCCTGACTTTCTGCTAGAGGTGGACTCTGCAAGTTCCCTCTCCCCTAAGTAGGGCAGTTCATCTAAAGTCTCTCTTTTTGAGTCTTGAGTGTTTCTCACATCCCAGGTCTCTGGTACATTCTGGAGGGTCTCCCCAATCTCCTACTTCCTGAGGTTACATGTTTCTATTCTTTCTGCTAGCCCTCAAGGATATCAGTTCTTTTCCCCCACCCAATACCAGATCATGTTCCCCTCTCTGCCCCCCATCCCCTTTCCCTCTCAGGCCCTGCCTCCTCCCTCTTGCTTTTTTCTTCCTCCCAAGTGGGACTGAGGCATCTTCACTTGGCCCTTCAGCTTGTTGAGTTCTGTGGGCTGTATTGAGTATTTGGCTCTTTTTTTGGCTAATATAATACAACTAATGTCACGTTGAAGTCTTTTTTTGTGTGAGTGTCGTGTTCACAGCAGCAGAAATGTACCCAGGGCAATAGCTAGATTACTTCTATTTCAAATAATTGTGCATAATACACCAGTAAACATGTATGAGCAAATATATCTCTACTGTCTTAATTGACTCTCCTCCAGTTATATCCAGGTTGGTATAGCTGCATTTTACTTAGTCATTTAGGCAATACTATAGGGTCCCCATTTTTTGCCCATTCCATGAGCCCTACTCCCCTTTTTGGCAGTACTATAACACCCCCATTTTCTACTCTCTTCATGTATTCAGCTTTCTTCTCCCTGCTTCTTTGCCACACCCACTTTTTATCCACCCCTTTTTACTCTTTCCTTCAAGTTTAGAAAATATCACGACATCAAGCAGTGAATATACTTGTATGTTGATCCACACTGGAAGTTTCATGTCACACAAGAAGTATAAAATTTGCATGAGGAGTGCTGTGGGGAGCCCAAGAGAAGACTGGCATACATGAGATGCTTAGCAAGCATGCCTTGAGGCTGATAGGCTTTACCTCTGGCTGCTTTTGTAAACAGCAAAGCCCTGTTCTCACTCTTTTGTTACCACGTAATTGTGTGGCTTTGTATCAGGTGGCACCTGCCACTCTGGTTCTCCACTCCATTTTGTCTGGACCATTATACACACTGATTAAAATAACTGGCAGAAGGGATTTTATACACCTCAGGCTGAATTACTTTTCTTTGAATAAATGTTTTTTGTGGTATTTTTTTCTATTTGATTAAAACATTTCAATGTAATCTGAAATATGTGTTCTAATATCATGGAGTTAATAAAATATTTTTAGGATTCTATATAGAATGTACTTATCAAGTATCAGGGAGAAGTGAAGCTGATACTTTGAGCATAATGACCCACTGACGATAATAAAGTGCAGAAAAGATGTGGATGGCAAAAGAAGTGGTCCACTTGACTACAGCCAGAAGAAATTTACAAAGTAAAACTGTGTCAAGAAACTGATAATTATTACTGCTACCAAGTGAGCAAATATTTAATCACTGACCTTTTTTTTGGAAATATAAGCGTTATGTTCCCCAAGCTCCTGGCCACATTTTTTAAAATAATTTTAATAGGTATTTTCCTTATTTGCATTTCCAATGCTATCCCAAAAGTCCCTTATCCCCTCCCCTTCACCCCACTACCCACCCACTCTCACTTTTTGGCCCTGGCATTCCCCTGTACTGGGGCATATAAAGTTTGCAAGTCCAATGGGCCTCTCTTTCCAGTGATGGCCGACTAGGCCATCTTTTGATACATATGCAGCTAGAGTGAAGAGCTTTGGGGTACTGGTTAGTTCATAATGTTGTTCCACCTATAGGGTTGCAGATCCCTTTAGCTCCTTGGGCACTTTCTCTAGATCCTCCATTGGGGGCCCTGTGATCCATCCAATAGCTGACTGTGAGCATTCACTTCTGTGTTTGCTAGGCTCTGGCATAGTCTCACAAGAGACAGGTATATCAGGGTTCTTTCAGCAAAATCTTGCTAGTGTATGCAATGGTGTCAGCATTTGGAGGCCGATTATAGGATGGATCCCTGGATAAGCTGGAAAGAACCCAGATGCACCTCAACAAAGAAATGAATACAAAAAAATGTGGTACATTTACACAATGGAGTACTACTCAGCTATTAAAAAGAATGAATTCCTGGCCACATTTTTGACAATGACTCAACATGGAACCTTGCTCCTTGTATGTTTCCTGTTAAAAATACAGATTTGGCATATGGTATTGATTTATCATCATGGTCCTCATGGGCAAAAGTTCTTTGTATAACTGGGATCAGAAGAAGTTTGTCTAACACACCCTGAAGCATCCAAGAGCTTCTCAATGCTTTAGAGCAGCAGACATGGTTTATTCAAAGTGCCTGGGTGTTGTTTTAACTATGAAATAAACACGGTAAAATTCCTTAAGATAAGCAATTACTATGCTTCATATGGAAGGAGAACCGAAAGAAGAGAAGACATAGACACAGATCAGTCACGATCAAAAGTACATATCAGGCTATGGGGGAGCTGGAAAATGGCTGAAGGATCACATAAGTTTACAATTAATTT
Organism: Mus musculus; assembly: GCF_000001635.26. Classification (NCBI taxonomy): domain Eukaryota; kingdom Metazoa; phylum Chordata; class Mammalia; order Rodentia; family Muridae; genus Mus; species Mus musculus. Next base: position 85,961,320 of record NC_000084.6, read on the forward strand.
GTGGAGTGGGAAATTCACAAGTATTGAATACAGAAACAATGAAGAACAACTGTATTGTTGATTGAAATTAAAATGCAAGATTATTCTCCTATGTATGAGACTATGAAACTTCATCTGTGATATAAGTTACTTTTTAACTAATAGACTACTGTACTATGTGGGTGTGACAGTCCAAAGATCCTCACAGAAAATATGCTAAATATTAATAGAAATGCCACAGTAGATTCAGCAATGACAGGAAATTCTTAAACATTGTGTTCTTGTTGATCCATTCAATGGAACCATTACTAGACATAGATTTCACAGTGTTTAATCCTATTTCCAGACTAGGACATACTTCTTTAATTAAATCCTCCTCCACATATTCTTCAGTCACAGGACAAACCTACTTTGTTTATCCATCTTCTATATCTTTATCTTTTATATTAATCTGATACCATTGAATTGTACCCACAGTTTTCACACTTGTCTAACCTAAGTGATTATAACACAACCATTTTACAGGGTGAACATGAGAAAATCAACAGATCAGTTTCCAAATCTGTGATTTGGAAGTAAAATTGAGACAAATATAAATAAACAGAATGAAGAAACCCAGGAATTTCCACCCAACATGTGAGGTTTATTTTTTTCATGGCACAGTTGCTTTTTCAATTTGAAATTGCATAATCTTTCAAAAAAAAAACCCATCACCCAGAAACATAAAAATCCGTGTTTAAGTACAGGAGTCATTTCTGGATTTTCATTAGTATAAATGGTAAGTTCAGTTTAGATCATGAAGAAAAATTAGTCTTGGATAAGTTTTTTTATAATAAACAGATCAAAGATCAAGGATAAGAAAACAGCTTTACCATCTAAACTCTTCGCCAAAAGATTTCTTTATTTTTACTATTGATTTATGATTCAACAGTAATAAACTGAGTCTCAGCTACATGGGCTGTGGCATCCTTAAATGATGATCCTGCTGGCATGAAGCAGCTTGTTTTCTGTTCTGTAGAAAATGACTTGCTGACAGAGAGATGCTGAACAGGCGTTCCTGTGTCTTTGTTTCATTTTCTGTACTCATCTGTCAAAACCCAAATCCACAAGGCAAAAGACCACAGTGCTGACAGTGATGATCCTGATTTCTTTCATGTCATCGTGGTTACAGATGTGAAAGTGTGCTTACTGGTTCTTGAGTGTTTTAATAAGCTGTGGATGCTGATTACACATAAGCAGGAAAAAATTACGATTGTGTGTCACTTCGGTGAGGGAATCCAGCACTTAAAAATATCTTTGCTCACTGTTGAACTAGCCTAGATCATGGCATAGACAGTTGTGGTCCTGCTGTAAGACCAGCTGGCAGCCACTTTGCCGTAGGAAAGAAAACCAGGATAAGAAGAAGAGAAAAACAAGGGCTCTTGTACTAAATGTTAGGGTGAGCCTCGGGAGCAAAGAATTTTTTGTTTGTACAAGAAAATTGCTTGGTAGTGACAGAAATTCATTTCAAACCTTTCAGGAAGTGTTGTATGATTTCCCCTGAGATCTCTCCAGGGGTCACAAGAGAAAAGGGAAACAAACCTGGCCCTGCTATTCTTGCTGGAAGGAAAGAAAATTAATATAGGGGAATTTGAGCTGTATCCATTTCACTCAGGAAAACAAGCACTTACTGATAGAAGTGCCTGTTCTGAGACCCTTTCATCTCTATCCACTTCTTTTGACCAGGTCTGCTCCAAATGATAGCAAATATTAACCCTGGCCTGTCATACCAAACAGGTGTCTTCATTTTCTTCTGATAACATAACCTTCTGTTTGATTAATCAAGGACATCAGTATTGTTTGCTGTACCTTCCAAAGTAGCTAGACACATATTAATTGGTCAAACAATTTCTGATTTAATTATGTAACCTTTTGATATGAGCTAACAGACAGACATACAGAAATTTAATGGTTACATAAAGAAACTATAATATTTACAATATGTTACAAAGGACATTCATAGTTGACTAACATACCACAGTGTCTATCAAAAAGAGTTTCAAGGAAAAAAATAAACTAAAAAGTGAAGGTGCTAGTACTTTAATCTAGAAATTATATTATTAACCCCTAATTCTTACAGTATTTTTCATAATACAGTTGTGAGTGTTTGTGTGTGTCATGCGTCTGTGTGTGGGTACATTGGTAAGTGTCCAGGGACATATAAGGGTACCTATGTGTGTACGTGCACTTGGCTATAGAGTTCCGAGGTGATGTTTAATATCTTCACTCTCCACCTTATATATGAAGGCAGAGCCTTCTAATTGAACACAGAGCTCATTGATTTGGCTGGTACAGATACTCAGAATTCTTCAGTTATCTCAGTCTCAGTGTCTTACCTGCATATGCATGGAATGCAGGTACTTTTACCATTTTGCATGTCTGTGGGTGATGGGAATCCACATGTCTGTGTTTATGCTTACATGACAAGCACTTACTGCTCTGAGACATCTCTCTACTGCAACAGAAAATTTTACATTATTAAAAGATTAGTTCCCATGAAAGCCAGTTCTTAGGGAGGGTTTTAGGTCATTTCAAGCCCAGCTGGCTCTCTGCCCCTTGTCTGAAATACTATTTTAAGTAGGGATTTAGTTTCCACCTCTAGGGGGCAACCAAGGACAATAGGGTGTAGCATATTTTGGGAATTTCTTGGACAAGTTTGACTAACATGACAGAAGTAAGCTTCCCAGGCCTGGTGCTGGGGATTCTTTTCTATTTTATTTTTTTAAATTAGATGTTTTCTTCATTTATACTTCAAATGTAATCCCCTTTCCTAGTTTCCTCTCCAAAATCCCCTATACCCCCCCTCCCCCTGCACCCCAACCCACCCACTCCCACTACTTAGCACTGGCATTCCCCTATACTGGGGCCTAGAATCTGTGCAAGACCAAGGGCCTCTCTTCCCAGGAATGGCCAATTAGGCCATCCTCTGCTACATATGCAGCTAGAGACACGAGCTCTGGAGGAGGGGAGACTGGTTATTTCATAATGTTGTTTCTCCTATAGGGATTCAGACCTCTTCAGCTCCTTGGGTACTTTCTCTAGCTCCTTCATTGGGGGCCTGTGTTCCATCTAATACATGACTGTGAGCATGCATACCACAGTACTAACAAAAAATCTCTAAATGGACTTAAGACCTACTCAATAAGAAGACATCTACCCATGTCTAGTGAAGTCGTGATTCTTGGAGAAAAACCTACAGTCATCCACTTTATTGAAGCAGTATAATACCTAACTATATTTTAAATATGTATCCCTATATCCACAAATAAGTAGAGAACCCCCTTATCAAGGAAATAGCTCTCTAATTCAATGGGACATTTTAACTTATTAAAAGATTAGTTGCAGTGGACTGAGAAAGGTGAGTGACAGACTGAAGAACCAACACAGCTTCTGGGACAGACCCTGTTTCAGGCACCTTCCCTGATAGAGGAGAGGTGCCCACCCGGGAGGGCTCTAACTGCAGGAGCATGTGAGGGAGTCATCTTGGGTCCTGGGTCCCTCAGAGACCAGTCTGCACAGGTCAGCTCACAGACTGAGAAGGGTGAGCGAGCTGACTGCAGAAGCGACATAGCTTCTGGGTACAGACCCCGTTTTGGGCTCCAGACATCAAAGCACCTTCCACGCCAGAGAAGAAGTACTCGCCTGGGTGGGCTCTGATTGCCTGAACAGGTGAGGGAGCCATCTTGGACCCCGGGTCCCTCACAGAACAATTGCTCAGGTGAGAATGCAGACTGCAGAAGCAACACAGTTTCTGGGACAGGCAGAAGCTACACAGCTTATGGGACAGAACCCATTTCAGGCTCCATACATCTAGGCACCTTCCCCACCAGAGAAGAGGTGCCCCCACCTAGGAGGGCTCTGACTGCCTGAACAGTCGGGGGAGCCATCATGGGTCCCGGGTCGCTCAGAGACCATTCTGCACATGTCAGCTTGTAGACTGAGAACGGTGAGCGAAATGACTGCAGAAGCTACACAGCTTCTGGGACAGACCTCCATTTTGGGCTCCAGACATCCAGGCACCTTCCCTGCCAGAGGAGAGGTATCCTTTCTGAAGGGCTCTGACTGCCAGGGTAGGTGAGAAAGCCATCTTGTGTCCCATGTCCCTCGGAGACCAGTCTGTGCAGATGAGCATGCAGACTGGAGAGGCAACACATCTTCTGGGACAGACCCTGTTTCGGGCCTTCATTTTCAGCTAGGAGGCAGGTCTGAATGCCAGAACTCTGTGAACATTCCAAGCAAGAGAGCTTGCCTGTAGAGAGTACTCTGACCACTGAGACTCAGGAGAGAGCTACACTCCCAGGTCTGCTGACAGAGGCTAACAGAATCAGAGGAGGAACAAGCTCCAACCAGAGACAACTATAACAACTAACTATAGAGATTACCAGATGATGAAAGGCAAACATAAGAATCTTACGAACAGAAACCAAGACCACTCACCATTATCAGAACCCAGCACTCACACTTCAGCCAGTCCTGGATATCCCAACACACCCGAAGCAAGACTCAGATTTAAAATCATATACCATGATGCTGGTAGAGGACATCAAGAAGGGCATTAATAACTCACTTAAAGAAATACAGGAGAACAGTGCTAAAGAGGTAGAAATCCTTAAAGAGGAAACACAGAAATCCATTAAAGAGCTACAGGAAAACACAACCAAACAGGTGATGGAATTAAACAAAACCATCCAAGACTGAAAAAGGGAAGTAGAAACAATAAAGAAAACCCAAAGTGAGACAACTCTGGAGATAGAAACCCTAGGAAAGGATTCAGGAACCATAGATGCAAGCATCAGCAACAGAATACAAGAGTTGGAAGAGAGAATCTCAGGTGCAAAAGATTCTATAGAGAACAGGGGCACAGCAATCAAAGAAAATGCAAAATGCAAAAAGATCCTAACTCAAAACATCCAGGAAATCCAGGACACAATCAGAAGACCAAACCTACGGATATTAGGAGTAGATGAGAATGTAGAATTTCAACATAGAAGGCCAGCAAATATCTTCAACAAAATTATAGAAGAGAACTTCCCAAACCTAAAGAAAGAGATACCCATGAACATACAAGAAGCCTACAGAACTACAAATAGACTGGACCAGAAAAGAAATTCCTCCTGACACATAATAATCAGAACAACAAATGCAATAAATAAAGATAGAATATTAAAAGCAGTAAGGGGAAAAGGTCAAGTAACATGTAAAGGCAGGCCTATTAGAATTACGCCGGACTTCTCACCAGATACTTTTAAAGCCTGGACAGATGTTATGCCCTAAGAGAATACAAATGCCAGCCCAGGCTACTATAACCAGAAAAACTCTCAATTACAATAGAGGGAGAAACCAAAGTATTCCATGATAAAACCAAATTCACACAATATCTTTCTATGAATCCAACCCTTCAAAGGATAATAAAGAGGAAACACCAACACAAGGATGGAAACTACACCATAGAAAAAAGAAGAAAGTAATCCTTCAACAAACCTAAAACAAGACAGTCGCAGGAATAGAATCTCAACTTTAACACCAAAAAATAACAGGAAGCAACAATTACTTTTCTTTAATTTCTCTTAACATCAATGGACTCAATTCCCCAATAAAAAGACATAGACTAATAGACTGGCTACACAAACAGGACCCAACATTTTGCTGCTTACCCGATGCCCACCTTAGGGAAAACGACAGACACTACCTCAAAGTGAAAGGCTCGAACACAATTTTCCAAGCAAATGGTCTGAAGAAACAAGCTGGAGTAGCCATTCTAATATCTAATAAAATCAACTTCTAACCCGAAGTAATCAAAAAAGACAAGGAGGGGCACTTCATTGTCATCAATGGTAAAAATCTATCAAGATGAACTCTCAATACTGAATATCTATGCTCCAAATACAAGGGCAGCCACATTCATTAAAGAAACACTAGTAAAGCTCAAAGCACACATTGCACCTAACACAATAATAGTGGGAGATTTCAACACCCAACTCTCACCAATGTACAGATCCTGGAAACAGAAACCAAACAGAGGCACATTGACACTAACAGAAGTTATGAAATGGTTTTAATAGATATCTAAAGAAAATTTTATCCTAAAACAAAAGGATATATACCCTCTTCTCAGCGCCACATGGTACCTCCTCCAAAATTGACGATATAATTTGTCAAAAAACAGGCTCCACAGATAGAAAAATATTGAAATTCCCCATGCATCCTACCTGATCACCAGGAACTAAGGCTGATCTTCAACAACAACATAAATAATAGAAAGCCAATATTCACATGGAAACTGAACAACACTCTACTAAATGATTCCTTGGTCAAGGATGAAATAAAGAAAGAAATTAAAGACTTTTTAGAGTTTAATGAAAATGATGCCACAACATACCCAAACATATGGGACACAATGAAGGTAGTCCTAAGAGGAAAACTCATAGCCCTGAGTGCCTCCAAAAAGAAACTAGAAAGAGTGTACACTAGCAGCCTGACAGCACACCTAGAAGCTCTAGAACTAAAGGAAGCAAATTCACCCAAGAGAAGTAGGCAGCAGGAAATAATCAAACTCGGGGCTGAAATCAACGGAGTGGAAACAAAAAGAATTATTCAAAGAATCAACCAAACCAGGAGCTGGTTCTTTGAGGAAGTCAATAAGATAGATAAACCCTTAGCAAGACTAACTAGAGGGCACAGGGACAGTAGCCTAATTAACAAAATGAAAAATGAAAAAGAAGACCTAACAACAGATCCTGAGGAAATATAAAACATCATCAGATCCTACTACAAAAGGATATACTCAACAAAACTAGAAAACCTGGATGAAATGGATAACTTCCTAGACAGATACAAGGTACCAAAGTTAAAACAGGATCAGATTAATGATCTAAACAGTTCCATTTCTCCTAAAGAAATAGTAGTCGTCAATAGTCTCCAAACCAGAAAAAAGCCCAGGACTAGATGGGTTTAGTGCAGAGTTCTATCAGACCTTCAAAGAAGACCTAATTCCAACTCTCCTCAAATGATTGCACAAAATAGAAACAGAAGTTACTCCACCCAATATGAAGGAACATTTACTCTGATACCTAAACCACACAAAGTTCCAACAAAGAAAGAGAACTTCTGACCAATTTTTCTTATGAATATTGGTGCAAAAATACTCAAGAAAATCCCGGCAAAACGAATCCAAGAACACATCAAAACTATCATGCATCATGACCAAGTAGGCTTCATCCCAAGGACACAGGGGTAGTTTAATATATGAAAATCCATCAACATAGTTCACTATATAAACAAACTCAAAGACAAAAACCACATGATCATCCCATTAGATGCTGAAAAAGCATTTGACAAAATCCAACAGCCCTTCATGGTAAAACTCTTGCAAAGATTAGTAATTAAAGGCCCATACCTAAACATGAGAAAAGCAATCTAGAACAAACCAGTAGCCAACATCAAAGTAAATGGAGAGAAACTCAAAGCAATCACACTAAGATCAAGGACTAGACAAGGCTGCCCACTTTCTCCCTACCTATTCAATATAGTACTTGAAGTCCTAGCCAGAGCAATTACAAAAAAAAAGGAGATCAAGGGGAAAAAACAAATTGGAAAGGAAGAAGTCAAATTATCTCTATTTGGAGATGATATGATAGTATATGTAAGTGGCCCCAAAAATTCCACCAGAGAACTCCTAAACCTGATAAACAGCTTCAGTGCAGTAGCTGGATATAAATTTAACTCAAACAAATCAATAGCCTTTCTCTACACAAAAGATGAAGATAGAAGAAGAAGAAGAAGAAGAAGAAGAAGAAGAAGAAGAAGAAGAAGAAGAAGAAGAAGAAGAAGAAGAAGAAGGAAGAGGAGGAGGAAGAGGAGGAGGAGGAGGAGGAGGAGGAGGAGGAGGAGGAGAAGGAGAAGGAGAAGGAGAAGGAGAAGGAGAAGGAGAAGGAGAAGGAGAAGGAGAAGGAGAAGGAGAAGGAGAAGGAGAAGAAGAAGAAGAAGAAGAAGAAGAAGAAGAAGAAGAAGAAGAAGAAGAAGAAGAAGAAGAAGAAGAAGAAGAAGAAGAAGAAGAAAAAGAAGAAGAAGAAGAAGGAGAAGAAGAAATTAGTGAAACACCCTTCACAATAGTCACAAATAATATCAAATACCTCGGTATGACTGTAACAAAGGAAGTGAAAGATCTGTATGATAAGAACTTTAAGTCTCTGAAGAAAGAAATTGAAGAAGATCTCAGAAGATGGAAAGATCTCCCATGCTCATGGATTGTCAGGATTAATATAGTAAAAAATCGCCATCCTGCCAAAAGCAGTCTACAGATTCAATGCTATCCCCATCAAAATTCCAACTCAATTCTTCACTGAGTTAGAAAGGGCAATTTTCGAATTCAACTGGAATAACAAAAAACATAGGATACCAAAAACTATACTCAACAATAAAAGAACCTCTGCTGGAATCACCATGCCTGACCTTAAGCTGTACACAGAACAATTGTGATAGAAGTTGCATGGTAGTGGTACAGTGACATACAGGTAGATCAATGGAATAGAATTGAAGACCCAGAAATGAATCCACACACCAATGGTCACTTGATCGTTGACAAGGGAGCTAAAACCATCCATTGAAAAAGGAGACATCATTTTCAACAAATGGTGCTGGCACAACTGGCAGTTATCTTGTAAAAGAATGCAAATTGATCCATTCTTATCTCCTTTTACAAAGCTCAAGTCTAAGTGGATCAAGACCTCTACATAAAACCAGAGACACTAAAATTAATAGAGGAGAAATGGGGGAAAAGCCTCAAAGATATGGGAAGAGTGGAAAAAATTACTAAACAGAACAGCAATGGCTTGACCTGTAAGAACAAGAAGTGACAAATGGGACCTCATAAAATTGCAAAGCTTCTGTATGGCAAAAGACACTGTCAATAAGAGAAAAAAGGCCACCAACAGATTGGAAAAGGATTTTTACAAATCCTAAATCTGATAGGGGACTAATATCCAATATATACAAAGAGCTAAAGAAGCTGAACTACAGAAATTCAAATAGCCCCATTAAAAAATGGGGTATAGAGCTAAACAAAGAATTCTCAACTGAGGAATACCGAATAGCTGAGAAGCACCTGAAAAAATGTTCAACATCCTTAATCATCAGGTAAATGCAAATCACAACAACCTTGAGATTCCACCTCACACCAATCAGAATGGCTAAGATTAAAAGTTCAGGTGACAGCAGATTCTGGTGAGGATGTGGAGAAAGAGGAACACTCCTCCATTGTTGGTGGGATTGCAAGCTTGTACTTCCATTCTGGAAGTAAGTCTGGAGGTTCCTTAGAAAATTGGACATAGTACTACCAGAAGATCCAGCAATACCTCTCCTGGGCATATACTCAGAAGATGTTCCAACTGGTAATAAGGACACATGCTCCACTATGTTCATAGCAGGCTTATTTATAATAGCTAGAAGCTGGAAAGAACACAGATGTCCCTCAACAAAGGAATGGATACAGAAAATGTGGTACATTTGCACAATGGAGTACTACTCAGCCATTAGAAACAATGAATTTATGAAATTCTTGGGCAAATGGATGTATCTGGAGGATATCATCCTTAGTGCGGTAACCCAATCACAAAAGAAGTCATTAGATATGCACTCAATGATAAGTGGAAATTAGCCCAGAAACTTAGAATACCCAAGATACAATTTGCAAAACACAATAAAGTCAAGAAGAATGAAGACCAATGTGAGGATACTTCATTCCTCTTTAGAATAGGGAACAAAACACCCATGAAAGGAGTTAAAGAGACAAAGTTTGGAGCTAAGACAAAAGGATGGACCATCCAGAGACTACCCCACCCAGATATCCATCCCATAATCAGCCACCATACCCAGACACTATTGCATATGCCAGCAAGATTTTGCTGAAGGGACCCTGATATAGCTGTCTCTTGTGAGGCTATGCCAGTGCCTGGCAAATACAGAAGTGGATGCTCACAGTCATCTATATTTTGGAACACAGGGCCCCCAATAGAGAAGCTAGAGAAAGCACTCAAGGAACTGAAGGGGTCTGCAACTCTATATGTGGAACAACAATATGAACTAACCAGTACCCCCAGAGCTTGTGTCTCTAGCTGCATATGTAGCACAAGATGGCCTAGTTGGCCAACATTGGGAAGAGAGGCCCATTGGTCTTACAAACTTTATATGCCCCAGTACAGGGGAATGCCAGGGCCAAGAAGTGGGGGTGGATGGATAGGGGAGCAGGGTGGGGGGAAGGTATAGGGAACTTTCAGTATAGCATTTGAAATGTAAATAAAGAAAATATCTAATAAAAAAAGAGAAAAAAAGAAAAGACAGTTTAAGGTAGAATTTGGTGGTACAGTACATGTTGTTTTTTATCACATAAACCCCACCAAATATGATCTAATTGAAAAGACAAAAATTAAAAATTAAATGTTGTCTAGGATTGAACAATGAAAAAAAAAATTAGTTACTAAAATATTACACTGAGCAAGTTGTATATATATGTATATATATTCATATATGTATATATGTATTCATATATATGTATTCATATATGCATATGTATATATATATATGTATATATATATATCAACAATTACTGAAAAAGAAGTGATAAATATTCAAGAAAACAAGGAGATGTATAGTAAAGGTGTAGAAGGAGGTTGAAGGGAAGAGATATTATAGTATAATCTGAAAAATAAATGAAAAATTTAAAATTAAAAATCCAGTTTTCTAAAGAGACTATTAAAACAATATCTTCAAAAAGTAAAATAAAAAGGTGGTACTGGGCTTGGTATTACATGCCTATAAAACTAATTATTGGAGAAACTGAAGCCAGAAAAAATGTATTCTGTAAGGATTGTCTTGGTTATAAATGAAATTGATGATCAGCCTGAGAAAATTCATGAGACACCCTAATAGATACCCAAAGAGAAAGTATAAAGAAACCCCTAAGAATGTAGCTCTGTTGGGGGCCTTCTTCTTTCTGGTGGTTCTTCTTGAGGCAGCTGGGGGGAGTGTGAGAGGTAAGACTTTGTCTTAAGAGATATTTAGGGTTGCTGTATAATATAAAGCTTACTTATCTAAGTCTAAGCTACTATGCTATTGTAGCTGACCTGCCTTCTGTAATCCTTTGAGGACAGAAACTGCAGTCTCTGGCACTTAGCACCTCATCCTAAAACAGCAGGATATTAAGTAAAAGATTAATTGCTAGAGCCTTTTCCCTATTGTCCAGATGCCTCTTGTTTTCAGGCTACGGGGGAAGTTTGGAGCAATAAACTTCTATTGTAACAGGAGAAGAGAATTACACTCGCAGAAGGCAAAACTTTTATAGGAGCAAATATGCATAATCTCACATAAGTTCATATATAGATTTATGCATGCTCATTTATTCATTTATACATTTCCATGTAAACTCAGTTGGATCCAGTTTGCAGGCATTCTCACAATTACACACACACACGCATACCTTCTCACAATTACATACAATCACACACATCCATACTTACATATGCATATGGAGCAAAAGAAAAACGCACCAGTGCAGGAAGAACTCTCTCATTCTGGATGAAAAATGAGCTCCAATCTTTATTGTATCGAGAAAGAAAAGGCTTCTACCCTTTTAATGCTAAATAAATTAAACACATATTTGTAAGAAAAAAGCTTTGTTCCTTTTAATAAGACTAAGCCTGACTTGTCCTTACCATGGGACCTGTTCTGTCCCATGGTAAGGAGAAGCCTGCCTGCTCCTTCTGCTCTCTGCAGCATCTTCTTTTTTCCTCTTTCCCTCTGCATTCTGCAAATTACTAAGTATTTTATGTCACCAAGTTTTTCCCCTCTGCATTCTCCTTCTAATCTCACTCTCTCCTCCTGCTCTGATGTCACAATAATGCTCTAACTATTAACCCCTTTTCTCCCCATGCTGTGCCTGTACTTCTAAGTTCTCCTTGAGTTCAGTTCTGTCTACAAGTGCTCTGTCTAACAACTTCTCCTCAGCTCAGCTCCTCTCTCAGCTTAGTTCTTCTCTCCTCTATTCCTCTCAACTCAGTCCCTCAGTTCTGACTCTCCTCTTTGTCCTTAGCCCTTAAACATCTTTCAGAATATGCGATCACATGTTAAAAAGTTCATCAAAAGTTCAAACAGAAAATCAAATCACAAATTAAAATATAAATTTACAACAGAGAATGTATACGTGCATATCTATTAGAAGTAATTATCTAGCTAAACATTCATCGCCTGTCTCAGCTCCACAGGTTCACCGAAGGTTTAAAACTATATCTTATTAGTGAAGTTTTGTATAGATAAACCCAGTCAATATTTAATCTTCTGTCCTAGCACCTATAATAAATAGTTCACTTTTTGTGACATTTGATTAATTGTTTTACAACCTCTTGGAATGTGCTCTGAGTAGGAGAAAGTCTAGTTACCATCTAAGAGCAATTAACTGGTGACACTTGGGTGACCAGCAGAGTTCTCATTGAGTTTTGACTATCAGAAAAGGACCTAATAGCAGTCCCACTATAAAAGAGTTTAATAATCACAGTTATAATTTTAGAAATTCTTATAGGATCATCATTAAAAATTACATCATTACAAGGCAGTACACCTTCATGGATCTGCAGAGTTCTGCCCCAATGGGGTGTACTATTACTTACTGATTGTTATATATGTTTAATAATAACAGGAAAAGCATATTAATAGCGGGAATCTTTCCTAAAATGAATCCCTTAATAAGGCCGCACCTGGCACAGATTATATTATAATCCAAAGCAGACTATTTCAGGATGATCACCTGCTAGTTATTAGCTTGTCCCATTATGGCTCCTTACATAGCTCCATAAGTGCGTTGTACTTGTCTAAGATTTATGAGATTACAGGTTCAATGCTTTGTACTACAAAAATAATTTAATTAATTAAATCTACATTAAAATATTTGAAATCATATAAATACTTGAATACTTAATAAAATATAGCCAGCAAGTTGGCACAGTAGTTTTAAATAAGAAAACACTGGAGGAGTGAGGTAGGAGTGGGTGGGTGGGTGAGGCAATACCTCCTTAGAAGCAAAGCAGAGTAGGGATGGGATAGGAGGTTTGTGGAGGGGAGACTGGGAAGTGGGAGGACATTTGACACATAAATAAATAAAATAATCAAAACAAAAACAACAAAACAAAATAAAATATAAAACCAACTGTGGAGTAATCTAGCTTCCCAGATCATTCATATCCTGTGGCCCACAGATAAGAGCCTAATATGATTCATCCATGCACCCCACACTACCTCTGTCCACATATCTCTTGCTGTTTATCAGTAAGGAATTTAGACCTAGAATACCCTGCTCACACTCCATTGTTGTCCTAGTTCTAATCATACAGCTATCTAACTGAAAACGTGGAAATTTCAGAGTAAAGAACAGAAGTAGCACCAAAATACAGAACAACCCAGCTTCTTCCAATAATAGAAACTATTACCATGATAATAAATACCAATGAAAGCAATTCTACTTCCAACCCAAAACATTCAAGGAATCATAATAAATACGTTTAAAAAACTCTAACACAAAGGTATGAATAAAATAAAGATGTCAACGCAAGCTGTATAAACAGAATTCAATAAAGTGATAGGATAATTGAAGAAAAGCCAATTGTGTTCTTGGGTTCAGTTTTCAAGTATTTTGTTCATAATTTTTGCACGTATGTACATAAAGGATACTGGCTTACTTTTTAAAATTGGGTCTTTGAGTGATTAAGATACCAGGGTAAGAGTGGCCCAAATAATTGTAAGGTGTTGCTTCAGTTTCTATTTTGCAGAATAATTTGAACAGTATTGAAATTAATTATTCTTTGAAGGTCTAGCAAAATTCCTTACAGAATCCATATGACTCTTGGCTTATTTTGGTTGGGAGATTTCTCACTACTGCTTCTCTTTCACAGAGGCTAATTGGTCAACCATTTAAAATGCTTATTTGACTCTGAGTTAACTTTGATGGGTCATATATATATATGTAAAGAAATTCATATATATCTTTAGATTTTCCAGATTGGTGGTGTTCAGAATTTTGACTGTGTCTTTATGAGTCTCTGCATTTCCTTGGTAGTATTTGAAAAGTCTTCCTTTTCATGTCTAATTGTATAAATTTGTATCATCTTTATCTGGAAGATAATTTGACAAATGGTTTGTCAATCCTTTAAAGTTTATCGAAGGACAAACTCTTCACTGCATTGATTCTTGTTATTGTATTTTGCCTCTATTTAATTGATTTCAGCCCCGAGTTTGATTATTTTTGCCATCTACTCTTTTGGAGTGATATTTCTTCTTGTTTTAGAGATTTAAGGTCTAGCAATGATTTGCTAATATTAGTTATCTACAGTTTTTTTTTTTTTTAATGTAAGCACATAGTGCTGTAGACTTGTCTCTCAGAACCTCTTTCATTATGTCTCAGAGGTTTGGGTATATTGCTTTTTTTTATTTAATCAATAAACAACATCCACTACATAGACACACAGAAGACAAAACCGTGTGACCTTCTCATTAGATGCATAAGGAGGCTTTAACAAAATCCAAATTATTTTTTCATGATGAAAGTTCTGGAAAGAATGAGGATACAAAAAAAAAAGAAGAAGAAGAAGAAGAAGAATGAGGATACAAAGCACCAGTTCAACACAGTAAATGAAGTTTACAGGAAGCTAGCAGACAGCATCAGCAAAAATGAAGAGACACTCAAGTTACTGCCACTAAAATCGGGAACAAGATGAGGAAGCTCACTCTCTTGATCCCTACTCAGTCTAGTACTTAAAGAGTTCAAGTTCTTCAAGCTAGAACAATGGAAGACAATGGAAGAAGATCAATGGGATCCAATAGGAAAAGAAGAAATTAATGTATCCTTATTTGAAAACAATAAACATTATGCATAAATGATTGTAAAGACGCTGCCAGGAAATTTCTACACCTTCAAATGGCTCTTAGCGCTAGTTATCCCTCTTCATACTTTCTGCATTACTCCTCCCTTTCATCTTCCTCCTCATCTAATCCCTCCAGTCCACTTTTCCCATATAATACATGGAATGCTATCCTTACGATATCCTGTCTCTCCATCATCTCTTACACTCTAGCCAAGCCCTGTGGGTAAATAAATTACAGCATGCATATGGAATCTTGAAAGCTAACATGTCCATACAAAAGAAAACATACAATATTACTCTTCTTGGGTTTGTATTATTTCACCCAGTATTATCATCTTCTAGTTCCATCCATTTACCTGTGCATTTTATAATTTCTGTTTTAAAATTTTCTTTGTGTAATTGTACATTTTTGTTATCCATTCAGTTGGTTAACACATACATTTTTATTCCAAATATCTAGCAATCATGCTCTCAGCAGTGGACATGGCTGAGTAAATATTTCTGTTATAGAATTTGGTGTCCTTGTGTTACATGTACAAGTGTGTTAAGATTGAATCAGTTTGTAGATTGATTTTCTATATTTTTAGTAACTTCCACATGAAGGGTTATATGGAAACATGCTACCATAGAAGTTTCATATGGTTGAAATCTAAGTGGATTCGTCAAATAATGTTGGTGACAATTTTGCAACTAGATCATTTATGCTTCTTGGTAAAATCTTGAGTGAAGAATGGGTTATATTTTGTTGTGTGTTTCTCAAGGGGGTTACATGGAGAATCCAAACATCTCAGGCTTCTGCTGTCGTTATTGGTTGCTCTCCACAAACAAATAGCAAGGCCCTATTGTTGATTTTTCATAAAAAAAAAAAAAACAGAGTACTTGATCTGATGCCTAACTAGGGGCTTTCCCTCTACGGACTATTATTCATGGTACCGAAAAGTACTCTGCATGGTACTAGAGGAGAAAGGTAATCAATCCAACTACACACCTACTACATACATTGCAAAATACACTGGTGCAATATAATGGCACAGATGTGTGAAGTAACCAACCCTTCCATAATTGTATATAGAGCAAATCTATGAGATGGAAAATACATCCAACACAGCTGGGATATCAAAGGATGTGACAGTGGATAGGCCATGTGACTGGGGAAAATGATATACATTTGTATGATAAAGGAACATAGCAATAAATTGATTCTTAATGACATTTTGCTATAGCAATAGATACGTGTGTCTTGCTCATCAATTATCAGAGAAGTCTCTTTTTGCATTTGTAGTGTTACTAAACAGAGACCCAAATAATGGAAATATGAAATGAGTTAGACATGTTTAAAGCACTCAGTCTGAAGTGCATACCCTCTTCAAACCCCTACCATCAAGACTCTGGGATCTATGATAAAATGGAGGTTAAAAGATGGTAAGAGGCAGAGATGATGGATGACTCCAAGTGAATAGTATCCTCCATACACAAAACCACTGACGCACATGTTAATTCACAGAGACTGTGGCAGCATTCACAATACTTGAACAGATCAAACCAGTCAGGGTCACAGCAAGAGATGGGCAAGTGATAACAGCACCCATGCTTAAACAACAACAACAACAACAACAACAACAGCAACAACAACAGAAAAAATAATTGTAATATAGTCTTGCTGGCCAAAAAAAAAAAAAAAAAAAGTTTTTTCCAAAAGATTCTGACTGGGTATGATAATCATGGTTAGTTCCATTTACAAAAGTATTTGACCCAAACTCAGGGTTATTATTGTAGACTATTTATACCTCATTCCATTTTTGGCATGCTCTTGTTTTATTGATATTTTGTTTATATATTTTTCCATTTTGTGTTTTTCTCATTTTGTGTGTTTCTTATTTGTTTTTGTTTGATTTAAAAGACAGAGTGAATGAAATTTCTAAGAGATAGACATTGTGGAAGATGTGGAATGAGCTGGAAGAAGGAGATAAAGTGATCAGAATGTATTATATGAGCAAGTTTTTCAATCAATAAAAAGGCACAAAAGTGTTGAAGAAAATGTTCTAAAAAGCAGTGCAAGAGCTAAAAGAAAGAGAAATATTGGACGGTGGATATGATCAATTTAAATTATATATATGTGTGTGTGTGTGTGTGTGTGTGTGTGTGTGTGTATAGCCAAACTGAAAAATTGCTAGAGAAAAACTCAGTGAAAACTTTTATCAATACAGTAATTTATGTGGAAACCAGAATATCGGGGCCAGAAGAAAAGGAGAAAAATTTTATTTCTCAGCAAAAAACAATAGTAAATT
Organism: Mus musculus; assembly: GCF_000001635.26. NCBI lineage: Eukaryota > Metazoa > Chordata > Mammalia > Rodentia > Muridae > Mus > Mus musculus. The sequence goes on from NC_000084.6 coordinate 85,978,532, forward strand.
TATAAAAACTCCATGAATCAGACATGAGAGAGTTCTGAAATACAGCAAAAAAAACCCCATAAAATTTCAAATTATAGCTTTAGGGGAACAAGAATACCATAATGAAGGGTTATAATATGTTCTTATTAAAGTCACAAGAAATTTTTCACATCAGAAGAAAGATCTTTTCCTTTTGTCTTCAAAATCCCTAGTCCAGTATTATAGGCTATCTCCGTTGTTCTTATTTCCATCTGTAACTAACAGTCTATTCCTGAAGGCAACACATGTTTGAATCCTGTGACATAGTCAAATCAGTATGTTTCTTTTTTTTAAGCTGGAAGCTTCAACCCTACAGTCTAACTTTCATCGTCATGGGATGTTCTATGTGCAGTACTAGGGAGTATTATAATCAGCAGTCCTATACTGTTGCTGAACTATGAGCTGCAATGACAATTCTTATATTGACTGGTGCAAAGGTGGCATAAATGTTACAGGAATTACTGACTACTTTATGGTAACATTTAAAGCCCACTGTACAAAACGAAATCTATGCCTGGTATAATTAGCTGGGCCAAACTCCCTGAGTGATTCTAAAGATGAACCTATCATTCTGATTCTTTGATGTAGGCATTAATAAACATGCTTGCTCTTTGAGATAGGTACTTCCTCTGTAGGCCAAGTTGGTCTGGAACTCATTTTGTAGACTTAGGCTATCCTTAAACTCACATAGATCGCCCTGCCTCTCCTTCAGGTGTACTGGTATTAAAGGTACCCACCATCATGCTCAGCCCTCTATTTGACATTTCTATTTGTTTTTGCTTTATAAATATGAGTGTTATGCCTACATGTATACATGTGTACCATGTGTATGACTGGTCATCATGGAGGCTAGAAGAGGGCATTGGATACACTGAAAATGGAGTTGCTAATGGTTGGAAGCTATTACATATTGAACCATGGTCTTCTCGAAGAGCACCTTTTGCACTTCCTTGCTGAGCCATGTTTTTAGTCCTTATCTTTGTAGTTTTATATTAGTATTTCTTTCAACTCTCATAAAATAATATTGTTTTTAGGGATGATTATGAAAGATCTACAAAGGTGAATATGCAGAGAATAAGAGAATGCACACATGGATTATCAGGAATCCATGCCTGGATGCACAAGACCCATACAAGTTGAAGTCAGCCAAAGTTCCAGCATGGAAAAAGGAAGCAATGGAGCATCACCCCCGGTTGAGGAGTCATTGGCCATTGATGGCTGACACACTGGATGGAGAATCAGGTTTCTTCAGATCTGTGACCCCAGAGAGACTACTCAGGTTCCATTACATGGCCCTATAGCTACCTACAGACTAACAGCAATAAGAAGATTCTGTGGGATAAAGATAAAAAGAACATGAAACTCAGGGTGGGGGGAAGTGGGGGAAATTGGACAAAAATTAAAGGGGAACATAAGGAGATAGATTTGATCAAGACATATTCTATGTACCTGTGAAATTCCCAAATAATTTTGAAAAGCACTGTGAAGCTATACACAAATACTTTTATAGAACTCAAAGCTATACTAGCAGGCAAAGCAGTGACACTAAGGTTTATAGTATATGTTATAAATTATACATTAGGAAATATGTGGATGAGTCTATGTATAGCACATGTATACTCACAGTAACTAGCCAATAACATATTTAAGTTCATGTACATATAGAATCCTCAGATGTGGTTCCATTGATCAAATAACAGAGAGTTCACAGAACCAGGGAAGGGGGAGTATAGGAAAAATTCTCATTTAGATTTTTTTAAATTATTGAAACATATTATATTATCAGAAAAGTGAATATGAATTTGAAAAATTTTACACAGATAAAATATTAGTTAATGTCTATAGTAACCAATTTGATTCTGTTGTTTACCTTCTGTGCTTTATGTTCCATTTGATATTATATAAGCCTTAGGAAATTTAAGTTTTGGAAACTGAGGTTCAGAAAGGTTATTGTTGAAATAATTGAAATAATTCAGTGGGTTAGGAATGTTCTGATAAACATATTTAAACAGAATGAAGCATCAAATTAACATTTTAAATTGTCTAAGTAATATTTGGTCCTATTCTCAGGTCATGATTCACACTATTTAAAAAGTTCCAGTCCTCTAGGTTTATATTTTCTCTTAAATTGCTATGTACAACCAGTAATTTGTCATCTTTTAATTTACTTTCTTGAGTCACACTGCCCAGTTCCACATGGTTACTTCAGATAGATCACTTCAAATAAACTCATCTAAGTGTTGGACAACCTTGTTATGGTCTCATGAACAATAAAATGTAAGTTTAATTGGAGTATAACATAATTTGAATGAGAACAGAGAAAGAATAAAAGCAAGCAATTTTTGCATTATAAAGACTTCTGTTAAATATAGAATGATGGTCTAGATGCAGTGTACTCTTACAGAAGTAATGAGTAAATGACTTGAAAGGTTTACTCACAGCTATAAAAAGGGAAAAGACGTTTTCATATATTCTTTTATCTGGGGCATGAGCTCTGTCTCCTCAGGTGCTTCCTTAATCGCCGTTCTGAGCTGTACATTTGGCCAAGTTGCTAACCCTCAACAGCCATGGAACAGGCCAGTGTTCAATTTGTGAATCTGTTCAAGGTCATAAAACAAGAAACAAGTCACTACACAGCACCGTGTGCTTATCTGGAAACTAATCGGGTTAAACATTAGACAAACTCAGAATATTGGATGAAAATCGACAAGAACGTGGCTTTGAACTTAAAACAAGCTATCTCATGAAAATTGAGTGGCTTTTAGCTTAGAATAACACTTTGTTATTTGGTTATGCCACATCAGTCTTACATTTATTTTGGATTTAAAACAGTTGTACAATAGGTAAAATTTTTACAGAAATTTGAATCAGATGAATTCTTACATTGTAATGACCTTATGTATGGTCACTATATTATAGATATATAGTAGTAATGTGCTTAGGGGATGCAACTTATAGATTAGGTAAAATTAAGTCGGTGTTATGTTACATATACTTGCACATGCATTTCTATATTGATTCTATGTACTAATGAATCTATATATAAATGGTAATACGTTTAATCAAATCAGCCTGTATTAGCTAGGCTTCTGTAGCTATAGTAATGCATCAATCACAAAAGTAACTTCAGGAGAAAACTCTTTATTTTATCTGACATTTCTAGATACACAGGCAGAAACGAAGGCAGGGTAGGAGCCTGGAAGTGAGACTGAAGCAGAAACCCCAGAGAAGTGTTGTTGCTTACTGGCTTGATCCTCCTGACTTACTAGACAATCCAGGCTTTCCTTCCCAGGACTTGGTCTCTCTTCAGTGGGCTGGGCCCTCCTACACCAATCACTAATTAAGAAAGTGCTTGACAGGTTTAAAAAAGACCGTTTCTGAATTCTTTCTCCCCTCTCTCCGCATGTGTATGTGTCTGTGTGATACAAGTATGGTATCTGTATATAACATTGTATATATTATATGTATATACTATAAACAGACACACACACACACACATACATATATACATATATACATACATGTATATATATATATATATATATATATATATATATAAATTTGAGTTATACACACAAAAACCCACACACACCTCAAGAATCTTTTACCTAACTGTATTTCTGTATAAACAAACTTCATGGGTGATGTCTTTATGAAAAAAAAAAAACGTATCAGAGCTTGTAGCTAAAGTGCATAGAAAACAGCAAACATTGTATCAGTGTCTTAGCCTGGAAAACATTCTGTGCAGCAATCTATATTCAGGGTTCTGACTTTCACATGCATTATCATTAGAATTTTTTTAAACTGACATTTACAAAGCCAATAAGTAGTATTAATATGCAACATAATCTTATTTTTTCTGAACACAAGCATCCTGATAGTAACTAAAATTATGCTTGCAATTTGTTAGTCATCTGTGTGCTAATTGCTGGGTTAAGTGTTGTGAGTATACCAGGCACAACATAACTCACTATCACTGTTATTTGTATCTCACAAATTGGTTAGAGCTAAAGCTCTGTACTGAATGAAATCAATCAACTAGTTGTTAAGAATGATCAGATCTCATGAGGAAGTACAGAAGCATATGCAATTTGCTGTACATTACTTCTGACACATTAGCACGAATGTTGTAGAAGATATAGATCAGAAACAAAGTACTATTTATCTTTTGCCAAGATCTAGTTAATACCTATATAGGTAGCTACTTTCTGACCCTAACCCAGATCATTTTCTCTGCCCTGTGCATTCTGTAAACTCACATTCTATATTGCTATTCAATATATCTTTGAATTGAGTATATTCTTTAATGGAAGAATCTAAAACTGACCTGGAAATCAAGGCTCCCAATAAATGTCATTATGAATTAAGTTCTAGAGAGTCCTGCTCCCTTTAAAACACTCTTAATGATGTTCACCATCTCCTGTCATAGCTGAAGAGCAGCTGCTTGTAGGGCTGTTCTTCCCACAACTAACCTGTGTCAGTAACTAGGACACTAAAAGTAATCTGGTGCTGTTCTGAGCAATGTGCCTCTGACTATGAGAGTGATCCTATCACCTGACTGACATGGTCCAATTATTCTGATAATCCATGCTGTAAGTTATTCAAGTATAAAGCAGAAAGATAGTGACTTCAGAGGCCTTCTGTGAATGCTAAATAAATAAATGAATGTAAAGAGGAAGAGCAGTAAATTAGTGATGGTCATCACCGAGAAATGTCTCTATTAATAGGAGCATCACAGGTGCCATTATCATTATTACTCAGGTTCAATCTGGCTGGAGTCTAAAATTAAAATTGAGACAAGCATATGAATGTAATAATATGGACATTTTATTAAAAAATTCATGGCTATACTTGACTATTTAGGATAATTCTTTCCTTAAACACCTCATGATCCTTAAATACCCCATCATACACTCTCATTAGGATTTCTATGACACTCCAGAGTGAACATTAGTCTGTGGCAAAGTAAAACTCTTTTTAGCAAATAAGAAATTATTTAAGCATGTGTCCTCAGGATATTTAGACTCCTTTACAAAAATCAATTAAAATGATCTTATTGTCATTGGAAAAAAATACTTTTAGGAGAAAAATATTTTTAAGAAGCATATCCTTAGATATGTTAATTTAGAATAATTTAATTGACTAATTGTTATAGTCAAGGATGCTGTGAAAAAATGTATCTCAGTTCTTGCTTTATAATTTATATATTATTTAAAACAAACTTTTTTGTACAAATAACATATATATGAGATTCTTTGCTACATGAAGTGAACCTATTTATGTTATTAATTAATCAAAACATCAACACAAAATGAAGATATCAAGTTTACCAGTGAACATGTTTCTCAACCTATCTGTTAATGTCAACACTGTGAGGACTTCAGAATCCTACTTAAGTATTTCATTTCAATCCAAGAATTTTTTTTTACTAATTTCTAAAATGTGGTTAAAAATTACATCCAAATAGTGAATAACTCTAATTCTTAACACCTAAAATTTATAAGACAATCTATGCTTAGAAAAAATAAAAATATTTGGCAATTAGAATGTACTAATTTAACCCTGCCAGAAGCAAACCAAGCCTGGTGACATCCACAGATGAGTAGTAATATCGTCTGCTCTAAGGATCAAAGACTTGGCCAATGACCATAAAATACATAATGGGTTTCAAGGAAGCTACAAGCTTTGCTTGAATTGTCTTCATTTCTGCCTTTTGTGCTAATTAATTTTTTCCTGAAATTTATTAGATCAATATATTTCCATGTTGATATGGGTACTTGAAGGTATTCACAGAAAATTAAATACTATCTTATCATTACATAAAAATACTAAAAAAAATAGACACTCCCAAAAATGCTTGGAATAAAAACTATGGAAGAAATCATCAGGATAAATTAATTTTAAATACCCATAAACTTGTATTTAATAAGCTATCAAAGGGTTTCATTATCATGTAACCCAACTTTTGGCTTCTTAGCTTAGTGTGTGTGTGTGTGTGTGTGTGTGTGTGTGTATGTGTGTGTGTCTGTGTGTGTATCTCTGTGTGTGTCTTCTCTACTCCTGACAGAAAAGAGAGTGCTTTAATATACAGTTATTCAGTCATCCATGAACCCCTCCATGCAATCTCCCATCCATTGTATACCTACAATTCATTCACACATTCACTAAGCATCCATTTCTTCATTCACTCACTATTCTACCATCCATCCACCCTCCAATACATTGCTTGCTGCAAACATTTATCTGTCTACCCCATCTGTCCTTCCACGCCATCCTACCTCATCTAGTGCTTATCTATCTTTGTAAAGCCCAAGTTTAAATATCATTAAGATTAGTAGAGATACTTTTTAATATTTGAACTTCTAAATAACAATAAAAATATTATTTAACCCCAATTAAATTTAAAATTATATATATATATATATAGATATAGATATATACATATCTATATATATACACACAATTATTTATATATATAGCTTTTTGCCACAGGAAATGAAGTGATGATCCAGTTTTTGCAGGTTCATGATGACTGAAATAACCTGTGGTTTTAGATCAGTCTGAGCATTTTCCATATTTCTCCCAGAAAATGAATACTATATTAACCATCAATATCTATCATGTCATACTTCCCAAGTATTAAAATAAGCCTTAAATTAGTACTTAGACATCCACCTTCTACATCAGTATTCAATATAATTTCACTATCGCACAAAAGTTTGTTTAGGCAAAAAGTTATGAAAATAGAAATATTTGCAATATAGATATTATGCAACAGGTCCAAAATATTTTGTGATTTAACAGTGTAAGAATATATGCTAGAAATGTTTTGTACACGCAAAAGAAGCCAACAGATTTATTATGCAATTTTAAAATGATGAAAAGTTATCAAGTGTTTCTATGAATTATTTTGAAATTTTCTACTTATAGCATATATGAGTACATTTTAGAAATGTTTATAGATATTGAAGATCATTCATTTACTCAGCTATAATTTATAGATCTATATTTTATTTCCTTATAGATATCAGTTTTTTTTAAGATTTATTTATTTATTATATGTAAGTACACTGTAGCTGTCTTCAGACACTCCAGAAGAGGGCGTCAGATCTTGTTACAGATGGCTGTGAGCCACCATGTGGTTGCTGGGATTTGAACTCTGGACCTTCGGAAGAACAGTCGGGTGCTCTTACCCACTAAGCCATCTCACCAGCCCCAGATATCAGTTTTTTAAAGTTACATTTTAAAAGGAAATGTAGAATACTTGTAATATTACATCAAATATCTCATATATATATATATATATATATTAATTTAGATTTTTCCACAAGAGATAATTTAAAGCAATATCCTCTAACAAAACAAAACTAAAGTCTTCAGATTATGTTCATGAATGCTAAAATAGCAATAATTTTACTCTTTATTAAGTCTGAGAATAAGCTGTTTTTAATTTTTTTCAATGGATTTTTTTATCAAAATGAAAGGTTTGTGACAGATATGACAATATGGACTCATTTATGGCAGTAAAAATACTTAATACATATATCAATTACTGTATGCCTTTTATTTTTATTCTACCTTTCGGAAGCAATATTTTTTCTACCATAAGTGGTAAGTTCATATTCCATTATATTTTTAAAAATTAATTTACATTTTACACTCCATATTCCATTCTCTGACCCTGTCTGATCCACCCTCTTACTGCTCCACATCCCACACCTTCTTCCCATTCCCCTGTCTCCATGTGGATGCCCCCACCCCTAACCCACCTGACCTCTAAACTCCCTGGGGCCTTCAGTCTCTTGAGGGTGAGGTGCATCATCTCTGAATGAACACAGACCTGGAAGTCCTCTACTGTATGTGTGTTGGGTGGTCTCATATCAGCTGCTGTATCCTGTTTGGTGGTCCAGTGTTTGGGAGATCTCAGGGTCTAGACAAATTGAGCCTGCAGGTCCTCCTACAGGGTTGCCCTTCTCAGCTTCTTTCAGCCTTCCCTAATTCAACAATAATTTAAATGACAGACTTACATCTACTATTACATTTTCTAATTAATTTTGAGGCTAATCTTACTGTGTTCTTTCATCATGATGTGGTAGATGATTCTGCATTGTGTTGTAGTTACCAAATGAAACATAAAAGAAAGTATTTTTGAGTTCTCATTATCAATGTTGCTGACTTTGTTAAAAGAGGTAAAGTGTTTGTTTCATGTTTTCACTTCAAAAAGGTGTAAGCATTTTTGTACATTAAGCTTCTGCCACTAACAATGATCATTGGTCCCATGAGTGCTGAAATCTGAACATATATTCATGCTACTGAAGTATCATCAGGGAAGAGATTTCTAGGGTTTCGAAAGTCCTAAAAATATTTACGTCTCTAGAATATTGTTTGTGTGTTGTGGGGGGGGGGATGTATGTGTGCGTGTGTGTGATTATATGTGTGCTTGTGAGTGGTGGTGGTTGTAGTGGTGTGTGTGTGCATGTGTGTGTCTGGAAAAATATGTGCATGTGTGTTTGTGTGTGATGTGCAGTGTACGGTGTGTGTGTGTGTGTGTGTGTGTGTGTGTGTGTGTGTGTGTGCGTGCGTGCGTGTGCGTGTGTGTGTGTGTGTGGTGTGTATGCTAGCTATAGTCTAAGTACCACAACATTAATCATGAGAGTACTTGTGGGATTCTTATCTTTACCTAAATGCTCCACGTTGGGAATACTTTTTGTTGCTTTCATGTTACTCTGATTTATTCTTCAGTTGTGGTGGACTACAACAAAAGCAGCATTGGCTTTCATAATTAAAATATTTTAGTCATAAGTGGGTTTACTTGTTATTCTTTATATCACATTGGTTGGTTCCAAATTCTGACACTTAAAGTAACTCTAATAGAGTAGAACTTCTGTGACTCACTTGTAATGTGTTGTGTTGTTTCTAAATATGTGTCAGTTCTGTTGACTTATTTATGTATTTTATGTCAGAGCTGAACATAGTGTACGTCTTTAAAATATTTGGTCAGTGACTACTTTATTTGACATTTAGAATAATCTTACATTATTTTTAAATTCATACTTTTATTATTGAAAATTTCAAACACATACATTAAAATATAATCATAATTGCCCCCATTTTTTCCTTATAGCTTTTTAGTTCACTCCCATCATGACTTTCTCCCAACTGTATGTCTCTTCTTAAAATAATTCAGCAAGTCCAGTTGGAGCTGACTATTTGTGTATGGATATAGTACCATACATTAAATAATGGAATTCTAACAGAGGCTACATCCTCACAAAAGTGGTTATTCATTTTCTGGGATAAATGCCAAGCAACTACAGTACTTGGGTTGTGGTAAATGTTTGTTTCAAAATATGTAATATTTTGTACTTGCATTGTATTTTCCTGCTACTGCTGCTGCTGCTGTTGCTGGTATAGAGTTTTCTGGGACATGTGTGTCTCTGCATGTATGAGTATGTATGCATACATGCAGAGGTCAGAGATACTTTTCAAAGTAAGTTCTCACCTACCACAGGTTCTGGGTTTAAAACTTGTGTCATCAGGCTTAAGCAGCAAGCATGCTTACCCACTTAGCCATCATATGAGTTGTGAAAGATAAATGGAAGAGTGTATTAACCACAGAGTGATAGCTTTCTGCAATGGGAAGACCCAAGTCAATCTTATTAATGTACAAATTAATTTGTTACCTCCTGGATTATTTTACATGGATTTTTGCATGGCTCAATTTTGGAGGTTTACAAAACACCTTCCTCTTATAGTTTTTTTGGTCATTTTTTAAAATAGTTTTTTTTCTAGAATGGCACCTATTTGGCATAGTATCACATGTAGACTTTGCAGGTTTTCTTCTTTCACATGTCAATATGTATTTGTTTTTTCTATAGTTTTCATGGTGAAATTTCTCATATATTTTGACAATAAAGATAAACTAGATAGTTTGTTAATCCAGCCATTGTCAAGGAAAGGCTTGACTTAATTTCAGCTCAGTTAAACATCAGTTTCAAAACAAAGTTTAAAAGATAATTTATTATTTATATCTGCCACGGTTATTGGGGAATGTCCTCTCTGTCTCAGCTATAAGAATTTTCTGGTGGAATTTTTGGGGTCACTTAAGTATACTGTCATATCATCTACAAATAGTGATATTTTGACTTTTTCCTTTCCAATTTGTATCCCTTTGACCTTTTTTTGTTGTCTAATTACTCTAGCTAGAACTTCAAATACTATAATGAATAAATAGGAAAGAGTGGGCAGCCTTGTCTAGTCCATGATGTTAGTGGGATTACTTCAAGTTTTTCTCTATTTAGTTTGATGTTGGCTACTGGGTTACTGTATATTGCATTTACCAAGTTTAGGTATAGCCCTTGAATTCCTGTTCTTTCTAAGACTTTTAATATGAAGGAGTGTTGAATTTTGTCAAATGCGTTTTTAGCATCAAATGAAATGATCATGTTTTTTTTTTCTTTGAGTTTGTTTATGGATTGAATTACAATGATGGATTTCTGTATATTGTACCATCCCTGCATCCCTGGAATGAAGCTTTGTAAATCATGATAGATGGTCCTTTTGATGTGTTCTTGGATTTGGTTTGTGAGGAATTTATTGAGTATTTTTGCATCAATATTAATAAAGGAAATTGATCTGAAGTTCTCTTTGTTGTGTCACTGGGTGGTTTAGGTATAAGTGTAATTGTGGCTTCATAGAACAAATTTGGTAGTGTTCCTTTTGTTTCAAAGTTGTGAAAAGTTTGAAGAATGTTGGTATTAGGTCTTCTTTTAAGGTCTGATAGAATTCTTCACTAAATCCATCTGGCCCTGAGCTTCCTTTGGTTGGGAGACTTTTAATGACTGCTTCTATTTCTTTAGTGATTATGGGGCTGTTTGGATGGTCTATCTGATCCTGATTTAACTTTGATACCTGGTATCTGTCTAGAAAAATTGTCCATTTCATCCAGATTTTCCAGTTTTGTTGAGTATAGGCTTTTGTAGTAGGATCTGATATATATATTTTTAATTTGCTCAGTTGCTGTTATTATGTGTCCCTTTTCATTCCTGATTTTTTTAATTAGGTACTTTCTTCATTCAGATCTCCAGTGCTATCCCAAAAGTCCCGCACACCCTGCCCACGCCCCCCCCCCCATTCCCACTTCCCGGCCCTGGCATTCCCCTGCACTGAGTCATATAAAGTCTGTATGACCAATGGCCCTCTCTTTCCACTGATGGCTGACCAGGCCATCCTCTGATACCTATGCAGTTAGAGAAACGTGCTCCGGGGGCACTTGTTAGTTCACATTGTTGTTCCACCCATATGGTTGCAGTTCCCCTCAGCTCCTTGGGTAATCTTTCTAGCTCCTCCATTGGGGCCCCTGTGATCCATCCAATCGCTGACTGTGAGCATCCACTTCTGTGTTTGCCAGGCCGCAGCATAGTCTCACAAGAGACAGCTATATCAGAGTCCTTTCAGCAAAATCCCGCTAGTGTATGCAATGGTGTCAGCGTTTGGAGGCTGATTAAGGGATGGATCCCCAGAATTTGTATACTGTTTCTCTGCCATCTGGTTAGTCTGGCTAAGGGTTCATCTGTCTTGCTGATTTTCTCAAAGTTCCAGCTCCTGGTTTTGTTGATTCTTTGTATAGTTACTTTTGTCTCCACTTGGTTGATTTCAGCTCTGAGTTTCATTATTTACTGCTGTCTACTTCTCTTGGATGAATTTGCTTCCTTTTGTTCTAGATCTTTCAGGTGTGGTATTAAGCTGGTAGTTTATGCTTTCTCAAATTACTTTTTGGAGGCACTCAGAGCTGAGTTTTCCTCTTAGGACTGCTTTCATTGTGTCCCATACTTCTGGGTGTGATGTGGCTTCATTTTCATTAAATTCTAAAAAGTCTTTAATTTATGTCTTTACTTCTTCCTTGACCAAGTTACCATTGAGTAGAACATTATTCAGCTTCCATGTATATGTGGGCTTTCTGCTGTTTTGTTGTTATTGAAGACCAGCGTTAGTCTGTGGTGATCTGATAGGATTCATGGGATTATTTCATTCTTCTTCTATCTGTTGAAGCCTGTTTTGTGACCAATTACATTGTTAATTTTGGAGAAGGTACCATGAGTTGCTGCGAAGAAGGTATATTCTTTTGTTTTAGGACAAAATGTTATATATCCATTTGACCCATAACTTCTGTTAGTTTCACTGTGTCTCTGTTTAGTTTCTGTTTCCATGTTCTGTCCACTAATGAGAGTGGGGTGTTGATGTCTCCCATTATTATTGTGTGCAATGTGTGCTTTGAGCTTTACTAAAGTTTCTTTTATTAATGTGGGTGTCCTTGCATTTGGAGTATAAATGTTCAGAATGGAGAATTCGTCTTGGTAGATTTTTTTTTCTTTGATGAGTATAAAGTGTCTTTCCTTATCTTTTTGATAATTTTTGATTGAAAGTTAATTTTATTCAATATTAGAATGGCTACTCCAGCTTGTTTCTTGGGACCATTTACTTGAAAAATTGTTTTCCAGCCTTTTACTCTCAGGAAGTGTCTGTCTTTGTTACTGTGCTGCGTTTTCTGTATGCAGCAAAATGCTGGGTCCTATTTATGTATCCAGTTCATTAGTCTATGTTGTTTTATTGGAAAACTGAGTCTATTAATGTTAAGAGATAGTAAAGAAACATAATTGTTGCTTCCTGTTATTTTTGTTATTAGAGGTGGAATTACGTTTGTGTGACTATCTTCTTTTGGATTTGTTGAAAGAAGATTACTTTCTTGCTTTTTCTAGGGTGTAGTTTCCCTCCATGTGTTTGAGTTTTCCATCTATAATTCTTTGTAGGGCTGGAATTGGGGAAAGATATTTGGTAAATTTGTTTCTGTTATGGAATACCTTGGTTTCTCAATCTATGTTTATTGAGAGTTTTGCTAGGTATAGAAGCCTGGGCTGGCATTTGTGTTCTCATAGGGTCTCTATGGCATCTGTCCAGGATATTCTGGTGTTTATAGTCTCTGATGAGAAGTCTGGTGTAATTCTGTTAGATCTGCCTGTATATGTTACTTGAACTTTTTTCCCTTACTGCTTTTTCTTTAAAAAAGACTTGGAATACCTGAGTTCCCTGACTCCAGAGGAAGGTAACAATGAGAGAGGTAATCTCAGGACTTGGCTCCCTCATTAACTGGTTGATATTTCTTGGTTACTAGGGAACTGAGTATAAGCAATAGAGTTCCATGCTTACAAGTGGAGAGAAAGCTGTGTCATTTAAACAATGATTGTTTCTGTGATGTAAGCATTTGAATCAACTTTGTTAACACTCAGGTGTATTTGTTATTCCCTGGAGCATGTGTTATGTGCTACTATTATCAGAATCACTTATCCTCTTTTTTTCTGGTAAATCTATAACACACATTCTATTTCATGTAAATATATAGAGCAGAGTTTACAAGGTGCACACAATTAAATTTGGTTACGATATTGAAATGATATTAGTCATGCCTCAATTATCCAAGTTAGTTTTCTGTTATAGATAAGGAATTTCTGTTACTTATCATATGTGTTGTATACTTGAAGTCCAAATTTATTGTCTTAAAATAAATAACTGTTTTTGTTAAGGTATGTTGTAAAGTTAAAAAAAAATCCTCTTTTAATTACCATCTTACAATTAATAAAATATTCTCATATTGCAAGGCCATTATGTGTATATATATTCTGAGTGCATATATCACATACTCAATTCATAGATATTTTTTCATGGATTATTTTAAGTGTTAAATCTTAGTGTGTGTTTTGATAGCAGCTGTTTTTATTAACCATTGTGCATCTTGTAAGCCTTAGACGCCCTGATGGATGTCACGTAACCAATCTAAAAGTTTGCATGAAGGAAGATATTCCTTGATATAGCACCAATGATTTTGGAGACAAACATTAAAGCACAGGTGCTGAGCTGTCACCATTATACATTTTTGATTGATGACCACATTAGAATGTCACTGCATGAAAAATATCTCTAGATGAGCACTTGACATGTGAGTTGGATTTAGATTCACAGGTGAATATTATCTGTTTAAAGGCAGCTGGGCTCCCACACTGTATGGCCTACTGTGTCTTTCTAGAATTTTTTTCAAGGAATACTGGTTACTCTATAGCCTGTAGCATGTACCGTGAAAGAATATTAGTATTCAATTATGATTTTCTTCCTTGTTAATGTAGAGTAGCTCACCCTTGAAAAATCACCCACTGAATCTGTGACTGCTCCATTTGTAAAGCATTCTCTCCTTAGGTTTCATTTGTAATACAGACTTCAAATCCCGGTTTTCAGAAATTAATTGATTGATGCAGAGAAGGAGTGCAACACCCAATACTTGTGTTTAACTCATGATCCATCTGCACAGGGGTTTTCTTTGTCAGTCTTCTAATGTTCTTGCGATAAAAGACTGACATTGAAAACACACACTCCTCATCTCCCCCTCTAGGATTTCTGGGACCATGTGTGAGGTAAATGCCTCTTTCAATTTTATACTTCCCTGCCTCTGCTCTCTAATGACTGTACTTTTGCAAGTATAGAGGACGGCTGCTATCAGAGTCAAATGCCTTACCACTTTTCTCAAGTGCTGGTTTTTCGACATGATCACCCAAATGTCTTTCAGACATATGTCATAAGATTTCAAGTTCACATAGCTCTTCCTCAGATGGTCTCTCCATCATAATTCTTGCAGGGAACATTTCCAGTTCCCAACAGCTCGGCCCCAGAGCTTGGCTCATCCATAAAGTGTTCAGCCTCAGTGCTTCACTGTTACTTGGCCGAGTTTGCAATCTCAGTATTCCTTGCTGTCACTCTAGAGAGTGTGGGTCTCAGTACTCCCTGCTCCCACTCAGCTAAGTGCTCAGTCTCATAGCTCCTCTACTGTACCTCTGCTTTACTATTCTTTAATCCTTCAGAATACTGAAATATTTTCTCTATTTTAGGTAATTACATAAGTTCAAATTTTTCCAGTCATTATGATATAGAAACAAGAGGTTGTGTTCCATATTATGTAAGATTTAGCTATTTCCAAGTCTCTATTCTTGAAACATTTATTTCTTACTCAACTCAAGTGAATAGTATAGTAAATAGTGTTAGTGAATGTAATTTTCTCTCACTTTATTATAAGATTATATGTCCAATTCAGCTTCATCTGATCTTTCATTATATGTGTATGTCAATATATAATATATAATATATATATATATTATATATATATATATACACAAACAAACAAATGCATATGTTTCTTGATTGGAATATGAAATGTCCTTGCAAAGCTTCAGTACTAAAAGCTTGACTCCCCCCACCTGACAATTATGTACCATTATGCCATTATATTATTAACTTCATTTATTAATTATTATATTGGCAAACTTATACATGATAGATAATTAAGGCATAGGACCAATAGAGAAACTAAGTTACTGAGGACAGACTTTAGCAGTCACATTACCTCCATGCTTCCAGGACACTATGGAAAATAATGTACTCTACCTTGCCCTTCTACCAGGCCATTTTTCCACTTCCAGAGACTGAGAAATAAGTGAAGCCAGCAGACCACCAACAGACACTGCAATCTGAAGTAAATCTTTCTTTATCCAAATTCACTTTCCTTAGGTATTTTGTCACAGCAACAAAGTCGCAGCTAATAGAGGATGCTCTGAAGTAGAAGAGGTTTGGCTGTATGAGCTGACGAAATGCTGGCAGTAGTTGCCAGCAGTGTTCTAAGCATATGTTTGTCCTTGATATTTTTACTGTGCTCCAGCTATTTATATTTTGACAGTCTTATGCCCTGGAAAAGCATGTTTATCTCTTCCACTAACAACATTGGTTATATTATTTTGTATATCTACCCATTGATTCTTGGCTTTTCTTGACTTTTGTGATTATGGAAAATGTGTTTCCTAAATATAACCAAGGCATTACATTTATATGTGTGATCATTTTTTCCATGTTTTCTTTCTCCTTTAAGGGCAAAAGGCATATAAACAACTGGCTGTCACTTTATCTTCAGATGTTACCAGAGAGCATTTGTTCTTTAAAATCTTTGTGTTTGTACATGCACTGTCTATAACTACGCTTGTGTGATGTGTGTATATGACTGCTTGTATGTATATGTAAATGTAAAAGTACACATACCACAATATGTATGTGTGTGTGTGTGTAGGGTAGAAGACATTGCATGACTTTGTTTTGGTGCCACAATATCTTTTGTTGACTACTGGTTCCAAGCTTGTCTGACTGCTAATTTCTGAGAATTCTCTTATCTCAGGATCTTATCTCACTTCAGCGTCTTTCGACTTAAGGACATACATTACAAGGTTTGACTTTATGTGGATTTTTGTAAACCCAATTCAGGCTGTTTACTAATTAAGAAATCTTTCTATCTCTGCAGAAACTAATGATGGACAGGCTTTTAAAGATACTCAGTCCTTTTTAATGTGCTGTGTGTGGTGACCAAACCTGTAATGAACAGCTGTTATGTTCTTACTCTACATTTGTTGGACTGTACTTCCAATAACCTGAGAATGAAAATGGCTTACTACTTAAAGGTACCACAATTTATATTAGCAAAGGACAATCAGGTGCATTTAAAAGTTGCAACGAGAACAATTGCAAATGATGGCTAATATAGCTCAGTAATTTTGAAGGAATATTACTAATAATTAAATCAAGAATAAGAGGCTCCACTGGCCAGCCACCTCTCTGCCTACCTTCATCAAACCTGCAGAACTAGAAACATAAATGTCATATCCCTTTCCTTTATCCAAGCACTGCCTGCAGGTCATGTGAAGAATATTGAGCTGCTGGGAGATTTGTCCTACCTTCTGACTTCCATTGTCCAGCTCAAGGCTGTCCAACAGAGGCTGCCTGTACCCAGAGCATTTAGGTTAGGCATGGCTTCCCAATACCTGCCACATCAGGAAAATCAAGGGACAAACAGATGGCTAAAAGTCAATGTAAAAAGCAAATCAACAAAAGCCAGGGCAATATGGAACGTTCAGAGCACAATGACCCTACTAGTGCAGTCCCTGGATATCCCAACACAACCAAAGCTCAAGAAAATGAACTTATATATAAAGTCATATAAAAATGATAGAATAATTTAAAGAAGAAAAGCATAAATCCCTTAAATCAATACATGAGAAATACAATCAAAGGAGTAGAGGCCTTTAAAGAAGAAACAAACTAATTCCTTAAAGAATTACAGGAAAACACAATTAAACACATAAAATATATAAAATAATTCATGACTTGAAAATGGAAATAGGAGCAATAAAGAAACTATAAACCGAGGGAATCCTGCACATGGAAAATCTAGAAAAGAGAGCAGGTACAATAACATTGCCAACAAATATAAGAAATGGAAGAGAGAATCTCAGGTGTAGAAGACATGAAGAAAATGATACATCATTGGTCAAAAATATGCTAAATATAAAAAATTTCTGACGCAAAACATCCATGCAATCTAGAATACTATGAACAGACTAAAATAAGAATAATATAAATAGAAGAATGTGCAGAGGTCCAGCTCCAAGTATCTGAAAGTATTTTCAATAAAATCATAGAAGAAAATTTCCCCAATAAAAAGAAAGATGCTTATAAACATACAAGAAGCTAGCAGAAAAGCAATTAGATTAGACCAGAAAAGACAATGCTCTGGCCATATAATAATGAAAACAGATTATTTACAGAACAAATTAAGAATATTAAAAGCTGCAAGAGTAACAAGTCAAGTAGCATACAAAGGCAGACCTACTAGAATTATACCTGACTTCTCAACAGAGACTCTAAAAGCTACAAGGGTATGAACAGATAGTTGTTTTGAAGCTTCTTTTTTAAAATTTTTTATTAGATATTTTCTTCATTTATATTTCAAATGCTATCCCAAAAGTCCCCTATACCCTCCCCCCACACTGCTTCCCAAGCCATCCACTCCCACTTCTTGGCCCTGGCGTTCCCCTGTACTGGGGCATATAAAGTTTGCAAGACCAAGGGACCTCTATTCCCAATGATGGCTGACTAGGCCATCTTCTTATACATATGCAGGTAGAGACACGAGCTCTGGGGGTACTGGTTAGTTCATATTGTTGTTCCACCTATAGGGTTGCAGAATCCTTTACCTCCTTGGGTACTTTCTCTAGCTTCTCCATTGGGGGCCCTGTGTTCCATCCTATAGATGACTGTGAGCCTCCACTTCTGTATTTGCCAGGCACTGGCATAGTCTCACAAGAGACAGCTATATCAGGGTCCTTTCAGCAAAATCTTGCTGGCATATGTAATAGTGTCTTTTTTGAAGCTTCTAAGAAACCACAGATGACAACCTAAATTGCTATAGCAAACTTTCAATTTCCATAGATAGAGAAAACAAGACATTTCATGACAAAACTAAATTTAAACAGTATTTATACTACTATTGTAAATCTAGCCCTACAAAAACCACTTGACAGAAAACACCAAGCAAAGGAGGCTAATTATACCCAAGAAAACATAAGAAATAAATAATCTGTACTACCAAGAGCAAAATAAGAGAAGCATACATATATCCCATCTACATCAAAATAAAAGGAATTAAAAATCACTGGTCATTAATATCTCTCAAGACCAATGGACTCAATTTCCCAATAAAAAAGACACAGGCTAACAGAATTGATGCAAAACCAGGATCCATCATTCTGCTAAATCCAAGAAACATAACTCAGCAGTAAAGATAGGCATTACCTCAGGAAAAGGGCTCAAAAATACATTTCCAAGCAAACATACCCAAGGAGTAAGCTGGAGTAGCCATTCTGATATCTAATAAAATAGACTTTTTTAACCAAAATTAATCAAAAGAAATGAGGAAGGACACTTCATACTCAAAGGAAAAGTCCATGAAAATGACATCTCAATTCTGAGCATATATACTCCCAAAGCAAAGGCAACCATATTTGTAAAAGAAACATTGCTGAAGCTTAAACCACTTATTGAACCCCACACATTAATAGTGGGAGACTTTAATAACCAACTCTCATCAATGTTCTGGTCATTGGAGCAAAAACCAACCAGAGATTTAATGAAATTTACTGGTGTTATCTAGCAAGTGGACATTTCACTTGAACACAAAAGAAAATACCTTCTCTTAGCACCAAGTGAAACTTTCTTTAAAATTGACCACATAGTTGGTCAACCAGAAAGCCTCAACAGATTCAAGAAAATTGAAATAAGTGCTGTTTCTTATCAGATCATAAATAAATGATCTGGAATAAAGCTGGACTTTAACAACAACAACAAAAACAACAGGAAGATTACAAACTCATGAACACTGAACAAATGTCTACTCAATGACACGGGGCTGGGGGTGGGGGAGGGGGAGAAAGAAATTAAAGAATTTCTAGAATTCAAGGAAAATGAAGGCACTACATTTCCAAACTGATGGAACACAATGAAAGCAGTGCTAAGATGAAAATTTGTAGCACTAAGTGCCTTCATGAAGAAAATAGAGAGTTCTTATACTACCAGTTTAAAAGCACACCTGAAAGCTTTAGGAAAAAGTGGAAGAGGAGGAGGAGGAGGAGGAAGAGCAGGAGGAGGAGGAAGAGCAGGAGGAGGAGGAAGAGTAGGAGTAGGAGGAGGCAGCAGAAAATACAAACACAGCCAAAAAGAAGAGACTGCAAGAAATAATCAAACTGAGGGCTGAAACAATCAATTAGAAATAAAGAGAGCATTACAAAGAATCAAAGAAAATAACAGCTGGCTCTTTGAGAAAACCAACCAAACAGACTTTAACCAAACAAACTAAAAGACAGAGATTAAGAAAATCAGAAATGAGAAGGAAGTCATAACAACAGACACTGAGAAAATTCAAACAATTATTATGTCTTACTTCAAAAGCATGTAATCCACATAATTGGAAAGTATAAACAAAATGGATGACTTTCTAGACGGATACCACTTATAAATGTTAAAGAAAGATCAAGCAAACTATTTAAATATTCCTATAACTTCTAAATAGAGTCACTAGAAGTCTTCCCCGCCCAAAAAACCTAAGGCCACATGTTTATAGTACAGAATTCTACCAGACTTTTAAAGAAGAGATAATACCAATACTCTTCAAACTACTCCACAAAATGAAAACAGAGAGAATGTTGCTACATTCATTCTATGAGGCAACAGACACTCTGATACCTAAACCACACAAAGACTCACCAAGGAATGGGAAGTTAAGAACATTTTGTCTTCTGAACATTGATGTAAAACATTCAATTAAATACTTGCTAACACATCAAAAAGACCATCTGCCATGAACAAGTAGGCTTCATTCTGGGATGGTTCGATATACAAAAATTAATTAATGTAATCCACCATATGAACAAACTGAAATAAAAAAAAAACCCACGTGATTTCATTATACACTAAAAAATCCCTTGACAAAATCCAATACTCCTTTGTGTTAAAAGGTCTGGAGAGATACCTAAAGATAATACAGACAATATACAAGTCAATAGCCAACATCAAATTGAATGGAAATACACTTAAAGTAATTCTACTAAAATCATAGGCAAAACAAGGCTGCTCACTCTCTCCCTATCTAATCAATAGTACTTGGATTTCTAGCTAGAGCAGTTAGACAAATAATGGAGATAGAGGGGATACAAATTGGAAAGGGAGAAGTAAATATATCACCATCCAGAGATAATATGGTAGCACATACAAGTGACCTCAATAATTCTTACAGAGAACCCCACAGCTTATAAATACACTCAGTAAAGATGCTAGATACAAAATTAACTCAAAAAGTCAGTAGCCCCTATTTATACAAATGTAAACAGGCTGAGAAAGAAATTAGTGAAACAGCACCATTCACAATAGCCACAAAAATATATAAAATACTTTGGTGTAACTATAAACAAACAAGTGAAAGGTGTAACTATAAACAAACAAGTGAAAGATGACAAGGACTTCAAGTCACTGAACAGAGAAATTTAGGAAGATGTGAGAATATTGCAAGATCTCCCATGTTCACATAAGATTTAAATAGTAAAAATGGCTATCTTACCAAAACAATCTATAATTTCAATGCATTTTTAATGAAAATTCCAACACAAATCTTTATAGACCACAAAAGATCAATTTTCAACTTCATAGGGACAAACAAAATACCCAGGCTAATGAAAACAATACTGTATAATAGAACTTCTAGAGGTGTCATTATCCCTGATTTTAAGCTGTACTACAAAGTAATAGTAGTAAAACCTGCATGCCATTAGCATAACAAAAGATAGGTTAATGAATGGAATTGAATTGAAGACCCAGAAATAAACCCACATATATGTGGCCTTGATATTTGACAATGAATCCAAAACTATACCATGGAAAAAGAAAAACATATTCAACAAACGTAACTGGTCTAATGGGATGTCTACATCTAGAAGAATGCAATAGTCCCTTATCTGTCACCCTGCACAAAATTCAAATCTAAGAGGATCAAAAACTTCAACATAAAACCAGACACACTCAATCTAATAGAACATGAATGTGGGAAACTTCTCTGAACTCAATGGTACAGGAGACAAATTCCTGAACAGAACACCAATAGATTAGGCACTACGATTAACAACTAATAAATGGGACCTCATGAAACTGCAAAACTTTGCAAGGCTAAAGACACCACCAATGGGACAAAACAACAACCTACAGAATGGTAAAAGATCTTCACCAATCCTCCACCTGACAGAGGCCTAATGCCCAAAATATGTAAAGATCTCAAGAAATTGACATCATCAAACTAAGTAAAACCATTTAAGAATTGTGTACAAAGCTAAACAGAATATTCAGAGAATCTCTAGTGGCCGAGAATCACTAGACAATATATACAATGTCCTTAGTTGACCAGGGAAATGCAAATCAAAACAACTCTGATATTCCATCTTACATGCATCAGAATGGCTAAGATTAAAATTGAAGGGACAGCACGTGCTGATGCGGATGCGGAGCAAGGAGAACACTCCTCCATTTTAAATGAGCGTCCAAACATGTACAACCACTTTGGAAATCGTTCTGGCAACTTCTCAGAAAACTAGGAATAGTTTTACCCCCAAGATCCAGCTACACCACTCCTGGGTATATACCCCAAAGATGCCTACTATACCTTAGGACACTTGCTCAACTCTGTTCTTAGCAGCTTTATTCATACTAGCCAGAAAATGGAAACAACCTGTAGTCCCTCAGCTAAAGAATGAGTAAAGAAAATGTGGTACATCTACACAATGGAATACTATTCAGGCATTAAAGGAAAATAAAAAAGACATCGTGAATTTTGTAGGCAAATGGATAGAACTGGAAAATATCATCCTGAGTGAAATAACACAGACCCAGAAAAACAAGTATGGCATGTACTCACTTGTAAGTTGTCATCAGATATAAATAACAGGGTAACTTCACTTCAACCCACAGACCTAACGAAACTGGGTACTAAGTAGGGCACATGCTAAGATGAAGATACATGACTGTCTCCCCAGCAATGTTAAGTAGTCATTGCATGTAGATGGAGGGAAGAAACTGGGCCAAAGAGGGAATGAATATGAGGGACTAGTGAGAGGCCTGAAATGGGGAAGGCTATAGGAGTCTATGGTGGTGACCCTAGATGAGGGCCCTGCCACCAGTAGATATATATTAAAGCAGTCACCTCTTGCAGTCAATCATGAGTTTCCTTGGAGGAAGGGAGACATCATCCCACCCAGGAAATCTTTAACCCCAAATCTATTCTACTTACAAGATGTGCAGGGATAAAGATAGAGCACACACAGAGGGAACAGCCAACCAATGACTTCCCCAACTTGAGACCCATCTATTAATAATACTCTGCTAAACTTGCAGACAGGAGTCTAGCATAACTGCCTCCTGAGAGGCTTCATCCAGCCACTGATGTGAACAGATGCAGAGACCCACAGCCAGACATAAGATGGAGCTCAGGGAGTCTTGTGGAAGCCTGAGGGATAGAATTGAAAGAGCCAGAGGGGTCAAGGATACCACAAGAATACCTACAGACTCAAATAACCTAGGCCCATGAGAGCTCACAGAGACTGATCCACAATACAAAATGCATCAGCCACTTGATCTAGTCCCCCTACACATTTGAAACAGATGTGCAGCTTGGTCTTCATGTCATTCCCTAACAATTTGAGCAGGGGTTGTCTGTGACTAGGTTGCTTGCCATTGGATCCCTTCTCCCCTACCTGGTGATATTCCAGAGAATACCACCAAGGTATTCTCTCTACTACCTCAGTGGGTCTCAGTGTGAGAGAGTGTGCCTAGTCCAGCTTGCACTACAAGTCCCAAGGTTGAGTGACTTTCCATTCTCTGAGGAAAAGGTGACAGAATAATGTGGGGAGGGATTTTCAAGGGTGGGACTGGGAGGAGAGTATTGGGGAGCTTAGATCAGGATATAAAGTGAATTAAAAATAAATTATTGAGGGTAAAACAGAAAAGGTATTATTTTAATATATGCATAGAAATGAACAATATACATCTCAAAAGAACCTATGCATGTATCCATGTATGTAAGGGTACATTGTGAGTTTATCAGATAAGAAACAGACATATACCTTAGTATGTTTCAATACTGCTGCCAAAATTTATTAAGCAACAAATTCATCATTAAAACTATGATCGTTTCAATGGCTTCAATGGCAGTGAGTTGACAGATGTCTCCATTTACCTTGATTACCCTGAATTACTACAACTAACACCACACAATAAACATCTATGTCTATAGCTGCATTTATATCTATGTATTTTTACCACTGTCTTTCTATCATCTATCTATCTATCTATCTATCTATCTATCTATCTATCTATCTATCTATCCATCTATCTATCTATCTATCTATCTATCTATCTATCTATCCATCTATCTATCTATCTATCTACCTATAATCTATCTATAATTTATCTGCTTATATATCTAATCTATCATCTATCTATCCTATTTATCATCTATCATCTCTTTTTATTTCTATATATCTTTCTATCATCTATCTATCTATCTATCTATCTATCTATCTATCTATGGGTCTATCATTTATCTGCTTATCTAATCAATCAATCTATCTATCTATCTATCTATCTATCTATCTATCTATCTATCTATCCATCTATCTATCTATCATCTTTCTAGTTGGAGGATGATTATAATGGGTTATGAGACCACAGGCTCAAGGGGTTTTAGAAATCAGTGAAAGAAGCAGCATGAAGACTAAACATTTCCATTGATAGGTTTCAAGTTTATAGATTTGTAAGGAGAAATTTTTGAGAGGTAAAATAATAACTGACAGACAACTTGCCGCAGCTGTGAGCCAGGCTGCTGTTTGCCACAGGTTGGTGTGTAACACTGCACAGTTGAATCAAGTTTGAAATATGAAAGGGCAGGATCAGGACCCAGTGATGGATGTATGTTTAGATATTTAACAGATGTTACAGCTATGTAGATAACTGTTGAAATTGGTTACATGAACATTCAGTACCAAGCTGAGATGAAGCACCTGAGGGTCATGCCCTTAAGTGCTTTGGTGCGCACAGGGAATGATCAGATGATAAATCAGTGAAAGCCATTATCACCACAATGTTAGCTGTTCATATCTTTTGGGGACTCAGGTAAAGGTATATACCCTTTCCTTGGTCTGTTGTAGCTGATAAATTTTCAGAAAGTATGTTCTACAGAGTCCCTATTTATGCTGACAAATGGATAGATAGGGTGGTATCTTTTCTGATGACAGAAATAAATCATTCATCAATCTGTCCCACACAGATAGTTCAACGCAGATTGTGACATTCACCTGTCCATACAGGTGCATAATCATCTTATATTCTCAAAATGTAGTAAAAAATTGCTTGTCAAAGTGAATATCTCCTAGCAAGGCACAACCAGAAAAAAAAATCACTGTGCTACATGGAATAAGTAAGGCTAGGACACAGAACTAACTCAGATCCATGCACATATAAAAACATACATACATACATACATACATACATACATACACACATACAGCAGCATTTCTCTCTTTGCCCTCTGTTTTCCCTATTCATATTCCTTCTTTCTCCCCATCTCAGCCTCTTAGTTGTATTCTCTTAAAGACTGGCTTTATTCTCCGTGAACCAAGTGGTCACTGCCAGCAATTGCTACTTTATATCTTTTTCATTTTGGAGCTATTGGTGCATGAAGAAAGCTGTGCTTACTAAGTAGCAGTTATAGCACCTTGTCATTACATTTTCTGAATCCATGATGCTATACCTCATGTTCAACCTGATTCTACACTGAGAAGGCTCATCTTCGCCTTGGCCATGACTGTTGCTGTAGTTAGGGTGCAAGGGGCTGAAGGGATGTGTCTTTATTCCAGTGTCTTCTTTCGGGATTTTAGTGTGTGTTAGCAACAAGTTATCTTTCTTTTTATTGTTATTTTTTGTTTATTTATTTATTTGTTTGTTTATTTATTTATTACAATCCAGATTTTATTCCCCTCCATCCACTCTTCGACTGTTTCACATCCCATAAGTCCTCTCCACCCCACCCCACCCCCACCCCTGTCTCCAGGAAGATGTCCCCACCCCCATCCCCCATCCAACCAGACCTCTAAACTCCCTGGGGCCTCCAGTCTCTTGAGGGTTAGGTGCATCTTCTCTGACTGAACCTAGAGCCAGCAGTCCTCTAATGTATGTGTATTGGGGGCCTCATATCACCTGGTATATGCTGCCTGCTTGGTGGTCCAGTGTGTGAAAGTTCTCGGGGGTTCAGGTTTAAGTTGGTAAGAACCTGACTTATTGAATTGTTCACTCTGTTTCTGATGCTCTTCTGAGCGTTTTCTTTTAAAAACATCTTTGTTTCTTCTGAGAGGTAAAATTAAGACGTAGCCACAACTTTCATTTAAGATGCTTTAAGCTCAGTATCAGAATTTGGAGCAGTTATCAACTATAAACACAATTGATTCACAGGTTTTGTCTTGTTTTTCTATTCACATTTCTTTTCAGCATCGGCAAATGTGCGCACACTTTTTTTTTTTCACCTAGAGTTATCAGTGTAGGCTTCCTACACCCTCCAATGTCAAAAAAAAAAAATCCCTACAAAACAGGAGCAAAATTCTTAATTAAATAAAAAAAAAGCCCAGTTGATAAAGACAACTGGAAGCCTTCACCAATTAGGCCATGTTTAACAGTCTGTGCATGCAGGAGAAATGCCCAGAATACACAAATGTATTCATAAATCCTCATGAGACTTGTGCAGCAGTGTATTTGAGCATATGCCTTTCCTTAGAGTAGTAGTATTTTACACCTGTTTTCAGGGTGTATCTCCTTCTTAATAAACTGTCTTCACTGCTATGAGATGAGAAGTAGTCAGGTATCATTGATGTAATTCTTTATTCTGATCCTCAGGCATATGGAAATGCCAGCAGGTGCTCCCTGAACTCAAATCTGCTCTATAACATAGCTACTACCCTCCATCAATTCATTTTTAGTGTGATAGAAGGAATAGTGTGGATGATATTATGCTTTGCTTAGCTGATTGGTTAGTGTTGATTACAGATTACCCAGTGTGCTCATGGGCAGAGATGAAGAAACAACAGGAGGCAAGGGATGATATAAAGCTGCACAATGTCAAAAGAGCAAAGCATTGCTGAATTTAGTCAGCTGTGTGTACAGGATTGGTTCCTTCTTCAGGACTGTTATGAAATACTTGACATAAACAAGCAAGACAATCTTGTTTGAGCTCACAGGTTCAGAGGCTCCCCAGAGCAGTGGTGGGTGGCAGGGTGAGGGAGCATGGCAGAACAGTCACACACAGCATGGCAGGTAGCCAGGAAGCCAGGGAAGAAAGCACTAGTGTTCACCTGGTGTCCGACTTTCTCTTTTCTATTCAGCCTACAGATGCTGTCATCCACACTCAGTGTCCACCTTCCTCCTTCAGTGAATTCTCTATGTCAATGGCTCTACAGATGCTCCTCAATGTGCCTCAGTTTAAGTGGTGAAATAAGAGCAGACTTTAACTGAGTGGTTGATATGGTTATTAATAAAAGGAGGAGTCTACCTTGAAATTATGAGCTAAGTAAACCCTTTATTCCTCAAGTGACTTTTGTCTGGGTAGCTTATCCCCATAATGGAAATGAAACTGAAACATAATGAAAATAATTTCCAATTGTTTATTGATATGATACATTCTTATTCTGTTCTACATGGGAAAACTTCTTAGAATCTCACTTTTCTACTAATCATACTTTTATTTTTGAAAGTTGTGTAATATTTATGTTAATATGACATATATAATTTTACCATCTATAGAATGGGATATATAAAATTATTTAATGTCATGTTTTCCTTCAGCATTAAACAAAATTATACAGACATTAAGGAAAATGTACATATACTCTATTTAGTAAGGTATGATTTAAATATTTTTACAAATACATTCAATAAAATACATATTTTATATATATGTATGATGTTAATGGCTATAATTTACACTTTAAATTTTTTTCTGTAAGAAAATTCTTTTCAGATAGTGAGTACAAACCCTAACTTGTTTACATATGGCTACCATTGTGGTTTATAAATTCAGATAGTGAGTACATACCCTGTCTTGTTTATGTATGGTTATGGATGTGGTTTGTAAGTGAAGCACTGATACATTGCAAACATTGAATTCAGACACATGGAAATAGTAAGCAAGCCTCATACTTTTTAATATGCTAAAATTAGTGAGGTCATAGCTAAATAAAAATAATATATCTTATTATCTGTGAGAATGAACTTTTTGTATATATTTATTAGATGGTCTAAAATTCTTTTTCCTGCAATGGACTTTTAAAGATGTTTCTAACATACTTTGTCATAAATCATATTCTACATCATTCACGAATGCCAAGAACATTCAGTGCATTATTTCAGGACACAGTGCTACTGAAGGGTCTTTCGAAATGATAAATTCAGAAAACATGACTAGTAATTAAGATTGAAAATACTTGGAGGAACAATTCTCATGTATAATATACCACAAATTATTATTGTGAGGCATGGAAGTATTTCTGGTGCTGTGCACAACTTGGAGAGCAATTTCCTCTGACTCTGGTGTCTGAACTAGGAGTATTTCCTTTCTTCCCTTCTGGCTTCTTTATCAATAATTGCTTTTCTTAATATGAGTCAAGAGGTCTTAGTGTCTTGCTTAAGTGAACTCCTTCACTTAAACTATTTCCATTATAATTGCTGTCTATAAAACTTTTCTCTGTCCTGTTAAGACGCAAGAATCTTAGAAAACTAGTTATTGTGAATTACTGGAAGGCTTTAACTGACCAAAGAAAGTCTGTCTGAAACAGATACACCAGGAGGTAGTTGTGGGATGAGTCCCAGCTTCAGGGAACACCTCTTTCCAATTGATGAATCTGCCTCCTATAATGACAGCACCTGGAAGTATTTCTTCCATTGAATACAGCCAATGGGGAAACACAGCTAACCTGACTCCAGGACCCAAGTTCATAGCAGTCCATTATCAAGAGGCTAAATTCAGATCAAGTTTGACTGCCTCCCAGATTGAAACAAACTTTAGAGATATCCACATTGCTTGTTAGCTTTCCCATTATAAAAGTACAACTTTGGCAATGCTCATATGTCCTATGCCTCCTTTCCATAACTCTTCATCTTTCTGTCAATCTCTGCAGCCACGTCCAGTTGAATTAACATTTATACCTCCTTTTGGGCATATGGAATGGTAGTAATAGAAACATGTGCCATCTGTTAAACTATTTACTTAGTTGGATACTTTTAATATATAGGCCGTGGGTTTTCTCTGTTGCCCTATTGATACTTGCATATATTATTTTACAGATGAAAAAATTAAAGTCTCATTCTCTCCTTAATAGCATAATTTATTATTTATTTATTTTACAATTGTGTCTCTCTGTGTGTGTATATGTGTGTGTGTGTGTGTGTGTGTGTGTGTTTTCTTGTGCTTATGTGCACCTGTGTGGTGATTGCATAAGCTAGGGTTTATCTAAAATAATGAATTGAAGTTATAGGCACTTGTGAGTCACTTGATGTGTGTGGTTCTTCAGGAAGATGGGAATTGATCTACTTCAAGATCTAGCTATTAGGAATATTCTCAAAAGATGTTTTAACCATATGATCAACCATGTTCACTTCTGCTCTAGTCATAATATCCACAAATTGGAAGCAATCTAGATGTACTTCAACAGAAGCATAAAGAAAACATGGTGCATTTATACAATGGAGTATTACTTACTGGTTAAAAAAAAATGACATCAAGCAATTTGTAAATAAATGGAACTAGAAAAAATAATCATCCCGCGTAAGGTAACCTAGACTTAGAAAGACAAATATGTTTTGTATTTACATATGTGTGGATATTAGCTGTAAAGGCATGTATAACCAAGCTACCATTTATAGATCCACAGAAGGTAGGTATGGAGTACAGACTAGAGGAAATAGACAGGATTTATTGGGAACGGGAAATAGATATTTATGGATATATGGGGAATTGCTGGAATTGGGAGATCAAGTGGGTCAGAGAGAAGAGAGGGGCTTATGCAAGGGAACACAGGAAAGACAGATAAAATCAAGGGTAATACAGAGGCCTAAAATACCAGAAAATTGCACACACACACATATATGTATATTAGTAAGCGCGTGTATATGTGATGTATAAGTATATTTGAATGTGTATAAGAGGTATATGTATATGTGTATATGAAGTTCATGTATACATATATGTTGCTTATGTACAAGTTGTATATAAGTATGTATGTATGTATGTATGTATGTATGTATGTATATAATGTTGGCGATCTAAATAAAATCACCAAATAATGGGAGAGACAGAGCAACTGGACATTTCTTGTCATCAAACAAGTGTCAAGTCCTGGGATTGGGTTATATTTAATTGAGTACTTGTACAAACAACCCAGGATGTCACCTGGACTGAAAAGGTTGTTCTCTACAAAAATGACAGAAAAACCACATTGGTGAAGACTACAGTGACACAAATTAAAAATGGAAGTCTTGAGTCAGTGCCTATAGAGAGCTGTCACCCCTGTGTTCAATCATTCTTAGTACAGGAGATACCAAACCAGCAAAACAATAGGATGCTTCTTTGATGAAGGCAAAATCTTCACTCTTCTCTCTTGGTATGAGGATATTTAGAATGTAGTTAGAACGTGCATTGGTTTGGGACAATGGCAGCACTATTGCTTTTCTAGAGTCTATGACCTCTCCATCTATGGGCAGTTTGATAGTTAATAGTAGACACCTGTTGTTACCTCTAAGTTATAAGTATCACTATTGCATCGTTGTGGATGTCTTACAAGACCAGCTAAACAACTGGATAGGACTACTAATTATTCTTTAGCTTTTGTGACATGCATAGCACCGTCTAATACTATGAGAGCCATTCGTCAGGGAGAACTTATGACACTTACAGTTTATTTCCCCAATGTCCTCTCTCCAAAGTGCTCATAAAGTGCAGCAAATAATGTCTTAGCCTCAAGTTCTGGAAGCAACCAAGGACAATGACAATGTCCTCACCATTTTCAGAAACTCTTATATTTTCCGGACCAAAAACTAAAATGGAGGTTTCCATGCATTTATTAGAATGATTGTTAGATAGTGCATGGCTATGTTGAGAGGGGAAAGCATCATTAACCCAAGTGGCCTAACTCCATTAGAGATAAATGAATACACGCACACATATAACATATATGGATACACATATGCCCCTATTGTTATACAAGGTTATAAAATAATGCTTCCTATGGCTTTTAAAACCATCCTTACATTTATTCTTCTCTCCATCTTTCCTCTTCCCCTGAAGCAGTTTCTGTCCCCACTCCCCAGCTAAAGCCTCCCTCACTTTCCACCTCTTTAACCTCCTGTTTGATACAATCACCCTCTCGAGAGATCCTTTTACCCCTTTTTAATTTCCTGTCCTCCTTGGACACTGTGTCGGATTACAAATCAAAATCTGAATATTCAGAGATCTACAAATACAAGAGATCATGTAGTGTTATCTTTCTGAGTCTGGTTAGCCTAACTCATTATAATAGTTTCCAATGATATGCAATTTCTTTCTAATTTCACACTTTTCTTTTCTTTAGAAATAATTAATATTACAATAGATGTATGTACCACATTTTCTTTATTCATTCATGATTTGGAGGGTATTTAGGGTGTTTGTATTTATAGATTTTATAGATATTGTGAATAAGTTAGCAATGAACATGGTTGAATAAGTATCTCTGTAGTGAGATATTGAGTGTTTAGTGTATATGAGAAGGAGTGTTATTTTTTGGTTGTGTGATATATATATATATCACACATATACGTATATGATGTATATGTATATGATGTATATGTATATGTGTATGTGTATGTGTGTGTGTATGATGTGTATGTGTATGTGTATGTGTATGTGTATGTGTATGTGTATGTGTATGTGTATGTGTATGTGTATGTGGATGTGGATGTGGATGTGGATGTGTATATGTATATGTATATTTAAGAGGATTTTTCACACTGAGCCTTATAGTGGCTGCACCAGGTCATAATCTCACCAGGAGTGAATGAGGGTTTTCATGACCCTGCATCATTTCCAACATTTGCTGTAGGATGTTCTCTTGAGGTTTGCCATTCTGGCGGTGGTAAGATGAAATCTTGAAGTAGTTTTATTTTGCATTGTGCTATTGGTATAGAATTAGAATTCTTTTCAAATGGTATTTGCTAGTAACTTTTACTTCTTTTGAGATTTCTCTGTTCAGATATATAACCAATTTTAACTGGGCCATTTATTTCTTGGTTGCATTTTGGGTTGTGTGTTTCTGATATTAATTTTCATTTGAATGTATAGCTGACAGAGATGTGTTCCCATTGTATGAGCTTTGTTACTTGATTGGGATTTTCCTTTGCTCTACTGAAGTATTTTAGTTTTATGTTGTCCTTTTTGTCAGTTGTTCACACATCAGCAAATGGAGTTATAAGCTAAAGTCCATTCATTCCTGTACTCATTTCTTGTGGTGGTCCATATGATTTTGTCTAAAAATGTCCACTTTTCAGTTTTCAGAATGAGGTCTGTGAACTATGGAGTTTTGTTCAGGATGATAGGGCTCTCAACCTGATGCTTTTGCATGCGCATTTTGTTTTCTCAGCACCATTAATTAAAGATGTCATCATTTTTCCAGTGTATAGTTTTGTCATCTTTGTCAAATATCATGTAGCTATAATTACATACTGTTGTGTTTGGGCATTTTGTTTTGTTCCACTAATCTACATATCTGTTTTGTTCCAGTACCATGCTGGTTTTATTTCTATAAGCATGAGGTATCGCTTCAAATCTGGCATGACAGTCACTCTGACACTGCTTTTGGATCAGGATTGCCTTAATTATCTATTCTGTTTCTAAATTGTCCTAGTTATTTTCTGCTTTTTGTAATTAAATATCATAACCCAAAGAGACATGTTTGAAAGGCATTATTTCATCTTACAGTTTTATATCACACTGTATCACCAAGAGAAGTCAGGGCAATAACTCCAGTTATCTGGAAGCAGGAGCTGAAGCAGATACAATAGATGAGTTCTGCTTACTGGTTTGCTCCCTGTAGCTTGTTCAGGCTGCTTTCTTACAGCACCTAGGACTATCAGCCTAGAGATGGCACCAGCAATATAGAGCTAGTGGGACCCTGCCACATCCTCAGTCATCAATCAAGAAAATACACAACAGGTTTTCTCACAGGCCAATATGTTTAGGGCATTTTCTCAATTGAGATTTTGTTTCCTCTACTGTGTGTCAAGTTGAAATAAATAATTTAGGAATTTTCTCTTCCTGTGAAAAATATCATGGAGATTTTTATTGTTATTTCATGGAATATGTAAATTGACCTTGGTAAGATGGCCATTATATCTATTACTTATATCTATCCATGAGTACAGAAGGCCTTTCTATCTTGTAGTGTCTTCCTCATTTTCTTTCTTTAAATACTTGAAGTCCTCAGTATGAATTTCTTTCACTTGCTTGGTTCCACTTATACCTAGATATTAGATTGTTTCTGCAGCTTCTGTTGATGGGCTGTTTCCATGAGCACTTTATCTCTATAGCTGTTGATGACATATAGAAAGGTTAATGATTTGGGTAAATTCATATATGCAGACTTATTGCTGAAAGTATTGATTATCTCAAGAAATCTTCTGATGGAATTTTGGGATTTCTTAAGTATATTATGTAATTTTTAAGTAGCATCATGTAGCTTTTCTTTGCATCCCTTTGATTTCCTTACTTTGTCATGGTACTCTAGAGTTGTCATGGTGTGTCAAGGACTATATTGAAGAACAGTGATAATGGTTGACGACCCTGTCTTGTTCTTGATTTTAGTGAGATTACTGTAACTTTTTCTCTATTTAGGATTATATTACCAGTGAGTTTGTCTTATACAGCCTGTATCATGTTTGATGTTCCCTCTAGTCCTGTTCTCTCCAAGATCTTTATCATGAAGGCATGTTGTAAAAAGTCTTTCTTGTACTAACTAAAATTATCTTTTTCTTTCTTTTCCATGTGGGTTATGGTGATGGAACTTTGTGAACTTCCGGTGTAAATGAAAAGAATGGCATGAGTATACTCTTATAGAGTAAATTGCTATAGTGTTGGTCACTAATGACAGCAGATCCTGTGAGATCCCCCTTTGGGGTGGAAGAAGCAATTGTCATTGTGAGAAGATAGATATCAAACAGAAATGTGAATGAGTGAGCTTGGAACTAGAGGTGAAACCTACATTTCAGAGTTGAAATCTTTAGGTAGATAATTTTTATACACTCTTTGCTGTTTGCTTTTCTAGGTAATGGGGCTTAGAAAATGAGATGAACACTATCCAATTCTAACTTTTCTTTATCTGCTAGCCTGAATTATTAGGTCCTCTGTGTTACTACAACAGCAATAGACAATAAGATGGACATGAAAAGTGGTTGTTTTTCACCCAGATTTATCATTGTCTAAAGGTGTGTAAAGCACAAAGTAGAATGTAGACATAAGGAATATCCATTTTGGAATAAAAACCAGTTAACAATATTTTTATGAAGAAAGATGGATGCCGGGCTTGTTCAGAAAGGCTGGTAGTTCTTAAACATTGAAGAAAAATGTCTGCTTCCAAAAATCAGCTAACCATGTAGACCCATAAGGCAGTTCAGGTAGAGATCATATTAGATAACATCTCTCACCATTGTATACTTGGATATTTTACATTGTTTCACTCACTTGTCAACTGTGTGTCTTTCCACAAGTATGTGCCTTCTAACATTTGACATAATGCAGAACCAAATAAGGTAGGGGATCTATAAAGAAAACTTTCTGATATAATATCATCTATGAATTTACAGCAAATGGAATTTGTAACAGATCATCACTCTTCTCTTGTAAATCTATGGAAAGGACAGTCATCTCAAAGGTGTAATTTCCCAGGGAACAGTGTCTGACCAAGTCTCTCCAAAGCTAAGGAACTTACTGAAGTATGCACTATATTTTTTAATAATGAGAAAGAAAATCATAATGTATTCTTGTGGGTTTTAAGTTAAATAAAATTATTAAATTTATTATTTGCACTTTGTCATCTCAAGTAAATTATTACATATTTTTAAAATTATATTTTATACAGTATTTATTTTATTTTTATTTATATGTGTATGTGTGCATCTCTGTGAGTATACGCCAGGTGTATGATTGTTCTGGAAGGCCAGAAGACAATAATGGATCCTGTGGAGCTGTAGGTATGGCTGGTTCTGAGCTACCTGACAAGGGTTATAGTAACCAAACTCAGGTTTTTCTCAAGAGCAGCACATGTTCTTAACCTCTGAGTTATTTTCTCCCCCAAATTTTATTTATTAAAAGTTTTATGATTAAAGGCAGTATTCTATAAAACTAAATAAATATAATTATAAAACCAAATAAACCCAATAAAAACAATGCTTTATAATATGAATATAATGAAATAATTGTGAAATATAACTTTATATATATTACATATATGAAAAAATCTTGTTCTGAAACAATGTTTTTTCTTAAGGTAAAGTCAAAGTTCTTCTAAGAACTGTAGTCATTTTTGAAAGTTAAACATTAAGTGTCAATGTTTGTTTCTATTCCCCAGAGGGATTTTATTTCTCTAATAGTTACTAAGGGGAAATAAAGCAACTAAATATTTAGCTCTGACACATTGTTTTCTATGTACTCTATCTTGTCCAGGACAGTCAAATTTTATCTTTTTGCACCATGGTTTGAATTTTGATGAATTTTCTAACGTGCTTCAATACTAAACTGTCTTCATTTTAATTTGTATCCTACACATCTGGTAACATAATGGATATTGACTGGTACTATGATAATAAGCCTTGGACACAACAAACCTTCCTGTCCCTTTGGAACACTAGTAGGCCTTTGTGATAAACTTGACTGCTAATTCTAGAAGCTTTCTCCTGGAATGTTAAAGCATAAAGGAACTTCCTTGTTCTTGACCTCCTAGAAGTAGATTTCCCTCATGTTTCCACATGTTCTTTTCTGTTTGTTTGTTTGTTTGTTTATTTGTAAACTGTCCTATATACCAGTTGGATTAAAACCATCCAGAGTAAAACTAAGAGCCTATGAATATAATTGAGTTTTCCTCTTCTGAAATACGTTAACTACTAGTACAGTGCTGGACTTACACTCATTACAGTAAATTGACCCAAATTTCCTGATTGGAAGAGCTCTGAGGATCTTTGGAAACACTGATGGTCAGAACGCTGGGTATTCCTTTGAGACCAGAGAGTAGTGGCTTCAGCGCCTTATCTCAAGTCCTTTACTCAGCAGTGGCCTGATTCCCCAAGATCCAAGGCATCCAGACAGCCAGGATAATCCATTTTCTCTGGGCTCAACATCCTTCCTTTAAACTCTGAAGTTAGAGTCACATTTTAGGATCTTGGTTATTTGAATTGGAGAAACATCTTTTTCCTATTGGAAAAACAGTTTTAATTCAAGACCTGTCCACCTTTGCTTTTGTTCTCTTATTTTTTTTTCCCATACAGTGCTATCTTTGGCCCTTAATTTTGTGTGTCTGTCAGTGTAGTTTCAAGAGAGAAGTGGACGTGAATACAGCAAATCTCTCCCTTCCACCTGTGCTGAGCGTGGGAGACTTTTGAAGGTCATCTTCCATGGGCCTCCTGATGGAAGCTTGGTTTGACACATCATTTTCAACACAGTGAAAGGTTGTCTTCTCAGCACCACTGAGACCTGCTTTATTAGTTTCTGGCGTAGAGGAACTGTCACTTTCCAGTCGATGGAGCTTGTTCCTATTCCTTTTCTGGAGATGTGTCTTCTGCAGATGACTCTTCTCACCAGCAATGACTGTTACATAGACATCCACTGCCTGGTCCTATACCCCAAGTAACTTCGTCCATTCATTTTTTTAATATTATGTGCCTATGTCCCCAACAGCTAGAGTGCCAGCCAGGACACTAAGAAGTTAACCAAAGCTCTAAAAAGGGAAAACTGATATAAATACCGTCGATACTATTGGGAACACACAAAAGGCTCCTGTACTTCATCATTGTGAGCTCTCTTTTAGCTCTTCCTGTCTGCCTCCTCCTTTTGGACCCTTTGGCATGGAAGATGCGTGGTTCCATTTGAGTAATGGAATATGAAAAGCAAGAATTCTATGCTTAAATTAAATAATCATGAACATTTCTGATATGTGAATATATAGTTTTATTTACATTTAAAAGGTTCACATGCAATTTCAAATATAGAAGAATTTTTGGTAGATAAAATTGATTTGAGCTTGATATAAAAATTCTGTTTTGTTCTCTGTATCATTATGTAGAAAGCATGTTATTGCAACATGGAAGACCTAATTTTACTTTTTATGATTTAGAGTTATTAAATAATATCTTTGTGCAGATACGGTAAATTGCATCTTTTTCTACAATTTGTTCAAGATTATAGAATTTTAAAAAATATAATTAATTCCATTAAATTGTAAAATTAACTACATGTTCAAAGGTTTGATATTAAACATTTTTATAGCTGTGATTTAAAGAACAAAATGGATTAAAAAACAAAATGGATTGAATTAAATTATAATGTTAAATTTTGTACTCACCTTATAATAAAATCTAACACTAAGATAACTAATAACATATTTTGATATTGAAGAGAGTTTAATTAGGGAAGAGTTAGCACATTGACATGTACAGCTTATATCATAGATCAACATTATTAGATAATAGTGTGCTTATAGGTAAAAACATGCATGTTATTTATACACTGTAATATTGTTAAAGTAATCGGGAATAAATATGGACAGATTCTGGGGAGATGCTGGTTAGTGGATAAGAGCTCTTTCAGAGGGCTGAAGTTCAGTTCCTAACACCCACGGCAGACGACTCATAACCATGTGGAGCTCTAGCTTCAGAGTGTCCATCGTCTTCTTCTGGCTTCCTGAACACACGCATGCACACAGAGAGACGCATAGATAGAAACTAAATTAAACTTTTGAAAAGTTCATACTCACAACATTCTATTTACCAGACATTTGGTTAGTTGGACTTCTAGCTCTCATCTGAAATTATAAACGAATATATATATATCTTCTTTAAAACTCTTAACAGCTAAAAAATAATCACTAGACCTGTAATAATAGATACAAGAAAATCAATATACTTGATCTTTTAAGTAAAATTTTAAGGTAGCAAATTCAGTGATACTCACATGTATATAGGTCGATGACGGAATTATTGTCCTATGCATGTATATAGTTAATACATTCTTCAAAGTATATTTAGATAAAAGAAATTGCTACTAACCTAAGCAATATTTGTTTCTGATAAGAACTTTAAACACATTGAGATTGCTAATCACAGTTCTTCAAAGACACTGTTCTAAGCCCCTAGTCCAAAGGAAAGACGGTGCAAACTCCACCCATGACTGTAATCTGTAAAGAGACTCAGAATCAGCTAAGGCCAAGCCCTGCAAGTGTTGCTTCAGACCCTCACAGACATCCCCTACAAACCTGTGCCTTAGAGTCATCCACAGTCTATAGACGTGTGCCAAGGAACCAAGGCATACCTACAAGTGTGTGTCTGAAAGATAAGCGATTCTCATTAGTAAATAGTAATTGACTCACTTCTCTCTGGGGATATTACTCTCAAAACTAGGATACATCTGTGAGAACGATGTTACTTTTCTAAGGAGACTGACATTTATAGCATTTTAAACTCACTATACAGTAAACACTGATTGTGTAGATGAGCTACTTGAATCAGCTGGGAGCAACATAGGTTATCCTTGTGCAGGAAAACACAATTTAAGAAGAATGTAATATTTTTCTGTTATTGGCAGATAGATTAAGTGTGAGTACAAGATGTTTGATCGTTTTCTTCCTAAAAAGATTGACCTGAAAGCGAGGTCACCCAGCATTGCTTCTGCCAGATGTTGGGGTGTGACAGAATGAGAACGCTCACAGCCCAAATTAAAACGTCTCAGGGCAGACACTCATGTGATTTTGAAATGGAATAAAAAATAAAAACCAAGGTCAGAGAATTGTTACTACTTGAGCAAGCTGTCAAGCAGCCTCCAAGGGAACCTGTCCAAATGACTTCTGTGTAAGGAAAGTAACTCACTTAAGTATCAGACAACAAGGACTGCAGAACAAAGCTGCTCTTGCTTTCTGACTAAGAATATATGTTTTTTTTTTTCTTCAGCCATCTACAGTTTTTCTATAACACCAAATTTCTAAGGTGGAGCTCAAGAGTTTATATATTATAATTTTAAAAGTCACATGTCATTTTAACGAGTAGAAGTGGCCACCAAATTGAATTACTCCAAGAAATTCTTGTAAAAGGAAAACAAACAAACAAAAATGCTTGGAGCCAGTAAGACAGCCAGATGGGTAAAGGTGTTTGCTACTGAATCTTCCTGCCTCAGTTTCCAAAGTGTTTGTATTACAATCACAAACCACCATACTGTTTTTTGTTTGTTTCCTTACTTGCTTGTTGTTTTTGTTTTGTTTGTTTGTTTGTTTGTTTGTTTTTGAGACAGGGTTTCTCTGTGTAGCCCTGGCTGTCCTCACTCTGTAGACAAGGATGGCCTCAAACTCAGAAATCTGCCTGTTCTGCCTCCCAAGTGCTGGGATTAAAGGCGTACGCCACCACTGCCCAGCTACAAACCACCATACTTATCACCAAAGTAAGACCTTTACAGATGTTATTGTTTTTTCAAAGCAAGCAAGGCAATGTGTAGTATAAATAAGCTGCAGAGTTCTAAAATTTTAAAGGTGTAAATTCAGTGAGATTCAAATTTCTATACATTGATGACAGTTACTATATTCAATAATGCTCAGCGGTAAATTATTATCTAATAGAATCATTTTCATATATATATATATATTATATAATACATAACATATAATACATAATATATATATGAAAATAATACATTATATATATATATGTATATATATATATATATATATATATATATATATCTCAAACAGATTCTTTAAAGGGTACTTAGATAAATTAGAAGAACTAGCTAATTGCCTAAGCAAAATTTGTTCCTGTAAAGACTGTCAGCAAATTTAAACACACTGAGATTGCTAATCACAGTTCCCCAAAGACAACATTCTTTCACTCTAGTCCAAAGGAAAGATTCTATGAGCTACACCTATGAGTTGCAGACAGTACACACCACACATCCTGTTCAAAAGACAAAAATGGATAAGAGAGAGAAGCCCTGTGAACAAGAATAAATCTTCAACATGTTAATTCCATGTATGCATCCCACACATGAAGAAACCTCCTGCCCAGATCCTGCTGGGGCAGTACCTTCAGAAGATTTCTTTTAATTGAATTGCAGTGCAGTACTGCAGCCACATATATTTTACTAAACATTGAGGTGGGAACAGTTGCATGAAGAAATCTTTTATAGATCATGTGGGATAATAGATGATATTGCCTGTTATGCTAGTCTCTTTTAAGATTTAGATGGCTAAAAAAATTTTATAGCTTCATTATGGATCATGTCACAAATTTACAAATGGATGCAGAACAGAGAATCAAGGATCCTGCATGAACTGGACCACAAACTCATAGGTGCTAATTGTGGAGGTAAGAGTTGGGCACTGACTTGGCATGCTTCCTTTTTTGCCACCCTTAATCTCACAGAAGGGCACAAGTCAGAGGCTTTGCAACACACTGATTATTCAGTGCCAAGCACAGTGACTGTAGCTCAAACTTGCCCATTTCCATTCATCCAAGGTTTGAAACTTTGTTTTAAAGTGTTCAAGGTAGAGGGATCATTCAACAAGTAGAGCCTAAGGAGATTTGTGACTAGAAGCTGTGGCTCTCAGAGAGGAGAGAGTTGTTGAGAGCTACATACTGCCTCCAAGATGATCAGCTTGTAAGAGGGATATTTTAGTATTTGTTATGCAGTATTCTGACAACACAATGGGCTCTATATATCCTGGAAAGTACTTTTCATATCTGCTTTATTACCATCAGGAGGTTTATTTAAACACATTTTTATGAGAACAAAGCATAAGACAATGCAATAATCTACAACAAACAAACAATTAGACAAACAAAACTTCCAAGAATTAAATGCTAATAAAGATGGAAAACAATCTGTGGTGATATCTATCAGTGGATGTCCACTGATATTAATTATGGCTGTGCAGTTATTTCACAGAATTTAAGAAACTCAATCTCTAGTCTGTCATATAAAATAGAACTGATTTTTTTTGGTATAGCACTGGAAATGTAAATGAGCTAAATACCTAATAAAAAATGGAAAAGAAAAAAAAATAAATTATAAAAAAAAAGTGGAAAAATTAAAACAACGACAGGACACTTGCCTTTCTGGCCCAGTAGAACTCGTAGCTTTGACACAAGAGAAGGTGGTGAAAGAACACAAAGAACTTGGTGACATATTTTAAAAGTCAGGTGATCAAACAATTATCTTGAATAAAAATGGTGAGGGCTTGGCAGGGGCAGAATCTAACTGTGCTCTGGGGTTTATGTATAGATGTATCAGGCAGCCACAAAAATATTCGTAGTTTTTCAAGCTGTTTCAGTGAGGCCCTGAAAAGATGAGTTAGCAGTTAAAAGCACCCGGTACTCTTATACAGGTCCAAGCTCTGTTACTATCACTCACATTTGGTAGCTAAAATTTTTTATAACACTAGTTTCAAATTATCTCACACTTCTAATCTCTGTAAGCAACTACCATCACATGTACATACCAATACATAAACACATAATTAACAATAAACCTTAAAATGAGTCTTTGATATTTATTCTCGACTTATGTTGCGTTTATCTAAGTTTATGTATTGAAACAGTGGTAAACATGTTGACATTGTATTATGGAAATACAGAAGTTTTCCCTGCTTTTATTGAATTCACCTTCAAGGAATCTTGAAGAGTTTCAGTAAAATAAGAAAAGACTCAGTAGTAATATATCAGTGATAATTATCATGCAAATGTGTCTTTCCAAGCTTCGAGTTCTCATGCTGTTTTGAGCAAGTAACTTGTTGACTGATAATAATATGTTCACAGATGTCTCTCCATTAAGATTGAAATTTAGCTTTGGAACCTCTAAAATGGAAAATGCTGTTGTCTTTAAAATATATTTTTATATGTACATTTTCATACTGACAGGTAGTTGGGGGAGAAAGAAGGGACTAACTTGTAATTTACTGTGTGGGGATCATTTATCTCTGTGAGTAATGAGGGCCTGCAGTCCAGGGTGTGGGTGGGAATGTTCCACACCACACAATGGTAATGATAGCTCATCAGGTGGGGAGCAGAATGCTTCTGTGCCTTTGTGGTGCTTAAGCCACAGTAGCACTTTGCTAAAAGGTTACCATGTATATACAGGAGAAAGATGCAGCAGCCTTCTATTAACCGAAATGCTGTGTGTTAAAATAAGTGCTGGGCATTCCCAGGGGTTATTTTAAGAGACTATAAGTGACTATTATGCACAAGAGCTTTTAGAGAAATAAATTCCTCCTTGCTTAAAGCACAAGGAGGCTGTGGCTTTCTTGTTCTTAAAAGTATTTTCCACAAGTGTTTCAGGATAATCATATGATTTGAAACAACTGGAAGTATCCTGTATTGAGACCATGGCACTATATGCAAAAAAAAAAAAAATGAATACAGTAGTGTTTACAGATATGAACTATGGGAATGATGGGAAATCGTGTACAATAATTTTTACACATTTTAAATTATATTAAACTAATAGAGTGTTTCAGTAGACATGCATATTACAAAAATAATATAAATCTTCATATGTATAAGACAGTGTATGTTGAGACATTTTTCACTGATGCTGTAGACTGACACATTCCTGTGGAACAAGGCATGCAGTATTTGTACTTTCTTGAAATGTTATTTGTATTTCTTGCTCCTCTACCTTCTTGGATTCAATAATTATAAAGGGGTGTGATAAATTTACTGACTGGTGTTATTTATGGAAACCCTGAATTAATTCCATGATACTTAGAGAAAAAAGCTATTTGAACAAACAGTGAAAGTTTATTTACATTATTGTATTTAAAAATTCTTCATAGCTAATAAAACTATGCATATATGTATGGAACATAATACAATAGTATTATATATGTATGCATTAGAGAATAACAAAATTAAAATAACTAACTTGTCCTCAATCTCACAAATTTATCTTAATTTGATAGGATTATAAGTATCAACTACTTGCTTGATAATTTTCAAATGTCAAGTATGAAAATTCCTATAAATAAAACATCCTGTATGAGATTTTTGTTGGAAATTAATACTTCTCATCACAATCCACGCCTTATTAAGTTGAGACTTAAAACTACCATTTTTAAGGTCAAAACATTCACCTCTTGTTCCTGTTATTTTAACTGAGATAAAAGGAAAATCTGCCTCCCACGGATGACACCACTCTGGTGAAGAGATTCTGTTCTCAGGCCCTGACAATGTGCATATTGCTCTCAATTTATGAGCTAGAGTTTTTGGGTTTTTTTTTTATAGAAAAATAGATTATACAGCATGCTTGTCTATACATGATTTATATAATTTATTACAGTTCCAGCCAGGCTCAACCATGTTGGGCCAAAGAGCATGATCAATGTCATTTAATTAAAAATTATGTGTATTTGTCGTGCTTTCTTTAACCATTCTGGATGTAATACCCTAGGTTGCTGAGTGTGAACAAAGATTATAGAAGTGCTGACCTCAGCAACTTCACCTTCATAAAGATGTAGCCAATAACCTGACAGAAGGTACTCATAAACCTTACAAGTGAGAAACCCAACTCGGTATCAAAACCCAACAATTCTGTATAAAACTGGACAAATCACCTCATAGATTTCTCCACAGAAGTTATATACTTGTCCAGAAGGTAATTAAAAAAGTACTCACTTTTGCTAACGATCACTGAAACACAAATCAATACCACCATCCATATCATAACACATCTGGTAACATGGCTACCATCAAATAGATGAAATATAATGAAGGGTGCTTAATAAGAATACAGAGTTGAACAAGACAACCCTGACAGGCTGTGAGGGATCCAGTTATGATGATATTGAGCAGCAGTAGGGAGGTTTCTAAAAAAATAAAAATAACAAGATAGATGTTGTATGATCAAACCTTTCTAGTACTGGATACATTCCAAAATGAAATCAGTGTTTAAACAAGATATTCATTTTCTAGATGAATAATTTACCTAAAGGAAGTACCTCACTTAGTCTTCCTATTTGGAAAAAGGAAGCCAGTTGCTGACATGTACAAATTATTTTTCTCTTAATGATATGCTGTTGTTATACTACATGAAAAATTGGTGTATGCTATATATTTCACTATGCTAGAAAGAAAAGCTGAAGAGAACTTAATACTTTTAATATACTGAGACACAAGGATGACTGCACAGCGGGATATCCTGAAGACAATCCAAGCAATAACTTTTCAAGCATCAAGGACACTTGTCTTTTGTAGGTTTGAAGTAAAATGATGAATTTTTAATAGAATCTTTCCAAAAAATCTTTTAAGTTTCCATCAAATGTTGACTGGAATGTACAAATATTTTACCTTTGTCTGCTCATATTTGTCCATCATCTCTCTCATGTTTAACAGTATTGCAAGAGTAGGATGACTGGTATAAATAATGAGCCATCATTGACACATAATTAGGGCTAACACTTGATTTTTTCCACATATGATTCCCACAAACCGTACAGTCTCTTAAATAATGGTTTCAATACTTTATACATTCTCTTTGATAAATCTGTTAATCCCTTCAGTTCTCTACATCATTGAAATTAGATCATGGGGACATATAGAAAAAAGTAAATGGACCCAGTCGAAAAAGTCACCATACTGTGTTATTCTACTTAGATGACAT
Source organism: Mus musculus (assembly GCF_000001635.26). NCBI lineage: Eukaryota > Metazoa > Chordata > Mammalia > Rodentia > Muridae > Mus > Mus musculus. The sequence continues at coordinate 86,022,981 of NC_000084.6, forward strand.
TCCTGTATAGGCAAAGCTATGTAGCCAGTATAACCACTATCAAGTGCCAGTGATTAAAAGAGAAGGATGCATTCATAAACTTAGCAAAGGAGCTTCTCTCATAATCTTAATATTTCTTTTCTGATGATTAATTATTTTCACTTCAGAAAATGTACTTAAAATACCATTGTATCATTTACCTCTTTCATTTCCTAACCCCAGTCGCTCCCATGCAACATATTCTCTCTCTTTATCTTAAATGGATGGTCATTTTTTATTATTGTTATACACACACACACACACACACACACACACACACACACACACACACAAACACTAAAGGTTCTCCATGACTTCTAAGTCACTAGTCCACTGATATGTATTGGAAAATAGCTCTATTAAGGACTGGTGTTCAGAGCATGGGGCCTTCTACCCCTTACAAATGCTTTCCCAGGGGTTGTCATGATTCCACTAGCACTGCAGTCCTCAACACAGTTTGCCTTTATCTGATTTTGTTTATTGTTTTGTTTTCTACTTGTCCATAGTTTGTGATTATTTGCAACTAACTTGTTTCTGGTTGAATTTGGGGATAAATAATGAAGAAAGGAACAACCATCACACTTGATATTTATTTTCAGATATTTCTTTTTTATTCAGTATTAGAAACACAAGCTGTAGGGAGACATTTTAATTTTCCTTTAGCTTAGATGTATGAGAAATATAGAACAAAGGTGAAATTTCATTTCTCAATTTTCAAACATATTAATCATGTGGTCCTTCTGTAGATTTGTTGAATAAAGAAAAAAATTGTGAAAAATGCCTTATTACAGAGACAAAATATATATTTAACCTGAAGATAACATTGCAAGTAGAGATGGATATATATTTTTCTTTGTATCTTATGGCTATACTTTTGAGTACACACACACACATAATTTCCTCAGACCCTCCCATGTCTCCCTTACTTTCTCCTAATACTTCGCATCTCATGAAAAACTACAGATGATCAATGGATGTTAATAAAAAACAATGTGTTTCTTAATGGTCATGTGCACTGATAGGTTATCCCATCCGAAGTGATGATCCTTAAGCTCATGAACATAAAAATAATACTGGATTGACACAATAAGGTGTGTATTTATGTGTTTGCTTGTATTCATGTGTGTGTGTGTTTATGTGTTTGCTTGTGTATACGTTTAATAGTAGAGATTATATGAAGGAGAGATTATGAGTTTTATTGACTCATTAGAATAATAATCAGTTTATTATATACTCAGAATCGTCACTTGTATTTTCACTATACATCTAAAATAGCTCAAGGCTTTGGCTATTATTTAAAGCTTATTTATATTATGGTCATAAGGGACAATGCAGCCAATGAAAATTGAATTTCAAGAATATATTTTTGAATAGTAAACAGCAATCTGAAAGAATGAAGCATGAAAAATTAAATTAATCAATAACTGATAAAATTTAAAGTTTTCAAACTTTCAATGTAAATAGGTGTTTAAAATTTTACTTATCTCACAAGGTAGAACAATTGTTGGTAGCGAGAGAAGCTGCCATAACATTTATGTCTCTGCAAGAGCATGGTGTTTCAGAACATTTGTTATTATGTCCTTTGCTCAGCTCATCAGTGACAACTTTAAGTGAAACTGTCTCTTGCAGACGCAGTGTTCTGTCATATCCTTAGAAAAACCAGCCTCCTGAAAGCTTATACTTTAGTTTTCTTCATATGTAGCACATTAGAATAAACTTAACTCTAGCTACAAAGAACCCTGGAGCAATCAAGAAGTTTGTTTTCATTTAGTAAAATATTTATCATGCAGTCTGTCTTCTGTTGCTATCTACCCTAATGCTAAAATCATGGGAGTTAATGCTGTCAGTTTGACAGAGTCAAACATTAATTGGGAGACCAGCCTCTTATAATGTCTACTAGGGATTATGTTGATGAGGGTAATTGAAGTTTAAGAACATCTTTTAATGTGTAACAACCTATGGACGAGAGATTTGAATTAAGCAGCAGAGGAAGAGAGTCGAACGCTAGCAACATTCATCTTCCTCTGCTTCCTGACAATGAATGATAAATGATGAACGGCCTCAAGATCCTGCCAGTTTGATTGTCTCTCCATGACGAGCATTACTCTGAAACTGTTGGCCAAAATTAACCCTCTGTTTTTAAAATTTTGCTTTTATTGGATATTTTATCACAGCCACTGGAAAAATAGCTGATGCAATTATCATTGTAAAAGTTTCTTTCATTGGTAGCATTCTGATATCACAGTGGAATATCAATATTCACAGATTGTATTAGGAATATGGATAAAGAAGAGTGTATTTACCCTCCAGGAATGTCTTGTTTTATTGCTTCTGTTTATTATTACTCTTTTTCTATTTTGCACAGTCTGATCAGTGTAGTGAGTTGATACAATTATCTTAGGGAATAACTTCATCAATTGTAACATTTTGTCCACTCTGGTATAGACTAGTCCATTAGTACATAGTTTGTCTTACACAGTTGTAGGCTTAGATTTTTTCAAAACCTACTTTTAATAAGAGTTCTTAAATGCTTTAACATCCCTTCTTGCCCATCATCCACCAGAGCAGTAGAAAGGAAAGGCTAGTAAAGCAAAGGATATGTGGACCTCTTTAGAAATACGTCTTTGGAGCAAATGCACTCTGCATTGTCAGATATTAGCAGTTCAGTTTACATAAATCAGCAGTGTCAGCTTGATCCACAAACATGATTCATGAATCATCAACAGCAGGGCATTCCAGAAGAAACCACAAAGCCCTGCCTATCTGCCGCATCCAAAGAATCAGCAAGAAGTCACCAGAACATCACCAGAAGTTCTTCAGTGTGTTTCTCTCTATGAAGTCATGCAAATGGTGACCAACAAAGAACGGCAAGGCATACTACTACCACCCAGACTTGTCAGCAGACACCAGCATCATCAAAGGTCAACAATAACCAGGAAAGAATGGCAAGGCATACTAATACCATCCAGCATCATCCACTGCCATTGGGCTGTATTTATATCCTTTCCAAACATAACATGTTCTGTCAAGCATGCGATCTAGCAAAACATCACATGCCTTTTTACCAGGCTGCCTCCAGAAAACACCATATATTTGTTCTTAGCAAAACATCCTTCCACATGTCTGCTTAATCAAAAACATCCTCTCATAAGACAGGTTCCAGAAAACAAACAAACAAACAAACAACCAAAAAATAAAACACCTCACATGACACAACTGAGTCTCCAAAGAAACTAGAAATTTCCATTCCATACAGGTTGGCACTGCTTTTGGGAGGAGTAAATTCATGCACTTTAGAAACTAATACAAGTTCGAGTGCTAGCAGTTATTTTCTATTTATAGTAGAAGGATACACATGGATAGACATGGGAATCTGTTTCTATGGACAGGTTTAGAGAGTAAGAGACTACAAGTAGCTTTATAATTAATTTCACTTGATATATACATCTCAATACTTTTGGTTATACACACACACGTGTGTGTGTGTGTGTGTAAATGTATATTCTTTACTCTAAAAATATACCATAATCTAAAATTCTTTGATTGGTAGCATTCTGATATCACAGTGGAATATCAATATTCACAGATTGTATTAGGAATATGGATAAAGATAAATATTAAAAAGAGGCATTGTACTACTTAATTTAATTTTTTCATATGTTTTGGTCATATTTTCCCCTCCTCCAACAGTTCCCAGATTCCCTCCTCCTCCTCTCTATTATCTTACTGAACCAGGCGCACGCTCTCTCTCTTTCTCTCTCTTTCTCACACACGCACACACAGAGACAGACACACTCTCTCTCTCCCCTCCAAACAAACACAATAAAATTATAACAAATGAACAAAAATCCAATAAGACAAAAAGATACTGAAACAAAAACCCAAAAAGCAGCAACATCTAAAACCATGTTGGCCCTCCCATGAGTGTGGTTCATCCATCCAATGACTGTCTATGGAGAAAACTGATTTTCCCTTTCTCAGGTGAGATTTTGTCTGCTTTGAACCTTTAAGCATTTTCAAAAGGGCAATCTGTTATCCAATACACCATAAAACACATTGAGTGATACATTGAATGATTTATTGAGACAGGCTTTACTCCATGCCAAGGCAGGCCTAAAACTCAATTCTCTTGCCTCAGCCTCCTGAGTGCTAGAATTAGAGGCATGGAACATCCCTCATTAGGCTCAGAATAGCGTGAGTTACTGTATCAACTCTTAATATAAAATTTGAGTATTTCTCACACCACAAAAGCAAGACAGGTTTTTATTAACATAACTTGTTTCTCAACTCTGAGCAGAGATAGAAAGCAAGGAAAATAGAGGCCAAAAAGGTGCTGAGAATTTTGAGAATTTGTCTGCACTTGACCTACTTATTCAAATATCTTATGAATTTGCATAATTAATAAAAATTCACATGATTCCTGGAGAGTTGCATTACTTTCTTTTCATAGAACTGGAAGAGAGCTCTGGAAATCACACTGTTAGTGTCTTCCAGTATGGCTGAAAGCAAGAAAAATGACTGTGTCAATGGCTTTGACTCCTTGAAATTTACAGAATGCATCGAAATGAGAAGCTAGCTTGTAAAGCCTAAAAATAATTGTGTACTTGGGTGATATAAAATGATGACTATGATGAAAATCAGCTTTGTCTCTGAAAGAAGTGTGAAGGCCTTCGATTTTTCTCCTTGCTGCTCAAACACCCAAGACTGACTTTGCTAGAATATTTGGTTCTTGAATACACATGTGCTCCTTAAAAGTAGAAAACAAAAAACCCTCATATTTCAAAAAACCAGTACCTAATATTAACTCCATGTATAATTTTATAGGTAAGATGATATTGAGAAAAATCTTTAAGATGTTAAATACTAACATATCACGGGCATATTAATTTTCACCTGTAAGAAATTTAGAAGAATTTAAACTCAATTTAGTACTAAAAGCTAATAATGAGATAATCTTGGAAATATTATTAAATGCATGTTTAAAACAACAACAAAAAGAAGCTTGAAGTTTGAGAATAATTGCAAAACATTTCCTGAAGGTTTTGTTTGCATCCTTGGCTATGATCTAGTGCATGTTTACATTACACTCTGTTAATTGAGAGACATAGTGTGGACAATGGAGAATAAAATAGTTCCATAGAAAGTAATGTAGAAAATAAGATTCTTACATTTGAAGGAACCAAGAGCAATCACAGAGACACAGAGGGAAGGGGCTGTTCACCTAAAAATGGTGGCATTAAAAGTGTGACATTGTAAAAAGTAGTTAGAGTAGGTGAGATGGGAATTATAGCCATGAATAGTCACCAGTAGATGCCCAAATTAACCATACTTTCTGTGCTATGTTCTCATATACACCCGTGTGATGATGAATTGTGTGAGCACACTGTTGACATTAATAGTAATGCTTTATTGGGCCATCACTACGCTGCAACATGGTGCAACAATGGTTTGTTGTGATATCAGAACGGTTAATGGAGACACCACAATGATGGCATGTGCCATCACAATTTCCTAGTGTGTCACCACAGTGCTTAAGTTTGCCCTTGTGATACTGAACTATGAAATAAAATGGCTTAACTGTTTCATCATAATTTTGCCGTCAAAATACTGTACTGACACATCACAGTTGCATTTTTAACAAACACACTAATAGTTTCAAGTAATCTTAGGCAAGGGATGTGTGGAAAATTTGAGAAAAACTTACCAGTGACCATGGTAGGTAGCAAAAACTCTTAAAAATAAATTCAAATGTCTCTGCACCTCCTGGAAGCTTCAGGGCTTCAGATATAGGAATCTCCACGGTCCCACACATAGGAAACGCCACTTGCGAAGTATGATTGCCAACATGCCAAAGATGAATAGTAGCTGGAAATCAGGGCTCTCAGACTAAGAATCTATCACAGACACATGAGTCCAACATGGAACTATCTCTTGGCAGGAAGAATATGTGAATCTAGCATGTAGAAGTCATTGAGACTGGGCAGCTGCAGAAAAGGGCTGCAATAAATTTACTAGAATAAGACGGGGACCCATCTGTCCTATGAAGAAGCATTAATTGATATCACCATATTTATACTTCATCTAACTTATTTCTTGTTTCACTTAGTGTTTTGTGTTTCAACCATTAATTGGCTTTAAATTTATCTTGCCTGAAATACAATCTCGGTTACCCAGGCAGAGAGAACCAGGACTTGCCAATGTTCACAGTTTTCTTCCCCTATCCTAGCAGAGGAGGAAGACTTTCTTCAGCCTCCAGATTGCAGATCTGTGGAGCTAAGGAAGGTGTTTACTCTTGGTGCTAATTGTCTTCCTCTGGGGTCTTGGCTTCGTTCTTCCATGACCTGGCCCAGGAGCTTCTACTATGCCCCTAGGGTCACCATGCACATGCAAAGACAGGAGGTTGAATGCACATTTACAGAAAGGAGGAAGAACACACAGGGAATCTGAATAGATGCCAAAGAATAGCAGGCAGAGACGTATTTTACATGTCAAGAGTTTTTCAACAGTGTCATCAAGTGTTTAGCAATTCAAAATGTTATTGTTAATAACTATTGATCAAAATGAATATAATCTATCACTATGATTTTTTTCAGGGAAAATACAATCAACATTTTGCTCTTGCTCCTATGGTTCCAACAACAAACTGAGATATAGCCCTGCCAAGTACATCCTGGGGAACCAATGAGTTTATAGACAGTATAGTTGTTCTTCAAAGAACCACTCTGGGAGGTCTGTATCCAACAAAGATGATGACTCTTTTAAGCAGATAATTATTTTGCTCCCTTGAGAGTCAAAAAATGTGGAATATCATGGTGTTTTTTTTTGTTTTTGTTTTTGTTGTTGTTGTTTGTTTTGTTTTATTTTCCTGAACTCTTATGATTTTTGTTATCTTAGAGCATCTCCCTGAAATGGATGGGAACAAGAAAAGAAGTAATTAGAGACAGGAAAGGAAACAAGGGTCAAGGACTGTGCAACCATTCCCTGCAAAATGACACACTCAATCTCGGAAGTAAGCTTCTTAAGACTCAAGACTTTCTGAGAGGGGTAGAGAACTCTTTAAGGCTTGGGGAGTAACTCAAAAGCTTTAAAAAATATATCAGTTTCATAAGGTACATCATTCTGTAAGGTTATCCAACCAGTAAAGACTCCTAAAGTAAGTAAACTCAACAATGGGACTGTACACAAGCCCCACAGACATCTCCAGGGTTCCAGCTTTTTGTGAGTTTCGTGATAGGATGGTCTTTTAATAGCAGTTGCCTGAGTTGTCTAAGCTTCCAGAAGGAACTGTTTACTTACCTATACTCCTGTAAGAAACCACAGAATTAATATTGGTTCACCCATAGATGACTGTGAGCATCCACTTCTGTATTTGCCAGGCACTGGCATAGCCTCATACGATGGAACACAGGGCCCCCAATGGAGGAGCTAGAGAAAGTACCGAAGAAGCTGAAGGGGTCTGCAACCCTATAGGTGGAACAACAATATGTACTAATCAATACCCCCAGAGCTCGTGTCTCTAACTGCATATGTATCAGAAGATGGTCTAGTCGGCCATCATTGGGAAGAGAGGCCCCTAGGTCTTGCAAACTTTATATCCCTCAGTACAGGGGAATGCCTGGGCCAAGAATTGGGAGTGGGTGGGTAGAGGAGCAGGGCGGGTGGAGGGTATAGGCAACTTTCGGGATAACATTTGCAATGTAATAAAGAAAATATCTAATAAAATAAAATAAAATAAAAATAAAAATAAAAATATTGGTTCACCAAGTCGGACTTTAATGGTAGCATTGTTTGGACTGTTATCGTTCCCTGTCTCTGATGAGTAGCCTTTGCTCATTTATCTACAGTGTCTCACACCAAAGGGTCCTGCCTATTGAGACAATCACAAATCCTTGTTTATGCATGTAGCATGGGTTGCAGTTCGTCTGGCGTGCTGTGATAGACATTGTGTAAACATTTATTGAGTTTTAATTAAACGAAGACATTTAAAGTTTCAGTGCAATGTAATAAAGATAAATGATTTCCTAATTCTTCTTGAGCTAATGTTAATAATATAGCTATACCATTTTGCCTTGGAACTTGGTCTTCACAAATCATTAGACTTAAGTGCTTTAAAAACTGTTAAAATCTTCAGGGTCGAATACAAATTATTTGGTGATGGCTGCTCTGTTGGATTAGCCAAGCACTGTCCTTTATCATTTTAAGCAATTTAGAAAAATCTGTCCATGATGTTTTTAAGTTAGAAAAAAAATAAAATGTATTATATTGTTTTGAGTCTACAATAAAATTAAAACATGTATTCCCTTCTCTTTCCACCCTCCAAACACTCCCATATACATCCCCAACTCTCTTTCAAATTTATGGCCTCTTTTTCACTAATTGTTAAGTTCTTACTGCATGAATTATGTAATGTATATATAATTTCTAAATGTAACCTGCTAATATCATATATTGTTACTTGTGCATAGTATGTTTTGGTGGCTGATCTGAGAACAACCAATTGGGGTGCTCAAGTGCTCAAGTGTGGCCCTGGAGAAGGTCTACTCTCCTGCTACAGTTTTGCTTTGTTTTGTTTTTGGTATTGTTTGATTGATTGATTGGTTGTTTGATTGGTTGGTTGGTTGGTTGGTTGGTTGGTTGGCTGGCTGGCTGGCTGGCTGGCTGGCTGGCTGGCTGGCTGGCTGGCTGGCTGGTTGGTTGGTTGGTTGGTTGGCTGGCTGGTTGGTTGGTTGGCTGGCTGGCTGGGTGGCTGGCTGGCTGGCTGGGTGGCTGGTTGTTTGATTGGTTGGTTGGTTGGTTGGTTGGTTGGTTGGTTGGTTGGTTGGATGATTGCCTATAGCTCCTTGTATTGGGTCGAGGTTTCCTGGGCTTTTCTTTGTTTGTCACAAGGAGATAATACTAAGTTTACAACACACAAGAGCACTGTTCTGTTATCCTGACGTTCTCTCTTTCAAAGTTAAATTCATTCTTTCTTCCTGATTTCTGGTGAGCCATCTGTACAAATCTGTATTAGTTTTTCAATTACCAGTTTTTTTTCCCTTATAGAAACCTACAGTTATTTTAGCTATTGCTTCAGTCACTGAAACATGTAACAGAAAAGTGCAACCTTGAGAAAATAATAGTGGCCCATATTTTTAAAGCATCTTCTACATAGGACCCTGTTCCCTGGATCCTTGTTCTGTAAGTATGGTATGCTATTTCATTTTTGTTGCAGCCCCACAGTATTCATAGATCAATAACTTTATGTTGGTTTACACAACATTGTTTGTATCTTATTCAAGAGTCTTATGCATCCAGATTTCTTAGACACCATTCTGTGTCTGGCTTTCTCAGTGTACCAGAAAATAATGGCCAAGTTGCTTAAGAGATTTGTTATTTCTTTATGAGTAAGAAAAATATCAGTTTTCATCTACTTCTGAATGCAAAATCATCTAAATTTGTGTGTGTATGTGAGTGTGAGTGTGTGAGTGTGTGTGTGTGTGTGTGTGTGTGTGTGTGTGTACCACAAGAACATATAGAGATCAGAGAACAAACTATAGGAGTTGGTTCTCTCCTTCCACCATGAGTGTTACAGGGATCAATTTCAAGTCATGACCCTAATCTGATAAGACATCTGGATGGCTGTATGACTTCATGGTTTACACATGTACATCCCAATTCTCACTTTTGCCCACCTGCTTCCTGGCTTCCTCCATAACTGGTTCCATTTCTACTTTCGTGTTTCCCATATCTCCTTTCTAAAATGTTCTTTCTAGCCCTTGCTCTTTTAAATAGCTAGACAGAACTGAAGTTAATTTCTTCTGTGGCATACCTTAATGTGCCTCTCTCTGGCTGGATTTTCAAAATGCAATGGAGAATGTTGTAAAGGGAATTTATTTTGGAATTCCAGAACTCATTTAAATTCATATTGTATTTTGTGTCAAGGATTTAGGAAGGTCAAACATTCTCATTGATATCATGTAATAGACAGAGGTCACTTTTCTCAGCAGACAAAATTCCTTCATAATATTTATTCATGAACTGGGAAACACTCTCAACAGTTAAGTAATTCATTGCCCAAAATGTCTTTGCTGGAAAATTCAAATAGCCAGATGGTGATTGTATAGTCCCCTACTATTAAAAAATGTGCTACAGTCAACGATATGACAAAAGGATTAATATATACTGTACATATGATACATTCAAAAGTCCTATGACTTTCATATGGAGAACCACAATAGAATATGAAAACAGACACAAAAATAGTGCTTTCCTTATACACAGGGTTCAAGATATATCAAGCTATGAACAAATATATTACACTTCAATTTTACTCAGTAATTCTGTACTTCAGTCCTATGCATGTTTTTATCTTACATTTCATCTAGCATATATGAACACAATTCTGCTTCTCAAAATTCAAAAAGAAATCACTTGTGGTTATTTAATTATTATTAAAATTCAGTCAAATATTTTGTCTTACATTGTTAAACCAAGTGTTTGTCATTTAGTACACACCCAGAGCAACCTACCAGCTCCTGATGCTATGTTTGTATTCACCTGTCCTAGGCCTAAGTTTTAAACCTTCCAGGAAAAAGTCTCTCAGAGAGAAGGGAAAGATGGTGGGGGAAACGGTGATGGGGGAAACACCTCAGGATGTAAAGTGAATAAATAACAATAATTTTAAATATTAACACAGGTAACTAACCAAGTTTTATTTATTCTATGAAAAAGTGCATTTAAAAAAGCATCTTGAACATTAGCATTTGAAAAAATAATAAAAGCATCTTTACCTACTCCTGATTGGAAAAAAAAGTCCATTAAGGAAACAGTCATATACAGTTAAATACCAGAAGAAACACAGTTTCCTGTGAAATATTATTAAGTAAATGACCACCACATAAAAGGAGAGGGCAGATCAGCTATGTACTCAGAAATGCAATGCTGGGCTTTTCTACACCAGAGACAAGCACTCTTTTCATGAATGTAATGACATGGAATTCAAAAAAAAAAGAAAAAAGAAAAAAGAAAAAAGGATAACTTGCATGATGCTTACTACTCAAAATGGTAAAACTTGATGACAATTTTACTACAATTATCTGTATTTGCACAAAAAAAATGTGAATACTAACCAAAAAAAAAAAAAGCTGTTGTCCATGTAACACAAACAGGCCTTGGGGGCTCATTTATTATATTTTGGCCTCAAGTTCATGGCTATTCTTGTGCCTCAGCCTCCACAGGTGTTAAGACTATAGTCTAGAATCACCAACAGATTCAAATGTTATGCATTTTAAAAACATTGTTAGTAATTCTGAGGGAGTATCTGAGAGATTGGTGATATTTTGATAATAATGTTTGTAGGAACATACAGACAGATGAATACCATTTGAATTTATATTCCAAAATCGTGAAAGCATATACTCCATTTTCAGGATAAAATATAATTGGAATCCATTTAAAAATCTAGGTTATAAATTAATACATCAAAACTAAAATTACTATATATCATGTACAGGTTTCTTCATATGTTTTAATGCATTTTAATTAAAACATAATCACTTTCCTAGTTGCTGTGTGTGGTGCCTGTTGCACATCTTTTCCTTCTTCCCATCTCCTCCTTCTAACACCTTTAATATTCCACTCCTTCAGTACCTCCTCTCTATTGTAATTCCCTCTGTAAAACTGATAGCCTCTATCTATCTATCTATCTATCTATCTATCTATCTATCTATCTATCTATCTATCTATCCATCCATCCATCCATCCATCCATCCATCTATCTATCTATCTATCTATCTATCTATCTATCTTACAACCTGATGTGGCCATTTTTGTTGTTTGTATGTATATTTCTAAGGCTGACCATTTTGTGTTAATGAATTTGAGAGCTCATCTCTGGGAAAGTGTACACCATCCCCCTTCTCCTTCAGTAGTCATTAGTTGGCTATACTTCCTTTTCTAGGGGGTAGGACCCTAACAGACTCTAACAAATTTAACCCTTTCTACCTTAGTTTGTCATTGTTAAGGTCCTGTTTCAGTAGCAATTTCTAGAAAACATAACCTCCAAACAGACCTGCATTCTGGCTCTTAACTACACCTGACCCTTTCTGAGATGTTCTCTGAGCCATACATGTAGGAACAGTAATGCAGATGCATCCACTGAGGCTGGGATCCACAGGTTTTGCTGATCTCTGCATTGTGTCCACTTGTGGTTTTCCTTGGTGATCACCATTTGTCTTAAAGAGAAGAATCTTTGATGTGGGGTGAGAACTACACGTATGCTTGGGTATAAGTGTGAGTTTTAGAATGTAGACAGGAATTATGCTGGTCTATCAAATTTGCATTAGTGGGTTTTTCACTAAGATACATGACCACACTAGCCCTGGTTTATTGGTTAGCTTACTAGTACCAGACACAATTTATCTAATAGTGAACAGGTCTTAAGTCCAATTATATACTGGTTGCCACTGATATGTAAGGGCTGCTATTGAACCTTTGGTGATATCTTGCCATTTTTGTCATCCTTATGGTTCATATGTGTCACAACAGGTTAAACATTTTAACTGCTTAGTTAATAATTAACTGTAGAAAAGTATTCCAATTTTATATGTAATACATTTTGGTTATCATTCATTGGTTGATGGACACTTGATTTCATTGCCCTCCCTATTGTAAAAAGGTTAGCAGCTCAAGCTCATTAAGTGTTTTTGAATTACATTATCAACTCTTTGGGCATCTGCCAAATAATGGTAAAGCAGGATCATATGGTAGATTCATTTTAGTTTAGTTTGTTTGTTTTGAGGATTTCCCATACTGATTTCCAGTGCTGCTACACCAGTTATAGCATGCCCGTCAACAGCCTTTTGTGCAGTTTGTTTTGTTGATGCTAGCCATTCTGAGTGGACTCAAATAAAATCTCAAAGTTGTTTTGCTTTGTGTTTCCATAATTGCAGAGACGGATGAACTCTGTTAAAGGTATTTGACAACATTTTTATTTATGTCTGTTGAGATCTCTTTGTTTCAATCCCAAGCTCCTCCCCTTTTTTTCAATTGGTCATTTATTTCCATGACATGCTGTTTTTGAGTTTGTTTTATATAACAAATATGAATGCTCTGATGTATAACTGGTAAGGATCCCTTCCCATCCTACAGTTGTCTTCTTCATTTGATTGCTTCCTTAATCTTTAGTTTTATGAGATCCAACTTGGCAGTTTCTGTCCTTGATTCCTAAGCAAATGGTGTCAGTGTCAGAAAGTCTTTTCATAATCCATGTATTATAGAATACTGTCTATATATTCTTCCTGTGATTTTAGCACTTCAAAATTAAAATTGAGGTCTGTGATCCACATGAAGGTAATTTTTATGCAGGATGACAGATGCAGGCCCAAATTTATTCTTCTTCAAGTGGACATCCACTTTTCACAGTGCTGTTTGTTAAAGATACTTTCTTTATCCAGTGTATCTTTTGGCCTCTTCATTAAATATCATATGCTGAAGTTACATGTAGTCATGTTTGATACATCTGATTTTTTCCATTGGTCCACATAGCGTTTGTAGGGAAGGTGGATTCTACTACCATGTTCTTTTCATTACTCAAAATATATTTTGAAAATTGAATTCATTCCCTTCCGTAATCATTTTGCTCAGAATTGCTTTGGCTTCCAGGGTCCTTCTCTTATTCCATATACATTTTAGAAATGTTTTTGATTTCTGTGAAGAATGTTATGCCTATTTTTATTATGTTGCACAGAATCTATAAATTAATTTTGGTATGATTGTGATTTTCACAGCTTAAATGTACTGGAATACAATTTCTGTTTTGTTGTTGTTTTTGTTTTGCTTTTACATATTTCTTAATGTTTTTCTTCAGAGTATTTAAGTTTTCACTGTAATGGTTTTTACCTCTTTGATTAGTCTTCTTTCAAGTTATGTTATTGCCTTTAGTTAAGGGGAATGAGCCTAGTGGGGGCAGTAATTTATGCCTTTAATCCCAGAACTTCAGAGGCAAATTAGAAGGATCTCTGAATTAGAGGCTACCTTGATGTATGGAGTGAGTTTCAGGACAGCCAGGTCTACACAGAGAAACCCTGAGGAAAGCAGAGGGGGGGGGGGGATTGAGGTGGAGAGAGAAGGAGTGGGAAAGGGAGAGATGAGGAGAGTGAGAGACAATGGACATTCTCTGTGTGTCACTGGTGTACAGAAAGGTTATTGACTTTTATATGTTCACTGTGAATCTGGAAAATTTCCTGAGGTTGTTGATTGTTTCTAGAAGTTTCTGTGTGAAATTTTGGAGGATCTCTTACATATAATATCAGGTCATGTACAAACAGGGGCAATTTAACTTCTCCTATTTGTATCCTTTTAATTTCTTACTCTAGTCAATTTTACGCAGCATTTTCAAGATAATATTAAAATGGTGTGGAGATAGTATACAACCAGACACAGCTGGTTTTAATAGGATTGCTTCAAGTTTTCTACATTTAGAGCATTGTGTGTTGTAAATTTCTCATCATGATGATTTTTATTCATTCTTTTATCTTTAATAATATAATATAATATAATATAATAACACCCTTCACTCATTTGTCACCTCCTCCAGCCTCCCTTTTCTTATTTCATTTTCATGGCCTTCTTTTTAAAGTAATTTTTGTTATATGCATACCATATGTTACCAAATATAGTCTGCTTGTTCTATATAATGTTACTAGAATGTTTGGTTTCAGAACTGACCATTTGACATTGGATAACTAATTAGTGTGTCCTTTCCTGACAGACTAATTCTCCCAATATCATCATTCCTTAGTTACTTGACGTTTTTTGTCTAGGGTTGAAGCCTCCTGGTCTTTCACTCATTGGGAAGTTCACTGGGGCATCTTATTGTCCTTGTTCAGCTCATGTTTTGGCAGTGGATAAGACTACAGGTGTAGATTCTGCTAATTCTAGGAGACTCAGTCTCATACTAAACTCTCAGATCCTCCAGCATTCATCTTCTCTTTCACAATGGTCTCTGAGGAAAACACCACAATCAATTTAAGTGCAAAGTTATAGAGCCAAAACCCAAGAGGCATATTTATAAAATGCATACTTTTTTGTTTGGTTGGTTGGGGTATTTTTTTGTTTTTTTTTTTTTGTTTTGTTTTGTTTTTTTTGGTTTTTCAATACAGGGTTTCTCTTTACATCTCTGGCTGTCCTGGAACTCACTTTGTAGATCAGGCTGGCCTTGAACTCAGAAATCTGCCTCCTCAGCCTTCTGAGTGCTGGGATTAAAGGAGTGTGCCACCATGTCAGGCTTAAATGCACACACTTTAATATTTTACATACATTCCCTCCACTCCTTTCTCCATTGTTTTTAATCATAAAAATATGATGGATTTTGTCAAAGGCTTTTTCTGTGACTATTGAGATAATTATATGATTCATTTATTTATGTCCATTTACAATTTATTGTGTTTAATTACACCTCAAATAGTTTGAACAATCCTTGCATTTCTTGGATAGACATCCAGGTTATTGTGGATGATTTTGTATTTGCCTGTATTCAGTTTATAGTATTTTACTGAGAACTCTATCTCCTTTAGAGATATTAGTCAGTAATACTGTTTGTATGCATGTTTGCATGTATGAATGTGTGTTATTGTGTATGTGTGTATATGTATGTGTGAGTGTGTGTACGTGAGTGTATGTATGTGTGTGTGTATGTGTGTGTATGTGTGTGTAAGTGTGTACAATTGTGTATGTGTGTGCATATGTGTGTATGTTTATGTGTGTATGGTGTTTTCAGTGTGTGTGTGTGTGTGTATGTGTTTACACCCCTGCGTGAGCATGCATGCACACACACACACACACACACACACATTTATGTGGTTTATGGATCAAATCCTAGTACTAGGAAAAACTGATAGATGAGCTATGTAATTGGGCCAGGCAAAAATGGCTGCCAAGTTGGGGGTCTACAGCAGAATGCTGAGTGCAGAATGTCAGGAATAGCAGCCCATTTATCAAAGATAGCTTGAGATCAAAGCAGACTTAAAGGTAGTAGATCTGCCTGCCTCTGCCTCCTGAGTGCTGGGATTAAAGGAGTGTGCCACCATGTCAGGCTTAAATGCATACATTTTAATATTTTACATACATTCCCTCCACTCCAGTCGACCTGGTACTATTTCTGTGGGTGTGGAAATCACAATGAGAGTTGATGAAAGATAGAAAAGAGAAAAAGAGACTTACCTAGAAAAGATTCTTACTCTAGTGAAGAGTTTTGGGGGATGTACATCTGGAGTTAAGCCTACAACTATGGGAATGACTACAGGTAGAAAACAATGAAGAAGCAAAGAAATGCCTCAGCCAGCAATGGTGACTCAGGAGTCATTGCTTGGCTGTGAAGATGAAGCTAAACTTATGGATGTGCACATGAAGCAGTAGAAGGGAGGAAGAGCAAAGAGAAAAAATAACTCTCTGACAAAGGTGGCACATCAGAAAGTGATTTCTTCATATTCTAATGATATCACACAATGAGGTGAAGGGAAATAGTTTATGATAAACCTTCAGGACATGACATCACTGTTTCTTGAACTCACTACAGTTTTGGCTATCTGCACAAGACATGCAAATGATATTAACTATGAATATGGTGACTTGGATTGGATAGAGATTCATGATACTCCATTCTTCTTTGAAGGACTATTGACAGTTAGTAGCTGTTGGGAAGGTGGTTTCATTTTCTGCAGATAAATTGTTCTTCTTACAGTAAAGAACCTCTCACGCATGCCCTACAACATAGGCAGTAGGAAGGGGAACTTGTTGGGAGAAGATGGAAGAAAAAGGAGAGGAACAAGGTGTGAAAATATCTAAAATTCATCATTCAAGCACATGAAACTATCAATTGCAAAATTTTCAAGTTTGTGAATACATTTTAAAAATTGGAAAGGAGAATTATTTTTGAAATTTCTTGCATTTCAGAACATTCTCTACATGTTCTATTTGGTGCTTATTTATTTTTCTGCTTCGACTTTAACCCTATTCAATATGTGAGAGCTTATTTCAGGAGTTGAACAGAAATTAAAAGAACAAGCTCTACTTTGGAATTTAAGATTTAAGGCCTGTAGGGCAACAGTTGATTACCATCTTTGTATAATAATGACCCGCTGTCTAACCACCAAAGCTTTATTCTTTTTTATTTATTTATTTTTATTACATATTTTCCTCAATTACACTTCAAATGCTATCCCAAAAGTCCCCCATACCCTCCCCCCCAATTCCCTACCCACTCATTCCCATTTTTTTTGGCCCTGGTGTTCCTCTGTACTGGGGCATATACAGTTTGCAGGTCCAATGGGCCTCTCTTTCCAGTGATGGCCGACTAGGCCATCTTTTGATACATATGCAGCTAGAGTCAAGAGCTCCGGGGTACTGGTTAGTTGATAATGTTGTTCCACCTATAGGGGTGCAGATCCCTTTAGCTCCTTGGGTACTTTCTCTAGCTCCTCCATTGGGAGCCCTGTGATCCATCCAATAGCTGACTGTGAGCATCCACTTCTGTGTTTGCTAAGCCCCAGCATAGTCTCACAAGAGACAGCTACATCTGGGTCCTTTTGATAAAATCTTGCTAGTGTATGCAATGATGTCAGTGTTTGGAAGCTGATTATGGGGTGGATCCCTGGATATGGCAGTCTCTAATTGGTCCATTCTTTCGTCTCAGCTCCAAACTTTGTCTCTGTAACTCCTTCCATGGGTGTTTTGTTCCCAAATCTAAGGAGGGGCATAGGGTCCACACTTCAGTCTTCATACTTCTTGAGTTTCATGTGTTTAGCAAATTGTATCTTATATCTTGGGTATCCTAGGTTTTGGGCTAATATCCACCTATCAGTGAGTACATATTGTCTGAGTTCCTTTGTGAATGTGTTACCTCACTCAGGATGATGCCCTCCAGGTCCATCCATTTGGCTAGGAATTTCATAAATACATTCTTTTAAATAGCTGAATAGTACTCCATTGTGTAAATGTACCACATATTCTGTATCCATTCCTCTGTTGAGGGGCATCTGGGTTCTTTCCAGCTTCTGGCTATTATAAACAATGGCCTTTCTCTACACAAAGAATAAACAGGCTGAGAAAGAAATTAGGGAAACAACACCCTTCTCAATAGTCACAAATAATATAAAATATCTTGGCGTGACTCTAACTAAGGAAGTGAAAGATCTGTATGATAAAAACTTCAAGTCTCTGAAGAAAGAAATTAAAGAAGATCTCAGAAGATGGAAAGATCTCGCATGCTCATGGATTGGCAGGATCAACATTGTAAAAATGGCTATCTTGCCAAAAGCAATCTACAGATTCAATGCAATCCCCATGAAAATTCCAACTCAATTCTTCAACGAATTAGAAGGAGCAATCTGCAAATTCATCTGGAATAACAAAAAAAAACCTAGGATAGCAAAAACTCTTCTCAAGGATAAAAGAACCTCTGGTGGAATCACCATGCCTGACCTAAAGCTTTACTACAGAGCAATTGTGATTAAAAACTGCATGATACTGGTATACTGACAGACAAGTAGACCAATGGAATAGAATTGAAGACCCAGAAATGAACCCACACACCTTTATCTTCGACACTTTATCTTCGACAAGGACACTTTATCTTCGACACTTTATCTTCGACAAGGGAGCTAAAACCATCCAGTGGAAGAAAGACAGCATTTTCAACAAATGGTGCTGGCACAACTGGTTGTTATCATGTAGAAGAATTCGAATCAGTCCATACCTATCTCCTTGTACTAAGGTCAAATCTAAGTGGATCAAGGAACTTCACATAAAACCAGAGACACTGAAACTTATAGAGGAGAAAGTGGGGAAAAGCCTTGAAGATATGGGCACAGGGGAAAAATTCCTGAATAGAACAGCAATGGCTTGTGCTGTAAGATCGAGAATTGACAAATGGGTCCTCATGAAACTGCAAAGCTTCTGCAAGGCAAAAGACACTGTCAATAAGACAAAAAGACCACCAACAGATTGGGAAAGGATCTTTACCTATCCTAAATCAGATATGGGACTAATATCCAACATATATAAAGAACTCAAGAAGGTGGACTTCAGAAAATCAAATAACCCCATTAAAAAATAGGGCTCAGAGCTGAACAAAGAATTCTCACCTGAGGAATACCGAATGGCTGAGAAGCACCTGAAAAAATGTTCAACATCCTTAATCATCAGGGAAATGCAAATCCAAACAACCCTGAGATTCTACTTCACACCAGTCAGAATGGCTAAGATAAAAAATTCAGGTGACAGCAGATGCTGGCGAGGATGTGGAGAATGAGGAACATTCCTCCATTGTTGGTGGGATTGCAGGCTTGTACAACCACTCTGGAAATCAGTCTGGCAGTTCCTCAGAAAATTGGACATAGTACTACCGAAGGATCCAGCAATACCTCTCCTGGGCATATATCCAGAAGATGTCCCAACCGATAAGAAGGATAAAGCTTTATTCTTACTAACTTTGCAGTGGTATTAAGATTTAAATCTGTGGCAGGCTTGGTGGCTCATGCCTATAATCCCAGCACTTGGGAGGCAGAGGTAGGCGAATTTCTGAGTTCAAGGCCAGCCTGGTCTACAGTGTAAGTTCCAGAACAGCCAGGGCTATACAGAGAAACTCTGTCTTGAAAAAAACCATTAATAATTATAATAATAATAATAAATAATAATAATTAATAAATAATAATAATAAATAATAAATAATAATAATATTAAGATTTAAATCCATATCTAAGGGGCAAAGGGGGTGGGTCATTCAATAAAGTGTATATTATCTTCATATCCACAAACCACACATAAAAAGTTAGAAATGATGACCTGTATCTGAAATCCAGGGGACAAATGCAGACAAATTCTTGAAGTTTTTTGCCAGCTAGTTCAGCTAAACAGTGTGGTTTGTGAGTTCCAGTTTCAGTAAAAGTAAGGTAGACATAGTAAAAGCAATATACAGTAAAGAAGTAGCCAACATTGGAGAGAAAAATGAAGCAATCCCACTAAAATCAGGGACTAGACAAGGCTGTCCATTCTCTCCCTGTCTATTCAATATAGTATTTGAAGTTCTAACTAGAGCAATTAGACAACAAAATGAGGTCAAAGGCATACAAATTGGAAAGGAAGAACTCAGAATATCACTATTTGCAGATGATATGATAGTATATAAAAGTGACCCCAAAAATTTCACCAGAGAACTCCTAAACCTGATAATGTCAGCAAAGTGGCTGGATATAAAATTAACTTGAACAAATCAATAGTCTTCCTCTACTCAAAGAATAAACAGGCTAAGAAAGAAATTAGTGAAATGACACTCTTCACAATAGTCACCAATAATATAAAATACATTGGTGTGACTCTTAACTAAGGAAGTGAAAGATCTGTATGATAAGAACTTCAAGTCTCTGAAGAAAGAAATCTAAGAAGATCTCAGAAGATGGAAAGATATCCCATGCTCATGGATTGGCAGGATTAATATAATCAAAATGGCTATCCTGCCGAAAGCAATCTACAGATTCAATGCAATCCCCATCAAAATTCCAACTCAATTCTTCATAGAGTTAGAAAGAGCAATTTGCACATTCATTTGGAATAACAAAAAACCCAGGGTAGCAAAAAGTATTCTCAATAGTAAAAGAACTCCTAGGGGAATCACCATCCCTGATCTCACGCTGTATTACAGAGCAATATTGATAAAACAAAACAAAACGAAAAACATAAAACTGTATGGTATTGGTACAGAGACAGGCAGGAAAATCAATGGAATAGAATTGAAGACTCACAAATGAACCCACACACCTATAGTCACTTAATATTTGACAAAGGAGCTAAAACCATCCACTGCAAAAAATAACAGAACTTTCAACAAATGGTGCTGGATTAACTGTAGATCAAGATGCAGAAGAAAACAAATTGATCCATTCTTATCTCCTTGAAGAAAGCTCAAGTCCAAGTGGATCAAGGACTTCCACATTAAACCAGATACACTGAAACTAGTAGAGGAGAAAGTAGGGGAAGAGCCTTGTACACGTGGACACATGGGAAGAGTTCCTGAATAGAACACCAAGGGGTTATGCTCTAAGATCAAGAATCAAAAAATGGAACCTCCTGGGCGGCGCCATCTTCAGCTCCAGACAGCCGGCCACCTTCCTGGTGAGAGCACGGGGGTCTGCCTGGCCTGAGAGGTTTGTGGCACAGGCGCCGGCGGGAGCCTTCTTGGCTCCGGGACTCCGCGGAGGGCAGGCTGCACGGGTGACCGTGTGGAATACAGAGTGCCAGCTGTTTCTGGGACGGGCGAGAGAGTCGCAGAGCTTCTGGGCGGCGCCATCTTTAGCTCCAGACAGCCGGCCACCTTCCTGGTGAGAGCACGGGGTCTGCCTGGCCTGAGAGGTTTGTGGCACAGGCGCCGGCGGGAGCCTTCTTGGCTCCGGGACTCCGCGGAGGGCAGGCTGCACGGGTGACCGTGTGGAATACAGAGTGCCAGCTGTTTCTGGGACGGGCGAGAGAGTCGCAGAGCTTCTGGGCGGCGCCATCTTCAGCTCCAGACAGCCGGCCACCTTCCTGGTGAGAGCACGGGGGTCTACCTGGCCTGAGAGGTTTGTGGCACAGGCGCCGGCGGGAGCCTTCTTGGCTCCGGGACTCCGCGGAGGGCAGGCTGCACGGGTGACCGTGTGGAATACAGAGTGCCAGCTGTTTCTGGGACGGGCGAGAGAGTCGCAGAGCTTCTGGGCGGCGCCATCTTCAGCTCCAGACAGCCGGCCACCTTCCTGGTGAGAGCACGGGGGTCTGCCTGGCCTGAGAGGTTTGTGGCACAGGCGCCGGCGGGAGCCTTCTTGGCTCCGGGACTCCGCGGAGGGCAGGCTGCACGGGTGACCGTGTGGAATACAGAGTGCCAGCTGTTTCTGGGACGGGCGAGAGAGTCGCAGAGCTTCTGGGCGGCGCCATCTTCAGCTCCAGACAGCCGGCCACCTTCCTGGTGAGAGCACGGGGGTCTGCCTGGCCTGAGAGGTTTGTGGCACAGGCGCCGGCGGGAGCCTTCTTGGCTCCGGGACTCCGCGGAGGGCAGGCTGCACGGGTGACCGTGTGGAATACAGAGTGCCAGCCGTTTCTGGGACGGGCGAGAGAGTCGCAGAGATTCTGGGGCGGCACCATCCTCAGCTCCAGACAACCAGCCACCTTCCCGGCAAGAGCCACAGAGCTTCTGAGGCTGCGACATCTTCGACTCCAGACAACTGGCCACCTTCCTGGCCAAAGCAACACAGCTTCTGGGAAAGATTCTGTTTTGGGCCTTCACCTTCAGCCAGGAGGAGGTCCAAACACCAGATAACTGTACACCTTCCCTGAGAGAGGAGAGCTTGCCTACAGAGACTGCTCTGACCACTGAAACTCAGAGAAGAGAGCTTGTCTCCCACGCCTGCTGATAGAGGGTAACAAAATCAACAGAGGAACAATCTTTTAACAAAGACAACTATAACAACTAACTCCAGAGATTGCCAGATGGCGAAAGGTAAACGTAAGAATCCTACTAACAGAAGCCAGGACCACTCACCATCATCAGAACCCAGAACGCCCACTTCGCCCAATCCAGGACACCCTAACACACCTGAAAAGGTAGACCTGGATTTAAAAGCATATTTCATGATGATGGTAGAGGACATAAAGAAGGAATTCAACAACTCACTTAAAGAAATACAGGAGAACACTGCTAAAGAGTTACAAGTCCTTAAAGAAAAACAGGAAAACACTGCTAAAGAGTTACAAGTCCTTAAAGAAAAACAGGAAAACACAACCAAACAGGTAGAAGTCCTTATAGAAAAACAGGAAAACACATCCAAACAGGTGATGGAAATGAACAAAACCATACTAGACCTAAAAAGGGAAGTAGACACAATAAAGAAAATCCAAAGTGAGGCGACGCTGGAGATAGAAACCCTAGGAAAGAAATCTGGAACCATAGATGCCAGCATCAGCAACAGAATACAAGAGATGGAAGAGAGAATCTCAGGTGCAGAAGACTCCATAGAGAACATCGGCACAACAATCAAAGAAAATGGAAAATGCAAAAAGATCCTAACTCAAAACATCCAGGAAATCCAGGACACAATGAGAAGACCAAACCTACGGATAATAGGAGTGGATGAGAATGAAGATTTTCAACTCAAAGGACCAGCAAACATCTTCAACAAAATTATTGAAGAAAACTTCCCAAATCTAAAGAAAGAGATGCCCATGAACATACAAGAAGCCTACAGAACTCCAAATAGACTGGACCAGAAAAGAAATTCCTCCCGACACATAATAATCAGAACACCAAATGCACTAAATAAAGATAGAATACTAAAAGCAGTAAGGGAAAAAGGTCAAGTAACATATAAAGGCAAGCCTATCAGAATTACACCAGATTTTTCACCAGAGACTATGAAAGCCAGAAGAGCCTGGTCAGATGTTATACAGACACTAAGAGAACATAAATGCCAGCCCAGGCTACTATACCCAGCCAAACTCTCAATTACCATAGATGGAGAAACCAAAGTATTCCACGACAAAACTAAATTCACCCATTATCTCTCCACGAATCCAGCCCTTCAAAGGATAATAACAGAAAAAAAACAATACAAGGACGGGAACCACGCCCTAGAAAAAACAAGAAGATAATCCATCAACAAACCTAAAAGAAGACAACCACAAGAACAGAATGCCAACTTTAACAACAAAAATAACAGGAAGCAACAATTACCTTTCCTTAATATCTCTTAATATCAATGGACTCAATTCCCCAATAAAAAGACATAGACTAACAGACTGGCTACACAAACAGGACCCAACATTCTGCTGCTTACAGGAAACCCATCTCAGGGAAAAAGACAGACACTACCTCAGAGTGAAAGGCTGGAAAACAATTTTCCAAGCAAATGGTCTGAAGAAACAGGCTGGAGTAGCCATTCTAATATCGGATAAAATCGACTTCCAACCCAAAGTTATCAAAAAAGACAAGGAGGGACACTTCATACTCATCAAAGGTAAAATCCTCCAAGAGGAACTCTCAATTCTGAATATCTACGCTCCAAATGCAAGGGCAGCCACATTCATTAAAGACACTTTAGTAAAGCTCAAAGCACACATTGCACCTCACACAATAATAGTGGGAGACCTCAACACACCACTTTCATCAATGGACAGATCGTGGAAACAGAAACTAAACAGGGACACAGTGAAACTAACAGAAGTTATGAAACAAATGGACCTGACAGATATCTACAGAATATTTAATCCTAAAACAAAAGGATATACCTTCTTCTCAGCACCTCACGGGACCTGCTCCAAAATTGACCATATAATTGGTCACAAAATAAGCCTCAACAGATACAAAAATATTGAAATTGTCCCATGTATCCTATCAGACCACCATGGCCTAAGACTGATCTTCAATAACAACATTAAGAATGGAAAGCCAACATTCACGTGGAAACTGAACAACACTCTTCTCAATGATACCTTGGTCAAGGAAGGAATAAAGAAAGAAATTAAAGACTTTTTAGAGTTTAATGAAAATGAAGCCACAACGTACCCAAACCTTTGGGACACAATGAAAGCATTTCTAAGAGGGAAACTCATAGCTCTGAGTACCTCCAAGAAGAAACGGGAGAGAGCACATACTAGCAGCTTGACAACACATCTAAAAGCTCTAGAAAAAAAGGAAGCAAATTCACCCAAGAGGAGTAGACGGCAGGAAATAATCAAACTCAGGGGTGAAATTAACCAAGTGGAAACAAGAAGAACTATTCAAAGAATTAACCAAACGAGGAGTTGGTTCTTTGAGAAAATCAACAAGATAGATAAACCCTTAGCTAGACTCACTAGAGGGCAAAGGGACAAAATCCTAATCAACAAAATCAGAAATGAAAAGGGAGACATAACAACAGATCCTGAAGAAATCCAAAACACCATCAGATCCTTCTACAAAAGCTTATACTCAACAAAACTGGAAAACCTGGATGAAATGGACAAATTTCTGGACAGATACCAGGTACCAAAGTTGAATCAGGATCAAGTTGACCTTCTAAACAGTCCCATATCCCCTAAAGAAATAGAAGCAGTTATTAATAGTCTCCCAACCAAAAAAAGCCCAGGACCAGATGGGTTTAGTGCAGAGTTCTATCAGACCTTCAAAGAAGATCTAATTCCAGTTCTGCACAAACTATTTCACAAGATAGAAGTAGAAGGTACTCTACCCAACTCATTTTATGAAGCCACTATTACTCTGATACCTAAACCACAGAAAGATCCAACAAAGATAGAGAACTTCAGACCAATTTCTCTTATGAATATCGATGCAAAAATCCTTAATAAAATTCTCGCTAACCGAATCCAAGAACACATTAAAGAAATCATCCATCCTGACCAAGTAGGTTTTATTCCAGGGATGCAGGGATGGTTTAATATACGAAAATCCATCAATGTAATCCATTATATAAACAAACTCAAAGACAAAAACCACATGATCATCTCGTTAGATGCAGAAAAAGCATTTGACAAGATCCAACACCCATTCATGATAAAAGTTTTGGAAAGATCAGGAATTCAAGGCCCATACCTAAACATAATAAAAGCAATCTACAGCAAACCAGTAGCCAACATCAAAGTAAATGGAGAGAAGCTGGAAGCAATCCCACTAAAATCAGGGACTAGACAAGGCTGCCCACTTTCTCCCTACCTTTTCAACATAGTACTTGAAGTATTAGCCAGAGCAATTCGACAACAAAAGGAGATCAAGGGGATACAAATTGGAAAAGAGGAAGTCAAAATATCACTTTTTGCAGATGATATGATAGTATATATAAGTGACCCTAAAAATTCCACCAGAGAACTCCTAAACCTGATAAACAGCTTTGGTGAAGTAGCTGGATATAAAATTAACTCAAACAAGTCAATGGCCTTTCTCTACACAAAGAATAAACAGGCTGAGAAAGAAATTAGGGAAACAACACCCTTCTCAATAGTCACAAATAATATAAAATATCTCGGCGTGACTCTAACTAAGGAAGTAAAAGATCTGTATGATAAAAACTTCAAGTCTCTGAAGAAAGAAATTAAAGAAGATCTCAGAAGATGGAAAGATCTCCCATGCTCATGGATTGGCAGGATCAACATTGTAAAAATGGCTATCTTGCCAAAAGCAATCTACAGATTCAATGCAATCCCCATCAAAATTCCAACTCAATTCTTCAACGAATTAGAAGGAGCAATTTGCAAATTCATCTGGAATAACAAAAAACCTAGGATAGCAAAAACTCTTCTCAAGGATAAAAGAACCTCTGGTGGAATCACCATGCCTGACCTAAAGCTTTACTACAGGGCAATTGTGATAAAAACTGCATGGTACTGGTATAGAGACAGACAAGTAGACCAATGGAATAGAATTGAAGACCCAGAAATGAACCCACACACCTATGGTCACTTGATCTTCGACAAGGGAGCTAAAACCATCCAGTGGAAGAAAGACAGCATTTTCAACAATTGGTGCTGGCACAACTGGTTGTTATCATGTAGAAGAATGCGAATCGATCCATACTTATCTCCTTGTACTAAGGTCAAATCTAAGTGGATCAAGGAACTTCACATAAAACCAGAGACACTGAAACTTATAGAGGAGAAAGTGGGGAAAAGCCTTGAAGATATGGGTACAGGGGAAAGATTCCTGAACAGAACAGCAATGGCTTGCTCTGTAAGATCGAGAATTGACAAATGGGACCTAATGAAACTCCAAAGTTTCTGCAAGGCAAAAGACACCGTCAATAGGACAAAAAGACCACCAACAGATTGGGAAAGGATCTTTACCTATCCTAAATCAGATAGGGGACTAATATCCAACATATATAAAGAACTCAAGAAGGTGGACTTCAGAAAATCAAATCACCCCATTAAAAAATGGGGCTCAGAACTGAACAAAGAATTCTCACCTGAGGAATACCGAATGGCAGAGAAGCACCTGAAAAAATGCTCAACATCCTTAATCATCAGGGAAATGCAAATCAAAACAACCCTGAGATTCCACCTCACACCAGTCAGAATGGCTAAGATCAAAAATTCAGGTGACAGCAGATGCTGGCGTGGATGTGGAGAAAGAGGAACACTCCTCCATTGTTGGTGGGATTGCAGGCTTGTACAACCACTCTGGAGATCAGTCTGGCGGTTCCTCAGAAAACTGGATATAGTACTACCGGAGGATCCAGCAATACCTCTCCTGGGCATATATCCAGAAGATGCCCCAACTGGTAAGAAGGACACATGCTCCACTATGTTCATAGCAGCCTTATTTATAATAGCCAGAAGCTGGAAGGAACCCAGATGCCCCTCAACAGAGGAATGGATACAGAAGATGTGGTACATCTACACAATGGAGTACTACTCAGCTATTAAAAAGAATGAATTTATGAAATTCCTGGCCAAATGGATGGACCTGGAGGGCATCATCCTGAGTGAGGTAACACATTCACAAAGGAACTCACACAATATGTACTCACTGATAAGTGGATATTAGCCCAAAACCTAAGATACCCAAGATATAAGATACAATTTCCTAAACACATGAAACTCAAGAAAAATGAAGACTGAAGTGTGAACACTATGCCCCTCCTTAGAAGTGGGAGCAAAACACCCTTGGAAGGAGTTACAGAGACAAAGTTTGGAGTTGAGATAAAAGGATGGACCATGTAGACACTACCATATCCGGGGATCCATCCCATAATCAGCTTCCAAATGCTGACACCATTGCATACACTAGCAAGATTATGCTGAAAGGACCCTGATATAGCTGTCTCTTGTCAGAGTATGCCTGGGCCTAGCAAACATAGAAGTGGATGCTCACAGTCGGCTATTGGATGGATCACATGGCCCCCAATGAAGGAGCTAGAGAAAGTACCAAAGAAGCTAAAGGGATCTGCAACCCTATAGGTGGAACAACATTATGAACTAACCAGTACCCCGGAGCTCTTGACTCTAGCTGCATATGCATCAAAAGATGGCCTAGTCGGCCATCACTGGAAAGAGAGGCCCATTGGACACGCAAACTTTATATGCCCCAGTACAGGGGAACGCCAGGGCCATAAAAGGGGAGTGGGTGGGTAGGGGAGAAGGGGTGGGTGGCTATGGGGGACTTTTGGTATAGCATTGCAAATGTAAATGAGCGAAATACCTAATAAAAAATGGAAAAAAAAAAAAAAAAAAAAATGGAACCTCATAAAATTGCAAAGCTTCTGTAAGGCAAAGGACACTGTCAATAGGAGAAAAGTGCAAATGACAGATTGGGAAAAAATATCTTTATTTATCCTATATCCGATAGAGGGCTAGTATCCAATATGTACAAAGAACTCAAGAAGTTGGACTCCAGAGAATCAAATAACCCTATTTTAAAAGGGGATACAGAGCTAAACAAAGAATTCTCAACTGAGGAATATCGGATGGCTGAGAAACATCTAAAGAAATGTCGTTAATCACCAGGGAAATGAAAGTCAAAACAACCCTGAGATTCTACCTCACACAAGTCAGAATGGCTAAGGTCAAAACCTCTGGTGACAGCAGATTCTGTCAAGGATGTGGAGAAAGAGGACATGTCACTCCTAGGCCTATATAAGCAGTGCCAGTTCTGGGGCTCAGGATCTTTCGCCTACGCAGTCCATGCTCTCCCAATAAAGTGTTGCAAAAGGATCCTGCTGTGGCATTTTTCTTGCTGGCAAGTCAGGCGTCTCACAGCTGATATAGCTGTCTCCTGTGAAGGCTCAGTGACAGAGTTTAGGAGAATTCAAGGGCAGGGAGGAGGGAGGAGGAACATGCATGGATGGGGAACACTCTCATAGAAGCAGGGAATGGTGGACGGGATGGGGTTTCTGGGGGGAAAGGGATAACCTTTGAAATGTAAGTAAGGAAAATATCCAATAAAAAAATATATGTGTGTGTGTGTGTGCGTGTGTGTGTGTGTGTGTGTATGTATATACATTTATCTCAGACACACACAAACACATACTTACACACACAAAGAAGATAAGGTTTTTTTTAGAACTTATCCTAGGGAGTGCGTAGATATGTTTTATGAGTATATTTTTAAAAAATATACATTCCTTAAACAAACAAACAAACAAACAAACACACACACACACACACACACACACAGATTGATTTAAATCTCAGGTGTCATTTATGGAAACTAGCCTTTGAGTTGTTGATCAGGAAAAACCAAGAGGTGCCCCAAACTGTATAGGCTATAACTAGACTTAATTGTAGAGCCATCTTTCCAATTGTAACACCAAAAATAACATTAAAGTAAACATGTAATTATTTACCTCTTGACCCAAATTATTATGCTTGGCTATCCATTGTACTCTATTGTAACCCAGATACAAATGAGTTTTGTTGCTAAGGAGTTAGATTTCTAGTACAGCTATTGTCAGTTTCATTCTTATAATTAATTCTGTATGTTGCAATCATGAGAGATTCCACAATAAAAAATATCAAAACTGTTCAAATGACATCAAAATGAATCATGGTGTTCACACATTGTCTGTTCATCACTAAAAAAATAAACAAATAGAAATAAAAATATCTATTACTGGTGGAATTACACTGATTCCTTTCTTCTCAGTCTCTTAACCAGAGCAGACCTATATCCACATTTTGCATTTACCAGGGCATTGGTGGTGGTTCAACCCATAGGCTGCACATTTTCATGAAAGCTTGGTATTTCCCAGGTATAAAACAGCCAATCCTTCAAGCTGCTCTGCTATTTATCCAGCCCTTCTAAGGTTTTAGATCTATAGATGGCCATTACAGTTTGTGTTTGTGTGTCCTGTGAATTCTTTCTTGCATATTTTCTTAATAAGTCAGCCCAAGATGAGACCTGAGGAATGCAGAGTTATGTTCCTCATAGGAATCTTCTATTCCTAAGCAATGAGCATTGAAGTTGAGTCCTGGATATTTTTAGAAGACTTTGCAGATGCTCCTACTTTTCAGACACTATATTCTTAAAGCCTGTTCCCAAGGATAGAATCAAAATCCTAAGAAATATAAATAATTATAGGAAGTGGCTGAGTCTTTTCAAGGTTTAAGATTACTTTCCAAATTGATCTCTTCCACTTTTCATGGTTCTTCATGCCCTCTGTCTTGATATATAAGGATTCTGATGAAAGAAAGTCATGCTCAAGAAAGGAAGATGTTCAGTGCCAGAGCATGATTCTAAGTTTAGTTAACAAAGTCATAGGCATCTGGAAGTTCAAAGATAATATATAATTGATCATGTATTAAGTGATATCAATACTGCATCTGTTAAAATTTCATTCAGAACAAAAACAAGTATTCAGCTCCTTGATGATCATTTAAATTGGTCATACACACACACATACATACAATTTCAACACAAGACTTATCTGATCAATCAACCAGCATGTAGAAATACATTTTAGCTACCACACAGGTCATGGTAAATATCTAGCATGTCAACTTAGACACATTCACCTGATCATATCCTCTCAAGGAGTCATACTCACTCTGATGAAAAAATTACAAAGACCTTTTAAAATATCCATAAAATAACAATCATTGCAAGCTATATATGTGTTTTCCTAAATAATTGTAATTGGTATTTTTCATAGAGAACCATTAGTCCATGGGGATTTTTTACTACCCCAATTTCCAGGGTCGCTATGACAGGAGATATACAAAAAGTGGTCAAAAATGTGTTTAATGAGATACATTCAATGCCTATAAAATATTTTTAAAAGATAGAAGAAGACAAATTGTGGAGCTGAGACTGAAGGAAAGGCCATCCAGAGATTGCCTCACCTGGGGCATCCCACATACAGACACCAAACCCACACAAGACACTATGGCAAATGCCAAGAAGTGCTTTCTGACAGGAGCTTGATATAGCTGTCTCCTGAGAGGCTCTGCCAAAGCCTGACAAACACAGAGGCGGATGCTCACAACCAAGCATTTGACTGAGTTCAGGGTACCCAATGGACAAGTTAGGGGAAGGACTAAAGGAGCTGAAGGCATTTATAGTTTACAGACCCATAGGAGGAACAACAGTATCAATAAATCAGAACCGACCTCCAGAGCTCCTAGGGACTAAGCAACCAACCAAAGTGTACACATGGAGGGACCCATAGCTCCAGCTATGTAGCAGAGGATGGCCTTGTTGGGCATCAATGGAAGGCCTTGTTGGGCATCAATGGAAGGAGAGGTCCTGTGAAGGCTTGGTTGCCTAGTGTAAGGGAATGCCAGGGCTTGGAGGTGGGAGTGGGTATGTGGGTGGATGAGTGGGAGAGTACCCTCATAGAAGCAAGGGGAGGGAGGTTGCGATGGGGGAGTTTCTGGAGGGGTAACCAGGAAAGGGGTTAACATTTGAAATGTAAATAAATAAATTATCCAAGAAAAAATCAAGATAAGTTAAAATTAAGGGCTAAACTCTTCCTGCATCATATCTATGGTGTAGATTGCAAGACCAGCGAATCCACATAAGTTGAAACCATCAAATAAGCACTCAATAGAATGATGGGAAATATTTGAATCTTGACATGAGAAAAAAATTCAGGAAATATTAGCAATTGTTATTTATTGAGTAGTTAGACATGATTGGAATTATGGAGAGTATTTAAGGTATATAAAATTGGATCCATGAGGCTTATTCACTTAGACAGACAAGGAGTGAAGCACAGGGAAATGGAGGAGCCACACCCTTGAGCATATGACATCAGAGTTGTGTGTGAATATGCAGCTTTCCCTCGGAGCTCTGGGATTCTTAGTGGAAACTCTGGGATAGCATGCGATGACAGGAAAGCTAATTTATTTATTTATTTATTTATTTATTTATTTATTTATTTTCATTAGATATTTTCTTTATATACATTTCAAATTTCAAATGCTATCCCAAAAGTTTCCTACACCCTAACCCCACCCTGCTCCCCTACCCACCCATTCCTGCTTCTTGGCCCTGGCATTCCCCTGTACTGGGGCATATAAAGTTTGCAAGACCAAGGGGCCTCTCTTCCCAATGATGGCCGACTAGGCCATCTTCTGCTGCATATGCAGCTAGAGACATGAGCTCTGGGTTACTGGTAAGTTCATATTGTTGTTCCACCTATAGGGTTGCAGACCCCTTCAGCTCCTTGGGTACTTTCTCTAGGGAAATCTAGATTTTTATGTTTTGGGATTCTTAAAATGTCAAAAGAAAAATGATTATTTGACAAGCCTATGTATGTTGTCTCAGTATATGATTATAAATAATAGCTTGGAGTTGATAAATTTCAATCCTGAAACGGAGTAATTATTAGTCTAAAATCAACTGACAATTTAGAAAGTATACCGGTCAACAACTAAAATATGAAACCGGAATAATTTGAAAGCATACAATGACCTTGAAATAATTCAGCTACTGTAATTCAACTAAATAACATTCATTAAATGAATAACTTATTTTCAGTTCATTGAGACAGGCTCTCATGTGGTAAAGACTGGCCTTGGACACACTGAGTAGCCAAGTATGGCCATTAAGCCTTAATCTTCAGTACATCTAATCTCTCCATAATGTGATTACAGACTGAGTCAATAAGCCTGCTTACAACAACAACAACAACACACACACAAACACAAAACAACAGTGACAACAACAAACAAACAAACAGCTCTAGTCAAAGTGGATGAAGAACCTCAACATAGAACCAGATACATTAAATTTTATAGATGAGAAAGTAGAAAATAACCTTAAATGAATTGGCACACCAATGGCTCAGGCTCTAATAATAAATAATTGATAAATGGGACCTCATAAAACTGAAAAACTTCTGTAAGTCACTCTCGATAGGAAAAAATGTCACCCTACAGATTGGGAAAGAATCTTCACCAACCCTACTTTTGACAGAAGGCTAATATCCAAAATTTACAACAAACTCAATATGTTCAATACCAACAAACCAAATAATACAATTAAAATATTGGGTACAGAGCTAAACAAAGAATTCTCAACAGAGGAATCTTGAATGGCTGAAAAGTATTTAAGAAATGTTCAAAGTCCTTATTCATGAGGGAAATGTGAATGAAGACAATTCTGAGATTACACCCATCAGAATGGCTAAGATAAAAAACAGAAGAGCTAGCACATGCTGGCATGGATGATGTGTAAGGAGAACATGTCTTCATTCATGGTGTGAGTACAAACTTGTACAACCACTTTGAAAATCAACTTGGCAATTTCTCAGAAAACTGGAAATAGTTCTACCTTAAGACACAAAAGATGCTCCAACATCCCACAAATACATTTGCAGGAAGCAGGATGTAAAGTGAATAAGTAAAAGAAATTAAATTAAATTAAAAAAAAATAAATGCACACACAGAGAACCAAACATGTGCATGTATACATGGAAGCCCACTTGTATGTGTTCACACATATGTACACATAATTTGTATCATATTTCATGAATAATTAATGAGGAAAGCTACTTACTAAGTATACCTACTTAATCTTTCCTTACGAGTTTTTTGTTTGTTTGTTTCTTTTAGAGACACAGTCTATCTCAGTTGCTTTTAACAGACATCATGACCAAGGCAACTCTTGTAAGGACAGCATATATTTGGGGCTGGCTTACAAGTTCAGAGGTTCAGTCTATTATCATCAAGGAAGGAGCATGGCAGTATCCAGGCAGGCATGGTGCAGAAGGAACTGAGAGTTCAACATCTTCATTTGAAGGAGGCTGGTGGAAGACTAACTTCCAGACAGCTAGGGTGAGGGTTTTAAAGCCCACACCCACAGAGATACACCTATTCCAACAAGGCCACACCTACTCCAACAGGGCCACACCTTTTAATACTGCCCATTCCCTGAGCCAAGCATATGCAAACCATCACAGGGTCTTCGTTAATAGCTTTGTCAATGACCTGAAGCTTAGATGCTTTTGCCTTAGTCTCTTGAGTGTTTGTGCTGCATCCCTACATGAACACATACAGCACAGTCATTTTCTTTCAATTTTTATATAAACAATAGAAGCTATTGCTTAGATAAATGGAGTTTTAATGAGATTTGCATCACTAAAATATCTCTGTTCAATAAAAGCAATACTGACTGCAGCGTAATTCCATTCAGGCTACACATGG
Source organism: Mus musculus (assembly GCF_000001635.26). Lineage (NCBI taxonomy): Eukaryota > Metazoa > Chordata > Mammalia > Rodentia > Muridae > Mus > Mus musculus. The sequence continues at coordinate 86,057,133 of NC_000084.6, forward strand.
TAACATAATTATAATCACATTAGTTTGCTTCCAGTGCAAGGTTATTTTGGTATGAGCAATTTTCAAATATACACAGAACTACCATTTTACCATAGAATCACTTGAAGAGAGATATTTGCAATACCCCAAATCACATAAACGTGTATGTTTACTTGAACACTAGACACCTTTAAAATAATAATACAGATATTTTGATGAACATGTTACCAAGATACAAATTTACATAAGAGATTATCAGAGAAATGAAAAGTTCATGCAAAGGTTTAACCGATAATTTGTCTTTGAAAATATGTAAATTGATAAACATGGAAATTTCCCAGCATATTTATCAGCAGTGAAATATAGTCACTGCTGCATATAATAACAGTAATTAAGGGACAACCTCATAGCATGTGGTTAGATTAATAAATCAGAGGTGATGAGACCTAACTATTGAAATCTGGTGTTGTTCCTTGGAAACGCTCAGAGAGGTCCACAGGTGTGCACCTTAAAAAACTCACATTAGTGTTGACTAGTCAGGGGAGATCAGGGACCATTGGAAAGTGTGTCACTGAAGATGTATAAGATGCCCATTGTGGATACTCATGAGTTACATTCTAGCTGCACACACAGTAGGTGTGGGGGCTCAAATAGTCCTGAGTTAATGCAAATAAGAAACAGAACTCATGGAACATATGGAATAAAAATATTGTTCGAATTTATACATTTCAAGTAAAGCCTATGATCATGTATGCACAAACTACTGAATTTTAGAAAACTCTAGTTTTCTTTTTCCCTTTTTAAGAGAAATCCTGAATTTCTACAATTTATGACATTGAACGTTTGTTTTTCATTCACGTTGCAGTGTAATGAACATTTTCATGGGCAGGCAGCCCTCTTGGTGATTCACAGTTTCCAAATACCCATAACAAATGACTCATGAGGTCATTTGTGAATCATTTCCATTCCAAGATCTGGAAAGGGAAGGTACAGCAGTGTTTGAGTGTGTCAAGCACAGCGGATGCATTGCCAACGGTGTACCCACCTACCAGCTATTCTCTGTGTGGGTTATTAGCAGGTAAGACAGGGACCTGTTGTGATATTGTGTGGTCATCAAGGGAAAGAATGAGTTACATAAACATGGTGTCAAGGAAGTCTGTGTGTTGACTGCTGAAAGGAGTGGACCAGTGTATTCATCTGCACTGATGTACATGTGTACTTACTCAACCACAGCAGCACTGTAACCTTTGTAGCAAGCAATATCTTCAGTAAGGAAGTAAACTACCAAAGCACAGGATATTGCTCCAGACAATATCATGAAAAATATTAGTTAGTTGATTCTGTATGTTTTAAAATGATGAAAATATTATAGTCATTTTATTCTTAATATGTTGATAAAACTCATGATATTTATATAATGAATCAGAATATGAAATAATTACAAAATCACATGACCCAATCAGAACATTAAGTTTGATAATCACATGATGTTAAGATCTGTGTATTTTAACCTCAGTTTCCCATCCTTGAAGTGTAGGTATCTTTGTACCATTATCCATAGAGGCATTTCTGAATGATGGAGAATTTATAGATTTGAGTATCTATTACATGAAGCTTATGATCAGAAAAAGTTACCAACCCAATACTGACAGAGTAACAAAGGAAGAATGTAGTTATTGTCCTAGACAAATTAAATGATATTTGGGATAGTTAAATTAAAAATGGAAGAATTTAAATAATATAGTGGGGCATGATGTCATGTGTCTATGGTCTCAGCCAGGGAGAACATGATAGGAAAATCCCTGAGCCTCAGTGGCTAGGAAGATTTTCATAAATGCTGAGCTTCAGGTTTCATGAGAGAGTCTGTCTCAATGGGGCTCCAGGGATAACACTGTTAGTTGTCTGCCTTTCTGTGTGTACAAGCACATGCATTCTGTACAGGCATGTGTACCTGCCCATGACAAATACAGGGATCTGTGCCTTGTGAAATCAATTGACCCAATCCTTGTATATAGCATCACACCCATGCTGGTTAGTTTTTGACCACTTGACACAAGCTAGTCATTGAGTGGAGGGCAACCCAATTGAGAAAACACCTCCATGAGTTTAACCTGTAAACCAGTCTGTGGGACATTTTATTGTATGACTGCTGTGGAAGGGCCAAGTCACCATTGTCACCCAACCTGTTCATAGTGTCTATGGTGTGTGAGACAGTAAGCCTGCAAAGCCATAAAGAGCAAGTCAGAAAGCAGTGTTCCTCATGTATTCTTCTCCAGGTTTTCTGTATTAAATTCCTGCACTAGAATCCTTTAATGATAGGCTATAAACTCTAGACCAAAGAAACCTTCTACTTCCCAAGTTGCTTTTAGTTATGGTGTTTTATCACAGTGATAGGGAGGAAACTAGGGCTGTGTATTTCCATATGATAGTCCCTAGAGCCTCAAATCTGAACTTTAAAACTCCTCCATATAAGGCTTATACAGATCATTTGATAACAGCCTCCTGGGTAGTCACAGCTGAAGATGAGAATTAAAGCAGCTTTTCAGTTAGTGGAGCCTCATAACATAGCTGAAATACTCAGAAAAATCAACCAACAGAGATGTGGGTCCAGGGTTCTGTTGTTTTCACACTACGGGTCAAGAGCCTTTCCCTTACCACCTTTAAAGACATCAATTAGCCAGGTGCCCTGAGTGTAATGGGGCATATCTCAACTCTGTGGGTGTCCTGTGCAGCTCATTGTCTTGTTTGCTTGTGTGACTTTACAATTTTTAGTGAACTTTCCAGTGCTCATCTCTCCATTCAACAATGCCTGCTGTAGAAATGAATATTCTAGTGCACAGCTGATATTATAATGCACAGCTGATATGATTTTAGTAAATTGTTTAATATTGCCAGTTCCCTTCTCACTGCCCTCTATCCTACACTTGGATGTTAGTGTTCAGTATTAAATGGTTCAGTGTTAGATGGCACCAGGAGGGGTCCTCGCTAACCCCATAAACCAGTTCAAGTCACATCTGCTGAGGGAGAGACACAAGTCCTAGTTTGTGAATCTGCCTTGGTGTCTGGCCCAGTGAGTTCATGCATTGCAGACATCCTACCTGTTTCCTCTGTTTCTTTCAAGGTAGGCATGTTGACCAGAAATGGACAGCAATGTATGACAGACCTCACATGGTATTTTCCCCTCTGAACATTCATTCTGATGAGCACCATCACAAAATCCGTGACACTCCTGCTGTAGAAAAACAGTCTCCATGAAGCCTAGAGTATTGATCAAATTATCATGTTTAATTTGTTGAAAGTGTACACAAGTTACGATGAGCAGCTACCTTTGCAGAACAGCACATGGATTGGCTAAGTGGCAGAATAATTCACATCATGGCTGGTGTTAAATGATGACATCATGGAATTTTGAGTTTTCCTGTGGTGTGCTTGTCATATGTTCAACTGGTGTGCAGGGAAGTGGTCACATATTTGTATTGTTTTAATATTGTTTATTTTCATTATGATATTGGCATGTACTTATTATTTTTATTATCATTACAACAATATGAACTAACCAGTACCCCCCGGAGCTCGTGTCTCTAGCTGCATATGTATCAGAAGATGGCCTAGTCGGCCATCATTGGAAAGAAAGGCCCATCGGTCTTGCAAACTTTATATGCTCCAGTACAGGGGAATGCCAGGGCCAAGAAGTGGGAGTGAGGGGAGAGGAATGGGGGGAAGGGGTATGGGGGGACTTTTGGGATAGCATTGGAAATGTAAATGAAGAAAATATCTAATTAAAAAAACAAAAGAAGTGAAAAACAAAACAAAACAAAAAAAAGAAAATATGTATTTGAATTTTATGTTTATCAAGAATAAATTTGTAGGTAGTGTGTTTTAGGTAGAGCTCTCAAGTGCACTTGTAAATGCTTATTTATTGACGATAGAAGAGTAGGCACATTCTATAAGCATGCTAACAAATGATGTGCAGCATTTCAGGATCAGAGGGTTTTCTTCTTTCATCAAACCAAATAAAATGGCAGACAGTACAGAATAGGCTAACCACAAGTATACATCTTTTTTTATATTAGATATTTTCTTCATTTATATTTCAAATGCTATCCTCAAAGCCCCCTATACCCTCCCCCTGCCCTGCTACCCAACCCACCTACTCCTTCTTCCTGGCTCTGTTATTCCTATGTACTGGGGCATATGATCTACACAATACCGAGGGCCTCTCCTCCCAAGTACACATCTTACACTGATGATATCAGAAGCAAGAATGTGGCAGGCCTTTTGGGAGATGGCTGAAGTAAGCCAACTTCATGGTCATGGCAGGAAAGGAACTGAATCTGGTTTCATAAAAATACCGCTTGATGTGGTGCCTGGGCATGACAATTCAGTTACCACATACATAGTCACTTAAGTGACAGTGGTGTACTAAGTGAGGTATTTAAAATATAAACCACACTGAAGGTGTGTCATTATACTGCATCCTTCTCCAGGATTAATGAATGGAGGTTACTGTGTTGTCAGCCTCTTGGCTTCCATGTAGAAATATTTCTATTTGAGAATTAAAAACCAACTATTGAGCCTTTCTTTTTTGTTTTGTTTTGTTTTGCTTTTTTGAGACAGGGTTTCTCTATGTAGTCCTGGCTGTCCTGGAACTCATTCTGTAGACAAGGATGGCCTCCAACTCAGAAATCTGCCTGTCTCTGCCTCCCAAGTGCTGGGAATAAAAGCATGGGCCACCACCTCTTGGCCTATTGAACCTTTCAAGAAGGAATTCTACTTACATGGAATCTGGCTCATGGATGAAAGAGGTGATGAAGATGCCTATGGTTTTTAGTTGTATTTGCTCATTTTGTTAAAGTATATATATATATATCACATGCATATATATGACATCAATAATATATTATTATATATTAATAATATATAATTATAATAATTATATAGTTGTGACAATATGATATTATAAGTACTATAATATATAATTTCAATTACAATTTATGTTCAACAATATATAATATATACTAGGAAAATTGTTCTTATAATATATTTTGAGTTTCTTCTCTCTTAACTCCTCTCAGATCCCTTTTATCTCATCATACTAATCCCCACTCCACAGGCTTTCTTTTTCCTTCTTTAGAACACAACCAAACAAGCAAAAACCAAAAGATATTTTTTACAGACTCACAAGAGCTCATTTCGGTAGTTTGGATTTACTTTGAAGATAATCTCACATCATTTTCCCCACTATGGACAGTGTGCACTATGGATGCTGGCAAGCTTAGAATTATGATAAGGATTTAACATTGGTGAGCTTAATTATATAGGTAATCTGAAAACCCTTGTTTTAAATGGATGTGGAAAGCACACTGAGAATAAGCTTCACTTTCATAAATACTTGGCAGATGTCATGGCTATCTGCACACTTGCTTTCTGGAGCATGTGGCAGCTGTAATACTATAATAAATTATTTTATTCATTATTTTTCAGACATTACTAAATCCTCTTACATACTCAGGTAGCATAATTTAGAGGTCACTTCATATAGTTCCTACAAAGAAAAAACAAAAGGAAATGCACTACCATCACTGTGTGGGGGAAATAATTTTCTGCATCTGAAACTCTGTGTGGGTGATCAACACATTCATCCTTTGAGCAACCTGTATTTTCACATTAAGAGTCACAGTGCTGATTAACATTTAAATGAAAGTAATTATCCTTTTCTAAATTTTATTTTTAATTTTTTGATAATGCATGAGGATTGGGTTTACATTCTCTCTCACTCCAACTTTTTAGTGTACCCCATTCTTCTCAAATTCATGACCTCTTCTTGATGATTGCTGTCTTATATTCATGACCTGCTGAGGTCACTCACTATTGTACATGGATCTAGGACTGATCATTTAGGACTAGATAGCCTAGCAAAGACCTGATCCCTAAAGAAAACTGGTTCTCCGTTCTCACTTGCCTGTAGCTATTTGTCTTGTGGTAGAGCCTTGTAAAACTTTCCCCATACCATTTGGGACACCAACTGTTGTTAATATGCAGGTCTTGTGGGGGTTTTTTTGTTGTTGTTTTTTTTTGTTTTTTGGGTTTTTCTTGTTGTTGTTGTTTTTTAACTGTTCACTGCTGCATTTATTTTTGTTTGTTTGTTTTACTTTTTGTTTTAGTTTTTTATTAGGTATTTATTTCATTTACATTTCCAATGCTAACTCAAAGGTCCCTCACCCACTCCCACACCCACTCCTTCACTCCCCCACTCCCACTTCTTGGCCCTGGTGTTCCCCTGTACTGAGGCAGATAAAGTTTGCACAACCAAAGGGCCTCTCATTCCATTGATGACCAACTAGGCCATCTGCTGATACATATGCAGATAAACACATGAGCTCTGGGGGGTACTGGGTAGTTCATATTGTTGTTCCACCTATAGGGTTGCAGATCCCTTTAGGTCTTTGGTTACTTTCTCTATCTCCTCCATTGGGGACCCTGTGATCCATCCAATAGCTGACTGTGAGCATCCACTTCTGCTGTGTAGTACAGCTTTAGGTCAGGCATGGTGATTCCATCAGAGGTTCTTTTATCCTTGAGCAGAGTTTGTGCTATTATAAGTTTTTTTTTTTTTTTTTTTTTTTTTTTTTTTTTTTTTTTTTACTCCAGATGAATTTGCAGATTGCCCTTTGTAGTTCATTGAAGAATTGAGTTGGAATTTTGATGGGGATTGCATTGAATCTGTAGATTGCATTTGGCAAGATAGCCAATTTTACTATATTGATCCTGCCAATCCATGAGCATGGGAGATCTTTCCATATTCTGAGACCTTCTTTAATTTCTTTCTTCAGAGACTTGAAGTTTTTATCATACAGATCTTTCACTTCCTTAGTTAGAGTCACGCCAAGGTATTTTATATTATTTGTGACTATTGAGAAGGGTGTTGTTTCCCTAATTTCTTTCTCAGCCTCTTTATCCTTTGTGTACAGAAAGGCCATTGACTTGTTTGAGTAAATTTTATATCCGGCTACTTCATTGAAGCTGTTTATCAGGCTTAGGAGTTCTCTGGCAGAATTTTTAGGGTCACTTATATATACTATCATATCATCTGCAAAAAGTTATATTTTGACTTCTTCCTTTCCAATTTGTATCCCCTTGATCTCCTTTTGTTGTTGAATTGCTCTGGCTAGGACTTCAAGTACAATGTTGAATAGGTAGGGAGAAATTGGGCAGCCTTGTCTAGTCCCTGATTTTAGTGGGATTGCTTCCAGCTTCTCACCATTTACTTTGATGTTGGCTACTGGTTTGATGTAGATTGCTTTTATCATGTTTAGGTATGGGCCTTGAATTCTTGATCTTTCCAAGACTTGTATAACGGATGGGTGTTGGATTTTGTCAAATGCTTTCTCCGCATCTAACGAGATGTTCATGTGGTTTTTGTCTTTGAGTTTGTTTATATACTGGATTATGTTGATGGATTTCTGTATATTAAACCATCCCTTCTATCCTGGGACAGGTCTTGTTTAGGGACCACACTGTTGTAATTTCTTTGGCTCAGTCTCACTGTCATGTGTGGGAAACACTATTTAGTGGGGGTATCCTGGTCCTGTAACTTTTATAATCTCTTTTTTGGTTGGTTCCTTGTGTGGTTTAGGTATCAGAGTAGCTCTGGCTTCATAGAATGAATTAGGTAGTATTCCTTCTGTATCTATTTTGTGGAATAGTGTAAAGTATTGTTACTAGCTGTTCTTTGAAAGTCTGATAGAATTTTGCTCAGAAATATTCTAGCCCTGGGCTTCTTGTTGGTTGTGATGAATTAATGACTTCTTCTCTTTCCTTGGCAGCTATTAGACAGTTTAGGTAGTTTTCCTGAACTTCATTTAACTTTGGTAAGTGGTATCTGTCTATAAAGTTACCCAATTCATCTAAACTGTCCAGTTTTGTTGAGTGAAAGATCCTGGCAGAATGTAAAAGGACACAGAAGCCCTGAAATTGGCAAGATAGACGTCAGTGTTAGCAGAACTAGCTTCACTGATTTAGAAAAATAGAGGTGCACAATGCTCCGGCCACTCCTTGAACCTGTGTGTCTGCCAATGTTCTGACCAGGTGCGTGCCCATTGCTGCACCTTCATTAGACTCTTTCCTTGTACCCCTCCCATACCCATTTCTTGAGAATAGACATTGTTTAGATCTGGAAATCCCCTAATCTCCCCCTTCTCCTTTCCCCCCTGAGGGCCTATAAAAACTGGGAACTCTTTCCCCTCGAGGTCGACTCCTCTACCCCTGCGTGGGATATGAGTCGTCCCCAGAGCTCTGGCTTTCCCCGAATAAAGCCTCATGTGGTTTGCAACAAGCTCAGTCTGTCGTGAGTTCTTGGGTGTCCGATATTGTCCTGAGGCCTGAGCGAGGGGCTTCTCTCGGAGTCTTTCAGAGTATAGGCTTTTAGAGTAACATAAAATGATTTCTTTGAATTTTCTCCATTTCTGTTGTAATGTCTCCCTTTTCCTTTCTAGTTTTTAAAATTTGGACACTGTCTCTGTGCCCTTTAGTTAGTTTGGCTAAGGTTTTATCTATCTTCTTGATTTTTCAAAAAGACCAGCTTTTAGTTTTGTTGATTCTTTGTATTGTTCTCTTTGTGTCTAATTGGTTGATTTCAGCTGTGAGTTTGATTATTTCCTCCCATCTACTCCTCTTGCGTGTGTTTGCTTCTTTTTGTTCTAGAGCTTTCAGATGTGCTATAAAGTTGGTAGTGTAGGATCTTTCAAATTTCTTTATGAAGGTACTTAGTGCTATGAATTTTCCTTTTAGCACTGCTTTCATTGTGTACCATAAGTTTTGATATTCAGCAAAATGCTGTATCCTGTTTAAGTACCCAGTCCGTTGCCCTGTGTCTTTTAATTGGGGAGTTGAGTCTAATTGCTGTTGAGACACTGAAGACCTTTGATCGTTCCTGTTATTTTTGTAGTTGTAGACAATGATATGTCTGTGTGTGATTTTCTTTTTTTTGGATTAGTTGTGAGATGATTAATTTCTTGTGATTTCTTAGGTGTAGTTACCCTCCTTGTGTTGGAGTTTTCCTTCTACTATCCTTATCAGTGCTTGATTAGTAGAAAGATATTGTTCGGCCCGGGAGCACTTTGCCTGAGCATAGGCAGCAGACATCTTGGTTCTGGGACCCTGCCTAGAGTATTCTCCACAGGTGAGTGTGCGGAATACAGAAGCTAACAGCTTCTGGGACAGGCAGGAGCCACAGAGCTTCTAAGGCAGCCCACTTTTCGGGCCCCAGACATCCGGCCACTTTCCAGGCCAGAGGATAGGGGTCCGCCCTGCCCGGGAGCACTTTGCCTGAGCATCTGCGGCAGACATCTTGGTTCCGGGAACCCGCCGGAGTATTCTGCACAGGTGAGAGTGTAGAATACAGAAGCTAACAGCTTCTGGGACAGGCCAAAGCAACTCAGCCACGGGACAGGTCCTGTTTTGGGCCTTCATCTTTGGCCAGGAGGGAGGTCCTAACGCCAGATATCTGTGCACCTTCCCTGTAAGAGGAGAGCTTGCCTGCAGAGAGTGCTCTAACCACTGAAACTCAGAGGAGAGATCTAGTCTCCGAGGTCTGCTGATAGAGGCTAACAGAATCACCTGAGAAACAAGCTCTAACCAGAGACAACTAAATCAACTAACTCCAGAGATTATCAGATGGCGAAAGGTAAACATAAGAATCTTACTAACAGAAACTAAGACCACTCACCAGAACACAGCACTCCGACCTCGCCCAGTCCAGGGCACCCCAACACACCCGAAAAGCTAGACCTGGATCTAAAAGAATATCTCATGATGATGGTAGAGGACATAAAGAAGGACCTTAATAACTCACTCAAAGAAATACAGGAGAACACTGCTAAACTGGTAGAAGATCTTAAAGAGGAAGCACAAAAATCCCTTAAAGAATTACAGGAAAACACGACCAAACAGGTGATGGAATTGAATAAAACCATCCAAGACCTAAAAAGGGAAGTAGACACAATAAAGAAAAACCAAAGTGAGGCAACACTGGAGATAGAAACCCTAGGAAAGAAATCTGGAACCATAGATGCCAGGATCAGCAAGAGAATACAAGAGATGGAAGAGAGAATCTCAGGTGCAGAAGATTCCATAGAGAACATCAGCACAAAAATCAAAGAAAATACAAAACGCAAAAAGATCCTAACTCAAAACATCCAGGAAATCCAGGACACAATGAGAAGACCAAACCTACGGATAATAGAAGTAGATGAGAATGAAGATTTTCAACTCAAAGGACCGGCAAATATCTTCAACAAAATTATAGGAGAAAACTGCCCAAACCTAAAAAAAGAGATGCCCATGAACATACAAGAAGCCTACAGAACCCCAAATAGACTGGACCAGAAAAGAAATCCCTCCCAACACATAATAATCAGAACAACAAATGCAAAAAATAAAGATAGAATATTAAAAGCAGTAAGGGAAAAGGGTCAAGTAACATATAAAGGCAAGCCTATCAGAATTACACCAGATTTTTCACCACAGACTATGAAAGCAAGAAGAGCTTGGACAGATGTTATACAGTCACTAAGAGAACACAAATGCCAACCAAGGATACTATACCCAGCCAAACTTTCAATAACCTTAGATGGAGAAACAAAAGTATTCCATGACAGAACCAAATTCACACATTATCTTTCCACAAATCCAGCCCTTCAAAGGATAATGACAGAAAAAAAAAAAAAAAAAAAAAACAATACAAGGATGGAAATCATGTCCTAGTAAAAGCAAGAAGGTAATCCCTCAACAAACCTAAAATAAGATAGCCACAAGACCAGAATGCCAACTTTAACAACAAAAATAATAGGAAGCAACAATTACTTTTTCTTAATAGCTCTTAATATCAATGGACTCAACTCCCCAATAAAAAAAAACATAGACTAATAGACTGGCTACACAAACAGGACCCAACATTTTGCTGCTTACAGGAAACCCATCTCATGGAAAAGGATAGACACTACCTCAGAATGAAAGGTTGGAAAACAATTTTCCAAGAGAATGGTCTGAAGAAACAAGCTGGAGTAGCCATTCTAATATCTAATAAAATAGACTTCCAACCCAAGGTCATCAAAAAAGACAAGAAGGGGCATTTCATACTCTTCAAAGTAAAATCTTCCAAGAGGAACTCTCAATTCTGAATATCTATACCCCAAATGCAAGGGCAGCCACATTCATTAAAGAAACTTTAGTAAAGCTTAAAGCACACAGTGCACCTCACACAATAATAGTGGTGGACTTCAACACACCACTTTCACCAATGGACAGTTCATGGAAACAGAAACTAAACAGGGACACAGTGAAACTAACAGAAGTTATGAAAGAAATGGATCTAACAGATATCTACAGAACATTTTATCCTAAAACAAAAGGATATACCTTCTTCTCAGCACCTCATGGTACCTTCTCCAAAATTCACCACATAATTGGACACAAAACTAGCCTCAACAGATACAAAAATATTGAAATTGTCCCATGCATCCTATCAGATCACCATGGACTAAGGCTGATCTTCAATAACAAAATAAATAATAGAAAGCCAACATTCATGTGGAAACTGAACAACACTCTCCTCAATGATACCTTGGTCAAGGAAGGAATAAAGAAATAAATTAAGGACTTTTTAGAGTTTAATGAAAATGAAGCCACAACATACCCAAACTTATGGGACACAATGAAAGCATTTCTAAGAGGAAAACTCATAGCTCTGAGAGCCTCCAAAAAGAAACTAGAGAGAGCACACACTAGCAGCTTGACAACACACCTAAACCTTTAGAACAAAATGAAGCAAATTCACCAAAGAGGAGTAGACAGCAGGAAATAATCAAACTCAGGGGTGAAATCAACCAAGTGGAAACAAGAAGAACTATTCAAAGAATTAACCAAACGGAAAGGAAATCTGGTTCTTTGAGAAAATCAACAAGATAGATAAACCTTTAGTCAGACTCACTAGAGGGCATAGGGAAAGCATTCTAATCAACAAAATCAGAAATGAAAAGGGAGACATAACAACAGATCCTGAAGAAATCCAAAACACCATCAGATCCTTCTACAAAAGGCTATACTCAACAAAACTGGAGAACCTGGATGAAATGGATAAGTTCTAGACAGATACCAGGTACCAAAGTTAAATCAAGATCAGGTTAATAATCTAAACAGTCCTATAACACCTAAAGAAATAGAAGCAGTCATTAATAGTCTCCCAACCAAAAAAAGCCCAGGACCAAATGGGTTTGGTGCAGAGTTCTATCAGACCTTCAAAGAAGATCTAATCCCAGTTCTTCACAAACTATTCCACAAAATAGAACTAGAAGGTACTCTACCGAAGTCATTGTATGAAGCCACAATTACTCTGATACCTAAACCACAAAAAGATCGAACAAAGAGAGAGAACTTCAGACCAATTTCCCTATGAATATCGATGCAAAAATCCTCAATAAACTTCTTGCTAACCGAATCCAAGAACACATCAAAACAATCATCCATCCTGACCAAGTAGGTTTCATCCCAGGGATGCAGGAATGGTTCAATATACAGAAATCCATCAACGTAATCCAGTATATAAACAAGCTCAAAGACAAAAACACTTGATCATCTCCTTAGATGCTGAGAAAACATTTGAAAAAAATCCAACACCCATTTATGATAAAAGTCTTGGAAAGATCAGAAATTCAAGGCCCATACTTAACATGATAAAAGCAATCTACATCAAACCAGTAGCCAACATCAAAGTAAATGTGAGAAGCTGGAAGCAATCCCACTAAAATCAGGGACTAGACAAGGCTGCCCACCTTCTCCCTACCTATTCAACATAGTACTTGAAGTCCTAGCCAGAGAAATTCAACAACAAAAGGAGATCAAGGGGATACAAATTGGAAAAGATGAAGTCAAAATGTCACGTTGTGCAGATGATATGTTAGTATATATAAGTGAACCTAAACATTCCACCAGAGAACTCCTAAACCTGATAAACAGCTTCAATGAAGTAGCTGGATATAAAATTAACTCAAACAAGTCAATGGCCTTTCTCTAAACAAAGAATAAACAGGCTGAGAAAGAAATTAGGAAAACAACAACCTTCTCAATAGTCACAAATAATATAAAATACCTTGGTGTGACTCTAACTAAGGAAGTGAAAGATCTGTATGATAAGAACTTCAAGTCTCTGAAGAAAGAAATTATAGAAGATCTCAGAATATGGAAAGATCTCCCATTCTCATGGATTGGCAGGATCAATATAGTAAAAATGGCTATCTTGCCAAAAGAAATCTACAGATTCAATGTAATCCCCATCAAAATTCCAATTCAATTCTTCAAGGAATTAGAAAGGGCAATCAGCAAATTCATCAGGAATAACAAAAATCCTTGGATAGCAAAAACTCTGCTTAAGGATAAAAGAACCTCTGGTGGAATCACCATGCCTGACCTAAAGCTGTACTACAGAGCAATTGTGATAAAAACTGCATGGTACTGGTATAGCAACAAAACAGTAGACCAATGGAATAGAATTGAAGACCCAGAAATAAACCCACACAGCTATGTTCACTTGATCTTTGACAAGGGAGCTAAAACCATCCAGTGGAAAAAAGACAGCATGTTCAACAAATGATGATGGCACAACTGGTGGTTATCATGTAGAAGAATTCGAATTGATCCATTCCTATCTCCTTGTACTAAGGTCAAATCTAAGTGGATTAAGGAACTCCACATAAAACCAGAGACACTAAAACTTATTGAGGAGAAAGTAGGGCAAAGCCTCGAAGATATGGGCACAGGAGAAAAATTCCTGAATAGAACAGCAATGGCTTGTGCTGTAAGATCGAGAATTGACAAATGGGACCTCATGAAACTGCAAAGCTTATGCAAAGCAAAAGACACAGTAAATAATACAAAAAGGCCACCAAAATATTGGGAAAAGATCTTTACCTATCCTAAATCAGATAGGGGACTAATATCCGATATATATAAAGAACTCAAGAAGGTGGACTCCAGAAAATCAAATAACCCCATTAAAAAATGGGGCTCAGAGCTAAACAAAGAATTCTCACCTGAGGAATACCGAATGGCTGAGAAGCACCTGAAAAAATGTTCAGCATCCTTAATCATCAGAGAAATGCAAATCAAAACAACCCTGAGATTCCACCTCACTCCAGTCAGAATGGCTAAGATCAAAAATTTAGGTGACAGCAGATGCTGGCTAGGATGTGGAGAAAGAAGAACACTCCTCCATTGTTGGTGGGATTGCAAGCTTGTACAACAACTCTATAAATCAGTCTGGGGGTTCTTCAGAAAACTGGATATAGTACTACTGGAGGATCCTGCAATACCTCTTCTGGGCATATATCCAGAAGATGTTCCAACCGATAAGAAGGATACATGCTCCACTATGTTCATAGCAGCCTTATTTATAATAGCCAGAAGCTGGAAAGAACCCAGATGCCTCTCATCAGAGGAATGGATAAATAAAATGTGGTACATTTACACAATGGAGTACTGCTCAGCTGTTAAAAAGAATGAATTTATGAAATTGCTAGGCAAATGGATGGACCTGGATGGTATCATCCTGAGTGAGGTTACCCAATCACAAAAGAACTCACACAATATGTACTCACTGATAAATGGATATTAGCCCAAAAACTTAGGATACCCAAGATATAAAATACAATTTGCTAAACGCATGAAACTCAAGTAGAATGAAGAGCAAAGTGTGGACACTTTGCCCCTTCTTAGAATTGGGAACAAAACACCCATGGAAGGAGTTACAGAGCCACAGCTTGGAGCTGTGTCAAAAGGATGGACCATCTAGAGCCTGCCATATCCAGGGTTCCATCCCATAATCAGCTTCCAAATGCTGACACCATTGCATATACTAGCAAGATTTTGCTGAAAGGACCCAGATATAGCTGTCTCTTGTGAGACTATGCAGGTGCCTAGCAAACACATAAGTGTATGCTCACAGTCAGCTATTGGATGGATCACAGGACCCCCAATGGAGGAGCTAGAGAAAGTACCAAGGAGCTAAAGGGATCTGCAACCTATAGGTAGAACAACATTATGAACTAACCAGTACCCCCAGAGCTCGTGTCTCTAGCTGCATATGTATCAAAAGATGGCCTAGTCGGCCATCACTGGAAAGAGAGGCCCATTGGACTTGCAAACTTTATATGCCCCAGTACAGGGGAATGCCAGGGCCAAAAAGTGGGAGTGGGTGGGTAGGGGACTGGGTGGGAGGGTATGGGGGACTTTTGGGATAGCATTGGAAATGTAAATGAGGAAAATACCTTATAAAAATTATTAAAAAAAGAATACTTTTGGCAGAGACAAAGTTTGGAGCTAAGACGAAAGGATGGACTATCCAGAGACTGCCCTACCTGGAAGTCCATCCCATAATCAGCCACCAAATGCAGACACTATTGCATATGCCAGCAAGATTTTGCTGAAGGGACCCTGATATAGCTTTATCCTGTGAGGCTTTACCAGTGCCTGGCAAATGCAGAAGTGGATGCTCACAGTCATCTATAGGATGGAAAACAGGGTCCCCAATATAGGAGCTAGATAAAATACCCAAGACCTGAAGGGGTCTGCAACCTTATAGGAAGAACAACAACATGAACTAATCAGAACCCCCAGAGCTCCTGTCTCTAGCTGCATATGTAGCAGTAGATGGCCTAGTCAGTCATCATTGGGAAGAGTGACCCCTTGGTCTAGCAAACTTTCCAGGGCCAAGAAGTGGGAGTGAGTGGGTAAGGGAGCAGGGCAGGGTGAGGGTATAGGGGACTTTTAGGATAGCATTTGAAATGTAAATAAATAAAATATTTAGTAAAAATAATTATAATAATAAAAAAGAATAGTTTTTGCTATCCTAAAAAAAAAAAGAAAAAAGATATTGTTTAAATTTGGTTTTGTCATTAAGCGTCTTGGTTTCAACATCTATGTGATTGAGAGTTTTGCTGGATATAGTAGTCTGGGCTGGAACCTGTTTGCTCTTAGGGTCTGCATGACATCTGTCCTGGGACTTCTGGCTTTTAGCACATCTTTGGAGAAGTCTAGTATAATTCTTATAGGTCTACTTTTATATGTTACTTAGCCATTTCCCCTTACAATTTTTAATATTCTTTCTTTGTTCTGTACATTTAGTATTTTGATTATTATGTGGTGGGAAGATTTTCTTTTCTGGTCCAATCTATTTGTTGTTCTGTAGGCTTCTTGTATGTTTATAGACATCCCTTTCTTTTGGTTAGGGACGTTTCTTCTTTGATTTTGTTGAAGATGTTTTCTGGCCCTTTGAACTAGAAATATTTACCCTCTTTTTTTCCTATCATTCTAAGGTTTGGTCTTTTCATTGTATCTCAAATTTCCTGGATGTTTTGGGCTAGAAACTTTTAACACTTTGTTTTTTGTTTGTTGTTTGTTGTTTGTTTTTTTTTGTTGTTTTGTTTTTTTGTTTTTGACCAGTGTTTTAATATTTTCTATGGTGTCTTCTATGCCTGAGATTCTCTATTTCATTTCTTGTATTTGGTTAGTGATGCTTGCAATTATAGCTCCTGATCTCTTTCCTAAGTTGTCCATATCCAGGGTTGCCTACATTTTCGTTTTCTTTATTGTTTCTATTTCCATTATTAGGTCTTGGACCTTTTGTTCAATTCCTTCTCTGGTTGTATTTTCCTGTATTTCTTTAAGGGATTTATTTGTTTCTACTTTGAGATCCTATCTGTGTGCCTGTTTTTCTTGTATTTCTTTAAGGGAGTTAGTTATATCTTCTTTAAAGGCCTCTATCATACACATTAGGTGAAATTTTATATCAGAATCTTGATCTCCAAGTGTGTTAGGGTATATAGATCTTTCTGTGGTAGGAGAATTTGGTTCTGAAGGTGGCAAAATACACTGTCTTCTGTTGATTATGTTCTTATTCTCATCTTGAGCGATCTAGTTATCTCTGGTGTTAACTGGCATGAGTGTCTCAGGCTGGAGCAGCCCTCCTCTGAGACAGGTAGAGCTGTGTGATCTGATAGAGCAGGCATCCTGGGAGGCAAGCAATGCTGTCCCTAGTTAGGGAAGGCCTCTTGTGACTCTGGTTAAAGCAGTCCTCCTGTGTCCTTGTTTAGGACAGACCTCCTAGGAGACAGGCATTCTTACTATTCAGGGTACCAGCAGGCTGATCTGCCATGAATGCAGGTAGAGGCCAGAAGGGCAATGGGGCTCAGAAAGTGCAGAACAAATCCAACATCTGCTGTTCTTAGTGAGAAAAGGGTCTCACCTGTGTCCCTGGTTAAACCATACCTCCTGGGAGAAAGGCTAGCTTTAGGGTCCAAGGTCAGACATGCCAGTCTGCCTTGTGTGCAGGTAGAAGTGCCTAAAGAAAGGAAAATGGGATGAAAGCCAAGCAGGATCTAGTCACGAATTTTCACCATTTCTTTGTAACTTTAAAAATTACTTCTAACTTTTTAAAACTAAGCGGCATATAACTGGAAGATATCATCAGAGTATTCAAGAATATTATAGAATATCTTTTCCTTAATTATGGCATGACACCCAGTGATAATTTTTTTCTCATTCCTCCCATTTGTATACTCTCTTAAGCCTTAAACACACATTCTACTCTCTGATTTTATATTATAAATTTTTCAGAGTGGAAAATCTGTTACACATATAATTCTATGCCCAGCTTATTATGTTTAGCATAATATCTTAAATTTTGTGTTCCACACAGCAAGACTCTCTAAATATGTAATGAAATCTGCACTAATAAAATCAAACTGTTGATACGAATGAATTCGGAGTTATCTTAGGTTCAGAAAAAAAAAAAAACCTCACAGTACAGTAACCCTAGTAAATGCAGTTGCCATTTTTCTATGTGTAAATAACAAGCAAGTAACTGTGGCTAAATTTATGTTTTGTCAAATAGACAAACTTGAAATTAACTATTTGAAAACAACATTGCTGTGGTGTTTTATCACCTATAACTATGAAAATAGTCATTTATTTTTCACCTGCTGACCCACATACCATGACTAAACGTCTAACAACTCAGATAAATATAACTGCTTACATAGCTGGAAAAGATACATCAGCCATTCATTGGATTTGTCAGGAAAATGTTGGATTGAAATGCATTTATTTACTCTGCATTCATTAAGCTCATAAAGTAGCTATTAAACTTTTTTGCTAATAGCCATGTGAAACTTTTAGTACTAATTGTTCCATAAGTCTATGGTGAAGCCGAAGCAAATGTTTTGATATTACCTTTCCAGGTTTTCAAAGGTATGTGAAGTATGTCCCTAGTTTTCTGTGAAGTACTTCTTTTTATTTAAGGGACCACAGGGTGTCTGCATTCATGGTGAAACTTGGTTACAACAAAATTCAAAGTGTAGCCTCTAATTATCTGCAGTCTGCTAGACCCACATCATACTCTTGAATATACTTCATAGTGATGTGATTCTCTGTAGTTTAGTCACCAATCTCTATTAATATATGTGTACCATAAACACAAGGCTGCATCATTTTTTTCCTATCCTACCTGAGCACTAAGATATCATAGGCACTCAACTTCATCTTATCTAACATGTTTATTAATTAATGGATTAACTCAGAAGCCACTCACATAGAGCAAGAAAATATACACATGATTATTTAGTTGGAGGAATATGCTTTTAGGGTGTTAAGAATTTGGAAAATATAGATCAAGACAGAAAAATTAAAGCCACAATTTTTATGTAGATGATCATTTTGCAATAGTTGTCAGTGTAACCACTGTCCATTACAAGACTTGAAACTAATCTTAGAGTTATGGAGATGAAACACTTTTGGAGAGCTCACATATTTGTTTGCAAATTTCCAAATAGAAACTCCAAAGGACTCTCTTTCAATACATTTAATAATTTGTTTTTACTCTAATTGGTGATGATTCCTTTTTTTTCTTGACTACTTTGCCACTTTTGAAATTTTCATGTTGTTTAGTTTGTGTGTATATGTACCTGTGGGTGCTTGTGTGTTTCTATGTGAGCATGTGCATGTGTATATGCATGGATACATATGAGTTTTCTGAAAATGGTTTTACTTAGCCTGCTCTACTAACCTATGAAAATCATACTGATTGTTAAGTTCTCACACCATGAAACTCTCCAAGGTTCTTGATTATATTCATAGAGCATGATGCAAGTTTGAGGGTACATCTCTTCCCTGTTGATTCCATGAATAAAGAAACACGTATCTTCATGAGCAGGACATAGCTACTTCAAGCATGAGTGTGCAGAATTCTCGGTAACTGCATCTAGAAACCAAGTGTTTATTTATGAGAAATACAATTCAATTAAACAACAGATTAGAAATATAATACAGACAGGAAAGACAGGTACGCTAAGGAAAGGATAAACTTCATAGGTGACCAAAACAAGAAGCCTCATGGTTAACAAAATCACATTGGGTTTTGATTGAAACAGCTGAATTAAAGAGGGAGCACTGTGTAAACATAACTATTCTTAGATCTCCAGCTGCCTCAGGGGTTAAAAGAAAATATTTAGAGAAAGCTGATTCATTTCTAGAACCAGGTAATGTTATAGCCACTATGAGCTACACTTCTCTATTCTGACATGTTTTTAATGCTACCTTATTAACTCCAGCCAAATTGTACCACTTAATGCTGTTTCTGATTTTTTATGTCACCTAAAAATACAATTTAATACAAATTGAACAATACTGGCACACATTTCCTGACTCCATCAGCCTTAATGATTTGCCCTCTCTTAATTTCTGAAATATCATAAATTTCATAAATCCTCTTAAATTCTAACTTACCTTCTAAGTAGAGGTCATTAGCTTGTTTTTCAATAATGATAAAAGATTCTATCAAAACCCTCCCAGGATCTTAACATTTTCAGAATCAGAGTTAATAGGACTGTTTGTAGGTTTGTTTGTTTTACTGAAATCTGGGTGAATGTGACCGCAGAAAGATGAGAATCTTGAGTTGTCATATGTGCTTTGGTGCAATGAAATAAAGTCTCAGTGAATTCCTTGGTCACCTATTTATGATTTTTAGCTTTTTGTGATATCCTGATCATTCACTTATTGCTATTTGCACAAATTCAGTCTGCTCATTTGATTTAGTTTTTGAATATTAGTCCCACATATATTTTACCTGGTATATATACTTAAAATAGCCTCATATAAATTGATTATTCACCTTTTGTGTTTAATGAATTAATAGGGTTTATGGCCAGTCTAAATTTTACTATGTAGCAATTAAGCAACTATCAAATTACACACACACACACACACACACACATATATATATATATATATATATATATATATATATATATATATATGCTTATATAAAAGACATTCATTGCATATACTAAGTTTCATATTATGTGAGCAGTTTATAATCAAAGTAAATAAAACTGCTCCCCAATCCACTATCTATTGTGTATTTGTACAACATAATAAACATGCCCATTGATTTTTATGACAATATTATATCATACTTATAATAGAGTCCTCCTTATCTTTGATTGTGAAGTAGGTAACAGATCCCACTGGGATACCTTAAAACTGGAGGAGTCCTGATCTTGACATGCACATAAATTTCTAAAGGAAACATTTTTCAGCTTCTCTTTGGTTTGTCAAAACAAACACTATCATTACTGAGAATTTTAGGTAACTTATTATTTTAAATAAGAATATTTATCCTTAGTCATGTCGGGTTTCACTCCTATTGACATGATAAAAATACCTCAGTAACAATCATATTAAATTATAAAGGGGGTTATTTCAGTTCATAGTGCTAAACTTAATATTTGTGACAAAGTCAAAGAAGAAATTTCAAATAGTATTGATGTTTCACGCTATTAATTCATTCCCTTTTTCTTATTCCAGTTTCTCTACTCATATAGTGCAGAACCTCTTGTTTGGGATATGGAGCTATTAATTACAGGCTGGATTGCCCTACCACAAACAATTTAATGCACTCACACACAGAAATGCAAGAAGGCAGACACAATGTAGATAATTCTTTACTGAAACTATCTTCCTTCATGATTGTAGATTATGCCATGTTAATAATTAAGCTAATTATCACATAGTTGTTTTAAAGAAGGCTACATAGGTGGGCATTGGGATGGTCAGGGCATAAAGCCTAAATGAACAAGAAAAAAGTTGCCTCAAGCCTTAGGTAGGACAAGAGGGAAAGTTTCAGCTTTCATCATGTCATTTGGCATAGTGCATAAATTATAGTATATGAGTATTTATTTCTGAGAACGTGAAGCCAGGGACTCAGCACACTGCCCCATCATCTTTTCCAGAGATTAGAAATCTGCAGGTGCATGAGTAAGGCACCAAATCAAGGCCAGGCTACACTTAAATGTAGAGCTATTGCTTTTTAAACTTCAAAAAGCTTTAAGATATAGAGTATAATTAAGTTCATGAATAAAAGATACTCCCACAAGGAACAGTGGGCAGAGACCAGGGATGGAGGTGTTTGAAGTCAATGTGTTGAATATTTTTCCTCCTGATATTAAGAGAACTTAAGTGAGCAAAAGCCAGCAAAACTAAAGAGAAAATTGAAAGTGAAAAATCAGACTGAAAATTGAAAGGAAGATAGAAGTCTCAGAGGACTCTAGCACACCTGTTCTAACAGACCACACTAATATATACACGTCTATTCATTCTACTCTATATAGGTGGGCTTCTCTCTTCTCAGAGTTGTGAATAGATCTTCTGCCCTCAATATGAATGCCTTTGGATACCATTCTGATCTGCCCATTCTCCAGTCTTACTCGACTCTAATCCTCTGTCTTACCTTCATTTAGCTAACAACCTCATTACCTCTCTCATTGCTTCACCATTTCAACTGCAATAGCTGTTTAATATCTGGTCAAAAATTATCTGTGGATCCTGGTTGTCCATCTTAGACTTTTGGCAATCTGCCCCATCCCAAACTGGACATGTCAATGTAGAGGTCAGGGTAAAGTATTCCCTTCATCTTAGAGGCCAGAGCTAAGGTGTCAAATATATACATGTACTGAGGTGTGTGAAGAGTCAAAATTGAGATATTTCTTGGGAGCACCATATAACCACTCTAGGTATATGATTCCTTATTCTTTGCAAGTCTATATGAACTCAGCTAGACCTGATCTCAGCCATCTTAAATTGGACCTACTCTTGTTAGTTTACCCCCGCTCCCTGCCCCCAATTGTTTTAGGAAATTTCAAAAAATTAGGACCATTCGATGGTGTGAGAGGCTTTAGGATAGTCTATAACCTTGGAAAGATCTAGACCAGAATTTGACACCAGATTCAAAATAGCAGTCCTGTACAAGTTTGGATGAAGCCATCTTTGTTTCGAGTGGTATAAGTTCCTCCCTCTGATCACATTTTCTGGTCTACTGACACTCTGGACATTCCTTCTAAGAGTAATTCCCCAATAGACTGAACTCACTGTAGTCCTGACTCTTCTTGTCGTTGATCTTCTGGCAACACAGGGGCAAATCTTTTGTATTTTATTTTCCAAGAACAAAAATAAAAGCCAGGTTATTTTGTTGTTGTTGTTTTGTTTTGTTTTGTTTTGTTTTGTTTTTGTTATTGTTGTTTAAGAATCCAAAGTCAAGAACATAGGTTTGAATGTGTGGGAAGATTTCATTTGTATCACTTATTCATTCTTCTGGAAACTGAGATTTGAAGGACACTTCTGAGCAAAAGAATGTCATAACAAAAGGAAGATAACCACAATTATGTGAAGAATAGTAAATGCAGGGTGTGGTAATACCTGGCTACAATCTTAGTACTTAAAAGGCTGGGGTAGGAAGATATTGTAACTCAAGTCTAGACTGGGCTTCATAATTTTATATTTTAAAAATAAACAAGACAATTTACAATAAAATCCCCAAACTTTTGAAGTTATTTCATTTCCTTTTAAAATTTCAAGGTATGTATTACTAGAAATAAAACACTCAGAGAAGACTGTATCACATGACTCAGCTGACCAGAAGAACAGCATAATGTAGGCATTGACCTTTAATGTGACATTTTGAGAGTCAGGAAAGATGAGTAGAGCCCATGACATGCTATTGAAGCAATCTATGTAGTTCTAAAGCCAATGTATTTTCTTGTATTATAAATATTAAAATGTAGGTTTTCCAAAAACTTGCCTTCAGAACAAAAGGCATATATGTGATTTCATGAGCATTGGCTTTTAAAAATTCTTGAATGCAGCATTAATAGAAAAATAATATGAGTAGATCAACCATAGTAGAGTGTCCAAATGACACACAAGTGAACCTACCTTCCTTCTCCTCCAGATGAAAGGTGGCACCTCAAAAACAAAGCAAAAGAGAACAGGCAGATGGTTCCTACCCTGAGCCAGAGAAGGAGTGTAGGAGCAGTGAGGATAGGACTGAGGGAGATGGACTGTTCACCTGGGTCTGACAGATTGTGTGGCATGGTGTTGCAAACCTTGGAACAATTAAAGAATGTCTCTAGTTCCCTGATTTTCATGAGTCCAATTGCAGTTACCAAATTAAGAGTTTAGCTTTCCATTTAAGTGATCATCACTTAATGTTTTCAGGTGATTTCAGGGTGAGGCTAGATGTAGACACCAGAGATATGTTTGTTTAAGAATGGGCTAGCAGAGAGTAATGAGTTGAGACTCTTGAGTTAGAGGGAAAGGTTATCAGAAGGCAGACATGCTATATAACCACTCCCAAGTGTCAACATGCATATGAGCTACAGGAACATTGAACTTGGGTTACCTGAATAAAAATTTTCAAATATGGATATTGATCTATCCTTTAGAGGACCAAATGCCATAATTGAGAAACAGGAGGGGCTGGGTGGAAGTGGCACACCTTTAATCCCAGCACTCTGAAGGCAGAGGGAAGGGGATTTCTGAGATCAAGGTCTGCAGAGTGAGTTCTTGGACAGCCAGAGCTACACAGAGAAACCCTGTATTAAAAAAAATGAAACAAAAAGAAACTATTTTATTAGTCACATAACTATTATAATAGAAAAGAGAAATGTAGAGGCAGCCAGGGAGCAGGCATTGAGTTATTAGCTACAGGATCTTCCTCTCACCATGAGCTTGTCCACCATGCAGCAATAGCATTGCCTCCACAGCAGGCACAGTAACCCCAAGTATTAACATGAGAAATAACTGCTTATTAACCTCAAAACCTCTTTGCATTAACCATACAGGGTACATTTGGTTCAAGTTACAGTTCACTGAATGCAGCACAGACCTTAACAAAAATCTTAAGTTACTGACAGCAGGTACACTTGAATTATAGAGCAAATCTTGGAGGCAGGAAGTAGGATGTGATGGGACAAGGTCTCCAGATAGTTATACAGGCTATATATATATATATATATACTACCACAAACACAAGGGAATGTTTTTGTGTAGAATCGGGGCATGAGCAGAAATTTTAGGCTGATAGAAACATACTGTGGTCAAATATATACAGTTCTGGGAGATCAGCAGAAGAAATACATGTTCCTTATTCATTTTTGGCAGTGTTAAATACCCTAGGATAGCCCCCAAACTTTTTCTATAGCTTAGGTTGGCCTTCAACTCAAAATCTTTCGTCTTTCACTTCTGAAATACTAAACCAGTATTGGCTGCTGTAGCTGAGGGATAAACACCTGTGTTGATTAGATAAATTCTTTGTGTAAACTTAAGAGTAAAATGGCATAATTTTATCATTGATTGTTGGAGATTGGTTCAAAAGCTTTGATTCTGTCAGAAATCTGCATGTCCAGACACTGAAGATACCTGTCCCCAATTGGTTATTGATCTATCAATAAAAATGCCAATGGCCAATAGCTGAGCATGGGGCAGGACACTGAGTGTTTTGCAGCAGGATGCAGAGAGGAACAGATAGAATTTCATGACTGGGGGAGGGGGGAGAGAAGAATTAGGATGCAGTGGTAGCAGGAGATAAAGCCAACCAGCCCTGTGAGATTTGGGGTAAGTGGCCAATGGTCACTTGCCCAATTGGGCTTTGGTTAGCAGGGGAAAGTTTAGGAGTACCAGCCTAAACTTTGAAGTAGTCAAGGCTTTTTTTTAAATTATTAGATATTTTCTTTATTTACTTTTCAAAGTTATCCTCTTTCCTTGTTTCCCCTCCGAAAACCCTCTATTTCATTCACCCTCCCCCTGCTCACTAACCCACCCACTCCTGCTTCCCTGTCCTAGCATTCCCCTAAACCAGGGCATCAAGCCTTCATGGACCAAGGGCCTCTCCCCTCATTGATGTCCCACAAGGTCATCCACTGAGTTTTTGCTACACTTCTTTGGCTCCCAGCAGGTCACACAAGCTAGTTGAGATAGCCAAGGTATTTTTAAAATGAGCTAATGTGTGTGTCTTTTATCCATGGATCCCTAACTAGCTTGTGTGACCTGTTGGGAGCCAAAGCAGTATATCAAAACTCACTGCAACAATTGACATTATAATATTAAAAAAACCATTATTTTTAATAGTCAATGCAATGTCAGCCTTTTTGCTGAAAGGACCCAGATATAGCTGTCTCTTGTGAGACTATGCTGGGGCCTAGCAAACACAGAAGTGAATGTTCACAGTCAGCTATTGGATGGATCACAGGGCTCCCAATGGAGGAGCTAGAGAAAGTACCCAAGGATCTAAAGGGATCTGCAATCCTATAGGTGTAACAACAATATGAATTAACCAGTACCCCGGAGCTCTTGACTCTAGCTGCATATGTATCAAAAGATGGCCTAGTTGGCCATCACTGGAAAGAGTGGCCCATTGGACACACAAACTTTATATGCCCCAGTACAGGGGAACGCCAGGGCCAAAAAATGGGAATGGGTGGGTAGGGAAGTGGGGGGGGAGGGTATGGGGGACTTTTGGGATAGCATTGGAAATGTAGTTGAAGAAAATACGTAATACAAAAAAATAAAATAAAATAAAGAAAACATGAAAATAATCCTGTGTTCTGCATTCAGTTGTTAAGTATTTGCCTATGTGTGGAATTTACATTCAAGATAACTTTACTGCTTAAAACAAAACAAAACAAAAAAAAACAAAAACAAAAAAAACATTTTTCTTGTCATGGGGCTTATGGTTTCTCCAGTGACTGACTTCACTGGTGTTTCCTTTGCTTCTGGTTGTCAAGGTAAGCATCTTCAACAGACACTTGGCAAGTAGAGTCAAGAAAGAGTTAATAAAGCCACTGTATATAAACAAGTTCTCTTTTGATTGGTAGGTTAAGCCACGGATTCAATTAACTTTCTAAAATGAGACAAGAAATTAAAGTTGAGTCTCATCCAAAGAAGAAAGAAAATTGAAGAATAAACATAATTCATATGTTGAAAGGTTTCCAAAATGTTCCAGAGTGATTGGAATTGGTTTGGTGCCAGGATACACCTGAGAGAGCACTCCTATGCTAAGATATTGTCACTTAAGAGTTAATGAACCCCCAAACAGTAAACAATGCAGTACATCAGGAGGGAAGATATAGGCTGTTAAGCATGATATAAATGGACAGCGTTGTTTCTTATTTTCTGTAGCCAAGCAAATGTATTACATGCCACTGCTAATAGCAGATACACTTAGGCACCTTCCTAAACAGCAATCCCATTCGGAAAGAACAATGATTAATGTTCTTTCTTTAGAATGGAAATAGAAAATTGCTCAGCTACAAACCATTCAATCTAGTTATTAATTATGTAGAGAATTTCAGGATTTAATGACATTTAGATAGCCTTGCAGGAAGCATTGGCACTAAGCAATGCACTGACAATTAGCTAAGAAATGTATCATGTATATTTTATCCATATGTCTAGATATCACCTTTTTATAAAAGTATGAAGGATAAAAAATATTTCTCAGTCCTTTTCAACACTATCCAATTTTTTTTAAAGAATTGGAAATGTTCTATCTCAAAAGAAAGAAAAATTTGTAGTTATAAGTCCAATTTTTAAAAGTTCTTTGTGTATGAGAAATTGATTGATGTTGAAAGAAGAAAATTAATTAGGGAATGGTAAGAAGTTAATAGCTGCTCTTTGGGCTGGGGGTGGTGGCGCATGCCTTTAATCCCAGCACTCTGGAGGCAGAGGCAGGCAGATTTCAGAGTTTGAGGCCAGCCTGGTCTACAAAGTGAGTTCCAGGACAGCCAGGGCTACACAGAGAAACCCTGTCTCAAAAAACAAAGCAAAACAAAAAAGTTGCTCTTTGGAATGTAATATTTCTTCTTTTGAATTTCCATAGAACGATGGAAACTATCCTACAACACATCCATATTCATATCTTACTATAGCTTTTATTCTTTTTTTAATTTCTTATTATGAGTTTTAGTTTGTTTTGTTTTGGAATGCTGGGGATGGCACCCAGTAATGTCCAACACTAGGCAAGAAAACCCCCACTGAATCACAGACCCAAACCTGATGCTGGATCCTTAGAAAGTGTCTTCATCTAAGGGCATGTAATGTTAATTTCAGCCAGAACTAACACTCTCGAAGTAGGTAAGAGCCCAGGGCCTCAGTTTGTACTTAGGAAACAGACAAAATAAACCCTTTAGAGCTTCATATGCAAGGACAATTCGGGAAAAATACAAGTATAGGAAAAGGCTTTTTTATCTGAACTGTCTATCCATTCTAATTTTCTGTATGCTTATTGCCACCATTGTCATGAACAATGTCTATTATAATGTAGATTTATTAATCCTTTCTCAGGACTTAAAAATAAATTAATGAGGATAGAATTAAATTATCAATGGTAAATAAAAACTTAGAACATATCCGCATGATGGACTTTTGTCTTTAAGAAATGATGATTAAATAATGTGCTGGATTGCTTTAGATTCAACTGTAATTAATGAAAAAAAATTGAAGCAGAAAATGCTGAAATGTGACTGAAGTTCTTTTTTTTTTTTCATTTTTTATTAGGTATTTAGCTCATTTACATTTCCAATGCTATACCAAAAGTCCCCCATATCCAACCACCCCCACTCCCCTGCCCACCCACTCCCCCTTTTTGGCCCTGGTGTTCCCCTGTACTGGGGCATATAAAGTTTGCAAGTCCAATGGGCCTCTCTTTCCAGTGATGGCCGACTAGGCCATCTTTTGATATATATGCAGCTAGAGTCAAGAGCTCCGGGG
Source organism: Mus musculus (assembly GCF_000001635.26). NCBI lineage: Eukaryota > Metazoa > Chordata > Mammalia > Rodentia > Muridae > Mus > Mus musculus. The sequence continues at coordinate 86,085,261 of NC_000084.6, forward strand.
TACTGGTTAGTTCATAATGTTGTTCCACCTATAGGGTTGCAGATCCCTTTAGCTCCTTGGCTACTTTCTCTAGCTCCTCCATTGGGAGCCCTATGATCCATCCATTAGCTGACTGTGAGCATCCACTTCTGTGTTTGCTAGGCCCCGGCAAATTCCACACTTGGATAATGCTATTCCGGTGTTACACTATGAGTCATAGACTCAACCCATCCCTTTTGTGACTTTCATATGGGCCTACATCCCAAGTATCATCTCATGGGTGAAGCAAGGCTACATTCAGCCACCACCTTTGAAGAATCAATAAGCAGAGTTTAAAATGAGAATAGATGGGCAATTGTCATAATACAGATGCTACTCTTCAAACCCTATTGGTCAGGATGTAGATACATGTACACCCAACTATAGGGCATGCTGGTAAATATTGTCTTCCATTTGAACCTGACAGCCCCAGGTTAACAGAAAGTTCTAATTAGTGCTGGAATGACATATTGATTCTGGGACGACATAGAGGAATCACTGTGAAGTTTACATCACTGTCTCCATTCTTCATACAAAGCAAAACAGAGAAAATAACAAAAATAAACCTACAAACAAACAAACAAAAACAAAAACCAAGTACAAAAACAAACAAAAACACCTAAGAACCTTTCCTTAGAGTATAGGAGAGGAAATTTGTCTCTAATGTTTTATCTTGTTAGAGAGATAAAAAAAAAGTCTCTCATGACTGTGGAATGAGATGAGTCATCAAACTTGCTTCTTTTATTTCTTCTTTCAGAAGGATTCTTAACACCTATCATCAGGCCTGAGCCAAGCACCCGGAACTGCTTTGAATACAACCACTTCTTTTTACCTAGTACTCTTCATGGACCTGAGCATTTCTATAAATTTGAAGGTGAAACAGTCTCTACTTTCTGGCCTTCGGCTTTCCTCAAACACAAATGAACAGTCAAAAGTCAATCAAAATAAAGATGACCTCAAATGCTTAGTTTACTGACCTTGGACATTGGAAAACATTGCTGACGGACAAGTGTAGTGGTAGATTGTTTCAAGTCATATTATTTTAGATGAAGTTTTCCACTTAAATATTGGATTTCCTATTTAGAATAAGGGACTCAGTTTTCTACATATTCAGGGAGGAGGAAAATGCAGAAGTTGAATACTCTTGAACACAGACCCCAAATGGAATCCAGGAAGGGGTCCTTTTAAGACAGATCTGAATCACAAATGGGGAAATATTAGGCTGATTTTCATATAGGGCTTGGAAGAGGAAAAATTAATTTATTCTAGGAAGAGAGGCAATCTAGTCAACATCAGACACAGGACTCAAGGTAAAATTGGTTAAGTTATGATTTTTGTAGCCCAAGATCATACTATACACCACATAAACAAAAGATGTCTAGACCATAGCTTCTGGTCTACCCTTCCACCCATGCTATCCTGAGTAGGTAGTCATCCATGGAAAGATGCCTTTACATTCTGCATTTATATAGAATGCCAGGGATATAATTTAAACTTAGAGTAAACTTCCTTGGTAAGTAAGAAAGACTTGATATTTTATAATTTGAGAATTTTAGTATGGACCATGTATCAGTTTTGTAACTTAGTCATTTTTAACGGTTTGTTTGAAGATTAAGTTTTCAAATCAAATAGCATATCTGCCATGAAAAATCATGCCTTATGGTAATGTGATAAATTCTCCTAGGCCATGCCCTATGTACTGTTGATACCTGTTATTCAGATTTATATATCTTTGATATGTGTAAAATTATTTCAACAATGCTTATTACATATATCTATGGCAACATATGTATCGATGATGGCAATTTGTTGACAATATTTCACATATAGTCATGTGTTGCACTGTTCTTGTGTTTTGTATGCTTGTTAAAGAGGCTTCATCTTGATTTTACACTAGAATGGTTCTTAGTTTGATATAATTTAAGAAAGTATAACTTTTCATCTCTGCTGCTTATTATTCATGCTACCTATTTAAATGTTCTCCAAACTTCACCACAGGAAATGTAAATGTAATTCATAAGTGTAAACAATGTAGCTAAAAATCATACAAGCTTATACAACATGACAAGCAACTCTGTGATGGGCTAAAATAGTACTTCTTGTTGTTGTTGTTGTTGTTGTTTTAGCTCAAGGGGTCCTATTATAAACAAATTTTGTTGCTTACTTTCCCACGTTGCCAACAAATTCATCATTTTCCTATCATAGCCTTCTCAGTAGTTTTGAGTACATGATACTCTTGTGTGCATACTTTTTTAAGGTATGGTATACAACAGACCAGGAGATATCTGTATCTACTCCCACTTATTAAACTCCCATTTACCAGAAATATTGATATCAAGCAAAAAAGGTTTGACAGCACAGTATTGCTGTGTGGAGAGTTATGCAACAGGAGCACCGAGTTGTTCTTTCCTTGTGTCATATCTTTCTGCTTTGTGTAGATCACTTACAGGTGTTTACAGAATGACCCTGGGGTTTGCCTGGTCCAGGCTTTACATCCTCCATTGTCACTTAAGATAATAATGCAGACTGACTGAACAGCTCTATTCTTGTGTTCCTGTTCCAATCTACACAACAGAAGTGTATGACAGAGCTGTTTCTAAAAAAATCGTATGTGAAAAATTACCTTCATTGACTAGGCCTTAAGAAAATTAACTATGGGTCTGTGGCCATATCATCAATCCATATAATAATAAGAGCAACAGCAGCAACAACAGCACACACACATACACACACAAAACATATGGTGATCTTCCTCATAAGTTTAAGAAGTTTTACTGTGGATTTGCTCACAGAATAAGAGCATCAATATCTCTGACAGTAAATATCCTCACATGAGGAGTGTCCAGGACCAGCATGGAGCCACTGACTTATTCTATGTTAATTGTGCAAATCACAATTGTGGGGTATGTGGATATTACCACTAATGGTTTTTCATAGAGCTAGAGCCTTTACCAAGCATCATAGAGAAAATAACTCCTTCATGGCCACTGTAAAATAAACTCAGATCTAGTCAGTTCCTCTCCCGTACCCCAGTAACCATGATGTTCCCTTGTGTTCTCAAGAACTCTGAGACCCTAGCACTTTCTGTCACACTGTGAAATGTTCATAGGTAAGACAAATAAATACTTTTCCTCACTATCTTATGTGAGTGCCTACTTTTTCAAATTTTCTTAGAAGACATGTTTTCAGAAATAAAGTTTTCACATTTAATTTATCTTCACATATTATAAAGTGTAGGTGAAAACAAATATTTCCTACACCTTTTCTATACCATGATTCAAAGAGAAGAATATATGTGAGGTTATCAGTAAAAACCTGTAGTCAACACTACTCAGGAGGCTGAGGTAGGAGAGTTTTGAGTCTGGTGACAACTGACAACCTAGTACATAAGAGACAGACATAGTCTGTCTGCTTCTAGGCAGATAAAGGCTCGAGGATGGCCCACTCTAGACTAACCTGGGCAACTTAGGGATAGCTTTTTTTGAAATGAGGCTTTAGAAAAGCTGACAACAGAGCTAAATGAGACAGTACCGATCTCTCTCTCTTTTTTTTTTTTTAGAATTATTTTTTATTAGGTATTTTCCTTTTTTACATTTCCAAAGTTATCCAAAAAGTCCCCAATACACTCCCCCACACACACTCCCCTACCCACCTACTCCCACTTTTTGGCCCTGGAGTTCCCCTGTACTGGGGCATATAAAGTTTGCAAATCCAATGGGCCTCTCTTTCCAGTGATGGCCGACTAGGCCATCTTTTGATACATATGCAGCTAGAGTCAAGAGCTCTGGGGTACTGGTTAGTTCATAATGTTGTTCCACCTATAGGGTTGCAGATCCCTTTAGCTCCTTGGGTACTTTCTCTAGCTCCTCCATTGGGGGCCTTGTTGCTCAAGCAAGTTATTTGATAAAGTCTCCATTATGCCAGCAAAAGAAATTGAATTAAAAAAAATCAAAACAGTGGTTTTACAAATGCTTCTGTACAAAACCATGTCCTGAAATATAAATGCCAATTTCTTTGCTCTCTTAATTGTGAATATGATGGCCATAAAAATCCGTTTAGCTAATTTAGAAATTTAGAAAGAGTTAGAGTTCACATGGCAAAACTCTTAGTGCAAAAAAACAACTCAACGCTCATCATACGGCACGTGGCTGTCATAACAGGGCTGTGCTGCGTTATTATTAAACGGTAATGATAAACTGCATTTTCTTTAATGTTTTACACTCACCTTGCTGAGTTTTAAACATGTCAGTTATTGGTATTATGGTTTTATTTCCTCATACATAAATGCTGGTAGTCATTCTTTGCATGGACTGTAAGAATTTAGGTTACATGTAATACAGACAATTATACTATTTATGTATACATATAAAAAGAGTAGGGGCTGAATAATTAAAGCCTCCACTAAAGACTTCATTGTAATTATGACAAATAAGTCTGAGTGAGCAGAAGGGAAAAACAAACCCACAGATGTGTGGTCGCAGAGCAAGACCTGCTTCTCGCATGTCTTAGTGCAGAAGTTTGTTACCAGCCTCTTTCTAGTAGTGTGGCTTCTCTGCCTGCCCTAGCTACAGTTTCTTAGCAACACACTGTTTGAATAATTGCTGTCACACGCCTTAAGTATCTGTTTAACATCTTCAACATTTTAGTCAACTCTATATCTTCTCATGGTGTCTTTGAGTGATTGAGGCCTCACTGAGTATTACAAGGAGGTGCTTTCATTTAATGCTGCCTCTGCTTGAGTGCTGCCTTCACTGGGCGGGGTCAGTATGTTCCATCTGTGTATGTAGACAGTATTTGAATGCAGAGGCTCCTAGCCCTTTACAAAATGCTCTATCATGTATCAAAATCAAGCCTTTCCAATTTATGAAGTGCTATGACCCAGGGCAACACTCCTACATCCCATGTACCAGTTACATATTATCACGAAAGAGCTAATAAAGTCATATTTTTTCATCAATTATAATTTAAGACCTGAGCTGGTGGTGTAGCTTATTCAATGACATATTTTATAGCACACAGGATGCCTAATGTTCAATGCACATCACAACATATGCCAGACATGTTGATAAATGCCTGCAATTCCAGCCCTAGGGAGCTGAAGGCAAGAAAATGTTTCCTGCATACATAGTTCAAGGCTAGCCTGTAATATATGATACTACACTGTCTCTGATTTTCTTGGATGACAGAGTGTACTACAAATTACATTCCCAAACTCCAGTTGGTATTTAGAACATCAGTGTCCCAAGAGTGATTTTCTAGGATTTGGACCTAGAATTTTGGGTTATTTGGGTAGGTAATTAATTCATAAAACCGTTCTTATAATGTTGGAAAAATTAAAGTAGGACTATATGGACAAAAAGTAAGTTGAATTTTGTCTGTGCCATAGGGTACATGAGATTCTTCCAGGCCTTATCTTGCATAACACAGAGGGAGCTAAATACCTGACTTGAACCAGGGCAAGAATTATGCTTGGTGATCACAGCAGTTGTGTTCATGTTAACATTACTTTTAAAAATGGTCTTTTGATAGATTTTGGTAGTGTCCACCAAGAAACACTATTTTGATCCTTGAAATTAGATTGTTACTGTGGAGACCATTCCTCACTCCAAACCCTGCTCATTTCATGGAGAGGAAGCTACAGTATGTGAATCTTTTGCAGCCTCTGGTTATTGAGAACACAGGTTTCTAGATAAGAAGATATATGGAGGAACACAGAAAGAATATGACCTTGCTGAGGTCATTAAGCAACTCAGTCACTTCAGTACAGTTGTCCTTCACTCATACATCCTTGCAGGGAAATGGGCCTAGAAGAGAAGATTGGGGTTGAATTTAACTTTCCCAATAGAAAGGCCATTCCAAAGAAGGAAACAAATTAACAAAATAACAAAGGGTCACTGTCACCTGATAATATTGATTGTTTCAGCTATTTTTATTATTGGTTCATTTATTTGCCACTTTAGCATTTAATATCATAATCTGTGTAGTTAAGTATGTCTGTGTTTATATGGGTGGATGTACATATATAGAGAGGGACGTGTGCAGGCCAGAAATTAATGTGGTATATCTTCCACAATTACTTTTTACTGTATTTTTTTGAAATGGAGTTATTATTGAGCCTGGAGCTTGCCAGTTCATCCAGCTACAGGAGTCCTCCTGACTCGACTTTCCTAGTGCTGAGAGTATTTGTGCACACTCACCCCAGTCTTTCATGTGGATGCTAAAGAATCGTACCCCAGTCATCACTCTTGCTTGCCAAGCACTTTACTGAGTCATGTTCTGAGACCACTGTTTTACATTGATTTTAATTCTGTATGTAAAGAAATGAATGTAAAATAGTTTTGTTATTCATAGATGCTCCATAGGTGGATGTGAAGAGATGGCATCCTGGAAAAAGGGAAAGTGTCAGCATTGCTGAAATGTGAGGCATCTGTCTCTGGACCAATTAGCTAACTGTCCATTCCTTACAAATTTGCATATTCACTCCTCAACATTCTACATGGTTGCTTAGGATTGGGGAATGTGTAATCCGGTCATGTTCCCTTCTAACATCTGACAGTTATTCTTTACAAATTGTTTTGCTACATCAGGTTTCATAAAAGGTATCTTAATACGTGTCTGATGACGATAGAGATTAAGATAAATATTGAAGCATTTACAATCCATAGATATGGTTGGCCTTGCTACTGCAGCTCACTAAACTAGAGAGTTACTCACCAAATAATCTGGTTGCAAAGAAACCAACACAGTTAAAGTTAAGGGCAGGTTAGCAAGCAGCTGAGCATTTTCAGTTGGCCTCAGTCTGACCTGTAGTCAAATCCTACTTCAGATACCAACTTACTCTTAAGAAGCAAGAAAATATCACAGATGGATAAACTTGTGAAATTTTTCTCACAATTGCAGTTGGTATAGATTCTAAGGTGAAGAAACTGGCAGATTCAGAAACTTCATACCTTGAAGCATTTTGCTCATGTTTCCCTCTGAGTTTTAACCTTCATATTTTACATCAAAGCATTTTATTCTTTTTTTGAGTTGAATTTCCATGTGCAGTGTATTATACAAATCTACTATATTTTCTGTATGACTACATTAAGTTTTTCCAACACTATTTATTAAAAAGACTTTAATGTTAGACAAGATGTGCTTTTGATGGCTTTATCAAAATTACAAGGCTATATATTTCTATTTGTGTGGTGTTTGGAGAGGGTATTATGTTCTGTTCTGTTGGTCTTAGTTTTCTTAATGTGCCATGCTATTATTAGTAGTGTGACTTTGTGGTACAATTTCAGATCAGATAGTATGATAACCTTAAAATTACTCTTTCTGTCTACAAGTGCTTTGAATATTCAAAATACTTAGTGTTTCTAATACGTTTATGAAAATTTTCTTTCTTGTTCTGTGGAAAATATCAATGATATATGTTCTAAATATTTATTTAATGTAGATGACTACACTGTAGCTGTCTTCAGACACACCAGAAGAGGGCATCAGATCACATTACAGATGATTGTGAGTCACCATGTGGTTGCTGGGAATTGAACTCAGGACCTCTGGAAGAACAGTCAGTTCTCTTAACTACTGAGCCATCTCTCTAGCTCCTCAATGATAGTTTAATAGGATTGGCTGTCTTCTTTGTGATACTAATTGTGCAAAACCACAAGCTTGGAAGTACTTCCAATTTCTTAGATTCCTCTTAAATTTTCTTTTCCTTCCCCTCCCCTCCCCTCTCCTCTCCACCCCCTCCCTCCCTCCCTCCCTCCCTCCCTCCCTCCCTCCCTTCCTTCCTTCCTTCCTTCCTTCCTTTCTTTTTTTTTCTTTTCTTTCTCTCATTTGGTACCTTAATATTTTCATTTTAAAGATCTTTCACTTCCTTGGTTAGGTTATACTGCACTATTTTACTGCTTTGAAACTACTATGAGTTGAACAGTGATTTTTACATGCTGATTTTACATTCTGATCTTAGCTGAAAGCCTTTATCAGTTCTACGATTATTCTTATAGACTTTTAAATTCTTCTTAATTTGAAATTATGCCATCTCAAACACAGATAGTTCGACTTATTTGTATCCCCCACTCATTTGAAGTGTACACTAGCCGCTCTAAGAATGCTGTTAGCTGTTGAGCCATCTCTCTGTCCCCACTTGCATAATTATTTTATTTACCTTGTAATGGGTAGGCTGTAGCTAATATTTTAAATATAATTCTAAATAAGAGCAGAAAGAGTGAGCACCCTTGTTTCATTTTTTTCAGGAAAAAAGTTAAAGGTTTTTTTTCACATTTCTTTTCTTACTTTTACATTATTTTGAAGTCACTGTTTCCTATATAGACTGTTGCCTATATAATGAGATTTTCATTATGAATGGATTTTGAAGTTTATAGATGTCTTTACTATGCTGATAGAAATGATCATATGATTTCTGTCCTTAGGTCTAATTTTCCTGAGAATTAAGTTTATTGATTTTTGCATATTGAACCAATCTCACATCCCTGGAGTGAAATTAAGTTGGTCATGGTATGTGATCTTCATAATGAGTTCTTCCTTCCGTCTCTGCATATGGTGTTCCTTTAAATATTTGAAGTTTCATCATAAACTGCCTTAGTTTTCATTTGTCTTACATTTGCTTTAATTTTAGGAGAAAGTTTGGATTGATATAACAAAGATAATTAATAACTTTTACTCACAAGGCTCCATTCTTCTCTGTTCTCTAGTGTTGCTAATAAGAGAACTAATAACAGCTAATAATGCTGTTCTGATGCACTGTCTTTGTAGATCAGGTGATGTGCTTCCTCTGCAGACGCTAACTTCTTTTGGTTGATTGCTTCATTAGAATATTGTACACTTGGCACCTTCCCATTAGCTTTCATTAGGGCATTCTTCTCTGGTCATTAACATTTTGGTTTTGGTCTCTAAATAATTTTTGCAATTTTATATACACTTATTTCTCTTGAGTAGGAAGATTTTATGCTGTAATTTCATTGAATAGGCATACTTTGTCTTTATGGTGTAGCTTAGTTCCTTCTTCTGTTGTTGGGCTTCTTGAGTTTGTTTTTTTTTTATTGTTGTTGTTGTTTTGTTTTGTTTTGTTTTGTTTTTTTGAGTGTGTATTAGAATTCTTGGTCATTGTTCACAGTCATGCTCTTGTCCAACATCCTTAATATTCTTTCTTTTATTTGGCTGTGAATAGTAGTGACATTGTGTCTAGTGCTTTTGATTCATTCACTGATGCTTTCATTTATGATATTTTTATTTGCCATTTTTCTTCTAATTTTATTTCCTTCCTAAATTATTTTCATGCCACTACTGTCTTTCCCATTTTGGTGAATATTCTTGGTTCTGGAATGAATTAATGTGCTTGCATATAACCTTTTACAGGTCATTTATAATTTTTAAAAGAAAACTTTATAATAAACTTTTTTATTCATGTAGCATTTTACCTGTTTCACATCTTTAAAGAATTATAATCACTGTATAGTCTGTACTCATAGTCAAAGATTTGTATCTAGGAGCCTCAGTGAAGAAGGAACATGCAAACTCAACTGAGAAATGTGTGAATTCATTTCAGAGGTTGTGCTTACTTCATTTCATATAATGTTTTTAGTTTTCATCATTTTACTTGCAAATTTTATTATTTCATCTTTCTTCATAGATTAGTAATATTCTGTCATGTATACATACTACATTTTCAGTATTCATTCATGTGTTGAAGGATATTTATATTAATTTCTTGATTGTAAATAGGACTAGAGTGAACAATATTTTTATTTTATTTTAGTATTGTGTGAAACTGTGTGTGTGCGTGTGTGTGTGTGTGTGTGTGTGTGTGTGTGTGTGTGTGTGTGTGTGTAAATACCTGCACATGAGTGCAGATGCCTGCAGATGGCAGAAAAGGATGGATGCTAGGTCCCCTGAGCTAAAGTTAAAGATTGTTTTGAACTGACTTAGTTCAATGGCCAGAAATGAAACTGGTTTTTTTACATGTGATTTTTGAGCTCTAACCAGCTAAGCCATCATTCCTGCCTTAATGTTCTTTCTTTAAAAGAATTCATCCAAGCCCATGGCTAACAAATATAATGCTATTAATATATGAAATGATACTAGATCAATCTAGGAAAGGGGGCAGTATGATGGTTAGTTTTATGTCAACTTGACACAACCTAGGGTTATTGGTGAAGAGGGAGTCTCACTTGGGAAAATGCCTCCATAAGGCTAGAGGTTTGCCAACCCCATAGCACATTTTCTTAATTAGTGACTAATTTAGAAGGGCTCAGCCCACTAAGGGTGGGGCTACCCCTAGGCTTGTGGTCCTGTGTTCTACAGCAAAGCAGGCTGAGCAAATATGTGGAGCAAGCAAGTAAGCAGCATTCCTCCCTGTTTTCTATACCAGCTCCTGCTTCCAGATTTCATTCCTGTTTAAGTTCCCATGCTGACTTTCTACAGTGGGAGACTATGACATGGTAAGCCAAATAAACCTAATCCTCCCAAACTGGTAATAACTAACTAGGTCAGAGAGACAAGCCTTCCCTCTCCAGTATCATTCACTCTTTCACATATATTTAACTTGTCTTTCAGTTCCACATACCTTAGTGTTTCCCTGTAATGCCTCCCACTTTTAGTTTGTTATTAGTTTCTCTTTCTACATTTTAGCTGTTGTTATCACATATATAAATACTCTCTGTTTCTATGTCTTCTAGTTATTAAAATAAATGTTTTAGTAGAAAAGTGTTTAAAAAGGAACAAGTTTGATGAGAAAAACAGTCAAACCTGCACCAAATGTCCAGGTATGCCAAAGAATAATAATACAATTATATGGTAGATAAAGCAAAGAGCTTTCTAAGACATCTATAGAAGAGAGATTTCCTCCTTTGGAGTCTCTTTAAAAAGTTGGGTTAATTGAGGAATAGATCTGGATCATAATTACTTCAAATGAGAGAATAAGTCACTAAATTACACTCTGGCTTTAAGCACTTGTCACTCTGCTCTATCATTTGTACTGCTTAAATCATCTATTTTTTTAATTAAGAATTCCAGGAGAAGAGAAGAAATAATAGCAGGTTGTGTTTGGAGACATTGATTGACAAAAGATCCTCATGTAAATGCCAGTGAAACATTTGGAAAGTCAAATTGGCAAAAATAATTGCTGGTCATGCTTTGAGCCTGGTAATTGAACTCCTTGTTCAAATGTACTTAAAATTCAGCAATAATTTAACAACTCTGCTTAATATCTTGGTAGTACTTGGACAACTAAGCGAGAAAAATACAAACTGGTAAAAACTTTATAAACATCAAAAAAATGCAGATTTGACTTTTTTTCTATATTCACCCTTTATTTGGAAAAAAAGGGCAACATTTAAGTTTTAGATCTTTTTAAATGAATTAACATGGTAATAAAAAGTATAGCCTGAATTTGGAGAGTAAGTGGTTTTCCAATTTGGGATGCAAGATCATCTCCAAAGGAGAAGAGAACACATATTTAGTGAGCCACCAAGGGTGTGTCTTCTACTCACTGAGGGCAAGCAGTGCAGTCCTGGCTAATCATCCATGATCTTTGTCACAGCAAATCAGAGTCTCAAATTGTTCAAAGTAACTGTAGGTACAAGAGAGAAAGCACCTCCAGACTGGCTTATTAATTGATCTGGATGACTATGAAGTGTCCCCCATTCCTGAGGTAGCAAAAATCTTCAGAGTGACTTTTGGAGCAGGGAACCTTTCATGTGCTCCCAGTTGTTATACAGTGCATAGAGACTGGTGAGTGTCAGTCCTGCCAGGCCACGGCATGCTATTCCTCGGAGACCACCTGTACATTTATACAGCATTCCGGTCATGGTTCCAGCTGCTACTGTGTTGAGGTCTTCTTCTGCACCCCATGTTTTCTCAATGATAACACCAAAAGCGCTATAGAGCAAAGACGGGGAACCTAGAGTATTAGCCCAAAGTGCCTCTTGCCTAGTCACCATATTCAAAATCTGTACTTTTATAACGATCTTTTAATTTTTTTCTGTATCTACTAAAGGCAAATGTATTTGTAGTTATTCTATGTTTAATATTGGTGAGGTAGTAAGGAATATGTACATTTCTAAATGTAATTTACTAGAATGATTAGATAAATAATCACTCAAGTTCTGAGACTAATCTGAAAAATAATTTTCTCAGTATTCCCTGGTCTTAGGGAGGTTCACACTTGTCCAGTAAAGTATTCTCAAAGGTAAAACTGGGGCTTGACATCACAATTTAAAAGAGGCCACTAATCAAGTGAATTACAACATGTTCCCTTATATAAAGAATGCCTCGCCTTACCCAACTCTCCAAAATGGGATTCCTTTAGGAGGTATGAACTCCATCTGTGAACTGCAACATAGCCCTAGACAAAAGATCTACTGATTTTGAGACAAAACTCTAGTAACATCAGCACAGATTAAGAGTTGTCTTAATTTGATAAGCAAAATAGTCATATATATGGTTCATTAATTCAGTGGACACACTTCGTTTTCTCAAACATATTTTTCTAAAAATAATATTTGACTTTGTGTTTTGAGTCATATCTGCAAGGCATATTGGGTGTCATTCAAAATACATCCCTGTAGAACTCAAATCTTGATTTTCAAATGTATTGTCCCATAAATACCTTACTTATAAATATGTTTCATCATGTAAGAATGGAAAAGTAGGGCGTGACAATGAGGTAATATGACTAATGAGTGGTTTAATAAAATACATGTCTCATACTTTAAAATCAGCCAACCTCCCTAGCTGGAGAGATGATAGATGCTAAAGGAGAACCTACTACTGCCATTTTGCAATATAATTTCTAACTGTATTCTAAATTTTTATCTCTATATACACAGATAAGTGTAACTCTCCCACCTCATCAAAAGTACTTCCTTTATTCAATATATGAGACTATTACAGAGAATACAACAGGTCAACATGAAGAGGATAAGTGACAGGAGGTTGTCCTAACCCAGCTGGTACATTTGCAATGCTGCATATGAACCTAAGGCTCAAGAAAAAAACATGAAAAAAGAATCAAAAAGATTGTAAGGTTCAGATGGCCCAGAAGTCTCCTGTTAGTGCCCCTAACACATAACATAGACTATGCATGCACATAATCTTAGAAATATGGTTGCCTATGGAAGACATGGATGCTATCTTCAGTTGACATTCTAGAAAGGATAGAGAAACTATACAAGACTCCACCATTAAGTGAATACTCAGGTGGTCCATAGTTGCTGAGAGGTGCAGAAGCAGTTTCTTTATAACATCCCTGTTATGTTGTCTAATCCTGAGGTCAATCCTGGCCCTAAGTACATGTATAGATGATGAGGTTGCCTCTAATTTTGTGTATATTTTCCCTTATACAAGGAATGAAGCAGAAAAACTTGCAAAAAAGAACACAAATACTGCTTTGAGAAAGAGCTATCATTATTTTTAGAAATGAGTCTCAGTGTGTTCCAGTATGAGAACAGCTGATTATGTGAATTCCCAAATTATATTGTTGGTTTAGCTTTGTTTGGTTTTGAGCATACAGTAGCATACAATAGTCTTCAGCTTGGGAACTTGTTATAACAGATGTAGAATCCTCAAAAATTTTCCCCATGAAACAGCTAATATAGATCATCATGGGTTTCTAGTAAACCTGCCAGGATCCATTAGGCACAAGAGTATCCCATAGGTACCTAAACAGATTAGCATGCTGCACAGAATAATTTTATAGAAACCAATTACCTTTTGGAAATTTTCAGTCAAACATAATAGTTACAGTTATAGAATGCTTCATCTGAAGCCACTTTTGAGACACTAATTAAATACAAGTCCTAATTGTATATTAAGACCATATTCTGTTTGTGATTAAAAAATCATATTGTCAGCATTCAGTTGTCCAGAGACTTCTGAATTATCTTCCAAAAGAAATATCAAATTCTGTTATTCCAAAAGATTTATCAAATCCCCTGAGGACAAGTAAACACTGTGTGGAATATACAGTGAGTAATTGATTAATAGAAGAATAAAATCTCATCAATAAACTGAAATATTTACTAAAGTATGTCTCATGACTCTACTCATGGCCATCCGTTAATAAATGGAAGATTTGTACTCTGACATTTCCACACATATTTTTAACTTATGCACATGTATGTGCATGTGCATATGAATTGTTCCTGTGTATGCATGTGTGTGTCTATGCATGTATATGGCAGAAGTGCATGAGTGTCTGTAAAGTCCAGAGATCCCCTTAGATGGAGTTATAGGTCATTTAATTTCACTTAATCAAAGTGCAGAAAACTGAATGCTAGTTGTCTGGAAGAGCAGCCGGCAATTACTCTTAACATCTAAGCCATCTTTCCAGGATCAGTATTATTTTTACCTACAATAATAATATGCTTTTTAAAAGCTTCTCTCTTATTTCACATTTAATATGTTATTGAAAATAGAAAGAAAGGACTGTTTTATGGATATTGTTGAGTGCTATCAGGCAATGAGATTTTGGAGTCAGTGGGGGTGGAGTGTAAATCTTGATGGCAGAGGTAATAGCTGCTTTACCTTTAATAAGTCAATCAAACTCATTAAACCTTAGGATTTCCACCCTTAAGCAAATAATAACATTAATATTAAAGGTTGTCCCAAGAATGGTGTTAAGATATTGCAGGTACCACATTTGGACATTTGGTTTCTAACTATAGCATTCTTACTCGTTGCAGACTTTACTTAGCTAAAAGTGTTAGTATCCTGACAAACATGTTTTGTTAAAGAATACATTTATGTTTCATTGGCTCTGACTTTTTTCAGATATCATAAAAACTGAATATCTTTTAAAAGTACATTATCTTAAATATATACTTTTTGTTGGCCTAGTGACTAAATTGTTTGATCCAAGCTACAGCTGGAAGACAGCAAGGTCATGGTTTATTTGGGCTCTAGAGTGAGTTCAATGCGATCCCAAACAGTTTACTGAGACTTTAGCTAAAAATAAAATGTAAGATAATGGCTGGAAATATGTCTTAGTGGTAGAGATATTAGGTAGGTAAAGAAGGTCCTAAGTTCAATACCCAGTATATCACCCTCCATCCCTCCTGCCAAAATGTGTATTTTTCTTCCCTGTTGCTCTGTGCTATTCTAGAATTTTATTGCAGGTTTAATTTGTTATTGCCTATTTATCCATCTGGCATTTTATTTCCTCCACTCTTATTGTGCTGAAATGAATGGCCATATGAAGCTATGCTCTCAGGATTACACATGCAAATATCTGGCTTGCATTAGCAAAACTAATGATTTTGATTCCATATTGCTTTGATAATAAAGCTAAATACAAACCTAACATTATTCAGATAGCTAACTTGGGAGAAATGACTGCAATGTTAAATCAGAATTTAGATGAAAAGTGAAAAATGTTTTAATGACTATTGCAACATTGTACAACAAAATCAATGTCAATGTTGTCATATTAGAAACTATTCTACAATTACTAGAAGTAAAGATGTAGATTTCAGCTCTGTGTCCATCACAAATATGTGGACATATTTGTCTATGGTCAAAAGTGTATTATTCTCTTTTCCCCAGAAAACTGATATACTCAATTGTAAGAAAGCAGGATTCAGGGTTAGGGGATGAGCTAGAGGTGGGAGCAAGGGTGAGGGGGAGTAGGGCAGGCTGGGGTTGGGGTGGGGAGCACCCTCTCAGAGTCAAAGGGAAGGGGGTGGGGTGAAGAACTATTAGAGGGGGACCAGGAAGGGGAAAAGATTTGGAATGTAAATGAATGAGGCAATAAAAACATAAATAAAAATTGTAGAACTATGTCTTAATGAAACATCAGAGTGTTGACAGAATGTGTGCGAGCAGGTTCCCTTTCACCCACCGCAAGGTTTCCATGTGAAAAGTGAATCATTGGTTCTTGTCAGTCTTCAAATAGCTCCTACAGGTCTCCAGGAGTCTCCATTCAATTACATTTTCATAAAGAATAAAACAACTCTCTGAAGTGCTAGATATCAGAAAGACAGAGATGTGTACCCAGAACCCATCTGCTGGTCTCTCTCTATCTTATCCCACTGTTTTCATACATTAATATTTATAAACTCAATATTTTCTCAAAACTAATGTTTTTATTGAAGCAAATTTAATAAACCTTACCAATATGGTTATCTGGTTTTGAATGACATAAACATGAATGTGGTGTAGAAATGATAAGCTAATCCTCCATGATGAATTTACTAAGAGTAAAGTTAAGAATTATGCCAGTGACTTCATCGACTCTCTAACCTGGTTAATCTTTCCCTGGTAAGAACCTCCTGAGGAGCTGGCGAGATGGTTCAGTGGCTCGGAGCACTGGCTGCTCTTCCGATGACCCAGGCTCAGCTCATAGAACCCACCTTGTGACTCTCAGCTTCAGTCTGTAACTTCAGTTACAGATCTGGCATCTGAGTGTACCAGGTGCAAACATGTACATGCAAGCAAACACTCATACACATAAAAATAAATTTTTATTTTAAAAAAAAAATTGCTTAAATGGGACCATCAAAGTATTTAACTTAATCTTAGAGGTAGGGACCTAAAATGCCAGGTAAAGGTTTTTTAAATAAGATTAACAGGACCTATCAGTTTTCAGGTTCAGCTTTAAAACCCAAATTCTCTCAAGATGCTTTTATTCCAGTTAGTTCAGCACATATCCAAATTCTTCATTCCTTTGTTCACAGGATCAGGAAAAGCTACCCCTGCTGTTTCAAAGACACGCTGTAGCTCAGATCATGACCTCACCAGTGTTAAGCGCTGTGGTTGAACCCTCAGCGCTGTCCATGCCTCTCCTTCCCGGCTGTGGTGGAGAATGTGATGGCTTGGGGCCATTGTCTCTGCTGAGGAATGGCACTTTAGTCTTGTCGTTTAGCCCTATGGGGCTTATTTACTAGATATAACTCCCTCAAAAAAGGTTTATGAAATGCTGAGCCTCAGGTTTCATAGACATGTTTGTACACTAAGAATTCTGCAGCAGAATATTTTTAAACATTGGTTTTTGTAAGCTATATTTTTGTATATTTAGTTGTTATTTTAAAATTTTAATGCATTTTTTGCTAATCACTTGTTTAAAAATAAAACATGCATGTAATGGACCCAAATGTGTAAATAAAGAGCAAATTTTGAAGAAAAAAAAAGAATTATGCCAGTGATGTTAGAATGGTACCGGCCCACCTTTCTTCTAGTTAGAATGGTTTCATACCTAATTGTATGCTTATTATAAGTCTCTACTTCCCCACATAAATTTTTCTCAGAGTTCCATATCTGTAGAGACAGTTTGGATAAACTATCTTTATGTTTGTAGGTATGTATATAAACATATATCTATTACTTAAAAATTAATCTCTTATTGATAAAAAGATATACAAGATTGCTGCAATGTAGGGCATAGATGAAGACATATAAG
Organism: Mus musculus; assembly: GCF_000001635.26. Lineage (NCBI taxonomy): Eukaryota > Metazoa > Chordata > Mammalia > Rodentia > Muridae > Mus > Mus musculus. The sequence goes on from NC_000084.6 coordinate 86,102,683, forward strand.
CACCACTGATTTATCATTGAACAAGAACAAGATAACACCACACGTATACCCATTCTCTATGGACATTAATCTTCAGAATATTCAACTTCCAGCTCTTTCTGATCCCAAATGACAGAGTTTTATCTCAACTATATTTGTGTCCTTAGATTCTCAACATATATCTGACCTTTTATCTGTGTGCCTTTAAACCAAACCACACATTCCTGTTAATCTTGTTATGCCCTCTGCACTAATGCTCGTATGGGCACTTTTTCCTAATCCTGTGGTCTTAAGAGAAGACAGGAGTATTTATTTGTAGGTCAAGACAAGCAGCCTAGGCAACATAGCCCTGTGATACATGGGTCTCCTTCAATGGTGTGCCTGCTCTCCAGTCTTGACTCATAAGGCCAGACTGAGCATTGCATTCTCAGCAGATGGTTTAGATGTGACAAAGTATATGTAGAATAGAGAGACCACAAGAGTGTTTCTCAGAGTTCCACAATGGTGGAAGACAGAGAAGAGCCATATACTCTCTAAAACTCTTGTTAATACACATTTTCATCCTGCTAGACTTTGCCATTGTCATGCAAAAGCATGAAAATGTAAAAGCGATGGACAGTTTGCAATATTTACAGAAATAGCTTGCAGGATGAATTTGGCCTGGGACACTGAAGCCTGATAGTTTTTAAAATTTTGGGAGGTTTTAATTTTTTGTGTCTGTGAAATGTGAATACCTATCTAATCATTGTATATTATGCCTCAATATTTAAAAAAAAATAATCATGAATTAAGTGTATGCAAATGTATTCTCTAATGTAAAGATAGCCATTCACAAGGCACTAATACCTGCTGCACTCAGGTTGGGGCAGGTCAAAGAATGCAAATACACTGAAGGTAACCCTGAGATAATTGCTCAAGGCTTCCCACAGGCTGTGCCCTCATTTGTATACTGCTCCTATGACTCCTGACTCCTTTCTAAGGTAACCTCTGCTTTGCACATAGAGCCCTGGAGGGTTGGCTTCTCTCCAAGCCCTTGAGGAAAACAATTGGAGTTTTGTTTATGCTTCTGGTGCACAATGAATAATGAAGCATTTCCATGTCTAACAAGAGTCAAACTGCACCTTTAAACTCCTGGTGAGTTGTGTCAAATACCCTAATGTGGAATGATGGTGTTGACGTGTTTGAAGGTGTTTCACCTTGTCATTTCACAAGTGATTATTAATTTATTTCCTTCTCATTCTAAAAATGAGCTGCATGCCAAATTCAATATCTCTTTTTGTGTGTTACTTTTGATATTAATGGCTATGGAATAAATAGCAAGAATATGTTTATTTTCATACTAATATGTTTAGATAGTCAAGATGTGGCATTCATTTCATATGTATATTTCATAAAAATCAGCTATTTCCCACATCAGATGTAAATCATGTGATATGAAATATTCATTTGTAATTGACAAGTTCATCAGGTGTGTGTTTATGGTGTGAATATCTGTGTGTGCACATACACTTGGATGTGTACATACTTGTATATGTCTGTGCATGCACATGTGTGCCAGTGCTTGTGAGGGAAAAGTTGAAAAAAGTTGAATTCCCTAGTCTCTGACATCATATGTATTAATATATGTCTCTCCCTGAAACTAGAGCTTGCCAATCAAACTGGTTAGTATACGTAGCTTGCCCCAGGAATCCCCAATCTCTGTCCCTGGCTACCACACACACAGTCATTTTCTGGGGCCTGGAATATTGAACTCAGGTCCTGACAATTGCAAAACAAGTTCTTTATCCACTAGAGCATCTCTCCAATCCTTTTATTAGTTTTTTAAATCATTCACTATGTAATTGCTCAATTGCTAAATTAAGTAGATGACACTGTCAGGATCTCTGTCTACATTTTGGGGGTTTTGCTTTTATTTACCATTTATTTGTCTAATGACTAGAGTTTTTTTATGCTATAGTAACTAATTCTATTACTTAAGTTAAAGATAATAAATTAATTAAAGTTCTTTATGAAGAAAATAAAATATATCAGGTTGAAGGTATAGAAGCTCTTGACTGTTTTTGAAGAATTCTCAGAGTTGTGTTTCATTTTTATTCTTTGCCATCATTTTTTTCACTAAATGTATCATCAATGATTTCCTGTTCTGTGTACTTAAACAGTAACACTCTAAGGTATTTTATGGAGCAGTAGAAGCATTCTATCTTTATTTCTTATCATTGGATTTAACAACAAAGCTACTAAAGAATTAATTAGTTTTCCCCTAGATCATTCAACTTAGAGCCCTTTTTGTCCTTACATTTTATCGCTAGATATAATTAAAATTAAACTGATAGGTACAGTTGGCATAAACAGATGGGACAAAATTCAATGGCTGCTGAGGAACTATTAATTTATCTCTTAGGATCAAAGATAAGTGAAGTTTTAGATACAACACTGAAAGTGCTGATCACTCCACCTATAAAGGGGGAAAGAGTCAATTAATTCTTTTCTTTGAAAGGAAATTGGCTCTTCAAGATAGATAGTTTGCTATAACTGTTAGTCAAACTGTGTAACTTATTTGTGTGGAAGAATTGAAATAATTTGCTTTTATATGGAGTTGAAAACTTTGGAAAGTTTACAATACAAAATTTATTAACTATGCTTAAACTTTTTTTTGAGCTTGTTATGTGCTTCAACTCTTGGCAGTGAAAATGGTTTTATTTAGAGTTCTGTTAGTTGATTTGAGTGAGTAATGTGTACCATCCTTTTATGCATTTGGGCATGTGGCGTCACATTGTTACCTCTGTTTGGGGAGGTTATGAGAGAAACGATAAATATGTCATGGGTCATATTTTGAGAGTGCAGTTTCACTCCACTGCTATTTCGCTTTATTCCCCATGTATAGAAGAGTTGTGATCAGCCAATTTTCTGTTCTAGACACCTTTTGTCATGCTTCCCTTCTCTCTCTCTCTCTTTCTCTCTCTCTCTCTCTTTCTCTCTCTCTCTCTCTCCCCTTTCCTCTGTCCTCCCTCCCCAAAATAAACTGTTTTTTTTGTATGAGTTACATTTGGTTATGATATAACAACAACAACAACAACAACTAATGTAAGACTCATGTGTAGATTATAAAAACTAAACCAGTTTCAACTTAAGGTGAGCATATTAATTATCATTCTACATATGTCAAGTGTTGTGATCATAAAAAGAGAAAGAGCTGTAAAAATATGTTTTGTGGGATGTGAGGAAAGGGGCTGCCTCAGTGGGCCCATGCCAAGGCATCCCTTCCCCCTGAGGGACCAGACACACACAGGTATAATATAGAGTAGAGTTTATTTAGGGCATGGGGAGGGGAATTAAAACAGTAGTAGAGGCAGAGAGAAAGGCAGAGAGAAGAAGAAAGTAGAGAAGTAGAGGACGGCCATGACCATGTGGAGAGAGGGGGGAAGAGAATGGGGAGAGAGGGGAAGCAAGGGTGCAAGAGGCAAGAGAGAAAAGCTGGAGTAAGGGAGAGAGCAGGGGCCAAGCAGCTCCTTTCATACTGGGCCTAGCTTGCCTGACTGCCTCTAGGTAACCGCAGGAAGGAGGATACCTGGCTGCTGCCAGGCACTGTGGGGGTAGAGTTTAGACAGAATACCTACATCAAGAGGTAAGAAAAGATAAGCATCTTAATTTGAAATGGTCACCACAGAGAAAGCACCTAGAGTCAGAGTGATACTAGAAACGTTACAGGTTTTGTCTGTGATCCACAAGACCATCTCCTCACAGACCAGCCTGTTTTTGCTGCAAGGGCTAGGTATTTTCAGTTATGATACAACTATAAGACAATTGCTTTTAATTGTAAGTTTGGAATTTCCTACCATGAAGTAATTGCTTTAAACTCCAATGTAAAATATGCAGTAAAACGTTAAATTAGTTGGGTTGCTATTTCGCTATCTCTGGTAATATGTTCCCATTGAAATTCCCATAATCGTTCCTAGATTGCATTTCTGCTTTAAGTACTAACTGTTGCCCACAGGCTAAAGCTCAGTGGAGGAACACACTGGGGTTGTTTTCGTTGTTATTTTAAATTCTTTTCACCAGGATTGTATGTTTTTTTTTCTCCAAATTCAGCCCACCCAACCCCTGCCAAGTGAGACAACACAATATTTAAGCCATTGCTCCTTATAGACTTTAATTTAATTTCGTTTACTTGACAGATTCATGAATAAAACTGAAATCTGATAATATAACTTTAAGTAGTCAAGTTTGATTAAAGTCTGTATTGTGCTTATGTTGTAGCTGCCAAACCAGCTCACTTTGTGGGAGCCTGACAACATAGTAATTATGCTGCATAGGATGTTCAAAATCTCTACAGTTCTATTTTGTCAATATGTTCCCCACGGGGACTTGAGGTGCCAATAGCTTATATCTGCCTCATATATTGGGTTGTGGTCGATTAATCTCAAGTGCTTTGGTTTTCTTATATAGCTTACCTTGTTTGGATCATTTGTTGGAAATAATTCAAAAGCACAAATATGCATACATACGTCTAATATCTACTGAGGAAATAAAATTTCTGTCTTTACTTTACTAATATTACACTTTGGGTCTTTGTTTTTTTTATTTTTGTTTTTTGTTTTTACAATCACACCATATTATTGTACCTTGCTTATACATCACCACGATTTATACATATCTATAATGATTTTTAAGAATCTTAAAGGATGAATGTGGGAATTAAGTTACCACAGTGACAAGGGCACTTACTACTAAAATATGAAGCCCTTAGTTTTGATTTCCATTCCCCAGATAGAACATCAGTGTATGGCCAAGAAAGCTTATAACTCCTGTGCTGACATTGGACACCTATTCATGATAAAAGTCTTGGAAAGATCAGGAATTCAAGGCCCATACCTAAACATAATAAAAACAATCTACAGCAAACCAGTAGCCAACATCAAAGTAAATGGAGAGAAGCTGGAAGCAATCCCACTAAAATCAGGGACTAGAAAAGGCTGCCCACTCTCTCCCTACCTATTCAACATTGTACTTGAAGTCCTAGCCAGAGCAATTAGACAACAAAAGGAGATCAAGGGGATACAAAAAGGCAAGGAAGAAGTCAAAATATCACTTTTTGCAGATGATATGATAGTATATATAAGTGACCCTAAAAATTCCACCAGAGAACTCCTAAACCTGATAAACAGCTTCAATGAAGTAGATGGATATAAAATTAACTCAAACAAGTCAATGGCCTTTCTGTACACAAAGGATAAAGAGGCTGAGAAAGAAATTAGTGAAACAACACCCTTCTCAATAGTCACAAAAAATATAAAATACCTTGGAGTGACTCTAACTAAGGAAGTGAAAGATCTGTATGACAAGAACTTCAAGTCTCTGAAGAAAGAAATTAAAGAAGATCACAGGAGATGGAAAGATCTCCCATGCTCATGGATTGGCAGGATCAACATTGTAAAAATGGCTATCTTGCCAAAAGCAATCTACAGATTCAATGCAATCCCCATCAAATTCCAACTCAATTCTTCCACGAATTAGAAAGAACAATCTGCAAATTCATCTGGAATAACAAAAAAAAAAAAAAAAAAAAAAACAGGATAGCAAAAACTCTTGTCAAGGATAAAAGAACCTCTGGTGGAATCACCATGCATGACCTAAAGCTGTACTACAGAGCAATTGTGATAAAAACTGCATGGTACTGGTATAACAAAAGAAAAGTAGACCAATGGAATAGAATTGAAGACCCAGGAATGAACCCACACACCTATGGTCACTTGATCTTCGACAAGGGAGCTAAAAGCATCCAGTGGAAAAAAGACAGCATTTTCAAAAAATGGTGCTGGCACAACTGGTGGTTTTCATGTAGAAGAATGTGAATTGATCCACTCCTATCTCCTTGTACTAAGGTCAAATCTAAGTGGATAAAGGAACTTCACATAAAACCAGAGACACTGAAACTTATAGAGGAGAAAGTGGGGGAAAGCCTCAAAGATATTGGCACAGGGGAAAAATTCCTGAATATAACAGCAATGGCTTGTGCTGTAAGATCGAGAATTGACGAATAGGACCTCATGAAACTGCAAAGCTTCTATAAGGCAAAAGACACCATCAATAAGACAAAAAGGCCACCAACAGATTGGGAAAGGATCTTTACCTATCCTAAATCAGATAGAGGACTAATATCCAATATATATAAAAACTCAAGAAGGTAGACTCCAGAAAATCAAATAACCCCATTAAAAAATGGGGCTCAGAGCTAAACAAATAATTCTCACCTGAGGAATACTGAATGGCTGAAAAATACCTGAAAAAATGTTCAGCATCCTTAATCATCAGGGAAATGCAAATCAAAACAACCCTGAGATTCCATCTCACACCAGTCAGAATGGCTAAGATCAAAAATTCAGGTGACAGCAGATGCTGGCGAGGATGTGGAGAAAGAGGAACACTCCTCCACTGTTGGTGCGATTGCAAGCTTGTACAAACACTCTGGAAATCAGTCTGGCGGTTTCTCAGAAAATTAGACATGGTACTACCGGAGGATCCCTCAATACCTCTCCTGGGTATATATCCAGAAGATGTTCCAAGTAGTAAGAAAGAAACATGCTCCACTAGGTTCATAGCAGCCTTATTTGTAATACCCAGAAGCTTGAAAGAACACAGATGCCCCTCAACAGAGGAATGGATACAAAAAATGCGGTACATTTACACAATGGAGTACTACTCAGCTATTAAAAACAAGGAATTTATGAAATTCCTAGGCAAATGGATGGACCTGGAGGGCATTATCCTGAGTGAGGTAACCCAATCACAAAAGAACTCAAATGATATGTACTCACTGATAAGTGGATATTAGCCCAGAAACTTAGAATACCTAAGATATAAGTTACAATTTGCAAAACACTTGAAACTCAAGAAGAAGGAAGACCAAAGTGTGGACACTTTGCCCCTTCTTAGAATTGGGAACAAAACACCCCCAATGGAGGAGCTAGAGAAAGTATCCAAAGAGCTAAAGAGATCTGAAACCCTATCAGAAGAACAACATTATGAACTAACCAGTACCCCAGAGCTCTTGACTCTAGCTGCATATGTATCAAATGATGACCCAGTTAACCATATATAGGGGAAGTTTATCCAAGCAAGTGCCTCTGAATGAACGGCCATGCATTTTTTCCAAAATTGCAACAGATGCAATGACTGAAATTTCTGATTAAAAGAAACTGAATAATTTTTGAAAAATGAACGAAGATATTAAAAAAAAAAAAGATTTTTAGAGATTGAGAATCTAACCCTCCCTTTTCACCAACTGACAGGTGCGTTGGGTAAAAAGTTAGATTCTGACAAATACTCTCAAGAATTTGATAAGCTGTTACACATATAGTAATTCATTGAAAACTACAATATACACTGTATATCACATGGATACTTTAGCAAAATAGATCATTATAGGCACCATGCACTTTTTATTTCAGTAAAATTAATGGATAAATAACTTAAAAAGTATCATAGAGTGTACAAAGAGTAAAATCTACACTACATATGAAGTTCTGATCAAAAAATTAGAGGAAGTTTTTGAACAAATCAAAATTAAACATTAAAATTTGTAGAAGTTCGGTAGAGTGAGGAAAATTCATAATTTTAAATATATGTGCCAGAAATTCAGAATATATAATATAAACAATGAACAACTCCAATTTAGGAATTAAGAAGGATGATATTTAAGTCTTAATAAAATGTTGCAAATTATTAATCGCCATATTAAAATCTATGAAACTGGTATAGGAAAACATATGAAAATGCAAGTTGTGGGACTTTTCTAAAAGTTAATAAAATAAAAAAAATATTATAGACAAGTTAACCAATAAATAAGATGAAAGTTACTAATATCAATAAATACTGAATTATCCTATACACATGGCGACGTCATTGGTGGTATCTTCAAGAATAGTCACCATCAGAGATATGTAGATCAAAGCCATAAGTATCACCTAATATCTGTTAATATGTTATTATTAAAATGCCAAAAATTTTAAATTAAAAAAATCTGATGGCAATGGCAAGAATGAGGGGAAAAGAAAGGCAGACTGTATATGTGGATATAAATTGTGTGCTTTGTTATGGAAGTATTTTTTTAATTAGCTTTTCATTGACATTTCCAATGCTATCCCAAAAGTCCCCCACATGCTCCCCCACCCACTCCCCCAACCACGCATTCCCACTTCTTAGCCCTGGTGTTCCCCTGTACTGAGGCATATAAAATTTGCAGGACCAATGGGCCTCTCTTTCCACTGATGGCCAACTAGGCCATCGTCTGATACATATGCAGCTAGAGACACGAGCTCCAGGGGGTACTGGTTAGTTCATAATGTTGTTCCACCTATAGGGTTGCAGATCCCTTTAGCTCCTTGGTTACTTTCTCTAGCTCCTCCATTGGGGGCCCTGTGATCCATCCAATAGCTGACAGTGAGCATTCACTTTTCTGTTTGCTAGGCCCTGGCATAGTCTCACAAGAGACAGTTATATATGGGTCCTTTCAGCAAAATCTTGCTAGGGTATGCAATGGTGTCAGAGTTTGGAAGGTGAATATGGGATGGAACCCCGGATATGGCAGTTTCTAGATGGTCAATCCTTTCATCTCAGCTCCAAACTTTGTCTCTGTATCTCTTTCCATGGGTGTTTTGTTCCCAATTCTAAGAAGGGGCAAAGTGTCCACACTTTTCTCTTCGTTCTTCTTGGCGTTCCTGTGTTTTGCACATTGTATATTATATCTTGGGTATTATAAGTTTCAGGATTAATATCCACTTATCAGTGAGTACATATCGTGTGAGTTCTTATGTGATTGGGTTACCTCACTCAGGATGATACCCTCCACGTCCATCCATTTGCCTAGGAATTTCATAAATTCATTCTTTTTAATAGTTGAGTAGTATTCCATTGTGTAAATGTACCACATTTTCTGTATCCATTCCTCTGATGAGGGGCATCTGTGTTCTTTCCAGCTTCTGGCTATTATAAATAAGGCTGCTATGAACAGAGTGGAGCATGTGTCCTTCTTACCAGTTGGAACATCTTCTGGATATATACCCAGGAGAGGTATTGCGGGATCCTCCAGTAGTACCATGTCCAATTTTCTGAGGAACCACCAGGCTGATTTCCAGATTGGTTGTACTACCTTGCAATCCCACCAACAATGGAGGAGTGTTCCTCTTTCTCCACATCCTCGCCAGCATCTGCTGTCACTGAGTTTCTGAACTTAGTCATTCTGAATGGTATGAGGTAGAATCTCAGGGTTGTTTTGATTTGCATTTCCCTGATGATTAAGGATGTTGAACATTTTGTCAAGTGCTTCTCAGCCCTTCAGTATTCCTCAGGTGAGAATTCTTTGTTTAGCTCTGAGCCCCATTTTTAAATGGGGTTATTTGATTTTCTGGAGTCCACCTTCTTGAGTTCTTTATATATATTGGATATTAGTCCCCTATTTGATTTATGATAGGGAAATATCCTTTCCCAATCTGTTGGTGGCCTTTTTGTCTTATTGATGGTGTCTTTTGCCTTGCAGAAGCTTTGCAGTTTCATGAAGTCCAATTTTTGTCAATTTTCGATCTTACAGCACAAGCCATTGCTGTTCTATTCAGGGATTTTTTCCCCTGTGCCCATATCTTCCAGGTTTTTTCTTACTTTCTCCTGTATAAGTTTCAGTGTCTCTGGTTTCATGTGGAGCTCCTTGATCCACTTAGATTTAACCTGAGTACAAGGAGATAGGAGTGGATAAATTCGCATTCTTCTACATAATAACCACCACTTGTGCCAGCACCATTTTTTGAAAATGCTGTCCTTTTTCCACTGGATGGTTTTTGCTCCCTTGTCAAAGATCAAGAGACCATAGGTGTATGGGTACATTTCGGATCTTCGATTCTATTCCACTGGTCTACAAGTCTGTCGCTCTACCAATACCATGCCCTTTTTATCACAATTGCTTTGTAGTAACGCTTTAGGTCAGGCATGGTAATTCCAGCAGAGTTTTTTTTTTTTTTTTTTTTTTTAAATCCTTGAGCAGAGTTTTTGCTATCCTAGGTTTTTTGTTATTCCAGATGAATTTGCAGATTGCCCTTTCTAATTCATTGAAGAATTGAGTTGGGATTTTGATGGGGATTGCATTGAATCTTTAGATTGCTTTTGGCAAGATAGCCATATTTACTATATTGATACTGCCAATCCATGAGCATGGGAGATCTTTCCATCTTCTGAGATCTTCTTTAACTTCTTTCTTCAGAGACTTGATGTTCTTATCATACAGATCTTTCACTTCCTTAGTTAGCGTCACACCAAGGTATTTTATATTTTTTGTGACTATTGAGAAGGGTGTTGTTTCACTAATTTCTTCCTCAGCCTGTTTATCCTTTGTGTACAGAAAAGCCATTGACTTGTTTGAGTTAATTTTATATCCATCTACTTCATTGAAGCTGTTTATCAGGTTTAGGAGTTCTCTGGTGGAATTTTTAGGGTCACTAATATATACTATCATATCATCTGCAAAAAGTGATATTGTGACTTCTTCCTTTCCCATTTTTATCCCCTTGATCTCCTTTTGTTGTCTAATTGCTCTGGCTAGGACTTCAAGTACAATGTTGAATAGGTAGGGAGAAAGTGGGCAGCCTTGTCTAGTCCCTGATTTTAGTGGGATTGCTTCCAGCTTCTCACCATTTATTTTGATGTTGGCTACTGGTTTGCTGTAGATTTCTTTTATCATGTTTAGGTATGGGCCTTGAATTTCTGATCTTTCCAAGACTTTTATCATGAATGGGTGTTGGATTTTGTCAAATGCTTTCTCCACATCTAACAAGATAATCATGTGGTTTTTTTCTTTGAGTTTATTTATATACTGTATTACATTGGTCGATTTCCATATATTGAACCATACATGCATCCCTGGAATGAATCCTACTTGGTCAGGATGGATGATTGTTTTGATGTGTTCTTGGATTCGGTTAGCGATAACTCTATTGAGGATTTTTGCATCGATATTCATAAGGGAAATTGTTCTGAAGTTATCTTTGTTGGGTCTTTCTGTGGTTTAGGTATGAGAGTAATTGTGGCTTCATAGATGAGTTGGGTAGAATACATTCTGGTTCTATTTTGTGGAATAGTTTGTGAAGAACTGAGGTTAAATCTTCTTTTAAGGTCGATAGAACTATGCACTAAAGCCATCTGGTCCTGGGCTTTTTTTGGTTGGGAGACTATTAATGACTGCTTCTATTACTTTAGGGGATACAAGACTTTTTAGATCATTAACCTGATCTTGATTTAACTTTGGTACCTGGTATCTGTCTAGAACCTTGTCCATTTCATCCAGGTTCTCCAGTTTGCTTGAGTATAACCTTTTGTACAAGAATCTGATGGTGTTTTGGATTTCTTCAGGATCTGTTGTTATGTCTCCCTTTTCATTTCTGATTTTGTTAATTAGGATGCTTTCCCTTTGCCATCTAGTGAGTCTGGCTAAGTTTATCTATCTTGTTGAGGTTCTCAAAGAATCATCTCCTCATTTGGTTGATTCTTTAAATAGTTCTTCTTGTTTCCACTTGGTCTATTTTGCCCCTGATTTTGATTATTTCCTGCTGTCTACTCCTCTTGGGTAAATTTGCTTCCTCTTTTCTAGAGCTTTTAGGTGTGTTGTCAAGCTACTAGTGTGTGCTCTTTCTAGTTTTTTTTTTTTTTTTTTTTTAAAGGCACTCAGAGCTATGAGTTTTCCTCTTAGAAATGCTTTCATTGTGTCCCATAAGTTTGGGTATGTTGTGGCTTCATTTTCATTAAACTCTGAAAAGTCCTTAATTTCTTCCTTTTTTCCTTCCTTGACAAAGGTATCATTGAGAAGAACGTTGTTCAGTTTCCACATGAATGTTGGCATTCTAATAATTATTTTGTTATTGAATATCAGCCTTAGTCCATGGGGATCTGATAGGATGCATGGGACAATTTCAATATTTTTGAACCTGTTGAGGCTTGTTTTGTGACCAATTATGTGGTCAGTTTTGGAGAAAGTACCATGAGGTGCTGAGAATGTATACCCTTTTGTTTTATGATAAAATGTTCTGTAGATATCTGTTAGATCCATGTGTTTCATAACTTCTGCTAGTGTCACTGTGTCCCTATTTAGTTTGTGTTTCCATGATCTGTCATTGGTGAAAGTGGTGTGTTGAAGTCTTCCACTATTATTGTGTGAGGTGCAATGTGTGCTTTGAGCTTTACTAAAGTTTCTTTAATGATTGTGGCTGCCCTTGTATTTGGAGCATAGATATTTAGAATCGAGAGTTCCTCTTGGAAGATTTTACCTTTGATGAGTATGAAATGCCCCTCCTTGTCTTTTTTGATAACTTTGGGTTGGAAGTCGATTTTATTCGATATTCAGAATGGCTACTCCAGCTTGTTTCTTAAGACCATTTGCTTGGAAAATTGTTTTCCAGGCTTTCATTCTGAGGTAGTGTCTGTCTTTTCCCCTGAGATGGGTTTCCTGTAAGCAGCAAAATGTTGGGTTGGGTCCTGTTTGTGTATCCAGTCTGGTAGTCTATGTGTTTTTATTGGGGAGTTGAGTCCATTGATATTAAGAGATATTAAGGGAAAGTAATTGTTGCTTCCTATCATTTTTGTTGTTAGAGTTGGCATTCTGTTCTTGTGGCTGTCTTCTTTTAGGTTTGTTAAAGGATTACTTTCTTGCTTTTTCTAGGACCTTGTATTTTTGTTTGTTTGTTTGTTTGTTTTTTTCTGTCGTTATCCTTTGAAGGGCTCGATTTGTGGAAAGATAATGTGTGAATTTGGTTTTGTCGTGGAATACTTTGGTTTCTCCATCTAAGGTAATTGAAAGTTTGGCTAGGTATAGTAGCCTGGGCTGGCATTTGTGTTCTCTTAGTGTCTGTATAACATTGTCCAGGCTCTTCTGGCTTTCATAGTCTCTGGTCAAAAATCTGCTGTAATTCTGATAGGCTTGCCTTTATATGTTACTTGACCTTTTTCCCTTACTGCTTTTAATATTCTATCTTTATTTTGTGCATTTGTTGTTCTGATTACTATGTGTCGGGAGGAATTTCTTTTCTGGTCCAGTCTATTTGGAGTTCTTTAGGTTTCTTGTATGTTCTTGGGCATCTCTTTCTTTAGATTTGGGAAGTTTTCTTCTATGGTTTTGTTGAAGATATTTGCTGGCCCTTTGAGTTGAAAATCTTCATTCTCAACAACTCCTATTATCCGTAGGTTAGGTCTTCTCATTGTGTCCTGGATTTCCTGGATGTTTTAAGTTAGGATCTTTTTGCATTTTGCATTTTCTTTGATTGTTGTGCTGATGTTCTCTATGGAATCTTCTGCACCTGAGATTCTCTCTTCTAACTCTTGTATTCTGCTGCTGATGCTGGCATGTATGGTTCCAGATTTCTTTCTTAGGATTTCTATCTCCAGTGTTCCCTCACTTTGGGTTTTCTTTATTGTGTCTACTTCCCTTTTTAGGTCTAGTATTCTTTTGTTCATTTCCATCACCTGTTTGGATGTGTTTTCCTGTTTTCTATAAGGACTTGCAACTCTTTAGCAGTTTTCTCCTCTATTTCTCTAAGTGAGTTATTAAAGACCTTCTTGATGTCTTCTACCATCATCATGAGATATGCCTTTAAATCTGGGTCTAGGTTTTCAAGTGTGTTGGGGTGCCCTGGACTGGCTGAGGTGGGAGTGCTAGGATCTGATGATGATCAGTGGTCTTGGTTTCTGTCAGTAAGATTCTTATGTTTGCCTTTCACCATCTGGTAAACTCTGGAGTCAGTTGTTATAGTTGTCTCTGGTTAGAGCTTGTTCCTCTCTTGATTCTGTTATTCTCTACCAGCAGACCTGGGAGACTAGCTCTCTCCCGAGTTTCAGTGGTCAGATCACTCTCTGCAGGCAGGCTCTCCTCTTTCAGGGAAGGTGCACAGATATCTTGCATTCAGGCTTGCCTCTTGGCAGAAGATGAAGGCCCGAAACAGGACCTGTCCCAGAAGCTGTTAGCTTCTGTAGTCCACACGTTCACCTTTGCAGACTAGTCTAGGTAGAGCCTGGGAACCAAGATGTCTCCTGCAGATGCTCTGGCAATTCTCTCCCAAGCCGGTTGGACACCTCCCCTCCTGCAGGGAAGGTGCCCGGATGTCTGGACCCCAAAAAGGGGGCTGCTTCAGAAATTTTGTGGCTCCCGCCTGTCCCAGAAGTTGTTAGCTTCTGTAGTCCACACTCTCACCTCTGCAGACTAGTCTTGGTGGAGTCTGGGAACCAAGATGTCACCTGCAGTTTCTTTAGCTATGGGAATTTTTTTAACAAGATAAATTAGAAATGTGATTCCATTACCCCACTTTTGTGTTTATATTGAAAGAAATGAAAACAATCATCCAAAGAAGACCTGAACCCCAACACTCACTTGCAGTATCATTCACCACAGAGCCTGTGTGTGCTGATGGATAAAACTAATGTGAGCTTGGGTGATACAGACAGAGGTGCACAGGCAAAGTCCTCAGCCTCTAAGAGTTAGGCACACAAACATGTGAATGTCCACAGATACGGAGGCAGGGATACTTGGATGAAATGCTCATCCTCTGATGATAAAGGGAGTCCTGTTACCTATAGCAACAGATGGAAGGATGGAGGAAGAGCATGCTGAGGCAATCCAAAGTGGCAAGTGGCTGCATAGATGATAGAAGCCTGGAATGTACACATCATAATTTCATATAGGCAATAGGAAATCCTCAAAACTCACAGAACCAGGCATGCCCAGTCTCTTGGAATACATAGAAATTACATGGATCGTGAAAAATGGAGAGATGTTGGACTAAGGTCAAATATAAAACTATAAAATGTCTATGCTCTGGAGACCTGGTCCAGAACATGTGGACATGGGGTTTTCACATATCTCTCATTAGTCATTACTTTTATTTCAATATTCATACACTAGTTTTGTTTTGTCATTACATTCACATGAAGTGGAAACTTCAAGGTTCTTAAGGAAAGTCAGTTGTGTTGGATGGTGTTTTCCTGGGGCAAATATGCTAAGGGGTGATTTCCTGGAATGGACACAGGTGAAAGACTAAGGCAGACTGGTAAAGGAACATTTCATTGAAGCAGACACAGGTAAAAAGAGATTCTGATAAAGCAAGCACATGAAAAACAGTTGATGGAGGATTCCTTGCTAACAACATATATGTATTGGTCAATCTTACATAGTTGAGTTCTTTTTGTCAAAAGTCCATAGAGAGAAACTACTACAACAACAACAACAACAACAACACACACACACACACACACACACACACACACACACACACACACAAAACTTCTGTGGTGTATAGCAGCTTCTTGCTGCTTCTGTGAACTCAGACATGTTGGCAGAGTGATGTCAGCTGAGACAGATGTATGTGCTAAGGCAAGACACATGCTGAGGCAAGACCTGTGGAGGACATGTGATTTTTGGAGAGAATATAAATTTAACTCTATGGATAGTGATGGAGGCTGAACTAGGCTTGCTTATAGAGCTAGCTATGCAAGCAGTGCTTATTGGTCTCAAGTCTTCATTGCTCTCCACTTCACTGGGAGAGACACATCCAAGAACTTCTCCTAACATTCTTTCTGCTTCCTCTTGATCTGTGCCAAGGCTGAGTCCAAGATGTCTCTGCTAGGGAGTGCTACTGCTGCTGATTCCTCTTTGCCAACCTGACCAAATTGGACTGCTGATATTATCTGTGAAATATTTGTGAGTAAATCCATCTGTTGCTGCTGATTTCCTGGCAACACAGATAGAAATTGCTCCCAAGAATCCATTCTAAAAAGGTTCACTTTCCCCATATTCTTTCTTTTCCATACCTCTGGTAGGGAGTAGGCTAGAAGTGACGTTAAAGCATTTAACAAATATCAATAAAAGTAGGCATTTGAAAAAAAATTGTAGTTACATTCACCCTGTAGCTCATTCTTTCTGTATTCATTCTACCTTTCTTTCTTGTCCATAGAATTTTTGAGTCCTTAAAAAGAAAGAAAAGAACAACAAAGCAGACAAAAACCAAAACCCTGCAGGACTAATTTTTGCTGCCCAGAGTTTCATGAAAACATGGCCTTCCTCTGGAGAGTGGTAGACTTCAGTCCTTCCCAGTGGTGCATGTTCTCATTACTCTCATGATCACTTGCACAGTTGACATGTATGGTTATGTAAGAAAAGGATTCTTCTGGTAACTTAACAAAAAGAGGAACTTCTAGGTGATCCCATGGAATTAGAATTCTGGCTGCCATGGAGACTTAGTCTTAACTTTGTATATTATTTTCACAATTTTGGGGCAGTATGTCTTCCCCTTTAGCCATTTGATCATTTTACTCTCTATTTTAAAGCCAGGCATTAAAATGTGATCTTATCTAGATTGCCTATTTAATTATATATAGTAAACATTTTTATGGAAATATTTGGAATCTCTGTAGTGCTTAGACCATCCTTTATCATACACACATACAAACTTCATTAAATAAGCAGATGAAACTATGTTGTAATAAACATGAATATGTATGTATAATATACATAGTATTAAAAGTCTTATGTCTTAAATATATATTTAAATTGATTATAAGCAAATTGAGTAGACTTTGTCCAGAATAATTGGTGGTAGAAAAGTTTCAAATATTAGATTTTTTTTTATCCTGGAGAAAAGCTTTAAGTTTAGATATAAAATTTCTCTATGTTCATGCAATTGTGGAACACATAATCTAGTCTACCAATTATTTATAAAATGCTCTTAGAGCACCCATATTTGACCTTGACTCATGAAAATGGTCATTTGTATCATTTTTTGCTCATGGCTTCACATTCAAAAAGTTTCTGACCTTTGAGCACCTTTGCATTTTTAGAATAGAGACATGCATCCCAGCTAATGGTGTACTTAGCCCATACCAGTATTGATTTCTCAGAAATGTGGTAAATTTCTTTTATCATAAAAATGATAATGGATCAGGAAAATGAATAGTTACATGTAAATAGTACTAAATATCTAAGCATGCATTATATCTTATTTAGCCAACTAATCTCCATAATATGATTAAAATAATATATCTATTTAAATCATATATAAATACAGTTTAGAAAGATAAACAATGCATGGAAAATCCCCTGAAGAGAATGGACTCTGTGATATGCTGGCTGGGGCTCCCCAGTATTAGGCAATAATTGCATATTATAATTTCACTTTTCTTTAGAATCTAGGCTGTTAGTATGCCAAGGCCTTTCCCACTGTCTGTGTAATAAGTTGCTGTGACAAGTCTCCTTTTTCAATGTAGTCTGTAATGCATTTACTGGCTGTGCCATGAAAGCGATTTTGCTTCCACAGCAATTCTTATTAAAGTGCACATTTGTCTGGAGATCCTGCTGGGTCTTCATGATTTATGAATATGATTCTGACAGATGACTATATTGTATTCATATTTGAAAGTGAATTAACAGTTAGAATAATTGTAATGCTAGCATAATTGTGACATATGTCTGTTGGATAAAATCTCACTTTGAAATCCCTGTTTGAACCCCGCCTCAAAGTGTCTATCTCAGCAAAGAGTCATTAGTGGATCACAACATATATTACTTCCTTACCTTGGTGCCATATCTTGATGATTTTACAAATCTGTCCACTCTTTTCATCTCACAGTATTGTCCAAAGGGCACGTTTCTGCCTTGTTCCCTGACTCTCAGAGAAAAAGCTGAGTGGATGTGAAGGGGCAGTCTTCCTAGCATCATTCCAGGTGTGATTCATGGCACATACTCATGAGGCATAGCTTCAGTAGGTTGGACTCTATGGCAGGAACTAACAAACAGAATAAATACAGAGATGCAAAATGATGTCACTGTGAGCTGTAATATTAAGGCAGATTATACCGCCTATACTGGTCCCCCAAATTAAGCGCGCGCACACACGCACACACACACACACACACACACACACACACACACACACACACACATTTGAGCACTTTTCATTAATTATCATGAGATAATCCTGTAACAGTGTTGTAGGACTGCACATGTATTGTATTCACAACAATGACTAATACATCTTCTTTAAGAAAATTTAGAGCAAAATAAGAACAGTTTTCAAAATAAATGTTATTTTTCTTTTATTTTTGAGATTATAATACAATTTTATTTCTCTTTCCCTTTCCTTCTTCTTAACCCTCCAACATAATTCTCCTTGCTCTTTCAAATTCATGGCCTCTTTTCCATTAATTATTGCTGCATGCATATATATGTGAACACCCATATACATATATTCCTAACATGAATAATCTAACATA
Source organism: Mus musculus (assembly GCF_000001635.26). NCBI lineage: Eukaryota > Metazoa > Chordata > Mammalia > Rodentia > Muridae > Mus > Mus musculus. The sequence continues at coordinate 86,120,953 of NC_000084.6, forward strand.
CACAACCCGTTAAATCTGTGTAATATTGCTTGTCTGTATGTTTTCAGGAATGAGCATTGATGTTAGATAGCCAGTTGATAAAGAAAATGATATCTAACCTTAATAGAATCACCAGAAATGACTTTATAAATCATTGTTATTTTTAAACTAAAGTGAAAATAGAGAGGGAAAACGCTGGGGTCAAAAGATATAAACATGAAAGCAAATAGAGAGTGTATACACAAGGCATAGGCAGAAGGCTTAAGCCAAATGAAGAGTGGGTGAATGGGCAAAATCAAAGCCAATGCTTTTCCAATGGGGAAAATGTCCAATAAGACAGGACCTTAAAACATGGGTTATAGGAAAAAATATGGGGTACACCAAAGGGTAAAGGCTTATTTAGGAGGAGGAGGATTAGGGGGAGGGTGGGTGGGGTGGGGTGGCCAAATCTAAGGAAACATTATGGATCCTTTTAATATCTACTGGTTTGTACAATGATTTAAAATATAATCTATATATTGTTGTAAAGGGAAATAATCTGCATGGTTGGACAATATTACTTCCAGAAGACATGAACATCTTAGTTGCAGGCACAGGATATCTAACACAGAAGCACTCAAAACCACAGGGACTGTTGCCATTACATTATTTTGTTTTGTTTTGTTTTGTTTTTTCCACTATGACTAAACGATAAAGATACTACTCACTCTGATACAGGACACTGAGAAACCAAACTCAAAGTAAAAGAAAAATCTCTCCCCACTGGCTAGCTCAGATAATGCCATAAGGCACTACTCAAACTGCTGGAGGAGGAAAGACATCAATAGGTTTACCCAGCATTGGACTCTGCATGCTACTACTGACCAACAGCAAGTTGTACCCGCTGGTACAATTGTGGCATGAAATTCATGGGGGTAACCACCTGCTTTCTGATTGGATATGAAGCATGCTTCACAGGAGAGATTTTAGACCTGCTATTATAACTTTGTCACAAGCTCATAACTGGAGAGACGATAGAGACTGGTTGGGGGAACCTGCTGATGTTGTTTTGTTAATTGCTTAGACTGTCAAGCTGTGTCATAAATATTGATGTTGTGTTCAGCGAAGCTGGATTAGTGGGTGTTGCGGAGATTCATACATCATGTAGTGAAAATAAACTCTAAATATTCACATGTGGGTGGAACATCTTTGTAAACTACCCTCCACTAAGGTTCAGAGAACTTCATGGATGGGGAACAGAATGAATGTAAGAGAAAAAGTATGGGAAGGAAGGAGTGAGATGCTGGTTCCCAGACACAACATGGCTACTGCATACACCACAGAAACTGTGTCAACCCATACAAGACCTGAACAAAATCATCTAGTGAAAATTATAACCACTTAGAAGCAATTCCTATATGAGGAGCTATTGGGAACAGATGTCTGTGGGAAGGGGATTTGTTCTCCTTTGACAATGCAGCCTCTTGCACTGGAGGTTGTCTCATGTCTCAGTGGATGGCCTCATGCATATATATGGACAGCACTACTCATACTTGGGTTATTAACAATACAACTGATAAACAAATCTTGGAGGGATTGTGTTGAGGGGGAGTCGGAGTGAGCATGTAGATATGTAGTAGTGGATGCATATGGTCAATACATATTGGAAAATGAATAAGACATCTAAAGAATAAATATGAAAATGTATTTTTGTTTCTTATTCCTAGTTCAAAGTGTTCATTCACATAATTTTGTACTTATAATACCTTTCAACAATATTATTAAAGAGTTTACTGGTTTTACATGGATTCATGATATAATATATTTTAAGGTTATCATCAGAATTCTACAAGAGAAAGTAGAACATTCTGGATTGTCATCATACTTACTATACTTACAAAATCAAAATGATTCTTTAAATGGAAATACTTATGCTTTAAAGGATGATAAAATAAAATACTTTTAAAGGATTACATCTGAATAGTTCTCTGTTTTTAAACCTCTGTGCCAGCATATGCAAAAAAAAAAAAAATGGAGCCACAATAAACCCCTTAGCTCATTAAATTTGGAGAATTCCTTTCAAATAAGAGGAAGTTCCCTTTGTGTCCCCTCTAAGAAGTATATGCTCTGCCACTAGATGGTGGCATGAAGTTATGCAACCTTACTGTCCCATAAAGACAGATATCCTAAGTAGGTTTATAACCTGAGAAGGTGCTTGTACATGAAAGGCTACATTATTTTATTTTAAATGAATCTCTACTAGTTATATACAATTACAGCTAATTCCATATCTGTATATATTAAATTGACCTGTAGAATAAACTTAAATAGAAAGAGTTTAAAATGTTCACTAAGTTACATTTCAACCATAATTATACATATTTGTACTACAGTTATACTACTAATTCAGTATGGTAACTTATCCTTTACATGGCACCGAGAAAATCTATAAAGAAGTTGGAATTAAAACATGGCAGAGACCTAGTTTCAGTTGAAACAGTAGAGTTAGTTTAAGGGCCAATGATGGTCCAGGACTCTCATAGATAATTTCTTTCCATTATTGTCATTTATAGACACAAAACCTCCCAAAACTCTGTTATCTAATATTCACATGCAACCTAGGGATTCAGAAACAATATTAAACAATAAAATTATTTAAAATTGTGACACCAAAAAGGCAACAACATATATATTTAAAGTGCTTAAATAATGAATAATCAATTTTTATCAATATTTTAAAAATCTCTTTAGACTTTAAAATTATTTACATCACACACACACACACACACGCACACACACGACACTATCTTCTTCACTTTAAATAGGGCAAACAGAATGAATGTAAACAGATAAAACTATGGATAATGTAAATGAAACAGCAATTCACTTAGATACAGTTGAATGATAAAAACAGTCTCATGTTCATACTTACCATGAACTTGAAAGCCAGAAAAACAAACTTATTTTACCCAACGTACTTATAGAATACATGTTGTGAAAAATGGCATTGTTTGGTTTTGGTCTCAGGGACAAGGGACTGAGGTGCACGTTTTACAAACCAAAGCAGACCTGGCATCCAGGCTTTCCTAATAAACCTTAGTCCCTACCTGACCACCCTGACCCCAACCTTAAACTTTGCAGCAGCCCAGGATCTGGGCTGCTGTTCTGCCAGAAGCTAGCTCTTTCTTATATAAACTAGATATTTGGCCTCCTCCTCATCCTCATCCTCCTCCCGTTCTTCTTCTTCTTCTTCTTCTTCTTCTTCTTCTTCTTCTTCTTCTTCTTCTTCTTCTTCTTCTTCTTCTTCTTCTTCTTCTTCTTCTTCTTCTTCTTCTTCTTCCTCTTTCTCTCTCTCTCTCTCTCTCTCTCTCTCTCTCTCTCTCTCTTTCTTTCTTTCTTTCTCTCCATGTACCTTCTCTCTCTTCCCATCCCCACACATTTATCCATGGTGAATTCCCTGGCCTAAGTCCTAAGGAACTCTACCCAGAGAAGCTACCCAATAAACCTCTCTTTAATATAATATAATCTGGTTCAAATTGGCTCTTTTCACAGATGACACGTAAATAACCTATCAAGCATGAATAACTATTGTAGGATACGTGATCATACCCAAGACTGTGTTATTTACTGAAACACCTTTCTAATTGTAGTGTGGCTCTGCCCTTAGTACACACTTTTAGCCCCACACAATGAAGTTAAAGTTAATTTTTAGAAGGAAGCAATAATGTTTGAAAGTGATGTCTAATTGAGTGTCAGAAATTGTGGTAAATTAGAATAGGATATACCCAACTCTCAGAAGACAAAAGGGGGTGAAAGAGGCAACTTAAGAGAAAACAGCACAAAGAGAAAGGAGGAAGACATTTTTACCAGGACAGTTATACAGAGCCAGAGATTGCAGAGGAGAATGACTAGACACACAGGTAAAGACAGAACAAGCCAGAGAATGAGAAGGAGATAGAAGATTATAACAGATTGCCAGAGTTAGTTTGAAGTTAAGCAGAGCGAAAGGTAAGAGGCCAAGGGAGAAGCCATTTTAAATCAGTGTAGAAGAGTTTGAGCTCCAGCAGCTGGCCTGATCAGCCAATAAGAATTCAGGAAGGGCTAGGAAGGATGAGCTTATTCAGCAGTAAGTCTAAGAGGCAGAAAACATTCTAAGCCTAGATAAGATTTTTAAGTAGGCTTGAAGCTTCCAGGACTAGGCCTTGGTAGGCAGACCGAGGCAGAGAAGACAATTCCATCCGGCGAATAAAAGTTACTTTTACAAATAACTATTTTATAAGGCCTCCAGAAAAGCAATTTTCCTGTATTTATACACATTGGCACAAATATTCCTATGAAATAGTAAAGATGGGCAGGCATACACATGAGATAAGTTAGTTCAATTTTCCAATGATGCAACATAAATAGAACTGCACCCTCCCCCCAGAAGAATCTAATTCCATTCAACAGACCATACTAGAGACACTTGTTGAGAAGAAAACCTCCAAGGGGGTTATGGCGAGGGGGTGATGGAGGGGAATGAGGGAAAGAACTACTAAAATTCATTATATAAGCATACGAGACTGTCAAAAAGTATCTATATCTATCTATATATGTGTGTGTGTATACACACACACACACACACACACACACATATATATGTATGTATGTATGTATGTATGTATGTATGTATGTATATAATTTCAAGGTAAGAAAAATAAAGAATATAGAATAAAATAAGAAGTAGGAACAAAATGTGCTAACATCCTCTGGCCATAGTAGATTATGTGAAATGATTCAATGCAGAACAGTGATACTGAGATAAGATGGACAGTGTGATGCTGCAGATGTAAATGCATGACATGTGAGTGGTGTTTTGTAGCTTAGCATTTCTACTTTACATGCACATGGGACTAAATGAAGGGGGTGCTCCCTGCCTCCATGCTATGAAGAAGACAATGTGGTAGGCAGAGATCCAACAGCAAATGTTATGTTGCTGAAATATTTCAGAAGAGTTAATACTATAAATATGATTTCCCTTAATTTTGGCAAAGACATTTTTAATGTATTAAAGAAGCGATTTCCTAAAATCTGGAAAATAGTTCTCCTTTTCATATACTCTAAGTTCAATAGCTTGGTTCTACAGAATATCGGCAGCATTCTTTAAGGCTCACACTGACTAATGGATGATTTGAAATTTTTCCAAAGAGAAAGAAGTCACCTGCCACTCAAAAACTCCAATCAACAAAATGTTTTTATAATAGTAATATCCCTATATAGGAGTGAACACATTTAAATATCTGGATCGTGATTATCTTATTTTCTTGCAGTCTTTATGTAAAGTAAATTGTGAAATTTTTATAGAGACAGATTTTATGATGTAAGAAAATTATTGAGAATATAGATATTTCCCATTGGGACCCATACTTGTGATATCATGGATGTCTTTAGGGGCACGTCCTTTAAATATTGTCACATAGTGATACAGTGGGGATTAGAATTTCACCCCACATATTGTGTGAGGATCCTGTTTACCTCACAACTCACATCTTTAAGAGTCACTGATTTCATTCCCAAACCTACATACATGTTTGCCTTATTGGGTTCTTTCTTGAGTTCTGCTTCACATCCTGTGCTCAAACTTCATCTAACTTTTAAAACTTGGGTTATTGTGTGTACATTTTCATAAGCACAGTTACAAATGATCATCAACTATTTTGTTCTGACAAGTATATGTATGTGGTAGTCATTCTTTTCTATTTATAGCTGTAACCCATGGCTTAAATACATTAATCAGTATTTAGAAAATTTACCAATTCTGATGACAGACATTCAGATTATGCCCAAACCTTTCAATTTTTCCTCATCTCCTTGGGCTTTGGTGTTAAAATTAACATTCCAAAGCCTGAAGTTTGGTGAAGGAGTGCATTAAGGACATTAGAGCCACTTTTGGATGAACCCATGAGGGTGAGCAACACCCTGAGTTCTCTCTCCCTTGTGTGCTATGAGATTAAAGTGAGAAAGTGAGTAACTTTCTCTATGCTAAGAAATAATGCCCTAACAGGAAACTGAATAAGCTGAGCCCTGGAAACTGAACATCCCTGCAAACACCAAGTACTTCAAATTTCCCAAATGTATTTTCATTTCTATGATAAAAAAAAATATCATGCACTTGAATATGGTAATAAGTAAGGGTGGGCTTTTCTGAAGTGGTGGTTAAGGTTCCCCATTTAGAATACAAACTCAACTATTAAGTTTGTACTTACGCCTGAACGACTTGGCTATTTGAGATAGTTAACCCAAATTACCTTGCTGTCATTTTAGTTATCGATCAAAGCTGGACAAGAGGATGATACAATTTTGATTGAGAACATTATTAGAGAAGGTAATTGATACTTATGTGTATTGATGCCACAGAACCAGTGATATCCATTAACAACCGAACCTTAAAATTAACATTATTCTATTATTCTCCATCACAGAATCAGAATGTAAGTGTGTCCCTCACTAATTCATTGAGAAAACACAACTTTTATGTGCAAGTCATAATGCTGCTCAAAATTGTGATGTAACTTGAAATTTAATTCAAGGATATTAATACAGAAAAATAATGAATCCAAAATGATTTGTTTAGTTTTTATCTTCAAAGTAAACTATGAATATATAAGTCTCTGAAGAAGAATGCAGTAAGGTGGATGAATAATTACTCTGCACAGAAAGAAATGAGGACTATGACATTTCTTTTTTTTTTTTTTTCCATTTTTTATTAGGTATTTAACTCATTTACATTTCCAATGCTATACCAAAAGTCCCCCATATCCACCGACCCCCACTCCCCTGCCCGCCCACTCCCCCTTTTTGGCCCTGGTGTTCCCCTGTACTGGGGCATATAAAGTTTGCAAGTCCAATGGGCCTCTCTTTCCAGTGATGGCTGACTAGGCCATCTTTTGATATATATGCAGCTAGAGTCAAGAGCTCCGGGGTACTGGTTAGTTCATAATGTTGTTCCACCTATAGGGTTGCAGATCCCTTTAGCTCCTTGGCTACTTTCTCTAGCTCCTCCATTGGGAGCCCTATGATCCATCCATTAGCTGACTGTGAGCATCCACTTCTGTGTTTGCTAGGCCCCGGCATAGTCTCACAAGAGACAGCTACATCTGGGTCCTTTCAATAAAATCTTGCTAGTGTATGCAATGGTGTCAGCGTTTGGATGCTGATTATGGGGTGGATCCCTGGATATGGCAGTCTCTACTCTACATGGTCCATCCTTTCATCTCAGCTCCAAACTTTGTCTCTGTAACTCCTTCCATGGGCGTTTTGTTCCCAAATCTAAGGAGGGGCATAGTGTCCACACTTCAGTCTTCATTCTTCTTGAGTTTCATGTGTTTAGCAAATTATATCTTATATCTTGGGTATCCTAGGTTTGGGGCTAATATCCACTTATCAGTGAATACATATTGTGTGAGTTTCTTTGTGAATGTGTTACCTCACTCAGGATGATGCCCTCCACGTCCATCCATTTGGCTAGGAATTTCATAAATTCATTCTTTTTAATAGCTGAGTAGTACTCCATTGTGTAGATGTACCACATTTTCTGTATCCATTCCTCTGTTGAGGGGCATCTAGGTTCTTTCCAGCTTCTGGCTATTATAAATAAGGCTGCTATGAACATAGTGGAGCATGTGTCCTTATTACCTGTTGGGGCATCTTCTGGATATATGCCCAGGAGAGGTATTGCTGGATCCTCCGGTAGTACTATGGAGGACTATGACATTTCAAGGAACACTGTTAAACTGAGTGTCTTTCAAAATTAATATAGGTTTCAAGGCAAGGACTTCTCCTATCAAATTACCATTTCGTGTTAATGGTGTCAAAATCATTTTGTGGTAGCTGTGTCTATTCCCGTTACTGTTGGTTTTGTGGCATTTGTTCAAGGTTTCTCATTTTGTCCCTTCCTCTCTGATACCATTGCTACCAACTTTCCTGTCCACTGAGCAATGAGCTTTCATTCTCTCCTAATGACTAGAAGTGCTAAAAACAATTATTACCCACTCCTTGTGTTTTGATAATATTTTCTGCTGATTGGATGCTGTTTCTTCATGCACTGTGGACCAATGATTAGTGACTGGCAAGCCAAGACAGAGACAAAAATAATTGTCTCTCATTTCTCCCTTCTCCTTTTCTCCTGCTTTCTTCCTCTTCCTTCTTCTCCTCCCATCTGCCACTGTCCACCACAAGGTTTGTGTGTGTCAAAATTCCAGAAGTGTAGCAATTATGACGCATAGTTTTTTAACAGAAACAGTGCCAGGAGCCGTTTATGAAAGGCTAACAGGTAGCCTTCCTAGATGTGGCCCATGCTTTTGCAAGGACTAAGATGGGTGTGTACTGAGAGGCAAGGTCTAAAAGAGACTATCTCAGGATTGCATTTTGCAGCAGATGGGGCTTTCCTGTCATTATTAAATTAATATAACAATCTTTGACCTTAAGCATACCTTATTGAGCAGATTTCTAATAGATGAACATAAAGATCAACTTTCAAAATTAATGCTGTTTAGATGGATTAATGACTTTATAGGATTTCTGACTTGATCATAGGAGAACAGTTTTAAGAGTTGGTTTTAGTTGTTTTGCTAGGAAGATGTAGTAAAGTTAAAATAAAGAGTAGAGTTTGCCCACCCACCTTAATAGTAAGTAAAGAGTATATAATAAGAAATGCAATGATCTTTCATAATTACACTAAATAGAGATAGTGGGACAAATTTGTGTTCAAGGAAAAAGAATTCAGGTTAAAGGATGAAGCCATAGGTGTGCACTATGATAAGGCAAAACCATGTGAATACTGTTGACTTGAATTTATAATGAGTTTACAGAATGAAACTGTTCTTTGAACTTGTTATTGAAACCTTTCTGAAACTCCTCCTTTTAGTAACATATATGAGGTAATTCTTTCTTTCATAGATAACTTTTGGTCTAAAAGCTTCAAATAGTGAAAAGTGAAAAAGAAAGATAGTGCAGTCATGTTTCCTTTACCCAGTGTGTATGTGTCTGTGTAGTGACATCTTTCCTTTTCTTTTCCTCTCTGATTTAAAAAAGAGTCAACAAGCTCCCTGACCAGAAATAGGAATGCTAGCAATAAATCCTTTCACTTAATTCCCCACTGCTCAACAGCATATGTTACTTGCCAGATAATAGTGCTTATTTAAGCACAAGTAATAAAGAGTTAAGTTTTTAGCATGGAATAGTAAGAAAGACTTAAAAGGCCAGAGATCATCAATCTTTTGACCTATGTCCCATGTTGTATCCCATTTCAACCCTTCCAGCTGGGCAGCCTCCTAGCCAACAGGTTCAGAAATTACTAATGCTATAAGATGGATTTCCTCAGGCCAATTCACAAAGAAAAAGTTGGCACATTGACTTTAAATTTCCAAGTTAGTAATATTTTTTCAAAGTTAGTAAAACTTTGTTACACACACACACACACACACACACACACACACACACACACACACACACATCTCTAAAGAAATACACACCCAAAACAGAATTGTTTAAAGTAGTTGGCTTTGTGTATGCTGCACCAAAGACCTTTTTAATTAAAATGTTGTTGATGGTGAGTTACTATGTATAACAGTTTGAAAATGAACAACCAAACTATCTACATGCATGTTGTGATGGTGAATAAGTGGAAGTACCCAAGGAACATATAACTGTGCAGGGGGTTCTTATTAAAATTCTCCAAGAAAGAAGCCCAGACTGTCTTACTCTTTTGTACTTTGTGGTACTATGAACAGGACTAGTGTGAGTACCAAGAAATGTTACATAATATCACCTAAGATGCAAAGAAATATCAGATAAGAGGGAGCAATTATATTCTGCTTTTGTCTTCTTTCCTGTATGAGCAGCTCTATCTGTGAGACATTATAATTTATGACTCTGTGCATATCTACTTTTTGTCTGCATAAATGTGAAATGTATAAAATAATTACCGATGTATAAACATGAGCCTACTTTTCAAATATCTGTCTTGGTGATTAGTAAATCATTTGCATCTACAAGATCAGTTATTTTTCAGATTCACAACTTTTATTTCAGTGATTTTTGCTTCAGTTTTTTTCTAGACATGCAACTCATTTTGTGTGCAAGTTGTGCTTAGAAGACCTGACATTTATATTTTTTTAGACTGTTGTTTCCTATCTTCCATGAGTTTTCAGAAAACTCCTTGAGGTGATTTTCATAGGATTAATCTAGATTTCTTTTTTTTTCTATTCATTAATTTATTGTGAAAACTAATGAAAAGCTCAATACAGTCAAAAGCTGCATATGGATAAAGAGAGTCTCACAAAGCTTCACCTTGAACTCTCTAGTATGTGATGTCTGGAGAAAGAATCATGTTCTGTGGGTTTGGGCCAGGAATAGTTGTCTATGCTCTGGTGAATGGTCTCACATGCCATGTTCACATATGTAGAACTAATTGGCATTAAGATACATTTTTTAAGAGAAGAAGACAATGGGAAGCTGCAAGAGGAACATTTTGAAGGAAGGACTGGAGGGAATTAGATATATAATGACTGTCATTATAGTAAGGACACATTTTTCAGATAGTGACTTGATAGATTAATTAGGAAAATCAAAATGATTTTCTTGATATAGATATGCTTACTCAAATATTTTTATGATGACTTAGGGTGGCATATGCAAAGTATACAGATATTAGTGAAAATATAATGTGGTAAAAATACAAGTTCTCTCAAATATGTATGCAATTGTATGTAATTCTCATCCACATCCAAGCAAGATTTGTCCTGACATCAGCTAAGTTATTCTGAAATATTTTTTATGAACAGTATACAAATGGCATTTAAGCAAGGTTAAAAGATTTTTAAAATCACCAGTTTTAAGAAACTTGAAACTTGAGATAACACTAATATATCAATAGTCTTTTTGGAAAGAAATTTAGAAAGCAATTTCAATATAACATGATAAATTGATGTTCTAGACACTGGAAAATTGTTTGCTATTTTAAAGAAATTTAATCATATATTTACTACACAGGACTGGCTACTGTAATCCTAAACCTTTTTTTTTTCTTTTTTTTCAGAGAAATAAAAATGTATTCCTGTGCAAACACTTGTGAATGTAAGTTGACAGAAAATGTACTGGGGATATCCTAAAATTGGTAGCAAGAATCTATTTTCCTGCCCCTCAGTAGGTAAAGTAATAAACACACAGTGGTTCACAGTTATCATAGAAAACTGCTTAGTAGCAAGAAGAAATGGATGTGAGTAGGCACACACACTTGGTAAGACACATAGGATATTATTGTAAGTGAAATGTCTTGTCTCAGAGGCTCATGTGCTATAGGATTCCATTTGTGTTCACAAGATTGCCAAAGCTGGACATGAAAAGTTAAAGTCATGGTGGCCAAGTGCTAAAGCAGTGTAGGGGAAGATGAAGATGGCAGTAGGGACATTTTATGTTATCACAATGTGATGATGAGAAGCACTTCCAACAAGGTACACAATTCTAACCATGTGCACACAGTGTGGTAAACTAAACTTCCTGGCTTAACTACCATTCTCTAGCTATGTACATTATGAGCACACGAGAAAACATTATCAGCAAACTCAGAAGCAGTTACTTGACTGTGAAACTTTCTATGCATAATCACCTCAAAGTGAAAAGTTGATGATATAAATATAGGGCAACAATAAACCACATCCTTATTCTCAGTTAATAGGAAAGATGTAGGGAGTAAAATAAAATATGTAAGCTTATTGAGTTTACAAGTGCAAACACATGCATTTTAATTCTACAAAGTTAATCTGATTTATGTCTTTATAACACATAAAATACTTTTAGGGACTGACAAAACAGATTAGCAGTTAAGAGCATGTAGTGCTCTGACAATGGACCCAAGTTCAATTTCCAGCACCCATATCAGATGACTTACAACTGTCTAAAACTCCAATTTCAGGGGATTCAATGCCTCCTCCTGGCCTCTACAGGCACTTGGCCACTCACACACACCAACACACAGACAAACACCTGTATATGTAAATATAAATATTTAAAACAAATATTTTATATAAAGAATTTTACATACTGTTTTTCTTACCTATTCTTGAAATCTTCTATTATATAATAACATTAATGTACAGCATACATATTTAAAATTGTTTAAAATGTGTTTACATAGAAATCTCTGTATTCTTAGAATAATTAATTCATTCCAAATTAAACATCCATAAAATGTTTTGTCACACAAATTATATCAAATTTTAAAAAATAAAGTTACATGTATCATGTCAGTACTGTTCATTTACAACGTTAAAGGGCTTGAAGAAACTGGGAAGGTACTTATAATTGACATACCACAAGTGATTGAAGATAATTCTTACACAATGCTAATGAAGGTAATCACATAACAATTATAAAAATGTACATGTTATCTTCTCTTGTTTTGGTGTCCTTGTTATTCTGTAGCAAACCCTCAAGAGAAAACAGAGCTGTGTTCAAGAAACTATATCCTAGCAATGCAGGGGTAAGTGTAGTGTCAAAAAGTAAGGTAATAAATTGTGTCATCTCTCATTGCAGAATTTACATTGGTAACTGTCTTAGTTGGGGATTCTCTTACTGTGGTGACACACCATGAGTAAAAGTGACTTAGTAAAAGGAGATTTCTGTCATCATATAACCTCCATGCATCTCCCAGGGAAGTCACTGTAAGGACATAGACAGGAACTGGAAGACAGGGCCTTGATCCCCAGGGCTTGTCACTAGCCCCAGATTCGCATCTCCCAGGTGGCTGGGCCCGTTTTAATCTCCAGTTAACAAATTATGCTGTGGACTTGCCTAAAGTTCAATCCTGTTAGGGAATTTTCTCATTGAGGGTTCCTCCACTCAAATTACTCCAGCTTGTGTTAAGCTGACATGAAATGAGTCAGAAAATATTTTTAAGCTATTTTAAAAGTAGGTTTAGAAGTCTCTCCCCTAACCACCCACTCCCCCTTTTTGGCCCTGGTGTTCCCCTGTACTGGGGCATATAAAGTTTGCGTGTCCAATGGGCCTCTCTTTCCAGTGATGGCCGACTAGGCCATCTTTTGATACATATGCAGCTAGAGTCAAGAGCTCCGGGGTACTGGTTAGTTCATAATGTTGTTCCACCTATAGGGTTGCAGATCCCTTTAGCTCCTTAGGTATGGGGGACTTTTGGTATAGCATTGGAAATGTAAATGAGCTAAATACCTAATAAAAATGGAAAAAAAAGAAGTCTGCAGTTTTAACTTTAATATATTTGATGTTTAAGCATTAGAGTTGTATTGAATTTGGTCACTTCACAGACTGATTATGGTTCAGTTAAGAAATTTCACCTACCTTAAAATATGTAAAAGTTAATTTGATTATTTACTAAAGTATTAACAAAGCCACTACATAATAATGAAATATTATCATGGTGGCAGAAAGGGAAACTCTGTGAACTGTCCTTACTTTCCCAACTAGTAACTGATTCCTGTATTGAGGACCTAAGCCAGGCAAACTTACACAGTTTACCTGTTATTGGATTACCTGTTACACAGTTTACATACAGTTATTGGATTGACAGCTTTTCAACAGAGTACTTGGGGAAGAAAAGAGGTGTAAAGTGATGGTTAAAACTCATTGAAAAATTGATGCCAGAGTAAAAAAACAATGTTCAAGAAACAAAGGAGTGAGAAGAGAATCAGATACTGTGCTGTGTAACTATTTACTCTAAACTGACATATTCCCTACTGGGGAAAGATAGGGGACTCATGAAGCATAAAAAACTCACAAAGCCTGGCAGATTCAGGAGGTCTAAAGAGTTAGAAGGCCCGTGAGGTCGCTTGTGGAGGATGCATATGCAGTAGACAGTGGCTGTGGGTGAAGAGTCTGTTCTGTGGAGCTCAGTGAAAGCCAGGCAGGGGACTACAGAGATACCTCTTTCATAAGGGGCAGTGTGATGACAGATGCTTTGTATCATTGCAAGGTGCAGGCAGTAAGCCCTATCCATACTTCTGTAAGTAACCCAATAAGGTTGTGATTTCACCAAGTCAGGCTTGGGTGGATTCATGTGGTTTGCCACAGTGTTCTGTTTGAAGTGAATGAGTGTTCACTCTTACCTCTCCAGAGAAAGCCACAGAAGACAGTGTGAATTTGGTAGAAATCAATACTAGCACACCTGCACCCTAAGAAAGCCTGGCTCAGGCTGAAATAGATGAACACTTGAATTCACAGAAGAAAAAAAAAAGAAAAGAAAACATGAAAGGGTATAAACATGAGTTGGTATGAAAGAGTTCAAGCGAGTTTGGTTTGTTTTAGCTTTCCTATGAAAGCACCCAAGGAGCTGAAGGGGTCTGCAACCCTATAGGTGGAAAAACAATATAAACTAACCAGTACCCCCAGAACTCGTGCCTCTAGCTGCATATGTAGCAGAAGATGGCCTAGTCGGCCATCACTGGGAAGAGAGGCCCCTGGATATTGCAAACTTTATATGCCCCAATACAGGGGAATGCCAGGGCCAAGAAGCAGGAGTGGGTGGGGTAGGGGAACGGGGTGGGGGAGGGTATAGGGAACTTTTGGGATAGCATTTGAAATTTGAAATGTATATAAAGAAAATATATAATTAAAAAACACAATTGCATGATTATAAAATTTGAATGCTAGAAAAGACTATATAATGATATAATGTGATCATAAAGGCTAAATGAGAAGAATTGAGGAATAGAGGACAGTGCAGTTGGAGATTTTATTTACAGCATTTAAAATAAATTGGTGTTAATATGTTAAAATATAAATCATAGCACCTACTGTCACTACTATAATCAAAATAATATATGAAATATGTGTAGTACACTGATTAAAAAAACTAGGAACTATAGTGGTACACTAAAAATGTTACTTAACAAAATGAAAATGTATTGGAACACTAACACTACAAAATACCAAATAAGAGAGAAAACATTTGCAAAGAAAATAGAAAAATGGCAGATGTAAACTCTACCTTATTGGTTGTTACATTAAATTCAAAGTAACTGAACTCTCCAACTAAATGACAACAATTGACAAAGTAGATTTAGTCATCATCCCATTAACACATCATCTATAAAATACTAACTCCAAAATACCAATGAGTTGAAGGTTATAATTAATGAGGACAAGTAATTCTTATGACTAATATGAAGGGAGTTGGGATGTACATATTAATAGCCAATAAGGTGTGATATAAAATTGCAAGAAGTATTAGGCTAGAAATGACAACTCACCAGAGGACATATCTGTAAGTGGATGCATTTCCTATGAGGCTTTAAGATACAAAGCAAACTCAATAGAACTAAAGGAAGAAACAAACAAGTGAGGAAAACTGGTTGCATGTTTTACTTCCCCAGATGGAAAACTAATAAGTGAAATCTAAAGACTTTTGTAACGCAGTGTGCCCAACAGACCCAGGCGAGATCTAGACAGCCTGCCAGTCACCACTGAAGAACACATGCGTTTCCAAAATGTACACAGCACACCACACAGTGGAAAGCATATGTGTCCCATCAAACATGTTTAAATAAATGGTTTAATAAGATTGAAATGGGATAAATTATGTTTCCTGACCACAACAAAATAATAAAGTAAATCAATCACAGAATGAAGTTTTGAAATACACAAACATGTGAAAATGAAACAATCTCCTAAACAACAGATGGATTAAACAAATCATAAGGCAAACCAAGAAACATTTAGAAATAAATGAAAACAAAACACAACCTACCAAAACTGATTGGATACAGCAAGTACACACTGGAAGAATAACTTGTAACTTCAAGGCTGTTTAAAGCTGTAAGAATATTTAAAATATTATAAAACAATATTCCTCTGTGAAACATTTTATATTATTTAAAGATATGTCTAATGTATATATTTTATGTATATAATAAATACTTTAAATGTATTGCAATGCCCTCAGACACTAGGTGAGGGCATTGGACACCCTGCTGCTGGAGCTGGAGTTACTGTGGGTCTCAGGATGTGGATGCTCGGGACTGAACTTGGATGTTCTGTTAACTGCTGAGCCATCTCTCCATTCCCACCTCGCCATATCAAGCACTGCATTTCATAAACTAGTTGAAACCTGACAAATCCAAAGCAATTAAAAGGAAATAAATAATAAAGATTCAAAGTGAGAAGAAATCAAATAAAATTGAGATGAAAATTCAATAGAAAATTTTAATGATGGCAGAAGTTGATTATACTGAACAAGTTTTAGCAAATGTATCCTTTCTCCTATACTTACCAAGAAGAGAAGAGACAAAGAGAAGATTAAAACTAAGAATGCAGGCTAACTATTTAGGAGAAATAAGTTTATAAAGGAATTCAACAGTTGCTTTAAAAATTGTCTATAATCATATAAAATGTTAAAATTTCTAAAAATGCACAATATTGTCTGTAGATATCTCTCTCGTCTCGCTCATCTCTCTCATCTCTCTCGTCTCTCTGTCTCTCTATCTGTCTCTGTCTCACTCTGTCTCTCTCTCTGTCTCTCTGTCTCTCTCTGTCTCTGACTCTGTCTCTCTCTCTCTCTCTGTCTCTCTCTCTCTCTGTGTATGTGTGTGTGTGTGTCTGTCCTGAGGCTACAAAGGCAGCAGTCTATGATCAAAGAGGGACCAGTCAAAAGCACCCAGAAGTAGATTGAAAAACATTCCAAACTTACTCTCATTTTTTCATCCCTAGTTCTACTAGGGTTTGCATTCCTCAAACTCTGCTGGAATTCAGAAATGCAGATTGTTTTGGGTAAAAGAGAGAGAGAAGGGGGGGAAGGGAGGAGGGAAAGAGAGAGGGGGAGGGACAAACACACACACACACACACACACACAGAGTGCATTGAAAGTCAGACATTGAATAAGATAGACAGGATAAAAAATATAAAGCCACATCCACTCCCAAAATCATTTCAGTAACACTGTTCAATGCAGAATGAAATCCAACTCAAGACATCGTCACACATATAATGAGTAACATCCTGATTCCTTCTACAGACATAGATTATAGCTTTATTCTTTATATACATTTGGAGGAATAGCTAGACAATCCTCTAACACTAAGTGTAATTGCACTGCCTACACTTATCAGCTGGTCATTGATATCTAAGCTGAAATAGGAGTATCCTTCTGTATATGCCTATATCTCCTGAGGTTACAGCAATGTTTGCCTTGTTCTCTGTCCTTGGCTGATATGTTTTTTGTAGTTTCATGATCCACATTTTCTTTCTTTAAAAAAATCTCTTTCATTTCACTTTTGTTGAAAGTCGCTTTTTTCTCATATTTACTAAATATTGTAACATTAAGATGTGTCTTCCTTCTTGTGTAATTCCTTCTTGCTGTAGTAGAGTATCCATGATCCCATATGTCCTTGTAAACTGATTGGTAGTACTAGTAACTAGAGTCTAGTTTTCATAATAGAGCTCTTCCATGTCTGTGGGCTCATAAACCTGACAGGAATTATAACCCTGATTCATTTGAGGTTACATTATAATAAACTCTTGAAAGATAGAAGAACCGAGTGTCTATGTCTCCCTGATCACATGGATCCGCCACCATCCCTGTAAGGAGAAGAATATAGGCAATCAATACTCACTTTTTCAGGTGACAATGGGTGCAAAAGGAGTGAAGCCTGTCACCATCTTGTGTGGAAACAGGAACAGACCTCACTGGGATGACAAGGGAATGAAGAAAAGACAACCAGAGACACAAACAGAAAATCTTGGAAAAGGCAGATTAAGCTCTCTGCTTGAAAAGACTAAGTGTGAGATTCACTTTCGAATTTCACTGTGTTTACATATAATTGAACAGAGAAACATGGTTATTCTACATAGATATAGAAAGAGGTGGGATTATTAGTCACAGATAAACAAAAAGGTGAGATTTATGCTATACAGATGGACCAGAAAAACAGGGCTAGTTAATCTTGGTAGGAAGAGTTTCTATAGAGCAACTGTCTTTGGAGCCACAAATACTCAGGAGGAGAAAGCTACAGTAGGCATTTTCTACACATACCAGTAACATCCAAACATGGACCAGAGGAAAGTTTTACCATTCCTCTGAATTTTAAATGCAGTGGGGCTGTGAGGTGCATTTTCCCATTGTTTTGAGCCTAGGGTCCTGGACATGACTATGCCTGTATCGAGAGCACACATTCACTTAGAACATCATATAGCAGAGCTCTCCTCTCAACCTCATTGATGCCTTTCCAGAACATTAAGTCCTGCTCATTGGTAAATTGCACTATGCACTTCTCACCAGACCAAAGCATGAACCATACTGTGATAAATTGTGTTATCACTGTGACTTTTTATTCATGTGTTATAATGTAAGTTTCACATTTTTACACCAGTAAACGATATGATTGGAAATGGACCAGTCAGGCAAACTCAAGTTGTCGGTTTCTTAAGTCTCTATTAAAGAATCTTAATACATTTTCTTTTGTTCACTGGTGTGTAAGTCATTTCTTCAAACAGTAGCCTACGCAATGATAGCTAATTTGAACTAGAAAGATAACAGCATATTCTTTTAAAGAAAATGATTTTTTTGTATAAATCTATCAGTCCATTATTTGACACAAAAGAAAGCATAGGGTTTATAAAGTTAGATTTTAATTCTAACTATTTTGGAAACTTTTCTGTGGATTTCTGTTTCCAAAACTAGGTAGACATAACCACAGTAGTGGGTCTAGAGGGAACAATGAACTTTTGTTTAGGGGCTGAGAATAAGTAAATGAAGTCAAGGTAAAAGCTGAAAGAGACTAATTTAGCTTTCTTTTTTAACTTTTGCATCTTGCATTAGCTTTATAAAGATTCCAAGGTTAATTAAAATAGCATTTCAGAAGACTTGAACAATTTTCTTTCTTAGGTCAAGGCAGTTTCTTTAATATTTTCAAGATAGTAACTCTTTACTGAAGGAAACTTGATAAATATTCACGAGAACACATTAGGTGTTGGCTATCTCATTCTCCAGAAGACAAATATTTAAGTAACAAAATTGTTCATAACTTGCCAAGTCTTCCTAGTGCCATTTACACCCATAATTTTAAATGCTGATCTGTTCATTTTGTCTTCACGGATAGCAATTAGGCAACAAATTGAGACCATGAGTCAATGGGATTGAAGGACACTTTCAATGTGGATGTTTTAAAAGGATGGTGGTTATCTAGCATCTACTGACAAGTATGACAATTTGACAGAGATTAACTGTGAAGGAAAATTTTAAAAATATATTTCTTAACATAACAATAGCAGAACATTTGAGTTGGTTTTACATGTATTTCTGACACAGAAAAGATTGACAGTGCTTAGAAAAATGGCTAATTTACTATTGTTTAATATTACATGATTGCAAAAGAAAAACAGATTGTACAAGAACTCCTTTATTATAAGCTATCTATTGTATGATACTCAGAAGGAACCACTGGGTATATCATTGTGGTATAGTGGTGTGCATGGCTTCCTTCCAAAAGAAACCACTGTTTCAAAAACAGGGCCAATAATTAAAGTATAGAATTCTCCTAGAATCTCATACCAAATCTTTTCCTATGAAAGTTTCAGCTCAGCAGTGTGGATACATTAAAATTACACTTATGTTCAACAGAGTGGAAATTTAATTTGAATATATAATCATTATAAGCAAAACCAAAGAGATGGCAATTATCGAAGTCCATAAGGTAGTAGGCTGCACACTCATTGGTAGAGAATACCAATAAAACATCTATTTAAGAAGAAATAAATGTATTAGGTAAAAAATTTTCCTGTGTACTCATAGTTTGTGAGTGTTTCTTTTTTGAAGGCATTTTATTTGATATTTTCTTTATTTACATTCCAAATTCTATCCCCAAAGCCCCTATACCCTGCCACTGCCCTGCTCCCCAATCCACCCACTCCTACTTCCTGGCCTTGGCATTTCCCTCTACTGGAGCATATGATGTTCACAATACCAAGGGCCTCTCCTCCCATTGATTGCCAACTAGGTAAATTTGAGATATTTTTAGTTAAAGGAAAATATGAGACCTGGTAATGCTAAAGTGAATCTTAGAACATTTCTCTTTATCTTTCAAAGACATTAAAAAAAAACTGTTTCTAAATAGCTTTATATTTCATTAACAGTAATGTTTGGCTTAGTGGATTGACATAAATTCACTTTCTCCCTGGATATCAGTTTATGTTTTGCATTAACAACGAAACGTAATCACCATTCTGGTTTCCTTGTGCCCTTCCTTACCTTAAATGTTTTTGTTTGAGGAAAATGGGTAATTTTGTTAAAAGAAAAGAATGTGGCTAGATTGAAAACAAAGAGTGATACTAAGTCGTATGTGTTTTGTTTCCCTTGGTGGGTTTTGATGCCATAAAATGGAAACCCCTTGGGAAGCCTTTGTGTTTAATCTTTATTTTAATGTTGGACAGACAAATTCAAGACAGGAACTGGATCTTTAGAGGCTTGGGGCCATACTCTAAAAAATTCAACAGAAATACTGGGCAAAGATCTTCTGTCTGCTATATGTTGATCAAACCAGGAGAGGGAAGTTAGTCATAGAAGTGATGTACAGCAGTTCTGTGTCCAGAGGCATTTGATATTAAAGATTGATATGTTTGAATCCATCTAAGTTAACAGTAAATATTTATCTTAACCTAAAGGCTACAACAACACCCTTTCTTTGAGATATACAGATCTTTATCTAAATACCACCAATAGACATAACTTTGAACCATATCTTTGAACTGTATCTTTTCTGTTATGTACCAAAGTTTCAATCCATGAAGTTAGTGCCTTAATAATCAGCAATGATATGACCAAACCAGCTGTTGGTAATTTATTTTTATTTACTCATATTGAGGTATGACTGAGGCATTCTGTCATTCTCTTGTCTCATTCATTTCCTCCTGAGGGAGTAGAAGACACATAAGCCAATGGAGAGAAAAAGAAAAAAAAAAAAAAAAAAAAAAACTCCCAGTGAAACAGTGCCCACAGTTCACAATAGATTTTTGTTCTTTCTCTTCCTTTTCGTTCCTCCTCTCGTTCCAGCTGTTCCTTTACACTTAAAAGCATAATTCCAGAAAGCAAAATATTTTTAATTGCTGTTATTTAAATTAAAATAAAATATTTATCAATTAAGTATAAAATATTCCCTAAGGAATATTTGTTTTAAAAAATGCTCCTACATATAACAAGACACCTGATCCTCTATGTTCATAGCAGCCTTATTTACAATAGCTGGAGGCTGGAAACAATCCAGATGTCCCTCAACAGAAGAATGGATTCAGAAAATGTGTACATTTACACAATGGAGTACTACTCAGCCATTAGAAACAATGACTTCATGAACTTAGCAGGCAAATGGATAGAACTAGAAAATATCACCCCGAGTGAAGTAACCCAGATATAAAAGAACACACATGGTATGTACTCACTGGCAAATGGATATTAGCCCAAAAGCTCACAATGCCCATGATATAATCCACAGACCATATGGAGCTTAGGGGGAAGGAAGACCAGGGTGTGGATCCTTCAGTCCTGCATTGAGGGGGGGGGCAGGTTGATTGTGGGAGGTAGAGGAATAGGGGGATCTAGGAGGAAGAGAGAAGGGAGGGGTAATAAGGGGGACAGTATCAGGAACTGAAGGAGATGTAAGAGAGGTACAGAGGGTCAGAAAATCAAAGAAAAATATGTAGCAGAGGGAATAAGGAACTGGGGATAGCCACTGGAGGGTCCCAGACACCAGGGAAATGTGAGACTCACAGGACTAAACAGGGGTAACCTTAATGCACAGAGAAGGGAGAGATAGAACCTGTAGAGACCACCTCCAGTAGATAGGCACAGTCCCTTGTTGGGGGATGAGGCCACCCACATATCTCACAGTTTTTAACCCAGAAATGTTCCTGTCCAAAGGAAGAACATGGACAAAAAAATGGAATAGAGACTGAAGGAAGGACCAACTGGGGACTGTCCCACCTGGGGATGCATCATGTCTTCAGACACCAAACCCAACACTGTTGCCTTGGTCAAGAGGTGATTGCTGACAGGAATCTTGTGTGGCAGTTCCTTGAGAGGTCTGTCCAGCAACTGACCAGTGCAGACGTGAATGCTTGGAGCCAACCTTCAGATTGAGCTCAGAAAACAAGGTGGGAGATCTGGCAAAAGGACTGAAGAAGCAGAGGAGGATTACAACCCCATTGGGAGAACAACATAGGCTGGCCTGACCACCCAGTTCTCCCAGAGACTAGAACACCAACCAAGTGGTGTACCTGGAGGGATCCATGGATCCAGATACATATGTAGCAGAGGATGGCCTTGACTGACAACAATGCGAGGGGAGGCCCTTGTGGAAAGGTTTGATGGCCCAGCATAGGTGGACTCACAGGACTAAACAGGGATAACCTTAATTCACGGAGAAGGAAGAGATAGAACCAGCATAGGTGGATGCTGAAGCAGTGGAGCAGGAGTGGGTAGGTGGATGGGTGGTAGAGCATCCTTGTACAGGCAAGGGGAAGGGGGGAAGATGTGGGATGAGGTGTTGGTAGAAGGGTAACTGGGAAGTGGGATATCATTTGAGATGTAAACAAGTGGAATGATTAATAAAATAAGATAAAATAAAATAAAATCAGAGGAATAGGACAGAAGAGAAGGCTCAGCAGATAAAAGCACTGACTCTTCTTCCAGAGGTCCTGAGTTCAATTTCCAGCAACCATATGATGGATACACCATTTGTAATGGGATCTAATGCCCTCTTCTGGTGTCTGTGAAGACAGTAACAGTATACTCATATATGTTAAATAAATAATAAATAAATAGTTTTAAAAATATCTAGCATATGTACACTAAGGAGATATAAGTGAACTTACAATTTATGTACAATATTTCTAGTTTACTTGTGGTTTCTTTTTCTAGACTATAAGGAGTTAGAGTTATGAAGGAGAAAGTAGGAAGGTTGATTAGAAATATATGAGAATATCTATCTCTCCACACATTGCCACTCACTGTCTAGTTCATTTGAAAAAGCTATTAGAACACTAATCAGGGGATTACTATATCTTAGAAAGCAGAATGAAGGATTTAACTTTTCAAAATTTTCCTGCTTTGTAACCTTCCATAATTACTAGCATTTGAAATTGTTTTGTTCTCTGGAAAGGAATGGTAATATTAACTGAATCCTGTGGTTTTTATAAGGACACACTTTTCTAATGTGGAGAATTCAGTGACTGGAATTTAATAAGTATCACAAAAGTATCAGCTGAAGATTAACAAGTTAATGATAGTTTTATAGGTATTTTACTTTGTGGAAATATTGCTCTTTAAGTGCTTCCCTTATTCACACTCCTACAGTAAGTATACCTTCCTTGAAGAGTGCTTTTAGATGTATATCTTTTTATTATTATTTTATGATTTTGTATGTAGCTACAATACATTTTGCTCATATTGATCTGTTGATCTTAACATGTAACAAACCACCCCTTAAGATCAATGATTTTGTTTGATACCCTCCAGATCCATCCATTTGCCTAGGAATTTCATAAATTCATTCTTTTTAATAGCTGAGTAGTACTCTATTGTGCAAATGTACCACACTTTTTGTATCCATTGCTCTGTTGAAGGACATCTGGGTTCTTTCCAGCTCCTGGCTATTATAAATAAGGCTGCTATGAACATAGTGGAGCATGTGTCCTTATTACAAGTTTGAGCATCTTCTGGGCATATGCCCAGGAGTGTTATTGCTGGATCTTCTGGTAGTACTATGTTCAATTTTCTGAGGAACCTCCAAACTGATTTCCAGGGTGGTTGTACAAGCTTGCAATCCCACCAGCAATGGAGGAGTGTTCCTCTTTCTCCACATCCTCGACAGCATCTGCTGTCACCTGGGTTTTTGATATTAGCCATTCTGACTGGCGTGAGGTGGAATCTCAGAGTTGTTTTGATTTGCATTTCCCTGATAATTAAGGATGTTGAGCATTCTTGTTTTTAGATCCTTATTAGCCATTCAGTATTCCTCAGTTCAGAATTCTTTGTTTAGCTCTGTACCACATTTTTAATAGGGTTATTTGGTATTCTGGAATCTAACTTCTTGAGTTCTTTGTATATATTGGATATTAATCCCCTATTGGATTTAGTATTGGTAAAGATCTTTTCCCAATCTGTAGGTTGCCTTTCTGTCTTATTGACTGTGTTCTTTGCCTTACAGAAGCTTTGCAATTTGACTTATGTAAGTCATTTGGGAATAGAAAGTTGCATTCCACTCCCAGACAGCTTTGGGGTAATTTCAGGGTAGGAACATTGATGTTCTTCCTCTAACCCTTGGGAGTTTCATACTTTATGTCTACTTCTTGTGGAG
This sequence comes from Mus musculus, assembly GCF_000001635.26. Taxonomy (NCBI): domain Eukaryota; kingdom Metazoa; phylum Chordata; class Mammalia; order Rodentia; family Muridae; genus Mus; species Mus musculus. The sequence goes on from NC_000084.6 coordinate 86,145,265, forward strand.
TTAATTATAGCAGTGTAATAATCTCTCTCAAAGTCAAGAGGAAAAAAATCAATGAGCTTGCACTGTTGACTAGTTCAAGGAATGAAATATGTCTACATCTGGCCACTAGTAGACAACTACTACCTGTCCAGGTTTTTGATATGTAAGTAAGGATGGCAGTGAAGATCAGATAATTCTTAGCAGGATAAAAAAAATATTTATCACCACAAATGTTATTCCAATGATTTTAGAAATTTCTTTTATCTTTAATATTTTTAAAATATTCCACATGCGAAAGATTTTTCTTGTATGTAAACAAACCCTCTTTGCTATTCTAAATTTCTACTTCTGTGTCCTGGCTCATGTACTTGAACACTCAGTTTTTAGCTAATGCTGCTGCTTTTGAACTTGGAATCTAATGACTTGGGGATAGAAGTTAAATTTAATAACATGCTTCTGCTTCTGGCCTGATCCCTCTATGTGTTAGTGCTCCTTGAGTCCTGTCATGACAGCTATTAGTCATATAACCCAACATACTTTTCCTGTCATACTGAACTGTGCACCTTCTACTGTAATCCACTTAAGCCACAATAATTCTCTTCCATTGAGGACTATACTTCATTAAATCATTAATATGGTTTTATGAACCATATTATGCTTTCTTCACCATGATGGCCTATATCTCCTGCACCATAAACCATTTCACCCACCCTGCTTTCCCCACCATTTTGAACTATATTTCCTATAGCATTAGCCACTTTAGTTAATATGCTTTCTCCACCATGATTAACTATTTCTTCTCATACCATGAGGCACTTCGCCCACCATGATGGACACTATGAGCTTAAATAGATGTTTCCTTTCTTGAGATGTTTCTGTCAGTTAATATATCATCGCAGAGGTGAAGGTAAGTCACCTATGTGGGCTAAAGTCTTGGATTTCCACTTCAATATCCACCACCCTATCTTGGGTAACTCACTACTTTGTTCATATGTATGCATGTTGATTCATCATAAGTTTATTGTGCTGATCCCTCACACTCAAACGTACTCTACATGCAGCTGCTTTCTGAATTCTTCATAGATTTTTTGTCGTTTATCCTAGTTTATATTAATCATTCTTTGGTATGACATGGAGAGAAAATTGTTTTTAAAATGTTGGCTCAAAGTAGATTTCTAACTACAGATCTCCTGCTGCAATGGCCGAATACTACTTGTTGGGTGTCTTAAAAAATCTACATGTGTTTCCTTACTTTTACATGTGGAGAAATGCAAGACCAAGATGCTTGTGGACTGACATTTCCTGGGGCTCCTTTCCTGGCTTGCATTTGTTAATCTGTGTCCTCTGTGTTTTTTCACATGGTCTTTCCTCAGAATTAGCAAGGTAAAAAAACCTCTAATGCCTTTTTTCTTCATGAGACCACTCATCCCATTATGGCCCAATTAATCCTAAATCATCTGCAAGCATTGTTTTGGAGATAAGAATTAGTGAGATGAAATACAGACCTTCAACGTGTAGATAATCTCACTTAGGATAGCAAAGTATTTTGTTTTGTTTCGTTTTGTCTTGTTTTTATTGTTTTTGTGTGTGTGTGTTTTGTTTTTGTTTTGTTTTGACAGTTTCCTAAATACAGCATGATGCACCAATCAATTACAAGCATTCTTTTCTTCTGAACTGAACGATGGTCATACAGAGCCTTCTCAAGCCAGCATATTGTGAAAATGTTAATAATAACTCAAAGCAGATAGTTAGGATTGTCAGTCTTGTCTGAGTACCCTTTAAGGATGACAGCTGGATCAATCCATTACCCGATGACAAAAAGAAGTGCATTCAGAAACAAAGCTGGAGGATCTGGGGAAAAAAAAAGAAGAGTTCTGAAAGGTCTTCTTTCTAAAAATAGGACAATTACAAGACTGATTTTAAGACTGCAATTAAATTAATATACTTGACGGGTCTATTTTCAGTAAGTAAAAGTAACGTGTAGCTCTTTGATGTGTTCAGTACTCTGCCAACTTTATTATTTTTGTAGACTATGATTCTTTTGTGTTCTGAATAATTATAAAACGTTAAAAGTCAAGTGCATTATTATTTCTGTAAGAGTGGTATTCAAAAAGTAGAAGTTCATCTGAGTGGGAGAAATGCTTACATCTTACCATAAAGGTAAGTTTTGTATAACATTAATTCTAATAAATTATGCTTTAAAATGTTGGGGCATGTTGCATACACTCATTTTAGCACTGTTTTAATACTTAAAATATTAAATCTTCTTCATTGATCTCTGTTTGTTGCTTTCCTAGATATCTCGTTGCTCCTTATTTTCTTTTCTTCTGATGAGTGCCTCACATCTCTCTCTTGGTGGTATCATCACTATTAAATGTGTTTCCATGGCAGCAGAATTTCTTCAGTGGTTAAGTTGTTTTACTGTTCTTACAGAAGGCATGAGTTTGGTTGCCAGAACCCACATTAAGCAGTTCAAAAACCACCTGTAACTTTAACTCCAGGTTACTTGATCAATCCTTTCTTGTATACCTACAGTCATGTGGTGAACATGATGGACCACTTAATATACATCCATTAAAATAAAACAGTTTAAAAGAAATGTCACTATAAAAACATTTTTAAAATAATTGACGGCCTGGCCGTAGTGGCACACTCGGGAGGCAGAGGCAGGTGGATTTCTGAGTTTGAGGCCAGTCTGGTCTACAAAGTGAGTTTCAGGGCAGCCAGGATTATACAGAGAAACCTTATCTCAGAAAAATAAAAATAAAATAAAAATAATTGACAAAGTAAAATAGGAACTCACTTTCCTGTCCACGGATAAAATAATTTGTTCAAGATCCTAATAGGAGCAATTATGTGTCATGACTTTTGTATTTTAACATAATGGTAGCACATGCACAAGGGTGATAGAAAGGAACTATTATTGTTTTGATAATGTAAGCTACTTACATCAGCACTGAAACAGAGCAGTGAAAAAGTCAAGTCAGGGAGGGTGGTCTGGTGTGGGCCTTTGTACCAGAGGCTTTCCATGGAGATCTCTAGCCATATCCGGTGAAGGGGAGTGAGTGTGGGCAGGAAGCGAAAGTCACTTCTGCTGCTTCCGCTGCTGCAGTTGACTCTACCTCTGTCTCTGCCATGCCTTCCTTGGTACTCAGTTACTCCACACTGCCCTGCACTGTGTCAGGTCAGGCTGGGCTGACAGAGGCTGATTAGCCAGTGAGGAGTGTGGTGGAGATTTAGGGGACATTTCAGGAAAGCAGACATCTTTCCAAGTGTTACAGTTCTTAGGACAGAAGCTCTCAGACACCAGAGTAGTTCTCACACACCTTTAATCCTTCCAGATAGGATTCTTATATACAGTTTGGAGGGGGAGTCAGGGATTGGTAACAGATGCTTCTCATTGGCTTGGTCCAAGAGCTCTGGGGGAAACATATTTGCATGTGGGAGGGGTTGGTGCTGCTCCAACAGGACTGATGGCCACACACCTCTCCGTGGGGGTGACGTTGGGGGCTGTGGGAGACTGTAGCTACAACAGGAGCCACGCCTAGGAGGCATGGCCGAACTCCTACCATCCCATGAAGGCAGAAGTTACCGCCTACCTGGTCTCTGGTGTTCTAGGCCTGTGTTCGACTGGGACCAGGATGTCTATTCACTGCTCCAAAGTCTGGTAAGGTGAGAAAAATACTGGATCAATTTAAAGCCAATTTGTCTTGAAAGAGTCTTTCTAGAAACTGAAAAATTCATGATTATGTGAGCTCTGTGCAGACTTTCTGAATAAGTTCTCAAAAGGACACTATATAGATGGTCAAAGGCATCTTCCTTTCACCCGAGAATTTAAATTTTAATCTGCTAATCTGCTTCTACTCACCATGGAAAACTGCTGGAGTTGAAGTGCTTTAAAAGTAAAGAGACTTATTATAGCTCTCAGTGTCAGAAGTCTCCATCAGCAGTTATTTGTGTCCTCTGTTCTTGACCGAATAGAAAGGCAGAATGCCATGGTGGAGTGTGTGTGAAATGGCAGACTTTATTGCTAAGAAGGAAAGAGAGACATAAGAGAGGCTACAGTCTTGATATTCTCTTCAAGGATTTGTTCCTTCCCATCTGTCTTCCCTTAATACAAATATTCCTTTATACTATTAGCACCACCAACTTATAGCCTAGGTTTTCAGTCATAAGTCTATGTATAACACTCAAAATCTAAACCTCTACATGTCTTCAAGAAATGATACAGGTCATATAAAACATAGTTTGCCCAAGGGCAAAATGAAGATCATATAAAGCTACAAAATGAACTGTTCATTTGCTTGCATTGATTTCTGGGGTCAAATATGTAATTGGAACCCTATAAATATTGAATATAATCATCAGTGCTCCAAGCTACAATTACTAGGAGAGTGTTTAACATTTTTATATAAAAATGTCATGTCCCTGCATGAAAGTGGGATTTGTTACTGAATCTATGAATAAGTGTTATTGTTTTAGAGTTTCTCATATTTCCCTTATTGAAGGCATATTTTCTTATGTCTTGGATTGCCCTATGTTACCAGCCAAAACCTGTTGCTTGCTGTGCTAATCCCTATATTCACAATGTCTTTCCTGAGTTATCTCAATGTCTCCCATTGAAGGTTTGTGGAGTAAAATGTATGGTGTTTACCTACTTAAAATATTTTGTATCTCTCTGTGTTCCTCCAAGATTAAAACACTCCACCCTGTAAGAAGCTCCTTAAGCAGGAAGGTAATAAACTCAATATTACTTCAGGAAGTCTCTGAAACACACCAAATTCACTACCCCCTCCTTCCTAGAGTAAGTAATAGAAGTTGAGAGTCTCTCTCAGAAGTGCAGAGTCAAGCTGAAAAAAACTCAGATCCGACCAATTGCAGAAACCAATCAAACTGCTGGATAAATGTTTCAATGAACTTGAGCACCTGAAAAGACATTTTCCATTCTGTTGAGATCCTGTCAAGGTGTGTACTGTACTTCAGTTTCCCAGTTTTATGAGATGTCATCCTAGTTGGTGTAATCTCTGATGATGCAGCTGTGTTTGAGTCAGACATTTCTTTTCCTGTACATATTCCTTCATCTATATTCCTGTAAATAGTCCCAATAAAACTCAGTGGTTTACCAAGTTGGGTTGTAGTCATACTTTGGTCTCCCATGAGTTCCCTTCCTGTGGTGAGTATACCTGTGTGTTTTATGTCCCAGGGAAAAGTTTTGGGACACAACATCCTTCAATATGTACCATAAAAGAATGTACAAAATCAGACATCTTGGTTCCTGGACTCCAGCAAGACCAGTCTGCACAGACATCTGGGCACCTTCCCTGCCAGAGGAGAGGTGTCCACCCGGCCCGGGGGGGAATTGCCAGAGCATCTGCAGGAGACATCCTGGTGCCCAGACTCCACTAGACTAGTCTGCACAGGAGAGAGTGTGGACTAGAGAAGCTAGCAGCTTCTGGGACAGGTCCTGTTTCTGGCCTTCATCTTCTGCCAGGAGGCAAGTCTGAACCCCAGATATCTGTGCACCTTTCCTGAAAGAGGAGAGCCTGCCTGCAGAGAGTGATCTGACCACTGAAACTCAGGAAAGAGATAGTCTCCCAGGTCTGCTGGTAGAGAATAAAAGAATCACGAGAGGAACAAGCTCTAACCAGAGACAACTATAACAACTGACTCCAGAGTTGACCAGATGGCGAAAGGCAGACATAAGAATCTTACTAACAGAAATCAAGACCACTCACCATCATCAGAAACGAGCACTTCCATCTCAGTCAGTCCAGGGCACCCCAACACACCCGAAAAGATAGTCCTGAATTTAAAGGCATATCTCATGATGATGGTAGAAGACAATAAGAAGGTCTTTAATAATTCACTTAAAGAAATACAGGGGAACACTGCTAAAAAGTTGAAAGTCCTTATAGAAAAACAGGAAAACATATCCAAACAGGTGATGGAAATAGACAAAACCATACTAGACCTAAAAAGGGAAGTAGACACAATAAAGAAAACCCAAAGTGAGGCAACGCTGGAGATAGAAACCCTAGGAAAGAAATCTGGAATCATAGATGCCAGCATCAGCAACAGAATACAAGAGATGGAAGAGAGAATCTCAGGTGCAGAAGATTCCATAGAGAACATCGGCACAACAATCAAAGAAAATGGAAAATGCAAAAAGATCCTAAGTCAAAACATCCAAGAAATCCAGGACACAATGAGAAGACCAAACCTACGGATAATAGGAGTGGATGAGAATGAAGATTTTCAACTCAAAGGGCCAGCAAATATCTTCGACAAAATTATTGAAGAAAACTTCACAAACCTAAAAAAAGAGATGTCCATGAACATACAAGAAGCCTACAGAACTCCAAATAGACTGGACCAGAAAAGAAATTCCTCCCGCCACATGATAATCAGAACAACAAATGCAGTAATAAAGATAGAATATTAAAAGCAGTAAGGGAAAAAGGTCAATTAACATATAAAGAAAGGCCTATCAGAATTACACCAGATTTTTCACCAGAGATTATGAAAGCCAGAAGATCCTGGACAGATATTATACAGACACTAAGAGAACACAAATGCAAGCCCAGGCTACTATACCCAGCCAAACTTTCTATTACTGTAGATGGAGAAACCAAAGTATTCCATGACAGAACCAAATTCACACATTATCTTAACACAAATCCAACCCTTCTAAGGATAATGACAGAAAAAACAAAACAAAAACAAAAAAACAAACAAACAAAAACAAACAACAACAACATCAACAAACAGCCAAAACAAGGACGAAAACCACAACCTAGAAAAAGCAAGAAAGTAATCCTTCAACAAACCTAAAAGAAGACAGCCACAAGAAAAGAATGCCAAATTTAACAACAAAAATAATAGGAAGCAACGATTACTTTTCCTTGATATCTCTTAATATCAATGGATTCAACTCCCCAATAAAAAGACATAGACTAACAGACTGGCTATACAAACAGGACCCAACATTTTTGCTGCTTACAGGAAACCCATCTCAGGGAAAAAGACAGACAATACCTCAGAATGAAAGCCTGGAAAACAATTTTCCAAGCAAATGGTCTGAAGAAACAAGCTGGAGTAGCCATTCTAATATCTAATAAAATCGACTTCCAACACAAAGTTATCAAAAAAGACAAGGAGGGGCACTTCATACTAATCAAAGGTAAAATCTTCCAAGAGAAACTCTCAATTCTGAATATCTATGCTCCAAATACAAGGGCAGCCACATTCATTAAAGAAAATTTAGTAAAGCTCAAAGCACACATTGCACCTCACACAATAATAGTGGGAGACTTCAACACTCCACTTTCACCAATGGACAGATCATGGAAACAAACAAAACAGGGACAGAGTGAAACTAACCAAAGTTATGAAAGAAATGGATCTAACAGATATCTACAGATCATTTTATCCTAAAACAAAAGGATATACCTTCTTCTCAGCACCTCATGGTACCTTCTCCAAAATTGACCACATACTTGGTCACAAAACAAGACTCACCAGATACAAAAATATTGAAATAGTCCCATGCATCCTATCAGATCACCATGGACTATGGCTGATCTTCAATAACAAAATAAATAATAGAAAGCCAACATTCACGTGGAAACTGAACAATGTTCTTCTCAATGATACCTTGGTCAAGGAAGGAATAAAGAAAGAAATTAAGGACTTTTTAGAGGTTAATGAATAGCCACAACATACCCAAACTTATGGGACACAATGAAAGCATTTCTAAGAGGAAAACTCATAGCTCTGAGTGCCTCCAAAAAGAAACTAGAGAGAGCAGACATTAGCAGCTTGACAACACACCTAAAAGCTCTAGAACAAAAGGAAGCAAATTCACCCAAGAGGAGTAGATGGCAGAAAATAATCAAACTCAGGGGCGAAATCCACCAAGTGGAAACAAGAAGAACTATTCAAAGAATCAACCTAAGGAGAAGCTGGTTCTTTGAGAAAATCAACAAGATAGATAAACCCTTAGCTAGACTCACTATTGGGCACAGGGAAAGCATCCTAATTAACAAAATCAGAAATGAAAAGGGAGACATAACAACAGATCCTGAAGAAATCCAAAACACCATCAGATCCTTCTACAAAAGGCTATACTCAACAAAACTGGAGAACCTGCATGAAATGGACAAGGTTCTAGACAGATATGAGGTACCAAAGTTAAATCAAGATCAGATTAATGATCTAAACAGTCCTATAACCCCTAAAGAAATAGAAGCAGTCATTAATAGTCTCCCAACCAAAAAAAGCCCAGGAACAATTGGCTTTAGTGCAGAGACCTATCAGACCTTCAAAGAAGATCTAATTCCAGTTCATCACAAACTATTCCACAAAATAGAAGCAGAAGGTACTCTACCCAATTCATTTTATGAAATCACAATTACTCTGATAACTAAACCACAAAAAGACCCAACAAAGATAGAGAACATAAGACTAATTTCCCTTATGAATATCGAATCAAAAATCCTCAATAAAGTTCTTGCTACCTGAAACCAAGAACACATCAAAACAATCATCCATCCTGACCAAGTAGGTTTCATCCCAGGATTGCAGGGATGGTTCAATATATGGAAATCCATCAACGTCATCCAGTATATAAACAAACTCAAAGACAAAAATCACATGATCATCTAGTTAGATGTGGAGAAAGCATTTGACAAAATCCAACACCCATTCATGATAAAAGTCTTGGAAAGATTAGGAATTCAAGGCCCATACCTAAATATGATAAAAGCAATCTACACCAAACCAGTAGCCAACATCAAAGTAAATAGTGAGAAGCTGGAAGCAATCCCACTAAAATCAGGGACTAGACAAGGCTGCCCACTCTCTCCATATCTATTCAACATTGTACTTGAAGTCCTAGCCAGAGCAATTAGACAACAAAAGGAGATCAACAGGATAAAAATTGGCAAGGAAGAAGTCAAAATATCACTTTTTGCAGATGATATGATAGTATATATAAGTGACCCTAAAAATTCTACCAGAGAACTCCTAAACTTGAAGAACAGCTTCAATGAAGAAGCTGGATATAAAATTAACTGAAACAAGTAAATGGCCTTTCTCTACACAAAGGATAAACAGGCTAAAAAAGAAATTAGGGAAACAACACCCTTCTCAATAGTCACAAATAATATAAAATACATTGGTATGACTCTAACTAAGCAAGTGAAAGATTTGTATGAAAAAAAACTTCTTCAAGTCTCTGAAGAAAGAAATTAAAGAAGATCTCAGAAGATAGAAAGATCTCCCATGCTCATGGACTGGCAGGATCAATATAGTAAAAATGTCTATCTTGCCAAAAGCAATGGACAGATTTAATACAATCCGCATCAAAATTCCAACTCAATTTTTCAAAGAATTACAAAGGGTAATCTGCAAATTTATCTGGAATAACAAAAAACCTAGGATAGCAAAAATTATGCTCAAGGATAAAAAAAACCTCCTGTGGAATCACCATGCCTGACCTAAAGTTGTACTACAGAGCAATTGTGGTAAAAACTGCATGGTACTGGTATAGCTACAGACAAGTAGACCAATGGAATAAAATTGCAGACCCAGAAATGAACCCACACACCTATGGTCACTTGATCTTTGACAAGGGAGCAAAAACCATCCTGTGGAAAAAAGACAGCATTTTCAACAAATGTTGCTGGCACAACTAGCAGTTATCATGTAGAAGAATTCAAATTGATCTATTCCTATCTCCTTGTACTAAGGTCAAATATAAATGGATTAAGCAACTCCACATAAAACCAGAGACACTGAAACTTATAGAGGAGAAAGTAGGGAAAAGCCTCAAAGATATGGGTACAGGGGAAAAATTCCTGAATAGAACAGCAATGGCTTGTGCTGTAAGATCAAGAAACGAAAAATGGGACCTCATAAAATTGCAAAGCTTCTGCAAGGCAAAAGACCCCCATCAATTAGACGAAAAGGCCACCAACAGATTGGGAAAGGATCTTTACCTATCCTAAATCAGATAGGGGACTAATACCCAACGTATATAAAGAACTCAAGAAGTTGGACCCCAGAAAATCAAATAACTCAATTAAAAAATGAGTCTCAGAACTAAACAAAGAATTCTCACCTGAGGAATACTGAATGCCCGAGAAGCACCTGAAAATATTTTCAACATCCTTAATCATCAGGGAAATGCAAATCAAAACCCTGAGATTCCACCTCACACCAGTCAGAATGGCTAAGAACAAAAATTCAGGTGACAGCAGATGCTGTCGAGGAGGTGGAGAAAGAGGAACACTCCACCATTGTTGGTGGGATTGCAAGCTTGTTCAACCACTCTGGAAATCAGTCTGCTGGTTCCTCAGAAAATTGGACATAGTACTACCGAAGGACCCTGCAATACCTCTCCTGGACATCCAGGAGATGTTCCAACTGTTAAACCTTCTTACCACATGCTCCACTATGTTCATAGCAGCCTTATTTATAGTAGCCAGAAGCTGAAAAGAACCCAGATGCCCCTCAACAGAGGAATGGATACAGAAAATGTGGTACATTTACACAATGGAGTACTATTCAGCTATTGAATAAATTTATGAAATTCCTAGGCAAATGGATGGACCTGGAGGGTATGATCCTGAGTGAGTTAACCCAATCACAAAGAACTCACATTGTACGTACCCACTGATAAGTGGATATTAACCCAAAAACCTAGAATACCTAAGATATAAGATACAATTTGCTAAACACATGAAACTCAATAAGAACTAAGACAAAAGTGTGAACAATTTGTCCCTTCTTAGAATTGGGAACAAAACACCCATGGAAGGAGTTTCAGAGACAAAGTTTGGAGCTGAGGTGAAAGAATGGACCATCTAGAGACTGCCATATCCGGGGATCCATCCCATAATCAGCTTCCAAATGCTGACACCGTTGTATACACTAGCAAGATTTTGCTGAAAGGACCTAGATAGAGCTCTTTCTTGTGAGACTATGCAAGGGCCTAACAAACACAGAAGTGGATGCTCACAGTCAGCTATTGGATGTATCACAGGGCCCCCAATGGAGGAGCTAGAGAAAGTAACCAAGGAGCTAAAGGGATCTTCAATCCTATATGTGGGAAGCTGCAAACACCATTACAAGATGGAGCTGGCTACCACTGGCCACCACCCATGATTATGGGTAAACAACCAATGTGCACATGTGCATAAGAGTTTTTTGCTGAGTCACTGCCTGGCCCAACGCATATTAATGAGGTACTGGTAGCATAACCAATCAGGTATGGACACGTCACTCCTAGGCCTATATAAGCAGTGCCATTTCTTGGCTCAGGGTCTTTTTGCCTCTGTAATTGAGCTTTCCCAATAAACGTGTGCAGAAGGATCCTATTGTGGTGTCGTTCTTACTGGTGAGTAGGGCGCTCACACCTATAGGTGGAACAACAATATGAACTAACCAGTACCCCCCAGAGCTTGTGTCTCTAGCTGCATGTGTATCAGAAGATGACTTAGTAGGCCATCAGTGGAAAGAGAGGCCCATTTGTCAAGCAAACTTTATATGCCTCAGTACAGGGGAACGCCAGGGCCAAGAAGTTTGAGTGGGTGGGTGGGGGAGTGGGTGGGAGAGCATGTGGAGGACTTTGGGGATAGCATTGGAAATGTAAATGATATAAATACTTAATTAAAAAATACAAAAAAAAAGAATGTACAAAATCAGATCAAGGTCTTAAAAGTATTTTCTTTTGTCTAGCCTTGATTTTTTATTCAAGTGTAATTTCAAATATTCTTAAAGTGTACATATTGACTATTTCTAGATGGGGTGATTATTACTTCCTTCCAGATTTCTCATATGCTCTTATGATTACTTTGTAACCTATATTTTGTAAACAGCACTGAGCAGAAAACATAAGGTGAGAATCCAAGTGTGACATACCGTTCAGTGTGCTATGTAGACGTCCATGATTTGCTGAAGAATGACACCCACCAGACTCACATAGCATGTAAATTTAAAGAGTGTTTTCTTCCGCAGAAGTCCAGCAAGCTGGGGTGTCCCCATTACCAAGGTAGAGAGACAACCAAGTGAGCTTGACGGGTTGATTTAAAGTTTCCAGGGTAGAAGGCTTCTATATTAATCTGTTGGGTTTATCTCTACATCAATTCCATTACAAGGGTTTGGGGGCTAGAAACTTGCTGAGGAGATCTAGAGACTGTTACTTAGGAAGTAGCTGAGGAGATCTGGTAACTGCTTCTAACCCATGGGCTTTGCTTAAGGCCAGGTTGTGGGACAGCTTCTGAGGCCCACACTTGCCTAGATTTGCCCAGTTCTTGGAAAGAGATTTAGGCCTAGTCTTCTTAACTGCCAATTTGAAGCCTGTCTTGGAATCAGCCTTGCCTTCCCAACACTCAGATGCCATATCAAAGGTACTGCAAAGCTCTACTAGAAAGAGCTCTCTCTGCTGTGTTCTCTTATGTAATAGAGAATACACAGATATCTGTTGTAATCACAGGATGAGCCTTCCTGAATATCTGGAACATATGTGTCGACTGGAAGATAAAGAAGGTAATATTGACAACTGACATAAATCCCAAATATCATAGCCATGTCTGTTGGACTAATTAACTTCTTCAGTACATAAAGGCACTCATTGTCAAGTTCAAGGACAAGAACCTGAGTTGAATTTCTGGGACCCAGGTGATTAAAGGAGAGAAACTACTTCTCAATATTTTCTTTGATATACACATGTTGTCTGGGTACATGTGAACATGCTCAGAGACATGCAAACACACAACAAACAAACAAACAAGCAAACCAAAGATTAACATAAATATGCAAAAGTATGCCTGTAATTGTAATGAATAGAAACAATGAAGCAGCACATATTGATGGAAGTGGAAGCTGGTGATCATATCAAGATGTTACTGAGAATTTCACATATGTGTGCACTATGCACGATAGTGTTTTGTGTGATTTTAAAATAATCTTAACAATATCATTACCACACATTCTTTTTATGATAGAAAAATATGCATTTTAATGACTGCACAAATATATGAGTATATACCACAATCCAAAATTCAAATGAACTTGTTGAACAATATAAAGAGATGCTTTAAGAAATAGCTGCCTTGCATATCTTTCCAGTAAAATTTTACATTCTTGGGAATTAGAAACATATGCTCAATAACCAAAATGTTGAAGTAAAGTGGTTGGAAATAATTATCTCTTCATGTTAACACCCAAATCAACAGTAAATTCCCTTCCCTCCTCAATGCAGCAATTCACGTGATAATTAGCAGCTGTATGCTAATTACATTGGGAGCTCTCGATTTCCTGAGTATGCTAATTTAAAGTTCTGTTGAGTGGCTACTTTGTTTCCCAGAAGCCTGAAATATCAACCATATAGAATTCCAGGCTCTGTCCCATGGGAATCAAACCGATGCTTAGGTTGGTGGTGCCTCAAAAGAGCAAGGAAGATTGTCAGGATTCTGCATCACTTCAGCAGTGATTAAAAGATGAGAAATTAAACTCTCAAGAGCTAAGACCCTTTCCATGGATGGGAGCAGCCCAAACACAGAAGGAAAATGAGTGCCAACCAGCATTCACCAGGATAAAATAAACATTTGGCTCAACTGGACTAAGTGTCAGAAATACTTAACAAACATTTTGAAAATGCAATGCATTTAACTAATGTAGATATGTAGATAGGTAAGTGACAATGTACTTTCCTCTGGAGAAAAAAGAAGGACTTTAGGGAGCCTTTCCAAACAATAGGAGATGCTGTGGACTGCCAGATATCAAGATTTGGAAGTAGATAAGTTGTGAGAATGATGTTTCTTACAGTATTTTTTTACAGTAAAATTGGGCAAGCCAGTGATTGCCTTAGAGGCATCACTTGATGTTTCCAAGGCCATGTACTTCCCTAAACAAAACAAAACACAAACGTAGAATATTAACTAACAATTTTCTTTAAGAGGCATAGGTATAGAAAACATGATTAGAATAGGTAGACCACTTCAGTTAAAAGACACCCCACACACACCCCCAGAGAGAGAGAGAGAGAGACAGAGACAGAGACAGAGACAGAGAGACAGAGAGAGACAGAGAGACAGAGAGAGACAGAGACAGAGAGACAGAGAGACAGAGAGAGAATGAAGGAGAGAGAGAGAAAACAGTCAACGCACTAATACTAAAAGTTAACAAATGTAGCTTGTAATAGTTATTAATACAGGTAGTATCTTTATGCACACAATTATCCCCTACCAGGCCTACCTGGCTGTCACTAGGAAACTGTGGGGTGGAGCATAGAAGGAATGCCAACATTTCTCCATCTTGGTTTATTTTAATAAAGAGAAACTAAAAAGAGATGATATTAAAGCAAGGATAAGATCATTGTGATCTTTTGCTACTTCCTGCAGACTTTGGAGTAATGTGTCTCTGGGAAAGCTAAGAAAATGAGGATGGGGATGTTGATACAGTCTTAGAAGAGTTGGCTGTTTTCGTGTAGTCCAGGGTCTGTGGAATCATCTATGGGCAAGAAGGAGCATGTCCAGTAAAAATGTCTGTGTCAGAAAACATGGATGAAATGGACAATTTTCTAGACAGATACCAGGCATCAAAGTTAAACCAGGATCAGATAAATGATCTAAACAGTTACATACCCCCTAAAGAAAAAGAAAGAGTCATTAATAGTCTCCCAAACAAAAAAAACTACAGTACTAGATGGGTTTAGTGCAGAGTTCTATCAGACAAAGAACACCTAATACCAATACTCCTCAAACTATTCCACAAAATAGAAACAGAAGGTACTCTACCAAATTCATTCTGTGAAGCCACAATTACTCTGATACCTAAACCACACAAAGACCCAACAAAGAAAGAGAACTTCAGATCAATTTCCCTTATGAATATCGATGCAAAAATAGTCAATAAAATTCTCACAAACTGAATCCAAGAACACACCAGAACAATCATCCATCATGATCAAGTAGGCTTGATACCAGGGATGCAGGGATGGTTCAATATATGAAAGTCTATCAACGTAATCCACTATATAAACAGACTCAAAGAAAAAAACCATATGATCATTTCATTAGATGCTGAGAAAGCATTTGACAAAAATCCAACACCATCTAATGATAAAGTCTTGGAAAGATCAGGAATTCAAGGCCGATAGTTAAACATAGTAAAAGCAATATACAGCAAACCAGTAGCCAACATCAAACTAAATGGAGAGAAACTTGAAGCAATCCCACTAAAATCAGAGGCTAGACAAGGCTGCCCACTCTCTCCCTACCTATTCAATATAGTACTTGAGGTCCTATACCAGATCAATTGGACAACAAAAGGAGATTAACGGGATACAAATTGAAAAAGAAGAAGTCAAAATATCACTATTTGCAAATGATATGGTAGTATACATAAGTGACCCCAAAAATTCCACTGAAGAACTCCTAAACCTGATCAACAACTTCAGCAAAGTGGCTGGATATAAAATTAACTCAAACAAATCAGTGGCCTCTCTCTACACAAAGGATAAACAAGCTGAGAAAGAAATTATGGAGACAACACCCTTCACAATAGTCACAAATAATATAAAATACATTGGTATGACTCTAACTAAGCAAGTGAAAGATTTGTATGAAAAAAAACTTCTTCAAGTCTCTGAAGAAAGAACTAAAAGAAGATCTCAGAAGACAGAAAGATCTCCCATGCTCATCGATTGGTAGGATTAATATAGTAAAAATGGCCATCTTGCCGAAAGCAATCTACAGATTCAATTCAATCCCCATCAAAGTTCCTACTCAATTCTTCACAAAAAGAGCAATTTGCAAATTCATCTAGAATAACAAAAAAAAAAACAAAAAAACCTAGGATAGAGAAAACTATTCTCAACAATAAAAGAATTTCTGGTGGGATCACCATCCCTGACTTCAAGCTGTACTACAGAGCAATTGTGATTAAAAACTGCATGATACTGGTACAGTGACAGGCAGGTAAGTCAATGGAATAGAATTGAAGACCCAGAAATAAACCCACACACCTAGAGTCACTTGATCTTTGACAAAGGAGCCATCCAGTGGAAAACAGACAGCATTTTCAAATGGTGCCGGCTCAACTGGCAGTTAGCATATAGAAGAATGCAAATCTATTCATTCTTATTTCCTTGTATAAAGCTCAAGTCCAAGTGGATCAAGAACCTCAACATAAAACCAGATACAATGTAACTAATAGAAAAGAAGTGGGGAAGAGCCTCCAGCACATAGATAGGCACAGGGGAAACTTTCCTGAACAGAACACCAATAGCTTATGCTCTAAGATCAAGAATTCACAAATGGGACCTCATAAAATTGCAAAGTTTCTGTAAGGCAAGGGACACAGTCAATAGGACAAAATGGCAACCAACAGATTGGGAAAAGATTTTTACCAATCCTAAGTCTGATAGAAGGTAATATCCAATATATACAAAGAACTCAACAATTAGACTCCAGAGAATCAAATAACCCTACTTTAAAAATGGTGTACATAACTAAACAAAGAATTCTCACCTGAGGAATACCGAATGGCTGAGAAACACATGAAAAAATGTTCAACATCCTTAATCATCAGGGAAATGCAAATCAAAACATCCCTGAGAGTACACCTCACAGCAGTCAGAATGGCTAAGATTAAAAACTTAGGTGAAAGCAGATGCTGGTGAGGAATTGGAGAAAGAGGAACACTCCTCCATTGTTGGTGGGATTGTAAGCTGGTACAACCACTCTGGAAATCAATATGGCTGTTCCTCAGAAAATTGGACATAGAACTACCTGAGGACCCAGCTATATCACTCCAGAACATATACCTAGAAGATGCTTCAACATCATGAAAATGCTCCACTATGTTCATAGCAACCTTATTTATAATATCCAGAAGCTGGAAAGAACCCAAATATCCTTCAACAGAAGATTGGGTACCGAAAACGTGGTACATTTGCACAATGGAGTGCTACTCAGCTATTAAAAACAATGACATTGAGCCGGGTGTGATGGTGCACGCCTTTAGGGAGGCAGAGACAGGCAGATTTTTGAGTTCGAGGCCATCCTGGTCTACAAAGTGAGTTCTGGGACAGCCAGGGCTAAACAAAGAAACCCTGTCTTTAAAAAAACAAAAACAAAAACAAAAACAAAACAACAACAAAAACCAAAACCAAAAAAAAAAAAAAAACAAAAAAAAAAACAAAAAACCAATGACATCATGAAATTCTTAAGCAAAGGCATAGAACTAGAAAGTATCATCCTGAGTGAGGTAACCCAACCAGAAAAGAACACATATGGTACGCACTAACTGATCAGTTGCTATTAGCCCCAAAGCTTGGATTACCAAGATACAATTTACAGACCACATGAAGCTCAAGAAGAAGGGAGATCAAAGTGTGAATGCTTCAGGCCTTCTTAGAAGTGGGAACAAAATACCCAGGGTTGGAGATAGAGACAAAATATGGAGCAGAGACTGAAGGAAAGGCCATCCAGAGATTGCCCCACCTGGGGAACTATCTTATATACAGTTACCAAACCCAGACACTATTGTGGATGTCAAGAAGTGCTTACTGACAGGACCCTGATATAGCTGTCTCCTGAGAAGCTCTGCCAGAGCTTGTCAAATACAGAGGTGGATGCTTGTAGCCATCCATTGGACTGAGCACAGGATCCCCAATGAAAGTGTTAGAGAAAGGACTGAAGGTGCTGAGGGCATTTGCAGCCACATAGCAAACACAACAATATCAACCCACCAGATCCCCAGAGCTCCCAGGGACCAAAGCACCAATCAGAGTTCACATGGAGGGACCCATGCCTCCAGCCACATATGTAGTAGAGGATGGCCTTGTTGAACATTAATGGGAGGAGAATTCCTTGTTCCTGTTATGGCTCAATGCCCCAGTGTAGAGGAATGCCAGGGTGGGGAAGGAGCAGTTGGTGTGTGGATAGGGGAACACCATCATAGAAGCAGGTGTGGGGAGGTGTGGTGGGATAGGGTTTTCAGAGAGGAAACTAGGAATAGGGATAACATTTGAAATGTAAATAAAGAAAATATCTAATAAAAATTACAATAAGTAAATAAACACAGCTCCATGGCTGTAGGGGAAGCAAGGACTCATCTCACAAGTTATTATCATAGCTTGATAGTAAACCAGTAAAAATATACTATAAGACAGTAACTCGAGTACTCAATTATCATGTATAAAAGTCTCAACCCAAAGGAAGATGGTGAACTCTATTTCTAAATGCTCATGAAATATATAGTGAAACAGTCCTCAACTGAGAAAATAACAAAGCCCATTAAATTATTTTATACATATAACAGAATAAATCTGTTAACTGTTTAATAACCCAAGCCATAGTGTCCTCATAGCATGAGATCATCATTGTGTTATAATTATTTTTATTCTTTGAATATTTCTTGTATGTGTAAACTGTATTATGTTCATACTAACCTCAGTTATTCCCCAGTTCCAAGACTTTCTTGCTATATCCTTTTTCCCAGCTTCATGTTCTCTTTGCATCTCCCAGTGAATCAAACTAGTGCTACATCATATAAAATGCATGCATCATAACTATTTAGAAGTAAAATTCATAACTTAAACACTTATGGCAAGTAAGAAATCATTCATATCCAGATCGTTTTACTGAGAAATTCTGCCAGATGATAATTTAAAAAAATAAGACCAATTCACTACAATCTTCTCAAAAAATTATAAGATAGAATTCATTTCAATAAATTTTGAAAAATTTTCTTTCCTATGGTAGCAAAAAATAAACAAAAATATAGAAACAATAAATTACATATGCATGTGCCTTTTAAATGCAAGTTTAAAACACCAAAACAAAATATTAAAATGTGAACAAATGCATGTTCCTACTATATAAAATGAGGTTTAAATCACAATTAAGTGATATTCCTTCCAGGAATGTTAGGAAGTTCAATATTTAACCCTCATAATCTACCATATTAAAGGGGTACAAAAGATAGGTCCTATACATTTATATCTGAAGAATGAGGCTGTCTTTTGCAGCTTGAGGTGAACAAAAACAGATCGTCAGCTGCCAAGAACATCCTCAAAAGCCTACAGGTAGCATGCCTCCTGTTAAAACACTTTCTTCCAATTAAAGAAAAAAAACAGGAATATTTCTTCACTCTATCCTTATTAAAGAAGAGAAGGATTCGGGGCACCAAAATGAGGCAAAAGAAGAAAGTAAAGGAACTGAGAAAAGTTAGGAAAGAATATGCAGATACCATGGTTTTCTATTAGCAGATTCCAGTCCAGCAAATGTGCAGGTTTTGAACTTTTAAATTCAGACAGATTGCATCATGTGCAAAAACGATTGCTTATATTTTATTTAGTTGGTTTTTGTGACAGGGTTTCTCTATGCAGCTGTGGCTATCGTGAAACTTGCTCTGTAGACCACATTGCCATGAGTGCTGATATTAAAAGCATGCACCTCCACTACCTGGCTAGGATCTCTGATTGTATTTCTAGCCACTGATGTGAACACTTATTCAGAAGTTAAAACTCCAGTGACATACATTTACACTAATTTCAGAGCATGAACTACAGATTGCATGTGTGTGTGTGTGTGTGTGTGTGTAGTTCCTTCTTAGCTTTAGTTCCTACCCTGACTTCTCTTACTGATGTTCTGTTACCTGGAATATATATATATATATATATATATATATATATATATATATATATATTTTTTTTTTTTTTTTTTTCTGTCCGGTCTCCTCAGCCCACTTTTTCTTATTTTGCATTTATTTTCCCAATTCTATATAGCCTGATGATGAATATTGTCATGATAGCCAGTTTAAAATTTTTCCAGAATTCTATACATGATTTGAAATTAAAAAATCCTTCCTTCCAACATTGTCTCCACTCTTCCTTTACATGTTATTTTTACACCTTAAATGCCAAAATCATTATGAGTGTTGCTGAGGAGGACTATCTAAAGAAATTTAGGTTAATAGAGAGAGTAGTATATGAGTCATTATTACTATTCATATTGATTCATTTGGTATCTCAAATGCATATAATAATTTAAACTAAACTAAATAATAATGTAGAGGAGAAGAAATTGGTGAAAAAATTTTAATTAAGTCATAGTGAATAAACTAAAAATGTTTCTTCTTTACGAAGACATAGTGACCTATAGCAGGTGTCTCCAGAGAAAAAGTTACTACCAAAAATGCAGGCCAACATCTGACCCATTATTCTTGTATAATTCCATTGCTTCATTTGACTCATAGTAATGTTTTTGTTGTTTTTTGTTTTTGTTTTGTTTTTGTTTGGTTTGTTTGGTTTGGTTTGCTTTGGAATTTAATGAACTTATGAGTTTTCAGAACTATCTAGAGGAGAATTATTTGGCCTATGCTGCTATTTTTTTCTTTATGGAAACTTCTTTATAAATGTCAAAAGGTGTGTAACTCCCACAGACAAACAAAAAGCATAAGGAAATATGACTAGGAAAGTGTGGGTAGAGGAAGAAGAGGAGAAGGATAAGCAGTCTAACAATGAAAGTATCTATCTACTGTGTGAATTGGAACTGAAATGTGTGACGAAC
This sequence comes from Mus musculus, assembly GCF_000001635.26. NCBI lineage: Eukaryota > Metazoa > Chordata > Mammalia > Rodentia > Muridae > Mus > Mus musculus. Next base: position 86,165,826 of record NC_000084.6, read on the forward strand.
GAATTCATCCCAACAAAGTGTGCTCATCAAACTCAGCTTAATAAGTCAGACTGCTCCTGCTCATAGATTTACTGAACTTTTGAATATGAAAAACGTAATCCAAAGAATGTTTCTTTGTAAAGTGCTATGACTGTTAAATGTAATACTTAAATAGAGTTGGCCGGTAAAAAAGCATTTCAGGAAAACATGAAGCATTTTGAAGCCCTATGCATTAAAAATAGTTTGTGAACTAACCCTCCTACTACAGTAAACTAGTTACCAAGCCTACTAATGAGACACACATCCTACATAACAGAGAGCCACTGCCGCACTTCCTCCTTCACATCAAGTCTTACATCATAGCAGAAGTCAGGTTTAATGGTTCTTGAAACATTACTTAAGTGAAAGACTGAAACAAACTAAATGGCTCACCAGCATTAAAATGAATAAAAGATTGCAGCATATTCTTTAATGGAAAATTCTTAGAAGATGCAGAACAGCAAACTATTGCTATCTGCAAAAACATGATTTTGTTCTATATTCTGGATATGCAGTACAAATATAAATATAAAGGGATGCATAAATGCTATAATCTCATTGGTAGAGTAAACCAGAGTAGATGACTCTTATGTTTTGTATTTAGATTTAGAAATATAAATATTAGTGAGTTGTCTACATGGCGATCTAAGCATAAAAGGTCTATGCTCTATACTTGATGTTGGTGCTGGATGAACATTGTATTCTTTAGCAAAATTGCTATGCTCTGATTATTCACTCCTCCTCCACCCCTCCCCCTCCTCCTCTTCCTTCTCCTCCTCCTTCCCCGCCCCCTCCTTCTTCTTCTTTTTGAAACAGGGTTTCTCTGGGTAGCCCTGACTGTCCTGGACTCACTCTGTAGACCTGGCTGGCTTATTTTTTTTTACTTTTAAATGTATTTATTTATTTTATATATGTGTGCACACTATAGCTGTCTTCAGACACACCAGCAGAGGGCATCTGATCCCATTACAGATAGTTGCTAGCCACCATGTGGTTGCTGGGAATTGAACTCAGGACCTCTGGAAGAGCAGAGAGTGCTCTTATTTTAATATCCAAATAAATACTTAGATATTTATTTATTTATCTTTTTATTTCTTGTTTTATTTAATTTTAATACATGTATTATTTTTAAATTTAAAAGATTTTTATGAATAATCTTTAACTATAACAGACCTTCAAGTGTGATCATGATCTCTTCAGATCTAGAGAAAATTTAAGACAAATCATTGTGAAACTGTGAAGTTGGTGTGTTGGTGTCCTGTACATTGCAAGTGAACAGTGTCGTGCATTACATTTTGTTCCGTTTTCCAGATGATTCTACATATTTTTCATTGAAAATAGACTTTTTTTTTACCATATATTCAGATTATGATTTCCCCTCTTCACAGTCTGGGTTTCTCCCTCCCTTCTGATTCAAATAGAACAAAACAAACAAACAGACAAACAAACAAACTGGAATCTCTCCAAATCACAAAAGAACAAAGGACAAAGAAACTGTACCTAAAGAAAAATGCTCTTACCAAAAATGATGAGGCAAAGAAGCTCATGGAACACTAATGAGTTTGATTGTCTTTGCCATCTGCTAGGTATGGAGTTTGATCTCATGAGTGCTTTGGATTCCAGTGAGACAATGTTGGATAGAACAAATGTATTTATGAGAAGTTATCAATCAGTGACTGCTTCTGAGTTAGGGATGAGGGTTCGTCCCCACTTCTTTCAGCACAGGGAACTTATCTGACCCAGACCTGTGTGGGCCCAGTGCACACTGCCAGTCTGTGAGTTCATATATGCATTGGCACCACTGCTTTTGGCGAATCTTGTCACCTTGGTGTCCTCTGTCCACTCCAGCTCTTACAACCTTTCTGCCTCTTCTTCCCCATGGTTCCCTGAGCCCTAAGGAGAAGTATATGATGGTGATATCCCATCTAAGAATGAGTGTTCCAAGCCAGGCTGTGGTGGCACATGTCTTTAATCCCAGCACTTGGGAGGCAGAGGCAGGCGGATCTCTGAGTTCAAGGCCAGCCTGGTCTACAAAGTGAGTTCCAGGACAGCCAAGAGTACACAGAGAAACCCTGCCTCGAAAAAAGAAAAACAACAACAACAACAACAAAAACAAAACAAAAAAAAACAAACAAACAAAAAGAAAGAGTGTTCCAAGGTATCCCCCTTTCTTTACACTGTCTCTGGTACCTCTGTGTTTGACCACACCTACTGGGGGAAGAAATTCTCTGATGATTGAGCAAGGCACATATCTAGGAATATAGCAGAATATTTTTAGAAATCATTGTATGGCTACTTTTCATTAAACAGTCCTCTGTTTAATGTAGTTTTCCACTAGTTTCTATTTAGCCTCAAATTCTTGGCCACCCAACTGGTGTAAGGTGTGGGTTCCATCTCATGGACTGAACCCTAAATCCAATCACATATTGGTTGGGTCATCCTATAATTCTTGTGTTATTTTTCACTCATATGTCTTATAGGTAAGTGATCATTTTAGAGCAAAGAAGTTGTACTTGGGTTGGTGTTTGCCTTTATCCATTGTTAGCGTGCAGAATGGCTTCTAATCCCATCCATGAACCTAGTCCTTGGAGGTGGAGTCTTTACCATGCCATTTAAAGTGAAGCTGGATGATATACATTGTTCATAAAATAAAATACAATAGTTCCAAAAATTTTATTAATCTCTGCAATAAGCTCCATACCACTTAGATAAATGACTTTCTCATTCATTGGTATTACATTAATCACAGACTCAGACTATATACAGACCCCAAGGACCAACTGGCTTTAAGATTTAATATATTTTCTTGGGTGGTTGTATTTTCAAGCATAATATTCATTATTTTGTTATGTATGCTTTAATCAATGATTATTGTCTTCTTATACTGCAAATTATAGTACACTAGTAAGAGTGTGAAAGCAAAAATTGATTGTCTGGGTTTACAGTAGCTATATCATATATTGTAGTTTTTGCAGAAAAAGCACATCTTTCATCTCACTGTTAAAGGGTTTAAAGGGTTTAAAGTGTTCATTTTTATGTTCAGAGTGATGCCAGGCATTTGCAAAATGTTATGGGGAGTGCTATTAATTCTAACAGACTCCAATCACTCACAGAAGCATCAGCTCTTAGTGATGAAATATAAGAAGTGAATTTTATTACTGTCTCAGATCTGAAACTTTCAGACATAGATGATTTTTCTTTGGAAGTTGTGGGTGTATTTTCCCAAAGACCAAGAAGTTGTTTTTTGCTTAATTCTTCAACCATAAGGTGCTCGCAGATGCCTAATTACGTGAAGGACATGCTTGGTAAGAGTTCTGTGAAGACACTGCATTCTCTTGGCAGCATAGACTATAAGAATCACTTACCTTCTGGACGAATAATATTGTTTATTTATTTATTTTTGATATTTCCTCTAAAAGACCACTGTCCTTGATTTTTCAAATGTGAATTATCCCTGAATGAATTAAAATCCTAATCTTTTTATTGAAATACCCATAACAACATCGTGAATTTGCTTAGTATGAATGCCCTGATGACTATTGGGAAGTTTGCAAAATATACTTCTCTGTTGGTGTCACATTTCTCATAATAGCATGTGTGCTCAGGAACATTGCTAAACAAAATATTACATGGGATATTGTACACTGAAGGCACTGTTTGTTCTACATCTTTCAAACATGAGCAGATATATGACTATGCTCCTGGTTTTCAACATATGTGTGTGTGTGTGTGTGTGTGTGTATGTGTGTGTGTATTTGTATATACATATACGTGTATTTATGTGTATATATGTACACACATATATATATATATATATATATATAATACATATACAAACTATATAAATGTATAGGGATATATATATATATGTGTGTGTGTGTGTGTGTTTGTGTGTGTCTGTCTGTCTGTCTGTCTGTGAGTGTAATGGTATGTGCAAACTACAGTAGGCATTAAATGAATAAAATTAAAATTCAAGGAAAACAGACTCCAAAGCTTGTTACAATATATGAAGTCCATGCTGAGTTTCAGAAAAATGAAGAATGAGATGAAAAAGAAAAGAGGAAGAACCACATTCATCTAATATCCTAATAGTCATTAAGTCAATGAAAAACATTTAGTACACACCAGGAAAAACCAAAGATGCATGACTCATAAACTGATGCCTTAAAAATGAAATAAAGATGTCAGAATCAAACTTGAAATTTCTCTAAGTATTCAAGTAAGATGAAGAAATTTAGTCTCAAAAAATATAAAGCAATTATAATTATTAAGGTGTTTTGGTAGGTTATGGATATGAAAAAGATGCTTTGTTAGTATAGTTTTACATAAGATGATGTGAAGTCTTCAAATCAGATAAAAGAACATACATCTTTATGTAAAATGTACAAGTGTCTGTGTATGAACATTCAAATGTGCATAAGTAATGTATTGAGATAATGAAAATGTCCTCATATGACTCCAGCAAGACCAGAGAGTTCTGTCTTAGCTCTTCATCTATAAATGTTCCTAGAGTGAACCACAAGGTCAGAGTACAATGCCTAGCTCATGAAACTCTTCTCTGCCTCCATCTCCGGCCTCTGTGTGGGAACCTATGATGCAGGCTGGAGACTGTTGTACCTCCTAAGTTCAAGCCAAGGGAAGCTTAGGGTAAAGTTCAGGACAGCACAGCACCTGGCTGAGCCCACGCAACACTGGGGAACCTGCCCTCTCGTTGTTATAGGCTTGTACATATCATTTGAGTCAAAGTCCACATCAGCATCTGTATCAACAGAAGATGATTCCAGGATACAGAAGGAAAGAAACATAGAATCATATAAGATAATCTTATTTCTCCCAACAATGAGGCCTGTTACTGTGCTGTAACATGCATTGTCAGGGTTCTTGATCTAGAAACTCCCTTATAAGAAAAGAGCTGTTAAGAGCAATAGATGCAGCTGGGCGTGGTGGCACACACCTTTAATCCCAGCACTTGGAGGACAGAGGCAGGCGGATTTCTGAGTTCAAGGCCAGTCTGGTCTACAGAGTGAGTTCCAGAACAGCCAGGGCTATACAGAGAAACTCTGTCTCAAAAAACCAAAAAAAAAAAAAAAAAAAAAAGCAATAGATCCCCAGTGTAGGGGGATTGAGGGCAGGGAGGTGGGAGTGGGTGGGTGGGTGGAGGAACACCCTCATAGAAACAGGGGGTGGGAGGATGGGTTAGGAGGTTTCCAGGAGGGGAAGCCTGGAAAAGGGGATAACATTTGAAATGTAAATAAAGAAAATATCCAATAAAAGAGAGAGGGGGGAGGGAGGGAGGCAGGGAGGGAGGGAAGGAGAGGAAGGAAGGAAGGAAGGAAGGAAGGAAGGAAGGAAGGAAGGAAGGAAGGAAGGAAGGAAGGAAGGAAGGAAAGAAGGAAGGAAGAGCAGGACCCTTTCCTTGGGATACCACTCTTTGCAACTGGCTCAGTCTCCCCTCTCTTTAAATTCATCCCTGGGAAGCCTGGGATTATTTTCTAAGATCTGTTGGAAGATATCAAAGGCATTCCACTGTCCCCAGTGGGCTCTTTGCAAGGTTTGTATATGTGAATCTTTCTACAGAACCAGGGAAAATTTATAAAGAATGAAGAATTCCTAATAAAGAGGACAACTGTGAGACTGGACTCTGGAGCTAAATAGCCTTAGGTTTCAATCCATCCTGTCACTCACTGAGTAACACTGAAAATTAATTAGCTGCTTAAAGTCTGTCTCCTCACCTGTAAAATGCAGCCATTATAAAAACTGCCCAGGGACCCATTATAACTTCACGAGGCAGTGACTTTCTTCACTGATGGATCCTTGGCACCTGCAGCGTAGACTGCTACCTGACCGACTGCTGCTGAATGAATCCAGAGCACAATGCTTATAAAATGGAAATCACGTAATTTCATTAATATCTATTGTCATTTTTTTGTTACACATGAACAATTGCAGAAATAATGGCACCAAAATGGGTGACTTTAGAAAATGCCAAAAGAACATTGCATACTTTTATCTACAAAACATCATCATGCTACCTTGTTCTGGAGGATATGACCTCATTAAGGATCTATATACCTCTCCTCTTTCTACTTACCTGTAGATTTATTTCAACCAGAAATATATGTTGAATCTTATCATATCCTATTTGAGGGTGAAAAACATAAGTTTTACTTTATTGAACTGACAACACTAACATGACTATACTTTTTGTGATTTGAAAATCATACACAGCAAAGGAAACATCTACAGGAAGTTGGAATATTGTGTCATAGTGATAATTCAATAATTGGTGGCTTTGTATCTTCTTTATAAAGAGGCTTGAAATCTTTTTAAAATACGACTTTTAAAGACTTGCCTGTTGGGATATTTTGGCCACACCTTTGAAGACTGGTGTTGTTTATGATCAAGAAGTATGTACTATGTGTTGACATTTTCTTATTGACTTAAAACCCTTTGCCCCCAAAATAGTTTTTCTCTCTTCATTGCATTTTCTCAATTAGTGTTTACTTTTTCTGATGTTTCTGTTATTGAACTATTGTTCATTTGCATTTTCACGTTTTTATGCCATTGCTAAAGAGTTATAATTTCTAGAGAATGCAAAGTGACACCTTGAAGCAGTAATTAAATTTTTATTTTTATTTTAATCATTTATTTGAGGGAATTAATTTTAAAATTTATTTATATTTATGCTTCTCTCTGGCTATATGACTTGCTTGCTGGTGTCCTCAGAGGCCAGAAGTAGTTGTCAAGTCCCCTGGATCTGAAGTTACAGGTGGTTGTGAGCTACCTGGCATGGGTCCTGGAAAGTAAACTCAGGTTCTCTGGAAGAGAAAAATATTCTTAACTGTTGAGCCATCTCTTCAGACACCAGTGCTTTCAATGTTTAATGTTGTTTTAAGTCATTACTTTAGCATTATATCTTTCATAGAAAAACAATTAATGCCTAAAGGATTCGAATATAAGGGATAGGAAGACCTGATGTTGGGATATGGTCTAGTGTAAGTGACAGTGTATGTCATGTTCTATGCTTGATCTTTCACTCCACAAACATTGATTTGCCATCTGTGGTTCCGATGGGATTAAGCGTTGTACATGATAAATTATTGATGCTATTTAAAGACATCAAAATATTTTCTTTTTAAAAATGTACTCTGTTTTCAAACAATGCAGTATATGGTTAGCATGTATGATTACCTTTAAAGAGGTATTAAAGTATAAGGAAAAATAATGAACCATTAGGAAATAAAGTCCTATTTTTATAGACCTCATTTGTTCTCCAAGTAGTTAATACATGAAGACTTTAGTAAAGAAAAAAACTGACAGGATTTTATAGAAGAGAATTTTAAATTCTATTTGACAATACAGAACAGAGTACATGTGGACACAATGGAAGATCAAATATTTAGAGAAATCCAGATTAGAAATTGGAACATAGGACAGGAGACACGGGGAGGTGGGGGTGTCAGGAAAGGCATATTCAGAATCAGCTGAATGCTGGAGAACACTGTGGCACATAGGGGAGCAACTGGACCTTGAACTGAAGGTTCTCAGAGTCCTGAAGAGAATGAGAAAAACATGCAGTGCAATCTCAACTATAGAGGAAATCCAAGACTTCTCCTGAAAAGGACAGGGAGTTTATTGCACAATTGACTGTGCTGGAGATTAAGTATGATGGAATTCTGATTGAGCTATTACGCTATTAAGAAGCCCCCGGTTTTCAAATTTCCTAAGAAATTCTGCAAAGATTCTCTCTTCAACTGATTCAGAACAAGCACAAGTTCATCAAGACTGATGGGATTAATTGATTAAAATTATTTTACAGTCTCTTCATTGAATTAAATTGGCATCTCCAGGTCACAATTTTACATGATAGTGACTAAGCTAGAGGGCTATTGCTACTCTCTGTAAACATGATAAAAAGAACAGCCACTAGATGGTCCATCCTTTCCTCTCAGCTCCAAACTTTGTCTCTGTAACTCCTTCCATGGGTGTTTTGGTCCCAATTCTAAGAAGGGGCAAAGTGTTCACACTTTGATCTTCATTCTTCTTGAGTTTCATGTGTTTTGCAAATTGTATCATGTATCTTGGGTATTCTAAGTTTCTGGGCTAATATCCTCTTATCAGTGAGTACATATCATGTGAGTTCTTTTGTGATTGGGTTACCTCACTCAGGATGATGCACTCCAGGTCCATCCATTTGCCTAGGAATTTCATAAATTCATTCTTTTTAATAGCTGAGTAGTACTCCACTGTGTAAATGTACCACATTTTCTGTATCCATTCCTCTGTTGAGGGGCATCTGGGTTCTTTCCAGCTTCTGGCTATTATAAATAAGGCTGCTATGAACATAGTGGAGCATGTGTCCTTCTTATCAGTTGGAACATCTTCTGCCATACCCGGGGATCCATTCCATAATCAGCCTCCAAACGCAGACACCATCGCATACACCAGCAAGATTTTGCTGAAAGGACCCTGATATAGCTGTCTCTTGTGAGGCTATGCCAGTGCCTGGCAAACACAGAAGTGGATGCTCACAGTCAGCTATTAGATGGGACACAGGGTCCCCAATGGAGGAGCTAGAGAAAGTACCCAAGGAGCTAAAGGGATCTGCAACCCTATAGGTGGAACAACAATATGAACTAACCAACACCTCCAGAGCTCGTGTCTCTAGTTGCATATGTATCAGAAGATGGCCTAGTGGGCCATCATTGGAAAGAGAGACCCATTGGTCTTGCAAACTTTATATGCCCCAGTACAGGGGAACGCCAGGGCCAAGAAGTGGGAGTGGGTGGGTAGGGGAGTGTCAGGGGGAGGGTATGGGGGACTTTTGGAATAGCATTGGAAATGTAAATGAAGGAAATACCTAATAAAAATTGGAAAAAAAAAGAACAGCCACAACAATAAATCTTTCTTGGCTTATAGGTAAGATAATTTGGAAAATATCTTTACTCTTAAAATGTCATTTTAAAAAGGAAGTAAGTACTCATAAAATTCTATGGTGTGTTTATGAACTAAGAAGAAACTAGGTTTTAAAAGGATGTCTACTATTTGGATCAAAATATGAGTTCATAGATGGGCTTCTATGTTCTTTCAGAATATCAGGAAGGGAGAGAAGTCGGAAATTGTGCCAGCAACTGACCTTTTTAATGACTGTTCAGCTAGTTCTGATGTGTACCACCTAAAGGACAGAAGTATTATGAGACAAAAAATTCTGACTCCCACTTTCCTTCTGTACTTTGTCCAAAGAAATGACTTATTTTTGATAAAAAAAAACAACCAGGCAACCAAGTTATTAAGGAGTTTTGGAAACTTGCTTGCCTTTGTATCATAATATCTCACAGAATTTATTTTTTCTAAAACTATTACAAATATTTTCATTTTTGTGTGCTATTTATTTCTATATTTAGTTTTATGTTTTCAAAGTTTCATCTATATGCATTCAATATTCAAATGATGATATGTAGTATGACTGTGCTTTCTTGTCTTTCAATCCAGCCACCTATTCCCCATATCCCTTCCCTACTTGTATGGGTTATTTTTGCTCCGTAAATTTATCTCTTCCCATTCTATCCTCAGGGAACGTCATGAAAGAAATATTACAAGAGTCTACAAGTTGAGGAGGAGCAGGACATAGTGAAAGTGAAGTGCGACTTCTGGACATGGTAATTGTAACCATACATTCACAGCAATGGTGATGACTTACACAGGACTGCATCTATTTATAACCCATCTTGGGTGGAGAAGGGGGCTCATGAGACCGTAAATTTAACTTTCATTTGCCTGAAGTAATTGTCATCTGCAGGCTTACTGCTTCCATCTGCTAATCTAGGCCTAGTCCTGGAAGCTTCTAGCCTCCATACAATCTAATCTAGGTCTAGGATTTTTCAGACTCTTAAGACTTCTCAGTAATTCCGAATTCTTTCTGAGCTCTGGCTGATTGATTCAACTCAGCTGTTCTGACTCAAACTCCTTTCCAGGCAGACTGATTCAATCTGACTTCACTCAGTTTCTCCTGAATAGCTCAATGTTTTAGCAACATTTTTCAGAGTTCCTTTATACCTTAATGGGATTCTTTTTTTTTTTTTCCTGAGACTGGGTTTCTCTTTATAGCCCTGGCTGTCCTGGAACTCACTCTGTAGACCAGGCTGGCTTCGAACTCAGAAATTCGCCTGCCTCTGCCGCCCAGCCATGGGATTCTTAAATTCAGAGTTTCTTTCTAGTAATTGAAAATATTTAGTTATCTTTTCCACTCAATACCACATACATTACAGTGTTCTCTAGAATCTGACACCTCGGTCTGCTACACATAGAAATCCTGTCTCAAAAAACAAACAAACAAACAAACAACCAGAAAATTCTAATTCTTTTCTAAGTCAAACAACAGGTACATGGTGCATATGTGTGAATGCGTGTGTATTTGTGCATGCATATGTGTGTGTTTTGTGTAGTGTGTGTTCATGAGTATTTCTGTTTTGTACAGCATAGTCATTTTCTCACAAACTAATTTTTAAAGTCATGCTTCAGCATACTTATTACAATATTCAGCTTATTTTTTTTTACAACTGAGCATGGTAGCACAAGTTTTAATCCCATGACTTGGGAGTCAGAGATAGACAGCTTTATCTTAAGTTCAATGCCAACAAGCTCTATGTTTCAAATTCTAGACCATCTAGGACTACATAGTGTGGAAGAAAAAAATTATAGCACAGTTGATCTGATGGTTTTTGACAGCATGATCTGTGATCTTAGAAGGATGCTTAGTACAAACACAGAACTGCATGTGTTCTTGTAATTAGTTATATGTCCTAAATTATCAGATTATTTAATTTTATAATGTGATTTGCATTTAATTGTGGATGGTTAGTTCAAAGCTTATTGAATCCAATTCAATTTTAATTTCTCAAAACTTTAGTGTTAAATTTAGTATGAATTAGTTAAATTTAGTATGAATTAGTATTTATATGTATACATATATACATTATGTATTTTATAATGTACACATATAATATATAATATTATATGTATATATATATATGTATATATATATATATATATAATAAAGTATATGAACAAACTTTAGTATTAAATAAATGAAATAGATATGATTCATTCACATGAAAGACTGGTGCTTAGTAATAGAAATTAGTTGAATAGAATACCATTTCTTAATTTTTAATTTTCATTTTAACTATGTGTTGCAGGTGTGTGTGTGTGTGTGTGTGTGTGTGTGTGTGTGTGTGTGTGTGTGTGAATACAGTTATCTGAAGAGGCCAGAGGCATCAGATCCCCATGAGCCTGGAGTTATACACAGTTATGAGCTTTCTAATGTGGGTCTTGTTAAATAAACATGTCTCTTGCCAAAGTAGTTTGCACTATGAACCACTGAACCACCTATCCATTCCACAGCGTAACCTTTTCTAGAACGTGATGATATTTATAGGTTTTTCGTTGCTGTGCATTTCATACTTGTGTAAGAGAAAATGAACATAATCACATTCTTAAAAGAACTGAGTATCTTTGCTGGACAGCATGTTTACCTTCAGCTAACCCTGAGCTCTGACTTTGGCTGCAACTTCAGAGTGTTCTTCTGGGGTTTGCATGGATTCTCCTTTATTTTTCCTTCTTCTGGAAAAGATGCCTGAGCAATCATCTTCAGTCCCATTTTCACATGCATGAACTGGTACCTAGGAGCCAAGGAGAAACTGCTACAATGGCATCTGCGTCTGAATGAGATCTCCAGCAGTTCTGAGCCCATAAATCCTGTGGCTTGTAAGACACTAGATGATGCTCTTCTGGTTATGTGCCTGCCTACAGTCTCAGTTCAGATTCTGTGCTCAGGGAAAGCAAAGCTAAGAACATGTAAAATAGGAAAGTCACATATCTCTAAAATCCCTTTTAAAATGTAAAACTTAAAAAGAAAAAAATTAGAAATGTTATATCCAAAATGTGAGTTCTTGAGTCCAAATAGAAGCAGTGCTCGTTGGTCTGGTGAGTCAGCTTGCAGTAGCTCTAAGTTGATGACCAATGTGGAGAGACCATGCACTTCTATGGATAGGAGAGCATCCATGTGAGAGATGGAAGGTGGTCAGTACAGGGTGAAGAAAGTGATCTGCTAGTCCTAGGTCATCCTTGTGCCAGAAAACCCATGTTCCTGAGGAAACGTGTCGGGTTTATTTCAAACTAAGACTTCTCAGTTAGGGAAGATATGAGATTTCATATGTAAGACTTCAAATTTTCCCTATTCAGAATAACTTAAATTTTAAAAAATATATTGTAAAATTATAAGAAACAACATATATAAAAGATAGGAAGGTCAGGAGTAGTTGTGCACACCTTTAAACCTAGCACTTGGAGGCAAGAGCTACAGATCTTCCTAAGAGGGACATCAGCCAGGTTCGAAGAGGGCAGGGGGGATAACCTGGCAACATTCATTGGAGGTTGACATAATGTTCATTGACTGGGATAAGGTGTGGATATGCACAGTTACCATTCCAAATTGAGCCAGTTCTGACAGATATTGTACTGCCAACTGACTTTCAAAAATTCTACTTAATATAAGATTATGCTGCAACTGCTTTATAAAACACACAAAAGCACTCAGTACAGAGGAGGATGCTTGAAATCCCAGAACTCAGAAAATCACAAGTTGAAGTCTTTGTAGAACTATATAGCAAATGCTTCTCTCTAAACAAAACATAGGAAGAAAACATCACACATGTTCCAAAATATGCATTGTATGGCATAACAGTATTCATGTTTTCACATATTTGCATATTGATTTTCTATTATTATCAAATTATGTAGTCTAAAAAGTGACAACTTTGAGTAGATAAAAAAATATTTACAGACATAAATAAAGCTACTCTTGTCTGATTTCTCATCCTCCTATTTTCTGTCAGTGGCTTATACTTGGAATTAGGGTTTATGAATACAGTATATGCTTTGCAATATTTCTACAAAGAAATGTGTCTATAAATAATATATACTTTATAAATTACACAAGCTACAAATCTGCTGACCAACTCACCTACTTTTTATATATTACATTATTGCACTAGATCAGACAGGTATCAAAAAGACTTAAATATGAATAGACCTAAAAAACAAAAACAAAAACAAAAAAAAAAAACAAGATCCCTTAGATCCCTCATAGTAAAAAATTAACTTCAAATAATATTTGATATTCAGCAAAGCCAGAAACTTATTTAATGAAAAGATACTACAGTATCATATTTCAGATTAAAGGAAGATATGATGAATTAGGAACTAGAGTAGGAAGCAAGTTATGCTACTAAATATCTATTCAAACCTAATGATGATTGCCAAGGGGCATCTCTTTGAGAGGGAGACAGCAAACCACAGAAATTGAGTTAATGGCTCTAAGGACTTTCTCCACATAGGCCTTTGCTTAACATTATCTGCCCTTAAAAAAAGAGTTAACAACACCTTAAATGGTTGAAGGTGTTGTCAAAAAAATAAAATGTTGGAAGAATGGGTTGTCAAAACAATAAACACCTGGTAGATAGTCAAGCATTGTAACTTAAATCAACTCCACATCTCTAATACAAGTACAATAGGGCTCCAGCCTAGAGTTCTGTACTTACCATGACCTAGAGAAGGGTTGTGTGTGTTGGTTACTTTTCTTAGGGCTGTGACAAAAACAAGTTTTAAATTTAAAACAAGGAAGTAAAATGCTCAGATACTTTTGAATACTAGAGAAAATATCAGGGTGGTTGTGATGCAAGTGGTAAAAGAAACAGAAAGTTTACAAGAGAGAACATTCATGCACGGAGACAAGTTTTAGTTTCGTTTGTGGACTGGTAAGTGTTGATTGTGAGTCTGAATTTTCAAAGTGTCAGAATCCTGAACAACTTGGGAACTTAGCCTCTGCACATACCTGTAAAGAGTTATCTTGATAGTATCAATTGCTGGTGGGAAGAGCTGTCCCCTAGGTGGTAGCATTCCCTGGCTGGGATCCTAGACTGTAAAAGTGGAGAAAAGGAAGTAATCAGAGCCTGACTTCATCATTCTTTGCTTCCTTGTTGTAGATGGGATATGATCAGCTATTGTAAGCTCCTGCTACTTTTCATCCTTTGCCATGATGGACAGAACACTTGAACTATGAGTCAAGATAAACCTTTTGTTCATTAAGTTGTCTGAGCTAGATTATTATATCATAGCAACAGAGAACACAACTAACAAAGGAATCAGTACTGAAAAGAGCAGTTATTGTGATAAACTTGTGTGCTTCTTGGGACCTTAGGATATTCTGGGCTGTGATTATGGAAGTATTTGATATTTTGGTGAGAAAGCTATACGCACACCAGACACAGGATAAAGGGATATTTTGGTAGGAGTCTAGAAGATAGTAATGATGAAAGAAACATGGACAGTAGAAGACAGGATCATCAGGTTCAGAGGGAAATCAGACTCTATAACTGGGGCTTATTTGCACAAGGAGATAAAGAAAACAAGGCACTGATAACTGTTACAAAGTAAAGTTCAATATTAAAGAGAATACTGATGCTCACCAAGAACTCAGTCATCAAAGACTGCCACTTATAAAAATGAAACATGTGAAAGAAGAAAACGGTAGTTGAGGGTTTCTCTGCTCCTCAAAAGTAACTTTCTGGGAGATCATTTCCCAGGCATCAGACCACAGAGGCTGATGCAACTGTTGTCCAAGGGGAGGAAGTTCCACTAGCGCTCTCCATGGTACTAGCTTTGGAGTTATGACAAATGTAAATCTAGACGGTCACGGAGCCTTTAGGGTAGACAAGGCCTGGTAAAGGGTGGTGGGATGGTTGTCCCTTCAAGGAGGCCATAAGATATCATTATGTATAGACCTAGATTTCAGTAGAGACATTAAGATATTAAAAAATTCAGAACCACGGGACATTCACCAGGAAGAACTTCCACAGGCATGGAATGAAGCTGGTTCAGGAAGAAATTTGGATCTACTCCTTGGATGAAACTACTAGATACTTTGGAGTCCAGTTGATTGTATTATGAGTCCCAAATACCAAACATAGAGCTCCAGATTGGGTGTTTCCCTGCCAAGAAAGGTTTTGGCCTTTCTTTCCTGAGATCACTTCTTACTAGGTTCTGCTGATTCACACCCTGTTTTAGTAGGAATGTTTACTCTGTGAACCATATATTCAATGCATGTGAATTGTTTTACTGTACTTTGTAGGACGTCATACTTAAGGGACTTTTCATTTTTAAAGTATTAGAATTATTAAAGACTATAGAAACTTGTACAGTTAGAATTAATGCATTTTATATTTACAACAAGGTCCCAAGTCCATGAGGAAAAGGTTTTTAAAGGACATATTTTGGTGTTGACAAACAGCAGTGGTATGATGCAACATGCCAATTGTCAACTTATTGAAAATCTAGAGCCCCCTTGCAGATGGGTCTCTGGGCATGTCTTTAAGAATGTCTTTGGTTGTGTAGGCTGAGGTAGGAAGACTTGGCCACTATTGATGATGCCATCCCTTGGCTGGGACCCTGGACTCTATCAATGGAGAAAAAAGAGGTTAAAAGCAGCATGAATTCATTACCTGCTTCCTGATTGCTTATACAACTCAGCCAGCCTTTGCAAGCTCTTACGACCTACAGTTCCTTTTCATGAAAGACTACAACCTTGAACTGTGAAGTAGGCATCTTATACTTCTACTACAGAAAATGTTCCATGGATCTTTTCTCTATTATGTTGCTTTTGTCAGGATATTTGATCACAAGAACAGGAAAAAAAGTCTCTCTCTCCCCGTCTCCCTCTCCGTCCCCCTACCCCTCTCCTTTCCCTCCCCCCTCCCTCTACCTTCTCCTCCCCCTCCCTCTCTCTCTCACCCACACACAATTTCAAATGGAAAACTTTGACTGTATTATCTCAGGTACTGTTTACAATGTGTAAGAGAAGCACCAGCTTTTACTGGAGTGATAGCAGGCTGTTATGGAGCCAGTCAATTTTTGACTATAATAGTGGCTCAGAACAGAAAAAACAATTGGATTAGCATGTGTTACTTGATCATTTATGAGAGTGTTGGAGAGAAGCTAGCTGTTTATAGGTCCGGTGTTTAAGTAGCTAGAACTGACTTTATGGCCATTTGTGTCTGAAGCAGTGAGTGTAGAAGAATGAAGAAGTGGCCTAGACAGGCAAGAAGTGAGAACCTTTAAACACTGAATATGAACCTGGAGTAGATGGTTGGTACAATTGCATATTGTCTATTACATTAAGGAAAAAAATTATAAGGAAGTTTGTAGTGACCATGAATGTCTAGAATTTGTATAGAATCGTGTTGTGAATGATACAAAGCAAGTAAATGTTGTTTCTAGCAGAACCATAGAAAGAAGAGGAGGAAGGAAGGAAGGAAGGAAGGAAGGAAGGAAGGAAGGAAGGAAGGAAGGAAGGGTGGAAGGAAGGAAGGATGGAAGGAAGGAAGGAAGGAAGGAAGGAAGGAAGGAAGGGTGGAAGGGTGGAAGGAAGGATGGAAGGAAGGAAGGAAGGAAGGAAGGAAGGAAGGAAGGAAGGAAGGAAGGAAGGAAGGAAGGAAAATGTTGACACATAGGTAAATTTGATGAAGAAGGATGAGCCAAAACTGAAATGTTCCTAGGTAGATGAGATTTAGGAAGAATGCTTCTGGCAGGTCTGAAAGTGAGAGAATTTCATTTTCTGTTAAATGCAAAGTTCAGAAGCAAAGATTATAGATGAATAAAGGCATGTAGACATGACTTTTTATGAGGGAAGATGAAAAATAGATTGATAGGCAAGATACCAGATCAAGTGATCTTCCCTGTGATAAATGTTGGAGTGTATTTCATGTACAGAGAACAAAGGTCCTGCAGAAAGAAAATTATGACAGAAACATTTCTGAGAAACTGAGATCATGTGAACTTCAGCTTCCATCTGAGGTGGTTATTATAACATAAAGACAGGGTCAGTTGTATCAGCACCACAGAAAACAGGGCCCATTGGATTTACATATTGCAAGATAAATATTTTCCCTTTTCTTAGAACAAACAGGCTTTGGTGGTTCTTAAGTTACTTTGCGTTCAATTTTAATCTTTTATCTGGATAATGTAATCGGTCTATTTGTGCATTCCTACACTTATTAAGTGCAGCTTCAGAGAATCTTTATGATTCATTATCAGTTTATGACTGATATCCTCATTTTATAATTTAACTGGCTACAACTCACACACTTCAGTGATATCCTTCTTTAAACTTACTTTATTTATGTACATAGACCTCAGATTCCAGTCTCCTATTTAGAAAACATATTTCTGATGACAAATTGGCTTCTGGTTTAGAACTACCTGCAGCAGTGTTCCTCTGCTCTGGTACCACATTTGGATCATCTGGGAGCATTAAAAAAATGTCAATTTCCAGTCACCAAGAAACAAGTAAATTGAATATCTAATGGTAGTAATTCTGGGGGTCTCAGATGAATCTAATATACTGCAAGCTTGGAAACCTTAGACCTTTGCCAGAAATAGATTAGTCTTTGTTTTGCTTTTTATTTATTTGTTTGTTTGTTTGCTTATTTATTGGTTTATTTATTCATTTTATTTTCTCTCTCTCATCTCCTCCTAGATCTACCATCCCTGACTTCCCACCCAACTTCAAGTTATTTCTCATAAAACCCAAGCAATAAACAACAACAACAACAATAAATTACCACCATCCAAATATACAATGGAATCTGATTTAAGTTAGCCAACTACTGCAGAGCATGGAGACTGCCCTGGGGTGTGGTTGAGATACACAATGCCACATTTATTACATATTTTGTGCACATTTCTCAAGAATAGACACATCAGAAATCTAGGAATGCATATAAAGTTCCAGAATGCTCATAATATCAATTTTATGCTACTTTAATGAGATGCCCAGAAGGACATATTCTTATCACTTGAACAAATTTTAAGATTCTAATACTGTTTAAGATTTCATACTTTTTCATTGAAATTATGATCTCTTTTTATTTGAGACCAAGTTATTTCTATACACTTCTGGCTGACCTTGAATTTATAGCAATCCTCTAGCTTCATCTCAAGCTAAGATCACAAGCATTGACTACCACACCAAGTTTTCACTAATACTCTTCTTTTTCCAAATGGACAGTATTTTTATACCTTACTTAAGAAATGTAGCATGCCCTTATCAGTTTTTTTGGCAATGAGTACTATATAAAAGAATAGATTTAAAACATTTATTCTGTGATTAATTTGTGGTGAATGCATAAACGTCAGGATCATACACAGCAGGTGAACAGAGAAGACCCCACATTTTGTTTGCAGTAAGGCTTAACTGCCCCAGTTGCCACATTCCATGGACTGAAAGGGAACAAAATTTCCCATTGGCTTTTTCAATTCTGAATTTTGTGACTGTTTCCCAACTTCCAGAAGTTCTGGAAGAATTCTTGGCAAATATACCTTTAGTTTTTGAGTCCAAGAATTGGTGTGAGCATTAAAATAAATGTTTTGGTTCTTTTATTAAATGTGTCACCATAAATGAAACCTAGTATTAAAACAGTACTTTTTCCAAATTTGTGGTCTCTAAAGGATGAAATTCTACCACAGAACAGTACAGAGAGAAAGAAAGTATGGAAAGAAAATAGGGAACTATGGAACTCAATAAGAAAAGTATCTAACATTTATAGAAATAACAGCCTTTTAACAATATCACAGTACTTGCAAACTCTTTTGTGCAGAAGCTTAAATATTCAAAAGAAGTTATAAAGTGCAGTAGGATGGAACAGGGACCAATCCAAGGTATGATATTATGAATTATGCAGGTGCATCTGGGGTACCTCACACACCTGTCAGCAGTCATTTCTGTACATTTGTATACGCATTTCTTTAACTATCTGCAGAAACAGAAGCACACATTTATAGCTGCGTATGTTCTCATTAAGGAAAGAAGTTTAAAGCAGCAGGTAGGTTAAATCACATTTGCAAAGTTGAATAATCAAATAAATGCATGTCTCCGTAATAGGCTTATGATATCAATACTATTTAGAACTCATTAAAAGAGAAACTAGCTTGAGAGTAGAAGTCTTTCCAATGTAAACATGTTAGATTAAGTGTTTATTCAGGAGTGTTGCTTTGATTTCTCATTTTAACTAGCTGTGTCTATGAAGTGATTCCAGCAGGGATCCAATACCCTTAACATGGGCTGCAGCTCAGAAGTAGCAGCCTAACCAAGCTGGGAGAAGGGAAAGTCTAGATGGACTGACATTTGACATTCCACTTCATCACATCCTATCCCATGGTGAACTCTCATCTCCAGAACCAGGGTCCAAAATAATGTTTGTTTGTTTGTTTGTTTGTTTGTTTGTTTGTTTGTTTGTTTTTTCCATTATGTCGCTTTTTTGGTCAGGTATGAGGTCACAGAGAAACAAACAAACAAACAAACAAAAATACACATAGAAAATCATAACAACAACAACAAAAATTTCATTACAAAATTACCTTGGCTTGAGGACTGCATAAAGTAACAACAGATTCTCTGAGAGTATTGTAGATTTAACCACTGAAGAGCTCTCTCTAGCAAAGTCTCCTCCTCTTTCTCCTCCTCCTCCTCCTCTCCTAATTTTTTCCTCCTCCATTCCCACCTCCTTTTCCTGTTCCACATCTTCTCCCTCCCTCTACTCTTGTTCTCCTCTTCTTCCTTCTCCTCCATTTCCTCTTCCTCCACTTCTTTATCCTTCTTTTCCCCCTCCAGATCCTTAAATCCATTCACGTTCACAGCATTGTATCTTCCATAATGCTGTTGCACAGCCTCACTCCCATGTGGGACTCATCAGTGTGTTGATTTATAGAGCAGTATGTGTGTGTGTGTGTGTGTGTGTGTGTGTATCTCCTCATGTCAATCTCCCATTCATTACTATTATATCCCAAGTGGCAGAAACAAATTTGCCTATATGATTAAATTTGTGAAACCGAGATGAGATTATATTTTATTACTAGTGTGAATCTACTGTAACCATAAACAATATAACCAGCTTCTGAATTGCATAATAAAGGAAATCATCATAGACTTTTAGCATTGACAATGTTTGGGGTATCATGAGGAATGACTTCAAAAGTTGCAGCAGATGGGATTTCTTACCATCATATTGACAATAGAAACTGAATTTCCAAATTCTTTAAAGAGAAGTCACACCTCAAAGAATCATAAAATGAATGCTGTTTTTGAAAGCAAAGTTGCTAATTTCTTTCTATTTATTTCTACTGGTCAGAAAACTGTCACAGCATAGCTCTTTAAGGTAAAGAAACAACAGTCAGCCCAGCCATGAAGAGGACTGATGCACATTGTATCATAAGATTTTCTGTGGACACTAGTGTTCATGTGGCTGTCTGAGTTCTTAGGTGCTGACAAGTGTGCATATCAAATACTAAAACTATGTGCTATTTTGTTAAGGAGGTATTTAACTGAATGAACTTTCCAAAGGACATAAAGTGACTCTAAGTATTATACTATCCAAATCATATTTGATACAGCAAGTACCACTTTGTTTGTAATTTTATTAGAGCAATTGTATCTCCTTTTCTCCTATACTACAAAATGTCCAAAAGATGCTGACTGCTAAAATACATACTTTACATTTCAGATCCCAAGATGATCTTTAAAATTGTTTAAATATTCTACCAGGGTGACATGTCATTTCAGGAATGTGAAAACAAGTGGGTTGCACTACTCATATGTGAACAGAATGCACTATGCTAGCCATCAAAATCATCTTCCAGAGGATATTATTTCACTGTGAATTATGATTTTTCATAATTAAAATGAGATGTAAAGAGAATAATACTATGCTCAGATACTAATTTGTGATATTCAAAAGGGAATACCAGGGATTTAGACATATATTTCATTGGAAGAATATTATCTTTGTTTGAAGGTTAAGAACTATCCTTTGTAAATAAGCACAGGACTAATGTGGCCGGACATACTAGCAACACATTCTGTCCCATAGTATTCATGATGGGGTTTAAGTATTAGGGATCTTTAAAGAATTAGTAAAAAGTCAAAGCTATGATCCTTACAGGCTGAGAAGAGAAACAACACAACTATACAGGGAAGAGGACACAGTGGTCTAGCAACTCTGAGGCTGCCAGATGTCATCTACATATCCAGAGGAGGTAGAGAAGGTGAGGGGACAGAGAGAACTCATGTTTGGTGGGAATTTGCATGTACAAAAAACAGCTGAAAATGCTTTCCTGAGAGACCAAAGAGAATTTCCTGTGATTCTGTTTAATTTAGAGAAAAAAAAAATATCGCATAGAAAACCACCTTCTTTCTTTTTAATTTGTGTGGATTGGAATGTGAATGATGTCCCTGCTAAGCTAGGTATATAAGGAACAGGATGGGCTTAGATCTACATTCAATTTGGACATCCGACATATTTCAGGTTCTAGTGAAAGACAGAAAGGAAAGAACCACGTCTCATGAAAGGAAGGACTAGCTGACTGTGAGTTTTACTTAATGGGGAAACTTTTAAAATTATGAAGCATTCACAATACAGCTAATCTTGCATATTTCCTAAAGACATTTCAGAGTTTAAACTTGCAGAACTCCTTATGAATTACAATGAACATAAAATGATGTTGCAAAGAAATCTGTCTGATGAACAAGAAATATGATTTCATAAGACTCAGCGGATACTGACTCTGGGATTGTTAACATTTTAGACAAAGTGAGACTCAGAAAACTGGATAAAAGACCAAAAATAATTTCTTACTTCAAAATGAAACTCATGAAATAGAAGATAAAAAGTTGACCTCTTCAACTCAGCTACAAAATATACTTAGGAGGAAGATAATTTTGAGATTAGATTTCACTGTATATTTACATATACTGGTTTGAAAATTATTGAGAATCTTAAGAGATAATAGAAGAAAATTACTTTAGTTCAAAAGTTAACTATTTTTCAGAAAAAGAATTCATTAAATGCTAGAAGATTTCTAAATATTTTATTGAGCATTTATTAAATAAACACCAAGTTCATTTGCAGAATAATCCAACATATACTTATGCAGAATGACTGGATCAAATAGAAACAAGTTTTTCCATTTACAGACCTCTCAGCATAAATAAGTATTCACTCTGAGTGATTAAGCACAAAGGGGAAAATAATCACACACACACACACACACACACACACACACACACACACACACACACCTCTAAACGTACATGTATATAACTTACCTGTGTCCGTATTTGTCCTATGTGTAGGTATGAAAGTGCCAGACTACAACTGTTCCAGAAATACTTAGAAATCTGACATTAATTGAGATGCTGTCAACTAGTTAGAATAGACGCAATCTGTTCTAGTCTGTGCAAGTATCTTACTTAATAAAAATCTAAGACTGATTTTTTTTCCACTGGTCAGGTTCAATTCTATTATTTCCCCTGTAAGACAGGACTCAGAAAACAGAACCTTACACTTCTAACATCAGTTTGTCACACCAAAAGTGTGGTCAGCTTATGACATCCTGACATGCAAAAAGCAGCAGGAGAGATGGAAGGTATATTAGATTTTGACATCAGGGAAGATAAACTTGCTAACAGAGAAAAGTTACAAGAATTGAGTAGGGTCCAAGAGTGAGGTTATAAATGTTGAAGGTCTAGTGTGGGATATCTTAAACTTTCACTCATAAACCTTTCCTATCTGAGAAATGTTATACAACTCTGGCTATATAGGTCTATAAACTAAATATCCAAATAAAACATTTTCATAATAAGCCATTCTAAAATGTTTGAAAATTTTTACAGTTTAGTAAAGATGAAAGGAAAATTGTGTCCATGAGATGGCTATGCATGGTTATTTTTGCATAAAATTTAAATTTTGATTTACTATTAGATATAGAAAGACATGGCTCATCGCTAATATTTTTGGAATTGAAAAATGCATAAACTCATTAGTTCATGGAAAGAACACTGCTTCACACAATTACACACCACACAAAGACAAGATGACCTTAAGAAATTTTTCAGAAATTGGGCAGAGTTCTGTAATAATTTCAGGAAAAATATTTGAGTATTTATGAAATACAAAGAGAGATACAATTTCTAATTAAGTATTATATCACAGTAGGTATATTAATTTAAAACGAATGCTGAAGTGTGATACTAGAAGGATATTAATAATCTTTGCTTTCAACCAGTTTGGTTCTATAAAGAGAGAACAACACTGAATGTGCAATAATATAATATGGTCTGGTTCCTGATATGAGTTGTTTTATACCATGATTGTTAACATTGTATGGCTTGGAGGAAAGTACACTGCACACACCTCACATGTATAGTCAGAACTAAGACTACAGTCAAGTTGATGCCAGCAACACGGCAGACAAATGTCAAAGTCATCTTAGAGTCAGTATACATGTTTGAAACTGAATTATTTTTCCACTGTTGCATGTTACAAAACTTTTATTGTTGTTAAATTTTTCGCAAGACCCACAATGAATTGCTTACTGAGAAGACAAACAGGGATAATAGATGATACTGGTATGTTTAAACTAAAGTCTACATGTGTAAAATTCTGTTCTCTCAGGTACCATTTACTAAGGTGCAGTGAGAATTTTTGTTTCTCTAAAAACCACAGGAATATTGTAAGCATATGTCTTCATTTTAATTTTAGGTGTGGTGGGATATGGGGCTTCTTCAGATTGTCCAATGCAGCTGACTATGAACTACCTCATGTTCTAGCAGAGGTATGATTTTGCCAGCTGCAAGTAGTTTCTGCTGTTGTGTGATGCATGGACTGCTAGAGCACTGAAGGGTATGGAGGAATGTTGCTAGGCTGGTTGTCAGTTGCTGTTCGTTGTGGTTTGTGAGGTAGTCAAGTGCTTTGAAGTACAAACAAGAAGGAAATAGATATCTTTAAGGTAAAGATCAAATTTGCCCCAAGGAACTTAACAGCCCTAGCCAACAGGAAGTAGTATAAGGATAAAGTCACCACATTTCCCCTCTATCCTTTTGTCTCTCCTATTTAGTGTTAGGGGACTGAAAGCATGGAAGAAAGGGGGTGGGGAAGGATGGAGGAAAAGAAGAACCTACAAAGTAGTAAAAAGAGTGCCCTTTCTAGGTCAAACTTTTCTTACCCTATTCTGGATCGTCCTCTCTACCTTAAAGAAAGTCTTGGCAATGGAGTTATTTCAGGGATGTGCCACTTAGAGTCACACTTTTCTCAGGGGTCATAAAAGTGTCCCCATTTTCAACTTTATGATGGAAGTAAGAATGAGTGTGTCTTATGATTCTTCGGAATTTGTGGTTGTTCACAGAATAAGTGCAATCAGGAAAAATGAGAAGGAAAAAAAACAAAAAACAGATAAGGAAACATTAGGGATTTGTGGGGAAAGCATGTGGCCACAGTCAAGAATGACAGTGACAATCTTAGTCTTGAGTGTGTAAGCGTTTGTAGATTTCAACCATTTTTTTTCCTAAAATTGGTTAAACTACCTTGTCTGGAAATACAAATACCTTCAGGCTTTCAAAGTTTAGAGTCAGTAGTAGTTCCTTTCTGAAGTCCAGACTGGGGGAAGAAACAAGAACTGCAAATACCCTTCTGACAAATAGTCATTGAGTTCAAGGTTAGACTAGGCTAAAGGAGCAAGACAATGACTCAGAAGCTGGAAAGTAAATAAGGAGGGGGGAGGAAGGAGGGAGGGAGGGAGGGAGAGAGAGAGGGAGAGAGAGAGGGAGAGAGAGGGGGAAAGAGAGAGAGAGAGAGAGAGAGAGAGAGAGAGAGAGAGAGAGAGAGAGAGAGAGAGAGAGAGAGAGAGAGAGAGAGAGAGAGAGAGAGAACAAGCAAATAAGAAATAATATAAAGGAGAAAGGAAGAGAAAATATACTATACTATGTGGCTGCACATTAAAGCCAAAGCCCATACAATTTTGGATACACTCCCCAACAACACACAGTAAGAGAAGTTCCTTGTCCATGCTCTAGGGCAAAGAACAAGTTATGTCTGTCCTAGAGAGTTAGTGTTTCTTGGGCTAAAATTCATCAAGGGAATCTTTCTCATCCAATCATTTAGTAGAAAAAGAGAATTCCAAGACAAGACATTTTTTTTTGTTATTTGTTGTTTCTGCTAAGATTCAAATGATAGAGGAATTGTACAAGAAAATTTCAACAGTTATAAATATATTATGTGTCATTAATTTTAGACTTTGCATAAAATGTGTAATAAAATAGAATATAGAGCCAAGAATAGAAACAATATTTTAGATAAAATACATATGACAATGCTGAAAAGTAATAAAGAAAATAATATTTTTATGTGAAGTTGCACTATAATAACAATATATTTACAGGAAGAAAGGAAAATTAATCTTTCTTCATAACATACATTTCCAAAAAAATCAGAAACCATATTATAAGCTCACATTCTTTCTCTTTCTCTTTAAAATTTCTTTAGAAGTCTGTTTTCTAATGAGAGACAGAAAACAATAGTAGAACAGAACAGGAGGGGAGCTAGGAAGGAACTGGAAGGAATAGCGGGAGGGGAACCATACTCCCGATATATTCTGTGAGAAAAAAAAAATGAATTAAATTGGAGGAAAAAAAAGAAAAGAAAAGAAAAAATTTTAGGCACTATTTTCTGATCACAGTTTTCCCTTTTCCAAATCCTTCAAAATCTTTCCCACCACACCATCCAGCTGTCTCCAGGCCATTTTTTCTCTTTAAGAAAACAAACATTGTCTCTGTAACTCCTTCCATGGGTATTTTGTTCCCCCTTCTAACAGGGATTCTGAGCTTCTGGGCTAATATCTACATATCAGTGAGTGCATATCATGTGTGTTCTTTTGTGATTAAGCTACCTCACTCAGGATGATGCCCTCCAGATCCATCCGTTTGTATAAGAATTCCATAAATTCATTGTTTTTAATAGCTGAGTAGTACTCCATTGTGTACCAAAATTGTACTCCAAAATGTACCACATTTTCTGTACCCATTCCTCTGTTGAGGGACATCTGGGTTCTTTCTAGCTTATGGCTATTATAAATAAGGCTGCTATGAACACAGTGGAGCATGTGTCCTTATTACATGTTAGAGCATCTTCAGGGTATATGCCCAGGAGTGGTATTCCTGGATCTTCTGGTAGAACTATGTCCAATTTTCTGAGGAACTTCCAAACTGATTTCCAGAGTGGTTGTGCCAGCTTACAGTCCCACTGAAAGACCCCCGAAGGGAGACCCTCACTCAAGCACTCAAGCCCCAGGACAGCCGCGGACCCAAGAAGACACTGAGACCGTACTCAAAATGTAGAAGGCAAGATTTAATAGAACAACAGCAAGAAAGCACATGGAACATAGACCAGAGCTCTGGGGTCGAAACTCATGCACCTAGTGGTGTAGAGGAGAATTGACGACCAGCCAAATTTTTCACAGGCTTATATAGTAAAACTCAAGGGGGGAGAGCTGGGCAGGGAAAGTACAAGTTTACATCACTAGGGGGTTCTGCCAAGGGACAAGGGGTTCTGCCAAGGGAATCTATGTAACTAAGGGGTCATGTCCTATCATTTGGCAATGTACCCGGTTCATTTTGAGGTTGTTCCAGGAGGCCCTTATCTCAAAAATGTTCTTGGAACAGTTTTTAGTTGGGAGGGTTCGAACTCTAGGATGAGGAGTTCAGGAATGCATTCTGGGGTGAAGAGTTCAGGAGTGTTCCGGGAACAATCTCCAGATGGGAGGGGTCGGGTTCTGGGGTGAAGAAGAGTTCAGTAAAAATTTTTATTCTTCATTCCCCACTTCTTTTAGGAGATAGCTCTAATCTTAGAGCGAGTTTTCAACCTCCTGAAGGACCCGATATTGTTGCCTTAGTACCATAACTTGGACTGCGTTTATCCTTTCTCTAATAAAAGCTACTAACTTATTAAGGATGCATGGGCCAAAAGTAAGCAAAAGCATAAGTGTAATTAAAGGTCCTGCTATAGTGGAGAGGAGAGTGGTGAGCCAAGGGGACTTATTAAACCAGCTTTCAAACCATCCTTGTTGGCTTTCTCTTTCTCTTTTACGTATATCTAGGCGTTCTCTAAGTTTAGCCATAGAATCTTTGATTACTCCTGAATGGTCAACATAAAAACAACATTCTTCTTTTAAGGCAGCACAGAGTCCTCCTTCTTTAAGGAATAATAAGTCTAATCCCCTTCTATTTTGCAGCACCACTTCGGACAGTGAAGTTAAAGATTCTTCTAATTTGGTTATAGACTGTTCTATAGTTCTAAGATCAATATCCATACCTGCACGTAGTTCTTCATAGTATTGGGGGGTCTTAATTAAGGCAGCGGTTCCTGTACCTACTCCAGCTGCTACTCCCAATCCTAATAGAACTGCCAAAGTTAAGGTAACGGGTTCTCTTTTCCAGCGGACCCGATGTTCAAATTTATCTAAAAAAGAGCTATCATCATGATACAAGAGTCTGGGAATAAGCTGAACCAAAATGCAGAAATCTTTGGAACTATTAAAAACAGACATAGACACACAAGGAGTGAGACCGGTATTGCAAGCCCACGCTGTGTCTAGGGGAGGCACCAGATACTGACCACTTTTGCTAGACTGGATGTTCTGGGTCTGATTACAGAGGTGCCCTTTATCCTGAGGTACCTGGCCCAAGCAAAGCTCTCTTCCTGAAACTGCTGCTAGAGTCAACTTTCTGTTTTCTCCCCAAAGACATTGAGAATGATCTGAAGTGATATTATAAGTCCTGATCTGAGCTATTCCTTCATAATAAGGGGGGCTAGAGGCATAGCATAACCAGCATGATTGAGTCATATTAGGGTTAGTTCTATTTAGAACTAAAAAAGCTCCTTGGACTAGACTGACCAGACGGTCCTCTGTTCCTAGGGGCGGTGGGGAAGCTAAGGTAGGCTTTATGAGGAGAGTATTAGTTCCTAGGGAGGGTACCACTGTGTTGGGCTGTGGAGTTGGTGGAGCTGGTACAGTCGGGACCTTTGGGGGAGCCAGTACGACTGGGGGGCCCTGTTCTATAAGGACCTTGTTGGGCCCTACGAGTATCACTGCCTGGTCTCTCACTGTCAGTCTGATCGTGAAAATGAACCCAGGATCTCTTAGTGGAATGTATACTCGCCAACCCCACCTATTTCCTTTAAGCCAACTTAGACGGTGTTGTTTTCCGTTCTCGGTGAACCTTATACGTAGGGGGTTGCAGTATTTATCTTTGCATGGTCCTGAGGGTGCTCTGTTTTTAAAAGCGCACCCACTCTCTTGATATTTATAGGGGTTTCTTTCTCCTTCGTTTGACTTATCATAGCCACTACCTCGTTTTACCGTGATTAGGTCCCATTTAGAGGAGGGCTTCCAGTAAGCATCCCCTGTCGTTTCACATGTCCATTTACCACAAAAGTAATCTGATGCCCCCCCGCATTCTTGTTGAAGCCTTTTGCTCTGACCCTGACCAGGGCAAACATAAAAATGTGCAGCTCTAAGATTAGCTCGGTAGAACTGCCCTGAACACCCATATGTGCTCCCTATCCCATTTGGGACACACCGCTCCTCAGGGGGTGGGTTGCTAAGATCAGTATGATCTGAGAGGTCCCAATTGGGGGATCCTGCCGCTAACTTACAGATGTCAGGCGTGAGATCAGACCACCAAGTCCAGAGGGGATGGACTGCAGTGGTTGCCCATACAATGTTTCCCTTTTCATTAAGCACCTCCCAGGACTGTTGAATTGGAGCATGAGGGTTAAGGTTCCCTAGGTCTAGAGTGGCGCCTGCGACGCAGACGAAGCTTAAGAGGATTGTCAGTGGCTGCCACTGTCCAATTGTCGTCGTGGTTTTCTTCATCTTGACTGGTGGCCCTCTTGACGTGGGAGGCGTGGATCCAGGAGGCGATTCCGTCAACTTTTACCGCAGTAGGGGTTGTCAGTAACACCAAATAGGGTCCCTTCCACCGTGGCTCGAGGTTGCCGGTTCGATGCCGTCTGACCAAGACTTTGTCTCCAACTCGGAACCCGTGGGGTACTGCGGTGGTCCCTGGGGTATAGGCTGCTTTCAATTGGTCCCAAATCTGGGTCCTAATCACTTCTAGGGCCTTTAAATGAATAAGCAAAGAGGAGGGTAAGACAGGGTCAGAGTCGGAAACTAATGTTCCACCAGCTTCCATTAAGGGGGGAGGCCCTCCATACAGAACTTCAAAAGGAGTGAGCCCGAAACGACCTGTTTTGGGCTCGGAAGAGCGCAAGAGGAAGGAGAGCCACCCAGTCTTTTCCGCTGGTCTCAATGGCTAATTTAGTCAAGGTCTCTTTTAAGGTCCTATTCATCCTCTCTACCTGTCCTGAGCTTTGAGGGCGGTAAGCACAGTGTAATTTCCAATCGATGCCCAACTGAGTGGCCAAGCCCTGACTTACCTGGGCAACAAAGGCTGGTCCATTGTCGGACCCGATTACCTTAGGGATTCCAAATCTTGGCAGGATTTCTTCAAGGATCTTCTTGGCCACAATCTGGGCAGTCTCTGTTTTAGTGGGAAATGCCTCAACCCATCCTGAAAAGGTGTCTACAAATACTAACAGATACTTGTTACCATACATTCCAGGTTTAACTTCAGTAAAGTCTATCTCCCAATACACTTCAGGATGGTCTCCCCGTTGCCTCTTTCCAGGTTCTCTGTAGGCTTTAGTTGCATTAGTGAATGCACATGGTTTGCAGGAGTCTATAATCTTTTGAGCCACTGACTTCAGGTTGGGGACTTGGTATCGGGAATTTTTAATTAGTCTCATCATTTTTTCAACTCCCAGGTGGGTGAATTGGTGTAGTCCTTTCACAAATTTTATTCCTTCTTCGGGAGTTAATTCTATTTTTCCTTCAAAAAAGTATGGGAGGGGATCACTGGTCCACCATAGCTCTTTTATGTTATACCTCCCATCCTCAGGGCTTTTGGGCGGATCACCTTTTTCAGTTAAGATCATGGCCCCTTGAGCAACTTGTTTTGCCACTAAGTCTGCCATTCGGTTGCCCTTGGCCACCAAGTCTTCTCCTTTTCGGTGGCCGGGGCAGTGGATGATGGCTACCTTTTTAGGTGCATGTATGGCTTCCAACAGGGCCAGAATTTCTTCTTTGTTTTTAATGTCTTTACCAGCCGAGGTCAATAGCCCTCGCTGCCTGTAGATGGCCCCATGGATGTGTGCGGTAGCAAAAGCATATCGGCTGTCAGTGTAGATATTAACGATCTTACCTTTAGCCTCTCGGAGGGCTTGTATAAGCGCTATAAGTTCAGCCTTTTGTGCCGATGTTCCTTCAGGCAAAGCGCTTGCCCAAATTACCTTTTTCCCGTCTACCACCACAGCTCCAGCCTTTCGCTTCCCCTCTATCAGGAAACTGCTGCCGTCCGTGTACCAACTGGGAGCTCCAGGCCAGGGTTGGTCAGTCAGGTCACTTCTGGTCCCAGTTTCTTCAGCGAGGATGTCCATACATTGATGTACTGGGACGGAATCATTTGTTAGAGGGAGAAGGGTAGCTGGGTTGAGGATGGCAGGGGGCGCAAAGGTTACACGCTCATTTAGCAGCAGGCTCTGATAGTGTGTCATTCGGGCATTTGTCATCCATCTGTCAGGTGGCTGCCGCACGATACTTTCTAAGGCATGAGGGGCCACAACAGTCACCTGTTGTCCCATTGTCAATTTGTCAGCATCTTTGATCAGCAGGGCCACTGCTGCAATAGCTTTCAGACATGTGGGCCATCCACTAGCAATAGGATCTAATTTTTTTGACAAATAGGCTACAGGTCTCTTCCAGGGTCCCAGTGCTTGTGTCAACACTCCCCTGGCTACACCCGCTCTCTCGTCCACATATAGGACGAAAGGCTTAGTCAAGTCTGGTAATGCTAGCGCGGGGGCAGTCATTAGAGACGACTTGATAGCCTCAAAAGCTCTTTGGTGTTCTTCTTTCCACTCAAAAGAAACCCCTTCCTTAGTCAAAGGATATAGAGGTGCTGCTAGGGTTGCAAAGCCTGGAATCCAGAGTCTACAAAAGCCAGCAGTCCCCAGAAACTCACGTACCTGCCGTGGGGTAGTTGGCGATGGGATCATCATAACAGTCTTCTTCCGGGCCTCTGTGAGCCATCTTTTGCCCCCTCGGAGGGTATACCCCAGGTAGGTTACCTCAGTTTGACAGATTTGTGCCTTTTTAGCCGAAACTCGATACCCCAAGTCACTCAGTTCTGCGAGGAGCCTCTCAGTTCCCTGGTGACACAGCTCCTTCGAGGCCGCCGCGACCAAGAGATCATCCACATACTGTAGTAGGGTAAGCTGAGGGTTTCGAGCGCGAAAAGGCGCGAGATCCCGATGGAGGGCCTCGTCAAACAGGGTGGGGGAATTTTTGAACCCCTGTGGTAGCCTAGTCCAAGTTAGTTGACCAGTCTGTCCGCCCTCTGGGTCCCTCCATTCAAAAGCAAACAGGAGCTGACTCTTAGGATGCAAACGCAGGCAAAAGAAGGCATCTTTTAAGTCCAGGACTGTATGCCATGTTCTCTCAGGTGGGAGAGAGCTTAATAAATTGTACGGGTTCGGGACTGTGGGGTGAATGTCCAGGACCCTTTTGTTAACCTCCCGGAGGTCTTGTACCGGGCGATAGTCATTGGTCCCTGGTTTTCGAACCGGCAGAAGTAGTGTATTCCAGGGGGACTGACAGGCCACTAAAACTCCTTGGCCTAGCAACCTCTGGATATGAGGCCGGATGCCTTCTCTACCTTCCTTGCTCATGGGGTATTTTTTTACCGAAATGGGGGTGGCATCAGCTTTAAGTTCTACCACAACCGGAGGCACTTGTTTAGCCAACCCCATTCCTGCTTGTTCTGCCCAGACATTGGGGAACGCAGTTAGCCAACCTGAAGAGACTGCATTTTTGGGTTGTTCTTCATGCAACCGGTACTCTTCCTCTGTGTTGAGGACAAGGCAGGCAACAGGGGCCTTTCCCCAGCTTACTTGTGGGCCTTCTAAAGTAAATTGGACTTGAGCCTTTAGTTTGGTTAGCAGATCGCGCCCCAAGAGGGGAGCAGGGCACTCAGGTATCACCAGAAAGGAGTGGGTCACTATATTCTTGTCTATCTGAAGAGCTCGTTTGGTCGTCCAGGGGTAAAATTTACTAACAGTGGCTCCAATTACCATGGTCTTTTTGGAGCCTAGCTTGCCTAGGGGGTTAGTGAGTACTGAATGCTCTGCTCTGGTGTCTATCAGGAAGTTGACGGGAGTCCCCTCCACGGACAAAGTTACCCTAGGCTCAGGGAGGGGGTCTGAGCCCCGACTTCCCTAATCATCTTCTAGGGTCAGGACCTTGGATCGCTCCCGTTTTTTAGGGCAATCTCTAGCCCAGTGTCCTTTCTCTTTGCAATAGGCGCATTGGTCTTTTTCCAGTGGTATCTTTCTGCCACCTGGCGGTTTCACTGCCCTGTTGCCCAGGAGCCCTATTTTACCTTTTCCTGACTGTCTATCATTCACAACTGCGGCCAAAATTTTACTCAGATTTCTCTCCTGACGGCGATCCCGTCTATTTTCCCTCTCCTCCATTTCTTTCTTCTCTCTCTCCTGCCTCTCTTCTTCTGTTTCCCTCTTATGATAGACTTTCTCTGCTTCTTTTACTAAATCTTGGAGCGTATGATCTTGGAGCCCCTCCAGCCTTTGCAGCTTTTTCTTAATGTCGGGAGCGGACTGACCAATGAAGGCCATGGCTACAGCGGCTCTCTGCCCCTCTGACAAGGGGTCAAAAGGGGTGTATCTCCTATATGCCTCCATTAGACGCTCAAGGAAGACTGAGGGTGGTTCAGACTGCCCCTGCAAGACCTCTCTTACATTAGCCAAATTGGTGGGCCGTCTAGCGGCTCCTCTGAGACCTGCCACTAGAGTCCGGCGATAGACAAGGAGGCGTCCCCTACCTTCCGCGGTGTTGTAGTCCCAGTTGGGGCGGTTCAAGGGGAAAGCTTCATCCACGAGGTTAGGGAGGGCAGTGGGTGTGCCGTCCTCTCCCAGAACATTTTTTCTCACCTCCATCAGGATTCTTTCTCTTTCTTCTGTGGTGAAAAGAACCTGCAAAAGCTGCTGACAATCATCCCAAGTGGGTTGATGGGAGAACATAAGTGACTCAAGGAGCCCAGTAAGTCCAGAGGGGTTCTCTGAGAAGGGAGGGTGGTTAGTTTTCCATTTATATAAATCAGAAGAGGAAAAAGGCCAGTACTGTAAAGGAATGAGATCATTAGGTCCTGGTGCTGGCCCTCCCACATGTGCTCTGAGTGGCAAGGCAACTGTTGAGCCTGGCCCCCCTTCCTCCCTGGGGCTTCGGCCTCGGCGACTCCGAGTCCCCCCCGCCGGTCCCTGAGCCCCTCTCACTATTGGTCCCTGTGGTGGGGCAGCTGCAGGTGGCTGTTGGGGCAGGGGGTAAGGGGGAGGTTGGGAGTCCATCCAGAGGAGGTCGTCAATCTCTGGATAGATCTTGGGGGGTGCTGATGGGCCGGATTTTCCGGCTGCATCAGACTGGGCAACCGCGACCGTCAGCTTCGAAGAGTTTGGGGTCCAAGGCTTGACCCACGGAGGTGGGAATTGGACGAGATTCTGCCAGGTCACAATGTAGGGGATCTGATCAGGGTGACCCCCTTCCTCCTGAAAAACAATTCGCCTGACGGCGGCGATTAGTGACAAGTCAAAAGCACCCTCAGGTGGCCAGCCTACTCCAAACGTTGGCCACTCGGAGGCGCAAAAGGTCTGCCACGGACCCTTTCTGACCTCCACCGACTGGTTGTGGGCTCTGACCCGCACCTCCTTCCAATGCTCCAGAGTCAGAGAAAGGGGAGTGGACACAGATTGTCCCATTTCTAGAAAAACAGTAGACACAACAAGAGCGGACACGAGACTAAGACAAAAAAGAAACCAGAAACGGCGGCGACTCTGCGTCGACCATAAGCAACTCAAAGAATCAGATGGCCTTTCTAAGGCCGGCCGATTGAGACCCTCTGCATGAGGTGGGACTCGAACCCACGATCCCGCGACCAAACGCGAGGTGGAACTCGAACCCACGGTCTCGCAACAAGGCGCGAGGTGGGACTCAAACCCACGATCTCGCAACAAAACGCGAGGTGGGACTCGAACCCACGATCTCGCAACTGGGCACGAGGTGGGACTCAAACCCACGATCTCGCAACCCCAAATGGTCTCTTGGCCTCCAAAGGGGTCCACCAGGCGTCCCTGGTCCTCCCCTGTTACTCCTGGGACGTCTCCCAGGGTGAACGGACGGTGGACACCTGGACACGTCTATCCTTATCCACCCCGCTTTCCCTCTCGGAGCGCAGTCTCACTGAGCGTCCGCAAAACCGAAACTGCGATCGCACCAAACTTAGAAACAGAACACAAACATCAGACCAAAACAGAACAAAGAACCTTACCTCTAAGTGGGTCTAGGACCTCTGGGTGGTCGCGCTGATTCCTGGCCAATGCACCAAAATGAAAGACCCCCGAAGGGAGACCCTCACTCAAGCACTCAAGCCCCGGGACAGCCGCGGACCCAAGAAGACACTGAGACCGTACTCAAAATGTAGAAGGCAAGATTTAATAGAACAACAGCAAGAAAGCACATGGAACATAGACCAGAGCTCTGGGGTCGAAACTCATGCACCTAGTGGTGTAGAGGAGAATTGACGACCAGCCAAATTTTTCACAGGCTTATATAGTAAAACTCAAGGGGGGAGAGCTGGGCAGGGAAAGTACAAGTTTACATCACTAGGGGGTTCTGCCAAGGGACAAGGGGTTCTGCCAAGGGAATCTACGTAACTAAGGGGTCATGTCCTACCATTTGGCAATGTACCCGGTTCATTTTGAGGTTGTTCCAGGAGGCCCTTATCTCAAAAATGTTCTTGGAACAGTTTTTAGTTGGGAGGGTTCGAACTCTAGGGTGAGGAGTTCAGGAATGCATTCTGGGGTGAAGAGTTCAGGAGTGTTCCGGGAACAATCTCCAGATGGGAGGGGTCGGGTTCTGGGGTGAAGAAGAGTTCAGTAAAAATTTTTATTCTTCACCACCAGCAGTGGAGGAGTGTTCCTCTTTCTCCTCCACAGAATCTGCTGTCACCAGAGTTTTTGATTTTAGCCATTCTGACTGGTGTGAGGCGGAATCTCAGAGTTATTTTGATTTGTATTTCCCTGATGATTAAGGATATTGAATATTTTTTATGTGCTTCTCAGCCATTCAAAATCCTCAGTTGAAAATTCTTTATTTAGCTCTGTACCCCATTTTTAATAGGTTTATTTTGGTTTTCTGGAGTCCAACTTCTTGAGTTCTTTATATATATATTGGATATTAGCCCCCTATCCGATTTAGGATTAGTAAAGATCTTTTCCCAATCTGTTGGTTGGAGTTTTGTCTTATTGACAGTGTCCTTTGCCTTACAGAAACTTTGCAATTTAATGAGGCCCCATTTGTTGATTCTTGATCTTAGAGAACAAGCTATTGCTGTTCTGTTCAGGAATCTTTTCCCTGTGCCCATATCTTCAAGGTTTTCCCCCACTTTCTCCTCAACAAGTTTCAGTGTCTCTACTTTTTTTTTTTTTTCCATTTTTTATTAGGTATTTAGCTCATTTACATTTCCAATGCTATACCAAAAGTCCCCCTTACCCACCCACCCCCACTCCCCTACCCACCCACTCCCCCCCTTTGGCCCTGGCATTCCCCTGTACCGGGGCACACAAAGTCTGCGTGTCCAATGGGCCTCTCTTTCCAGTGATGGCCGACTAGGCCATCTTTTGATACATATGCAGCTAGAGTCAAGAGCTCAGGGGTACTGGTTAGTTCATAATGTTGTTCCACCTATAGGGTTGAAGATCCCTTTAGCTCCTTGGGTACTTTCTCTAGCTCCTCCATTGGGAGCCCTGTGATCCATCCATTAGCTGACTGTGAGCATCCACTTCTGTGTTTGCTAGGCCCCGGCATAGTCTCACAAGAGACAGCTACATCTGGGTCCTTTCAGTAAAATCTTGCTAGTGTATGCAATGGTGTCAGCATTTGGAAGCTGATTATGGGGTGGATCCCTGGATATGGCAGTCTCTACATGGTCCATCCTTTCATCTCAGCTCCATACTTTGTTTCTGTAACTCCTTCCATGGGTGTTTTGTTCCCACTTCTAAGGAGGGGCATAGTGTCCACACTTCAGTCTTCATTTTTCTTGAGTTTCATGTGTTTAGGAAATTGTATCTTATATCATGGGTATCCTAGGTTTTAGGCTAGTATCCACTTATCAGTGAGTACATATTGTGTGAGTTCCTTTGTGATTGTGTTACCTCACTCAGGATGATGCTCTCCAGGTCCATCCATTTGGCTAGGAATTTCATAAATTCATTCTTTTTAATAGCTGAGTAGTACTCCATTGTGTAGATGTACCACATTTTCTGTATCCATTCCTCTGTTGAGGGGCATCTGGGTTCTTTCCAGTTTCTGGCTATTATAAATAAGGCTGCTATGAACATAGTGGAGCATGTGTCCTTCTTACCAGTTGGGGCTTCTTCTGGATATATGCCCAGGAGAGGTATTGCTGGATCCTCCAGTAGTACTATGTCCAATTTTCTGAGGAACCGCCAGACTGATTTCCAGAGTGGTTGTACAAGCCTGCAATCCCACCAACAATGGAGGAGTGTTCCTCTTTCTCCACATCCTCGCCAGCATCTGCTGTCACCTGAATTTTTGATCTTAGCCATTCTCACTGGTGTGAGGTGGAATCTCAGGGTTGTTTTGATTTGCATTTCCCTGATGATTAAGGATGTTGAACATTTTTTCAGGTGCTTCTCTGCCATTCGGTATTCCTCAGGTGAGAATTCTTTGTTCAGTTCTGAGCCCCATTTTTTAAGGGGGTTATTTGATTTTCTGAGGTCCACCTTCTTGAGTTCTTTATATATGTTGGATATTAGTCCCCTATCTGATTTAGGATAGGTAAAGATTCTTTCCCAGTCTGTTGGTGGTCTTTTTGTCTTATAGACAGTGTCTTTTGCCTTGCAGAAACTTTGGAGTTTCATTAGATCCCATTTGTCAATTCTCGATCTTACAGCACAAGCCATTGCTGTTCTGTTCAGGAATTTTTCCCCTGTGCCCATATCTTCAAGGCTTTTCCCCACTTTCTCCTCTATAAGTTTCAGTGTCTCTGGTTTTATGTGAAGTTCCTTGATCCACTTAGATTTGACCTTAGTACAAGGAGATAAGTATGGATCGATTCGCATTCTTCTACATGATAACAACCAGTTGTGCCAGCACCAATTGTTGAAAATGCTGTCTTTCTTCCACTGGATGGTTTTGGCTCCCTTGTCGAAGATCAAGTGACCATAGGTGTGTGGGTTCATTTCTGGGTCTTCAATTCTATTCCATTGGTCCACTTGTCTGTCTCTATACCAGTACCATGCAGTTTTTATCACAATTTCTCTGTAGTAAAGCTTTAGGTCAGGCATGGTGATTCCACCAGAGGTTCTTTTATCCTTGAGAAGAGTTTTTGCTATCCTAGGTTTTTTGTTATTCCAAACAAATTTGCAAATTGCTCCTTCCAATTCGTTGAAGAATTGAGTTGGAATTTTGATGGGGATTGCATTGAATCTGTAGATTGCTTTTGGCAAGATAGCCATTTTTACAATGTTGGTCCTGCCAATCCATGAGCATGGGAGATCTTTCCATCTTCTGAGATCTTCTTTAATTTCTTTCTTCAGGGACTTGAAGTTTTTATCATACAGATCTTTCACTTCCTTCGTTAGAGTCACGCCGAGATATTTTATATTATTTGTGGCTATTGAGAAGGGTGTTGTTTCCCTAATTTCTTTCTCAGCCTGTTTATTCTTTGTGTAGAGAAAGGCCATTGACTTGTTTGAGTTAATTTTATATCCAGCTACTTCACCGAAGCTGTTTATCAGGTTTAGGAGTTCTCTGGTAGAATTTTTAGGGTCACTTATATATACTATCATATCATCTGCAAAAAGTGATATTTTGACTTCCTCTTTTCCAATTTGTATCCCCTTGATCTCCTTTTGTTGTCGAATTGCTCTGGCTAATACTTCAAGTACTATGTTGAAAAGGTAGGGAGAAAGTGGGCAGCCTTGTCTAGTCCCTGATTTTAGTGGGATTGCTTCCAGCTTCTCTCCATTTACTTTGATGTTGGCTACTGGTTTGCTGTAGATTGCTTTTATCATGTTTAGGTATTGGCCTTGAATTCCTGATCTTTCCAGAACTTTTATCATGAATGGGTGTTGGATCTTGTCAAATGCTTTTTCTGCATCTAACGAGATGATCATGTGGTTTTTGTCTTTGAGTTTGTTTATATAATGGATTACATTGATGGATTTTCGTATATTAAACCATCCCTGCATCCCTGGAATAAAACCTACTTGGTCAGGATGGATGATTGCTTTAATGTGTTCTTGGATTCGGTTAGCGAGAATTTTATTAAGGATTTTTGCATCGATGTTCATAAGAGAAATTGGTCTGAAGTTCTCTATCTTTGTTGGATCTTTCTGTGGTTTAGGTATCAGAGTAATAGTGGCTTCATAAAATGAGTTGGGTAGAATACCTTCTACTTCTATCTTGTGAAAAAGTTTGTGCAGAACTGGAGTTAGATCTTCTTTGAAGGTCTGATAGAACTCTGCACTAAACCCGTCTGGTCCTGGGCTTTTTTTGGCTGGGAGACTATTAATAACTGCTTCTATTTCTTTAGGGGATATGGGACTGTTTAGAAGGTCAACTTGATCCTGATTCAACTTTGGTACCTGGTATCTGTCCAGAAATTTGTCCATTTCGTCCAGGTTTTCCAGTTTTGTTGAGTATAGCCTTTTGTAGAAGGATCTGATGGTGTTTTGGATTTCTTCAGGATCTGTTGTTATGTCTCCCTTTTCATTTCTGATTTTGTTAATTAGGATTTTGTCCCTGTGCCCTTTAGTGAGTCTAGCTAAGGGTTTATCTATCTTGTTGATTTTCTCAAAGAACCAACTCCTCGTTTGGTTAATTCTTTGAATAGTTCTTCTTGTTTCCACTTGGTTGATTTCACCCCTGAGTTTGATTATTTCCTGCCGTCTACTCCTCTTGGGTGAATTTGCTTCCTTTTTTTCTAGAGCTTTTAGATGTGTTGTCAAGCTGCTAGTATGTGCTCTCTCCCGTTTTTTCTTGAAGGCACTCATAGCTATGAGTTTCCCTCTTAGAAATGCTTTCATTGTGTCCCAAAGGTTTGGGTACGTTGTGGCTTCATTTTCATTAAACTCTAAAAAGTCTTTAATTTCTTTCTTTATTCCTTCCTTGACCAAGGTATCATTGAGAAGAGTGTTGTTCAGTTTCCATGTGAATGTTGGCTTTCTGTTATTTATTTTGTTATTGAAGATCAGCCTTAGTGCATGGTGATCTGATAGGATACATGGGACAATTTCAATATTTTTGAATCTGTTGAGGCCTGATTTGTGACCTATTATGTGGTCAATTTTGGAGAAGGTACCATGAGGTGCTGAGAAGAAGGTATATCCTTTTGTTTTAGGGTAAAATGTTCTGTAGATATCTGTCAGATCCATTTGTTTCATCACTTCTGTTAGTTTCAGTGTGTCCCTGTTTAGTTTCTGTTTCCATGATCTGTCCATTGGTGAAAGTGGTGTGTTGAAGTCTCCCACTATTATTGTGTGAGGCGCAATGTGTGCTTTGAGCTTTACTAAAGTTTCTTTAGTGAATGTGGCTGCTCTTGTATTTGGAGCATAGATATTCAGAATTGAGAGTTCCTCTTGGAGGATTTTACCTTTGATGAGAATGAAGTGTCCCTCCTTGTCTTTTTTGATGACTTTGGGTTGGAAGTCAATCTTATCAGATATTAGGATGGCTACTCCTGCTTGTTTCTTCATACCATTTGCTTGGAAAATTGTTTTCCAGCCTTTCATTCTGAGGTAGTGTCTATCTTTTTCTCTGAGATGAGTTTCCTGTAAGCAGCAAAATGTTGGGTCTTGTTTGTGTAGCCAGTTTGTTAGTCTATGTCTTTTTATTGGCGAGTTGAGACCATTGATGTTAAGAGATATTAAGGAAAAGTAATTGTTGCTTCCTGTTATTTTAGTTGTTAAAGGTGGCATTCTGTTCTTGTGGCTGTCTTCTTTTAGGTTTGTTGAGGGATTACCTTCTTGTTTTTTCTAGGGCGTTGTTCCCGTTCTTGTATTGGTTTTTTTCTGTTATTATCCTTTGAAGGGCTGGATTCGTGGAGAGATAATGCGTGAATTTGGTTTTGTCGTGGAATACTTTGGTTTCTCCCTCTATGATAATTGAGAGTTTGGCTGGGTATAGTAGCCTGGGCTGCAGTTTGTGTTCTCTTAGTGTCTGTATAACATCTGTCCAGGCTCTTCTGGCTTTCATAGTCTCTGGCGAAAAATCTGGTGTAATTCTGATAGGCTTGCCTTTATATGTTACTTGACCTTTTTCCCTTACTGCTTTTAGTATTCTATCTTTATTTAGTGCATTTGATGTTCTGATTATTATGTGTCGGGAGGAATTTCTTTTCTGGTCCAGTCTATTTGGAGTTCTGTAGGCTTCTTGTATGTTCATATGCATCTCATTCTTTAGATTTGGGAAGTTTTCTTCAATAATTTTGTTGAAGATGTTTGCTGGACCTTTGAGTTGAAAATCTTCATTCTCATCCACTCCTATTATCCGTACGTTTGGTCTTCTTATTGTGTCCTGGATTTCCTGGATATTTTGAGTTAGGATCTTTTTGCATTTTCCATTTTCTTTGATTGTTGTGCGGATGTTCTCTATGGAATCTTCTGCACCTGAGATTCTCTCTTCCATCTCTTGTATTCTGTTGCTGATGCTCAAATCTATGGTTCCAGATTTCTTTCCTAGGGTTTCTATCTCTAGTGTTGCCTCGCTTTGAGTTTTCTTTAGTGTGTCTACTTCCCTTTTTAGGTCTAGTATGGTTTTGTTCATTTCCATCACCTGTTTGTATGTTTTTTCCTCTTTTTCTGTAAGGACTTCTACCTGTTTGATTGTGTTTTCCTGTTTTTCTTTAAGGACTTGTAACTCTTTAGCAGTGTTCTCCTGTATTTCTTTAAGTGATTTATTAAAGTCCTTCTTGATGTCCTCTACCATCATCATGAGATATGCTTTTAAATCTAGGTCTAGGTTCTCAGGTGTGTTGGGGTTCCCTGGACTGGGCGAAGTGGGTGTGCTGGGTTCTGGTGATGGTGAGTGGTCTTGGTTCCTGTTAGTAAGATTCCTCCGTTTACCTTTCGCCATCTGGTAATCTCTGGAGTTAGTAGTTATAGTTGACTCTGTTTAGAGATTGTTCTTCTGGTGATTCTGTTACCGTCTATCAGCAGACCTGGGAGACAGATTCTCTCCTCTGAGTTTCAGTGCTCAGAGCACTCTCTGCTGGCAAGCTCTCTTACAGGGAAGGTGCGCAGATATCTTGTATTTGGACCTCCTCCTGGCCGAAGAAGAAGGACCAAAACAGGACCTTTCTCAGACACTGTGTTGCTTTGGCAGTTCCCAGGTGGTACAGACTCTCACCTAAGCAGACTAAGTTCCTAGGTTCCTTGGAGTCTCGGGACCAAGATGGCAACCGCTGCTGCTGTGGCTTAGGCCGCCTCCCCAGCCGGTGGGCACCTGTCCTCCGGTCCGGAAGGTGGCCGGCTGTCCCCGGCCCACACAGGGTGCTGCCTCAGCGCCTCTGTGCTTCTGCCTGTTCCAGAGGCTGTCAGGTTCTCTGGCGCACCCTCTCACCTGTTCAGACTAATTTCCTAAGTTCGGCGGGTCTCGGACCAAGATGGCGACCGCTGCTGCTGTGGCTTAGGCCGCCTCCCCAGCTGGGCGGGCACCTGTCCTCCGGTCCGGAAGGTGGCCGGCTGTCCCCGGCCCACACAGGGTGCTGCCTCAGCGCCTCTGTGCTTCTGCCTGTTCCAG
This sequence comes from Mus musculus, assembly GCF_000001635.26. Classification (NCBI taxonomy): domain Eukaryota; kingdom Metazoa; phylum Chordata; class Mammalia; order Rodentia; family Muridae; genus Mus; species Mus musculus. Next base: position 86,207,739 of record NC_000084.6, read on the forward strand.
AAGCTGTCAGGTTCTCTGGCGCACCCTCTCACCTGTTCAGACTAATTTCCTAAGTTCGGCGGGTCCCGGACCAAGATGGCGACCGCTGCTGCTGTGGCTTAGGCCGCCTCCCCAGCCGGGCGGGCACCTGTCCTCTGGTCCGGAAGGTGGCCGGCTGTCCCCGGCCCACACAGGGTGCTGCCTCAGCCCCTCTGTGCTTCTGCCTGTTCCAGAGGCTGTCAGGTTCTCTGGCGCACCCTCTCACCTGTTCAGACTAATTTCCTAAGTTCGGCGGGTCCCGGACCAAGATGGCGACCGCTGCTGCTGTGGCTTAGGCCGCCTCCCCAGCCGTGCGGGCACCTGTCCTCCGGTCCGGAAGGTGGCCGGCTGTCCCCGGCCCACACAGGGTGCTGCCTCAGCGCCTCTGTGCTTCTGCCTGTTCCAGAAGCTGTCAGGTTCTCTCGTCTCTACTTTTATGTGGAGTTTCTTGATCCACTTAGACTTGAGCTTAGTACAAGGAGATAAGAATGGATCAATTCACATTCCTCTACATGATAGCCACTAATTGAGCCAGCACCATTTGTTGAAAATGCTGTCTTTTTTCCACTGGATGGTTTTAGCTCCTTTGTCAAAGATCAAGTGACCATAGGTGTGTTGGTACATTTCTTGGTCTTCAATTCTATTCCATTGATCTACCCGTCTGTCATTGTACCAGTACCATGTAGTTTTTATCACAATTGCTCTGTAGTACAACTTGAGGTTAGGCCTGGTAATTCCATCAGAGTTCTTTTATTGTTGAGAATAGTTTTTACTATCCTAGGTGTTTTTGTTATTCAAGATTAATTTGCAAATTGCCCTTTCTAACTCTGTGAAGAATTGAGTTGGAATTTTGATGGGGATTGCATTGAATATGTAGATTGCTTTTGTCAGGATAGCCATTTTTACTATATTAATCCTACCAATCCATGAGCATGGGAGATCTTTCCATGTTCTGAGATCTTCATCAATTTCTTTCTTCAGAGACTTGAAGTTCTTATCATATATATCTTTCACTATCTTAGTTAGAGATACACCAAGATATCTTATATTATTTGTGACTATTTTGAAGGGTGTTGTTTCCCTAATTGCTTTCTCAGCCTGTTTATTCTTTGTGTAGAGAAAGGCCACTGATTTGTTTGAGTTAATTTTATATCCAGGTACTTTACTGAATTTTTTTATCAGGTTTAGGAGTTCTCTGGTAGAATTTTGGGGTTACTTGTATATACTATCATATCATCTGCAGATAGTGATATTTTGACTTCTTTCCAATTTGTATTCTTTTGATCTCCTTTTGTTGTCTAAATGCTCTGGCTAGAACTTCAAGTACTGTTTCAAATAGGTAGGGAGAGAGTGGGCAGCCTTGTCTACTCCCTGACTTTAGTGGGATTGATTCAAGTTTCTCTCCATTTAGTTTGATGTTGGCTACTGGTTTGCTGTATTTTGCTTCTATTTTGTTTAGGTATGGGCCTTGAATTCCTGATCTTTCCAAGACTTTTATCATGAAGGGGTGTTGAATTTTATCAAATGCTTTCTTAGCATCTAATGAGATGATCATGTGGTTTTATCTTTGAGTTTGTTTTTGTAATGGATTATGTTGACTGATTTCTGTATATTTCACCATCCTTGCATTCCTGGGATGAAGCCTACTTGATCATGATGGATGATCATTTTGATATGTTCTTGGATTCAGTTTGTGAGAATTTTATTAAGTATTTTTGCATCAGTATTCAAATGTGAAATTGGTCTGAAGTTCTCTTTCTTTGTTGGGTCTTTAAGGAATGACCATCCAGAGACTGCCCTACTTGGGGATCCTTCCCATAAACAACCACCAAACCCAGACCCTATGGCAGATGCCAACAAGGGCTTGCTGACAGGAGCCTGATATAGCTGTCTCCTGAGGGGCTCTGCAAGTGGCTGGCAAATACAGAAGTCAATGCTCACAGTCTTCCATTGGAAGGAGCATAGGGTCCCCCAATGAAGGAGCTAGAGAAAGTATTCAAGGAGCTGAAGGGGTTTGCAGCCCCATAGGAGGAACATCAATATGAAGTTACAAGTACCCCCAGAACTCCTTGGGACTAAACCACCAATCAAAGAAACACATGGTGGGACTTGTGGCTCTAGCTGCATATGTAGCAGAGGATGGCCTTGTTGGACATCAATGGGAGGAAAGGCCCTTGGTCCTATGAAGGCTCTATGCCCAAGAATGGAGGAATGGCAGGGCCAGGAATGGGAATGGGTGGGTTGGTGATAGGGGATTTCCGGAGAGGAAACCAGGTAAGGGGATAACATTTGAAATGTAAATAAAGAAATTTTCTAATAAAAAATAAAATAAATAAACATAACATCACTTTGTTCATTAAAAAAAGAAAACAAACAAACAAGCAGGCAAACAATCCAGAATTATAATAAAATGTGATGCAGAGAAAGCACAAGAAACATACACACATACATACATACATACACACACACACACACACACACACACACAACAACAACAACAACAACACCAACTACAGAAATACACAATCAGAAAACATAGTAATATGAAAGGAAATGACCAGTAAGAAAAAAAAAAACTAAACCAAAACAAAACAAAAACCCCAAACAAAGCAATAGGAGACAAAAAGCCCACAAAAATGATACTGAGTTCATTTTCTGCTAGCCCTCTACTATTGGGTATGGACAGACATACCAGGCTCCTCTCAGTAAACCAGCAAGCACTTGGCACCAGCAATAGTGTCAGGGTTTGGTGTCTGCAGATGGGATGAGTCCCTTGGTGTGACAGTCTTTGGATGGCCTTTCCTTAAGTTGGCTATTAGACAAAGTGAGGTTCCACTGGAGAAAGTTATTTTCATTTGCAAACAGATATCAGATATCAAAAGCAGATAGCATTTTGGTTAGGGGTGGGAGGTGCTGTCCAGTTCCCTCTCTCGTAACTAGTTTGCACCCATATATGCCCTGTGCATGCTGCCAAAGTCTCTGAGTTCATGTGTGCATCAATCCTTCTGTGTCTGAATGCCACTGCTCCCTGCTGTCATTCATCCCCTTCCGGTCTTACAAACTTTCTGCCTCCTCTTTTGCATACCTTCCTGATCTCTCAGGGGAAGGAATAAACTCACATTTCTTAATCTTTGAGAAGAAATTTAAGAAAGAAAAAGCTATGGTGAAAACTTTCTATCCATGCTGTCAACATCCCCTCTTGTACCAGCAGAAAGCATTGCTATGTCGATGAGCCTTAAGCTTAGGGGAGACCTTGCCAACACTCCATCTGTCTAAGGCTCTGGGGTCCCTTATGAAACCAAGCTTAGTCAACAGTACACATTCTCTCAGGACATCACTCACTCAGGGATTCCACTACCTCCTGAACCCTAACGTATTAAGTCAATAGTGTTAAAATTACATTGACACGTCAAAATATATTTTATCTTGCATGAATGAAGTCTGGTTAAAGTTTATATGAGTGATTTCAAGCTGTGTAGTCATGCACATGTTAAGAATTTTAGCTTGTAGAGGATAGGATTGGTACTCTTATTGTCATTTTACAGAGATATGAAAATGTTCTGTTCTCCATATATCCCATGAATTTTAGCTAAATGAAAGAAAAATTTAAAAACTTAGGGAAATGGAAACACTCATTGATGCACAATTACACTCAGAGTAGCTTCACAAGGGAGGTCTCTAACCATAGGGTGAAAGGAGCCAACATATCCCCATGACGGCTGTGATGTTGTAGTAAGCCTGGAAAGTTTATTCCCTTTTCTAGTTTATGATTGTTGTGACAACACTGTGGGTCAATAGGGCTGACATTTGGGGGAAGTGAATTACTTTTCTTTCTCTTGTTTCTTTTGTGTGTTCTTTCATTTATTTACTCTTTTTATGTATGTGTGTGTGTGTGTGTGTGTGTGTGTGTGTGTGTGTGTGTGTGTGCATAAAGTCAGAGAACAGCTTGCAGAAATTGGTCTCTCTTTTCACTATACAGGTTCCAGTGTTAAGACTCCAGTCCATAGCCTCAGTGGCCAGCAAATAAATGTACCTACTGAGCTACCTCACAAGTACTTCAGTTTGGTTGATGCAGATGTCCAACCTTTTCTGTGGACATCGAAAAAGCCAGGATAGTCACTGTGTGACATTTTCCCCTTTGCCCTGTCCCTTGTGTGTTCCTTGTCCACATTCATTTATGTGATATGGCATTAAGAAAATAGATTTTTTTTTAAATTTTCAACTTTGTATTTAAGATAATGTGTATACTAGTCTTTTATACTAACTCTATTCCCTTGAACATTTCTCTGAATCCTAAATTGTAAGTGTAAAACTATGCTCCTGATCCTTTAAAAAATATACAGGATGCAATTAAGAGCTTTAAATAGGGCTTTGTGCTTCTCAGAAAATAACAGAAAATTTAACAAGAGGAGAAATGTTACCCAGAACATATAATTTCTTCTGTTAAAGTATTTGTAAATAGTCTGTTGTATTTTAAGTAGGCAGTTAGGAAGAAACTGAGGTATTTTTAGTAGCTGAGAAATTTTTGGTTGATTTTTGTGTGTGTGTGTGTATGCCCCAGTAAAGAAGCTATATTAAAATAACTGTTAAAAGCTACTCAATTTTTAAATTTGGTAAATACTAATACACGTTTACAATTATAAATTGTGTTAGTTTATTTTACGTATCTGTTACTGATAATACATGATTCAAATTGCTGATGATTTAAAGCACTGTCAATTTTTAATGAAATGAAGAACTACTCTTTACAACTAAGATGCTAAATTTTCTTTGAAATAGTATCCTTCTCTAATACCAGAAGCTATAAAAATCCTTTTACTATCTGAAAAAAATGTATAATTCACAGTGACTGTAGTCTATTAAAGCAAAGCCTCAGTCATTCTAGCTCCTGAACTGTTATTCATATTATTTTTGCCTATTTCTATCCAGGAAAATTCAGAGGACAAAACTTAGTAACACGCTTGCAAAAGATACAGATAACAAAATGCTTGTTTTGTCTGTGTCCTTGACTATACCTAGGGCACAGAGTCAGGAGTCTTTGAATGACATAGGCCAAGGTGAGCATTTCATGAGTGGATTAGTGAACAGACTCCAGGCATACCCTTTGATCTACACAATCAATATTCAGTGTTCTCCATAGATGGAGTCTTTCCAGCTCTGCAGAGTGTCTGAACTGAAAACTGAATCCAATTGTATCAAAATGTATGAATGCACTGGCTCTTAGAATGATATTTTGTGCCATACATGCATTAATACAACACATTTTAAAATTAGAGGATTCATGTAATTCTCAATCCTAGGAAACTAGTGGATACTTTTTAAATGACGAATTTTAAAATGGTTCTGCTTTCCAGGAATACTTGATCCATTAACAACCACAAGGATATCCGTTGTATAGAAGGTCAATTACAACCATTTCCACGGATAAGATAATGAAAGTGAAGCTGTGATGTGATGTGCTCATTTACTTCTCTTCAGATGAAATAACTGGAAAGTCTTATCCATGACTAGTACATTACCATTATCAGTAGGTAATCAATATCAAAAGGGTGCACATTCATGTCTGATTCTTCTATTGTATATACAGAGGACATATGTACTAAGAAAACAGCATATATAGTTGTACAGATTGCAAGGTGATAATATGTTTAGGAACCAATTACAACATTGAGGAGATATTACAGTTACCCATAGGATGAGGGCATACCAAGAGATATTACAGGTCGTGCAACATACAAACAAACTTACATATTTTCCTCTCTCTCTCTCTCTCTCTCTCTCTCTCTCTCCCTCTCTCTCTCTCTCTCTCTCCCTCCCTCTCTAGTATAGTCACCACATGTTTGCTATTGTAACTTTCAAGTAAGAAGAGTGTTGCTAGAGTTAATTATAGAATATGCCTTCATCACTGTTTAAGAAGCAGGGAGCATCCACAGTTCTGCCTTTGGCTTGATTAGCACCTTCAGGTAGAAATAATTATGTTGTTTCTTGAACATTTTTTTGTCAAATAATAAGCTAAAGTTTTGCCTGAATAATTGTAGACATTATATGTCATTATCACTGTTCCTAATGAGTCACACCTCTTCATGTTCAGATAGAACAAAATAAATTATAGGGTATGACTTCTGGCCAGCAAAAATTGCCTTTTCTTATTTAAGATACCATCATTAGTATATCCTTCTGGATGTTATTTATCTACTGCCCACTCTTAAGTCCAAAATCACTTCATTTTTCTTTCCCTGTTCTGAGAGTGAGGGGGGAAAAAGAAAAGAAAGGAAGATTAAAATCCTGAAGTTTACAGGAAACAACACTCAGATGACATCAAACAATTCTCTCCCTTTTGCACACTGCATCTGTTATCTCCGAACCACACAAACACAACTGTTTTCCTTTCCCTCTTGGTGACTATCTCCTGAGTTCCTTTGGGTACTCAATCATTGTACTGTTTGTTTGTTTGTTTGTTTGCCCAAGAATTAGATCCTAAGTTTGAGGAAATCATTTTATTATTATTATTATTATTATTATTATTATTATTATTGATAGATTTCAGGTGGAAAATGGTAAAACTGGCTTTTTCTTCCTGCTTACTGACACTCTGATCATAACTTTCCTTCATATCGACTGCCTATGTTTTTTTTTTATTAGACATTGAGTCTGAAGTACTTTAAAAAAGAATGGCCACCATAGGTTTATATTTAAATTTTTATGGAGTTACAATATTTTAAAGGATAAGTAGGTTTGGCCTTGTTGGAGGAAGTGTGTCACTGGGGGTGGGTTTTAAAGTTCAAAAGCCCAAGCCAGGAATAGTGACTCCCTTCTTCCTCTGTTTGTGGATCTGATATAGAACTCTCAGCTGCTTCTCTAGAGCCTGTGTGCAGTCATGCTTTCTGCCATACTGATAATGGTCTAAATCTCTGAAACTTTAAGCAAGACCAAAGTAGATGTTTTCCTTTATAAGAGTCCTCATGCTCAAGGGGTCTCCCCACAGCCTTGAATGATGGACTAATATAGGGTACAAATGACAAATGCAATTCGTTTTGAGACATCCAGGATTAAATGAATAACAACCCAAGAAACTAGGTATGTAAATACACCCATTTTTGTTCACTCAGCAGGAACTGAGAGTTCTACATCTTCATCTGAAGGCTACTAGCAGAATATTCTCTTCCACGCAGCTAGGATGAGAGTCTTAAAGCCTACACCAACAGTGACACACCTTTTCCAACAGGGCCACACCTTCTAATAGTGCCACACCCTAGGCCAAGCATGAACAAACCATCACATTCAACTCCCTGGCCCCCATAGGCTTGTTCAAACATGTGAGTCTAAAGGGCCATACCTAAACATTACATAATGCAAAATACATTTAGTCCAACTTCAAAGGTTCCCAGAATCTGTAGCAGTCTCAACAATGTTAAGAGTCTACAGTTCAAAGTCTCTTCTGATATTCATCCAAACACTTAACCGTAACCCCCCAAAGCAAGACAGGAAACCAGCTGGGCAAATTCCAAATTCTGCATCTCCAAGTCTGATATCAAAGCGGTCTTCAGATCTCCAACTCCTTTTCCATCTTTGTTGACTGCAACAAACTTCTTTTCCTGGGCTGATTCTACTCCCTGTTAGCAAATTTCCTCAAATTTCCTCAGCAGATATCCCACGGCTCTGGCATGATATAGCTTCTTTATATATACATATATAAAGAAGCCATCTATATATATACATATATAAAGAAGCCATATATAGGCCATCTTTTGATACATATGCAGCTAGAGTCAAGAGCTCTGGGGTACTGGTTAGTTCATAATGTTGTTCCACCTATAGGGTTGCAGATCCCTTTAGCTCCTTGGGTACTTTCTCTGGCTCCTCCATTGGGAGCCCTGTGATCCATCCAATAGCTGACTGGGAGCATCCACTTCTGTGTTTGCTAGGCCCCGGCATAGTCTCACATGAGACAGCTATATCTGGGTCCTTTCAGCAAAATCTTGCTAGTGTATGCAATGGCTTCAGCATTTGGAAGCTGATTATGGGGTGGATCGCTGGTACTACCGAAGGATCCAGCAATACCTCTCCTGGGCATATATCCAGAAGATGTCCCAACCGGTAAGAAGGACACATGCTCCACTATGTTCATAGCAGCCTTATTTATAATAGCCAGAAGCTGCAAAGAACCCATATGCCCCTCAACAGAGGAATGGATACAGAAAATGTGGTACATTTACACAATGGAGTACTACTCAGCTATTTAAAAGAATGAATTTATGAAATTCCTAGGCAAATGGATGGACCTGGAGGACATCATCCTGAGTGAGGTAACACAATCACAAAGGAACTCACACAATATTTACTCACTGATAAGTGGATATTAGCCTAAAACTTAGGATACCCAAGATAGAAGATACAATTTGCTAAACGCATGAAACTCAAGAAGAATGAAGACCAAAGTGTTGACACTGTGCCCCTTCTTAGAATTGGGATATAGCTTCTTGTTTCAGTGTCTGGGATCTACACATGATCTGGGCTCCTCCAAAGGGCTGGCTTCACTTCTCTAGCTCTGTCTTCTAGCATTCTAAGCTCAGGTTGATCCACTCCACTGCTGCTGCTGTTCTTGGTGATCATCCCATGGTACTGGCATCTCCAATATGCTGGGGTCTTCTACTACAAGTAGGCTTTACCAATAGCCTCTCAAAGGCTCTCTTCACGATGCCAAGCCTCACCTCCTTTGCAATGACCGCTTGAGTCCTGAGGTATCAACTGCAACTGAAGTTGCACCTTCACCAATAACCTTCCATGACCTCTCACAGTGCCAAGACTCAGCTACTTTTCATGACTCCTTCATGCCTTCAAAACCAGTACCACCCAGTTACTCTTACATATTACCAAGTAGAGCTGCAGCTCAAGGTACAACCTTGGCTATCTGTGGAACACGGCTTCTTTGTGCTCTCAGAAAACACTTCCCAGAAGATTTCACCTTAGTGATGCTGTTCTCTTCTTAACCACTGCTAATTTCTTAGCTCCAGCTAACCAGCATCAATAGTCCCAGTAATGCCTTCTATTATGGACTCTAAAGCCAAATCCACTTGGCCAAAGCTGATGAGTTCTGTTGCTATCTGTGGCTAGAAGATGACTTGCTTTGTTCTATTGCATTATTACCAGCTTACTGTTTTCCACTAAAGCTTGGCTGTCCTGAACTTGCTCCTTTGTAGTAGAGTAGTAGAATGAGTTTGAACCTAGAGATCTGCATCCCTCTCTCCTAAAAACTGGGATTAAAGGTGCGGTCCCTCGAGCCTGGATTTAAGTTTTGTTTTGTTTGTTTGTTTGTTTGTTTGTTTTTTGTTTTCACTTAAAACTTGTTCTGGTCTAGGCTGGCCTTTAACTCAGAGGTCTGCTAGTCTTTGCCTCTTAGGATTAAAGATTTGTACTGCCATGTCCCGACCTAAATGTAGGATCTTTCCCCAAGGTCACTACTCCCTTAATTCAATTTAATATTGAACACAGGATTCAGCTGCATTTCACTTCCTGGTGCCTCTTTCATACTCGAACTATGTATTTTGTACTTTTCCTTTCTCAATTTGCTCCTTTTCACTAAAATTCTCTTCACAAGGGTGAACTTTAGTAACCACACAACAGAGTTTACCCCAGGCTGTTTTGAAACTTCCTTTTTCAATGCAATTAATCTAAATCTACCCACCTTAGCCTCAGGCAGACTCTTTCTACATTGGATAAAAGTAGCCGCATTCTTCCCCAAAATGCCACAAAAGAAGTCTCTAGGCCACATAAACCTCCACTAAAACCTCTTGGACCAGGTCAGCACATTTCAAATCACTCACAGAAATAGTCTTCCGTATTCCTTCTAGGACAGCCCATCAAGCCCCCACTTAAAGCATTCCAATGTTTTCCAAATCCAAAGTCCTACAATCCATATTCTTCCAAACAAAAGGATGGGCGGGTCTATAACAGCAATACCCCAGTTCCAGGTACCAATTTCTGTCTTAGGGTTTTACTGTTGTAAAAAGACACCATGACCAAGGCAACTCTTATAGGAACAACATTTAATTGGGGCTGCTTACTGGTTCAGAGGTTCAGTCCATTATCATCAAGGCAGGAACATGGCTGCATCAGGCAGGCATGGTGCAGGAGGAGCTAAGAGTTCTACAGCTTCATCTGAAGGCTAATAGCAGAACACTCTTTTCCACGCAGCTAGGATGAGGGTCTTAAAGCCTATACCCATAGTGACACATCTCCAACAGGGCCACACCTTCTTACAGTATCACTCCATGGACCAAGTTTATATAAACCACCACAATGCCTTGTATAATAAAAATAAAATTGGCATTAAAAGTTAATACTGGAGGCTGATATGGATAGCTATGTGAAAAATTACTTTAAAAACAAATAAATTAACAGAGGCTTTATGAAATCCATGTAGAGCTCCTGAAAGAGATCATACTCAATGGATAATAAATTATAGACATGCTCTATTTAAATGTTAGAACTTTTATGAAATATGTTAGAGCTTCATGCATGTTTTCCATAAATTCATATTAATGTGTCAATATTTCTCCAAAAATGTTAGTTTGGCAGCAGGGGAAATATTATGGTAGTAAGTATGATTAACTTGCCTGTATATACTACTTATATATATCCAGTTTCAAATGTGAACCAATGCCATAGTAATAGCTATATATAACCCATGTTCACAATTACTATTTTCAAAAGTTTACTTACCACATGTGTATTTACTCATTCTTAGCTCTTCTCTTCTTAGCTCATTTGATTCCATGCTGTTTTATAACCCTTTTCATTGTCAGCATTCTCTTTAAAAGTGTTAAGAAGCGTGCAATCCAAGACACAGAATGTTATATTCCTTTGCCTCCTAACATAGAATACCAAAGGGTCATTGGTGCTTCTCAATGGCATGTATATGTACAAAACTGAACCCCCTGAGACATGTGAGTCCTTGACTCACTTTGTAGACCAGGCTGGCCTTGAACTCAGAAATCTGCCTGCCTCTGCCTCCTGAGTGCTGTAATTAAAGGCGTGCACCACCTCACCCAGCTCTATGCTCAGTACTTTGAAAACTTGGTGTGAGTGTGCACCTGTAATAACAGAGTTCAGAATGCCATCCTTGACGACATAGCAAATTCAAACATTTGATAATTGACTAAGACAGGTGACATCCTTTCTATAAGCAATGAGGCACAATGAAAATAAACATAAAATATTGTAGATACATATTTATCCATAATAGCCAAAGTTATATGCAGCTCAATTCTAACCACAGCAAGTGGATAAAATAAGCAATACTATATGGTAGACAAAAATGAGAGTGTGAATGGTGTGTAATGATAAGCATATATAATATATACTGTGTGGTTTGGTTTCTATAAAATTCTAGAACAAGTAGAGCCAAGTGATGGATGGAAAATGTGAGAATCTGGCTGCACTTGGCTTTGTACAGTGAATGAAAAGGAACTATCACCATAGCCCTATAGGATGACAGAAGTGTCACATGTCTCAGGGGGAGGAGGGAAGAAGATGAGGGAGGGGAAAGTGTGGTTGAATGTAGTATATGAGAGGAGAATATGTAGAAAGACTCTCTGGGTACTGTGTGGAAGCATCACCTGTCAATAAAAAAGCTGACGGACTATTAGCAAAATCAGAAAGTACAAGTAGAGAGATAACTCTAAAGGAGAGGGAAGTATGGGAAGATTCACCCAGGACTCAGAGGAAGTTTGGATGTATGAAACCGAGGAGAGGTAACCAACTATGTGGCAGACATAGACGTATATAAATGGGTTAATATGTTAAAAACTAGAGGGGAACAAGCCTAGTGAAAGGGCATAAGCATCGTTAATAAATAATAAATAATGGGTTTGCAAATCATCTCAGCTCCTTCAGTTCTTTCTCTAACTCTTGCACTGGGGACCCCGTGATCTGTTCAATGGTTGGCTGTGAGCATCCACACCTCTGTAAATGTCAGGCTCTGGCAGAGCCTCTCAGGAGACAGCTATATCAGGCTCCTGTCAATATCACTTCTTGGCATCCACAATAGTGTCCATGTTTGGTGACTGTATATGGGATGGATCCCCAGGTGGTGAAGTCTCTGGATGGCTTTTCCTTCAGTCTCTGCTTCACACTTTGCCTCTGTATCTCCTCCCGTGAGTATTTTGTTCCCCCTTCTAAGAAGGAGTTAAGTATCCATACTTTGGTCTTTGTACTTGAGCTTCATGTGGTCTGTGAACTATACCTTGGGTATTCTGAGCTTTGGGGCTAATATCCACTTATCAGTGAGTGCATGCCATGTGTGTTCTTTTGTAACTGAGTTACCTCACTCAGGGTGATATTTTCTAGGTCCATGCATTTGGCTAAGAATTTCATGAATTCATTGTTCTTAATAGTTGAGTAATATCCCATTGTGTAAATGTACCACAGTTTCTGTATGGATATACGTTAACTTGAGCGATTTGCTCAGATTTCTCACTGACTTCATTAACCATGTCTTTGGCTGTTTAAGAAGATTCTTTATCCACTCAGTGGGTGTGGTGTTCTAAACTAGAACTATTCTCTACAGGCCCAGATACTTGAACATTTTGCCTACATGTGGTTGTACCTTTGGGAAGGTTATGGAAAATACACATTTTCTGGAAGAAGCAAATGACTGGTGGCAGCCTTAGAAAGCCCATAACCTCCCTTCCTGTTCACTTTCTGCCTTGTGATTTTGATTTAAGCTTCTGGTCCTGTCACCATGCCTGATACTTGCCACCATGTCTCACAACCACGATGAACTTTTATCCTTCTGAAACCATAGACTACAATGAATTATTTCTCCTATAATTGTATTGGTCTTGGTGTTTTATTATGACAATATAAAATTAATACAGTGGGATTTTCATTTCAGACTTTTTTTGTCCTACATAAACTTTTGTCACTTCTGTGGTTTTTGGTGCTGGAGTTAAGAGTATATGATGTTCTATCAAGGCCCTGAGTTTGGATCCCACATCTTAATTGGACATGCCCCAAATGTCTCTCAGTATAGCTCCAAAGAATCTGATGCCCAATTTCTGACTTCCTTGGTCATCAACGGGAATGTTCACACACACACACACACACACACACACACACACACACACACACACACACAAATAAACAACAAAATCAGTCTTAAAAATAATGTGTGGCTTCTGTTTTGTCATATCTTACCTGATTCTTGATTATTAACTTGTTTTAGTCACTGGGATAGATTTCTTTGGGCAGATAAACTTCTATCATTTAAAGTGTTTGCATTCCCTGCTGCTCTGAGCCTGTGGGTTTTGCAGGTTATGTGAATTACATTCAGCCTGCAGTAGTGCCTTCATGTGGGTCTTATCCATAAAAGGCTGTGCAGTCTAGATTGACAGCATATATTTACATCAGCTCTGTGATATTGCTTCAGTATTACAGTCAGTATAGTTCTGACTTTCATGGTAAATTTCAGTATATTATTTCGTGACCATGCTGATATTAAAACTTTAAATAGTACATTTAAAATCTCACACTTAAAGAACTATAAAATACCTCAAATTTGCTTATGAATAGACCAGACCCCAGTTATACAAGAATTTTATACCTGTGCCTAAGTATTCCCACAGAATACCTCTGTTTACCTCCTGGAATTCATCTATCCTCACAAGCTCCTTATCAAATATGTCCAACCTTAGCTTGCTTTTAAACTATATCTTTTCTTCTGAGATTATAATTACATCATTCGCTCCTTCCATTTTCTTCCCCATGAAGCATTACCTACAGCCCTTTTTGCTGTCTTTTGAACTTATGGCCTGTTCTTTTTTTTTTAATGGATTGTTGAAAATCCCTATATGTATAGTTACAACCTGTTCAGTTAGTGATCTTTAATATACTTATAATGAAAGTAGAAACTTTATAATTTTATTTCAAATGATGAACATGATACTGAATGATTAGGAAATATTCCTAACACATGCTCTTCCCTGTATGCCCCAACACCCTTTCTTCAAAATTTTCTTAGTTTGTGATTCCAGAGACACTTTTGTGTATTTGTTTGTTGGTTGGTTTTTTTGTTTATTTATTTGTGTCTTAATCTTTTTGAGTTTTCATATATATTGTAACAAATGTTTGCTTTTTGAAATTTGGGAACAGTGTATTTTTAATATTGGGGGATATATACTATTTACTTTCCTATACTTGAGCCTCTTGAAAATTTGTCCTGAAAATTACTGAGGTCTTACTTAAAAAGGTGAGCCATTCTTCACTGTAATGCTAAAAACTAACATATTTCACTTGTCAAATTTGCTGAGGATGAAAGGTATCGCTTGGCAAAGCTTATATCCATCACTATTTACATATTGGCAGTAGATAAATTCAGGAATTTCCACTGAAGAAAAAAGGGCAAGCTAAATACACATAAATAAGTAAGGAGTGGCTTTGAAACTCCTTCTAGATAAAAATTGGGGTCCAACTGAGGTTCCCATACTTTGCCAAGCACAAGTGTCCAAAAGCACATAGGTTTCTCTTGACGCTCCTCTTGACACTGTCACAGGCGGCACTGAATCACTCACTGGGCAGTGAGCCAAACTACCCGCACAGACAATGAATTAGCAGAGCAATGTAGCAGAAAGTGGATGGATTTGACCCAAACAGATGTGGCTTTACGTCCAGAGAAAGAGTCTTATTTCAGGTCAAGTTTTTAACTCATGTTTGTTTGTTTGTTGCTTGCTATTTTGTTTTTGTTGTTGGTTTGGTTTGGTTTGGTTTGTGTGTATGAATGATTTAGATGCATTTGTTTGTTTTAAACTATTTATTCATTTTACATCACACTCACTGCGTCACTTCCCAGTCACCCAATTCCACAGTCCTCCCCTATCCCCTTCCCCTTCTCTTCTGAGAGGGTATACCCTAAATATCTCCCCACCCTGGCATATCCAGTCTCAGAGGTGTAGATGCATCCTCTCCCAACTAGGCTAGACAAGACAGCCCACCTAGAAGAACCACCCCCATGACCCACATCATCCCAGTTCACTGTCTCCATTAGCCTTTTAATGAGTATTTTATTCTCTCTTCTAAGTGAGATCCAGGCACCCTCCCTTGTGCTTTCCTACTTGCTTAGTTTTCTTGGGTCTGTGGAGTATAGCATGGGTATCCTGTATTTTATGGCTAACATCTACTTATAACTGGGTATATACAATGCATGCTCTTTGGGGTCTAGATTATGTCACTCAGGATGATTTTCTCAAGTTCCATCTATTTGCCTGCAAAATTCATGATGTCTTTCTTTGTTTTTAATAGCCGAATAGTACTCCATTGTGTAGAATGGAGTCAAAAGTTTTAAACTCTTAACTAGACTTGGAGTTTTTCCATCTAGTGAGCTAAGGGAATGACATTTGTATTTTGTTAAGGGATAAGCATGTGGGTTAAGGAAGTGCACATTACTATTGAACATTCTGAATAGTTGTCTTTTACTTGCTAAGTGACACCATGGACTTGCTGAGCTGTTGGCTAAAGATTCAGGTCATTGTCAGGTACAGTGATAGAGACAATTGGGGGATAGTGAAGCTGAAGTCTGGACACAGTCCTAATTTCTCTAGGTGCTCAGCTGTACTCTGAAAAAAATGAATCTGAGTCTGCAGTTGGAAACATTGCAAAACTTGATTGAAAGAAAAGTATTTTTTAAAAAAATACTATCATCTTTTATATAGATATGAGGTCACTGAAATTATTATGAGTCACTAAAGAGTAAAGAAAGTATGAATAATGGGTGAAATGAGGGAGTGGACAGTAACTGCAGATCCATCCTGTACTGCCAGACCTCTACTCTGTTGTAAGCATAATGACTTCCATATGCCCGTTCCTTACCTTATTTGTAATGATGACTATATTGCTTTGAAATAACAACAACAACAACAACAACAACAACAACAACAAAAAGACTTTTCAGTGGTTATAAAGGAATCAGCCTTAAAATGAAAAGAGCATCCTGTCTGATTCAATGGGCATAATATGATCACATTGATGTACAGAAAGAAACCAGGATCTAGGTCTTCTATCAGCAAGGACTTCACTGTGCTGAGAGAATACACAAGGAGAAAACAGAATCCTCTCAAGGACATAGGAGAAGCACCTTCCTGCCCTCATCCTCTTTTGGTATCCTGAGCCTCTCAGCAAAGGACCCAGCCCAGTGAAATGTACTGAGATGTCTGTTAGTGACAGAACACTGAGGTTCAATAGTAGTCCATGTGTTTAAGCTGCCAAGTTTGTGGATACATACATACATACATACATACATACATATATATATATATATATAATGTATATATTGTGGAAGAAACCAACAACAATGCACACCATTTATATACTCTGCATCCTTGGGAAGGATTAATGTTACAATGAGGAAAATCACTTAAGGTCTCATGTAAGTTTATATCCTTTCAATGGTCTGTTGCATCCACATGCAATTATCCATCTTACTTGATGCACAATGCAAACTGACTTGTGAATGAAATAGAAAACCCACTTAGAATCTCACGGAAGCTAACTATGGAATCACATGTCTGCTAAAGTTTTCCAACAGTGTCTGAGTTTAAAGGTAAAATCTATATGTTGACAAGAAAGAAGACTAGGAATGTTTCAGGCAAAACTTGCTGTTGATATAGAAGATGGGTCTCTAGAGGATAATGAAAATGTCAGTACAAAATGCTCAGAGTTTGCTAAAGTTTATGGTTTTTTATATTTAAAATATTTCAGAGCTCATAATTTCATAGGCACCATAAATTTTAAATACAGAGTAGTTTTCGAAAGTGAAATAAATGCTGCATAGCTTATGATTGCCAAAAGACCTTTAAAATGTTTAAAATGTAAGACAAACACATTGTTTACTTCATGTATCCAGAGACACACATGAAAGAAAAAAAAATCCTAAAGTGAAGATCATTTTGTAGCTATGCAAAAAACAAAACAAAACAAACAAACAAAAAAACAAAACAAAAGAACAAAAATAAGAACACCAAAAAAAAAAAAAAAAAAAAAAAAAAGAAACATGCTCCAAATGTTCATGGAAATCAGAAAAAAATACTTTTTTTCTGATAACTCACAGTTTAATGGACATTTTAAAAATAAAATATTTGTTGTAAAAATTTTAGTTATGTTATTAGAAATCACACACATGCACACCGACACACATACATACCAGTAATTAATGAAAAAGGAGGATGTGAATTTAAAAGAGAGTAAGGAGACATAAGCAAGTATTTGGGAGGAAGAAAGGATATAATTATATTAAAACCTCAAATATTAAATGTCACAAAAATTGTTATAAAGCTGCAAATGTTTCAGATCACGTTTTAAAATCAAAAGTAAATGTGGCTCTATGGCAAGTATAAGACAATATCTTACACAGCTGTGGTAGTAACTTTAATGGCATAACTGCAGAAGTAGGGAGAAAATAGGTTAGGTGGAAAAAGCTGATTCCAGCAACTCCTTCTGCATAAGATTATATCTTATTTATGTGCTTTTGCATTTTTACTGAGATAATCACACTGTTGCAGGAATACATATAAACAGCTTATGTGCATTGTAATTCTAATGCCCGTGTAGGAAATGGGGAGGTAAGATCCTTGCTAGTACATTGCAAAGTTCATATGTCCCAGTATGTCCCGTCCAGCAGGACCTAGTTATTCTGTGGGTCAAGGAGGACCAAGGCCTGCAAGAGAAGCGGGCAGGGAAAGGGGAGCGAGACCAAGCAAAGAGTTGTCAAGGTCTGTTTAATGAAGGCTAAGAGCCTGATTATAAGCACACAGTGAGAGAAAATAGGAAGGGGTCGAAGGGACATAATAAAATACAGAGAAAGGGATGGACATCTGGGGCGGATGCTGATTACAGGCTTCTTGCAGCTTATCTTGGAATGTCGGCCCTGAAACAGTCCTGGGCACCAAATGGAGACATGGAGGAGGAGGTGAAGCTGCCTTAATCTACGCAGTTCTAGGCGCCAAGTGAAGGAGGGAGTGAAGCTGGCAGTCTCAGGCGCCAGGTGGAGGCAATGAAGGAGGGGGTGACATAATTCCCTTCAAAGTGTCAGCCGGATCTTTAGGGTGAGAGTTACTGGCAGGACTTAGTTTCCCACAGTTTGGTCTCTCACACCAGTACAGGGGAATGCCAGGGCTAGGAAGTAGGAGTGGGTAGTTTGGGAAGCAGGGCAGGGGGGGGGGCAGGGAGGAGGGTATAGGGGACTTTTGGAGAGGACACTAGGAAAGGGGATAGCATTTGAAATGTAAATGAAGAAAATATTTAATAAAAAAAGAAATTACCCACTCACAGTATTGATTTTTTTTTTAAATTTTGTTTTGTGTTACAAGAATTCTTTTGAGTTCTATTTGAATTTGAGTTTCTGGCAAGCCTCAACCTCCTGTTTCCTGCTTCAGTTTCCCAGGTATGATAAATGCATGTGTATTATGTCCTCAAGCCTGGTTAACAATGAAGGTTTCTGTTCTGCTTTGTGGTGGTAGCTTTGATTGGGGGTGTCACACGAAGGGCTTTCATGTGTACAAAGTGCTTTCCACCACTGAGATATTCCCTGGCCCCAAATATTATCTAAAAGCCAAGCTTGAAATGATGTTCGGTCTCCAGGCCTGTCCTTTTCCTAATTTCCTTAGTGCCATAAATAGCACCTCAGTTTTCCTTAGACTGTATACTGAAGAAATAACTTTATAATATTTAGGGATGGATGCTATTCTAGCCATATATATTGACTTGTAGATTTATAAAGTCAAAATGCCACAGGAAGAAAACATAAAGAAATGGAAACTTGACTTGGCAGGATGTGGTTTGTTAACACTTGTGGCCTTACTGGGTTTCCACAAAAAGATAGAACAAGGCAGGTTAACCATTTTAGCATCGTCTAGGCTGAATAACTTTGGTAAGGGCAAGGCTGTACAAGAATAGCCAATGAAAAGAATAAAGAAACTTAGAAAAAACTCAGGCTTGGCCTACAATGAGCTAAAATATATTCAAAGGCTTCTCTTCATAAGTTAGTAGATGCTGATGCTGGTACTGAAGTAGAGTACCTGATTACAATATAAACTCTAAGAACAATATCAAAACTAACCAACTCCGCCCTCCCATACTCCAGTTAGTACATCAGTTTGGGATGTTGACAACTCAAGTCAATGCAGAAACAGCCCTTGCATGCACACACTTTTAAGTCTAGATGAGGTGAGGGATACCAGATTTTAATCAATTATTCAGAGAAAAAATATAATTTACTCAAGTATGAGATGCGCAATGTACACACTAATCAAGTTAAATTTAATGGAAGATTTGACTAATTAGGAAAATATGAGAAGTCTGGTTTTCATTAGCATGCTTATCATTGGACTGTAGCTATTAAAGCCTGCAAGGCTGAACATACAATATAGAGGAACCTGAAGTTGAATAAGGGTTTGGATAGTGAGGTCCCAGTAATAACAGAGACTGAAGGAGATCTATCTGCAGTTAGCATACACTGCAAAATCCGTCTAAGGTCGAGATAGACCAGGGCAGGTTATAGGAAAGTAAAGCAGACAGCACCATGTGGGTACTTTACAGGCATTGTCTTTATTAAAAAAGAAAGCCTTCACTGAGAGTTCTCACCGACGTTGGAGCTGGAATGAAATTGTAATCTGTGCATAGAGATAAAGGATCTATAGGACAATCTTGAAGCAAAAGTGTCCTAACTTATTTTCACTAGAGTGTGTAAAATGGAAGAAATTATTTGAGGGACATTGGGCAAAGAGTTTCCTTAAGTGACCAGAGTAATTCCTTAAGTGGCCAGCAATTTAAGGGAGCATCCAGAAAAGAACAATTCACTGTAGACATTAGAAGTCCACATTTAAGATAATGAGGATTGAAGCCATTATTAAAACAAATTTTAGGACTATGTAGAGAACAAGAAGATTCCAAGGGTGCTCTACTCCAAGCCACACTTCCAGAACGCAAGGAGCACAGATACATCTGATGTAGAAACCAGCAAAAGAGCCATCCAGTCTTCAGGCACCTGCTGCTAACCGCTGTTCTGAGACTGATTAGAACAGTCTCCTGCTCTCTCTACCAATACTGGACATGCCTCTCATGAACTGAGCCTCTCAGGATGTCACCTAATTAGTGAGTCTAAGTAACAATTTGGTCTGTTTTTACTCTCAGAATGCAGAGGAAAGAGAAACATTGCTCCCAGAAAAAAAAATGTGTTCCAAGGTGTTGATGGAAAGAAAAGGTCAAAATCAATGTTAAGTGGGGTAATGGGAAAAAAATTGAGATTTCAAGATATAACTGAAAGTTTAATTTGAAAAATGCACTTTAAAAAGTAAATAGCCTGTATTATTATGATCATGAGGTGTAGAATATCTTTCTGAACATAATCTAAAGAATAAAACCACAAAGAACTATGTTTGAGTAAAGAATAAAGTTGAATTGGTCATGTATAGTTTGACCCACTCAGAAATGACTAACACACAGATGCTATTTACAGGTTTGTGAAATTCAAGAAGCATGTTTTACACTGTTAAATAGCTATAAATATTTATACAAAGCTATTAGGAAAGTGTTGAAGAGGGGCCAACAAAATGGCTCTGAGTATAAAGGTACCTGCACCAATCCTGATGACCTGAGTTCTATTTCCAAGACTGTGAGAACTTGCTCCTACAACTTGTCTTCTGAACTGCCACTTGACCCAGAGCATGGGCATTTCACACACACACACACACACACACACACACACACACACACACATCCATGTGCTCACACACTCAAAGAAGGTAATACAAAACTTAAGTATGAAAAAAATCGCAATTGCTCTATAGTACAACTTGAGGTCAGGGATGGTGATTCCACCAGAGGTTCTTTTATTGTTGAGAATAGTTTTTGTTATCCTAGGTTTTTTGTTATTTCAGATGAAATTGCAAATTGCCCTTTCTAACTCTGTGAAGAATTGAGTTGGAATTTTGATGGGGACTGCATTGAATCTGTAGATTGCTTTGGTCAAGATAACCATTTTTTTAATCCTGCCAATCCATGAGCATGGAAGATCTTTCCATCTTCTGAGTTCTTCTTTGATTTCTTTCTTCAGAGACTTGAAGTTCTGGGGAGGGTATAGGGGACTTTCAGAGAGGTGACTAGGAAAGGTGATAGCATTTGAAATATAAATGAAGAAAATATCTAATAAAAAAATTGGTATCTTTTTTCTTTTTCCAATTTTTATTAGGTATTTTCCTCATTTACATTTCAAATGCTACCCTGAAATTCCCCTATATCCACCCCCTACCACTGCTCCCCTACCTAGCCACTCCCACTTCTTGGCCCTGGTATTTCCCTGTACTAGGGCATATAAAGTTTGTAGGACCAAGGGGTCTCTCTTCTCAATGATGGCCGACTAGCCCATATTCTGCTACATATGCAGCTAGAGACACAAGCTCTGGGGGGTACTGGTTAGTTCATATTGTTGTTCCACCTATAGGGTTGCAGACCCCTTCAGCTCCTTGGGTACTTTCTATAGCTCCTCCATTGGGGGCCCTGTGATCCATCCAATAGCTGACTGTGATCATCCACTTCTGGTACAATGGCGGTTATCATGTAGAAGAATGCGAATTGATCCATTCCTATCTCCTTGTACTAAGGTCAAATCTAAGTGTATCAAAATCTCAGGCTTGCAAGATGGCTCAGTTGTTAAGAGCACTGGCTGCTGTTTCAGAAGAACCAGATTTGTTACCCAGCATCAATATGGTGGCTCACAACTGCCTGTTACTCCATTTCCAGGGCATCTCATGCCCACTTTTGACCTCCATAGGCATCAGGCATATAGTTCTTTGTGCATGTACATACAGACCGGCAAAACATTTATGCATTGTACTGGCTGGTGTTTTGTTTTGTTTTGTTTTGTTTTTGTTTTTGTTTGTTTTTTGTTTTTTGAGACAGGGTTTCTCTGTGTAGCCCTGGCTGTCCTGGAACTCACTCTGTAGACCAGGCTGGCCTCAAACTCAGAAATTCGCCTGCCTCTGCCTCCCAAGTGCTGGGATTAAAGGCGTGTGCCACCACGCCAGGCTGTACTGGCTGGTTTTATGTGTCAACTTGATACAAGCTAGAGTCATCAGAGAGAAAGGAGCCTCAGTTGAGGAAATGTCTTCAAGAAATTCAGCTGTAAGCCATTTTTCAATTAGTGAAAAATAGGGGAGGGCTTAGCCCCTTGTGGGTGGTGCCATCCCTGGGTAGGGAGCATAGAACAAAGGAAGGTACTAAAATGCTTGCCATTGGTGATTCATATGGCAGGTTCAAGAAAAGCAGAACTTATATGATATTTCTAACTGGATCTTGGTCATGGCTGCCTAATATCATGAAAGGCAATAGGGCTTATGTAGGAAAGCCCCAGAAAAGACTAGGTTGCAGTAGAGTGATGATGTTTACCTTGGCCATCCATTAGAAAAAACAAAAACAAACAAAACCACAAAAAATAAGTGCCTACCTACACGAATATCACCATTTTCATATAGAATAAAATAGTAAACAAAAATAATGTAATGAAGACAAAACTGGACAAAGGAATAGCAATGATTTTATCCTTTTGGGGGTACATTTGGTGTGTGTGCATACTGAGCTTCCTTGCCTGAGAGCTTTGGATTTGGGATAACTGTGTACCTTTTCTTCACAACATTTAGCCATACAAGCAAATCATATTCCATAAAATCATTTTGTTTTCTTATCACACAAATTGTGACAGCATCCTAGAGTGAACCTCAGAGTAGAAATGGGTTATGGTATATGTGAATTACTTATGTCAAATCCAAGGTTTTAGAGTCATTATTAAGAGTAGATCTAAATGAGCCTTCAGTCCAATTATACAGCTGTTTATTGCTATCAATATCTGCGTGTGATTATTTTATGAATATCTTGCCATGCTGGCAATTGTTGTGATATGCAGATTTTCAGATTGGTAGAAATCTAGTTTTTTGCTTCCCTCACTTTATATCTTGTATAGTGTTTTCTAGGAACATGAAGGAACATAAACAGGAGACATTCTACTCAAATCATCTTAGTCCTGGGCCCTAAATGTTCTGTGTCTTGAGAAGCAGGGTGTCTTCGATCCCTGAAAGTCACACAAAGGTACATCTATAATCCATATAATTTAGGCAGAAACTTGGAAATACTTCTGTTGACCTATACTTGAAAAGGAGGTTTCTTATGTGTGGTACTGGGATTTTTACTGGTCTGTGGTTCTTGTAGGGAGTATTGCCAGTCTGAGTGGTTTTACTTTATAATATATACATATGGGTGTGTGCATATATGTATATGTGTATATACAAATGTATGTATGTACATATGAATATGTATGTGTGTATATGTACATATGTGTACAGATGTGTGTGTATAAGTATATATGTATACATGTGTACCAAAGAAATATATATTTATATATACAATATATGCATATATACAAAATATATATACATACATATGTACAAATGTAGTTATATGTATTTATACTTTAACATAAATATGAAATAATAAGATTCCTTGAGACTTTATCACATCACAGTTCTAATTTATAAGATATTCAAATGTGTAAGATTCTATTCTGAGTGCTACTCATCTCCCTTTTAGAATATGGTAAGGAGTAGCTATCGTATCTATTATGTAGATGATTCAACTTACCTAGAAAGATTAAGTAGAGTGTTGGTCAGTAAATAAGGGGACCATCAGTCTTTGATACTCACTTGTGCTTAGAGCATGCGATTTTGCTATACATATCTATAAAATAGCAAAGCTCAGAGGCATGAGATTTGGGGTTCTGGGTGAACAACGGTCACAGGTCATCATAAACAAGCTACTTTGGGTCAGGTTGTCTCCAGTTCAAGAACCCATGCTTCTATATTCTCTGAATTTCATAATTTGAGCTTTCAGATTATTTTTACCATCAACATGAGAATGTTCCATGTGTTTTTACATGTTTAAAACGTCCCAGGTGGGATTTTTGGCAGATGCAATGTTAATTATAAGAAAAAAATATTTTCAGCTACATTTATTTGCATTGATCTTGATCCTATTGAAGTCATGGGGAAAGGGCTACAGATACTGTTCCACAGGTGTAACATTGAATTTGAGTATTCATCTTTTGATGGTTCTGAAAATGGTTTGTTAGTTTCAACTCTATTAAGAACATGTCTCTATGTAGAGAATAAAGAAGAATAACTTGCTTGCTCTGTGCAATGAGTTTAATTCTGATCCCTCAGATTTCCCAACACCCTGCCCTTATCACTGCCAAGACTAGATTAGAAGGTCAATTGCAACTGGCCATGGTTTCAGTTGGTTTGGCTTTTGTTGTTATTTTGTTGTTGGTGGTGGTGGTTTGCTTGTTTGTTTATTTTTTGTATTGTTCATTTTGTTTCTGTTCTCTTAATTTGTGTTTCTGGGCCTCTGCCAAGTACTCCCCCACCCCTGCCTAAATGCACTTGCTTCTTTTAGAAATGAAAAGGAATTAATCCAATTCACCCTTCCACATTGCCTTACTCATGACTGGTTATTAACTGGTGGTAGGCGGAGAGACCACTCTTCTTTGTAGCGATCATCGAATATGCTTGCTCTCCTTAGATGAATCTGTACACAGCCACGAGAAGAGATTAAGGACAGGAGATGAGACCAGCAACAAAGATGACTCTAATAATTTCCTTAAAGACTCATCTAATGCCAAAATGATGTGAGACCTCTCTGTTCAGCCTTTTTAATGAACAGTGTAGAGCTTCAGATAGTCACAGGATAAAAAGCTCCTTTTATTCCACTAAAAAGAACGACTTTAATATAATGCCTGATAATGAGATGCAAAAGCCCTTCAACAGAGACTCTTTTATACATTCCCCAAAGGAACATGGCTGCTAGCTGTAACATCCTCACTTCTTACCCTTAGAAAGGAAACAATTGTTTGAGCATAGATCACTGAGAAATTTTAGAACAACCTATCTGCAGAACAAAGTTGGCCTTAACATCTCACACAGAGGTGCATACACACCCACTATTTGAATGTTCACATTTATCCAAATGTAGATATTAGGAGAAAGAAAAAAACAACAACAAAAAAAATGGGGTAGCTGCAGTCTGTCTAGTTTTCCTAACAGCTAACTCTCAAGTACAGCTTCATTTTACACATATTATAAAAAGAATCTTCTACCAATCTAAAGAAGTAACAATAATTACCAGATGGTCTTGGGAAGCAAACTCAAGTGGAATCTTCCTGCCAGGTGTACACCAGTGAGTTGCTACTTATAAAGATTGTCCAAAAGACAAGCAGAAAATCTGTAAGCACATTTTAAAACTTTATTTGGTTTATATGTGTTTAATATCACTAATATTGTTGTCCATTTCCTTGTATAAATTCAAAGTAGGGTGAATGCATGGAGGGACCGCTTCAGTATTGGGACACAGATTTAGAGACAAATCATTTTATTTCACTATCAATGTGATCCATCTTAAAAGAAAATATGTTATCATCCATCTGATGTAGCTCTAAATTATTTTTGTACACAATTGAGTCTCACTTTGTATGTACTTCAGAGTCTAGTGCAATTAATGGACTTTGGAGAGGTCTTTCTAACAAAGAAATGTAAGTGTGTGTGTGTATTACTTGCACTCATGTCTGGTGTGCAGAGAGGTTAGAAGAAGACATTGGATATCTTGTATCTGGAATTATGAATGGTTGTACACCACCACCTGTGTGCTGGAAACATACCTTGAGTCCACTGGAAAAACGAGAAAATGTTCTGAACCTGAAACATTGAGCTATCTTTCTTTCCTCAAACTGCCCAAATTTAGGAAAAGCTTTTCTTTAACTTTCTTCAAAAAAACAAAAAGCTTTATGTATTCGAAACTTATCGAAGTAAAACATCGTTCATTGGCTCTGTTGGTTATATTTTATCCAACATTACATAAATAAAGTTATTTGGACAGTAGGAGTTCGGTTAAGAAGCCTTCTCTACCATAATTGTCTGTAGACAAGCCTGTGGGGCATATCCTTGATTAATGATTGATGTGGGCGGGTTGAGCCCACTATAGGTGTTATCATCCCTGAGTGAATTTTCCTGTGTTGCAAAGGGAACAAACTCATTAATCTATGAAGAACAAGCCAATACGAAGCTTTTCTCCATTAGTTCTACCCTAGTTCCTGCCCCTGGGTTTATTTCTGACTGTCTTGACTTCTCTATGATGTGCTACACCTGCAAGTTGAAATCAACCCTTTTTAACTCTTTTGGTCTTGGTGTTTTATCATAAGAATAGAATAAAAACTGAGACGTGTGTAGAAGATAAGAGAAAGACAAATATGAATATAACATATATAATGCCCCTCTAATATTAACAGCACACGGTGGAAGAAGTATATGAGAGCTACAAGAGAAGGCGCTTCAGAACACCTTAGCCATACCCAATATAATGATTGCAATTACTAATGCTCAACCAGTAAAGTCACCTGTATTGGACTCATATAAGACTAGGTCTATAAACAGTAAGGGGAGGAAGTGGTGTGAGCTCATGGGCTCCACCATTTGCATCTGAACTATTGTCTGTTGATAGACTCTGGGATATGAGTAACCACTGTATTTAGTTGTATAGCCACTGCTCACCCCACCAGGCTCTGAAGGATAATACTAGACCCATAAGCACAAAGACAGCCCTGTTTTTCTCAATGTGCAAAAGAACACACATGAATGTGTTAGAAAATAAAAATACACTCAATGTTTCACAAAGAAACACATGAACAGAGCAAAGGTAAACCTACAGAGCAATTCCTTTATACTAGGACTGAAAAAGAGCATAAACATCACACTGGGGCAGGAAGTTCACACAGGTTTTCTTTTAACACAGATAGTGTCCATGTCTCATCTCACTTCTGGAAGTTTATCTTTACAATGTGACAAAAGTGGCTCATTGGCTGGAAGGAAAAGTACATGATAAAGAATCCCATCTCAGTAACATCTAATGGTTGAGCAAGCAGGCACATCACCATGCCGGAAGGCTAGAGGGTTGTGATGCCTACTTGATGCCTAAGGCTTTCTCCATCTGCAAGTATCAGGAAGACTTCCTCAGTCACATTCAGTAAGATTCTTGCCGCTTCAAAGTTTATCTGAGTAAAAGACTAAAATCTTTACAGTTCTTACTAGTTCAGTATTAAGTTCTCAGTAGTGATTTTTCCAACTACCGTCACTAATGCCCAGGCTGTTTCTCACCTCATTAAACTTTGATCTATCAGTTACAAGAAGAAAACCTGATGAAAACAGAATCCCATTAGGTCCATAGTATGGATGGTTGTGCTAAAATCTTAGCAACTAGGGTCGCCGGAGAATGGCAGCTGTGCAATTCTAGGAATTGAGAAAATTAGGAAAAAATAAAACCAAAAATGGCAAAATAGAGCTCACACCGAAAAGAAGAATGTTCAGATTGCTTCTATATGAGATAATCTCAGAGCAACCTTGAGGCTGGGTAAACTGGACATAATTCTACCTTTCAATAAGCTAAATAGACAGCCAGAAACAACATGTCAGGCCCTCTGGTGAAACTCAGAAATCTTAGTTGAAGAATTTTAAATTAATTAAAGAATTTCAACAGCACATGCCAAACAGAAAATAATTACAGAAGTAAAAGCTGTGGACATAAGTTCTGGGATGAAGACATAACACCACTGAAAGTGGATACTCTAGTAGAAGACAAGATTTACAGAGAAAGGACAAGGGGGGTGCAGGGAAAGGAAGAGAGGGAAAGGGAAGGGAAGAAATAAATGAAGACATCAAACTCTAAGTAAACTAAAAAGCAAGAGAATCTAGATGGAATTGAATTCCCCATGAATTTTGAAGACTAAGAAAAACACACATGCAGGTTTATCATTTTGCTCTCATTGGCTCTTGTTGAAGAAGCTGTTTAAGATCAGCTTCATACCAACAAAAACAGTTGATCACTACTACTACTACTACTGCTTCTGCTACTGCTACTACTACTACTACTATCACTTCTACTTCTACTATTACTACTACTACCACTACTATCACTACCATGACTATTGCTTCTAATATTATTACTATTACTATTACTAATGCTATTACTATTACTACTACTACTGCTGCTGCTGCTGCTGCTGCTAATGCCAACATGCCAACCATTTATTAAACACATTTTATATATCCAATGAGTCTCTAAAGAAAAACAAGGTGTAAAAGAAGAGGAAATGAATCTGTGAGACAAATGTCAAGTATCATGAAAGGCTTTAGTAATGGCAAAAAAAATCACTTATTTACTCTGCATTTAATAATTAATAGGAAATAAACACTGTCCTCTTTCATATGAGCTGATGGAAAACAATATTTCAATTGGAGTGGAACTATGGGATATATTGATGGATGAGGATCAGAGGTGGACCCAGGAAGCTTGTTTTTCTCCTTTTGTTTTATGAGATAAAATGGACATAACTAAAATTAAACATTAGAAGAAAAACATGCTCAGGGGAACTTGTCTTAGCCAATGTGTCATTTTATTTATCTTTGTTCTGGGTGACACAATCATATTACACTTCCAAAATGACATGTGTGCTGAGGAACTTATTAATATTCTGATATAAGCAAAGTATTCAGAAACATAATTTCTTTGCTGGTTATGGCTTTTTCTCTTTGGCTAAATTTTTTTTTTTCAGCTTTTTTTTTTCCATTTTTTTATTAGGTATTTAACTCATTTACATTTCCAATGCTATACCAAAAGTCCCCCATATCCACCCACCCCCACTCCCCTGCCCACCCACTCCCCCTTTTTGGCCCTGGTATTCCCCTGTACTGGGGCATATAAAGTTTGCAAGTCCAATGGGCCTCTCTTTCCAGTGATGGCCGACTAGGCCATCTTTTGATATATATGCAGCTAGAGACATGAGCTCCAAGGGGTACTGGTTAGTTCATAATGTTGTTCCACCTATAGGGTTGCAGATCCCTTTAGCTCCTTGGCTACTTTCTCTAGCTCCTCCATTGGGAGCCCTATGATCCATCCATTAGCTGACTGTGAGCATCCACTTCTGTGTTTGCTGGGCCCCGGCATAGTCTCACAAGAGACAGCTACATCTGCGTCCTTTCAATAAAATCTTGCTAGTGTATGCAATGGTGTCAGCGTTTGGATGCTGATTATGGGGTGGATCCCTGGCTATGGCAGTCTCTACATGGTCCATCCTTTCATCTCAGCTCCAAACTCCGTCTCTGTAACTCCTTCCATGGGTGTTTTGTTCCCAAATCTAAGGAGGGGCATAGTGTCCACACTTCAGTCTTCATTCTCCTTGAGTTTCATGTGTTTAGCAAATTATATCTTATATCTTGGGTATCCTAGGTTTGGGGCTAATATCCACTTATGAGTGAATACATATTGTGTGAGTTTCTTTGTGAATGTGTTACCTCACTCAGGATGATGCCCTCCAGGTCCATCCATTTGGCTAGGAATTTCATAAATTCATTCTTTTTAATAGCTGAGTAGTACTCCATTGTGTAGATGTACCACATTTTCTGTATCCATTCCTCTGTTGAGGGGCATCTAGGTTCTTTCCAGCTTCTGGCTATTATAAATAAGGCTGCTATGAACATAGTGGAGCATGTGTCCTTCTTACCTGTTGGGGCATCTTCTGGATATGTGCCCAGGAGAGGTATTGCTGGATCCTCCGGTAGTACTATGTCCAGTTTTCTGAGGAACCGCCAGACTGATTTCCAGAGTGGTTGTACAAGCCTGCACTCCTTGTATGTTCAGATTTTAATAGATCAAAGGGAAGAAGAAATTGGCAAAGTAAGACACTATTATTCATTCAAAGTGCCATCAAATTTGGAGGAATTTCACAGTACTTCTTGCTTGAGAATTAGAAGAAATCTTAGAAAAAAAATATATAACCAGTCATCCACCCAAAAAAGAGATGAGCAGATAAACACATCTCACTCACACATTTACATTTTACTTTCTGTTGTCTGAGAGTCAACTTAGAAATAGTGTTTGTGGTTGAATAAAATTAATGATTTCTTCTGAAAGAAATTCTACTGATGTCATAGTTTGAATATGTTTGGTCCAGGGAGTGACACTATTAGAACCTTCTTGGAGTATGTGTATCACTGTGGGCATGGGTTTTAAGACCCTCATCCAAGAAGCCTGAAAGCCAGTATTCTGCTAGCAGCCTTCAGACAAAGATGTAGAACTCTTGGCTCCAGCTGTACCATGCCTGCCTGGATGCCACCATGTTCCTGCCACTTTGCTCCTGTCTTGATAATAGTGGACTAAAACTTTGAACCTGTAAGCCAGCTCCAATTAAATGTTGTCTTTATAAGAGTTGCCTTGGTCACAGTATCTATTTGTCACCCTAACAGCCTCACTAAGATAACTGAAAAAGGGAGACTTTATCTCGTATTTTGTTAGTGTTAGATCTGATGTCTCTGCTTCTTCATACTTACTCTCTCCATGAGAAATATTGAGAAGTATCGTATAAATGTGAGTAACTGTGTTGGGTCCATTAAAATCTGTTTTTAAATACAGGTTTTATTTATAACAGTAGATAGGAGTTAAAGACAACATGGGAAGAGACACCATGACCCTGTCTTATTAGGTCTCATTGCTGTGAAAACACACCATGACCAAGGCATCTTTTTTTAAAGGCAAACATTTAATTGGTGCTGGCTTAAAGTTTCAGAGATTTAGTCCATTAACATTATGATAGTAAGCATGGCAGTGTAGAGACAGACATGGGACTGGAGGAACTGAGAGTTCTTTATCTTGATCCTAAGGAAGCTAGGAGGAGACTCGATTCCATGCTGGATGGAGCTTGAGCATAGGCGACATTGAATGGGGACTAGCTCACAGGAGCAGAGGTTTAGTACATTATCATCATGGTAGGAAGCACAGTGGCATGCAGGCAGACACGGTGCTGGAGAAGGAGAGCGCCTAGCCTTTGCAAATTTCTGAATGATTTCAATTTATATTATTAATGTTCATATATATATGTTTATATATAATGCACTTTCCTTTTCTTTAATACTGTCTCACACTTTATTTCTGAGGTTATTCTGGAACTCTCTGTGTAACCTAGGCATGCTTTAACATGTGAACTTCAGCGCCCTGACTACCAGGTCTATAAATGTAAGCCTAGAAAAAAAAAATATATATATATATATATATTACAAAATCTTAAATAGACTAAATTATCTCCTCTTTGGTTTGGGGAATATATTTATAACAGATTATATTGAGAAAATTTGGCAATAGATTTAATTAGTCATATATCATCGCTACTTTTCTATTGATGTTATAAAACATCATGTCTAAAGCAATGCATAAAGGATGTGTTTATTTTTTCTCATGATTTCAGGTCATAATGGTATAGAAGAGAGTTTCATAACAGTTGGCTCAGGGTCAAAGAATAAACATTTGGAAAGTACAAAAGGACCCGGGGGGGGGGGTGTAGAAGCAGAAACTTTCCACAGGGGACTCTTGCCAATTGC
Organism: Mus musculus; assembly: GCF_000001635.26. Classification (NCBI taxonomy): domain Eukaryota; kingdom Metazoa; phylum Chordata; class Mammalia; order Rodentia; family Muridae; genus Mus; species Mus musculus. The sequence continues at coordinate 86,239,268 of NC_000084.6, forward strand.
CTCTGGATCCTGATGTATATAGTCCATATACTGTAGTATATATGTATTATATAGGTTAGTTATTTAAGTTATGCTAATTGTGGCTACAATGTTGCCCTTCCCACAACCATAGCCTAACAAAAAACCAATGCTAGGAATGGGAAAGTTGCTTTGAGTTATTAGGCAGGGAATCTAATACATCTTCCAAACAATACAGGCTACTGCTTTTGCCCTTGGTTGCTTCCCAGATAAAGACGGTAAGAACTTACTGCTAAAGACATTACATGCTTCAAAGACTTGGGGCCTGGAGGTCTAAATCTACATCTCATCAGAAGCCTCTTCCATGAAGCCTAGGCCTCATGGTATTGGAAGGAGCTATGCAAGCTACCAAGAGAAAAAACCAATCAATAGACCTGTGTAGTTCTAACACCCATGAAACACAACCATGACCATCACAAAATACTCGGAAAGGTGAAATCATGGACCTCAGATCATGAGAATTAACTAATAACAATCTGATTGGCTGGTAAGGCCCCATAGAAGGTAATACAAATCTTACACTGTATGCTTAGGCAATGATCTGTGGCTGGTGAGACTGTAGATCTTATGAGAAAGCGTATCATTTCCACTTTCCTGAATAAGTATAATCTTCCACTGTACTCTGAATACTTATGAGTATATCCACAGAGAAGTGTGACTGTCTTTTTAATAGTGGAATAAACGTGTGACAAGGAGCATACCTAAGTGTCATCAGTCACTGGAAAACCAATACTATAAGACTGTCAATCACACTGACAAGAATCAGGTGAGGGTGTGTCTAAAGATACCATTTTCTCTCTTTAGAGCATGCCTGACATTATCTTCTCATGGTGCTATGTAAGAGCCCATGAGAAAATGTCTGGGTAGAGAGCCCACAAAGACCATGTGGCCGGGAACAGCTGGATACAGAGCTGAGGAGCAGCAATGCAAGCCATTTCCATGGAACATTTCCGTAAGATCAAGAGAAGCAGACACCTATAGAGCAGGGAAGTCTAAATGGCTTCAGAAGGTGATTCTCAGTTCTTGTCTCCATTGTTTGCTACTTCCTCTAATGTTCTATAGGACTGACTTCCTGAATTTAAAAAAATGCAATCAATATGAGTAATAGGTTTAAAATTCATTATAGCTTCTTTCAACAAATTTCTGATGAAAAGTTTTTTGTTGTTTGTTTTTGTTGCTTTGTTTTGTTTTGTTTTACTTTTATATTGCTTGTGTATTGGGGATATTTCTGGTCAAAATGTGTGTCATGAACCTGGAGAAAGCCACAAGGAAAGCTTTGTCCATTTGTCAGAGAAAGACAAACCCCTACTGGATTCTTGCTTGAGTCTGTCCCTATTTGTAAGAATCTAGTAGGGTCTCCCACCAAAACACAAAGAAATGGTCACTATTTTATATTTATAAAATCTCTTTCAACAGCAAATGCTATAAGCTACATTGAAGAAAGATATAAAGAGTAGCAAATTTCCCATACACTTTTCTCTATTTTGCTCCATAAACACAATTTTTAGCTTCCACTTCTACACAGGAAAATAAACAAGAGAAAGGGAAGATTATGAAATCTCTAAGCTTCATTTAAAAAGTTGTCCACACCTGAACATAAAGATTCATTTTACCCCCGTCTTTTCTATTTAAACACCTCTATTTGAACAATGTTTGTATTAATTCTTGAGAATTTTTATTTATTTCTTATATTCACTTCCCTCCCTCAACTTGTCCGGTGACTACCACCTCTACCTTTCCATTTCTTCAAGCCCAACTTTGAGATTCTTTTTCTTTTATAAAAGCAATTTTTTTTGTTTATTTATTTTTATTAGGAAAATAAGTTTCTAGAGTCTTGAGTGCTGGATAATTCTTTTGTCTTTCCCATCCATGGCAGCTAAAAAAAAAATCACTCAAAATATTCAGGTTTACATGTTCTGCTCTCTTATAGGGAGGTACCATACCTCACAGTTCAAAGTGTTTTCTCAATCAGTAACATGATACTGACATGTAATTGCAATTTACTATGCAGCAAAAATGACTCAAGAACAGTAACATATGTGTCTCTTTACCTCTGTATAGGCAATTGCTTACGTTATTCTACTTTTAACATTTGTACTCAGATAAAATGCTTATGTATGTATAGGAATGTCGCAGTGCAAGATGCTGCTAGCCTGGGCACAAAGTATTAAAATTATTTTGTGAAGACTGGTGGATGTATTAAAACTCTTGTGCCATTGTACTTGCAATGATTGAGAAGCTCATTCATATTCCTTATGCCTCAAGACCTCTTTGTCTTCTGGGTAGAAGTAACCCAGCTTTACTCCCACAGATTAAGGTGAGTAAAAATTTAATAATATTAAAACGGTTTCAGTTGGTGACATGATACAACTGTTTCTGTAAGACGATTTAAAAGAAAACACAACTCCATGGGTTTTATTGCAATACTAACATCATAGACTGTCTTACCAAAGAGTTTAATGCTAAAAAATAAAGTGCTAAATTTTACTTTGGGGAAAAGGCTTTTTTTAACATAGATAAAACCTAATGAAGCTGTGTCATGGTTACAGAACTAAAGAACTCTGAAAATCAAAGACAAACCTAATGACTGCAGGAAAATCCAAAGTCCAATTGAAGTACAAAGATACTTAAACCTAGGGTATTAAGAGCCAGGTCTTAACCTAATAGACTGAAGCTGATCATGGTGGTACATGCCTGGAATACCAGTTCTTAGAACATGTGTGAGGGGTTTGGTTCCAGGATATCCTGGGCACCCTGTCTCAACAAAAAAGAAAAACACAAGACAAGATTCTAACATGAAAGACTATACATATAAACAAATTTAATGTAATAACATGGAATGCAAAAGATTAGAACCACTATTAATAAAGTATCTGATTCTATTTTAAAAATCATTTAAATAAAACAGACAGGACAGGGATCAGAATAATAGTACCATTATAATCACATTAAATAGAAAAGCTACCATCATTTTAAAGCTATACTAAATTTAGGAAGTACTGAACATTTTTTTGTGACTCAAAGGCTTCAAATGTCAATGGTACGGAAACCAGGGTAGCAGCTCTGGGAGCTGCTCATTGACAAATGAAAAGGACCCTGGATAATTCTAATACCATGTGACAGATGGCAGGTGGTACAGTATCTGCACAAAACTTTACACTTAGTAAATCGTTATTTAAGCTGTTGTACCTTGTCCCATTTTTCTTTTGTTGCTTTAAAAAGACTGCAGGGTTAGGATCAACAACAAATATGTATCTGGTGGTCATGATAACAGAAGTGTCCAATGAGAAATGGTGCACCTTAAGTCTATTTAGATGTATGAGACAAAAATAATTTTATGGTAAGAAACACCCTTATTCAATATATATGTATATACATATATTTAAAAATGAGCAGCATAGAGAAGACATGTTTACTACCCATACACTTGACTACCAAGAAATGAAGACAAACTTTAGAAAAATACAGTGCAAGAAAAGATTCAAGTTGAAAATATATTCCTTTGGTTAAAAATCCTCCCCTTTATTTGTATTCCCAGCATCCTCCCAGGTTACTACACACTGGCACACCACAGTGTACTTCAGTCTAGTAGTTAAGGAGCTCACTGGGCTGCAGCAACAAAAATGAACTCTAAAACAGTTAATTAAGCTTTGTAGCATTAACCTCTTGATGGTGGTTTTTACTTTAGGAACCTCCAACACATGTAATTTTCTTCAGATACTGTATAGTCAAACTTTTTGTAGAAACCAACATTTTGTGGTAGACATTCAAGGGTGATCTTGTAACAGTTCAGTTTCTTGCTTAGCAAAGTAAGAGTTGATAATAACAGTTTGCCGAGTTGCTTCCGTCTGCACTTGTCACTAACGACGACATCTTCTACTCTCCCTCTCTTAGCACATGAATGGATAAATTTATGTTCTATTATCAGAGTTGCTGTAGCCACAATTTGTCCTAGGGTCACATCTTCCACAACTGTAACGTAGTAATCTCCAGACTTCTTCATATGCTCAAAAGATTTCATGAACTGTTCCGGGCTGACGACGCCAGTCTCTGTCAGCTGACCCAATACCTTAAAAAAAACCTTTATTTAAGTCTGCAGTACAGAGAGGTCTCAAAACCAAGTCTTCTCCAGGATGCGTTGGAGAAATGGCTGGAGAAAATATAGCTGTATTCTGACTCCAGTCCACTTCTTTGAGCTAACTTGGGTCAAACATGGGAGTTTCATCGGGTTTCATCTTTCCAGTAAAGTCGCACTGGAGCGAACCACGCTCCCGTCCCGGCGCGTCAGTCTCCCTGCGGGTCACAGTGCCGCCGCATCCGGATCCGGCTGCAGCTCCAGCCCCCCCCCCCCATAAAAGCAATTTTAAAAATATTAAAATTATACTTTAATTACAGTCCTCCTTCTCCACATCCCTCTGAACTTTCCCTTATACTCTCCCCAACTCCCTTCAAACTCATGACCTCTTTTTTCACTAATTATTGCTGCATTGATGTATGTGTATGTACATACTTATATATTCCTAAACACAGCATTTCAGCACGTAGAATTACTTAATATTATGTTTTTATTTTTGTTTTTATTCTTGTAACTGCTTATATGTATGTTTTTGAGATTGATCATTTGGCATCGGATAACCAATTGCTAGGGAAGACCACCTCTCTTGCTCCCAGCTTTGCTTAGTTATCTATAGCTTTTCTGCAACAGTGAGGCCCTCTTGGGTGATTTCCTATTCACTTTGACACATACACTGGTATCATCCTTGGTCAGCTCATGTTTGTGCAGTTATGACGGTGAGATTTTAAGGGCGCAACTTCTGATATTACTAAGAGACACAAAATCACATAAAGCTCTACTGCTCAGTGAGAGTGAGACTGTGGTTGTTGGAGGGAAAAGCAAGTTCAGGCGAAAGGGTTTACTTGATGTGTACTTCCAGATCACAGTCTGTCACTGGAGGAAATCATGACAGGGGCTCAGCCTGGGATGAAACCTGAATGAGGAGCTGGTGCAGAGGACATGGAGAGATGCTGCTTACTTACTGGCTTGCTCCCCATGGCTTTCACCTCCTGCTTCCTTATAGAAACCAAGACTACTACCACAGGGGTGACACTGCCTGCAATGTGCAGAAGCTTCCCTGATTGATCACTAATTGAAAATTGAGCCTACAGATCTCAGGGGAGAATTTCCTCAACTGAGGCTTCTTTCTCATGACTCTAGCTGGTGTCAAGTTGCCACAAAGGCCTTGCTTTCAGTCTCCCATGACTTTGCAGTTGATTTCACAGAGATGCGAATTTAGCGGCATTCTTCCATACTCACTATCACCTCACCTGTTCTCACTCTGTTCCTGGTCATATTCGCTGGTTGCTTCTGACACTAAGGTCATACTTAGCACCGACTGTTAACAGTGCATGGCTCAGTTTATAGGATGAACTATTAAATCTGTCATTCTTATGCTTCTCAATATCCTAATGCCACAAACATGTTGAGCAAATGACATACTGGATGTAAAAGAACTGTTTCAGGGGGCTTCTGGATTAGAGCTTAAACCTAAATCATTGACTCAAATGTTAGACCCCATACTTTTTAACTGAATTTTGAAGTTTTTAAATACAGAAATACCTCATAAGAGAGGTGCTGTGAGATGAAACATGCTACCCGCCTATTGTCTTGCTGACATCTGTAACTCTAGTGTGACCATACTGGGAGAAAGATTCTGAAGGTAGGTAGGGATTCATGTTTAAATTATGTCAGAGGGTAGGATGCCACCCAGCAGCAGTGGTGTCCTATAAAAAGGGAGAAACTGACCTGAGAAAAACTGACAAATACAAATCCAAGTGTTGGCTGACATGAACATCTCTGAAAGACCAATGTGTAACATTCAGGTGTTATCAGCTGTCAAAGTTAAAGTTCACAAAATAAGGACCATTTAGACAACTTGTAATGAAAGATGCATTAGGATTAATGAATATTATGTTTTCTTCCAAAATATACAACTGTTTTCAGTTATTTTTTTAGCTAACTCATTCTTGCTTATTTCTCTAATAATAATCAAAGTCAGTTCCAATTAACTCCCAAACAGGATATTTGAATGTTTCAGAGCCTCATCTCCTAAGACAAGGTCATGAGCCTCTACCCACCATACCTTGGCCCATTTAGCACAGTGGAGGTGAAGCCTAATAGTTAATTTAGTTTAATATATTGATTTAGGATAAGGCAACATGCTTATATCCTGGTATCCTTTGAGGCCAAGACAACCTGTTCTCACCTTTTACTTATGTCCCAGTTGTTTATCTAATAAGGAGCAAACATCCTTAATTGACCCTTCATAAATCATAAGGTTTATTGTTCACTATGCTCTATTTTAGAAATACATATCTTCTTGGATTCTAAAGCATTACTAAAGGATGTAATATACTTTTGGGTAAAATAATCTGTTGAAAGCAAAGAAAATAAATCATGTACTGTAAATATGTTAGAGTACTGAGTAGCCTTAAGAGAAGGCCTCTGATGATATTTTATCCCAGCAAGGTGAAGGCTGTGACAGATCTGAAAGCGACATTACAATGTTGGTGAATTATTTGCTTTCACTCCATTTCCCAGGAGTCTGCTCTTCAGATCTTCATGTCCTTAATAATAGTGCCACACAAGCATACCTAGACTCAAACCCATAAGGTTGGCATGAGCTCAGGAAATGTATTTGCTAATTTCATGCAAAAATAAATGTTAGAAAAAAAAGGTTTCTTTTGGACATTGTACTTGCAGAATTAGGGGGATAATCTGTGTCTCGATAATTTGGGGTAAAATCTCTCTCTCTCTCTCTCTCCCCCCCCCTCTCTCTCTCTCCCTCTGTGTGTGTGTGTATGTGAAAGAGAGAGGGAGAGAGAGAGGGAGAGAAAGAGAGAAAGAGAGAGAGAGAGAGAGAGAGAAAGAGAGAGAGAGAGAGAGATTGTATGGTGCTTTCTGACGTGATAATAAATTTCAAGATTTATTTTTACTCTTATGGATATTATCTCTAGTAAAATTTTAAATCAAATTGAAATATTGTGATGGACCTAGGGTCTGTTTAATGTCACTAGACATGGAACTCACAAAGCCATGAATCCGTTAGCTCTCAAGAGCCTACATAAGCATCTGCGCTCTGCTCTGTCATCTCTCAAGGAAACCATGCTACAACTCACTGGTAGTTCATAGGTATAACTTCTGTGTAGTAACATTTATATTTCTCATGCTTCCTGGTTCTGACCCCTGAGTCTGCCCTGGACACATTGCAAGTGTCTTTGTTCATCAACATAGAGGCTGCTTTGCCTCTCAAATTAGACAGCTGCTTGATGGTAATTTTCTTTAACGCCTTCACTGTGATGTGATAGGCACACTATTTTTTTATATTCATTTTGCTTCTTTTATTGAAAATGGATTCTTTTCTCATACAATATACACTGATTATAATTCTCCATCCATTTACTCCTCCAAGTTCCTCTTAACTCTACCTCTGTTTCTCCCCCCTCCCTCTCTCTTGTTAGAAAAAGAAAAGAATCTAAGAGATAATAATGAAACATGACAAAAGAATATATAATATGATTAAGGAAAACCCATCATACTGAAGTTGGAGAAGGCAATCCAACAGAAAGAAAAGACTCCTAAGGGCACACAAAAGAATCAGAAATCCAGCCACCATGACACTCAGATGATGACTGGTCTTGCTTAGTTGATGCAGAGAGCCTCGTTCTCCTGGATGCACACTAGACTTAAGAACCATCAGTGTACCCAATGCGTGTAAACAGCGTGTGTCTAGTATCACTAGGCAGTATGCTTCCCACTGTGGGTGAGCATTTACGTGATTGTTTGTTGTTTGAATGATTATCTGGCAAGGTGTTATACATTTTAGGCTCCATTAGGACATTTTTTGATAGAAACTGATCCAAGATAAAATTTTCAACTGTATGTGGACATCTTTAATTCATTCCCAAACTATTATCTCACTTTAGGGAAGAAATAGCAGTAGAAGGAAAATCAAGTGTTATTCCTAGGATGTGTTTCTGAGAGACAGAAATTAGAATGAACGCTCTCTTTCTCTCTGTAACTGCCACAGAGCTGCTCTCTCCAGTCAAATGATCTGCATGGCTTTCTCTGAAAGACACTAGCATATGTGGAAACTTACTGTCTTAGTTAGGGTTTCAATTGATGTTTAGAGACACTGTGACCAAAGCAACTCTTGTAAAGGACAACACTTAATTGAGTCTGGGTTACAGGTTTAGATGTTCAGTCCATTATTATCAAGGCAAGAAGCATGGCAGTGTCCAGGCAGACATGGCTCTGAAGAAGGATCTGAGAGTTCCTGCATTCTGATCGAAAGACAAATAGAAGACTAGTTCTAAGCAACTAGGAGGAGGGACTCAAGGCCTCCTTCCACAGAGACACACTTCCTCCAATTTGCCTACTTCAACAAGGTCACCCCTCCTTTTATTTTTCTAGTCCTGAATTGTCTATGAGATATTTTATTTATATTTCAAATGTTATCCCCTTTCTCAGTTTCCTCCACTGCCAGAAACCTCCAATTTCCTTCCCTTCCCCCTGCTTTTATGAGGGTTTTCCTTCACTCACCTAACCACTCCTTCTTCCTCACCCTCGATTCCCCTACACTGGGGCATCTAATGAGCCTTCATAGGACCAAGTACCTCTCCTCCCATTAATGCCTAATAAGGCCATCCTCTGCTAGACATGCAGCTAGAGCCATGTGTACTCCTTGGTTAGTGGTTTACTCCCTGGGAGCTCTGGAGGGTCTGGCTGGTTGATATTGTTGTTCTTCCAGTGGGGTTGCAAACCCCTTCAGCTCCTTCAGTCCTTTCTCTAACTCCTCCATTGGGGAACCCTCACTCAGTCCAATGGTGGGTTGTGAGCATCTGCCCCTGTATTTGTCAGGCTCTGGCAGGGTCTCAGGAGACAGCTATATCAGGCTCCTTTCAGCAAGCGTTTCTTGGTATCTACAATAGTGTCAGGGTTTGGTGACTGTATATGGGATGAATCACAAGGTAGGACAGTCTCTGGATGACCTTTCCTTCAGACTCTGCTCTACTCTTTGTCTCCATATTTGTTCCTGTGAGTATTTTGTTCCTCTTTCTAAGAAGAAGAGAAGAATCCATACTTTGGTCTTCCTTCTTCTTAAGCTTCATGTGGTCTGTGAATTGTATCTTGGGTATTAGGAGCTTTGGAGATAATATTCACTTATCAGTGAGTTCATACCATGTGTGTTCTTTTGTGATTGGGTTCCCTCACTCAGGATGATATTTTATAGGTCCTTCCATTTGCCCAACAATTTCATAAATTCATTATTTATAATAGCTGAGTAGTACCTCATTGTGTAAATGTTCCACATTTTCTGTATCCATTCCTCTGTTGAAGGACATCTGGGTTCTTTCCAGCTTCTGGCTATTTTAAATAAGGCTGCTATGAACATAGTGGAGCATGTGTCCTTGGTATATGTTGGAGAATCTTTTGGGTATATGCCCAGGAGTGGTATAGAGGGTCCTCAGGTAGTACTATGTCGAATTTTCTGAGGAACTGCCAGACTGATTTCCAGAGTGGCTGTACTAACTTGCAATTCCACCAACAATAGAGGAGTGTTCCTCTTTCTCCACATCCTAGCCAGCATCTGCTGTCACCTGAGTGTTTGATCTTAGCCATTTGGACTGATATGAGGTACAATCTCAGGGTTGTTTGTTTTGCATTTCCCTGATGACTAAGGATGTTGAACATTTTGTTAGGTGCTTCACAGCCAATAGATATTCCTCAGTTGAAAATTCCTTGTTTATCTCTGTACCCCATTTTTAATTGGGTTATTTGATTCTTTGGAGTCTAACTTCTTGAGTTCTTTGTATATATTGGATATAGCACTCTATCAGATGTAGGATGGGTAAAGACCTTTTCCCAATCAGTTGGTTGCCTTATTTTATCCTTATTGACAGTGTACTTTGCCTTACAGAAGCTTTGCAATTTTATGAGGTCCCATTTGTTGATTCTTGATCTTAGAGCATAAACTGTTGGTGTTCTGTTCAGGAAAATTTCTCCTGTGTTCATGTATTCAAGGCTTTTCTCCACTTTCTGCTCTATACATTTCAGTGTATCTGGTTTTATGTGGAAGTCCTTGATCCACTGGAACTTGAGCTTTGTAGAAGGAGATAAGAATGAGTTGATTTGCATTTTTCTACATGCTGACTGCCAGTTGAATCAGCACCATTTATTTAGAAATGCTGTCTTTTTTACCACCTGGTGGTTTTAGCTCCTTTGTCAAAAATCAAGTGACATTAGGTGTGTGGGTTCATTTCTGGGTCTTCAATTCTATTCCATTGCTCTTCCTCCCTGTCTCTGTATCAGTACCATACAGTTTTTATCATTATTGCTCTGTAATACAGCTTGAGGTCATAAAATCCCCCAGAAGTTCTATTGCTGTGGAGAATAGTTTTCACTATCCTGGGTTTTTTGTTATTCCAAATGAATTTGCAAATTGCTCTTTCTTTTTTTTTCCATTTTTTATTAGGTATTTAGCTCATTTACATTTCCAATGCTATACCAAAAGTCCCCCATACACACCCACCCCCACTCCCCTACCCACCCACTCTCCCTTTTTGGCCCTGGCGTTCCCCTGTACTGGGGCATATAAAGTTTGCAAGTCCAATGGGCCTTTCTTTCCAGTGATGGCCGACTAGGCCATCTTTTGATACAAATGCAGCTAGAGTCAAGAGCTCCGGGGTACTGGTTAGTTCATAATGTTGTTCCACCTATAGGGTTGCAGATCCCTTTAGCTCCTTGGCTACTTTCTCTAGCTCCTCCATTGGGAGCCCTGTGATCTATCCATTAGCTGACTGTGAGCATCCACTTCTGTGTTTGCTAGGCCCCGGGGCCTAGCCTCACAAGAGACAGCTACATCTGGGTCCTTTCAATAAAATCTTGCTAGTGTATGCAATGGTGTCAGCGTTTGGATGCTGATTATGGGGTGGATCCCTGGATATGGCAGTCTCTACATGGTCCATCCTTTTGTCAGAGTTCTATCAGACCTTCAAAGAAGATCTAATTCCAGTTCTGCACAAACTATTTCACAAAATAGAAGTAGAAGGTACTCTACCCAACTCATTTTATGAAGCCACTATTACTCTGATACCTAAACCACAGAAAGACCCAACAAAGATAGAGAACTTCAGACCAATTTCTCTTATGAATATCGATGCAAAAATCCTCAATAAAATTCTCGCTAACCGAATCCAAGAACATATTAAAGCAATCATCCATCCTGACCAAGTAAGTTTTATTCCAGGGATGCAGGGATGGTTTAATATACGAAAATCCATCAATGTAATCCATTATATAAACAAACTCAAAGACAAAAACCACATGATCATCTAGTTAGATGCAGAAAAAGCATTTGACAAGATTCAACACCCATTCATGATAAAAGTTTTGGAAAGATCAGGAATTCAAGGCCCATACCTAAACATGATAAAAGCAATCTACAGCAAACCAGTAGCCAACATCAAAGTAAATGGAGAGAAGCTGGAAGCAATCCCACTAAAATCAGGGACTAGACAAGACTGCCCACTTTCTCCCTACCTTTTCAACATAGTACTTGAAGTATTAGCCAGAGCAATTCGACAACAAAAGGAGATCAAGGGGATACAAATTGGAAAAGAGGAAGTCAAAATATCACTTTTTGCAGATGATATGATAGTATATATAAGTGACCCTAAAAATTCTACCAGAGAACTCCTAAACCTGATAAACAGCTTCGGTGAAGTAGCTGGATATAAAATAAACTCAAACAAGTCAATGGCCTTTCTCTATACAAAGAATAAACAGGCTGAGAAAGAAATTAGGGAAACAACACCCTTCTCAAATTGCTCGTTCTAACCCTATGAAAAATAGATTTGGAATTTTAATGAGGATTGCATTGAATCTGTAGATTGCTTTTAGCCGAACGGCCATTTTTACTATGGTCTGCCAATCCATGAGCATGGGAAAATTTTCCATCTCCTGAGATCTTCTTTGATTTCTTCAGAGACTTGAAATTCTTGTCATACAGATTTTTCACTTGCTTGGTTAGAGTCACAACAAGGTAAGTAGTATTATTTGTGATTATTGAAAGGGGTGTTGTTTCTCTAATTTCTTTCTCAGCCTGTTTATCTTTTGGGTGGAGGAAGGCTATTGATTTGTTTCAGTTAATTTTATATCCAGCCACTTTGCTGAAAATTTTTATTAGCTTTAGGAGCTCTCTGGTAGTACTTTTGGGGTCACTTAAGTATATGATCTTATCATCTGCAGATAGTGATATTTTGACTTCTTCCTTTCCAATTTGTATCCCCTTGATCTCCTTTTGTTGTCTAATTGCTCTGGATAGGACTTCAAGTACTATATTGAATACATAGGAAGAGAGTGGGAAGCCTTGTCTAGCCCCTGATTTTAGTGGGATTGCTTCAAATTTCTTTCCATTTAGTTTGATGTTGGCTATTAGTTTGCTGTATATTGTTTTTACTATGTTTAAGTATGGGCTTGAATTCCTCATCTTTCAAAAACTTTTAACATGAAGGGATGCTGAATTTTGTCAAATGCTTTTTCAGCATCTAATAAAATGATGTACTGGCTAGTTTTGTGTCAGCTTGACACAGCTGGAGTTATCACAGAGAAAGGAGCTTCAGTTGAGGAAATGCCTCCATGAGATCCAACTGTAAGGCATTTTCTCAATTAGTGATCAAGGGGGAAGGGCCCCTTGTGGGTGGGACCATCTCTGGGCTGGTAGTCTTGGTTCTATAAGAAAGCAGGCTGAGCAAGCCAGGTGAGGCAAGCCAGTAAAGAACATCCCTCCATGGCCTCTGCATCAGCTCCTGCTTCCTGACCTGCATGAGTTCCAGTCCTGACTTCCTTGGTGATGAACAGCAGTATGGAAGTGTAAGCCGAATAAACCCTTTCCTCCCCAACTTGCTTATTGGTCATGATGTTTGTGCAGCCATAGAAACCCTGACTAAGACAAATGATCATGTGGGGTTTTTTCCCTTTGATTTTGTTTATGTGGATTGGAAATAAATTTTAAATAATTTACAATAAAATAAATTTTCTGATTTAGCTACCACATTTAATAGATTTTGTTCCTTATGTTACTTACTTATTACATATTAAATTGCTATATTGATATGCTGAATTGATAAAAACATATATTATTATATTTTGCCATTTAAAATTTACATTGCCATTATATATATATATATATATATATATATATATATATATATATATTATTCTCATGTCTTTTTTGTCTTTTGGGGTTCTGTGATACTAACTTCTTTCTTCAGATCATGTCCTTGAATAATTCAACATATTCTTTCTGTCTTTCAGTCTCTTATGTCACTGTCATAGCCTGCACACCTTGACTATCACTACGACTCTTTATTTATTTTTTCAGTTCCTTTTTCAGCCCTCCTCTCAGAACCCCAAGTCCTGTGTCCTCACTGTCTTCACTCCTGCATTGTATGCCAGGAAAATGGATCCAGACTTTCTTTATAATACCATATAACAATGCTGTGCATAGAAATATGAGACATGCCTTTCCATTGGCAAGCAGTTCTCTGAGCACCTTTTTAGATACTGAGCATTTCAAGGAACTTTTGGAGATCATGAAGCACTGACATATGCTGGCTCTGAGTGGTCCTCTGACCTTGGTAAAATCCTTTCAATGAGTATCTTCATCTTTTTCTCACTGAAAACATATCTTAATCACTGTCCCGCTTCAGTCCCTCTACCTTCAATGAACACCATTTCCTTTTTCTTCAAACTTGCATCTATGGAACACATACATTTTCACTTCTTATTGGTACTTTAACATAAAATTCTGCAGACAGCAATGTATTTTCTTTCATTAATACAGAATCCATTGTTCCTCAATAAATACAATGTCATAGGGCCTTTCTCTTCAAAGTTGCACATTCACATAAGTGACCAGATGCTCTGCAGTGAAGTCTCTCTTTGGACCTATGAGAGTTGTCAATATTTCTCAATTACAGACTCTGATTTTCAGTCCATATATTTGACTATAAGAAATATTGAATCATTATAGCCAAAATTTTGCCTGAATTAAAAAAAAGTAAAGGTTTTCCCTTGATATTTTTTAACCAAACTGGGTAAATTCAACCAATTCTTGTCTCTCATGGAGTTTTCCTATATAACAATAATTTAGGTAACCCTCATCTCATCTACTAAATTTTTGTTACTAAGATTCTAATAGGCCAATATGTGCAGATGTCACAGAGCTATGTTTGATCCTTTTACTTATATTGACACAAGCAATTTTAGTATCTTTGTTCTATTATCTGTGTGACCATACTCAGGTTCTTTTTAAGTTTATTTAAAATTTCATAATGGAAAGCAACATAAATTAAATTTGAGTTCAAAAATCAAGAGACATCAAATAGAAAAAACAAAGATACTTTGTCATGTCAAAGGAGTACATGATCAAAATTCTCAAAGGGAGCAGTTGGGTAACATAAATTGTAAGAATTAAAATGTATGTTCTCCACAGAATCTTTTTCATCATTAGCCTTCTCATTTATTTTTATTTTCTGGAACTGAGATTCAAATTTTAAGAGATTTTGATTAGCCAACTTTTAGACAAGCACCCAACATTTTTCATGACCATTAACACAGAGAACAAAGTCATACAGAGGAGCTTAGGCATGGAATTACTTGTTGAAAGAAGATAGGATCAGGTATGGACAATGAGCATAGCGCTTCACGCATTTCTTAATTGTCATATTCTATACTCTTTGTGCCATGATGCTTTTAATTGTCATCATTGTCATCATGCTATTCTCTGAAGATACACAGTATTCAGGAAGATACACATTATTGTCCATCTGTCCATCTTTTTTCATTTATTTATTTATTTATTTATTTATTTATTTATTTATTTATTTATTTGTGAGACTGGATATTACTTAGTAGAGTGGTATATTTAGCTCTGCTGAAACTCATGTGTCTCTACCTCAAATGCTGGGATTAAAGGGACATATGACCATGCTATGATGTAATTACTCATCCATTCTTATTTTTTATTCTGTTTCCATTACCACCACCACCCTTATTTTCTTAGATATTCTTTCTGATTTCTATCATTTTGCTATGTCTTCTTATTATGGTCTAATTCCACTTCTAGTCTTCATATCTTTCTTTGTTCACTATGTAATATTAGTTTTCATTGTATTATTCTACTATAAATACCTGATCACTACCACACTTGTAAGGTTCTAAAATGGGAACTTGCTATTTCCCTGTCCATGGTTCTACTTTAGTAATGAATATAACAATTTAAACCCAACCTAGGAAGTTTGACAACTAGATTATTCTTTGTCCTCTCTCCATTCCTGAGAAGTTATCTGTGAAACTATTAAATCTATCACCTTTTATCATACACAGAGTCTTAAAAATATCAGGTCTCATCAGGTTCATCCAATCTATTGAAGAGACACACTACCTCCCAGCAGTGTGTCTCATTCTTCTTCCTGCTCTTAAAACTATTGTGGCTAAGAAAAGTCTTATCTGAGTCACACATTCTCCTCAACCTTGATTAACTCAAGATTTCCTAAATTTCAATTAACTGGACACAGTATTGTAAACCTTCCTGCTATCTATTTTCTACTTAAGTATTTATGTTTCATACTTTAGTTCTTGAAACCCATTGCATTTTATAGTTAACTACTCTGAAAATGATTTTCTGCTTTCATTCAGTTTTCATGACTCTATGAAGTTACCATTTTTACTCCTTCTGATTTTCTAGAGAATATCAGCAGATCCTTGATAAGACCCAAAAATGTACGTTTTATACCAGCCTTTCTTCTTTTCTTTCCTTTCCTTTCCCCTTTCCCCTTTCCCCTTTCCCCTTTCCCCTTTCCCCTTTCCCCTTTCCCCTTTCCCCTTTCCCCTTTCCCCTTTCCCCTTTCCCCTTTCCCCTTTCCCCTTTCCCCTTTCCCCTTTCCCCTTTCTTTTCCCTTTTCCCTTTTCCCTTTCCTTTCCTTTCCTTTCCTTTCCTTTCCTTTCCTTTCCTTTCCTTTCCTTTCCTTTCCTTTCCTTTCTTTTCTTTTCTTTTCTATTAGATATTTTCTTCATTTACATTTCGAATGCTATCCCCTTTCCTAGTTTCCTCTCCAAAAATCCCCTATACCATCCCCTTGCTCTCCAACCCACCCACTCCTGCTTCCTGGCCCTGGCATTCCCCTATACTGGGGCATAGAATCTTCGCAAGACCAAGGGCTTCTCCTCCCATTGATAGATGACTAGACCATCCTCTGCTACATTTGCAACCAGAGACACAAGTCCCACCATGTGTTTTCTTTGATTGGTGGTTTAATCCCAAGGAGCTCCGGGGTACTTCTTAGTTCATATTTTTGTTCCTCCTATAGGGCTGCAGACCCCTTCAGCTCCTTGGGTTGTACCAGCTTTTCTAGTGACTCTTGTGCTGGGTATTTTGGGTAAACCTGACACAAATTAGAGAGACAGAGAAAGATGGAATTCTAATCCAGGCATTGCCTACATCAAACAGGCCAGTAGGAAACCTATCAGGGAATATTTTCACGATTAATGATTAACATGAGAAGTCCACTATGTTTGGTACCACCCCTGGGAAGGTTTGGGACCCTGAGTTGTATAAGAAGTCAAACTGGGTAATTCCTGGAGAACAAGTCAGTAAGAGGAATTTGCTCCATGGCTCCTGTCTCTGCTCTTATTTGATTTCCTGTCTTGATATCCCTCAATGATGGACCCTAATCAGATGTGTAACTCAATTAAACTTCTTCCTCCCCAGGTTCCTTCTGTTCATGATGTTTAACAGCAGTGGAAGGAAAACTAGCACAATTCTTAGGATCAAAGAGTGTTCTAAAACCATTTTTAAAATAACATTTATTTTAAAGCAAATAAGGTAACCCTCAGCCTCATAGTGAGCCTTTTGGAGATATCTATGTTATATTTGTAAGTCACTTTATGATTATTGGTTCTTATCTATTATTTTATTTCCAGATTACTGAGATCCTACTTTTGTACATATGCTAAAGAACTGTTTAAAAGAATAAGTTATACTGTAATACACTAAACATACATACATACATACATACATACATACATACATACATATATACATACATAGGTACATACATAGTTGAGAATAAAACAGAACTTCAACCCTGATTTTCAAATAAGTAAAATATACATTATACAGTTTTTCTTGGGGATAAATTTATAATGATTCAATCTGAAGATTATCATTATTTGTCTCCAAATTCTTTTAGTAATATTCTTAGCCTTAGATCCATGGAAAACAAGCGTTGCAAGAGACATATTCACCATGACCTACTTCTTTAACTGCTCCTTGTAGGCCTAAACTTCTGTTATTTTTTTTTAAGATTTGTTTCTTCTTATCACTTCCTCCTAGTCAAGTCTCACTTTCTCTGCACATCACAACTGTTGCCACAGCTGTTACAAAATCCTTGAATCTGACTATATTAAACACTGGGGAATTATTTAAAAAATCATGAAGTGCATTTTTTCAATGTTGCTTCCTAGGCCTACAGAAGTATACTAAATAACACTAGAGATTGAAAAGGGGCACTGTGAAGCAAGGTGTGTACTGCAATATATATACATTTATATTAGGTGTGCACTGCAATTATATATATATACATTTACATATATTTACATATATTGTAATATATGTAAATTTGACCACTGGTATTGTTAAACTAGGGAGGCTGGAAGAAGTACCATGGATGCTCCCTTGGACAGATGTTCACTCCCAATGCCTTGCTCATTTTGGTATCCCAGCCACAGGCAACAATCTCCTGCATATCAAAATGAAGACCTTGTTCTCCTGGAGCCTGTTTAGACAATAGGAGCAAAGCTACAGATATGGAGCAGTGGCCAGCTTCATGAAAAAGCAAGCAAGCAAGCAAGCAAGCAAACAAACAAACAAACAAACAAACAAAAAGTCCAACATTAGTTTCTTACACCCATAAGAGTTGTGGTCATATTGTGACCTAGAAATGATATTTGAGAATTTCAGAAGATTTTAAGTGTCAACTTCCTATTTAACTGTGCACATGGAAACCTGGGTTAGTTTGCACCCTGTCACTCAGAAGACACATCCCCCACGGTGAAGTTTGTGAGATGTGGAGTTAAAGGGGAGATGGTCTCTAACAAGATATTAAAATCCTGATTTTGGAGCTCACTACCACCTCCTGATACTCTTCTTCATTTGCATGGGAGTCACCAAGAGTTACCACCACTCTTAAAGGACCTTCCAAAATGCTCTGTGCTCTCGATTACTCTCCTGACTTCACACCCTTCTTTCATCTTTTTTTTTTATTTCTATGCTCTATGTTTATTATCACAGCCAATTTCTTTTTTTTTTTCTTTCCATTTTTTATTAGGTATTTAGCTCATTTACATTTCCAATGCTATACCAAAAGTCCCCCATACCCACTCACCGCCACTCCCCTACCCGCCCACTCCCCCTTTTTGGCCCTGGCGTTCCCCTGTTCTGGGGCATATAAAGTTTGTGTGTCCAATGGGCCTCTTTTTCCAGTGATGGCCGACTAGGCCATCCTTTGATACATATGCAGCTAGAGTCAAGAGCTCCTGGGTAGTGGTTAGTTCATAATGTTGATCCACCTATAGGGTTGCAGATCCCTTTAGCTCCTTGGGTACTTTCTCTAGCTCCTCCATTGGGAGCCCTGTGATCCATCCATTAGCTGACTGTGGGCATCCACTTCTGTGTTTGCTAGGCCCCGGCATAGTCTCACAAGAGACAGCTACATCTGGGTCCTTTCAATAAAATCTTGCTAGGGTATGCAATGGTGTCAGCGTTTGGATGCTGATTATGGGGTGGATCCCTGGATAAGGCAGTCTCTACATGGTCCATCCTTTCATCTCAGCTCCAAACTTTGTCTCTGTAACTCCTTCTAAGGGTGTTTTGTTCCCACTTCTGAGGAGGGGTATAGTGTCCACACTTCAGTCTTCATTTTTCTTGAGTTTCATGTGTTTAGGAAATTGTATCTTATATCTTGGGTATCCTAGGTTTTGGGCTAATATCCACTTATCAGTGAGTACATATTGTGTGAGTTCCTTTGTGAATGTGTTACCTCACTCAGGATGATGCCCTCCAGGTCCATCCATTTGGCTAGGAATTTCATAAATTCATTCTTTTTAATAGCTGAGTAGTACTCCATTGTGTAGATGTACCACATTTTCTGTATCCATTCCTCTGTTGAGGGGCATCTGGGTTCTTTCCAACTTCTGGCTATTATAAATAAGGCTGCTATGAACATAGTGGAGCATGTGTCCTTCTTACCAGTTGGGGCATCTTCTGGATATATGCCCAGGAGAGGTATTGCTGGATCCTCCGGTAGTACTATGTCCAATTTTCTGAGGAACCGCCAGACGGATTTCCAGAGTGGTTGTACAAGCCTGCAATCCCACCAACAATGGAGGAGTGTTCCTCTTTCTCCACATCCTCGCCAGCATCTGCTGTCACCTGAATTTTTGATCTTAGACATTCTGACTGGTGTGAGGTGGAATCTCAGGGTTGTTTTGATTTGCATTTCCCTGATGATTAAGGATGTTGAACATTTTTTTCAGGTGCTTCTCTGCCATTCGGTATTCCTCAGGTGAGAATTCTTTGTTCAGTTCTGAGCCCCATTTTTTAATGGGGTTATTTGATTTTCTGAAGTCCACCTTCTTGAGTTCTTTATATATGTTGGATATTAGTCCCCTATCTGATTTAGGATAGGTAAAGATCCTTTCCCAATCTGTTGGTGGTCTCTTTGTCTTATTGAAGGTGTCTTTTGCCTTGCAGAAACTTTGGAGTTTCATTAGGTCCCATTTGTCAATTCTCGATCTTACAGCACAAGCCATTGCTGTTCTGTTCAGGAATTTTTCCCCTGTGCCCATATCTTCAAGGCTTTTCCCCACTTACTCCTCTATAAGTTTCAGTGTCTCTGGTTTTATGTGAAGTTCTTTGATCCATTTAGATTTGACCTTAGTACAAGGAGATAAGTATGGATCGATCCATACTTATCTCCTTCTTTCATC
The DNA here is from genome assembly GCF_000001635.26 of Mus musculus. Taxonomy (NCBI): domain Eukaryota; kingdom Metazoa; phylum Chordata; class Mammalia; order Rodentia; family Muridae; genus Mus; species Mus musculus. The sequence goes on from NC_000084.6 coordinate 86,259,396, forward strand.
TTAAAAGAACATAGTTAAAAGATATCTTATACTTCAATAGTGATTCTGGAGCCAAACAGACTAGGCACCACTGGGTTGGTTAACACAATGACTCAAGAATGTCTCTCTTCTTTCTGAGTAGGCTTTTTGACTTGCATATGCTTTTTGCTGCCAAGAGAAGGAGTAATTATTTACCTGCCTATCCCCTTGGTAGTTCACAGGACATACATTGTAATCCAAGTTTCTATTATAGATGCAGACAACTCTTATTTATTACTCTTGTAGGTCAAGGCACGGTCTACATGATGTGAAAGTTAAGCCACTGCTTAAATTGCTTCCTGTAAATAAGACTCATTAACCATGTTGACCTGAGAACACTTTCAATTTGAGATGCTGCTCAGTCCCAGTCCTAGATTAGTCCTGCTGCATGGAGCATCCTGAAGCATGGAGTGTTCAGCTCGATCTGCTCTTTGCCCAGATGGATTAACCTCTGGCACACCAAAGCTACAAGAGCAACTCCACAGCATCTTCCATATTCATTCTTATGTACTCAAAGCTACAGATTTTATATTTCTGTTCATATAAGACAGGAGCATTATGAAGATATTTGATTTTGATTTTTCTGAGGACCTGTGGAACAGTGGCCAGCTGCTGACTGCCCACTGACTACACTTCTACTCCAGACAACACAGTCTTATCAGTCTACTCAGGAAAATACTCAAGTGATATGTTGATGATATAGATGCTGTATCTTTGATTTTCTTTTGGAAAATGATGAAAATATTCAGTCTTTAAATGCCCTAGTCATTTTAAATGTATAGCAACTTGATTTTTGTAATACATATCTAAAATTCATTTTAATCTAAAGCAATATAATATGCACATACATACAACTTTTATGATTATACATAGATTATATAATTATCTACCTATATTGTATGTGTATATTAACCAGTTTGATAATAAAATAGATTTTAACAGAATTATAGCATATATCCTTTTTTTTAGCACATATGTCCTTTTTGATACATTATGATGAATTGAACATAATAGGAAGCTGAATTTATCTGAATGCCAAAATGCTTTAAACTTATATAAAAGAATTATATAAATGAAATCCGAAATTCCACTAAAACCAGATCTTAACTGGCACTGTCATTTCATGTTATTTACTGATAATAATATCATAACTATGACTGAAAACAGAAAACTAAACATGCTTGTTAGAATGGGCTTTACAGAGCAGTAGATCTATTTCTTTTCTCCATTTCTTCATAAAGTGATCATTTATGAAAGGTTTAAAGTGCAACCTTCATTTCTTACTTTCAAACACATACTGTGACAGGAGTAAACAGTAGCTAGGAATGAGTCACATAGTCCTGGAATATCTGATGTAACTTCTGGCCTGACAGAGGCAGAGGCTGTGCCAAGGTGATAGGCAGCGTTCTCCCTGAAAGTGGATTTGTGTTGATCAACCTAGATGAAGGGCAAAATGTCTAAAATAGGCATGACCAGAAAGAATATGAAACAGTATTGGGTGTTGATATGTTTTAAGAAATGCTACATGTTTCAAATTACCCAAATATTTGAAATTCTATCTATGATAGCTTTACATTGAACTAAATCCATATTTCTGATTTCTAGGAAGATGAATGTTCAGCCATGAGATCTTTATTCCATTATAAATATCTTATTATAGCTATGTAAATCATATTCTAGATATATGTCAGGTACAAATATTATAATTTATATGAATATATATTTTATTAGGTTTGCTTTATAACTAGAGTGGAATAACAAAGACAAACAGTGACATTTTAAATGTGGGACAGTGTGAATCTCAGTACTGCGAAGAGCTGAACTGCATGTGAACTGCATATGATATCACCATGCTTGAGAGTGAACACAGAGGCATGTGTGTGTAAATAGTGTGTGCTATCTACATAATCTCAAAGACAGGGATTTCAGAAAGAATAAATTATGTAAGTGAAGAAAAGACATATATGGGCTGACTTGCTGTATCAAAATAGATTTTAGTAGTTGAAATCGTTATGGAAAACTCTGGTACTTTCAACTGTGATACTGGAAAGCACTGTTGTGATTGTACGATTTCTGGTCTTTAACCTACCATGATGTGTGTGTGTGTGTGTGTGTGTGTGTGTGTGTGTGTGTGTGTGAAATCATTTAGTAATGATATAGAAAGATAGGAATGAGCAGATGTGTGTGTGTGTGTGTGTGTGTGTGTGTGTGTGTGTGTGTGTATGTGTGTATGAAATCATTTAGTAATGATATAGAAAGATAGGAATGAGCAGATGGCCAAATCAAGGTAACCAATTCAGTGCTTTAGCGTTGCTAGGATCTCACCTGTATATTTTTATATCTTAAAATGCGGATAGTGACTGGTTTGAAAAACCCCCTCAGCAATATTTTTTTCTTTTGAATTAATATTGAATGCATTTGTCCTTCCTAAGTCACGAGGGTATTGATTTAAATAGTGAATCCTTTCAAAACTCTCAAATGCAGTTTAACTATGAATTGCCTTTGCTTTTATATTATAGAGAGAATACAATGACTGATGAGCAGATAATGCTTGAACCCTCTGTAAGACTTTAAAACTGAGAGAAGTTGGAAGTCAATGTTCTGTCAAAGTGGCACAAAGTGGGTTTGCTCTAATGAGACCTGTGGGAAATGTTTGCACGAATGATTTCAGTCTCAGCTAAAACAGCAGCATGTCTGTGATGTTGTTTTATGTGGAGAGGTTCATATTAAAGGTCAGAATGTAAGCGCAGGCAAGAGGAAACTTCCATCACTTCCATTATGCCAAGACCCATGATATCACATCATTTAGTTATGGAAATACTCTTCTGTAATTCCCACGCAGCTTTAAAAGATGGATGGCATTGTCACTTACTGCCAGCACATGCCCTAAAGTCACACCAGACCTAAGAGGTGGAATGAGGACTCAGTAGTGTCCAGGTTGATTCAGAATATCTATGAATGTCTCACTCCAAATAAACAGAGAATATTTAAACAATAGGAGAATGCAGTTCACCAAGACAGTTTGGTTCATGATAAATAAAATTGTGCCATTCCAAAACGGAGCCTCTGCCTTTATTTATCCACCCCCTTTCTTATTTCCTGGAAGCATGCCTGGAAACACTGCTCAGATGCACAGCACTTCCTTAGCAAGTGCTAGGCCCTAAGTTCAATTCCCAATATCACAAAACATGAAAGTTTAAAAAATAAAAAATAAAGTAGGTTAATTCTTTCACAAAATGGCTGTTTAGAGAGAAAAGAAAACAAGGAAAACTCCACATAAAAAAGGCACCAGCAGCATTTATTTAAAAGCTGTCTGTTTTCCAATATATGTTTTTGACAACTCTGCCCCAAAGTAACTGTCTACAGTTAGGCAGCTTCACCTCTATTCATTTTGCTTGTTTATAAATTTGTGTGTGCAGTGGGGGATATATTTCCCTCTTGTTTGTCAGTAAGTGCACTACCTAAAATTTATGTTTTGACTTATGAGTATATATGAATGACTGAGTGTGAGTGTGAATGTGTGTGTGTGTGTGTGTGTGTGTGTGTGTGTGTGTGCCCTCTCACTTCAGATGATGATATCAGAACTCCTGGAGTTGGAGGTAGTGGAGATTGTGAGGCACCCACTACAAGTGCAGGTAAGGGGACTGAGATCTTCAGGAAGAGCAGCAACCATGGCTCCATCTCCTCAGTGTATGTGTTGATTTTTGTATTTTGTATCTAGCTAAGAGTTGAGCTCTGCACAAGTCACATTTGGTCAATTTCTGTGGCCATGGCTTGGTGATGTTACATTTTGTTTGCTCTTTCAGTGGGCTAACCTGGCCATCTCTGATGGATTTAATATTATTTCTATCTACTCTTCACTGTTTGTTCCTTGCTGCTTGATCTTTTACTTTGCTTGATGTATATTCAATATGCTCACTTCAATAAGAACAAGTATGTGGCTATCATGCATAATACAGAGTGCAAGAAAATATAACCAGCCAAGATATCTGTGATTGGATGAACAGATAAATGAAAGTGTGGTACACATACATAGCTATTCAGCCCTATAGAAGAAAATGATCTAGGGATATGCTCTCTCTCGTACACAGAAATTATCATCTGAGTGTTTAATGTGTGCACCCTGATAAGAGAAAACACAAGAGAAGACCAGAAAAGTAGAAAGGTACCATGTGACTTGAAAAACATACATTTAATGGAAAAGAATGTGTAAGCCCATTTAACAAAACGTAGAAGATGGGATATGGGAGTTGAAATGCACAGTGGAGAAGGAAACACAGGAAAGACACAATGAAATGTGCATGGGAATTCCACATGGAAGTGAGTTATCTTGTAAGCTAATTTAAAACAAAATCTTAAATGTACTTCTGAGCATTTTACCCTGCTTTTATCTGTATACTCTTTGACTAATATGTTGATTAGCTATTTGTTTTGATATTAATGTGAGCCTTGGTGAGTGGCATGTTGCATATGATGCTTGTGTAAGGTAAATCTAGGTATAGCTGAAGATTCTCTTAGACACAACATTCCAAAGCACTTGATTGCTTTGTTCAGCCTGAACTTGGTAATAATGCTGACCTACTTGTTCAGCCCAAAATGGTTCATGATGACCAAGTTTGTGTATCATGTTCATAGCTCCTTCTCTTAAGTTTTCCATTGGATAAAGTCATGTTCCCAAAGATATTTCCATTCTCAAGATGATGCGCATAGTGACCAAAGTGTGCTCTGCATCCATGAAGGTGCCTTTTAGCATCAGGAGAAAATAGATGTGGCATGGTGACATGTGGATCTCCACTTGCTTTCTCTCCTGTTCTGTCAAATATTATTTTTCTCTTTCTTGGATTTCTTTAACCTCTTAGTAAAAGATTGCTTCTGAATCTCTGCCTCTCACAGTTTTAGAAATCAGAGCAATTAGCTTCAGTCATTGTTAATGCTAATTGTTCACTTGACAGATCCTAGAACTACCCGGTAGATGGATCTTTAGTTTTTCTTTAAAAGATGATCTTGGTTTTTATTTATTAAAATATGGGAACCAATAGCAAACATTATTTGCAGGAGTGGATACATGTAAAAAGGAAGCTGAGCAGCATGCACTGATTTGCTGCTCTCTTCTGACTAGGATGCAACTTGACCAGCTGCTTCCGGTTCTTGCTGTTGTGACATCCAAACCATAATGACCTGTACTGAGAATTATGAGCTGAGGTAAACTCTTTGCCTCCTAACTTGCATTTGATGGAATGATGTGTCCCAGTAACAGGGAAAGACTCTAAGATATTATTAGCCTTCAAATTACTGTGGAAGTTTTTGGGGACTTCAACATCAGAACTTGGTATTTATCGTTTACAGACAAGATTACGTGTTTATATTTCAGGGATTTTATTTGTTATGAAACAGCGTGAACATATAGAATGACTATTATAATTTTGGAAAGAAGTATATGAGATGATAGGACAGGGAAGAGCACATTGTTATTTGGAGCAAGTGGTCAGCCCAAACATTCATTTATAGCTTTTACAAATGAACTATTATAAATGCTGAGAAGAATATTCAGGCTCCACAAACTAACACAGTAATTCTATTACAGAAACTGATCATAGTAACTTCTTATGAGGCAGAAAATTGATTCATTAAGATACTTGGAAAATGCAAGCTTCTCACAGGTGAGTAAGGGATTATCCAAGCATGTTTGAGGAGCTGTTATTGAGCTTTCTCGGGGACTGGTCTCTTTGATGTTGCCATTGCTTTACATTTTTCATTTTTCAGTCTGGACTCTGGCAGTTATTACTGGCTTTGCAGACATGGTTATACGATTTGGCTGAACCTGAAAGAAAATTTGCTTAAATCAATTTAACCCTGATGGGAGAGCACACCCTCTCAGCTCATGGAAGAATCACATATTTCTTTTCAAGCCAGAGAACTAATACATACAATTTTTGCCGAGATTCTGATGAATAAGGACTATATGGATGCCTTGCACTGCAGGAACAGGACGGCCTGCGGATTCTTAAAAAAAAAAAAAAAATCCATGCTCATAGACTCAATGTTCACTACTAACTCAAATAACATATTCCTGAGAAGTCTGTTATTTATATTTGTTATGATAAATGGTATAATTGTCAAAACAAAACAAAACCCACAGTTTTCACTTGAAAACAAATAAAAGACAGTCCATTCTACAGCCAAAACTGAATGGATACTGCATAGGAACAGAGACTCAGGTTACCCAAAATGCTGTGTTCTTCCATGATGAGAGCTGTGTAAAGTTTTTATGTTAATAGGATAATGAAAGCTATAAATCAAGGCAATTTTAACATACATGAATGGGAACGTAAGGTAACTGTGTAGAATGAGGAAAGGGAAATCTTTGAAGCCTTGGGTACTACCTGTTGTCATTCATTATGTTGGGGTTGGTGGCAGCTAGAGTTATGTTGGTACAATCTAAAACTATCCAAGCTGGCAAAGAGCTTGTCACATAAAAGTGGTGACCTCAATCTTATCTCCAGATCCTACATAAAGAGAATCAACTCTTTAAAATTATCCTCTGTGGGGCTGGGAATTTAGCTCAGTGGTAGAACACTTGCCTAGCAAGCATAAGGACCTGGGTTTGGTCCTCAGCTCTGAAAAAAAAATTGTCCTCTGACCACCATATGTACTCCATGCAATTCCACCCCATGTGCAGAAACCCACATACATAAATAAGACACACATGTAAAACAATAGTAAATACTTTCAAATTTATAATACTTAATACATTTATCCAATAATCATAAGGATTTTAGATCACACAGAGGTGGGTAATAAATGCCTATTTAAGGAGCGATGATAGCCCAAAGAAACTTGCCCTTGGATGTGCATAATTCCAACTCACCACAGTCACAATTCTAAGTAGACCACCGGCTTTGCAGAATAATTAATGTATGTGCAGCTCTTTTTCTGGTAATGTCAGGCAACACATCGCAGATGGATATGCATGTTTTATATAAAGAAAATAAAGTGGCTCCTTTAAACTAATATTGGCAATTGTTCACACAGAACTATCAAACAGTAATAAGGGAGCAAAGAGTCAACTTAAAATGGCTGATACAAGATGTTCAGAGAACAAAAATGTAAACTGTAATATTATGTAAGTATTTTCTGTATGGAACAATGTGTTTTAATGGCTGAAATTATACATGAACTCTTTTGTAACCATTTTTAAGAAGTATAGTATGTACTGGTATTGGGAAATGGTTTCGTGGATAAAGTGCTTGCATCATTAACATAAAATAAAAGTTCAGTTCCCCAGAACCCACATACAGGTTGAGCATGAAGCCGAGGCAGAAGATCATCAGGGAAAACTAATCGCTAGCCTAGTCAATGAGCTCCAGACTCACCCAGAGAGATCACCTGAATACATACAGTGTAGGTCTACTGAGAAAGACATCACATGGCAACTTTCAGACTTCAAACTCATTTGTTCTGCTTTAATTTAGTTGGAAATCTGAAAGCCTCCAACAGTAGTAACTCCATAGCTTTGAAAGTGATGGAACCCTCTCCTTGGTTGTGATGTTGAAGCAATGAATTCACCCGCAGTTAACTAATCAGAACATTCCTGTATTTTTATCAACAGTTCTGTGCTAGTTGCAACAGCAGCATACAAGTGTAGTCCCCATGTTATGTGGACATTTTCTGAAAAGCTGGTGTGTAAAAAAAAAAAAACAGAATAGTATTTCTATTAAACAGTTGTGCATTATTTTAACAAAAATTCTGGGGCAGATGATTTATAGAGAGAAGGGAGCATTTCTCTGATGGCTCTTGAGATTTTAATTGTATTTCAGGTGTAGTTGGGCTTCTGACAAGAGTTTATGCCTGAGAACAGACTGTTCAATTTTTTTTTTTTTTTTGGACTTCTTTATCCTATATCTTTAGCACAGAAGTAGATGCTCACAGTCAGCTAATGGATGGATCATAGGGCTCCCAATGGAGGAGCTAGAGAAAGTAGCCAAGGAGCTAAAGGGATCTGCAACCCTATAGGTGGAACAACATTATGAACTAACCAGTACCCCAGAGCTCTTGACTCTAGCCGCATATATATCAAAAGATGGCCTAGTCGGCCATCACTGGAAAGAGAGGCCCATTGGACTTGCAAACTTTATATGCCCCAGTACAGGGGAACACCAGGGCCAAAAAGGGGGAGTGGGTGGGCAGGGGAGTGGGGGTGGGTGGATATGGGGGACTTTTGGTATAGCATTGGAAATGTAAATGAGCTAAATACCTAATAAAAATGGAAAAAAAAAAGACTGTTCAATTTTTAAGCTAGGAAATCAAGAGAAAGGGAGAATTAAGGGTGAGAATCCCATCGTCCCTTTCGAGAACACCCTTCCGTGAGGTTCCTCTATACCAAGTCTTTAATATGTGGATGTTTTCAAGCCTCAGGAATTATTAGGAGTTTATGTTAAACAATCAAATCTGCTATTACAATGCCATTTTTCACATGATGCCTCACGGATGTCTGAACTCTGAGCTCAGGGATGGAGGCTTGTGAGAAGCTAGGAAATTTTTTAGAAAACGCATGGATCTCCAGGCAGATGTGAATATATCATTAATCAGCAATAACAAAGACTGTCACTCTGATCAGATACTGGGATGGCACACACCAGTAGGTATTAAGGCACATATTGATGCACACTAGCAAGCACAGGCATACACACAGACCAGCAAACAGAGTGTGCAGAAGTAGGTATACAGGCCTTCAAGCAGACACACACAAGCTGGCTTACAGAGGTAAAGACAAAGGCAAAAGATGAAGGTGTTGCCTTCCTATCCCAAGGCCATATTTCTATAACAATCCACAAGTGGTATTTTTGCCAGGAAGATCACAACAGATTACATCATAGTTTACTTTCCTTGGACAACTGCTATGAGCCAGTATGTGACTTGTGCCAGATATTCATATCAACATATTAAGTAACCATAAACTGGTCCCCTGTTCCCTACACTCATTTATCTTAATATTTTTTCCTTCACTCACAGCAGTTTGACATCTTCACAGTTATCCTAACAAATCCTTTACTGGCTCACAAATACTTGTCATGAGGAGTATGTGTCTCTAAGTCATAGACTTTGTCACATGTGCCAATATCTCAGGACAAAGAAACATCTTCAATTGTTTTATTTATTTATCATTCTACTGAATGATCACAGTGTCTTCTACTGGCAGGGAGGCTAATCCTATAGCTAAAGATGCTACATTGAGCTTGCTCTAATTCTTAAACCTGATAGTACTTGAGGACTTATGAACTACAAAATAAAAATGCTCTAGCATGAATTGTTTATTTTAATATGGAAGACTAACATTGTTAGGTCAATGTTTATTTTAATACATTAGAAAAACTACATTACCTCTGTGTTTCGGTTCATATTTCTATGTAATACTGTGAACATGCATTTTCTACTTATCCTAGAAAATGAAATCTGGCAGCAAATACTGGCCTCATGTTTTAAAGTATTTTAAATTTAATGTATTTAAAAGAAAATATTAAAATCTAATTATCCATAATTCTCTGTTTTGGAAAAGTTATCCAAGTAATTTCTAATTAGTACCCCTAACATGTGCTAAATATATTTTAGCATTATTTTACTTAAACAAATAAAAAATGAAAGTTTATGCCTAAATATTTAAAACTATTGAGTGACATATGTGGTGCGTATTAAAAAATAAAGAATTTGAAGTCTATTTGTTATCATTAATCTTCCTTGTGATATTGACTGAATCTGTGATCAATTCAGACATAAGCTGCTGCACACATCTGTGGGGAATTTTCTCAGTCAGGTCATTGGAGGTGGGAAGATCCACCTGAAATGCTGAGAACACCTTCCAGTGGAGTACAATAGGAGGAGGCCGCAGTCCAGTGGAGTACAATAGGAGGAGGCAGCAGTCCAGTGGAGTACAATAGGAGGAGGCAGCAGTCCAGTGGAGTACAATAGGAGGAGGCAGCAGTCCAGTGGAGTACAATAGGAGGAGGCAGCAGTCCAGTGGAGTACAATAGGAGGAGGCAGCAGTCCAGTGGAGTACAATAGGAGGAGGCCGCAGTCCAGTGGAGTACAATAGGAGGAGGCAGCAGTCCAGTGGAGTACAATACAAGGAAGAAGAGAGGGAAAGCTTTGCATATTGCCTTACCACCTTCCTGCAGCTCTGCCAATTGCATCATTCTGTGTTACCACTACTGCTGCATTCCTTGACTGAAATAAAATCCCAGCCTTTTAAGTCTTTCAACATGGACTAGAAACAGCAATTCCCCAGAAATCTTCCAGGTTAGTGTCAATGGTCACCATGCTGGGACTGATGCATCTAGCAGCTATTGAATTCTTGGCCTCTCTATTGTGAAGACAGCCATTGCTGGACTTTCAAAACCAAATCCCATTAGTCGAGCTAATACAAGTTAAAATAATGTATCATATATATCATATACATATATGATTGATATACATATTCATTTTCATCATTCACAAATTGTGTCATCATTTAATGATAAATTCATTTTCACTTTGAATGACATATTAAAGGATTGTTTTGATTTTGTTCCTGTAATTCTTTAAGGGAGTTTGAGTTTCCTCTTTAAGGGCTTCTAGCTGTTTACCTGTGTTCTCCTGTATTTCTTTAAGAGGGTTAGTTAGGTCCTTCTGAAAGTCACCTATCATCATTGTGAGATGTGATTTTAAATCAGAGTCTTGCTTTTCTGGTGTGTTGAAGTATCCACGGCTCGCTGTGGTGGGAGAACTGGTTTCTGATGATGCCAAATAGCCTTGGTTTCTGTTGCTTATGCTCTTGCCCTTGCCTCTCACTATCTGGTTATCTCTGGTGTTAGCTGGTCTTTCTGACTCTGACTGTGGCTTGTCCCTCCTGCAAGCCTGTCTGTCAGTACTCCTGGGAGACAAGTTCTCTCTGGGAGGAATTTGGGTATGGAGAGCTGTGGCACAGGGTCACCTCTGGGGTACAGAAAGGATCTTGTCCCCTGATGTTCCTTGGTTCTTGTGTTTTGATGGCTCTGGGTGGGTCCCTCTTGGGCCAGGAATTTGAACAGAAATGTTGGTCTTATCTATGCTTACAGGTGTGTTAGCACTCCTGGGAGACCAGCTCTCTCTCAGTGGTATTTGGGTATGGAGTGTTGTGGCACAGGATCAGCTCCAGGTGCATATGGAGACTGGAAGGATCCTGTCCCAGACTGCTCCTCAGTTCCTATGTTCTGAGGTCTCCAGGAAGGTCCCTTATTGCAGAAGAGGTGGTCATACCTATGCTCACAGACATGTCAGCACTCGTGGGAGACCAGCTCTCTCCCAATGGTATTTGGTTCTGAAGCTCTGGGGCACAGGATCAGCTGGGGCACAGGATCAGCTCTCAGCACAGACAAAAACCCTGTTTTGGTTAATATTTGTCATCATTATCATGTTGTAGACCATACTGCTAACTCAAATCACTAAATAGCTTTTGTGTGCATTTTGGATTATTTACTTCAAATGAAATTTTTATGATGTGTGTGTGTGTGTGTGTGTGTGTGTGTGTGTGTGTTGCTTATGAAGCCATGTTAGACACAAACTCATTATGCAGCACATGATAGACTTGAGCTCTTAATCCTATTTAATTATTTGTCTATTTATTAATTTATTGCTTTCACTGTTATAGGATCATGAGCATATGCTGGCATACCTTGAAAACAATATTTAAATAAATGTGGTAAGCATTTACTCTCTAAGTAACATGAAGATATCAGTGCAGCCAGGATTTGACACTGTGAAGTCAAATGCATATCTGAGCATGAAAAGAATCATTTCCCTACACAGAGTGTGACTCAGAATGACAAATGAGTTGCTTTCATCAGATATCCTCCATATATGTATGTATCAGAAACTGTGTTAGTAATTTGTTTGTTAAGCAAAATAAACTAGGTCCCAAAAAACAAGTCTGCCCTGAATTCACTCGAATGTGGGCCACCAACAACAAACCTTGTAGAGTCGGGAAATAACAGAGCAACCCCAAGAGAAATGGAAGAACAGGTGTTGGTCAAAAGACACAAAAGTACAGTTAGAGGAGTGCTTCAACCTTAATCTCACAGCCACTATTGTTCATACCAATGCTTGAGTTCTTGGAGAGTGCAGAGATCTAAGTGTTTTCATCACTGCACAACTATACAAGTTAATAGTTCCGTTAGTGCTTGGAACTTAAGCCTTCCCCAGTGTATATGCTTCTCAAGTAAATAGCATGTAGCACACACATAAGTGTTGTTTCTGTTACTTTATTTTTCAAAGAAAAAGGTGAAAAATTTAAGACATGTTATCTTTACCCTGTAACTGGAAAATATGAAAACAGTAAAAACTAAAAATCAACTATTTGAAGAATATTGTCAAACAATAATTCTTAAGTTCAAATAACTTATTTAATTTACAATTTGCCACACATTCAAGCACTTTTAAGTGCTTAACTCATCTTGGTCAAGGTACAACAAGTGCTTACAAATCCATCAGCTGTGTAAACTCTGTTTTGCTTTACTTCCCATGTGTTCAACCTACCAGGATCTGATATAGATCAGCCTGTGGCAGCGAACAGTACTTATTAGAGTGATTTATTAATTCAGATAATGTCTTTAAGTGTGAAGAAAGTTAGTTTGTGTGAAAATTAAACAGGATCTTAACATATACCAACTGCTCAGAGAAGAGACAAGAAGATCAGGCTAATGCTTTTCTTAAAATGAGTATTAAGAAGATAGCTTTTATCCAAGGGGGCAGAGCTCAAAGCCTGAGTTCCAGGTTACAAAGGAGAGAATGGATTGACATTGTGGGTGGTGTGCATCAGAGTCCAGTGATCTGAGATACAAGCTCTGCACATTTATCTGTGCCACATGCACTGGAGAGGCACTCAGCTTCAGTTCAGAGGCTTCCTACTTAAATATTGGCTTCTTCCTAGTGCAAGAGAAGCTTCAAGTACTCAAGTCAAATTTCCCTTTTCTCTATTAATAAGCTATGGCTAAAAGCCTCCTTCAGCTGTGAAAAATGTCAGGAAACAGCCACGAAGATGGAAAAATTTTGTTTAAAACTTAACGAGGTGGTGGCACTCATACCTTATACACAGATTTCACAGGACATGGATTTTTTTGTTTTGTTTTGTTTTGTTTTGTTTTTCTTTCAAAAAAAAAAATTCATCTGCTGAAATCCACGACTTACTATGTGGAAATGTTAGAAAATGGGGCCTTGTGGGGTTGGCTTGGTCATGTGGGCCAGGAATTCTTGAGTGGAACTAACTCCTTATAAGACAAGTTCAAGAGGCACGGTGAGCCACTGTGTGTACTGCCTCTGAACCCAATATGGCTCTGACCAGAAAGGAGATTAGCTTTCTAGAATTGACACTTCCTAGACTCCAGTACAAGAAGGAAGAGTTTTATCTGTAGACCATGCATAACAAAGAGCCTAAAATATCAACCTTCCTGGATTGTGAGTTTTCTATTGGAAGATCTGGGTAGGTGTCAAAGACAATTGCCAACCAAAATGAGAAAAAGAGGAAAGAAAGGAAAGGGAGAGAAGGGAAGGGGAGGCGAGGGAAGGAGGGTGAGAAGAAGGGAGGGAGAGGCAGAGGAAAAATCCTGACTTAAGAACCTGTTTGACTACGTATCTGTATGAGCATGTATTCACAATGTGCTATATTATGAGGGACTTTATTCTCTGAGCACAACACATTCCAGCTGAGGTTCCAAGATTAGGTGACAGGCATTCTTTACTATGCTCACAATCTCCCAAAGGTCACTGTAAGCCAGCATTGAGCCTCCAACTCTTTGTGTCCATGGTTTTCAGAGAGAAAGCTGTGTGATAAAGAGGGTTCAATGGACACAGTTAAGAGCTCTTCTGTTACTGGTTGTGGGAATTTAAAAGTCTCCTGCCTTCTGCCTAACTGGTGCAAGCATTAGAAGTATTACTGTGGAAGAGAATGTTCATTAATTTTCAAAGAAAATGAAATACTAAGATGAATATTACAAATAAATGAATTTGTTTATTTTCTATTATGATGTGAATATTTTAATTATATTTATAGTCATTTAAAAATTGTATCTATAATCCACATATTCATCTAATATCTATTTATTTACTGTCACTGAGGCAGAAAGGTTATACAAATATATGAAGTCCCCAGTATCTATACCACGATGCAGATTTTAGCATGCTACTCAACACTATTTTTATATGTATGTAAGGCCAGCTGCAAATATGAACCTATTCAGTTAGCATGGGCAAAGAAATTTCAGTATTTTATTCTGTGACTTTTGCCACACATGACATTAGCAATAAGGTTGGAAAGAGTTAGCAAGTGATCATGATCAAGTTGAATCACTGAATTGGTTCAGGATGCTTGTTGATTCCTTCGTACTTCCTATAGCAGAGCATGTAAATACATCTATGTCAAACATACACTCAAGCTTCTTAATGGCTTGTTTTCAAAAGGACTTTCTGATACAGGATGGTAGTCACGGGGCATAAGGCTTACACAAAGAATGGGAAAACTAAACTTTTTTCATGACGACAATTCTGGAAATTTGTCACCAAAACGAACCTTTCAATGTGATATTACTCATGGCATATTTGGGCTCAGTTCTGTTTCTTCTGGGTGGTGTATACTGGTTCCTGCCCACTCAGTCACTTATTTAATACCATCCGTGGGGACTACTAATGGATTTCTTCAGGAAAATTAGTAGCTGTAGTCATTACTCATATTTTAAAAGTGTACAGAATGTAACTTAAAACATTTGCTGAGGCTTTAACCATGAGCTGAGCTTTATAATACAGGCATCTGTCTATTAACTTTGATTTCACATAACTCAAGTTTTTCAAATTATCACATTTAGTTGAAATGACACTTGGCTTATTCTATAGTCTACTCTGAGAAAATTTAGGGATGACTCCTCAAGAAAATTGAAAAACAAAGCAAATGGAAGAGAATCTAGAGGGTTCTAATAACAGAAACAGAAAGATTGCTTATGTTTCTAAGCAATCATATGATCAGTAGATGAAAGTTTGTTCAGATGATGCTAAAAATGTATCCCATAAAGTTTAACATCTGTTCTTAAATATTTCAATTTTGATTTTTATTAAAGATAAATACATTCTTACACATGTGTTCTTATTTGAGACACAGTGGCTCTGCAGCAATAATTTTTTTTCACTTTTTAAAGAAGTACTTTGAGTTGCATATTTATTTATGATAGCATGGGAATAGACTTTTGAAAAGCTTACCAGCTTTATACGAGCACTTGGGTTAAAGTTTGATGTGCTCATATTAAATTCTCTAACCTGAATTATAATACCAAAACAATACATTTTCAATATTATAATCCCATATTATTTGTTCTACTCTCCATGTGTTTTCATTCAGATAATACAAATAGTTCTATCTTTACATTCAGTTTAGCCGCATGTATGAATTAATACTATTCTGAAAGCCTTAACTAATCTGTGTGCTAGTGTCTATATGTCCTCAAACTGTGATTGTCACAGAGGGTAGACCAGTCTGATAACAATCTGAGTTTGGAGAGGAAAGGGGGCAGTTGAGTTCAGGCAAGAACTGCCCACTTTTTCATAAAGAGAGAAATGTTTGTTTTCTCAAATGTATGTGTATATAGTGGAGATTGTATATTGTATGTAGGCAAGAGTATGTAAGGTCATCAGGCTTACACAAAAAGAACATTGTCCACTAAACAATCCCTCAACATTGAAATCTGGGAGTAAAAGAAAATAAAGTTATTTAGTGAGGCATCTTATTTTCCAAGTCAAATGAAAAGAAAGAAAGAAAGAAAGAAAGAAAGAGAGAGAGAGAGAGAGAGAGAGAGAAAGAAAGAAAGAAAGAAAGAAAGAAAGAAAGAAAGAAAGAAAGAAAGAGAGAGAGAGAAAGAAAGAGGGAGGGAAAGAGGAAGGAAGAAAACTTTCTGTATTAAATATTTCCTCTAAATTTATCAGAATGGCTACAGTGTATAACTGTTAACAGATATTTTCTGTAAAATAATTACATTTTTTATTCAGAGACATTTTAGTGTACACACACCTACATGAACATACACACATATATGCAAACACACATGTACACACACAGAGTCTTCATTTTAAAAAAGCACATTCTAATTAATTTGGCATAAACTAAAGTTTTCAAATATTTTTCCTATCATTTTAATTTTGCATCCGTGCTTCAATATTTACTGGAATGGTCAATCAACATTACATTTTAAATTAATCCTAACATTGGATTTATTATACTGACTAAAGAAATACACTGTTCTTTGTTATTATAATAGGATATTTTAAAATGAATTAATATTCACAATTAATTAGAATGCATTTCACAGCTCATGAATCATAAAAAATAAGGTCCTGCTTTAGAGAAAAACATAGAGAGGCATTCTGAAGACTGGATAATAACCATAACACCATACTGTATTTGCTTTATGTTTTATATCAAAATAATAGTCCAGTAGTCTAGAGAGAAGTGGTTTTGGCTATGTTTTAATTAATGAAACTGAGAAAGGAATCACTTTGTCAATATGAGGAGGAATAACCAGCCTTCTTAGAGTTAGAATCCTTCCAAAGCTCATCTAGACTGTGAGAGGAATGATGAGGTAAATTAGGTTGTAATATGTGCCTAGCGGCTAAGAGCTATGCTTTCCCAAATCAGTCATGGTAAAAGTTGTTTTCAAGGCTGGGATAGTCTCCAGAACTTATTCTTATTGTTGGTACCTTCCATGCATGAACATATAAATTCAACTTTTGAAGATGAATACACGTTTTGAGATGGAATTTCCTCTCTTCTTCTACGAGTTCTGTTCTTGGGAAGGCTTCCAAGCACTCCCATGCAAAGGTCACAGCAAAATCTTGATCACGAAGCAACACCACCTCTGGCCTTCTGAAAAGAATATTGATGTTTTCAGTCATATCCATGCTGAGGTCAACAACATATGGGTCACAAGAAACTCCTGGCCACTTTGCAAAACAGAGACATAACATATTGTATTGTTTAAACTAAGACTGGTACGTGTGTGTTATGCAGGATAGGATAGTAAAGCACTATAATAGATAATGTCCTATTTCAGAACATGCTTCCAAATTTTCCTCTGTTTTGTTGTGGGAAGCTTCTATGCTCTCCATTTATTATAGTTTATTGTGTTGTTGTTAGTTTACCATAAATACTTTGGAGACTTACAGCAATATTATTATGAAGAATAAAGTTAACAATTCTTTATAATAGAAGTAAAAATAAAATAAAATAGGCAGGCGATTTTGACACAGGATGGGCTGTTAGACTTAATAGGAAAAGTAAGTTTATTTAAAGAATATGAATTAAGTGTGACTTTTAAAAAAATATCTGAGGCATTCTAAACCTTCCTAAGAAATTAGTAAATATCACTAATTGCAGAGTGATAACAAAGCATTTTCTAAGAGAAAAACAAAAAACACGATAACCATGCCATGCATTTCCAAAACTGTAATCCGTTCTGTGTTTATCTTTGGTCTGTGTTAGCTAGTAACATCTGCAAACAAGGAAAATTCTTCTAGCCCTTATCGCCACATAACCCTGTCTCTCTCTGAATAGGAAAGGATGCTTGGACAAGGGGCTCAGCAGCAGAGTTCATCTCTAGCTGTTCTGTCCATGATCCAGCTTCTGGTTGTTCAGTGATTCCAAAGTAGGAGTGCTAACTTAGATACACCCAGGACAAACATGAGCCCGGAAATCAAGATAAGGCACCAAATGCTTATGGTTTCTTCCCAGTCTGGGTTTGCCTAATAATGCCTGATGACAAAGGTCTCAGACTGCATCACATCATTAAGTGATCACACTGTACAGTATGACTACATTTCAACATGAGATACCAATATATCATTGATACAACTGACAGAAATTCATGCTTTATTCATTTAGGAAGCTATGTTTTTTCATATGAAGATGATATAATAAAACAAAATAAATTTGACTGCTTATTAAATAATAAAACAATATAGGGTCTTTAAAAAACAAATGCTACAACTTTAGTTTAGATATCTTCCATCTATGTATAAAATATCAACCTAGTTTTTAATTTTAAAGAGTTTAGAAATATTTCATAATAGTGTATTAGTCATACCAGCACTGAGTTTGTACTTTAACTTCATAGCAATACAAATGTGAATTCCACTGGCTGAGTGGTTAGTATCTTTAAAAGTAGATGCTTATATTTTCTTAGCACTATGGCTGAATCACCAAATATGCCCAAGGTTTAATTTCATTTTCTTTCTGATCCATTATCACATCATTTTAGGTAAGTAGTTCCGGTGCATGGAGAAATGAATCACTGATGTGTCTAGCAGAGATGAGGAATAAATAACATCCATGCATTGTACATCATAAAAAGTATTTTAAGGCATAAAAAGTCTGTATATATACAACTTTGTCCTTGCCTTTTAAACACACACACACACACACACACACACACACACACACACATCAAGGCAAATGAACAATATACCAGTAAGACAAAAATAATATTAAAACAAAGCAAAAGTCCACAAAAAACAAGGAGTTTGTTTTGTACTCATCAACTGTTTCTTAACACAGGGTTTTCCTGAAGTGGGATTGTTACATTCTCAGTGGAGAAAACTGGTATTTCCTTTGCCAGTGGGTTTCAGTTGCAAAGAGATTCTTTCTGAGGAGTGAGAACACATGTCTAGTCCCTCTCTCAGTTCTGAGACTGGTCTGGCTCTCAGGTAATTTGTCAAAGTCTCTGTGAACTCCTGTGTGTCTCAGTCTTGTCTTTGCAAGAGTCTGATGCCTTGGGGTCATCTATCAGCTTTGGCTGTCAGAATCTTTCACCTCCTCTTCTGCATAGATGCCTGAACCCCAAGAAGGGGAGTTTGATGATAACATCTCCCTTATAACTGAGTGCTCCAAAATTTCTCTCTATATACATTTCCAGTTGTAAATCCATGTAATATTTCCTACCTACTTCTTTGATGTGGATTAAGTCAAGTATGAGTTTATGGGTATAACAATATACCCTTAGGAATCATTCTGATTCTTTGAGAGCTACCATTAGGAGAATAGCACTGGATTTTCCCCCAGGCTCATGACCTAATCCATTTTCAGGTTCTGGCCGCTTGATTAGTGTCAAACATGAGTTTTATTTCATGGAGCGGATTTCAAATCCAACTAAAAAGTGGTTGGTTACTCTCATAATATTTGTGCCACTATTAAACTAGTATATCTACAAGGCAAATTGCTGTTATTCTTTACAAGTTATATAGTTGAATAATACCAGTGATCACCTTTCTTCTTGGAAAGGAGGGAACTGGAATTTAGTTTCTAGTCACATTCTTTCTCTGTACTTCGATGCCATTGTTCAGTGGATTGAAGGAAAATCTTACATATGAGAAAAGGAAAAAATATAAATAATGAAGAAAATGTTGATTTTAACTCTGTGGCAATCCCAGACTCTCTTGGTTAGCCATTAAGCTATGAGTAGTATTAGGACATGTTACTACTTCTGTTTAATGTATGAACCTGTTCTATCATAGATCATCCTTCTTATCTACTCCATCATTCCCTGTTTCAGAGACATGAAAAAATAATGAAAGTGATGTTTGTGCAACTCAGTATTTTTCTTTGGTTAGAGATTTGTTTTGTAGTATTATACAAACATGTTAAGTTTATAAGTGTTTTGTCGTGGTATCATGTTCTTACATGTATGTCATTATTGTCATTTAATAAAATCCACAGTGAAGAAATTTACAGCACCAATAATTGCTAAATAAGTGAATTAGCAACATCCCTCTCATTTTAATAATTTGGTGTTTACCTCATTTTGTGATGATATTTATTTCTTTATGTCAGACATTGTCATCCTTTTTTATTTTCTGGTTGTGGTAAGAATATTTAATGTGAAATTTCTCCACTGAAATACTTAACCACACAATACAGAATTGTTACGCATATTCAGCAATTTCTCCAGACGACATCTGGAATACACTCAACTTGAGTAACTGAAACTTTATACCTATACTGGAAAAATAGATTTCAACCTTCCTAATAGTATAGTTTCTCATGTGGTTACCTCAACAGTAAAATTATTTTTGTTGCTATTTAATAACTGTAAAATGTTTCTGCTAAGAATCATAGTATTAATATCTGTGTTTTCAATGGTCCTAGGTGGTCCCTATAAAAAAGGTCATTTGACCCACACAAAGGGATCATGACCTACAAGTTGATAAACACTGGACAAGAAATTTTTCTTCTCAGCTAATGTTTGCCACCATGATATCTAATGCTTATATGACTTTCCCTATTGTAGATACCTTTTAACATAGAATCTCCAATGATGGGAGGAAATGGGAGATGAGTAAAGTTTAAAACACAACAACAATATGAACTAACCAGTACCCGGGAGCTCTTGTCTTTAGCTGCATATGTATCAAAAGATGGCCTAGTCGGTCATTACTGCAAAGAGAGGCCCATTGGATTTGCAAACTTTATATGCCCCAGTACAGGGGAACACCAAGGCCAAAAAGGGGCAGTGGTTGGGTAGGGGATTGGGGGGGTGGGTATGGGGGACCTTTGGGTTAGCATTGAAAATGTAAACGAGGAAAATACCTAATTAAAAAAATTCATATTAAAAAAAAGTTTAAAACACATAGAAATGTAACAAAGTAACTATGTGTGAAAGGGCTACACATTTACTTGTCAGTCATTACCTCAGATGTAAGTGGATTGAGTTTATATGAAACTGAAAATATAAAACAAATGGACACAGGAACAACATTGAACTGCATAGTACTTCTAAGAGACTCACGTGCAGTGAAGATCAACAAGATTTGTTTAGACACAGAAAGTTATTGAGAAATGAGAAAGTCTTTCTGTGTTACAATTTGTTTATTAGGAAGATGAGAAAGCAACTCATATTTGGAATAATTATTTGGAGAGACACTGTGTATTTTATTATTTTTACATATCTATTGCTTAAAGAACAATTTTGAACATTGTTCAAGGAACGAAGCATATGAAACATAGGATAAATTAGTTCATTACAAATTTGGGGAGAAAGGATCATGACAAGCTAAAGTTTATAAATCACTAACAGTGGTATGCTATATTTCTTCCAATCAGACTACATAAAGGGAAATGAATCACACTTCATGCTACACTGCTGTGTAAGCTTTGTTCTAATGTTCAAAGAAGAGAGAAAAAAGATGAAATATTTAAAAGAATATCACACAGCACTATATTGTATTCAGTTGATACTGAATCATTATACCATCTATAAGAAATAAATAAACAGATGGGTATTGATCAGGCTACTTATGACAATAGACTTCCTGCAAAGATAGCCATGCACTAAGAAAACCAAGCTGCAGTCTCTACTCCAACCAGTACTACATGTTCAGTCCTGCCATTAGGTTTCTCTACTTCATACACTTTCTTACAGTCAGAAATAACCAGAGATGGAGGCACACTCCAAAATGTCTTACCTCTCATTTTATTTCTAACAGGAGACAGCATGGCCAAAT
The DNA here is from genome assembly GCF_000001635.26 of Mus musculus. Classification (NCBI taxonomy): domain Eukaryota; kingdom Metazoa; phylum Chordata; class Mammalia; order Rodentia; family Muridae; genus Mus; species Mus musculus. Next base: position 86,280,954 of record NC_000084.6, read on the forward strand.
CAACTATTATAAAGAAAGCAATTAACTGAGCCTGGTTACAGTGTCAGAGTTGATTATCATCATTGTGGGAAGCAAACAGGCTTGGCCCTGGAGCAGTAGTTGAGTTTTATATCCTGGACCACATGTGTGAGGCAGATAGAAAGACACTAGGCCCAATTTAAAGTTCAAAGACTACACTCAGGGACACACCTCCTCCACCAAAGCCACATCTACTCCACTAAATCCAACCTTCTAATCCTTTCAAATAGTTAATCAATTGGGGATTAAGCATGCAAACCTATGAGCCTATGGGACATTCTCATTCAAACCACCATAAAATAGAGCATAAAGCATTTTGTTTCTAGTTATCCAAATTCCAGCTTCCTCTTATCTCCAGTCAGAGAGCAGCAACAGCCTCATTAGCCACCTACACTTAGTAGTTTCTCTATTTCCTGGACATTTCGAGCCTCTGCCATTAATGGCAGGATGCTTGCTGGCCATAGAAACCTTTAAATACACAGTCTCGGCTTGCTCTCATTTGAAAGGTCTTCAGCTTCATACCTACAGTCAATAATTCAATTTAATAGTTTGGCTTTATACGTAAATGTCTGCTTTGGGGCACAGAAGTTATTCAAACTTGCTCACTGAATAGAATGGTATCTGCGATTCAGTGCTTCCATAAAATGCTTGAGTGAGAATTTCATTCATTAGCACTTTTGTAGGTATAATGTTTTGTTTGAATTGTAAAGTCCTAAATACTACCTAAATTCATATTGTCTCATTGCCTAGTTGGGAAATATGGTTTTTTTAAATTTTCTTTCTCTAAGTTATTTTTGATCAATCTACCTTTTCCATACATTAGTACCAAGTATAATATATAATAAGTAATAAGTAAAAAGGAACAGGGGACAGGGGGGATATAATGATTGATATGATTGGATATATGATAATATATGATATATGATGATATATGATAGGTGATATATGATGGTATATGATTTATAATATCTTAGGTATGATTATAATATATGCTATATTATATGTGGCATATGATATATATGATGATAAAAGATATATGATATATGATACATGACACAACTTATATAATATAGAGCATATAATAAATAATAAAATAGTAAATACTACTACTATAATAAATAATAATAATTGTTGGTATTTAAACTATTTAGAAACTAAGTAAATATACACTACAAGCTTTTAAAATATGATACACTACTTTTCCTGTATAACAGAACTCACTTTGATCATTTAAAAGGTATTTAATATTCTGTGTTCTTTTAGGATTTATAAGTAAAATATTTCCACTACCATTTTAACTGTATGGTGTTACAAATTATATAGAAAACATTTAAGTGCATTTCTTAACCATCACCATGGGAACTTTTACTTTCAATGGATCACAATTAAGAGAGATCTGCAACCTGTATGACTGCAGAGGAGGCAGAGGGAGGCAGGGACCTGGGTGGGAGAAGGGAGGGGGAGGGCATAAGGAAAACAGGATCAGGTATGGGGTTGGGGCACAGCAGAGAAGCTCAGAGGATCAGGAGAATGAATGGAAATAAGCAGTCTCAGGGGTAGGGGGAAGAGGGGTCAGGGGACCAGAAAGTACCAGAGACCAAGGAGGTAAGAGACTCTTGCTACTCACTGTGGGTAACCTTAGCCAAAATGCCCTACAATGAGGAGAGAGAACTGGCAGAGTTCACTTCCAGTAGGCAAACAGCGCCTCAAGCCTCAAGAGGAGGGATAGGGTTACCAAACCACAGTCAAAATTTCTAACCCAGAATTGATCCTGTCTAAAAGAGCTACAGGGACAAAAAAAGAGACTGAAGGAAAGGCAGTACAATGGCTGGACCAACTTGGGATCCATATGGGGATGGGGGTACCAAGGCCTGACACTATTACTGATGCTATGAAGAACTTACAGAGATGACCCTAGCATGGCTGCCCTCTGAGAGGCTGTACCACTAACTGGCTGAGATTGATGCAGATACTTATATCCAACCCTTGGACTGAAGTGGGGAACCCCTGTGGTTGAATTAGGGGAAGGATTGAAGATGTGCTTAATCATGGAGAGACTTGAGACCCCAGGGAAGAGGGAAGACTGAGGGGCAGGGGTGATCATCCTCTCAGAGGCAAGGGGGAGGAGGAATGGGATGAGGAACTGTGTGAGGTCAGAATGGGAGGGGGCAACAGATGGAATGTAAATAATGATGATGAGGAAGGAGAAGGAGGAGGAGGAGGAGGAGGAGGAGGAGGAGGAGGAGGAGGGAATGCAGTCATCCGCATTAAACAGGGCATCTATACCACACCCACTTCTCTCAAGGCTCAGGAACCACTGAGGATGATAGGGAGGAAAGACTAAAAGTTAGAGCAGAGGATAGATGGCAAAAAGGAGAAAGTGTGATCCAGACACAATAGGGCTGTTGCACATACAAATTGTCAACAGTTGACACAGCATACACGAGGCTTGCACAATCTCCAACCAAACAAAATTCCAACATGGAGAGGTGAGGTAAGCCCAAAGTTCTATTCCATAACTAATAGCAATTGATAGCTTCAAGAAGAGAGAAAGCCAGGTATTTTAAGGGCACAGACAGATGGGTTTGCCATCCTCCATGGGAAGACAACATAAGAATATATGGGCAGCAACAACGGTACATGATGGCTTAAAAAGGTAAAGAAAGGGAGAGACAGAAAGAAAGAACAGGAGGGAGGAAGAGATGAGGGTAGGGTGAGGTGGCAGAGAACAGAAAGCTGAGTAAATAGGGAAGGGGGTTAGTCAGATTCATTTGGGTAATATGATAAAAGTACATCATACAGCGTTATCAAAGAACTAATAAATGAAGAAAAAGGGGGAAATGACATTAAAGTATGAATGTTGTGGCAGTCATGCCTCAGCATCCTAGGGAGCAGAAGCCAGTAACCTGAACTGTGTTAACTGTAATCTAAGCAGCATAATGACTGCTTTGAATAGTAAATATCCTCATAAGGACACACTAAAGAAACTTCCTGTGAATGTCTCAGTATGAGGATCAATATCGAGGAAATTAGACCGGTAACACCAACACCTAGATAATAGTGTTATACCTCGCAAGCCTCCATTCTTACCATGAGCCTCTTACACCTTTTCAGTATATAAAAGAAAAACCAAGCTGTTACAGAAGAGCAGTGTGTGTGTGTGTGTGTGTGTGTGTGTGTGTGTGTGTGTGTGTGTAATACAGTCCACTAAACCAAGGAACGTATGTTTATGTGTAATACAAAAAAAATCTGAATTATTTTAACCAACTCTACTTGGTTCCAATTTCTACTGAATCTGTAAAATAAAATAGAAAGCCAGGGAATCCTCCCATTTACACAATGTCAAGAATGGCTACAGAAAAGCAGAGCCCAAGCTTTCTCAACAATGTACCATATACTATCAGAGCCTTCCTTCACAGGCATCACTAGTCACTGAATTAATGTGAGCTTCTGTTCCTTAAGGCTAATTATCTTTCCATGTCACAAAATAAAAAGCAAAGGAGCAAACAGAGAGCCCCTCATGCTGAATCCGAAAGAATTTTAACAGGGAATTACATTCAGAGACATTCATTTTGTAGTGTATTGTTTTAAACATTCCTTGTAACTTCAGCCTTCAATTAAAATACACACATATGGTATCATTCTCGTTAAAATGTCACAGTCTAAATAAACCAAAGGATGAGAAATGACATTCTTGGGGACTTGATAATGAGGAAAGAGGAAGTCGAGAACATGTGCAAAATGAAGGCGATAGATTTTGTGGTCTAACAGAGAAGATAAAATGACTCCGCATGCAACTGTGCCGACAGAAATGGTAAGAGCTTATTGTAGGATAAAGACAGCTTGGTGAATGGAGGTGTTGCAAAGAAAGGAAGTTAAAGTTGTCCATTCTTCATGACTTGTGAACATGGAGCAGTGTGCTGCACAGAAAATTTTCAAATGCAGAGCAGGTGCACAGTGGGAGCTACTTGTTTGAAGTTAATTTCTCTTTATCTATGAACATGGCACATGGACACACTTTAGGTTCTCCAAAATCTCACCTAAAGGATATGGGGCTATGTGGGATATAACCATTCCAGGTTAAAGCTCTCCTTGTCTTTGTCTTTTTGCCCAAATGACCTGGGGAAAATTTGTGTGTGGGTGACATCATCTCAGAGTATCTAAGGGGCAGATGTCCCAGCTGCCCATGAGAGTGCATTGCTGTTCTTCTCAGTTGGAGAAAGGTTGGAACTGTTGCTACAGACATACCTTACCTCAAAATCAGGTCACTGAAACTTTTGCTTTGCATCCTTATAACTTTTCCAACTAGTGAGGTACTTCACAAAATTATGTTAATTTTAGCATATAAAATTCATTCACACTGTTAGAAAAAGGTAAATCACAAAGTAGGAAATATGATATGATATATATATATACATATACATATATATGTCAAAATATACATCTGTGCCCAAGAAGACTGCTGTGTTAGTGAAGTTAAGTTCTTCTTACTAAAATTTCTTATAGAACAACCAAAGAAAATAAATAAATAAATAAATACTTCAAGAAATTATCCAAAATATGGCAAAATTAATAATAACAAATGTTTAACATGATCTTCATTTTCAGGGCTTTAACAAAATATAAGGGGATCAGCACAAAATAATTGTTTGAATTTTTCATATTGAGTCATAATACTTTGTTTGGTAATTAAAGTGAGAATATTTGTGATGAAATAAAAACATTTTGAAGATAACTTATAGAATTTTCAATGTGGAAGAGAGTTAACGCAAATGAGAAATGATTTAGGACTTTATAAAATGAGAAACATATGAATGGCTGAGGAGATAAGCATACAGGATGGTATTAAGTCAGGACAAAAACAAAATTCAGTCGCTGATTATATTACGTTTGAGACTAGAATGAACTACAACTCTAACTCTCTCTCTCTCTCTCTCTCTCTCTCTCTCTCTCTCTCTCTCTCTCCCCTCTGCTTTTGTCAGCAAACTTTCTTAAAGAGAGAGCTATATTTCATTATTTTTATTTTAATCTATGCTAAGATATAAATTTTAATTTATAATTTAAATCTCTTCCACATTCTCATATAAGTCAGCAAAAGAACCCAACATAATGATGTATACCTTTAATATCAGCACTTGGAAGGTAGAAACAGGCAGATCTCTGAGTTCAAGGCCAGCCTCCTCTACATGGTTAGCTCCAGGCCTATCGGGTCTACATGGTGAGATTCTGTCTCAAGAAAACAAAACTCAAGAGAAGATTTACATAAAATTACCAAAAGTATAAGACAACAGTAAGAAACAAACATTGATTATTCATGTATATGTTTTTAATAGTTTCTATAAATAAAAGTAAAAATAAAAAAGTTTTAAAAAATGTTCTTTTTGCTCCCAAAGAATACACTATTAGGGAAAAAACAGTTATGTTGAATACAATCGTTAGGCTTTTAAATGACATATTTATGTAAATAGTAAACTCAGTTTTCTCTCTCTCTCTCTCTCTCTCTCTCTCTCTCTCTCTTTCTTATTAATCATTCCACTCATTTGCATCTTAAATGATATTCCACTTCCCAGTTTCCCCTCCACAAGCACCCCTCATCCCACAACCTCTCCCTCCTCCCTCCCCTTTGTCTCTATGAGGGTGCTCCCCTACCCATCCACTCTTTCCTGCCCCACACCTCCAGCATCCCCCTACAGTAGGGCATCAAACCTCCACAAGACTAAGGACCTCCGCTCCCGTTGATGTCCTCAGCTGCCTATGTATCTGAGCCATGGGACCCTACCTGTACACTCCTTGGTTGATGATGCAATCCCTCGGAACACTGGGTGGTCCAGCCAGCTGACGTTCCTATGGGATTGTAATACCCCTCAGCTCCTCTAATCCTTCTGCTATTTCCCCCACCAGGGACCCTGAGCTCAGTCTGATGGTTGGCTCCAAACATTCACATCTGCATTTGTCAGTTGCTGGCTGAACCTCCCAAGGAGCAGCCACACCAGGTTCCTCTCAGCAAGTGCCTATCTGCAAAGGCAACAGTGCCTTTGGTGTCTGCAGACAAGATGGATTCCCCAGGTGTGGCAGTCCTTGGATGGTCTTTCCTTCAGGCTCTGCTCCATTTTTTGTCCCTGTTCTTCCGTTGGACAGGAACATTTCTGGGTTAAATACTTTGAGATGAGTGTGCAGCCTCCTTTAGGACATTTTTAGTTGCATTTTTCAAACTAAAATGTTGTGATTATATTCATGACTTCTGAGGATGATAATCTTAGGGGATTTCATTCAGCTGTAGCCACTGAAGACTCAAATGAGCAGAGAAACAAATAAATGATTGTTTAGCTGTTAACTCTTCATAATTTATTAAAGAATATCAAGTTAGCAATAGAAAAACAGAATGGACATTATTATTAGGATATACTATTATCTATCTATCTATCTATCTATCTATCTATTTGAAAATGGAACCATTGAGAAGTAAGTGAGTGTATTTATAAGACCAGGAGCGTAGGCCTCCATGAGGATTTAGTGTCCTTGTGTGAACTGGTAGAGACAAGGGCTGTCTCTCTTCAATGCAAGGACATAGCAAGTAAGCATACCCATGTGAATTTGTCGGAGTTTTTATAAGCTGTCATGTCTGCAGGAACCTTAATCTTAGAACTCCAACTTTAGAACCATCTCTGTTCTTCCCCAGCCTTATAGCTGATTCTATAAGTACCTTGATTTACAGAAATGTCAGGTTCTCTACTGAGAGTTTGACTGTCAGCTTGTAAGCCTCTCATTTTAAAAGGCTAGGCTAACTGGAAATGTTAAGAAGTCAGGGGCTACATGTGGCACATTCTGTATTGTGATTCACAGCTTAAGTAGAGGGATTAACCCCTTCTTAGAGCCACCACGATGCTGTCTGTCTAAAGTGCTGATAATCTTCCTAGTAAGTCTCTTAATCAAAGGTCAGTTTCCATTAATGTTCCCTTCAAAGTTCCAAATTAAGACATTATAGGCAGCACACACAGACACAGATACACATTCATACATTTAGGCAGGTGCACCCCCCCCACACACACACACACACATTGTATGGTCCTTTAACATTTTTTTCCTCATAGTTGATCTCTGGAAGACACACACACAGAGAGAGAGAGAGAGAGACAGAGAGAGACAGAGACAGACAGAGAGAGAGACAGAGACAGACAGAGACAGACAGAGACAGACAAAGACAAAGACAAAGACACAGAGGCAGAGCTAAATACAAAGAAATATCTGTCTTAATTTTCTAGGTACTTTTAAGCACAACTGTCCTTCTGTGCCCCAACAGCCACATCTCGGTTGGATCAATGTAGAAAAGATTCAGAAAGGTCAGTCTCAATTGGACTCAACCATTTCCTGAAGGCCTCCCAACACTTCCCTTACATCGCCTTCCTACTTGATCCTAGTGTCAACACTTTCTTCTTCAATTTAAAATAACCTGTCCAACTCTTCTTCTTGCTACACTAAAAACACAGAAGTTGTCAAAAAAGAAACTCTGGGCTCCTCGTTGGCTATCCTCCATTCATCCTGAGTTTTCAATGATGTTATCTGTCTCACCTCTCTTGCTCCCACCTGTAGCCACCTGTTTTGTAAACTAGTTTTCCTGAGTACCTGATGGGTCAGAACTGTGATCTTCAGTCTCTTTCTTCCTCCTCTGAAGCCTTTTGGTATTATTCATAAGAACATAACAAAGAGCTTCATTTCATTAAAATAAAATATCCTCTTCTTCATTTCTTTCAATTTCCATTCCATTTGTTCATTTGCAGAAAAGTCTACAGAAGAGTTAATTCTATTAGCTGTTTCAACGAAGGGAATATATTGTGATTCTAAGCTCTGAGGTCTGTCAAGCCCCTTGAGCAGCTGACTTACAAATTGTCTGAAAATAAAGTGGGTGATGCTTTCTGCTCCTAAATGTGGTGATTTGTTCTGCTCTTGTAGAAAGCAGAAGCAGCAGGGTGAGTACTGAAGTTCGTAAGATGGGTTCAGGGTAAGTTCATGGAGAATGTGAAATTAGAACAAAGATGTTACAAGAGTAAAGTGATTATTCAGGTAGATGCTTGGCCTGAGAGGGAAGTGGGCAACAAGAGAGTCTGACATGTGGAGAAGATCTGAGAAACAATATCCTAGAACATGAAAGAGCAAAAGATGGAATAAGAGATAGGAGCAGACTCAGAATTCCAGAACAGAACAGAGGGGCTGAGAAGGGCAGCATGAGGACATTGGTGTTTATCATGTGAGATGGGAAGCCAATATCAGATTTCTGAGCAAAGAAATATATCTTTGTGTCTTTACAATACTGAAAATATACTACATAAGAGCAATAAGACTCATGGAGGAAGCAATGACAGGAACTGTAGAAAACTGGACCATCGTGGGTCAAAGTGCAAGGATTGAATGTGTTCAATCCTTTGTGGAAAGTCAATCACTGCAGGAAAATTAGTGGCTGAATAGAAGTGTCATCACCTGGCTTTCATTGCAGGATCACGATGGTCAACGCCATGTGCTGATGTGGCTGAGTCATCATGACTAGATAATTGTGGGGCAATGGGCTATGCACAGAAAGCCTGCTTTCCAGTTGAGGATAGATCTTGAACCCCAGACTGGTAGTGATAATTCACTTACAAGGGACAGAAAGAGTTCTCTCATGTCTCCTGGACCCTGGATCCTGTCAGAGTTACTGCCCCCCAAAACCCCCACAGGAGAAGCGTGGCTATTGTTGCTTTTTTCTGACCTATCCTGTCCTGACTCAGTTTAGAGAGGCTCAGAGTTACCAAGCAGAGGCTTTGTCTCCCTGCTTGCACTCACTTCCCCTCCCTGGGGCCTTCCCACCCAGCCTGGATAGAGATCTCCCTGTAAAAACTCTGGTACCCAAGCCCACATATAATTGGACAGATAATTAGATATTTTTGTAAGAGGATGCTTTAGAAACAATTAAGATTCCAGGACAGCCAGGGCTACACAGAGAACCTCTGTCTCAGGCCTTTTTGTATGTTACAGACACCATCATGTGTATCAGGTGGGACTCATTGGAATCATGCCTGTGTAGTGTTTCTTTTGCCTCTTGTATGTCAGACACCTGTTGGGCTGTCTGGAGAGAAGGAAGAAGGACACTGACCACATTTGACACTGCCCCTTTACATGGGAATTCCAGGTGAACATGAATCTACCTTTCAGGTTCTTCACCTAAAAATGGGTTTGTGCCTAACTGGATATAGCTGTTCAGTTCCTCAAATGTCACATGCTTTTAAAGTTTCTAGTGCTGAGTCAGTCTCCAAGTAAGCATTTTGTAAATGACAGCATCATAGTCCCTGCCTCCCACTCATGAGGCATTATGGGCTGTGATCCATATTGATAGATCAATGGATAGATGAGAGTTAATGACAACAGTAGAAATATTATTTCACTATTTTAGTATTTTAAATCTGAAGGTATTTTCCTGCTAGCTCCAGTAGCAAACAGGAGATCATTGGGTTATTTTAATCCTTCATCTACTTAGGGACGTATCTCTATGAGGTAGTTTTATTTGGCTCTTGTAATCATGGTTGAAATAATTATTTCCCCCAAATCCAATAAAAATACAGATAGGGAAATGACAGAGAGACATGCATAATTTCAGTAAGAATATTTTAAGGAATCATATAAAACTTCCATTTGAAAATAAACTTAATAAAGAGATTTTATGCATCTTAGCACCCAATTGTGCATTTATAATGACTTGAGTGGAATTTCACAAAATTGCATCAGAAATGATGCCAATTTGTCTTCAGTATTTTCCAGAGACTTTTTTTTTTTTTTTTTTTTTTTTTTGCTGGAAGTTATTTCATTATAATCTAGATATTTTTCCAAGAAAGAGACTAATTTTCTTCTTTAATACTCATCTTAATTGAAAAGTCTAAGTAGGATTAATAATAGTGGTAGCTATTCCTCACGTAGACTTGAGAGGCAGCCAACAATAAGGTAGAAGCTTTGCAAGCACTTCCCATGCAAATGTCACAAGAGTATCTTGAATCTTCCAAGTGAGACCTTAAAGGCACATATTTTTCAGGTTTGGCAGCTTAGATAACACAACTGGTATAGAAACTACCATTTGATCATTAGAGAGGACAGTTGGTGATTCCTCTGTGTGTGTGTGTGTGTGTGTGTGTGTGTGTGTGTGTGTGTGCATGCATGCACGTGCGCGCAACTGTGTGAATGTGTATCTACATGCTACATAGCTTTGCAGATGTGACAAACTCGAAGGTCAATGCCTGGTACCTCCTTCTATTGCTCTGTAATTGTTTTTTTTGATACTGGCATTTCCACCAACTTTCAGACTTGCTGAGTTGGGTAGACTGGGTGCAATGGTCCCCTGAGATTTTCCAATCTATGCCTTCAAGCCCTGATGTCAGAAAAACACACATATGTCCACATGTGAATTTAATATAGTTTCATTAATATTTTTATAAAGAGCTTGGGTAACATAGGGTGTGAGACTGGTAATGATAAGAGAATTATAAGGATAACACACTGTTGTATGAGGGCTTTATTTTATATGATTTTAGTTGTGTGTTTATGTGTGTTTGCTTTGCATATGGAGATATGTACATGAGTTCAGGGCCCATAAAGGCCAGAGTCATCATAGAGTTGGAGTTATAGACAGTTAGCTGTAATAAACTGCATGTGGATGCCGGAATCCAAACTCATATTATATATTATGGGAGTTGTGTCTCCATATAAATATGTGCATCATATGTGTGCATGTTGAACACAAAAGCATGAAGAGGGCATCAAATCCCCTGGGTTTGGAATTTCAGAGTGTTGTGGGCTACAGTGTGGGAAGTAATCCTATTTTCTCTACAAGAGCAATTGAACTATTTCCGCAACACTCATGTGCAGTATATTATCTTGGGAGTATTCTTGAGTTATATGAAAATGCCACAACATGTTTTATAAGAAACATGAGAAAGCATATGTGTTGATTTGACAAGGGATTTTAGAACCAATTCCCACTGCGAAATTAAAGGATAACTTCATATAATTTGAAGAAACCACAAGGAATACTATAGTGAAAAAGAAGAGACCAGAGGTAAAAGAAGCAATATCTTGCTGCAGTAAACACCAGCAGCAATTGTGCAGAATTGTGTGGACAGTCCAAGATGTGGCTATGATGAAAGTTGGGAGAGAGCAAGGATGAAGCCAATCCCTGGTCCGTTCTGCTGAGCCAGACACATCCAGTCCTCTGCACTGCAGTTACTCTTAGATTTGACTTATCTTCCTATGAAAAACTAGATATACTATTTTATATTTATGGTAACTAATGAAACAATGGGAAAAATCCATAGCATTCAATGAGCTTGTGTTTTCAGAAAATGTAAGCTGTTATCATAATCTCTTAACTAAATTTCAATACTAGTGTGACAGAAATAAGAAAAATATGAACCCCTCAAATAATAAAACATCTATCTACAATTGTTAAGGGCAAATGAAAAACAACATTTTTCTGAAAATCAGAAACCTATGGCTTTTTCAGGACATGAATGAACTCTCTATTATTATTATTCTCTGTCCAATTTCCTTCCACTGTGTTTCTATCACATCTTTGTCAAGCTGAGTTATGTTCTCAATAAAATCACTAAAGCATTCAAATTCAAAGGCCATCTGTCACTACCTATGTTTTTCAGCATCAAAGCTATACTTGAAAAATGAAAAAATATATATACCTCAAAACAAAGGCTGAAGGCATAAATCTGGGGAAGAGACTGATGAGGAAGTGGGTGAGAAGATGTTAGAGAGGTAAAAGGAGTGAAAGAGGAGTGTAAGTGGAATATTGTATAAAATTGTATGAAATTATAAAAAATATTTTTATTTATTATTTATTAGATATTTTCTTTATATACATTTTGAATGCTATCCTGAAAGTTCCCTATACCCTTCCCCCGCCCTGCTCCCCTACCCACCCACCGCTGCTTCTTGGCCCTGGCATTCCCCTGTACTGGGGCATACATATAAAGTTTGCAATACCAAGGGGCCTCTCTTCCCAGTGATGGCAGACTAGGCCATCTTCTGCTACACATGCAGCTGTAGATACAAGCTCTGGGGGTACTGGTTAGTTCATATTGTTTTTCCACCCATAGGGCTGCAGACCCCTTCAGCTCCTTGGGTGCTTCCTCTAGCTTCTCCATTGGGGGCCCTGTGTTCCATAAATTTTTAATAAAATTGTTTAAATATCTATTTATAGAAATTCACTCTAATTGTCAACCTTTCAAAGTTATAAGAGCATATCAACAGACCCTAATTCATTATTTTAACGTTTAGGGTATCATATTTTAAAAAACTCGTGTAATATTATGATATAATTACATTATTTCCCCCTACCTTCCTCCTGACCCAAGCCCTCCTATATGTCCCTGCTTACTTTTTTAAAAATTCATGTCCCTTTTTCATTGATTTTTATTATATGCCTATAAGTATATGTATATACACATATCACATATATTCCTAAATATATAAATGCAATTTACTCATAATTCTCTCTCTCTCTCTCTCTCTTTCTCTCTCTCTCTCTCTCTCTCTCTCTCTCTCTCTCTCTTTCTCTCTCTCTCTCTCTGTGTGTGTGTGTGTGTGTGTGTGTGTGTGTGTGTGTGTGTATGTGTGTGTGTGTGTGTTCATGGGTAACCATTTGGTACTAGATAATCAATTTGTGTCCTATTCGCTGGGGAGGAATACTTCTCCCACTGTTAGAATTACTTCGTTGTCTGTAGTTCTTTGTGTAGGGTTGGGGATGCCTGGGCTTCATTCATAAATGTTATTTTGTCTATTGTTTTTGTTTTCTTTAGATTATGTGTAGGAAATCATGTTGGTGAGCATTTATTGGTTTAGCTCTTGACATTCCTAGAAGAGACAATGTCACAGCAAACTTCCTGTTACTCTGGCTATGACGATCTTTTTTGACTTTTTCCTAAAATGGCCCCTGAGCCTTAGGAGCAAGAGTTGTATTGTAAATGTATCCTTCGGAACTGAACTCCTCAGCTCTGCAGTTTGATTTTGGCTGTGTTTTTCTGTAATACTCTCTGTCTTCATCAAGTTTTTGTTATGAAGGATAAGACCCACCTGTGGATCAAGGGAAAAAAAGTACAGAACTCTCATATAATGAAAATCTCATGTAAATAACTGCTGGTTTCTCAATGGAAAGATTGACAGGTATAAGATCTGGAAGCAACACATCTCAAAACATTATAGACCATGACTGTGAATCTATACTAATATATCCAGAAATATATCTGACAGAGTTGAAGGATAAAGAAAAACTTTCCACAATATAAATATCTTTTTAAATTATATGCAACAAACTAGGGAGAGAGCAGTATTTATGACACAAGATAGGAAAAGAATAGCAGAGAAACTGGACAGAAATTAAAATCCATGAATACTAAAACAGAAACTAAGAAACATATAACAAACACCACGAAAATTCAATAACACAATGACCACAATTAACACACACATTTTTTAATAATAAGTGTAAATATTAATTCCTCAATTCCACAATCAAAAGACTCAGACTTGTTGAATTGATCATGAAACAAAACACATCTATGCCTACCTGAAACACATTGCAGCTTTAAAGACAGGCAGGGAAGAAATATACTTAATCGAAGTCCAGGAAGCAAACAGCCATTGTTATTCTAATATGTGACAGTAATTCTTCAAACTGAAACAATTGGAAATAATGAAAAGATTTACTTTATTCCAATCCGGGGAATAGTTAATGTAGAAGACATTACTATCCTAAACACATATGCACCAAACTATGGTGCACACAATGATATTAAAAATGTACTACCTGGGGCTGGAGAGATGGCTCAGTGGTTAAGAGCGCTGACTGCTCTTGAGAGGTCCTGAGTTCAATTCTCAACAACCACATAGTGTCTCATAATCATGTGTAATGGGATCCAATGCCCTTTCCTGGTTTGTCTGAAGATAGTAACAGTGCATTCATATACATAAAATAAACAAATCTTTTAAAATGTACTACTGGATTTACAGATACAGTGTGACATTAATCCATTAATAGTAAATAATTTCAATATCCCACTTTCTCTAATAAACTGGTTATATGGTCAACAAATAATAAATATACATACATCATAATAGTGGCTAACTATTTCTTGTTTCTGAAATCGTCTGAGACTTTTTGTAGTAACTTAAGCTAATAATACAAGTGTTGAAATAAAAACCAGACAAGCAATTAATAAAATCCTCCCAAAAAATAAAAAAAAACTCAATCTTAATGCAGCCTTATATAATAATTAACAATATCAATCTTCTTTTTCTCTTAACTTTCCTATTCTTGCTAAGTGTTTTAATCTAATAAAATATGTATGTATTTAAGAGGTATGCTATAGCTTCAAAAATAAATAGAGACAATGGATATTAAGTAAAGAAATGCATTTGTACAGTTAGAAGTTTCTTCTTAAACTTCCTGGGTTTTTTTTAAAATGTATAGGTATGCTATGTCTATATGTACATACCAGACGAGGGCATTGGTTCCTATGGGACTACTCATTTTTATGAAATGCAATATGGGAGTGGGACTTGAACTAGACGCCCTGGAAGATAAGGAATCTCTTAACTAATGAGAAATCTCTCCACCTCACATCTTCTTCAAGATACCTATTTTTAAAAATTTGCTTTTTATCTTCTTTTTCTCTTCCAAAGCATAGGGAACAGTCCCAGTTTTCCCAAATCTCGCTATATGTCCTCAGGAAATGGGAAGCCCAGAGCACCATCAATGACATGAGTCTCAGGACCACCATTGCAGACATCAGGGCTATATCATCCCCTGAGCTCTAAAGTACTGGGTAGTTAAAATGCTGAAGAAAAAGGAAAAACCTTAAAAGTTCAAAGCTTCATTTATTATACTACAAATTATCACTGATAAGTACATTTTCAAATATGCTAAATTTTGCAAATCAAGGATTTTTAAATATAGTGACTGGGAAGTGGATCTCCTATTCTCTGAAGGAGCTGTAAGGTGTCCTTTCACAATAAAACATAAAAACCTTAGAAAACAAAACAAAACAAAACAAAACAAAATAAAACAAAACAAAAAGATAATAATGTGGCTTCCTATATCAAATGAACTTACGAGATTTCTATGAAATACTGCATCTGGACACTGAAGAACACACATTCTTTATTTTTAAATATTTTTTATTATTACGTATTTTCCTCAATTACATTTAGAATGCTATCCCAAAAGTCCCCCATACACCCCCCCCCCACTTCCCTACCCACCCATTCCCATTTTTTGGCCCTGGCATTCCCCTGTACTGAGGCATATAAAGTTTGCGTGTCCAATGGGCCTCTCTTTCCAGTGATGGCCAACTAGGCCATCTTTTGATACATATGCAGCTAGAGTCAAGAACTCCAGGGTACTGGTTAGTTCATAATGTTGTTCCACCTACAGGGTTGCAGATCTCTTTAGCTCCTTGGATGCTTTCTCTAGCTCCTCCATTGGGGGCCCTGTGCTCCATCCAATAGCTGACTGTGAGCATCCACTTATATGTTTGCTAGGCCCTGGCCTAGTCTCACAAGAGACAGCCACATCAGGGCTCTTTCAGCCAACGCTTGGTAGTGTATGCAATGGTGTCATCGTTTGGAGGCTAATTATGGGATGGATCTCTGGATATGGCAGTCTCTAGATGGTTCATCCTTTTGTCTCAGCTCCAAACTTTGTCTCTGCAACTCCTTCCATGGGTGATTGTTTCCAATTCTAAGAAGGGGCAAAGTGTCCACACTTTGGTCTTCATTCTTCTCCAGAAACTTAGTATAGCCGAGATATAAGATACAATTTGCAAAACACATGAAACTGAAGAAGAACACACATTCTATTCATCAACACATAGAAGGTCTCTAAAATAAACCAATGCTGGGACATAAATTTTTATAAATTCAAAAATGTTGAAACAATTTTCCTGGTAGTCTCTGATCACAGTGCAACAAAACATAAAATTGACTTTAAACAATTGTCTAGCAATATACACGCATATTGATATTAAAAACCCATTACTGAACTGTAAATGGAGCAGGGATAGAAACTTGAAAAAGTCTGAAACTAAATGAAAAGGAAAACACAGCCTCTTTGACACATTGAACTAATGTGAAAAGGGTCATTTGCCAAAGACTATTTACAAAGAAACAATGAAATCACAACCAAAATTACCCCCTTGTTCTTGACGTAAATAGTAAAAATACTTTTAAACAGCAAATATGAATTTTCTTCACTGTGGCTTCAGATATTGAGGTCGATAAATCCAACGTTCTGAGATTAGCAATGTGGTCCACCCCTTTATGCCTTCTATGACCTTAGACTAGGCACTTGTGTTTCTTTGCCTGAGTTTTCCTATCAGGGAGAGAATAGTTGTGATAACGCTTACACTGGTCTGCCTTGAGGAATTCACTTTAGTTAGTTTAGTTGGATTTGGCAAACCTTGTATGTGCAGCAACACAGGAAGTTCTGTTGCTGGTTGGAAGAGATGAGCTTCCTCTGATATCCAGAATGTAGCTATTTTGAAGGCACAGGTCTGCTGCAAATTCTAGCACCTACATGATAGAGCCCAGGAATCTGTCTCCATGCATAATGTATGTACACTTCTTTAAATAATTTATCAACTGTTTTATTGTTTCAAAAGAATTGTGAAATATTTGAAGCTCTAAAAATCTATCTATCCCTTGTATTTGTGAGTTTCAGACTAGAGATATAACAAATGTTTCCTTTCTGATTCTCTGTGGAGCACACTGTTAGCTCAGTAAACATTATGTTAAGTTTTGTTTTCCTTAGGGAGAACCAGGGCAGATATCTGCATAAATGCACAGAATATGAACAACATCTGTGGGATTATTTGATGACGGCTTAGAATAACATCCCCATGGACTCTAAGATACATGATCATGGATGTCTGATAAATAACTTGAAATTTTTATCCCATTGAAGGTTGTGGTCACAGAAAAAAATTATTGTGGAATTGACCAAAGCAAAACAGAGCCATGCAATGAGATGGAATAGAAATTTGCCATGAGTTTTAGTGTGATTTAAATGCCCACATATTATTCGCTTTTTGAACGTCACTCCCCCTCTCTCCCATCTTGCTTTGACTTCCTCTTCATAGATCTCCATAGATCTTTTACTTTCTATCTTGACATTACTCTGGTCTCACCCAGAAGCAGAAAGCAGTTTCCTTTTATTTTTCTAACTAAAAATAAAATGAATCCTGTGATCTGAGGATGCTGTGAGTGGCAGTGTGGAATCTGGCTCCATGTAAGTTCATAGGTCATAATGCCAGCAGAAGTAGCACAGGCATAGGTTAAATCATATACCGAAAATGTGAATTCCCCAGTTAGGCAAACATTGGCCTCTAACTATATCAACTGAAATTAGTGTGATCTCCTGTGGTTAAGTGTCAGGGTGAAATGCTGGTTTATATCAATCAGAACCCCAAGACTCAACTTTTGTCTCAAGTTACTGCAGATATGAGTAGTAATAGTAGGCAAACATGTCTCAATAGGAAGATCATGAATATAATAACCCACTACAACTTAGACTGTTGTGTTTGTGGGACCACAAAGAAGAGGAGCTGCAAGAGGATTGCGACTGATTGACGCCCACAGATGATGGGTGTCAGATATCTGCCATTACTTTAAGTGTAAAATATTGAAATACAGAAATTAAAATAGAATCCATTGGGTTCTCAGGTTGAAGATTCCAGCCTATCATGTTGGTCCTGTTACACTGAGGCATGATATACCACAGTGCATCCTCATGGGAGCATGTGGTAGAGAATGCAGCTTGTATCATTGTATCTAGAAGGCAAAGAACTAAAGGAAGAGGAGAAAACAGGTATCACATTACAATTTTAAGTGAATCTCCAAGAATTCAATGTTCCAGTATTGAAAAAAAAAGTTTAACTACATCTACATAGCACAAGCTAGGGGCCAAGTCTTTAACACAAAGCCTTCTCAGGCACATATTAAAGATGCAAACTTGTTTTATTTCTGCCCTCCTGAAGTTTATGTGTGTCTCTTTCATGAACTCAGCGTGTATCTCTATAATGTTCCTTCCACAACTTTGTTGAGAATTTAAAGAAAACACAAGTATCTGTCTATTGTGTACCCATTATGAAAGGTGTAGCTAGCCATCCATTTCTTATACACATTTTATGATCACTTTCCAATTTTTTTTCTAATTCCTTGATTGAGTCAAATCATGCCGAGTCACCTATACACTAGGACAAACCATTGTTTCTGTCCTCAGTGGATTCTGGTAAGCGTGGATGATCAAATGCCCTTCTCGCCATTTTTACCTCTGGGAAGATGCTCCATTTTTTCTCATACTCTGTCCCATTTACGTTTGAGCCAAATTTACTGCTGCAGATATTTACATTCAGATAAAGCAAGGATGTAATGGATAAAGAGCTAAGGTCGGGCACAGATTTTTCAATGATGAAAAAGTTGACCAGTCAGCCTGATGTTTGAATTAGGAGAGACATGGGACAATAATAATAACTGAAGAAGTCTGAGCCACCTGTTCTTGGAAGTTATCTGATTATTTTAAATATACAGAAAACATATTTATAGGCTAATATATAGATACATCAATTATATAAATCATCATGGAACTTGTTATGTTGTAACTGAAAATCTCTTTCAGACCTAAAATTGTGAAATTCACAAGTCATCTTTATGATCAAAATATGTTCAGAGTAATTTCATAAGAGCAAAGCATGCTTGTCTATGTATTTATCAAAAATAATTAGTAAATATAACTTAGATGGAATATTATAGGTAATTTTGATGATTAATGTGAATTAGCAATTCAACAGAAATCAGAATCATCTAGAAAACTGGACCTGTATATGTATCTGTATGGTTTTTCTTTTTCTTTTTTTTTTTTTTTTTGGATCATAGTAGTTTATGCAGGACAACCATCCTTAAAATGTGAGGGATGATTCCCTGGACAAACTCTTGAAAGCTGCATGAAATGGAGAAAGTGAGGTAAGCATTTGCTTGTGCTCCTCATTGCTCACATGAATGTGATGTGACCAGATCCCTCAAGTTCCTGCCTTACTACCATGGACTGTGACCTGGAGCTGTGAACCAAGTAATCTCTTTCTCCCAGAAGCTGCTTTTCGTTGAATATTCTGTCACATCAACAGAAGGGAAACCAAGACAATCAGTTAAGGCAAGAAGCCATAATTTTTATAATAGGAATTTTCTGAATGAATAACACTGAATTACATTTAAATTTATTTAAAGATGGCAAATCCTTTAAGCTCATGTATGAAATATGTTAAATTTATTGATTGTCTTTCTAAATAAAGTTCTATTTATTCTGCAGAAAATATCTACACATATTCTACTAATATTCTGCTCACTAGTAATTTATTTTATTTTTACATGTGCAGTGTGAATATTTTGTGATACAGACACCATGCTCATGTTATAAATTTGTCATGCATATAAAAAAATCCACATTTTATGATAAAGATAATTACTCAAATATTGCTAATTTATCTATAAGACATCTTATAGATAAATCAAATATATGGTTAACCTTTCACAATTTCTAACTTAATTCAAAACATTCTAAGCAGCCCCAGAAGAAATCATGGAATCCTTGAAATGGGCACCAATGTGGCTGACATTACTGATATAAGTTTCCTTAATCCATGCAATGTATTTTTCCATTGAAGACATGTAATGTGTTATTATAATTGTATAATTGGATGCATGCTATACATTGAAACCTCCTTCAAGTATTTAGGGTTCTCCCTATATTCCTCATTCCCGTCCTTCTTCTACCCAGTGGACTTCTTACTAATATCCTAACCCTCTTTGTGGTGTGACCATATTATTGCGCTCATACTCAAGACTCATTGTGTCTCCTTCCATATGTGTGCTACTCAACATTCACTCTCCAGGAACACACAAACATTCTGTATGTGCTGTGAGCCAAGCACATTGTAGATGACACACAAACTGTTTTGATTGTTTGATGGAAGTTTATGAATACAGAAAGGTATTTGATTTTCTAAAGTTTACTCCAAGATGAGCCAGTACAAAATCTCAGGCTTCCAAAACAGAATGTGAATCACATGCCAGGAGTAGCCAAATTTTTAGTTTAGAAAATTCATCATGAGAAGTATGTTGCCAAGTGCTCATTTAAAAATGATTTATTTTAAACTCAATTTACTTCGGACTATACAGAATCTAGAATCTCCCATGCTAAAAAGAAGCATACAACACTCATGAATTGCAAGCACAAAGCTCCACTGACCCCAAAAGCACAAAGGATTTGACTCATTCAAACTGCAGCTCATATTATTCTAAAGTGTTGTAGAATGTTAATCCAGAGTGTTGCATAAACCAGTATAATATTGTAAATAAACATCAGGCAAGCATGCTACCTCATTCCATAGCTTCATGGCAAAGTTGTTCATTCAGCACATGGTGGAAGAGCTGAGTAGTTCACTGAAAATGGGTTCTGACCAACTCTTGAAAGACTCAGACCCCAATGTGTTCAGGTAAAATGGACTCAATAGAATCAGAGTGGGGACAGGTATAAGAGAGTAGAGCCTCTTGAGAGAGTTACTCTATCATCTGTAGCATCTTTTTGTTTGTTTGTTTGTTCCTGTTTTACCAGGCACTCTGGAGGCCACTTCTTCTATTAATATCTCCTTCTCCTTCCAACCATTCTTTATAGTTATTACTATCCTCAAGTACCCTGTAGCCCAATTTTTATTTCTTCAACAGTAAGTATTTCAGAGGACTGCAGACCATCTATTACATTGTTGACCATGGTCACAGCAATTGCATGCACATAGCAATGTTTAGAAATAGATGCCACACCATGTACTCTCATCTTGACAGTATCTAGAATCACCTAGGAGATCAATCTCTAGGCACATTTGTGTAAGTGTTTCCTAGATGGCATTATTGAGGCCAAAGGATCTATCCTAAGATGTAGCAGAACCATGCCATGGTCTGAAGTCCTAGACAGCATAAAGGGGAGGGAGAGAGAGAGAGAGAGAGAGAGAGACAGAGACAGAGACAGAGAGACAGAGAGAGACAGAGAGAGACAGAGAGACAGAGACAGAGACAGAGACAGACAAACAGAGACAGAGAGACAAAGAGAGAGAGAGAGAAAGATAGGGGGGAGAGAAAGATTCACACTGGCATTCTGACTCTACTTCATGATGGTTGACGCAATGTAACCAGTTACCTGAAGCTCCATAAATACAGAAAAAAATCATTGTAAAATTCTTTCTTAAATTTTGGCTAAGCCTTACAGTCAAAATTAGATATACTCCATGAGGTCACTTAAGATTACTACTGAAATTCTGTCCATTCAACCTGCTTGTTTAACCTGCCTTTTAAAGAACAATGTAATAACCAAACTTATTTGTCTTGAATTTTCTGTGTATTCAACTTTTATAGTCTAATTGAGTATACACCTTTAATCCTAAAATATGTGCATGCCCCTGACCCAAACCCAGAGACCAACATATGTGTGTTTGTTTTGTGATAAATTTTTTTCTGAAAACAGAAAATAGGAAGAAAGTGACCTTATAAAATAAATGTGCACCAAAGTATTGAAATTAGTACATAGATCTTGTTTGACAGCACTTGACTCTATTAATAACCTGGCTCAGCTAAGTCCATTTAGACTCAATGACTTCATCCCTTCTAAAACTTTGTTAAAGATTTCTATAAAGTGTTATTAATTCCTTCATCACATGATACATTCTTTTTTTTCCATTTTTTATTAGGTATTTAGCTCATTTACATTTCCAATGCTATACCAAAAGTCCCCCATACCCACCCACCCCCACTCCCCTACCCACCCACTCCCCCTTTTTGGCCCTGGCGTTACCCTGTACTGGGGCATATAAAGTTTGCGTGTCCAATGGGCCTCTCTTTCCAGTGATGGCCATTCTGTGCTACTTAATAATTACAGAGCAAAAGCCCTTTGTTACAGAAAACAGACACAGGGACAGGCATGACAGCGTTCCGGCAGGCTTGGAATAGAGATTTAAACTCATACAGATTACAGGTAGGCCAGAAACCCCAAGTTCCATAGGACAGAAGAAGAAGACATGGAGAGAGAAGTAGAGAATTCCAATCAGGGCTCACTTCTTCAAGCTCCTCCAAGGCTTTGATTTCTTTCTGTAATGCAGCACTGGCTGAGCTGAAGTTCTTCCTAAAACCATTAAATGACCGAGCCTCAGTCCTTCTTTGCCATGATGAATTGTTCTCCCAAATTATAAGCAAAGTTTCAGGTGAACTCCATACTCCCACCGTATATCTCCCATCATGACAACATAGTCAATTACTCTGGTAGAATAGTTCAGTGTCTTTCCATCTGTCTAGAAGCCTACTCTTATAAAGAAATTTATATGACTAGATGCTATCTATGATTTGGAACTTACGGACCACTTACTTTAGCTTTTAGTATCTACATGTCTTCCAAGGGAGCCAGGATCTTCCCCAGACAGTTTCTAGGGCAGAGACAAGGATAATGAATTACTTCATTGGGAACATTTGCTGCTTTCTAATAGCTGTTGAACCAGAGTGTACACTACCAGGAATATGTGGCTTTGAGCTTTTTACCTTCTTCCTAAAGCAGAGTCCTTTGTCTAAAGAAATTCTGGATGAGATAACAGGCCAGCTATTTGTAAACAGAACGGGCCATTTTAGATAGAAAATGGAATTTGACTATTCTTAGGATAGGACAAATACTCTACCTGCCCAAGGAAGGAGTCTCATCACATGTCTACCTGATATCTTCCAGTATGCTGGCCCTTTTAGGGTTGCTATTCTGTACTGCCCAGGCTTTTAAGAAGAGTGATAGATGTGGCAGCCCTGACAAGTAAATGGACATAGTGTTGGGTTATATGTGGCTTCCCTCTCTGCCAGCATAAACCTTCCGTTTGGGGACAGATTGTGAACATAGGTTGATACATGACAACTGAATGGCATCTACCCCATGAGTTTCCTGTCTACTTGACTGTTTACTGCCTTCTCTGGAGTGGGTATTTATTTGGTGAATTTTTCCATTCATCTATTTTGCAAAAATTATATCCCTAGTCTTTTCTTTGTTATATTATCAAAGATATTTTTTCAGAAAATATATTCTGATTAGAATTTCCCTGCACTAGCCTAATTCTTATCCCCACCCACATCTCCATACTGCCTTTCTAATTAAATAAGAAACAAGTATCTAAAGGGAATGTGGCTGTATAGTTTAGGACAAACACTCCACCTGACAAAAAGAAAGAGTCTGAGACAGATTCATCTCATGCCTACCCGATAAAATAAGATAAAACAAAAACAAATGGGAATACAAAAGAAGAAAAAGATGCAAAGAAAAAGCACAGGAAACAGATACAGACACAGACACACATAGGTTCCCGTTCCCTGACATCTGTAAAATCACAAAAATGGAAATCATAGTATTTAAGCAAGGCATCTGTAAGGTGAAAGAAAGAAAGAAAGAAAGAAAGAAAGAAAGAAAGAAAGAAAGAAAGAAAGAAAGAAAGAAAGAAAGAAAGAGAGAGAGAAAGAAAGGCACCAATAGAGGATTCGGTTCTGAGACAAAGCTCCCAAAATGCCACACAGTTTGTGCTGACCATCTACTTCTGAAGAGTGGTGTGTTTACCCAGTGAGCTTCTGTTGGAGGAAATTAATGTTACATTTGTGAGTAGTCATCACTTACAGATAGCTTGTGACTTAGGAATGGGGACTCATGTCTCCTGCCTCAGACCTGTGCAAGTCCTGTGTGTGCTGCTATGGTCTGTGTGAGTTAATAGGTGATTTGGCCTTACTGACTTTAAAGAGCCTGTTCATTCAATGGTTTGCAAAACCCTTTGACATTAGACTCTCCCTGCTTCTATATCAACAAGGTTCTTTGATCCCTGAGCAGAGAGATTTGACAGAGACAAAGCATTTAGGGCTAAATGTTCCAAGGTCTCTTAGTATCTTCACATTTTCTGGCTCTTTTTTCCTGTATTTGTTCCCTTCTGCAGCAAGAGAAAGGTTCTCTGATAATGGCAGGCAGAATGACATTAGAAATCATTTTCTTTTTCATTTAGCAAAATGGTGGTATTTGATTTTTTTCCCTAGGTCTCTGACCTATGTAGTATTAGGCTCTTGGCCACCAAAGATTCCATTTCATAGAGGGGAACTTAAATCCAGTCAGATATTGCTTCATTACTCCCACAAGACTTGTGCCACCATTGTGACAGTGTATCCACCAGGCAGACCACTTCTGTAGAACAACAGTTTTGTAGCTGGGTTCTGTTTACCTTTCTCCAGTCATATAGTGCTGAGTACTTTACAGTACCATGAACACTCATCATTAGGAGTAAAGTCTCTAGGTAGGCACCAGCTTGACTTCTCTGTGCTCAATGACTTGTGTAGGTGTTATCTTCAACAGTAGTGGCTTATCAGTTTGTGGAGAACAACAAGCATCCTTGACAATAGCCCAGGTCATCTCCTGTTTGTGATAAGTGCATACCTGTAGGATTTTCTGCAGGAAGAGGACTCAGGAGGATCATGAATTTAAGGTCAGCCTAGGATATCTCTAGTCTTTCAAGTTTTGCTGATTCCAAGTGTCTAATGACTCAGTCAATCCAACTATTCTTCACTTTTCAAGGGAATTGTTTCTTCTAGAAGAGGTGGAAGAAAGACTATGAGGATCAGGTTATCTACCCAAAGATAGTATTCCTGTCTATGACAGGAAACCTGTACCCCATGGTATCTCAAATGATATAGTTGCCTAAAAAAGATATATTCAATAAAACCATGTGACATGACAGCATGGTTGAGCAAACTGTACAAGAACCCACCCCTAGAAGAAGAGTTACAGACAATTAAAGGTAATGAATACTGAAAGAAAGAAAAATTAGTCTTTTCCAAGGATGAGTCTCCAGATAGGTTATTCAATGCTGAATGGTCAGTGATACATGCATGCACATGTGTGTCTATGTGTGTGTGTGTGTGTGCATATGTGTGCACACATGTGCACACACACACACACACACATATCAGCAACACTAAATGGACTAAGCATACACACATACACTCACACACGAGCAACAGTAAATGGACTAAGCATACACACTCACACACACACACACACACACACACACACACACACACACACACACCAACAATAATGAAGATGTCAGGAATTTGAGAGATAGGCACATGAAAGTAGTGAGCGAGGTGAGGGTGAAGAATCAAAACAATGTAAATCCAACAATTCTGCATGAATTTCTCAAAAAAAGGGAATATCAAAAAAAGTAAGAAAGAGAGAGGGGGCAGGGAGAGACAGAGGGAGGGAGGGAAGAAGGGAGGGAAGGAGGGAGGGAGGGAGGGAGGGAGGAAGGAAGGAAGGAAGGAAGGAAGGAAGGAAGGAAGGAAGGAAGGAAGGAAGGAAGAAAGGAAAAAATAAGGTGTTGATGTGTTGATGGCAGTGCACAGGGCTTATACTATTGTCTGCTGGAAAGCCACAACAGGATCTTACAGAAATAAGATCCTTCAAGATAATCCCAAATACAACACTGCTGCCCTTGAATTAATTCATCCTTGAACTAAGTTGGACAAGTGTCTTTGGTCTGTCAAGTGCTTGTAAAGAGCTTCAAGGTCAAAGGTATAACACGAATGATAAATATTGACTCAACAGAGACAAAGTAACTTGGAAGTTACCATGTCCTTGTGTAACGCTCCTTCATCATTAGGTCTCCACAAGCCTGATTTCAAATTTACAGCATCTTCTGAATAATGAATCACTGCTGAATCTGCCAGCCCTTCAAGTCATGCTGATGGATACGTTCTAGACATCTGATGATGATGAACAGTTCTGCTATAATTGACACTTTGATCCCCACGGTGCAGGAGTTTAGGAACTTAGCCTCTACAGGGGCAGGCAGCATGCCAGGAGCATGTGTGGGAATGCTCAACAGTGCTGTGCTGAGATGACATAGACTTGCCTCAGAAACTTAGGGGTCTGGAATTATACTTAGAAAAGGGGGGTTTCTCGAGTTACCACATGACTCTTTCATGATCACCAAATACAATGAGCAAAACTGAAGCTGTTGAATCAAATACCCTAGTAGTAGTCAGTCCCTAATATCATCCAGAGAGAAACAACCAACTGGCATAGAATTAATGATTTATAAACCGCAGGAATTTATTCCTCCAAATCTGAAAGTTCCTAGCCCAACAGGCTGGAATATTTCCTCACTAACAGTGTTTTCTTGTGTTATGTCCTCATATGGAAGAAAAAGAGTAAGGAGTTTTAGGCTTCTGCTATGAGATCATAACTCCTACAGATGAGGTATGGATACTTATTCCCTCACTACATCCAAATGTGTCATCACCTGAAATGACCACATTATGATAAGACACAGATTTGGGGAACACAGATATTCTATCCAGAGTAGACAGGCAAACAGGCATCGGAGCCTAATATCTCCACCTTTTAGCTCCATTCACAAGTTTCAGCAAAGTCATAACAAATTGGAAGAACATATATTCAATATCAGACTACAGATATCAGCCAAGTGATATTTATTCTTAGTGGTATGTAGTGGAAAATCATAATATCTTTTAGTTTGGTGTTCCACAGACGAAACTATGCCCAAGACTACTGACTTAAACAATTTAAGTGTGCAAAGTAAAGCATGAATATCTACTGGGCTCATTTTTTTTTCCTTTGGTCTATGGTATGAATTTAGCTTGCCGGAGTGTCCACAGTATGTTATATTTCGATTATATGTAACTGAATTGTGTGGCAGTAGCACTATATCCAGCTATGGACAAGTGAGTAGATTAGAAGTCAGTCTGATCCAGAGTACCTAAACTTGGGCATGATAGCTATCTTGGCGACTGGTAAGTCAGCTTAAAGGGAACAGCATTCCTCCAATTTAATGGTTGAGAAATTCTAAATCTTTGAGGAAAGTAATGTAGTTAATGACCCTATGCCCTGGGGATAATTCCACAGCTTAGAAGAGCCACGTTTGTGTCCCAGAAGCTTATAAAATGAGGAGGTCCACTTCTCTGCTACAGTTAATGGGGCTGCTTTATTTTAAAACATGGACATGCCTAGCAGCTCTGTTCATGACACAGCATGACTTCTGTGAGGGAGAATATAAAAGGAAGGCTAAATAAGGATATTTCTGCAACTCAAGTTGCGATCAAATTTAGAACAAACATCAGTTGTACAGAGTTTGAACATGTGAATGGTAGGGATGAGGGAGAACAAGATCTTTACACATTACTTGCCTCTGGTATTAGGGTGTCATGCACACATCATTCAGAAAAGATAATGGAACCCAATACAAAGTCAGAGAAGAGTGAGTGCAAAGATCTTCTATTCTGATAGCATTGTATCACAAAAAATCTTCCATGAAGATTAATGACTTTGTTTGTTTGTTTGTTTGTTTGTTTGTTTGTTTGTTTGTTTGTTTTTCGAGACAGGGTTTCTCTGTATAGCCCTGGCTGTCCTGGAACTCACTCTGTAGACCACGCTGGCCTCGAACTCAGAAATCCACCTGCCTCTGCCTCCCGAGTGCTGGGATTAAAGGCGTGTGCCACCACTGCCCAGCAATTAATGACTTTTGAATTACATTTTAATTAAAACAAAACTTTCTAAAAGTATGCATATGTCTGTGGATACCTTACATGTATCGGGTATCTGTGTAGGTTTCTATACATAGTCTCAGCTGTGAGGTGGTGAAGGTCTATAAACAGTAAATATATTTGCTCTTATATAAAAACAATATGGTTTCTCTCCCTTCCTTTCTTCATTTCATCCTTCCTTTCCTTCCTCCTTTCCTTCTTTCTTTCTTTCTTTCTTTCTTTCTTTCTTTCTTTCTTTCTTTCTTTCTTTCTTTCTTTCTTTCTTTCTGTCTTCCTTCCTTCCTTCCTCCTTCCTTCCTTCCTTCCTTCCTTCCTTCCTTCCTTCCTTCCTTCCTTTTCATTTCTTCTTTCTTCATTCATTCAGTTTTGAGGCAGTCTTTCTATACATAACCCTAGTTTTCCTGGAACTCTCTATGTAGACCAGGCTAGCCTTGAACTCTCAGAGATCCACCGAATTTGCCTCCTTGTGCTGATATTAAAGGCATGCTCCATAATGGCCCATCTGAAAATATTTTTCAAATCAGGAAGATTTGATAATCCCAGATAATTAAGAAGAGTTTAAGATAGATGTCATCTTAATTCTGTCACCTGACTTCCTCAGGAGACAGAGCACTGACATCCAAGATCTCAAAGAGCTATGCGTACCTGGTATAGTAGTTTATGCCTGTAATCCCAGTAACGGGGAGAAGGATGCAGAAGACCCAGAAATCAAAGCCAATCTTTTCTATTCCATGAATTTGAAGCCAGATTGGGTTCTATGAGACCCTGTCACATAGCAAGAGCTATGCTAGTTCTGTCCTGTCATCTACAGGAGGTCAAAGGGCAATGTCCACCCTGGAATTTTCCCCAGACAAGATAATTTGTACTAGGTCACGGAAGAGGGGACACAGATAATGAAGAACACTTTAAGTGATATTTGTAGATGACACAATGTGTGGAACAGATCACATATAGGACACTAGGGAAGATGTGGGAGACATGCTACAAGGATCACCATAGCCAATGGTGATCTCTGTTCCATGACAGCATCTAACAGTGATGCACAGAATATTACACCCTTTCTATATTGGAGTAGCTGAAATAAAAAAAAAATTATTCATCGGCCTAAGCTCATGAACTCAGTGGCAGCTTCATAAAATAATCACTAGCATTTTCTTCCCACATCTTCTTTATGTCCAAGAGTTGCTGGTCATAGCAAGTTTGACATTTTTTCCCTTTCAGATCCTGCAGCCACCAAGTTAAGGATGCTATCAAATGGAAATTCATTACAAAAGAAACACACAAATAAAAGGAAAACACCACCAGTAACTCCAAGTCATATTCCACCCATGCACTATTGTGATTTGTTACTCTTGCAGAGAATCCTTAGTGCTTAAGGATTCTCATAGTTGTGTGACAATCACTCAGACAGGCAGTTGGACTCCTAGTGGTCCCCCAAAACTGTTTTTATATGTTCCTCTACCTCTAGCTCTCCTTATTTTACACGAGAAATGTTAATTCATAAACAACATTCATATAAATGAAAAATAAATATCAAATTAATTAAGAGTAAATACAAGAGTACGTGAAGAACTTTTCCCGTATCAAGTTGATTTTCTTTCCATTTTAGAAAGAGTTGTTCTGCTGAAAACATATTTTAAATGAATTTTTATTGACTAATTTATAACCTGTTTCCAAATACCCCTAAATACAGTTACAATGTCAATGCCTTTATCTGCTCATTCCATCTCTTCATTCACAGTTAGTGTTGCTAACTTTAATGTTAACTTCTGTTTCCCACAATCCATGCAATACCATAGTTTTCAAACACAGGAAATAAGCCAAAAGAGTATTTTTTAAAAAAAATGTATTTTGAGAGCAAGATCACATGAAATCATAGCAAAGTATCCTTTTATTCTGGAGAGTAATGAGTGTGAGAAATTCTTGCAGCCTGGGGCAGTGCACTTGACAGCTTTAACCAATCTCTGGCAATTGTCATTCTGCTTTCAGTTTCTATGTGTTAGGCATTTTAGGTCTGACATAGAAGTAAAATCACACAAAGTTTATTTGTCTGTGTCTGGATTCTTTCACTTGGCATTACATTCTATAGTTTCATCCATATGTTTAGATGGAAATTTGAAGGGTTTCCGTCTTGGTTAAATATTAGTTCTCTGAGAATTTTCTAAGATCTGTTTTGATTTTAACCTTATCCTCTTCCATAACTCTTCCCAGATCAGCATTCTGTTTTTTGACTCACCCTAATTTGTATCCTCTTTGTACCATCTGATAAATTATACTTAATTTCTATTGAATAAAATTATTATAAGCTAACAATTTAAGACTGTTCTTTTTCATATTACTTGGACAAATCATTATGGACACATAATCAATTGTTCACACCTTCCAGGAAGCATAATAATAGCACAATGAAACTCTTTTTAACAAAGAAAAATAATTTATATTTAAATCCATTGTGCATATAAATGTTCTCAGTAATTCACATATTTTGAAGTCTTACCATTTTGATGCTACATAGTTGTAATAAAGAATACAATTACTCTCATTTATTTCACTTCCTAGAAAATCATTTTCATTTCCCCATATTTTATTACACATTATCTCTTTTACATCACATAGTAATCAGCAAAATACTGTCCAATTAACATAAATTTTTGTGATCTTATTTGTCTTGGACACGATATTTAAGTTTTCTCTTTCTAACATGCCTGCATGAATTATTACTTAGTATATGAAAGATAGTTTCTCTGGGTACATTGATCACAACCCTACTCAAAATGTATTGCTATAACTTGTCAGCATTTGATACCCTCTGAGTAGAATTTTGACTGAGAAAGGAGGGATTAATATATTTTCATACTAAATTATGTTTTTCTGCATTCCACTACCTGTCTGTGCATTCTGAGAGAGAAGTAAAACCATGCTTAATGAATTAAGAAGACATACAGATGCATATTTTAGTAACTGCGCACAATGGATAGGTTGTATGGCTTTGGAAATCCAACCCTGCTTCCCCTGGATATTAAACACTGTTACCAGTCCTACTAAGAGAGATTAATAATATCAAAAGCAATAGAGCCCCACAAGGGCTCACCCTAGGCATTGATTCTGCCCTTGTTGAAAAAAATCTCTAGAACTTATTTCCCAGCCTAACCTTCACATGTTACCTATTGTGCATAACCCCCCTACCCTGCTAGCTCTGGCAAACATTCTTCTGTATATATTATGTTTAGGCATTTTCAGTTATGATATATAAGTGAAATCATCTGAGGTTTGCCAGTCTGGGTCTGGCTGCTTTTACTTGGAATTTCAACCTATATTTTCAGCAACATTTTTGCAATAACAAACTTTCTTCTTAATTTTTTAATAGTAGTTCTTTGAGAATGCCCTAACAGTATATTCTGACTATCTTCACTCCTCTCTTGCAACTCTCCCCAGACATCTTCCTTCCTCCTGCACCCAAGTTTGTGCCCTCATTTACAAAAACCAAGTCCTATCTGTCCTTCCCATCCACTTGTGGATATGTACCCTTCTAGTGGAGCCCGGGTAACCTACAAAAGGCACACACACACTTGCAACAACAACAACAGAATCGGACTCCCTGGCTCATCAACAGCTCCTTCTCTAGGGGTATAACTTCCTGCTCACCATCTGTGCCTGGAGCTTAAAGAGATCCAACACTCTCTTCTGATCTGACCTCCACAGACAAAAGACATGCAAGTGTACACAAACACACACAGACACACACAGACATGCACAAACACACAGACATACACACACATACACACACACACACAAACACGTATATATAATCCTCCCATACAGAAAAAAAAAATCAGGATGGAAACTAACAAAATAGAAACAAACAGTATAAAAACCAAAATAAATAAATACTTGTTTATTTAAAATGATTGCAAACCTTTTGCAAAATTAGCTAAAAGAACATCGATTTAATGACCTAAACCAATAACATTAGAGAACAATAAGGAGGGATTTAGACCGACAATTATGAAATTTGGAGAATCATGGGCCATATTTGAAAAGTCCATATTCCACCAAAGTGTAAAATATACAAATAATGGAGGAATTTTTAGAACTAAATAGTCTACCAAAACTAAATCTGAAAAAAAATAAATATCTTAAATAGACCTATGTATTCAATGATATGTTATTCCCAAGGCCAGACTGATTCAGTATAGGATTCCATCTGACCTTCACTGAACATAAAAACTCAAATTATTCCATAAAATAGAAAAAAGAAACATTTATAAATTATTATTATAATGCATTATTACCTTGATAGCCAAACAAGAAAGAGACCCAACTAAATGGAAAGTATATACTAATATCTCCAGGGATCCTAGGCACAGAAAATCTCAGTCAAAGAAGGTCAAAGTAAATTCAAGAATACACACATATACACACACACACACACACACACACACACACACACACACACACACACACACAAATATCCACTATTTCAAATCACGTTTATATCAGAGATGGTTCAACAAACATTTGTAAGTCAATAAATGTAATCAACCATATAAATGTGTTAAAGACAGAAACCACATAAACATGTCATCAAATGAAGAGAAGGTCTTTGCAAAACTGAATATCCCTTCATGCTAAAAGTCTCAGCGAGTCTAGAGATACATTGGACATACTTCAACATAATAAACCAAAATGATTCTTAACTACATTCCAAATGTGTATTCTTATATAAACCATGTATATACAGTCCTCACTTCTCATACAGGAAGCTTTTAAACACATGGAGAGAACTAGGGAGCAACCAATAAAAATGCAGAGTTGTAGAACCAAGTCCCTGTGGATAAATCGAACAAGCATATCCTCTCACCTGAGACTGAAAGAATACTTCAAGAAAGAGGTAGAAAGACTGTAAGACTCAGAGGATCAGGGAGTTTGCTGGAGATGATGTCTTCTAGTAATATCAGGAACTATACCCAAGTCTCATTAATATGAATGTCTAAACATGAGAACACTGAGATGAACATGGAGCATAAGAACACTTCTATACACATGGCAAAGTGAACACGGGGAGGGGATAGGGGATTTTCAGAGGGCAAACTAGGAAAGGGGATAACATTTGAAATAGAAATAAAGAAAATATCCAATTAAAAAAAGAAAAGTCAAAATGGAGAGAGAGAGAGAGAGAGAGAGAGAGAGAGAGAGAGAGAGAGAGGGAGAGAGAGAGAGAGAGAGAGAGAGAGAGAGAGAGAGAGAGAGAGAGCGCTGTGATGTTGGGTGACTGTCCTACCTCCCTATCACCTGGGGACACAGTGCTGGTGAAGGAGGAAAGGAAACTGATTTTCCCTTTCCTTGCTAGGGATGAAACCTCTGATCTGTATTCCATATGCATTTTTTTTTTTGCGAAATTTTTCTCATGATTAGGTTCCTTCCACCCACATAATGAATTATGCTTTAACATTTCTTTCAATAAATGTCATCCTTCTAGTCTCGCTTTTAGAAGACTGTGTTTCTAGTCTCGCTTTTGGAAGGCAGGTGGCTGTGAGCTATCTAGGGCTGGAAGGATATTTCTCTGTGGCATTCTTTCTGAAGCCTGTCTTTATCCTGTGATAGTCTTTATAGAATCAACATTATACATGATGTGATATTAAATTATATTATTTTCATATCTTATAACTGAAAACATTTTAAAATAAATGAGATCTTTTTGGTCCATAACATACTATTTTTCATAAATAGTCTATGACCGCTAAAATTCTTGTGTAAGTTGTTCGATATAATATAAAGTTAGGTGAATCAGTATGTTGCATTTATATATTTGTGCACATATGTATGCATACATATTTGTAATAGTATTTAATAATAATGACAATAAAAGGGACCATCAATTAGAGAGTGAAAAGGCATTGGAGGAGTTGGATTGAGGCTATCTAGGAGGAACTGGAGGAAGGAAAGGGAGGGAGAAATGTCCTGTAATTTTAATTAAAATGTATTTAAAATATTTTGTCAGTTTATATAAGAAAAACTTTAAATCAGTTGGTTTTTAAGCTTACTTCTCTAAATCTTTACAATAAATTCAATGCTTAATTATTTTCTAAATTACAGTACAGCATCAAGTTCTCATTATAGACTGGTTCAATAACATGAGTATTATTTTTTCTAATGTATTAAAACTGTAGTGTGGGAAAACATTTCCTGTTAGTTTTGGTTTTATGCTAATGACTAATTTAA
This sequence comes from Mus musculus, assembly GCF_000001635.26. Lineage (NCBI taxonomy): Eukaryota > Metazoa > Chordata > Mammalia > Rodentia > Muridae > Mus > Mus musculus. Next base: position 86,314,887 of record NC_000084.6, read on the forward strand.
ACACAGACGCAATTCCCTGTAGTTTTATATCTATGTTTGATATCATGTATACATATATATATATATATATATATATATATATATATCATTGTTTATCTCCCTTTGATTAAGCTTATATACAGATGTGCAGAGTACATTTGTTCTATAAATCGTTCTTTTACTTAACCCAACATTTCAGTTATTTGCTTTTAATTGAAATGTCTGAAAATGTACCCAAAAAGGATTATTTATTTCAATAAGTGACACTGAAACATTTTAATTTATTTTACTATTTTATTATTTTGTTTGGTGGGGAAGAGATGAGCTTGTCTGCTTGTGTTCCAGTGTTCGAAGTCTGTGACTTGATAGCTAGAGTCTGAAAATTGTGAAATGTGTGGCATGTTTGGGCATACTCTTATTCTATTTGATGTGCAGAGCAACCTGCACTTAACTAAATGTAAAGACAGGAAATTACTGTAATCCCTCCAGTATGTGGCTATTGAGAGCTAAATAGAAAAGCAAAAATTTCTCAGAAGTTCTTCTCTTTCAGATTTTTACTACTAATAAAGATAGGCTAGTTCCAATTTGAAAGATATTTTGAACTTTTGCTTCACTTATCACAACATTGAAAAATTAAAATGAATATATTTTAGATTATGTATCTGAAATACATGAAGGACACAATAAACTAGATGTCCATAAACTAAATAATCAAATTAATAAATGAGGTACAGATCTAAACAGAGAAGTCTCCACAGATAACTCTTCAATGGCCCAGAAGCACTTGGGGGTCTTTTGGGATAGCATTGGAAATGTAAATGAGGAAAATACCTAATAAAAAATATATATATATAAAAAAGAAATGTTCAACCTCTGTAGAGAGAATCTCTTGGACAGTGTAAAGAAATGTCACCTGCCAATACAGGTTGACATATTGGACTATAATCTTAGGCAAGACATTGGGAGATTAGATTGAGGATTTTTTTTGTTTCTTTTTGTCTTCTTTCCTTCTTTCTCTCCTGTCTACTATTAGCAGGAAAAAGGGAAATATAGGGAAAATCTAGGAAAAATTGGTATAAAAGGTAGATAGTTTTCATCACTGTTAGTATTATATATAGTTTATTTTTGTAAGAGAAAGAGCCTTTTATTGGATTAAATGGGCAGAAATGGAGAGACAACCTCTTGTGTAATGTATGGGATCATTGTCTTCAATAAAATGCTGTTGTCCTATTAGCTTAGGCAGGAAATAGGGAGATGGAAATTCTGGCACAGAGAGAAGATTTCTGGAATAACAATATGCACAGGAGAGAGAGATTCACCCTGAACTCTGGAGGAGTTAATCCCATAAACCTAAGGAGAGGTAACTAACCATATGAAAGATATAGAATAATTTAAACAGGTTATATAAGTAATAAGCTACTTGGAGATCAAGCCAGTTTAGGGAAGAAGCATTTATTAAACATTAGTCTCAGGGTCATTATTCTGAGAAAAAAAAGTGTTCAGGGAGAAAAGTTTGGCTTGCATTTGGCATACCATAGTTGCTTCATAGAATCCAAGCGTAGAAAAGTCTCTGGTGAGAAGCACTGCAGCCAAAAACTACCTTAGTCATCAGGTTTAATTTAATGAAAACTAAAACAACTCTGGATTCCATGTTACATCCATGAGAATGGCTAAGATCAGAACCTCAAGAGACAACTCATGCTGGTGAAGTTTTGAATAGGAGCACTCTCCCATTGTTTGTGGGAATGCAAACTTTTACAAACAATTTGCAGATCAATTTGGTGGTTTCTTGAAAAAAAATGGGTATAGATCTAACTCAAGATCAAGGTATGCCATTCCTGGGCATATACTCAAAAGAAGGTATACCATACCACAAACACTTGCTCAAGTATGTCCATAGAAACTGGAAAAAAACTTAGAAGTCCCTCAACCAAAGAAGATATTTAAAAAATGTGGTAAATTTACACAATGGGATATTATTCAGTCATTTAAAAACAATGACATTATGAGATTTGCGTGCAAAAGGATGGGCCTAGAAAAAATAATCCTGACTATGGTAGCCTAGACTCAGAAAGACAAACAAGGAATGCACTCATGTGTAAGTGGAGATTACTCTTTTTTTTTTATTACGTATTTTCCTCATTTACATTTCCAATGCTATCCCAAAAGTCTCCCACACCCTCCCTCCCTCCCCACTCCCCTACGCACCCATTCCCATTTTTGGCCCTGGTGTTCCCCTGTACTGGGGCATATAAAGTTTGCCTGTCCCAATGGGCCTCTCTTTCCAGTGATGGCCGACTAGGCCATCTTTTGATACATATGCAGCTAGAGTCAAGAGCTCCGGGGTACTGGTTAGTTCATAATGTTGTTCCACCTATAGGGTTGCAGATCCCTTTAGCTCCTTGGGTACTTTCTCTAGCTCCTCCATTGGGAGCCCTGTGATCCATCCATTAGGTGACTGTGAGCATCCACTTCTGTGCTTGCTAGGCCCCAGCATAGTCTCACAAGAGACAGCTATATCACGGTCCTTGCAACAAACGCTTGCTAGTGTATGCAATGGTGTCATCGTTTGGAGGCTAATTATGGGATGGATCCCTGGATATGCCAGTTTCTTGATGGTCCATCCTTTTGTCTCAGCTCCAAACTTTGTCTCTGTAACTTCTTCCATGAGTGATTGTTTCCAATCCTAAGAAGGGGCAAAGTGTCCAAACTTTGGTCTTCGTTCTTCTTCAGTTTCATGTGTTTTGCAAATTGTACCTTATATCTCGCTATACTAAGTTTCTGGGCTAATATCCACTTATCTGTGAGTACATATTATTTGAGTTCTTTTGTGATTGTGTTACCTCACTCAGGATGATGCCCTCCAGGTCCAACCATTTGCCTAGGAATTTCATAAATTCATTCTTTTTAATAGCTGAGTAGTACTCCATTGTGTAAATGCACCACATTTTTTGTATCCATTCCTCTGTTGAGGGGCATCTGGGTTCTAGGATAACCATGCTACAAACAATAGATCCAAAGAAGCTAAGTCACAAAAAGGGCATCAGGGAGACTCTTGAATCTCACTGAAAAGGGGAAATATATTAGACATCCGGGGTAGATGGATGGAGGGGAGTGGTTGTAGGAGAGAACGAGATTGGAAATAGGAGTGATGAGGTGTGGGAAGTACAGAGGGAGAGGAAACAGAGGAAAATATTGATTGGGGTATGCATTCCTGGGATGCACTAGAAGGCTAAGACAATGAAACCTCCCAGGAGTATATGAGAGTGACAGTATCTAAGAGTCCTAACAATGGGGGTGGGGGGTGCCGAGTTGGGTATGGATCCTGAACCAGATAAGTCCTGTGTCCAGGCAAGACTTCCAATGAAGCCACAAAAGCTTAGTCCTACAATTTGTCCTGCTTATGGGGGTAAACACTGGAGAAGAATTTGAGGGAAGCACTAAAGAATGATGGGCCCAGCTTGAGACCCAGGCCATGGGAAAAAAGCCCAGACCAGACACTAATTCATGAAATTCTGCTACACTTGCAGACAGGAGCCTAGCATTATTGTCATCAGAGAGGCTCCACTCAGCAGTGATGGAAACTGATTCAGAGACCCTCAGCCAAACATCAAGTGGAGCTTGGGGAACCCTGTGGAAGAGGAGACAGAAGGATTGAAGAAGTCTGAGAGGTTAAGGACATCACAAGAAAACCCACAGAATCAACAAAGCTGGGCCCATATAGGCTCATAGAGATTGGCCTTCCAATCAGAGAGCACACAAGAGATGGACCTAGGCCCTCTGCACATATATAACAGTTGTACTGTTGGGTTTTCATCTGGGACTTGAAAAGCAGAAGCAGGGGCTGCCTCTGATTACATTGCCTCCCTTTCCCCTAAGTGGGCTGCCTTGTCTAGCCTCAGTAGGAGTAAGTAGATGGGCCCAGTCTTACTGTTCTTTGATATGGCCAATGCTGATTGATATCCATGAGAAGCTTCCCTTTCTTTGAAGATGAGTGGAGGAGAGGGGGTGGGAAGGAAAAGGAAGAGAATAGATGGAAAAGGAAGAGGGAGAATAGATCTGCACTCACTGTGAGCAGAGAGAAGAACAAGGGCTGTTACTTTATAGCTATCTGTTATTTTCCAGGGACAAGTGAGAGCTCCTGATACATTTTTTTCCCTCCCCACCCTGCAATACTCTTTTGTGCTCTTCTGCTCCCCATAAGGACTTCTCTGTGTGCCTTTCCAAGATTGGCTGTACCTACAGGCCTACTGCTGGCTGGATGGCTGTGTCTATAACTTATTTACAATATATAGACAATAGTTTTTCAATGGCTGCAGATTTGTTTTGGACGTTTAGTGTTAAATGATCTATACTGGTAGCAATAATGAGGACTGTACAAAATAAAGATTAAAATGCTGATCATGTTGGCACACATTGAGATGTCTCACATCCAGGGCACTGTACTGACAAAGCCAGTTTTAACAGATGTTAGTGAGTTCCCATTTGTGATTGTAGCACTTCATTTTCTGTTATTCATGCCTTCTCAAAATATGAATAAAACGTTTTTTGTCTAGTGATAGATCATTAGCATTTTAGTTGGCACTGGGATAATCAGCCATGAGAGAAAAATGATCCTGCTGGTGACTTGCCCAGTCAGTTATGCTTGTTTTCCATAGACATGAGTTGATAACAGGCAGGCCATCTTATAAACCTTTTAAAATAAAGGAATCCTGCAGTGCCCCAGATAACACAGATCTTTTTCTTAATTTATTATTGGTATTTTGATATTTAAGTCTTCAAATAATAGATAATGGTGGTGGTTTCAATAGGCATGGCCCCCATGTATTCATCTGTTGGAGTGTTTTGCCTAAGGATCTGTTAGGATGTGCACCCTTATTGGAGGAGGTATAGCCTTATTAGAGGAAGCAAATCACTGTGGAGACAGGACTTTGAGGTCATGTATATTCCATGTATGCCAATGGGACACACAGCCTTCTTTTGGTGCCTGCTGATTAAGATGTAGCACTCTCAGCTCTTACAGTACCACATCTGCCTGTACATGGCCATGCTTCTCACCATGCTGATAATGGACTAAAGTTCTGTAGCTATAATTCAGCTCCAATTAAATGTTTTCCTTAATAAGAGTAGCCTTGGTCATGGTGTCCCTTCACAGTGATAAGATCCTAACTAACTGATGTTCGTTACTGTGAAGTGTCTCTCACAGACTCCTGTGCTTGAACACTTGTCCTCAGTTGGTAGGGTTGATGTGGAAGTTGGTTGAATCTCTGCTGTTGCTGACTCATGTTCTGCTCCACATAAGTTCTGTACAGGCTCACACAGCTTCAGGTAGAGCTGTTCAGTTCATAGCAGCTCTTTCTTGTCTGCTGTAGCAGAACTTCAGGCTACTTTATGGGTTCATATTTCTACCACACTTCTATATCCTTATCCCTTACAACCCACCCTAGAGTGGAAATGGGGTGTCAATATCAATACCGTGTGGCTATTTCCTGCTGATTAGGGACATTTAGTTCCTTAGGGAAATTTTGATTTTTGATAGTCAGGATATCTCCATGAACCATCAACCAGCAACCAGCAACATTCAACCATCAACCAGCAACCAGCAACAATCAGCCAGCAACCAGCAACCAGCAACCAGCAACCAGCAACCAGTAACCAGCAACAATCAGCCAGCAACCAGCAACCAGCAACCAGCAACCAGCAACCAGCAACCAGCAACCAGCAACCAGCAACCAGCAACCAGCAACCAGCAACCAGCAACCAGTAAACAGCAAACAGCAAACAGAAAACAGCAATAGTTGTAGAAGCAGCAGCAGCAGCAGGAGGAGCAGCAATAGTGGCTGTCCTCCTTTCTGTGCTCTTGCATGTATATACCCTCTCAGAAATCCCCAGAATTCCAATGTCATACACTTGCAGAAACTATCTGAAGTTGGCAAAACAACACCCCTTCAAGAGCATGAAGCAAATCACAGTCTGCTTTTGTGTTCTGGTTTCTATAAGAAGCCATGAGAAGCAAGGCCATAAGCAGCAGTCCTCCATGACCTTTGCATTATCCCCTGCCTCTAGATTCCTGCCCTATGTGTGTCCCTGTCCTGATTTCCTTCACTGATATAGCATGGTGTAGAAGTTTGAAGTTAAGTAAACCCTGTCCTCTCCAACGTGGTTTGGTCATTTTTAAAATTTAATTTAATTTAATTTAATTTTTATTTTTCAATCAATAGAAACCCTAAGACATGAACCAAAACTATTTTATGCTGTTATTTTTCCTAAGTGCTCCAAAGAAAAATTTAATTCCTTCTCTGTGTGTTTCAAATACATTGTATTTTGTTGCCTACAAAGAAAATGAGAGATATGTTATTTACATATACTCACATTATTTGGGATGAGGTACCATTGTTTTACTATTTTTCACACTTCTACATGGATAACTCTTGTGTTTTGAGGACCCAGAACACAAAATATTTGAAAATTGGAGGATTTTTATTATATTCATAAAATTAGTGAGAATTTTGCATTGTACCAATGATTTATTCCATCCATTGGACATTAATATCTTCTCTCACCATGCTTTTGAGAAGAATGCTACACTAGTTCAGTGCCAGCACAATCAGGTATTATTCACGTGATGATCATTAGTCTCTAAAAGTATGATTTAGGTGATTTGTGGGGTCAGTTGTACATTTATTTTACAGACTTTTTGGTGGACTTACTTAGGTTGAAATTAATTTTAGACACACTGAGTATATTAAACTCTATTAAAATTTAATACTAACTATATATTCATGTACAAGTCTACAATTCAGTATGATTTACGGTCAATTATAACAGGAAATTAGCCACAGTATTTTGCTTTTGAGAAGCTAACAGAATCATTTTTTAAAATCTAACATAAAATATTTTAGTGCTTACTTAAGCAGCATGGAAATTGCACAATAATATCCCCCAAAAAGTTCTTGATTATTATAATTCAGTAAACTTGAAATTTTAAGTGAGTGATCTTTTAGTCTAATGAATGTAATATTGAAATATATTTCAATTATGCTCTTGATTTTTTTTTTTTGCAATTTTAAGTGTGAGTGTCTGTGTCCATGAATGTGTGTGCACTATTGCCACATGAGTAGGGATGCACCTGGAATCACAAGTAGGTCTTGAATCCCCTGGAGCGGGACATCAGGTGTTTGTAGGTCAACTGCTATGATAATAGGAAATGAACTCCAGTAATCTGGAAGAGTGGTCAGCCCTCTTAATCCCAGTCCCTCCATAAAATTATTGTTAAAAGGGTCTGAGTAAGCTAGATACTATTTGTCACCAAATATGAGGTACATCTTGGAACTAATAATAATTTGAACATACTGATATTAAAAAGTGACTCTAGTTTAATATGGTAGAAAAGAGGTAGATAGGTCATCTGATTAAGGATGGGCATTGTGCTGTTTTTATTTATTTATTTATTTATTTATTTCTTCTTTCAGTTACATACAAATAGGTTATTACTTGTGGCATTTCTATGTGCATGTGGAGTGTTATGTATTTTTATGTAGAACCATAACTTATTTTGTCATATTGCTGATTAGTTTCTTTTTCCCAAATAACCTCCTCTATCACTTCTATTTAAGTATCTCCCATTCTTCTCTTCTGTTCTTCTCCCTATGTGCTCTTTCTACCCTCTCACAGTTCCCTTTCTACTTCCACCCTAAACACATGTAGACACACATGTACACCCACACATGTACACCCACACATGTACATATATATGTGCATCTACATAAATTGTAATCTGAAATCTATTTATGAAAGAGAATATGCAGAATTTATCTTTCTGAACCTGATCACTTTCTCTAACATTATGAACTCTACCTCTATCCATTTTCCCACAAAGCTTATAATTTCTTCTTTTCGGATGATGAAAATTTCCCGTGTGACTGCTTTCAATGCTAATGAGGAACTGTAGTTAGAATAAGACTTTTCCTCATTCCACTGACTGTGAATCAGTGGGAATCTTCTGGAATCCTTGCTAATGGTTATGTTGTTATGGAGCAATGGCTGACACTGAAAAGGTTCTGATTTTTCTCTTGCTGATTCAGTTGGAAAGTGAGTTTTGTAGCATCCCAGATAATTGGCTACTGAACTCTCACTCATAACCCCCTTCTACATTTAGCCATAAAGTAGAAAGTAAAATTGAAGGTGAAGCTAGGTGTCTTATTTAGTCAGGGTTTCTATTCCTACACAAACATAATGACCAAGAAGCAAGCTGGGGAGGAAAGGGTTTATTCGGCTTACATTTCCACAGTGCTGTTCATCACCAAAGGAAGTCAGAACTGGAACTCACGCAGATCAGAAAGCAGGAGCTGATGCACAGGCCATGGAGGGTTGTTACTTACTGGCTTGCTTCCCCTGGCTTGGTCTCTTATAGAACCCCAGACTACCAGCCCAGGGATGGCACTAACCATAATGGGCCCTTGATCATCAACCAAGAAAATGCCCCACAGGTGGATCTCATGGAGTCACTTTCCCCAACTGAAGCTCCTTTCTCTGTGATAACTCCAGCCTGTGTCAAGTTGGCACACAAAACCAGCCAGTACACTAGGTTTTATTGAAAAATGAGGTTAGGTGTCAGGGAAATGAAAAAGAAACGTCATCTTATAGAAAGAATGTAATGTATTCAAAGATGTTGAGTCAACCATACTTGCTAAGAATGTCATGTAAATACATCAAGAGTTATGGACCAGTGGAAATAAATGCCAAGAGCAAACCAGCCAAACTCAAGATCAAGTACTCTCTGAGGGATCACACATCATTCACAGTGACCTATATTGAAGGTGTCCTTTCCTTTGGTAGACAGAATACATTATAAAAACACAGCCCTTGTAAAGGAGATCTGTTTCAGTCACTCTGTTACAAAGCTGAGACCTGTGCTGTGAAGTGCACTAGTCTCAACAAATAGAACTGAGTACTTTCCAAAGAAAAATTAAAAAAATATTTGGAAAAATAAAAATGATTCAATTGAAGGAAGTAAATACGGAATGAGTGGTGAGATTCAGGTAAATATTTCATGATAGCATTAACTGTAATACTAGCTCAAATTTATTTCACACTTATCACACATCCCTGCTATTATCTAAGTGTGTTCTTATTAAATTTGTATAGTCATAAACATTCATGACCTATTTTTATTAATAGTTCTGTTTGTAGATAAAGGAGCTGAAACAAGGATCTTAATTAATATACTAAATTGACATAGCTCACATCAGTATGACCAAGGACGATTATTCTAATTGGGGGAAAAAGAAACCTTAACAATAATTTAGAGTCAGTAGATCACTTCCTCGGTCGTATATATGTCTTCAGAAAAGTGCTATGGTTAGTAAAACGTGTTACAAAGTAGCAATATTTTGAATATGGAAGACATTCTGTGGAGAAAGTCAAATGAAATTAAAAGTTCAAAATGACTTCAATGGCTATAGGATGACATTGACACCTGTGATTTATATCATGTGTGAAATCAAGTACTTGTAGTTCATATGTTTGATATTTATAAAACCCAAGACTCCAGTTGAAATACAAGAGCAAACACAGGAACTTTGACGGACAACAGCATAATTAAAACTTACATTTCTAGAAGACAGGAGGAAAAGGAGTTTCTCCAGCCCTAAGGAATCTTCCAGAATCGGTTTAATAGCTCATGAGTGCAGACTTTCCATCTAAGCTTACATGATTGTTTTTCTGCCACCTTCCTATCACATGGAAGAAAATAAGTCCGCTTCAGATTTGTCCCATATAGTTAGATGTCAGAAGCAACCCTCAAGATGTCATTAGCACAATCAATCACTCATCTGGTTATTTGGTTGCATGGTCTGAGGTATTAACACACAGTGATAATAATGAAGGTTTTATACCACAAAGGGTACATTGTAAACAGTTGGCCTTCTCATCTCTTGAAACTATGTCTTGAGAACTTTGATCTTCCCAAGAATAAGGCATGACTGCAGATGAGACATGTGAGCAGATGATAGTCTAGAAAAAAACAAACAAACAAACAAAAAGACCCAGGAGACTTATTCTCCTTTTCATTTCCACTTAACTTCAACAGTTGTAAGTCACTTATAAAAAGTATCTGGCAGGATGTCTTCCAAGATCGTTAAGAGCTTTATGATGTCTGTGGCCTGGAAAGACACTAGGATGGAATTCCAAGTTCACAGCTCTAAAACAGTTACGCAGAAAGAGCAACCCATGAAAAGCCAGATGCTGCTCGTCTGCTGGACCTTCCTTGTCGTTAGTACTGAACGCATTCAGCATTCTCCTTCATCCCTACTGTCCAGAGTAGCAGAGCTATTTAATTCCCTTGATGTTGTAATTACAAAAGGAGTGAATTGATTGCCAGCATTGAAAAGCTTAGGCTGGCATAGTTCATTCAACACTCTCTCACAGCAAAATCCCCAGCATGTGAGTATGACACCTAAGAGCTAGAAGGACGCCCTCAGAGCAAGAATGCTAGACCAGCAGCACCAACAGCACCAGAAATGGGCTTCAAGGTAGATTCTTGGCCCAAGAAAATGGGTAAATTGGAACTTCTGCTGTGTACAGTGTATTGTGCATTTATTATGCCTCTCTAGTAATAGTGACTCTCTAGCAGGAGGGATACAACTGCTCAGTGGCCCATACCTGCATATTGGTGTCATTCCCGCCAAAATTCCATCTGGTTCTGATCTTGCTTTGAGCGTGGCACCTGCTGTATCACATGGATGAAGTAGACAGTGGCCAATAAGAAAATATTTTGATGGAGAGATAGACATAAACACTTCACAAAATGTACAAATTATTTCCAGTACATTAAACTCAGTGGAATACTAAAGATGGAAGTGCCATACTTTCAGAGAATAGGCATGATGTTAGCCATCTAACAGTGGATTATCCGTGGCATGAGGAGGATTTAACCTAGAAGGTACTTTTGCTGAGTGCAACCATCCTCTGTTACCTATCATGCTTTCTATTGCTGTGATAAAGACCATGACCAACAGAAACTTGAAGAGAAATGGGATCATTTGGTTTTTACTTCCATACCACAGTATACCATTGATGGAAGCCAGAACAAAAATGCAAGGCAGGAAACTGGAGACAGGAACCAAAGAAGACACCATAGATAAGTGCCGATTCCTAGTTTACTCTTGGATTGCTTGTTCAGCCTGCTTTTTTATATACCAGCGAGAACCACCTGGCTGGGGTAACACAGTATCCACAGGAAGCTAGGATCGCCAATCTCAATTATTAATTTAAAAAATGTCTCGGGAAATGTAAACGAGGAAAATAACTAATAAAAAAAAAAAGAAAAAAAATGTCTCTCGGAGGCTTGCCCATGAGCCAATCTTATAAAAAAAAAAAAAAAAAAAAAAAAAAGCATATTGTCAATTGAGGTTCCGTCTTTCCAAACGATTCTAGCTTGTGTCTAGTTGACACAAAACTACTTGGGACACTACCCATTCTAAAGAAGTGACACTTCCTAAAACTGACTATGGAGAAGCTTCTCAGCCTGTCAGATGCATTTCTTAGAAATCAGTTGATGGCATGGGCTAAGATTCCAGGAGCAAAGATTTGAGTGTCTGATCCTGGAGGATAGGACTGACATTCTTACCCTTTCTCCATCAACTCCAAAAATTCACATCATGTGTTTGCCTTTTCCTGAGATGGCTTTCCTCAGTGTATTTGAACAGGGCTGTCTAGTCACAGACAATATAATCTCAAATGCTCTGAAATCCTATCTCCAAATAACAAAATGTGGATGGGTCAAAATAAGGGAGAATAAGTCATTACAAATTTAGCTTATGGAATGTTTGTAGATAGATTTTTAATATTTACATGATCATTGTAAAGAATACCAACTCAATTAAAGTCATTAATATTTGGGATATACAAGATATACTGCTTAGGATATACAAATGTATAAATTACTATTTAAGATATACTAATGAATATCTGCAGTGTTTATTACCTGAAAGAAATTATAGTCCATTTTCATAACAGATAACACTTCTCTTCTTCATTCTATCACTTACCAATATCTGAACTAATTGATCTTTACATCTAGATGTATGAGCTTAACAAAGAAGGATTTATGCGTGTTTGTACATGGTGATTTGGTGCTTGTCAAACTATGTGAATATAGTAACTACTAAATAATATGACTGAAAGTATGTATAAATTAATTCCTTTGCTATTTTATCTGTTCTTTTCTCATATAATACATCCCTCTCTCTACTCCTCCCAGGCCTGCTCCAATTTGTCTTTCCCAAGATCCACTCTCTTCTCTGTTTTCCTTAGAAAAGAACAGGCCTCCCAGGATACCAACCAAACATGGCAAAACAAGTTACAATAAGAATAAGTACACACCTTCATATTAAAGCTGGATGAGGCAACCCAGTAGAAACAGGTTCCAACAGAGAGCAAAGGAGTCAGAGACAACTCCTGTTCCCACTGTTAAGAGTCCCACAAGGAAACCAAGCTACACAACCATGTTATTGATCATCAATACATATTGTAAATGTAATTATTCATTTAAACAGATTAAGTTATTTGATTTGAATAACAGTACATCCACACTTAGTCTTCTGTGATGAAGACTAAGGATGCCTTACTATGAGAACCATAACAATCGTTCCTTTCCTTTCCAATTAAGGGTTTCAACTATATAAGGAAACCGCACTTTCCTGTTTCTATAACATACTTTTACTTAATATTCAGAAATATAAAATAAAAGATGAATGCATACAAAGCCACATGAAATTCGTGGAAAAGCAGTTGTTTACTGGGGAAAATCTGAATTTGAGATGATAAATGGAAAAAATCAGCAAGGCCAGTCAAAAGAGCTAACCAGGAGAAACCATGGAGACACAATGAGGTCCACATTTGCTTTATGGTCTCTCTGTTAGCAAGGCTATGCAAAAGCTAGAACAGAAATGTAGAGTGTTCAACAAGGCAAGGTAATTGTCAAGGACTCAGGCTTACTCAGTATAGAAAGCATAGGATGACATGCAGAGTCATGAGAGACATATAAGCTGTAGGTCAACAGGAGCAAGGGACATGAGAAGGATTTATTGAATAGTTATCAAAGCCTTTTACAGTACGACAATTAATAAAGCAGAGTAAAATCCCATGTATATACAATATAAGCAAAATAAAAATCATATTTTCAGGAAGAAAATATAGTCATTATTTCTAGTTTATGTCAGCAGGAAGGAGCAGGAAGTTAACCTTTGTTTCCTTCTTTCATATGCTGTGCAGGACACGCAGCTTCTTCCTGGCATTCATGTTCTGTTTGTCTTTTGTAAAAGAAAGTTGTTAATATCATTCCACAAGGGATTAAGGTTTGGGCAAAGCAGGAGAGATACCTTGATACTTTGAGGACTCCTCTCTGTTCCCAAAGCTATCAATCAATGAGCAAAGTGTGGTATTATACTCAGTATTACTGACTAAAGTTAGGGAACATCACATAGCATTTGGTTGAAGAAACTCTTGGACCTGTTTAATTGACTGGCTTGAAATAGTCCTTAACCATCTTGCCACTGGAGAAGCATTGACTAGCTTCCACAATGAGGCTCCAGATGTCCAGAGGCCAACATTCTCTGTCACACTGTGAACATTTCATTCATGAATTATATTTCCTTGGAGAAACTTCGACATTCTTCTCGATGCTAAAGCCTTCAATTAAATCAGAACACTGTTTTTAATTTGCAGGTGCAGCAATCTTGACAACAATATTTATTCTCTGTTTCATCTGAATTGAGACTCTTTAGTTGTCTGCAGAAGAATAATTTGAATGTATTTTAAAATCATTTCAGCCTAGGCAAGTAGCAATCACACCCCATTGATGTGTTGAATAAACTAGAGAATCTCTCATGAATCCAAACTTGTGAGGGTCTTGCAGACAGACCCTCAGAGGAGAGCCTCTCATGAGGGGCAATTCAAGACAAATCAACAGAGAACATCTGCCAATCAGAGTTTACTTCTCTTTGAGTTTCTTTCATTTTAATTTCAACAACCAGCCATTGCAAATCAAAGTGTATGCTATATTATTTCTACAGGTAGATAGAGATTCAGTGTGCCCACTGTGGAGCAATATTTAAGAAGTAATAATTTAGATCATTGTTAGTAAAGGCGAAGTAAAAACACCTTGCAGGTAATTTGTATTTTCCCCAAAGTAGAGACTTGAGACAGGAAAAAAAATGTTTTGTAATCATTCTTTATTAGGGTTGAATGTTTACTGTGAACATTGGTGGCTCTTTATTGATCTCTCTCAAAACCATTCTAAAACTCACTCTCTCTGAAATTTTACCTCATAAAGAAATGTACTACAGGGAGGCACCAATGTAGCTGGAGTTCTGTATTATTATAGTGCAAATTACTGCATTCTGGTGTTAAATTTACAGGTTGCCTTTATTTGAATATTAAGTTTCAGAATTAATATTGAAAATGATTCTTTAAATCTGTGGAGGAAAACCAGATTAAGCAACAAATATTGTGATAACCATTTAGTGAAAGTAATGATATTTAACAAGTTTTCAGCCTTTAAGAAAATAACTTCCAGATATCACTGATTCAAATAAGCTTAATCATCAAATGCTGGAAGAAAATCTGTCATTAAAAGGGTTGGAATATAATAGACTTTTTTAATTTTTATTTTTTAAAATTAGGTATTTTCTTCATTTACATTTCAAAGGTTATCCCAAAAGTCTCCCATACCTCCCCCCCCACTCCCCTACCCACCCACTCCCACTTCTTGGGCCCTGACATTCCCCTGTACTGGGGCATATAAAGCTTGCAAGACCAAAGGACCTCTCTTTCCAATGATGGCTGACTAGGCCATCTTCTGCTACATACACAGCTAGAGACATGAGCTCCGGGGGTATTGGTTAGTTCATATTGTTGTTCCACCTATAGGGTTGCAGACCCCTTTAGCTCCTTGGGAATTTTCTCTAGCTCCTCCATTGGGTCCCTGTGTTCCATCCAATAGCTGACTGTGAGCATCTACTCCTGTGTTTGCCAGGCACCGACATAGCCTCACAAGAGACAGCTATATCAGGATCCTTTCAGCAACTATTCCACAAAATAGAAACAGAAGGTACTCTACCCAATTCATTCTATGAAGCCACAATTACTCTGATACCTAAACCGCATAAAGACCCAACAAAGATAGAGAACTTCAGACCAATTTCCCTTATGAATATTGATGCAAAAATACTCAATAAAATTCTTGCTAACCAAATCCAAGAACACATTAAAACAATCATCCATCCTGACCTAGTAGGTTTCATTCCAGGGATGGAGAGATGGTTTAATCTTACCCGCGTTCTCGCGACCGGCCAGGAAAGACGCAACAAACTGGAATCTTCTGCGGCAAAAGCTTTATTGCTTACATCGTCAGGAGCAAGAGAGCAAGAGCAAGAGAGAGAACAAGAACAAGAAAGCAAGAGCAAGAAAAAGAACAAGAACAGAAAGCAAGAGTGCAAGAAAAAGAATGGCGAAACCCCGTCCCTTTTTCAGGAGAATTATCCTCCGCCTAGGACGTATTACTCCCTGATTGGCTGCAGCCCATCGGCTCAGTTGTCATCACGAGAAAGGCAGAACACGTGGCGGGAAAACTGCCCCTGCACGTGTGCAGATTATGTTTACTACTTAGAACACAGCTGTCAGCGCCATCTTATAATGGCAAATGTGAGGGCGGCTTCCTACAGTTTAATAGATTTATTTAAGCATGAAATAAATCAAAAATCATCTTAAAACATTTTAAATGTTTATTACCAAATATATCACAATTACCTAAATAATGAAAAATTAAAACACCCATACCATCTTTGTCTTAGTTAGGACTTCCATTGCTGTGACCATGGAACTCTTTCATACCATGACCAAGGCAACTCTTACAAAGGCCATTTAACAGGGCCTGGCTTGCAGGTTCAGAGGTTCAGCCCATTATCATCAAGGCAGGACGCATGATGCTAGAGTAGTTGAGAGCTTTACATCTTGTTCAGAAGGCAAGCAGGAGAAGAATGACTCCAAGGCAGCCGAGATGAGGGTCTTAAAGGTCATGCCCACAGTTCAGCACACACTTCCTCCAACAAGGCCACACCTATTCCAACAAGGCCACACCTTCTAAAGTGCTACTCACTGGACCAATAATTTTCAACACCACAGTCTTAGGGAATTGGATGAACTAGACCCCTTGAGAAATGTGTAATTTTGTTAGGTTTTTGCTGTTGTTTTGTTTTTGTTTTTCTTTTTCTTTTTTTTTTTTTTTTTTTTTTTACTTTTCTCAAACTCAGTAATGGCAACTAAGACAAACAAGCCATCGAAAGGCATGTATGAGTGTATGCATGTGTGTGCACGCACACACACACACAAGCACTCATGTACAATGGGGAACCAAGCAGAGGAATAAAGAAATTATGGAGTTCTCTATAATTGTAAATGATTTTTATACAACTTACAATGGTTATTCATGTCATAAGAAAAATAAAAAGGGGGTTATTTGATTTTCTGGAGTCCACCTTCTTGAGTTCTTTATATATATTGGGTATTAGTCCCCTATCTGATTTAGGATAGGTAAAGATCCTTTCCCAATGTGTTGGTGGCCTTTTTGTCTTATTGACGGTGTCTTTAGCCTTGCAGAAGCTTTGCAGTTTCATGAGGTCCCATTTGTCAATTCTCGATCTTACAGCACAAGCCATTGCTGTTCTATTCGGGAATTTTTCCCCTGTGCCCATATCTTCAAGGCTTTTTCCCCACTTTCTCCTCTATAAGTTTCACTGACTCTGGTTTTATGTGGAGTTCCTTGATACACTTAGATTTGACCTTAGTACAAGGAGATAGGAATGGATCGATTCGCATTCTTCTACATGATAACCGCCATTGTACCAGAAGTGGAGGCTCAGAGTCAGCTATTGGAAGGATCACAAGGCCCCCAATGGAGGAGCTAGAGACAGTACCCAAGGAGCTGAGGGGGTCTGCAACCCTATAGGTGGAACAACAATATGAACTAACCAGTACCCCCCAGAGCTCATGTCTCTAGCTGCATATGTATCAGAAGATGGCCTAGTCGGCCATCAGTGGAAAGAGAGGCCCATTGCTCTTGCAAACTTTATATGCCTTGGTACAGGGGAACGCCAGGGCCATGAAGTGGGAGTGGGTGGGTAGGGGAGTGGGAGGGGAGGGTATGGGGGACTTTTGGGATAGCATTGGAAATGTAAATGAAGAAAATACCTAATAATAATAATAAACAGAAAAATAAAAAGGACAGTTAGGTGCTATTGACAAAGATATACATGTTTGACTGGTAACGAAAGAGGCCATTTTATATGCAGTGTTATTAAGAGATAAAGTGTACATACACACGCACAGACACACCACACACACACACACACACACACGCACGCACGCACGCACGCACAGAGCCCTACCCCATAACCTTAACAAGATCACAAAACTCATTGATATGAAAAGAAAGTGTTCATTTTTTTTCATCATTTCACAGTTGACACACCACAGGTAGTATGTCTAAGTACAAATTATTGCATTCTAGTGTTAGCTGAATAAATTAGTTCAATGCCAACAGGTAATTTCCACCAGGTCTTTCAGGTCCTGTCTTTGTCAAAGAGTTGCTTTGTACATTACATTAAGATGTGTCTCTACTGCTGAAGGCGCCTTCTAATTGGTTAAAGTAAAAATCCAATGGCCTATACGAAAAGGCAGGATAATAAAATGGGACATCAGGCAGAGAGAGGAACTCTAAAAAAGAGTCAGGCTCTGGAGACTTGCCACAGAGAATTAGAGGAAGTCAGGCTTATGAAACTGAGGAGAGGTGAGCAGCCATATGGAAAAACTTAGATTAGTATAAGCAGGATATTTGAATTATGACCAAGTTGGGAGCAAGCCTAGCCTAAGACCTAGGAAGTAATAAAAATAAGCCTTCCTGTCATCATATGGGAACTGAGGCAGACATAGACATATACTTACAGGCTTAATCTACCTACTGATTTCTTGACCCTCAGGAGAGATGCTTTCCTACCCATGGGAATATCAGATCTCACTGTATACCCATTTCCTCTTAGATTATCGGAAGAAAAGCAGGTCCAAAGTTTAAAAACTCCTTTAAAGTCCCTGTTCAGTACTTTTCCCAGTCTCCTGGGTGAATGGGTAAATATGGGATTTAGAAATTTCAGGAATGACTAGAGTAGACACAGGTCTGGGTCAGGAGTACCAGCTGAGATTTTCTTCTCCTGATGCTAAGGTTAGTAAAAGGCCCAGAGTACAGGTTGCTTCTAGCGATGGAGAGTAACTTACAGGCTTCTGACCACCTGTCATCAGGGATAGTCACATATAACCATGACTTCTAAAGAGGAAGGAAAGATGAAAATATCAAAGAGCAGAAATCTTATGAAAAGATTATACTGACATAGTCTTTAGGCAGGTGACAGAAGACATTGGTACAAGGAGGCAATTAGAATATCAGAGTTTACGAAGATTCAAGTATAATCTCCATTGAAGATTTCCTGGATGTGGGTTTACTTTGTTATTGTTGGGGTTTGTTTGTGTAGAAATATTTTAGGTAATTTTAATGAACTGGTGACGAGAATTTAGGGCATGTGAATTTATGTGTGTATGTGTTTATCCACTCTTCAAAAGCACAGATCATACAAAATTTTTTAAATAGAAAATTTTCATAAATACAGACTTTTAAATTCATGATTCAATGAAACTAGAAATATATTTAAAATTGTCCCCAGAGAACTTGAGAGCTATAAACTAGAAGAAAACCCTTTCTTAGTAAATCCCATAGAATAAGAACAGCAAACTGATTCACAGAAGATATCCTGGTATATTTTCATATGTGTGTGTGATATATATATATATATATATATATATATATATATATATATTCAACTAGATTAAAGGACGCATAGAAGGAGGTGATGGAGAGCTCTTAGGAGGGTCTGGAGAGGGAAAGGGGAAGAAGGAAAGTGGCACAATTATATTTCAATTAAAATGGTTTTACTTTTGAGATTATAATATAATTGCAATATTTCTCCTTCCTAACCTGTTCTTTAAACTCTCCCATATCCCACTCTGTGTTCTTCACATTCATGGCCTGAGTTTTCACAAATTGTTATTACATCCAAATATTTTATGAAGAGAAAATTAATAGAAAATGATTAATCATTCAGAAAACAGTATAATGTCATAAATAAATGTAAAATAGAAACCTGGAAAAGCAAAAGAATGCATCCATCACCCACACATTCAGAATAATATAGCCATGTGCAAATGATCTTCCATATGTATCACATATGACATATCTCCTCATGCTGTATTTTTTAATAAAAAGACCAATGCGAAAGGATTGAAAAACCTCTAGTGAACTTAAGAACCAGGAAAAGAGAAAAAGCATGACTGAGATGCAGAACAATTAGTTACATTTACAGGAAATATTGAAAGTTAGTAAGGTAGGTCATATGAAATTTTTCATCACAGCCACTTATAATGGCGACTCAAAGAAGTCAAGTACATTACTGAAGTAACACAGAGTTAGAACGTTAAATCAGATTCACAAAAAAAAAAAAAAAAAAAAAAAAAAAAACAAAAAACAAAAAACAAAAAAAACCAAAAAACTGACATCGGGAAGTATTGCTCTTCCCGATTATAAAGACAGAAGTCGTCAGTGATGGAAAGACCCGGAAGCCACAGCTTCCCTTCCCGTGTCTGTCCTACCTTGGAGCACAGGTGGAGGTTGAATGAGCGCTCGAGTGGAATACATAGTGTTTGATTGAACAGCCACGCATTCCTGGGGAGATGTTTCTTTTTTCCTTTAATGCTGAGATTGTAATTTAATTAAAACATACCTACCCTTTCCCTTTCCTAATTCCAAAACCTTCCAAACATCCCTCCTGCCCTCTTCAAATTCATGGCTGCCATTTATATCAATAGTTATTGTATGCATACATGCATTTATACATACAAATATTTTACTAAATATAACCTGTTGATTCCATAAAACTTTCCTTTTTACATTTTTTACATTTTTACAATCTTTACATTTAGGTGGTTAACTGCTGTTAGCTAATGTAATATTTTTAGAGTCATGCCCTATCTACCATTAAAGTGCAGGTTTGTTTACTGTAGATAATCCTGGAAAACCCAGGTGTACCTTGTGTAAAGGTTACACTTTCCTTGATAAGAAAATCAGCTAACAGAGGAAGTTACTGTGTTTCAGTGATGACAATGGGTTGTTTCCAAGGTGATCACACACTCTTGCCTTGTTGTGGTTTGTTTGTTTATTTGTTGTTTTTTTTTTTTTTTTTTTTTTTTGCCTGTTGGTAGCAGAGGAATGAAATGCAGAACTTCATGTCCTTTGAGTTTAAGGAAATTTCAAAACATCCTGGACTTTCTGTCATTCATTATTTGGTTGAGCTGCAGAGACTCTAAGGAACTGGATTTTGTAAGATCACAACAGACACAAGAACACTGGCTAGGATGTTGCATAAGCAATAACTCATCACATGTATTTTATTGTGTATTCCTAAATCAGTTAATCTCTTCCTAGTTATTACTAATAGGATGCATAGAAAATGCTGATTTCTATCTGATTAGCTTGCCCATGATATGAACTCATCCAGTGGTGATGGATTATTCATTAGTACAACACAAAAATCAAAGGAACGGGGTATTTTCCATGCATAAAAAAATCCTCATTGAAAACATGATTATTTAGATATAGATTTTCTAGATCAAAGAGTTCTTGATCCTATAACTGAACAGATCCCAGAGAAATAAAATCAGGCAGAAAGTAATAAATAGGCTAGTGACCAGAGCCCTGGAGAACAGTCATTCCTGCATTTGACTATCATTCTTAATCCAGGCCCTCAGCTTTGTACAAAACATAGTTTGTCAGGCATTTAATGCTTCCCCATTTTCTCATTTTAATAATAACCTACACTGAAAATTCTCAGGTGAACGAGTGTAGTTTTAGATTATATACCCTAATAATCCACCCTTCTAATTACACAGGTGTATCCTCAGTTCTATGTTAATGGTTTATTTTATGGGTGTGAATGTCTGTATGTATGTATTTATAGCAAAAGAATCTGGTTTTCCCTTTTTGGGGGGAAAGGTGAGATGGGGGTATTACCTGAATGAAATTTGACTTTCTGCTTTTTAAAATCCAAGATGTCTTTAGAAAGGGATGAGAATCTGCACTGTGTTTCGGACTTAATTATGTGATCCTAGATGAATGCAATAACTTGTCATACTAATCACTTCTTAAATGGCATCGGGCAAAACTGATCACACCAAATTGTCCAGTGGCAAATTTCAACACAGGGTAAATTGTTCCATTAAGGAGCAGTGAAGATTTAGGATAGTTAAGCAGCCTCATTGACTTTTACTGATGTTGTCCCGGGAAGCCAACTTTTGGAAGGCGGTGCCTCTCCTCTCTGCCAGTCATGTCTGTGTATCTCCTCTTCTCATCCTGATCACAACCTGAGTGAAGTACAGTGCCATCTGGTCCCTCCATTTCAGAGTTAAAGTCAGGATAGAACATTTTCACATTAAATGGCTCATTGCACTTCTCATGCCCACAACTGAATCATAAAATATCTCTGTTTGGCTTTGTTGCCTAGAAACTTAAACCCAGAGTATATTTACATCCATAAGTATATATAACTTTATCAAAGAATCACATAAAATTTCATGAGAAGTATCTATTTACATAACTGTGATATAGATTTTGTGTATATATAATTTATATCCTTTGTATTTCTTGCTATATTTGCTCACTATAAATTAGTTACACAAAACATATTTATTCTCTACTGTAAAATGAAAGTCATTATAGATAAGCTTCATACTTTGAAACTTCTGTCCTTCTACAGCCATATATTAGATCAAAATTGTAACCTATGGTTTTCACAGGAATATAACTGACTCCCATGGATATGCAAACACTGAAATTATATAACATATTGAAGTATATTGTGACCATGATTTTAATAGCATTAGAATTCTGGCAGCAGAAATGAAAAATGATAATTAAGACAGTAGTTTTATCCTTTTTTATGATATTACATTCAGAGGTAAATAACTCAAGCCTAGTATAGCAACTTTATGACATTAAAGACCCCAAAGAAGAACCTGGCATGGTTTCCACCCACTAGTTCCTGCTCATTTCTATACCCATATACTGAAAGTTGTATCACTAATTATTGAACATTTTAATCATATGGTGCTCTGAGTGAGACACAACCCCCCCATCTCACTTATTTGAATACTTTGTCCCCATTTAGTGGAACTGTTGAGAAGGTATGAAACCTCTGGGAGGTGGAGGTTTGGTTTGCTGGGGGAAGTATGTCACTGGGAACAGACTTTGAGTCTCTTCAACCCATTCCCTTGTCCCAGGCCCGCTTCTCTAGATAGGTAAAATGCATGCTTCCTTAATGGCAGAGCTGCCTCAGACTGCTGCTGTTATGACTTCCCTGGCTGTTGACTTACCTTCCCTGCCAGGAGGAACTCCAGCTCTCTGAAACTATACAGGAAACAAAACTAAATAGCTCTTTTATCTTTACCTCACTGGTGATGGTGGTATTCTACCATGGTAACAGTGAATAAAACCAGCTAGAAGGGAAGGAAATAGTTGCATTCCACACTGCTCAACAGAAAGCTCCATTCATTCCACTCGATCACCTGAAGAGCATCCCCAGTGTTTCAGCATGTGCCCCTGGACAGACTACCTGCAAACAGGACAGGGAGCACAGTTCATTTGCTCATATACTGTGCTCCTCTCACAGAACTGTGATTGCTCCTCTTCTGCCTCATAGGCACAGCTTTCCTTGATTTTGAGAAACACTTAAATTATTTACTAAATGTGTGTGTATATTAGACACACACACACACACACACACACACACACACACACACAGGAACACACACATAATTCCTTTGGCAACTTTTAGAAACATGTTTAAAGTTCAAACTAATGGTGTGGTGAAGTTACAATTCCTTTGGTGTTGTGGGTCAGGACATGTGGGGACAATCTTTCTACCACACACACACACACACACACATTTCCATGGGAGAGCTTGATGTGCTCCACCCCACTTATACGTCTATATGCAAAACAGTTCATTTTGTTCAATTTGTTAATTCAACAGCAGTTTACAGCTTTAAATCCAAAAGTGTTAGAGAAATTTGCTCACACGTTTTAGTTACTTTTATTTTCATTTCTATATATTCAAACTCTCTTATATATTATATGACATGATATCTTAAAAGACTTCCATGAGCAATGAAAATATGAGCTTATAAATCCAAGAATCAGAGATGAAAAAGCTTATGACACTGCTTTTGTGTTACCCTTCCCAGACCTCCCAATCCTGCAGCATAAAGAGGTTTCCCTCAGTGAGTTCTTTTTTTTTTTTTTAACTTCAATTATAGTTTCTCATTTAAGAGGTAGTTGGACGATAAACAATGAATTATGAGTTACTGTGCTCCTTCTGGGATTTTTGTTTGTTTTTGTTT
Organism: Mus musculus; assembly: GCF_000001635.26. Classification (NCBI taxonomy): domain Eukaryota; kingdom Metazoa; phylum Chordata; class Mammalia; order Rodentia; family Muridae; genus Mus; species Mus musculus. Next base: position 86,338,422 of record NC_000084.6, read on the forward strand.
GTAGACTGTGACTTGTTATTTCACAGTGAATACATAACAAGACAACTTAGTCTTATTCCATGCCCAATAATAAAAGAGGTTATAAATAAGTATATGTTTACATTTTTTGCAGCTCCTAGTGGGAAGGCTCAGATCTGGAAATACTGAACTTACAATAGGGTAATAGGCAGTCAGACTTAACTAGGACCCATGTGTTATATTGTTGCAAACAGTCAGACTTAACTAGGACCCATGTGTTACATTGTGGCAAACAGTCAGACTTAAGGACCTGACTGTTACATTGTTGCAAACATTAGCAAGGAAGTAAATGAGGACAGTGCACTGCGGTGCTGAGGATACAGCTCCCTTCCATCATGTTTGCCTAGCACGCTAAAAGCCTTAGGTTTCTATTTACATTTTTATTTAATTTTTTTTTTACCTTATAGGCTTTTTGTATATGTATTATGGCTTCCTGTTTTATGTTTTTATGGGAAGCTCTGGGTTTTAATAAGTTGTGCTGGCAATAAGAACTTCAAAGACACACTGATTTCAATAGTTAAAAATTCCTTAGAATATTACAGTTAATTTTACTATGTGAAATCAATAAACATGCAAGTAATTCACAATGATGTAAAATGTATTAAATTTTAAAGGCCAATGCACAACTGCAGTTATTCATTTAGAGCCCTCATTTTGAGGCATTTCACTAAGATTGGAAAAGATCAAGCATGCTTGGAACTCCTATATCTGTAACATCTGAAATGATGCTTATTTCTGCCAACATGGAAAAGCTAGATTTTTATTGCTGTAATCTTCATATGTGTTATAAATTTGACATTTCCAGCATCTCTGTGATAACGATGGTTTTAGAGTTGAAAATTAATATCTGAATCCTATGTTTTTGATATGTTTATTTTTTTAAACGTAATCAATTTAAAATGGTGATGGGCTATTCACTGTATGATTATGTATTATCAGTGTAATTTAATGGCCTGAGTTTCTTAGCCTCTAAAAAAAATGATCAATAGTACACGTTCCTGAAACATCCAGCCTTCTAATCATTCTTGATAGCTCTACTTAGGGTGATTCATTTTTAATGTATAGTAATAATAAGTTAGTATAACAGTTAGGATTCCAGAAAGAAGCATATGAAACTTACAAAGAGTGAACCTGAGTTAAATACATATTTACAACATTGTGCACAGGCTACACATACAGTAATTATAAAATGAAACACAAATTCCTGTACATGAGGCTGCCCAAGATAAGGTGTGGCACTAAGCCAATTCAAAACACTATCTGAACAGAAAGAGGGGGGAAATGGTACATAAACCATTTTCTCTTTTCTCATTCCAATCCCCTCTTGGCTTTTGAATCAAGAAATCACAGAGCTAGAATGTCGTTTTGGGACAATCTAAAGAAGTCTTCCTCTAATGGAGAGTATAAGAGAGGAGCCCATCTGGGCATAGCAATGAGGAAAATCAACCACAGAACATGTGCTGACTTAGAGAATTAATCATGTCATATTGACTAGACATTCAAATAAAATCAAACCATTTAGGGTTTTCCAGAAGAAAAAGCTAGCATTGAAAATTACATTTTATATTAAGGCGACTATTTCCTATTAACTTGTATCCCCGTGCCTTGTCAACACAGTAATAATGGATCATAACAAAGATGACTGAAAGACAAATGAGAGATGGTACATTTTCATATGCAATTCTTGATAAAAATTAATTGGACAAGACAATTATTACAGAGTACATTTTCTTGCATTCTGATTCATTTGGGCACAATTTTGTAGGAAAATTATGTATGTTAAATATTCTCAAAACTTCATTCAATAACATTAAACTTGATTAGTAAGTAAAATTTCATTTTGGCCATTTTACTTCTGAGTGTTGCTTTAAAAAGTGTTCGGAATGGTTTGATTAAAGACAAATCGTTTATGTCCTTGCTTTTCATGGTAGATTTATTTTTTTAAGAGTTTTCTGTTTTAATGATTTGTATGTGCATATGTCTGCATGGAGTTATATGCATATGAGTACAGGTACCAGCAGAGACTGAAAGAAGACATCAGTTTCCCAGGAACTGGATTGTGAACTGGCAATGATGAGCTGCCTGACATGGGTCCTTCGCTTAACCCGTGACTCTTTTATTTTCTTTTTTTTTCCCCTTCTGGTTAAGACGTGACTACTTTCTCTGCAGGTGATCAGGTTTGCAGGGCTCTCTGAGATAAGTAACGTCAATATGGTGTCTCAGGATCATGTCATGGAAAAGCAGAGATTTGGAGACTTCCCAAATGATTGCTCTTGCTCTGTGGTTTCTGCTGGACTGGAGCAAGTCAACCTCTCAGGGCCTTCTAATAGCACTTGAGTGCCAATTCCGAGTGTTGATCGAGAGAGAACCTAGGTACCTATATAGAGCTGGGCGCTATCATACTAAAAGCAGTTCTCTGTTGATGACTCAACAGACTCAACCATACTCAGTCCTGGGATGGCACACTTTTTACCATAGTCTTTTTGACGAATTTTTGCTTATTTAATTGATATCTAGATATTTGGTCTTTCTCACATTGTTATTACTTCTTTAACTCCACTTAGAGTTTCCCAAAGGAGTTAGTCAGCATCATCTGTCAACTTGATAAAAAACCTGGAATCCACTGAGAAAAGCCAATGCCAAGTGATGAAACACCACTCAGATGGGTTGGCCGGTGGTATGTTTAAGGGGTATTTTCTTGTTTGCTCACTGAGACAGGAAAGCTAAGTCCACTCCAGGAATGTCATAGTCAGGTGGGCCAGAGCTATATAAGAGAGGTATCTGACTGGAGAGGAAGCCAGTAATCAGATTCCTCCATGATTTCTGCTTCATGCTTCTGCTTCCAGTTCCAGTTTTAGCTTTCCTTCTAATGGACTATAACCCATAAGATGAAATTGACCTTTTCCTCACTAAGTTGCTTGTGGTAGTGGTGTTTATTACATCAGCACAACAAGCAAACTAGGATTTGGCAGTATTTCACAACCATAAAGATTTTGTTCCCTAGGTTATAGTATAAAAAACTGATGAAATTTGCTTTTATACTTAGCTATTTTTCTTCCCTACTATTGCATAGAAATACGTTGAAAGTAAAGTAAACCCCTATAGTCTTATTATTATAAGAATATTTCTGGATAACTTTAATATTTCTATGATTACATTTGTTCATAATGTTCACCTATAGACAACAATGTTAACATTGCTGTGGAGATCACAGTGTGGCTGGGTGGGCAGTGTTCTAATTTCAGTATGGTATGTAACTCTATCCTCCACCAGCCTGTGAGGTAAGACTTTAATTAGGGAAAATAAAATGGCAGGTTTTCCACCCTTATCATATGAAGCCTCTAATGTGGATGTCTCCCTATGTACAGGGTCTTCTCTCTCTCTCTCTCTCTCTCTCTCTCTCTCTCTCTCTCTGTGTGTGTGTGTGTGTGTGTGTGTGTGTGTGTGTGTGTGTGTGCATGGTGTAGTTTTTAAAACATCACTTAGTGATATTTGGGTGCATGAAGAACCATGTATCATTCTGTAATCCATGAATTCACGAAGATAGTCACAGAATTAGAGGGAAGCTTTCAAAGTGCCTCCTGGAAGGGGTGGGTGGTTTCTGTGTGCAGAAACAGAAGATCAGGATGTGGGATCTCACAGAATTGTCTACTACCCCTCATTATTTACTGAACCTTCCACAAGTGCTTGTTGGTGAAGTTTCCGTGTAAGGACTATATTGCCTAACTCCTTTGGCTCCTGGATGATCTGTGTCTGCCTCCCACTGCCCCATAAATATTTCCCAAGCAGTTCCCCTTCCCTGCCTTGATATGTGCTGACTGCAGACCAGCTAAAGAGGATGGCAGCGAGTACATCAGCACAGAAAGCTGTATGAGTATTTTACAAAAGAGACAACTTCACTTCCTGGGTGTCAGTGTTTCTGGACTCGTGTTAAATAATAAAGCCTCAATTGTCTAAGTGGCTGTGATTTCAAGTTCCTTTAAAAGCAGCTACAGCGATGTGCTTTAATGCAGCAGCAAGTCCCAGCTGTGACAGGTAGAGAGCAAACAACTAAAACACTGTTTCATTTTCCTTTTCTTAGAGAAAAATATTCAAAATGGAAAAGTCAGGGCCAGCCTAACTGGAAATAAAATGAGGGTTTAAAGTACCCTACATCACACTTGCAATGATATAGACTATTTTCTACCTTCAGTTAAATTGTAACAAGTCAGTCAGGCAAAGAGCAGGAAAGCAGGATTCAAGAGAGAAAAGTAACAATGGTATTTAAGTAGATCATTCTTGCTTCAACTTCTAGTAATGCCTTGAAAATGAAAAGAAAGCCAGTTACACATAAAGGAATGTATCTATATGGACTATAAAATTACTTAAAATTCCTTGTACTTTCTCATCTACTGGGCATGCTAAACTCAGAGACATATGACTGTTCTTTTCAAAGCACACAACAGAGGAAGTCTCTACCCAAATTCTTAGGTAGAAGAGGGGGGAAGTCCAGCCCATGGTTCTTTTCATCTTTTGCTTTTTTATGCCCCACAAGTATCCGTTGGTAGTGCAGGATTATCTCTCACTACCTCACAAGACAGCTAAACTTGCTTCATTCTTGTCTCTCCTCTCTCTGTGATGCCTGTCAGCTTTGTCCTTTGGGGACCAGTCCTACTTTGTGCTAGAGATCTGCATCTCATTTTTCTTGCATCATTCAGGGTCTTTAGATGGCAGCACATTTTCTCTTAGCCAGCTAAGGAATTCTTAGAGTCAAAGACTGGCTCACCGTTTTTGTCCCCTTGGCCATACAACCCTTACTTCTATAAATGAAGCTTTGCTCAAGAGCAGATGCATTCCTTGTTCAGACAATCTCTGGTTTTAGGCTAGACAGTGTACAGCCAAGTATGCCGCTTATCCAAAAAGAGACTTTCATCAATGTCTCCATTGTATTTGTGAATTCTTATGGTGTGTGGATGCCTTCCTCCTCATACTGACTGTGCACATTGCTTCTTCAGCCTGCCTTCAACAAAAACAAATCTCTTCCCATTTCCTCTGCAGCTTCTCTATAATTTCAAATTCCTTGCTTGACAATATATAAAGGATCTCCAGCTTTCAGAATCTCCACTCCTTAAACTTGAATATTAAGCCATAGACTAAAAGACAGTATATATATTTTCCTCCAGAGAGTGAGTAAATCTGCCGTGCCATGATTGAGTGTGCCCAAGATACACCCAGGAGCCTTCATAAGTCAGATGATATTAGAGGCTGGGTGAAGAAGGCTGTGTCTATGGATGCCTACACAACTTATATAACTCACTTGCAGGTGGACAGTTGCCTAAAGCAAGTCTGGAGTGTCTGTTTCTTGTTAGACACCAGATTAGAGAAATACTATGAAACTAACATTATTATTTTAAAAAACATCAAAAAGTCAAAAGACAAAAGGAAAAATAGAAGAATCTGAATATATAAGCATAGATATTGTGACTAATATATGTAAAAAGAATTGTAAGTAATTTATACAATTTTGCTATTATTCAATATAAAATAGAGTAATTTTACCTCTTTCCCAGATTTTTGAGGAATTCATAATTTGTAGATACATAAAGATGTTAATTGGGGATACTGAGCAGACATTAAATACAACTGTGTCAAAACATGTTTATTCTTATTCATTCAGTTATGACGATGTCTTGTTTAGCATCTCAGAATAAATACAACATAATCATCAAATAACTTTCTATTCGCAATTTTTTTTGTGTGTGTTTGAGCCTGGAAATTACATGGCAATACAATAAACATCTAAAAGCCAGAATTAAGATAGACAAACATGTAAACGCCTGCTTATATAAGAAATAAAACATCTGTGAATATAATCCAAATTGAAGTGCAACAATAAAATAATTAAATGTTCAAAGAACATAAAAAATAACAATATTTATCAACAAAATAAATTGTAAAAGCATCCGTAGCATCCAAGTGGCAGATACACAGCCAAAACCTGTGCGCTTCTTCCATTTACTGTCGAGAGTCATTTATCCGATGTTTACTGCTTAAACTCTGTTTCCAGTTTATATAATTTTCCTATACTGTCAAATGCAGATCTACAAGCTACACAACTGCAACTGGAAGTTGCCTAAATAAACAAAAATCTGATAACTCTTAATTCCTTAAGATTATTGGATTAAAAAACCCACCAAACTTCAGGATAGTTGGCTTATTCTGCTGTGGCCCCATTTTCAGCTGGTTTTCCGTTTCTCTGCCAGCGTCACAATTAAGTAGATTACAAACATCACTCGAAATAGAACACCTCTTTGCAAGCTGCTTCTTCATGCAGAGTGTATGCGGTGTCTTCAGAAAACAATAAAGCTACCACTGTAATTATATATTAGAAAAAAATTCTATCTTGATGTCATTGTATGATATGGTAAAAAGCCATAACAGCAGTACAATGTGTTCTTAAAAACACTCTCATGCTGTCAACCCTATTTAGATCCAGGTAGGAGGGAACAGCCAGAGTGTTTACCCACAATCACCATTCTCTTATCCTTTATTGCCGTGAATAAAATAAAAATGCTGCAGGGGAATGCACTGGAAAAACTGAACTGTGTGGGCATTGCATGGGGATGATGCATTAGAAAAAAATTAGATCAATTATTTCCAAATTTAAATTTTAAATCAGCTGTCAGATTGATAACACTATTGGAATTATGTAAGAGAATGATTCTAGAAAGCTCTGAAAATCCCAATATGAATCATTCAGTGTAAGCCAACTCTAGCACTATGGCTCAGTTCTATGCATCATTTCCTAAGGTGTGCACTGTAGCTACTGTCATTAAGGTAGTAAGTCAACAATGTACAGTAAGTAAAAAATTATGAACTTTAGCTCTTCTCCTTTTTATTCTGTAAAATTCAGGGACTGTAGGAAAATACAATATGAAAAAAAATTAGAAGCATACCACTGAAACGAAGTCTAAACAGCCCTTACACATTAGTGTTATTTTCTGTTGTATAGCTTTGTTCTGTATGTTCTGTGAGTCATATTCTTTACTTGATTTTGAAATCAGTTAAATTGTTGCAGTCTGTTTCATTTTCCTCTAGTGATTTGGATTCTGAGATGATAGCATGTCAAAGAATGGCCTCTGATCACACAGGAGGAAAGCAATAGAAGGGCTTTGTCATGGGTTGGACTTATTAGACACATACATTAGGACTGTGTGAAGACATTAATGAATGTTCTAAGTGTGTCATGAGAGCCACAGGAGTCTCTTAGATGTGGGTGCAGTGAAGCACAGCTCAGGAGTTCACAACAGACTGACCACACTTACCTAAAAAGAATAGATATGCATGGAGATGAATCCATGGAGCACTCAGCTATCAGGGGAAGATGAATAAGTGGCGCCAGTTCCTTGTTCTAAAACATGGTTTGAAATATGAGAGATCGTGTAGGTAAGCCCTTTCTTCAAATATTTCCCATTTGGACAAATTAGGAATGGCCAGACACATGAGGAGGGAGGGCAGAGCAATAGAAAGAAGATCACACTCCTTTCTGTGTATCTAAATTTTAAACGAACCGAAGAATAGGGGAAGTTGTTCAATGATGTGAATTGCATATTGTTTGAAGACAATGTGTGTGTGCAATATGTTCAAAGTACAGATGAACATATAACACATTCTTTAATACCTTGCTCTTTGCAGAGGAAAGTAGCTAGATATGATTCTGAAAAGCATCTATTTATAAACTGACCTTCCTAGTACTTTGAAATACTATTCATACTATTTTTAAAAATTCTCTTTTAAGTATTTTCAGTCATGGAAGATAAATTTGTGACTGAAAATGTCTGATCGTGACCAGGGATACTGGGACAGCTTGGAACTCCTTTGTGCTAGTGAGCATGTGTTTCTCTCCTAAAATTTACTCTTATATCTCATAAGGCTAATAAATGCTACACTGGTAGCTGACATCCTTTAAAAAATGAAGACGTGTCTCGGTTGTAAACCGGGAGCCTAAACAAAGGATGAAAACAAGCTCTATTCTGAACAATAATGACTAAAGTCTGGTTCATTTAAACATAGTCATTACACAAACACCTGTAAAGTAAATACTTGCAACTTTCATCAGTATTTAATGAAAGTGTACAGCTTGTATGAATTTGTATATGATAATTTATCTATATTGTATAATTAATCATATCAATCATTGTGAATATTAATTAATATTAATTGATATTTATGTTAATTAATGTTATTAATATTGATTAATAATAATCCATTTTGTTTCTTTGTATCTACCCTCCAGTCTCTGACTCCATTTTCTTTCTTTGTATCTACCCTCCAATCTCTGATTCCATCTTCTGTATCTTTATCCTCTCCTTGTGTGCCTTCTCTAAGGAAAAATGTCACTCAAGGTTCCATTGCAGAAGGATCTCCCAACAAGGACTTTTGGTGTCATCTAGATATATTTTATTCCAAATGTACTCAATTTTATGTTTGTGATACATACAAAATATGGCGATCATATCCAACACTTAATAGTTTAATGATGCTAAATTGTACTCTTATTAATACTTAGATGACTATTGGTAGATTGCAAATGTGTTTCTTTGGAGATGGGGATATTTATATTACAAAAATTTTATAGAATATTATGATTCTTTATAGCTGAGTATGCACACTCCCTTGTATCCATAACCACATTTATTTATCCATTTATTCAGTGTTAGATGCATAGGCTGCTTCTATATCTTTGCTACTTCTAATAGTGCAATAAAAGTAAACACATGTGTCCACATAGCATTGTGGTAGTCTGACTTAGATTCTTTTGTCTATATACCCTGCAACTCTCTGTTCATTCTGAGGAAAATAATGTCAATTTTACCTATTGCAGGTTTTGAATCATGAATAATACAATAACAATTATTGCTATCTAAATATGCTGATTATATTTATTTATTTATTTATTTATTTATTTATTTATTTACATATTCACTTTAAATCCTGCTTTCTGCCTCCCTCCGGGTCACCCTCAAACAACCATTTCCTCATACCGTCTCTACTTCTCCTCTGAGTGGGTGGAGCCTGCCTTGCAGATCCTCCAACCCTGACATATCAAGTCTCTGTGAGGCTAAGTGCTTCCTTTCCCACTGAGTCCAGACAAGGTGGTCCAGCTAAAGAACATATACCATTTACAGGCAACAGCTTTTGGTATAAACCCTGCTTCAGTTTTTTGGGACCCACATGAAGACCTAGCTGCACATCTGCTAAATTCATGTGGGGAGGCCTAGGTCCAGCCCATACATTTTCTTTGATTGGTGGTCCAGTCTCTGAGAGCCCCAAGCATCCAGTTTAGTTGATTCTGTTGGTCTTCCTGTGGATTTGCTATCTCCTTAGGAGCTGCAATCCTTCTTCCAATTCTACCATCAGAGTCCCTAAGCTCCATCAACTGTTAGGCTGTGGGTGTCTACATCTTTTTGAGTCAGTTGGTAGGTGGAGCCTCTCAGAGGACAGCCATGCCAGATTCCTGTCTTCAAGCATAACAGAGTGCCATTAGTAGTGTCAGGGATTGTTGCTTGGCCATGGGATTGGCTAGAAGTTTGGCCAGTTATTCGTTGGCCATTCCCTCAGTCTCTGATCCATCCCTAACCCCCGCATTTCTTCTTAGAGAGGGTAATTTTTGGGTCAAAAGTTTTGTGGGTGGGTTAGTGTCCCTATCACTTCCCGGGCATTCATGCCTGGCCAGAGGAAGCAGCCTCCTCAGGCTCCATGTCCCCAGTGCTGTTAAGAATGTCCAATTGATCCTTGGGTACCTCCCCTACCCTAGGTCTCAGTCTCTTCCTGGAGATGACTCCTATCGCCCCATAAGTTGCAGATGCTCCACCATCCCATGAAGATACTTGGTCAACTATTTTATAGCTGCTCTATTTGTTATAGCCAGAAGCTGGAAACAATCTTGATGTCTCTCAATTAAAGAATGGATTGAAAAAAGAAAGGTACATCTACCAATAGAATACAATTCAGCTATGAAAAACAAGGACCTCATGAATTTTGCAGGCAAATGGATGGAGATGAAGGATATTTTCCTGAGTGAGGTAACCCATTCCCCAAAGGACATGCTGCATGATATGTATTCACTTATATGTGGATATTAGCCATAAACCACAGGATACCCGTGCTACACTTCACAGACCCACAGAGCCAGAATTGGAAGGAGGCACAAGCAAGGACCCTTGAATCTCATTGGACGTGGTAATGAAATAGCCCTGGAATGCAGTTGGAGGGAGGGAACTAGATGGGAGAGGGGTGAAGAGGAGTGGGGGTTGGGTGTGGGGAGGGGCAGATGGAGGGGCATATGTCCATGAGAATTAATATATCAATTATTAGAGCTAGATACTCTTCAAATTACACTGATATCCTAATTTTTAAGTATAAGCCATGTATAACAAGGTAAACATATGAAATTTTGTTATGAGTCAAACTTGTGGAACTTTGGAAGTGTTTTTGAAGGGATGAACAAAAACAATTAGATCTGAACTACTCAATAGAAATATAAATTGCAAATAATAAATTTTAAATATTCATATAAACGACATATAGTTCAATCACCTTGACCTTTCAGTCAAAATGTATGTTATCGTCTTCATAACTGGCATAGCGTTGTCCCAGGAGCCTTTTGGAACACTGGTAAAAGCCTAAGGAGTATATTGAATTTAATTATCAATATTTGCACAGTAACATTTTTGTCAGAAGCTCAGGGAATTGTGAAGTTGCTACATTCTTTGAAGATAAATTTGCTTCACATTCAAACAACATTTGCTACTGTGTTTGAAACTCCACTGTATCCATAGCTACAGCATGGAACTTGCCCTTGCCTCTTTGCTTGTAATATACTAAAAGGTAACATTACAGAGAATAATTTTCACTGAATATACACTCATAGAAACATGATTTGACTTCACTGTCAAACTATATAAAACAGAATGTACAAAAAGTAATTTTCCTACATTGAAATTATTAATAATGTCTTACATCTTAAGTATTCATCTCAGAAAAAAATGAAAAGAGGGATATAAAATAATACTTGGCCTTTGTGGAGTTGGTCTTTCTACAACTCCACGATATGTCAGTGACATTTTATGTAAATAAATGTTTGTAAATTAAGATATACCTTGTTGTGCTCGCTTCGGCAGCACATATACTAAAATTGAAACAATACAGAGAAGATTAGCATGGCCCCTATGCAAGGATGACATGCAAATTCGTGAAGCGTTCCATATTTTTAACCCTCGGGACCCCAATGGACGGACTTAAGGAGCTGAAGGGGATTGCAACCCCATAGGAAGAATAACTATATCCACCATCCAGACCCCCCCAGAATTCCCAGGGACTAAATCATTAACCAAATAGTACACATGGAGCAACCCAAGACTCCAGCCACATATATAACAGAGTATGGCCTCGTCAGGCATCAATGGGAGGAGAGACCCTTGGTCCTGTGAAGGCTTAGTGCTTCAGTGTAGGAGAATGCCAGGGCAGAGAAGTGAGTGTTGGTGGGTGGGAGTGCACCTTCATAGAAGCAAGCAGAGGGGCATGGAATAGGGAGTTTCTAAAGGGGAACCAGAAAAGGTGATAACATTTTAAATGTAAATAAAAAATATCCAATAAAATAGATTAAAAAAAAAAAGAATATATGTGGGCTGGTCCATGGCTCCCACTACGTATGTAGCAGAGGGTTGCCTTATCTGGCATCAGTGGTGGGGGAGGAGGCACTTGATCCTTTAGAGGCAGGTTGCCCGAGAAAAAGGGGCTACTAAAGGGGTGAGTCAGGAATGGGTGGGTAGGTGGGGGAATACCCTTTTAGAGGCAAAGGGGAAAGGGGATGTGATGGGGGGGGGGGGGTTGTGGAAGGGAGACCAGAAAAAGGGACGTTTGAAATGTAAATAAATAAAGGAGTCAATAGAAAAAAAAAAAGATATACCTTGTTGATTCAGAAAACAGTTACCTGTTTTGACTTTTTCTTTTTAAATTTTTTTTATTATTTTTTATTTATTCTTCTCTTATACAGTACATCCCAGCCACGTATTTCTTTTCTATTCTCCTCCTAGTCTCTTCCCCCTCCTACTTCACCCATTTGCCCTCCATTTCTCTTCAGAAAAGGACAGGTATCCCACAGAATGTCAACCAAACATGCCATATCAAATTGCAGAAAGACTAGGCACTTTCTCTCCTACTAAAACTGGATGGTGTAACTTGGTAGGAGGAAAAGTTTCCCAAAAACAAGCAAAAGAGCCAGAAACAGCTCCTACTCCCACTGTTAGAAATCCCATAGGAAGACCAAGCTACATAACTATTATATAACCAGAAGACCTAGGTTAGACCCATGCAGGCTCCCTGATTGTTGACTCAACCCCTATCCCTATGAGCCCTGGTTAGTTGATTCTGTGGGTTTTCTCATGGTCTCCTTGACCCCTTTTGTTTCCTACAATCTTTCCTTCTCCTCCTTTGTAGGATTCCCAGAGCTCTGAATAGTGTTTGTCTGTGCATTTCTGCATCGATTTCCATCAATTGCTGGGTGAAGCCTATCTGATGACAATTGGGGTAAGCATCAATCTAGGAGCATATCATTAGGATTCATTTTCCTTACTTAGTTTCTGAGACAGTACTTGTTTAAATATTTTATCTCTCTTTTTCTGTATCTAAAAATTCTGAGTAAAGGATTATGTCCTCTGCTACAACTTCACCTTTAATTCTGAGTCTGTCATGACTAAATTCCTTGTCTTTTCTAATCTTTTTAGGTATTTTACATTTGAACATTGAGTGCATTGATACAATAGATCTTGATCATAACCATCCACCATTTCCTTACTTCAACTTTCTTTAGTGTTTGCCATCTCTTTTCCCACTCTTTTTTCATGGCCTATATTTGTTGTTTGTGGGTTTCGTGACTGTTAATGGCTCTTGACTTCCAATTAGTATTTCCTGTATGCACAGGAGTGCATGGCTATGCACTGCGGTATGAGCAACCTACCAGTATCCACATTCCTGTACAGTCATCAATTGCCAATACTTTATCTGATTGAGTCCAAGCCTCCAAGGTCCCAGACATACTAGAATATTTAATGGCTTCTTCTTATTCAGTTCTTAGTTAATTAAACCTTGGTTTTTTGTTTTGTTTTGTTTTGTTTTGTTTTAAGATGATGGGTGCAACATTCACCCCACGTCCAAAACTCAGAATCTGCAGATTTTTCTCCCCATCAGTTGGTTCTTATATTTACTCTCTTCAGCAAATTTCCCTATCCTTGGATGTTGGAAGTTGATAATGACCCACTGACAACTGGGCATTCACTGTTACATATACATTTACACTTCAACCAGTTACATGTCTCTGAATAAATACTTAGCCACTGTAATAAAAAAATTTTTAACCAAGGTCCAGAGCATGTATGACCTAAACATAAATATGTAGAATTCAGTTTTATAGTATAACTATTTAGCAAAACAGCAATAGGTTTCCCCATATAGATTTGCCTACCATAGGATATGACCAGGTTGACCACATACCATATCAGACATTAAATCCTTTCTGAAGAGAAGACTTTTTATTCAATTAGAAAACAGTTGTTTATCTACAAGCCATTATGCCACCATCGTCTGTCTTGTCTACAGGTCAGTGCTACTGTTGACAGGGCCCAGCACTGGGTTAGACCATTGATGACTACTTCATCAGCCTTCTGGCACTATGAAAGCTAGCCAGCAAAGATAGTTTCCTGGTCAGTTCAAGATTAGTTTCTTCATGCCCAGAATCCAAATTGATCAACGTCTTCAGCAATATGACCTTTCTATGTAGTTATGGTAGAGAAGCAGAAGTGAGAGCAGTAACTTGTATTGTCTGGGTTATTGATATAGCCTTCCTGACCAATATATAGGGTTATAGGGTTACATCCAGGGCAAGGCACTGGGATTTTATTTTTAATAATCTATGTCTTCTAGAAATAGTGTTGTTCACACTTGTACACTTTTAAAAATCTCCATCTATATTCCATGAATACATATTATATATATAAATCTTCTATACACGTAAAATTAGCTTACAAAATAGTGATTTTTTTCCCATTGGCTTCTTTGTATATTAATAGTTTTGGCTAATTCCCCCCATCTTTTCTAAACCACAATTCCTCCATCACCACTGAAGCCTTTAACCATGAGTATTTCTCTTTGATCCCTTCATGTCACATATATGATTTCATGTGTGGATTGGAAGATTTTGCATGTGCGCCTTGTGTTTCACATGTCCTTCCTTTGGGTTAAGTCCTCTGCCAGTGTTTCATCTTCTCATCACTATGGTCTCACATTTCTTCTCCAGTATTCCACCTTCCTTTTTATTTTTATCTGTATTTTATTATCCTCACTTCCAGTGGGCATCTACTTGTTGGGAGCGACCCTGTTTGAATGTTAACTGCCTTGTCAGCCATAGGTGCTTACTTACAAAGTCTTGGCCTCTGTGGATAGTACTAGCCCAGCTGAGTACAAATAGACATAGATCCTGAAGTCAAGAGAGAATAAATAGCTATAAATCTTGTGGATAGGTGCCTAATAACCCTTTCTGTTCTGATCTTCCTGCTGAACTGTTTACCCAGTAAATATTCTGTTCTTAGGAACAGGTGTATTACCCAGAGACAAAGCAACACCCTTCCACCCCCTTCCTGCTCTTATGGGTATATAACCTGTGTGGGAAAAATAAAAATTTGTCAGCTCGAATAGGGCCTTGTCCTGCTGTCATTCTTTGTGTTTCTTGACCCCTATTCTCTTCCAGGTGCCCCTCAAGTCCCTGTTCGACTGTCCCAAGGGTTGGGACATCTACTCACCACACTGCAATGACTAATATTTACTTTCAACATAATAATCAGAACCAGCTGAGGGACAGATCTCTGGGCGTTTCAATGGTGGATTACCTTACTTGGTTTGACTGAGGTGGGACAGTTTGTGGAGATAAGGTTCTGAAGAGCACCAGGCATTCATAATTCATTGCTTCCTGATTGTGGCTGAGAACAGCTGTCTCGCAACGTGGCTTCTGTGCCAGAATGGACTGCATGTTTGAACTCTGAGCCAAAGTTGCTTTTATTAGACAATGCATTACAGCAATGGGAAAGTGAAACTAAGACATACTCATAATGGTGGCAGGACAAAGTGAGTGGGCCTTATTTCAGCAATGTCTTTAACATAAAAGACAGTGTGCTAGGGAGATGCATTACATTACACCTACAGATTTTCTTCACTTTGTGAAAATAAAAATAACCAGCTGATTGCGTAATATTAGTTTTAATTAACTCTTAGATTAGAGATGAGCATACACATAACTAGCCAGCAAAATAATGCACACCCAGTAGCTGAGAACTTTTATGATGAATTTTGTGGTTCCCATCAGCCAGGGCTGATTTAGAATCCAGCAGATGGTTTTGTAGCTTGAAAGGTTTGTTGACCATTAAAACCTTCCAGCCCTCACAAGCTTTCTACCTATTCCTGCCAGAAATCGTCCTGTGACGTCAGAGGCTAATGACTAAAGCATCCCCATCACCCGGTGCATTGAAATGTCTTCTAAACAGAGTCAACATGGTTGTTCCTTAATGAAAAAAGAAATATAGCCTCTGTGAGCTTTCATTCTCGTGGGGTGAAGAGATTATATTCTCAATTTAAAACCAAACACTATTATCAATATCCCTTGGAAGTTCTACTTAATTAAAATGCTCTACTCATAAAACCTGCCAAATAAAAACTCCCTTCAGTTTCTCAATTAACTGCATTTAATTAGAATTATATAATATGGAAAGGATCTGTTTGCAGCTTATCTTAATCAAAGAGATTGTGGTTTGGTCAAAATAAACAGAACATTAGAAAAAGTAATAGATACCAATGAAATCAAATGTTCCTCTTTCTAAATTAACTCTGTGTTTAGCTGATACAAGGAAAGGAAAAGCTGTACTTAGTCTGGCTGCTGTGATGACACTGCTGGATTTCTATCTACTACACCTGTGTGCTTGTAGACAGCCATGGCTGAGAACTACCCTGTGTTGCTTTGTGTTCTCACAGAAGTCTGACCCCTGTGAAGGTGTGTGTGGATACACATGTGTTTCCAGGTCTAGGTCTACATGGAGGCCATAAACTCTCTTGTGTCACTCATTCCTCAGATATGGCCCACACTCATTTTTGTTCCAAGCCACTCTCTCTCATTCCCTCTCCCTCTCCCTTGCCCTCCCCATCCCTCCCTTCTCATTTTGAGATAGTGAATCTTAGTGACCTGAAGCTTACCACACAGGCCAAGGTGAAAGGCCAATGATTCCCAGTGATCCAACTGTCTTTGTTTTATAGTGCTGGCATTACAAGGACATGAACAGCCCTTTTTAAATGAAATCAGGGGACCAAACTCAGGTCCTCATTGTGGAAAGACAAGCACTTTGTGTAACAAGCTATCATTTTGACATTTGAATGTGCAAACCATTTAGAGTGTCTGGCCCCACAGTAGCTCATTCTCTCAGATAATTTGTTCATCTCCAACTTAGACTGTTCCTGCTGGGAGTGACTTCTATCACTCCATATAATCTTGTCTTGCCTAGGGCTGAGGGTAGTTTCACTGACTTCATGGCCCCTCCTTAAGGAAAACATTTCCCACATGGTTGCTGAGTGCCCCGTTTCAGCCCACCCCTGATTGTATCTGTGATCTTCAGAGTCTAATGTCAGCATCTACCTTGAGTTCAAGTCTTTAAAATGTTCTCATCTTTTTTTCACCGTTGTGGGTAGAACAGTATGGCACAGGATATATATGTTGAAATCTTAACATGAGTATCATAAATTTTAGCCCTTGCTCCAGATGTCTCAGGTTTCATGGTCTAGTCTCAAGACTGCCAGATGATTGCATTTCTTTATGACTCTTTGTTCTAAATCATCTAGTCTGATTTTTTTCCTCAGGAGTTCCAGAAAGCTAATGCAACCAGTATGCACTAAATACCAGCAGAGCCCAGAGAAAATGCCTGAGAAAGTATTACCAAGTGCTCTAGCTGAGGAGGTATTGGGGAGTCCCTTCTGGATGAACAGTATCCTCTGCTGTCCATGGATCCCCGTTCAGAAAAAAAATAGCGCAGCTGGATAAATTGCATAGTGAGTTCTGATGTTTTCACCTCTGCCATCGGCATCGTGATCCTCTTCCTGGCTTCCTGTGTCCTTCTGTGCTCACTCCAACGAGTTCTAATATCCCATGTTCATTAGTGCCCTATGAACTCACACTGTGCAATCCCTAGATTTCTATGCTTCGCTGCTACTTCTGTAGCATGGAGTGGACCAGCCTTCTTTGATGCCAAGCATGTAACAGGCACAATTTTTCTCTTCTTACTTGGTTTCCATTAGGCGACTATTGCTTATTTCCAAGGCATGTGTGCTACTATTACAACCTTATGAAAGATCCTGTGTGCTGTCGATCGTTGATGTGCTTCATAGGTATGGCAGGTGTGCAGGAGCACTGGCTGCTCCCTTCCTTTGAAAGCTTGCATGGCATCTTCTGGTACCATGAATGTATGTCCTTAAGGAAGAAGCTTTCAGCACTGACCCATCATTAGTCCTCTGGGTCCTGTGGCTGAAGTGAGTGATGTCATTAATGACAAGGAATTACCTTTTACCTCTTGCAGGCAACTAAAGTTAAAGCAACATCCTATAGTATTTGTAAGTCTCTTAGACAAGCCTAACCAACAACTCAGAGAATTTCTTTTACATTTGTTGGAATTTTTGTTAGTCTATAGCTCTTGGGGAAGCATCACCAGCTCAGATGGGAAAACTTATTTACACTATGAATATATAGACATACAAAGACTTCCTAGTAGTGTAGGTATTTTATGTAGATAATAATATGACTCCTTAAGACTTCACCAGACATTCTTACTCTTATGTTAGTCTTCCTTCCTCTGTGTTTGTCTTCTTTTTCAATCCCAAATTAAACCTCACACTGTTCCTAGTTTCTCCTTCAGACAATTTGCTTTCTGCTGTTTTCCTTTTTATTATTCTTCCCACCCAATTCTCCAATGGTTTCTTTTTTGTTTGTTTTGTTTTGTTTTGTTTTGTTTTGTTTTGTTTTGTTTTGTTCAAGACAGGGTTTCTCTGTATAGCCCTGGCTGTCCTGGAACTCACTTTGTAGACCAGGCTGGCCTCGAACTCAGAAATCTGCCTGCCTGAGTGTGCTGGGATTAAAGGCGTATGCCACCACCACCCGGCTGGTATCTTTATATTTTCTTACTTTCTCTAGTTATTCTAGGACTGCTGGAATAGTGATAGTATTTTACGACTAACAATTCTTGTTTGTTTGTTTGTTTGTTTTCTTGGACAGAACTGGACATTGAAGCAAGCCTGGAGCAAGAAGAATTATCAGATTAAACTGAGTAAGCTCTAATGAATATACTTCTTTTTATAAAGGTGGTATCCACCCCACAAAAGCCTTGTAAACTTGGAGGCTACAACAATTTACAGAAGAATGGGTGAAAGCTGGATAACGTGTGCTAGAAAATAGAAGTCAAATGCTGACTGCATGTCAAATATAAAGGAAGGAAAGAAGGAAGGAAGGAAGGAAGGAAGGAAGGAAGGAAGGAAGGAAGGGAGGGAGGGAGGGAGGGAGGGAGGGAGGGAGGAAGGAAGGAAGGAAGGAAGGAAGGAAGGAAGGAAGGAAGGAAGGATAGGATGGATCTTCTGGAGATGGAAGGGTGAGTAGAACACTCTAGAGCCTGAAAGTAAGGTACTTAAGAGACAATTAGAAATGAACTCTTAACCATACTTCTAAAAGCACTTTCTTCATTATTTTTATTTTTATTTTTTTTTACCAACCATTCCATTCATTTACATTTCCAATGATATCTCATTTCCTTGCTACCCCTCCACCAACTCCCTATCCCCATATCTGTCCTTCCCTCTCCCCTTTGCCTGTATGAGGGTGTTCTTCCACCCACCCACACTTTCCCAATGCTCTAGCATTCCCCTATGCTGGGGCATCAAACCTCCCAGGGACCAAATGCCTCCCCTCCCACTGCTGTCAGGCAAGGCCATCCTCTGCTACATATGTATCTGGAGCCATGGGTCACTCCAGATACACTCCTTGGTTGGTGGTCTAGTCTCTCGGAGAACTGGGTGGTCAGGGCAGCCTATGTTGTTCTTCCAATGGGATTGCAATTCTTCTCCACTCCTCCTGTCCTTTTGCCACCTCCCCCACCAGAAAGCAATTGTTTTAAAATAGTACTTTACAGTAATTTTTAAAAAATCAGAAAGTCCAGTAAAAGTTTTAAAATGTTAAATTTCCTTATTTGGTAAAGCAAATATTCATGTCATGAGACTTCCAAGCGATCATGTGTATGTACATTGTCATATCGTTGCAAACACTACTGGTAGTTTAATTAATTTAAGGTACTATACATATTATACTGACAGTTTAAGTAATTAAATATACTATATTGTTATAAAACATCTGCCTGTATATTACCAAGATGAGAAACATAATTAGAAGTGTTTGGTGAAACACTGGTAGCAGCATATTTCCCCTTACAAGAATCCAATAGGCAACACAAGCTTTACAAGCCTTAGCAGCTGAGCATCTCCAATCAGTGTAGCTTTAAATACACTGATATGGCTACCGGGAAAAAAGGTAGAAACAAAAAGAGAAAAATTAACTCAGATGCAAAAAGACAGAAGAAAGAAAAAAAAATGATCATTATTTTCACTGATGAGCTTTCAGGAATATTTTTATTTTGTCCACAATAATGGATTTTTGTGAGTAAATTACATTTATTTAAGTTAAATTGAAGGTCTGCTACATTCATTAATCATCTCTAGTAATCATGTCTCATACTACGGTGTCTCTCTATTTAATAATATATGAAGATATAAGTAATTGGAGTTGAATCTTTCTTTTCATTTTGTTTTATAAATGAGAGACAGGAAAATAATTTGGAAATCGAACTTCTATTTTCCTTCTTGCATTCTGTTGCTAGATAGTTACATCTCAGCATGGATCAGCGTTGACTCAGACGAAGACTGCATACCCTGGATCAACAGTCAAGCATAGAAATTGAAACAGGCAAATGGGATTGTGAGCTACCTCGTTTATGCAGTCCAGACATGATTTCTTCAGCCTACAAAATGAAACAAATACTCAGGCTTGTCATTCATCTTCTCAACAGATATTAGAAACTGTCCTTAGGCACCAGTGGCAGGAAAACAACATATAGCAGATAAAACTTATTCTAGATGTTTCTCTTCTTTCATTTCATTTTAATGCAACTTAAATGAGAGAAAAAAACTAACAACATCGAATGACAAAATAGGAAGGCATTATGTCACAAAAATGAGATACACTGTGAGAGCTAATATATGAGTCAGGAGGGGGCAGGCAAGCATGAAGATTCCAACACTCACCCTGATTCTCATGAGCATTCATGAGTAAGTGAAGACCTCAGACCTGTTTGCATCATGGTTGCTGGGTTCTGCTCCATTTGTCTCCACCTGTTCTCTTCCTCCACACCTGGTCCCTCTCCCAGTCAGTCTCTCCTGTATATTACCTACAGCATGGGTCTGTTCATAACAATTTTTTGCTAGTTGATAATTCTTTAGAGAAATCTTTGAAAGGGAGAAGAATGAAAAAGGCCGTAACTCTGGTGTGGTTTGCTAAAGGAGTTGCATTTGATCATCCTAATTTCTAGTCCATAATCCATTTTCCTATAGTTACATATGTAAGGTGTGAATATATTTCAAATACACATTAATTTGGGATTAGGAAAATAGCCCAGAATCTTAATTCTGATCTCCTCAATGATTGTAAAACCAGATACACAGATCACCTCTTAAAGCGAAAAAGAAATAGTTTATTCTGGAACCATTTGAATGACCATGGTTATGTAACAGATTTAGGTTGTCGAAAATTCTACTTTCCAGTGTGGAAGCAATTTCATGAAATTTTTACACTTTTTCAGAACAAAGACATCCATAAATCAAGACATTTTAAAAAAAAATTTATTGTGTATTTTCCTCATTTACATTTCCAATGCTATCCCAAAAGTCCCCCATACCCTCCCCCCACCACTACCCTACCCACACACTCCCACTTTTTGGCCTTGGCGTTCCCCTGTACTGGGGCATATAAAGTTTGCATGTCCAATGGACCTCTCTTTCCAGTGATGGCCAACTAGAGCATCTCTTGATATATATGCAGCTAGAGTCAAGAGCTCCGGGTACTGGTTAGTTCATAATGTTGTTCCACCTTTACGGGTGCAGATCCCTTTAGCTCCTTGGGTACTTTCTCTAGCTCCTCCATTGGGGGCCCTGTGATCCATCCATTAGCTGACTGTGAGCATCCACATCTATGTTTGCTAGGCCCCGGCATAGTCTCACAAGAGACAGCTACATCTGGGTCCTTTCGATAAAATCTTGCTAGTGTATGCAATGGTGTCAGCGATTGGAGGGTGATTATGGGATGGGTCCCTGGATATGGCAGTCTCCAGATGGTCCATCCTTTTGTCTCAGCTCCAAACTTTGTCTCTGTAACTCGTTCCATGGGTGTTTTGTTCCCAATTCTAAGAAGGGGCAAAGTTTCCACACTTTGGTCTTCGTTCTTCATGCGTTTCATGTGCTTTGCAAATTGTAACTTATATCTTGAGTATTCTAAGTTTCTGGGCTAATATCCACTTCTCAGTGAGTACATATCATTTGAGTTCTTTTGTGATTGGGTTACCTCACTCAGGATGATGCCCTCCAGGTCCAACCATTTGCCTAGGAATTTCATAAATTCATTCTTTTTAATAGCTGAATAGTACTCCATTGTGTAAATGTACCACATTTTTTGTATCCATTCCTCTGTTGAGGGGCATCTGAGTTCTTTCCAGCTTCTGGCTATTATAAATAAGGCTGCTATGAACATAATGGAGCATGTGTCTTTCTTAGTAGTTGGAACATCTTCTCTATATATGCCCAGGAGAGGTATTGTGGGATCCTCCAGTAGTACAATGTCCAATTTTCTGAGGAACCACCAGACTGATTTCCAGAGTGGTTGTACAAGCTTGCAATCCCACCAACAGTGGAGGAGTGTTCTTCTTTCTCCACATCCTCGCAAGCATCTGCTGTCACCTGAATTTTTGATCTTAGCCATTCTGACTGGTGTGAGATGGAATCTCAGGGTTGTTTTGATTTGCATTTTCCTGATGATTAAGGATGCTGAACATTTTTTCAGGTACTTCTCAGCCATTCGGTATTCCTCAGGTGAGAATTCTTTGTTCAGCTCTGAGTCCCATTTTTAATGGGGTTATTTGATTTTCTGGAGTCCACCTTCTTGAGTTCTTTATATATATTGGATATTAGTCCCCTATCTGATTTAGGATAGGTAAAGATCCTTTCCCAATTTGTTGGTGGACTTTTGGTCTTATTGATGGTGTCTTTTGCCTTACAGAAGATTTGCAGTTTCATCAGGTCCCATTTGTCAATTCTTGATCTTACAGCACAAGCCATTGCTGTTCTATTCAGGAATTTTTCCCCTGTGCCCACATCTTTGAGGCTTTCCCCCAGTTTCTCCTCTATAAGTTTCAGTGTCTCTGGTTTTATGTGGAGTTCCTTGATCCACTTAGATTTGACCTTAGTACAAGGAGATAGGAATGGATCAATTTGCATTCTTCTACATGATAACCAGCAGTTGTGCCAGCACCATTTGTTGAAAATGCTGTCTTTTTTCCACTAGATGGTTTTAGCTCCCTTGTCGAAGATCAAGTGACCATAGGTGTGTGGGTTCATTTCTGGGTCTTCAATTCTATTCCATTGGTCTACTTGTCTGGCTATACCAATACCATTCTGTTTTTATCACAATTGCTCTTTAGTAAAGCTTTAGGTCCGGCATGGTGATTCCACCAGAGGTCCTTTTATTCTTGAGAAGAGTTTTTGCTATTCTAGGTTTTTTTGTTATTCCAGATGAATTTGCAGATTGCTTTTTCTAATTCGTTGAAGAATTGAGTTGGAATTTTGATGGGGATTGCATTGAATCTGTAGATTGCTTTTGGCAAGATAGCCATTTTTACAATGTTGATCCTGCCAATCCATGAGCATGGGAGATCTTTCCATCTTCTGAGATCTTCTTTAATTTCTTTCTTCAGAGACTCGAAGTTCTTATAATACAGATCTTTCACTTCCTTAGTTAGAGTCACACCAAGATTTTTTATATTATTTGTGACTATTGAGAAGGGTGTTGTTTCCCTAATTTCTTTCTCAGCCTGTTTATTCTTTGTGTAGAGAAAGGCCATTGACTTGTTTGAGTTAATTTTATATCCAGCTACTTCACTGAAACTGTTTATCAGGTTTAGGAGTTCTTTGGTGGAATTTTTAGGGTCACTTATATATACTATCATATCATCTGCAAAAAGTGATATTTTGACTTCATCTTTTCCAATTTGTATCCCCTTGATCTCCTTTTGTTGTTGAATTGCTCTTGCTAGGACTTCAAGTACAATGTTGAATAGGTAGGGAGAAAGTGGGCAGCCTTGTCTAGTCCCTGATTTTAGTGGACTAACATAAATTCAGAGTTTTATGCAAATACATCAATCACTTTAATGTCTGAGCCACCTCCATAGCCTTTTCTAAGTCTGGGACCTTGTGAGGTTCCTCCATCTACTTTAGAGTGTTAACTTGTATTGTGATCATGCAGGTCTTGTTTGCATGAGCACATTAAGATTTAGTGGATGTAACTCCCTACCGTGAATCGAAGGTACCAGATTGTAGCAGATATGATGGTACACTGGCTCTTATGGTCCCTTTACTCCTCAGTCTGTGTTCCTTGAGCCTTAGGTGTAGGTATTCTTCTGTTCTCTCTGTATAGATCAGTGGTAGATCCCTTTGGTGATCTATAACTGCAGTAAAAGGAAGCTTCCTTGACCAAGGATGAGAGATTTTCTTATCTGGAGATAAAAGGATAAGTGTTTAGATGGTATCCCTACTACAGATGAAGAGCATTCCATTTTTAAACTCTGTGTTTACATGTTCATGATGGATGTTAATGGGCATGCACATGTAACACATTGTGTATGTGGAGATCAGAGAACAAGTTTTGGTATTGGTTCTCAGCTTCCATATGTTAGAGGCAGAATCTCTTGTAGTTAACTGCTGTGTACTCTGGATATCTGGCTTGCAAGTTTTAAGGGATAATCTTTTATCTGTGTCTTATCTGAACTTTAGCAGCTCTACTGCATTCAGCTTTATATGGGTTCTGGAGACTTGAACTCTGGTCTGAATGCTTAGGTAGCAATATTCTTGAAAGACATAGTCAAGGAGCCATTTTGCCATAACAGTATTTCATTTTATTCATGAATTAAGATTTCTTTACTCATTCACTTAGCTGACCATTTTGAAGACAACTTTTTGACATAAGAACCAACAGTAATGTAACTCTGAGGACAATGTACATTTTTATAAGAACCCTTGGAGTAAAGTGGCTTTGGGTATAAATTTCTGAGCTAGGAGTCCATGTGTTTACCAGTCTCCTGGCTTCTTACTTCTACCTCACTATGTAGGTGTTGCCTTCAAGTCAAGATTATAACAGAACCTGCTGTTTAAATGCAGAATTAATAGCAAATTTGGATCAGAAAACATGTATCAGAAAAGAACTTAGGTTTCCTTCCATTTCCCTTTTCAAAAACAATGTAGCCGTTTCCTAGAAAGCTCTTGAAATCTAATCTAGTTACAAACTCACAGTCAGCAGTTTAACCATTGGCATATTAAATGCAAATATTGTATGAACAGAAATCTAAACAAAGAAATGAACCCTGGAAAAAAATCAGTTGATTCAGTCCAAAATGAATAAGAGTGGAGCAGCAATGAATGGCTAGAAGTCAATGTCACAGCTGTCAACGCCTGAATAGCCATCTCCTTACATATACAAATTTCATTCCTGCTTTTCAGAAATACACATTTCAGGTTAAGATCTTATGACCACATCTCCTTTCATCCAACAAGTTCCAAATTATCATTCTAGGGTGTATTTAGAAAATCATTTCTACCCTGTCTCCCCAGTGTATAGATACGAAGAAGGGGTAGGACAACTAAATAAAAACTGCAGTTCATCAATCTGAGAATTGGGAGCATCATCAGGTAGTCATTCGTCAGGGACTTCAGTTCAAATCATACAGGAAGAGCAGAGGGAATGGCTTTGAGTGGAAAGGTGTCTGATTCTTCAACCAAACCCCTTGTCCTCTTGCCCTGCCAGAGACTGACTTAAACGGGAGCTTGTGATTCGGTCATTGCTAAAGAGAAAAGGTGAACACATGGCACTCTGAGGAGCTCAAGCCAACACTTGCTTCTTTCAAGGAAAAGAACTCAATGAGGAACAAGAACCTTGATGGGTTGCAACAATGCTGGGAACTGCTGGGGACACACTTTCTTTTTCTAGGTACTTTGCTTAGTTTTCCAGTCTTTACGAAGATTGGACCTATTGTAATTGTAAAAAGCAGGTAGCAAAAAAGACACACATAGGAACTAAGTTAGGATCCACTGAATTTCTTTTGTTTTCTGTTATTCTGTCTGCAGAACAGAAATTCAAGATGTTTCAGAATAAAGAGTATATTTGACAGGCACCTGCATTATACCTGAAATTGATAAAATCTCTGAAACCAGCATTCTCCACAGTAACAATATAGTCAGGGTCTATCAACAGCAGCTGATTCTAGAACTTGTATGGATACAATCTGTTTCCTGAAAGGATACACTTACTAATGTAGAACTGCATACTCAGCAAAATTTCAGTTAGAAGTAGAAGTTATTAGTAGATAGCATAGCTTGCAGAAATAAAAGAAATAAACACTATCAAAACTTTCTTCTGTCTTACACATTTTATTAAAAAGCTGTACATTCAGACACTACTACAAGCTAAAATAAAATCAATATAGTAATTATTTTAAATTTTTTTTAAAATTTTTGAAATGAAAATACAATTACATCATTTTCCTCTTCCCTTTCTTTCTTTCAGCCCTTCACACTTCCTCTACCTCAAATTCATGTTCTTTATTTCTCTCTCTCTGTCTCTCTCTCTCTTTCTCTCTCTGTGTGTGTGTGTGTGTGTGTGTGTGTGTGTGCTTTCATGTTAGCTTTCTCTGATACAGTCTTAAATTTCCTTGAAATATATTAGAGAAACTTTCTCATAAACTCATATCCCAGAGGATAAACAAACAACAGAAAGTCTGTCTTCTATTACAACATATATGACAGTGTGTAAAGTAGCTGACAGTGACAATGATGTTCAGTGGTACTAAGGATGTTAATTTTAGGAGAGGCTGGTAAATTTATGATTAAATAAAATATAATAACTGAAGGAATTGAATGGTTCTCTCAATGTCTATTTTCTATGTGCCTCCAGTAATCAATCAAAATAAATCAGAATTCAAGATACATACATGACATTATTTTGTTCTTCAGGCAAAATGCATACATTAGCTGTTAATAGTGCTTTAAAACATCATGCTTCATATAACATTTAATTTAATCCAGTTCTGCTTGCAGTGATAGATTTTAATTTTACATTTGCTATCCCAGAAGAATACATCTACCCTCTAAGTACTCTGACCCATATGTGTGGAGTAATGAATCTCAAGCCATTGCCTAAAATAAAAGAGGACGAGTCAAAGGTATATTAAGAATATATTACAAAAAAAGAAAGCCTTACTGCTAAGGGTAAAAAGAAAAATATATTGTATCTTTATAATAAGCTATGTTTGTTATTGAGTAAAATCCTTCAAAATGGATAAGCAGATCCATAAATGTGAATTATAGACAAATAAAAATTAGGTATTGTATTTCAACCCATGACCATTAATCAGACCTTTTATCTATCTGTCTATCTGCCTGTCTCTTTCTGTCATCTGTCATCTAAATTCCATTTATCTATCATCTTTCTCTCATTTTCTTCACCATTATCTTATCAACCACTTTTCCTTTGTTGAACCTTTATCTAAGTTTAAGGCTTATTTATTTCATTATATGTGTATGACTGTTTTGTCTGCATAGATATTTGTGCACTGCATGTGTGCCTAGTACCCACAGAAACCACAAGAAGGTGGTTTCAAATCTCCTGGAAAAGCAGCTATTGATAATTGTAGATCAGTGTGTAAATGTTAGGAACCAAATTCACTTCCTCCCCAAGAAGAGCAAATATTCTTAACCACTCAGACATCGCCCCACCCTGCCTTCCTCCTTCTGCATTTTAATGGATCAAATTTCCAGGTGATATTTTGTTAGTGTGTTCCCAAAGCAATCTGCACTGTGACAAAATATTTTGTTAAGTTAGCCTTGTGCAAAACACACTGTGGCTGTGAAGTGTTATTTTACTACAGTATACTGGCTCTTTTGAGTTATCCTGACCTTCTGTCACTTGCTTACAAATCTATTCCCTGTTTATTCATTAAAGAATCTTTAAAAACTCAGAAGATCAAATTTATAAAGGAAAATGTAAAAGACTATAGTGCTAGAAGCTTTCTAAAATATGCATACACTCATACACACACACACCACATATACACTGTACCACACACACCACACATGCACACACACACACACACACACACACACACACCACATGCACACCACACACACACACACACACACACACACCACACATGGACACCACACACACACACACACACACACACACACACATATATATATATATATGTGTGTGTGTGTTTCATATGTACAGGTGTGCATACATACATAAAAGAGTTAGATTGGAGTTACACTATAATAGAAAAACAATACCCATACTAGACAGAACAACAAGCAAAAACTACTATGCCAGAAAATGGTAGCTTCTTTTGGAGTTGTTGAAGTTGCTAGAGGGGATCCTTTCAAATCCTTAGGATCACAGACAGTTTCTGATACTATTGACTGGCTGTCCTTCAGAACTCGACTGTAAGACTCTATTGTTGAGCCCACCGTAAACTTGTGTCATATAATATTTAGAATACTGAGAAATTAAACTGGCGTTGGTCTAGAAGATTCATTCCCACTGGCCAGCTTTTATAAACTGTAAAATGCTATCCATGGTAGCAGAGGAGAAAAGAACAACAAGAATAAACAAGCAAACAAACAAAAAACCCACATCAACTTACCCAGCTGTCATTCTTGTGAGTGTCAATAATAACTGGCCTGGAAAGACATCCCTCACCATTGTGATGTTGGCACAAACATCATACAAATAACCATACAGTTCTGATTATATTTAGGTCCCACACCACAAGATGGCACTTGCATCTAGTACTGTTATCAGGCTAAAAACCCATGACTATACATGTCATAGACCTTTGGAGAAAAGTCTACCCTTGTTCTTCTGGTACAGAGACATAGTGTTGAACCAACTCCTAATGATTTATCACAGTACACGTTGATTAATTCATCTTTCAACTCATATCAGAAGAGCTCCAGTTTGTTGTGAATGCAGACAGACAGTCAAGTTGTAGAGACTAAGGGATTGCAGAATGTCCAGTTGTAACTATGACATATACAACATACTCCTCCCATGACTCCGGGACTGTTACCAAAGGAGCAGAAAAATCTCCATGAGGCTGTAAGGGAAGCGTGTCTTTTTGATACAGCAGGGCAGCTAAATTCATAGCAGTTGTGACATCATTCACAAGAACTGTATAAGCTGAAGATAGAAGATGGAGAAAGAAGCTGGACCCAATGTCCCACCAGTAACCAAATCCATGGGAGATTGTTAGATGTGGTTAGAGGAGGGTCTCAGTTTTCTCTAAAAGCATAGCCTCTGGTGAATGGCTTCCAGACTCCAGTGGAAGACTAGATGTTAAAAATATATAGGCAGCACAAAGTGGACTTGATAGGTGTAAAAAGAAAAGTTACAGGGTAAAGTAGATAGGGAAGGAAAATTGAATCAGATTATGGTATAATTAATATATTTATAAATTATATACATAAAATAGTTACTTCTTTGCTGGAGAAGCTTGCCATTTACAAAAAAGATACTAAAAATAATAAAAGAACAAATAGATGTTCACCGAATAAAGCAATTGTCTTAACCATAGATATAGTCAAGTAATGCATTTGGTATTGACCATTTTCCTAAGATTTAGAAGATGACTTTATTTCAGCCCCCTCTCAATAGTAAGATTTTACACAAATTTTTATATTTCATTTGAGGTGCATGAAGAATCATGCTAGTAGCTGTTTGAATTTCACTGGAAATGCCTCATTCAATTTTTGAAATAAACTTGTCTTGTGAAACAAAAAAAGATACTGGTGGAAATGTATTGTTAAAATAGTTTGTCAAAAGCATTATATTCCACAATAACTTTTACTCAAATAGTTGAGAATGTATTTATGAACTAAAGGAAACAGGTCATTGATAATTTAAACTAATTCTGAATGAATGGCTAGGTGTTTTAAGTACACAAGTTCTGATAAAGTCCACAGAAAAATAGTTATAACAGAACAAGGGAAGCAGGCATCATGTCCTAGGTTAGTATGGTAGGACTAGGACTGAGAAGACAAGCAGAAACATCCTGAAGAGAATGTCAGGGACGACCCTGTGAGTCAGAATTGAATGATTTGACACAGCTCCCTCAAGTAAGTGCTGTAGACAACCTGCCAATAATCTTCTGCAATATCTTCTTGTATCTTCTGGAAAATAATAGCCTACAAGACCCTAATATTGAGGATATAGTGCACAATCAAGTACCAGGTTCTAGTAATAACATGGATTTGTCTGAAATAGAGACAAGACTTCCCCTCAAAGTCAGATCTGATTGTAACCTAGACTTTAATTTAGAAGCAATGAATAGAAGTGGGGTCAAATACCACAGAAGGTAAAGTTACTTCACCCTCGATGGTCCTTGCCTTAAGATAGAAAGAGACCAAGATAGACACTTTTAGGATTTAAGGGAACTGAGTTCAACATTCTCAAGTATGTTCACCATGGAGACTTAAACATAGAATTTAATGGCTGACTTCTTTCTCTTTAGACTCCCTACAAGAGAAATATGAGAGATATGGCTTGAAACAGGGATTTTAATTCTATTTTCTATCTAAAAGTTCTGCTGGCCACATTATTAGTACCCCTGAAATTCTAATGAGTTTGAATCTTCTCCAGTCCAAGCATTCCCACCAAGGGAGTGTTTGTAACCTATGCCCAGTGAGCAGTCTATGCCCAGGATTTGGTTTCTGAGATCAGATGCCGAGGGAAACTGTAGGTATAGATTATTTTGTTTATCTTTCTTCAGAAAAACTAACACCTAGTGGTATAACATCAGTGATAATAATCTAAGTCCTTAGATGTTCTCCTTGAAAATACTGGAAGTATATTAGACACTGACCCCAGGATATAAGATAGTTCTGTAAGTTTTACCAAGCATGTCATTACTGTGTGAAATGAGTCCTTAACCCTGCTGAGAAGCCTGCAAGCCAAGTTATAGCTTGCATGGCCTAATTGCATTGCATGAATGCTAAGGGAGGCCAGCTCTCTGCAGTCTTTGACATCTTTGACAAAAGTTGCCTGCATTCCTCCCTGTGGTGAACCTAATTCTAAAAGGACCCAGAAGCTTGAGATAAACCTCAGAAGACAGTTTTGCAGTTCCTGGTAGTTGATCACACCTCTTTACACTAGCATAGTGAGGCCCAAGAGGAATACATGAATTCGGGATGCCTGACTTTCATGCTAGGATTACACTAGTTTCATGAAATTAGTTATGATAGATTTTCTTTTTGTTATAAAAGCCTTATATTTATAAATATTACTTAAGAAAACTAAATTGTCATATGACTAGTGATAAAAGTTGTCATAAGAAGATCTTAAAGTGGGCCTGTGAGATAATCGTATGGGCAATTTCATCACAGGAAGGCATATGGAAAAGCTGTATACAGTTATGTGCCTCTGTAACTCCTGCACTCCTGTGGGGAGCTGAGAGATAAGAGACAGGAGAATTTTTGATCTTAGCGATTCTGACTGGTGTGAGGTGGAATCTCAAGGTTGTTTTGATTTGCATTTCCCTGATGATTGAGGATGTTGAGCATTTTTTCAGGTGCTTCTCAGCCAATCGGTATTCCTCAGGTGAGAATACTTTGTTTAGCTCTGTACCCCATTTTTCTCAGAGCAGTGATTTTTTTTTAAAAATAATTTTATTAGGTATTTTCCTCATTTACATTTCCAATGCTATCCCAAAAGTCCCCCATACCCTCCCCCCACCACTCCCACTTTTTGGCCCTGGCGTTCCCCTGTACTGGGGCATATAAAATTTGCAAGTCCAATGGGCCTCTCTTTCCAGTGATGGCCGACTAGGCCATCTTTTGATACATATACAGCTAGAGTCAAGAGCTCCAGGGTACTGGTTAGTTCATAATGTTGTTCCACCTATAGGGTTGTAGATGCTTTACCTCCTTGGGTGCGTTCTCTAGCTCCTCCATTGGGGGCCCTGTGATCCATCCAATAGCTGACTGTGAGCATCCACTTCTGTGTATGCTAGGCCTCAGCATAGTCTCACAAGAGATAGCTCTATCTGGGTCCTTTCAGCAAAATCTTGTTAGTGTATTTTTAATGGGGTTATTTGAATTTCTGGAGTCCAGCTTCTTGAGTTCTTTGTATATATTGGATATTAGTCCCCTATCAGATTTAGGATTGGTAAAAATCCTTTCAGAATCTGTTGGTGGCCTATTTATTTTATTGACAGTGTCTTTTGCCTTACAGAAGCTTTGCAATTTTATGAGGTTCTATTTATCAATGCTTGATCTTACAGCACAAGCCATTGCTGTCCTGTTTAGGAACTTTCCCCCTGTGCCCAAATCTTCGAGGCTTTCCCCCACATTCCCCTTTATTAATTTCAGTGTCTCTGGTTTTATGAGGAGGTCTTTGACAAGGATGTGGAGAACGAGAAAAACTCCTCCATTGCTGGTGGGATTGCAAGCTTGTACAACCACTCTGGAAGTCAGTCTGGAGGTTCCTCAGAAAATTGGACATAATACTACTGGAAGATCCAGCAATACCTCTCCTGGGCATATACCCAGAAAAAGTTCCAGCTGGTAATAACAACACATGCTCCATTATGTTCATAGCAGCCTTATTTATGATAGCCAGAAGCTGGAAAGAACCCAGATGTCCCTCAACAGAAGAATGGATACAGATGTGGTACATTTACACAATGGAGTACTACTCAGCTATTAAGAACAATGAATTTATGAAATTCTTGGACAAATGGATGGATACAGAGGATATCATTCTTAGTGAGGTAACCCAATCACAAAAGAAGCCATTAGATATGCAGTCACTGATAAGTGGCTGAGAAACATAGAACACCCAAGATACAATTTGCAAAACACAAGAAAATCAAGAAGAGGGAAGACCAATGGGTGGATACTTCATTCCTTCTTAGAATAGGGAACAAAATACCCATGAAAGGAGTTACAGAGATGAAGTTTGGCCCTAACATGAAAGGATGGACTATCCAGAGACTACCCCACCCTTGGATCCATCCCATAATCATCTACCAAACCCAGACACTATTGCATATGCCAGCAAGATTTTTCTGAAGGGACCCTGGTATAGCTGTCTCATATGAGGCTATGCCAGTGCCTGGCAAATACAGAAGTGGATGCTCACAGTCATCTATAAGCTGGAACACAGGGCCCCCAATAGAGAAGCTAGAGAAACCACCCAAGAAGCTGAAGGGGTCTGCAACCCTATAGGTGGAACAACAATATGAACTAACCAGTACCCCCAGAGCTCGTGTCTCTAGCTGCATATGTAGCAGAAGATGGCCTAGTCCGCCATCACTGGGAAGAGAGGTCCCTTGGTCTAGCAAACTTTATATGCCCCAGTACAGTGGAATGCCAGGGCCAAGAAGTCGGAGTGGGTGGATAGGGAAGCAGGGTTGGGGGAGTGTATAGTGAACTTTCAGGATAGCAATTGAAATGTATTTAAAGAAAATATCTAATAATAAAAAATAAAATAAATAAAATTAAAGTGAGAGAGAGAGAGAGGGAGAGAGAGAGAGAGAGAGAGAGAGAGAGAGAGAGAGAGAGAGAGAGAGAGAGAGAGGAGAAGAGAAACACCTGGACACTGGTGGGCCAGCCCAATTAGAGCACAGAGCAGCAAAAATTAGAAGAGACATTGACTCATAGGGCAAAAGAAGATAACTGACTCCTGAAATTTCTTTTAATATCACATACATGCTATGAAGTGCTAGATCACATAGGTACTAATTAATAATAACATTACCAATTAAAAATCTTTAAGTGTAAAGTGTCCACACTTTGGTCTTCGTTCTTCTTGAATTTCATGCATTTGGCAAGTTGTATCTTATATCTTGGGTATCCTAAGTTTCTGGGCTATTATCCACTTATCAGTGAGTACATATTGTGCGAGTTCCTTTGTGATTGGGTTACTTCACTCAGGATGATACACTCCAGGTCCATCCATTTGCCTAGGAATTTCATAAATTCATTTTTTAATAGCTGAGTAGTATTCCATTGTGTAAATGTACCACATTTTCTGTATCCATTCCTCTGTTGAGGGGCATCTGGGTTCTTTCCAGCTTCTGGCTATTATAAACAAGGCTGCTATGAACATAGTGGAGCATGTGTTCTTCTTACCGATTGGGACATCTTCTGGATATATGCCCAGGAGAGGTATTGTGGGATCCTCCAGTAGTACAATGTCCAATTTTCTGAGGAACCGCCAGACTGATTTCCAGAGTGGTTGTACAAGCTTGCAATCCCACCAACAATGGAGGAGTGTTCCCCTTTCTCCACATCCTCGCCAACATCTGCTGTCACCTGAGTTTTTGATCTTAGCCATTCTTACTGGAGTGAAGTGGAATCTCAGTGTTGTTTTGATTTGCATTTCCCTGATGATTAAGGATGTTGAACATTTTTTCAGGTGTTTCTCTGCCATTCGGTATTCCTCAGGTGAGAATTCTTTGTTCAGCTCTGAGCCCCATTTTTTTAATGGGGTTATTTGATTTTCTGGAGTCCGCCTTCTTGAGTTCTTTATATATATTGGATATTAGTCCCCTATCCGATTTGGGATAGGTAAAGATCCTTTCCCAATCTGTTGGTGGCCTTTTTGCCTTATTGACGGTGTCTTTTGCTTTGCAGAAGCTTTGCAATTTTATGAGGTCCCATTTATTGATTCTTGATCTTACAGCACAAGTCATTGCTGTTCTATTCAGGAATATTTCCCCTGTACCCATATCTTCGAGGCTTTTCCCTACTTTCTCCTCTATAAGTTTCAGTGTCTCTGGTTTTATGTGGAGTTCCTTAATCCACTTAGATTTGACCTTAGTACAAGGAGATAGAAATGGATCAATTCACATTCTTCTACATGACAACCGCCAGTTGTGCCAGCACCATTTGTTGAAAATGCTGTCTTTTTTCCACTGGATGGTTTTAGCTCCCTTGTCAAAGATCAAGTGACCATAGGTGTGTGGGTTCATCTCTGGGTCTTCAATTCTGTTCCATTGGTCTACTTGTCTGTCACTATACCAGTACCATGCAATTTTGATCACAATTGCTCTGTAGTACAGTTTTAGGTCTGGCATGGTGATTCCACCAGAGGTTCTTTTATCCTTGAGAAGAGTTTTTGCTATCCTCGGTTTTTTGTTATTCAGAGACAAAATTTGGAGCTGTGACGAAAGGATGGACCATCTAGTGACTGCCATATGCAGAGATCCATCCCATAATCAGCTTCCAAATGCTGACACCATTGCATACACTAGCAAGATTTCGCTGAAAGGACACAGTTATAGCTCTCTCTTGTGATTCTATGCCGGGGCCTAGCAAACACAGAAGTGGATGATCACAGTCAGCTATTGGATGGGTCACACGGCCCCTAATGGAGGAGCTAGAGAAATTACCCAAGGAGCTATAGGGAACTGCAACCCTATAGGTGGAACAACAATATGAACTAACCAGTACCCGGGAGCTCTTGTCTTTAGCTGCATATGTATCAAAAGATGGCCTAGTCCGCCATCACTGCAAAGAGAGGCCCATTGAACTTGCAAACTTTATACGCCCCAGTACAGGGGAACGCCAGGGCCAAAAAGGGGGAGTGGGTGGGTAGGGGATTGGGGGGGTGGGTATGGGGGACCTTTGGGATAGCATTGAAAATGTAAATGAGGAAAATACCTAATAAAAAATAAATAAATAAATTTAAAAAAAGAAAAAAAAAAGAAAACACACACACACATGCCCATGTGTGCAAAAAAAAAAAAAATCTCTAAGTGTTTTTTCTCTTTATTTTTCACTATTCATTTGCTGATCATTTATCATTCCTGTATTTTTGTTGGTGAGAGGAAATGTGAGCAAGACTTATTTCCATTTTTTGTGGTTATAGATATAATCAGGTATGTACACACTTGCCACCTTGGAGCCTGCCTACAATGGGCTACAATGTCTACTCCTAAGCAAACAACAGGATAGATGTCTCCTCCTAACAGAGGAAAACCAAATGGAGAGGTTTCTACACAAATAGTCCCTAGCACTGTAGAAAGAATAGACAGTTAAGTGGTGCCTACATCGACTGTGAGGGTATGCATTTTACACTAAGCTATGTACTCTTTTAGGGAGATTCTTTGATATACCATATTATGCCTGAGCACAACTATTATGTGTAGAATTCAAGTAGGGGTATAGATATGTACAGCAAGAATATTGAATATACCGACTACTCTGTCAATAAAAACAGAGACTCATCCTTCATAAACACCTTAGAAACTAAACTACTCTCCTGAACTTCACAGAAGAAAATTCCAAATGATAACTAGGGTCCTAGAGTATCATACATGTGCTCCTTTGTCAATCCAAATAGTATTATCTTTTTTAATATGTACTTGCTCTTTTGTGAAATTTATGTGAGAACTAATTTTTGCTTCCTTTGATAAAAGGCCAAGAACATGGACACATGTGATTGGACCCCAACTGTTCACCCAAATGGATCTTTCAATACTATAATTTAGTTAGAATACTTCTTCCTTCCCTTTCTTCCTGATGGCTCTCCCATATACCCCCCCTCACTCTACTTCAAATTCTTAGCCTCCTTTTTTCATTAATTGTAATTTGTATAGATATATAAACATACATTCCTAAATATGACTTCTTTGGTCCATATAATCCTGCCTGTATATTCTGAGGACTAATTATTTGCCTCTGAACAACCAATTACTGTGTTTTTTCCCTTGAAATGTCCACCTCCCCTGGTCTTATCTTTCCTGAGTTGCCCTAGAGTTTTCTATATAGGGTTGGGGCATTATGGGTTTTTTGTCTGCCCTGTTTGGCCTGTTTTAAATGTTTTTGTTGCTTTCTGAATTTAGTTGCTCTGTTGTTACTGGCATCTTCGACTGTGCAGACCAAATTACCTTCTATTGAATGCACATTTTACATGCAATTTTATTCTTTTTGTGATGGGATATGTTATTGATATAGCCTATAACATTGTCTCTAGGGTCCAGTAATCTCTGTCTACAGGAATTTATCCAGGGAAGGCTGAAATTTGAACATGCTTAGTTCTATTCTGCAATCTTAACCTCAATCTTTTATGACAACTTGATAAAAATCGGAATTATTTTTAAAAAGGAACATCAACCAAGAAAATTCCACCACCAGATTGGCCTGTAGGCAAGCCCGTGGTACATCTTCTTAATTAGTGCCTTATTTGAGATAGCCCAGCCAACTGTGGGAGCAGAGGAGCAAGCAAGCAAGCATCACGCTTTCATGGCCTCTGCTGCAGTTCCTGCTTCCAGGTTCCTACTAAGTTTCTGCCCATATTTTCTTCAATAGTGGAGTATAACATAAGAGTTGAAAGGTGAAATGAACCCTTTCTTCCCCAAATCGCTAAAGGTCATATTTTATCACAGCAATATAAACGTTAGACACTTTCCCTTCTGGATTTTAAGTGAAATCTTAGATACATGCACACTCTAGGTTCCAGGAGTTTAGAATTCTAATATCACATCTCCACAAAGTCTTGGTATCCACTATTATTTTTTTGAAAGCTGGTTTCCAAATCTGACCTTTACAGATCATAATGTTTTCTTCACATAATAGTCTTTTAAAAGTCTCTATTTTACTAAATATTATTATAATTTCTGGTATGTATTTTAGTCTAACATATTTATTCCCTATGTGTCTTTTGATCTGATTTCTTGTGTCCCTTTAGATAATGTAATTATTTACTTGAAATATTTTCCCCAATTTGTTACTGTTTTACTCATCTTTTATGTTGAGACTCACGTGCAACCTTTGGTGTTTATTTCCATATCTACAATGTGCCCTTTCCATCATGGTATTACAGAAAAAAAATACTACAAATCACTCATTCCAATCTACCCATTGATTTTTTTAAGATGCTCATTTCAATAGTGATCATTATTACACTTGATGCTTAGTGTGTTTTTCCTCTGTATCACTTAACTATCGCTGTAAGCTAAACTACTCTAAATCAATAGCATGGTGTAACAGCCAGTTTATTGCTAATGTAAGTAAGGGCAGTTTAATTGAGAACCAGCGGATAATTCCTCAGACAGCTGTCCCTGGTAGAGGTGCTTCAATAGCTCATCTGTTTCTGGATATCTATGAT
The DNA here is from genome assembly GCF_000001635.26 of Mus musculus. Classification (NCBI taxonomy): domain Eukaryota; kingdom Metazoa; phylum Chordata; class Mammalia; order Rodentia; family Muridae; genus Mus; species Mus musculus. The sequence goes on from NC_000084.6 coordinate 86,376,031, forward strand.
TATTTCATTGATAACATCCATAGCAGTTGGCTAGGAGACTTACCACTCAACCTAGGGGGTTTTCTGTTGATATGACCAATCTATGTTCTTAGTAGTTACAATATTTAGTGAGCTAAAATGGATTTCTCCACTGGCAATAGAAAACATCTTAACAGTGGAAATAAAGCCAAAGTTTCCAAGTACTTGTGCTGTTCCTCCATTTTTCATTCTTTCTAAAGTCCCAAAGTCTCATGACCAAGCTTAGACAGAGGAGGTGGGAAAGTAAACTCTATAATCGTCTTAGGAGGAAGAACAAAGTCATGTTTTAAACTGGAAGTCAGGAAGACAGGAATGAATTCAGATAGAACTGAAACTATTTGCTCACACCATTATACGTTTGTTTAATTCTGTTGCACATGTTTCGATATATGAATCAGTATGAGATGCACTTCTCCTGTCATAGTGCTTTTTACTTTCCTGTGAAATGACTCCTTAAACCCTTAGACCTAGCATCCCTCTTGGATGTGATGCTTATGTAAGGAACACAAGATAAGCAAAACCCACCTTTTAGCTTGTTCTCAGCTTGCATTCAGAGGATGATGTCTTGGAATGTGTCTTAGGAGAGAAACATAGCGTTTTCCTCATTCAGCTTTTTTTCCTGGACTGCAAGCATCACATCCCTGTACGTGTTAGTGTGTGTTGCAGGCCTTCCTTCTTTCTTTGTAAATCTCCATCACTAGAGGGACTGGATGTGAGGAAACAGAAGGGTGATGGATTCTTGTGACTTATGTATAGAGCTCAGCATTATTGCCCCACCCATCTGTCCCATGACTAAATGCTTATACTGTGCCTGTAGATCTTTACTGTAGCCACCCTCCCCTGTCCCTTGACTGAATAATCATGCATTATGTCTATAGTTTTGCACTGTCACTCCATCCTGCTCTTCTTTCAATAGCACTTAGCTTCCCGCTCATCCTCATTCTTCTAGCCCCGGGGCCCATGAGTCAGAGGTGGTGGATTATGTTATAAGTCCACCATAATACCCCAAATCTTTACTGCTGTTGTACAATGTGACTATGGGTAAATGGAGTACTTTTTATCCTTTGAACAGAAGTGAATGTCTGGCTCATGTTATCAGTTGAATATGACAGAACTGATAATAACCCTGCTGTAGATGTATGCTTGCTTAGTGTTTACATATCCTGTTTCCTGTACATCAGAAACCATTACAAAAAGTGTAAATGACCTTAGATTATTGTGTGTTGAGAAGCCATGCCATCAGTAAAACCTGGGAGGATGAGAATAATTGTGGGGTAGTAAAAGCAGACATGAGAGACACATGAGCATGCAGCTCTCCCGCAGCCAATTGCACAAGATGCACCTAAAACAACATTACAGGAAAAGGCTTTACACAACAGAAGATATTGGGTTGGGGACTGAGCTGGAACTGATGGCCTGAGGGACTTTTGGGTGACAACTTTGGGGCCAAAAAGGCAATGTTAAATTACTTCTTTGGTTTTCTGAGCAAACTATGCACTGATGTCTGTAGGAACTACACCAGCTTATACTCTCAAAGGCAGTGTGTGATGTTACCCTTTTTCCATATCCTTACTTGCATTGGTTGTTTGTGTGTTTGATAAAAGCTATTCTTACTGGAGTGAGATGGATTCCTAAAGTAGTTTAACTTTCCATTTCCCTGACATATAAGAGTATTGGAAACCTCCCAATATTTTTGACATTTGAGAACTGCGTATTGAATTAATCAGTTCATTTACAGATTGGGAGCATTTGGGAGAATGGGGATGTTTAATTCTTGCTGCTATTTATATATTCTAGATATGGAACTCCTAATGTATAATCATCATCAACATTTTTCTCCTCCTCTGTAGGTTGTCACTCTGGTGGTTGCTTTCTCTGCCACACAAAAGGTTTTTCATGCACTTCCATTTGCTAATTATTGGAGTTACTTCTTATTCTAGTTCTATCATTGTCTGAAAATTTCTGCCAAGGCTTATATATTGAAGTTAATGGACAGAAGTAGAAATCATTATGTTTACTGAAATTGACTACACTGAGGAAGACAAATAGCACATACCACATTTCCTCTCAAATGCAGGTCTTAAATTTTAGTCCTGGTATAGTTCCTGAAATTACAAAGAGACAATGAGCTATTTAATTGTTTGTTTGTTTGTTTGTTTATAGAGATCTTGGGGAGAGAATTTTGTGATAAGAGAGAGTAACTACAATGGGGAAAGAAAAGAGCCCCTCAGGAAGGTACAGGGAAGGCAGAGTGGTTTGAGGATAAAAAGAAACTATAAGGATGTATGTGACATCTAGATAGATAACTTAGTTGTGGAGAGTTCTTGCCTAGAAAGCACTTCTACCTGAGTTTGGATTCCTAGAATCCACTTAAACCCCAAGACATGCTGATTTAAGCCTTGATATATGGGGAGAGAAGGAGGTAGAGACAGTCAGATTCCTGAAACTCATTATCAACCCATCTAGCCTAATCAATAAGCTTTAGGTTCTGTAAGAGACAAATCAGGACTTAGAGAAGGATGGAAAGGATTCCTCCTGATACTCTACTCAATGAACTCTTCTCCATCCTTCAGATCTGCCACAAGACCCATGCAGTGCTTTTTAGCATAGTATGGCCACCTCAGCTTCTGTCAACCCCAACTTCCAACCTCAGAACAGGACAGGACTAACTAACCCTGAACCTACAGTCACCTCATGTGTCACATCCAAGTTCTCTGCCTAGTCAAGTCTTGAATATCTCACACAAGGATCTAGAAAGGTAAGTCCAACTTATCATCCTGCTGTGGCTTGAATTAGAAAGCCTCCCTCACCAATAGGCTTTTATGTTTGAATACCTGACCCTCAGCATATATAACTGTTTGAGAAGTTTGAGGAAGCATAGCCTTTTTGGAAGAGGTGTGGCCTTGTTGGAGGAAATGTGGCACTTAGATTGACCTTTGAGATTTCAAAAGCCAGTGCCAGGTCTAACCATTCATTTTCTCTGCGCGCTCTCTCTCTCTCTCTCTCTCTCTCTCTCTCTCTCTCTCTCTCTTTCTCTCTCTCTCTCTCTCTCTCTCCTTCTGCCTGCAACTTGCAGATCACATAGTCTTCCAGCTACTATTTCCAGAGACCTGCCTGCCTGCCACCAGAAACCTCTCACTGATGATCATAGACTTACCCGCTGAAAAAGTAAGCAAGTAAGCTAGGCCCTAATTAAATAATTAAATGCTTTCTTTAAAAAGTTGCTTTGGTCATAATGTTTCCTCAATAGTAACTCTAAGAAAGAAATTGTTCTGAGAGTTCTTTGGCCAGTCTGACCATAATGTTGTTCAGAGTACTATGAAAGACTTTGGGATTTACATTAGAAATGTAGTTGAATTGTTTGAGCAGAGATAATGAGGCAACCTAGTATAAGTGTGAAAAATAAATGAGGACTATATAGGCACAGCTTAAGTGGTTTCAAATGAAAGACTATTACTAAGTGCCTTAGTTAACATTCTTTATATATTTTGTCAAAGAATGTAGCTGCTATTTTGTCCTTGTCCAAAAAGTCTCTCAGAGGCTATATTGAATAGTTTTGAACTAGTATCATTTGAAAAGGAAACTTTTCAAGGCAGCTGAGTATGGACTGTGTCATGTGGTTATTGGTGAAAGAACATTTTACTCTAAACAGGGGAGAAAGTATTCAATATGATTTTATGATCTTGAGCAAAAAGGCACCATACTCTCTAATTTACCCAGTTTCATCAATATATACTACTGGAATTAATGACACATATTACCACCAATCCATTAATAATAGGTGATTTCAATACTCTACTTTCTTGAAATAGACAGATCATCTGAACAAAATGTAAGCCCAGGAAAAAATCAGAAATTAAATTACTTAATACATCAAAGCACTTAGTATATATCCTCAGAATATTATACCCAAACAACAAAAAAAGAATATACATTCTAATAAGTAGTACATGGACATTATTCTGAAATGGAGCACATGTTAGGATACAAGTAAAATCTTAACAATTTCAGAAAGACTGAAATAAATCCATGTATCCTATCTGATAATAAATAATGCAATAAAACTTAAAATCAACAGAAAACAAATCTCTTATAAGCACACCGACTAATGGACATTAAATAACTTATTGCTGAATGATGATTTGGTTAGAAAGAACTCAAGAAGTAAAAAAAAATTCTTTTATAATTAAATAAAAATGCAAATATAACACACACTTACACACACACACACATACATACATACATACACACACACACATACATACATACATACATACATACATACATACATACATACATACAAAATCTCCATGATGTAGGACATGAAAGCAGTCCTGCAAGGGAAATTTATAGTTCTAAATGATTACATTAAAAATCAGAAAGAGCACAAATGAATGATTTTATGATTCAATTCAAGAATTTGAAAAACAAAAACAGACCAAATACAAAACCAGTAGACTGCAAGAACTACTAAAAAATCTGAGATCAAATTAATAAAATACAATCAAATAAACTGCAAAAAAAAATCACTGAACCTAAGAGTTGGTTCTGGGAGAAGATAAAGAAGATCAATAGTCATTTGTCCCAACTAACCAAAAATAGGAAAGATAGGGCCCAGATTAACACAATCAGAAATGATCAGGGAAACATTACAATAGACACAAAGACATTTAGAATGTTGTCAAATAACACTTTAAAAATACTCCATTGAGTTGGAAATTCTAAAATGAATGAAGGTTTTCTAGATTCAGCTAAACCAATAAAACTAAATCAAGAAATCAACAAAATAAACAGCCACAAGAAAGGAAGAGATTGATGTTTGGTGTCCTGACATCACTGAAATGATGTTATCCTGAAAGTGGAGATTTGAATTGCCCCCAAAGAATTACTACTAAACAAGTTCACATGTATTTGTCCTATTTACCATATTTTCTCCCCTACCTTTGGGCCCTGGGGTATATGGATAGGTCGGAGCTTTGAGAACCTTTATTAAAGTAGTTTTTGAAAAATCTAAGCCTACACACACACGCACACACACATATACTATATATATATATATATATATATATATATATATAGAGAGAGAGAGAGAGAGAGAGAGATTTACATGTAATAAATCACATAAATAGAATTAAATACAAAACACATAATTATCTTCACGAACTCCTAAAAAGCATTTGACAAAATCCAATATTATGATCAAAGTTTTAGAGAATTCAATATGAGAGGGACTATACCTCAACCTGACAAGGTTAATACTGTAGGTACTTGAAGCACTAGCTGGAAAAATAATGCAAGAGGATGAAGAATGGGCAAGAAGGAGTAAAACTATAGAGGATGCGATAGTATACCTTAGAGACCCCCAAATTTCCACCAGAAATCTAGAAATTATTAAAATTTCCCTTGTGACAAGATGCTGAATTATCTCGTTCTTCATACAACTAAAAAAATCTGAAGTTCGTATAAAATAAACAGACAAAGAAACAAAGTAAAAGACACTGGATAGCTAAAAAACCCTAAGCAGAAGAAATAATGTTGGAGGGATTACCATTAAGGATGTCAAGGTATATCACAGGTCCATAATAATAAGGCTATGGTACTGACTTCAAAACAGATGTATAATCTCATTGAGAAAAATGAAAAAAAAGACCCTACCATGAGTACACATAACTATAGATATTTAATATTTGACAAAGATGACAAAAACATACTCTGGATAAAAGAGAGAATCTTTAACACATGGCACTTGGAAAATGAGATGTCCAGATGCAGTTTGAAATTAGATCTGAATCTATTGTCATTCAAAACAACTAACTCCATGGCTGTATGATATAAATATAGATAGGATATAGATCTACAGACATAGATCTAGATACATAGGTAAATATAAAGACTGAGATAGTGTAGTGGTTTGAAAGAAAATGGCCTCCATAGGCTCACTGGAAATGGCACTATTAGGTGTGGCCTTGTTAGAGATGTGGCCATTTGAGAGGAAGTATGTCACTATGGGTGGGCTTTGAAGTGTCAGATCTCAAGCCAGACCTATGGTGACTTTCTCTTACTGATGTCTGCTGATCCATATGTAGAACTCTCAGCTACTTTCCTAGCACAGTGTCAGCCTGTATGCCACCATGGTTCTTGTCATGGTGATAATGGACTAAACCTATGAACTGAAGTCAACCACAATGAAATGTTTTCCTTTATACAAGTTGCTGTAGCCAGGAGCCTCTTCACAGCAACAGAACTCTACCTAAGACAGTGATAAAATAATAAGTGTGGGGACATAGCTACAAGTATACATATCATCTAGCTACCCAGATCTGCTTATATTTGCTTTCAAATGCTATATAGTTAAAATATGATCATTGTGTCAATGAAAATAGCAATACTATTTCTATACAATAGTCACTTTGTTTAGTGCTTCACATGAAATCAAATAGTTCTGTGCTGACTTACAGAAGAAAACACAGAGGTTAAGACATGTTATGGAATTCTTATGAAATCTTCAGCAATTAACTCTTCAGCAGAAATGAAATATAAGAAAAATATCACTGACTCCAATCTTCTTAATTTCTTACATCACATTTAAGGAATATAAAAATTGTATTAAAGGGCTGATGTTTCTAATGGTTCAGGATGTTCTGTTGTGAGAGGTAAGCGTGTAAGTGTGAATGACTTATACATATAAGTCCGTGTGTGTTGGGGTGTGATCCTTACTCTCTTCCTATGGTGAATCTGAGTGGTGTGTGTGTGTGTGTGTGTGTGTGTGTGTGTGTGTGTGTGTGTGGTTGCGTACAGTAAGAATGGGCAATAACACAAGAAGATCGCCATTTTAGTATGCAATTTCTACTCTCTGTTTCCTTTCACAGTGAATCCTATTGTTTGTATATTAACCTTCATACATATTGATTAATCCAGAATATCTGTAAAGATACTCCAGCAGGCAGCAAGCAAGTGAAAAAGTGTAAGAAATGTTTGCTTATTTTTGAAACCAAGAGAGACTATCTTAAGACCTCATTTTGTCCTCACCCATTGTAAGATTTGGGATTCCATCAGCTAGCCTAAAGTAGAGTGACATAGAAACGGTTGCAACTTTTTTCTGTCGTGATTTTCCTCAGTTTCAATTACATAGGCTTGTAATTAAACTGCAAATAGCTGGCAGGTGAATAATTTTTGATACATTGTAGCTGTATCCAGTGCCCTACATGACCAAAAATGTGTGTCCTGAAAATGTTGATAGAGTTTGGGTGCATGGTGCAGGTTTATAATTCCAGCTCTCTAGAGGTTGAAACAAGACTATCACAAGTTCAAAGATTGAACTCCATAAAAGACCCTGTTTGAAAAGTCGAAGTGTTGAGGAGAGTACAGGTGCATAGATTCAGCACTTTCCCACGATGCACTATACACGGGCTTGGGTTTCCAGAACTAGAAATTAAGTTAAAAAGATAAAATCAAATGTTTGTTAGAAATGTTAAACGGTAGTTAGTACAGATAAGGTGGTAAATATTACAGACATTTACTACATGACTGAGTGTAAATGGGCGTCACTTGACCATCACTTGCTCAAATTACGTGGGCTGTTGGCACTTAGGAAAGAATCAATTGTGAAATAATCTGGATGTTTTTTTTTTTCCTCTGGCTGTTTATGATATTTGCACATGTGTGTACATTGACCAGGTGCGGATAAAAGATATGTTGATCTATCACTCACCATCTTATTCTTTTAAGACATGATCTTTCAGAATCTGGAACTAAGTGTGTGCCCCCTGCCCAACCTTAGCTATCTATATGTCTCTCCCTTTGTCAGTGTTGGACTCACAAGGACATGGGGCCACACTTGGGGTTTTGCATGTGTTTTCAGGGTTGTGCTTTCAGGGTTCTTACAGAATTAGTTATCTTCCTCGCCTCCATCCCCTACATAAGGACTTTCTGAAGGAAGCAGAAGTTATCCATAATTAGACTAATAAAAGGCATGACTCAAAAGCAGAGGCTTATATAACCTTTGGATCAAAGGTTGCTATGCTTTCCAGTTATAAATTAACATTATTTAACTCGGTTCTCTCAGACATTACTTCAGATGTAAGATCATTTCTGACAATTAGATGGGAATAATCAATTCCTCTGACATGAAAAAAATCACATATCCTACTTGATGTACCCTAAGGGGGAAAAAAAAAAACCTATCCTCACTGAGTAAAATATTTAAATCTGTACAACTATACACATATAAAATTTGTGCTTTCTTATCTCTACCTATCTGAAAAACCCTCACTCCCTCAACTGGCCTTGTAAACATGACTGTCAGTGTCTTCCTTGCAATGTGTCAGTTCCTATATTCTGCTCTTTCTTCTAATCCCATTAGCAAGACATCACTTTAAAATCATAAGAGGATTTGGGGAGTCTAAGTAACATAGTGGTAAATTCAAGACACACTTTTAGGTTCCAGAGAAATATATTAACAGCTGTACATCAATTAGAGAACAATTAATTGTTTTAAATGAAACTTCAGCATAGTGCCCTGGTGTCTTTTTTTTTTTTTTTTTTTTTTTTTTTTTTCTGAGACAGGGTTTCTCTGTATAGCCCTGGCTGTCCTGGAACTCACTTTGTAGACCAGGCTGGCCTCGAACTCAGAAATCTGCCTGTCTCTGCCTCCCGAGTGTGCTGGGATCAAAGGCATGCGCCACCACGCCTGGCTTCCCTAGTGTCTTTTTTTTTAATATTTTTTATTATTACGTATTTTCCTCAATTACATTTAGAATGCTATCCCAAAAGTCCCCCATACCCTTCCCCCCCCCCCACTTCCCTACCCACCTATTCCCATTTTTTGGCCCTGGCGTTCCCCTGTACTGGGGCATATAAAGTTTGCGTGTCCAATGGGCCTCTCTTTCCAGTGATGGCCGACTAGGCCATCTTTTGATACATATGTAGCTAGAGTCAAGAGCTCCGGGGTACTGGTTAGTTCATAATGTTGTTGCACCTACAGGTTTGCAGATCTCTTTAGCTCCTTGGATACTTTCTCTAGCTCCTCCATTGGGGGCCCTGTGCTCCATCCAATAGCTGACTGTGAGCATCAACTTAGGTTTGCTAGGCCCCTGCCTAGTCTCACAAGAGACAGCCACATCAGGGCCCTTTCAGCCAACGCTTGCTAGTGTATGCAATGGTGTCACCGTTTGGAGGCTAATTACGGGATGGATCCCTGGATATGGCAGTAAGCAGTATGTATTAATGATCTACAGGATGGCTACTATAACCAATTACATCATTTAGTAATGTGGTTACTTAAAAACTAGGTATAGAGCAGTTTTTTACCTCTGCTTTTCATCTTACAAATGTTACTGAATTAGTCTTAGCACAGTTATTCTTAAATTATATACAGTAGAAAACTAGATGAATAGTCACAGAAATGGGTGAATGGTTTTATTATTAAAGAAAAATCAATGTTTCATTCACCATTTATTTCAGAAGCCCAAACATTTTTTTCTAATCAAAATATACTTCTTGATCTCATTACACCTTATAATGAAGTTTATTTTCTACAAGCAATTATTGGCTTTTAACACTTTATTCACATAATAAGAAACAAGCACTATGTTCTACAGAGTCGTGTTCAGTAAAATTAACTTACAATTAGTTTAATTAATTCAATTAGGATTAAATATATGTTCAGCCATCAAATAATATTTAGATACCTGACTTATCAGCTTTAAGTAGTGTTTTGAGTCACCAATTACATTTTGACAGGAAATTACATTTTGACAGATCCATCTTCAGCTTAACATATATACTATATATTTTTGGTTTCCACATAGTTTTCAAATCTATTTTTACGCTACTATTAGAAATGTGTGTTGTCCTCCTGAACTCTCAGCGGAGAGTATCTGAAACTTGATGGTACAAAGAAAGCCTTGAGCACAGATGCAATCTATTCCCCATCTTATGACATAGCTTCATTGATGTTCCTTTCAATTATATTGATTCCCAGAATGTCCAGTTTTATTTAGTCTGGATTTCTTATTCATTTTAATATTTTATTTATTCTTCCATAATTGTTTACATTTGGGCGATGTATTTTGGTCATATTTACCCCTCACTCCTCAACTTTAACTTACCCAGAAAACATCTCATCTTCCTCCCAAGGTCATGTTCTCCTTTTGTAATCATGGATATGGCTTCAACAAACTTAACCCACTGTATCCAGTGAGTGCTGCTCATATGCCCGTCATATCGGGTCATCTGTGGGACTATGGTGAACCTACTGGCTATGACACTCTCAAACAAACAAACAAACAAAAAACAAAGTAACTCTTCTGAACTCAGTAGCAGTCAACTGCTAATGATTTCACTTGCCCCTTCATGTTGGACTTTTAACCAGCTCAGCTTCTGCAGGTCTTGTGTGGATAGCCACAGCTACTCTGAAGCCATTTTCTAATGTCCAAGCCCTGTCCAGATGACAGTATTACACAATACTTCTCCACATTCTCCAGCTTCTACATTGTTTGAGTCCAAATTTCGATATTTTTGATCTCTGAGCCCTGGGGAAAGAAAGTTGATATAGATGACTCACATACAGCTGATCATTTACCATTGCTTTATTCTGTGAGCAGTGATTCTGTGAACAGTAATGAGCCTCTGCATTAACCACTAACCACTGTAATAGGATGTAGCTCTGACCAAAAGTGGGAGGGGGAATACAAATCTATAGACATAAAAATCACCATGGAGATGGCAGTTTGCCAACATAACCACTTAGAAAAGTAACATCAATAGGTTCTCCCTAGATCCTATAACTTCTACATGCATAGTTGTTTTGATCATCTTCAGAACAGCAGGTATTAAATGTTTTTTTAAAAAAACATTATTTTTTTAGTTACCTTCCAAATATTGCCACCCTTCCCAGTCCCCATTTCAGAATTCTCCACCCCATTCCCCATTTGCCTTTGAGGGGGTGCTCCTCTACTCCCCCACCAATATGCCTTCAGCATCCCCCTTCCCTGGGTCAGCAAGTCTCTATAGGATTAGGTGCATACTTTCCCACTAAGACTAGACAAGGCAGTCTTCTGCCACATATGTGCCAGGGGCATGGACCAGCCCATATATGCTCCTTGGTTGGTGGCTTAGCCTCTGAGAATTCTTAGCTGTGAGTGTGAGGGGTAACATGCCCTTGGTTGGATAGTGAACTGAATAAAAGGAATTGGGATGAACTGACTACCAACATTTATCCCTGTATATTTCCCTTCCTTGCACTGTGACTAGATACCTTACACTGCTGCCACCATGACTTCCTCATCAAGATGGACTGGATCCTTTTATACAGTGTACCAAAATGTGTCCCTAAGGATGAGATTCACTCTCAATGTGAGGGGCTTTATTCTAAGGTATGGTTCTAAATTCAGTAAAGGGAGGAAGGAGAAATCAAGCTAAGTTCCAATAATCATATCTTTGTTTACTGACTAGAGATGCAATGTGACCGGCTGCCACACCATGTAAGTTGATTGTATGTATTCACAGTCTTCTCTTAGGGAAGCTGAATTTTTCCCATAACTAAACAAACAAAAAACAAAAGCAAAAGAAACAACAACAAATCTATAGGCTCTTCCTAGAGAGTTAACATTGTTCAGCAAGTGATCAATCAAGGACTATTGAGAATGAGAGGCTTAGGGACAGGACATGCTCATGAGGATGTGGAGAAAGAGGAACGCTCCTCCATTGCTGGTGGGATTGCAAACTGGTACACTCACTCTAGAAATCAATCTGGCACTTCCTCAGAAAACTGAAAATAGTCCTCCCTGAAGACCCAGGTATACAACTCTTGGCCACATATCCAAAAGATACTCCACCATACAAGGACATGTGTTCCACTATGATCATAGCAACATTACTAATAATAACCAGAAACTAAAAGCAACCCTGATGTCCCTCAACCAAAGAATGGATGCAGAAAATGTGGTTCATTTGCATGAAGACATCAAGAATTTTGCAGACAAATGGATGGAAGTAGAAAATCTCATCCTGAATGCGGTAACTAACCAGGACTCAAAAGGGCATGCATAGCATGTACTCACTGATAAATGGATATAACCATTAAGTACAGAATACCCACGATACAACTCACAGACCATATGTAGTTTAATAAGAAGGAAGGCCCTACTAAGGATGATTCAATCCTAATTAGAAGAGAGAAAAAATAATGAGAGGAGGCAAAGGGAGTGAAGGACCAGGATGGGAGGGGGGAAGAGTCAAAGGGGCAGGATCAGGTATGGGAGAGGCAGCAGAGAAGCCCAGAAGATCAGTAGAATTAATAAAAATATGCAGCATCTGGATGTGGGTGTGGGGGGAACCTCCAGAAAGTCCCAGAGACCTGGGACATGACAGGCTCTCAGGACACAATGCAGATGACCTTAGCCAAAATAGCCAACAGTGGAGAAAGAAGCTCAGAATTCTACATCTTCATCTGAAAGCTGCTAGCAGAATACCGGCTTCCAGACATCTAGGAGTCAGATCTTAAAGCCCATGCCCACCGTGAAACACCTACACCAATTAGGCCACACCTACTCCAACACTGCCACACCTCCAACTAGTGTCACTTCCTGAGTCAAGCATATACAAACTATCACATTCCACTCCCTGGCCCCCATAGGCTTTTCAAACACATGAGCTGATGGGCACCATACAAAAACATATCATAATGCAAACCTCTGAACCTGAACACTTTGTCCAACTTCAAAATTCCCCATAGTCTATAGTTGTCTCAACAATGTTAAAAGTCCAAAATTTAAAGTCTCTTCTGGGATTCATTAATCACTTAACTGTAATCCTCAAAGCAAGACAGGAAACCAGCTGGGCAAACTCTAAACACTGTGTCTCCATAACTGATGTCAAAGCAATCTTCATATCTTCACTCCATTCTCATTTGTGTTGACTGCAACAAACTACTTCTCCTGGGCTGGTCCCACTCCATGTTAGCTTTATTCAGCAGATATTCTACAACTCTGGTATCTCAAACATTTTGGGGCCTCCAAGGCAACTTCAATGTTAATATTTCTTTTTCCAGTGTCTGGGATCCATACATGATCTTCTGAGCTTCTCCAGATGGATGGGGCCACATCTCTGCCCTCTGTAGAACGGTAGGCTCTAGTTGACTCCACTCCACTGCTACTGCTGTTCTTCATGATCATCCTATGGTACTGGCATCTCCAACATACTGGGGTCTTACACTTCAACTAGACTTCACCAATAGCCTCTATAGGCTCTGTTAATGTTGCCAAACCACCTCTTAGCATAACCCTTTAGTCCTGGACCACCAACTCCAACTGAGGCTGCACCTTCACCAATGACCTTCTTTGGCCTCTCACAGTACCAAGCTTCAGCTGTTCTTCATATTTTCAAAACCAGTACCACTTGGGTGATTCTTACTCATTACCAAGTTCAGCTGTACCATGATATACAACCTTGGCTACCTCTGGAACCCAGCTTCTTTGTGCCTTCAGAAAACACTTCGCAGAAGATTTCCCCTCAGTGATGCTAGACTCATTTTAATCACCACTAATTCCTTAGCTTCAGCTAACCAGCATCAATTGTCCCATTAGTCTCTTCTATTCATGCCTCTAAAGTCAGTGTGACATGGCCGAAGCTGCCTAGTCCTGCTGCATGCTGAGGCTGGATCATGATTCCCCTTGTTCTATTATATCATCACCAGCTTCCTGTTTTCCAACTCTTTCACTGCCTAAGCTTGGCTGTCTGGAACTTGCTCTGTAGATTGACCTTGAACTCGAGGCTCTGTTTGCTGAATGCAGGGATTAAAGTTATTGTTTTATTCAGGGTTTCTATTCCTGTACAAACATCATGACCAAAAAACAAGTTGGAGAGGACAGGATTTTTTTCAGCTTACATTTGAAAATTGCTGTTCATCATCAAAGGAAGTCAGGACTGGAACTCAAGCAGGTCAGAAAGCAAGAGCTGATGCAAAGGTCATGGAGAAATGTCACTGGCTTGCTTCCCCTAGCTTGCTCAACTTGCTTTCTTATAGAACCCAGGATTACCAACCCAGGCATAGCACCACCCACGATGAGCCCTCCCTCCCTTGATCACTAATTGAGGAAATGCCTTACAGCTGGATCTTGTGGAGGCATTTCCTCAAGGGAGGTTTCTTTCTCTGTTATAACTGTAGCTTGTGTCAAGTTGACACACAAACCCAGCCAGTACAGGTGTGTACCACCATGCCCAAATTTAAACTTTACCTAGAAGTGAATTTGCTCTGTCTGAGGCTGGCCTTGAGTGAAGAAATCTGCTTAGCTTTGCCACCTGAGACTAAAGGTTTATACTACTATGCTTGAACCTAAACTTAGCTAGGTGGGATCTTGCCCCAATGTTACCACTCCCTTAATTCAATTTAATATCCTTGAACACAGGATCCAGCTCCATTTCACTTCCTGGTGTCCTTTTAATACTGGAACCACATTAATTTTTCTTTTCTAAGCTTGTTATGCTTGTTCAAAATGCACTCCATGAGACTTGCCCAGAGTACAAAGACTCTGGTGAGCTTTTTTGAGATTTCCTTTGTTAATACAATTAATATAAATCACTTTACCTTGGCCTCAGCTAGACTCTCCAGACAAGGGCAAAAAGCAGCCACGTTCTTCACCAAAATACCACAAAAACAGTTTCTAGGCTACATATTGAAATTCGCCACAAAAACCTCTTGGGCCAGGTCTGCACAGTTCAAATCGCTCTTAGCAACAATATCTTCCATATTCCTTCTAGGATAGCCCATTAAGCCCCACTTAAAGCACTCCCCTGCTTTCCAAATCCAAAGTACCCAAATCTGCATTCTTCCAAACAAAAGCATGGTCAGGCCTATCACAGCAATATCTCAGTCCCTGGTACCAACTTCTGTCTTAGATAGAGTTTTACTTCTGTGAACAGATACCATGACCAAGGTAACATTATTAAGGCAACATTTAATTGGGGCTGGCTTACAGCTTCAGAGGTTCAGTCCATTATCATCAAAGCAGTAACATAACAGCATCCAGACATGGTGCAAGAGAAGCTGAGAGTTCTACATCTTCATCTGAAGGCTGCTAGCAGAATACTGGCTTCCAGGCAGCTAGGAGTAGCGTCTTAAAGCCAGGCCCACAATGACACACCTACTCCAACAAGGCAACACCCACTCCAACTAAGCTACACCTACTCCAACAAGGCCACAGCTCCAAATAGTGTCACTTCTTGAGATAAACATATACAAACTATCACACTAACCCACCTTCAAAATTTCTAACCCAGAATTGTTCCTGTCTAAAAGAACTGTAGGGACAAAAATGGGGCAGACACTAAAGGAATGACTGACAAGTGACCAGTCCAACTTGGTATCCATCCCATCTGTAGGTACCAAACCCCGACACTATTACTGATGCCCTGTTGTACTTGTAAACCGGAGCCTAGCATGGCTGTCTGTCCTCTGAGAAGCTCTACCAGCAGCTGACTGAGTCAGATGCAAACACCATTGGACTGAGTTTGGGGAGCCCTATGGAAGAGTTAGGGGAAGGACTGAAGGAACTGAAGGTGAACGCAGCCCCATAGGAAAAAAAACAGTGTCAATTAAGCAAGACCCCTGGGAACTCCAGAGACTAACCATCAAGCAATGAGCATATATATAGCATATGAGGACTGCCTTGTCTTACCTGAGCTGGAGAGGATGTGCCTCATAGTATAGAGACTTGATGCCCCAGTGAAGAGGGATACATGAGGGGAGGGAGGAGAATGAAAGGAAGAGCACTCTCTCAGAGGCGAAGGGGAGGGGGGAATGGGTGAAGAATTCTGGATGTGGGGTAACATCTGTAATACAAACAAATAGAATAATAATAGAAGAAGAAGAAGGAGAAGAAGGAGAAGAAGGAGGAGAAGGAGAAGAAGGAGAAGAAGGAGGAGGAGGAGGAGGAATTAGAGGCAATTTCTAAAGCAAGTGGGATGTGGGAGAAGGCTAAGCATGCAAATATGAGTGTAGAAGGAAAAAGAATGGGATGTTTAATGAAATGGAAGCTCTTGCAGCCTGGGAGGTTCAGTAGAGCAGATTAATAGCCTGTGCATCTGCCTTGACTCAGTCTCAGGGGAGAGACCCTGGGTGTTGCTAAGATCTAGGTGCTTGGGGAGGGGGGCATGTGCAGAAGTGCATACTCACTCCTTTAGTACCTAGGCTGGAGCTAGATGATCAGTCTCAGATACTGCCCACAAGGGCTATAGGTACAGAAAACCAGGCAAGCCAGTATGAGATTTTTGACTTAACAACAAAGGAATGTGTATAGGTTAGGCTCCCCCTCCCGCTTTTCTACTGCCCTTCCCTCTCTTCCTGGGATTTCATCTCTGAATTTCCCAGGATAGACCTTTGTGATGTGAGGCCTGTTGTGTGCCCTTGGTTTCTGATACAAGTACCACCTGATTAGGAGCAGCTGTATGGCCACTCCCCTGACTGGACAAACTGGACAAATAGGAAATAAGAGGGCACTTGGAGTGGGAGTTTAGTATATAATCAGATCTGTTTTTCTGTATTCAATATGTAGTTGAAAATTTTCTAAAACCATTTCAAGAGCTGCCACAGTTTCTTTGAAGAGCTTGTCATTTTGGATCTGTCTACTAATGACCACCTCTTCTTCTGTTTTTATTTTTTTTCAAAAACAATTTTTATTAGATATTTTCTTCATTTACATTTCAAATGCTTTCCCAAAAGTCCCCTATACCCTTCTCCTGCCCTGCTCCCCAACCCACCCACTCCTGCTTCCTGGCCCTGGCATTCCCCTGTACTGGGGCATATAATCTTCGAAAGACCAAGGACCTCTCCTCCCAGTGATGGCTGACTAGACTATCCTCTGCTACATATGCCCTAGAGACAAGAGATCTGGGGGTACTGGTTAGTTCATATTGTTGTTCCACCTAGAAGCTCACAGTCATCTATTGGCTGGAGCACAGGGCCCCCAATGGAGGAGCTAGAGAAAGTATCCAAGGAGCTGAAGGGGTCTGCAACCACGTCTTCTTAAGAATTCCTGTGATCAGCTATTCTCTCAACTACCACCACTGGCCAGAAGCCCACCCTGTACCCCGCAGGTGACCCAGTTTCCAGGAAGCCTTTCTCACAGGCAGTCTTTGTCACACACTTCACTTCTCCAATGTCTCTTATTTCTGCTGGCTCTAATCTGCTCTCCCCAACCCCATTCCCAAATCCATGTGGGCACAAGAATCACATGTGGGTCACATGACTTCCGTAGGACATTCTGTGGGGGCCTTATGCAAGTAGTTGTGTGCAGAGACTCACCAGCTCAGCAGCAGCCACAGACACAGCTTTCCAGCTTTCCCGTTTTTTTCAGGCTCATAGCTCCTCTTACAGGCCTGACTTCAAAAGAAATTGGCTTGCTGGAGAAGAAATAGTACTCTCTCCTGTGATTCATAATCTCTCTCTCTCTCTCTCTCTCTCTCTCTCTCTCTCTCTCTCTCTCCCCCTCTTTCCTTCTTCCTCTTCCTCTATGCCAAATTCTCTCACTCTCTTTTCTCCTTACCTAGTCTATAAGGGCTGTTATGTTCCTTTACTCCACCATTCAAGACTTGCAGTCCTGAATATCCAGGAACTAGACGCTTGAATTTCAGTGTTGATCCCCTCGTAGACTAGAGTCACCCATTCTGCACCATGCGTGCCTCATGCCACCCTCTCCAGCTCCAATATGGGAACCGGTGGACCTCATCACCTGCCTTCAATGCACTCAGCAGACACCCTCACACCCACGTGGACCTATTCAGCAGCAGCAGCAGGTAGCTGCTGTGAGACTGTAGCTTTGGTTTTGGATTCTCTCTCTCTCTCTCTCTCTCTCTCTCTCTCTCTCTCTCTCTCTCTCTCTCTCTCTCTCCTTTTTCAGGCCCCGGTTCTTAGGTTATTAGGCTTCTCTGAGAGGACTCCTTAGCATCCTCATTTAGCTGTCTCTCTTTATGGTTCTTCACACCGTCATTCCCATACTACTATTGAGATCCCCCGCTGAGCGCGGTCAGTCTGAGCTGTAGTGCTGCAGGTGCCAGAGGGTCGTTCATCCCCACAGCTTGCATGGCTGTTGTCAGCACAGACCGGGCAGCAGCGACCTAGGAACCAGCGCGCCAGCCATCCTAGTGCTTCTGGAAAGGGGTTGGAGGAGGTGCTGTACTGACAGGGGAAGGAGGACTCCCAGATGCTGCCTTCTCCAGCCCCCTCCCCGCCCCCCTCACCAACTCCACGGCGCTGCCTCTTCGTGTTTACTGTGATTTCGCATTCACCTATCCGTAATTTTCCGAATTGGGGGCTCTTCCTGCTGTTTTCCAGCAACTCCTTTCTCCTGTGAGTTTCACCCGCCCAGCGCGCGAGCGTTTGGATGTATTAGGGTGGGGTGATCTGTGTTTGCTTTTAGACGATTTTGAGTATTTTTCCGACAGAAAAGCACATTTTAAGGGACTGCGTATTTACAGTAGCAGTTTGGGGTGATTCTCCAGCGAATCTCCTCTAGTGATTAAACGTGAAACTTTTACCGCTGCTTTCCTTTTTCTTCCAGCGCCCGGGCTTTCGCTCTTAGACCAGCTGGCTAGAGGGTGAAGTATTTATTCACCCTTTAGAAGAGAGGGGACTCGAAAGCTCCAGTTGGAGGGACGGAAGACAGTCATTTCTAACCTTTAAAAAGTGAAAACCCCAACTCAAAGGGGCATTTTTTTTTTTTTTTTTTTTGCATGATGGCCCCTCCCTCTTCCACGCCTTTCACCCTCCACTGAGATGCAGTGGGGAATTCGCTAAGCTCCTCTAGCCCCTTCTGCTGGAGCTGGCTGAGTGAAAGAGCCCAGCCTGGTCCTCACCCCCTCCCCATCCCCCACGAACCAAGCCGCTGTGATGTCCTTGCTGTCGCCGCCGCCCCATTCCGCCGCGCACCAGCCCTGGGGGCACCGGCTGTGCTCAGCTGCCCAGTCTCACCCAGGCTTCAGGCTTCCTGGAGGGTCATGCAACCTATAGCTATGATTAAGACTCTCACTTGGTAACTCTGCCATATTCCTTATCTTTCCCCCCCTTCCCTCCCCTCCCCCTTTAACCACCCCCGTGTTCCCCTCCACCACCCTTGAGCCCTCCCCCGCCCCCAGACGCCCACCCTTAGACTCCTTTTCCTGCAAGATCGCAGAGGTGGCGCGCAGCCCGACGAGCCGATGACGGACCCCTGCCTCCCGCCTTCAATGCCTCAGCAGAAGACCCCCAAAGGCTGGAGAGAGGAGGGCTGCGGCTGGACATCCTCCGGGCGACGCTGCTCGGACCTGGTGCTAGTGGTGGATGAGACTGGCGACTGAACAAGTCCCTGCCTCTGACTTCGCTGTCGTCTGCCCAGTCGTTGCCGTCGATCCGGACCGGTCCCCACCTTGCGCCTTCTGCCTCTCACACCAGATCGGGTCCCGGCTTCGGGCGCCCCGGGGCTCGCCCCGCGCCTGCCGCCGCCCGCGCGCCGACTGCCCGCCGCGTCCTCCTGACAGCTGCGGCGGCGGTGATGCAGAGGAGGAGGGCGCTGCCGGCGGCGGTGCTCATGGTGGCGGTCGGCGCCCGGGTGTAATGCGAGCGTCATGGTGGAGATGCTGGCTTCGCGGCGGTGAGAGAGCAAAGGAGGGCGAGAGTCAGCCAAGGGCGGAAGACAAACCAGTTCCGATGCTTTCTTTCCTCTGTCGCTTTCCCCCACTCTATTTTACCCGTGGTTTGCATATTTAAAATCTCTGGACTCAATCCTCTCCCTACCACCGAAGTCTCCCCGCTTCTAAATGGAATTAGTGGAGATCGGAGCCTCTGGTGTAACGCACAGACATGATCTATGGACGCAGTTTGTTTCACAGTGAGTACCTCTCCAGAGTGCCAGTCAGTTCCCGGGGTGCTGCCACTTCTCCTCTTGGACCCATGCGCCAGGAAAAGCCCTACCAACCACTCCAGCCAGACCCCGCAGTCCCTTGGAGTCTGGGGCAGATGTAAACTTTCCTTTCGGTACTGCAGCATCATACAGCCTGGCGGGGGCGGCGCACAGAGTGGCGCTGGACCTCAGAGTTGGTCAGGGAAAACCATTTCTTCTTAGGCAGGATCTCTGGGTGGTCCAGAGGAGCATATAGTTAAAAAGTGGACACGTGCAGAAAATGCTGGTGCCCAGAGAGGACGCAGGTGGAAGGAGGGAGGCAGCAGGGTTGATCTTTGCTGGGAAAGAAGAACTAATCCTCCTTTGTGGGGTTAGGGGAGTTCAAGGGCCCACCTTTCATCCCCCAGGTAAGCTAATGTATACCTGAACCCAGGCGCTTCAGGAGGCATGCAGCCACTGCCCTCTAAAGCTCTAATTCTGTTTGGGAGTGTGGTAAAGCCCAGGGGTGAGGTGGGAGGAGTGGAGGCAAATGGTTCACAAGTCAGTAAAGAAAATATCAGAAAACGTGTGGTGAGGATCTCACACTGGGAAGCAAGGTCTGTGCCACTGTCAGTTAAGAGATTCACGTAATCCACCAGTTCAACACTGTACAGGTCCAATGTGTGATTCCATCAAAAGAGGAAAAGCAGGGTAAGAAGGCCAAATGTGTACACTGCCAAGTCTCTGTGTGCCTGTGATGGGGGAGGGGGGTGTAGAATGACAACATGTTAAGAGTTAGGAACGATCTATCTACACACACACACACACACACACACACACACACACACACACATACACACACACACCACATCTTTGATTCTTAAGGGTAGATGGATGGCCTGGACAAAGTATAAAGTGGTGCAATTTATAATTCCATAAAACTTAATGTCAGGACTCAGATAATATTTTTCTTTTTCTGAGAATAATCTTTAGGCATCAATACTTCAGCTCCTGTCATGTTCTTTAGATGACTGAATTATACCCGCAATTTCTTTTCCCGAAGTTAGTTTTAAGTGGAAATGGGCAAAGGAAGGTCTTTTATGTAATTGGTCAAAATAAATAATAAAAATGAAACAGACAAAATGTCAGACAAAATGTTAGTTATTTGTGGGAATAGACGTTTGAACAGTTTTCTAGTTCCAGGTTCTCTAGACATTTTTTTTTTTTTTTGAGTGAAGCAGGAATAGGTAAACAGAAGTTTAGGTTGCTGTGGCACTGCAGATTTACTGTCCAGTGGCAGACCAGTGTCTCTGACCCTGCACTGACTCCGTGGGTGCTTCTAGAAATCCCTGTTCTGAAAAGTGTTGTCTGCTTCCGGGTGGTAGTCAATTTAGAATCACAGTGAAAGTTAGAAATTATGGCTTCTACAGCTGGAGAATGTCACAAGCAGGGCTAGTTGGTAGATTTTTGGAAGGAGCAAAAGCTGAACTAACTAACACAAAGGAGCTAATCCCTTCCTGTAGTTCTGTTTCCATGCCAGCACCAATCCACTTAGCTCTGTTTTCTCTTGCTTTCCCATCCTATCTGTCCTAGGCTTTGCAGAACTGTTTATGCTCTAATATCTAAGCTTATTGGCAATGTGTTAGGGTAGATCATGGAGATTTGGCTCTTCAGTTCCTTCCTCCATCTACTAGTGGCCTCCATTACCTCTGAAGACACTGACAAAGCTCTTAGGAAAGAACCCTTTACTAAGAAGAGATCTCAAAACCTCTTTGCAGTCTATAACTTTTGCAAAGCACAACATTGTCTCAAGCCTTGAAGTGTTGGGGTATTGACCACTCTACATAGGAAGCACTTCCTTATTGGGAGTCCTAAGTTTTCCTCTGTACACTTTGAATTAGATTTCCTAAGTTTTGAGTCACCTTTGTAGGATTAGCAATGAGAACACTATTCTATTTCGGTATTAACATATCTTTAAATTGTCTTATAATTTTATAATATTTGGTCATTTTTTTGGTGTGAATTCTAAATTTCTAACTATTATTTTCTGTTTCAGTTATAGCAAGTTTAATCATCCTCCATTCTTCTGGAGCAACCAAGAAAGGAACAGGTGTGTTTCTTTGGAAAAGTTCTAATGGAGATGTTTAATTATTTTGTTTTTCCCATTTCACCATGCCCATTATATTTCCAGAATACCTGAGTATCTTATAGTATATATAATTGACTGGTTTTGAGTAAAAGACCGTTTCAAACTTAATTTACTAATGGATATTATGAGACTATTTTGTCTATTTAGGTATTATACAATATTGCATGATGGCTCTTTTTAAATTTTTGTTTTGTTCTACAGAAAAACAAATCACCCCAGAAACACAGAAGTCAGTGCAGTGTGGAACGTGGACAAAGCATGCAGAGGGAGGTGTCTTTACGTCTCCCAATTATCCCAGCAAATATCCCCCAGACCGAGAGTGTGTCTACATCATAGAAGGTAAGAGTAGAAGAAGTGCCCAAGCCTGTGGGACAAGCCAAAGCCTGGCCTTCTCCAGGCTTGTGAGAGTCCCCAAGTGTGTGATGTGTACAGAGACATTACAAAACTGATTTGGGAGATGCTTAACACAAATATTTTGCAAGGAACAAATAGTTATAAATCTAGACTCAGGGTCATTACTGAAATTATTAGAAATTGGTTATGAGTACACAAAGAGCTAGCAAATGAAACAAGTCTACAACTTAAAAAGTTCCTTTGCAGTACTCTAAAACAATAGAAGTATTTCGTACTTGACAGACTTTGTCAATTTATGACATTTTGAGAAACTAGTATTTTACTAGTTTAACAATAATTACAATAATCAATTTGTTTCTAATGTTTTCTTCAATGTGAACAAGCAAGGCAGACCATGTGGATGGCAAAGGTGTGTCTGTAATGATATTTTCTAAAGTTTTATAGCTTTTTGTTACTTGGAAGTGACATGATACCATTTTTCAAGTCAGCCAGGGTCCTAACACAGGAAGTTTTCATCTGTTCCACAACCTAAACGACAAAAAGTACTCAAAGGAAGATTCTTCCTTCTGAATATTTTGCATTTCTTCTAAGCTTGAGCCATCTATCTGTCAAATACAGGGGAAACTTTAAAATATGTGATCATGTGTCCCAGTGAGAAAAGCTAAGTGCTGAGTGTTATTTTGAGATAACCTAGAACTCGGTATCATCCATAATGTGTATAATGAATATATTACCATCAGAATAAGTGATGGTAATGAGAAAATTGTGACTGCTTTAGTGCCTACTCATAAGCCAGGGTCACAAACACATAGCAGATCTTTCAAAAATATCTCTGGATTATGTTACTCTGATTTTAAGAGGTTCTATTTAAAAATGATTTTTTATTCTTATTTTCATACATAAGTCAGGAGTCTTCCTCTTTTTCTTGTATTGTCCAAAGTAGAGATTGTTTTTAAATCAAAGATAACCCAAAACTATATAAACTTTGATGTTGATAGGACAAAAACAAAACAATTAAAATATACAACTGGAAGTTTCGATTGCTAGAAAATGAAAACATTGGCTGAAGCCCGCTGTTATTTTTTAATCAAGTTCATGTTACATATTTATTAATTATATAAATTAAAATAACATGAACTTTTGAAGAACTTACTGTATTCCAAAACATTTCCTCATAGTAAGATAACCTAGTGTTATGAATTAGGAAATAGAAGCAAAGACAGATTAAATTTCTGACTGAAATTCTAAATATTTGTATTTGAAAGAGCAAACTTTAAAAATGCTAGACTATTAAGGAGGAGAGTCAGAGCGAGTTATCATCTAATAGATTAATTAACACGGATATGAAGTGTTGCCTGCTAGCTGTGTTTTCTCATGTATTACTTTGGTGCCTTAACAAGTACTGCCAGCCTTGAGTGTAATGCACTCACATAGTCTCACTTATTCTTGTGTTTATATCAAGGACAAAATAAACTGAGGAAAGAAGCAGAACATCTGCTATTAGTGAGCCCTTCCATCAACAAACACTTCACAACTTGCTACAATCACTGCATGCAGCTTATAAGATACTAGAATTATGGTCCTGGGAAGTGTGAGGAAATGGGGGGGGGCTTCAAGATTCATATAGGATAGCTGGATCAAGAAGATAAAGATAGACCTGTGGTGTTACTCTTCATTGTTTGTGGGTAACAGGTGGTAGTCTTAACACCATGTACTAAATTGCAGAGAGGTGGTAAGGTGGGGATACCCTAGGACTCCTCCAAGGGTAAAGAGAGGACCAGGCAAGAGGGAGATGATCCTGAAAAGATCTGTATTCTAGGGCCAAGTCTTTGGAGACATTCATACAGTAATTGCAGGCAATGGAGTACCACTGAAAGAATTCAGAGCACAAATGAGGTGTGTCTTCAGTGGAAGAGTAACTGAAGGAAAGCAAAACCAACCAAGAGGCTATAGCAAATGGCCAAATAAAAGAGAATAAAACTGAACTACAGATATTGGCAGGGGTGACAGAGCAAAGGGAGGAAATGACACGAATTTGGATAACTGAAATGCAAATGATTGAGTGGGAGAGGAGAGAACAGGGTTTAAAAGATGATAAAAGTGCTCAATTTTTCCACTTACATGAGTGTCTTTTGGAGTGAAAAAATTTGTGGATTTTTATCCAATTCTATCTTGATTCCTCAAATTTATAGGATATAAATACAGAGATTTTCTGTGATGATTTCATATGGATAAAAATACCGGAAGGGGATATTTAGAACACTAATATTTGAATGTATTAGAAATACAGATGCCTGGAGCTTCCCCTAGACTGCCTTCTCTTTTGGAGATAGATGCTCAGGCACCATCTGATTATGAAATCTCCCATTGGTTTTTAACACAACCCAGTGCACTGGCATCCCATGAATAAAGAGAGGTTGGGGGATATGTTTCTGGAAAGAAAAAAAAACGTGTTGGGAATGGACAGAATAGGGGGACCCAAAGGCTCCCAGAAGGAGTCTCCAATGAGGAGGGAAATCATGTAGGGATATCATTGAGGAGGTGTGGGTGAGATTCAAGAATCAGTCAGTTTCCAAGTGACAGTTGTTACAACAAGAAAAATCTAGGCAAACACGCATATGTGTTTATCGTATGAAGCAATTAAGAGTCTGCTTGTGACTTTATCAAGAGTACAATGGTTAACACAGTGAGAGAGGGAACCATCTCCCAGTCAGTAGAGGACTGAGAGGAAACAGTACTTGGAGATGGGAGATTCAGGAGATGTCGTAAGCAGGAACTTTTTTTTTTTAAGAGGAAAATTTCACATACTTCTCTAGAAGGAACTGTTTGATAAGTAGAAAAACAGGTAAATTGAAAATTAGAAAGAAAGACAGCCTCTTGTGAGGCTATGCCAGTGCCTGGCAAACACAGAAGTGGATGCTCACACTTATCTATTGGATGGAACACAGAGCCCCCAATGGAGGAGCTAGAGAAGGTACCCAAGGAGCTGAAGGGGTCTGCATCACTATAGGTAGAACAACAATATGCACTAACCAGTACCCCCAGAGCTCGTGTCTCTAGCTGTATATGTAGCAGAAGATGGCCTAGTCGGCCATCATTGGGAAGAGAGGACCCTTGGTCTTGCAAACTTTATATGCCCCAGTACAGGGGAACACCAGGGCCAAGAAGTGGGAGTGGGTGGGTAAGGGAGCAGGGCTGAGGGAGGGTATAGGGGACTTTTGGGATAGCATTTGAAATGTAAATGAAGAAAATATCTAATAAAAAAATGAAAAAAATGACAGGAAAAAAAAAAGAAAGACAACATTTTTTTAAAATTGTTGACATAATGTGAAATGCCTGAGAAGGGAGTGTCAATGAAGGCCTGTCTAAGAGGAGTTTGTGGGTATATCTCTGAGGGATTTTCATAATTGGCTCTTCATTATAAAAGGAAAGAGCCAGTGTGTTCTATTATTGTTCTCTGCTCTTGTGGATACAATCTAACTAGTCATTTCAGGTTCCTTCTACCTGGATGTTCTCTCATAATGAGGGCTCTAACTTGGAATTATGAGTTTAATAAACAATTTCCCATTCCAGTTGCTTTTGCCAGAATATTTTATAATAGGACCAAGAAAGAAAGCTAAGAAGGATTAATAAATAGCTAGGTTGCTGAAAATAAGAGAAAGTGTGTTTTAAAAACTCATGTACACTTTCAATCATGGAAAGCGAGATCCTTTTGTGGACTTCAAATGGTGTTAGCACTCCCTCAGATTAGGAAGGTCCAGTTGCATATATAGCAAGTGAGTGTGCATGGGCACAGCATCCCAAGAGTCTCAGAAAGATGGGTGGAAATCTAAAGGAACTTTAGTGTCAGTTGCACATCACGTAGGGGCAATGGAGTTAAGGAGGCTGTGATTCTACAGAGTTGACGTAGAAGAAAAAGTGAGTTTATAGAGCTGGAACCTGGCAGATTCAGTTCACGGATACTGTCACCACTCACTTGTTCATCGATGAGAACAACTCTGTGTAGCCTGTTTACTTTTACAAAAGTTATTTGGTGTTGCCTAAAATTTAGCTCATGGAATTTTCTTAAATGAGCTTATGCATGGTTAATTTCAGCATGCAGGGTGAAAGGGAAATTAATTATCCATGAATAACAGGATACTCAAGAGCTGTATTAGGGTATGCTGCTACACAAGGCCTGAGTGGTCTGTTTATCCGTGCTGGATAGAGTGTAAGCCATGATGAAAATGAAAATAAACA
The DNA here is from genome assembly GCF_000001635.26 of Mus musculus. NCBI lineage: Eukaryota > Metazoa > Chordata > Mammalia > Rodentia > Muridae > Mus > Mus musculus. The sequence goes on from NC_000084.6 coordinate 86,402,644, forward strand.
CATTTTGTGCTAATGATGGCAATTCCCTGGTTGAGAATACAGGGAGAAGATCCAGCTTATGTTGGTAGATGGCATGTTGAATGCTGAGTAAGTTAGCACAAGACAGTAATCTCGGTTTTCTTTTCCTTAGGCTAATCTAAAAGAAATTCCTGATAGGCTGAAGTAGTTTATTTCCTTAAAATCTTCTTCTGACTTATGAAAGAGCAGATATACAAGCAGACTCATACTGTAGATTGCAATGTTCTCAAGTAATACACTTAATGCTGTTTATAAACATCCCATTTGTTAAACATAAATCTTTATGTTTGTAGAGTAATATGCTCAATAAAAACATGATTTCTCAGATAGCTTAAAAGAATATTTTTTTCAATTTGAAAGATCTAGGCATTTATTGGAAATTCTTTCAACTCTACCATACCTCCTCACTCTTTTGACCTTTGTAATAGATCTAATGTCAGAAAAAAATGTGGCTTGGGTTATAAATGACCTTTTTTTTAGTGGATAATGAATTGAAAATATCTTACAGATTAAAACAGAATAAGCACAAGCAGACCTCTTTGGTGTTGATTTTAAATTTTAGAGCTGAAAATTAGTAAGTTTATATTTTATTATGAAAGTCTCCTATCACTTTGTTATCACATATCTCAATTCTATATAAGTCACTGACATCAAAGCCTGTACAAATTTAATTTTTAGGTCATTATTTGTGGTGATCAATATACATTTAGGAAACAGAGGAACATGGATAGCAGGCATCCCAAATGGTTGCTAACCACACGGGCAACAGGGTTTGCTGTGCTCACATTTTTGAAAGGTTAGCTCATTCAGGAGGCCAGGTAACAAGAATTCTTCTCAAATGCATCAAGGAAGCAGCAGTTTCTGGACTAGATGTATGTTCACTGATATTTATACCAGTGTTATGTCTACTGTGGAGTGTCCTGGTTGAGTATAATGGAGATTGTGGTTATTACTGTTTTGGTCATGAAAGGGAAAAGGAAGGAATATTAAAATATGTATTAGTGTGGTGATTTATAAGATTGTTAGTCCAGAGGATGCTTCTATTCTTCAGAGAGGTATAGAAATATTTCTAAAGATTAAACTAATTTTAACTTACTCAAAACAATCTTTAAAACATTCCCAATGACATGTATTGTGCTTAAGTACCATGAAAAGAAAACAAATAGGGTCCTTGTCTTCAGTGAATAGACTGAGAGGGATTTCCACTAAACAAGATTGTCTTACAGGCCTGCAGATGTAGCTTAGTGGCAGAACACTCTTTATCATGTGTCAGGCCTTGGTTTCAATCACCTGCACTGAAAAACAGAACAAAGCAAAAGCAAGCAATAGAAATCAATCAAATAAATTCCTCCATAAGCAGAAGCTAAATTGTAGGTGTCTAGACACGGACAGAGTGAACAAAGGTACACCAACTGGAGAGGACCTTCCCTTAGAAAGAAGACCTGCACCAAGTGCCTTTATTTGCTGCTTTTGAGGGGGTGAGATCATGGAAGTGGAGTGTCCTCAAGGCCTTTATCTGTCAAGTGCCTTGGGATGATGAGATCGCATTTACCTTCTGGAGTCCTGACCCTTAGTATCTTGCATATGCATCTGGTTGGAACTACTTGAGTAGTTACATAGCTGCCTGGGAGATAATTCCCAAGTAGTTTCTTATCTTTAATTTGAGCACTGCAGATTCTAAGAAGAGAGAGAACTATACCCCTCCTTCTCCTAACATGAGCTAAGAGCATTGCTGACTTGGTGTTTGCTCCCTGTCAGGTATTTCACATTACAACATCATCGGTTTCAGGCCAACCCTTAGGTGCTCTTTAGCGAACGTATCCCTACAACAGTAAGCATCTTCTTCTGTGCATTTCCATGGAACTCTTCTACCAAGTTCTATTGAACACTATACAAATAGGATCTGATATAGAATCAGTAAATCGGCCTCAAGACTTAAGAAACTGTTTTCTACATGTAATCTTTTGTTATTTTACAGCTGCCCCAAGGCAGTGCATTGAACTTTACTTTGATGAAAAATACTCAATCGAACCATCTTGGGAGTGCAAATTTGATCATATTGAAGTTCGAGATGGACCCTTTGGCTTTTCTCCAATAATTGGAAGGTTCTGTGGACAACAGAATCCACCTGTAATAAAATCTAGTGGAAGATTTCTGTGGATTAAATTTTTTGCTGATGGCGAGCTGGAGTCTATGGGATTTTCAGCTCGATATAATTTCACACCTGGTAAGTAAAAGCTTCTTTTTCAATTTTTTCTTGTTTTTCTCCCCCTTTTCTATTTTCATAGTAAAAATATCTTTTGTAAATGTTAAAAAATTTCAGTGAAATTTCCAATTACGTTTCAAATGCAATCTGTAAAAATCTCCTTTCCATATGCTTTACAAATCCTGGGGGTGGGGGTGGGGTGGGGAGGGAAATTACAAAACCTTAGCTATCATTTTGCAGGTAAAGAAAGAATCAAAAGTCAGTGTGGTCACCTGAAACACAACTAATCAAATTAATTTCCATTATACTGAAATGTGTAATTTGAGAGACAATCTGTCATATGGACATTAATTCTAGGTACAATCTTAGTAAACTTCACAAGACAGTTGTAGTTTTAAAAAGGGTGCTCATTAAAATAGAATTTAAGAACTTGAAAATAAAAATTTATCTGTTTTCAAAATTATCATTTATAAGACAAAGTTATCCTGACACACTGTAGCCTAATTTCTTTTTAGAAATGGAAATCTTGCAGAGGTTTGAGGAAAAGAAAACAGGAGCCTATGGGAGCCAGCCTCTAAACTCTAAGGTCTAGCTGGAACTAGGAGTACTCACAGAATTACAAATTATGTAGATCAATTTTCATCAGATATTCAAAGGATTCTGTTATGGTGACAGGCTCATTTTCTTAAAAGTTGTCTTTTGTTACTACAAGAATATATTATTATATTTCTAACCCCCCAAATCATTCCATACTCATTAATTGATATCTGAAGAAGTGAAGCCATTTTTTTTCCAAACTGAAGAAAATCACTCAAATTACACACAACACAAAACTTACACATGGTGATGGGCTTCTCACTTTGTGTGCGTTATTTTATTCCAGTTATATCGACAAGAAGCAACATGGAATATAAGCAAAATCTTTGAAGTTACTACTTCATGTGCTGGAAGGAGAGGGCTGAGGGCTAGATAAGTGGTAGAACTTTTGCCTAGTGTTGTGAGGCTTTGGCCTTCTACCCCAGTACCACAAAAGAAAACAATTTGCATTTAAATAGGGTTTTGTTGAACAAAGAATTCACAATTTTGAAGATAGTTATCAAAGGATTTAGGATTGCTTACTTTATGTCATAGAGTACTTATTAATAATTCAGATATTTAAAAATATATGGATTAAACTTAGGTATTATAATATTTCATGAAAACACTTTGCTGTTTTTGGTTCTTAATCACTTTTTATAAAGTTTATACTGGACATAGAAACCATGGCAGTTTGCCACAATAAAACCCATTTCAAAAATACGTGAACATCTATGCTATCTTGGCTAGTATATTTTTGTTGGATTTTTGAATGTATAATTTGTGGGTATTTTGAATATCATCTATAATAGAAATGCTTACAGGAGAGTTTTATGAGTATATTTGCAATATGAATTTGTTTATTGTGAACATAAAGTCTAGGGTTTGAAAGTATCTGCTTCTAAAAAAAAAGCCACATCAACCAGAACCTTCACCAACAAAGCAATGCCCTCTACCCTGGCAGCTTCTTGTGGCATAACATAAATCATGGCCCCTCTCTATTATCCCAGGGTTCCAATAGTCATAGTAGAACCTAAGTATCAGTTATTTCTGTGGGTTAGTTGGAGCTATAGCCTTCATGTTTGATACAGTGTTTCATCACCAGGAGCAGCTCAGTCAGAAGAAACCCTGTGAGAAAAATATGGGGAAACTGGAATGACTTGGGTTTCTGTCTTCACTGGATAAATCCAGGAGAACTACTGTCTTCAGACAGTCAGTAGGACCATAAGAAGGGGACCCACAATGTTTTCATGATTTCAGAAGATATATTATGGAAGGCCTAGTAAGTGTGACAAAGCAACCTGCAGCTCATTCCTCATAAAAATGAAGGGGTAAGGAAGAAAGGAGGAATAGGCAGAGACAACATTTCCACCCAGAGTCCTGCTTTCCTTGTCATTTTGTTTAATTCTTACTTGGTTGTTTTGGCTTGCATGGTAAGCTGGTGAAACTGAGGACTGAAGAGTTCTTCTGGTTGATTTCATGATCGTAAATATCATCTTCTCATCACAGTAGAACCAGAGCGGAGTGGAAGGGCCAACTCACCAGGTCTAAGCCTGGAATTTGGGTCAGCTGGAGGGTATGGGGAGGTATGTCAGCTTTAGGGCCAGGCAAGAGCTACAGGTCTGACTTTATTTTTCTTTTCCATGCCATTGACCTTAGACATAACCCACAATATTTTATCTTTTACAACATTACTTTTGAAAAAATAAAGGTAATATTGACAACCTTACAATTATTTAAGCATACATCAACCGGTATATAGTTCTGGATAAAAAATTGTTTGAATGTTTGTAAGATTTCAATTGTCCCATAATTAGTTTTTAAAAATGAATCAGATGATGTGTTCTTAAAAAATAAGAATATTTTTATGTTATTGGGAAAACAAGTATCCTAGATAGTTTTGAAGTATGCACTGTCTTTGCTTGCTTTTGGTGGTATTTGTATGTGTTAAAGTTATGAAGAAAAAACTAGTCCTGTGTCCCATTGCTTTTGTTAAATAGTTTATTTGGGCCAAAGTCACAATGGAAGAGTTATAGTCATTTCTGATGATAGTCACAAAATGTATACAGGAAGAAATAAACTGAAGAAAGGCCAGGCAACTTCTCTTCTGTATCACATTGTCACCTGGATGCATTTCCAGTCTTTCAGGATTTCAGGATTATCTAAGAGTGTAATGTTTCCTACATGCTGAGTTGCCTGCATATCCAAATTAGGAGCTGATGGCTTAACCCAAGGGGATTCTGTAAGCCTTGATGCCAAGTTCCATAATAGCTACATTTAACATAACTGAGCTAAGGTACTTGGCGTTTTATCACTATGGTGTGAATCAAATTTTCCAGAGCTGCTTTAGAACTCAAACTCCTATTATCGTCATCTCCCCTCCTTTCTTTCTGTCTTCCTGCTTCCATCTTTCCTTGCCTGCATGCTAAATTGTGTCTTCACTCAGCCCCAAAATTGTTTCTATTTCCTAAGATCTGACTGTCTGACTTTCTTTTTTACTCACTTCAAAAATAAAATAAATAGCCTTTTCATCTTGAGCTCCTGCTGGCCCTAGTGTCTGGGCTTTTGAATTCTTAGTGATGTCTGAAAATCAGTCCACTAGAAGTCACGCATGGAATGGAAGGATAGGAAGACAGCCAACAAAAGTGCCAGGGAAATGGTGTTGAGGAAGGTGTTCTGTTTTCCCTACACATGTTAATGTTTCTTTACTGTTTAGTTCAGTGATGGCTATTTGGGATTCCCGTGTCATCATTCAGGTCTTGAGTACAGGGATGAATCCCCCAGGACAGTAGTCTAGCACATCTAAGAATTAAAGTAAAGGTGTTGTAGCAATCAAGGAGTTCAAATCCTAGGGTTTGCATGAAACGCAAAGAAGTTCTAATGTGCACAGAGCCTCTGAGTACTCCACAGAGAAGGGACATAGGGAGACTTTGCCTGCATCCTGTGTAGCACATAGATACAGGCCATATATTTTCTGGATTTCAAGAACAGACCTATGTTGCTGTGTGAGTTGCACACACATCTAATCTCAACACTGAGGAGGCAGAAACATGTAGGTATTTGTGACTTCAAAACTAGCTCCTTGCCAGTCAGGGCTACACAGAAAAATGCGATCTCAATCAAACCAAACCAAGCCAAACCAAACCAAACCAAACCAAACCAAACCAAAACAAAACAAAACAAAACAAAACAAAACAAAACAAAACAAAACAAAATGAAACACCAGTGCTAAATGCTAAGACATGAAAAATGTTAAGGACTACACTTTGTACAATATAACACACAGCCAATTCAGCAAGAAATCACGTTAAACATACAAACATGAACAGTGTCGGAAAATGTATATTTGCTCATTTAACAGGGTGTCTCATTAAAAATACTTAAAACAAACAATACAGAAACTCAAACAACTAGTACTATTTATAAGTCCTTGAATAAAACTATAATAATATATATCAAATTCATAAAAATGGGTACCATTCCAGGCATGGAATGGCAGAAGAGGGGTAAGTTTGGAGTCCAGATAGATCTATACTAAAATCTATCTTAGAGTCATCAGTAAAAGTTAAAGATCCCTTTGAAGAAGATTCTATAATTCTATAATTTTGGTATTATTTATATAAACAAACTATTTAAGTTAAAAATATAAATAGAAACTACTCTAGTTAAATAGTGTTAAATGAAGAATGCTGTTTCTCAATTCCACATTTTGTAAATTCAACCTAAGAAAGCCTTTTGAGCAGGGAATAGCACTTCTCCTCAGCCAGCTGCTTTCTTGGCATGGTTTCCTTTACCACTAGAAAAATCTAACTTAATCAGAAAAAAATATGTAGCTATGCCATTGGAGACCTCCTTGCTCACAGGCTTTAACATAACTATACCATTAGGTATCTTCAATCAGTGGCATTACCCAGGTGCTCTTGAATGCATCTGAGTGAACAAAAACACCCTGGAGATTGTATTTCTGGGGAAGGCAACCTTTTTTTTCCTTCAGTTACACATATACTTTGCTAGTCTTTTCTTTTTCTTTCCAATGAACACAGGTGGGTTTTTTTTCCCACTATTTCCAGAAAAAGAAGATAAAAGATAGAATTTTCCACTTTTGATGATATTTTTCTATACTATGCTCATGAGAAGTTACACACACCCTACTAAAAAAGGCTTAGCTCAAGGACTATACCTCACCGTAATAGAGAGGTAACGTTGAGTTAGTCTTTCCCATTGAAGTGAGTGGGGTTTTTAAATATTCTGGGATGATTATAATACTTTGTACCTTTCATCTAAGAAGCTCAAAGTCTTTTAGGGACAGTAGGCTGAATCCTAGCATGCTGATCGACTTCAAAGTGTACGCCGGGAGCAGAGGTTTAAGCCAAGTGTTTCAAAAATGCCCCTATGCACAGTAGATGAAGTGTACTATTAAATAGAAATAGGATTGCTTTTAATCTTTTCTGGATTATTTTGTGCAACTTTACCCTCCTGTTTACGACAAGAATAAATGTGTGGACACATAACCAAAATTTTAAATTAGTGTTTGAGAACTTGGCAGACAAGTATTTTTACATCATCTTCACATCTCCCCCCCCCTCCCATCCCCCCGCCCCCCATCTACTCTAGAACTCCTTTCCCCACTCCCTTTCAAGGTCCAAACCTCTTCAATTACTAATTTTTGACACACACATATATGCACAGAGGCACATAATATATCGACATGCATATATAGACATCAGTACAGCTTGCTGAGTACATTTAACGCTGCTCTTATGTAGATGCGCTTAGGGCTGATCACTAAGACTGAATAACTTATCTGGAGGCTCCTCCCTGGAAAAGACTGATTCTTCTCTCAGCAGCCCCAGGTGATCATTTAGAGGTAGATCATTACAGTTCTGGTATCTATCCTGATATGAAAGAAAAATAAATTTATCCATAGATTGGATTGACTTTTACCCAAATGATAGAAATGTTACAAGTCTAAGGTTTATAAAACAAGCACACAAACAGAAACAAGATTTTTAGATTAGTTAGTGTTATCTTTTAAACTATCACGTTTACAATATCGACTCAAACTAGTCTCACATCACCTTAGGAACTCCTACAAATTACAAACTTTGAGGAGTAGAATCATATTTCATAGTAGGCATGTTTTATCAAGAATCAAGATGCAAAACTTGAAACACGGTAACAAAAATCTTAAGTGCAGGTAGCATAGTCATGTGAGACTTATGCAGGTAGCATAGTCATGTGAGACTCAATTCTTCTGTTCCTGCTTCTCACTCAGCCAGACCATCAACTGGTTCATCTCATCGATAGCTTGTAGAGGACTTGGTCTGAGAGATGGGAAAGTCAGCGAGATGAAACTGCTGCTTGGTCTAGGTGGGTGTTCAGGAGAGAACTTGAGAGTGGGAGAGACTTTCCAGGATTAGCTCCCATCTGTGCAGAGAACACTGAAAGCAACATAAAAGGAAAGATTGCTGAGCAGTTTCCTGTACAATACAGCTATCAGCTTGTCTCTAGGATAGACAGTGTCCAGGTGTGGGTGTGTCGTTTGCAGTTATTGGGTGGTTTGAGGCTCAAGTGAGTGTTTGGAACCTGGTATGTCCTGCAGTTGAGCCACAAAGGTCCCACCATAATTATGCATCTTCTTTGTGTTAGAAAAAAGACTTGAGGGTTCCGAACTTTTACTCATACCTTCGTACCAAAAAGGAAAAGACTTCACGCAAAAAAGGCTTGGGAGAACTCACTTCCTGGCTTGTAAGCTCCTCATGACTTCGAGCTCTTTCTTGCTTATCAGTTTATATAACTGTGTGCTGATGTGCCTTCTGCAAAGGGTAGTGATTATGACTGTAATTTTATCAGATATACTAGAATTTCTTTTAGTGTAGTTGTATTAAGGAAGTTAATAATAGAAAAATATTATGCCATTTCTCAGGTCACTACAGTCTATTACTTGAAGAATTCACTTTTCTCATGTTTTAAGAAATGTCTTTCAGTTAACAATGGCTTCTCCCCTATCTTGTTCATCTCTTAAAATGTATGCCTTCTTTGCCCAGGCCGTTGTGAAGTAGATAGTTGCTCTATGGTTCATCTCTTCTATCTGTTCCTGTTGACATGATTCTGTGTGTATATAGCCCTCTGTTTGAACTCATTCCTCACTTGTTAATATTTAAGAGGAACAAAGTTTCTTCATTCAGGTGTAACTCAACTTTATCATCCATGTCCCTTTGAGGTTTGCCTGTGATAGTAGTTGCATCTAGTCATTGTAAAATGCACCTTTATCTAAGGCTGCTGTAAGTAGATCCCTCAGCTCAAGAGAGGGATATTGTCCAATCTCCTAGAGGAGGTTTAACAGCAGAAATGAGATTGGTATTAATGTATAGAAAGTAGACCTGATCAGCTAAGAGGAAACCATGCCTCAACAGGTTGTGAGAACACCTCTGCGTCCAAACCATCATTAAGTAGCTCACATTTAGCCTCCATTTTAATTGTTAAGATATGTAGCAACAATTTAAAAACACAAGAAATTTAACCAAAGTAAAATGTAGAACAAAGGCATTTGTAATATATTTGGCACATCTTATGTCCAGGGATTTGTATAGTTGGGAGAAGTTACTAGTGTAATCGTTCCCATAATCCATTGATGAACATTAAGTTTATTATTGCATTTTTAGTAAATATAAATTTCAATTTATGAAGTTCGTATACATTTTGCCTAAGGAAATATTTTTAAATCTTCATACTTAAATCATTGTCTTCCGTAGCACTTTACAGACAGATTGAGGCTTATTTTTAATTTAGTTGTGTATGAAATGACTTAAGGAATTACAAGAAAACAGCTCTCTATTTTAGTGCTTGATGTCATTACAGCTATAAAAGTAAAACTTGCGGTTCTATAATTTAAGTGAATGCACACCTTAAGTTGATTTCCATCTCAATCTCTTAGCCACTTACTTATTCAGTGGATAATTCTGGCCCACCCTGTTGATCACAACAGTAAAAATACTGTATGACACATCTATGGCAAACATACAATCGATTCCTTGTCTCTAATCATATCTGTTTTTTGTTTTGTTTTGTTTTGTTTTGTTTTGGTTGTGGGTTGTTTTGTTTTGTTTTGTTTGGTTTTGTTTTGTTTTGTTGTAGAGAAATGGTCAGACTATGTGCTCCTCCTCCCCAAATATGATTTTCAGGAATCGCAGGAATCCATGAATGTGTCATTACATGTCTAAGGGGAGTTAGAATCATAGGAAATATGCCTCATTGAAGACATGTATCAGTCAAATTTAATACTGGTTGATTATCCTAGATTGTCTGGGTTGGCAAAGCAAAGTTCAAATTTCTTTCCTTTGCCATAAATAGGAAGACTTTGAGTCAGATGAGATGATGTAATAAAGACCCAGTGAGCTTTAACGGGGGAAGAAAGAGAAGCAAGGTGATGATGGGCAGTTTCTAGAAACAGAAAATGAGAACAAATGGATTTTTTACTACATCCACCCGAAGCATGACTGACATCTTACTTCAGACTTCTGATATCTGAAAATGCAAAATAATATGCTTGAGTTGCTTAAAACCACTAAGTTTGTGGTAATTTATTCCAACAGTGGTGTGAAACAAATAGTGATTTTACTTCTTGGAAGTGGAACGTTATGATTAAAAAAAAAATCTTCAAAATGAAGTAGGAATGAACAGTGTTAAAAATCTGGAAGCATTTTGAGAAATGTACTACAGAAAAAGTTTACATTGTTTAATTGGGACTATTAGATTACACATGTTGTAATTGACTGTCAATTGGGATTTCTGAGGAAGTAAGACTCATGAGAGAAAATACATTCATGCCTTTTAGAACGTATACATACCTAAGTAAATTATTGGTAAAAATATGAAAATTTAAATCTGATTATTAAGACTCATCATAAATCAGGAGCATTAATTTGGAAATGAGAGGAAAGGAGTCACTGTTGTATTGAGTCAGAGATGGAGTCCAGTCATTTTCCAGACTCACATGTAAGGTGGAACTTTTAACATTTACTTACAGTTTTAAGAAATTCACTGTCAACTAAAATGTAGGGATTTCTGGACACAATTAGAAAAGCTTACCTTAAGGGAAATGGGAACCCAGAACTAACAGATGGATTGGGGACATAGCCTGGTCATATATGCATAAATAAAGGCCTAGATTGGATCTCCAGAACTCACATTTTAAAACTTAGGTATGTGGAATGTACTTGTAATTCTAGTGCTATAGTGACAGAGACAGGAGGAGCCTCTGGGATTGCCAATTAAGCCTTGGTGCACTCCAAGCTAATAAATAAGGGAGGGAGTGTGTCTCAGAAGGCATCATAGACAGCTCCTTACAAACAGCACCAAATTGTTATATGGCCTCCACACACATAAGTATCCATCTGCCACTGCAGAGATACACACTCGCAGGCACTTGTTGTCCTGTGTGTGTGCGCACACGCACGCTCTCTCTCTCTCCTCTCTCTCTCTCTCTCTCTCTCTCTCTCTCTCTCTCTCTCTCTCTCTCTTGCACACATACACACACACACACACACATACATACACACACACACACACCATTTCAAAATTAGCAAAGAGACGCTGGAAATAGCTTTCTGAACTCTTCACAAAATGGGATCACAGTATTAAAGATTACAAATAATGAGAGAGAGAGAGAGAGAGAGAGAGAGAGAGAGAGAGAGAGATTCTGGATACAATTTTGATAAATCACTTCATTCATTACAAAAATAAGGACCATAATATTTCAGAAAGCTTTGTCAAGGACATTTAAGAAAAGCTGAATAAAGCCTATGACATACCCAGGAGACACAGTTATTGAGAATGTCTATCAGCAGAAACATTGCCTTTGTGAACTTCGGGCAATAGAAAGATAGTAAAATAAAGAGGATTCCCCACCCAGTGTTCCCAAACAAGACTCATATTCAAATGTGCTTGGTATAATCGACTGAAACATGTGGATTCTGCACTTGCAATACAGTATTCAGCAAAGAAACAGTTAGTTGAATTGCAGGTAATTCCCAGGCACTCAATAAAATGAAATGGAATTCTTCAGCTGGATTTCAAAATTTATTTATACTGGTATTTCTTTTTACTCTCATTTTCTACTTCTGCTGGGAAGGAATGCTACACTATACCTGCCACATCATTACTGAGGTATTGAGTAAAGTATCATGTCGCTTGAATATTATATGTTCAGAGATGGAGTAAAGTTGTGCCTCAGAGAACATCCTATTCAGAACCCACAATACAGCTGATGTAGATGATGCAGATACTGAAAACTGAAAACAACTCTGTCTGTGAGTTGATGCTCTAACAGGCTGAGAACTTTGGGCACTGTGAAGGAGGGCACATAGTCTGCCTTTGCTGTAGAGATCTCTCTTGTTGTGTCAGTATCCTGCCTGTGCAAAGAAAACAATAATAAGCCAAGATGCCCGTGTCTTCCGTTTTGGAACCTCTGAAATTATCACGGTAAATAGCAGAGAAAATAAGGCAGATGCCCATGGGCTGAATGTTGATTCCCATCCGACTTTAAGATGGGAAGAGAGTGCTGGGTCTCCAGTGAAGTCACACGGAATTAATACAAAGTCCTTCAGTGTGTAAGAGGAAAATGTCTCTGTCAGATCACAGCCTAAGAAATAGAATATGGTTATTGTGACTTTGAAGATGGAAAGCCACACACCAAGGAATGTGGCAAGCCTCCAGAAGCTGAAGGCAGTTAGAGACATTCTCCCTTCAGGTCTTCAGAAGACAAAATGCAGATCCCCCAACTCTTAGATATAATATTTTCAATGTGCCTAAAGCCATCGATATTGTGGTATATATTTGCGTGAGTAACAGAACTCACATATAGCCTAAAACTAATGTTCAAAGTGTATGCTGAATTCAGAAGATGAAGAAAAGGGACACTAAAGTAAGACTTTTGCTATGGAGATGGAGAACAAATGTTTACTTCCAGTTAAAATATTAAAATAACCCTTCTCATAATGTCCTTTTAATCTGGATTTTCTGCATATAAATTAATAATGTGTATCTAGATGTGTGTGTGTGTGTGTGTGTGTGTGTGTTTGCTTCTTTGTTGGTAAGTCTTTTATATCATTTGATTTTATGGGAACTCCATCTTTATGCACAAATTTGACTGCAATTCCCACAAAAACAACAACAACAAAGCAAACCAAAACAAAATAAAAATCTCTGCAACCCCTTTTCCAGAAATGTGCATGGGATGGTGGTATTTTTGCTTGTGGCAAATAATAGCTATTTGTGGGAACTGGCACCCTTAAGCCTCTGCCTCTTCGTGGCATATCTGCCTGATGAATTTGCTTCAGCAACCCGTGCTGTCTGTTCCTGCCTGCTCAGTTGGCTAGTTTCCCGCCACTCCGCAGCTCTGCTGACTTGCCTGAAATTCTGCTTCAGTTTGTCCTTATGGCACTTTTCTCTTCGCAGCCACTTTCAGACAACTCATTTCACCCAGCCTAGCCTAGGAGCAGCAAAGGGATTCAAATATGGCATGACAGTTCACACCTAGCAGTACATGAGCCCACAGAAGAGTTATAGTTGACTGTTTTAGGCAGGAGGACATATTAGTCATAAATATGTCACTTCTACTCTGAGTTGATCATAATCCAAATCGGATGATGTTCTCTTTCCTGGAAGCGTTTCTTCAGAAAACTGCACTACAAAACCCTGTGGAGTTTCACTAGGTGATACAGAGGGAGAATCATATACCAGGGAAAGTAAGAAATCAGTAGAACTTTCATTGGAAAGGAATGTGATTTCCCTTGGCAGATGTGAACAAAGTAGAACCCTTAGAGTGGCTTTTGGCAGGACTGATAAAGTAGGAAAACACAGATGAGAGTTGCCATGACAAAGACAAGCAATACAAAAAAAAAAAAAAAAAAAAAAAAGAGCTCTGGCAGCATAAAATGCATTGGCTCTTCAGAGGTCCTCTGCTGTCAATAACTAGTTAACTCTTGGGAAAATGATAGCCAGTTTTATGTGCATAGGAGCACATTGCTCCGTCTCCATAACAATTTTCAAGTAACATTTGCCTCTTATTCTGAAACAAAATAATGAGGTTACTTAAAAACAGTTATCATGGTGATTTGCTGTTGACAGCAGTTTTATCACGTCAGTATGATTTCCACGGCAAGCCTTCTCCTCCTGGATTCTGATGCCGCTTGCAGGAATTTCTTCAGGGCTGCACACTTTGTTCCTTTACAACTCCAAGCCTTGCATTTCCCTCTCATGGTCCTCTGCCTTCTCCTTCCTTAAGCTCTGAATAGAAATCACATTTCTTTATGCTGCCAGCTCCATTTTATGCTTGTGACCTGCTCCCTCATTTCTAGAAAATCATATATGTCCATTTGCATATGAACTGTAAACAATTCCTCAATTCAAATTCCACAAATAGACCAAGTGTTAGTTTGTTATGCAGACTATTAGCACTGGCATTTCTGCTCACTGGACATTTCAATGTTCATCGCAGATTGGAAAAGTTTTTAATTTTTTCTCACACCAACTTAAGTATTCTGTTTGATATCACCAAGTATGTGTACTGCAAAGTCCAAATTTCTGTTAAGGCAAAATGTTATTAATATGGTCTCATTACCTAATTTTGAAATCTTTTATAACCAAGAGATAATGTATATGGGTAAATTCTAGTTCCTTTCACACACAAAATGCTACATGTTTGTCATGGCTATAATTAATCACACCTGACTAGAAAGGTTTGGTGTTAAAGATTTTCCCTTAAAAAGATCTCTCAAACACTGGACCACCAAACAGACAGCATACACCAGCTGAGGCCTCCAATATACATGCAGTAGAGGACTTCCGAGTCTGAATTCATTCAGAGATGATGCACCTAACCCTCAAGAAACTGGACGCCCCAGGGAGTTTAGAGGTCAGGTGGGGTGGGGAGAGGTGGGACATCCATGTGGAGACAGGGTGGTTGGAAAGAGGCATGGAATGTGGAACAGATTGGGGGGTGGTGAATAAAATATGGAGTGTAAAAAGTAAATTAATTAAAAAAATACACTGTGTAATCATCATGCTTTCTAAGGATTTTAACAATATGATGGGGTGTTTTTGGAGTCTGTTTGTGTAGGTTTTAATATTTTTCTCCCTGTAGTAACTTATTTTACTGTACTTACTTTCACAGTATATGATATCATTGTTGGATGTGTCATAGGCCATATGCATGAACAATTCCCATCATACCATTTTCTGTGAACCCAGAGTCAGACCCACCCCACCCACTTTCTTTTCTGTAACTTTGTATACTTGGATCTCATTACCTGCCAAGTGTAGTTGTGGATGTTGCTACCTTGCTGCATCAGATGAGAGCAAATGTAAACCTCTCGTTCATTATTTCACAGCCCCTTTAACAAGGACAGGTGGTAACTGACACTTGATTGCCTCCAACTTTTTGTTGCACGCTGAGACAGGTAATTTAGTGAAGTGTAGAACTGTATCTTGAGCTTCACAGTTTTTTAAAAGAAATAAATGTTTATCTCCAACTCAGTGAGTGCTTCGGTATGGGCACAACATTATGGATACTTCAGGAAAATAGAGAGAACGTCAACTAGATGGGCCAAGAATCCTGTGGCTCAGCACTGCTTCTCTTCCCAGCTCCTCCTCGTCTAACTGAGATCGATGAGGAGCATTCATGTACCCACTCATCCATAACCAGTCTTGTCTCCCTGAATAGAATTTCAACAAAATATTCTCTCCTTAGATTGACATCATGCTTTGAACAAAACGGGCCTTGTAATATACCTTTACAATCTGGACTCATTAGTTGTTGGCAATAGCTGGCACTTGATGAATTTTGTGTGCATTTCTCATTGAGTTTGTGAATGAATGGACAAGAATCAATAATCAAAGAAGATAGAATGTGTGAGGCTCTATATTTGAAAAGAAATGCTGATATGTTGATGTCTATTTTGTAGTGAAGACCATTTGTAGTGTGCGACTTAGAAAGGAGAGAGTTTAAGACAAAGAAGTTAGTGCTTTGATTCCTATGATTAAGGACTCTGGGAGACAGGCAAACTATTCACACATGTGACTTTAGAAGTGGGAAACACAAGAATGTGTTAATCGAAGAGTGAAAGTTGAGGCTGTATTTTATTATAGGAGTGTAATTTATCTGGATGTGAGGGATAGATCGACAGAAAGCACAAAAGCCCAGATATAAGACACACACAATCAAGGCATAGTTAAAGCTGCCAGGTAAGAGAATGTAGGCAGCGGTGGATAGTACAGTCTGTGTTGATTAGCTGAAAAATAAATCTGGAATCAGGAAAAGTCTGTAAGAAATTCAGTAGTAGCGTGGAAAGAGCAAAGTGTCAATGCCTGTTTTCTTGATTAAGTTGTGTTAAAATTTGCCCTGGAAAACCAAGTCTTAGAAAGTGTTACCTTTATTTTGAAATATATTGAGAGCTTAGTCGATTTAATACCTTTGTCTGCACATGAGGAGTTTAGAGCTGAATGAGAATTGTGGCCAAGAAAGGGAAAGAACAGTTGAGGGGAGAGCTAAGGAGAAAAGTCAAATTAATCATGATGCTTATATATTTTAAAACAGAACAGGCCTTGAATGTGAGCCAATGCCCTTGTGTTAGCAAATCAAAAGACAAAATTAGGTATTTAAAAATTTTTACCTTCAATTCATACTTGGCTTCTTTCCTTATAGATCTAATTTACCAACTGACATCAGCTCTGCTTTGAGGGTGAGCAGATTTTTACACTGCACATTGATTTTTAAATTAAAGAGAAAAATATTTTGGTTTATGTAGAGAAATACTGTCCCAATGATGGTTAAAGACAAAGGATCTTCCTTGGAACAAATTTGAAAGGCACTGGATAGATACACACCATAATGCATACGAATAACCAGGATATTGAGAAATATATCATTTAGTCTTTTAACTTTTCTTTCTGAATAGCTTTGCCATGTTTCTTTCAGAAATCTCCCCACTTATTTCTATCTAATTAGGAATATATCCTAATTATCTAATATCTGATGTGTGGATAACTTCAGCTATCTCGCATCGTTTATCTTAATTTATATGTATAGTGTGGGTGTGGATTGGGTAGGAGTTGTGTTGTAGGTGGAGACACAGGGAGCTGTGAAATGCCTGACCTGGGTACTAGGTAGCAAACTTCAATCTCTTAACTTTTGAACCACTCAGGCAGCCTCCTTGCACTATCTAAAGAAATACATTTGTTTTTCCTTTAAAGTAAGGGGTGGGTGAGCTACTCTTTTTATTCATTGACTCATTTAATTGTTATTTGGCCAGTGCTAATTACTTTACCTGTTTTCTGACTCTGTTAGGACCAGTAAAAGTTTCTTTTTTTCTTTTTTAGCTACAATAGTACAAAATAAAGACACTTTATGTATCATAATCTAGATGTCAATCTAGTAAATGGATACATCTTTTAGAAAATATTCTGAAACATATTTTACGTACTTATAAAGTAGCTTCTTGGCTTCAAATGTATTTGATTTTACTTACTAGATAATATACCTTTGCAAGTTTTTCAATAAAATTACCCTGCAGAATAATGTGATAAATGTAGTCATTCAAAATTAATTCAGATGAAATATGACATAATTAAGCAGTGATTCCTGCTTTCTAGAAGTCTCATTATAAGAAATTCATCTTAATAATAATGAATTATTGAATTTTTATTATGTTCCAGATATTAAAATAAGCACTTTGCATGCATTTTCATATGGCATCTTTAGAGACCACCTGTGAGACTTTACATTAATTTCATTTAAGTTCAGATTTTCAAAAATTAAATATGTGAAGTGCTTAAATAATATACAAAAGTTCATATCACTAACAGAGATTTGAACACATGATTTAGATATTATGTCCCAGAGTGAACACGGGCATTCATTTTCATGATTAGCATCTCACACTCTGATTTTTCTTTCTTTTATGAACTTTCTGGATATCTTCCAGATGCGAAGCCTTTAATACACTATGTACATATTCATAAATGAGATGCTCATAGAGTACAGATTGTATGTCACATGTGAAGCAATAGGTACAAAGTCCCAGAGAAATTCTCTGGAAGAAATCAGAATGGCACAGCCATCTCTAACACAAAAGACTGGGGCTTGATTTAAAAAAAAATTCTTATATTTCTTAAATATGCATGTCCTTTTAAACTAATGGAAAACCTATTCTCTATTCCTTTAAACATAATTTTACTTGGATAATATCATTCTACTTATACTGTATTTTATAGATAATTTATACATTTCTTGTGACAAGAATTCAAATAATTAGTCATTTTTCAGGAATGTGAAGAGGATGAAATAAGAGAGATCTCTCTCGCATTTGGGACACTCACATAACACTATAGTCAGAAGGATCTTGAGCTAGCAATTTGGCTATGTGACCACATATAGACCTCCAGAGTAGAGGTTGCTATGTATAGAAGAACTTTGTACATGTTATTTAAGACTACTGTAGCAACGCTGTTCCAAAATTACAGAACCATTTCCTATTCCTTCCATTAAAACCAATTTTAGAAACACAGATCACTTGGGTATTTTTTTTCTAAACAAAATTACACTGGTTTTTTTTTTTTCCTGTGTCCTGGTTTTATATATGAGTCACTTGAAATCTGGAGTGGTGAATGGCTTGTGCACACTCTAGAAGCTAACATTCAAACATGCTCTCACTGCTTCCACATTTCGATCTGTTTCATTTTACTCAAATTAGATGACAAGACATTCGGGACCCTTTCATATATTCAGAAATTCTTGATACAATGGGTTCTTCACCACTTCTCTACAGTAAGAATACATTAATTCTATATCCCGTTTTCTGTATGTCCACACTAATGCAAAATTTTTTGTCTAAGTCAGTTGGTTCTAACACAATAATAATAGGTCCACACTATTTATAGTCTTTTTTGTTTGTTCCCATTAATCTCAAAAATTAGAAAGTTTAACCATTATTATAAACATTACAAGGTACTATTTTTTACTGTGGCCTAAAATCTGCAGCAAATTGGTGATCAAATAAATCTAAAATTATAAAGAGAACATTGAATTTATTGATATAGAACTCAAGTAGTCAAACTTGCACAGCATATCTTATTTGATTTCAGATGTCCCAACAGGCTGTATTGTGGTGGGGCAGCGTTGATATGGTCAGAATATCTTTGGGCAGGAGAATTTTCATGTTGATAGGCCCTCTCTAGAAACAGTCTAAAGACTTTAGACTCTCATGAGGGTATCTCTAAAGATGCCGGATATCAAAATGATCTGGACACATGCAGCTAGAGAGCTTGTAGGTCTCTGTTCTTTGAGGCTGGGCACAGCCAAGTTGGCCTGTTGATTCCTGGGAGGATGTGATTGTCTGGAGCTTGCATATAGCAGTCTGGGGTTTCAGTGTAAACCTGCAAATTGGCATAGATTACCCTATGTTAAATATGTAGCTGTAGTGTTTAAGTTCCTGGGGGAACTTAAAGGTCACTACTGAAACAATCTGGCAGCTTCATGAACCATCCTTTAAATGTTAGCTTTTCATGATTTTCCTAAATTTTGTTTCTACCACTTGTCTAACTAGGTAGTTGCTGATTGTCTGGGGTAGGGGAGAACAGGGAGAAGAGGACATACTCCCATCTCTTTTTACTCTACAGGTCCCTCACACCAGTACCTGGTATATGGGAAGTTATATCTTCAGCTATTTTATTTTAAAGAATTAAAATATTTGAAAGTGATTCATGATGGTTGTAATAAGCAGTTTCCAGAACTCAGAAGAGGCGGGATCTTCCAGAGTCATACTCAAGGATAGCACTAGGAAATGCTCTATCAGCCAAGTTGTAGCTGAAAATGAAGTAAGATTTTTCCTCTTTGAACTCCATAGATACCGGTCCAATAAGTTAGATAAGTATATTAGAAATATGAAAGTAAATTAGAATTAAGAAACTAGAGGCTTCAAAAAGCTTGAGAAACTACGGCTATCTAAATTTAGTCAGTTTGCAAATTATAGAGGGAAAATTCAAATCACACACAATTTGGCCCTTAACATTTTCTCTTACCTGATAGATAATATTTCATTAATACCTTCAAAAGACAGAGAACATATGCTGTTGATTCTATTTCTACCTGGCTGGCTAATATCATAGCTGGTTTTTTTTTTTTCCTTGAACTAAAATGTCTGAATTTTCTTGCTTTCTGACATTTGCATAGAAACTCAGTTCTCTAATCAGAGATCTCCTAGGAATTCCTTATGTCGACTGTAGATAGTATGCTTGTGATGGTCAAACTTGAACTCCATGTTGAAAATGAACACTACACACTGAAAAATACACAAGACAAAACTCTCTCCTATGATCGGTTCACAGTTGGTCAAGATCAGTATGGTAGCCATTTAGGCTTAGGTTAGAGGAAATGTATTTGACTTTCATTTTTCCTGCTCTCCACCCTCACCCACTGAGTGTTTGGAAATAAATGTTAAAATTGTGTGCTCTATTATCTATTCCTGCTGACATGAATTTTATATTTGCCTTATGGTTTCTCATCTATCCCAATGACTAGCCAATCTCCTATCATAATCCACTTTCTCATTTATCCAAGGAAGATGGGGGAAAATTATATGAAATGATATTCTAATTGTTTACATCTACAAAATAAAACCACTTGAACCTTGCATACCAGAATCTGTTTCTATACATAATCTTCCTCTACCACGTTCTTGCATTTATGAATTAAAACATCTGTTTTTCACAGATTTCTCCTGCTTCTTGTGTATTTCTCAGCTTATTCATATATATTATACTTGTGTGTGGAAGGGTTTTGGATCTGGTCAGCTGGTCACAGAAGTAGGGATGTTCTCCATTGGTATTGATATTAATCTCAAAGACCTTACATATTTAGTTGCAGATATTAAATAACACATTTAAATAATTGATTACATATAATAAATATGTATGTATTTATGTGTGGGATAAAAGAGAATAGGATATTAAGTAAACAGAAAATATGAAATGGACTTAGTTTAAAAAGTTGACTTGCTTTATGACCTTGAAATGAAGACTTTGAGCTGAAGTTGGCAGATTGATGGGAGTTAAAATGCAGAGGAATAAAAGAGACATCATGGGTTGGCAAATGATGGGGAGTTCTCTCAGATTTAGGAAAGAGACTATGCAAAATTTCAAAGTGCAAAGGATGTAGCTTATTTTGAGACTAAGGGAGACAGACACACATGGCATGTAAAATATTTCAATAGAAGTTTACTTGAGAAATCCTTGCTAAATTTGGTCAGCTATTTTTATAAACTGTTCCCTTAGTCATTCATTTCTTGTAAGCCCTCCACTCTCATTTCTGAGCCCTCACTCTAACACACCCCTGTTCTGTTGCTCTCTCACTATGCACTGTAATTATCTGTTTATGTCTTATTCTCCTGCTGAACTGTGAGATTTCTCAGGAAGTAACTATGAGTCACATTGGAGTTCCAAACATTAGCCATAGTATCAACATATGGAAGAATACACTCCAAGGATTACCTTCTTTTCACCCATTTGTTTTTCAACCTACTGTTATTTTTACTTTCCTGATTCATTTGTTTCTCAAAAATCAAGAATATCAGTATTTCCTTGCTATAAAATTATGTCTTTGTTCTTATTATTTTAATTTGGGGTACTGGTGATAACAATGTCTAGTCTTCTGGAAAAACAACTATGAGCTAGCCATTTTCCCTGTTAAACCTCAATGCTTTCAGAAATAGCTTCTAGTATTTTTTCTGTGCCAAGCTTTCTACTTCAACATTAATTTAAGAACCATTTCATTTCTTACCTGGATTTTTAACCTTTATTCTGACATGAGAACTGCTCCTTCAATTGGTTAATGAAATCATAAAATTTGGAGCACTTACCTGAAACATAGTAATAGTGGCTAATGGACAGATCACTGCATGGGTCTAAAATAAGTACAAGAAAAGATATATTCAGTGAAGGAGATGGTAGATAACGGTCTTGGGAGGGATGGGTCTTCATGTGACCATCTAGGTGAAAATACATATGTCAGAGTCTAAATTTCTTTATTGATTTCTTCACCTTCAGTGCAAATCAGCTCTTTATGGGTACATGAAAAGCATTTCATAACCACATTTCTTCTCCATCATCTCCTCTTTGGATGATGTAGTACCTACAACTTTTATCTAGTGCAGGCTTGGTTGGCCCAAAGTGCATAAGGCAAAACGATTTATTCCCTAGACATTCAATTTACTGTATTTAGAAAGTTTTCATAATCTTCTACCTAGAAAATGCCAGCTCTTTCCATAAAACTCACATGAAGACTCATCTCTTTCAGGACACCCTCACTGCCACCTTCTTCATGTAATATTTACCTTTAATCCTTTCATATTTCATGTCCATTGTTATCATGTTATTGCTTACTTTTTTCCAAATTTCATGAGCTTATCAGCCTAGGGACTGTACTATATTTTCTTGTTATTATCGAGTGTGAATAACTATATAGTCAACATATTTTAGAATAACTAATTCAGTTAATTAATATGTGGAAGTGTGTGTGTGTGTGTGTGTGTGTGTGTGTGTGTGTGTGTGTGTGCGTGCGTGCAAGCATGAGAACTCGATGTGGAGCTCATCAATTTGGCTAGACTGCCTGGCTAGTCAGCCAATGAATGTTCCTAGCTTCCCTTGCCCTGTTGATAGACATACACGGCTGCATTGAATTTTGCATATACATTCTGATCATACAAACTCATATTCTGCTTCACTGCATGAACTTTCTCCTCACATAGACCCCTACCCAAGTTTTACTGAGAGATAAATGTAGACGATAATATTACCTCTACATTCTAAAACAAATTTGGAAGTTGTTGAAGGACCAAATATCAATACATCAAAACACACATTTTCAATTACTCTAATATCATCATCTGAGTAATAACAATTTTATTAAATTAGATACATTATCTTTTACTATATTGTATATATTGTGTAGAGATCAAAAGTCAGAATTTTTGATGAACTGTTAACAAAATCATGGAATTTATATGAGGAAATAGAATTCACTTTCTTTATTTCTTTCTAGCTCCATATCCATCTAGTTTCATAGCCAATTCATACTTAATTTTGACCTCTTGGAAAGACTGTAGAATGTTAAATTATAACTTTCTTATTTGTTGCAGTCAGTACTTTTGTTACTGTAGGGATGATAAATCTTATTTCATTCTATGATTGTAAATTATTTAATGATATTATAAGCCCATGCATATTCAATTACAGCTTTAAAAGATTCCATATATAAAAGAGTTTGAAATTCTGCAAACTGCAATATTGATTTTGATATAAGTATTGCTATTAAATACTCTGCTACGTTGTTAATATATGTAGTAAAACAAACTTTTCTTTAAATAATAAATATGCAAGTTAAATAATATGTCTTTAAAAAATCTAAGTTCTATAGTGTTATATTCACAAGATTCCTATTATTTTAAACAGAACAATGCTGTAGAGAAAGAACCTTTCTTGGTTCAAATATTTTTAGAATTGAATATGTTTGAGCAGGTTGATGATAGACGTAATACTGATTTGTATGAGGAAGCCGAAGCAGTTATTTTTGTGCAGGGACATTTTTGAATCCTTAATTTTGCAGTTATTTTGAAGCAACGACCATTTTCAGAGGCACCCAAACAATCCATTAGTCGCTCATTTTCAAGACTCAGAAAATATATGCACAGCCTGTATTGTATGTTGTCTACAGGCTTTATCTTTTTAACCTCTGCTTCCATAAAAAGACATTTAGTAAGAGAATGAACCATGAGATACATCTTAACTTAGGTGTCAACATGTCCTGAAAATCAGGGATATGTTGAGGATCAGGATAGTGACAGACAGTGGTTGGGTATGTTTGTTAAACCAATTTTATTACGTAGAAATAACTAGAATAAAGAATTAAAGTTTAGAGGTACAAACAAGAGGTTAACATAGTATTTCAGAATCCTGGTGGCAGAAATTGTGGCACACAACAACCCAAACCAAACATGATCTCCAAAGCAGAGGAAGCCTCCTTACCAAACAGAATTCTAGTGCAGACCTAATGGCAGATAAGATTCAAGCGCTGAGATTATCCATGATGCACAAGATGAGGAGACAAAAATCGGCAGATTCATGGTTCTGGAAAGCTGTTTTGATGTATTGCTTCTCTAAGTTCTCAATGTCAGTTTGGGATTTCAGATCTACTGAGTGTGTGTGTGTGTGTGTGTGTGTGTGTGTGTGTGTGTGTATGTGTGTGTGTGTTTCACAAGAAAAAATGTAGATCTCCATAGATGCTTCAGCTTCAATTAATTTACATGTCTATTTTAAATGAGGATTTATATAAGGACTTAAAAGAGATATTTAAATGGCATACTAAAATATCATCAATTTTAGAAATAAAAATTGTTTAATCCACCACCACACGAACGATGAGTAGAAAGATCTGTAATATTTCTGTAATTGTTTTGGAAACATGATTAAGACTAATTAGTGTTAATGTGATCTGTTTTTGTCTGTACCACTGTAGTTCATGATAATTGGTTAGAGGTGAACACTAAGTATACACACAGGAAGAGTAACTCGTTCTTATATCTCTGTGACTGCTGTTCTGTCTCGTATGAGGCTATGCCAGTGCCTGGCAAATACAGAAGTGGATGCTCACAGTCATCTATAAGATCTATAAGAACACAGGGCCCCCAATGGAGAAGCTAGAGAAAACACACAAGGAGCTGAAGGGGTCTGCAACCCTATAGGTGGAACAACAATATGAACTAGCCAGTACCCCCAAAGCTCCTATGTATCTCTAGCTGCATACGTAGCAGAAGATGGCCTAGTCAGCCATCACTGGGAAGAGAGGCCCCTTGGTATTATAAACTTCATATGCCCCAGTACAGGGGAACACCGGGGCCAAGAAGCAGGAATGGGTGGGTAGGGGAGCAGGGTGAGGGGTGGGTATAGGGAACTTTTGGGATAGCATTTGAAATGTATATAAAGAAAATATCTAATAAAAAAGTGTAATCAGAAAAAAAAAGAGTTTATTAGGACAAAATATAAGAGTGGTAAAGTGCCTCATTTCAGCGTGTCAGGGATGCCCATGACAGATGCCATGATTAAACCTTAAGAAGATTCAGATCACCCATAGATGCAATGGAAACGTCATTGAACTCACTAAGTTGTTTGACAAGGAAATGTTTGGAAAATATCATCCACCCATATTACTTAGCAAGTATTTGTTGCTATGATGACCCTGCTAGAAATTCAAGTAAGCACTCAAATATCAGAGTCTATGTCTACAGAGGAGGACAAAACAGTCCTAGTGTTACATTTATTTCTAAACTACATGCAACACATCCATTCTCTGTTTTAATTAATTATTCAAAGAAATGTTTGATCTATCTAATGTTCCTTCATTTCAATACATTTATCAGAATTTGCTCAGTAATTTTAAGTGACACAAAGAAGGCTAAAGCAAGCCATGTAGAATAATAGCAGAGAACAAGCGGAGTAGATGGGTATGGGCAGCTTTGGAAAAAGAAAAGGGAAGTGGGAAATAAGTAAATTATGCTATAATCTCAAAAAAGAGATTTAAAAATGAGCACAAGTATTCAAGCACAAAAAAGATGCAACCCCATTGTGGCAGGAAAAACTAGTCTTCTTTTCTCTAAAGATATCATTCCTTCAACCATCACATCTTTAACCAGAAAGGCGATCTGCCTCACCCCCTCCCCACGCCTGCGGTCTATTTCATACTCTCTTGCCAATCACCCTACCAGACATGGCAGCAGTTGTAGTATATACAGATGAAAATCCATACTTAGGATGGTTATGTACTATTATCTACAATTTGATGCTGTGTGGAGAATAGCTCTAGACAGGGATTCCTTGTACTAATAAACAACAGTTTATGCAATGCCTGCCAGGTATCTCCTGGATCTGTAAATACTTGTTGTCTTTCAGGCTGCTCACCAGGGAAGATAATATCGAGAAAGTAAATAAGTTTAAATAATTCTTTAATTTATTACAGTTATTTCCATTAAGCAGTATTCAACTGCAATCATTTACACATGAAGGACAACTCCATCAGTAACAGACCATGTGCAGGATTACAGCTTTATAGGATGACTTAGTGATTTCAAAGGTGTTTTGGTCTGTTGCATATATCTGAGCTTCAGAAATAAAACCTTTCATAGTGTATGTCTCAGGATAGGTTTCCTGTTACTTCAACAAAGTGTCTTTAAGAACATTTCTAATCCTTACTTCCCTTATCTAAACTTACAAAGAAGTTGAATTTACAAGCTATGCATAAAAACACAAGCTAACATCCCTTTCTAGTGAAAATATGTTAACATTAAGAATGTTTTTTTATCATTCTACAATGTACATTATTATATACACTATAAAGTTTTATGTTAGAAAACTGAATTATAATAAGGTACTCTTCTGTCCATCATTTACGGTACCTATAAACAAGGGAACAGGCAGAAAATGTTAGACTAACTCACATATGAATTCCTTAGACAGCACTAACAATCTAGAGAATGCTATCTAATGTAACTTAGTCACACTGACTGTCAGGGGTCAAAGGAGTTCAGTGGTCTGAGATGTGAAAGGTGGTAATAGCAGGGTATTGATTAGTAAAGTTTGAAGCAAGATTCCATGACTATTTCTTAATTTTTGCTGTGAAATGTAGAGGTGACTCTTCCTGAATGGTCAATATAACTAAATAAAATCTCAAATGCTTCAAAGAAATTGTTTCTTATTCGTATGAAGCAGTGACTGTAATTCCAGAAAGCAGACATAACATTTTCAAGTAGTCCTTTTTTTTTTTTTCAAATACATTTGATTCAAATAGGCTGTTCAGGCTGCTTAGTGTGCAAAGCATTCCTCTGCAATAATTATTATTAACATTTGGATCTCTGAAACTCAGGTAGAAAGGTATAAGTGTAATGGCCCTTCTTTAATCCCAGATTTTGAAATGCAGTTTTGGGGGACTCTTGTGGTCAGCTAGCTAGCCATATTGTCTAAAGACATAATACTGGGTTCAGCAAAAATCATACCTGCGGTTCATAGGCTGTAACAATGATAAGTCTCTTGCTTTGGGGAAGTTGGGGAATATTCGTTTCAGCTACATTACTTGGCTGACAAACATTTTCATGAGCTCTGATCTATTTTTTTATTACATATTTTCCTCAATTACATTTCCAATGCTATCCCAAAAGTCCCCCATACCCTCCCCCCCACTTCCCTACCCACTCATTCCCATTTTTTTTTTTTGGCCCTGGTGTTCACCTGTACTGGGGTATATAAAGTTTGCATGTCCAATGGGCCTCTCTTTCCAGTGATGGCCGGCTAGGCCATCTTTTGATACATATGCAGCTAGAGTCAAGAGCTCCGGGGTACTGGTTAGTTCATAATGTTGTTCCACCTATAGGGTTTCAGATCCCTTTAGCTCCTTGGATACTTTCTCTAGCTCCTCCATTGGGAGCACTGTGATCCATCCATTAGCTGACTGTGAGCATCCACTTCTGTGTTTGCTAGGCCCCGGCATAGTCTCACAAGAGACAGCTACATCTGGGTCCTTTCAATAAAATCTTGCTAGTGTATGCAATGATGTCAACGTTTGGAAGCTGATTATGGGGTGGATCCCTGGATATGGCAGTCTCTACATGGTCCATCCTTTCATCTCAGCTCCAAACTTTGTCTCTGTAACTCCTTCCATGGGTGTTTTGTTCCCACTCCTAAGGAGGGGCATAGTGTCCACACTTCAGTCTTCATTCTTCTTGAGTTTCATGTGTTTAGCAAATTGTATCTTATATCTTGGGTATCCTAGGTTTTGGGCTAATATCCACTTATCAGTGAGTACATATTGTGTGAGTTCCTTTGTGAATGTGTTACCTCACTCAGGATGATGCCCTCCAGGTCCATCCATTTGGCTAGGAATTTCATAAATTCATTCTTTCTAATAGCTGAGTAGTACTCCATTGTGTAAATGTACCACATTTTCTGTATCCATTCCTCTGTTGAGGGGCATCTGGGTTCTTTCCAGCTTCTGGCTATTATAAATAAGGCTACTATGAACATAGTGGAGCATGTGTCCTTCTTACCGGTTGGAACATCTTCTGGATATATACCCAGGAGAGATATTGCTGGATTCTCCAGTAGTACTATGTCCAATTTTCTGAGGAACCGCCAGACTGATTTCCAGAGTGGTTGTACAAGCCTGCAATCCCACCAACAATGGAGGAATGTTTCTCTTTCTCCACATCCACGCCAGCATCTGCTGTCACCTGAATTTTTGATCAAAAATCCTCAATGAGCTCTGATCTTGAATTACCTGGAAAACTTCCTAAAAGAGGTGCAAGAATTGGCTTTCTAGGTTGTAGAACTGCAGTGGTCATAGGCTGAGATGCTGTGCTTGCAGTTTTACAGGAGATAAACCACAAATGATTTTGCTCAGCTGAAATACTGTGCACAGAAACACAGTGTTCTAGTCTTTTTTTTCTCTCTTTTAAAGTTGATGTGATAAAAGATACTGACAAAACAAAACAAAAAGCAAAATAAGTAGGGATTATTCACTTGAGATTCCAGGTCTGATCCATTATTGTGGGAGAATAATCAAGACAAGGACTTAAGCTATCACATATATAGTCAAGAACAGAGTGAAAATAACTGCAGGTTCCTTTCTTGCTTGTTGACATTTAGAATTCTCCTCCCTTATACTGTTCCAGATCACAAAGCCTAGGGAATTGTGCTACCCACAATGGTAGCACAACATGACCTGGAAAATACCTCATTGAGAAGTTCTCCCCACATGATTCTTGGTTGTGCCAAGTTGACAATTATAAACCAACCTGCATTTTGATTACATATGGTTTTCTATAATGTCCTCCATCTGTAGCAAATAAATTCTTTGAGGATCTATGAGGTCTTCATTTATCTGTGTGTATAAGCACAAATATTTAGAATGTGCTTAGGTATTGTACTGATTTAATAAAACAGAGATTTTAGGTTTTATCTCAAGACCCATGAGTTCTCTGACCCTGGCTAGGTTTCCAGCACTAGGGATGATTTTTGTCTTGTTAAGCAGGTCTTAAAGCCATAGCCAATCAAGATACAGGGTTGTAGAGTACAGTCATCTACAAAACAACCCCCACAACTATGGCTCAGCAAACATTGCAAAATGAGTGGAAAGATAGTAAGAACCGGAGGATAAGAGTTTCCTGTGAGATTGTGTCACCTAGTAATGTCAGAACTGTATCCATACAGTGCGAGCAATAAGACTATCCAAACATGAGCTGAACAAGACCACAAAACAGCATTCTACAATGAACAGGGGGAAACCAAACAGGTTTCAACTCTACATGAAACAAAACAGAACAAATAAACAAATGAAAAACCCATAAGCAACTAAGAAATGCTGGATAAAATCAAAGTTGCAAGTGATGTATTCAAATTATAATATTAAAATATAAAATAAGCAATTTTGAAAACTAATTTGCATACATAGCGAATGACATATTTAGAAGTGATATCCAACATGAGTGTTAGTGTTAGTTCATTATTGAACATAGCCTTCAAATAATAAAAACCAGCAAAATATTTTACAAATGAAAATTACTGTACTTTGATCAAGAAAGGCTATTTGATTCCTAGATGGAAAGTAACCCTGAGATGAGAAAAAACTCTTGATGAGATGGGAAGCAGAGAAAAAAAGCATTACAGTAAATTAGAACAAATACTGACAACTACACCAGATATAGTCAGGGAGATCCATCATTGGCAGTTCTGCAGAGGTTGAAATTTATGGCATGTTCTGCCTGATTGCCTGTTGGGGGAGACATGATAATTTATATTGTTGCAACTTGCCTTTCAGGTACCTTTAAAATTTAGATGTAAAATAACCTGTTAGTATCTGGCAGACCAGTGCAACTCTGTGAAGAAATAGATCATCTTAATTCATTGTTAGAGCTTGACTTCTTGAGAACTTTATATCATCTGAGAGATCTGGTTTCTTGAATTAAAGTGTTAGTCACTGGCATGGAGGTGGTAGTGGAAAACATGGGTGGGGAAGTCATTCCTAAGCAAGGAAATATCAAGAAAGATAAAGACAGGACATTTGTGTAGGTGTGTTGGCAAGGGAAGAGATGGGCTGCTGTTCCAGGAGCCAAAAATAAAGCATGACATGGGTGGTCAGCAGCCTGAAATGAGATTAAAATTTTGCAGTGGGAAAAAACAGACTTCAGTCAAATTAGCATGCAGTGTTCAATGTGGAAGCCTGCTTTGTAACTATGAGTGGAATTGATAACCTTAGCAAATATTACTTCTCCACCATTTTGAACTTAGAATAGAAACTGGAGAGAAAACAGCAGTGAATAAGAAACTAAGCAGTCTTTATAGAAGACAGAGAAGACACTTGTCTGTGAAAGAAACCATGGCAGAAAGATCAAGAAGAGTGTTGAGTTCAGTGCAGAGTTAAAGTGAATTTCCACTTACTTGATGACTAAGAATCAACCAAGGGGGTGCCAGAGAGCTGGCTCAGGGAGTAAAGTCTCTTGCTGCTAAGTCTGGTGACCCAAGTTCCAACCTCAGAGCCTATTGCAAGATAGAAGGAGAGAACAGACTCCAAAAATAAGTCCTCTGACTGACACACAGGTTCTGTGGCACACAGCCCCCAACATATCTCATAGACACACAAGCACACACACACAAACACACACACACACACACATGCACACCCATACATTCGCACACACACATGCAAATGTACCTACCTGAACACTCAACATACATACACACATACATACACTCATTACACATATGCCCACACACATACTCAACACACATGCACAAATACATACCACACACACTCTCAACACATTCATACACTAATAAAAAATTAACATAAAGAATCAACCTGATCCCTTTCTTGACAAAACCCATCCCACCCCCACCTTTTTCTTCCTTGAAACCAAAAGCTGCTTCTAGAAGACCCTGGCATCTTCTTTTATTAAAGAGAAATTATTATGAAATCTGTTATTTATATCACTGGTTCCTTCTTATTGACTTTCTAATTAGGAGACGCTGTTGTTCTGAGTGACCATGAAGTATGATTCAATGGTGTTCCTCCAGGCCAGGCAACCTCTGGCATGGGGTTCTCTTCATGGTCTTGAATCACAATGGATCCAGTACTGTGCATATTTATAACACTATGTGAAAATAAATAAATAAATAAATAAATAAATAAATAAATAAGCAACCAATTATGTGCACAGTCTTGGAAATCTACTAAAGCATGCATAATGCTCTTCCCCAAGCCATATTCTCAAGGATCTTTATTGGCTCAAAATAATGAAATAATTTATTGCTCTAGATATACTGCAAATGCATTTGGAAGCATTTCAAAGCATCTGAGTCAACCCCAGGGTAAAACAGATTCAAATTTCTGTAGAACAGGACTGTGTTCCTAATCTTTTATGGATGTGTAGCTGTTAGAACAGTACTGATGTGATATGTACTGCCCTGTTGTCCGTACCAGGAATGCCTCCTCAAGAGTGCCCCACCCTAAGTTTTAAGGCTGCCTTCCCAACCTTGTCTGTTCCCCTAGAGTCCCTACTTTATCTTTTTTCTAACATATTTCAGAAGACCTTTCAGCAACAGGCTAAATAATTTAGATACATATAATAGAATAAAGCTCACACCTAAATAAGTATCTGCTACTAAAACACACTTTTAAAGTCATTGCAATTATTTCAGTTACTTCATTCTGTCTTTATAGTGACTGCCCTTCTCAATTCCTAAGAGAAATTTAGGTTGGTTAGTGAAGCATAATATAAGTGTTACTATCAAGAGACTAGATCACCTTCTTCATGTTGTCTCTCATCTGTCACTCTTCTGCATCATCATCTTTCTCCCTACACTACAATACTTGAAAATTCTTTTAGATCAGGTGTCTTGGAAACAGCACATTTTGGTGTTTATCTCTAAATGTCTTCATTTCCATTCATTCTTGAAAGCTCCTTTAAATGATTGACAGTTCTAGGTTGATAAACCCCCTCCTCTTCAGCATTGGTAGTTGCTTATTGGCTGTTGGATGGTGTTTGTACTGTTGTGGTGTGGTTTCATTTCCTTTCACTGGTGTGGCCTTTATTTCTGTTGCTTAAGATTTTATCTTCATCTTCTACCTTTATCAATCTCAGTGCCCTGTGTCTAGCTGTGTATTCTTTGGTTTGTTTTGTATTTGAGGGCTAATAACATACCCTCTAGATCATTGTCTCGGTTCTGGTGATTTCTGAAAATGTCTTAGATTGCAGAGACTAAATATTGTAAATTTTATGCTATATTTTAATGACAATGACAATCCAGGTTCTATCTCTCTATAATTTCCTAAATTCTGATTAAAATTATTGTTGAGATTCAAAGTAAGTAAGTAAATACACCTATCAGACACCTTTCTCCTCAAATCACCCAGGAGAAACAGATGCCCTGCAGATGCTATTATTTGAGGAAAATATGAATAAAAAACACTGGACAATAATAGGAGCTCTGAGTGGATCCTGATCATGGGTTGTTCCCTTTAGACTAATCCACTTTGAGATGCTTTCTGGTCTTTCTCAGGTGTGGGTCTTGCTTGTCCATAGACAGCCTCATATACTAATTTATTATAGGCTCATTTTATTTTCACCCGTTTGATCTCTTTCCATGTCTAGATTGGTTTGGGGGCTCCCAAAATGTAATTAACAACTTAATTTTATTTTTTTCTAAAGTTTAGAGGAAAAAAATCTAATTCCAAATCTCTTCTATTGTAATTTAGGGGCATCCAAGTCTTCGGAAATGAAATGGCTGCTTGTGATCTGTGCTCGTGTTATGTTCCCGCAGAGTTCATAAGCATCCTCAACAAAACATTTTTCATTGTTCAATCAGAACCACTAACCCATATGTGCCTAGTCCATACTTTCAGAAAATTATAAATTCAATTTGAAGTTGTAATTCTAAGGTTGGGACTCACAAAAATTATACAAGAAAAGAAACATATTAATAATTGAAAACTGTTGGAAGATAATTAGAAATGAATCCGCCAGCAGCCACATTCCAGCCAATGATTAGAGTATGTTAGCTCCTAACAACATTTTAATGAGGACTCACTAAATGTGAGGAACTTGGAGAGTTGCACTCGCAGATATTAAAACAAACAAATCTATTTATTCTAAACATGCACAGCTAACCTGCTCTGAGCTTCAGCTTAGTAAAGTACAAACTATTATGTAAGACCACAGTGCTAGGATACATGCATAAAACCATACATCATAGTCATACCCTTATCACAATAGGATTTTTTTTATTTATTTTTTTTTGTTTTCTTTTTTGTTTTTCACAAATCAGGCAACAGGATGCTTTAACAAAAGCCTGGGTAAAGTGCCTTCTCTTCCAATACACTGTGTAATTGTAGTCAAGTCCAGCCATTGCCTCTGATGTATGTTAGCCATTACCAAACTTGTCTTAGATAAAAGGCAGGTACTTAACATTTTGCCCTTAGGACAAAGTCATCAGTGTGGTAACTACCTGTTGTGTTCAAACATTGATGCAGAAAGCAGAAATGTGTGAATATATATGTTCTCTTTCTTTCTTTTTTTTTTTTTTTGTTTAAGAATTATTTATTTATTTTATATATGTGAGTACACTGTAGTTGTCTTCAGACACACCAGCAGAGGGCATCAGATCCCATTACAGATAGCTGTGAGCCTCCATGTGATTGCTGGCAATTGAACTCATGGCCTCTGGAAGAGCAGTCAGTGCTCTTAACCTCTGAGCCATCTCTCCAGCTCCCATATGTTCTCTTTCAAAATGTACTGAAGGCCCTCAGAATTGAATTTCTTACTTTAATCATGTCACAACATAGTATCTTCTGATGATTTGTAAAATTTATATAAAATCACAAAGCACTTTTGTATTCTGATTTGCACAGAGCCAAGCAGTGGACAGAGAGCATTCCTTGTTTCCCTCTTCATCACCACTGATCCATACTCCTACCTAAACTGAAGTATCAGACATGGCCCAGGCTACTCTGGCCTCACTGATGATGCTCAATAATCTAACCTAGTGATGCTCACACATGCTCATCTCTATCTGGTGCTCCGTACCCCATTGTCCTAAGCATGTCTGTCTCTCCTGCCTCTATAAATGTCACTTTGTTGTAGAGATGGTAAAGTTATCTCTGCTCTGACTGCCTTTCCACCATATAATAAACTACTCTGAAACTAGCTCTCCAGTGTCCTATCTAATTCTCCAAATCATAGACACTGCTTTTTGCAGTAAGGATATTTTGTATACTATGTTAGGAAGTTTTCAAGTCTTTTATACATGTACTATTTCCACAACACCAAGCACTTACAAAATGCTCATTATAATGTATCCAATAAGATGTAAGTAAAGACTGACAGTGAGTACAAGAGCCATGGCAGAGCTGTGCCCAGCTATGTGAGAATGTCAGCAGAAAGGTTTCTGTGTGTACATTCCTGTTCTCTATTGTCAAAGTAATGCATTCCTTGAAGACACCCAAAACTACAGAAATGCATGAGAAAGGTAAATCCAAAATACTTTTGTTATGCTTATTCCTCTGATACACTGTGAACACTTAGGAAATTCTCACACTGTTCTATGTATTCAATACATATGATCATATGTGAGTATACAGCATATCAATAGCTGTTCATCTTTTTTGATCTCTTCAGGGAAATATAAAAGTTATATTGTTGCTCGTATGTTCTTATTCTCAGAGGAAAGCATATATGTGTGTGTGTGTGTAATTAAATTGTAAGTAATAATTTAATAAGATATACATATATGGAAATTTAATGTTATACATAAGCTTATAAAACAGTCATTACCAACAGATAAATCCTCAGCCTTATTCACAAGAAATTGTCAATATTTAAATAAAAATAGCACAATTAGTAGCTATATCAGAGTTACAAGACTGAAAAAGTTTGGGGTAGAAAAATTTCAATTATTTTTGTAATTGAGATAGTTTGCTGGACTTTTGAGTTCATAGTTTTTCTCTTTCATAACTAAGTAATTTCCTTGACTCTGAACTCATGGTTTTTGTCATCATTAGAAATGTAATCTTATCTACTGAGATTTTTTTCTTTCCATTAAAGGTCAGATTTAAGATTAAATTCACTCAATGTTGGAGCTCCTGTAGCATAGCCATCCTATTCTCTGCTCTGCCAGCAGACCTACTGTGAGAGGTATTGAGCTAACAGCACTCCTGTTTGTACTGTCCCTGTAGCCTGATAAGAAGTATTGAACATTTTACAGCTTCCTGACTTGGCAAACTCATGGAAATTTGGTTTCCTAGCCTTGGCTGCTGGACCATTTATGTGTTGCCTTCTTCCTGCCACCTGCTTCTCAGCTCTATGCAGTCTCTGAGAGGAGACTACTTGAGCTCCAGGCAACCTCAGTCTTATTACTTTGGGTCAGCCATAAATACACATTTACTTTGAGGAAAATTAAGGTATGGATACAAGGCTGCTGTGCCTATCTGTTCCCACACCACTCCTGATTTGTTTAATCCTGGGGAAATTTGATAAAGAAATCTATGGGAGTGTATTTCCTCCTCATCCCACTCTTTGGGGTAGGCAATGCCAGTGGCTTCTTCACTCCTTAGCACTCACACTGACACCCGCACGGGGAACATTTTGTCAATTGACAGGAAGAAAGGTAAGCATGGGACCTAGGCTATCCATGAACTTTGTGCCTTATGGATGTATCTCTGTTATATTTATATTATGCGAATGTCTCCATTCTCCTAGTTTTTCCATTATGCTAAATTTAGAAAATCACTTCACTTGTGACAGCATAGCAGTTAAAAGTTTGGCTCAAGAATAGAACAACCTCTCACCAATTCCAATTATGACATTTGTTGGTTCTGTGACATTTACCAATTATCTCCCTTTGACTTTAAACCTGAAAGGTTGAAGCCTATGTAATACATATCATATCAGGGTTAATACAATAATTTGTTAAAGTTTTAGTGTCTTTTAGGGCAATCGTAAGGGCTTGCTTACACTGTATGATACTTTTGTACAGAATGTCCCCAATTAATCTTTTTATATAAAGAAAAGGGCATGTCAGTAAGTCAGGAACTCAGGGCCGAGAGCTCAGGAAAGAACAAGATACCAAGTATCTTCTAGAGGAAACCACTTCCAGCTTAGAAAGCTGAAGTTGTTTCCCAGGCAACAGATGTGTGAAGAGATGTATTGGGAAGATCACAGAGGCCGTTTTGCCATTTGTGTTTCTCAGTGTTTTGTATGGGAGACTATCTGTCCATCTATATGGAGATTTATCAGAATTGACTTACCTCATTACATCTCATGGTCATAATAGGAGCTGGGGCATTTCAAGATATGGAACCATAAAACTGGGAGCATGCAAGTAACAGTGGTCCATTTTAGTCCAAACCCTGTTAAATTCAAGACAAAAACGTGGTTTGTCATTTGAGTCCCTAAGACAAAGGACCAGCTTTGATGCTCATGCATGCATCAGGACACAAGGGATTGCCTTTTAGTTAGTTGTTCCGATGTATTTTATATTGATTGGCTTAGGTCTATCTCTGTTGGTAAGCATAATCCTCTTTTCTTGGTCTATTAACATACTTTCCTCATGCAGCCACACCCCTCTGATATCGTTATATACTATTGCTAGACTCCATGTTGTGTGCTCCACTGGTTGAGCCAACTTGGTATGTAAAATGAGCTATCCTACTACCTTAGGCACTGCAAAAGTGTGACAAGGAGCTTAGACAATTGTGGGGAAAGCACCCTCACCCTCGCAATAAAAAATAGTAGTGTGAATGGGCTGGGTTGGAGAGCGACAGAATTTCACTAATAAAGATATCAGCAGATCACAGACCTGCATATCTAAGACATTTAAAACATGGAGATCTCCTCATTTAATTGCTCAAATATGGAGTGTCTCCTAATAATTTAAAACTTAAGAAATAAACTTGCCCTCATGCATTTGCATTTCCTTAAAATGTAGTACAGACCATTTATTCTTGTTTCATTGTCTTGATATAAGATAAATGGAAATTAAAGGATTGTTCCTATATTAATAGATCTTTCCTATGATTTCATTGGAGCTTCCAATTTGGACATTTTCAGTTATATAAATTTAAGAGTAAAACATTTTTCTCTGATTTTTGGTGTGATTTATTTGGAAAAATAAATGTCTTTAACATTCAAATGTCTAAGAATTAGAAAGAGTCCTCAGGTTTTTGTGACTTGAAACTATATCATCACCGTTTGCCTCAGTAAGTATTCTCCAGCAAGTGCAGTGATGGTACCCTGAACTCCTTCAAGCCTAGCTGATCAACACCACAAGGTAGTTCTTATTCCCATGAGTCCTGATTTGGAAAAGTGTTTTACAGTTGTGACAAAGATTTTTCTGTGGTTTATTTCTCTCCATGTCTTCTCCTATGTATCTAAGAGAAATCGCTAAGTACTCTGAGCATTTTTCCTTGAGTCTCCTGATGATATTCAAGTTCGTTCAAGACTCACTTCCTTCAACTCACCCCAGCAGTAGTGGGTGGATGTCCTTCCACTATATAAAGTAGTGGTCCAGTAGACTTTCCAGACTGTTCTCCTAGCCACTTTTGTTGGTTTCTCAAGGTTTTTGAGCCCATACTTTCTATCCATCCCCAGAACTGATATCCATGTTCCTCCTCATTAGCTTGTTATTGACGACTGCCATCAGCAGGCAGGGATCCCATTGCCTGGAGATTTCAGCAAACTTAGTTCTTAGTCTGACATTTTTTATGTCCTGTTTGTCTTTCAGGAGACCTGCATAGAAATAGGGTGGCATTTGCATCACCAGCAAATATTGAAGACCTAGATTTCCTCCTGTTTAAAGTACCCATCACTGGCATCATTTCTGAATAGAGATTCACTCAGAAAGTCTGTGTATATCTGCACAATTGACACAAAAAGTGCTGATGTTAGTTATATTTTCTTGTAGCACATAGCTTAAATGTTTACTCACTTTCTTGTGGTTTCCTATGAAGAATAATGTTCTACATTTTCACATTATTCATTTTATAAATTTTTATCTATAATTTTGTGATTTAAAAACTTTCATGTGTCAGAATCTTGTGGGGATTATTTCATCAGTTAAATCCCATATTTACTTACTTTTAGACTAGGTTTTTACATGTTGAATGAAGCAGGACTCTTTTCTTTTGTATCATCTATGTATGGTTTCCAGGTTATACCATCAGAAATATTTGCAGACAATCCCCCAAAGAATGTTCTGCTGAAGAAAGTTCAAACACAAGGATTTGTACTGTTTTCCTTGTGAGTCCCACCTCAGCAACAGCAAAACGTGTTCTTATGTAATATTTTTTACATTGCTTTTAGTAAGTAGTGATTCTTGATTTTTTCTCAGTAATAAAACTATGTTGCTACAATTGTATATTTAAAAATGTTTATTTACATTAATGTAGTCATTTCTCTCTGTGCCTGTGCCTGTGCCTGTGCCTATGCCTGTGCCTGTGCCTGCGTCTGCATCTGTGTCTGCATCTGTGTCTGTGTCTACGTCTGCATCTGTCACTCTCTGTCTCTCTCTGTCTCGCTGTCTCTCTCTGTCTCTCTGTCTCTCTCTGTCTCTCTGTCTCTCTGTCTCTGTCTCTGTCTCTGTCTCTGTCTCTCTCTCTCTCTCTCTCTCTCTCTCTTTCTGTCACTCTCTCTGTCTCTCCCCATGTGCTACAAAGGAATTATAGAAATAGAAGAAAACAGCTAGCATTTGGTACTCTCCTTCCATCAGGTGGGTGCTAGGGATTGAAGTCAGATCTTCCTGGTTGTAGCCCATAACTGTACCTGCTGACTCATCTTACCAGCCCAATTGTAGATTCTAATTTCTCTTAGATTCCAGAAATAATCCATTAATAAAACAACATTGCATCTATTGAATAAGAACGCACATATTATAAAATCTTCCATCTTTTCAGTAAAATTAATCATTTAAAGTTTTGCAATTGTTCAGCTCATGTCTAATAGAATTAATCTCCCCGTAAATAATTTTGGCCTTATAATTATTGGTGCAATAGGCTTTTTGGATTTATAGTTTTTAAATCAGTAAAAGTTTTTATGTCAAAAAATTATTGATAAAATTGACAATGTGGAACTTATGAGCATCTATCCTTCAGAGGAAACCACAGGAGAGTAAAAATGTCAGTTATGTGCTACAAGAAAATATAACTAACATCCATACCCTTTGCATCAATAGCATAGAGACACACAGACTTTCTGAGTGACTCTCTGTTCAGAGATGATACCTAATTCATCGGTTATAACAGTGCCCACTGTGAACATTTCTGTATAACATTTGTTTTTAGATAAGAAAAGCATCATGTTAGACCTGTGTTCTCCTGCAGTCAGTTGGTCTGTTTCTTAATGGTACATTCATCCCATTTGTTCATTCGTACCTGTATAATTGACTTAGATGAATCACACTGTCTAAGCCTTTATAATTCTCTCTCCCTTATTTCTTTTCTTCACTGTGGTGTTCTCTTTTTAATTTTCCCACTCATTGTGTTTAGGTATCTCTATTTATATTTGCAAATAAATCCTCCTCTTTGCATATTCCCATTGTAGTTACCACACCTACATTGTGATCTGACTTTATATTCTTTTTAGGAAATACATTCAGAAGTCC
The DNA here is from genome assembly GCF_000001635.26 of Mus musculus. NCBI lineage: Eukaryota > Metazoa > Chordata > Mammalia > Rodentia > Muridae > Mus > Mus musculus. Next base: position 86,442,191 of record NC_000084.6, read on the forward strand.
TTTGAGTTTTGGATCTCATGTTATTATCTTTCAGTCCTGCTGCTTTTGTTCCATTCTCAGTGTGGCATTTGATCTGGATCCACTCATGTTCTCTCATGTATTGTCATTCTGCATTCCTTCCCACATGATAATCAACTTCCAAGTGTCACTTACCTTGGGTGAGTTACATCCTTTCAGAGATGTATTAAGTGAAAGTAGGCTTTGAGAAACAATGCCAGTTTTGTTTGAAACCACTTTATATTGCTCTTACCCTTGAAAGTGTTTGGCTGGGGTATTGGAGCTAGGTTGTTACTCACTTCCTTTTAGACTACAGAATGAAACACTTGAATGTTTACAGATTCCACTCCAGAGGAAAGTGTCCTTCTTCCTTTCTGGATCTTATAAGGATAACACCTTTTTGAACATTAGATGACCTCTAGTAATTAATACTTTTGTAATTCATCCTTGAAAATTCCGTGAAGATTTCTATTTTCATCCTGTTTTTTCTTTTCATTTCTTTTACATTTCCCGTTATTCTCTCTTTACATAAACTCGACACTGAAGAATTTCTTAAGGTCCTTTCAAGGCATGAATTGTAAGCAGCTGCAAAATCTGTGCATCGAGTTGCTAACTTAGATTACAAAATTTTCCATACTGAAGTCTATATATTTCTCACAGATAGATGATTCCTGCTGCTGGTGTTGTACTTGTAATATCTCTAACGTGTTAAGATATTCTTTGTTGTTTTGTAGCCTAAAAATGATCTCTCTATTTCTAGAAGTCTTTAGCATCAGTTTTGGTGATGTGTTACTTAAATCCCCTCTGTTAAGTTTGATGCTCATGATCTTAACATGTCATAAAAGATATAGTGTCTTTTGAAGAATTATTTTTAGCAATTTTGGGAGATCTAGAATGGAGTAACAATTACAGAAAGAAGTTGTATTTTCTTAGGCTGGACACTCTACTCATTTGTGTTCCATGTTAAGTGTAGCATGCTTGAAGATATTTTTATAATGGTCTCCATGTGGACTGCAAATACCCAAGTGGAGAAATGTGGTTTTAAGGGGTCTCCAGCATTTTCATCTCACTGTTTAGCCACAATATTTTCATTTATTTGTATGCTAAATATGAGTTCCTCACCCCCTCTTGGGAAGTTTTTGGAAAATTAGGATGTCATGAAGATCCTTGCTTGATCACTCGCGATTGTATTGTACAATTTCAAATTCATAGAATAGACATTGTTACTCTCCGATTCTTGACCTTGTTTAGACTCTAGACTTCATCTTACAACACTTGATATGTGATCCTGCAAAACCAAAACCTGTAAAAATAGTGCACAGACAGTCTAGTCTGATGCATGTGCTCCTGTTACCTTATGTATAGCTTCAGAATGAGAACTATTATGGAGAGATGATTAGCAGACTATATTTGTTCCTGGTCAATTTTGCAGAGAGTAAATATCAATCATGGATTCTTCCAAATTTATAGAACACTTATTTCATTATTTCTAACTCTTGGTAACTCTTTTATAACACAATTGTTAATTTTAGATGTAAAACTGGCATTGAATATGGTTTAGCAAGTTTTATTAACTAGATCACATGATGATTAACAAGACTTTACATTCAGGACAATTTTCAATGTTTGGTATTCAAACATTTTGTTTATTGAAATATTAAAATATTTGTACACATGAGCTCATATGATCCTTCATTTTAAAACTCTTCCCTTTCTAAATATATGATTTTAACATTTCCCACTTACTGTGAATTATAACACTTGAGTTTACTGTATCTTTTATTTACCAATTCAAACAACTCGATTTTCCTCACAACACACCAACAGGGACAAAGTGCATGGCCAGCTTAGTCTCATTCTGCCTTATATCTTCAAAACAGACATTTTTATACATTATATGTTTAATTAAATGCCTCGATGCTAAATATATATGGTTTTGAAAGCACATACACAATGCCATTGTTATTGCTTGTTTCTAATAAAAAATTAGATAAAACTAATATGCACTTATTTAACCACACTTTCTCCTATCTTATTACATTTCAATAAAATTAATCTTTGCTTATGTTTATCATTATTAATGGTGGTTTTATTTCTAGATGTAGAATTTAATATCTTACTGCTTCACTCTGGCTATCTTAATTTGCATCTCTAATGAACAGGAAAATCAATACTGAGTTGACTTTCAATATTGTAGGTACATATATATCCACAAAATAACATACTTTTCGTATATAGTTATGACTATATTTTAATAATTTGGACATTAGCTAATGGCATTTTACCATATCTTTGAATGTGTGGGACTATTACTAATGTTCTCAACATTCTGAGAGCATTTTGAAGGGAGAAACTGTGTGGAATATCTGCTTCTTGAGATTCTGAATTCAAACGTAGACCGTGCTAAATTCTCCTTCAGAGCAATATTCACTATTTTCTACATCTGGGGAGAGGTTGCAAATGTGGTTTAGGGTGTCACACAAAGTGACACAAATGCTCTTTTAAGCTCTGTGAAACCGGTCACTCTATTAACCTTTGTAATTCTTTGATTTATTTGTATCTTAAAGATTTTTTTTCATACTGTACGTTCTGATCATGTTTTCCTCTTCTTGTCTACTCTCAGATCAACCTCACCTTCCCACCAATTCAGCTCCAGGCCTTCTTTCCCTTTCTTTAGAAACAAACAAAAAGGCAGATCAATAAAAATACAAACTGATGAGAATATAACAAAGACAACAACAGCAAGAACAACAACAAAGAAACAAAGGAAAAACTGCACACCACACACACACACACACACACACACACACACACACACACACACACACGTCCATAAACAAAGTCCATAAAACCACAAATCTTAAACCATAATAGATGAGCCAAAGACAAGTAAGGTAAAATAATGCCTGAACAAAGTGTTATGAGACAAAACATCTCCAAAATTTTTATTGAGTTTGTTTTATGTTGGTCCTTTACTGTATGCTTAACATACTGAGAGAGAATCCACTGGAAAACACTAATTATTTTCTTTGTGAGTGGCTGCCAATTAGAAGTTGCTTCTGGATTAGAGATAGAGCTTGTGTCTGCTTCCCTTCTCAGTGCCAGGACCCCATCTGGATTCTACCTGTGCAGGCCTGAGCATGCTGCCCCAGTCTCTGTGTGTTGACATGTTCATCAGTCCTGTTGTGTCTGGGAGGCACTGTTTCTTCAGTGTCTTTCAATCCCAATCACTCTTACAATCTTTCTACCTCCTCCTACACAGACTTCACTGAGCCCCACGGGGAGGGATTTGCTACAGGTACCTCATTTTCAACTGTGTGCTCCATCGTCTCTCACTCTTTGGGTATTGTCCTACTGTCGGTCTTTATATTTGTTCCCATCTCCTGCAGGAAGAAGCTTCCCTGATGATGGGTTCTCTACCAGTGTAACAGAATGTTGTTTGGAGTCATTTTATTGCTCTGTACAGTCACAGCTGCAGATCACACAGTTAGCTGGTTTGGTATTTCCCTTATTTATTTATTTATTTATTTATTTATTTATTTATTTATTTATATTTTTTGGTAGCAAGCAGAGTACTTCCTAATAATATGAACACCATTCAGTATGAGTAAAGACTCAACTTCTTTTTTTTTTTTAATTTATTACGTATTTTCCTCAATGACATTTCCAATGCTATCCCAAAAGTCCCCCATACCCTCCCCCCCACTTCCCTACCCACCCATTCTCATTTTTTTTGGCCCTGGCATTCCCCTGTACTGGGGCATATAAAGTTTGTGTGTATGATGGGCCTCTCTTTCCAGTGATGGCCGACTAGGCCATCTTTTGATACATATGTAGCTAGAGTCAAGAGCTCCGGGGTACTGGTTAGTTCATAATGTTGTTGCACCTACAGGGTTGCAGATCTCTTTAGCTCCTTGGATACTTTCTCTAGCTTCTCCATTGGGGGCCCTGTGATCCATCCAATAGCTGACTGTGAGCATCCACTTATGTGTTTGCTAGGCCCCTGCCTAGTCTTACAAGAGACAGCTATATCTGGGTCCTTTCAGCAAAATCTTGCTAGTGTATGCAGTGGTGTCAGCGTTTGAAAGCTGATTATGGGGTGGATCCCTAGATAAGGCAGTCTCTAGATGGTCCACCCAAAAACTCCTTCCATAGGTGTTTTGTTCCCAATTCTAAGAAGGGGCACAGTAAGACTCAACTTCTAATGACATGAACACTATTCAGTATGGGTGGAACTCAACTTCTCCATGTTCATCGAGTTATATGGATGTTTTCTTCAGAAACAGGGTTTTACTATCAGTTTGTGGAAAGCAACCAACCAACAGAGATGGAAGTGGTCTAGGTTGCTTGGGGGTTTTTATGGGACTCATCTGGTCAAGAAATCATTTAGATGTAACCCATTCCTTACATTGAAGGTTTCATTTGCTGGCAAAGGGTGTCCAGTTGGGGATTTCCCTCTCCCCATTGTTTGTTGATCCTGTTTAGTTTTCTTCCATATGCAAGTATATTTAAAGAAGCTTCTATTGTGTATTAGGTCTTCATATAATTTCCTACCCCCAAGTGACTGTCAGTTTTATCTGTCCCTTCCTTCATTTCCTCCTTCTTATAATCTTTCTACTTCCTCTTTCACAGAGTTCCCTGAGCTCCAAGGAAGGGATCTGATGGAGATACCCAGTTTATAACAGAGTGTTTTATGGTCTCACACTCTCTGCATATTGCCCAGTTGTGGGTCTCTATATTTGTTCCCATCTCCTGCAGGAGGGAGCTTCTCTCCTTCTCCCCTCTTCCCACCCTGTCCCATTTGATGCTCCTATTCCATTCATAACTGTCTATCTTAATTTTCTACAACTACCACCCACAATTTCTTACTCTATATCTAATCTGTCTTCCTCACGCTCACCCTCTTCCTCCATCCCCCTCTCTTGTTACTTAAGAGCTAAGATCCACATATAGGTAAAATAAGTAAATATAACACTTTTATTAACTTTTCTATTTGTATGTTTGAGAAAGTGTGTTTGTATTAGGATGTAAAGTTCTTTGGGTATATGCCCAGGAATGTTATTGCTGAATCTTGAGGTAGATCTATTCACAGCTTCCTGAGGAGCTACCTCACTGATTTCCATAGTAGCTGTACATGTTGGAAGTCATATCAGTAATGGATGAGTTTGTCACTTACCTAATATTTCATTAGCATGAGCAGTCATTTGTTTTATTAATCTTGGGCATTCCAAAATCTCAAAGTCGTTTTGAATAGTATTTCCTTGATGACTAAGAATATTGAACAGTCTTGAGGGTCTGTTCTTAAGCATGACCTCAGAATGCTTAATATGGAAAGAAGAAGAAGAAGAAGAAGAAGGAGGAGGAGGAGGAGGAGGAGGAGGAGGAGGAGGAGGAGGAGGAGGAGGAGGAGGAGAAAATCTCAGTTTTTTAGATGTCTTTATGACACATGCATAATGAATAGAGCAAAGTTAGGAGTGATGTAAAAATCATCTCCATATCTCCATTATTCTACATTTCACAACTCACTGTTATAGCTTGTTATGGTAGTTTGAATGTGAATGGCTCCTGTCATAGGTTTATGGACTTGGTCCTCATTTGGTGGAACTGTTTAGGAAGGATTAGGAGGTGTGGCCTTGCTGAAGGAGTATCACTGGGAGCAGGATTTGGGTTTTTTAAACTCTCATTCAGTTCCCAGTGTTCTCTCTGCCTTCTGCTTATGAATCAAGATGTGACTTGTTAGCTATACCCGCTGCCACACCTTTGCTCTGCCATCATGACCTCTAACCCTGAAAACCATAAAGCAAGTTTCAATGCTTTCTTGTTTATGCTACCTTGGTCATTGTGTTTTTTTACAGAAAAGTTACTAATACACAAATGATACAAGGTGACTTAACATTTAGATCTCTTTGAAGTTATCCAAGCATATTTAGATAGATGTGCTGATAAGTATAAAAATGATTATGTTACCTTTCCTTTGCTATGACAGGATAAGGAAGAAAACCACATAAGGAAGGAAGGAAGGGAGTATGTTTAACTCATCATTTCAGAGGATTCAGAATTCACACACTTGTTCATTACCTTTCTTCTGGGCTGTGATGTGGTTGAGGGGACCTTGTGATGAAGGGATGACGGCCACCTCATGCAAGACATTTTGCAGATTAAAGGGATGGTGGAGAAATATACAAACAAACAAGCAAAAGAAGAGAGTATTGAGGGGAGAACAAAATGAAGCAAAGCTCTGGGAAAATGATAAATCATCAGGCAGTGCACACAGGGGCTTGTTTATTTAGCTGGGTCTGGATTTCCAATAACCCAGATCATTTATTATAGTTTATTAAACTACTAGCACAGTTCCCATTGTTATTTGAGAACTACTTCTCACTAGCTCCATCTGGTGATAACAGAGTTTTTGACTCATGAGTCTTTGGTGGGAAGAAGCACTTTCCATGGAAATTATAAATTAAATGATGTATATATAAATTTATATGAAGTAGATATAATTTAAATGTAATATATATATTACACACACACACACACACACACACATATATATAACTAAGTTAGTTTAGAATCCTAGAATAGCCACTATGTTACAATTCATGTTTTAAATTCTTTGAAGTTTTTTTTATTCTTTCCTGAGATGGGCTCTTACTATGAGTTCCCGAATCCCAGGCTGCTTCCTTGAACTCAATCCTTCTGCATCAGCCATATGAATCTGGCACTGGGGTGATAGACATGTGCTTTCACCATTGCTTTCATATTAAATGAAATATTTGATAATGTGGATGAACTGAATATGAGGTTGATGCCCTTGTTGGACACCTTGATAAGTGGCACTGAGAACAGCTGTGCAATCAGGCAAACAAAGGCACAGCCTGTAATACCGGCTATTCTTACAGGTTTGCTGGCTTGATACAATGCCTTCAGATTTTTATTTACTTTCTTGTATTTAATAAGAAAAACTGTGTATATCACATAATCAGCTCTCTACATAAAGACCAAACTAATCATGTGGTCATGCTCTGCGCACTGTAGGTCCTCGTCAACAATGTTAGAATAACATCTATGATTATAATTGTAAGCATGCAATCACCTTGGGAGCAGCTATGATATCAATAACTCTATACCCAGGTCTGCTTGCCCAGTTCCCACACATTGTTGAAGTGGGAGTCATCAAACTGTTTTCAAAAGTGTGGGAGTCAATGAAACAGCCAAATGAAAGGTCACCCTCAATCCAAAAGAAAATCACAGAACTCAGATTTATGGATTTCTTAATAAGATGTTTTAAATTCATGTTTTTTTTTTATTTTTCACATTCTATCTTCTTCCAGCTTAACCGGATGAAATTAAAGAGATAATGAAAGGTAATTTGCAATTCAAATCATGTGGAAAAAAAGAGCTTGGGATTTGAAAGGGGAAAGTTTGGCTATGCCAGAAGGTAGTTTGGCTAGAGAGTTTCCATTGCTGTGTGGGAACAAGAGTGTTCCTAAGTTTGGGGATATGATACTTAGAAAAAATGCAACACTGTAGAAAAAAACAGTATGTGAATGAGTGTTCAGAGACTATTGATGAGACTATTGATCACTAGAGCAGGCAGGGGCATGTTGATTTGTTGTTGAAGTTTCCAACTCAGTTACTCAGGAGAAGCTAATAACTGACAAAAAAAACAAACAAACAAACAAAAAACCTCACAAAAACAAAACAAAACAAAACAAAATAACAAAAGCCAAACTTCCAAGGGGCTGAAGTAGAATAAAGTAGAAGCCATCCCATCCACTCTTTCTAACAGAACAACAGAACCTAAAACTGAAATAGTTTCTGACGTTGCTTTAGACCATATGTCTTCAGAGTCTTATATTATTTTACTCCTGTTATTCTGATTGCCTTTGGTGCCTTTTTTTTTAGATCACAGACTTGTATAGGACCACAGATTTGGCATAGATCTCCATAAATGATGGAATTTTAATGCCTCTCCCCTTGTTAATATGCCATTCAATGACCTATCAGAAGGCACCCAACACCAAGCCTGGTGACCTGAGATCATGCCTAGAGCCACATGGTAGAAGGAGAAAACTACAGTCTGCAAGTTTTACTTTGAAATCTGAATTACAACATTGTACATAAATACACACACACAAACACACACACACAAAAATAAATACATACATGTATGAATAAATACAGATTAGCCCAAGTAACTGTTTATGCTTTATGATCATATGCACATTCCACTACAAAAATGTTAAGTCCAAAATGACTACTAATAAAACACATTTGAAAAGAAAAAGAAATAAACAGATCACTGCATATTTTAAATGCTAATCAGAAATATCCCAAGACTTCAGTTTCAGTGCATATTTACACTTTTATTTGGGAACAGGGGTGGGGGAGGATATCCTTGTGTCTTTCAGTCCTTGAGATAACAGAACGGAAACGCACTTGACAATTCTGAGAGTATAGTTCTGCTGCAGCCCCATATTGGATCTGCCCAGTCTCCCAGGTGGAATCTACACTTTCAAGAAATGAAGCTTTACTAACAGAAGGTTCTTGCTTAACATAAGATGCATCACATCTGTTCTGCAGCGGTCCACACATAAAAAATACCAGCCTCCTACACCCACACACACCTTCTGCAGTTCTGTAATAAGTCAGCAAGGATGTGTCCAGAGGAATGCAAACATATAAAAAAAATGAAAAAAAATAGCAGAACTCATAAATTTCAGATAACTTTCTACTTTCATTGTTTGCATTTGTTACATTTTGTCTTTGATGTGATAAAAAGAGATTGATAAAGACTGTTTTATGACAGTTAGAGGGGCTGCAGACCATCATGGAGGGGGAGCCATGGCAAATATAGTAGAAACATGTAGATGTAAGTTTTTGCAACCATGTAGACCAGAAACCAGAGAACATGTTGACGGATATCATCTGGCTTACTCTGTTTTCCCATTAACTCATACCAGTCCGTGGGACAGAGAAGTGCACATGTTAGGTGGGCATGCCTTCCCCATTAAATGTGCCATGAAACATCCTTGTAGATATACCTAGGAATGCTTCTTCTAGCTGATTCTATTTTTCATGGACATGTCAGTGAAGATAATGATCACACTATTTAAAAGTATTGCTTGATGTTGGAACACTAGCAAGTCATGCAAGTTTCTGTATGATTGGGTATAGTTAGGAAGAATCACTTAAGTTGTGAAATGTGACATCAGATACAAACTGATTCAATTGTATCACACCTGTTTTGATTAGCTTGGTGTTGGTCTAATTTATGATATTCTCCCAAATGTTGGACCAAATTGTTCTAAGTGGATTTTTATACTTAGGATGTGATTCCATATGTTAAAGGGGAGGTGAATACTTATATATTTAGTAAGTATCTAGCATCATTTATATACTGAGCAGATAGTGCAAATATTTTGCTTAATAACACATCAAGTAGATTTTTCTTACAATCTTTTAGTGGAGAAGCAAGTAAGACTTCAGAGGGTAGAATACTTTCAATTAGAAAAATTAGAGATCTGGTGATATTGCTCAATGATAACATGTGATGAGCAGGCATAAAATCCTATGCTTAACCACTAGCATAAAAAAATTAAAAAGCCATGGAATAGTAAGTTAAAAACAAAATGTGACAACTTCAGCTCCTTTTTCCTATTGGCAGAAACATGTGCTCTTCAAAGGATCCTTGTGATACTTCGGGACTTAATAGGAGGTATCTCCTGCAAACTTCCATCCCAATCTATTGGCAGTAACAGTAGCTGGCCTTCTCCATTTGTTCTTTTCCACATCCCTGATGGCTCTACCTGCCCACATGCATTTCCAATATCTGGCATAAAAGCCCTGGTATTTTTGCCAAGGGCATCAGCACAGGATTCTCCCAGTATTTCCAATAAGAAGTGGTTCCAACTCTATTTAGATGAAGCTGAAGCACTTCAAATTTACTGAAAGGAGAATATATCTTTTATTCAAGCTCTATTTTTATGACTTATACAGCTTTATTTTTTTTCTCTTAGCATACTTATTGATCTCTAACGTGAAAGACACCTTTATGGTTGTATATATGTTTATAAATAATATTGAGAAAACAAAATATTTTCTAACTTTATTTCGGTTGAAGTGGTTTATTTAAATAATATTAATACAATTAGGATGCAGTGTGAGAGTAATGCTCTTCCATCACATACCCAATGATCTATAATGTGCTACCATTCTTAGCTTTTCAGGTCTAGATGTGGCAAGGGGTGGGGTCTTGAGACCATCTGCCCCTCCATGCATGGATGTTGGTTTGCTAAGTCTTATGCAGTACTTATTCAGGTAACCACAGGTGCTGTATGCTAATGAATATAATTACTATGTTAAGCCCAAAAGGGAGCAGTTCCCAGCACTCCTTCACACTTTTCTCTATCTTTTATATATTTTTAAAAACTCTTCTTCCTTGATGAGCTCTAATCCTAAGAGGAGAACTGACATATATGGTCCATTTTGGGCTGATTACCTAGTCTCTTATTCTCCTTACTTTTGACCAGTTATGATCTCTGCATTTACTATAGACTATTACACAAAGAAACTACTCTGACTTCAATTGAGAACAGCATCGGTATCCTAGAATAAACATAAATATTTCGGAGGCAATTTGACATCATGAACATTGAACCAAAACCAAATTCTAACATAGAAGTTCAGTCATAAAGAAAAGTCAGTTATCAGATTTTCAGGTAAATAGATGGAACCTGAAAAAAATTAAACGGTTAAGGTAACTCAGGCCCAGGAAGAACATCCATGCATGGAGGGGCAGATGGTCTCAAGACCCCACCCCTTACTGAGGAGCTCTTAGCAGAGGACCATTTCTGAGAAAAGGAGAATTCATCTCTTGGAAGGATTATAAACTGATAGGAGGAGACCAATGCTCTTGTGGGTGGCCCTACACCCATGAACATTTGAATAGCACGGACTGGGTTTAGCAGGTTATCATCATCAATTACAAGATGACATGAAGTGGTAACAGAACATGTCTGTGAGGACATGGCGAAAGTTTGAGGGTTGGGGTCAATATGATCATTATATTTCATTGTATTCTTACACTATAATCTAAATAATAAAGAAAATGTTCATAAATATTGCCAAGGGTTTAAAGACACACACACTTAGAGAAGAGAGAGAGAGAGTGAGAGATAGATAGATAGATAGATAGATAGATAGATAGATAGATAGATAGATAATAGGGGAGGGAGAGAGAGAGAGAGATCAGGTATTTGAATATTTGAATATGAATGTAAGAACATATCAACCTTGATTGTTATATTGGAAAAGCTTTGGATGTTGTAGTAGTTTGAATATGCTTGGACCAGCATGTGGCACTATTTGGTGGTGTGGCATTGCTGGAGTAGGTGTGTCACTGTGGGCAAAGGCTCTAATACCCTCATCCTAAATGACTGGAAGCTAGTCTTCTGCTAGCAGCCTTCTGATGAAGATGTCAGCTCCTCCTGTACCATGCATGCCTGGACTCTGCCATGCTACTGTCTTGATGATAATGGACTGAATCCCTGAACCTGTAAGACAACTCCAATTAAATGTTGTCCTTATAAGGGTTGCTTTAGTTATGGTGCATGTTCACAGCAGTAAACCACTAACTGAGACAGATGTAGTATATAACTGTGTCAGATAGTCCAATTTTCTCCTGAAATGCTTCTTTCTGGGAACAGCATTGAGTTCTGTGGGAGAGTGGCATATGTGATTTGTACAAGCTAAACAACAAGATCTCCTGTTAACATAGTTAAGAAAATAGCTCTAAGAACGTTGGAGGGCTTTCTTTAAGATTCCAGAGAAAACCCTGACACTGCTTAAGGCTTCAGTTGACTACAGTCAATTGTGTGTGTGTGTGTGTGTGTGTGTGTGTGTGTGTGTGTGTATGAAGATGCCCAACCTCACTTTGAGAATAGCCTGTGACAGGTTCATTCATAGTCATCTCAAAAGCAGTCTCCAATAAGTTGCTCATGACATATGAAATTTATTGGGGCAGCAAGAGAAGTGTATCTCCAGCTCTCAAATACTCACTTGCATTCCTGAATTCTTTGGAAAAGGATGTCTATGAGACACTGATAGACTTGGTGAGGGCATGGGTTCTAGAGACTGTTGGCCATTCCTCTCTGATAAACTTCAAAGCCTCAAAGAGCATGAAGTTGTGCCATTCAATGTTTGAAAAATCATCTAATTCAATTGAGAATACTTTTTAAAAGTTTCTTGTAAATCATGAAAATATTACTCCAGTAAGCCAATTATTGATATAGAATGCAGAGCATACATTGAGTACTACTCAGCTATTAAAAAGAATGAATTTATGAAATTCCTAGCCAAATGGATGGACCTGGAGGGCATCATCCTGAGTGAGGTAACTCAACCACAAAAGAACTCACACGATATGTATTCACTGATAAGTGGATATTAGCCCAGAAACTTAGAATACCCAAGATATAAGATACAATTTGCAAAACACATGAAGCTCCGGAAGAATGAAGACCAAGGTGTGGATACTTTGCCCCTTCTTGGAATTGGGAGCAAGGCACTCATGGTAGGAACTACAGAGACACAGTTTGGAGCTGAGACGAAAGGATGGACCATCTAGAGACTGCCATACCCGGGGATCCATCCCATAATCAGCCTCCAAACGCTGACACAATTGATACACTAGCAAGATTTTGCTGAAAGGACCCTGATATAGCTGTCTCTTGTGAGACTATGCCTGGGCCTAGCAAACACAGAAGTGGATGCTCACAGTCAGCTATTGGATGGATCACAGGGCCCCCAATGGAGGAGCTGGAGGAAGTACCCAGGGATCTGGGGGGAATCTGCAACCCTATAGGTGGAACAACAATATGAACTAACCAGTACCCCCTCCCCCTACCCAGAGCTTATGTCTCTAGCTGCATATGTATCAGAAGATGGCCTGCGGCCATCAGCGGAAAGAGAGACCCATTGGTCGTGCAGACCTTATATGCCTCAGTACAGGGGAATGCCAGGGCCAAAGGTGGGAGAGGGTGGGTGGGGGGGGGGACTTTTAGGATAGTATTGGAAATTTAAATGAAATAAATACCTAAAATAATAATAATTAAAAAAGACACCATTAGTGAAAACGACATTGTTTTTATAATTTTACAAATGGAATGCCCTGATTCTCAGATGACTAGACTTTTATATCTACTTAATGGCATGCTTTGTTCTTGGTGGTTATAGAGAGAATCCAACTTCATGGAGATGTTTAGTGGATAAAAGGAAAAATACTTTAATGGTATTTTTCAAATATCAATAATTATTGTCTTAAGGTACATGAAGCTTCATCTAGTGACAGATTTAATATGGTTATTCATGATAAGAACAATGAAGGTACATCAATGACTATTTTCTATTCTAAAACATTAACTCTATCCATGTACTTTTTTCTTAAAATAGGCTATGTGACTGTTCATACCCTTATAGGGATGTTAAGACATTCTCAGCTTCTGATGGGCAGTCTTCAGATTGCTACCCTGAAGAACTAACAAATATTGACAAAGATACTTATTAAATATCAAAAATCATTTTTTTCATGTCAATAACCACCTTACTTTAAAATTCTCCAAATGTGAGGAAGCTGTCAGACACACAATGACAAATGCTTTCTCTTCCCTGGAAGCTCAGATTTTATCATCAGCAATGCTGTCAGGTGTGTTTCTTCAAGTAAACAGATTCGTTTTGTTCATTTTCAAGAAAAATTCTGGCAAGTATCTACATCTGAATAATTACAATTTGTCTTTCAAGCAAAAACAATGTTTCATGAGTAAAATGTACACAATACCTTAGAGCATAAACAACCATGAAAGTGATTTTTTGGAAGAGAATCAGCAGACCAGACAATTCACAACAGTGATGCCAGTGATGCCTTATTGAGAGTTTGGATTTCACATTAGAGAATGTTAAGATGCTTCTTCTGGGGCTCAGACATTCAGTGTAGATATTTTTCTATGCTTCTTCACGGGAAGTTAGTTAATCTTGTACCTTTAAAGGGTCTGTAAAATGAATGCTAGCTGCTGTGGTTTGTGATACCATCTTGTCTTCTTGCTAAGAACCAATTGTTTGAAACGCCATGGATTTTTCACAGTCAATGCAAATATACCTGTAGTACAATCCATACAGCATATGAAATTTAAAATTAAATGACAATTTTAGTATTTAATGTAGCTTACATTTATTACCAAACATTTAAATAGAAGATCTTTTTTTTTTTTTTTTTGCTGATTCATTCATACTTAATACTTGTGAAATTCTAGTAAAACATGATGAACAACCACGTCTATTCAGCTCTGGAGCACTCAAGAGCAGTGCTACACTGATAATGTGAACTCTACCCTCTTGTTTGTGCTAAATCTCTAGTCCAGGAATTGCTGTAATTGTAAATGTGTGGATATAGCAGAGTCCTATTTCCCCTCAGTGATCTCTGTCCAGCATGCATTCAGCAAAGCTGGGTTCTGCGGATCTATTGTTGAGTCTTTTTGTGTGTCTCTGTGTGTGTTTCTTAGGTAGCACAGTTGCTTACCCTTTGAGATGCTTCAGTGACTTTCCCATTTATGGTTTGCTCAGTGATATCTAGCTTTTGAAAACATAATGATGTCTATGTGTAAATATCTAGGACTGGTTTCCAGAATTCTTAAATATCTGACTCAGACTTGTACTATTATCAAAGGGCATAGTAAAATCATCATACAGTGTTTGTCTAAATCCTTGTAAAATCCATTTGTAACATCTGTTAGGCTGAAACACATTTTCACATAACTTCACTTTGTGTAGTTTCTATGTCTTCCATAAGTAAGAATACTATTTAACTGTGATGTGTTCATCCTTTCACCTTTTGAGAAGACTGTATAGATGCAGAGGAAGCTTTTATTTTCATTTTTCTAAGGAAAACATCTGTTTTCACCAGAAGAGAGATGTTATAGGAACACATTTTCTTCTGTTTTAAGGTAAACAATTCAATTGAGTCTTCTAACAACTGTACTTTAAAAATATGAGAATTTATAAAAGGTTTCAGTGTTTACAGATAGCAAATCAAGGACATGGAGAAGCAGATTTAAACATGGGCAGAAAATCTTAATACTTGATGTTTCTCATGTAAATGCAAGAGTAAGTTTTGCAGTTCAGCAAAGCACTATAGTACCTAGACTACTGTGATGTCACAGTTGCTACCAGGAAGAGCCCTGAAAACAGCAGGTGCCAGAAGGAATGTGAGATAATTCCTAAACACATGTAAATTTGTAAGCAAAAGTGCTCCACCTTAAGGGCCTCTTTGGAAACACCAACAAATGGCTTCTTTTTATTTATGTCATCATATGGGATTTGATGCTCATGACATGCCAGGCATCCTGTAGTTGCATTCATGGATTATGTCTGTTCGTATATGCATGTATGTACTGAACAAACTCACTTCAGAAAGGAGCCTAACTGAGTTAGAAATACTGTATAGATACTGCTCTAAGATTAACTACGATGACAAAAGAATCTGGAGAAGTTCTTAGGACGGTTTTATAAGCCCACCTGCCAAGTTTAAACTTTCCTTATGATAGTTTGGACCAGAATTGTCACATGACAACGTGCACTTGTAAAAGGCTGAGTGAACAAGGCATGACTGCATATCTGAGAAACAAATGTCAGTGTGAAGTGATCTTTCCCAGGGCACCTACATTGATGTGTTTACAGTAATAGCCTATCTATGAGCCTGACCCTATATATTGATAGGAATGTCTACAAACTTGCAAACACCCGTACAAATAGAACAATGAAGTAGTAATAAATTTCTGTACATATATAATTATGTTTAATCCATTAACATTATTGGTACTCTGAAATGCTGTAACTCCTGAATAAACAAGTTACATCATAGAGTTTAATTTGTCATGAGTTCATGTAACAGAAGTAGACTGTTAATAAAAGCATAAGCACAGAGAAAAATGACTACAATTTCTCATAGAGACAACTACTACAAAAGAAAATGAGAGACAATGTGTTCTCTTCAAGAGGAAGCAAGAGTGGTGGGAAAAGACCAGGACACTCAGGCTCCTCTCTGGGGCACGTAAGGACCAAATGGAAAGCTGTGATTAGACCCTAAAGACAGTGGAACGCAGAGTGACCCTTATGAGATCATTTGCATATTTAAAATTGTTTCATGTTTCTTCATGAACAACTCATTGTGAGAGACACCTGAGAGAGTAGACGCTGCTTATTATGTTCAACTTTACTGTGCATCTACATGATAATCTGTGTCGTTGCCCCCCAAACCAACCCTGAAAAACCAATCAATCTTTTTACTTTTAAATTCAATTCAGGCTCTTTCAAATGTGGTTTTGATTGCTTGGTTGCAGGTCATAGGAGGAATTTATAATTATCATTTGCCAAAACAGAACTGCAAAAACAATTTTCCATCATTACCATCAACATTAATCCCATACAAGAGTAAGTTTTTATTTGCCAGTACTAGCTGTCATAGTAGCCTGGTGTAGTATGAGTTATGAAGATGACAAGTGTTTCCCTTTGAACTGGAAGATAGAACATGGACTTAATTTCCCCTAGAATTATAACCATGTGCAGCTGAAAGCTTCTGGTCATGGAGGTGATGGTGCTCATTAATAAGAGACATTGTAAAGACGAGGCCAAAGAGTCAAAAGGGGGAATGAATAAGAAAAATCTACACACGTGAGGTGGAAATCTTGCTAGATACGTTTTTATGCTGCTGCTGAAAAATCAAACCCATAGCTTCACCCGAAGTCTCCAACACCTCAAAATGTCCTTCAAATGACCTGTACCATGCATGTGTATTCTTGACTTTATTTTTATTATTACTTCTTGAGACAAGGCCTCACTTGCCTCATATAGCCCTGGAAATTGCAAAGACTAACGTGCCCTTGAACTTGGAGTGACACTCCAACCTTCAACTCTGGAGTTCTGGATTACACTCCCATACAATCTCGGCCTAATCCAAAGCTTGAATTTTCCAAAAAAAATTTAATTAGTTCCTAACTTTAACCCTAACTTTTTTCTAAGAAGAGTAAGTCTACTGGCAAGTAGACTATTTAGTAGTGAAAACACAAGTAATTTTACATAAAATGTAAAATACAGGCATTGAATGTTTATTGAAAAAAATGAGATGGCTATTGATGCTGAAAGAAGAAAAATCACTACTGGCAAATCATATAATGTAAATGATATATACTCCCTTTTCCCATGTTTTTGGAGGAGACTGTATACATGCATTTTCTTTGTCCCATAAAATTTAAAAAAAAGTATTATCATGTATTTCTAAAAATAATGGTCCATTAGTTAAAAGTGTCTTCGCCTTGATTCAGCATGCATAAATACATTCTAGTAGTATTTATAATAAGCTGAGTAAAAATACTTGATGCAATTAGGGAATACCATGGTTAATACTGCATTTCTTACTGCCATCAGACCAGTTCACATAAATAGCAAACAATGAAAACCACTAATGTATGCCTGCATATGCATGTTCAGTATGTTCACATACAAGGCCATGAGCCTTTCAAGATGTGGTCCACATAGACACAGATATCAAGGAAAATCACATGGTCTTCATATGTACTCTTAATTCTTGTCATAATAAAATAGGACTTTTCATACTGCAAATCAACTTCATCCTTGAAAGGTATTTTACAAAATATTTTTAAATCTTTAAGTTTTTTTTATCCAGTACAAATTTTATTACAAAAACAAACAAACAAACAAGCAAGCAAACAAACAAACAAACAAACAAAAACAACACATTAAACCCAACAGTTAATTTTAAATTACTCAAAGTTTCTACTAGTATACCAGAGCCATTGGTAACTTTACCACAGGTAAGAGAAAATTCAATTCAAACAGGCCAGACTCTATGGACATATACTGTTTCAAATCAGAGAAATGTTCCTTATATGGGTTGCATTTCATTCAGCTTGTCTTCACAGTTGGTAAGGTCTGACCTTCAGGCCTCTCAACAATGAAGTGGTCCACTGCAAATGATTTCAGAGGATTTACATCGTAAAGGAAATGCTCCAAATGCCTTTTGTATTCATGGGGAAAAATTCTTTGATGCCCTATTCAGACTCACAGCATGGGCTGGGTTCTTATGTTACAACCAAAACCAAGAAATGGGAATGAGGATCTAGGTTTTGCCTTTTAACAAGGACATTTAGAAAACTTAAGATAAGTCCAACTTCCCATGATTCATTCAGACAAGCAAAAAGGGAGGGGTCTGTGAAACTAGGTTCACAGAGAAAGATAGGAGAAAAAGTTGTTAACTTTACAAAGTAGAATTGAGGAATACTATAAAAGACAGCATCATGAGAGCCAGAGATGGCAGGAAAACATGTTTTTTATCTAGAAGAAAAGGGTTGTTTTCACTTTGATGCATGAAGTCTGAGCTGTTAAAACCCCAGGCAAGAATGTTTTTCAACAATGGCAGAATCCTTTGAACTAGAACATAAATTATATCTGTAATATATGGAAGTGACTCAAACCATGACTTACCTGTGGATATACCTTAAAAAAAACCTTATCATGAGTTTGAGTATAAGCTACAGTAATGATGCTGAAAGTTTCAAACAACTCCTACTGCGGTGAGAAAAAAGCCAATAGCAATAAACAATTGTATTGACAAGCACATGAAATTTCTGACTTAATATTAGCATGTACTTTCTATTTTATCACTAAAATTTTTCAAATGTATATGCAGGCTACTTCCTGGATAATTTGATGGGATATTACTCAATGTCATTGTAAGGAATTCATGCAGAATAGAACTAATTGTCATTTTCTCAATTTTTAAGATCCCGACTTTAAGGACCTTGGAGTTTTGAAACCATTGCCAGGTTGGTAAAAGAGAAATTTGATAATGTCCAGAGGTCTTTGTTTTCTATAATGAAGTATACTTTGGGTTTATTATTCAAGATCCATCTTTGTGTGTGTTTGGCATCTTATTATTTAGCGTGTGAGTTTGAGATGGGCGGCCCGGAAGGAATTGTGGAGTCCATACAGATTCTGAAGGAAGGCAAAGCTTCTGCCAGTGAAGCCGTGGATTGCAAATGGTACATCCGAGCCCCACCACGATCCAAGGTCAGTCCCAAAAGTGAAACCGGCACCCAACAGTGGATTTCAGAAGCGTCTAGTTTTCACATTATCTGGTAGCACTGGGGCATGTGTCAAATTTGCTACTAGCTAGTAGTTAGTTTCCTGTTCTTGGAAATGAGACTTGTGTTCACCTGTTCAACCTAACTTCCCAGCATGAACTACAGTGTGAGACCTGGTGAATAGACTGTACAATGGAGAACAAGAGACCCTGAAGCAAGTCTAAGATACTTTATCTCCAAAAGAGTGTAAATGAAACATGAGAACAAATTTCTAAATCTGACCTCTGGCCTTCACACAGTCATTCACATGTGCATGTGTTCTCTGAGACACGGGCACACAGAGACGTACATACACCACTCTATACTTATTCCTCATGTTTTCTACATTTAGTACTAAGACATATATGTAAAGAAATCAGCCAAGCAAAAGATCTGATCCCAAGCTGTTGATAAGGAAAATACAAAGGAAAAGACTACCTAAACTGTAAAGACAGTAGTAGCCAGGGTCTCAATAGAAGGGCATGAGAAACAGCAGGATAGCAACTAGACAGTAGAAAGCCACACAAGACTACAGGGAGCACATCAAAGACTTTATGTGCAGAGAAAACAGCAAACCTTTATGAATTAACTTAGCAGCATGTGATCTAATGAGCCAATGGGTGTGGAGGGAGGCAAGTCTGCAAGGTCTAATTTCTGTGGGTCTTTGCTGAGAATGGAAACTTTACCCCAAATGCTTAGTAATATCAAGGAAGGTTAACAGAAAGGAGATGCGACTGAATTTACATGTTAGAAATGGAATTTGCAAGTATGTGGGAAGGTAAGATAGGTGAACAGACATGAGCAGAAGCCTAGGTAGGGAAAAGACAGTGAGTCCATGACAGAACTCACTCTGTTCTGGTATTCAGTGATGGGAATACTAAGAACAGTTCCTTAGAACTTGGTGATGGGGTATTCAGGTTAAGAAAAAATAATGCTATTGCTACTGTCTTTTCTCTTTAGAATTTGAAGGAAGCTAAGAAGTACTTGTGTATGAAAAAAAAGTACTTCTTGAAGTATATATACATTATACCTCATATTTATGTAATGGGAGGGAAGAAAGCACAGTCCTATTCACAGCTCTGAAAGTTACAAGTCTCTTTGCATCTGAGCAAATCTTTTAAAAAATGTTTTGCTTTGCAACAATTTAGACACTGGTTTTCTTTTCCTTTT
The DNA here is from genome assembly GCF_000001635.26 of Mus musculus. Lineage (NCBI taxonomy): Eukaryota > Metazoa > Chordata > Mammalia > Rodentia > Muridae > Mus > Mus musculus. Next base: position 86,462,551 of record NC_000084.6, read on the forward strand.
TTTTCCCCTGTTGCTTGCAAGTTTAGTTCAAGGTTAGCTCTGACTACAGAGGGAGTGTGTTTACTAGACGTGACAAGTTAGTAAGACCCTATCTCAAAAACAAAGGCAAAGGGGGCTTGATGATAGAGTACCTGCTTAGCCTGTGGCAGGCCCTGGATTCAAACCTTGATAGTCGAAAGAATTTTAAAGAAATAACTGGTATTTGCAATATAAAGTCATAAACACTCACCTGGATGATCAGAGAGCTAAATTTATCTTTTATACAATTTGTGAATTCTCCGGAAAGTGCTTGTTTTCCTTCACCTTTATGAATGAAAGATCTTTTTAAAAGCCAACTTTCATAAGCAGGAACTGTAAGCATAGCACCTTGCTGTCTTTAGCAACACCATGTCACTTCAGTGCTGAAGTGCAGTGTAAACACACACCCCCTTCTTGCAGATGGCAAATAAGCTGTCTTTTGTATAGTCCCAGGACAACAATGCCTAGTGCACCTGCCTGTCACAGAATCAGGCAGTCTGTGACCCATAGCGGAGGCTTCCTGCAGAGCTGAACTAAGATGGTTCTATTGTGACAGCCTTTTTCTGTTCAATTAGAGGTTGAGAAGAGAGGAAGTAGAATTGAATGCTGTGGAGAAAACCAAGAAACAAGGCTTACTGACCGTGTAGGCGTCCAATTTTTGTGGATATCCTAGTAGTTATGAGCATAAGCTATCAAAGCATAAGTCAAGCTTGAAATGGCTCACTGCCGCTGTTTGAATGGTATCTCATGACCCACTGCAGTACACAAAGGGAGTTGCCAAAGAGTTTACATTATAGGATTAAAATTTGAATATATGACAGGCTGTTACTTAGCATTTGATAAGGAGGAAATGTACCAATATTTGCTTTACTAATGTAGATGACCCCTTTATTGTTTTTTTTATTAGATATTTTCTTTATATACATTTCAAATTTCAAATGCTATCCCGAAAGTTCCTTATACCCTCCGCACGCCCTGCTCCCCTACACATCCACTCCTGCGTCTTGGCCCTGGCATGCCCCTGTACTGGGGCATATAAAGTTTGCAATGACCCCTTTAATTATTAACATAATCTGTCAGCATCCTCAGGGAAAACCAGAGGAGAAATACTTTTGGAAATCCAATCATGATGGGGCCATTTACACATGAGCAGCATCAGGACAGGAGAAGCCTTTTTGAGTTAACCATTGGGTACAAACACACTTCTGTGAGCAGACTTTTTGCATGGTGATCCTAGAACAAGGCTGTAGAAAAGGCCTTAGTGTGTCCAGTTGTAGATCTTATCTAGAGAATGGTCACCATGGAGAATAATGCAAGACCAAACCATGGTAAGAATTTAAACCTGAATTTCATGAGGGCTGAACTTCAGGTATGTTGGGAACAAAATAAAAGGGCGTGGGGGGTCCGGGGGCCGGGGAGAAGTGGGGGAGGAAAAGGGGCCAAACGTCCGGCCAGAGTTCCTGTGCTCTGGGCAGGAGGATGCAGGCAGAACTGCTGTATGCTTTTCCACACAGCCCCCGGTGAGCATGTCTGACCCACATGGCAGGGGTGGAAAAGGGGCAGCCTCTGACCGACCTGGGACCCAGAGCTACCTTGCCCCAGGGTTGTAGGAAAGAGGGATGAGGGAAGAAGTTCCCAACATTGACCAGAGTGCACAGCGGACCTAGATGGAGCAGAGACTCTCTATGGTTTAAGGTTTAAGAGCTTTTGTTTTGTTTTTGTGTTTTGTTTTGTTTTGCTTTTCGAGACAGGGTGTCTCTGTGTAGCTCTGGCTATCCTGGAACTCACTCTGTAGACCAGGTTAGCCTCAAACTCAGAAATCTGCCTGACTCTGCCTCCTGAGTGCTGGGATTAAAGGCGTTCGCCACAATGCATATAGAAAGAGAGAAGGTAGAGAGAGGAAGAAAGAAAGAGAGAGGAGAGGAGAGGAGAGGAGAGGAGAGGAGAGGAGAGGAGAGGAGAGGAGAGGAGAGGAGAGGAGAGGAGAGGAGAGGAGAAGAGAAGAGAAGAGAAGAGAAGAGAAGAGAAGAGAAGAGAAGAGAAGAGAAGAGAAGAGAAGAGAAGAGAAGAGAAGAGAAGAAGACAAAGAGAAAGGGAAGAGGAGAGAGAAGTGAGAGGTAAAGGAAGAACAGAGTGAGAGTAAGATAGAGTAAGAGTAAGAGAGTGAGGTGGGGGCTGAACACCCCTTTTATGGTCTTCACTGTTGCTAGGTAACTGGGGAGGATTTTAGCCTGAAGGTCAGAAGCTTGGGCCATACTGACCATGCTTCTCTTGTGGGGGCTGTGGGAGGTGGTACTTTAGGCAGGGGCTGGAGTTCCAGGCGCATGAGGGAGTGCAGCACCTGAAAAATGAACGTATATTATCCATTCAACTCCGCCTGGGTGTAGACTCATGAGGCCCTACATTTTCTGAGGAGCTATTGGTAGCTAATGGTTTCCAGAAGAGGATATGCCCCTTTCTTCTGTTGTAGCTATTGCTAAGTTAACCATAGTCTAGTGGAATAGCCTATTACTCCTCTTCCTGTAAGCAACTTTAACTAAAGTTGGGTCTTTTTAAAAATTGCATAGATCTGGGAGACACACTACTTGGGAAATGGACAGTGAAAGTAAGAAGAACATAAGACAGGGTAATGGAGAGATGAATATAGCTACAATACATTATATATCTATAAATATAGGACAATAGAAATTCTTACAAATAATATTTAGAAAACTCATATAGCATTTATGTTAAACTATACCTAGGAAGAAAGAACACAGCAGGCATGTCCACAGTCTACGTTGTTTTAGGAACTGTACTTTGTCTATTTGATATGAGAGATAAACATCTATTAATTCAATATACTTAGGGTTCTGTGATGAGGATCAAATGATATTCTAGGGACAGGATGAGAGCAGAATTTGGCAGGGGTCTTGCATAATAATTACATCAAACAATTTTGGCCGACATCACATGAAAGTCCCGTTAGAATCCAAATTCCATTAATATGTGTTTTTGATTAGCCCAGACATTTGGCTAGCTATTAGTAGGGCTAGAGCAATGGCAGTAATCTCAAGACTCCCGGGCCAGTCTGATAATACAGAGCCACTATAATCAGCCAAAAGATCCAATTTACCCAAGGAGATAGGAGATGGTGTTAAAAGATGCATCAAACATGTGCCAAGGAGAGTGAATCATTAATGTTTGGGGAGAATAAAGATCTACCTTTTGATAGCTACATATTATTTTTATTATTTCAAATTAAAGCTAATTTTTGTGCAAAACCAAAATATTAAGTCTGCTTATAGTCAAATCAACATGGAAAGGTGAAAAATAAGTCAGTATTTCATTAAAAAGTATCATGCTGTTAACACTTTATATGATGACCTATGTATAGGGGTCAGAGTTTATGAGACCTCCAGTTTCCAGTCCCGGTTCTAACTTTGTAAGTGTATCAAAGAAAGACATATCTGGTTATGTTAAATTAAGTTACCTGGTAAAGGATGAGTGAGGGATACCTGTGAAACTGTCATTCAGGTGCCATTGAGCAAAGGGAAATAGTTCAGCTGAGTCTGATCTAATCACACAGCCCTTAAAAGCAGAGGTTTCTTTATTGGCCAAGGAAAGATCCATGGAGTCAGAGGAGCCATGGTAGCCATGGAGTCAGAGGAGTCATGGTAGCCATGGGGGTAAATGGTAGTGTTGGTCTCAGAAGTATAAGAACATGGAATTTCAGACTTTGAAAAGATAATTAAATATAAATTTGGAGTCCTTCTAACCTGGGATTTGTGCAGTAATAAACAGACCTACTAAATCTGATAACATTTCATAGGTAACATGAGAAGGTAAATGCAATAAACTCTGGGTATTGATTAGAGTTGAAAACATTAAAAGTATCAAGGGTTTTAGGGACTGAGTCTGCCTTCATTATCTGAAATTATGAGAAGAATGAAAATTGAAATTTTAATGCAGTAAATAATAGCTAATGAGACTTATAGTTAAACTTTTTTTTTTTGAGACAGGGTTTCTCTGTGTAGCCCTGGCTATCCTGGAACTCACTCTGTAGACCAGGCTGGCCTTGAACTCAGAAATTCACCTGCCTCTGTCTCCCAAGTGGTGGGATTAAGGGTGCACGCCACCACACCCAACTATAGTTAAACTTTAAAAGGCAATATTAGTTGTAGAGTGTAAGATGTAGAAGGCTACTCAAATGTTTTGCTATTTTCTATAAATGTCTAAATACCACTTTAATATCTTTATACCAAGAACTGCTGTTAAGTGCTTATGTTTTTAACATTTTAGAAGATAGTATTGTTTATGTTTCCCAAGTGAAGATTTTTCAAACGTCCAAATTCATGTAATATTCTATCTGATATAATCTTGACCTTTCCAGTCACAAACAGCCATCACAAAGTCCTAGGTACATGTTTTTAGACTGGTTCAAATATTAAGATGTCCAGTTATCTTGAATTCATGAATAACATATGGCAGACCATAGGTGACTAAACACTTATTTGTTGTGAATAAAATTTTCCTTTGAGACTCAAATAATTGTCTCAGTCCTTGCTTTTCATATCATTATGACACAATGGGAGGAGCTTCTGAGCAGCTGGTACTAAATTTTCTTTGTAGTGAATTATTTAATAATTTAAGCTAAATTCACTTGTTTTGCATAGAAACACAGCACTGCCTTCTGTATTGCTGCAATTTGGAAAATAGATACTACCAGAAATGGTTTATATGTTCTGAAGTTGCCCATGTCTTTTTCAATAAGTCATCCTGTCAGTTCCATCCCTTTGTGATTGATTAAAAAGGAAAACGCATCAAAATGATTCACTGAGAAGAGATTTGGATCTGACTATTTCACTAGAGTTATATATTATTCTGTTGATCATTTCCCTTTGCTTTCCTTCACAGAGGGAGTAGAGAGATTTTTCTTTCTTATTTTTTCTGTTTGCTCCCTGTAATAAGTCTTTTCTTGGAGCCATTATGTCACAAATCTTAAACACTGATTCTAGTCATAATGGTCATCTTAAAACTGTTTAAAATGAGATTGCTTTATATTAGATGTTTGTATGATTAGAAATTCAGAATGCACATTTGGACTAAACCCAACCTTGTATAAAAGTGAATTTTGTTCAAAATAATTGAATACATAGATATAGCAGATGTTCAGTGTTTGCTTGATTTGTTATTTTTATAATTATGCATGTGCATGTATGTGTGTTTGTGTGTATGAGAGTGTGTATCTGTGTGCACACATGAGTACAAGTGCCCTCAGAAGACCGAAGATGGAATTTAGATTGCCTGCGGCTGAATATACAGGTTGTTCTGATACACCAGTGGTAGTTGCTTGGAACTGAATTTGGGTCTTTCCTGCAAGTGCCATAAGTGCTTTCAAACACTGAACCATTCTTTTCAGACCCTGGATTAATTTTTTAAGGAAAATATAATTATATAAAATGTTTACATATTGCACTTAAGATATACACTTAAAACTTTTAGATGTCCATGGAGTTAAAAAACTTCAAGTATTATTTTCACAATTAAAATTATCCCTCTTTTCTTATTTTCCTCCTGAATATACAAATAGCTAAATTTATTCTGAGAAAAAAAATACACAAAATGACAAGGGATTTGGACCAATGGGAGGTTGTTGACTGTTGCCCTCCAATACCAAGAAGATATTTCTGAAATTTTCAGAGAAATGTTTTATTACAGAGACTGTAGCTAGTGAAAAAACTTGATCAGAATGCTTCGAAAGGAATTTAGCTTATGTATGAACAACCCCCATTCTTGTGAACCAAATGCCTTTCTCTTAGACTTTATTTCCCTATTAAATACAAACATTGAAGTTCAAAATAATCACGAATTCTTCATATGTGTTCATGAAGAGCCCAATAAAGTCAGTTGTGTAGTTCTTCCATAAATATGTCTCTGTGGGTGAGGGCATCCTTTGAGATACAGAAGCATCTGAGATGGCAGACATTGCCCATCACTGCTCATCATGAACACATGATAGTCCAGTGGTAATGCAAACACACTGCAAGATGTCAAAAAGTCGAAGCTTAAGCCAAGCATGCAGTCTGATTTTCTAACTACAACACTCCTACAAAATGAAGTAGTAGCCCTAGCTTTATTGTCTGTGCTTTTTTAAAGTAGTAATTTATTTCAAACGTCACATTCATCATCTGAGTTTCATTGATACCTTCATCAACAGGTTTCTGAACTTCTTTAGGAAAATTGAAAGAGTTAACTTTATGGGGCTTTCCCATACTTCGTTTTCACTTTGTTACAGTTAATTTTCCTTAAGATGATAATTTTACCTTTGGAATTTATGACATATGAATGTTTTCTAAAAGCTTTCCATAAGACTCCATAAGATGCAATGAAGGTACTGAGCAGGTTGGTGTCAAAAAGATTTAAAGTCCATAACTGTACAAAGGTAAAACTATAAAAGTGACTGCCTGAGTCACTTCAAAAACTAAAAATAAAAGACTTGGCTTTCCTGAATCCCAGTTCTCTTTGCCTTTAACAGTTCTTGCACAAATCTGCTTATAGAGGAATTTAAATTCAGCAACATGGCTGTCCTGGCAAGGGATCACATACTAAGACGTTCTAGATTCTGTGTGATCCAGCTGGAAAAACACACCATTAACTGTTCTGGCTGGAATATAGACATGCCCTTAGTACACACCTTTAATCTCTAACAATTAAGGTAAGGTTAGTTTCTGGAAGGAAGTAGCCACATTTGAAAGTGGTGTCTAATTGAGGGGCAGACAAAGTAACAAATCAGAGAAAGATTTGGCAGAATAAGACAGAGATAGGTTAAGATCAACTCTCATGAGGACAGGAAAGAGAGGCAAGTTAAGAATTCCACAGGGAGAGAAAAGGGTGGTGATATGTGTGTGCCAGTTTTACTTGGACAGTTTTACTGGAACAGAGAGAACAATCTAGATACAGGTAAAGACAGAAAGAGCTAGAGAATGAGAAGGAGCCAGAAGATTAGATCGTATTGCCAAAGTTAGTATGAGGCTTAGCAGAACAATTCAGTCAGAAGCCAAGAGTAGCTGAATTCAGTTGGTAGACTAGGAAGATTAAATTGTCTGAAGGCTAGAAGTTTCCAGGCCTAGGCCAAGGGAGAGCTAAGCCTGCAGGGAAAAAATTCTGGGCTTAACCCAGGTTGTTTGTTCACAAACCTTGGGTATGGCTCTTATCTCATCCCTTCATTTGAAAAAAATAAAAGTGAAATTTACATCTCTTTTTGCTTAGAGGGCTGCACAAAATAATTAATTTGAAGTCTAGTGACTCCTTTCTAATAATAATAAATTAGTATTCCAATCTGTGTTCCTGCTTGCAGTATAAAGAACTGGAAAAGTGCTTAGATATATTATGTCACAAAATATTTGGACTCAAAAATGTCAAATGAAAAACTTAATTTCTTCCTGATTCAGTTAATCATTTTCATTCAGCATTTTTCTTTTTGTAATTATAGGTATTTTGTTGTTAAACTTTGTAAAACTACTGATATCCATGGTCATTTCTGTATTTCAAAAGGTGTGCTGTGTCATGTATTCTTGTGGATGCATCTCTTGATGGTAAAATTGTGTATTTCTTTCTTGAATTTGCATGTTCTTTTGACAGATGATAAACTATGCTAGGGATATTGTGGAGTATTTTATAATATACATGTATTTCAACAATTTATATTTTTTGTTATCTTACAAAATCAGCAGATTCTCATTTAGCCTTTTCATTTCAAAAGTTGATCATAGAACTTTCAGACAGATAAATTTTAGTCAGGGAAGAGCAAAGGAACCAGATGAAAAGAATCTAAAAAAAAAGAGCTTACAATTCTTATTTCAGGAACTCACATTGATTTGATTATGTGTCTTAAGTAAGCTATGATTTATTTTATTACTTGCTCCATCTTCCTAATAAAGGTCACCTGAAAAATGTCTTATTTTAAAAAGCATTTCATGTGAGTATGTGAAAGACATAGTGTTGCAATAGCAAAAATTTGGCAGATTTAACATTTTTCAGATTTATTTTTTCCATAATTTTATTGCTTGGTATTTTCACAGGCATAGATGTTACTTGATCATGTCTCTCCCTCACTTATCCACTCTAACTGTCCCTAAGACACCCACAGCACACCCTCCCAACTTCATATCTTCTTAGTAGTGTGTTTGCTTATTTATTCATTTATCTATCTATCTATTTATTTATTTATTTACTAACTTTAACCTTATAAATCCAATTTATGATACAGATACATGAGTGGACATTGGGTCATCTTCTGAGGTATAACAATGGCCACATGCCATATGCCTAAAGAAGAACAATTATTCCTCCCCAGAGGCCATCAATAGCACCTCAGCAGGGGCTGAGTCTTGAGAGTCCCACCTCCCCATATCCATAATGGATTATTGTAATTGAGTTGATCTTGCATTGATATATAAGAGATTACTGCTGCTTTGAGTCCATGTCTACAGTATCCACGTCATGTGCAGAGAACAGTCTTCCACATTCCTCCTATCTACCCTCCATCTCTGTGCTCTTTCTTTCCTCTGCAATGCTTCCTAAAACCTGGAACAAGTCAGAAGAATATTAAATAAACAACTGAGCACTTGCAGAGATATTCAGTACCTTGGACAGCGATACGTTCCTTAGTTGTCTGCTATCCATAGCAACAAGAAGCTTCTTTGGCCAAGATTGGAGCCCCACAAATCTATTTCCTTGCATGAAATGAGTAGAGCTCCAGTACACCTTAGCGGCTCAATTCTGTTCATCTGCTCATATTTCTCTGTGTCTTCTCAAAGTTATATCAAGGTAACCCGGTGTGAGCCATTGCAGCTCATTTCTGCCTTACACAGACCTACAATATATTGTTCTACACTTCATATTCTTTGGATATATGTCATATTTTGTTTTGATAGTTACTTTAAATAATCATTACAAGTGACAATAGAATGTGTCCATAATTATTATTTATAGCACCTAAAAACCACATTGGATTTATGGATAGCCAATAAATATATGATGAACAATGAACAAATGAAATTAATAAAGGAAATGGGAGTTCTAGTTAGTTAAATCGACGGGAAGCACCACAGGGACTCTAACTTAAAGTATGTTCAATTGAAATCGAACATGGAGGCTATAATAGAAAATGCTACTAGAGTTAGGAAGTCAGTCAAGTGGGGAAGTTGTTTCTTTGGAATGTAATAATTGAACTAGACCTTGACATATTCAGAAGAAGTTGCAACAGACATTAGGGACCACTTCCTTCAAAGGAAAGCCTGCTGATGAAGAAGAAAGCTTGGATTACTAGAGACAAAAAAAAAATTGGGAGAGGTAGGGAAAGGAAGGGATGGAAGGGAAGAGAAGAGAAGGAAAGGGAGGGGCAGAAAGAGGGAAGGGGATAGAGGGGGAAGAAGGTTTCTCAATGATTGTACTTCACCTCACATGACAATTTGGGTTAAAGGTCTAAGATCATTGATTTTGTACTTGAACATGTTAATTTTACCTGGGTTGGGAATTGAGCCACATTGTAGAAACTGAACCTGACAGACACACAGGCTATTGAGAAGATTGTTAAAATATACTGTTTCATGAGACAGGGCATACAATTGACTTGTAAGAGAAGCTACAGGGACCAATGCCTATTTTATAATAACATTGAAGGAAATTAATATATTTGTATTAGCTAAAATGCTGAAATTATGATCAGGGTAGACATTTACAGATCTGGAAAAACAATTCTGATTTATTTACAGTTTTTGAAATAATACTTTTAGAGAAAACGCATGTAGAAAGGCAAAAGTAAACTTAAAATAAATGGATACCTTTAGCTTGTGTGCGTGCTAGGTGAAGTAAACAAAACTTAAAGGAAAAAGCCTATATGTGTATGATTAGAAAATAAAATATTAACAATTGATGTGTCAAAGGAGGCTTGTCTTATTCAGATATCATTCTTCTTGCATCTCTACTCATTGCTTCACTTACTTTCACTTTACATTGTTCCTCTAGTTTCACATTCTATGTTGGTGTAATGATTTAATTAATACATGTTTTCCATGCTTCCTTCCATTCCTTGCTATTGTTTGCACAACGCACCATTATGCACCATTATGCACCATTATGGCTGCAACCAACTAAAACACCAGCTGTGGCTGTTGCTGAATGGATGGACAGATGAACAAACAAGTTCTTGTAGTCTGGTTCTTGCTGGAATCCATCACTTATGGTTCAGAATGCACATTGGCAGAGTCAGAGTGTGTCCCTTCAACAAGAACAAGTGTGTTAGAAGCAGGATGTCCTTGAGAAAGGAGGCCTCACTTGTAGCTTATACTCTGTGAGCCTAAGTGATCACATCTGAGTCCGGCAGCATGAGAGTCAAAGAACTGTTGGAAACTTTAAAAATGAATTGGTGTCAAGGTACATCGCATTCATTAAATGCTAATTTACATTTTATTTGTGTACACTTAGCTAAATGGCCTGATCTTAAGTGAGATAAAATACATAAAGTGGCTTGTAAAAAATGTTTTGATATGCTCTACCTCAAAGCTGAAACGTTGCAATCTAAACACCTTGAAATCAAAAGCTATCTTTCAATATCAGCTCTGTTTTCTTTTAGTTTTAATGTAAAGTATTCTTTTATATACCTTTTTTTTCCAAAGGAAAGCAACCATGGCAGTAGAACAATAGTACATAAAGAAGAATTTAAAGTTACTTCTGTAATCAAAACAAAACAGTGTATAAGTTTTGAGAGCTAACAGCTGTTTTTAGATGCATCATGGGATGACATTAGGATCATTTGTGGGGGGAGCAAGAAAACTTAGCTAAAGGAAATGGTGCATTTACATTTTTTAAACAGCATAATAGCAGTTAAAAAAATATTAAAGGTAATTTGCTTTGCACTAGTTCGTCTGCCTGTGGCCCACAAGGGGAAATAATGGGACTGATTGCAATCAAGGCTGTCTTGTGAGACTGAACAAAAAGAAGGAAGCCCTAGCTCTGCTCTACATCTTTAAACGAACAGTTTGTTTTGTCTTTGTTTTACAGATTTACTTACGTTTCTTGGACTATGAGATGCAGAATTCAAATGAGTGCAAAAGAAACTTTGTGGCGGTCTATGACGGAAGCAGCTCCGTGGAGGATTTGAAGGCCAAGTTCTGCAGCACAGTGGCTAATGACGTCATGCTGCGCACAGGCCTTGGGGTGATCCGCATGTGGGCAGACGAGGGTAGCCGTAACAGCAGGTTTCAGATGCTCTTCACATCCTTTCAAGAACGTAAGATTCTCTTACTTGACTGTTTGTCCTTCAGAAGTGTCCAGGGCTGCAAAACTCCTCAGCTGCTAATGGGGCTCTCTTCATGCAGTGTGCGCACAGCAGGGTGTTCCCTAATAAGCTCTTAACACAAGTGAGGTTCTTTCCCTCTCATTCTGATGCAGTGACAAATGAGAGTTACATATTACAATCTGAGTATTTATCTCCGTATATGCATCACAGCCTTTCCTAAGCTTGTGCAAGCTCTTCCACTGGGAAATCATGGGTTTTGTTTGTCTTTGGGTTTAGCTCTTCCCAAGTATATGAAGGTGATGCTGCAGTTTCTGATGAAGTTTGAATTTAAATATCGTTTTTTTCAAAACTGAATACAAAATGTGACTTGTTAGCTTTGGTAAGTTTCCCCTTCAGTCTGGTTTAAAATGAACAGGGTTGCGACTTCAGAGCCACAGTTAAAGTAAGGCCATAGAGAGCGTGGGAAGACAGATTAGGAAAAACTTCAGAAGATGTCTAAGTGATAGAATGATATTTAAAGTACAGAAGTTTGTTTTGCTTTTTCCTCACTTTGGAAATTACAGTTTAATGAATAATGAGGTGTATGAGCAGATAGATATGTTAGGACATTCTTGGAGAACTTTGGCTATTTCATCGTTCACAAAAATAAACAAATTAAAAAAAAACAATAAATTCAGCGTTAAAGGGTAAGAGCCTTATACTTTCAAGCTGTGCATTTTTGCTTGAACAGGAACAATGAAAATTAGTTTGGAACCTGCTAAGATATATTATTGTACTTCAAATTATCACATTACGTATGGCAAATAAAATGTGTTATATAAATAAAACATACCAAACAAAACATTGAGAATAAAATAACTAAGATGATAGCTCTCCTATTAACTGTATTTCACAACACATTAAAACTGTATTTCACAGCACAGGGGGGCAAGATTTTTAAGTTTAGGATTTGCTAAAAAAAATTAGATAATTATTTTATAAAACATACAAACTCATTTGACTTTAAATTCCTCTCTGATGACCCAGCTGGGGCCAGAATCCTTGAATGATACTTGATCTTTGTAAATAGTACCATGGATTTCAAGTGAGTTACATATCCTGCCCAGCTGCGGGTTGTCTGTACACGTCGAAATCTCTGTCTTCATCTCAGGGCTTGGTAAAATGCTGGAGATCTTGGATCTTTAAATCATTCAGGTATTTAAAAAGATCATTTTATACTTCATAATATAAAGAAATTCTTATTGGAAATTATGGTGACTTATGCTGTATAGCTCAGTCACATTTAGTGCAGTGTACCTTTGATAAGAGGCTTCAATAGACTCCTTCATTAAAGTATTAATTACAGTTTTAATGTGTTGTGAAATACAGTTAATAGGAGAGCTATCATCTTAGTTATTTTATTCTCAATGTTTTGTTGGGTATGTTTTATTTATATAACACATTTTATTTGCCATACGTAATGTGATAATTTGAAGTACATATGTGCTACAGAACTGTTACACCTACTCAGTCATGATGTAATTTTCCCTGGCAGATTGCCAAGAGATGAATATTAAGTGTTCTCACTAAGGAGAGAAAAATTTCAGAGGATCATATTGATGGGCAAGAAGTAGCCGTGGCACGCTGTGACAACTTTATATGTTCAGTTACTGTTAAAGGGTTCTATGATATGCGTGCATGCACTGAGGAGAGGCAGAGAACAACATTGTGGAGTTAGTTATTTCCTTCGAAGGATCAAACTTAGGTTACCAGACTTGCAGGCATATGCATGTTTAGATGCTCAGCCCTCTAACCTGACTCCTATTATGATGACTTTATTGTAAACATACTTTCCAATTTGGAATCATGACCTACTGCGGTCACCTATCTAATTTAACTGTCAAAAATGTGGAATGGCAACCTACTTTGCTATCTCTTAAGTACCACGAAAAATCTGCAATTTTTATCTACTGCTCTGTAAAATTTAATACAGATAAATGAAACTATACTGCTCAATTTAAACTATGACTTAAAATTTTATTTTACTCTAGTGCAATATGAGGCAATAACTCCATTTTATGAGGGTAGCACACTCAGCTGTGTAATTAAATGGCATGCAGAAAGACATCAGGTACATGGGATGTTGTGTTGATCAAAATGAAAGTCTTATAGTTTAACCCTTGGTGTTTTGTATGGAAAGTAATCCATTGGAATGCTCAGGTACATGTGAGATAGAAGGAAACTGCAACTGACATGTAAGATCCCCTTTTTACTAAAATGGATTATTAAACTCTATGTGTATCTATAAATCTGCATGAATATAAGAAATGGTGCATTATGTCATGCTATGCACCTATTACATAAGTATAGTTGAGAGAAAATGTAATATTTTAGTGTCTCTGAATGTATGAACTATTGAAGCCATTTAGTGAGTAATTATATCAATTAACAATTAATTGATAGGATACAGGATGCTCCTTTATCATGTGAGTGAAGTTCCACCCACAGGCTTGGAATGAGTTTTATAGTGACAGTTTCTGCCATTATTACGTTCATTTGCAATAAGCTTTTGCTAAAGGGTTGCTGTGTTATCTGGGTTTTCTTGCACGTTATACTGAATGTTCTCTGTTGTTGAACAAAACATGTTCAATTGGTCAATTGAAAGTTAGGTGATTTTTATAACTCCTTCAAATTCCATATGTTAAGAATCTAATAACCAAATGTGAAGCCCTTGTAAAATGATTAGATTTCAAAGACAGGCACTCTTGGATAGGATTGGGCTCCACAGAGAGTGTCATCAGAAGCTGATTCAGTCCTTCCTCCTGTGAAGACATGGTGGGGTAGTTTTACCTATCACCTGATTGTACCCAAACACTAAATGTCTGGTATGTAGTCTTGGACTTTTCATATTCTAGAAAACCGAAGTCTCCTTCTTGCAAGTAAACCCGTAGTTTATATTTTACTATTACATCGTAGGTAGACTAAATATTCCTAAAGAATTTTTTACCATGGAGATTTACATTCCTTGCTTGACTATTATGGTTAAGAATTCTGTTTGTGGTATGAAGAGGGAAGTCATTATGCAGCGAACTGGGTGTGTGTAGTGCTTTATTCATTGGAACCATACTCTACTAGGTAAGGTATGAAAATATAAGATAATACAAAGTAGACATTAGTTTGAAGTGGTGGCTTGGGACAATTTTAGGGTCCCTATATAAGTATCAAGGTGACTCACTGAAGAAGCTTCAGGTTTCTTACCTAATGTGGATTTATGTAACATTAGTTTTGGCAGATAATTTAGAATTGCATTGTGAATGATGGTGATGACTATATATATATAACACACACATATATAACACACACACATATATACACACATATATATGTATATATATATACATATATACATATGTATATATAGTGTGTGTGTGAGTGTTTGTGTGTGTTATCTTGTTTTCTGTTTCTAATAATGTAATTTGTGTAGACTGAAAATGTTATAAAGAAGAGAGGCAAATTTAGACTTGAGAATAATTAATGTTCAGAGTTTATGCTTGTTCTTGTAATGGATGATACATAGCATATCTCTACCTGCATGTGTGAGTATTTACACACATGTGGACACATGTGTATATTTGTAGGCATGTGGGATTATGTGTGTGATTCTCTTTGTGTGTACTGTCTCTCTCCTGATTTATGAAAGCTCCAGCAGTCAATGACAAGCCTCCATACAGAAGTTTTTTTTTTATCATAATCCATTCCCAAAGACTCCATTCCTACCATCCATAAAAATAAATATATCTCCATCTTCTAAATATATCACTACAGAAATCAAACACCAGTATGTGTAGAAAAATAATATTCAAACAAGATCCATAGATATATAGATGTTTCAAAAGTCACAAAATACATAATGTAGTTGTATGCCCAGAGCAAATGTATACCTAAAAACACATATTTAGTATATAATGTTGTTGATGTATGGTCTGTTCATATAAGTGACCACCAGGGTCTTATTAGCAGGCTTCTACATGATTCTCAAACCTGATTTGAGCCGGGTGTGGTGGCTCATGCCTTTAATCCCAGCACTCAGAAGGCAGAGACAGGTGGATTTCTGAGTTCGAGGCCAGCCTGGTCTACAAAGTGAGTTCCAGGACAGCCAGTGCTACATAGAGAAACCCTGTCTCGAAAAAACAAACAAACAAACAAACAAAAACAAAACAAAACAAAAACAAACCTGATTTGATTCTTTGGCCCCATCCTGTCCAAATTCTGACTGCATATCACAATCACATGTTAAAATCAGAGTGTACAGCACATTTGCCTCACATTACTATCAGACATACATAAAATAAAAGTGAACACATTCATAGGATCTAACAATATGATGGCTGAGAAATACCAGTATATACATTTTAAATCATCAAACTTTTATCCCTTCTCATCTGAATTATTTGCAATAATGGAGAAAATGTGTTTATCTTGAGGACATTGGTTCATTGTTGTGTCAGCAGATGTTTAGCTTGCACAAGCCCATTAGAAACTTATTACAAAGTCTGTCTTGCATGACCATATCTGCCACAGAAATAATACTAGTTAACATTAGATGCAAGACCTCAGAAATGGAAAAGGATTTTCCCACAGTGAAGGCTGGATAATCACCCTCTGTGTAGCTGGCTTCATGGGGCAGAAGAAACAAACAATCAAACAAACAAACAAAACAAAACCAGTCTCTTCTCTGGTCCCTCTCATGCTCACCAGAGACATTACCAGAATTGCAGTATGTGCTGCTGTTCAGAACCGATGAACACTTTTTAAAGATGGGCATATCCAGAACAAAAGCAATATAGTGGCCCTGAAGTCCAGGTGTTTGTCAAGGAGTAAACGGACCTCTGGACTGCTAGGGAAAATAATTCTGGCCCATTCTTAAATAGAATTGCTAATGATAGACTGAGTTTTATCTTACAGAATTATGTCAAAGTTTTCTAATAATACAGCTTAAGTTATTTACATCAATTTCCACACTCTCTGACTTTATCCTGGAGAGCCAACCAATTGAAAAGATTACATGTCATAAAATTTATCTTTAAGTACATTTATTCACATCCAATTATGGCAGATATATGTATTTAACATTAACTGAATGTCAGAATAGGAATGCTGGAGAGGCTGGTAAATTTCACCTGTTCCAGTTGAATCAGCGGCTGCCTTTCCCAAGCCACTGCTCTGGGATTTGTGCATCAATTCAGTAATGGGGATGGGTAGACCACATCACTCTATACAATTCTCGCTTATGGAGAGCTGTTTACTGTTCAAGTCTCATGCACAATAAACTATCAGGTCTTGATTGGTAAGTAGAAAATGTGCACTATAAATAGATATTCTTAAATACTGAACTCTTTAAGGTCATATGGAAATTATTTACAATAATTTTCTCAAATAACTTATAAAGCCAGGCCAAAGTAGTAGGTTTATTTATGATTACTATTGTAAAGGATGTTCTTTGTTTTTCAAAAGACATCGGAAGAATCATTCTTAGATGTGTTAAGAAAATTCTCAGAGAATGAAGACAACATATAACAAACATGATACAGCAGTACTTAGAATTAGTTTCTGACATTTCTGACATGAATGGTGCTGAATTTGTATTCTATATCCAAGTTTTTCCTCAGGATTTGTATCCTTAATCAAATAGTTATAAGGTGATAAAAAAGGGAAGGCCATCATGGAAATCCTGACCTAGCCATTTAATACTATGTGTAAAAATGAAACTTAATCTGGTTATATAGCTTACATCAGAGGAGCCAGTTGAATTGATGGCTTCTTAGGGCATCAGATACTACAGACCAAAGAGTGTCTGGCCACCAACAAGAAGGAAAACAAAGAATTGAGTCAGACAACTCCAAGAATATGACTTCTACAAAGACTAAAAACATGGGAGGAGGACTCCTAGCACAAAGTTGATCATAGCTACAGCTGAAGTGTGCATTGCAACTTGTGTGATGCTCTTATAAAGATTATGTGAAGATAGCTGGGTGATATTTAAAGATTCTGGTAATGTGTTAACTGATACTGTCATCTCAAAATGCAGGTCTCTTTTAAACCATGATATAGTTGAGATTTAATGGAGACAGCTTTCCTGTCACAGCAGATATTCTAGTCCTCTGGCCTGAGATGCAGGAGTTTGTGTTATAGACTTATGAATTGAGGACAGGCACCTTTGGCCAGTTATGCTCTGCATTTTGAGCAACTGTGGTCTCCATCTGCTGCAAAAAAAAGATGCTTCTTTGATGAGCAGAGAGAGCTTCACTTATCTGTGAACATCAGGATAAACATTTGATTGTACTTATATATTATACTGTTATAAAAAACATTAAGATATTTAATCAATAATAACATTTTTTCCTGGATAGATAATGCCAGATACAATGATTAACTTTGGATGATTACTGAGACTGAAAGGGACTATATTAAACTGTGTTTCACCAAGTAACTTTTATGTTTTAAGGAAAGAAATGCCATTGGTTATGATGATTCAGATTATAAATTAATGTCTCAGTGAGAAAGATTTCAAGATCTCACTATTATAAACTGCTGAGTTTAAAGTAGATTAAGAGCACTTTATTAATGTAGGAAATATTTACTTGTGTATGTCATACAGTAGCATAAATACCAGATGGCATATATTTAAATATCAGCAGTACACAAAATATGCTGAGAAAATTGCTGGATATATGTCATATGTTGGCACGTCTTCCTAAAGTAGACACAAAACCCAATGTGGGTAATAAAACTCAATATATTTATGTGTATGGTATTTAATATTTGTATTGATGAAAAACCATTATAGCTAAAATTCAAGGAAAATATCAATGGCAGGCTAAATCCTGTTGTTAACCCTATAAGAAGTAGGAATTGAAGAAGGAAGTAAGAAAAAGATGATGACTGTATTAGAAATGGAGAGAAAGACAAATAGGTAGTTATTCATAAAGTAGTCTATGTTCTTTCCCATAAAGTTCTCTTCCCTAAGGAAGATGAGTCTATGTGTAGCGGTAAGAGAAGGTAAGAGACGAGTGTGCATTCAGTGCTTTTCATCCATCAGACTAGAAAACAAAGAACATGGTTTGGAGTTGGCAAAGTGTAATGAAAGCCTTTTTATTTCTCGTAGGAAACAAGGTGACTGAGGGACAGTCCAACACCTCACATTAAAACATGCACCATTACACATTTTTAAATGCTTTTTAATGATAAGCAGTATATACAATAGCAAAGCATATGCTTAAAACAATGAGGGCTGGAGCTGAAAGATGGCTCAGTGGTGAAGAGCTCATACTATATGGCTAAGGGTCCTAGGGACTTTCCCAACATATGCCAGGATGGTCACAACTGCACAACCAATCCTGGGTCATACTGCACAACCAATCCGGAGTCATAATGCACAATCAATCCTGGGTCACACTGCAAAACCAATCCTGGGTCACAGCTGTACAAACAATCCTGGGTCACAAATGCACAACCGAAACTAGATCACGACTGCACAACCAATACTGGGTCACAACTGCACAACCAATCCTAGATCACAACTGCACAACCAATCTCCAATAAATCCAATACCTCTTATGAATTCCACAGGCCACAGGCACCTGCATTCACATGCACGCACACACACACACTTAAAAATAAATATAAATATTTTTAAAAGTTAAATAAATAATATACACAAGAATTTTGTTTGTTTGTTTGTTTGTTTTGTTTTTCGAGACAGGGTTTCTCTGTATAGCCCTGGCTGTCCTGGAACTCACTTTGTAGACCAGGCTGGCCTCAAACTCAGAAATCCACCAGCCTCTGCCTCCCAAGTGCTGGGATTAAAGGTGTATGCCACCATGCCCGGCTATGAGAGATGTTTTTTAACTGTTTGTTTGAAAGGAGCCCTTGCTGACCTGAAACTCTATGCAGACCAAGCAGACTAAGTTGGCTTCAAACTCACAAATATCTGCCTGCTTCTGCTCCGCAAGCTTGGGATAAAATGCTTATATGACCATTGATAACCCAAACTGATGTTCTTCAGTGGAATGGTTAAATGTTTCTGGGAATGCATTTGTGTTTTTATTTAGAATAACATTATAGTGGACAATTGTATCAAACTATATTAAACGTGGGATGCTAAAACAGTTTACAGAAGTCATCTATACTACTTACATATTCTTGTAAATACAATAGATAATTAAGTAACATAAGATGCTCACTATATACCTAGTATATATCCAGAGAAGATAATAGGATTCAGTTTTACTAGTCACTTTTGTTTTGTTTTGTCTTTTGCCTTTTCTACATGGAATATGTATTGTTCTAGTGAAACATTAAAAGCTAGAGGTAAGACTTTCTGAAGTGATAAATTGTATCTAAGTAAATAAGATTACCCATATTATATTTCATGGTAAAATAATTTATAATATCAGCAAACAATTAATTAATCTGGCTTATGCTACTGCCTAAGAAACCCCATTGCTCCACTGTGCCTTGGGTGTCGGTATCACGAGTCCCCCACAGTGGTATCCACCACTTACCTCCCAATGAATGCTCACCTGATGATTGAATTGTGTGTGACAATCTTCAGTGGGTAAGTCCTCAGTTTTATAGTGTCATTGAGCTAGTTAGTGTTTGACTGTTGTTGTTGTTTTGTTTATTGTTCTTTTGACAACTACACAAAGTAGAGTCATTTGGGGGAAAAAGAAACTTAATTGTCCAATTGCTTCTGTCAGCTAGGCGAGTCTAGCAGAGTTTTCTTGATTAATGATGGGTATGACTAGGCTGTATCTACTGGGTTTAGTGCTATCCCTGGGCAGGCAGTTCTGAGTAGAATAAGACAGCAAGTTGAATAAGTCCTGGGGAGCCAATGTGAACTTTCTGTCCGTGGTCTATGCTTCAATTACGGAGGCCAGGATCCTGCCTTAAGTTCCTGCTCTAACTGCTTAGTGATCAACTGTAATAGGAACATGAAAGCCAAACAAATCTTTTCCTCCTAGATTGATTTTGGTTCTGGTGTTTATCACAATAACAAGGGAATCAAAGTACAATAGCCCTATGATATAACAATGGCAATTTCCTGTTACATACAACTACACCCCTGAGTTCATTTTAATGTTTTCAAAGATGGAAAAATATTTTAAAAGATGTTACTTTGGCACATTTCACAGCAAATGTAGACACATAATGATCAGATTAACCTACTACAAAATTGTCTTTGTTCATCATGTGTATGAGCTATCTGTTGATGCTGTAACAAAAATTCCATTCCTCCAAACTAAACAAATTTAATTTGTTATGTTGCTGATGTCAGAGTTTTAAGGATGGTTTGACTGGGCTAAGACTGTAGTGACACTGTGTTCTCTTCTCATGGTCTCTTGAGACTCCTGATGAGAGTTTCTCTCCTTGTCAGTTTTAGTTTAACAGCTATGATCCTCGGATCTCCTTCACCAGCAGCAGGCTGCCCTTCTGTTCCTTCTGCTTTGTTGTAACATCCTCTGTCTCAAGGTTAGCCCACCTAGATAATCCTAGATAATCAGATCCTTTTCATTAAATTATTAATCTCATAACACTTCTGAATTTTCTTTTGACATGTAAAATAATCATTACATGAACAAATTCTCAAGCTAGTTTTATTTAGTATATTTTTGATTAAAAATCACTTTTCCTATTATCTTTCTTCCCTCCAACGTATCTCACCCCATTCTAAACTTTTATCAAATTTATGGCCTCATTTTCTTTTATTATTATTGGTGAGAGAGGGTTGCCGATTGATAGGATGTTGCTAGTTATGTTACTAATGGTGAATTATTCTCTTCTGATTTTTATATAACCGAGAAGTTCTTTGCTGAAACCTGATAGTGAAAATGCCATGAAGGCTATATGTATCAATGTCAACGAACTGTAATGTATCTAAACACACACTTGTTCTTATAAATTATGAGCAGGTTTTCCTCTTTCTGTATAAAGAAACTATCTTTTAAATTAATTTTATTTTTACAAAACAAAAGAGGAACATCATCAGAGGGATATAATTTTGGCAAGTGGGCATGTGTTTATAATATCAAAATTAATGTTTGATGATTTCAGGAAAATAAATCTCTTGTCAGCCATTTACAAAGGGTTTGTTGTTGAAACAAAAGCTATAATTGGATGATGAATACTTAATACCATATCCTAATTTGAACTAGTTAATTCTACTACTTTATTATAAGGAATGACTGGACTGGCCCACAGTGCACTTTCCAGGAAATAGGAGCAATAAGGAATAGGTAAAAGGCTTACATGTTTCCTCTAAGTGCAGGGAGGCAAGGGAGGTGATATAAAATTATGTAATCTGGAAGTTTCCAACCCTCTCTCCCTCCATCTTTCTTTATATCTTTCCTTCCACCCTGTCATTCCTTTTCAAATCTTTGCTTCATTTCAATTGTACCATAAAGAAATCAAGAGCCAAAATAGTTTAATATTTAAAAATTATTTTAATGTGCTCTTATGACAGACTTAGTCATTTAACCTGAGTTACCAGGAAGTTTCTATATCCATATGTACATAGAATAAAATTATATTGTATACTAATCAGGTCCTTCAGTTTTTTTTTTAGGACAAAACAATTGCTTTCTTTGAAATCAACATAGCTTCAACTTGTAGTCTTTAAAGATATTCCTTTGCACATTGTAGAGTAATATAGACTGGTAAGATATGGGGCTTTGAGAGTATGGGTGGGACTTAAAGCAACAAAGCCACATGGGATCTTAGGCTCTTTGGTAGTCATACATGTTAATTGATTTGGTAGTTATTTTACAACCCTTGTAGTGTATATTCATCAATAAAAATCCATTTTATCTGTTTCCATATGGAGATGGAAGATTGGTATATTGAACTGTCAGCATTTGAAGTGGTCCAGACAGAAGCTCCAGGCAATGTGGCCTGTTAAGCTTGGCTCAAGTCTCTGTTTACTGTAAGTTCTTCTGTTAGAACTTGAAATGTTCAGCTCCAAAGCCAAATATTGTACCTTTGTAAGAACAATGTGTTTAAACTAACCAGTGGCTGCAGTCACGCATAAACCATCACAAAATAAACTCTGTACCAAATGTGCAGGGCCTAATAATAACTCCAGTGCAAAGCAATCCAACATCCTCCTCATTATAATTGTGATGTCTAATTGCACACAATGAATAAATCATCATGCAGCTGAGTCAAAGGAGACATAATGATGGGAGGAAAGCTTACAATAGTTCTTTGGAGTGAAAAAAGAGTAGGTGTCTTGAGATGTTGTTCACATCATAGGAGAGGAAAGAAATTATCTCTACCTATGGAATTAAACGTGTACATGAAATTATGTCTTTCTTTTCTGAATATGAAATTTAAGGGTGGGATGCTATAATTTAATCACAGCTTTGCAGAGGAATCTAATAATCTAATAATTCTAATGAGACTGAGTTGAATTTGGCAAGCAGAATTTTGTATATCACATAGACTCAGAAATACATATTTTTCCCCCTAAGGCTAGAAGCTTTTGTAAAAAAAAATCATGTCAGAACAGAGAGTTTTAGAAACATTGATTTTTTTCAAAACAAATGGAAAAAAGATGAAATACATGAAGAGAAGATGAATAAATCGATATCTGGGATCAGTTTGGGAAGCATTTTTCAGTAAAATGACATTTATTCTAACTTCAAAATCTAAGGGCCAATTTTAGTTTAAAATATGATAGCAGGAAAAAATTCTACTTGAGGAGGAAATTGTTGTGGAAATGTTGACGGATAGATGTGTATATAATTTTAAGAAGACTTTGGTGCATGTATGTATCATGCACGTGTGAGGGTTTACATCCCTGTATTAGCATAGAGGTCAGAACAGTGGCTCAGAGTCACAGGAATGGAAGTTACTTGTTCCATAGATTCTGTGATCTTAATTCTCATCCTCATTATTGCTTATCAAATAGCAATTGATTGCATTTAATTGGTAAGTCATTCTTCCAGTCCCATAGTTTATAATTTTTATCATTCTTAATCAATAATTACAATACCATCATGACAAGTGCCTAGCAGTTATTACATGTTTTAAATTTGTTTTTATGTCTAAAATATTAAGTATATTACTATGACTTAAGGAAATATTTTACTATGACTTATAATTGCTGATTTTGATGATCTAGTGTTATACACCATCATTAATACTGAGAAAGGAGGGAAATTCATTAGAAACTGAAAACATTGCCATACTATTTTTTATTAATCATTCCATTCGTTTATATCTCAAATGATATCCCCCTTCCTGCTTACCCCTCCACAAACCCATCATCCCTCATCTTTCTTCTCTGCCCTCACCTTTGTGTCAGCAATGGTGCTCCCCAACTCCTTCCTCACCTCTCCAGCATCCTATTATGCTGCTGCATCAAACCGCCACAAAACCAAGAGTCTCCCCTCCCATTGATGTCAGAAAAGACATTCCTCTCCTCCATATGTATCAGAGCCATGGATCCTTCCCTGGCATCTCAGACCCAGACCCATTGTACTAATTGATGAATTTGTATTCTGTGAGTTCAGCCAATGAGGATACAATAAGCAAAGCAGAAACTAGTTCCTGCTGTGTCTGAAGGGGTGGCTTAGTGGATAAGATTGCTCATGATGAAATTGAGAGGAGCTGAATTCAAGTCCCCAGCACTCAATGTAACAAACAGGTATGGATATGAACACCTGTAATTCCAACATTGACAAGTGAATCTTGGGAATTTGGCTGACCAAATAGAATAGACAAAATCATGATTTTTATGTTTAGTGTGAGACCCTACTCCAAAAATTAAATGGAGAGAAACCGAAGCTACCTAACACCTCTTCTGGCCTCTTCACATGCAAGCATGGGCTCAGGGACAAGAGTGCACTCAAGCAAACAAGTGTGTGTGTGTGAGCGCACGCACACACACATACACTCTCTCTTTCTTCCATATACCACACCACCAACATAAATGAAAGCAGTACCATTTGCCTTAGGTTCTGATACAAGGAGGTGTTAAAACACTGCATTGACAAAGATAGTTGGAAGAGGCAAGCTTCAGCTTTATGTAAGAACACCATGGCTCATGCAGTGGGGAAGGATGGAGCCTTGTCACTGGGAGTGTGCTGAAGTATCTGGATTATGGAGGAACTAGTTAACAGAGAAGCTGAGGGTGGGAAACACTGTGTATTAAATTGTGAAGAACTTTGTGATGTAATCTAACCTTTGGGGGAGGATTTGGAGCTTTGCAGGCAGGAGAAATGCTATAGGATTGCCTATGATAAGGTCCCTGGAACCCGTGGACTCCATGGAGCCCCATTGTTTTCACTCCTCTGTGGTTCACTGAGAGCAATGGAGATTGTAACAGAGCTTGGCGTTCAAACAGAGAAATGAAGAGAAGTAAAAGAAGCTACCTAACACCCTCTTTTGGCTGCTGAAAATGCAAACACAAGTTAGGGCAGTTGCAGAAGTTTCTGGATACAAGGGTGATTCGAGATTCTCCAGAGAGTTTAGGCTGAATGGCTGAAGAACAAGAACATCTTTAATCAGGGCCAGGAAAGTATAGGTGGTTATTGTTTCTGAGGGCAATTTGAAATGGGTTGTTGCCCTAGCACTTTTCAGCATGATCATTAATAGTATAATAGAACAGTTGCCAATTTTTGATGTTGATTATATCTTGCTATTTTTCTGAACTTAAAATATCATTTCTAAGAGTTTTCTGCTAGAGTGGTTAGGATGAGTTAAGAATAGGGTTAAGTGTAGAGTCAAAATAAGCAAATAGGAATGACTGCTTCCTTTTTCTATTTACATTTTTTTCTTTTTTCCTTCTCCTTTGCCTTGTTGTTCTGGCAAAGACTTCAGGTAGTATAATGAAAAAGATGAATGAGGAGAGAGTATCCTTCATGTTCCTCATGTTAGAGGTCTGTTTTCAGTTCTTTAGGGTTACCATTATACCTTCATTATGTTGAGATACTTTCTTTGTCCTAGTTTCTTCAAGGCTTTTATCATGACAGGCTGCTGGACTGAGTCAAAGACCTTTTCTACATAAATTATGATGATCATGCAGAGTATTGCTTGAAGTCTGCATTGGAGCTATATTAACTTTATTGAGTTTCATATGTTAATTCATTCTTGCATCCTGGAACTAAGCCATCTTGTTCATGGTGTTTGATATGTGACGTGTTGTTGAACTCTCTTTGCAAGTATTTCCATAATTTTTTCATCCCATTCACCAGGAAAATTGTCACCAGCCATGTGTGTGTGTGTGTGTGTGTGTGTGTGTGTGTGTATGTGTGTGTGTGTGTGTGAGAGAGAGAGAGAGAGAGAGAGAGAGAGATCCTTATCTGGTTCAGGTATTGAGTAATACTGCTTTACAAAAATGAGTTTAGTAGCATTCTTTCCATTTCTATTTCATGAACTATTCTCAAGAATTTTAATGTTAGCTCTTTTGTAAAATGGTAGGTTGATTTTATTTACTGACCCATCCAACACATTCATTGCTCAGCTTTTTCAGTTGCTTGTTGCTGATCTGTTCAGTTTGCTTATATCTTCCTGATTATATTTTAGGAAGTCATATATACTAGAAAGTAATTCATTCCTTTTGCATATTCAATTTCATTGAAAAATAATTTTATCAAATGTGTTAATCCTCTGAATTTTGAAGGGAACTAGCAGGAACATGGATAGGAGACAGGGAAGACTAAACAATGGGTACAGTAGGTATACAATATCTATTTCAATGGATATGTCAGGGTACAGTAGCAGCATGGTATGCCATTATGAACTTAATCGCTTTGTGCTACAAAAAAGTACAAATCAACTAGCCAATGATAAAATGAAAGAAAAAGAGAGAGAGAGTGAAGGGGAGTTAGTGCTCTTTAGGAACAGGGTGAAAGTCCATTTCCATTACTCTATTCAGCCACATTCAGTTAGGATGCTAATTAGCATCCCAAGTAGAGAAGCTTTGTGGGAATGCAAATGCTCAGGGCAAGGCTGCTTCTCAATTTCCAGAGCCCTCCTGACTCCTGACTCAATGGTTTAAGCTCAGACTGAGTACACAGTAGTGGGGTCCTTGTAAACAGTAAACCTAGGTAAGAAGGACATAGAGGGAAAAGGCCTGAGAATGTAATCATAAATAAATACCTCTAGAAACTTCAATAGGGACCTGGAAGCACAGAGGCAGTGCTGTTAACAAAACATTACTAAGTGAAATCAATCAACTGAGTTTTCAGTCACACAAGCCTTTTCATTATGTCTTTGGCTATCAAATATAGATACAAATATAGATCAAATATAGATACATAGCACATAGACATAATTATAACTGTGGAATTTTTCTTGATTCTTTCTTTAAAAAAACAATCAAAAATACTCTGAATCATCTTAAATAACAGGAAGTTTTAATAAATCCTTATCTCTAAGAAAAGTTTTAATAAACTGTTGTAATCAAGGGTCATAACCATTTAATTCAGGAAATAAAGAGGAGTTTCAAATGTTCTCAATTTCCTCTTCGTCCTCGTCCTCCTCCTCCTTCTTGTAGGTCTGAAGGAATTTCTACTGATTAGAGGTAGAAGACATGATAAAGCAGAAATGGACTAACCAGTAGAGTGTGCAGTGCATGTGAGTGTGTGATGTGTTTATCACCATGCTGTGTGAGCTTGGGAGTTAGCAGAGGTTAAATCCCTTAAAACATAATTTGAAGGAGCTAAAAAAAAGAAGGGGAGTAACCTGGTGTGGTGGCACACACCTTTAATCCCAGCACTCGGGAGGCAGAGGCAGGTGGATTTCTGAGTTCGAGGCCAGCCTGGTCTACAAAGTGAGTTCCAGGACAGCCAGGGCTATACAGAGAAACCCTGTCTCAAAAAAACAAAACAAAACAAAATTTAAAAGAAGAAGAAGAAGAAGAAGAAGAAGAAGAAGAAGAAGAAGAAGAAGAAGAAGAAGAAGAAGAAGAAGAAGAAGAAGAAGAAGAAGAAGAAGGGGAGCACAGGGAGAGACCAGTGCTAAAGCCCACAGTCAGGCTGGGATTATCAGTTTTAAAAGCATATTTGCAAACAGGGTGTCCACCAAAAGACCCTCACTCACAAAGACCACAGAGACTGAGATCATTGCAAACCACAAGAGGTTTTTTTTTGTTTTTTTTTGTTTTTTTTTTTATGGTCCAGAGCGTTGCCCCACCCAACCCCCCAGCACACAGGCAAGAGGAGAGACCCTGAACAAACAAAAAACACACTTTTTATACCTTGTAAGGTACAGATTTAGGCAACAGGGCTAGCTGGCTTATTCTAATTGGTGTAGCAAGTGTAACCCTTTCAGGCATTGGTTGGTTTGCATAGGGTACCTACCTTTGGCCTAGTCCCTCACTCTGCCTGCCCTTATGGTTTTTCTCAGCATTGTTTAGTCGGCCAGTTTTCTTATCTGGTTCTGAGCTTGCCCTGCTAGTATAGTTTAGAAAGTCCCTTTAGAGGGGGAAGGGGCTGGGTGGTCTTGAATTTATTTTGGATTCTATACCTCCTTTCTCTCAGTTTCTCACTGGCTATCATATGATAATTGTGTGACTGACTTTATCTACCCCTGGTAGATTTATTACCTTGGAAATAAAATTGAAATTTCAGCCACTCAGAAAAAAGTTCTATTTCATATTTGATTTAATATTTGCTCATTTTTTTTTTTGTCTATTTGATGAAAGACTTTAGGAGTATGTTTGAGCAGTTACTGAAGTCAATATTAAA
Source organism: Mus musculus (assembly GCF_000001635.26). Taxonomy (NCBI): domain Eukaryota; kingdom Metazoa; phylum Chordata; class Mammalia; order Rodentia; family Muridae; genus Mus; species Mus musculus. Next base: position 86,490,583 of record NC_000084.6, read on the forward strand.
ACAGTAGCTATAAATGTAAAACCTCTTAATTATGGAACTGAAACTGTGTTCATGAACTTAGGAGACAATCATCTCTGATTAGATTTTATAAGAAGAGTTTTAAGATAAGTAAACAGTACCATGCTTGGACTGTGCATCTTTCTTTTGCTTCTTCTTTTCTAACGTTGCTTAACACTGTTGCTGAGGACCCTGTGCTGTTACTGCTCTGAAAAGTCAATAGCCTTCAGGCACAAGGCTGCTCAGCAACATTTAGCCGCCCCGAGGAAGCTTCAGTAAAATGTGGAAGAGGCCCGCCACCTTGTGGACAGAGTGCACACACATGCAAATTCACAGCGGCTCTCAGCAAAGCAGTAGTCAGTAATAACATTTTATGTTCATTAAATATTTTTCACTGTAGAGAAGTATAGATGTCCTATAAAAACTGAGATTTAGATCCTACAAAAAATAAATCAAAATTGATTTTTAATACATAATTTATACTTTTTTAATGAAAATTCATGTTTTCACCAACACCTAGTATATGCATGTGGATAAAAATAATGAAATGTTCTCAAAAAGAGATAAGCAGAATAACAATTTCAGTAAATTCTAAAAATAGCCACTACAAATTACTGTCATTTTACCTTCATATTTGCTGTACATTTTCCACAGAATGTTTGTGTGATGACTTTGTTATTTGAAGAATTGCATGCATGTAGATAAGCCTCCACCCTAATCTGCAATTCCTTACAAATTAAGAAAGGGCCTGCTATAATGAGTTATAACATTGAAGTCGTAACTCTTTTTAAATTTTAAATATTGTTTTTCCTTTTAAATAACAAATGAAATTATTTAAAGTAAACAAAGGTAAGTAGGCTCTCGGCAATGAAACTTCCCTGAAAACTCAGCTCCTATTTGACATCCCTGGTTGACACGAAGACCCTGTAGTTCCCAGGGCTCCTTCTTCCATTTCATCAGTGAAGTATTTGGATGAGTATTCAGTGAATAAAAGTTAAACTGCATTGAGGTAACTATAAATGACTCACAGTCTATATATATTATCTGTTTTTCTGAAAATTTTGAATACTTTTACCACAATTAAAATGCAACATTGTCATTTTTATCAACCCACAATTCCTCAGGATCTCAACATTTTATTTCTTACAGATTGAGGTTAAATCCATATAAAATCTTTTCTGAATTAGTCAATATTTTTGTTTGTTTGTTTTTTGCTTTTTTAAAAGACGGAACCTGAATATCTGTGGCTAGTATTTAAGAACAAAAATACATGCTATTTTCATTTTTGTTTAAGTGTATATATGTATACTTAAGCTATGGTCTTTTTAAAGCTATATTCTTATTCATACATACACACATACATTCATACATAAAAGCTTATATTGTCTTGTTATTTAACATATGTAAGCCCTACTTTTGCATTTTGATAGAATTGAACATCTTAAATTATTGAACTATATTTAAGATGTAAAAATAAGTAAATATCTTTTTTTCTAGTATAGTACAACATACCTTATCACTTAGCACAAGACAGTGATAGCTCAAAAGAAAAAAAAAGAAAAAGAAAAGAAAAGAAAAGAAGAAAAAGAAAACAATCAACCCCCCAAAATACTCACTTTCCAAATTGACAAGTGAAACATTACTTTAGTCACTCTGCATTATGTTATGTATCTCATGGAGTTGCCAGATTGTTTCTCCCAGTATTGACTTTTTGATACGGATTACTTACCATGTAGCCAAGTGTGACCTTGAACTCCTGACTCTACTCTTACTGCTTCCTCATTGCAGTGTTGAAAGGTCTGGCCAACATGAGCTCAGCAAGCTCTTAGCAAACTTCTCTTATTACCTGAACACAATAAGACAGCTGACATGTATTTGTCATTTGCCTGATTGTGACCCATACTGTCAGTTTCACAGCCTTTAAAGGTTTAAAGATTTAACTGTTGATCCTCTGTGATAACATCCATGACTCTGCTTGGGTAGGTGTATACTGAAAGTAGCAATATCAGAACACATCCATTCAAGCCTCACACAGGTAAGAAGTGGGTGGACCAGGTTTCAAAATCAGATGTTTTGACTATCAGCAGTGCTTCAATGCTCTCCTGAAACAGGTTCCAGGTCTCCACCCCAACCCCCTCAGCTCTTTGGTTCTGAGAAGGAAACCAGAGATTTGCATCTGTTTGGCAAGCTCTCTCTCACTGAGCTTCATCCAGGTCTGAGAAATGCTTATAAGATCTGCATCCTTACTACACATCCTGTGCATGAAGAAATCCCTATATTCACTCCATTTTACAGATGACAAAAGAGTAACTGACATGTTGTCCATCTCAGTTGTTGAAAGTTTGAAAGAGGTGTGCTGAGAGTTTGAGAATGGCTTCCCAGGATTCCATGCCAACTCTCCATGGACCCTACTATTCAGAGTAAACCTGCTTGTGCCCAGGGAAACTATGACTCCCCACAGCCCAAAGCAAAGCTCTTCTTTTGGACACACCCTGTCCTACCTAGCCTGGTGTGTCATAGAGAATAATGTAGCTTTTTTTTTCTATTTACAAAAAGTAGTTTTAGTTCAAGTACTAATATGTTTTAGATTTCCTTTATAGCCATGGTGTTGGTTTTGTATTTTTCTACTTGTTTAGGACCTATACAATAAGTGAGTGTGTGTGTGTGTGTGTGTGTGTCTCATATATATACACATATAATTCATTCATTACATAGATTACTACTTAAGGTAAGTGATGGCAATTCTCATTGCTTAAAGTTAAAACATTGGGATAAAATTTATTGACATTTCGGTATTTATTGTGTTCTAAATAAAATCACTACATGTAATAACTGATAAAACATGTTGATTAATAGTTCTCCAATCAGGAAGCATTAGGAAAATAAAATCACACCATTACTAGACACATCCATCTCAGCATTCTTCACAGCACACTCTTATATTCCCTCATAGCCAAGGTAAAATGCTCATCAGATTCATGAATTTAAATTTTTTAAACTCAAGTCATAACATAGCAATGATGATATCCATAAGACATTATGGAAGACCAAGAAATAGCCAAGTATCTTAAAGGCATTCTTTACTTGTTAGATAACTATAAGCCAGAACATTTTATCAATAACATCTTACATACACATATATACATTGTGAAGTCACTCTAATCTATGTGCAGAAAATGCCTTTATAGGTTGTGTACAAATTGTGTAATGGACCGTTGCCATTCTGCAAAGCCATTACAGTTTGCTACAGAAACTTAAATATAGTTCCATATAAAAAGGCAAACTTTTGCAACAATAACAGATCATTATTTTTTACATTATGGCAGATTTACATACATCGTAATAACTCACCAGTCTTATTAAGATTATTTATAGTTAGAAAGAATTATGCATAGTAATTTCAAAATGACTGCCACAGAATCTCAGCTTTTTATAGCTCTTCCAGATGACATTCCATGTATTTTAAACATTATACAAGGAACCTAGAGAATACCCCAACTGTGGAAAGTAAATACTGTTTATTAGGAAGGCCCAAGCAGAGAGCAGGTGGAGCCACTTGCTCTGAATTGACTGTGTTGGCTGTGACTCAGTCTCTCTCTCTCTCTCTCTCTCTCTCTCTCTCTCTCTCTCTCTCTCTCTCTCTCTGTGTGTGTGTGTGTGTGTGTGTGTGTGTGTGTGTGTAAGGATGAGCAGAATATGCATCTTCATATATTTTGAGGTGGTTGAAGATTAATTTACTTATGTTTCTGGATTTCTATAGCTTTTAGTTTACATTGAAAAGTGTTGTGGGGTTTTGTTTAATGTATTTTCTATCAGTAGTATTTGTCAGACATATTTTTAATATAACCACTTTTATTAGTACTTTTGTACAGTAAGTATGCACTTATGCATGTAGAATTTCAGTGTAGTGCATAGCACATGCCCAGGGAAATTAAATAAACTTGGCTGAATTGCATATCCTGATGAGAGTGGAGACATTGTATCCTTCCAATAATCTGAGCCTAAAGTGCCAGTCACCTGGGTTAATGATTATTGTGGCAACTTTTTTGAGAAATCAGTAACATGTCTTGTTGAATGCACATCGCAATTGACTTTCATTGAAGAGCATTGAATATGACTTTCTTTCATTGTCATTTTCTTTCTCTCCTCTCCTTGTTTTTTGTCCTTTAGCTCCCTGTGAAGGCAACACATTCTTCTGCCACAGTAACATGTGTATTAACAACACGCTAGTCTGCAATGGGCTCCAGAACTGTGTATATCCCTGGGATGAAAATCACTGTAAAGGTAATGAACTTAGAGATACAGAGTGGGAAGGAATTATATCTGTATAAGTCTTTAAAAAAATCAGATGATGTGTGTTTTTCATGTGTCTTAATGTCAGTTTGTAAAGTCGCCATGTCTGGAGATTTACTCATTTAGACAGTAGACTCTGCACACATTCTAGAACACTAAAGATACCTCATGAGAACTTGGAGAGCCAAGGGGAGAAAACAGCGGTAGTCATGGAGATCCTCACTTCTCTATGACTCCATCATACCTTCTTCCATTTCTTCTCATCTGTTTCATTTATTCAAGATCTGTCCAATTCATCTTTTACACATGCTCTAGAAATAAAATATTTAGAAAGGTCATTTCTGTTTTCAATTGAAGCCACTTCTATTTTGTTAACTAAATAACTTTTTCCTCTCCCATGAAATAGTTCTTGGAGTCCTTCCTCTGTGCACTAGCCAGCCGACAACCAATGCACTGGTTATTTAAATAGGGCTTGTTGACTGGGTTATGCTCCATTTTAGTTACATAAACACATCCATTATTAAGGCTGAGAGTTAAACCCTGTTCAAGGGAAGATAAACAATGATCCATTTCCCAGCTAAGTTTTAGGATTGTCTATCAGAATACTTTCTGCAAAGAGAAGCAGAGAAACCCTGTCCAGTACCCGCTGACCCCCTCAGTCAGTAAGAAAAGTTTGTCTAATGGAAACTATTTTGATATTGAGTGGTAGTCATAATTTCTGTCTGAAGAACCACCTGGGAATAAATAGGAAATTAAATATTTTCTGACTTATTCCCACACCTTAGTGAACACGAGCAGCCATCAACATCAGTTGGTTGGATAGGAGAGTAAATGCGACAGAAATAAAAGAGTAGTCAAGAAAAGATGATGAAAAATTCATTATAATAACACACCGCCTTTACTCTAGAGAGTTAAACCATCTTTGAAGTCTTAGTTAATTTTCTAGTGATATCAGAACTTACTTTTATGATCAGTAGTGATTCGTTGTGATTGGTTTTATGACTTAGCATACACTATACCACAAAAGAAGGTTCTGAGTGCATAACTGCTGTTAATAGGCAGCTGATTTTATATCTATATATCTGATAGGTTCATATAGCATTGTATAAATCTTCTAATTCCATTGGCTCCTCTGTATCTTCTGCAGGACTCAAAGACAATATTACAGTTTTCCTCATCATGTAATATTACATGGCTTGATCTTTCTATATTTATAAAGCTTCCATTTCATGTGGTTTTGAACCCATGAGTGTTTGAATTGTAAAAAATTCCCCCTAAATTACCTTCTCTATCATCATAAGTTGATCTAAATGTTTAGTAACATGCTTTTGTCCTAAAATATATTTTTTGCATCTAACTTTCTTTGACTAATATTTTACTTCTTTAAAAACTCATTATACCTTTTATATAGGAAATGTTTGCTATAATCAATAAATAACTGAATATTAATTTTCATTCACTCTAATGGTCTCTGTATTAGTTAGGTTATTTAATATACCCATATGTAATTATATTCACACATGTCAGTTTTTGTTTCTATATGTTTCATATGTTTTTTCATTGTTCTCTCCTTTTATAAGGTATATTTCACCTAGATATGTTGTGTTGTAATGTGTATTTTTTGGGTGTTTTTCAATATTTTCTTGATTTATTTTTACTGTAGTAGTTTAAAGGTTTTTTTTTTTGTCTTTTGTTTTGTTTTTGTTTTTTAAGGTTTATATGTTTGTTTTGTGTAAGTACACTGTCACTGTCTTCAGATACACCAGAAGAGGGCATCGAATCTCATTACAGATGGTTGTGAGCCACCATGTGGTTGGTGGAGATTAAACTCAAGACCTCTGGAAGAGCAGTCAGTGCCACTCAGCCATCTCTCCAGCCCCTTAAGGGTTTTTCCTACACATCTTATCTTTCATGGTTTAGGCTGAAAGTCTAATGAAATGTAGAGCTTCTCCTGTATATATCACTATTCTACACTCTTCTTTTCTCATCATTTTCTACATTATTTTATATATCATAAAACCTCAGCAACTCATCGTAATAATTAGTACTTTGTATCATTCTTCTTTCAGGGTGGTAACAGAGTAAGGACAGTCTATATTAACATAATTTTCTTTAAACACATTTTGGTTATTTTATCTGTATTTCTTTGGTTATTTTTTTCTGTAATTATATTTAGAGGTTTTTTCTTAACATTGTGCTCTTATTATATACAATGCTTTATGTCCCAGCAAACTCAGTTCTACCACTGGTACCAGTCAACCACAGCACTATGAGGTGTAGGCTCTATAGTGCAATGATAAAGATCTCACTGTATTTTTTATGAAACAGATTACAGAATATGAAGAAGATAAAAATGTTTGTCTCTCCACCTCTTCCTTCTTAGTCATTTGGATTTGCCGTGGCTGTGGTTTTCTTATGTGTAACTTAAAGACCTTAAAGACCTTTTTTTTTGAGGCAGATCCTACAATCATTGATTTCTTTTGTTTGTTTTATTAAATCTGACAATGATTTTGTTTTCATGTTTAAATCAGATTTACTAGACAGTGTATTTTAGTTATTTCTGTGATTTTTAATTTGATTTTGCTTGCAGTAACTTGAATCTGTGAGCATGTGTTGTTCTGACCTCTAGTGCTTATCAACCACATGATATACTGTGTGGATCCTTTTTCTTGATGTATTGTTTTTCCCTGGTTGAGTTTTTTAAATTTCTTTTTCTCTAGAATTTTAAAACCTCTAAGTCTGAGTAGGTCTTCTATATTTATTCTGCTTGGACCTTTTGTACTCAGATTTACATTTTTATCATTACTATGGGGAGTTTTGAACTTTTTATTAAAACTATTTGTTCTAATTCCTCTAATTGCTCACATGACATGGGTGTTCACTGTTCCTGGAAAACGTTTATTTTGTTTTATTGTATTTTATGAAATGGACGAATCCCTTTAGTCCTTCTCTAAAACGTACTATTTATAATTCTCTCAACATTCTGTACATGCAGACACTATCTCCAAAGTGTGTTCTCTCTTCCATGTCTCTAGGGTCTTTTATCATATGTGTCCATTTGCTATCGACTAATAGGAAATTTTCCATACTGTCATTATACCAGTACTTTAGTGCTCAATTTTTTATGATAATTTTATTTGGGAAAATATGAACATGCTCTGCTGTGATTTTTGTCTTGAATTATTCTTTGTATCAGAATGCTGTGTGTCCTATAACTTCAGTTTTACCTGTTGAGTAGAAATAGAGAGAAAACCAGACCTATCTATTCATTAATGGTTCAGTATTTTAGAGGTCCTCTTAGGACTAAGAAAATAAAACAAATCATAGTTCAGTAAATTACCACAACATTCATAACATTGTGTTATAAGTCTTAGATAAAGTTTTGCATGAATATATTATATGAACATACATAAGTAAATATGTACACATGTTCGTTTTCAAAGTAGGGATATGAGCAATGGAATGGTTACTTTTAAGGATGGAAAATAGAGCCATGTGAAAACAGAATCTTAATTTTGAAGATTTGTTTTGTGATAATTTAAGGCTGGGAAAATTTTATGCTCAGCCCATTTTGCTTTAAAGTTTTGAATTTGCATTTTGAAGGTGATATTAACACATGGTGGGTTGTTTCTCCTCTTGTCTGTTGTTTTCACTCTCTCCTACCTACAGAAAAGAGGAAAACCAGCCTGCTGGATCAGCTGACCAACACCAGTGGGACGGTCATTGGCGTGACTTCCTGCATTGTGATCATCCTTATTATCGTTTCTGTCATTGTACAGATCAAACAGCCTCGTAAAAAATACGTCCAAAGGAAGTCAGACTTTGACCAGACCGTTTTCCAGGAGGTGTTTGAGCCTCCCCACTATGAGTTATGTACGCTCAGAGGAACTGGAGCAACAGCCGACTTTGCAGACGTGGCGGAAGACTTTGAAAATTACCATAAACTGAGGAGATCATCTTCCAAATGCATCCATGACCATCACTGTGGATCCCAACTGTCCAGCGCGAAAGGCAGTCGCAGTAACCTCAGCACAAGGGACGCTTCCATTTTGGCAGAGATACCCACACAGCCAGTCAAGCCCCTCATCCCACCCGTGAACAGAAGGAACATCCTGGTCATGAAACACAACTACTCACAAGATGCCGCCGATGCCTGTGACATCGACGAGATTGAGGAGGTGCCCACCACAAGCCACAGGCTATCCAGACACGAAAAATCTGTCCAGCGGTCAGTATCCATAGATATTTAAATGATGGCAACTGTAACTGAAAACGGAAATGCTGCTATGGCATTGAGTTCTAGTCTGTCTTCATGCTCACTTGCCCTGTGAATGATAGTGTGCTAGTCAGCTTTTTATATCCTACACATGAGCATGAAATATACACGTGTGCAATGACACATGTACACACAGACCAAAGATTTTTACTTCTGTATATGTGAAAACTATTTCTACACAAACAGGGCATCTCATTTATGATAAAGATTTAGGCAACCAATCTGACTTCACAGTCATAGTTGTTGCTCTTATCAATATTTATATATTTTAAGACATAAAATAATTTTTGGAAAATATTGTGTTACCAAGATAGCTATATTATCTTATTGGACATTTTTAATTCAAAATATTTTTCAATAGAATCTATTTATTTTGCTAAGAAAGTAAAAGTATATTTTTCTGTATAACATAATATTTATATTACAAATTATATTTTATAACATTGAATGCTAAAATACTGAAAATTTATATTTAAATACAGAAATCAGGAGAGACATTTTCATTCATTTTTCATTTATACATATATATATAATATTACATTTTAAATATTAACATTCCTAAAATGAGTATAAATATTTGGACAGAAAAATTTGAAATTAATAATGTATTTTTAAATTCCAAAACATATCAAGTTGAGTTATGCTGTGTTTGCATGTTTTCTATACTTTACCTAATTATATAGATATAGAGATTTTATTCATAAATTATAAAATATCTAATTTGATTTAATATATTTTGCATGCTGTTGTTATACCATTGTTCTTGTTGTTTTATTAACTTTAGGAGTGTTTGTTAAGAAAATATATGTATTTATATTTTGTGCAAATATTACTTTGTTGAATGAAATAGCCATAACATTCCAGGTTCTGCCTCATTGGGTCTCTAAGCAAACATGAATCTGAATACAACACAACTAGGGTCTAAACGAAAATTCAAGGTAAGCAAATGCCCTTGGCTCCTTCTTCCCTTGTTATATTGTATCTTGCTCTGTTTCACTGTAATTGTCTCATAGTATTTCAGGGCATGTGGTTTGTGTTCATTATTTCTTAAGCTACCTATCTCATGGCATTTCATACTTTGAAGTATAGTGGATGCAATGGTAACGGAGTGACTATTCTTAGGATAGATGGCTTAATAATAAATTTTAATATTCTTCCATCACAAATTTTTCAACAACAGAATTAGCTAATACTCACATTGGGAGATAAAGATGATAAAAGCAACAACATTTCCTCAAAAGTAGCTCAAGATACCTATGTTTTCCAATAATCCAATATAAGAATACTCATTCTTAATGAGACTAAAGCATTAGAGTGGCAATTATTGATATAATTTGACTATAATCTATTTGACTTGCAACACCAAGTCTTCAGTAATATTCATACAATTTATGTGGCTTTTATATTTGCATGAACAATTAGCATATCTCACTAAAATTAAATGTGGCATATTGATCAAATTTTATTTCATAAAATTTTAAAGAATGTTTTATTCTTTAAAAGCCTCATAACCTTCAGCTGTCCACCTGTGCATCTATGTGTCATGAAATATCACACCGGTTTTACATCTTCACTTAGTCGTCTGTGTTTATTTTACCCTAATTCATCTCCAATTAAATTTGCTTCACAGCTAATCTCCTCAAGCTTACCAACTGTTCTTGAATTAGAACATATTCTATGCTCAGTATATCTTAATAATTTGGTGTGTTTGTCATATTTTTTTTCCCACTGGGAGAAAATGTTTTAACTGTGCTTTATTTTCAGAGAAGAACTATTTATACAAACATGGGGACTGTGAAAAGAAAATTCCGTAGTGAATTGTGAAAAGTGGACATATTTCTAAATTCATTCCACTGCCTTTATCCAAACTTAAGAGTTGCAGACATGTGTTATTCCTTCGGCAAGACTCCCTGCTGCTGCACAATGATGTGTCCATTTCCTAATTTGGTTGCTGATCACCAAGTGCTCCTTAGGTTTTAAATACATTCTGAGATTTACGGAAACTTGAAGAAGAAATTAGTTCCTGATTGAGACTACCCCAGCTTTATGTTTACTGTCGTTTTCACATTATTTATATGTTGTTTACGTGTCTTTGTTACATGATTGTACTTATGTGATTTGTGGGAAAAGAAAAAAAAAAACCACAACTTTGGGTGAACCTTGTGTTACATGTCCATTGTTTTCATTATATAGACTGCTTGAAAATAGTGCATTCCTGCGTGATTTTGAGCAAGCTTCAGTGAAAAATGCTAAAGTGGACCATGAAAACACCATCTAGAGGCTCAATGGACTGTACACACCTGTTGTTTTATTATAATTAAATTTAGTAAAACATAATGAGTAAAATCTAGATTGCAATAAGACAAATCTCTCTCTCCCCCTCTCTGTCGTTATCTTTGTCCTCCGCCCTTATTGTTTCTATGTACCCCTGCTTTCCTTTTTGTTTTTACCAAGGGAAGATACCGAGTTTCACAAATGGCTTTTTGAAATCAGGTATTTTACCATTCAAACTCTACAACAGAATTTCGTTTGATTAAGCACTTAGCAATATGACTGAACTGACAGTTTGAGAAAATACCCTGCATGTCAGTACTGGATATTTAGGTTGGAAAAAAATGCCCTCTTTCTTAGACACATTGTAAAAAGCATGCATTCTCAAATACTGCTGTTACTGTTCCATTTCTTTGTGTCATATGCTTGCTACTTGTAACTTTTATATAAATATATATAAAATGTATAATAATTTCCTAATTTGAGTTAAGAGAATTGTTTCTTCTACTGTGATAAAAAGCAGAGTTACCTAAGTACATGATTTGTTACTTTCAACACTCTCTAGGTTACAGGATGCCATTTGATACTGAGGCTTACTTCCCTACATATTTGATTATTAACATCTTACAAGTATCTTCTTTTATATTAAAAGTCTCTCTAAGTCAATCCTTAAAAGTCATAGACCATTTTATGACTGAACTGTAACCTTCTGAGTTACTTCTTACCCATACACACCTATACCTGAATGCTTAATGGTTGCAGTAAGTTTCATACAGAAAAACTAAAACCCTTATATCACACAGAAGTTCTGTTGAATTATATTCATCCTCATAAACACTAAATGGATACCTTTTTAAATAAAAAAATGTACTCTTAAACAATTAAATTTAAAGTTACATTTACAGTAAGCCCGTTTACTACTTTCAAAATAGCCAAATTCTCAATAATAAAACCAGGAACTTCAAATAGCAAAGAAATCTAGTCTAAGACAACAGCCGGAGAAGCATTTACAATCTAAATGGATATTCCTGTCATATGGCCCTAATAGGAGGCCAATCCAGTATATATTACAGTATAAATAAAAGAAAACATCAACAAGTAAACAGAGATAAAGTAAATTGTAATAGAAAACACTAACTAAAAAATACAGCAATTCTTGAATATTGGAAACATTATCAAGGTACTTTGTGGGGTACTTGCAGCACACGGACAGGAGTACTCGGTGGCCAACCTGTAATTACAGCTATATGAAGACAGAGAAGGGCAAACAATTTAACTAAATGAGCTGAAAGAGAGAAGCCTGAACTCAACAAGAGCCCCTTCCTTAGCAAACAGTGGAAACTGAGTGAAGACGATGCTCAGTGTGGACTTCTGGCCTACACACACACACACACACACACACACACACACACACGCTCATAAAAAGAAAATAGCATACAAAGGATCATTCTTTGAGTTAATTTAACAAATTGTCCCAGAAGAAAATGTACTGACATAATGAATATCATCTTTCTTTAGCATGATACTTACACATATCTTGATAAAAATTCACCTTTACCCACTGTGCTAGACAAATTATTTGTTACCACATATAATGTTGTGCCCATTAATTAAAAGTTGGCACTCCAGATTATCATTCAACTTAGTTCTACTATTTTGGGTTATGTCATCTCTTTAGGGGTCCTCATTGGACATTATTAACTTTGAATGAACAATCTCAAAGACTTGATATATGTGTCCCTGTGTGTTTCATTACACAACAATGAAGACAACTAAATTGAGTAGATACATCACCATGCACCTGTCATGTAGATTTACAGGTTTTTCCAATTTTTTTGCAGATCTATAAAATCCTGCAAATCCGCTTATTCTATGCTGAAAGGTATTTATGCCTCAAACCCACTAAGTGGATACCTTCTTTTTTGACATTAAAGTGAATTAAGTATAAATTTAAGGATGGATGACTCACATGTATTTGATTATGATTACTCCATGGGAAAAATAATCCCTTTTAGAAGATGTACATCATTATGGATGATGATCAATCAACTTACAGATATTGACTTGTCGATAGGGGAGATGCTAGGATCACTTTCCAGAGTCCTTGAGGCCTGTGATTGTTCCTATTAGAGATGCTATATTGTAATCCAGATGTGGGAGTCAAGAAAAGGATTCAATTATATATTGGAACTCCCTACAGGTGCCTTCATAAAGTCCAATATTGAGATTTTTGACATTAAAAATAAATATTAACTACATCAGACGTTTTTGGTTTAATATAAACCTTTGGACAATCTTTTAAAAATGCGTAACACTTGTAGTAGAAAGAAGTGTTCAAAACCATCAAACAAGTTTATCAATTAATATTTTATTCACAAAGTGAATTTAAATAAACTAGCATAAGAGCTATATTGATTCAATGAGCTCCTTTTAAATACATCACTATGTAAATTTGTTGATTCATTCTTTAGAATCTTGGTGGTAGCCCATGTTACATGAAATACCCACGTCAGCTTGAGTTTAGCTTTGCAATTCTGTCCAAGGGCAGTGCAATTGCTCAACACAAGGTTGATGTTCTGATGTCTAATTCTTGATTTTTTTTCTGTACCTGTTTTTATAAACATGCATATTTTATGCATAATTTCACAAAGTAGACCTGATATTTGATTTGCCATAACTTAATTTAGTCATGTAATTAAAATATGCAGTAAGCATAACTGGAGATCAATGTCACAAGGTCCTTAGAGGAGAGTCAGCCCTGTCCTAGAGATGCGGATTCTTTTACCTACTTTTTGTTCTATTGAGAATATTTAAGAGCATTGAGTAGACTCACAATTCTGCCTCCCAACATTTTAAGTTTGTTCTTTTGCATTATGTGAATATTCTCTTAAGCTTTGCATTAGCTTCCTCTGTATCCCCCAAAGGAAGTCAAGATTTTCTTACAATACAGGTTTTGCTTCTTTTATTTTTAGATCAAGAATGGATTTTCATGGACTAAAAGTATTGAAATAAGTTGGATAATATTGTTCTGAGTCTTATCACCTTTGAGTAGCAACAACAAACTGCATCATTTTTTTGATAGTCAAATAAATGATACTATCCAGTTTGAATGATAGTAATTCTCAATTCTGTAGGGAAGTGAAATAAATAAATGATTTAAAATTCATCTGAATTCTAAATGGATATGATAGAGACTGTAAGATTTTTCATCTAATGAGCACAAGGGTTAGTTGCTATGCATACATTCCTCCATTAAACAATATTTATCACTGCTTGATGAGATAGATGCAGACAAAATATCATCAAGTAGTTAAAAGAATATGATAAATGGAACTTGAGTTAATTAGTTGTTCTTTATTTCTTTAGTTAATATTCCTTATATTCCCTTTAAAAAATTGGAGAAAAAAAACTACATATCAATTTTTTTCTTAAAAAATGTCTTTTAATCACTTATACAACTCAATAATTCCAAAGCAACTTTTAATTTAGAATTGTAACTATTCATCTTGTAATGAATTTAGATTGTTCTAAAATTTAACTAAATCATATTATTTGAGTAAACCTAACAGAGAAACAAAGGGAAGAAATAAGTAAGTAATGTCAGGAACACAATTTAGGACTTTCCCCGGGTACCAAACTGTGTGCTTTCTGTTGTTTTCCTAAGGAGGGACATGCTTTTCTCTAACATCCCTTCATTTCCTTATGTCAGGAAACAAATGCAAAAGCAAGCTTCATCAAGCTTCTGTCATTTGCTTGGAGCATTTGGAGAAGTTTTGTATTCATGTGAACCAGCATGAGCATACCATCGGTTGCTTTTCTCTTTGGGAATCATTACAGTTGTGCAGCCAGCACATTCTTTGTCCCTATCATCTTTCTCTCTTCAACTGCTGAGCCATGCTATTTTCCAGCCATTCATTGAAAAATTGTTTGGGGGTGTCTCTTGCTACTCACCAATACTCAAGCAAAAATTACATCTGACCAGGACGTATGATGTGTAAGTTATTTAAAATAAAATTATTCCTTTTGTATCACATTATTAAATTTGTAGTCTTTATTCACTTTCCCTAGAATTAAAACATATAAATATTGCTAGATTTTTTGGGGGGTTATAGGGGGTGTCTGTGCAATCTGTATACCGAAACCTCTTCTTCAGCACATTTGAAAAAAAAGGATAATGGTGGAGACTGGTGGAGGAACAGTGCTTAGAACTATAGAAGGAAGACACTTCCACTCACAATATTTTTTACCATGTTACCTATCTCAAAACTCTAATTAGATTTCCCTGGGTCCCGCTCATCTGTTGAACACAAAATATAATTGACTATCGAGCAAATAAAATAGATATGATATGGTATACTCAAGATGTGAGAAGTTGAAATATGAGAATAGCATTTTCTTAGGAGAACCAGATGAGCCCTATAAAGTGTAGGCTTCCTAAGAAGACAGAGAAAGAGACCATTGCCAACACGTGCAAGGAAATATTTGTGTTTAGAGTAATTAGGTCATACACAGACTTGAGGACCATTACTTGATTTGGGTGGCAAGTAAAGAAGGGTTACAGAAAATATGGTTCCAACAGTAGACAGAGTTGGTGGTGTGTTTCTGGGGATACTAGGTGCTTAGCCCAGAGTTTGCATTTTGTTCAAAAATAAACTTAGTGTATTTTGGGATGGTGTGAATGGAGACTTCTCTGAAGACCGTATGCTTATTAACTGGGGTGCAGAACGACACATACTGAATTCAATTAATATGATGGATAATAAGACAATAAAGGTAACAGATGGTTGGAGGGGCCAGAGTATGTCTTGCCACCTTATTTATTTTCTACAATATGTTAATTCCATGGTTGTGGTTAATGAGGAAACATACTGAGGGTCACATGACAAAGTCCATGCTCAGAGATTTACACTAAATCTTTACGTTGAACCAAAAAAAAAATGTGATTCTTTGAATGAAACTACTGCAAACAGTGTATACTATTAGCTTTTGTGCAGTCAAGAAAAGTGAACTGGTTTATAACTTTTATAAGACTCTGTAAGTGGTGAGTTCATTTCTTATACCGAGCTGACTACTACAGTGTTTTCCACCAATGTGCAAATATAACTCTGTTAATTAGTGTACTTACTTCATCAAGAGAAGTTGAAACATATCCATATTGCCCCATAATTTTGTGTTTATTCATCTGTAAAATGTGTATCATAAAAGCTTCTTTTCACATGAAACTGTCAAGGCCAAATGATCATGCACTGGAAGATATTTTTTATATTCTATGATGCATTGTAAAAATAAATCATTTTCTCAAGTTGTGTGTAAACTTCATTTTCTAATTGACATGGTGCCTACGCATCTATAAAAGACAGCAGGAAAAGACATCTGCTTCTCATGCCTCGATAAAACATGTGACTTCCAGAAGCCATTGAATCTGACATCCTGTGGATGCCGTTCCCTCCAGGAAAAATTCCTTTGCACCTTCATATCAAATGCTGTTCATCACTAGTGTGAGCAGCAGTGGAACTGGGGCTCTTAAGTCACCCCAATGATGTAATCATCAATTTGTTCACAAACCTAAATAAAGAAATGGGAGTTCTATTTTCAACCATGGACAATTGTCCCTAACTCTCTGGACAGTTAGGGAGGTAAGTATAGTCTCATGACCATATTTATGATATCATAATGTTGTACACTGCCATTGATATATTTCCAAAGTTCAGATTTTAGTTGCAGTTTGCACTGCACAGGTTTTTTTTTTCCTAAAACACCCTCGAAAGGGTCTCACTTTCACCTTGTGATGCAGAAAAGGATAAATCTTTTGAAGGAAGTCTCCCCAAAAGCAACCAACAGCATGAGTGAAAATGCAAAAAAGCATGAGATCACAGGCAGCAGGGAAAAGACTTTACTTTCCTCCATTTTCCCATTTTGTACTCTACCTTGGTAAAAGGCATCTCTTCTAAGTGAAACTTCTGTATCTACCTGAATGATTATTACTGACTAAAACAAGTGCATTGACTCTGTAATCACAATAACTTATGTCTTTCACATACAACAGATCTGAAGCCTTTTTTGTAATCTCTTGTCTATGAGATTTACTTTTCAAAGGATACGGCTACATGCCACATTCAAAACTCACTTTCAAAGCACCCTACTTTGAAAAACCCAGATTCTGCCAGGTGTTTTCTCTCTTGGCTGACCAGGTTTTCTATCAGCTGATCCATGGTGACCTCACTTTTTAGGAGCTTCAGTCAGAGGTCAGGAAACGAATATTAAAGATACCCTGAGAACATCAAAGTCTATTTGCTTGCTTGCTCAACTCTGCTTTTGCTCATTATTCCTGACTATTCTGCAGATGAGTCCCAGGTTGAGTGATCACCTTGGAGCAGTCTGTAAGGCCCGTTTCCTGGTGTGTAGGTTCTGAAAGAGCTATTCTTACCCTCCTTGTTCCCTCAAGGCTAGAACATTCAGGAAGAAACTGACAATAGTCTTTATGTGACAATCAAATCTCCTGTTTGTTTTTTGCCTTTCAACCTGTGTGATTGGTTCCATGAATCTTTTGGCATATTTAATGTCTTTTATACTTTAAAGACTATGGAACTAACAGTGAATTTTAATTGATTTCCTTTTCCCTTCCTGAGGGTGTTGTGAAACTCTTTCTAGAGATAATTTTGTTTAATTTATGACAATTTGCCGTGTTAACCTTCCTATAAGAATGGCGTATTTGACAAGTTTATTTATGGAACATTAACTCTGTACCATAAAATATTAATTTTTATTGCTGCTTTGCATATTCCATAACCAATAAAATATTCTTCCTGTGGGTAAATTGATTTTCACATCAGTTTTTAGGCACAAGTCCTTTATACTAAAATGGCACTCCTGTGGAAGAGGATCATCTTCATTGGTACCCCTTGTAGTCTGCTTTAAGACCCTTTCTAGTCCATCTTGATGCACCACAGAAGTTTTTAAGATTTTTAATTGTTTTAAAATTGTATACATTTACAAGTATCTTGAACAAATTTACCCCCTTGTCCTCCTCTCTAATTGTTTTATACTAGTCATTTTCCTTTTCACTTTTATATAATCTATTTGTAAACTCATTTAGTCTACTTCTGGCTACATGTACCTGCATGAGTATAGGACTATATATAGTCATAGTATGTGTAGCCTCTGAGGGGTTACATGCCTTGAGAAAGCTGAATCTTCCTTGCCCAGAATACATCAATTGACACATTGATCAGCTAAAGGGAAACCTTGGTATGTTCCTCCTCCACCCATTGAACATTGATTTGCTTGATTTTGTATACCTTGTGAAGTCACAATTACTGCACTCCATGCAAACAATGTCCTGCAAACACTGTTCTGCAAACATCTACCTCTTCCTTCCTTCCTTCCTTCCTTCCTTCCTTCCTTCCTTCCTTCCTTCCTTCCTTCCTTCCTTCCTCTCTCTCTCTCTCTCTCTCTCTCTCTCTCTCTCTCTCCCTTTCTTTCTTTCCTTCCTTCCTTCCTTCCTTCCTCCCTCCCTCCCTCCCTCCCTCCCTCCCTTCCTTCCTTCCTTCCTTTCTTCCTTCCCGGCCACATCTACCACTTTCTACCTCTTACAATGTTTCTGCTTCTGATTAAATGATGATCCCTTAACCTTGGTAGACGAAGGTGTGATTTAAATGCTCCATTTAATGCTGAGCATCCCATAGTATCTTAGTCTTTGTTTTGGCCAATTGCAGGTCTTTGTATGAATCATCTATCTCAGAAGGAAGTTTCTCTGCTGGAGGGTTTAAAGATGTACTAATCTCCAGGGCGGCGGTGGTGCATGCCTTTAATCCCAGCACTTGGGAGGCAGAGGCAGGGGGGTTTCTGAGTTCAAGGCCAGCCTGGTCTACAAAGTGAGTTCCAGGACAGCCAGCGCTTCACAGAGGAAACCCTGTCCAAAAACAAAAGTACTCATCTATGTGTATAAAGATGAGAATGTAGAGATCAGTTTATAATGTCCACTTAGCAGAACAATGATGCTAAAAAGTGTCCACACCCCAGGGCCTACAATTTAACAAGCTACTTGGTTTAGGCCCAGTTAACAGTGCCCCCACATGTACTGTGAACTAGGCCTTAAAACAGTCAGAAAGTACTTGCTTGCACATATAACATTCATGCTGCTGTTATCACACTGGTGGGCATGTCTTTCCAGGTCACTCATGATTGTATCTTTCAAGGTTCACAGCTAGGTATGGCTATTGACTTATTGACTTGTACATGTAATGAAGCTTCCAGATTAGCTTGATTTCTGCACGTTCTGTGACTCAACTATGTTCGGTCTTCAGTAATACAGACATCGTGTCAAAATTTGAAGAGTAGCAAAGAGCAATAGCAACAGCTTATCTTTATTTGGGGGGAGGGAGTGTTCTTTGGGAGCCCACTGACCAATGATTTATAAAGAGGTAACTCATATCTGGCACTAGATATTTAATTGGTAGCCTATGGTGCCTAGAGACACCTTGGCATGGTAACACCAATTATACTACATTCTCATATAAATATTTACACATATTAGGAAGATTTTATAGCACTAAATTTATATACAGCTTTTAAAAATGACTTTGGTGTTAGTTGGCTCTACTTATACACCCTTTCCTGTGAAGTTTGCCCATTGCCCATCCAATTTAACCCATTTTGCTCCATGATTTTCCTTTCCCCCTTCCTACCACCTACATCCCGTTCCTCTTACATTACTAACACCCATGGCCCCCTAACTAATTTCTTGTCTTCTATGAGCATTTCCATTTAAATATACATATCTAATGGTTCAAATCTAGCATCCACATTTTTCATTATTTTTTTTTTGTTCTTGATATTATAACATAATTAATTTAGCTCCCTTTCCTTTTTATCCTTACTTCCATATACTCCTCCTTGTTATCTTTCAGTTTCATTTGACATATTAATTATTTGTTGTTACATACATATATTTATTTACATATATGTATTTAGGAATATACATGTAAACATGTATATTCCTAAATATAAGTAGTTCAGTCTATATAATGTTACATGTATGTATATGTGCACGAATGAGCACTTGCTATTGGGTAATGAGTATATTCTTCCTAGCATTCATATTTGAGAAACAAACGTGTCATTTGTCTTTTGCAGTCTAGGTTATTTCAGAATGATGATTTCCAGCTCCATCCATTTATCTGTGATCTGGAAATTTTTCTAGTTGAATATTATTGTGTATATGTAAGCACATTTTCATTATCCACCATTTGTTGATGGGAGTTTTGAGTGTTTCCATTCCTTGGCTATTATAAATTGAGCAAATAGATGAGGAAGTATATTTTAATAAAACATAAAGTGCTTTAGGGATGGGCACAGACATGGTACATACTAAGATTATATGTCACATCTCTTTCTAGCATTTTGATGAAACTCTACACTGATTTCTATAATAATCATAAGAATTTGTCCTCCTACTAAAGGTGAATAGATATTACCAGGCCAGCACTTGTACAACATTTATATTTTTATTCTTACACATTCTGAATGGGGTAAAATGAAATTGAAGTTTTAATTTATGTCTCCTTGATGGCATGAGATACTGAAAACTTTTTAAATAGTCCTTGGATATTTTTCTTCTGTGAATTTTCTTAGTAGTTCTATGTCCCAGTTTATAACCGAGTCGTTTCTATTATTGGTGTTTAGTTTTTTGAGTTCTTTGTTGTTTTATATACTAACCCTCTGTCAGATGTATAGCTGGTAAATATTTTTTTCCCTCACCATGCTGCCTCTTCACTCACATAATGGTATTCTTAGGTTTATAGAAGTTTTGCAGTTTCGTTTTACTCTTCTCTACAAATAAAGTTTACTTCAAATTTGTTGCCCAGTAGGAGCCTGCAGTTGCCTTCAAGGGCAGCCTAGAGAGGCCGGTCTGGTCTGTTAGAAGTTACAAATCATTTTCTGAGAGGATTAACAGCTTTGACTTTAACTAATCAAGCACAGAGCTTGAAAAGCTTAAGAATATATAACCGCAATTTTTTCCACAGGAACAAACCTTAAATCAAATCACCTGGTGATAAGCATTTTAATCTGTTTAGAGCCAATCACTATCCTACTTTTATCTGAAACAAAAGGAGCAACTGAAGGAGGCTGATGAAATTTAGTGAATTTTGACTCTGTCTGTGGTCTGTTTAAAGCTGTGTTTTTCCACAGCCTACGAATATATGTGGGTAGATTTTATTTTTCCTAATCAGATGAAACCATAACTTCCTAAGAATACATCAGATGAAACCATAGTTTCTTTTCATTAAATTCATTTTGTACAAAAATATTCTCAACATTTCTAAAACTTAGATTCTTATAGACTATATCTATCTATCTATCTATCTATCTATCTATCTATCTATCTATCTATCTTTCCCATAGTAAATTATCATAATAAATTTAGCTAATTCTGAAGGAGCAAAAAAGAAAACAAACAATCATTGCCTTTGAATTGTAGACAATAAGCAAATAGTTCTGTGTTTGGTAAATATAACCATATTATTAAATGTTACATTTATATTATGCCCTGTGCCATTTAGATTACAGGTATCTGGTTATGCCTCAGGAAAGCACTGTGAAATAATGATTTCTCAGCTTCGTTTTACAAGTGGTAAACTGAAGCTCCAAACTGTATAATAACCCTCTCAGAATCACATAGATCTCATTCTAAGATTATACTTGAACTTTCAAAATAACATAGATAAAGTGCAGACTTAACCATGATTGGATTGTTTCTCTTTATAATTTCCTTCATGCCTTGGAACTGGAGAGAAGTCAAAGTTTACTCCTGACTACCACATAGGCAAGTGCAGAGAAACAGAAGTGATAAGAAACCAAAGAAAGATCAAAATATCTCTGTTCTTCTGTTGAACACACTACTACCAATTCCCCATAGTAACCTAACAGAATACTTTTAGTGTGATATTCTTGATATCTTTATAATTTATCCTGAAATTAAATGCCGCAGACATCTGGTGAGTCTCTGGATAATTTAATATTTTCAGTATAAAGGAAACATTTCCTCATGTGTAAGTGGTATTCTGTCTGCCTTAGACCAACTGCAAGTGGTAGTGAAAATGGGGCTAGTACATCTAGTACCTCCCATAAAAGATTCACATGCCTCACACCTCCTGTGCACAGTCCATGTTCTTTCAGGGAGTGATTTTTTTTTTTTTTTGGTCAGCTATAACATACATGATCTGTGTAAATATGATGGAGAAGTATCACTTTTATCACTTAATCAATGATTTCCAACATGGGAAATCTTGTTGAATTACAAGATCTTTGGTGCTTAAAGAAAAAGCCTAAAGAAACCAGTCTTTCTTGACTCTCTTGGTGCTTACATCATCATGGCAAATTTGTCTCTAAAACCAGCAACTCATTCAATAAATACTGACTGCATAGGTATAGATTATTTACATAAAGTCATTTTAATCATATAAAAGTGTTTTAGTTAATATAGTGTAAAACAAACAAATAGAGAACAAACCAACAGCCAAAATATCTAAAATATGCCATGTTGTCACTGTGTCTTGGTTCATAAAAAGTAAGCATATTAGGAAATCCAGTATGGAGGTAGATTGTTGAAAGAATCATATTATGTGTGAGGGGGCACAGCTTTAACAACACTATTGATAAAGTAACAAGGAGAGATATGAACATCTAAAATATTTTGGAAGAAGCAGGTTTCATGAATTTCTGAGGAAGCCAAATGTTAGGTACAGGATAAGAAAATGATTATGGGATAGGGGAGGTGAAATCAGATGAAGTGATTTATGTATTGCTTTAAAGATAGTTTTCTTCTGGTTCAACTGGGAAGTCACTGGCAGTATCAAACAGAGCGGTGCATTCTTTCGAGTGTCTGTCTGCCTGGTTGAGAATAATTAATAATATCAGAAAAGTGTCATAGAATACAACAGGGTGTGGCCAGACGGTGTGTCTACAGTCACAGGCCTGGCTACCTGGTTCTTCCTCCCCATTTATTTAATATTTTTAAATCAAGTGATTCTTTAATCTTTCATCTATTTGTAATTGAAGGAATAATGAGGAAAAGCTTAGAGATTTACATTCTCTTAGAGGCTTATGAAGGAAAACTGCATCAATAAGCCTGTGATTTTCTTTTTCAGATGTTATTGTATTTTCTTGGTTCAGTTTTGTACAAATTGCAAACGAACAGCTGAATCTTTATGTCACTTGCTGAAAGATGTGTTGAATGACTTCAAGAATACATTTTAGAAGTTTATTTCAAAGCAGTGATGTAGTCCAGTAAAAGCCTTTAAAATAAAGTTCCATTGCTATTTCTTTCTGCACACATTTATTTCTGTGGGCCCATAATTCCTTCAGAGGCAATCAATGAAAAACTTAAGTGCTTCTAAAACAGACACCTGAGATATTTGATTTCTATTATATACAGACTATATATTCATGATGAAGATAACAGTTTACTATAAATTAATAATTTAAAAAGGTTCTTTGACTCACATTGTCTGAATTTTATCTTGCTTATACTTCTTTATTTATTTTTATTTATTTTAATTTATTTACATTTTAAGTATTTTCCTCTTACCTGGTTTCCCCCCACCCAGAAACCCCTATTCCATTCCCCATCCCCCTGATTCTATGAGGGTGTTCCTCATCCCACCTACTCCCACTCCCATTTCCCCACCCTTGATTCCCCTACACTGGGGCATCTATCGAGCATTCATAGGACCAAGGACCTCTCCTCCCATTGAATGTCTGACAAGGCCATCCACTGCTACACATGCAGCTGGAACCATGTGTACTCTTTGGTTGATGGCTTAGTCCCTGGGAGCTCTGGAGGAGGCTGGTTGGTTGATTGTTGTACTTCTGATGGAGTTGTAAATTCCTTTAGCTCCTCCAGTCCTTTGGGCCCCTGCATTCAGTGCAATGGTTGGCTGAGAGCATCTGATTTGACTCTGTATTTGTAAGGTTCTAGCAGGACCACTCAGAAGACAGCTATATAAGGCTACTTTCAGCAACGATTTCTTAGCATTCACAATAGTGTCTGCATTTTGTGGCTGTATCTAGGATGAATCCCCAGGTGGGACGTCTCTGGATGGCCTTTCCTTCAGTCTCTGCTCTGCACTTTGTCTTCATATTTGCTCCTGTGACTATTTGGTGGGAACTAAAAAGGGGCCCTGGGGAAGAGAGGAAAGGCGAAACCCACACCCCACCAGAGTTTTACCTATTCTCTGGTCTGTCAGGTGTAGGAGGGCTGCTATCTACCTCCCACTCATCCCTGGGTGGGCATTCAAGTCTCTGACCCACTCTTTTTTTTTTTGTAAATCTTTTTTTTTCTTTTCTTTTTTTATTACGTATTTTCCTCAATCACATTTCCAATGCTATCCCAAAAGTCCCCCACACCCCCCCCCCACTCCCCTATCCACCCATTCCCATTTTTTGGCCCTGGCGTTCCCCTGTACTGGGGCATATAAAGTTTGCCTGACCAATGGGCCTCTCTTTCCAGTGATGGCCAACTAGGCCATCTTTTGATACATATGCAGCTAGAGTCAAGAGCTCTGGGGTACTGGTTAGTTCATAATGTTGTTCCACCGATAGGGTTGCAGATCTCTTTAGCTCCTTGGCTACTTTCTCTAGCTCCTCCATTGGGGGCCCTGTGATCCATCCAATAGTTGACTGTGAGCTGACAGTCCACTTCTGTGTTTGCTAGGCCCCGGCCTAGTCTCACAAGAGACAGCTATATCACGGTCCTTGCAACAAAGGCTTGCTAGTGTATGCAATGGTGTCATTGTTTGGAGGCTAATTATGGGATGGATCCCTGGATATGGCAGTCTCTAGATGGTCCATCCTTCTGTCTCAGCTCCAAACTTTGTCTCTGTAACTCCTTCCATGGGTGATTGTTTCCAATTCTAAGAAGGAGCAAAGTGTCCACACTTTGGTCTTCGTTCTTCTTCAGTTTCATGTGTTTTGCGTATTGTATCTTATATCTTGCTATACTAAGTTTCTGGGCTATTATCCACTTATCAGTGAGTACATTTCACTTGAGTTCTTTTGTGATTGGGTTACCTCACTCAAACTCTTCAGGGGGTAGCAAGGGCAGCCCTGAAGGCCAGCAGAAAGAATGCAAACAGGCAACCTCAGGAAATAGGACGTTGCAGGGGACCCTCCAGAATGCACAGGAGACCTGAGAGGTAAGAGACTCTCAAGAAATACCTGACAGTACCAGCAAGAAGACAGGGTATCAAGTGAGGGTTGAGGTTGCCAACCCACAGTCATGTCTCTGACCCATAATTGTTCCTGTCTGAAAGAATTACAGGGTTGGAAATGGAGAGGAGCCTGCTGTAGGATGACAAGCAGTTTCAATCTGGACCCCTTAGATCTCTCAAACACTGGATCACCAAACAGGCAGCATACACCAGCTGATATGAAGCTCCCAACACATATATAGTAGAGGAATTTCAGGTCTGTGTTCATACAGAGATGATGCACCTAACTCTCAAGGGAATAGAGGCCCCAGGGAGTTTAGAGGTCAGGTGGGTTGGGGCGTGGGGTCATCCATATGGAGACAGGGGTGTTGGGGAGGAGGTGTGAGATGTGGAGCAGTCAGAGGGTGGATGGGGGGGCAGGGAATGTAATATGTAGTGTAAAAAATAAATTAATTAAAAAAATAGACTGGGCTTTAGTCTGCAAGAGATGAGCTATCTACACAGCTGTCTTGAAAGCCAGCTGAAGCAGAGCACAGAGCTGTCAGCTTGCACTCACAATTGACTTTGAGTCACTCCTTTTGCCATTCTCAAACACCCCTTCAATGCCACATATCTGATGACAAGGCCCAGGTTTTAGAAGTAAATTTTAAGCTGGTATCAAAGGGAAAGAGCATTTGTTTTTCATGTGAAGATATCTTCTCAAGAGGAGGAGGGCAGCTGTTGGTGTTTGTTAATAAGAACAATGTGTTCCTAGTACTTCTCCTAGAAACAAAGTAGGAATTAGGCTATCTCCTGATCAAGGGTCCTTCAGAGTTAACTTTATATAAGTAGCACTTAACAATACTTCTCTGCTTCTCTAATTCAAACACTGCTATGCACATTCTAGAACCGGAGAGAGCATGGAAAACCAAAGAAAGCAACCTTTTACCATGTCACTTCCGTTCTTCTTATTGAAGCAGTAATGAAGGATTCACATAACAAGTGCAAAGGCTTGCTCTGTGGTAGGTCAGCATGCGAATATGTCCCCCAAAACTGATATGATCTAACCTGAGATCTATAGTAGTATAAAGATGTGCGGTCCTTTTGAGGGTCAGTAGATTTACTCTCAGAAAAATAAATAAATAAACAAATAAATTAACTAAACAAGCAAACAGTGAAAATAAGAATTTTGTGTCTGGTTTTTGTTTTTTACATTTGTGTGTGTGTGTGTGTGTGTGTGTGTGTGCACTCATGTGTGTATGTGTTCATGTGTGCTTATGTGTTTGTGCCTGGGTGTGTTTCTATATGTGTCTTTAAATTTGTGTGTGTGCATGGGTGTGTTCAAGTATGATTTTGTGCATATGTGTGAATTCATGTGTATATATACATGTGTATGTGTTTGTGTATTCATATGTGTGAACAGATGCATATAGAGGCTAGATGTCAACTCAGAGCTCTGTTTATCAGAAGTCATCGGTTAAGATATCTCCTTGTCTTCATGTAAAAGATTGAAGATTTGGGTAGATTAGAGTGGTAGATTAGAGTGACTTGCCAACAAACTCCAGGTATAATCTGGTCTTTGTTCCCTTTAGCTCCGGAATTACATGTTCATGCCAGAACACATGTTTTTTGTTTGTTTATTTTTGTGGATTTTTTGGCTGTATGTTTGGGGGGGTGGCTTTGCTTGAATTCTTAGTGTAGTTATAGAAATTGAACTTGAGCTTCAAAGATTGCACACTAAACACTTTGTGGACTCAGCTGTCTGCAAATCCTTTGCTGTTTTAATATTTACCCATATGAGGAGGCAGCAGAAAGATCCTGCCAAGACATTGAATCTAGGACCATGATCTTCAATTTCTCAGTCATCAGAACCAGGAGAAATAAATATATTGTCAATTATGGATTGTCCCTGTATGATGTTTTTCTTTAGTTGTGAACATTGACTAAGAGTTAACATATCTTAAATTTGATTTGCCTTTTACGTATTACTAAAATATGTAAATAAGACTAAAACAGATAGGTATGCAGGTAATCTAGAGCCAAAAGAAAGTTAAATTGGATATGCAAAATAATTTATAGGTAAATTATGCAATCAAAACAAAATTCATATATAAATGTAATTGATTTGGGGCAGAGAATAGAGAAGGCTGCTATAATAGGACTCCTTTTTTTCTATTAAAACCACTTTTATTTTTTTATTATTTTTTAATTTTTTATGAGGTATTTTCTTTATTTACATTTCCAATGCTATCCCAAAGTCCCC
Source organism: Mus musculus (assembly GCF_000001635.26). Taxonomy (NCBI): domain Eukaryota; kingdom Metazoa; phylum Chordata; class Mammalia; order Rodentia; family Muridae; genus Mus; species Mus musculus. The sequence continues at coordinate 86,517,872 of NC_000084.6, forward strand.
CATACCCTCCCCCCCCCCGACTCCCCTACCCACCCACTCCCACTTCTTGGCCCTGGTGTTCCCCTGTACTGAGGCAGATAAAGTTTGCAAGACCAATGGGCCTCTCTTTACACTGATGGCTGACTAGGCCATCTTCTGATACATATGCAGCTAGAGACATGAGCTCCGGGGGGTACTGGTTAGTTCATATTGTTGTTCTACCTATATAACCAATTTATTGAAGTCTCTCATATTATCACAAGGCATCCCATCTGGGATGATGAACTCAAGAGGAATATGTCTTTCTGATGTAGCTTTTGTCCATCCTTTTCTTATCCCACAGAGCCAGTGCCAGAGGAAGTAGGAGGGTGGCCAAATTTGAGCAATACCATCTGCGGTGGAAAAATGAATTGGAGTGGTCCCAAAGAAAAGAGCTAGTCCTAGGTTTGGGGCTAATATCCACTTATCAGTGAGCACATATTGTGTGAGTTCCTTTGTGAATGTGTTACCTCACTCAGGATGATGCCCTCCAGGTCCATCCCTTTGGCTAGGAATTTCATAAATTCATTCTTTTTAATAGCTGAGTAGTACTCCATTGTGTAGATGTACCACATTTTCTGTATCCATTCCTCTGTTGAGGAGCATCTGGGTTCTTTCCAGCTTCTGGCTATTATAAATAAGGCTGCTATGAACATAGTGGAGCATGTGTCCTTCTTACCAGTTGGGGCATCTTCTGGATATATGCCCAGGACCAAACCTAGGATTCCCAAGATATAAGATACAATTTGCTAAACACATGAGACTCAAGAAGAATGAAGACTGAAGTGTGGACACTATGCCCCTCCTTAGAATTGGGAACAAAACACCCATGGAGGGAGTTACAGAGACAAGGTGTGGAGCTGAGATGAAAGGATGGACCATGTAGAGACTGCCATATCCAGGGATCCACCCCATAATCAGCATCCAAACGCTGACACCATTGCATACCCTAGGAAGATTTTATCGAAAGGTTCCAGATGTACCTGTCTCTTGTGAGACTATGCCGGGGCCTAGCAAACACAGAAGTGGATGCTCACAGTCAGCTAATGGATGGATCACAGGGCTCCCAATGGAGGAGCTAGAGAAAGAACCTAAGGAGCTAAAGGGATCTGCAACCCTATAGGTGGAACAACATTATGAACTAACCAGTACCCCAGAGCTCTTGACTCTAGCTGCATATGTATCAAAAGATGGCCTAGTCGGCCATCACTGGAAAGAGAGGCCCATTGGACACGCAAACTTTATATGCCCCAGTACAGGGGAACGCCAGGGCCAAAAAGGGGGAGTGGGTGGGTAGGGAAGTGGGGGTGGGTGGGTATGGGGGACTTTTGGTATAGCATTGGGAATGTAAATGAGCTAAATACCTAATAAAAAATGGAAAAAAAAAGAAAAGAGCTAGTCTTGCAATTTGACTCAGGATTGACTGTGTACAAAGTCATTCAGAGCAAGATAATATTTTTGAGGCTCAAAGATTATGTCTCAGTAGCCAGGCAAAGGCTAGTCTTTCAGAATTCAGTGTTGGAAGTTCTTAAGCATCTGAAACAAACTTATACTGAATTCATGGATAAATGTAAACAATCTTTATGGAGAAAACAAACAAATAAACAAAAAAAAACCTACACTTAAATCTTATACACATGATGTAAAAAGGAGAATAGGTTGGTTCAGACTTAAAGTGTTTAAGAGAAATATTTAATATTTTAACTCATTTGTAAGCCTTTGAGAGAAGAAACACCTGAGTCTACAAAACAGAAAAATAAATAAATAAATTTTAATATATGTCTTTGTTAATTACCGAGAACATAGAATCTATCTCTACATGGTTCATTGTGCTTTGAAGTTGCAGGTTCATTCTTTGAGCATAACTACTCACAGTCTGTGTGGTCTATTACATTAAATATAGTTGTATTTAATAATGTTGTACAAATCTTTAGTATGTATAAAATTTTGTCTATTGCTCTTTTCCTTACTTTCTACCTTATATCTTTATAACCTAGATGATTTATCATAGATATTACATTTGTATATTTTCCTCAGTGGGGTGACCTTGTAGCCATTATAGAGTGTCTCTGTTTATTTATAATGAGATTGTAAGTGTTGTGCTTACCGAAGTATATAGTAAATTCTGTAGATTTTAAATCTCATTTATTTATTAATACTATTGACAATTTATTTTAACTTGGCTTTATGAAAATAAGATTTAAAGACATTAGAATGCACAGACTTTAAAGAAATAGTTTTGAGTTTGATAAAAACCTGCCTATATCATCAGTGTTTTATATAGTATCCCTGAAATTGCTATCAGTAGAGGCCTATCCCACTAAGACAATGAACTGAGTATTTGCCTGCTTTGAAATTTCATTGAAACGGACTGGCACACAGTATATGTGCCCCCTACCTTTTTAAGGGACTAGATGTTTTCATGGTTCTCTTTCTTCCTTTTATCATATCACCAGCTCTTTTTAATGCTGGTATGACCGTTTTCTTTATATGAATATACACAACTCATGGTTTATTTTCCTAATGATATGGGTGCACATTTTTTATTTCTTTTTTTAAAAAGAAATTTAGATATTAATAGGAAAAATTTCTCATGTAACTGATGCAAACCTAATTTTTGTGGATAAATGACTTTGCTTCTCTTGGATAAAAGCTTGCGTGAAATTGCTAGATCTTAAGTTGGTACATGCTTAATATTTTATAAAACTTCTGGGCTGTTTCTTGACTTTTGGTACTTCAAACTGTCATGATTTTCTTCCTGACAAGAAAAAAAAAAAAAAAGAACCATCACTTACTTATTGTGTATGTATCTGCTCAATTATCTCAGCTTTTATTTCCCTGAAAACATCTTCTTGTGTATAAGCTTTTGTATATGTATGTATTTGGGTGTGTAGACTCCTGTATAGTAGTCAGAAATTGGTGTAAGCTGCTATCTTATACCACTTTCACCGTTTGTGTTTGGGGCAAGGTGTCTCCCTTAATAAACATTTCACTGAATGGTTTGATTTATTACCCAACAAATCCTGTGGATCCTATTGTCTATTAATTTCTTTTGTCTACATATTAATGGTAGCTATTACCTCTTACTGTGGTCTCATGTCCCTGTCCCTTATACTAGCCAGTTTCCTTTGAACTTGTCTTCTATTCTGTACAATCTTCAATTTTTCTTTCTTAAGGATTCACTAATTTCTTCTTTGGTAGAGATTAGTAGTGTCTTAAATTTATCCATTAAGGTATGAAATTCTGTTAGAATTTAATTTTTAAAAGGCCATGGCTACTTTTTATAATATTTTGCATTATTAGTTTGCAATTCATATTTGCAATCATTTTCTTTTGCAAAGGTTTTCATTTGTGCCACATCAATGCTTCCAGTTCCTTTTCCACTCAAATAAAGAGTTCTTTCTTCCAACCATCAATAACTTACCTTCGAAGGTGCAACATTTGTTGTTACAAATACTTTGTATAGTATTTCCATTTAATTCATTTTAATAGAGTACAATTTCTATACTTTAAGTACTAAAATATAATTTATAAATGACAAGGGTGATCTAATTATGAAAAATAAAGTACAAACTATGGAATTACCTTGGGTGACTATTTATTTGGTTACATCAGGATCATGCTCATGGTCACATCCCAATTCTGTTAGACCTCAGGCCTTAGCTGATCACCTCCCCAGTCTTCACTAGGAGTGTTTAGAAGTGAAGAACAACTGTTTGCTTTCTAATAAGAAGAGACCGTGTCAAATGATCAGTAGAGAATATACACATTTTAAAATTGCATGGTTAAGGTCATAAGCAAAGAGAGGAGGTCTGAACTGAGGTTAGGTCACAGGCCTCTGATGTCACACCAGGTATATTTTCATTCTTTTGTCACATTTGTGCTTTTTAAGGAAGGCTTTACACATTCTACAAAGTGAATGATGTCAACAAATCAGTACATATCCCAGTACAACTACAAAGATGACTTCAATTCTAAGACTATGTCGTACTTATCACTAACAAAATCTAAGTAAACATATTGACGTCTTAAAAATAGGTCTCCTTTACAGTGTTACAGATGTTGATGAGTCCTGCAGATACACAGTGTGTAAAATGTTTGGGAGCCTAGAGGAAATTTGTGCTCAGCTGCCTTGCCATCCTCATTATCAAATCCACTAGCATGGAGCCTCAGGTGTTGCTATTGTCATAACAGATGAAACACATCCTTTCCCAGTGTGGAGCCCTTTCATGAAGCCAGATGGGTTCTAATTAATGCAACACTGTCTTTAAACAGTCTGCTATTTTATATTCCTTGCCAAAAGCCTGAGGTCTATTTGGAAAGTCCCATGCACGTGAACTTTATGAACTGGACTGCTGGATCATTGACGAGATTGTTAATATTCAGAATGTGATGATAAACTCATTTCTGTGCAGTACTGCATTCATCAAGGTGAAAATTAATAAATACAAATGCCAATTCAAATGCCACAGAGTCTCCTGACTTTAGCAGAGCTCCCATTCTTTACTTCTTTACAAAGAAGATCCAAATTAAGTTTAGATTATCAGAATAATCAGTAAGGTATTCATTTTTCCACCTGAGCATGACCAATAAAACAGTTCTGTTCTGTGGTGGGTATAATGCTGGCTCAATGTGATTCGCAGGAACTGCAGAGTTAAAGTTTTCCATACTTCCTACTTGAATTTACGTGTTCATTTTGAGTTCATAAGGCTAAAGCAACCATGATGAGATTTACAGAACCAAGAAATTGGCAACTAAGACATAATGGCTGTGTTCACAACTCAGGGACAAATAACTGAAAACCCGTTTTGAATATATTTCTCAGCATCGATTGCCCAGTTTCATGAGTTTCTAAGAAAGGCCCTATCTGCAGTATTGTCTTATTAAAAAGTCATGTTCTCCTGGTCCCATTTACTTGTGTGAATCAATAGATTTACCTGGTATTATAAAAATACTGCCAGACTAAGAGACAGAAATATGTGTTTTTCTCATAACTATAAAATAATTGTGTGTGTGTGTACACACGGCAACCTCCTGCAATCATCATGGCAATGCTGATGTAAGAGTATTGTGAGTTCTAAACCACTTTGTTCTGTGTTATAAAAGTGTTGTAGATTCTACCTCACACCAGTCAGAATGGCTAAAATCAAAAATTCAGGTGACAGCAGATGCTGGCGAGGATGTGGAGAAAGAGGAACACTCCTCCATTGCTGGTGCGTTTGCAAGCTGGTACAACCACTCTGGAAATCAGTTTGGCAGTTCCTTAGAAAATTGGACATAGTACTACTGGAAGATCCAGCAATACTTCTCCTGGGCATGTACCTAGAAGATGTTCCAACTTGTAATAAGGACACTTGCTTCACTATGTTCATAGCAGCCTTATTTATAATAGCCAGAAGCTGAAAAGAGCCCAGATGTCCCTCAACAGAAGAATGGGTACAGAAAATGTGGCACATTTACACAATGGAGTACTACTCAGCTATTAAAAACAATGAATTTATGAAATTCTTAGGCAAATGGATGGATCTGGAGGATATCATCCTGAGTGAGGTAACCCAATCACAAAAGAACACACATGATATGTACTCATTGATAAGTGGATATTAGCCCAGAAACTTAGAATACCCAAGATACAATTAGCAAAACACATGACACTCAAGAAGAAGAAAGACCAACATGTGGATACTTTGTTCCTTCTTAGAATGAGGAACAAAATACCCATGGAAGGAGTTGCAGAGACAAAATTCAGAGCAGAAACTGAAGGAAGGACCATCCAGAGACTGCCCCACTTGGGGATCCACCCCATAAACAACTGCCAAACCCAGTCACTAGGCAGATGCCAACAAGAGCCTGCTGACAGGACCCTGATATAGCTGTCTCCTGCGAGGCTCTTCCACTGCCTGGCAAATACAGAAGTGGATGCTCACAGTCATCCATTGGACAGAGCCCAAGGCCCCCAATGAAAGAGCCAGAGAAATACCCAAGGAGCTGAAGGGGATTAAAGCCTCATAGGAGGAACAGCAATATGTACTGACCAGTACCCCCCAGAGCTTCTTGGAACTATACCACCAATCAAAGAAAACACATGGTGGAACTTATGGCTCTAGCTACATATGTAGCAGAGGATGGCCTAGTCGGTCATCAATGAGAGGAGAGGCCCTTGGTCCTGTGAAGGCTCTATGCCTCAGTATAGGGGAATACCAGGACCAGGAATGGGAGTGGGTTGGGGAGCAGAGGAAGGGGGGATAGTATAGGGGATTTTTGGGGGGGGGAAACTAGGAATGGGGATAACATTTGGAATGTAAATAAAGAAAATATCTTTTAAAAAAAGTGTTGCAGAAATTTTTTTTTCCTCTGAACTGAAATGCTCTCTCCTGGAGGCAGGAGTAAGTCTCATAAGATAAGTAATGGTTGGGTTGACAGTTACAACAAGCAGAAAGCTTGTGAAGTTTGCAAGTCAGTAAAGTTTCAACCACAGGCCTCCACTCCTGGGAAGTTGCTATCAACCCAGACAGAAAGCTCAGTTTTGTCACAGCAAGCACTCTAACTACAGTAAAATCTCCAAAAGCATGCTTCTGAGAAAACTGTTAGTGATAGACTCTATTTAGAGTTATATTTGGATCCTTCCTTTTGCATAAAGTGCTCACAGCGTTCTTTCTCAGAGTTAAAGGCTGTAAACAAGTGCCTTGAGAGAAGCCTTGCTTCTGGAGCCTGCTGCTTGCTGAGTGCAGGGGACATAGGTTTCCTCAGGCATCACTAATGCTGAGAAGTGTTTCATTTTTTTCAAAAGCATCTTTTTAAGATTGTGAAATTCTTAATTTAATTTTGCTTTCTTAAACAGTACAACTGTTCATGTCCAGGTTGCCAGCCACAGAAGTACGTGTACCTATGTTTATCCATGAAGTGACCAGTAGTTAAAAAAATACTCTCATTTGAGAGGTCAAAGTGTTGGGGATACGAGAGAAACTGAAGGAGACAGAATGGGGTGGGCTATATTTGGTAATATATTTACTTAAACATAAACATTTTAAAGAAAAGAGTCTTAAGAGGATATTGCAGACTCTTATAATGGCCCAAATCGCTGAGCAATATTTTAAAGATAACAATACAGAGTGAGCTTTCTAATATACTAGCTGCATTCCTGCCACATAAGCTCTGAAAATAACCCTAATAAACTCATTAATTCACCAATCTAGACTTGGGTAGGATTGAATTTTCTGCCTTTAGTCTGGGCTCTATTTCACATGATAGATTTGTTCACATTTAAACAGATTAAGCCACAACACAGTCTCAAAATACAAAGTTCAAAAAACCAACACAATAAAAAGCAAAGCCCACAAAACAGAGCAGACTGTCTCTCTTTCTCTCTCTCTCTCTCTCACGCACACACACACCAATTAAGATAAAATATCTTAACAAGAAAGCAGGACAGAAAGATGGTTCGGTTAATTGGGAAGGTCTTGCTTCTTCTCCAGAGGACTAGAGTTCACTCTGCATCCACATTAGGCAGCTCGCAATCATCTGTAATTCCTGCTGCAGCACAACCTACAACCTCTGCAGACATCAGCACACATATTCATACACAAACTCACATGCATGCACACTAGCATAAATAAACACATATGCCGTTAAAGTAGCAAAAGTCTTCTGTGAGCAGTTATTTCAGCAAAATATTGTATTGAAATGTGAATCCATTATACTGAAATTTAATATTGTTGTAAAACCTTATTCATATTTCATAGTTTACTCATTTTAGAAGCTGTTATGGATACATTAAACTATAATATTAATGGTGTTATAAAATCATACCACTGTTAAATGGACATACATAATTACAGTATGTGCACGGGTATAGCAATTCTGTATGTAATTGGTAGTAAAATATAAAAGTCAAGTCAACAAAAGTTTAGGGTTCTTCCTCCTTGGTGAATATCTTCATAATACTCCAGGGCTTCCCTGTTAGAACACATGCTTTTACATGTAGAGAATCTTTTTTTACCTTTTATTCTTTACAGAGGAGAGTATAAAAACAAAAATAGTATTATAAAATTATCATTAAAAATAAAAATTAGCAAAGTATAAGTTGTTGGTAACCTACGCCTAATATTAATCTTTTATGTATCATTTGTCATTTTGAAATGTTTCAGTTGGTAACTTTAATGGGATAATAATATTTGCCTTCTAGTTTATTACTTCTCTTTTTATTTTTCATGTTGAGTTATATTGATATATTGTCATGGTTTAAATGAAAATGGCCCCTATACACTCACAGGGAGTGAGTGGCATTATTGAAAGTGTGGCCTTTTTGAAGTAGGTGTGTCTTTATTTAAGGGAGTGTATCACTGAGGTCAGATTTGAGGCTTCAGGAACTCAAGCCAATACCAGAGTCACACTCTCTTCCTGCTCCTTGCTGATTCAGATGTAGAAGTCTCAGCAACTTCTCCAGTATCATGATTGCCTGTGTGCCACCATGCTTCCCAGCATGAAGATAATGGACTAAGCCTCTTAACATGTAAGCCAGGTACTACTGAATATTTTCTTTTATAAGAGTAGATGTGGTCTGTCCAATGGATACCAATGAAGGAGCCAGAGAAAGTACCCAGGGAGGTAAAGGGGTCTGAAGCCCCATAGGAGGAACAGCAATATGAACTAACCAGTACCCCCAGAGCTCCTTGGAACTATACCACCAATCAAAGAAAACACATGGTAGAACTTGTGGCTCCAGCTGCATATGTAGCAGAGGATGGCCTAGTCGGTCATCAATGAGAAGAGAGGCCCTTGGTCCTGTGAAGGCTCTATGCCCCAGTATAGGGGAATGCCAGGACCAGGAATGGGAGTGGGTTGGGGAGCAGGGGGAGGGGGGGATGGTATAGGAGAAATATCTTAGTGTGATGTTAATCAAGCAAGTGGAAGATCTGTATGACAAGAACTTCAAGTCTCTGAGAAAGAAATTGAAAAAGATCTCAGAAGATGGAAAGATAAACCATGCTCATGAATTGACAGGATTAACATAGTAAAAATGGCCATCTTACCAAAAGCAATGAACAGAGTCAATGCAATTCCCATCAAAATTCCAATTCAATTCTTCACAGAGATAGAAACAGCAATTCTCAAATTAACTGGAATAACAACAAAAAAAAATCAGGATAGCGAAAACAATTCTCAAAAATAAAAGAACTTCTAGGGGAATCACCATTCCTTACCTCAAGCTATACTACAGAACAATAGTGATAAAACCCATATGGTATTGGTGCAAAGACAGATAGGTAGATCAATGGAATAGAATTGAAAAATTGGTACAGTTGTGATTTAGGAATCAGAAATTATATTTAGATTAGTGAGTAATTCAATTAAATTATCAAGTTAATCAAGTAATTATCATAAATATTCACTTAATATTTATACTCTGTAAAATGTTAGCAAATACATATGGAAATAATTATAACTTAGTCTCTAGCCCTATATGTTCTTTATGAACAAATAGATAGAAAGATAGATGATAGGTAGCTAATGATACACCCCAATAACCTAACATTATAGTAAGATTTTAGTGAACTCTATGAAGGACAAGATAGTCTACATAATTTATATATAAATTCACTACTATCATTTATATTCTGGTGTTTCCTGATGTCAAGCAGAGTTTTCCCATCCATATTGGATAGTGGTAATCAATTAAGATTAAGTATACTAGCATCAAACATCGATGATAATAACAGGCTTCATTGACTTAACAAGCTGCAGTCCAAAGTGCTTAGCAATCATTAGAAACTCCAAACATCCTGTAATTAGAAATGCAGATGCACACAAACAGAAACAGGTGTGTCACCTGAGAAACATTGATGCACGACAAGGCCATCCTCTGATATATATGCAGCTGGAGCTATGTGTACTCCTTGGTTGATGGCTTAGTCCCTGGGAGCTCTGGGAGTTGAGAGTCTGGTTGGTTGATATTGTTGTTTTTCATATGGGGTTGCAAACCTCTTCAACTCCTTCATTCCTTTCTATAACTCCTCTATTGGGGACCCCGTGATCAGTCCAATGGTTGGCTGTAAGCATTCGCCTCTGTATTTGTAAGGCTCTGGCAGGGTCTCTCAGGAGACAGCCATATCAGGCTCCTGTCAGCAAGCACTTCTTGGCACCCACAATAGTGTCTGTGTTTGGTAACTGAATATGGGATAGATCCCCAGATGGGACAGTCTCTGGGTAGCCTTTCCTTCAGTCTATGAGGTTGGGAGACTTTCAATGACTGCTTCTATTTCCTTAAGCGTTGTGGGACTGTTTAGATGATTTATCTGATCCTGATTTAAATTTGGTACTTGGTATCTGTCTAAAAATGTCATCCATTTCATCTAGACTTTCCAGTTTTGTTGAGTATAGGATTTCATATTTTTTTTTAATTTCTTCAGTTTCTGTTGTTAAGTCTCCATTTTCATTTCTGATTTTGTTAATTTCGATATTGTCTCTGTGCCCTCTGGTTAGTCTGGCTAAAGGTTTATCTATCTTGCGGATTTTTCTCAAAGAACTGACTCCTGGTTTTGTTGATTCTTTGTATAGTTCTCTTTGTTTCTACTTGTTTGATTTCAGCCCCGAGTTTGATTATTTCCTGCTGTCTACTGCTCTTGGGTGAATTTGCTTCCTTTCGTTCTAGAGCTTCTAGGTGTCCTGTCAGGCTGCTAGTGTATGCTCTCTCTAGTTTCTTTTTGGGGGCACTCAGGGCTATAAATTTTCCTCTTAAGACTGCTTTTATTGTGTCCCATAAGTTTGGGTATGTTGTGCCTTCTTTTACATTAAATTCTAAAAAGTCTTAAATTTCTTTTTTTATTTCTTTCCTGACAAAGTTATGGTTGGATAGATAGTTGTTCAGCTTTCATGTGTATATTAGCTTCCTGTTGTTTTTGTTGTTGAAGACAAGCCTTAGTCTGTGGTAATTAGACAGGATGCATGGGATCCAGTAATGCACCTATCCACCTAAGGTCACTTGATCATTGACAAAGGAGCCAAACTCATCCAGTAGAAAAAGACAGCATTTTCAACAAATGGTGCTAGTTCAACTGGCAGTCAGCATGTAGAAGAATGTAAATTGACCTATTCTTATCTCTTTGTACAAAGCTCAAGTCCAAATGGATCAAGGACTTCCACATAAATCCAGATATGATGAATCTAATAGAAGTGGGAAAGAACGTTGAACACATTGGTTCCTGAACAGAACACCAATGCCTTATGCTCTAAGATCAAGAATTGACAAATTAGACCTCATAAAATTGAAAAGCTTCTGTAGGGTGAAGGATACTGTCAATAGAACAAGATGGCAATCCATAGATTGGGAAAAGATCTTTACCCACTTCACATCTGATAGAGGGCTAATATCCAAAACATAAAAGAACTCAAAAAGTTAGACTTCAGAGAGCCAAATAATCCTATTAAAAATGGGGTACAGAGCTAAACAGAGAATTCTCAACTGAAAACTCTCAAATGGCTAAGAAGCACTTAAAGAAATGTTCAACATCCTTAGTCATCAGGGAGATGCAAATCTAAATAACCCTGAGATTCACACCAGTCAGAATGACTAAGATTAAAAAATTCAGGTAACTACAGACGCTGGCGAGGATGTGGAGAAAGAGGAACAATTCTCCATTGCTGGTGGGATTGCAGCACTCTGGAAATCAGTTTGGCAGTTCCTCAGAAAATTAAACATAGTTTTACCAGAAGATCCAGCAATACCACTCCTGGGTATATACCCAGATGATGCTCCAACTTGTAATAAGGACACACTAGGAACAGTAGGGTGCTGAGGCAGAAGTGGGTGGGCAGGTTGGGGAGCACCCTCATAGAGTCAGGGTAAGGGAGGAGGGGATAGGGGCTTGTGAAGGGGATACTGGGAAGGGAGATAACATTTGGCTTTTTTTTTCCTCCAGAGCTGAAGACCAAACCCAGGGCTTTGTGCTTGCTAGGCAAGCACTCTACCACTGAGCTAAATCCCCAACCCTTTTTATTTTGTCTTTTTTTTTTTGAAATAACATTTGAAATGTAAATAAATAAAATAAACAATAAAAATGAAAAAAAAAACTGTACCAAACTTTTGAAACAGTACAGTCTTTGGAAATACCAATTTATTGTTGTTAATTTAGCCTTTAAGTAAATTGGGTTTCTCAGTGACATCTCTAAAAACTGAGTTTTTCTTCCAGAGAATTAAATAATCCATTTGTACCTTATTTCATGTAGTGTAATGGCCCTGAAACACTCAGTGTACATCACTACTGGCTATTTGAAAGACACTTGGGGAAATCACTGCTTGCAAGAAGCCATTAATATGTTTCTTTTTTTTTTTTTTTCATGTGGCTGACTCACTTTTGAGCTATGATGTCACTTGAATTTAGACTTTTGTCAAATCCCTAGTTCTTATCAGATTAACTTGAAGTAGGTTACGAAATTATTCTAGAGACTGTCACACCCCTCAGGACTTATTCAAGATAGTATGAAACTATCAGGAAAAATTAAGGTATCAAATTTATCTTCATGATCAAATCACCCCCAAATATTATAAACAAGTATAAGGCTATGTGCTACTCCTGGTCACCCCAGAAGGAAGTACAGACTTTTGCAAGCAGACAGGGCCATGTGACCAGGGAGTTACATGAGAAGTTAAAAAGTTAGCATATGAAGTTAACAAGGGACTGTTGCTGACAATCATGATTACAGCCAGGATCGGACTACAAAAAGGTCTTTTTAGCTATGCTAAGCAATTTGTAATGCATTTTTAAGCAGTGAGAACATAAGGAATGTTGGTTCAAGAGAAGACACATGGTTTCAGAGCCCCTGTCAAAGGTCTGAAAAGGTTAGTCTGCAGAGGATTTCTTATGAACTTTGGACTTCGAAGAGTTTGGATCTGTGGGAAACAATCAGAATACAGTGAGAATAACCATCCCTCTGTGTCTGCCTGCTGCCTTGTCTAGTGTCCACAGCTGAATGTTACAGGATAAGTTCATGTGGCATTTTTCTTGAGGAAAAGGCAATGGACACAGTGTCACTAAGCATCTGTACTGGAGTTGGCATGTACTTCTGAGATGGGTACACTAAATTTCATGTAATACTTGACTGTCTTAGTTTTGAGTTTTTCTTAACACTTCAGTTTTCTTGACAGTCTGCTTTTCAGTAGATTATAGAATATTTCACGTGATTTCACAGCAGAATGGGAATATGGAAGCAAAGCTGGAGGCACATGTGGCTAATGAGATCTAACTTTAAACTACCCGGAAATGGACTGTCAAGGAAGAATACACTCTATTAAACATAACAAGTTAGATCTTCAAATGCATGTATGAATGAGTGTATATACACAAGTGCCAATGGCAGGTGCGGAGCAGAGCCTAGGAATTCACAGCTGTTCTGCCTTCCCATAACTATTGCAAGGACAACACAGTATTCAGTGATGAGCACTTCCATCTGGGAAGCAGTACTGCTCTTTGCATGCCTATAACACTCGCTCATATCCCTAATCCATTGTTTCTAATCCAAATGGTTTGCTACCAGTGCAATTCACTAAGGGTGGCAGAGTAAACAGATGCACAGAAGGCACTCTTGCTGGGTGCTATATGCACAGAATTAGATATTTAACTGTATTTAAAATAAAATAGAGAAAAAAGAAAAAGCACATCTAATCAGGTTTTTGTTTGTTTGTTTGTTTTTGTCTATGGATTTACAGTAATGGTGATATCACTTTCCTACCGAGAAAATGCCTGTAATAAATCTCTAACTCAGTCCTCAAGAGCTTCAGGTTGTGTTCAGGATAGAGAATAAACAAGGCTTTTCTCTTCATATATCAGTGAGACTTTCTCCTTTGCATAGCTCTGGCCTTGTCATACAGTTCATAGAAAAGCAAAGGCCTGTGACTAAACTGTTTCCAACACAGCTATGTTTTATGATGTTTTGATGACCATATTTAAAATATACCAGTAGCTCTTTTGTTATCTGAAGTTAAAGTATTCTTATTGTAATCATAAATTTGGAGTTTAATTCTTGTTCCTTTGAAGAATAAAGTCCTAGAGACAAAGAAACCAGTTGTAGCATAACATAAAGGCTGGTACCTGTTCTGTCTGGAGAATAGTTTATGCTAACTACATTTTCAGGTTAAAATGAGAGTATTAAGCATGAAGCAAACAGATATAAAAGACTAAGTACTAAAGATCACTATGTACTTACTCCAGAGACTCAAAAGGTCTCTGTAGCCCAGCTGTCCTAGAGCTGTCTCCTCATTGATGGTTATTTTTACCCAGAATGTCCCAAGCTTGTCCACAACTCAGGGTTGTCTGTCAAGCCAAGGAAGTAGGAAGTGTGAACTTACACATTCAAACCTGAAACAAACTATCTTGAGTTCTTTTTCAGATACTAGCAATTAAGAGAGATGGATAAATAGTCTGTTCAGAAAGAGGCGGGATCTGCTACCAGCTCTGCTGCTGATCCACTGTGGCTTTGAGAAAGGCATTAACTCCATTGTTTCCTGGGGTATAAAAGCAAGAAGTGGAAGGATGTGAGATCCCTGTCATCCAAAGAAGTTAGTATTTTACACTGAAAAGGTTTGCCTAAATCATTGTATGGTTTCTACTCAACTACATTCTTATACGTAAACCCAGGCAACTCTAGTCCTAGTCCATCCCTCTCTCTTTAACCTTTATTCTCTTTCCTCGCTCCCTTCAAAACTGAGTTGTATTGCTGCTCTTTGAAGCCACCAGGTTGTATTGAAAGTGCTGAGTTTTAGTAGGGTTCCTGTGTTCCCTAAGCATTTGTCTTATCTCTGGGAAACAGCTGGCTGACAACAGTAGCATAGGGTATTGATGAGCCTTCCACATATTTTGAAGTATGTCCCTATCTGTCAGGAGCATTTGCCTCACATATTCCTCACATTTTACATCAATGGTATTAACTGGAGTTCTTAAGGTTCATTTGTCATCAGAAAGAGCACTTTTTATTTTACATTTTTATTATACAGCAAGTTTGAGACGTATGTTGTTACTTATCATTAAATAAATGTAGATTAGTTGGGCAAGAATATCGAGTACACTTCATATGAATTCACCAGAGTTTTGTTTTTCAACTGTGATAACTTTGTTTTAATAATCTCTGATATGTCAGGTAAAAAATACTTTCTGCAAATCTCTTCTGATAGGTGAACTCAGTGTTTTATGATGTTTTGATGACCATATTTAAAATATACCAGTAGCTCTTTTGTTATCTGAAGTTAAAGTATTCTTATTATAATCATAAATTTGGAGTTTAATTCTTGTTCCTTTGAAGAATGAAGTCCTAGAGACAAAGAAACCAGTTGTAGCATAACATAAAGTCTGGTACCTGTTCTGTCTGGAGAATAGTTTATGCTAACTACATCTTCAGGTTCAAATGAGAGTATTAAGCATGTAGCAAACAGATATAAAAGAGTAAGTAGTAAAGATCAGAGACTTGATGTCATTAATCAGATATTTACAGCATCTAGTAGAAATGACTATTGAATAATTCCAACTGTCAGAATAAACAAAAGTAACATCATCAAACTGAGTGTTTCTATGATCCAGTGGAAACGCTTAGGAAGTTCCACTGAGTGAGGCAACAGTCTAGAATTCTGTATTGAAACTCTGGTCTGAAGCAGCACATTCTCCCTGAATGAGGCTTCCAAATATATATATTCAGATACAAAGCATCGTATTGTGCTCTTGCATCCTGCAGAAATAAATGGGGAAAGCTATCTTAAACAATCATGTTAAGGCTCCAAACTAGGAGATTTCCAGGAGAGCAAAGGTCTCATTTCAGATAAGCTTCTGGATTCACGCTCTGAACCACCATAAGGATTTTATTGTTATGTGATATATAAGTAATGACATTTAAATAGTAACGACCTCAGAAGGAAATTATTTACCTTCTAATCATTCTTAAGGGCAAATATTTTAGTATTTTATTACTGTAACTATTTACTATCCCTTTCTCCTGATCACTCATGACCAGCCTGCAGAAGTAAAAGGATTCTTAAAAATATAAATATCCTGAACTGAGGCATGGACGATTTTCTTCTCAGAATAAATTCTCAAAAATACAAACAGCAAATGACAGTTCACAGACATAGTGACTATTATATAGCATTTTCTTGAGAATTATTCATGCCAAGTGCCTGTAGGTACTTAATAGTTGGATGAATTTGTGATCAGAATTTGGTAGATTATTTTTTAAATAAAAATCTCGTAAATAATAGTGAAAGTACAAAGTTCCTCAAATATTGGCTATTAATGGCAATTACTACTTTCTACAATATAATGATGACTATAAAACTATATAACCATATAATAATCTACACATTTATATCCTGTTGCAAAGATGTTGAGTCATACCTAGTTTACTTTTTTTGTGATTTTTCAATACTTTAATATTCACTCTAAATCCTGTGATTGGGAGGAACTTTTCCTTTTTCTTCCCTATCTCCTCTTTTCAGACACTAGCTAAACACCAAACATTCTTTCTACGATCTGAGACTTCTCAGTCTGTGTCTGAAGGTACTTTCCCCATTCTTGCCTGTACCTGCTTTTTACCATGTGTCTGCTTGCTGACCTCAATTCCTGAATGTCTGCTGAATTCAAAAGGCAATTCAAATTGATCTCTTCCTCTTTTCTCATATCTTACTTCCACCAAATGCTGAGATTCATAGTTTTCTTACGGGCTATTTCTTTTAAACTCTAATAAAACTATAAGCTAGCTTTCCAATATTAGAGTTATTTTGGTAAGAGCTACAGTGTTATCCCATTCTTGGTTGTTTTTAAAATCCATTTTGTGTTTATAAACTTGGTTATTATTTTTCTTGCCATAGCTTTCATTCCATTTATCTACTTTTCCACATTTATTGAATCCTTAGAATTATTTATGCATTTTGTAAATTTGGTTAGTAATTAGACATTCATTTTCTTATGCTTCTTCAGTTCTTTACAATTATCTTCATTACATCTCAGAGAAGCATATATGCATTGTTAAATCTTGAGTAATAATCAGCTCCTTTTCTGATAAGTCCAAAAATGATATGCTATAGTCATATGTATTTTTGGTTTTGAATGAGTGAGTTTATTAATTATAAAGCAAGCTATAGCTAAAGAATGAATAATGAGTAGATAGATAATTAATCTATGTAGATGGATAGATGATAGATAGATTGATGATGGATAGAAAGATAGATGAAAGACTTGGATAGATAAGTATAGACAGATGTAAACAGATGATAGATATATTGATATACAGATGGTAGATTAGATTTTTAATAATGATAGATATAGACAGATACATAGAGATGATCAGAATAAATAGATGACAAATTAAGTAGGTAGATAGATAGATTAGAGAGATAGATAGAAGAAGATTATAAACAGATACCAAACATCATCAAACCAGACAATTAAAACATTCAGCAGAAGTTGACTATGGAAGCCATTTTAAAGCATTCATCTATAGTTCACAACATAGAGGTTTCCAGGAAGAACCATAATGTCCCCTCACGTGTGGCTTGTCAGTAAAGTAATAACATAAAATCAGGAGCTTACATGCAGCAGAAACCACAGGAGCCCCATCAGAGCAGCCAGCTATTTCCCATCAAGAGTTTTTGAGTATGCTGGTGTTCCCTTTGTTGCTGATGATGTCCAAAACAAAACGTCTGGGGAAGTTAAGGCAGTAAGCAGGAATTGCCAAGTCAGATTTCTCTTCATGCCTGAACATCTCCTGGCTAAGATTGTATCTTCTCTTTCTCAAACCCTTTGATATCGTGGAGCATGGCTTACTGTCTGGCTGTTCACACTGATTCAATGTGTTTACCCTTGTATTAATATCTTGCTGTTTTCTTCCACTTCTCACAGAGTTTGAGGTAAGAAGCTGGTCCCCAGACAAGAAGGCTTGCCCAGAGGACACCTTGAGATAAACATGCTTAATTCTGAAATGGTGGCATAGTGGGGTGAGAGGAAACTTTTCATGCTATTTCCAAAGGCAGTCAGTCTATAAGTGAGTTTAAACACTACTTTACAACTCATTGATATTAAGAACATTAAAACTTCCCTGCTCCTGAGTTACTTTTACATTTTTAAGTTGATTTATCTCACCTCCTTTTATTGGTGTTAGATTGTGTGTTCATGAATTTTACTGTTTCTCCATAACATATTTGGCCTCCCCAATATGACATTTTTTTATGTAATTCTAATAAATTCACTTTGTTATAGTTTATAGCTTCAGTACCTTTTCTGAGTCTTTCTATCTTCAAAGATATTTACTAAAAGGGGCTGATATTTGGTCAGGATGCACCATGTCCAAGCACATAGGAGATTTATTTTATCCTGAAGGACAAAGAGCAGGTAATGAGGAACAAAGACAGCAGATAGTGGACTAGGGAGAAGGGAGAAAAAACAAGGGAGAGAGAGAAGGCATTTATCTGGAGGGGGCATGAGGGGGCAGGAGGGAGGGAACAAATTGGATAAAGAGGAGGCAGATGTGACACATTGACAAAAGACAACTTATGAAGGTAAATGAGGAAACCCAGTGTTAGAATGAGGTATTTAATTTTAATTTGGTATGGTAATTAGGTGAGCGAAAGGGACTTTTGTTTTCTGGATCTCAACTTTGGTAGTTAGCCTCAGCAGGAGGAAGTGGCCAAAAAAGGGGAAGAGACCTTGGTGACTAGCGTTAGGAATGTAATCTAATGAGTTTTATCAAGGCACGGGGAATGGGGAGAAGAGCAAGGCTTGCCAAAGCCAATTTGCCATGCTTGGGCTGGCTATAGTCCCTTCACTTACAATGTTGAAATATCTAGTTATGGCTGCTCAAAATTCCCCATCACACAGTTATCATACCTGTGTCATCCTGATGTGTACTGTCTGATAGTTAGATGCTGTTAGTTAAATCAAGTATTTTTTTCTAAAGTCCTAGGGTTTTCAAATGATGAGTATATATATGGGACCTTATTGTACCTTCTGTTTTAGTTGGTCTCCTCCTCAATTATCTGAGAGCAAATGGATAGATCCTCATTCTACAGCTGGCAACTCAAGCTCCACTGGAAGTGAGAGGAATGAGGGTTGTTTTTACTACTGAGTTGTTGAGACTTAGGACTTCTTATTAGAATCCGTAGGGTATTTTCAAGCCTGAAAGAACCTATGGGCTAAGAACCAGCTAGTGCCCTTGCCTGTGTTCCTACACACAAGGAGATGCATGACTAAAATAAAAACAGAGACGCATATCAGAGGACAATAATTGTTAGCACAAGATATTGTCATAATTATTATTATTAGTGTTATTATTATAATTACTATAAAACTTCTACCAAGGTATCTTTGAATAGCTTCCTGTAACTCTAGCCCCAGTAAAAATTTATCCTATCCCGTTTTCATAACAGATTTGTTATTTCTGTGCTATTGTTCCTACGATATCAACTTACTACATGTTGCTTAATATTTCACATCAGAACCATGTAATTTATTAAGCATTAAAAAATTAGCTCACTTCCTGTAGAAAGATGAATATAATTTGACAATGTAGACAGTGAAACAGATCTCAGAAATTATATTACATTATTATATTATATTATATTATATTATATTATATTATATTATATTATAGAGACATATTGGCTTCACAGAGAATAATTTGATATCTGGGTTTATACATTAAGATTCATCCTTCATTATCAAGAGACATTCATCTCCCTTTGGTTCCCTGTTGTCCCTTTTATCACTGTTTATAGAAGAATTTCAGGGCTGGTTTGGCAGCTGAAAGAGTCTTTCAAAGAAATGCTACTCTATTTATCTAACTTGAAAGACATGAAAAGTGAAGCTACACTTTCAATGCTTTTAGAGCTCAAGGTGTCTTATGGGATTCAGCCCCTTCCTGTGAGATGGAAGAGATTACCATTTTCTCTTCTAACATCTACATCCTAGAGAGATCACTTCAAATACTTAGCAGTGTAAATGGCTTGATATAAGCTAGATAAACTATTTAAATGTTGGTCATACAAATGACTTGATTTCTGAGCCCACCTATAAATGACAAATTCCTTCATAAAAACTTCCATATGGTAGTCAGTCAATAGGTTTATGGGCATAATTCCTTTTTGTAATTAGAAACGATTGACTATGGAGCAATGCTGAAACTAGTATTAACTTTCTATAAATAAAATGTTGGAGTTTTAAATTAAATTTTGCTTTTGTTCTGTTTGTGTTTTTTAGCAGAGTAACTCATGTGTTCTAGGCAAGCTCCAACTTCATAAGTAGGCGAAGAGGACTGCAAACTTGTGTTCCTCCTGTCTAACCCTCCTGACTGTTCAGATAATGGGCACTTTGTGTAGATTTTGTGGTGCCAGGAATCTAATTTCAGTGCTTTGTGTTTCCCAGACTGTGAGCTTAAAATTGAAGGTGCATCCTCAAGCCAGATACAGACTTCTGACTTTAGTCAATTTACTGAACTTCAATCAGGTTTGTTTCCTACGATGCTAGATAAGAGCATATCACAGTTTATAGTTTGCATAATTAGGAAGAGCCTGCCCTTGGGGAAGAATGACCTGAAGCAGTATTGATTCTCAAGATCAACATTTAGTGAAAACAAAAGAAACAAGTGTTGCAAGAAAACGATGTACAGAACTTTCAAGGCACATCCAGATCAACTGAGAAAGAGCAGTGCCCATTCAAGGACTGCACTCTGCCTTCTGCATAGTACCCTGTGGTTCGGAGTTCCATCTTGCTGCTGGGTTGCGTAAACTCCACTGGGCACAAAACACAGTGCTAGGCAATGAATGTAGCCTAAAATGGGTGCCCCAGCTTGGGTAAGAAATGAGGCAGGGTGAAACTGAGGAGACAGGAGTTCCCAAACTCCCAAGCATTCAGTTGCTGCTGGAAACTGCATGGAGTCAGAACCTGTTTGTTTGCAATGAGGACCAGGGGGAGGGGTATCTCTGACTTAGTTCAGGGGTGAGTGTTAAGTGTATGGAAGTGCAGAGAGGCCTTCAGCAGAAGACTTAGGCAGCTCAGTTCTATATGATGAAAGCTTCCCCCATGATGGTTCGTGATGAGAAAGTCCTTGCTTCTCCATATTGTTATTCATTGTTCCTCATGGAAAATGGTGCAGACAACTTACTCAGCGTGGACTAGAGATTAAATACCTTTTGCAGAAAGGAATGTCTGGGAAAGGAAGTTTGTTGGTGCCCTTGGGGTGGCCCATCTGGATACCTCATTGGCATGGTCACTATGCTATGTGACAAGTGATCACAATTTTCATGTGGGTTGCTGTTGTCATATGCTCCAGAACAGAAACTGGGTTGGAAGCAGATGAAATGCCTACCAGTATCAGATATGAGAATACTGGGTTTTCTGAATCCATTCCACCTTCCCAGTTTTTGTCTGGCGACATAGTTCCACTTGCCCCAAAGTACCCTACCTCAAATCAGGCTAAGAGTCAATGGTCTGAGACTTGAAGTGGGATCAAGCAGTACATGCTATGCTCTTTTGCAGCAACTTAATGATTTTACCCCAGATTGGAAACTTCTGGTTTCTTTGGATGTTTTTGCTGGGGCATACAGCTGAAAGGATGTTTGCTATACCAGATACATAAAAGGGCATATGAGAAAGGAATATAAATATAAAATATGAGAAATGGATTTAAATATAAATACAAAAACAGACAATGGGAGACCAAGCATTGGTTTGCTTTGCCCCACCTCACTATTCTTTGCTAACAACACTCATATATTGGTTTGCCTTACATTGCATTGCTCAGCTTGGCTTCTGGTGACATCATAGAGAAAAATTCA
The DNA here is from genome assembly GCF_000001635.26 of Mus musculus. Taxonomy (NCBI): domain Eukaryota; kingdom Metazoa; phylum Chordata; class Mammalia; order Rodentia; family Muridae; genus Mus; species Mus musculus. The sequence goes on from NC_000084.6 coordinate 86,539,698, forward strand.
CCAAAAAACTTCTCATGAGATTCTTGAGGCTTATTGCCATGCTAAGTCTGTTTGGTAAGACTTGTGGTTTCTTTGGGATTGAACTGCAGCTGTTGGTTCATGTGCGGTGTCTGCCTGCTGAGAGGAATGGTCTGCAGCTGCTGATTCATATTTAGTGTTTGCTACAGGACTGAGCTGTTGATATCCTGACAATGAAGACTGGACTCACCCCCAAGGAAATATTTCTAGACAGGGCTAATCCACTCATGTCCTAATACCTTTTCTTTTTCACTCCCTCTGGAGGGTGGGCAGCTAAAGTGAGGTTCAACCTTTATTAAAGTAGGTTGGAAAATGTATACCGACATTACCCTCTTTCTTTTAATTACCCAGAAAATAGAGACTATCCTCCTCTGGACATTTAATTGTGGTGAAAAGTAATAATGACCAAATATCCTGAAATATTTAGGATTATCAGATTCTTTTTAAATATTGTTTCAAATCAAAGGCAGACAATAGAAAAATACTGATAAGATCTGACATTGTTTTCTTATAAAACCACACTGGACTCAGGACACAGAACCCAGCACTAACAATGTACATAAAATGCTGCTTTTAAAAACATCATTGCCTGGTGTCCTTTTTCAATTCTTGAAGAAGTATAAGAGAGACATCTACTGGGGAGAATGAAGCATGTTTTATTATCAGATGAACTTGTACTTCCAGTAAAATACTATATTGTATTTACTGTGGTCTTTGAGTTTACATCATAGACTTCAGGGCAGAATGTGACTATAGTTACAACGCTTTGTTTTTAAAATTGTGTGGCAGCACAAAGGCAGTTGTCAGAAGCCTAAATTTTATGTAAAAGCTAAATGCAAAAGCACTTCCTAAGTGAAAAGAGGATCAATTATCTAAATGATGGCAAAGAAAGAGAAGTCAGTAGGCTAGGCCAACAGTGGAGCCATATTCAAAGTAGAACAGAAAGCATGGGACTTTCTCTACGGATTGGAGCATCTGTGGTTGAATAATTCTAAAAGATTTGAGAATTAGCGTAAATTTTGCAGACCTGTCCCAAGTATGCTGCAAGCCCTATTTTATATGAAAACACTTGGGATCACCCTGGATGCAGCCTGAATTGATCTTGTAAGTATGAGCAAGAAAGTGTAATTAACATACACATAAGGGTACTGGTTTTTTTTCCTCCTTACATAATTTCAATCAACTTGTGAAAAATACAAATAGACATATCCTCTAACATATTTAGAACCAATGCTCTACTTAGAAGTACAATAAAGTTCCTTTGTGATAATATGTCTGAGATGATGCTAGTTGTTCCTATATTCTGAATTTTCAAAATGAAATTTATGTAAACGCAAAATATCAGTGAAGATAAGGTATATGAGTCCTTAAAATATATAGACCTGTGTATCTACAAAGTGACTTTAATGTGCAGTCTGTACAGTGCAAGGTATAAATGCAGGGTCTTTGAGATACAATATAACTACAGTGTATTTGATATTGATAATGTCTCTATGCAAGGTAAGGTGTCTCTGAAAGTGCAACATATTTATGCCATATAACATATCTGTCTTAGTTACTTTCTTGTTCCTGGAATAAAATGACTTGGAATGAAACCCTTAAAGGACAGTGGGGTGGTTATTTTGGTTTTAGTTAAAAGAGAATTCCATCCATCCTGGTGAGGCAGCAAAGGCAGCAAAGGCATGGAGGTAGGAGCAGGAGACTGGCTGGTCACATGGGCGGCTCTCAGGAAGAAATGAGTGAACAGAAAGTAGGACTGGGCTATCCAACTTTGTGGTCTGTTTTCAGTGACCCATTTCAGCAGTGAATCGTCACCTTCTAAGTGCTGTACAAACTACCAAACAGGAGGAGCAAGTATTCAAATATGTAGGACTGTATGGGACCTTTCTCCTCCACATACTCATTAATGACTTGAAATTTACACTCAAGACTTATATACCCGTCGTTAAATATCAGAGAGAACTACTGGCATCCAGGGTTGGTAATGCTAGACCACTTATCTCACATGCAGCTTTGATTTACATGAGGAATGGATATTAGAGTTGAACAGAACATGTGGGACTTAAGAGAAGAAGCAAGAAGACCAAAGGGAAACAGAATAGTTGTGTTGCAAATATCTTGTACATAAGACAGCAGCACAGTAGACCTCTGGGAACATCTAACACAGATTGAACTAATAAAACAGATTCTAGATTGAGAATAACTATGTCGTCGATATTGTCCATTTGTTCCTCCCATACTTAGAGATGACAATCCCTCATTGCAAGGGAAGACTTAATCAGGTGTATTTTAAAGAAAGGTGATAGAGCAGCTAAGCCCTCTGTAGTTCAATCTATTCTAGAGGACAAAGAGCTTAGATAAAGTATAGCCACACATGGAGGCTTTAGATTCATTTTTATGTGAAAGACAATAGAAATTATACAAGGTACAGAGGGAATTGCTCATATCTGAAATACAGCAATTTCTGAATTAGCAATTCAAACACAGGGAATTTTTGTTTAAATAAACCTTTCCTAATATCTACTGTTACTGAAAACTCCCACAAGTTACAGCATCACACCACCTGTCTTCTTCATAAGTCCAATTCAGACTACACTTTACAATAGGTTTGTGAGAATTTCCAGAGTGCAAATGAATAACAGGTAACAATTATTAAGGTTGAGCTCTCATTCTCTGCACGTTTTCTTCTTAATGTTTTCTTTCTTCTCTGTGTACATGCTCAATCAATCTACACAGCTCTAATATCAGTGTTTCTATCTATCCTGCTGGTTTTCTTTTCCCAAAATACCAATCAATCTCTATTAACCCATTTTAGAAATAATGATGTTGCCCTTAGAAATCTTAAATCTACTTTTATGCAGTGATCCAAAATATAAATGCTCCTAAGCCTTAAACAAAATGTATTTTCACAATATGGTTGTAGGTACTGAAAAACAAACTGGTTCTATGACTAGGAGGCAAATTATTATGCAGTTCACATGGGTTATAGTTATGTTTTTAACAAAATAATAATATTAACTAATGTGTAAAAATTATGGATTGTTTTCTTCTGGCCTCTACAGGCATGTGTTAAGACACACACAGATACACACACACACACACACACACACACACACACACACACACACACATTGAAAAATAAAATAAATAATTTTGCAATTAAAATGATGAATACCTACTAAAGGTATTTAAAAGGAAATGCTTTAAATTTGTTCAAAAGACAATAGATCCTTAGACACACCAATAGGCAAGTAAAATGGCTAAAATTAATTGCTGACTAATGTAAAATTTGCCACAATCCAAGGTCATGTACTTTAATGTTAGGAATCATGTTTTCCAAATATTAAAAATCAATCAAACCTCCACTGGACACATCTATGTATATGGGAGGAGACTGGGCCACTATCAGCTTTCTGTACTATTGGAAATCATTACCTCACTCAAAATCATTGAAAAGCATAGATGATTCTAAGCATTTTCTGAGTAACACTTTGATCTTCAATGAAATTACAAGCAGGAACATTATGATCAATTTTAATTTTATATATTTTTGTCTTTCAGTATTCTACTTCTATCTGATTATCACAGTGTCAAAATTTTACCCTGAGTCATACACATATACTATGTTTGTTTTAGGCTGTTTTCTACTGGCTTTGATCTACACTCTGTGCCTTCGGTTTCTTTGTCCTCTAGCTGTGAGATGAACCCCACTTTTACGCCAGGTATTCTTAGGGGTTTCTATTATTTAAGGTTTTGATTCTGAGGCCCCAGCTGAAGGTTATGACTGGGGAGAACGTGACTTTTTGTTCAGGCAACTTATACTCACAATTCAATTCCTGAAGGATTTCAGAATTGGTAGCTTCCATTTTTAGCTATCTTTTGGACAGAGATTACCCACATTTCCTTGCTTTGTGTGATACCTCAACATACAACTTCTTCCCTGACTGCATGAGCCAAAATAAGCAAAGGAATCTACCTGCTCCTGTGAATACGACCATGACTTACAATGAATCCATAGAGGCAAAACTGCATTGCCTTCCATGCCTCCTGTGGGACATGGGTCAGCTAACATAAGCATTTGCATTACCAGAGACAGTGCAGTGGGCTTGACTCTATATGAAGGTATAGCAAAAGAGCTAGTTAATTGTGATAGACTTTGATTTGAAGATGTATTCCATATAACACTAACCAATTAACATCTTAGAATTTCGTGAAGTATGGTGGTCTTCCTAAGAGATATTACACTGGATTTTACAAAACATTAGTTGCCTCTTTGCCTCCTCTCTAACAAGCCCCTGGGTCTGCCAGTAACAGTTCTTTTGAGTACTGACTTCCTCTTTGCTCCAGAACCTCGCTTTTCCAAACTGACTTTCATTACTGTTCCTAAGGCTGAGGCTTTAGTACAGGAGATATGCATCAGGCTTTAAGAGGGTGAACGTACCTTGTAAAAGACCTGCATTTATTTTTACAAACCACTCACATTGGATGGCTTAAGATAACTACCTGTAACTCCAGCTTCAGGTGAACTGACACCCTGCTCTGTACTCTATAGGTACACACACACACACACACACACACACACACACACGCACACTGAAAATATAATAAATCTTAGAGAGTAGAATGAGGCCATGAGAGCCAAGAGTGTGCTTCTGTACTTACATGCAAAATGTGAGGTCAAATATAATTTAGCAACAGTTGTCTTAAATATAAAACTCCAAAAAAGGTCTCTGTTGAACAAATAACCTGTTGTACTCAAGTCTCAGTGAAAAGAATAGCTACCACTAAAGCTATATAAGTCATGAAAATCCCACAAAACGTTTGGGGAAACAGTAAGCTTTTTCAAGTCCTTAGAATCTGTTGAGTATAGACAGCATCCAAATGCTTAATTTCTAGTTGTAAGACCAGGATCTAATAAATAGGCTTAGTCTTACAGATCATGAATTGAAAGGGAATGCTATAAAATAAATTGAAAGTTTGTTTCCATGCATAGTATCATAAAACGCTACACATAACTTCACTATATATGTAGCAATGCCCTTCTATGTAATTAATGTTCATTCATTGACCCTTGTCAGATATCTGCATTGATATAGAATACTTATTGCTTGACTAAGAAAAGACTGTGTCTTGGCAGCTGCTGGCACGGTTCCACACAGGTTCAACAATGAAGCTTAGGGCTTTTGATTTTTTTTGAATGCTCATGTCTTAAAACACCTGCTACATTGTCCCAAGTATCTGTCTCTATCTTTTCCTGTTGTCTGGTAGTTCCAAGATGCTTCAGAATAAAATCAAGAAGATTTCATGTGGAGACTGTGTATGGCTGTATCTAATTTGTTGCTAGAACAAGTGGTACTAAAATGGGAGAGGATGCATTGGTGACTTACTGTACTCAATAATTCACAGGCAATATTAGTATTAGAGGGCAGTGTGCTGACATTTAGGAAAGCAACATCAATACCATATCTCTGAAGGCCTATCACTTCCCTTGTCAGGGGTATTGGCTGTGTTTTCCAGTGAGGTATATAAACCTTTCAGTAGAGCAGGCATCAAAATCAAAAGTGTAGTTGGTTACCACTATTGCACCAGTGGTCACATCTTGTCTGGTAGGTAGTGTTCTTTCTTGCATAGTTCAGTTCTAAATGACATCAAAAATGTCTTTTCTCCATTAGCCTGAATAGCATCTTCTATCACTATGAAAGTTCATCAGCTTTAGGATTGGCAAAAACTGTTTTTCTCAATCTGTTGGTGGACTTTTTGTCTTATTGACAGTATCTTTTGCCATATAGAAGCTTTGCAATTTTATGAGGTCCCATTTGTTGATTCTGTGTCGATTGGCACACGCCATTGCTGTTATGTTTAGGAATTTTTCCCCTGTGCCCATATCTTTGAGGGTTTTCCCCACTTTCTCCTCTATAAATTTCAGTGTCTCTGGTTTTATGTGGAGTTCTTTGATCCACTTAGACTTGAGCTTTGTACAAGGAGATAAGAATGGATCAATTCGAATTTTTCTACATGATAACCTCCAGTTGTGCCAGCACCATTTGTTGAAAATGCTGTCTTTTTTCCACTGGATGGTTTTAGCTCCCTTGTCAAAGATCAAGTGACCATAGGTGTGTGGGTTCATTTCTGGGTATTCATTTCTATTCCATTTTTCTATCTGTCTTTCTCTGTACCAGTACCATGCAGTTTTTAACAAAATTGCTTTGTATTACAGCTTGAAGTCAGGCATGGTGATTCCCCCAGAGGTTCTTTTATTGTTGAGAAAATTTTTTGCTATCCTAGGTTTTTTTGTTATTCCAGATGAATTTGCAAATTGGCCTTTCTAACTCAGTGAAGAATTGAGTTGGAATTTTGATGGGAATTGCATTGAATCATGTCTCTAGGTGCATATGTACCAGAAGATGGCCTAGTCGGCCATCATTGGGAAGAGAGGCCCCTTGGTCTAGCAAACTCTATATGCCCTAGTACAGGGGAACGACAGGGCCAAGAAGTGGGAGTGGGTGGGTAGGGAAGCAGGGCGGGGGAGGGTATAGGGGACTTTTTGGATAACATTTGAAATGTAAATGAAGAAAATATCTAAGAAAAAAAAAGAAAAAGAAAAGAAAAAAGTACTCATAAATGAAATTTTACATGGTGCTTAATGACAGTTATTGATGATTATTTTTAGGCATGCTTGGATTAACATAATTCACAGTATTTGATAAGCATCTTTCTTTCATAAAACATCATGAATAAAAATTTTGATATTTCTTAACTCTAAAAAAAGAAAAAAGGAAAAAAAAAGAAGAAGAAAAGGAAAGCTCACCAGCAGGGGGCGTTTTCTGGTCAGTTCAAGCTTAATCTGGCTAGATCCTTGAAGCAAAGTGTTAGCTATCTTAAACAGTTGTGCCTTATCATCTAGTTCTGGTGGTCAATCAAAAGCAATGGCAAAGAGGTGTGATGTTTTGAAAGCCTCTAAAGCCTTTAACTGTAGAGAGAATCTCTTGTGCAATATATGAAAGTATCACCTGTCAATAAAAGTTATTGGCCTATTAGCTTAAGCAGAAAATATGAGATGGGAGTTCTGGGAGAGACAGAGAGAGAGAGAGAGAGAGAGAGAGAGAGAGAGAGAGAGAGAGAGAGAGAGAAAGAGAGATTGATTCAGGGTTAGACTCATACACAGCAAGATTCACCCAGAACTCTGAGGAGACAGACATATGAAATTGAGGAGCAGTAACCAACCATATGCTAGAACTTATAATAAAATAAATGGGAAAATTGAGTTACAAGCCATTTTGGATAGGAGAAAAAGCTTATGGCCTAAGGATTTATTCATAATTACTTACATCTCAAGATTTAATACATTTTGGTAATTGGGGCACAGGTGGTAATTGGGGCACAAATGGTGCCCACCATGGGGCAGATATCTAAGCAATATGACCCAAGAAAGTACAGAAAGTTAGGAACAGAAAGGCCCAGGTGGAAGATGGTTTGGGACAGAAAACAACAGACAGAAAGGCCTAATGGTACTCCTTTTAAGCTCCTTAAGTGCAACAAAGCCTGCAGCCAGCTGCCAGGTATTGGAACTGGGGCCTGTAAACAACTGGCTAAGCAGGTGAGTTCAAGAGTGTTCAGTAGTCCCTCATAAAACTACAGGCACTTGTGGCAGGCAGAGATCTCGGTTTTCTGAGCCAGCCACTATGGCAGAAGCTGGCTGATAGTACTGAGAATCCAGCAAATAGCTCATAGAGTGGTTAAGCTGACCTTCCTGTCTGGTCCATCATGGCACGGAGTTAGGCAGTTTAAGGCTTCAGGCAACAGAATCTAGGACTAAACTGAAAAAAATCCTCTGAATAGGTAAAATATGCTTGAAAATCTTCTTAGGTACTAAAGAAAGAATAGGCAATTATAGAAAAAAAAATAGTGTGACAAGAAGAAAGTGAAGTCCATAAGAAGAAGGTTAGAGATTAAAAAGAACAATATTTTCTATGTTAAAATGGAAAACGTGGGGACACAATGCACCTGGATCTCATATGATTTTTCTTTAACTTATTAGCATACCAATAATTATATGTTCGATAGCAATTACAATTTTATTTATTCTTTTCAAGAATGATCAGAATAAAACAGAATTAGGTAAGGAGAGAGCTGAAAGATGGAATGGTAAGTTACAGGCCATAGAACAGAGCTTAAAGTATCTGCAATCTACAATGACAGCAAAAAGTAGTTGTAAATGAGAAAAACCACAAAGGCTTGAAAAATGGATGTCTATAGAGATGCAATATTCTGAATTAAGGATCCAGATTCTACTTAATGGTGCTACCTTAGAGCAATGTCATAATGTGACTTATATGTTTCACTTTATGGAGTTTAAACATTTAAAATATGTACATGTGTTGATACATTATACTACTGATACAAATCCAGAATCACAATGAGATCCTGCTTTGGATTATAGAAAGTCTGATTCTGAGATTGTACACTTATTCGAGATGAGGACTATTTTGGAAATACTTTCACAGTTTGAAGCTGATGATGCTTCAGCTTATTATGTATCAGAACACAATCAAGTTTTTTAGTCACCATGGCATAAAATATTACAGATATATCTTACAATCCTGCATCTTAAGCAATTATGGTGAGATTTTAAAGGACTTTAAAGGGAATGCTCATGGAGCAGAAGGGGGATATAGATTCTTCCAAAGCTAGATTAAATAATGCTTTATTGACTTTGGGTTTTGAATGTAAATTAACAAAAAACCAACAGATTCTAAGAAACATTAGATTATGGAAGAAACTGCTGAACTAAATCATCCTGTTTATATTAAGGATGCCCTGATTTTAGAATAGAGGGAGAGGACTATGTTACACTGGGGGAGAGGTTTGTGTTTCTGTCCTCAGTAAAAAGAAATGTTACAGATTCTTTCCAAATTGATAAAAATCAGATTTGATAGAAGGAGAACCCCTGAAGATCCTTAGTGTGTAGACATGGAAGAAATCAAGAACAAAACAGGTAACATCAATTGATGATTTCCCTACATGGGAAGAGCTCTAAAAGTGGCTGAGAACTTCAACTATGCATAGCCAATAATCCATTTTGTTGGCTACAAAGTCTTCAAGACTTATCCTGCCATCCTTTCAAATGCCATACATAGAAATTTATAGTACTGTTTGGATATACAATCTAAACTACCTCATAAAGAAAGAGATGGCTTACCTACTTGAACAGAGAACAGGAAAGCATCCTTAACTAAATGATGTGCCTTGCAATTCTAAGCATATGTTAAGGCAGAAATGTATAATACCTTTGAAATTTTATGTGTTTTTAGAGTAAAAGGTCCAGGCATCAATAAAGTCAATGCAGTCTTGACAAGATCTGCCCTTCACTCCCAGGGATGCTGAGATGCTAAAACATGTTTATTCCAGCACCCTGCTTGCTCCTACCTCGGACTCCCTCAATGCTGTTTCCTCAAAAATCTGCATCCAGGGCAATTTCTAAATGGTTATTTAGACTGTCCAACTTCACAGACTGTTCTAGTCAGTACTTCAGGCATGCGGCATGCAGAAATTGAACAACAAATGCTACAGCTAGCTTTCTTAAGACTGGCCAATAACTCAATTTTCTTAAGGCCCTCCAAAATAGAAAATGATGCACTAAACAGCAGAAAGCAATTTTAGGTGAATGACGACCCTATTCCCAAAAGTTGGGGTGGATGTTTTTGGGTCATTCAGTGGATGCTGAATGTTTGTCCTCATTTAAGAGGGGTTAGTTATAATTTTTTTATGGTCTAGGTCATGAAGGATACAAATTAAGGGAGGTTAGATTCAGGAATTCCTTTTCCTCTTTCTTTATTCTTCTTTTTCTCTTATCTAATATAAAGGGAAATGGAGTAGGGAAGGGATGAAAAGAAAACATAGGTGGAATATAAGAATAAACTATAAAGATACTACTAGCTAAAAATAGATCTTTGCATATTGATACAAAGTTAAGAATAAGCTTTTTATTGGGCTAAAAGGGTGAATAGAGAGAATCTCTTGTGCAGCATATTGAAGCATCACCTGTCAATAAAAAGTTATCAGCCATTTAGCTTAGGCAGGAAATATGAGATGTGATTTCTGGCAGAAAGAAAGAGAATCTGGAGTAGCATCATACATGGGAAGCAGATTCTCCCTGAACTCTGAAGAGACAGAGGTCTAAATCTTAGGAGAGGTAACCAACCACATGGAGGACTTAAAGTAGAATAAGCAAGAGAATTGAGTTATGAGCTAGTCAGGAAGCAAGAAAAAGCATATGGCCTAAGCATTTATTCATAATTAATTAAGTCTCAGGGTTGCCATTTTGGGAACTGAGGGACAAATGGTAAAGCTTGCACTTACATTTAAGACCCATAAGTTAAGGATGTAACCAATGCCTGATACAGATTATCTATCTATCTATCTATCTATCTATCTATCTATCTATCTATCTCCCCAATGTCATTGGAGAGAAGCACTGTTCAGAAATGATATAGAGTATTTTTGTTTAAACATCATTTAAAAATAAAATTAGTTTGATTAAGTTGTAAAACAGTTGTTTCATAATTTTTTTCATAGACCCTTAATTTGTGTTAACCTGTTTCTGCCACCCCAATTCTTTTCCCTCAAACCTGATTAAGATTTCATATCCCATAGTACCCCCTGTTTGTTTTTACAGCACATATGGACTATTATCCTCTTTACTGCATTTTTATAATGGCTGTATCTTTTTATGAGACCTGTTGTAATTTGATACATTTCCAGAGTGTATGATTAACAAATCAAGAAAATAAACACCTCTGTCTCTTCACCTGCTAATATTTTGTCTGTGTTGGAAATTTTCACTCCTTTATACTGACCCAGTAATATAAATTTAGATGTTTTAATGCCTCACCTCCCATGATCTTCCTGTTTTGGTGTCCCTTGTCTTACTCTTCTATCCCTGCCCCACATTATACTCTGTTTTTCTTTGAGATAAACATTTAGCTTCTAAATAAGGGTGGGAAACAAATTTTCTGTTTCTAGCTTATATCACTTTGCATTATAGCCTCCAATTCTATTCATGTAACAGATGAGAAAGTATTTTCTTTTTAGGACTGAAGAGTATTCTAGTGGATATAGTCTACTTTTTTCTATCCTTATGAATGCCATTCTGGATTTCCTCTTCCTCATGTTGCCTCTATCTTCAGTTGAACATTTTCATTTCAGATTTCACAACAAGTGACATCAGATCCTATAAGCATTCATTCATTCGTCAGACTAGACATCTTGATACACTTCCCTGACACTAAATACTGGTCTCTGAAGCATTTGCCAGTGTTTGAAAGTGTATATATGTATATTTTGAATATTCTTTCACTGTATCATAAATCTCCATTTAGCAAGGACTTTTGTGCCGACATGGAAGAAACCAAGAAGAATAAAACAGGTAATATAAATTGATGATTTTCCTACATGGGTAGAGCTCTAAAAGTGGCTGAGAACTTCAACTATGCATAGCCAAGAATCCAGTTTGTTGGCTACAGAGTCCTCAAGACTTATCCTGCCATCCTTCCTTTCAAATGCCATACATAGAAATTTATATTACTGTTTGGATATACAATCCAAACTACCTCATAAAGAAAGAGATGCCTTACCTACTTGAGCAGAGAACAGGGAATCATCCTTAACTAAATGATGTTCATTGCAATTCTATGCTTATGTTACTTCCTTCCAGTATTTTATATGGTTATATTCTTTGTAGAAGAGAATACAACACTTTCTCAATATTTTAGAACACTAATACTATATCAGACACAAATCATAAAAAACTGGGAAAAGGTAAGAGATTGGAAATGTTTCAAAAACAGAGCATAATTCATTTCTGTATGTGTGGAAAATGTGAAGGAAAGCAACAGTTCCACCAAGGTAGGAGTGAAGGACACCATTGACAAAATAAGTAATGCTAGCTAGGATGGTAGGTAGGTAACTACTTTGTCCATTCTTGGTTTCCACTTATGGAAAGTTCCAACTAGAAAAGCTTTTTATGATATTTACAAATTCTATCTCAGTTAAATAGAGTATGATCTGAATAGACCGTGCAACAGTTATGAAGGAGTATATCCACTTCTGTGATATGATCTTTCTAACATGTAGACCCAAGTATTAAATTTTTGTGTTTGTGCACATATGTTTATATGGAAGTCTATATAGATGATGAAAGGAGACAAAGAAGAAGAAGAAGAAGAAGAAGAAGAAGAAGAAGAAGAAGAAGAAGAAGAAGAAGAAGAGGAGGAGGAGGAGGAGGAGGAGGAGGAGGAGGAGGAGGAGGAGGAGGAGGAGGAGGAGAAGGAGAAGAAGGAGAAGGAGGAGAAGGAGGAGAAAGAAGAGTGAGCCTTAAGTGGAGGTTGGAAAGAGAAAAGTGTTGGTAACTATACATCTGACAAAGAAGAGAGAAGGGGTGGGCTTCTCGGAACAATGGCATGAAGTAGCAAAGTGTTGAGGTAGGGGGTGGGGAAGACAATCAATAAAGAAAAGCAAGATGTATGAAGACCTCATGGTGAACTCATGACCTTTGTACACTGATCTTTTTCAATACTAATAAAATGAAACTTATTCAGACTTGTGTATGTTAAGGAAAGGTATGGGTTTGTTTTATTGTTTTTGTTTTTGTTTTGTTTTGATCCTGGCAGGGAAATAGATGCTTTAGGTAATAGAATATAAACTAGTATATAAGACTTCCTGTCTAAGATATTTGAATTAATGTAAACAAATATAAACCTGACAGGTCTGTGATAGACTTCTGTCTTGTTGATTCTGATCATTAGTAAGTCTCCTCTCTCCCTTTGGGCTGAAGTTCTGTGTCCCTCTTGTCAGGCTTAGCGGCCTGGAAGGAGACATAGTGCCTGTGGCTTGAGAAGTCATGATGCTTGTACTATTACCAGAGGCTCCTTCCTCACTGCAGCATAATTATTGTTACAGTTATACAGTTCACAGGTATACAATAATGAGCCGTGAAATCATGTTTGCAATTAATTCTTGGCTATAATTCCAAATATAGTTATGAAGCCAACTGCTGATCAGTCCTGACATTTAACCCTGAGGGAATCTCTCCCTCGTCCTGATAATGCCTTCCCTCCTCCCTCCTGAAAGGAAGTAGCTATTCAAAGATGAAGAACTTCTGTAGGGGGGGAACAATCTTCTTAGAATCCAGAGTTATTTAATATGGTTGCAGAAACTGGGGCATTGCTGTCATCTTTACTGAATGTCAGAGAAAGGGTAATAACTGAAATGTTTGACATTACTCTGTCCTGATTGGAGGACACAATTGATGGATGAAGGTCTTTTCTCCCTAAAAGCCTCAAGAGGCTATAAAACTGTTAATCAAAAATAGTTTCTATGTAAACTTTGTAAACTACTGTGAATGTGTGTGTGTGTGTGTGTGTGTGTGTGTGTGTGTGTGTGTGTGTGTGTGTTTGTCAAATATGAGAGACTCCAGGCATTGACTCTGCTAAGCAACACCCTTCCCATTTATCACCTATGTACTAACAGTCATTCCTATCATTGAAGCAGCCATCCAGCTTCATAAGTTTCATCTCTCTTTGGGATAGCTTGTTGTGGAAAGTATTTTCACTTTCCAAAAGCCTTTAAAAGTGTAAAAGGGAGTGAAGAAGAAGGAAACTGACAGCAAAAGAACATAACAGCGAGGGACTGAGCCGACTTGGAGACTTCTTTATATCCTCAGTCTCCTGGAACAGGAAGAGGAGGAAGAAGGGAGAGAAAGGGAAGAAGAGGAAGAAGGAGGAGGGGCAGGGGGAGGAGGAGGAGGAGGGGGAGGAGGAGGAGGGGGGAGGAGGAGGAAAGGGAGAAGAGGGAGAGGGAGAGGGAGAGGGAGAGGGAGAGGGGGAGGGGGAGGGGGAGGGGGAGGGGGAGGGAGAGGGAGAGGGAGAGGGAGAGGGACAGGAGTCAGCATCACAGAGAGAACAGAGCTGCTTAGTGGAGAGGTAAATCTATACAGAACAAAACCATAGAGTAGGAAAGAGAGTGGCAGAAAGGCAGAGAGACAGAGACAGATAGATTGGAGGAGTTGACTAGGACTATCACAATCCCAGCCTTACAGCTTTCCCTGATCTCCCTGTTGAGCTTAATGGTTCTGAAAGTTTATCTTCTTATATCTTTCCATCTTTAGATGCTGTCTCAATGCTCTGACAGCAGGTGATTTCTAAATTAAATAAGATTAGCTGCAAGCAATCTTTTTTTTTCCATTATACACGCACAGGTCTTAGAACTGACGAAAATAATTTAACTTTTTCCATGCCAAGTGTGCTTGCCCATATTTTCAATTCTTCAGCATAAATGAAAATACTAGTGTGGTAAAATCTCAGTAAACCTATGTCAGATGCTGTGAGCAAAAGTGCAGATTCTATCTAGGGTGGAATATTTAAATGGACAATGCATGCTTGCCTCAAAATGTCTCCTCTGTCATTGAAAGGAAAAATACAAAACATGCCTTCATCTTCAGCTAATCATCTTTAAGAAGTTTGAAGATATTGATCTCTAGACAGCCTTCTTCCTTTTAACTCTTCCTTTTACCTCTGTGGGGAATAGAAATGAAAATTCTTCATATATCAAGGAGAACATCAGGAAAGACACCTTGCAAAATATTAAAGAGAAACACATGTAAGTCCATTATGGACTGTTCAGAATAAGGAATTTGACTTGATCTCAACAAATTTATTGGCCAGATTCTCATACTATAGTTTACTTTGGAAACCATACTGAGGTTTCTACTGCAATGATATTTTCTAATTTCATTATTTCCATTTTTAGCCTTTCTGATGATGTCTGTATCTTTACAAAAGTATTCTATTCTACCATTTGTTTTCATCAAGCTTCCTTTTGCTTTAGAACAAATATTTTAAGATCTTTTTTGAGATAATTTTTCTGTAGTTACTATCTTGGTGTTAGCATATATTTTTATATATGTTATTCATATTGTGATTCTTCTGGTTCTTAATGTGATTTGTGGATGGTTATTCTATCCAGAAAAATTAATTCATTGTGCTACAGGTTTCTGGATCCTATTTAATTTTTTTCTACTGTTTGGGTGTGTCCTATTTGGGTGTGGCAGGCTGTGCTCATGCCTAGCTTCCTATTGAAATATCGTGGTAGCACAGAGTACGTGTAGGTACAGGGTTTGTTTATTTCTTTAACACTAGGAAAGGAGTAGATAAATAGTCTTGGGTACCATATTCTTCTCAATGGGTGCCGAATGGGAGAATGCAAATATTCTCTCTCTGGACTCCTAACCAGACATGGCATAGAATCCTGGAGTTGTGATCACGTAAGCATCACACAGCTTTACTCCTTGACATTGTTTTCGAATGAGGCTGAGTTTTTCCTTGGACTGCATTGAATTTATTGTGCTGAAAATCAGAGCACTTTTTTTTTCCACAGAAAAGAAATGACAGACAGCACCCAAAGCCATTGAGTAAAGGACTTCAAGTGCTGACCCTTGTCCCAGTGGGAAATATGCTCTCTCCTCACTCCTGAATATTCAGGAACACAGATTGCTTTTTCCCATTAATGTTTGGTTGAGGTAAGGGTAGGTTTGATAGGGGGAAAAAGTTTTCTCTTGTTAGAATAAGACTTTTCTAGGAGCCCCACTGATCCTTCTGTGAATTCATGCTTATGCAATGACTGTCTGAAACACAGGGAGGTCATTAGGAAAACCACAGACTCCCTTCTTGTAATGTTCCCCCGTGTCCTTAGGTTGTTAGACATTCTGCTCCACTTGTTAATCTCTTCAAAGTTTTCCTATGGCTTGGCCACATACATAGTTATAGTTCCTATTCTAAGAGAAATGATAGGGCCTAGCTATCCCTTTTACTGAAATTCTTCAACATGCATCTGCTTAATGTTCCAGGACTGCAGCGGCAGGCATATGCATTACAGTACCCATAAAGAGGTCAGAAAGGAACTTGGGAGACTCAGTTCAGTTCCTCTATAATGTCGGTTCCAGGGTTAGTGCTCAGGGGAGCCAGAAGCACCTTCAGCTACTGAGCCATTTTTCAAGATCCACTATGTTTTTAAACTATTCACCTCTACCTATTGCAAATAGGTAAACTCTGCTATCAAAAATGCAGTATGCCATCTGTTATAGATAATTTTAGTAGCTAAGGTAATATAGATAATTTTAAATGAATCACGAGGCATAATGAAAGATGTTTTCTTTGAGAGCAAGGATGAGGCTTGGATAAATCTGACAAACACATGTCTGTGCTTTTTTCATCCGTTCACTTTCTAACAATCCTTTCTTTGAATCAAATCCTTTGTCTTTTCCTTCTTTTGATGCAGAATGGCTTGTCTAGCCAAAGAGATGCAAGAGTGTGTGAAGTGGGTGAAGAAAACAAAAACAAAAGCCAATGGTAAAGGGGCTCAGATCAGTGAGTTGAAGAATTCCTTGATTCCTGAGGTGGCAAGCAACTCAGAGGAGGAATGTGTCAACTTATGAAATCCCAACTTTACTGAACTCATTACAGCTGCTGAAAGAGAACGGCCCTGTCATATCAAGAATCAGAGGATACGTAGTATTCAGGGACATAGAATACATGGTGCCTGCATTGACTTGGACAAAGTTGATGGGATGTTGATGTTGGATTAACGTAAGGGAAGGGATGGAAGGGTCTGGCATACACATATTAGTAGATGTTGACATTAGTTATTTCAGAAGGGAAAAAACAGACTATAAACATCAGCATAGAACAAAATTGCAACTCCATTTTCAATCCATTTAGGGCTCTAACAGGCCCAAGTTTATCTCAGTGGTATCACTTCTCAGAGCCATGAGCAGGAAAGCTGCCAAAATACTCATGCCTCTGCAGCAAGAATCCAGTAAATCTGGGAATGGGAGCACTGGCTGTATAAGTCAGCCATGTGTGGTGCAGATGTACAAGGATGTGTGTATTTGAGTCAAGTCTCGCCGATTCTTTCCAATTCATGATTTACCTTGATTTTGTGTTTCAATGGCTATGTAGGGTGATCATGGACATGCACATTTAAAACAGATGCTGGTTTCTACTTCATTCAATAGACCTTAATTACAGTACATACGTAAGCATCCTGGTAGGGAAAATTAACCAGAGAATTTATTTTTGAGATAACGGGGAGTGGTCTGGTGACCAGGTGCAGAGCCTATGTAAGATGCTCTCCCACAAGTAAGAGCTGAAAAGCAGAGGACCAGAGAGCAGAAGGAGCCTCTGAAAACTGAGCATTTGTTAAGCACTGAGATTTTACCTATTCTGCGCCGTCAATCTCAGAAATCACCATGGCTCAGCCCTGAGAAGCAGTGACTTTCTTCTGCGTCCTACACAGAGGTGGAAATTCCTTCAAGTAACATTGAATACTTATATTAGGTTAGGAGGAAATTACTAAAGATGATATCACAGCCCAGTATGAACAATGTTGCTTTAAGTCAAATTCTCATCCCTCAGAGGAACTTTTACGGAAGCCAGATGAGGATGTCGAAAATTCAGTCTTTTACATATGCGTTACCAGCACTCCATGTCTACCTATGAAGGTTATGTGCCTTGTGACCATATTCACAATGTTGGTACTGCTTAGCTGAGGAGTTCTTCCTGAGATTTTTGTCTCACTGGGCTGTGTGTGCCTTTCAAGGTAATAACTGTGACATTCTCAATATTGTCAATCCAGTTCTCACTGCCAGGCTAAGAAGAATGAGGCCACATGATGCTTCGGGTCTGGTTAAAACTTGCCCTTGTGCCCTTCGTAACATAACATGTGAAGTGTGCATTTTTTTGTGCCCTTCTGTTTGAGTGCTTTGGGGGTATTTACATAACCTTCTGCTTGACTGGGTTGGAACCAGGAAAGCAGGATTCCTGTCTTACCATGTCAGCCTCATCCATTTGGCCTTTTGAAATGACCACTGACATACTTTTTTTTTTGTCCCAAGGTTTGCTGATGACTACAAAAAGAAAAAAAAAAAAAAGAAGATTTTGTAGTCTTCTACATATCTATCAAATTTATTGGCCACATAAATATACATGTACCATTTCTATTCCTATTTTCACGAATGCAACAATGTTTATTAACTTTATTATAATTTTATTATCTTTCTCTTACAGAAAGAATATATTCTAGATTTATTCCAAATGATTCGACTTACAGAAACCCAAGGAGTCACCCAAATCCCTTGCAAGGTTGTGTCATGCCGCCATATGGCCACCAGAGGGCGGAAATGAATTTCACATGGATTTGTTCCTGAAGCAGGAAGTGAATAGTTTCCATCACAGGGACGGTCTGGAACCTTTGATCTCTGAATTTCATCCAGTGAACTAAAATTCTAAAAAGGCGTATTGATTTTTTTTAAACGTGATTAAAGGCTGAGCATAAGCTGTTTGATTCCATTGCCTCTGCTTTCCTGTACCTTCAGAAGAAAAGACAAAGACAGAAAGTTGAAAAGAATGCCCAGACACAAATACATGGAAGATCTTTGACCATCCAGGCAGCAGTCACACTCACCTAGGGTATTGATCAGAAATAAAACAAAATTGAAAATTAGTTGTAAAATGCATAGTAGCTTCCTGGTTCTGAATCACATTAAAATTAGAAAGTCAAGTCTATAGAGGTATTAACTACCTATTGTTAAAACAATCCTATTGGCAATTAACTTGCCTTTCTATGGGGATGAAATTGAAGAAGCATGAGAGAGAACAGAGAAGTAGGTTGGTTTCTCAGTATCTGTCTTTGTTTGAGTTCGAGAGGATATAGGCAATCAAGAAGTATTATTTTTATGGGAGAAAGAGAAATGTGCAACCAGGCATGGAACTCCTCTCTCTCTCTCTGTCTCTCTCTGTCTCTCTCTCTCTGTGTGTGTGTGTGTGTGTGTGTCTGTGTGTGTGTGTGTGTGTGTGTGTGTGTGTGTGTGTGTGTGGAGCAGGATATGGCTGTGGTATGGAGAGGTGGATTTTTTCTGTGATTCTCAGAAGACTTCAGGGCAACAGCATTTCAGATGTTCACTGAAGGAAGTGGAGATGATGATCTCCTAACACAAAACCGCGTAGCCCCTACCCCTTGGCTTTTTCATTCACAAATTTGATATTAGGCTTTAGTTAACGATACATCCACATTTCTAGGGTATTCTGGTTATATCAGAATTTCTTTTTTATTTCATATATATATATATATATATATATATATATATATATATATATATACATATATGTATATATATAATAAAAAATATAGAAAATACATAAGACTTTAAGACTTTGTATGGTGTATGTGGGTGTGGGTGGGAGTGTTGGTGTGTTTATATCTGTGTTAGAGGATGAATTATTTCAGTAGGTAGTAGCTTTTTTGTTTTATTTTATAAATCCACTGTAGCCTTGGAAAAATGAGACTGCCGTTTTAAGTTTCTTTTTTTTTTTTAAGTTTCTTTTGTTTGTGCATCTGTTGGTTTTCTGCATAAATGTATTGACCTCTGGAGTTCAGATGAAGTTGTCACATTCTCTGGAACTGAAATCCAGTTCATTGTGATCTGACTGTTGGATGCTATGAACCAAACTTAAGTCCTCTGACAGATCAGAAAATATTCTTAACTGCTGAGCTGTCTTCTAGTCTTTGGGCTTTTTTCCTTTTTTTATGATAATATCACCGTATAAAATCTAAAGTTTGGATATATCTGTGCATTTTTCCCCTATGGATATGGAATCAATGCATGCATCATGCTAAGAGTAAGTGAACCCTACCAGTTTAAATGCACATCTGAATAAAAGGCAAAATAGAGATTAAAAGCTGACTGAATATGAAATCAAATTGCTTCAGAAGTATGTAGATGCCTGCTTCACATTAAGGAAAATGAAATCATAATTCATAAGAAAATATGATAAAATTCTTTAATTTAGTCTAGATCAAAGGTCATGATTGAGCTAAATTGTCAGCACACTGCAGTGAGCTCACTGGGCTTTATGCTCAAACAGGATCCTCAGCACCTGTCACATTTAGAGTCTCCAATAAAAACTAGGGCTTTGATTAAATGTTCAATTTCTGTGTCCTTTTGGAGAAGGAGTGGAATTATTATCAGTTTTATTTTTAGCTCCCTAAAAAAATGAATGTCAATAACAGAAGCAGGTATGTGCATTTATTTGTCTGGGGGTTCCCAAGAAGCAGATACCAATTCACGTTTACAAAAACAGGAGCTGTCTGTGTGTTTCCTTGGGAAGACCATGAGTGCAGTTTTATGCAATGTCCTAAAACTGTCACCTGTGGGTCATGATGAGAAAACTGTGCATGAGAATGTGAAAGGAACAGTGTGAATGTAAACATGAATGGAACACTGTGTGTGAGAGCATGAACAGAATACTGAGTGTAAGAACATGGATTGAACACTGTGTGTGAGAACATGGCTGGAACCCTGTGTGTGAGAACATGAAGTGTTGTATCATGCATGGATGATTTGTTCTATGTGACATGTCCCCAAACAAGGCAGCTTATCTAAACAGTCCTGAAGGGGGCATCCCATGTCAGGCTTCCTAGCCTGACAACCTCTACCTGGGCACACTGCTGATAGGTAATATCCATGTGCGGTCATCACCCTTCTTTGTAAGCCTTGGGCCCTCCTCAACTTTCTGTCATCCTTTGAGGTTTGCTCAAGTACCTGGTCTTCTGCAGATTCATGCCCAAGTCATGTGAGCTTTATATCATGTGGATTTTTTTGTCTTTATTTGGTAATCCCATATCATACCTCATATCACCAATGTGTTATATTGTTTCCATTTAGCAAGTATTCTTGAAACTGTATACATTTTATGATTGACTTATGGGACAAAGTTATCAAAAATAATCCATGCGATCTTGGTCCGAGACCCGCCGAACTTAGGAAGTTAGTCTGAACAGGTGAGAGGGTGCGCCAGAGAACCTGACAGCTTCTGGAACAGGCAGAAGCACAGAGGCGCTGAGGCAGCACCCTGTGTGGGCCGGGGACAGCCGGCCACCTTCCGGACCGGAGGACAGGTGCCCACCCGGCTGGGGAGGCGGCCTAAGCCACAGCAGCAGCGGTCGCCATCTTGGTCCGGGACCCGCCGAACTTAGGAAATTAGTCTGAACAGGTGAGAGGGTGCGCCAGAGAACCTGACAGCCTCTGGAACAGGCAGAAGCACAGAGGGGCTGAGGCAGCACCCTGTGTGGGCCGGGGACAGCCGGCCACCTTCCGGACCGGAGGACAGGTGCCGGCCCGGCTGGGGAGGCGGCCTAAGCCACAGCAGCAGCGGTCGCCATCTTGGTCCGAGACCCGCCGAACTTAGGAAATTAGTCTGAACAGGTGAGAGGGTGCGCCAGAGAACCTGACAGCCTCTGGAACAGGCAGAAGCACAGAGGGGCTGAGGCAGCACCCTGTGTGGGCCGGGGACAGCCGGCCACCTTCCGGACCGGAGGACAGGTGCCGGCCCGGCTGGGGAGGCGGCCTAAGCCACAGCAGCAGCGGTCGCCATCTTGGTCCGAGACCCGCCGAACTTAGGAAATTAGTCTGAACAGGTGAGAGGGTGCGCCAGAGAACCTGACAGCTTCTGGAACAGGCAGAAGCACAGAGGCGCTGAGGCAGCACCCTGTGTGGGCCGGGGACAGCCGGCCACCTTCCGGACCGGAGGACAGGTGCCCACCCGGCTGGGGAGGCGGCCTAAGCCACAGCAGCAGCGGTCGCCATCTTGGTCCCGGGACTCCAAGGAACTTAGGAATTTAGTCTGCTTAGGTGAGAGTCTGTACCACCTGGGAACTGCCAAAGCAACACACTGTCTGAGAAAGGTCCTGTTTTGGGCCTTCTTCTTCGGCCAGGAGGAGGTCCAAATACAAGATATCTGCGCACCTTCCCTGTAAGAGCGCTTGCCAGCAGAGAGTGCTCTGAGCACTGAAACTCAGAGGAGAGAATCTGTCTCCCAGGTCTGCTGAGAGACGGTAACAGAATCACCAGAAGAACAATCTCTAAACAGAGTCAACTATAACTACTAACTCCAGAGATTACCAGATGGCGAAAGGTAAACGGAGGAATCTTACTAACAGGAACCAAGACCACTCACCATCAAAAGAACCCAGCACACCCACTTCGCCCAGTCCAGGGAACCCCAACACACCTGAGAACCTAGACCTAGATTTAAAAGCATATCTCATGATGATGGTAGAGGACATCAAGAAGGACTTTAATAAATCACTTAAAGAAATACAGGAGAACACTGCTAAAGAGTTACAAGTCCTTAAAGAAAAACAGGAAAACACAATCAAACAGGTAGAAGTCCTTACAGAAAAAGAGGAAAAAACATACAAACAGGTGATGGAAATGAACAAAACCATACTAGACCTAAAAAGGGAAGTAGACACAATAAAGAAAACTCAAAGCGAGGCAACACTAGAGATAGAAACCCTAGGAAAGAAATCTGGAACCATAGATTTGAGCATCAGCAACAGAATACAAGAGATGGAAGAGAGAATCTCAGGTGCAGAAGATTCCATAGAGAACATCGGCACAACAATCAAAGAAAATGGAAAATGCAAAAAGATCCTAACTCAAAATATCCAGGAAATCCAGGACACAATAAGAAGACCAAACGTACGGATAATAGGAGTGGATGAGAATGAAGATTTTCAACTCAAAGGTCCAGCAAACATCTTCAACAAAATTATTGAAGAAAACTTCCCAAATCTAAAGAATGAGATGCATATGAACATACAAGAAGCCTACAGAACTCCAAATAGACTGGACCAGAAAAGAAATTCCTCCCGACACATAATAATCAGAACATCAAATGCACTAAATAAAGATAGAATACTAAAAGCAGTAAGGGAAAAAGGTCAAGTAACATATAAAGGCAAGCCTATCAGAATTACACCAGATTTTTCACCAGAGACTATGAAAGCCAGAAGAGCCTGGACAGATGTTATACAGACACTAAGAGAACACAAACTGCAGCCCAGGCTACTATACCCAGCCAAACTCTCAATTATCATAGAGGGAGAAACCAAAGTATTCCACGACAAAACCAAATTCACGCATTATCTCTCCACGAATCCAGCCCTTCAAAGGATAATAACAGAAAAAAACCAATACAAGAACGGGAACAACGCCCTAGAAAAAACAAGAAGGTAATCCCTCAACAAACCTAAAAGAAGACAGCCACAAGAACAGAATGCCACCTTTAACAACTAAAATAACAGGAAGCAACAATTACTTTTCCTTAATATCTCTTAACATCAATGGTCTCAACTCGCCAATAAAAAGACATAGACTAACAAACTGGCTACACAAACAAGACCCAACATTTTGCTGCTTACAGGAAACTCATCTCAGAGAAAAAGATAGACACTACCTCAGAATGAAAGGCTGGAAAACAATTTTCCAAGCAAATGGTATGAAGAAACAAGCAGGAGTAGCCATCCTAATATCTGATAAGATTGACTTCCAACCCAAAGTCATCAAAAAAGACAAGGAGGGACACTTCATTCTCATCAAAGGTAAAATCCTCCAAGAGGAACTCTCAATTCTGAATATCTATGCTCCAAATACAAGAGCAGCCACATTCACTAAAGAAACTTTAGTAAAGCTCAAAGCACACATTGCGCCTCACACAATAATAGTGGGAGACTTCAACACACCACTTTCACCAATGGACAGATCATGGAAACAGAAACTAAACAGGGACACACTGAAACTAACAGAAGTGATGAAACAAATGGATCTGACAGATATCTACAGAACATTTTATCCTAAAACAAAAGGATATACCTTCTTCTCAGCACCTCATGGTACCTTCTCCAAAATTGACCACATAATAGGTCACAAATCAGGCCTCAACAGATTCAAAAATATTGAAATTGTCCCATGTATCCTATCAGATCACCATGCACTAAGGCTGATCTTCAATAACAAAATAAATAACAGAAAGCCAACATTCACATGGAAACTGAACAACACTCTTCTCAATGATACCTTGGTCAAGGAAGGAATAAAGAAAGAAATTAAAGACTTTTTAGAGTTTAATGAAAATGAAGCCACAACGTACCCAAACCTTTGGGACACAATGAAAGCATTTCTAAGAGGGAAACTCATAGCTATGAGTGCCTTCAAGAAAAAACGGGAGAGAGCACATACTAGCAGCTTGACAACACATCTAAAAGCTCTAGAAAAAAAGGAAGCAAATTCACCCAAGAGGAGTAGACGGCAGGAAATAATCAAACTCAGGGGTGAAATCAACCAAGTGGAAACAAGAAGAACTATTCAAAGAATTAACCAAACGAGGAGTTGGTTCTTTGAGAAAATCAACAAGATAGATAAACCCTTAGCTAGACTCACTAAAGGGCACAGGGACAAAATCCTAATTAACAAAATCAGAAATGAAAAGGGAGACATAACAACAGATCCTGAAGAAATCCAAAACACCATCAGATCCTTCTACAAAAGGCTATACTCAACAAAACTGGAAAACCTGGACGAAATGGACAAATTTCTGGACAGATACCAGGTACCAAAGTTGAATCAGGATAAAGTTGACCTTCTAAACAGTCCCATATCCCCTAAAGAAATAGAAGCAGTTATTAATAGTCTCCCAGCCAAAAAAAGCCCAGGACCAGACGGGTTTAGTGCAGAGTTCTATCAGACCTTCAAAGAAGATCTAACTCCAGTTCTGCACAAACTTTTTCACAAGATAGAAGTAGAAGGTATTCTACCCAACTCATTTTATGAAGCCACTATTACTCTGATACCTAAACCACAGAAAGATCCAACAAAGATAGAGAACTTCAGACCAATTTCTCTTATGAACATCGATGCAAAAATTCTTAATAAAATTCTCGCTAACCGAATCCAAGAACACATTAAAGCAATCATCCATCCTGACCAAGTAGGTTTTATTCCAGGGATGCATGGATGGTTTAATATACGAAAATCCATCAATGTAATCCATTATATAAACAAACTCAAAGACAAAAACCACATGATCATCTCGTTAGATGCAGAAAAAGCATTTGACAAGATCCAACACCCATTCATGATAAAAGTTCTGGAAAGATCAGGAATTCAAGGCCAATACCTAAACATGATAAAAGCAATCTACAGCAAACCAGTAGCCAACATCAAAGTAAATGGAGAGAAGCTGGAAGCAATCCCACTAAAATCAGGGACTAGACAAGGCTGCCCACTTTCTCCCTACCTTTTCAACATAGTACTTGAAGTATTAGCCAGAGCAATTCGACAACAAAAGGAGATCAAGGGGATACAAATTGGAAAAGAGGAAGTCAAAATATCACTTTTTGCAGATGATATGATAGTATATATAAGTGACCCTAAAAATTCCAACAGAGAACTCCTAAACCTGATAAACAGCTTCGGTGAAGTAGCTGGATATAAAATTAACTCAAACAAGTCAATGGCCTTTCTCTACACAAAGAATAAACAGGCTGAGAAAGAAATTAGGGAAACAACACCCTTCTCAATAGCCACAAATAATATAAAATATCTCGGCGTGACTCTAACGAAGGAAGTGAAAGATCTGTATGATAAAAACTTCAAGTCCCTGAAGAAAGAAATTAAAGAAGATCTCAGAAGATGGAAAGATCTCCCATGCTCATGGATTGGCAGGACCAACATTGTAAAAATGGCTATCTTGCCAAAAGCAATCTACAGATTCAATGCAATCCCCATTAAAATTCCAACTCAATTCTTCAACGAATTAGAAGGAGCAATTTGCAAATTCATCTGGAATAACAAAAAACCGAGGATAGCAAAAACTCTTCTCAAGGATAAAAGAACCTCTGGTGGAATCACCATGCCTGACCTAAAGCTTTACTACAGAGCAATTGTGATAAAAACTGCATGGTACTGGTATAGAGACAGACAAGTGGACCAATGGAATAGAATTGAAGACCCAGAAATGAACCCACACACCTATGGTCACTTGATCTTCGACAAGGGAGCCAAAACCATCCAGTGGAAGAAAGACAGCATTTTCAACAATTGGTGCTGGCACAACTGGTTGTTATCATGTAGAAGAATGCGAATCGATCCATACTTATCTCCTTGTACTAAGGTCAAATCTAAGTGGATCAAGGAACTTCACATAAAACCAGAGACACTGAAACTTATAGAGGAGAAAGTGGGGAAAAGCCTTGAAGATATGGGCACAGGGGAAAAATTCCTGAACAGAACAGCAATGGCTTGTGCTGTAAGATCGAGAATTGACAAATGGGACCTAATGAAACTCCAAAGTTTCTGCAAGGCAAAAGACACTGTCTATAAGACAAAAAGACCACCAACAGACTGGGAAAGGATCTTTACCTATCCTAAATCAGATAGGGGACTAATATCCAACATATATAAAGAACTCAAGAAGGTGGACCTCAGAAAATCAAATAACCCCCTTAAAAAATGGGGCTCAGAACTGAACAAAGAATTCTCACCTGAGGAATACCGAATGGCAGAGAAGCACCTGAAAAAATGTTCAACATCCTTAATCATCAGGGAAATGCAAATCAAAACAACCCTGAGATTCCACCTCACACCAGTGAGAATGGCTAAGATCAAAAATTCAGGTGACAGCAGATGCTGGCGAGGATGTGGAGAAAGAGGAACACTCCTCCATTGTTGGTGGGATTGCAGGCTTGTACAACCACTCTGGAAATCAGTCTGGCGGTTCCTCAGAAAATTGGACATAGTACTACCGGAGGATCCAGCAATACCTCTCCTGGGCATATATCCAGAAGAAGCCCCAACTGGTAAGAAGGACACATGCTCCACTATGTTCATAGCAGCCTTATTTATAATAGCCAGAAACTGGAAAGAACCCAGATGCCCCTCAACAGAGGAATGGATACAGAAAATGTGGTACATCTACACAATGGAGTACTACTCAGCTATTAAAAAGAATGAATTTATGAAATTCCTAGCCAAATGGATGGACCTGGAGAGCATCATCCTGAGTGAGGTAACACAATCACAAAGGAACTCACACAATATGTACTCACTGATAAGTGGATACTAGCCCAAAACCTAGGATACCCACGATATAAGATACAATTTCCTAAACACATGAAACTCAAGAAAAATGAAGACTGAAGTGTGGACACTATGCCCCTCCTTAGAAGTGGGAACAAAACACCCATGGAAGGAGTTACAGAAACAAAGTATGGAGCTGAGATGAAAGGATGGACCATGTAGAGACTGCCATATCCAGGGATCCACCCCATAATCAGCTTCCAAATGCTGACACCATTGCATACACTAGCAAGATTTTACTGAAAGGACCCAGATGTAGCTGTCTCTTGTGAGACTATGCCGGGGCCTAGCAAACACAGAAGTGGATGCTCACAGTCAGCTAATGGATGGATCACAGGGCTCCCAATGGAGGAGCTAGAGAAAGTACCCAAGGAGCTAAAGGGATCTTCAACCCTATAGGTGGAACAACATTATGAACTAACCAGTACCCCTGAGCCCTTGACTCTAGCTGCATATGTATCAAAAGATGGCCTAGTCGGCCATCACTGGAAAGAGAGGCCCATTGGACACGCAGACTTTGTGTGCCCCGGTACAGGGGAACGCCAGGGCCAAAGGGGGGGAGTGGGTGGGTAGGGGAGTGGGGGTGGGTGGGTAAGGGGGACTTTTGGTATAGCATTGGAAATGTAAATGAGCTAAATACCTAATAAAAAAAAATGAAAAAAAAAAAATCCATGCATCTTCCTGAGCCTGAGTTCCATGGTTTATGCTGAGGAATTTGTGGGGAAGCAGCAGGCACATGACTGGGTGTGATACCATAAAAGGCAACCTGTTTTCTGGTCATATGAGACTTACCCTGGAGACCTAGTAGAAACTCTACAAGGGATGGAACAGCGAGCCATGCTCCCAGACAGACATAGGCACCTGATACCAAGGAGCCTGCAACTCCATAATCTGATGACTATCAGTCAAGCAGACAAAGCCCCAAGCTCCTGGCATTCTGGCTAGACTCCATCCTCACAGTTATCTGATAATAGCCAGGTATGCTCTTCTCCACAGCTACCCTGCAACTGCAAGATAGCCCAGCCCAATATAAAAGTTGGCTGCTTGGTCCCTCCTCTCTCTCTTAAGCTCTCAACTCTCTTATTGTCATCTTTATCTCAGCTTCTCCCCCTCTGTTCCCCCTCTCTCCACATGGCCATGGCCGACCTCTCTCCTTCTACCTACTCTCTTTCTCTCTGCATTTCCACCATAAAGCTCTAAAATCATAGACTGTCTCTGCTCATTGAGACTCGCCATGTTGTGTTAGGGCAAGAGAGTAGGCTTTCCTCTAAAGAGTCACATCTAATCTCCTGCTGGACAAACTTCCTGTGCTTTAGCCACAGACCAGACCAAGGGCTTTTGCCCTCATGGGAACCACCCAGCGACCCCTCTCCCTCTGCCCTCATCTCCCTTCAGCTCTGGAGCTGATGGAACTGCCCCAGGAACCCTCACTTTGTTCTCAGCTCTTCTATGACATACAGTGACAACAGAGATGCCTGAGACTGAGAACATGTTGTCTCTTCCCTAGAGATTCTATAATGAGGTTTTAACCCACTCATGAGCTCTTGACTCATGACCCAGTAATATTCAAAAAGCCCCACTTTTTATTTATTCATTTGGTATTTTCTTTATTTACATTTCTAATGCTATCCTCCCTGCCCACTCCCCTACCCACCCACTCCCACTTCTTGACCCAGGCGTTCGTTCCTCTGTACTAAGGCATATAAAGTTTGCAAGACCAATGGGCCTCTCTTCCCAATGATGGCTGCCTAGGCCATTATCTGATACATATGCAGCTAGAGACACAAGCTCCAGGGGGTACTGGTTAGTTCATAATGTTGTTCTACCTATAGGGTTGCAGACCCCTTTAGCTCCTTGGTTACTTTCTCTAGCTCCTCCATTGGGGGCCCTGTGATCCATCCAATAGCTGACTGTGAGCATCCACTTCTGTGTTTACTAGGCCCTGGAATAGCCTCCCAAGAGACAGCTATATCTGGGTCCTTTCAGCAAAATCTTGCTAGTGTATGCAATGGTGTCAGCATTTGGAGGCTGATTATGGGATGGATCCCCGGGTATGGCATTCTCTAGATGGTCCATCCTTTCATCTCAGCTCCAAATTTGTCTCTGTAACTCCTTCCATGGGTGTTTTGTTTCCAATTCTAAGAAGGGGCAAAGTGTCCACACTTTGGTCTTCGTTCTTCTTGAGTTTAATGTGTTTTTACAAGTTGTATCTTATATCTTGTGCATTCTAAGTTTCTGGGCTAATATTCACTTATCAGTGAGTACATATCATGTGAGTTCTTTTGTGATTGAGTTACCTCATTCAGGATGATGCCATCCAGGTCCATCCATTTGCCTAGGAATTTCATAAATTCATTCTTTTTAATAGCTGGGTAGTACTCCATTTTGTAAATGTACCACATTTTCTGTATCCATTCCTCTGTTGAGGAATATCTGGGTTCTTCCCAGCTTCTGGCTATTATAAATAAGGCTGCTATGAACATAGTGGAGCATGTGTCCTTCTTACTGGTTGGAACATCTTCTGGATATATGCCCAGGAGAGGTATTTCAGAATCCTCCAGTAGTACTATGTCCAATTTTCTGAGGAACTGTCAGACTGATTTTCAGAGTGATTGTACAAGCTTGAAATCCCACCAACAATAGAGGAGTGTTCTTCTTTCTCCACATTCTCACCAGCATCTGCTGTCACCTGAATTTTTGTTCTTAGCCATTCTGACTGGTGTGAGATGGAATCTCAGGGTTGTTTTGATTTGCATTTCTCTGATGATTAAGGATGCTGAACATTTTTTCAAGGTGCTTCTCAGCCATTCAGTATTCCTCAGGTAAGGATTCTTTGTTTAGCTCTGAGCCCCATTTTTAAATGAGGTTATTTGATTTTCTGGAGTTCACCTTCTTGAGTTCTTTATATGTATATTTTATATTAGTCCCCTATCTGATTTTCGATAGGTAAAGGTCCTTTCCTAATCTGTTGGTGGCCTTTTGGTCTTATTGACAGTGTCTTTTGCCTTACAGAAACTTTGCAATTTTATGAGGTCCCATTTGTTGATTCTCAATCTTACAGCACAAGCCATTGCTGTTCTATTCAGGAATTTTTCCCCTGTGCCCATATCTTCAAGGCTTTTCTCCACTCTTCCTCTATAATTTCACTGTCTCTGGTTTTATGTGGAGTTCCTTGATCCACTTAGATTTGACCTTAGTACAAGGAGATAGGAATGTATCAATTCGCATTCTTCTACATGATAACCAGCAGTTGTGCCAGCACCATTTGTTGAAAATGCTGTCTTTTCTACACTGGATGTTTTTAGCTCCCTTGTCAAAGATCAAGTGACCATAGGTGTGTGGTTTCATTTCTGGGTCTTCAATTCTATTCCATTGGTCTACTTGTCTGTCGCTATACCAGTATCATGCTGTTTTTATCACAATTGTTCTGTAGTTGAGCTTTAGGTCAGGCATGGTGATTCTACCAGAGGTTCTTTTATCCCTGAGAAGAGTTTTTGCTATCCTAGGTTTTTTATTATTCCATATGAATTTGCAGATTTTCCCTTTCTAATTCGTTGAAGAATTGAGTTGGAATTTTGATGGGGATTGCATTGAATCTGTAGATTGCTTTTGGCAAGATAGCCATTTTTACTATATTGATCCTGCCAATCCATGAGCATGGGAGATCTTTCCATCTTCTGAGATCTTCTTTAAACTGGCCTGGAAAAGAAAATCCTTCTGCTACATAATAATCAAAACATAAAATCTACAAGACAAATAAAGAATATTAAAAGCAACAAGAGAAAGGGGGCAGGTAGCATTCAAAGGCAGACCTATGAGAATTATACCAGATTTCTCAATAGAGACTCTAAAACCTAGAAGGGCCAGGACAGTTGTTTTTCAACCTCAAAAGAACCACAGATGTTAATGTAAACTACTATACCCAGCACAACTCCAAATCACAATACATGGAGAAAAAAAGTTATTTCAAGGCAAATCCAAATTTAAATGATATTTATCCACAAATCCAGTCCTAAAGAAAATACTAGAAGGAAAATGCCAACCCAAGGAGGATAACTACATCCAAGTAAACACAGGAAATAAGTAACTCCATATGAGCAAAACCAAGGAAAGTGCAAATACACATACATACACACACACACACACACACACACACACACACACACACACAGAGAGAGAGAGAGAGAGAGAGAGAGAGAGAGAGAGAGAGAGAGAGAGAGAGAGAGAGAAACACCACCAAGATCAAAATAATAGGAAATAGCAATCACTGGTCATTACTATCTCTCAAGATCAAGGGACAAAATTCCCCAATAAAAGATGCAGGCTAACAGAATGGATGTGAAAATAGGATCCATCATTCTGTTGCATACAAGAAACACACCTCAGCAATAAATATAGACATTACCTCAGAATAAAGGGCTGGAAAAAATTCCAAACAAACAGTCCCAAGTAGCAAGCTGTAGTAGCTACTTTAATATCCAGTAAAATAGGCTTTCAACGAAAATTAATGAAAAGATACAGGGAAGCGAAAAAAATTCTACCAAGATGATATCTCAATTCTGAACATCTATGCTCTAAATGCACATTTGTCAAAAAAACATTGCTAAAGCTTAAAGCACACATCAAATTCCACAGATTAATAGTGGGACACTTCAATACCCCAGTCTCACCAAGCAACAGGTCATCCATTCAGACAAAACTAAACAGAGAAATAATGAGACTAACAGATAATATGAATAAAATGAGTGTTACAGACATCTATAGAATATTTCACCCAAACACAAAAGAAAATACCTTCTTCTCAGCATCTCATAGATTCTTCTCAAAAATAGACCACATATTAGGTCACAAAGTAAGCCTTACCAGATACAAGAAAATTAAAATAATGCCTTGTATCTTTTTTTTTCCTGGAAGCCACACATAATGTGGTAGTTTGGTTTATAACAATAGGAGAAAAGTCATAGAATGATGAATGACAAATGACAGACATGCAACACTTGTTAGATTATGGTATAAACAAAAACAGGGTTTAGTAAATAAGAGTGCAGAAAGAAGGGAAACCTATAAGCTGCTAAAATGGTAAAGAAATCTGAGAGTTGCCAGGGAAGAAAGACTCATACTAGTCTTCAACAATGATCCCTCATATAGTTACATTAACTTTGTTCATTTAGAAATTGTAATAATATTTCAATAGGCTTATGAATGTATATGCAACAGACTATACATAATTGAGGAGTATCATTGAATCACCTTGACCTATATACGTGACAGAAAGTCATCAACAGTGGAAATTGTGAACATGTGTGTCTCCCTCCAAAATGTGATCTGAGTCCCTTGGAATACCTATATGACCTTACTCCTACAATGGGGAATGTCAATTGCGAAACTAGCAACATAGATCATGAATATTAATCTTTTCAGCTTTTTCTGATTTTCCCCACACAGTATACGTATAACAACCAACCTTCTTTACAGGTTGGTGATCCCAATAGAGAAAAATATAAAAAAGGGGCAGGGAAAAATTCCTTCTTTTATGTTCAAACAAAAGGTTATTATTGCATCAGTTTGGGTGTCACAGGGTATTTATGAATATGAGTTTCAGTATCTAGATATAATGCCTTGTATCTTGTCAGACCAGCATGGACTACAACAACAGAAACACCAGAAAGGCTACACACTCAATAGAAATCTCTGGGGGTCAGGGGAGAAACGATGAAAAATGAGAGAGAGAGAGAGAGAGAGAGAGAGAGAGAGAGAGAGAGAGAGAGAGAGAGAGAGAGAGACTTTGCTGGGAGCAGTGAGCAATGGTGGTGTGGAGCAACGCAGTAATATGAATGTGGAAAGAGAATAATATTATTGGACTCCGAAGATCTGAAAAACAACCTAAGGGGTTCCTTCTACCTTCTACCTTCTACACAAGACTGTTTTCTTGATGTCTAAGTGTTTCTAGGATTGGGCATGGAGTGTCAGATAGCAAGAATTGTAAAGGAACCAACAGACTCTGGCCTGATAAGATGCAGAAGCAGATGTGTCTTTTTTTTAAATGGGTATTTATTTCATTTACATTTCCAATGCTATCCCAAAAGTCCCCCACATGCTCCCCGACCCACTCCCCTACCCACCCACTCGAGAATTATAAGGATAAATGCTGGGGATGCAAGACTTACTAGTGTGGTGCATCCATTGTAACTGACATTTTGTTGGGCACCTCACATCATATAAGATTTAGGTAGTGAACATAAGACTCTGGATTTCAGATGGCAGAAATGAAACCTAGAAGCGCATATAAACTCACTATGTGCACAGTCTAAGATCATGAGAAAAGCTTGGTTTATTAAGAGAATAAAAAAACAAAGGAGAAAAATCCTAAGTGGGTCACTTACCACTAAAAAAGGAAAGGATTAGGGGAGAGGAAAATCCAATTTTTTTTTCCTGAGAAGAAAATTCAGTGAAATCTCATGAAAACCTAGAGAATGCTCCTGGAATTGTCTAGAAAGTATTTCAAGAGCGGTCAGAAAATGTGTGTTCAGGACCTTGCACGCATCCAGAAAGATTAGATTTTCTGTGGACTTTACAAAATCAGAACCACTGGCCACAGAACAGAACCAATGCTCTAAATCAGTTAAAAACATCCTGTTATGTTCCTCATATGAAGTATGGCTTTATAAATGTTCTATTAGTAATGCTTGTGAACATGCCTGATTATCTTCCCCACCGACTTTGTGCTTAGGAGTCTCTTCTGAAACCAGTGGCAGTTAAGTTCGTTTTGATGTTAAAGAAAACCATCACCACCCTGAAATCTTCAACCTTCGTATCTTTGTCTAGAAAAGTAGATACCTAATGTTTTAACTATGCAGGTCCTTCAAGTATGATATCTACAGAGAGGGGAAACAGAAGCCTAATAGCCAGCAGTGGATATACACATTTCATTCCTTTGTCCTGCCCTAAAAGTAATCATTCCCTGGCATCTCACAGCTCAGTTGCATTCATGGAGTATTTTAGAGATGGCTTAGACCTCTGACATAAGGACGCAGATACACAGGCTTGAAAAGCACTTTGTTTTAGTACAAAATATGGCGTGTGATTAGTGGATAACAACAGAACATCTATGGGCTTGGAAAAATGATGAAAATTTACTCTGGTCTTTATACTATAAAACTAAGGTAAATAATGGCTAAGAGGGACTCATTCACCTTAGGATTTCATCCAGACTTCAGATTAGGATATTAAGCATTTTTATTATATTCAGTAATTCATTTATCATTGTTTCTTGTGATGGAGAAATCATGTTGTAGATAGATAATTCCTGCACATGGTATACCTCAAATAATGTTAGTGGTTGGATAATGTATACATCTACACATTTTACTTGCTGTGTGTTTACATCTTTGGATGTAAGTTCTCCTTCCACATCCTAGGTACACACAACAAGAATGAATTAAATGGTCAGGTATTTTTTAAATGGAAGGGTACAGGGCTAGCACAGTATGGTTTCTAAGTCTTGCTGGCTCACGTGTTCAACTATGTCCTGTCTACACTGCTAAGAATGAGAAATCAAAATCTGTGTCCTCTTTAGTCTTCAGGGCTTCAGCGTCTATATCTTTACCTACATCTCTTTAGGATACACTGGAGTAAGGCTACAGAGAAGAGCATGTGCTTATCAAAGCTAGCAGGGCTCTGACTGCCATACAGTGTCTTATAATTCAGATTCCACTGCAAGAGGACAAGTGGAAGAAAGAGCAAAAAGACATTTGTGCACCACCAATTTTCATAGATCCACCTCAGCCTCTTAAGTACAGCCAGTGAATGTTGATACCCAATTATCCAAGGACGTAAGGCACAGAAGTATAAAACTTTTAATTGTTTCTCTGAAGTGAGAAGCCACTTGAGCGACAGAATCAATTCTGAAGTAATTGGTCTTCCTCAGGGTATGCCTTTAAAGTGTATCCAGTGTTTAAAAGAATTACAGTGTGGGGAGGGTGGGGAAAATTACAATCTTTGAACTTTACGTGGGCATTTTAATTGAAGCCCAGAATCAAATGGATAATCTAACTTTTCTAGACAAATGTATGCTAGCTCCCCAGGAAAATTACGTTAAGTAGAAAACTTAATTGTCGTTAAAAATACTGTTTCAAAGTTTGTGTGAGGGTGTGTATGTGTGTGCATGCACACACACTTGTGCATATATCTGCATAGACACGCAAATGCACATGCATTGCTTGCATATTACACTACATTATTAGACTAGGGATAATAAAGTACAAAGAAGGATAGATGATTGGTTAACATTGACTTTTATGTTTAATTCTCAGTGAAATTAATATTTCACTCACTTCAAGTTTTTCTTGAATTTATAAGTAAATAAATATCCTGAACTACATGACTAAAATGTTATGCAGAAAATGATAAAAAGAATAAAACACTTGTGTTTCTCAAAAACTTCATGAAGAAGCCATACCAATGGGGACCAGTAAATTTTGACCTTAAAAATTCCTAACTGAAGGAATACAATCATCTTTCCCTCACAGGCTCTTTATACTTTTTCTATATTCTAAGACAGCTCACTCTAGCTCCACTTTCCCACCCACCTCACACAATTGGAAAAGACATTGAGGAGAAGATGGAAGAGAAGGAGAGAAAATAATCCTTATAAATTGTCAGCACATTTTGTCTCACAAGTTTCTCTAAAACCATTTTCCCTGCCATATGGGCTGAGTCATTTCATGAGAGACAGGATGGCGTAGCTGCTTTTCTCATCACTATGATAAAATGCCTGGAAGAGGCAACTTAACTTAAAAATATTTGCTCTGGCTGACAATTGGCCATTGTGGTGGGAAGATATAATGATGGACAGCTCAGGCTATGGCAGCCAGAGTGTAAGGCTGCTTGTTTACATATTGCCAGAGAAAGAAACAGACAGCCTGCCATGGAAAGTACAGCTATGCTCTAAGCCTCAAAGCTAACTTCTGAGCATCCTACATTTTATTCACCATGGCCAATAATGTTTCTCAAAACAGCACTATCAGTTAAGGACCAAGATTTAAATCCTGTGGGAGACATTTCTCAGACAGACTATGGCACAAGTATATGGAATTAAAAGAAAAGAGAATAGGATGGAAATTGAGAGACAAAATAATACATTCTGTTCTTCATTTCACTGTGTGCATTTTTCTTTCCAAACAACTTCTTCTAGACATTATTCTAGGAACCATACTCAACACCTTTTGCTAAATTTCTATATCCTGTTATCTCTTAACACACATTCTGCCCTAGTCTATCCCTGAAGGGGAACACTGTGAGAGATTACTCCAGATTGTCATAGACAAACACTCTCTTGCCCAACCACAGAGCTGTGAGCCTGGGTTATACAAGTACAGAGATGCTATAACAAGGTTATCTGTGAATATTCATCATTTATCTTCTGGATTTAGTTTGTTAAAGATCTCACCTTCTATGTTCTAGTCACAGACTCTTAGTTTTACTTTCTTAAGAATTCCCTGTCAGGGTGGTGTTTATTGACCAGCTCTGAAATAAGCTATCTATAACAGATTATTATTTTGCTAATTTAACATGAGAATGTTAGATTTTTCTTTGGTCCTGACTCTGATTCTAGCTTGTTCAACTCCTCATTCTTGGAGTGAGAAGTGAAGTTGTAGGTGTGCATGTGTAACAGACAGAGGTCATTTAGCTGAGTATGTTATAATGGATTGCTCTGACTTCTCCTTGCAAGTAATTCCAATATACTCACGTGACAATGGAACAAAAGTGTACTTCTGGAAGTACTGCTACTGAGTCTACTTTCCAAGCATTTTCTAGACAGGAAACAAAAATGATATGGCTATTCTTAAATAGAGAACTATGATGGAAATAGATTTAATAAAACAATATTGTCAGTTTAAGGAAGGCTGCTTGCTGTTTGTTATAGTTCCCATTACTGTGGCTTAGATGAAAGTTTGGCATACAGTTTGTTCCACTAATTGATCTGAATGATACAAAAAGAAGCTAAGTTGGATGAATCACACAATCACAATTTGACCACTGAGGACATAGAGTAGCCTCCACATCATCTCCTCCATAGATGACAACTTTCTAGATTTGTTCATATCCGAGAGACAAATATCTCATATTTTTGCAGTGTCTTTCATTTCTGTCATAGGGAAGGAAGTTTGCCTAATGTATGCTCCTCATATCCCCATTTTTTCTCTGCCATAGTTGTGAAAGGGCTTGCCATGTATTAAGCCTGTGCAGATTTTCAATGTGCTTCTCAATCTCTGAAAAATAACCCACTGCTACATTCTGATTACTTACTGATCTGAGCCAACCAATTCCAAGCAACATCAACATCAAAAATGTGTGAACAATGCACATGTACAAATAAGACAGAGAAAGAGAGAGAAGGAGAGGGGGAGGAGGAGAGGAAGAGGGAGAGAGAGCTGGAGAGGGAGAGACAGAGAACTGGCACGTCAAAGATTTCTATGTCAAATTTTTAGGATATTAACTTTAATCCTATTATATTTTGAAGACTTTATTGGTAAAAAACAGGCACAGCCAATTATAGAGAGAGGAAGCAGAGAATCCATCTTTAGATGGCCGAAGCCATAGGGGTTCAAATGGCAGTCTTGGGTGAGTCTTCTGGGCAACTTGATGGTGGGTAGAGACACTTTTTTTTTTTTTTTTCATTTTAGCTTCAATGATCTTAATGCCAAAACAGACTTTCAAAGTATTTGAGAAAGCATTTATGAGGTACAGCAATACATAAGGCAGTTGTCTATAAGCCATTGAGTGAATAAATCAAGTGGGATCTATTTTTGCAGTATATGTTGTTTATAATTACAGAACTGAAGCAAAAAGTAGTGAGACAAAAAAGGTTAAATTATAGAAATATCATATTAAGCAAAGGAAAATAGACAAAGAGATCACAAATACAGGATTCTATTCCTATGAGGTGGTCAAGAGAGAAACTTTTTGGCAAATAAGACTAGCTATCTGGTTGCATAGGTTTGGGGAGGAAGGAAAGGAGTGACAATTGTAAGATGCAAAGTTTCCCAAAGGCTACTGGGAATTTTTTAATCCTGAATTGAGGTGTTAGGCACAGATTCCTGGGAAAACTAAAAGATGTGAAATAGTATTTATTGAAAATAATTAATATTATTGCAAGTGAATTATTTCTCAATGAAGATAATATAATCAGGAAAATAGACACAACACATTTTCAAATTACATAAGAATAACCTCTTAGAATAAATATAATCTTTCTTCCTGGTTCAGCAAGGATTTTTTTTTTCTTCTTCTACAATGATCATACCACATGACTGTAAAGAAATGATCCAGCAGATGACACTTAATCATCTAAATTAAACAACCTGATGAGATGCATAGTCACACCAGGACAACATTTTCCTCATGAGACATCAAACCCATTTTTAAATTGCACATTTGTACTTAGTTTAATGAGTGTTTAAGGGTTAAGGACCAAAACCCAAGTTAATCTAAACTGTGCACAATGTAGCACAAATGGGAATATATTTATGTAAGCTCCACATGAATTATTCAGTGTTCAGACACCAATCTGATTTTGCATTAAACTGCATTGATGGAGGCTATGTGATGCTGACACAAGTTAAACATTTGCAGAGCTTGGCCCTTTCTCCCTTCTATGCCCTGAAAGAGTATTAGGGAGATGACCTTCATTATGCACAGTTGTTCTTTCAATTTTCTCCAAAATGGCAGGTACTACACTAGCCTGACACCAATATTTTAATGAAAACCATCTGATTATTGTTATGCATATGTGGAAGATAGTTTTTGACACCTTAAATGTTCAAACAAATCAAACCCTTTGCCTTCAAAGACCTTCACTTGTAATTGGAGAGATGTAATGAACTATTACCACAAGACAGCCACATTGCATAATGACGAAGCACACTTATGAGGCAACTTGGTGCTTACTGTTACATCTGAAAATACATGGAAGTAATTAAGTGTAAGGATCCTTTATTATAGTAATACACCATGCCACTAGGCTGTGTATAGGTCTTAACATTTGCAGTGAGTCATGTCTGCACTTTTTTGTGATGTATTCTAGGTTTTAAAATCTGTATAGTTCATATCTGAGTTCAAATCACCAGAGAAATAATCATGGGGAATAATATCCACTTTGTTATACTTTGAAAATGTTTATTAATTTGTTATTATCTGTCAGCTCACTCTAACTTTGATCTTACAAAGAGTAACTAATAAAGTAAAGATGAGACTGAAAGAAATGTACCCCAAACATTAATTTTAGCCCTAAGATTATATCTCTCATTTCCCTCAATAAGAAATGTTGGTATCTCCTTTTATGTTCATTTCTGGCTCTCGGCACAGTCTACATTTAGCCTTGAAACTTACATACTTGGTGAGATTTTTTTTTAGTTCATGTTATATAATTTTCAGGTAGTGAGGCACCTGCATTATTCTGTACTACTGTTCTTGATATAACTTTTTCTTTGTACGAGACATTCTGGGATTCAATACCTTGACCTCTCTCTTTCTCTTACATATTCATCATTAATCTGTCCATTTTGGTTTTAAAATTTTTAGAAAATTATCTTGCAAATGGAACTCATTTGTAATATTTGACAATAGTAAAGCATAGAATGAGTTAATTAGGTGAACTCTGAGTGTATGTTCCAGGTTAGAAATCATGTGACATCAATACTGACACAATAAGAAAGAGAACATGAGATTCTGTGATTTATAATTCATTGCGTATCAAAGAGTATGAACCTAGTATCTTGGAGGTAGTCTGAATGGAGGTTGAGGACATGGACTGTGCAACCTATAGACAAACTCCATTGCACCATTTCTTGAGTTTGGCTCAGAAGCTTTAGGAAAAGCTTGAAAAGTGAGGACCCCTGACAAACTCTGAGAAGACATGTGTGCTACCACATTGTCAACATCAGAAGTCATCAAGTGTCAACAAAGCAGGATGAACTTACCCTAGATCAACTGTTATATCTACTAACTCCTAAAGCCTGACAGACCACTGTCCTCTTACTCCACTTATGAGTCCTTGCACAAGAAAATAAATGGCTTCTTTCTAAAGGTTTTCTCTAGGGAGTACAGAGAAAGAGGTGACTGACACCAAGAAAGACAAGGAAATACACAGGAGGTAGCCAGGACCTCATTCACATTTGGAATAGTATGTAACCTCTGTCCAAGGTTAGAAATTGCCAGTGAATTTCTCATTTTGAGGGAGAAACTACCCAATTTCACAACTGGAACTGCAGTGTTGAAATGATTACCCCTAACTGCAGTGCTGCAATGATTATCCCTAACTCAGCCACTGAATCGTGTAAAGTTCCTCTGCTGCAAAGATGACACTTTCTTGGTGAGACTGATACACTGACAAGGAAGATCAACTAGCTTTCTGGAAATGGAAGCTGGAAATCTCAGTCTGACATTTCCAGCTGGGATCATTGTCAACTGAAAGATGGAGGGACACAGAGTGACAGCAATGGGAAGAAGGGATGCACCAGATGGGGCCCACCCGCCATAGCAGCCTTGCTGGGAACAGGGAAGCAGAAGGAGGGAGAGGCCACGGAGGTACCAGGCTCACCATTCACATAGTTACAAAGTTCAGTGGGGCGGCATTTTGTCTCACAAATATGGAAGAATTTGTGTCCTGACCTATCTGAATACATCTTGGTGTTGATGGCTCTTAATATATTTTTATTCTTAGAATATTCTGAAATGTTATGCATTTGCAAAATCCTTTATGGACCAACTTAATACATATTTATTGAATGCATTTCATATGCAAGACATTCCGAGCATATTATAATGTGAATACATCATACCACTGTCAAGAAACTATTTACATTAAGATGTACAGAGGAAATGCTGTGAAACTTTTTATATTCTGTATTTCATTAGGCCTACCCTTCAAGCTCTGTCCCACTGGGTATAAGGGAACTTACAAAAATGGAAAACTTCCCTATTGGGGAGTTTTACCTTGACAGTTTCCTTTCCACAAATAGTTTTCAGCTAGTTGCAGACGGATAGAAGTCCAGTGGTTTGCTATCCAAGAGTCTTTCAGGCATTTTATGATGTTTTCCTTCTTTCCACAATGAGTCCAGATGGAAAGGTAAAAGCTTTCATAAACTCTTGGAAGACAGGAAAAAAGGAAGGGCTCGTGACTTTTTCTGGCTTTAAATATATAACAGACATGTTCCGTTAAGATCATGTATACCTCCACTGACAGTTACTATCATTAAGCAAGTTCTGTATTAGTGAATGGGGTTGGACGTGAGTGATCCCTCCTGTTTTGCTTACCTGGTTTAGGTGACAACATATGGTTATATCTCTCATGATATTGTATAACTACTCTTCTCACTATGCTATAGCTAAGAAACATGCTGAGGTTAGGAGTTACTGATTATAGTAGGTGTGGTTCTACCAGAGCATACATGCTTGTCTCACCTTAACTTTTCTGTTAATGTGGCAGTCTTCTCTTCATTCCCTCAACATACCATGTCAAATTTCCATGACACAGGCTACTCATGATAAAGTAGACTATCTAAATTTGCATTAGCTGCCTGTTGTCTGCAAGAAGATGACTTAAAAAAAAACACACCATAAACTGAGAGGCAAATGATAGAAGTCTACCTATTAAGGAGTTTAAGAGTGAGGACAAGCTTATGTAGCTATTCTGATATCTAATAAAGGTGATGTCATGCTAAAACTTGTCAGGAGAAATAAAGAAACTAGTACATGTTAATGA
This sequence comes from Mus musculus, assembly GCF_000001635.26. NCBI lineage: Eukaryota > Metazoa > Chordata > Mammalia > Rodentia > Muridae > Mus > Mus musculus. The sequence continues at coordinate 86,581,511 of NC_000084.6, forward strand.
AAGGGAAGGTTGATCAAGGGGATGCAACCATGGCAAATATGTGCTAAATACAGGAGTTTCCATTTTCATACACAGAAGACTAGATAAGTCCTGAAACAACGCAGTGGGTAACATTAATATGCTACACCCCACTTAGGATGGTATTCATAATTAAATTTCAACAAGCCAAAATGAAACTACACAATGAATAAACTGTACTTGATTGATATTGACAGAATATTGTACATAACACATAGACAGTATATATTTTCTCTGTTGCCTTAGATCATGGAACTGCCTGTATAATTTACTTGAATGGTAGGTTGTACACCAAGCCTTAACCAATTTGAAGAATCAAAGTAATTCCATTATCATATTCTGACATCATGGAGTAAAGTTAGAAATAAACTGGAAGTGAAATTTTAAACATTGCACAAATACTTAGAGGGTGAGCAAAACCAGTTTACAAGAAAAACTGGTCATTGATTAAATTAGAAAGTAAATTTAAATTTTCTAGAGTCAAAAAAAATTATGGCATGACTTACCAGAATCTCTGAGATACATCTATAATGTGATGCTTTTAAGAAGTGAGTTTAAGGTTATAAATGATTGCATTAAAATCCAGTTGCTTTTCAAATCACAATCTATGTATATACCTTAATGTCTTTGAAGTACAATAACACTACAGATGAAAATGATTTGGAGGCTAAGACAAAGTAAAGATGGCAACAAAAGGTATTAAATCAAGAATAAAAAACATAGATTCAATCAATCAAATACTTTCTATGAAATATAATCAATAAAGATAATCTCATACAGCAAAACAAGAAAATGGTTGGTTAAAAATAGAGTTGAAAATAGAGATAAAATTGTTTACAAAGTTTCCAAAGATATACAAACAAACATATGGGACTATATGTGATAGGTGACTAAGAAAGTTCAGATATTCACAGATAAATTTAACAAAACATTGAAAGAAAGGCTAACACAATAGTTATCCAACTGTTCCACAAAATAGAATAGGAAGGGACAATATCAAAAATATTTTATATATCTAATAGTGCTCTAAAGTAAAAATCAATTAAGGTACACAGCAGAAAATAACAACTACAGATATAAAAAATAGAAAGAAAAGAAAAGAAAAGGAAAGGAAAGGAAAGGAAAGGAAAGGAAAGGAAAGGAAAGGAAAGGGAAGGAAAGGAAAGGGAAGGAAAGGAAAGGAAAGGAAAGAAAAGAAGAAAAGAAAAGAAAAGAAAAGAAAAGAAAAGAAAAGAAAAGAAAAGAAAAGAAAAGAAAAGAAAAGAAAAAAAAGAAAAGGAGGAAATAATTTTATTGATAAATGTAGAGGTAAAAAATATTCAATGAAGTACTTGTAAGCCAAATCAAAGAAAATATCAGTCATTCTTCATGATCAAGTTGGTTTTATTTCAAGAATACTACATGCCAATAGACTTAAAGACAAAAATAAAATGGTTTCCTGTATGAAGTAAAATGCTGGGTTCTGTTTACATATCCAGTCTGTTAGTCAATGTCTTTTTACTGGGCAATTGAGTCCATTGGCATTAAGAGATACTAGGGAAAAGGGATAGTTGTTTCCAGTTATTTTTGTTGTTGGGGGTGAAATTATGTTTGTGTGGCTATCTTCTTTTGGGTTTGTTGAAAGAAGATTACTCTCTTGCTTTTTTCTTTTTTTTCTTTCTTTCTTTCTTTTAAATTTTATTTTATTTTTATTAGGTATTTTCCTCGTTTACATTTTCAATGCTATCCCAAAAGTCCCCCATAGCCACCCCCCCCCAATCCACTACCCACCCACTCCCGCGTTTTGGCCCTGGGGTTACCCTGTACTGGGGCATATACAGTTTGCAAGTCCAATGGGCCTCTCTTTGCAGTGATGGCCGACTAGGTCATCTTTTGATACATATGCAGTTAGAGTCAAGAGCTCCGGGGTATTGGTTAGTTCATAATGTTTTTTCACTTTTAGGGTTGCAGTTCCCTTTAGTTCCTTGGGTAATTTCTCTAGCTCCTCCATTGGGGGCCGTGTGACCCATCCAATAGCTGACTGTGATCATCCACTTCTGTGTTTGCTAGGCCCCGGCATAGTCTCACAAGAGACAGCTATATCTGGGTCCTTTCAGCAAAATCTTGCTAGTGTATGTAATGGTGTCAGCGTTTGGGAGCTGATTATGGGATGGATCCCTGCATATGGCAATCACTAGATGGTTCATCCTTTCGTCACAGCTCCAAATTTTGTCTCTGTAACTCCTTCAATGGGTGTTTTGTTCCCATTTCTAAGAAGGGGCAAAGTGTCCACAATTTGGTCTTCGTTCTTGAATTTCATGTGTTTAGCAAATTGTATCTTATATCTTGTGTATCCTAAGTTTCTGGGCTAATATACACTTATCAGTGAGTACATATTGTGCGAGTTCCTTTGTGTTTGGGTTACCTCACTCAGGATGATGCCCTCAAGGTCCATCCATTTGCCTAGGAATTTCATAAATTCATTTTTTTAATAGCTGAGTAGTATTCCATTGTGTAAATGTACCACATTTTCTGTATCCATTCCTCTGTTGAGGGGCATCTGGGTTCTTTCCAGCATCTGGCTATTATAAATAAGGCTGCTATGAACATAGTGGAGCATGTGTCCTTCTTACCGGTTGGGACATTTTCTGGATATATTCCCAGGAGAGGTATTGCGGGATCCTCCGGTAGTACTATGTCCAATTTTCTGAGGAACGGCCAGACTGATTTCCAGAGTGGTTGTACAAGCTTGCAATCCCACCAACAATGGAGGAGTGTTCCTCTTTCTCCACATCCTCGCCAGCATCTGCTGTCACCTGAATTTTTGATCTTAGCCATTCTGACTGGAGTGAAGTGGAATCTCAGGGTTGTTTGAATTTGCATTTCCCTGATGATTAAGGATGTGAACATTTTTTTCAGGTGCTTCTCAGCCATTCGGTATTCCTCAGGTGAGAATTCTATGCTCAGCTCTGAGCCCCATTTTTAAATGGGGTTATTTGATTTTCTGGAGTCCACCTTCTTGAGTTCTTTATATATATTGGATATTAGTCCCCTATCCGATTTGGGATAGGTAAAGATCCTTTCCCAATCTGTTGGTGGACTTTTTGTCTTATTGACGGTGTCTTTTGCCTTGCAGAAGCTTTGCAATTTTATGAGGTCCCATTTATCGATTCTCGATCTTACAGCACAAGCCATTGCTGTTCTATTCAGGAATTTTTCCCCTGTACTCATATCTTCAAGGCTTTTCCCTACTTTCTCCTCTATAAGTTTCAGTGTCTCTGGTTTTATGTGGAGATCCTTAATCCACTTAGATTTAACCTTAGTACAAGGAGATAGGAATGGATCAATTCGCATTTTTCTACATGATAACCACCAGTTTTGCCAGCACCATTTGTTGAAAATGCTGTCTTTTTTCCACTGGATGGTTTTAGCTCCCTTGTCAAAGATCAAGTGACCATAGGTGTGTGGGTTCATCTCTGGGTCTTCAATTCTGTTCCATTGGTCTACTTGTCTGTCACTATACCAATACCATGCAGTTTTTATCACAATTGCTCTGTAGTACACCTTTAGGTCCTGCATGGTGATTCCATCAGAGGTTCTTTTATCCTTGAGAAGAGTTTTTGCTATCCTAGGTTTTTTGTTATTCCAGATGAATCTGCCAATTGCCCTTTCTAATTCATTGAAGAATTGAGTTGGAATTTTGATGGGGATTGCATTGAATCTGTAGATTGCTTTTGGCAAGATAGCCATTTTTACAATGTTGATCCTGCCAATCCATGAGCCTGGGAGATCTTTCCATCTTCTGAGATCTTCTTTAATTTCTTTCTTCAGAGACTTGAAGTTCTTATCAAACAGATCTTTCACTTCCTTAGTTAGAGTCACGCCAAGGTATTTTATATTATTTGTGACTTTTGAGAAGGGTGTTGTTTCCCTAATTTCTTTCTCACCCTGTTTATCCTTTGTGTACAGAAAGGCCATTGACTTGTTTGAGTTAATTTTATATCCAGCTACTTCATTGAAGCTGTTTATCAGGCTTAGGAGTTCTCTGGTGGAATTTTTAGGGTCACTTATATACACTATCATATCATCTGCAAAAAGTGATATTTTGACTTCTTCCTTTCCAATTTGTATCCCCTTGATCTCCTTTTGTTGTCTAATTGCTCTGGCTAGGATGAGCCACAATTACTCTGATACCTAAACCACAAAAAGACCCCACAAAGATAGAGAACTTCAGACCAATATCCCTTATGAATATTGATGCAAAAATCCTCAATGAAGTTCTTGCTAACCGAATCCAAGAACACATCAAAACAATCATCCATCCTGACCAAGTAGATTTCATCCCAGGGATGCAGGGATGGTTTAATATACGGAAATCCATCAACGTAATCCAGTATATAAACAAACTCAAAGACAAAAACCACATGATCATCTCGTTAGATGCTTAGAAAGCATTTGACAAAATCCAACACCCATTCATGATAAAAGTCTTGGAAAGATCAGGAATTCAAGGCCCATACCTAAACATGATAAAAGCAATCTACAGCAAACAGTAGCCAACATCAAAGTAAATGGTGAGAAGCTGGAAACAATCCCAATAAAATCAGGGACTAGACAAGGCTGTCCACTCTCGCCCTACCTATTCAACTCTCTTGCTTTTTTCTAGGGTGTAGTTTCCCTCCTGAGGTTGGCGGTTTCCATCTACTATCCTTCGTAGGATTGGATTTGTGGGAAATTGTATATATTTAATTTTCTCATGAAATATCTTGATTTCTCCATCTATGGTAATTGAGAGTTTTTCTTGGTATAGTAGCTTGAGCAGGCATCTGTGTTCTCTTAGTGTCTGCATGACACCTGCCCAGGATCTTCTGGCTTTTATAGTCTCTTGTGAGAAATCTGGTGCAATTCTGATAAGTCTGCCTTTATATGTTACTTGACCTTTTCCCCATACTGCTTTTAATATCCTTTCTTTGCTTTCTGCATTTGGTGTTTTGATTATTATTTGACAGGAGGAAGTTCTTTTCTGATTCAGTCTATTTGGAGTTATGTAGGCTTTTTGTATGTTCATGGGCATCTCTTTCTTTAGGTTAGGCGAATTTTCTTCTATAATTTTGTTGAAGATATTTACTGGCCCTTTAAGTTGGGAATCTTTGCTCTCTTCTATATATATTACCCTTAGTTTGGTCTTTTCTTTGTGTCCTGGATTTCCTGGATGTTTTGGGTTAGGGGCTTTTTGCTTTTTGCATTTTCTTTGATTGTTCTGTTTATGTTTTCTATGATATCTTCTGCACCTGAAATTTTCGCTTCTACCTCTTGTATTTGTTTGTGATGCTTGTATCTATGGCTCCTGATCTCTTTCCTAGGTTTTCTATCTTCAGGGTTATTAGCTCAAAAGCTCAGAATACCCAAGACCCAATTCACAGACCACATGAAGCTCAAGAAGAAGGAAGACCAAAGTGTGGGTTCTTTGTTCCTTCTTGGAACGGGGAACAAAATACTCAATGGGAAGAAATACAAAGTGTGGACCAGAGACTGAAGGAAAGGCCATTCAGAGACGGCCCTACCTGGGCATCCATCTCATAGATACAGTCACCAAACCCAGACATTATTGGGAATGCCAAAAGTGCATCCTACAAAACCCTGATATAGCTGTCTACTGAAAGGCTCTGCCAGAGCCTGACAAATTCAGAGGTAGATGCTCACAGCCTGACATTGGACTGAGCACACAGTCCCTGTGATGGTTTGTGTATTCTTAGACCAGGGAGTGGCACCATTTGGAGGTGTGGCCTTGTTGGAATTGATGTGACCTGGTTGGAATAGGTATGTCACTGTGGGTGTGGGCATAAGACCCTCACCCTAGTTGACTGGAAGTCAGTCTTCCACTAGCAGCCTTTGGATGAAGACGTAGAACTCTCAGCTCCTCCTGCACCATGCCTTTCTGGATGCTGCCATGCTCCAACCTTGATGGTAATGGATTGAACCTCTGAACCTGTAAGCCAGCCCCAATTAATTGTTGGTTTTTATAAGACTTGCCTTAGTCATGGTGTCTGTTCATAGCAGTAAAACCCTAATTAATATGGTCCTCAATGGAGGAGTTAGAGAAAGGACTGAAGGAGATGAAGGAAGGGCTTTGCAACCCCATAGGAAGAACAACACTATCAAACAACCAGAATCTCCAGAGCTCCTAGGGACTAAACCACCCACCAAGTAGTATGCCTGGAAGGACCCATGGTCCCAGCTGTATATGTATCAGAGAATGGCCTTGTTGGACATCAGTGGGAGGAGAGGCCCTTGTTCCTGTTAAGACTCGATGCCCCAGTGTAGGAGAATTCAAGGGCAGTGATGAATGTGTGGTTGGATGGGTAGGGGAGCACAGTCATAGAAGCAGAAAGGGGGAATGTGATAGGAATTTCCAGGGGAGAAATCAGGAAAGGAGATAACATTTGAAATGTAAATATAGAAAATATCTAATAAAAACTATCAAAAATAATAAATAAATAAAATGGTACTCTTCATATATGCAGAGAAGCATGTGACAAATTTCAATATTCTTTCATGATAAAATTACTAAGGAAATAGGAATCAAAGGAAAATACTTTAGATAATAAAAGTTATGCATGCCAAAACTATAGCCAACATTATATTGAGTTGTAGAAGATGAAAGCTATTCCCTCTAACATTTTTAATGTCACAGTGGTACCTACAGTCTCTACTCTTAGTACTATGCTTTTAGTTAGTGCTGTGCCTCTATTTAGTACTGTGTCTTACCTGTAGCAACAAGACAATGTGTGTGCATGTGTGTGTTTGGGTGTATGAGTGTATATACATATACATAAATAAGGAGATAAATGAAAATAATTTCTACTTGAAGATCTTATGTACCTGTACTAGAATTTATATTGATATGTTCTATTGGTATTCATTATGCATGTGTGAACTTCTATTTATTTTATGAAATTAGACAGGGAACTAAGATAAGGGAAAAATAAAATTTTAAGAAGAAGGAAGAGAGGAAAGAGCGAGTAATGGGTTGGATGAGACATTAACGTGAAGGGACTTCTTACAGGGGAAGAAGTAGATCATCCTGGGTAACAGCAGGGTGGGAGTAGAACATAGCACAGAAACACAGTGTGTGTGTGTGTGTGTGTGTGTGTGTGTAAATGAAATGATGAAACTCATTCTTTTTATAGTACCTTAACAAAACAAAACAGGTACATTGGATTGGAATTGACTAAGACAAAGTAATTAGGTGAAAAGACATCTGGAGAGAACTTGCATAAGCAGCAATATGGTATCAGGGAAGAAAGAATATTAAAGTTATTACATAGCTCTATTGGAAAGAAGCACTTATGTCCAAGGGAGCAATGGTGAAAAGATCTATGAATACTATTGGACTGAATTACCCTTTATAGCTGCCTAGCTTGATTACACTGCAACCCAGAAAAAGAAATATTTGACTCAGAAATTATTGCCATAGACACAATATAGATGCTCTGTTTGGTCAATGCTGCAAAGATATCCTTGAGCTATGAGCATTTCAAGAAAGTAATGAGTGCTGCTATTTGGACAGGTCTTCAGATTATTTCTCATGCTATATTGTAATTTTTCAGTTAATATTTGCTATTATTGTTAATATTATATTATTTAGTATTATAGAGGTGAGAACAGTGAACCTAAGGTGTTTTGAGAATCACCGATAAGTCAGTTTAATTATTCTTCTAAGAGTGGCACAAGTATATTACAAATGAGAGAATTCAGATCCATGACAAATCAAGAAAGGATACAAAATTATTTTCAAATTCATATCTTAATACACCAGAGTTTTATTTATCTTTCTATCGTCACTTTAGTATATGAAAGACTAGAGAGAGCCAGTAGAGCCCATGGAAATGTCATAATAATGGGCTCTAACTAAGCAAGATCCTGTCACACTGGATAGATGAATTTGAGAGCAAGCAGATGCTGAAGTACAGTGCATAGGGTATTGCAAGTTCTGAGGAACTGAAAAGCGATGAATGTCATGAGCTTCAGTACATGTCTAAAATAGATACAAACAAAAACTCAATTATACTGTTAAATGATAATTCAAGTAAAATGGTGATATTCCAGAGTACTGTAAAAGTATTGTTTAAATATATAAAACAGGAGATAAAGGGGATTGCCAAATATCTGGGAGAAAAAAATATGGATGGAGATGGGACAGTGAAGAGCTTGAATATGTATATCTAATTTACAACAATATGGTAGAGCTGAGCCATAAACTGTTATCAGCTCTGGAGCTCCAAAGGAAGGGAAGAACTAGAGATTAGTCTGTAGAGTGCTTTTGACCATACCTGGCAGCATTGGAGCTGAAATTAGGATATATAATGTGATGACTGGTTTTAAAATTCAAGTTACCATACCTTAGAATCATCCAAGAGGGGACCATACACTGTGGGTTGTCCACATCAGATTAGTATGTGAAATATTACTTTGATTCCTTTAATTAGTGTGAGATGATCGGCTGTAAATGTTGGCAGCACCTTCTGACATTTGGCTCAGATAAAACAAGTCATGGAAGAAGGAAAACTAGTTATCTGCTCTGCTGGCTTTCCCTCTGCTGCTGAGTACACCTAGCTCAATGCTGTTGATGTTTTCAATGATATTAGAATCTGCTTTTTTGGTTCTTTGTTTTGCATAGATATGGAACCAGTGGCTCTCCAACAATCCTCAAGGCTTTCTGTGTCACCTTAGAAACACTGACCTATTAGCTTCATGATCTAGCAACTACTGACTTCTCAGCTTCTCACATGTGGGCAGTCATTGTTGGCTCCTGCAACTGTTTTGAGACACAGAGCTTCACGGTTGAACAACTGTTCTTCTCCATCTCTCAGGTGTGATACCACTCTTGCTGGACTACTTCAACTACTTCAACTATATCAACTATCATGTAAGCCAATTTAATAAATCCTTTCTTTTAACATAAGCTAATTTTACCTACTTGTTCTGTTACTCTATGAATCCTGACTCATGTATATATATATATCATTCTGAAAAAAATCAAGATGGGATAAATGGTAAAATATATTTGTAAGAATATTGCCTTAAACTAGAAGTACTCCCTTCATTTATGGTTATTGAACTTGGGTTCCTTCTTATCTTACTGGGAAGCCAGAGGTCTGTTATTACAACACACGAACATTTCAATTCCATGTAACATGAAAGCAGTCTAAAGCTCACTTCTGGTTGAGAGAACAGATCTAACCCAGGAGGAACTTGATAACCACCTAACTAGGTATCTTGTGAAACTCTGATTGGTATGTTCAGCAGGATAGACAGCACAAGGAAATTCTGTGATCTTAGTTACTAGTTTTGTGGAAAAGGGGAAGCCCTAAGGGAACATGTGCTATTGACAGGAACTCAGGCATGTCAAGGTCCCATGGGGATGGTAAAGCCTTCCCTTAGTCTGGGTATAAATTTTGTCAGTTCAGAAAACATTGCCTTCAGCTTCCTCCACTCGTGTTTATAGTGTTACTACCCTCACTTACAGGGACATTCCACCAAGACATGCTAACCCTCTTCCCTGTGCTGTATGTAAAATGAGCTTTCATTGTGGTTAAACCCTCTCATCAAAGCAAGCACAACCCACAATCCTATCCTTTTGTCATTTCTTCTGTTATTTTTTTATTCTTGGGACATCCCAGTCTGGTTTCAAAGACTGAGCCATTCAGGACATGGCAGAGTTGTAAATTTCTAAGTTGTCCTAACAAGGAGACATATACATTTTCCAACAATTTTGTCTTGGTTTTCCATTGGGGAAAAAAAACAAGCAAAGAAACAAATGTACAAAAGAACAAAAATAGAATAAAACATGACCAAGGAAACTTACAAAAGGAGATGTTCACTGGTGCTCCTAATTCCAGAGGTATACAGTCCATGACCATCATGCATGGGGCATGGCATCAAGCAGGCAGACATGGAGCTGGAGTAATAGCTGAGAGTTTACATCTGGTCCTCTGGGAGAGGTCAGGAAGAAAGAGATCTAAGTGGGAATGTAAGGCGCTTTTGAAACCAAAAAAAAAAAAAAATCCTAAAAACAAAACCAAACAATGACACACCTCCTCCAAAAAGGCCATTCCTCCTAATCTTTCCAAAACTATTGCACCTACTGGGTACCATGCTTTCAAGTGTATGAGTCACTGTCATTCTGGCCACTGTGAATACTACCTTGACAAAAACCTAACTCAAAAGTTATTTAAATTCCCATTTCTTGTAAAAAATCCTCTGGGTCATGTTTTTGTTTGTTTGTCTGTCTGTTTGTTTGTTTCTAGAATGGAAATATCAAACTGTCAAATATCTCATGTAACCACAAAGACAAAGTCTTCTTTTGATTTTGTTTATGTCTGGGAAGAGGATACAAATAAGTTTAGGAATTATCAGCACAGAAAACCCACTACTGTATGTAGAAGCACTACATCTAAAAGGCAGGCACCCCTTAGGGCAAGTCCCTAAGTCCTTTGGCCATCTCTTCCTTTTCTTTCTCTTAAAATATGACATAGACATCATGGAGTTAAATCCTTGGAGTAAATAAAATTGCCAAAGGGGCTAGGTATGGGAGTTAACTTAATGGCAGCTGTACATAGACAGAGTAGAACCAAAGAGGCTGACTATATTGGCTAGATTTTTATCAATTTGACAGAAATCTAGACAGACTTGGGAAAAAAAAGGAAAGTTTTCAAAGCACTTTCTCCCTCAGATGAGTCTGTGGGAATGACAGTGGGGGCCTGTTTCATTAATTGCTATTTGATGGAGGAGAGCCTACTGTGTACAGTGCCACATTTCGTCTTGAGTTGTATTAAGAATGTTCCTGAGCACATGAGAAACAGCAAACCAATAAACAGTGTTCCTGCTCATCTCTGCTTCTTCCAGGGTTTTACTTTGAGTTCCTACCCAGGCTTCTCTTGGTGGTAGATGATGACCTGAGTGATGTAACCAAGCTTTTTCTCCCCTAATTTTGTTTTGATGCATGTGCAGTCAACGCAATAGGAAGTGATCTAGCCCAGTAAGGAGCTAAATGAAGGTCAAAAATATATTTTGGAAATATTCAGAGATAGGAAAAAGACATAACCCACTGAATAGTATAATATACAATCGAGAGAAGGAATGAGAAAGTTGTCATAGTCAAGAGGTGCTACAACAAATGACGTCATATAGTTGAAATAAAACAATATGTTAGATTTTGTGAGCAAAACATTAAAGTAACATGTATGATTCAGATGATATCTCTTGGTTGAAAGACTATCCCCTGTTTTACAGAAGTTTGATGTGGGTACTTAGATTTTAACATGAGACTTGCTGGTGTTGTGAAAGAGGTTTTTTTGTGCTTTTGCATGGAAAGGCAGGTATGTGCACAGCTCAGCAAAGCTAAGAAGAAAGATCCTGTTCATTCCTTTCCCTGGGGCAAATATCCACACCGTTTCCTCAAATAGAAATCACATCTCACAATTGAAGCTGTGGTAGGAGATGTCCTTATTCCGGAAAGCTTTCTTGAAACTGCATTTTTAAGAAGTAGGTATCTATACCGTATAATACAGTATAGATTTTCTGAATGAAGGTCACATTTTGAACTTTCACAGGCAATGTTCTTATCTCTTGCCATCCTCCCAATGTCAGGATATTTCATCTTAGTAAATTTTTCACTCTGGTGAATGGAGTGATAAATGTCAGTTTCTTAACTGAATTAAATGGGATCCAGCAATTTCTCTGTTGTATTGCAAAGGATGGCTGCAGTCATTAACTTTTGCTTATCAAGAGAAGACTGGGTAATTTGAATGGCAGCTGAGTGTTTTACAAAGAGCAGATAAATTCAAGTGTCTTTTCTCAGGCTCTGTTTCTCTTGACAGCTATGCATTCTCTGGCACTGGGGTCTACTCTACCTAATTACCCTCCTCCCAGGAGATGCATTCCCCCGACCCCCAGCACTGTGCTGACCTTACCTCCCTCTTAGGGTCTACCTCTGTTTTTTTCACTGTTCTCCTCCCTCTTCTCTTGTCCTTTCTGAGGTGCAGGCAGACTTCACATGATTTTCTATTCCCCCTCAAAATTACTTATTTTAATGCTTCAGCCATTAAATTTCCATTATTATGGTTTGTGCATCCCCATTTTATGGAACAGAAGTTTTTTTGTTGTGTTCATTTAACTATGTATGTATATAAAGTTCAAATATATCAAGAAACAATTCAATATGTTAAAACAGCTATGGGGTTTACCAATATAACAGTGGTAGAAAACTTGCTAGCATTCTTGAGGCCTTGTTGGGTTATTTCTTAGCTCCTTTTTAAAAGAAAAAATAATTTTATCAAATAAACAGAGTAATAATAATGAATTATATTTAATATGATCAAAAGTGTGAAGGACATTATCTTTAAGATGAATGTAGAATTATTGTAATTTCTTGCAAATAAGATACATTTTAAGCAGTATTCAAGTGTTTTATAATTAGTGATTATTTACTACTTCTAGGCTTCTTTAGGGAACAGGATGATTTCAGTGGACCAAGACTTTCATGTAATTAACCTCACATCAGTGTGAATCAGCAGGAGAGAAGCAGTATTTGCAACAGTCCAATGATGAGGGCACGAAAGCCAAAAGTCCCCTGTCTCCACAGATGTGAGCAACTTCATTTTTCATTAATGGAATTCAAAATCATATCTTGTGAACTATTGGAAATATTCAGAATTACACAAAACCCAAGCAAATTGTGTCTTCATTTTGTCTCTGCAATTCCAAAGGGGACATGCATGGCAGCCCTGGGAAAACCCTGACTTAGCTTAGTATATAACTCAATGGCAGGATGTTTGTTTAGCAAAACTTTTACCTGGGCCCAATAACCACTCCTGAGAAAGTAAACACCCCAACAAACCCCAGATTTATGCTCTTGACATGAAGACTTGGTTGTGTCTCCACTTTGGGTCTCAGGCCATGAGGGAGCTTGCTTTGGATCAGATTCTGTAAGACCTTCACTGAGTAAAGAAGCCCTGTCATCTAGAAACAAATGGGTAGCAATGAAAACATGTGTGAGCGTCTGACTATTCCAGACTCTTCTGTTTTGAGTTAATGAGTTTGAAATTTCAGGTCTCACATCGTCAATAAACATTTTATTTTTTATGCTGCATGATTATTCCTAAGTTTTAGAAATCTCATCCCAGCACCTGTACTATATTCATGCCTGCATCCAAGTCCATAAGACATTCGCTTTGTTGTGCATAAACTCACACACAAAATCCACAAGAGATACCAATTAATAATCATAAAATACCCCCTTGGGAATCAAAGAAACATTGTTTTTTGTTTGTTTGTTTTTGTTTTTCTAATTAAGAGGGCTAAAAATAATTTTGCAACCAGATTTTGTTATGTGACAAGGTAGGACAATGACATATGTTTGAAAATTTCAATCCTTGACTTGTTGACAAGTAATTTTTACAAATGATGAGCTATGCTTAATCCTGGACATTCAAGAAGACAGAACATCTTGAATGCCTGTCCTCAGAGCATTGAACTACAATGACTGACATAAATGAACAGTTACTAATATGTGTTTGAGAAAGATTTAAAAAATATGTAGTAAATATGTAGAACAGTTTTTACTTTGGTGAATTCGGAGAGATACTCAAAGATATTTAATTATTCTTCTGACAATTAAGAATCCACACAGGTATAATTCTCTGTTTTTTTTAATAAAAGAAAAATGAGTGGACTATGAAATCTCTCTTCACATGCAATGGAAAATAGCTTGTTAAAGAAAATTTATTTGTAGAATAAATAATATTAAAAAAAGAGAGAGAGAGAGAGAGAGCTTGCTTGTCTCCTGGGCCCAAAAATATACTGTGGAAATAAAGGCCTTTCAGTATGAGGCACCTGTGCTCTGAAGCACCAAGCTGACAGGGGAAAGTTTTTTGCTTCCTCTCAAAGTTCTCAAAATGCAACTTGGTAGAGTATAGTCACTGGCTCCCAATGCTACTAACCTATGAACTGAGGGAGGTATTCTTTTCCAGTGTATCAGTGAAGCTATTGGCAGTGGTGGATTGATTATTACAACATGCGTGATCACATCCTATGAAAACTCAAGCAAAGTTCAGTTATTCATGATAAATGAATGCATGCCCTCAAGACAAACACGTCAAAATTAACAGTGAAAATCAGAAAAAAACATTAGTGTGGTCACATTGGGAAGAACAGAGATTCAGTGACATTTCCAGGACCAATCCAATTTCTGGGTCCTGAAGTAAAGCTAAGGTTGAAGTACAGGGACACAGTTATGCATATTCAAGCAATCCCAAGTCAAAGTGTGGTCCCTCCATACTGTGAGCCTCTGCCCAAACTTAGGGGAAGGAGCTGAAGTGAACGGGTCAAAATATTGATGATCTCTGGCCTTCTAACTCTCAAATTATGCTGCATGCTGAGGCAGATGGCTTCTAAAAATCTAAATACTTTCTTGTTTATTTTGTGGCTGACAATTACTAGCTTCTTTCTTTACCTCATTCCCTACTACTCTACTTTATTTGACTTTATAACTCAATGCTTTACATAATACTAGAGACTTGTTTGTTTTTTGTTTTTTGTTTTGTTTTGTTTTGTTTTTTTGTATTGTTCTGTGCTTAAATAAATGCTAAAAACTTGACTCTTTATTAACTACTACTTTCCTGTGGCTCAATAAACACTAAAACTTAACTCATTATAAACCCTTCATTAACGTTCTGTGCTTCAGTAAGTGCTAAAACTTAACTCCTCATCTCTGTTAACTCACTTTATAATTTTCTGCTTGATAATTGTTATAAAACTTAACCCTTACTTTCTTTATAACTCTCTATTTGATAATTCTCTGCCTTAACCCTAAGTTACTCTGAGGCCAGAAGCTCTTTTACCTATTTAAATATCTAAGTTACTATGGAGCCAGAAGCTCCATGTTTTTGGTGGTTAATACTCAATTATTTAACAGCAGAGAATTAGTAAAGCTGTTCTCTGATCTCCCCCACTTGATGTTCCTCCTGACCCTGAAGCTGGGCCATAATTTAACTCCTTGTCAGCTATAGGAAGTCACTGACAGAATTAAGCACGTTTACATAGGCAACTATGCATAGAAACATACATACATTCACATATATATTCATGAATATATTCATACATTCCCGCAGGGCCTGGTCACTTGTCTCATACTTACACACACACAAATATATATTTATATATGCATATGGAGTAAAAGGCCAAGCACCAAAGAAGAAAGAACTCACTCATTCTGGATAAAAATTACGCTTCAAACTTTATTGCATAGAGAAAGGAGCTTCTACCCTTTCATTGCTAAATGAACGAAGAATCCATTCTCATTGTAAGAAAGGCCTCACTGCTGCTCTCTGCTCTTCCTGCAGCTCCTTCCATTCTTTGTATTTCTTTTTCTCCTACTGGCTACTTAATTCTGCTCTCTTTTTCTCTCTTTATCTGCTCATCTCCTTAAAGATTCTATTTTGATTCTATTCTCTTTCTCTCCATTCTTCCTCTGCATCTAATTAATGTTATTATTCCTAGTTTTAGTACTTCCCTAGTGTTCCAATTTCCACTTATTTCAAATAATCACATAGTATTCCAATTATCGAAAGTTTACAAGTCCAAATATGAATTCAAACCATAAATTTAATAAGGAGTTTACAAAAGAGATGTTTACATGTGTTTCCATTAAGATTATCTAACTAGATATTCATTATCTGTCACTAGTTCCACGGGTTCATTGAGAGTGAAAAACTATAATTTTTATGTCTAAGTTAACATTGAGGTTTTGTATAGATGATCTCAGTCAATATTTTATCTTCTGTCCTTGCACTTACAATAAGTCATTTGTTCCCTATATGGCTTTCAGTCAACAGTTTTACTATCTAAAGCACTGTATTCCTAAATTGTCAATCAATTTGCTCCCTATCTAGTACATATACTTGTGACCCATGAAGATTTGCAGAGTGCTAATTGTAGTTTTTAATATCACAAGAAGATCTGATTGCAGTTCTTATTGTAAAGGGCTAGATAATTGTTGTTTGTATACATTTAGAATGTATACATTTGTATAAATTTAGAAATTCTTATAGAATAATCATTAGGAATTAAGAAATCAACCATTTGTCTATATAGCATCAGTACAAGACAGTAAATTTTCCTTGATTTGCTATGTTTGATAGAGTGGGATCATGTCCAGGAATTGTTATATTGATTAAATAATGATAGGAAAGGCATATCAGCAATAAGAATCAATACTGAGATGGTATTTCTGAAAGCCTTTCAATTCAGTATTATCCATCACAACCATGCAAAATGACATTCCCATCACCAGAAAAGTTACTAGCATGCCTTTAGCATTTCCTAGATGGCTCTGGACACCACCAATCACTGTCTGTGTTTCATTCTCAGCTACAAGGTGATTTAACAAATTGTAAGCTCGTTCTGTGAGACAGTGTTGTTCTAAACAGCTCAGATATTTGGCTTTAACTTCTCTCATCATGAAATCCCTAAAAGATGTGGGATTTTTGGTTGGTTGGTTGTTTTTTTTTTTGTTTTGTTTTGTTTGCTTGCTTGTTTGTTGGTTGGTTGGTTTTGGGTCCATCATTTAACAGTCTGATAGCCTGGTTGAGGGACATAAGTCATTTTACAATATCTTCAGAAAATTAACAAAAGTATTGATACCAATAGCTCTCACATTATCACACAAAATAAAAACAGAACGAACATTGCCTAATTCATTTTGTGAGGCCAAAGTTACCCTGATAACCAAACATAAAATCCCAACAAAGAAAGAGAATTACAGACTAATTTCATTATGAATATGGACACAAGAATGCTCAGTATAATACTTGCAAGTGGAATGCAAGAACACACGAAGTATAGCATCCATCATGATCAAGTAGCCTTCATTTCAGAGAATCAGGGATGATTCAATAAATGTGATTTGAGAAAAGTAATCCATCACATAAAACTGAAATATAAAGAACCCACATGATCATCTCCTTAGGTGCAGAAACAGCCTTTGACATAAATTAACACTTCTTCATGATAAAATTCCTAGAGACATTCGTGATATAAAGGACATATCTCAGCATATTAAAGACAGTTCACAAGAAGCCCAAAGTCAACATCAACAAAAAACAGAAAAAAAAAATTAAAGTTATTTCACTAAAACCAGGAATAAGTCAAGGTTGTCCATTCACATCATACCTATTCAACATACTGCCTAGCTAGTACAAGAAAATAACTGAAAGCAATGAAGGGGATGTAGATTGGAAATGAAGAAGTAAAAACATTTATTTATAGATGATATAGTATACATATATGACTCTAAAAATTTCACTGAAAAACTCCTGAAGCTGATAAAGTAGCTGAAAAAAATTAACTAAGAAAAATCAATAGCCCTAATATAGTGAAATGGTAAGAGAACTGAAAAAAAAAAAAAAAAAAGAAAACAACATCTTTCACAATAGCCTCAAATAATGTAACCAATCGGAGACACTCATAATCAAGCAAGTGAAAAAACTTGTATGATGTTGAAATAAACTGAATAAGATATCTGATGATAGAAAGATCTCCCAGGCTCATGGATCAGTAGGATTAATATAGTAAAAATGGCCATCCTACTAAAAACAATCTATAGATTTAATGCAACTCCCACAAAGATTCCAACAAATCCTTCATAAATTTTGAATGGAAAGAATTACAAACAGAAAAAATCAAACACAAAATGATAGCTAAAAGAATCACAATAAAATAATTACAGGAAGTACCACCAATTCAAATTTAAAATTGTATTACAGACATATATTAATAAAGAACAGCAAGCTATTGGCACAAAACCAGACATGTTTTGAATTGAAGTTCTAGACATAAATTCACATACATATGGACACCTGATGTTTGATAAATAACCATGAAATACACACTGGAAAAAAAGACAGCTTCATCAGCAAATTGTGCTGGTCAAACTAGATGCCTGAATGTAGAAGAATCTAAATAGATCCACTTGTAACATGCTGCACAGCTGAAGTACTGATGGATACAAGACTTCAGCTAAAATCAGGTCACTGAACTTGGTAAGAGTCTTGAACTCATTGGCATAGAAAAATAAGAAAAAAAAACAAAAAAAAAACAAAAAATAAATCCCTTTGAATAGAACACTGTCAACACAGGAAGTAAGAACAAGAGTTAGTAAATGAGAGATCATGAGACTGAAAATGTTCTGTAGGGCAAAGGACACCATTATACTAACAAAGTGACAGCCTGCACAATGGGAAAAGATTTTTTTTTTTACTGAATACATATTCAGTACAAGGCTCCTACACAAAATATGTAAAAAGATTTTAAAAAAACTAGAAATAAAACTAGAAATCAAGAAAGAAATGACCCAATTAAAAATGAGATACAGATCTAAACAGAATTCACAAAAGAGGAAATTCAAATGATTGTAAAAGACTTAAGGAAATGTTCACTATCCTTAGCCATCAGGGAGATACAAGTCAAAACTACTTTGGGATTTCATCTTACACCTGTCAGAATGGCTAAGATCAATAACACAAGTGACAGCTCCTGCTGCTAAGGATGCATCCGTAGTTAGCTGCAGTGAGATCTGGGATAGCCAAGTTGGAAATCTGTGTAGCTGCTCTTCAGGAAGGTGTGAAGCAATCTACTTCATGATCCAACTGTAACACTCTTGGTAATATACCCATATGATTGCTTACTCCTATCACAGAGACACTTGCTTAAACATGTTCATCACTGCTCTGTCCATAACAGCTGGAAATTGAAAAAAGAAATCTGGATGCCCTTCAACAGAAGAATGGTTAAAGAAAATATGGTACATTAAACACATTGGAGTATTACCCAGTCATTAAGAAACAAAACGAAACAAACAAATGAAATCATGAAATTTGCAGGCAAATGAATGGAACAGAAGGAAAGAAAGAAAGAAAGAAAGAAAGAAAGAAAGAAAGAAAGAAAGAAAGAAAGAAAGAAAGAAAGAAAGAAAGAAGAAAGAAAGGGGAGAGAGAGAGAGAGAGAGAGAGAGAGAGAGAGAGAGAGAGAGAGCGCTCCAAAGTGAGGTACCACAGGACAAATGTATTTGCTTATATGTGGAGTGGATCTGGATAAGGGTGGGTATAGGGAGAAACTTATAATAGAAGAGGAGAAGAAACCGTTACCAGGATATCTTGTGTGAAATGAAAAAAAAAAAAATGTTTTCAATAAAAGGGGAAAAATTATCTTCGTCCCTTTCAAGCTGATTACAGGACTTTCACCGGAAGTGGAATTGGGATTTTCCTTTGTGGCAGAGGGGCCTAGGTGGCATATGTCATTTGCAAAAGACACTGCTAAAGCACATCGTATTTTAGAAATGTTTTTCCTGTTGGCAAGTCTAAAATAGACACATGGGAAATAGCAGATGAATCACAGGGCACTTGGAAGTTAGTCATAAGCGTAAATGTACCGAGAGCTTTGAGAAGGTCTTTACATCTATTGGCAAGTGTAACAGTCCTGCCTTGGCTGGCTCAAAGTAGAAGTACAAAGAAAATAAAGTAAAGCTGAGTTCCCTTTACAGAACTTCTTCACCTCTGTTGGGATTGATTTTTCAATTCCTGAGAGATTTGAAACCGGAATTGAGTGGAGTAGAAGACAAAAGTTTAGACTAGGGAGAAAGTTGACGCTTTAGTCAGAAGTGTTGGCTCTTGGAGTAAGGGATGGCCATACAGAAAATGCCGTATAGATCTGAGAATTGAATCTAATCCAGAACCTTTCTTAGTAACAGGCATTCCTTAGAATTTTCTGGCAGCCACAGACTATTTTACACTCCTATATTTCCAGGGTCTCTTTCTGTTGCTTATACACACTGCACCTTACATGGGCAGGGAAAGCAGGGTCCTTTTTCTGAACAAGAGTTTCCTGTAAACTTCAGATTCATGGCCACAGATACTTAAAATGCACCTGTCTTTCCTGCCTACAATGGGGCAATCTGTCTCTCATCTTCAAAGCCTTCTCTGCTTCCTTGTTATCATTAGAAGCCTGGCTGCCCTGCTTCGCATCTCCCTGCGTTGTTGTGGCTCTTTGTCTTTTTCATCTCTTTCTTTCTCAGCAGCGAGCACAGCACCCTTAGAAATTACCATATTTCTTTCTGCTTGTTTCCTCCAAGGGAGTGAAAGCACCATGAGACCAAGAATCCTCCTCTCCTGCCAGTTGCCAGGTGATTTCACTGCCTGTCAGTGGCAGACATATAAATATAAGTTGAATGAAGTCTTCACTTATTAGATAACAACTTCCCTCCAGGGGAATATAACACATAAGTTGGTCTCTCACGCGCACACTGTTATTGTGCTGACAGGAAAAGTCTCCCTGTCACGTAGCTGTTCATTCAAATGTGACAGGAAGCACACTGCTGTCGTTTTACATTCACACCAACGTGCACCCAGAGAAGCCACCAGCTGCTGGGGTGTCTGGGCTGTGACTGCTGAGAGTGGAGCCCGAGGCTCTGAGCCTCTCACTTGCTCTCCCCAAGTTGGCTGCTTGGCAGCCTCCAGATTCATTGTGATTATCCCAGCCCAGTCGCTGAGGATCAACTTTGTACAATTCAGGTATGTCGGGGAGCCAATTTACATTTGTTCTATGCTATAACCATCCAATTTTGAGATGTCTACAACATGTAAACTTATCTCAGAATAATTTTTGTCTCCAAGTAAATAAAAAGGTCTACAATAAAATATACAAAAAGTTTTTTTCTCTTTCTTTCTTTCTTTCTTTCTTTTCTTTTCTTTTCTTTTCTTTTCTTTTTTTCTTTCTTTTTTTTTTTTTCTGGAACTGCTAAGCTGAAAACCATTGTGAATGAGAAGAGTCCCCATTCTCCTACCCCATCTCTCTTCTGTAACTTTAATTGGAGTTTGTTGAAGTTTTGTTTGTTTGTGTGTGTGTTTGTTTGTTTTAATTAGGTACTGAGTGTGATCATGATTTATTGCCCTAAGTGTGATAAACATTTTAGATATTTTTTTCACTCCATAAAACTTCTACAAATCTGAAATGGGAAAGTCTAATCTAAACAGTAAGAGGGACAATATAATAAATTTCTTGTTGGAATTTAAAAAGTGTGTGACAGCTGGGCAGTGGTGGCACATGCTTTTAATCCCAGCCCTTGGGAGGCAGAGGCAGGCGGATTTCTGAGTTCAAGCCCAGCCTGGTCTACAAATTGAGTTCCAGGACAGCCAAGGCTATACAGAGAAACCCTGTCTCGAAAAAAAAACAAAACCACCCCTCCCCCCAAAAAAGTGTGTGTCTTTATTTCTCACAATGACCATGTCAAGTAGCAATTCCTACTTTATGTATAAAAAGCCAAGAAGCAGGGTCCAATTGTGTAGTGGAATTTCTTCTAAACTTTGTTGATTACATATGGACTCTCAAACTAAATAAAAGACCAGATTTGTGATTTTATTGTTTTTGATGGGGATAAGAATACAGGACACCTCCAGAGTCTATATTTTTTACTGGAAACAGGAAGCGTGTTAAAGTGGAGTTGAGTTTCCATGGGAAGACCATCCATTTGTCATGGATACTTAGAAACTATTTATCCAACTAGAGAAATGGCTCTGATTATACCAGATTATAAAACCTGCTCAATGACAGCAACACGACCGTTACACCATGCTGCCTCACAGAACACAAACTCTAAGCCACGGAATGTCACCACTTTGTGATTATGACATTTATTTCACTATGTTGTGATCTCCTAAGCAGTCAATTCTGCTTTGATGTATCGTCTGTTTCCAGACATAAGGGTGAAAACAAGTTTATGTAAGTAACATAGTGAGTTCCCTCATTTAAGGCTTATATACTTAGTATCTGAATTTCTGATATGTTTATATAATGTTCAATCTTAGAATAGAAAACACTAAATTTTAGTTTAGAATATGTCAAAAATTAATAGAAAATGATATTATATTATTCACATTGATAATTTATCTGAAAAATTCTAAAGTGGGTGAGATTCTTTTATAGACAACAGGCATTAGATTTGAAATATAAACTGATGTTTTGAATTTAGATAACTATTATCATCATTTATACATCCCCTTTAAAATGATTTGCAGGTATATGGATGCTATCATTTTTTATGTCTTCTATTTTAACTTCTCCAATGTAAATATGAAATGAGTACAAGATATAGCTAACACTTTATTTTATATTGAAACAAGGTTGAGTATGATTTAAGTGACTGACACCTCTACATAAGGTGTCACTGTGTAGAGTTAAAGACCTACCCCTCCACAATGCTGGGATTCCAGCTGTACATCACAATGTTGACCTAAGTCTCCCTTCTCTTTTAATTAATTTCATTTTATTCCTTTCTCCTAACTTCTAACTTGCCTTAAAATAATTAAGGTGGTGCCTGGAGATACCCTTTCAGTGATTAAGCATACTGGTTGTTCTTCTAGAAGACTCAAGTTCACTTACACACACCTACATAGTGAGTGGCTCAAAACCATCTAGAATTCCAGTCCCAATGGATATGACACCATCTTCTGGCTTCTGAGGACACCAGATTTTACAAGTGGTACACAGATATACATGCAGGTAAAACACCCAGTGCACAACTTTTTAATTAAAACATTTAAATTAATATTTCTTTGAATTGTCTGCCTTATACATTAGTTTATAATATTGGTATCATATCAATTGTCTCTTGAAAGTAAGAGGATAGATCATCATGGAAATGAAAGCCACCATGGGATGACTAAACCCCAACAGGTTCTACATAGTGTTATCCATTTACAAATATACTTTCATTCCTTTATCACCCACAATACAGAAAGTGAAGGAGAAAAAAACAGTGATTATAGATATGGCTAATGGTCAATGGGACATCTCAAATTATGAGAACCTTATAGGTACGAAGAAAAATGTTGAATAAATACATATATTGTTTTTGAGGAAAAAGTAAACAAGCTGTATTCCAGGTTTGATGTTGGTTTTATTTTGAGACTGGGATAATTGCCACTAGAGACCAACACTCAAATTAATAATTTGGCTCATTTACTTCACATGGGATCAGTTAACTCATTTGGCAGTTGTCCGTATTGAAACTGTCTTGAGAAACAATGGAAAGTAGGGAGAGGTTTCACAGATGAACGAAAATGAAAGCCCTCAAAGCCCATCAGACATCATAAACCACAGAAGACTCACAGAAAAGGGAAGCAGAAATCTTGTCAATGTTATCAAACAGGAAACAGTTTGTCTATAATATAATGACTATATTTTCCTATCTATTTAGTTGAATTGCCTAAACCATCCCCCACAACACCCCCTTCATTTTGGCTCCTCTTTTGTAGTCTAAACTTTTCCAGAACTCACGATTCCCCTCCTCTGTCTCTCGAATGCAAGGGTGACAGGCATGTACCACCACACTGTCACTAAAAACCACATCTAAAAGGAAATAAGAGGCAGTTTATTCTAGGGCCATTTTGAGTGACCATGGCCCAGGAACACAGATATAACTTATCCCAAATTCCATGTTACTGTGGAAGCGATTTCAATTTCGTGAGGTCTTTATAGTTTTACTTAACAAAGAAATTCATAAATGAAGGCAAGTTTAAAATACGTTAGTGGGTCATCAGAGAGGTGGTTACAGTGAGATAAAGCTTTCCCATGTGGCTCAGAAGTTATTGATGAAATTGCTATATTTTTAAGTTGTTGGAAGCAAGTGGGTCTGTTAAGTTAATAGAGTTGAAGATTTTATCTATTAGTCACAGGATGTTAGTTCAAACACAGAGGTGCACAAGGGTTGACTATTTGGGGATTGTAGCTTGCCCAGAACAAGCTAATTAGCCTCTGGACCCATAGCATTCCTATCTCTGCACAGTACAGAAGCTCTAATCAGTCAACCCGTCTCTGCAGACACAGCTTCTTTCCAGGAATTCTCATTAAAAACCTAGCTCCACAAAGCAACATTTGGACTAGAAGAAACGCTGAGAAAGCAGGGAGACTCTGGGTCACTTCTTGTCACTCTGTAACTCGGTGTTTAAAACTATATGAAAACGCTATAAAAACCTTATTAGAGAAGAAGTAAAATGAATTACTTTGTAGAAATATGTTATGGCCACAGGAGGACACTGTGGTTGCAATTATGAATTCCTGATCGCAGGTTTCCATAGAAAGTAGTGTAGAGTAAATTTTAATTTTGTGAATTTAATTACTAAATTTCACATTCTGCTATATTGGCCCTCTCTGGACACTTCCATTATTTATTTATGACCCTGTACACCAGATCTTAGATTATAACTATCTGAACACATATCAAACCCCTTGCATGTCCTTTATCTCCTGCAGCCCAAGTTAGAACACTTTAAAAGCCCCAGAGCCAGTATAAAATGGAAGACATACTCAAATGAATGACGATGGAATCAAAGTGCAGCAATTTTTGAAAGTAAAGTTTATTTGGATTAGGCTTTTATCAACTATTGACATCACATCAGGGTCTATACTTTATTACATGTGTCATATGGGTTCTCTTCTATCATACATGAAGAATAAATGCTATTTGCTTGAATCGAATGATATCATTCATCATAATAGAAGGAGAGTATAGTGGGCTAAGAGGAAATTAGAAATGTTCAGTACACACCGACATGTTTGTGCTTATTCTGAGGACTGGATCATGGCTGTTTTCTTTATTTTTCTGTAAGGCAACTGCAGACAGAAGAACATCATTACAACTCTCATAATCTGGAGTCAGTGATTTAGCTGCATACTTATTATCCCAGCACTGAAGAGGGCAAGGAGTTTGAGGTCATCCTTAACTACATGGTTGAGTAACTGTGACGGTATCAGGGTAACCTGGCCTACATAACATAGGGTCTCAAAATATAAGGTTCATCATCAACAACCACCACCACCACCATCACCAAATAAGCAAACAAACCCAAATACTTCTAATGACTTTATAGAAAAGCTTATATGTATATAGTATCTAAACATGCATATTTCCTCAAATTAAGAGTACTATTATGACTTAGTTTCACACTAATGGATCTTTATTATTTAAAGTTAAGTTTTCTTAAGTCATTTATTTTAATCCCATCAAGCTTTACAAATGAAACTGTTCACAAAGTCTTTCTATTTAATATGTATGACTATTTGGTTTTTTAATATTATAATTATATAATCTCTCCCTTCCATTTCCTCTCTTCAAATCTGTTCATGTTCCCTTACTTGGTTTCTTTCAAATTCATGTCCTCCTTTTTTATTCATTGTTGTTACATGCATATATGTATGCACATAAAAATGCATTCATTCCTAACTACATAAGTATAACCTACTTTGTCTTTATAATGTTATTTCTTTTATGTGTATTTTCAGGACTGACGGTTTGGTATTGGAGAAGCAGTTGGTGTACTCTTCTCTGCAGTAGACTATTTGTACTCTTTTCTGTGGAAGACAATTTTTCCCACTGTCAGCATTCCTTATTTGTTTGGAGTTCTTTTTGTAGGGTTGAGGCCTCATGGACTTTACCCGTGTACTTGTCTACTTTAATATGCATATGGCTGTCCTTGTCCAGCTTTTGTTTAGGCTGTTAGTTGTATTGGTGAGAATTTGTAGGTATAACTTCTGACACTGCTAGAAGATAGAATTTCACAGACACCTCCCTGATCCCCTCTCTGAACTGGCTCTTCCAATCTTTTGGCTCCTCTTCTTCAATGATCTCCAATATTTAATGTTTGCGAGTTGTATTGTTGATGTATCCATTGAGACTGAGAACCACAAATCTGTCTTTTGGTCAGTTGTGGTTTTCTGTTATTGTTCCTCCTTGTTGCAAATACAAGTTTTGTTGATGAAGAGTGAAGGATCCACTTGTCTGTAAGTATAAGGATGAAAATTCAGAATATATTTAGAAGTAATGCTGTCTTGGTGAAGTTACACAATTTCAGTGGATCATGTGGGAAATTTATGAACAGCTTTTGGAGAATCCTCTATACTGACTTTCAGAGTGACTGCAACAATTTCCAATCCTACCAACAGGAAGTGAGGATTCTCTTCACCCTCATCCCCATTTGCATTTGTTGTCAGTTGTTTTGCTGATCTTTGCCATTTGCATGATACCTGAGAAAAGGCGAGTCTCAAAGTTGAGTTTGTTACTTACCAAAAAAAAAAAAAAAAAAAAAAAAAATGTTTAAAGATATAAGGACTCTCTACTCAAGTCTCAAACCTATTTTTTTTAAATAGATCCTTTGTTTATTTGGCTCTTGTTTTATGGGTGCTTTATATATTGTAGTTATTAATTGGCTGAGAGATGTATAGCTGGCAAATGTTTCCTCTAAATCTGTTCATTTTGTGTTTACCAGTGTGTTCCTTTGGCTGTGCAAAAGCTTTTTAATTCTAGGACATCACACTTGTCAACTGTTAGCCTTAATCCTCTGGCAAATAGAATCATACCCATTACAACATTACAACATTACCATTACGACATGTGTGTGGGGTATTGACTATGTCTTCTTCTTGCCCTTTAGCTGTTCCAGTTTTCACATTTAGGTCACTGATCTGTTTTGAGAGAGTTTTCGTGCATGGTGATGGACATGAGTCTGATTTCAGTCTTTTACATGTGGACAGAAGTTGTCCTCTTTTGAAGGTTTTATTGAAGATTTTTTTTCTCTCAAGTATTTTTTTTCACTTTTGATAAATGTAAAATGAACTACAGTTAAATGTACTGATAATGTGTGTCTTCAGCTTTATTCCATTGGTCAAAGTATCTGCTTTTGTACCAGTAACTTATTTTTTTATTACTACGATTTTTAATATTTCTTAAGAACTATTATGATAATCCATCCAACATTTTTATTATTGTTCAGAATTGTTTTGGTCACCAGGGTCTTTTATGGTTCCATGCAAATTTTAGGATAGTTGCTTCTTTCTATATTTGTGACAAATGATAAGTGAATAGGGACAGGGATTACGTCGAATCTATAAATCGCTTTTGGTAAAATGGTTATTTTTACAATATTAATTCAATGGTATCTTCTTTATCGGTTTTTTTGAAGATGCCTTTTACTTCCTTGGTTATGTGTATTTCTATATTGTTTACTTTCTTGAAAGCTATTGTGAATAAGAGGATGCACACGGTCTGTTTCTCTGTATGTTTGTGTTAGTGAATAGGAAGCATATTAATTTATGCAAGTTGATTCTGTGTCCTGACACATTTGTATATTTTAGAACTTTTCTGGTAGAATTTAGGGGATCGTTAATGAATATGATCGTATCAGTTGCAAATAAGGATAGCTTCTCCTTTTGATATTTATATCTCTTTAATTTTTCTTCTCTTGCCTTACTGTTGTAGCTAGAACTTTGAGCACAGTATTAAGAAGGAGAGGGGGTAGTAGAGAGTCCTGTCTTTCTTCCAGTATCAAAATTGCTAATAGTGTTCCCTCATTTAAGTTGATGGGGTCTGGGTTTCTCATATATAGCTTTTATGATACTGCAATTTTATCTCTATCTCCCTGCATTCTCTAAGGCTTTTACCATGAAGTTCTGTTGGGTTTTGTCATTGGATTCTGAATCTATTGAGATGACCATGTGATTTTTTTTTGTTTGTTTTTGGTCTTTAAATTTATGTGGTTAATTGCATTTATTGATACATCACTATATTTCAGAGATAAAACCAACTTGGTCATGGTGTATAACTGTTTATCTATGTCTATATTCTGTTTGCAAATATTTTAGAGCATTTTGAATCTATGCTTATAAGGGGTATGGGCTTGAGTTTTCATTTTTGTGGTTTGAGTATTTTTGTGATACAGGTATTGTAGAGGATTTTTTGGGGGTGTGGGTGGTAGGATTTTTCTGTTTCTCTTTTTGTTTTCTTTTAGTTTTCTCTTTCTTTCTTTCTTTCTTTGACTAATTTTAAGAAATCATAAATCACTGCTAGTTTGATACACTTCTTTGGTAAATCCTTTTACTCTAATTTTTTTTTTTAGTTGAAATTTTTTAATTCTTGTTTCAATCACATTAATTATGGATCTTTCTAGGTTATTGACTTTTTGGTTTAACTTTCATGACTTGGCTGAAGTTTGAAATTTATCCATTCCATTTTAGTTTCCCAACTAATTGTAGAACAGGTGTTTAATATATTCCTTTATAATATCCTGAATTTTTAGTGTCTGCTGTAATGTTTCTCCATTCATTTCTGGTCTTCTAATTTGGGTAATTTGTTACCTTCTTTGATTAATTACACCAAGATTCTGTCAATGTCAAGCTTGTTTATCTTCTAAAACCAGACCTTAGATTTCATTGATTTTTTTCTAGTGTTTCTGTATTTCTGTTTTATTGATTTCTGTTCTGTTTTTTATTATTATTATTATTATTTCTTGGTGTTAACTCATTTCAGATTTAGTTTGCTCTTGTTTTTCCAAAATTTTGAGATGGATCATTAAGTCATTTATTTGTACTATTTCTGATTTTTAATGCAGGCATTTACATATACAAATCTCTCTCTTGTTTGTATCTTCAATGTATCACTGATGTTTTTGCTGTAAGAAGTTATGTTTTATTGTTATTGATTTTTTTAAAATTTCTTTCTTAATTTGTACTGTTACCCATTCATCATTCAGTATAAAAGTGTTTAATCTCCACGACTTTCTATGTTTCCTAGATATGTGGATGCTGATAATTTTAGGTTTTATTGTCAGGTGGTCACAAAAAATACTCTGAGTAATTTCGATCATTTTGAATTTTCAAAGATATGTGTGTTTGTGTGTGTGTGTGTGTGTGTGTCCCAGGATATTTTATATTGTAGACATGCTTCCATGTGTTGTTGAATACAATAGAATGTATATTCCTTATTGGTTTGTGGAACTACACACACACACACACACACACACACACACACACACACACACACATATATATATATATATATATATATATATATATATATATATATTCCATTTGATGGATGGTACCACTTCATTCTGTTGTTTCTCTTTTGTTTTGTTCAGATTTCCTGAATTTTGGAGAAGGAGGGCTCTTCCCCACTTTCTCGATAAAAGTTTCAGTGTCTCTGGCTTTATGTGGAGTTCCTTGATACACTTAGACTTGAGCTTTGTTCAAAGAGATAAAAATGGATTGATTCACATTCTTCTACATGCTAACTGCCAGTTGAGCCAGCATCATTTGTTGAAAATGCTGTCTTTTTTCCACTGGATGGTACTGCTCTTCTATACTCTGCTTGATTCACACTATTTATAAAGGTTTCATTTGAGTTTCCTGTTTGGGTTGTTGAGCTTTCAATATCATATTAATTTCAACTTGAGTTCTGGATTCAGTGTATCATTTCCATCAGCCTTATATGTGTTTTCTTGGATATCACTCAAGCATTTATTCTCCATTAATTCTTTTTCCTAAATTTCATTCACCTATTTCTTGTGTCTTCTTTAAACTTTTAAATTCTTAGGTGAAGTTTATTATTATTATTCATTTAAATTCTGTGTCCTGGCATCCACCTAAGTTATTCTCATTTGCAAACATGTCTTCTGGACCTCATAAACTGGCTTAATAATTCACATTGTTTTGATTTTACAATGAAATCTGGATATGTGGACTTCTTTTGTTAGTTCTATGTCTGATATTGACAGAGCTGCTTGGGGCAAAAGATTGGGTATATGGGTATGTTGGTTGTAAAGATTAGAAATGGCTCTGATATGCTGGTGCCTGGCAAACACAGAAGTGGATGCTCACAGTAAGCTATTGGATGAAACACAGGGCCCCCAATGGAGGAGCTAGAGAAAGTACCCATGGAGCTAAAGGGGTCTGCAACCCTATTGGTGGAATAACAATATAAACTAACCAGTACCCCCAGAGCTCGTGTCTCTAGCTGCATATGTAGCAGAAGATGGCCTAGTCAGCCATCATTGGAAAGAGAGGCCCCTTGGTCTTGTAAACTTTATATGCCTCAGTACAGGGGAACACCAGGGCCAAGAAGTGGGAGTGGGTGGGTAGGGGAGTGTATGGGGAGGGTATGGGGAACTTTTGGGATAGCATTTGAAATGTAAAATAAAAAAATACCTAATTTAAAAAAAGGGGGGGGGGGAGTAGATGTTAACAAAAATGGAGAAAACTGTGATTTGGCAAATCTCCAGACTATCTGTTCTATCTTTCTGTAAATCTAAACTTGCTCTATAAATAAAGAGTATAGATAATACACAACAGGTAAATAAATCTCTTAATTCATAAAAAATAAAAGAAATGGCTCTGATAGAATGGGATCAATTGGATTAAGAGGAATGGGCTGGTGTATAGTGTCAGGGTCTAAGCCTGGATTACATGATGTAAATCTGGCTCGATGGAGAGGTTGGGTATAGCACAGCAGGAACTTTGGTGAAAAAGAGCCAGGGTAAAGGCTAAGTGGATCTTTCCTGAAGATAGATGTTGCTTGCATATCAGACAGGGGTAGTCAAAACAGGCTTAGACATTGAATGTAGGACCTAGAGTAAATCTGGTTAGTTGGCAAGTTGATGGAGGGGTGGATCAAACAGATTCACTGAGCTAGACACTGAAGAAAGATGTGTCTAGAGATAGTAATATTTTAAAATTGTAACTTCATGAGAACAAATAAATTTAGGTGCAAATACTTTAATGATATTTACGGAATTCAATTAAAGTTTAAATCAATTAAATTAAATATTTAAGTATTTATTTTTAGATTATTTAATTGTGTCCTATGAAATCTGAAGTAGCACAGTAGGATAAGAGATGTTTAAGAATTTTTAAGTAATGATAGATTTGGGCATTTCCAATCATTTATAACAAAAATTTATAAACTGAGCCTGGAAATGGTTTAGTAGATATTCTTCCTGCACAAACATGAGGAGCTGAGTTTGGAACCCTGGCATGATATGTGTCATATGTCAGCATGAATCTATAATGCTGGTGATGGGAACTGCAGAGGCAGAGAGATTCCTTGACTTTATTGAGCAGCTAGTCTAGTCAAACATAAAATCTTGCAGGTTCAATGAGAAATTATGTCCTCCAAACTATGCTCGAGATATGTTTAGTAAGATCTTTGGATATCAGTCTCCAGGCCCCATATACTCACACAGGCAAGTACTCCAGCATATAGCTAAGTAACATATGTTTACATACATATGTACACACACACACACACACACACACATAAACAAACATAGAGGAGTGGCAACAATGCTGTCCCTGTATTCAGCAAGTACATTTTCTTTCTGTGAGTTCTTCATCTACATTGGACCCTGGAGACCAAAGAAATATGGTGAACCAACTATTCTCCCTCCATCACTCTTCTATATGCAGCTAAAAGGAATTGATTTCCAGGTGAGTCAATTGTAGCCATGTGTTAAGGAAATGGTGACTATACAATAT
This sequence comes from Mus musculus, assembly GCF_000001635.26. Lineage (NCBI taxonomy): Eukaryota > Metazoa > Chordata > Mammalia > Rodentia > Muridae > Mus > Mus musculus. The sequence continues at coordinate 86,612,924 of NC_000084.6, forward strand.
TCTTTCCTCTTCTTTTTTTAATTTCATTTTTATTAGGTATGTTCTTCATTTACATTTCCAATGCTATCCCAAAAGTTCCCCATACCTTCCCCCCACTCTGCTACCCACCCACTCCCACTTCCTGGCCCTGGCTTTCCCCTATACTGAGGCATATAAAGTTTGTAAGAGAAATGGGCCTCTTTCCAATGATGGCTGACTAGGCCCTCTTCTGATACTTATACAGCTAGAGACAGGAGCTCTGGGGGTACTGGTAGGTTCATATTTTTGTTCCACCTATAGGGCTGCAGACCCCTTTAGCTCCTTGGGTACTTTCTCTAGCTCCTCGATTGGGGGCTATGTGGTCCATCCAATAGCTGACTGTGAGCATCCACTTCTGTGTTTGTTAGGCCCCGGCATAGCCTCACAAGAGACAGCTATATCTGGGCCCTTTCAGCAAAATCTTGCTAGTGTATGCAATGGTGTCAGCATTTGGAGGCTAATTATGGCATGGATCCCCAGGTATGGCACTCTCTAGATGGTCCATCCTTTCATCTCAGCTCCAAACTTTGTCTCTGTAACTCCTTCCATGGGTGTTTTGTTCCCAATTCTAAGAAGGGGCAAAGTGTCCACACTTTGGTCTTCGTTCTTCTTGAGTTTCCTGAGTTTTGAAAATTGTATCTTATATCTTGGGTTTTCTAAGTTTCTGGGCTAATATCCACTTATCAGTGAGTACATATTGTGTGAGTTCTTTTGTGAATGTGTTACCTCACTCAGGATGATGCCGTCCAGGTCCATCCATTTGCATAGGAATTTCATAAATTCATTCATTTTAATAGCTGAGTAATACTCAATTGTGTAAATGTAACACAATTTCTGTATCAATTCCTCTGTTGAGGAACATCTGGGTTCCTTCCAGCTTCTGGCTATTATAAATAAGGCTGCTATGAAAATAGTGGAGCATGTGTCCTTATTACCAGTTGGAACATCTTCTGGATATATGCCCAGGAGAGGTATTGCGGGATCCTTCCGTAGTAATGTGTGCAATTTTTCTGAGGAACCACCAAACTGATTTCTAGAGTGGTTGTACAATCTTGTAATCCCACCAACAATGGAGGAGTGTTCCTCTTTCTCCACATCCTCACCAGCAACTGCTCTCACCTGAATTTTTGATCTTAGCCATTCTGACTGGTATGAGGTGGAATCTCAGGGTTGCTTTGATTTTCATTTCCCTGATGATTAAGGATGCTGAACATTTTTTTCAGGTGCTTCTCAGCCATTCGGTATTCCTCAGGTAAGAATTCTTTGTTTAGCTCTGAGCCCCAGGTTTTAATGGGGTTAATTGATTTTCTGGAGTCCACCTTCTTAAGTTCTTTATATATATTGTATATTAGTCCCCTATCTGATTTAGGATAGGTAAAGATCCTTTCCCAATCTGTTGGTGGCATTTTTGTCTTATTGAAGGTGTCTTTTGCCTTACAGAACCTTTGCAATTTTATGAGGTCCCATTTGTCAATTTTCGATCTTACAGCACAAGCCATTGCTGTTCTATTCAGGAATTTTTCCCCTGTGCCCATATCTTCGAGAATTTTCTCCATGTTCTCCTCTATAAGTTTCACTGTTTCTGGTTTTATGTGGAGTTCCTTGATCCACTTAGATTTGACCTTTGTACAAGGAGATAGGAATGGATCAATTTGCATTCTTCTACATGATAACCACTATTTGTGCCAGCACCATTTATTGAAAATGCTGTCTTTTTTCCACTGGATGGTTTTAGCTCCCTTTTCAAAGATCAAGTGACCATAGGTGTGTGGGTTCATTTCTAGGTCTTCAATTCTATTCCATTGGTCTACTTGTCTGGCTATACCAGTACCATGCAGTTTTTATCACAGTTGCTCTGTAGTACAGCTTTAGGTCAGGTATGGTGATTCTACGAGAGGTTCTTTTATCCTTGAGAAGAGTTTTTGCTATCCTAGGTTTTTGTTATTCCAGATGAATATGCAGATTGCCCTTTCTAATTCATTGAAGAATTGAGTTGGAATTTTGATGGGGATTACATCAAATCTGTAGATTGCTTTGGCAAGATAGCCATTTTTATGATATTGATCCTGCCAATCCATGAGCATGGGAGATCTTTCCATCTTCTGAGATCTTTAATTTCTTTCTTCAGAGACTTGAAGTTCTTATCACACGGATCTTTCACTTCCTTAATTAGAGTCACTCCAAGAAGGGTGTTGTTTCCCTAATTTCTTTCTTAGCCTGTTTATCCTTTGTGTAGAGAAAGGTCATTGACTTGTTTGAGTTAATTTTATATCCAGCTACTTCACTGAAAGTATTTATCAGGTTTAGGAGTTCTCTAGTCGAATTTTTAGGGTCACTTATATATACTATCATATCATCTGCAAAAAGTGATATTTTGGCGTCTTCCTTTCCAATTTGTATCCCCTTAATCTCCTTTTGTTGTTGAATTGCTCTGGCTAGGACTTCAAATACGATGTTGCATAAGATTGGAGAAAGTGCCTTGTCTCGTCCCTGATTTTAGTGGGAATGCCTCCAGCTTCGCACCATTTACTTTGATTACCATTTTATGGCTAGTGGTTTGCTATAGATTGCTTTTATCATGTTTAGTTATGGGCCTCAAAGTCCTGATCTTTCCAAGACTTTTATCATGAATCGGTGTTGGATTTTGTCAAATGCTCTCTCTGCATCTAATGTGATGATCATGTGTTTTTTGTCTTTGAGTTTGTTTATATAACGGATTACATTGATGGATTTCCGTATATTAAACCATCCCTGCCTCCCTGGAATGAAACCTAATTGGTCAGGATGGATGATTGTTTTGATGTGTTCTTGGATTTGGTTAGCAAGAATTTTATTGAGTATTTTTGCATTGATATTCATAAGGGAAATTGGTCTGAAGTTCTTTATCTTTGTTGGGTCTTTCTGTGGTTTAGGTATCAGAATAATTGTCTTTATAGAATGAATTTGATAGAGTACCTTCTGATTCTATTTTGTGAAATAGTTTGTGAAGAATTGGAATTAGATCTTCTTTAAAGGTCTGATAGAACTCTGTACTAAACCCATCTGGTCCTGGGCTTTTTTTGGTTGGGAGACTATTAATGACTGTTTCTATTTCTTTAGGGGATATAGGACTGTTTGGACCATTAACCTGATCCTGATTGAACTTTGGTACCTGGCATCTGTCTAGATATTTGTCCATTTAATCCAGGTTTTCCAGTTTTGTTGAGTATAGCTGTGAGGAGCAGGTGTGGCAGCAGTCCCAAAATGGCGCCCGGGACTGCAGCCAAGTCTTATAACTTGCACCTGACTTCCTCATACACCTGAAAATAAGCCATGTCCACTGGGTGAACTGAGCAGGTACACCTTGATGCAGGATCGGACCATATGAGGAATGATGCTTCTGGAAAATGAACTGCTCTTACATGGACTGGGCTGATGGAGCATGGTTGAGAGGATTTATAAGGGATTGCGATTGAGGGCCAGTTGGTTGTTGTTTTTTCCTGGAGAGATTGATTTCTGGAGTTAGATTCATGCATGATGTTGAAAGGTTCCTGAATAAACTGTTTTGAGAAGAAATTAGTATTGTAGCTCTTTTCTGCTGGTCGGAATAGGAAGCAACATATAGCCTTTTGTAGAAGGATCCGATAGTGTTTTGGATTTCTTCAGGATCTGTTGTTATGTCTCCCTTTTCATTTCTGATTTTGTTAATTAGGATGCTGTCCCTGTGCCCTCTAGTGATTCTGGCTAAGGGTTTATCTATTTTATTGATTTTTCTCAAAGAACCAGTTCCTGGTTTTGTTGATTCTTTGAATAGTTCTTCTTGTTTCCATTTGGTAGATTTCTGCCCTGAGTTTGATTATTTCCTGCTGTCTACTCCTCTTGGGTGAATTTGCTTCCTTTTGTTTTAGAGCTTTTAGGTGTGTTGTAAAACTGCTAGTGTGTGCTCTCTCTAGTTTCATTTTGGGGGCACTCAGAGCTATGAGTTTCTCTCTTAGAAATGCTTTCATTGTGTCCCAAAAGTTTGGGTATGTTGTGGCTTCATTTTTATTAAACTCTAAAGAGTCTTTAATTTCTTTCTTTATTCCTTCCTTGACCAAGGTATCATTGAAAAGGGTATTATTCAGTTCCCACGTGAATGTTGGCTTTCTATTATTTATGTTGTTATTGAAGATCAGCCTTAGTCCATGGTGATCTGATAGGATGCATGGGACAATTTCAATATTTTTGTATTTGTTGAGACCTGTTTTGTGACCAATTATATGGTCAGTTTTGGAGAAGATACCATGAGGTGCTGAGAAGAAGGTATATCCCTTTGTTTTAGGATAAAATGTTCTGTAGATATCTGTTAAATCCTTTTGCTTCATAACCTTTGTTAGTTTCACTGTGTCCCTGTTTAGTTTCTGTTTCCATGATCTGTCCACTGATGAAAGTGGTGGGTTGAAGTCTCCCACTATTATTGTGTGAGGTGCAGTATGTGCTTTGAGCTTTACTAAAGTTTCTTTAATGAATGTGGCTACCCTTGCATTTGGAGCATAGATATTCAGATTTGAGAGTTCCTCTTGGATGATATTACCTTTGATGAGTATGAAGTGTCCCTCCTTGGCTTTTTTGTTAACTTTGGGTTGGAAGTCGAGTTTCTTCTATATTAAAATGGCTACTCCAGCTTGTTTCTTCAGACCATTTGCTTGGAAAATTGTTTTCCAGCCTTTCATTCTGAGGTAGTGTCTGTCTTTTTCCCTGAGATGGGTTTCCTGTAAGCAGCAAAATTTTGGGTCCTGTTTTTGTAGCCAGTCTGTTAGTTTATATCTTTTTATTGGGGAATTGAGTCCATTGATATTAAGAGTGTTAATGAAAAGTAATTGTTACTTGATATTATTTTCAAATATGGCTGCTTCTTTCTACAAACTAACATTGTCTTCATTTTTAGGGATCAAAAGTGTGTGCTAAAGGTATGTTTCTATTCCAATCAGATCATACTTTTATCAGGAGTATGTCTGTATTCCAGCAGGATCACATAGACCTAGATAGTTTTGGATGTGATCCCTTGCCAGAGTCAAGTTACTAAATATACAACTTTCCTCTAACTTTTCTTAGGAAGAAAGAATATGGCCAGCACCTTGGTCACTTGGGCGCTGAATCAGGGGACAACCCCAAGGTCCCTAGAGGACTCTCCACAGGATCTTATGACCACCGGTGAGTGGAACACAACTTCTGTTCCAAACCAATCATTTGGGACTTAGACAGCATTAGGGAAGCAGAAAACCCGGCCTGATCAGGCTCTTCTCAGAGAGTACTTCTTGGCATTAGCAATCGTGTCTGTATTTGATGTCTATATATGACATTGATCCCCACGTGGGGCTGTCTCTGGATGGTCTTTTCTTCAGTCTCTGTTATACATGTTATCCCCGTATTTCATTTAGACAGGAGTAATTCTGGGTTAAAAATTTGGAGATGAGTGGGTGGCCCCATCCCCCAACTAGGGACCTTGCCTAACCTCTGGATAAGATCTCTAAGGGTTCTTCCTACCCTTTGCTGGGTATTTTTAATTAATGTCATCCCCCTTGGTTCCTGGGAACCTCTTGCTTTCCTGGCATCTGGGACTTTCTGGTGGCTATCACCAGTTTTTCCACCACATTGCTACACACCTCTGTTCAATCTCCTGACCCTCTGTCTATCATGCCCATATCCTCCCATAACTGATCCTGCCCCCCTTTTTCCCTTCCCTCTCCTCTCTTCCTCCCAAGTCCCAGAATCACCTAAAGAAAGCACCTAAAGAAATGTTCAACATCCTTAGTCATCAGAGAAACGCAAACCAAAACAATCCTGAGATTCCACCTCACACAAGTCAGAATGGCTAAGATCAAAAACTCAGGTGACAGCAGATGCTGGCAAGGATGTGGAGAAAGAGGAACACTCCTCCATTGTTGGTGGGACTGCAAACTGGAACAACCACTCTGAAAATCAGTCTGGCAGTTCCTCAGAAAATTAAACATAGACCCGAGAACCCAGATATGCAACTCCTGGGCGTATATCCAAAAGATGGGCCAACATATAACAAGGACACATGTGCCACTATATTCATAGCAGCCTTATTTATAATAGCCAGAACCTGGAAAGAACCCAGCTGTCCATCAACAGAGTGATGGATACAGAAACTGTGGTACATTTACACAGTGGAGCACTACTCCACTATTAAAAACAATGACTTCATAAAATTCGCAGGAAAATGGATGGAACTAGAAAATATCGTCATGAGTTAGGTAAAACAGCCACAAAAGAAAATACATGGTATGCATTCACTGATAAGTGGATATTAACCAAAAAGAAGGTTGGAATACCCATGATACAACATACAGGCTATAAGAAGCTAAATAAATAAATAAATAAATAAATAAATAAATAAATAAATAAATAAATGGAAGACCAAAGTGTGCATGCTTCGATCCTTCTTAGAAGGGGGAACAAAATACTTAGCAGAAGTTTTAATCTGATTGGATGGGTTCTAAGAAGATGGGAAGAATGTGACAAGCATCTATATGTTGGAAAGAAGTACGACAGAGATCCGTCTACAGGCCAAAAGTAAACACACAATCACATGCTAATTCAAAGTTGTAAGCCTATATCAGCCTGGGTGGTTGTAGAATTTTAACTAATTTCCTGTTTGAAATAAAATCTTTCTTTACCCACTTTTATTCTGCAAATTAAAAACTATCTTCATCCAGTGTTCTAGATCCAAAGATATATGGAAAGTAGTTGAGACAAGTCCTTTCTTTTCAGGAGAACAAATGGCTAATTTTGAATCCCTGCCCTGTTAGAGTGTCAATGACTGATTAAGTACATATACCTCTGTATACAAATATTGAAAAGTGTCTAACAAACAATAAACACTAAATTATGTTGATGTCATCATAATTTTCTCATTTAAATTTTGTCTGAAAACACTACTCTTGATTGTTTATATGTATTATTTGCAAAAGTCTACACACATACTGAAGTGATAGGATGAAGAGATAGAAGAAAAGAGAGAAATTTCCTTGAGTGTAAATTTAATTCAGGAAGGAGTATTTTCAAATAGTGGAAAATAGAGATGATATCGCTCCCTTTTAATACACATGTAACTGTTTGCAGGCTGCTGACTCAAACTGCCTGCTTACTGCACAGCATGAAGCCTCGTTTTTTGCAAGTCTGTGTATTCTTAGTGAATTCCATATAAGTATTGGCAGCTCTCTTGCTACTGTGGTGATTTGAATGGATTTGGCATGAGACAGGACTGTCAGGGATTATGAGGGCTGAATTTTTGCAAATGATGGGCCTGAGATTCTAATTTCACTTCTTCTCACCTGAATTTGCATAAGCCCTTGGGACATGTCATTTTTCCATTTCCTGATTCTTTTAGTGACATTGATATGCAGCTGTAAGGGGTCATTTTCATGCTATGCTTTCTAAATACACAACTTGAAGGAACATTTTCTAGAACTGGAATGGATGGTAAAAAGAATGGTTACCTAGTTCCGATTAAGAACAAATATACAGAATATTTTAAAAATATATTCTAGCCTTCTATGCTTAGTAACTATAACATGTCTACAGGATCTCCTTGTAATGTATTACTTTGTACTCCAAGAAAGTTGAAAGTCTTTCAAGAAAGTTGATATTCTTTCTTACCTACTCTCTTTTTCTATTTTTGTTTGTTTGTTTGTTGTTCCCAAAACACCTGGGTGAATGAATTCCAAAAGGAAGGCCAAAGAGGTTATTGTAGGGCATTCTGCATGTATGAAATAAATATTTAATTTTCTAAAAACAAATTTTGAAAATATTTGCTCTTGCCAATAGGTTTGTATCATAGATATCTTCTGTGGGGACATATGTCTCACCTCACTTGTGTATTTATGACTTACTTTAGAGGAAATTATGTAGAATTAGCTGGTAATATATTTTCTTATGTACTAAAAAGATATCAGTTTTTACGTAAAAAGAGAAACAAATAGTTGTGCTCATAATTTTGTGCTTGAGAATTTAGTGAGGACTGCACATATGCATTATGTTGATTGTAGACTATAAAAAGTGTTCCTGTTGATGGTTTGTATTGTCTAGAAGAAACAAATGGAACATGATGGTGTCCTGTCCTTCAAGTGCATAGAAATAAAGTGATTAATGAGTTTAAGAGATGTTAAAATGTTAGTAAAGAAAAATGACTTAACTTCTAAGGTACTAAAACCCAAGTTACAACCTCTCATAACCATATCTGGTACCATGTTAACTGTTATTATATGAACAATTTAAATCTGTGTGTCTCTGTGTGTATTCGCACAGTATAGTATCTTTCAGTTACTAGTCTTTTGAAGTTCACTTCTAATGCAATATAGCCTTTGCTGGGAAAATCTGGGTTTGAATTCATAAAGTTAACTGTGTAATTAAAAGATAAACAAAGAGCTGATAATTACAATACTGGTTGAACACTACTATGAAGACAGGGCTAATCACTAGTTGGTTTGCTGTGTGTAAATTCTTTTCAGACTCTCTGCAAACCTCTGCTCCCTTTCACATTCTCTACTATATACTACCTGACAATTCCTGCAGTATGAGAGTCAGGACCTTTTTGCTTACAAAGACCTCTTTCTATACAAAACTGGCTGGTTTAGCTGGGTATAAAATAGAATATACACTCACAAAAATTAAACTGTTCAGCCTTTCCTCGATCTGGTTTGAGATTGGTTAAACAGTTAAACTGCATCTTGAATTATATCATGATAGACATTTTAAAAGACTATGGTGTTAGAAACTTTTCAGAGTTGTTTATTCTAAATGGTTAAGCAGGATGCAAGCAGCTTGGTAACACTTTTATTTTGTCTTCTGTTAAGTTTGGAACACAATACCGAGTAATACTTCTAACATAATCTAGGCAAAAGAAGCTCAGTTGCTGAGAAGATATTGCTGCCTGGATTTAACTGAGATAGGGACACAGAATTCTCAAATATTAAGGCATTCCAGAAGCGCTGTCAATCTTTAATTCTTAGAAGTGGAAGAGGTCCATGAGGGCCATAAAACAAAATTAAAACTAAGCCACTTCTTTCTGGCCTCAAGCAACAATGAAAATTATTTTTAAAATATCCACAACCTAACTCCTTTCTCTGTCATAAGTTGAACTGACTTTCAGTTGCCTTCTTTATATTTCCTCGTATTGGTACTAAGGATCAAGATAAACACAAAGCTCAAGCTCACAGGCAAACACTGATGAGCCACAGCCCAGACTTTGCTTTGCTCTCATTACTCTAATAAGGGGTTGTTGGTGTGGTTCTTCTGCTGCTTCATTTTAGCCACTATAATTTTTAAAAGAGGCTGCAACAACAGCAATTGAATGCCTGTTTACTGCTGTTTGTTGTTGTTCTTGTTGGGGTTTCGGTATCCCAGAGGAGACTAGTTACTTTGCACTTCCATTCATACACCTCCATGTAAAGTATTTAAGCTCACACTGCTTTGTCCCATTGCTGTTTGACAGGGATGGGGTGACTTTGGTGTTCTAAGTGGACAGTAGATTGTTTTCAAATTTTACTGAACTAAAATTTGCTTGTAAATACAGTAATTGCCCAGGTGAAGACATCACTTTTTTTGTTCACCAAGGGACTAGTTTAGTAAAGGATACAAAGTCATTTTGTTTGGTCTATGAGGCATATTAATGTGGTAAAGTTCATGGCTTCAATTCCACTTCAATTAGTTTTCCCCATTCTATTACCATGGGCTGAATTCCTAAGTACAGGCATCCAACCAAAAAATAAATTCATGAAAGCCACCAAGGAAATGGTTTGAAAATATACTTGTATACTTTAAACTTTATCACAAGTGAGGCAAAAATAAGGAACAGCTTAAAGTCAATAGCTATGAATTGGTTGAACAATGATCAATGGACCAGCTGTTCACATCCAGGGGCTACACAAAAGTGTTGCATAAATGTTTCTAGAAATCAAGTATATTGCCACACATTTGGAAAAGCAGGCAGAGAGAGATGTATTTCCAAGGACCCCAGAGTAAAAACCTATTGCCCTACATGTTTAAATGTTGTTCATTATATCTTTCTACTCTCAGCCCTATAAAGATTGCCCCATTTGTCCTCCCCAGTTTAGCCTGAATGCAGCTACTGGTTCCTAGAGGTAAAAATTAATGAAAAAAGCTGAGTTACCCAATGATATATCTGGACAACTTTGAAGAAGTTTTATTTAATCTGCTGAGCTTCCACCAGGATCATATGGTAATTTGGGTGATCCTAACCCCTGATAGAGGGTTTTTCCTCTACATAGTTTTACTTCTTGTCCTTTCTCATGATATGGTATCCTAAGAGTTCTCCATAGGAAACACATTGTGCACTGAAGCCAAGTGCAGAGCCTGTCTCCTAGGCAAATGCCACAACAACTACTTTCCTAGTTATTGTCAGTTTTAATATTGGGTAGTAATTTGTGAGCATCAGTATACAAAGAAAACAGAGGCTGAACACTTTCTTCCAATAGCCATATAACTATCAAGGTGGTTATGAGGAACATTAACCAAGAGTGGGAACTAAGATTAGTTCCACAGTGTGTACTGACTGGTTTTGTGTGTCAACTTGATACAAGCTGGCATTATCATAGAGAAAGGAGCTTCAGGTGAGAAAATACCTCCATTAGATCCAGCTGTAAGGCATTTTCTCAATTAGTGATCAATGGTGGGAGGGCCCATGGTGGGTGGTGCCATCCTTGGGATGGTAGTCTTGGATTCTATAAGAGAGCAAGCTGAGCAATCCAGGGGAGGCAAGCCAGTAAGTAACATCCCTTCATGGCCTCTGCATAGGCTCCTTATTCCTGACCTGCTTGCATTCTAGTCCTGACTTCCTTAGGTGATTAACAACAACATAGAAGTGTAAGCTGAATAAACCCTTTCCTCCCCAACTTGCTTCTTGGTCATGATGTTTTGTGCAGAAATAGAAATCCTGACTAAGACACATGTGTACCCACATCTCCAGTTCTACTTTGGCAAACTATGTTTGGCTCAAGAATAGGGCCAATGAAATTGCCTTTTAAATGGTATCAAGAGAGATTATTCAAAGACCTCCAAAGGTATGTAGAAAGTATTAGTATATTTTGTAACCAGACATTGATGACTGGCAATAAAATTTTGACCATATATTTCACTGAATGAGCTAAGGATAGCTTCAAACCCATCAATTTCTGTATAAAAGAAGAGAGTGCTAAGTAGAACTATAAATGTGTGAAATAATAAAAAGAATGCCTTTTATTTTAAATATTGATCTTTAGTTTGTAGCTTAGGGAAAGCCGTAAAATTTCTGATCCTATGTAAACCTACCTGTTCTACAATGGTTCTAAGGGATGGGAAGGCTGAATTTTCTTCTCTGTATAGTCTTTTGTTCCTGTAGGTTCCCAAGTTTGGGTATATTTCCTTGGCTTCAAAAGCTCCAAACATTGTAACTGACAATTGATTAGACTTGGACAATAGCTGAGCATGCCCCTGCAACTCAAGTGTTCAGGTACATGGTTTGTACAGTAAGATAATGTGTAAAAATAAATAAAAATAAATTTAAAAAGAGAAATAAACTTATTTGTATTGAGAGTCAAGAAAGGACAATTGCCAATATGTTTAGTTCATTACGTCCCTTCAACTTCATTTATTTGATTAAAATTTAACCCCCAACCTAGATAACACATACACTTTATTTCAGATCCTCTTTCTTCTCTCACTCCCTCTCTCTCTTCTTCCCTTCCTCCCTCCTTTCCTCCTTTCTATACCCTTCCTTCCTCCCTCCTTTCATCTCTCCCTACTTCCTTTTGTGCATTCCTTCCTTTTATCTTCCTCTCTTTCCTTCTACCCTTCTTTCTTTGCATGGCTCCAATGTAGTTCATAGACTAATTTGCCCTATACAATTGCCCTATACAAAAGCATGATTTCTTGAGATCATTTGAAAAGAGCTACCGTTTCAATCTAGTTGGAAGTTAACGTTTGTTTTTCAAGTGGGTTTCAGTATTTTTACAAGAATGTTCAAAGGTGAGTTATTGACTATAAAGGTAGGTATGGAATTACTATAAATTCTTCTGATATTGCCAACAGTGTCTTATTTTTAAGTGATTCTTCTAATTTTGGAGGCACTAAAACTGGTTCTACTCCATTCTGTAAATGTTGGGTTCAATTTTTCTTCAAGTATGTTGATGAATTTTGCCAAATTTTCAAAATGGCTAATTTCATCATCACTTTATTTTTTCTTACTTTTGGTGCCTGGTAGTTCATTGCTCTTTAACTGTACTGTTTCCTGTTTTCTTAGAAGACAGAGGTAAGAGATGTTGATGTTTGGAAATGAAAAGAAACAATTACTTCACAAATATCTTCCAATCATGTTTTTAACTAAACATATGTACTTTTTCTACTGAACAATTTTCTCCTACACAGTCTCCATACACACCATCTTTGATAACCTAAACACAATAATTGTATCGCTCCATTTTCAGATAGAACCATCTTCATGGCACTATTAATAGCTGATATAAAGAAGAGCCTGCATTTGTATCAGGATCTTTGAACTTCTACTTGCATTTGTACTATAATATCTTAGATCCAGGGTCTACAACACAGAAACTGCTAAATAGTTTTCTATGTTATGTATGTTTATTTCACTAAACAGAGTAATTATATATTCCTTCAGAGTAATCATATATCCTGAGATATCGTTTAGCTTTCATTTTATGTGCTAATACACACACTATTTAATTTTTCAACATAAAAATAAAATAGTAAGATACATCTATGTCTAGTGGAACTTTTCCGTATTTCTTACTACTTTGGCTCGTATATAACATAATAGTTTTATTTTTGTCTGTCAAGTTTTTTAACGTTATTTCATCTTATCTATATAATCAATATAGATAACTATTTTTATATTCCATTATTTTCCAAAATATAGCATTTGTATTTCTAATGTTATAATCATTCAATAGAGTAAGAGAAACAATATAACTCAGACAGCTTTCCAAGTAAAGGAAGGGAAATAGTGATAATTAAAAGAAATTATATGGTCACTGTTTGCTGATAAGAGTTATGATGTAAGATTTGGGTTTACTGACATGGAGAAGACAGCATCTGTGATATGGCATTTTTATTGTACTTTCTGTTTCAGAGCTGGTGAGAATGCAGACCTCCTGGTTCACACAAGATGGTCTGACTTCTTTCCTTGCTTTGGTATCTCTTTTGATTTGAATGAAAAGCAGTGACTTATCCTTATAATTAACTCAGCTTTGCCTTTGAGTCATGGCATTGTAGAGCTGTTTGCTCCAGAATTAAAAATCCTCTTTTGCAGGAGAAAAAGGCTCCTGACTTAAGGCTAATGAAATTTACCAGAATCGAGAAGTTCACCAAGCTCACAAAATTCTAGGACCATCATACAAGTCTATATAGTAGAAGCAATTCTTTATTGAAAAGGTCTGGAAATTGGGCAGAGACATTCAGAGGTGTAGCCTTCTTCAGTTGGCATCCATGGTTGGTTGAGTTATTTGAGATGCAGCTGCCTGAGTTACCCAGGCTCCTGTAAGTAGCCCCAATAAATGTACTGGATCACCAAGCTAGGCTTAAATGGAATTTTTCTTTGCTCTGCCTTTGATTCCCTGTCTGCAGTGAAGAGATGATTGTCTCTACAGGGAGAACCATACAACGTACTTTTAACTTTATTTCATAAATAAACCAGGATGTTTGGAACACATATCTGAAAGAACTGGGGGCTGGTGGGTTATAAAGTTAATTTAGAAAAACACTGTAAATAAAAATAACTTAAAATAATTAGGATAATTGTTTAATTTAAAAACAGAGTAACATCTCCAAATCCATGGAATAATCACACAAAGAATCTAAGAAGTGATTCTTTTTGTGTACAGAAAGGTAAACTAATTATTGCTTATAATAATCCAACTGTTAGTGTTAGGGTCATTGGCAGCAAGGGAGACACTTCATTCTTCACACCAATGAGAGCCCAGTTTAAGAGAGGTTCTACCCCAGTCCCAGATACTTACTTAACTTCAGAACAGGTGTGGATCTAAATATTAAAAACACAATGGAAATGTACCAGGTCAGAGTTTTCCTTACTGGATCCTGTGTGAGTTTCCCATTCCTCCAACATCAACATCTTGTCTGTTATTTTTATCAGATTTTTTTATTATATTCATCAAATTATTTTCTTATATCATTAGATGAGGTAGAGAATGTGTGTTCAAGACTATTACCATATTTTTAGGATGCCAAAAACTCACCTGTTATCAATAAAATTTCATTGAAAAAAAGCCATCAGGGTACTTCAACTTTCTCCTATTAGCTTGAGCTTTAATGAAAATTCCTTTGTGTTCTTTGATTTCTGTCTATGTTGGCTTCTAACTGTTGGTCGCTCTATATACCAGGGTATCAGAATTGAATACTAACCCCTTTAGTTGTTTGACAAGTTTTATTTAAAATATTCTCTCCCTCCTTTTAAGAGGCATGCAATAATAAAGTTTGCACACAGTATTTCATGTGTATTGAACACCATCACTCTGATTACCCAGTATGGACTCCATAAATTCCAATAGAGAACTGTGAGCTACTCCATCAACTGAAGCATTTAGAATGATGTTGCTGCATACCGAGGCAGGTGCTGGTGACTGAGGTCAGTAAGGAGCAAGTTTCAGTTAGAAACCTGCAGTGGGAAGCAAGGTCTCTCACAGGAACAAAAAGAACTGTAAGGTAGTTAGCAGTGAGTTTTGCTTTATAATGTGCAATGTAGGTAGCCCTTTGTGGTTGAATGTTTTCTTGAAGACTACAGAATGAGTCCAGCTGTGGCCATTGTTGAAGATAAACTTCAACATCACAAATCCTCTTTCTGAGTTAGGTGAGATTTTTGGTGATAAAGACCAGTAACAGACTCTAGTCTCTTGGGAATTCTTCTGGGGGCTGTTTCTGAAAAGCAAGTTGAAAGTATTAAGAGATGATGGGGAGGCCCACAATTCCCAAGAGCATGGGGGCTAGGGGTTTATATAAAACACAGTTTCAGAGAGAAAAAGAGAAGTATTAGAACACCTGTGTTAAGTAAAGACTGAGGATTGAGCTCGTGTTCGCCATCAGGTGAACCCAGAGATTATCAGAAGGGAATCTTAGTTATGCAGAAGTGCTTGTTGCTTGTTGCTTGTTGAGTTCCTCACAGAGTTCATATTAGGACACACAGAGTTCAATGTCCCATGCTAAGGATGACCCCACTCTTCCTTAACTTTTGTATCTCCTGAGCACTTTGCTTAAAGAGTGACTAGAAACATCATATGAAGAGTGACTTCTGGTAATCATCTTCCGCTGTGGCAGGCCCTCAAGGTCCCATAAGCCACTGAGTATTTGTTTCTACAAATTCTACATGCATGAACAGCTTTCCAGCACCAGGAAACATGGTAGGGACCAGACAATCATGAATTATTCCCATGTGACATTAAATAGGTCATTGTGAAAAAAAATCGAAAAAGGTAGCTTTGGATTGTTAAAATTACATATTCAACAAAAAAGGAAAAAAGAAATTTGGATTAGGGTTGTCAATTTGTTCAAGTTAACATGATTGTGTCCATTTTGTAGTTAAGAACAAAACCTATGTGCACCCTCCCTTATAAAGGGAGAAGTAAATTAAATGATTGCCAGATTAGACAAGTATTTGTATATCTTGAAGGCATTCTAAAAATTTCAAACAGCTTTAAAATAGATGTGAGACAAATTAACAAGGTTAAAAATCTGATAACCCAGAACTGTGGGCTAGAGATGACATGGATTCTCACTGAAACAAGCAATCTCTCTTTACAGCTTCTTGAGAATAAGTAATCTCAAAGAAAGATCAGTCTTAATCACAGAATAAGTCTTGTCTCATTAGATCTGGCCTGATTATTTGCACAGGTGTAGAAGAATAGTAAATCACCACTCAAGCTGTCTTATTTGCTTTTCTGGAATTATTTATGAGGAAGCTCAGATTAGATTTCAAAAGCTGCAATAGGAATGTCTAAGCGGAGAAACAAAAATTCAGCACCAGTCTTTGAACTAATCATTCCATTCTTGACTTCCCCAAATGTCCTAGGAGTGCCTGGCCTACAAGTTACTGACCTTGCCCACCTCTTAGGCTGGGATCTTGTAATTAGGTTTGAGTTAATTTTCTAAGAAGGATTTGCAGGTATTGATTCTATAACATTAAAACTTACTTTCCTAAAATGTGTGATTGCGGTGGATTAAAGAAACATCATCCTTAAATATGACATTACGAGTAAGACCTTGGTTGTATAACCAATGTTTCTAATTATGTTATTTTAACAAGGACATGCAAATAACTATATTACATAATGTGAATGTATGCATGTAACTACAGTGCTATGAAAATAAGAACATTTAAGAGTTTCAGAAGTCTGAAAAAAGCTAAGCAGGGACAAAAGTGTTTCATTTTTTTAAAAAAATGTTTCATTTAAACTTAAAAAGTTGAGTGTACATCATTATAGTTGTTTGGAATAGAAAGCATGAGACAGGAGTTCCTTATATATCCATAGCAGAGAAAAATCAAATCACTAAGTCGGCACTAATAATATAAATGAAATCCATAGACATCTTTCTTCAGTTTCTCGGTACTAGGTTAACTAACGACTGGTCTTTGTGACCTCAAAATCACATGACTTCAACAGTCTCCTTAATTCATCTTCTTCTCAGCTAGAGTATGGGATGCCTCAAGTGACTATACTGATTGGTCTCAGAGCTGTATAAATGACATCATCAGAAGTCTGTGGGCCCAATACTTCCTTTACAAAGTGCTTGCTAGGATGCAGATTTCTGAGTATGTCCTCTGTGGTGGAAGGTCATGTACTCTGAGTAGTCCTAATTTTATAAACGCCCTAGTAGACCTCTGAGCAACCAATCCTTTCCATAAATGAGCAAAGACTTAAGACAACCACAATAAATGTCTTGTTATATCTGAAGATACTGAGTTTCACGAATCTGAAGGAAGGTAGAGGTGCATGGATATGAGTAAAGTACATTGGATAAATATATGAAATTATTAAAGAATAAAAAATATAAAAAGAAAATGTCATTGGATAAGAAAATGTATTTTCCATGATCTTGCAACATTCAATTCAAGTTACTAAATAACAACAACAAAAGACAAATATTGTGAAATAGGTCATATGTATTTATTAATGTAGATATTTGCTATAGTCTCAAAAAATAGGTAGGTTTAACTGGAAAAGCCAGTCATATGCCCAAAATATCCTTAGATTTTAGATATAATAGTCCTGAAATAATATATCACACATATTGTTAGATTATATTATGAGGGGCTGGGGAAATGGTTCAACAGTCTACCGCACTTGCTATTCTTGTTAGAGGGGCTGGGTTTGTGTCCCAGCATCTGTGGTGTTATACTTAACTTCAGTTATGGGGACCCTGCACCCTCTAATCCACTATTACAATTAAATATAGAAGCTAAATTGACGATCAAATAAGAATAATCAGAAATGGCAGAGAGGATGGCTGAGGACCTGGTCTCTGTGGTCTAATCCCAAGGTAGCAGCACCAGGACCCTGACCTAAGGAAGCTGTCAAGGTCTGTGAAATCAGGAGTTATTCCCTATGTCAACTTGCAGAGTGAGACTACTCCAGTGCACACCCAGCACTTTCTTAAAGAGAGTTTATAACATCTGCAGGTTTCTTATAATGTAAAGAGAAGGTACATTTATTTATGTGCAACTGTCGGTATAATTGGAAATTATCTTTTATTCTTTGGTACCAATACTGAGGTAGCAAATAAATTGCTTCCTTTGATGAGGTGAAAGGACAAACTGTTTGATTTCCTGGGGACCATCTGAAAAAAATCTCAAAGACAGTCTTAATGGGGGATGTAAAGCTGCATCACCCAATTCATTGTAAACAAAAAAAAATCAAAATATGTTGTTGCAAATGTATTTATTTTGTTTTTATTGTTTTAGATTTATTTTACTTTTATGCGTTGTGTATGTGTGGATGTGTGTGTCTGTGTCTCTGGATGTATACAAGCATGCTGATACCCCCAAGGGTTCATAGAGAGCATCAGAGCCAATGAAGCTGGACTGATGGGTGTTTGCAAGGTATGTAAACATAGGTTTTATGGGTTCAAGAAACTTAAGTATGGACCACTGTAAGGAAAGGGAGTACTTTTAACTGATAAACCATCTCTCTAACCCTGTCATGGCACTAATAATAAAGGATGCTGAGTTCCATAGAAACAATAAAGAATATCTAATCAAAGTGAAAAGAATTAAAATTAAGAATAGAGTTAACAATACTACATATTTATTTTCTACACATATTAATAACTTATTTCCATAAATTATGAAAATCAGAATCTTTATAATCCAAAGAAGTAATTTTGGCAGGTACAGAATCTTTGCTATTCCAAAATTTGCACAAAAATTAAGAAATAAGAAATAAGACTTGATTGTTTAATATTAAATGATCCATAATTTGAGAAAACAGCATAAAATAGAAAAAACAAGTCCTAGTTTTGCATTAGTAATGTGTTTGATATCAAAACTATTCTAAAACAATTTAAACAATACATCAAGCTTTAGCTGGTTCTGGTCATTTCCACTAAAATGTCCTTTCTGAAACTTATTTTAACCTGTGATGTCCATTCAGGTTTTGTTATGAGGATCTTATTTTTATTGTAGAACCAATAATTCACCTCAAGAAAAACTTCATTCTATTTTCACCAAAGATATCTTCTGACTCTATTATCATGAACTGCCCTCTTTCAAACATATTGATCATATATTATTGTAGCAAGAATATATGGTTTTTAATAAATAAATCTTGATGAGATGTTTGCCACCTGCCTCAATGCTTTATGTTTCCAAGTGAAACACACACACACACACACACACACACACACACACACACACACACACACAGCCTTTATATTGAGATACGCCTTAAACAATGAAATATCTGGGCCACTTGCTAATCTCCACTTGAGGTTAGTCTACCTGCCAGTGATAATCCCAAGTTATCACTTACTAAATTCTATATTCTGCCTTGGCTGCCCTGGACCCAGTTGGGCAGCCCTCTGGGCCACACTCTCTTGTGTCTTCACATGGCTGTTATGCTTCCCTCTCCACCATTCTTCTCAGGCATGTCATCTGCTCTCCTCCACACTCTCCCAGCATGGTGTCAGGGCAGATGGATTTCCTTCTTCCTACTCTCCTCTCTCCCAAACCTGGGAATCCTAAAGTCATGTTTTTGTCTGCCCTGCCCAGCCAATTGGCTGCTGGCATTTTTATTTATCAATCAGAACCAAATGGGAACAGGGTTCCTCATTGTCTTACATGTGATCATTTGTGCAAGCAGTTTTGGGAACCCAAACTAACATTAGGATACTGTGATAGTTTGTATTTGCTCAACCCAGGGAGGCCACTATTAGAAGCTGTGGTGCTGTTGGAGTTGGTGTGCCATTGTGGGTGTGGGCTTTAAGATCCTCATCCTAGCTGCCTGGAAGTCAGTATTCTGCTAGCAGCCTTCAGATGAAAATGTAGAAGTCTCAGCTCCTCCTGCACCATGCCTGCTTAGATGTTGCCATGTTCCAGCCTTGATGATAATGGACTGAACCTCTGAACCTGTAAGCCATCCCCAATTACATGTTGTCATTATAAGAGTTGCCTTGGTCATGGTATCTGTTCACATCAGTAAAAACATAACTAAGACAAATAAGAGCATCATAGGCCACTACATATTCTCACCATAATAATTTCAGAGGAGAATAGCAGGTGAATAATTGTGAGCTATGTTTCACACATACTAGAACCTTGCAGCATGCTGGCAGAATACATAAAACAGGGTTTTATAGCCAGATTTACCTCTTGGAAAGCAGCTTCTCAACATGGCCAGACTGAACAGGTTTATGGACAAATACATAAAATATAGCTCCTCTATTGCATATTAAAAACCTGAAGATCTTAGAAATTATGTATAATTTGATTTACCAGAAAATATCATTCCACTAGAATAAAATTTGTAAAAAGTTATCATATTTGTTTATACAACATATTTACATTTTATCATCTTAGATTATTCACAGCCTTCCATATATCTCCTTCATGGTATTGGAAATACAGCTCAGAGGTTAGTTATGCCTGCATGTTCAATTCTAAAATTCTGTCAATGAGTAAAACACAATCAAAGTAACAAAACTTATTAATTGATATCTAAGAGTTCTTTTCTAGGACATATGGGTTTTTAAATGACTTGATATCAAACTAGTTGAAATAGAGAAAACAAACTAACAGTAATCACACAGGGTGGTCAAATAATCACTACCGAAGGGCAATAGATTCCAACATCCATAATGAAAGAACTACTCAGAAAGAATCAAAATCTTGCAATTCCAAAGCTACTCATAGGCGATTGACAAGAGCTCAGAGTAAAGACCAGCATTTGAACTCACCAACAAGAGATAGAGAGCTAAGGGCCCATAAGCAGGGTAAAGAAGAGAACAATCTCACATGTGCCATTGAGCCCTAATTGATAAAGAAGACCACACTGGAGGATGAAGGCAGGACTGATTTAGGGCAGGGTAGTCTGGAAAGCAGGGTCTTGAAGGAATTTCTAAGTTTTTTAAAAAATAAGCGATGTATGAAGGGAGGGTAAAGGCAGGTGTTACCTCGATATGCAAGAGTAAGTGGGGCTTTACTTATCTACTTTCTTGAAAAGAAGCAAAACTAAGAGTGGCAGAAAATAAAAGGGTTGGAGGATTTCTACACCTGGGTTGTTTTCCTGAAACGCTATAATTAAGGACATTTCAACACTATTAGGCACAATCATGTTAAAAAGAGTGAAAACTAAAAGCATATTTCTTCTAGAAAATTCATATAAATTTTCTCACATCAAGTTCTTATGACTGGAAAATAGGTCATTATAAGGGAGAAAGAATAAGAAGCACAGTAGGATTTATTTTCTCGGAATATTTAAGATCTAACACACACAGGTCTCACATCTGTGTGAAAATTAGATAAAATTAACTGGTCTGGAGAGCTGGACACTGTCCTCTAATGACTTTCCAGAATACTAAGGTGGACTGAATTATTTGCTGCCCGGCAAACATTCATTTGATATCATGAAATATATAAGATTGTTCTTCTGGTTACTTTTTACAGATAACCATGAGGAAGAAAGTAAAACGAAGTTAAATCATAGACGAATTATGTGATAGAAAGGTATGTTTCCTCCTTTAATAAATCACAACTTTGGCTAACAAGAAGTTCTATGTCATCTAAGCCACATTTTAAGTGTTTGATCTCCTCAAGTTGGTAACTGAGGAAGCCTGCCTGTTTTGCATATCTAGTCAAAATATCAAGATCCAGGTTTAGAGATGAATGCATTATACTTACTGCAAGATAAATATCCTTGTAATCCATGTCTATGTTAATTTAAAGGAAGTCAATATTTGCAGAAAGCTCTCCAAAACCCAGAATAGTTATATTTTCTATAACAATGTGTTAGCTGTGAATATATATTCAAATATCAAGAAAATTCCCTAACTCTACAAGAATGAATGTCATAACATATTTAGCATATAGTAAGTTATCAAATTTTCATATCACCTTACATTTAGTCTCTGATAAAATCAAAGTTTGATTTTATTTCTTTAGTTGACAACTACCTTTTTTTTTTGTTTTATTTTGTTTTGTTTTTTAGACAAAGTTTTGCTGTGTAATCCTGACCCATTCTGTAGACCAGTCTGGCCTTAAACTTACATAGATTCACCTGCACCTGCCTCCTGAGTGCTAGAATTAAAGGGGGCATGCCACCACTACCTGCTAACAACTTCAAAGTTTTACACAGGCTAAGTTGTAATACCTATCACTGAATTGTTATGAACATGATATATGAATATTTTATTTGTAAAAATAATTGTTTGACTGTCCAAATTATGCACCCTGATAAATAATCAAAGCAACAACACTAAAAGTGTTCTCTAGGATAGGTCTAATACACTTCTGAAAATATCAAGCATTTTTTTGTCATGCCAATGCATTAAATGTAAGAAGAAATTGGGGAAATAAGAATTATACTATCTGCTGACTCCATGTTTCTTTTTTAAAATATATTTTTCTATAGTCTTTGACAATTTCATATATCTGAATAATGTGTTTTGATCATATTCACATCCAAGACCTTGGCTCCTTATACTCCAAGAACCTGTTCCCCAGCACATTTCTTTTTGAGATTTCTGTACTCTCTTTTTAAACCATTAAGTCTAATTGTTATCCCTATCATGTAATTGGGTGTACAGCCATTCATTACAGTGTGGACAACCAACTGGGATCAGCATCCTTTAAGGCATATCTGAGATTCGGTAACATTGATTATTTTGTGACAGCATTATTAAAAATAGAACCAGAGGATGGGTCTATCAGTACTAAATGTACATATCTTCTATAAATTCTCCCTGAGCATTACAGGAATCATTTTAAGTACAAGGGATTTAAGGATAAAAAGTGGGGAAAATTTGAACAATGATTAAATAAGTACATGCCTAGTGCTATTGAGAAAGAGCATTGTGAAGCTGTTAGGAAAATATATCACCTTGTACATAAAAAGCAAAGTTTAGAATATGGGGTGTCCTGTTTCCATAATGCTCAGTCCTGAGTTAGAGACACCTATATAAGCTTGATCTTCTCCGACCCCCACTTGATATAGTTAAAAGATATATATTTGTCATTGTTGTTGGTTTGTTTGTTTGGTTTTTGTTGTTGGTTTGTTTTTGTTTTGTTTTGTTTTTTTTTTTTTTTTGTAATCATATGGATTGAAGCCAGAGCTTAGTGCACACTGGGCAAGAATTGTGCCACTGAATACATTCTGGGCTTTTATTTAGACCTTAAGCTTTGACTTATTTCAATAAATTTGCCTTCATGAGAAAATGTATGACTAACTTTTAAGCTTGTATGATTTCATTTTTCTAAGGGATTTTGCTCATTTTTAAGAAGCCAGGATCTCACCTGTTTTTGTAAATTTACTGCAGTCAGGAGTTTGGTGGTTATCCACACCAGGAAGGTGAAGGATTGAGGATTTTAAAGTGAACAGCACTGCATGAGGCTCTAGGAAAAAAGAGGAAGATGGTGGGTGAGGGTGGGGTGTGAGAGAAGAGGAGAGAGGCAAGAAGGATGAGGGATGTGAGAGAGTGAAGAGAGGAAGAGGGGAAACAAGTGTAGGGAGGGGAAGGTGGTGAAGCACTTACTACCTTTTTCTGCTTTTATTTTCTTTCATCTGATTCCTCAGGAGAGGAGAAGTCAGATGTTAAAATGGAGACTCATTCTGTATTTTAGAAACTTGAAGAGGGGAGACAGAGTTCTTAGGGAGGATTTTTCACCCAGGATTTGTTTATGAGGAATAAAGCAGCTGCCAAATATAACTATTGTGGGATCTGTTATTATAAATTCCCCAAGAATAAGTCTGGGGCGGATTTTTTTTCAGTCATAAACCTCCGAGAGAATGAAAATTACAAATGTAAGAATGGATTATTTTTATGAAAATAGATAAGGGATTGTGAGCCTGTTGCTAGAGTTCAGAGAGTAAAGCTTCAAATATGTGTCTGCCTTAAATGCTATTCTCTCTAGAAATGAAAAGGCTGCCAGAAAGCTATTGATTAGATTTCTACTAGACATGGTTATAAATAGGAGCTGTAATATGTTTAATGCTCCCAATAAAGGGGAGGAATGGTTAGGGGAATGGAAAGGTGATTAGGGGAGAAAGTAGAAGAAGGTGGAACTCAAAACCAAATAGAATGGGAGGGAAGGGACTTGTTCCCCTAACCAGACTTCTAAATTTAGGATAAAATAATAGGTCTACTTAGTTTATGTAAAAGCCATTTGACTAACATATTATTTTGATGATATAGTTAAGTCAAGTGTTACAGAATAAAGTTACTAATATAATATATGAGAAACAAGCTATCAAGTATATGTATTAGAAAGTGTTCTGGAAGTAATGACAAAATGACTTTAGATTCTCCTCAATTGCTTGACAGGTGCATGGGCAGTCATAATTTCCCCTACAGAAAAAAAGAAAGATCATTGTTGTATATTGTCTTTAGAAATGATGCTGATATCATATTCGATGAGAAACAAGTGCAGGTGTGTCACATTTCCAGGTAAAAATGCCATTGTCTTTAGGTCTGAACTTAGGCCACACCTGGATGTTTGTTAGTTGTTTACCTTGTGCATAACAACATAGCATAAACTGTAAACACACATGCACACACACAAAATTTTGAGTTTTAAAGGTTGTGTCTTCAAGAGTTATTTCAAGTCGCAAATTGCTTTTTGTTACTGTGATAAAACACTGAGCAAAACGAACTTGGAGAGAAAAGAACTAACTTTTGCTTACAGGTTATACAGTCCATTATCCAGGAAACCAGGGCAGAAACACAAGGCAGGAACTTAAAGCAGAAACCATGAAGGAACACTTCTTACTACCTTGCTCCCAAGCTCATGTTAAGGTAGCATTTTTGTGTAGCTGAGGCGCATACAACTAGGGATAATACAACCCACAGTAGACTGTGCCTTCGTAAGTCAATTAGCAATCAAGAAAAAAGTTACACAGACATTCTCTTAGGCTAATCAGATTGAGGAAATTCTTCAACTAGGGTTACTTCTTCCCATGTGTCTTCAGGTTTGTGACAAATTGTGAGCTCAGGCTAAGTATGACAGTCCCTTATGGGGTGGTGAGAAACATCTGCTTGATCCCTAATTTTGGAAATACATAATGATACTTTTCTGTTCCCATGGTCTCCTCACATGCAAGCCTCTTTCCAGACACTGTCCTGCATGAAGGACAATCTTACTGCACTGTGCAGTCCCCATCCTCATTATATCTATTATTTTTGTGAAGACTATTTCTACAGTAAATCATATGCTGAGATACTTAAGATCAGGACTTCAGTATGAAGCAACACAATTCAACTAAATCAAGAGATGTGTGCAGGTACAAGCAGGCTTCCTTGTCTCTAGAATGTAGCATTTCCATGCCTTTTTTGAGTCTTTTATTGATGTGTTTCGAAAAGTATCCTAGCCTCAGGTCCTTATGGAGAATGTGGCTTTCTGTTCTGTCATCACTGATGTCTTGGAGCAGACTCCTCAATGTCTGCCTGAGCTGATGTCTTTTCCAGCCCAGATGTTCACTACTACGGTCTAAATCACCAGTCGCTTGATTGGAAACTTGCAGTTTTCACTTAAAATATCTATTCGCAGTGTTAAACTTAGATGTATGCTTAGATCCAAGCTAAATGAACACCTCATTGTTCTCAGAATCATCACTTGTAAAACATTATCCAGAATTCTGGCTGTGTGCATCTCTCAGTGGTTTTGCCATGCAAAGTTGAACTAGCAAATGGTGACTACATTCCCTCTGCGGAAAATCATGCAGAGTGATATAGGATAATTTTATCTTGATGTTAATTAATATTGTGTCAACCTATAATTTATACATTCTGTGTTCTTAAGTAAGAAAATATGTAGCTCTGGCAATAGTTCTGGGCGGCTATCATACTAAAATTATGCAGTCATTATAAAGATGATATACATGAACTTTGTTGAGGTTTTTAACTACAAAAATGGAACAGAAAAAGGTAAGGAAAAAATTTCTATATAAAACTGTATCAAAGTATCTTAACATCTTAGTTTTTTTTTTTTTTTATTCTGTGAAGATTCTCAAGGACATAGTGACAAAAAGGCCAGACAGTCTCACTCCTGAGGTAGCATTGTAAAGTCTGAGCAAGTAACTCCTGCCATGCTAGGGTAGTTCAGTGCTAAAGCACACTGCCAGAGATTGAGTCCATAGTAGTCTCAAATACACTTAGCCTACAGTCGCACCTCCTGGGAGTCACTGAGGTCTTTAATAGAATAATATCTTAGTCTAAATGACTGAAATAGAAGTTATGCCTCAAAGCTGAGTGTGTAGTAACCCTACAGCTGTGAAGTAACCCCTTAAAGGACCTGTTTCCTGGCTTTCTGATCATGACTCTAAAAAGGGGTGGACACAGTTTAAAGTAAGAAAATGCTTACCTTCATCTGCTCTACCTATTTGCACTGTGAATTTTCAGAAGCCCCACACATGAAAGCCGACTACACTGTCGAATCTAAAAACAAAACCCTTGATTAAAGTTAAAAAAGTTAGTGAAATATTTTGTCTGAAATTAATTATTGCATTATATGCATTTTTAAAGGAACAAGTGGGGAAGTTTTAGTGCAAGCCAAATGGGTTCAGATACTAAACATGTTTTTATTTTTATCAGGAGGTCAATAATTAGCTTTTGTGTTTGGTTAATTGTCATTAAAAAAAAGAAAAAAAAAGTCTTGACCAAGAAATGGAAGAGTGAAAGTGAAGAATGTGTAGAGTCATACATTAAACACAGAGTGCCTGCTTTTCCAAGCTATATTTCAATGCCATTTTGTATGACAAGAAAAGATGTGCTTGTGATAAGTGGGTAAAGCAATCATATTTTGCTTGACGGAGAATTAATTTCAATTAGAAACTGCTTTTGAGAAGAGAAGGAAGAGGTGTTAATTCTTTATGAAAGGTAGGGTCAAGTATTTAGACATGACAAGGATCTAATTGAACGCAAAACCAGGTGACAGATCTGTGAGAAATGCTCTCTAATCAGCCAAATTCCTTTCTTCAACAACAGGCTGAGGTCTAAGGTAGTACCATTTTTCCTGTGTATTATAATTAAATCATGACATTCTTCCTGGTCTAGTCAGACTGAAAGAAAACTCTAAGGACAGAATATACCTAATTAACTGTTTATTCCCTAAAACCTACAGTATTCTGCCTTACAAAGATAGTTGTTCAGATAGGGTAATGGATGATTGGCAAAAAACATATGACAGACAAATATAAATAATGTCAAATTGTGATAGATAAGCTCAAAAAAGACAATGATCTCAAGATATTGTTGATATCGTTAAAGACACAGTGACTTATTATCTTTCAGTGTGTTTTAAGTAGTATGCAACAAGTGGAAGATACAGTAGAGCTTTCATTAGAGCAAGGAGCCTTTTATGGGTAGTGTACAGTAAGACTCTACTACACAATTTAGTGAAACTAGAAAGAAATCCAGATTCTTGTACATTTCATGTAACTGGGTAGGATGTTATTTGGAATCGTGTGTGTGTGTGTGTGTGTGTGTGTGTGTGTGTGTGTGTGTGTGTGTTGGTACATCTGTGCTTGTGTATCCTTACATGTGGAGGCTTCAGATTGGTGTCAGGTTTCTTCCCTGACTCACTCTCCTAATTCTATACTTTGAGAGAAGGTGAAACTGGCTGTATTGATTGGTAGGATCTGAGGAAGGGATATACTCTATCTGTGACATAATTCAACATAATTTTATGAATGTAATTTCTCACTAGCCCGTTTAGTCTCAACTCAAGAGTATAAGTTATATACCTTAAATCATCCCCGGATCCTGGAGTTCCATCATTTCCTGAACCAGTGGCCTGGGTTAGTAGACCTACACTGGGTCATGAATTTTTCTTTAAGAGCTGCTTTTCTTTATATGCTAATTCTGAAGCCTGTACACAAGGCCATCTGGACCTCATTCTGCCCTGATTTCTCACCTCAACCTGGTCTGAAGAGCTTTACATTGGCTGCATATCTTAGACTGACATGGACTTCCACACCATCCTCCACTGCTCTCTGCTGTAATTTGCCCAAGAGTTAAGAAATTGTCCCAGGGAAGCCTGTTAATAGAAAGTCTGTAAATTTCAGGAACACAGAAGTGTTGGGTTCAACCTTCTGTCAGAGCTGTGCAGGGATCTGAACACAGTCAAAGGACAACAAACTTACAGGTGGGAGGCTTTGACAGTACAGCCCAGAGAAGATGCAGATTGTAGCCAAAGGGCTTGCTTGAAGATAGGGAATTGAAGAGAATTGCTGTGTTATTGAAATTCCCTTCAGTAAAGAGATAGAGAAAATGCATCTGTCTAACTATGTCCTCAAAATATGTAGATTCAGTGTGTGAGTAAGCCCAAATTTAGAAAAAAAATGTCTTCAAACATGTTGGATATAATGTCAACTGCTTGATTTGGTACTGTTGCTGAGCATACACTAAGACCTAGCACTTGTTTGAATTTCTAGACACTGTTGAGAACAGCTCACTCAAAGCTTTATCTCTGAGTCAGCAACAGGATGGAATATACAATGTGAATTTGTGTAGGATGAGACAATATAGCAAATTACTAAGCCACTAATTTGCTTATAGACGAGGGATCCAACTGTCATAGCAACAAGTAGAAACTTGAAGTCTTGACAGAATAACATGCCGTCCTTATGATTATTATGGGTGAGGCACACTTATATTATTTAACATTTAAAGACTCTGTGTATTATACTAGCAGTCCATTTGCTTGCAGGAAAGTTTTCTCTGTTGGAAGAGCTCCACATTCCTTGAGTCCTGAGTGGAGCAGGGAAAATGCAAGCTTTGGCAAAGGAGATGCAGCCTACGGCAGAGGAAATGATGTCTATAGCAGAGGAAATGCACCTTTGCAGCAAAGAAGATGCATCCTGTAGTAAAGGATATGCAGTCTACAACAGAGGAGATATACCCTACAGCATAGGAAATGCAGCCTGCAGCAAAGAAGATGCAGCCTATATCACAGGAGATGCAGCCTTCAGACTTAGCTGAGAGTCTGGGAAGACTCTTACACCTGACCCATTCAGAGTTATTATCTGTTTGACATATCATAATTTGCTTTTTAAAATGTGAAACACTATGAGGCTATGAAAACAAAATAAAATGTACACTCAACAAAAAAGCAAAAGTTATAAGATTTTAAATAACAGAATTTAGAAATAAAAAGAAAGAAATCTAATGTTTTAGCTTATTTTACTTGCTATATTCCTAGATAAATATTCTCAACTCACTTTTTAGATGGTTACAAAATAATTTCAGAAGCTGTACGAAAGGGATAAAATATATCTGCAATATTTATACTTTTAAAAATATTTTATCATGAAAATGATTTTAACTCACTTCCTCGATGTACAAAGAACAACAAAGCAAAGAAAGATGCATATTAACGGCCAACTTATCAGCAGAAGGACTAACACCCCAAATATTGCATTCATCTCCTATTATAAACTCATCTTGAAGTATAATAATCTGTCAAGTTAATTGCAGAGGCTTCTCTATAAAGTTTTAATTAGACAGAGAAATAAATGAAAACCTTCAATCTTTTATAATTTGTAGATCTTCACTACTATCTTGTTACTGTGACATCCTCCACAGAAGCAAAGGGAAGACGGTTGGGGTTGTTCGTTTGGTAGGTTGATTAGTTTTTGCTCACAGTTTGAGGGTGCATTAGATCATGGTGGAGAAAGCAAGGGCAGCCACCAGGCAGCTGATTGTGGCCACAGTCAGGGCCAGGCAGATGAATGTTCATGATCAGTTTTTTTCTCTGTTTTATTCAGCCTTGAGACTTCCATGCATGGAAAGATGCTGAGCAATTTCAAGGTAAGTCTTCTCACCACAATTAATAAATCAGAACAATCAAATAAAATATACCAAGTGACTTACCACCATCATAATTCCAAATCCCATCAAGTTGACAATCAAGATTAAGTGTTGCAGTACAAAATGAAGCATCCCTATGCATATGTGTGCTGTCTAGGTCCCTGCCCTGTTTGACTTCTCTGCTCTGGTTACCCTCAGTTATGGGATATAATGTGGACCTATAAACTGAAATAAATCTTTACATTCCCAAGTTGCTTTGGTCATGGTGTTTAATCACAACAAAAGAAACCCTAAGAGAGAAATTTGTGCTTGGTCATAGAGTATAGTGACAAACCTCATCACAGGTCTTCTGAAAGATTTAGTGACATTTGAATTTTGTGCTAGTAAAACTACTGCATACTCAGAGCTCAGTGGACTTTTCAGTGGGCTCCTGGAACATAAGAAATTGAAATGAATGTACATGATGGAAGTCCGGCTTTTTTTTCTCTCAAAGAATCACATTATTTTATTCTCTCTACTCTCTGTCTCTCTTATTTTTATTGGCTATTTTCTTTATTTACATTTCAAATGTTATCCCCTTTCCTTGTTTCCCTCTCTACCAGAAACACCCTATCATACCCTCCCTCCCCCTGCTTCTATGAGGGTATTCCTCCACCCACCCACCCACTCCCATGTCCCAGCCCTCGATTCCCCTACACTGGGGCATCTATAGAGCCTTCATAGGACCAAGGACCTCCCATCCCATTGATGCATGACAAGTCCATCCTCTGCTACATATGGAGCTGGAGCCATGTGTACTCCTTTGTTTGGCTTAACCCCTGGGAGGTCTGGGGGGGGGGTCTGGTTGGTTGATATTGTTGTTCTTCCTATGGGGTTGCAAACCCCTTCAACTCCTTCAGTCCTTTCTCTAACTCCTCTGTTGGGGACACAACACTCAGTCCAATCGCTGGCTGTGAGCACCCACCTCTGTATTTATAAGACTCTGTTAGGGCCTCTCAGGAGACAGCTATATCAGGCTACTTTCAGCATGTGCTTCTTGGCATCCACAAGAGGAGAAAGTGGGGAAGAGCCTCATACTTATGGGCACAGGGGAAATTTTTCTGAACAGAACACCAATGGGTTATGTTGTAAGATCAAGAATTGATAAATGGGACATGATAAAATACAAAGCTTCTGTAAGGCAAAGGACACTGTGAATAAGACAAAGAGGCAACCAACAGATTGGGAAAAGATCTTTATCAATCCTACATCCAGTAGAGGGCTCATATTCAATATATACAAAGAACTGAAGAAGTTAGACTCTAGAGAACCCAATAACCCTATTAAAAATGGGGTGCGGAGCTAAATAAAGAATTTTCAACTGAGAAATATCAAATGTCTGAGAAGCATGTAAAGAAATGTCCAACATCCTTAGTCATTAGGGAAATGCAAATCAAAACAACCCTGAGATTCTACCTCACAGCTGTCAGAATGGGTAAGATAAAAAACTCAGGTGACAGCAGATGCTGTTGAGAGGTGGAGAAAGAATAATATTCTTCCATTTCTGATGGGAATGCAAGCTGGTACAACCCCTCTGGAAGTCATTTGGAGTTTCCTCAGAAAATTGAACATAGTATTACCCAAGGACCCAGCTATAGCATTCCTGGGCATGTACTCAGAGATGCTCCACCATGTGTTAAGGACACATGCTCTGCTATGTTCATAGCAGTCTTACAGGAGCTGGAAAAAAACCGAGATTTCCTTTAAAAGAGGAATGGATACAGAAAATCTTGTACATTTACACAATGGAGTACTATTTGACTATTAAAAACAATGACTTCATGAAATTCTAAGGCAAATGGATAGAACTAAAAATATCATGCTGAGTGAGGTAACCCAATCGGAAAAGAAAACACATGGTATGGAATCACTGATAAGTGGATAGTAGCCCCAAAGCTCCAAATAACCAGGATACAATTCACAGACCACATGAAGCTCAAGAAGGAAGACCAAAGTTTGGGTGCGTAGGTCCTTTTTAGAAGGAGAACAAAATATTTACAGGAGCAAATATGGAGATAAAGTGTAGAGCAGAGACTAAAGGAAAGGCCACCGAGAAACTGTCCCACCTAGGGATTCATCCCATACACAGAGGTCTGGCTTGAGAAGTTTCAGAGAGAAGTTTGAGAGTCCATCAAAGATTCCTGTGATATTTTGAATTAAGAACCTCTAAATTAAACCTTTGTTTGACTTGAATAATGGATTCTGGTCATCTGGGAATGAAAAATTAGTCGAGATAAGAAGAGTCAAGCATCCCTGAGGCAGAATCCTTTGGGAAGGGATTCCTTGGGATGAGCACAGAAAGCTTTGTCTCAGACGGAGCTAAGGCTGTACTTTGTGCCAGCAGCTGATCTTGGTCTAATAGTTTCCTAGGTGCTTCCTGTTTTAAAGGCAT
Source organism: Mus musculus (assembly GCF_000001635.26). Classification (NCBI taxonomy): domain Eukaryota; kingdom Metazoa; phylum Chordata; class Mammalia; order Rodentia; family Muridae; genus Mus; species Mus musculus. The sequence continues at coordinate 86,644,896 of NC_000084.6, forward strand.
CCAGGTGTCAAGGAGGTCAGCTACTGCTTAATACTCTGAGAGGCTGGAAGAAGCCATAGCTAAAGGTACTGCCTCATTAGCAGTAAAATACTCATGTTTTGGAGAGGTCATGGAGAGAGACTGATACTTGTCACCATGTGGCAGGATCAGAGTCTATTAAGAGAGTCCAGGTGAAGATAGATGTGAAGGTACAGTCCAGTTTCAGTGAAGATCAGAACATTTGAAGATTCCAGTAACATGGGAGAATCATGCTGTGGACATGGCCCGAGCCTAGGAAAAATGCTGAATGTGCTGTGAAAGGGAGAGGCAGAGACATGTAACTGTCAAAGGCCCTGAAGTTTGGGTGGGAGTACTAGATATTGGATACTGAAATATTTACAGTTAGAATATAGTTTTCCTTTTCTGTGTTTGTAACTGTACCTTGGTTCTTCCTTCCTGGACTAAAAAGTATTTAACTTATCTATGATTTTACAGGAGCCCACAGTTGAGAGACTGAAATTTTGGAGAAACACTGGAATTTTAAAGAAATTTTGGATTCTTTCAAAAAATTGTGAACTTGAAAGAGACTTGGGATTTTTTTTTAAGACTGAACTTTGAAAGTGATTGAATTTTAAAGACTGAGAGTTTTAAAGATTGACATATGCAATATGTTGCAATGTTTATATTCTTATGAGATAAAACATAGATGTGTTTCTTTGCCCTGCTGAGAAAAGGTCCATTGTACTGGCTAAACTTATGTCTGCTTGATGCAAACAAGAGTCACTTTGGAATAAGGAAACTCAGTTGAGAAAATGTCCCTACCAGATTGTCCTAGTGACAAGCTTGTGGTGCATTTTTTGTAATTCTAGATTGGCATAGCAGGACTCAGATAACTATGGGCAGTGTCATGCCCAGGTGGTCCTGGATGTGATAAGAAAACAAGTTTAACAATCCATGAGCTGTAATCCAATGATGAGAAATCCTCCATCATCCCTGACTCTAGGTCCTTTCCCTATTTTAATCCCTGTTCTGCTTTCCCTCAGTGGTGAACGGTCAAGTGGAACTGTAAGCTGACTGTAATCAACCTTTCTATGTTGCTTTGGTTCTGTTGTTTTGTCATAGCAATAGATACCCTAAGACAGTTTATGTTGTTTGCTCAGTGTTCAGGATAAGCTTTTTAGTCTTCACACTAAAGTTGGATAGTATTTTCCCACCATAACCACATAGCATACTTATCAGAACATTCCAGAGCTGTGATGTGGACACCTGAGAGTGCTGACCTCACCTTTAGGATTTTCTTCCTCTGCGAGTGCAGGAAAATATCAGAATCAAAATAACATTTCAACTTGGAGTCTCAGAGATAACACCTCAAAAGATCAGTTTCACTAATTTTATGTGGAGGAGCCTTTTAGATTGTTAATGTCCATTTATATGGTAATTGCTCCACAATGTATGTCCATTTTATTCTCCTTTCAGCTAGATTCCATTTTCACCTAATAATGCCAGTCACTAGCATACCATGTGAGTATAAATGATTGTCGTGAATAGTGCTGAACAAATCAATACGATGTTCAAGTTGAGCTTAAGCTGAATTCTTAATAGTCCGTGGATTAAAATGAGACTGGAGAATAACTGTGAAGAGCAATGCATTGCTACTCTTTCTTTTGGTGATTCTTTGGGGGGACAGCTCTTCAGGTGGCAGTCCCATTACCCCAGTGGCATATCTAAGCTGTTTCTAGACAGAGTTAGCCTCTGTTTCTATCTGAAAAGTTAGAGAAATAAATTTTTGGGGAAGAAATTCATGGCCAGGCTCCTCACCTTTAGTATACTAAATTTATGTATTTCACCTGCTTCTTATATGTTAAATCAAATAAAAAAAGAATGCAGCTCTCCTTACCTTATGAATGAATAATGTGAAAAAGAGGTGAAAAATAAGAATAATATAAGGGTTATGTATTCAGTACCTATTTGTCCATTTCACCTCTGGGTACTCTAAGCTCGTGCCATGAATATTTATTGAACACTCAAGACTGACTTACTTGTTTTTCTCATTTATTTGGCCAAATAACTAACAAAACTACAACTTAAGAAAGGATTTCAGATATGGCCATCCTCTGCTACAAGGAACCAAGGATATATATATATATATATATATATATATATATATATATATATATACTCTTTGGTTGGTGGTCTATTCACTGGGAGCTCTGGGTGGTCCAGTCAGTTGATATTGCATGGGGTTGCAATCCCCTTTCAGCAACTTCCATCCTTTCCCTAGCTCTTCTGCTGTGATAAGGGGTTTGTGGAGGGATACCCAGGAAGGGGGATATCATTTAAAATGTAAATGAATAAAATAGTTAATAAAATAAAACAATAAAGAAATGATTTTTTTTTCTTGGCTTACAGTTGAAGGGGAGGAGCCAGCAGGAGGAGTGTGAAGTAGCTTGTCTCCTTACATCTATACTCAGGAAGCAGATACCAACAGGGAGTGAGCTATAAAATCTCCAGACTGCTTTCCCCAAGAGACCCTTCAACTTGTTGAGGTTTCCTTGTAGGGAACTTTCACAGTCACACTACTCAAAGTGACTGTGCCCATTTCCTTCCAGGAACTTAGAAGCAACCAAGATGTGGAATGTTTTCCCTTTAGTTGTGTACAGACACAATTCCTATATGAAAAAGCCATGTGGATTTTACAAACTGATGATTATTCTGAAGGCATTCAAAGGTGTGAAGAGAGAAAAGCCGAGCAAGGGAAGTAGGGAGGGAAGGATGTCTGCAGTCAGAGCAAGTGTCTGATCTAAGATCTGACTGACAAGGTACAGGCCCTCTGAATCCATGTAAGTAAAGTTTCTAGGTACAGGGTACACACACCTTCCAGTATGTAAGGTGACATGGGTAAACAAATTGATGGCTGGAATGTCTGAGGAGAGCACTGGTGGGAAGCAGTGTTTAGAAAACCCTGGTAATGAAATAATGAAAAAAAAGATGGGAGCTACATATCTTCCATCCCATATTACATGGTGATGGCAGGCTGTCAGTGAACACCAAGAAAACATATTGAAAGTTCTTGGGCATTTAAACATGTGCTTGACATGAACTCTTGTTCATTATCTTGGGATAATCTCTGGTGCAATACGTAAAGGCTGTCTTTGTATTTTGTTGTTTTGTAAATATCTTCTCCATCACCTTCTGATTGGTTTAAGAGTTGAACAGCTTATAACAAGCCAGGAGAGGAAATGCTGAACTTCACGGAGAGAAAGGAACTCTTGGAAACAATCAGAGGGATTCACCAGCCAGACTCAGAGAAACATGTTCTGGTACTATAAAGAATTAACAATCCACATGGAAGAGCATAGGTTAGAACAAACAAGTTAATATAAGTTACAAGAGTGACATGTGAATAAGCAAACTAAAGCCAAACATTCATCATTAATAATAATAAAAAAATCTTTGTGTTATTACTTGGGTAGCTGGCAGCCTGAGAAGATCCAGAGATGAAAAAGAAACACAAAATTAGAAGTTTCCTGCTCTGATCCCAAAATTGCATGCTCTGACCTCACACCAGGTTAAGTACAAAACCAAAACAAAGACACACATAAAATAAGAATAGATAAATGTTTAAGTGGTAAACTCTAAGTGGTAAGAAGAACATGATCTGGATCTCCGATGCATCTTGATGACATCAAGATGTCGTGTCTTGAACAGTTACGTGAGGATTTTATTTAGAGAACCTTTATTAGCCCACGTATCAAAGTTCTTCAGAATGTTTTTTTAATCACCTTCTTTAGCAAACTCAATTAAATTTGGAAACTCTGTTCATGCTCAGAATAAGGTCATAGTTCAAGAAGAACATATGGAGGTCCTATTTGGAGGCATGTTAGCTTAAGATCATGGAGCATAAGCCTGAAAAATCTGTGATGTATTGGAGCATCACTGTATACGTTAAACTTGCACCATGAAATCTTAGCTAAAGAAGACAGCCATTTTAAAGTATCTTAATCTAATAGATTTCATTTAACAGTGCCTTTCTTAAGTAGCAGCTAACAGTTGTAAAATGGCTTGGTCAGGGAGACTTTGTAAAGTGCCTTAGTCCCAGAGATGAAACTAGCAGGAATGAGTTGGTCTAGGCAAGAGGCCTTTTGTGCAGTTAAGGCTTATAAAGAAAATTGCTCTGCCAAGTACTGTTCTACATTTATTTTTAAACAAAACTCCATTGTAAGAATGTTCACTAGATTATTTCTTATTCAGACTTTCTCAGAGATGAATGACATTTTGGGCTACATGCATCATTTTTGAAGTTGCTTCAGGCAAAATTAATATCTACAGATAAAAATAAATATTGGTAAATATTATGACATGTAATTAATGATCTTAGGTTGGCAAGTATGCCACGGCCTAAACTTCAAAGATCCTCATAATTCCTGAGGAGGAAGGATGTGGTTATATCTGGTGAGGTAAAGATACAGATTCAACACTCTAGTATCAGAAATGAGTGCCTCACAGTGAACCATGACAAGTCATAGCTGCATGACAGCGTTTGCATGAAGACCCATGGAGGAAAAGAACATACTCTACTCTGAAAAACCCAGAATATCTTTCAAACACCAACTTTATTAATCCCTTCCATGCATGTGCAGAGTGACTAGGGTCTCGGAAAGCTGCACCTACTCCTGAAGTTTTTACTGCTCTGTCTAGTGTTTAGAAACAAGCAGGGAAATTTGGAATAGACTTTATGTAACATGGAGAAGATGCTACCTTCCCATTCCTCTGGGTTCTTGATATGAAGAGAAAGCCATCTGCCTGCCTGGGAGGGTCCATCTCACACCCTAATGTGTAGGACAGTTGCTATCATTCATTATATGCAGCGAGTCTTCAAAATTCAATTCCCACACCAGAAAATAAACAGAGGTTTGATACAGTGTGCAGAGTAAACCTCTGGCAAGGTTTACAAGTCTCTAGTATCTCTGAAAGTTTTAAATATTTAGATAGAGCATCCTGATTCTCATGGTAGTGATAAATTAGAAACTCAAATTCCAAGAAAGGTTGTGACTTTATTCCTAGAGTATGATTATGACCTTAGTTTGGGTGGTGTTTAAATGAAGGATAGATTTTATTTTCCATTCTATATAAGTACATCAGCTACAGACTGGGTACATGGCAGCCTGATCTTTAAAGTTATGCATTTTGCAAATGCGTGTCTCATCTCATGTATTTATTAAGGGACAAGGGAGAAATACTTAAGTCATAAATCAGTGTTCATCACGGGCACAGCACAAGCCACGTGTATCCTCCCCTATAAACCTCACCCCGAGGATCCAGGCGAAAGCCTCCTCACAGCCCTTGCTTCAGGTCTGCAGTGAAGCACTTTGACTGTCCACGGCTACAGAGGCTAGTGGCGACTGTGCCCATCTGCTGTCATCTGAGCAAATGTATCCCCAAGCACTGGGAAACCTCAGGAATTCACACAACCCACTGGAAGTGATGTCATTTTTCTCTCTGTACTTCCTTGATTCTCCACTGCTCTGGTCAGTAACATCTAGGAAATCCTGAACAGCTTCTGCCTGAAAAAAAAAAAAAAATTGCTCATTCACACATCTCTGTGCCTCCCCGTAAATGTCTCTCAAATATTTTCTGTGATCTCTATTTTATATTTTTTAAAAAAGCATTTATAGTGTATTTTAAGTGCTCCTATCTACAAATTCAGGAATATTTGTATTAAGGTATTTGTGTAATGACTTTATTAATTTGGACAAGTTCACTAGAAACACATTTCTGCTGTTTTAAAACAATTCCTATTTTTGTTGCATGTCTGAATTCATATCTTGAAACATTTTTATCTATAAATTGCTTTAAGGTTTTGAAAGGAGAGAAATGTGTCCTAAACAAACAAATGAGGTAATGAAGTAATTTTGAATTGAATAATACCAATCATCTCTAGTCTTCTGTGCAGTAAAAATATTCAGATTGATTTTGTTTTGTTTTGTTTTCTCTTTCTACCCATCCCTGATCCAATTAACTACAGATAAAGCTTCTTCACAGAGTCAAGCATATTTAATATATATTTTCTCGTGTCACTGTACCTTTAAATGACTTTAAAAATTTTTTTTTCTGTTTTATTGAGAATACATTATTTTCTCCTGCAATATATCCTGATAAGAGTTTCCTCTCTGTATATTACTCTCAGTCCCTCCCCATCTTTTCACCCTTTTGGACCATTTTGGATTCACTCCCTATTAACACTGAAGGCCATGCAGACATGCTGGGCCTGTGCTGCTGCCAAGCGCTATGATAGAGTTCATAGCCCATACTGTTTCCCGAAAACATGTTAATGTTTGTGGCATGTGCCTACTCTGGAGATCACATGAATGTCCATGGTCTGTTCTGTAGTCAGAAACCATGTGTAAGTCTGTGGTCTGTGTTCCCACTGAATTTAATGAGTGAGGAATCTCCTCTTGCCATGATATTGATGATTGCTAACTCACAGTTAAGAAATGGGCATAGAAGGCTTTAGTGACAACACATGCTTCTACTCTCGGCCCCCTGAAAAGTAACAGCTGACAGAAAGCCAGGTATACTATCTTAATTCCCCAAAATAAAACCCTTTAGTTCCAGCAGAGTGTCTGAGATACTAGCTGTATAATTTTCTGAGAATCAACTGATATTTCTTTGTTCAACTACAGAACATGGATGAAGAACATGGATAGCCTAGACTCTTTTGTCTTAACTTTAATTCCTAAGTTCACCCATGCCAGGACACAGCTTCACAACCAATTTTGATATTGAATTTTTCAATGTCCTAATATTCTGGCTAATTTAAATTTAACAAATAAGTTTAAAAGTGTGATCAGTTACATTCATAACATATTTTTTTAAATCAGTTGTATTTTAAACATCTAAAAAATGAAATAAGCATATATCATGTGAAATGATCCAAGGTGTCAAATACTATTTATTTCATTATTTGCAGATTGCATATTAAGTTTTTTACTTAATAATGAAAAATAAATTCTTGTAGTTATTTTGTGAGGCATCTGTGGGTGTGTTTGGAATGGTGAAAAATAGTGGTAGGTGCATATTCTCCCATGAGGTCAAGCAAGAGGCCTTCATGCTTCTGGTTTAGTTCTTTCAACACAGCTCCTGTTTGTCCTGCATTCTGTACAGTGCCTGCTTCTCTTTTCCACTTTAGACATTTCTTAGTGACACTGTGATATAATGTAACCCTAAGTAATGATGCAATTATCTGTATAATATTCATAAACAAAATATGATTTGCTATTCCTCATGGAGAAAATACTGGATTCAGTTGTTTTATGCTCTGTAAGTGACTGTAAGATAACCTGTGAGTTCAATATTAAATAATCAATAGTATATTAAACAAGGTTATATACAGAACAGTTAAGAAATGCATGTCCAGCGACTCACAAGAGTCTTTCCATCTTTTCACTGTATCAGAGGAAAATTTATAGTGCATAATCACCAGAACAAATGATTTTTAGTGTGGATTCATAAATACTCAACAAAACTGCACATAATGACAGATACTTTTAAATCAATACTGAGAAATTAAAAATAGGTTCACTAATGTGTCATCTATACCACTGTTAAGTTGTGTGATTCAACATTACTCAAATGTCACAATGTCAAAATTTATCTACTTACTTAATGGAGTGGTAATATGGATGGCAATGCTTCATATGGAACCTGGCAGGATATTCTGAAAATTTATATAGAAATTCAAAGATTAAAAATAGACAAAGTTCCCTTGAAGGGGATGTGGGAGGACTTCCACTGCATATAAAAGCTAAATGCTAAAGCATATGGTCCAGCTGCAAGGATAGGTGAGAAAACACTGAAAAATGGAGAGCCTACAAATAGTCTCATCTATATATGGACTCTTGATTGGGGGAGATAAGTAGCGCACAAGAGTAGTGGAGTAAGGAGCTTCATATTTGGGGCAGAGGCAGGAGAACCTCCTCTCTCAAAAAATAAAAGGACCTTGGTATACAATATGTAGATTGTTCAGGAAAAAAATTCTCTGACACTGGCCATGTAGCTGTAACCCCTCACCACACACACACACACACACACACACACACACACACACACGATATATAAGAGCAAATAAATTTGATAGAATGTCTCTGACATGAAGGAAGAAAATTGTTTGACATAATATTTTATATTTACTTACAAATATATATATAACATAAATTATATGTATAATATATAATTGTTGAAAATGGAAAAAGTAGTAGTTTTGAAAACATGAAAAATCAATACACATGAGATTATATATGGAAAAAAATAAGCTTTATTATACTTTTTCTAACAAAGAGCATAATCTTACTTTAGTATTATATCCAGTCCATGCATGGTGCTGTATGTGGTATCAGCTTCTTGCAAGTGTCAGTCAGGAACACTATATTTCCATAATTTCCACACCACCATCCCCATTTCAACTCCTCCCACAGTCTCTCATTTCCTATCAAATTTGTAACCACTGTTACTTTTATTATATACATAAATACATGCACAAATACACACATATATACAATATATACATACATTCAAAAATACATACACACACATACAACTATAATCGGTTGAGTTTATTTTAATATTGCTTATATGAATATAATGTTACTGGTGACCATTGAAGATTAGATAACCTGTTAGGGGGCTCGTCCCTGAAGAAGAGTTACTCTCCTTTCCTCAGGTGCCATTGCTTTCTTGTAGCTCTCACCCATGGGTGGAGCCTTGTGAGATTTTCTCCATCTATTCTTTTCAGTTTAGGTCTTTGAAATTTTTGTACAGTATAATTTTAATACCTCCCCACTCTGCTAATTTCTCCAGGTCAATGTTCCCTTCTCCCCCATTCACCCAACATTGTTTTTGTTTTTTGTTTGTTTGTTTTTCTCTTACATCCATCAGGTACAATTTGTGCTGCTCCTATATTCTAGAATGTGTTTTCTTTGTCAGAGGGTGGTTAATCTTCCAAGGGTTATATCTTTAAATAAAAGATCTCTCCCTTTCCAGGAGCTATTGTAAATAGTTTCTTAGATAAGGGTGGAATATTATGCCAATCTCCCTGTTCCATGCTGGGATTTTGTTACTCTTACACAGCTGTGAGCCTTGAGAATTACACTAATGACCAGCCTGGAAAAACATGTTCACTTCTGTAACAATGACCCATTGGAGAGCAAAGCTAAGAGAGTAACCAACCATTTTCTGATTAGAATTAAGGCACACTCTCAAGTTGAAACACATACTTGGCACAATTATTGAGCTGAAAACCTAGTCAAAGGCTATAGGAGAGAAAATACTTCTGTTACTAGTTTTAAGCCATACTAGTACTGTATTATTATTCACAGAAATTAGCGCATCTTTCAACCTTTAGAGAAACGTTTTTTTAATAGTTTGAGATTAATAGAAACCCACAACTTGTCAGGTTGCAGAGAATAAGGTAAAAATAAATAAATAAAGATAAAAAAGAAAATGCTACATCTCTGTCACACTCCTAATTCAAAGCTTAGAGGGGTAGTGAGGGCAGAAAAATAAAATGTAAGAGCTAGAGGCAGGGGATGACTGCATGGAAACTATTTCCCAGAGACAGCATGGAAGTTGCACATATAATAAACTCACAGCATTTTATGATGGCTTATTTGAGACTAATGTGTTCTTTTCTAGCTTCTCAAGGAGCTAGAAACTGGCCACAACCGCCTCAATTATTTTAATGAATATAAATGATACAGTGATTGAATGTTTAGTTTCTGTTTTTGAGATGAAATTTCTCAAAAGAACTTCTTCATTACTTCCTAAAATTCTCCATTCCAAGAATACAACACTCATTTCTCAGCCATGAGATAATAATATGTCAAAAAGTCATCATATTGATCAATTTGGTTATTACCAGAAGGCCTTGAGAAAATATTTAATAACCTCATCTCTGAGTATTTGTTTCTAAGAGATGGCTGAATTTACCCATTTCTGATAACTTCTGATTTTAAAATTGGAGTTTACATGATTATTCATACTGATTTAGTGTCATAATTTTTTTTCTGAAAGCTTTAAAACAAGTTTAAAAATGTTCTCATTAAATAAAATTGTACTCAAGTATTCATTAGCATAGCTTGTACATTCATTAAGTTTGGGGGAATTTGTAACTCATTACTCATATTAGAGTGATTTATACTTCAATGCATGTTTTTACACTTTTTATAGTATTTCATAAAAGGACATAAAATTTCATAAAAGGACGTGTTCTACTTCTCTTCCGTTTTGTTCTTATTATGATATCATTCACAAACTATAACTGGGTGCCATTAATGAACAAGCATTGTGTTAAAAGACAATGTACCTGTTATTCCGGGAATTAGCTGTAAGTACAGCATGTGATCAGAGAAGAAATTCACATCAGTGAGATGATTTCACGGCTAGACAAAGGTAAGCTCTACAATGTTCAGAACGGATGAAAGGTAAAGGATGCTTTAAGAAAGAAAGTAATTTTCATACACTTTCTTACACAGAATAGGTGAATAATAAGAATATCAGATTTTCTTTAAACATAATCCTGTGTTTCACAAAGAGATAGTACATTGAGTAATTTTCATGTTAGTCATAATGGCTTGCATCTAAAATTATAAAATTCAGAAGGTTTCAGGAGAATCACCTTAAGGTCCAGACAAGTCTGTGCTACGGTATATGGACAGCACAGTAATTAGCTCCATCACAACAGCAGCAACAATAGCGTTTGTGAAGAGGACTGAGAGGAATGAACCATGAGTTACTTTTTCTAGACCAGATACTGCACAAGATAGGCTGTTATAGTTTGGTAAGGATTTTCCTAATTAAAAACCAAAGTACTTAAACACAACGTTTTAGGAAAGGTTACAAAAGTGTAATGTTCATCAGAAAAAAACTCACAAAACTAGTTCTACAATACTAGAACAGAAATATAAAAATTACCCTTGTCAATATAAAAAAAAAAGGATCTCCATATTGGTTTGCTTTCAGTGTGGATAATTGGTCTCTCTCTTGCTTTGTTCATGGAATGGTTTCAAACCACAAATCTCACTTCTGTTCCTCAGTGCTTCAATAACCTAATATAGTTAGAGCATCCTTATGTACATGTACAATGTTGGCTTTGAATGAGAACACCTAGCAGTAATCCCCATGAGACTCCTCAGAAGGTCAACATTAGTGGCTCAGTAGAGGTATGAGATTTTTTTCACATGATGACACAATACCAAAATTTTCACATTTGTAAGATTACACTTGTTATTTATTGAATTCTTTTAAGATATCATTTTCTTGTCCCTATAACAATACTGTGAGGTAATGAACCTCATTTTTACCAAGGTTTGTATTTAATTACCCAAGGCTCAGACCCTAAGCAAGGAACATTGAAACCTTTACAGCAGCCCTCTTGTGACTAATAGTAGTCATCTCTGCATACTACATGTTATGGACCAGATAAAAATGTTTCCCTTAAATGCTCATGGATTGGACTGTGGTTCCCCAGTACAAGGATTGTGCAGAGGTGGGATTTTTTATGATGAGGGGATCACCACAGCTCAGACATAATGGATGAAATAATCTCTTGATACATTATAAATTAAACAGACTTGGCTAGTGCTGAAAATGGAAAGATAAGGTCAGGTTGGAGGAAGCAAATTACTTTTAAAAATGTTCTAGAAGGTATCTAATCCATGCCTCCACCTGGACCTCCCTCTAATTCCTGTTTTTAATGACATGAGAAAATAACCCTACTGGTGTTCTGCCCACTGATGTCTGCATCAACACAGATCCCACAGGTCTACAGCAATGGAGCAAAGTGGCCATGGACAGAAAGTTCTGAAACTGTGAGCCCAGAAAAATAAGACTAGATAAACTCCTTTGCCCAAATATTTGGCCACCATAAAGATAAACTAGTTACTGTAGTATTAAAATTGTAATGCATATTTTTGAAGCCTAAGAAATAATTATTAGTGATCACAAATGTGTCTTATCTTACCTTCTTCACTTTATAATACTACACTATGGACTGTACTGATACTTAACTTACCAAAAAATTATTACTTCCCAATTGTTTTTCTTACTTGAAACATAAGAAGTGTCCTGCATTTTTAAAACACATCACTCATGAGATAGAAATACAACTAGTCATGACACACCTATCAGTATCATTGTGTCATTTTATATCAAAAAGAGAAAGAAGCCAGAAGGGTACCTGGGAACATTATAGGTTATTTATTACTCATGGAGCGTTCCCACAAGCTAATGTTCTTAATATCATCAAAGTGTCAATCTAATAAAAGATGATGAAGTCCTTTAGAGGATGAGTATTGCTGAAATTATTATCTATTGCTGATGCATGCATTCAAATAAGAGGTTTTCTGCAGGAAACATGGTAGGCATGGACTTCATGATTCAGACTTCACTTATCCTTAGAATCATTATAGATATGAACCGATTATAGCTATATAGAAGTACATGTTACATCAATATCATGAGGACTAAGTTAGTATGAAAGGATGGGAAAGGAGAAAGATAGTCCTTCACTTGTATGTTTTAATAAATATGATTATAAAAATATACATTATGTTTTTATTATATTTGTGTGTGTAAATATTCACATGAGAGAGCATACTTATATATGTCATGGTACATGTACAGATATATGAAGATGGTGTGAAGTGTTGGTTTTTGCAATCACACTAATTTTCAAGAACATATATTGTTTTTCGTCATTATATAGACCAGAGTAGCTAGCCCTTGAAAATTATCTACCTTCCACCTCATTAAAAGAGCATTGGGGCCCATTGCACTTCTGGTCCACACCACATGCACCCTGCACCCATGGCAGATCAGCAAGTGTGCTCCCCAAATCCATAGCTTTGTCTGTTTATCGAGGGTCCGCTCTAAACAGAGACACAGAGGGCCTGCTCCAACCAGGGGCAAAGGAGGCCAGCTCTAATCCAGGACAAACAGCTCCATGTGCCTCAAGGGAGACCTGGTCTAATCCAGGCAACCCAGGACAGTTAATACCAGAGAAAACCAGATAGCAAAAGCAAGTACAAGTACATAATCAACAGAAGGCATTGTAAATTTGCACCATCAGAACTCAGCTTTCCTACTACAGCAAGCCCTGGATAGTGTATCACATGGGAAGAACAAGGTTCTGACTTTAAATCCCATGTCATGGAGATGACAGAGGATTTAAGATGGATATAAATAATTTCCTTAAAAAATACAGGAAAATACAATCAAACAGGTGAAGGAAACGAACAAAATAGTCCAAGACCTAAACATGGAAATAGAAGCAATAAAGAAAACACTAATGGAGGCAACTATGGAAATGGATAACCCAGGAAAGAGAACAAGAACTACAGGTGCAGGCATCACCAACAGAATACAAGAGATGGAGGAGAGAATCTCAGGCATAGAAGATAACACAGAAAATAGGGATATATTGATCATAGGAAATGCCAAGAATAAAAAGTTCCTCATCCCAAATTCCCAGGAAATTTGGGGCACAATGAAAAGGCTAAACCTAAGAATAATAGAGATAGAATATGGTAAAGATTTCTAGTTCAAAGGGCCAGAAAACATCTTCAACAAAATTATAGAGGAAAACTTCCCTAACCTAAAGGCAGATGTCCATAAATGTACAGGAAACTAACAGAAGACCAAGTAGATTGGGCTAGTAAAGAAAATCCTCCTGCCACACAATAATTAAAACACTAAATGTACAGAACAAAGAAAGAATATTAATAGTGTAAGGGGGAAAATTACAAGTAAGATATAAAGGCAGGTCTGTCAGAATTATATCAGACTTCTCAAGAGACACTAAAAGCCAAAAGATCAGTCCTTGAGCAATGTCTTGCAGACACTAAGAGACCACAGATACCAGCCCAGACTACTATACCTAGCAAAGCTCTCAATCACAATAGATGCAGAAACAAGATATTCCATGACAAAACCAAATTTAAATAATATCTTTCTATTAATCCAGCCCTACAGAAAATACTAGAAGGAAAACTCCAACACAAGGAAGGTGACTACGCACAATAAAACACAAGAATTTAATCATTTCAGAACAAACCCCAAAGAAGAGAATCACACACACACACACACACACACACACACACACACACACACAGGACAACGTCAAACAACAAAATAACAGGAACTAACAATCATTGGTAATTAATATCTTTCAACATCAAATGACTCAATTCCCAAATAAAAAGATGCAGGCTAACAGATTGGATATGTACATCGGATCCATCATTCTGTTGCATACAAGAAACACACCTCAGCAATGAAGATAGACATTACCTCAGAGTAAAGGGCTGGAAAAGAAGCTTTCCAAGCAAAAGGTCCCAAGAAACAAGCTGGAGTAACTGTTCTAATATCCAATAAAATAGACTTTCAACAAAAAGTAATCAAAAGGGATGTAGAAGAACACTTCATACTCTTCAAAGGAAAAATCCACCAAGATGAAGTCTCAATTTTGAACATTTATGTCCCAAGCACTAGGGCACTCCCATTCAGAAAATAACTCTAACAATAATAGTGGGATATTTCAACACCCCACTCTCACCAATGGGCAGGTCATTGAAACAAACTAAACGGAGAAACAATAAAAGCTGTGCTAAGAGGAAAATGTTTATAGCACTAAGTGCCCTCATAAAGAAATTGAATAGATCTCATATAAGCAACATTACACCTGAAAACTCGAGAAGAAAAGAAGCAAACATATCACAGAGAAATAGAAGAGAGGAAATAGTCAAACTCGTGGCTGAAATCAACCAATTAGAAACAAAGAGAACACTACAAAGAATTAAAGAAACTACCAGCTGATTCTTTGAGAAAACCAACAAGTTAGACAAATTTTTAGCCAAACTAAATAAAACACTCAGAGAGAGTATTCAAATTAACAAAATTAGAAATAAAATGAGAAACATAACAATAGAAACTGAGAAAATTTTTTAAAAAGCAGGTCTTACTACAAGAGATTTTACTCAACAAAACTGGACAATGTAGACCAAGCAAATGATTTTATAGAGTGCTACCATATATCAAATTTAACTAAAGATCAGATAAAATACCTAAACAGTTCCATAACACCTAAGGAAACAGAAGTAGTCAATAAGGTTCTAATACAGAATTCTACAAGATATTCAAGGAAAAGTTAATTCCAATACTCCTTGAGCTATTCCACAAAATAGAAAGAGAAAGATCACTAATTTATTCTATATGCCACAGATACCTGATACCAAAACCACACAAAGATCAAACATAGAAAGAGAACTTCAGACCAATTTTGCTATGAATATCAATGCAAAAGTACTATATAGAATACACACAAAAAGGGATCCAAGAAAACATCAAAAATATCATTCACTACAATTATAGAAGCCTAATTTATAATATCCAGAAGCTGGAAAAAAAACAGATGTCCCTCAACAGAGAAATGGATACAGAAAATGTGGTACATTTATACAATGGAGTATTACTCAGCTATTAAAACAATGAATTAATTAAATTCTTAGACAAGTTGATGGATCTGGAGGATATGATCCTAATTGCAGTAACACAATCACAAAAGAACACACATGATATGCTCTCATGGATATTAGTCCAGAAACTCAGAATACCCAAGATACAATTTGCAAAACACATGAAACTCGAGAAGAAGGAAGACCAAAGTGTGGATACTTCAATTCTTCTCAGAAGGGAGAACAAAATACCCATGGAAGTAGTTATAGAGACAAAGTTCAGAGCAGAGACTGAAGAAATGACCATCCAGAGACTATGTAACCTGGGGATCCATTTGATAAACAACTACTAAACCCAGACACTATAGCAGTTTCCAACAAGAGCTTGCTGTCAGGAGGCTGATAAAATTGTCTCCTGAGAGGCTCTGCTAGTGTTTGACAAATTAAGAAGTGGATGCTCTCAGCCATCCATTGGATGGATCATAGGGTCCCCAATGAAGGAGCTAGTGAAAGTACCCAAGGAGTTGAAGGGGTTTGCAGCCCCATAGGAGGAACAACAATATGAACTAACCAGTACCCCAGAGCTCCCTGGGATTAAACCACCAACCAAATAAAACACATGGTGGGACACATGGCTCTAGCTGCATATTTAGCAGAGGATGTCTAGTTGGTCATAAATGGGAGGAGAGGTCCTTGGTCTTGTGAAGGTTCTATGCCCCAGTGTAGGGGAATGCCAGGGCCAGGAAGCAGGAATGAGTTGGTGAACAAGGGGAGGGGGAAAGGGATAGGGTGTTTTCAGAGGGGAAACTAGGAAAGGGGATATTTGAAGTGCAAATAAAGAAAATATCTAATAAAAAAAAGAAAAAAGAGCGATAAGGAATACAAGGCATATACTGAAACATTAACAGAGCAATATACAATATACAGCAAAACAATAGTCAACATTAATATAATGGTGGGAAACTTGACACAATCCCACTAAAATCGGGGGCAAGATAAGGCGGCCCACTCTCTCTTTCTATTTAGTATAGTATTTGAAGTTCTAGGTAAAGCAATAAGACAACAAAAGGATATCAAAGGGATACAATTTTGGAAAAGAAGAAGTTAAACTATCATTATTTATAGATGATATGATAGTACTCCTAAGTGCTATCTAACCATAGTATGCCTAACCCTAATCCTATCAGAGAACTCCAACAACTGATAACTTCAGTAAAGTGGCTGGATATACAATTTACTCACACAAACAAATGAGCAGAGAAAGAAATTAGGAAAACAGCACCCTTTACAACAGCCACAGATAATATAAAATATTTCAGTGTAACCCTAGCCAAGCAAATAAAAGATCTGTATGACAAGAACTTCAAGTCTATGTATAAATAAATCAAAGAAAACCTCAGAATATGGAAAGATCTCCCATGATCACAGATCTGTAGGATTAACATAGTAAAAATAGTCATCTTGCCAAAAGAAATCTACAGATTGAATGAAATTCCCTTCAAAACTCAAACACATTTTTTATTACAGATATTGAAAAAGCAATTGCCAACTTCATGTAAAAACAAACAAACAAACAAACAAACCAATAATAGTCAAAGAATGAAAAAACATCAGGAATCATCATCCCTGACATCAAGCTGTACTACAGAACAATAGTGATACACAAACAAACAAACAAACAAACAAACACATGGTCTTGGTACAGCCAGACAGAATAATCAATGGTATCAAATCAAAGAACAAGAAATAAACCCACACATCTATGAACACTTAACTATTGACAAAGAATCTAAAACCATATCAGTGTAAAAAAGAAAGCATCTTCAAGCAATGATGCTAGTCTAACTGGTGGCCTGTAAATACAAATTGATCCATATTTATTACCCTATACAAAGCTCAAGTCCAAGTGGATCAAGGACCTCAACATAAAACCAGATACACCGAATCTAATAGAAGAGAAAGTGGAAAAGAGCCTTGAATGCCTTGTCACAAGAGAAAATTTCCTGAACATAGCACCAATGTTTCAAGCTCTAAGAACAACAATTGATAAATGGAACCACTTGAAACTGAAAAGCTTCTATAAAGCAAAGGACGCTGTCAATAGGAAAATACAGCAATCTACAGATTGAGAAAAGATTTTCACTGATCCTACATCAGATAGCGAGGTAATATCTAAAATATATAAAGAAATCAAGAAGTTAGACTCCAAAAAAACAAATAACCTAAATAAAATATGAGATACAAAGCTAAACAGAAAATTCTCAAAAGAAGAATATCAAATGGTTGAGAAGCACTTAAAGAAATGTGCTAAGTCCTTAGTCATCAGGGAATATAAATCAAAATGACTCTGAGATTCCACCTTGCACCAATCAGAATGACTAAGATCAAAACTTCATGCAATAGCACATGCCAGTGAGAATGTGGAAAAATGGGAACACTCCTCCATTACTGGTGATGTTGCAAACTTGTACAACTGCTTTGGAAATTAATCTGGAAATTAATTTCCAAAGAAATTAGGAAATAGTCAGGAAATAGGAAATAGTTCCACCTGAAAAACCAGCTATACCACCCCTGGTCATATACCCAAAAGATACTCTACCATATCACAAGGACATATGCACCACTGTGTTCATAACAACCTTATTTTTATCGCCAGAAACTGGAAGCAACCCAGAAGTTGAACTTCAATCAAGAATGAATATAGAAACTGTAGTTCATTTACACAAGGGAATACTATTCAGCTACTAAAAACAAGGACATCATCAATAATTTTCAGGCAAATGGGTATAACTGGAAAATATCTTGAGTGAGGTAACTCAGATCCCAAATGATATGCATGGTATAGAACCTAAAGGGACCACCTCCAGTAGACAGGACCACCAGTATAGGGATGGGGACACCAACCCACCTACAAAAAGTTCAACCCCAAATTTCCCTGTATAAAAGAAGTGCAGTCAGAAAATTGGAGCAGAGCCTGAACACATGACTGACCAGTGACCAGTCTAATTTGGGATCTATCCCATGGGAGGGTAAAAATCCCTGACATTATTACTGATGCTGTACTATGTTGTGCTTGCAGACTCAATCCTAGATTGGCTGTCCTCTGAGAGAGTCAACCAGCAGTTTACTGAAACAGATTTAGATAGGAAGAGTTAGAGAAAGAATTGAAGAAAGTGAAGGGGATGACAATACCACAGGAAGACCAACTTGGACCCCTGGGAGCTCCCAGAGACTGAGCCACTAACCAAACAGCAAACAGGAACTGGTCAGCATGCCCAAGCACATATGCAGCAGAGGGTTGCCTTGCCTGGCCTCCGTGGGAGATGATGCACCTAATCCTGAAGATTAGATGACTAGATGCCCCAAGGTGGAGGGATACTTGGGGCAGGGGTGAGGGAAGAACATCCTCTTAGAGGCAAAGGGGGACAAGCAAGGGGCAAGGAACTTCGCCTGGGGGGAACAGGAGGGGGATAATATTTGGCATGGGAAGAAAGAAAGAAAAAGAGAGAGAGGGGGGAGGGAGGGATGGAGGGAGGGAGGAAGGAAGGAAGGAAGGAAGGAAGGAAGGAAGGAAGGAAGGAAGGAAGGAAGAAGGGAGGGAAGGAAGGAAGAAGGGACAGAAGGAGGGAAGGAAGGAAGGAGTAATACTAATAATAATTTAAAAAAGAATGCTAGTAGTTTCTTCATCCAAATTTAAGAATTAGAACAATCTAATTCGTGGTAGAACTGTGAGTAGATAGCAAATTATCCTGATCAAATTATCATTAATAATGAATTTATCTATATAAAACAAAATAAGAATATTGGGACTATGTATATGTGCCACCCTGCCCAGATTTATATAAGTTCTGAGATCTCAAGACCTTATGACTATATATGCAGAGATTTATACACCAAGCTGTTTTTCCAAACATTTTACAATTATATAGATATTTATAATAAATATCTATTTATAATAAATATTTATAATAAAATTTGCCTATTTATAATAAATATTAACTGGTTTTAGTTTCCATACATATGTTTATATATGCATATGTACACGTACACCACAATACAAATATGTTCATAGCTGTTGGTTGAAATTTCATAATCTAACAGGGAGCCTGTCCCTAGAGAAGATTGATGGTTCCTGTATTGAAAGCCATTAATTGCCAGTAGCTTTTCCTCTAGGACTCTGTGAGAATTCCTCCATCTATTTTGGCATGCTAATTGGTATTGTCATTACATAAGCTTTGTTTAGGTGACCATAATTTGATATCTTGTGTGTAGATTTTCATTATCATTTACATAGAAGACATTTCATGGCAGATGTCTTCTGGTTCTATAAATAATTCTTCCCCAACTTCCTGGATCCCTAGATAGAGGAGACTGTGTACGTAATAGTCATTTATTCTATGCTGTTTGACCAGTTATGAATCTTTGTGGCGGTCATTGTTTGGTGAAAAATAACTTTTTATGGTGCTTGAGAGATATAGTTATCTGTAGGTATAAGGACAAATATTTTATTACATACATTGATATTAAAACTTTTATTATACAATATATTCTGAACACGTTTCCCTTCCTCCCATTCATGCCAGATCCTATTTACCTCCTCTTTGATAAAACTCCACACCTATCTTCCCTTTAGAAAACAAACAGGCAAGTTACAACAACCACCACCAAAAGCAGAGCAAGCCTGTCTGTCTCTGTCTCTGTCTGTCTGTCTGTCTGTCTGTCTGTCTGTCTCTGTATCTCTCTGTCTCTCTATCTCTCTGACACACACACACACGCACAAGATATTATTTTTAATGGGGTTAGGCATTATACTGATCTAGGAAAATGGTAGTAATATATTCTCTGTGGTACACGACCTCCGAAGCCACAGGGACTTGGCTGGCTTTACAGGATCAGGCATGACCAGCTTCACATCGAGTTGGCCATAAATTGAATTACACTGCTATCTTTCACACCCTTGGTACGTATCACTATTTCATTATTGAGGATATCTTGCTATACTAGTCAATATCGTCATTAATAGGCTTCACAGGTGAGGACTATTGAATGTTCTTCTCCTGTGGCACCTGGCATAGCACCCTCAGATCCTATGAAAGCTAGGCCTCAGGGGAGAGGCCACAAAGTCAGTTATAGCTCCATTCCTCCATTTCCTGTATCTGACTTGAGTGTTCTTTCAGCAATAGGGTATCATGTAGTCATGTTTTGAGGAGGCAACCAAGGGCAATATCAGTAACCTATATTATTTTGGAAGTCTCTTCCATTCCCCTGACCAACAACTTGAAGGGACGATTCCCATGCCTGAAACTGTGGAAATATTTTTAGATTGTCTATGGCTCTTTAGGTAAGTATAAACTCAAGTGACATAAATCTGGTTAAACTATATCTCTATATCTACAAACATACACACATTTGTGTATCATGTGTAAATATACACATGTATTATGCATGTATTTTAAGTAAATTTCAAGTCTCCTCTGTGACTTATGGCTTATTAAAAATTCCTTATTATTACCACACTTCCTTCACTAAACCTTAGTGTTCATTTTCTTCTCTCCTTCCCAGTTAAATTACTGCTCCCTGTTATTCCCGTTTTAACCTTCATAGCACCTGTGACCTATTATGCCCCTCTTTCTTTTGCCTTTGCCCCAACCTCAAATGTTCCTTTTTTGTTTTTCTGATATCTGCAGTGACTCCAAGTTATTTACTCACAGTAAAGGATTAAGATAAAGGACTCAGACATGAGAAAGTAGCAATTGTCTTTCTGGGTTAACTAATTTAGTATGTTATTTTTGTAGTTACATCCATTTCACTCTATTTTATTTTCTTTATAGTTGAATGCAATTACATTGCACCAATGCTCCATAATTTTATTTCCTATTTAACTCTTGAAAAATATTTTGGTTGTCTTCATTCTCAACTCTTGTGAATACAGAAACAATGAATGTGGCTATCCAAGGCTGAAATATCAAGAGGTTATATTACGTATTCAATGGTAGCCAAAAGTAGAACTCTGAAAGAAAGAAAGAAAGAAAGAGAGAGAGAGAGAGAGAGAGAGAGAGAGAGAGAAAGAAAGAAAGAAAAAGTCATTTCTTAGCCATTTTGAAATCTCTCCATTCACATGTGTAGAAACAATTTTAAATCAGGCCATTTATTTACTTTGATTATTTTTTAGTATATATCTATATCTATATCTATCTCATCTAGCTAATTTCTCTCTCTCTCTCTATCTATCTATCTATATCTATCTATCTATCTATCTATCTATCTATATATATATATATATATATATATATATACATATATCAGGAAGCATTAATTTACATGGGAAGGGGAGAAGAAAATAAACACAAAGATTTTGTGAAGGAAGCATAAGTAAAACAAAAGAATTATTCCTTTTTCAATATATATATTTTATATCCTGTGCCCATTACATAGAGGACTGTGCCTGTTTGCTTCTCTCTGTTTTAATAACTAAGGTTTCATATTGAGGTCTATCTATCTGAAATTGTTTCTGTGTACAGAGTGAAAGATGTGAGCATAATTTTATCCTTCTACATACAGACATACTGATGTCCCATCACTTCAGCACTTGAAGATACTGTCTTTCCTCCAGCATGTATCTTTGGTATTTTTCATCAAATATCAGAGGGCCATAGTTGCATGCAATCATTTTGGGTCTTCTGTTTTGTCCCATTGATTTAAATGTCTATATCTATGCCTGTGTTATGCTGTTCTTACTACTATATTTCTGTAGTACAGTTTACAATAAGGCACAGTAATTCCTGCAAAATTGTTCTTTTACACTTAAGATTGCTTTGAATATCTGGGGCATTTGTGGTTCCAAATGAATTTGAGGATTGCTTAAAATATTAATGTGGAAATAGTGTAGGTAATTTCATTGTGATTGCATTGAATCTGCCATTTGCACTTGGTAGGACAGTCATTTTAACAATATTATTAATATCAATGTATAAGCATGGGAGATCTTTCTATCTTCTTGTGTCTCCTTCAATGTCTTTCTGTTAGTATTTAGTTTTCATTTATCTGGATATTTTATCTATGTTTGTAGCTATTGTGAATGGGAATTCATCATTATCTCTTTCTCAGCTTTTTTTTTTTTTTAAATCAGAAAATGAAAGGCTAATGATTTTTGCCAGCAGACTTTGTATCCCGTCATCCAGCTGAAAGTTTTCATGATTTCTAGAAGTATTCTAGTGGAACCTCTGATATCTGTTGTGTACCATATCATATTACAAATATAGATAATTCAAGTTCTTATGTTCCTAATGGTATCACTTTAATCTTTCACCGTATCCTATTGCACAGGTACTTTTCTGAGCCCTATATTAAAAGGGAATGGGACTATTGAGTAACGCTGTGTGGTTCCTGACTTTAATAAAATTGTTTTGGGCATTTCCTAGTTCAAGATGATGTTTGTTATGTTTTGATCTGTGCACCTAAAATTATGTTGGCTTTCTTTCCTACAGTGCTATTCATTCTAGGACATTTATCACGATGATACATAATAGTTATGTCTACATCTACAGCAATAATCTTGTAACTTTATCTTTAAGTCTATGTGATTTATTAAATTCATGACTAATATTGAAATATTCATGCCTCTCTGGGATAAATCTGACTTAAAATATAGTATGTGATGCTTGGGTAAGTGCCTGTATTTTTATTGAGAAACTTTGCATGTGTGTTCATCAGCGATCTTGGATCATACATTTCTTCCTTTCTTTATTTATCATTATTTCATCATCATCATCACTACCATCACTATCATCACAATATTGTTTATTTTTATTTATTTATTTATATGAATCTACATTTAGTTCAGGTACTTGACTAATCCTGATTTCATAGATAGATTATGAACTCTCCTTTTATTTATTTATTTTTTTAAAAATTGCCAATCATTGGTTGTAGATATTCTTTGACACTGTGGTAGAATTCTGCTGTGAATCCATCTGTGCATCAGCATTTTTTATTTGTGAGTTATTTTTATTATTGTTTCTATTTTCTTGTTTGTTATGGGTCTATTTACATTGGTGATATTTTTACTGGCCTAATTTTGCTAAATTGGCTGAATCTAGAAATTCATTCATTTCTTTTAGATGTTCTATTTTAAGGGACTACATGTTTTTAAAGTATTCCTATAATATTCTGGACTTCTTTGCGTCTGTTTTTATTGGTTCCTTCCATCTACTGAATTTCAGATGTTTCTTCTTGATTTGGTAGATTCTCAAGTTGCATCATGAAACCACTTAACTGTCATTTTTGCATAGTTGAATGGATGCACCAAAAATGATTAATTTCTCTCTGTAAATGTCCCCTTGTGGTCTTGTTGCCATTTGCATTCATTTTCATTTAATTCCATGAATTTTTAAATTTCTTGGGTTTTTTCCTCTGATTCCTTCATCATTCAATAATATGCTGTTTAATTGTTATGAGTTTTTTGAGGCTACTGCATCTTGGGCTTTATTACATCCTTAGATACTGGATTTAGTTAAATTTTTGAAATAATTAACATGTATTATACTATATATGATTTACATATGCATTTATACATATGATTATATATATAATTTTTATATATGATTATAATTTATTCTTGGCTAACTCTTCTCTCAGTTACAATGAACTGTACTTATTTCCTTTAATTAATTATATTTTTAAATGGATCTAATTTGCTTGAAAAAATTATATATAATTTAAGGTCGTGATTAACTTCAAAGGAAGAAAGTAAGATGAATTCCTTATAAACAACTGAAGTTATACTCTATGTGAGATATATTTCTTCATTAATTCAACTAATGTATTTATTTCAGTTGACTGGTCAAGGCCTTTACTACTTAGAGATATTTTGAAACCTTTTACATTGTTTGCTGTAATTTTATATGTTTTCGCTGTTTATATTATTAGCCATATTTTGTTTCTGTAAGCGTAGCGGCCCTTGTTTCCTTTCTAGTTTCAAGGCTCTACTTGTTCTTTTGTTCAAAGTATAGCTTGTATGTCGGGAGGGTCTGGAGAATACGAATCTTTTTAACTTATACGCATATTATTATTTTTTTTCTTTCTGTTTCAACTATGGCACATAGTTTTGCTCGATCCAATAGTCTTGATTGGCATTTATGGTCTTTTACTACTTGTGATGCATTGTACCAGGCTCTTCTGGCTTTTACCATTTCCATTGAGAAATCAGGTGTTGTTCTGAAAGTATTTCCTTTATGCTACTATTGATTATTTTCTTCCAGGTTATTTTCTTATAAAATAATATATTTAGGAATTTTACATAATGTACCATGATCACATTCAAGTCTCAAACTTTTCAGGTCTGTACCCAACCCTTGACATCCATGTAAAATTAAGAAGAAAGAATAAACAAACAAACAAAAAACCCACAAGTCAAATTTGTATTGTCAAACTCCCTGTGGCCAGCCCCTTATAGAAAATTGAGTCTTCAGCCCTTCCAGAAGCCATTAAATGTGGACAACTACACTTCAGAATCCTTAACACATGTTTTTAAGAATTTTCATTAATGGCTTTCTCTCTAGACTTTTACTTTATTTTTTGGAGAGTGGAGGGGCAGATCTTTCAGTTTTCAAAAACCTCTAATTCTATATATTTAATATATTATTCATAATTTGTTATGGGGGTTTCTTTTTTAGGTATTTATTTCACTTACATTTCCAATGCTATCCCAAAAGTCCCCCCCACGCTCCCCCACCCACTCCCCCACCCACCCACTCCCACTTCTTGGCCCTGGTGTTCCCCTGTACTGAGGCATATAAAGTTTACACTACCAATGGGCCTCTATTTCCACTGATGGCCGACTAGACCATCTTCTGATACATATGCAGCTAGAGACATGAGCTCCGGGGGAGAGTGGGTATTCATATTGTTGTTCCACCTATAGGGTTGCAGATTTATGGGGAGTTTCTTTGTGCTTCTTTCTTAATGTACTTCTTGTATCTCTAAGTGTGGGGAGCAGGTGTGGCGGCAGTCCCAAAGGCGCCAGGGACTGCAGCTAAGTCATATGACTTGCACCTGACTTCCTCATATAAGACACAAACATCTTGAGTGCTGCGCAGGTGTACCAGGATACAGGTGAATCCAATTTGGTGGAGATTTGCCCCTGCTGCCCTGATTAGCTGAAGCCTCGTGACTGGCGAGGGGGCGTGGCCTGCGGTGCGTGAGAGAGAGTATAAAAGGAGTGAGAGGCCCAGGGTTGGGGGAGATATAAACAAGAAGAATCAGGACTGAATAAACTGCTGTTAGAAGGACTGGTGGTCGAGTAGTTCTTGCTGGTCGAGAGCGGGTGCAACATCTAAGGGTATATCTTTTCTTTGCTCAGATACATTTTCTTCTATGATCTTGTCTAAAGTATGATCTATGCTATTGACTTGGGATTCTTTTCTTTAATCTGTAAGTATAATGTGATGGTTTGGTGTTTTCATGGTGTCCCATGGTTCTTGCATGTTCCTTTCTGCTTAGTTTCCAAATCTTTTCATCATCTTGCTTAAGTGGTCCAAATCCTATATGTTTCCTTCAAGTCCTGACTGTCTTCTACTTGATCGATTTTATTTGTAAGGCTTTCTGCTGAAGTTTTTAATTAGTTTGTTGAATTATTCAATTTTGTTGGCTTGTGTTCTCTTCAGTAGTTTTAATGCTATATTGAATTCTGTTTTCAAATCCGGCATTTCTTTGCTGTTGTTTTCATCTGTATACTTGACTTTCTTTGGAAATGTCTTGGTTGGCTATTGCCACCCTCTTTAAATGTATTGAGATGTTTGCTCTTCCCTTCTTGAAATATTTGAATATTTGATGAAATTTATGACTGTTTCATAAAATGTGTCTTCTTGGATTCATCTGGATGATTCTTCCTGAAGAAAATTTCTCTTGGGTTCATAGAAGAGCGAATGTACTGTCTTGGACATTTGTTTATGTGGTTATGATAGTAGCTGAGCATGGGAACTTATTTCTTTCCTTGTGTGTCTATGTGGGATTCAAAACTGTTTCAGTCTTGGCTTGTGTAGGAGTTGTGACAGCAGAGACAGGATTGGAAAGATGCAAATGCCATTACTGGGCTTGTTTCTGGGAGTACCCACACGAGAAGGCTAGTGTATGAGGATCAAGACATAGGCATGATAGACTATGGAAGACATGAGAAAGGAGGTTTTCAGGTTGTACCTGAGAAAGCTCATGTGAGAGATATGTTTCCAAGGTGTGCGTAGGCTTGTAGCAATAATAGAGCTATAATTTTGTTGTTGTGTTAATAAACAGTTATTATAAAATTGAAATGACTCAAAAGAATAATTAATAATATACTAGTTACTTTTTCTTTCTATCCTTTGATCATCTATACATATATCCACTCCTGGGTTTCAAGACTTATGAAAATCCATGTTTCCACATGATATTTCAATATAAAGATTTCTATTTTGTTACCATTTCTGGTAAGTAAAGCTTTTTCACCTTTTAAAACATTTATCATAATGTCATGGAACAACTTCTATAATATTCCATATTTTCAATACAAACACACACACACACACACACAAAGAATTTTAGGATGAAAGTAACTGTGTATACCTGTTACATTCATTTACCAAAATGTAATGCCAATATAATTTTCTAGATAAACAGTCATAAGTCAGAAAAAATTTTATTTTAAAAATTTTTATTTTTAATATCCAAGGAATTTTCCAAAATACTGAATGTTCCTATGGGGAAAATATTGCCTAGCATTTGTCTCTCTTTATTTGAATCTCCCAACACAGAAATTTCCAAAATATTTTCTAAGCACTTTAGACCTGAATTAACTGGCACTATTGTGATAAACAGAAATAATTTATGGTCCTTCCAGCAGCATATGAAAATACTGTCACAAAGGCAATGAGGATGCCACATATATGTAGGCATTTAGTACATATATTCAATGTATTTTGATGTTTGATATCCACTCCTTCACTTCCTTCCCAACTTCTACTGGACCCCTCCACATGAACTTCCCAATTTCATGCCTTTAATTTTTTTATAACCCACCAAGTAAATCATAATTTGTGCTACACTCAGTTAATGGCTGTACTTCATTTAATGGACTCTGTGCCACCTACCAGAAGGCATAGTTCTGTAAAACATTAACTTCCTTTTTTGGCGGCCATTATATTCCAATTGCACCTCAACTAGTTTTAGGGTTTCATTATTTTCGTTTTATTAAATGTTGGAAGTTCCTTTTCAGTGTGCTTTTTTATAGACATGTTGTTCAACATATTACATGTTGAAATGCACTTTAATTATTTGTAGAATTTCAAGGCAAACTGTGACTATTGTTTGCCACAATGTCATGATTTCTGAGATAACTTTTATGAACGTGGTATGGAACTGTGTGATGTAGCTAAGGCAAAATACGCATGACCCTTTTGTTTATGTATCTCAATCACAATCTGTCCTGTATCAGAGGCTTACAATATGAATATAAAGAACTGAAACCAAAATAATAAGCAATGTACCATCAATACATATTAAATATGAAGAGCTTCTAATGCAGACTAGACCATGAAGACACAAAAGTATCATGAATACAGGAATGAGTGAGTGCATAAAATACCATGTGTTCATTTCACCAGTACACATCCCTAATTCTTTTTAGATATAAATTTAAGAGAATGGTTTGTTGTAATATATCAATTTCTTCTACAATCTCTGACATATTCCGTGTCTGTTTTTTTTCTTCTTTTTAAAAATTTATTTGTTGACTGTATCTTGGGTATTCTGTACTTTTCTTTAGCTAATATAAAAGGTCAATATGCGGAAGGGCCAAAGTGAGGATGCCTCAGTCCCACTTGGGAGACAGAAGAAAGTAATCACAAGCAGAGAGGGAGGGAGGAACCTGGGAAGGAGTGTGGACAGAGGCAGGGGAAGAGGGAAACATGATCTGTTATTGAGTGGGGGAAAATGGCTGAAGCCCTGAAGGTCAGCAGAAAAACTGAAAACAGGTAACCTCAGGAGGTAGGAGGTTGGGGGCACCCTCCAGAAAACCAGGGAGATGAGAGACTCTTAGTATTCAAAGGGAGGGACCTTAGATGAAATGCCTTACAGTGAGGAGAGGGAACTTGTAGAGTCCACATCCAGCAGAAAGACAGTGCATCAAGTAGGTTATAGGGTTGCCACCCTACAGTCAAAACTCTGATCCATAATTGTTTTTGTCTGAAAGAACTGCAGTGATGGAAATGGAGAGGAACCTAAGGAAAAGAAAGTCCAGCAACAGGTCCAAAGTGGGATTCAGCTCAAGGCGAGGTCCCAAGGCCTTACACAATTACTAAGGCTACAAAAAGGGATCATCATGACCACCTTTCAAAAGGCCCAACAAGCGGCTGAAAGAGTCAGAAGCAGATATTTGCACCCAATCAATAGACGGAACCTTTGTGGTTGAATTAGGGAAAGGCTGAAAGAAGCTGAGGAGGAGTGCAATCCTGTAGGAGAACCAGCAGTCTCAATGAATCTGGACCCTCCAGATCTATCAAACACTAGACCACCAAACAGGCAGCATACACCAGCTGATATGAGGCCCCCAATACATACACAACAGAGGACTGCTGGGTCTTGACTCAGTCAGAGAAGATGAACCTAACCCTCAAGAGACTGGAGGCCCCAGGGAATTTATAGGTCTGGTGGGGTTTGGGGTAGGTGGTGAGGACATCCTTGTGGAGACAGGTGGGCAGGGAGGAGGTAAAGGATGTGGAACAGTCAGAGAGTGGACTGGGGAGGAGGAGATAAAATCTGGAGTGTAAATAAATAAGTAAATAAATAAATGATTAAAAATAGTTCAAATACAAAAAGAAATTGTTTAGTAACTTTTCATCCTGATTGCAGTGTCCCTTTTCTTCCAGGCTCCCATCACACAGCCCCTCCTTCATCTCTCCTTTTCCTCTGAGAAGGGGGAGACCCGCCCCCCATGTATCAATCTACCATGGCACATCAAATCACTGCAGTACTTATACCATTAATAATTATTTCTGAATGAATATTAAAGTATTAAAGTACCTGATGGCAGAGTGAACCAGAAGACTCACTTTCAGATTTAGAGCTTTGAAACTGAACTGGGGCTTTAACCCAAGCAAAGGCAGGCTGCTTATCAATTTGCATCATTCATTTTTATTTCAATTGTCTGCTTTAAAATCTAGTGTTTCCACTCCATCAACTGGCAAATAAAATTAACCTTGTAGAAATTATGTCTAGGTATGTTAATTACTTCTCTATGGCTTCAAGAAAGCAACATGTACAGAAGCAACTTATAGGAGGAATATTTATTTGGACCTGAAGTTCTGAGGCTCTAAGAGTCCACTACTGTGGAGAAGCATGACAACAAACTGCAGGCAGGTCAGCAGGAACAAGAAGCTGAGAACTACATCTCAGTCGTGACCATAAAACAGAGGGTGAACTGGAGGTTGTGTCAGACTATAAACAGTTAAAGCTTGCTCCCAATGACATACCACTTTCAACAAGATTATCTCCTAAGCCTTCCCAAACATAGCCATCAACTGGATCCATAGTATCTGAGCCTATAAGGTGCATTCTCATTCAAACCACTGTACTAGAAGTTAGGTTACCATAAATCTCCTTCTTCCTACCCTTTTCACAGCCCTCCACAACCTCCAATAATGCCTCTGATCCTCTAAAGATCCATTTCAACCATTCCCAAAATAGTTAATATGATGATCCCCTCCAACCTCAGTCCCTCAACTACTCACTTCATTGCCTCCTCTTAACTACTTTCCTGAAGAGCTCTGCTGGCCTCTAAAGTTGTAGCTGTTTTGCCCATAGCCATTTTACTACTGGGTTACTGGAAGGGAATTTGCTTTATCATAGTGCTTTCTGGACACATGCATTTCTTTCTAAAAATCTACATCTTTGAGTCATGTCTCAGTAGAGAACTATCAAGCACTACCCTTCATAGTGTCATCTTAAGACTCCTCCTCACTTTGTGATGGTTTTAGCTCCTGACTCATTGCCACTAGTCCCAAAATAATCCTGTTGTACATTTGTAGTGGTGACTGTTCATATAGTTGGTCCTTCCAGCATCCTGTACAGAAGTAACTTGAAGTGATCTCCACAGCACATTTATTTTCTCTCTCGTTCTTGTACGGCCACTCCCTGACTCTAGTAGCATCAATCAGTCCCCAAATTGCACTAGCCTTGTGCATCTTATTTCTTATCCAACTTTCACTTCTTGTACCTCTAGCTCACTTCATTAGGCACCCTGCTCCAACAACCTTACATATTTATGGTTTTCTATTCTCAATAATAATCCTTCTTAACTGCTGCCATCAGATGTAATGGCTAATTTTGTTCCCAGTATAACACCCCTGGGGAGAGGGAACTTCAATGGAAGAACTGTTTCTATCAGTTTGGCATGAGATTTATTTTAATTGATGTTGGAGATTCAGCCCTTTGTATATATTAACATCTGTATCCTGATGTGCCTGGGCTGTATAGTAAAGGTAACTAAATATTAACATGGATACAAAGCAGCAAACAGCTTTCCTTAAGGTTTCTGAATCTGTCCCTTCTTGAGTTCCTTCCCTGACTTCTCTTGGTGAAGGACCTGGAAGTGTAAGTTAAAATCAACCCTTATTTTGTTCATGGTGCATATCAATGCAACAGAAATAAAACTGGGACAAGAGAATGTCAGCTAACATATTGGGCCGTAGGGCTACTTCCTCATGTATATACTCAACCCCCATGCTCTTATTTTACTGTACTTTCTGAGAACCTCACAGCAGGAGATCATCTGCCTCCTCTTTACTTACCTCTCTACTAGGAAGGCAGCTAAAGAAATGACTTAAATTATGAAGAAGAACAGACCCTCTAAGTTCACAAATGGCCACTTCAGCTTCAGTCCTGAGTAACTCACAACAACCATGTTGTATTTCCCTGGACTTTGTAGTCCTCATTTTTTGATTTTCCTCTCTAAAATTCCCAGTACCACTTCCCCATTTTTGTTCTCCATTTTGTTATTCACTGAGAAAATCGGATTTCAGAATAGAATGCTGCAGACTCCCACAGGCACATCCATTCAGCTTTCAGCATCTGCACCCACACACTCTGTGCTCCTGCAGTTCACATATGAGCAAACTCTGAGCTGTGATCCCATCGAAGGCCATCCCTCCATCTGGGCATAGACTCTGCCACTTCCCACTCACACAGGATCTACTTCAGGAAGCCCCTGCCTGTGACATAATCACTTCAATCAGTTTTCTTAGCCTTACTCTTCCAGCTTCTGCTTCATTTTTTGTCCCCTTGGTATCAAAAATATCTAAAAAAGAACTCTAAATTACTTTTAAATCTGGAAAAGATGACACAAGAGGAAATATTAGTAATCTTAAATGTAGTTTTGGTTTTCTAAAATATAGCATGGAAATTATAACCTATATAAACTTAATTAAAGTAAAATAACTGTGTTTCATGAGGTCACTATTAAGAATAAACTATGACAAGCCACAAATTGGAAGGCACTACTTTTTTTTATTGGACATTTTTTTATTCACATTTTAAATGTTATCCCCTTTCCTGGTTCCCTCCCCAACCCCCACCCCGGAAACTCCCTATACTTTTAAAAGACTTCTTTAATAAAATCTTGTTTCCTTTAACACATGAAAACTCATATAATTCAACACAGAAACAGGATCCTAATCAATAAGAAAACAAATGTCCTTGTCTTAGATACTTTTATATTGCTGTTAAGAGACACCATGATCAAGGCACGTTATAATAGAAAGAATTTAATTGGGGACATGCGTGTGGTCTCAGGGCATGGCTTTATGACACCATGGTGAACCTGGCTATAATCAGGCAGGCATGATGCTGGAGAAGTAGCTGAGAGTTTACATATGTTCCACAAACACAAGGCACAGTCACACATACACACACACACACACACACACACAGAGAGAGAGAGAGAGAGAGAGAGAGAGAGAGAGAGAGAGAGAGAGAGAGAGAGACAGAGAGACAGAGAACAGAGACAGGGGCTAACTGGGAATCCTGTGGACTTTTAAACCTCCATGACCACCCACACTAACACTCCTCCTCCAACAACACCTGACTACTAATCCTTCCCAAACAGTTCTACCAACTGATGGCCAAGAATACAGATATATGAGCATATAGAGCTCATTATCATTCAAGCCACCACAGATCCAAATAGATACTTCATCCAGGGAAATGTACAGGGTTCCGGCATAGTGATGACAAAATTAAAAGGAGTCATTACTACTTAGGTCTTAGGATGGTCATAACCCAAAACAATGGCAACATCAAATCTCAATAAAGGTGCAGAGCTAAGAACACATAACTCATTGTTGTGCTTACTTAAGGAATAATTACTTTGGGAACACTTAGATTTCTTCCAAGTTAAAAAAAATATTTTCAGTTAAAGTAGAGATGGTTTTTGGTGTCTACATAAAAGAATTGAAAACAGGACCCCACAAAACTCTGAAAATATATGCTTATGACAGTGTTATTCCAATAGCTGATACATGAATTCAGTCATTTCAGTAAGCAAATTGATAAGTGACCTGAGGTGAAGCAGATTATAAAATGCTTTTTATTCAATGGTTAAAAATGTTAGTTCCCTGAAAACATATAAAGACATATTATTAAATGAAAAAATAACATGAAAAGATGAGAAACTGTGACATTCAAAAGTATATGACAGATGGAAGAAAAGTATATATGGAGATAGTCTAAAATCAGTGGTTCCTAGTGTAGGGGAATAAGGAGAAATGAACTAGCAGTGTGGTGTGCACACTCTTTTCCTTAACACTTTGCCATGTTTTCTAAATTTAATTCATGTTTAAAATACTACATAGTGTGATATTCAGATATATGATAGATATATGAATCAACAAAGAAATGTATTATTTATTCTGAATGCATACTAATTTACATCTAGATTTTTGAATCTTATAGTGAATTATCCCTACCTTTGATCACTATTGTTCATTTATCAATGCAAATAAGCACAAATAGCAGCCATTGTTCAACTTTCTTCCACAAGTAAGTTCTCTTACTCTCACCTTGTAAAAGAAAATAAGCTTTAAATTTATGTTTTATTGTTAATTTTTAGATAGATGCATAGCTTCCCCCAAAAAGCTAGTTTTCAAGGGTACCAATTTCTTGGGAGGTATCAGCTATAAGCAAGGATTATGTCCAAGATGGTCTTGCTTCTGTGTGTGTCCTGTTAGACATCTTTCACAATGAATCTGATCAAAAGGAATGCACAATCAGTTTGAGTGTGAGGTGTGCATGATCGCTTCTTCCATTTTTATCTTCCAGAAAGCTTTGAGGTTGTGGAAACTTTTTGAAGACACAAAATAGAAACAATCAGAGACTGTGCAGATCATCTGTCACATCCCACAGGAAAGAAGAACATTAGCTTTTTCATGCTGAGTCCATTAAATGTTGGTGATGGTGATGTTGTTGCTGCTGTTGTTGTTAGAAAGCAAATATTGTGTAAATGAGTACACTGCACACTAACAACACCAAACATCTATAAATCTAGTTTTCCAAAAGCATTTTTACATATGATTTTTCTGATTTTCCCTATAACTTTATGAGTGGAAAATCTACCAGAACAAGTTGAAAATACCCATCTAACGTATTTAAAATTAGTTGTATCACTTCATTTTTTTTCTAAAAAACAAAAACAAACAAAAAAATCTGCAAAATTCTCCAGAATGAACAAATAAAAGCAAAACAAAACAAAACAAAAAAAGAAGAAGAAAGAAAAAAGAAAACAAAAACCCAGTGCTTTCTATTCCTTGTCATTACAAAACTCTGAAAGTTGATTTCACCTTTGTTTTCTACTTGTAATGAAAAAAATAATACTACATGCTAGTTTTATAATATAAACTAATTTGCTGAACTCAAAATATATGATTATGATAGTCTAACAGCAATAGAGGTTTTAAAATGATATTATTATTAAAACTGGTATAATGGATACAACAATTCATTCATAGAATTCTCCATGATCAAGTCTGTCACTCAGAAATCAGGGAGAAAAAATTGACTTTTGAGAACTCTTCAAGATTCATGTTACAACTAGGGATTCTTTTTTTTAAACAGTCTTAATTTATTTCTTAATGTGAAAAAAAATCTACTTATATGACTTCTGTTGCTATATAATGATCTTGAAATGTCAAAACATTGTCCTGAAAATACAATTGTTTTCCTGCATATATCTTTAAAAATAATCCCCCTTTCTGTGATCCTGCCTAACGGTGATTCCTCTGGTCTCATCGGTGGGGACATTTAGGTGAACTGTGTTTCCATGCTGGATCTAACGCAGAATGTGAAGGATCTGTTCTGCTTAAATATTGAGACAACAGAAATTAAACTGTTGACTCAGCAATAATAACAGAGAAATCAACAGTCCTTTGATGAGTGAAGGAGAATGCTTAGCATCAAGATCAGTAGTGTGTTCTCCAGAAAGCCATGCTGCTCTGAGCATGGTTAAATAAAACATGAGAGATTAATCGAAAATGGTACAGAAGTAGGTCCTAGGGTTTTAACCTCTTGTAATAGTGCTACTCCTACATTAAATTGATCAATCGATATGAACAATATTTTCAGCCCATTAAATTAAGATTTTAATACTCTTTCGATGTATCATACAGCTTTTCCATATTTATTCTTGCCCTTTGCACTTTACTAGGAGAGTCTACACGATTAATACTCTAATATAACTGGATAAAGTACCAGAGTTTGGGGATAAATTTGTTGTTGTTGTTTTCACCCATTTTTACTTTCCTTTATCTTCACAGCTCTTCTCCCCACAAATCCTATAAATAACCACCAAATACTTCAGCATCTAAGCAAAATGTTTGTTTTTGTTGATGAGCTAGCCAGTGAATACTGCATTTTATGTTTTGTGTAAATAATTATTAATTATTCGTACCATTTGTATATTCAAATTGCTGATTAGGAATCATGCTCATTTTCTAGTTCCATCCATTTGCCTGCAAAACTCAGGATGTCCTCGTTCTTAATGGTTGAGTACTATTCCATGGTAAATGAACCACATTTTCTGTACCCATTCTTCTGTGATACCAAAAGGTACTCTGCTTTCTAGCAATAGAGAAACTTAAACACAAATCCAGACATAAAACCTTTGATCTGCACTGCTCTCCTGCCTCAAAGATGTGCTAGCACAATGGTGGCACAAAGATTGTGGGAACCAATATCTGCTTTGACCAACTGGGACCAAGTCAATCAATAGGATAAACTCAAGCAATGGCATTCATAATTTTGTTACAAGTATTCTTCATACTAATATTTGAAGTATTTAAATTGGTTAACCATAGAGTGTATAAAGGGCCTGGCCAGTACGTAGTGCACTGATAAACCCAGTCGAGTTCAAGGATGCAATGTTCAATTCTTATCGACTAATTCTTGCATGAAGTTCAAGAGAGACTGTCTACATTGCCAAATGAGAGACTTGAAAGATACGTTCCATTGTGGGTATCTCACGTCTTCTGGTGAACTTAGAACTGAACCAGACATCTTTGAATAGTTGAAAGTTATTGGCCCATTATGTTTTCATATTTTCAGTATATAACCACTAGATAATCAATAGATATTACAAATTAGCGGAATAGTAACAAAGTCTCTCAAATTTAATGCTGTCTTCTTGTTTCAGGAGCTGAGGATGGCCATGAATTCCTGGTCCTCCTTCATGCACAGCCCAGGAATTGATATTCCAGGTGTGCATCATCAAGCTTGCTTTATGTATTGCTAGGGCTCCAACCCAAGGACTTGCCTGAGTATTGTCCAAGAAATATATCAAGACACTATATCCCTATTGTCTTAGTTAGGATTTTACGGCTGTGAACAGGTATCATGACTAAGGCAACTCTTGTAAGAAAAAATGTTTAATTGGGCTTGGCTTATATGTTCAGCATTCAGTCCATTATCATCAAGACTTGAGCATGGCAACATCCAGGCAGGCATGGTTCAGGCAGAACTGAGAGTTCTATATCTTCATCTGAAGACTGCTAGCAGAATGCTGACTTCCAGGCAGCTAAGACAATGGTCTTAAATACATGCCCACAGTGACACACCTTCAAATAGTGCCACTCCCTGGGTCAAACATATACAAACCAAAACACCTATTCCTTAGCTTATTTTAAAGTCAACAAGACAATAAGTGAGACCTTGCTTTGTAATTCTTGACATTTTCTCCAATTTCTAGCCACAGCCTCTCTCCAGACTAACCTTATCAGGTTATGAAGGGGTAGTGTGTCAGAAATATGCAGAGTAGCATGTCTCTAATGTACATTTCTAACATATACACATAATATATACAGCCTCAAAAATAGGCAAGAGTAATATAATTTGATAAGTTGTAAGTTTTGAGAATTATTTTCACTTTCTTTTTTTAAAAGAATTTATCATATTTTATTAATATTGAAAAATTAATCTCTTTACAGTAAACAAAGCAATTTTAGATTGTAATGAGCCTCTAAATGATAATGAAACATTACCCACAATCTAGACAAATGCTCTAATACTGTTATATTCACAGTAATTATTATTATTATCACTAAACACAATCTCACTAAATTGCCTGAGGTGGCCTTGAACTTGTGATCTCCTTGCATGTGTTTTCCTACGTACTTGCATCAATGAGCCTGCACATGGATTTTATCCCTTTGCTATTGACTAGCTATATATTTACTCACAAAACTTTTGATTCTCTGACATTTATTTGCCTTTCTCAATTTATTTTCATTCTTACAATATTTTAATTGAATATACTTTTTGTATTTGTACTCTCACGGCATACTCATATACTTCTAAAGGCCTGAGATAAGGCATTTTAACATCTAAAATGATCATTTTGAAGTTTTCCAAATAAGATAAGTTTATGATCACAATGGTCCATTTCTGAAAGCCCTAGTTTTCTTTTTGTTGTGTTGATAAAATACTGAGAAAAAATAACTTAGAGAAAAAGGTGTCATTTAACATTAAACTGCCAGATCAGAGTACATAACTATAGTAAGTCAGAGCATGAACTCAAGACAGGATCTACAGAGGCATAGTTCTTTATGGATCACACTCTGGCTTTGTTACGTGCTTATGATAGCTAGCTTTCTCATAAATCTCAGGATCTCTTACCAAGGAAGAGATTGCCAGTGGTAGGTTGGACTTTCCTACATCAATTAGTAATCAAAATAATTCCTCATCAACATGCCCATAGACAAACCAGTTTTAGGAAATTCATCAACTTAGGCTTTTCCAATATTATGTAGGTCGTGTCAAGGTGACAAGGCTAAGAAAGACAATAATTTTACTCTTGACAAAATGAAGCTCCCTGAAAACTCCACCCTCAAGTACTCAAGTAGAACAGTCTGCAGTTCTCTGGTTGATCACAACTTCTGTGATGGAGCAGAGTTTCAGATCATGATCTGAAATGAGCCTACTTTATCATTACCCACAATCATTTATCACTAGCCTGTGGATCTGGCCTACCATCATTTTGACTGTCAGGCAAACCATGTGGATTATATTTCATCCTCAGCTTCCAGGAGAACTAAGGTAAGAGCGCCTGATGGTAGCTGTAGCCTGTGGCAGTTTACAATAACCTGCCTACCCACTGCCTCCACCAATGTGCCTGGTAAATTCACTGACTTAAGAGTGTCTTTGTTCAGTTGCTATAAAAGTTTATGTTTCAAAGGTCAAATAAACCAACGTGTACATGCGTCATGAAAGCAAAGGGAGAATAGCTATGGAAGAAAGAGAATGGTTGGGAGTTCACAAGGTGTTGGCTGAGGGGCATGGGCTAGAGGAACAACAACAAAAAAAAAATATTTCTGAAAATATTAACATGATACCTGCCACTTCGTGAACCAATCAGCATGTTGAGAGAAGAGACACATAATTATTCCCACAGTGTAGTATGTTATTTGTCTAACCTGAATTCATGTTCTAGGACCATAGTCTGTCTTATTTGGTACAGAATAAATTCTCTCACAACATTTGGAATGGGAACTGTATTGCATCAGCAAATGTCCATACTTGTCAGGTGTGACACATCCCTTAACACAACCTCCAAAAACCACAAAGAATTTGAGGGCCTCATATTATTAAATCATGGAAGGCCTTGAGATCAATGTTTCAGAATTGTAGACCTGCGCAAAAGTGCATTTGTGAATTACAACCCTGGTGCCAATCAAAGGGTAACTGATCAGACACAGAAGCCACACTTACAAACTGGGGAGCATGGGATGTTGGGGAACTAAGTGTAAATGGAGGAAAGGTTGATTCAAAATGAAAGATTTTGCAAAAGATAGAAAAACAAAAGAAAATGGAACTCACCCTAACAACTTAATTCTAGCAAACAGCTTTCTGTGGCCTTTCATATCTAAGGGAAAATGCTTGTTATGTTGGTACCAACTCGTGCAGTGCACAACAATAAAGGCAGTGGATAATTGCAATTGATTTCTAAGATCTTAGTACAAGGGAGTTCTTTTGATTTGCTAAACATCTTGAGAGGTTTGAAATTTAAAATAGGTCTAAGCTAAGCCTTGAGGCATAGGGAACTTATGTGCAAAAAAAAAGTTTGAGTTCTGAAAGTAACTCAGGAGGACAGGAAAAGAAGACAAAAGCAGAAGACAGGGCTGGGAGTGTGGAATACAGAGCACAGGCTTTGGGGAGATGATCACTTTGCTTGAAATATCATTCATGTTGCCCTATTTTTCTCCACTGCTCAGCTTCATGCCTCTTATGCACTGTGTGTGCAGTTTGTGTGTGCCCTGCACCTACTGGTGTGTGAGTTTGGATATTCCTTAGAAAGGGAATTACAATTATATCAAGGGGATTATTTAATAACTTCAAACAAATAATTATTCTGTAGACAGAGATGAAAAATAAGGAATGAGTGCCAGGATGTACATTGCCAAACAGTTTTTAGAAACGTTAGAAGCACTTTGAGCCACCACACCTGACAGGGTAAGGAATATAGGAAGAAAATTTCCATCATAACTTCCATAAGTTAAGATGTCTTAGTCTAAAGAAAGCTATATTAACATCCTTAAATACTGTGTTAACATATATTAATCTTATAGCTCATAGTGTACATTATGACATATGCATACATGTATATACTATTCTGCTATTGCAATATTTTTCATATTGCATTTATTACCCCATTATCAATTTCTTTTGTATGTTACAAAATATCTCTTGTTAAAGATTTATAATTTTAGCCTTTTTTTCATGTGTATAAGTGTTTTCACCTTCACGTATATATGGGTCCACATGTGTACAGTGAGCTTGGAGGACAGAAGATGATGTTGGTTCCCTGGAACCAGAGTTACAGTAAGTTGTGAGGAACTGTGTGAGTGTTGGGAACTGAACCTTAGTCTTCTTCAAGAGAGACAAGTGCATTGAACCACTGAACCATCTCTCCATTCCCCTTCTGCACATCTTCCAAGGCTTATATAAGAAGCAAAAAACAGTAACTCATTAAATTGGCCTGATTTGATGTAATTAGCTGTTTAGTGTATTTTCTTTGATAGTAAAGATACAAACTGACTTTATTCATGATTTTGTTTTCTTTTCTCAATTCAAGTACAGTTTCATTCCACTTTGATTTATTTTGGATTCACAGCACACATATTATTTTCTAGAGTGTGTATGCACATTCAGATGTGCAGGTTTAGATTTGTGTATGTCTACATCAATATCTAAATTTATGCACCAATTTAAGAGTTCTGAATTTAATGTGAGGCATTTCTAAATGTTAAGTCAAAATCCTGCCAATGAGGTTATACACATT
Source organism: Mus musculus (assembly GCF_000001635.26). Lineage (NCBI taxonomy): Eukaryota > Metazoa > Chordata > Mammalia > Rodentia > Muridae > Mus > Mus musculus. The sequence continues at coordinate 86,685,228 of NC_000084.6, forward strand.
CTTGGGGCACCTTTTCAAAAAAAAAAAAAAAGAAAAGAAAAGAAAAATTCTAAGTTCAATATCCTGTTTTCTCTTGTCTCATCATTTACTTGTGTAATGAAGCCAAAGAGAGGGTTCATTTGGTAAAGTGTTTGTTTTTAAATCACAAGGAACAAAGACTGAACCCCAACACCTACATAAAAAGGCAAATGTGATAGACACTTCTGTAAATAGAGTGCTAATGTGGACACTGGAGGAGCTTGGAGGCAGCTGCCAGTCTGTCCAAAACAGCAAGCTTGGGGCTCAGCAAAAGGCCTTGTTTTTTAAAAAAGAAGATGGACAGAGAGGATGAAAGATGCCGGGAAAACAATGCCCTCTAAAACAACAGAGAATTGGTAAAGATTTTTTCCTAATCTGTTGGTAGCTCTTTTGTCCTATTGACAGCGAGTGTCCTTTGCCTTACAGAAGCTTTGCAATTTTATGAGGTTCCATTTGTTGATTCTTGATGTTAGAGCATAAGCCATTGGTGTTCTGTTCAGGAAATTTGTAACCCCATAGGAAGAACAATATCAACCAACCCCCTTCCCCCAGAGTTCCCAGGGACTAAGCCACCAACCAAAAAGTACACATGGCTCCAGCTGCATATGTAGGAGAGGATGGCCTTGTCAGGCATCAGTGGGAAGAGAGGTCCTTGGTCCTATTGAGGCTCAATAGATTGCCCCAGTGTAGGGGAGGCAGGAGTGGGTGAGTGAATGTTGGAAAACTCCCATAGAAGCAGGGGTAGCAAGGATGAATTAGGGGGGTTCCAGGAGAGGGGGAATCTGGGAAAGGGGATTACATTTGAAATGTAAATAAAGTAAATATACAATAAAAAAAGCTCCAGAAAAAACAAACAAACAATAGAGCAAATCTCACATGAACTCACAGATAGTCAACAGTGGTCGTGTGTATGTGTGTGTGTGTGTGTGTGTGTGTGTGTGTGTGTGTGTGTGTGTAAGTGTTTAAGCACGGGGCCTATAAAAGTCTGCAACAAGTCCTCTGCAAATATAGTAGAGATTTCGGTTTTGTACTGTTAGTAGAGTCCTGATTGTGTGAATAGGTAGGTCTCTGATTTGTATGTCTTGTCCTGGGAGCTCTTGAATTTTTATGTTGGCTTGTCTCATTCAACTTTGATAGGATGGTTTTTCTCTCAACTTATCTTTTATTTTGCTATGACTAGTTGTTAGCTCTTAGAAACCTGCCTTTTCTTTTTTCTTTCTTTTTTTAATTACTTTTTTAAATCAATTTGATTTATTTACATTCTAGCTGATGTTCCCTTCCTCCCCCCACACATCAAGATCCTCACCCTATTCCCCCTCCCTGTTGTCTAAGAGAGGGTTCCTTGTCCCCCACCCCCACCCCTTGAGATAGAGCCAAAGTTGGGTCAGTCACTGGGAAGCTTTTCCTTCAGTCTCTTCTCCATTTTTGTCCCTGCAGTTCTTTTAGACAGGAACAATTCTGGGTCAGAAATTTTGACTGTGGTTTGATATGCCCATCCCTGCACTTGGGGCCCTTTCTGTTTACTGGAGGTGGACTCTAAGTTCCCTCTCCCCGCTGTTGGACATTTTGACTAAGGTCAACCCAGTGAGTCCTGAGAGTCTCTCAACTCCCAGGAGTCTGGGGCTTTCTAGAGGGTCCACCAGAAGCTTCATATTCGCATTCATTCACCTAGCCCTCTGAGCTTCTCTCCTGTTACCCTCAATACCTGACTTTGGGGCTTAGGTCCCGACACTGTAGTACATACTGTTAATCGCAGAAACATGCAGACCTCTGAGTTCAAGTACAGAGCAAGTTACAGGACAGCCAAGCTTAGGCAGTGAGGGAGTTGGAAAAAGAGAAAGCTGGTAATAGAATAAGGGCATTGATGTTCCAGCTACAGCAAGCAGCAGAACTCTGAAGCTTTGGCCATGTGGCCCTAGCTTTAGAGTCCAGAATAGAAGGGATGACTGGGACAATTGATGCTAGTAAGCTGGAGCTAAGAAATTAGCAGTGATTAAGAAGAGACCAGAATCACCGAGGTGCAATCTGGGAAGTGTTTTCTGTGAGTACAAAGAAGCTGTATTCCAGAATTAGCCAAAGTTATAGCTCATGCTGCAGCTGGACTTGGAAATGTGTAAGAACCACACAGGTTGTACTGGTTTTAAAGGCATAAATGGGTCATAGAGAACAGCTGAGGTTTGAGAGGCCAGGGAAGACATTGGTCAAGGTGCAGAGAGCCAGGTGCAGTTGATGGATCAGGACTGAAAAGGTCATGCAAAGAATCTGAGGCTTGGCACCATGAAGAGAGCCTATGAGAGGCTATTGGTAAAACCTAGTTGCAGCAGAAGAACCCAGTGTATTGGAGTTTCCAGTACCATGGCATGACCACCACCAACAGCAGCAGTAATGCAATGAAGTCAGCTAAAGCTCAAGTGCTATAGAATACAGAGCTGAAAACATGACCTAAGCCCAGAAAATCATGTGTGGATCCCAGATAACGGAACAAGAAGCTGTAACTGTTGAAATTGCCTTGGAAAGCCCAAGATGTTGGAGTTGCCAGAGCTCTGTGATACCTGCTGAGGAAAGCTGCTACTAGGGAGTGGAACTGGGCTATGAGAAAGAAGTTTGTTGCAGTCAATAAGGTTGAAAAAGGAGTAGGAAAGTGGAAGACCACTATAACATGAGACATGGAGATGCAGAATTTAAAGTTTGCCCAGCTGGTTTCCTGCCTTACTTTGGGGATTACAGTTAAATAATTAGATAAATCTCAGAAGAGACTTTGAATGGTGCACTTTTACTATTGTTGAAACTGTTATAGACTGTGGGGACTTTGGAAGTTGAACTAAATGTATGTTTTATTATGCTATGGCTAGAAATGGCCCCCATAGACTCCTATGTTTGAACAAGCTTATGGGGTCAGGTAGTGAATGTGATGGTTTGAAGATGCTTGGCCCAGGGAGTGGCACTATTAAGAGATGTGTTGTTTGAGTAGATGTGACTTTGATGGAAGAAGTGTGCCACTGTGGATGTGGGCTTTAAGACTGTCATCCTAGTCAGTCTTCTAGCTGTCTTCGGAACAGGAGGTGGAACTCTCATCTCCTCCAGTCCCATGCCAGCCTGGATGCTGCCGTGTGCCTGCCTTGGTGATAATGGACTAAACCTCTGTACCTATAAGCCAGTCCCAATTAAATGTTGTCCTTTATAAGAGTTGCCTTGGTCATGGTGTCTGTTCACAGCAGTGAAATTAGAACCAAGACAATAGGCAAAACAACCACTGGCCTCCATACATACCCTCACATGCGCGCGTGCACACACATACACACACACTCATTCAGTTATGCACATACTCAAACACATATACACACAATCATACATGCTTACACACATAGTCATTCACCGACTCACTTACACATATTCACACACACAAACACACACACACACACTCACACACATTCCCATACCCATACATGCTCACACTCATACACATACACACATTCACACACACTCATATACACACATTTATACACTCATATGCATATGCACACACACACACACCACAAGACAGCAAAACACACTGATTGTACACATGTGCTGGGTTGATTTATTTTTAAAACACAGAGTTAAACAAGATAGTGAGATCAAATGATCTTTCACTATTTTTATCAATCCAAAGGGAGATGTCTAAACACATCAGTCAAATAGGCCAAAATGCAGTCTTGTTACTCATATAAAATGAACAATAGTATGAAAATTGGGGATTAAAATAGAAAATGTGGACTATATCTACTCCCAGAGAGAGAAAATATTGTAGCTTAATGGCATACCTTACTTTGTCCTTACTCAGTTTCTATCCTAACTGGAGATATCCTATCTTCTTCTTCTTCTTTTTTTTTAATTAGGTATTTTCTTCATTTACATTTCCAATGCTATCCCAAAAGTTCCCCATACCTTTCCCCCCACTCCCCTACTCAACCACTCCCACTTCTTGGCCCCAGTGTTCCCCTGTACTGAGACATATAAAGTTTGCAAGACCAATGGGCCTCTCTTTCCAATGATGACCGTCTATCTTCTTTTTTTAACTGATTCTAAATTACATTTTCCTTCCTGTACCTCCTGCACTGGTAGGGACAGCCCTGGACATCTTATAGCCTGCATCTGCTCACTTATTTGATCCACGCTCAATTTGTCTGATACATTTCTTATTTCAGACAGCCTTTACATGTTGTAGGTGAGGTCCCATGTGCCCTGGCTATTACTCTCTAAATGGGTAGCAACAGGTACATAAAGCAAGGAGTGAATTTGTACATGCTTAGTAGCAAGGCACTCTTGCTTGTAGTCAGTTATGCAGGGTGAACTCTGGAAAAACAGGTTTCTATGGCTTATCATCGTACACCACCTGCCAAAGTTTACAAAATCGCATCGTGCCTCCTTTGAGACACCTTTTTATTTCAGCTGAGCTGACGTACAATAATTCATATTAGCCTCCAGAGAATCTTGTGATTAATGTTTGTGCTCTCTGAAGCATTCATGCTAATGCACAAGTCATTTCTACATGGACAGAGGGGAAATTATGAATGAAGCAAGTAATTTGTTATACAATCCCATATCCAACCATCAGGAAAGGACTCTCCCTTTGAATGGGTTTTATCTTCCCTGACTGCTGAGCAGCCATGCCCGCTGTGGGAGTGGTATGATAATTTCCTGAAGCTTTCTGAGCTTGCCAATTGCAAGATTACTCCTGATGCTTCTTAATACATAATGTATGGACTGTTAATAGATTCGAAATTTTAGGTTCCTTTTAGAGAGTGAAATTGTGCCAAACCATCAGAGAATTGTTGTATTAAACTGGAAGACAGAAAGTTGGGGAAGTTGCAAGGAGGAAGAGACAGGAAAATGGCTACCTGTTAGAAGTTATGGATGGAAAGCTCCCTTCCCTATCTGAGGAACTACTGGGAGCTGATGGCTCCTGGAGTCCTAGTGTCCTTTCATTTGGAGAATGTTGCCACCAGTTGGTTCTCACATATTCCAGCAGATAAACCCATATTCTTGTGCATATGAGCAATAGTAATTGGATGCAATAGAATGGATGGTAAACAGATCTAGAGGACATGAGGTTTAGAGAGGATTACACTGGGAGTCCACGGGGTCTTGGAGAGAAGAGATGGGGCTGGTGGATGTGATCACAATGCATCGTGTGCATTCCCCAATAATAAATATTTAAGCGGCCATACGCTTTATAAATCATTGACTCCTTTAATACTGACTTTCATTTCTGATTGAAATTAATTGGTCACATTGTTACCTTAAGGAAATAAAGTATAAATATGTAGGTTTGGAAAAATTGGCTACAAGTCTAAAATACTTTACTTAATTGAAATACACATATCCATAACTTCTACAAATAAAATTCTCACATATATACCTATGTGCCTATATCTATCATCTCTGTCTTTCATCTAAGCATGATTGACACCCATCAGAAAATTACATACATGCATTAATATTCTTTAAAACCATATATAAATATAAAGCTTCAAGACATGTACAGGTGTCATTAGAACCAAGACGAGGAACAAAAAGCAAATCCTTTGGACTTTGCAGGCCCTTTTATCTCTGTCCCACCGACTCCTCTCTTCTCTCAAGAAAAGTCTGAAAAAAAATTAAGAATAAAAAAAGTGAAACATATAAATGTATAAAACCATATGCTTTTCTTTATTGGAGTTCACTTTCTTAGATTTTACTTTAGGCCCTTTAAGACATGTTGAGTCTGCAATCTCTCTCTATTGGTCCATTCAGTGTTCCAAAGGTGCAGTGCTTATTCAAAAATTCTGTTGGAAATTGATATATATTTGAAATTCTTTGAAGTTCTGGGAATTATTTCATAGTAAAATTACATACACACACACACACACACACACACACAAAGAAATTTATTCACACAGGTGTGAATCCTTGTGCTTTGCTTTCTAAGTAGAAGCTTTCTGTATAACAGTTTACAAAGCAGTGTCCCAAGGAAAACATGATTAAATCTAAACTTTCTTCTTTTCCTCATAATTTACTAGCTTCTCATAACATGCTTTTATGGCTTTGGGACTTCTCAATTTTAGGTTGAAAAGCAGACTGCATACATTAGAGGCATCAAGACACCCAGGAGCCTTTCATGCTGTTGCTCACATATTCAGAAAAGGGTCCTTTCCCTCACTCAGAAATGGCCCATCTGGAGAACATGTACACACAAGTGCAAGAGGGTCCCAAGTACCATGCATCTGTACTTCAGAGCCAAATGGGCAGGAGCCAATTGGATCTAAATACTCAGCCTATTCACTTACAAGCAAGTGGCCTTATGTCTTATCAGTGAGCTGCTATAAAACACTGAGTAGCTGGGCCTTCAAGAACCAGGCATCTCCTCTGCCTGTGATTTGTCCAGTGAGCAGTTTCCTGAGCTTGATGTATACAAAGATGATACTATCATCCCTATGGAGAAAAGGGTATCAAATGACAGGTATTTGATCAATGTACATATAAAAAATTAACAAATGTCATTGGAAGAGTATAGTTAGATTGACACAAAATGAAGATGCTTTGTGTCTTTTCTTCTGACCACTTCCCTATTCACTTTGATTTCAGCAATCTCAAGAGGCTGCACTTCAAAATGGCTTTTTATCTCCAGTACTATAAGAAGTGCCCTTTAGCAGTGTAAACAAAATAATGTCATCCGTGTCCTTATCACATTGAGCTTTGCATTATCCAACCCCCCTCAAAATAAAACGGGTGTGCTATTATCAGATGCCATCAGAGCACGGGCTGGTAATGAAAGGTGTTTGCTCAAGCTCTCTCTTCAAACAAACCCACAACCCCACATGAAGCACGATGCTTTATCTAATTGTATTTCATGCCACCCTTCATCATGATTGCCAATGAGCTACTTCATGGTAATTAAATATTTTAAAATTTATCATTTTATAGAAAAGTTTAAATTATCTACAAACTCAAAAATATTTAAAGGCCTGATGTGGGTCTGTGCCCCCAGTGTAACAGCTGGCATTTCCCTGAAGCTGCTGGTGGGTTAGAAACGTGATGGTTCTCAGGCTGACTGGATGCTCACCTCCCCTGGACCACACAGGCTTCCTAGAACTTGTCCATTGCTCTCACAGAAATGGAACTTGCTAATGGACAAAGGAAATTGGTTGGTGCCCTGCTATTCATCATGTTACAGCTCAGAAAACAGTGAATGCTTTGCTACATAGACACCTAGAGCCACTACAGGAAAGACACTTGAGTTTTGTAGCCTGGGGGACTAATGGTAGGCATTAGAATGTTGCATTGTTTCAGATCATGGTTTGTATCATTTTCTTGTAGGGATATTTTTAAATTTCCTATACACATATGATAGTTAATTTCATAGTGCTACCTAAAAAGTGACTTCTGGTCCTCAAAGTTTGCATATATTACCTGTGGGTCTTTTCCACTGGAATATACCCAAACCAGGACAATGTATGGGTAGTGATGTTGTAGGACTAAATCTGAACCAAGAGGCAAAAATCCTCTCATGTCTTCCCTGGATAGCAGTTACTGAATTTGGAAGGCCTTCAAGAGCAATTTGTGGTTCAGAGACTAACAAGAAGGATTCACGGAACTAGATCTCACTGCTCTACATTTAGTTAGTTTAGCATAGTTACAAGAAAATGATTAAAGCCAAGAACAAGAAGAGGTGTGTAGGAGCAGGAGAGATGAGAGGCAGAGCTTCCGTAATCCTCCTCCAGCAAGTTACATCTTTGGTGATGTCTGCTGGCAGTAATGTATGATAACACCCCAGGTTACCATTCTCCCTGAGCCATTCTTGTCCAGGCATTTTCATAAGGTTTGCTCACATAGTTGTGCTTAACCATCCCTGTGTCCAGGTTTAGACTCTGTACATCCTCTAACCCAAGCCTTATCATGTGGCCCGGGACCCGTTTCACTAAACACATTATTAGTTTAGATGTAATACTTTGTGTGTGTGTGTGTGTGTGTGTGTGTTTACATTTAACCTCCTGACTCCAGGCAGTGCTGTTTGTTTTTGCATGGGTATAGGAATGACAATTTGGGCATAGGTAGTCTGTCAGGAAGCTGCTCCCCTACTCTTTGTCCTTCAATGATTATGGGATGCCAACATTTCTTTTTTTTTTTTTCATGGTATTTTATTTTATTTTATTTAATATTTTTATTACATATTTTCCTCAATTATATTTCCAATGCTATCCCAAAAGTCTCCCATACCCTCCCCCCTACTTCCCTACCCACCCATTCCCATTTTTTTGGTCCTGGCGTTCCCCTGTACTGGGGCATATACAGTTTGTGTGTCCAATGGGCCTCTCTTTCCAGTGATGGCCGACTAGGCCATCTTTTGTTACATATGCAGCTAGAGTCAAGAGCTCCGGGGTACTGGTTAGTTCATAATGTTGTTCCACCTATAGGGTTGCAGATCCCTTTAGCTCCTTGTGTACTTTCTCTAGAGAATGGATACAGAAAATGTGGTACATTTACACAATGGAGTACTACTCAGCTATTAAAAAGAATGAATTTATGAAATTCCTAGGCAAATGGATGGACCTGGAGGACATCATCCTCAGTGAGGTAACACATTCACAAAGGAACTCACACAATATGTACTCACTGATAAGTGGATATTAGCCCAAAACCTAGGATACCCAAGATATAAGATACAATTTGCTAAACGCGTGAAACTCAAGAAGAATGAAGACTGAAGTGTGGACACTATGCCCCTCCTTAGAATTGGGAACAAAACACCCATGGAAGGAGTTACAGAGACAAAGTTTGGAGCTGAGACGAAAGGATGGACCATCTAGAGACTCCCATATCCAGGGATCCACCCCATAATCAGCTCCCAAACGCTGACACCATTGCATACACTAGCAAGATTTTATCGAAAGGACCCAGATGTAGCTGTCTCTTCTGAGACTATGCTGGGGCCTAGCAAACACAGAAGTGGATGCTCACAGTCAGCTATTGGATTGATCACAGGGCTCCCAATGGAGGAGCTAGAGAAAGTACCGACAGTTCTTTAAAATGTGGTGGAGTCTTGTTAGCACTTCTTCCATCTGTGTTGGCATGTTTGCAAGTCTGGTCTTGTATGAGTTTGAGTTCAAGCTACCTGTCCTGTCCGCAGAACACAATTTCATAACAGTCCTCCTGGGCCTGTTGCTCTCACAAACTTTGTCCTCTCTTTCTCAATGTTCTCTGAGTCTCAGATATAAGGAATGTATTACACATGTACCTATGGGGCTAAGAATTCCAGAGTCGCCTTTTCTTGGCACTTTGACCAGGTATGATTACCTGTGATAATTTCTGCCTGCTGCTGCTGCTGCTGAAAAAAAAAGATTCTTTTTTGAGGAGGTGCGATAGCTACACTGGCTATGTGCAAATATCTCTTGACTTCAAAAAAATGAACTTTTGCTAGAATTTGCAACCAAATTAATTGAAAGCACTCAAGACTATGTACTTGACTTGTTATCTAGAGACTCCCTACTGGGCACTTGCCATGCTTAAGTGAAATCTGCTTTTATTTAACCAAACCTACTATGCCTTGGATTTCCCATACAAGTAGCCTATATTTCTCTAGGCTAAATATATAGTTCTTTTTTTTTTATCTTGAATTTACTCTTCCATGCTCCTGACCCAGAATAAGGCTAGTAGCTATGCTTAGATGTGTGTGCACATGTGTGTGTGCACATGTGTGTATGTGTGTGTGTGTGTGTGTGTGTGTGTGTGTGTGTGTGTGTTGTGGTAATTGCTTGCTGAAAGTAAGTAACCGATAGACTAAAAGTAACATTACACAAAACCATCCTAAGTGTTGGAAGCAACAAATGGATATATATTGATAACATCTGTTTATAGTTTTGAACCCTCTTGAGTCAACTGAGTTCAATCAAGTAACTGCTTCCATAGTAAAACTCTATTAAAGAACCCCAAGAAAGGAATCTTTCTCTTCTTTCACAGCATGTTTTGCATGCTGTTATGTAAAAACAGAGCAAAGCCCCTTGCTAGGAACAGATACTGGGATAGCACCAATTACAACACAGGCACAGATATAGAGCAGGCAAAAGAACTGCAGTGGTTTAAATGAAAGTAGTCCCCACAGGTTCACATGTTTACATATCTGAATGTTTGTTCTCAGGATCGATTGGGGAGTATTACGATTTTTCTTCCTGGTGGCAGTGCCTCGCCCTTGCTGATGAAAGTGTTTCACTCTTGCTGGTGGAGTTGTGTCACTAGGGGTAGACTCTGACTGAGGTTTCAAAAGTCCAGGTCTCTCTCTCCCACTCTCTCTCTCTCGGCTCTACTATACTCTCAAAATATAAGCTGTAAATGAAATGTTTTCTTTTATAAGTTGCCTTGATTATGGTATTTCTTTACTGTAATAAAAGAGTAACTAAGCCAGGGACAGACAGGTGAGACACACAAAACAACAAGGCTACCAATAGGCAAGTATCTATATAATACAAACAGATGGAAGACACAGAAGGAAAAGTGAAGAACTCATAGTTTGGGCTTGCTCTTTGTCAACCTATATCTTTCCATAGTGTGACATCTACAGGCCCTTGACGAGGAAGATAAGCATTCGGAAGTGCTTGAATACATTTACAGTTTGATCAAATAGTTCTCTTCTAACATCTATAATTTCTGCAACCACAGAACTTGACATGTTCTACAGTACCAAGTATGAGTTATCTACTGCTGAGCTGGCCTGAAATCCATAAGACAGCCATTGTTTATCCTCAAGGTATTAGTGCTGTTAATGCACCTTTAAATGCTTCCTGATATAGTGATGGTGATGGTGGCAGTAATGGTGATGGTGATGGTGAAGAGGATGATGAAGGGGTGATGATAGAGAGGATGATGGTGGTGGTGGTGGTGGTGGTGGTGATAAAAACAGGGTATCACTCTTTATAGTTCAAGGTGACTTTGAACTTGTGGCTCCTTACCCCTGCCTTCTAAGTACTTCATTTTAGATTTGTAGCTACATGCCTAGGTATTGTGAGGCTTAAAGTCATCAGCATTCTAGCGGTACTAAATCATTAAGGCAATACTAAATGTCTTCCTGCTTTTCAGCATACCCTTCCTTTGTGTGGTCATGTGACCCTTAGGTAGCCCAGGACATCTCAGGGTTCATCTTCATATGGATCTGCCTCATGTTCTTAGCTTAGGTATTATTTTCCTTCAGTTGGTTTTAAGAAAATCAAATGTGATAGTTTTATATTTATTATATTTTATTGAGAATTTTCATACATGACAACTGTATAAAGTCAGATTAGACATAAAAACTAATATGCACTCAATTTGCCATACTTTTATTCGTTTAAATGACAAAAGGGGGTAAATCTTTCATTGAAAATGTCTTAGGAAAAAGATTGTGTATTATTTTTCAAAACAGTGAAATTTTTGAGGATGGAAAAATGGCATGTTTTCTTTCTCCAGATACTGTTTGGCGATCTGTATAAAAACGATGGAGACAATTTCGGCCTTCATTGTTGTGGTTTAAAAGCATACGTTTGTGTATAATTTGCTTTTTATCTCAAATCCTTAACTATCGCTCTCTGTGGGTTTAAGATTCCTTTCTGACCCCTGCTTGCCTCAGAAGTGTCATTATGATTCTGTACCTTCAGCTCCCGAGCTTCACAAAACACTCAGACACCACCTGTCAGTAATTTGCTATATGTTGGCTTAATTTTCACTTTTCTCCTTTTCTTTGAGATAGCTTGGTGACTCACCTTCAGTTATCACTCATCCCAGAGCCTGCGGTTCTACTGGGAAAGCCTTTTCATTACTCTGTAAGTCTCCTATGTGTTTACTGCTGTGAAACAGAAATAGAGACAGAAAGAGAGTATTTTATTATTCTCTGTAATTACTGCCTTTTCTGAAAGCACTCTAAACTCATGGTAAATGGGCCTTCAAAACAGGCATAAATGGTTCCTATTTTGAAGCACAGAGTTCTTGTTTGAGATCAGATCAAGGCCCATGTACATGCAAAGCACAGGTAGCTCTACCATGGAACTACATTTTCATTCTCTTGTTTCCTTTCTGTTACTAACTGAGAGTTACATGCATCAGGCATGTGGCAGAGCATTCACTGATTGATAAAAGAATGTTGATAATGATCAGGTAAGACTTGGAATATAAATCAACCATATCATAATAAGGGAATTATTCTGTTTTTTTTCTAAGTAGTTCCCCATGTTTTTCTTATCTTCTTCATTACAATTAGTATCAGAGTTAAATTTTCTTAAAAGCCAAAAAAAAGATCAGATGTGTTCTAGTCAGTACAGTTAGAGTGTGCAAGAGTATTCAGTAATCAAAACCTTAGTAACTCATAACACAAGGCTCACTTATGTATGTTAGATGTGCATGCAAGTCAGTAGTTCTGTTCTGTATTCCCTCATCTGGGTCCTAAGCTTATGGAACAGCAACCCAATACTGTGTGGCAGCAAAAATGACTCAGTGCTGAGGTAAGTCTCACCAGATATGGGTCACTTGTGGTTATGTGCTTCCATATAGTGGCTCACGTTATCCATTCAGGCACAAGAAGGGGCTTCGAGGGATAGAGCTAGCCTGAGCTCAGAGTATATATTTATTGACTATGAATACTGACTTCACAAGACACTTGTGTGAGTGCTGAACTCAGTGTACATTGGTTGAATCTTAATAAACATAGTTCTTGATACGACTGTGAACAAGTCATTTCACTTGGCTTAGTTTCTGTTTCTATGGAGGTTACAATTATTTTATTTTAGACCTTCACTTGAAATTCTATTAAAGAAGCAATGAATATCAATATCCTCAATTTATTAAGAGTAGTGCAAATATCTAATACTATTTCTTTTCATTTAAATTCATTTTAGTTGTTCTCATTCCCATTCTTCTCTCTCTCTACTCACTCCTCCTGAAATGTTTCTTCTTTTCATCAAGGCCCACTCCCCATGATTCCTGCCTTTTTTGTGTCCAGCCCACTGAGTTTAATTAGAGTTGCTTGCATTGGTGTAGATGTCAGAGAATTTTTAATAGACAAAAGGCAGCTAATTTTAAGTGGATGCCAGATTTCTGATAAATTTATTTCTTATGTAATCATAATAATTTCAATTTATATAAATAGATGCAATTTATATATTTGTAAAAAAATTAACATCACATGTTAGGAAAAAAGCAGTTACTTAAAAAAAAACTTTATTCATTTTATGTATATGAGTGTTTTGCTTGCATGCATATCTGTGTAAATCATGCATGCTTGATGCCCATGGAGGTCAGGAGAGGTCTTTGGATCTATTGGAACCAAATGTTGATGACAAAAAGACAGTCCCATCATTTTATTCTGAACATCCTCTAGGTAAACATGGCATAACAGATTTCAAATTTTATTAGTCATTTAATGTGGATGCTTTTATCACACTAAAAGCAAAACTGAAGAGAGTAATGGGAACAATGAACATTAATGATCGCTACTGTATTTCCCTGTGCATTGTCAGTCATGTTATGCTCTAAGAATTATAAAGAATAAATTATAGATGTGATTATGTGATTAGATCTTAATTCTTTCCCTCTGGAATTGAGAGCCATGGGATGTGAGACTATTTCTTCATTGCAGAGATATGACTTTCATGCTGATATAGCCAATCTACACTGTGGTGTTTCTAGTAAGGAAGGGTGGATGCAACCCTGAGGGATGAACCTGAAGGTAGTCTTTGAGTCTTATTGCAATCTTATCCCCATATGGGCCTTCATCTCACATTTATAGTGTCAATCACAATCAATTGTGTGGCTTTGTCTTTTGCAGTGTTTTCAGCATCCTAGAACTGGATATGACTGTAAGCATGTGCTTACTCTACTCTATCCCAAGCCGTGTGATACAGGATTGAGTAGTTCTCTAGGAATTAGATTACATATATTCCAAATACAATGTTAGCTGTTTGTACTAAAATTATTCAAATTGAAAGATTCTTCTGAGCTTTACATGAGTATCATATATATTTATAATTAATTAAAAGAAATTAAAACCAATGTACACAGACTTCAGTAAAGTCTATGACTAAAATATATGTGTACCCATAGTCATATACATCGGTACAAAGATAAGTATAAAATATATGTGTACCCATATCCACCGTTAGTTTTCTGCAGGTGTAATAAAACTTCTGGGGTGAATATATTTAAAGGATGAACGGCTTATGCTGCCTTACAATTTCATCAGTGTTGGTGTGTATTTGACCAACACCTGAAAAGGTGCAGAACATCATGGATGGAAGAACACGTCAGAAAAAACATTGCTGAACCTACAGCAGCTGGGAACCAAAGAGAAGAGAGGCAAGGGGCAGGGCCTAATACTTCCTTGCTGAGCATACACTCAGAACCTAATTTTGTCTATTATCTGTCACTCACAATGGGTTTCACTGCCTCCATGCCATAGCTAGACCACAATTGGGCTTTAGAAGAGAAAATGGCATCTCTGTGAATCTATCATCATTGGTAACAGTGATCTCATGATGAGAAAATTAGCTGGAACTGTGAATATACAGACATGTGTTAAATCCTAATGAGACATTGCCTTTGACATGAGATTCACCACTTTTGTATTTTTTTCTAACAAAATTGGTCTTAAACAGGCATGATCTCCGAAGAAAATTTTTTCTAATACACTATACCTATCAGAGGAATGGAATTAGGGCTGAAACATGCCAGGCCAGGATCAGATAGAAACCTATCATCTCTAATGCATGAAACTCCTGAAACTGTTTCTCTTTCAAAGATTGGTGATCTTTATTTGCATCTGCCTAATTTTTTTCAGGTCAAGATTTGAATGAATACAAACACACACACACACACACACACACACACACACACACACACATACACACACACACACACACACTCACACACACACACACAGACAAAGACAAAGACACACACAGAGACCGAAAGAGATACACAGACACACACACACAGAGACACAGAAACACACACATACACTACCACAACCACCACCACCACCACTTCTACCACCACCACCTCCTGGAGCAGTAGCAACTCTCTGTAGCTAAGAATGAAGAAAATATGGTCCCCAGTTTCCTCCCTTGCAAAGAATGACTGCTTACATTACCTCACAGTTGAGTTCAAAGATCTTCTACCCTTTGTTTCACTATGTCCTATAAGCTGTTAGACTCTCACAGTCATAGATAAGAAGAAACTACAGTCCCCATTTCTAGATTAGCAAAACTATAAAAGATTTACATTCCGTTACCAGTTAATTTCCTATTTTATTTTCAAGTGCAAGGAAACTACAGTGAATGAATAAACAGACCTGAGTACCTAAAATGAGAGAGGGGGGGAAGGCTAGAGAGAAAGAGAGGGAGGAGAGGAGAGGAGAGGAGAGGAGAGGAGAGGAGAGGAGAGGAGAGGAGAGGAGAGGAGAGGAGAGGAGAGGAGGAGGGGAGGGGAGGGGAAGGGAAGGGAGGGGAGGGGAGGGGAGAGAAGGGAGGGGAGGGGAGGGGAGGGGAGAGAAGGGAGAGGAGAGGAGAGGAGAGGAGAGGAGAGGAGAGGAGAGGAGAGGAGAAGACAAAGAAAAAGGGAAGAGGAGAGAGATGTGAGAGAAGTGAGAGGTAAAGGAACAAAGGAGTGAGAGAGTAAGAGAGTGAGTTGGGGGCTGAGCACCCCTTTTATGGTCTTCACTGTTGCTAGGTAACTGGGGAGGAGTTTAGCCTGAAGGTCAGAAGCTTGAGACATTGTCTACTTGACTACTGACCATTCTTCTTTTGTAGGGGCTGTGGGATGTGGTGTCTTAGGCAGGAGCCAGAGTTCCAGGAGCATGAGGGAACGCCTACCGTGTCATGTAGGTGAATTATGATCATCTAGGTTAAGATCTCAGCTTAACTGGAGACCAGTCTGCAATTCCTCACAAGTTTACCTTGGGCAAAAAAAAAAAAAAAAAAATTCCCATTTTTCTTGTGCCTATATAAAGATGTTTCTCTTTTCCTCTATTGTTTACATGTTTGATGTTTAAAATTCCTGCTGACTGTGGGAAGATGTCCAGTCTGTTCTTGTCCACTTTGGCATCACTGACCCTGAGAATGCTCTCAGGTTTCCAAAGGTGAGCAAATCAAATGGATAGTTCTGAAAGACAAGGAACACACATTACAATGTCTCCTCCTCGGGCTGGGTGGGAGCTTCAGTAAAGAGTAACTCTTTTTCTCAATTCTGCCTTCCACAAAGTTCCAGCATGCATTCATCTTACAAGAAAACTGTGTCTCCTAATTAAGGTGATTTTCAAAGTACTGCATTCATACACCATAAAAAAAATCAAGACTAGAATGCCCAGGAGATGTCTCAGCAGGTGAAGATCCTTGGCAGCAAGCAAGCCTAACAAACCTTTGTTTGATCCCCGGAACTCATGGTGGTGGAAAGAGAGATCTGACTCCTGCAAGTTATTTTCTAACATCCACAGGCCTGCTATGGGTCTTCCATACCTGCCCACCCCTACTAAATAAACATAAAATAAATTAATTAAACATTAAAAATACAGAAACACATAGAAGTAGGTAATGCCAGCAATAGCTCCTTGCCCTACATATGCCTGGTGTTTATTGTACTTTTTTTTTTAACCCTTTTTTGATTTTTTGAGGTAGGGTTTTTCTGTGTTGTCCTAGAACTTGCTGTGTAAACCAGTTTAGCCTCAAACTCAGAAATCCACAGGTCTCTGTGTTCCAAGTGATAGGATTAAAGTGTGGTGCAACCCCATGCCCACAATTGTAAATATTTCAAAATATTTTTGTTATGTTTCATTTTTTTCAGTCTCAAAGTCATGTGAGTAACATTATTCTGTCTAGTTGCAAACTTACCAACTTTATTCAATATATATTTGTTGTCTACCTAAAAGCTGGAGAAAAAACTCAAAAGTATTAGATTTACCCCACTTTTCTATAATTAATATATAAGATAGTGTTCTTAAAATTTAATTGTTACATGCAAATTATACTATTTGCTTGACATCAGGAATGTATTATTTTGCTCAACATTTCAACAAGTACTTCCACAACTGTAATGTTAAAGGGAATATGCGTAATTGTGGCTCTCTCTCCATGTTTCATCCGATCCATCTTTATTTTCTTGACATGAATTTTCCATGTCAATTTTTTTTTGTCAAAAAGTTGTCTGAATTTTATGCTCATCAAAAGCTAGTTGATTTTTATGCAAAAGAAAAGTAGTGTAAGAAAAGAAAAATAAGATGGCCTAGTAGGCCATCACTGGAAAGAGACGCCCATTGGACTTGCAAACTTTATATGCCCCAGTACAGGGGAAGGCCAGGGCCAAAAAGGAGGAGTGGGTGGGTAGGGGAGTGGGGGGGGGGTGTTATGGGGGACTTTTGGGGATAGCATTGGAAATGTAAATGAGGAAAATACCTAATTAAAAAGAAAAGAAAAAAAAGAAAAGAAAAATAACATAAAATGTAAGGTTTTATATACGTGTATGATAGGTTAAATTAAAACCTTTCTGTCCATGAAATTTTTTCAATTTATTTGGTAGAAATGTTTAATGTACCCTGAAGGTGAGAAAACACTGGAGAAGTAGCCAGAAAAAAAAATACAAAAGTGCAATAACAGAAAAATAAAATAATTGAATAAGAATCAAATCCGACCAAAACAAAACAAAACAAAACAAAAAAACAAAAAACAAAAAACAAAAAACAAAAACCCACAACTAGATAAACCTCAGAAAAAAAGTGAGAGTGTTTTGACAGGAATGATGCACAGAGGTTAAAATGACAACAGAGAAAGTTGCTTCTGTAAACTTAGCTTCATCACCTACCTACACTAAATCCATGAATAGGAAACTATTTCTTAAATGAAATGGAGCCACACTATTAATATTAACTCATACAGTAAAGGAGGGCTCTACATAGAGCGGTACCACCAAAACTTCATCTTATTGGTGGACCTGAATGATGTCAGCACTGTTATTTTATTAATGTTCTGGGATTCCTTGTTCTTTGGTTAAGCACATTCTCTATTTGTCCATGAAAAGAGATGTCCATCCATTCCCATCTGTGAACATGGCCACACTTCCATGACAGTCTATCCTCGAAGGGCACCTGTTCGGCAGGCTCTGTGAAATTTCAGTTTTCTCCATTATGCATTTATTTCTTTATTTTTATTTCAGACAATATTCAGACCTTTTGAAAAACCAAAAGGTAACAAATGCAAGCATACTTTCAAAACATCCTCAAAATGTTGAGTGCCATGGAAAGGGGCTAGAGAATCTCAAAGATTCTACCAGTCACATAGGTATACTATATGCTTAAGCACAAGCGTTTTTTAACACAATTCTCCCATATAAAGTAAGACAATTTGTGTTACAATATTTCCCATTAGGAAAACTTAGGTTTTTTTTTATTTTATTATTTTGAAAGTTATATAAAATATTACTGGTTGATTAAATGTTCATATTCTAAGAAAGATAATTGAATGTCAAGTCCCTCATGAAAATAATCTTTCACTTGCTGATGGTCCATCTAACCTTAAAGTTCTCCCCTGATTGCTGGATCCCAGACTTACTCCACTCTGCCTCTACTCTCTGACTTATGGGTGCTGTCAGTCAGCCCTTTGTGGGTTATTTAAATTTTTATTGTTTGTTTGTTTGTTTTGGCATTCTGATTTGCGAGTTCTTCCTTGCATCCTTATATGGCAAAACCTTCCTCAGGAAAAATGATGGTGTTGTGCTTCAGATATATTAGAAATTTAACAAATGTTTACGCTTATTGGAGATGATGAAAATCTTGAAGGAAAATCAATATTCTCTTGTGTAGATTATCATAAGAAATCAGCACAAGAATGTATCAGACAAAGATCCAGTCAGTCTGCCAAGTGATGTGTTCAGGCATACATTATGCTGATTCTAAAGTGCATTTTAACTCTCTATCATTTTGGCAGTGGGTAAGCAGAGCTCCAGCTTCATATGAAAGACAATATTTTAATATTACCATCAAGAAAATATTTGTTTTTATATTTGCATATAGCTTTCTGTTTCTACCATTTCTAGCAGATCTCAACACTGATCATATTATCTTCTTCACCCTAGCTCACAGGGACCATAATAACTTTTGACTCAGGAGTCAGGAGGTTAACTCTTTATTTTACACACTCGCACACAAAAGAATTATCACAAAACATCAGCAACACATAACCAAAGCTAAAACTCTTTCCACTACAATTATAAAATGACTTCTAGTAGAACAGCCTAGGACAGGTGATGAACTGGCGTCTGGATCTGCCAATTAAAATAATTTTAGAATGTGCCTTATCTGGCCTTTCCAGCTACTCTTGATAACTTCTGACTAAGTTTTACTCAACAGAAGTAATAAAAAAAAAACTCCCAAGTTTTGTGTCATATTTTAAGAAGGGCATGATTTCTTTTCTCTTTGAAATAATGCATATAAAATATCACATAGAAAACTTGAGAAGATAGCTTCTGTAGGCATGAAGAACCTAAACAGCTGCTACCTACACTATCAAACACTGATGTCCACATTTATTGCACAAAAACCAGGCTCTTTTCCAATATGAGTTTGTTTTATATAAGTGCACTTCGCTAACAGATGTCCTAAATAGTAAGCCTTCCAAATACGTTTCAGGTGTTGTGTGAGGGCTCCATACAAATAGAAGCCTGGATCTCTTCAGTAGCTACCCATACAAGTTGCCAGCTAGTTCTAGCCCAACATTTTAAAAAGAGTCCAGATGATTCACATATGCATCACAGTTTGTAAGCTCAAACAGCTATGATCATATTCCTCAGTTTGCCTGCCCTCCTTTCCTATCTGGAACTGATTTCAGTTCCTTATGAACAGTGTACGATGAAGCAGTGGAAGGAGGGTACAATGGACACCCATTAAACATATACGCTGCTGACATAACAGACCTAGACATTTTAAAAAGACACTCTTGTCTATCTATGGACTATTAAAACTATGGAGACCAAAGAAATAGGAATTGCTCTGAGAATGTCATGCAAAGGGAAGGCAAAGATTTCTCCCAGAGGGAGAGCTTTTCTCTTGAAATGAGGTTTCATACAACCCTAGCAACTTGTCCAGACCACCTTATAGGATGAGACTTTAGTCCAGACAATCTTGGGTCACAGGTGGAGCAGGCCTCACATTGACTCCTTAGATGTTCATATCCTTGGCACTCTATTTAAACTTTGATCTCCCTTCAGAACCCTGAAGATGGGTTCTTCTAGTGGAGAGTTCACTAGATGTCTTTGTCCTCTTGCCAATATGACATTGAATGAATCATCTTTCTCTGGTTTTCACTATTAATTTGGCCCTTTTAATTGAGGACAGATGGCTAGAGATGGCTGAGGGCACAGGCTGTGACCTTCAAGTTTGTTAATACTCATACTCCAATGTAAAGAGAACTCAGCATTCAAGTGACCAGGCAACACAGCTTCACTTTAGATCCTGAGACGTGTCTTAAGGATATTTGTGCTTGAACTCTGATTTCTGTTCAGATAAATCCTATTTCTCTTAGAAACTCATGATCCGTATAAAATGGCTTTTATAGTGGATTACATCAAAAGAGTGGCCCCTAAGGGAGTACACTATTCTTAGCCTGGACCTTCAAGTTGCTCAGTATCAGCTCAGAGCATTCCTAAGAGGGCTCCTTTAATACTCCCTGAGGGTGCTTCATGTCTATCAAATACTCTCAAGATCAAGAGTTAATGTCAATCAAAAAATAATTCAGTCAAGCTTGCCAAATATCTTCTGGAAAAACAGCATCATAGTTATGTTCATATATAGGCAGGCTATGATTCCACTTAATTTATATTGGATAAAGAAATGTCTGCTAGTGTATGCAATGGTGTCAGCATTTGGAAGCTGATTATGGGGTGGATCCCTGGATATGGCAGTCTCTAGATGGTCCATCCTTTCGTCTCAGCTCCAAACTTTGTCTCTGTAACTCCTTCCATGGGTGTTTTGTTCCCAATTCTAAGGAGGGGCATAGTGTCCACACTTCAGTCGTCATTCTTCTTGAGTTTCAGGGCTCCCAATGGAGGAACTAGAGAAAGTACCCAAGGAGCTAAAGGGATCTGCAACCCTGTAGGTGGAACAACATTATGAACTAACTAGTACCCTGGAGCTCTTGACTCTAGCTGCATATGTATCAAAAGATGGCCTAGTCGGCCATCACTGGAAAGAGAGGCCCATTGGACACGCAAACTTTATATGCCCCAGTACAGGGGAACGCCAGGGCCAAAAAAAAATGGGAATGGGTGGGTAGGGAAGTGGGGGGGGGAGGGTATGGGGGACTTTTGGGATAGCATTGGAAATGTATTTGAGGAAAATATGTAATAAAAAATATTAAAAAAAAAGAAATGTCTGTCTTGTTGCTCCTGCTTAGCTAGCTTTCTTATAGAGCTCACGACCACCTGCTTAAGAATAACGCCATCTACAAGTGGCTGGCTCTTCAACATCAATTAAGACAAGCAAAGCAATCCCTCAAACATATATTCACAGAACAATATCTATTACTTATACTTAAAATATTGTGGGTATTGTGAGCCTTGACAACATACTTGCAGCTTACTCTAAATAAAAGATTTAAGAAAACAAATCAGGAAATGCTTTAGCTATATATTAGTGATTTTCTATATTTTCTTACCAAAAACATTTATTTTTGAAGCACAACTTTTTAGGAGATTAGCATTAACTGTTTCTTATTCATCTAGTGTTAACTATTTCTTATTGAGAAAAAAAAGGTTTGACAAATGTTTACTTTGTGTTAAAAAAAAATTTATTGTTTTTCATAGGTTGAAGTGACTCTCATTAGCCATTTGATCCATCTTGGAAAGGCAATAGAGACATTTCCTTTCCTGAAATAAAGAAAGGAAACAGAAGGATTGTGTGCAACATCAAGACCTAAAGGAATTAAGAGAAAATGTTTCTCTTCTAGTCAATTCTTGCTATGTCTTCTAGTACATAATATCTCAAATATTAGATTATAGATTATATTTTATGTATTATATATATATATATATATATATATATATATATATATAAAATAAATCGGAGTTTGGTAAATATATACACACATAAATACACACACACACACACGTGTGTGTGTGTGTGTGTGTGTAATTTCCCTCCTATGCAACTATCAAGACATTCTACATTCTAGTCCATGTAATCATCATAGGAGTGCTGGAGAGATGGCTCAGAGGCTAAGAGTGCTTATTGTTCTTCCAGACCACCCATGTTTCTTCCCCAACACGTTAGATTACCAACAGCTACACTTAACTCCAGCTCCACTGGTTCCAACGTCCTCTTCTGTCCTCCATGGGCATCTGCACAATATGCCATATACTAATACAGATACATACACACGTACACAAATTAAAATAAATAATTTTTAAGAGAAATGTATATTATGAGACCTTCAAGTAGTTGCCTCAAATTATCCCATAGGCCATTATATATCCCTAAGGAGGATAACAAAGTGCACAAAAAGAATAGAAATGCATTTTTACATGACAGCATGTTAGTTTTACAATATTGAGAAAGTAGCACAATTTTAATCCCAGTGCTCAGGATGCAAAGGCAGAGGCAGGCAGATCTTGGTGAGCTTGATGCCAACACAGTCTGAATAGAAAGTCTATGGCTAGCCAGGCCTGCATAGTGAGCCCTTGCCTTAAATTATACAGACAAACAAACAAGCAAAGAAGAATACAAGAGAAAGAAAACAGTAGCACCGAAACTAATTCCATGATTTGGGTGTGCTGTCTTTTGCTAACCAAAATATAGAATAGATATTAAATATTTGGCTGTGTGCCGTAAAAGTCTCTGAAACATAGTCTGACAAATCAAGTCTGTGCCTGGATAGCACTGATAGCTTATTTATCTCAATGTGACTGTAGAGTGCAGACAGCCTGAGTCCAGTTGGTCTACCTTTTAACTTAGTCAATTAAATGTTTATCTAATTTGGCTGGGATAATATGATTGTGTTATGCTTCAGTTAATAAATGCAATCCGGTACCTCATATAAATATATTTTCTTGGGCTTCCTATTGAGCAGTGGCTGAGCTAGAGTTCATTCTGATCTTAATTTTTTTACATATGTTAATAATTCATTAAGACAAAATAGCACATGTAGCTTGAAGTATTTATTTTTTCTGCAATTATTCATCCTTTAATATCTTTGTTTTATGGAAAACTATGGACATATTTAAACAAATTACCATGTATAAATGAAGGAATGTATGATATTTATGCATCTCTGAGATATTCCATACCTTAATAACTGTCTAGTATAGACACCATCCCACATTAAATATATATTTTCATATTTTAAAGAAAGAGATTTTTATTAATGCATACATTTTTTCTGTAAAAGTACATTTTTAGGTTCTGCATTTCAGAATATGAGTGAAACCCACGAGAGATCATATTTAAAACACACCTAGAAGAGAACCACAAATACGATGTATTTTAAAGATGACAAAAAAAAAAAAGGCCAATATAGGATGGAATTGTTTTTCAGCAGTGATCTCTCTCCAAGGAAGATCACGTTAAGCTTTTGTAGAGATAACTCTTTTGGACAAATAAAATGAATAAGGGCTTAATTTCTCGAGCTAAATGTCCTTTTTAACATTACAATACTTCCCCATTAGCTATGTGTGATGTCTGTCTCTGGCTCAGGCTGCTAGTTATGGACATTATGCTGTCTGCTACATCAGAAGTAAAGGTCATGATGCAGTCACAAACATTCATGCTGTTTCACTTCAGAGAACTGAGTTTACTGTTGGTATTCTGATAATAACAATGATTACTAGTAACGAAAACATGGGGCACAATATGCAATCATTAAAATATACACAGAAGTTTTTCATCTTAATTCCTTGCTCTGGATGTTTTTGTTTGTGTGTGTGTGTGTGTGTGTGTGTGTGTGTGTGTGTGTTTGTTTGTTTGTTCTAAACATGCTTACAAGCTAAAAAAAATAAAAATAAAAAACCTACCTCCCAACCAAAGATCTAGATTGGTGGATCAATAAACCATCCAGTTTTCTGTCAATCTGATTCATTCCACAATTTCCAGTTTCCTTGTTAAACAAAAGAGATGCATACATATTTTTCATTTCGTTACATAAGGATACTTGGTTTCACACCATATCCGAGTTCAGCAGGTAAAGGTTTCCTTAATATGTTGTTTACATACTGCCATCACCACACATAACCGTGGTTTTGTTTTGCTTTTGTTTTATTTTGTTGTTTGCCTCGAAGGTGGTAAGTTGGTTCTGGTGTTTATGTAAGTCAAATGTCTCAAAGGCCCTAAGGAACTGCTTAATTAAACAATTACTTAAAGATTTTAGATGTGTGCAAGGCTTGTTTCTGCTGTGTTCACTTTCAAGTTGGTTCTTTTTGTTATGTTCTTTTATCGTCTGTTGACAGGTTTGAATCCAATTCCGTCTTCGTGATGGCACAGTACAATCATCCTTCCATGGCAGAGACAATCAAGTTCGGGTGATATTAGAGTAAAATAACTCTAAAGTAAGATTGCACCCTCTCTGCTGAGTTAAACTCACAAATGTAAGACGCGGCTGCTGTGCCTTTTATAAGCCTCCCAGCGATGCGGAGCATGGTACCTGCAAGCTACAATTTCCAGTGACTGTGCTGTAGCGCTGGCAGATTCTTAAGTCATTTGATAGTCTGTAGTGCTCTGCATGTTATGTGAAGCAGAATGCATTTGTCTCCGACGCTCCCTCAATCACTACAATACCCCAATACCCACGGGGAACCTTTGGCCTCAGCTAAACTTATGCTGTGGGTTTCTTGTGGGCTCACCCCACCCCTCCTTTCTATTGAGCCGAATGGACATGCACGGTATTTTCAGTGCTTAGGCCTTCCATCCTAGAACAGTCACGAAAGAACCAATAAGAAGGGCCTTCCAAACCTTTTATCTAAGAAGACAGGCCTCATAAAGCAGAAGCTGGACAACTGAAATATTCAAAGGGAGGAGAGACAGGTGTGCGGACTGGGGAAACAAGACAGGAACAAGCTGTGCTCCATTGAACTACATGGGCTCATTCTGATTTTGTTTTTTTCCCCACCAGCCTACCAGAAAGGCAAACTGTCTAGGACAGAACAAAGTCTTTGTAATGGTGCTTTTTAAAAATTCCATATGTAAAAGCTGCCTTGCCTTTGTTCTGTGTCTGCTGTGTGAGTGGTAATAACCCACCAAGGCATACATCCTCTTGCCAGAGTTACATGTTAGAGGAATAAAGAGTTAAAAACACCCAGCATGACTGCGGTAAACTGCGAAGAGAACGAACACTGAAAGACAACCTTGTTGCATTTTTGCAGGAACTTTTAGCTCCTGTTTTAGTTGGGGTGAAGGAAAAGAAAATCCTCAAACCTCACCTTTGTCCCTGGGTACTCCCCCATACTGAGTAGGCTTGTTCGCAGCCCGAGGACGGCAGGCTCCAGCGCCCATAGGTGGCGCCCCTCGTCCGTGCTTGCGCATCTCCCGGCTCTCCAGGCGCAGCTCGGAACCCCGCGTGTCTCCCCGGGTCTTTAGAGCCCAGAGACTGCGTTTTAATAAATACGAGTGGTGCCAACGCGCTCCAGCCCCGGGGTTCAGAGCAGCAGACACATAAACCCAGGCAGGAAGAGCCTCTTTAATGTCTGCCAAAAGCTGACATTTCACTAACCGGAGATTTTGGAATCGCAGTTTAAAACCATTAAATTACCGAGGCTTTTCCTCTCTTAAAAAATACTTTTCCTTTTTTTTTTTTTTTTTTTTTTTTTTTTGGTACCCTCTCCTCTTTAAAATTATGAATGTGGCCACTCCGTTCAAGATCAAGACTTGGAGGGAATTTGGAAAAGAAAAAGAATCTGGAAGAAGAAACTCGGCTGGTGCTTCGGAGGGCGCCTAGTTTTAAGAAGGTACCTAAGAGAACTGTCCTAGATGTCTAGGTGAGAGACGGATATCGGGGCTTGGCAAGGTGCTACGGGGAAGTCACAGGGGACTCCACAGGGCTGTGGATTCTAGCACGGAGGGAGCGAGGAGTCCTTAGTTGCCAGCTCCGAGCTGTGCTTTCTGGAGACTGGAGCTGAGGAGGGGACCCAGGGATCCTGTTATTGAGGTTCAGGATAGGTGTACTGACTGGGGAACTATTCCGGACCCGAAGGAGGCAAACTGCGCGCCTTGGTGCGGTGCGGCTCCTGGCTTCGGCGCGGCTCAACCCGAGCGGGTAGCAAGTAGGTTCCAGGCACGGTCGTGCGTGCGCTGAGCAGCGCTCGGTGTGGGGCTCTCTGGGCTCTCGGGGCCGGGGCGTGGTGTGCTTGCGGAGCGGGATCGGACCGAGAGGAGAGGAGGCAGGGCGGGGCGGAGCAGTTATTGGCCAGGCGCTGGGAGAAGGGTCGTGCTCCGAGGTGTCCTCCTCCCGCTAGCTCCCGCCTGCCTCATTTTCTCTAAGCAGAACAACTTCTCCGACATCGGTACTCGCCCGTCATGGACATTCCAGGTAATCCACCCAACCCCTGAGCATCGAGATCCGCTTACTAGTTGCCTTTTTGTAATGCATCACCCGGACCTTGAGTAAGAGGAGAGTCCGTGGCTGAGTGTGTGTGTTTGGGGGCTGGGGGTCTGTTATCCTTCGCGTGAGCGCTGTAGACGGGATATTTATCGAAACACAACTTCTCTTTTCTTAGAAAGAACATTGGAAAGAGTTTGGAGAGTGTGGGCGATGAGGGGCGGGTTCTTTCTTGTTGTGTCCCTGGGTTGGGTGTTGGAATGGCCTCTTTGGCTTAGCCGAAGAAGAGGGGACAGGGTAAAAGTGCAAACCCGTGTTAATTAACAGACAGCTACAGAAGAGGGGAATCGAGGTCCAGAGACTAGAGCCTGCAGATGTGTAAAATCCGGAAATCCTGGTGCTAGAATCAGCTCTTCCTCTTTGCCAGAGAAAGGACTCCAGCAGGCTCTCCTTGGGGGCTCACCCGTGGCTGCGGGGACGTTAGAAGTGGGTGTTAGAATTTCGCTCCTCACCCACTCCTATCCCTCCTTTCCCTGCTTCTGTTCTTTCCTTTTTATTCTTAATCTCCTCCGCCCAAGAAGCTGTCTAGGGTTTGTTTGGGGGGATGGTGGTGTTGGGGGGTGGGCAGATTATTTTTATTCGAACTGGGTTGCTTAAAAATTACTTCCCGGATAGAAGAACGGGATAAAGGGGGAAGAAATGGAAAGGAAGGGTTTCTTTCTGTGGCTATCCAGAAAGCTGTTGAAGAGAAGCTGGCTAAGCATCTTTTTGTTTGTTTGTTTGTTTGTTTTTCCCTTGACTGCATTTAATTCCTCTAGATGTCTTGGGCTGAGTAGGCAGGGAACAGTAGTGACGACAGTCTTAGAGGTTCCCAATCCTGTTTACACCCTTCTACAGAATTGCAGCCAGAATCCCGGGCTCCAGGAGCACATTGTTCAGGTATCTGCTGGGATATGCTGACCAGTGCTCCAGAGCTTTCTCGGATCCATTATTTCTCATCTGGAATGAGGATAGCTCTCGGGAGCCAAGTGGACGGTCATTTGGAAGGGACTGGAGAGTACTAGGCACTTGTTCCCCTTCTACCTGCCTGCCTAAGTGTTGGGTTCTTTGCCCTGACAGGTCCGCAGGTGCCTTCCTTCTGAGAATCATTTGGCCTTGACCATCTGAGGCGAGCACCCAGCCCAGAGAAGGCTACTACTCTAGTCCTGCGCGTTCCTGTGCGCACCCAGGCAGCCCTCCGGCTTCTGCCGGCCTTGACGTTCACAGGGCGCCCCCCAGCCCAGATGCCCGCGCCTGGCCAGGGCCCCAGAGGGCCGCTGCTGAGCATGCCCGGGCGCCGGGGGGCGCTGCGTGAGCCAGCCGACTTTGGCTCCAGCCTGGGGGCGGTGCTGGCCCTGCTGTTGCTGCTGCTGCCCGCCTGCTGCCCCGTAAGGGCTCAGAACGACACGGAGCCCATCGTGCTAGAGGGCAAGTGCCTGGTAGTGTGCGATTCCAGCCCATCGGGGGATGGCGCCGTCACTTCTTCCCTGGGCATTTCTGTGCGCTCAGGCAGTGCCAAGGTGGCCTTCTCCGCTACTCGGAGCACCAACCACGAGCCGTCAGAGATGAGCAACCGTACCATGACCATCTACTTCGACCAGGTCAGCGGCTAAACTGCCCACCCGCGGATGTGAAGGACTGGCCAGGGTATCCGGCTGGCAAGGGCTTCCTACATATTCAGGAGGAGCGCCTGGCTGGTTTTCCCACCTCTCCTTGCCCTTACATTGCTCTTTTTACTACTATGCTTTCCCAGACGCCCCCTTGAACACATTGTAGAGTTTTTGGTTTTAAATACCAGCTTTCCTGGCGCGGATTACTGCGAGCCCTGTAAGGCGCTCCGAGCTTTCTACGGGTCTGGTAAAGCTGAAATATGAAATGCATTTCCCTGAAAGAAACCTAGTGCAGTGCGCTTTCCTTTTTGAGGAGGGCAAGGCTGTGTTTGTGGTAAACAATCTGCAGACATCAGGGGGAGAGGGCTTCCTCTTAAAGATTCTGCACTTAATAGATTCCTCATTCAAAAAGGTGCCTAATAAAGGACAGGACCTTCTTATATTTGGAACCCAGTGACATGAAGATTAAAATAAGTGGGGAATACTGTGGAAAGGGATCAGAAATGTTTCTCTGCGTATGCACCAGAATAAAGTGGCTATATATCTGCTATGGTCAGTAAATGAAACTTACTCCAAGGTGTCCATACAGTATGTCCAAATATAAATGCACAGTATGACTCTGAAAACTTAACAAGACAAAGGCCTGTGATTTAAATGTATTTAAGCCACTTAATTTCCTGCCTATGAGCCCAGCAGCCAAGAATTAGGGAGATGACTATGTAAACGTTTCTCTAGGTGGTGACATTAATGTCACTATGTACTCTCCCCTTGCGGTTCCTATTAGTCTTCAGAAATTGAAAAGGTGTTAGTGATTTTTATACTTTTCTCCAATCAATTAATGCTCGTGCTAATGGGGCATTGTGTAAAATGGAGTCCCGAAACTTCACTAAACATAGGTGGAAGTTCCATTTGGCTTTTCGTCTGTCCAGCAAGCAGCTTCTAAACCCGTTTACAGCCAATGCACACAGTTGATCTCTCTTTAGGTTGTTATATTCATTTAAAAAGTCGTGCTTTTGAAGGTTTAGGGGAGTTGCTCTAAAAACATTTAATTTCATTAATTCCAAATAAGACAGTATGGCATAAGCATATATAGTTCGTGTTCTTTTTTACCCATTTACCCAGTGTCATTGCACTACTGTTATTTTTCAATATGGTTTCCAACACATATTCTCCACAGCCTGTTTAGATACAGTGATTTGTGGAGTTGTCAGGAAAGTTTGGATACATGATCAGTAGTAATAGGAATCTTGTTTTATAGATGAATCAACTTTTTCCCGTTCCTGTTAATTTGTCAGTGAGGGAGACCCTCTGCTCAGGGGCCTGGTTGGGTGTCTTTTCATCTGCAATAAAGCCTTAAATAAACCCATTTTCAGAATTTTAAAATCCACATTAAGAGGAGGAAATGGAGAGAGGAGTGAAAGCTGCTGAAAGGGCATGCAAGGGAGTGCTTCATTCTCCAGTGAAGCACCCTGGGGAGCAGTGGACACAGACATCAGGGGGCCTTTGTCCTCAAAGGTAGAGCAGAGTGTGCTTGCAAGCCTCCTACTCTGGAGGGGGCTGAGTGATGCTCACAGCAAGGTGAAGATGCAGAGTGTTCTCCAAGCCACACTGGCTGATGTTACTGACAGCAATCCACTTTGCCCTGGGAGACAGTGTAGTTCCTCTATACAACTGTGTAAAATTAACAGCCCCAAAGCACTGGAGTTTATTTCCTGATCAGGTAAAAGACAGTCCAGAGTTTTAGTCTAGCTAGCTGTTTATTCTGTAAGCATAAAACACCAGCAGGCCATTTTATTATTTTACAGAGTTGAATTTTTTTTTTTTTCTGGAGGAGAGATGGAAACCGAATGCAGACAAAGTAGTAGATTGGAGACTGTATTTTGAAGAGAAAGGGAGTGAGATGGGGAGCTTGGTACTTCACATCCCTGTGCTTACTCCTCTCTATTTGAGGAAGACCACCTGTAGGGCCACACAATCCTCTGCTGGCAGCTAATGGGGTTACTTTTCTTTCTGGCTGTGGGGATTCCCTTACTTTGGACTAGGAGTGTCCAAGAGACCAGTGCAGTGGTCTTTGTCTGTTCAAGTTTTTTTACATGATTCCCTTCATTCAGCCAACAAAGCAAGCACTGCTTAGCAGGGAATGAATTTTAACAGGGCAGCAGCCAGTGCTCCCTAGCCAAACTCACCATTGAGCACTAATTATGAGGTACCTACTGTGTATCGCCAGAGGTTGAGGCCCACTAGACAGGGAAACCTTAGACAAGGCATTCTTTCCTGGCGCCTAGGGAGTTAATACCACATCTTACCCCTACTCATGTGAAATCTTGGAAGGGCCTGTTCTGCTGTTCCATTATCTTTTCTCTCTGTGTTCCACATGAAGTTTTATGCATTAAACATAGCATCAGGCTGAACTCCCTAGGAGACAGCACCCCAAATGACAACAGCAACAAAACAAAAACAGGATGGATTTACAAGTTGTGTCTTGACTTTACTGTCTCCTATTACATTCTTCACATCCTGCATAATATCATATGAAAACTGCATCTACTTGAATGTATAATTAAAATACACTTCCAGAATCCATATTAATTAGAAGCCATGAGAATACTTTTTTGAATACTTTTCTGCTATTGAACGTTATTTTTATTTTATTCTTTTTTAAAAAAATGATGCTTGATGCTTCTTGTATTGTTTGGGTAAAGCTGTGGACTTGTTGGTTTCTATTCTCAATACCAATAAGTCAACTCCCTTGGTAGTCAATTGAAAGTATGGAAAAAATTCAAGCTGAGAAAGGACATGCTGTATAGGTACCTCAGTATGCTGTTCCCTCTTCTTTTTCAGGTCTTAGTAAACATTGGCAACCACTTTGACCTTGCCTCCAGTATATTTGTAGCACCAAGAAAGGGAATTTATAGCTTCAGCTTCCACGTGGTCAAAGTGTACAACAGACAAACTATCCAGGTGAGTAAGTTTACAAACAGAACCCTTGAATGATTGGTAGACAGGGGGTTGGCCTAAGTCTGCTCTTTCAGGTTCCAAGTGTGTGGGTTCCAAAAGTTAGATGGGGGTGACAACCCTTAGGGGGAGAAGAGAACAGAAGGTGAGGCTGAGGTGGTCTCTAACCTGCTGAGTCTTCTGCCTTATAGGTCAGCTTAATGCAGAATGGCTACCCGGTGATCTCTGCATTTGCCGGAGACCAGGATGTTACCAGGGAAGCAGCCAGCAATGGTGTTCTGCTGCTCATGGAAAGAGAAGACAAAGTTCATCTCAAACTAGAGAGAGGCAACCTCATGGGAGGCTGGAAATACTCCACATTCTCGGGCTTCTTGGTTTTTCCTCTATAGACTCAGAGCCACCAGGATGATGGGAAGGTTTTGATCAGGACCCAGGGATCTGCCCCCTGTAACACCTTGAACTTGTCTGGATAGGATGGCTTGGGCCCACCTCCATCAGATTATTGCTGTAGAAGAATGACTTTCTTCTAAAGCTCCAGTATTTTCTTTGACTATTGACAATTCCTCGGGAACCTGGCCTCTAATTAGTTTAAGAAGACAAGGTCTTAAGGAGAAATGAAATTATCGATTTGAGCAATTTGTACCCGTGATTGTAAAGTCGATATCGGATTTTATTGTTGGAACCATTGGCTTAACTTCTCATGTTTGTACGGTGTATCTTGTCCTGATGACATAGATGCTGCTGACCCTCAGATGGATTGCACGCTTCAGTCAGGGCTTAAAGCAAGAGCCCAGCAGAGGACCACCTAACCAGACAGTCTTTGACCTGTGTTCTGTGTGTGTGTAGCCTTAAGAAAAAGAATGGCTTCATTTTCATTCCGTAGCTTTTCCCTAGGGTCTTGGGGGTCTTGGGAGGGAGCTGGGCATTGGTAACCTGTCGAAAAGTGCTTTATCCTGAGAAGCAAATTTTGCACGATTGGACTGCAGTTTCTGTTTTGTACCGTCTGTGATTTTCTTTTTTCCTCGGGAAGCTTTCCTTTTCTTCCTCAGGTTTCACTCCTCAAACCTACTTAGTTTTCATGCTGGGGGCTCGGAGAGAAAAACAAAACAAAACAAAACAACAAAACTTATGTTCAGTCCTTGTATGAGACCAAACAAAACAGAACAAAATCTGCATACTTTGTTTTGGATAAAGGAAACCAGGAAAAAAAAAAAAAGAAAGCCTATATTTCAAAGTAAGGACAGCAAATAGAACATCCTGCATAACCTGCATAACCTTCCCTGGAGTTCTCTCTCAGTGCAGCTTCAAACTTGCAACGTGGATTTCATTTTTTTTTTTTTTTAATTTATTCTCTGGGATCCCTTAGTAACCTGGCATTGCTCATTGCTCATGAATCCCTTAACAATGGCGGAGCTGACGCGGCCTAATCCTCTCTTTGCTTTTCCTCTGGATATGTCTCAGTAGTGAGTTAGATCTGCCTCTGAGTGGCCACACAATTACAAGATGCTTCAAAGAAACAGGACCAGTGCCTCTTCCTCGAGATCTTCCTTTGATCTGTCAAGGAGAGGGTTGTGTTGACTGATGCTCTGTGGATGAACATCTGGCCAGAAGCCACCTGGACTGGAAATCTCAGCAGTTAAAGGTACTGGCTGCTGTACCCCATGGGTGGTTTTTTCAAACCCTGCTTCTTTTGGCATCTTGTGCAACAGCACTATTAAGTAGCAACTGAGAGACCTGGTGCAGTATTTGTGTGCCAAGGAAACGTCACTAATCCCAAAGCAATCAAAGATGTGACCTCAAACTGGATGTTAATTTGTCCTTTGTGTAACAATGTAACCAAAATATTGATGATAAAACTCATAATTTAAGATTCAGAATAAATGGATTTGATGTCTGTCTTGTTCTGGTCCTTCCTCATCGTCTCTCAAAATGATGGGGAAGTATAGGTCAAGTACCAAGGAACTGGAGATATTAAATTTACATTGTGATCCTTTATAAAAGACACACACACAAATACTGATGCAGCTATAGGTCTCTGGGGGTGTATTGCTCACTTAGGTATATTCAGCTCATACTTACATATTTTTCAAAGAGGAAAATGTTGGAGGAGAGAGAAATGGACAAAACTAAAGTTTAAGAGATGGGTCGTATGCTTTTATCACACATTGTCTTAGACATCTCACAAGCATTATCCCCACAGGTAAGGCAGTCACAAGTATTAGCAAAGACTCAAACTCTTAAGAAGGCTCATGTGTTTCCAACTTGTGTATGGGGATGAACTTCATGGACACAAGGCAAATGTAGGAGAACTGTATCATTCCAAGAGGATTAAAGGCCTCAGCTTTTCTGTCCTTAAATTAAAAAGAAAGTAGTATGGGATTAAAACAATGTTTTCTTGTGAGGAGAGAAAATCAACCAAAAAGCGTTTGGGGGTCCTCTGCCTCCTACTTGGAGCATATTTCTAAGTGTGAACTGTTCATTAATGCTGGGAACATAAACAGGAGGCAGATGGAGTGTGTCCCTTGTGTTTTGTTATTCTTAGATATTTTAATTCTCTTTCCCTCATTTCCTTAACTTCACGCTCAATTTACAATATGTAAGAAACCTCATTTGAAGACAATGCTACACTGCAGAGATCAGGAGATTTAAGAGCCATTGTTATTAATATTTTCACCCTTTAATAATATATAATGCACATATTTCATTGTATTTATATCTTTATTGTGTACAGGTTGCCACTGGGTAATACTGTCTCATAAATAAGTTATTAAATTGACCAATCTAAATGTATTTTGGGAGTTTATTCTCTATTAGAAAATCAGCTTCCTCCTGATGGTTGTTCTCTTAGCTTTCTTTCTTCTCTGTCAATGTGAATGCCAGAAAGTACATTAGTACACAGCCATCCTGGTAATGTTCTGAGGTTGCTTCACATCTTTTGCCTCATCTGCCTGGTTCATACCCCGATAGAAATTATATAGATTTATTACTTGCTTGATAAATAAAACTAAGCTAAATCAAATTATATTGAATATCAGAAGAGTTACAAAGTACACCAAGTAAAACAAGATCTTTGCTGAAAATTTCTTTGGCTTGTGATATCCTTGAGAAATATGACACTCCTGGATAGCCCATAGGAAACATGTATCAGATAAAAAAAAATGTGCTTTTTGTTTCTTTGTTAGTTTTTGTATTAAGAAGAATGGCCTAATATTTCTGAACTGAGCTCAACATACCTGACTGCTAGCCTCAGTGTTTGTATCTGCAGTCAATCAATATCAGACTCGAAATAGTCAGTCTACCCCATGAGGCTGTTGAAAGGACCTCTCAGAAGTGTTTGCAGAGTTAACAGGAGTTCAGAATAATAGGCAGGATTTTTACAATTGAGAGTGTGCTTTCAAAAAAGCAGATATTTAAATGTGCAGTTGTAAAGATAACTTAAATATCTAACAGAAAAGTGATTGTGCATGAAAATATATTTCAAAACTCTCAAAAGATATACTCAAGCTATGTTGACATTCCTGTAAATATAATTTTGAGGGATATAATAATATAAAAATCCATATATTTTAATTTAATTGCATTTTCACGTATGGTATTTGTCTGTCCCTTACAGTTCATGCTCTCCCTCCTCTTCCAGTGTGTACTGCCAAATCTTATGAAAATATATACTGATGATAGCCTTTAGACAAGCAACATTTGTTATGTTGTACTTTTGTTATGTTTTCATGTGTAACCGAGATAATCTACATTTTTATAGTATGTGCTTTCTGTATCTGGTCATATTAAGGCTGATGAAGGAAAAAAAGCTATTAAATAACAACATGAAAACTCATAGAACCTGTATAGGGGTTTTATAGGTTTATTTACTTGCTTGAAAAAGAAACAGCGAATCAAATCTTATTGAGTTTAGAAAAACTTTAAAGTATATAAAACAAAACAAGACCATTGCTGAAATTGGAGTGATCAGTCACATTTTCATAATAACCAAGAAACTACATTGGCCACCTACTCAGAAAGTGTTATGTATCACAAATACTGTTAAGTTTGAACACTGTGACATATACACTTGATACTTTAGTTTTGATATAATAAAAATATATGGATTAGCTAGATTTTCCAGGGATCTGGAAATATGGAAGAGAAACATTGACCTTCTGCAAGAAAAACAAAAACAGGGTTGTTACATTATGCTTCCTCTGTAGCAAAAAGAGCAAAGACCTTTTTATCAATTGTTCAGCTATATTTTCCACTTGCTGTTAATAAAAATCGTTAATATGTGTTTACATTTCCACAACATAAATATAGAAACATGTTGCACTGGGTGATTCTAAATGATGATCTGTGCACTGTGTGAGTGTGCTTCTAAGATGTGTCAGGATAGAAAGTACAGAACCGAAATGAGTTTTCTTGAATTTAATAACTTGACATTTAGTGAGCTGATGAGCCATACACATTAATTAAGACTGTCTATTAGCCGAGCATTTTAGACATTTTTGTAGACAAAATTTTACCAAAAATTATGCTTACTGCTTTGTTGTTGGAGACTATTAAAAAACATAAAACACACACACATATTCATTAAATTCTGCTTTATATTACAGGTATTCTTGATGTAAGAGTCCACAGCACTTCTTCACAAAGCATAAAAGCAATGTAATAGGATTTACAAGAGTTTGAGAGAAAAAAATTAAACCATCTTGTCATGTCTTAAGTTCTATATAGTAGTATTATATCAAAATATGGATTGTCGGAAAATTAAATCTCTTTACACTTCCAAACTCAATAGGATTGCTTGTGAATTTTAAGGATGAAAGCCACATGACTTTGCCTTCTGCAGATAACAGGAGTTAAGTTCTATCTTTCTAGATGCATTGTGGTGTGTCTCTCCATCTCTGTGATCATTTAGGTGTCTGCAGGCTCATATATCATCATCTTCATTTGCTTGCCCACAGACACTCAGTGTGTAGTGGAAATGATCTAATTGACAACTTAATTCAGAAAAGAAATATTCATTCCCTGCTTTTAATGCCTACCACAGGACTCCCCAGGGTTCTAGAGCTGCGTTGAATTCCAGCTAGTCTAACAAATGGAAGCTCTTTGTTAATGAGCCAGGACAATCTTGAAGCCATGCCTTAGTCTTTATGACTGTTCCATTCCATGCTTCAGAACTGCTTATTATCATGTTTGATTTAATGTCAGGTTCAAGGAGACCCTGAATTAGAAGACCTTGCCAAGCCTTTGGAATGTTGAGCTACTATTCTGATCTTCTTAACTGCCTTGTGTTTATTTAAAAATATTTATACCAATTTCTTTGGCTGCCAGAGTGCCCTGGAATATAGGATGTCCTTTAAATTCTTTATGCTATGCCTAAGATATAAGCATCTATTGTGATTTCAGATACATATTTATTATGAAATATACTGATAGATATAATAAAATTATTGTAATTATAAGTTAATTAAATGAAAGTTAGCAAACCCTTACTTTTAAAATACCCTTCACTACAGTAGTTTTATAAGGATCTTAAATATCCCTGTGAGGTTCGTATCATCTATGAATCGTTTATCTTTAAAATTTTAATTTATTTTTCACTGTCTACAACTGTTAGTTCATAAGTACCTCCCTTCCAAAAAGACATTAGGTCATGGAAATATGGTGATGTCATTTCTTTGTTTTCCTATGACCATATCAAGACATCGTGATAAACCTTTTGTTTTGGAACCATAAACTTCAATGCCGAGAATAATTATATTATTTATGGAAACGATCTGGTCTTAAGGGAATAGGGTACAGATATTTACTTTTTAATCCCACAACATGTACCAACGATTTCTTCAGTGTTAGAAAGTGTGCTGACAGGTGATAGAAGGAGAATAGGCACCCACTTAGTGAGGACTACAGATTATACCATCAGAGTGGAGAAGTTAAAGCCATTTTTACAGAAATAAATGATGCAATCTAGGTTTTTACTTATGAACAGGAAAATATTACATAGACAATGCCTTTTGTGAAGATCATCCCGTGGCTCTAATCGCCCCCTGCTACAAACTCCTAGATTGGCTCTTCACCACATGGTGGGTAACATGGGGACTGGACAGACGTACAACAGAACAGGGCTCATTCAATGATCCTGACAGCATAAGAGTTAGTGCAGGAAGTACAGGAAACTTCTATCACTTGACCACAAGAAAATAAAACTTTAAGAGGTACTTAATGCCCTGTTATTTCTTCTTGTCATCTAGTTTTGGGTAAAACAAGAAACTCATGATAAAGCTTGTCAAGTCCTTTGAAGTAGATATTCAGCCAGGTGCCAATGAGGCGTAATTTGAAGTTAGTCTTAATCAGAACCGAACTGAAGAAGTTCTAATTTCCAATGCCCTTTATAAGATAGTTTAACCAATAAATATGTTTTTAAGGTTTATGCTGTTTAAGAACTTCACACATATATGTAATGTGTTTTGATCAAGTCTACCTCCATTCCCTCCCTTCTACATCTCCTATACTCCTTACCACATTATGCTCCCAACTTAATGCTGCTTCTAATCACACTGAGTCCATTTAGTTTTGCTTATTTGTACATAGGAGGTCATTTTAAGGCGTGTTGCACAAGATGGGACTCATGCCTGATACCATTAATGAGACCAAAAATCTGGGCTGCCTAGGTCCTGGGACACACAGCAGAACTTAATACTGTTATTTTGCTAATTGGACACAGTAATAACTTCCTGCAAGCTATCTTTATAGCCATAGTCTAATGTCTCTCAATTCTAATCAGAGTAGCTTCTTTAGAAGTAAGTGGTGATTAATACACAGACCTACACTGGTTAGCGTGCAGGGAAACTGTGCTGTTCTCGGCTCCTAAAGTCTATTTTTAAGATGAAAGATAAAGGAAATATGAGGCCAAGGACATTTATCAAAGCACGAACTCAGTGTTTAATTGTGTGTGTTGATGCACACATAGGTATGTGCATTTGAATATGTAGGCATGGACAGCTTTATAACAGTGCTTACCCACTGTTACAGTGTTTTCTCTGACTTCGAGCTCTATCTTTGATAGTTGAAATTGATGGTCCAGGTGCATTAACACATGTACTTAGATTCACATCTACTGGGTTTATCTCAATTATTCGGCTCATGTTTTCACATTTTACTTCTTGTATTCAGTCTGAGGAAAGTATTTCACCAGAAGGTAGAAATTACATCTGGTCTCCCTGACAGACAGAGATTGAGAACTGTTGAGAATAATTAGGCCATCTGGTGCTGTAAATCCAATACAGAGTTATGATCAGTGGATCCCGGCCTAAGCTGCTCTCCATCCCTTGCATCCAAATTACATTGCCACGTAAGAATGACAAGGGGCTGGTTTTAAAGAGAAATTGCCACATCTTCCCCCTCATTAGCAGTCAAAAGGCATCGATTCATTAAACTGAGATAATTAAGGGAGACTTATTCTCCCTAAAGGCCCATTACTTTTTATCATTTTTAACATCTCAAAATATGTCCCGATACACAGTGGGTGTCACGCAATTTTCACTTATGATTCTTACCAATTGCTGAGTATATTAATTAGTATAAATCATTACAAAAGTATTTTTTCCTCTATCTTAGTGGACAATTGAAATGATCTCAGATTTACTTTGTTATATATTCTTTCTGAAACATTTGTTTCAAGTAAAAACAACAACAAAAAAAGTAAAACATAATACAAAAGGCATACAAGCCAAAAAAAAAAAAAAAAAAAAAAAAAAACAAAACCAGAAAAACCTCCCCAATAGATGGTGCTGCTGCTGTGATTTAAGTCCTGGGATAATTAGTATGCAAAACGCTTCATAGACAGACTTCTGGGAATTCCCTTATGGTGAGATATAGAAGAAAGAAAAGTGACTTTATTTCAACTCAATTCACATTGACATAATCGTCCTTTTTTTTTTTAACTTCAGAAATTCCTTATAGTGTTTTGTGGTCCAGACAGGTTAGAGTTTTGTCTGTTAGTCCTATTTCAAATGTCTGATATATATATAAATAAAGCAAATTAACTGTTGCAGGAGGTGTGTTAAATGGTTCTCCAAGCTACTCATTTAGTATGTTTGTGTCTCTCAGTTAAAGCTGTAACCTGTAACCAGTTTCTACAGTGGAGACTGTACAGAATTCCTTCTTAATGTATAAGGAAACCCTGACCCCAGTCTCAGGTTCGCAGAATGTTGCTGTCAAGTGCTGATGAAACACACTTAGATAGATACTACACTGAGTCCTGTGCAATTGTCTTTCTTGAAGTCCTCTCAGAAGCAGAGACGATAAGGCTCAAAAGAACTGATATAGACAAGGCCACACGGTAGATAAATTGTGATCTGAAATTTCAATCCTAGGCCCCTGCTTCAGAGCTCATCTTTAAACTATTTATTCCTTCTCACTCTGAAAGGCACAGAGTAAAAACCACCTTATAAAAATGAGTCTGTGCTACCATCATTAGTCATGTGTTTACATCACAGCTATTTGCACACGCACACACAAAAAATTTTTTCTTTAGAAAGGACAATTTGGTTTTATAAGTAGAAAAATGTGAACATGCTTTATTGGATCTCTACTGGAAATATTACAATGCATACAGCAACAGAAACTTACCAAACTCTGCATATCAAAACCAGAAAGTTTGGCTTCTCACTGTATTTGGGGAAGATGGTAATGCCAATACATTCTCCCTTTAATTCTCTTGCCATAACTCTTTGCAAGGACATACTCACCATGCTCAAAAGAATAAGGCCAAACAGCTCATTTACCCATCAAAACTGTAGGTTTCATAACTAACAAAGATCACTGTTTAGAATTCCAGTGTGAACCCTCATGGTCAAGTGCAAAGAGTGAATAATCTGAGGTTCAGTGGAGCCATCTGCCTCTTTGCAGCAGTTCCTGAAACATCGAGCCTCACCTGTGTCTGGAAGAATAGCTGCCAAAACCAGAAATCAGGGAGTTCCTTGAGAGATTACATACTCTGAAGGACAAGGAACAAAATTAATCCCCCCCCCAAAAAAAACCAATTGAATAATATAAAGAGGATGATTTCAGAGATGACAGCTGGTACCTGGCTATGCTATATCTCAGTTCATTTTTTAGATCAGAGAAAAGATGTTTCAAAGTTAAAGAAAAAAATACAAAATTGTGCCCCCATTGTTCTCCTTAAAACACATTTTTCTTTTTAGTTTCCTGTCAAGTGCATCATCATTATAGCATATTCGTTTACTTAACTAGTGTGGGCATAGATATGGCCTTATATTTAGACTCATATTCAATTTTAATACTAGTCTTTAATGTAACTCTTTTGCAAATGGCTTAAGCACATATATACATGTGTTTCTGCAGATATGCTCATCTGTGGAATGTGTGTATGTGTGTGTGTGTCTGAGAGAGAGAGAGAGAGAGAGAGAGAGAGAGAGAGAGAGAGAGAGAGAGAGAGAGGCAGAGAGAGAGAGAGGGAGAGAGAGAGAGAAATGAAAGAGAGAGAGAGAAATGAAAGAGAGAGGGGATAGATACCTGGTCTCCCTCCTTGCTTCCTTCCAACCTCCATCCCTTCCTCCCAGTCTCTCTTTCTTCATCCTTTCCCCATCTCTAACTTTCTTTCTTTCAGTCAGTCCCCCACCACCAAAACTGTAGCTTGTGTTTGGGTTAGGATGGCTGGTAAGCAAGTCCCAAGATCCTCTGTTGCCTTTGCTTTGCTCCCCAGCAGGGAGATAACAGATTTATTATGAGTTTAATGAGTCTTCTGAGGGTCTCACAACAGATCCTCCAGCAGTTGATTCTCCTGCCGAGTCTTTTTCCCTTCCTTATATGCTTTTTGAAATTTTCTCAATGTACTGTGAGCAAATAAAAGGGGGCATAAGATTGATACCCAAAATGTTAGAGTAATATGTAATCATAATGATTTTTAGACTATTGTTAGAGTAGTTTGCAGTTGGAGAAATGTCTCAGTGATTCAGAATGTTTGCTCTTCTAACAAAGGACTTGAGTTTGGTTCTCAGCATCCACACCAGGACAGTCACAATCACATGTAACACCAGCTTCAGTGGATTTAAGACCCTCATTAGGATACTAGGAACATATATATGCATGTGTGCATGCACACACTTGCACATGAAAGCAAGCTTGTGCAGGTACACATAATTTAAAACATAAAATAAATATTAAAAAAGTGAATAAATTTGATCTCACTGGTTAAGTAACCCATGGGTTAAAAACAGATGGGAATCTGTTTATATATTGAATTCTCTCATTGGCTTCACTTCTGGGTACAAAAAGCATTTTTATCCTTTAGAGTAACTGGAATTAAGGTCCTTATGCCAAAGGTAGAATAGCTCATTACAAGGAATTTTTTTCTATTTATTTATATCATTTCATATATACGTACTCTATTTAAAATAGTTACCTCTTCTTCAAATTTTTCCATCATTCTTGCATTTTCTCAA
The DNA here is from genome assembly GCF_000001635.26 of Mus musculus. NCBI lineage: Eukaryota > Metazoa > Chordata > Mammalia > Rodentia > Muridae > Mus > Mus musculus. The sequence continues at coordinate 86,726,847 of NC_000084.6, forward strand.
ATTCATGACATCTTTTCTTTGATCACTATTGTTTTACACACACACACACACATGAATGAACATATAAATACAACATTTTGAGTACGTAAGTGTTGCTCCTGTGCATATGTCTTTAGATCAGACCACTTGGTATCAGATGACCAATCAGGTAGCTCATTGCCGGAGAAAAATGATTCTGTCTCAGCTGTTATAATTTCTTGTAACTCTTAGCCTCTGGGTGAGATCCTGGATTTCCTCCATCTAGGTTGCTATGTCCACTAGTGTTGCCATTGCTCAATTCTCATGTAGGCACCTGTATTCTTGAGATTTCATAGATGTGGTGACATAATCTTGCAGCAGATATCCTGGTTTTTTTGTTTGTTTGTTTGATTTTTTGGTCCTTAAAATCATTCCTGTCCCTCTTCTTCATTGATCTCAGTGTTTTAGATGTACAGATTTTATTGTAAATGTATCAGTTAGGGTTAGGCACCACATGGTCATTAGTTCACATTATTATTAAGGTTGAGATGAAGTGTTTATATAATGTCCCAAATAAATATTAGCTTGTGCGTTTTGCTACTTTAACATTTTCAGGAAGAACAATGCTGATGTTTTTTCTACAAATTACATAGGATCAATTTGTTCAATTTTAATATTATAAATTTTATCTTATTGATCTGTACAATTATCAGTGTTGTTTCATAAGATTTTCCTTGAAGAACACAGGGCTGTGGTTTTTTGATAGTATTTTGGCATGGTAGAAGTTTATGTGTATGCCAACTCCAGCGGTTTTTATTTTAGTTAGAAAATGTCTAATATTTCACATAACACAGCACTAGGTAATGTGTCTTGTCAGGTTTAAACCACAATGGGGACACTTTGGCTGCAGCACTTGTGTACTCTGAAGACTGACGTCTCAAATATGGAATGTTCCCAGAAACTGCATCATATGCTTGCCAGCGTGGCTTGAACTTCAAAAATGCATCCATAGAAGTTTAAGTAGCTCTTGCTTATTAGAAACAAGTACTAGGAAATACAGCAAATCCTTTTGAGAAAATGATGGTACCTATAAGGATTTAAGTGTGAGTTTGAGTTTAATAGGGAAATATGTGGTAGAAAGACAATCAAAACAGATGGACCCTTAGACTGATAAATTAATGGATGGATGGACAACTGGATGGATGGATGGATAAGTGGGTGGGTGGGTGGGTGGGTGGATGAATGGACAGACTGAGATTTTAGATGTACACTAGTTTGAGGACGATGAAAAGGACTCTTTTTCTGGCATAATTTACCCATGCTTTTCTGGTTATCTTTTCAAATAGGCTTTGACCTCAAACTCACCCAGAGAATCTATAGCTAAAAATTAAAAATCTGTGCAACATTCAGTGAATGATGAGTTCAGATCCTGATCCCTTCCTGTGAGCTGGATGCTTGTCTCCTGAGGCACAATAAGGAAGATTTTGTTCAAGGTTCTGAGTGTACTCTGAAGTTGACCAAGGTCATCAGCTGTGTTTTAGAAGGGATACTCATGGATGGGACCTTTTGGGGCCTTTAATAATATTTACTTATTGAATGTGTATGAATGGTTTTCCTGCATGTGTGTATGTGCACCATGTGTGTGGATGGTGTCCACAGAAGTCAGAGGACTGTATTGGGTCCCTTGAAACGACTATTATTGAAGATGGCAGTGAGCCACATTGTGTGTACTAGGAACTGAACTCAAGTCCTCTGCATGAGAAACATCCTAAATGTTGAGCCATCTTTCCAAACACACTGACCTCTCAGAAGGACATTCCTGGCTTAATTGTGAGGCTTCCACATCAGGACATAATTTAAGATCCCAGGTTGCTTTTGTAAAATAGAGAGGTTGCATTAGAAGCTCTTTTGTATGGTTCATAAGATAATGAGTCTAGGGTACACTTGTAGGCAACATTCTTTACCATCTGATGACAACAGAATCTATCCATGAACTTTTCTACCTGCAACTCTATATCAACTGGTGTTTCTTCTGCTTCCCGTCTTAATTTTTAATATGCTTTATTGCATTTAACTGTATGTGTGTTAGATCTAGTAGAATAGAAAATGGGAAATAGTCTTGAATGCATGGATACAGGAGACAGTTTCCTGAACGGAATACCAATAGCTCAGGCTCTGAGATCAACAATTGATACATGGGACCTCAAGAATCTCATATGCTTCTTTAAGGCAAAGGACATTGTCAATAGCAACCTACAGATTGGGAAAAAATCTTCATCAACCCTACATTCCAACGGAGGGCTGATATCTAAAATATATAAAGAACTCAAGAAGCTAGACTGACAAAAACAACCTAATTAAAAACTAGAGTGCAGAGATAAACAGAGAAGTCTCAACAGAGGCATCTCCAATGGCCAAGAAACACTTAAAGAAATGTTAAACCTCAAGATTTCACCATACAACCATCAGAATGGCTAAGATAAAATATTTAAGCAACAGCTTATGCTGGTGTGGATGTGGAGCACAGGGACTGCACTTCCACTGCTGGTGGGAGTACAAACATGTACAACCACTCTGGAAATCAATGTGATGGTTTCTCAGAAAATTGGAAATAGTTCTACCTGAAGACCCAGATATAGTGTTTCTGGGCATATACCCAAAAGATGCTCCACTATATCACAGGCACACATGCTCTACTGTGTTCATAGGAGCATTGTTCATAATAGCCAGAAACTAAAACCAACCCAGATATCCTTCAACCAAGGAATAGATACAGAAAACGTGGTTCATTGAAATACTATTAAACTATTAAAAAAAAAGACATCGTGAATTTTACAGGCACATGGGTGGGACTATAAAATGTTGTCCTCACTGAGATAACCCAGATCCCAAAGAGCATGCATGGTATGAATTCACTAATAAGTGAATATTGGCCATAAAGAACAGGATACTCATGCTATATACCACAGACCCAAAGAAGGAAGGCCCAAGCAAGAATGCTTAAATCTCACTTAGAAGAGGAAATACAACTGTCACAGGAGGCAGGTAGAAGGGGTCTCCCAACTGGATGAGGGGCCTGTTCCTAAAACTGATGCCTGTCTTTGGAATCCATTCCCCAACAGGACTGCTTTGTCTGGCCTCAGTGGGAGAGGATGTGCACAAACCTGCAGAGACTCGATGTGCCAGGGTGGGAGGATACCCAGGGAGGTGCTCCACCCTCTCAGAGGAGAAGTGGAGGGGGAATGGGAGAGAAAGGACGATGTTAAGGGAGATCAGGATGTAAAGTGAATAAATAAATAAATAAATAAATAAATAAGTAAATAAATAAATAAATAAATATATGTGCATATGCTTGCATGAATATATACATATATATATATATATATATATATATATATATATATATATATATATATATATAATTATGAGGACCATGTCACATAAGAATTATTGTCATGTCTTAACTGAACCTTATTTGAAAATTCTTGGCTTCCTTGGGAAATATAGTATACTCCCTACCTGGCTCCTCAAGATGTCTTTCTTCCCTTCACTGTCCTGTTCCCTCCTATCCTTTTGCCAAGTACTCCTATCCCTCCCTCTTCTTGAATTCATATTTCCTTATTCTTTAAATATTGTTAAACACACACACACACACACACACACACACACACACAGAGAGAGAGAGAGAGAGAGAGAGAGAGAGAGAGAGAGAGAGAGAGAGGAATTAACATATAAAAACAATTCATTAAGTTTATTTTAGTGTTGTTCTTAAGTTTACCTATTTACTAACCATTCATTATTATTTAACTAATAAAGAGTCTCTTTCCTGAGAGAGACTGATTCTTCTTCTCCTGTCAGTTGCTCATACCTGCAGTTCTATCTAGAGATGGGCCCCATAAGATCCCACCCCTATGTATGTAAGCATGTATCAGGCCCTTGAGATTTATCCTATGTGTGAAAGTATGCAAATTGGTACCATCATTGCTTAGGTCTTGTTTGAGCTGCCATACTGTAGGAATTTTATGGGGGTAGCCTCGCCATTACATTTAGAAACAGCAAACTTCTTTATCTTCTAAATCTTTCTGTCCCATTTTCATGATGTTTCCTGAGCTACAATGGATGTTGGGAACTGAACTCATATTCTCTACAAGAGCAGCATGCTCTTTTAGTTGTTGACCCATTTTTCCTGGCTGAAACACCTTTTTTAAAAAATAAATTAACCCCATTTTAAATAGAAAACCAATAAGTTATATCTGAAACACAATTAAAACAACCAAAATTTGAGAATAGTTTTTCACCAACAAGTCTAAAATAACCAAACTGTCAAGAAACTAAGTCCTTCAACAGATACCCAAACCACTGTTTTTCATAGGAACATTAACAACTTTTCTTCTTCTTCTTCTTCTTCTTCTTCTTCTTCTTCTTCTTCTTCTTCTTCTTCTTCTTCTTCTTCTTCTTCTTCTTCTTCTTCTTCTTCTTCTTCTTCTTCTTCTTCTTCTCCTTCTTCTCCTTCTTCTCCTTCTTCTCCTTCTTCTCCTTCTTCTCCTTCTTCTCCTTCTTCTCCTTCTTCTCCTTCTTCTCCTTCTTCTCCTTCTTCTCCTTCTCCTCCTCCTCCTCCTCCTCCTCCTCCTCCTCCTCCTCCTCCTCCTCCTCCTCCTCCTCCTCCTCTTCTTCTTCTTCTTCTTCTTCTTCTTCTTCTTCTTCTTCTTCTTCTTCTTCTTCTTCTTCTTCTTCTTCTTCTTCTTCTTCTTCCTTCTTCTTCTTCTCTCCTCCTCGGCCTCCTCCTTCTTCTTCCTTTTAGATATTTTTTATTAGATGTCTTCTTCATTTACATTTCAAGTGTTATCCACTTTCCTAGTTTCCTCTCTGAAAAATCCCCTATACCCTCCCCCAACTCCTGCTCCCCAACCCACCCACTCCCACTTCCTGGCCCTGGCATTCCCCTATACTAGGGCCTAGAATCTTCTCAAGTCCAAGGCCCTCTCCTCCCACTGATGAATGACTAGGCCATCCTCTGCTACATATGCAGCTAGAGACATGAGCTCTGGGGGTATTGGTTAGTTCCTATTATTGTTTCTCCTATAGGGCTGCAGACCCCTTCAGCTCCTTCATTTTTTTTCTCTAGCTCCTTCATTGGAGACCCTGTGTTCCATCCAATAGATGACTCTGAGCATAAACTTCTGTATTTGACAGGCACTGGCATAGCCTCACAAGAGACAGCTATATCAGGGTCCTGTAAGCATGTTGGTATATGCAACAGTATCTGGGTTTGGTGGTTGTTTATGGGATGTATCCTGAGGTGGAGCAGTCTCTGGATGGTCCTTCCTTCAGGCTCAGCTCTGAACTTTGTCTCTGTAACTCCTTCCATGGGTATTTTGTTCACCCTTCTAAGAAGGAATGAAGTATCCACACTTTGGTCTTTCTTCTTGAGTTTCATGAGTTTTGCAAATTGTATCTTGGGCATTCTAAATTTCTGGGCTAATATCTACTGATCAGTGAGTGCATATCATGTGTGTTCTTTTGTGATTGGGTTACCTCACTCAGGATGACATCCTCCAGATCCATCGATTTGCCTAAGAATTTCATAAATTCATTGTTTTTAAAAGCTGAATAATATTCCATTGTGTAAATGTAATACATTTTCTGTATCCATTCTTCTGTTGAGGGGCAGCTGGGTTCTTTCCAGCATCTGGCTATTATAAAGAAGGCTGCTATAAGCATAGTGGAGCATGTGTCCTTATTACAAGTTGGAACATCTTCTGGGTATATGCCCAGTAGTGGTATTGCTGGCTATTCCGGTAGTACTATGTCCAATTTTCTGAGGAACCACCAAACTGATTTCCAGAGTGGTTGTACCAGCTTACAATCCCACCAGCAATGGAGAAGTGTTCCTCTTTCTCCACATCCTCGCCAGCATCTGCTGTCATCTTAGTTTTTGATTTTAGCCATTCTGACTGGTGTGAGGTGGAATCTCAGGGTTGTTTGGATTTGCATTTCCCTGATGATTATGGATGTTGAACATTTTTTCAGGTGCTTCTCAGCCATTCGGTATTCCTCATTTGAGAATTCTTTGCTTATCTCTGTACCCCATTGTTTAATAGTGTTATTTGATTCTCTGGAATTCAATTTTGAGTTATATATATATATATATATATATATATGTATTATATATATATATTAGATGTTAGTCCCCTATCAGAGATTGGATTGGTAAAGATCTTTTCCCAATCTGTTGGTGGCCTTTTTGTCTTATTGACATTAACTTCTTACTCGAGTCCATGTGGAAAAGCAAAACCTCATTAAGTACAGAGATAGGTCACTGTCAGAGTCTGTTTTTACTTTGGACTTTACAACATCAAAACTTCTTCAGAGAATTTATCCTTGGAAAGGATAGCTCATAAAATGTATTTTTATTAATCGTTTTATTTATTGACAAGTCAAATGTTGCCCCCTCTGAGTACCCCCTTGCAGAGTTCTTCCCCCATTCTCCTGTCCTTTCCCCTCTGAGAGGGTGCCTCCCCGGGATATCCCCCCACAAGGGTAGTTTTCTTGAAATCAAGGTTATACTATGGAATCATAACAAGCTTCTCTGGGGAATCATTTTATATATTTTGAAAATAGGAGTGTCTTTCGATTATTCCTATAGCAGCAAAACTGAAAAAAGTTAAGGAGACCAAACTTTTGTTAGGACTGGTTAAATTTTGCTTATTTCTTCTCTTGTGATGTCAAAATTTTAAAATAAAATCTAAAGATGATGGTGTTATCTGAAAGGTGGAATTGGGGCTTCTGGATTTAATTATCCATTTCATTAACATCATACTTATTAAATCTCTTTTCTCTGTTCTCCAAATTACCCTTTCTCTTTAATAGGGTTTCAGAACAGGAACCTAATGTAATCTGTTGAGCGTTTTGGGACTCTACTTCCTATTTCTTAGTACAAAAGTTGCCCTGTGAATTAACAGAAATCTGGGCTTTAGTAATTATAATTTTAGTTTCCTTTTATTTTATTTTATACAATGTTAGTTAAAATAAAATTGAATCACTTGCTGCCTTCCCTTTCTCTCCACAGCTCATCTTAAGTCCTGTTCTCTTCTACTCCTTCCTCTCTCATATTGAGAGCTCCATCTTCCTTGATTATTTTTGTTACATATATGTATGAATAAATATATAAATACAAACTGCTGCCTCCATTCCACTATGCCCTCTTAATTGCTAAACCATTTCTCAGCTCAAATATTTTTTACTTTTCTGAGAAAATTATTTTAGAAAGTCATACTGTCAATCTGGTTAAACAGGAAGCTAAATATTATTTCAAAATGACAGGATGAAAGGTTCAACCCTTGTAATGGTTCTTATATATTAGCCTGAATAAAGTCTCATCATAGTCATATAGACATGGAGCTGGCCTTGGGGTTGTCCACTAATCTTTGGAAAATCTCAAAGATTTGATACTTTATCTAGGAAAAGGAGTTCATTTGCTATGTTCAACTGTAAGAAAATGTTTAAATTAGAAAGTTCAGCTGTTTTGCGGTCTCTTTGTGTGGTAAATTTTTCTATAAATAGTCTGTTAATTTTGTGACATCCAGAGTTATAACAATACTCTCAATCTATATGATATGCCTGTTAGAGTGCTATTATCACAAGTTGATCTATTATCTCAAACACACACACTGACACACACACACACACACACACCAGAAGGATCTATTGTCATCTCTTTAAACATGGCTACATGATAGATCAGATAGATCAGTGTCATCTGTGAATCATATTGTGTTCATTGGAGTTATTCCTCCAAAGAGGGACTCCGTCTCAGAGACCAGTGAGAAAAGCCGACATGTGCACATGTACTATGACACACACAGGTTTACATTTTATTTTTTAAGAATTTCATACACTAATACACCATGTTTTGTTCGAATCTACTCCCTACTTTCTCCCTTCAGATTCTTCCCATATCCCTCCCCTCTCCACTTCCATTTCCCAACTGTAGGTATTCTGTTTTTACCCACTGAATCAATTAGTGCATCCAGTTTAACTTTGAGACCATGGTGTCTGTTTTATGAGGATTTCTTAAACTCCGATGAGGCTGATTGATCTATAAGGCTGCTTATCAAGGAGCAAACAGAAAAAAAAAATCAAACAAACAAAAAATCAGTTAGCTGTAGGAGATTTGAGTGACCTAAAGAGACATTATCATTCTCTTGGAAAGTGTATGGCTCTTTAAGAGGCTAGATTCTGCACAAAACAAACAAACAAAAATGGAGATCATAGTTCTTGTAACTATGACTCATGATGATAATTGATTACACCTCTCTAAATAGCTACTGAATATCTCAATCACTCCAGGTTTAGAAACTTTTATTTAGCCTTTTTTGTTCATGATAGTATACAGTTCTTTATATACTTCAGTAGGAATCTGTCTTTCTTATAACACACATAATTGGAAAAGCTGGTTACATAATCAAGGCTTTTCCTGGGATGTCAAGCTTGAGAGTGGCATACACAAGATCAGGTACAGTCAGTTTTGTAGATCAAAGGTTGACTTTTTGGAGCCAAAGCTTCCAGAGGCCTCATAGGAACGGTAGTTCGGCTTATGCCGTCTCCAGTCTCAGAATATAAATAGGAAATGTGCTTTCCTGGCAGGGTCTGGAAACCTGGGGTGTTCATTAGTCTTTAAGAAGAAATGAATTCACCCAAATCTGCAAAGGACTTCACAGGAGATCTGCAGGGATTATTAACCTGGCTTGATTTCTGAGCTGTGAGAGTAACTTGGAAGTTCTACAATTATGTATCTCCATTGCTAACATACCATTACTGCATGAGAGGAAAGAGGGAATTGTGTTCTTCAAACACAAAAAGAAAGCTTTTTTGAACAAAGCAAGGCCTGACAAACTTGTGGACATACTCCTTTAGGCCATTTTTCTTTTGAGGTCCTATCTTGGACCCAGTATTCAAATCTGTGTGCTCCTTTCCTGTGATAGCAGGAATTCTGCTAAGTCTGAGAATCTCCTTCTCTTTTAATATCTAATCTACTTAAGAGCCTGATGGAAGTTTCCACCTCTGTTGGAATTTTACTTTTATCTTTATTATTATTATTATTATTATTATTATTATTATTATTATTATCTCTCTGTGGTGTGTGTGTGTATAAAAGTGTACATGTCACATCCCATGTAGTGGTGACCATAGGGCAATTTTGGGAGTTAGTTCTCAACTTTCATGTTGCTGCTGAGGTTCAAACTCAGGCTTTTCAGGTTTGCGCGCACAATAAATAAAGACCTTCAGAGTCATCACATGCACTCCTTGGCTGATTTCTGAGAAAAATCTCTTCAAATCATTTTTAGCAAGAACTGCTCAACCCTGATATTTTCTGTATTTATTTTTCCCCTGATCCCTCAGCTCTACGTTTTAGTCATAAATGTTTAGTTGTCTTTGATGAATTGAGAATTGAACTCCCTCTCTCCCCCTTGTTTTGATATTCTTGACACCTGCTGTAATATCCTTGATTAATGTCTTCCTTGTAACTATAACAGGTGTCAGAATAATTTTTGTTAACTAAATGCATGTTTTAATTCAACATATATTTAGTTAAATATATGTACATAAAATAGGTATATACAGAAAAATGTTTATGTTTCACTATGGAAGTGTAAATATAGACATATGTCTATGTTTGTTTATTTATATTATAGTCACATGTCTGAAAATATTGAATAAGAAAGACTAAGGAAGAATAACACTGAAGGCAATAGAACTGCACCTTCAACTCTAATGATGGAGTCAAACTAATGATTAGCTGAGCTAGGACACGAATGAAGTACATGCCAGTGCACATCTGAGTTATGAGAACTTCCCTCCAAACCTGTCCAATCTCTCCTCAAAGTTCCACATGTTCCTCCCATGTACATATTTTTTTATTTCCCTACAACCAAGGCCATTATTCTGTACACCAACTGTCTGTGAGTTTTATAACACTCCAGGCAGGCACTACAGCCAAAGCAAAACTGAGTCTTGAGTGCTGGATACTGATGGCTTTACTTCTGCTATGGTAGCAATCGGGAACAAGTATTTTTGATACCTTGTTCCATCCATATGCCTAATTTTAATAACTGAATTTCAAATATCAAGCAGGGTTTTTGACTGTGAGTGTAATATGACTCCCGATTCCAGATCCTGTTGCCATGACTCTCCTGCCATGGTAGATTGCACTTTGATCTATGAGCTAAAATAAACTCTTTTCTCTTACATTGCCTTTGTCATCAGAGCATTTTAATCACATCAGATGAAAAAATAAATTAAAATATAATGATTCTAGCAAGACTAGAATTTGGTTAGTTGAATGGGTAGATGAAATTATTCCAATTTTATCCCTGTGACAGCTTGCACACTTCCATGTGCATACAACATGTGTGGACACACTTATTTACATGACCAGACTGTGGGCATGTGACCTTACATCTCAAGCTCATGTGTTCTCAACTGCTGTTAGGGTAGTGATATGTTAAATCTGACATAGCAGAGTACACACATTAGATTATTCCCTCCAGTAGTGTTCAGGCTTCTTCTTCCCCACCAACTTCTTTGTCCTCTAAGTGTTCACTACTCTCTTCAGGTTTCAAGATTTTTTTTTTAACATCAAAGGAAAAGCCTCACAGGATAACAGTTTTCCATGATAAACAGGACAATAAAATTATGTTTGAGACTGGTCAGTTCATCAATGGAATGCAACAAATATGAGATGGCAGAAGTGGAAGAAAAGAAGAGTAGCTGGAAGGTGTTTGCAGATCTTCAAATGGGTGAAGAACTTGAAGGAGGAAGAGAGGAAGAAGGAGGAGGAGGAGAATGAGAAGAAGAAGAAGAAGAAGAAGAAGAAGAAGAAGAAGAAGAAGAAGAAGAAGAAGAAGAAGAAGAAGAAGAAGAGGAGGAGGAGGAGGAGGAGGAGGAGGAGGAGGAGGAGAAAGAGGAAGAGGAAGAGGAAGAGGAAGAGGAAGGAGGAGGAGAAGAAGCATCAGCAAGCCAGCCAGCCTGGGATTAAGAAATGCACTATGAGTTGTTTTGTTTTCATTGGTGTAGCTTATTTTAAATTAATGGCATATACATTATATTAAAAATATTATGTTTGTGTGGTTTATATCATTGTAAATTTATTTCTAAATAAATATATTCTGCAACTAGAAAAAAATAGTTCCTGACTTATAAAATAGACATTAAAAAAAGAAGCATCTCTAATAGATGGGATATCAGTGGACAGTTTGACTCCATGAACAAAGGAGGAATGATTTTAGCTTTGAAATATCACAATCAAATTGAACAAATTTCTTCTGCCAAGGCTGGTTAATTTTAAATCAGTATGTATGGTTACTGACTTTTGTTATTTTGTATTTAACTAAATACTATTTTAGAACCAAACCATAAATCTGAATCTACTACAATGGTAATTTAATTTTCCTTGTCAAATCTAATTTGCTGCTTTACTCCCTGATTTATGTTGCTTATAGTGATCCCAATCTGGAATCCAGGGAGCTATAAAATACCACAAATATACTATATTTCTAGATATCATCCAATACTGTATTTAAAAGGCACATGGTGACTGTAGCTGATTTATTAAAAAGCTTCCTAAATTTGAGTTTAACCACCATGTGTAGTTTATAGTTTTCTTTCATTTTAGTGGGTTTAAATGAAATTTGTTTTGTTGCTTTCTGTGAATTCTGTTACTTTGAAGATAATTGAAAATTACTAATAAAAATGTCTATCATCTCATTAAGGTTTACTGTATCAATCAATATTTAGGTATTTGACCTATGACTGGAAAGATAGCTTAGTGGTCAGAGCATCTGTCACACAAGCACAGCAGCTAGAGTTTAGATCCTGGAAACTACTTAAAAAAAAAATCTGGGTATAGCCATGATTCTGGAATGCCTGATTCTGGGAAGCAGAGACAAGAGAATCCCTAGGGTTTCTTTCTATCAACATGGTTCCAGGTTCACAGTAACTCAATGGAAAAATCCTGTCTCTAATCAATAAGACTTAGAGTGATAGAGCAGGGCTCCTGAATCTTTATCTGATTTCATCATGCACACAGGGAAGAGAATGCATGCCCTTCCAGAGATATACATATGCGACACACCACCACACTACTAACAACAATGACAACAACAACAACAACAGCAACAACACAACAAAACCTACAAAGTGTGACTCAAGGTGTTTGTTACTCAACCATTGTTCTGGGTTCTGCAGCTGGAGAGACTGAAGCAAGAAGATTGGTCACTGCCTATTTCCTGGCTCTCATTCTGTGTTATAATAGATTATGACATCATACTGTGCCAAGAGAGCTAACATCAGAGAATCTCAATACAGTCTGAAAGCTTCTTTCCCTAATTGATTATTGTGGCCAGGTGCTTATGCTGCAAAAGTTTTCCTGTTTGTTCCATAAATCAATTATTTATTATATTTGCAAGTTCAAATATCTCTGAGGTTAAACTTAATTTATGTATTTAATAATGTTTTATGGCCAACTATGCAATGCCAGATTAATACTAAGCACTGAAATACTTATCTTGACAAGTTAATATATATTCCAAGAAGACTTTGCTTATTTACTTATTAATTGGGGTCAAATTCTGGGAATGTGAGGACCCTGATAGTCATAGTTCATTAACGATGTAGTTTGGAAACACTGTTCTAAATATTTTAGAATTATTATGGTACCCATGAAGTGGTAGAAACTTTGTATGAAGAGGATCCCACTGCAGAAGCATATTAAACATCACTTAACTCTATTTCTAGAGAAGCTTTGGTAGAGAAAGGATGTTTAATAGTCATTGAAGCTAAGAGTGAGAGTCTCATGAAGAAGGGTTAGAGTGGAATACTATGAAGGGTGCTGAGTACCAGTGAGGAAGTTAGAAGAAAATCTGTCACTCAAACATCATTTTTTTATTAGATATTTTCTTCATTTACATTTCAAATGTTATCCTGAATGTTCCCTATACCCTACCCCCACCCTGCTCCCCAACCCGCCCATTCTGGCTTCCTGGCCCTGGCATTCCCCTGTACTAGAACATATAATCTTAGCAAGACCAAGGGCCTCTCATCCCACTGATGGCCAACTAGGCCATCTTCTGCTACATATGCAGCTAGAGACACGAGCTCTGGGGTGGGGTGGGGTGGTGGTACTGGTTAGTTCATATTGTTCTTTCTCCTATAGGGATGCAGACCCCTTTAGCTCCTTGGGTACTTTCTCTAGCTCCTTCATTGGGGGCCCTGTGTTCCATCCAATAGATGACTGTGAGCATCCACTTCTCTATTTGCTAGGCACTGGCTTAGCCTCACAAGAGACAGCTATATCAGGGTCCTGCCAGCAAAATTTTGCTGGCATATGCAATAGTGTCTAGGTTTGGTGGTTATTTATGGGATGGATACCTGGGTGGGGCATTTACACAGTGGAGTACTACTCAGCTATTAAAAACAATGAGTTTATGAAATTCTTAGGCAAATGGATGGATCTGGAGGGTATCATCCTGAGTGAGGTAACCCAATCACAAAAGAACACACATGATATGCACTCACTGATAAGTGGATATTAGTCCAGAAACTTAGAATATCCAAGATACAATTTGCAAAACACATGAAACTCAAGATGAAGGAAGACCAAAGTGTGGATACTTCGTTCCTTCTTAGAATGGGGAACAAAATACCCATGGAAGGAGTTACAGAGACAAAGTTCAGAGCTGAGAGGGAAGGAAGGACCCCACCACCATCTTAATCTGTTTTCTGCTCCTACAGCTTAATGAACAGGCTAAAGGTTTTTTAAAGAAAAAACTTCATCTAATTCAAGAGATTCATGTGGTCACATATAGTGAGGCTTTTATGCTGAAGGTAATTTTCTACAGAGTTCCAAGCCACACACAAGAAACAAAGTTAAATTGACTTTGAAGACAGGTCCAGTATTGAAATTACCAATTAACACACTAACCAGTTCACTTATGGTTGCACAACTTTGTTCCTGAGGACAGACCCCTTCATTATATCCCACGTCTCTCACCATAAGCCAAACACAGTTGAGGTTAAATTTTAACACGAGCTTTGGTGGAAATTCTCAAAGCACAACATGCACACACACATACACACACACACACACACACACACACACACACACACACACACACACACACATACACACACACATACACACACACACACACACACACACACACACATGCACACACACAGAGAGAGAGAGAGAGAGAGAGAGAGAGAGAGAGAGAGAGAGAGAGAGAGAGAGAGAGAAATTCTAACTTTGCTCAATAGTCAATTTTTTCCAATTTTATGAATTAAAATTTTATGAATTAGGGGCTAAAGACGTTGCTCAGTGGTTAAGAGATGATATTGCTCTTCCAGAGCATCTAAGCACCCAGAAAGTTCATTGATTGGGTCACAATTGCCTGTATCTTTAGCTCCAAAAGAGTTCATCCCTCTGGTTTCGACAGTTACCTGAACTCACATGCATTTACCTGCCCCCACCAGATATATAATTGAGAGTATTTTTCAAAGATTAATAAATAATAATAATAATAATAATAATAATAATAAAATAAAGAAAGGAAGGTGAGAAAGAATTCTTTTTATTTATTTATTTGTTTATTTTTAATTTTTAAGAAAAATTTAAATTAGGAATTTTCCTCATTTACATTTCCAATGCTATCCCAAAAGTCCCCCATACCCTCCCCCCACTCTCCTACCCACCCACTCCCACATTTTGGCCCTGGTGTTCCCCTGTACTGGGGCATATAAAGTTTGCAAGTCCAATGGGCCTCCAGTGGGTGGCCGACTAGGCCATCTTTTTATACATATGCAGCTAGAGACACGAGCTCTTGGGTACTGGTTAGTTCATAATGTTGTTCCACCTATAGGGTTTCAGATCCCGAGGCTGATTATGGGATGGATCCATGGATATGGCAGTGAGAGAAAGAATTCTTAATGATATTCTGCTACACTCATTCATCAGTGCTTATCCTAATTGTCTTGAGAGAGAGCGAGAGAGAGAGTGAGAGCGCGCGCACGAGAGAGAGAGAGAGAGAGAGAGAGAGAGAGAGAGAGAGAGAGAGAGAGAGAGAGAAAGAGAGAGAGAGAGACCTAAGGAAGCCAGAAACATCCAATCCTTTTGCAGATGCTGTTAGATATGGCTCTGAAACACTGGGTGTGAGTTTTGGGAAGCAAACTCTGGTCCTTTCCAAGCTAGTATGCTTTAATAATGCCAAAGCTATTGAAGGACCCCCGAAGAGAGACCCTTAATCAAGTCTCGGGAATAGCGCGCTCCCAGTGAGACACTGAGACTGAACTTGCTGTAATCACACGAGGAAGTTTATTAACAGCGAGAAGACAAGACAAGAGCTCAAACCAGCATGTTAGGGCTGAGACTCATACACCATGCAGGGGTAGAGGAGTTTGGCCCGACGCTATTTTTCAGCAGGCTTATAAAGGCAAAAACCACAAACCAGGGGGAGGATCAGGGAGGAAATAGGGGAAGTCTGGGGGCAGATGTTTGTTTCAAGGCACCTGGTACATTGAAACATTCTGCAGTTGTTTTTCTCAAAAGTTCCGGGGTAATTAGGCCATCTGGCAGGGAGCCTGGGCCTATGTTCTCAGGGCAGTCAGTATTTTTCTACTCTTCACTATCTCTCCAGCCCCCGATTCTTTTTCTTAAGACCAAATCAGTCCCAAGGTGATTTTGGACTAGTGATACAGGTTACAGGTTTGAACCAACAAACATGCTTTGATTCAGAGCAGATATTAAGATTGAAAACTAAGATGGCAGGAACGGGGGCGGGGTGTTGGTGGTGGCTAGGAGAAGTTGGAGGGAGGAGAAGCTGTGGTTGGGATGCAATGTATGAGAGAAAAATCTGTTCTCAATTTACAAAATACAGAAAAGAATGGAATATCCAGCCATACTAATGTCTAGTTTTTATACATGCAGTTGTTTTTTGCAAAATACCATATTCTTTTTTTTTTTTTTTTTTTCTATTTGATGTACTTTACTGAACACTTGGGCCACTATACTTAGCAACTCTACTAACATACAGACATGTCCCCCTTTCATTGCCTTGCCCTGAATGGTCATTTTCCTATCATATACCTCTTACATGATGTTTTGCTAATAAGGACATCCCTGATCATTGAGCTTTGACTAATTTCCATCCAACTAAGCTTGTGCCACAAGTCTTTTTCCTTTATCAGTCCCCAAACCTCCAAATTTCCTAATGCTGCTTACTCTTAGTGGAGGGGATAATACGAATGGGGTTGCTCCCATTATTCCAGGGCTTGCAGAACTGTCAGCAAGAAACTCAGGCAACCCAAAACTCCATTCATGCAGTAACTAATATGTGGTATTAAAATTATTCCTTTGAGGGTCATTTCTTCTCAAAATAAGAAAATTTTTTCTTAGAGCAACTAATTGTTGTATAGTCTAACAGTTGCTTTTTTTTTTCATAATCCTGCAGATCCATCCCAGAAGGTCAACCTTTTTCATTCAACTGTCAGTAATATAGAAATGACACAGAAATGAGCAGTGTGTTTGCTAGTGTGCAGAAAAGCTCTGAGCATGTGATGGTTAGGACTGATTGTAAATGTGGCATTACCTAGAATCACCAGGGAGTCCAGCCTCCTAGCCTGTCTGAGAAACATTCTAATTTAGGTTAATTAGGTGAGAAGTCTCACCCTGCGGGTGGCATCACCCCACTCTGGGGTCTTAGAATAGTTAAAAAAAGAGGAGAAGGCTAGCTAAGCATGCTTGGCTCTCTGTAGATGCACTGTGACTAGCTACACAATCTCCTGCTGCCAGCAGTTCCCAACATGATGGAAGGCAACCCGAAACTATAGTACTGTGACCCAAAATGAATCCTTTCTTCAATTACCTTTCTGATATTGTGTTATGGTAAAAAGAAAGATAAGTAAAGGCAGATTATAATTACACACACACACACACACACACACACACACACACATGTGGAGTCTATTTCTGCTGTGGATTTTGCCTCAATGTACTGTCTTCAATTAGAACAATTTGTAATTCTTTATAGAAGAAATTTCTTAGGCCAATTTGCAATAGTGACCTCTGTGGGTGGCAAAGGGTGAAGTAACCATTTGTCAACTCCAAAGCCCCTCTAAAAATAACTCCCCCCCTAATCAAACAAATAAACCAAAGCCACATGTTTTAAATATATAAATATCTGAGAATTGTGCAGTATAAATTAGAAAAAAATCAAATAGCTCAGAAATACATACCATGTTGAAAATGTCAACAAATTAATACCTAATATAACTTACTGGATTTTTAATGAGTTCAATGACATTTGGAGTCAGAAGTATAGTCTAGAGTGTAGCAAGGAATGCCTGTCTCAAACAGCAAAGGGTGATCTGTAGGCAGTGATGAGGTTAGGAGTGCAAACATGGCCTCTGTTCATTAGGTGATGTGGTTATTTATTGCTTTACTTAATGTAGAATACTGAACTTCCTTATGGCCCTTTAAATGTTTATATCATTATACTTTTTTATATTTACACCCCAATACTCATGCTTGTCGCCACTCCCCAATCCTTCCTGTTCCCCATCCTGCTTCTTTTACGTAGGAGTCAGATAGATGGATACATAGAAAAACAGACAGGCAAACAGTCAGAAGAATATGTGTCATATATCTTTCTTCCGGTTCCCCTTTTGCAATACCTCTTCCCATTCCCATGTCCATTGTTTTCAGATATGCTGTTCCTGAATTTTCAGATAGTTTTCAATATCTCACTTAGCAACTGAGGATACTTTTAGAATGTGGCAATTCTCAACTGTTTTCTTCTTTATCTTACCTTACTACACAGGAGCAGTGCCCTGATATTTTTAAAATGCATTTAACACTTATGTAGGTAAGTCTTACAACCATGAGGTGTTAATGACTCACCTAATTAGATGATATATCACTAGGACCCTAAGCTATGTTTTTCCAGCAAAGAAACCTATTTTTCTGCACATGACTTTATTTTCCCCTGACATTTGTAGAGAATATGAGCAAATAACTCTCCTAACAAACGTTACAGTTTATTATGTGTTAATGATATGCCATGCACAATGTAATTGCTCTATATATTTTATCTCTAATTATGAGGTATATTGCAGAAGACTAAAGTATAACTTGAAAAATTAAGAGTTTGAGCTAAGTGAGAGACATAAGTGTGTATCCTGTAAACCCTTGATCTGTGTGATCACATTGGTGTTTCTACAGCCACCTGCAAAGCAAAAATCTGCATGGACCTTGAACATGGCACTCAGTACACTTGGTGGGGTACTTACTAGTATCCACTTCATTTTCTCTCAAATTTTGTTCTAATTAATACAGAAAGCAATCAAACACTCTACACCTATATGTACACACTACATAGTCATTCTTATTATTCCTTTAAAAATGTAGATCTGTGGAGCTGGGCGTGGTGCCAAAGGCCTTTAATCCCAGCACTTGGGAGGCAGAGGCAGGTAGATTTCTGAGTTCGAGGCCAACCTGGTCTACAAGAGTGAGTTCCAGGACAGCCAGGGCTACACAGAGAAACACTGTCTCAACACCCCCCCCTCGCAATTGTAGATTTGCACTCTGAATTAATTAAATTGAAGAATTTCATTTATAATAGGAAAGCTAGAATAGTTTCAAATCCAGGGTAAGGCTGACATTAAAATGATTTTATCATATTTTATTTTATGTTGGCTTGAAGTTTAAAAATTCTGGGAAGGATCATTCAGAACAAAAATTGAATGTCTGTTGTATTAAACTGATAGACTTTTTTTTTAAAGTATGCATGAAGTGATTTAAATAAATAAGAAATAGCTGTCACCATTTCTTCTAATACAGTTAGGTCTACTATGTGTGGTCTGTTAATATTGAGGAATGGCATGGAGTAGTTAGAATTTCTTTTTTTTTTAATTATGTATTTTCCACATTTACATTTTCAATGCTATCCCAAAGGTCCCCCATATCCACCCCCCCAATCCCCTACCCACCCACTCCCCCTTTTTGGCCCTGGCATTCCCCTGTACTGGGGCATATAATGTTTGCAAGTCCAATGGGCCTCTCTTTGCAGTGATGGCCGACTAGGCCATCTTTTGATACATATGCAGCTAGAGTCAAGAGCTCCGGGGTACTGGTTAGTTCATAATGTTGTTCCACCTATAGGGTTGCAGATCCCTTTAGCTCCTTGGGTAATTTCTCTAGCTCCTCCATTAGGGGCCGTGTGACCCATCCAATAGCTGACTGTGATCATCCACTTCTGTGTTTGCTAGGCCCCAGCATAGTCTCACAAGAGAGAGCTATAACTGGGTCCTTTCAGCGAATTGAATCGTTGTCTTTTACAGACTCTCCATGAGTTCTAACAATACCTGCAATCATGGATATGGCTGATAACTCTTATGTGGAAAGTGAAGGGAAATCAAACTCCATTTGTCAGCAGAATATTTTTGTGCACTGTGTAGAAGTTATCCTTGTGTTATTCAAATGCTGATTTCTCTACCCTCATGTATTGTTTTGATCAAGACAAACGTTGTAATGCTTAGGCCAAGAATCTCCTGTCTCAACTTGATATGAACAATTGTTCCTCATTCACTCTTTACCTTGCCAATAAAAGCCAACAAGTCAATACAGACCTTTAGACAGACTAAAGTAGGATTTCCCATTCTAGGAGAGGTGAACAAGGAGACATGAAGTGAAAGTGGGAGTCATGAGGAAAGTTAATAAAAACAAAAGAAGAGTACTCAATTAAGAAAGAACCAAAAAATTGCAAATAAGATGAGAATATTATCTGGGAGGAAGCCTGGTTAGTTTTAAGGTTTAGAATAAAGTAATACTTGCTCAGTATTTGGCTCAAGGCAATTTTAATAAATTGTAGTCTCTCTGTGTGGTCATCGGGAATTAGCAAAAAAAAAAAAAAAAAAAAAAAAGAAGTACAGATGGCAGATTAATTCACAGATTTTACATTTATATTAAAAATAATTCATTTTACATCGATTTCTCTGATGGGATCTGATTCTTCCAGGATAGACTCAATCCCAGGAATAACAAGGCTAGAGCATTGTCATACATATTTGAAAGTTGAAAGGGATATCGTCCTGGACTGGAAAACATCTATAAGTCTGAAAGCTGAGACTCCTATAGTTATTTGAGTCTGGTGAGGCTCAATTTACCATCAAGGCCTATGGTGAGAAGCCATTTTTATTAAATTCCCATGAATATCCTGTAACACAGAGGTGTAAGTGTCTCTATTAGATAAACTCTTAGATAAAAAAATCACATTCCCTTGTGTGTCACCTATTTGTATCTTTGTTGCTAACCCCACATGAGGAAACACACGAGGGAAAATAGGCAGTTGTGAGAGGAAGGTACAGGTATGCAGTACATTTCCTGATTAATCTGTTTCTAACCAAGACCTCTTTCTTTGGAAAGTCAAGAGAGTGCCAGTAAAAACTTTAATGGCATAACAGGAGAAATATCTTTGGCTAGACCACTTTCTACCCAGATGTAAAGATCTGATGTCTCATTTCAGCAGTCACGTGTGTGTGTGTGTGTGTGTGTGTGTGTGTGTGTGTGTGTCTGAAATACCAGATCATTGGTCAAGGGAGACATGGAGACATGAGAATGGCTGGGACTTACTGATCAACCAACTTAGACCAAACAAACAAACAAAAGTGAAACATTTGATTTGGTGAAAGAGCATGTCTCAAGGAAGTGGCAGACTTTTTTTCTCAAGAGCACAAAACAAATGATACATGAGGACACAGAGTTCTCCTATAGTCTCTGCACAGTTACACAGTGGTGCACATACCTGCCCAAGCACATGCATTTCTACACACACATACACACACACACACACACACACACACACACACATTGAAAACTTCAAATAATATCCTGATGTATATGAGTACATTGAGTGGTAATATAAAGTCAGAACTGAAGTTTCTTTCATTCGTAAAACCATATACTTTTGTCTTCTGATTGCTGAATATTTCTCAGTACTACCCCTTTTTAATTAAACTTTAGAGAATGATGTGCCTCATGCCTTTAAACAGCATATTCTGATAAAGTTATCTAATTTTATAATTGTTACAAAACTAGGTGACTTCAGACCGCATTTATAAAATTTTAAATCCAATAATAAAATTTACTGACTCAATTATAAATTGCAGTATATATTTTTACTTGAAAAATCTGCTGTGAATTAAATCAAAATATTTATCTTGAAATAACCGCATAAACCACAAAGATCTTCACTAAGAATACTGACTCATAATCAAGTGGTTCTTATTAATTGTGCCCTTCAGAGGATCATCACTGGGAACTTTTTAGCACTTAAATCATAAGTGGAGGTTTTGTTGTTCAGAAAGTTCATTATTAACAGACTCTTTTATTGTGTTTGTATGCTGTGTAAACATTGAAATTTAATCTACCCACTGTTGGTGCTTTTCACTTTAAGTCAGTAATTTGTTTATTTCTTAAATGATCCTCTTTCTGCCACAAGAGAGGGAGCTTAAAACATAGCTTGCCCGGTGCTTTTTGATTTATAAAGCTTCAGTAAAGTGCACTTGTGAAGATGTCATCATCGTACTTAGCACAGATGATGCTACAACATATTTAAATTTAGACCAGCAATTAGTCTGTCATTGTGCACAACGTCTTCCATGAATTATCTCCTTAAAGCATTGATGAATGACAGGAAGAAAGTGAGAATAAAAGAAGAAATGAGTCCTAACCCCTTAGGATACATTAAGGGGAATGTGGGCATGCTTTTAGAGTATTTGAAAAGAGTGTAGGAAGAAATGGAAAAGTGGATAACCAGGTTATCCTTAACAGAAGGATCATAAGGGCAGAACACTAAATACTATTATGCTAAAACTACCTTGGCTATCTGAACAGTTTTGCTAATGCATCAAGTCTACTACTTATGGGCACAGAGTGGACAGGGAGACTTTAGCTTTGGATTTCCCCATCATTGGTTTTTATTACAGTCTATGGAGAGAGGAATAGAAGTGATACATTGAGATTGCTTATCATTTGCAGTGCTTTATAAAATGTTAAGGGATGGTGGAGGGCAATTCATTTAATCAGGATATATACAGATTTGTTGGCTGCCAGAATACATGGTCATGGCCTGTTCTTTCCCTTTATTATGAAGCAGATGCAAAGGACAGAGGTAATTTCAAACAGAAGCCGGGGTGTGATGTACAAGGGGAATGTAAGTGAAAAGGAGCCTTGGAGAGAGGTCAGTATGACCCAGAGAGCTTGGTCAAAATTCAGGAAGAGTGAGAATCTCCTGTCCTTGTGAACTAACTCACCATGATTTTACAGGAGAATTTAAAGTAATGCAAAACGTTAAAACCAGAAATGTTAAATATTATACAGAATTGTAGGAAATATTTCGTTTTTCTTCTCTTCAGGGGAAGGCAGTAAACTTTCATAATAAAGTCTGAGCATAACTCTGAGGTGATCCCTAAAAAGGAAAAGCAAAATAAAGTATGAAGAGTAATAGTGCCCAGTGGATGAAGAACATAGGAATCAGGATTACCTACCAGTCTTTCCATGCTATAGACTTTATATCTTGGTCATAGTGCAGATCTTGAAAGAACTGCATGAAGTTCCAAGGAGACAGAAAAGTTAGAGATGGAGCAGAGCCATTTTCCATCATAGCCATTGGTGTTTTAGAATCCATCAATGTGTGTTAATACAATACTGAAAAGACAAATAAATCAAGAATTCTGTTGTTTTTCCTGCATGTTTCAGGGAACCATTATGCCTAATCCTATTCTGTCACAGTCATTTAAAAAGGGACCTTTATCAATTATAGCATATGTTATAATTACACTAATATCTTCAAATAAAATGTGTCATAACAGAACATCAACAATTATGGTAGTTCTGATTGCATAATTTAGAACATTTTGAGTATTCGAACTATGTTTATAGGCACCCCACTAAGAAGCAGGAACTATAATCACACAATGCTTTAGAGATCTAAAAAAGAGTAATTAACTATGTAGAACTAAAGGACTACCATATCAGATAAATGAAAATATAAGGAATTAGGAAAATCATAGGTAATATGTTTGGTATGTTGATACACTATATAGAAATGAAAATAGGCTGTAAATTAGCAAAATGCTGGTCAAAACATAAAAGTTGCCAAATGAGTTAGAAAATATGCTTTGGGTTTAAAAAGTTATGGTCAAATGTGTCAAATATTTTTCCATTCTTATAATCATCAGCTCATAGAGATTTTAGGAAAATAATAATGTACTCAAGATCTTTATTTCAAATAACAATGTCTATAGGATTTGTTTTTTTTTAATATTTATTTATTTATTTATTTATTTATTTATTTATTTATTTATTTTTGAGACAGGGTTTCTCTGTGTAGCCCTGGCTGTCCTGGAACTCACTCTGTAGACCAGGCTGGCCTCGAACTAAGAAATCTGCCTGCCTCTGCCTCCCGAGTGCTGGGAGTAAAGGCATGCGACATCACCACCCAGTGGATTTGTTTTTTATTACATGTTTCCTTATTCATGTCTGGATTTGAATTAGTGTCTCAATATGACTTTACTTAATAGAGTATCCATTTGTTATTATGGATAAGCTTAGAATTCTTCATTTACTGGCATATATATATGCCAGTAAATTGTATATATATTGTTTTTTTACGAGAGTTGCAAACGTTTATAGGACAGAATTTAAAGGTAGCTATAATCACAGCTAAGAACAAAACAAACTGCATGTAAGCTTTCTTAGAGAAAACCCTACATGTTTAATGCACAGGTTCTCTCATAAAAACAGAAAGAGAACTTCTCATTTGATAGTGTAAAGGTTTGACAAAAGTAAGTGGGAATCTATTGTCACCCTATCTTCCGGTAAGTCTTTACTAAAATCTAATTAGTATTTCTAGGTTGCAAGTGAATGTGTATGTATAATAAAAACTATGTTACTTGTCCTTTATTTTATGTTCCCATAACAAACACACCAATGTCCAGTTTTAATTTATTATAGATTAATTTATCCCAGCATACAGTGCCCACCCATGATGATAATCTTAGACACCACACCATGTTCTGGAAGTCAGATGATAGCTTTTCTCTTGCAGCTGTGACTGATAAAGTCGAACAGAAGCAATAGCTTTGTTTTCATATTTTACAACTTAATGTGTAGTAGATAAAACTATTTGATCATCTTATAACTGTTGTGTCTGAATATTTAACTAAGACGTAAATTAAATCTATTAATGTTCAGAAGTGCATAGTATTTAAATAATATGTAAATGGCTTGAATTAATGTTTAGAAGTCTATGGCATGTACAGTATTTAACTAAGATATAAATTGTACGCATTCATGGTTAAAATGTATAGCATGTACGGGCTTTAAGTAAGATATAAATTACATGCATTAATGCTTAGAAGTGTACAGCATATACAGTGTTTAAATATGATATAAATTTGATGCTCCAGTCTTGTATATATATGTATTGCATATGTGTATAGAATGAAAAACAATTTGTGTAATACACACATGTACATGAATCTATATATACACATAGATTTCTTTATATACAGATATCTATATATAGCCACCTTATAAGGACTCACATAGCATCAATTTTTATGAAAATCTACTCTAGTACTTATTAATTAATTATTACTTTCCTTAGTTCATATTCATTCATTCTCTTTTATAGGCTCTACCATGATGTTACTCACTAGAAGAGAACTCTTAAATGTCTTTGTAAAAGTATCTTTTTTAAAAATATTTTTATTACGTATTTTCCTCAATTACATTTCCAATACTATCCCAAAATCCCCCATACCCTCCCCCCAACTCCCCTACCCACCCATTCCCACTTTTTGGCTCTGGCATTCCTCTGAACTGGGGCGTCATAAAACCAGAGACACTGAAACTTATAGAGGAGAAAGTGGGGAAAAGCCTCGAAGATATGGGCACAGGGGAAAAATTCCTGAATAGAACAGCAATGGCTTGTACTGTAAGATCGAGAATTGACAAATGGGACCTCATGAAACTGCAAAGCTTCTGCAAGGCAAAAGACACCGTCAATAAGACAAAAAGGCCACCAACAGATTGGGAGAGGATCTTTACCTATCCTAAATCAGATAGGGGACTAATATCCAATATATATAAAGAACTCAAGAAGGTGGACTCCAGAAAATCAAATAAACCCATTTTAAAATGGGGCTCAGAGCATCCTTAATCATCAGAGAAATGCAAATCAAAACAACCCTGAGATTCCATCTCACACCAGTCAGAATGGCTAAGATCAAAAATTCAGGTGACAGCAGATGCTGGCGAGGATGTGGAGAAAGAGGAACACTCCTCCATTGTTGGTGGGATTGCAAGCTTGTACAACCACTCTGGAAATCAGTCTGGCAGTTCCTCAGAAAATTGGACATAGTACTACCGGAGGATCCCACAACACCTCTCCTGGGCATATATCCAGAAGATTTCCCAACCGGTAAGAAGGACACATGCTCCACTATGTTCACAGCAGCCTTATTTATAACAGCCAGAAGCTGGAAAGAACCCAGATGCCCCTCAACAGAGGAATGGACACAAAAAATGTGGTACATTTACACAATGGAGTACTGCTCAGCTATTAAAAGGAATGAATTTATGAAATTCCTAGGCAAATGTTGGACCTGGAGGGCATCATCCTGAGTGAAGTAACACAATCACAAAAGAACTCAAATGATATGTACTTGCTGATAAGTGGATATTAGCCCAGAAACTTAGTATACCTGAGATATAAGATACAATTTGCAAAACACATGAAACTGAAGAAGAAAGAAGACCAAAGTGTGGACACTTTCCCCCTTCTTAGAATTGAAAATAATCACCCATGGAAGGAGTTACAGAGACAAAGTAAAAGTATCTTTTATTCACCAAATGTAACTATTGTCTCCAAAGCTTATTAGTGAAGAAGCTCACTCGTTTTAGTTCTTTCTGAACTCTTGCTGGCCCAAACTCCTTTTCAAGCTGACTGATTCAAACAGTTCTATATTCACCCACAACCTGTCTCTGCTAAACTGTTCCAATAGAAGAGCCCCCTCTTCCCATGCTATATCCTTCTCTCTGCTGTGCTCTCTGCCAGAGTATTTATGTTGCTTGATTAAAACTCCTCTAGATATCTTATATCATTAAAGTTTTCTAAATGTCCCCGATTCTCCTGCTTTTAGAGAGAACTCGTATTTTCCCTACAAAATACATACCAATTTCATTGCCAGCATCATGAAGTGGAACTATCTGTAATCCCCATCTCTCCTTTATGTGCCTTTATATTTCCTTTATATTGATCATTCCTTTGTTTAGAAGATTTATTCCCACAAGTATGTTTCTAATTAGGGACACAAAATTCAAAAACTTATTGGAAGCCTAATCTTACATATTGTCTAAGTTACTTTTCTATTTAAATAATGAAACTTACAGAGTAAGACAACTTATAAAAGAAAGGGTTTCTTTGACTTATGATTCTAGAAGAATAATTGTTTATGATGGCAGAACTGAGGTAGTGGGTAGCAGGTGTTTGGGGCAGTAGCAGACACCCTACATTTCCAACCACAGACAGGACTTAGAATTAAATAACTCAGAATGGTTTTAGTCTGTTGAAACTTCAAACCCCTCTGTGACATACTTGTAAATAATATTATACCTCCTACCAACTGAACCTCTTGAAACAGAGCTCTTTACTGAGTACCAAATAGTCAGATATCTGATAGTAATGGATGGCATCTCATTCAAATGACCACATTTGATTTCTTGGCCTCCATAATCTCATGGCCATATCATGATGAAAATACATTTAGTCCAACTCCAGAAGTCCCCACAGGCCTTCAGTCTCAAAACTACCTAAAAGTTTAAAGTATCTTTTTAAATATATATATTTTTCTTTTTGAAATTAAAATATAATTACACTGCTTTGCCCTTCATTTTCCTCCCTCCACTCTGTCATGCACACACCTTGTGCTCTATTAAATTCATTGCCTCTAGTTCTTTAATTATATATTCATAAAAAAGTACTGCATAGGTCAATACAACCTGATCAATTCATATAATGTTACTTTATATATACATGATGTTAGGACTGACCATTCGGTATTAGGTAATCATTTGGGGGAAGTGTTTCTCCCATTCTCTAAGGATGGGATATTATAAGAGTCTATAATCCGCTAAAGAACAGTGTCTTAGTCAGGGTTTCTATTCCTGCACAAATACCATGACCAAGAAGCAAGTTGGTGAGGAAAGGGTTTATTCAGCTTACATTTCCATACTGCTGTTCATCACCAAAGGAAGTCAGGACTGGAACTCACGCAGGTCAGGAAGCAGGAGCTGAGCAGAAGCCATGGAGGGGTTTTCTTTACTGCCTTGCTTCTCCTGGCTTGCTCAGCCTGCTCTCTTACAGAACCAAGATCCAGCTCAGAAATGGCACCACCCACAAGGGAATCCCCCCCCCCCTACCCCTTGATCACTAGTTGAAAAAATGCCTTACAGCTGGATCTTCTGGAGGCATATACCGAACTGAAGCTCCTTTCTCTGTGATAACTCCAGCTTGTGTCAAGTTGACATAAAATTAGCCAGTACAAACAGTATGTAAATACAAAGAATGTTTTAATCTGCAGAAGTCCAACATGCTGGGGTCCTTCATTACCAAGGTAGAGAAACAACCATATGCCTCATTTAAAGCATATTAGAGGATTCTGGGGTAGGTGACCTTTATCCCTTTATCTTACTCCATCTCTAGGGACATTCCATTATCCTTTCCTGGGGGCTGGAAATTGTTGCTGGAGAGGTCAGGAATTGCTGAGGAAGTAGCTGAGGAAGTCTGGAAACTGCTGCTGGCCCATTAGGCCAGGGGGAAGTGCAGCCTTTGAGGGCAGGACTTGTCTGGACTTCTCCCTTTCATGGAAACAGAGATTTAAACCTCTTTTGAGTTGTCAATTTGAAGCCTGTCATCGAGTCAGTCTTTCCTTCTCCTTTCCCCATCTGAAATCCTTGAGATGTTTCTATGGGCTGGCATTGTTGTTTGAGAATAAATCCATTCCTTAACAAACCTAACTAATGCACTGATTATGCAGGGACCACAGGTCAGAGCTAAAATCTGTAGGATCTGTCTCATCTCTTTCTGACTAACAAAGGCCATGGATTCTTTGACTACCCCTGAGTGGTCAACATAGAAAAAACATTCCTCAACTAAGGCTGCATGGAGTCCTCCTTGCCTCTTCTGTTCTGTAAGACTACTTCTGCCAGGGACTATAAGGATTCCTGCAGACTTTCTCATTTAGTTGAGATGTATCTTTTAATACAAACAGATGGTAGTTTTCCTATGGAAAATAGACTGCATTACCCTTTGAGTTACTTTTAAGATCTTAGATATAAGATACAATTTGCAAAACACAGGAAACTCAAGAGGAACGAAGAACAAAGTGTGGACACTTTGCTCCTTCTTAGAATTGGGAACAAAACACCCATGGAAGGAGTTACAGAGACAAAGTTTGGAGCTGTGACTAAAGGATGGACCATCTAGAAACTGCCATATCTGGGGATCCATCCCATAATCAGCTTCCAAACGCTGACACCATTGCATATACTAGCAAGATTTTGCTGAAAGGATCCAGATATAGCTGTCTCTTGTGAGACTATGCCGGGGCCTAGCAAACACAGAAGTGGATGCGCACAGTCAGCTACTGAATGGTTCACAGAACCCCCAATGGAGGAACTAGAGAAAGTAACCAAGGAACTAAAGGGATCTGCAACCCTATAGGTGGAACAACAATATGAACTAACCAGTACTCCCCGGAGCTCGTGTCTCTAGCTGCATATGAATCAGAAGATGGCCTAGTCAGACATCAGTGGAAAGAGAGGCCCATTGGTTGTGCAAACTTTATCTGCCTCAGTACAGGGGAACGCCAGGGCCAAGAAGTGGGAGTGGTTGGGTGGGGTAGTAGGTGGGTGAGGGAGTGGGTGGGGAAGCCTGTGGGGGACTTTTGGGATAGCATTGGAAATGTAAATGAAATAAATACCTAATTAAAATAAAACAAAATAAAATAAAAAAAATAATAAAAAGATCTTAGTTTCCCTTTATAAAAGCTGTTTTGTGGATGAAAAGATAGGGTTTCTGCCACAGTCAAAACTGCCAGTGACATGTAGCTTTCACTGATAAACACTCTGTAGTGCTGTTGCTGAAATTGCAGGCTCTGGTTTGCATTTCTCGGGCTCTAATGTCCGTTTTGCTGTTCAGACAACTGACATCTTTGTAAATTAGTAGTCTCCAAACAGAGCATGTCAGTGGGGCCACTCTGAAGATGGTGGCTGTACAAGGCATTGCTGTTATCTAGATTGAGTTTTACCCAAGATTGTATCAAAGCATATACTCACCAGCAATATGAAGATTTTAGTTAAAGTGGGTATATAGTCAAGTTGTATTTCCAGATAAAAACACAGGAAAATTGTCCTTTACTGGAATCCATTTATAATGTAAAATTCATGAGTTTATGTTTTATAGACAAGAATATGAACCACAAACTATTGATCTCCAACTGCTTTTAAAACATTTTTTTCTTATTATAAATTGTGTGTTTTTATTGAAAAATTGTAAATACTAGAGGAACTAGTAAAAGAAACATTGCCACATAAAAGCTCTGTTGAAATTTTGGCAAATACATTTTACAGAGCTTTTAACAATTACAATAAAATAATTTTTAAAAATAACTAAATATATTACTGGCTACATACTATTGTATAACAATTAGATCTGCTTATACTCATTCAACTCAGATACTTAGCTCTTTATTGTATAAATCCATTTACACTTCCAGCAATCCATTTAGCTTAATACTATTATCATTATTTTATAAATAAACAAAGCTCAGAGAAATTCCCTTGCCCAAAAACCCCAATGCAGTTTGTTATAGATTTGCTTTTATTATAAGGTCTGACTGATGCTAAAGGTCATTTTGTACAGTCACAAGTATTGAACTGAAATCCTAGAGATACGCTGGAAGGTATACCACACAGAAAAGACACGTTTTATAAGGATGACTGGAGACAATCTACATTATTATTGAGATTTTCAGTATTCTTTAACTTATGCTTATCTTAGTAATAAATAAGAATGTATTTTATTCAATTGTCCATCCCACAAGCTATAAATTTCACAGCACAATTGCTAAGCCTCCCAAAGAAAAAGTAATTTTAGTGTTGCTATGTTGATGTATTCTTTGGGCTCATAATCAATGCAACATTTAAAGCAATTTAATATTTCCTGTTTTATAAGGATTCGCAATATATTAGGGCAAAGCAAGCTGATCTAGTCTCCTATTTATCAATATCTAGTTGCATATACAAGGTTACACGTTGCTGAGTTGTTCACATCAGGATATTTTTTTCTTTATTTTACTCTAGCTGGAAGCAAAATGCTTTCCAATCTTTTAAATCTGTTGTTTTGCAACTGATGATTTCAGTGCTCTCTGCGTTACAAAATGTCATCAGAGAATCCTTTGTAATGGTTTTAATATCTCCCTAATAATGCTACAGGGGGTCTTTGGTCATTTTGAGTGCACAGGGGGCTAGCAGAGTTGCTAATATGATTGTTTTGAAAATACGCAATGAATAAAGGAGATATTGTGAGGAAGAGAATAATGCAGGCAGTGCTGATTGACAGGCAGTTCCTTAAGTTATTAGAAAAGCGTTGTCATATTTGGGGGAGGGAATTTCATAACCCAGAGCACTGTGTTGATGTTTATAATTTTTTTCCTTATTTCTTATGAAATCTTATGAATCCAGCAAACTGCTTCCTTGACTACAATTTTTATACATATTTGATTACTTTATATTGTAATTTACAACTCAAATGTGCACAATTCAACCACAGGAGCTCAGTTAGAATTTAGTGGGTTTATAGCTTTGTTTGGCCCTCGGCACAAGTAATAAGATCCCAGCTTTAAGTACCACTGGGGTTTATGGAATGAAGGCATCTGCATTATTATATTAAAATGTTCCTCCGTGTAATAAATATAACTGACAGTAGAGCATGACTTTCTTTATGAAAAATATGTTGATAGCAATGCAGTCTTAAATACTGAAGAAACTGCCGATTAAATTTTTATGTGCCTAGTTACCAGCTAAATGCTGAGCAGATGCCCGTATTAACAGTTTATTACTGAGTACCCCTAATAAATATTTTATTTAAAATTATTTTTCAAAACCATGAAAATAGTGTATTAACCTCCTATTTCCTTTAATAATGCTCCGAGTTTATTATTCTAATATGCTCTGTGGTATAGTACACATGTTTCTCTGATTGCAACTGTCAGTAAGTTTCTATAAAACTCTCCCAGGGCCTCTGAACCCTCTGAGCTGTTTCATGAAGAAAGAGCTGTGCACTGGCATAAGATACTCAGTTCTGCATGGGCATTGAATGCCCAACTGTGAACTGACATTAAATGTCCAGCTGTGTACTTACAATGGGTCCCCAACTCTACACTGACATTGGGCTGGTATTGAATACTCAGTGTGCATTGATATTCAAAGCTCAGCTTTTCACTGGTTGGCATGCCAGATTCGCACTGATGTTCGATGCTCAGCTGTGCACTGGTTTTGGATACACAGATGTGCACTGGCATTGGACTGTCATTGAATGCTCAGCTGTGCGCTCTTGTTGGATGCCAGCTGTGCATTGCCCCGGAGTTCTACTTCTGCTAACCTAAGTCTTCTGAAACCACTCTTATGCACAGTCCATCCTATAAAACGGCTTAAGGTAATGGAATTTGGCTAGAATATCTTGGTTTCTCAGAAATCTGAGTCATGAGAATCAAGATATATCTAGATAACCTTAGTCTTAGATGAGATCATGTCTTAGAATAAAAATTATAAAGAATGGCTAGATTGTTAATCGATCATTGAATGCTTGTCTAGGGGCCCTTGAATAAAACTGGGGTATTGAAAAAGATGATACTAGTATTTTCTTTCCTCGGCTAATATCTAGGCAGTCATGTTGGTGAGAATTTATTAGAATAGACTCTGATGTTCCTGGGAGATATAATCTCAAAAGCAAACTCCATTTTCTTCTAGCTCTTACAATATTTCCACTCTTTTTTCCACAATGCTCCATTAGGAAAAAGTCAGAATATTTTGTAGATATATCCACTTTGGACTGAAATCCATAACTCAGTATTTTGATTTGTTACATTTTTCTTTAATGGCCTTACTCTACTGAAAAAAAAAGTCTCATTGAAGAGAGGTGAGGAAAATAGTTATGTGTGGTGTAATGACAAATATTTAATATGTAGTCAGGAAATGCACTACTTTAGGAAAGTGGTGGTTACCGGTTCTCCTGTGATAGGAAAAGCCCATGGAGCCTCAGCACTACAAAAAGAACTGCAGACAAGCTAGGACTCCTGGGAGTGGGAGAAACAGTCTGCCCCAGGGAAGAGCATACCAAATGATTATCCAATGCCAAATGGTCAGATCTGGAAACATACATACAAGTAACGTTACACTGGCTGGACAAGGCACTTTAGAATTTATATATTTGTATACACACACACACACACACGTAAATATATATATATATATATATATATATATATATATATATATATATAACACATAAATACATGCAACAAGAAAAAAGAAGCAAAAAGAAAAAGAAAAAAAAAGAAGTCATGATTTTGAAAGAGAGCAATGAGTGTTTAAAGGAAGGAGAGAAAATGGGAGAAATCATGTAATTATAATCTCTGTACATAGTGGATTTACATATAATTTTGTTGCCATATACACCTTTATGCATTTTGGCAAACAAAAATACAATTACATTCTACTAAATAATAAGTAGTTAATAAAAGTTTGATCTTTAATACTCAAGTGTAATTTTTGCAATCTTTGTAGAGACATGTAAATAAAATTTCCTTTCACATTATTTTACCATGGACTATATATTACAATAGGAAGAAAGGAATTTGTTGCCATCCACAGCTATTCTATAAGCTGGAATTATTGTGCAGATGCAGATTCCAAAATTTGGTTTTGAAGTAGATATTTTTAAAACCAACAGCACTTTTCTCATTTATTTGTCTTTCTGTGACAGAGAATTGCAGCCTGCCCCTTAAAGCTGCTACAGTTTTTCCTCTGTGCATGTTTACATTTCTGACAACATTGATGAAAAGATTGTGGAGAATGATAATCACGTGTCAAACATTAAAAGGGGTAAGAAATACATGAATTTATATACATAGAATCAGTATTCATTTTCTATTTTAAAGTTATTTTTCATCTGTTAAGCCTTTTACCCCTGTAAAATGAACTGATATTCGTTTAGATATTAAAGACAAAATACATCTCTTTGTTACTCCCTAAGACATATAGTGTGTGTGTGTGTGTGTGTGTGTGTGTGTGAGAGAGAGAGAGAGAGAGAGAGAGAGAGAGAGAGAGAGAGAGAGAGAGAGAGAACACTCCTTTGAACATTTGCCTGAATTCTCCTGTCTGATCCCATTGGCCCTGTTCCTTTGTTGCTTTTAGGATAAGATTTCTGAAATTCTTTATGTGCTGAGTTGAAATGGATCAATTAACTGCTTAACTTGGGCAAAGAGATTCTGGTAAATTCATACTTATTTTGAATGGATAGTATTCAATATTTGTGTATTAATCAAGTGGATGTTGTACACAGAGGAATCTAGCATAACTATGAAAAGCAAAGACTTTCTTGACCATCTGTGGATTTACATAATTATTTATATTACCTTCCTTCAGTCACTTCAGAAAAAGTTCCTCAATGCACAAAGCATTGGCTCTGGAAGTTATCCTTTTGCTAAAATGGAAACAATTCTTCTATTTTTTTCCCCCCAGGAAGTCTGTATTCCATACATTTCACTTTACTGTAAAAAAGTACCTATGGCTATCATCTTCAATTTTGTCTTAGTATAGATTTTACATTTTTGTGCATATGTGCTCATGAGTGTGTAGGTGAACATACATGCGTATGCATATGTGAGTGTCCATGCTACCTTGGGTTTGCGCACAGTATTGTTTTAATGAGCTAGGACTCATCTGATAGGCTAGACTGACTGATCAAGGAACCACTGGCTCGGGAATTAGAAGAGGGCATCACTATGCCTGCCTTTGGACCTGGCTGATGGTCAATTTCAAGTAGTTGATTTGTAAGGCTATCAACTGAGATATTTGTGCCATCATCAGTTTTTCAATGTTTTAAAGGAGTTTTCATTCACAGTCAGCTATTGGATGGGTCACACGGCCCCCAATGGAGGAGCTAGAGAAAGTACCCAAGGAGCTAAAGGGAACTGCAGCCCTATAGGTGGAACAACATTATGAACTAACCAGTACCCCAGAGCTCTTTTTTCTAGCTGCATATGTATCGAAAGATGGCCTAGTCAGCCATCACTGGAAAGAGAGGCCCTTTGGACTTGCAAACTTTATTTGTCCCAGTACAGGGGAACGCCAGGGCCAAAAAGGGGGAGTGGGTGAGTAGGGGATTGGTGGGGTTGGTATGGGGGACTTTTGGGATAGCATTGGAAATGTAAACGAGGAAAATACCTAATAAAAAAAAAGAGGAAAAAAAAAGGAGTTTTCAGTATGAATGATCATCAATAAAATTAACAATTGTATTAGGTAAACAAACATATCTAATCCTTATGCCTAACCAAAAACTGATGAAGGTACCATGAATTAACTATGAAAACTAAAATTTACCTTTCCAGAATTTTTATGTCTTTTGTTTTAAAGTGACATCTTTTATTAAATATGAAATTTTGAAGAAGAAAAGGCAACTGCCAATCAGATTACAAGGTTTAATTTATAATAAGAAGAAATAAATCCTTTTAAATATCACTTCCTTGTTTCAGAACAGTACATGATTAATATCTTATGATTGCTTTAAATGATTAAAATGAAAGCAAAACCAGTTACATATTTTCTTTAAAAAGGAAGTATAATTTATCAAAGTATATCTTTATTCACTAGTTAGCTGATACCCAAACTCACCAAATTATAAATCTGACCCCTTGAGGAATATCTGTTTAGGCTACAGGGAAAACTTCAACTCAATCCAAGACACTGAAAATAAAAATTAAAAAAAATATTAAAAAAACACTAACTAACTAACACCTTAATTAATAAATAATTTTCCTAATAATGGGTAACAAAAAAGTTATAAACATGCAATTGAAGCAGACTGAAAATCTTCATTTGGATTTTAACTTTTCACAAAGATAACTTTCTAAACCTTTGAGTATATGTTTGTCTGTGTGTGTTTGCATGTATGTTCCACCTTGTTTTACAGTAATCACAGGTGGGAAAAAAAAGGTTGGGATTATACCACTCTGTGGCTGAAAGTATTTTCCCTGTTTGTATATCTCATACTAGAGTCAACACGACTAGTCACATCATACAGTTGACTTCCTCAGACCCATATCCGTGTGTGGTTAGTCTTGCTTCTACCTACCACGTCACAAGGCCTGTTTGCCAATCATTGGCACCACGAATCTCAGACTTTGCTGTCTCCTTGACACTTTGCATAATACAA
This sequence comes from Mus musculus, assembly GCF_000001635.26. Classification (NCBI taxonomy): domain Eukaryota; kingdom Metazoa; phylum Chordata; class Mammalia; order Rodentia; family Muridae; genus Mus; species Mus musculus. Next base: position 86,762,420 of record NC_000084.6, read on the forward strand.
GCGATATTTACTGACATTGTGATTTTCTATGAGTACCAAACAAACCTCCCATAAAATAACTGACTATGACAAAGAAAGTTTCGAGGCACGATGCCATTTTTCATTAAATAACCTCACAGTGCAGACACTACTGGGCTCACAACATTTGCTTTCAGATGAGATCATGGAAAACAGAGTCTAAAACAATTTGCTCAAACCCATCAGTCTGAGGAATGGCTCCAAGTTTATGAGCAAATTAAGTGCTGTACCCTAAAAACCTCCTAGAATTCCCTGTCATTAAGATAGGGCATTGGCATTCTGTAAACTGTTGCTACAATTACTTGTGAGATAAATGGTCACAGCAGACAGGTTCTGAAGCATTCTTTCAGGATACATAATTTTGCATCTATTGGCTAGGCAATGGGCCTGCAGTCAAACATTAATTTAGACATTGTAATAAGTGAGCTTACATATAATTGTCATTAATGTTTACAGTTTTTTAAAGTATTTACTATTATTGGTCTTGGTGGTAGTAATGGCTCTGTGTGTGTGTGTGTGTGTGTAGGCATGCAAATGAAGGCTATGTAGAAGTCAAAGGGAGACTTTTAGAAGAATATTCTCACCTTTCATCCTGTTGAGGCAATCTTTCTTACTTCTGATATATATGCATATCCCAGGCTAGATGGCTGCAATCATTTTTAAATGCTGATCCACCGTGAAGGCTAACCACACTACTGAGGTGGTTTTAAGATTAAAAAAAAAGACGATTTCTATTACACTGATGAACTTTATTCTTTGTGTGGAAGCCTCAATAGTAAAAGGACTTCTCTTTATTAGTGAGCAGTTCAGCATGTATAGCAGCAATAGTGACTGCTCAAGTTTCAGACTGCTTCACAAAGTTCGGACACTACACTGTGTGAAAAGTCAGACACCACACTCTGAAATATGGTCCTACTTGTGTCCATGACCCCTTCTTTCTTAGTGAATATACCCAAGTTGACAAATGTCTAGGTTCCTTTACCTCAGACCCAGCTACCTTCATCAAACAACTCCAATACCTAACCCAGTCCTGTGACTTTACCTTTCCTGACCCCTGGATGATCCTTTCTAATAACCTCGAGAGAAATGCAAACACAGCCAGGACGAAGCAAAGTAAACTTGCAGGCCAGATACATCAAGCAGACCAAATCCATCCCACCAGAGATGTAGGAGTCCCCCACATCGATCCTAACTTGAAATATAATAACAGATATAATTGTCAGGCCGGAGACCATTTCATTACTTGTCTCCTCTCTGGCCTGAGTGGAGACGCCCTTAAACCAATTAGCTTTAAAAAAATTCTAGAAGCAGTTCAAAACAAATCTGATAATTCCTTTCAACCCTCCAATGCCTTACACAGGTCCTGCTCAAATATGCAACTGGATCCAGTTTTTTAGTGGCAATAGTCCCCAAATGAGAGTTATGTCCAATCTGAATGCTACTGGCTCTTCTAAAAAGCTCATCCCCCAAGGCTGCATCGCTGCCTATAATTATTGGCACAAGTCTGGCTACTGCCTTAACTGGGATAGTCATGGCCAGAAGTGCTTTGGGACATTCCGTCCTCACAGCTCATGATTTTGTGACCAAATTACAGCTCTCTGTAGACTCCATGGTTCAATCTCTGGCTTCTGCCCAACATCAGCTTACTTCTCTGGCCTGGGGCCCTCTCCAAAACTGTCAGGCCTTAGATCTCTTAACAGCGAGAAAAGGAGAGCTTGTCGGTTTTTCAGAGAACGTAACCACTACACCAATTAATTCAGGATGGTGGAAAAAAAATGTCTCTAAGCTAACCTGCCTTTCTGAGGACCAACTAAAATGAAGGTTCTGCTTTGATTCCTGCTCTGTAAAATGGTTCCAGCTTCTTCTAATGAATTGGACCTGGCCTTCCCTGGGCCTCCCTTTATCATCATTATTATTCCATTATTTTTTCCTGTCTATTCTTCAAATGCATATTTTCTTTCTTAACCAAACAAGTTTGACAATAACCAAACTTTTAATCAACTGATCTTCACACACTACCAATGTCTTGTCACAGAAGATGATACTGTTTCCTCCACTAGCCCATAAAAAACCTTATCAAGGCCTGGGAATAGTACCTCAATGGCCTCCAGGAGGATTTCAGGCTTCTGCAGATGTCCTTTCATGAGTCAGATGACTTGCATGAGGCAATCACCAATCTATGTCTTCAGGGAACCATCTAGCTCCTCCACCCACTGCAAATTGAATTTGTATTTTCCTTCTCAGCCTCCTATTCTTTGTACATCCTCTTCAGAACACACTTTCAATTCTGAGAGCTTAAAAGACTCCCTTTTCCTTGACTGTCACCCCTAATTAGCAGAAAGCAGCAAGAATGGCTTATCCAGCTTATTCAATACCTAAAGACCCAACAATGAAACAAAAAGGCAGGAGGGAGGGGCTCTAGCAGGCCTTAGCATGGCAAACATGGCCCTGGCAGATTTTGCCTTTTATCCCTCTTCCTCTTGTTAAACTGATAGAGCACATTCCTAAAGCTTACCACCATGGTCTACACCATGGTCTAGTCATTTATCTAACCACTGACTTATTTCTAAAACTAATCACAAAGATGCAACTACCAAAACAGCAAGGTCCAGCAATCAAAATCTGTAATTTGACTAACCTAATTAAAATACTCTATCAGAGCTTGCCAACATTTCCTAGCTCTAACATAGACCTCTCCTGCCCAAACTCTTCATATTAACACTTGCAAGACCATTTGCTGCTGTTTCTGCCTCATTCACATTCAGCCACCTTGTCTCTTTGCCTTGGAAATCGTGTGCTCTGCACCAAATTGGGGCCCAGAAGGTGGCACTTTGCAGTAACTTTACATAGTGCATGAGATGCCAGTCTGATATGCTTGCTTTTTTTTTTTCTTGCTGTACAAAAATCAGTCTTTTGTATGTTACTAATTGAACATTTTCCTAGAAGATGAATGTGAAGACCGTGGCATCTGACCAAGGAAATACCTATTGGAGTATAGAGGCAGTAATAACTTTGCAAACATCCTCTTGCTTTCAGGGGCTATCTGGCAAGCAGTTGTCCTGGCTTGACATCAGGTCAGCAATCTCCTTTCAATCCTACAGCAGAGAATTGGATGTAATGTTAGCATTCATGAGGTTCAAGTCAGAGTATGGCAAGCTTGAGGCACACTTGGCCTCACATTCTTTAGTGTGTTTTCAAACTCTGCTATTGAATAAGACCCTGTCTCAGAGTATAGAAGTAGGCTGTGAATGTGGTTCCTTGATAGAGTGCTTGCCGATGTTACAAGAAGAACTTGGTTTTATTCTTAGTACCATAAAAACTCTGTATGGTGCCACAGTCCATAAATTCTGCAGTTGTGAGGTAAAGATAGGAAGGTCAGAAGTTCAAGAGCATTCTCAGCTACATAGTGAGTTTCAGGTCTTCCCTTCTATCTAAGACAATGTCTCAACAAACTAATGGCTGTACCAACATGAAGGTACACTTCTCTGCCCTAAAGATTGCAGAGTTGCTGAAGCCAATTCCTTAAAACATCTTTGCCCATCCTTGTCTCTGATGTGGGTACCTTAGTCCTTTCAGGAGTTACCTCCTACACTGTTTCCTTTTAGAAATTTACTGCAAGGGCATCAGTGAAATTGTTATATTACCTTGCCGAAACTTCATTACATTTCAAGGGCTCTTTCTCAAGGCATATTCAGGGGAATGGGGAGATAGGGGTCTCTATTTAGGAATGTAGCCCACACCACCCATTTTGTAGTTAGAAAGTAAGGCACATAATTTCTTAGTTACTTGCCCAAAACCCAGCTTCTTGTCAAAATACAAATCATTGTCCTCTTCATACCTAATGAATAACAACGAGTGTCTGCATACTCTCCTTTCTATTCCAAGTCTCTGATTCCTAAAGCACTTATGGGTCAAAAATAACAGTTTCATACTAGACTATAAGAAAACTGGTTTATGTACTGACAAAACACCAGGGTATTAATTATATGTTACAAAGAAAATCAATGCCAGACCTCTACTAAATATATCGTAATTACCCATCAAATAGAGAAGTATTCCATGTGGATGACTTACTTCACATCCCAAAGGACTCCAAGTTCTGTTTTTTTTTTTTTTTTTTTCTTTTACTAATTACAGATTTGGTACATTTTTCATAAGCTTTCAGAAGCAGGCGATGAACATGGTTTAATAAGTCAAGACTAACTTTTAAATTTTATTTTATAATGAAGCAAAGTGATACACCCCAGCTGAGCCATTTAATGCTGCCTGGAAATGAGAGTGTGAATAATTGACCACTTGGTGAAGAGTCCAGAAGAAACAGGATTAGTTTCCACCCTAAATTGGGCTGCTTAGTGTCAAATCCAGGTGATTTTGTTTTTGATTTTGTTTTGTTTTATTTTGTTTTATTTACTTTCCTATGAAAGACATTTAACTCCTCTCTGTTTTGTTACAAGAATGAATAGCAGTTTTTCTGAGGTCCCTGGTACATATTTGGTGCTCAGCAAGTATTTTAAGTGTGAGATTAACAGGTTTCTAAAAAAATTAATATTAAAATGTATTTGAAAAATAATTAAAAAGTTTGTTTCAAAAATTAAAACTCAATCTGATAAAAAAAACTCTTGGATTGTATGAGCGTGTATGTCATAATTATATTGCTTTATGAACCATCTCAGATTCTAATTTAGTAAAGATTTAGGAAAATCACTGCATATCAAATTATGTTAATAAACACAGGATAAATGTTTTAGATTTTTAAAACAACTAAAATCCTTTTATGTGATCAAACATTTCTTGTGTGGAATGAACACTGAAGTTGCTAATTGTATGTATGAGATGTGTTTAAAATGAAAGCCTGTTTTAGATTAATTTCTTTATTTTAACGAAGTTAGAACAACACCAAAAAAAAAATCCCAAAATAATTAAACACCACTGTATCTTTAGAACAACAAGAACCCAGGATTTTGACAATACCAAAATATGCCCAGAAAGAAAGGAGGGACCAGTAACACCTGGTAGAACACAAAAGTGCACAGGGGTGTGGGATGTCAGGTTAGGTCTTTAAACTGCATCAGATTTGCAGAGGTGGATAAAGGAGGATCTCTACAGATCAATACAGAGCAGGATAGCCTGCTTTGCATAATTAGTGAGCTCTAGGCCTATGGGAAAACCTGTCCTAAAAGAGGTGGGAGCAATTCTGAGAATGATGCCTGAGAATATCCTGTGACAACCAGCATGTATACACCTGCAGAATATGCATATACTTGTGCTCACTCAGACATGTACACAAGCATACCCACAATCCTTCACACACATAAAACTGTATATATCATATTACACATCAAAGGTAATATTATATATATCCATATAATCTCTGTCCATGAGTAACTATTCCTAATAATGAAGCTGCCATAACAACTACGACATTGTCCAATAAGTGAATTAATATGCAAACCAAAGTAAAGCCTAAGAGGACTCATTATTCTTCAGTTATCTTCCAGTCATGAAAAGCCATGTTAGAAGGCTGATTGTGCACTGTGAAGTTAATTGGTGGAGACTATAGACTGTATGATCCAAATATCTGATATTCTGCAGAGAGGAAAAACTTCACAAAATGAAACCATCTGTGGGCTTTCGGCATTACAGGGAAGAGAGGCAAGGTCGAATGCTAAAGGATTAAAAGGTGATGGAATGCTCTCCATGTAACTATCATGATGGGTGTATGTATATCTCTATGCCTTTTCCTAGCTTCATACATCACACACCAAGCATGAACTCAAGACGTCAAATGCGCATGTGCTATCAAGATGCCAATGGAAATTTATCAGTTCAACAAATACAACCCTCTGATAAGGGGTGTTGTTGATGAAAATGGATAAGATTTCATAGAAGTGGGAATACAGGGATCTCTTTATCTTAGTGAGTGACATTATAAGGGGACAATTGGTATACTGCTGACATTATAGTTACTTGATTATTATTCTAGTGGACATAACTGGGCATCTTCTTTTTATGCAGTGAATATTTTAGCCAAATTGAGAAATGATATGCCAAACAACGCTTCTGAGAGGATTATGGCTCCCAAGACATGATGACTGGCACAAGGTCTTTTCTTGCCTCTGGATGCTCAAATACTTGAATATCATTCATGGAACATTTTTGAAGCAAGTATGAAGCCTGCACTTAGGTGAGGGCTGTATGGACAGGGAGGTTCAGAAGTTGCATTGTAACACATGAGTAAATCTCTGACATCATACTGCTTTGAATGGGACCTTCCCTCTAGTCTCAGTTTACGAGATAAAATGGTTATTTTCTTTCTCATAAACAATTTGGGTTTGGATTCTCAATTCCCAGAAGCAATTGTGTTCTGTAAAATAATATTCCCATTGACTCTACCTGCATTGTCAATTGAGTTATTTGTTTTCCTAAGATTATGCTTAAGAAATGTACATGTTGGATAGCTGATTACATTGCAAAGAAACATTATGAAACTAACAAACTGTAATATGTTGCCTCATTCATTACTCAAGATTCTGGGAATTATAAAAGCAATTCTTTATTCAGAGTTTAATGTATGCAGACTGTGTTCTGGGTGCTTTATGTGACGTGCCTCATTTAATCCTCGTGACACAAGGAAATAAGTGCTCTTACTAATATACCGGTATTCTTGACTAATTACTAGTTACAATTCTAAATAAAAAATCAGACTTCCTGCTCAGGCTACTTAGATAATTCATTAAAGCAGAAGTACATGGATATGGTGATATTTCATTTCAGACAAAAATAGTTTAAGTTCAATCATTTAAATAATGTCATAGATAATGATATAATTAGTCATTAAATTTCTCTAATTATTGTTTTTCTTATTGTTTCAAACTAAAAGATTTACATGTACTGGACACTATACCAGTGGACATCTCTAGCCTTCTTTTTTATTTTTTATTATCGAGTATTATTATTTATGTGTGTGTATGTGTATGTGTGTATGAAAGTCTGTGTGAATGTGTGTGTATGAGAATCTGTGTGAATGTGTGTGTGGTGTGTGTGATGTGTGTGATGTGTGTGTGTATGTGTGTGTGTGTGGTATGTGTGTGTGTGTGTGTGTGTGTGTGTGTGTTTAGGCATTTTCATATAATGTAAGTAGAGATCACAAGACAACTTTAGGGAGTGGGTTTTTCTTTTTTGCTGTGGAATCTAGGGACTTCTAGCCATCGGGTTTGTGAGGGAAGCACTTGCTGGCCCTTGTTGTTACTTTTAAAGCAAACATAATTTTTCTAAAATAAAAATCAGTGTCTTATATAAGTACTATACAATAGTATTGATTGTATGTGAGTGCCAATCCTGGCTTGTGGGATGTTTGTAAGCTCTGCAGACATTTTATGAAGCCAAGATTGAGTCACTCACATTGAGTAATGAGTTAGGAACTAAATAGAATCTATTGATGCCATGGAACCATCTCAAAGGGTCTAGCCCCTATCCTTCACTAACACTCAGATAAATTATAAAAAGCAATAAAATGTTACTACTATAAAGTGAAATCTTTAATTAAGTAAATTATATAGAATTCATAATGTTAAAAAATCAAAACACAATTTTTTGGTTTCCTCAAGAATCACAGTAATTATAAAAGTAGGCCAACCAAGCAGACTCCCCAAAGCTCCCAGAGACTATACCACCATACAAAGAGTACACATGGAGGGACCCATGGCTCCAGCTGCATATGTAGCAGAGGATTGCCTTATCTGGCATCAATGGGAGGGGAGAGCTTTGATCCTATGGAGGCTCAATGACCCAGCATAGGGGAATGATAGGGGGTTAAGATAGGAGAAGATGTGTGGGTTGGAGAGCAACCTCATAGAAGCAGGGAGGGGACAGGGGAGAGGATAGGGAGGTTAATTGGGAAGGGGTAACATTTGAAATGTAAATAAATAGAATAACTAATTAAAAATAAATTAAAGATTAAAAATAAATAAAAAATAAAAATATAAGGACAGAATGATTTTCTTTCTTTCTTTCTTTTTTTTTTTTTTTTTTTTTAACTTCAGAGTGATGTTCAACCTAGGATTTTTAAGGTCCATTACTGTATGACAGCCTATTTTCCTCTCTTACTGTGGAGTAATGTCATCGGGGGAGTTTCCAGGTCTAGTTTTCATCTCTGCAGTACCAGAGAACCTGTCCTTTGTGGTAATCTTGTTTCTTCCTCCTCTTCTTCTGAAGAAAGACAGATACTGAGGAAAAGGGCTGTAGAGAATAAGGGACACTGGCCTCAATAGATCGGTCTCTGGGAAGTGGTTCTATGACTTCCCCATTTATTTTTTTTACACAAAATTGAGATATATTTTCCAGAAGATTTGAGAATTAAATAGTTTCTGTGAATAGTGCATCATGTGGGAAGATTTCTTGGAAGCCTAGAACCTCCTTCTCAAGGCTGTCTTTCTCTCTGACTTCTCTGAAGGTTTTTAACATAGGAGCAAAAATGGTGGAGTAGGCACCCCTGCTTGAGTAAATTCAGCTTTACTCTGAAACTTGCTTAGACACTAATTTTGACATAAGCCATACCCAGGACAGCCACAACCCTTAGAACACATACTTCTCCTCTCCCTTTCCTCTATTTCCCTTTATGATTTTCCCCATCTGAAATCTCTTGTGAGTTTTGCTTTTTGGTGTTAATCTGCTTGTTGTGTTGTTACTTAGTGACAATTTGTTAGTTTCATCTACATCTTAACTGCAATGCATACTTATTGCTAATCTTTATGTTCATATTCTTCTAGAATGTCCAAATAGTGCTCATGGTTTTTTGAGGGTTGTTTTTTGTTTTGTTTTGTTTTGTTTTTGTTTTTGTTTTTGTTTTTGTTTTCTGACATAACTGTTATTTTGTGTTTCTAAACATTTCAACAATACCTACATCCAAACAGATTACTGGCAACTTAAATTCAGAAAGGAAATACACAATATGCTTGTGTCAACTTCAACATGCCTTAAAACCCATCATCACTGTAAGTCTTAAACATTTTTGGTATTAAATAGAGAAAAAAAAACAGTGATGATGTCATCCATACATTTATAAACAAGGACAGAGTCCAAATGAACAATTAGAATTGATATTTAGAATAAGGATTTATATCCTGGATACCTAGTGACTCACATATTCAGGGTCTCAGACATAAAATTTGAAGGGAAGAAAGCCAACAGCTGGACTAAGGGAACTTTACACTGTGTGAGAAGAGAGGAATTTTCCCCTTCCTAGTGGGATCAGACACTGAGGTGAGGCAACCAATGAGGTGAAAGCATATCCCCGCTGTCTGCTAGAGTTCCTTGAGTCAATAGATACAGCACTAGGCTGCAAGTCTAGTTGGCATAGCTCAACATTTCTCTGTGAAGCAGGTCATGGTTGTGGCGTAAGATCCAAGACCTTCTCATCTCATAGCCACTGACTGACAGGTGCAGTCTTTAGTTAATTTCTAGTAGCCTTTTAAGAAGGCATCTCCCTTTCTCCTCAATAGGCTGGTGGACGATTAGGCTTTACAGGGATTCGGATTCTCTCATTTATCATGTTAGCAATATGAGACCGCTGATGTCTGACCTTCCTTTTATGTAACTTATATAAAGTCTCATAAGGTTCAGCCTAATGCCTATAGGCAAAACATGCATGGATATGTGTTTAGGAAACTGTTAAGAGAGTGAGATGACAATAATAAAATTACTGGAAATAAGTTACTGGTATATTTTGAGCTTGTAAAAACAATCTCTAGGGTGCTTGACGCAAACTGAATATGTCCTAAAAGTGTTCATATGTTTTGATTAATTTTCACTTCAATATTTTTTAAAGACTTAAACTATCTAAGCTTTCTGGAATGTCCTCAGTTTTATCCTCAAGGACATGGACGTAAAGTTCTGGGAAATGTAGAGATCATACGCAGACTCCTCTTTTGTTCTCATGCCTAAAAACCCCACAGTAGTAGTCCTCTAATAAAATTCGGGCATTAGCTCTTTGTGCCTGACCATTTCCCAACACAGGTACATTAAAAACCACAGTTCATAGCTGGAAGCTAAACTACCTTTGAGAACACCATGCAGAGCTGGGGCCTTACTGCAGAACTTCCTCTTCATCTACCACTTTCTGTGTAGTCAGAATAAAGGAAAAGAGGAAAGGAAAAAAAAAGCCTACCAACCACCAGGGGTGTTCAGAATGACAGTCTACAGGGACATTTACTATCAGTGAGGTTTCTCTTTCCCTGATAAGATATATTGGATTTAAAAATTGCTAGCTGAGTATTTCCGTGATGTTTCGAAAGATTCTAGTTAAAGGTAAAGTCTTATGCTTAGATGAGGAACCATGGCAAATGAGTAGGTGAGTTTGGTCTGCAGAGTCTGTGGTTTACCATGTGGATATTATACCATGTAAGTGACTATTAGGGCGTAAAGGGTTCCTCCTTAAGCAAGCCAGCAAAGAAAGACATGGGGAGATCTAATTCAGGCCAAATAATAATAGTTCATTTTTATTTTGCCATATCATCCTTTTTCACGTAGATAAATAATATTATTATGAGGTATGTGAATTCCTCCTCTTCTCCATATGGTCCCAACAACCTTAAAACTTTTCAGATACCTAATTCTTGGTGCAAATCAAGTCTTTATTTTTTGTTCAAAATTATCACTTTTATGAATCTGATCACACTTGGGATGGGGACTTTTATATTGTAGTAATAAATTTGGTTTCACACAGATCTGTTCTTTTCTCAGAAAAAAAAATGTTCCAATAAATCGAGTTAGCTTTTCAAATGATCAGAGCATAAATATACAAGCAAAAATGAACTTAGCTATCATAAAACTTTCCCAAAGTAGTGATTTTAAAAGCCATATTCCCAAACCTCAGTGAAATAAAATTACATATTAACAACACTAGGAACAACAACAACTTCCTATATTTTTAAGTTTAAAGTAAAGAAAATCTGGTTAAAAAGCTTACAGGTCTCTGAAATGCGAATGTACTATATAATGCCAGTAAAACATTATTTCTACTGTTTTATTATTTAGAAAAGATAAGAAGATCATGATACATGAAATACAGTTTAATTAAAAGAGAAGATATGGTACAAATTGTAGCTCAAATTAATACATTAAAATTAAAAACCATATTATGGATAATTTTAGAGTTGACTATTTGACAAGAAAGGATGGTTATTAGTAAGCAAGAAAAACACAAGTCGACAGTAATAGTAGAAGCAGTTAGTAGATTTTTAGACAATTTACTGGAGAGAACATTTACATGTATGTCTTCATGAATATTTGCTAATAATCTTGTTTATCCAAGAGAAACACATTTTTGACAATGATCCAAATAAATCCAATAATAGCCTAATATTTTTAAAATTTCTATATTTACAGTAAATTGGTACTTTTGTGGAGTGTACAGTATAAAACTGTGGTACTCTGTGGCAAATAGTAACCTTGCTATTTTCACCATGATGAAAGAAAAACTATTTCAAAATATAGAAAAACTATTTAAAAAATTTAAAAAATTTTAAAAACCACAAAATTATTATTTACAAATGAAAGATAAATTGTATATCAGTGTGAATAAGCCAACTGTAGAAGACATTATACAAGTATTTTAAAAGGCTTTATGATAATCCACTTTGGGATCATTTCAGGAAAGCAGGAAAGGTTCAATTTTAGTTCATTAACCACCAATCATTTTATTGACAATTTAAGTAGACAATTACAGGTAATCTATAACTAGATGTTAAAAATGTAAGTCACTGGTAGTGAGCTACAAGTACGAGACAGTGAGTAACAGTAGTACATAAATCCAAAGTACCGGAGATATGACCTGTCTCCAGGCAACAAGAATAAAGAGTCAAAGCCACAAGTCAGGACTGTGCAGAGGGCACTTCAAACGCTGACACCATTGCATACACTAGCAAGATTTTGCTGAAAGGACCCTGATATAGCTGTCTCTTGTGAGACTAGGCCGGGGCCTAGCAAACACATAAGTAGATGCTCACAGTCATCTATTGGATGGATCACAGGGCCCCCAATGGAGGAGCTAGAGAAAGTATCCAAGAAGCTAAAGAGATCTGCAACCCTGTAGGTGCAACAACAATATGAACTAACCAGTATCCCGGAGCTCTTGACTCTAGCTGCATATGTATCAAAAGATGGCCTAGTCGGCCATCACTGGAAAGAGAGGCCCATTGGACATGCAAACTTTATATGCCCCAGTACAGGGGAACGCCAGGGCCAAAAAATGGGAATGGGTGGGTAGGGAAGTGGGGAGGAGGGTTTGGGGGACTTTTGGGATAGCATTCTAAATGTAATTGAGGAAAATACGTAATAATAAAAAATATTAAAAAAAAGAACAGATGGGCAACACATCTGGATTTACACAATAAATGGCAGTTTATGGGAGTTGGGGGTTGAAACATGGCTACTATGTGAGACTTGTTGCAGGGGTTATAATTGTAATGTCTTCCCACTGAAGGTTTAAGTAGAAGTGTAAGGTGCTGCTGTTTGACACCTTTGGACAATGTGAATAATCCAAAATGAAAAAAAAAAGGTCAAGCCAGGAGATTTGCTAAGTTGGAGGTGAAAATGAACGTGTTTCTGCAGGGTGTAAAATGTAAAATAAAGAGAGTTTTCAAGTATATTATGAACTAAGATGAAGAGTATTTGTTGAAGGATCTGAAACTGAGGATGGTTTAAGTAAATAACTACAAATTTTTTCTTAAATGTTAATTCAAAGGTCCAAAGTTATCATTATATTTTAAATCCTTGTCTATTCAAATCAGACTAGTTTAGTGATTTTTGTCTGTCTATAAATATTTATATATCTATCATCTATATATCATCTATCTATCTATCTATCTATCTATCTATCTATCTATCTATCTACCTACCTACCTGTCTGTGTATCACCATTATCTATATCTATCTGTCGATAGATCCATCTATCTTGTATGTATGTATATATGTATGTATCAACTTTCTATCTCTATTCATCTATCTTTCTTCCTATCTATTGTCTATATTATGAGAGTGTTTCCTTCCATTTGCAGTATATAGTCTCAATATTTCCAAGACAAACCTGCTTCAAATACAATAATTTTATTTTTTTACAGCAAATATTTGGTATACCAAAATGTGTAGACAAAACTTTCATTAAAGGAGACCAAAGGACAGAGGCCTTTTGTGATGTCCCTACTCCTTCCCAGGTGAGCCCAGATGTTCATGGTGGCCACAATCTTACAGTGTGTCATACTTGGCCTCACTATATCTGATGTAAAGACTATTATTGATTCTGCAAATGTGGCTTCTTATACTGTCTATGAGTCTAGTAATCAATGGTTCAATCAATGACATTATTCAGATTTGTGGGTGTCAGGTGGACAATGGTGTAAATTTAGTTGTGTCGATTGTATAATAGATATGTCTAATTTGGCATGGTTTCAAGCTATAGTAGTGGAAATAGGAACTTACATACTCTTTGTTATTTCTAAATTGGAATCTAGCTAGTAATACAAACTGAGGTATACATGGATGTTTAGAATCTAGCATTTCATCATCTCTGTCCTAAGCTTTCCAGATGCCCCACTGAAGGCATGAGCAGTCCTCTGTAATTCTGAGGGCTTCCAATTGTCCCTCTCAACTTACATTAGCCTTTATACTAACCTGTGGCACTGGAAGTATCTCAAAGTAGAGATTTTGTTCATATGTGGAAGCCTATTACTTGGATTTAGATAGCAAAGACAGAAACTTATAAGGCTGAACAGATGGCCCAGTGCTAAAATGTCATGTTCTTACAGAGGATCCAAACGTGTTTCTCAGCACCCATGTTGAGTGAACTGTAACTACAACTCCTGGGGGCCAACACCCTGTTTTTAAATTCTTAGTCACCTGCTTTCATGACCACAATACTCCTGCCCTGACATACACATGCACACATAATTAAGAAAAATAATATGTTAACACAGAGATGACAAATAATACTGATTATTATAGAAGACGTGCCTGTGTCAGTAGTCAGGAAGCTCTGCTTGCTTTGGTACCAATTCTTTATAATATATATGTATGCTACTTCGTGCATTAGACCTGCATTTAGAGTTAAAGTAATAAATGGGATTTTTACATATAACTACAGGGCTTAGAGATTTTCTTCAATACTTGAGCCATGATTCAGCAGTAACAGGGCCCACATGACAGCTCATAAACAACCTATTAATCTGGTTCCAGAGCACCTGATGCCTCCTCTGCCTTCTACAGGCACCAAGCAAAGAGATGATATAAAATACATACATGCAGGGAGTCCCAAACACACAAACATAAAAAATATATTTTTTTTCTCTTTAAGGAGGGTTCTCACTATGTATGTAACCATGACAGGCTTGAAACACTGTGTAGATTAGGGCTGTGTCAAGCTCACAGAGATCTGCTTGTCTGTCTCCCAGGCACTATCTGGGGTTTAAATCTATGCCCTGCAAACAAAGAAATTTTTAAATAAATGAAAAGCTTCCATGTAGTGCTAATGTGGCAGAACATAAGTATGTTCTATATCAACTTTTAGCTATTATGGTGACTTTTGAGAATATGTATTTTTAGATTTTTATTAATATATGACATATATTACACAGAGGTATACTTCTTTTGTAAACTAATATTTTATTAGTTATTTGAGAATTTCATATAATGTATTTTGACAATATTCACCCCTGTATCAATTCCTCCCACAATACACTTCCCCTTTCACACCCAAACGTGAGATTACTTTTTCCTTCAAATTACAGTCCAGTTCGTCTTTCCTACCTTGTCTTGGAAGTACAATCTGCTCTGGCATGCTTATCTACCAGAGATCACAACATTAAAGAAAGCAGAATATCTCTGTCTGTCTGTCTGTCTGTCTGTCTGTCTGTCTGTCTTTCTGTCTGTCTCTCTTCTGAGGACTTTTAGACACTGTCACTATTGGTGTGATTTCATATGTGCAACTAGCTTGTTACAAACATAAAACATCATTTTCCTCACTTTGTAGGTAATCTCTGGTTCTTAAGAGGCTTTCCAGGCCCACTTCTGTAAAGACTCTTCAGTCATGGGGGAGGTGTATGATATGCATGTCCCAGTTAGGGCAAAGCACCCATGAGATTTCTAGTTGGGCTATTGTTCTCCCTTTTTAGGGTAATACCATTACACCTTGTTAGTGTATGTGTGTGTGTGTTTCTATAGTAGTATATTTTTACATATCATTCAAAAGTTCTTTAGTATTTGTTGTTCCTTCCCATAGTCTCTTTCCAGCCATCCTCTTCCATACCTCAGCCCAATTTACCTCTTCCTGTACCATTCGCCCTAAGCCCTTCATATTGCTTTCTCCTATCTCCCTTCGCTCAAAGGAGCTCTCCTACTTAACCCTTACTAAACTGTTGACATCTGATGCTACTACATATGGAACTGATTTACCTGAAAATTCAAAGCTAACATGCAGAAGTGAGAGAAAATGTCTAATTTTTCTTTTGGCTTCTGTGTTACTTGACCACAGATGACTGTTTCCACCTCCACTCATTTAATTGAAAATTTTGCAATTTTGTTTTCCTTAAAAGCTAAGTCATATGCCATTGTGTAAATATGTCGAATTTCTATTATCCATTCATCAGTTGGTGGGCATCTAGGCTTTTTTTCCTTCCCTGGTTATTGTGAATAAAGCAGGTATCTCTGTAGATAAAAACAATCAAACAAACAAACAAAACAAAAAACAAGAAACAAACAAAAAAAAAAACCTTTTTGGTATATACCTAAGAATGCTATAACCAGATACTGCAGATCACCTGTTTTCAATTTTTTGAGGAACCTCACATTGATTTCCCAAGTATGGTGCTAATTTGTACTTTCGTCAGCAGTAAATAAGTGTTTTCCCTTCCTTAGAACCTCTCCAGTATTCATCTGCTGCCATCTGTTTCTTCAACCTTGGATTTTCTGACTAAGATAAAATCTTGAAGCAGTTTTAAGGGTTAGTAAGCCTTTCTACCTGTGGTTACATTCAGCAGCTGAAGAGATGACATCATAACAATGAGGACAAAATCTTCAGTTTTTCTCTTCCATTTGGTAGAAGATAAAAGACGAGCAGTTGAGAGCCAACTCATTTCAAGAACAACTTCAATATGCTTGATTTACTTTATTTTGATTGACTGAGATGATTTGTTTCACCTCAGACTTCACAGTTTTTTGTCTCTGCCAGTGTCACACTCATAAAACCATCACTGACTCCATTTCACATTTATCCTGCAGGATAATTTTATAGTTCTTTGTTCACGCATGTTGCTACAACAATGAAATTAGCCCGTCAACTGCTACTTTCTTTGTAGCAATTTGCATAGCATTAACAATAAGATGACTCCACTTTTAGAGTAATTTCTTTGGCAGTCAAACCAATGTAATTAGATTTCTCCCAGAGGAATACTGTCAGTCTTTATTACTAAGTAATTAGCTTACAATATAATATTAAATGCTAAAAAAAAATCAACCACATGATTTTCTGTTTAGAACTTAAGTTAAAATTCATAATACTCAGAAATGAAATGAAAGGAACACAGAGTCCCAATCGAAATTCTGTTATCAGCTTCTAAACTTTTTGCCAAGAGTACATTTTGCATTTATTACAAAAGGCAATGCATATTGTTCTTTTAGAAGAGTATATAACTCCTGTGAGAGCCATTTATGAAATCTAATAAACTCGTCTGTAGTAGCTGTAAATCACTATAAACTTGACAATACTCCAAAGACGCATATGATTTAGCAGAACTTAAGAATCCTGTACTCATTTCTTTGGTATTGTTTGATATTACTGAATATGTTGTGTAGACATGCGAAACTAAAATTGCTCGTCATCGTACAAGTCTGCTCTTTCCGGATTACATGTATGGTCTCCACTTGTTATATTTTACATTTTCTTTTATTTTATAATTTTTTACTGAGAAAGAATTTAAACACCATGGTAATTCAACATTAAAATCACTTTATTTGCATTTTGTTCTTAATTATGAAAACATATAAGTGATAGTTTTGTATCAATTACTTTTTAAAGATACTGAATTGTATCATTAACCAAGAGTGACTCTAAGCCTGAAGAACAGAGGCTATTAGAACCAGAAGGAAACAAATCCAGAAGAGTGTTTAATGAAGTCACAGTGAGAGGGAAGGCCAAGACTGAATGGAATTAACAGGTTAAGACAGATGTTCTAAAGACCTGCTTCCCTTGGTTGGTAGAAAATGGTCAAAGGCAAAAGGCTTTGATTGATCCAGCTTCAAAAATTCTGGAACGCAGACGCGAAAATGAAATTCAATCCCTTTGTGACTTCTGACAGAAGCAAGAACGGCAGAGGGGATTTCAATGCACCTTCTTACGTTTGGAGGAAGATTAATTCTTCCCTTCTTCCCAAAGATCTGAGACAGAAGCATAATGTTCAGTCTATGCCCATTCAAAAGTTCAGGTTGTTCAAGACATTCTAAACAACAGCAGATTGGCAAAGTGGTCCGAGTACACAAGAAGAAATATGACATCTACACTGAATGAGTCCAGCAAGAAAAGGCTAATGGTACAATAGTCCATGTGGACATCTACTCCAGCAAAGTGGTTATCAACAGCCTAAAGCTGGACAAGGACCACAAGAAGATCCTGGAGAGGAAAGCCAAGTCCCGTCAAGTAGGAAAGAAGAAGGGCAAATACAAGGAAGAAACGATCTAGAAGATGCAGGAGTAGAAGATGCAGGATTGAATACTTAACTACTAGTGTGGTCCCAATGTCTACCATATAGCCAGCCCTCTGCAGCTCTCATAATAATATCCACTTTGTTGTCATGGTATTGGGAGTCAATGATCCATGATCCATCTTATCTGAACCTCCATCTGTTAGTCTACAAATAAAATGGTTTAACCAACTGCAAAACACTTCAGTGTATCAGTATTTACGCACAGCCTCAGTTTCTACTTTAATTCAGTCACTTACTAGCAGATACCAGAAATTTAATTGTAGGAATCAGAGAATTCATGAAATCTCACCCATAAATTATGACCAGTTAGTAAATACTGAAGACAATGTCCCTATAGTCTCAGCAACACATTTTCCCATTATTGAATTCTATGAAGTCAATAGCTTCTGATTTCTCTTACCTGGCAAAGCTGAGAGCCTGCATTTTTATCCTCGCTGCATCTAGAAGACAGGACTGAAGAGGACTGAAAAAGAAAGTTATAGAAAGATTCACCACAGGTGCTTCAGATCACTCTTGCCTCTGGTTACTAGGTATTTGACACCAAACTCAATAAAGACCTCAATAAACTCATTTATTAAATGAATAATTTATTAATTGAAGAGCCAATTTGTGTAGTCTTCCCCAGGAGGATTTTTTTCTCCTTGTGCTTAGCATTGCTTAGTTCTCTATACCTCTTTGTCTATGGCTGAGGTCTCTCAAAGCTTTCCCCCTTCAACATTAGCATGTCTATTGGCCTTGGCCTTGTTCAGGCCATGTTTGTTCAGCCTGTTGCTGACATCCAATGGATGTACTTTCTGACATTTCTAGGAAATAGCTGATTCTCTGTTCCCCTGGTTCTTATTGTATTTCTGCCTTCTCTTCCACAGTAATCCTTTAGTCTTGGGTACAGAAGCTGTGTTATAGATGTGTGGTTTGAGACTGGGCTCTACAACTTTACACTTTGATTGGTTGTAGTTTTGTAATGATCTCCATCTGTTGGAAAGATAAGTCTCCTTAGTGAGAGGTGAGAATTATGTTTTTCTGTGAATATAAGGACTTTTATTTTATTTTATTTTCAGAGAAATCATTAGACTTAAGAATTATTAGAGATATGGGGAATATGGATGAAAATTGGAAATACTTTCAATGACATGCTTACATAATTTTATTAATAGAGTCCTTAAATTGCATGATGTAAATAAAAAGTGTGTTTACTTAAATTAACACCTTTGACCTCTTGTGAGACACCATGAGTTACTTTTCTGATGTGTATTACATGAGAGTTACCATCATTACATACAGCTATCACTCCCTTGACTTCTCAGTGAATACTTCCTGTTATGTTTTTATGATCATGAAGTAACCTTCAAATTCTCCACTAAATATTCTGAGTAGGAGACTTAGGGATAATTCTACTTCTTTCCACTTTTTACCTTTTTGTGATTTTTTTGACAGTGGATAAGAATCCTTTGTATAGCATGAATGACATCTTAAGAATAAAAAAAAAGCAGAAAATAATGGTATTCAATATTGGAAAGGAACATCAGTCACAAATGTAAGTGCTCTCACAATGGAGAGTGTACGACTATCAATCTAATCCCAACTGCATTATAAATGCCTTCTTTCTATAAGAGCTGCCCTATGGCTCCTCTTTGTTTATCTTGAGTATATCTAACCTGCATATGATCTCTGATTGTTAGAGCTCAGAAGGTTTAGATAGAAATCATTCACATAATTTCCTCTTAGTCTTTTGAATATTGTATATAGTTTTTCATAATGGTTGAAAGATTTTTTTACTCATTTTTTTTTCCTGGTGAATAGTGCCAGAGAAGAAAGAAGTTGGCTTTCTGAGAAATCAATACATATTGCATCTAGTCTCTCATGCATTTACATACCATGTTTTCTAAATATACTATATATAATTCTGCAAGCTGAACCTTTTCCCTGTTTCTAACCTTGTCATCATCCTATGATGCAGGAAATGGCTAATGGATGGATTTGTGATTTCACTGTTGCATCTGTACTCATGCTTGTCATGCACTCAGCTTCTTTCCAAAGAGATTGTCCCAAGAGATTCTGGTTCCAAACCCTTGCTCTGGGATTTCAAGCTCTACATAAGTTCCACAGCTGACTGAGACCTAATCTGATCATGACAAACCTGTGACATCCAGGCTCACAGGACTCTCCAGTGGACCTACTGTATGGCTGTGCCTCTCTCAGATTCTGATTTAATTTAGTGCTACTTGTGTACATTTGGCTTAGGTAACCCATGTGGGAGGTAAAAAGATACTTGGGGGGCTGCTGTAACATCCTAAGCACTGTTTACTGTATTGAGGAAAGGAAAAAAAAAGTGTTAATTGCAAAATATAAGCAAACAAACAAATATGAGACTTTAACTCGATGTATTTTCTGAATGATAGTGTGGCCCATATGATAATAATTATTTATAGTTTCTGATAAATCTTGCCTTACCAATTATGCTAAATATTCCTGCATTTGTGTTTCTTTCTGTGTGTCATTACCTTTCCTCTCCCATTCCCTCTTCTTTCTATTCTTCCCTTCTTTCCTTCTTTCTTTCCTCCCCTCCCCTTCCCTTTTCCTTCCTTCCTTCCTTCCTTCCTTCCTTCCTTCCTTCCTTCCTTCCTTCCTTCCTTTCTTCCTTTCTTCCTCCCTTTTCCAATCACTTTTACAAATGCATAATTTCCAAAGTTTCAGTCTCAAGAACTTTCTGTGATTCAACTCTATTTTAAGTGTTTACACCATAAGCAATTTCTGGCAATGGCTTTAAGAGAGCAGTTTTTAACAATAAAAATATTCTTATTTCTATTCTCATGGTACCTCCATAAGTTGTACGATTACTTTGGTGGCAAGATAAGTAGCCACTTTTAAGGAACATATCAGATTTGGGATCTTCCAGCTTATAGATCATGCTTCATCATGACTTTTGTAACCAAAAGTAAGCACTGTGTTTAAACTATTTCCTTCTTTAGAATGATTTTATATATACATATATATATACATATATATATACATATACATATATAGCAATTATATTATATAATATTTACATGTAATATACAATATATATTCAAATAGCCATTTAACTTATTCAACTACAACTTGTTTCTTCTTTTTTTTTTTCCATTTTTTATTAGGTATTTAGCTCATTTACATTTCCAATGCTATACCAAAAGTCCCCCATATCCACCCACCCCCACTCCCCTGCCCACCCACTCCCCCTTTTTGGCCCTGGTGTTCCCCTGTACTGGGGCATATAAAGTTTGCAAGTCCAATGGGCCTCTCTTTCCAGTGATGGCCGACTAGGCCATCTTTTGATATATATGCAGCTAGAGTCAAGAGCTCTGGGGTACTGGTTAGTTCATAATGTTGTTCCACCTATAGGGTTGCAGATCCCTTTAGCTCCTTGGCTACTTTCTCTAGCTCCTCCATTGGGAGCCCTATGATCCATCCATTAGCTGACTGTGAGCATCCACTTCTGTGTTTGCTAGGCCCCGGCATAGTCTCACAAGAGACAGCTACATCTGGTCCTTTCGATAAAATCTTTCTAGTGTATGCAATGGTGTCAGCGTTTGGATGCTGATTATGGGGTGGATCCCTGGATATGGCAGTCTCTACATGGTCCATCCTTTCATCTCAGCTCCAAACTTTGTCTCTGTAACTCCTTCCATGGGTGTTTTGTTCCCAAATCTAAGGAGGGGCATAGTGTCCACACTTCAGTCTTCATTCTTCTTGAGTTTCATGTGTTTAGCAAATTATATCTTATATCTTGGGTATCCTAGGTTTGGTATGAGTACATATTGTGTGAGTTTCTTTGTGAATGTGTTACCTCACTCAGGATGATGCCCTCCAGGTCCATCCATTTGGCTAGGAATTTCATAAATTCATTCTTTTTAATAGCTGAGTAGTACTCCATTGTGTAGATGTACCACATTTTCTGTATCCATTCCTCTGTTGAGGGGCATCTAGGTTCTTTCCAGCTTCTGGCTATTATAAATAAGGCTGCTATGAACATAGTGGAGCATGTGTCCTTCTTACCAGTTGGGGCATCTTCTGGATATATGTTTAGGCGAAAACTAGAGGGAGTTGGCTGAGTTGCTAAAGATATCTCTGATTCATCATGAGAGCCTTACAAGAGCAACACCACTTTTTAATAGTGAAGTCTTGCTTAACTATTTAATAGTAATGCATTAAGTCTTGTACTAGCTATACCAAATAATGTACTTGGTACTTGTTCTATCATGAAAGAAGCACTTACTAAACGTTAGGTATTGCTTGCTTACTTCAAACACTACTGACCTGACCAGCCACAGATCGTTGGCTAGGTTTATATTACTACATATGAGACCTCTTCTATTGAGCGGGCTTTAAGTCAGCTATAAACAGCTTTTAATTCTCCCCCACCAAATCTAAGTGCCAGAGTCTATACTGTGGGTGATCTTTCTGAGACGCTTGCTATGGTTTAGAAGATTTGCAACAGGCTATGGCTGCTTTTCTGCCTTTGCTCGATCCCTGTTCTGTTGATTTGTGTGTGTGTGTGTGTGTGTGTGTGTGTGTGTATTTTTATTGTCCTGCCATGTTGAAGGTATTTTTCTACTTGTGTTGACTGTTTAGTGATTATACTGAGAATGTGATTTGTTGAGAGGAATGCAGTGGTCCTTCTGGCCTTTCTTACCATTGCCAATTGTGATGTACCACCAAGAATGACCACTTGGTGAGACTAGTGATGGCTAAGACTGCACTGTGAATGTTTCCTCTTTCATTCTTTGAATCTTTTCTCTAGGACTAGTGTAAACTTAAGAATCCAAGAAGTGGGGAGAGCTTCATTTCCACAACAGAGGAATACAAAAGTCTATGTGTGCATGTATTAGATGTCATCAAATGATAAGACACTTTGAGATGGTTCAAATGTCATCTTCCTTTAAAGGAGTCATACTATAGTAGAAAGAGTGCTTATCTAACATGAACAAAGGTCCATGTTCTATACAAGCACCACATAAATACCAGTTATTTTGATATACAGCTGTAAACCCAGCTCCTGAATAAAAAGTTCAAAGCTTTCATCAACTACACAGTAATTTAAGGCCAATTTGGGCTGCGTGAGACTTTTCTCAAAACTAAAAACATTCTCTTTCACTATTTTTCTCTAGCTAATTTAAGTGTTCATCAATAGGCTTTCATGTTACATTAAGTGCACAAGTGACTACAGTTTCTCGCCATAGGAAATAAGAACTCTCTGTAGACCTCAAGTCCACAGGACAATCAAAAGACCTGGCCATTATCTTAAATTTGCTTTTGAAGGACTGGTGTGCAGAGTTGCAGTGTTAATGTTGTCCATATGTGTCTAACCAACACCTATTCTTACCCTGTATGCATGCATGCCCGTATTTCACCATGTCCACTGCAAGGAGGTGCTTTCTCAAGCTAAGAAGGTACAGTGTACTTCAAACTTATACACATTAAATATTCATCATTATCAGCTCATTTAAAAATCTATGACTTGACATGACTGAGTAGCAAATAGAGGATTTTAAAACAAAGGGCAGACATCCATTTACAAACAACTGATTTCATCGTGCAGAGACATGTATAATATTTATGCAATATGGATATTTAAAATTAATTTTATGAAATGACAACAATTACAGAGATACATACATTTTTATAACATAAAAACACATAAGCCCTTGGTAACAAGTTTATGAGTTAAGACAACTATTTCATAACTCTGAAGAGGAACACCACTAAAACTGGTGAGTATTGACAGATGAGTTTTAGTGGATTTATCAGCACTAAATACAACTGAAGAACTTGAGATATTTTCAAATTAAAATTATGATAATAATTTAAATTTGCTTTTATTGAAAAAGATTATCAAAATATTAGGGAAATGATTACTGTGGGGACAGAACAGTCCCACTGTTTTTTTAACACCCTTGTCTTTTTCTTTCTTACTTTTCTATTTTATTTATTTATTTATTATTAGATATTCTCTTTATTTACATTTCAAATGCTATCCCGAAAGTTCCCTATACCCTGCTCCCCTACCCACCCACTCCCGCTGGCGTCCCCCTGTATTGGGTCATATAAAGTTTGCAATACCAAGGGGCCTCTCTTCCCAGTGATGGCCAACTAGGCTATCTTCTGCTACATATGCAGCTAGAGATATGAGCTCTGGGGGTACTGGTTAGTTCATATTGTTGTTCCACCTATAGGGCTGCAGACCCCTTCAGCTCCTTGGGTGCTTTCTCTAGCTTCTCCTTTGGGGGCCCTGTGTTCCATCTTATAGATAACTGTGAGCATCCACTTCTGTATTTGTCTTTTTCTTTCCATCATGTATTACTAGCCCACGGTGAGCTTGGACACTTGGGTACAGGGCTGATCAGTAAGAGCTGTGGGAGTTAATTAGAAGTTCCATTCCACGCTCCTGTTCCTGTCCCCCACAGAATCAGTTATGCATGCATTTGTCATCTTGGCATATGATCCCTCTTATTGAAATCAATACTTGCTGACTGTATTAATGAGGGGAGATATAGGCAGATATGCAGTAGACCTACAATGGATGTTACTTGTCATTGCAACCTCAAAATCTAACAGAATCTTACTGGTATTCTCAAGCTATTATTGGAATCTTAGATAGTTTTATTTTGGCAGAAACAATGTACATTATTTTGATTATGAGTGTATTAGCTATTGAATATTCCTAGGAATACATGGTACATATTAAAGCCTTACTTAATTGGGACAGCAGTGAAAGAATCTAAAATATTCACGTTACTTTGGGTAGAAGCTGAATGTTTTATAGTATAACACATGGTTAACTGAGATCTGAACTACTGAGAAATACTGAATAATATAAATAAATCAGAATAAAGGGTCTTCTAAGTGTCCCATTTTACTAGAACATCAATAACTGTAAAATCAAGGAATATGTAGATAGTTATCATAGGAAGAAGCTTGTTTTATATCATATAGATAGGATGTGGTGGGCAGATTTAAAGAACAAATATTAAATTCCCAAACACAGTAGCCTTGTACATATGTTCTCAACCTGACATTCTACTCTTTAATAAGATTGCTGTTATTTGAGTGTAAATTTCTTATTCGAGTATTTGGTCATTATTTCCCATGCAATACTTAACTAGTGCATAAAAGTATGTATGCTTTCTTTTAATTTACTCCAGAGGGAAATTTTTACTCAAAATGTATGTGCTGGAAATGTACCTTAGAGAAAGAAAAGTTGTCTGGAATTCATGAGGCTTTGGTATTTTCAGCACAGTAAGATCAAACATTAATCAATCAATCAATCAATCAATCAACCAATCAATCTTTCACTTATCACTGAGGCAAAATTCATGACTAGTTTTAATAACAAAAATATGTAATTTAAAAATTTTCAACATTATAATCTAACATGAGCATGGTGGGTCCTGATACTTTAGGAATCTTCACAGGACAATTATTTTCTTGACATTTCTACTTCTGGAAAACTGCTTGTATTATCTATTGGTTCTACACAATGGTGACATTTGCTCTTCTTTTCATAGTTTCCTCTCTCTTTTACTCTGTGTGACCCTGGACCCACCAAGAAAAATAGAGAAGTCCTCCTCCATCCAATAAGATCACTTAGTTAATAATTTTAGCTTAATTTGAAGGTTCAATTTTGTTATGTCTTATAAATAGCATAACCAAAGGAGACAGGATGCTGAAAGAAGAGCACGCATATATGATTCATCATTCTGGTTACCTTAGCTGCCCTGAAATGTGATTGATTTGCCTTCAACTCAGACTGTTTGTGCTGAACCCCAGTGCTACCACATAAGAGGTGTGTATGAGTAGCAAGTCAGTGGTACTCAGTTTAACATCTGACAAGTGGGCATTAAAACAGAAACTTCCTCTGGAGTTAATAAGGAGGAAAAGGTGTTAATGTCTCATGTCTAAGAAGTACTGTATAATTATTAGCTAAAAATGAATTTTCTCTTTTGATGAAATACAATTTTCAAAGCTTTAATATTATATAAACCCTATAAATATTTTATGATATTGGTCCAACACAGATATATCATTATATGTTTTATAATGATTAAGCTATGCATTACTTTCAATTCCAAGTTAAATTTAATGCTTAAAATGAACAATTACTACATGTAAAACTATCACTCTGTCAAAGGGAAATACAGAGACTTAGAAATGTTAAATGAAACTTTTATGTACATAGACACAGAGTGGGGAGAGAAGAAGGGAAAGAAGGAGGGAGGGAGGGAGGGAGGGAGAGAGAAAGACAGAGAGAGAGACAGAGAGACAGAGAGACAGAGAGAGAGAGACAGAGAGACAGAGACAGAGAGAGAAAGTGAGTCCAGGATACACTGATAATTAGGAGAGCCAGCAGGAGTGGGAGAGATAGCAAGGTTTCCAGCCTGGAGCAAAGTATCTGACTTGGAAATGTAGATAGCTCACGCACTAAGAACAGAGACCAACTCTGGTATAGTTCATGTACTGATAAGGACATGAGGGTTTCTTTTTTACAGAAACAATACACAGCTGTTTCTACATAGGAAGTTAGACCTATATGAAGGATAGTGTTCAATATAGTCCCATGTTTGCTCCAGTCACACAAACAAACATGCTCACACACATACACACACACACAGTCCTGAGTGATGCTTAAGTATAGGTGATAGAAGAAAGAAACCAGCAAAATTGTGAAATTGACAGTGGCCAAGACGATTTCCCAAACTATGAGACATAAACTTCTAACCACCACCTTGGATGTAGGTAAGCTGCTTATCACTGACCCTCTGCTATTTTATGTTCTTGGTTTTCCAGGTTTAAACAGTCTAAGTTCATTCTTATGCTGTTTATATGGGACAATGAATGTCTAGACTGAAAAGCACACAGATGTCCCCTCCTGATCCCAAACTTACTTTCTAGGTGCCTATCAATACCTTCCATAATAAAAGAGTTCTATTCAAGTTATTTCTTTCAGTGAGAATTCATGGTGTGATGAAGTGTTGTCAGCTAGTCAGAATAAGTTCCGATTATGACCCAACACTCACAATACAACATGATAATTTTAAACAGGAAAAATTGTGGAAATTTGCCAGCCTGTGTTTTTTATGTTTACCAGGGAAACAATGCTCAGTGAACCAGATATTACAGGTTTGGAGGCCATCTTTGTAAAACTCTGAAAGTGACAGAATCTGAAAACCTCAGACGTATCATCTTCTCTGTCCTTAATTATTAGAATAGTTTAGAAGAAATTCCCAAGTAAGAGGTCGACCAGTGTTTTCCATGGTAATGAATCTGAGTATGTTCATATATATGATTTTATACATGTTGTCTGTATGCAAATATATGTACATATATTCTCTATATAAATTTATACAATTTATTAATATATTTATATGCATTTTCCAAATTTATATATATTTATCCATATACAGATATCATAAAGGTTATTTTCATAATGTGTAACAAAATATACTAGAGGAATTTTCTGTTCTTTTTTTATGAATCTGTCAGGCTCTAAGTATAGAGTTTTGTGGAATTTATAAACCCTTAACATGATATTCAAGATGTTTTGGGTCCAATGTCTTAATCTTCACGCTATATAAATTATCCATCATGTAACACTTTATATGTATATAAACTTGTCAGAGAATCATTTCCATCTGTTTTTTTTCTATTGAGTTCTTAATTTTAGCTTTGAAATATATGCCCAATTTCAAAGAATTCTGGTTAACAAACATTTATATATCAAATATCTAAATTATTTTATAAACAGGTGCTAAAGTTAGGAATGGTAATACAAGCCTGGAATTCCCAGCACCTGGGAATTGGCTGCAGCAGAACAGCAGCTCAAGGCCATCCTTATTTTCTGGAAATGTTTGATGGCAGGTTACTCCATATGATACTGTCAAGAGAGAAACAAAAGAGCAGCATGTGCAAAAACAAAACAAAACAAAACAAAACAAAAACTAAAACAAAAAAACCCAAAAACCAAAACCAAACCAAACGAACAACAACAAAAACAAACCAAAACCAAAACCAAAACCAAACCAAAAAACCAATGCAAAAAAACATTCAAAGCTGTTTTTGAGCCAAAGTTGATTTTAGAATAAACCCTCAGATCATAGAGATTAATAGAATGTTCAGGGTGTATCACGTCCTCAATGTGTTAATGAGCTGAAGTTGAGAGTGTTGATATGAGTTATCCAGGTGATGGTAGTGGTGTTGTAATCATCAGACTCTTGGTTCCAATGTCTTCTCTCTTCTTGTTTGTGCAATTTTCAAATTGGCACCCAGATACTTATGACAAATTCTTGGGATTTAAGAGAAATTTAATGGTAACAGAGTCTTAAATTCACATCTCTAAATGCAGCTACAATAACATGGAAAGCATAAGGGAGATTGTGAATGTTTCACAAATTAACAGTTGACAACATAAAGTGCCAAATACTGCTAGTTTCATTTACTGTAGTATTGTGAATGATGTATATATTTGGCAGCCCATGATTTACCATCTGGTCTGAGAAACATATCCTTCATTCACACAACTAAACTTTTTAAAGCTTTATGTTGCTTTTGGTTTAGAATGTCTTGCAAAGCTCATTTGTAGAGGGTAATTTGAGGCACTTCACACTGGACCATTGGACCTGGACATATAAAACAGGTGGACATTTTTTTCTGAAAACTAATGTAAAGTCCATAATCTTATGAATTAATATTTTAATAACACATAATTTTTTGTTTTAGTCTAAAGGAATAAAAGTGTAGATTAATCATTTTAGGCAAAGAAAGGGAAAAGCGAAAGATAGAGATGGGGGACATGAGAAAGGAGTGTGTACAGTGAATAAAAATTAATAATCATAATTAATACTTAAGACAAGTCTAAATAGAGTTATATATTACCCCTTTCTTCCCCTCTCCCCCTTTGCCTATGGAAGTGATTGAATTTATGGGCCCTGCCACTATACAGATGAGACTGATATGAGTTTATTACTGATATTAATTGGAGTCTTGTGTGGGGCTCACTACTTCAACTTTATACTCAGAAACAGAGGGGGAAAGAAGAACTGTGGGAACCATACATTGCAGTGGAATAGAGGTGATAATATCATGGTTCCCATGAGAAAATGTGGTCCATTGCTCTGAGCAACTCTGTGTGCTGACAAGAAGACTCCAGTTAACACACATATTGAAGATAGCCTCACAGGCAAGTTGGTGTTCTGCTTGAGGCTGCCATTAGGGATTTTAGGCATCCACAGCACCCCCCCCAAAAAAAAACCCCAGGAACATACAATAGTAGGCCATGATTTTAGGTCTCATATAGCATTACTCCATAGGAACATTCATCTCCACAGATGATTCACACCTGTTACCAAAGTCAGAGAACCTGCCCTTAAACTATGTTGTGATATAACTAGTTATTATGGCTATTGCTAAACCACACAAAACAATTGTTTTCAGGGTTTTCTTTTTGCATTTTATTGTTAATTAATTTATTTACTTTACATTCCTATTTCAACTTCTCCCTCTTCTCCTCGAAGTACATCTACCTTCCCTTCTTACCTTCGCCCATCCCCCTCCCTTCCTCTTCAGAGATGGAAGATCTCCCATTGATATCAGCCTACCTTGGTATATTAACATTCAGTAGAATTTGGTGCCTCTTATTCTACTTAAGGTTAGAGAAAGCAGCCCAGTTAGGGAAAAGTGATACAAAGGCAGGAAAAAGACTCAGAGACAGTCCCCACTCCTGTTATTAGAAGTCCCACTTGAAGACCAAGCTTCACATCTGTTATATATGTGCAAAAGGCCTGGGTTCTTCTCATGCATGATCTATGGTTAGTGGTTCAGTCTCTGTGAGTCCCTATGAGCTCACAATATCTGATTCTTTAGGTTTTCTTGTGTTCTTGATATCTCTGACTCATTCAGTCTTTCTCTTCTTCCACAGCATTCCCTGAGCTCCACCTAATGTAGGGTTCTGAGTCTCTACATCTGTTTCTATCAGTTGTTGAATGAAGTTTTTCACGGGACAATTATGCAAATATAGAAGAAAATGATGAATTGTGTCATTGGTTGGCTCTCTCTCATGCCATGAGTCAGAAGTTTGGTCAGTCACTGATTGGCCATTCCATCAATTTCTGCTCCATCTTTACCTCTGCACAACTTGTAGGCAAGACAAATTGTAAGTCAAAGGCTTTGAGGCTGGTTTGGTGTCCTCATCCCTCCACTGCAAGTCTTACCTGGTTACAGGATGTGGCTGTCTCAGATTACATATCCCTCATTGCTGGTGTCTTCACTAGTGTCACCCTCATAGATTTCTGGAATTTTTTCTTGTCCTAGGTTTCTAGCTTATCCCAAAAAAATGCCCCCCCCCCAGTTCTCTTTCCCTCTGTCTTTCTCACACTTGACCCCTGCTATTCTCCTTAGCTCCTCTCCCACCTACTTCTCAGTGAGATTCAAATATTCTCCCTTTGTCCATTGTTACATACTTCCTCTGGGTCTGTGGATTTTAGCAGGGTCATCCTATACTTTATAGCTGATATCCACTTATTAGTAAGTACGACCATGTTTGTGTTTCTGGGTCTGTGTTAACTTGCTCAGGATGATTTTTTTCTAGTTTTAATAATTTGCCTGCAAATTTTATGATGTTATTGATTTTCATAACTGAGTAATATCCGACTCTGTAAATGTACCACATTTTCTTTAGTTGAGGTACATCTGGGTTTTTCTTCCCCCAGTTTCTGGCTATTACAAAGAAAGGTGCTATGAACATAGTTGAGCAAGTATTCCTGTGGCATAGTTGAGCATTTTGGTTATATGCCTAGGATTGGTATAGTTGGGTCTTGAGGTATAACTATTCCCAATTTTTGGAGAAACCGACAAATTGATGTCCAACGTGGTTGTACAATTTTGCACCTCCACCATCAATGAAGGACTCCACATCCTTGTCAGCTTGAGTTTTTGATCATAGTAATTCTGACAGGGATAAAATGAAATTTCAAAGTTTTTTCCCCATGGACTAAGGATATTGAACATTTCTTTAAGTGCCTCTCAGGCATTAGAGACTTCTGTGTTGAGAATTCTCTGCTTAGACCTGTACCCCAACCACATGCTCATCTTATTAGATCTGAAAAATACATTGAAAAAAATCTAACACACATTCATTATAAAATTCTTGGAGATATCAGGACTACAAAGAGCATACATTAGCATAATAAAAACAACATAAAACAAGCCAATAACCAAAATCAAATGAAATGAAGAGAAACTTAAAGCAATTCTACCTAAATCAGGGACAAGGCAAAGTTTGTCTTTCTCTGAGTCTATTCAATATAGTACTTGATTTAGTTAGAACAATAAGACAACTAAAGGACATCATGGGGATAGAAATTGGAAAGGAACAAGTCAAATTATCACTATTAAAAGATGATATGATAGAAACATAGAAGAGCCCAAAAATTCTACCAGAGAATTTCTACAGCTGATAGACCTCTAGCAAAGTGGCTAGATACATGATTAAGTCTCAAAATAATCAATAGCCCTCCTTTACACAAATTATAAATGGGCTGAGAATGAAATTTTGGAAAAAATACCCTTCAACATAGCCACAAAAATATAAAATATCCCAGTGTAACTCCAACTAAGCAAGTAAAAAACCTGTATGCCAAAAACTTCAAGTCTTTGAAGGAAGAAAATAAAGAAGGTATCAGAAGATAGAAGTATCTCCGGTGCTCATGAGGTGGTAGGATTAACATAGTGAAAATGGCCATCTTACCAAAAGCAATTTACAGATTCAACACTATTCCCATCAAAAATCCAGATTACCTTTACTTTATATTTTTCACTTCATCTTAAACATTTACTCAAAGTTAATGTGACATCTGAGAAACAGAATTGGCTCCACACTTTCATTAGTTGACACAACGTTGCAGTTCACTTCAATTTGAATGGGCTTCTCATGAGGACCATTATGAAATCATAAGATTTTTTTTGAATACCCTTTCCTGAGAGGACTTTTGGAGAATGTTCCCTAACGGTGCCAATGCAAATGAGAAAGGAGCAGGTGATGACCAGAGCTCCACAGAAAACTCTACAGAGCATCAGGGATCCATCACACATCGTGGAAGGAGGAATGAATTTGACCCAAACTCACAGTTACTTCTATAAAACATGCTAGAATTATGGTAGAATCGATGTTTAGCTATGGACCCCAAGCATTTCCCATTTTTCCACCTCCCATATCTGTCAGTCTGTGGAGTGTCAAATGACATTTTTAGAAGTATGCAACACCACTCTGAATCTTGACACACAGTTCTAGGATGTTGAGACAGAAGAAAAAGTAGATGTGAGCACCTGAGGGATTTTCTTAGCTGTAGCTGTGAGAAAATTTAAAATATGCCATCCCTCTCCAGCCTAGAAGAGGCTGCATTAGGAACAGCTCATCACAATTGTGCGAAGACAAAGTTAAAAAAAATAGGCAGAGTGTCAGCCTGTTCCTCAGCTATAACCCTGTCATGGGAACTTAGGTGCTGGTGTTGACATCTGATTTTATGCAGAGCCACTGTACTAATTACTGGGCAGTCTATCCTTCAGCACTAAGGTAAAATCATGATTAAAATGAGTGCCCCGAAGGCCATTCACTTAACTCACTTGGGGCCAGGAAATAAAATTTGAAAAGTGTCACTCTAGCTGGAATTCTATTGAAATGTTTCTAACTTCTCATAATTGAAATACGTAAATTGACCATCTAGGGTAGAGGAGGAACAGCTGAGTCCTGAGAATCTCAGCGAAGGAGCATTGGTAAAAATATTCTATATGAGGGACTTCCTGTCTGGGCTGGCAACCATGGAGAAGCTTTGAGGTTATGGATCACTATGGCATAAGTTCACAGAGTGCTAACCTATGCCTTTCAGAATAGCCTCATTGAGTGTCAATTCTGATCTAGGGAGAAGGGAAGAGAGAAACCTCTGTGAATGTTATATTCATCTTTAGGGGGCTCCTTAAAACCTAGAACGGCATAAGACCCTATAAAGCTCATGGCTTAATAACTAACAATAAAAGAAAGAGGATGAATGTCAACTGAAGTGAAAACTTAAGGGGGCAGAGATCCAAAAGGATGCTAGAGAAGTAATGGATGGCAGCTGGTGCTGGAGAAACTCCTCTGAGGGTAAAACATTTATTATGTAGTATGTGGACCAGCACCCACGGTCCATCAAATGCAGCAACTCCTTATAAACTTATCACTCAGAAGGCATATAGGATTCCCAGCGTGAGCTGGCTAGCTAGACTTGATCAATTCTGCCAGTTCAATTCCGATGAATTCCAGGTTCAGTGAGAGACACCTCCTTAGTAAAGAGGAGAGAGATTAAGGAAGACTTCTGTATCAGCCTATGTCCTCAACATACGTATATGTCCTGTAACAGCCACACACATATATGTACCTGCACAGGTTTAAACAAGCATGCATACATACAAACCACATACATATGCAAAAAATCAAAAAAGAAATTAATTGATAATGGGAGTAGCTGAATGGCTGGGAGGAATAGAAGGGTCATTTATGAACTTGAAGCACTGTCTAGCAATAACAGTTGTTGGTTCTTTTCATTCATTCTTTCATGACTGCATTAGTAAGTCTGTATTGAACAAAGAACTCTGCTGCTGTAGTTTTAAACTGTTTCCACCATAGGCTTTATTTGTATGGCTCTCATTTAGAGAGCTTCTCTTTCTTTTTTTCCTTTCCAATTACTGAATTTCCATTAATTTTGGAGGTTTTACTTTGTATTTCAAGTTGCCCAAAAATTCAGGATCCTCCTGCCTCAACTTCCTCTGTTTTCAGACTACTGGCATGCATCACCATACCTGTCTTGTTCTCTCTCTCTCTCTCTCTCTCTCTCTCTCTCTCTCTCTCTCTCTCCCTCTCCCTCTCCCTCTCCCTCTCTCTCTCTCTTTGACTCAATTTCTCTATCTCTGTCTGTCTCTCTGTCTCTGTCTCCATCTCTCTCTCTCTCTCTCTCTCTCTCTCTCTCTCTCTATATATATATATATATATATATATATATATATGTGTGTGTGTGTGTGTGTGTGTGTGTGTGTGTGTGTGTGTGTGTAGTAAAATAATAAATATATGGAAATAAAATGAAATACTCAGTATTTCACCCTGCATCCATGGCCCATGTGCTCTTACTTTTGACACTGTGAACACCTACTGCCTACCTTTTATGTAGGTATTGTTTATACAGTGCAATATTTTTACCCATAGTCAGTGCCTTCAGAAATGTTCATCATGCATGCTGACCTTCTTTGCATTTGAAGAAATCATTCCAGTCCTCCCCAGATGCTAACTTCTGGTAGCTCTCTCTCCATTCTCTGCTTCTATGAGTTTTACTGTTCACGGATGGGTAATCTCATACAGTATATGCTTTTCTGTATCTGGATTGTTATACTGAGAATTATGTCTTTTGTGTTTTTCCATGTGGCAAATGGCAGATTTGTCTGTCTTGGAATTTCAAAGCTGAGTTTACAGTTGAATAGATGTGCATATATGCATTTGCATGCATACTTTTATCTTTATGCTTTCTGTGTATTTCTGTATCTTGATTCATGTAAAAAAGATGTAATAAGAATGAAAACACCATCATACCTAGAGATTCAGAGATTGAGATTTTATTTTCTTTTGACAGACTGTGTGATTCCAGAGTACAAGCATTGAAAACTTATTCCCCAAGTTCATATGGTATTAATATGCAGAGATGGAACTTTGTAAAGTAATTTGTTTTGTACAAAGTCGTTACAGTGGAGCCTCCATAGCAATTTTACATAAGGAAAGAAAGAATGATTCTAGCACTGGGCAAGGATGACTTGCTGTCTCACAATATTGCCATGGGTATCATCCACAGAAAGGAAGGAGTGGATCAGCTAGGATCATGGACTTCACAGTTTCTATACATATGAGAAACAAATTGATTTTCTTTATTAATTACGAAGTCTGTTACATTTCTTTTCATAGTAGAAAAACAAATGATAAATGGGAGCTTTGTTTAATTATTTTGAGCACCTACAGATAAAATATGTAATGTCCACACTCACAATTTTACATTCTACCAGTATACAAAGATCTAGCCTCCTCCACATGATCTCTAGTCTTACTGTATTAATTTAATCATTAACGTAAGCTGTTCTATTTCAAAAATCATCACAATGGATTAAAATCTTCAACTGAAGATCCAAAACTCTAATTCTTAAGATCAAAACATAACAAAAAATCTGTTTGATACATTTTTTCATGAATTACTTAGGTATAACAAGAGCTTCAGGAATATAATAAAAAGAACAGTGGGATTACGTTGGGATGTTTAATGCACAGGAAACAAATCAGTCAACAGTGACAGGCATCTGTGAAATCAAAAGAACATATTTTTGATATTTTGAGAACATATTTATGATAAAGGTGAAATATGTATAAAACCTCTACAGGTCACTAGTTAGAGGATAGAATCTAAACAACAAGCCAAGGAGTCAAAGAACTCAAATTAAAGGTGGACAGCTATCAGCATCTCATCTTAGGGAATAATATGCCCAAGGAGAAACTTATTCCTGATATTTAACTAGAGCAACATACTATCTACTGCCTGTTATAACTATCTTTGTTTATAGCCATACACAGCAGCTCCTCTCAGCCTTAATCAGAGAAATTTCTCTTTGCAGTGAATAGTGGGTTCATACAGACTTTTGGCTGAGAAATGAGGAGTGTCTGTGACAGTTGCGGATGCATCCCTAACCAGTACACTTATGCCATCTTCTCTAAGGCTCAGCATATACTGTGAAAGAGGAATGGGGACAATGTAAGACCTGGAAGATAATTTGATGACTTCGAAATTCTATCTTCCAGGCATGACATAGCCATTTCAATCATGAAAGCCTATGCAAGCCTATAAAAGCCTAAACAAGACTGTCCCTTCCATTTCCCAGTAAAGGATAGAGCAAGGACTCCTATCCATTAATCCTATTGGAAATAATATAGTGAAAATTGGATATAAAATAGCATTGCATTCTACAGTTGTAGTTGCATTCTATAATTCTAGTAGTGGGGGGAGCACCCTCATAGAGGCAGAGGAGGAGGAGGAGATAGGGGCTTTGTGGTAGGGAAACTGGGAAGGGGGATAACATTTGAAATGTAAATAAATAAAATAACCAAAAAATAGTTTTTTTTAACTGCTTGGGGTCTAAATGTAACACATCTTGTTTCATATTCCACTTTCCTGACCATAGAAACACCATCAAAATGAATTGTAAATCATCTCAAATATATTGTCCTTCTTTCTACTGTAAGTTGTAGGAATAAAGTTAACATTGAAATTAATATTTGATGACTTCTGGATACTATTTACTGACTAGGAAAAAAGTTGTTGTGTTTTGTTATGGGAATTAATTACATTTCCTTTTACTTGAACCCCTAAAAAATTACCATTTCACATTCACTTTTTGACTCATTTATTCAGGAACTAGTCATTAAAACCTCCACATGTACTGCACAATGTTCTGTGTGCTGAAGACAAGGTGTCTGGTAGAGAGACACATCCCTGATGTGGTGGTGCTCACATTTCCACTGGGAAAGACAGAGGATGAACAGATAAGCAAATGCACAAACATGAACTTGCCTTTAGTGACAGATGAAGAATAGCAGGCAGAATAAGATGACAGTGAAGGGCTGCTGTCTAAATAACGCAGCTACAAACCCTTTCACGGGGAAAAAATAGAAATGATGAAAAAAATGCACACCGGCTAGAATCTATTGAGAATGTTCCAGACAGAAGAAGCATAACTGTGAAGTTTCTGATTCATGACACTTGGAATTCAGCAAGTACAGAAAACACGACAGTAGTGCCAGAAACATATAAAAATGCGTGTCCCTCATCTCATGGAGCATTGTGGGCAGGGTAAAAGGGTTTGGGTCCATTTCAGAGTGTCATATGGACATATGGGCTATGAATAGAATGAGTGGAGAATTATCAATATCGATTGGGTGGTCTATTTACTGCACAATGGCATACTATCAAAGAGAGAAAGATGGGAGAATGCATAGGAGGAAATAGATGAGAATGTATACTGAAGACAAGTGAAGCTGTTTTTTTTTTTTTTTTCAAATACGATAACGAATAGGTTTGAGATATGAGAGAAAAACTGGTGAGACAATCACTCTAGTCTTCTGAGCATAGATTTTTTTTTTTTCTAGAAGAAGTCTGTTTCAAGGCTTTGCTGAGTTTCATCCACCTGAAGACATTAGAAAGCATTCTGGGTAGCTTTAATGGTAAGGAACATAATAGCATTCTATTGGGAATAAAACTTTTAGAGTGCTTAAAGTTCAACAAAGCATCCCAGGGAAATAATTATTTTCACAGTCTTATTTCATTATTAGGCATGATATCTGGTACTCATAATGGCATCTTTTGAATCAAACACACCTGCATCTATGCCTCATTCAGCTACATTCTACATCTGTATAAAATCATTGGGGCATCGTAAAACATGCATCGGTAGAT
The DNA here is from genome assembly GCF_000001635.26 of Mus musculus. Lineage (NCBI taxonomy): Eukaryota > Metazoa > Chordata > Mammalia > Rodentia > Muridae > Mus > Mus musculus. Next base: position 86,799,732 of record NC_000084.6, read on the forward strand.
TTTGAAGCTTTGCTAGCATTTGTACCTCAGTCAGTAGTATATGATGAGAAAAATATTCTAATAGATCCAGTGAAAACAGGTCAACAGTGTAGTAAGGAACTTAACTATGCATGTCAGAGATAAGGAATGTAGGTTGTGTGTTCAACACACTCAGGAGACACTGAGAAGCAGGAGGTAGAGTATAGATACCAAGTTTCATGAGAGGAGTCATGACAACTGGGAAAAGTTAAGTGTCATCTGAAAAATTAAATCTGTCTGAGGTTCCATGGAAACTAAACCAGAGGAGGAGGAGATAGGGTGAAAAGATGAAAGGCTGAGTGGGAGAAAGTGGGCTAGGAGGAGGACTGGATAACACAGTGCCATGAAGACTTTTCATATTCTTCTTACTGTTTTTTTTTCTTTAAATCTTTTCTTTTTTACTTTTATTGAAAACAGATTTTTTTCTCTCATTATATATTCTGAAGAGTTTCCTCTTTCTCTACATCTTCCAGTGCCTTCCCACCTCCTGTATACCCTGACCCACCTTATTTCTGTCTCTCATTAGAAAACAACTAGGTTTCAGGCTTCTAAGGGGTAAAAGTAAAATAAAATGAAAATTAACATCCCAGAATAGGACAAAACAGAATCAAATGAGCCTAATAAAGAACTAAGAAACAGGTATAGATGCAGAGACCCATTCATGTACTCTCTCATGAATCCCACAAAACTTAAAACTGGAACCCATAGTATACATCCAAATGACCTGTAGGATAAAGACAGAGAAAAATAGAGATAAAATAAGATTTTAAAAATGAGATAAATGAAAAAATAAAATAAAAATCAATCAAACAACAACAACAAAACAGAACAAAGCAAACCAAAAACATCCAAAGGCTAAACATGACATACATTATGAGACATGGAACTTCCAAAGATGCTATTGAGTTTGTTTTATGTTTATCATCTATTTCTCGACATACAACCACTCTTAAGAGAAGTTGGATCCCCAATGAGCTTCCTTTGGAAAAATTAAGTTTTCATTTATTGTTTTCTTAAGATTTAGAGACACTTCAAAGAGGTATCTATGGGCATGTCAGTATGGATATTTTCAGAAATGACTTTTTCTGCCACTTTTTTTTATTTCCTTGAAAATTTTATAAATATATTTTGAGTTCATTAACCTCTCCCTCTACTGCTGCAAGTTCGAGTCTTTTTCTGTCCACCAAACTGTTATTTTTCAAATCCATCAAGTCAAAATATGCTGCCTACATTACAGGGTTATCAACTCATCAGAGGTCACAAAATTAAAGTAAACTGACTCCCTCTCTCAGGAGCTACCAGTGGCTCATAGTTTCTTTAGTAGGAGTTTAATTTTATGCCCATCTCTCTCTTCATTCTTGAGTTGTGTGTTTCTTGAGCTTGTTTAGGTCCTGTATATGCTCTCTCAACTCCTGTGAATTCAACTTAGCAAATTGTCTGCTATATCCAGAAAATATGCTTTCTTGTAGTTATGCATTGCTTGTATCTCTGATAATCTTTTCAACTTACACTTACTCAAAGATCCATGAACCTTGAACCCCTCTTATGCAAAAATCTCTTTCAGCCTCTCATTGTCTGTATCTTGAAGAGTTGTAGGTTCTGTGTTGTTCACAAAAAGAAGCTTTTCTAGGGATTTGTGTAATTATTAATCTATGGCTATGAATAGAAGTCACCAGGAGTCACTTTAATACAACCCAATTATCAGAGTAATAGTAATATTCTATCCCTTAATGCCTATGACCCATAGGTTGTAGGTTCTTGGCCTGGATAATGGTGTCAATATGGTGTTCAACTTGTGGATCAGTCCTTAACTCCAAGCATACATTGGTTATTTACTCCCATGATATTTTACCACTACTGTACTGTACTCACTATAGTGAGACCATTTTGTTAGAATGGTCTTTGTTGAAGCTCACAGGGTTCAGAGGAAGGCAACACTGGCGATGTATATTTTTCCCCAGTATCATGTATAGAACCTTCTATTACTAGAAAAGTTGGTCAATAGGGATAAGACTCTCTGACGGCTACCAGTTTGATTTCTCCATGTTGTGTGAATAAAATGTGTGGTGCAATATGGTTTCATAATCAAGTTTTGGAGAGTAGCCCATAGTACTGGCAATAGGTTATAATTCAGAGGATTCTCTAAGACGCCACTTCCCTATAACACCAAAACGAGTTAATCATTCCGGACATTGAATACTTATTTGTCTTACTACGATGTTTTATATAATGTTTTATGTTATAGGGTATTGATACATTGGTGCCTTATGCCAGGGTGATTCCATTTAAAGTGTGTGTGTGTGTGTGTGTGTGTGTGTGTGTGTGTGTGTGTGTGTGCCCATGTGCACGCGCGTGCATGCACGTGCACGTGTGTGTATGTGTGCACATGTGTGCACATGCGTGCATGTGTGCATTTATATTTTAGGAAGCTTCTAAACTGGTAGATTCCCATCTGACCTTTTTGCAATTTCTTTACTCTCATTTAGAGCTCCCACATTCCCTCATTCATTTTGTCTCTGACCCCTTGCCCCATTTAGCATTCCTGTAGTCTTTTTACTTCTTAACTCATTATGCCCTTTTGTTCTGTTTCTTCCTCCTTGATATCTCTTCCCTTTATAGCCCATTTCTAATTTTCTAACTTCTGTTGGTTTTCCTAACAGGACATACATGTCTGATGTTTCAAAACTGACACTCACAAGTAAGAGAAAACATAAAAAGTCTCTTTTTCTACATATGAATCTCCCCATCAGGATGATTGTTTCCATCTCCATCCTTTTATCAGTGAATTTCATAATTTTCTTTTTAAAGAGCTGAATAATAGAGTGTGGTATAAATATACCATATCTTATTATCCATTTTTCAGTTTATGGACATGTAGATAGCCTCCTTTTCTTAGCTATAGTGACTAGAACAGCAATGAACATGAATGAGTTGGCCTCCTTGTAGTATAATTTAGAGACTTAGAAATATTCCAAGATCACATTGAGAGGAAACTTCATGCTGATATTCACACTAGTTGCAACACTTTGCACATTCATTCCAGCATTAGTTGTCATTTGTCTTTGTATTTTAAACATTCTTACTAAGATGGAAGACTATCTCTAAATCTCTGCATCATGGTTCCATGAGCTGGGCCCTGGACTCATTACAAAGCAGAAAGTGATGTGACTCACAGCATGTATTTCTCCCTGTTTCCTTACTGTGACCTCAATGTGAGCAGCTGCTTTGAGAATCTGCTGCCCTGACTTGCAGTCTGTTACGGACGTTGTCATCAAATTGTGAGTCAAAATCAACCCTTTCTCTCTAAATTTCTTTAATTGGGTATTTTGTCACAGTAAGGGGAATCATAACTTACCTGATTGTGTATGTCTGTAAGACAAAGAGAAAAACAGATAAAAGATACAGATGCTGTCAGTCATTAGAAGAGTGAAAATGAAAAGTAGTAAACCAACATAGCCTTGATCAAGATGAATAATAGAGACAACCTTTTATGGAGGCTGATTAAAACAAAGGATATAGGTTAAGAAAGTGAAGATTAATTAGTCTCATTTTAGGGAAATCTCATTACATGCATCTGAGGGCATGAAACCATCTGCAATGGCACAGTAGACAAATAAAACATAGGAACAAAGTCACAAAGGGACAAAAGGGGCAGAATTACACAACATTCACCTGCTGGTATAAATAATGAGCTGATCCCCTTGAGATTCTTCTGTGTCCTTATGCCTCCTACTCCTCTTGTTTCCTGATAGGCTAAATCATTCCTCACGGTGCTAGGTGATGGCCAGAGTGGAGCTCTACCATACCAAAACAACTCATAACAGACAAATGTATTTCCTATATTACACAGTTCATTGTTTATATATGAAATTAATATATTGCATTTACAATTTGTGTTTTGAATAAGGAAATATTAATATAGTAATATTAAATACAATTATCTCTTCGTCATGTCTCCATTCTATGTGCATTTGACTATCTAGAGAGAAAGAAGTAGGAATATTTGTTTTTTGACAATTATACTATAGTCAAGATGCTAAACAAGTCAAACTCCAATACTTAAATATTTAAATGTTTCTCATTTTTATAATTTTTCATGAAATAAGACAATAATTACTATCATGAGAAGTGTTAAAATGTTTACAATTAGTTTAATTAAGTGATGCAATTTGGTTTTGATTTCTACAATGTTTTTATTACCCCACCTTAAGGCCATTTCCACTGGTGAGGAAAATACAGTCTTTTGAGATTCATTAATTGTTAGGAGGGAATTAATTATCCTCAAAACTACAACCCGTGATAGACTTCATGTACTTGGAATTAACATACCATTTTGTTATATTGTGGCATTTAGTTTGGAGTACAAAATATAAATCATCATAAGAAAGTACTATAAACATTCTATTTTCATCATTTGAAAAAAGCTGTCTAAGGTTTTCACCTCCAGATAAGCCTGGTTATATTTCAGGTTTAATTATTGTCCTGTGTGAGACGTAACCTTTATATATATATATTTGAAGTGTGTTTAAATGTAGTTTTCATGCAATATATGTATATATATATAGTTTAATCATTTTCTTCCCTTCCCCAGCTCCTCCCACTCCACTTCCCTACCCACATTTTAATCTCCAACCTCGTTTTGTTGATGAATATTCTTATTTTTAAAATTTGTAACTTTTGAAAATTACTAACTTTTATGAACTTTAATCAATAATTACAAATGGGGAAATACACATTGAATCATGCAGCATTGTTAAAGGCAATAATCCAAACACAGTTATGAGAGATGTACAGCTCACTTGCAATCTCTCTGTAGTTCTTGGTGAGGAGGAACAGGAGGAATGAACGCTATCCTCATGGAGTTGTCTGATCGTGGCTGAGGAGTATGTGTGGTGGTTAACACTGATTGACAAATGAAAAGAAGTGAGAATCACCTAGGAAACCATCCTCTGTGCCTGCTTGTGAGGAATTCTTGTCTAGTTCATTACACCGGAGCACAAACCTTAATATGAGCACTCTCACTCTCAGCCCCTTGACCAAGGACAAAGAGCAACCATATATCTCAATCTCCAAGACTCTGACTGTGAGCTCAAATAGACCCTTCCTCGTTTGACTTCTCTTCTCAGGACATTTTATTACAGCAACAGAAAATGTATTTAATTTAGCATGCATGACTGAGCCCTAGCCCTGCCATGTGACTAGTACTTGAGCTGCAACCAGACCAGACACAAACTACCACATTTATAATTAAATTTATATTCCAATCCCATTTCTAACAGCTGGAGCTAATTGAAAATCTCTAAGCTTGGACTTCTTTTCACATGAAAAGGCAATATTTCCTTTCCTGCAAGTATGTGGTTAAAATGAATAATGTTAGAATACCAAACCCTATAGTAATTGCTTCATACATTAGGGTTGTAATATTAATTAAATTGTTTTATGAAATGAGATTAGGATCACATCTAGATTTAAAGGTTTTAAAAGATGTACATCCTGTTTATACATATATGTATATAAGCTAGATAAACACTTATATGAGCTGTCATTACATATACATTTTTTTTACTTGAGAATTCAGTTCATAAAATTGATTTACTGTGGATCTTTGAATAAGAATCACCTCATAGGCTGATATGTTTGAATATATGGTCTCTAGTTGGTGGAACTGTTTAGGAAGGATTAGGCGGTCTCCCACATGTTGCAGGAGTTGTATCACTGGGGGAAAGTAGTGGAGGTTTGAAAAGATTGGGGCCTTTGTTGTTCTCTCTCTCTCTCTCTCTCTCTCTCTCTCTCTCTCTCTCTCTGTGTGTGTGTGTCTAAGTCTGTCTCTCTTGCTCTCTCTCCCTCCCCCTCCCTCTCTCTTTCTCTCTTTGTATGCATGTGTATGTGTGCACGTGTGCATGTGTGTATGTTTTCTTTTTCTACATTACAAGCTAAGCTCTTAGTTGCTGCTTTAGCACCATGTCTATGCTCCCTGCCTTGATGGTCATGGACCTTAATCCTCTAAAACAGTAAACCCCCAAAGAAACTCTTCTGTAACTTGTTTGCCCATGGTGTTTTATCACAGAACAATTAAATCTGCCAATTAGCATATTTCAAAAGTCATGGATCATTTGTACAAATAGACAAGTGTTCCCACAATGCACTTTAGTAGTAATTTAGGAAGAAAAATGTTGGAAAAATATAAATGATCCTAGCCGAGAGTGGTGACACGTGCCTATAATCCCTGCACTCAAGAGGCAGAGGCAGGCAGATTTCTGAGTTCAAGGCCAGCCTGGTCTACAAAATGAGTTCCAGGACAGCCAGGGCTATACAGAGAAACCCTATCTCAGAAAAAAAAACAAAAAAAAAACAAAAAAAAAAAACTTAACATACTATGAATAGGTCTTAAAACCAGATCCTCAAATGGATGCAGATACCATCTGGACTTGAATGATCTTCTATTGATTCAGAACTCAGAAAATTAAATTAATAAGATGTTTATCTTATGATTAGTACCCGAGACAGTCAGAATTGATGTGTTATTAATGTAAAATTTTATGTGATTCCCAATCAAAATAAAACTGACTAACATCTGCTTATAAATGTCCAATTCTTTTTCAGTCTCTTTCCTTAATTGAAAATATTTTTATATTTGTATTCTATTTTAATTTATTTATTTAATAATTGCTGCTCCTTCTCCTGGTCCCCTTTCGCAAAGACCCTCCATCATCAACCCTTTTTCTCTGAGAGCGAGAGTACCTCTTTAGTATCCTCCCACCCTAGTATATCAAGTCTTTGCCAGGATAAGAGTATCCCCTCCCACTGAGACCAGAAAAGGCAGCCCTCTGCCACACATATGCCAAGGCCTCAGTCTATCCTCTGTATACTCTTCTGTTGGTTGCTCAGTGTCTGAGAGCTCCCAGAATTCCAGGTTAGTTGAGTCTGTTGGTCCTCCTGTGAGTTTCCCATCCCTTTCATGGCTTTCAATCCCTCTTCCAACTCTTCCATAAGAGTTCCCAAACTCTGTCCAATGTTTGACTGTAGTTATCTGGTTCTGTTTCAACTGCTGCCGGGTGGAGCCTCTTAGAGGACAGTTATACTAGGTTACTGTCTGTAATCATAACAGAGTATCACTAATAAAGTCAGGGTGTGGTGCCCCCCCATGGGATGCATTTCAAGTTGGGCCGGTTATTGTTTGGGCATCCCTGCTGTTTGTGCTCCATATTTAACCCTGAATTGCTTTTATACATGACAAATTTTAGGTCAAAGGTTTTATGGGTATATTATATTCTAATCATGTTTTCACCTCTCTCAACTCCTACATACCATCCCCACATCCTCATCTATTCTCCCTCTCCCTCCCCTGCTCTCTCTATCCTCATCTAAAACACAAAAAGAAAAAAAATGAAACAAGAAACACATGACAAAAATAAAAACCCATAAAAAACACAGAATAGAATCCAAAATATACAAAACAAATAACCAATAAGACATACTATGTGCAAATAAACTAAAATGAAACAAAAATCTACAAAAATATGATTAAGTTTGTTTTGTGTTGGCCAACTACTTCTATGTATAGGCCTCCGTTTAAGTGTGGTTAATACATTGAGTGGAACTCTTCTGGAGAAAGTTAATTGTGTGTTAATTTGCAAGTGTTGCTAATTTCAGATTGCTTCTTGATTAGGAGTGGGAGCAAATGTCCACTTACTCATATAAATGTCCACTAAATCCCATCTGACTTGAACTTATGTAGGCCTTGTACATGCTGCCACAGTCTCTGAATTCATATGTGACTCGGTTCTGTTATGTCTGAAAGCCTCTCATTTCCTTGGAATCATCCATCACCTCTGGCTCTTAGCATCATTCGCCCTCTTCTTCCACATAAATCTCTGAGAACTGAAAAGAAATATTTGATAGAGACACCCTATTTATGACTGTTTAAAAATGTCTCAGTCTTCATACGTTTTACAGTTGTGGGTCTCTTTATTAGTTCCTGTCTTCTCTGAGAGGAAGCTTGATGGCTGAATAAAGCACTCATTCATGGATATAGTGAGATGTCACTGGGAGTCAATTTACTGCTATGTTCCTTTAGCAGAGCAATGTTTTGTTGTTTGTTGTCTTCTTTGAAGCATAGTATCCTATCATGTCAAACTCTTGGTCATACTAGCAGTGTCAAATATGGTTTCCATCTAATCAGAGAGCAGATAGTTACTCCAAAAGCATGTGTGCCACCATTGCAATAGCATATCTTTCAGGCACGTTGCCATTGTAGATAAGACGAATTGAATGGCAATTGAGTTGATGGTTACCTTTCTCCTCTGTTAGCATGCAGAGTACTTTCCAGTACCATGAATGTTACTCAGTAGGGATAAAGTCTCTATTTAGATACTATCTTGATTTCTATATGTTCCATAAAATTAGTGAGCTTTGTCTCCTCATCAATAGTTCATTACTATCAGTTTAGAGAGAGCAAACAATGACCATGGAAATTCTATGAGTTGATAGTCATTTTCATGTTTTCATGGGACTTCTTTGATCAAGAGCTCAACTAGTTGCAACCAATTCTTGGCATGGGAAGTATCACTTGGTGGTGAAGGTGATCTATTTGGGTCAGTGTCTCCCATTATTTCATGACTCTATTTGGATTTCCTTAGAATTTCTACATATTTTAGGAAGCTAATATAGTTACAGGTTTCTATATGGGCCCTCAAATAGCCCGTAATGGACCGTACCCATATTCTCCCCCTCACAGGTCTCTTCCATCTCCCACTCTGTTTCCCATATCTTTCTATAACAATACATTCACTTTTCCCTTCTATGGTAAAACATCTCCTTAATAGTCCTTTACTAAGTACTTAAGTTCTGTGGTTATTCAAATTGTAGAAGGCTTATTAAATGTTTAAAATCTTACATCCATCCATATGTAAAAGAAAACATGGTATTTGTCTTTTGGGGTCCAGATTAATTCATTCAGTATGATATTTTTTCCTAGCTTCAGTCATATAACTGTAAATGTGCCACATTTTTATAATCCATTCATCAGTATGATGGTAAACATCTATGCTGTTTTCAATTTCTGGTTATTATAACTAGGTCAGGTCAGCCGTAAACATGGATGAGCAAATTTCCCTATAGTAGGATTTAGAGTTCTTTGGGTATGAGCCCAAAAATGTTATAGTTAGATCCTAAGATAAATCAATTCCCATTTTCATGAAGAACTTCCACACTAATTTCCATAGTGACTACTGAAGTTTGCATCTCATCAGCAGTGAATAAGATTTCCTATTTCCTACATCCTCACCGGCATGAGCTGTTATTTTTTTGTTGATCTTATCAATTATTGCTGGTATAAGACACAATCTTGATGTGTTTTGATGTGTGTGTCCTTTATGACAAAGTGTATTGAACATTTTGTTAAGTCAAATTGTTTCCTCTTTTGAGAATTCTACTTCATTCTGTATCTCATTTTCAGTTGGATTATTTGACTTATTGATGGCCGTTTTTAAAATGATTAATGTATTTTAGATATTAGCCCTATAGCAAGTATGTAAATGATAAGAGGTTTTTCCCCCTGTTGTAGCCTGATACTTTCCCAGAGTTGTGGTGTTCTTTCCTGTGCAAAAACTACATAGTTTCATTTATTAATTCTTGTTCCTAGTGCCTCTGCTATTCATATCCTATTCAGAAAGTGTTTTTTCCTATGCCACTGATTTTAATACTATTTTCCAGTATCTGTTCTATAAGATTGAAGGTATTTGGTTTCATTGATGATCATGTCTGTTTCTATACCAATACATTGCTCTGTTTTTATTTCTTTAGCTCTGTAGTACAACTTGGTACACTGACTTTTTTTATATTATTATTCAGGATTGTGTTTAGCTATCCTGGGGGTTTTGTGTTTCAATATAAAGTAGAAAATTGTTATAAATATATTTTTTATTTCTGTGACAAATTCTACTGCAGTTTTGATGGAACTTGCATTGATTCTGTAGATTGGATTTGATAGGATAGCCATTTTCACTGTATTATTCCTACCAATAAGTGCACATAGGAGATCTTTCCATCACCTGGTGTCCCCTTCAATCTCTTCCCTTAACGATTTTATTACAGAAGTCTTTTCACTTGCTTGATTAGAGATATCCTAAAATTACCTCACCTAGGGAATTGTGGAAAGTAGTGTTACCATCATTTCTCTCTTTGTCATTTCTATTCATCAATCCTACTGAATCTTGAATGTTAGTTTTCATATCCCTTTCTTTTCTTGGGAGTGGATGTTTTTATATTATTTGAGGCTATTGTGAAAGTTTGGAGGATGTTGACTTCTTTCTGCTCTAGAGCTCCTTCTGGTACAGAATAATGCAAGCCCTATGCCTGTACCCTCAGTCTCTGTAAGTTCACACAGGCTTTGATCCTTGTTTTCTTGGTGTCCTCCATCCCCTCTGACTCTTTCACTCTTCCCTTTTCCTTTTCTGAAGGGTTTCCTGAACACTTGGGAAAGGGGGTGTTCATGGAGATGTATATCTAAGGCTGAATGTTTCACGATATCTCTCTGGCTATTGTCTGGCTATGGGTCTCTGTATTTGTTCCTATCTGCTTCAGGAGGGAACTTCTGTGATGAAGGTTGAATAGGCACTAACTGATGAGTATATCAACGTGTCAATAGAAGCCATTTTATTGTTACTTTTATCACTACTATTTGGTTTTCACCAAGCCCCTGGTCTATATATGCACAGAATTTGGTCACCCAAGCAGTGGCAGGTTTGGGTTCCATGTCATGCAGAGGGTCTTACTCTGATATTTGAGGTGTTTCTTAGTGTTAATTCCTGGTGTGGCTGTTATTGGATTCTTCTTCTTCTTCTTCTTAACTGTGATGTTACTCTATTTTTTTAAATTTTTAATTGGGTATTTTCCTCATTTACATTTCCAATGTTATCCCAAAATTCCCCCATACCCTCTCCCCTCCACTCCCCTACCCACCCACTCCCACTTCTTGGCCCTGGTGCTCCCCTATACTGAGGCATATAAAGTTTGCACGACCAATGGGCCTCTCTTTCCACTGATGGTTGGCTAGGCCATCTTCTCATACATATGCAGCTAGAGACACAAGCTCCAGGGGGGACTGATTAGTTCATATTGTTGTTCCACCTATAGGGTTGCAGATCCCTTTAGCTCTTGGATACATTCTCTAGCTCCTCCACTGGTTCCCTGTGATCCACCCAATAGCTGACTGTGAGCATCCACTTCTGTGTTTGCTAGGCCCCGGCATAGTCTCAGAAGAGACAGCTATATCTGGGTCCTTTCAGCAAAATCTTGCTAGTGTATGCAATGGTGTCTGCGTTTGGCGGCTGATTATGGGATGGATGCCCAGATATGGTAGTCTCTAGATGGTCCATCCTTTCGTCTCAGCTCCAAACTTTGTCTCTGTAACTCCTTCCATGGGTGTTTTGTTCCCAATTCTAAGAAGGGGCAAAGTGTCCACACCTTGGTCTTCGTTCTTCTTGAGTTTCATGTGCTTTGTATCTTGTATCTTGGGTATTCTAAGTTTCTTGGCTAATATCCACTTATCAGTGAGTACATATCATGTGAGTTCTTTTGTGATTGGGTTACCTCCCTCAGGATGATGCTCTCCAGGTCAATCCATTTGCCTAGGAATTTCATAAATTCATTCTTTTTAATACCTGAGTAGTACTCCATTGTGTAAATGTACCACATTTTCTGTATCCATTCCTTTGTTGAGGGTCTTCTGGGTTCTTCCCAGCTTCTGGCTATTATAAATAAGGCTGCTATGAACACAGTGTCCTTCTTACCGGTTGGGACATCTTCTGGATATATGCCCAGGAGAGGTATTGCGGGATCCTCCAGTAGTACTATGTCCATTTTTTTTTTTTTTTGAGGAACCGCCAGACTGATTTCTGGAGTGGTTGTAGGGCTTGCAATCCCACCAGCAATAGAGGAGTGTTCCTCTTTCTTTACATATTTGCCAGCATCTGCTGTCACCTGAATTTTTGATCTTAGCGATTCTGACTGGTGTGAGATGGAATCCCAGGGCTGTTTTGATTTGCATTTCCCTGATGATTAAGGATGCTGACCATTTTTTCAGGTGCTTCTCAGCCATTCAGTATTCTTTAGGTGAGAATTCTTTGTTTTGCTCTGAGCCCCATTTTTTAATGAATGAGGAACTGTGGGAAGGGGGACCAGGAGAGGGGGCAATGACTGGGAAACAAACAAGTTCATCTACAATAAAAATTAACCTGTATCACTGGACACAGGGCTGCTGTTTCATAATTTTTACAGAATATAAAGTTCACCATAAATTGATGCTCTTACACTTGGTTCATTTTAGGTATGGCCAATCTCAACCTTTTTCACTATAATAAAATAAGGCTGCATGTGCAGTACACTCTATAACATGCCCATAGTAGGAGATCAGTATTGTTCCAGTTTTGTCAATATACAAACACAGAATGTATAGAAGGCATTTTAGCTGAAAGGAAGAAAACTTGAGGAAAGTGGTTTTTCTTCATCTGTCTTAACTGGAGTTATTTTGTACAAGACTGAGATCATGAAAAGAATTTATACTGGCTTACAGTTTGTCCAGTGTATTACATTAAAATGGAATAAGAAAACTAGCAGTTTAATATGACATATAATGTCCTCAAATACTTGACCAATATGTCTCTTTTTTTTTTTTCTTCATTTTTTTTTGAAAAAGGAATAGAAACAATTTCTATTTACAGTATCTAGAGAATGAAGAACACGGGGCTATAAAGTAAATAGTTTTGTTGTTGTTGTTTATGTTCAGCTTGAAGTAGTTAATAAAAACATTTTCAATTTACATTGTTTGATTATAGACATTCAATATTTTATTTAGAACTAATTGTGTATAATTGGCCCCAGCCAGTGACTCTGCAGTTCCCTTTAGTCTCCTAGCTTCCTATAACAGTGTTGTGAGTTTAGAATTAAATAACTCTTCATATATTATGCAAACAATATGTCCATTTGGAAGTGCCTTATTTCATTATCTTGGTGCCATCATAGGAACTTAGTCATGGTGTTTTCCATTCCACAGAAAATTTGTTCAGAAATAGAGACACTGTTTTATTCTTTCCAGGAAATAAATTTAAAAAGTAAAATTTGGAAGCTAAGAGATAAGAAATCGGTCCAATTCTGTTTTTAAAAATTATTTATCTATCTATATTACCTATCTTTATCTATCTACCTATATATTTCTATATATTGAAACAGAAAACAAACGAAAATGTATTCAATATGACTACAATGGGTTGAGGGACAAAGAAATCCTGTGAATTCCCCCTGGTTTTTCTTCAGGGATTTAATCATCAAAAAGGTGTTTAAAAGGAAAGCATACTTAAATCGTCCAGAAAGGTATGATATTCTTCTCTTACCATTGTCCAGTTCCAAGTCTTTCTTGCAAGAGCACCTGACAGGTTGTATATCTTTCTCCAGGGGACAAATTCTTCTGGATACCCCTGGGGCTTAAGTTCTTTTTTCCTGACAGAACATTCCTGTGGAAAATCTCATTTCTTGGGAATCAACCATGTGACAGCCAAAGAGATAGGTACAAATGTCCCTAAACTTTCCCAATCTTTTTTTAGTATCTCAATATTAATATTAAACATATCTTTATCTGCGAAAAAAACTCATAAGTAGACCCATGGTTACCATGGAGTAAGGCACTCTTAGGTATCTTGAAGAGCCAGTTTTACACAATCCCTGGGTTTCATTTACTTTTGGAAGAGATGTGACAGACAACTCTGTCTTATTGGTTGGGGTAGGGTCTAGCCTTGAAGTCTAGGCTGCCTTAAACTTGTGACACTAATGCTTCATTTCTCAAATGCTGGAATTATAGGGAAGTACTGCCAGTCTTTCAACTCTGACAACTCCTCCCATACTCGTCTACAATATTCTCTAAAGGAATTTTAGGAAACATTTATGTTTTTTCTTATTGGTCTCTCATAGGGGGTGTTAAGTCACATATGTTAATAATTTAGTGCCAGTAACCCCTTCTATAATTTTAATCAACAAGGAAACAGAGGGAATGGCTCTTAGGTCAGTATATCTGTTTGTCCTGTGGGTAACATCTTACCATCTCAAAAATATTGTTCAGATTCCTTTGTCAGGAGCTGCATAATATTAAACAGGCTTTAGAGAAATGTAGCTATCAATTTATAGACCATAGTTATAAGAGAGTAAGGTCTAGACAGATCCCTAACTGATAGTCAGATAGGGAAAGAGACTACAGATGGGTATTAAAGGTGACAAACTCTCTGATCTTCCTTTCTCTATCCCTGAAAGAAATATCTTATGGGGTTTCTATCCTGCCGGTATGACCCTTCTTCTGACTGACCAGTTCATTCTGGCAAGATATATTTTACTTGGCCTAAAATTCCCTATTGCATTGTCTAAATGGACCAGCCCAAAATGCCAGAAAGGGGTCCCATCACAGTCCTTCAGGGAAACAAAGTTCAAAATTTCTATCTATGGTCCTCAGGGATCTCTCTCTCTCTCTCTCTCTCTCTCTCTCTCTCTCTCTCTCTCTCTCTCTCTCTCCACATGCATGCATCTTCATTTCTATAAAGGTTTGTTATCTGTTGTTGCCTACTATGAGTTATTTTCTGCTTTAAATTCTCTAATTGATAGAGAAAATAAATCTGATCAAGACCTCCAAATGATGTAACTGTTCTGAAATAAATGACTAGGTATCTTTTGGGGTGTAAGGTAGAGACAGTAGTCTTCAAATCATTGGAACAAGTTTTTGGAAAAGCTACAATCCTGAGAGCTATGGTGGAGCCAGTGAAATTGAATACATTGTTTCTCACTATGTGAAATATAAAACATAGCAGGTATTCATAAAAGTAAGAAAACCTACATTAGAACAAAATACTTTATATCACAGCTGATATGAGTCATAGCTAGTTGTACAAGATGGATGACTCTTCTCTTCCAGAACAATTAACGTAATGAAAGTTCACTACTTGGAGACAATATTCCTTTATACAGAACTATTTCAAATAATAGTATTAAAATGTCAAGGTCCTATTCTGAAGGTCTAAATATATACAACTTTTGAGTACATTTTGTTTTCTTGGCTATAACCCTACATTTTTCTCATAACCTCAAAATAGACCAAAATTACAGTTAGAGGTAGATCTCAAAGTTCTGGTGATTATTCTGACCCATAACTCTACCTCATCATGTTGTATTTGTATCCAAGGCCTCTCAGAAATAACTGTAATGTCATTTACGTGAAAGTATAAAATGGCTAGTGAAGTCATCACATCCTTTGCTACCATGGAAATGCAAAATAAAACTATGTAAAGGTTTCATTTCGCTATAGTCAGAATCAATATCAAGAATACAGCTAGCAAAAAATGGTAGTACAAATTCAGGGGCAGGACTACCCATATACAAATCAGGTTGTGTTTAGACTAGAATTCCAGTTCAAACTGGAATCAGTATGGAGGTTTTATGGAAAAAAATAGAAATGGATTTACAAAATGACAAAGGCATCTACACAAAGGATTTCAAATCCTGCTGCAGAAACACCTGTGTACTTGTGTTCATTGTTATTCTATTTACAATAGCGAAGAAATTTAACCAAACTAAATGTTCATCAACCAGGGAATAGATTACAAATATGATATATGTATATGTATATGTATATGCATATGTGTGTGTGTGTGTGTGTGTGTGTGTGTGTGTGTATGTGTATGTGTATGGAATGGTATATTTCTCAACTACTAAAAAGAGGGAAATCATAGAACACCCATCTACTTACATGTTGGATGGGACTGCAAAGAAATTATACTAAATAAGGAAACTCGGACCCAGAAAGGGAAATGCTGAATGTTATCTCTTCTATGTAGCTCCTAGTAGCTCCTAGATTCTTTTGTTTTATGTCCTTATCTTGAAATACATGTGGATGCTAGCAAACCAAAACTAAACCTTGGAGGGAAATATATATGAGGAAAACTAGTAGAACAGAAATGGACAAATCTGGTGACAGAAAGTTCTAGCAGGTAGTGTAGTGGTTGGGATTTGGAAAGGAGGAAGTGGGGGAAATAATTAACCCAAATGGTATGCATGAACAAGCTATTTAGGGATCGATTGCAATAAGAGAGTAAAAACTATAATTAGTGGTTATAGTGAATCTATGTGATAGGTAAAAACAAAACAGATGGAGAAAAATGAGAGGTAACAATTTAAGCAGGGAATGGGCCAAGTAAGTGAGGAAAAGGAAGTATGAGAGTTAGACTAGCCAAAACCAAGGGTTTATGAGGACGCATGATTAACCCCCATTAGTTTGTAAGTATAGGTTACCTCCTTGTGAGTTATTAATCAGGTAAGCCTCAGAGAAACTCAAATATACATAGGCTATTGCTAGCACTCTTGGTTATCTACCATAACTAGATGGTCAGAACCTGTTTCTGAAGACATCACTTATGTTGCATAGAGAATATTGAAAATCAACCTTGACTGACACAGAATTGTTCCTTCTGCTGGAAATAGCTATGCAGGCTGGTTAGGAAAAAGGAAACTCAGCGTTCTTACCCAGCACAAGACCCTGCATAGTAAAGTAATAAATTTCCAGGCAAGTTGGAACCATTAAAGTAATAATGATTAATATTATATATACTGAGTGTTGACTTGATTGAAGATGAGGTCTACCCTAAACAGGAAGAAGTCCATGCTGGTACTATAAACATGGCCAAAAGTCATGACTAACGAGATCATTGGCCTAACAGGAGAACTTATTAATGTTGTTTTGCTAAATTGCTGTGTTATCAAACTGTCTTCTAGTTATCTAAGTCTTCATTCACAAAGTTTTGACACTATCACCTTTGGGAAGAGAAGCCACTTGTTGCACTGAGTAATGATTAATGCAGAAACCCCTGCAGTTCAAAATGCCAAGAGTAAGGGGTGATGAGTAACAGCTGCAACTGAAACGTCTATACTAACCCCTCCCCATCTCAAAGTTGAGGAAACATCTCAGACAAGGCAGAAAGAATGTGAGAGCCAGAGAGTGAGAAGAAGGGCTGTGAGACAGTGTTCTGGGTCATGGTGCAGCTGTTTCACAAATTAACTAATATAAGACATAGTTGCCTGCACATAATCAAGATGGTTAAAGTTTGTAGAGTAGGAAAGAGCTCCTGTGCTCCCTCGGGAGTTACTGGCTGTTGATGCTGGTTCAGGATGGGGAGTCACTTTTCACAGGGGTCAGGCTAATAATAGGTTCCCAGGGCTCTGAGGGAAAACCCCCTCAGACATGGCACTGACAAACATCTTGCTTCTAACAACTATCTCTTCTGTGTTGAAAAGAAGTCAATTTTATTTTTGTACACAAAGTAGACTTGATTTGCAAAGTAAGTAAACGGTGGAGAAAGAAAGGTATGGACATATATTGACTTGATGAAGGCTTAGGTAGAGAACATATAACCAGAGTAGGATGAGACTGCATTTAACACTCTTTGATGCCAGAGCATATCAGGGAATACCATTTCTTATTGTTGGATAAAGAAAACTATTGAAGTGGGGTTTCGGTGAGTAAATATCAAATGAAGCCTCTAGTTGAAAGAGACTGAAGGCTGGGAGAATATTTAGAGGGACTTCCTGTTGACTGAAATGCTGCAGTGATACCCTGACATCAACAGAAAACAGAAAGGGGCAGAATCTCCCACTTGATGGGAAGCAAAGAGAGACCCTCCCTTCCAGGTGCTGGGAAGGCAAATTATTAATTCCATCCATGAGCAAGCCTTCATCTCATGCTGGAATTTAGCTCTAGAAGATGAATGTGGATTCTACCTTACAGAATGCTAGCTGTATTATGATGCTCTCAAGTCTTATGAGTTTGCCGTGATACGACCAGAATACTGACATATTTGGATAAAGTCTGTTATTGTAAAATATTTGTTAAACCCAAGTACTTCCTTCTAGAAGTGTAGCAATTTTCATTATTTTTTATAATCTCATGAAAATTCTTTCATTGTTTCTTGATGTTATGAATATTATTTTCCCCAATAAAGACTATATAAATCTGCATGTGTTTTGTACTTTTAATACATAATTTATTACATTGAATTTCTTGTTTTATCTCTAAGTGCTTAGGTTTTAAATTCTTTTAAAAGGTATAACCTATTTAAAATACTAGCAAAAGTTCACAAGTAAATTTTAGTTTTAAATGACCTTCAAAAATAAGAAATAGAGAAAGACAGGTTTGATTTTCCTTTAATTTTTGGAAATAAAACTTCATAGTTTACCCTAATTTCCAACATGATAGGTTAATACACTCTAAATTATATCTATTGTAATATCATTTTGTGTGAACTTGTTAATTACTCCATTTGCAATTATTTATATTTTTCTGTTGTTTAATGCAGTTACACTCATGAAAACCCACCTGTCTCAGACTCTTGGGTGTTGGGGTTAGGAATGTAAATCACAAAGTTTGAAAGATTCTAGTTTGAAAAGAATATCAATCTCAACAATAGTAATTGACTAATTGACGATAGTCAACCTTACCTTCCATTTAGTAATGATGAATAAAACCCTGCTTACTGTTTACTCATATGTATATGAATCTTCTAAATGTGCTGTGAACTACAATTACTCACATGTAACTTGTGGACAATCTAATCTTATCCTTAGTTCTGTGGATTTCTTTGTGTTCTTGAGATATATAAGGCAAAAATTACAGAGGAAGATAGATGCCAGATGTAGAAGGGCACCTTGGGTGGAATACATTATGGACAAACATTTATCACAGCCTGGCAGCCTCTTTATTTTCCTCAGCTGCTCATGTGGTGTGCACTTGTGGCATGCTGGCTCTCCATGTGGAGGCTGTTCTGGAGACTTCCAAGATTAAAGCTTCTCTTAGGTATGCATCTTTTACACAAGCTTTTTGAGTGTTTGTTCTTACTATTATAGTCTGAATGCCAAACTCCACTGCTTATGCTATTGTCTCGTTTCTCTAAAACAAAACAAAACAAATAAACAACAACAACTAAACCTCTACTTCTGAGTTCTGAAGAGAAGATGAAACAAAACAGCTTGAATATTCTTTTTAACAGCAATGCAATCAGTGCAAAAATAATATTGGTGTGTTTTTCTTTTACCATGAATATTTTCAAGTAGCACCATGAAGCACTTTGTCAAGCACAGACATTCTTTTAGAGAAAATAAAGGCTTAAAAAGGTTGAAAGTGTTTGGTGGGGTACAAATATTTTGGGGAGAGTTTCTAAGAAACATAATAAAGCTTAGAATTTTCATGTAAAGCTTTTTGAAAATTTTAATGTATTAATTAATTAATCCATTGCTGGTTTTGTTCTGCTAATACATTACCAAAGGTTTCCATGACCTCTGGAGTGACCTATTTAGTCTACAAATAGATCCTACCTAAAATTCCATAGTCAAAAATATTGGTGCTGAAAATGGACATGGATCAGAATCTTTTTGAAATTTCTACAGGGAAGACTGGATCGGATTGCCAGCACTTCTGAGCTAGTCATTCTGGCACAAAGCCTGGAATTTGCATTTCACATGATGCTCATACTATCAGAGAACCACTGTGTGGGCAACTGTGTAGCTGAAGGTAATTGATATTTGAGCAAGCTGCAAAATGAAAGCAAATGTTATGATAAGGCAGCCAAGAGGGGAATATTGATGAACATAGGATCCTACAAGAAATCGGGATTGTTTCAGAAGAGCTGTGAAATAAGAACCACTGTAGAGTACTGTCTTATTCTCTGAGGGGTATAAAAGTGAGTGAACATAGTACTAGGTTACTACTGGGGCCATTGTTTACTTTCAGGCTTTGGGTAAATAAAGCAGTCAGTTCACAAGCCTATCACCCATCCCACACACCACTAGGGTTCACAAAAATGGGAAGCCATTCTGGAACCCTGTTAGGTACCTCCAAAGCCAGTCTACCTAACCCCCACTTGGTCTATTAGCCAAATCTCCCATCCCCTATGTTGATTTGGGATCTCCAGAAGTTGAACCTAGATTAATTTGCAGCTGATTTTATTTAATAAATAAAAGATTTTAAATATTCTATCAGGAAACTTATACAAATGATAAATACATTCAGAAAAGTGACAGGATATAAAGTGAACACACCAAAATAGCCATCAGATGACACAAATGACAGCCACACTGAGAAAGAAATCAAGAAAGCAGTACCAATTTTAGTATCATCAAATCACAAAATAAATCTAAGGAAGTACGAGATGTGTAAAACAAATATTTTAGACACTTAAGAAAAAAAATACCAGAAACATCAGAGAATGGAAAGAACTCTTGATTAAGTTTGCAAACATGGCCATCCTACCCAAGGAATTTCACAGCGTAAAATATACCAACATAAAAATTTTAATACAAGTTTATAAAGAAGTTGAAAACAATTTTTCATATGGAAAGGAACAAAACAAAACCCAGGATGGCTGTACTATCTAGTTTAGATATCACTTTGACATAGGATGGTGTCATTTGGGAAGATAAAACTTCATGTGAGAAAATTCTCCCACTTGATTTGTCTGTGGAGAAGCCTTTAGTGCATTTTCTTGATTGATGCCTAGTGTGGAAGGGCTCAGCTTTCTGTGGTGGTGCTACTTCTGGGCTGGTGATCCTGAGTGGTATAAGAAAGCAGGCTGAGAAAGCCATGAGGAACAAGCCAGTGCACAGAGTTCCTTCATGACCTTTGTTGTTACCTTTAGGTTTCTGCCTAGAGAATATATTACCTGACTTCCTTTGATGATGGACTGTGATATGGCACTATAACCAAAATAAATTGTTTTTAATCATTGTGGTTATTATAGCAACAGAAATCCTAAGTAAGACAATAGCTAAATAAAACCTATGGTATAAATTAACTGGTAGGTGTATGGCCATTCTTGACCCTATACATACTGTGGCGCTATAACAATGAAAATAGTATGTTACTTGCATAAAAAAACCCAGACATATCAAATGACAAAATTACAGACATTGATATAAGTCTACAAACCTATGGACGCCTGATTTTTTCAAATAAAAATACACACTGAAGAAAATAAATCATCTTCATCAAATGGTGGTGGCCAATCTTGATAGCTACTGATAGAATAATGAACCTTTCTCAGTATCTCTAACGCTTCACAAAACTCAACTCTAAACAGATCATAGACATTAGTATAAGACCTGATACCCCGAATCTTATAGAAGAAACAACATCATATACTATTCTTGGACAAATGCCCAGAGAAGTTCATATTTTACTACAGAAAACACGACTTAGCCATATTCTATACTGCTCCATTCACAACAGGCAGGACATACAATTAATCTAGATTTCCATAGGTTGATGAGTGTATTGATGAGCTACAGAATCCCTGAAGAGACAAAACTCTGGCCACATTTGTGAGGGAGTTTCTAGACTGAATTAATTGAAATGAGAAGATCCACTCACACTGGGCACTGCCACTCCCTGCACTGAGGTTTCAGACCAAATAAAGTGGAGACAGGGAACTGGGCACCAGCATTCAACCTCAGCTTCCTGACTGAGGATAAGATCCTCCAGCTATGATTGTCCACCATTGTGGACTGGACACAAGAACTATAAGCCAAACTAAACTTTTATTTCTCTGAAAGAAAAAAAGAAAATTAAAAAACAAACTGAAGAAAATGTGGCACAGTTATACAATGTGATATTATTCAGCCGTTAAGAAAAATTAAGTTAAAAAGGCCATCCAGAGACAGCCCCATCTGGGAATCCATCCCATATACAGTCACCAAACACAGGCACTATCATGAATGCCAAGAAGTACAAGCTGACAGGAGCCTGATTTAGCTGTCTTCTGAGAGGCTCTGCCAGAGCCTGGCATATACAGGGGCAGGTGCTCCCAGCCAACCATTGATCTGATCCCAGGGTCCCCAATGGAGGAATTAGAGAAAGGACTGAAGAAGCAGAAGGAGATTGCAACCCCATAGGAAGAACAATAATATCAACCAATCAGAGTTCCCAGGGTCTAAACCACAAACCAAGGAGTACACATGGGGGGACCCATGGCTCCAGCCGTATATGTAACAGAGGATGGCCTTGTTGGGCATCAGTGAGAGAAGAGGCCCTTGGTCCTGTGAAGGCTCAATGCCCCAGTGTAGGGGAATGCCAGGGCAGGGATATGGGATTGGGTAGGTGTGTAGGTGGGGCACACCCTCATAGAAGCAGGAGGGGGATGGGATAAGGTGTTCAGGGGTGTGACCAGGAAAGGGGATAACATTTGAATTGTAAATAAATAAAATATACAATAAAGAAATTAAGAAATGAAAAAAAATAAGCTATAAAATTTTTAGGTAACTGATGGGCTGGAAACATTCACCCTGACTGAGGCAATGAAGACCCAGAAAGACAAAGATAGTTTGTTTTCCCTAGTACTGGGTATTTTATTTGGTAGTGTATAATGTCTGCCTGGAGTGCTTTTCCAACTATAGATTGAGTCCATTTAAACACTTTTAAATATGTATATCTTTTATTTCTGTTTCTTCCCCACATTCTCTACCCTAATAACTGTATCCTCTTTCATTTCCCCAGCCCTCATTTATATCCTATTTCTCTTCCTTTCAAAGATGTCCTTCTCCTTAGGCCTTGCCTAAACTCTATAGGTACCTAATCTTCATAGGTATTTTGAATGAAATATATATACATGCATATATATAGTATAAAACTCAAAAACTAACATCTACATGGGAGGGGGCCCCCATTCTGTTCTCAGTTCTTCAGCAGTGTCTGGGATGCCAGAGGCTGAGAACCTGGTACCAAGGACTGCCCCTTGTCCACCAACCGCCAAGCTAGCATTCCTGCCTTCCCACACTCAGACACCTACCCAGGGCTGCAGGGAAAGCATGCAGCAGTCTTTCTGTGTCTGCCCACCCTGAGCACCAGAACACTGGTGGGACACAGGTTTTTTTCTCACTCCTTCTTTCACTCACACCCACTGCCCCACAACCGAGGAGAGAGATTGCTAGATCCTCCAGTAGTACTATGTCCAATTTTCAGAGGAACTGCCAAACTGATTTCCAGAGTGGTTGTACTAGCTTGCAAGCGCACCAGCAATTGAGGAGTGTTCCTCTTCATCCACATCCTTGTCAGCATCTGCTGTCACCTGAGTTTTTGATCTTAGTCATTCTGACTGGTGTGAGGTAGAATCTCAGGGTTGTTTTGATTTGCATTTCCCTGATGACTGATGATGTTGAACAGAGAAGATACTCCAACATGTAATAAGGACACGTGCTCTGCTATGTTCACTAGCAGCCGTATTTATAATATCCAGAATCTAGAAAGAATCCAGACATCTCTCATCACAGGAATGGATACAGAAAATCTGATACATTTACACAATGGAGTACGTCACAGCTATTAAAAACAATGAATTTATGAAATTCTTAGGTAAATGGATGGATCTGGAGAATATCATCCTGAGTGAGGTAACCCAGTCACAAAAGAACACAGATGATATGCACTCACTGATAACAGGATTTAGTCCAGAAGCTCAGAATACCCAAGATACAATTTGCAAAACACATGAAACTCAAGAAGCAGGAAGACGAAATTGTGGATACTTTGGTCTTCTTAGAAGGGGAAACAAAAAGCCCATAGAAGGAGTTACAGAAACAAAGTGTAAAGCAAAAACTGAAGGAATGACCACCCAGAGACTGCCCCATCTGGAGATCCATCCCATAGAAAACCACCAAAGCCAGACACTATTATGGATGCCAACAAGAGCTTGCGGACAGGAGCCTGAGAAAGTTGTTTCCTGAGAGGCTCTGACAGTGCCTGACAAATACAGAAGTGCATGCTCAGAGCCATCCATTGGAATGTGCACAGGGTCCCCAATGAAGGAGCTAGAGAAAGGACCCAAGGAGCTGAAGGAGTTTGCAGCCCCATAGGAGGAGAACAATGTGAAGTAACCAGTATCTCCAGATCTTCCTGTGATGCATGGTGGGACTCATGGCTCCAGCTGCATATGTAATAAAAGGATGGCCTAGTTGGTCACCAATGGGAGGAGAGGCCCTTAGTCCTGTGAAGGTTCTATGCCCAGTGTAGGGAATGCCAAGGCCAGGAACAGGAGTGGGTAGGTTCATGAGTAGGAGGAAGGGGGAAGGGATAGGTGGTCTTTTCTAGGGTAAACTAGGAAAAGGGATAACATTTGAAATGTTAATAAAGAAAATATCTAATTTTTTTAAAAAAAAGGAAAAAAAGGAAAAATGAGGAAAAGACAGAGAAATTAAAAAAACAAAAAAACAAAAAACAAAAAACAAAAAACACCTCACCAAACTCGTACCTGGGCTTTCTAAAATGCCTCCATACAAATGAAGCATTTTCAGTACTTTAAAACTCCAGCTAATGACTCCTTTCACACTGAAAAATTCTTCCCTCTCTTCAAGGTTCCTATATAGTCTTTTTCCATGCCAAATAAAGTATATGTGTTCAAGCACACCCCAAATAGAGGTCTATGAAAAGCTTAAATTATCTAAGAGAGCTGTTTTATTAAAATCCTTGGAGAAGATCTTCTCCACCTGCCCCTCTCCCAGACACTCACTCCCAACTGGACTGTAATCCTGCAGACCTCTCCTGTTCAGAACTCCAATTCATTCTTCCAGCCTGGTACCAGTTCCTGCATTGGTACCCGGATAGCCTGGAGGTGGAAACAGAGGATGAAGAGCCACATCGGCTCCCAACAATCATATCATAAATCTCTACACTAGCTGGGGATCTATTGACATTTTATTCCTATTGTGAGAGAGGAGGTCAGTTTATTTTATTGATGCAATATGTGGTAGATTGCATTCTAAGAAAGGCTACACATTTATCAGTCAGAAGCCAATACAAACTAAACTATATGAACAGAGATATGGTATGAATTTGGGTGGCGAGGGAGTGGCAAGTATATAGAAAGAGTACAAGAAGAGGAAATAAATATGATAAAATACATTTAGAAAATTTAGAAATTGTCAAAAAATTAATGAAAACATTTTAAAAAGAATAAACATATGTGGATTTATGACAGTGTGCTATGTATAGTTAGTGTTGGCATGTATGTATGTGTTTCCAAGTGTGTATCTATATCTGTGTGTTTGTAGATGTGTGCATGTTCTTGAAGAAGAAACTAAGGTTGGGTGTATTTCTCTAAACACAATTGCTTTCCACCTTTAAGTTTTTCAAATTGTTTCTCCATAAACCTGAAGGCAAGAACTTTGCTCATTAACCCATCTTTTCAGTCCAAAAGAAAAAGCCTCTAGTCCATTTATATGTATTATTCTAATTTAAAATTTAAATAATTTCAAATAAATAAACAAACTTTCTACTTCAATAATGAGAGGGAATAGCTAGAAATATAAATACATATTTCATAGTTGTGATTCAGCTTAAAGTGTTTTTTAAAACATTATTGGGTACATATCCTTTAAACATATATGTTTACTTTAAAAAGATTTATTAAAATTTACATTTAAAAATGTTTAACAACTGACAGAAAATAGTGTTTGCCCATAGGCAATTTCAACCAATCAAAATTTTAAGAAGTTTTTTCAAATTCTTCAGAATTCCCTGCTAAGTCCTGCTGAACCACGCTAAGCATGTAGTGATTATTAATCCTTAAATCACATCATTTACACCAGCTTAGGTTTCTATATTAGAAAGCATTGATGTGTTTATTATAATCTTGTCACCCTAACAGCAAAAAAGCATTGTTTAAAAAGACCTTTTCAGTTATTGGGAAATTTTCAGTTAACTAATAAAATGTCACAAAGAAAGATATGACTAGCCTTATAAAATTTGTTCAACTTTCAATTTGTCTACCTGAAATCATACAAGAATTATAGTAGCTATATTTTCATAAACAACTGATAATATTTTATTGTGGATTTTTAAAATGCTTTTATTAAACGTATTCAATGAATATTTGGGGATACCAGGCAACAATAAGACCCCAGTAATACCTTGGTGAGTAGAAAGCACTTTTAGATTCTGCAGTAGAAAAGAGTCATCCACATACA
The DNA here is from genome assembly GCF_000001635.26 of Mus musculus. Taxonomy (NCBI): domain Eukaryota; kingdom Metazoa; phylum Chordata; class Mammalia; order Rodentia; family Muridae; genus Mus; species Mus musculus. The sequence continues at coordinate 86,825,784 of NC_000084.6, forward strand.
ATCAGACATGTGAGTTATATGCTCACCTGGTAGACCATACATGCTTACTCACAGTAGATGCCTTACCACAGGAAGACTGAACTTTTCATTCTGTCTTTTAGGTTTGGATTCAGCTGCTTTAGATACAATTCTAGAATATATTTTCTGACCTCAGGCTTATGAACCAAAATAGTTATATGTAAAAATAGATGAAATTATATCTAGATTATAATTAGATCTATACTCTATTTATTATCAACAAATAGAAAAGAAAAATAATTTACCATGGTCTTTAATGATTTTCTGAACTTGATACCTACTACTTGGGGTAAATCCCAGGCACAACAGCTACATGAGTGCTGAGGAATTTCAATCCAGGGACATGACTTTGCTAGCAAGCGATCACATCCAAGAACCTTCTAGATTTATGTGATCTGATTGGAATACATAAATGTCCTGGATTACAGTATGATCTGGTTGAAATACAGACATTGTCTTATTATACTCTTTTAATCCCTAATAATGAAGTTAAGGTTAGTTTGTAGAAGGAAGCAGCTATGTTTGAAAGTGACATCACACTGAAGGACCAACAAATTGATGAATCAGAAAAAGATTCGACAGAATGAATCAGAGATGGGATATGCCCAATTCACAGGAGAACAGCACAGGAAAGAGAGACTACTTAAGAGAAGTATAGCAGTATAGAGGGAGAGAGAGAGAGAGACAGAGACAGAGACAAAGACAGGAAGAGAAGGGGGAGAGAGAATGCCAATTTTACTTGGAAAGCTTAATCATGATAGGGTAGACACAGGTAAAGAGAAAATGAACCAGAGAATGAGAAGAAACTAGTTTAGAACATATTGTCAAAATGTATGCCATATGGGTATGAGACCAAGTAGAGCAATTCAGGCAGAAGCCAAGAAAATGTGGATTGAATCAGTCAGTTTTGAATATTTGATTGTTTGGAGGCTAGAAGCTTCCAGGCCTAGGCCTAGGGATAGCTAGAACAAAGAAGGAAACACACTGTTTTCAGCCCAAGCCATGTATTTGATAGCATGTGTATAGCTCTCATCTGATTCCTTCATGTGAGGAAATAAAAGTGACATTTATGCATGAGTATGTCAATTTCACCATTTACCTCTTATGATTCAAGCCATTCATACCCTGTCTTCTTCACTTTTTCCTGCCAACTGTGTATCTTGTGTCAGAATTTCCTATGTATCTAGCAGTATGTTTTAGGCTCCATTTTCTAAAGAATGAAGAACCATATCTATTGCAATAATGGTTTTCATAGAGAATAGTACATAAATAAATACTGAAATAATTCATAGTTGTAAATGGTTAATGTGTAATGGAGTAAGAAAAGAAATTTACTTAAAACGCAACTTGGTAAGTACTCAATTTCTAAGAAAGGTGATAAGATTTTTGTATCCTGTGATTTTTCTAAGAAAATTTGTATACTTTCTATTGTTTATTCTTTTTTTCTAGATTATACAAATTATACAGAGAAATTATACATTTACATGTACAGAGTATTAGCTGTAAATGTAAATACTTGCATTCTTTGAAATAGTGATAACACAGTTATCACCCAAGCACCCAATTAGCTCTCAGGCCATGATGCTTTAAATATCATTTTCTGTAGAAAAGCTATGCAAAACTAGATGCTATGTATGACTAGATTAACTCCACAACACACATACATGCACACACATGTATGTGCATGCACACACTCACTCAACATAAGTAAAGTCAAAGTTTGCATCTTCCAGAAAGAAAAAAAAAAGTGTTCAAAGAATAAGAGCATGAAAATTTGATACCATAAGCCCAGATTATTATATCTACTAAAATTTAGTTATCCAAATAAATAAAAAAAAACATAGCATGACCCACGAATACAATTCCTTGTGACTGTAAAATGTGCATGAAGAATCTGATTTAAAAGTGATACCTACAGAGATTCACATTACCTTTCTATGACATAGATATTAAATATTAAAGAAGAAATATGACTGCATAACAAAGCAAAGGAATATCCAGTTCTATTGTGTAAAAGTAAATTTTATTCACCAGATATAATTGTCTTGGAGAATTACTGCTGTGTAAACTCACACTTCCTAGTCCTTTAGGAGCTTTGGCTGCTTGGTTCAACTTAGCTGTTCTGCCTCAAGCCCTTCTCTGAGCCAAATCATTCATATTGGCTTCTCTTTCGCTTCTGACTGAATTGCTTTGCTTGACCTCAATCTAACTCTGGCATTTTTTTTTCTTATCCTCTGGATTCTACACATTTTCTGACTTTTTCTGTCTTCACCTGCCACTACCCAGGTAAAACTCTCTCTCTCTCTCCCTCTCTCCCTCTCCCTCTCCCTCTCCCTCTCCCTCTCCCTCTCTCTCTCTCTCTCTCCCTCTCTCTCTTTCTCTCTCTCTCTTTCTCTCTTTATCTCCCTCTCTCTCTCTCTCTCTCTCTCTCTCTCTCTCTCTCTCTCTCTCTCTATCCCTCCCTCCCTCTCTCTGTGTGTGTGTGTGTGTACTGCTCTCTTAAACCCTTGGAAATGTTGTTCCTGTGAGAGTTGGGTGTATCCTATCTCCTGAATAATTCTATCAAATCTTTTTTTTTTCCATTTTTTATTAGGTATTTAGCTCATTTATATTTCCAATACTATACCAAAAGTCCCCCATACCCACCCACCCCCACTCCCCTACACACCCACTCCCCCTTTTTGGCCCTGGCGTTCCCCTGTACTGGGGCATACAAAGTTTACATGTCCAATGGGCCTCTCTTTCCAGTGATGGGGGATTAGGCCATCTTTTGATACATATGCAGCTAGAGTCAAGAGCTCCGGGGTACTGGTTAGTTCATAATGTTGTTCCACCTATAGGGCTGCAGATCCCTTTAGCTCCTTGGGTTCTTTCTCTAGCTCCTCCATTGGGAGCCCTGTGATCCATCCATTGGCTGACTGTGAGCATCCACTTCTGTGTTTGCTAGGCCCCGGCATAGTCTCAGAAGAGATAGCTACATCTGGGTTCTTTCAATAAAATCTTGCTAGGGTATGCAATGGTGTCAGCATTTGGATGCTGATTATGGGGTGGATCCCTGGATATGGCAGTCTCTACATGGTCCATCCTTTCATCTCAGCTCCAAACTTTGTCTCTGTAACTCCTTCCATGGGTGTTTTCTTCCCAATTCTAAGGAGGGGCATAGTGTCCACACTTCAGTCTTCATTCTTCTTGATTTTCATGTGTATAGCAAATTGTACCTTATATCTTGGGAATCCTAGGTTTGGGGCTAATATCCACTTATCAGTGAGTACATATTGTGTGAGTTCCTTTGTGAATGTGTTACCTCACTCAGGATGATGCCCTCCAGGTCCATCCATTTGGCTAGGAATTTCATAAATTCATTCTTTTTAATAGCTGAGTAGTACTCCATTGTGTAGATGTACCACATTTTCTGTATCCATTCCTCTGTTGAGGGGCATCTGGGTTCTTTCCAGCTTCTGGCTATTATAAATAAGGCTGCTATGAACATAGTGGAGCATGTGTCCTTCTTACCAGTTGGGGCATCTTCTGGATAAATGCCCAGGAGAGGTATTGCTGGATCCTCCGGTAGTACTATGTCCAATTTTCTGAGGAACCGCCAGACTGATTTCCAGAGTGGTTGTACAAGCCTGCAATCCCACCAACAATGGAGGAGTGTTCCTCTTTCTCCACATCCATGCCAGCATCTGCTGTCACCTGAATTTTTGATCTTAGCCATTCTGACTGGTGTGAGGTGGAATCTCAGGGTTGTTTTGATTTGCATTTCCCTGATGATTAAGGATGTTGAACATTTTTTCAGGTGCTTCTCTGCCATTCGGTATTCCTCAGGTGAGAATTTTTTGTTCAGTTCTGAGCCCCATTTTTTAATGGGGTTGTTCGATTTTCTGAAGTCCACCTTCTTGAGTTCTTTATATATGTTGGATATTAGCCCCCTATCTGATTTAGGATAGGTAAAGATCCTTTCCCAATCTGTTGGTGGTCTTTTTGTCTTATTGACTGTGTCTTTTGCCTTGCAGAAACTTTGGAGTTTCATTAGGTCCCATTTGTCAATTCTCGATCTTACAGCACATGCCATTGCTGTTCTGTTCAGGAATTTGTCCCTGTGCCCATATCTTCAAGGCTTTTCCCCACTTTCTCCTCTATAAGTTTCAGTGTCTCTGGTTTTATGTGAAGTTCTTTGATCCACTTAGATTTGACCTTAGTACAAGGAGATAAGTATGGATCGATTCGTATTCTTCTTCATGATAACAACCAGTTGTGCCAGCACCAATTGTTGAAAATGCTGTCTTTCTTCCACTGGATGGTTTTAGCTCCCTTGTCGAAGATCAAGTGACCATAGGTGTGTGGGTTCATTTCTGGGTCTTCAATTCTATTCCATTGGTCTACTTGTCTGTCTCTATACCAGTACCATGCAGTTTTTATCACAATTGATCTTTAGTAAAGCTTTAGGTCAGGCATGGTGATTCCACCAGAGGTTCTTTTATCCTTGAGAAGACTTTTTGCTATCCTAGGTTTTTTGTTATTCCATATGAATTTGCAAATTGCTCCTTCTAATTCATTGAAGAATTGAGTTGGAATTTTGATGGGGATTACATTGAATCTGTAGATTGCTTTTGGCAAGATAGACATTTTTACAATGTTGATCCTGCCAATCCATGAGCATGGGAGATCTTTCCATCTTCTGAGATCTTCTTTAATTTCTTTCTTCAGAGATTTGAAGTTTTTATCATACAGATCTTTCACCTCCTTAGTTAGAGTCACGCCATGATATTTTATACTATTTGTGACTATTGAGAAGGGTGTTGTTTCCCTAATTTCTTTCTCAGCCTGTTTATTCTTTGTATAGAGAAAGGCCATTGACTTGTTTGAGTTTATTTTATATCCAGCTACTTCACCGAAGCTGCTTATCAGGTTTAGGAGTTCTCTGGTAGAATTTTTAGGGTCACTTATATATACTATCATATCATCTGCAAAAAGTGATATTTTGACTTCCTCTTTTCCAATTTGTATCCCCTTGATCTCCTTTTGTTGTTGAATTGCTCTGGCTAATACTTCAAGTACTATGTTGAAAAGGTAGGGAGAAAGTGGGCAGCCTTGTCTAGTCCCTGATTTTAGTGGGATTGCTTCCAGCTTCTCTCCATTTACTTTGATGTTGGCTACTGGTTTGCTGTAGATTGCTTTTATCATGTTTAGGTATGGGCCTTGAATTCCTGATCTTTCCAAAACTTTTATAATGAATGGGTGTTGAATCTTGTCAAATGCTTTTTCTGCATCTAACAAGATGATCATGTGGTTTTTGTCTTTCCGTTTGTTTATATAATGGATTACATTGATGGATTTTCGTATATTAAACCATCCCTGCATTCCTGGAATAAAACCTACTTGGTCAGGATGGATTATTGCTTTAATATGTTCTTGGATTCGGTTAGCAAGAATTTTATTGAGGATTTTTGCATCGATATTCATAAGAGAAATTGGTCTGAAGTTCTCTATCTTTGTTGAATCTTTCTGTGGTTTAGGTATCAGAGTAATAGTGGCTTCATAAAATGAGTTGGGTAGAGTACCTTCTACTTCTATTTTGTGAAATAGTTTGTGCAGAATTGGAATTAGATCTTCTTTGAAGGTGTGATAGAACTCTGCACTAAACCCGTCTGGTCCTGGGCTTTTTTTGCCTGGGAGACTATTAATAACTGCTTCTATTTCTTTAGGTGATATGGGACTGTTTAGATGGTCAACTTGATCCTGACTCAACTTTGGTACCTGGTATCTGTCCAGAAATTTGTTCATTTTGTCCAGGTTTTCCAGTTTTGTTGAGTATAACCTTTTGTAGAAGGATCTGATGGTGTTTTGGATTTCTTCAGGATCTGTTGTTATGTCTCCCTTTTCATTTCTGATTTTGTTAATTAGGATTTTGTCCCTGTGCCCTTTAGTAAGTCTAGCTAAGGGTTTATCTATCTTGTTGATTTTCTCAAAGAACCAACTCCTCGTTTGGTTAATTCTTTGAATAGTTCTTCTTGTTTCCACTTGGTTGATTTCACCCCTGAGTTTGATTATTTCCAGCCGTCTACTCCTCTTGGGTGAATTTGCTTCCTTTTTTTTCTAGAGCTTTTAGATGTGTTGTCAAGCTGCTAGTATGTGCTCTCTCCCGTTTCTTCTTGGAGGCACTCAGAGCTATGAGTTTCCCTCTTAGAAATGCTTTCATTGTGTCCCAAAGGTTTGGGTATGTTGTGGCTTCATTTTCATTAAACTCTAAAAAGTCTTTAATTTCTTTCTTTATTCCTTCCTTGACCAAGGTATCATTGAGAAGAGTGTTGTTCAGTTTCCACGTGAATGTTGGCTTTCCATTATTTATGTTGTTATTGAAGATCAGTCTTAGGCCATGGTGGTCTGATAGGATACATGGGACAATTTCAATATTTTTGTATCTGTTGAGGCCTGTTTTGTGACCAATTATATGGTCAATTTTGGAGAAGGTCCCGTGAGGTGCTGAGAAGAAGGTATATCCTTTTGTTTTAGGATAAAATGTACTGTAGATATCTGTTAGGTCCATTTGTTTCATAACTTCTGTTAGTTTCACTGTGTCCCTGTTTAGTTTCTGTTTCCATGATCTGTCCCTTGATGAAAGTGGTGTGTTGAAGTCTCCCACTATTATTGTGTGAGGTGCAATGTGTGCTTTGAGCTTTACTAAAATGTCTTTAATGAATGTGGCTGCCCTTGCATTTGGAGCGTAGATATTCAGAATTGAGAGTTCCTCTTGGAGGATTTTACCTTTGATGAGTATGAAGTGTCCCTCCTTGTCCTTTTTGATAACTTTGGGTTGGAAGTCGATTTTATCCGATATTAGAATGGCTACTCCAGCTTGTTTCTTCAGACCATTTGCTTGGAAAATTGTTTTCCAGCCTTTCACTCTGAGGTAGTGTCTGTCTTTTTCCCTGAGATTGGTTTCCTGTAAGCAGCAGAATGTTGGGTCCTGTTTGTGTAGCCAGTCTGTTAGTCTATGTCTTTTTATTGGGGAATTGAGTCCATTAATATTAAGAGATATTAAGGAAAAGTAATTGTTGCTTCCTTTTATTTTTGTTGTTAGAGTTGGCATTCTGTTCTTGTGGCTGACTTCTTTTTGGTTTGTTGAGGAATTACTTTCTTGCTTGTTCTAGGGCGTGATTTCCGTCCTTGTATTGCTTCTTTTCTGTTATTATCCTTTGAAGGGCTGGATTCGTGGAAAGATATTGTGTGAATTTGGTTTTGTCGTGGAATACTTTGGTTTCTCCATCTATGGTAATTGAGAGTTTGGCCGGGTATAGTAGCCTGGGCTGGCATTTGTGTTCTCTTAGTGTCTGTATAACATCTGTCCAGGCTCTTCTGGCTTTCATAGTCTCTGGTGAAAAGTCTGGTGTAATTCTGATAGGCCTTCCTTTATATGTTACTTGACCTTTCTCCCTTACTGCTTTTAATTTCTATCTTTATTTAGTGCATTTGTTGTTCTGATTATTATGTGTCGGGAGGAATTTCTTTTCTGGTCCAGTCTATTTGGAGTTCTGTAGTCTTCTTGTATGATCATGGGCATCTCTTTCTTTATGTTTGGGAAGTTTTCTTCAATTATTTTGTTGAAGATATTAGCTGGCCCTTTAAGTTGAAAATCTTCATTCTCATCAATTCCTATTATCCGTAGGTTTGGTCTTCTCATTGTGTCCTGGATTTCCTGGATGTTTTGAGTTAGGATCCTTTTGCATTTTGTATTTTCTTTGACTGTTGTGTCGATGTTCTCTATGGAATCTTCTGCACCTGAGATTCTCTCTTCCATTTCTTGTATTCTGTTGCTGATGCTCGCATCTATGGTTCCAGATCTCTTTCCTAGGGTTTCTATCTCCAGCATTGCCTCGCTTTGGGTTTTCTTTACTGTGTCTACTTCCCCTTTTAGTTCTAGTATGGTTTTGTTCATTTCCATTACTTGTTTGGATGTGTTTTCCTGTTTTTCTTTAAGGACTTCTACCTGTTTGGCTGTGTTTTCCTGCTTTTCTTTAAGGGCCTGTAACTCTTTAGCAGTGCTCTCCTGTAATTCTTTAAGTGACTTATGAAAGTCCTTCTTGATGTCCTCTATCATCATCATGAAAAATGTTTTTAAGTCTGGGTCTAGATTTTCGGTTGTTTTGGGGTGCCCAGGGCTAGGTGGGGTGGGAGTGCTGTGTTCTCATGATGGTGAGTGGTCTTGATTTCTGTTAGTAGGATTCTTACGTTTGCCTTTCGCCATCTGGTAATCTCTGAAGCTAGCTGTTATAGTTGTCTCTGTTAAGAGCTTGTACTTCAGGTGACTCTGTTAGCCTCTGTAAGCAGACCTGGGAGGGTAGCACTCTCCTTGGTTTCAGTGGGTAGAGTATTCTCTGCAGGAAAGCTCTCTTCTTGCAGGGAAGGTACCCAGATATCTGGTGTTCGAACCAGACTCCTGGCAGAAGTTGTGTTCCACTCACTAGAGGTCTTAGGATCCCGTGGGGAATCCTGTGTGGGCCCTTGCGGGTGTCAGGCAACTCCGCTGGCCAGAATTCTATCAAATCTTTCTCTGATTCATTACTTTTTCAGTTCCTCAATTATATGTCACTCTCAAACATTGCTGTTTCCTTCTACAAAGTAACCTTACATACCTTGTTAGGGATTAAAGGTATATAATAAGGGCATGTCTGTATTCCAACCAGATCATACTATAATCCAAGATGTGTATGCATTCCAGCCAGATCTTTTAGACCTAGAAGGACTTTGTATATGATCGATTGCCAGAGCAGCTATATTGGTTATTTAAAATTCTGCTAAAATATCCATTTTACTAGTACATGGAATAATTTCATACTTCTTTACTTATGAAAAAAAGCACCATTACATGTATACCCTATATTTGCTTTCATTGTTCATCTTTTGATAGGCATCTATCTAATAGGCTTACACTACACTTAGTTTTACTATAGAACTAATGACACAATTAGGAAGGGCATGAGGGTATCTGTATACCAAGATGGCTGATTCTCTCAGTTATATAACCAGAAGTACATTCAGACCCTAACAAAATTCTATTCATTTTTTGATGATTCCTCTACAAGGATTTATGGAGTAGCTGGACACTAATTTACATTTATGCCTGTAGAGTACATGAGTTTATTTTCTTTAGTTATAACACTAATAGACATCACATTCAACATTGGAGATTTATGTACATTTATTTGTTTAGATTAAGATTTGTTTTCCGGATGTGTGATAAATTTCAGAAACAATTACTTAATATGCACTTATTTTGGAAGGCTGCCTCTGGTATAGAAAGGCCATTGCCTTTTCATCTCTTAATATTTATGATTCCTACTATTAGATTGCTCAGAATCAGGCCTATTTTCCTGACTGAAGTTTTGTGTGTCAACTTGATACAAGCTGGAGGTACCACAGAGAAAGGAACTTCAGTTGAGGAAATAAATGCCTCCATAAGATCCAGCTGTAAGGCATTTTCTCAATTAGTGTTCAAGGGTGGGAGGGCCCATTGTGGATGGTGCCATCCCTGGGCTGAGCAAGAAAAGAAAGCAAGCTGAGCAAGCCAGGGGGAAGCAAGCCAATAAGTAACATCCTTCCATGGCCTCTGCATCACCTCCTGCTTCCTGACCTGCTTGAGTTCCAGTCCTGACTTTCTTGGGTGATAAACAACAATGTGAAAGTATAAGCTGAATAAACCCTTTCCTCCCCAACTTGCTTCTTGGTCATGATGTTTGTGCAGGAATAGAAACCCTGACTAAGGCACCTATCAAATTCACTTATTTAGAGAGGGTCTTAGGAGATCTTGTTACTACTTGAAGGTATTTGCTGGAAAATATCTTTCTTTAGTCATGTGGTTGTTTTTAAGTTGACCATGTAGCATTAGTCAAAGTGATTAGTTCACCAAAGGAGACTTGGGCACAGTAATTTCTTTGTTCTATTGTTGTTCCCCTATTGGGAGCCAATTACATTTGGTGCCCCAAGATAAAGCTCAGATCATATATGTATCAGGCTTCCATCCCCCTATGAATTATGTTTGAAAGGTTCATGAGAAATCAAGCAAGAACACAAATTGCCCTTGATACTCAGAATGAGTGAATTTCTCCCTGGCCTCCTTGGTTCGGTTTGGAATTCAAAGGATTCAGACTTCCTTAATTTCATTTTATTTTTACTACCTTTTTATTTTAAATATTTTTATATGCTATTTTATATATGCAATTATGTTTACCTCTCCTTCTGGTTCTCACAAATCATTTCCATCTTCTTACCTACCCAAACTTATTCTCTCTCTCTCTCTCTCTCTCTCTCTCTCTCTCTCTCTCTCTCTCTGACACACACATGAACACATCTACAAATACACACACACACACACACACACACACACACACACACACACACACACCACAGAGATTTTATGCTGTTCTTGGTCATCTATACCTGAACATGGTATCTACTCTGAAATGTGTTTGATATACATAATGGCACTCCATTTGAATAAATTGATTTCTTCTGTTTGCCATTGGGTATCAATTACAAATAGCATTTGATCAAGGATAAGACCCTATGTCCACCTCCCTCTTTTGGGGATTGCAATGCTTTCTGGCTTGAACTCATACAGATCTATGTGTGATGTGTGATGCCACAGTATCTGTGCATTCACATGTGCACTAGTCCTGTTGTGTTTAGAAGACACTGTCTCCTTGGAGACATGCTTCACTGGTTCTGGCTCTTCCAATCTTTCATCCTCCTTTTCAACATATATTTCCAGCCTTGAGCCTTGAGGAAAGTGTTTGATGAAAGTGTCTCATTTAGTTAGTTCTCCAAAATCTCTTACTCTCTGTATAATGTCAAGTTATGTGTCTCTGTGGCAATTCCCACCTAGTCCAAGAAGCATTCTTTCTGATGGGCTGAGTGATGTGCTGATCTATTGGTATAGCACCACTAAAAGCTCATGTAAAAATCCATGTATTTATATATCAAATCATATAATTATCTACAGAATTAGTTTTTTTTTCAAGTAATATGGGAGTCTGCTTTTCTTAAGGAAAAAAAAGGTATGATATTTCAGTAATAATGTAATAATTACTTGACATGGCCAGTATGCTTGTTTTGTGAGGTTTTTTCTTCTTATTTTTATATAAAACATTTGGCCTAGCTGAAAACACACTGTTTAAATTTCTGTCATTTTCTGTCAGGAGTCAGCATAGGACAAGCTAATAACTAGCAGTTGATCTTCCTAAAATGGTCCACCTTGCATTAAAAATAATCCATGATAGATTTGCTCCTATAGGCAAGGCCCATGATAGCATTTATAAAATGGCATATAAAATTATTTTAAATAAAAACAATAAAATTATTCATTTTAGGAATAATTCCTACTATTAGTATGATTTTCCTGTTATTATTAAATATATAAAAATCACTAGGTATTAGCTCATCTCTTTGAGCAGATCAGTGCTGAACAATGAAGATGTACTGTCTCATAGTGATGCTATTTAGACAAATAAATGACGTCTTAATTCTCAATGATGATCCTATAAGAATTCCTAAATTTATAGTAATTATTAAGCTGTTTTAATAACACTGCTATTAAATCCTTTCTGATAGTCAAAACTGCAATGAGATCTCTTTCAGTCTTTAGTGCCATAAGTTAATTGCTTCTGATAGTAAGCAGGTATTCTACTATTCAGAGCACATTCCAAGAAATTGTAAAACCATTAACCAAAGGTCATAAAAAGGGAACTGACAATTTATTATAGGGTCTAGGATAGAAGAAAAAGTATTGACTGGGTTTATCTATACAAAACTTCAATAATCGCTTAGTTATGGTTTTTAACTCTTTATGAACCTGCAGAAATGGTGGCAGTTAATGAATGTTTAGCCAGATAATTATTCCTAGCGGATATGCACGTAAACATTCTCTGTTGTAAACTTCTTATGCAATTTATGATTTGAATTTATGTGTAAAGTTGTGATGAACTTTTTACCACGTGACCATGTAGGCTTAAAGGTGTATAAGTGCTGAAGACAAAGAGATCATTCTGTTTTTACCCCTTTCTTAGAGAGCTTTCATAAGAAACTTTTTAAGACTTAGAAATAAACACTAAATTCACTTTTCAAAGTGTCCCTTTTTCTTCCTGAGACTTCAACTAGCTGGCTGAAAGCTAGAGTCCCACATTTTCTGTAGAGATAGAACAAAGGCTACTTTAGTTTATCTCCTGCTGTTTTAGGATGAGTTGCCAAATGCTAGAGACTGCAGTTTCTTGTCTCAGAGGAACAAAAAAAGGCAGGTCAGCTACAGTAGCAATATAACTTAGACATAGATTAGTGAAGTTTTTATTATTATCCATCAACCCTAAATATCTTGTAAGAAAAATCTTACCCCATATCTCCTAGACTCTTACCCCTGCCAATGCTCTTCCCTCTCCCCTGCCTCAAGAAGAACCCACAACAAGAAAGACCGGCCAGAGCTGGCCCCTGGCAATTTTCAATGTAATATTTTTCTAGTAAGTACCATGTGTTCAATGCTGTCATCTGCATAGTATAACTGTAGAAAATTAAGTATAAGAACACTGAAAAGTATATGAACAGAATATTCTTCTAGAATTAACATTATCTCATATACTTTTGTGTTCTAATGAAGTTACGAATTTTAATTGTGGTATGCTCTATGAAGTCTTGAACTCCTATTAGCTATGGTTGCCTATGCAGGATCAATCCAGACAAAACCCCTGTACGCATGGTAAGTGAATTCATGGAATCCAAATGCTATCTGAAGAGCTAAAGACAGTTAATGGCTGTTAGGGGAGTGAGTCATTTTTTCCAAGGGTTTGGACCCAGGTATGTTACCCCCTGTACCCACACCATATAGAGAGGGCAGCACTCTTTGAACACAAAAGATTATTAAACAACATAGCAGGAAGTTGGGGGTCTGTAGGGAGCATGGGAAAAGTTATAGTGGATAATGAGAGATTGTATTCAATTACATTGTAGACACTTCTGAAATTCAAATAAAGTTTTGAATTAGAAAATAATAAAAAACATACAGTCTTGCTATATTTTAGATTTTTTTCCTTAAAGATCAATAGTCATATCATTTATGTTCAAAAAAGAAGTTAATCTCAGCTATATATTTTAACAGAAACTATTCATATAAATTATGTACATATAATGTTCATAAAGAAAATTACTTAGATACTTAAATTTTGATAACTATTAAATCAGATACAAGTCATGAAATGGACATTTCCATCCTGTTGCTTTTCAAAAGAGAAGACTTTCCATAGAAATGCTGAGACATTGTTGTGGGGCTATATTCAATACTATCAATCCATAAATACTTGTGAAAATTATTTTCCAGCACTTGCAAAGCTGCCATTTGGCATTTAATTACAGCCAGTTTATTAAATTCCACAGGCTTACAACTTGAAGGTGTGCTTGATATTAAAATAGGTCCCATTTCTATTTCATACAGACTCCAGACAATTCCCAGATGTCTCTGAAACTACTATCACTGCTCCCCTTCCCACAGGCTGTCATGTGCATAGGTCTCACCTTTTTCCTGATTTCCTACATCCTCGTTACTCCTGTAACCTCTCCAGAGAGGATAGAAAGATTGCTGCAGAGTGGCTGTCATATGGCAAAGCAATTTCATCCACCTCTGCATTCGGCCATACTCTCAGCACATCCACAGTGAATTGTTCTGTTTCTTCTCCATCCTGTTACCAGCTTTACATGGGCATTATTAAGTCAACACTTTCACACATATAAAATGCACATTGGGGGTTCCCTGTCAATGTGAATGCACACCAATTGTTTCTTGCTTAAAGAAACAGTGTCTTGGCATATTCTTTGTAACATTTTTACATTGAATGACTTTTACTTCTAAAGGCCATTCATATTTAGATTTTCTAATTTTTACTTTTAATTTTTAAGATTTAATTAATGACAAACAAGTTAAAAGTTAGTTTAAGTTTAATAATTGGGTAAAGCAGAAGGCCAAGCTAAATTTAATAGGCTCTAGAGAATGCTACACAAATGACTTCTTATCTCTAATGGCACTGAATGGGGAAAGTCACATTGCATTCCCATAAGAGTGTCAAGTAAAAAGAAAAAGTGAATTATTTGGCAAAAATAAACAGACCTCATGATACAAAATTTCTCCTTTTCAGGATGGGCTGATTAAGTCTTCAGCCACCAACTGTTGGGTTCTGCTGCAGCCTAGGCTACGATACTTCCAGATTCTGTGGTGCAAGCACTACAGGCTAGCTGATTTTAATCTTTAGACATGACAGTGTTCATTTTCTAATCAATGCTTTAAAGATGCGCAGAAGCCATTGTTGTTAAAAATTTGCATCATTCACATACATTTCTAGAGTCTTCTTAATAGCAAAGGTAGCAAGTATATTAAAAAGTGATTTTTGAAAGTCTTAGAAACATGTGTCTATTAACCCATGTTAGTATAAATGTATGATATGAATGTAAGCATTCACATTGTACATATCCCTGTGAAAATTTGCCACTAGACACACATTGCGGCTAGAGAACAACCTTCAGGTATGAGTCTTTACTTTCTAATCTCAAGAGAAAGTTACATTTCTGCTTACTATGCCAGTATTCCTGACTCCTGAGTTTCATGGGGTCTTCCGTCTCAGCCTATCATATTCTGATAGGGCACACTAGAATTATTGGTGATTGAATCACTTATAGCTTTAGTTCTGAGGCTTCAATCGCAGATCATCAGGCTTGTATGACAAGCATTCTAAGCAGTGAGTCTCTTCTCCAGTCTGTTACCTACCTATATTGGTACACATAATTTACTCAATGTTAAATTTAGATCATTAGACTTTAATGTTTTGATAATTATACACAATAGAATTTTATTCATTAATAAGGAAATTGTAATTTGAACATTCGCAAGAAAGCTGATGAAATTGGAAATCATTGTGTTAAGTGAAATAAGCCAGACTGGGAAGGAGATATGTTTATTTTCATAATTGTGACTTTTATTTAAATGTAGATCAATGGGTTATATTTTGTACGTGTCTATTGTCAAAGCGAGTTATGAGAGCAGACTAAAAATTTGATAGAAGTAGAAGGGAAAACTAAGCAGAATAATAGATCAGATGTCACATAACAACAGAGCTGAGCAGGATTTAGCAGTAATAAGGAAGCCATCAAGAGAGAACATGGGAGGTAGAGGAGAAAATTGTGGTGGCAGTAAGAATAGAGTGTCATATCTTGGGTATTCTGAGCTTCTGGGCTAATATCCACTTATCGGTGAGTGCATACCATGTATGTTCTTTTGTGATTGGGTTACCTCACTCAGGAGGCTATTTTCTAGTTTCATCCATTTGCCTAAGAATTTCATGAAGTCATTGTTTTTAATAGCTGAGTAGTACCCCACTATGCAAATGTACCATACTTTCTGTATGCATTTTTCTGTTGAGGGACATCTGGGTTCTTTCCAGCTTCTGGCTATTATAAATAAAGCTGCTATGAACATAGTAAAGCATCCTTATTACATGTTGGAGCATCTTCTGGGTATATGCTCAGGAGTGGTATTGCTGATTCCTCATGTCATACTATGTCCTATTTCTGAGGAACTGCCAAACTGATTTCCAGAGTGGTTGTACTAGCTTACAATCCCACCAGCAATGGAGAAGTGTTCCTCCTTCTCCACATGCTCGCCCACATCTGCTGTCACCTGAGTTTTTGATCTTAGCCATTCTGACTGGTGTGAGGTAGAATCTTAGGGTTGTTTTGATTTGTGTTTCCCTGATGATTAAGGATTTTGAACATTTTTTATTTTAGGTGCTTCTAAGTCATTTGGTATTCTTCGGTTGAAAATTCTTTGTTTAGCTCTGTACCCTACATTTTAGTAGGGTTATTTTGTTTTCTGGAGTCTAACTTCTTAAGTTTTTTGTATATATTGGATATTAGCCCTCTATCAGTTGTAGGATTGGTAACAATCTTTTCCCAATCTGTTGGTTGCTGTTTTGTCCTATTGACAGTGTCATTTGCCTTACAGAAGCTTTGCAATTTTATGAGGTCCCATTTGTCAATTCTTGATCTTAGATCTGTTCAGGAAAATTTCCCCTGTGCCCATGTGCCTGGGGTTCTTCCCCATTTTCTCTTCTATTAGTTTCAGTGTATATGGTTTAATGTGGAGGTCCTTGATCCACTTGGACTTGAACTTTGTAAAAGAGGAATGGATTGATTTGCATTCTTCTACATGCTAACCTCCAGTTGAGCCAGCATCATTTGTTGAAAATGCTGTCTTTTTTCCACTGGATGGTTTTAGTTCCTTTGTCAAATCAAGTGACCATAGGTATGTGGGTTCATTTTTGGGTCTTCAATTCTATTCCATTGATCTACCTGCCTGTTACTGTATCAGTACCATGCAGTTTTGATCACAATTTCTATGTGTTGTGGATATCCCTGGAGCTAATTATATTTGATATTAATTCTATTCTCCTTTGAGGGATTGTGAGCAAGGAATGAGTCAGCACTCAGGTGATTTCCTATAAACCTGCTTCCCACCTTAATTTGTAAAATAAATGAGAGCTGATGATTGGACAGATAAAGGGAAGGTGGATAGATCAGAAGCTGGGGAGAGAGAGGAAGGAGAAAATGGAAGAGGGAGAGGACACAGAGGATGAGGAAGAAAAGCAGAGCAGAAATGCATGGCCTAGAGAAACTGTAAGTTATAAAGGGTCTCTTATATGGAGATGATGGTAGTGTAGTGGTAGATCTGCCCAATCTGGGCACATAACATGTATTCATTCATATTAATTGTGTTTTCATTGCCAGGGCATATTTGGGTTGAAGATTTGTCACAACAGCTCTGTAGTACAGCTTGAGGTCAGAGATGGTGATTTCACCAGAAGTTCTTTTACTGTTGAAAATAGTTTTCACTATCCTAAGTTTGTTGTTGTTGTTGTTGTTGTTTTGTGTTATTCCAGATGAATTTGCAAATTGTTCTTTCTAACTCTATGAAGAATTGAGTTGGAATTTTGATGGGAATTGCATTGAATCTTTAGAGTCCCAGAAGCTTGGAATACCCAACATACAATTCACAGACCACGTGAAGCTCAAGAAGAAGGAAGACCAAAGTGTGGTTACTTTAGTCCTTCTTCGAAGGGGAAGCAAAATATCCATGGGAGGACATACAGAGACAATGTGTGGAGCAGAGACTCAAGGAAAGGCCATCCAGAGACCGCACCACCTGGGGATCCATCCCATATATAATCAACACACTATTGTGGATGCCAACAAGTGCTTGCTGACAGAAGCCTGATATAGCTGTCTCCTGAGAGGCTCTACCAGTGCCTGACAAATGCAGAGGTGGATACTCTCAGCGAATCATTAGTCTAAGCACAGGGTCCCCAATGAAGGAGCTAGAGAAAGGATCCAAGGAGCTGAAGGGGTTTGCAGCACCTTAGGAGGAACAACAATATGAATCAATCAGTACTCCCAGAGCTTGCAGGCACTAAATCACCAACCAAAGAGTACCCATGGAGACACTTATGGCTCCAGCTGCGTATATGAGGATGGCCTTGTTGGTCCTCAACAGAAGGAGAGACCCTTGGTCCTGTGAAGGCTCTGTGTCCCAGGAAATGCCAGGACCAGGAAATCAAAGTGGGTGAGTTGGTGAGCAGGGGGTGTGAGGAGGGGATGGGGGGTTTTCAGAGGGCAAGCCAGGAAAGAGGATAACATTTGTAATATAAAGAAAATGTCTAATTAAAAAAAGAATAGAGTGTTATATGTATGAATATTATATGACAAAACAAATTACACTTTGTACTAACACATTAACATAAAAAATACCTCTTGTGTTCAGTAACTTGTTACAGAATTCCTGTAATTATAAAGATGACTTTTCAGGACTGGCACAAATCACTATTAGGACACTAGTGACCTACTTTCACTAGTTTTGTCTATATATCCCTTTAAGTACAAGGACAAGGGATAACAATGAGATATTTACATGCCTTTAGTTGATAGTTTGGGGACGCTTTTCACTTGAATCAGGGGTACTGTATATGTTTATGCATAGGCAAAACATACATAGCAGTTGATTAGTAATAGCCATTACTCTTAGGAGAACACAATTTTCAAATTGTCTAAAGGCTTTTAAGGAAGCAGATTCCTTCAGTATTTTACCATTTAAGAAGCTGTCCTTCTGGGCTTTTTTCTTTTAAGTCAGTTTTCCTGTCAAACTGCTTCCCCCAAACCTTTTTGTTCAGTGCTGCAGTGCTATGACACTCCTCAAACTAACTGGTTGGGTTATTGCCTTTCTTACAAAAGCTCTGTTGGAAGTCAGTTATGAGTTTCTGTCCCTGTGGATGATGCAATGCAATACAAGCAGCTGCCATCCAAAGCTGTATAATAAATAGCTTGGGATGCAGACACAAAGAGCCATGGATTATTGATATAGTCATATCTGCAGTTCTGCTAGAGACTTGATGTTTTCTTTGCCACCTTTCTAATATTAGGATATGTTCCTGTTAGCAGTCATCATATTGAATCATTTGTGGTGAAGATAAGATTTTGGCTTCCAAGTTTTTCTTCCAGTGATGAGGATGATAAGTTGACTGTCTGGATGATATAATAAAATCCAATTAAGTAGAACTGCAGGTACATTTGAAGCCTTCAGAAAAGTAATGGTAGGAAAAACTTAAGCATCTCATAGTTATCACATTATTAGAAATGATCATTCTTGCTCAAAATTATTTCCAAAATATAGCCTTAAAAACCCACTTATTAACGAACTTAAAATAATTAAGAGACAATTATTTGACTGTTATTTTTTTTCTAACAGGCTGATGTATATACTGATACAATAAAACTAAGTGCATAAACTTACAACTTGAAAATAGATTCTAAGATGTAATAAACTTTTACTTTCTTTTAAATGCCACTCCATGGAAAGGAGTCATGATAAAAAATTCATATTATAAAATGGCATCCTAAATATCTAGTGCTATTTCCAGGAACCTGAGCAATATTTCCAGTTAGGATTTCCTTACACAGTATTTATACTCATATTCTTATTGTTTTTTTTCACACCTTTCCACAAACAAGACTATGATGTAACCAACAGGAAAGTCACAAGGAAGCAAGCCAAATATGAAGTCAATGATGTGAGCAAAATCAGCTGCAGATAATGATTATATGAAGCATCTAGGTTTTTTCATTTTCTTTTAGTCAACGCATAGTTAGCCAGCTATTGGGAAAAAACAGAGTTTAAATATGTCAGAATATAGAAGGCATAGGAATATCAGGAATTATATACTATTTTCAAAAAGTGGATATCTTATGCTGTTATGATAATGTCAGGGTTATAGTTGTTTGTTTTCTTCTCCTCAATTTCATCATTCATTTTAGATCATTGAGGACGCTTACATCAACCTATGTTTAAAAACAAACATATAAAAATGACTTATATTCTGTTTATCTTAATTTATAGTTTGCATCAAATTTCTTGGTAGCAGGTAGATAATGTTTATATTTTTGCAAGATTTTTTGTTTTGGGGAGCAGGGCCAGGGGAGGGTAGAAGAGGCTTTGGGGATATCATTTGAAATGTAAATGAAGAAAATATTTTTAAAAATAAGCTTGAAATGTACACAAAACTTTATTTTTGTCATTAAACATAGATTTTATCTCACAAAAATTTATATATAAATTATATATATATAGATATGAAGTATATTAAATTTTAATCTTACCACAATGTCATAAATAATTTCAAAACCAATGACAGTTTTTATCTAAGTGATATTGAATATTGGCAGAATTAAAGACATGCAAGTGGCACCATAAGAAATTACTTAAGTATAGCATGTAAATAAACCTTACTTAAAAATTATTGAGGGCTGGGCATGGTAGCACAGACCTTTAATCCCAGCACTTGGGAGGCAGAGGCAGGTGAATTTCTGAGTTGGAAGCCATCCTGGTCTACAGAGTTCCAGGACTGCCAGGGCTACACAGAGAAACCCTGTCTCAAAAAGCTAAGACACACTGTATATATATATATAATATAAATACCATAGTGTCAATTGATTTTGATTTTCTTTTTTCTTTAATAATTTATGTTTTATACACCTTATATCTTGATCACAGTCCTCCCTCATCCCAGTTGCCTTCATTAAAGTTCTTCTGCATCACTATCCCTCCCCTTCACCTCAGAGAAGGGGGAGCCCCCTTTTGTACCACACTACCCTAGGATATCTATTCCTACCAGAACTAGATACATCTCTTCGCACTGAGGCCCAACCAGACAGTCAGGGAGGGGAAGGGGAACCATTGGCAGGCAACAGTCAAAAGTAGCCCCAGCTCTAGTTATTAGGAAACCTACATGTAGAGCAAGCTTCACATCTGCTACAAATGTGTAGGGGGCCTAGGTCCTGCTCCTGAGTGCTATATTCTTGGTGGTTCAGTCTCTGTAAGCCCCATGGGCCCAGGTTAGCTGACTCTATGGGTCATGGAATCTGAAACGGCCTCATCTTGCAGGACACCAAGTGGATGGATAAGGACTAACCTAACCACAAAACTTTTGAACCAAAATTTGTCCTGTCTAAAAGAAAGGCAGGGACAAAGATGGAGCAGAGACTGATAAAATGGCAAACCTATGACTAGCCCAACTTTAAAACTATTCCTTGGGCAAGCACCATTTCCTGACACTATTAATGACACTTCATTATCTTTACAGACAGGATCCTAGCATATCTGACCTCTGAGAGGCTCTATCAAGCATCTGATTGAAACAGATGCTGATAACCATAATCATTGGTTGGAGGCCATGGTCCCTCTGATGGGAAGAGTTGTGTTGGGAGTGACCTTGTTTGAATGTTAACTGTCTTGTCAGCCATAAGTGCTTACAGGTACAAAATCTTGGCCTCTGTGAAAAAGTACTAGCCCAGTTGAGAAGAAACAGCTATAGATCTTGTGGTTAGATGCCTAGAAATCCATTTTGTTCTGTTCTTCCTGCTGAACTTTTTACCCAGCCAACATCCTGTTCTTGAGGACAGGTGCATTCCCCAGTGAAAAAGTGACCTTACTCCACCCCCTCGCCCCATATCCTGCTTCTATGAGTGTATAACCTGTGTGGGAATAATAAAAATTTGTCAGCTTGATCAGACTTTCTGACTTGCTGTCTGCTCTTTGTGTCTCTTATCCCCCCATTCTCTTTCAGGTGGTTCTCCATCCCCACTGACAGTCCTGCACATGGGGACAGAGTTGGAGAAGGGATTGAGGACTTGTCAGGGATGGGAACCCCACAGGAAGACCAATAGTGTCAACCAACCTGGACCTGTGGGAGGTCTCAGAGACTGAGCTACTAACCACAGAGTGTACAGGGGCTAGATGGAGGCCTATGGCACATATGTAGCAGCTGAATTCTGCAGAGACTTGATGTGCCTGCAGCAACTTGATACCAGTGGGGTCCCAACCTCTCAGAGGCAAAGAGGAGGGAAGATGTAGGAAGAGACTCTCTGACAGGGGTCCCATGAGAAGGGGCAGCATTTGAAATGGAAAGGAAGAGGAGGAGGAACTATTCAACAGTTTTAGCTATGAGGGAAATTCAAATTAAACTTTGAAATTTCATCTCACATCCTTAAGAATGATTAAGATTCATGCTCTAACAACATTCTAAATGTTTCTGCTTATGTCCACAGAAAAGTATAGTTTTCCTACTCCCTCGAGCAATTTTATTTTAGTTTTTTGAAACAGACAGTCTGTTGACAAAGACAAGTACAGAAAACCACAACCACTTGAAATGCAGAGAGGTATAGCCCAGTTTTAGCACATGCATCTACAAATCACGTCTACACCCAAGACTCAGGGAACATTGCAGAAGAGGGTATGGAAAGACTTTACGATCCAGAAGATTGGTCAGGAAGTTTGCTGTGAGATTGTTTACTCATAATGTCATAAATGATACCAATAAGATTTTACAAACATGATGTCCTTCATATCAGTGGGACCATGACGCCACAAATGAGCAATGCCAAAGAGGATAGTGAAATATCCAAGGTGCCTCAATCCTACACAAAGATCTACAGGCAGCTATTGAATCTTGTGTGTGAGAGAAATAGTCTTCTCCAGAGGAAACGCATCAATTAATTGTTCAAAACAAAAAAGTTAATCATGAAAACACACATGCACACAATTCACATTATACAAAAGAGTCAAGCTGTATTAGAACTATATGCTTTATGTATAAATGAATGAATAATAATTAGTAAAAATTTTTGCTATGAATTTGAAAGAGAGAAAGGAGGGTCTGGAGAGAAGAAAGGGATAGGTGGAATGAAGTAAATTATAATATCAAAAATAAAGGAATAAAAGAATCTAAATGATCAAAGATACAGTCAAGGATTTGAAGAAAGAAAACCACTTACTATTATTTTTTTAATATTTTTTTATTTATTACGTATTTTCCTCAATTACATTTCCAATGCTATCCCAAAAGTCCCACATACCCTCCCCCCCCACTTCCCTACCCACCCATTCCCATTTTTTTGACCCTGGCGTTCCTCTGTACTGGGGCATATAAAGTTTGTGTGTCCAATGGGCCTCTCCTTCCAGACTAGGCCATCTTTTAATATATATGTAGCTAGAGTCAAGAGCTCAGGGGTACTGGTGAGTTCATAATGTTTTTGCACCTACAGGGTGGCAGATCTCTTTAGCTCCGTGGATACTTTCTCTAGCTCCTCCATTGGGGGCCCTGTGATCCATCCACTAGCTGACTGTGAGCATCCACTTCTGTGTTTGCTAGGCCCTGGTATAGTCTCTCAGGAGACAGCTATAGCTGGGTCCTTTTAGCAAAATCTTGCTAGTGTATGCAATGGTGTTAGCATTTGGAAGCTGATTATGGGGTGGATCCCTAGATATGGCAGTCTCTAGATGGTCCATCCTTTTGTCACAGCTCCAAACTTTGTCTCTGTAACTCCTTCCATGGGTATTTTGTTCCCAATTCTAAGAAGGGGCACAGTGTCCACACTTTGGTCTTCATTCTTCTAGAGTTTTCTTCATTTGGCAAATTGTATCTTATATCTTGGGTATCCTAAGTTTTGGGCTAATATCTACTTATCAGTGAGTACATATTGTTTGAGTTCCTTTGTGATTGGGTTACCTCGCTCAGGATGATGCCCTCCGGGTCCATCCATTTGCCTAAGAATTTCATAAATTCATTCTTTTTAATAGCTGAGTAGTACTCCATTGTCTAAATGTACCATATTTTCTGTATCCATTCCTCTCTTGAGGGGCATCTGGGTTCTTTCCAGCTTCTGGCTATTATAAATAAGGCTGCTGTGAACATAGTGGAGCATGTGTCCTTCTTACCGGTTGGGACATCTTCTGGATATATGCCCAGAAGAGGTATTGCTTGATCCTCCGGTAGTACTATGTCCAATTTTCTAAGGAACTGCCAGACTGATTTCCAGAGTGGTTGTACAAGCTTGCAATCCCACCAACAATGGAGGAGTGTTCCTCTTTCTCCACATCCTCGGCAGCATCTGCTGTCACCTGAATTTTTGATCTTAGCCATTTTGACTGGTGTGAGGGGGAATCTCATGGTTGTTTTGATTTGCATTTCTCTGATGATTGAGGATGTTGAACATTTTTTCAGGTGCTTCTCTGCCATTCGATATTCCTCAGGTGAGAATTCTTTGTTCAATTCTGAGCCCCATTTTTTAATGGGGTTATTTGATTTTCTGGAGTCCACCCTCTTCAGTTCTTTATATATATATATTGGATATTAGTGCCCTATCTGATTTAGGATAGGTTAAGATCCTTTCCCAATCTGTTGGTGGTCTTTTTGTCTTATTGACGGTATCTTTTGCCTAGCAGAAGCTTTGCAGTTTCATGAGGTCCCATTTGTCAATTCTCGATCTTACAGCGCAAGCCATTGCTGTTCTATTCAGGAATTTTTCCCCTATGCCCATATCTTCGAGGCTTTTCCCCACTTTTTCCTCTATAAGTTTCAGTGTCTCTGGTTTTATGTGAAGTTCCTTAAGGAAGAGAAAGATCTGTATGATAAGAACTTCAAGTCTCTGAAGAAAGAAATTAAAGAAGATCTCAGAAGATGGAAAGATCTCCCATGCTCATGGATTGGCAGGATCAATATTGTAAAAATGGCTATCTTGCCAAAAGCAATCTACAGATTCAATGCAATCCCCATCAAAATTCCAACTCAATACTTCAACGAATTAGAAAGCGCAATCTGCAAATTTATCTGGATTAACAAAAAACCTAGGATAGCAAAAACTCTTCTCAAGGATAAAAGAACCTCTGGTGGAATCACCATCCCTGACCTAAAGCTGTACTACAGAGCAATTGTGATAAAAACTGCATGGTACTGGTATAGTGACAGACAAGTAGACCAATGGAATAGAATTGAAGACCCAGAAATGAACCCACACACCTATGGCCACTTGATCTTTGACAAGGGAGTTAAACCTTCCAGTGGAAGAAAGACAGCAGTTTCCACAAATGGTGCTGGCACAACTGGTTGTTATCATGTAGAAGAATGTGAATGGATCCATTCCTATCTCCTTGTACTAAGGTCAAATCTAAGTGGATCAAGGAACTTCACATAAAACCAGAGCCACTTACTATTTTTGTATGCTTGGTTTTTGTGGAGATCTGTGCTCAGTGCCCCCATCTGCCCCTCTGTATCCTCTTCTCTCCATCTCTCCAGTTTCTTTTTGTGGTACTTTAGTTCAGATAGGAGAGCGTCTGCTTCATACTTACTTTATCATTATTCTATATCTCTGGCCTCATCATTTCAACTTTTAAGTTGACCTGTATTTGTTCTAGTTTGTGTTTCAGTTGCTGTGATAATCAGTAACCAGATCATATAATTTTTTTATTATTAGGTATTTATTTCATTTACAGTTCCAATGCTATCCCAAAAGTCCCCCACACCCTCCACCACCCACTCCCCCACCCACCCACTCCCACCTCTTGGCCCCAGCATTCCCCTGTACTGAGGCATATAAGGTCTGCACAACCAATGGGCTTCTCTTTCCACTGATGGCCGACCAGGCCATCTTCTGATACATATGCAGCTAGAGACACCAGCTCAGGGCGGAGGGGGGTGTACTGGTTAGTTGATTTTGTTGTTCTGCCTATAGGGTTGCAGATCCCCCCAGCTCCCTGGATACTTCCTCCAGCTCCTCCATTGGGGCCCTGTGATCCATCCAATAGCTGACTGTGAGCAGCCTCTTCTATGTTTGCTAGGCCCTGGCATAGTCTCACAAGAGACAGCTATATCAGGGTCCTTTCAGCAAAATCTTACTAGTGTATGCAATGGTGTCAACGTTTGGAGGCTGATTATGGGATGGATCCCCGGGTATGACAGTCTCTAGGTGATCCATCCTTTCATCTCAGCTCATAACACTGTCTCTGTAGCTCCTTCCATGGGTGCCTTGCTCCCAGTTCCAAGAAGAGGCAAAGTATCTACACCTTGGTCTTCGTTCTTCCTGAGCTTCATGTGTTTTGCAAATTGTATCTTGTATCTTGGATATTCTGTTTCTGGGCAAATATCCACTTATCAGTGAGTACATATCATTTGAGTTCTTTTGTGATTGGGTTACCTCACTCAGGATGATGCCCTCCAGGTCCATCCATTTGCCTAGGAATTTCATAAATTCATTCTTTTTAATAGCTGAGTAGTACTCCATTGTCTAAATGTACCATATTTTCTGTATCCATTCCTCTCTTGAGGGGCATCTGGGTTCTTTCCAGCTTCTGGCTATTATAAATAAGGCTGCTGTGAACATAGTGGAGCATGTGTCCTTCTTACCGGTTGGGACATCTTCTGGATATATGCCCAGAAGAGGTATTGCTTGATCCTCCGGTAGTACTATGTCCAATTTTCTAAGGAACGGCCAGACTGATTTCCAGAGTGGTTGTACAAGCTTGCAATCCCACCAACAATGGAGGAGTGTTCCTCTTTCTCCACATCCTCGGCAGCATCTGCTGTCACCTGAATTTTTGATCTTAGCCATTTTGACTGGTGTGAGGGGGAATCTTATGGTTGTTTTGATTTGCATTTCCCTGATGATTGAGGATGTTGAACATTTTTTCAGGTGCTTCTCTGCCATTCGATATTCCTCAGGTGAGAATTCTTTGTTCAATTCTGAGCCCCATTTTTTAATGGGGTTATTTGATTTTTTGGAGTCTACCTTTTTGATTACTTTATATATATTGTATATTAGTCCCCTATCTGATTTAGGATAGGTAATGATCCTTTCCCAAACTTTTGGTGGCCTTTTTGTCTTATTGACAGTGGCTTATGCCTTACAGAAGATTTGCAATTTTATCAGGTCTCATTTGTCCATTCTTGATCTTACAGCACCAACCATTGCTGTTCTATTCAGGAATTTTTCCCCTGTGACCATCTCTTCGAGGATTTTCCCCACTTTATCCTCTATAAGTTTCAGTGTCTCTGGATTTATGTGGAATTCCTTAATCCACTTAGATTTGACATTATTACAAGGAGATAGGAATGGATCAATTCACATTCTTCTTCATGATAACCGCCAGTTGTGCTAGCACCATTTGTTGAAAATGCTGTCTTTTTTCCACTGGATGGTTTTAGCTCCCTTGTCAAAGATCAAGTGACCATAGGTATGTGGGTTCATTTCTGGGTCTTCAATTCTATTCCATTGATCTACTTGTCTGTTGCTCTACCAGTATCAAGCAATTTTTATCACAATTGCTCTGTAGTACAGCTTTAGGTCATGCATGGTGATTCCACCAGAGGTTCTTTTATCCTTAAGAGTTTTTGCTATTCTAGATTTTTTGTTATTCCAGATGAATTTGGGAATTGACCTTTCCAATTCGTTGAAGAATTGAGTTGGAATTTTGTTGGGGATTGCATTGAATCTGTAGATTGCTTTTAGCAAGATAGACATTTTTCTATATTGGTCCTGCCAATCCATGAGCATGGGAGATCTTTCCATCTTCTGAGATCTTCTTTAATTTCTTTCTTCAGAGACTTGAAGTTCTTATCATACAGATCTTTCACTTCCTTAGTTAGAGTCATGCCAAGGTATTTTATATTATTTGTGATTATTGAGAAGGGTGTTGTTCCCCTAATTTCTTTCTCAGCCTGTTTATTCTTTGTGTAGAGAAAGGCCATTGACTTGTTTGAGTTAATTTTGTATCCAGGTATTTCACCTAAGCTGTTTATCAGGTTTAGGAGTTCTCTGGTGGAATTTTTAGGGTCACTTATATACTATCATATCATCTGCAAAAAGTGTTATTTTGACTTCTTCTTTTCCAATTTGTATCCCCTTGATATGCTTTTGTTGTCGAATTGCTCTGGCTAGGACTTCAAGTATAATGTTGAATAGGTAGGGAGAAAGTGGGCAGCCTTGTCTAGTCCCTGATTTTAGAGGGATTTCTTCCAGCTTCTCACCATTTACTTTGATGTTGGCTACTGGTTTGCTGTAGATTGCTTTTATCATGTTTATGTATGGGCATTGAATTCCTGATCTTTCCAAGACTTTTATCTTGACTGGGTGTTAGATTTTGTCAAATGCTTTCTCTATGTCTAAGGAGATGATCACGTGTTTTTTTCTTTGAATTTGTTTATATAATGGATTACATTGATGGATTTCCATATATTAAAACTTCCCTGCATCCCTGGGATGAAAGCTACTTGGTCAGGATGGATAATTGTTTTAATGTGTTCTTGGATTTGGTTAGCGAGAATTTTTTGAGACTTTTGCATCGATATTCATAAGAAATATTGGTCTGAAGTTCTCTATTTTAGTTGGGTCTTTCTGTGGTTTAGGTATCAGAGTAATTGTGGCTTCATAGAATGAGTTGGGTAGAGTACATTCTGCTTCTATTTTGTGGAATAGTTTGTGAAGAATTGGAATTAGATCTTCTTTGACGGTCTGATAGAACTCTGCACTAAACCCATCTGGTCCTGGGCTTTTTTTTTTGGGGGGGGGGAGACTATTAATGACTGCTTCTATTTCTTTAGGGGATATAGGACTGTTTAAATAATTAACCTGATCTTGATTTACCTTTGTTCTTTGGTATCTGGTATCCATCTAGAAATTTGTCCATTTAATCCAGGTTCTCCAGTTTTGTTGAGTATAGCCTTTTGTAGAAGGATCTGATGGTGTTTTGGATTTCTTCAGGATCTGTTGTTATGTCTCCCTTTTCATTTCTGATTTTGTTAATTAGGATGCTGTCTCTGTGCTCTCTAGTGAGTCTGGCTAAGGGTTTATCTATCTTGCTGATTTTCTCAAAGAACCAGGTCCTCAATTGGTTAATTCTTTGAATTGTTCTTCTTGTTTCCACTTGGTTGATTTCGCCCCTGAGTTTGATTATTTCCTGCCATCTACTCCTCTTGGGTGAATTTGCTTGCTTTTGTTCTAGAGCTTTTAGGTTTGTTGTCAAGCTGCTAGTGTGTGCTCTCTCTAGTTTCTTTTTGGAGGCACTCAGAGCTATGAGTTTTCCTCTTAGAAATGCTTTCATTGTGTCTCATAAATTTGGGCATGTTGTGACTTCATTTTCGTTAAACTCTAAAAAGTCCTTAATTTCTTTCTTTATTCCTTCCTTGACCAAGATATCATTGAGAAGAGTGTTGTTCAGTTTCCACGTGAATGTTGGCTGTCTATTATTTATGTTGTTATTGAAGATCAGCCTTAGTCCATGGTGATCTGATAGGATGCATTGGACAATTTCAATATATTTGTATCTGTTGAGGCTTGTTTTGTGACCAATTTTATGGTCAATTTTGGAGAAGGTACAATGAGGTGCTGAGAAGAAGATATATCCCTTTTGATTTAGGATAAGATGTTCTGTAGATATCTGTTAGATTAATTTTTTCATAACTTCTGTTAGTTTCACTGTGTCCCTGTTTTGTTTCTGTTTCCACAAACTGTCCATTAATGAAAGTGGTGTGTTGAAGTCTCCCACTATTATTGTGTGAGGTGCAATGTATGCTTTGAGCTTTACTAAAGTGTCTTTAATGAATGTGGCTGCCCTTGCATTTAGAGCATAGATATTCAGAATTGAGAGTTCCTCTTGGAACATTTTAACTCTGATGAGTATGAAGTGCCCCTCCTTGTCTGTTTTCATGACTTTGGGTTGGAAGTCGATTTTATTAGATATTATAATGGCTACTCCAGCTTATTTCTTTAGACCATTTGCCTGCAAAATTGTTTTCCAGCCTTTTATTCTGAGGTAGTGTCTGTCTTTTTCCCTGAGATGGGTTTCCTGTAAGCAGCAGAATGTTGGGTCCTGTTTGTGTAATCAGTCTGTTAGTCTATGTCTTTTTATTGGGGAGTTGAGTCCATTGATATTAAGAGATATTAAGGAAAAGTAATTGTTGCTTCCTAGTATTTTTGTTGTTAAAGTTGGCATTCTGTTCCTGTAGCTGTTTTTTTGTTTTTGTTTTGTTTTGTTTTCTTTTGTTTTGTTTCTTGTTTTTTTTTGTTTGTTTTTTTTAAGGTTTGTTGAAGGATTGCTTTCTTGCTTTTTCTCAGACGTGGTTTCCATCCTTGTATTGGCTTTTTTCTGTTATTATCCTTTGAAGGGCTAGATTCATGGAAAGATAATATGTGAAGTTGGTCCACTTGTTGTGTCCACTTCCCTTTTTAGGTCTAGTATGGTTTTGTTCATTTCCATCACCTGTTTGGATGTGTTTTCTTCTTTTTCTTTAAGGACTTGTAACTCTTTAGCAGTATTCTCCTTTATTTCTTTAAGTGAGTTATTAAAGTCCTTCCTGATGTCCTCTACCATCATCATGAGATATGCCTTTAAATCCGGTTCTAGCTTTTCCGGTGTGTTGGGGTACCCAGGACTGGCTGAGGTGGGAGTGCTGGGTTCTGATGATGGTGAGTGGTCTTGGTTTCTGTTAGTAAGATTCTTACATCTGCCTTTCGCCATCTGGTAATCTCTGGAGTCAGTTGTTATAGTTGTCTCTGGTTAGAGCTTGTTCCTTTCATGATTCTGTTAGCCTCTACCAGCAGACCTGGGAGACTAGCTCTCTCCTGAAATCCAGTGGTTGGAGCATTCTCTGCAGGCAAGCTCTCCTCTTGCAGAGAAGGTGCACAGATATCTGTTGTTGGGACTTGCCTCCTGGCAGAAGAAAAAGGCCGGAAACATGGCCCGTCCCAGAAGCTGTTAGCTTCTGTTGTCCACACTCTCACCTGTGCAGACTAATCTTGGCAGGATCCAGGAAAGAAGATGGCTCCTGCAGATGCTCCAGCAAAGTCCTCCTGGGCAGGGTGGACTCCTCTCCTCTGGCAAGGAAGGTGCCCGGATGTCTGGAGCCAGAAATGGTGCCTGCCTTAGAAGCTCTGTGGCTCCCGCCTGACCCAGAAGCTGTTAGCTTCTGTAGCCCACACTCTTATCTGTGCAGACCAGTCTTGGCAGGATCCTGAAACCAAGATGTTTCCAGCCGATGTTCTGGCAAAGGCTCCCAGGGCTGGGTGGACACCTCTCCTCTGGCAGGGAAGGTGCTCGGAGAGATCATATAATTTTAAAGGAAATGTGTTTGGTTTCTGGTTCTACACTGCGGGACATCATTGAGAAACAATGGAGAAAGAAAGGAAGCAGTAACCTGGAGGCAGAAATAGAGCAGAGGCCTTTGAAGAATGATGCTGAGTCATCACTTCCCTGGTTTGATCTGTTTGCTTTCAAGTATGAACCAAGACTACCTGCCCAAGGGGGGCTCCAGGCACAGTGGCTAGGCCCTCCCATATCCATCATTAATCAACAAAACACCCCAACAGTATTCATACAGGCACGTCTGATGGAGGAAATTTCTCAATGGAAGTTTCCTCTTCCTTGATGACTGTTTACCAAGCGAAGAAATGCTAGCTAGCACAAAGTTTGCACAATTAAAGATTACATATATATTCAAGTGAATGGATGCTGATTTTTATATGACCAAAGCTTTGATGACTTGCCCATTTTCAAGCATGTCCAGACCACATATATACATGTGTATTTACCTTCACATTCAAAATGTCTAACTAATAACAAACAGTACAAGGTTTTATTTATTTATTTATTTGTTTATTTATTTAGATATTTTAAAATTTATATTTCAAATGTTATATCCCATTTCCTAGTTTCCTCTCCGAAATTCCCCTATTCCCTCCCCCCTCTTCTCTCCCCCTGCTCCTCAACCCAGCCACTCCTGCTTCCTGGCCCTGGCATTCCCAGACACTGGGGCATAGAACCTTCACAAGACGAAGGGCCTCTCCTCCCACTGATGGCACACTAGGCCATCCTCTGCTGC
This sequence comes from Mus musculus, assembly GCF_000001635.26. Classification (NCBI taxonomy): domain Eukaryota; kingdom Metazoa; phylum Chordata; class Mammalia; order Rodentia; family Muridae; genus Mus; species Mus musculus. Next base: position 86,857,085 of record NC_000084.6, read on the forward strand.
ATATGCAACTAGAGGCATGAGTCCCACCATGTGTTTTCTTTGATTGGTGGTTTAGTCCCAGGGAACTCTGAGGGTACTGGTTAGTTCATATTGTTGATCCTTCTATAGGGTTGCAAACCCCTTCAGCTCCTTGGGTATTTTCTCTAGCTCCTTCATTGGGGACCCTGTTTTTTGTTTTGTTCTGTTTTGTTTTGTTTTGATTTGTTTTGATTTGTTTTGTTTTGTTTTGTTTTAATCAGAACAAGACTGTAGGAGTTCATTGGCGAGTAACAGAAAAGGCGAGTGCCATGAGCTACTGAACCAAAATTACTTCATGTATTTTTAGTGTAGAAATTACAATCTTTTAGCATTTATGCCAAATTTGGATAGGAAGAACCAGTTATTGTGAAACCATCTCACTATTTCTCCGTTAGGAATTCTGCTTATGGGTTCCATGTTCAGCTCACTCTCTGCTGAGTAGCAAGGCTTGCATTTTCTGGGACATGTCCCAATTTAGTGAGCATTGCTGAACCAAGATTTTCATGTATATCTTAGAGAGCCAATCAGGTCTGGAGCATTTCAAGCATAACAAATTCCAAATGCTGAATGCTTCAGAAAATGAAGAAAGTCTTTGCCTTGTGTTCAATATTAGCCTTGGAAAATAAATCTCAGAACAACATAGAAAATGTTATTAAATAATCATTTTGAATAAAATAAACATTAAAAAAGAGAAAAGGGAACCTGTACACATTTTGTGAAAAGTAGAAAGATTGAATTGCCTATTGTTAATATTATCATATCTTTATTTTTGTAGTAAAATTAAAAATGACTGTTGAAGTGGATATCTTAGCAAGAAATTTTAATCAATTTTAGTAAGCTTGTAAAAATAATAACCAAAATGACATGATCAAAGATTTATACATATGTATATGCCTTCATTTTAACATTTATTTTCTTTTATAAATGATGTCTATCTACTTCTACATGTAAGGTTTGTATGTAAGGCTAGCACCTAGATGTGAAAAGCATGGTGAATCCTATTAGTTTTCATTTACTACAATGCTTTATTAGAAATAACAAAAATCCACATTCATATCACTCTCATTCTTCTTTATACTTTTTTGTGTTCCAATAATGAAATTAATCTTGAATTTCAAAACACTAGACAGTGCCGCTTGAAGTTCATCGTTTCTGAACAGAGTTTTAGACCACTTCTTGTAAAACTTTATATTTGTGATTTATCTGCACATATAAAACAGTATTTTAAATAATTTGAATTTGGTTTATGTAAATTAGACTTCATTATACAAATAGTCACAGTTATTTAAAGTTATAGAAGAGTGTAGGAAGCAGTGTCTACTGTGAATTAAGAGTAATGAACATACCAACCTAGAGGGGAAGTAACTTACACACCCATTTAATAGATACTGTGAGTACTTCCTCTAAGTAACTTACAGACCCATTTAATAGATAATGCAAGTACTTCCTTTAAATAACTTACAGACCCATTTAATAGATAGATACTGTGAGTACTTCCTCTTGTAACTTGATTTGCAGGTATTCTTGGCAAATAGAGACATTATTGATTGGTTTACCAATAAAATGAAATAACTGTATAGTAAAAAGAACCTGTAAAGAATAAGGTGTTTGTGTGTATGTGTGTATGGTGTGTGTGTGTGTGTGTTTCATTCATGTGTAAAGAACAGAATTTCCTTGCAAATCACATGAGCAAACTTTACATCAAAAATTTAATTTGTATTTCTTATTAATCCCCCTTTAATCATATATTTTAATTCCTTTCTCTATTGCATTTTTCTTTCTTTTTTTACTTATTTTAATTAATTTATATATTTTTAGTATTACCCCATTCACTTTCTCAATCTTTCTCTAATATAATGCAGTAGGCCATTTTAAAAGCAAAACGTGTAGGCTTGCAGCTCTCCTCCTAGTACCCATGGGAACTGTAAATGCACACACTGTATGTAAGTGAGGTGTACTTTAACTTACCTTCTGTTACACGGGAAGAACAGAAGCAGGCTGCTAATGTGCACTGTGTTGAGACTCTTAACATGGGGAATGAGAATTAGCTTGCAGTAGTAATTTGGTAAACACCTGGGAAAATTGCAGGCTTCATTTCTTGCAACGTAGAATATGATTAAAAAGAGAATATATTATCATCCTGGGCACCATTTAAAAATGTGTAGACAGCATTCTACAATGTTAAAATGGAAATTGGAAGTTGTACTCAGCGATGAAGATGTTGCATGTTAATTACTGTCTACTGTGGAGCACTGCAAGCACAATTCAATTATTTGCCTTTTCAAGCAGTATCTTGATTAACCTGAACTTTAATTTTCTACATATTGTATTTTGAGAAAATAGTACAGTGTTGTATGCCTAGCCAAGAACATTCCAAAACCAACAGAATGTATGAAAAAAAAAAAAAAAAAAAAAAAAAAAACGACAGGAATCACAAAAGCCTGTATCTAAATTGTTTTCCTAATTAAGAGAATTTTTTAAATCAGATATATATTTTTTTAAAAATAATCAAGACTATTGCTGGTGGGTGCTTGTAATAAATTTGTTTTTTCTTGAAAATGTCAGAAGTGTCTATAATTCTGCCCACATTTCATTTGAAGATATCATGTGTGAATTTAAATATCTAATATACAAGAAGCTTACTTAGTTATATTTCGTTGGAATCAAACTTCAAATGGACTTTTGCTTCTCACCAAAATTCTGAGATACTATGTCCTTCAACTTTAAGTGATACTTACTTATGTTAGGGTCTGTATGAAACCTCTTGTTTAATTTAAAGTAATAGTTTAAATTAATCTAGGAGAAAGCACCAATTTTACAAAGTGGTCATCACAGTTTGATGAATGTTTTTTCTTTTGTTTTATTGAGACAGGGTTTTACTGTGTAGCTCTAGCTCTCTGAGAACTCATTTTGAAGAAGAGGCTGGCCTCAACTTCAAAGAGCTTCTGCCTACAGAGTGCAGGGATTAAAGGTGTTTGCCACCTCCTCCCCATCCCAGTGATGAACATTTTAATAAAGGCGCTAGCATTTGCTGATTACTTAGCTCTATTTACAACTAATTTAGTGTTCAAATCAGACAAAACATTTAATTACCTGTATCCAAAAGGATTACATATGAATAGTAATTATTTATTTTGTTTGTAATGTTGTTAATCATTGTGTGAAAGGAAGCAATAGAAGCATACATCTTTGGTGTTAAATAGGGTATCAAAACTACATTTCAAAACTCTCTCTAGTGATTCATGTCATCCCACTCACTTTCAGCCTGCACTAAACAACATTTAGTGATAAAATGACAAAGAAGATTGAGACTTGTTTATATACAAATCAAAATTTCTTCATGTAAAAATAGTACTGATGTAACAAGATAAATTAAAAGGGTAACTAATGTTGCATTAGGGTGTGAATTAATGAAGCAGGGGAACTAGGTCAAGGAGCAGGATTTGGACTTGGTTTGTATTGGGAGAAGCCCAGTGTGCAAAAAAGTCTTGGCTGGATGACAAAATGGCTGACTTTAATTAAATGGAAAAGTGTCATCTATTAGGTAAGTGTGAAGGTATTGAGTAATACTATGGCCAGTGCATCTGCAACACACACACACACACACACACACACACACACACGCACACACACACACACACACACACACACACACACACACACGTTAGGAATTCTTGCCTTGCTTTTCATGGTTTTCTTCTATTATATATGAAACTATATATTTAAAACAGTGATGTAACTGCTCTGTAATGTAACAGCTCACTAAAGTACCTGTGTTTGTGTGTGTTTAATTAGCATTGTGGCTGCACTGATTGCTGAAAAGCCTAAGTCTAGTAGGATAGAATGAATATACATAAGTAACTTTATATTGTTTCTCCATTAATAACATTTACATTGTTAAAACTTTGATGTAAAAGGAATAGTACTTTAGGATTTAGACATGACTATTGACTGAGAAGAATAACAAGGAAAAAATTAGATCCTGATGAAGAAACTGACAAGGAGAGCATTGCATAAGAAATCTTCCCTATAGGACATTCATATGAGAATCGATGGAAAGCACTTTCAGAAATAGATGTGCATGTGTGTGTCAAATGTTCTGAATATTCGAGAGTACCATAATGAACTCATATTTTTGAATAGAATAATTGAATTACATTTTTAATATTCTGTTAAAGAAAATACGGCAAGTTATCAGCATTAATAACTTCTCCCTCTTCAAATATTCCTCAGTCTTATAAAAGTGTGTACCTTACCCTTCCAACTAACTTGAATAAACAGTCTAAGCATTTCTGCCTGATTCTCATTGTTTGCTGTCTGTCGAGGTAGTAATGAATCTAGGTTGGAAGCTGTAATTAACTAATTTGCTTTAATACACGTCCTCTTTGTTCCTGCTTACCAGGTCAACATCAACAGCTTTCATCAGTTTATAGGTTTTTTTTTTAATGCTTTTATTGTGCTGGAACCAAATCACATCATGCAAATGCCAGTTCTCTTGACATTAAACTTTAAATTCTTCACTATAAAACATGTAATTGATTTATAATATACTTCCTGTGAACAATATTTCACAGATTATATACATATATTACTTTCTTTACTACCAAATATTTTTCTATGACCTGCAGCTATTTAGTAATAATGGTAATTATTTTATAACTATTCATTATGGTCCATGACATGCTATGATGTTTAATTGATGATCCTTAACACCATAAGTATTAATAAAAATGGCACACAAAGCATATATTTTCAAGTAGTTTATTTTTCATTTGATCAATATTTTTAAGCTTTACCTACTTTTACCATGTTGTTGATAGGGATTGATCTAATTACTGGTGAAATACCAGTAATAACATCTCAATCAACCTTGGTTAGGTAATAAAAATGACTATCCAACTTTATCAACTTCACATCCCCACAAATCTCATCTAGCATGTAGTACTAGTATAATGAATACAATATTTCCCCTCATTTTCTATTTTTCTTTCCTTGTACCTGAAATCTCTTATTACATTCATCTCTTTTTTGTTCTTATTTGTTTATTAATATCAGGACTGGAAAGCAATATTCATCAAAACTGTTGAAATTGTGTAAATTTTAATTGACTAATAATCACTTGGTGAAATGTAAAAGGGATTGTTAAAGTGATATGTTGGATTCCAAGCTGTTTAAGTCAACTTGAAAGACAAAAGATACATTTATTTTACCATGTATCCTCACAATCTTTATAAGGATAATGACATTGGATATGAAGCCTATCAAATACAATATGAGTTTACTTAATCATTGTACCTATAAGAATTGACATATGTGCTTCAGCTGCTTTTACAGTCAGATGCTTACGTGGTCTTCCTTGATGGCCTCAGACTATATTTTTCTCTGGCTAGAATAGTCTCCACAGATAGCAGAGAGAATCAACCTTAAAGCAAAGTTGTGTGAGACCTCTAATCTCCAGAATGCTGACATTAACTTTGGTTGTTTTGAGTCCTCTAGTTAGTCACCACTTGCTATGGAAACATTAGTCAAAATTTGACAAACCAATATGCAGACCACAGAGAAAACCAAGTACACTATTGAATAGGCACTCTTCCCAATACATGCCCACCAAAACTTCAGAATGTGATATTTGGAAATATGATCTTTGCAGATTATATTTGTAGTTATTTAAACTGAAATAATATTACACTACAAAGTCCTTATAACCAATAACCATTATCCTTGTAAACGCCACAGGACATACACTGGAAAAATGTATTTTAATTTCTGAGTTGACCTTGTTAACCAGAGATTGGAGTAGTGGTTTTACAGTCCAGAGAAAGCCACAACTGTCAACCAAATTGAAACTAGAAGAGAACCTGGGAACAGAATTGTTTAACATAGTTGGAAAGAAGTAGCTCGGCTCACACTGACTTTATAATTCTGAACCCTGGCTTCATACAAAGGATAAAATGTATTCTTTTAAAGATGCCCAGTATGTCAGGGGAACTTGGAACAAATACAGTGAATGCCTGCCATGTCAATAGTTGGAGATGCAATTCTGGGAACTCATGATGAAGATAGCCACAGAGCTGAGTTCAAAGAATCTGGACGATGTGAAGGTTCAGAGCCAGTGTTACCTTCAGTGCTCCTTGTGATCCTGCCTGATCTGTGCCTTACACTGACAGATCTCCAAATCCCCAGAACTCATGCTTTGACAGCATTAAGCAGAGGAGCTAGTAAGAAGAGCTCTGTGGCCACAGGATCTATGCATGTGCTCTCTTCCCTTCACCTGTCTGGCTTAAAATGGATCCTATGGTTTAAAATTAAACTTTGTTATTTTTTCTATATCATTGTTTATTAAAATTAATGATTTATTTAATTTGTCTTTTCTCATGGACACTTAAATACATGGTTTGCAATCAGATTAACATAATGGCATAATTGAAATGTCACAATTACTTTTTTGTTTTGCTTTTCAGATATCAAAAATACTCATGAAAATATATGAAATTAAATAATATATAAATTGAAGCTATTTTAATCAATAATAGCATTCCACTAGATAGAATAACCAAATATAATAAGTAGTAGCAAATAATACTGTTTTATTCATTGTTAACAATTCTAATGGCTGTAGTCTCATAAATATTATTACTAGATATTTCCCTTGTGGATTTAAAAATTACATTTAGGTTGTGGTCCTGTCAATCTTGTTGAAGACAAATACACATCACTTGTGCAAGCACACCAAAGTATAGTGCTGATTGTCTCTTATTTTTACCCTTTAGATAATTCGATCTATTTTTAGTACACTTATTAGTTTTTCTACAACACTTTCCCCAAGGACATGCAGATATTATGAAGCCATGAGATTCTATCTGAGTGGAAAATTTCTATTTCTAAAATGTTTTAAGAATTCAATCATTCAAATATTTTTGTGTTAGCAAGAATTTCTATTAGTCCCTATTTATTTAGCTGTAGAGGAGTACTTAGTCATTTCTTCCCTCCATCATAAAAAGTTATATCACTCACTACCTTAACTAGATAAGACTATATTTCTCCTGACTTTAGACCTTATGCCTTTGATTTCAGATTCTTAGTAACATACTGGCTTATTTAAGACAGTGAAAAGCATGCAGCTCTGCAGAATATCCAGTATTGTGGAGATTCATCACATCTCTGAACTCAAGATGTAGAGAGAGGATATTTACAGGTTATCCTTTACTTGTGTAGTGAGATCCATTCAGGCTAACCTTCATAAAATGAGAAAAGGAAAAGTACAACCCTTATAAAAACATGTCTTGTAACTGCAATATATTTTCAAGATATATTGATTTTTAACTCACCAGAGAACAACTGTTGATATTTTTTGAGTGTAAATAAATACAAGTAAATATTTTTTTTAAAGAAATCAACAATTTGTGACAAAAAAGGTTACTGGCAAGTGACTGCTTAATAGATGTTGTCTCATTAAAATTTAAATTGACCATAGGCTAACTATGAAAATTTTATTTGTGGATCCTGTATTTCAAGGATCAAAAAAAGACATGACTCATGGAATCTTGAAGTGTCACATAACAGACTGATGATAACTTCTTTTATTATAATAAAAAGTCAATGCTTCATTCTTCTACTCTGCTGATATGTAAGCATCAACTGTGAGTAAATTAACTCTCAGATTACACTACTGAGACCCTACGTATACAAATCATCATAAATTGTAAGAGGTGTGGCATTTGTTTTTGCATTGTTTCTGGAAACATCTGACTGAATGTGTGAAGTTAAGGAATACATGTTTAGTGAATGACTTAGCAACTAAACAAATAATTATATCTGCTAAGCTTCTGACTGAAGGCCTGGAGGGTTGTGTTTTCAGAGTTTTAACTAATCTGGGGAATTCACAGCTGTGCTATAACATCCCATCCACTTGAGTATAAATGGAACGTGTACTACAATGTTTTGTTATACAAGACTCCACCTTAGGTGACTTAAGATAATGGTTGTTTTGATCACTTTGATCAAATTCACTACTATGCGTTGGGAACCAGTCATTTACTCTGACATCCATATCTACTTGCAAACAATAGCTGCACATAGGAGAAAGTTATGAAAGAAGAAGTTCAGATACCAACCACATAAAATTAATTATTCCACCACCAAAGAGCCTGGAGTCAAATCCTCTTTACACAAATCCCCAAGTGAGGAAGCAGTTCATTGTCAGATTAATTTAAATACTTTTAGTTCCAAATTGTTTGAATTATTGTAAACCAGTATAATTATTGTATACCAAAAGAAAACAAATTTTATTCTGTATATTTTCATATACTGAGAAGCAAGAATTTTCTTTCTCTGTTGCCACAATAATGTCAGTATGCTTGAAAAGATAATCTAAATCAATATATTTATTATTCAGAAATGAAACTAGCTGTCTTTACAGAAATATGTCTGGAACATACATAAGTAAGAAATATCAAGGGTACCACAAATGCCAGTACTGTGTAGGAGATGTAGGCATAATATTACAAAACACTGTGGAAATTCTCTTCTTTCTCCAGTTAGAGTCTGCTAGTTACTTTGGTTAACACAAAGTAGAGTTAACTAGGAAGGAAGAAACTCAATTGAGGAATTATTTCAATCAAACTGGCCTAGATGCATGCCTGTGGGGCATTTTCTTGACTATAAACTATTGTGAGAAAGGGAGCCCTACTACAGATGGTTCCTGATTCCCATGCAGGTGGTCTTGGGTTATATAAAAAAGCAAGCTGAACAAAACACGGAATGTAAGACAGCTTTCCTCTATGGTTCCAGCATCCAAGTTTCTGCTTGAGTTCTTACCCAACTTCCCTCAGAGATGAACTGTACCATGTTAGCTAAAATCATGCTTTTCCTCCCCAAGTTTCTGATGGCCAGTGTTTCATCACAACAGTCACAAACACAGGGTGTCGGTGGGATTATTCTAAAACATTGGCAATGTCAGTGCTTATTATGTAATAATCAGAGAAGTGTGATAACTTCTGCAGATCATCCCAGATACTACTGGCTCTACTCAAATAGTAGATATATGATATTATATACTTGATTATATAATTAAAATAAGTATGTAATATATTTAAACTATAAGTGAAATTTAAATAAAATATATACCACATGTATTTAAATTATAAGTCCAGTTTAAATAAAATACATATCATATAAATATATTGACATTATAATTATTATAAGAATACTATATACTTTAAATTAAATTTTCTCTTATGGGCAGACACTATTCTCTCCACTAGTCCATGACAAGCTAAGAAAAAGTGAACACTCAGCAGAAAATTCTCTTTTTTGAGCTGCTCCTCATGATTGTCCCAGGGACTCTAAAAGCATTATAGGATATTGTATATTTTTCGTTGTTCCTGATAAGTGAAAGCTATTTCATAATTGCTGAAGACACCAGGCAATTCAGATACATGGCCCAGATATCCCAGGGCTGTAACTGAGCAGAAAGTTTGCTCCCTGAGGAATAGATTTTATAGAACCAAATGATGCTATGCAAGTTTCCAAAAGAGGGAAGAAACGAACAGTAACAGTCCGTTATTTTGTATATGAACCACAACAGTATCCCAACATGGCATGATAACACAGTGGAGAAGCAGTATCATGAGCCATCTTGGTGGCAGCCAAGAACACTATATTGGACTTGTGACTTGCTCACCAAGATTTTATTGAAGTCATGGATCTTGAAGAACAACTTACCTTGTACTTAATTAATACAAACTCTATAAACATATTTTAAATATTGGAATTTAAACCTACAGATAAGAATAGTCCTCATCCTACCACAATGAAACTTCTCTTTGCAATTGACAGAGACCATTCCTTAAAATGACAACCAATCTAAATTATAGAACTGTGGATCCCAGTCACAAAAAATACATCTATAATACAATGTCCACACTTGAACCTCAGGAATCATTGAAGAAGATAGTCCCGAAAGATTGTAATACACAGTGGTACAGGGAATTTTTTTCTATTATTGTATCTCCTAAAAGTATCATATGCTACAGCCATAAAGTCTCACCAATATGACTGCCTAAACATGATCTGAACACAAACAAAAGCAATGCACATACTGGCATGAGTAGGAGAAGAGCCTGGAGGTTCTCAGCTCTACACAAGGAAAGAACTACACACCCAGGGATAACTTATTTGTTATCCAATACTAATTCCAATATTCTATCTATCTGTGTGTTTATGTACTTATGTATGTATGTATGTATGTATGTATGTATGTATGTATGTATGTATCTCTTCATCCATCCATCCATCCATATGTAATACCAGCTAATGAAAATAAATTTGAAAGAAAATATGATGAGTTATAGGAAATATTGGACAGAGAAAAGGGAAGGGGGACGGGAAGTATGTAGTTATACTATAATATTATATAGACTGTATACTAAAAAAGTGAGCAGTATCCCGAGCTCATATTTTTCTCTTTATTTAGTGAGCTAGTCTAGACTCACTAGGGAGTATTTATGTGAATGATAAACCCATTGTAATGGCATGTAGGCATATATTAATATGTAGAACTTTTTATCGTATTCTATCAGAGAATAGATGCATTTGAACTTTTCTTAGAAAACTGGACTTTTGAATATTGCTTTATGACATACAATAGTCTTATTTACTTTCATAATTCTGAAATCAAAACAAAGATTATACCCAAAGAAATGTAGAAAAGATTGCATTTACTTGATAGTCTGTGTTTTCAAATGGTTAGAGTCCCTGACCAATGTTGTAGGGGATATTACAGCAATCAGTCAGCCATGATGAAGGAACAATAGCTGAGAACTTACCTCTTGAGTCACAAGCATGGAGAAAAGAGAGATCCTGGGAAAGACATGGGCTTTTTAAACATTTGACCCCACCACCAGTGACAAACTTACTCCAACATGGCTACCCCTCCTAATCTGTCCCAAACAGTGCCATGAACTGGGGACCAAGTATTAAAATATATGAGCCTATAGAGATTGCAGTTGCTTGAATGAGAATGGCCCTACAGATTCATATCAGTTTGATTTGTTCTTGCTTTTTAGGAACAGAAAATTACTCTGGCCTTTTTCTATTTTAGAAATTGAAATCTTAGCAGGGCGGAGTCTTGCCCTGAGGACATCCCTCCCTTTCCCATTGGGCATCAGGCCTTTCTTTAGTTTCTTCTCTCTTTCATCAGAAGCCTTAGTTCCAACATTAAATTTCCTAGTCCTCTTTTTACATCAAACTGTCCATGTTAAGTTTCTTTTTGCTTCACTCATTCTATTCCATTGAAGTCCTGTGCAAGATTACTGACTAATCTTGAAATCTCTCCTACCAAAAGTTTAATTCATTACTTTTCAAACTAGACACAGGAACATTCTCAGGGCCGGGGCAAAAGCAGCCACATACTCTGCCAAAATATCAAAAGAACTGTCAAATTGTTAATATTGTCCCCGTGATAATCCACATTCCTCTCAGCACTCTGTCTTCCAGTCTATGTTGGAGTGTTTGGACCCAATTATAGCAGTGAACAACCTTCCAATCGAAAGTCCCAATGGCCTTTACAGTCTCCACTCCTGATAGCAACTCTGTCTCAGTTACCCTTCTTTTGCTGCAATAAAACACACTGCCCAAGGCCATTATGATAAATTTTGCAAGGAAACATTTAATTTGGGTCTCAAAGTCTCAGGAAGTTCAAGTCCATCAATATTATGGTGGAGAACATCAGAGAAAGCAGTCAGATATGGTATTGGAGAGTTCTTTAGAGTTAACATCATGATGCAGAGGGGAGGGGCAGAGAGAGAGAGAGAGAGAGAGAGAGAGAGAGAGGGAGAGAGAGAACAGTTTCAACTTTGGATACCCTTAAGCCCATCCCAATGACATATCTCCTCTAACAAGACCACTTTTCCTAAAATTTCCCAAGCAGTTCTGTAAACTGAAATTTAAATATATAATCCTATAGGAGCCATTACCAGTCAAACAGTCATAATATTGGTCAATATTTACACATAAGTGTTTAGGTTATCGCTTATAGAAATGTTAATACTGTGATATTTCATTTTAAAAATATCCTGTGATATGCAAATAGTGAATGAATAGAACGGAGGTGCCATACAGGGTAACAAGAAGCATTACACAACAATCTCGTAACATTTGGCACAGTGTGTTGAGTGAGATTATAGCCTTCAGCTTCATGATGACTATTGATTGGTAATAATCAGAGAAAAAGTACTCACTAATATATTTTTATGGGAAAAGAAGCATTAATTTTAAATATTTAATTTTATAATTTTAATGTTTTAAAAACAATAAGGAAATTAGATTTACAGCTATGGACAAAATAGAGTGGATATTTCTGGTGATGAAAGTGGTATAGATCATTGTGTTTATTACTAAAATGCATAAGAAAGGTATGATGTTTTGTCATGCGTAAAGAAATATAAGAACATGTTAACACTACTATTGTTATTGTGTGAAATTGCACATATTTTGAAGTTTTATTTAAAAATGATTGAATTTACCTTGTAAAATTTTGCCATTAATAGATACTGCAATGAGTTGAGTAGAAATCATAAGCTCTTAAAAAGCTAATGAATACTGTATACTTTGCATAATAATGTGATAGTTTAATTTATTTCATTCTACATATAAATGTAAATCATGACAAAATATATATGAGGAAATAAATTTTATTTTATTTTATTTATATTTATATAATTACTATTTTTGTGAACAGGAACACAAACTTTATACTAATAAGTAAATAAAGCAAAATAAAGTATAATTAAAATATGAATATAGAAGAAATTCAGAATAACTTAACTATGTCTTCATGAAGATTTCATTAATATTGGAAGAAGTTTTGTACATAGCTCTAGGTTTTTTTGTGTAATCTAAAAATACCATAAGTGAATGATATTCGAATTATTTCTGAAATTAGCAGGTGCCACCTCAACATAGCAGTTGGATGACTAGAATTTAGTATTTGCAAAGATTATTAATTTTTTTATTCATTATTCAATTATTTGGTTAATAGTTCAGGTTCAGTTACATAAACTGTAAAACCACAAATCCCATTTGATCTTTTGCAATTTTGGGAGTCTGCATTCTAGGCATGAGACATTCATTCATTTGGAGGAAGAAGATGCATACAAAATACAGTGAAACAAAAATTTGAAATCATTAATAAAGCCTCTAGTGGCATACCCAGATCTATGCTACCACTGAGCCTGATGGTATAGAGTCCTGAAAAACGTCAGATCTTTGGGTCAGAGTTAAACAGATGACTTACCTATGACTCAGTAAAGATGTCCAGTTTAGGAGACGTTGGGTAAAGTGTAGTGGAACATTTTTTTCATCAGGATACAAATAAGAAGACCCATTACAATATGTATGCACCCTTCAAAAATGAGCTGCTTCTCCTTTGTCTTATAGTCTGGGATAAGTATATTTCTGTGACTCATGTAAGCAAGAAGATTATAGGAAAGAACATCTGAAGGCTTAGATTTTTTTCATGACATACTTTAATAAGGGTATTCAAATGCTTTGAACCCACTTCTAGCCCACTGTCCAAAGTAGGGGAGAAACAATGGTAAATAGGACAAGGGGATGTAGACCTGTTTACAAGTAGTTTTTAGGGGTGGTTCCAATCTCCTTTGTCAGGATACCTGTAGTCCAGTTCAGTAGTTTCACGATACAACACTTCAAAGTGTGTTGCCAAACATGATTCAGCAGCAGAGGCATGAGCCAGCAGAAACAGCCAGGCTTCTGATGTGACCAGAAGCAGCTGAGAAGTCAGGAGTTCTCTTGCTCTCCCTCTCTCAATGACGTGAAGATCAGCAAAGACCAGCAAAACATTGCACAACTAGTTCTGCAAGCAGCCCATAACTGTCTGTCGGGTCCTACTTATACTCTCTCCAAACATCATGTGTGTCCGCTCATGTGTCAGCAAAACGTCATATGAGCCTACTTCAGCAAAACCTCACATGACACAACTAGAAATTTCCACTTCACGCATCCTAAAATATGCAATTAGCACCTTCACCAAGTACCAAGAGCTATGATACACCTTTTACCAAGTTGACAGCCATCACAATTTCTAAATTCAAACTTGATTTCCAAATAAATACAGTATCAAAGTGACACTTCCCCCCCACCTCGGAAACTGTACAAGTAGCCTCAGGTGCCATGGAAGACATTATTCTTTCTGGCCTTTGGTAATATTTATCCAGTCTTCATTCATTGCTTGACAACAGTAAGTTAATATATTGTGTTAGTTACTATTGACAGATGAAATGATAAATGAGTAGTCAGTGACAACTGGAAAGAAAAACTTAGTTACTATACAAATATTCATGGCAAAATGAAAAGTGTAATTTTTAGTTTCTGCAGCTTGTAGTTAATGTGGTCAGTTTGGGCAATGGATGTGCTACCTTCTTCCATAGCTCATTGCATATCTCCTTGTGTTCAATGTTGACTTTATCTAGTCATGGTTACTCTCTCACTGAGGCAGGTCAAAACTTAGAAACTGAAGACCATTTCTAACATTGCGTGGAACTTTAGTTTATATATATAAAACATTCCACAATACGATTCCTTCTATCTGTAGCTCTAATAGGCATTTTATCACACAACTGGAAAATGAACTAAGAGAGATTCTATGACCTCCATCCTACTTTCTAAATATTTTTATTTATTTATTACTCTAATTATAAGTTTAAAGTACAGCATTATAAATATTTCTATTAATAATTTTATTCTCAATTTGCTCCATCTTTCAGTGAGGTGTGCAAGTATGTGTTTGAATGTGGGTACATGTATGTGTTTATGTGTGTTTATGCATGTGCATGTGTGCATATGTATATCTGTACAGTATTGTGTATGTATGTTTAGGTGTGTGTATATATATATGTGTGTGTGTTTGAATATGAGTACATATGTACGTTTATGTGGTTTTGTGCATGTGTATGAGTTTGTGTGCATATGTGTGTGCCATACGTGTGTGTAAGTGTGTCTGGGAGTGTATGTGTATTTCTCTCTGTGTGTATGTATGTGTATAGGTGTGTGTATATGTGTGTATGTGTGTGTGTAAGTATCTGCATGTGCATTGTCACAAGAAACTGGAATTCCCACTGCTCCATATTCTTACAAGTGATTTCGATTGTTATTTCATGTGTACCACTGAAAAAATGGCATATGATCATATGCATAATTATAGTCAATATATGTCTTAATTTAGGTCCACTCCAAATCTTTCAGATTTATTCACTTCATTAGTCACAGTCCATGCATCTTACTTCTGGCCATCTCTCTTCTGAAGCAAGGAAAACACTGCCCTTCTAAAAGCTTTCCCTACATATCCCAGAAAATCTAGAAGGGCTTTCTGATTACACATCCAGGCCATTTCAATATGAGGCTTCCCAATCTGTGTGGTGCTTGCTTATTGTGCACAACCACCTGTAATACATGCCCAGAATGTGACTTGCTCAGTTATTTTATTAAAGGAGATTTCATTTGATGCTCTATGTAGTAATGTGAAAGATAATACAGTTTATCAGAAAAAGTCAGGGAGCCTTTGGGTCACTTCGTGTACAACTTTTCTTAAGATATGATTTCCTCACTTTTGTAATATCACTTTTATTTAGTGTTGCAGTTCATTTCAATATCAGTAAACGAGCAAGTCTTTCAAGACAGGTGGCACCGGGCACATGGCAAGTTAGTGTTACCACTTTCCTTGAGTTCTAACAGCAGGCAGAGAATGCTTCTCTAAAGGATAAAGTATTTCCAGATGTTTCATCCAATGCGTTCAAAATTCTCAGTGTATGGCCTATGATTCACGTAGAGCTCCAAAGAAGCTTTTCAATTGCACCCCTAATGAATAATGACATTTTATTGCACCCTTAAACCTTCAAGACATATAACTAAAAGTAGAGCTGATTGCAAGGCAACTTGAACTTATTTGTAGAATGCTCTTATTCTGAGCACTTTCCAGAATTAGAAGGTTTCAAGACATCTGGTTTAGAGTACTAATCCCAGTGAATTATATGTCATCTTGAAGAATTGATGCTTTGGGAGTTTCATATCTTACAGAAACTGCAGACAAAGATGAAGACCCAGGGTAAAGACCATATTAACTCCATGTCAGGCCACAGATAATCAGGACATTCCATTGCTGTATTGTTCTGTGCTGTGGGTGGTAGTTAACCCAGAAATTCACAACTGGCTGAAGTGCAAAGAGTAAGTGATTAAGCAGGGCTGAAATGCTAACTGGGCAATTGCATCACACTTCTACCACAAGGCTCAGAGTCAGAGACCAACATAGAAGAAAGGATTAGAGGATTGTCAGAAATACGTCAGGGAGGAATAGAGTAAAATTGTGTCTCCTGATTCAGGCAATACTACTGATTTTTATGAACTCAGACTGGCTGTAGTAGCATAAACTAGATCTGCACAAGATCAACCAGGTCAACACTCTAGTGCAGAATGCAAAGGCATTCATAATTCCTATTTCATGTTTAGGAGCCATGGTCAGGTCTGTGGAAGGAAGAGTAAGTTTACTTCTTTAATAAGAGTGTGATTCCCAGTATGTTGACCATTCTCTAATGGTGGGCCCCTTCCTTGTACTTACATAGACATCATAAATTGGAATTATAGGTTATTAAATTAAAATGTGGAGCAAAATTGGGGGTTCAAAGAAAAATATGAGCAAATGACCTAGGTTAAAATTCTAAAGTGTTCGTTGAGTTGCTGTTATCCAGAATTATGATAGTGAAAAGTTTTGGTTGGGATATTCAGCAGAAATATTCTAGTTGCTTCATTAAGAGATGCAGAGAAACAAACAAATAAGCAAAAGCATCCTGTAGATGAGTAGTATATTCAAGGTGTCACCATGCCTCATAAAGCATCTGGTATAAAATCACCATGTGAATGTGTTTATGATGGCCTGTTATCATTTTCCTATGCTTTATCTGTTCTTACACAGTCCAAACAGATGAGATGACTAGAGAATAGATAGTGATATCATTCTGTAGCTGTAGTGTGGTCCATCCCAGTCATATCCATCTGTGCAGATCCTCCCAGAATGTGGCATTGCCTTTATTTCATGGTTAGACATAGTTTCAGTGGCTTTCAATTACCTTTTCTTCTACAATGCCTCTTAATTTATAAATCATTGAGGATGGCTGGGGGATTTATTTCAACATTATATTCTGGACCAAGAAACCGACCATAGAATATATTAGGGACTTAGTGGACCAAAAGAAACTGAGTTAAAATTCTCTAGATCACTTACCCCTATAGTTCCTTGTTATGCCTGGAAGACTCTACTATCATTTTGAGTCTGCAGAAATCTGAATCTCTTCAGAATCAAGGTTAATCAGTCTTTGAAATTTCTATTTCTGCTTTTCTAATGTACCCCACTATACTGAAAAGTAGCTACAGTAAATGAAGCTAGATATTTATTTTCTAGACCTAGGTATTTTTATTTACTCCTATAGGTCAAGGCATTACCATGATGCCATGTTATTCCATTTTTAGCATCATCATGGGCAACTAACAACAACAACAACAAAAACAAATTTTCTTCAGGGCTGACTGTTCTGATTCATTTTGACTCTTCTAACTATAGCTTTCATATATATGTTGGTTGTGACTAAGATGAGCAAGTAGTTAATGTTCACACTGGGATATCATCAATCATATTGCACCCAGAGATGTAAGTCTGTTAGTATTGGTACACAGTTATGAATGATGTATAGCTCCTAGGAGAACTCAAGACTTTCATCACAGTTATGGCAAGGATATACCCACTAGCCACTGCTGGAGGATAAGGATATACCGACTAGCCACTGCTGGATGATAAGGATATACCCACTAGCCAATGATGGATGATAAGGATATACCCACTAGCCACTGCTGAGTGATAAGCATATTCTACAAGGAGAATCTACTGTTATGTATTATTCTAATATCTGCAGTCTTAAGTTGTATCCCTCTAGAGCAATTGTTCTCATCCTTCCTAATGCTTTGACCCTTTTATATAGTTCCTCATGTTGTGGCAAAACTCAACCTTACATTTTTTGTATGTTGCTGCTTCATAACTATAGTGTCAATACTATAGTGAATCATAATTTCTATGTTTTCGTATGGTCTTAACAACTTCTATGAAAGGGTTGAACTACTCCAAAGAGGTAGTGACCCAGAGATTGAGAACCTCTTCTTTAGGGTATTAGAAAAATCCTGTCATTTCAACTGAATTTAGAGTAGGTTATCTTACTGTATATATTTGTGACTGTTTAACTAAAACATGCATTCAATGGCATGTGGGCTGTGCGTGTGCATGCGTGTGTGTGTGTGTGTGTGTGTGTGTGTGTGTGTGTGTGTATGTGTGTGTATACAATAACCTCATCAAACTTGGAAGTCATATGCTTTGTTCTCAAATTCCCATTACAAAAGGTATTTTTAACTTAAAAGTGCTAACTTTTTGCCTGCATGTTTGCATGTACATTGCATACATGGTTGGTGCCAGCCGATGCCATCAGGGCACCGATGGCTCAGACTATGAATAGTCACAGATATTATGACATCTTTACTTTCAGATAAAGTCAACAAATAATGTAAGAGTACTTAACAATAAAGATAGGGGATTTAGAAGAAAATATTCTTAGTAACAATATGATTTGTGTGGATATTAGTCCAGAAACTTAGGATACCCAAGATATAAGATATAATTTGCTAAACACATTAAACTCAAGAGAATGAAGACCAAAGTCTGGACACTTTGCCCCTTCTTAGAATAGGAAACAAAACACCCATGGAAGGAGTTACAGAGACAAAATTTGGAAGTGTGATGAAAGGATGGACCATCTAGTGATTGCCATATCCAGAGATCCATCCTATGATCAGCTTCCAAATGCTGACACCATTGCATACACTAGCAAGATTTTGCTGAAAGGACCCAGATATAGCTGTCTCTTGTGAGACTATGCCGGGGCCTAGCAAACACAGAAGTGGATGCTCACAGTCAGCTATTGAATGGACCACAGGGCCTCCAATGAAGGAACTAGAGAAAGCACCCAAGGAGCTAAAGGGAACTGCAACCCTATAGGTGGAACAACAATATGAACTAAGCAGTTCCCCGGAGCTCTTGTCTCTAGCTGCATATGTATCAAAAGATGGCCTAGTTGGCCATCACTGCAAAGAGAGGCCCATTGGACTTGCAAACTTTATATGCCCCAGTACAGGGGAACGCCAGGGCCAGAAAGGGGGAGTGGGTGGGTAGGGGAGTGGGGGTGGGTGGGTATGGGGGACTTTTGGTATAGCATTGGAAATGTAAATGAGCTAAATACCTAATAAAAAATGGAAAAAAATCAATATGATTTGTGCTTTTATTCTAGTTTTCAAATACAATATTTCCTAATTTTATCTTGTAAAACTTTCAGAGTTACCTATGAGCTTGACATATTATTTATATTTTTCATATTATTCATGTATGTATATTACTTTTCATTTGATATATGAATGCAAAGTTGTTTTAATCCAATGCCAATAAATGCCCAGTACTAGTAAATTAAGCTAAATATCAACATATATCCTTAAATATTTAATTTTTTTCCAAATTTCATAACTCCATTTCTCATGTGTTAATTATCCTCCTCATCTTCTTCCTTCTTTCTTTTTTACTTCCTTTCTTTGCATATCTAATAAGTAATGTTTGCTTCTTATGATTTAATGAAAGAGTCATGAGGAATTTAGGACATGGCTTTTATATTCATATATAGACTAAAATGAGGATTTCAAAATAAATAATTGCATTTGTTTTACATTATTTTCTGTACTCGTTCTCTATAACTATTTTAAGTTTTTCTATTCTTTTTTAATTTATTCTTTAATCGTTTTTTTTATAAAACTATTAAAGAATAAATTACCCTCTGACAAGTCCACATTCCACACCTCCTCATCCCATGTCCAAGAGGATGTCCCCACCCCACCCCACCCCACCAGACCTCCCTAATCCCTGGGGCCCCAAGTCTCTCGAGGGTTAGGTTCATCTTCTCTCATTAAGTCCAGACCTGTCAGTCCTCTGCTGTATATATGTTGGGGGCTTCATATCAGCTGGTTGGTGGTTCAGGGTCTGAGAGGTCTCTGGTGAGGGAGAAGTCCAGCTTAGTTGAGATTTCTGGTATTCCTATAGGGTCTCCCTCCTCAGCTTCTTAGAGCTTTTTCCGAATTCAACAATTAAGTACAAATATCTGCATCTTAATCTTTCAGCGGCTTGTTGGACCTTTTAGAGGGCAGTCAGAGGGCACCTGTTTGTAAGCATACCATAGCATCATAACATCAGTAATAGTTTCAGGCCTTGGGGCCTCTCCCTGAGCTGGATCTCAACTTGGGTCACTATTTGCAGATGGCATGATTAGTATACATAAGCAACACCAAAATTTTACCAGAGAATTCCTTTAGCTGATAATCAACTTCAGCAAACTGGCTCAAATATAAAATTAACTCAAATAAATCTGTAGCCTTCATTTATACAAATGATAAATGGGCTGAGGAAGAAATTAGGGAAACAACACCCTTCACAATAGTCACAAATAGTATAAAATATCATGGGATAATTCTAACCAAACAAGTGAAAGATCTGTTTGAGAGAATTTCAAGTCTCTCAAGAAGGAAATCTAAGAAGATCTCAAAAAATGGAATGATCTCCTATGCTCATGGATTGGCAGAATTAACATATTAAAAATGGCCATCCTACCAAAAGCAATCTACAGATTTAATGCAATCCCCATCAAAATCCCAACACAATTTCTCAAGAACATGGAAAGAGCAATTCTCAAATTCATCTGGAAAAGTTAAAAAATGAGAATATCAAAAACAATTCTTAACAATAAAAGAACTTCTAGAGGAATCACCATCCCTGACCTCAAGCTATACTTCAGAGCAATAGAGATAAAAAACTGTGTGGTAATGGTACAGACACAGATACATTGGTCAGTGGAATAGAACTGAAGATCCATAAATAAAACAATATACTTGTGGACACTTGATCTTTGACAAGGAAGTCAAAAATATACAATGGAATAAAAAAAAGCATTTTCAATAAATGGTGCTGATCACACTGACAGTATTTTTATTTTTATTTTATTTTTCTTAGTGATGTCTTTCCTTCAGGAATCGTGCACACTTGTCTGATTCCTTCAGATAGAGCAATGACACGCACACAAACACACACACACACACACACACACACACACACACACACACACACACAGAGAGAGAGAGAGAGAGAGAGAGAGAGAGAGAGAGAGAGAGAGAGAGAGAGAGAGAAGCAATGGTTCTAAAGGACTTCTCCCTGAAACATGGACAGCTCAATGGCAGAATTTCAGCTTAGCACTGAGGGCAAGTAGTTGAGATATTCCTGTACAATATTCTGTCAGCAGCACTCAGCAGTGAGTGTCCTGTCCTAGTAACTGCTTCCTACCTTTTCAACCTTGGGGGCAGGTCCTAGGAATATTTCTGAGCTTCCTGTACCTTCTAATGTCATTAGTTTTCAAAGTCCTCTTAAGAAGTCTGTCCCTTAATGATGAATGTGTCAGTTCCAAAGAGATAGATATATAATATCTAGACGTAGAAGCTACCAATCAGGTGCATCCTTCCTATATCATTTTATGTCCTCAAATCTTTGTTCTCCTCATTGTAAGAATCTTTGCCTTGTGTTTTTTTCTTATTTTGTTATCAGAGCATCAGACTTGGCTTCAGCTACTTTTTGGTATTATTTATTCTGATCGCTGGATTTTTATTTTGCCCTCAGAGATAAGGTTTCCAGGAAATTTCACACTTTCTCTATGTTCCCTGATCCTAGCCTCTGTTTGGTTTTAGTGTTTTTATCAGCTAAGGGATCTCTCTGAGAATACTTAGAAATGCAAAGGTGTCAAAGCTTTTCTTTGTTTTGATTTTATTTTTTAAAGTTAACTACTTAACATGTTTTAATTAAAGGTAGCGATTGCTCTGATAAACACCATGACCAAAAACAACTTGAAGAGGAAAGGGTTTACTTAACTCACAATTGCATACAACAGTTTATTATCAAAATCAGCATGGGCAGAAACTCAATAAGAGCAAGAACCTGGAAGCAGAAATTTATTTATTTATTTATTTATTTATTTATTTATTTATTTATTTATATGGGGGGGGGGTTTGAGACAGGGTTTCTTTGTATAGCTCTGGCTGTCCTGGAACTCACTTTGTAGACCAGGGTAGCCTCGAACTCAGAAATCAACCTGCCTCTGAAGCAGAATATTATTAAAGGCTAAGAATAGATGCCAAATACTGGTTTGCTCCTCATGGCTTGCTCAGCTTGCTTTTAAAAATTATTCTTATTAATTAATTTACTTATTTACCTTATATCCAAATGACAGCTTCCCCTCTCCTCTCCTCTCAGTCCCCCTCTTTCCTCTTCTCTCCCACATCTCACATTTCCTTTCTTCTCAGAAATGGGGAGGCCTCCCATGGATATCCAAACTCCTTGGCATATTAAACTGCAGCAGGTCTAGGCTTATCTTCTGTTGATGCTAAACACGTTAGGGGAAAGGGATACAAAGGCAAGTAACAGAGTCAGAGACAGCCTCTGCTCTAGTTGTTAGGGGTATCACATGAAGATTAAGTTGCAATCTGTTACACATTTGTAGATGGCCTAGGTCTGCCCTATGCATGCTCTCTGGTTGGTGGTTCTGTGAGTCTCTCTTTTGTGATATCATTGACCTTTCTGGCTAATTCAGTCTTTCCTTTGGTATAAGATTTCCTAAGCTCGCAGGGCGGTGGTGGCACACGCCTTTAATCCCAGCACTTGGGAGGCAGAGGCAGGTGGACTTCTGAGTTCAAGGCCAGTCTGGTCTACAAAGTGAATTTCAGGACAGCCAGGGACACACAGAGAAACCGTGTCTCAAAAAAAACAAAAACAACAACAACAAAACAAACAAACAAACAAAAACAAAACACAAAACAAAACAAAAAAGACTCCCTAAGCTCCACCTAATATTTGACTGTTAGTCTCTGCATTTGTTTCTGTCAGTTTCTGAGTGAAACATTTCAGAGGAAAGCCATGCAAAACTAGAAATATCAATAGTGTCAGAGGTGCTCTCTCCCATGGAATGAGTCTCAAGTTGGGCCAGCCATTGGTTGAACATTCCCTGAATTTCTGCTCCATCTTTATCCCTGCACATCTTGTAGGCAGAACACATTTTGGGTTGAAGGTTTGGTGGCTAGATTTGTGTCTCCATCCATCTATTGAAAGTCTTGGCTATTTACAGGATGTGGTCATTTCAAGTTCGATATTCTTTGTTACTAGGAGTCTTAGCTAGAACCACCTTAATAGATTCTGAGGATTTTCCCTTTTCCCAGTTTTATAGCTTGTCCCAGAGACGCCCCGTTTCTGATTTCAGATCTCTTTTCCAGTTCTCAGTCCCTCTGCCATCCCCCTACTTCATTCCTCATATTCTTTCTTATCCTCACCCCCTATCCAACTCAATCCCATCCATACATTAACACCCAATATCTAATCTATTCCACCCTCTGAGTGAGATTCAAGAGTCTCTCCATTGGGCCTTCTTAGCAATTTAGCTTCTTTGAGTTTCTGCATTCCACTATGGATGTCCTGTAATATATGGCTAGTATATGCTTGTAAGTAAGTACATAAAATGTGTGTCTTTCTGGGTCTGTCTGGGTTACCTCACACAGGATGATATCTCCTGGTTCTATTCATTTCCCTGCAAATTTCACAACGTAATTATTTTTAATATTCTATTGTGTAAATGTACCACATTTTCATTCTCCATCCTTTGGTTGAGAGATATGTAGGTTGTTTCCAGTTTCTGACTATTATGAATAAAGCCTAGGTCAATCATTAGGGGATCTGAAGAAGGCAAGGACATGAGTAGTTAGTAAGTTAGCAAAACAGTTTCAAACACAATAGCTTAAATGTAGTAGATAGTCTCGTAATCTGGATTCAGTGTGTATAGTTAGGTCCAGGTTTCACTATAAGTAACTGAGTATGTATTAATCTCTATGATACTTTCTACTAAGGTGCAATGCATGAAATTGTGCTCCTTGGTTCTTACAAGGACACACACATATAGTTAATTACCTACCATATCTGTGACTGATCATAAAATTGAATCCTGTAGGACTTTAGGGGACAACAATTCTACTTGGCCTTGTGATGACGATATTACATGAGTATTGGCATCTGTCAGGGTCAGTGGAAGCTTCACCGTGGTGGTAGTTATGTACTGAAGAGTGGTTAAATTAAGACTGCAGGGCTGTTTGGAGATGGCATATGCAATCTGCTGCACAGGTCTCGAGGAAGCAGGTTGTTGTGAGTATTGGAAGATTGACCCCTAGATAGACAATGTAGAAGAGTAGCATGTACTAGGTTTAGAGGTAGGAAGGCAGTCATTGACAGAGCAAAATCCCTTATGCAGAAAAGGTCTTAGCGGACTGTTTGAAAAAGACTTCTTGTGCTAGCAACCTAAATAGGAAATTATTCTAGATAGAACTGAACTAACTCCTCTCAGCTAAATTTGTTACTGAAGAGACAATGGAGAGAAAAGAGAATACTTTGTCTATTATTTTGTGTTCATTGCCATTACAGGAACGCCAAAACTCATACAAAATGTGATTTTACATTTTCAGGCATTTGCATATTTATTTTGTATATCCAATATATACAAAGAACTCAAGAAGCTAGACTCCAGAGAATCAAATAACCCTATTAAAAATGGGGTACAGAGCTAAACAAAGAATTCCCAACTGAGGAAATTCAAATGACTGAGAAGCACTCAAAGAAATGTTCAACATCCTTAGTCATCAAGGAAACACAAATCAAAACAACCCTGAGATTCTACCTCATACCAGTCAGAATGTCTAAGATCAAAAACTCAGTTGATGGCAGATGCTGGTGAGGATGTGATGAAAGAGGAACACTTCTACATTTTCAGTGGGATTGCAAACTGGTACAACAACTCTGGAAATGAGTTTGGCAATTCCTCAGAAAATTGAACATAGTACTACCTGAGGACCCAGCTACATCACTCCTGGGTATATACCCAAAAGATGCTCCAACATATAACAAGGACACATGCTACACTATGCTCATAGCAGCATTATTTATAATAGCCAGAAGCTGGAATGAACCCAAATGTCCTTCAACAGAGGAATGGATACAGAGAATGTGGAACATTTACTCACCTATTATAAACAATGATTTCATGAAATTCTTAGACAAATGGAAGGAACTAGAAAATATCATCCTGACTGAACTAACTCAATCACAAAAGAACACACATGGTATGTACTCACTGATAAGTGGATATTAGCTCAAAAGTTCAGAATACCCAAGAGACAATTCACAGACCACATGAACCTCAAGAAGAAGGAAGACCAAAGTGTAGATGCTTCAGTCCTACTTAGAAAGGGGAACAAAATAGTCATGGGAGGAAAAACAGAGACAAAGTGTGGAGCATAGACTGAAGAAAAGGCCATCCAGTGGCTGTCCCACCTGGGGATCCATCTCATATACATTTACCAAACCCAGACACTATTTCAGATGCCAAGAAGTGCTTGATGAAAGGAGCCTGATATACCCATCTCCTGAGAGGTTCTGTCAGAACCTGACAAATACAGAGGCAGATGCTGGCAGTCAACCATTGGACTGAGCACTGGTCCCCAGTGGAGGAGTTAGAGAAAGGAGTGAATGAGCTGAAGGGGTTTGCAACCCCATAGGAAGAACAACAATATCATTCATCCAGACCCCCTTCCCCAAGAGCTCCCAGGGAATAAACCACCAACCAAAGAGTACACATGGAGTGACCAATGATTTCTGCCACATATGTAGCAGAGGGATGACCTTGCTGGGCATCAGTGGGAGGAGAGGCCCTTGGTCCTATGAAGGCTTGATGTCCCAGTATAGAGGAATGCCAGGGCTTGGGAGATGGGAGTGGGTGGTTGGGTGGGGGAGTACCCTCATAGAAGCAGGGGGAAGGGTGTGGGATAGAGGGTTTCTGTAGGGGAAACAGAGAATGGGGATAGCATTTGAAATGCATCCAATAAAATCAAAGAAAAAGTTACATCTTTATTTTTCATTATTGTACATTTCTTCTGCATTTTTGGTGACTTAATCTGAATACTAAAATGAGTCAACAGAATTAAAATTGAAGACACACATACACACATACACACAAGTAGAAAGAGAGAAAGGGAGATAGACAGAGAGACAGAGAGACAGAGATCTCAAGTAGAACTGACATAAACCCAAACAGAAAATAAGACAATGAAGTTAATGGCTACAGCCTGGAAAGGAAGAAATACTTGAGACAGGTGAGTTCTAAATATTTCTGGAACCTAAGAAGTGGGTTTGTTATAATCTTCTAAGCCACAGAATATTTGCTTGTGTTCTTCTCACAGGGAAGTCACAATGTGGAATTAGCAGAGACGTTTCCGAAGGAAAGCAGCTCCCAGAAAACAATATGCCTCTTTACACACATCAGTGCCATCATAGAATAAGGTAAAGAAAGTAAAAGCAGGACCATTGCATGATATTTAAAGATGGGCAAGCTTACTAAAGTACTCCATGGAAGAACTATTCCTGAAGAGTAACATTGCTTTTCTATAACTATCTAGCAAATGAGACATAGGTCTAAAAAGAACACTCATCCATCTTTGGGCTAGGAGTCAGAGAGTGACCTAAATGGTGCTTCTGCCTAGATTTGTATAGGCCGTGACTGAAGTTTCAGCCAATGTGCTCTCACATGAAAGCCAAGATAAGATTGTTGAAGTACTTCCGGCTGTTAATAGAGTTTAGTCACCTATAGTTGTTTCTGGAGGGCTTAGCTTTTGACACATGACCCTTACTTAGTGTAGGATATTAATATTATCATGGTATCTTTCTCCTTTGATCTACAAAACAGTCATACTAAACTGCCAAACTATGGTTTCACATAAATAAGGCATTATATTAGCAGCATCTCATCATTCTTGTCGTGTTTTATCAGTTCAGAGTCAAATCACTACTGGATTCACACTAAAGCCAATGGGACTTAAGGCTAAAACGTCATTGGACATCAACTTAGGGTGCTATTTTATCAAATAGTAATAAAAGAAGCCTTCCCAATGAGCAAACGTTAAATTATCACCTCTGGTATCTGTTTTCCCTGGCACAAAGTATGGCTAGTGGTAAGGAATGCTACTGTTGTGGGTAGAATCTGAGGCCTTGACTACAGAAAGAAGAATTGGAATAAGTCTAGAAATAGGATTTCTGACTGAGAAAAATTTATAGTCCAAAAGTATACACATACTTCTGCTCATTTGAAAATTTACCAGGAACTCTGTTGCAGATGGGGCTTATCCTAGTTGGGTGGGTCTGTCTGACATATGAGTCAGTCTCTATGTCTGACACTGACTGCCCCCTGTCAGAAAAGGACATTCTGGAAGTGTCTTATATAGCAATTTTTATCACGTTAGACTTTTTCTACCCTTGAAGAGAGTATGTTTTATATCTTTGCTTTAAGAAACATGTATTCTGAATATGGATTTACCATCTGGACCATCATGATCACCTTTACTGGATAATTAATTAGCATATTGCCTTCTAAATGAAGCCTGCATCCAGTGTATTTCCTATGGGCAAGGTCATGCAATTTGTAATACATTCTGCTCAGAGTAGAATGCCCGTCCCAGTTCTTGGCCCATTAGTAGAAGATCAATAAATATTTCTTGAAAGAGTAGATACATAAAATGCATTAAGATGTCCTAGAATAGAAGTCAAAGGGAGAGAAAAGGGATATAAAGTTAGGGACTCATAAAATGGATCCCAAAATGAGACTAATACAAAAATCAATTCTTAAAAACCTTTCACTTTGCTATGAGTGGGCCACAAAGTTGACTTTCAGCCTTCCAGAAGCCAATATGGAGGAGGAAATGGCATCTATTATACAAGTCATAATGTCTATAAAGCAAAATATCCTTCGTTATCCCTAATTTGGAAACGTCTTATTTTACACTATTCCTTAATATAAACCTTTGTATCTTAGTATCTTCCTATCATAAGGTAAGCTAGCATTTTCTCAAAAGACTTTCATGTTTTTTATAATGATTAATTACATTAAATTTATTGGTGTATCAGTTAAATGATTGTAAAGATTAATTTTGACAAAAATGGCAAATACTTGAAATTATTTTAGCAGATAATTTATTTTGAATAAAGGTACTTAAATATATTTTGATTAATGCAGGTATTTTAGTCTTCTCCAGTTACTTGCTTGGATACCAAGACAAGGTGAAAATCATTAGATTGCCTGTTTGTCACATCTCAAGAAATTTAAAGCTAGCATGCTTACCATTGCCATTTGAACAGTTATTGGATGATACTTGTTATGGTGAGCAAGAGATGGACAATTTCTTTCAAGTTATTATCATTTATCTTCCCAACTTTAAACTTAGACTGACACATCTCATCTGTACATAAAGAGTGGCTGAAGCTTAACTTTTAAATTCCAGAACAGTTCTTGCACAGAAATTGAAATGACGGGTATATAAATATGTCAGCTTAGGAAGCAAGTATGTATTGACTTAGCAACTATAAGTTAATGTTTTCTAAAACAATTGATGATTATACAATGAAAAAATATTTTGTTTCTTTGGGTTACTCAGTGAGCAGATTTTGCTGTAGGTGTTGGAACTTCTTATATAACCTCTATAAATAATATACCACACCCAAACACAGAGATACACATGATTTGAAGTGTGCATCTTCCATGGGATTTTGTTCCAAATGTGCTGGCAGCGACATACCACTATTTATCTGACATTAAACTTGTGGAGGCCTAGACTGATTTACAATGCTTTTACCATGAACATGGCAAGTAGTGGTTTGGATTTATATTTTCATGCTCATGAATAACCATATTTTTGCTACGTTTGTAAAACAGAAAAAAATATAACATGGTTTTGTGTGAATTTGTCATTGAAATATGGCAATTAAGGTAATGTTTTTGTTGTTGTAGTTGTTGTTTGTTTTCTAATTAACTCATGTGTACTGCAGGTCATGTATCCATATCAAAAGTATTTTTCTGTATATTTTCTTATTCCATTATATGTTTTATAAATTTTTGGTGTATAATCATGTCACTTGCGTAAACAGTGCATTCTTTTTGGATTCTCAATTACTTGTCAAAATAATTGTGCATGTTTTCTTATGAAAGTAAACCATATATTCACTTACTTATAATTAAGATTATTCTCAAGAACACAGATAGGACGTTTCAAATGTTGATGTATTAGAACTCTTCACATCCGAAAACTTTATGTGTCACAGTAAGCAGTAGGAATATTTTTCCAGATTTTTAATTTCTATGGATTGCTAAGAAGTATTTTTTAAGTTTCATTAAATATGCTTAATTGTCCACAAAAATCTTTATACTTATTATTATAAGTGAGACCTTCATTTTTTAGTGTTCTAGTATTCCCTCTCTTCTTTATGATCTGTTAGTTGTAAAAGTTATTGAATATATATGTATATGTGTGTGTGTGAATGTATATATGAGTGTGTAAATTTATGATCAGACATTTTGTCAGTTTTGAAATTAAAATATAATTTCATCATTTCCTCTTCTCTTTTCTCTATTAACTCATTTCCTATACCCCTGACTCTCTCTAACTCATAGATTCTTTTTCCTTAATTGTAATTGTCACATTCGTATGCATAAATATATATCTATAACCTTCTGGGAATGTTTAGATTTGATTGTTTGTGTATAACTCCAGGGTTAACTACTTGGTACTGGTTAATAAAAGGAGTATTATTCCTTGAGAAGACTAATTCTCCTCTCTCTGCCAGTATTTGCTTTTATCTATTCTTTCTAGTGCTGGAACTCCATGGGACTTCCTCCTTATATGCTAACATATCTAATGGTGTTATAATTGTTAAAATCTTTTAGGAAGTCATATTTTTGTGGTACTATGGTTATAGATTCCTTGTTATTTTTTGAAGACACAATCACAGAGGACTTCTTAGTCCCCATAAAACTGTTTCTTATCTTAAAAATAGTTTATGCTCAGCTTTGTTAATAAAGTCGGTATTAGAGGTTTATACATAAGCCAATAACAAGTCTCAATACAATGTCTGTGATATGATCTTGGTTTTTTACTCATATTAGTATAATACCATTTCCTTCACTCATATATATATAAATATTATCTTGCACATGTATTATTTGACCCTTTATTTTGCTCTACAGATGGTTATTTATAATTAATTACACAAATCAATAAATGCATATTTTATGCTGCTGGGCATTTATATTTTGGATAAGGCATTTTAAATAGCTATACTAATTTGCCAATCACTACTAATACAAACATACATTTATTTAAATATTACATTTATAAATAACCTTGTAAGATGGTTTCCTTTGAATCCTTTTTCAAAGATGATTTTTTTTTTATTTTCCACTTCAGCAACTTGAGAAAATGTAAATATTCCTGTTGCTTGCTTTAAATTATAAAATATATTTATAAAATGTCTCCTGAATATATAGTTGCCAATATAAAAGCACAGACGGTTTTATTGTTCTCCTGTAGTTACTTTTCCAATTTTATGAAAAAGAACTTTTCCTCACTGGACAGCCTCTTGGCTGGATCCACAGATGTATTTAGGTGGATAGTCTAGTCACCTCTAATAGAGCAAAGGCCACCTGCCTTCTATGAGACATCAAGTTATGGATTCCATTTTAGATTCACTGATGGGTGTATTTTTTCATTACAAAAAGAAAACATGCCAGAGAATTAAACCACAGTGAAGGAATGAACTGCGAAGAAGCAAAAGAAAAGATATTGACATTTGACAATCCCTTTGGCTTACTGCAGAAACCATCATCAACTCTTCCTGGGGCCTGCCTCCTCAAATGATCAAGTCAAAACACAGCTTCACTGTGCTTGGAATCAGATTCTGAATTTGACCACCTAAAGAGTCCAGGTGATTGTAAACTCTGGCCCAGAAGAATGATGAGCAAAGAGAGGACTGAACTGTGGACTGGGGTGGATGAAGGCAAATGCACAGGACAATCCATTTTTGTATCTTTGGGTAAGTAGGGATCATTATAGACAGTAAAAGAGAAAACTGCTTAACTTGTTATCATAATACCCTGCAAGGCACAGTCTCACCTCTAACTTTTAAGCTCTAGGACATATATTAAAAATATCTCACCACTTTGAAAATATTCTGGCTCTTGTTTGCCATGATCAGAAAACATGGACAGCTGAGAAGTTTTGATTTTGTGTGTGTGTGTGTGTGTGTGTGTGTGTGTGTGTGTGTGTGTGTGTGTGTGTGAATATCTGGAAGAAGAAGGAAAGATCTAGTACTCATGGTTAAAAGAAATACTTTTTGTCTGCTATGAGCCCTGGGGTGCCAGAGAGACCTCACATGGATGAGCCTGATGAACAACACTTCATCCATAGAAAACCAAGTTGATAGGTGAGCAGATGGACGAAACAGAGAGTCAAAGAGGACCCAACTCTGAACTCAAATATACAAAAGGACATTTACCTCCAAGGGGCAGGGTGTGATGGAAGACTTGTGGATGAGTATACCCTGACTGAGTTCACATGACAGGATTCCATTTAAAGGTGTGGAGTGTTGAAAAGTATCAAGTGTGGTAGGTACAAAGGAGAGGAATAATTTACTAAACTGATAAACTGAGAGTGGCTTCTGATTCTTCTTTCTCTTCTTCCTGTTCTCTCTGTCTTCTTCTATTTTATTCCTCCTTTCTTTCCTCTTTTTCCTCTTCCTTCTCCTGCTTTGCCTTCTTTAATGACACTTGCTCAGAATAGCTTCCACAAAGACAACCATCATGGGGTTCTAAGACTGGTTACAGGCAGAGAATTTAAGAGATCCTGAAAATAAGTATGGTTCAAAGGAGAATTTTCCCTCCAGTGCAGAGACAGGTGTCTCCATCTAACCGATACCTCCTCAGAAACACACGTCTGTGAACAGGCAGGAACACACACACACACACACACACACACACACAATGTCTAGATGTAATGAATCAGAAAGAGAATTTATCAGAAAATATATGAAACAGGGCCTGATCATACTATTCATCCTGTTCTCATCCCTGTCTACATGTTGCACAAGGGGAATTTAGGAGACATATGAGGCAAGTGACTGAATACAGGTTATGTAGACAGGGGATCTAAAACAAGCTGCTAATACCCACAGAAGACACACTGGTACACAGATCAGAACTGAAGGTTCGTGTGTGTGTGTGTGTGTGTGTGTGTGTGTGTGTGTGTGTGTGTGTGAGTGCAGCACTAGGTGGTAAATGGTTTAGTTTGTACCCACTGTAGGTTAGTTTTGTTCTTGTTGTTGTTGTTTTCCAAAGCTGAGGATCGAACCCAGGGCCTTGCACTTGTTATCTCTCATTTTACATGTCATGGAATATTTTCTTTCATCAGCTAGTAACAATTTAAATGGCAAATAAACTTCTATAAAAAAAAGACACATAAAACCACACTGTAGGAAAGAATTGGCCCCAGTCTGGATTCTAAACAGTCATGTAAAGCTATGTATAGTAGAGAAACCAGTACTGTAAAATGGATTCCATGTACATTTGACTTCTAAGTGTGTCTCTGATCTACCACCCACAGTGGACAGGTATTGAGTGTTTTACATTGTGAATCATCTATAGGAGTGAAAACCCTGACTTATCTCTCAGGTGGAAGTAAGTGTAGCTGATGGTTATTGCTTGATCTTCTTTATTTGTTTGCTATTTGGGTCAGTTGAAGTTGGTAAAGCTCTACCCCTTGAAGTACTGTTAAAAGATTTCTGTAAAGTATCCCTTCTTTCTTCCTTCTGTTCTATCCAGTAAATACAGAGCTAAAGCCCTTTGATACCGACACATACAGGAACAGACAGACTCAGATGACAACATTCAGGCAGGCACAAATTCAGACTCATTAAGCAGACAAATGGGAGATGATAGGAGATACAGGAAGAGAAAAGTATGGAATTCAAATTTGGAATTGTTCTTGGTAAGATGACTCCAAGGAATAGTATCTTAATGTGACACTGATGCATTTTGGGTACTCTGAGATTATTACTAACATGTTTAAATCCATGCACAATGGCAGTGTGACAATTTCCCCCAAGTGGCAAGGCGAGGGCAGATTGTCAGTAAAGTTGATGCTTGAGCACTTTCTTAGTTGGGGTTTCTATTCCTGCACAAAATATCATGACCAAGAAGCAAGTTGGGGAGGAAAGGGGTTATTCAGCTTATACTTCCACATTCTGGACAAGAACTCACACAGAGCAGGAACTTGGATGCAGGAGCTGATTCAGAGGCCATGGAGGGGTTCTGCTTTCTGCATTGCTTTCCTGGGCTTGCTCAGCTTGCTTTCTTACAGAACCCAGGACTACCAGTCCAGAGATGCCCCCACCCACAACGTGTCCTCCATGCTTGATCACTAATTGAGAAAATGCCTTACAGCTGGATCTCATGGAGGCATTTCCTCACCAGAGGCTCCTTTCTCTGTGATAACTCCATCTTGTGTCAAGTTAACACACAAAACCAGCCAGCACAGCACACATTATTAAAGCAGCTAGACTTCCTCATTTCTCTACAGTAAGCTATGCCAACTTTAGGGCTATTGCCTCTGATTGCTCCTCTATCAATTTTCATTGCTGTTATTTTAATTTCTGTCTGTTGGTTATTTTTAATGTTATCATATTTATTTTTAGCAAAAGAGATTCAGATCACAGGGAATCAAATTTGAAAGAAAAAATACTACTACAAAGTATCTAGTGATCTCAGAACTGGGAATGAATAAAACTGGGAAAGAATAAAAATATATATAATTTGATGTAGGGTGGCACTAAGATGGTCTGTGAATGAAGAGCCACCTCCGATGTTATGATGCAGGATTCTAATGTTTCTTACTATCCCTGAGTGTACTCTTTTTCCTGTTTTTGAATTATCCCTTTCTTTTGTTGAATATTGTCCATCAGCAGCACAGCACAAAACTTTCTCTGCGTCTGGGCTCATATAATGATAATAGTCAAATTTAAACTTCCTGTGCATTACTGGTCTTCTTATGGTTCATGATGTTTCAACATCTTTCCTTATCAAAGCCAATGACACATAGGATGTCAAATGTAAGTGAAATTTGCTGTTCTACATTTAACACAAAAATTATGCCTCATCTTAAACTATGAGAAAATGGAATAATAAATGCTAAATTGCAACTGTACTTCCTTTGACCAACAATTTATGACTAAGCAAAAGCTTAATTCCAGTACCTTTAAAATACAAAGTACAATTTTTAACTCTATTTTTCACATCTTCACCTTGCTTACAGTCATCTTTAAACTGGCTTATTCATTCTTTGGCAACTTAATACATGAGTACAATGATGACTAGTAGGATTTAAATCATATTAATTCCACTACCACCACCAATTACTTCCCAGCTCCTATCTTTCACCAAATCCCAACTTTATATATTCTTTATATAAAAATAACATGCTGAGTGAAATAATTGCTTCCTGCCCATATATAAGTATATTGAACTGTCCACCAGAGCAAGGGCAACCTACCATAGGCCACATAGATGAAGGAAGTTAACTTTCCCTATGCAACCAGCAAACAGGTGCCCATGGCTCCTCAGCCAGTGGTAGATACCCATGGTAGGTTACTTAGGGTCCTGTAAATGGCTCCATACACTCATGCCTGTATGAAAAGTGCTAGTAAGATTCAGTGGATGATGACCATTCATCTTTAAAGATTCCCTACAATATATCTTCCAGCACTCATATTCCAGTGCAAATTTATCATTTCCCTATTTTTTCTTCTCTTAAGATAAATATATAGATGGGTTATGTATATCTATGATGAGTATAATTAATGATAATTTATAGAGTCACTCCAAAAGTATCAAGCTTTATAATAAAAGACTTTTAAATGGCATTTCTGACACTAAACTATTTGAGGATTAGATGGGTACAGATTTGGCTTCTAAAAGTCATGTTTGACAATGCAGTAAAATATTTAAGAGGATAAGTCTTAGGTGCCAGTGTGTGTGATCTGGCTTCTGCCCAAAACAACATCCACAGTGCCTGCCTCTATTCTTAGAATGATTAATGGTGAGTAAATGCTCTGTTCATGTATAATTTATTCATTTATCATTCTATGGGAAGCTCACATGTATTACTCAAGGAAAAAAACAAGCAATAATAGAGAATTTAACATTATCTGGAGTTCGTATTTTAGTACTTGTTAAAAGGTAAATTAAGATACTTACATAATACAATTACATTCTAAATGTATACTACTGAAGTCAAAAAGGTACCACATTGCTGAAGAAAGTAAAGCATTTCTCACTAAAATACGTTTGCTTATTATGCTTTATACACTCTAAAAAACCTTGCTATAGCACACAGGAATAGGCATAAGATACATATTTAGCATAAAAAGAAACCCATGAATCTCAAATACTGTTCTAATATTTTTTTGTGTGTTCCACGTCAACCCTGTAAAAAATGTAATGCTGATCTCTCTCCTCTTTCTCATCTTCTGCTTTCTGTCTCCACAATCTCATAGCATAAAGTACTGCCTTCTTGGGCAGCATTTCTCTTCTAACTTCCAAGGCAATCCAAAAATGTAGATATCACTTGCATCAAAACACTTGAGCATTTTCATATCACGGACACATTTTTCCTAAAGAACTTATGTAAATTTAGCTTGTTTTATCCTTAAGTAACTAGTGTTATCAACTTCTCAGAATGATAGACCTGTGGAATGTGGAGGCCTAAATATCACACACTGTCAGTCAGAACCAGTTCCTCATATGAATATTTCAGCAAGTTTTACTTCTCTCACAGTGAGATGTCATGTGTATACTATATATATGGAGGCATATCACATATAGTACAAGGTCAGCACTCCTGGCTCCTAGTGTTTGATGGTTCCTCTATCTTTCATTTGAAGATATTCAAAGGTCCCAGGAGTTTCTCAAAGGTAAGGTATGTGTGTGTAGAGCATATATAACTTTACTCCAATGTTCTATACAGATACTATATGAGCCTTTCATAGAATCCCCTTAAGCATTTCAAGGCACTGTTATGTGCAGCTGCTAACAGCTCCTTTGTTCCTGGCATAACATGTACCTGGGAACTGCTCTGTACTTAAAGCCCAGCTTCTTATACAAATGGCAGTAATTCACAGGGACATGCCAAATAGTGGTAAACATGCCTTAATAGAATCTTGTTTTATGAGATTAGGATTGGGAAAGAGAAAATTGATATAACTCTAAAAAAATTCATGAGGTCACTGATAATTGTCACAGAGATACAAGCAGCCCCACAGGAGGAACAATAATATTAACCAACCAGACCCCTGCCCAGAGCTCCCAGGGACTAAACTACTAACCAAAGAGTACACATGGACCAACCCATGGCTCCAGCTGCATATGTAGCAGAGGATGGCCTTGTCTGACATCTATGGAAGGAGAGGCCCTTGGTCCTATGAAGACTCGATGCCCCAGTGTAGGGGAATGCCAGGATGGGGAAGTGGGAGTGGGTAGGTAGGTAGAGGAACAATCTCATCGAAGCAGGGGGTGGGGAGATAGGATGAGGGTTTTCAGAGAGGAAACCAGGAAAAGGGGATAACCTTTGATATGTAAAAAAAAGAAAATATCTAATAAAATTTTTAAAAGAATTGTGTAGATTTACTTTTCTGGTAAAGGAATGCATTTGGCATCAGATTTAAAGTTTAAAGCACTGATTTATATTTGTCATAGTCAACTGATATTCCCTAAAAGGTGTCAATTTTGCATATGTTACGTTCATGAACTGAACTACTTCTTTCAGCCCCTTGATGATGACCTTGTATATGTGTGCAACATATGCTACTATTGTGAAAAGCTTTTCACTTGCAAAAGTGCATGGTAGAGATTTTTCTAATGTTCCTAGACCACATATTTCAAAAGATATTACATGGGATTCCTCAGATGGTGTAAGCCTGAAATAAGTAAATTTGGGGAGTGCACGTATTATGGGTTGATAATCTTATAATCTTGTAGTCTTAAAATCATGGCTTAAGTAAATCTGAAAATATGGAACCACTTTTTCCTTAAATAGTTGAGAATAGTTTTAAATATATTTAGCATTAAGATAACTCAGTGCACAATCCCTGTGATATTATTTGTGGTCCAAGGTTTTAAATGCAAACCTCAGGTATTAATAAAGAATCTCCCTAATATATACTTGTAGCATATTTACAAGTAGCTTTCTTTCTGGTAATCTAAAAATTATAAATTATGTTTTCCAGAAGCACACATTGGAATTAAATAAAGTTGGATTTGAAAGGAATATATATTGAGAGTCTCAGGGGATTAAGATCATATAATGACAAGAATGTTTTCTGGTTTTTATAATATACAGTAATTTTTATAAATATAAGTTATATGATATTTATGGCATAAAGGTATAGGACAGTTAAAACATTATGCATGGATATAAGTGTTCTTCAATATTAGGTCTCATAAAAACATACAGTTTGGGATGGAGAGATGGCCTAGTGGGTAGGAGTGCTATAGCACAAGCATGAAGACCTGAGTCTAAATCCCTAAAGCTACTAGAAACCTAGACATGGCTACACAAGTTTGTAGCACGGCACAGCAGGAGGCAAAGAACAAGGAAAGACACTGGGGCTTGCAAACACCAGTGTAGCTTAGGGTCAGTGAAATATCCTATGATAAGGGAGTAAGGCAGAAGGAATGACACAGGAAAACACTGGGCTTCCTCCTCTGGCCTCTGTACACAAGGGTTACTGGAACCTACCACCATGCATATACATGCACACTCACAACACATATGCTCTACAATATAGCACAGAGGAAGAGAGAAAAGGAGAGAGATAGAGAGAAAGAGAGAGAGAGAGAGAGAGAGAGAGAGAGAGAGAGAGAGAGAGAGAGAGAGAGAGAGAGAGAGAGAGAGAGAGGAGGAGAAAAAGAGAATGTAGTAGCAGCTTGATCACTAATCTCTGCTGTATGTGTTTAAAAGAATTGAATGGTTACAGCTTTTCTAATGCTGCAAAATTCAACTAAACAATAAAATGGAAGCTTCATGGCTTCATTAAATTTGTAAGAAAACACATCTAACAATTCATAAAATGATACACTTTAATTGGAATCAGACAACTCTGAAAGTCTAAAAAGCCATGAAAAATACTTGTAACCTGTGCTTAGCTTAATTCATATACACACTCCATCCACTTTGTCACAAATATTAACATATTATCAAAAGCAGAAAAAATAAAAGAAAAAAATAAACCGATTTAAAGTTTTCATCAAGTCACACCAAAATTTAACGTCTGGATTGTATGCAGAATATGCTTAAAGTAGAATAAAATTATGCAAGTCATATTGTGCTGATTTTCAGGTACTAACCAAATATCTCATTATTGGCTGTGGTTTAAATAAGGGTATTTTCCTGTGAATTGATACAATTAGACTTCTAAAATATTTTTAAAATTTATCTTGAATTATTGCATAAAATATTAATAAATGAAAAGTTCCACGTAGGATGCTTTAAAAATATTTTATAGAGTTTAATGTCATTGAACATACGCACATGGTTGTAAATTTAGACACATATTTATATACACATTTGTGGAATGGGCAATGGTATACCTGTGTGGGTTCAATGACAGCTTTTTGCTGTGTCTTCTCATCATTCCATTCTAAAATTCAAACTAAAGGCTCAGTAGCAAATGTCTCCACCTTCTGATTCATCTCATGAATCTTTTCAATTATTTTAATTTAAAGTATTACCAAAAAGGAAATATTTCAAATGAGGCAGTAAGGTAAGAAATTTTCAGAAGGCTGCAGCTTTGGTTCAGTGGTCAACAGTACGTGTTAGTCTTGCAGAAGATTCAGTTCCCAATACCCACATAGTTTCCACACTCAGATACAGGGCACCTGAAGCCATCTTCTCACTGCCACAGACTTCATGCATGAACAGGGTGACCAGAAATAAATGTATATTTATTATCATATAAGAAGGCAAAACTCTCATACATAGAAAGTAAAATGAATAAATCTGACAAAATTTAATGAATAATTTATGGCATTTTAAAAAATGGTTTTATTTAGTACAGGAAAGAATAGATTAAGAATTCATGGAGAATTATCTTCCTCAGGAATAAGACTCCTCTTATTAACCAGTACCAAGTAGTTAACCCTGAAGTTATACACATACAAGCAAATCTAAACATAGCCAGAAGGTTATAGATATATATTTAAGCATATAAATGTGACAATAACAATCAAAGTAAAATAATCTATGAGTTAGAGAGAGGGAGTCAGGGGGATTTGGGCCCTACCTAAGACAGTATTTATATTTGGTGGACAGGTGATTATGTAACCATGTACTCAAAACTCCACACAGGGTTCTAGAGAGATGGCTTAGCAGTTAAGAGTACCTTTTGCATCATCTGGTTGAGTGGATCACAGCCATCTGAATCTTTAGTTCCAAGAGATCCAATGTCCCCTTCTGGCATCTGCTGGCATTTGTACTCATAGCAATGCACACACATATGCATAGCCTCTGCTAACACATATTCATGAGTGCACACACACACACACACACACACACACACACACACACACACACTATATGCCTGGTTCTTTATACCAAGATACGATACTTTCATTTTCAGATCTTGAACAGTTTTATTGATTTCCTTCACCTGATTGATTGTATTCTCCTGTATTTCTTTATAATTATTTGTTTCTTCTTAAAAGCCCTCTGTGTATTAGGCTGTATTTCCCTGTATTTATTTAAGAGATTTATTTGTTTCCTCTTTAAAGGCCTCTATTACCTTCATGAGATGTGGTTTAATGTGATTGTCTTGTTCTTCAGATATGTTAGGCTATTCACGGATTGCCATAGTAAGAAAGCCGACGTCTGATGGATGCATATTGTCCTGACTTTTGTTGATGTGTTCTTGCACTGGCCATTAGCCATATAGTTGTCTCTAGTGTTGGCTGGCCTCGTAATTCTGATAGTATCAGGCTTCTGGCACCGCAAGCAGAGCTGGTAGCTCTTAATGACAGCAGGCCTCCAGGGAGAAAAGGAGGATTGTAGTACAGGGAGTGCAGTGCTAATTTCATACCAGCAACTTAATAGCAGATCTGAAAACTCTAGAGCAAAATGAAGCCAACAACCAAGAGGGGGAGCAGCAGGAAACAATCAAACTGAGGGCTGAAATCAATCAATTAGAAAGACAGAGAACAATTCAAAGAATCAACAAAACAAATCCTTAGCCAAACTAACTAAAAAGAGCTATGTGGTGCCTGAGGCCCCATATTTCAAGATGCCCTCCACTGAGATACCTTCTCTCCACAGAACTGTGCGATTCATGGGCTTCTGAGTCCCATGATACCATTCCACCAGAGCAGAAACACTTACAGAGACGGTGTCTAATATAACAAAATCAGAAATGAAAAGGGAGACATAACAACAGACACTGAGGAAATTAAAAAATCATTATGTCTTACTTCAAAATGTTGTAATCCACAAAATTGGAAAATATAAATGAA
Organism: Mus musculus; assembly: GCF_000001635.26. NCBI lineage: Eukaryota > Metazoa > Chordata > Mammalia > Rodentia > Muridae > Mus > Mus musculus. The sequence continues at coordinate 86,897,755 of NC_000084.6, forward strand.
ATGAATGATTTTTTAGAAATATATGATTTAATAAAATTAAAACAATTTTAAGTAATCACCTAACCCTCACATCACTAGAAACAGTTATTACAAATCTCCCACCTACCCCCACCCGACCCCCCCAAAAAAGCTCAGGGCCAGATGATTTTAGTACAGAATTCTACCAGACTTTAAAATAATAATTAATAACAATACTCTTTAAAGTATTACACAAAATAGAAACAGAAGGAACACCACCAAGTTCATTCTATGATGCCACAGCCACCTTGATACATAAATCACACAAAGATTAAACAAAGAAATAGAATTTTAGAACCAATCTCCCTGATGAACGTTGATGCAAAAACACTCAATAAAATACTCACAAACCAATTCTAAGAACACATTAAAAAAAAATGTCCACCATGATCAAGTAGGCTTCATGCAGGGGTGCAGCATTGGTTCAATCTGTGGAAATCCATCATTGCAGTCCACCATAAAAACAAATTGCAAGAAACAAAACAAAACACAAGATCATGTCATCAGATGCTGATAAAGCCTTTGTCAAAAAATCCAACACCCTTTCATGTTAAAAATATTGGAGATGTCAGGGATACAAGGCATACACGAAAACACAGTAAAGACAATATACAGCAAGCCAACAGCCAACATCAATTTAAATGGAGAGAAAATTTAAGCAGTTCCACTAAAATCAGGGACAAGGCAAGACTGTCTACTTTCTCCATATCTCTCTAATAAAGTACTTGAAGTTCTATCCAGAGCAATACAACTAAAGGAGATCAAGGGGATCCCAATTGGAAAGGAAAAAGTAAAAGTGTCTTCCTTTGCAGGTGATATGATAGAATACATAAGAGAACCGAAAATCTACAAGAAAACAAAAAACAAAGCAAGCAAACAAACAAACAAACAAAAACTCCTATAGCTGATAAATGCCTACAGCAAAGAGGCTAGACATCAAATTACCTCAAAAAAAAAAAAAAATCAGTGGTCCTCCTTTATACAAAAGATAAAAATGGGTTGAGAAATAAAACAAGGAATCTACCAAGTCTTACCAAAATACAGAGAGGATTATAGATTAGTTGAGACCCATTATGCAAATTTCATGCTATAAATGTAACTGTGAGGGCTCTTCTCATATGATATAAAAGAAATCAAAGGACATAATACCAAAACAATAGAGGGCATATGTAGTACTTGGAATAAAATTATAAACATTCATGACATTGAATTTAGGCATGAGAAGATACTCAGGAGATATATCAAACAAATACTCTCAAAGTTCTATGAAGGCAATTTTAAAAGGCAATGCTCTTTAAAAACATCATTACCTTGTTGTCTCTTTTGGCAATTATGTCTTTTGCTAGTCATTACTACTCTTGTGGAAAGAACATAAATTACTTATACAAGTCAGACAATAAATTTAATTTATGTCAATGCAATATTTAACAAATAATTTCCTCTATTATAGAAAAGCAACTTAACATAGAAAATATGCTTTGCCATTTAAAAATCAGATTATAATAGAAGATACTCCTCTGCATTCTCCTACTTACAATGTATCATAAAGAAATTATAAAGCAATGAATTTAAAATGGGTCAGATGAAAGCCATTTAAACTGTGATATATATAATCAATTCTAGTCAGTTAGTGCTACAGGCTTATTGAGACAAATCCTTTATCAAGATATAAAGCACTAATAAGAACAGAATGTTCACTTACTGTGGGTAATGCCTGGAAGACGATGTAATTTTACTTTATTATGTTGTTATCATCAACATTATTTCCTGTGCCCACTGGGCACACACAACTACTGGGGTGGAAAGCAGGGTGAGTGGATTGCTCTGAATAAGGACAACTTCCAATTTTTTTTTTAAACACGATGAAGACTGTTTCCTTGAACAACAATGCAAGTGTATCCACAAAAAAATAGTATTCTAGCCAGAGCAATTCGACAACAAAAGGAGATCAAGGGGATACAAATTGGAAAAGAGGAAGTCAAAATATCACTTTTTGCAGATGATATGATAGTATATATAAGTGACCCTAAAAATTCCAACAGAGAACTCCTAAACCTGATAAACAGCTTCGGTGAAGTAGCTGGATATAAAATTAACTCAAACAAGTCAATGGCCTTTCTCTACACAAAGAATAAACAGGCTGAGAAAGAAATTAGGGAAACAACACCCTTCTCAATAGCCACAAATAATATAAAATATCTCGGCGTGACTCTAACGAAGGAAGTGAAAGATCTGTATGATAAAAACTTCAAGTCCCTGAAGAAAGAAATTAAAGAAGATCTCAGAAGATGGAAAGATCTCCCATGCTCATGGATTGGCAGGACCAACATTGTAAAAATGGCTATCTTGCCAAAAGCAATCTACAGATTCAATGCAATCCCCATTAAAATTCCAACTCAATTCTTCAACGAATTAGAAGGAGCAATTTGCAAATTCATCTGGAATAACAAAAAACCGAGGATAGCAAAAACTCTTCTCAAGGATAAAAGAACCTCTGGTGGAATCACCATGCCTGACCTAAAGCTTTACTACAGAGCAATTGTGATAAAAACTGCATGGTACTGGTATAGAGACAGACAAGTGGACCAATGGAATAGAATTGAAGACCCAGAAATGAACCCACACACCTATGGTCACTTGATCTTCGACAAGGGAGCCAAAACCATCCAGTGGAAGAAAGACAGCATTTTCAACAATTGGTGCTGGCACAACTGGTTGTTATCATGTAGAAGAATGCGAATCGATCCATACTTATCTCCTTGTACTAAGGTCAAATCTAAGTGGATCAAGGAACTTCACATAAAACCAGAGACACTGAAACTTATAGAGGAGAAAGTGGGGAAAAGCCTTGAAGATATGGGCACAGGGGAAAAATTCCTGAACAGAACAGCAATGGCTTGTGCTGTAAGATCGAGAATTGACAAATGGGACCTAATGAAACTCCAAAGTTTCTGCAAGGCAAAAGACACTGTCTATAAGACAAAAAGACCACCAACAGACTGGGAAAGGATCTTTACCTATCCTAAATCAGATAGGGGACTAATATCCAACATATATAAAGAACTCAAGAAGGTGGACCTCAGAAAATCAAATAACCCCCTTAAAAAATGGGGCTCAGAACTGAACAAAGAATTCTCACCTGAGGAATACCGAATGGCAGAGAAGCACCTGAAAAAATGTTCAACATCCTTAATCATCAGGGAAATGCAAATCAAAACAACCCTGAGATTCCACCTCACACCAGTGAGAATGGCTAAGATCAAAAATTCAGGTGACAGCAGATGCTGGCGAGGATGTGGAGAAAGAGGAACACTCCTCCATTGTTGGTGGGATTGCAGGCTTGTACAACCACTCTGGAAATCAGTCTGGCGGTTCCTCAGAAAATTGGACATAGTACTACCGGAGGATCCAGCAATACCTCTCCTGGGCATATATCCAGAAGAAGCCCCAACTGGTAAGAAGGACACATGCTCCACTATGTTCATAGCAGCCTTATTTATAATAGCCAGAAACTGGAAAGAACCCAGATGCCCCTCAACAGAGGAATGGATACAGAAAATGTGGTACATCTACACAATGGAGTACTACTCAGCTATTAAAAAGAATGAATTTATGAAATTCCTAGCCAAATGGATGGACCTGGAGAGCATCATCCTGAGTGAGGTAACACAATCACAAAGGAACTCACACAATATGTACTCACTGATAAGTGGATACTAGCCCAAAACCTAGGATACCCACGATATAAGATACAATTTCCTAAACACATGAAACTCAAGAAAAATGAAGACTGAAGTGTGGACACTATGCCCCTCCTTAGAAGTGGGAACAAAACACCCATGGAAGGAGTTACAGAAACAAAGTATGGAGCTGAGATGAAAGGATGGACCATGTAGAGACTGCCATATCCAGGGATCCACCCCATAATCAGCTTCCAAATGCTGACACCATTGCATACACTAGCAAGATTTTACTGAAAGGACCCAGATGTAGCTGTCTCTTGTGAGACTATGCCGGGGCCTAGCAAACACAGAAGTGGATGCTCACAGTCAGCTAATGGATGGATCACAGGGCTCCCAATGGAGGAGCTAGAGAAAGTACCCAAGGAGCTAAAGGGATCTTCAACCCTATAGGTGGAACAACATTATGAACTAACCAGTACCCCTGAGCTCTTGACTCTAGCTGCATATGTATCAAAAGATGGCCTAGTCGGCCATCACTGGAAAGAGAGGCCCATTGGACACGCAGACTTTGTGTGCCCCGGTACAGGGGAACGCCAGGGCCAAAGGGGGGGAGTGGGTGGGTAGGGGAGTGGGGGTGGGTGGGTAAGGGGGACTTTTGGTATAGCATTGGAAATGTAAATGAGCTAAATACCTAATAAAAAATGGAAAAAAAAAAAAAAAAAAAAAAAAGAGTGTCGACTGCTCTTCCTAAGGTCTTGAGTTCAAATCCCAGCAACCACATGGTGGCTCACAACCATCTGTGACGAAATCTGATGCCCTCTTCTGGAGTGTCTGAAGACAGCTACAGTGTACTTACATATAATAAATAAATAAATATTAAAAAAAAAAAGAGCTGCCTTGTCATGGTCTCTTCACAGCAACAGAACAGTCACTCAGTATACATTCTATCCTCTGAAATTTCCACTCTATAATTTATATACAATATATATGTATATATACGTTGCAAAAGACACAAACAAAAGGATTCAACACTATAGTCTGTACTATTTCCAAAAGCCAAATCACATTGGCAAAAAAAAAAAAAAAAAAAAAAAAATAGTATTCTATGTCTCCTTGAAATTTTTTCAACACAGTATAACTCAATAGCTTTTTTTATAACTATTTTTAAAATTTATTAACGTGTTCAAATTACATTTCTTTTCTTTCCTTTTTTTTTTTTTAACTCCAGATTTTATTCCCCACCCCCTCCCCCCGGTCCAAACTCTGACTCTTCCACATTCCATACCTACTCCCTACTTCCCTGCTTTCAAACAGGTTTCTGATTGGATTGTGTATCTTTTTCTTTTTTCAGACATGAAGAGCAAAGTCCACCAATTCTGACACAGTTCCTTATATCTGCCTTAACACTCCATGGGATGAAGTGTTATTGAATATTATTTAGAAATGCATAATATGTTACAATTTGACAAATTACTTAGGTTGTAAAAATTCTGACCTATTTTTACCATAGTAAATCAAAATACACAAAGAAGCTTGGTGAAGCTACATGTTAATGAAAAGTCATGGTTTATGTATCTCCAGGTACTTCTCAACTTAGGATACACTTGAATTTCAATGCTACCAGGATTAAAAATAACTCAATTAAAAAGTACTGTTGATATATGTGTTCTACCACCTCACATCATAGCCTAGTCTAACTTTGATCTGTTCAGGTCATCTTAGACAAAACCAATATTGTAGCAAAATGTTCAATATTCTACTTAATATACTGCATACCACATTTAACTTAAAGGAGATGGTTATGTGGCTATTGGAGTTGTAGGTAAGCATTCTGCAGATTTGATAGATGTGAAAGCATATCCAGGAAACGCAAATCTAGGAAACACTATCCACAAAGCTTTCTATGGTGTATAATGTAATAAAATGGCTGTGTGGGCATATGGCCAACTTAGGATGCTCTCAGTTTGAGCATGAGGCCACACATTCCTAATCTTGGCAAAGATCAATACTCATAGTTTATTTCTTGAAAATATTAATGACTTTCACACCTTCATAATTTCAACACTTGTAAGTCAGGCTATTGCAAGTCATAAATAGAAAGGTGAGGCTTTACTTCTTCCAGAGCTCAGGATTTTTCTTCATAATTTGTTAAAGACTGATCAAGGTTTATAGGAGATAAATACACTTGATCCATCTAGAGAAGATAAAAAATGATGGTCATAAGAATATATTTTTTCTGATATTCATGGATATATAGGGTTCAAATTGAAGCACTTTACCTGTGAAATTTTATTGTTAGCTTCAATGCAAAGTTTTTTATTCAAAAACTGTGAAACATATTGTATCATTTTGCAATGCTTAAATGATACAAACCTTGGGATTTATTAGGAAAACAAATGAACAAAAATTTCTATAATTTAAAGTAATAGTCCAAAAAGAGACAAAAATTAACTAAAGTATACTTAATGAATAAATATTATATCGCTTGATGTTTCAATATGTGTACTTCAAGGCAAAGAATAAGTAGAGGAGAGTAAGAAGTATAAGAAACTGCAGGCAATTAATCTGGAGGCCATTGTCTTATCCAGATTTCCAGAAAAAAAAAGAAAGAACTGATTAAAGATTTGAAGGAAATAGAATGTCCAGCATTAGGTGTTCCACGTAAAGGAGGCCACCTCTGTATCCCCTTTAAAATATATAGAGACAATTTGTAAAACACATGAAACTGAAGAAGAATGAAGACCAAAGTGTGGACACTTTGCCCCTTCTTAGAATTGGAAATAATCACCCATGGAAGGAGTTACAGAGACAAAGTTTGGAGCTGAGACAAAGAATGGACCATCTAGAGACTGCCATATCCAGTAATCTATCCCATAATTATCCTCCAAATGATGACACCATTGCATACACTAGCAAGATTTTGCTTAAAGGACCCTGATATAGCTGTCTCTTGTGAGACTAGGCCAGGGCCTAGCAAACACAGAAGTGGATGCTCACAGTCAACTATTGGATGGATCACAGGGCCCCCAATGGAGGAGCTAGAGAAAGTATCCAAGGAGCTAAAGAGATCTGCAACCCTGTAGGTGCAACAACATTATGAACTAACCAGTATCCCGGAGCTCTTGACTCTAGCTGCATATGTTTCAAAAGATGGCCTAGTAGGCCATCACTGGAAAGAGAGGCCCATTGGACACGCAAATTTTATATGCCCCAGTACAGGGGAACGCCAGGGCTAAAGAGTGGGAATGGGTGGGTAGGGGAGTGGGGGGAGGGTATGGGAGACTTTTGGGATAGCATTGGAAATGTAATTGAGGAAAATATGTAATATATATATATATATAATATGTGAACTTGATAGGTTGCTTACTGGTTAAATCATTTCTTGTATATGTGTAAATAATTGAGTTCAAACACTGAGAACCCAGGTAAATGTCAGGCATTTCCTTGTGTCCCTATAATTCCATTCATCCTGCACAGAGATGAGTGGTAGAGACAGGAGAATCCACAGAGGCTCCCTAGGGTGCCTACCCAACACCAAACTACAAAGATGCCTTGACTTAAACATGGTGAAAAGAAGACCCAATACCCAAAGGGCTGTTTTTTGAACCCCAAGTATATTCATGTGGACATACCTGTAACCATATATACATTCTGGGTGGACAAAAGGCAAGAATATGGTTTGGGTAGAATCAGATGATCCCATCAGGTGTTGCATAACAGAGTCAATGACAGGGACTTCTCTGAACTAAAACAGTGAGGATTTAGAGAAAAAAATGCCATTTTCTTTGCTTCAAAAGACTCACTTGGTAAAACTACCATATACATACACATATACATCACATACATATAGCTATAGGTATACATAGACACAGACACACAGACACACACACACACACACACACACACACACACACACACACACACTTGGGCAAATAACCAGAACCAATCAATATACCATAGAGGGCTTGGCTATTTAAAATAGCAAAAGCATGGGGCTCTCAGGTGACACTGAGCTGGGGGATGAAGTGTAATGTTTTAGGTAAAAAGAGGTCATTTTAAAAGTTAGACAATAAACACAAAAGTCATAGTGCAATTTATAGGCATCATTTAAAAACTCACATACATTCATGACTGTGATCTTCTAAAGTAAAACATCCATATTGTGTTTGTGCTTTTCTTCAGCTATATATGATTACAATTAACAATGGAATTTAAAAGAAGAATTAGTTTATTTCTAGGTGAGAAAAATGAAATAAATGCAAAAAAAGTGCATAAACTTTGGTTGACATTGAAGCTAGACTCTCCACCCTAAAGGACAACACAGGAATTAGAAAATTACACAATTCATTGGTTTACACCTGGGTATGGGTAATAACTGGTTTGATAATAACAAGAACCTGGGTGAAACTAGCTGCAATGAGGAAGATTTGCTGATTAATCACAGATACTATGAAGCTTGAAATGTTAAATTGCTTGATAGTTTCTACAATAATGGAATATAAGTAAGAGAGAGACAAAGTTTGTTGGTGATAAGTACACAGAGTTGAGAAGCCAGTATATATACTAAAGATATTTATACAGATTGAAATGAGTAGAAATAAATTGTTCTCTATGATTGAAAATAATTTTTGAAGCTGTACTTTTTTATTAACTTAATTTATTTTACACTCTATATTGCATTCCATGCCCCCTTCCCTGACCAACCCTCTGACTACTCCACATCCCACACCTCCTCCCCATCCCTCCTATCTCCATGTTAATGCCCCCAACCCCACCTTGGGGGCATAAACTCCTTGGGGCCTCTAGTCTCTAGAGGGTTAGGTGCATCATCTCTGAATGAAAACAGACCCGGAAGTACTCTAGTGTATGTGTGTTGGAGGCCTCATATCAGCTGGTGTTTGCTGCCTTTTTGGTGGTCCAGTGTTTGAGAGATCTCAGAGGTACAGAGTAATTGAGAGTGCTGGTCCTCCTACATGATCACCTTTCTCCTCATCTTCTTTCAGCCTTCCCCTATTCAATAACAGGGGTCAGCAAGATGCAGTCCACAGAATTCAAAATGTTCAACATGCTGAAGTGCCCAAGTGAGGACAGCTCAGTCCCACCTGGGAGAGAGAAGAAAGCAATCACAAGTGGAGAGGGAGGGAGGGACCTGGGAGGCAATGTGGATGGGGTGGGGAGAATGGAGGGAGAGGAGAGGGAAACCTGATCTGGTATTGGGTGAGAAAAAAGGACTGAGGTCCAGTAGAAAGAATGAAAATAGGCAACCTCAGAAAATAGGAGGTTGGGGGGGGGGGGGGTGACTGGAAACCCTCCAGAGTTCACCAGAGACCTAGGAGAATTACAGGGATGGAAATGGAGAGGAGCCTGTGGAAAAAAAAAATGTCCAGTAACAGACCCAAAGTGGGATCCAGCTCAAGGGGAGGTCCCAAGGCCTGACACAATTACTGAAGCTATGGAACACTCACAAAAAGGAACCTATCATGACCGCCCTCTGAAAGACCCAATGAGCAGTCAAAAGAGTCAGATGCAGATATTTACACCCAACCAATGAACAGAAAATAAAATTTTTGTACAATATTTTCTGATCATGGCTTCCACCCTCTCAAACATTCTTCCACGTACCTACCTGTTCATCCTATTCCTCCCTTCTTTGTTTTTGCGTCTTTGTTTGCTTGGGTCTTTTGTTGGCTGGTTGGTTTGTCAGGCTTTACATTTTCCTACGGTTTAAACAAGAAAATGTTACAAAGTATAATATAATAAGATAAAACAAAAAAAATCACGTTGAATTTGAAAATCTTTGAAAAAAAATAAGGGTAAAATTGTTGAGAAATGCAAGTGATTAGAGAGTAAATAGAAGGTAGCAAAATGCAAGAAACTGCCCTAATAAAAACAAAAATGATTAATAATAATAATAGTAATAATAATAATAAATACTTTGGGTAATCAATGAATGTTGTGAAAGTTTTTATGAGATGCTAGGAAATTTCTCCATCTTCTCTTGACCGGGAGAGATAGATATTTAAAAAAAAAAATCATCACGAGTTGCTCCAGTAAACGCATCCTCAGAGTAGAGCCAGGCCACCCCTTAAGAGAAGAAAGCACTCAGAGAGGTAGATAAGTCATGTTTTACTGTCAGCACTTTCAAATCTCTGTTGATAGCCACATTTCAGAACTGAAGGAAGGAACAGAATACAGCTCTGCAATGTCTCATAGGTCCTGGTATCTTTAAGTGTTTTGATAACTGCCTGACATAAGCTATTATTTATTTATCACTTATTTAGGACTTAGGTTGAGTTCAATGTTTTATGAAATTAATCAGTTTATTTTAATGACTTCTGAAAAATTACTGAACTGGAAAAAGTACAGTCCTAATGAATAGGCAGTAGAAAGATGTTTAATCAGTTAAATGCAATAGTTGCTCTTTCAGAGGATTGGGGTTCAACTATTAGTATCTACATAGCAGCTAGCAAATGCCTATAACTCGAGTTCCAGCAGATCTTATGCCCACTTTGGCATTTGTAGATACTGGCAACCACATGATGCACATACTACAGGCAGGAAAACATTTATACATATAAGTCCAGAAACAAAGTGTTTATATGAGAATTGTGTATTGAAAAATCAGAAGTACTTTAATATTTCTTGCTCAAAATATGATGTAATAACTAACATCACTCTAAATGAAATCTTCTGTATTAACTGAAAGTCAGCAATAAATAATAAAAGAAAGATAGTAAATATACACATGGAATCTTAAATAATTATAAATAAATAACTTATGAGTCTAGCTTATTGCATGCCTAGTTACCAAAACTTTTTTCTTATTTTTTTGTGAAACAGGAAGCTATAGCTCACATGATAATTGAACAAAATATTTCTTCCTTAGTATTTTTAGCTACATCAAAATTATGTGACATAAATTGCCCAGGTATTACATTGGAAATAGAATGTGGAGAAAGTTGTCATATGAAGACATCAGTCATGGCAAAATGAAGGAGAAAGAACATGTATTGGGTAAAAGACAAGAGAAAAATTAATGTAAAATCCAAATGTCCAACTTAGAATCCATTACTCAGCCAAAGGATAAGGACTTCTGTCCCATTTGAAGTGACCATGGCATCAGAGACATGTTGTAGGGAGATTGAGGAAACATTATTCTGATTTGTGCCTTATAGAGCTTGGACCTGGAGGCACTGTGATCAACTAACAACATTATTAATTTTTTGTTTTGTTGTATGATTCAGATATTTCTATTTGGCCAACAAGTGAGAGTCATTTGATAGTGTAATAGAACACAGAAGTTGAAGAGATAGCTATTCATCATCACAGGGTCTTGGGGTGTGTTCCAATCTGCTTGCTGTTGTTAGATGTACTCCCTACATAGGGATCATGATGGACAAAGTAACCAGATGCTAATACTTGTAGTGTTCAATGGCCGGGAGTGGAAATGTAATATTTAACCAGAACTAGACAAATCATAACAAGAAATTTCTTAAATTTCTCATGTGTTAGGAACAAACCAAAGGCTTTTCTAGAACCATGGAAAGCACTTAGCATTCTTAGGTTGAGAGATTAAAAGGCTCTGATAATGAGCAATCAGGTGACTCAGAAAAAAAGCATCAGTTCAATTAACAGACTTGGAAAACCTTCCTGCCCTGGTGATGTGAGTGTACAAAAATAAAGTAGTGAGACATAGGAAGAAGAGAGGATACAAACAAATGAAACCCAGTCTCACAGGCTCCCAAGGCATCTAAAGCAGAAGAGGCATGCAAAGGGCTTACCTCAAAGAAAGAATGTTATATAGAAAGGACTAAGTTGAACAATGACAGATTAGATATTCTAAATACCCTGATTAACTAATGGTGAAAATCCTAATTATATCTGTAGTAGCCAAACTTCTTGTCGAAATGAAGTATCTGAATACTATAAAGATTTGTTTATGTGCAATAGAATATTGACTTGTCAGGTAGTTAGGAAGTCTAACATAGTCCCATGTCTGTCCTTTTGCCAGTGTGTTATAAATACATGGGTGCAGAATTGTAGTTTCTCAAGAAAAATCTAGAATGGGTAGGCTAGGCACTATAGCCACTCCATGATTTAAGTGGCATCATGAATTCACCGATCAGTTTGGATCCTGGTTGAACTGCAAGAGCCAAAGAACATGCATTTTCATATTAAGTGATATAAATCAATGACTGTTGCATGCCATCCAGTGGCTCGCTAGGAACGGGTTATGGCTGAAGAGGCAGACTCGAGCTGAAAGAAAGGGAACTAGATGGACAAGAGAAAGAACGGAGCTAAGACAACAAGGTTCTGATCAAAGCTCAATTTTACTATTTGGAGTACTGGGTTATGAAGAAGGGGAGAGGGGCCCATTCCTGCCAAATCATCCTTGGAGTCCAGTTGCAGGTGACCACGTGTAGCAGTGGGAGTGGCAGACCAATAGGGTGTCAGGCTCCACCCCTGATGCTCTCCTACCACAACAGTCAAACCTGATCAGCCAGATTTCAGGCTGGGGGGGGCGGGGAGGGAGGTTACAGATGACATAAGGGTTTGACTCAAAGTCATAGTTAGTTGATATACAGTAATTGTTATGATTTAACATGCTAAAGTTCTATTGTCCTCAAATAGTTATCCTCCAAAATAAAGTTCTCACCAAGAGGTAAGAATCACTAAAAAGAAGAATCATGTCTTCTGATTTTTTTTTTTTTTTTTTTTACAGATTTCGTTTACTCCAAAGTATATAACTCTTTGAATGAGTGGTAGAATTTGGCCTGAAGACAGCTTTGCCAGGTAGATTGTTATGTATTTTAAGGGCAAATCTGATAAACACCACCCAGTTTCTCCAAGAAGAGGACATATTTGGAGACTATGGGAGGGACTGAGATAAGAATAATGGCAGCATTAAGAAAATGGTGGCTATTACATAGCAGAAACTGAACTCAGCAACAATGGACTTGGAAAATAGAGAGGCTTCACACAAAAATACAGAAGGTGCGTAGTTTATGTGTCTCAGTGAAAGGAAGTTCCTGATGTATAAAACTAGAGAGTGAAAGAGCAAATGGAAACATGTGCTTTCACCTGCAGGCTGCTGGCTGGAGCACAAGACAGTTAAGAAGCACCAAGCTCATATAAGTACAACTGTTTTATTGAAGCCAGCATTGAACAGAAAGGTCAAGGGACTTTTTTCTCCAATACCCAAAGTGATTTTCATCACATACAGAGTAATTGTGGGTGATGACCATAACATTTCTGAGTCATATAAGAACTCTATTAGCTTTAGATCCCAGGCCTATTTTGTAGGTCCACTTAAGCTTCACACTGAGGAAGGGAACAGCCCTCTTCTACAAAATTCAGCCTGGAATTTGCGTTGCTTACTGAAACTGTTTAGCATGGTAGAATACAGCCTCCCTTTTTTTACTATTGCAAGCACCATTTATTGCGATTGCTGGAGGTCAGATTTTCCTATAGTAAAATTAGGCCTGCTTACACCCATCATAAATAGCTAAAAGTGTGACTAAAATTAACATTTTATTTGTTTGTTTGTTTGTTTTCCCCACAGGCTGAGACAGCACTGACACCTTTTTCTGGTACAAGATGGAAGTAAGACTTTGGCCTTATGATTGGAACTGTTCAGTTCTGAGATATGTGCACTTCACATCCTTGGCCTGCTTCTCTGTCAGTCCCCAGAAGGTAACAAAAATCAATAGCCTCAAATCCCTGGCCTGAACAATATACCTAAACCCATTGGTTTGACTGTCTTCTAGGCTGCTAACATGCTACAAAGACTCAACTAAATACTCTCAACAGAGAAACTGTATCAATATTTACCATTTAAAAGTATTGATGAAATGGCCATTTTTCAAATGTTTGCTGACACAGAATGCCCTGGCACTTATTGCTTTAATTAAATATTCTGTAGCATCCTGTTGCATGGAGCTCTGAAGGGGGCTAATTTCTTCCAACAGATTGTGCAGTAGACATGATAGGAGGAAGCCTGTTTGAAAAAAATAATTTTTTGACTCTACAGTTGTTCCAAGTACAGAATCACACAACTTGCTGTGTAATAGTAGTCTGGATAGACTATCAAGTTAAGTAGTTAGCTGTGAGATCACTAGAGAACATGTCAGCTCTATCTTGGTAGCTGGGTCTCCTGATGGTTAGGATGCCCTATTGTGGTTAAACAATCTTAAAGCTGTAGTTAGGTTGTTCCTGCAACATGACGGAGAAATGCACTTTTCCAGTTTTTCTATGTGTGCATTCAGAAATGGTCTGCATCCTCAGATGCTTGGGACTTCATTGTGATATCACTCTCACTAAGGATTAGAAGCCAATCCTTTGTGGGTTGTCCTAGAAGATGATGTGACAACCCAAAAGGAAGTTGGTGTCATGATAATTTATAAAGAATGAAGAAACACTTTTATTCTTATCACCTTGTACAAAGTTCAGGTCCAAGTGGATCAAGGACCTCCATATAAAACCATATACACTGACACTTATAGACAAGAAAGTGGGAAAAAACATTGAACACATGAGCACAGGGGAAATTTTTCTGAACTGAACACTAATGTCTTATGCTCTAAGATCAAGAATCTACAAATGTGGACCTCATAAAATTGCAAAGCTTCTGTAAGGCAAATGACACTGTCGGTAGGACAAAACAGCAATCAACAGATTGGGAAAAGATCTTTACCAATCCTACATTCCATAGAGGGCTAATATCCAATATGTACAAAGAACTCTAGAAGTTGGATTCCAGAAAAACAAACAACCCTATTAAAAAATGGGGTAAAGAGCTAAACAAAGAATTTTCAACTGAGGAATATCAAATGGTTGAGAAACACCTAAAGAAATGCTCAACATCCTTACTCAGTAGAAAAACACAAATCAAAACAACCCGGAGATTCTACGTCACACCAGTCAGAATGTCTAAGATCAAAAACTCAGGTGATAGTAGATTCTGGCAAGGATGTGAAAAAAGAGGAACACTCCTCCATTGCTGATGGGATTGCAAGCTGGTACAACCACTCTGAAAATCAGTTTGGCAGATCCTCAGAAAATTGGACATAGTACTACCTGAGGACCCAGTTATACCACTCTGGGCATATACTCAGAATATGCTCCAACATTTAATAAGGACAAATGCTCCACTATGTTCATAGCAGCCTTATTTATAATTACCAGAAACTGGAAATATCCAGCTAGAGATCTCCTTCAAGAGAGGAATGGATATAGAAAATGTGGTTCAATTACACAATGGAGTACTACTTAGCTATTTAAAATGATGAATTCATGAAATTCTTAGATGGAACTCTAAAATATCATCCTGAGTGAGGTAACCCAATCACAAAAGAATATACATGGTATGCACTCACTGATAAGTGGATATTAGCCCAAAACCTCCAAATACACAAGATACAATTTTCAGACCACATGAAGCTCAAGAAGATGGAAGACCAATGTGTAGGTACTTCTTTCCTTCTTAGAAGGAAAACAAAATACCCCCAGGGGCAAATATGGAGATAAAGTGTAGAGCAGAGACTGAAAGAAAAGCCATGCAGAGACTGTCCAACCTGGGGACTCGTCCCATATACAGTTACCAAACCCAGACACTATTGTGGATGCCAAGAAGTGCATGCTAAGAAGAGCCTGATACAGCTGTCTCCTGAGAGGCCCTGCCAGAGCCTGACAAATACAGAGGCAAATGCTCACAGGCAACCATTGGACTGAGTGTTGGGTCCCCAATAGAGGAGTTAGAGAAAGGACTGAAGGAGCTGAAGGGGTTTGCAACCCCACAGGAATAACAATGTCAACCAAAAAGACCCTCCAGTGCTCCCATGGACTAAGCCATCAACCAAGGAGAACACATAGTTCCAGCTGAATATGTAGCAGATGATGGCCTTGTCAGGCATCAATGGAAAAAGAGGTTCTTGGAACTGTTAAGACTAGATAAATGTCCCAGTGTAGGGGAATTGTGGGTGGGGAAGTAGGCTTGGGTGGGTGAGTGGAGGAACACCCTCATAAAATCAAGGGGAGGGAGGATAGGATAGGGGGCTTCTAGGAAGGGGGGGAACCAGGAAAGAGAATAACATTTGAAATGTAAATAAAGAAAATATCCAATAAAAGAAAGAAAGAAACACTTTCAGGAGTATGTAACCAACCTCAGATATTCATAATAATGTGTCTTAAATTTACACTGCAAAATCTCTGGGTTGTCTGCTTTCTATGTAGACCTCTATTCTGTCTTTGAAATGTATGCTTTGCTTTTCAAATAAGTTTGTGATTAAATTCTCTGTCTCTCAACTGAATTCTTTCCATTGAGGACGCAAGAGCCTTTGAGACCCATTTAACAGAGTTACAACAGACTTTGGAGGGATTTTACATGAATTTTGTACAGAGATCCAAAATTCAGCACAAAAAATTTACATACGTCTTTCAAAAATTAAATGGTACTCTATTGTTTATAATTCCCTTTTTGAACCATTCTGTTTTATTGTGCTGCTATTAAATTATGTTATATAAAGCTGGTAGAACCTCTATTGTTTATAATTCCCCTTTTGAGCCATTCTGAATTTTCTTTTTCTGCTATTACATTGCAATATTATATAAAGCTGGTAGAGCTCTTAGTCTACAAATCTTATAAAACAGTTTCTAATCACACTCCACAGAAGTCAGGGAAAAAAGTCAAAGGAGCTCATTTTAACTCATTACAAAATCTTCATACTTGCTAATAATGGATTTTAGCTAATAAAATATTGTTTGTGCTTTCAAGTTTTATTTAATAATGGTGCAAATGTGATTTTTAAATGGTTTTGCGCAATAGATGTTCATTATGGAAATGAGTGAGGTGTCAAATCTATAATCCGTGAACTTTAGTGTATTTTCATCATTCCGTTGAATTAAGAGTGTTTTGCACTCTTAAAATTACAGCCTTATATGCTCAGCCATTAAATTCTAGGATCAAAAATCAAAATTACAACCTGATAAGTGTGATGACACGTGCCTATAATCTCCACAGTCAGGTGACTGAAGCAAGATAGTGATGAGTTCTAGCCCAGCCTGGGCTATATGATGACACTGTACTTCAAAAAACAAACAAAAACAAAAACAAAAGCAAAAAACAAAAATCAAAAAAAACAAAACAAAAGAACAAAAAAACAAAGGTGGGTAAATTATAGATGATAAACTGATAGAGACTGACTAGCTCTTTAATCTCAGCCACCAATTTGGTCTGTGCCTCTTAGTTACTCATGACTGATATGACAACCAGCAGTTCAAGAAATGTTCTGTGGAAGACCTGAAAGAGAGTTACTACCACATTTGTGCCAAGCTTGCCAACATGAGGGGCATGC
Organism: Mus musculus; assembly: GCF_000001635.26. Taxonomy (NCBI): domain Eukaryota; kingdom Metazoa; phylum Chordata; class Mammalia; order Rodentia; family Muridae; genus Mus; species Mus musculus. Next base: position 86,914,808 of record NC_000084.6, read on the forward strand.
CAGCCACATATCAAAATACCAGTATTTGATGCCGGGCATAAGAAATGTCAGAAGGAATATCTGGATCAGTTTTACAACCAGACCCCAAAGCAAGTGGCAAAGGAGGAGTACCTGCTACAGGAGCTACATAAGATTGAGGCCTGGAAAAAAGAGCGGGAAAAGATCAGCCAAGACCTGCAGAAGCTGATTACAGCAGCAGATACTGCGGAGTACACAGAACACAAGTCTCCCAAGAAGCTACCCCAGAAGGAGGCCGAAAAGCAGGATGTTCCTGAGACTGCAGACATCAAGTTTCCAGATTTTTAAGTCAGCAGGTGTAACACCACAGAGCCAGGGGATGAAGCTAACCAGCCTTGTGAGTCAGAAGATCGAAGCTTCTGGAATAGATTCTGCTGGAACTTGGTGTGGACCTGAGCTCTAGTCCTTCAGAGGAGCTGGTGCATATGTTCAGTGAGTTGCAGAGTGACCTAGTGTTGCTCTCTGAGCTCAAGCAGGCCTTTGCCAACTGTGAATATGAGCTACAGATGCTGCTACACAGGCATGAGACCCTGGTTCAGGCAAGAGCCCTGCGGCCCTGACATACCAGCAGTGGGACCAAACCAGGCTTCTGCTGAGTCAACAGTGTCTGAATATGGACTTGGTTTTGACCTCACCAAGGACAGTATCCATGATGTAGTGGGAGCGCCCATCATACCCAATGCACAGAAACGACAGAAACTAACGTCCAGCTCATCTTCTGTGAAGAAAGTAAAAAAACGTGAGGGGCCATCAGGGTTGGTGGCGTGGTGTAAATAGAGCTGTTACCATGTACATCGATTTGGGATTGCTTCTCAAATATTTAAATCTATATGACTTGTATGATTCCTACTTTGATCATAGATTGTTCAAAATGCATAAATTAAGATTCTGTGTTATAAGAAACATACCTTTAAGCAAAAAAAAAAAAAGCTATCTTATGCCATGCCATACCTAGTTGATCCTATGTGCATCTCTTAAATTGTATTACTGATAGAATAATAATCGCACTTTCATACTTAGCTCACAGTATTATTTTTTAAATAAAGACTCCTTCACATGATCTAATTATATTGACTAGCTATTCTCTGACAGACATTTTCAGTAAAACACTGTATTTTCTGATCTTTCTCCAATAAGATCAAATCAATTAGTCATCCAAAATTACATAATTATTCAGCTTTTTACAGAAAACTCAAAATACTGACGGAATGGAAATCTGCCACTTCACTATTTACCTAAAACATTGTTCAGCTCACTGTCAGTAAGGACATAGAATTGATTTTCTCAAAGACTCTTTCTGTCTCATTAAACTCTTCTTAAAGTTGGCACTGGCATTTAAAGATATCGAAAGTGCCCTTACTCTGTCCCTTAGCAACATGAGAAATTAAGTAGCCAAAGATACAGACTGAAATACATGTATTATGTGGAGTCAGACTTCATGATTTCCCACAATCCCCCACTGCGTGCACAAAACCCACCCTCAATATAATCCCACCTCCTTAAATACAACTCTTATTTATTTACTGTCTACCAAACTTCATGCTAGGTTATAACACAGTGGCTTTGGTATTATTTCACCATCTTCTCCCTGACATGCCATAGTCTCACATCTCATGGGCTACCTGCTTTGTTTCAATGAGGTCCTAGAGAAAGAGTTTATGATGTCAGTGGTGATGTTACCAACAACCACAAAGACATGAGAAATGGGTCCTCTTCTTTCAACAACAACTAACTGGAGTCCCATCAAATTTCTTTCTGCTGTAATAATCCACATAAGAAAGTTATAGACCACCATGCTTCTAAGTTGACAGAGACTATTAATCCTTTATTTTTGACAGAAAACCAAGAATGTGCTAACACCTCAGAAAGACTTCTAGTGACAAAGCTCAGGGGTGGGCTATATTTTCAAAGCAAAAGGCCATGGAGGCCAAAATTAAAACTGTCTTAGAAAAGTGTCAAAGTAACTTTACAACATCTATTTTGGTAAAACATAGTAGGTAATGCAAACACAACACAATTCATTTATATTTATGTCTTTATACACTACTTTATTGCATTTTAGTTGGTATAAAAATTAATGATTTTAGTTAATTCAACTGGACCATGGACAGTGTCACAGACAATCCCAAATGTGTTGCCAAGGAGACTGCTGTTGATGTAAAGAAGTGAGAAATGTCTAAGCAGATGCAAGAAGGGAGTCAGGAAAATAAGGCTTTATATTAGTCATGTCACTGCAACTCTGCAAGCACCTTTACTCCATGACCTAAGCTATTTTTAAGTTCTGAAGGTGCTATAGGGAGTCTTAGTTATCTGTTCCTTTATGTTATAATTTGAGGAGTAATTTTATTTGTTTATAAATATGAACATTCTGCAAGTGACAAGGTTTAAACTTTGTTAAGAATATTTCTCTCTCTCTCTCCATATATATACATACATACATACATATATATATATATACATACACATATGTGCAATGGTGAAAGACAAATTATTTGATAAAATAAATAGTTCCTGTGCTTATATAGTTCATACACACTGATGTTTGGATTTTCTTTCTTTTATGCTATCTATGGAAGTATAACTTGTGAATGAAAACATCAAAGCCAATAAACTTGATGAGGTTACTTGTTTGGAAAATAAAATTTTAAAAATTTAGCCTTGTATGCATATTTTTACTTACAGGTGCTGGCATTAAAAACAAAGTTGACAAAATATATCTGATTTAGAAACTTTACCAAAGATGGGCATGTGACTACCAGGAAAATTAATTTAGAAGAACTGATTTCATGGGTCTCGATAAATGGGTCAGAAGTTAAGAGTTCTTGCTAGTCTTCCAGAGGATCCAAGTTTTGTTGCTTGCTGCCATATCTGACAGCTCAAATCCATCTACCTATAACTCCAGTGCCAGAGGATCCAACAACCTTGTGATGGCTATTACTCGCTGTCAACTTGATTATATCTGGAATGAACTACAATCCAGAAATGGCTGGCACTCCTTTGATCTATATCTTGAGGCTGGAAGAGAGGTTGTTAACCTGGATTTTGACATGGAGATCTAGAGGCCCAGGGAAGGTAATAGATGCCTTTAATTCCACGTGTCTGAGGCAAGCAGATCTCTAAATTCAAGGTCAACCTGGGACAATGCAAGGTTTAGATCCAGTTGTGGTGGATCACACCTTTAATTTGAGTCATAAGTTCTTCTGGAAAAGGAAGATTCACTTTTCTTTGACTGCTTGCACTCACTTGCTAGTAAGTCTGTTGAAATCTACTTCAAGAGAAGAACAGCTTAAACAACTAGCCTTGTGGGACTGAGCAACTAGTAGATTCTTGTACTTCCAATTCACAGCTGCCCACTGTTGGGTTAGTTGGACTACAGAATGTAAGTCATTACAATAAATTTCCTTAGTATTTAGAGAGACATCCCTTAAGTTCTGTGACTCTAGAGAACCCTAGGACAAACCTCTTCCATTCTGTATGGACACTCCCACTTGGTATATATTCATACAAATGCAATCACATACATATACATAAAAATAATAAAAACAAATATTTCTAGATGTAATGATTCACAGCATGAGCTGGGTTAGAAATCTATTTGATAAACTTACAGTCAGTATACTAATGTGTTTGGGAGATCAGAAAATTAGGTTTTATGTTTGTCATGTTAAGTATCTCTTTAATTTTTCATTTGCTTGTAATTTGTTCATAATTAATATACCAGAGCCTCACATTCTTATCACTGCAGGCACCACATTAGATGAGAAAAAAAGGGGTAATTCTCATCTGTTTCAGTGTCCTCCGTAATGAGAAGCAAAGAGAATGTGGAGGTATATGATTAAAATACTGCATTTCTGGACAGGTACATGTGTGAAAAATGAATGATCCAGGATTGAAACTTTCATCATGCTGTCAAATATACCAATAAAGAATCTTTTCATAATTAAGTCTAAAAGACCACCATCTTAAGATAAAACTAAGATCAGAGAGTTAGGTTGCCAGAGTAGAATGATAATATTATATTTTTGGAAACTTGGTGATAAAAATTTACAATCACTTACCTTGCATGCATGTAGCAAGACTGGCCAAACAAAAGAATGTGTATAATTATAGTAACTCGCTGAATTTTCTTAATTTTTAAAGCATTTTTATCATATTGCATTTTTATTAAAGAGTAGAATACTTGAATTTACTTAACCATATGTGGTATTCACTATCCTCCATCAATATGCATTTTTAAATACATCAACATAATTTAAAATTATTATTTAATTAATTCTTCATCCTGCATCTCATGGGTACTTTTAGTTAGGCCTGAAATATTTATCTGAAATACATAGAAGAAATTGAGTGATTTGAGTTAGTCTCAGAGACTCATATCTCTGAGTTCTTGCTATCCAATTGGTGGAACTATTTGAGAAAGATTATGAAGCCTGGACTTATTATGGGAGAGGTAACCCTGGGGCTTGCCTTTGAGGTTACAAGACTTCCCCTAAAGCAATGTGTTGCAAGGCCGTACCTCATAAAGATGTAGATGTGACAATAAGTCCTGAGCCGTCATTGTGTGAAATTGTAAAGTTGAAGCATGATTTGTATTGGGGAATCCCAGGATGTTATAGGTGCCAGTGTCATGAGATAGCTGTTAATGCAACACCCTAAGAGATATAAACCTGTTGTAAACAGCAAAGCCAAAAGGGAAGAGATATCTAAGTCCTCTAACATCAGATATTTACGGAATTTGCAGGTGGACCTTTTGCCCTTGTGAATTTTGAACTTGATTTGGCCCAATGTTTCCTCACTCTGTCTTGATTTCTCCCTTTTGGAATGGTAATACACCTTTTGTCCCACTTTATTTTGTAAGTATGCAATTTGCTATTGGCGTTTACAGTAGGCTAAGTTAAAATATTGCTTTGAGTCTCAGAAAAGACTTTGGACTTGGGACTTATAAACAGGGTTGAGAATGAATGGCTATAGAAAATTTTGAAATTGGGTATTTTGCTTCATGTTGTGGCCATAAGGTCCAGGAAGTAGAATGCGGTAATTTGAAAGAGAATAGTCTACATAGGCTGCAATATCTGAAAACATGGTTACCAGTTGGTAGAACTGTGTAGGGAATATTAAGAGGTAAGGCCTTGTTGGAGGAGGTGTGGCCCTGTGGGTAGATTTTGAATTTTAACGAAACTGTAGCTATTCTTAGTGTGCTCTCCTAATTGGTGCTGGAAATGTGAGCTCATGGTTATTTTCACTACCATGACTGTTCTGCTACTATGACCTCTAAGCCACTCAAACTGTCAGACAAACTTAGTATGTTCTTTGATAAATTGTCATTCTCTCTTTGCCTGTAGTTGTGTCCCAAGATGTCAGCTCTCAGCTACTGCTCCAGCACCATGACTACCTGCTATGATTCTCTCCATCATGATAGTCCTGGACTCTCCTGCTCTAAAAATGTCAACCTAATTAAATGTTTCCTTTTGTAAGTGTTTTTGGTCCTGATGTTTTATCACATTAATAGAAAAGTAAATAAGACAGCAATTATTTTCTTTTAATTCCTTTTAAAACTATACCCCACACCCCTTTCCTCACTGAAACTGAATTTGTCAGTTCAGTATAGAGGACCATTACAACTGTTAGGAAAAGCCTTTCATTTTCCTCCAAACTATCAGAGAAAAACCAAAATATTTTAACTTGTTCAAAATATGTCCATTTTAAAGTCTGCCTCATTGACACTTTCCTAGTATTGCCTCATGTGTAATATTGAGTTATGGAAATAACCTGAACATTTAATATCTATGTGTCATAATATTTTGACTTCTTATTTCAATATCTTTAATTTCTTGTCTAATTAGAAACTTTTATTCAAGTATCTTCTCCAGCCCTGGGCTCTAAGATGTCCCCAATTCTAGCACCTTCTCATAGATCCATAAACATGCTACACTGTTGGCATTTCTCTTAATATTAATCTCAGCATAATTTAAACTTATAAAAACATTCTGTGTTTATCCTTAGACAATAGCCCACCATGCACTGAGCCTGTGCATCATTTTATACTGTTGCCTGCCCTAGGATCTAAATAGGAAAGATAATAGCCATTTTCATGTATTACTGTATGCCTAATTTAATTATCCAGTAAACTCATTCATGACAGAATTGAATTATGATGATTTCCCAGTGAACATAACCTAGTCTTTAACTCAGTGGACCTTATCTATGAGAACCTCTGGAGAATTCACAAAATTCCAGCTTAATAATGAGCACTCATTGTCATGTTAGTGGAGTTCTGCTCCTCCTGGCTATCTAAAAATAAATATGAACCATTTACTGCTTTATTCACTTAGATTATACTTATCAAAAAGACATTTTCATGGCATTTTGAAGTTACAATGATGACAATATGTTGTACAACACAGAGTGGTCAATATTTTTATGGAAGACACAAATTATCAAACAATGTGCATTATGGACACATAGTGTTGAGTGTTGTGAACCTTCTAAGCAGAATAATATAGTTTGTAGGCCTTAAGACAAAGATAAATTTAATTTCAATGAAAACATAGGAGATGAACATTTCAGTACGTAATATTTTAACAAAGACAATGAAGTAAGCTAGAAAAGTATATTCTAATTTCTAAAAAGATAATGTGTTTCATAAAGAAGAACATAAGCAAATTAACTAGTCTAGTTATTGTCCTGGTTTGTTTTCTGTCAACTTGATAAAAGCTTGAGTATCCATTAAAAAGGGAGAATTTCAATTTGGAAATGCATCCATAAGACTTACCTATAGGTTAGTCTTAGGGGATTATATTATTTAGTGACTGGTATAAGAAGGTTCGATCTAATGTGGGTGGGGGCATCCTTGAAAGCAGGTGCTTCTGGGTTGTTGTATTAGTTACTTTTCTCTTGCAGCAACAAAGCATTGTTGCAAAGGCAGTTTATAAAGGACAATGTTTAATCTGACTTATTGGAGAGACAGTACCGAGACAGAAATAAAGCATGGTGTCAGGGAGAGCTGAGAATTCACAGCTTGATCCACAAATAGGAGGCAGAAAACACAGTGTCTACAGCTTCATATTTTTGAAAGTTCAGTGTCTACCTACATAAAACAACTCCACCCAAAGGTCATACTTCCTAAACCTTCCTAGAGAGTTCAACCAAATGAGGACGAAATAATCAAACATGAAGCCATGTAAGTCATTCCTATTCAAAACAACATATATGTATACATAATAATGCTAAGAGCTCCTCCATGGCCTCTTCAGCAGCTCCTGATCTAGGTTCCTGCCCTGTTTGAGTTTTTGCCCTAACTTCAGTGATTGACCACTACCTACATGTTCTTGTGCAAGAGACTCTGTACTATAAAACTTTGCTTTTGTCTATTCCTGTTATTACAGGAAGAGAAACTTTAGCTACAACAGAAATTAGTACCAGGAGTGGAGTATTGATGTGACAGAGAAAAGTAGAGGCTTGACACTGATACTGAAGGAATACCTTCACCAGTGGTTTGTCTTGATCTTTCAGTGTGCCAACCCTCAGATGTGTCAATCTTTCTATGACCATTCACAAATTCAAAACCAATAACATGAGATACTCTTGCACTAAAAAGTTCAGCAGGCATCATGATATATAGCCTTGGCTCCATCTGGATGCATTTTCTGTGTGCAAACCCCAAGGTAAGACTTCTCAGATGATTTTGATTCCCCCAGTCAAGCAAACGTTAGTGGTTAGAGTCTCTTCGAATTATTCATCTCCAGCCCACCAGCAACACAGATTCTGAGTTGAAGGTATCTCATAAGTTATTTTGAGAGAGGCTTGGCATGTGTGGTAACATTAGAGTCCCTGAGGAGAGCTTGGGAGAGTTATTGATAAAGGTACTAATGATGACCAGTAAGGGTGACAGTGGCTGTGGCATGAAGCTAGCCTAACGTATGATATGTGCTATGTGTTGTGAGAATCCCCTTGGACCATAGGGGATCATGCACCCCAGGATCTTCTCAAGCCTTGCTGGTAAATTTTATACTTTTGGACTTTAGTTTGCTCTATTTTGATTGTAACTGTGTCCTTGTTCCTTTTTTGAAATTATAAAGTATTTAAGTTTTATTTTTCTTTCGGGAATCTCACATTTAGAAAGACTTTGTAGTTTTAGAAAGATTTAAATTTTCAAACAGATTGTATATTGTAAAGAGACTGCTTTTTTTAAATATTGAACTTTAAAGACTGTAAAACTTTTAAAATTATAGTATGTTTATATTGGGATATTAATATGCAATCTTAGAAATGAACTAAAAAGTAAAGGTTATTGTTTAATAGTGTTACATTGGTGTGTCAAGTTGACAAGGAGTAAGTTTTCTGGCTAATTACATGCCAACTTGATACCAGAAAATGAGAGTTGAGTAGGAAACTCTGGCTTTAGAAAATGACACCATAAGGTCTGTCTTTAGCAATTTTGTAGTGCATATTCTTAGTTATTGACTGAAGAAGGTCTAGCACATTGTGGGTACTGCTATCCCTGTGTATGATATCCTATAGTGTAAAAGACAGCAGAATGAGCAAGCCATGGTAAACAATCCAGTAAGCAGCACCCATTCATGGCTTCTGCTTAAGTCCCTTTCTCCAGGTCTCACTTGAGTACCCATCACAACTTTTCTCATTGATGGTCTACTACCTGAAGTGTAAGCAAAATACTTTCATCCATAATTTGATTTTGTTTTTGGTGTTTTATCACAGCTGTAAAAATCCTAAGACATTCATTAATCAATATTCTCTGAATGCAGAATTTAATAATGAAGACTCTTGCTAAAGGGAAGGATGCATGACAAGGTAATGAAAGAAAGACAGGGAAAAGTGGGCTCTTAACTGAAAACTTGCTTCTGTATAATCCAATGAGGAAATGGGTTCCAGAAATTACAGCACACATTTAGAACAATTCTTGGACCAAGAAACAAGATCTTGGTACCCCCATATCAAATGGTCTTTGATTAAGTACTGACGACCAACTAAACTACAGATCATTAGCCTATAATTGACAAGATAGCAGTTTGCTGAACAAGGTAGGAGGAGCTCATAATTGTTATCCATCATTGGGGCAATGTGCTCATGTGACAGTCCTCAAAGGGGAAGTGATTTGTCTTCTTCAAATGAAAACAAATATTTTGGTGGAACAAGGGTTTTAAAATTTTAGCAGGTATTTACATCATCGACAAATGCTGAATGCATGGTGCTACTGTCACTTTCCTCAACGTAAGACTCTCTAAGGGAGTTACATAGTGTCAGTAGTTATAAAGACTTCATGGTATTTTGTTGTCTAGACAGCATTGTGAAGGTATATTAGCAGTGAAATAGCAAGAAAAGTGAACATCATATTTAGTATGGGGAGTGTTGTGTAATCTTATTGGGATGGGAAACCATAGATGATGTTATCCAGGGAAATTATTAAAGTATCTTAATAATTTTGTTATTAAAACATTTTAAAGTATTTGCTCCCATTGCCATGCAGATTATTGCCAGTACACTTAAAATTAGAACAAAGATCAAATTTTAATGTGTTTTAAACTTAGTTCTTTCTATGAATAAATATTTTGATCATGTTGTTTTCCACCTTCAGCTCCCTCTGAACCTTTCCACCTTCTTGCCCACCCAACATTAGGCCTCCCTCTTTGAAGAAAACACACACACACACACACACATACACACACACACACACACACACACACACACACACGAAAATCACCAAGCAAGTCAAAGACCAACATGATGAAAAAGAATACAAAACTTAAGTCAATAAAATACATTGAGTTTATTTGTGTTGCCAAACTATTCCTGGGCATGGCACCTGCCCTGTTGTGTAGTTGACACACCTCTGGCCCTTAATGAGAGAAAACTGAAAACACTTTTCCCTTTGCTGGTAGGTATCAGCTACAATCATCTTCATTGTTAGGGGTGTGATATTGTGTCTACTTTTCCTTCTCATTGTTGGGATTTTTGTTTTGGTTGAATTTTTTGTTGGTCTCATGTATGCTGTCACATACAGTCTCTGAATCTAGGTCTTTTGTGTTAGGAAGACACTATTTCCTTAGTGTCATCCATTACCTTCGGACCTTACAAACTGCCTACCTTCTCCTCTGCATATAAACTTGAACCCTGAGGGCATGTTTCATGTTTGATGAAGGCATCCTATTTAGGTCTGAGTGCTCCAAACACTTATTCTCTGCATAGTGTTCACCTGTGGTGTTTATGTTAATTCTTATACATTGGAAATGTAAATAAGGAAAATACCCAATTAAAAAAATTAAAAAATAAAAAAGAATCTGCTTCTATAATGAGTGTTGAGCAAGGCACTTGTATTAGTCAGGGATCTCTAGAGTGTCAGAACATAAGGGTGGTCTCTATATAGTAAGGGAATTTGTCGATGACTTACAGTTTGTAGTCCAAATCTCCAACAATGGTCAGCAGCAGCTGTGAATGGAAGTCCAAGGATCTAGCAGTTGCTCAATCCTACAGGGCAAGCAGGTGAAAACAGAATCTTCCTCCTTCCAATGTCCTTATTCAGGTCTTCAGCAGAAGGCGTGGCCCAGATTAAAGGTGCATGCCACAGATTAACGAATTTGCTTTGATCCAGATGACCTTGAACTCAGAGTCTCCTTGCCTTAGTCTCCTGGGACTCATAGCCTCTATGACTCAAGATCTCCATGCCAAGATCCAGGTCAGAAACTTGCATCTCCCAGACACAGGAGAGCTTTCCAATTCTGGATTGTAGTTTATTTCAGATATAGTCAAGTTGACAACCAGGAATAGCCACTACATCCATTTTTCATCAGTGACTTTGTCATGACTAACATAAAAGAGGAACCAAAATGTTAAGTCTAATGGATACATGCTTATAGAAAAATAGGATTTCCAGAAGTCCAGACAGCCAGCGGCAAACACATTCACAAAAACCTGGGCATTAGCTTAGCATATAAGAAAGCAAAGTCATGAATTTTTTTCTTTTCCTTTTTATTATCTTTAATATTGTTTTATTACAGTCCAAACTTTATGCCACTCCTGATTCCCCCTTCAATGGCTCCTCATCCCATTCCTCCTCCCTCTTGTCTCCAAGAGGATGTCCGCACTCCCCACCACCACACTCTACCTTGCCAGGCCTCCCCACTGGCTTTCTGGGTCATTTCTCTAAGTTTCTCTTCGTGTTTCTCCTTTGCTTTTTGAGCCATCTTTTTCTCCAATTGGGCTTGTATTTCCACACCTGGATGAGCTCAGCAAGGTATAGTGCTTCAGCCTGTTGGGTAAATTTTTCATTTATATGTATAGGCTGCAGCCCTCCTCCACCAGCAGCCACCCGTTTATCCAATGGAATTGTACGCGTTCTTCCAGTTGGATATACAAGGCAGGATCTTCCACTCCTGCTGTTCTTTAGCAATCTGCTTCTGTGTAGGAGAGTGCATTATAGGTGCCAGAGGAGAAGGTGGTCCTTGAGGAATTTTCTTATGAATCTTAAACCTTGGAGGCTCCACTGGGTCTTTCTGCATTTCTACCATCGGAATAACCCTGTTTAGCTCCAGAATTGAATGCTTCTCCTTGCTGAGATGGAGTGTAGTGGATATACTGAGCAGCTATATGAGTTGTCATGGCCACAGCAACCTTCATTGATATTATCTTCTGTAAGGTCACTCTTATCTTCTCTGTGATTTCTTTAATGGTCTCTTCATTAGGCCTTTGCAGGTCTGGATTATTGGTATTCATAACCTCTTGTGGGACCAGGTCAGTGTGTTTACTGTAAATGACCTTATTTTTGGACAGTCCCTGTCGAGCAATTGCATCATATTCAATTTCTCCTTCATGATCCAACTGAATGGCCAGTTCATTCCACATTTTTTTCTTTCACCCCATATCCAGAAAATACCGGGCCACATTGACTTCTGGGAAATCACCTCCATCTCCAAAATCCTCTAACAGGCGTGTGATCCAGCCTTTCCTGGATTCTTATCAGGGAGGCTCCATTTAGGAGAAGATCTGTGAGGTCTGAAGTGATCTCTGAGATCTTGCTCTTTCTTCAGCTTCAAGTTGGTCCTGAGATAGCTGAGTAGGCACAAATAAAAAGCTGGCCTAGGTGTGATATCCACGTGCCTCTGCTTCTCATTTCAAAGACAGCAAAGAGAGACTACTGTGTCTTATATTGGGCAGAGCTTAAATATATATATTTCCTAAAAGCTCTGCCTCCACAGTGACAACCTTCCTCCAACAAGGCCACATCTCCTGATAGTACCACACCCTGGGCTAAGCATAATTCAATCACCATACCAACAAAACAAACAAAAGGACAAAAGGACCATTCTATTATTATTATTATTATTATTATTATTATATTGTTGTTAATCATTCCATTTGTTTACATCGTTTAAATAATATCCCCCTTCCTGGGTACCCTTCCACAACCCTCCCCACCATCTCATCCACCCTTTCCCCTCCCACCTTTGCCTTTATGAAGGTGCTTCCTCACCCACCCACCCACTCTTGCCCCACCACTCCTTCATCCCCCTAAGTTGGGGCATCAAACCTCCATAGGACCAAGGACCTCCCCTCCCAATGATGTCAGACAAGGCTATCTTCTGCTACATTTGTATCTGGAGCCATGGATCCCTCCCTGTACATTCCTTGGTTGGTAGTCTAGTCCCTGGAAGCTCATGGTGGTCCATCTAGCCAACATTATTCTTCCTATGGGGTTGCAATCCCCTTCTGCTCCTCCAGTCCACTCAGTTCAGTCTGATGGTTGTCTATGAGCATCTGTATCTGTATTGGTCACGTGCTGTCCGAACCGCCCAAGGAACAGCCATATCAGGTTTCTGTCAGTAAGCAACTCTTGGCAACAGCAACAGTGTCTGGGTTTGGTGTCGGCAGACAGAAGGGATCCCAGGTGGGGCTGTTCCTGGATGACTCTTCTTTCAGTCTCTGATCCATTTTTTTTCCCTGTCTTTCCTTTGGACAGGAATATTTCTGCATTATAAATTTTGAGATGGGTGGGTGGCCCCATCCCTTACTCAGGGCTATGCCTTTCTACTGGAGGTGGGCTCTACAGTTCTATTTCCCCTTCTCTAAGCATTTCAGCTAAAGTAATCCCCCTTGGGTCCTGGGATCCTCTTGCTGTCCTGGTGTCTTGGACTCTCCAGTTTCTATCCCTAGTTCTTCATCTCCCACAGCTACATATTTTTATTCAATTTCCTGGCCTTCTGTACCTCTCTCTCATTCCCTCCAGTACCTGATCCTGCCCCCTTTTTCCCTCCCACTCCTCTCTCTCTCCTAGGTTCCCCTTCCCTCCACCTCCCACAAAACTCATGGTTAATATTGAAAATTAACAAATGTATTATTGTCTAGATTATAAAAGCAATTTTCACAAATCAACAAGAAAATGAGAAACCAGTATGTAAATGGGAAAGGGAAACTGGCAGACAATTTACAAAATAGGAAATCCAAATACCTACCCACTATTAAAAAAAAAAAACAGCTTCATTAACAGACAAACTGTAATGGTAGGATATGGTCTTGAACATTTTATTTGTTTTACTGCATAGGGTGTTGGATCCAAGCCACTGCTTGTGCTAAGTCACCACTCTATCACTGAACTACATATTCATTCCCCAAGATGCTATTTTTAAATTTTTAATAATTTTTTTAATTTTTAGAATATTATATAATTCCATCATTCTCTCCTTACCCTTCCAATCTGTCCAATCTACCTCCCCACTCCTTTCCATCCTCACTGCCTGCTATTCATTTTATTATTCTATGTCTCTCTCTGTCTTTGTGTCTTTGTCACACATGCACACACATGCAAATCAGAAAGCTCATTTCTAGGGAAGATGAATTCTGGAGGACTCTTGAATTCAAGCCAGTGTCCCTGATCAGTGAGATCAGCTGTGATTTCCTGTGAGAGCTGTGTTGCTGAGAAGTCTAGAAGACAGCCACATCCCTCTGACCAACAGGCTCTCCTGCAAAAATATCACCAAACTGCACAAATGGAAAAGTCTAGATGCAAGGGGCTCAGCAGAAAGGTTGTTTTATCTACTTTGTGAAACTCTTGTATGATAATGGGCCAACTGACGCATGCCTTTAATCTGAGCACTCGGGAGGCAGGGGCAGGAGGATTTCTGAGTTCAAGGCCAGCCTGGTCTACAAAGTGAGTTCTAGGACAGCCAGGGCTAAACAGAGAAACCCTGTCTTGAAAAAAACAAACAAACAAACAAAATAACAAAAAAAACCCTCTTTCTCAAAATAGTATCAGATGTTAGACCTCTAGAACTGTAATCATGATGTTAAGTCATTTCTCATAGATATTGAATCCAAACTTTCTCAGGTTGTGTATTGAAGTAGTCTTTATTTGCCATTTGAGAAATAAAAGCCAATTCCCTAAATTTAAATTTCACTGAAAATTTATTTTAATTATTCAGATCTTGTGTGAATTATTTTTGCAGTTGTCTTTTTTCTTCAGTGCCTTCTTCCTCTGGGATAGAGCTGATCTACTAGTACAGTAGCATGGAATTAGGAGTCATTTAACTGCTATGCTCCTTTTTTAGAATAATACTAGTAGGTTTTCCCCAAACTCATGGCATATCTAGTTTCAGGTTCTTGACCATTTTAACATTATTGCCCATTGTCAAGACTCCTGGCTATTCTGTACAACCTGATATTAATGTTGTTTCTGAAGAAAATACTTATTTATGTCATCTAACATGGAGAATTCAAGGTATTGTCTCACTAGAAGCTTCATCCCTACTAATGTCCATATTGCTGAAAGGTACTCTGTATGCTACTAGAAGAGAATGTAATCCTTGCTATCACCCAGCTACAAACCTTTAGACCTACAATACAAACCTCCCTGCAAGACATTATGGTCTAATAGTAACACAACTGAATAATCAACTACTTTTTAAAATATGGATTAAAATCCCATTCCCTGATGTAGAGCTCAAACAAAAATCTAATTTCAAAATTCACTGTATTATGACATGCAAGGAACAACAGTGGCAAGGATTGTTTGGTGGTAATGGGGTTGGTGAGGCATAAACATATCTGTGGTATGGTCTGAATTACGGTTGACTCAGTCAGTTGAGATGTAATTGTTTAATGTCTGGAAATGAGAGGGATGAAGAGATTCATCTTGTCCCCTTGACCCTGCCATCTACCAATATTCATAGCATGAGGATGACCTTTTAAGTGGGAGCAGGTAGATTATAGTAGTTAAAAGTTCTGGTGTGTAGTAATATTAAATTGGTTACTAGAACTGTAATCTAAGACACCGAGAAGGAAATCATATTCAGGAGTCTGAAGTTAGAGAGGAAGATAGATATGTGGATCCTCATTCCAAGCAATGAAATGATGCTTGGGCATGAAGTATGGCTTACACAGTGATGAAGATATTTTTAACGGCGAAATGGAATCCACAGATACCTCCTGAGGAAAGTTGAGTTATGAAGTTTCTGGAGGGAAATGATTGCTCAGCCTTGTTATTGGAAAAAAAGAGACACAAGAAATTTCATGAAAAAGTAACAAAATGCAGAAGTACTTTGAGAGAGAAAAAACAAAAAATTGTTCATGAAAAATGTTGCTGAAAACTTAAGACAAAGATTCAAATGATAGATATCTTTTTCTTCTTTTTTAAAATTTCATTTAATCTTTTTTTTTCTTTAAACTCCAGATTCTATTCCCCTTTCGGTTCAGTTCACCTTCCGACAGCTGTTCCACATCCCATACCTCCTCCCCACACCCCTGTCTCCACGAGGATGTACCCACCCCCTGCCAGCACGACTACAGCCCACCCCACCTGACCTCTAAACTCCCTGGTGCCTCCAGGCTCTTGAAGGTTAGGTGCATCTTCTTTGTCTGAAAACAGACCCAGCAGGCCTCTGCTGCATATATGTTGAGGGCCTCATATCAGCCGGTGTATGTTGCCTGGTTGGTGGTCAAATGTTTGAGAGATCTCAGGGGTCCAGGTTAATTGAGTCTGTTGGTCCTCCTACAGGGTTACCCTCCTCTACAGCTTCTTCCAGTTTTTCCCTAATTCAATCTAATTCAATGGTCAGCAGCTTCTGCCCATTGGTTGGGTGCAAATATCTGCATATGACTCTTTCAGCTGCCGGTTGGGTCTTTCGGAGGGCAGTCATGATAGGTTACTTTTTTTGTGAGTGCTCCATAGCCTCAGTAACAGTGTCAGGCCTTGGGGCATCCCCTTAAGATGGATCATACTTTGGGTCTGTCGCTGTAACTTATTTTCCTAAGGCTTCTCTCCATTTCCATCTCTGTAATTCCTTTCAACAAGAACAATTATGGGTCAGAGTTGTGATTGTGGGATGGCAACCCCATAGCTTACTTGATGCCTTTCCTGTCTTTTTGCTGGAGGTGGGCTCTACAAGTTCCCTCTCCCCACTGTATGTGTCCTGAGAGTCTCTAAACTCCCAGGTCTCTAGTACATTCTGGAGGGTCCCCTCAACCTCCTATATTCCAAGGTTGCCTGTTTCCATTCTTTCTGCTGACGCTCAGGGCTTCAGTCCTTTTCCCAGACACAATATCAGATCATGTTTCCCTCTTCAACCCTACCACCTCCCAGTCCCCTTTCGCTCCCTCCATGGCTGCTCATTCCCTACCACCTTGTGATTGCTCTTTTCTCCCTCCCAAGTGGAACTGAGGCACCCTCACTTGGGCCCTTCAGCTTGTTGAGCTTCTTGAGTTCTGTGGATTATATCTTGGGTATTCTCTACTTTTGGGGGGCTAATATTCACTTATTGATACATATATACCATGCATGACCTTTCAGGTCTCAGTTACCTCACTCAGGGTCATATTTTCTCGTTTCATCTATTTGTCTACAAAACTCAGGGTGTCCTTGTTTTTAATAGCTGAGTTGTATTCGATTGTGTAAATCAACCACATTTTCTGTATCTATTCTTCTGTTGTGGGACATCTGGATTGTTTCCAGGTTCTGGCTATCACAAACAATGCCACTATGAGCATAGTGGAATGTGTGTCCCTGTGGCATGGTGGAGAATCTCTTGGTTATGTTTCCAAGAGTAGTATTGCTGCGTCTTCAGGTAGATCTATTTCCAATTTTCTGACGAACCTCCAGAATGATTTCCAGAGTGGTTGTACCTGTTTGCAATCCCACCAGCAATGGAGGAGTGTTTTTCTTTCTCACATCCTTGCCAACATGTTCTGTGGTCTGAGGTTTTGATCTTAGCCATTCTGATTGGTATAAGGTATAATCTCAGTTGTTTTTTTTTTTTTATTTGAATTTCTCTGATCACTAAGGACTTTGAACATTTCTTTAGGTGCTTCTCAGCCATTTGAGATTCCTCTGTTGTGAATTCTTGGTTTAGTTCTATACTCCATTTTTTAAAAATTTGGATTGTTTGGCTTTTGGTAGTTAGCTTCTTGAGTTCTTTATGTGTTTTGGATATTAATCCTCTATTGGATGTGGAGTTAGTTAAGATTTTTCACCATTCTGTATGTTGCCGATTAGTCTTATTGACTATTTGCTTTGCCTTACAGAAGCTTTCCATTTTCCTAAGATCCCATTTATCAATTCTTGATCTTAGAGCATGAGTTATTGGAGTTCTGTTTAGGAAATTTCTTCTTGTGCCAATGAGTTCAAGGCTCTTTCCCACTTTCTCTTCTATTAGACTCTACGTGTCTCGCTTTATGTTGAGGTCCTTGATTCACTTGGACTTGAACTTTGTACAAGGTGACAAATATAGGTCTATTTTCATTTTTCTACACACAGACAGTCAGTTAGACCAGCACCATTTATTGTAGATGCTTTCTTTTTTCCATTGTATATTTTTGGCTTCTTTGTCAAAAATCAAGTGTGCCAATGTATTGTGTTATTTCTGGGTCTTCAGTGCTATTTCATTGATCAATGTCTGTCTATGTACTAATATCATGCAGTTTTTATCACTATTGCTCTGTAGTATAGCTTGAGGTCAGGGATGGTGATTCTCCCAGCTTTTATTTTACTGTTAAGAATTGCTTTTGCTATTCTGATTTTTTTTTTTTTTTTGCCTTACCAGATGAATTTGAAACTTTCACTTTTCATGGAAAGAACCCAGATGTCCCTCAACAGAGGAATGGGATACAAAAAAAAAAAAAAATGTGGTACATTTACACAATGGATTGTTACCCAGCTATTAAAAACAATGAATTTATGAAATTCCTAGACAAATGGATGGATCTGGAGGGTATCATCCTGAGTGAGATAACCCAATCACAAAAGAACTCACATGATATGCACTCACTGATAATTGAATATTAGCCCAGAAACTTAGAATACCCAAGATAAAATTTGCAAAACACATGAAACTCAAGAAGAAGGCAGACTGAGGAGCTAGAGAAAGTAGCCAAGGAGCTAAAGCGATCTGCAACCCTATAGATGGAACAACATTATGAACTAACCAGTACCCCAGAGCTCTTGACTCTAGCTGCATATGTATCAAAAGATGGCCTAGTCGGCCATCACTGTAAAGAGAGGCCCTGGGCCTAGCAAATATAGAAGTGGATGCTCACAGTCGGCTATTGGATGGATCACATGGCCCCCAATGAAGGAGCTTGAGAAAGTACCAAAGAAGCTAAAGGGATCTGCAACCCTATAGGTGGAACAACATTATGAACTAACCAGTACCCCGGAGCTCTTGACTCTAGCTGCATATGCATCAAAAGATGGCCTAGTCGGCCATCACTGGAAAGAGAGGCCCATTGGACACGCAAACTTTATATGCCCCAGTACAGGGGAACGCCAGTGCCAAAGAGAGGGAGTGGGTGGGTAGGGGAGTGGGGGTGGGTGGGTATGGGGACCTTTTGGTATAGCATTGGAAATGTAAATGAGCTAAATATCTAATAAAAAGTGAAAAAAAAAGAAATTAAAAAAAAAAAAAGAAGAAGGCAGACCAAAGTGTAGATACTTGGCCCATTCTTAGAATTGGGAACAAAATACCCATGGAAGGAATTACAGAGGCAAAGTTTGGATGGTTCATCCAGAGACTACCCCACCCAGAGATCCATCCCACAATCAGCCACCAAATGCAGACACTATTGCATATGCCAGCAAGATTTTGCTGAAAGGACCCTGATATAGCTACCTCATATGAGGCTATGCCAGTGCCTGCAAACACAGAAGTATGTGCTCACAGTCATCTATTGGATGGAAGACAGGGTCCCCAATGGAGGAGCTAGAAAAAGTACCCAAGGAGCTAAAGGGGTCGTCAACCCTATAGGTGGAACAATAATACGAACTAACCAGTATCCCAGAGCTTGTGTCTCTAGCTGCATATGTATCTAGTTGGCCATCATTAGGAAGAGAGGCCCCTTGGTCTTGCAAACCTTATATGTCCCAGTACAGGAGAACACCAGGACCAAGAAGTGGGAGTGGGTGGGTAAGGGAGCAGGGTGAGGGAAGGGTATAGGGGACTTTCTGGATAGCATTTGAAATGTAAATGAAGAAAATACCTAATAAAAAATTGGAAAAGTTAAAAAAATTTTTAAAAATTAATAATACCAGTTATATTTTGAATAATAATAAAAGAAGAAGAGACTAGCATCATTGAGGTGAAATCTTCTGGGAGGTGTTTTCTGAGAGCACAAAGAGGCCGTGTTCCAGAGATAGCCAAAGTTATACCTCGTGAAGTAGCAGAACTTGGTAGTGTGTGAGAGTCACCCAGCTGGTACTGATTTTGAAGGCATGAAGGGGTCATGCACAACAGCTGAGGCTCAGCACTGTGAGAAGCCATGGAAGGCCATTGGTGAAGATGCAGCCTCAGTTGCCATTGATGGCCCAGGCTGAAGGGGTCATGCAGTGTTTTGGAGATGCCAGTACCATGAGATGACCACCAAGAAGAGCAGCACCATGAGATGACCACCAAGAACAGCAGCAACAGTGTCATACAGGCAGCTGGAATCTAGAGAATGAGGTGTATGCTACAAAGGGCAGAGCTGGAGAGGTGACCTAAGTCTTTGGAGGAATCCAGAAGATTGTGAGTAGATCCCAAACATTGGACAGTTGGAGTTTGATTTTGCTTTTGACTGTGCCCTGATATTTTTCCCTCTTGAAGGAAGAAAGTGTTTTTGTTGTTGTTTTTGTTGTTTTTTTGTTTTGTTTTGTTTTTTGTTTTTGTTTGTTTGTTTGTTTGTTTGTTTGTTTTGTTTTGGTGGAGCCCACAGTTAAGAGACTGAATTTTAAAAGATATTGGACATTTTAAAGGGATTGAACTTTAGTATACAAGACTGTGGGACTTTTGGAATTGTTTAGATCTTGGGTATGAATAAGAAAGTAAGGGTTGAGGCTTAATAGTGATGTGCTTGTGTATCAAGGTCACAAGGGGTCAATTGTACTGGCTGGTTTTCTGTGTCAGCTTGGTGCAGGCTGGAGTTGTCAAGGAGAGGGGAGACTCAGTTGGGGAAGAGCCTCCGTGGGATCCAGCTGTGGGGCATTTTCTAGGTTGGTGATCAGTGGGGAGGGCTCCTTGTGGGTGGTGCCATCTCTGGGCTAGTAGTCTTGGGTTCTATGGGGGTAGGGGTAGGCTGAGCAAGCCAATGGAAGCAATCCAGTGGGTAACATCTCTCAATGGCCTCTGCATCAGCTCCTGCTTCCTGATTTGGTTGTGTTCCAGTCCTTGTTTCCTTTGGTGGTGAGCGGCAATGTAGAACTGTGGGCTGAGTAGACTCTTTCCTATCCCCCCTCCAAAAAAATGAAAGAATATTAAGCCAAGAACATGGCATACAAAAGAACGAAAGAAAGAAAGAAAGAAGGAAGGAAGGAAGGAAGGAAGGAAGGAAGGAAGGAAGGAAGGGAAGGAAGGAAGGAAGGAAGGAAGGAAGGAAGGAAGAAAGAAAGAAAGAAAGAAAGAAAGAAAGAAAGAAAGAAAGAAAGAAAGAAAGAAAGAAAGAAAGAAAGAAAGAAAAGTTGTGTTGGGATTTTGATGGGGATTGCATTGAATCTGTAGATTGCCTTTTGTAGGATGGCCATTTTTACTATGTTAATTCTGCCAATTCATGAGCATCGGATTTCTCTCCATTTTCTGAGATCTTCGATTTCTTTCTTGAGAGGCTTGAAGTTCTTTTCATACAGATCTTTCATTTGTTTGGTTAAAGTTACCTCGAGATATTTTATATTATTTGTGACTATATTCAAGGGTGTTGTTTCCCTAATTTCTTTTTGAGCCTGTTTATTATTTGTATAAAGGAAGGCTACTGATTTATTTGAGTTAATTTTATATCTGTCCACTTGGCTGAAGTTGTTTATTAGCTGGAGAAGTCCTCTGGTAAAATTTTTGGGGTCATTCAATGTATACTATCATATCATCTGCAAATAGTGATGCCTTTATTTCTTCTTTGCCAATTTGTATCCCCTTTTCAGTTTCTTTACCAGGGCATTTAGTACTATGAATTTTCCTCTTAGCACTGTTTTTATTGTGTCCTATAAGTTTGGGTATGATGTATGAACATCTTCAGTAAATTCCAGTACATCTTTAATTTTTTCTATATTTCTTCCTTGACCAGTTTATCATGAAGTAGAGAGTTGTTCAGTTTCCATGTGTATGTGGGCTTTCTGTTGTTTTTGCTGTTATTGAAGACCAGCCTTAGGCCATGGTGATCTGATAGGGTGAAATGTTTTGTAGATGCCTGTTAAATCCATTTGGTTCACAACCTCTATTAGTTTCACAGTGTCTCTGCTTAGATTCTGTCTCAATATCCTGTATATTAGTAAGAGTGGGGTTTTGACGTCTCCCACTATTATTGTGAGGGGTTCAGTGTGTGTTGAAGCTTTAGTAAAGTTTCTTTTATGAATGTGGGTACCCTTGCATTTGGGGCAAAGATATTCAGAATTGAGACTTTCTCTTGGTGGATTTTTACTTCATATTCATGCAGTGTCTCTCTTCATCATGCTTGACAACTTTTGGTTGAAAGTATATTTTATTGGTACCATTTGCCTTGAAGACCTTTTTCCATCCTTTTGCTCTGAGACAGTGTCTGCTTTGTTATTGAGATGTGTTTCTTGTATGAAACAAAATTATGGATCTTGTTTGTGTATCCATTGTGTTATCTTATGCTTTTTTATAGATGAGTTGAGCCTATTAATATTGAGGGATATTAAAGACAGATGATTGTTGGTTCCTGATATGTTTGTTTTTGTAGATGGCGTTATGTGCTTGTGGATCTCTCCTTTTGGTTTGTTGTAAGATGCTTAATATCTTGTTTTTTTGTTTGTTTGTTTTTGTTTGTTTTGTTGTTGTTTTGTTTTGTTTTTATTTAGGTACCTTTTTTCTGTTAGAGTTTCCCTTATAGGATCCTCGGTAGGGATGGGTTGGTAGATAGATACTGTTCGAATTTGAATTTGCCCAGGAATATTCCAATGGAAGAGGTAGGGGAAGGACTGAAGGAGCTGATGAGGCCTTATCTGGCACCAATGGGAGGGGAGGCCCTTGGTCCCATGAAGGGTTGATGCTTCAGCATAGAATAATGCTAGGGCAGTGAGGTAGGAGTGGGTGGGTGGGTGGAGGAGAACACTCATTGAAGCAGGGTAAGAGAGGAAGGGATAGGGGGTTTGTAGAGGGTAACCTGGGAAAGGGAATAAAATTTGAAAATGTAAATAAATGAAATATTCAATTAAAATGAAAGAATGTGGGCTTAAGTATGTAGATCTATTCTGGCAAGTGGCATAAGAAACCAAAATACTATTCAGTGACAAATAGAGCTGAAAGTCCCACAGAGTTGGAGATGACAGTCACAGATTTCTGAGTATTGCTTCATTCTTTACACTGAACAGTGTCTATGCACTATGTTATTATTCGGAATATCCTGGTACCATTAAAATTATATCAGAGAAGAAAAAAAAAGTACAGGACACTTTTGATTTGATACAGAATATTTCTGTGGAGTGTAGAATAAAAGACATCATTCTAGTGTCATGAGTAGAAATTAGGCAATAGGGTTGGTTGGTGCCTGTTGAGTATTAAAAACTAGAGGAATAGAGTGTAGGAATGAATGGGTGTACAGAAGCGTGGGTGATTTTGGGAAATTATATTGCTTTATTTAAATTGTGACATGTTAGAATATGATATGAAATATTCATTTCTTACACAAAAATAAATATTGATATGATGTAAAGACAAACTATTTAGAATCAACAGCAGTCTTTGCTTCATCCTCCATGTCTGCATTTGTTGGGACAGGATAAATTTTGAGTTGAAAGTGTTGTAGGTGGGTTGTTGCCTCTATTGCTCTACTAGAACTCCTGCCTGGCTGGTTCTATATCCCTAATATTGTGAGTTACACACATTGATTCTTGGCTGCCTTCTTGATCCCAGGTCTCTGTCTCAACCTGGAAATGCCCCATATTCTCACTCCTGTCAGTTGAACCTAGGCCTTCCTGCACATATATAGCAGATGTGCCCCTTGGTCTTCCTGTGAGTCCTGAACAACTAGAGAGGTGGCTATCCCAAAAGCTGTTGCCTGTATGTGGAATAGGTTCTTTTAGCTGGGTTGCCTTGTCTGGACTCAGTGGGAGAGGTAGTGCCTAGCTTGCAGAGACTTGAAATCCAGGATCAGGGGATAAACATGGGGCTCCCATCCACTCAGAGGAGAAGGGATAGAGGACAGTGGAAAGACTGTGGAATGTGATGACTAGGAGCAGGCAGTGAATGGGATATAAGTGAATAAGTAAAAAGTAAATTTTTTTTTAAGAAAGAAAAAATAAAAATAGAGTCAAGAGTAAAGTCTAGGTTCATTTTGTAGATCAAATGGGAAGTTTAATCTTTTGTCTCTGTCACTATTACTGTAAATCCTTCAATAATAAAGTAAATAATTATGTAAATTTAAAAGACAGTACAGTGGCTGGAAAATAGGATATTTGATGTTAAACTGCTAGAGGTATATTTTGTTCTTTATAACAAGTGAACTTGTACACAAGAAGGAGGTATTGGAGAGAAAAATGCTTTGGAGGTAGCTTTCACAGAACAGGTAGACACAGGAGGTCTGTCTAAGTCATACAAATGGGGACTTGACCAAGAGTATTTCTGAAGTGGAAATTAGTGAGATAGTGCCATAGTGACCATGGGAATATGATCACCCACATTTCAAGATACACTTTCCTGATTTTCTGAGGAATGAATGAACTCCTTAGATCACAAGTATTCAAGCAACATAGGGCCAGGTCTGAGGATTCCAGTTTTGTGAAATGTAGATTTTACACGGAATTAAATGCCTAAAATATATGGAATTTTTAAAAATGCTATTAATATTTTTATCTTCTCTACAAATGAGGGGGATGCCTGTGCCACAATGCACATGTAGAAGACAGGAAACAGCACATGGGTGTTTGTTCTTTTACTCCCACAATAAGAGTCCTTTAGATCACACTCAGTTCATCAAGTTTATCAGCAAGTTACTTTTCCTTCTGAGTTGTCTACTAGACCTGATAGTTTTAGTTGAAAGAAATTGATTCATCAATTCAATTTTTTGTTATTGGGAACTAATTTTTAGTTCAAAAATTTAGACTTTGAATCATGACTTCACAGCTCAAAAAGAAAAAAAAATGTGAGAATCAGATGAGTATTGTTTCTGCTTCTTTTCCCATCTCTGTTTTCTGGATATAAATGTTAGCAAACTGTTAAGACCAAGACATTTGTATAAATTGGACATGCACTATTAGGACAGGGATTTCATAAGTACCAACAAATTATAATCTCTGAGCATTAATGTTTCTCACCAATGTGGCCTCACTCTGCTCTTTCTTTCTTTTTTTTTACATTGACTTCTGGTCCTGCTCTCTATATATCTCTGCGCTTGATGGTTCCAGCAATCCAAACCCTCTGCCCTGCTCTGTGCTTTCTCACAGTCACTAGAGAGGGGAATTCTGGTGAGGCAGTGGAGTAGGCTACGAATGTTACATGATATCAATATTACCTCTCACATTTTACAAAATATTATGGTAGGATATTGAAAATGAAGAATAGATTGTGATTTTGAACACTCCTTATGTTAAATTCCTATTTGACTTGTCCTCTACACCTGAAAACTGACACACTTAGTCTTAGGGTTTGCTTACACTTTCACAGCACTCTTCATCATTGAAGGAAGTCAAGACAGAAGTTCAAACAGAGAAGAAATCTAAAGGATGTAGGAACTGATTTAGAGGCCATGGAGGGGGCTACTTACTGGCTTGTTCCTCATGGCTTGCTCAGCTTGCTTTCTTATAGAGCCTAGGGCTATCAGTCCAGGAATGGCCCCACCTACCAGTGAGCTGGACTCTCCCCAATTGGTCACTAATTAAGAAAATGCTTTACAGCTGGATCTCATGGAGGCATTTTTCTCAACTGAGACTCCCTCCTCTCTGATCATTCTAGCTCAAGTCAAGTTGATATAAAACCAGCCAGAATACTGTCTTTCAAATATATAGTGTTTTCATCTTCTAGCCACCTTTGGCACTTGCTTGACTTTAAAGCACCACACTGTCCATCCTTGCCACAGGTGTCCTGACATGCCTACACACAGTTGCCTGTAATCTGTGTCTTACTTTCCTATGCCTCTCTTAGAGTTTCAGAGAGCAACTTTTAGCTAAATTAACCATTCTCACTTTTGGCTAGTCTGCCTTTAAATAGTCCAGTACTAATAGTTATCACTGCTATAAACAGTGGAATTGATGTGTGATTTCTAGGGCCATTAACAACATCCCACATCATTGAAAACTTGATTGCTAAGTGGTGGATAAAAGAGTTAGAGTAGAAAAAAATAGCCATTCCTCTAGTTCTAAAATTAAGTTGTTCATGAAAATAAGCTTGGGATTGGGTACAACGAAGCTAAAATGTATAAATAGGAGCCAGAATACAGAGTGCCACGCAGCTTTATCAAGGGGGCAGAGGCTAATTCATACACTATTAAAAGCAATGTTAATGAGATATGGTCAATAAAAATGGTCTTTTCTGAATTTGTGTGGTAGTTGATGGGAACTGATAGAAACAGTGTCTACAAGAGATTATGGCTGGGATAGAAAACAAGAGTAGACCATAACTCCCTTCTCTACACCAATATGACTTCCATCAGAATCAGATTATCTTGTCTGACCCCCATGAAAGTAGGATTCCTTCAAGAACAATCTGAAGAGAAAGGTTGGTCTTTTAAAGTCACAAATTCACTTGTAGGAAAATATCTTTATAGGTAGAAATTGATGAGAATAAGCTCTCACAAACATGTAAAAGAATGATTATAAACTGTCTTCCTCTTGTCTGTCTCTATGCCAGCAAATATATATAAATGATATATGCAATTACATAAATACAAAGAGAAAAACATACAAGATCACCAAGTCATTAAGAGAACAAATGATCACATCTTTAATGAACTGTAATAAATTATCCTGGGTCACAATAAAATAATAATGATCTTCAATTAAATATTTAAATTTCCAAAGCCTATTAAGGACAGTATTGATGGATATTGTGCTTTCTTATCAAGTGGTCATGTGATTTGTGATTATGTTTCATTGAGTTTTAAGTTCCAGTAAATATACTAGGGCTTCATTTTTCTCAGGAAAGAGTTGATCAGTCTAACTGGAAACTATTGTGATTTATTATAACCCTTGGTTACCTTTCATCTCTTTAAAATGCTATTGAAAGAAAATTTGTTTCTAGTCATTACCAGAGGATAGATATTCCTATTTGCTAATGAAACAGTCTGATAATATCTTATTACTATGTCTTTATTGGTCTTGATAAAAGAACAGTAGATTCATTAGCACCTCATTTCAATATCTAAGAAACATAGAAAATTATATTTTCTGAGATGGTGTTTACTTAGATCAAATAGACTTAGTTATAGTTGAATTTAATGATATTGAGACCATGAGTAGATACAGCAACACTAGAACTTAGTAATACTTTGTATTATTATTATTAATGTAACATTCTTCTTAAAAAGATTCATACAGGAAATAGGTTGACATCATTCTTAAGTTATAGTATGGAACAAAGGCAATTTTTATATCTCAACAAACTGGATACAAGTTTCACAAATCTACACTGTAGATCCCTTAATTGGAGTGTAAACATAATCTTTTAATGGTAGTTACTAAAAGGAATGAAGGAAAAGTAACAGAAATAACCAAATATCTCTAGTGTTTTCTGAGACATACCTTTCTGGAATGTTCTTCTGACCACATACAGTACTTCTACAAAGCCCCGGCAGACTACAAGGCTGATAAAATTGTGCAGCTAATGTGGAGACATGCTCAGTTTTCTATAACTCCCTCTGGTATGAAATATGCAAAAAAATTTAAAAAGCCAAGAAACAAAACAAAACAACAACAACAACAACAAAAACAAAACAAAACTAAAACCAAACCAAACAAACAAGCTCTCAATAAGAATAAACAGGGATCACTACTACTAACTCATGAATGTATTCTGTCTTTCTATACCCCAAAGTCTTTTGTGTAGCTAAAAACCACTGACAGTCAAATAATCAAAACATTCCAAATGTAAATGCTACCTAATTCCTGATATCATATGCATGGCTATTGTCAATATTTAAAATATGTTTTACTTAAAGAGTCCAAAATCTTAATTCGTAGGTCTTATAGGTATGATCTTATTTGAAAGTAGGATTCTTGAAGATGGTTGAAATATCATGAAATCTTTAGAACATACCCCAGTGATGACTTTATTAGTCATCCTTTGAGAAAAAGGTTAATGTAAATGAAGAAAATATCTAATAAAAATGAAAAAAAGTTAAGTACTGGTACATAACTCCATGTGCATAGAGAATAGATAAAATAAAAATACTAGAACAAATGATATTCCATATAACGTAAAATGCCTGAAGATTTCAGAAGCTAGGAGAAACATGAGCTACTTCACAGTCTGTAGAAAGAATTAAACAGTTCTTATCTCTGTCATATAATTTTTGGTTACAGAATTCATTATTATTTCAGGTGTCCATTTAAATTCACATTCATTTATATTTAATTGTGGAACTAGAATTTAATGTAATTAATTCTGAAGAAGTAAATTTCTCTTGATTAAGCCATCGAATGTGTAGTGTTATGTTGTGATGAACCTATACACTACAACATCAGATTACTGTCTGTATACCATGATATCTGATAGAAGATATTGTTGCATATTTTGTTATATTTCCTAATTATCTAAATGTACAATGCAGATATTAATCTTAGCCTAGCTGTAAGAGTTATCAATAATGCACAAAGCAAGAACCATATAGATTTTTTTAATGTTCAATAAGGAGGAATTTTTCCTCAGTTTCTTGTTTGACATTAAAACAAAAAGTCAAGGCAATTGTCAAGAAGTTGGTGGGAGGGGCTAGAACTCAGAGGTGAATGGACAACATTTTTGTTCCCACTATAGTTTCCAAAAAGCCATACATTCCTCTCAACAAGTCTGTCTTAATTCAACTAGAACAGTGCTGGATATCTGACCAAAATATATTTAAAATAATAATTGTGTTGTTTTGATTCACTAGGATTTTCACTAAATAGTTGTGTGAGTTGTGGAAAACTAATGTATCTCTGTAGTCTATTGCTGTTGGGTCTTGAAAGAGGTGGGTGTAAGAACAAATGTTTATAGATTACTGCTAGGGATTATATTGGTTTAGTAAATTACTGGTTGTAGATTCCCCTTCAATAACTTTTTTATGTAACTATAACTTTTCTAACACTGAGTAGGTAGCTAGGTTCCAGCATCAGGCATGGGATCCCTCTGGTTGAATAGATCTTAAGTCCTGTTAGAGAGCTGTTGGTAACCACTAAGATATGTGTGCCACAACTGTATCCTTAGGGTTATTGTGCTATACTGATCATTAATGTCTGTTCTAGGAGCCATAGTTCCACAGGATTGTTGGTTGCATCTTTCCTTTGGAAACATGCATGGTGTCTTCTCTTACCAAAAAAGCTGGTCATCAGAGAGGGGACATTCAGGTCAGGGCCTTAATGGGCATTGTTTTACAAATGCCAGTAATAACAGACACTATCTCACAGGAAATTCCCTTATCCTTGGGCTCTTAACAATCTTCCTGTCTATAATATGCAATGTCCTCGAACATTAGGTACAGATATATTTTGTAGATATATCCATTGGGACTAGAGTCTTAATGAACAAAAGCTGCTATCATGTCATTATTGAGTTATTATCAGTTTAGAAGTATAATTTCTCATATCACTGTAATAATTGGAAGTATTTAAGTTGTTCAAAAAAGGTTGCAAAAATTTAATATAATTTTCTGTCATTATCTATGGTCAGAGGCAGAGGCAGGCTACACTTGAGGTAGAGCAGATGGACTGTTATGAGCAACACGGATCAAGTAGACTATTTATTTTTAAAGAATCCTCAATAAATATTTAGACTTTCAGTTGCAGCTGCCATGAACAACGAGGTTAGAAATACTGCTCTCTGTTTACAAGAAGGGAATCCTGTTGAAACCTAGAAATTAACTTTTATCAGGACCTTGACAGAATTGACTTGGAAGGTCTATCTTGAATCAGAAGCCAGAAATGATCTGAAAATCAGTGAGGCACAGTTTAATTTTGATGACAGAGACACGTTGATGATTTTTAGCCTTAGGAGTCTGGGTGATTGACTCAAGCACCAAATGTGAGTCAGAATGCTTGCTGATCCACAGAAAATGTGGAGTCAAGACTTTGTGTTATTTTTAAGACAAGAAATTTGGTGATAGTTGTTAAAAATTAACATAATAAAATGCAGAAATGCATTGGTAGTTGCTAAAAATTAATATAATAAAATGCAGAAATGCATTGGTAGTTGCTAAAAATTAACATAATAAAATACAGAAATGCATTGAGTACTGATATTTAATGCTTTATAAAATTTACTAAACTGACTACATAACAAAGTGAATTTAAATCATTATATAGGAGACAATTTTCATCTCAATAACATTGCCAATTATTATTGATGCATTTCATGTTACATTTAAATGTGAATCATATACATACTAGTATCATTTTCATGTTTGATATACATGATTCTATACCAGACATAAATATAGAATAAAATATAAATTTATTCTCATATTATTTAGATTTAAAAGAAAACATTATGTAAATCAGTACAGTCCACACTGTGTTTTAGAGATAAAATTGGTAGAATCAATAATAATTGCCAACTTTCTCATTTAGCTATCATGTGCCCAATAGACTGTAATTTAAAATATTGTAATAGAAAAATGTCCTGAAAATGTAAATTTTACTGGATTTTTGCAGTATTTTGTACATTACTTCTACAAAATACATGTAAACACATGCAAAAGCAATGAATGGCCCTAAAATATCAGTTATCTGGTTATCAGTGATGGTAAATAGAAATCCTATCTTACAGCACTTGTGAGGAGATTGCTAAGCATAAGTCACCTTCACTAAGATGTATGTTTTGTAATGGAGTCTTCAGAGGTTTCCAAGAAGCTGAAACTCATACCTCTTCTTAATTGTTGAATTAATTATCTACCTTTCAAATCTAAAGATATACCTACCATGATCAACTCTCAACAAATATTTATGTCTGCATGTAAATGACTAACAACATGGAAAACATTGTAGAGGTGCTATTAGAATTTAAAAGCATGGGAGCCTGGGTTGGTTGCGGCCAAACTCAAGGAGGGGTCCTCAAAGACATTAACCACATAGCACTCCCACATTCTCACATAAGTGATTCATTGAGTTAAGGGAGAGAAAAGCGCATTTGGGAGTCAAGTGGCAGGGGGAAGGGAGGAAGAGAGACAGACAGACAGAGACAGAGAGAATTGAGAGAGAGTAGACTTTGTGTGTGTGTGTGTGTGTGTGTGTGTGTGTGTGTGTGTGTGTGTGTCACATAGGAAAATACACAATTTAAAACTGCTGCATCTGGAGGAGGTAGGTGATGATATCTCTGGCATCTGCTGGTGCTGAGTCCTTGGGCAGGCTAGTAGACTTCCTGATTTATAACATGTGCTAGCTGATTTGAGGAAACATCACCCAGATATTGTTGAAAGAACAGTATCCTAGGTTTTGATGCTTGTTGACAAAGATCAAGGAGTCAGCATGGTGGGGCTTTGGTGAGATTTTTTTTTCCTTGATCCTGCATGAAAACCTTGCTGTGTTTCCTTTAGTGTCTGCAAGGAAAGAGCTTTCTAATGAGCCTGCTTTGAAGCACAGTCTACCTATGGACTCAGACCATCAAGCTTATGAGCTCACTTAATCTTAAATATCCTTCTCATGGCCTGAAGTCTAATAATTATAGCATTTGGTGTTGAGTCTTCACCTCAAGAATGGAAGGGTCAGATACAATTTAGTCCATAGTAAATACCATGTATAAGTGTTTCAGTAAGAGCTAGGCATTCACACGCAATCTTCAAGAACAAAAGGACATGAGGAGCAAGGCATGAAAAAGAAAAATTATTCACAAGAATTTCAAATACTTGGTGTCATTGTTTTGATTGGAATGACTTCTATCCTATTTTAATCTAAAACTCTTAAGTGTATTTTACCTATTGCACCAGATTGCTATTTTGTCAAAGTGAGCTTGACATGTGTTCTGATCACAGACCTCCACTAGCAGCAGCAGGGCCTGAAGATTTTATGTAGGTGTCCTTGTCCTCTGACTCTTCTCATTTGCATTTGAGACATATGGCTTCTCTGTGTTTGAGTTCTCTGCCATCAACCCCTCAAGTTCTTCCTAATTAATGCTCATCAAGTTTCTATAACATGACATTTTAAAGAAGTCACATGATTTTTCCAGTAAAATTATCCTAAATTTTTGACAACTACATTTCCCAAAATAGTGTATATATTTTAGTGATTATGAAACTTTACTATATCCTAATTTTATTATATAGTTGTCATATATACTATTTATATATTGTGTCTTTTTTAAAAAAATTTGATAAAAGGGTTTTTAAGTAAATTGACAATGAATTATGGTAAGGTAACCGAAATTCCTTAACTTTATATCTGGGTCACTGCCCCCTTTCTTCTGGTCCCCCCTCAAAAGTACCTTTCCCATTCCCCCTCCCCTTAATCTATGGCAAGGTAGAGACCACCCCTCTATGTCCCCCCAAATTTGACATATCAAGGATCTGCAGAGCTTGGGGTTGGGGGGGGGGCCCTCTGGCCTTAAGGCCAGACAAGACAGCCCAGTTGGGGAACAGACAGGCACTAGCTTTAGGGAAAACCCCACCTCCAATGAAGGAGGGGTGCTCATTCATGAAGATAAAGCTCTGCTACATATGTGGAAGGTATTTGACTGGTGGTTGAGTCTCTGAGAGCTCCCAAGGGACCAGGTTAGTTGATTCTGTCGCTCTTCCGGTGTTGTTCCTAACCCCTCAAAAGCCTTGATCCTTTCCCCAAATCTTCCATAAAACTCTCTGAGCTCCATGTAATATTTGACTGTGTGCCTCTACATCAGTTTTAGTCAGCTGCTGGGGAGAGTGTCTTACAGGACAATTATGCTAGGTTATTGTTCTTATTTTTGCACTGGGGATCTTGCCAGGTTACAGGAGATGGCCACTTCAGGTTCCATATCCCCACTGCTAGGAGTCTCAGCTAACGTCACTCCCATAGACTCCTGGGAACCTCCCTCATCACATGTCTCTGGCACATTCCAGAGATGCTCCTCACACCTCATCTGCCCATCCATGCCAGAACTGATTTACATTCATTCACTTGGTCCTCGGTTCTTCTCTCCTGTCTCTCCCCACACTTTGTTCTAAACCTGCCTTCCATACCCCTCTGCATTCTTTCTCTCACACAGTTCCCTCCCTCCATCTGCTTCCTATGACTATTTTATTCTTCTTTCTATGTGAGATTCAAGCATCCTCCCTTGGGCATTCCTTCTTATTTTTAGCTTCTTTAGGTCTGTGGAGTGTAGCATGAGTATCCTGTACTTTTTGGCTAACATCCACTCATTAGTGAGTATACTGCATACATGTCCCTTTGGATCTAAGTTACTTCACTCAGGATGATATTTTCTAGTTCCATCTATTTGCCTCCAAAATTCATGTTGTCCTTGTTTTTAGTAGCTGGATAGCGTTCCATTGTGTAAATGAGCCACATTGTTGTGTATCTGTTCTTTGGTTGAGAGGCAGCTGGGTTGTTTTTAGTTTCTAGCTACTTGGAATAAAGCTGCTGGGAACATAATGGAGGATGTGTTCTTGTGGTAAGGTGGATCATCTTTTGCTTATATGCCCAGGAATTGTATAGCTGGGTCTTGAGGTAGAACTATTCGAAGATTTTGAGAAACTGGCAGATAGATTTCCAGAGTGGTTGTACATAGTTTTACTCCCACCAGCAATAGAAGAGTATTACCTTTCTCCACATCCTCACCAGGATGCACTATTACTTGAGTATTTGATTTTAGTCATTCTGAAGCTTGTGAGATGGAATCTCATGCTTGTTTTGATTTACATTTTCCTAGTGACCA
This sequence comes from Mus musculus, assembly GCF_000001635.26. Classification (NCBI taxonomy): domain Eukaryota; kingdom Metazoa; phylum Chordata; class Mammalia; order Rodentia; family Muridae; genus Mus; species Mus musculus. The sequence goes on from NC_000084.6 coordinate 86,948,272, forward strand.
AGGATGTTGAACATTTCTTTAAGTGTTTTGAGGCTGTTCAAGATCCCTCAATTGAGAATTGTCTCTTTAGTTCAGCACTCCATTTTTCAATTAGGTTATTTGGTTTCTTGGTGTCTACCTTCTTGAGTTCTTTATATATTTTGTATATTAGCCTTCTGTTGAATATAGGTTTGATAAAGATCTTTTACCAATTGGTAGACTTCCTTTCTGTCCTACTGACACTGTCCTTTGCCTTGAAGATGATTTTTAGTTTCATGACGTCCCACTTATTAATTGTTGATCATAGTGCCTGAGTCACTGTTTTCAGTTAAAGAAAGAATTCAGACCAATTTCTCTTATGAACATTGATGTAAAAGTACATAATAAAATACAAATAATATCTAAGAGCACATAAAAACATCATGATCAAGTAGGTTTCATCTCAGGGATGCAGGGGTAGTCCAGTATATGAAAATCCATCAATGTAATCTACCATATAAACAAATTGAAAGAAAAAAACACATGATCATGTCATTAGATTCAGAAAAAGTATTTGACAAAATCCAAAACACCTTTGTGTTATCTTGGAGATATCAGGAATTCAAGGCACATACTTAACACAATAAAGGCAATATACTGCAAGTCAACAGACATCAAATTAAATGGAAAGAAACTTAAAGCAATTCAACTAAAATCAGGAACAAGGCAAAGCTGCCCATTCTTTCTTTATCTTTTCAATATAGTAATTGAAGCCCCAGCTAGAGCAATAAATTCACTAAAAGAAATCAAGGGAATAGAAATGGAAAAGGAAGAAGTAAAAGTATCGCTATTCACAAGTGATAAGATAGTATACATAAGTGACCATGAAACCTCTACCAATGAACTCCTACAGCTGAAAATCACCTTAAACAAAGTCACTAGATATAAAATTAACTCAACAAGATAGTAGCCCTCTTCTATACAAATGATAAACAAGCTGAGAAAGAAATCAGGGAAACAATAATTTTCACACTAGTCACAAATAATATAAAATATATTGGTTTAACTCTGACCAAGCAAGTGAAAGAGAAGACAAGCACATCAAGTCTCTAGAGAAAGAAATTGAAGAAGATATCAGAAGATGGAATGGTCTTCCATGCTCATGAATCTTCAGGATTAACCTTGTCAATCTGGCCATCTCACCAAAAGCAATCTATAAATCCAACACAATTCCTTACAGACAGTGACAGAACAATTCTCAACTTCCATATGAAAAAACAAAATCCCAGGATAACTAAAACAATTCTCTATAATAAAAAAACCTCAGGAGCTATTACCAGCCCTGTATTATAGAGCAATACTAATAAAACTTGCATGGTATTGGTATAGAAATGAACAGGTTGATCAAATCAGAGACCCAGAAATAAACCCACATACCTATTGACACTTCCTTTTGTCAAAGAAGCCAAAACCATCCAGAAAAAGAGAAAGCATCTTCAACAAAGGGTGCTGGTCTAATTGGATGTCTGCCTGTAGAAAAATTCGAGTAGATCCTTGTTTATCACCTTGTATAAAACTCAAGTCCAAGTGTATCAAAGATCTCAACATATACACAGATACAGTAAATCTAATAGAAGAGAAAGTAGCAAATAGCCCAGAACTCCACCTGATTGCTAACAACAGAAATATCTTGGGAGACTCTATGTTCCTTTAGCTGCAGGAAGGTGGGTTTTGGATGCCCAATATTAACTTCTAAGAGCAGCATCTGCTTCAGAGTGGATACATGCTGATGCTGACTGGGAACCACTCTTCTCAGCCTCTTAGGTGAACCCCTTCTAAGAAATCCTAAAAATATAGCCTGGAACTACTAAGTTGTGAGCAAGTAGATGAATCAAGTTCCTCACAGAGAAGAATTGTAATATTTTTTAAATAGGATCCCTGTAGCAGGCAGGGTCATTCTCGATGTAAACGCCAAGGGCCCCACAGTTGCAAAAAGCATCTCCTGCTGGAGGACCTAATTGAGGTCTGCTCAAGAGACCAAGGATTGCTGGTGCAGAAATTGCCAGCCAATCAGGAACTGCTGTTTAGAAGAGCTGCTTTTGGGGGACCAATGGGGCACAGGTGAAGGGTTAGGAGCTTGCAGCAGCGTTTCTCACCGGCTCCCAGAGACTGTGTTTCATTGACTCAGACCCACCTCTCCTCCAACCCCCAAGAGCAGGTAGGCAGCTAGTAGCCTATAGCATAGGCAGCAGATCCCTACTTATTCAATAGAATTTGAGACCAACAATATTTTGCAATAAGAGGTAGGAAGAAATACAACCAAAATCATCATTGTTAATTAGGAACTAAGAGACAGGAAAAAAAATAACATTTCAAACAATAAGATGCAAAAACATTATCTTAATAGGCACTATGTCTTATTAATTTAAATCTCTCAGTAATGTATAGACATGTCATAGAAAAGGTGGAGTCTTGGTGCACTAAAAGATAATTACTATAAAAACAGGTTATAAATAGATATCCAACATTTTTCCTTAAGGGGAGTCAGAAAATAATTTCCCTTATATTATTGTTAGCTCATTTTATACGATAAGTGATGGTCACATAGTAAATCTAGACATTACTGGAAATGTTCTAAACTGCCCAGCAGCCACTAAAGGCAATTAAACTGTGATTTATTACCAAACCACAGAAAAAAATGGTACCATTCCCAACCACTTTCCTTCTGGAAGTTAGGCACAGGAAAAGTAGAGTGTGTTTTTGTGGTTGATGGTAAGTATAAATTAAGTAATTTTATGAGACATTTTATATTTCCCAGTGGTGGTCACAGCTGCCCCTCTGAAGTTCCTGGTAGCAGTATCAGCAAGAGTGATTGCTCTTAGTAGCGAGCTGCTATGAAAAGCATCTGTGATCACAGAATTCCCCCTTTCAAGTGGTAAAATGATGAGGCAGCCACAAAGAATACAAAAAACAAAAAACAAAAAAAAAAAAAAAAAAAAAAAAAAAAAAAAAACCACCACCACCACCACCAACAACAACAACAAAAAAAAAAACTTGCCAAAACAAACAGTATCATTACCTTACATTTTCCAAAATAACAAAATAAGGGTATAATATTTCCATCTTAACTTTTTTTTTCCAGACAAGGTTTTCTGTGTATCCTTCTTACCAGTCTGTCCTAAAACAAATTTTAATTGTTACATTTTTAATTTCACTTAAGTAATTTATGTTTATTGTTATGCATTTATTATCTGTTCTATATGTTTATATGTGTGCATATGAAAACTACTTAGATGGCCAAGTCGTCCGTCATTGGGAAGAGAGGCCCCTTGGTCTTGCAAACTTTATATGCCCCGGTACAGGGGAACACCAGGGCTAAGAAATGGGAGTGGGTGGGTAGGGGATCAGGGGGCGGGGAGGGTATAGGGGACTCAGAATAGCATTTGAAATGTAAATGAAGAAAATACCTAATAAAAAATTGGATAAATATTCAGATTGTGGTAAATACTTTGATCTATTAAATTTGATCTCTTTTTTTCTTATTATAATCCCTCAACTGTTAAACCTATTCCAGGACATAATGTTTGTTATATAGTCTTCATTTAACTCTTCTTTATAATTTTATTTTTTATTTTTTTTTCTTTTCATTGTTATAAAAACAATTTATGACTAAATAGAATAAATGATGATTGCATTAGAATTCTTTTCAGGTAATTTTAATATATGATTTTTTTCACAGCTGACTGGTTTTTGTCAGTTTGTGGCCATCCTAGTATTCATTGTGATGGGTGATTTTCTCAATGCCTCAAGATGCAATTTCAGGAGACTCTGGGTCTTACTTGAATTGTTGAGATTTTCATCCTCTTGAGGCTTAGCATGCAGAGGATGGCCTTTTCCTAGTGGGGTGTGGATATACCGACAGTCTAATTACCATTGACATGGTGGCACAATTATAATCAGCTTACTCTATCTTTTCCTCTCATGAGATGCTGAATCTCCCAGGGGCTTTTCTGATGTATGAGGAGCTAGCAGAAGCTTCCTCCAGCCAGCCTGCCTGTTGTTCAAGTTTACAAATAGCCTACTGCTAAGAAATGAGTGTCCTTCTCTGAAGGTGCTTTCTGGGTCTTTCTCGTAGATGAGTTATAGTTTCCTATAGGGGAGTGATAAATAATGTCTTAACTTCTTGTTTGGACAGAGATGTCCCCTGAGTTTCTGGTTGTTCCAGGGTTATGGGATTTCTTGGAATTATAACATACTTCCCATGTGATCTACAAGGAGAATTATCCTAGTTATACTATGTTCTGGCCTTTCAGAAGAGGATTTCAGGAAATGGCAGTTGTTGCTCACATATCTGTGGACCTCTTAGAAACTGCATTGTAGCTAACAATACTCTTACAGTCCCCAACCAGTCTGTTTTCTCTTTCCATAAATAAAGTTGGGCTTTGTCTATTTAAATATTTTCTGGGTTTATATCAAATTTAGCAGTAAATAAGAGGGAAATATATCTACCTTTTATTTTTAAAGGAAATTAGAAAATTAAGTGTAGATTTTTGAGATTGTGCCATGACGTCAGTTCCCACAGTACTCTCAGGTATCAATCAGTGTTGGGTACATTTTAATACAGCTTGTTTCATTGAAAAAAAAACAACACAAAAAATCATTTCAATTCTAAAATATTTTCACATCCTGGGAACTTTGGAGTATATGCAATACAAACTTTCAGAGCATATGCAAATGCTCATTTTCACACTTGTGAAAATTATGTTTATTAATAACAGTTTTTATATAACTGTCCTTTAGGTTCTTAACATGCTTGATGATTCATCATTGTGACATATCACAGCACAGCTGGTTTCCAGAAGTGACATTCTATACCAGAAATTTATGGAAAATATCTACAAGTTATGCAGCTATAATATTTCTACTTCATGGGTAGTACTGTCAATACCCCCATTTAGTATAATAGCTTTGGGGAAAACAAAAAGTCCAATACAGAAATGCTGTAGTAATGAAAATACAATTCTTTGACATTTCTGCAGAAGAACTACTCCTTGTAAAAATTTTATCTAAAAATACCCAGTGCCCACATAAGAGTTGAAAATAAATGATCATTTGAAAGTAGTTTTATTCACAAGAGCAGAAAGTATGCACAACTTTTTGTAACTTTGTAATTAAGCTTTTTAGCTTACAATTGTTTAACCTTTATAGGAAGAAGGAGTGTATATACTGTGGGCTCATGATTCAAATTTAAATTTCCTGAGTTTTAGATACTTTGCCTTTATCATGCTAAGCCAAATCAAGTGGTCTAGGCTATTTTAAATATTTGGTCAATGGATAGAAATTATTAGATTCATGCCTAAATGATTCTACATGTAATAATCATACAGTGCAGTATAAATGGCTCTTCCTTCCATTATTTTCAGCTGATATTTTGAATGGAAGTTTTACTGTATGACTTTATGTAGGCTTTCGGCTTCCTCCTTATGCATTCAGTGTCTATACAATATCTGAAAAGTCACGTCTGAGTGCACTTCTGTCTTAGAATTTGTTCCTCATTTCTTCTGTGATAAATTGTATTTAAGATCTTTGTCAGATAGCGTTTGGGCTTAGAGACATGATAAGTAATGAAAAGAAATTACCGTGGTGTGTGTGTGTGTGTGTGTGTGTTCATTCTACTAATATTATGAGGATAGAGTAAACTATTGGAATTGGGAGAATAAGAATTATACCAGGCATGATTTCTATAAGTTCTTATTTTAAAATACTAACACCCAAACAATCTCATCAGTATATGAAGTTTAATCATTTAATTCTGATAATTCTGTTTTGTTCATGTCCATATGTTAAAATTACAGAATAATTTGTGGCTTTTAAAAATAGATTTGTCCATTCTTATTTTAGAGGTATTTGCTTGTTTTATAACTTGAGTTTTCTTTGTTGTCTATATTTTTGTAAGTACTGTGGGATTCAGATTCCTTGTACGTTGTATCTTTTTCATCCGTCCTATATCTGTATTTTAAATCATATTCTTTCTTTTTCAGCTAAAGACATTTATATATTTGCATTTTTGTTTTCTATTCACTTTTATGTATTTTATAATTGCTCTTGTATATTATTGCTACTTATAATGCTGCCTTTCATTTCCTCTCAATTCTGCTAATTCATCTTTAGTTTTCACTCTTTTATTAGCATTTGTCCTGAAGTTTTTTCCAGTTTTTCTTGCCATAGATGTTACAACTCATGCCCCAGATGATTTGTGTGGTTTTTATTAGATATTTTCTTTATTTACATTTTGAATGTTAGCCCCTTTCCTAGTTTCCCCAATTTGTGTTGCTATTGTAGGTATTCATTACCTACAGTATCAACGGTGGCTGTATAAAGAAATGTGGCAGATATACAGATGTGCCTGCTCTCCTATATGTAACCAATTAACACATCTAGATTTTCCTTTTGAATGCTCAGTACAACGCGATGCAAAAATAAAATAAAATAATGTAAATCACAATTAAGTATTTGACAGCAGTACCAAAATATATTGCTGGATTTCTGCTTCAGCCTCAGACCTGCAGAGCTGTATGAGAGAACATTGCCCTTACTTTCATTGTGTGCATTATAGTTCTGGGCCACAAATTATACAAATGGGTTTTATTTAAAATTCTGGGGCATTTTCTTCTGAGATGTTTCATGTGTGTAAGAGCATGAGAAGTATAGATAGTTACCATCAATACAAGAGGACAGATGACATTTTATCAAATTACTGATAGCCTAGTACTATCTACAATGATGTTGCAAAAGTTAGGGTCTCAGAGAACCCAGGAGACAGGGGACTTTGCAATTAACTTGTCAAGTTTTCAGGCTCCTGTCAGCATAACTTGTGAGTTATGAAGAACTGAAATTGTGCTTCTTGGTGGTTCACAGGCCTCCACCTTCTGTCTGAGACTTTCTTGTGCTTCTTATAAAGCCTGAGTCTGGGGTGTTAGTGACATCACTGCCCAATATCCAGGCACATATCACTGTTTTTGAAGATTAGCTGAAAGGAGGAAGCATTTATACCTGAACTAGGGCCAGGAAGCAGAAATTGTATTACTTGTCTTTGATCTAGTAAATTGCAGCTGAAATCTAGGGAATGACAAGAAGTTTCCTTACTTCCACTTCAAGCAACCATACTTTTCCACTCATGGCCTTTGGTGGCTGGAACTGCAAAATAGTTGTTTACCCTCACAATCTCATCCTGATCACAAGAAAGGGCCTGTGTTCATCTATCCAGTCAAAGGTGGCCATGGTCCACATGGTCTACTATTTAACACATTTTTTTTTATGTTATCACCTTTCCCAGTACCCTGAAACTCCCTATCTACCCCCTCCCCCTGCTTTCCCCACTCACCCACCCACCCACTCCTGTCTCAGCACCCTGGCATTTCCTACACTGGAGCATTGAGCCTTCCCAGGACCAAGGACCTCTCCTCCCACTGAAGCCAGAAAAGGTCCCTGCAGCTTGAGCCATGGGTCCCTCCATCTGTACTCTTTGGTTGGTAGTTTAGTCCCTGGGATCTCTGGGGCCTGGTTGGTTGATATTGTTGTTCTTCCTATGGGGTTGCAACCTCCTTCAGCTCCTTCAGTCCTTTCTCTAACTCCTCCATTGTGTACCCTGTGCTCAGTCCAATGGTTGTCTGTGAGCATCCACTTCTGTATTTATCAGGCTCTAGCAGAGCCTCTCAGGAGACAGCTAAATCAGGCTCCTCTCAGCAAGCACTTCTTGGCATCCACAATAGTGTCGGGGTTTGGTGATTGTATATGGGATGGATCCCCAGGTGGGGCAGTCTCTGGATGGCCTTTTTTAAATTACAATTCTGTTGATAGAAAGTAATCCAACTGGTGTTTACTTTTTAGAAATCACAAAGGAGGAAGAAAAACTTCTGTTTTGTGAAATATATATATATATACATATATATATATATATTTACCAGAAGCATAATATAAGTGAACTTATCAATGGCATATGCTATTGTAATATAAATCTACAATGCAGACTTTGCAGAATAAATTCTAGAGAAATTTTTAAGTTTTAAAGTCATGGAAGCAGTTAGTAGCCAGCTACAAATAAAAGCAAATTTTCCCTGGATCTTTCACCCTCATGTTTTTCCTTCAGTCTAGTTGTCAGTTTTAAAGGTGTCTAATGGAGAACAGCGAGGGCTCATAATGGATCTCCTTTCTGTCAGACTAGGGTGTGCTTTGCATGTCTGAACAAAAAAACAAGGTAACCCCAGAACATGGGTCATCTTGATCCAGCATCTTCAAGTGTCACATTACTGGTAAGGAAATGGAGGCTGATTTTGCTTTCTGCTACAAGTAATGAGACCAAATATAATTCAATGAAATACTGGAACATAGTCAACTGTAGGACTCATTTCACACTCATTCTTGGTACAAAAATTCTGTGGACATTAACCTTATCATTCAAATTGCTAATTGTATATAATTTAATTTAACATTTAAAATATCGTTCAAGAGCTGAAATTTCTATTTTTATTGCAATCACACATCTTAGAATCATTACATATTATATGTTGCATTTATATAGATATTTATAAACCACAGAATTTCCTGAGGTATTAGGCAATGTCACTGTATATTCATGACAGCACTGTAAGGCTATTATAGTTGACAGTGTGAATGTGATTTTTAGAGATATTAAGGACTTTTGTCAACTCATGATTTGTAGACAGTGTTAACAAGATGAATGACCACTCAGCTGCCCCCTAAATACTTTTCCTAAGAAAATTGAAAATTTCTAAGGTGATACCAAAGACATCTGGGGTTTGAACCATAACAGGTTTTTTTGGTGATAAATACCAATTATGCAATCATTAATCCCTTCTTTCCTTATTAATAATATTATTAATAATGTTAGTAATATTAATAAATATTAATGCCAAAATAGTCACTTATTATAAGCCTCATGATATCTCTTGATGCCAGTTTTTGAGAATTAAATCTTTACATTTGTATTAATGCAGATGTGCATGTATAATATTTACACAAATATCTACTCCCAAAACCTAGTTAATTAATCTACTAGGGTCTGGTATATTGCTCCTGTTTTCTTTTATTAGACTTTGATTTTTAATTCATGTTAAGGATTAACTACGGAATGTTTTCCACAGTACCTTTGTGTTAGGGATATGACAGAGTTAGCAAACTAATTTCATCATTAACTTTATAGCTTTGGCTTCATCATTGAATTTATTTCACTAGTAGATTCAGAATCTGAAATAGCATTGTGAGGTGGTGGAATTGTGTAGTGCTGGTTTGGAAGAAGCAAGTCACTCTGGTCTTGTGGGTTAATTTGGCTAATTTTGTCCTGAGCTCTTCCAATGACTGTGTTCTCAGCTTTGTGTCTGTGGCAACTTCTTTGATTTACTAGTACTTTGATGATGCTCTGCCTTCTGCAGCCAGAAGCAGCAGCACCTATGCCCATACACTGGAACTAGAAGTCAAAATAATCCTTCAACTTTCAAACTTTACTCGGGTGTTTGATCATAATAATGAGAAAGTTAGCACAATTTATAATCAGTTACCAAACATAATTGTTTAGTATTCAGAAAGGCTTTTGTCTGTGTCATTTATTTAAAAATATAAACAAAATAATATCAATAAACAAAACTAATGAAAGGTCTGAGCATCCTTTGTTTGCAAGAATTTTAAATCCGTGTATCATGTGGCAATATTTACTTAAAAACATTTCTGTGATATTTAACGTTTCCCTCCAAAAGTGTGAAGGACACTAAGACTTCATGTTCTTTTAGACAGAAATGAAAATTTTATGATGGTGATGTACTTTAGAAACATTTTCTATTCAGTCTTTCTATGAAATATAACTCTTACTTTATAGAAGAGATATAAAACCACATAATTTAGATTATCAGCTGGGCAGTGGTGGCACACTCCTTTAATCCCTGCATGTGGGAGACAGAGGCAAACGGATTTCTGAGTTAGAGGCCAGCCTGGTCTACAGAGTGAGTTCCAGGACAGCCAGGGCTACACAGAGAAACTGTGTCATAAAACAAAACAAACAAAACAAAACAAAAAAATATTTATTAGGGGAAATAATTTTGAGCAATGAATTCATTTCAGATAATGGTTTCTTGGTTATAATTATTAAGTAACATCAATGTACAAACAATAATATATAATATAATTATAATTATGTATCAGTATTTTATATATATCATGTACACACTTGTGGACCTATGTCCCATGTCATGAATGCAAAGACCAAACTTTGTGGTCTTGGTTCTGTCCTTCTACTATAATGATAAGGTCTTCAGCTTGGTCACAATTAGCCTTAACCCCTGAACTACCTTGCTGGTTCTAGACAATGACTTATTATTATCGATGTTAATAATTTTTCTGAGATCATTAGTTTTAATTACTAAATGTATAAAAAATATGTTCAGTCACTTATTAAAAATAATATATACTTTGAATATATGTACATGTACACACACACACACACACACACACACACACACACACACACATACATACACACACACACACACACACCAGGCACTAAAGTCCAAAGCCCATTGCAACCTAAGTCATTTCAACATCACAAGTACTGATAAAATGGTATTGTGATCCATAGACCACCTCATTCACTTAAAGACTCATAGCAATCTTGAGTTGTCATCGATCGTAAGATGAACAGTTTACATGCACAGCTAAAATTAAAATATTAAAACTAAATAAAACATCAACCACAGTGACTATTGAATTTGGCAGTGTAGATGTGCTATGCTTGATGCAAACTGCATGCCATATAGAGGAATACTGTGCCAAAGAGAGCAACAAGGCACAGGGACAGCACTGATCATCTAAACATTAGCATTGATTGTTCAAGGACATTGGGGAATTTTCAAGGAGTATTGTTAATTTCAGTACAATCCTGAAATTAAACCAATGGGACACAATTTGGAAGTAGAATTTAAGATACGATTATTTTAATAAGTAGTTCACTATCACAATTAGTAATCTGTTACAATGAAATGAGTGAACTTTTGTTTGGTTACTTCAGCAAATAAATTTATATGGATGCTCAAGAAAATAACTGTGCTGGTATATAACAAGCCATACTAAGTGCAAACCATACTCCATTTTGATGCATTGGTTATGTGAAATGGTGTTCAACTTACAAATTTACAACTCAGACAAGGACTGGGAAAACATTGTCCTCTACATATGTTTATGTCATCCTCTCTGCATTACATGATTTTTCCCCTAGAACTTCTATTTATCCAAATATATAACCATCTTGCTGCTTGGTTTTGTTTTGTTTTGTTTTGTTTTGTTTTGTTTTGTTTTACTTTTCCTCCACTAGTTCTATAGGCTCTAATCAGACATAGAAGAAATGGCTAAATGTATATAATTATTGCTCTGGCTGGGCTCAGATTATTCCTATATTCACAGGTGGAGAAAGATGATTCAGGACAGATTCTACAATGCAAATATTGAAACATATACTAGTAAAGAATTACATGTCAGGAGTTAAACAAAGTTTGCCATTGGCTTTCAAAGGATAGAACGTTTAGTCCCGGAAAGTAAGTTTCAAATGAGATTAAAGATTTCCTTAAAGGAGAGCACAGAAACTGAAGCAACAGTCACAGAGCCTCCATGGGTTTGAGCGAAGTCTTCTGCATATATGTTGGGGCATTAGCTTGGTTGGTGTTCCTGTGGGAGTGAGAGCAATGTTTTTGACACTTTTGCTTACTCTTAGGAGGTTGCCTTGTCTTGCATATAAGACTTAGTGTAACCTGTTATGCCATGTTCAGTTGATAACCCTGAGAGGCCTGTTCTTTTCTTAAAGGAAATGGAGGAGGAATGGCTTGAGAGGGAGAGGGGAGGTGTATGGGTGGGAGGACTGGAAGGAATAGAGGAAGAAAAAACTGTGGTCGAGATGTATTGTATGATAGACAAAATAAATTAAGAAAAATAGAAAGAAAAAAAAACCCTTGTACTACAAATTGAGAAATATAAACAAAACAAAACAAGACAGATTAAATGAAAGAGTAAATAATCTTTAATAGCACTTTATAAGAGGAAAAAATAATGTTTCCTTGCTTATCACGTTATGGAATTTGTAATTTGTAATTTGTTCAATTCTTGTCTGTACTTTCAAATGACCATCAATTTTGTTATATTTTCTTAATTTGGGGTTATCCTTTCTGGGTATTTTAGTGCAATTTTGCACTACATATAAAACACAAATACATAACTTGCTTGGAAACATCTGGGAAAGTTTCCTTAGTTCAGGAAGCCACCAATCATTTCTCACTTTCTCTCTCTGTCTCTCTGTCTCTCTGTCTCTCTGTCTCTCTGTCTCTCTCTGTCTCTCTCTGTCTCTCTCTCTGTCTCTCTCTCTGTCTCTCTCTTTCTCTCTCTCTCTCTATCTCTCTCTCTCTCTCTCTGTCTCTCTCTCTTTCTTATTTTTAACCTAATAATGTGTTGATTGCTTTGAGTGTTGTTGTATTTAATGAACACCATGTAACTGCTGTAATTTTCATACTTGGGTACATCAAGTAGCTCTATGCTCTGCTTACTAAATCGTTCTTAAAATATTCCCTTTATTCATCAGGATAGTAAGATAATATTTTATTTTGCAGAGTTTTCTCAAAATTGATATTTGCTATTCTATACAACAAGTCTTGGCTTCAAGGCAGTGCATTGCCATTAAATGTAAATTTCATTTTTATTTCCTTAGATGGTAGGATGAGATGATTGTCATACACGAGCTATCTGAAGATATGGTTTGGGCTGAGACAAAGTGGTTCCTCCTCTATCCCTTGGCCCAGGCCTGGAAACTTCTACCCTTCATAAAATGTCATCTTCCATGATGACTGCTTTAATCTGGCTTCTCTCAACTTCTCAATTAATGAATTGCTCTTCCTGGCCTAATCTTCTTGCTCCTCCTCATTCTCTGTCTTGTTCTGTCTTCACCCATGTCTAGCTTGCTCTCTCTGCCACCTGCCACTTTCTCTGGAGCCATGTATCTCTTCATATATATTCTTTGGTTGGTGGTTTAGTTACTGGGAGCTCTGGGTAGTCTGGTTAGTTGATAGTGTTTTTCCTATGGGGTAGGAATTCCCTTAAGCTTCTTCAGCCCTTCCCCTAGCTCTTCTATTGGGGACCCCAGGCTCAGTCTGATGGTTGGCTATGAGTATCTACATCTATATTTGTCAGGTTTTGGTAGAACCTCTCAGAGAAGAGTCATGCCAGGCTCCTGTCAGCAAACTCTTCTTGACATCTAACGCCTGTGTGGCTTTCTTGCTCTATGTCAAAAGTGCCAACTCCATGCAGCCACCCAGTCTATTGTAGTCTCTCTTTTGTAGGTTGGACAATTTGACAATTAGTTTCATATAAAGAAAGAAAATATTTTAATTGTCTATTTCACATTGCTATGTGTATATGATAATTAAAAGCAATGATGTCTATGCTGCTAATCTGAAATTTTTATACCCCTTCCTGGTTTCCTGGCATCAACTCTTTTCCTCATGTTTAATATTTATAAACATTCATTGTACAGCACTTTACCTGTTAGTAAAGCACATGCAGGATGAATAGCAAATACCTGAATTTACTTAATTATATCTTTGATCAGTTTACAATTACTTGCTTATGTCAGAGGTTGTTGTAGGAAACAGCACTTAATAATTTAAGAATTCAGTTCAAATATATTCTAGGTCTCTTTCCCAAAATGCAGCAGCAATCCTGACTCAGCCTAATTGCTCATTGTAAAATATGCAAGTAGCATTGGCATTGAAGTGATTTTAGTAAGCATTGAGTTGGATGCTCCATTGCTTTCCTTTGTTAAATAGTATCTGTATACTCCAAACTTAGCATTTGTCCTTGCAATGCATCTGGAAACATTTTATTCCTAAAAATGCTATAAAAGAGTTTAGCTTTAGCATATAACACAAATTTAACGTCTGACTTACTTTGACAAGTATGGATTAATAATCTGCAATTTTCTTAAATCTTTGATGTCAGCTAGTCCTAGATACTTCTAGAACAATAAGGCCATAAACAACAGTTATGAGACAGGTTTGCATTTAAGACTCCTCATATAGATGTATGTCAATACAGAGAAAATTTGTTGTATTTGCAATCATAGGGGACCTACTTTTTAAAAATACCATATTATATCCCAGAGTCAAACTAGATGCTACCTACTTTTCTCTTTAAAAAGTAAAATTAGACCTAATGTTAAAAGTCCAAGAATGAAGAAAATTTAAGTAAAAACAAAACAAAACAAAACAAGACAAAACAAAATAAAATGTTATGGGCTGGTGAGCTGGATCAGTGAGCAGGGCACCTGCCACTAAAGTTGATGATCTGAGTTTAATTTCTGGAACCAACATGGTAGAAGGTGAGAACCAGTTCTACAAGTTGTACACACACACACACACACACACACACACACACAGAGGCAGACACAGACAGACAGACAGACAGACAGACACACACACACACAAATAAATTAATGTAAGTTAAAAAGATATTATTAAAAGCAATGTTATCATTATATTAACATCAGACAACATACTCTCAAGATAGGTACATGAGAATTATCTAGCTTAGAATTATGGCTCTATATACAAATGTACAAATGTTTGTATGTTATATTACATATACATGTAACTGTACATGAATAGTATGTTTTTTTTTCTATTTTTCATTATTTTCTGTAGAGAAGTACCACAGCATGTACCACAGAGTACAATTGTGTGGAATTTGTTATCGACTTCCAATGTGGACTCTAGGGATCAAATACATGATAGTACAACTTAGACTTTTACCTTTGAGCCATCTTGCTAGTCTATAGATAAGTTTCTTGTGATGTCAGGGATTCAGCCCAGGGCCTTGATTTCTTAATTGATGGTTGGTATAAATAATAAAGAAAGGCCCAAATCATCCACCCTGCTTTCACATCCGTGAAACTCTCTTTGTCATCTGAGCTTTGTTCTTTCTGCACCAGCAAGAGTGAAGTGCATGCATTTAAAAGTGTGACTATAAAAGTAGAAATCCATGAATGACTATTACTGAATAAATGGACTATTGTATACAAGCATTCCTAGAAAGAGTTTTTGGAAAGGAAAAAAAAAGAAGCATTACAAATTATCTCAAAATAGATTACCCCCTGCATTTATCTAACACAAAATTAATGATGGTCGTGCCTGAGTACCATCTGTCTAACAAACGCCCGAGTGATGCAATTCTAAAGAAAAGTAAATATTATTGAGAGTGCGAAGTAAAATTTTTCATTGAAAAATTTCCTGTCTGTAAGGAAAGCAACAAAATGTCAAGTATATAATTTATAACCAAGACTTTAAGAAAATCTGATAAACGAGAAGTTACAGATATCATTCAATTGGGTAATTCCATTTCAATAACTTAACTTAGGGCTCATGGCATGCAGTCCGTTGAGATTTAAGTTGCCATGGGAGTCATTTATGTAACATGTCACCTGAGATATGATGGAACTGTTTGTTCAGTATTTAACATATGCCACAGATATCAGTAACAAAGTTGCTTTGTGGACTGGAGATACAGCAGTCAATTTTGATAAGTATCTGCCATGAGTTATTTATATTTTATTCTATTTTGTCTGGTGAGTCTCAAAGGTTTTAGGAGCTCATTAGGTGGCAGGAGATATTATATTGATCCCTTTTTAAAGTGAGAATGAGCCATTTATAGATAATCATTAACCATAGTGGACTCTAAATTCTTACCATGGGAATGCAAAAAGCAACCTACAGTAACTGTCAGAAGATTCACAGATTGTATCTTTCTGTTCCTTAAGTATTTACTCTTCTGCATTAATATGGTGTTTCCATAATACACATGATGCAGCTCTTCAAACGAAGGCTTCATTACCTACAAGCCAGCTATTTCCTACCTTTTCTTCTCCTTACTCCTTCAAATGCTTTTAGTGTACTTTCAAGTGCTTCCTTTCTTTAAAGTCTTATCTACAGACTTCTTTAAAGCTTTATCCATAGAACAGGAGTCTAAGTTAGGCCATCTGGCTTATAGTTCAAGACATCAAAATGTTGTTTACAGAGGTGGACTTGTAGTTGTGAATGGATTCTATTTCCCAGCCTGAAACAAACCATGAACACATACAGTAATTGTGCATTAGGTAACTTAATAAACAGGGCATAATAAAACATTGCACACTGAACTTAACAGAGAAAGGTAGAAGCCCCAGATATGGATGCCAATCAGCCTAGGAAGAGGACGGATGTGGACTGGGGGTGATCTACACAGGAAAGTGTTATGATCAAAGTGCATGAAATGTTTGTGTCAAATGTCATAATGAAATTTATTATCATGCATAATATATTGCAATGAAAATTAAAATTGATCTTTATTGTGATTACATGTAAAAAATCATTGAGTATATTATATATTCCAGAAGATGAATCCTTCTTAAGAAATCAAGGAGTGAAAAAACAAAAGTTGTATTGGGATAAGAATTGCCACTAACCTTTCATTATAAATACTAAAATTCCATTGAAATAGAATCTGGCCCTGAGAAAATGTAGTGTTCCATGGGACCCCTTGTTTTTTCTTTGATTATTATGAACTTGTACTTCTATATTGTCTCATTGAGACAGCCCAAGCTGGCCTCAAACTCTTGACTACCACATGCACGTTTTACTGCAAGGAGGAGATGGAAGACATGTGTCTTCCTGCCTTGCAGGGTCTCATTATAGAAACATATAGAGTAGTATGGACATTAGGAGGAATTAACAGTATTTGTCATAACAAGTGGTAAATAACACTGCAGTGTTTAGTTTCTGGAGCACATACACATCGGTTCTCTGGCACTCTAAACCTAATTATGAATATGGAATAGCTCGTTTTATTATTAATTAATTTATTATTAAAGTTAAAACATTAATTCTAAATATCTAGTACAATAACAAGTAGAAAATAACAAGTATTAAGTTTACCAAGCAATAACAATTCTGAATACCAAGTTGTTTGACTTCTTTTCTTTGGAAATATCTATACTCCTAGTCCAGGTCATGTTTTCAATCACAGTGTACCATTATGTGTTTACAGGGTGTGTGTGGGGGGGCTAATTATTTATAAATAGCATTAATTTTATAATGAAATCAACAGTTATTAGACCCATTTGAAATTTTGTAGTAAGAGCTGACTAAATAAATGTCATTTACCCTTATTGATAAAGTTTGTGGATTGAAATGTCCGCAGTCCTTACTGTACTGACAGTTGTATTGTTTCACGTCTCAGACAATTCATATCAAAGATGTGGATTCAGACCACAAAGATTCCATCATGAAACTTAGTGACATTCATAATCTTATCTGTATGTTTTTTATGAATAATAATTGGTAAAATTAACATAAAACCCATCACTATATAATGTTTATTCAAATAAGGTGTCCAGCATAGGCAAAACTATAAAGACAGAAAATGACTATTAGTTATTTGGGGCTGGGAGTTAGAGTGTATTTGGGTTAAGCTTGGATTGTTAAAACCTTCACAATGCTTCTTGAAAATGGTAAAATTATTTTAAAATATAGCGATGCCGAAAGTATTCAAATTTAGTGAGAAATACACTAGTGAGCAATACAACTAAAATAAAGTTAACACCATAACATGTATATGATTATCCTAATATAATATTGTTTTAGAAAGCATGTCTATTTCTGCTTCATTTGTTATATCATTTTCTGAACAGAAATGAGTGCACACATCCTTTGGGTCCAGATGTTCTACCTGTGCAGGTGTCCTCACCTGTGCATCAAGGATGCAACAGAGAATAAATAATAGCCCATTTTTCCAATAGAGACGACAGTGAAATGATAATTCAGAAACATGCCGAACTCAATCAGACATATTACTGTAAAGTTATTGTCCTATGATCTGAAATCACTTTAGACAAAGTTGTTTTTGTATTTATTTATCCATTTTCAGTGAACTGTTCCATAAATGACATTAAGTTTTGAATACTTGTGAAACACTCTAGCAGTGTAAGTAGATGGTTATGTCTCCTGAGGTTCGATTGGATAATTAAAGTTAAAGAACAAATGTTAAAACAGAATTTGTTCTAGGTGTGAGGAAGATCTCTACAGCAGCTAGTAAGATTATACAATGCAAACTAAAACTTTGTTGGCATGTTCAGTGTTACTGTACCTCTGGGCAAGTGTTTGATTGAATTTGGGCCATTCACCTGGTAAAACACTACTTATTCTCAATATCATATTCATTATTTTAAGTGTTTTGAGACCCACAGAGCCTCTACCCTGTCTGATAATTAGAAATTCAAAAGGCTTTACTTTTTATTAGAAAGACTGGACTAGAAAGACTGTCAATGGGTCGATTTCAGAGGATGTGTTTTATAAATCAAGAGACTGAGAGAACAATATTAGCCCTGTCCTACCAGCAGGCAGAACAGCAGCAGCAGGAAATCCTGATCTCTTGTGGAACTAGACTGTCTTTTCTCTGTCTTTGGAAATCAGAATGCTGAACTCTCCTGTTTCTGGACTCCAAGATTCCCATCAATTTCTTGCAGTATCTTTGGTCTTCAAACCAGACTTGTAATTGCCCATGGTCCTTTTTTATTCCAATGCATTTGGATTTAGACATGACCATGAAGACAATCTGACATGAAATTTACTACTTTGTCTCAATAATTCTCTTACTAAATATTCTCAGATATATATTTGTATCTCCAACTATCATCTATCTACCTATCTATCTATCTATCTATCTATCTATCTATCTATCTATCTATCTATCTATCTATAATCTGATAGATATACACAACTTTCATTTCTATTATTTATTTTGTGTATTGCTTATCTATATTTATTATTAATTTTTCTATCAATTTTCTATAATTTATCCATATATTTCTCTATCATTATATATATATAATCAAATGTATTATGTATTTCTTCTGGAAAATACTGGATAACATACTTATTATTCTTCAAATAAATGTACTGAGTGCCAAACACTGCCCATCTTCCAGTGCCCTTCTCACAAAGTCCCTCCCCATTCCATAGTTCCACCCTTTTACCTCTGAGAGGGTGGGGACCCTATGGGATTTCCCCCACCCTAGCACATTTATTCTGTGCAGAATTAGGCACATTTTCTCCCATTCTGGCCAGAAAAGGCAGTCATTGGCTACATATGTGCCAGGGCCTTGGCCCAGCCCTTGCATGCTTTTCTGTTCGCAGTGGCTCTGTCTCTAAGTGATCCCAGTAGTCCAGGTTAGGTGACACTGTTGGTATTTGGGTGGCGTTCCTTTCTCTTTAGGGCTTTCTATCCTTCCTCTAACTCTTCCACAATGGTTTCTGACCTCTGTCCAATGTTGGGCTGTGGGTATCCTCTTCTGCTTCAGTCATGTTCTGGGTGCAACCTCTCAGGAGACAATTATGCTAGGCTCCATTCTGTAAACACAAGAGTATCAACACTAGTGTTAGGGATTGGTGCTTGCCCATGGATAGGTCTCAAGTTGGGCCTGTAATTGGATGGCCATTGCTTTAGTCTCTGCTCAATTTTTGTCCCTGTATTTCTTTTAGCCAGAACAAATTTTGTGTCAAAAGTTTGGTGGGTGGGTTGGTGTTCTTATCTCTCCAGTGTTGGTCCTGCCTGGCTACAGAACGTGGCCTTTACAGAATCCATGTCCCCCATTGTTAGGCATCTCAGCTAAGGTCCCCCCTTGACTCCTTGTAGCCTATCCCAACCCAGGTGTCTGGAACTTTCTATTCTCCAAGTGCCCCTTCACCCCCTCCCCAGCTGCATTTTTCCATTCATTCTTCTGATCCTGTCCTCCCACTCCCTGCTCCCACCCAGGTTCCCCCTTCCCTCTGCCTCCCTTCACTATTTTGTTCCTGAGTGAGTATTTTGAGCTTTGGGGCTAATATCTACTTATCAATGAGTACATACAATGCATGGCCTTTTGGGTCTATATTACTTCACTCAGTATATTTTCTACTTTCATCCATTTGCCTGTAAAATGTATGATGTCTTTGTTTTTATTAGGTTAATTCCATTGTTTTTAATAGTACTCCATTGTGTAAATGAACCACGTTTTCTGTATTCATTTTAACCTTGAGGAAGATCTCAGTTGTTTCCAGGTTCTGGCTATTATGAATAAAACTTCTATGAACATAGGAGCACACATGTACTTGTGGTATGTTGGAGAATCTTTTGCATGTGTGCCTAGGTGTGGCATAGCTGGGTCTTCAGGTAGATCTATTGCTGATTTTCTGAGAAACCACTCATCTTCCCAAAAGCAATGTACAAATTCAATGCAATTTCCATAAAGACACCAACACAAATTTTAACAGACCCTGAAACAGCAATTCTCAACTTCATATGAAATTAAAAAAAAAAAAAAAAAAACAGACAGAAAACCTAGGATAGCCAATATAATCCTGAACAATAAAAGAACATCTAGAGTTATCATCATCCCTGACCTCAAGCTGTACTACAGAGCAATAGTGATAAAAACTGCATGGTTTTGGTAAAGAAACAGACAGTTTGATCAATGGAATAGAATCAAAGACCCAGAAATAAACCTACACACCTGTGTGATCTTTAAGACTCTTTTAATCTCATAAAAATGTAGTAGGTGTTTTTCTCTTCCAGAGATTCACAGTCCAACAAACAAATTTTGTCATTCAATGTAATCACAAAGCAATGAGTTTTAAAAACTCCAAGGAAAAATAAGGGAGGGGCACACACGTTTACTTTTAATGTATAACTTTTCAATTTAAATATTTATTTAAAGACAAAGATGCGTTCATCTCATGAAGATAACATTAATGAGTTATAGCATGGCAAACTCAGACAGCTCACACTGGCTGTCCTTTCCTTATACAATTCATAGGGACAGAGCCTGCAGATCATTTCAGTCTCCTAATGCTGAGGTAACTACTCTGTTACTGAGAACTGTCTTTTCAAAAGCCACAGACAACATCCACTACTGCCTATAGTGCTGCCTATAGTGCTGTGTATGGCTTATGTTCTTCCCCAAACAGTGACAAGTAATATTCTGAGTAAATGTTGACATAGACTTATAGCCCTACAAATATGGGAAAATTTAGAAATTAGCTTTGCTTTATGAGTGTTCAAGATCAGAATTTAATTCTTAAATGAAAGAGATGGATGGCTGCCCATGGTGTTAGTATTCAGAATTCCTCCTAAGTGGAGAGCTCCCCAGAGTAGAAAGGGTGGCAAATAAGGCAAAAGATTCCTCATTCTTGCTTCTTAGATGACTTTAAAAGTCATCTGAATCTGAAATTATGCTACAGAGTGGTTTTAGGTTCTTTAGAACTGTGTGAATCTGAAATTATGCTACAGAGTGGTCTTAGGAAATTAATCAAGTTTGATTAGAGTGTTTCTTTAAAAGAGAAAAGTAATAAATTAACTCACAAATCTAAAAGAAATAGGATTTTATATGACTTTAATGCTACATTTCCATGAAATTGTTCACCTAAGAATCAAAATGTATGATATGAATTTAGACAGTTTATTTATTTTGTTTGTCTGTCAGTCTTTCTGCATATTCACCTCACTCCTGTTGTCATGGAGACCGTACATCTGGAGATCACATTACAGCTGAGAGCTTCTATTCTACTTCTGATCTCATCACTTCTTCCAATTTAAAAAGGGTTGGGCAATTTAAATATATGTTTGCTATATTTCCTGACTGAAAATATACCAGAATTCTTTAAATATCTAAAGTACATTGTGAAAGTCAACTTACATGTTAATATTACTTGACAAATAGAAATGTTTATAGGCAGGGTATTGCCTAATTTCCAATAATGTCAAGGTTGGGAATTACATGTTTAGTAACTTGTCATTTCCAAACTGTGTACCATACTTGAAATGGAGTCACATTTGACATTATATCCAAAATTGTCTCAAAGGATGGGCACAGAAACTTTCTCTATTTCTCAGAAAAAAAAAATCAATAGTTTTCTTTTAAACATCAAGGCTCCTGTTAGAAAGGAATTTAATATCAGCACTTACAGATCTGGAAAAGTATTTTCTGTTTCCTTAGAAAAAAAGAGCAATAGGACTGCCCTTTGAGATATAAAGTATAAATTTAGATAAAATGCAATAACAGGAGGATCGGCAGCTCTACTTTGTAGGAAACGCAAAACCGCAGCAGCAGCGAGACAATCCTGCTTTATCTTACCAGGAAGGTGTGGTGATCACTCATAGATAATAACTCTTCCCTTAAAATATTAATGCACCTATGGTGCTCCCTGTCCTGGAAATGCCCAGGAAGTCAAATTGGAAAACCAACATCCACTTGTTTATGTTAAAAGAGGAAGTCATTTTCATGGCTGTTGGTGATTTTCCATATTTTACAAAAAAAGAAAAAGAAACAAGAAAAACTCTTTTAATCTTCATGTAATTTAACATATGGTTCTTCAAATAATTATCATTATCTACTAACTTTATCCAAAAACTGTGTATGTGCATGTGCATGTATGTGCAAGTACTAGTGGAGGCCAGAAGACTGTTGTAGATCCCCTGAATTACAGAAAGTTGTGAGTCACACATGTGGCTGGCTCCTAAGCCCAGCAGCAAGTGCTCTTAACTTATGAGCTATTGCTTCAGTTCTGCCATTGTCCTTAATTTGTCTACTCTTAGAAGATCCTGTAAGATTTTTGTAGGACTTCTATAATAGAACTAACTTGGGTGGCTTACATAATCAGAAATGAATTCACTAGAACAGTTTATGTCTAACTGCAAGAAACACAGCACATCTCTTACCTTCTCAAGTATTCTTGTACTAAGCTTAACTTCTGTACATATAATGGTTTAGAGTCACTTCGGAGTGTAGAGCTTTTCCCATATTTGATAAGACCTGAATAGAGGTGAATTAAACAAGGAAAATACAACACTCAGTAACTACAAACTCCTCAGTTTATTTTACTTCTTAAAATTTTGCAAGCGAATTTATAGAAGATATTATACTGATCAAGGTAACCCACAACAAAAAGATAAATTCTTTTACTCGCTCCTATTTGTGATGCTAGCTATGGAATTTTAGACACAAGTACCCTTGAGAAACTGCAGCAACAAGGAAAGTAAAAGTACCATGGGAAAGAACCTCTAACGGGGAGCCTGAGAAACAGGAAGTGGAAAAACTGGAAGAGAGAGGTCCTGGAGAAGGAGACAGAGGACAGTGAAGATGGAAGAAGGATAAATAACACTAAGAATGTCTTAAAAAATATTTTATAATTATTTAAAACACACACACATAATGTCTATGGGTATATGTGAACATATATCTATATTGATTTTATCTATCTCATCTATCTACCATCTATATCTATCTATCTATCATCTATCTATCTATCTATCTATCTATCTATCTATCTATCTATCTATCTATCATCTATCTATCTATTATTCTATCATCTATCTATCTATCTATCATCTATCTATCTATCTATCTATCTATCTATCTATCTATCTATAATCTATCTACATCAGGGTGTGTCCGTGTAGTCAATTTCTGCCACTTGTAGTGTTAATATTCCCTCAAATGACTACAAACTATCTAACAAAAACTCCAATGCCAGGTAATTCAAATTTGTCTTTGATTTGATGGTCAGGGGAGCCAAAGAGACAACAAAGTAATAAAACATATTGTTGAAGATAATGACAAGCACATTTTAAGGAAATGTAAAACAGAAACTGAAAAACAAAGAGTAAACACATTTTACAGATTTCTGTCTTGAGTAGAAAGACTCCCACAGTTTCTGTCTCAGAAAAGTTCATCAAATAAGTTGTTTCCCTAAATATACTTCACTATAGATGCTCAGAAGGCAATATACCCATGTTACCAAAGGGCCTGGATATTAGTTGAGCTAGAAGTACCCTTTGAAATTTTATTACTAGTATTAGTAGTAAGATTGTATTTTGAGGCATGTGAAGTGCAAAAAATATGGGATCATCTCATCTTCCATCTAGATATCAAAGAAAAGCTGGGGATGCTATGAAGTATAATATAAAGTTAGTGTCCATGAAGCAGCCCATAAAAGGTGATGTATGAAGCTCTTCCAAGGAAGCCTAAACTGCACTTGAGATCGGTAATGTTGAAAAATGCCAAAATCACAGCTCATTCTGATAAGGAATGTCTCAGGCAACAAACAGGACTGATGCAGGAAGGAAGCTATTTGAGGTACCGTGCCAATTGCAGTGTCAATGTCCAGGCTTAAGTACCGTTCCCATGAAAATGCCATGCACACTGGACAAGACATGAATCAATAGAGATCAATGCTTTCTTGTCAAGGGTTTGGATCTTAGTTTGGGATCATCTCTTTTCCATGCCATTTCTCCCAGCAGGTATTGAGAAAGTACCATCATATATTAGATTTACATACTATTTTAAAGGGTTTTTTCTTTAATATTTATGTGTGTCTGTGTATGACATCTCTGTGTGGGCTTGAAGGGGGCATTATATCCCCTTGTGAGTGATCTGTTAGTACTGGAAACCTAACTCTGGTCCGCTGGTAAACAGCAAGCACTCCAAAACACTGATCCAACTGTCTAGCCCCGATATATTTTATACTTTACAGGCTTACAGCTAGTGTGTGTGTGTGTGTGTGTGTGTGTGTGTGTGTGTAAGAAGATACTTTAGATATGGAGTATTGTATGTTTTGAGAGCTGGTAAGTTTTTTAAGGCACTGGAGATGGAAGAAGTGCACTTTGGATCTATAAAGTAGGCATGAACTTTTAGTATGAAGTATTGCTATAAGCCTTTTGCCTCTAATAAATTGTGTGATTCTAATGGACATCAACGTTAATGGAAATCATCATGGATGTTTCTACTCATGTTTTCCTTGGTGTCTGATTTCTCCTCCCTCTGTTCTTTCATCTCACATGAGGGAATGAGCCTCTGTGGCAGGTAGATTCCCCCACAATATTCTGTCCAAGAAGGTAGCACCAAGAAACCATTGGTTGCACCTTGTGAGAGCATCCAATACAAATTCTTCAACCTCTATACTTCTGTCAGATATTTTTTCACAACAAAGAAAACAAACAGAAGAAACAAATACAGCAACAGTAGCTACAGTATGGAATTTCACCTGCAAATATTTCTCCTAACTTGTACACAAAAGAAAGTTTATAGCTTGATGTATATAAAGACAGTTTATAGCTTGATGTATGTATGAAAACAATCAGAAGGATGGCTCATTCTCACAGCAGTTAGAAAACAAGGCTCTTTTCCCCTAATAGTTACATTTCAAAGCAATCATCCCCAAGTATTAAAGAAAGTTTTAGCTTGCAAGTCAGTCAAGATGCTTCTAGGGATGTTCATATTTAAAACAAACAAAAAGTCACATTTGCAAGAAAAAAAAATGCTTAGAGCCCTTAAGGAGGGCATCTTTGAGGAAAAAAGAAAAGACGGGAAAAAAATAAAGACAGTAAGAGAAATTTGAAAGCTTAGTTCAGTTGCAAGGGTGAGGTGAGTGGAAAATATCTTCCTTATTTTGAGACACCAGATTTATACATCCTGCTGCCACTAAACTCCAGAAATTTGTGGATATTTGCTTATTTTTATTTGTTTGAGATGTTCATTATATTTTTCTCTCTCTATGAATGTAGGTGTGCACATGTATAAATATATGTACATATATATTATATATGTGTATATGTAAATGTGTGAAATATTGTATACATGTATGAATGTATATATATATATATATATATATATATATATATATATATATATATTATATGTGTGTGTATGTGTGTGTGCACAAGTGTACATGTATATATACATGTTTTTACACATTCTATATCTACTAATGCAAATATGTATATTCAGACATGAATGTCCATATATGTATATGTGAGAGTTTATGTATATATGTGCATATTTACCAGTTTTATAGGAAAAATATTCATGAAAATTTTGTCTACAAAATAATCAAATAAATGCAGATATAGTATGTTATAGCCTTGGGGTAGTGTACTGGCTGGTTTTTTTGTCAACTTGACACAAGCTGGAGTTATCACACAGAAAGGAGCTTCAGGTGAGGAAATGCCTCCATGAGATCCAGCTGTAAAGCATTTTCTTAATTAGTGATCAAGAGGGGAATGTCCCTTGTGGGTGTTACCATCTCTGGGTGGGTTGTCTTGAATTCAATAAAAAAAGAAAGCTTAGCAAGTCAGGGGAAGCAAGCCAATCAATAACATCCTTCCATGGCCTCTGCATCAGCCCCTACTTCCTGCCTTTTGTGAGTTCCAGTCTTGACTTCCTTTGGTGATGAACAGAAGTATGGAAGTGTAAGTTGAATAAATCCTATCCTTCCAAACTTGCTTTTTGGTAATGATGTTTTGTGTAGGAATAGAAACCCTAACTAATACAGGTAGGTACTAGACAAAGTGTATTAGATCTCTGTATGTTCAGGGTTAGAAAATGATGTAAAATGTCTCTCATGTGTTGGCAATATTTTACAATGGATTGTGACAGTGGTTTAAAAGCTGTTCTAAAATTATCAACTATATCTTAGACTATGCAGTTTGAGTGGGTGAATTCTGCAATTCATGAATTACATCTCAATCTTTTTCTAAGTGACTAAATCTAAAAGGTGCTCATTGAATTCAGATCAGAAGAACTGACATCTCAACTTTGTCTGAAAAGTGATGGAGCTCTTATAGCCAAGGATAAAATACTAATTCAATACCAACTATTTGTCTTCTGCCCAAAAGAATCTTCAGGCATACAGCTATCAAATAGATAATGTTCTTAATGTCGTGGTACTTACAATAATATGGAATCTAAATAGCTGTAAAATATCGATTTATTATTAATAATTACTATAAAATGCATAATATGTATAATACATAATACATAATAAAAATATATAATGACCTAATGTTAGTATCTCAAAAAATCTTAGAGACAATTTCTGAGAGACAACTGGACATTAAATTAATGATAGGAAGAATAACATATGTCAGGATCAAGGATAATCAGTATCATCAGATGACATAAACAAAAAAATTAAATAAACTGTGCAAGACAAATTGTGTGAGAAACAGCTTTAAGTTGTTGGAAGACATCTAAATGCAGCACCTACTCACTGCTACCTGTGGGAAGGACATGATAGAGGCATTTCAAATAATAGCAAGGCTTTAACTGGAGACCAGATGGGAAAAGTTTTGTCTATGTAAAGACTTTTCAGTAAATTAAGCAGGAAGTAAAAGGTGCTTCACTCTGATAAGCTTTTGTCTACTGTTTAATTAACACTCACCATGTCATCAAAATGCCGTCCTGCCACAGGTGATCATCACGCTCAGAGTCTTGGTTTTCTGTGGATGAAATATGAAAATCATCCCTTTCCCGCTTCTGTTCATTCATCTCCCATTCCCTGAGGATAATTTAGTTCTAACCACGACTTCAGGGACAGATAATGGCAAAGTGTGGAGAATTTCCCAATGATGTTAAGTCCAGGTAATGGGCGAATGCATCTGAGATGACTGCCATTTTGTCCTGGTGCAAAAAATCAAAGCTCTCTCTTTAAGGAGCATAATAGAAAGTCTATTCTGGAAGCAAATATGAATGACCATAGACCAGGAATACAGATTCAAATTCTACATTCTGGTGTAGAGTGGTAGTAACTGAACAAAGAAAATCGTTAAGTCAAGAAAGAGATTCAAATATATTGGGGATACTATTAAGTGGGTAGGTCACAGAAAAGCAAAGAAATCTCAGCCATAACTTCAAACACTGTCTTATGGCAACCTTAGCCTTTTGGTTAGTGGCAAACGGGGGTCAGTTTGTCCATTCCAAAGAAGTTGCCTACTTTTACAAAGAAGTTTAGGTCACATACAAAGGGGATATAATGAGTGACTATTAAGAGGGCTAGGGATGGTTAAAACAAATTAGTGCTCTGACTAGACCAACAGCATTCATCTTCAGTCCATATCACTAAAGTATGAGCCCTGCAGAAGATTTGAGGTACGGCTTAGTTCTTTTGAAGAGCTTTCATGAGCATTGCAAAGACTCCCTTGAGCCACTTGCTGAGTCATTGTTGTGATTATTGTGAAGTTGTATTGTGCACATGTTTTTCTGCAGTGCCTGGCTGAGCATTTGGCTTTAGTTTTGATAGAGTTTTCATCTGCAGAACTGGGGTATGAATACCATCTGGACTAGTCTTTGTTGTTATTGTTATAGAATCCTGGGTTTTAAAAGTAGGTAAGTAATCACAACACCAGCTGTAATGAGATAAACTATCTTTGAATAGCTCTGCTTTCTGATGTTTAACTCCTTATTTGTCATCAGAAAAAAAGTTAAGAATCTTAGAAAACTTTCCTGCTTACAATAAACGTGGGTAAATCTTTGAGATTTGTAGTTTGCATGGATTCATAACATGTTAAATCCATACTCTTGTGGAATATGAAGAAAATCCCTCCCCATGACTCCATTTATATATAAATTATCTATATCAATATAACATTTTATCAATTATTTTCCATAATTTTCAGGGTTAGGCACAATTGGTCTGATGAAAGTTGAAAACATGACGGCCATACCAATGAGACCAATGTATAAATGTAACTTTTATTCCCCTGTAGTAATTGTTTTCTCAGAGGCTTCCTGCCTCCCTCTGCTAAAGTAGTCCTAGACCTGGAAGTTTCTAGTCTCCATATAACCTAGTCTAGTCTCCATATAACCTAGTCTCCATATAACCTAGTCTCCATATAACCTAGTCTCCATATAACCTAGTCTCCATATAACCTAGTCTAGTCTCCATATAACCTAGTCTCCATATAACCTAATCTAAGCCTCGAATCTTTTCAAACTCAGTGACTTAGTGCTGAATAAGTTCCCCGTTTCTAGTTCTTTCTGAGATCTAGCTTGCTGGATGTTCTGGTTCAAAACTACTCTCCAAGCTGACTGATCCAAACTGGCTTCTTTCTGCTTCTCACTGAATTGCCCTGCTTGGCCTCAAAGTAACTGTAATAATCTGTCTTAATCTTCTGGCTCCTTCTTATTCTCTGGATCATTCTGGTTTTACCTATGTCTAGCTTATTTTCTCTTCAACCTACCTCTGTAAAACTCTCCTGCAAAACTGCCTCTGAATTTCGTGAGCTAACTACCATGAACTTAACTCCACAGCATTTTCTCTCAATTCACTGACTCAACTGAACTGCCTCAACAGAACTTAAAGATCTGAATGCCTCTGTATCTTGAGTGCTGGGATTACAGGTGTGTACCACCATGTCTCCTAAGCTTTTCTTTTCCAGAAACTTGTTCTCTACCAGGCTAGCCTTGAACTCAAGAGATCTGCTTACCTCTGTCTCCTGAGATTAAGGGCATGTCTGTATTCCATCTGAGTCACACAGCCCGTGAAAGTCTTTGAATGTGATCTTTTGCCGGAGCAGTCTAAATGACTTGAATTATAATGGAAAGTCTGAAGGTATTGATTTTATGGCAGGTAGTATGCTAAAAGTGAAGTACAGTACGAATGTTCCTCACTCTTGACTTGGTTAAAATTTCCAGCTAATCCAGGAGAGGATGCAGAGCTTAGTTACACAATACATTTTTCTACCCAGATCTCCTAGTGTTGGGGCTTCCCAGAACACACAAGAAGCAAAAGAGAAATCCAGCCCAGTCTAGCAAAGCATACCAACCAATCATTAATCAGTTTCATACTGACTCATAACACTCTGCAACTGCTCAGCAACTTACAGTTACAGCTATTGCTGGGGGTCAAATCTGCCTGCATAAAAGAGTAATACTGATCCCAGATATGGCATTATCCCCCACCTAGCAACCTGTTTCAAGACTGATTGTAATAGAAAACTTCCACAGTGAAGGGGACAACAGTGCACTGCAATAGATACTTTTTGATAATTTTTCTGGCTAGAAGTTTGGCTTTCCTGTCTGCAATGCTTCTGCCAAAACCATCACCATTGACACTGACTGACAGAATGCATTTCTATGGTGAGTTACTGTCCTCTGAGGCAAGCAACTGCCATCTTAGAGCATTTAGTTGTGTTTCCCTTCAACAGATCATACCAGCTGGGCTTGTTGACAGTTTATACACCCACCCACCCCTTCCTTGTGTAGTAGACAACTGCGTCCTAGTAACACTATACATGCCTTGGCAGAGGGGCTAAGGTGTATTGAGCATGTGTGTGTGTGTGTGTGTGTGTGTGTGTGTGTGTGTGTGTGTGTGTGTGTGAATGGGTGCTCTATCTGTGTGTATACAGAGAAGCCTCACTCAAGCTGGGTAAACTTTTCAGTTTTAGCTGGTTTGAGGAAGGTCCATACCCTGCTAAGTAACTTACCTATGCACTGCAAGGAAGCCCAATGAGCTCATTGGCTCCCCAGAATTTTTACAGAATCCTGCTCATTTGTCATTTTGACCTTAAAAGAATGAGTAGACATTGCTTATGTCTCCCTGGGAAAGAAGTTTAGCAACAATTATCCTCCATCCTGATCTTCTATACAACACTGTTTCTAACAAAGAAACCCAATTCACAGTTAAAGAACTGTGACAGTGGGCTTCTGGCATTGTGAGTATTGGTCTTAGCATGTGCTTCATTGTCCTGAAAAGCAGCAAGCTTGACAGAAAAAAGAGTGGAATGTCCTTTTAAAGATGCAACTAAGGCAGCAGTTTGCTGTCAATAGATTGAGGATGAAGCAGGAGG
The DNA here is from genome assembly GCF_000001635.26 of Mus musculus. Taxonomy (NCBI): domain Eukaryota; kingdom Metazoa; phylum Chordata; class Mammalia; order Rodentia; family Muridae; genus Mus; species Mus musculus. The sequence goes on from NC_000084.6 coordinate 86,978,965, forward strand.
CTTTATATGCTTTGAATTAGTGTCCAATAAATAGCTTGGTTCTCCTATACCCAAGATTCAGGAGCCCAGGAAACAAAGGAGTAGAAATGGTGATGGCATCACTATCTGCTGTAGTGACCCACCCAAACAATCTTGCTTCCTGTTGCCACAACTTTGTTCAGTGTAAACCTAGAAGTTTTAGTTCCAAAATGAGAAATATTTTTTGCCTAGAGGCGCAATAAACATTCCATTGAACTGCAGGACTTCCTCTTGGGCCTCTTGAGTTCCTGCTTCCCATGAGTAAAATGCTTAAGGAAGAAGTAACAGTCTTAGAGGTTGTGATTGATCCAGCTACCTGGGTAAAAATGGAGGAGTTCTGTACAGAAGTAGTAAAAAGGAGTATGCTTAGAATGTTGGTAGTCCTTTGGGAATCCCTTGCTATTAACAACTCATGTGACTGAGTTGGTTAATGGAAACTTAACAATGTAATCCAGGAAGGATGAAAAATAGCCCAGATCATTCAGAAATGAAGGTAAGAGCCACTCATCAAAGTGAATAACTAAGAATCATTGAAATGCTTTTGAGGGTAGAGGAAATATAGAATGGGTATTGCAGAAATGGAGTTAGAAATACCAATGAAGGATACAAGATCATTTACAGAAATGATTGCAACTGACATGAATATTTTAGTCCTATTTGTTAAAAATTTTGGTGCATCTACTAGGTTGATATTTATGGTTTAATTTCTCCTTTCTTATATTTATTTTTATTTGAAAAATGAAGTTCATATGGGTACGGTATTAATATATATTTCCCCTCTTTTCAGCCTATCCATGTTGCCACTCTGATCTTGAATTCGTAGCTTTAAAGAATGTGTGTATGTGTGTGTCCATATATAAATATAGCCTGCTAAGTCTAGTTAGTGCTGCTTGAATATTTATGTTTTTAGAGCTGACCACTTAATACTGAATGAATAATAAGGGACTAATTCCCTGGGGAAGATATTCCTCTCAAATTCTGCCACTCTATAAGTCAGTAATTGCCTTTAGCTCTTCACCTAGTGTTGGGTTCTTATGATGCTACCCCATCCATAATGGTATGTCAACAGGTGTCATTGTGTGGGTCTTTTTTTAGACAATCATGTCTATTTTGAATTCATGTATGCAGCATCCCTTTCATATACAGAAGAAAACCTCACAGCACATGATCTGTCCTTTGTCTCTCATAATATTTCTGCCCCTCTGCAGGGGAAACTTCTGGTTTCTTTGAAAAGTTATGTCAAATTATGTTTTGCTGGGGCACACAGGTGAAAAGATGTCTTGCTAAAGCAAACACATGAAAGACTGTTTTCACCCATGGAAGGAGTTACAGAGACGGAGTTTGGAGCTGAGATGAAAGGATGGACCATGTAGAGACTGCCATAGCCAGGGATCCACCCCATAATCAGCATCCAAACGCTGACACCATTGCATACACTAGCAAGATTTTATTGAAAGGACGCAGATGTAGCTGTCTCTTGTGAGACTATGCCGGGGCCCAGCAAACACAGAAGTGGATGCTCACAGTCAGCTAATGGATGGATCATAGGGCTCCCAATGGAGGAGCTAGAGAAAGTAGCCAAGGAGCTAAAGGGATCTGCAACCCTATAGGTGGAACAACATTATGAGCTAACCAGTACCCCGGAGCTCTTGACTCTAGCTGCATATATATCAAAAGATGGCCTAGTCGGCCATCACTGGAAAGAGAGGCCCATTGGACTTGCAAACTTTATATGCCCCAGTACAGGGGAATACCAGGGCCAAAAAGGGGGAGTGGGTGGGCAGGGGAGTGGGGGTGGGTGGATATGGGGGACTTTTGGTATAGCATTGGAAATGTAAATGAGTTAAATACCTAATAAAAAATGGAAAAAAAAAAAAAAAAAAAAAAAGAAAGACTGTTTTCCTGAAGCAGACACAGGTGAAAGGGTGTTTGGGCACAGCAAACACGTGAGAGGATGATCGATGCAGGAGTATAAATAGACAGTGGGCGATAAGCACTGAGCCTTGGTTTGATTTGCTCTGCCTCTTTATTCTTTGCTGAGGACACACATGTGTTGGTTCACCTTACATAGCATTGTTGAGTTCAACTTGTGATTACTCCGACACTGAAAGAAACTTGCCCAAGAACTGCACGTGAGGTTCCTGTGGCAGCTTGCCACTTCTGTAGCCTAACCTCAGGCTGGGTGGCGAGCCTGGTAGTTTCTTCAGGATTGAACTACAGCTGCCTGGTGTCTGTAGCTGCTGAATCATATTTGATGTTTGCTATGGGACTGAACTGCCACCAAAGTTTGAGTTCTCCCCAAAAGTACTATCAATGAACAGGCCCACTGCCCCATATCCTAGTAAATGTTCTCTTCCACTATTTCTGCTTGGTAGTATGCTTATTAAAAGTAGGTGCCAAAAATTTATGCCTACATCTCTCTTCCATGATTTTCCCCAAGCCTGAGGTATAGAGATTCTGTTTAGATGTACCTACTGGTGGTCGACATCTCTGTATTTTGACTACTGGTGGGTCTCTGTAATTGTCTCCATGTGATGAAAAAAAAAGAAGGCTCTTTGTTAATAAGTGAGATATATAGATATATCTGAATATTTGAGGATAAATATATCAGGTTCCATTTTGAGGATAGGAGACACCCTGTAACTTACTTTTTCGGAAGTTGAAGGTTACAGACTGAAGTAACCCATAAAACTAAATGCTTAGACCACTTCCATAAAGAGTTACTAGACTATGATGAACTAAACAAGTAAATATCATCTTAAGGGGCATTTCATCTGAAATAAATAATTATTTCATTTAAATCTGAAATAAACATCACTTTTCTGCTTTGAATATTTGCTCCCCACCCCCCTGTGTGTGTGTGTGTCTGTGTCTGTGTGTCTGTGTGTCTGTCTGTTTGACGATCAGAATGTAGTGCTTAGCTGCTGTTCCAGTGTCTGCCTTCAAAACACTGTACCTCTCTTAATGGGGGAAGGTGAGAACCGATTCCACAAAGTTTTCCTCTGACTTCTATTGTGGACCACATTTATATCCTCTCTCCTCCTCCTCCTCCTCCTCCTCCTCCTCCTCTTCCTCCTCCTCCTCCTCCTCCTCCTCCTCCTCCTCCTTCTTCTTCTTCCTCTACCTTCCTCCCTTCCCTCTCTCTCTGTGTATATGCATGTTTGTATATTCATGTGTGTGCAGCACACTCCACATGCACACAGTACTAAATTTATTTTAGGAAAATTCTAATACAATATTTGGATCCTCACAAACATTAATGGATATGCTCAGGTAAAAGTGGAGATCCATGACTCAGAGGGTGATGATCTGAGAATCAGGAGTCTATGAAGACCTTGGACTTGCCAATTTTACATTCAGAATAGACTCCCCTTAATTCTGGAGAATTAAGTATTTCTGTTCTTTTAAGGATTTCCAGGGAAAGTGTTAATATTACAAGGCCCCATTGCTTAGAAAATTAATCATATTTCAACCATGCCTCATAGAAATACCTAAAATAATTTTGCCTATATCATTATGCATTCAGTATTTCCTTGAGCTTGAAATATAAAAGTGACTCCCAACACAGCATTGTCATTAATTTTAGCAGCTACAGAAACTGAGCCCTAGGAAGGTAAAGTACCTGGTTCACAAGCACACACGTCTCTTCAGTATCCACAGTATTGGACATAGTAGTTCTACTCTCAAAGGATAAACTTGCCATAACCAACTCTGCTCCTTTTGTAGGACTTTCTGGTAACTGCTAATGACATCATGGTATACTGATAAGTCCCATTTAACTGATAATCATAAGAGGAATATCAATTTTATTTGTATTTATTGAATATCTCAAGAAAATTAACTTTTCATCTCAATGTTGGACTGGTCATTTCTATTCTACTTGACCTTCATTAACCCAATGCATTGTATTTATTCAATGCCTGTCATGGGCAGTGGACACACAGGACAACACTATATGCTCAGGTTCTTACCACAGTGGAACAAGAAGGGTCCAATGAACACTCTATATTGAGCTGTTTTACTATTAAGAAAAATAAAGTCCCACCTTGTGTGACTTATGAGAGATATTGGTGAAAATTAGAATAAGTGTGTTGACTAATAGGAGAGTTGTTTTTTTAGCAATGGAACAAGAAAGAAAAATAGTATAGAAAATAGCATATTTCAAGGTAAGTTCAATTCAGCAGTAAATTATGCATTCTTATACAACAAATGGACATTTGGTCCTGGTTTTTGGCTTACTTTGTTGAATTTTACATTTTACCAGCAGCTAAGTCTATAAAGTCAATGTGTTTTGCTTATAAATTTAGTTTTTGAGCACTTTTTAAAAATATAAATTATCACAAATTGTTCACATATAAATTTAGGAATAACAGCATGAAAGTAAAATAAAAAGTGTGTTATTAAAATAGATTTTATCTACTTGACCACAAAATAATATGTAGTCATTTATTTTCATATAGTAACATAATATTCATATTCATATTTATTCTATTTATACTCATTGCAAAAGAGTTTTTTTTCAAATTCTAATGGTTATACTATTTTAGTGAGTGTGGATCTTTACTGCTCAAAACAAAATGGCAAACAACTTAAAGAACTATAATCACTCTGTGAAAGTCTTTCTGGGGCATGATTTATTTAGTTCTGGTAGCTAGGAAGCATTAATTAATTCATCACACATTACTTTGATATGAACTCTGACATAGATGGTCTAATATAAATTCACAGTACTTTGATATGACCTCTGACAAAAAAGGCCTAATATAAATCTTGAAAAACAAAAATTTAATAAAGCTAGCAACTGACTGGACCACATAAATGCAGTAATGAATGCTATTTAAATGTTTCAGTGAAAGATAAAGAATGCATTTTAATTCGATTATTTTTTGAGCATTTGACTTGTATTGCAAAGCATGTTGGTGTTGACCTATCCAGTACCTACTATTTTATTTGTATTAACTGAGTTAAAATTTATATTGATAAAAGTTTTCCCTTAAGTCCTCACTTCTATAAGTTTTGTCAAACATACACTATCTTAGTTCCTAAAGGTAAAGCACATTTCATTGTCACTTTTTTTTTTTCTGGTGCCCTTTGCAGTTACTGTTCCACACTCCCTTACTCTGAGCCCCCAGCATTCGACACACTCTGGCCTGTTATCATAGGTAAAGTTTTCATCTTTAGGGTTTCTCAGGTGAAGACTGAAGGATGTATACTTGTTTTTCTGGCTTCTGTCATGATGTGCTTTCTTTCATCCAAGACAAAAATGTGCATGAGACCTTCCCATGTTGTTTAATGTCTCCAAATTAGGATTTACTTACCCAGTTCTTGGAAACAGAAACTTAGGCCTACTTTCCCCAACTGCCAGTTTGCAGACTGTCATGGAGTCAGCCTGGCTCTAACTCTGTCCTCTCAAACCATCTGTCTCTGGGCTACTTTTGGTAAGTATCTATGTAGAACATCATCCATTTTGTTTAGATGTTCCCATTCTGTGGAGTACAGGCATTTGAAGCAAGGCCTAACAATTCTTTGAATTTCCTCACTTTCTGTTGTTATATCTCTCTTTTCATTTCTGATTTTGTTAATTTAGATACTGTATCTCTGCCTTTTGGTTAGTTTGACTTAGGGCTGTCTATCTTGTTGACTACCTCAAAGAACCAACTCATGGTTTCTTTGATTCTTTGTCTTGTTCTCTTTGTTTCTAATTGATTTCAGCCCAGAGTATGATTATTTACTAACATCTATTCCTTTTGGGTGTGTTTGTTTAATTTTTATTTCTAGAGTTTCCAGGTTTACTTTTAAATCATTAGTATAAGATATCTTCAATTTCTTTATGAAGGAACTTAGTGCTATGAACTTTCCTCTTATCCCCAGTTTCATTGTGTCTCACAGTTTGGGTATGGTGTGCATTCATTTTCATTGAATTCTAGAAATAATTATTTTTTCTTTCTTTCTTTCTTTCTTTCTTTCTTTCTTTCTTTCTTTCTTTCTTTCTTTCTTTCTTTCTTCCTTCCTTCCTTCCTTCCTTCCTTCCTTCCTTCCTTCCTTTCTTTCTTTCTTTCTTTCTTTCTTTCTTTCTTTCTTTCTATTTTTTTCTTTGACCAGTGGTCATTGAGTAGAAAGTTGTTCAGTTTTCATGGGTTTGTAGAGTTTCTTTTGTTTATGTTGTTGTTGAAGTCCAATTTTAATCCCTGGTGATCTGATAAAAATGCAATGGGTTATTTCACTCTTGTGTCTGTTGAGTCTTTCTTTTTTTATATGGTCAGTTTTGGAGAAGGTCCCATGAGGTACTGAGAAGAAAATGTATATTTTTTGTTTGTATGAAATATTCTGTAGATACTTGTTAGATATGTTTGTTTACAACCTTTGTTAGTTTCCTTATTTTTCTAATTTCTGTTTCCATGTCCTGTCACTTGTGAGAGTGGAATGTTATAGTTTCCTGCTATTAATTTCTAGGGTCTGATGTGTGATTTAAAGATTAGGTTTAGGTTCAGGGTTAATGTTAGTATTAGTGTTAGAGTTAGGGTTAAGGGGTTAGGGTTAAGTTTAGAGTATGGCCACAGTGGGGGAGGATACACCTACCCCTGTAGAGACTTGATGTGCCAGGGTGGAGGGATACCCAGGGGAGACCTCCACCTTCTCAGAGAAGAAGTGGATGGAGTGATGGGGGCAGGAACTATGTGAAGGAGGTTTGGAGGGGTCATCTTTCAGGATTTAAAATGAATGGATAAATAAATAAAGCAATATAACTAACTACTAACTATACTATGTCTTTGATAGTCAATATTTTTATTAAAATGGCAAGTAAAAAAAATCATACACACTTTCAATGGTAGACGTTGACAATCAGATGCGTCTCTGACAATAATGAACAACGGAAATTTCATGGAAGTTGAAAATTCCTAACAGTGAAAAAATATTGCCACACACTAAAATACTATTTTAAAAGAAGGTTCTGCATAAGCATGTGTTTCGGTATCTATGAATGATCACCTCATTGACAACTGTAGACAGATCTAAAAGCACAATTTGTCAAAATTATCATGATTTGCATTATCTCCTTACTTCCTTCTGTTACTAACATTATAAAGCAAACATTTGTGCATGAAGTCTACCATTACCTTCAATATAAATGTCTTCATTAGGTAAAGAAATTAAGGCTCTGCCCAGTACTTGCATCTAGCCATAATGTAGAAAAGTGGTAATATTGCTTGTAGTCCTAGAAAAGGGTGTCAGGCTTCAAACTTTACACTTGTGCAGGAAAGGAATAGCAAAATTAGGCAAGTTAGATTTTACATCTATCTTAGCCTAACACTCTACAATTTGTGATTAAGAACCATACTACACATGAAAATAAATGCCTCTCCTTGATAATAACACTAAGTAACAGCTTGCCTAAAATTGTAAAAGAGAAATAAAATCCAGGGTAGCTTTCTTTCCTTCACTATATGTGATATTATTCTATCTCGGTTTAAGATATATCACTGTTTCTAGTGGTGTATTACTATAATGATCTATATTTACATTTCAACATAAATTAAGTTGGATGCTATTAATTTGGTTATATTCCTTTATAAATTTTTAGTCTATTTAAATAATATTTACTCCCAAATATAATCAAATTAGTATTTCCTCTCAACATTTAAACATTGGGCATTTTGACTTTTTCTTTTGTCATATTAAAATACACATATTTCGTACAGAGAAATTATAGTTTTTATACATTTAAAAGCATGGGTTCTTGTCTCTAGCTGCATATGTAGCAGAAGATGGCCTAGTAGGCCATCACTGGGAAGAGAGGCCCCTTGGTATTGCAAACTTTATATGCCTCAGTACAGAGGAACACCAGCACCAAGAAGCAGGAGTGGGTGGGTAGGGAAGCAGGGCGGAGGGGGCGGTATAGGGAACTTTCAGGATAGCATTTGAAAATTGAAATGTATACAAAGAAAATATCTAATAAAAATTTTAAAAAGGCATGGGTTATGGTAGTGTGTATTGTTCTTCCTTCAATAGTTTTAAATGTCATCTGCTGTGTTCTAATTGTAAGTTAGAGAAGATAATGCTAATATTGAAGCATCATAGACTATATTTGTAATGTTGTGTAATCACATTCTTTAATGTTGTGACTGCATAAACATTTTAGACGTACTATCACGTGATTATTTCAGTCTTCTTTGCTTCCCTATCAAACTGATCATTCCGGAGATTATGGAGCACTATGAAATATCTGAATGAAATAGGAAAATTAGGAGCTGTGCACAGTTTTACATAATATTAACTGAAAAAAAGACTCCACACATAAATGTCAGTCATAAATCAAGTTTTTCAATATGCCTTAAATTCTGAAGAATACATGATAAGGATCTATGCACGTAATCTCTCTTCCACACCATCTAAGGGCACACTAACCATGTAACAAAGCAAGTCTAATAACAATACATAGGGATTATTAGAATTCTCATTGAAATTCACTGATTTTCCACAAAATGGATATGTATATATAAAAACTCTGAAGCAGTTAGACGTCATTTGTAAGAGAAATGAAAGATTCTAACTTTAGCATTAATGGTGACAGAGCTCTGGAGACGTTCACTGCAATGAAGAGTGTGTTGTTATTGAGGATCCGAGGATCTGTTAATGTAAAGTTATTGCTTTTCCTTACATAACAATAACACTGTGGCTGATGCTGATAGTATTATAATAGTAAAGAAATATCACATTAACAATTGGGCCCAGGCAAACATTAAAAGTATAGGCATGCATCAGGGAAGGGATTTTTATTCTATGACATAAAAACAGACAGCAAACAGTAGTTCCAAGATGCTGTTGTAATGCTTTACATTATTAGCCTCATTTTTGTTACAGTTTACATATGACAATGTGAAGCTCAAATAAATGCTTTCCCTTGAGTTTTTAACTTTAATAAATGACACTGGGATGTAAATGCAGTGCAGGTCTTCCTAATAAATAGACAAAGAGAATGGTTCTGGAGGCACAGGAAAGGAATAAAGGGCATGGAACAGTGAAAGAACATCCCAGTTAATCAAACTGCAAAGTTGCCATTGGAAATAAACATAATATTTGTAGACCAACAAAGTAAAACAAAACCACAAAATAACAAATAATATAACCCCTTTCTCTCACCACCAAACATACACATACATAAATTAGCATACAAATGTGAATATACATGCCACTTTTAGTGGTATGTAGTCTAGAGAAGAACAAGCATGGGTGACCCTTCAAAACACACACACACACACACACACACACACACACACACACACACACACACACACACACACACCATCTATATGACTCTCATGAAGACAGGCTAAAACATGCACACATAGTACTTTTGGTTAGAAATATCCATGGAAAACTTTTACGAATATTTTTGATGACTATCATAGAGCCCATCATGGACTAGAAAATTTAAAATACATGAGGTTACTTATTTAATTTGTTTCTAGAAAAGTTTCTTAGTCCAAGCACAGAGGCCCAGGCCTCTCTTAGTATGACGAAAATGTTTATGGTGTCTTTTTTTTCCTTTTTTACCATATTATGCACCTGTTTCCTTTAATGCCTGCATCCACTCTGTGGTGGAGAAGATACCGAAAATATAAAATGTTTTTGCTACTGTGCCTGGGTTCTCTGAAAATGCCAACCAACGGGTCAAAACTTCATGTGTGTTTTATGGAATATACACAGAAATACAGTTGAACTTTGCATTTCTAGTGGGTTACAAAAGTTCATGAGCTCCAGATATCCATCATCTTCTTAGTCACTTGTTCTAGCACTCTTTGCTTCCCTTCCCCCATAACAAGAGCATCTCTGCTCTACCACTTGTCCCTATCATAATCCCCTCCCTGCCACAGTTTGGATACAACTGGACCAGTTCACCATGGATTGAAATCTCTTAAAGTGTGGCTCAAAAGAAGTCTTCCATACATGGTATGAACTCACTGATAAGTGGACACTAGCCCAAAATCTCCAAAGAACCAGGATACCATTCACAGACCACATGAGGTTCAATAAGAATGGAGACCAAAGTGAGGGTGCTTTGGTCCTTCTTAGAAGGAGAATATTCACAGAAGCAAATATGGAGATAAAGTGTAGATCATAGACTAAGAGAAAGGCCACCCAGAGATAGTCCCACTTGGGGATTCATCCCATATACAGTTACCAAAGCCAGACTCTATTGTGGATGCCAAGAAGTGCATGCTGAAAGGAGCCCCAAATGGTTGTCTCCTGAGAGACCCTGCCAGAGCCTTACAAATACAGAGGCAGATGTTAGCAACCAACCATTGGACTGAGTATGGGGGTCCCTAATAGAGGAGTTTGAGAGGGGACTGAAGGAGTTGAAGGGGTTTCCAACGTCATACAGAACAACAATATGAACCAATCAGACACCCAAGAACTCCCAGGGACTAAGCCATCAACAAAGGAGTACACATGGCTCCAGCTGCATATGTAGCAGGTGATGGCCTTGTCATGCATCAATGGAAGGAGAGGCCCTTGGTCCTATGAATGCTCAATAGATGCTCCGAGTGGGGATGTGGGAGTGGGTGGGTGGGTGAAGGGACACCCTCATAGAAGTAGGGGGAGAGAAGATATGATAGGGTGTTTCTCTGAGGGAGAGAAAATGGGGAAGGGGATAACATTTGAAATGTAAATAAAGAAAATATCCAAGAAAGAAAGAGAGAGAGAGAGAGAGAGAGAGAGAGAGAGAGAGAGAGAGAGGAAGGAAGGAAGGAAGGAAGAAAGAAAGAAAGAAAGAAAGAAAGAAAGAAAGAAAGAAAGAAAGAAAGAAAGAAAGGAAGAAAGAAAGGAAGAGAGAAAGAAAGAAAGAAGTCTTCATGTTGACTTTTCTCAGGTCCTAGCTGCAGTAAAGAAAAGGCACATGCCCCCTGCTCAGACTTTATTTGCAAACCTGATCCTTCCTTCTTTCCGACTTTAGAGCTCTACATCATGCCACTGTCGATTGGAGCTATAGTTGACACACCCCTGGAGAGAGGGTACTTGACAGCAAGGCGACTTAAGGATGCTCTCACCTATGTGGGCAAAAAGTTATAATTGGCATACAAATCTCATAGAATTACATTCAATTAAATATGGCATGGGTGCCAGTGGCACAAGTGAATATGCTTGTTTGTATACTAACATAAAACTGTAATTAAACCATCACAAGTGTAAAAGAAGTATGCTTTTTATATGTAATATATTTAATAATCTGGCAAGAGCTCACAATGTCTACTTTTGTTTTATAAAATGACTGTAGAGAATGCAAAGTTCAACACTGCAGTCACCAGTGTCATCTGATGAACCAATGCCTCTATGCCCTTAGCTCCCACTGACAGATATTTATTCTGGGGATAAAATCACTGCCATTTCCAACCTACAAGCAGTGTCCAAGTTTATGAGAGAACGCAGAACATCAGAATACCCTCTCCAAGATGTTTTTATTTTCATTGAGAATATAAAGTATCCTGAATTCCTCTTTTAACTAATTTTGGTCCTAGATTGTTTTTAGAGCCATCTAAGGAAATTAAAAACTTCCCTGGGCCTCAGGAGTCTCATTTGATTACCTGGAGAAATTTAACCTTGATGAACTCAGAAGCTGATCACCTCCTCTTGCTGTTTAAGCATATTGGTATCTGTTATCAGAGCAGGGAAGTGTTGGAGAGCCTATTTTGTCATCTGCGTTCAGCTCATGTTTGTCAGTCATGTCAGTGAGACTTTATGGACGTACCTTCTGAGAGATTCAATCTCTGATCTCTGATCCTCTGGGTCTTACAATCTTTCTAAATCTCTTATGCAATGAACATTAGTGTTTATTAATATATTCAGCTAGTATCATTATTGCCATCATTTATGGCCTATTGGCTATACACCTCTTAGTCCTATAAGCAATGGGGTAACACTACCTTTCATGTTAAAGTAGTGGTTCTCAACCTTCCTAATGCTGAGATGCTTTAATGCAATTTTTCATGTTGTGGTGACCCCACTCATAAAGTTATTTTCATTACTACATCACAACTTTAAATTTGTTAATGTTATGAGTTGTGTCATAAATATCTTGTATGCAGGATATTTGATATGTGACCTTATGAAACAGTCACTTGGCTCCAAAACAATTGCTACCTTCAAGCTGAGAACCATTGCATTAAAGTGAGGCAAGTTTTCCAAACTTCCCTTGCATTATGCTCTAACCCTGCATAATGAGAGATATGCTTTTCCTTTCGGTTTTGAACAAGCTCACATTAATGTGCCTTTCCTCCTTTGATGGCTGCCCCAATTCAGGCCTAGGTTTGTTGGAAAATATTATCCTCATCAATTCACCCTCTCTAGTTGTACAATGAGACTTCCTTGCAAAATCTGTCCCCGTGTACCTTTCCTTATACTCATGCTGGCTTCTTTAGGACTTTATACCCTACACTTTTCAGTGTAAAGTAAGCTATTCTACATTGCATGGACACAAGTAAAAAGCCATGTTGTGGCTTGGGGTATCAAGCCTCCTTGGTAGCCAGATACATGCTGTGGAGATGCCTGTCCACCATAATGCACAGTGCTTTAAACTGATGTACTGTGAGAATTAAAAATGAACCTAGACATATATGCAGGATTGTGAATGAGTTCCTCCCTGTAGGCTCGTTTGTAGAGATTGTACTCATCCACCCTGCCTGTCAGAACAATTGTGCTTTGTTGAAAGAGGAGAGAGCCTGATATAGTTTTGTCCCCATTTATAGAATACAAATCAACACTGACTGTAAAGCTGAAGAGCCCTGCAGGGCTACAGGTTCACATCCACAAGACTGGCTCCTGTGAATAGAGGGATCAAGCCACTTGAGACGTCTTTGAATAAATTTTTGAGGAAAAAAAAAGTCATCACAGGTTTTCCTCTGAAATACTTTTTATTTCACCTCATGTTAGTTGATAACTCTCAAATTCATTCCATTTTACTTTGAATAATGGCATTCAAAGAGCCTCACAATTCTAAAATGGAACACATCTGAGGCTGCCCGCTATGGGGACAGAACATGAAAAGGCATCTGAAACGTTTGAAATGGAAAACGAGGGGGAAAAAATAAAAACCTGTGCAGATCAAAATGCATTTCATGTTCAAAATTTTCCAAAGAAACAGACTTCCTGAAACTACTTTTCAGTTAGTTTTAGGTTTCCATTGGTCAGTATGAGATAGATAATAGAGGCAGTCATCATAAGGCTTTCTGCAGCTCTCAGTAAAACAAAGAATAAGAACGTAACAAGAGTGCTATTATTTTCCAAAAATGCTGTTTGTTTATTATTTTTGAGGGTCACTCTATATCCCAGGCTATTCTTGAACCCACTTCATACACCGTGCTCCCTTTCAGTGCATGTCCATCCTTCTGCCTCAGCCTGTATCTCACTCTGATGTCCCAAGCATGAGCTCATCTCACACCTGCCTTACCACCTGCATCATCACACATTGTTACAAAATGTGTTTTAATCATTAGTGTCTGAGAATTAGCAAATAGTAGTTTATTTAATAGAACATTTGAATACCCAAGTGATTACAAATACAAAGAGAAAAATAGAAGTCCAAACACTGATTTCATTTATTTAAAACAATAATTTTTTTTTAAAATTCGTGTGTGTGTGTGTGTGTATGTGTGTGCGTGTGTGTGTGTGTGTGTGTGTGCCTTCTTGAATTGAGCAAAACAAAGCATAGGTATTCATGTAGGCTAGATGAGAGAGTTAGAATAGGAGGCACATGTGATTGTGAAGTGAATGACATTGGTGCTGTGAGCCCATGATGGCTAATCTTGACTAGCAACGTGACACACCTGTGAAGAGGAACTCTTAGTTGAGTAATTGCTCCCATCATGTTGACCTCCAGGCATGTCTTCCGGGAATTCTCTTGCTGTCTCTCTCTCTCTCTCTCTCTCTCTCTCTCTCTATCCGTCCATCCAGCCATCCATCCATCCATCCATCCATCCATCCATCCATCCATCTATCTATCTATCTATCTATCTATCTATCTTTCTATACCTCCATGGCTCAATCTCTCTGTAGGTGGAACTGTCCCTAGCCCCATGTACCTGAACTGTGTAAGAACAAAAGCTGAACAATCCCTGGAAAACAATCCAGGGAGCAGTACTCCTCCCTGACTGCAGAAAACAAGCTTGGACAGAAATAGGTACCAAAGTTTGGGTTATCACTGTGAAGGAAATGATAATATTGGGTAACTGTGAGGATTGCGTAACTGTTTGGAACTTCGGGTAAGAGCACAATGAGGGTGATTCTATGGCATTTAGTTGATATGAAGACCTAACGAAATTCAGACAGTGGAGGCCTGGTTTGTAAAATTTCAGAGGATAGCAAAGACTGTGTAGCTGTTCATGTGATACTTTTAAACTAAGAATGTATGGAAGTAAACATTTGTTTTACTGGCAGTCAGCTGGGGCACACTATGTAGACTATACTGGCCATGAACTTTCAAAATTTTGTCTGCCTTTGTTGATTTCTGAGGGCAGAGCTTAGGTCCTCATGCTTAGAAGTCAGGTATTTTAACAACTTACCTGACTTTTAAGTCTCCTTCTCATGAATTTTTATGTATGCCCTACAATTTTTATATTGTACAATAGCTCTGTAGACCTTAAGAATTTGTTGAACTTTATCCTAACTGAAGCACTAGGAGCTAAAGAATGGGGAGATGGCCAGGGTCTCTAGCGCCTCAAAACCAACATTCCATGTTCTGTTTCTGAAACCTTTGTAGGTAGATAGATGTGTAGAGAAAGCATGACATGTTTATAAAAGAATGTCACTCAACTTTAATCACTAAGGATCTCCATTCATGCCTAGTGTCATGAATAAGTCTTAAAGATATCACAGTATGTTAAGCAAATCTGACAAGGAAAAACAATTACTGTTAAAGTTCACTTGCATGAACAACTTCATTATATTTTTAAATTACTAAACAGTAAGGTGGACTTTTAGACATCCATATACATATTAAAATGACCAAAGATATTTGTAGGGATGTTTAGACTTAATGATCCCAAACAGTTCCATCAATTCAAAGTGCATTCATCCATTCTCATTTGAGTATATTCTGGTATTCTGTATTTTGTAACTGTGTCACTGTTAATTTTTTGATAAAAGTATCTAAATTGAAGAACAAGAGGTATAGGTTTTCTTTTATTTTTTCTTTTTTTTTAATTGGATATTTTATTTATTTGCATTTCAAATGTTTTCCCCTTTCCTCGTTTCCCCTCTGGAAACCCTCTATCCCAGCCTCTCTCCCCCTGCTTCTATGTGGGTGCTCCACACCCACCCACTTCCTCCTCCCTGCCCTGACATTCCCCTACACTGGGGCATCAAGCTTTCACAGGACCAAGGGCCTCTCCTCCCATTGATGTCCAACAGGCCACACACTGCTACATATTTGGCTGGAGCCATGGGTTGCTCCATATGTACTCTTTGGTTGGTGGTTTAGTCCCTGGGAGCTCTGGGGAAGTTTAGGTTTTCAAAACTGGCTTCTTCCTTTCCTTCTAATATTTTTTTATATCCATCCATAGTTTGTGCACACCCACAAAGTCATCTCTGTTGAGTGTCATTACCATGTAAATGCTGTATACAGACCTATAAAGAGGTTCTATTAACAACTGAGGAGTTTTCTAGTTCATGGACCTACCATAGTTTCGTGAGCCAGCCCTAGGTAAAAAGACATTAGTGTCCTGTTCACGGTGGCTATGACTGGACCTTCAGCAAATAGTGATATATGTATTTTCATGGGCAGTTTTGATGCACATGGAAACACTCCATCAGAGTGATTATTGTTGTACACATAGTTTATGTTTTCCATAATCAAATCAATCATAGCTAAATAATGTTACAGGGTAATCTAATTGTCCCCATTTTTAGGAGTTTACTGTAAGTTTCTTTGATAATTCATTACTCTCTGTTCTTGGGATTTGTCTGTTATTTTAATTGCATTGTAAGGTTTGCAGTAGGGCCTTAGCATGTTTAATCTGAATTCTAATTGTTTTTACTCATTTTTATTTATGTATATGGAAATGCATCTGTGTGACCACTTGCCATGGGTGTATGTGTGCCAGTAGGAGGCAAACAAGAGAGTCTGTTTCCTCAAGTTGGTATTAAAAATGTTCATGAATGTTTCTAAATAGGGTCTGAGTACTGAGCAAGAATAAGAGCAAGAAGTATTGTTAAACCCTGAGCCATCACTCAAGACACAAGCATCATGTTCTCCTTTGCTGTCTTTATCGTTTTAGTCATAATGTCTAGTCAAATCTTTAACACCATTTTAATATTGCCTCTACCCTAGCACAAAGTTTTTAGCTTCTATATGACTATAATTAGTTTTCAACATGTGCTTTGCAAATATGTTTTTATAATGCATAAATCAAGTATTCTTCCTCTTAGTAGTGTATCTTATTCACCAAATGTATTTAATGTTAATAAAACCCCATTTGAAATGTATTTTTCATGTTTGAGCCCCACACTGCTTTTCAAATCTAAAAATATGTTACCTAAATCACTATAATGGTTCTTGTTATTATTATTTTAGCACTTTCACTCTTATTTTAATCTATATTGAAAAATTTTTTTTTTTTTTTTGGCAGGAGGAGAGTGCCATTTAAGTTTTGGTTATCATGTTTTGGTAGATAAATGTCTACTTTTTTGTAAAATGTAAATTGAAACGTTTATCCTTTCCATATTGAAATGATTTTGTCAACTATCCAGGAAGCTCTCATCCATATCTGTGAGTCTATTTTGGACTGTGTTCTGTGCTATTAATTTGCCTGTCCATCCTTCTCTAGCTACACAATGGCTCAGTTAGAATTGCTTCAGAGGAAGCCTTAATATTGGGCAATGAGAGCCTTGGATTTAATTCTCCATTTGAAAATTGTCTTGGCTGTTCTGATTACAGTTCCCATCCATATCAAATTTATAACTGTTTGAGTACAGCTACAATTTTTTTTGTGTGTGCTAGAATTTTGATAGTAATTAAATTTGTTGCCTCAAGTAGGGTTTTGAGGGTTTCTGTGCTGAATCTTGTAACTCATGAACCCTGAAGGTATCTCTAATTACATAAGCTTTTTGTGATTTATTTCATCAGAATTTTGTAAGTATTCCAGGACATAGATCCTGTATGAGTTTTGTTGGGAAGCAACTCAATTCTTTCCTTTTCCTTCAAGTGTTTATAAATGATTCTGCTTTTAGAAATTAAGTATTAATAGCTTACTTCTAATATGCAGAGATATAATAGATTTTTGTATGCTGCCCTTGTATGTACCCTGAATGCTTTACAAGTTCAGTTATTAGTTTTATGATATTTTTATAGATGGTTTGAATATTTTACATACACAATTGTCTTCTAATGTGGGCAATGTTAGCACCTCGTTTACAACTAGTACATCTTTTATGTCTTTTTCAGGCCCTACTTCACTGTGTGACCTTTCCATCTCAGACAAGTGCAGTGATGAAATGGAACAACCTTGACTTAGTATCACATGATGAAGTCATCTGGTCATTCCCCATTAAGTACCAGATTGCCTGTACTTTAATTGATGCTTTGTGTTACTTTGAAGAATTTCTTTTCTATAGCTATGTGCCGAAGGACTTTTATCATTAATGGGCACTGAAATATCAAATGGTATTCTTTCATATTGATGAATGAAGGCACGTGGGTTTTACTACTTATAAAATAAGTTGAACTGATTAATTCTGAATAGAAAGGCTGATATTTTGAGATACACTCTAATTGGTTGTAACATATGATTTTATTAAACATGGATAAATTTTAACTCTTAATTCATTGAGTTTTTCTCATGTCATGCTCTTGAAAAATATTTGCCTGACATTTTTTTTTTGAACACTGTCTTCAGATTGGTGTATGATGCCTAAGTTTATGTGTTACTTTATAGAGATAAAAGACCCTCAGAAACTCTTAAGATACCACTCCTGGGAATTGTTGAAGGTGTTTATGCAAAATATTAGTACACAAATTGGTAGACTATGTTAAGATTGATCCTTATTAGCATGAAAGGGGACATCACCCAATCAATGGAGAATGCTAAAACAATGAATTACTTATTTTCCTCTGGTTAGAATGCCTGTCTTCTCTGCAAAAATCCAAGATCTTGAATAAGAGACCTTTATACTTGAACTAAATTAACTCCTAGCCTTCTTGGATCCGCAACTTATCAAAGACATCTTATACTATAAATCACATGAGGCAATTTCTACAAGGCTTTTAGAGATTCCATACAGTTTAACCTATTGATTTTCTTTTTTAGAATATTGACTTATAAACAGAGTAATGGTGACCTCATAATTCACCTCATATAAACAATTGCAAAATATCATGTGTTCTGTTGACTGGAAGAGGTTGTGAATAGTAGGGGACATTCTTAAATTGTTCATTAGCAAAAATTGTTTTGTAACATCATGTAGGTTCAGGATCTAGGTTATTGAAGAATTAAAACTTTAAATTTATCTCATCCATTACTAGTTCTACAATATTCAAGATATATACTGGGAACATTTTAAGTTTTCTTGGTTATTTTAAGTCCAGTTATGTGTCCAGACTTCATGCCTAGAGATTTTAGTAACATCTCTTTATTCATCTTTGAATACTAATGATGACTGTCATAGGTTTACCTTCTCTTTTAAAAGTTATTAATTTTCTGGTTAGAGTTGGGGCAAGTGGGAGGGGAACAGGAGAGATAGGGCAGGGATAGGATGAAGGGAGAGAGTACTAAGAGAGACAACTAGAATTGGGGGAATTTTAGGGGCAAGATAGAAATCTGGCACAATGTAAACTCCCAGGAATCTATTAAGGTGACCCTAGATAAGAATTCTAGTAGTGGGGGATACAGAAACTGAACCTACCATCTTTTGTAAACACGCAAGTCTTCCAGTGGAGGTATTGAGACACTAACTGAGCTAGAGAACCTTTGTCTACAATTTGTTCTGCCATCATGATGTGCTGAGGTAAATAGAACTTGTGGAAATGACCAATCAATAATAGATCTAACTTGAGACCCATGCCAGGAGAGAGAGAGCCCACCTTTGACACTGCCTGGAGAGTCAGGAAGCACAGGCTGAGTATCCCAGAGACCTAGGATAGAACTAAACATGACCAAAAAATTTGGAAGGGGGTAATGAAATGATTTTTAATGATATTCTGCTATACTAATAAACAGGAGCCCTGAATAATCACCACCAGAGAAGCTCAATTCAGCAATTGATGGAAACGGATGCAGAGACCCACAGCCAAACACGAGATGGAACATGGGGTATCCACCAAGAAGAAGAGAAGGTCAGATTGTAGAACCCAGAGGAGTTAAGGAAATCACAAGAAAATCCACAGAATCAACTAACCAGGATTCTTAAGGGATCATAGAGACTTGACTGCCAACCAAGGAGCCTGCATGGGTCTGAAGTAGGCCCTCTGCATAAATATTATGGTGGTGTAGTTTGGTTTTCTTGTGGGACTCCTAGCAGTGGAAGTAGGGGCTGTTTCTGATTTTCTTGCATGTTTTTGGGACCCTTTAGCTTCCTCTGGGTTTTGGTATCCAGCCTTAATATGAGGGGAGGCATTGAAAATTTTTATGCCATGTTTAGTTGATATTCCTGGGAGGCTTGAGGTTTTGTGAAGGAAAATGGAGGAGTAGAGGATTGAGGGGAAGAAGACATGTGGGGGGAGTACTGTGAGGAGAGGAGGAAGGGGAAACTGCAGGCATAATGAAATATATGAGAGGATAAATTAAAAAAAAACAAAAATTAAAAATTACACATTTAATACTATTTTGATGAAGATATTATTAGATGTTTAATTGTTTGAAATATTTTCATGATTTTATATTTTTATTCATTATCTAATTTTAATAACAAATAAACCACTTCTAGTTAATTGTTTACACACACACACACACACATATACATGTACATAAATATATGCATATATACATACTTTTATCCTGTTCCCTCGGTTTTTTGAGAACATATTTTTATGAATGTGCACCTCCACTCATTATCAAGCAGGGGGTGATACTGAACTTGGGATTTTTGTGCTGCTACCGCTTGGTGCAGGGGTTATAGGAGCATTGCTTCTACAGCCAGATTCGTACAGTTTTGGAGACTTAAACTAGGACTTATTGCAGCCTACAAAGCATGCACTCCATCAGCATGATTACATCCTCAAAGATTTCAGTTTCTATTTTCCTTTTAATTAAGTGCACACCTGTGTTTCTGTGTATCTCTGTGTGGGTATTCGCACATTAGCGCAGGTGGCAATGGAGAGAGGAGGCATCAGATTCCGTGGAGCTGAAGTCACACATGGCTGCTATCTATAGGATGTAGTTACTGGTTCTGAACTCTGGTCCACTGCAAAGCAGAATTCGAGAGAGTGCTGAGCTATCTCTCCAGCCCTCTGTTTCCTCTTTCCTAACCCTGAAAATTGCAACATTCGCTTCAATTTTTATTGTCATTTAATAGACAAGATTTATTTTACATATTAGCCCTATCATTACACTTGTGTCAACCTTTGTTTCTAGTTTTATTCCACCTTTTGTGAGCCTGGAAATAAAAAGGGGGGTAGTTTTGATCAAAATTTGTATGTTGCATAATTATAATTCAGTTTAAATTAAACAATCATGCAATCCACACTGTGATTTCTCCTTTCACCTAAATGCTATTAGATATATCTTGTTTACTTTAAAAATATTTTGTATTATTTTCTTGTTCTTTTAATGTCCAGATTTCCAACTTATTTCCTTTGTCACTCACTGTAGCTCAATCTTTGATTTTTTTTTTCCAAAAAAGTTAGCATATGGACTAGAAAATTATTCCTAGATACATATGACACCTCCTATCATAGGGGAAGTAAGACAGTTATCGGTACTTTTTAAAAACCATGCCTGATCACTGAAACCAACAAAATTACTAGACATGTTTGAGTTTAGAGTTGTAAAACTCCCTGCCTTGTCTTGGAGGTCTCCATTCTAGTTGCCTCTTGTGTGTCTATTATAATCTTCATTTCATCATGAGAGATACATCTTAGTATTTGGTTTTTGTCTTTCTTAGTCAGAATATTAGATCAGAAACAGAGTTTAATGAGATGGCAGGCATAACAAAACCCCTATTTGTTTCCTGGCTCTAACCATGGGATTTGTCACATGCGCAACTGTAAATGTGTAGTATATTCCTTTCCCTGCCTTTTCAAACTTTCTGATCCCCTTCCCAGACTGAAGTAAACAGAATCCCTTACTGACTCATTGATCATTCTACAGCTCCTTCATATTATTCTATGTTAGCCAATATGCCAGATCTAAGTGTATTTGTAGGTAGAGCCAAGTTTTGGTTGACGTTGAGTTAGGGTCAATCTATAATTATCCCAGAAATATCTGTCATCTTTCTTATGACAGCAGAATGATGACTTATTTAAAAAGTGACCGTAAACTCTTTCTCCATTTTTGAAAGGTTCAGGAGAATCTGATGACTTAGTAATGGTGCTATCTGTTCAGATAAATGATTTTCTTAAAATAGCCTCTCAGTTCTTATCCAATCAGAGTGTTTCATTCACTGGCACTAGTTTTGGGAGGACTGAGTTAGCCAGAACTAGATTAGCTAACTCTGTGACAGGCTGCAAATAGGCAGCTTTGGGAAACTAGGACTAAGTTTCTTTTCCTAGAAATGAGAACACAGATCCAAGAACCTGTGGTCAGCCAACCATAGCTAGAGGCAACCAATCTGAGGGCACCTTGTCATGTGGCCTGAAGTAAGAAAGGCAGCTAGAATGAGTAAGCAACCTGGTGGGAAGTCTCAAGAACCTAACCATTTGTACAATCAGTCAGACTACTCCACTAGAGATAAAGCTAAATAAGGTAAAAGGGCACACACCCCTCCCTGGAATTCCCCTAACTGATGAGAAAAGTTGGGCCATCCAGTCCACTCAAGGTCTCTATTCTTGAATGGGGAGACCCCTGCATATAGGAAATTGAGCTAAATAAACATTCTTTGCTTTTGCATACTATTTGAGTTTGTATTGGCAGGATGTGGAGCCCATTGTTAGAGCTGACTCCTGGGATTTACCCTGCCCATCCCTTCTAGAGACCTAGCTCTGCAGCAGCCATATTCCCGTGGCTTTCATTATTGTTTTCTGAACTTAGTTCTTTTCTGCATGACAAACACCAATAATGTTTACTAAAGAAGGTAACTGACACAGAGCCTCACATCTGGAGAATCAGCAGAGAAAAAGAGACTGTGAAACAATCAGACTTAAATGGGATGTCTTTAGGAAACACCTCCTCTAGGAGCTCAGGGAGAAAAGGAGGTAGAGATTGGTAGAGTCAGGGGTTGCTTGACACCAAGGACAGTGTCTTCAAAACAGAACTGTCCTAACACATGAAATCAAAGAGAATGTGTCAGTATGCACAAGTCCTGTACAGGTTCAAGCCAGAGGTGGCCCTAGTTCTGAGAGGGGAAGTGAACACAAATTCTCATACCTAAGCAAACAGTTATATGTAACTGAAACCCATTTTCAAAGAAAAAATTAGTTTTCTTCAATGAGTCTCACTGGTTATATTAACTAACTTAAGAGTAGGACCCATGCCCAACAGTTGATGGTCAAAACAAAATAAACTCCATGGGTTTTTTGTTTGTTTTTCATGTGGCTTTGAGTGGGCATTTATTATCTTTCTGATTTGTTTGTTTTGTTTGTATTTGTTGTTGTTTTGCCTGCATATTGTACCTTCAGATTTTATGTTTGTATGGGGTTTGTTTGTATACGTGTGTTTCTTGTTCTTTTGCTTTTTTAATTTTTGTTTTTTATTCATTTGACTGTTTATTTTCTAAAGAAAGAGAGAATAAAAGGGCATGGAGTTGGATGGGTGGGGAAGGTGGGAGAGGAACACTGAAATGAAAATATATTGTATGAAAAAATTATTTTCAATTAATATATACATATACATGCTTAATAAGTATTTTATCCTAATACATTCTGTTCCTTCCTTCTGTTTTTCCTCCTAAGTCCTTCACAGTTTTGAAACAGCACCTGTCTTGCTGCAGACATTCCTTCAGACATTGTCATTCTGCTTTTCCATGTGTTATGTTTGAACCGTGATATTTTATATTGTTGCCAGAGAGCTTCAAAAACACCTGTCTTCATGGATGAAGGTTTTGTAACTGACCTCCAGCAACTGTTTTCTCGACACTTGTAAGCTGAACTTTTAAGAATTCAATAGTGAGTCATCATTTTCAATAGAAAAGTTTTATCCTTAATCATTCCTTATGGGAAGAAGGGGATAGGCATGGAAATGAGATAAGGGAGAAGCTGGACTGTTCTATAAATCTCCTTATCCTCCCCAAATGGCAGGGACTAGGGAAATAGTTATCTATCTAAAGGGTGGAAATTGGTCTATCTGTGGATGATACAGAAAGATCTTGCAATGGACATAGGTGGAAAATTTAGTGAACACCTTGACTGCTGTGGTTTTCATTTCTTTCTAAAACATTGTTATTTCTAGTTATCATGGTTTGATTTTCTTTGTAGATTGACATACCGTCTACATGTTGGTGTCCTTAACTATTTTCATCTATAATCTTTGATTTGTTTATGGTGTATTTTTGTAGTAACTTAAATATCATCAGCCACATTTGACATAGTATGAGTTTAATGTGTACACACTTACTCTTCTCCAGGAGGAGTCAACTTCTGTGTTTAAAAAAAGAACTTTAAAAACCGCAGCATTCACTGTTTTTATGTTCTGGCAATATACATAATTCTTCTCCCTGACACTTTATTTACTATAGCATTTTATATGATAAAAATAATTAGAAAAGCATGGTTTCCATTTAAAGGTGTTGGTTTGTATTTACCATGAGACTTCCAGGGTGTATTCATTGGTGTTCGTGCACTGAGACATTTCCTGGAATTATATTCCTTCATGGCAAAGCAAACCTTTATGAGTTCCTTCGATGAAAATAGAATCGTGTTAAACCCTCTCAGTTTTTCTTTCTTCAGGAATGTCTTTATTTCATCTTAACTTTATAAAGATAATTTCTCTAGCTGAGCAGTTCTAGGCCAAACAGTTGTTTATATCCTGAACCCTGATAGAATTATTGCTTTGCCTCTTGGCTTTCACTGTTACTGCTGAGAAGTAAGCCACTGTTTTGATGATATTTGTTTTCTATGAAATTCTCCTTTATGTCAACATCTCATAATTTTAGCACAGTGTACCTGTATGTAATTTTATTTCTCTTTAATTTTTTTTATATTTTGAAATTATAATAGTGTTGCATCATTTCTTTCTTTGCTTTCCCTTCTCCAATCCCTTCCAATCACCCTCTTTGCACTCTCTCTCTCTCTCTCTCTCTCTCTCTCTCTCTCTCTCTCTCTCTCTCTCTCTCTCAAATGTATAGCTGGTTTTGTTTCATCTAATTTAGTGGGGGGGGGTGGATAATTGTGGTTCTTAATACATAAATATAACATTGTGCCTCCTAGAAAAGCCAGAGGACTTTGTTTCTTTTGCAGTTTTAGTACTCTGCAATCACTACCCTCACTGGTACTTCAGCTTCGTATGTTTCATCAGCTCTGAAATGTTCAATAATTAGTTCTTTACGGACTGACTTTTGGAACGTATGTGTTATTCATCTATTAGAGTAACTTAATGCGACACAAACTAATGCTACTCACTGAAAATATAATCTCATTTCAATACTGTACCCATGAAAATTATTCTATAAGCTTCCTTTCTGTTTGTTCTTCAGTTCATTGCTTTCCTGTTGAGTTTACATCAAGCAAATTTGTTTTTAAATTTTCAGGTGTCGACACTTTGTTGCAGAGTTTTTATGTTGTTTAGTTTAGGTCTAGTTTTTATGTTGTCAAATAAGAATGATCACTTAAAAAATATCTTTTTAAAAGTGTTTTAGTTTTAATACATGCAGGTATTTATAAAAAAAAACAATGAACAGAAATGATTCCTCTGTGTCTTGGTGTTTCTTGACTCTATCAATGTTTTTCCATTCTATTATAGATGTGTTATTCATGTGTTTGATGACGATACACAGAAATTGATATAATTTTTTCTTGACGTATGAAAAACCTGGAGGGAAAGTCTGTGCAGCAAGGATTTGATATTTTCTGCACCCAAGCTAGCATTGGATTCTGGCAATTCTGGCAGATCAGCTCAGGTGCAGGCATCATCATGATTGGAGTCCTCCCTTTCTCCATCGATCACCTCAGAAACGTTCAGTCATCATCCAAGAAATAAACCTCTTCTTACTGCATCTATCCCGTCAGAACTGGTCTCATACACTGAATACAATTCATGTTTTAGAATTATGATTGTAGATGTGTGTTGGAACAAGCACATCTGCCTGACATGTTGTGTCGACTCACAGATGTTTTCTAGTGTCTCTTAAACATAATAACCTCCCCCATTAATATTAATGTGCCTTTGGAATTTTTTCATTTGTCTGGCATATTGTCTCACCCGCGAAATCTTCACAAGTCATATTATAAATAAGCCGGTTCTCTAACGAAACAGATGCAGATATTCTAGGCAAGTACTGTAGTACTGAGCCACAGGCCCAAATCCCAAGAAGAATTTCTACTGAAAGAGTTTTACAATTATGGCAGCTCTCGGGTTAGGTCAGGAGCATACGTTTGTTTCTTTGTGATATCCGAGTTCTGTTTCGTTGCTTTGCAGGCCACAGACTCTTCCACAAACTGTTCTTGATTCAGATATTTCCCAAATTTTGTCCTCCCCTAAGAACCACAAAGGCTGAAGATTCTAAGGACTCCATTGTAGACATCTGTCTATTCTTCCGACTCTGCCCTACGCGATCACATCTGTTCTCAAGCGGTTGGTTGTCTCGAAGGTTCAAACTTCAGGGTTTGCCTTTGCACCTTGGACATTTTCCATGTAGATTAAGTAAGGTTCGCTATCTCAGAGCGTCTGACACATCGTTTAGCTTCCCCAAACTTGAACTATAACACAGTAAATACATTACAAATTTATGCTTCGGTAACTTGACTTCTCTGAATAAACACTGAATCCAAATCAATGACTATGCCTTACAGCTTTCCTCACAAATATCTACAAAAGTTCTTCACTTTGCTTCTGCCACAGCGCTGCGTGCCCAGGTAGCTCCCTCCCCACTGTCACTCAGCTCATTACTTTAAACTATGCTGCCTTTTTATTTCACATTGCATTAAAAGCACATTAAGTATGCTGATTTTATTTAAATGAATACTTAATCAGATAATCTCCCTCTTTAAGAACTGCTGAGGGATTTCTAACTCTTGTTTAATGTAGTTCAGAATTTCACCACAGCTTATGCTCTGGATGGGTTTCTCTCTTAGATACCAAAGTCCATTTTGTTCTATACTTCTCTCATAGATACTTTTTAATCTTGCACTTTCATTTAATGATCACTTCCTTAGAGAGGGCTTTTCTCTATGATATGATGTGGCCGTGGTCTCTGTGTTTGAGTCAATATTTCTTTTTTTTTGTTTTTGTTTTTTTTCCCTTCATCTGCTCACCCCTCCATCACTTCCCCTCCCCCCCCACACACACACACACCACCACCACCACCACCACCACCACCACCACCACCACCACCACCACCACCACACCGCCACCACCACCACCACCACCACCACCACCACCACCACCACCACCACCACCACACCGCCACCACCACCACCACCACCACCTACTGGTTGATGAAGGGAAGAAAGAGGATTGTAGTTTACTGCACTTATTTCTTTCTTTTTTTTTTTTTAAATAACAGCACAATTTATTATTCAAGAAAGTAAATAAAAATATTATAAAATGAAACATATATAAACTCACATATAAATTTGTGTATGGTTTTTTGTTTGCTTTTTTTTGGTTTTTTGTTTTCTTTGCTTTTATTTTATTTTTTTTAATTTTTTATTAGGTATTTAGCTAATTTACATTTCCAATGCTATACCAAAAGTCCCCCATACCCACCCACCCCCACTCCCCTACCCACCCACTCCCCCTTTTTGGCCCTGGCGTTCTCCTGTACTGGGGCATATAAATTTTGCCTGTCCAATGGGCCTCTCTTTCCAGTGATGGCCGACTAGGCCATCTTTTGATACATATGCAGCTAGAGTCAAGAGCTCCGGGGTACTGGTTAGTTCATAATGTTGTTCCACCTATAGGGTTGCAGATCCCTTTAGCTCCTTGGGTACTTTCTCTAGCTCCTACATTGGGAGCCCTGTGATCCATCCATTAAGTGACTGTGAGCATCCACTTCTGTGTTTGCTAGGCCCCGGCATAGTCTCACAAGAGACAGCTACATCTGGGTCCTTTCGATAAAATCTTGCTAGTGTATGCAATGGTTTCAGCGTTTGGATGCTGGTTATGGGGTGGATCCCTGGATATGGCAGTCTCTACATGGTCCATCCTTTCATCTCAGCTCCAAACTTTGTCTCTGTAACTCCTTCCAAGGGTGTTTTGTTCCCACTTCTAAGGAGGGGCATAGTGTCCACACTTCAGTCTTCATTTTTCTTGAGTTTCATGTGTTTAGCAAATTGTATCTTATATCTTGGGTATCCTAGGTTTTGGGCTAATATCCACTTATCAGTGAGTACATATTGTGTGAGTTCCTTTGTGAATGTGTTACCTCACTCAGGATGATGCCCTCCAGGTCCATCCATTTGGCTAGGAATTTCATAAATTCATTCTTTTTAATAGCTGAGTAGTACTCCATTGTGTAGATGTACCACATTTTCTGTATCCATTCCTCTGTTGAGGGGCATCTGGGTTCTTTCCAGATTCTGGCTATTATAAATAAGGCTGCTATGAACATAGTGGAGCATGTGTCCTTCTTACCAGTTGGGGCATCTTCTGGATATATGCCCAGGAGAGGTATTGCTGGATCCTCTGGTAGTACTATGTCCAATTTTCTGAGGAACTGCCAGACTGATTTCCAGAGTGGTTGTACAAGCCTGCAATCCCACCAACAATGGAGGAGTGTTCCTCTTTGTCCACATCCACGCCAGCATCTGCTGTCACCTGAATTTTTGATCTTAGCCATTCTGACTGGTGTGAGGTGGAATCTCAGGGTTGTTTTGATTTGCATTTCCCTGATGATTAAGGATGTTGAACATTTTTTCAGGTGCTTCTCTGCCATTCGGTATTCCTCAGGTGAGAATTCTTTGTTCAGTTCTGAGCCCCATTTTTTTAATGGGGTTATTTGATTTTCTGAAGTCCACCTTCTTCAGTTCTTTATATATGTTGGATATTAGTCCCCTATCTGATTTAGGATAGGTAAAGATCCTTTCCCAATCTGTTGGTGGTCTTTTTGTCTTATTGACAGTGTCTTTTGTCTTGCAGAAACTTTGGAGTTTCATTAGGTCCCATTTGTCAATTCTCGATCTTCCAGCACAAGCCATTGCTGTTCTGTTCAGGAATTTTTCCCCTGTGCCCATATCTTCAAGGCTTTTCCCCAAGAAGAAATGGGAGAGAGCACATACTAGCAGCTTGACAACACATCTAAAAGCTCTAGAAAAAATGGAAGCAAATTCACCCAAGAGGAGTAGACGGCAGGAAATTATCAAACTCAGGGGTGAAATCAACCAAGTGGAAACAAGAAAAACTATTCCAAGAATTAACCAAACGAGGAGTTGGTTCTTTGAGAAAATCAACAAGATAGATAAACCATTAGCTAGACTCACTAGAGGGCACAGGGACAAAATCCTAATTAACAAAATCAGAACTGAAAAGGGAGACATAACAACAGATCCTGAAGAAATCCAAAACACCATCAGATCCTTCTACAAAAGGCTATACTCAACAAAACTGGAAAACCTGGACGAAATGGACAAATTTCTGGACAGATACCAGGTACCAAAGTTGAATCAGGATCAAGTTGACCTTCTAAACAGTCCCATATCCCCTAAAGAAATAGAAGCAGTTATAAATAGTCTCCCAGCCAAAAAAAGCCCAGGACCAGACGGGTTTAGTGCAGAGTTCTATCAGACCTTCAAAGAAGATCTAATTCCAGTTCTGCACAAACTTTTTCACAAGATAGAAGTAGAAGGTACTCTACCCAACTCATTTTATGAAGCCACTATTACTCTGATACCTAAACCACAGAAAGATCCAACAAAGATAGAGAACTTCAGACCAATTTCTCTTATGAATATCGATGCAAAAATCCTCAATAAAATTCTTGCTAACCGAATCCAAGAACACATTAAAGCAATCATCCATCCTGACCAAGTAGGTTTTATTCCAGGCATGCAGGGATGGTTTAATATACGAAAATCCATCAATGTAATCCATTATATAAACAAACTCAAAGACAAAAAAACCACATGATCATCTCGTTAGATGCAGAAAAAGCATTTGACAAGATCCAACACCCATTCATGATAAAAGTTCTGGAAAGATCGGGAATTCAAGGCCCATACCTAAACATGATAAAAGCAATCTACAGCAAACCAGTAGCCAACATCAAAGTAAATGGAGAGAAGCTGGAAGTAATCCCACTAAAATCAGGGACTAGACAAGGCTGCCCACTTTCTCCCTACCTTTTCAACATAGTACTTGAAGTATTAGCCAGAGCAATTCGACAACAAAAGGAGATCAAGGGGATACAAATTGGAAAAGAGGAGGTCAAAATATCACTTTTTGCAGATGATCTGATAGTATATATACGTGACCCCAAAAATTCCACCAGAGAACTCCTAAACCTGATAAACAGCTTCGGTGAAGTAGCTGGATATAAAATAAACTCAAACAAGTCAATGGCCTTTCTCTATACAAAGAATAAACAGGCTGAGAAAGAAATTAGGGAAACAACACCCTTCTCAATAGTCACAAATAATATAAAATATCTAGGCGTGACTCTAACTAAGGAAGTGAAAGATCTGTATGATAAAAACTTCAAGTCTCTGAAGAAAGAAATTAAAGAAGATCTCAGAAGATGGAAGGATCTCCCATGCTCATGGATTGGCAGGATCAATATAATAAAAATGGCTATCTTGCCAAATGCAGTCTACAGATTCAATGCAATCCCCATCAAAATTCCAACTCAATTCTTCAACGAATTAGAAGGAGCAATTTGCAAATTCATCTGGAATAACAAAAAACCTAGGATAGCAAAAACTCTTCTCAAGGATAAAAGAACCTCTGGTGGAATCACCATGCCTGACCTAAAGCTTTACTACAGAGCAATTGTGATCAAAACTGCATGGTACTGGTCTAGAGACAGACAAGTAGACCAATGGAATAGAATTGAAGACCCAGAAATGAACCCACACACCTATGGTCACTTGATCTTCGACAAGGGAGCTAAAACCATCCAGTGGAAGAAAGACAGCATTTTCAGCAATTGGTGCTGGCACAACTGGTTGTTATCATGTAGAAGAATGTGAATCGATCCATACTTATCTCCTTGTACGAAGGTCAAATCTAAGTGGATCAAGGAACTTCACTTAAAACCAGAGACACTGAAACTTATAGAGGAGAAACTCCACTTATTTCTTAACCTCAACAGTGCACCAGCCCTGGTGCGTAATTAGTTGTGAGTAGTTTCCCATAGAGTGTGATATTCAGCAGCAGCGACGGCCTCTGTCCACTAGGTGTCAGTAGCAGCACCACCTCAGTTCCCCAGGGTGCAGCCACTGCCCATAAACCTCAGGGGAGGCTTGGGCATTTCTTACAGATTTAACACGAATTGCTATTATCCCGGCATATTGGTATATTGTCTTATTTATGTCCATATCTCCGTTTATTTCTCTAAAATAGGGCAATTTTCAATATTCCTAGTAATAAACAGTATAGTACACATAGCGTTTATGTCTAAATAGCTTGTCAAGGAGACACAGCATAGAATCTCTTTAAAAGTAAGTCTCTATAGATGACTTTCCCAAGTCAAATTTAAAACTGGGCATTTCTGTAAGGATCTGTATTCATTGTTAACTTATATACAAAACACCACACATTGTGGACATGTGGATCACCTAAGCAGCTGGTGCTACTCTCTATGAAAATGCTTTCCAAGTTGAGCCTGCCAGCAAAGCAACCCAGCAGGCAGCATTCTTCCATAGATTTTGTTTTAAGCTTCTTAGGTTCCTACCCTGACTTCTGCTGGTGATGGTCTTTGATGGGGAAATACAAGCAAAATAAATCCTCTTTTCTCTAAATTGGTTTGGTCATAGCATCTTCCACTACAACAGATGCAAATGTATATACGAACTTAGTGAGCTATCTCCATGAATTTCTGAGAAGAGTTTTATGTAGTTCTGTGCAATGGTCTGAGACTAACTAACAACATTATGAGGTGTATGACTGGAGAAACATGTCACCGTCCCAGAAAAGTCACTCTTCACCTGCTATTCTCTTTTTTTTTAATTATTGAGATTACAATTTGATTATAGCAAACTTTCCTTCACTTTCCTTCTTCCGAAGGCTCCCATATACATCTCTCCCTAATTTGTGTCCTTTTTAAATTTCTATTTACATCCCAATATCAGGTCCTCTCTCCTTCCAGTTCCCCCTCATTTGACGTAAATTTATAAGATGCACAGCTCGGTCTATAATCTTGTATTTTTCATCACAAAGGTAATCTTTTTTACAATTGGAAAAAAAGAATACATTTGTTGTTGCTTGTGTTCCTTAGTGTCTTACCATTCCATTCAAGACTACGGTTGTGCATACCAATGTATAGTCTATATTTTGCTTTAGTTACTAGAGTTATAGTGTCCACTTCATGCTATTAAGTGTGATAAGTCGAATTTCAGATACAAAAATATTTATGTATCAGAGGAAAATATGAAACTAGGCTTTTGAAGAAATGAGTAAAAATGGCATTTTCTTGCCGTGTTAACCATTTCCTATAAATTATTGAGTTTTATTTTTCTTTTCAGTATTCTATTTTATTTATTTTTTTCCTTTTTTAAAAAGATTTATTTATTTATTATTTATTTATTATTTATTATATGTAAGTACACTGTAGCTGTCTTCAGACACCCCAGAAGAGGGCATCAGATCTCATTACGGACGGTTGTGGGCCACCATGTGGTTGCTGGGACTTGAACTCAGGAGCTTCAGAAGAGCAGCCATCTTGCCAGCCCTCAGTATTCTATTTTAAACATTATTATGTGAGCAAATGACAGGTAACCTTTGGTTAAAAAATAAATAAATAAAAAGTAAAACAAGCATAAAAGAATTGTTTTCTAAGCAGGAGGAATGAAAGAGGCAAGTGGGTTTTTTGTTGTTGTTTGTTGTTGTTGTTGTTGGCATGCAGTTCTACATAGACAAGCTTACAACCAGATATATGAAATGTTTCCTTCTCCACAAGATATGAGAATGAATTTAAAACATGGCATATGGTCTACTCTTCAGTAGTGTTAAGTAGTATGCTTACTTCTGATGAGAAAACTACACTTTTTTTTCATTTCACAGTGCCTAGTGTTAAAGCACAAGCATATGATTGAGAGTATGGCATTCTAGAATTCCATTTGAGCTTAGAATCACGTACCAATCAAAGTGAGTAATATCGATGAAAAAAAATTGCAAAGGTAATCAGTAAGTGGAGTTGTGAATTTAAAGGTGTCCATTAGAGGTAGTCCAGTTTGAAAATATTTTAATTTTGCACCATGATCAAACCACATTTTGAATAAGGAAAATGCAGAATAATTTTGTAACTTGAAAAAACTTACAAGATATCCAGGACCTATTCTGAGTTCTCTAACACTTTTGTACATACTATTTCTTGAGCTGTGTCTTTTCCAAAGGTCTCTCTGTTCTTGCTCAGGAGTGTTGATGAAAAGGTGCCGTTTAAGTATAAAGGAGAGAGCCAGAGTCATGCAAAATACATCTTTTCGTGAGTGAACCTCAGATGGCATCCAGATCAAGAGCTTAGCCATTAAGTACTGTTCTGGTTCCTCTCCCTGCCACTGAGCTCTAAGACACATTACTGACTAGATTTCACATAGAGTAGAAAGAAATGCACACACACTTGTCCTCAAATCTTTTGCAAATGCTGTATGGGAAAATAATCTAAGTAAAATTAAATCATTCTGTGTCTTTTCATATGGTGAACACCCAGTGGAATTCCAAACGAACTTGGCTAGCATGACAAATATCAGTTCCAGAACTAATAGAACATTTGAGTCTTCACTGATCTCAAAAAAACCCTGAAAATTACGCTGCTCATGTGCTTTTTTTTTTTAAATTTTTATTTTATTTATTTATTTATTTTTAAATTTTTTTTTGGTTTTTCGAGACAGGGTTTCTCTGTGTAGCCTTGGCTGTCCTGGAACTCACTCTTTAGACCAGGCTGGCCTCGAACTCAGAAATCTGCCTGCCTCTGCCTCCCGAGTGCTGGGATTAAAGGCGTGTGCCACCACGCCCAGCTTTTTTTTTTTTTTTTTTTTCTAAGGACATGGGCATTTGGGATTTAATTACACCAGGTTCTCAATTCTATTAGGGAATCACCTGAAAGAAAAGTAAAGTATAATGGATAGAAAATAAACAGCACTCTATGGTTCAGAGAACAACTCAATACAAACTGTAACCATTTACAGCAATTAATATAATGGCATTTTAGTTTAAAATTTTAATTTCCTTTTGTATTGTTCTTTCTACATGTACGCTTTTCCAATTTACAACTCTACTTGTAAATCACATTACATTAACAATATGATTAAAATATATGAATAAATGCAACAATAACTAAGAATGTGAAAGTTTAGAAATTAAACTAAAAAAACTGATTTGCTACTATGTAAATAGCAAATTAAATAACTAGAGATTTCCACATCTAAGATTTTCTCTTGATCTTCTTGTACCTTATATTTTAAAAAATAATGGACAGAGCCTTGATAATTTTATTGAGAGAATGCAGTGTCCTAAGGTGAATACAGTTTGTTGCTGATGATAAATTTTAGAAATTATTTATTATAAAGTCACGATAAAAAGGCTGTGACACAAACCTGGAAATTTTTCAGTAAACTTCTGTGGATGTTAGCAAATGGATTCTTAAAATTATGTTCATAAGGAAGCAATCTAGAAGAGCTAATACACTAGTCAACTAGATATCAAGGAGAAATAGAGCAGAAAGAAAAGTATAACCATGTTAATGTTTTAAAAAAATGATATAAAAGTAATTCAATAAATCCATAGTATTATAATAATCGCATGATCATATGCTACAGGCAGATAGATAGATACATAAATTAATAATATGGACACAGGTATCACATTTCTTTCAAAATATATCTCCAAAGCTGTGTATATCTGAGTATAATGTGTATTCTAAAATTACAATAATTTTAGGATAAAATACAAAAATACCTATGTCACCTTGGGCTAGAAAATGTGTTGTACTCCATAGGAAAATCATTTAGCTTTAAAGAGAGAAGTATAATTTGGAAATCTGATTAAAACTCAGCTCTTTGAATGTCCCTGAGAATAAAAGGATAAAGTAGAGTTTAAGAGTAAAAGCCACATAAACATCCAGATGAAACTGTTTAATCAAAGGTAGGCAAGAGATTCTTAGAACTCAACTTTAAAAGTAAAAAATTAAATTTAAAATTAGGTTCCAGTTCCAAAGAGATTTATTTTAATTAATTAATTATTTTTTTTTTTTTTTTGCCAGAGAAGACATACATACTTATTCTAGATAAGCCCATAGGAAGATGCTTAACATTATTCATGATTAGGTAAAAGTCATAATAAGAGCATGATTGAGATGCTATGATGCATCCATTGCAATAGCTGAGGCAGGAGAATTGGCACTGCCAGTCATTTATGGGTACATAGTCATAGAATCTTCCATTCATTATTTTGGAAGATGTGAACTTGTGTTGAAATTGTGGAAGTCAGGTTGGGAGTTTCATGCCATACAGAAAACTTTTAGCCATCTTAGCGTTGCACAATATTTTCATCAGTGATTTTAAAGTAAATTTCTATAAGGGCTTGTAGGTACTGTAGTTTTACTTACAATTGATGAAATTAAATCAGTGGATGCACAGATTTTGGAATGCCCATTATATTTGTTGTTGGCCACAAAAATAAAATAATGAGCTATAGAGCTGCATATACTCAGGAGACTCTTATAGACACTCTTTAGTGAAGGAATTCAGCCTGAAAGTTGGCACAACTTGGTTTCTATGAATTTACCTTTTTAGAAAAGGAAACCATCAAAAATAAATAAATAAGATAAATTGTGGGCATCAGGAGCTTAGAGGTGAGGTAGAAGAGTGGATTGATAGAAGACAGAGAGAGAAAATATTGTGTTGTCTTCTATAAGTTATTAAAAAGAATAAACCTTAATATATGCAAATACTATGAAAAATTGAAGAGCTTAGAGAATCTTAGGGTAGAAAGCACAATGTTCCCAGGCAGCTTCACTGAATGATCAATGTATTGGAGAGAAACAGAGGAGGTGGAAAACAGCTGGCCACCTGCCTAATTTTGTCAAATTCATTTAGTAAAATTCATAAAACCAAATACAAAAGAAACCTTGCAGTATAGTACAGTAACTTGCAAAACTACTCTATGGCTGTGGTCTTAACACTTATTATTTTTCTCTATATGTAAAGTAGAATTTAGCAGAGAGATAAAACGTGAGCCTAAAGTTGGGGTTGTCAGGTTTCTCACTTGGAAGGAGAAGTAACAGAAGAAGAAATGATGAGTTTAAGTTGATCTTTGCTGTTAGCAACACTAAAGAACTGTGATGGTGTTCGGTAGGATTTGCTGAGATAGAACAAAGGCCACATTGCTTAATCCTCTCGTTAGGCTACAGGTGTTAATCACATAAGCCAGCAGTCTTTTAACCTCAGAAAGAGCAAGAAAGTTTTTAGGACTCTTTAGAAGTTATCATCAGTATTTCAGTACTTTAGAGAGCTAGAAAGCCCTGAGACCCTCAGACTTTAAAGCTTTCACCCTAGTCCTACTCTGTGCCTACACCACTACCCTCTTCTGGCTGGAGGTTCCTGGCAATGAGGAATGACACTGATTTTTGTTATTTTGCCCTGAACAACAATTATATGAGAGACAGTAAATGCTCAATCTTTGTCAAATATTCCATACAGTATCTAAACAACTGTTCTCTCCAAAATCATCACGATTATTGAGAACATCCTTTTAGGACAAAAGGAAAACAGTAGTGGAATGAAATATGTATGCCCACTGGAGAGATTTAGACATTCCATTATGTAAAAATCAGTATGAGATTTTAATTTTTATGAATGATGAAATATTCTCAAATTCATTGAGCTGATATTTGCCCTAACTCCACCTTTACCAAATATCACTGTGTAGCGCTGATACATGACATCGGACTTAGATTAAGACCATTAAGACCACAAGCATAATAGCGACAAAAAGTATTTATGGAGACAGATCACAAAAGTAGCTCCATCTACCGAGGAAGTGGAAGTTCCTCACGCTGCCAGTTAGAAACCCTTACCTGTCCTTTAACAAGCTCCACCTTCTCACATTCCTCTTCTCTGATCCATCAAAGCATACTCAGTGATACCACCCTGGCATAAAATCCTTTAAATTTCTCAAAATAGGAAGGACAGAAAACAAAAGTAAGACAGTGCCAGTAGAAGAATTTTAATCCAGCAACATGGCTGTTCTGACAAGGGATCATCTGCAATAACCTATGTGATCTGGTAGGAATGTAGGCATGTCCTTAGTACACACCTTCAGACTCAATGATATCTAATTGAGGGGCAGACAGGGTTAGGAATCAAGGGAAGATGTGAGAGAATGAATCAGAGTTAGTGTATGCCCAACTCTCAAGAAGAGCGTAAAGAGAAATGATTTAAGAGAAGCACAAGAAAAGAGTAAGTCAGATGGGAGTCAGTGTAGTGAGTGCAGTGCAATGGAGTTTGCTCACGAGTTCCTCGGACTCAGTTTTATTCAGTTCAGTACAATTTGGAGCAGTTCTTTTCCTAGAGTTCAGAGACAGTCTTGCCAAGCAAAGCAAAACGGTCAGAAGCCAGCAGAAAATGCTTCGCATCAGTCAGCTTAGAGAAAATTTTGAGCCAGACAGCTGAGTTGAATCAGCCAGTTAGAGTTCAGAAAGAACTAGAAAGATTGAGTTTATTCAGCAGTAATCCTCAAAGACAATTACATCTTGTAAATAAGAGTTATGTTAACAAATACATAAGACTTTTGTAATATACAATATGCATTTGGGAGGCTGAAGAACATCATATGTAATCCAATTATTTGTTGTTAATTAGAAATGACATAATGAGAAAAAGTAGCTCTGAGATATACTGTATATACTGGGATTAACATAGTCAAAGCTTTGAGTACAAAACATGGTGTCTAACTCACTTTACCTCATAGTTTTTGTGGTTATCTTATGCATTTGGTATTGCTTCTGCATAGTACAATAAAAATGCAATAGACTCTTTTATAGGAACCGCTATTTCTCTATCAGTTTCTTATTGGTATTGCCATTTGTAAAACATACTTTCTCTCCAGTAGGCTTCTATGACACTGCTGGACAAAGTCTGATATCAACATTATGAAATTACATATTTTTTTATAAATCAATTTAGAAAAAAAACTTTCATATTAAGCAAATGAGTAATGAGGTTGAACAAATGGTAACTTCCAGCATTATGTAGATGAACCTGTTAGCATATAACTAGATGAAACCCACCAAATACAAAGGGATGTGTTTGCTAATAGGGCATTTATCCACAAGCTACTTTTAGATCTCAGAAGAGGGCATTTGCATTTGGAAAGATGCAAAAACATTGAAAAAATTATTGGTTCTATTTAGCTATGCATTTAGGCATTTTCCCTGGAGGACTAATTTTTCATAAAATTTCACTATAAATTGCCTTATATTTTTTTGCAACTTTAAAATTAAAGTACAATTACATCATTCCCCCAATTGTACCCATGTCTCCATTCACTCCCTTTCAAAAACCATGGCCTCTTTTATTTAATACATTTTTTTCTATTTAAAATAATATTCACAACTATATTTTCTTCTGAACATGGAAATATGCAATACCAGAAATAAAATACTTAAATAAAAATTACATATGATAAAATAACTAAAAAAATTATGACAGAAAATAATTGGCAGCAGGAGATAAAGATAATTAATTCAATGTAAATAAATAAATTATTGAAATAAAATGTATTAAGAAATTTATACAATGGAAATATGGCTAATGAAACTATGAAAGTGTTAAATATATAATATTCATATAGAGGGAAAGCCAAGACTTTTCATTGTTGAATTTAAAACATGTTCATAAAAGAAAATATTTAGCTGGATGGTGGTGGCACACGCCTTTAATCCCAGCACTTGGGAGGCAAAGGCAGGTCGATTTCTGAGTTCGAGGCCAGCCTTGTCTAAAAAGTGAGTTCCAGGACAGCCACAACTACACAGAAAAACCCTGTCTCAAAAAAAAAACAAAAAACAAAAACAAAAACAAAAACAAAAACAAACAAAAACAAAAACAAAAAAACAAGTAAAAATAAAGAAAATATTTAAAATTATCAACATCTATATGGGCATGGGGCTTTAAATCTGTAATTTTATCTCCTGGGCAGCTGAGGCAGAAGAATTGCCATCAGTGTTAGACTGACTGTGCTACTCAGTGAATTCAAAGCCAGATTTATTTATATAATAAGACCTGTGTGAAGAAATAAAATTAAAAAAAAAATACAGAAAAACAATCACAGCCACAATGACAATTTAAATCAGGTGTCTTAACATAGTTTGTGAGTGATGGGACAAGAGCTGACTCACAGTCTTTATAGGTTATGACGTTAGATAATTGATGCTGCAGAAATTGTCCTGGTGAAGGCCTTTTGTTTGCTCTGAGTAACCTGTGAGTCAGGTCAATTTGAGAGAAGGCAGCGTGGGGGATTTTCCGGGAAGCTGCCAGCTCAGTACCCAGTGGCAGATGCTGGGCATGAGGGCTGGGAAGACTGAACAAATCCTCCCATTTCAGTCATCCTCCAGTGCCCTTGCTGGGTGAGGAGACCTGAGGACACAGGTCTTAAGACTCGAGTTCCTATCCAGGCTTGATTTTCTTCAAATCTTGGTAAATATTTTACAAAATTTGAATTCTTTTTTTGCTCACTTTTTTTTTTAACTGCAATGTCTGTTTCTATGGAGGAATGTTTATTTATAGACTATTCCCTTATTTTTGCGGACAACACAGATAGTACTTATCTTAAGATGTGCTTCTGACTTAGTTAATGACCCATGGATGCAATAAGATACCGAGAACTCATCAGCATAGTGAGAGTTGATTGGGGGGGAATATAGGGTGCAGAGGATGAGTCCACAAAGATCACAGTGTGTAATGCAACTGGAGACAGCAGACTTGGCACTGGAGTCATAGCTGAGAGAGCTTCTATCTTAAGCTAAGAAGAGGAGGCAGAGAAAGAAAAATACTGGGAATAGTACATACTTTTCAAACCAAAAGTGAGGTTTTCTTCATCAAGGCCATAACTTGTAATCCTTCCCAACTATGTTCACAAACTGGAAAAAGGCATTTAAACATGTGTTTATGGTGGCCATTCTCAGGCAACCCTCCACAATTGTGATTTGATGGAATAAAGTTTAATTTCATTTGAATTTAAACACCAAAAATAATGATAATGTTAAAACTACCAATATTGGACAAAATATAAAGTACTACTTTTAACAAATACTTGAAAGTTTTACATGTTAAAGTGAAGCAAAAAAAAAAAGTATCAGATTTTCTCTTAGTGAAGATTTAAAATGGATTTTTACAAAGAAAAAAATCGTTGAAAATACACAATAGATTCTGAGGTGCTAAAAATTCTTTCAAGGCTCTGAGACCACAGATGACTAATATGGCAGAAAGAATAACAGTAATGAAGTGTTAAGAGACTTTTGTATCCTTGGCAATCATCTTGCTTTTGCCTGATTTGGGAGCCTTGTAGACATCCCTGAGCTGTAGAGGAAATGATTTTTGCATATCTCAAACACACTAGGGTAATGTAGATTCCAAACCTAGAAATGAGTTTCTGATCCCTAGGGTTTGAATTCCATTTACAGCTGGCAAAAAAGAAAAGTGCATTTCAAAAGAAAAGAAAACACCCACACCCCCACAACCCTCCCCCACTATTTGAAAA
The DNA here is from genome assembly GCF_000001635.26 of Mus musculus. Lineage (NCBI taxonomy): Eukaryota > Metazoa > Chordata > Mammalia > Rodentia > Muridae > Mus > Mus musculus. Next base: position 87,019,128 of record NC_000084.6, read on the forward strand.
GCCAATCCCTACTGTCAGGGGGCATCAGGAGAATGTGATAACTAGTCTTTGGAAAGGTCTTGGGCCTTCATAAACCTCCCAATCAGAGTTCAGCTTTCCACGAAGACCACAAGAGAAGAGGTTGTACAGTGTACAATACGAAATCTGGAAAGGGGAAGGGAGATGGAGGTGGGACAATAGCTTTTGTAAGGCAAATCTCCCCTTCCACATTAGCTTATATTTTATTTAAAGTCCAAATCACTGGTGACATGGCTCAGCTTGTCAAGTGTCTTGTCACACACACCTGGTAACCTGAATTTAGTACTCTGGACCCATGGTACAATAGAGAATGAACATCCCACATTTATCCTGAGATCTCCTTGTGCATTCTGTGGCATATGCCTTCCTCAATTAATAAACAATTGCCTATTAAAAAGTAGTGCATGAGCCTTGCTGCCCTCGTTTATTAGCAGAATTTGAAAACAGGCATAATAGATAAGTCAATAGATTTGAAAAGTATGAAAAGTTAAAAAACGCTGTTATTCTTTTAATCTTTGAGAATGACACTATTTCTGGAGAAAGTTATTAATACAAAAATTGTAAGATCTGAAAGGCTTTGTTTATCCAAATTCTCAATGTATTGTATTGTTACATATTATGTATTATATTCATATTAGTATATTACATATATTATAGAAAACTAAGTGCATAACCAGTAGAAATGTCAAACCATGTCATTTCTAACAACAAGCATGATTCTAGAGATCTTTGTATTGAGATTAGCCAGACACATAAAAGCAAGTACCACAAGGTGTTAATCACATGGGCGAGATCCAATAGAAAAGTGACAGAGCTTACAGAGTAGAAAATATGATAGGGAGGAACAGAGACTGGGGAGTTTGTGATGAGAGAAGATACACAGGAAAATGTGTTAGTGTTTGAGCATGTGTGTGTGTGTGTGTGTGTGTGTGTGTGTGACTATATGTGTATATGTGTGTATGTGTGTATGTATGAGAGTGTGTGTGCTAGTTTATCAAATATTTATTGCATGATGATAATTAGTAACATTGACAATATATTTTATTCTAAATATTGCAAAGACTGTTATGTGTTCTCAGAAAAAATAAAGCTATGCAAACTGACGTTTAATTTTTAGATTTAATCATCTACTTAAATATCATCCACACAAACACATAGTTTTGTCTCTCAACTAATAAAAAATAAAAGCAGTTTTGGTCACAGAAAAACTTAATCTAGTAAAATTTAGGTAGTGAAGTGTTATATACTTTGAAAATACAAAGAAGTTTTTTGTTTGTTTTGTTGGTTTTGTTTTGTTCACCAAGAGAAATGACTGAGTGGAGGCAAAGATATTAATTCACATCCAAGCAATCAGCTCCTAGATAGAAATTTGTGTAATTTATTTTAAATACACTATACTTAATTTGTAAAAGTCCCACTTCAATTAAGCTGTTTATATTAATTGAGTAATTACTTTAGAATCTTTAAATATACTTTAATATTTTATTAATGATTTATTATTTGTAAGTATGAGACCTTTTTTCCTCCAAAAGAATTCACTGGATTTGTGTAAAAATGAGTTTCCTTATGAAAATCAGTTACTAAGCCACATAAATAACTGAGTTTGGCCTAGTACATTTTATATGTACCTGGATGCTGTCCACTGGATGTTGACATCTGGATTCCACAATTACACAGAGAGGCAAGTGTATCTACACTTATACACATGCATAACACTTACCCCCCAACACACACATCAGATCCATTATTTTTTTTAAATCCCTATGAATTTAAGAAAATGAATGTAAAACCGTTAGAGCCTACTGCCTCAGTTTAGAAATTATAAAATATTTTCATTTATGGAAGTTAATAGATGAATTCTTCAAAAGAAAAAGATAACATCTTGAAGACATATAAAACAAAGTACCTAACAATAACTTTACTCATAAGCCCAACATATTAAGTTCAAATAATAATTTATTATAAATATTTAATCAGAGAAGTTAGGCCATCCTCAGATATGTAACCAATTTTAAGACAGGATAGGCTACAAGAGACACATTCTGGAGAGATCAAAATAAAACAAAATTTAAAAATAAAAACTTAATAGCTTCCAATAAATACAGAAATGGACCTAAAAATAGTAAGTAAATAATGCTTTATCTGAGATGATGTTCATCATTTCCTACATGAAATATCAAGAAGTCCCAAATTTATGTTATCAGTATTTATTACGTACAGAAGTTGATTCTAGAAAAATACTATTTTAAATGACAGTTTGGAAAGTTAGGCATGATAGCACATGTAATCCCAACACTTAAAAAGTGGATTCATGAGGATCTATCTGTTCAAGGCCTGTCAGGGTTATATAAGCCAGTTTTGAGACATCTTGGGTTCCAAGACAATGTGTCTTTAAAAGATATAATAAAAACAAAGAAAATAAATAAGGGTAGTAATTTATGATGGCAGGCTTAGACATTGCCTTGGTTCCCTCAAGGAACAAATTAGTTTAAACATCAGCTACTTTTGCTGAGCATGAGACACATAGTGTTATGTCTTCAGCCAAGATTGTCTCTGGGCTCCTCTCACATGTACCACACCCCAGATGATATTCATGTATTATTTCACAGTCTGGTACAGCCCTGTGTCTAAAGTCTGACAATACCTGTCTACAATGGGAACAACAGCCTTTCATTCCTTTTCCTGTACTCAAAGTAGCCTTCAGCTGTTGATTTTTCATTAGTATTGTCCCACTGTGATTCAATGTTCTTCGAAAAGAGAGTTTGCATCAAGATTAAAATAATAAGAAATGTTGGGCCTCCATACAGACCAGGCAATGAGAGTCAAGAGGAGCCGTCTAGGGAGGAGTTGGAGAAGAATGACTTCCATTATTGCACTGCCGTGGCCTGGGGTCAAATTCATAGAAGTACAGGTTAGTGAGTGGATGGACGTCTTGGAACAGACTGTTTCTAGATAGTATCTGTGTAGAGAACATGGTTCAGAGGGACTGATAGCTTCAGCTACCTTCAATTCCTCACTTTGCCTTAGATGAATTTTTTGATTATGTGCATTGTTCCCCTTTTCTCTGCATTTTAAATGTATTATGATCTCATTCTTAAGCTACTTGGGAAAGTTTGGGTGGCAATTCAGTCTAAACTGGAGACACAGCAACAATTCAGGATTACATCTGTTCTGTTTGTCTTGAAGTTCAGAAAGTCTCAACCAGCCAGAGTTTTGGATAGCATGTTTTCCACATTGCTTGTAGTGATGTTGTTGGCAAACCTTAGGCTTGATTGTGTTAAAAAAAAAAAAAAGAAAGAAAAAAAAGGGTAATTCTCTTTACACATTGATGCAAGATCAAACATGATCACTCCTGGTCTTGGTTTTTGGGCTTTCTCAACCTCCTTTCTATTTGCTTCCTTTCTTTTAATATCAACTTTTTCTTTTGAGATTATAATACAATTACTTCATGTTGCTATTCCATTCCACTCTTAATATTTACATTTACAAAACAACTCTCATATCTACAGCTTAGGGATAATTGCAAAGGAAGGTGTGGAAAGATGGTAAGAGTCAGAGGCTCAGGGAGATATTGCAAGACCCTTTAACCCAGGAATGTCAGATGCTGTAATCATAAACTTTCATTGTTATTACTTCTGAATACAAGTTGAAGATTGACAACTACCACAGACATGGTAAAGTGGAAGAGAGGAATCTTACTAAGTTTCAACCCTACACAAAGAACTGCAGGTAACTAAGAAAACATCAAGAGCTGGAGAAAAATTCTTCCCCAGGGGTAAGCAACTGTTTTTCTTTATGCCCCCACTTAACAGTTGTCTCAGATATATATTTATGCCTTTTCCCAAGAGAACCAACTATCTTATGTTTGGTTATCTTCTTTTAACTCATAGACTATTGTGATTAATAACTGAAAAATTTTTCCAACCTTTATTACCTCAATCCACATGTTCTCATTACATAGCCATGGGCTGATCTTTCTATGATACATATTTTCATTTTCTAGTTAAAATTTATTTCTAACATTTTTTGACTTCCTAGTTTCTATGTAAATATATAGTAAAATAAAAGAGCCCACACCCATAATTAACTGCTTTTTAGAATTTAACATGATTTTACTAATGCCCAGCCTAATATTCAAATGCAATGCCTAGAGAAATAAAAATCACAAAATTGAATAACTAGACAAATAAAATCTCAAGTCAGGAAATAAATACAGAAATAGTTTATATTAACTTTAAAAGGTTAGAGAAAATCTTTATTATCATTGTTTATTTAACCCCCCCAAGAAAACAAATAGTAACTTTTTACATGATTTTGGCAAATTTGACAAATCAAAGATGAAAGTATAAGGATGTAAATATACCAATGATTAAATCCAATATCCAGTGATTCTGTTTCTTCCTGAGATCAGGTTACATAATGCTATGTTTGATTTTCTCTTGTACACGACTGTACGCAATATAAACTTAAATGATGCTGAAAGTTGGTAAAACAAAGCATAAGCCAAAGAGATACTTCCTTTCCCTTTGTTATTAGGAAACAAATACAAGATCAAAAGGGTAATTTTTAAATGAATATACTGCAAAGAGTTGATTATAGCCATTGAGGTTTTTTGTTTATTTTCTCTTAGCAAAATACTTATACATACACTGCTATAACTTCAAACAATTGTATTGTATTTTATGCTTTATGAAAGTCTTTTTACTCTGCCTAAATGGAAGTTGTATTTCAATAAGAGAATGTTTTTGGTAAGATCATATTTGGAAATATAACATATTTAAAAGAAGAAAGTAGATAATATTTGAACATAGTATAATTTGGTTGCTGTTGCCTACTACTTCATATAACTCTCAATATTTACACTACATATTTTCCTTCTAAATTGATATTTAACACAGTTGAAATAACTATGGCTTTTAAAATACACTGTATAAAAGTACATTTCCTTTTGAAAATTCTAAACATTTGGAAAAATCTATAGCAGGTCTTTGAAATAAATACAATAAAGATTATATGGGTTTACTGTACCCCCATTCTAGGCATAGCTACATCTTCTCATGCACTGCTTGCCTTGTCCCTGATAAAGGATGGCAGCAGTGCAAAACACATGAAACTCAAGAAGAAGGAAGACCAAAGTGTGGATACTTCATTCCTTCTTAGAATGGGGAACAAAATACCCATAGAAGGAGTTACAGAGACAAAGTTTGGAGAGACCATCCAGAGACTGCCCCATCCAGGGATGCATCCCATATACAACCACCAAACTCTATGTCTATTTTTAAACCTCTCACAAGAACAGTTGACATTTAGATGTCTACACATGTGAGTGAGTTTAGGAACCCCTCATCCTCTCACTCTCTTGAACTCTTCCTTGAATGCTTTTTTGAAAATGAGATTTCTTGGTAGCTTATAATTTCTTTCTTTATTTTTATTAGATATTTTCTTTATTTACATTTCAAATGTTACCTCCTTTCCTGGTTTCCCCTGAAAACCCCCTATCTCCCCCCACCTCTCCCTGCTCAAAAAGCCACCCATACCTGCTTCCTGGCCCTGGCATTCCCTACACTGGGGCATAGAGCCTTCACCGGACCAAGGGCTTCTCCTCCCATTAATGACCAACAAAGTCATCCTCTGCTACATATGCAGCTAGAGCCATGAATCCTACCACGTTTACTCTTTGGTTGGTGGTTTAGTTCCTGGGAGCTCTGGAGGTACTGGTTAGTTCATCTTGTTTTTCCTCCTAGGGGGCTGCAAACCCCTTCAGCTCCTTGGGTCCTTTCTCTAGCTCCTCCATTTTTGAGTATTTATTCTCATAATTCACAGCTCTCTCACCCATCATTTTGTTTTGCCCCTTTCCACATTAAAACAATCCTATCTAAACCAAAAGAGTTTTAATTTTTTCTACTTTCAAATAAGCTCCTGGGTGGGCGTGCCACACTGGAGAATATGAACTATCAGTGGAAACACTGAAGTAAGAAGCAGCACTAGATGCAAGTAGGCATCTCAGTGTACAAGAATGACTTAGCATCTGCATGATTCCCTGTGTTCTGAAGCATTTTTGCATTAAAAGTTTCAGTATCTGCAATCAGAAGAAATGATTCAAAGAATATGCTAATGCAATGATTCTTTATAGAAACGTTCACATTTCTGCAGGATCTAACCAGAAAGCACCAATTTTATTTAAGTTGACATTCAGTATGTTCACTACAGAGAAGCTAAATTGCAAGAACCATTGGAGTCCTCTCATTGTTTAAAATGCTTTAACATTTAAAAGATTAACTAATTATGATGAAACAGGGATATTTAGACAATCTTTTATCCGTGTAAGGGTGTAAGGTAAATTTTATCGATGGTATAGCAGTTGTTAAGTGTTTAGTAATGTTTAGGATAGGACTACTATGTAAATTTGCAGTAAGTTTAATGTCCAGCAATGCTGTTAAACACATATAATTGTCATGATTACTATTTTTGTCATCATTGCAATTTAATCCAGGGCTTTGCAGAAGACAATTGAGCAGTCTATCAGCACTTAGTTTTGGTTTTTGTTATTGTTTTTTTTTTTTGTTGTTGTTGTTGGTGGTGGTGGTGGTGGTTTTTTGTTTGTTTGTTTGTTTTTGTTTTTGTTTTGTTTTTTCATCTTTTTCAGAGACAGACACACACATAGCCCAGGTTGCCTCAGTCTCAATGGTCTCTTGCCACAGGTTCCCAGGAGATGAGATAGTCCTTGTAAACTACCACCCCTATCCCCCTTGGATTTGAAACTAGAATAACAATAAACATTTCATGAAGAGAGCAACATTAACTGACATTTAAAGGGCTTTAGGAAGTAGGAGCCTGGCCACATGAACTTTGAATCTGACTTCAAAGCCTGTGTCTGGACAATGCCCCTTTTCATGCCCTCAGTAGCCTTTGACCCCCGCCTTTTATGTAGCCAATTTCCAAGCAATAGAACACTAGATCAAAGGCAGGAAAAGGTCTGCTCTTCCCTGACTCCTCTCTTCTGGGTTCCATGCTTTGCCTTAGAGCCTGTTCTGGCTCTGGACTGTTCCACATCTCAGTTTCCCGAAAGTAGGAGTTCATAGTTTTCTGAAGGATCAGCAATTTTTTTGTCAGATAATTCAGATCACAGAAGCAAATAAGGAAATGAGAAGAAAAATCTCTGTGCTGAATCTTTCACTTTGTTACACACCAGCTGATAATTCTGGCTTTTAGTGGTGAAAGTGGTTAGTTGAACTTAGTTACCAAACATTTTCTTTTCTTTTGGTAGAGAATGATAAGCTACCAAATGAGGTTCAGGTTCCCAGGCAAGCAGCAGGAGATTGACATTGGTTTTCCTTCTTTCTGAGCTACACTTTGGGAATGAGGAAAGAGTGTTTCTCAATGATACTCTTACAAATCATGACTGTTTCTTTTTATGTCAGTACTCAGAAGAAACCTTGGAAATGATAGCTCTACAGATTTAGGAAATAATGAACAGAGCCTCCAAGAGAGGGGTCTCATGGGTAATGTTTGCTCACTTTAATGATGGCATTTGACAGCGGGTTTTGTTTAGCATGAGGTTTCCTTGGCAACTCTTTCATTGGAAAATGAGAACTGATAGAAAAGTGCTGAAATATTCATTTTTGTTGAGAGAGTACTGGTGATATTTCCTTTTCTCTTTATGTATTTATCATTGCTCCTTTTACGTGTGACATAATCACTTGACAGAATTAGTCATTTATCTAAAATTAATTTCTGCAAGAACGGCTATATGTGTAAGATATGAGGTGATTTAGGAAATGTGTTGGCTTCTCTTCCTTATTTTGACATGCATGATTCTTCTTTAGGATCAGAGGTGTCATGTTAAGAATGGAATGTAACACTTCCCCGACTTCCAATTGCAAGTACATTGATACAGAAAAAAATGTCATCATTGCCAGAGGATAGATTCCAAATAATAACTATGAAATGAATGTGTGAAAGAAAGAAGCTGGTGTTTTTTAACACAACAATCAGCTAGTTTTCATACAAAGGAAAAACCAACAGAATATTAATCTATTTAGTGAGTAGTGAATACAAGTGTCACATCATGAAAGATGTCACTATTTTTTTTTTTCTGCATTAGTAGCTTTTCGGGGACAGCAAGACAGAAAGTAACAACGAATGATCAATTATAGAGTATATAAATTAATTTTTGAAGAACTACTTATCTTGTTATTTGTATATGTGAGTACCTGCAATCATGTATTTCCAGTACATGTTTGCCTGGTTCCCACGGTAGCTAGAAGAGGGAGTTGAATTCCTGTGAAACTAAACCCTGGGCCTCTCCAAGAGCAGTAAGTGTCCACATAACATTAAGCTGTGTTTCTGGGCTCCTACTTCTATTTTTAACAAAATATTTCCAAATGAATAATATACTACTGATGCCTGAAAGAGACCAACTTGCAATGTATCTAGAGGGCTGGCCAGAATGCACATATCCTCTTGAATGGAAGCCTGTTTATCTTTTACTTCTCGACTCTATCAGTTGACTCTGATTAATGCCCAGTTCACGAGGTTGATGAGAATCAGAACCATGCAAGGAATATGACTCCCACATACCTGTGAGGCAGTTTCTAGATTGGGTTAATCGTAGAGACAACACACACTGAATGTCATGGCACCATGGCTTGGGCCTGAGCCCTGGACTTAATAAAAGAGACAAAGTGAGCTGAGTACCAGCATTTATTTCTGTGGTTGTGAATACAACAAACCAACCACCTGTTCTCCTACAGCCACGACTTCCACTGCAAGTTCAAACTCAACTTCCTTAAATTGCTTATTCTGAGCATTTCATCATATCAGTGAGAAAAGAAACACTCCTTTGATGTTTAATCAAATGATATGATATAGGAAATGTGTTGGCTTCTCTTCCTTATTTTGACATGCATGATTAATCTTTATGATATATGGGAACATAATAATGAAGTATCCCCTCTGTGTTCTCAAGATATGATAGCCAAGCAAACAAAATACCAAAAATCTGAAAAGAAATTAGAATTTTAATAAAATTACATATATGTTTTCCTGTAAAATTAAAATAATTATTTTGGAACATTCAATTATCCTGCATCATTTGTAATATCATTAGATGTAAATATTTTGGACAAAAATGTAAGTTAACTTACATTGAGACCTTTAATTTTTAGTTTTTTATTTAAGTTTGGAATAGCTGTTCTGAAGTCTAATTAGCATTACAGACACAAGCATAGCATACATGTAGAACGATTGCAACTAATGATCACCCCAAACTATTCTCACAGCATGCACATACTTAATTATTCCCCCCTAGTCCTTCAGGAAATACACATATGTCACTTCAGCACAGATGACATTCCATCCTGAAGTTTTCATGTAAGGAGTTGTAAGGCTCATATTTTTGTTTGGCATCTTTCTTAGAGTGTAATCGTTTTGACATTCACCGTGATTCTGTGTGCAACAGTGAAACATTCATTATGGACTTCCTGTAGATATTGTTTGGTTGCAGAATGTGTCTACATTGTGCTGTTGGTTTATGTTGTTTCAGATTTACTATTGTAAATAAGCCTAACTGAACGTTTTAAAGTTTGTATAAGTCACATGCTATGAATATTCCTAAGCAGATACTACTGGACTGTGTGATTTATTGACATTTGAAATGTAAAGAAATTTCCTAATAAACACATTTTACATTCTCAAAGGAACACATGTATTCCTATCCCTTATATCCTTGCTAACGTTTAGTAAAACATGGGTCTTTAATATTAGCTCTTCTAATTAGATGTAATAGGTCTTCTTGGTCATTAATGGCAGTGAGACCAAATTTCTTGTGCTTATTTGTATTTGTACACTTCTCATAAGACAACAGACCATTTTTATGCCTGCATTATGATTGATCTTGCTCTTATTAATAAATTATATTTGTTGACGTGTAGTGACATCACTAACCTCTTTCCTCTCTCCAATCACTTTCAAATCCCCAACTCTTCTCTAATTAATGGCCTCTTAATTCTTTTAACCATTATTGTCACACACACACACACACACACACACACACACACACACACACACCACACGTAGCCATACACTTGTTAATATTATCTGCTGAGTCCATTTAGTCTTGCTGGTATGTCTATGCTTTTAAAGCTGACAACATGTTATGAAAATGACTACAGGCAATTAAGAACTTCTGAGAAAGAGAGAATTAGTGTTCACCAGGGGTGTGCTCCCTAGTTAGTTACTAGTGAGTTTTACGCACTCCAGATTTAAAACTATCATATTTAGGTTGCAGTGTTTTTTTTCCAGTCTTAAGTGTATCTTTTTCATTTAATTTTAATGAAAACAATTAAAATTTTTCATTAAATTTTTAATTTAAAAAATGAGTTTATTATATATAATAATTATATTATTCCTAATAGTAAGTAATTTTGTTTTGATGGAGTATAACATGCTCTGTCCTCTCTGTTAAAATTCTTCATTTTAATACTATTTTAAAGAAATATTTGTCAGGGTCTAGAAAGATAACATGACAGAGAAGAACAGTGGCTGCTCTTTCAGAAGACCCAGGTTTCATTTGCAGACCCAAATGGCAGCTCATAACCTTCCTTCTCAGCAGATCTGACACATTATTCTTGCCTATGTGGGTAATGTGTACAGGTAAAGCACATATACATAAATCAAAAATATGTAAAGAAATTTTAAAAGTTGCCTATCAGATATACCAGATGTGTCATTCAAAATTATTTTTTATGGTTGTACTTTCAGCTATATAAATTTTTGTGTAAATTTATATTGATGTGAGCTATTGATAACATTTATTTTGCTTAAAGTGTCAGTGTTTTTAGTAGAATTTACTGAATATATTATTGACTCTAGGCTAAATTACATTTGTTCCTGTCTGGATTGAATATGTTAGGTTCAGAAGTTCTAATTTCCTTCATTCCTTAAGTGTCTGACAATAAGATGTTGCTGATTCTCTGTTGTTCCTTATTTGTTTGCCTGAAGTAAAATCGTTTTTACTGTTAACTTTGTCTTATTTTTTCAGTTGGTTTGTTTAGTCAGTGTGCTTTGAATGCTAATTCTATAGTAGCTTTCTAAATTTCTACCCAAAACAGATAGTGGATTTGGGGGCATTTTGTCTAATTTATAGATATATTTGTGTAGAGGTAACTTTACCAGTGTTAGACTTTCATGAATGGGATACATCTGTTCATTCATCTATAGGTTACTATTTCACAGCTATGGGTTTTAAATTGAGGAAGGGTGATACTTAGCCACAGATAATTCCTGTAATTTAATAACTGTCCATATCTGAGTTGAGTGAAACATGAGACAAATTATGATATTTGATGTGATGAGTCCTGAGATTCTGAAATCACAAAAAGCACACAGGCGTTGGCGTATAAAGCGTTTCTCTTTCCCCTGCACCGGTGCCCCTGCGCTCCACTCAGACCACCCCTGCTTGAAGACAATGAAAATGGTTTGTACTGATGGTGAGTGAAGAGGAAAAGAATAATGTTTGATATGGCATCGATGCTGCCTCTTGTGTCAATACGTTCAAACAAATAGTAATTCAGTGATCAAGTACCGAGTATGTGACTAGCTCAAACAAACAAACAAAAACTCAGAAAATAGGAAGCACAATCATTATTACAAGTTAAAGGGGATTGTATTATTTACCAACTCATTTCCAGTTCAGGAGTCAGATGCATACAAAACACTTCTCCTGAATAAAAAAATGGATTAATTCCAACAATTAAGAAATGCCTATCGTTAGTATATCATTTTGAGTTATGGAAACATTTCTATATTTATTGTCATTTATTGTTTGATTCCTCAATCAGGTAATAGATGTTTCCATCTTTGGGAAACAAAAAACAAAACTGTAACAACAACAAATAGTGTCTGCCAAAAGTGTTAGCTGAAATAAGAAGTAAACTCATTCACAATGAGTAATGCAGAGAACCTGTCTCCAAACAAACAAAAGCAAACAGCGAGAAAAGGAATTACTCCAGTCGCAAACATTACTTCTATTGGACAGTTGCATTTATTTTGTGGAAATCTGTTTCCACAGATCAAAGGGGTATTCACTGGGGGTAGAGATGTAGCTCAACCATTGAGAGCACTTGCTACTGTATCAAAGGATCTGGGTTCAGCTATTAGCACACACAGGGCAATCACAAACTATACCTAGTCTCAGGAGCTCTGAGACCCTCTTCTGGGCACTGTCTACACATAAACACACACACACCAATACGCTTAAGTTAAAAATTAATATGCATTTTAAAAACTGATATAAGTTAAATCACTGATTTAAATCATTCATATTTTTTACTAACTCATTTTTGTATTTTTCATATTAACCCTGTTACATATACAAAGATATTCTCCCATTGTTTAGGGCATGTCTTCCCTTTAATAACGGTTTCATTTGTTATTCACGGGATTTATAATATGATACAATTTGATTTAAAAATTTTTGTGTTTCCTAATTTTTTAGAGCTGTATTAAGGAAATCTGTGCCTGTTTTCAGTGGGTTTCATTGTATTTTCTTTATTTACATTTCAAATGTTATCCACTTTCCTCATTTCTCCCCCTTCTAGAAACCCCTACCCCTGCCTCTATGGTAGTATTCCAACACCCAACCACCCACTCCGGCCTCCCCACCCTCAATTCCACTACACTGGGGCATCTATTGAGCCTTCATAGGACCAAGCACCTCTCCTCCCATGCTTTATATGGCTCATTTTCCATGTTTACATTAAATTACTTTATCAATTTTAATTTTTAAAAAATATTTATTTATGTGCATGTATATGTGTATGCCAGATGTATAGGTATGCCTGTAGAGACTTCAAATGTCCTGGAGCTGGATTTACAGGTTATTGTACATGATGTGGGAGAGTAGAGTTGGATCTCTATAAGAACATAAGGCACTCTTTGTTTGTTTTGTTTTTTTAAGACAGGGATTATGTGTAGCCTTGACTATCTTCGCACTTGTTCTGTAGGCGAGACTGGTCTGGAACTCAGAGATCTGGCATGCCTCTGACTCCTAAGGGCTAGAATGAAAAGCATATGCACCGAAGCCCAGTGAGTAACAAGCACTCTTAACTGCAGAATCATCTCTCCAGTCCTTTGAGTTGACTTTTGTACAGATCAGTGTAGATTACATTTTATTCTTCTATCCTGGGTTGAAAAGAATCTTTTCCACAGTGTGTACCTGTGGCACTTTAATCAAGAAGGAGATGGCTATACTCACTTGGACTTATTTCTGAATCTTCTGTTGTGTTCTCTTATTTATGAACTTTCTCTCAGTGTTAATATCATGTGGATTTCTTTTAAACTATCACTCTATAGTATATTTTGAAAGCAGGCATTGTGATGACCCAGTAATTTTTCTCAGACACGCAATCTTAGTGGCTTTCTTATTATCTATATGCCCTGTACCTTAGTTAGGATTTGTACTGTTGTAACAAAACACTATGACCAAAAAGGAAGTTTAGGAGAAAAGAGTTTATTTGGCTTGCACTTCCATATTGTTCTTCATTGAAGGAAGTCAGAACAGGAACTCAAAGAGAACAGGATCCTGGAGGCAGGACATGATAAAGAAGTCATGGAGTGTTACTGTTTTATGGCTTTCTCCCCATGGCTTGTTTGGTCTGCTTTTTTTAAATCAGCACATCACCTGCCCAGAGATGGCATGCCCCCCATGATCTGGGCCCTCCCCAAGAAATCAAGTGAGAAAATGCCATACAGATGGATCTCATGAAGGAATTTCTTCCACTGAGGCTCCTTCTCTGATGATGGTAGCTTGTATCAAGTCGACACACAAAACTCACCAGTACACCCTGATACTTTAATCTATTAAATTTTTATCCTGTCATTTTGCCAAGTAGGTTTATCAGTTCTGAAAGTCTTTTGGTGGAGTTATTTTTTTTATAACTTGGAGGTAAGACACATATTTATCTCAAATATTGTACTGTTAATAAGCTTTCTCATCTTCACTGAAGAGTCAAACCAATATCTGCATTTGGAATCTTTATTTTCTTTTCATTTTTTTTCTTTTCCAATTTTCCATTGTCAAAACATGTTGATCACATTTTAGCAAGATGATATTTGGCATCAATATATGATTGTTAAATCCTATCTCCTTATGGTTAGAATCTAATGAACAAAGTGCAACTGTTACTTATTGCAAATAGACAGCACCCCATATAAACAGAAATATTAAAGAAAGCATACTGCCTAGGTTCATGTTGGGCACCTCTGTGAACTAATGATTGTAGCAGGGTTAGTTACAAAAGGATGGGTTAATCAAAGGCAGCCACATCACATTGAAGTCCCTCAAGTAATTAAGAGTCAGTTACAGCACTGAAAATTCCACCCAGAGCCTGGTGCACAAAAACCTACCCTATTGAAAAAAGGAGTCAGAAACTTATCCAAGAGTTAATATTTTCCAAGGATGGTTGCTTTTGAGCTCTCCTGAGCATAGTGAGTCCTATGAGGTACTCATTTTCATAAAGAGAATATCCATCAGCCAGATCTCATTTGGGCTTCCTTCATGATAGCAGTAATTGTTTCCAACTGTAGGAAACATCTATTCACACAGCTAGTAGTTTTCTTTTATTAATATTTCCATAGCACATACAAACTTCTTAGTCTGCTATTTTATAGCCACTGTCTAACCATAGTTGGTGTGGTACAAATGAATATTTTGCAAGTATTCAAAAACACTCCAATTATAAACCGTGTGGAAAGTTATAAGACAAGGGAGCTGTAATTTTTTTTTTTGTTGAAAGATGATATTAAACACATAGAACTGAAAAAGAGTCAGCCATTTTTCCCCCATTATTACACCAACAACAAAGTAAATAAAGGGGCACTCCAGAGTCAAGTACTTAATATTAAACAAGATAAGGAATCAAGTACAGTTTTAGATACAAACACCTTCTGAGCTTTCAATGTCCCATTAATTAAAGTCATCCAAATACTAAAAGTTATTAAAGGCAGCCACTAATTTTGTCAATGGCACTTGATAAATGGAAGTTTCTTCAGTACCTTAGGGGAGCTGAGAAAGCCCTGACTTAATGTATAAGTAACAGAGTCTACAGTGAACTTGTATGAATGACATGGGACCAATGTTTTAGGCCTTTTGGGAATTAGCAAAGCCTTCCCCATGTAGGTTAGGCTCAGAATTGACAAAGCTTTCCTGTGGTCCCAACATGAATGTTTGCAGTGTACTTCAAAAACTAACAAAGGTTTCTCCTCCTGGATATTTAGAGGCTGAAAGTTCTCACTTATATCAGCCCACCCCACCCCCAACATGCATTGTATGTAACTAACAAGGTGAAGTTCTTGGTTGTTGCAGTAGTTAAACCACTCCATCTGAGTGTATATACCCTAAGGGATAACAGATTTTCTGTGTGTATGTGTCTTGGCATCTGGTCCATTCTTCATTCCATCTCTCCCTTATTCAGGTTAAAACACCAAGGCATGTGGGACTCGGTCCCTAACTGATAATAACTTAAGGGCATTAGAGTTCAAAATTGATGTTTTCTTTTTTTCCCAATTAATCATTTGAGGAGATCAATAAAGACAGCTAACACTGTGCATGTAGCATCTATATACTGTGGGTCAGGTAACTGAGAGAATTCTTCAGGTCTTTGAGAAGCATGTTTCTAACTTTTACATTAGTCTCTGAAAAGTACGTTATCATGGATCAAAAGTTCATATCCACTAATAATTCAGTATGAAGTACTGAATGCAGCAACTAATTTTATATTTAGAGCTTAAGCTGCCAGGAGCAACAGAATGCAAATTAAAGCCATTTTTTCATGCTTACTCTGTATCATGAAGAAGACAAGTAGTTACTGCATTCGGAGCCAAGGGCTATTGTGCTTTTAGGGGTGAAGTTCACTGGTGCATTTTTTACGATATAGCATTTTCTGAGTAATTATTTAAATTTAAACACTGCATTCCCTTAAAAATGTAGATGTGCTGTATCAAAAAATGCTATCAAAGTCATCCGAGGTTATAAACCTAAGTGGTTACTAAGCCTGGTGTTCTGCTAAAGGTTGATTCAGAGTTATTTGTCATTGGAACTTTGGGGGGAAAAGATAATCCTGTCATGTTTGTTATGGATTGAATGTGGAATGTCTCCCAATAAATTCTCACGTTTAACACTTTATCCTCAGTTGCTGGAGGCTATTTTGAAATTTTTTTGACCCATCAGGAGAAGCAGCCTAATGGGAAGAAATAGTTCACTAGAAGGAAATCCTTTATTTTGCATTTCCCTATAGCTAGATTCTTCTTTTTCAGTTTCCTGATCACAGCAAATTAAAATAACCAGTGTATCATAGGCTTGCACCTCCCTGATGTTTTTGCTGAGTCACAAGTGACATGTAGACTGATGTCTCTGAAACTCTGAGTGAGCAATCTTTCCTCTAATTTTTTTCTTCTTTTTTTTTAATTAGGTATTTTCTTCATTTACATTTCCAATGCTATCCCAAAAGTCCCCCACACCCTCCTCCCTAATCCCCCCACCCACACACTCCTACTTCTTGGCCCTGGCGTTCCCCTGTACTGAGGCATATAAAGTCTGCAAGACCAATGGGCCTCTCTTTCCACTGATGGTCATCTTCTGATACAAATGCAGCTAGAGACACAAGACAAAACACCATGGAAGGAGTTACAGAGACAAAGTTTGGAGCTGAGAGGAAAGGATGGACCATGTAGTGAATGCCATACCTGGGGATCCATCCCATAATCAGCCTCCAAACTCTGACACCATTGCATACACTAGCAAGATTTTGCTAAAAGGACTCTAATTTTATTTTATTTTATTTTTCTGTGCACAGGATTTTTTTTTCCACAGCACCAGAAAAAGTAAATGATATTAAATAATTTTTAAAAAATAAGTTAAACTGTGGAGCGACATCAATCATAGCAAATTCATTTCCTTTCCCAGGAGAGTCCTCTAATTGATGAACTATTTCATACAACGCATTCCTTTTATTAATATGAGTGGGAGGCCCCTAAATAAAAGATCACAAGTCTGACTTGCAGAATTTAATTTTTCACTGTGAAATGCTCTCGTTTTTTAAGGACTTTTGGATGCTATAATGCAAAGCAAAAAAACAAAAACAAAACAAAAAAAAAAAAAAAACAACCAAAAAAACATTCTAATTTGTATATATCAAAATCACATAGAATGTTGTATTAGAAAGTGCTTCTGATAATAACATCACACCTTGGTGTTGTATCTGGCGAGACAACATGGACGCTCATGCTTTAAAAATCTCAATAAGAAAGTAGGTGGAATGAAAGGGCGACTTCAGTCCTATAGCTCTTGTTCCACTACAATATAAAGACTGTGTCTCTGCACAGGGGTGGCTGTAGCAGTTTCAGAGACAGCTAGGTCTGTTTCGCAGTAGTGCACACAGAGTCAGCTACAGTACAAGCCATTGATTGCCTCCCCAGAGTGCTACAGGATATACACCATAGAAACGATCTAGTTTTGGACACACATCAAAGTGGCTGTGAGAGGTAACACACCTAATCCTATGTGGAGAAGGAGATGCTCAGTTTGGTCTGTCTGCAAGGCAGGTGTGTAGTGGCTCCAGGTAGAAGTCGCCAGACAAGTTTCCACAGGGTGAGTAAAAATCCTAGCTGGGCAAATCCAACCCCTACTGCATACTGAACTAAGTCAATCAAATCTGAGAAATTTTATTTTTTTTCTTTACTGCTATTTTATACCTGTGATTACTGAGCAGTGCATTACTTACTTCAATTTTCACTTTGCGTTAGTAATTTAATGACATTAAAAAGATATTTATCTTTCATATATATATGAAAGAGAGAGAGAGAGATATGATTTGCTCTACTCTTCCAGGGTATTTTAAAAACCTTAAGATGCTAATTAAATACAGGGTATAACTCAGAAATGCAGTACTGTTTTATGAAAGAAATTAGGGAAACAACACCCTTCTCAATAGTCACAAATAATATAAAATACCTTGGCGTAAATCTAACTAAGGAAGTGAAAGATCTGTATGATAGGAACGTCAACTCTCTAAAGAAAGAAATTAAAGAAGATCTCAGAAGATGGAATGATCTCCCATACTCATGGATTGGCAGGATCAATATAGAAAAATGGCTATCTTGCCAAAAGCAATCTACAGATTTAATGCAATCCCCATCAAAATTCCAACTCAATTCTTCAACGAATTGGAAAGAGCAATCTCCAAATTCATCTGGAATAACAAAAAAACCTAGGAAAGCAAAAACTCTTCTCAAGGATAAAAGAACCTCTGGTGGAATCACCATGCCTGACCTAAAGCTGTACTACAGAGCAATTGTGATAAAAACTGCATGGTACTGGTATAGCTACAGACAAGTAGACCAATGGAACAGAATTGAAGATCCAGAAATGAACCCACACACCTATGGTCACCTGATCTTTGACAAGGGAGCTAAAACCATCCAGTGGAAAAAAGACAGCATTTTCAACAAATGGTGCTGGCACAACAGGCGGGTATCATGCAAAAGAATGTGAATTGATCCATTCCTATCTCCTTGTACTAAGGTCAAATCTAAGTGGATTAAGGAAATCCACATAAAACCAGAGACACTGAAACTTATAGAGGAGAAAGTAGGGAAAAGCCTCGAAGATATGGGCACAGGGGAAAAATTCCTGAATAGAACAGCAATGGCTTGTGCTGTAAGATCGAGAATTGACAAATGGGACCTCATAAAATTGCAAAGCTTCTGTAAGGCAAAAGACACCGTCAATAAGACAAAAAGGGCACCAACAGATTGGGAAAGGATCTTTACCTATCCTGTTTTATGTATTGATGTCTCAGTGTAGGTAGGAGAGAAGACCCATTTGAATTAACATCGAATGGCAATAAAAATTGTTTTACATGATTATTAGTTATTGAGAACCTCAGTGGTGTTCAAACTTCTTAGGCTATTGTCAGAATATGGCCAAAATCAAAGTGTATTTTATAGGCCAATAAAAGAAATGAAAATTTCAAATTTCTTAATGAAATCCATGAAGTTGAACATAGTAAGCCCAGTGGAAACTACTCATTTCTAAAATAAAGGAGATAGTAAAATATATTAGTCAGTCATTATCAGTCATGCTGGTTAGATGCGTTAGGGTCCCTATCACTCTCTAATTGCCATTTAATAAATGAAATGATACAGAAATTTATGATATCATTCATCTGTCACTTTAGCTATGTCTTAGAAACACACACACACACACACACATATTGTCTAGAACTCAAACCTGTCTTACTTCAACTTCTTTTCTCTATCTTTAGTCACTGAAAACAAAACAGTGCCCAGTGCAGATTTTCTCTGTATATCATTTAAAAAAAATGGATGGCTGAATAATGATTCACATAAAGTGAGAGGTATATTTCCACAGTAATCTGTGTAAGCTAAGGATTGATTTTTTTCTTGGCCCCTTCTGAAGCACATGAAGACATGATTTGAAAAGGCATGATCATTCTTCACCTTGAATTGCCTGGCAATGTCAGCATCACCCTCAGCCCATCTTCTGTCCTAGAGATTTGAGTAGGCACTGAGAGGAATTTTCAGTCATGTTCCTTTCCTCAATTCTCAGCCACATTGATGGATTTTCAAATTAATTAAACACACTGTGTGTGTGTGTGCACATGCTTATGTGTAAGCATATGTATGTATTGGCAAATTTGCTGTCTTGTACATGAGAGTACAAATGGATAATGCAGGCAGTCAGTTCTCTCTCTTTGTCCAGTGGGTCACAGGATTTGAACTCAAGCTTTGTGGCAACTGTCTTTATGTACTAAGCTATGTCACTGGTCTCCAGGGTTACAAAACGTTGGATAATTTAAAGCCAGAAGAACAAGACTAACAGCAGCTGCAGATCTCTTTGTCATTTCCCATTATGTTCCTTAATTAAGCCATTGATTGATATCTAATATGAAACAAAACCTTGAAAGAATCTGTATGAAGTCCTTTAAGATGATTTGAGGGACTATAATTCTGCTTTTATAACCTCCCAGACAATAGTCAACCACAGATAAGATAAACTTGAGTTTAAGCTCTCAAAAACATTTGTGAAAAATGATAACAAATTAACGTCTTTAGCATAGTAATATTTCTGACTTTCCAAATAAATGCTTACATATTTATCACTAAATTTTATTTTGTCTGACAATTCTATATAAAATGTGATTAATTTGAAACTTTCTAAAGAAAGGGTTCCCCCTGTCTAAAGTACGATTTTCCTTAGGGTTTCCTCAGGCCTTCTTCTAATTGGGTGCTCTTAAGGATGTTGAATTGGAGCACTCAAAAATGAAGTGGGCTTTAATGGGGAACTGAAAATCTTAGAATAACTGAGTGTGAGATAGCTTCTGACACTTCCTATTTAATTTGCTCCATGAGCATACCATTGTGTGACAAAGTGGCACTTAATAAAGAAAACTTCATGTCATCATCCAGAGGCATAGCAAGCAGAGAAACACGGCATTCTGACTAGGAGGACATACTCAAAGCTTCACAGGAATCTGACCTACCCTGAACGGAATCCTTTCCAAACAAAAGTCCATCCCTGGTTTCCATCATTCACCCACAGCCTCCCAGCTGTCCCCCATGTCCAAGAACAAGCTCACTCACAATGGCTTCCAGTGGTAGTGACAGAAACCATTAGTCAGTAGATTGTCAGCCTAGGCAGTTTTTATACACCTTAATATACACTTTAATAGGCATATTAAGCAATATCCCTGCACTTTTAGGTCACCAAATATCTTCATACTTTTCTTTACAGTTTCTCTGATTTAAGGAGTCTCATGGAGAAGAAGGAGAAAAAGATTGATGTTTCAACAAAGAAGTAACTAAATTCTACTATGAGAAGATGAGGAAAACGTTGCCACTACATATTAAAGATAAAACAAAAAGGCAAATATATGTGCCAGGAGCAATTGTACATGAGAAATAACTTTTCATTCCATTTGAATGGGGGTATGGATATGTTTATGGATTTTTGCTGTCAATGTTCCCTTGAGCCATTTTGTTCAACATGACCTGCTTGCTAGGTTCCTCTAGCATAACATTGTCCTGGTTCAGTGTATGATCAGCAGTATGCCTGAGTGAACGTACTAGCTAAGTAGTTGTTCAAGGAAAGCACTAAAGCTAAAACTTTCTATACATTATTCTATAGAGGACTATATCATCTTTTGTCAGGGATACCTTGCAACCTAGTTTTAACTGGAAAACGACTTTATTATCCTAATATTAATTTGTCCATTGATTTATTATATACCATGGCAATAGGAATTGAAGATAGCATGAATTCTGGTGCACTCTGGACTACTGCTTCATACTCTATTGTATTCCATTTGTGTTCCCCTCCTGGACCCTATGTTCACCTTTACCAACTTGTACACTCCTGTCCAGAGAATATCTATTTCTTAACTTTGAACTGTGTTGTTGTGGGTAAGGGAGGGAAGGAGGATGCTTTCTAGCTTTTTGGACTAAGCCCCGATGTTAGATAGCCTCTGTGCACCTCTAACTCAGGTACAAGCACCTAAATCTCCGTCAAGTACTAGATCTCAGGAGTCTAAGTTTCCCAGATACGCCTTTTCCTGATGTTCAATGCAGCATGCTTGCCTTCTTCTCTTCCAATTATGAAGGTTTTGTATTTCTTACCACTTTGGCTAACATTTTTGTGTGTCTGTCTGACACATCCAAAGGTTACAATAATTTAGCTACATGTTGCCTCTTTTCCTTAGAGAATACCAAGGACATCCCTGTTTGAAGTCATTCCTTCAATTACTGCTTTTTTCTTCTTTAAGCTTTTTTCTTCTTTAAGCAACACTGTGAGAAGCTTATTAAAGTGCTTCCATTCAGAGCCCATATAATCAATGTTCTCTTCCATAGAACAGGACAACTTCAACTAAGTTCCTTCTTTCTTTCTTCCCTTCCTTTCCCTTCCCTTCCCTTCCCTTCCCTTCCCTTCCCTTCCCTTCCCTTCCCTTCCCTTCCCTTCCCTCCCCTCCCCTCCCCTCCCCTCCCCTCCCCTTCCCCTTCCTTCCTTCCTTCCTTCCTTCCTTCCTTCTCTTCCTTCCTTCCTGCACTGCCCTGCCCTGCCCTGCCCTGCCCTGCCCTGCCCTGCCCTGCCCTCACAGGAATGTCCTTTTGAAATTCATATTCGGAAACCCTCAAGGTTCAGGGAACCTCTTTAATGTCTATGACCCCCCCCCCCCCCCCGAACCAGACCATTCACTGTAACTCACATTAAACACCGAGTGGATTGCTGTTTGCTACAAATATCATCTCTATAACTGAATACCTGAGAACAAAAGTGTAATGACATATTAAACATTTATCATTAAACATTTATGTGAAGGTTTGGAAGTTAACCATCCTGGTGGTACTAACACTGGTGAGTAGGGAGGGTTTGTCTCATTGCTCATATGTCCTCATCCTGGAGATTTCAAATGGCAGGAAGAAAATGAACAAAGCAAAGAACGCTGTGTCCTCATGTTCACAAGGATATAAGGGCCCAACTGTGATCATAGATGGAGCTACTGGCTCTTAACCTTCACAATGAATGATCCACAAGAACAGATTTCTAGTGAATGCATTTTTCCCCAGTTTACTTCCTCTAAGTACTACCACAGTGATAATTAATCCAGTAGCTGTCAAACTTGAGGATTTCAGATGTGTTGACTTTCTTGGGATGCTATAACAGAGTACCAAGGAACAGATGACTAAAGTACAGGAGGTGGTTACACCACAATGCAACACACCACATGCTGACATCACAGAGTATGGGAAGGAATCACTTCCAACCCCATCTTGTTATGGCCTGCAGAAAATATTGGGATTTATTTGGACTTTTGACAGTATAACTGCTGCCCTCTTATTGTATTCTCCTTTGTGGGTACATGTGTCCATGACATTTTAAGTAAAGATTTTAATCTTCCTCATGCCCCTGTAATTTGTTTTTAACTAATTAGATCTAAAGGAGTTCATTAGAATGGATCCACACATAAAATACCAACGTCAAGGTATAAAGTTTGACGTTTGTAAACCTATTCATAAAATGAACAGATCTAGCAGTGGTCCAGGTTTGTTATGTGAATATCTCCTCTTCAGAGTGAATGGACTCAAAGTTTATCTTAAGGCTTGAAGATTTTAAAATTTGTTTGCAATGGGTACTTCACTTTTCATGAACGTCTTCAGTGATTTTTCTAGTACTTAGTGAGCTACAATGTGATATTTTCTTCCCAGAATCATTTACAGAAATCCCACTCTACTATTTGTTACCATTCATCTTAATGAATCATTTACACACTAGTTAATACCATTTAACCAATTTTTAAGACTTAAAATTTAGGTTGTTTAGGGAAAGAAACATTCTGTAAAATATATGTTATTTCTCTAGATTAATTAGTATCCAGTTGGTGTTCAAGAAACTTGTAGTTGTTCATATAAATGCACAGCCCATCCAGTCACAGAGTGAGACAAGGTATAAAAAGAACATTTGTTTTCCTTTAATGTGCATATAACTGGATTATTTACTGCTATGGATATTTTTGAAATATCATTGGAACGTTTTTAGCTTTCAATAACAGAAATTGGCTTTTAAAAATGTAAAAACACACCCCACAGAAAAACAGTTTACCTTGCAGAAATTTTAGAGAAAAAGATACAAAAACTTATTTATTTTCCAAGACTAAAAAATATTTATTTTCAAAATTAAGCCTGTGGGATAAGTCTGTCCCAATTGGTAGATGAAGAATATTTGTTCTCTATAAATAAGCAACTGGCTTACATTTTATACAGAAGAAATATAGACTCTCTCTTTCTCCCACACACAGACACACACATGCACAGAGAAAGAGAGAGAGAGAGAGAGAGAGAGAGAGAGAGAGAGAGAGAGAGAGAGAGAGAGAGACAGAGAGAGAGAGAGAGACAGAGAGACACAGAGAGAGACACAGAGAAAGAGACAGAGACAGAGACAAGAGAACGAGCTTGTGTTTAACAATGTTCTAAAGGCAGAGAAGCCTTTGACGTGGTTTGCCATATTTCTCGTGATTTACTCCTCTGGCAGGTGCAGTGATTTACTGCTGCTGTCAGCTGGAGAGGCTCTTCTGTACCCACCAATACAATGCAATTGGATACTGTGCCCAGAAATGTCAGCACTAGAGCATTATTGAAGAAGTTCCCCGCAGAGCTATTTTCAAAATTGTCTGAGCAAGTAAAGGGGGAACGACTGTAAAGAAGAATAAATATTTTCCTTACCCTTGTGGTTGGAAAGGAGAAAGAGCTGATTGTTAGAGCACAGGGCTACACTCACACAGGAAAACATTCTATTTAACTATCATGCACATTTGCCTTTCTAGACATTGAAAGCACCCCCCCTTTTTTTCCCCTCAGTTAACAACACACCAGAACTCTCACAAAAAATCCTGAGAATCAGTCAACAAACTTAGGTTTTTCTGCTGGAGCACACATGATTACTTTGAAAATGTGATTATTTCATGTCCTCTGTACATAGACATTGGTGTCTTACTTGAAGCAGAATAGTGATATTTTTTGAATAGCAGCAGCTAATGAAATCCTTCATACTTAAGTTTTAGTCTTTGCATTGATTCTCAATTATTTCTAGTTAGATGAAGGTGACTATGTGTATACAGTCAAGACAAGGAAAGATTGTGGTGAAGTCCTGAGCCATCTCTAATGTAACACTTTTCCATAAGCTGATTCTTTCTTTTATTACATTGAGTTTCTGATTTGTGAAGTTATATGTAATGCTTGGATATTATGGATAGCCACATGTGAAAATCCACGTGCCCACACATCAACAGTTTTGTAGTGACAATCAACTATATCCTGTTTTACTTTTCCTATTCCCCTAAGATCATCTCAAAAATATGAATTTTCTTAGACATCTGATTCGTGTCCCTTCAAGCCCTATTTTATACAAATAAGTTGAATTTATTAATTGGTAATAGGTTTCCTTATAGTTCTAATATACGCACTTCATTTCATTAACTGTACCTCCTACCCACTATATCTCTCTTAATTTCCTTTGATCTTGCTAATGCTTCCTTTCTTGTTTCCTGACTTCTACAGTTATCACAGGTTTAACAGAAAAAAACAAAACAAAACAAAACAACAAAACAGAGATGTGAGGTTGTGATCTATTATGAGGGACTACATGTGGCATTTATATTTCTTTCTCTGAAATATTGCAATCAGTTTTATTTTTCCAATTACAGTCATTTATCTGAAATTTTCATCTTTTTAAAAGAATATTATTTATGTGTTTGCACCTGAGAATTTAAACACAGAATTTGCTGAGGCCAAAGAAATCAGATTCCTTGAAGCTGGAATCACAGGTAGTATAAGAAAACAAATGTGAGTGCTAGGAAACAAACTCAGGTCCTTTGCAATTAACATCAAGTGCTCTTAAAGGCCTAGCTCTCTTCAGTTCCAATTTGATTATTTTTCAGATTTGTATAATCCCATTCTGTATATGTGTCACATATTACTTATCTTTTCATAAATTGATGGATTTCCAGGCTGTTTTCATTTCCTAGCTAATGGAGAAAAAAATTGAATGAATCTGTTAAAAACTGAACACATATGAGCCAGTATCCCTTTATTAGGTGTTGTGTCTGGCCAGCAGACCACAACCTGGGTTCTAGCCTGGAAAGGCATTTTGGAAACCTGGAAGAGAAGAGGGGCTAGGTGGCGAGAGAAAAGAATGTAGCCAAGACAGTTACTCTGATCAAGGCTCAAATTTTATTGTTGCGACACTAGTTATGAAGGAAGCGGGAGGGGACCCGATTCCCGCCGAATAATCTCTGGTCCAGTAAAAAGGTGCACGTGTGTGGCTCCGCAGGTTCCAGCAGTGGGCGTGGCAGAACGAATGAGCAGGAAGCTCCACCCCTGAGCAAGCAGGTTTCAGGCTGGGGGAGGGGAGACTACAATTAGGATAAGGAATCCTTTGAATATATTCATAAGAATAGTTTAATTGAGCTACACTGCTATTGAGAGCTTCTTGAGACTAGCTGTATGTGTGTTCTTACTCCCAACAGCAATGAGCAGGGATCTCCCTTTCCCTACATTCTATTTTAGTCAGGGAGCAGAGGAGACCAGTAAAAGAATACAGGCTCTTGTCAATACTCTTGGTTGTACACAAAAACTAAATGATAAGACCTTACTGGTGAGGTACACATAAAGTTTACGCATGTTATAAATAATCAAACTGGAGCTGAGGCAGCAGAACCCTTCCTTGCAGGCTAGCTTTCACAGCACAGAAAGTGTTTTCAACTGCTGGGAGAACACCAGTGATCCTAGCCAGCTTGCTTATGCTCATCAAGATCAACTACCAGACAAAATGTGTCTACTTTCATATTAATGGACAGATTGTTGGATTGAAAGTTAACAAGCCCTCTTGAATTAGATCTGAGACATGCTACATATGAGAGACACACGTCCAATACTGGAAAGCCATTCAAAATGTCATTCCTAGGGAGATCATATTTCCTTATTGAGAAACTGAGTATCATTGTTTAACTAATCTCTTTGGTAAATCAGTGTCACAATGCTTTCTAGTATTATGTTTATATCCATAGATAAAACTTCTCTCAATTTTAATCAGAGGAGCTTCTCTAGTTCGAGTAGATGGTAGTGAATGCAGAGATTTATTATTGTATCATTGCTAACAATACATGATAGATAACGCTCAGCCCTAAATTAATCATATCATCCCCTCTATGGCTCCAGGAGTATTACAAATGATGATGAGGAAAAGCCTTAAGAGCTTGGAAAATAGGGAGAATTGTTAAGAAATATCTTTTGAATACATAGCCATTGCAATTAATAACTCACAGCAGCTGTGGTGGTTGGCGTTGACTCTGCATAGGAACAGACTTCAAAAGTCAGAAACAGGTGAAAAAGAGATCTTGGGTACTACACACCTCAGGCTTAATTATCTGTTACTGATAGATTAAATAAGGAAAATTATTGCTTTGAACTGTGTGATAACCCCACCAGGCTCCAATGGGTAGTTTTAACCCATTTGTCACACAAATGATCTTAGTTAAACTGAATTGGTCACAAAAACAAACCTAGAATCATGAATCTAAAAAAGGAGTAGGTAGTTGGGAAGAGAGGTTGGTAGTGTTGGGAGATAAGAAATAGTAAAGAAGAGAATTATCTGAATTCATTACACATGTAATTTTCAACTAACAAAAAATGGCCAAGACAATTTTTGCAAAATTATTTATTTATTATAATTTATTATTTATTCTTCTCTCATACTATATATCCTAAAATAAATTTCATTTCCCTCTACTTCTACCAGTCCTCCATTCCCTAGATCCATTCCTTTGCAGTTGTATCTCAAAAAAGAGCATGTCTTCCAGGGATATCAACTAAATATTGCAGAACAAAATAAGACTAAGCACAACTCTCTTATCTGGTTTGGGCAAAGCAACCCAGTAGTAGGA
Organism: Mus musculus; assembly: GCF_000001635.26. NCBI lineage: Eukaryota > Metazoa > Chordata > Mammalia > Rodentia > Muridae > Mus > Mus musculus. The sequence continues at coordinate 87,046,658 of NC_000084.6, forward strand.
AAAGGGACCCAAGAGCAGGCAAAAGAGTCAGAGACACCTTCATTCCCACTGTTAGGAGTCCCACAAAACATCAAGCTAACAACCATAATATATGAGTTTCTTCTCTATTATTTCTTTTATGTTTTGAGATTATATAATTATATAATTTTCCATTATGTTTCCTCTCTCCAGAGCCTTCCATATACTCCTATTTGCTCTCTTTCAAATTCATTGTCTATTTTTAAATTAATTGTTGTTATATACAATTGTTGTTATATATAAATTATATATTCATTTGTGTATGCAGATACACACACACACACAAATGTATGGATAACCTGCTCAGTCCTGCTCAGCCTTTATAAAGTTATTTGGATGCATGTTTTCAGGGATGATCATTTGGTATTCAATTACTAATTGGTATGTTTTTCCCTGGGGGGTGGGGGGGAACTTTTTATACTGATCACAGCATACTTAGTTGCCTATAGTTGTTCGTGTACATTACAGGTCTCCTGGTTGTTCCCCTGTCCACTTTGGCATATTTGTTGATGTCGTCCATGTTCAGCTCATGTTTGAATAATCATTTTACTGAGACTTCATTGATGTAGCTTCTGATATTACTAGGAGGCCAGTATCACTGTAAATTCCCTGAATTTCTGACTCTTATAAACATGGGCCAGTAGTGGAAACCTACCCAACGACCCAGTCAAGAAAACCAGACAATTTCACGGCCAGAGAAGTTAGAGATCTTTGACCAAAATGTTCAACCACCACTTTACTAAACCAGTATTATCCTGAAATACATTCTAATATTTATCTTTAGTCCACAGATAAGCATAGCTCTTGCCTCTCATCAAAGAAACTTCTCTTTGCAAGGGATGGAGACGATTACAGAAAACCACAACATAACAAAGTGAAGACTTGGGGATCTCAGTCCCAGTGAATACATCCAGAAAACAACTCCTTCACCTATGGTTCAGTCAATGCTGCAGATAATTGAGTGGAAATCTTGAACGTAAAAAAAAAAAAAAAAATTAAAATACTGTTTTCAATGAACATTTACTAGTCCACATAGGATTAAAATTTAAGTATGTTCTTTGTCTAAAATAATTTTGCCTCCTATCTCAAAGAGAAAAAGAAAAAAACAGTTAAAAGTTGAAGTCAACATTTAAATTTGTAAATTTTACATCTTATAATACTTTTATATCCTAAAGTAGACAGCCTTAAAATACAATTATAAATTTTAATTTATTTTTTATTAATCCTTTTGTTTGTTTACATCTCAAATGTTATCCCCTTTTCTGGTCTCCCCGCCATGAACCTCCAACCCCATCCCCCATTCCCTTTGTCTCTAAGATGGTGCCCCCCAAACCTACCCACCCAATCCCATCTCACCCCACTAACATCCCCCTTCTCTGGCACATCAAACAGCCACAGGACCAAGTGCCTAACTACCCTCCCACTGATGTCAGATAAGGCAAACCTCTGCTACATATGTAGTAGGAGCCATGGATCGACGTTCCTAGGGAATATGTCTTACTGTCTGAGAAAGTACTAACAATGATGGATATGAGTAAGGCTTGTATTAACTTGTACAGTGATAAAGAACTCAGTGAATTGGTGTCTAACAAAGCTGTTCAGATTTGCATTCAACATAGATTTAGACTTGTAGAAATTATGTTATAGTCATTTTTTAAATGGATTTTCTTACTTTTGCTAATTTCCTTACAGAAGTATGTAAGGTTCTCTAGAAAAACTTATATTGAAGTAATTAATATCAAAATCCGATTTTATAAATATTATTTATTACATAAAGTATCAAGAGTACTTAAAGAGATGGTTTATCTCCAATCTTGAACTGGGAATACATAAAATGAGTCTAGAAGCTTCAGCCAGGAAGTAAATAAACTTCCAAACAATAATTATATAAAATACACCTCCTGTGTCCATGTGTCAGTGATTTAAGCATCAATAATCATTAATGGATGACAGTATCTATTAAAATGAAACATCTAAGTCAATATTAATAAACAGTTAAAAGAGAGAAGACAAAGCTTTTGGATATTTGCTGAGGTGTTTTTATAGTAGAAAAAATATCTTATAATCCATCATAGCCAAATGAATAAGTCTCACCTCAAAGAATAAGTCGGTTGTCTGTGCCTTCTAATGAGATATTCTGCTAAGAACCCTTCTTTCCTTCATTGGTATTATAGTTTAAGCACATAAGCCAAGAAGAATTACTGTACAAAGCCAGGAGTAATTTTTTTTTATTTAAAACTGATATTTTAAGTAAATGCATGGAATGAATGTGGGTTCTGCATAGTAAGTGGTAATACTGGGTTGGTACTAATTGCTCTAAGCTAACGACTGTGCCATTACATAAAAGAGAATATGCTTAGAAAACATAGATGACAGCATTTCAAAGATAAATTTGTCATAATGGCAAGTTATCTGCAAGACACAAAGTCACTCTGTATAGAGTTTCTTTGACACTTATGCAAATAGATACTCATTTTTCAAAAAATAAGGATAAAAGATAAGTAATACTTCTGATTAAAGGATCTTTAACACAGAGATGGATCATCATGACTAAATCTCTGTGTTAAATATGTAAATCACTGAAGTAAATACCACTTATCCAGACTCCTTTTTTTTTTTTTTTTTTAGTTTATAGAGTGTAATTAGCTTTTGTCATTTTGCAATGTTAATAGTTAAAAATATTTGTATAAAAATGTAAAATTCATTGTCTATTTTCTATCTAGGTCCATTAGGTGGCAAGCAAGTTTGGATCTTTCTCTTACTAAACAATTTTAGCTGTGATATAGAATATGTAAATAAATAACTTATGCTATAAGCACATTTCAAAATGCTGCATTGATACCTGCTATGTACTTGCAAAGCACTCTAGGAGGAGACTCCTCATTGAAGTGAATGTAGATTCAGAGGACTCTGGAGACAAGCTGTCTAAAGTGATCAAGAGTGTAAGTTGTTTCAGAACAGTTTCTCGCCACTGTTGTGTTCTGTAACAGATGCCCTACTTCCTAACTTAATTCTCTTTGCAGATTTTCTGAGAGAATTAGAAATCACATGGCACTTTCCAGGTTCTCCCCAGACAAATCCATGAATATGTTGGATGCACTTTCTTTTTTTTCCATACTGGGTGCCAGGATGCAATCGCTCATTCTTCTGTCATTACGTACTGCAGGTGCCCTTACTTTAGCCTCACGTAAGACCACTTTGCCATCTCCAAGGGGAACTGAAAAGATCATTTTGACCCAATACAAATTACAGAAATATATTTTTCTAAGTAGATATTCAACTACTGCTTTCTATTGCTTCATTACAAACAATGCATAATATGTGTCACTTAAAACAGGCATAATGTTTCTTCTACACCTCAATTTGTGCACTCTCAGAATCCTGAACTACGACATAAAAACTCCAGACATTACACTTATGAGTAAAGCTGTTTTAGCATCTGTAAATTCAGCTAAGAGCTAGATATCATTAAGTTACTTCCTTGTTACCATATGTAAAGTAGAAACATTGTTCACTTCAAGTCTGAACAAATTAGAAGACTACATTTTAGTGATGTTTTTATTCATTCTCAACTACTCTAATCCCCAAACCAACCGAAACTTTACAATACAAGCTACAGAACAATAAACACATCTCATGAATATGCATGGTAATTATATCAGTAAAATATTTACAAAGTAAACCAGAAAATACATGAGTACAAATGTATGCCAATCAAGTGGGATTTATATAGTGTATGTAATGATTATTCAATAGTTAAAATTAAGCCATTTGCTCGTATCAGTAAGATTAAAAAGAAAGTATCACACTATCCTGTTAATATATATAGAAGAATGTTTAACAAAATCCAAGTATTTATTTAACTATAAAAACTATAAAACTGTAAGCACATTGAGTTGATGGGAATGTACTCAATATGATAAACAACATCTAAGAAAACACTACTACTCACATCATAGCTGCAAAAAACCTCAGAACCTTTCTGCTAAGGAACAAGATAAAGACATTTTCAGTAACCACTGACTTTCAACATGGTACTACAAGTTCTAGCCAATCTATCAAGGGAATCAAAGAATACAAATATTACATGTCTAACAAAAAATTCAAAAGATTCAAAAAATAATAAGAAGAAATTCCTGAATGTATTTAATGATTATAAAATGGTTCTAGATAGTACTAACTGTGGAAAGTTAGCTTTCAGTAGTCATTGATATCCCATATTTCAGCAACAAATAAGTTGAATTTGAAATATTAAAATGTACCTAAAAGTGAAAGGAAATTCATATAGAACTAACAAATTATGTGAAAGATCTATCTATTCAAGAAAAATATAAAAGAATCAAATAGACCATAGAATACATTCAATATCTGTTAACATGAAGAGTCACTATTGTAAGGACTGTAGGAATAAATCACCTGGTTTCAACACTTCCTCTAAAGTTTCCCATATTAAGATGATGATGTATTGATAAAATAATGTACAAGGAAATGAATGAAATAGAAAAGAAATCCTTGAAACCGAGTATCAACATAGTCAATATATCTTTGTTTTATATAAGAGAAAAGACATAACAATAAATTAAAGAAGACCTTTTAATCAATTATTTTAGAACAACCAATATCCTTAAGAGGAAAGTTTAAGCCCATGTATATTTAAATTTCCATACCCCTGACAGTAATGTAAAAAAAAAAAAAAGCTCTAAAATTATCTTTAAGATATTGTAAATACACTCTGAGCTCAGCCCAAAAAGGATCTTGCCACCACAACTGATGCCCTGAGTCATATTCCCATAACTCTCAGGGAATAAATGGAGAATCACCTACTGCAAGTTGTTTTTTTCTGTTCTCCACATACATTTTATAGAAGAGCACTTAAAATCTAGGGTTCTGTATGTGTGTGTTGGGGGTTTGGGGAGACAAAATTCCAGTCTCTAATTGAGAACTGTTCTTTTTAAGTATCTGAAGTGATTTCTTCCCCTACTTTAGGGAAAGTAACATCAGTTTGAAGAAAGATAGATTGGTTGATTGACCCAAAACTTTTGTGTAACATATCCAGATATAGGTCTTGAAATTGGTAAGTCAGTCCAGGAGTGGGCCTACCTGTGGGAAACAAAAGGTAGCAAGGCCTTTGTTTTAAACGTCCAGGCATTTTCTGGGGTCAGAGGGGTGAGAAAGAAGCCAGCCATCTTGGAAGTTCATGATTTTTATTACATAGTCATGGTCTGTCTCTCTTATCTGTCTGTTTACTAGATAGTCTACCTAACTCCCAGTCCCACAGCATGGCACACATATGCCCACACTCTTCTCATAATCTTAAAAAAAATGTTACATGAATATATGTATTCATGTATCAGTTCTTCAAGTCTGTATTTCTATAAAGATAAGATTCATGGAAATAGAATGGTTCTCACTAAAACTAAAGATTCCTTCTGAAGACAAGTTAAATGAATTAGAAGACAATTCATGAATGGCATTGTCTCCATAAAAGATGTCTAATAAAAGTCTTGTGGAAACCTTATAAATTATTCTAAAAATTCAAAATAAGACAAAACAAAATAATTAAAACTCAAATGAACACATGCTTTATGGAGATTATATATAGTGAAAATGCATGTGAGAAGATGTCTCACTATTGATCTGCAAGGGAAAGGACAGTGAGGATGCTACACATACCTGTGACAATAGCCAGCCACTCACAGAGATGTGGAATGATTTAAAGTCTCCCTTATTCTTAAAGAGAAAATGCAGTTACCATGAACAATATTTTCACAGTTCCTTGCATACTTAAATACATTGTTATAACATCTTGCAGTAACATTGCTTTCTCTGTATTTAAATGTATTTAAAATGCATGTTTCTTATCAATGTTCATGCTAGCAACTCTATCTAAAATCAAGTGATCACATGAACACTTACATGTGTGCGCATGTGCACACACACATGCACACACATACACACACACAAACACACAGACCTGAAATTAAGTGGTATGTCAGCAAGAAGGAGAAGGGAAAAAGAGAGGGAAGTTGTAAACTAAAATGCAGTTTATATATGTATAGAAATCCCACATGTATATCCTATAATAATTGAAGCATGTTCATTGAAACAAATGTGTTCATCACTGTAAACATTTAAGAGCAAACAAGATATCCTTCTAAGGGTCAGTAGATAAATGGACTGTTATACATTCATACAATGGAATATCCAATTTTAAAAGAAATGAGTTATTATGCTATGAAAATGTAAGAGGAAATAAATACAAAAGAATAAAGTGAAGATATCCTAATCTAATTAAAGGCTGCTAATTGAATAATACAAACAATGCAGTACTGTGGAAAGTTACAGAGATAGTGAGATGTGGTTTTATATCAATGCTCAATATTGGGCGAGAAATTAACAGTACGTTTGAAAGAATTTCTCAGGCTGCGGTGATATTCTCTTAATATTGCAAAGACAGAGGACAATCATTAAACATTTGTCAAAAGCCAAAGGACATGAGGAGTGACTTAATGTAAATATCTAACTTAGGGAAAACAAAGCATCAACAATATGCTGACTTTAAAATTATGAAAGAATTTAAAGATGTGATTATTAAAGTTGTGTGTCTGTGAATGTGTGTCTGCCTGTGTTATGGGGAGTGCTCAAGGACAGCAAATTCACAATAAAATGTAATTTCCAATCAGGGTTACAGAGAATCTAAGATTATCTGAAATTAAAGCTTATTATGTTAAAATGTATACATATAAATAGATGAATGATATAGAAATCAGAAGAGTATTTTTCTATGGAAAAGACAAGGCTGTCTTTTGTTGTTTTGTTTTTGTTGATGATGATGCTGTTGCTAATGCTGTTGTTTTTGCTGTTGCGGTTGTGGCTGTTGTTATTGTTGCTGCTGTTGTGTATCCGTTTTCTCTGAGATAAAAACCAATCATTTCAGAGGAAAGCTCTTTAAGAAACAGGTTGGTAAAAACACAGGTGAACCCACAGGGTAGTTTAAAGGGATGTGAAACATTCCATCCTGCAGACAAGCTCAGGAAGTAAATAACTCAATAGCTTCAGGAAGTCCATGAAAATGACCAGATTCACTAGGCCCCTGCTTTTTCTAGCATAAGAGACTGCTGAGAGACATTCTCCTGCGCAGTGAGCTGCCTAAAAAAGGGGCTCAGGTCAATTAAGCCACCTGGGAGAGAACCGAGATGAAGGAAGCTTCCTAGAGGAAGCAGAAATGAGCTGGGCTACTTTGAAAAAGGCTCCAACTATGAAGGGTGCCTTAGAGTCAGTCTTCAACCTGTTGAGCTGCCTGCAAGACATTGAATGTGGTCCAGGTTTTTAGGTGTTATGAGTTGTCAGTAATGCTGGGGTGATATTTTAAGATATTTCTGCTCCCAAAGTAACCTCTCACTCATATTCTTCTAAATAAACTCCCCCCCAAAAAAAACTAATTGGTGCACTGATTTGGGCTTTTGTGTCCTGTATTCTAGAGCCAGATTGGTTGCCCATTCACATCTCAGTAACAATGCCACACAAACAATGGGAAGCATAGGGGATCTAGATGTCCCTACATTTGCTGTGCCCTCTGCCTAGAATTCTCTTCTCCTTATTGTCAACATCACTAAAATTTTTAGTTCCTTGGTGTGCTCATCTTGACTATTCTTTCAAAATTACTATAGTTTTTATTTTCCTTTTCTCATAGTTAACAAATAAGTGACTTAGCTCTTGCTGTTTGCTACTTGGTGATCACAAATTTCTCTGAATACAGACTCACTTGACAGAATTCCAATGAATCATTTGGACAATGTGAGTCCAGAAGAGACACTTAGCATCATGTCCATACCCCAGTGCCTAATTTATTTGAAAATTTTATTTTTACTTTTAATTATGTGTATATATTGGTTGTTAGTGAGTTTGTACATGTGCTTAAAGATGTGCACAGAGGCCAGAGTGTCTAGCAGATCTTTCCCAAGTGAAGTGATCTATCTGAAGTAGCTGCCTGGGGGAAAGTTGGGACCTCTACAAGAGCAAGCTCTTTTAAACATTGCACTACTGTGGCCCTTCGAACCTCCCAGTTATTATTTTTAGTTCTAGAATGTCTGCATAGATTGCTGTTCTCTCTCTCTCTCTCTCTCTCTCTCTCTCTCTCTCTCTCTCTCTCTCTCTCTCTCCCTCCCTCTCCCTCCCCCTCCCCCCTCCCCTCCCCTCCCCTCCCCTCCCCTCCCCTCCCCTCCCCTCCCCTCCCCTCCCCTCCCCTCCCCTCCTCTCCTCTCCTCTCCTCTCCTCTCCTCTCCTCTCCTCTCCTCTCCTCTCCTCTCCTTTTGTTTCTTTGTCATTACTCTGATGCCTTCATGCATGGCCTTCCTATATTAAACATCTTCTATCTTTGCTTTCCTATCTTCTTACCCTTTAATCACCACAGGTCATCTGGAACAGCTATAAGTATAAGTAATTCTTTTTAATGGAATCCAAAATAATCCTGATTCATATAAAACTGATTGTATTATAGCATTATAAATGAAATAAATCCTAATATACTCCAGTAATGAATCTATGATCAGAAATTATGAATATAAGACTGATAGTTCATTTATTTAACACTTGTAGTTCAAGTGTTAAACCCTAAAATGACCAAAAGGAAGTTAATTGTCTTACATCTTACAATAATTGTTTTACTAAGTAAAACTAAGTAAATCATCTTTACTTAGGTGATTTTTTAACTTGAAATTAAAAGCTAGTTTGCTATTATGCCCATATTGAATGAGATATGTATACTAAATATAATTTTCTATTGTTATATATAGACACATGGAATATTCTCACTATCTGTTTGTCTGTCTGTCTGTGTGTCTGTCTCTGTTTCACTATCTCTCTGTCTCTATCTTTGTCTGTCTCTCTGTCTTTCTTTCTGTCTCTGTATCTCTCTGTCTCTCTCTTTCTGTCTTTCTCTGTCTGTATCTCTCTCTGTGTCTGTCTCTCCCTCTTTCTTATGACACTACCCACATACTCACTTTCTTTTGTCATTGTTTGGACACTACTGTTTTTATGTAAGATGTAATTTGTGTTATAGATTCAAACTTACTTATTAAAAAAAAAACTATAAAACCAACCAGTATTATCTATATTGCAATCCTTTTTCACCCCTTCCCTTCTTTTTTTTTTTATTTTTTAATAGTCCTATCTCTCCGAGTTCATGCTCATCAATCATACTGGGAAGCTGACTTATATTCTCCACACTTCAGCCCTAACTGGATTACAGAGCTGAAAAACTTACTCAAAGTTTAAAATGTGATAAACGTAATCAAATTGCTATAGTCAAACTCTAACAGTGGTGAATAGATGACACTAATTACCTTTTCTTATTATGCTACAAATGTGGTTTACTCCATCTTTATTCATGAAGAAATATCACGCAGCCCACTGAGGGACTGCAGCAGGATGTAATATTGCCTTATTTGTTTTCTTAGTGTTACTTCTTTTCCAGCATCCAAGAGATGTAATTTTGAGCTGCAATATATTTGTATGCAACAGTGTTTTATCCACTTTGGAAGATAATTGTTATCCACTGCAGAGCTTCACATTTTACATAAACAAGCGCTTTCACAGTTTCAATAAAATGATATAAATTTTTGGTTGGTTTATTTTTTTGTTTTGGAAGAAGTCAGATTGTTTCAAATCAGTTCACACAGAAAACAAATGGGGCCTGAGAGAGGAAAGCACGGGGAAATGAGCAGAAAGATTCCATTGTTTTCAGGAAGTCACAAGGAAGGCCAGTGCCCTGAAACCACTTCTTCATGTTTTTGTGGGGAGACTCACCTTGAAAACCGGTTGCCGAACAGAAATGAAATTTCCTTACCCACTCTCCGTGTTGAGTACTTCACAAAACTATTTCTATTGGTTTTAAAACAGGCGGTTAATAGCCTTGCCTTTCAGTGCTCACAGTCACTCTCCACAGTCATTCTCCCCATGAAGAGTTGTACAAAAAATTTTTTTTACAGATGTTTCTACTTTTTCTATGACTAGTATTTGATTTTTTTTTTATGCTGGTAAGGAAAGAGCAAAAGAAAACCTGCATCCCCAGAGTGGCAGGTTTAGAACAGTTGGGGAACAGAGAAATGCCTCACATGAACCTATCTCTTGCATGGTAGAGGTCTAACTGGCATATTCCTAAATTTTGGAGACTGAGACTTCAAATGAACCTGAATATTATTAACACATAGAAGGAATGCATTGAGGAGCATGAGAGGCTGCCCATGGATGGAGAATTTTGAGTCAGGAAGGATCTGATCCCTGAAAACTAGACACTCACTTGTGAAGGACAGAAATCTCTGATCTTCAAACTCGTAGAAGCAGCATATGGAAAGAGGAATTTAATCATCCACAGCTGTAGGCTTGTGTGGTGATGGAGATAATTCAAGTGTTTATACTGTGTTAAACCTATTTTTTAGGGTGAATTGCTTATCTTTAAGATTTTTTACATTCAGAAAATGTATAATTGTGTTAAAGAAGTCAACTTTGGCACTAATTTGTGAATAGTGCCACTTTAAGTAGCCATGAAGAAGTGTATGCCAATTCAGTACTAATTTGATAAGTAGCTTTCAAAAATTCAAATTCAGCCGAGTTTATCAACTCATCATCATAGTGTCATAGTGTAGAGAGACAGACTTTGTTATCACAAAAGGCTAAACTTCAGATGGCATCACAAACTGGACATCCTCCTGTTCCATCGAGGCCAACTGCAGACCCAAAAGGAACCTGCTCAATGGTAGGAAGAGTGAGAGATAGGAAGAGTGACACTGAAGCTGTGCCTCCCTTGCTGATGATAGAAGGTAGAAGTGGCACAGGAGATTATGGTATCAGTTCAGAGGTCCCTTTCCAAAGGCTTTAATTTTTGAAAGGAAAAACTGACTCTAGATAGTGGACATAGAGGGTAGAAGGACCACTGCCACTTTGAAGACAGGAATATTTGGGCCTTACCCTGTTGCCAAGCTAGTATCCAGCTATAGGCTCCCCGTGCTTCTGTGGCTTCACAGAGGCTATGACTGCCTTCCTATGGACTTCTCATTTGAATGGGGCTGTTCTGTTTAACCCACAAATTGTCAGAACTCTGAATTAAATCTTAACTGAAATGTGGATTTCCCACCTTCTAGTCTTAGGCAAGCTACTTAACCATTGTGTGATTCAGAAGCTCATTTGGATCTGTAAACATTTGAAATAGAGATTTCTATAATGGTGACATGGAATAAGGTGTTTAAAATTACTAAAAATACACCACACTGAAGTGAGGTTTCAGATATTAAAATGAGTTGACAGAATTTATAAAAAATCTTTTAGCATGTAAATTTTAAAAGATTAAGTTTGAATTATAAGCTTTTTATAGAAAGCTTTCTATAGTCTATGTGTAGGATATTTTTTTTTTTAAAGAGGCTTTGGAGTTTTCCCACTGTTTATCTTGTATCAAGGATTGTAAGCTGGCAGAAGGTATTGAGGTGTTGATGGTGGGGTCTGAGACAAAAGCAGCAAACACCAGAGCCTGTAGAATACATAGGAGCATGCATTCTGACAACACAAGTGGCTTCTGTTTCATGAAATCAACAGATGGTATTTCAGAGAAGGAAGTGGGATAAAAATATAAATTAAAAATTTAGAAGACACACACATCAAACTCCATGGATATAAACTATATAAATTTCTGTGTTGTAGTAATAGGAAGCAAAGATGTCATGAAAAGATTCCTATGTTTCAGAATGTTCAGATCTCTATACCTTGCCTGAAATCACATTTTTCCTGTCTTCCTCTCCATAGTGTCATTTCTATCTACTCTGTCACCTTACACTGAGAAAATAATTTAAACAAACCACTCTCCCCTGCATCAAGTAGATAACGATTCTTTGTTAGCTCCCCTCCCACACCTTCTCCATAGCCAAGGCTCTGAGTACTCAGTCAGTCTTGAGTAGGCTATTCCAAAGGAACCTTGAAATGACTGCCTTTCATGTGTCCTAATGCAGTCTTTTGGCTCATGTTTCCATGTATATGTAAGTCAGTTCTGGACAAAAGTGAGCCCCAGTGTGTCACACAAAAGCATCCTCATCATTGTCACTTTTAGAATGACACTAAAGACTGTGCTTCCAAACTCTTGAGCTCTGGTTTTCTATATCTAAGTGAGAAGTGAAAGCAGAGGAAACTATTGAAGATGCTGGAAAAAATTGTTAGTGAGAAGCATAAGCAGTAGTTAATTATCAGGATTCATTCTCTTCTTGATAGAGGAGCCAATGGTTGAAGAGTGACATGATATGCAACCACATGTGGGTTATATGAGATAGGCTTTATTCAGTCTTGAACATCTTAACTAATGGATAAAAATATGATAGAAAAAATACTTAAGAAGCATTTTATTTTTATAGTTACAGAAATTAACAAAAAAATCAAGTATACTTGCAAATGGAGTTTGTTTCATTCTCTATTATAAATTCAACCACTTGTTCACAAATACATTGTTACATTAGACAGCAATAATTCAAAATGTCTCAGGCTACAAAGGTAACAATTTGTCCTTAACTCTACCTTATTAAAATCAATTTTTATATGCAGATAGAAAGAAGGATGCCATTGATTTTGAGTCTGGAACAGTCAGTCACATGTGTCTCTTTTATAATGACATCTGGTCTTCTTGTAGGAAGAAATAAAACACACTTAGAAAAGAAGTATACTTTAATTAACTGAAAACACTTCTCAAGGCCATCTTTAAACACTTGTACTTCATTCCAAGGTAGAGGAAGGGTAATTAATAAAGGGTCTCCCTAGAAACGAAACTAGTTAAAAGTAAGTCTTTGTTAAATTTTCTATTATTTGAAGATATCCATTGTGACAAGGCTTGGTGGCCTCCATCTGCTCTCAGTCACACTATCTGCTCCCAAGACACTTCTGGGACTGTCATGCTCCATCCATCCAAGCAAGAAAGCAATCACCAATAACTCCATGGAGGAAACATATATGTGATCAGCTGATGAGGAACACACAACTAACTGAGGCAAGTAAACAGTGCACCTGCAGTGTTTACTCTTTTTATATTTCTTAATTTGCATCAAAAGTCTTGAAAAGGGTTTTGATTTTGATTGCTTTTCTTATCTCTTTAGAAGTGCAAAAATGTGGTCATAATTAACGACTATACAGGCACATGCATATATATATATATATATATATATATATATATATATATATATATGACAGATATGATAGTAAAATCCTGCTTCATAAATAAAGGACTGCTTAGCATGTAATGACTCACTTAAAAACACAGTAAATATAATGTGTCTTAAATTTCCTGAAGAACATAAAGGCAAATGGTTTAGTATATGTTGATATCCTTGTGTCTCTCTGTGTGATAGTTTGTGGGGGATATTATGTGTGTTTCATATATTTCTTAGTTTGGGTGGATGCGTATAGGAAATGACTTTTATGTGAGTGCTCAGGATCTGAATTGAGGTCCTCATACTGACACAGCAACAGTTTATTGACTGAACAATATCTTAAGGGCTCTGACATAGTTTGAAAATCAATGCTTTACTGAGAAACTACTAATGCTTCTATAGTAGAATGAAGACTCCTATCTTCTTTCTGACACCACATGACCCATATATCAATCATAAGAACAGGCATATAGATATACACATATTACATATTAGTAAAAATAACACTCTAAAAACACCTATCAAGTATATCAAGTATATATATATACATATATATAATATACATGTATATACACTAAAATACATCACATGTACACTCAACATACATCACGTATAACAAACAAATATGTAAAAACAGTTTCACCCATACAATCACACATCACACACATACATAGATGCATATATACATGTACACACATAAACATATTCATATGCATATATGTTAATAGAAACAATAGTTTTAACCAGTTTTTCTAATATATTTTTTGCATAATTGTCAATATATTAGGTGGCTATTGCTGCATGTACACATGTCATGCTGTTTTATTCCACTGGACCTATGAGTCTGCTTTTGTGCCAGAGTCATGCTGTTTTTATTATTATAATTGTAATATATCTTGAGATCTGGAATGGCAATCCCTCTAACATTGTTCATTTAGTTTAGGACTGCTTTGACTGAGCTTTTCTGCAGTTCCATAAGAATTTTAGAATTAAAAAAAATTGTGTGAATACTATGAGAATTTTGATTGAGGTTTCATTGAATCTGTAAATAGCTTTGGATAAAATGTTTATTTTTACAATATTAATCCTAACAAACCTTCCCTTTTTTTTTAACTATAGTTCTTTCAACTCCTTGGTTAGGTATACAACTAGCTGCTTTATTTTCTTGGAGGCTTTTATGAATGGAATATGTTTTTGAGCCCTTAATCAGAGTGTTTATTTTTTGGTGTATAGATAGACTACCAGTCTTTGTACTTTGATTTTATATTCTACTACATTGCTGAAATTGTTGATTATTTCTACACATTTTTCTAGTGGAATTTTGAGATTTCTTATGAATAAGCTTATAATATCTATGATAGAGATAATTTGATTTTTTTCTTTTCTCATTATAATATCCTTCTCTTATTGCTTCAGTTAATGTGGGAGCACTGTTTTTATTTTATTAAAGTGTGGGGACAGAGGTCAATTCCGTGTCACTGCTGATTTAAATGGGATTGGTTCTAGTTATATTTTCTGTTTATAATAATTCTGTCATATATAGCTTCTATTATGCTGAGCTAGTGTATTTTTTAAAACATATCACACAGGCATATTATGTATTGTCAAATATATTTTTCTGAATCTACTGAGATGATCACGTGATGTTTTGAGTTTAAACCCATTTATATGGCTTATTATATTTATAGATTCACATATGTGAAACCATCTTGAACCTTGGGGATAAAGCAAACTTGATTATGGGGATAATTTATTTTAATAATGTATGTACTAAGTTTGTAGGAGTTTTTATGATAATATTAGCACCTTGTCCATCAAGGATATCAGCCTACAGATTTTATTGTTTCATGGTGTCTTTTCCCAGTTTGGGTATTAGAGTAATCCTGACTTCATATAAGGAATTTGGAGTCCTACTTCTGCTTATTTTTCTCTTTTGAACAATTGAGGAAGTATTTGTTGTAGACCTTTGAAAGTCTTCTAGAATTGAGCTAGGACTCCATCTTTGCCTGAAATTGTTTTATTCAGAAGACTTTGGACGGTGGTTCAATGTCCTTATTTGTTATATATCTGTTTATGCTGTTAGTCTTTTCATAGTTTATCGTTAATGCTTAAGATTAAGTGATAAATGTGTCCATTTATTTAGATTATTTAACTAATTAGAGTTTAGGTACTTTTTTGGCGTCTATTGTAATGTTTTCTATTTTAATTCTAATTTTGTTAATTTGATTCTATTTGCTTTTGCTTTTGGTTAGGTAGATCAAAGATCTGTTAATATTATGTAATCTTCTTAAAGAACAAGTTTTACTGATTATCTGTATTATTTCTTTGTTTCTATTTTATTCATTTTTGTTGATATTTTATTTATTATCTACCATACGTATATATGATTTGTTTATGGTTTTTCCTAACACTTTTTGCATGAATAAATCATTTATTTGTGCTCTTTCTGGCATTTTAATGTAAATAGTTAAAGATTTCTCTCATAGGACTGCTTTCAATGTGTCCAAGAGGAGTGGTTATGCTGTGTTTAATTTTCTTTAGTTCTATGGTTTTTGTTTTTAGTTTTTTAATTCCTTTTTTGGTTTCTTCTTTGATCCACTCATTATCCAGTACTAAGCTGTTTAATTTCTGTGAATTTAAGTGTTTATTGGAGATTTGTTTGTTGTCAATTTCGAATTAATTTTGTTATGTTTAGATAAGATACAAAAAGTTATTTCAATATTTCTGAATGTGGTGAGATTTGTTTATGTCACAGCCTGTGATTTATTTTAGAGACGTTACATGTTTTGATAAATGCAATATACATTTTTGATGCTTGAGTAGAAAGTTCTATAGATATCTATCAGGCTTATTTGTTATGTTACCTAATTCTTATATTTCTCTGGTTATTTCTTTAAGATGACCTACCTTTTGACCTATCTATTATCAACAGATGGGTGTTAATGTTCATCTTTAAATTATGTAGTTCATGTTTTTATAAAATTTAATCCACTAGAGTTGGATGCACATATATTTTAGATTATGATGTCTTTTTGCTAAATTGTTTTCTTGACTAGAATCAATTGTGCTTTGCTATCTCTTCAATTAGTTTTTAAGTTTACTTTTATCAAATATTAAGATAGCAACTCCTGCTCCCTTCTTACTTCTACTTCCTTGGAATATTTTTTTTTATTATTATTATTCTTTCATCTTAAGGTGATTTCCGTCTTTAGAACTAAGAGAAGTGTCTTGAAGATAACAGAAAGATGGATTCTGCTCCTCAATTCATTGATACAGCCTTTGTCTTTGATACAGCCTTTGTCTTTTAATTGGGGGATTTAAGGCCATTATAATCTAAAGTTACTATTGAAGTTGATTTTTGATTGCAGATTATTTTATGCATTTGTATTCTTAGTTGAACTTTGCCTTTCAGTAATTGTAGCTTCATCTACTGTCTAAGATTTTTTGGCTATGGTTGTTTCTCTCTCCAGTCCAAAGAATAGCTTCCAGTGCTTTCTGATATGGCAGACATAAGTTCTTTTAGCCAGTTTGAATAATGAAATATCTTACAACTTGGAGTACATTGCTTCAGGCTCTGGTATAAGGGACACTTGCAATGTATGAAGATTATGGAGTGTACAGGCAGGGTATTCTCATGAGAATGGGTTCACCAAGCTGGGCTGGATCTACAAGCTATATCAGATATAAACACACACACACACACACACACACACACACACACACACACACAAACTGAGTAGTGAAAACAACTACTTAAATAAATTTAATTTCAAAAGAATTTGACTAATAAAATTCTTATGGTAAAGATTTATATTTTAAATATATATTGTGAGTTACATTTTAAATGTTCCTAATATATTTGTATTATGAATACTTTTTCCTATTTGTAGATACTGTTTTGGAAAATTGTGGAGCTGGGGCATAGCTTAAAACTGTAAGCCTCTGAGGCAGACTCTTGAGACTATAAAATTGCTGACCCTTTCCAGTGGCATGCTTGCTTCTTGGATGACCAGCAAGGGAATATTCTCATGAATTCTTAGAACCTAAGTCAAATATTGAAGACTAAACCCTGTTTACATAGCCTTTCAGCACCCCACAGGAATGTGATAAGTTCTTTGTTTATTTACACAGTAGTGCAATGCTGGCCAAATGTTTCTTACAGATGAAAATTTACATATAAATATTGATACAAAGTTGTAAATAAAATATTAACACATAGAATGCAATAAAACCCCATGAATAATGCACTCTAGTAGGATCGATTTTGGCAAAATAGGAGTGGTTCAAAAGTAGGGCATTAACTAAGTATATCTTACAGCATATACTGCTCAAGATAGAACACTTAAAAATCTCCCAAATGCAAATATGGTAAAATAATCTAATGGCACAACATAGGAGGAACACTTTGTTAGCACGATAATAGTGTGAACTGAAGTTCATAAGGCTTATTATGTAGTCTGAGAGGAATAACAAAGCAGGAAAAAGAAGGTAAGACCCACTGTTTTGTATCAGTGATAATGGTGTAATGGTGTGTTGGAATTAAATGATAGAATTAATTACAAAGATAAATTATGAAAATTATGGTAGTAGTTTATATATGAAAAACATCAGCAAATTCTGAGTGAGGTAACTCAGAACCAAAAGGACATCCATAGTATGTACACAATAATAAGTGCATATAGAGCCCCTCCTATCCCCAAAAAAGGAAAGAAAAAGAAAAGTACAGAATAAACAAGATTCAGTCCACAGAACTCAAAAAGGTCAACAAGATGAAGGGCCAAGTGAGGACTCCTCAATCCCACTTTGGAGGGAGAAGAAAGCAATCACAAGTGGGGAGGAAGGGAGGGACCTGGGAGGGAAAGTGGACAGGGTGTCGGGAGGGAGATGGGAACCTGATCTGGTATTGAATGAGGGAAAAGGACTGAAGCCCTGAGGGCCAGCAGAAAGAATGGAAACTGGCAACCTCGAGAGGTAGGAGGATGGGGAACCTTCCAGAATGCACCAGAGACCTGGGAGGTGAGAGACTCTCAGGACTTAAAGGGAGGGACCTTAGATGAAATGTCCCACAATAGGGAGAGGACACATATAGAGTCCCCTTCTAACAGGAAGACAGGACATAAAATGAGGGAGTGGGTTGCCATGCCACAGTCAAAACTCTGACCCATAATTGTTCCTGTGTGAAAGAACTGTAAGAATTGAAATGGAGAAAAGCCTGAGGACAAGAAAGTCCAGTGACAGGCCCAAAGTGGGATCCAGCTCAAGGGGAGGTCCCAAGGCCTGACACTATTACTGAGGCTATGGAGCACTCACAAAAAGGGACCTGTCATGACTGCCTTCCAAAAGAACCAACAAGAGTCAGATGCAGATATTTGCACTCAACCAATGGACAGAAGCTGCCGACCTCTGTGGTTGAGTTAGGGAAGGCTGGAAGAAGCTGAGGAGTAGGGCAACCCTGTAGGAGGACCAGTAGTCTCAATTAACCTGGACTCCTGATATCTCTTAGATACTGGACCATCAACCAGGCAGCATAATCCAGCTGATATGAGGTCCCCAACACACATACAGTAGAGGACTTCTGGGTCTGTGTTCAATCAGAGATGATGCACCTAACCCTCAAGAGACCGGAGGCCCCAGGGAGTTTAGAGGTCAGGTAGAGTGGGCGGGTGGGGAAATCCTCATGAAGACAGGGGTGTGGGGAGGAGTTATGGGATGTGGAACAGTCGTGGGTGGATGGGGGAATAAAATCTGGAGTGTGAAAAATTTGAAAAATAAAGAAAAACTTCAGCAAGTAATTTATCAAGAAAGGATAAATTAATAACTTTTCCAAATATAGTAAAAATTATTTAAAAAGTAAAATCCTTTCTAAGTACTAAAACTCAACTCACTTAAGCCTGTTCACAATTATGTTAAAATATAAAGAAGAATGAGAACATTGGATTAAAAATGTCAGATATGCTTTTGCCTAGACAGCAGTTTAAATGCATCTCAGTTTCAAGCAAAAAATGATTACCTACATTATTTCTGAAGAATAATCGTAGACAGGGCTGATGAAGTATCTCAGTGGATAAAAGATTTGCTATCAAGCCTGGTGAACTGAGTTCAATACCTTCCCTGGGTCCTATATAGTAAAAGGAAACAACCAAAACTCTTGAAAATTTTCAACACACCTTCACAAGTTTGTTGTGGCACAGTCAACACACACACACACACACACACACACACACACACACACACACACACACAAACGAGAGAGAGAGACAGTGTGACAGAGAAATAGAGTGGCAGAGAGACAGAGAGAATGAGACAGAGAGACAAAGTCATGACCAGAAAATTAAGAATGACAAAATACTAGAGATTGCATCTCCCCATGCCTATGTCAAAGTACATAAATGCAGTGGTTTAAATGAGAAATGAGCCCCATTGTCCTATGCATTTAAACACTTGTCCCCTAGTTGATGGCAGTTTGGAGATGTTATACATCCTTTAGGTGGTACGATAGAAGAATCTCATTGGGGTGTGGTTTGTGCATTTATAGTCCCGTTCCCTTCCTTCTTGCTCTCTGCTTCCATGTTATAGGTAGAAATATGATCAGCCAGCTTCCTGTTTCTGCCACTGTGCCTTCTGTTATTCTTGTACTAGCTTCCTGGAATCCTAAATAAAAATAAACTTTTTATTCCTTAAATTATCATAATTTTATCATAAATTTATCATAACTAAGCAATGTTACATGAAAAATGATAAACTCCAACATGTCTTTGATAACATTTACAAATGAAACCTTTTCATATTTGCTAAATCACATAACACATTTAATAGACATGCCATTCTAGGAAAATATTCCTCTGTTGCTTGATAAACCAATAAATGAATTTATGTTCATGGTAATATTATTAACCAATTAACAATGATAACTATATCCAAGTAGAAAACAGACTCCCAAATACAATGCCCAATGGCCAATTAATATTTCAAAATGCATTAAAACAAATACACAGCCAGATACTTAAGATCACGTAGCTCTAAGTGAGGTGTCTCCATTGCCTCAGAGCTTAGGGAACCCCATAGGTGAGAAGGCAGAGAGAGTGTAAGATACAGGGGGGGATGGAGGATACAAGGAGAACAAGACTACATCAACTGAGCAACTCATAGAAACCAATCTACAGTGAAGCTGAAACACAAAGCTTCTGCATATATCTCGTAGCTAATTGTACTCCCATGGGTGAGAACAAGTAGATTGTTGAGCCTTCTGTTGTGCTCTTACCCTTCTTTTGGTTACTCTTGTTCAACTTGGATGTGATAGTTTTTGTTTTATCTTATTAAATTGTATTTGGTTATGTCTGGTTATTATCTCTTTCAAGACTTCTCTAATGAGACAGAAAGGGACTGGATCTGCAGAGAACAGATGTGGGGAGGAGTTAGGGGAAGCAGGGGCTAAGGGCAGGAAATCAGGGTATATCACATGAAAAAAGAATATTTCTAATAAAAGGAGAATTTAAAAAAAAAAGAAAATGTGTTTAAATATATTATTCATCAGGTTGTATCCAGGAAGAAGAAATTGCACATTGTAAGTGCAATGTGCTAGCCATGAAGGTAAACTGTAAGCAAGCTTTGCTGTCCTGACTCAGGATAGCAAATTGAAAAATGTATCAAAAGGCTAGGACAATGTCTCAGTTGGTAAAGCACTTGCCCTGAGACCAAGAGGACTCTGACTCTGAAGTCCAGCACCTGTTATTGGTGTGTGCGAATGGCAGCCCAAGTGCAATCCTGGTGCTCAGAAGAGTAGTAGATGAGAGCCAGAGGAGCCAAAGTAATGAGTTCAATTCAAGTGATTAAAAAAAGGCTGTCTCAATAGACAAACAAGGTTGGTAAAACACACAATATCATGAGTATTTGTATGATACTCTGGTCTACACATGTGTATGTGTACATGCAGACATTTCATCACACACACACACAGAGGCATACACACACATGACTAAACAGATATTCATGCATACACACATGTGAGCACACTGAAACATTTGATGCTTCCCATACACAAAGGCACACACACACACACACACACACACACACACACACACCTACATAAATATGCATATATATATATACAGACAAAAATCTATTAGAAAGTACATTAAATTAATGTACATCAAAGGTCTGCAAGTATAAGGTTTGTTCAGAATTCCTTATATTCTCTTTTCTTAATATGTATTCTCTTATGTTAATGTTATTCTCAAATGTTAATGTTATTTCCTTTTGGTAATATTTATTCTTTTATATTAATATACTATTCTCTTATGTTAGTATATTTTAGTATATTAATCTCTTTTATTAATTTTTTTATTCATCTTATGTTAATGCATGTACAAAGCAATTTATTTGTAAGACTACTTAGAAAACTAATCTAATCACTACAGATACATTGAAGGATGTGTTTTCTACCCCTAGCGTCAATTTTAAATATTACCTTCTCTCATCTTAACATTAAATTGTTACTGATTTTCATTGAGAGTTACAATATAATCTAGATTCCTATTTTCTTAGTTTTATTTTGCTTCATCTTTTAAGTTAGTATAAATGTAAATTGTTCAATATCAATTATTCCAATAACTACTTATAGATTTTAGAATTGTTTCTACAATTCTGGAAAGTAGTTATTCATACTGGATAAAGGAAACTTTACCCAACCTACAACTCTTCCTTTTGTTTCTTTCCTACTCAATGTAGTGACAATGGGTAGATTATAACACCCAGCCAGAAACTGAAATGAGTAAACGAGGAAAAAAAAGGATAATTATATAAACAAAGGATTTTAAGATTTTCACATTTATGTTTTTCAAAAATGTCAAAGAGAATTTAAGTTTAATATTGAAGTGATTGGTTGTGTTCTGTTCAGTGCATTTTGCATAAGAAATCTCATAACATCTTCAAAAAAGAAGACTGGAATAATCATTAGCATTTTCACTTTGAGGATGTCATGAGAGAGAAATGTCTTGCCATCTCTGCATGTAGCAACCCATGACACTGGGATTTAATTCAGATATGTTCATCACCCATTCTGAGAGACTGCTGAGGGGACACAGCCTTGTTGCTTAGCAGAAGTAAATGTAACTACTGGTTTATTTTATTTTATTTTATTTTATTTTATATTTTATTTTATTTTATTTTGGTTTCCAATAATTACAAGTATGTTTCTGTGTGTGGGTGTGTCTGCATAACTTCAGGTGCCCAGGGATACTAGTAGACATCAAATCCAAATGACTTTCAGTTACAGTTATGAGCTTCCATGTGGGTGCTAGGAGTTGAACCCAGGTCTTCTGAGAGAACAGCAAGTGCTTTTAATCACTAAGCCATTCCCTCAGCCCTGATGGTTTATACTTTTTCATGTTAGGAGGTAAGAAAAAAATGAGTATTCTCCTAACTACACAAAACTCATATTACAGCTTTATAGCAATAATGAAGACATTAAAATAATCTATTCTTGATATTTTTGACCCTTCCATAATTCATACTGCTGGAAGTACTCATAGAGGTGCATAAGGAGAAAATACATGTAACTTACACTACTGTACTGGGCAGTTTTATTTAGAATTTAAATATGCAAATATACAGTAGGGTTTAAAATTTTATTATGTTATTGTTAGAAGACTTTTTATAAGGAATGGAATACATATAATGAATGGAATACATTTTAGGGAGTATCTCTGTGATGTTTTGGACACTCAACAAATTACAGTGATTTGGGATAAGACATTCTCAGAAATGTGTATTATTACAGGAAAGGCAAGGGCTTGCTACCAAAGTGAAAGGAAAGCATGAGAGAAAGTGACCCAATGCCTCTCGACAAACAAGATTTAAGCAGCTAAATGAATTTGCTATTGGCTCATTATCCTATCTTGTCAACTCATGTCTTGGACTGTCAGCTTTTCTTGTGCAAAAGTGAATAATAAGAGGACTAAAGTGACCCTTGAGCTTCTCCTAATGGATTCACCGTCTCTTCTGCAGTTATCACTCTCCAGCAATCCCAGCCTGCTTCTAGCTGCCTTTGATATGAAAATATCCTTTGGCAAAACAAAACCCTCTAGGAGCTCTTACTTAGAAATTCGTTGGACATTTATCAAATCTGAAAATCACAGAATATTTGTTCACACATATTTGTATTCAGGATTTCAATTTTTAAAAAGTCCCTTGCTATTCAGAATAAACTTATGACAAATTAAATGATTAATCCATGAATTAGATGGAAAAAATCATGCTGAGTTGGGAAAATGGAGAACACAATGACCATTTGAAATTGTGAGATCATATTGGTGTAATTTATATCATATATCATAACATATATTATATATCCTGTGTCATATATAAACTATCATAGCTAATAATAGATACCATATGAGATAACACCTTTTGGGTAGGTATGAAACCCTGAATTCAGAAGTTGTGGGTTTTGTGGAGAATATTAAGTAGTTTCTGGAATTTCCTCTTTTGATTTGTCCTACAAGATAAATTGTTCTTTGTGATGGAGCTGAAAGGAAAAGATGAAAGTAGAGGGGAGACTAAGTGGAGCTTCAGAAGTTTGTATGTATTTTTTTTAAAGGAAACTCAATACCATTTAGAGAGCACTCACTAGTAATCATGGCTATCTCACACATTAACTCAACTTTCATATCTTACACAATCATAATTTGAGCCCTTGCATTCTGATGACAATTGCAAGCACGAATAAATCCATTAATTTCCTTGAGCAATTAAATTTTACAGAGGAAAATTGAGCAAGTTGACCTAAAGTACTATGGTAAATAATATAATCAAGTCAAAATATGGTCACTGTAGCAAGAGACATAATTCAATATAAGATATATCTCTGCAGTGACTCATACTCAGGGGTACGACAGGCACCTGCTCACAGTCAAAAAATCCCAGGAATCTCTATTATTTCATATGAAATGAGGTAGAGAAGAGGGGAGAAGTAAATTGTACTAAGTCCACAACTAAGCTCCTAATACAAAGGTAGGAAATAAATATAAAAATTAATGAGGTTGCTGTCATTAATACAACATTAACCTGTTCATGTGCTAGAACAGAAAGGTCAAAGGTGAATGGGATGAAGTCTTAGTAAGTTGTCCAGCACCTCCAGGACAACAACAACAACAAGAAAAATAAAAAACATAAACAGGATAAACCAAACTACAGTGACAGAAGATTGGGAATTTTTAAAATGCAAATATATACATATACATATACATATACATATACATATACATATACATATACATATACATATACATAATACATATACATATACATATACATAATACATATACATATACATATACATATACATATACATATACATATACATATACATATACATATACATATACATATACATATACATACAAATTTGTGTATTATTATTTATATACTATTATTATTATTTAAATATATTTCAAAATACAAACATATATATTTGTTTTGCTTGGTATATGTTTGCTAGGCCCAGTCCCCTAGAGATTCACTGTAGTCTAGTTCAGATTTGCCAATCATGGTTTCTTTTCTCCTGGGTACATATTGAGGCTCAAAGTCCCCCAAGATTGAATTGTTGTGGAGCAGTCAGAGTGTGGGTGGGTAATGGAATATGGAGTGTAAAAAATAAATTAAAAATTAAAAAGATTTAAAAAAATTGCTACCTAATATTCGATGAATAAAACTCATTTGACTTTGGGGAAAAAAAATCAATCCTCTAGGACACAGTAGCTAAACATCCTTATAGGCACATCTCTCCAATTTACAAAAGAAATCAGAATACTGAATAAAAGAAAGACAGCAGGCAAAATGAATGAAGAATAAAGTAGATATCATTAGAATATTAGAGACACTTCCATATAATATAAATCACCGAGTACTAGTACCATGTTGTAAATAGAAAATATATAGTTGGTTTACAGTTATATACTAGGCATATAGTTATAATACATTAAAAGGGCTATATTTTCACATAATGAAACTCTGAAATTTTATCCCAATGCAAAGCAAAGCAAGCTACATCAAATATCACACTTAATATGCAGGACTGATACATTTTCTTATAAGTAGTTTAAAAACACAAACTTTTGTTGCTCTGAATTATGCAAATTGAAGTATTAATCATTCAAATGTATGTGGAAATGGAAACTGGGAGACGGGATGGACTCAAAGCTTAATGGCCTTGAAACATTTTTCAATTTCTACTAATGACTTATCAGACACACCCTTTTACCTTGGTAGAGAACAAACTCAGAGGCTCACTCTTGGTAGATAATCATTCAGCATTAGGCAACACCTTCAGCTTAAAGGTTAATAAAAAAATCTCCACAGGAAATATGAATATGGCCTGGGGCTTATTAATAGGTATTAATAAACCTAAAAGCTAAAATATTTGACCTAAGTTATAGTGAAGATTTTACAAATGCATGTAAATTAAACTAGATCTGTCAAGATACAAGAATGGGAGCAGAACTGTAATAGTCAACGATTATCAGAAACTAACAAAGAAGAGAATGGAGATACAAGTTATCATAAATGTTTTGGAGTAAAGACATGTTGTTGGTAACTCATCAATACTGCTCAGTAACCCAAGATTGTCCTACATTTCACCTAATGAATTGCTTTGTTCAAGAGAAAATGATACATATAAAATATTTATTCAATTTCATTATAAAGTATATTAGTTGAACATAAATTATTACCAGTATAGACAACAATGAAGTTAAATTTTGTGGTTTTTACATGAAATGAGATTCACTTAGCTAATTAAAAATGATATAGTAGGACACCTAAGTACAAGATAGAGTGCAGACACTTTTGGAAATACATCTTTTATGAGATACTTGCTTCTTGCTATTATTCATTCTAAATGTATATTTTTGTAGATGGAGGAGGTGAGCCCATATAATTTAAATGCAGCAGTCAATGAGTGCTGAACTCTAGCACTTGGGAGATGGATGGAGGAGGACAGGAGTTCAAGACCATCCTTACTGCTGTGCAGCAATTTCCACTAAATTGGGACACTAACTCAGGGAGGGAGGAGGGAAGCTCTTAAAACCCAGAAGGGAGCAAATCTCACAAGTTCAGAAAACCTGAAATTTGCAAGATTCCTTCCTCAAGAATATGCAAGCAATAAACTATTCTTGGACCCTAAGAGCTATATGAAAAAGATTTCCATCTGCAAAGCAGTGTGCAAGGCAGCAAGATGCATTGGGGGTGCAGCTCTCACTGTCTGGGTTTTGGTGGGCTTTTTAATAACACCACTGACTATGAGGCACCTTAGATTCTGTGTCTAATATGTC
The DNA here is from genome assembly GCF_000001635.26 of Mus musculus. Taxonomy (NCBI): domain Eukaryota; kingdom Metazoa; phylum Chordata; class Mammalia; order Rodentia; family Muridae; genus Mus; species Mus musculus. Next base: position 87,073,185 of record NC_000084.6, read on the forward strand.
ACCCATTCACCTCTAAGTAACCCAAATAAACACAGCAGTTTGCCAAGTAGGACTTGGTAGAATCCTTACATGGTCCTACTGTTGTTCCCATGTCTGTGGCTGACTGACATATTCTTCACATCTCCCCACTACTCTGCCTATGAAACCAAGATGTTGCTGATTCTGTTTCCCATGCATCCTCTTTTGTTCTGGTGTCCACTCAAAATCTTCTGAAGTATGAGTTGTGCTCAAGGTCAGTTCCCTTGTTTGGTCAGAGGACTAGACTCTGGCCAATTCGAGAACAAGCAAGAATCACGATGACTTGTATGAAGTATTTGGTGATTAGCTGGATAATGACTGGATAAGGCTTAAAAATTAGTGTGAAACTAAATATAAAATAAATGAAGAACATCACAACGCATAGTGGTGTTACTCATTCAAATGATGACTAGGAAGCATCCATCAGTGGTTCAAACTCATTCAAGAATTCTAGTTTGAAGGCTGCTATTACCAAAGCTACTCATCTTGTTATTCAAAGTCAAATACATATATGCATTTTGTAGACGTCTTCTAATATAAATAGGAGCTGAAAAACTGTAACAAATCTGAGTAACCAAGCCTCTTAATTTTGGGAGAGACCTTTAATTGAACAATATTTTTATTGTAGAAAGCGGACTATGAAAATGGCATATTCAATGTAGTTGGATTATGATAACTGAAACTGACAGAATAATGGTAAATGTGCTCCCATTGAAGAGTAAACACTCCATAAATTATTTGAGGGCATAACAAATTTGTTAAAAATTCCAATAATAAATTGTGCAATGAACAAAACTACTGACAATAACACAAAGAAAATGTGTCACAATAAATAATTAGACTTTCTGGGTGTTGTATGTGAACCTGTGGTTTGTGTATGTTTGTGGTGTGTGTGTGTGTGTGTATGTGTGTGTGTGTGTGTGTGTGTGGAAAATTATTAAGATTGCTCGTATACACAGTGGTGTAGTAATCCCTGTTCCTGAGACTGTGTGGAGATGAGACAAATGAGTAAAGACAAGTGCAATTTTTCTAAGCTTGCTAAAGGAAAGAACTCAGGCAAAATTATTTGCACTTTTGCAGAAACTCAAGAGATCACAGAGGAGTCAAATGAAAAAGTGGAGGGGAGACAGGGTGTGGGTGCTGGTAATTTGAGTAGGGGTGTCAGTTTTACATAGCTAGAGGTTGGAGACATTTCTTAGGAGAATGTTGTAATCATACCCAGGTTGATTATAAATGGTACGCAGTTAAGATTAAGATCTGGCTCAAAGGGTTGCACTGCTTGCTGCACAAATACAAGAACGTGAGTTCAGATCCCAGCACCCACAAAAAATCTGGGAAGTCCTGAGTGGCTCTGTAACAGCAGTGCTATGAGGGTGGGAGACAGGAGGATCACTGGGGTTGGCTGACTGCCAGCCTATCATTAGGTTCAGAGAGTCGTTGCCTCAAGTCTCAAGAGAAGAAGCAGAAGGAAATAGCTGTACATCCTTCTCTGGCCTCGACATATGTGCTCAGCAGCATGTACACACATGGACACACACATAGACACACACACACACACACACACACACACACACACAGATTCTTCTTTGAGGGTGGTTATTTACACAATTAGTCATAAAGGTATGATTATAAAGTCAACAAAAAAGAGGCAAGCATTAGGGAAGCTAGGATTGGAGAGATGGCTCAGCAATTAAGAACACTTGCTGCTCTTGCAGAAAACCAGGTCTCAGTTCCCAATAGTTACATGTTCAGTCACAACAAGTAACTCAAGTTCCAGGGGTTCTGTGGCTTCTTCAGGTCTCTGTGTGTACCAGGTGCACACATGGTTCATAGATATGCACAAAGTCAATACATACGCATGAATAACATTAATAAAGAACTTGAATTTACATATTCTTTTTTTTCCACTTTCAAAAGAGGTGCTTTTTTTTCCTTCATTTTTTAAAAATTAGGTATTTTCCTCGTTTACATTTTCAATGCTATCCCAAAAGTCCACCATACCCACCCACCCCCAGTCCCCTACCCACCCACTCCCCCTTTTTGGCCCTGGGTTTCCCCTGTACTGGGGCATATAAAGTTTGCAAGTCCAATGGGCCTCTCTTTGCAGTGATGGCCGACTAGCCCATCTTTTGATACATATGCAGCTAGAGACAAGAGCTCCGGAGTACTGGTTAGTTCATATTGTTGTTCCACCTATAGGGTTGCAGTTCCCTTTAGCTCTTTGGGTAATTTCTCTAGCTCCTCCATTGGGGGCCGTGTGACCCATCCAATAGCTGACTGTGATCATCCACTTCTGTGTTTGCTAGGCCCTGTATTCTTTATCAAACAATTTCGTGAGAATATGTAATTTTATATATTGTTAATATTAGCTCACTTAGGCAACTAAAACACCTCGCTAAATTAGGGCAATACACTTTAAAAACTGTGGGGATAAAGTAGAGATACCAACGAGAAAGTGAATGAAGGAAGAAAAGATTCATTTTGCTATTTCAGGTGTTAGTGGAACATGTTAAAAGATGATTTCTGATGGGTTATTTAGAAAGTATATTTCGCTCCAAATACATTCGAGTATGCTGCAAAATTTAGTTAAACAGGATACTTTATTGGCATCTAGTTATTGTGAACACACTGCTAGACACCCTGTGCACCATAGATCTTCCATGATAGTGGAGTGAGATGAGAGTATTCAGTGTAGTTAAATTTCATCTGTTAAGCAACCTGCACAGGCAGTGAGCTGCAGATATTTCTCTGAGCCAGTGGGGCTTTGTTCAACACTGCACTTTGTACTTTAGTTTCCCTTTTACTTAAGGTCATGGAGTTCACATTTATTGTTACTTTTATTTTTAACATTTGACTTCTACCTTTTTCCTTGCCTTTTCTCTTCTCTCTTCTGGTACAGTTGGCTAGATTTTTCTATTGAAATGTTTGAATAGAGTTGCGGAGGTACAGGAAAGAAAATGACTGAGATCTCCTCACTTGTGAGATAAATCCCAGGGTGCCTTTGCAATAAAACCAACATATTGATTGATTCCTTTACTCCTAGAAGTCAGTGACATTACTGCACCAATTAAGCATCAAAATAAAATGCTTTGATCCTGCTGGTGCACTGAGGTTGTAGGAATATAGCAATAGTGATCAGGATTGTTATTTAGCAATTTAAAATATCAGCCAGCAAGTGTCATTCCAAAGGGAAATGCTGAACAGCAAACGTATGTGGAACATGTATTGATGTGAAGGCTACTGAATTTAAAAATAATGAGACTTCCTCTTGGAGTAGTTTTGGCCAAGATAGAGCCCAAATTTGAATTCTCCACTTCACTACCTGCCCTTGTCTCTTTGTTGTCTGTGGTTAGTAGTCTGTTTTTTTTTTTTTTTTTTTTTTTAATCTGTTGTATATAGACAGACTTCTGTCTGTCCGTATTTCCTGCTCATAACAAAATGATTTTTTATTAAATACCACATAAAACACATTTGTTTCTTTTTCACAGAGATATTAAACAGAGTTTATAAGAGAAGAAATTATTTTCTTTACTCCAACTGACTCAGAATAATACTCAAAAATTTGAACAAATATTAACAGTTTATATCTCTATATTGATTCTTACATTTATGGGACATCTGTTGTACTTAATGTAGCTTCAAATATGTTGGCTACTTTCAGCAAATTAAAATCACAACTCACAAATATATATACACACATACAATATCTTGATCAGTGCCATGGAAAAGTACATGGTTTTAGGTTTAAGGTATGTATTTAGTTCAGGTTGCAGAACCTAATTATACAGGAAGTACACATTAGAGTAAGATCAGTTATATTGCTTTCTAGAAGACAGATTGCCTTAAGTCAATTGAGAACATAGTTGGATAGCAGATTGACCACGACATTTTAAATGACCCCAAAGACTGTTATTATCTTGTCACAAAGCCTGAGAAAAAGTTTGTTCCTGAAAAGATGTTATCAGGAAAAGATATGCACAGTAGAGTTAAACCATCTAAACAGTCCCATAACCCCTAAAGAAATAGCAGAAGTTTTTAAATGTCTCCCAAGTAAACAAACAAACAAACAAAAAAGCCCAGGACCAGATGAATTTAGTGTGGAATTCTATCAGAATTTCAAAGAAGACCTAATAACAATACTCTTCAAACTATTTCTCAAAATAGAAACAGAAGGGACACTACCCAATTCATTCTATGAAGCCACAGGTATATTGATGCCAAAACCTCACAAAGACCCAAAAAAGAAAGAGAACTTCAGACCAATTTCCATTATAAATATTGATGCAAAAATACTTAATAAAATTCTTGAAACTGAATCCAAGAACACATCAAAACAATCATCCATCACGATCAGGTAGGCTTCATCCCAGGAATGCAGGGATGGTTTAATATATGGAAATCCATCAATGTAATTCACTATATATACAAACTCAAAGGAAAAAAAAAAAACAAACACATGATCATTTCACTAGATACTGAGAAAGCAAGTGACACAATTCAGCATCCTTTCATAGTAAGTTTTGGAAATCGGAAATTCACAGCCCATACCGAAACAGTGAAAGCAATAGGCAGCAAACCAGTAGTCACCATCAAACTATATGGAAACAATCACACTAGATTTCCAGGGACTAGACAAGGCTGCCCACTTTCTCCCTACCTATTCAATATAGTACTTGAATCCATAGTCAGAGCAATTAAACAAAAATGAGGTCAAAAGGATGAAAATTGGAAAGAGAGAAGTCAAAATATCACTATTTGCAGATGATGTGATAGTATACTTAAGTGACTCCAAAAATTCCACCGGAGAACTCCTAAACCTGATAAACAGCTTCAGTAAAATGTCTGGATATAAAGTTAACTCAAACAAATCAGTAGCCTTCCTCTACTCAAAGGATAAACAGGCTGAGAAAGAAACTAGGAAATGACACCATTCACAATAGTCACAAATAATATTACATACCTTGGTGTGACACTAACCAAGCAAGTAAAAGATCTGTATGACAAGAACTTTAAGTCTCTGAAGAAAGAAATTGAAGAAGACCTCAGAAAATGGAAATATCTCGTGTGCTCTTGGATTGACAGGGTTAATATAATAAAAATGTCCATCTTCCTGAAATGTCCAGATTCAATGCAATCCCTATCAAAATTCCAACTCACAGAGTTAGAAAGAGCAATTCTCAAATTCATTTGGAATAACCAAAAACCCATGATAGTAAAAACTATTCTCAAAAATAAAAGAACTTCTGGTGGAATAAACATTCCTAACCTTAAGCTGTATTACAGAGCTCTAGTGATAAAAACTATATTGGTACAGCGACAGGCAGGGAGATCAATGGGATAGAATTGAAGACCCAGAAATGAACCAACACACCCTTGGTCACTTATCTTTGACAAATTAGTTAAATCCATCCCGTGGAAAAAGACAGCATTTTCAAAAAATGGTGATTGTTCAACTGGTGGTCAGCATGTAGAAGAATGTAAATGGATCCATTCTTATCTCCTTGTACTAAGTTCAAGTTCAAGTGGATCAAGGCCCTTCACATAAAATCAGATACACTGTATCTAATAGAAGAGAAAGTGGGGAAGAGCCTCAAACACATAGGCACAGGGGAAATTTTCCTGAGAACACCACCAATAGTTTATGCTCTAAGATCCACAATAGACAAATGGGACTTCATAAAATTGTAAAACTTCTGTAAGGCAAAGGACACTGTAAATAGGACAAAATGGCCACCAACAGATCATGAAAAGATCTTTACCAATCTTACATCTGATAGAGGTCTAATATCCAATATTTACAAAGAACTCAAGAAATTAGACTCCAGACAATTAAATAACCCTATTAAAAATGAGGTACTGAGATAAACAAAAAAATCTATACTGAGGAATATCGAAAGGCCATGAAGCACTCAAAGAAATGTTCAACATCCTTAGTCATCAGGGAAATGCAAATCAAAACAACCCTGAGATTCCACCTCATAACAACCAGAATAGCTAAGATAAAAAATTCAGGTGACAGCAAATGCTGGCAAGGATATGGAGAAAGAAGAACACTATTTCATTGTTGGTGGAATTGAAATCTGGTAAGAACCACTCTGGAAATCAGTCTGGTGGTTCCTCAGAAAATTGAACAGAGTATTACCTGAGGATCCAGCTTTAACAATCCTGAGCATATACCTAAAAGATGCTCCAACATATAAGAAGGACACATGTTCTACTCTGCTCATAGCAGCCTTATTTATAATAGCCAAAAGGTAGAAAGAACCCAAATGTCCTTCAACAGAGGAATGGGTATAGAAAATATGGTACATTTACACAATGGAATACCACTCAGCTATTAAAAATGGTGATTTTGAGAAATTCATAGGCAAATGAATGGAACTAGAAAATATCATTCTGAGTGAGGTAACCCATTCACAAAAGAACACACATGGTATGCACTCACTGATAAGTGGATATTAGCCAAAAGCCCAGAATAACCAAAATACAATTCACATACCACATGAAACTCAAGAAGATGGAAGACCAAAGTGTGAGTGCTTCTGTCCTTCTTAGAAAGGGGCACAAAAAACTCATGGGACGAAATATGAAGACAATGTGTGGAGTAGAGACTAAAGGAAAGGCCATCCAGAGACTGCCCCACATGGGGATCCACCCCATATACAGTCACCAAACACAGAAACAATTGTGGATGTCAAGAAGTGCATGCTAGGCCAGGCAGTGGTGGAGAATGCAATCCCAACACTTGGGAGGCAGAGGCAGGCAGCTTTCTGAGTTCGAGGCCAGCCTGGTCTACAAAGTGAGTTCCAGAACAGCCAGGGCTACACAGAGAAACCCTGTCTCGAAAAAAAAAACCAAACCAAAACAACAACAACAATAAAAAAAAACACAACAACAACAACAACAAAATCCCTAAACAAACAAAAAGTGCATGCTGACAGGAGTCTGATATAGCTGTCTCCTGAGAGGCTCTGCCAGAGCCTGACAAACACAGAGGTGGATGCTTGTAGCCAACCATTGGACAGAGCTCAGGGTTCCCAATGGAAAAGTTCAAGAAAGGACTGAAGGAACTGAAGGGGTTTGCAACCCCATAGGAAGAACAACAATATCAACCAACCAGACTCCCTACACATGAAGGGATTCATGGCTCTAGCTTCATATCGACTTCTCTGGAAAGGGGGAAAGGGGGCCCTTGGTGCTGTGAAGGTTTGATACCTGAGTATAAGGGAATGCCAGGGCAGGGACGGAGGAGGGTTGGTGGGTAGGGGGAGTACCCTCATCGAAACAGGGAAAGGAAGATGGGATAAGTAGTTTCCGTGGGGGAAACTGGGAAAAGGGATAACATTTGAAATGTCAATAAAGAAAATATCCAATTAAAAAAAAAGAAAAACTTAAGTATCAAACTAGTACTTTTCAGTCACACTATCTTGACTCTGAGATGAGCATTCTTCTTCACAACAATTTTTAGCACCTGAGTGTCAAGTGGTTAAATAACCTGCACGAAATATACTGCGCTTCTGATTGTAGCATTTGGAAGACCTGAAAGGAAAGGAAGTTGTGTTGCATTTTGAAGACTTTGTGGGCAACAGAACGAAGACTAAAGAAGATAAAATGTCACACGAAGTCCTCACAGTAGTCTTGTACATATCCTCTATCATATCCTCCATAATCTGCCAGATAGTCCTCTTGGTGCCCTTCTATCCCCCCGGCCTTTTTCTTTCTTAGATACTTATCTTTAATTGTTTTGTTGCTACAGTCCAGTCGTTATCCTCTTCCCAGTCCCCAGTCTGCCCTCTGACTTTTCCTCATTCCATTCCTCCACAAACATCCAACCCCTGCTGTCTCCAAGAGGCTGTCCCCACTCCTCCACCCTACCCTGTTAGGCCTCCCCACTCCCTGGGGCCTCAAGTCTCTAGAGTGTCAGGCACATCTGTCTTCTCTCACTAAGACCAGACACAGCACATATATATGCGTTGTAGGGCCTCAGACCTGCTAGTGTATGCTGCCTGGTTGGTGGCTCAGTGTCTGAGAGATCTCAGAGGTTCGGGTTAGTTGAGACTGCTGGACTACCTATAGGGTTGCCATCCTCCTCAGCTTCTTCCAGCCTTTTCCTAACTCAACCACAGGTGTCCTGGACTTCAGTCCATTAGTTGGGTGTAAGCATCTGCATTTGTCAGTCAGTCGCTTGTTGGGCCTCTTGGAGGGCAGCCATGCTAGGCTTCTGTCTGTAAGCACATCATAACATCAGTAATAATGTCAAGCCTTGGAGCCTCCCCTTGAGCAGGATCACAATTTGGGCCGGTCACTGGACCTCCTTTCCCTCAGGCTCTTCTCTATTTTTGTCCCTGCAGTTCTTTTAGACAGAAGCAATTCTGAGTCAGAGTTTTTGACTGTAGGATGGCAACCCCATCCCTCCACTTGATGCCTGTCTTTCTACTGGAGATAGACTCTACAAATTCCTTCTCCCCACTGTTGGGCATTTCATCTAAGGTTCTGAGATTCTCTCACTTCCCAGGTCTCAAGCCTTTTTTAATATGAGTAAGTTGGATTTCTTCATTTGTTGATAGATGTTAAGTTTTTTTTTATATGCTAGGCCCTTTATCCTATTAGAGGGTCATTGTGAGCATGAGAGTGTATCTCCCTCTTTGTGATCTCCATTTTAGTTCTTTTACTTATAAATATTGCCTGCGCTTTTGTTCCACCGGCAAGAAAGACGCAACAAACCGGAATCTTCTGCGGCAAAAGCTTTATTGCTTACATGTTCAGGAGCAAGAGCGAGAATGGCAAAACCCCGTCGCTTTTAAGGAGAATTATCCTCCGCGTAGGACGTGTCGCTCCCTGATTGGCTGCAGCCCATTGGCTGAGTTGTCATCACAGGGAAGGCAGAGCACATGGAGTGAAGAACTACCCTTGGCACATGCGCAGATTATTTGTTTACCATTTAGAACACAGGATGTCAGCGCCATCTTGTAATGGCGAATGTGAGGGCGGCTCCCCACATCTCCCCCTTTTCTTTTATTTAGGAGCAATAGGTCACCCATTTTAATGAGAGTGGAGATAGAGGTCAAATCCCCAGTGTGCAGGTAAAGGAGCCGTACACAAAACCTCCTCCCAGGCTCATCACCCAGAGGGGTCCTGGTCTGGTCCCGTGTTGTTTTTCCTGGGGGAAGGACACTTGAACACTCAACCTTCTTGAAAGATGACATGTCTCCCTAGAATAAGCTCATACATGCCGCAGAGCCCTTCTACTGCAGTGCTTAGCCGTGCAACTCTCTCGGGCTGCTGAAGCACACTCACTCTATCCCGTGCAATGAGACTAGCCTCGTGGGGTGCAAGAGCTGAATGGCCAGCGACCTATTGCTTAAGCATAGATAACCATATATCAGGGGAAGCACCATGTTCTAGTGCTGCAAGCGCCTGGGCAATAACCACCATGTCTCTCCTAGTTTGGGCCTTAAGCTTACAGACCAACCAGAGAAGCAACACTAATCCATAGCAAAGTATATCTCCAAATAATCCCACCCCCACCCATTCTTTAAAGAAGGAAAATGCTGAGGAGATCCAATTGGGTAATCCTTTGGTCAGGGACAGGTCCAAGTGCATGGAGTTGACGTGAAGTCTCAATTCCCGAAGGGTCTGTTCAAATTCAGCCTTCCAATTCTGTAACATATACTGAGAAAGACGTTTTGACAAATTAGCTGCCCTAGTAAATTTCTCATACTGAATGGAAGTAACACAATCCTGGAAACTTTTGTTCACATCCCAGCTGAGCTATTTGCCATAATACATCTAGTTGTTCCTGGACAAGATCTATGTGTTGATTAACCAGCATGAGACCTCCCTGTATCTTGACATTAGCTGAGGCCTGTTTATCCGTGGCTGTGGTCACCGAGGCTGACAATGTGTTAATGGTGTCAGTCGTCTGGACCTGTCCAGACAGAGCCAAGGCTGTCTGAACAAGGCCAAACCCAGTTCTTTGTTAGTGGTAAAAAAGACGGGGGAATACTTGAGCATTATACATCACCGGCATTGAGAGTGAAAATGTCGACATTATCCCCCAACGCTGCTCTCTCTTTGTTATTGTCGCCCTGGACATCACCAAGACGAGGGACATCAGTATTCCCTTGGTCAGTCTGGATTTTTCGGGTGAGTCTTTCTGGTATCTAAAATGGGTTGTTTTCATTCTGTGGAAAAACACAAATAGCTCCCCTGGATCTTATCAAAATAGGATCCGGTCCTTTCCATTTGTTACATAAAACATCTTTCCATTTAACCATCTCATTGGGCCTATCTAGCTCTGAAAAATGACATTCAGCCGCAGTATGGCCATGAGCATAAAGATTTAAAAAATTGAGTGTAAAGAGTGCCATAGACACAGACACTCTTGGTACTCGAGGTAGAGCCTCGACTCCCCCTTTCTGTTTTATTAGATAGGATTTGAGGGTGCGATGCGCATGCTCAACAATACCCTGTCCTTGAGGGTTGTATGGAAGTCCAGTCAGGTGGGTCACATCCATCTGACGGCAGAACTGCTGGAATTTTTGAGATGTATAAGCTGGTCCATTATCAGTCTTAAGGAGTTTGGGTTTCCCCCAAGCACTCCATGCCTCAAGGCAATGTTGAATCACATGTGAGGCTTTTTCTCCGGTTAAAGGAGAGGCAAACATGATGCCAGAGCAGGTGTCAATAGAGACATGTAAATATTGATTTCTCCCAAAGGAGGAAATATGCGTGACATCCATTTGCCAGACCTGTAATGGCCTGACGCCACAGGGGTTTACCCCTACATGAGGAATAGATAAAATTTGACAACAATCTAAAGGCATTATTAAGTAATCAGAATCATTTCCAGTAGAACCAATCCCTCTGGCAGCTCGAGGAATACCAGAGGAAGGAAAACAGCCATGTAGGCTTGGCAAAATTATTTTTGAGCTATTCTGGCCCCTTGTGATATAGAAAAGACAACTTGAGGACAAGAACAGAGAACCTGAAGTTCCCCTTTATAATCCTGATCTAAAACTCCAAGGTGGACAATAAGACCTTGTAGGCTGCAAGAGCCTGCCTCTGTCTCCCAAGTGCTGGGATTAAGGGCATGCGCTGCGCTCCTTTAAAGACCAGAAATGCCTGTTGCATTTTCCTTTGTTCCTCTCTGGGAATGAACGAGTCTGAGCATTGCCTCTCTGTCCATTGCCTCTCTGTGCAGGGCTGACGCATTATGCAGGGCAGGGGCTCTGCATAGGGCAGAGGTGCACTATGACCTTGAAGCCGACTGCCCGGAGGCCGAGCAGCACGCTGGCCTTCGACAGCCACTTTTGGCTTTTTCCTTGACTGATTAGCTAGCATTTTATCTGGCTGGTACTTTTCTCTCTCATTTTTCTCCTCTTTCCTTCCAATCTCTCCCCAGGTATTTTTACCTGACCTTAACTTTTCCTTGGGTTCAAGACCCGTGGAAAGGCCTGTATACTTAATTGGTGCACCATGTTTCCTCTTTGCTCCTACTCTCTCTCCCCGCTTTACTTCTGATAGACTGTCTTGAATTTCGTCCAGAATTCTCCACCCTGCCTTAACCACTTGATAACATGTGAAAAGGAACAAAAAGGCTCCTAACACTGGAGAAAGTTCAAGGCCAGACATACCTTGTAAAGCTGTTCCCTGCTTTACTTCTGATAGACTGTCTTGAATTTTGTTAGAAAGTTCAAGGCCAGACATACCTTGTAAAGCTGTTCCCCTCTTTACTTCTGATAGACTGTCTTGAATTTCGTTAGAAAGTTCAAGGCCAGAAATACCTTGTAAAGCTGTAACATGACCGTGACCCGCAGTTCTGGTTCTGGAATGAGGGATCTTCCTTGTGCTGGTGTGATGGTAGTTCCTGGGTTTCTCGGCGCCACTTATTTTGAGCTTTTGTGTCCGTCGGCAAGAACAGGCTCAGGACAACCGGAATCTTCTGCGGCAAAAGCTTTATTGCTTACATCTTCAGGAGCAAGAGCGAGAATGGCAAAACCCTGTCTCTTATAAGGAGAATTATCCTCCGCCTAGGACGTGTCGCTCCCTGATTGGCTGCAGCCCATTGGACGAGTTGTCATCACGGGGAAGACAGAGCACATGGAGTGAAGAACTACCCTTGGCACATGCGCAGATTATTTGTTTACCATTTAGAACACAGGATGTCAGCACCATCTTGTAATGGCGAATGTGAGGGCGGCTCCCCACATATAAACACAGAAGTAGGATTCCATATTTTAACAATAGTTCTTTTTTTAGAGTTTTAAACATCACGTAGCACATTACCTATCTGACTAGTTTAAAACAATCAATGTACAGCAATTTTAATTTTTATATACTTCTTATTTCTTAATTATTTAATATGTTTCTTCCTTATGTTGTCATATGATCTGTATTTGTTTTTAGTTTGCCTTTTCCAAATGATTAGTGAATTAAAGCTCTGTTTTTATGCTGGTGATTTTACCTATATAAAGAACACTGATAAGGCAGAAGAAATGGGAAATTGAAAAGTATTTTAATAGAAATATCAAATGATTTGTACAGACTAATTACTTTGAGGTTAGAATATTTATTAATATAAAGCAAATATTTAGTTACCTTAATTACAACAATGTGAAGTCTGTGCTAAAGAAAGACATTCATAAGAAATTAAGGAAGCAGAACAAAGCATGTAAAATTTATAAATTTTATATATTAACATACAAAATTATAACATTTATGTTTTAGTCTTATTTATTGAATATGAATCAAAGAAAATGATTAAAATTTCAATGACTATCCCCAATACTTTTATAGCCTCTACATTCTTTTCCAGACACTTTGCTCCTTCTTAGAATTAAGAACAAAACACCCATGGAAGGAGGTATAGAGACACAGTTTGGACCTGAGATGAAAGGATGGACCATCTAGAGACTGCCATATCTGGGATCCATCCCATAATCAGCTTCCAAACGCTGACACCATTGCATACACTGAATTTTGATTTTAGGATTTTGCTGAAAGGACCCAAATATAGCTGTCTCTTGTGAGACTAGGCTGGGGCCTAGAAAACACACAAGTGGATGCTCACAGTCAGCTATTGGATGGATCACAGGGCCCCCAATGGAGGAGCTAGAGAAAGCACCCAAGGAGTTAAAGGGATCTGCAACCCTACAGGTGGAACAAAATTATGAACTAACCAGTACCCTGGAGCTCTTGACTCTAGCTGCATATGTATCAAAAGATAGCCTAGTCGGCCATCACTGGACTTGCAAACTTTATATGCCCCAGTACAGGGGAACGCCAGGGCCAAAAGGTGGGAGTGGGTGGGTAGGGAAGTGGGGCGGGGGAGGGTATGGGGGACTTTTGGGATAGCATTGGAAATGTAAATGAGGAAAATACCTAATAAAAATATTTTTTAAAAAGTAAGAAAATATTCAATTCTATTGTGTTTACTTCTCTTTTGAAAATTATATATTTGTTTGTGTTTTGTTATTATTAGTGGTAGAGAGAAAGATATGACTTTTTGGTTAAGATCATTCACTGCTCTTCCCAAGACCTGGGTTTGTTTCCCAGCATTCAGATTCAGTGGTTCATAACCACCTGTAACTCCAGTTCCATGGTAGTTGAGACTTCTTATGACCTCCACTGGTAAATATACACATAAGGTGCACATAGATACACCCAGGCATACATACATATATTTAGTAGCACACACACACACACACACACACACACACACACATATAATATATATAATATATATCATATATATCTTATATATCATATATATCATATATATCATATATATTATAAATATCATATATCATAAATATCATGTACATCATATATATATATAATATATCAATCATATATCATATACCATCAATCATATATCATCAATCATATATCATATATCAATCATATATCATACATCATACATCATACATCATACATCATATATCACATATCAATCATATATCATATCATAATCATATATCATAATCATATATCACATATCAGTCATATATCAATCAATATATTAACATTAATATATTAATATATCAATATTAATATGTTAATAATATATGATATTTATATAGTATAGTTCATATTATATACAATATTAAATATTATATAATATTTGAAAATAATACTGTGATCTCATAAATTTATCATGAATTAGATGATTGCAAAATTTAAATAAAAAGATTTATCATAATACTAGACATTTTCAAAATACTATGATATTTGGATAAGTCTCATAGCCTGAAGACTTTAGATATAACTTATCAGATGTACTTTCACATAATTTGAATTCTGTAGCTTTTGAGTAGATGGATCATATTTGTATCTATGGACACAAAATGTCTCTAAATAAAATTTTAAAGCTTCCAAGTTCTATTATAAATTATGTGAATCATTTTAAAATGTAAGTAACTTAGTTAATGAAACTTGAAAAAAATTAAAATTAAGTGCTGATATTCTTGGGGTAATTATTAAACTACTATCACTTATAAAATATTCATCCAACAAAGAGAGGATTAGGACATATCTGCAGTATAATTCTTGATGAGAAAGAAGGAAATAAAACCAACCTGATTGATAATTAATTTTATGATAAAGAAACCAAAGCAGATGATGCAGCTAGAAAGTGTCTCTTTTGCAGATAAAGTCTAAAAACAGAGATAAGTACGTGGAAAAGCAAGAAACTATCAGAGTAAGTAAGTCACAGTCTGGTGAAGAACTCAGACCCACTGTGGACTGCTAGGTTGAGTTCCTTTTAGAAATCTTGGAAGAACTATGAATAATTCTAAAATTTCTCCACTTGAGGAAAGAGTGGCCTAGACATTCATCAGTTCTATGCCCCTTTAGTTGGAGATACCTCTCAGACACATTAACCATCCTGAGATCTCATGGTATAAACATACACCAGAGACATTCTATACCTTCACCAAAATGAGAGCAGATGAAAATCACAGAAGATGCCTGAGAAGAGAATTCAAAATTGAAAAACACAAAGAAAAACATGGAGCAATACTCAAAAGGCATGTATTCTCGTATCCACTGGAAAATATGGACCACATGGGAATCTATAACTTCCTCTACCTCTTCCTCTCTACACTGAATACAATGAAGAACCATCATTTCCATCTACAGCAACTGTGGGGACACATTTGGATAATCCAGACATTTATATAAGACAGTTGCTGTGGTTTATCTAACCGTTGATGATCAAAGGCTTTATCAGCAATACGTGCTCTAATCCCAAGCCCCAGGCTCAGCCGTATTCTGTTTATTCAGTGTTTCATAATGAATTCCCACCCCATTGATTTTGGTCATCTGACAACATGAGGTCTTAATATATCTACACAAGAGTTTTAACTTCAGTATTAGAAATACTTGGCTTTTAATAGGAATTTTTATGCAATATATTCTGCTTTTGTTTTTTACTCCTCAACTCCTCCAAGTTTCACCACACCTTTCTTCCTATTCAGATCATAACTTTCTGTCTTCTCTTAGAAAACAAGCAGGCATCTAAAAAATAATATTAAAATAAAATAAAATCAGATAAATCAAACACAATAAAACTGAACTGGCCAAAACTAACAAATTTATATATTTCAATTATAATTACATGTACATGAGTATAATTATTTACTGATAGTCTTGCTTAACTTTTACCTACATGTGATGATATACTCTATTAGTCTTGAGAACATTGATGGCAAATTTAAAATTTAATATTTAATACTTATGAACCATAAAACCTTAAAACAGAGCCAGGCAGTGGTGGTGCATGCCTTTAATCCCAGCACTTGGGAGGCCAAGGCAGGCAGATTTCTGGGTTCGAAGCCAGCCTGATCTACAGAGTGAGTTCCAGGACAGAGCCAGGGCTACACAGAGAAACCCTGTCTTGAAAAGCAAGCAAGCAAGCAAGCAAAAAAACAAACAAACAGTAAACCTTAAAACATTCCTCATTTTTGTGTTAATCCCCTACACTGACAGATAGATAGATGATAGATGATAGATAGATAGATAGATAGATAGATAGATAGATAGATAAATGTATTCTTCATTGCAATACCCTTTTTTACAAATTATATCATTCCTATTATTTTTAATATTTTATGAAATTAAAATTATAAACTAAATGTGTTATATTTTCATTGGTTATTTTTCTGTTTAGAGATTAGAAAGAAATGTTATTTATTATTGATCCTTAAATGGCACTAGTATATTGCAATGTGCTTTAAGTTTCCTGTTTTTTTTTTACTTCAATAAAACTGTATTTTAATTTAATTTTTTAAGAAATTGTAAATCTTAAAGTAGTTATTCCTTTGAAAGATTTGAGAATTAGGTAAAGATCTCTTTTCTCAAATAGAACTAATAATGGAGAAAGCAAGTTTTAAACACTGAAATTAAAAAATGAAATAAATATAAACATTTTAGAACTAAAGTGAGAAAAAAGTTTGCCTCTTAAGTATGGTGACGTGTGACAAAAGAAATTTGATGTCAATGAATGTAGAGTACTAAAAATCAGACTCATGTACTATGTAACAGAAAAAACTCTGAAACAAATTAAGTTCTGTAGGCCTCACAGAGGATGTTCTAGTGCTTTAAAACTTTTAGGAATCTTTTTGGTTGAAAACAAACTGTTTGCTAGTCCTTGAATTGATAATAATTCAAACTGCATATTTTCAAATACAGCAGTCATATATCAATACATATTTTATTGAGTAACATTTTCAAAGTAGAAAAATTATTCTCTTCATCTAAGTGATACATGACCTAGAAAACCATGACTTTACTTAGTATTGTTTTTTAAAGATTTACTTATTCACATATTTTATGTATTCCAGTCTTTATGTACACCAGAAGAGGGCATCGGATCCCATTAAAGATGGTCTTGAGTCATCATGTTGTTGCTAAAAATTGACCTCAGGACTTCTGGAAGAGGAAGAATGGTCAAGCACTCTTAAACCCTGAGCCAAGTTTCCAGCCCAATGATTTCTTATCTCTCTATTATGTAAAGTGTAATTGTAGATAATGAAGAGAAAAGTTAGCAGTAATAAGAACTTTCCGATGCCCATCACAGGAAAACTATTTCTTTCTGGTCAAAGAATGGATTCTAACACTGGTCTTGGTTAAGGATAAGCATTCTGATCAGCACCAAAGATTAGAACACTTCATACTGTTGTCTCTTTGCTTAAGAGTTAATCCGTTTTGAAAAACAAAACAAAACAAAACAAAACAAAACAAAACAAAACAAAACAAAGAAGATAAATTTAAAAAAGTTAACCCAAATGAACATACCAACCATGGAGCCAGGAGATATGCATGCAGAAAAACTATTCACCTAAACCCAGGTAAGATGATTAGAGGAATATTTATCTCCTTGTATTTACTCTCTCCAGCAACCCCATACCCCAGAAGTTGCGAATAAATTTTCCAGCATTTTGGCTGAGTGTAAATTTTATATTTTTTTGTGTGAGTACCACTAACAGCCTGGGCATGCCTTCTTTTTTTGTTTGTTTGTTTTTGTTTTATTGTTGGTTTTTGTTGTTGTTGTTGTTGTTTTTTCGAGACAGGGTTTCTCTGTATAGCTCTGGCTGTCCTGGAACTCACATTGTAGATCAGGCTGGCCTCAAACTCAGAAATCTGCCTGCCTCTGCCTCCTGAGTCCTGGAATTAAAGGTGTGTGCCACCACACCTGGCCTGGCTATGCCTTCTTGCACATGTTGATCTTTCTCCTTTTCTCTGAAGACCCGGTCAACTTTCTGTTATGTGGCTGCTTGTGGACTAGTTGCTGATCCTTTTACCAAACCTGTCATCTGTCTTTTCTTTTTAAAATGTATTTATTTACATTTCAAATGTTGGCCCTGCTTCCTGGACCCCCAACAACAGTTCTTAATCCCAGCCCCCTTG
The DNA here is from genome assembly GCF_000001635.26 of Mus musculus. Lineage (NCBI taxonomy): Eukaryota > Metazoa > Chordata > Mammalia > Rodentia > Muridae > Mus > Mus musculus. Next base: position 87,091,113 of record NC_000084.6, read on the forward strand.
ACTTTGCCTCTTAGAGAATGCTCCTTCATCTGACCCAGTCATCCACCAACCCAGCCCTACCTCTACCCCTTCCCTGCAATCCTCTTCTCTGGGGCATCAAGTCTATACATCCTCTTCTACTGAGGCCAGACAAGGCAGTCCTCTGCTACATATGTGCCATGGATACTCTGTGGTTGGTGGCTTAGTCTCTGTAAACTCTTAGGGGTCTGAGTTAGTTGTTACTGTTGGTCTTCCTATGGGGGTTGCCATCTCCTTTAGCTCCTTCAGTCCCTCCTCTAATCCTTCTATAGGGGTTCACGAACACAGTCCAATGGTTAGCTATCAATATCTATCTGCATATGTCTCATTTGCTGATAGAGTCTCTCAGAGGACAGCCAAGCTAGGCTTCTGTCTTCTGCCATCCTCATGATTGAATTTATCTTGATTTTCCAGCCTTTATGTCCTCTGATTGAAGAAGATGAGTCTTTACAATGTAATAAGGGTCTTCCATCAAGCTGGAAATGTGTTATATATGAGCAGGAAGGCATAGGTCTAGCTCATATATGTGTTTGGTTGGTGGTTCAGATCTGGGAACCTCAAGGGTCTAGATTAGTGGACTCTGTTAGATTTCCTTTGGGGTTCCTATCCTCTTTGGTCTGAATTACTTTCTCCTGTTATTCTATAAAAATCCCCAAGCTCAATCCACTGTTTGGCTGTGGGTATCTGTATCTGTCTGAGTCAGCTGCTGGGTGCATAGGGAAGGAATGTAAATCTGCAGCTGACAAGGATGAGGAGGTGGGCAGAGCATTTCCAGGATGAGACAGAGACCTAGGAAAAGGGAGGAGCCCAAGAGTCAATGGGGGTGAATAAGCTGTGACTCACTACACTGGGGATATAGAACCTGAAGTGGCTACCTCCTGTAGCCAGTCAGTAACCCAAGTGGAGTGATAGAGACACAAACCCAACCACAAAACTTTCCACCCAAAATTTATCCTGTCTACAAGTAATGCAGGCCTGGGGGAGGGAGCAGAGACTGAGAGAATGGCCAACTGGAGACCCATGCCATGAAAATACACCAATCCATAACACTGTTCTGATAAACTGTTATGCTTGTAGAGAGGAGTAGGCTGTCAACTTTCTTGATCTTTAGTTTCAGCATCATAGCTTTCTCTCTTCTAGGTCTCTAATTGTCTTCTAGCAGCTGCTGAGATGTATAGTTTCCCTGATCTGCTGATTTTCTCACAAACATATCTACTAGTAAGAAACCAGGCACATTCTTTGTGACTGTAGGCATGCTGCTAAGGACAGATAGGTGTATTTGTCAGGTCAGCAGTATCCTCTTTCACTTCACATCACTTTCCTGGTCATGCATTTTAGATCAGACTATGACATTGACTCTTCTCCACTGAATCATATATAAGAATGTTAAGTGCTGTTGAGGGGTAAAGTTCTTTTTATTTTAGGTGCCTACATTAATCACCAGTAATTGAACCTGGGAGAGATCCCTTCTCCTTCCTCCTCCTCCTTCTCCTCCCTTTTCTCCTTCTCCCTTAACTTTTCTAGCTTTTAGGTATAGAACATGATGGTAAATCTTATTCATAGACTATGCTTAATGATACACGAGTGCATTTCCTATTTGGATCCTGTATTGGTTAGTTCATTTTTTCAGTTCAACTGAAATAGATATATTAAAGGAAAAAGCTCTCATATTGAAACCTGACAATATTATACCTTGTTTTGTCCTGATAGGTTTGAAGAAGCCTGCTTTTTGTTTGTTTGTTTGCTGTTTGTTTTTTTTTTTAAAATTTAATTTTATTTTATTCTGCAGAGGTAACAGAGAAGTCTACAGGAGAGGAGTCTTGGGCGGGGGAGGTGAGAGGAGGAGAAAACAGAAGTTGTAATTAGAATTAAAATAATAAAACACAACAATAATAAAAAGAAACACTAAAAGCATTAGAGAGGCATACTTTTGTGTGTGTGACTATAGCTTTAATTCAGAAAGAATTAACTGAGGAGCTATTACCTTCCTTGAATGTGGGTTAAGGATCCAGGTCTGAAGAAAGGAGAAGGAAAAAATATAATAACACCAAAAATAAGCAAACAAACAAGGAACTGATAAGCTCCTAGTTTCTTTCTTTCTCTCTGCATTCTACCTATATTTGAAGAACTCCTGCAACCAAAGCCAGAGCAACTCCTTTCAGGTCACTCCTCACTGTGCTAAACTTGACCCAAATCAATGCCTCACTTTCAGTGACATCTAGTATGGTATTTGCTGGTAAAAATAAAAACCTTAGACATCAATCCTAAATTTAATCTCAAACTTTTATGACTATGTATTTATAAAAATATTTGAAGTAAATATAATTCTGGAAAATCACATTCTAAACAAGTATAATCATTAGCTGTATATCCTCATATATATTGCTCCCTAATGTACCATGAGATGAACACCATAAAATAGAGTTGAAAATTCTCCAAGCTTCCTGAGGACTCAGCAATTCAAGAGTAGATGGAAAAAACATGGGGGGGGGAATATTTATTTTATGTATAATTATTTTATTTTATTTTAATTGTTTTTGCTTGTTTATAAGTATCACGTGTGTCTCACGCTGATATAAAACTTGCTATGTATCTAAAGTGGGAACAGAAGTCTTATATTTACCCCTTTGGTATTCAAAGTGCAGGGATTACATATCTGTGTTCTCACCTCCAACTTTGTAGACAAATTTAAAATAGAGTTTTTATATGACTTTTAAAATAAATTAAGATGGAGGAATGCATTCCCTGTTCCAGTTTTTGTCTAGGACTGTGCCTTCTTAGGCCTGCTGTAGGACAGTGAGCAGAAAGGAAAGCACATTAAGATATCAGACCAATGCCTATGTTAACAGTTGCATGCTCTCAGATCAACTGTACTTTACTAGCAATAAAAATATAAAAGTATTATAATTTAATATTTTGATACAACATATGTTAATATGTATGTTCTAAAAATTCACTGACTGTCCACTGAAACTTAAAGATTATCTACCATTCTCTCTTCTGAAATCTAAAATGTAAGAGTGGCCCATTTTTAGCACTTACACACTTTTATAATATCTGGTTTGGAATTTGAAGAACTACTAATACGTTTTCATGTGTCATATCTGTTTCTATATGTCAGTATATAGAATGTATGGCCACTGGAAATTAAAAGTAAAACCAAACAGTAGGAAATGCAAATACATACCTTCATTACTACTAATAAATTAAATTAAATTCATAATTGTACAATACAGTTATAAATGTAGTTATAGCAATCTTTGAACTTTTATTTCAAAATTGAACTTAATGATTATATATTTATGAGGTAGGTTATACTAGACTTCCTTTGTATGAGTAGTTTTAAATGTTGGTGGCGATATCTATTAAATTAAATTTGCCTTGAAACCAATACCACCTTAAATTCTGAAAGATTAGCTGAAAGAATATTTTCCTTTTAAAAGAATTTACATAGTTGAATATGATGTCCATTTATACAGTAGAATAATGTTCTTCCCAGCAGAGTTGAACAGAGGAGGGCTAATCTTTATTCATAAGGCCAATAAATTCATTCAAAGCACATCTGCTAAAGGGCACAGTGAGTATGAGCCAGATGAATGGTGACTTTGTTTAGTTTCCCAGTGACAGCTATTGTAAAAGTTTAGGTTATTTATTTTCAGCCAACTGATAAAACCTATCATATGGTAGATAAAATTCTATCATAAAATGCTTCCAGAGTCCATTTTGTAATTAAATAGACCAAATCTACATAAGCAAGTATCTATATAAGTATGTATATTTACATACATATATATACACGTATATACATGATTCCCTATGCACATGTAATTTCAGTTTTGCAAGGAAAACAGTTTGGGTTTATTTAACTCCATGTAAATATAATCATTACTTTTGGGAAAATAAAATAGATATTCATAGTTTATATTGCTTCATTTTATTAGTGATGATTCCAGTAATTTTATTACTTTTGTTTTATGATAGTTATTCTGAAATGCAGTATTGTGTCTATTCAGCAAGAAGACTCATTTGCCTTTTATGTCTTGCAAGTCAGTGGAGACTTGAAAAAGTACATAACATAAAAATAAAAGAAACTTATGTGAATTATAGGAAAACAGTGTTATGTTTGAGGAAGGGTTGATCTGTCATATTTAGAGTTATGCGTGTATAATCATTCATGTTTTGTTTTGAGTAAACTATTATTATTATTTTTGTCATAGAGAAGAAGCATTATATATCAAATGTATAAACACTACCTACACTTTTTTGAAATATTTTATTATATTATTCAGCCATACTAACTGATAACTTACTAGCTTTTAGTATTTCCAAATAAATTTTAGAATCAATATAGAATCAATATAAAAATTTAACATAAGGTGAGGTTCATTTATTTATTTATTTATTGGATTGTGGTATCCAACTCACAATTTAAGCCAGACTTAAAACATTATGGTGTACAATCTAGATGTAAATGCAACTACTTAATTATCAATTGTCTAAATTATTATGATTATTATTATTGTATTGTGTATTGTTATCCATGTATAAGGAGGTATTACACCATGTCTATGAATGTCAGAGGACAAATGTTGGTCTGATTTACAGCAGTAGACATGAAATTACCCCAGTGGACCTTAAATCCAATCACAAAAGAAATTGGTAATCTGCATCCTAAGTAATATCTTTAACAATATAAAATTAAGTTCTGTTATATAACAGCTAAAATGTTTTATTTGTTTTTAATGATTACATTACTATTATTTTTGAGGAATTATTATTTCCATTATATAAATATTAGTGAAATTCTACTATAATTTTATGTTGTATCATGACCCTGTAGTGTAGACACTTGTTTAACAATGAAAAATTGTTACTAACTTGGTTTAAATGCTTCACAGTTCAAAGGTGAGCCACCATTTCAGACAAACTGTCATTTAAAGAAGAAAAATGTTCAGATAATGCCAATTTTGCTACAACCTACTCTGTGTAAAGTAGATTCAATTCAGAATTTCTATTCAGAAGAGGCATCTAAAGTCAAATCTCACAACACAAAAACTACAAACAGAAGGTTTTATTCACCACTGAAGTGGGATTAGCTAGAAAGTTAACAGAGGTTTTAAATGCTGCTGGAATCAGATCACTCAGGAAAACCATTAGGTAACAAGGAAGAGGCATATGCTGGGGATGAAAGAAAATGTTTCATGAATGTTTTGGGAAATAATGACCCAAGACTGAGTCAGTCAAAAAGTGACAGACTTATGAAATTAACAAGATAATTGAAAATTTAGGCAAATCTGGAACAGTGCAGTTTGTGATTTTAGGTTCAGAAAGCAGAGGTTCTTTTGACTCTTTGTTACTAATTCTTAGAATAAAATTTAGGAAAAATAGCTAAAACTCTTGTGTGATTTAAAATTCATTTCTTGATATCTAGCTGCAATGATAAGAATATGCTATGCCACTTTATGACACTATGTTTGTGCAAACATTAAGCAATTCCTATGTAATACTTTCCTTGAAGCTTTTGAAACAATAACCTTTTCCTCTGACTATGAAAATATCTCATTTAGCAACACTGTCAACTTAATCTCTTAAATATAAAAAAAATATCTGAAATTCCTTCAGTCAGATTAAAAACAAACAAAACAACATTCACAGAAATAGCATGATTTATGTAATCTACCTAGCAACTCCAATGTAGCTGTTTTTGTAGCTACTTTTCTATTTCTGTGAAGAGCCATTTGCATGACAAATGCAACTTATAAAGGAAAACATTTAATTGGGGTTCACAGCTCCAGAGGGCAGAAGAGTTCATGACCATCATGGCAGGAAGAAGACAGACATGGTGCTGGAGCAGGGGCTGAGACCTTTGTATTCTAATCTACAGGCAGCAATCAGACAGCAACACTGAACTTCTCATGGGCTTTTGAAACCGCAGATCCCACCTCTAGTGACACACCCTCTCCAACATGGCTACACCTCCCAATACTCCCAAAAGAGTTCTGCTAACTTGTATCCAAGCATTAGAACATATGACCCTGTGGGGGTTGTTCTCATACAAATGTCAGCAGGTGACTATCTCATCATGTGCTACTTCAACTTATTTTAGCTGAAGGTATTTATAGGAAACTATTATTTATATAAAAACTTTCTTTTAGTAATTAAAATCTGAACCAGTTTCTAGTAAGAGCAAGACCGTTAGATTTGCATCCTTCAAAGGCATGTGGTGTTAGGGAGTGGATTGTGTTCCTTCTGTGGCACGCTGTGATAAATGAAACACATGGCTTCACATGAAAATTGACAACTACAATTTCTGTTCATGTTTCCTTGATTATTTTGCATCATAGAACTTTAAATCCCATTGAGGATGTAAGTAGTCTTGTGCATAAAAACATAATCATTCACAGACTAAGAAAGGACATGTAGACAAAAAAATCAGCTAAAATATCAAGACATAAATCAATGTTTTCTGTATCATCTAAAATAGACTTCCATTAACTACACATTTTTTTATTTGCTTTCTTATTTGAGACATGATTTCACTCCGAAGGCTTTATCAAATCTTCTATGATATTGTCTCCACCTCAGAGTTCTGGGATTGCAGGCATGTACCAGCATGCCTGCTTTATTTTGTTCATTTCATGCGTTATTTACCTTAGACCTCTAAGAAAAAGAAGTGAACACTGACCCCAATTAATTTGCAAAAGTTAACTACATACAACCAGGGTCCAGAAGCTACCTGAAAAACACTACTTGTAAGAGATATCATTTTACTAATTTATTATGAGAATATTCCCTTATCCTATTGATGAAATTTTATGTATCTCATTATTTCTCCTATAGCCCATTTAAGGTTCTTTATCAGACAAGAACAACTTCTTCTATAATGATCCTTACATCTTTGGAAGAAGAAGAAGCTGTGTGGTATGTATGTTCCATTTAACACTGCACTTGCCTAAGCTCTGAACCTTGGTCAGTTGTATACTTTTATGTTAAAAACCACCTACTACAACTAAAAGCTTATCTAATAATGGTTGATAGATGCATTAATATAAAGCATATGAGCATAAAGATAAGTCATTACAAGTCAGTTTAATAATCTTACCCTTAGCAGAGTAATAGTAATAAGTTCTCCTTTGTGGTTGATCACCTGTCTATTGATACTAGAGAGATGGCTGAACACTGAAGAGCATTTAACTGTTCTTGCAGAAGACATGTGTTTGGTTTCTAGCACTCACGTTGTGGCTCACAAAAGTAATTTCAATTTCAGGAAGTCCAATAAACTCTTTTGGCCTCTGCGGCTATGAGATTTGCATGGTATTCACACATACATGCAAGAAAACATTCATGGCACAAATAAGTATATATCAATGTGGTCTTAAAGCTACACATATATGTATGAGTGTTAAAGGAATATATTATAATGTAATGCAATGCAGTCCATAGAGGAGGAACTGTATCAAAGATGGATATATTTTTTTTGTCTGCTAATCTGCCTTGATATAAATATCATTATTCTTCTAAGAAAGATAATTAAATTCAAAGCATATAATTTGCATCACTCACAGGAAGGTACCTGATGTTTTTAAATAGTACACAAAGGGGGAAATGCTCTAGAGATGGGGGGAAAAAGAAAGAAAAGGTATAGTGGAACAGAATAAAGATTTCTAGAATTTGGGCTTTGAAGGCTCAGATTTGATAGGCACTGAAGGACTTAAAAGCCACTATGTGGGAACAACTTAATAAGCTAATTCACTAAGAAGCTGACAAATGTTCAGTAGACAAATTGCATCAGGAGGCAAAGGGGGAAGACAAAAAGTTAAATGGAGTAGGAAAGCCATAACATGATAGATAATTAATACACTAGGCTCTATAAACAGGAATTGTCTCTCACTACAAACAACTGGCCAAAGGTAAGTTCTCTAAGTTTCAAATTCTTTTAAAACATACCTTCAAAGGACACTGTGAGAGAAGGTCAACAAACAAGGTAATATCTTGCACTGCCATGTACTTCTATTTGGACCGGTTTTCTGGATCATAGTTGAGAGTTATTGTAGACAAAGAATAAGAGAAGCTCACAGATTTGCTACACATGGACTTTGAAAAAGAGCAACACGAACTCACAGACACATTCCATGAATGTTTTACCTTGCACATATGATTCAAAAATTCAAAAAACAGGTGAATAATAAACAAATTGCTGCAAACAGGGAAAAAACCCACTTATTATACCTAAAGGGGGAAACTTTGGCATTTGAACTACTTTTAGTGCACCAGAACTGCACTAAGTATACATCATGGACACAGATTATTAATATGTACAGGTTTTTGCTCCCCCACCCCTCAAAAATATGGTGGTCAGTTTAACTGTCAAATAAACACAAGCTATATTCAATTGATATATATCACATGACATTCTATGAGAGATTGTCTAGATGAAGTCGGTCTGTGCATATGTCTGTAGGATAATGTCTTAATTTTTTTAATGTCACTGTGGGTTGAACTGTGCCCTGGATTTGGGTCCTGTAGTGTGTATAAGTGGAAAGTTAACTGTGTAGTATGTATGCATACTTCCTCTGCTCTTTAGAATGTGACATGGTTAGCTGCTTTAAATTCCTTGCAGCTATAGTAGACTATGACCTAAAATTGTGAGCTAAAATGAGCTTTCATAAGTTTCTTTGTGTAAGGATATTAGATCACACCACCAGAATAAACTAGGACAGCCAGACTTACTCCTTACCCAGCAGCCAGACTTCTCTTCACCCTGGAGTTTCCATTGTAGTTCGCTCTTCACACATAATAATTGTCTTTTCAAATACTAACAGAAATACGTAGTCAAGAACACAGTCTTTAATCTTCTTTGTTTTCTGTGACAGTGTCTGCTTTGCTACCTGAACCTTTTCCTAGTTCTCTAATGTCTCTATGTTTATAGTGTTTGCATTTATGTAACTAATTGTCCCCTCCTCTCAGAGGATTTCATTCCCCAGGTCCATTTATTTTTGTTTCTTTTTAAAAATTAATTAATTTATGCTACATGCCAATCAGAGCTTCCCCTCCTTTTTTTCCCAGTTCTTTCCTCTTTCCCACCTCCCTGATATTCTCTTTATCTCTTAAGAAAAGTTCACAAAATAGGAGGGCTCCCATGGATCATCAATCTGCCTTGGCATATCAACTCTCAGTAGACTAGGCACATACATATTCCCCTATTGTGGTGGCTTGGCAAGGCAGTCCCGTAAGGGAAAATAAATCCAAAGGGAGGCAATAGAGTCAGATACAACCTCTACTTCTGTTAAGAGTCTTACATGAAGAGGGAGTTGCATGACTTTTACATAGGCACCAAAAGCCTAGGTCTGTCCCACATATGCTTTCTGATTAATGGTTCAGTCTCTGTAGACACCCCTATGCGTTCAGGTTTGTTGATTCTGGAGGTTTTCTTATGATGTTCTTGATCTCTCTGGCTCCGTCAATCCTTCATCCCACACTTCTGTAGAATTCCCTAAGTTTTGCCTAATGTTTGGCTGTGGATTTTTGCATCTGTTTCTATCAGTGACTGGGTGAAGCCTCTCAGATGATAATTGCGCTAGGCACCATTCTGGAAGTATTAAAGAATATCATTAATAGTGTCAGAGCTTCCTCTCATGGCATGGGTCTCAACTTGGGCAGTGGTTAGTTGGCCATTCCTTGAGTTTCTGCTCAATATTTGCCAGAGTACAACTTGTTGGAGGGATAAATTGTGGGTCTAAGGTTTTGTGGCTGGGTTGGTGTCACAATCCCTTCACTGAAAGTCTATTTACAAGAGAAGCCTGTTTCAGGCTCCATATTCTCCATTGCTAGGAATCTTAGCTAGAGTCACCTTCATAGATTCCTGGGAGTTTCCATTGTCCTGGGTTTCTAGCTCATATCATACATGTTCTATCCCCCCGCCCCAGCCAGCAATTCAAGTTCTCTCTGTCCATATTCTCCTCTTCTCTCCTCCTGACACTTGATCCCTTTACTTTGAGAACACATAGAATATTCTCTATCAATGTTGTTAATACATTGAACCTAATCATGTCAGCCATTAAGTTCGAGAAATATAAGAACAAATTCATCCATTTTCTCAATATTTTATTCCTGTGAATTGAGTACTAATGTGTTTTATATTAGAGGCTAAGATGCTTCCAGGAAGTGACAGAATTTCTAAAAAGCACATTATCTTATGGAGTCTGGTGAATACATTTCATTAAGAACAGAACTCTATCTGGACATTTTGTTTTCATTACTGAGTTCTCACCTGATCACCAGCTTTTATTGCTCTAAATGGGCCAGAATGCTAGACTTGTAATATCTTGACAGGTGGACCACTTGCTTTATATTATTCCCTTGTAGATGTTCATATCATTGGCCCTGAATGTCATGACCTCTATTTTTTCTCAAATACCTCAGATGTTACAGTTTTGGCCAGTCTTGCTATTTGAGGCTAAGGAAACTGCTATAAAGGGACTCAGTTGAGAAGTGCCAGATACTTGCATATTCAGCACGTGTATTTAAGTCTTTCAGGCCTACAAAAGACAGAGAAAATCAGATTATTTAGAAAACAGAGCAAGGAAAATTTAGCACCTTTCTTATGAAGCTACATGTCATGAGAATTAAAAGTTACAGGCAGCAGCCTGAAGTGGGGAATTCCTGACAAATATTATCAAATAAAAACCAGCTGGAAATGAATGAGAAGAAAGCAGTGCTAAGATGTTTAGGAAAGCATGCTCTGCTTTTATTGCCTACCAATTAGATGCTTAATGGAATGAAGGAGTAAAGCCAGAGGCTTTGTTCAATAGAAGCCAGAAACCCTTTGCCAAAATTTAAAACTATTGAATGAATATGAACTACACAACCTTACAAGAGAAGGGAGTTCACTTCAATAAAACAAGCCATTTATCTAAGAAAAGAAAATAAAAGAAAAAAGATGTCTGTGATGGCTAGTCTTGGATGTCATCTTCATCTCGAATTAACTGAAATTCATGTGGCTGAGTACATCTGTGAAGGATTACTTTTCCTTAATTAAGTAATTTGTAGTGGGGAAGACACACTTTTACTTTATATCATTTGGAGTGGGACATCCACCTTTACTCTGAAAAACACCTTCTGCTGACAGCCTATATATAAAGGACTTAGGAGAAGAAAACTTGCTCTCTTCCTGCTTGTTTTATCTTCCTCTGACAATTCCATTCCCTCACTGTCTTTAGAAACTACTTATTTAGGATTTCTATGCTAAGACACCCAGCCTCATGAATGAACTACTGGATGCTTGGACCTTCCTTTGGTAGACAGCCATCTTTGCTTTTTGTCTGTTTGTCTGTAGTCTATCTATCTATCTATCTATCTATCTATCTATCTATCTATCTATCTATCTATCTATCTATCATCTATCTATCTATCTATCTATCATCTATCTATCTATCATCTATCTATCTATCTATCTATCTATCTATCTATCTATCTATCATCTATCTATCTAACCATCTATCTATCAACCATCTATCCTCTCTCTCTCTCTCTCTCTCTCTCTCTCTGTCTCTCAACTCTGGTAATTAAGGTCTCAGTATACCAAGGACTCCCTTTATCAGCAGGGCTTCACCTTCTCTGAATGTGTCTGGTCACCCTCTATCTGAGGAAGGTCACTTAACCCTTGGGAAACCTACAAGTTCAACTTTATCTTTATCAATAACAACTCACCCATCAAGTAAGTGGGATTCCTGGAATGCCTCTCCATACAAATGAGAGGTAAGATCATGAGCTAAGATCTTCAAACACTAAGATTTTCAGAGATGCTTTCTCCAGAAACTCACTCCCATATGGACCTGGATCCTGTAGACCCTATCTATTCAGGATTCTGCTTCACCCTTATGGTGTGTAGCAGTGTGTGGACTCCCTGAGAGAGAAGCAGAAGCTGTGGAAACCACAGCTGGACCCCAACCTGCATTCCCTATCTATCTATCTATCTATCTATCTATCTATCTATCTATCTATAACTATATATCCCCATGTATCTACTATCTATCTATCCATGCATCATTTACCTACCTACCAGATAGATAGATAGATAGATAGATAGATAGATAGATAGATAGATAGATTCATTCTATAAAGTCTGTTCTTCTAGTGAATGCTGACTAATAAAATGCCCCTTTTATAACTCCAGCTCTGAATTTAACAGTCCATACAGGCTGGCACAAGATAAGAAACATGTAAATGACCTTTAGATTCTAAAAGAATAAATCAAATGCACTTAGCCCTAACCCTAACTATAACCCTGATACCATAGTTAATCTATGAGACATGATCTAGAATCACTAAGAAAGTCTCTGATAGAAATTATTACAATTATGACATCCTACACTTTAATTGAAGTAAGCACCCCTCCCTTTGTGAGTATTATTACCCTATAGGAAGGGGGAAGCAAAACTGTAAGAGTAGAAAGAACAAGCTGAACACTGAGAGGAAGACACTAATCTGCTGCTCTCTGCTACTGACTTTACATGCAATGAGACTAGTGTCTGAAGTCCAGTTACCTTGACGTCACAACAATGGACTGTAACCTGGAAATGTGAGCCAAATAACACCTTCTCCATTGAAGTTGCTAGTGTCAGGGTGTTTCATCACAGCAATAGGAAGAGAATCTAATTGAGTTGTTACATAAGCATAATTCTGAGGCACACAGAAAGCAATTATATTCTAATGATAGATTATGTTAACGTTACATTGCATAAAGTAGTGGATATATGACTCTTATATATATAGTCTCTGATCAGTTGATATAGTAATTGTTTAAGTAGAACTGAGTTGCACAAGAGATATTCCATAATTAAACATTTAATAAAATAACTGTCTTAGTTAGGGTTTTACTGCTGTGAACAGACACCATGACCAAGGCAAGTCTTATAAAAAACAACATTTAATTGGGGCTGGCTTACAGGTTCAGAGGTTCAGTCCATTATCATCAAGGTGGGAGCATGGCAGTATCCAGGCAGGCATGGCGCAGGAGGAGCTGAGAGTTCTATGTCTTCATCCAAAGGCTGCTAGTCGAAGACTGACTTCCAGGCAACTAGGGTGAGGATCTTATACCCACACCCACAATGACGCACCCATTCCAACCAGGTCACACCTATTCCAACAAGGCCACACCTCCAGATGGTGCCACTCCCTGGTCCAAGGATATACAAACCATCACAATAGCTAATTACATTTTCAGACATAAATACCAAAAATATGTATAAATTATCGTTTACAATGTATGTAGATTACATTTAGGTTAATTTATGTTTTCCTTGTTTTGAACAATGACCTAGAATTTTCACTTAGACTTTGTGTTACTCATTTCCTTACATGATGTAATTTTTTTACCTTCTACAATTTTCTTGCAATAAATGGTTAACTCTAAAAACCATCTAGTTGTCTTTCAGCAAAGTTACACTTAATGAACTTTTGTCAATACTAACTTTATGTGGTAAAGTTCATTATAGCAGTAAACTCCACTATAATCTGATTTTTTAAAATTTTCTATTTGTGGGTATTTCTTTATATATATCTGCATTGATCTAACAGTGTTGCAGGATTTTCTCTGTCCAATCACATTAGGGCAGTGGCAGACCTGTGATTGGACAGGAAAGGGGAGGCAGAGCTAGGAGTTTGGGGGTCAGAGATAGAGAGGTACCAGGTGGGGAGAAGGGGAGAAGCCAACCTGGAGGCGAGATGCACAGAAAGATGATCCTGTTCCCACGTGGTTTTAAAAACCACAGTAGCTAAGATTGTCACGAGGTTAGAATAATTGGGTTAGATCTTTATCTTTATCAATTGGCTCTAGTTATTGTATTGGCATCTCGTAATTGCAATCTTACTGTTATATAAATCCGATTGGATAATTAAGCTTTAAGAGTCATGTTTCTACCAGGTAACTAGGTGCTGAGATGGCTGATCATGGGGTGTCCGGGGCGTTCTGTAGAAGTGAGATGAACTTGCTAGCTAGGAGAGAGTAGTTCTGCGGTTAAAACATGCTGAGCAGGACCCCGCCAGGACATAGTGTTGAGGCCTGCCAATATCGATACTAGAGCAGAAACATGAACCGGTGGGACAGGAGAGATGGCGGGTTGACCTTTTTTAATATTTCCCGCAACACAACAGTATATCAGATAGGAATCTACTCCATACTTTGAAAAATTAATTATAATTTTACATCCTAAGAACAGTTTTCATACGGAATCTATGTTGGGTTACTAGAGATACAAAGCTGGCAACCATAGTAGAGTTGCCATGTCATAAGCTGATTTGCAGCTTGAATACGAATTGTCTTTCTTCATTTCTTCTATATGTTGATGTCAGAGGACCCCAGCGGAATCTGAATTTCACTGATTTGGGTAGATTGGCTGGCCAGGAGGTCCAAGTGATCCATCTGTTGCACCTCCTAAATTCTGGAATTACCAGAGTGTAGTAGTAACAGGCCTGGCTTTTTACAGGGAGAAGTCAATCAAACTCAGGCCCTCATTATGTTACCAGATGCTCAGTAACTTAGCCATCATCTTAGGTACTGCAATCTGAAGTTTTCTACAAAACATATAAATCTGGATTTGAAAATCTTTGTCAAAATCAGAGATGCAGAGTTGGCAGATGAAGGGGAAAAATTCCATTCTCTCTTCCTTTAGAACCTGGATTAACTTCAATGTTCTAACTTAAGATTCGGAATAATTTATTTAATGATTTAAACAATTTATGACGAAAACAAGGGAAACAAACACCAAATACTACAAAAGTATTGGAGTCCTAATTGGAGTTTTCATAGAAGTCTGATTTTGTGATTGAAACAGAAGTAAAATTAAAATTAATTAAAAATTTCTTTTAATGGCATTAAATGTAGTACTAATAATTTAATACTGTTTAACTATTTTAACTACATTTACTCCTTTCCTAAGAAAAACAATTCCTGATGATTCCCCCCACTGCATCTCCAGCCTCATATTTTATTTTCTTTAAAATAAAATTATTTCATTTTAGTTTGTGACAGTGACTGCAATATCACTTAAGACATTAGAATGCTAAAGTTTATCTCTAAGATAAAATGACCATGTTTTTAATTGTAAAAGCTCCAGATTTTATTCCCCTACTGGTCCATCCTTCAACTGTTCTACATCCCATACCCCCTCCCTGTACCCCTGTCTCCACGAGGATGTCCCCAACCCCAATCACCACCCTGCCAGACCTCTAAACTCCCTGGGGCCCCCAGTCTCTTGAGGGTTAGGTGCATCTTCTTGACTGAACCTATAACTGTTAGTCCTCTTCTGTATATGCATTGGGGGCCTCATAACATTATGTTATGTTGCCTGGTTGGCGGCCCAGTGTCTGAAAGATCTCAGGGGTCCAGGTTAATTGAGACTGCTGGTTCTCCTACAGGCTTGCCTTCCTCCTCAGCTTCTTCCAGCCTTTACCTAATTCAACCACAGGGGTCAGCAGCTTCTGTCCATGGTTGGGTGCAAATATCTGCATCTGACTCTTTCAGCTGCTTGTTGGGTCTTTTGGAGGGCAGTCACGAAAGGTAATAGTGTCAGGCTTTGGGGCCTCCCCTTGAGCTGGATCCTACTTTGGGCCTGCTGCTGGACTTTCTTTTCCACAGGCTCCTCTCCATTTCCATCCCTGCAGTTCTTCCAGACAGAAACAATTGTGGGTGAGAGTTTTGACTGCAGGATGGCAACCCCATCTGTCACTTCATTCCCTGTCTTTCTGCTGGAGGTGGTTCTGCAATTTCCCTCTCCCCAGTGTAGGGCATTTCATCTAAAGTCGCTCCCTTTGAGTCCTGTGAGTCTCTCATCTTTCAGGTCTCTGGTACATTCTGGAGGGTCTCCCCAACTTCCTACCTCCGGAGGATACCTGTTTCCATTCTTTCTGCTAGCCCTCAGGGATTTCAGTCCTTTTCCCCTACCCAATACCCAATCATGTTCCTCTCTGTAAAGACAATCTTACAAGGACTGGGAAGATGAGCTGAGTGCTTAGGTAGCATTCATAGGGAAGAGTCTGAGTGAATGCCAGCACTATGAAAACATTAAACAAACAAAATCCTTTCAATTATACCCTTTTAAATAGAAAGTATTTACGGTGAGATCAATAAGTAAATCTATTTTTATGCTGTGTTAAGTTTTGATGCCCCTGATCCAAGCACATATTTTCTTTGTGTAGATCCATAATCCTATTTTCCTTTCTTTTATGGGACTTGAAATATGTTACATTTTGCTAACTTGAAATCTGTTACATTTTGCTAACAATGAGTTTAGGAGCGAGTATTTTCTTAATACCAGCCAGTTGAGTGGCATTCCAAAGTGCAATAAAACTCAACAAAACAGGTTAATTTCTTTTGTAAGCATTATCAGGGACAACCTTAGTTACCTTCCATCAAAATCACTTACTGTTCCAAGTTTATATTAAGTTACATCTAATTGTTGAAAGTTCTGCCTGTTTTTCAAGTTGATATTGAACTTCAGCTATGTCTTGTGTTATTAATCTACAGTGTATGAGGATTTGTCTGCCCTGGAGGAATTGGCATGTTCTTCTTGTATCTGATGACAAATGTAGATTTTCCTGCACTTTAACCAGAAGTCTAATGAGTGATAAAAATAATAATATATTAAATGGGAACTATTCGACCACGTGGAGAACCAAGTTTTTGCTTCCTGAGATTACAGTTTGCCCTGAACCTACATGAAGCTACTGGCTAGCCAAAGCAGCCAGAACCTGGTGTTCACATGTGATGAACATTTTTAACAGCTAGTAGAGGGAGACCTTTTCTTCACTGAAGATTTTGACAACTCTGGTTCTTTATAGCAGAATAGCTAGGAAAATGAGTGGCCTTTCCATAAAGGCACTGAGAGAAGGCCTGACCAGCCTAACCTCTGCTATTTTAAGACCAGAGAAAACAGTAGTGAAGGAAAAGTAGGGAAGGAAGAGGAAACTCCGAGTAACCGTATGGCACTGGAGTGTGAGAAAGTTGAGGGAAAGGATGATGTCTAAAAATAAAAGTGGAGCTTTACTATTGACCAATGTGACTGACTATGAAAAAAATGATCTTATTGATCATATTGATCATACTATCTGATCAGATAGTAAGGGGGAAAATAAAGTAACTACAGTAGAATGAAATTTTTCATAGATAGCAAAAATGAGAAGTACATCCTAGTGAACTCATAATCTTGATCAGTGCAGATGTGCTCACTGGTGCAGAAGAGGCCAGCATGTCATCTAAAGTCACAAACCATGTGGGCATGTGTGTGTGTGTGTGTGTGTGTGTGTGTGTGTGTGCGTGCATGCACATGCATGTGTATTATATACTATACAAGTATATACAAAAACTTAAGTTAGTATGTGGAATAGTCACTGAAACCTTCTTGTTTACTATAGAATTATTCGCCATAGCCCAGGCAGTCTCTAAGTGACCTGCAACTGACGGATGCTGAAAGAAAGCCTCTTGTGCACATACGTGAAGGAATATAATTCAAGCACCTCTCTCTCCGGTGTTTTGAAAAGTGTCAGTCACAAAATATAGCTGCAAATTTGGTAGGTGGATTAATGATACTCTTCTAATGTTTTTTCATCTTCGTATGTATTGTCCTGTAAATTGTCTTTGGACCTCAAAATGTACTCATGTCTCTCCCTGTGGAGAGATATATGAAAACTCACACACACATACACAGAGACATACACGCACAGAGACACACACAGACACACACAGAGATACACACATACATATGCACATACTAAAATGTAAAGAAAAATGTTTAAAAAAACCTATGTCAGAGTATCTTAGAAAATAATATTTTATTTATATAAAACCTTAATGAAGTAAATGAAATAACTCTGTTATGAAAATATATGAATACTTTTATCTGTTATGTAAATATTAAGTAGTTATAGAGAACTTTATCTGGTGTATTAAGAAAATTTGAATTTGGACTATAAATATAAAATGGAATCTGATTCAAGATTAAGGTCCTTATTTTAAATCAGGCATAAAATAAGTACATAAGAATGCTGTTATTGTGTTTAGCAAAATGTAGCATAAAACAAAAAGGGAAGAGAGACTCAAATACTCAATACACAGTCTCCAGATAAAATATTCAGGAAGTCTGATTGCCGGTTATAAATAAAGGTCTCACTTTAGCAGGCTGAATGCAAAAGGAACAAACTAGTAGCTTAGGAAGTCGACTATGAGGATGTCTTATGAATAGATAATGTATAGAGAATAGAACTGTGAAATGGTACAGCAGAAACCCTGAAGAATGGGGGAAGTGGCAGGCATGTAGAGTAAAGGAAAGACCCCTACAAGGATTAAACCCTAGCTCGCAAATTAGCCTTGGGATTAATCACAAATAAGGCCTTGATAGAGAACAAAAATATATTAGAAAAGTTAAAATAAAGTCTATTGGATTGAGTGGTATGCAGAACAGTAGTGGCCTGAGACATGTCTGTTCAGCACACTGACTGACAGATGCCAAAATGGGAAAAAGGTGGGCACAGGAGCAGTGAGCAACTTCAAGCTTTTGTCTTCTCAGTTTCTGCCCACGGATTAAACAGTGAAGGTGATGGAGAAGAAATGAATTGTCATGTTGAATAACAGAAACTCAATTAATGTAAATTTTATTTGAATTTCTGGGATAGAAGCCATGAGATGATGAGTGAGGGAAATGGTTTTCACTGGCATGAAGACGTGCAAAAAAGAAATAGGAAAAGAAAACTACAACACAGTGGTGTCAAAGCACCAACAGAAAGGATGAGCTCCAAGGACCAGAAAACTGCATGCAGTATGAAAACTCTTCTAAGATCAGAAGACTAGATTTTTAACTACTAAGCTGCTTAGAGAAAGGAAAACTCAGAAATCCTAGAGCCAGTGTGGGGAACTAGCTTATTTATTTAGGGCATTAAACTGGAATTAGAGAAGAAGAGGGTTTTATGAAAAACCCGTAGAGAGAAATGGCAGCTGCCAATGTGTGTGTACACATGTCAGATCATGTGTGGCAAACACATCTTTATGTGTATGAGTGCACACAATATGACCTTGTGGACATAACTTGACCTATGCTTTAGTGACCTAGTAGGTCAGTGGGTTTACTACACATGGGGAGTTCTAGCCATTCTTGAATAATACTCAGAACAATAAGCAACATTGTTTCATGTTTATTTTGGGTTTTTTTGGTTTTTGGGTTTGTTTTGTTTTGTTTTTTGTTTGTTTGTTTGTTTGTAGCTAGAATGACACATATAGTGTATACTACTCAACTAAGTTTGCTTTTATTTTCAAGTAGTCTTATGAGAAATCTCATTAATAATAGCACAGTTGGTTTAGACAATTACTTTTAATTTGAACAAGCTCCTTGATATAATTATATTTAATTAGTCAGTTAATTTATATCAAAGCACATTTGGGCCAGGGGTATGATAACATCTTATTATCTTAGCAAGTGCAGAACCATCACTGCCTCTCCATACAACCCTGCATGTAAAGAACAGCACATGCTGAGATTTCTACATCTTTTTTTTCCTGCTTGATTTAGTTTTAATTTTACGATATTGTATAACCTATGAAAAAATATGCGTTTTGTTCAATTTTTACTTCATAATTTTATATACTTGGTCCTAGATAAAAGGCTCTTTTTGAAAGCAAAATCCAATATTTATAAAATAGTAGGAATGAGGATAGGTAAAAACACAATGCAGTCATGAAGCATGTGCATCATAGCTACGTAACTTTCTTTGCACTACTGAGGCTAATTCAATATCTGCTTAGTTACTAAGCCTTGATGGTCCTCATCTGGGACTGAGTGCTGGAGTAGGTCTAAAGAACCAACGATTTTCATTCCACATTTAATGGATGAAGAAGTTTGCCCGATGTCAATGAAGAACAGTAGCAGTAGCTACAGAGTAAATGACCTATCTTACAAAAAAGGCAGAATTATATAAGCAAAACAAAACAAAAACTAGCGTTTTCAACAGACATCTTTTTATCCAGGCACGTGTGTATCTTGTTCACATATAACAGATCTTCCCAATTCAATTAAGCTAATCCAGAAAACTCCACAAAGGCATGCCCAAAGGCTAACTGGTCTAGTTTAGCTTCTGGTGTTGTGTGAAAACACACCCAGATAAAAGGCAATTTAGAGGACCAAAAGATTTATTTGAGCACACAATTCAAGGATTCAGACCACTGTTAAAAAGAAAAAACAACAACAACAACAACAACAACAAAAAACAGTAGCTAGAACTTGCAGCAACTAGTAAAATCATACTCAACAGTTTAGAGAAACTATCATTTCCTCAGAGGGTTAGCACCTCGGATTAAGAAAGAAAAGAAACGTGTATATAAGAGTTAGGGTCTTGTAGAGTATGTTCACTCTGATGCAGCCATACCTACTACCACCAGTAAAACATCCATGATTATTTAGGTACAGACAGAAGAAGGGATTGGCAGGTCTCAGTGGGAAGAGTCTGTAGGCCAGAAGTCTTAGGCTATGAACATCTCAGAGAAGCATCCATCATTGGCTCCCATTTGGGCCCCAGAGAAAAGATTTGCCGTTTGTCTGAGCCTTTTGTCTATATCATACAGAGAATGCCTTTGCTACTCACAAGTAACCAGGATACTGTTGTGCTTAGCATATCCTTGCTCAAGTCAGCAATACAGTACTTTGAGCATCATAATTACTTTCATTAACATATGAGTCTTTACATAGTTGAAAATTACTGTTGAGGCTATAATCACATTTGAAATTGTATGACCCAAAGTGCAAGATCAACAAGGGGTAGCTGAGAAACCTGGCAGTGAAATATTATGAAACACACCAACTGTGTACTATATATAAGACCAAACAATTTTATTATGCTGCTATGAATTGCTAACCTAATAAATTATTTTAATTGGTCAATTTTATATTGCTACCTACCTCCATAGCCTTTCATGTGATATACCAGAATAAAAATTAATCCATTTTCTCTAATAAATATTTCTCTGCTATTTTCAAAATATATTTTCTCATTTTTTTCACATTTAAGATATATGGCAGATTTCTTTTTGAAGATAGATCTTGGAGAATAGTGACAAAAATACAGCAATTATGTTGGCTGTAGCTTTTAATACTTTGGAACTTAGTCTTTAAAGTTTATTGAATCACTGTACATTTGCATAACATGCAAAGAAGGATGGAGACTGATCCCCATATGATATTTTGTCTAACTTTTCTATTAATTAAGTAAGATCTAATATTGATTAATTGTATCTGGGATTAGAACATTTTACTGCATTATATGAATATTTAGTTCTCAACAGCTTTTACTACTCCCAGATTATCAAAAGCTTATTTAATATATTTGCCATATAGTCATCCTATTACAAACTGATGTCAGTTCTGTGTCATTTTATCCCTTATGCAAATCCTTGTCTCTACTGTGCCAAGGTGCTAGCTACATTGTCTACTACCTAATTTGTTCTATCTCCCTGAAAAGCCCTGATTGGTGGACTGAAGTTTAATTTGTGCACTTTTTAAAATTCCAAGTGTGTATGGTATGTGTGGTATACTTTCTTGATCATTTAATCTCTGTCTTTGTGACCTGTAGCCATTTCCTCCAAAAACTCTAGACATAAGATCTAGGGAGAACATTTAAATTGAAGAAGTATTGCTTTTCAGCATTTGGTTGTCAGATGTCTCTATTTAAATGTTCCCTAATGGCCTCTGGAAGAACATTACTGAAACTGAAAACTACTCTCCAATTCTGCAGTGACCCGATGTCTAACCACCAGCAGGAGGACTAGCTTGGGAGAGAAGGAAATGATCCTTGATTCTTGTGTGTGGGTCTTCCTGAGTGTTTGTTTAGCACTGTGAAAACCATCACTGTGTAATGATGCTCACAATGTGTTCAGATCAGCTTCAGACCCTCAGCACACTGAGCAGAATTTTCAGATTTTCCATTTATTTCCTGCTCCACAGAAGCACTCCTCTGGAGGTTCAATATGTATGTCGCATGACTCCAGAATCTTCAGCTTTTTCATATAGTTCCTGCTCCACACAACCACTATTCTGAGAGGTTCGATTATATGGCTCCATCTGCTGTGGTCCCCATGTATACAAAAACACAGCAAAACTGAGGACCTCAGCTAACACCATAATTGACTTTGGGTGTGTGGCTTACATGACACAAAGTCCTCAAATATTATTAGAAGGCAGGGTATTTCACTGTCCTCAAAGAACCTTATTCTCTGTCATTCCTTTCCATGTCTGTGCCTCCCACAATGACTTTTTCCAAATATGATTTTGTTGTCTTGAAATAGTGTATAGTGATATGGGATACCGCCATGAATTCCCATAGCCCAAACTTCCAGTCTTGTTTAGTAGTTAAGTATTGCTCTATTACTGCACAAATGCTGGTTTACTTATCCTACATATGTATTTTTCACATACATGAGATTCTACCTAATTTGGATATAGTCTAAGTTCATGTCACTGGATCCTATTTGGCAAACTTGACTGCAGTTCAGTATAGAGCTGCAGTTTGACTCATTCTGAATGTTGATGAAAATAATCTGTGTGTGCTTGAATTATTATTTTATTTTTGTACAGCAATAGACTAATCAGTACAATAAAAAGTCACAGTGTCTTATTTAGAAATTATATTGTCATTTTTCTTATGCAGCTTTCAATAATTAGTTTAAAATAGGTTCAAGTTGTTATATGTACAAAATTTTTGCTTTCATAAAATATACGGGCTTGGTCCATTATCCTGTTTTCTTACTATCAATAAGAATAGAAAAATATATTTTATTAGTTAGAAATATTAAAAGTATTCTGGTTATAGAAATCATTACTATATACATATCTGTCATTTTTAAAATTTAGTATGCATATATAAAATATGATATGATAAATTTTACCTAAAAAATTATTAGACCTTATACATCTTTAAATATGATACTCAATAATTGCTATATATTTAATCTAAGAACACTTAAGTATAATCAATTTCCAAATCAAACTGTTTACAAGTATTAAATAGTCACTAAATATAATTGAAATCTAATGGTAATCAATTGAAAGGAAAATATGTACATTTAAAGAACAAAAAGTTCAGGAATAATATCTAATTGTACAACCCAGCAGTGTAGGAAAAATAAATTTATCCTTTGACTTCTAATTAAAATGAAATTTAAAAGTGAGTTGTGGGTCTTCATATACTATAAGTATTGATCTTCTGACAGATGTATAACTAACAAAGATTTTTCTTCCCCTCTGTAAGGTGTATCTTCACTCAGTAATTGTGCTTCCTTCTGATATGCTGATGATTGTAGGTACTGAACAATCCCATTTCTTACTCTTGGCTTTTGTTCCCCTGAGCCATTGGAGCTCTTTACAAAAAGTTCTTGGATATGCTTGACTACACCGCCATGACTATAACCACCATGGATGATGGATGTTCAATATATTTCCTTTCACTATACTACGGTTGTACAAAGTGAAATAAGCCATATCTAGAAATTAGGAGAAAAGACAGAGAGA
The DNA here is from genome assembly GCF_000001635.26 of Mus musculus. Lineage (NCBI taxonomy): Eukaryota > Metazoa > Chordata > Mammalia > Rodentia > Muridae > Mus > Mus musculus. Next base: position 87,114,677 of record NC_000084.6, read on the forward strand.
AAGGAGAAAAGGTTGGGGTTGGGTGAGTAAATATGGTTAAAATATAGTCTTTATGATCATCACCTTTATGTACAATGAATAATACCATACAAACAAATATATGTAATATACAATACCTTTAATATTATAGATAATATTGCCTATAATATTTATAAATATATAATATAAATATAAGTTTATAATATTTATTATTAATATATAATGCTAATTTTATAAAATTATATAAAATACATTATAGAAAATACAACGTAGGTTTATGGTATATTTGATCAAACATTAACTTCAAAGAAAAGAAACTATGATTTTATAGCAGAAAGCTTGTCTCAGTGTGGCCTCTAATTTGAAAGCTGTTCACTCTAACCCTTTAGAAAAACCTGTTGTAAATTTACTTCTTTATTTTTAAATTTTATTTTATTTTTAATTTATTTTTTATACTCCATATTCCATTCCCTGACACCCCCCAGCCCTGATCCACCCTCTGTCTGCTCCACATCCCACACCTCCTCCCACCCTATCCTGTCTCCACATATATGCCCCAACCCCCCACCCCACCTGACCTCTAAACTTCCTGGGGCCTCCAGTCTCTTGAGGGTTAGGTGCATCATCTCCAAATGAACACAGACCAGGAAGTCCTCTATGGTATGTGTGTTGGGAGACTCATATCAAGTAGTGCATGCTGTCTGTTTGGTGGTCCAGTGTTTGAGAGATCTCAAGGCTCCAGATTAACTGAGACTGCTGGTCCATATCAGCAGTCTCAACTTACTTCTTTTATTCTTGAGAATATAATAAGATTACATCATCACCCCATCCCCTTCTCTCCAAACCTTCAAGTATGCACCTCCGAGTTGTTTTCTTTCAAACTCCTTTCTCCTCTTTTCATTAATTGTTAGATGAATTTTTAAACATGTACATATTTATATGTCCTGTCCAGTAGGACTCAGTTATTCATGGGTGCGAGGGGGACTGCAAACCTCGGAGAAAATGGGAAGGAGAGAAAGAAGGAGCAGAGACCAAGTAGAGAGTTCCTATCAAGGTCTCAGTTTATTAGGCTGAAACACAGGGTTTTAAGCATACAGCGAGGGGAATAGGGAGGGGTTCAGGGGGAATTAACAAAGAACAAAGTGGGCATCTGGGGACATCAAGGCCAAAGTCAGGCTCCAGGCGGCAGACACTCTGCGTCTTATCTCCGGAATCTGGATTCTCCTTAACAGCCTCCGGTGCCAGGAAGGGAACAGGGAGGAAGGGGTGATGACCGGCTCCTCACCACAAGGCCATTTGGCTTGTTAGGGTGGGAGACTGTGAAAAGCTTGCTTTCTCACGGTATGGTCTCCAACATTTATACATGTGTATTCCTAAATATAACCATAGCAGTCTGTATAATGTTACTTACATGTGTGCTTTCAGTGTTAATCATTTGCTATTATATAGCCAATTGGTGTGCTCTTCCCTGGAGAAAACCATTACTCATACTCTCAGTATTCCTAGTTGACTGTAGTTCTTTGTGTATAGTTGAGGCTTCCCAAATGTCTTCACAGAATATATCACAAACATACACAACCAAGAAATATGTAGAACTTTTCATCATATTTAATAGGGGATATCAATTATAACATAACTTTATGAGGAAGCACCGGAAACCTCATGACATGTTCACTCACTAGAAGAAATACCACTATAAAGGCATGTGATAATGTCATATCATGTGGTAATGTTATTTCAAAGTTGCTGACATTTCTATATGCTATGCTATATTTTACTCATTTAAAATCTATAATTCCTTATGTATTCAGATTGTTAAACTGTGGATTTTGATTAAATGAAGCTAATTTCAGGTCTTATTTTTCTTACCAGATTTTGAGTGAAATTAAATTTTGAAGTATCCTAGGCAGGACTGTAATTTTACACCTAATATTTTATGACAATGCTATTTTCTCCATTGTCAGCTATCACGTTACTCTTTTAAATATGAGCAGTTTGCAGTAAAACTTGCATGATTTAGTTTCTAGCATGTTTCATTAGAAATACTCATCTTCTGTTTCCAAAGTTAGCACCCAAATTAGTTATGCTTTTAAAATGTTTAATTCATGTTTCTTTCAGGAAGCTTTGTGCTTTCTGTGTCAATATATAAGATGTTAGAGTGTTTCATTGCTTGTTTTGATTTTGTTTTTTGTTTAATCCTTGAGTGTGTGTGTATTGTGTATATGCACACGTGTTTTCTCATGTGCTCGTGGGAACATGTCTGCCACATTGCATCTGTGGATGTCAGTGTCAATTACTGTTTCTTTGTTTGTGTCCCCACTGAGGAGACCAAGATAGCTGTCCTGTGATCTGAGGATCCTCCTGCTTCCCTCTCCATCTTAATTTAAGAACACTGATATTACAGATCACACTGTTTCCGGCTTTCTGTGAGTTGTGAGGATCCTAATAAAAGTTCTCAAGCTTGTGATAGAGGTCCTCACAAAGCCATCTCCCCACCTCTTTGAGTTTGGGAGTTTAGTTTTTTTTAAATATTATTATTTTTATTATTTTTGAAAGAAATATATTTGTTGGAAATTTAATACTTCAAATAGTCATTATGGTTTGAAATTTTTTTAACATTTTAACTTTTTAAAAATTATTTTATTTATTTACATTCCAAATGTTGCCCCTATTCATGGTTCACCCTAGCCCAGAGTTCTTCACCACATCTCCCATCCCCTTTGCCTCTGAAAGAGTACTCTTACCCACCCCCAACCCCACACACCTACCAACAAACCCCACTCTGAAGCATCCTCCTTCCCTGGGGTATCAAGTCTCTATAGGATTAGGCAAGTGCATCCTCTCCCACTGAGGACAGACAAGGCAGTCCTCTGCTACATATGTGTCTGGTTCCAAGGGGTGGACATGTATGCTCTTTGGTTGGGAGCTTAATCTCTGGAGCTTAATGTTCTGGGTTAGTAGACACTGTTGGTCTTCCTATGGGGTTGCCATCCCCGTTAACTCCTTCAGTCTTCTCCTAACTCTTCTACAATAGTCCCCAACCTCAATCTAATGGCTAGCTGTAAGTATCTGCATCTGTATCAGTCAGCTGCTGCTAGAGCCTCTCAGAGTACAGCCATGCTAGGCTTCTGTCTGCAAGCACAACAAACAGCATCAGTAATAGTGTCAGGGGTTGGTGCCTGTGGATGGGATGAATCCCAAGCTGGGCCCTTCACTGGCCTTTTCTTTAGTCTCTGCTTTATTTTTGTCCCTCCATTTCTTTTAGACAGGAAAAGTTCTCGGTCAGAGATTTTGAAAGTGGATTGGAGTCTCCATCCCAACCTCTGGGGCCTTGTCTATCTATTTGAAGTGGTTTCTTCAGGGTCTATCTCCCTACTTTGGGGCATTTTGGCTAAGGCCATCCCCACTGGGTCCTGGAAGTTTCTTACATCCCAGGTCTCTGGGACTTTTTAGAGGTTCTCTCTGCATTGTCCCTCCCACCCCTGCTGTGTATTTTGATTCACTGCTCTGGCCCTCTGTGCTTCTCTCCTCTCTCCTCCCATACCTGATCTTGCCCCCTTTTCCCTAACCCTCCTGTTTTCCACACAGATCCCCCCTCCCTCTGCCTCTCATGATTATTGTATTCCCTCTTCTAAGTGCAAAAGCATCCTCACTTGGGCCTTCCTTCTTGTTAAACTTCTTATGGTCTGTGGCTTGTATTAGGTATATTCTGTATATTTTAGCCAATATCCACTTATCAGTGAGTTCATATCATACATGTCCTTTTGGGTCGGGGTTACTCCACACAGGATGTTATATTCTAATTACATCCATTTGCCTGCAAAATTCATGGTGTCCTTGTTTTTAACAGCTGAGCAGTATTCTATTGTGTAAATGAACCACATTTTCCGTATTTATTCTTTGGCTGAGGGACATCTGGGTTATTTCCAGTTTCTAGCGATTACAAAAATAGGCGTTATGAACAGAATGGATAACATGTCCTTGTGGTATGGTGGAGCAGATTTTGAGTATATGCCCAGAAGTGGTATAGCTGGGTCTTGAGGTAGAATAACTCACAATATTCTGATAAACCACCATATTGATTTCCAGAGTGGTTGTAACAGTTTACAATTCCATCAGCCAGTGGAGGACTGTTCCCTTTGTCTACATTCTTTGCCAGCATGTGCTGTCATTTGAGGTTTTTTTTTTTTTTTTTTTTTTTTTTTATCTTAGCCATCTTGATGGTTGTAAGATGGAATCTCAGAGTTTTTTTATTTGAATTTCCCTGATGACTACGGATGTTGAACATTTCTTTAAGTGCTTCTTGGCTAGTTGAGATTCCTCTGTTGATAATTCTCTGTTTAACTCTGTACCCCATTTTTAATTGGGTTATTTGGTTTATGGTTTTTTTTTTTGAGTGGAATTATTGAGTACCTTTTAAATTTTGGATATTAGTCCTCTATCACATTTAGGGTTGTTGAAGATATTTTCTCAATCTGTAGGTTTCTGGTTTGTGCTATTGACAGTGTCCTTTGCCTTACAGAAGCTTTTCAGTTTCATGAAGTTCTTCAATTCTATTCCATTGATCGACTTGTCTGTCTCTGTACCAATACCATGTGATTTTTACCACCATTGCTACATAATACAGCTTGAGATCAGGGATGGTGATTCCCCAAGAAGTTCTTTTATTGTTGAGAATTGTTTTTGCTCTCCTAGTTTTTTTGTTTTTGTTTTGTTGTTGTTGTTGTTGTTGTTGTTTTGTTTTCACATGAAGTTCAGAATTGCTCTTCCCATGTCTGGGAAGAATTGTGTTGGAATTTGATGGGGATTACATTAAATCTGTAGATTGATTTTGGTAAGACGGCCATTTTCACTATGTTAATCCTGCCAATCCATGAGCATGGGAGATCTTTTCATCTTTTGCCATCTTCATCTATATCTTTCTTCAGGGACTTGAAGTTCTTGTCATAGAGATCTTTTATTTGCTTGGTTAGAATTATTTCAAGATAGTTTATATTATTCTTGTCTATTGTGAAGGTTGTTGTTTCTCTAATTTCTTTCCCAACCCATTTATCATTTGTATAAAGAAAGGCTACTGGTTTGTTTGAGTTAATTTTATATCCAGCCACTTTCTTTAACTTGTTTATCAGTTGTAGGAGATCTCTGGTAGAACTTTTTGACGGGGACACTTATGTAAGACCTTGAAAAATGCAGCAGATCTTCATGTAAAAATCTTGCTGAGATCAGAAATCCATGGCATACACCTAAACATAATAAAATTTGTATAAAGCAAACCCACAGCCAATATCACATTAAGTGGAGAGAAACTTGAAGCAACCCCACTAAAATCAGGGACAAGACAAGGCTGCCCACTCTCTGCCCCTATTTACAGTATTCAGAGTTATAGCTAGAGCAATTATATAACAAAAGGAGATCAAGGGGATACAAACTGGAAAGGAAGAAATCAAATTATCACTATTGAAGATGGTATGTCATTGAAATTCGAGGTAGACTCTTCTGAGGTCACTTTTGTATTTTTATCTTGAACTTTGAATTACATATAAAGTTCATTGAGAGGTACTGGCTCTTCTGTTATTGGTTCTTTCAACATCATGACAGCATTGTAAATATCAATTTTGTACATTTAGTCTTAATCTAACAAAGAATAAACCACTTCTCATTTTTTCCCAAAAAGTTACAGATTTTGCTATCTCCTCTTAGAGTTGCAAAAATGAAATATCTAAGATTCTTATATTAATCAACAAAATGCCCAGTAAGCCATTAAGAGAGAAACTATTACTTAACTGAATTTCTCTCTTCCTAGGTAATTCTATTTTATGTCAAGAAACTAATCTGCACACTGAACAAGATATACTGAAGTATCTTACTTGCAAATGCTTATTAGAAGGACTCAAGTAGTGAAGCCAATCCAGTGTTGGCTGGCTATAATTGGTTGAAGGGCTTTTACATTTTTCACTCATTTTTGGAATAGGGTTGCAAGTTCAACTTTGTTTAAGAGCTATTGACAATAAAACACTTAACTACACAAACTATTGACCAGCCTATTTTTCATTGAAAGAAGTATTGCATTAAACATAGGAGTCATTTTGACCATAAGTATATGAGTATCCATTTTAGTTTGAGTGTCTATTTCTGTGATAAAGCATTGGCTAAATGCTATTTTGGGGGAAGGGTTTATTTTCCTTACATGCCCTTATCCCAATCTCTCATTGAGGGAAGGCACTGCAGGTATTCAAGAAGGACAAGACTGAAGCAAAATAATTACAGAGAGACCCTGCTTACTGGCTTGGTTCCCTGTCTCATGTTCAGTTATCTCTGAGTACCACCTGCACAGCTTATAGTTGGCTGTGGCCTCCTACATCAGATATTAATTAAGGTAATGCCCCTGACATCCCACCAATCTCAACCTTACTTTGTGTCAAACTGTCAAAAAATTAACCAGAAGATCATCTAATACGTGAACATTAAATACTGAGCATTCGCATTGCACAGAGTCAGCACAGTCAGAGGTTTCACTGGGTGTACAAATTGTTATTGCCTGGGGTGAGCTTATCTTTAAAATGCTCACTTGATTTGGAAAGTAAACATCTAGAGAAAGCTGACCTTGTTATTCCTAGAATAATCTAAAGATGGAATCTTTTATCTCCTTGCGTTTTATTTTAAACATGTTTATAGGCTGTACAGTTATTGCTGTTACATGCAAAAGTTCTGGAAATGAAAGCATGAAAATATACATCGCTAATAATTCTGGTGTTGTTTGGCAATGATGCCAGTTTCCTGAAAGAAGCATTATCCCAGTGTTTTCCTTTCAGTAGGACAGATGGCTTCCCAGCTGCATCCCTCACAGCCAGCTGTGGCCTCTGATGGCTAATTTCAATATATGCAAAGTGGCCTCTTTTGCAACTGTCTGACCATGGCTGATGAGAAGAATGCACACTGCACTCAGCTTCAGTTCTTTCTAGTATTAGCTGCACAAACATGACAGAAAGCTCACACCTGAGCCAGGTCCCTGCTGTGACTTGAATACTCACATTTACAGAGCATCAAAGTAAGAGATGGAGTCCCTGATTCTGCAAAACTGGAATGCAACCAGCAAAGGTAAATGACAAAAAATCATAATAATAAAAAAGGATATATATTTAAAGGTATTGCAAGCTTTTTTTTTTTCCTATGAGGGTAGACTGATGAGTACAATGCCTGTAAAGATTTATTGCAAATAATCAATTGTACCAGAAAATGTCTCTGTAAACTCACATAACTACAGAAGAGTTAAAGATGAGTTTTCCGATTTTCTCAAAGCACACTAGCAGTTCATTTAGCTTAAATGATCACCACAATGCACTATTTCTGAATTATTCAACCTTTTTCTCTAAAAATGTCATTTAGCCAATACATATGATTTAACTCCTTATTTCAACTTTAAAAGGAAATACTATTATAACATTTAAATTTTCCTGTTTAAGCTCATTGGAATGCTCACTTGTCACTAAATCTAGTTGGGAATTCAGTGAATTAAGCATGTGTTGAAGAATTATCTGTATTATGATTAATGACTTTCTTTCACTTTTAAATTGCAGGCTTTCCATTTTAAAGAAATACTTAATTTTCATTACACTAGTGCAGGCCTTCATGATACCATGTGATAAAACATGGTATCTTTTCAGAAACTGTACTACCTTGTTTTCTATTAGCATTGCCTAAACTATAGTCTTATGTTATTTGACTGAAATTATGTGAGTAATCTTTTTGTTTGTTTGTTTTCAAGACAGGGTTTCTCTGTGTAGCTCTGGCTTTCCTGTACCTCACTCTGTAAACTGGGTTGGCCTCTAACTCACACAGATATGCCTTGATTTGCTTTATTTAAGAGCTCTTTATACTTCTTATATTTGTGATGGGATAAGTACCCTTTAGGTTTAGATAACTTATGGGTAAATAAATTTTATTTATACTTTTAGATTATGTAGTTTTAAAACATCATGGAGTCCTTGGTATGGTTCCAGCTTCACATTTTCCTGTGGAACTGTTCAGTCTTCATTTCTAGCCAATTTATTTTACAGATCTCCATAAACTCTACAAGGGACCCACCCCACCCAGTGGCCATATTGGGTTAGGACTCAAGTAGTTGGTAGTTGTTTTTCACTATTGTCCCTCCATCATGCTCTGTCCAGATTTTCTCTTAGTCTTGTAGCAGAGTTCTTGGAGGAACACCCTGCTCACACCTAAACTACTCTCAATGGGGATACTGCCATTGTTTCAGAACCATGCTTTCTTGGTCCTTCATGAACTGTCCAGACATTTTATGCTTATTCTACTGGCTCATACTTCCAGGAGTCTTTTCTCTCACAACAGCTATACTCCCTGAGGACTTTACCTCTTGATGCAGACCCTATTCCTCTAGCTTTTCCACACAGCCATTCTCAACCTTTTCTTCCTGTCTATCTTCATTCTTTTCTGCTATCCACAGACATGGAGACACACTCTCTTCCAGGGATCTCTTCTAGCCATCGCTCTTGCCTAGGATCCAGAGAAGTCAACAACAACCAGAGAACAGATATCCTACCTAACAACCACAAAAAGAACAGAATCTACCTCCTTTGAGAACATATCCTTCAAACATTACACTTCTAGATTCTTAGACACCAGCACAAAAACACTAACATGAACACCTAAGACAACATGCCTGCCCCCCTCCCAGAGAACCCAGTTATGCTATTATAACATGACCTGAGAAATCGAATATAAACATTAATTAATAATGTAATATAATCACACAGCAGTGTTTCAGAACTGCAGCTCTGAATATGCTCAAGGGCCTTAAGGTGAATGTAAATAAAACCCTTCTTTGAAGAAACAGCATGGCAACTGGTCAGGAAGCTGGGGACAGTTTTACCTCAAGATCAGTCTGTATCACTGTTGCGCATAGACACAGGGGACTTATAACCTATTATGAGGGTATCTTACTGTCCATACTTATAGCTACTCTATTCACCATACCAAGGAACTGGAAGCAGCCTAATTGTCCATCAACTGAGGAGTAAAAATGTGATGTATTTACACAATGAAATATTATTAATCTGTTAAAGATGAATTAATAAAATTCATGGGCAAATGGATGAAGCTAGAAAAAAGTCAGCTTGAGTGAGGGAACACAAACCCCAAAAGAAATATGTTATATATTGTGTTTTGTTTTGTTTTGTTTTGTTTAGTTGACTTTTTTAGCCCTGGCTATCCTGGAACTTACTCTGTAGACCAGGCTGGCCTTGAACTCAGAAATCCACCTGCCTCTGCTTTGCATGTGTTGGGATTAAAGGCATGTGCCACCACTGCCCGGCACATATTGTCTTACATGTGGACATTAACCTTTAAGTCTTTATTATGCATGTTCTAATATGTATAACCACTGAGGTTAGAAATCTCGGAAGGGTCTAAAGGGAAGGAGAGGATTGCCCAAGGAAGAAAAAGTATAGTTTTTATAGAGAGATGAGAAAAAACTGGAGTGGGCTGTTTGAATGGGAAAGGGGTGAGTGAGAGCGGACAAAAGGGAATATAACTTTTATTTAAATATACTATTTCTCTTTAACATTATAAACTGATAAATATTCTAAAATTTCTACAGATATTATCTTATGCTTACATTTCTGGCACAATTCTGTGGCTATATCATTGTGAGTATATGACTGTATCCATGTGTTCTGTATGTCCAGAGACCGAATACCTAAATCATGTTTCTAAATTTTTAAAATTCTTCACTAAATATATGCTCACATTTAATCATTCTCTAATTCTGAAAAGTTTTTATGTACTATCCTCAGGTGACAGAAAATGTAGGACAGGCAGTAGTACAGGTATTCCACCATTTCGCACTCTTGCTGACTAATATTATATAGTCAATTCGCATGTCTTTTGGATGAAGCATTTTCTGCAGGTGTTTAACAGATTAACTTGTTCAGCTTTTAACACAATCAGAAAACATTTCACCCCCTATTTTTATAGGTAATCATTATTTCATTATTGGCTTACATTTTGTCAAGCCTTCAACAGTTTCTGTTTTGGTCTAGATATTTATGTTTTTTTATATGTGTCTTAAAATATGTGTTGTCTAACAAATCAAGATTAATATATACAAGCACTCCTTAATCCATTTTGTAATTCAATAAATACTCATGAAGCAATCACTGCACCCCAAATCGTGTTGTGGATTTTCTGAGGACAAAAACACCATTAAACCTTTTATTTCTTTTCTCGTTTCCTTTAGAGAGCATGTTAAGGAATTAACAGGAAAAGCTAAAGGAAGTAGTTTCAGCTTGAGTATGAAGTCTTCACCACATACTCATGTATTGAATTCTTCCCCAGGTACTAGGACTATTTTGTGATGTTAGACATACTTAAGAAGTTGGAGTCTACCTGGAGGAAGTAGTTCTCTAGGACCATGCCTATGGGGGTAGTCTGTCCGTAGGTCTTTCCTGTTACTTTCTGTTTCTTAGCAGGCCTGAAGTGACAGCTTTTCTCTGACACATACTACTGTCAAGATGATAGTCCTAAGAAATTGGGTTAAATGAATGGGTAGAGAAGCCTCTGAAAACAAGAGCCAACATAAATCTTCTCCCTATTTACATCAAGTATTTTATAAGAGTGGCCCAGAAATGAGAAATGCCAGCACCATTCTTTAAAGACAGCAAGGTCAGCAGACCATCTCCTGGCAGTGCATTGGAAAACAGAAGCTCATTCCTCAAGAGTGGACTTAAGAGAAGCATTAACAGCTGTACCTGAAGACAAGAAAAGGCCACAGGCCCTTCTCTAGTCTGAGTACCTGAGTATCCCCTGGTCACTGTTACAGACTGATTGGCAGCTGTGGTATCTGGATGTCTCTGTACTGAGAGTGCAGATTTTTGAGTTCAGACTCCATCTTAGAGCACCTGACCTAACTTGAGCTAACCAACAAGCCAGCACCTAATGCCCCTATCCAGGTTACTCCCAAACAAACCTTCACCTAGCCCAAGTTTCCAGGTCATGCTCTAACAAGTCTGCACCTCCACACTATTCCCTAATAACCACCTATAAGGAGGAAAGTTGAGTTTATGGTTTGGCTCCCAGCACCAGTCAATTATGTTAAAGGGCAACAAAATTCTATAGTAGCTCCGAAACAGATGTGTGTCAGACTAGAATCCCCTCTGCTTGTTTGTTCATCCTTATAAATGCTTGCTTAAAACTGGGCTCAGGGGCTTCACATTTCCATCTTTCATGTCCCAGGGTTAGTATTGAGCCTAAGCTCAAGCTTGAATAAATGGACTTTAGTGAGATTGTGCAGGAGTCAGCTCCTTGGTGGTCTTTTGGGATCCATGAACAGGCACAACAGTGTGTGATTGTTAGACCCTCAAATACAGCTGCACTCATCCTTTTAATCAAGTTCATCCACTCAAAAACAAGTGTCATATTACATCAAAGCTTACCTTGGCTCCACTGACATGGTTATTTAGATGCACAAATGTCTGGCTTGAATATATTGCAATAAATAATTGGAATTCTTGGTAACTGAATGTATTTAATCCCGATCATGTCACTGATATTACCTTGGGATCAATTAATGTAGAAACTGTCAATACAGCTGTCACCCTTTCACTTTTGTAGCAAGAACGTTAACATTAGTCATTGTTGTTCCATCACTTCATTATATATATATATATATACATATATATATATATATATATATATATATATATATATATACTTGAGGAATAAACAGAAGTAGAATCTTTTTGTCAAATAATTTTCCAGTGACAAAAATAATTTGATATATAATATCTTACATTGTCTGTACTTTATTATTGTAAGATGTGGGGCTCTCTACAATAATCAAACATTGTTTTAAAGCATACTTGACATTTCAAAGATACAGTTTGTTTCACAAATATCAGACTTGTATAGCAATCATTTATTTATTTAGAGTCATGGTCTCACTGTGTAGACTTGGCTAGTATAGAACTTGCTGCATATTTCCTTTACTGGTTTTAAAGATTCCATGGATATGTACTACAAACCCTACCAGAGCATGTGTTCAGTTAAGTCAGTATTTATATCACAGGATCAATGATAATTGGTATTTCTTAAGTTTAGTTATACAATGATAGGCCAACCATAAGAAAATATGTTTAAGGTGTGCCTCATGTAAATTCTTACTTTCAGAAAATATAAGTATTAAATATCCCTCTGATTCCTGCTATTTCTATTTACCCTTTTAAATCAGAGCTAAAGCTAGATTGTTCTCATTTGATGTTTAATAGGTATGCAAAAAGGTAAAAATTATTTTGCCAGGCAGTGGTGGCACATGCCTTTAATCCCAGCACTTTGGAGGCAGAGGCAGGCAGATTTCTGAGTTGGAGGCCAGCCTTGTCTACAAAGTGAGTTCCAGGACAGCCAGGGCTACACAGAAAAACCCTGTCTCGAAAAATCAAAAAAAAAAATTTTTAAACATTTTGAAATTTCTTATTTTCTATTCAGAGGAATTTGATCATGGAAGCTCTAGCAATATTTCTGAAATAAAAAATATACTTGTGTTTTAATTTTCAGAAGTTAACATTTATGCCTAATATGTCAGAGTAAGCAGCAATGAACTGTGAGTATATTCAATACCAGCAAGCACAGATTCAATGGGATTAGAGTCCTCATTTAGAGGACTGATACTGGTGAAAAACTAAACTGTAGTTGATAAATTTTACCCAGCAGGTGTATTAAAATTCTCCATAAACTAATATAAGAATAACACATGCATATGATAAAGAGACATGAAGCAGGAGACAAAACAAAACAAGAAAAAAAACCAAGCAGCTGAGGTTAGTTGTAAATTTGAAATTTTAAAAATCTCATAGAATCCTAGAGGAGAACTCAGTATTGAAAATATGGCAATGAGTTAATTTTATATCCAGCTACTGCACTGAAGCTGTTTATCAGGTTTAGGAGTTCTCTGGTGGAATTTTTGGGGTTGCTTATATATACTATCATATCATCTGCAAATAGTGATATTTTGACTTCTTCCTTTCCAATTTGTATCCCCTTGATGTCCTTTTGTTGTCGAATTGCTCTGGCTAGATCTTCAAGTACTATATTGAATAGGTAGGGAGAAAGTGGGCAGCCTTGTTTAGTCCCTGATTTTAGTGGGATTGCTTCCAGCTTCTCTCCATTTAGTTTGAATTTGGCTACTGATTTGCTGTAGATTGCTTTTATTATGTTTAGGTATGGACCTTGAATTCCTGATTTTTCCAAGACTTTTATCTTGACTGGGTGTTGGATTTTGTCAAATGCTTTCTCAGCATCTAATGAGATGATCATGTGGTTTTTGTCTTTGAGTTTGTTTATATAGTGGATTACGTTGATGGATTTCTGTATATTAAACCATCCCTGCATCCCTGGAATGATGCCTACTTGGTCAGGATGGATGATCCTTTTAATGTGTTCTTGGATTTGGTTTGTGAGGATTTTATTGAGTATTTTTCATCGATATTCATAAGGGAAATTGGTCTGAAGTTCTCTTTCTTTGTTAGATCTTTGTGTGGTTTAGGTATCAGAGTAATTGTGGCTTCATAGAATGAATTTGGTAGAGTACATTTGATTCTATTTTGTGGAATAGTTTGTGAAGAACTGGGAATTAGATCTTCTTTGAAGGTCTGATAGAAATTTGCATTAAACCCATCTGGTCCTGGGCTTTTTTTTGGTTAGGAGACTATTGATGACTGCTTCTATTTACTACCCCACCTGGGGATCCATCCCGTAATCAGCCACCAGACCCAGACACTATTGCATATGCCAGCAAGATTTTGATGAAGGGACCCTGGTATAGCTGTCTCCTATGAGGCTATGCCAGTGCCTGGCAAATACAGAAGTGGATGTTCACAGTCATCTATAAGATGGAACACAGGGTCCCCAATGGAGAAGCTAGAGAAAGCACACAAGGAGCTGGAGGGGTCTGCAACCCTATAGGTGGAACAACAATATGAACTAACCAGTACCCCCAGAACTCGTGTCTCTAGCTGCATATGTAGTAGAAGATGGCCTAGTCGGCCATCACTGGGAAGAGAGGCCCCTTGGAATTGCAAACTTTATATGCCTGTCCTAGAACTTACTATGTAGACCCGGCTGGACTAATAAAAAAAAGAAAAAATAAAATATGGCAATGAGGATTTACAGAGAAAATACGGAAAATGAAGGATAGCAGCCAATGCCTTTGACCCATAGTGAAGGAGGAAGGAAATTTGCTGTAAAAAAAAAAAAAAATGCACCAATTATTGATCCTGGAAAAGGTGCATTATTCCTATCTGACTCCCTAGGTCCATTTCGATCAGTGCCAGGCACTAACCTCATATGTATTGAAAGAATGTCTGCCAGGGCTGTGTTAGTCCTTTCTCCCTGATTAAAACATTCCATTCTGCAGGGATGCTAAGTAAGACAGAAGGTAAACAATTCAACATAGCTCCAGGAAGTCCCCTAAACAGAATGAATTCACTAGGATCCTCCTCAAATTAAACAATAATGATGGCTGAGAGACCCTGTCAGACAAGCCAAGCTTCAAAGGAAACTCTCAGAAAACCCAAGCTGCAAAGAAAGTTCTGGAAATAGATCAGCTGCCTAGAAGAAGCGGAAGTCTGCAGAGCTGCCTGGAAGAGGTTTAGACCAAGTGAAGCACATGGAAAGAGCATTTTCCCACCTGTTAAGCTGCTGAAAGTCTGTACAACATGCTGCGGGTTCTCAGCTCTTGTGAGCTTTAAACAATGCTTGAAAGGGCTTCAGAGACATAGCTGTCTTTGAGTTATTTCTGCTCCTGTTAATCACTCTTGCCTGTCTTCCTGTGTGTAAATCCAGTAAAATTCATGAGTTCTTAAGTTAGACGTGGGCGGTATTGTACTTTGGTTTGTAGTGGGATTCTGGTTAGTATGAGTAGATATGTGTGTTCTACATATCTCCCACAGAAACATATTGCTATAAAACAAACAAACAAACAAAAAAAAAAAGATTTCTTGGAAAACCATGGTTCAAGGGAAAAGAACAATGATGTGAAAATCTAATAGCACTATATTAGAGGTAAATACTATGTTCAGACATTCCAAATACAGAAAATAGAGTGTTGGTGTGAGGTTGGTGCTTGGGCCACCTCCCATTTGGACACCAAGCTCTGCAGATAATCAAATCTCCCATATAAAATAGTATTGTATTTATATATGCAGATAATCAAATTACTTATATAAAATGGTGTATTTACATACCACATTCACGTAGCCTCAAGATACTTCGTATCATCTAGAGTGTTATCACTGATGATGCTATGCACCTCCTTCATATTAGTGATTTTCATACAACAATTTCCAGGTATTATTTAAGTAGTAATTTTTCTTAATCATGTCAATATTTGATTCGGGTGACTTTTAAATCTTATTTATGTAGCTTTTACTTCTTAACATGGAAAAATAGTAAATGTAAGTTTAAAGTATATTTTTGATCTCTATTTCACTGAATCTACAAATACTACACAGATGTATGCAATGGGAAAACTGTAGTTATGACATTTCTTGATAGTTAATTTTATTATTTCCCTGTCTCCATTTTTCATGAATTTGTTTGTTCATTTGGCCAGTGCACTATATTAAAGATTAATGTACTTAGCCTCTTAAGAGAATTGTGAAAAATTTATAAAACTTCTAACTTATATTTTGTTAAGAATTTTCCCAACAGCTTTATCGCATATATAAAGTTAAGGTTCTTATAGATACTATATTCAAGTCACTTTTTATTACATTTTCTTCTATACCATTTCTTCAACTTACATTTACATATTGTACTTCAGGAAGCTGTGTTGTGGTCAAGTATTCATGACACCAAGTATTTGAGATAAACATGAAACAAAAACCAGTTGCTGTATAAATGAATTTATAACTGATATCATATTGAAAAAAATACTGAAGACATAGAATAAATCTACATAAAACCCATTACACGAAAAACCAATTGAACAGAACTCCATACAAAATCCACAAATAGTAATAGAACCTCATGTTTCCTACAACATATGTAATCTGAACTTCCGTGTTCTGTCAAAAATTTTCCAAATGACTCTCACCTCTTGCTTACTCTTTCTTCTCTCTTGTCCTCTTGGGCTCTTCCCTTCCCACTTCCCTTCCACAGTCTCTTCCCCTCTCTCTACCCATGTTCATGTCTGGCCTCTGCTTCTTTACTCTATCCCTCTCTCTGCCTTTCTCAGCCTCTACTACCCTCTTAACTCCCCTCCCCATGCCCTGAATAAATTCTATTCTATACTAAAAAGAATTCAAATGGTATAAAACTATAAAGCAATAACCTCAGCGATATCACTGAATTCTCACCTATGAAACCTTAATAAAATTAGCCGTTCACAGCCCAGCCATATTTTGTAAAACCTCTTAAAACAGCTCCAAATATTAAGAGCAGTGAAGTTACTGTAGCATCATAGTGTCTGTGGGAAAAGTGTGAAAAATTAGTGAGGTGATAGGAAAAGTGCAGCCTCAGAACATAGACAAACACACCAACACAGAGTCTCATGCCCATAAATGATTTTATCAACATGAGGACCACATGAAGACTCTCAGACACAGCAAGGCAGACAGATTCAACATCAGCAGGCATGTGCTGTAATATTATTAGAAGGACTTCTTCATGCAAGTGACAGAAGCCAAGCAAAGAAGGTATCAGGAAAACAGGCTATCTGAGCACATGAATGTGTGCTGTAAATGTTGTTTTATTATCAATCAAGAGAAACTGAAAATTTCTACACAAACACTGAAAACAGTGCACACTTTTAGGATGAGTATGCATAGTTAAAAATGATACACTTTTCTGTTAGATGATCATACAACACAGCTAGTGAAACACTGAATCCTAGAAGAAAAACATTCTGATTACTGTAGCTTTGCAGATTTTCTGTGTGGTAATATTTATAAAGTCATATAGATTTGAAATTTATTAACAGGACATACATACAAATACCCCACAGGTTAGGATATCCAAAGTAGATACCCTTTTGAATTTATTCAATTATTGTGAAATTATTGTATTTGTACTGTTTACAATTTAGCAGTCTGGAAAACGGACATCCTACTTATTAAGTTGAAAGGTAAATACCAGTCTCACATAAATCACTTCTGGCTTTCAAGTGAGCACTAAGAGAATTGTATGTTCCACAGTGGGGGAAATGTAGAAAGGCTTAAGAAAGAAGACGGGATTCAGTGAGAACTTGATGACTATAAAATTTGATATCAAAAGTGGTAAATGGCATCCTCAGAAAGTGAAAGATCACACAGAATAGCAAAATGCGTGACAGAAATGCATTAAAGGATGAGCCAACAGCTGGGTGACGCACCTGTAGAAGAATATTCATCATAATGCACTATCTGAAAATTGGTGTCCATTTTGTAAATGACCTTAACCTTCAGAGAAAAGAAAATCACACTTTCTTTGGCAGGCAAAAAGGAATCTGTCATTTAAGTACCTAGTAAGTGTCAGTATGTTCTTTTGTGTCTCCTGCAAAGATAGGTCTCAAGATGAGGACCTGTGTGCAGGTAGAATGTGTGTCAGGAGGAAAGAGGGAAGGATAGGAAGAAAAAGAGCCATGTTTCAGTCACTGGGCAATCAATGGCAGCTTGCTCACTTCACACTGTTACCTGGAACAGACTCATAATGGCTCCAAGTATTTGTCCATGATAAATGCAAGAATGGGACTAGAAGCTGATTCCATGACACTACCGCATGATGGTCTTATCTTACACCAGATCCTTGCTACATGAAGTTGTAGGCAAAGCATCTGTCTTAGTGAGGAAGCTTCCCTGAAACAAAACCCTGAATCATACTTTGCAGTTATACTGACACAACTTTATTCATTGGAAAATGCAAGGAATCACCTTCCCAAGTCTATCAAAACATAGATAAGATGACAGTGCTAACTACCACACCTTCCCAGTACCTACAATTAGTTTGTGGAGTCCATCAATAGTGTTTCATTTGATCTCAATTTGTATCAATTTTAAAATAAAATCATATCTTCAGAAACACTGAACTCATCATTTTTGCTCAAATCTAAAGGTTGGAATTCAAGACCTGAATTTTGAAGGAGTGCTATTAACAGCAAAAAAAATTAATATTTCCAGGAAAAATCTGGAATATTAGCAATTACAATATGTAGTAAGCATTTGGTGATACAATACCTTTAATGTTGTGTGGTTAGTATTCTAGGTATAATGCTATCTCAATGATTCCCAAGTTAATTTCACTTCTGTCTGGTTAATTTGTTTTATTTGTAGCAACTAGAAACATATAACCTTATAAATTCCAGTTCTTTATTTACATCTATGAAATACAAGCGTGCACATTACTGAAGGATAGAAGAATGGATATACTTAGGAGTTTTCTATAAAAAGCAATAAATGGATGATCCGATGTGAGAACCCATGTAAGGGCTGTAGATATGAGTCAGTTATTAAATAGCATTCTTTCTGAGATCTAAATCCAGTTCCCAGTACCAACACTGACAGTCATTAAGTAGCATTCTTTCAGAGTTCCCAAATACAGTTCACAGCCTCAACACTGTCTGCTTCACAGTCATCTGTAATCAGACTTCAGGGAATCTTCTTGCCTCTGCAGGCAATGCACTCGTATTCACAAACCCACATAAAGGGATACAAAAAATACATAAAAAAAAAATCTTAGGATGTATCATATATTTCTCATTGTGATTGCATTCTAACCTGTGGCTCTTTTATGCATATCTTGACACAAAACATGTAACCAGCTTAAGATATATAAGAATATGTTTTGCTTACAAATATTCATCCTCATGTACATTTTTGGTTAATGGTCTAAATCCCTTTGAGTGACTGTTTCATGGGGAGTGTTTAATGTCTAGTAAAGTGCCACTTTTCAATAAAATGAGTGCACTGTTATGGCTACAGGAAGAAATCAACCTGAAGCTACATCAGTAAAGTTAATGGTGCATTTCACTAAGGAGTTAATTTTAGACATTCTTAATTTTGGTTTGGCATCACAATCACAGTATTTATAATCTTTAATATACTTACTGCATCAAAGTTATGAGATAGTTCATGTGGCTAATAGGATAATTAATCTCTCATCACAAATGTAAATTTCTGTTAGTGCTTATTATAAAACTGACTTTTATTATGAAGTATGTATGACTTTGAGAGCATATCCCATCTATTTAGTCATTATTGTGAGTTTTACTGACATTTTTTCCCTGAAAACCAAAGTCTCAAAGGACAACACAAAGTTTAACATTTTTTTTCTTTCCATAAAATAACTCTTCTAAAGTCATTTGAAAATTAACCCTTATCAGCAAACAGAAACATGACAAAGGAGAATAGAGCTGTACAGTGGATATTAGGCTGGACTTTGTTTTGTTTTTATGTCTTTCATTTACATGTATGTTACCTGAATTCACCCAGAGAAAAGACACTTTCTGTTGACAGACTCTGTTATTATGGTAGCATTTTTCCACATCAGGATAGCTTTCCAAGCTCAGTGGAAAATGGAAGACTCCCTTTCTCAGCTGGGTTTATCCTCCTTCACTGATCTTATAAGGAGAGTGTGTCGAAGCACAAGTGCCTGACCTTATCTGGAGGATGTCCCTGCACAGAGCTTCTTGCAAGCACTCCATGATTCAACACAAAAGTCCTGCTCAGCCCTTTATGCCATATGATAATTACCAATCAACCCTTCCTGTTACATCCACTCCAGTAGTGACCAGTGTGACAGGCCAGAAAGCCTGGACACAGTCACGAGGCAAAAAGTTCACGGAAACTTAGTCTCCTGGAAATTTGGCATTCCCATAGCTAGAATGCCTCAGATTTGTCCCTGTGATAATGTAGAGGGTCTTGCATGCTTTCCTAGAGTAGCTTACTGGATAAAAGTTAGAAATCTCAGGGCACACTACTCCCATATGCAGGAATTTATCATTATCTAGGAAGAAGGAAGGTTGTGGTCTAAGGAGGAACCAGAGTAGATACTTAGAACTATAGATACTTAGATAGTATAGATAATAGATATTTAGAACTCAGCTGAGTTACACCCATACACAGGAATTTACAATGGCCTAGGGGGAAGGTGGACTATACAATAGACTAGAATAGGAACTATGGCAAGGGCACGAAGCCCTTGCCTCTGACTTCTAAGATTAAGTGGACCTTAAGTGGCACTGCTGTTGATCCCAGTTGTTAACATTGAATTTTATCCCAGCTGGTTCCTGCCGGTACTTTGTATGCATTCCTCTGTTTTGTGTAAAAGTCACTTAGAAGACTGGTGCTTGCTTTGAGACAAATTACATTCAGATCCACATTCCCTTGTGTCATGTCTGTTTGTCACCCCTCCTTCTCACAGACTCCTTGCCCACCTATAACCGGAACTCGAGTTTCGCCCGTGGATCAAGGACCCAAGTGAGGTTTTCCTCTGCAGCATCCTCCCACCTGTAATCTCAAAATCTGCATACAGACTACACTTGGAGTAATAGAGGAGAATTATCTCACAACTTTCCATGTTATCAGACTTTCCTCCACTCCAGCTTTTTCTGCAAAGGGCAGCTTGATCTAATTATCTCTACCTTCTACATGATTATGTTGCTGTATTTTGAGGAATTTAGTTCCCTATAATCCTATATGTCTATACATATGTTGTACCCTACCTGTCCCTTCCAGGATTATAATTTTTAATTAACATTTAGTATTATCTACATATTTCAGAACAAATACACCTAAGCTTTCAGGGTTTTTTTGTTTGTTTGTTTGTTTTGTTTTTTGTTTTTTTGGTCATTTCACCTGTTACAAAAAGGTAGTAGAAGCATAGATACTAGAGTACACTCTAGACTACAGTCCCACTTTCATCACAGATAAGACTGGGAGAATTCTAAAATATGGGGTGTTTTAAAAATATATGCAAACATATCAAAATTTATAAATAATAGAATAAGATAAATACCACTTGCACCAAAGTTATACTAAGGAAATCATGGTCTCTTCTTGGGGGTCAGTGACTGTGTTTGAATGAAAATGGCCCCCACAGACTCATAGGGAGTAGCACTATTGGATTTTTGCTCCTTGCTGAAGAATGTATGTCACTGAGTTTTAAGGTTTCAGATGCTCAATGCAGGCTCCATGTCACTCTCACTTCCTGCCAATCCAGATGTAGAACTATCAGCTATTTCTTCAGCACCTTGTGGGAACTTCATGCCACTGTGTTTCTCACCATGATGGTGGTAGAATAATCCTTTGAACCTGTAGCCAATCTCAATTAATTCTGTTATCTGAGCTGTCACCGTCATGGCATCTGTTCACAGCAACAAAGCCCTAAGACAGAAAATGGTATAATGCTGTGATTGGCCAGACCGTGCTTTCTTTTGTTTGGATAAATGTGGATTTATTGGGTCATATTAGTCGATGCAGAGAAGATTGTGATGCTGAGGGTGATTTGTACAGTGGGGGCCTGACTCAAAAGGTTTCTGAGGAGAAGAATATTTGTATGTATCTTAGAGACTGTTATCATATTTTAGCTAAGAATGTGACAGCTTTTAACCCTTGTCTGAAAAATCATCGGAAGGCTAAATTTAAGAGTTTTAGAAGAATTGCCTTTGAAGAGGAGATTTCAAAACATCCCAGTATTGACTGTGGCATGTGATTATTTGTGTTCATTCTTATGCATACCTATAATGAAATGGAGCAAAAATGCAAAATGCACAATTTGAGGAGATGAGAGGCACGAGTAAGTAGAATGGACCTAAGTCTTGTGTTCAAGGGGATAAAATAATTAAAGAAAAGTCAGATGTTGAATGGAACAAAAGCACTGATGACCTTAGCTACCTACGCTTCCAATATATGAAAAGGAATTAAAGAAAAGCTTAACATAGCCTCTAGTTTCATCAGAAAAAGAATCTAAGAAAACACTAAATGGAAACTTGAGGATAATTTTATTAAAGGTAGAAAATAATGGAGCAGGTAAGTTTCAAATCTCAGCATCTACTTGAATGAAAAGAATGTAGAAGAGAAGGCAAAAGGCCCTGATAGTTGAATAAAACCAGGATGGAGGTTAGCTTTATTGTGGCCAACCAACCATATGACAGGATGAAGAACTTTAAACAGTGAAGTCTTTTGTGTTATGGAAAGCCTGTTTACAAAAGAAGTAGGAAAAAAAAAAAGGAAATCTTACTCCTTTTAATTCAGAAAAGTAGACTGCCTTAGGAAGATGCAAGACTGCTTTCCTGAAAGCACGAACTTAGGAGCCAAGAGCATTGGGAAGAGAGGATAGAATTGATATTATTTTTATATATAAATAAGAGAAGTATCACAATCAAACTGTTCATCTTACCATCTCTCTCTGTTTCTCCTAAATCCTTTACATTTCCTTACCAAATTTAATGTTCTTCTTATCTGTGTGTTTCCATGTCTCAATCTCTCCCTGCCACTTCCTTCCTTCCTTCCTTCCTTCCTTCCTTCCTTCCTTCCTTCCTTCCTTCCTTCCTTCCTACCTACCTTTCTTCACTCTCTCTTTCTCCTTCCTTCCTTTCTTTCTTCCTTCCTTTCTTCCTTCCTTCCTTCCTTCCTTCCTTCCTTCCTTCCTTCCTTCCTTCCTCCCTTCATTTCTTCATTTCTTTCTCCCTTAATAATATCATCATCCACAACAACAAAGCCCAAAACAAATAATGAAAGCAAAATAAACAGAAAACCCTACAACCCACTAATGAAAAACAATACAAAAGCAAAATCTAATGAGACAAAAATTGCAAAAAAAATTAGCAAAGTGAACAAAACAAAATGTTTATTAGAATACTACTGAGGGTTGTGTGTGTGTGTGTGTGTGTGTGTGTGTGTGTGTGTGATGTGTGTGTATATGTGACTACTTTTGGGTATGTGGCATGTCCTGAAATGTGGTTAATATACCTAGTGACACTCCATTCTATAATAGGTTTCTATTTCCAGTGACTATCAAATGTAGATACCTTCTTGGTGAGGAATGGGAACTACTTACTATTTTCCTCATCTAATGTTGGGACCTCTTCTGACTTAAACCTGATTTAAGTCACATGTTGTCACAGTCTCTGTGAGTTCATATATGCATCATCTTAATAAAAGATTACTTATTCTTTCCTTCTCTTTCATGTGGCTTAACATGAGACTTCCTATGGGTATAGCTCTGACATTACTAGAAGATACAGTCACAGAACAATCTCCTTAATCCTCTGACTGATACAATATTTCTGTCCCCTTTTTTATACTGTTCCCTGAGCCTTAGGTGAGAGAATTGTTTTATAGATGTGTCCATTGGTCTATGGTTCCACAACTCTGTATTGTGATTGTTTGCAATAGTTTGTAATTGTCTCTGTTACAAACAGAAGTTTCCTTAATGATTACACTTGCCTATGGATATAAGGATAAATATTTAGGATAAAGATAAGGATTTTGTTGGTTTAGTAAAGTAGCAATTGTACATTCTCCATATGAGTCAATGATGTTTTTGGACCTGGGAAGGTGGATAGGTTTCCAGTCCCAAGTATGATTCCTTCTAGTTGATAGGATCATTAGTACACTTAGGACATTGTAGGTTATCACTAAAATTTACATGTCACAATTGCAACCTTAGGGTTATTGTGACATGCTGGGTCAGGGCTCTGGTTCAGGGGCTCCCTGGCTGTGTAGCTTCTGGCTGCTTTTCTCCCACAAAAACTTGGATTATGCCTTTTGGTATTGTGAATGCCAGTCCTCAGGAAAATGTATTGCTATTATTTTTAGCTCAGTGTTTCTGGGTCCTATACCTGAAGTATACAGTGACTTCATCACTTGGCAATTGCCTTACATCTCTGAGGAATAACAACAGACATGCTGTAATGTTGTTTTGAGCTTTTAGACAACAACTCAAAAAATTGGCACCTCATATCTATTTTCTTAAGGTTGTATTAGGCCTTTGTATAGATCACTGTCAGCACTTATGAGAAAACTTTGTTTGACTTTGTATGTGTGTATACTCAGGCTTACATGTGTTAAATATTTGTATATTAATTTGTTTTAGGTACTCACTAGTATGATTCTCAAACTACTACCTTGGTAATGGTCCATTCTTACTTTGATGTCAGCAGTTACTCTAGGGTATGTACTCCTATCTGAAGATTTGAAGGTAGGATCATCCAAAGAGGGAACATGAGATATATGTCTTTCTTTGTCTGAGTTGCCTCACTCAGTGTAATCTTTTCTAATTTGATCCATGTTACCTGCAAAACTTAGGATATTATTTTTTGTTGTAGCTAAATAGCTCTAAATTCACATAGTGAACGTGTACCACATTTTTATTATTCATTTGTCTCCTGCAGGACATTTAGGTTGTGTATGCTTTCTAGCTATTATGACTAGTGAGGCCATGGACATAGGATAAAGTTTGTGGAGAGTGGGATGTTGAATCCTTTGGACATATTTCACAGTGAGGCATTGCTGGATCACATGTTGTCTTAGTCTGGGTTTGTGTTTCTGTACAAACATCATGACTGAGAAGCAAGTTAGGGAGGAAAGAATTCATTCAGCTTATACATCTACATTGCTGTTAATCACCAAAGAAAGTCAGGACTGGAACTCAAGCAGGTAGGGTAGCAGGAGGTGATACAGAGGCCATGGAAAGATGTTACATGCTGGCTTGCTTCCCTTGGCTTATTCAACTTGCTTTCTTATTGGACCAGGACCAAGGACTACCAGCCTTGGGATCGAACCACCCACAATGGGCTCTCCCACCCTTCATCACTAACTGAGAAAATGCTTTACGCTGGACCTCATGGAGGCATTTCCTCAAGTGAGGCTCCTTTCTCTGTGATAACTCCAGCCTGTTTCAAGTAGGCACACAAAAACAGCTAGTACATATGGTACATTTTTATTTCTTAAAAGCATTTTGAGAATTCTATACACTGATTTCCCTAGTGGCTGAGGCAGTTTGCAATCCCAACAACAGTGAATGAGGGTACTTTTTTTTCAGTATCTCCTCCAGCAATTGCAGTCTGCTGTCTTTTTGGTCTTTTCCATCCTGAGTGGTGGATGGAATTGCCCAGTTTTTTATTTTGCATTTTCCTAGTTACTAAGAATAATTCTCTCTCTCCTCTCTCTCTCTCTCTCTCTCTCTCTCTCTCTCTCTCTCTCTCTCTCATCGGTCTCTGTCTCTGTTTCTGTCTCTCTATTTCTCTTTCTCTCTCTCTCTCCCTCTGTGTGTGTGTGTGTGTGTGTGAAGGAATTTCTTAGTTATTTTAGTTTATTTTATACTTTAGAGAACTTGATTGTTTCATGCTTTTCTTCATTTAGGATGATTTTGATATAGAGCTTGAAACAATCCTGTTGCAGTCAGGAATAACCAACTCCATTTTACTATTGACCCAAGGTACTAGCTAGAACAGTAAGGAAAGAAAAAAAAATAAGGAATACAAATAGGAAATGGGAATGAAGTCAAACTATCCCTGTGTACACATTACATGATAGTATTTCTTAGAGGTCCCAAAATCTACTAGAGAAATTCTGGAAATCAAAACAAATTTTGCAATAAGACAGGATCCATAACCAACTTATACAAATAAATATTTTTTCTAAATATCAATAGCCAAATATATGGACAAGTAAATCATGGAACACTCTCCTTTCCAACAGCCTCAAAGAAAATAAAATATCTGTGAATAAATCTGATTTAAGTAACTGTGTGACCTTTAAAAATGGAAACGTGAAACCTCTGAAGCAAGAGCTGGAAGATGATACTGGAAAAGAGAATAACAACTCATGGGCTGAGGGAATTGATAGGATTTATGAACACTTCTTGTAAAATGGTTTTTTGTTATTGTAGAATTTGACATACACACATAAAATGTTTTGATCAAATTAATCCCGATTAATCCCCTCCAGTTCTTTGTAGGTTCTCTCCATCACTTCTCCCTCTGAACTTCAAGCATTCTTTTTGTCAACTCACTGTGTCCACTTGGAGGCTCTCATCTATGCATCCATGTAGGATCCCCGACTGGAACATAGTCATTGTAGCAGGCACCACCTTATTGAAGAAACTTAAATCATTCTCACCTAGTGGCCATCAACTCTTAAGGAGCAAGGAGTGAGTAACCGTGTGTTCTTGCCCAGTGCTCTTGAAATTTTTACAGGCTTTACCTTGAGAGTTTTAAGATTCATTATGCTATTATTAATATTAATAATATATATGCTAAATATGTAAGATTAAGTGCATGTCTTTCCAATCGCTGAATATAAATACCAAGCAATAGAGGAAATACACCCCATTATTGATCAATTAATTGGCTTTATCCTAATAGTCTTTCACTCATTACTACAATTAGTAACAGCATCACATTCCTAACACACCTTGTTTTTCCAATATTTGGTAATTCCAAAATTGTGGATGCCATCCATGATTTGCAAGTTCTCCTTTGAGATATATGACTTAATAGCATTTGTAATAATAAACTCAGTCAACCTATTCTTAAGAGAATTTTTAATAATCGAGGCAGTCATTATGGTTTTAAAATCCTTGTACAAATTAAGTAAATTCCTCCAATATACCCTAAAATATGTGATTATCAATCTTCTAGTTTTGATAGATAATGATAAATGTGACAGACTTGACTATTAGCATCCAAACGTCTCAATTAAAACCAAAGATTATGATACTCTTGTTATTTTCATTATACAGTGTGTGGTTATTTCCTTTCTTAAACTGTTATTGACATCTTCTCTATAAGAACAAATGTAGAGATTCCCCAGCTACAGTGAACTTTGCCATCTTAAATGTCTCAGAGCAGCTATGATATTTTGTACTCTATTACATGGCAGAATTTTCTTTATCAGAATTCTCACGTGAGGAATACCGAATGGCTGAGAAGCACCTGAAAAAATGTTCAACATCCTTAATCATCAGGGAAATGCAAATCAAAACAACCCTGAGATTCCACCTCACACCAGTCAGAATGGCTAAGATCAAAAATTCAGGTGACAGCAGATGCTGGCGAGGATGTGGAGAAAGAGGAACACTTCTCCATTGTTGGGGGGATTACAAGCTTGTACAACCACTCTGGAAATCAGTCTGGCAGTTCCTCAGAAAATTGGACATAGTACTACGGGAGGATCCAGCAATACCACTCCTGGGCATATACCAGAAGATGTTCCAACTGGTAAGAAGGACACATGCTCCACTATGTTCATAGCAGTCTTATTTATAGTAGCCAGAAGCTAGAAAGAACCCAGATGCCCCTCAACAGAGAAATGGATACAGAAAATGTGGTTCATTTACACAATGGAGTACTACTCAGCTATTAAAAAGAATGAATTTATGAAATTCCTAGGCAAATGGATGGACCTGGAGGGCATCATCCTGAGTGAGGTAACCCAATCACAAAAGAACTCATACAATATGTACTCACTGATAAGTGGATATTAGACCAGAAACTTAGGATACCCAAGATATAAGATACAATTTGCTAGACACATGAAACTCAAGAAGAATGAAGACCAAAGTGTGGACACTTTGCCTCTTCGTAGAATTGGGAGCAAAACACCCATGGAAGGAGTTACAGAGACAAAGTTTGGAGCTGAGACAAAAGATGGACCATCTAGAGACTGCCATATCCAGGGATCCATCCTATAATCAGCTTCCAAGCGCTGACACCATTGCATATACTAGCAAGATTTTGCTGAAAGGACCCAGATATATCTGTCTCTTGTGAGACTATGCTGGGGCCTAGCAAACACAGAAATGGATGCTCACAGTCAGCTATTGGATGGATCACAGGGCCCCCAACGGAGAAGCTAGAGAAAGTACCCAAGGAGCTCAAGGGATCTGCAACCCTATAGGTGGAACAACAATATGAACTAACGAGTAACCATCAGAAGATGGCCTAGTTGGTCATCAGTGGAAAGAGAGGCCCATTGGTCGTGCAAACTTTATATGCCTCAGTACAGGAGAACGCCAGGGCCAAGAAGTGGGAGTGGGTGGGGGAGCATGTGGGGGACTTTTGGGATAGCATTGGAAATGTAAATGAAATAAATACCTAATAAAAATTGTAGAAAAAATGATAATAATATAACAGCTATAACCCATTGTCGAACAGGGTGTATTTCTTCATAGTTATTATCACCCTCAAATAGTATACTTTCAAGGTTTTCATGTTTTTTTTAATCTAATATTACTTATATCTCTAAGGAGTGATGCAAAATGCCAGTGTTCTAGCACAAATAAGATGAGTTACACAGTTTTCTGTTTACACAAACTTTGCAAATTCTTACATTTACTATCACATTAAGCTAGATGCTGTCCTAAAGTGCTTAGAATGTTAATGACCACATATATGGATATACATATACATTCATACACACATACACACACACACAAAGTTATATGAATTTATTTATAGCTGATAACCTTAGTGTAAGTAAAGTACTAAAAAATTAAAACCAAATTACATATTTTATTGAAAATGGTAAGTTGCAGTACTTTCCTAATATATCATACTTGGATATTATCTTTCCTTTTTAATGTATGTGTGTGCTTGCATGCATGATTGTATATGGCCTCTAACCACACTGGGCAGGAGATTGTATTGGATAATTTGAAAAAAAGAAGTGACTTTCAGCATGTGGGAGCTAGGGACTGAACCTTAGTTATGTGCAAAAGCAGAAAAAACTTTAAAACCCTGAACCATCTCTCCAGCCCTGTATCTTTTCTTTGCCACCAAATACTGTTTGTTAAATGTAAAGAGTATAGGAAATTATGAATTTCCCAAATGGAAAGAAATTACACTTAAATGTCTAATAGAGTCTTTAATTCCTCATAAATTCAATATTTTATATATTTTACTATCCTGAATGTTTTGACAAATATATTGCTTTCTTATAAAACTACCTATATACTTTGCATAATACTTTCTATATTTCTTTTCTGAAAAAAATTAATCTTTGCGCAGATTAACAAGTAAGTATGACTTAGCTCATACCAACCCTACAATTCAACCAACAGATCTGACACAAGGTTTACACTAAATGCAAGAATGAAAACAAGTGAAGAGACTTATTTGTAGGGTGTTAGTTTCAGGGCAATTTTCTACCAGAGCATTGCTTATTTTAAAAACCGAGAGACCATGTTGACTGTTGATTCCACCAAGAACATCATACAAGTCAGGAGAGAATTATTTTGTTCTGTGAGAATGAGACTCAGAGATTGCATATCATTAATATTGATTTGGAGTGTGGGATTTATATTATTTATTAAAGCATAGAAATTGAATCACATATTTGTACTCTGGCATATAAAGAGCTCATAATTATATGATAGGCTTTTTTTTTCCATTTTTTATTAGGTATTTAGCTCATTTACATTTCCAATGCTATACCAAAAGTCCCCCATATCCACCCACCCCCACTCCCCTGCCCACCCACTCCCCCTTTTTGGCCCTGGTGTTCCCCTGTACTGGGGAATATAAAGTTTGCAAGTCCAATGGGCCTCTCTTTCCAGTGATGGCCGACTAGGCCATCTTTTGATATATATGCAGCTAGAGTCAAGAGCTCCGGGGTACTGGTTAGTTCATAATGTTGTTCCACCTATAGGGTTGCAGATCCCTTTAGCTCCTTGGCTACTTTCTCTAGCTCCTCCATTGAGAGCCCTATGATCCATCCATTAGCTGACTGTGAGCATCCACTTCTGTGTTTGCTAGGCCCCGGCATAGTCTCACAAGAGACAGCTACATCTGGGTCATTTCAATAAAATCTTGCTAGTGTATGCAATGGTGTCAGCGTTTGGATGCTGATTATGGGGTGGATCCCTGGATATGGCAGTCTCTACATGGTCCATCCTTTCATCTCAGCTCCAAACTTTGTCTAATAACTCCTTCCATGGGTGTTTTGTTCCCAAATCTAAGGAGGGGCATAGTGTCCACACTTCAGTCTTCATTCTTCTTGAGTTTCATGTGTTTAGCAAATTATATCTTATATCTTGGGTATCCTAGGTTTGGGGCTAATATCCACTTATCAGTGAGTACATATTGTATGAGTTTCTTTGTGAATGTGTTACCTCACTCAGGATGATGCCCTCCAGGTCCATCCATTTGGCTAGGAATTTCATAAATTCATTCTTTTTAATAGCTGAGTAGTACTCCATTGTGTAGATGTACCACTTTTTCTGTATCCATTCCTCTGTTGAGGGGCATCTAGGTTCTTTCCAGCTTCTGGCTATTATAAATAAGGCTGCTATGAACATAGTGGAGCATGTGTCCTTCTTACCAGTTGGGGCATCTTCTGGATATATGCCCAGGAGAGGTATTGCTGGATCCTCTGGTAGTACTATGTCCACTTTTCTGAGGAACCGCCAGACTGATTTCCAGAGTGGTTGTACAAGCTTTCAATCCCACCAACAATGGAGGAGTGTTCCTCTTTCTCCACATCCACGCCAGCATCTGCTGTCACCTGAATTTTTGATCTTAGCCATTCTGACTGGTGTGAGGTGGAATCTCAGGGTTGTTTTGATTTGCATTTCCCTGATGATTAAGGATGTTGAACATTTTTTCAGATGCTTCTCTGCCATTCCGTATTCCTCAGGTGAGAATTCTTTGTTCAGTTCTGAGCCCCATTTTTTAATGGGGTTATTTGATTTTCTGAAGTCCACCTTCTTGAGTTCTTTATATATGGTGGATATTAGTCCCCTATCTGATTTAGGATAGGTAAAGATCCTTTCCCAATCTGTTGGTGGTCTTTTTGTCTTATTGACGGTGTCTTTTGCCTTGCAGAAACTTTGGAGTTTCATTAGGTCCCATTTGTCAATTCTCGATCTTACAGCACAAGCCATTGCTGTTCTGTTCAGGAATTTTTCCCCTGTGCCCATATCTTCAAGGCTTTTCCCCACTTTCTCCTCTATAAGTTTCAGTGTCTTTGGTTTTATGTGAAGTTCCTTGATCCACTTAGATTTGACCTTAGTACAAGGAGATAAGTATGGATCGATTCGCATTCTTCTACACGATAACAACCAGTTGTGCCAGCACCAATTGTTGAAAATGCTGTCTTTCTTCCACTGGATGGTTTTAGCTCCCTTGTCGAAGATCAAGTGACCATAGGTGTGTGGGTTCATTTCTGGGTCTTCAATTCTATTCCATTGGTCTACTTGTCTGTCTCTATACCAGTACCATGCAGTTTTTATCACAATTGCTCTGTAGTAAAGCTTTAGGTCTGGCATGGTGATTCCGCCAGAAGTTCTTTTATCCTTGAGAAGACTTTTTGCTATCCTAGGTTTTTTGTTATTCCAGACAAATTTGCAAATTGCTCCTTCCAATTCGTTGAAGAATTGAGTTGGAATTTTGATGGGGATTGCATTGAATCTGTAGATTGCTTTTGGCAAGATAGCCATTTTTACAATGTTGATCCTGCCAATCCATGAGCATGGGAGATCTTTCCATCTTCTGAGATCTTCTTTAATTTCTTTCTTCAGAGATTTGAAGTTTTTATCATACAGATCTTTCACTTCCTTAGTTAGAGTCATGCCAAGATATTTTATATTATTTGTGACTATTGAGAAGGGTGTTGTTTCCCTAATTTCTTTCTCAGCTTGTTTATTCTTTGTATAGAGAAAGGCCATTGACTTGTTTGAGTTTATTTTATATCCAGCTACTTCACCGAAGCTGTTTATCAGTTTTAGGAGTTCTCTGGTAGAATTTTTAGGGTCACTTATATATACTATCATATCATCTGCAAAAAGTGATATTTTGACTTCCTCTTTTCCAATTTGTATCCCCTTGATCTCCATTTGTTGTCGAATTGCTCTGGCTAATACTTCAAGTACTATGTTGAAAAGGTAGGGAGAAAGTGGGCAGCCTTGTCTAGTCCCTGATTTTAGTGGGATTGCTTCCAGCTTCTCTCCATTTACTTTGATGTTGGCTACTGGTTTGCTGTAGATTGCTTTTATCATGTTTAGGTATGGGCCTTGAATTCCTGATCTTTCCAACACTTTTATCATGAATGGGTGTTGGATCTTGTCAAATGCTTTTTCTGCATCTAACAAGATGATCATGTGGTTTTTGTCTTTGAGTTTGTTTATATAATGGATTACATTGATGGATTTTCGTATATTAAACCATCCCTGCATCCCTGGAATAAAGCCTACTTGGTCAGGATGGATGATTGCTTTAATGTGTTCCTGGATTCGGTTAGCGAGAATTTTATTGAGGATTTTTGCATCGATATTCATAAGAGAAATTGGTCTGAAGTTCTCTATCTTTGTTGGGTCTTTCTGTGCTTTAGGTATCAGAGTAATAGTGGCTTCATAAAATGAGTTGGGTAGAGTACCTTCTACTTCTATTTTGTGAAATAGTTTGTGCAGAACTGGAATTAGATCTTCTTTGAAGGTCTGATAGAACTCTGCACTAAACCCATCTGGTCCTGGGCTTTTTTTGGTTGGGAGACTATTAATAACTGCTTCTATTTCTTTAGGTGATATGGGACTGTTTAGATGATCATCTTGATCCTGATTCAACTTTGGTACCTGGTATCTGTCCAGAAATTTGTCCATTTCGTCCAGGTTTTCCAGTTTTGTTGAGTATAGCCTTTTGTAGAAGGATCTGATGTTGTTTTGGATTTCTTCAGGATCTGTTGTTATGTCTCCCTTTTCAGTTCTGATTTTGTTAATTAGGATTTTGTCCCTGTGCCCTCTAGTGAGTCTAGCTAATGGTTTATCTATCTTGTTGATTTTCTCAAAGAACCAACTCCTAATTTGGTTAATTCTTGGAATAGTTATTCTTGTTTCCACTTGGTTGATTTCACCACTGAGTTTGATGATTTCCTGCCGTCTACTCCTCTTGGGTGAATTTGCTTCCTTTTTTTCTAGGGCTTTTAGATGTGTTGTCAAGCTGCTAGTATGTGCTGTCTCATGTTTCTTCTTGGAGGCACTCAGAGCTATGAGTTTCCCTCTTAGAAATGCTTTCATTGTGTCCCATAGGTTTGGGTACGTTGTGGCTTCATTTTCATTAAACTCTAAAAAGTCTTTAATTTCTTTCTTTATTCCTTCCTTGACCAAGGTATCATTGAGAAGAGTGTTATTCAGTTTCCACGTGAATGTTGGCTTTCCATTATTTATGTTGTTATTGAAGATCAGTCTTAGGCCATGGTGGTCTGATAGGATACATGGGACAATTTCTATATTTTTGTATCTATTGAGGCCTGTTTTGTGACTAATTATATGGTCAATTTTGGAGAAGGTCCCATGAGGTGCTGAGAAGAAGGTATATCCTTTTGTTTTAGGATAAAATGTTCTGTAGATATCTGTCAGGTCCATTTGTTTCATAACTTCTGTTAGTTTCACTGTGTCCCTGTTTAGTTTCTGTTTCCACGATCTGTCCTTTGAAGAAAGTGGTGTGTTGAAGTCTCCCAGTATTATTGTGTGAGGTGCAATGTATGCTTGAGCTTTACTAAAGTGTCTCTAATGAATGTGGCTGCCCTTGCATTTGGTGCGTAGATATTCAGAATTGAGAGTTCCTCTTGGAGGATTTTACCTTTGATGAGTATGAAGTGTCCCTCCTTGTCTTTTTTGATAACTTTGGGTTGGAAGTCGATTTTATCCGATATTAAAATGGCTACTCCAGCTTGTTTCTTCAGTCCATTTGCTTGGAAAATTGTTTTCCAGCCTTTCACTCTGAGGTAGTGTCTGTCTTTTTCCCTGAGATGGGTTTCCTGTAAGCAGCAGAATGTTGGGTCCTGTTTGTGTAGCCAGTCTGTTAGTCTATGTCTTTTTATTGGGGAATTGAGTCCATTGATATTAAGAGATATTAAGGAAAAGTAATTGTTGCTCCCTTTTATTTTTGTTGTTAGAGTTGGCATTCTGTTCTTGTGGCTGTCTTCTTTTTGGTTTGTTGAATGATTACTTTCTTGGTTGTTCTAGGGCGTGATTTCTGTCCTTGTATTGCTTCTTTTCTGTTATTATCCTTTGAAGGGCTGGATTCGTGGAAAGATATTGTGTGAATTTGTTTTTGTCGTGGAATACTTTGGTATCTCCATCTATGGTAATTGAGAGTTTGGCCGGGTATAGTAGCCTGGGCTGGCATTTGTGTTCTCTTAGTGTCTGTATAACATCTGTCCAGGCTCTTCTGGCTTTCATAGTCTCTGGTGAAAAGTCTGGTGTAATTCTGATAGGCCTTCCTTTATATGTTACTTGACCTTTCTCCCTTACTGCTTTTAATATTCTATCTTTATTTAGTGCATTTGTTGTTCTGATTATTATGTGTCGGGAGGAATTTCTTTTCTGGTCCATTCTATTTGGAGTTTTGTAGGCTTCTTGTATGATCATGGGCATCTCTTTTTTTATGTTTGGGAAGTTTTCTTCTATTATTTTGTTGAAGATATTAGCTGGCCCTTTAAGTTGAAAATCTTCATTCTCATCAATTCCTATTATCCGTAGGTTTGGTCTTCTTATTGTGTCCTGCATTACCTGGATGTTTTGAGTTAGGATCCTTTTGCATTTTGTATTTTCTTTGACTGTTGTGTCGATGTTCTCTATGGAATCTTCTGCACCTGAGATTCTCTCTTCCATTTCTTGTATTCTGTTGCTGATGCTCGCATCTATGGTTCCAGATCTCTTTCCTAGGGTTTCTATCTCCAGCGTTGCCTCGCTTTGGGTTTTCTTTATTGTGTCTACTTCCCCTTTTAGTTCTAATATGGTTTTGTTCATTTCCATCACCTGTTTGGATGTGTTTTCCTGTTTTTCTTTAATGATTTCTACCTGTTTGGCTGTGTTTTCCTGCTTTTCTGTAAGGGCCTGTAACTCTTTAACAGTGCTCTCCTGTAATTCTTTAAGTGACTTATGAAAGTCCTTCTTGATGTCCTCTATCATCATCATGAGAAATGTATTTAAATCTGGGTCTAGATTTTCGGTTGTGTTGGGGTGCCCAGGACTAGGTGGGGTGGGAGTGCTGCGTTCTGATGATGGTGAGTGGTCTTGATTTCTGTTAGTAGGATTCTTACGTTTGCCTTTCGCCATCTGGTAATCTCTGAAGCTAGCTGTTTTAGTTGTCACTGTTAAGAGCTTGTTCTTTAGGTGACTCTGTTAGCCTCTATAAGCAGACCTGGAGGGTAGCACTCTCCTTAGTTTCAGTGGGCAGAGTATTCTCTGCAGGCAAGCTCTCTTCTTGCAGGGCAGGTACCCAGATATCTGGTGTTCGAACCAGACTCCTGGCAGAAGTTGTGTTCCACTCACTAGAGGTCTTAGGATCTCGTGTGGAATCCTGTGTGGGCCCTTGCGGGTGTCAGGCGACTCCGCTGGCAAGGTAGCCTGGGGCTCAAGTGGAGTGGAAGGGGTTTGTGCCCCAGATCAAGCCCGGGTAGCCTGCTTCCCTATGTACAGCAGTCTCAGGTTCCGTGCGATTGGATTGGGGCAGGCGCTGTGTTCCACTCACCAGAGGTCTTAGGATCCCGTGGGGAGTCCCGTGTGGGCCCTTGGGGGTGTTGGGCAAGACTCTGCTGGCAAGGTAGCCCGGGGCTCGAGCCGAGCGGAAGGGACTTGTGCCCCAGATCAGGCCTGGGTAGCCTGCTTCCCTATGTACCACATTCTCAGGTTCCGCGCGATTGGAACGGGGCAGGCGCTGTGTTCCACTCACCAGAGGTCTTAGGATCCTGTGGGGAGTCCCGTGTGGGCCCTTTCGGGTGTTGGGCAAGACTGTGCTGGCAAGGTAGCCCGGGGCTCGAGCTGAGCGGAAGGCTATGATAGGCTTTAAGAGAAGTACCGTTTGATTATCCAGCACCAAATGGCAAGCCCTGAAAATATACATGCAGGTAGTGTTATTCAGACTGACCAGATTATATTTTGGAATACACATGTATATACACATACATAAATGCATGTAATAATGACTAATGGTAACAGCAGTGATAAAATTGAAGGATATCAAGGAGGTTATATAGGAAGATTTTGAGGGAGGAGAAAAGGAATTATTGTAAATATAATCTCAAAAATTAGAAAGAGTTGTACTGTTTGTGTGTGTTTTAGAAATCAAACAGTTTTTATTTGTGTTATGAGCCAGTTTACATGCTATTCATCTTTTCTGACAAATTTTCTCTTATTTTTTCTACTATCAAAGGCATGAGTCCTTGGTCCTATGGAGGTTCGATGCCCCAGTGTGGGGGGATGCTAGAACAGTGAGGCTGGAGAGGGTGAATGGGTAGAGGAGCACCCTCATAGAGGCAAAGGGGAGGAGGAAGATGGGGTTGGGAACTACGATTTGTGGCGGAGTAACCAGGAAGGGGGAATATCATTTGAAATGTAAATTAATAAAAAGAATAATAAAAAAGAAAGCACTACATTCTTATGACAAATGTATTAGTTTCTTAAGCCTTCCACATAAAATTGAATAAATCGAAATGCTTTGAACAATTTTTTAATTTTTTTTCAATAATCCTAGGAGTTACATGTTTGTAATTAGGCTAGTGAAGAGACCATGTCTGATGCAGGCAGCCTTTTCTCCTGTGTTTTCTGATGAGTATGCATGTCCTTACTTTCTTTCTCAGCCCATATATCATTTGTATAAAGGAAGGCTGCTGATTTCTTTGAGTTTATTTTATATCCAGCAACTTTGCTAAGTTGCTTATCAGCTATAGGAGTTCTCTTGTAGAATTACATACATGTATGAAATTTGAAAAAATAAAAATAAGTAAATGAATTAATTTAAAATACATTTTCAAGATTCAACAGCTTATGGATGTTTCCTTAATGGAAATTTTACATCAATGTAAAAGTAAGAGGGATGCTGGTGGGGGTGAGGTTGGGATAGGTGGGCAGGTGGGGGAGCACCTTCTCAGAGAGGGGAAAGGGATGAGATTAAGAACTCATGGAGAAACCAGGAAAGGGGGCAACTTTTGGAATGAAAATAAATAAAATAATTTTAAAAAAAACAATAAATAGGCTCACAAAGCAATTCTAAAAGATTTCTGGACCAGCATGGCATCTTTACAATATTATTTTCAACTTTGATTGATTGATTGATTGATTGATTGATTGATTGACTGAGTGATATACTTGGTGTGTGTGTGTGTGTGTGTGTGTGTGTGTGTGTGTGTGTGTGTATGTGATTTATACTAGTGTAAATATGGTAGCCAGAGGAGGGCTCAGCTATTCTCTGTTATTATCCACATTATTTCTTTTAGGTAGGATCTTGGTCTCTCTGAACCTTGAGCTGGATAATTTATTTTTATCTTCCTCCTCCTCCTCCTTCTCTTTTTTCTCCTCCCCTTCTTCCTCCTACTCCTTTTTCTCTTCCTTCCCCTCCTTCTGTTCTACTAGAAGCCAGCAAACAACAATCTTCCTGACTTGTCCCTTCTCCGTGTTAGGGTTAAAGTGAGATCATGCCCAGTGTGTTATGTGGATAATATTCTCTAAACTCATCTTCAGTTTGCACAACAAGCTCTCTTAATTGATGAGACATTTTTCTAACCTAGTATTTTTGCAACTTCATAAGATGTGTAACTTATACCAGTGCTGTCCTTTATATATGTGTAGTGTACTGATTTATCCAGTGTTTTGCCTAGATCTCCCAGACACTACTTTAATTGAAGCTTTTCACTAGTGTAAAATGATTTTTAAAGGAAAATTCAGCAAGTTTATCACATGATTCTTTGTAACAGATCACCTACCTGCTATACCTAGTCTACAGTTAATGTTCTCCCAGGCTGTATGGGGCCAGTTTTGGCTTCTGAGTATTAGTCTTCCTCTAAGCACCTACATTAGGGCAAATGAAAAGCAAGACTTGCAAACTCAGATATCTCAATGTTGTAGATAGCCAATTATTCAATTTTCTTAAAATTTCATAAACAAATATCTGTAAAGAAATTTTGCATATGTCCAAAACCTCAATTAAAATTTTATTTGGTACATTAATTGTTGGTACTGTCTAGAAACACAAGGAGAAGGCCAAAAATCATGCATTGATTTATTGTCCAAACTTAGAAACATTGTAGGTAGTTTTCTATACTATTTCCCATTAATATATACTGGTCAATGAAGCGTCTGTCTAAGGATAATGAATCAAACTCAGTAAACAAGAGCTGAGGTGGTGACCCATGCCCTATCTTGGTACCTGGGAGGTAGAATCAGAAGAGTCACAAGTTTTAGATCATGAAGCCTAGACTATATGAGAGCCTGATTGAAACACACAAACACACAAACACACACACACACACATACACACACACACACACACACACACACACACACACACACACGACAGAGAGAGGGAGAGAGAGAGAGAGAGAGAGAGAGAGAGAGAGAGAGAGAGAGAGAGAGAGAGAGAGAGAGAGATGTTGCGGGAAATGTTTTTTAAAAATGGCCCCATCCAGCACTATACACAGCTACTCTCTGCCCCAGAGATCCCGATGACTCTTGGCTAGCCATAGTTGGTGCTTGTTTCCTTCTCAGCCATCTACCCCTTGCCCCCCTCCCCGATAGTTGTCACAAATCCCCTTAACATAGTAAATTAAAACTCTAGAACCTTATATATCAATAAATTTTCAATTCACAAGATGCCCACACAATAATGTCAGAGCCAACTGTAAATGATTCAAGATGCCCACCTAGATTAGAGAGATTATCCCAATTATTCTATTCTTTTATGATATTCATAGCCACACAGAATCTGGATCATCTTCCACTTCTTCCATCTTCCTTCCTTCTCTTTTTTCCCTTTTTCTCCTCTCCTCCTCCTCTCCCAAATTTTTCAGCTCCACCTTTCCTTCTACTGCCCCATCACTGGCTCTAGCCTTTACTTTACAAGTTAAGGTGGTGCGGGGGAGAAGGTTAGTCACCTGTGAACTTGATTCACTCCTCATCCACAGCCCCTCCTGGAAAAGTGGAATTAGCATCAAGATACAAGCAACTCCAGGGTTATTCACAACAGAGAGAGAATCTGTGAGCTTAATATTCCATATGACATATGCCTATAGTGTTTTCAAATAATTCTAAAAAACAATCCTGCTTCATTTTAACAACAACAAAAAATTGTTCTTAAATAATGAATGAGGTTTGAAGCTCAGGACAGGCTTAATTAATCTCTACTTAAAAGCTAGGTACTGCAAACTAAACCCCTAGTCTATTCAAGAAAATTAGGCAAAATGATGCAAAGGAACCTGGAAGGCACCAGAGGCTTCTAAATCTTTATATTAGCTTTTTTTTTTTTTCCAGGTCCGTAAGACAATGGCAGTGATAGTAGGTACTGGTGAAGAAGATGCACTTCAAAAGGAGTCACTGTGCTACTAAGAGGTGTGCTAGTTAGATTTTATTTTTTGTTGGTTTGTGTTTCCATTTTACACAAGCAAGTGTTATTTCAAAAATGAAAACTTCAAGTCAGGAAAATGGTCCTGAAAGCAAGTCTCTGGGGTATTTTCTTGATTAATGATTGATGTTGGACACCTAACCTGCTGTAGGCAGTGTGACACTCCAGGCCACAGGGGAGTCTGCTTTTTATAAAACAGCAGGCTGAGGAAGCCATTGGGAGCAAGGCAGGAAGCTGCACTTCTCCATGTTCTCTGTGCCAGCTCCTGTGTCCAGGTTCCTGTTTGAGTTCGTGCACTAAGGTCTCAGTGATGGTGTGCTAGAGTATTGTACAAGGAAGTGGACCCTTCCCTCCCAGGTTGTTTTGGTAATGGGGTTTATCACAGTAGAAAACAAACTAAAAGAGTGGCATCATGTGTGCCCCAAACCAGGCCAAAGACAGCTCTAAAGCATGAATGGCATTTTCAGTCATTCTAAACTTCTTATATTAGCCCCAAAGTAACTGAGCACTGTGAAAAAATTTCAGAAACATGCACCTTCTGCATCAGAAACACATGCTTGCAGTGTAGACATGGGAAGGGGCTTGTTTGCTTTGACCCAGGAGAAAAATATGGTAGGAAGCAATGTAAAGAGAAAAATTTTCATAAATACTTAAAACTTTTTTTTTTTTCGATATCTGTCTGGAATGTTTTTTTTTTTTCCATTTTTTATTAGGTATTTAACTCATTTACATTTCCAATGCTATACCAAAAGTCCCCCATATCCACCCACCCCCACTCCCCTGCCCACCCACTCCCCCTTTTTGGCCCTGGTATTCCCCTGTACTGGGGCATATAAAGTTTGCAAGTCCAATGGGCCTCTCTTTCCAGTGATGGCCGACTAGGCCATCTTTTGATATATATGCAGCTAGAGTCAAGAGCTCCGGGGTACTGGTTAGCTCATAATGTTGTTCCACCTATAGGGTTGCAGATCCCTTTAGCTCCTTGGCTACTTTCTCTAGCTCCTCCATTGGGAGCCCTATGATCCATCCATTAGCTGACTGTGAGCATCCACTTCTGTGTTTGCTAGGCCCCGGCATAGTCTCACAAGAGACAGCTACATCTGCGTCCTTTCAATAAAATCTTGCTAGTGTATGCAATGGTGTCAGCGTTTGGATGCTGATTATGGGGTGGATCCCTGGCTATGGCAGTCTCTACATGGTCCATCCTTTCATCTCAGCTCCAAACTCCGTCTCTGTAACTCCTTCCATGGGTGTTTTGTTCCCAAATCTAAGGAGGGGCATAGTGTCCACACTTCAGTCTTCATTCTCCTTGAGTTTCATGTGTTTAGCAAATTATATCTTATATCTTGGGTATCCTAGGTTTGGGGCTAATATCCACTTATCAGTGAATACATATTGTGTGAGTTTCTTTGTGAATGTGTTACCTCACTCAGGATGATGCCCTCCAGGTCCATCCATTTGGCTAGGATTTCATAAATTCATTCTTTTTAATAGCTGAGTAGTACTCCATTGTGTAGATGTACCACATTTTCTGTATCCATTCCTCTGTTGAGGGGCATCTGGGTTCTTTCCAGCTTCTGGCTATTATAAATAAGGCTGCTATGAACATAGTGGAGCATGTGTCCTTCTTACCAGTTGGGGCATCTTCTGGATATATGCCCAGGAGAGGTATTGCTGGATCCTCCGGTAGTACTATGTCCAGTTTTCTGAGGAACCGCCAGACTGATTTCCAGAGTGGTTGTACAAGCCTGCACTCCCACCAACAATGGAGGAGTGTTCCTCTTTCTCCACATCCTCGCCAGCATCTGCTGTCACCTGAATTTTTGATCTTAGCCATTCTGACTGGTGTGAGGTGGAATCTCAGGGTTGTTTTGATTTGCATTTCCCTGATGATTAAGGATGTTGAACATTTTTTCAAGTGCTTCTCTGCCATTCGGTATTCCTCAGGTGAGAATTCTTTGTTCAGTTCTGAGCCCCATTTTTTAATGGGGTTATTTGATTTTCTGAAGTCCACCTTCTTGAGTTCTTTATATATGTTGGATATTAGTCCCCTATCTGATTTAGGATAGGTAAAGATCCTTTCCCAATCTGTTGGAGGTCTTTTTGTCTTATTGACGGTGTCTTTTGCCTTGCAGAAACTTTGGAGTTTCATTAGGTCCCATTTGTTGATTCTCGATCTTACAGCACAAGCCATTGCTGTTCTGTTCAGGAATTTTTCCCCTGTGCCCATATCTTCAAGGCTTTTCCCCACTTTCTCCTCTATAAGTTTCAGTGTCTCTGGTTTTATGTGAAGTTCCTTGATCCACTTAGATTTGACCTTAGTACAAGGAGATAAGTATGGATCGATTCGCATTCTTCTACACGATAACAACCAGTTGTGCCAGCACCAATTGTTGAAAATTCTGTCTTTCTTCCACTGGATGGTTTTAGCTCCCTTGTCGAAGATCAAGTGACCATAGGTGTGTGGGTTCATTTCTGGATCTTCAATTCTATTCCATTGGTCTACTTGTCTGTCTCTATACCAGTACCATGCAGTTTTTATCACAATTGCTCTGTAGTAAAGCTTTAGGTCTGGCATGGTGATTCCGCCAGAAGTTCTTTTATCCTTGAGAAGACTTTTTGCTATCCTAGGTTTTTTGTTATTCCAGACAAATTTGCAAATTGCTCCTTCCAATTCGTTGAAGAATTGAGTTGGAATTTTGATGGGGATTGCATTGAATCTGTAGATTGCTTTTGGCAAGATAGCCATTTTTACAATGTTGATCCTGCCAATCCATGAGCATGGGAGATCTTTCCATCTTCTGAGATCTTCTTTAATTTCTTTCTTCAGAGATTTGAAGTTTTTATCATACAGATCTTTCACCTCCTTAGTTAGAGTCACGCCAAGATATTTTATATTATTTGTGACTATTGAGAAGGGTGTTGTTTCCCTAATTTCTTTCTCTGCCTGTTTATTCTTTGTATAGAGAAAGGCCATTGACTTGTTTGAGTTTATTTTATATCCAGCTACTTCACCGAAGCTGTTTATCAGGTTTAGGAGTTCTCTGGTAGAATTTTTAGGGTCACTTATATATACTATCATATCATCTGCAAAAAGTGATATTTTGACTTCCTCTTTTCCAATTTGTATCCCCTTGATCTCCTTTTGTTGTCGAATTGCTCTGGCTAATACTTCAAGTACTATGTTGAAAAGGTAGGGAGAAAGTGGGCAGCCTTGTCTAGTCCCTGATTTTAGTGGGATTGCTTCCAGCTTCTCTCCATTTACTTTGATGTTGGCTACTGGTTTGCTGTAGATTGCTTTTATCATGTTTAGGTATGGGCCTTGAATTCCTGATCTTTCCAAAACTTTTATCATGAATGGGTGTTGGATCTTGTCAAATGCTTTTTCTGCATCTAACGAGATGATCATGTGGTTTTTGTCTTTGAGTTTGTTTATATAATGGATTACATTGATGGATTTTCGTATATTAAACCATCCCTGCATCCCTGGAATAAAACCTACTTGGTCAGGATGGATGATTGCTTTAATGTGTTCTTGGATTCGGTTAGCGAGAATTTTATTGAGGATTTTTGCATCGATATTCATAAGAGAAATTGGTCTGAAGTTCTCTATCTTTGTTGGATCTTTCTGTGGTTTAGGTATCAGAGTAATAGTGGCTTCATAAAATGAGTTGGGTAGAGTACCTTCTACTTCTATTTTGTGAAATAGTTTGTGCAGAATTGGAATTAGATCTTCTTTGAAGGTCTGATAGAACTCTGCACTAAACCCATCTGGTCCTGGGCTTTTTTTGGTTGGGAGACTATTAATAACTGCTTCTATTTCTTTAGGTGATATGGGACTGTTTATATGGTCAACTTGATCCTGATTCAACTTTGGTACCTGGTATCTGTCCAGAAATTTGTCCATTTCGTCCAGGTTTTCCAGTTTTGTTGAGTATAGCCTTTTGTAGAAGGATCTGATGGTGTTTTGGATTTCTTCAGGATCTGTTGTTATGTCTCCCTTTTCAGTTCTGGTTTTGTTAATTAGGATTTTGTCCCTGTGCCCTTTAGTGAGTCTAGCTAAGGGTTTATCTATCTTGTTGATTTTCTCAAAGAACCAACTCCTCGTTTGGTTAATTCTTTGAATAGTTCTTCTTGTTTCCACTTGGTTGATTTCACCCCTGAGTTTGATTATTTCCTGCCGTCTACTCCTCTTGGGTGAATTTGCTTCCTTTTTTTCTAGGGCTTTTAGATGTGTTGTCAAGCTGCTAGTATGTGCTGTCTCCCGTTTCTTCTTGGAGGCACTCAGCGCTATGAGTTTCCCTCTTAGAAATGCTTTCATTGTGTCCCATAGGTTTGGGTACGTTGTGGCTTCATTTTCATTAAACTCTAAAAAGTCTTTAATTTCTTTCTTTATTCCTTCCTTGACCAAGGTATCATTGAGAAGAGTGTTATTCAGTTTCCACGTGAATGTTGGCTTTCCATTATTTATGTTGTTATTGAAGATCAGTCTTAGGCCATGGTGGTCTGATAGGATACATGGGACAGTTT
Source organism: Mus musculus (assembly GCF_000001635.26). Classification (NCBI taxonomy): domain Eukaryota; kingdom Metazoa; phylum Chordata; class Mammalia; order Rodentia; family Muridae; genus Mus; species Mus musculus. Next base: position 87,158,508 of record NC_000084.6, read on the forward strand.
CAATATTTTTGTATCTATTGAGGCCTGTTTTGTGACCAATTATATGGTCAATTTTGGAGAAGGTCCCGTGAGGTGCTGAGAAGAAGGTATTTCCTTTTGTTTTAGGATAAAATGTTCTGTAGATATCTGTCAGGTCCATTTGTTTCATAACTTCTGTTAGTTTCACTGTGTCCCTGTTTAGTTTCTGTTTCCACGATCTGTCCTTTGAAGAAAGTGGTGTGTTGAAGTCTCCCAGTATTATTGTGTGAGGTGCAATGTATGCTTTGAGCTTTACTAAAATGTCTCTAATGAATGTGGCTGCCCTTGCATTTGGTGCGTAGATATTCAGAATTGAGAGTTCCTCTTGGAGGATTTTACCTTTGATGAGTATGAAGTGTCCCTCCTTGTCTTTTTTGATAACTTTGGGTTGGAAGTCGATTTTATCCGATATTAAAATGGCTACTCCAGCTTGTTTCTTCAGTCCATTTGCTTGGAAAATTGTTTTCCAGCCTTTCACTCTGAGGTAGTGTCTGTCTTTTTCCCTGAGATGGGTTTCCTGTAAGCAGCAGAATGTTGGGTCCTGTTTGTGTAGCCAGTCTGTTAGTCTATGTCTTTTTATTGGGGAATTGAGTCCATTGATATTAAGAGATATTAAGGAAAAGTAATTGTTGCTCCCTTTTATTTTTGTTGTTAGAGTTGGCATTCTGTTCTTGTGGCTGTCTTCTTTTTGGTTTGTTGAATGATTACTTTCTTGGTTGTTCTAGGGCGTGATTTCCGTCCTTGTATTGCTTCTTTTCTGTTATTATCCTTTGAAGGGCTGGATTCGTGGAAAGATATTGTGTGAATTTGTTTTTGTCGTGGAATACTTTGGTATCTCCATCTATGGTAATTGAGAGTTTGGCCGGGTATAGTAGCCTGGGCTGGCATTTGTGTTCTCTTAGTGTCTGTATAACATCTGTCCAGGCTCTTCTGGCTTTCATAGTCTCTGGTGAAAAGTCTGGTGTAATTCTGATAGGCCTTCCTTTATATGTTACTTGACCTTTCTCCCTTACTGCTTTTAATATTCTATCTTTATTTAGTGCATTTGTTGTTCTGATTATTATGTGTCGGGAGGAATTTCTTTTCTGGTCCAGTCTATTTGGAGTTCTGTATGCTTCTTGTATGATCATGGGCATCTCTTTTTTTATGTTTGGGAAGTTTTCTTCTATTATTTTGTTGAAGATATTAGCTGGCCCTTTAAGTTGAAAATCTTCATTCTCATCAATTCCTATTATCCGTAGGTTTGGTCTTCTTATTGTGTCCTGGATTACCTGGATGTTTTGAGTTAGGATCCTTTTGCATTTTGTATTTTCTTTGACTGTTGTGTCGATGTTCTCTATGGAATCTTCTGCACCTGAGATTCTCTCTTCCATTTCTTGTATTCTGTTGCTGATGCTCGCATCTATGGTTCCAGATCTCTTTACTAGGGTTTCTATCTCCAGCGTTGCCTCGCTTTGGGTTTTCTTTATTGTGTCTACTTCCCCTTTTAGTTCTAGTATGGTTTTGTTCATTTCCATCACCTGTTTGGCTGTGTTTTCCTGCTTTTCTTTAAGAGCCTGTAACTCTTTAGCAGTGCTCTCCTGTAAATCTTTAAGTGACTTATGAAAGTCCTTCTTGATGTCCTCTATCATCATCATGAGAAATGTTTTTAAATCTGGGTCTAGATTTTCGGTTGTGTTGGGGTGCCCAGGACTAGGTGGGGTGGGAGTGCTGCGTTCTGATGATGGTGAGTGGTCTTGATTTCTGTTAGTAGGATTCTTACGTTTGCCTTTCGCCATCTGGTAATCTCTGAAGCTAGCTGTTTTAGTTGTCACTGTTAAGAGCTTGTTCTTCAGGTGACTCTGTTAGCCTCTATGAGCAGACCTGGAGGGTAGCACTCTCCTTAGTTTCAGTGGGCAGAGTATTCTCTGCAGGCAAGCTCTCTTCTTGCAAGGCAGGTACCCAGATATCTGGTGTTCGAACCAGACTCCTGGCAGAAGTTGTGTTCCACTCACTAGAGGTCTTAGGATCACGTGTGGAATCCTGTGTGGGCCCTTGCGGGTGTCAGGCGACTCAGCTGGCAAGGTAGCCGGGGCTCGAGTGGAGTGGAAGGGGTTTGTGCCCCAGATCAAGCCCGGGTAGCCTGCTTCCCTATGTACCGCAGTCTCAAGTTCCATGTGATTGGATTGGGGTAGGCGCTGTGTTCCACTCACCAGAGGGCTTAGGGTCCCGTGGGGAGTCCCGTGTGGGCCCTTGCGGGTGTTGGGCAAGACTCTGCTGGCAAGGTAGCCCGGGGCTCGAGTCTGGAGTCGAGCGGAAGGGACTTGTGCCCCAGATCAGGCCCGGGTAGCCTGCTTCCCTATGTACCGCAGTCTTGAGTTCCGTGCGATTGGATTGGGGCAGGCACTGTGATCCACTCACCAGAGGTCTTAGGGTCCCGTGGGGAGTCCTGTGTGGACCCTTGCGGGTGTTGGGCAAGACTCTGCTGGCAAGGTAGCCCGGGGCTCGAGTCTGGAGTCGAGCGGAAGGGACTTGTGCCCCAGATCAGGCCCGGGTAGCCTGCTTCCCTATGTACCGCAGTCTTGAGTTCCGTGCGATTGGATTGGGGCAGGCACTGTGATCCACTCACCAGAGGTCTTAGGGTCCCGTGGGGAGTCCCGTGTGGACCCTTGCGGGTGTTGGGCAAGACTCTGCTGGCAAGGTAGCCCGGGGCTCGAGTCTCGAGTCGAGCGGAAGGCTAAATACTTAAAACTTAAGGTACAAAAGAATCCTTTTAGTCATAGTCTTAGACACAGAAGTTTCTGGTTCTTGATTTCAAAGAAAACAAGGTGCAAAGATCTATTTTCCTCTTTCCTTTTTCTCTCCATTTCATATCTTATCCGTTTTCCAAACTCTCTGCTGCCCCTTTTGTGTGACAGACTTCTGATTTCAGGGTTGGGGACTTCAGGAAGAAGGGAAAACACAAAAATGTAATTTGAGGGTTTGTTTTGTTTGCTACATTGGTTGGCTTGGTTTTTGGTTTGTTTGTTGTTTTGATTTGGTTTTTGTTTGCTTGTTTTGTTTTACTTTAAACATGTTACTGATAGATCGATTTATGTGCAGAAGCCACCCATGACTTTTGCTTCTGCAAGACCAGACTCCAAATTTGCTCAGTTCGGCTTCCTTTCTGCCACCATCCTTGGCTATGGTCCTCTTAGGATCACTGGTTCAGAAGAGTTTCCATGAAGGGCACACTCAGTGAAACTTAGCCAGAGTTTCCAGATTATGTGCTTATCCATCTCTTTGGGAGCAGCCAACCCCAGGTAGCGCCTAGGGCCAGTGTATAACATTTGACTCTGTAGTCCTTAAAGCAGCAAAATGGCCCCAGGATTCTCAATTCTAGTCTAAGAGAATTTTTTTTGTTGTTTTTCAATTAAACATTTAGAGAATTATTTTAACATTTCAGAGTACTGACAATAGATTGCTTTTGAGTTATTGTTACTTAATTTACTGTGATGATTGAAATCTATGTATCTCAATGAATAATGAAATTGACCATGTTTTTACAATTTAGGATTCAGCGTTCCTGAGACCTATCATTAAAGCTTAAATTATCAGTTGGATTGCAAGTTGGGATTTATATTAGCTATCACTCTTGATTTATATTAAATGAATTAACTAACACTTTCTCACTTATATTCATGGTTTGTTATATTTAGTTACTTGTTTGTTTACGCTCCAGATTTTATCCCCACCCTCCCTGTTCCACCTCCCATACCTCCTTTCTACCTGCTGTCTCTGCAAGGATGTCCCCATGCCCCACCTCCACCCCACCTTACCTCTAAACACCCTGGGGCTCCAGTCTCTTAAGGGTTAGGTGCATCATCTCTGATTTAACACAGACCTGGCAGTCCTCTGCTGTATATGTGTTAGAGGCCTCATATGAGCTGACAAATGATGCCTGCTTGGTGGTCCAGTGTCTGAGAGATTTTGAGGGTGCAGATTAATTGTGACTGCTGGTCCTCCTACAGGGTTGCCCTCCTCCTTAGCTTTTTCCAGTTTTTCCCTAATTCGACAACAGGGATCAGCTGCTTCTGTCTGTGGATTGGGTACAAATATCCGCATGTGACTCTTTCAGCTGCTTGTTGGATCTTTTGGAGGGTAGTCATGATAGGTTGCTTTTTGTGAGTGCATCACAGCCTCAGTAATTGTGTCAGATCTTGGGGTCTCCCATTGAGCTGGATCCCACTTTGGGTCTGTTGCTGAGCCTTATTTTCCTCAGGCTCTTCTCCATTTCCATCCCTGCAGTTCTTTCAGAAAGGAACAATTATGGGTCAGAGATTTGACTGTGGGATGACAACCGACTCCCTCATTTGATGCCTTGTCTTCCTGTTTGAGGTGGGATCTATAAGTTCCCTCTCCCTACTGTGGGACATTTCCTCTAAGGTCCCTCCCCTTGAGTCCTGAGAGTGTATTACCTCCTAGGTCTCTCTTGCATTCTGATGTGTCCCCCAAATCTCCTTCATCCTGGGGTTGCCTGCTTCCATTCTTTCTGCTGTCCCTCAGGGATTCAGTCCTTTTTTACCCAATACCAGATCAGATTCCATCCCCCACCCCCGGTCCATTTTCCCTCCCAGGTCCCTCTCTCCCTCCTTCCCCACTTGTTATTGCTTTCTTCTTCCTCCCAACTAGGACTGAGACATCCTCACCAAAACCTCAGGTGACAACACATGTTGGCTAGAATGTGGAGAAGGCCCCCAATGGAGGAGCTAGAGAAAGTATCCAAGGAGCTGAAGGGGACTGCAACCCTATAGGTGGAACAACATTATGAACTAACCAGTACCCCCAGAACTTGTGTCTCTAGCTGCATATGTAGCAGAAAATGGCCTAGTCAGCCATCATTGGGAAGAAAGGCCCCTTGGTCTTGCAAACTTTATATGCCCCGTACAGGGGAACACCAGGGCCAAGAAGTGGGAGTGGGTAGGTAGAGGAGCAGGGAGGGAGGCTATAGGGGACTTTCGGGATAGCATTTGAATTGTGAATGAAGAAAATACCTAATAAATAAACAAAAAAAAGTGAATATTCCTCCAAAGAGTTGGAGCAGATACTGATACCAAGTTCCTGTAGAGAAGTAATCAAATGCAGAACTTTGCAGGGCATATACATCAATGTCTTTAAACAACTGCCACCTTGTCCCTCAGGCCTATATCCCCCACCAACGCACACAGGCATGCTTTTCTCCAGCTTTTCATCTTTAATACTGGAGATGCATTTAATGTTTGCATTCAATAAGACTGTACTTTACTGTTACGTAATTATGTATTTTCTTATTATAATGTTTCATACAAGCATCTATTGTGTCACTTAAAGAAAAATATTTGTAATTTGTTTACTAGATATTTTTGATTATGAGCTCTGTGTTCTACACTATAAAAGGATACCAGAGATTTAAAAAATCAATATAGGCACTGACACCCATAATCTCACCCTTAAATTAATGTAACAGGGAAAATTATAAAGATATGAAAAAATTTATTCTACACCATGAGCTTTGTATATTGTATTATCCTCACAAGAGGGGAAAGCTCATCTGAAGGCTTATATTGTAAGGAATATTGACATAAAAGCATAAAGATTACTGTATTAGGGTTTCTATTCCTGAACAAAACATCATGACCAAGAAACAAGTTGGGAGGAAAGGATTTATTCAACTTAAACTTCCACATTGCTGTTCATCACAACAGGAATGGAACTCACACAGGGCAGGAACCTGGAGTCAGGAGCTGATGCAGAGGCCATGGAGGGTGCTGCTTACTGGACTTCTTCTCATGGCCTGCTCAGCTTCCTTTCTTTTAGAGCCCAGGACTACTAGCCCAGGAATAACACCACACACTATGGACCATCCAACTCTTGGTCACTAATTGTGAAAGTGACTTACAGCTGGATCTCTTGGATTCATTTCCTTAAGGGAGGCTCCTTTCCCTGAGATAACTCCAGCTTGTGTGAAGTTGACATACAAAATCAGCCAGTACAATTAAAATGATGACACTTGATAATTAATTCTAATAATCTTTCTAATATTTTTATGTGTATGTACACAGTGTGGTAAATCCAATGTAGATGTGGGATGAGTGTTTGTCTCTTCAAAGCCTTAACTGTGCACCTCATCCTGTCTTCACTTTCTTTTTTATCAAAATTGAAATGTAGTTTTTTAATTAGTGGTGGTGGTAGTAGTACCAGTAGTAGTAGTAGTAGTAGTAGTAGTAGTAGTAGTAGTAGTAGTAGTAGTAGCAGTAGCAGCAGCAGCAGCAGCAGCCAGCAGTAGCATTAGCAGTGGTAGTAATAATAGTATTTTAAGGGACTGTCTTGGTGAAACCTAGAGTAGAGGGCAGAGATTATACAAGAACGACAACAGCTTCAAGTCCACATTTCCACTGCACCAAGAATTCCTACCAAAGATACAGTAAAACTAAAGGTAAAGATAAGTTTAATGCCTCTAACACAGCTTGTCGACCGACCTTGTTGAGTTCTGTGGACTGCATCTTGGGTATTCTGTACTTTTTGCTACTATTCACTTATTAGTGACTACTAATAAGTGGATAGTCTGAGTTATCTCACTCAGGATAATATTTTAGTTCCTTCCATTTGCCTGAAATACTCAGGATGTCCTCATTCTTAATAGCTGAATAGTATTCTATTATGTGTTTTGTGTATCTTGGGTATTCTAGGTTTCTGGGCTAATATCCACTTATCAGTGAGTACATGTCATCTGAATTCTTTTGTGATTGGGTTACCTCACTCAGGATGATGCGCTCCAGGTCCATCCATTTGCCTAGAAATTTCATAAATTCATTGTTTTTAATAGCTGAGTAGTACTCCATTGTGTAAATGTACCACATTTTCTGTATCCATTCCTCTATTGAGGGACATCTGGGTTGTTTCCAGCTTCTGGCTACTATAAATAAGGCTGCTATGAACATAATGGAGCATGTGTTCTTATTACCAGTTGGAACATCTTCTGAATATATGCCAGGAGAGGAGTGGCTGGATCCTCTGATAGTACTATGTCCAATTTTCTGAGGAACCACCAGACTGATTTCCAGAGTGGTTGTACAAGCTTGCAATCCCACCAGTAATAGAGGAGTGTTCCTCTTTCTCCACATCCTCACCAGCATCTGCTGTCACCTGAATTTTTGATCTTTGCCATTCTGACCGGTGTGAGGTATAATCTCAGGGTTATTTTGATTTGCATTTCCCTTATGATTAAGGATGTTGAACCTTTTTTCAGGTGATTCTCAGCAATTCGATATTCCTCAGTTGAGAATTCTTTGTTTAGCTCTGTGCCCCATTTTTTAATGGGGTTATTTGATTTTCTGGAGTCTACCTTCTTGAGTTCTTTATATAAACCTGATAAACAGCTTCAGTGAAGTAGCTGGATATAAAATTAACTCAAACAAGTCAATGGCCTTTCTCTACACAAAGAATAAACAGGCTGAGAAAGAAATTAGGGAAACAACACCCTTCATAATAGTCACAACTAATATAAAATACTTTGGTGTGACTCTAAGTAAGGAAGTGAAAGATCTGTATGATAAGAACTTTAAGTCTCTGAAGAAAGAAATCAAAGAAGATCTCAGAAGACAGAAAGATCTCCTATGCTCATGGATTGGATTGATCAATATAGTAAAAATGGCTATCTTGCTGAAAGCAATCTACAGATTCAATGCAATCCCCATCAAAATTCCAACTCAATTCTTCAACGAATTAGAAAGGGAAATTTGCAAATTCATCTGGAGTAACAAAAACCCTAGGAAAGCAAAAACTCTTCTCAATGATAAAAGAGTCTCTGGTGGAATCACCATGCCTGACCTAACTCTGTACTACAGAGCAATTGTGATGAAAACTTCATGGTACTGGTATAGTGACAGACAGGTAGACCAATGAAATAGAATTGAAGACCCAGAAATGAATCCACACTTAATCTTTGACAAGGGAGCTAAAACCATCCAGTGGAAAAAAAGACAGCATTTTCAACAAATGGTGCTGGCACAACTGGCAGTTATCATGTAGAAGAATGTGAATTGATCCATTCTTATCTCCTGGTACAAAGCTCAAGTCTAAGTGGATCAAAGAACTCCACATAAAACCAGAGACACTGAAACTTATAGAGGAGAAAGTGGGGAAAAGCCTCGAAGATATGGGCACAGGGGAAAAATTCCTGAATAGAACAGCAATGGCTTGTACTGTAAGATTGAGAATTAACAAGTAGGACCTCATAAAATTGCAAAGCTTCTGTAAGGCAAAAGACACTGTCAATAAGATAAAAAGGTCACCAACAGACTGGGAAAGGATCTTTATCAATCCTAAATCAGATAGGAGGAATATTCTTAAGACATATTTTCTTATACTGGGTCATATGACTCCATATTCACACAATACATAATATTTTTGGGAGCCCATCTTCCAAATACCGTAATATCCTTCCGTTTATCACCTCTCTGACTCACATTAGAGAACACTGCCCTGTTCACTATTTCGTTTCAAAGGCTGAGAAGACCACCAATTGGGTGCCACATGGACATTACACTCTGGAGACAACTCCTGAGATGACCCCAGGCACCAATTAGTAGCTACTAAAATTAGCAATTAAGTGTGGAGAGATGGAAGAGAAAGAGAAGCAGGGGGGTGGGTGTATACAGTGAAGAGATACAGAACTAGAGACTCTATAGTAGTCAATGATGCCTAAGGCCATGGCGAGTTATTGGCCCCTCTTGTCACAAAGGCCATGCCTGGATCCATAGCCCTGTAGCAGTGGGGGTCTGTTACTATCAAAGGCCAGGTGGTTATTCCTGGTCTGGGCTGCCTCTTGGGGCACACTGATGACTGTGGGTGTGCAGAATTTGTCTCATACCCTACATGGGCATCATGTGACAGCTGGCCTGAAAGTCATTAGAGCAGGAGAGCTGTCCCCATTTATCACCAGCTACTGTACTTGGGAGATTGGTCCCTCACCTCCTAGAAAGCACAGTACAGCTGGCCCTGGTTTCAAGAGTTGCTGCTGATCCAGCCTCAAGTGTGTGAGTGTGTAAGAGCTGGTCCTGCAACTCATCTTCTCTGTGGAGCTATGAACAAGAAAAAGTTGTTCTTACCACTACCTCCACCACTTTTGGAAAAGGGGAGAGTTAGAGAACAGTCTAACTGGTCATGAGAACAGGAGAGCTGTACCTGCCCCTTACCAGCTGACATACTCATGAGTGCTGTCCTTGTACCTCTCCTGAGCAGCACAGTAGAGCAGACCACCTGGTGGTAGAAGTGTAGGCAAGCTGGCTCTGAGGGCATGAGTATAGGAGAGCGGCCCTAAATCTTGTCTGCCATGTGATAGTGTGGTTGAGGAACTCCTGAAGTTTACAAGAGAAGATTTTAATTGTGCATATGAGCTGTAGCAGACTATCAGCTAACCAACTCTCAGGTCTAAGGCCCAATGCAGAGACCTAAGCACATGATCATGGAGCAAGTTGGATATAGGTTGAGGGAGTCAAGATGGTAGCAAGAACCAGCGAGGCATTGTTGCTTGTTCTAGCTGCACCTAACTGTTCCTGTCACAGATGATCAGACAACACTGTGGGCAGCTCCTGTCCCTTGACCACTACAAGGATCTTAGTTTCTGAATGAACAGTCCTTAAAATTTATAGGATCAGGACTCTTCCTCTATCCCTTCCTCTATTCCTTTCATTGGAATTAATACATTAAAGACCAACAATGGCCTATAGGAATAAAATAAAAAAATGACTGTGTATACCCAAAGGAAAGATGCAGTCATAGATATCCCATGAGAGCTTAGGTTTACAAGTTAGCATGACTCATCATGGGGCAAAGCACAATTGTTGAAGTGGAACAGCCTTGATTGTCAAGGGAGAAAATTATGTTTTTCTCTGTATAGTTTTAGACTTAAGATCATTTGAAATCTAAATGCTTACTTCTCGAACTAGGACTGTAGGTTTTTACACCTAAATTAAATATAAAACCTTGATACAACTGGTATTGATTGTGCTTTTTTGAGTAATCTCAGATAAAGATGCTAACACCTGCAAGAAAATATGAAATACCAAAATTGTGTTGAAATTATGAATACTTGCTATTGAAAAAAGAAAATAAGAACCGCATATTATAATTGCAGAAACTCTATTCAAATAAAACTTAGAAGCAATTGAAAGAAAAGAATGTTATACTAAGCTTTGGTATAACATGAATATCCATAATGTAAAAGAAATGAATGTTAAATATGATTATATATTTTTATTTTCTTGAGCACAGTATAATGAATTTTTAAAAAGAATATATTGTTTATATAGCTGTGCAAATGAATGAGCATCCTACTACTTTAACAATATATATATAGAGAGAGATAATAAACTATAAAGAAGAAAGTCTTTTTGGTTTTCAAATTGTACATATCATTTCATGGTTGGTTAGCCATATTGGTTTTAAGGTTTAGGGCAAGGCAGCATACCACACTATAATCAAACATAGTCTGCCTGGTACTCAATCCATGGCAGCTGAACCACCCATAGTGGGGGAATGGGAAAGCTAATCTTCGTTGTTGTCTTAGTTTGGGCTTTATTGCTGTGAAGTTACACCATAGTCAGGGCAACTCTTTTAAAGGAAAACATGTACTTGAGTCTTGCTTACAGTTACTAAGGTTTAGTACATTATCACCATGGTGGAAAACATGGCAGCACACAGCAGACATGATGCTAGAGAAGGAGTTGGAGGTGTAACTGAGAGCCTTACATCTTTATCTGAAGGCAGCAGAAAGAGAGTTTTTGTCATACTGGGTATAGCTTGAGTATAAGGTATCTTAAAGTCTGCCTCTGAAATGATATATTTCCTCTAACAAGTCCACACTTACACCAATATGGCCATACCTACTAATAGTTCTAATCCTTATGGGCCAAGTATTCAAACACATGAGTCTATGGAAGCCATATCTAGTCAAACCACCATGGTTGTTAATTTGACATACCTAGGAATAATGAACAGCAGTTGGAGAATTGCCTTCAACTAGTTGGGACAGGGCATTTAAAGTAATAGTTGGTATATATATTCTAACAATGCACCTAGGAAACACCCAGTATTCAGCCCTCCATCAAATTTCCTTCCTGAAAGATTTTTAACATTAAAATTAAATAAACTGTCTCCTCAGAAATTTGATTCCAGTTATAGTTTTGATGTTGGTGGTACTGTTCATGTTATTGTTTCATCACAATAACAAAAACAAAAAAAAAAAACTAGGAGAGAAAGAAAGAGGAAAACAAAGGAGGAGGGGTCAGAGGGGAGGGGAAGAAAGAGGAAGAAAAAGAAGGAGAGGAGAGAGAAAGCAAGAGGAGGAGAGAGTAAAGGAGGGGAGAGCAAGGAAAGAGAGGAAGGGAAGGGAGAGGGCAGGAGAGGGGAGGAGAGGAGAGAGGAGTCAAGAGGAGGAGACGGAAAGGAAAGGAAAGGAAAGGAAAGGAAAGGAAAGGAAAGGAAAGGAAAGGAAAGGAAAGGAAAGGAAAACAAAGGAAAGCAAAGGAAAGCAAAGGAAAGCAAAGGAAAGCAAAGGAAAGGAAAGCAGGAGAGAAGAGGGAAGGAGAGGAAAGATCATAAAATACAGGTTTGCTAATCCACTGTTGTCGAATGTTCTCTGTGATTTAATTTTTCTACAGTGGCCATACTCTAAAAATTCCCAATAGGACCAAATAGCAACACAGATGGACATTGTAGATACAAATATAATGAATTCATTGCCATAGTTATTAAGTCTGATTCTACCTTTGAATTGAAACTCAACTCTAAATTGCAACATACAGAGTGGGTCTTGCCCTTAATAACCAATTTAAGTAGAGCTCATTTTAAGTTTGAAGTTATTGTGCTTCAAAGAGAAGCATTGAATGGAAATTAATGTTAAGATACTATTTTTTACACACACACACACACACACACACACACACACACACACACACACACAATATGTCTCACAAAAGAGCACTTTCTATAGGACAAAATGGCAACCAAACAATTGGGGAAAGATCTTTATTAATTCTACATCTGATAGAGGGCTAATATCCAACATATACAAAGGACTCAAGAAGTTAGACTCCAGAGAATCACATAATCTTATTAAAAATTGGGTACAGAGCTAAACAAAGAATTCTCAACTGAGGAGTATCAAATGGCAGAGAAGCACCTAAAGAAATGTTTAACATCCTTAGTCATCAGGGAAATGCAATTCAAACCCACCCTGAGATTCTACCTCATACCAGTCAGAATGGCTAACATCAAAAACTCAGGTGATAGCAGATGCTGGCAAGGATGTAGAGAGAGAGGAACACTCTTCCATTGTTGGTGGGATTGCAAGCTGGTACAACTACTCTGGAAATTAGTCTGGCAGTTGATCAGAAAATTGGACATAGTACTAACAGAGGATCCAGCAATTCCTCTCCTGGGCATATACCCAGAAGATGCTCCACCATGTAATAAGGACACATGCTCCACTATGCTCATAGCAGCCTTATTTGTAATAGCCAGAAGCTGGAAAGAACACAGATGTCCTTCAACAGAGTAATGGATAGAGAAAATGTGGTACAATTAAACAATGGAGTACTACTTAGCTATTAAAATGATTTCATGAAATTCTTAGGCAAATGGATGGAACTAGAAAATATCATCTTGAGTGAGGCGACCAAGCCACAAAAGAACACAGATGCTATGCACTTACTATTAAGTGGATTATAACCAAAAGCTCAGAATACCCAAAATACAATTCATATACCACATGAAGCTCAAGAAGAAGGAAGACCAAACTGTGGATGCTTTGGTCCTTCTTAGAAGGGAGAACAAAATACTCATGGTAGGAAATCCGGAGACAAAATGAGGAGAGACTGAAGGAAAGTCCAACCAGAGACTGCCCCACCAAGGGATCCGTCCCACACAGTCACCAAACCTAGACACTGTAGTGGATGCCAAGAAATGTTTGCTGACAGGAGCCTGATATAGTTGTCTCCTGAAAGGTTCTGCCACAGCCTGTCCAATACAGATGTGGATGCTTATAGCTATCCATGGGACTGAGGAAAGGGTCATCAATGGATGAGTTAAAGGAAATACTGAAGGAGCTGAAGGGGTTTGCAACTCCATAGGAAGAACAACAATATCAACCAACCAGATCCCTGCCAAAAGCTCCCAGGAACTAAACCACCAACCAAAGAGTACACATGGAGTTATCTGCAGGGCCATGATAGGCAGCCTATTTTGGTTGAATGAGGCTTGCTCTGGTGAGCCAGTAGAAAACTCTACAAGGGATGGAACAGTGAGCCACATTCCCAGAGACAGGTGCCTGACACCACAGAGACCCAAACTCCATAATTCTGTGACTATGAGTCACACAGACAATGTCCCAAGCTCCTGGCATTCTGACTAGACCCCAACCCCACAGTTACCTGACTATAGCCAGGTATGTACCTCCCCAGAGTTACCGGATAGCCCAGCCCACTTTAAAGGGGGGCTGCTTGGCCCCTCCTCACTCTAAGCTTTCACCTTTCTTACTTTTATCTCTAGCCCTTCTCTCTCTTCTTCCCCCTTCTCTTCACGTGGCCATGGCCAGCCTCTTTCTTTCTTTTACCTGCTCTCTCTTTCACACTGCCTTTCTACAATAAATCTCTAAAACTATAGACTGTTTTTGCTCATCAAGGCCTGCCATTCTTGAAGAATGGGATAGGCTTTCCCCTAAAGAGCTGACTTTAACCTCCAGTTGGATGGCCATCCTGAGTTCCAGCCATGGACTGAACCAAGGACTCTTGCTTATGTGGGAACCATCCACCGCCCACTCTCTTCCTTCCCTCTCCTCCCTTTGCCCCAGGTCTGACTGAGTGGTCCCTGTAGCTCGCATTTTGTTCTCAGCTCTTCCCTGGTGTCCAGTGGTGTCTGAGATGCCTGAGACTGGGAACCTGCAATCTCTGGCCTCCATGAGGCCCAGAGACCTTGGAGTGCCCCTTGTTCACCCCACAGCGAGCTGGGATTCCGTGGCTTCCCACAGCCAAACAGCCACACAGGGCCACGTGGAAAGTGTGCGGCAGTCCTCTTGAGTCCACCCGCCCAAAGCACAGAAACTCTGGCATGTCATGTATTTTTTCCCACTCTCTTTAGTTCCCCATGCCCAGTGCCCAATGGTGACCCATGGCTCCAGATGCATTTGTAGTAGAGGATGGCCTTGTTGGGCACCAAATGGAAGAGAGGCCCTTGGTATTGTGAAGGTTCAAAGCCCTACAGTAGGGGAATTCCAATGCAGGGAGGTGAGACTGGGTGGGTGGTTGGGGTAACACCCTCATAGAAGCAAGGGGATGGTTATAGGATTAGGGTTTGGGGGTGCAGGGAGAACCAGGAAAGGGGATAACATTTGAAATGTAAGTAAAGAAAATATCAAATTAAAAAAAAATTAGAAAAAAGTTCCATTAGCATGTAAATAGTCCAATTAACTTATTAATTTCTGAAAAACTATGAGGAAGCTGTGAAGCTTTCAGGACTACTCTGAATTCACAGAAAAATGACTGATGGTGTATTTCATTCACCCTCTTTAGTAGAAAGACAATAACAGTCATTTCATAGGTATATAATAAAGCCTGTACTGTTATTCACCATTAAAAAAAAACAAAAACAAAAACAAAGCTGAGATGGTATCTTAATATCTGACCTCATTTATGAATTTCTATGTATATATATTTATTTATTTTTATTAAGTATTTATTTCATTTACATTTCCAATGATATCCCAAAAGTCCCCCACACGCTCCCCCACCCACTCCCCAAACTCACCCACTCCCACTTCTTGGTGTTCCCCTGTACTGAGGCAGATAAAGTTTGCATGACCAATGGGCCTCTCTTTCCACTGATGGCCGACTAGGCCATCTTCTGATACATATGCAGCTAGAGACAGGAACTCTGGGGAGTACTGCGTAGTTCATATTGTTGTTCCACCTATAGGGTTGCAGATCCCTTTAGCTCCTTGGTTACTTTCTCTAGCTCTTCCATTGGGGGCCTGGTGATCCATTCAATAGCTGACCTTGAGCATCCACTTCTGTATTTGCTAGGCCCTGGCATAGTCTCACAAGAGACAGCTATATCTGAGTCCTTTCAGCAAAATCTTGCTAGTGTATGCAATGGTGTCAGCGTTTGGAAGCTGATTATGGGATATTTAAATCAATGATAATGCTCCCAATTAATTGTTGAAATCGCCAATAATGAGTCTTCTAAAATGGGTTTTTATTTGGTTTTGAGTTGTTTATTGTTTTTTAAGTACTGGTTGAATAAAACTGTTAAAATTATACTATTCTAGGTTATAGTAATTGCACCACATAGGTCTCAAGGAGATGCTCATGATGAATAAATGCTGTTATTTTTGCAAATTTTTTATTGGTTATTTTTTAATTTCATTTTAAATGTTATTCCCCTTCCCAGTTTCTCCTCTGCAAACCCCCATTCCATTCCCCTCCCCCTCCCTGCTTCTATGAGGGAACTCTACCACCCACCCACCCACTCCTGCCTCACTGCCCTAGAATCACCCTAGGCTAGGGCATTGAGTCTCCATAAGACCAAGGATTTCCCCTCATATTGATGCCAGATAAGGTAATCCTCTGCTACCTAAGCAGCTGAAGCCATGGGTTCCTCTATGTGTATTCTATGGTTGGTGGTTTAGTCCCTAGGATCTTGTGGGGGGGGGGGTGAGGCAGGTAGGGGGTGGTCTGGTTGGTTGATATTGTTGTTCTTCCTATGGAGTGGTAAACCCCTTCAGCTCCTTCAGTCCTTCCCAATTTGGGTCCCCATGCTCAGTCTGATGGTTGGCTCTGAGCATCCACATCTGTATTGGTCAGGCTCTGGCAGAGCCTCTCAGGGAAAAGTCAAACCAGGATCCTGTCAGCAAGTGCTTCTTGGCATTAACAATAGTATCTGTGTTTGGTGTCTATAGATGTGATGGATTCCTAGGTCGATGTCTTAGTCAGGGTTTGTATTCCAGAACAAAAGTCATGACCAAGAAGCAAGTTGGGAGGAAAGGGTTTGTTCAGCTTACTATTCCACATTGCTGTTCATCACCTAAGAAGTCAGGACTGGAACTCAAGCAGGTCAGGAAGCAGGAGCTGATGCAGAGGCTATGGCGGATGTTACTTATCGGCTTGTTTCTCCTGTCTTGCTAAGCTTGCTTTCGTAGAGAACTTAAGACTACCAGCCTAGGGATGACATCACCCACTATGGGCCCTCCCAACCTTTATCACTAATTTAGAAAATGCACTACAGCTGGATTTCAAGGAGGCATTTCCTCAGCTGAGACTCCTTTTTCTGTGATAATTCCAGCATGTGCCAAGTTGACACTCAAAACCAGCCAGTACAGCGAGGCAGTCTGTGGATGACCTTTCTCTGCTATCCTCTTTGTTCCATCATTTCCTTTGGACAAGAGCAATTCTGTGTTAATATTTTTGAGATAGGTGGGTGGCTGCATCCCTCAGGTTCTCTTTCCACCTTATTGAGTATTTCAGCTAATTTTATCCTACTAGATCTTGGAAGCCTCTTGCTTTTCTTGCATCTGGGACTTTCTAGTGGCTACCTCCCTAGTTCTCACACTGGTACACCCAATGCTGTTAGTTTTTATTGTGATGGCATGGGTTCCATGTTTAAGTCTCTCTGTGGACAACTGACCATGAGACTATGCTATATAGACATAGTATAATGTTATCAATATTCACTTAATTTCTTAATACTGAGAAATAATTGCAATGTTATATAAAAGTGCAGAGATTTCCATTACATCAATAAGCACACTTCATAAAAGTTTTAATCACTAATATAGACAAATTGTAAGAGACTTACAAAATGATTTATCTTTTGATTAATATTTTTGTTAATATAAGATGACTTATCTTAAAAAAACTGATGTTTTATTTAAATGTTAGGTTTTACCAACAAGACAACAAACAAAAAGAGAAGTTTCACCCCCACCCCACCCCACCCCACCCCACCTATACTCTTATTTAAGGGAAACTACATGTTCCTTTCATCAAGTCAAATTTTGATGAGATTTCTGGGGTTTTAAAAAGTATACAGTGCTTGCTTTTAAAAGTAATGTTATTTGGAAATCTGCAACACAGCTTCAGACATGTACAAATTTTTGCTGCATGCCAGCCTGCATTTTTAATTAATTCTTATCTATCACACTGCTTAATCAACTTGAATGACCCAAATACTTCTTTTTCTTACTAAATATTTTACTCTCTTAGAAGATTGTGCATTATTATACCAATTGAATTTTTAATATTCATCAAATGCCATTGTAAGCTTTGCAAGGGATTAGTGCAAGCAAACTCATAAGCTGGAATATTATTGCTTCTCCTCAACAACAAATTAAGAGAGTGGAAGTAAATGAGATAGAGCATTTGTGCCTTATTAAAATATTTTTACAGAGTTTTAAGTATATTTCCATCTACCCAAGAACATACTCAATAAAATATTAAATTTTTACACTTGTATTTGTTTATGAATCTCATCCTTGGGCATTTGTTTTAAGTGCTTATTTATCTGAAGTGATCAAAATAAGATCCTTCTTAAAACTTTCAGTTGAATTATTTCCCAATTAGCTGTGTATAAGGAGACAAATTCAATGCAATTGCACTTAGCATTTCTTCTTGACAGGTGTTAAACAAACAGTGCCTTTAAAAATGACTGTCACAGAAATAGCAACTCATAAATATGGACCTACTCCTATTGCTATCTTGCCACATGGGTATGTGCTAAAGGCATCTCTCCTGTTGTGGCATGATTGCTAAGGAGTTTTGTAAATTTCACCTACTTGAAGACAATGAATGCAGCTAATGTTGACATTTGTGTTTGCTTGCAGAATGGCACTTGACAATAAAGTACCTATCATCATGGTGAAGAGGGTACAAAGCTAAATAGGGTGTGCAATTATCACCATGTTTGCTTCACTCTAGGATATAGCTCTATCTAACTACATTCTAATGTAGACTTTCAAAAGTGAAATATAATGAGAAAGGAATACATAGACAGAATAAACTGCAAGCTTTGCCATGAGGCTTCCTTCGGCAATTTTAAATTGCATAACACCTCATCATCAACATACTCAGTTTCAGACAGAAGGCAGACACAGGGTACATTCCTGAAGCTATAATAAATAACAGGTTCAAAATACTGATATCAAAATTTCTGTCATGCTTAAGAATATTCGGGAATAGAAATGTACCACATGGCCACCCTCCCTTTTGCTTTGAAAAGGCTGGAAATTGGATTTAATTTGTAACGTTTAAAAAAAATCACAATTTGTGCTAAAGAAATATGTATGTGTAATTTATCTTAGTACAGTGAGTTATAGTTAAACGGGAGTATTTCATATCTGCTTATTAAGATTGGCTTTCCTCAAAAGATTGCAATCAGAGGTAAATATTCTCATATGACATATAAAGCACTGTGCCACCAATTTTGTAATGGCATCACTTGTTTTCAGTGAGATCCTCTTACTTTTACTATCTTGAGTTATTTGACTTGAAAATAATTTGAAATAATGTCCTTGGAGCAGTGCAGAAGACAGACCCCACCAGAGCCAGGGGAGAACTTAGTCGTTTTTCAGCTTGTTAAGATCTGTAAATTCTTTGATAGTTGTTGAACAGTGTGTTCCAGGCATGGCTATGATACTCTTGATCTTCCAGCAGCTGTGAACACCCACAGGAAACCTGCACAAGTTTAGACCCATTGATATTTATTCATGGAAGGAGTGACTGTCACACGAGGTGTTTCTGAGTGTTATAGAAGCATTAAAGTTTTCTGAGAGAATTACTTTAAGAGGTGCTACCCATCCTTAATGATGTAAGCAGTTAAAGTTGATAGAGGAGATGTTTTCTTCAATAGTGTGTGGTCCTGCTCTTGTACACAACTACTGACCCATTATTCTGAAAGTGACCTCTCACCCATGTTCCTACAAGAGACCCTAGCTAAACTCCCTTGCTTGTTTACCTAGACTTTGGTGGAATCATTGTTCCCAAATAGTCTTCTACACTCTGTGTGAGGTGAATAGACATTTGATTTTCTCCCAGGAGATATTCATACAACAGTCTGGAGATTGAGTTTCAAACATTAGTTGGCTGTACTCCAGTGATGTATTTTAAGGCTTCACACCCATCAACCCATTCAAATGACTTCTTCTTGGTCCTATAATTCTCAACTCATTGAAAAGTATGGGGCAATAAAAAAATACATCTTTGGGGAGAAGAGGAGGTTTGGGATGTGGAGCAGTTGGAGAGTGGATTGGGGGGCAGGGAATGGAATACGGAGTGTAAAAAACTAATTTAAAAAATACATCTCATTTTATGAGTAGGTTGTGTAGCTTCAAAGTCCATGCAACTCAAATTTTTCTTTATTTTTACATTTTTATCTATAAAATGGGTATATGACTTTGGCATAGCTATTAGACTCTACAGGTATTTTCTCAGATATAATTCTGATTGTCCCATGTACACTCAAGAATTAGTATTGGAGAATGACACTAGCTAGATTCTTACTCTTTAATATTCATAGGAAGAAGAGACCTATACCTTACAGGCATTCATTAAGCCTCTAAGGCACCACATTTGCTTCAGAGCACAGAGTTCGAACGCCTCTAGGAGTCTAGCATCTGGCGTGTGTGCATGTCATTTTCCACTGTCAGAAACACTTTGACACTAGGGTCAGTCCTGTCCCTTTGTATATAAGAAGCAGGTGTTTGATCCTGTGTTGTCTTCTTTCTCCTTTCACAGAGGGAGGATGAGGACAGATAATTGAGGTGAAGTGACACCCAGACATTTGCATTTCACAAACATGGTATCGTCCATTACACAGGACAGAACAGAGAGAACTAGAGCTGGGTGACAGGGAGGACAGACTCAGGCAGGGATTTCATACTTCTGGGACACAAACACAGCCAAAATGTACCTTAAGCATAATCCAAAGCCAGAATTACGTCACTTAAAATCACTGAAATAATTTTCAAACAGATGATTAGAGTAACAGGAACCAAAAATATATTTTAAAAAGAAATGGCTGTAATTAATCTGTGCAAAGAAGAGACAAGTTAACTGTAGGCAATTTTTAATACTTGCCTTCTATAAAAATACATTTTGCAACTCATGACTATATAGTTTTAGAATTGTATTGCACTTTCTAAAGTAGGCCAATTTCTTTTACCAAAAGAAATTTGGTTTAATATCTTTATAACTTATTTTCATTTTTTAAGGTGGCTCTGTTTCATATTTATAATTAGTATTTAGTACAGTACATGCTTGTGTTTACTAAAATTTAATGGTATAATTGTCAGCATCATTGTTGTCTTAGAGTTTCTAGTGTTGTGAAGAGACACCATGACCATGGTAACTCTTTTACAACAAAACATTTACTTGTGGCTTGCTTATATTTTCAGAGGCATACTCCATGACCATCATGATCATGGTGGAAAGCATGGTGCTGGAGGAGTTGAAAGTTTTACAACTGAGGACAGCAGAAGGAGACTGTATACCACACTGGTGTACATTGAGTACAAGAGATCTCAAAGCCCACCCCCACAGTGACATACTTCCTCTAACACAACCACACCTATTCCAACAAGGCCAAACCTCATAATAGTGTCAATGCCTATGAGTCAAGTGTTCAAACACACGAGTTTATGGGAGCCATCCCTATTCAAACCACCATAGTTATATACTTTGTCCAATTATGTAATGATGGTTTATAAGCCTTTGGAAGTCACTGTCCTATGTATAAACAGACACTTAGGAAGTTGTTATGAGCCTGGAGAATCTTGGAGGTAGTTATAGAAATTTAGAAGACAGCATTTAAAAGACAAAGAAAAAAATCACTTACACATAAGTAGGCAGTGCAAACACTGTGAAGTACATGGAATGAGGCCCAATACTCCGAATGCCTGAGCATATACATTTGAAGGATACCAAAGGGGGCCAAGTCTTAAATATTTGCTTTTGTTTTGGTTTTATACTTATTCTCTCTCTTTCATATATTACATCCTGACTGCAGTTTTTTCCATCTTCACTCCTCCAACTTCTCTCCACCTCCCATCTCCCCTAGATCCATGCTTTCTCAATTTCCCTCCCAAAAAGAGCAGGTTCCCAAAGATATCAACTGAACTTGGCATAACAGTTTAAGATTTAAGCACAAATCTTCATATCTATAATGGATTAGACAACCCAATAAGAGAAAATGGACTCCCAAGATCAGGAAAATTTGTCATAGATACCACTATTGCCACTGTTAGAATTCCCACAAGAACATCAAGCTAAACAACCACAACATACACGCAGAGGATCTAGCCCAGATTCATACATGACCCATGATTGTCATTTTAGTGTCTGTGAGTCCCTATGATCACTGCTTAGTTGATTCTGTGGACAATGTTCTTGTGGTGTCCTAGACCTAACTGGCCTTACAATCCCTTCTGTTCTCTTCTGCAGGATTCCATGAGCTCCAGTTAGTATTTGGCTGTGGGTCTCTGCACCTACTCCTATCAGTTAGTGGATGGCACCTCTCTGATAATGACTGTGCAAGGCACCAATCTATGAGTATAGAAGAGTATCATTGGAAATCATTCACATTTTCTTTGCCAGTTCAGTTTGGTTTTATCCTGGGTCTCTGTGGTAATCAGCTTTCTGATTCCTGATTATCTAGGCAGATTATTTTTTTCCAGCAGACATGATAGTTAAGTCCTGTGAACAAAAGTACATTTTGGAGAGGGTATCTGGAAGGAAAAAATGTTTTCTGGGGAAAGAACTGAGTCCTCTTTCAATCCGTGGGTCAGTTCAAAGATAATCATCATTTCTGGTTAGAGAAGAGGTTGCTCTTGTGTTTTTCAAGGAGAAACTCTCTGGAATTTGCCAGGTAAGGAATGGGACACTGGGTAGGAGTCAAATATCTTAAAATCATTGTAAAGCAGTGACATTAAAACAGAAACACCGGATTATTACCTGTGCCACATAATGTATGGAAGGGGAAAGAGAAAATGTCTTCACTTCACCAAAAGACTCTCAATGTGTTGGGAGAGAAAATGAACCTCTGGACACAGTGCATTCATTTAACAACAGTGTGGGAGAAAAGAACATTCTGGCTCCTGCAAATGGCCAAATGAATTTCCACAGAGCATAAGGATCAATGGGAAAAAAAACTAAACGTCAGAATTTCATATCTTGTACTTAAATAAGAGGCTAGGAGTGCCCACACATAGCTAAAGTGTTTCAGTTATTATCTACATATTTTGAGACAGTTGAGATGGTAAAATGTCAATGCAGAGGAGACAATAAATGGAAATCTATTGGGTTTATTGTTGTAACACATTATCTTAAAGAAGAGATCTGGTGAGAATTTCCAAGAACAATATTCAAGTGAGATAAAAGTAAAATACATTTTATTGTGTCCTTTGCCATCAGGTTATTTTACCTCCTTATTTTCTTCTATTCTGGTACTATAAATTGTGGGTGAATTTCCTGTCCCTCAGAAGGCAAATTGCTCTAGTGGAAACAATTGTACAATTTTCATATGTGACTTCCATAAGACAATTATGAACATAGTGACCAGACTCGGGAAGTGACTACTTAGAAATACAATATACTGATAGTATTCTAGAGTCTATGTTTAAACATTGAAACACAGAGTTTCCTATGTATAAACATATACATAGAGTTCCATAGAAAATGAAAGCATGTTTCTAAGTATTAAAATTTGATTCCAATTCTATGATACTTTGTTTTTGCTTTTAACACAGCTTATTCTTCCAATAGGTTATATCAATAAAAGCTTCAAAATGACCTGAAATTTAAGAAAAGAAGGGGTTATAGTAGTCAATTCTAGGCAATGGCTGACTTGAGGAGATGACACAGACAATAAAGTTCTAAGTATCCTTTTCTATGTGGTGAAAAATGACTAAATTAGAAATGGTTGATTATTAAAATTATTTCACCATTGTACCTCAGACTACCTTGTTTTTATATGTATTTCCTTTAACTATTTTGTGGAAATTCACATTATTATGTGTACAAAGATAAACCCAAGAATATTGCGTTATTTTTAAATGAAGATAGGCAAGGAGACTATAAAGAAAGCACAAGAGTTAATCACATCCATCCTGCTATGCCCATCAGCATATCACAGATACTATATTTCATTAACTCTTATCATTGAAGATTAACATTTCCTCTTCTATGAAATTTGTTGACCAAATCATTTTCTGTAGTTTGTCTCTATCTTCTTTCTGTGTACTTTAGTTGGGTTCTTCCAGTTTTTCATCTAATAATAATAATAAAAAAAATTGTCCAATGTTGAAAAACAAATTGCCCCCATCTTTATTGGTTTAATAATAATCAAACCTATCAGTTTTTAAATTGCCTTAATAGTGTGCAATTATAATGTAAAATTAGATGTATTGTTGTGATATTTTTATGAGTACTTAATGTGCTTGAATTATTTTAGTCGCCATTAACCTCTCTTGGTCACCATCACCTACTGATGTGTTCTCTTTTCATTCTAAAGAGTCTATCCTGTATTTGCATTTCTAGCTTATCAGGTTCTATCTGCACCAAAGAATATTATGTCATTCTTGGCTCTATGCCTTTCATTTAACAAAATCAATTATCCAATTGTTTTTTTCTTGTAAAACCATTAGCATATTTTCTAAATAAAAAATAAAGTCTGTATCAATGAGAGAAATGGAAATCAAACTAAAATTTTATGTCATCCCAGCAGATTAGTCATTATTGGGATTACAAAGGACAAATATTACATGAGCCATTGTAGAAAATAGTATGAATTATGTCTGTAAGTCACTATGGAGATTCCTCACAATACAGAAAAAATAGATCTATTCTATGTTCCTAAATATATTCACAAAAGAACCTAAGCCAGCATAGAACATGGGATTTTGGATGCCTATTTTATGTTGTACTGTTCACAACAAGAAAATTATGAAATCAGTCTTGGTGAAGATGGGCATACACACCAAGTTTCCTTGCCATGTCTCAGATGCTTGGAGTTCAAAAAATCAAAATATTTAGCCCATCACATCATTCCGTCCGTGTTCCTATAAGTTTATCTTCTATCATAAATAAATATTTTTAAAGATAGGAATGGATATACCCCGTTAACTTAAGCAGGGTTGAAAGTGAAACCATCCCGTTTAGAATATGCTGTGCCAGAGATACTCCAGTTATAAATTCAAGAGTCAGTTAATGGAATTTTTCAGACTCTTTCTGCCTCATGTGTCATTTTATATTATATTCACTGAAAACTTGCCAACAAATTATGCAGAAAGCAAAACATGATGCATGCAGGTGTCTGTTTCAGTGAATACTCACAGTTGCTTTAAGCCCCTATGGGAACTCTGGATGACAGAAACATCATTATTTAGTAGAAGGCTCCAGCCTCAGGACTTTTTGATAATGTATCTAGATTCCCACACGCTGAATGGGGACATGTGTTCTTAGTTACCTGACTCAAAATATTTAAAATAAGGAAAGAGAATAAATTTGTCCTATTGTGCCTTTTAGAGAAAAATGTCTATAATTATTAGTGAGGGACTAGTTCTATTGTGTCAAATCCACAGCCCAAGGTACCACCAGAGACTGTTTACAAATTGTATGATAGACATTGCATGCAGGGTCAGATACTGTAAACTCTGAAGGGACACAAAACCCAAAGAAGGATGCATAGAATAGGCAAAAGAAGACTTGGATCAAGAAGTGCAGCTCACACAATCTGCCGCTGGGACAACTCAGGCCACCCTTATTATATTTCTATTTTCTTACAGTTGGAAAGGTTTTACATTCATTTTCTCATGTTCTCACATACACTATCTTTTAATATATATAGATACTTAACAATAGTACACATTGTACTTTTCCCCGTCCTCATCCTCAATCCCCATGGTTTCTTGCTAGGTCAAGAAAGAGTAAATAGTTTCAAAATGCAGCTAATATCTAACCGAGCACATTGGCACAAAACCAAGTGACTACAGTTGGCAGAAACTGTGCTTCCAGAATAGAAAGTTGATATACTACATACCAAGGGAATTCTAATTAAATTATTAACACCTAGTGTCTCCCTCTGCCCCATCCTAATAAGGAAATCTAATTCTTCTAATTCCCAGGGCTCTGGCAAATCAGTAACCTGAGTTATTTCCTCAACCTTGCTTAGTTCACCTCTGAATGTTCCTATTATATCTTGGATCCAACAATTCAGCAAAACTATTCTAACATTTTGAACATTATCTAGCTATTGTTTGAAACAGGTTGGTGGGCAAATTTTTGTCAGAACAAAGTTCCCAATGAAAGAGAACATCCAGATGTTTGCTGATGTACCCAGACCAGGGTCTTGTGTTGATTCATCCTCATCATCACTATTAACAGAGGAGTAGTGGTCTATTCTACTCCCACAGTCCTCAGAGAAAAGAAGAATGTATCATAGACTGAGCTTTCTTTTTCTGATTCTGGAGAAACATCTGTTACACACAAAGTGAAATTAAAGTCTTTCAAATACAAAACCAAAAATGCAAATGCATGGCAAAAGTCAACCAAGCATTCTCATGGTCCTTGCCATGTCGGGACCCAGATCCTAAGGTCTCGTAAGGAAAGACGTCTGCATAACACTCAGAAGCCATTCACGGAAGAGGCTTTGTCAACACCTACTATCAATGAGGATGATGATAGGAATCACAAATACCTGGAAGGAAAACATTACTTTCAATATGTGATCCTAGGCACATTAAATCACCAGTAAGCTAATCTCTTGTTTGTTTTATACTCCTGTTGCCCAGGGTATTCTGTGCATATCAAAGTGAAATTATAGTCAGCAATCACATCTCAACTCTAGACTAGGCTCATGGAATTCACAGAGCACCTTTGCATCTACCCTGTCATACTATAAACCACAATCTGGATCCTCTACAAAAACTTACTTGTATGTTTTCCATGTGTGGCTATGTATTTGTATGGATATAGGGACATATATAATTGGTTGACTATCTTATTTTAAATAAAGAATTTCAAGTTAATATTAAAATTATTTTTGATATACACAAAAAATCTTTAAATACACCACCTGCTTCTAATCGGATTTGTGCAAGCTCTGTGAATAAAGATGTTTCTGATTATGTTTCTTAATAATACCACAGAACAAAAGTTGCAAAAAAGACACATTGACTGCATCTTTCATAGTACACCCTTAAACATGTTGATATTGTTCCTTGGAAATTAATCTCTTTCTTTGCTGTCCTTTAATTTCAGGCTGAAAGTATGTAGTATTTATGTGAGGCATATGAGTTATACTACTTAATAAAATACTTATGATGGGTTATAATGATATTTCTCTGAAGGATGTTCAGTGACTACAGAGAGGCACAAACACACAAACTCACACACACACATACAGGCACACACACACACGCACAAACACACACATGCACACACATACACAGAGGCACACAGATACACTTATATGCATACAGACATATATACATTCATACATATACACATACATAAGCATGTCCACACACAGAGAGGCTGTCTTAGTCAGAGTTTCTATTGCTGAACAAAACATCATGACAAAAAAGCAAGTGGGAGGAAAATGTTTATTCAGCTTACACTTCCACATTGCTGTTCATCACCAAAGGAAGTCAGAACTGGAACTCAAGCAGGTCAGGAAGAAGGAGCTGATGCTGAGGTCAAGGAGAGATGTTTCTTATTAGCTTGCTTCCCCTGGCTTGCTTAACTTGCTGTCTTATAGAACCCAAGACTACCAGCCCAGGTGTGGCACCACCCACAATGGGCCCTCTCCATTTGATCACTAATTGAGAAAATGTCTTACACCTTGATCTCATTGATGCATTTCCTCGCCTGAAGCTCCTTTCTGTGTGAAAACTCCAGCTTTTGTCAAGTTAACACACAGAACGAGCCAGTACATTGGCATCCTGTAAGAACACGTTTGATATACTATTTGTATTAAAATAGTACTGTTAGTTTTTAACATCAAATGGAAGCAATTGAAAGGAAAGGTTTGTCAACCATGGATCTTGATATCAACAAGTTCAAAATGAGTAGTCAGGAAATAGAATGTTGTACTGAATCTTAAGATGATTTATATGTTCACACATTCTCCCATGATTATTCATCCTCTAAGTCATTCACTGAGCTAAGAGTGCCTAGGTTATTCTCTTGGAACATCATTTTATACATGACAGATACTATAGGAAATAGAAGAGGACACTACAGAAATTCTGGAGCTAAAGAGTACAAAAACATGAAATAGAGATCAATTAAAATGTCTTTATGAAGAGGCAGAGACAAAATGAACAGTGAAATTGATAGCAGTATAAAAACTTATACAGTTAGTAGTGAAGAGTAGAAGGCTTTTTTTTTCTACCTGCTTAAAGAAGTAGGCTTTGACTAGGGGTTACAGTGAAGTGCTACAATGCACATTGGTGTTGGAGCCAATGTCTCAGGAGTTGGAGGCAGCCAGAAAGCATTGTGCAATCAATCAGAAAGCAGAAACATAACAACTAGATCCATTTTTAAAATGTCAAGCTCTTTGTCTCCATCCCCTGATCTGCTTCCTCCTTTTAGACTCAACTTTCAGAATATTTTACTATCTTGATAAATAGCTGGGAACCAAATGTTCAAATGGGGTGTTTCTCGTTCAAGTCTCATACAAAGACAAATTTAAAAAGTCAAATTTCAAACACTAAATTGTTACAAAACAACAAGTTACATTTTTTATTATTCTATAAAATATTTGTAACTTCTTTTTTATATTAAGAAAAAAAGGAAATGTGTGGTGAACCTCAAAAATAGCTCTCATCTTCAACAATTGTCAATTTATAATAAAACCCAATATAAACACATGCTTTGAAAATTTCCCCTTCATCACAATTATTTAATGTAAATCCTAGACATGATACTGAAGTATGAGATAGTCACTGAATTAACATCTCTTATTTGCTTCGGTAAGGACTTTTAATTTTAGAACATTCTTTTTAACAAGTTCAGTACATAGTATATTATTATTAATACTCTATTATGCATTGGATTGCTGTGAAATTCATATACATTGATGATCTCATACAAGACCCTGGCTACTAGCATGACTTTCTGATCAATGTGTCAGTTTAGCGCAACAAAGAAGAAGAATCAAAGACTACCTCCTGCCTCTGGCTAGGTGGTTCATTGAAGAAAATGTTCTCTTGCATATTTCAGGATAGCTTTCTTTGTGTAAGGGTGAACATGATTATATATATACATATGTATATATATATATATATATATATATATATATATATATCTCACAGTATAAATGATATACATATTTAGCTACATTTTTATACATTCATCCATCAATAGACTATTACTGTACAATCTCTGACTGAGAAGATTCACCATGATGTTTGTAGAGTGGTTTCAGCCATGTGTATGCAAGATTATCTCCAACACTGCTGCTGTGAATGATAATTTTGTCAGAGACATGAGGTAGCAGAAAGGATTAATTTCCAGTGTTGTGGATGTAGAGGGAAGATTGTAGAGGGTGTTGCAAACAGGTTAGTACATGGATATCACCTTCAAATCTTTGAAGCATTAGATATTTACCCAAACACTTCTGGAGAATCATTTCCATAGATCATTAATAGAATCTTTGAGTACTTTTCATTCTGGACAATGAAAATTCAGGAGTTTTCAATGAATTAAGAGTTGTTTTTAGAAACAAGAAAATACTAACCTACATGGTTGTCATCAGAATTAAATAATACACAAATTATCTCTTTAGTAAAAAATAAAATTACAATGGCCAGGTCTTGCTACTTCTGACACTCAGTGATATGAATTATGGAAAAATTAAGAGAATTTGACTTGATTTAAAAATGATTTAGATTTTACAATCGTGGATTTATCATTTTTTTAAAAAAATTTTTTTAAACTCCAGTGAGTTGTAGGAATGGAATTATTTTAATCAAATGCACTTTTAATTTTTTTTGCCTTTCTCTAATTTTATTGAAATTAGAGTCAGAAAAAATGAAGGACATCAGGAGAGCAAGGCCCTTTGCATCAGCTAAGCAAGGCACAGATGAGCTCACAAGCAGAGAGCCTATGTGGGTCCGTATCAGGTACTTTCTTATATAATATAGCTATTGGTGTAGTGTTTTTGTGGAACTCCTGAATGTAAAAACTAACGGGTCTCTGACTCTGTGGCTACTCTTGGGACTCTTATGACAGTTTTTTCTTCATCTTATTATATTTATATTATATTTTCTTTTGTCATGATTTGATGTTGTATCTTAGAAGCCTGTTTTTTTTTTCCTAATGAAATATAAAAAAGTAGTGGTTTCAGAGTGGAGTGGAAGGATGGAGAAGGAAGGGAAGGGCAAAGGAAGGAAGCTTGGGAGGAACTGGGAAGATTGGAGGGAGAGAAAATTATAATTAGGATATATTGTATGTACTTTTAATTTCTAAGTAAAATAAACTGACAGAGAAATAGCTGTATATCTGTATAGCTAAGTGTCAGTATCTCTGTTAAGTATTACTAGTAGTTTTATAGCTACACATGTTTTATTAGGCAAGTATCATTCTAAATTACATTTGGAATGACTTTTATATTTTTTGTCACCATTCAATGATCTACACATATTGAAAGAAAAATATTAAGAGACTGGAACTACAACAATTGAAAACAGTTTTCTATGTAGATTCTGGGTCTGCATATGTGTAGACAGAACTCTAAGGTGAGGACTCATTCTCTATTTTTTTTTAATTATTGTGGGTGATTTTCAGTGATTCTTTATTTTCAGAAGTAGTTCCCAATTTATGCCTTACTGGGATGTGAGGTGTCCTAAGGATTTGTTCAATTTCCCTAACATGCCATTCAATGGATTGGAAATGAGCTTGGGGCCCTCAATAAATTTTAATCATTCCCTATTTTTATTGCCTAATAGGAGGTATGTTGCAGCTGTTGTTCCTGCTTGTTATTTTACACAACAGTTAATTATAAATGTCGTTGAAGCATTCAAGCATTCTGATTACTAATTCAGCTAAATATTACCTGTCTCATAATTCTAACTAATAGGTGTCATGTGGACACAAATGGGTTCTAAAACAGATGGTTATCTAGAAACTCATGTAGGTATGCTATAGAAAAATTATGGGAGGAAAATGAGCATTGTATTAAAATGCTTTCCTTTCTCATTAACAGTGGAAAGGGAATTTCAACCAGTTTTGTAGACCTTCTTAACTAGACCACCAGTGTTGCTGACCTACATTAGTGCCAATTACCTCCTGTAAAATCTCTAAAATTTAAAAAAGAAACCACACACTCTAAGAAGACAGCAATTAAACCATAAAGAGGTTCAGATTTATTGAACTTATACATAGATCCCAATTCACATTAGGATAAGAAGACCTGCCTTTTGTATTTCAGTGAAACTTAAGCCAGTTTCTGAATACAGATATTTTTTCATGAATTCCATACATTGTCCAAAGAGGATGTCTGACAACCTAAGAAGAATTCAGCAGATTCTGGTCATGTAAAATAATCTTTTGGTATTGATTCTCATAAGAAGATAAATGGACATCATTTTGGAAAGCATATTGATTGATTTGTCTCGAGATTTTTTACTTTTGCATCTGCAGGAGGAACATTTTCTTCTTCAAAAATTATCAAGGGCACAATGTCCAATACATTTTCTGTGGAGATTATAGCTGAAATTGAGACCCATAGACAACTGGATACTACTTATCAGATTGATGACCACCCCATACACTATGCCATGTAGAATTGAGGGAAAGAGGAAAGGACACATTGTAAAGGCATACACTAAGACCCTTAATGGAGGGTTCATTTTCTTTTATATTTGTTCACTTGTAGAATGATATTCATTCAACTGCTCTGAGGCTTCCAATACAATTAGATTATATTTGTTACTAAGCAAATATGCATTCCTTCTGTGTGCCTTTGCTGTTATAGGAAAATGTAATAGAGTAACATTTCACATCCTTTTTTTTTAAGTCTTAAAAATCTAATTTAAGGGAATAGAAAGATGGCTCAGTGGTTAAGAGCACTGACTACTCTTCCAGAGGACCTGAGTTCAATTTCCAACAACCAAATGGTGGCTCAAAACCATCATTAATGGGATCCAATGCCCTCTTCTGGTGTGTCTGAAGATAGCTACAATGTAGTAAGTATATACATAAAATAAATAAAAACTTTAACGTTAAACAACAACAAAATCTAATTTGATATTTCGTATCAAAAATGTATTTGACACAATACAATGCTAATTAGTCTGAGATATAATGCCCATAGTAAAACTGTATAATACAATCACACTATAATCAAGTGAAGATATACTTTTGTAATTTATCAGCCAAAATGAAACAAACTCTAAAATTATTCTTGATTTTTTTCAGAAATATATCCATCTTTGTATCAAGTTTAATTTACAGCTACTAAGAAGAAAATCAAAAAATGTAAGATATATTCCCTTACTTGCCAAAACTTACTTGGGAAATTTCTGTTCAGTGTCAAAGTATTTCAGAATGTTTTCTTTCATTGTTGTTGTTTTCTTCCACTTATAATATGGTCTACTGAACCACAATCAAAAGAATTTTCTTGTTTTATCTCATCTTTGAAACCGTGTTTAGGTGCTAAGGGTCATTTGCTGGTCAAAGGAAACGTTCCTTTAGTTACAGTGTTCAAAAGCTGCTTGCTGTCATTGAAAGCTTTTCTGGTAGAGTGCAAATGGCCCCAGAGTCGGCAATTTGCCGGCAATTCTTCTGTACAAAAGAGGAAAAGGTACTTCAAATAGGATGTGTGCAGAGTTGCATTTGATGGAAAATATGTCAGGCACCAGACTCCTCTCTTTTGTTATTATGTAAGGTTCCCACTTTTAAGGCAATAGGGTTTTTTAAGGCTTTCAACAAGCATTCCATTCCTCTTGCTCAATGAGACACTAATTCTTTTTCTAAAAACTATAATTATCATTTAGGAATCCAATGCTTCAGTGTCTTATTGTAGAATAAAAACAAGACAGTCAGTAATGTAGGAGCTCAAAGCATAGCAAGAAGAAATTTTTACACTACATTTTCTCTACCCAGGAATCAAATGTGCCCTGATCCAAACTATGAGTCTTATATGCTGAATTGAGAAAAAATGTGAATTTCCTTCATTTTCTTGAATATATTTTTAAAGATTTGTTTTTTGGTTTTTGTTTTTGTTTTGTTTTTGGTGTATGTGTAGTGGTGAGCGTGCGTGTGTGTGTGTTACCAATAGGAGCCAGTGTGTCTGTGTGTGTGTGTGTTACCAATAGGAGCCAACTGGAGTAGTTTTAGTTGTCAGACATGGTGCTGAAAATCAAGTCTGAGTCATCTGGAAGAGCAGCAAACATCTTTAGCCCCATTTCTGAGTGTCATTAAATCAACTAATAACATTTGCAAATATTTACCTTGTTTGTATTTAGTAAACCTTACTGGGGTTTTTCCTCAATGTTTCACTTGTGGAATTCATTGTTTATCTTTATAACCAAGGATATAGAATCTTATGTGGAGACCCAGAATCTTCAGTAAGAGAGAGATAAAGAGCATACTCCTGCAAACTGTGAAAACCTTGTATCCTGCCGTTCCTTCATTACTCAATTTATGCTCTCTTCTTAATTATTGCCACACCCATACATGCAAACACATACATACACACACCCTGCTGACTCCATTTAGTATTGTGCGTATCTGTGTAAAGTTAACCACTTGGAACTGCATGAACTATCAGGAAATGTCCGTGGAGAAGATTGACTACCTTTCATAAAGGGCATTTATTAACTTCAGATATTCGTCTAAGGGTGGGGCCTTGTGATATGTCTCCCATATAATTTCGGCTTCCAACCGATGTCATCATTGCCCAGGTCTTGTTTCAGCAACCATAGTGTCATTTCATGGGTACAAGTTCTTGTCACATATATAAGACCCTTTGTAGACGTGCTTAGCCTCTGGCTTTTTGAATGTTTCTCTGCATCCAGAGATGAACCCTAGGTGTAGAAGTTGTGTTGTAGATGTATCAGCTAGGCTTGGGCAACCCCATAGTCAGTTCTCTACATGTAGACCAGTTGTAGACTTCTGCAATTACCTCTGTGTGCTGTCCAAAGAAGATTTTTTGATGAGAGGTGAGAGCTACATTT
Organism: Mus musculus; assembly: GCF_000001635.26. Taxonomy (NCBI): domain Eukaryota; kingdom Metazoa; phylum Chordata; class Mammalia; order Rodentia; family Muridae; genus Mus; species Mus musculus. The sequence continues at coordinate 87,191,749 of NC_000084.6, forward strand.
GTTTGTGGGTGTAAGGATAAGTCTTTAGAGTGCTGATGAGAGTTATACTAACTCAGGAAAGTGACCATAATTGGTTCTCCTTGAGAGTCCATAACCTCACGAGTTAGAGATAATTATTTAGGTTTACAGTATGAGGTATGATTTTCCTCTTACTGAGTGAAACTTAAATCAAAATAGACAGTTTTTGTCATCCCTGTGACATTAAGTGTAACTACTAAACTCTTTGACATACCAGGCTTTGTTGTTGTAGTTCCTACAGATTAAGGCTTGTCATTGTTGTTTGTTTTTTTTCCCCCGTGGCAACTTGCATATTACCTTCAGAAACAATATCCTTAAGGAGGAGGCTTGCAAGTCACTTCCAGCCCATTTCCTCTATGCCCCATGTCTGTAACTCCTTCCATGGGTATTTTGTTCCCCATTCTAAGAAGGAACGAAGTATCCACACTTTGGTCTTCCTTCTTCTTCAGTTTCATGTGTTTTGCAAATTGTATCTTGGGTATTCTAAGTTTCTGAGCTAATATCCACTTATCAGTGATTGCATATCATGTGTGTTCTTTTGTGATTAGGTTACCTCACTCAGGATGATATCCTCCAGATCCATCCATTTGCCTAAGAATTTCATAAATTCATTGTTTTTAATAGCTGAGTAGTAGTTCATTGTGTAAATGTACCACATTTTCTGTATCCATTCTTCTGTTGAGGGACATCTGGGTTCTTTCCAGCTTCTGACTATTATAGATAAGGCTGATCTGAACATAGTGGAGTATATGTTCTTATTACAAGTTGGAACATTTTCTGGGTATATGGCCAGGAGGGGTATTGCTGGCTATTCTGGTAGTACTATGTCCAATTTTCTGAGGAACCACTAAACTGATTTCCAGAGTCGTTGTACCAACTTGCAATCCCACCAGGCTGAGAAAGAAATTAGGGAAACAACACCCTTCACAATAGTTACAAATAATATAAAATACCCTGGTGTAACTCTAAGGAAGTAAAAGTTCTGTATGATATGCCCTATGTCTGAAGTGTGGTAATCTCAGCAAGTACTATTGCTCCTGCTTATTCCTAGAAGACCATATTTAATATGAAAAACATTTAATAAGAAACATAATATATAGCTAGTTCCCTTTATTAAATTATTATTCTGTTGATCTTTTTTTAATGAGTCAATTTTTCAAAATTTTTGATCAACAACATAGTAGCAGTTGAGACGTATGTGATAGAGAAATTCTCAAGCAGTCAAGCAAACAGCTAAACAAATGAAAGGACAAAACCCAATAATATTTTCTTTCAGTACTTTCCATGTCCTGTTTACACTTAGTGTCAGGACCATATGTAAGAAGACCTGGAGGTAGAAACTTATGAAGCAGGCTCCTCCATATAATGACTTGCCTTCGTGCCTTGTTGCACATTGTTAAACATATATAAAGATTATTTCCATTTATGAGTTCTGCATTCAAATTTATTAAGTGTACGGGACTGATCACAGGCTATTACTAAGCTTTTGTGATACCCACTTCTCTTGTCTCTCAAAGCCCCCTACATTAAATTAGGAGATGTTACTTCCTAAGTAGGTATATTTGCTAAAAATATTTCATAGTACAAAGCATATGTTCTCATTAGTTCCTTGAGTTTGTGTTCATAGCTTTACCCACCCATTTAACACCATGTGTTTCTGTTATGTGTCTAAAAATATCATGGGAAAATCATTGAGAGACTGAATGCAGGATGTCTCAATGACTTTGCTCATTTACAGACATTCACAATGATGCTTTGAAATTAATCAGTTTCTGTAACATTTTCAATTATATTCGTCATCAAATGTGTGGATTAAAGTTTTTGTTCTGTATTGGGAGTTCTGTCTTCATTTGTTGGACTTCCAGATGCCTTTATCTGTAGCTTTGTTACATTTGTTTTTGTTTGTTACTTTGTTTGTCTATCTCAGGGGTGTGGAGAGAGTGGTCAGAGGACAGCTTTTAGAATTGGTAGGATCCTTTCACCAGGCACTGTACTAAAGTATTCATGCTTGTAATTACATTTACCCTCTGAGTCATCTTATAGCCAACATTTCTGTATTGTGAAAACCCATGCACATCCATGTTTTTATAAGGTAATCTATTTCTAGATAATTATTGGACACCTCCAAATATATGTAATTCAGGAAATTCCAATTTAGAGTATTTAAAATGATTTTTTCATATGTCCCCACATCAAGCCTTCTCTACTTTGTTTCCTATTCCTCGACTGTTGATATCTAGTGTAAGATTAGAGAACATGAAATGACATTATGTACTCTTATTATTTCAATTAATAATTTCTATTGCTTCATCAAGTCTGTGTCCCTCTAACTTATATCTAACATTAGGTTATATCTCATGGTGGCTCTCTCTACCCTTCTCCTATTACTGAATATAATCACCTTTTGCTGAATTTTAGTGCTTTCATAATATGCACCCTATGGCTATAGAATAAAATATAACAATGACTTGGACATATATTGGCTGTTTGCTGCTATTTCAGTCTTAATTTATTGCTTCTATGCATTTACTTTTATGTCAGATGGAGTTCTGACTGGGACTCAATGTATGGTCAAATGAAAGGAAAATGTAAATTATCATTAAATTATATTTGCAAATGTGGTATTCTCTTCATTGAATATCTAGAACATATGTACTATGCATTTGAATTTTTATATTCACATGAAATGTTTTATTCATTCTCAGTTATTACTGTTTTATGACTTTCTGTTACTAATTGCAATTTTGAATTTAGTTTGGATAATTTTCTGTGTTTGATCTTTATTTCCTGTTTGGTGAGACATACCGCAGATCAAACATATTCTAAAGTCTCATTCGTGTAACTTTGGTATTAGTAATGGCTATAATCAGAAGTCTTAGGTATGAAACATACGTAAATAATTTATCATAATTTTAATGATGCATAATTTAAGATTCATTTAAATTTCTTGTCATTAAGAGTATTTTAAAAATTATAATAAAAATACTGATAGAGATTATATAATCTCAATCCAAAGTGTTTTCCAATTTTGCCTTTTATTGTGAGTATTTGGGAAGAAAATGTGGAGGTAACTCAATAACAAAGTTACTTTTTGTTAATGTTGCGTTTTTTGAGGCTGTAATATAATTGCAACATTTATGCCTTTTCTTTCCTCCAAATACTTCCATGTTTCATTTCTCATCCTCTTTTAAATTCACTGACCCCTTTTCATTAGTTGTCATTGTATGAATATATATTTCCAAATATAATTGGCTTAGTCTGTATAATGTTACTTGCATGAATGTTTTCAGGAATGACTACTTGGCACTGGACGAAAATTGGTGTGCTTTTCTCTGGGGCTGACCATCACACTTTCAGCATCCCTCTGTTGTCTGTACTTCTGTGTGTAGGTTTGAGGTCTCTTGGGCTTTTCCATGTCACATTGGTATGTTCAATGATCTTGTCCTTGATCAGCTTATGTTCAGACAGTCATCTTGTTGAGATTTTTGGGTAGTTTCCTATATTACAAAGACACATAATCTTGTAGCAAAATCCTTGATCCTGTTTTTTCTTTTCTCTTTTCTTTTCTTTTCTTTTCTTTTCTTTTCTTTTCTTTTCCCTTTCCCTTTCCCTTTCCCTTTCCCTTTCCCTTTCCCTTTCCCTTTCCCTTTCCCTTTCCCTTTCCCTTTCCCTTTCCCTTTCCCTTTCCCTTTCCCTTTTTCCCTTTCCCCCTTCCCCTTTCCCCCTTTCCCTTTCCCCCTTTCCCTTTCCCCTTCCCCTTTCCCCCTTCCCCTTTCCCCCTTCCCCTTTCCCCCTTCCCCCTTCCCCTTTTCCCCTTCCCATTTTCCCCTTCCCCCTTTCCCCTTTTCCCCTTCCCCTTTCCCCTTTCTCCCTTCCCCTTCCCCCTTCCCCCTTCCCCCTTTTCCCCCTTCCCCCTTCCCCCTTCCCCTTTCCCCCTTTTCCCCCTTTCCCCTTTCCCCTTTCCCCTTCCCTTCCCTCCCCTCCCCTCCCCTCCCCTCCCCTCCCCTTCCCTTCCCTTCCTTTCCTTTCCCTTCCCTTCCCTTTTCTCTTTTATTTATTTTTTTTTGTTTTTGTTTGTTTGTTTTGTTTGTTTGTTTCTAGACAGGGTTTCTCTGTGTAGCCCTGGCTGTCCTGGAACTCACTTTGTAGGCCAGACTGTCCTTGAGCTCAGAGATGATCCACCTGCCTCTACCTCCCAAGTTCTGGGATTAATGGCATGTGTCACCACTGCCCAGGTGATCCTGTCTTTTATACTCTTTCTACCCACCTCTCATACAAGGTTTCCTGAGCTTTCAGTATGGGAGGGTTTTGTGGATGCGATTGAGACTGAAATCTACAATTTATGTTTTTATTTGTTGTGATTTTCTGTAATGATTTCTGTCCATGGCAAAATAAAAGTTTCCTTGATGAGGAGTAAGTACTACAATTATCTGGGATGAATTCTACCATTATCTCTGTGTGTAAACACAATTGTTTATAGATTGTTATTAGGGATAATTCCTGTTTAGTAAATTATTGGTTGTAGATTCCCTCCAGTAACCTTGATTTCATTAGTATTGCTAGTATTGCTAGGATTTCACTAGATTTTCAGTAGCACGTATGGTTTCCTTCTTGTTGATTGGTCTTAAGTCCAATTATAGAATGGTTATTAACAAGGTCTGTATGCCACTACTGTACCCTTAGAGATATCATGTAATGCTGGTCATTGATGTGGTTCACAGGCATCAGACCATTGGTTGCTTCGTTCTGGAGAAAGCATTCAAGTTAGTTCTACTTCAGGATCCTTTGGGTCATGCATCTCCTATCAGATTACTTGTATTCTGCTTTTCCTTTTTACCTGCTTCTCACCGTCTTCTGTATTTATCTCCCTCCTCCTCTTTCTCCTCTTCTTCCTCTTCCTCCTCCTCCTTCTCTTTTACCTCCTCCTCAAGATCACCCATTTCTCATTTGCCTACTTGTATTCTGTTTCCCCCCTCTCTAATGCTCCCTGATTTCCCTATCTTGGCATTAGTCCCAATTTATTTTTGGTTTTCTGTAGGCTATGTATTCACATATGAAAATTGGGAGCCAGGAGTATCAAATAAGACAGAACATAATTTTTGTCTTTCTGGGTTTCCATTACCTCATACAATATGATCTTTTATAGCTCCATACATTTAACTGAAAAGTTCATGATTTCATTTATTACAGGTGTATATTATTCCAAAGCGTAGAACATTTTCATTATTAATATGTCTTCTGATGAACTTTAAGTTGTTGAAAATGGAATAGTAATGAACACATTTCAGCAAGTATCTGTGGAGTAGAATGTCAAGTTCTTTGGGCATATGCTGAGGAATGGAATAGCTGGGTTGTATGGTAGATTTATTTTCTAGCCTTTTGAGAGCTATACACACTGATTTTCATAATGGATGCACCAGTTTGTAATCCAACCAACAGTGAGAGGGATTATCTTTTACCATCATCTTATTCAGCATGTGTGATAGGCTGTTGAATTAATAGCTGCTCTACTGACTGGGATAAGATGAATCCCTGAGAGATTCCGCCAGAGCCTGACCCATACAGATGCAGATGCTCGCAGTGAACCTTCAGACTGGGTACAGGGACCCCAATGGAGGAGTTAGGGGAAGGACTAAAGAAGCTGAAGGAGGTTGCAACCCCATAGGAAGAACAACAATATCAACCAACCAGACCCCAGAGATCCCAGGGACTAAACCACCAACAGAAGAGTACAGATGGAGGGACCCATGGCTCCAGCTGCATAAGAAGCGCAAGATTGCCTCATCAGGCATCAATGGGAGGGGAGGCCCTTGGTCCTGTGAAGGCTCAAGGCCCCAGAGTAGGTGAATGCTAGGGTAGTGAGGCAGGAGTGGGTGGATGGGTGGGGCAGCACCCTCATTGAAGCTCAGGGGAGGGGTGATAGGATAGGTGGCTTGCAAAGGGGAAATTGGGAAGGCAGATAACTTTTAAAATGTAAATAAATAAAATAACCAATTTTAATTAAAAAAAAAAGAAACCTCAGTGTCATTTTGATTTGAAATTTTCTAACTTCTAGGAATAATGAATATTTTAAATTTAACTTTTCAGCCACTTTTTATTCTGCTTCCAAGAACTCTCTGAGTCTCAGACCCATTTTCACATATGTCAATAATATTTTTTAAATTTATTGTTTGGGTTATTTTTATTGTGGGTATTAATATTCTGTCAGATACAGAGTTGCCAAAGATCTCTTCCGTTCTGTGTGTTTTCTCTTCACCCAGTGGATTTTTCTAAAGCACTGCAGAAACATTTTAGTTTTATGAAGTGTCAACTATGGTCTTAATTCTTGGACAAATGGAGTCTTATTCAGAAACTTCTCTCATACATATTATATAAGACACCACCTATGTTTTCTTTTATTGGTTTTGGTATTTCTGGATTTACATTCAGATTTTTGGTCCATTTGGAAATGTTTTTGCACACGGTAATATATATAAAATGCTAATTACATTCTTTTGCATGTGGACATTGAAATACCTAGTACCATTTGTTGAAGATGCTTTCTATTTTCCAGGTTATAATTTTTGTATCTATGTCAAATTTTAAGTGGCTGAGGTTGCCTCCACTCATGGCTGGGTTTTCAGTATTTTTCTATTGACCTAAGTTTCAAGTCCATTTTTACACCAGAAACTTATTATCCATATTAATATATATATATATATATATATATATATATATATATATATATATATATATCATAACTTAAGATCTGGAATGGTATTGCCTTTTCTCAGGGTTGTTTTAGCTATTTGTGGTCTTTTCTGATTCTGTATGAATTTTCAGGGCCTTTTTTCTCTGAAGAATGAGATGGGGATTTTGATTGGTAATGCAGTTTTACTGTAAACAGCTCTTGTAAAAATGGTCAATTTTCACAATGTTAATTCGGCTACTTCAAGAGCATGAAATACTTCCCCTTTGCTAGCCATCCTCTCTCTCTCTCTTTCAGTGTGTGTTCCTTCCTTCCTTCCTTCCTTCCTTCCTTCCTTCCTTCCTTCCTTCCTTCCTTCCTTCCTTCCTTCCTTCCGTCTTTCTTTCTTTCTTTCTTTCTTTCTTTCTTTCTTTCTTTCTTTCTTTCTTTCCTTCTTGATTAGATTTATTCCCTCATGATTCTATTCCCTTTGAGGTCATTGGGAACGGGTGTGTGTCCATGCTCTCTTTCTCTGTATGTTTGTTTTGGTGTAGAGAAGAGCTATTTATTTGTGCATGTTGATTCTGTATTATACTCATTGTTGATTTGTTTATCATAGTTCTAGAAGTTTTTTGGTAGAAATTTTGGTGTCAGTAATGGATATTATCATTCCTTTTCCAAATACAGGTAGTTGGACATCATTTTTTTTTTAAAAATCCCTTTAATTTCCTTTTTTTGTTATTAGTATTCCAGCTTGTACTTTGAGCATACAATTGAAAAGGATTGAAAATAATTGACACTACTATCATGCTCCTGACTTCAGGTGGATTGCTTCAAGCTTTTCTCCATTTAGGAAGATATATTAGCTAGGACTTTCTTACATATAGCTTTTGCTGAGTTGAGGTATGTTCCCTTGAGCCCTCCATCTTCCAAGATGTATTATGAAGGCATTGCAAATTTTTAAAAATCCTTTTCTGCATATGTTGAGATTATTGTATGATATTTTGTGACTTTACTTTTTTAAATTAGGTATTTTCCTCATTTACATTTCCAATGCTACCCCAAAAGTCCCCCATGCCCTCCACCCACCCCCCTACCCACCCACTCCCACTTTTTGGCCCTGGCGTTCCCCTGTACTGGGGCATATAAAGTTTGCAAGTCCAATGGGCCTCTCTTTCCAGTGATGGCCGACTAGGCCATCTTTTGATACATATGCAGCTAGAGTCAAGAGCTCCGGGGTACTGGTTAGTTCATATTGTTGTTCCACCTATAGGGTTGCAGTTCCCTTTAGCTCCTTGGGTATTTTCTCTAGCTCCTCCATTGGGGGCCCTGTGATCCATCCAATAGCTGACTGTGATCATCCACTTCTGTGTTTGCTAGGCCCCGGCATAGTCTCACTAGAGACAGCTAAATCAGGGTCCTGTCAGCAAAATCTTGCTAGTGTATGCAATGTTGTCAGCATTTGGAGACTGATTATGGGATGGATCCCTGGATATGGCAGTTTCTAGGTGGTCCATCCTTTTGTCTCAGCTCGAAACTGATTTTTTGTCATAATCTATTTCTGTGGTTTATTTCATTTGCAACGTTCATATGTTTAAACATTCCCACATTTTAAGGATAAAGTATCTTGGTTATTGTCTAAGTAAACTCTTCATTTCTATGAAGAGATACCATGACCAAGGCAACTCTTATAAGGACAAACATTTAAATGCAGCTGGCTTACTGTTTCAGAGGTTTAGCCCATTATCATTGTTGGAAACATGGCAGCATCCAAGCAGACATTGTTTTGGAGGAGCCAAAAGTTCTACATCTTGATCTGAAGACAGTCAGGAGAAGACTGTCTCTTCTGCAGGTAGTCAAGAGGAGGGTCTGTTCTGCACTGGGTGGAGCTTCAAGGCCCACTCCCACAGTGATGCACTTCCTCCAAGAAAGCCAGACCTTCTGGAAGTGTGTCTTCCCATCGGCCGAACATATTCAAACCACCAGAGTTACAGAGCATAATCTCTTTTATATGTTCTTTTATACCACTTGCAAGTTCTTTACTGAGCTATTTGAGATAACAAGTTTTTAGAAAAGTAATATGAAAATATTTCTTGGAAATAGAAGCAACCTTTAGACTGTATTATAAGAAACCTATAATTTATAAAACTGGGGATCATGGATGGCAGGCAAATGAAAGTTTTTCAGTTTTTCCTCATATTTCCTCCTATATCAAAGAGTTTCAAATAACATCTAACCTAAGTGGCTTCTTAGTAGCTGGCTTGTATTGCCCAAATCATTCATTCTCATCTGTTACCTAATAACTGAAACATAGTGTGTTGTGTATGGATTAAGCCTTGGGAAGACTTTAGAAAATTGGTCTAGTGGTCATGAATCATTTGATGGAAAAGATCTGTAGTTATGATCCCTGTTTTATTCTTCTTAGCTGATACCCCATAAAGCTTGGGGTGGGGTAAGATATGTGACTCATGGATTGCTCTAACTAGCCGATCTTGTGTGAAAAGTTACTCACTGTTCCATTCTATAATAAATGATGTCCACAATTATTATACAATTGTTTTATTAAAATATATCTCTACCATCTTATCATGCAAATAATATCAAAAAGTTATCTTTGGAACCTCAGAGAGCTAAAGACACAGCTGGGCTCAATGAGAAAGAACCTCTCAGGATGCAAGACAGGGGGCTTAGGTTCAATGCCAGCATTACCAAAAGAAAAATAAATAATAAAAGTTATGTTATCTAATTTTTATATCTCTACATTATAACCACTATTTTTTTTCTTTTTTTAAAATAATTTTATTACGTATTTTCCTCAATTACATTTCCAATGCTATCCCAAAAGTCCCCCATACCCTCCGCCCCACTTCCCTACCCACCCATTCCCATTTTTTTGGCCCTGGCTTTGCCCTGTACTGGGGCATATAAGTTTGTGTGTCCAATGGGCCTCTCTTTCCAGTGATGGCCAACTAGGCCATCTTTTGACACATATGCAGCTAGAGTCCAGAGATCCCGGGTACTGGTTAGTTCATAATATTTTCCACCTATAGGGTTGCAGATCCCTTTAGCTCCTTGGGTATTTTTTCTAGCTCCTCTATTGGGAGAACATTTTATCCTAAACCAAAAGGATATACCTTCTTCTCAGCACCTCACGGGACCTTCTCCAAAATTGACCATATAATTGGTCACAAAACAGGCCTCAACAGATACAAAAATATTGAAATTGTTCCATGCATCCTATCAGACCACCATGGACTAAGGCTGATCTTCAATAACAACATAAATAATGGAAAGCCAACATTCACATGGAAACTGAACAACACTCTTCTCAATGATACCTTGGTCAAGGAAGGAATAAAGAAAGAAATTAAAGACTTTTTAGAGTTTAATGAAAATGAAGCCACAACATACCCAAACCTATGGGACACAATGAAAGCATTTCTAAGAGGGAAACTAATAGCTCTGAGTGCCTCCAAAAAGAAACTGGAGAGAGCAAACACTAGCAGCTTGACAACACATCTATAACCACTATTAAAAAGTTAGTACGAATTACAAAATGCTTTAATATGATCTGTAAAATGATATTCATCTTTATGTTGATATTATCTATTAATGTGATTTACAATATCTAAAATTAATATTTATAGTATGAATAAAACTTCAATCCTGTGACATAATTGAATTAAGAGAGATTTCTCTATCTGATCTATATATTCAAATAGTTATTGTGTCATTTTCTTAGTTAAGGCTTTATTTCTGTGAAAAGACATCATGAGCACAGAAAATCACATAAAAAAACAAAAAAAACAAAAACACTTAATTGAAGCTGGCTAATAGTTCAGAGGTCTAGTCCATTGCTGACATGGTAAAAAAGCATGGTGGCATGCAGGCTGATGTAATTGAGAGATCTACATCTGGATCTACATTCAGATTCTTATGATTTGTCTATGTTTTCTTGCACTAGATCCCCAATGAGTTAGAATGATTTATAGCTCAAAGGCTCAGATCATCTCTTGATGATGCTGATAATTTTGAAGTCTAAATTCAGATATTGAACGTTGACATTCTGAACTCCTGCTTCATCATTAACTGAAAATTTATTAATAATGATGTGTAATCTGGGGCTGTAGAAATTGTAGCTTTCATAAAAAATATATATAAAAAAACCCAGAAAGATAGAGCATTTCAAAGTAATTGTTTTATACTGTAGTAGACTAGGTAGAAATGAAATATTGAAAGAAAGAGAGATTTATCAATGCAAAACTACAGGATGCATTTTAACTGTGACAGAAACTAAGAGATATATAAGTTGATTGCTAGAAAAATATATAGGCTCATATTAAACCAGCATGGCAATGTTTGTAATAGATATTTAATTTGCACAATTTATTTAAATTGTCCTATCATGAAACTATGATGAAATACATTTAATAAGAATATATACATAATTTAAACTATGTACATTTTATCATAAATAAGTGTTATTATTTGCAAAACTGTGTTATGGAAAGAAGGATAATTACAAAATTAGAACATATTTTACACATAAGCTTTCTGGTAAAATTTGACCTTGTAATAATTAATAATTCTAGTTATTTATTTTAAAGGATTATCTGGTAATTTCCTTAATGACTGTGATGGTTTGAATAGTAAGCCCCTCCATTGACTCATGTGTTGGAATGTTTGGTCCATAGTGTGTGACATTATTAGGAGGTACAAAACTATACACCATGTGTACCTTTGTTGGAGAAACTTTATCATTGAGGGTAGGTTTTTCGGTCTCAGATGATCAAGCCAGGCAAGTGGCTCTCAGTTTCTCTTCCTGTTGTCTGTGAATCCAGATGTAGAATACTCAGTTACCTCTTCAGTACCATGTGTGCTTGCCTGTCACCATGCTTCACACCATGATGATATTGGACTTAATCTATAACTATAAGATAGACACAGAAGTTAATACCAGGAGTGGGATATTGCTCTGATAGGCCTAAAGATACTTTTGTTTGAATGCATGTGAACTTTGGAGCTTTGGTATAGGGAAGCAGTAGAGTGTTTTAAGCCTTGATTAATGGGCCATACTAATAGGAGCATGGATGCCAGTTGTACTGAGGGTGATTTGAACTGTGGATACCTGCCTCATGAAGTTTCAGAGAAAAAGAACATTTGTATGTGGACTAGAGACTTTTTTTGTGATATTTTGGTGAAGTAAGTATATGTTTTCTGTTCTTGTCCAAAATATGGCATTAGCATAGAAAATTTCAGAACAGCTTAGTAATGACTCTGTCATATGGTTAGTACTGTCAACCCTTATGCAGATTTATAATGAGAGGAGCAAGCTGAGGAAGGAAAAGTACAAAATGTATAATTTCAGTAGAAAATTGCACTAGGAAGTAGAATAGAGCTAAGTAATGTGTTCAGGAAGATAAATAGATTAAAAAAAACTGACATTAAGTCGAATTCAGGAAGTGGTAATTTCACAGTAAGATCCCACACAGATAAGCTTCCAAATTGTGAAAAAGAATTAAAGTGAAGGTCACACCAAAGTGTGGTTATGCATTCTTTTTATTTTACCATTCCAGATATAGAAGTAGAGGCAAGCAGATATCTGAGTTCAAGGACAGCCTAGCCTACAGAGCAAGTTACAGCACAGCCAACTCTAGGTCTTAAAGACAACCACTGAAAAGAGAAAGCTAATCGAAATGTAATTGAATGAGGAGGTCATGTTTCAGCCCTAGAAAGCAGCAGAACATGGGCAGCTGAACTTGGCAGCTGAGGTTTCACAGTTCTGGCCTTAGAGTCAAGGATAGAAGAAAGGTGTCATGAAATATCCCTCTGTTACTAAAACCCTCCAGGCCATGCATGGATGCCTCGAAAGGCCATTGTGTAAGGTTGTGAAGATAAAATCTTGATTGCCTTGAAAATGCAAAAATTTGGAGGTGCCAGAGGTATGGCATACCTGCCAAACAGAGTTAATGACAGGGAATGGAACCAGCCAAATAGATAGCAGTCTGTTGCAGTCAATAAAGATGAAAGAAGTTGGATATCAAAGAGTGCTTTGATATCAGACATAAAGATGCAGAGCTGCCACACAACTTTTCAATGTAGCTTTGCTTCAGTATTTTCTCACTATGTTCCCTTTCCTCCATTTTGAAATAGTATATCCTCTTCCATATATGCTAGAAATATTTGGTTTTTTTTAATTTTGATTTTACAGTTTATTATAATTAAGAGATTGCATGAGTCTCAGAGGAGACTTTTAACTTTGGAGTCAGTGCTGATAGTGAGATAAATTATGGGGACTTTTGAAGTTGGAATAAATTCATTTTGCATTATATCATGGCTAAAATGCTATGGATACAAGGTATTGGAATGTGGTGGTTTCAATAGGAATGCCCCTATAGACTCATATGTGTGAATGCTGGGTCCATGGGGTATGACACTATTAGGAGATGTGGCCTAATTGGAGTGGGTATATCTTTGTTGGAGGAAGTTTAACACTGGGGGTCAGCATTGAGGTCTCAGATACTCAAGCTAGGCCAGTGGCTCTCAGTTTCTCTTCCTTTCATCTTCTAAGAATACTGGAATTCTTAACTCCCAAATTCTAAGGATAGAGAAGGAACAGATATAAATTAAAAGGGGAAAGGAGAATTCAGCTACTGTTTTAGATGAGTTACAGACTGTCCAGCATATATTAGAATTGTAATATGCTTGAGGCCCTGTCTAAGAACTTTTTTTTGCTAAAAAAAAAAAAAAGACAAATATTAATGGTACCTTGCCCAGTCATCACCAGAGGTGCTTTTTCCTTGCAGCAAATGGAAATAAATCCAGAGACCCAAAGCCAGACATCATACATAAAGAAGGAGAACCCACAGACCACTCAACTCTAAACAAGGAGTCTCCATCAAATCCCTCCCCTGGAGCACAAAGAACCCTGTGGAAACAGAAGCAGATAGCATGTAAGAGGCAGAGGGGATATAGGACACCAAGAAAACCAGGCCTTTTAAATCAACAGGACTGACATACATGTGAACTCATAGGGACTAAAGTAGCAGGCACATATCCTGCATGAATCTGCACAAGATAGGGTCTTAGAGCTCAAGAGAGAAGTAGTCGCATGCTCCCACCCTTAACCCAGCCAGAAGCTATCTCCAATTACTAACCACTTGCAAACAAATTTTTAGTTTTTTGTTTTTTTTTTTTCTCCAAGGGAGTCTCACTGAGGAAACAAACCACTCTTAAAAATAGTCTGCATGCCTAACAGTAAATGGACAACAAAAGCAAACACAGCAGCTCCTTTGGAGGTTCCTTGTCTTATGTGTCCTGTCAGGCCATGTTTTTCTTCATTGTAAAATGTTACTTTACCATATTTGTTTGTTTATTTGTTTATTTATTGATATTTTATCCCACAGTTCCTTTTTGTGTATATTATGACTTAACAGTTTAATGTTTGTGGGATTCTGGAGTGTGAGAATGAGCAGTTCTCCTCATATGTATTGGAATTTTTGTACCTTTTATTGAGTTCATTCCCTATTTTGTGTTCTTTTATTTTTGGATTTTTTTTTATAAAGGAAAACATTTAATTTGGGGCTGGCTTACAGGTTCAGAGATTAGTCCATTATCGTCATGACAGGAAGCAAGGTGCTGCTCAGGCAGACATGGTGCTGGAGAGGTAGCTGAGAGTTCTACATTGGATATTTGTTTTATTTTATTTTTATCTACAGATACTTCATTGTTTTCTAAGGAAAGAGTGAAAGGGGATGGGCATAGAAAGAAGGGATAGTGGAGCAAGGGGGAACTAAAATAAGTATATGTTTTATGGAAAAAGTCTATTTTCAATAGAAGAAAAAGAAAAGAAAGGCTATCATTTATGCTCACTGTTCTCCATATGCCTTCAGAAATACTGGTGAAGAAGATTGAGGATTGTGCCAAGGTAGGAAACCGATAGATGGGTAAAGATGAAGCAGGTTAGGAAAAAGAATATGAATGATGTTGAAGGCAAGAACAAAAATAAATTTTAAAAAAATCCCAGAAGTTTCTTTCCAATAGAGCAAAAGTGACATCCAACTGGAAATAGGGTTGTAAGAGTGATAATTCTATTATTCTCAGAGTACTGCTGCAGCAAAGAAATAGCAAAGCATCTACCTCCAGAGAAGTTAGAAATAAAATTGACTTCACTAGCCTATAATGCTACCAATATATGCCTGGCCCCACTGAGTGGTAACTTGAAGCACACATGACCAATCATATACTTAAGATAGTTCAGTTTTCGCAATACCAACAAAACCTTGTGTATAATTATGATACCAATTATAATTGACATTAGGTAGCAGATGATAAACAAACTTCCCAACAAGTTTAAGTACAAAGGAGTTCGTCACATAAGGAAAATAGAAATGTGGAGAGAAAATACACTCCACTGATATAGAAGGATCAATAGAATATAAATATGAAGAAAATTAATGTTTCATACCAAATAACTAACAACCAAAAGACTTAAACACAGTCTAATTATTTCATCCGTTGGTGCAAGCTCTCACAGCCCCAGATGAACATAAAAATAAAATAAGAAAAACCTATAAATTACTCAACAGAATGATAGTGTTCTCTTTACAATTCAACCAATAGCTCATTCACTAATAAAATTATCCAAGGCAAAAAGGCACCAGAGTGTTCCATCTCTGCAGAGCAAACTTTACTCTGAGTGGGATCTTGAGAAAATGAGAATAATCCTATGTGAATGAGCATTCATGCCCGCAGCACTGCATGGGAAAGGAAAGCCCTTCCTTAGGTTGGGCTAATGTGACATACCTATTGTCATGGAGTGTATGTCAATATTGTATGCAGAAAGTGTCAACCACTGTGTCCTCCTCATACAATTTTGTAGCCTGAACTTGTTGCTTACACTGATGTGCCTAGTAAGTTTAGTTAACCTGCCTACTCATTATCTCAGAAGGCTCTGAGATTCTGGACTGCTGTTTCGTCTCCTTTAGAGTGTCTAGCCCACTCAGTCCCAGCTTTTCTGTACACATCTCTACTGTTTCTTCATTTTCCAACACCACAGTCATGACAAGCCTAAATTTATTAAGGTATGCCATCAGGAAGCTGGAAGTTAGAATGTCCAGAACAAGAATCTAAATTTTAACTAATATGCACAAGAATCTGTAGGAGGTGGAAACAACTGTGCATAAAAAGATAAGTAATCCTCAGCAGGTAGATATGACTATGTGAAACAAATTTAGCCAGTTAGGCAGAGTAACCAATAAGAAGAAAAATCTCCTGGACAGGAGCAGTAGTTCTTAACAGAATCATAGACTAATTGGCAAGTAGAAATACACAAAAATAAAAGGAATACTTTAGTAAAAAAATGACCAGAAATCACATCCATGAAAATGGGAAAAGTAAGCAAACGTGTATCTGCATCAGTTTTGAAAGAAGGAGTACAGGAGAAATGCATGAAGATTAAATGTTAAATGCATGAAGAATAATGAATGTTTCAAACTATAGATTCAAGAAGCGTAGGAATGATTGGGAGTTCAGTTGAGGGTATGCTCAGCATGTGTGAGGCACTTGCATACATCCCAGCATTCAGGGAACAGGGCCAAAAGAAACCAAAGAAAACAAAATAAGGCTCAGTACAACATAAGCAAGATAAATCTCAATGTAAAAGTTCACATTGGTATATCGTACTGATATGGCTAAAATGTCTTTCAAAATGTAAAAGAGAGTAGTATCTTATAAAATATTTCTGAGGATTAGAGCCGAAAATAAGAGTGGTGTAATTAATGTATTGGGGTGGAAGTGATAACATGTATAATTATGTTACATAATTCTATGTAAGGGAAACATGTTTTGAAAATGAAAATAAAAGGATGTTAAAAGGACAGCAGTATCTACACTACAAGAAATTTAGAGAATTGTTTATATTCAAGAATAAGACACTAGATAGTAATTTAATCAAAGCAATAGCAAATTGTTTAAGAAGTTCTTGGAATAAAATATATTATATAATTTGATTATGTAGTTAATCTCTAAAGGTAATTGATTATAACACCATCGAAGCTCTTAAGTCTTGTAGAACTGCAAAATGTAGAATTGTCTATTGGAAAACAGAAAATCAGAGCACATCATGACAAATGATACTAAGAATTAGTTTAAATATACATTGTAAGATTTGCTGACATGTGTTACAGATTTCAAAATATCTGTCATACAGTATGTGGTTCTTGTGCCATTTTTAATAAATATCTATCGTAGAATAAAATACTAAACTCACTAGTTACTCTAAGCATAGGGGATTATGAAAATATCATAAAGATCAAATGGGATATCACAAAACATCTGCAACATGCTAAGCCTATGACCAACTTCCCTAATAAGCGTATTAAAATTGAGTTGTTAACACATTTGTTTTAGAAGATATGTCTTTGGATTATATGAGAAAGCCAGACTAAATTTTATAGACTTTACATCATTATAAAACTGTAGAGTAAGACACACATTTACTAATAGAATTAAAGTACTTCCACATAGATATTAAAATAAAATATATTGCATGTATTACAAGGATGTAGCTTAAAGTAGTATTTCTAGGAATATTGAAAAGTTCATTATAAGAATTAAGGACTTAATTTACCAGGAAGCCCAAACAACTCCACAAAAATACATGTATATGGGACCAACTACAACCTTACACAGTCGCATGCATACACAACAATGTGCATGCACACACAGACACACCCACACCCACACACACACACATACACACACACATATGCTTCCCCACAATCATCATCAGAAAAAGTAAAAAATAATTAAATAAAAAATATGAACCAACTACAAAAATTACAAATGGTGACTTATTTCTTCTCTTCCCATCTTCCCTGTTTATCCCAAGCCATGCCATTCACCACTGTGATGCGGGAAAACCCTTGCAAATTAATAGTTTATTCTAGTTTACAAACATGGTTACAGATAGACAATTTGTCTATTTTATACATGTCTAACTTATACATTATCACAAATATTAATCATACACCCTGGATTATGCTTCCTCCAGAAAATACATTTGTAGTTGTTTCTATAGATCAAGGGTATATTCTGTGTTTCCCAGTAAAATATGAAGAAATGACTCAAACCTACAATGATATTTAAAAAGAAACTTAAAAATAATGAGATAGTAGAATTATATATAAAAAGGTTGGTTTCCTAATGTCTCCCATTATATAGCTGTAGTTCAGAAATAATGGCAGATATGTCATACTAAATATCCTAATATCAGTTTTTCTTTGTAAAGTTATTAGGTTTAATTGAATTTTGCATGAGCTTTTCACCAGGTAAAAACAGTTTGCTTTATTTAAAGTTATGAAACACATCATTTACATTTTATTCCATTGACACCTTGGAGTTTAAGTCATATTTTAATTTTTAATAATGTTAAAGCTTTAAAAATCATTGTAAAGTTCTCATTGTAAAGTTCTTCTCTCATGTCATTGTTCTAATTACTCTCTGAAATTAGTCTTTTAATTCTCTAAAGGTGTTTTTAAGAATGATGTTCACCAAATAATACATCTGCAAAAACATTTGATGCTCTTATGTGTTTAATATGCAGCTCATGGTGGGAGGTGCTGATTTGCAAAGGTTTTTATGAGAACCCTGTGATTCACACGGGGCCTGCTCCACAAGAGGCATGCTATATGTGAAGCAGTAGTGACCCCTAAGATGATGCATAAATGCTTCAAAAACTGCAGTTGAACTGTTGCCATTGACAGTTTCCAAGATCATTCTTTAAAACAGATTAGAATGCTCCCTGAAAACTGCAGTTCAGATGCAATATATGAAAATATAAATTAAATTAAATTACATAATTAAACTAAAATGCATATAAATGTTCTCTCTTCATTTTGCCAACATGACAGATATCACTTAAAATATAAACAAAGAAAACCCAAACAAACGAACAACCCACATCTGTGCCAGAATTTTTCTCTATTCTTCAAACTCCACAGCATAACTTGGTTGACACATTGCCTGAAGTAGCAGAGCAATCTAGACGTCTAAAATTCAAGTACGATTGGTAGACAGTCTCAATCAGAATGTGTTTTCAAGTTTGTTGTTTTTGACCAAGGAACACCTTACACTTATTGTAACCTTCTTTTGTGCAAAGAAAACACACATACAACCATTGAAGAATACATGATTATGAAATACCACAGATGCCTGGAGCTAAGTCATTTTAGTTATGGTTTCTGTTGTTGGGATAAAACACGATGATCAAAATGCAAGATGGGGAGGGAAGGGTTTTTGTCTTCTACTTCCATCATAGAAGGAATACAACATCATAGAAGGAATACAACATCATAGAAGGAATACAACATAGAAGGAATACAACAAAGGAATTCAAGCAGTACAGAAACATGGATGCTGGAACTTTTACAGTGACTTTGGAAGGGTGTTCCTTTCTGGCTTGCTTCTATGGGTTTTCTCAGCTTGCCTGCTTATAGAACCCACCACCAGCATAGAGATAGCACCACTCATCATGAACTTGGCCCTTTCCCATCAACTGTAATTAAGAATATCCCTTACAGCTGTGTTTTATGAAGGCATTTTCTCAATTGAGCCTCTTTCCTTTCAGATGACTCTATCTTGTGTCAAGTTGACATAAACTAGCCAAGAAAATTGACCCCTTTCCAACTTGACATAAAAGCATATCACTGCTAAGCCATGCCTTTTCTTTCTTTTTATCACCAAGAGCACACATTACCATTAAGATCACTACATAAAACATTTTACTAACTTTAAAAGTCTCACAGCTTTTAAATTCAACACCTTAAATTTAAATTCAACACCTTAAATATTAGTCTTTTGAAAAACTCAACATCTCCTCTATAATACTATTTAAAAAAAAAAACAAAAACAAAAATAAATTTTTAAAATTCAGTCTCTCCACTGCATTTTAAGGTCTCTTTATGTTAAGAACTATGGACTTCTGTGATCTAAATAATAATAATGATAATAATTTAAATGCTTCATTATTTCAAGAGAAAAGAGCCCTAAAGTTTACAATACAGTGTCCAATATCTGGGATTCATTGATTATCATCTGGGCTCTTCCAAGGGGCTTGGTTTACTTCTCTGGGTCCTGCTCTGAAGCATATACCCAATCTGTCTTCCAAGCTCAATCTGGCTTTATTCAGCTGCTGCCACTTCTCTTGTTGGTCATCCTATCGCACTGGCATCTCCAAAATTCCAGGGACTTCTGCAAATGGTCTGCACTTTCACTAACAGTCGACTATAGGCACTTTTCATGGTACCAAGCCTCAACTTCTTTGCATGACCCCTCCAATCCTGGACCTTCATCTGCCACTGAGACTGCATCTCCACCAAAGGCCTCTATTGTCCTCTCACAGTGCCAAGCCTCAGCTGCTCTCTATGGTCCCATCCTGTGTTTAAAACCATTATCTTCTGCGTGATTAATATACTATCAAGTTTGGCTGCCAAGCCAGGCATAACCCTGAATGCATCTGGATCCCAGATTTTGTGTGCTCTTAGGAAACATTTCCAGGAAGACCCCAACAAAGACAATGCTGCTCTCTTTAATCACCACTAACTTCTCAGCTCCAGCTAACCAGCATTGAGTGTACCAGCAAAGCAAAGATTTCATGTCAGCACATTCGGCATCCTGTTACTCACAGTTGATTCTTCATCCCGGCTTCACAAGATTCTTCACACAAAATGCCCTGCAGAGTTTTTAGCTCCCTCTCAAACTTCACAAAGCAGGTCTCTATTGTCTACCATCAATATTCTTATCCTCCAGGCTCCTATAGCTCTCTGAGCTCTCAACACTCAATGGGGTTTCTAGCCTGAAGTTCCAAAGTCCTTCCACAAGGGTCCCAAAACCAACATGGTCAGGTCTCTAATAGCCATAGCCCATTATCCTGCCATCAACAGTCTTACTTCAGGTTTCTATTTCTGTGATAAAATACCAGGACCCAAAGGCAAGTTGGGGATAAATGGGATTATTTGTTTAATACTTCCAAATAACTGTTCATTGTTGAATAAAGTCAGTACAAGAATTCAAACAGAGCCTGGAGGCAGGAGCTGATACAAAGGGCCATAGAGAAGTGCTGCTTTCTGATTTCCTCCCATGGCTATTCTTAGGCTCCAGGGTCAAGACCCCAGGGACTATTGCCCCACCTGCAATAGGCTGGGCTTTTGCCTTTCAATCATTAATTAAGGAAATATTTTAGAGATGGATCTTATAGAGGAATTTTCTCAATTGACTTTCATTCCTTTCTGATGATTCTAGCTAGTGTCAAGCTGGTATAAAAGGCAGGATGTATACCATTGTCTATTTAAAAAAAATTTTTTTAATGCAATAGAGAAAAGTTCTCATTTCTTATTTTGGTGGTGACCCTAAGTGATTCTGTGGAGGCCTTGATAATAGTCACCCATAATTTTGTAGATAGGCCATTTTGGTTTTGTGCTTTTTTTTTTTTTTTTTTTTTTATAATCCTTCAGAAGACTTTACCCAGTCAGCTAGATTACACCATTGGCTTGTTGGCTCCAAATGGCTACATAACAATTTGTAATAACTGATTTTTTATGAGCTGCCCACAACTGTTATTTAAATGCTCTGGAGGTTCCAAACATGGTTACTTCTTGACTGGATCTCTTGCTCCAAGATGCACAAGTCTGAAGACAAGAGGAGGACAGTCTGGGTTCCTCCTACAGCTGGAAACACATTTTTCAATATAACATGGTTATTGATTTGTTTTTGTAGGACTGAATGCCTCTTTGGCTCAGTGATCATTGGCTGCTGGGCTTTGCATTGTTCTGAAGCTTCTCAGATTTTTTTTTTACTACCTGTCCTTCTCATCCAGGCTGATCATTGGTAGCACATCATTACCTTGGCCACATAATGTAATATGAACAGGTGAGGGTCACCACCTTTGCTATGTTAACTGATCTAAGATAGCAAACACCTCATCATTTTATTCATGCTTCAATGGTTTAGCACATAAGAGAATGACTTACCAGAGTTGTCACAGTTATGTTTATTCTCTCCTTAACACTTATGTGCTGAACTATCAGTTAATACTCTGTTGCTTATGCACTGTTTAATTCAATTAGAGGAAATGTGAATAAGTATAAAGAGGGCATTAAAATGTTTTATTTGGATAATTCAAACTATATTCATGTCAATACTTGAAATAATTGCTGATTGCAGAGATTTCTTTTAATATTTGTAGACTCTTTTCGACATTTACTTATGACTCTAAAATTAGCACTTTGTTCATCAAATGTTATGTTCACATATGAGAATGTCAAAACCAGTTTGCATGTTAGGAAACTGAGTGTGAATCTTCCAGAGCAGGTGACATATTGTCATATTTCATAAGCCAACATAGGTTTTCTGGCTGCAGACAGATACATTTTAGTTTCTAGTCAGATACTACACTGAATTATGAAAAAAATTTTAAATATTTTAATTACAAATAAAAGACTTTATGAAGTTTTTGTTCATGAGGGAATTTATATAAAATTATGTCTGTGATTCTTTAGAACAACCTGAAATTTTGCAGTAAGACTGCTGACATATTGCTGGGCAGTGTTGGCACATGCCTTTAATTCCAGCACTTGGGAGGCAGAGGTAGGTGGATTTCTGAGTTTGAGGCCAGCATGGTCTACAGAGTGAGTTCCAGGACAGCCAGGGCTACACAGAGAAACCCTATCTCGATAAAAAACAGAAAAAAAAAAAAGACTGCTGACATATTATCTCCTTAGAAAGCCATTTCAGCAAACAAGAAGAGTCCAGTGTTTTTTTAGTTAGAGTCCATTCAAAGAGAGCTGAAAAGTAAAATGCCAGTTTACTTTGAAGAGAGTCCAAGCAGAAATCATGGGTATTTTAAATGCTGAAATCTTCCCACAAGAGAGAAGTGCCTCAGACTATTTGAGTCCAAAGCTGAGGTAAACAACAACATCATTTGTTTATTTGAATAAGACTGTTAGACATGGAGGTGTTGGAATGAATTTGTTAAAAGTCTGCATACTGAAGAGTAAGTGCAATTAGAAGGTATTTTATATATTCATGATACTGTCAAAGAACAAGTTTAATTTATAAAAGCTGCATGTGTTAAGCTGAAGATGTCTCTGGATAGTAAAACATGTTAATTGAGTTAGTAAGTATGCAATGGATCAGTAAAGCTTAAAGAAGGAGGAGAAGCTAGGGCACACATTTGGAAAACATGATTACAGATCCACATGAAGAATGATAATAAAGATTTGTACTAAGCCAGGGGCATGTCAACAGTGGGAGATGTGAAAAGGAATCCTACAAAAATAGCTGGAAATTGGGATCTTCTGAGGTGAGAGGCCAAACCTACTCCATCTTGGGACAGGACTCCATTTTAAAAGAAAAAAAAATAAATAAAAGCCTGAAAACTTGACTTGTAGCTAAACCTAAACTATACCCAAGTTCCAAGAAGGACTTCATGGCTTGTCCTTGGCCCATACCCCAGAGTTATTTCTAGCTACTTCTGAGCAATCTTCAATCAAAGATTTTTCTGATTGTTTCAGATGTACTATCAGACTGTGATTGTTCATTGTCCTGCTGTTGACTATTATACTCATTCTATTAGATATTTGACATGATGGACACTCCACCACTTAGTCTCATTTCCTATAAAACACTGTCCTAATGAGGGTTCGGGGCTTCTTCACCAAACTGTCAGAGGTGGATAAGTCCAAACTTGAGTTTGTAATAAAGAGACCGGAATGTGAAAGTCAGTAAGACTGAAAGTGAAAAGATACTGCAGATGTACCTGTTATTTATCTGTGGATGCTCCCACCATCTTAGTAACTATTCAAAGACCTTCTTCCAGGACTATGTTACACAATACCAGGCACAATCTAGGGTAGACTTGGAGACTCTCTTTATCCTGATGTGTGAGGTTAACATCCCACTGAACATAAAAAGCATTTAGATTTTCCACACTGAACCTGCATTTTTAGAGGCTTGTGTTCTATATAGAACTAAAGTCCTTTGAAATTTTAAATATTACACCCAATCTGTGATGAGAAATGGAATGTAAATTTCTACTTCTGTTGTGGTGACACTGTATTCGAGAATTTCAGTTATTTACATACTATTATATGGGTCATTGTTTTATATTCATATCATTTGACCTATAGCCTGAATAATTGGATGTCTCACTAATATACATGATTATTAATCAGTTAATGATTTAAGTTATTCAAAACTTATTTTATGTAAGTTCCTCTTTGATTAATATAATTTTTTAATCTTTTAATCATTTATTTTAAACTCCAGATTTTATTCCCTTATCAGTCTACCCTTCAATTGTTCCATATCCCATACCTCCTCCCAGGCTCTCTGTCTCCACAAGGATGACCCCATCACCTACCACACCAGACCTCTAAACTCCCTGGGGCCTCCAGTCTCTTGAAAGTTAGGTGTATCTTCTCAGACTGAACCCAGACTGGGCAGTCTTCTGCTGTATATGTGTTGGGAGCCTCATGTCAGCTGGTGAAAGCTGCCTGGTTGGTGGACCAGTGTTTGAAAGATTTTGGAGGTCCAGATTAGTTGAGACTACTGGTCCTCTTTCAGGATCGTCCTCCTCCTCAGGCTCTTCCAACTTTACCCTAACTCAACCACAGGGGTCAGCTTCTTCTGTCCATTGGTTCAGTGCAAATATCTCCATCTGCCTCTTTCAGCTGCTTGTTAAGTCTTTCGGAGGACAGTCACATAAGGTCCCTTTTTGGGAGCACTCCATAGTCTCAGTAATAGTATCAGGCCTTGGGGCCTCCCCTTGAGCTGGATCACACTTTGTCCTATTGCTGGACCTTCTTCATCTCAGGTTCTTTTCCATTTCCATCCCTGCAGTTCTTTCAGATAGGAACAATCATGGGTCAGGGTTTTGTCTGTGGGATGGCAATCCATCCCTCACTTGATGTCCTGACTTTCTGCTGGAGGTAGACTCTACAAGTCCCCTCTTCCCACTTAGGGCATCTCATCTAAGGTCCCTCCTTTTGATTCCTGAGAGTCTTTCACCTCCCAGATCTCTGGTACATTCTAGAGGGTTCCCCCCACCTCCAACCTCTTGTGATTGCCTGTTTCCATTCTTTCTGGTGGCCTCAGGGCTTCAGTCTTTTTCCCCTGCCTAATACCACATCATGTCACAGCAAGCCCCCATGCACTTTTACTCCCTGGCTCCTCCCTCCCACCTTGTGATTGCTTTCTTCTCCCACCCACTTGGGCCCTTCAGCTTATTGACCTTTTTGAGTTCTGTGGACTGTATCTTGGGTATTCTGTAATTTTATTTTGGCTAATATCCACTTACTAGTGAGTACATACCGTGCCTGTCCTTTGGGTCTGAGTTACATCATTCAGGATGATATTTTCTAGTTCCATCAATTTGCCTGCAAAACTCAGGATGTCCTTGTTCGTAATTGCTGAGTAGTATTCTATTTTGTAAATGAACCACATTTTCTGTATCCATTCTTCTGTCATGGGACATCTGGGCTTTTTCCAGTTTCTGACTATCACAAATAAGGCAGCTATGAACATAGTGGAACACGTGCTCCTGTGGCATGGCGGGGCACTTTTTGTGTATATTCTCAAGAGTGGTATTGTTTAGGTTGATCTATTTCCAACTTTGTGAGAAACCTCCAGATTGATTTCCAGAGTGACTGTACCAGTTTGCAAGCCCACCAGCAATGGAGGAGTGTTCTTCTTTCTCTGCATCCTTGCCAACATCTGCTAGTTTTGATCTTAGCCATTCTGATTGTAAGGTGGAATCTCAGGGTCATTTTGATTTGGATTTCTCTGATCACTAAGGACTTTGAACATTTCTTCAGGTGTTTCTCGGCCATTTGAAATTCCTCTGTTGTGGAAGCTTTAGTAAAGCTCAAACCACACAATCATCCCCACACCATAATAGTGGGAGACTTCAACACCCCACTCTCTCACCAATGGACACATCATTGAAACAGAAACTAAACAGAGACACAGTGACACTAATAGAGGTTATGAACCAAATGGATTTAACAGAAATCTACATAACATTTCACCCTAAAACAAAAGAATAGATCTTCTTTTCAGCACCTTGTGGTACCTTCTCCAAAACTGACCATATAATTTGTCACAAAACTGGCCTCAACAGATACAAAAATATTCAAATTATCCCATGCATCCTATCAGATCACCATGGCCTAAGGCTGATCTTCAATAACAGCAAAAACAACAGAAAGCCCACATACATGTGGAAACTAAACAACTCTCTACTCAATGATAACTTGGTCATGGAAAAAAGAAAGAAAGAAATTAAAGACTTCCTGGAATTTAATGAAAATGTTGACACATCATACCCAAGCTTATGGGGCACAATGAATGCAGTGCTAAGAGAAAATTCATATCACTTAAAACCCTGGTAAAGAAGCTGGAGAGATCATACACTAGCAACTTAACAGCACACCTGAGAGCTCTAGAACAAAAAGAAGCAAACACACCCAAGAGGAGTAGACAGCAAGAAATAGTCAAACTCAGTGCTGAAATCAACCAAATAGAAACAAAGAGAACAATACAAAGAAT
This sequence comes from Mus musculus, assembly GCF_000001635.26. NCBI lineage: Eukaryota > Metazoa > Chordata > Mammalia > Rodentia > Muridae > Mus > Mus musculus. The sequence continues at coordinate 87,218,039 of NC_000084.6, forward strand.
CAACATAACCAAAAGCTGGTTCTTTGAGACAATCAACAACATAGACAAACCCCTAGCCAAAGTAACTAAAGGGCCTAGAGGTGGTATCCAATTAATAAAATCAGAAATGAAAGGGAAGACATAAAAACAGAAACGGAGGAAATTAAAAAAAAAAAGTCATCAGATCCTACTACAAAAGCCTATAGTCAACAAAACTGGAAAATCTATATGAAATGGATGGTTTTCTAGACAGGTAACACATACCAAAGTTAAATTAAGAGTATGTAAACTATCTAAGCAGGCCCATATCCCATAAGGCAGTAGAGGAAGTCATTAAATACTTCCCAACAAAAAAAAAGCCCAAGGCCAGATGGTTTTACTGCAGAATTCTTCTTCAAAAAGATGTGATATCAGTATTCCTCAAACTATTCCATAAAATAGAAACAAAAGGAACACTACCTAATTCATTCTATGAAGCCACAATTATTCTGATAACTAAACCACACAAGTATCCAACCAAAACAGAGAACTTCAGACCATTCTCATTTATGAATATCGGTGCAAAAATACTCAATAAAATTCTTGCAAACAGAATCCAAGAACACATCAAAACCATCATTCACCATGACTAAGTAGGCTTCATCCCAGGAATGCAAGGTTGGATCAATATACAAAAGTCCGTTAAAATTATCTACTATATAGTCAAACTCACAAAAGGATGACATGATCATCTCCTTAGATGCAGAAAAAAGCATTTGACAAAATACAGCAGCTCTTCACGTTAAAAGTATTGGAGACATCAGGAATTCAAGGGCCATACCTAAACATAATAAAAGCAATATTCAGCAAACCAACAGGCAATATCAAACTAAATGGAGAGATACTTGAAGCATTCCTACTAAAATCAGGGACAAGATGAGGATGTTCACTTGTCCCATATCTGTTCAATATAGCACATGAAGTGCTAGTTAGAACAATAAGACAACAAAAAGAGATCAAGGGGATACAGATTGGCAAAGAAATAAGATATTTGCCATGATATGATTGTATATATCATCGATCCCCAAAATACTACCAGAGAGATTCTCCAGCTGATAAAATTAACTCAAATAAATCAGTAGCCTTCCTTTATACAAATGGTAAACATGCTGAGAAAGAAATTAGGGAAACAACACCCTTCACAAGAGCCACAAATAATATAATGTATCTTGGGGTAACTCTAACCAAACCAGTAAAAGATCTGGAGGACAATAACTTCAAGTCTCTCAAGAAAGAAATAAAAAAAAAAGTTCTTAGAAAATGAAGAGATCTCTGATGCTCATGGGTTAATAGAATTAATTAGAATAATTTGAATTGCTATATTTGGATTACAATGAAATGCTGAGAATAATTTAATCTAAGTTTCTCTTAGCAAACAATATTATTTGAATTAAAATATGTGCATATACATTTTAGATGTGAAGGAGTTTATTCCCCTCCCCAGGAATTTACATGGATTTTTAAAAATTTGATATTGCATATATGTATATATATATATATATATATATATATATATATATATATGTATGTGTGTATGTATGTATGTATGTGTTTGTTTATTTATTTATTTATTTTTACATTCCAGATATTATTCCTCTCCCAGTCCTCCCTCTGACTGTACCACATCCTATACTTCCTCCCCATCTGCCCTTGTCTCCACAAGGATGTTCCCCTCAACCCACACCCACCCCACCAAACCTCTAAATTTCCTGGAACCTCCAGACTCTTAAGGGTTAGGTAATCTTCTCTGACTGAATGCAGACCTGGCAGTCCTCTGCTGTATATGTGTTGGTGGCCTCATATCAGCTGGTGAATGCTGCCTGGTTTGTCGTCCAGTGTTTGAGAGATTTCAGGGTTTCAGGTTTATTGAGACTGCTGGTCCTCTGACAGGGTTGCCCTTCTCATCAGCTTCTTCTATCTTTCCCCTAATTCAACCACAGGGGTCAGAAGCTTCTGTCCATTGGTTGGGTGCAAATATTTGCATCTAACTTTTCCCAGCTGCTTCATGATAGGTCTCTTTTTTGAGTGCTCCATAACCCTAACAATTATTTTAATATAACATTAATTTTCTTTCTTAACAATTTCATATGTTCACATAATGAAATCTTGTTATTCTCCTTGCCTTCTTCCCATCCCTGTCAACCCACATCCCCCTACAGAGCAGTCTCTGTATCACACAAATGTCTTTAGCTTTATCTTGAGACTCACTGAATTTATTCATCTGTACAACTTTTCTGACTAGTCACTGTAACTTGGTAATTTATACATACAACTGAAGACAATGACTTTCACTCTTTATAAGCCTATTACTAGACAATATTTTAGCAGGATAGAATATGATCATAAACATCATATGTATATATATATATTATAATATATATATATCCTTCGTAGATCTCATTAATTGATTAATTGATTAATTGATTGATTGATCCATTATAGTCCCAATCACATACAGTACTATTTCCAGAATGCTTATGCCCGGGTGATAGCCTTTCTCAACCTTTTTGCTCATTTTCTGTCACTTTTGTTCTTTTTACAATCTCTTCTGCAATGATCCCCGAACCTTAAAGAAGAGATCAGAAGTATACTGTTTACTTAGTAGATCAAGGACCTCCACATTAAACCAGAAACACTGAAACTAATAGAAGAGAAAGTGGGGAAGAACCGTGAACACATGGGAACAGGGGAAATTTTCCTGATCAGAACACCAGTGGTTTGTGCTCTAAGATCAAAAATAGAAAAATGGGATATCATAAAATTGCAAAGCTTCGGTAAGGCAAAGGACACTGTCAATAGGACAAAACAGCAATCAAAATATTGGGAAACGATCTTTATCAATCTTTCATCCCATAGAGGGCTAATATCCAATATATATAAAGAATTCAAGAAGTTAGACTCCAGAGAATCACATAACTCTAATAAAAAATGGGGTACAGTGCTAAGCAAAGAATTCTCAACTGAGGAATATCGAATGGTAGAGAAGCACCTAAAGAAATGTTTAACATCCTTAGTCATCAGGGAAATGCAAATGAAAACAACCCTGAAATTCTACCTCACACCAGTCATAATGTCTAAGATCAAAACTCAGGTGACAGCAGATATTGGCCAGGATGTGGAGAAAGAGGAACACTCCTCCATCATTGGTGGTATTGCATGCTGGTACAATTACTTTGGAAATCAGTCTGACAGTACCTCAGAAAATTGGACATTGTACTACCTGAGGATCCAGCTATACCATTCCTGGGCATATATCCAAAAGATACTCTAACATATAACAAAGACACATGCTCCACTATGCTCATAGAACCCTTATTTATAAGAAAGATCCCAAATGTCCTTTAACAGGGGAATGGTTACAGAAAATGTGGTACAGTTACACAGTGGAGTGCTACTCTGCTGTTAAAAACAGTGACTCCATGAAATTCTTATGCAAATGGATGGAACTAGAAATTATCACTCTGAGCCCAATCACAAAAGAACATACATGGTATGCACTTACTGATAAGTAGACATTAACCCAAACCTCAGAATACCGAAGAGAAAATTCACAGACCTCATAAAGCTCAAGAAGAAGGAAGATCAAAGGGTGAATGTTTCAGTCCTTCTTAGAAGGGGGAACAAATTATTTATGGGAAGAAAAATGGAGACAAAATGGGGAGTAGAGACTGAATAAATGACCATCCAGGGACTGCCTCACTTGGGGACTGATCACATATACAGTCACCAAATCCAGACACTATTTTGGATGCTAAAAAGTGCTTGATGACAGGAGCCTGATATACCTGTCTCCTGAGATGCCCTGCCAGAGCCTGATAAATACAGAGACAGATGCTCACATCCCACCATTGGAATGAGCACTGGCTCCGTAGTGGAGGAGTTAGAGAAAGGATGGGAAGAGCTGAAGGGTTGCAACCCCATAGGAAGAACAATAATATCAACCAACAAGATACCTAAGAACTCCAAGGAACTAAACCACCTATAAAAGAGCCATCAACTCATGGCTCCAGTCTGCCTATGTAACAGAGGATAGCCTTATTGGGCATCAATGGGAGGAGAGGCTCTTGGTTCTGTGAAGGCTCAATGCCCCAGTGTAGGGTATTGCCAGGACAGGGAGGCAGGACTGTGTGGGTGGGTTGGGTAACACCCTCATAGAAGTAGGGGAAGGGGAGATGGGATAGGGAGGTTTCAGATGGGAAATAAGGAATGAGGATACTATTTGAATTGTAAATTAAAAATTATCAATGTAAGCCTTCCCCAAATAAATGTTGTTTTTATAAGACTTGCCTTGGTCATGGTGTCTGTTCACAGCAGTAAAACCCTAACTAAGACAGAAGTTTGTACCAGGAGTGGGGTATTGATGTGATAGGCCTGACCATGCTTTTATTTAAAAGAATATGGATTTGGGGACTTTGGATATGGAAAGCAGTGGAATGCTTTAAATGGGGCATAATGGGTCATCCTAGTAGGAATTTGAAAGATTTTGTTGCTGGGAGTAATTTGAACTGAGTTGACCTGGCCCAAGATATTCCAAAGGAGAAAAATTTCAGAATGTGGCATACAGACTGTTTTTGTGTTATTTTGGTGAAGAATGTGGCTACTTTTTGCCCTTGTCTGAAAAGTCTGCCTGAGGCTAAGGTGAAGACACTCAGATTAATTGCATTGACAAAGGAAGTTTCAAAAAAGCCCAGCAGAGACTTTGTTCTCTGGTTAAGTCTTATGAAGTTTGAACAAGTGTAGCAAGCTTAGAAAGGAAAAATATAAAATATATGGTTTGAGTATTAAAGGGGTACCAGGAAGTGAAACGGGGCAAAATAGTGTGTTCTAGGAGATAACAGATTAAGGGAGTGGGACCTTGGGGCAATATCCTACCCAGCTAAATTTAGATTCAGGCATGGTGGTACATACCTTTAATCTCAGGAGACAAGCATGCTGATCTCTGTTTTTAAAGTCAATCTACAGAGCATGATCCAGGATAGCCAAGCTTAGGCAGTGAAGGATTTATAAAACAGAAATCCAGTGACAATGTAATAGTACAAGCAGGTGCTCTAGAGTTAAGAATGGAAGGAACTACTGGGAAGATTGATGCTGGTTAGCTGAAGCTAAGAAATTAGCAGTGATTATGAAGATACCAGCATCACTGAGGTGAAATCTTCTGGGAAGTGTTTTCTGGGAGCACAGACTATGCCATACCTTGTGCTGTGACTGGACTTGGTAATGTATAAGAATCATCCACTGTGGTACTGGTTTTGAAGGCATGAAGGTGTCATGAAGAACAGCTGAGGCTTGGCACTGTGAGAGGTCATGGAAGGCCATTGGGGAAGGTATAGCCTCAGCTGTATTTGATGACCCAGGATTGAAGGGGTCATGCAAAGGATTTGAGGCTTGGCACCTAGAAGAGAGCTTATAAGAGGCAATTGGTAAAGCCTAGTTGGAGTGGAACACCCCAGTGTATTGGAGATGTTAGTACCATGGGATGATCACCAAGAACAGCAGCTGTAGTAGAGTGGATCAACCTGAGCTTAGAGTGTTGCAGAGGGCATAGCTGGAGAAATGATGCCAGCCCTTAGGAGGAGTCCAAAAGATCAAGTGGAATCCAAGACAATGAAACAAGAAGCTAAAACATTGAAATTGCCTTGGAGATTCAAAGATGTTAAAGATGCCAGAGCCATGGGATACATGCTTAGGAAAGCTGCTAACAGGGAGTGGAACCAGCCCAGGAGAAAGCAGTTTGTTGCAGTCAACAAAGATGAAAAATGAGTGGAGATCTGAAGACTGCTTTGACATCGGCCATGGAGATGCAGAGTTTGGAGTTTTCCCAGCTGGTTTCCTGTCTTTCTTTGGGGATTACAGTTAAGTGATTGGATGAATCTCAGAAGAGACCTTGAACTGGGATTTCTAACATTGTTAATACTGCTATAGACTATGAGGAATTTAAAAGTTGGACTAAATGTATTTTGCATTATGCTATGGTTTTGATTTTTTTGTTTGTTTGGTTTGGTTTGGTTTGGTTTGGTTTCTTTGTTGTTGTTGTTGTTGTTGTTTTTGTTTTTCAAGACAGGGTTTCTCTTTATAGCTCTTGCTGTCCTGGAACTCACTTTGGAGACCAGGCTGGCCTCGAACTCAGAAATCTGCCTGCCTCTACCTCCCAAGTGCAGGGATTAAAGGCCACCACACCCTGCACATTATGCTATGGTCCCCCATAGACTCATGTGTTTGAATAAGTTTATGGCTAGGGAGTGGAGTGTGATGGTTTATATATTCTTGGGCCAGGGAATCCCACCCTTTGGAGGTGTAGACTTGTTGGAATAGGTGTGACATGGTTGGAATAGGTGTGTCACTGTGGGTTAAGATCCTCACCCTAATTGCCTGGAAGTCAGTCTTCCACTGGCAGCCTTTTGATGAAGATATAGGACTCCCAGCTCTGCCTGAGCCATGGCTGTCTGGATACTGCCATGCTCCCACCTTGATGATAATGGACTGAACCTTTGAACCAGCAAGCCAGCCCTAATTAAATGTTTATATATATAAATTAGTAAGAGTAAAAAGAAAGAAAGAAAAAGAGCTGAGCACTCAATAAACATTATGAGCACCTTTAGTAGACACAAATCTCTAGATTGACCACAGTTTTTGCAATAAAATTTTCTGGGCAGCGTGTAGCATGTATGTATGAGCATGGGAACACATATTTGGAATTCAGTTTGAAACCACATCTTAGTTAAAAACTCAAGACCTCTTTAGTCATGAAGTAATTTTAGTGTACTTCTTCGTGTAATATTTTATTGATTTTTGAAATAATTTAATGCACAGATTATTTTTACTAGGTTTACAAAACTAAGCATGAATCATATAATACTAGGTGCTTCGTTCCAGGCCTGTTGGCGTTATACTGTTAACAATAAACAATATTACGGAGGACTTTCCTCCCTGGCAACCTGTATTCCACCTTCAGTCCTAAGAAAGTTAACCAATTGGGAGGAACTTTCCAGCTCTGCTCTGATTCATATCCCTAAATCTTCTATGGCCTCTTTAGTAGTAGCGTTATTTCGACTGGTTCTTGTGGTCAACCAAGAGGAACAGCAAAAGCTTGTATTACTTTAGGACCCTCTGAGCCGCCATGACAATAATGATTAAGGAAGTATCTCATATCTGACATTGGGATTTTTGCATGAAATCCCATGAACTTAAGATATAGCATTATCTTCTCATTAATATCTCTCATCTAACTATCCAAAAGTATTTTTAATTGACTTAAAATAGTAGATTTCCAAATGGATATTTCTGACCAATTTGAAGTAGAAACTTAAGGGTTCTTTGGAAAGTCAGTTGGATGGTGTTTTGCTGGGTCAATCAAGTGAAGGAAGGTTTCATTAATGTGGACACAGTTGTAAAAGGCTAAGATAGACTTGTAAAGGAACATTTCACTGAAGCAGACACAGGAAAGAGGATATTCCGCTAAAGCAAGCATGTGAAAGGACATGTGATGAAGGATTCTTTGCTATCAACAGGCATGTATTGATCCACCTTACACTGTGTAGTTGAGCTACATTTGTCTAGACTCCATAGAGAGAAATGTATCAAAAAAAAAAAAAAAAACCTTCTGGTTGTGTCCAGCAGTTTGTTGCCACTTCTGAGGACATGGGGTGAGGCAAAACCCATGCTGAGGCAAGGTATGAGGAGGACATGTGATATTTGGGGGGTATAAATAGGACTTCATGGAGTGACAGAGACAGAGCTAGACTTGCTGGTACAGCTACATATGTAAAGCTCGTGGGTCTCAATCTTTGCTGATCTTTGCTTCCTTGAGAGAGGCACAACTACATGCCTCAGGTCTCCCTCAGGGTCCCTCCTGCAGGCTCAAGCTGAGGCCGAGGCTTGGATGTCTCTACTAGGTCATATCACTGCAGTTACTAAGCCAATTCTACCAAACTGGACTGCTAGTTTATCTGTGAAGTGTTTGCAAGTGGATTGAACTGCCTCTGCCTGCTAACCTGTGAACTAAACTTCCAATTTCCAGACAACACAGACAGAAGTTGCTCCAAAGAACTTTTCTAATCACATCAACTTCCCCTATATCCTCTCTTTTCCACTACCTCTGGTGGCCTACAAGGGTGGTTAAATTGTTTAAGAATCATCATTAAAAATAGGGTTTGAAAAAAAAATTAAAGTTACACCACTTTTATTTGGTTTAACGTTCTCCAGTCCAATCATGCTTCCATCCTCTTGTCCATTACTCGAACTATTAGATAGTATCACATATGTTTTACTATCTGCCAGCTCCCTTAAGGTAATATTTGTCTCAATCATTCTGTTCTGATTTCCTAGCTTCTATATGTATGTCTAAGTTAGGGTTTCATTGCTACAAGAGGAGACATTATGACCAAGGTAACTCATACAGGACAATATTTAATTTGGGCTGGCTTTCAGTTTCAGAATTCCAGTCTAGTATCATTATGGTGGGAAGCATGGCAGCAGGCAGGTAGATGTGGTGCTAGAGAAGGAGCTGAGAGTTCTACATCTTAATCTAAAGGCTACATGGGAGGAGACTGTCCTCTGCAGGCAGCCAGGAGAAGGGTCTCTTTTACACTGGGCAGAGTTTGAGGATTAAGAGCCTTCTTACACAGTGACACACTTCCTCCAACAAGGCCACATCAGTTCCAACAAGCCTTACAGCTATTTACCTGCAAATTTTATATTTTCATTTTCTTCACAACTAAATACAAGTCCCCTGTGTTTGTGTATCAAATATTCATTATCCATTCAGTAAATGAGCAAGAAATCCATTTCTATTTTCTAGCTATTGTGTGTAGTACAGCCATGAACATGGATGAACAAGTGCCTCTATTGCAAGAAAAAGAGACTTTGGAAATATGCTCAGGAATTTCACAACTTAGTAAACTTGTACTTCTATTAATGTATTGAGAAACACCACAGCATAGAAGAAGCACCAACTTTTACTCCCACCAATAGTGAACAGGGCTTCTGTTTCCCAAAATTTTCACCAGCATTTATTGCCTTTTAATTTCTTTATAATAGCCATTCTGACCAGCTAGGATGAGATGGAGTCTCAAAATAATTTTAATTTTCATTTCGTTGGTAGCTAAAGATGTCAAATACTTTTCAACATATGGTTTTCTAGCCTCTTGAGAACACTGTTTAGTTCAACATCTAGAAGTCAGGTTGATTTCGTTTTGTTTTGTTTTAAATGTTTGCTTTTTTAAATTCCTTTACAAGTTAGATATTAACCCTCTGCTGCATCTATAGCTGTTAAAAATGTTTTCTCAACTTGTAGCCTGCTTCTTTGTCCAACTGACTATCCTGCATTGTAAAGAAGCTTTCTATTTTCAAACACTACCAATTGTCCATTGGGAACTTATTTCTGAGTAACTTCAACCTGATTTAGCAAGTTTTACCTATGCCTGCATTTTGTATCATACTCCCTACCTTTTCTTGTAAGCTTTAGTTTTGTGCTGGGTAGCTTATACTCTTAGAATTGGTTTTGTGTAGGAATTGTAAGAGACAGAATCTAGTTTTACTGCTTATAAATATCCATTTTCTAGAGTACCTTAGATGAAGATGGTATCTTTTTCAAGTGTGCATTTTCTTAATATAAAAGACAAAATCTGGCTGTACTAACTAGCTTGTCTATACTTGTGTTTTTACTTTATTTGGAAATATTTTTTTTGAAACTGAGTTCAGTCTTGATGAATGAGTATTAGTTCAAGAGCTCTGCACTTAAGCTCTCTATGATACCAAAGCTGGAGAGCTTCAGGGATGCTATTATTACAAGAGAAGCCACTGTAAACAAAACAATAACAGCACTGTGTATAAATATGAGTAAGAGAGAAGCTAAACACGATCAGTCTCACTGCTGCTTCCCCTGCAGTGTGTTGGTAGCAGAGGTCTGGGGTTCCTGCTGCTTTGCAGAAACCTATTCCTTCAGTATGAACTTGCTTTTGCATGAGAAATTCCTAGGGCTTACTTCAAATTTAATTTGTGAGAGTAAGTAAAAAGGCAAAGAAAAAATCCAAATGTTAACAGAACAATAAATGAAAAATGGGCAGTAGTGAAATTATGGGAAGAGGAATAGTGAAAATTGATCAGACACATTCTTATTCACAGGAAATAGAGTAGGGAGCATTTACCACAATATATATTAGATTTAAGACTTAAGCAAAGCTGTATTTGTGGCTTTGATTTATGTTTTGCATATTTTAACATTAATTAAATGAGCCAAACTTTTAAAATCTTTTGATAATTGGTTATGCTTACCTTTAAAAAAATGGCAAATCCTTGATTAAAATAGCTCTGTGGTACCCCCTGTAAAGGTTGAAAGAGGTTAATTATAGATCAACATAACAAAGAATTGAAAGATAGTGACTCAGAATACAATTTCCATTATCTTTCATGATTTGGTGTGGAATTATCAGTTTTTGTTATTGTACTTTAATTACAATATTTCTCCCTTCCCTTTCCTCCATTGAAGTCCTTTCATATATCCATCTCCACTCTCCTTCAAACCCATGATCTCATTCTTCATCCATTATAATTACATGTGTATATGTATTTGTTTGTACATATATAGTGATTTATCTTTTGTGATGTATAATAACAGTCACAGGGTATAAAACAGTGGTTCTCAGCCTCCCTAATGTTGGAACCCTTTAATACAATTCTGTATATTGTACTGACTCTAACCATAAAATTATTTTTGTTGCTTCTCCATAACTGTACTTTTACTGCAGTTATGAATCACCATGTAAATATTTGAGTTTTCAACAGGGTTCAAGTTCTACAGGTTGAGAATGGCTGGTCTAAAACTCTCCTGGGCATATATATATGAATAAATACCTCAGTGTATGTCATGTTCGCTGGTATGTGAGTTTTGAGACTTTTAATATGTGTGTAACAGGTGGTGTAGTTTGATGTGTTCCACAACTCCACATTGCTATATACATGGTATTAGTAAAACATTTATTGAGTGTAATTATTTCTTCACAGTAATAATTTATCTCAAAGTATGAAAGAATTAAACCTAGGTTTAGAAAACAAGAATGGAAAAAACAACAACAACAAAAACCTAAATGGAGTTAGAGGGCTGTGGAAAGGGTAATGCAAGAGAAAAAAATCAGAGGAAAGAAAGTTAAGAAGAAGGAGAATGAGAAGTGGTTAGCATGAAGAACCACGGAGAAACAGGAGAGGAGGCAAGTTCTTTCTGTCCATGGGTTTGTGCTGGAGCAGGAAAGAGAAATGATGAGGACTGACCATCTCACTGAGGCAGGGAAAGCACCACAGACATCTTAGCAACAGCATCCTGTGACTATGAGAAACTCTGGGGAATGGCGAAAACCCAGCAATGATAAGCAATGATACAAGCAATGGTACGCTGGTAGAGATAAAGTCTTGTTTTTCTGTTTCTCTATGAGATGGTTATTCAATAACTGACCAGCAGCAAGGAGATCACCCGGGAGCTTGTTTAAAACATGTAAGTTCATGCCCTATTCCAGACCCACTGAATCAGCATTTGCATTTTAACAAGATCTCATTTGATTTGTATGCACACTGTAGTTTGAGAAATACTGTGCCATCCTTTATGGATCCCTGGGGCAACGTTAGCATTGCTTTACATGCAGATAATGAAGAGCCTGGCACTGAGGGTGCCATAAAAGCTGCACGATGTCTAAGTCAAGTGACTCCCAGGGCAGGTGGTAATTCTTGACAATTCCCTAAGAAACGGGGGTTGGGGGGAGCTTATTTTAGTGAATACACTCATGGGGTTGCATTAGTTGGAAAACTAAATGCTTGTTTTTGGAAATGATAGTGAAAATTTATCATCAGTGGTATGAGTATTTATATATCTTATCTGTACAGTAGTGTTTATGTGATTTTATTAGCTATTTTCATTTTTAATAAAATACCTTTGTTTAGCAAGAATATGATTTGTATAAGGCTTGAAGAGATGTCAGGCTATCAGCTTGGGAATTAGAACAGCACTGCAACCCAGTTAACATTGGTGGTGGAACAGAGTATTTTCTTGTGAACATTTATGATAACTTTCTGTGGTAGTGGGGCTGGAGATTTTCATTACTATGACAACACATATAACAACTGAGTATACAGTTTCTCAAAGTATAGTCATCTTATATTTATGTTATTAAATAAAAGAAATCTCAATTCTACCAAACACTAACTATTCCATATTAAAGAGTAAAATCAAACTCCAAGTTTCTTGATGTCATAATAATTATATATTTAGAATTTAGAATAGGCGAATTATTCTCTTTCATTATCTAGTAATTCCTTATTCAAATGCCATTTTATAATTCATTCGTGCATTATTTTAATTAGACCATTAAGTGATCCAGTAGCATGTGAAGAAACATGACAAATATTCTTCTTCCTTAGAAATACATAGTCAGTATAGTACTAAACCCCACTGTTAGCATTTAACACATCTATTTCTCAAACGTAAAGAAGGCCATATTTTAGGTAATCAACTGAATCAAAATATTCATTATCACTTAGCAGTAAGTGAAGTGAGGATTTTAGATTTAGGTGGGAAAAATAAATTTTATTCTCAAAATATGTTATCATTGCTGACTGTAGCCAGAGCATCATGTGTCACAGGGTACAACTAGACCTGGCAAGCTATGAGGTGACATAGGATTGTTCAGGCATTAATTTATTTTCCTATCATTTTCATTGACTGTGTAGATTAGAAACTTGCTTTTAGAGTCAGCATGATTATTTTCCACCATCCTGCCTTGTTTGGTCATTTCTTACCTAAAACCACCACCTCCATTGGTGTTTTTGCAGTATTTCTAGATGCTAATGCTCATTCATTTTTGTGCATTATTTCATAAGGCTCAGAAATAATAGATTTAACAAAATTACCTCAACAACATATAATGTTTTCATGTCATGTAATTTTTAAGGAAAGACATGACTAATGCCTATTAATATGAAATAAGGAACTTGTGAATTTGGACATTTTGAAGTATAAATAAAATTATGCAGCATAATATGAGCACAAGAACAAACAGAATTCAGTATTAATAACATATAACAAAAGAATCAAGAACATGAGTGATATGTGAAATATATGTGTATACACACACACACACATAATCTTGAAGGAAGCATTGGCATCAGAAGTCTAGATATTATATTAGATTGTGTTTTTTTTATTAGATCCTTAGTTGTCACTTTAGACTGTATTTAGTAAACCCATGTTTCAACAATTAACTTAGAAACCTTCCATATGATCATATGATTGATCTTATCTTGAGTAACATTTGGTGGCTCAGTCCTTGAGGTATGTTGCAGGTTCATACTTTGAAATCATTTGCTTGCTAAATAGTTGCTGAGCTCCTGTATTCTCCCATTGTCCTTTTGCATGCACCTAGGTTCATAGTTTGAATTCCTTCTTTTGCGTCACTAGTAGTGGTACATTTGTAATGTGTTTGAGATGTAATTCAATATTTAGTACTGAAACTAGCCCACAGCAGAGATTTTGTCACCTTAGTTGCAAAGATGTGCTAAAAATGATCTTCACTTTTTCTATTGAAATACAATCTTGGGATATATATTGCTCTGATAAATTTGTCATTTAAACAAATTACCGGCATAAATTAATAACATTAATTTATGGACAATAATATTTTTATGTGTAAAATGGAAGATATCAGAAAAAAAAAGGCAACAGGTCTTACTTGCCTTTATAAGTTATAGTGCATATATTCGCCTGTGGAGATGAGAAGTGCTCACATTAGAGCAGGGCTTTTCATCACTTGTGGTAGTTTTCCTTCTGTTCTTTTGTCAGACTTAAAGATGGAAATGAGAGACCAGTTGCAGGTACCCGAAACCACGTCCAAGATGATGCCCACACCATTTATCCTATTGAAAGAGGTTACTGATAACGTCTAAGGCATCCTTCAGCTCATGAGTGACATCAGAGCCTGCCAAGTGATTGCTGAGAAAGAAAGAATCACCCTGGGGCGCCATGGCATGGAAAAACTTACTGTGGATGGCCCAGGCATAGCAACAAATTCCAATGATGGGGCCACAGTTCTGAAACTCCTTGATGTTGTCCATCTTGCAACAAAGACTTTTGTGGACATTTCTAAATCCCAAGATGCTGAGGTTGGAGATGGCAACACCTCAATGACCCTGCTGGTTGTGGAGTTCCTGAAGCAGGTGGAGGAAGGTTTGCATCCTCAGACCATCATCTGAGTTTTCTGCACAGCCACCCAGTTGACTGTTAACAGAATCAGAGAGATAGCTGTGACCGTGAAGAAGCAAAATAAAATAGGACAAAAGAGGATGCTAGAGAAGTGTGCAATGACAACCCTGAGCTCCAAGCTGATCTCCCGGCAAAAGGCCTTCTTTGCCAAGATGGCATTTGATGCTGTGGCAATGTTTGATGCACTGCTGCAGCCTAAATACCCGGGCGTGGTGGCACAGGCCTTTTAATACCAGCACTCGGGAGGCAGAAACAGGCGGATTTCTGAGTTCAAGGCCAGCCTGGTCTACAGAGCGAGTTCCAGGACAGCCAGAGCTATACAGAGAAACCCTGTCTCGAAAACCAAAAAAAAAAAAAACCAAAAAAAAAAAAAAAAAAAAAAAAAAACCGATTGGCATTAAGAAGGTGCAGGGTGGAGCCCTAGAGGAATCTCAGCTGGTGGTTGGAGTTGTGCTCAAGAAGACTCTCTCCAGTGCTAGGTTTGACATGCAGCCTATAAGAACCCGAGCATTGCCAGCATTGCCCTCTTAAATGTTGAGCTTGAACTGAAACCAGAAAAAGATAATGCTGAAATCAGAGTTCACACAGTGGAAGGTTACCAGGCAATTGATGGTGCCAAATGGAACATTCTCTATTACAAGTTAGAGAAGTTGGCTCCATCCATCTGGAGCCAAAGTTATCTTGTCTAAACTCCTTATTGGGGATGTAGCCATCCAGTACTTTGCTGATAGGAACAAGTTCTGTGCTGTCGGTGTGCCTGAGGAGGATCTGAAGAGGATGATGAAGGCTTGTGGAGGTTCAATTCAGATCATTGTGGATGCTCTGATTCCACAGGTGCTGGGCTGCTGCCTGGTGTTTGAAGAGATCCAAATTGAAGGAGAGAGGTACAATTTCTTCACCACCGGCCCTAAAGACAAAACACGTACCATCATCTTCTGTGGTGGCGCTGAGCAGTTTATGGAGGAGACAAAGAGGTCCATGATGCCATCATGATTGTGAGAAGGGTCATCAAGAATGACTCTGTGGTGGCTGTGGTGGAGCCATAGAAATGGAGCTGTCCAAAGTCCTGCGGGATTACTCAAGGACAATTCCAGGGTAAC
This sequence comes from Mus musculus, assembly GCF_000001635.26. Lineage (NCBI taxonomy): Eukaryota > Metazoa > Chordata > Mammalia > Rodentia > Muridae > Mus > Mus musculus. The sequence goes on from NC_000084.6 coordinate 87,233,399, forward strand.
ACCAGCTGTTGATTGGGGCATATGCCAAGGCCCTGGAGATTATTCCACAACAGCAATGTGACAACGCTGGGTTTAATTTCACAAACAACCTCAACAAGCTGCCGGCTCGACATTCACAGGAGACTTGGGTTTGATGCCACAAACTTCAATAAGCTTCTGGCTCAACATGCACAGGGGGCATGTGGTATAGGGTGGACATCAACAATGAGGACATCGCAGGCAACTTCCAGGTATTTGTGAGGGAGCCAGCCATGGTGCATATCAATGCTCTGACAACAGCTTTTGAGGCTGCATGCCTTATTGTGTCCATGGATGAGACTATCTAGAATCCCCTATCCAATATGGATGCTCCAGCTCCAGCAGCTGGCCAGGGAAGAGGCCAGGGCAGTCTGTAAACCTCCTTGTGAGGTGAATGGGGGCAGATGAGAAAATGGCTGTGTTCTCACTGAAAGTTATTTAAATAAAACTTAAGGTTATTTGGTCAGAAAACAAACAAACAAACAAACAAAAATAGGTAGAAATGGAGTGTAAGGTTCATACTGTAGTTAAAATATGAAATATATCCAGAAGGTTAGCGAATATGAAGATTAATTCACATACAGCAGTGCTCATAGTTTGGACTTATAGAAAGTGAACAGATCTAGAGATAATCTGATTCATATATAAAATTTATAGATTTTTGTACTCCCTGGTTTTTCTGCTTGGGCATCCCCACTTACAGAGTTATAGTTTTCCGTGACCTTGCCGGAAAATGCACTGAGCAGAGCTTAAGTCCTCAAAGACAACAAGTACTCCTGTGGAATTTGGGTATGCTCACAAAACTTCAAGCCACTCCAGTATGCTTGTACATTGTCAGCATCTCCATACTTTCCCTGCAAAAGTTACTTTCATGGGATTTAGGAGAGATGGTGAAGAATTTAAGAGGTAGGGTCTTGCTAGAATTATCATCCTGGGATATTTCAGGAACAATTCTCTTTTCTGTGGCCCCTTCTTCCTTTGCTATGCAATCTTCCTGACCACTATGAGGTGAGCAGATTTTATTTTCTATGTTGGGCCTTTTTACCAGGATCTTTCTGCTTTATGATAGATCTCAAGCAATGGAGCTAACTGTGCATGTCTTACTCTATGTTATATTCCTACGAAGAGACACAATGACCACAACAGCTAAGTATTTACTTGAGAAATTGCTACCAGTTCTACATCCAAGAATGATGGCAGTAGGAAGAGAGAGAGCTGCTGGGGCTGGATTGGGTTTCTAAAACTCAAAGTCCACCTGCAGTGATACACTTCCTCCAACAAGGCTCTACCTACCTCAACAAGACCTTACCTCCTGGTTTTCCCAAGTATTGACACTCTCTGATGACTAAGCATCCAGTGCCTATAGCGGCATTCTGATTCAAACCATACTAGTAATATTTAACCAAAAATTGGCTGATGGATTTACTAGTTATTAAAAATAAATATGGTGAAATAATCAACATCCTTAGAGACAATTAAAATACAAATCAAAGCTCTTCATCTAACTCTAGAAATGATGTCTCCTATCAAGAAAATGAATGGCAGATATTGATGGGAATATAGGGGACATAGGTCCATATGAAACCCTAATTGGAATGTAAGTCAGTGCAAGCATTATGGAAGTTAGTATGGGGTGTTTTCAAAGATTAAAGGTACAAATTTAATATGGTGGTGATATACTCTGGAATACATAGATGAAGTCACTTAATTCAGCATGCCTTGGAAATAGTTGGATACACTTGTCTATTGCAGAAATTTTAACAATGAAAATTTACCAGCCTACATGTTTCCCGAGAAATCAAGACATAAAGAGAGTTAGCTACATATGGATAATGAAGTTTTATCTATAAGAACAATGTTATCACTATTATCACTTGTCAAAAAAAATGGATAGAATTTGAATCCTGCTAATCAAAGTGCACTGAAAGTAGAAAGAATATTGTAGATTATAAAGGGTTACAAGGGGGGAGGAGAAACAACTAGGTTAGTTAGTGGGTATGAATAGGATCAAACTTAATGAAAAATAAAAAATTGGTAATGATACCTATCATTATGAATATTGATAAAAAAATTCAAAAAGAGAACACAGGAAACACTGTGTATTAGAAGCACTGCCTCCTTAGTCTGTGTTCCTCACTGGGTCTGTGTTGGAATCTGCTTCATATACAGGGCTGTAAGCCGTCTATGAACTGGCAAGGAAGTGTTTAGAATTGTCCATTAAAATATTTTATACTGAAAAAAAGTTCAAAATAAAGAAAATAAATGTATATTAACAACACTACATATACATGTGGGCCTAAGATATGTTTTAATGTTAAAAATCTTGACATAGTAAACACATAATTGCTAAGAAAATAAAAGCTATATTCACAAGATACAAATGACCAATTTAACACATTTCTTTCAAGGTCAAACAAATCATATTTTTTTTGATAGAGACTCAAAGGCAGATAGAGTGGACAGATCTATAGTAGGTACTATAATATAACTGAGTGTTGAGATTCAAAATCCTGGACATGATAAGTCCTGAAGCAGTTAGATGAGAATATGATCTTCTGTACTGTCTTATTTATGGTTTCTATTGCTGTGAAGAAACACTATTATCACAGCAACTCTTATGAATAAAGAACTTCATTGAGGCTAGCCATCATGGCAGGGTGCATGGCAGCACACAGACAAGGACACAGTTCCTACAAGAACATCCCTACCAACAAGGTGGTATACACCTCCTAATAGTGTAAATCCATATGTGCCTATAGAGACCAATTTTGTACCACCACATTCTATTCCACAAAACTCATAGGTTTGTAGCCTTACCATAATACAGACACACCTTTAGGGTAATTTCAAAAGTCCCCATAGCATAGTCTGTCAGTCTAAAACCTGCTTAAAACTCTATAGTCTCTTTGAAGAGTCATATAATCTCTTAACTGTCACCCCCATAAAATCAAAATAAAACAAGATAAAAAATAATAAATAAATAAATAAATAAATACATACATAAATAAAACAAGATTACATTCTTCCAACATATACATATATATATATGCTCCATATATATATATATGTTTCATATATATATATGATCCGTATATATATATATATATATATATATATGTATATATATATATATATATATATTCAATATATATATATATATATATATATATATATATTCCATATATATATGTATTCCAAAAGGAAGGAAAGGGATGATAGCTAGTAAATACTGGACCGAAGCAAGACTGCCAACCTGTTGGGCTAACTCCAAACTCTCCATCTTCTTGTCTGATATCAAAATCCTCAGATCTCTAAGTCTTTTCAGCCTTGTTCATCAAACATACTTCTTTCTCTCAGGCTGGTTCCACTTTGTGTTGTCAGCATTCCATGACATCCCATGGCTCCAGTATCTCCAACATCTTGGAGCCTCAAAGCCAACCTAGGCTTCACCATCAAAGCATACAGTGGTCTCTCTAGGCTTTCATGTAGGGACACCTCAGACACAATCTTCAACAACTTTCTTTAATCAAGAAAGGAGATTTCTTAACCTCTTTCGAGTATACTTGACTCTATAGTCAGAACCATGTAATCTTTAGCTGTCAAGTTCTGCTGTTTTCTGGCCATGGAAAATGGCCCCCTCAGTCAGTTACATCTCTACTTGCTTATTATTTTCAATGGTTTCCTTCATTGCCTAAGCTTGACTGTACTGGAACTTGTTCCATAGAGTAGGGTGACGTAGTATTCAGAGATTCATCAGTCTCTGCCTTCTGAGTGATGTGTTTGAAGTTGTTCCTTTTTACTGTAGATCTGCATAATCATGACCACGAATAACTACAGGATACAGTCCACATTAAGCTGTTTTGAAATCTTTTCTGCAAGTGTAATTAATCTAAACCTTTTCAATTTAGCCTCAAACAGATTTAGCTTTGGACAAGAGGAGAAAACAGCCACATTTTTCACCAAAATGTCGCAAAGAAAAGTCTTTAGGTCACATATTAAAATTCTTCTCTTCTGAAATCTCCCCCACATTTTAAATCATGCTAATCACTGCTGTCTTCTATGCCTAAAGTGGGCATTTTTAAACTACCACATGTAGTTAGTTTGTTGCTATTGGCTGAGGGTTTGTAGTTTATAGAGCTAGATATTGGCACAAGTTAGAGAAACTGTGTTATTACTTAAATTCTTACATTACTAGAGTGATTGCTGTAGAAATTGGATGTTACTTATCTGTTACTCTATATGGTATACCATTATCCATTTATGTATTCAGTTTAAAGTTTATATATTTTTATATATTATATTCATGACAGTCTTATAGAACTGAAAAAAGTGTGTGCATATACTTGCATATCCCTCTTTCTAACAGCATGAAAGATTTTATTTTATCTTTCTATGTTTCTCTAAGTAATCTTCCATAAAATCTGCATGAAGTTCCTTTGCATTAATATAAATAATGTAAATGACCAGCTTCCAAATTGGGCTTCCCTCTGACTTTTACTATGTAAATGAGTTTGCTCATGTATGCTTTCCTGAGCTACTTATCAAATTGTTATACATCTCCCCACACTTTCTCAGGAATGGATTTTGAGGAAAATATAGCCTTAAAGTTTCATCACTAAATATTAATCAATGCTTATCCTTCAGGATGGTGAGGGACATTTTTGACCATAAAAAAAGAAAATTGAAGAAAATTCTCTTGGAAAGGAAATACTCAAATTGTTATACTTCTTTCAAATATTCATGCCTGTTTTTTAAAGAGTGTACTTATAAAAGTTTAGCATGGGCTATATTTTCAAAAACTCATGTTATGAGCTTAATATGTTTTATTTTGGAGATAATGACTTCTTAAAAAGAAAATTAAAGCCTGTAATGAAATGATTCAAGAGAACCACAATGTATTTTTACAACTTTGACCTTCTAAATGGTACATACCTTAATTTCCTATTTGTACCCATAAACTTGTTCTGTCATCTTAGGTCCCTGTTCACAGATTATTTTGATGTTTCCATTTAAATACTAGAGATGCTTATTCATTCTCACAGGCCCAGAAACTGGCTAAAAAGTGGTCGCTGGACAGTGGCCAATAAATATCTATTAAACAAATGAATAGTTGTATAACTTTGCAAAACCCAAATTGTTATTATTTCTTTAGGAAACCCAGTTTAATTTTTACTCTCAACATACTCTCCCAAAACAGAAGAACATCTGTATTTTTCTATATATCTAATTTACATTGCTCTTGCATTTGTAACAGACAGACATGTGTATATATGTGTGTGATGTGCGTGAATGTAGATATCACAGGGGGGTATTAAGTGTTCTTCTCTATCACTCTTATTGACTTAGGACATTTTCTTTCCTTTTTAATACCTTTCACTGAAGATTATTCTTTTCTCACATAATTTATTCTAATTATGGTTTCCAGTCCTTTACTTCCTTCCCAGTTTTCCCTGATAAACTTCATTTCTGGCTCAACGCCACAATAACAGGCATCAGAAATAGCAATAGACTCAATTCCCTAATAAAAAACCTGAAGCTAACACAATGGATGTGAAAGGATATGATCATTCTGCTGCATAAAAGAAATATACCTGAAGAACAAAGGTAGATATTAACTCAGAGTAAAAGGCTAGCAAAAAAAAAAAAAAAAAAAAAAAATCCAAATAAACAAACTCAAAAAGAAAGCTTGGAAGCTAACCTAATCTAATAAATAGACTGCTTACCAAAAATTGATTAAAAGAGATGAAAAAGGAGACTTCATACTCATCAAAGGAAAAATCCATCAAGATGACATCTTGATTCTGAATATTTTGCCCAAAATGCAAGGGCACCTACATTTTTAAAAGGAACAGTATTACTAAAACTTCAGTCACACACTGGCATCCACATATTAATAATGGAAAATTTCAATACCCACTATCACAAATGGACAGGTCATTGAGATAAAAAAAAAAAAACAGAGAAATAATGAAGCTGAAAGATGTTATGAATCAAATGGACCTAACAAATATCTTCACAACATTTTATTCAAACAAAAAAGCATATAACTTTTTTTCATCACATTTCAGAACATTCTCCAAAATTGACCATATACACCTTCACAAAGGAAGTTGTAAGAGATAAAAATAAAATAAAATAATTTAAAAAATCACAATAGCCCCTTGGATCTTAATAGACCTGTATAGACCCCGAGCTGGAGTTCAACAAAACAAAAACAAGGGAAAGTCTATAAACTCGTGGAACATGAACAGCTCTCTACTCAATGATCACTGAGTCCGGGAAAAAAGAAAGAAAGAAATTAAAGATTTTTTAGAATTCAATGAAAATGAAGACAAAACATATACAAACTTATGGGACACAATGTAAGCTGTGTAAGAGGAAAGTTCATAGCATTAAAGAATTTCTTTCCAAAAGTAATTGGAGAGAAGTCAAAGTAACAATATAAAAGCACACATAAACGCTCTAGAACAAAAAGAAGCAAACACACCAAAAAGGAATAAATGGCAAGAAATAATCAAACTCTGGACAGAAATCAATTAGACACAAAGAGAACAATGTTAAGAATCAATGAAACCAAGAGATAGTTCTTTGACAAAATCAATATTAGAGATAAACTCTTAGCCAAACAAACTAAAAGGCAGAGAGACAATATCCAAATTAACAAAACCAGAAATGAAAAGAGGATGTAACAGACACTGAAAACCCCCCCAAAAAAATCTTAAAAGGCCTGTACTCGACAAAAATGGGAAAATATAAATGAAATGAACGATTTTCTTGATAGATATATTCCACTTTCGAAAGTTAAATCAAACCCAGGTAAATAATTTAAATAATTCTATAACGCCTAAGGAAATAGAAACAGCCATAAAAAGTCTTCCAACAAAAACAATAACCAAGGGCTAGATGATTTTAGTGGAGATTTCTACTGGACTTTCAACGAAGTGGTAATGCCCATACCATTTCAAACTATTACTCAAAATAGGAGCAGAGGGAACATTAGAGCACTCATTATATGAGGCCTCAGTAATTTGCATACCTAAGTCACACAAAGACCCAACAAAGAAAAAAAAATTTCAGATCAACTCCCTTTACAAACTTTCATACAAAAAATACTCAATAAAATACTCGAAAACTAAATTAAAGAACACATCAAAAAAATTACCCACCCTGATCAAGTAGGCTTCATCCCAGGGATAAAGGGGATTTAATATACAAAAATCTATCAACATCATTCACCATATAGACAAACTGAAAGAAAAAGAAACTATATGATCATCTCAGTAGATGCAGAAAAAGCTTTGACAAAATCCAATGACCTTCATGTTAAATTTCTTGGGGAGATTATTGATATAGGGCCCATACATAAAGACAATAAAAGCAATATACCAATAGCCAACATCAAATTAAACGGAGAGAAACTTAAAGTAATTCTACTAAAATCACAGACAAGACAAGGCTGCCGACTCTGTATCTCTTCAATATTGTACTTGAATGCTCTTTCTAGAGCATTAAGATAACTAGAGGAGATCAAGGGGATAAAAACTGTAAAGGAAGAACTAAAAGTATCTCCACTTTCAGATGGTGTGATAGTATCCATAAGTGACCTCAAAAATTCAACCTATGAGCACCTACAGCTGATAAACACATTCAGTAATATGACTGGATACAAAATTACCTTTAAAAGCTCAATAGCTGTCTTTTTTTGTTTGTTTTGTTTTGTTTCTGTTTTGTTTTTCTTTTTTTTTTTTGTTGTTGTTGTTGTTGTTGTTCTTTGAGACAGGGTTTTTCTGTATAACCCTGGCTGTCCTGGAACTCACTTTGTAGACCAGGCTGGCCTCGAACTCAGAAATCTGCCTGACTCTGCCTCCCAAGTGCTGGGATTAAAGGTGTGTGCCACCACACCCGGATTGTCCTTTCTACAAACAAAATAACAGGCTGAGAAAAAAAAATACAGAAAAACACCCTTCATAATAGTCACAAATAATATAAAATAACTCTAACCAAGGAAGAAAATGACATTTATTGTAAGAATTTCAATTCTCTGAAGAAAAAAAATTGAGGAAGATATCAGACAATTCAAAGATCTCCCATAATCATGTAATTATTGGGATTATTACAGAAAAAAATGGCCATCTTACCAAAAGTAATCTACCAGTTCTGTGGAATTCCCATGAAAATTCTAACACAATTCTTTATAGGCTTTGAAATACCAATTTTCAATTTCACATGAAAAAATAATTTAAAAAAAAAAGCCAAACAAAACAAAACAAAACAAAACAAAACAGAATACACCAGTCAGAATGGCTAAGATCAAAAATTAAGGTGACAGCAGATGCTGGCGTGGATGTGGAGAAAGAGGAAAACTCCTCCATTGTTGGTGGGATTGCAAGCTTGTACAACCACTCTGGAAATCAGTCTGGCGGTTCCTTAGAAAATTGGACATAGTACTACCGGAGGATCCAGCAATACCTCTCCTGGGCATATATCCAGAAGATGTCCCAAACGGTAAGAAGGACACACGCTCCACTATGTTCATAGCAGCCTTATTTATAATAGCCAGAAGCTGGAAAGAACCCAGATGCCCCTCAACAGAGGAATGGATACAGAAAATATGGTACATTTACACAATGGAGTACTACTCAGCTTTTAAAAAGAATGAATTTATGACATTCCTAGCCAAATGGATGGACCTGGAGGGCATCATGCTGAGTGAGTTAACACAATCACATAGGAACTCACACAATATGTATTCACTGATAAGTGGATATTAGCCCAAAACTAAGGATACCCAAGATATAAGATACAATTTGCTAAACGCATGAAACTCAAGAAGAATGAAGACCAAAGTGTGCCCCTTCTTAGAATTAGGAACAAAACATCCATGGAAGGAGTTACAGAGACAGAGTTTGGAGCTGTGACAAAAGGATGGACCATCTAGAGACTGCCATATCCAGGGATCCACCCCATAATCAGCTTCCAAACGCTGACACCATTGCATACACTAGCAAGATTTTGCTGAAATGACCCAGATATAGCTGTCTCTTGTGAGACTATACCGGGGCCTAGCAAACACAGAAGTGGATGCTCACAGTCAGCTATTGGATAGATCACAGGGCTCCCAATGGAAGAGCTAGAGAAAGTACCCAAGGAGCTAAAGGGATCTGTAACCCTATAGGTGGAACAACATTGTGAACTAACCAGTACCCCGGAGCTCTTGACTCTAGCTGCATATGTATCAAAAGATGGCCTGGTCAGCCATCACTGGAAAGAGAGACCCATGGACACACAAACTTTATATGCCCCAGTACAGGGGAATTCCAGGGCCAAAAAAATGGGAATGGGTGGGTAGGGAAGTGGGGGGAGGGTATGGGGGGCTTTTGGGATAGCATTGGAAATGTAATTGAGGAAAATACGTAATAAAAAATATTAAAATTAAAAAAAAATAGAAAACAATCCTATAGAATAAAAGAACATCTGGATGCATCACCATCCCTTAGTTATAGAAAAACTGAGTTGTATTGGCATACAAACAGACAGTTTGGCAAATGGAATCAAACTGATGACCATGAAATAAAATGCTACACCTATGAACACTTGATTTTTGACAAAGAAGCCAACGCCATACAATAGAAGGAAAACAAAAACAAAAACAAAACATTTTCAACAAAATGGTGCTGGACTAACTGAATACCTGCATGTAGAATAGTGTAAATAGACTCACATTTATTCACATTGCACAAAACTCAAATCCAAGTGGATCAAAAACCTTTACATGACACCAGATACACTGAATCTAGTAGAAGAGAATTTAGGGAATGACCTTGACTGCCTTGGTATAGGAGACAACTTCCTGAACAGAGCACTGATAGCTCAGGCACTAAGATCAACAATTAATAAATAGGAACTCATGTTATTAAAAATCTTCTGTAAGGCAAAGGATTCTGCCAAAAGAACAAAACTGCAGCCTACAGGATGGGAAAAGTTCTTCACCAACTCTATAGCCACAGCAGGTCTAATATCCAAATATTTAAAAAGCTCAAGATAGTAAATACCAATATACCAGATAATACAGAGGTAGATGCTCATAGCCAACCATTGAACTGAGCATGGGGTCCCCAACGGAAGAGTTACAGAAAGGTCTGAAGGAGCTGAAAAGGTGTGCAAACCCATAGGAAAAACAATATCAAGGAACCAGACTTCCTCCCAGAGCTCCCAGGACTAAGCTGCAAACCAAAGAGTACACATGGAAGGACCCATGGCTCTAGCCTCATATGTTGCAGAGGATGGCCTTGTGGGGCATCAATGGAAGGAGAGGCCTTTGGTCCTGTGAAGGGTTGATGCCCAAGTATAGAGGAATGCCAGGACAAGGTGATAGGAGTGGGTGGGTGGGTGAGGGAACACCCTTATAGAAGTAGGGGGAGGGGGGATGGGATTGGGGGTTTCCAGAGGGGAAACTGGAAAAATGGATAACATTTGGAATGTAAATAAATACAATATCCAATAAAAAATAAATAGAATAGAATAGAATAAAATAAAATAAAATAAAATAAAACAAAATAAAATAAAATAAATGGGGCAAGGAACTAAATAGAGAATTCTCAACAGAGGAATCTCAAATGGCCAAGAAGCATTTAAAATGTTCAATGTCCTTGTTCATCAGGGGAAATGCAAACCAAAGCAACTCAGAGATTCCATCTTATACCTTTTAGAATGGCTAAAACGAAAACCTGAAGTGGCAGCACTTGCTGGTAAGGATGTAGAGCAAGGGAAACACTCTTCCATTGCTGATGATGTACAAACTTATACAACCACTCTGGAAATCTGTCTGGTCATTTCTCAGAAAATTGGGAATAGTTCTACGTCAAGACCCATCTTTACCATTTGTGGGCATATTCTCAAAAAGATGTTCCACCATACCACAAGAATATATGTTCAACTGGGTACATAGCAGCTTTATTCATAATAGCCAGAAATTGGAAACAACCTAGATGTCCAAAGAATATCCAAAGAATGGATACAGAAAATGTGGTACATTTACACAAAGTAATGCTACTCAGCTACTTAAAATGAGGACATCATGAAATTTGCAAGCAAACAGATGGAACTAGTAAATATTCTAAGTGAGGAAACCCAAAGCCAGAAAGACAGGCATGGTTTGTTAAAAGTGAATAGTAAAAAGTGGATATTAGGTATAAAGGACAGATTACCAGGCTACAATCCACTGACCCAAAGAAGCTAAGTAATAAAGAGGGTCCAAGAAAGGATTCCCGAATCTCACACAGAAGGGGAAATGAAATACACATTGCATATAAATGGAAAAAGGGACCTAGGAGTAAGAGGGTGTGAGGATGGGAATTCGGGTGGCGATCAGGTGTGGTGGGTTGCAGTGGTGGGAGGAATGAGAGGTCTGGGAGAGAGAAATCAGTTGGAACATCTCTGGGAAAAGCCTGAGACTGGGATGCGGGAGGCTCCTGGGAGGATGTGGGTGTGAATCTAGCTGAGATTCCTAGCGCTTCCACACAGAAGCTATGCTATAGCTTAAAAAGCTAATGATGTCTACTTTCTGTTTTTGAGCATGATGCTTACTTCTACAGACTCGTACTTCTTGCCCCTTGAAGAGACTGTATGAAGAGTCCTGGAAAGAAAGGGGGCTTATTCCAAGTGTACTAGTGAAACCACTGATCATGTATATGAAGCTGCCCTGAACTCTCCAGATCAGAAACCAGGAAAATGACACTGAGATGATAGCTTGATGCTCTGAGGAGCAGAAAATCTCCCAGCTGAGACCCACCCAAGTTCCTGACACTGAAAAGGTCAGTTTAGGAACTTTGGGAAGGTCGTGATACACCTGCCCCTCTGGAAGGGCTAGGCTAATCAACCTGTGGATGGGAACACATTTCGAAGGATGGACCTTTGCCCACCTTCAGACACTGGAAGTCCTAGTCACCTCATTCCCTAAAGACCAATCAGTTTTAAGGGTGCACTGTTCTGCCAATCATATTGTGTCTTGTTGCTGATGTTCTATTCTGCCCCTGGAAACCATATAAAAACTCGCTGACTGGGTACTGGGCATTGCCTCTCCTTTGGGTCTGGGATGACCCCAGTGCATTGGAACAATAAATTCCTCTTGATTTTTGCACTGATCCCTGCTCCACATGGTTCACTCAGGGGATCACCAGTAAGCTGAGGCTCCCCAGGTTCTTACAACACATGATGCCACGACATGTATCTAACTGCAGCTGTATTTAAGTACTAAAATCTGAGGCAACAATGGATACCTAGAATGGCTCCTCCTCCTTCTTTTTCTTTTTCCGTTTCCTTTTTGCCTACAATACAATTTACATGAAATGAGCAAACTACACACAAGCCTTCGCTTGGATAGCTATTGTTGAGGTTCTGGATAAAACAGTGGTAGAGTACTTGCCTAGCAAGCATTAGGATTTGGACTCAGTCCTGAAGTCTGAGAAATTAAAAAAAAAAAAAACCCACTATTCATAACCTTAACTATGGCCTTGTGGCTTTAGGTAGCACTGCTCCTATCACTAATGACTCCAACACCAAAGCTGCCTTTGCCTCAGGATACCCAGCACTCATCAAAATCTCCCCCAGGTAATGCCAAGAGAGATGCTTCCTTTCAATGCCTTGTGATTTGTGTGCTCCTCTCTGCAGCTGGACAGGTAATCCAGGCACATATAAAGGGTAATTTCAAATTTTACTGTGAGCTAAATCTTTCAGAATATCTAACCACTCTGCTGTAAGACAATGAGGGAGGTCCTGGGAGCACAGGAAACGGAAGAGGCGATTTCTCTCAACTGCCCCTGAGTTGCTGTGGGCAGGTTTCGGATCTTCCTACCTTCAACATTAGGGATTAAACAAAATTTTTATTGGATATTTTATTTATTTGTATTTCAAATGTTATCCTCTTTCCCAGCTTCTCCTCTGGAAACCCCCCCATCACATCACCCCTCCCCCTCCTTTTATGAGGGTACTCTCCCACCCAACTACCCACTTCTGCCTCCCTGACCTGGCATTCCCTGACACTGGGGCATCAAGCCTTCACAGGACCAACAACCTCTCTTTCCTTTTATGTCCAGCAAGGCCATCCTCTGCTACAGGAGACTGGAGCCATGGGTCCCTCCATGTGTACTCCTTAGTTTACAGTTTAGTCCCTGGGAGCTCTAGGGAGTCCGGTTGGTTGATGATGTTCTTCCTGTGGGGTTGCAAACCTCTTCAGCTCCTTCAGTCCTTTCTCTAGCTCCTCCTTTGTGCACCCCATGCTCAGTCCATTGGTTGGTTGCAAGCATCTGCCTCTGTGTTGGTCAGGCTCTGGCAGAGCCTCTCAGGAGAGGGCTATAACAGGCTCCTGTCACCAAGCACTTCTTGGCATTCACAATAGTGTCTATGTTTATATACAAGATGAATCCCCATGTGGGGCAGACTCTGGCTTGCCTTTCCTTCAATCTCTGCTCTGTAATTTGTCTCTATATTTCCTCCAGTGAGTATTTTGTTCCCCCTTCTAAGAAGAATTGAAGCATCCACAATTTTGTCTTCCTTCTTCTTGAGTTTCATATGTTCTGTGAATTGTGTCTTGGATATTCTGAAAATATGGGCTAATGTCCACTTATCAATGAGTGCATACCATGTATGTTCTTTTCTGACTTGGTCACTGTCTTAGTTAGGGTTTTACTGCTGTGAACAGACACCATGTCCAAGGCAAGTCTTAATAAAACAACATTTAATTGGGGCTGGCTTACAGATTCAGAGGTTCAGTCCATTATCATCAAGGTGGAAGCATGGCAGAATCCAGGCAGGCATGGCACAGGTAGAGCTGAGAATTCTATGTCTTCATTCAAAGACTGCTAGTGGAAGACTGACTTCCAGGCAACTAGGGTGAGAATCTTATACCCACACCCACAGTGACACACCCATTCCAACCAGGTCACACCTATTCCAACAAGGCCACACCTTCAGATGGTTCCACTCCCTGGTCCAAGGATATACAAACCATCACATTCCACTCCCTGGTCCCCATAGACTTGATCAAAAACACGAGTCTATGGTGGCCATACTTAAACATAGCATAATGCAAAATGCATTTAGTCCAACTTTCAAAGTCCTCATAGTCTATAGCAGTCGCAACAATGTTCAAAGTCCAAAGTTCAAGGACTCTTCTGAGATTCATTCAACTTAATTAACTGTAATCCCCAAAGTAAGGCAGGAAACCAGCTAGGCAAACTCCAAACTCTGCATCTCCATGGCTGATGTCAAAGCAGTCTTCAGATCTCCACTCATTTTTCATCTTTGTTGACTGCAACAAACTGCTTTCTCCTGGGCTGGTTCCACTCCCTGTTAGCAGCTTTCCTCAGCATGTATCCCATGGCTCTGGCATCTTTAACATCTTTGAGTCTCCAAGGCAATTTCAATGTTACAGCTTCTTGTTTCAGTGTCTGGGATTCCACTTGATCTTTTGGACTCCTCCTAAGGGCTGGCATCACTTCTCCATCTCTGTCCTCTGTAGCACTCTATGTTCAGGTTGATCCAGTCTACTATGGCTGCTGTTCGTGGTGATCATCCCATGGTACTGACATCTCCAATACACTGGGGTGTTCCACTCCAACTAGGCTTCACCAATAGCCTCTCATAGGCTCTCTTCAGGGTGCTAAGCCTCAAATCCTTTGCATGACCCCTTTAGTCCTGGGCCATCAACTACAGCTGAGACTTCACCTTCTCCAATGGCCTTCCCTGGCCTCTCACAGTGCTAAGCCTCAGCTTCTCTCCATCATCCCTTCATTCCTTCACTAGCAGTTCCACCTGAGTGACTCTTACACATTACCAAGTCCAGCCGCAGCATGAGGTACAACCTTGGGTATATCTGGAACACAGCTTCTTTGTGCTCCCAGAAAACACTTTCCAGAAGATTTCACCTCGGTGATGCTGGTCTCTTTTTAATCACTGCTAATTCCTTAGCTCCAGCTAACCAGCATCTATTTTCCCAGTAGTTCCTTCCATTCTTAACTCTAGAACCAGAGCCACATGGCTGAAGCTGCTGAGTTCTGCTGCTTACAGGAACTAGAACATGATCCCCTTGTACTATAACATTATCACTAGCTTTATGTTTTCTAAATCCTTCACTGCCTAAGCTTGGCTATCCTGGTTCTTGCTCTGTAGATTGACCTTAAATGCAGAGATCAGAATGCCTGTCTCATGGGATTAAAGGTGTGTACCACCATGCCTGGTTCTAAATTCAGCTTGGTAGGGTCTTGCCCCAAGGTTCCACTCCCTTAATCTAGAACACAGGATTTTGCTTCATTTCACTTCCTGGTATGCCTTTAATACTTGAACCATATACTTTATATTTTGCCTTTCTAAGCTTGCTATGCTTGTTCAAACTTCTCTTTGTGAGACTTAACCAGAGAACAAAGTCTCTGCTGGGCTTTTTTGAAACTTCCTTTGTCAATGCAGTTAATGCAATTAATCCAAGTCTCTTCACCTTAGCCTCAGGTAGACTTTTCAGACAAGGGCAAAAAGTAGCCACATTCTTCACCAAAATACCACAAAAACAGTCTTTATGCCACATACTGAAATTCTTCTCCTTTGAAATCTCTTGGGCCAGGTCAACACAGTTCAAATTACTCCCAGCAACAAAGTCTTCCATATTCTAACTGGGATGACCCATTAAGCTCCATTTAAAGCATTCCACTGAGTTCCAAATCCAAAGTCCAAAATCCACACTCTTTCAAATAAAAGCATGGTCAGGCCTATCACAGCAATACCCCACTCCCAGTACTAACTTCTGTCTTATGGTTTTACTGCTGTGAACAAACACCATGACCAAGGCAAATTTTTTTTTTTTTTTTTTAGGGTTTCAGTGGTTTTATTGAAATTATCATTTTGATCCATTATCTTGATTTACACAGTCTCAGACAAAATAGAACTCTGTTCTGTCTTACAATGAGTTAATCTTATATAATATTGTTCTATCAAGCTTATTGATAGATGCACTGTCTGCCTTGGAAATTGCTTTGAAGGGGCCGTGTGTCTCTCACCACTATGCTGACAGTCCTCTCTCAAATTTCTTATGATCTATAAAACAACATTTAATTGGGGCTGGCTTACAGATTCAGAGGTTCAGTCCATTATCATCAAGGTGGGAGCATGGCAGAATCTAGGCAGGCATGGCACAGGTAGAGCTGAGAGTTCTATGTCTTCATCCAAAGGCTGCTAGTGGAAGACTGACTTCCAGGCAACTAGGGTGAGAATCTTATACCCACACCCACAGTGACACACCCATTCCAACCAGGTCACACCTATTCCAACAAGGCCATACCTTCAGATGGTTCCACTCCCTGGTCCAAGGATATACAAACTATCACATTCACCTTACTCAGGATTATATTTTCTAGTTCCATCTATTTGCCTAAGATGTCATTGTTTTTAATAGGTGAGTAGTACTCGATTATATAAATGTAACACATTTTCTGTATCCATTCTTCTGTTGAACATCTGCGTTCTTTCCAGCTTCTGGCTATTATTAATAAGGCTACTATGAGCACAGTGGAGCATGTGTCCTTGTTATATATTGGAACATCTTCTGTGTATATGCCTAGGAGAGGTATTGCTGGATCTTCCAGTAGTACAATGTCTAACTTTCTGAGGAACTGTCAGATTGATTTCCAGAATGGTTGTACCAGCTTGCAATCCCACCAGCAATAGAGGAGTGTTCCTCTTTCTCCACATCCTGGCCAGCATCTGCTGTCACATGAGTTTTTGATATTGACCATTTTGACTGGTGTGAGGATCTCATATAGATGTTCCTTGCTCCTTATCTACCAATGTTTTGGGCAGATGTTGCAATGTAAAGAAATATGCTTTCATTTATCTCCAATGTCATATCAGAATTTCTAGTGCATGTATTAGTCAGATTTTTATTACCTAATTATATCTATTTATATCTATACCTCTGTCTATCTATCCATCTATCTATCTATCTATCTATCTATCTATCTATCTATCTATCTATCTATCTATCTATCCATCTATCATCTATCATCTATCTATGTGTGTGTGATTATAAAAAATATATGTATATGATTATATACGATTATGTGTGTGTGTGTAGAAAAATAACAAAATAAAATCAGGTAAAATTAAAAAAAAACAAATAACAATGGATAGAATGAAGCAGCATAAGGAAGCCTAGAAGCCATAATATATACTTGAATGGTCTGATAAAGACCCTTGAAAGCCCTGTGCATTGTGCCTCAATCTTTGTGACTTCATATGAGCTTTTATCATGTTGACTTAGAAGACATTGTTTACTTGGTGTCCTCCAACCCCTCTGACTCTTACATTTTTGTGCCTCCTCTCCCACAGTGTGCCCTGAGCCCTTATGGAGAGATTAGATAGAGACATTGTTTAGGGCTGAGATCTTTTACTCTGGATGATGTCTGGCTGTGGGTCTCTGTACTTGCTTTCATCTGTTGCAAGAGGAAGTTTCTCTGATGATGGCTGAGCAAGCTAAAAATCTCAGTATAATTTATTATCATTGTATCCTTTTATTGCTAACACTAGACTTTGACTTTACCCTAGGTGTCTGGAAATTCTAAGCTCATATTCTAGGTCACACAGGCAATGATAGGTATGGCTTCTATCTTAAAACAGGTTGGCTGGTTACTCTCAGAAACTTTGTGCCACCATTGTACTAGCTTATTTTGTAGGCAGGATATCATTGGAGATTTGTAACTATTTTGGTAGCTTGCAGAGAATCTTTCTCTATCAAAGGCATTAGAACAAAGGCTCATTGTAGGAACCAGCCTGACTTCTCCATGTTCAATGAGTAGTGTAGGTGTTGCCTTCAGCAATGGGGCATTCCTGTCAGATTCTGGAGAGCAATCAATAGTGTTGAGAACAGCTTAGGTTGCTTGGAGATTCACATGGGATCCCTTTGACTAACAACTGAATTTGATGTAACCCAATCCTGATAATAGAAATTTCATTTGGTGCAAGAAATATCCAGTTGGGCTCTGCCATTATTTGGCACCATTATTTGGTGATTCTATTGAGATCACATACATACATGTATGTACTTTGGGAAGCTTGCACTGTACTTGTTTTCCAAACTACCCCTCAAAGGACCCTTAATTTTAGTTGTCATTCCTGACATTCTCTTCTTATCCTTCTTCATACCCCTCCTGACTTGGTCCTCATTTTCCAGTTTCACCCTATCCATCAATATCCATTATTCAATTTCCTTTTCCTCTCTGCCCCTCTCTCAGTCCCTTACTCTATGCCTAACCTCTTTTGTTCTATAGACTGTAACTAGCTTATCATTGACTTAGCATCTAACATTCACATATAAGCAAATGCATACTATATTGGTCTTTCAGGGTCTAAGATAACTCATTCAAGTTGATTTTTGTTGTTGTTATTCATTTACCTTCAAATTTCAGGACTTAATTTTTCAGTAGTTGGGTAATACTTCGTTTTTGTAAATATGGCACATTTTCTTTATCCATTCTTCTATTGGGAGATATATGGCCTGTTCCATTTTCTGGCTATCATGAATAGAGCAGCAATGATATGATTGAGCAAGTGTCCTTTGAATAAATGGCAAGCATCATTTGAATAAATGGCAAGGCATGATATAGCTAGACTATGGAGAAGATCAATTTCTATATTTTTGAGGGACAGCTATACTGCTTTCCATAGCAACTATACAAGTTGGCACTCCCATCAGCAATGAATGAGTGTTCATATCTTGGCCAGCATGCACTCTAACATATTGATTTTAGTCATTTTGACAGGTGTTAGATGGAATTTAATAGTAGTTTTTAGTTGCGTTTCTCGAATGGGTAAAGATGTTGAACATTTGTTTAAGTGTTTCTCAGCCTTTTGAGTTCTTCTCTTGAGAATGCTTTATTTAGACCTGTACCCCATTTTTAGTTGGCTTATTTGTGTATGTCTGATATATCAAATATATATATGTTCTATTTTTATTTTTGAAACTATCCCTCTATCATATGTTCAATTGGTAAATTCCTTTCCAACTTTTTAGACTACTTTTTGCCCAAATGAAAGTGTCCTTTGCTATACAGAGAATTATAAGTTTCATGAGATCTAATTTTGACTTCATTGTTTTTGCTATCATTGTTCAGAAGCATGTTTGTTGGCCAACAAAATTGACCAAACCAGATCAGCCAGTCAATGAATTCTCCAAGGAGGAAATGAGGATTAATAAAAAAAAAAAAAAAAAGACAGACAACACTGGCATGAACCCCCCCAGTTCTGAGACTAAAGCATTTTTTTGTTGTTGTTTGTTTGTTTTTTGTTTTTGTTTTTCCAAATATGTTTGTACACCACTTTAAGAGCATACAAATAATATGACAAGGCAGTAAACACAAATAATCAGGGAACAAGGAAGGCAATAAGCAAAATCCCATAACCATCTTTTCTAGAGGCTAATCATGATGACCAAGACGAAAAGGAATGCCACAAATTCCTCAGCTGAGCCCATTCTGAGCTTAAATTGATTAGCTCAAATGTAAATATTCTTAATCGGAACCTATTTCTTGAGTCCTAGCCTAAAGTCAGATTCCTGCCTTAGCTTATCCTGACCTGATGTCAGATTCCTGCCAAGTTTCTAGAAGTGTCCCCAAAATCTCTCCACATGAAATCAAGATTACTATACACTTCCTCTTCTATCAAGTTCAGTGTATCTACTTTTATGTTAAAATCCATTTTATCTTTAGTATTTGGATTCTGCTACATGCAGGCATCAACTTTACCAGTACCATTTGTTGAAATTGTTGTCTTTTATACAGTGTGTATTTCTGGACTTTTATTGAAAACTAGGTGTCCATGGGTATGTAGATATAATTCTAGGTTTTCAATTTAATTCTATTCATCAACGTGTCTGTTTTGTGCCAATACCATGCTGTTTTTAGTACTACATTCCCATAGTACAGCTTGAAATTTGAAATGGTGAAACGTTCAGCAGCTCTTTTATTGTTCAGGATTGTTTTACCTACCCTAGGTTTTGGGTTTTTGTTTTGTTTTTGGTTTTTTTGTTTTTGTTTTTTCCATATGAATTTGAGAATTGTCCTTTTCCAAATCTGTGAAGAGGTGTGTTGGGGATTTGATGGGAATTGCACTAACTCTGTAGATTGCTTTTGGTAGAATGGCCATTTTTATTGTGATAATGCTACAGATCCATGAGCCTGGGTGATCTTTCCATCTTCTGATATATTTTTGTATTTATTAATTTAGTGTCTTAAAGTTTTTATCACACAACTTTTTCAATTTCTAGGTTAGGGTTACATAAAGATATTTGATAAATAATTCTAAGGCTATTTTCTAAGGTGTTTGCCTGATTTCTTTCTCAGTCTATTTGCCATTCTTTGTTTGTTTGTTTGTTTGTTTTGGGGGTTTTTCAAGACAGGGTTTCTCTGTATAGCCCTGGCTGTCCTGGAACTCACTTTGTAGACCAGGCTGGCCTTGAACTCAGAAATTTGCCTGCCTCTGCCTCCCAAGTGCTGGGATTAAAGGCGTATGCCACCATGCCTGGTTCTATTTGCCATTCTTACATAGGAGGGCTACTGCATTTTATGATTTAATTTTGTACCCAGCTGTCTTGCTGAAAGTGTTTAGCAGTTGTAGGAGTTTCCGTGTATACATTTTCAGATCAGTTACTTACAACATCTGTAAATAAAAATACTTTGACTTATACTTTTCTGGTTTATATCCCTCGCTCTAGATAAGACTTAAGAACTACACTGAATAGTTATAGAGAAGGTGGGCAACCTTGTCTTGTCCCTGATGTGATTGGACTTGTTTTAAGTTTCTTTCAGCTGAAGTTGAGGTTGGCTATTGGCTTGCTGTAGGTTGACTTTCTCATGTTGAGGTATGTTCCTTGTCTACCTTATCTCTCTGGAACTTTTATCAAGAACTGATCTTGGAGTTTTTAAAAGGCCCTTTTTGCATCTAGTGAGATCGTCATGTGGTTTTGTCTTTTACATTTTTATGATGGTAGAATACATTTATATACATACATACATACATACGTACATATATGCATACATATATACGTTTAAAAATCATCCCTCTGCCTCTGGGAAGGACTCTACTTGATCATGACTGATGACATTTTTTATGTGTTATTAGATTCAGTTTAAAAGTATTTTTTGGCAATGTTTGCATTTATGTTCATAATTGATATTTGCCTTTAATTTTTTGCTGAATCTTTATGTTATCTGGGTATAAATAAAACAAATTGGACACTGTTCCCTCTGTTACTATTTTGTGGAATAATTTGAGGATTATTGTCATTAACTCTTATTTGAAAATTTTGTAGTATTCTGGGCTAAAACTATCTTGATCTGAGCTTTTAAATATTATTATTATTATTATTATTATTATTATTATTTAACCAACCTTAATGACTTACTAGGGATTTTGGATCTCTTCAAATTGCTTATCTAAACTTGATTTAACTTTGGTAAATTCTATACATCAAGAAAATATACATTTTGTTTTATATTTTCCAATATGGTAGAGTATAGATTTTTAAATTATGTCCTTATGATTCTCTGTTTTCTTTGTTTCTGTTGTGATGACTTTTTTTTCATCTCTCTCTTTCTCCTCCCCCCCCTGTGTCTCTCTTTTTGTCTTCTTTTAATTTGGATTTTTTTTCTCTGCCTTTTAGTTAATTTGGTTGAAAGTTTTCAATCTTATTGATTTTCTCCAAAAAACCTTACTCTTTGACTGTTTTTTTAATTGCATTTAATTTGATTTAATTTAATTTATTTTAGTTCTGACATAGATTCTTTCCCTGTATTCCTTTTGGGTGTTCTTTCTTTTTTATTTATAGAGCTTTCAGGTGTGCTATTAAATTACCAGTATGAAATATCTCAATTTTTTAAAAGTGGCTACTTATTGCCATCAAATTGCCTATTAGATCTGCCTTCATTTTTTTCATTATAAGTCTAAGTATGTTGTATATTCATTTGCATTCAGTTCTTGAAAGTCTTTAATGTTTTTCTTAATTTCTGTCCTGACAAATATTCTTTCAGTAGTAAGTTCTTTGATGTTCATGTGCTTTTAAGCTTTCTGTTGTTTCTGTTGTTCGTATCCAGTTTTAGTTGAGGAGGACAGATAGGATTTAAGACGTAATTTCAATTATTTTATTCTTTTTTACATAATATGTCCTGATTGTTGTTTCTCTCCCTTCCTTATATTCTCTCTGGATATACTTTCTTCTCAGGAATACAATCAAATCACTAAACTGAATACCATGGTTTATATGCAGAAGACCTGGTGAAAACCAGTGCAGGCATACTGTCAATACTGTGTCAGTCTCTGTGAATTCATGAGTTTTTCTTATGCTAATTTAGAAGGCCTTGTTTTCTTGGCTTCCTAGATCTCCTCTGGCTCTTGGACTCTTTCTGCTCCCTCTTCTACAGGTTTTCCTGAGCTCTTATGAAGGGATTTGATGGAGCCATCTTCCATTTAGGACTGGGTGTTCCAAAGTCTCTAAGTTGCTGCTTAACGCCTACTGTGGGTTTCTGTGTTTGTTCCCATCTGGGGTCCCTGCAGATGTGAATGCATGTTTTGCTACATGCATTATTCACATCTGTATTGGTCAGGCCCTGGTAGAGCCTCTCAGGGGACAGCCATAGCAGAATTCTGTCAGCAAGAGCTTCTTGGCATCAGCAATATTGTCTGGGTTTGATATCTGCTGATGGGATGGTTCCCTAGGTGGGGCAGTCTCTAAATGGCCTTTCCTTCAGTCTCTGATCCACTCTTTGTCCCTAGCATTTTCTTAAACTTGGCTCTTGAAACTTTTTGGCTATGCTGTCTAGCTAGTTATTCCTAGCAATTTTCCCATCTCAGCCTTTTTCCAGGTTCAGTTTACAAGAACATATTGTGTTACAGTGTTTGAGCTGACACACACTGCGATACAGCACCAACGGTTTACGTTTTTTGTTTTTTTTTTCATTTTTTATTAGGTATTTAGCTCATTTACATTTCCAATGCTATACCAAAAGTCCCCCATACCCACCCACCCCCACTCCCCTACCCACCCACTCCCCCTTTTTGGCCCTGGCGTTCGCGTTCCCCTGTACTGGGGCATATAAAGTTTGCAAGTCCAATGGGCCTCTCTTTGCAGTGATGGCCGACTAGGCCATCTTTTGATACATATGCAGCTAGAGACAAGAGCTCCGGGGTACTGCTTAGTTCATATTGTTGTTCCACCTATAGGGTTGCAGTTCCCTTTAGTTCCTTGGGTGCTTTCTCTAGTTCCTCCATTGGGGGCCCTGTGGTCCATTCAATAATGATAGATCTTTAACCCAATTATTCTAAACATTTGATAACACCACGTTGGCCTCCACTCTGGTTCTCTCTCTCCTTAAACCACTCTCTCTGTCTCTTCAATTCTTTGCTCTGCCTCCCGTCTCCTGTCCAATCACAAGCCTCCCACTACCCTAATGTTATTGGACAGGAAAAACCCTGCAACAAATATATTGTTACCCCAACTTGGGGGGTGGGGGGAATGTAAAGCAACCTAACCATTTATAAGAAATATTCATGGGCAAATTACATGTTGTGTGCCTTGTACAGGTAGAATGAACATATGTGATATTTATCTTTTAATCTTTCCTCATTATTCTTTCCTATTTGTGAATAAATATGTTGGAAATTTTAGAAATCAATTCAAAAGTTTTCAACTAAGAACATCTTCAGACTATTGAGAAGTTATTTATGAAACATACAAATAAGGATTTTGTCAACTTAAAAGAAGGGTTCATCAGAATTTACAAGCACAAATATGAATCACAATTTTATAAGTCATTTAAAGGGAGGAGAGTTACTAAGTATAACAATTTTAAAACTATGTTACAAATTTACTGATGAGAAAACATTGATCTAAAAAATTATATAGTTACTACTGCTTCTCTGTTTCTCTGTTTCTCTGTCTTTCTGTTTCTCTCTGTCTCTCCCTACACACACACACACACACACACACAAACACACACACACACACAGAAGTGCACATGCATTTTTCTGACTATTGTCTTGTCTAATAGAATTATAGACATGAGCAAAAGATAAAGCATAAGGAGACAATAAATTTAGAAGCTGTAAAGTACCCACACTTAGATGGCTTCAAAACGTAAACCGTGTTTTTGTTTTTTTTTTTTTTTGTTTGTTTGTTTGTTTTCCGAGACAGGGTTTCTCTGTGTAGCTCTGGATGTCCTGGAACTCACTCTGTATACCAGGCTGGCCTCGAACTCAGAAATCCGCCTGCCTCTGCTTCCCAAGTGCTGGGATTAAAGTCATGCGCCACCACGCCCAGCTAATTAAGCGTTAAGAGTCTTGACTTTACTGGATAGTTAGGTGTTCAGATGGCTAACCAGGGGTATGTGGGTGAGAGGAACTGGGGGCTGGGAATGAGAGATGGCCTGGTGGGAGCCATGGGGCCTCACAGGGCTGGCCAGTTGGTGGACCAAGATACCAAGCAAGTGAGATCACCTGGCCCATGGGGTAGCTCTAGAAAGTTGTTGGCGGTGGCAGGAGTGCGGGAACATGGCCTTGCCCCACTGACAGTTGGCAGGGTCATTTTTCAATATTTCCAGCAATATATATTGACTGAATTTCATTAAAATTCAGAGAATGTCAATCATTCTGTTAGGAATTTGTTAGTTATTGCTATTTCTAAACTTAGTTCTTAGCACTGCATGACAGCCATGAACCTGCATTAATAACATAAAAAATACATTAAAAGTATAAACAAGCCCATTGCAACATTAGTCAATTCAATTGGGGTAAAACCATTTCATTTGTTTTATGTTTTGTTGCCTTAATTTTTACAAAACATTATAAATTGTGTTGTGAGTGGATGTTTCATAATTATATACTTGGAAGAGTTCTCTTGGTGATTTTGGAGGATCTCCTAACTTTTTGTCTTTCTTTCTCTCATCTGCCTACCACTCAATTATCTATGTATCTACTCTTCTGTGTGTATCTATCTATCATCTATCTATCTATCTATCTATCTATCTATCTATCTATCTATCTATCTATCTATCATCTATCATCAATCTGTCAGTCTGTCTGTCTCTATGTCTGCCTATCCTCCAACCCATCCATTCATCTACTCATGCCCACTCTATTGTCTATTCTCATTCCTGTCTGCATATCTGTTGCATTAGTTGTATTTTAAGAAAATATGTTTTAGTGTTTTAGTAATAGGCACCAGAAATAGATCTAACCACAACTTTAAAAAAAAATCAAAAAAAAAAAACACCTAGTATTTTGGGGCTGGGCAAATGGCTAAGGCAGTTAAAAATGCTTGTTGTAGTTAACCTGAATTTGTTTCCCAGCATGAACTTCAAGTGGCTTACAACTTCCAGCTTTAGGGAATATAACACCATTTTTCACACTCTGGGAACACTGACATACATATGGTGTACACAAACACACAAACACATACACACTAAAGTAAGTAAATAAGTAAACAACCACAGTAAGTAAATAAATAACCACAGTAACAAACAAAACATGATATTTTAGTCTTCTGTCCTTCATGGTATTGAAATTTTGACTATCTTTTCTTGTAAACTAGTATTGTTTATTAAGGATCATCTGAAGGAAGAAGAAAGCACAGTGAACTTCTGTAGAACTATTCCATTCTTTGCTCAGCTTTCTATTTTCAATATAAAAATTATTTATTTTTATATGTATGGGAGGTTTCCCTCTCCCATGTCTGGCTTTTGGGGAGACCAGAAAACTGAGTCAGATCCCTGGACCTGGAAGCACAGAAGATTGTGAGCCACAGTGATGTTGAGAGACCAAATCTTTTGGGTTCAGACTCTATCTTGAATAACCTGACCTAACTCAAGCTAACTAACAGGCTGGTACCAAGCACCAGTTTCCAAGCTATCCAGCAAGACCTGAGTCTAACACCAGTTTTCAGGTTACCCCTCAACAAGACTTGCCTCTAGCAAAAGTTTTCAGGTTACTCCCCAAAAATCTCCATGTCCAGGTTACAAGCCTGCCTCTGATACTTTACTTTCTAAAAACCACCAATCAGGAGGATACCAGAAGTTAAGTTTATGGTTTGGCTTCCTGCACCATCAAATTATGTTAAAGGCCATAATGGTACCCCACAGATTTGTACCAGGCTAGGTACCTCCTTCTTGCCTTTATAAATGCTTGTCTGAAAGTGGGCTAGGGACCCCTTTCCATTCTCCTGCATCAGAAATGGTGGTGTGTCCCACAGTCGAGCTTCACAAAGAGACCCTGATGTGAGTGTATCAGATTCAGCTCTTAGGTGGTACGTTGGGGGTTCACAAACATTTCCTGGCACAACAATGTGGGTTCTGGGAACATAATCAGAAGAGAATCTGCTGAGCATTAATGTGCATACTCATTGAGCCATCTCCCCATCTCCTCATTTTTTTTTTCTAAAATAGTTTCTCTTTGCCCTTCCTATAGTGTGATAGAACACAGGCATTTTACCTGTTAGGCATAGATCTACCACTAGCTAAGCTACATATTCCCCAAACACTATTTTGTTTGCATATTTTATCTCAAATTCTGGAGAAAAGAAACAAAACAAACAAGTAACAAACAAACAAACAAACAAACAAACAAAGCTCCAACCTCTCAGGAGGAAGGGAGAGGAGAAAAATGTGACAGATGACATTTTTGTAGTTTTGACAGTGCTGGCATTTACATGGGACAGGTTGTGAACATCTGCAGGCATGTCTATCATTCTGCACTTTTCTAATGATAGTTTGCTCTTTTCTCTAAGGCTAACTTGCAACGATAAGCACATTTTTAAAAGAACTTTGTAGTGAGGGTAAAAGCATTTCACCAAACAATGAATGTACTGACTGGGATGATTCTCCTAGCTGTCATCTGACAGCTGGAACTTTTATATCTGGCACGATCCATACATGCAACACTGATAGCCACATGTCCTCATGGGCAAGTGACAATCTGACAGCATGGAAGCCACATGCTGTCCCTGAGAGCCATACCCAAACCTAAGCCTATGAGGGGATAGCACCACAGTATGGTTGATGGTGACTTGAACAAGCTGACAGGAGCCAGTAGTCACCCTTGCTAAAAGTTTATTAGGGCCTCTCCTGTGCTGCCGTTAACCCATGTATTTAAGGCAGAATAAGAGTTTACGAGACAGAAAAGATGTCTCCATATAAATAACACACAAGATTTTATGATCCATTTTATACCACAAATTAAATATTCACTAAAAGAGGGCCATGCTTCACATTGATGGCAGGAGAATTTGACTTTTTAATTTATCATTTTATTGATTCTCTTCCTACAAAACACACAAAAAATGAAGCCACATTTATATACATGTAATATGAGAAAAAACACTCTTCATTTTGTTTATTCAAAATGAGTGGAAATGAGATATTAAAGAGAAAATTCACCTGAAAATAATTTTGCCTTAGTTAATTGAATTTTCTAGCAGCAAAATATCTGGTCCATATGCATGCTGATAATTCATGAAAGTATGAAAACAAAATGAAAGAAGTTCCATATTTTTCAAGAATGGGTTTGGTGGTATCAGTATGACCATCTATTTATGCTTGTTTTTCAGTGTCCCCAGCTCTCAGTTGGCAGCGTCTCTTGGTAATATTATCTTGTTCTTACATTACTGGCACCCTGAAGTGATAGCTCTACCCATGATTGTTCACCTCTGCTTGTATGACTCTTCAGGTCTGTAGTAGGGCCATATCATCTGCCAGAATGTTGGCCTTCTCTCACTCTTCAGTCTCTCTAGGCATTTCAGACTCTTACCTACTTATAATTTTGTCTAATCCTATTCACTTTTCACATTGATGCTTTTTAATGATATTTTTGCCTCAAGTCTCAGTCTTCAATGAAGCTTACAGAATGAGTACCAGGAAATCACATGAAGGAAGCCAAGAACACCCACCTGGGAACTAATTCTAAGCAATCTGAAATACCCAGATAAGATGTGTAGATGTTCAGTTTAGAATCTAATCAAAGATTATCTTATGAATAAAATAGAATGACTGAATTTCTCAGTGCTTAAAAATGTGGTAGAAGTATAAATATTTCATAGCTGACATATTAAGTTATTGAATTGCTTTCTATTGTGTGAAGATAGGACTGGTATCAAAATGGTTTTGAAAGGTGCAGGTCTGTAACCAGCTCTGAGGATTTTTTCTACAGAAAATCCAGACTGGAGAATCACACACTTAAAACATCACTGAGGCTATCCAGATCTCCAAGGTTTTAACAAACTAATGAAGAAAACATAAGTTTCATAAGATTCATACATGTAATTCAAGCACTTTAGAATCAGATGCCTCCAAATATCCGAGATGTCAGATTCAGTATTATCCTTAGCTACTTATGGAGTTACAGTCTATGAACTATGGATTTCAGTGACACATGAGGGTCTCTATCAACAAATAATAAAAAATAAGTATGGTTATCAAAGTTTTGGCCTTATACAGCAGAGGCTTAAAGCCTTATAATAGTTAAATTATAATATCGAAAATAAACCAGAAAAGTTCATGATACCCAATTTAGAACAGTTCAATAGCACCAACATTTTTACCTTAAAATAAATCAGCTAGCATATAGTTGAAAGATAATTCTTATAAATATTTTTATGAATTGCAAAGTTATTAGCAGAGTAGCTATGATATCTTCTATGTGTAGGCTTATAGTACACAGTTATTTGTAAAACATTTTTTTAAAAAAGTTAATGTCAGGATACATAGTTTCTCAACTCCTACTGCAAGCAGTTAATTGTTTCTATAACCAATTTCTGAGGATTTGGAATGTTACAGATAGCAATATTCTAATGATAATGGAGTTAGTAATTGACAGATGCAAGGGGAAAAATGGTAATGAAAAACATAATGAAAAACTTTAAATTTTCTATTTTAAAATGTAAAGATAAATAGTAAAATAACAAGTGCAGTTTTACTTTTATTTACTTATAGTTAGGCACAGGCACACACACTCAAACCACACACACGGACACACACACACACACACACACACACACACACATATATGTGTGTGTATGGTTTATATATGAATATATATATATGCACATATATATATATATTACACTAATATTTACGTGAAATTTGCAAAACATGTTCATTTGACATACAATTTCATACATGTGAAATAAATAATACATACTAAGCAATGGTTGATAGTTAAGAGTTAATGATAACAAAATTGTTTCATGGATACTTCCTATTGGAAATTCCCTGTATTTCCATATGAAATATTCCCATGTACAATAATAAATGTTATTTGTGTGTGTGTGTATTTGACCAGTGTTCAATCTGCCCAACATCTGGGGACATTTAATATAGATGATAAATTATATTCACGAATGAATTAGTATTCTTAATGCTGAGAGAGAAAAAAATCAAATGTCAAAAACTATGAGGTATAAAATGGTAACTATAAGATAAATGAGCCATTCTTTTTTATTTAATTAAATATATCCATGACAAAAGCCAATACTGCAGTATTGACTGAATAATTTAATCTTATCATCTTATGGAGTAGGTTTCAAAATAATAGATTGTTCAAGCTGAGGAAGTTATTGAATACTTTCAGACTCACGAGAATTGTGGGTTTAGCGCTGCCTCCTTCTACTTCATTCCTCAGTGTTGACAGATATTAGAACATTCATAATAAACCTGCCATTAGGTGAATTCAACTCTTCTTTTTTTATTTCCCTGACAGAAAAAATATCCACTTTTGCCTGAAATATTTTCTTTTTAAAGGCCTAATTTATGAGGACCAAAATAACTCATCCCAAATGGTCTATTCAGACTTTATTTATTGGAAAATATTTTGACATTTGTGATATGTTTAAGATGCTAATAACTAACATAATTATGATGAGTGAGTGCTAACTTAGGATGGATTATAACATTGATTAAAAAGCAAGAGTGCAGTTAAATGACTCAGCAGACACAGGGTAGGGTCTTAAACATAGTTTGTTTAGTTAAACTCATGATCATAACATTAACATGCTTGCATGAGACTTTGAATTCTATGAATGGCCATGCCCTTCAAACAGAGAAAGCACAGTTTGTGCTTCATTTGAAGCAGGGATGGAAAAAAATGATTAATCAAAGGAATAGACGGGAAAGAAGCACCTACTTCTATGGTTTCCAGTACTTTACATTTTTTAATTTCCTGGACTTTCCCAGATATTCTCTGGTGCATCAGGAGCATTTAAGAGCAAATTTCAGCATAGGTAAATGGAGGTCTGGAAGTCTGTACTCTAGCAGTTCCTATATGAGGAACATTGATCCTGGCCACTGTTTTAGTTGTTCCGCACAAAGGTATGACCTGAATGTGTTTCCCTCTGTTCAAGATTAGTTGGTAATCTGTGGTTTAGAGTGCATGGCTAGCAATCAAATATTCTGCTTAATATGACCTGAACAAGCAGTGTATGAATAGCTATGCAAAATGTAATGGGAGAAAGCCCACAAGGCTTCAACCCTCTACAAAGAACTATAGTCAACTAAGGAATCATCCTCCCATGGAAGAGTACAATAACAGGCTATCCCACACTTAAAGGTCAGCCATGAAAACATGCATTCAAGTAACATTGTGTGTGTGTGCACGCATTTCAGGAACATATCAATTATATATATGAAGTGTGTGTGTGTGTGTGTGTGTGTGTGTGTGTGTGTGTGTGTGTGTGTGTTTATGTGTCTGTATAAGAGCAATTAGTGAAAGAGAAGCCATGAGTTTGAGGAAGAACTAAGAGTCTATGGGAGAATGTTGAAGCAGGAGATGGAATGGAGAAGTGATGTAATTATATTACAGTCTCAGAAAGAAAACAACAACAAAATGAACAGCTATCTCATCTATTTCTTGGGATGTATTACTAGTCTAATATTGCTAGTCAAGGAAAAATATTTACTTCAGTGGTATATCCACAAGTAGGGTACATATACTGCTGTCAAAAAATACTCAACTGTGTTCCTATAAGCAACAGAATGAGACATCAGGTCACAAATATACAGATGAAAAGAGAAGGGCAACTGCTTGAGAAGAGGAGGGCATCAACCATGACACGAGGGTACAAAAGAGGCCAACAGGTCCGAACATAATTAGCAATAAATTCTGTAGATGGAAGAAATATCACAATAAAAACATTTTCAGTGCATAATAAATATATAACAAAATATTTAAAATTTGAAAAATAGTGCAAAAAACAAATGTTGGTAAATTGAAATATTAAAGATCTGTCGGGGGAGGACCTTGCTTACTGCCTCATCTTCTGCTCCATTCTGTCTTTCTAATCCAAGCTATGGGTTGTCTTCTGCTTTATGCTGAGTACCTTTTGCTATAGTGAAGCTTTCTTTCTTTTTATTTTATGTAACCCTATCTGCTGATACTTCTACCAGGTTCCTGAGTCACTACAGTTCTGTTCAGAAAGTCCATGCATACTCCAGTGGCTTGAAGAGCATCCACCATGTCTTCCCCTAGCATTTTTTTTTGCATTAACTAAGATCTTTGATCCATTTTTAATTGAGTTTTATACAAGGTAAAAGATACAGGTTGTCTTTGTTATAATTATTATTGCTGTGATAAAATATCATGACCAAAAGCAAGTTTGGGAGGAAAGAGTTTCCAACATCAAAAGCAATGAGGACAGGAAATCACACAGGGCAGGTCCCAGGAAGCAGGAGCAGATGCAGAAGCATGAAGGGGTGAGGCTTACTGGCACCACTGTCTTCTACACTCCTGTTAGCATGGCCCATTAAGTCATACTTGAAACATTCAGCTGCTTTCCTAATATAAAGTCCCAAAAAACATATTCTGTCAAGAAGAAACAGGATCAGTCCTGTCACAGCAATCTCAATATCCCACTCCTGGTCTTAGTTAATGTTTCATTGCTGTGCAGAGATATCATGGCCATGGCAACTCTCATAAAGAAAAACATTTAATTGGTGACTGTCTACAGTTCAGAAGTTTATTCCATTATCAGTATGATGGGAAGCATGGCAGCATGCAGGCAATCATGGTGCTGGAGTAGCTGAGAGTACTACATCTGGATCCATAAGCAGCAAAAGGAAAAAATTGGAAACCAGTGTGTATACTTTGGGTTTCTGAAACCTCAAAAACCACCAATAGTGACATATTTCCCCCAACAAGGCCACATCTCCTAATCCCTCTCAAGGGACTGAGATTGTGTCTTTCCTTAATGACCAACCAGCCTATGCAGGTCATTTTTTTGTCAACCAGCATGAGTATCTAACTTATTCTTCTGTAAGTTTTGTAATCACCATTTTTTGAAATTATAATATCAAATTACTGATGAAAACTCAGAAAGAAAAAATTACAACAGATGTTATCTATCAAATGCTGATACAGGCTCATAATGAATAAATGTAATGTATGTAAGCTAGTGTAAGTGTGGGTATACTATAACTTGTATAAAGGAGACTGAGAAATTAATTCAGATGATGGGGAAGGAAAAAATGATGAAAAGGGCCACATGAATCATTGAAGATGAACTAAGACTATTTTTTTCTAATTTCAACTCTGTTATAATTGTTTCTTTTTAACTTTCTTTTCCATGGTTGGTATGTGACTATATACATAGAATAGGTGATAGTTAAAGTACAAAACTCTAAGAAAAATGTTTATTGATTTATGAGCTAGCTGAGTATAGACAGCAAATGCTAACGCAGTTGTCTTAGTCAGGGTTTCTATTCCTGCACAAACATCATGACCAAGAAGCAGTTGGGGCGGAAAGGGTTTATTCAGCTTACACTTCCATGCTGCTGTTTATAACCAAAGGAAGTCAGGACCGCAATTCAAGCTGGTCAGAAAGCAGGAGCTGATGCAGAGGCCATGGAGGGATGTTCTTTTCTGGCTTACCTCACCTGGCTTGCTAAGCCTGCTCTCTTATAGAACCAAGACTACCAGCCCATAGAGGGTCCCACCCATAAGGGGCCTTTCACCCTTGATCACTATCCTTTCTCTATGATAACTCCAGCTGTGTCAAGTTGACACAAAACTAGTCAGTACAGCAGTCTAGCTGAGTTTGATTCTAGGAACCTTCATGGAGAATAGGGAGAAACACAGACATACACAGACACACACATACACTCACTCACTCTCTCTCTCTCTCTCTCTCTCTCTCTCTCTCTCTCTCTCACACACACACACACACAAACACACAAACACACACACACACACACACACACACACACACAGAGAAGAGAGAAAGTAAATGTAAAAACATATTATTGTTTTCTATATTTTACTAAGCTTCAAACCAGGTATCACTAGCACAGTGCCACAGTGAGTAGCTTCAGAACCTTAGTCATTTTCTGTTTATTCTCATTTCCTTCTGCATTCCCCATAACCATCACTGCTGACTTGTGTTATGAGTACCTAGCTTTCCTTTTTCTTTTTTTTTTCTTTTTCTTTTCACTACGTTACATTTTGTGTCTTTGGGTTCTCTTTTCTTCATTTAGCAATACCGATTATATTATCCTTACACACTGTGAATCAATAAAGCACCGTTAATTCCAGGGAAGGATTTCAGTGGATGATATCACAGTTTATCCATTCACTAACCAAAGCACTTCTGGAATATTACTATGTTTTTTTTTATAATTGATTATAAGTAGAATTACAATGAATGCTTCTTCTTTCTTATTCCTCACGTATTTGTTAAACACATTATTCAAAAATTAGTTTTGATAAATAAATCATTATCTTATTAGAGAGCCCAGACTATGGTTCACAACCTAAGGTTACTGTGGGTGGTTCCATCCTCAGACATGG
This sequence comes from Mus musculus, assembly GCF_000001635.26. Classification (NCBI taxonomy): domain Eukaryota; kingdom Metazoa; phylum Chordata; class Mammalia; order Rodentia; family Muridae; genus Mus; species Mus musculus. The sequence goes on from NC_000084.6 coordinate 87,267,272, forward strand.
TGTTCTACGTTCTGTAAGAAAGCAGCTGAGCAAGCATAGAGTGTAACCCAGCAAAGAGTATCCTTTATAGTTTCTGCTTCAGTTCCTATCAACAGGTTTCTGCTTTGAATAACCTGCCCTGAATTCCACTCATAATGGAATATAAGTTGCCATCTGGAAAAAATTCTTTCCTCCACAAAATAATTTTTTCCACAGAATTTTATTACAGCAATAAAATAGCAAATCAAAACTTGTGTGTTTGTCTATATGTATATGCATGTGTGATTGTCTTCCCAGATATGCGCATGGTTTTACTGTGCATTCCTATTAATGTAGTTTTATTTATTATAAAAGATGAATAACAAGTATTAGTAATATATGTGTACTTTAAAATCATCTTCTTGGAAGATGTGTGATGATAAGATGCTAAAACAATGTGAATTAAACAATACAATCATTTTGCTGTGATATTATGTAAAATGTATTTGAATAAAACTGTTGATTGTCGAGTTAGCCGTGGACAAATACATTAACATAGATAGACTATGTAAAGTAGTATCAGCCTTCATGAAATGGTAGATTTTGGTTCAGAAGACATTGCTAGGAAAAAAAATGTTGTTAAAACACAGGGAATGTACCTAAATAGGAGAAGGGGCCTAATAAAATACTGAAGCCAGCCTTTATTTATAATCATTCGATCCTGAAAGGACACAGCTGTTTTTGCTTTCTTTGTGGTATTGTTTTTATATTTTCTGGATGTTCAGTTCATTGTGCATTTCAGGGAATTATCTGGACAATCCAAAAATGACCACCAGTCCATGCATTAGAGCTGATATGAGTAGTGAGCACACACTGTTGGCACTGGGCCAAAGACCCTTTAACATTTAAGGCTGAAAGATACCAGGATGGCACAAAATTTAAGTTTTGCTACTCAAATGTTGCATAACTCAAAACTCATGAAATATTTCTTAAAATTTCCTTTTAGTATTTTCCCAGTAATAGTCAACTATAGTAATGAAAATCACGATAAACAAAACTCCAGAGGAATAGAAACTTTTCTATTACTTCTTTGTCCCTGGGTAGAGAAAAATTATTCCAGACACTTCTCACAAGAACAGTGACTGCATTATGAGGACCCTTTACCCAGATAAACTTCTATAAACTAGATTACCTTCCAAAGGTCCTATCACCAGTGTCATTTCACTGCTGAGTTGAATTTCAATACTGCAAAACACAGACATTCATTCTAAAGTAGATAAATTCTTTTATATACATTTAGTTTGAGCACCTAACGGAGCTGGTGCTCTAATGTTGACTGAAAGAGTAAATCAGCTGTGAGTAGCCGCAGGATGCAGGCAGTGCAAACTCTAATGAGAAAGCTTACATAAGATTAGACTCTTCAAGAGAATCTCGAATGAAATGCATAGCCAACTAATTGCATTTCACCTGTAAATTATTTATATTGAACAAAGAACAAATATAAATTGCTATATTTAAATGGTCTGACAAATGGGCCTCTACACCAATGGTTTTATTATCAATGTGATAAATGTTTTAACTTCATTGCATTTCATAATTCTCTCTGTAACTTTCAGCAATTCACAGGCTCATTTGCATTCAACTTCATTATCATATTCTACATCATGTGGGTAACTAACTTGGCTCTCACCATTTCATCTGAAATTAATAGAACTATTTCGTTTTCTTAAAACATTGTTCTTAATATATTTTAAAAAGCCTATGTGTATGTGGGGGAGTACATTAGAGCATGTGTATTAATGTTTGTGACTGTGTGTACAAATGTATGCATATACATGATCAGTTAAAAATAAATCTAATTACGAGGGGCTGGGTTACAGAATCACCTAAGTATGATTTTTCAGTTATTAAATGAGTGAGATTGGCTTGATACAACATGGACCAATAATTGCCCCAACATTTTACTTCTAAGTAAGGCACAAGGATATCTGTTTTTATACAACCCTGAAAAAATTCTTTTATTGTTATAAAATGTTAAGGGCTCTATGGTTTATATATAAGGGCTATAATCTCATCTGCTAAATATAGATAATCTTTAAGTTTGAGATTTTTTTCAAATATATATTAGTTTCAACACAAAACTTACCCTTAACTCATACACTGCATCCTTTTTAATCATAAGCTCTCAAACCATCATAAAGATCTACTACATTAAAAAAGTTACTCCTGGGGGTTGGAGAGTTGGCTCCGTGGTTTAGAGCATTGACTGATCTTCCAAAGGTCCTGAGTTAAAATCCCAGCAACCACATGGTGGCTCACAACCATCTTTAATAAGATCTGATGCTCTCTTCTGGAGTGTCTTACATATCTACAGTGTACTTACATATAATAAATAAATTAAAAAAAAAAAAAAACATGTACTCCTACCACTTGTACCTCCATGGTAAAATATTTAACTCTGGGATGATAAATTAGTTTTGATAATCCTTGTATTTATTTAAATGGGATGATATACAATGAAGTCTTTTGAGGTACATAATAAGTTTTAGATTCTGTAAGCTTTTAGTTTATGATACACAAATAGTTTAAAATATTTATTCACTACTTAAAAGCTATATAAAATGATAAGACCACAACAAACTGGCAAAAAGTTTCCTTGGAAAAATAGAAACACATATGTACAAACTAGAACAAAACTAAATATTTACCGATTCTTTTTAAAAATTTATTATTATTACCATTTTACAGTCCCTCCACAGCTTACCATCCTCCCTCTTCTCCCACTCCCCCCACCACACCAGTGCTTTGCCCACCCCATCACCTCTTACTCTGTTTCTTTCAGCTGATATCCAGCCTCCCATGGATATCAACCAAACATGGCATACATAGCAAGCTGCAGTAAGACTAAGCATCTCCATTCATATTAAGGCAGGACAAGGTCACCCAGAGTGAGGAAAGAAGTCCCAAAACCTGGTAAAAGAGTCACAGACTGCTCCTGTTCCCACTGTTACGAGTCCCACACATTTGGTAACAGTTCACTTTTGTATATTCCAAAAATGGCAAGACCCACGGCTATTCGTAAAGGTAAGCAGATGAGAATCCTTCTGTAACAAAAAACAGGCAGAATCCTGTAAAGGCCTTTGCATTCTGAATGGCCTTCTTTTGTTGTTGTTTCTTTCTGTTTTCTTTTAATTCTTCTCTCCTAGAATCATCCAGACCACAGTTTCCCCTTCCTCCACTCACCCAGTCCCCCCTGCATCTCTGCTCTCCCTCAGATCTCTGCTAATCCACTTACCCTCAGAAAAGTCCATTAGTTTTCCCATTTTGCTATGAACTTCAAGTTTTTTATGTATTGTGGATATTAGCTCTTGTCGGATAAAGGGTTTACAGAATTTTTGAGGTTGTGTGCTATCTCAGCTCTGTTAATTTTTTGTCTTTAGGTAGTTAAAGGAGAGTTCACAGTATGCTCACTACAAAGGAATGACAACCGTTTAAAATAGTGCATATAATAGTTACCTCAAATTAGTCAATACCTAAGATATAAATACATCAAAACCTCTCATTAGACCTCATAAGTATGAATACATGTTCTGTCAATTAAAATTTATCAAGCTACTTAATGTAGCTTTTGTTTGTATGTCGTCCTGAATTGGATAAAAAAGAAAATATAAAAATTCAAGGACAGACTTGGGTCTATAATTAGTTCAAAATCGTCCCCAAGTACACAGTGAGCCACTGCCTTAAAATTATATCTCACAAAAATAAAATTTTAAAAAACTAGAATGCAAAGCAATAGTGACAGTTTAATACAAAGAAGTTTAGTGTGGTTCAATTGTTAGAACATAACAACATTGATGAATCATTCAATTGCAAGTTCTTAAGTCAGAGAAGCCAGTCATCAAACACACATTTGGTAACAGTTCACTTTTGTATATTCCAAAAATGGCAAGACCAACGGCTATTCGTAAAGGTAAGCAGATGAGAATCCTTCTGGAACAAAAAACAGGCAGAATCCTGTAAAGGCCTTTGCATTCTGAATGGCTGTCTTTTGTTGTTGTTTCTTTTTGTTTTCTTGTTTAAAAAGTGGTGAAAAACTTACTGATATTGACATGGGATTCGTACAGTTATTCCTCTTCTTTCAATATTAGTGAACCCAAGGAAAAAACTGTCAAAGGCACAGATAGAAATTCAAAGGATCTCTATAGGCAACAAAGGTCAGAAATGAAAATGTAGCTATAACCCAAACAAACAAAATAAAATAAAAGGTGCGGATGTTTGGTTTGAACACTGAAAGCCTATATTTTTGATTTAAAGACCCACACAAGTATTGTTTAATTCGGTTATACAGTAAATTTCATAACTACCAGTTAGAACACAGTTTTGTTTCACAATAATTAATCATAGGATGAGAACTATCATAGTCTCTCATCCAATTTCTGAATGCCAAATAAAAAAGAGGCAAGAATACACTTCAGAAGTGAAAAAAAAATGCAAGTGTTTTGTAAAGAGTCAATTGATGGTCGCCCGACACCCGCAAGGGCCCACACAGGACACCCCACGGGATCCTAAGACCTCTGGTGAGTGGAACACAGCACCTGCCCCAATCCAATCGCGCGGAACCTGAGACTGCAGTAAATAGGGAAGCAGACTACCTGGGCCTGACCTGGGGCACAAGTCCCTTCCGCTCCACTTGAGCACCAGAGTACCTTGCAAGCTGAGTCACCTGACACCCGCAAGGGCCCACACAGGATTCCCCACGGGATCCTAAGACCTCTGGTGAGAGAAAGACAGCATCTGCCAGGAGTCCAGTTCGAACACCAGATATCTGGGTACCTTCCCTGCAAGAAGAGATCTTGCCTGCAGAGAAAACTCTGCCCACTGAAACTAAGGAGAGTGCTACCCTCCCAGGTCTGCTTATAGAGGCTAACAGAGTCACCTGAAGAACAAGCTCTTAACAGAGACAACTATAACAGCTAGTTTCAGAGATTACCAGATGGCGAAAGGCAAACGTAAGAATCCTACTAACAGAAATCAAGACCACTCACCATCATCAGAACGCAGTACTCCCACCCCACCTAGTCCTGGGCACCCCAATCTAGACCCAGATTTAAAAACATATCTCATGATGATGATAGAGGACATCAAGAAGGACTTTCATAAGTCACTTAAAGAATTACAGGAGAGCACTGCTAAAGAGTTACAGGCCCTTAAAGAAAAGCAGGAAAACACAACCAAACAGGTAGAAGTCCTTAAAGAAAAACAGGAAAACACATCCAAACAGGTGATGGAAATGAACAAAACCATACTAGAACTAAAAAGGGAGGTAGACACAATAAAGAAAACCCAAAGCGAGGCAACGCTGGAGATAGAAACCCTAGGAAAGAGATCTGGAACCATAGATGCGAGCATCAGCAACAGAATACAAGAAATGGAAGAGAGAATCTCAGGTGCAGAAGATTCCATAGAGAACATTGGCACAACAATCAAAGATAATACAAAATTCAAAAGGATCCTAACTCAAAACATCCAGGAAATCCAGGACACAATGAGAAGATCAAACCTACGGATAATAGGAATTGATGAGAATGAAGATTTTCAACTTAAAGGGCCAGCTAATATCTTCAACAAAATAAGAGAAGAAAACTTCCCAAACATAAAGAAAGAGATGCCCATGATTATACAAGAAGCCTACAGAACTCCAAATAGACTGGACCAGAAAAGAAATTCCTCCCGACACATAATAATCAGAACAACAAATGCACTAAATAAAGATAGAATATTAAAAGCAGTAAGGGAGAAAGGTCAAGTAACATATAAAGGCGGGCCTATCAGAATTGCACCAGACTTTTCAGCAGAGACTATGAAAGCCAGAAGAGCCTGGACAGATAGATGTTATACAGACACTAAGAGAACACAAATACCAGCCCAGGCTACTATACCCGGCCAAACTCTCAATTACCATAGATGGAGAAACCAAAGTATTCCACGACAAAACCAAATTCACACAATATCTTTCCACGAATCCAGCCCTTCAAAGGATAATAACAGAAAAGAAGCAATACAAGGACGGAAATCACGCCCTAGAACAAGCAAGAAAGTAATTCCTCAACAAACCAAAAAGAAGTCAGCCACAAGAACAGAATGCCAACCCTAACAACAAAAATAAAAAGAAGCATCAATTACTTTTCCTTAGTATCTCTTAATATCAATGGACTCAATTCCCCAATAAAAAGACATAGACTAACAGACTGGCTACACAAACACGACCCAACATTCTGCTGCTTACAGGAAACCCATCTCAGGGAAAAAGACAGACACTACCTCAGAGTGAAAAGCTGGAAAACAATTTTCCAAGCAAATGGTCTGAAGAAACAAGCTGGCGTAGCCATTCTAATATCGGATAAAATCAACTTCTAACCCAAAGTTATCAAAAATGCAAGGAAGGACACTTCATACTCATCAAAGGTAAAATCCTCCAAGAGGAACTCTCAATTCTGAATATCTACACTCCAAATGCAAGGGCAGCCACCTTCATTAAAGACACTTTAGTAAAGCTCCAAGCACACATTGCACCTCACACAATAATAGTGGGAGACTTCAACACACCACTTTCATCAATGGACAGATCATGGAAACAGAAACTGAACAGGGACACAGTGAAACTAACAGAAGTTGTGAAACAAATGGACCTGACAGATATCTACAGAACATTTTATCCTAAAACAAAAGGATATACCTTCTTCTCAGCACCTCACAGGACCTTCTCCAAAATTGACCATATAATTGGTCACAAAACAGGCCTCAACAGATACAAAAATATTGAAATTGTCCCATGTATCCTATCAGACCACCATGGCCTAAGACTGATCTTCAATAACAACATAAATAATGGAAAGCCAACATTCACATGGAAACTGAACAACACTCTTCTCAATGATACCTTGGTCAAGAAAGGAATAAAGAAAGAAATTAAGGACTTCTTAGAGTTCAATGAAAATGAAGCCACTTCATACCCAAACTTATGGGACACAATGAATGCATTTCTAAGCGGAAAACTCATAGCTCTGAGTGCCTCCAAAAAGAAACTAGAGAGAGCATACATTAGCAGTTTGACAACACACCTAAAAGCTCTAGAACAAAAGGAAGCAAATTCACCCAAAAGGAGTAGACAGCAGGAAATATTCTAACTCAGGGGTGAAATCAACCAAGTGGAAACAAGAAGAACTATTCAGAGAATCAACCAAAGGAGGAGCTGATTCTTTGAGAAAATCAACAATATAGGCAAACCCTTAGCCAGACTCACTAAAGAGCACAGGGACAAAATCCTAATTAACAAATTCAGAAATGAATAGGGAGACATAACAACAGATCCTGAAGAAATCCAAAACACCATCAGATCCTTCTACAAAAGGCTATACTCAACAAACTGGAAAACCTGGACGAAACGGACAAATTTCTGGACAGATATCAGGTAACAAAGTTGAATCAGGATCAAGTTGACCATCTAAACAGTCCCATATCCCCTAAAGAAATAGAAGCAGTTATTAATAGTCTCCCAGGCAAAAAAAGCCCAGGACCAGACGGGTTTATTGCAGAGTTCTATCAGACCTTCAAAGAAGATCTAATTCCAGTTCTGCACAAACTATTTCACAAAATAGAAGTAGAAGGTACTCTACCCAACTCATTTTATGAAGCCACTATTACTCTGATACCTAAACCACAGAAAGATCCAACAAAGATAGAGAACTTCAGACCAATTTCTCTTATGAATTTCGATGCAAAAATCCTCAATAAAATTCTCGCTAACCGAATCCAAGAACACATTAAAGCAATCATCCATCCTGACCAAGTAGGTTTTATTCCAGGGATGCAGGGATGATTTAATATACGAAAATCCATCAATGTAATACATTATATAAACAAACTCAAAGACAAAAACCACATGATCATCTCGTTAGATGCAGAAAAAGCATTTGACAAGATCCAACACCCATTCATGATAAAAGTTTTGGAAAGATCAGGAATTCAAGGCCCATACCTAAACATGATAAAAGCAATCTACAGCAAACCAGTAGCCAACATCAAAGTAAATGTAGAGAAGCTGGAAGCAATCCCACTAAAATCAGGGATGGACAAGGCTGCCTACTTTCTCCCTACCTTTTCAACATAGTACTTGAAGTATTAGCCAGAGCAATTCGACAACAAAAGGAGATCAAGGGGATACAAATTGGAAAAGAGGAAGTCAAAATATCACTTTTTGCAGATGATATGATAGTATATATCAGTGACCCTAAAAATTCCACCAGAGAACTCCTAAACCTGATAAACAGCTTCGGTGAAGTAGCTGGATATAAAATAAACTCAAACAAGTCAATGGCCTTTCTCTATACAAAGAATAAACAGGCTGAGAAAGAAATTAGGGAAACAACACCATTCTCAATAGTCACAAATAATATAAAATATCTTGGCGTGACTCTAACTAAGGAAGTGAATGATCTGTATGATAAAAACTTCAAGTCCCTGAAGAAAGAAATTAAGAAGATCTCAGAAGATGGAAAGATCTCCCATGCTCATGGATTGGCAGGATCAAAATTGTAAAAGTGGCTATATTGCCAAAAGCAATCTACAGATTCAATGCAATCCCCATCAAAATTCCAACTCAATTCTTCATTGAATTAGAAGGAGCAAATTGCAAATTCATCTGGAATAACAAAAAACCTAGGATAGCAAAAACTCTTCTCAAGGATAAAAGAACCTGTGGTGGAATCACCATGCCTGACCTAAAGCTTTACTACAGAGCAATTGTGATAAAAACTGTGTGGTACTGGTATAGAGACAGACAAGTAGACCAATGGAATAGAATTGAAGACCCAGAAATGAACCCACATATCTATGGCTACTTGATCTTTGACAAGGGAGCTAAAACCATCCAGTGGAAGAAAGACAGCATTTTCAACAATTGGTGCTGTCACAACTGGTTGTTATCATGTAGAAGCATGTGAATCAATCCATACTTATCTCCTTGTACTAAGGTCAAATCTAATTGGATCAAGGTACTTCACATAAAACCAGAGACACTGAAACTTATAGAGGAGAAAGTGGGGAAAAGCCTTGAAGATATGGGCACAGGGAAAAATTCCTGAACAGAACAACAACGGCTTGTGCTTTAAGATCGAGAATTGACAAATGGGACCTAATGAAACTCCCAAGTTTCTGCAAGGCAAAAGACACCGTCAATAAGACAAAAAGACCACCAACAGATTGGGAAAGGATCTTTACCTATCCTAAATCAGATAGGGGACTAATATCCAACATATATAAAGAACTCAAGAAGGTGGACTTCAGAAAATCAAATAACCCCATTAAAAAATGGGGCACAGAACTGAACAAAGAATTCTCACCTGAGGAATACCGAATGGCAGAGAAGCACCTGAAAAAATGTTCAACATCCTTAATCATTAGGGAAATGCAAATCAAAACAACCCTGAGATTCCACCTCACACCAGTCAGAATGGCTAAGATCAAAAATTCAGGTGACAGCAGATGCTGGCGTGGATATGGAGAGAGAGGAACACTCCTCCATTGTTGGTGGGATTGCAGGCTTGTACAACCACTCTGGAAATCAGTCTGGCGGTTCCTCAGAAAATTGGACATAGTACTACCGGAGGATCCAGCAATACCTCTCCTGGGCATATATCCAGAAGATGCCCCAACGGGTAAGAAGGACACATGCTCCACTATGTTCATAGCAGCCTTATTTATAATAGCCAGAAGCTGGAAAGAACCCAGATGCCCCTCAACAGAGGAATGGATACAGAAAATGTGGTACATCTACACAATGGAGTACTACTCAGCTATTAAAAAGAATGAATTTATGAAATTCCTAGCCAAATGGATGGACCTGGAAGGCATCATCCTGAGTGAGGTAACACATTCACAAAGGAACTCACAGAATATGTACTCACTGATAAGTGGATATTAGTCCAAAACCTAGGATACCCAAGATATAAGATACAATTTCCTAAACACATGAAACTCAAGAAAAATGAAGACTGAATTGTGGACAGTATGCCCCTCCTTAGAAGTGGGAACAAAACACCCATGGAAGGTGTTACAGAGACAAAGTTTGGAGCTGAGATGAAAGGATGGACCATGTAGAGACTGCCATATCCAGGGATCCACCCCATAATCAGCATCCAAACGCTGACACCATTGCATACACTAGCAAGATTTTATCGAAAGGACCCAGATGTAGCTGTCTCTTGTGAGACTATGCTGGGGCCTAGCAAACACAGAAGTGGATACTCACAGTCAGCTAATGGATGGATCACGGGGCTCCCAATGGAGGAGCTAGAGAAAGTACCCAAGGAGCTATAGGGATCTGCAACCCTATAAGTGGAACAACATTATGAACTAACCAGTACCCTGGAGCTCTTGACTCTAGCTGCATATGTATCAAAAGATGGCCTAGTCGGCCATCACTGGAAAGAGAGGCCCATTGGACTTGCAAACTTTATATGCCCCAGTACAGGGGAACGCCAGGGCCAAAATTGGGGAGTGGGTGGGTAGGTGAGTGGGGGTGGGTGGGTATGGGGGACTTTTGGTATAGCATTGGAAATGTAAATGAGCTAAATACCTAGTAAAAAATGGAAAAAAATTAGAAAGAACAAAAAAAAAAAATGAAACTAGATTCCTACCTCTTACCCTGTGCAAAACAGCTCAGAATAGATCACAATTTTTATGAATAAATATATTTTATTTACAGCACAAAAAAAAGTGTCAATTGATAATGGTTCCTGTATTAGTAGCAAGTGAGCTGCTGTAAAGTCTACTTCCCAGTGATGTAAGAGTGACATTGTCTGATAAATTACATTGTTATTCGTTATTCTCACAGATAAGAGATCAATGTTCAATGATTTCAGACACTCCAGATGTGATCTTTACTTCAACTATAAACTCAGAGAATACTTGCAATGTCACTCTGTTTGTACATATTTAAAAAAAAAATCTTGCTTCTTCCATGATTTCACTCGAGTGAATGCCAGTTCAATTTCATTTCATCTAAGCCAATGTTCAACTTGTTCTCATTCACCCATACTGGAATGTAGCTTTTGGAATCATGTTCCCCTTTTCATATTCTTCAATGATTCCACCTACATAAGGTTCTCTCTGAGATTCAAGCTGTTTTTCTTACTGCACTGAAGTGGTATGAATTCTCCTAACACACCACACCACACCACACACACACACACACACACACACACACACACACACACACACACACACACATACACACACACAAAACTAGATCAGTATATCTTTAAAGACAAGGGTGTAATTTTTAACAACAGTGAAATTTCAGAAAATATTAAATTGAATGATATGAAGCAGGTACAGAAAGACAAAAAAAAAAATCCATGTGATTTCACTAATAACAGAAACTTAAATCATGCTCATAGGAACACAAGGTAGAAGCGTACTTGTCAATGGCTGGGTATGGGGCAGTGAGGAGATACTATTCAACAGTGAAGTGTAGAGATGAGATTACCCAATTGTGAGTATCAGTCATAGGAATGGAATCAATAATTGCTATTTTGATCTTAATTTTTCTTTACACACATACACATACACACACATACATGCACACACACAGTGAGAATGAAGAAAGCAGGAGGTGCTAGCGTGGTAAAAACTTACATATTGATCACATCATGATGCACATGAATAACATCAAGCTATGCACTTCAATCAACATTTTATTCAATTACAACAGTTTAACTGTTAAAGAAGCCAAATGTCTAAGACCATTTTTAAAAAAACTAAGCAGAAAAAAAAATCATCTCTTGAATATAAGAGAAAGAGAACCTTTTTGCTGCATAATCTGGGAGATTTTAGTATTTGAACACGAACAGATTTTCATGAATTGTGAGATTAGAACTGAAGACTCTTTCCTCCTTTTGGTATTAGCAGGAATAATGTCTCAGATTGAGAAAACACTTCTCCTTTCACTATGTTGAGAAATGGAATAAGCACTACAACTCTTTGAACATTTATCTCAATGTGCTTTTTGTGTCATGTTTATATATGCAATAAAAATAGTTTCATAAAAAAACAGTGAAAAAACACACAGCATTTTTTTTCAGCCAAGCTCTTGTTCATTTTGTGAAAACCTATCAAACTATTACTATCACTGACATTCCACTATTTCTAATAGTTGTCAATAACTGATAATGTTAATACTGTAGCTTATCCTGTAGTTTACATTGTATCAACTCTTGTAAGTGGCCATCCTACTGACTTAGCCACAACTTTCATTCTCTTATTTATTCTGACTTTCATTTGTTTAATTTCTGGTCTGTGGCCATCAGATATTTATTCTAAAGTAATCTAGGATTATTTGTCATAAGATTTAGGACATTAGTTAATAACAAATGGATAGATTGTGACATGTTGTTATAATTGAAATCTCCAATAGGAGATACCAGACTATATTCGGACAACAAAGGTAAGCCAGTTCAATTAGGAAGTGTGAGAAAACATTATGTGTTGACATAAAATTTTCTTCTAAGTGTTTCTTTGTGGCTTGCAATATCATTTTTTCATAAATGTATTTATTTATTCACTTTACATCCTGATCACAGGCCCCCTCTCTCCCTGGTCGCCCCTTAAATAGCCCCTTCCCCATACCCTCTCCCTTTCTCCTCTGAGTAGGTGTAGCCCCACCCCAGGTATGAACCCTCCCTGACATATCAGATGTGGGTTAAGTCAAAGAGATGTTAATTAGCCTTCACTATAAATGTGAATAAAGCAAGAACAAAGCAGGATAGATTTAAAGGATTTATCAGGAGCAATATTAGAAACACCAAATATTAATGAACAGAAAATTCAATAAGAATGCAAGGAGCAAAACTGAGAGTAACAGAATAAATAAGAGATTAATAATAATATTGTATGAACTCAGAGAAATGTGTATCATGGCACCATCAGTAGCAACAATACAGACAAGAAGAAAGGCACCTAGAGTGCTGGACACTTTGGAACTTAAATAGCAATTATGGGCAAGATTTAAGTTAATAGGAAGAACCAGAGAAGAGGTCAGAACTGAGGGAAGTTGTTAGCATATAAAGGGCACAGGCATTGTCAGTTCTTTGTTAAGACCAGAAACAATCCGGAAGGCACACTTTCTACTTCTCACATGTGGGACAGAGTTCATTGATAAAATAGCTGATGTCATATATCAACATTCAGTGGGTGAAATACACAGTAGTGACCACCATCCAGGCTATAAAGTAGCGTGACACCAACCAAAGCTCATGACAATGCTAGATGTATGCCAATTATATCAGATGTTGAAAACATTCTTTTTGGCCCAGTGAAATGAAAACATGGTAGAACAACCCCCTCCCCCCAAAATGCTTTTAGCAACAGTATAGTTTGTGATTTATACAATAGCTAGGTTCAAGGGCTTTTGTTCCAGGTATGTGCATTCCGTCACCAGGGAAAACACAAGGATGAATTTTAAGGCAGTATTTATCCACATATTCCAAATGGCATAATTACTGTTTTTCTAGAAATAACTTGGTAACAAGACCAACCTTAAACCTTTCCACCTCGGCAGCAAATTGTCTCATAGTATCTACAGAGCTTGATGGGAATAGATTCGCAGATCTTGTGAGCACTTAGGACCACACTTTCTCATGACATCACTTTATGTATTACTTGTAATTAATGAAAATTCCAGCTAATTAAAATGCTACCTTCATGTGATTATTGTGAATGTTGGAGAGAAGCTAGTATATTAAAACTCTGTTGGTTATTATGATTTCATTCTATAAGAAGTTTCTACTGTTACTGTTTTACCTTATTAAAATTATCAATTATTTTATTAATAAAAATGTACAATACAAAATCGTTCAAAGAACTATGAACTTTATACTTAAATGTTTCAGTATATCAATTAATAAACACTAATTTGACCTTTATTTTGATGATTTACTTTATTTTAATGATAATTATCTTAGTAGTCCAACTGTTATACTGCTGGTAAATGAAATAGAATGTTTGGCTAATAAGTTTTAATAACAATTAAATAGTTGTCGAGCATGATGAGTGAATTGGTAAACGAAGAGTATAGATTTATAAGTGTCCTGATCTCCGGCATTTGAAACAGCTTATATCACAAGCACCCAGCCCTCTCCAGGGAGTTAACTTGCAAATACTAATAGTTGGCAGAGTTTCACTATTTCAATGGCTCTCAGAAGAATTTAAATTACTGCTTTAAATCAGATCCCAAACATTCATTTCATTGTCCTACTTGAGAAATACATTTCCTTTCAGCAAGTAGTTCTATAAGTTTTTTTTTTTTTGAAATGTTTCACAACTATGGAAATACTGCACTATAACAGAATAAAAAGAGTCAATATATTTAAAATACTGATATCCTCAATGCTTGTAAATGCTGTAAAACTACTCAAAATAAAATCAGTATCTGTGGGATTCATGTTTCTGTTACAATGACTGAGTGGTTCTTCAAAAGAGGCAGATCTCAGATATCCAATCTCTTATATAAGCATTTTAAATGTAATTTTCATTAATGGTCAAAAAAAATCATAGCTAAACATAAAGGACAATTAGCTTACAGCTAAGGACTTTCCATTAGATTAAAAACAAGTCTAATTTTTATCATGATTTGGAAGAATGTACAGTAGATAGAGAGGTCTGCTCTGTAATCAGCTTAACTAACATCTCTAAAGTCAAAGTGTAAGATGACACAATAAGTTCAAAGGAGCTCTGGGGGTACTGGTTAGTTCATATTGATGTTCCTCCTATGGGGCTTCAAACCCCTTCAACTCTTTGGGTACTTTCTCTAGCTCCTTCATTAGGAACCTGTGCTCCGTCTAATGGATGATTGTGAACATCCACTTCTGTATTTGCCAGGCACTGGCAGAGCCTCTCAGGAGACTGCTATAACAGGCTCCTGTCAGCAAGCTCTTGTTGGCATCTGCCATGAAGGTTCTATGCCCCTTCAGTATAGGGGAATGTCAGGACTAGGAATGGGAGTGGGTGGGTTGGGGAGCAAGGGGAGGTGGGAGGGGATAGGGGATTTTCAGAAGGGAAACTAGGAAAGAGAATAACATTTGAAATGTAAATAAAGAAATTTCTAATAAAAATTTTAGAAAAAGATGACACAATTAAAAGTTATATGAGGTGTACATAAAGCATAAACTAGAAATGTGTCACTGTGACTATTAATGCTAGGGACATGACAAGTTACTTGTGATGCAATTACTCAGCTGTACTTGGAACAGGATAGAGTTCATGAGGAGCCATAGAGAGATTGTAATGCAACTTTGTCATTCTCGGATAAGTTTATCCCTTTCATGTAGAAAGTGTGCACACCTTGCACACAGACTGAAGAACAACAGTAAAGCAATAGAATAGAGTACAGCATAGAGGTGGCCAGCTCACTATTTGGGATTCAGGAGAACTAACCACAGACCAGATATCCAGATTACATCCTGATGTGCAAGTACAGCATCCCAATTCAGTAGGTGCTCACAATATATTTAGAGCTTATAGAGGAGTAGACATTATTAAAATACAGAATAACAAATCAAGATGGGTCTTAAACCATGAAAGTTTTTTGATAATCAGTCATTACGATTTCAGAGTACCTACTATCACATAAACAATATAGATTCATGATCCTAGATTCAAGATGATAATTTTCTTTGTCCTGCATATAATCAAAGGTTTTAAATTATTAGATAAGTATGTCATAGGTAAATTGATATTAGAACTTTGGGTATAAAAAAACCCTAAAATTATCTTATCAATAGTTTAATTGTATTCCACCATCATAGATTTTGTTTCCAATGAAGACTTCACAATCAAGACTACTAAACTACTGAATGGTATTCTAATTACCATAAAGAATTATAGTTTAATTTTCATTTTTTAATTAAAAAGTAGATTTTTCTCACATAATTTATCCTGAAAACATTTTTCACTCACTCTAATGCTACCAGTTCTTTACCATCTGACCTCCTATCCAGTTCCACCCACTTTTGGTCTTTCATTAGAAAATGTACTAAATGATTCTAATGTATAAAAGTAATATAAAATAAATTATGATATAACAAAAACAAATGCACCAAAAAAGTCAGAAGTAAATGAGACTAAGAAAAGGCAAGAGAAAAACTATAAGAAACCCACTCATGTTTACACTCAGGAATTCCATAAAAATACTGAAAAAGGAAGGTGTAAACTGTGTATACAAAGGACCTGTAGGGTAAAAAGATAGAAGAATATATGAATTTATGCACAACATAAAATTGAGTAAAATAAGTAATAATAATAATAATAATTGTAAATGAATGTTAGGCATGTTTTGTCAGTTTTTCAGAAAGGTGGACACTATGCTTTTGAAAACATTCCGGCAGTCTGTATCATTTTACTGGAGAAATGAGGCCACAGATTTTAAGAGATATCAATGAATTTTTTTTATTATTGTTATGGTCATGGTAGTAGTCCCTGTGTGTGTGTGTGTGTGTGTGTGTGTGTGTGTGTGTGTGTGTGTGTCTGTGTTCTCTTTTATTTTGATGGTCGGGGATTATTTATTCCTTGTGTTTTCATGGGTGTGGTTAAACATTTTGGTTGGAGCTTGTAACCTCAGGAGGTAGGAGGTTGGAGACCCTCCAGAATGTACCAGAAACCTGGAAGGTGAGAGACTCTCAGGACTCAAAGGGGGGATCTTAGATGAAATGCCCTATAGTGGGCAGAGGGAACTTGTAAAGCCCACATTTAGCCGAAAGACAGGGCATCAAGTGAAGGATGAGGTTGCCATCCCATAGTAAAAACCCTGATCCATAATTGTTTCTGTCTGAAAGAACTACAGGGATTGAAATGGAGAGGAGCCTGAGAAAAAGAAGGTTCAGCAACAAAGTGGGACGCAGCTCGATGGGAGGCCCCAAGACTGACCCTATTACTGAGGCTATGGAGTGCTCACAAAAAGGAACCTATCATGACTGCCCTTTGAAAGACCCAACAAGCAGCTGAAAGAGTCAAAGACAGATATTTGCACCCAACCAATGAACAGAAGCAGCTGACCCCTGTGGTTGAATTAGGAAAAGGCTGAAAGAAGCCGAGGAGAAGGGTAACCCTGTAATAGGACCAGCAGTCTCAATTAACCTGGACCCCCGAGATTTCTCAGACACTGGACCACCAACCAGGCAGCATACACAATCTGATATGAAGCTCCCAATACTTATATAAGCTGAGGACTGCCTTGTCTGGGTTTAGTCACAGAAAATGCACCTAACCCTCAAGAGACTGGAGGCACCAGGGAGTTGAGAGGTCTGGTGGGGCATGCGATATGGAGTGGGGACATCCTCGTGAATACAGGGGGTTGGGGAGGAGGTATGCGATGTGGAGCAGTTGGAGGGTGGACCAGGAGGGAAATAAAATCTGGAGTTTAAAATAAATAAATGAATAAATAATAAAAAATTACAAATATTTATCTGTTTTATTCATTTTTTCCACTGAGTGTTTACGTATGTGGGGAGTTGGAGGCAGGGAGCTGTGTTTAAAACAAATCTTTATTACTGATCTTCAGCATTTACCAAATATAGACCCTTTCTTTCTAAATCTGACATCACTTAGAATGTCATTTCACAAAACTCATGAGGATTTACTAAATTTACATGATTTTGTGGATATTCAATTTTAGAAGGGACAAAGTTGTATGCTAGATTCATAACATGTTTTTAGCATTCTATGTAGATAGCTGGTAGGTAGCAAGTGGAAAGTGATAAACTCATATAACATATTTCAGATACATTTTATGAGTATAATTTCTATGTCATTTCTCAGAAGGCATCAAGGAAGTGTGTATAGCAGATGGCCCTTTAAGATCACAGAACATAGCATGTGCCTACATTTGAGGCTTGAAAAATAATAGCTGAGGCATATTGTCCTTCAGGACAGAGATGATTAATGACACCAGAAACAATAAGACAGTTATCTAAAATAAGATCTTTCAGTCTACCAAAGAGAGAAAAGTGTTACAGAAAACTCTTATAGCCTTCACAAAACTATATACTCAATGGCTACTTGGCCAGAGAAGAAATAAATTAGGAAATTAAAGACTTTCTAGAATTCAATGAAGATGAAGGCATAATATATTCAAACTTACAGGATACAAAGAAAGCAGCTGTAAGAAGAAAGTTCACAGTACAAAGTGCCTTCATAAAGAAATCGGAGAGATCTAACACTAGCAATTTAAAAGCATTTTAAAAAAGCTCTATAACATTAAAATACTCACCAACAAAGTACAAGAACTCATTAAAAACACCTACCACAATCAAATAGGTGTCATCCCAGGGATTCAGGGGTCGTTCAATATATTAAAATTAATCAATATATCTCCCCATAAACAAACTGAAGAAAAAAATCACATAATCATTTCATTAGATGCTGAAAATCCTTTGACAAAATCCAATAACTCTTTATGTTGGAGAGATCAGGAATACTAGGTGCATAAATAACATAAAAAAGGCAATATACAACAAGCCAACACCAAATTAAATGATGAGAAACTTAAAGCAATTCCACTAAAGTTAGGAACAAGGCAAGCCCCACCTCCCCATCATAGTACTTGAAGAGATCAAGGGGTTACAAATTGGAAAAGAAAAAGTGAAATTATTACTATTTGCAGATCACATGATAATGTACATAAACGACCTCAAAAATTCTATCAGAGAACTCCTACAGCTGATAAACAACTTCAGCAAAGTGGCTGGATATAAAAATAACTCAAACAAATCAGTAGCCCTCTTTTATACAAATTATAATTGTCTGAGAAATAAATTAGTAAAACAACACTCTTCACAGTAGCCACAAGTAATATAAAATATCTTGGTGTAACTCTAAACAAGCAAGTGGAAGATCTATATGACAAGAATTTCAAGTCTCTGAAGAATGAAATTGAGAAAGATAACAGAGGATGGAAAGATCTCCCATGTTCATGTATCAGTAGTATTCACATAATAAAAACAGTCATATTACTAAAAGCAATTTACAGGCTCAATACAATTACAATCAAATTTTCAACACAATTCTTTACAGACCGTAAAAGAACAATTTCAACTTCATATGGAAAAACAAAAAGCTCAGGACATCTAAAACAATCCTGTGCAATAAACACTTATGGAGGTATCACCATTCCAGATTTCAAATTATACAACAGAGCAATAGTAATAAAATCCACATGGTATTGATATAGATAATCAGTGGAATCAATTGAAGACACAGAAATACACTCACACACTTTCAGACACTTGATATTTGACAAAGAGTCAAAACCATACAATGGAAAAAAGAAAGCATCCCTAAGAAATTGTATTGGTCTTGAACTCATTGACAAAGGAGACAAATTCTAAAGGACCCTAATAGCTCAGGCATAAAAATCAACCATTAATAAATAGGACTTCATGAAACTGAAAAGCTTTTGCCAGGCTAAGAACAACATTCATAGCACATAATGAGAAAGGATTTTTTACCCACTCTGCATGTAACATAGGACTAGTATCACAATACTAGTGAAGAACTCTAGAAAAACTCAATAAATTAGACACCAAGAAACCAAGTAACACAATTAAAAATATGGTATAGAGCTAAACAGAATTCTCAACAGCGGAATCTCTTAAAGAAATGTTTAACATCCTTAGTCGGCAGGGAAATTAAAATCAAAATAATTCTGAGGTTCCACCTTATGCCATCAGAATGGCTAAGATCAAAACTCAAGTGCCAGCATGTGCTGGAGAGGATGTGGAGCAAGCAGAACACTCCTCCATATCTGGTGGGAGTGAAAAATTCTACAACCACTTTGACAATCAATTTGCCAGTTTCTCAGAAAATTGGTAATAGTTCTATCCCATACCACAAAACTGAGTTATACCACTCCTGGGCATATGTCCTAAAGATACCCCACTGTCACACAAGAGAACTTGGTCAACTATATTCATAGATGCTTTATTCGTAATAACTGGAAATTGGCAACAACCTACATGTCCCTCAATTGAAGAATGGACAAAGAACATGTGGTGCATCTATGCAATGGAATACCACTCAGTTATTAAAAACAAATACAACAGGAACTGTGCAGGCAAATGAATGAAACTAAAAAATATCATCCCGAGGGAGGTAACCCAAACTCAGAAAGATACACATGGTATGTACTCACTCAGAAGAGGAAACGAAATAGTCATGGGAGGTAGATGGAGGGATGGAACTACATGGAAGAGGGGGTGAGGGGGGCAATAAGGATGGAGATCAGGTGTGGGGAGAAGGCTAAGAGTGACAACACCAGTCAATCGGGGAACAGAGCACCTTTGGGTATATCTGGACACCTGGAAATGGTTATGTCTATTGCACTGACTCCTAGCAGTAGGAGATATGGAGACTGAAGTGGCCATCTCCTGTAGCCAGGTGAGACTTCCAATGGAGGTAGGGGGACATCAACCTACCCACAAAACCTTCATCCCAAAATTTTTCCTGCCTACAAAAAGGGCAGAGACAAAGAGGAAGCAAGATTGAGAGATGAGCCAATCAATGACTGACCCAAATTGAAACACATTCCAAGTATGATAGCTCATCCCTGACACTGTTAATGATACTCTGCTATCCTTGCAGACAGTAGCCTAGCATAATTGTCTACAGAGAGGTTTCATCCAGCAGCTGATGGAGACAGATGCAGATACCCATAGCCAAACATCAGGCAGTGCTCAGGGAGTCTTGTGGAACAGTGAGGGTTAGAATTGAGTGAGGTGGAGGGGTCAAGAAGACTACTCAAAGACATACTGAGTCTACTATCCTAGGCCCCTGGTGGCAGCCTGCAACTCAATCATCAACCAAAGAGCATGCAGGTTCTAAATCTATGCCACTGACACATTTGTAGCAGATGTGCAGCCTGATCTTCATGTGAACTTCTAACAGTTGAAGCTGAGGCTGTCTCTGATTTGACTGCCTGCCATTGGATCTCCTTCCTGGACTACCTAGTTGGGCCTCAGTGAGAGAGGATACTTTTAGGCCTACTGCAACTGTATGTTCCAGGGAGAGGTGGTACAGAAGGAGGACAGCCCTTTCTCTGAGAAAAGGAAGGGTTAATGTGGGGAAGGATTTGTAAGGGTGGGACTAGTTGGTGAGGAAGACCTGGGTGGGGGAAGGAAGGTAGTATCAGGATACAAAGTTGTAGGGAATTGCAGGCTGGTCTCCTGTCAAGCTGAGGTCTGAACCCCGATGTTCATAATTCAGCTACATGACATGGTAGGCGTTCCCTCATGCTCCTGGAACTCCGGCCCCTGCCTAAGGTACCACCTCCCACAGCCCCCACAAGAGAAGCATGGTCAGTAGTCACTTAAGCAATGGCCCTAGTTTCTGACCTTTAGGCTAAACTCCTCCCCAGTTACCTAGCAACAGTGAAGACCATAAAAAGGGCTGCTCAGCCTGCACCTATCTCACTTCTCTCTCTCTCTCTCTCTCTCTCTCTCTCTCTCTCTCTCTCTCTCTCTCTCTCTCTCTCTCTCTCTCTCTCTCCCTCTCTCTCTCTCCCTCTCTCTCTCTCTCTCTCTCTCTCTCTCTTTCTCTCTCCATCCTTTCTACCTTCTCTCTTTCCCCTGCGTTTCTATAATAAAGCTCTAAAACCATAGTCTCTGCTCTGTTCCTTCAAGTTCCGCTGTGCACTCTGGTAAGTGTTGGGAACTTCTTCCCTCTTCCCTCTCTCTCACAACCCTGGTGGCTTTAGCAAAGTAGCTCCGGGGGAGGGGGGGGTCCCCAGGCAGGGCTGCCCCTTGACCACCCCCTGAAGAGTGGGATAAAGGAATGCCCACCCAGGGATGAGTGGATAGGGTAGATAGCAGCCCTCCCATGCCTGACTGACCAGAGAATAGGGAAACTCTGGTGGGGTGTGGGCATATTTTTCCTTCAGTTCTTCCCCAGGGCCCCTCAGACCCCCTTTTTTTTTTTATTTTGTTCACAGCATAAAGTGAAAAAAAAAGTTTTCTGAAAAGGAAAGATGTCCTGAACCACAAGTAAGTAAACTTGGTTAATGTGTGATTGCTGCCAAGTGATCTCTGCCAGACTGCCTCAGATTCTGGGATAGGATGGAGAGGGATAATCATTGAGAACTATATTTGGCAGACCCAAGTCTTTAGTGGACCCAGACCACAAAGCTCTTGTAAGCAGTGCCTAGAGATCCTGAACTGCCATAATGAGAAGAGGTCTGCTATGTTCTTTACCTACTAGCCTCTCCAATCATTGACAAAAACATCTCTTCAGGCGCCTTAAAGAATAAAAAGTATGGGATTTGTTTTTAAGTTTCACTTTCCATGACTGTAGCAGTGCTTTCCTTTGCATGTTCTCCCTGTATCTAGGGTATAATTTTTCAGCACATAAAATTGAATTCTCTGCATTAAATTTAATTGACTTAATTTCACAGATACTAAATTCCTTTAGTAATTGCAAAGTGCTTCAGTCCCATTCTGAATTTCTGAGCTCTCCTCCATTTGTTCTCTGGGGTTCAGCAATAAAATGGACTGCTAAGTGGTTTTCACAGAATCTACCTAAACAGGAGATTTTGAAAATTCATGTGCCTCAAAGTGCAGTTGGTGTTCCACTTGTAGAACTCTGAATCATGATTAAAGCCACCATCTGATTGATATCATTAATGTCCTGTTGATTAGGGGATTTGACAATTTAAAGGATATTTGGCCTATGTGATGGCAGTAAGCTGAAATGTTTCACTAACTTAATTCCTATAAAATTGGTCTACTTTTTCTAAACACCATTAACAATGTAAGTTTAGCTGGAATAGTACATATTTCAAGTCCTGAATATGTTCAACTATGAAAAATGTAATATAACCTACATTTTTTTGAAGAAAAGCTGCTAAAATATATCATATGTGTTTGGTATGTGTGAGTGTGTGTCTGTGTCTGTGTGTGTCTGTGTCTCTCTGTGTATCTGTATGTCCGTGTGTGTGTGTGTGTCTGTGTGTTTGCAGTGTGTAATGTGTATAACTGTGCATGTATATGAGTATATACACACATGTCAAGACATATGTATGAAGGTCAAAGGAAAACTTATGACATCATTCTTGATCTTACAGCTTAACTAAGAAAAGATCTTTTTGTTTTTGCTTGTATTCTGTGATGATCTCCCTCCAGGCTAACTTAACCTTGGATGTAAGGAAATTCTCCTGTTTCTGTCTCCTATTTCCTTGTAAGAGTATAAGTATTATATATCTGTACTACGATTCAAGGTTTTATTTGGGTTCTGAGCATCTGAAGTCAGGTCCCAGTGGTTGCACGTCAAATGTTTTAACTTCTGAAACATTTCTTCATTCCTTACTTAGTCTTATGTAATTCCATCACATTTGCTTTAATTCTAGATAGGCAACTTAATATTTCTAAAGCTGGCAATGCTTTAGAATATATCAAGATTAATTTATGAGTATTCTTATTCCTGTTAATTAATTAATACATGTCACAAGAGTCTGTTCTATATTTATTTAAAAAATCATTACTTAAAAAATGAAAAATTTATTAGTAATCATGAATATGTGAATATAACTTCAAAACTCTAGGAAAACTAATATCAAAATAACATTGGCTAGTCTTATATCAACTTGACATAAACTAGAGTCATTTAAGAAAAGAAACACTTAATTGAGAAAAATACCTCTACCAGATTGGCCTTGAATTGAGTGTGTATGATTCACAAAATTATGATCAATGATTGATATAAAAAAAACCCTGCCCAGTGGTGGTATTGTCACACTGGGCCAGGTAGTCCTAAGTTGTATAAAAAAGTAGGCTGATGGAGTAATGGGAATAAGCCAGTAAGCAAAATTCTTCTCTAGTCTCTGCTTACATTTATGCCTCTTAGTTCATGTCCTGAGTTCTTCCCCTGACTTGACTCGGTTTTTGAGAGTAATCTGAGAGTTGAAAGTGAAAGACCCACAACGTGAGGACTTCCCCACGTTCTGACTCAGGAGAGGTGACACCCCAAATCACTCATGAGAAATGGTTTTGATGCAAACTGCAAGAGAACTTTTATTCCAAGAGCTCTCTAGGACTCACAGTCGTACACCACTCAGGGTAGAGGACCCTGTAGCTGGGACAGGGGGTATTTAAAGGAACAAACCGCACAACTCAAGGGGGTGGGGAGAGCGTTGTTAGTAAATACCAAAAATACCAGTTAAGAGTCTCAAGGGATTGGGAGTCAAGACAGTTTCTATGAGTCTCTAACAATAGCACATTTGCATAGCGGGTTCCAGGAGCAGTCAGGGTGCATCAGGGTGACTTTCTTTGAATGAACACTACCTGAACCCAGGAAGCAGGTGGGTGGAGGAATGTTACTATCTGTTTTATGATTAGCATGCCTTGGAGCATTGAGTCACAAAGGTCACTTTCTCAGGCCTGGGCCTATAGGCCTAGAATTTTTAGTTTTTTATGTTTCACTTTTTCAAAAGGAGAAATGAAGCATTTCCTCCTCAAATAGAATTTTATTACAGTAGTATAAGCCATGAGACAATAATCTCATTAAAGAATATATTTTAATATTATAAAAGTATACACAATAAAGAAAATTCTAAATATATGAACAGCAGGGCTCCATGAGAAGACAAGCTGTACTTTCCCACTGTTGCATAGATGTTATATATTAATACAATAATTGAAATATTGACAAGAATTACACCTATATAAACATAGTCATCAGCTCTGGAATTGGTATGCTCTTGGGTTTATTTACCTAAACTTTAGTTTAGATAGAGAGACAAGCATGGAGAAAGAGACTGGGGGACAGTGAAAAGGAAAATAAGAATGATAAAGGAACAAGAGAAGAAGACAGAAACACAGTGTGTGTGACTGACTATAATGTTCCAGAAGACAAAAACACATAACATGTAAATGACACATTTAATAGAAATCAGAAATAAGAATAGTTCACATTAAATATCCATAAATACCGATACAATCATGCTTTAGAAATTATAGCTTGTGTTATGAATTGAAGGTTTTAAGATTTGAAACATTGTTAAAATATAGTAATAATACATAACATAATTTAAAAACTACCAAGGTAAATACATATTAGAGATTTGCTTGTCATTTTTTTTTTTTTTTTGCAAAGATGAATCCAGAGTGTGAGATCATCAATACACAGTAAATTCTGCAACTGTGGTGCTAGACACCAATAAAATCCATTAAGGAACAACTCTTTCTGGTCAAGAGAAGAGAACTCAGTCCAGATTGAAGATCTAATGTTTGGTTTATGTAGATCAATAATCTTACCAGTAGATTGCCTGTTAGGAAGGTCAAACTATCTCTAGGAAGATCCTTGTACCTTAAGCTATCTAAAGCAATAAGTATAACAATTATCCCTTTAATCTGATACTGTATTTTTTTTTCTTGTACCTCTAGTGTGCCCTTCCCCTGGCCCAGAGCAGTCTAATCAGACCTTAATTGTTTGCTACAGTCAGTCTTCTGCCTGTCCTGGGTAGAGTCTTCCTGCCTTGTCCACCCGCTGAGCTGCTTGGCTAGTTTTGCAACAGAATCCAGCTGAAATAAAGCAACAGAACTCAGCTGAAACAAAGGATGGGTTTTTTGGTTTCCTCTATATATGCAGAGCTAAAAATTAAACTTTGAGCCATGATTGGAAATCTTTGTCTTGGCTTCATTCCTCTCTCAACTGCCCTTCCTTCTTCATTCCCAGCCTCCTTTTCAGGTGTACCCAGTTCTCCATGGCTGCTGGACAGCTACATTCTAGCATAATTTTCCCTTTATATTTCCACAAATTGTATGCTTCTATTTGGAAAAATTCCCTCAATTAGGCCCAATTCCATAATCATGTCCCTATGTAGCCAGCACCCGAACAAATAAAAAAATCATGAAAATAAAACAGACAAAAGTAAACAAAAAATGCTTTTAAAGAGAAACACACACACACAAAGTAAAGAAAAGTAAAGGAAAGAAGATGGCAGAACAGACATGGAGTATGTTTTGTTTACAAAACAAAACGTCTACAAAATATGTCTGTGCCTGCTACCACACCCACATTCTCTTTGAGTGAATATGTGTATTAGTTATATAGTGTCTAGAAGACACTGTTTTCTGGTAATTATCCTTCATCTCTGGCTATTATGACCTTTCCAATTCCTCTTCCACATGTATCATCTTGAGAGGAGAGTATGATGAAGACATCCCATCTAGATGTGAGTAGTCCCAAGAGCCTCATTCTCTGGACATTGTCCAGTCCTAGGGCTCTTTGCTAGTTATCATTTACTGAAAAAAATGATACTTCTTTGATGGGTACTGTATGGTTCTCTGCTCAGTGGGTGCAATGAAGTATGATTAGGAGTCATTGAAGTACTCTGTTCCTTTAGCAGAATTATAGTAGTCTTCTTTCCTGAGTACAATAGCAGTCACTTGGCCATTTGAGCAATGTCAGACATGAGTTCCATTTCCTGCAGTAGGCCATCATACCTGAATGGAAATTGTACTACAGAGCTACAGCAGTAAAATCAGTATGCTATTGGTACAAACAGACTCATTGGTGAATGAAGTTGATTTGAAGACCCAGATATAAACTACGAACATAATGGAGAGTTTAAGTTTATTATAAAGAAGCAAAAAAAAAAAAAAAAAAAAAAACACCAGGGAAAAGATAACATCTTCAAAAAATGGTGGTGGTCAAACTAGAAGACTGCATGAAGAGGAATCCCTGTGGATGCACTTATCGCTACACAAAAATGAACTCCAAATGAATCAAAAACATCAAAATAAAGCCAGATACACTAAATCTGATAGAAGAGAATGTGAGGAATATTCTTAAGCTTATTGGCAAGAAGAATAATTTCTGAGCAGAAAACCAATAGCACAGAAAGAACAACAATTAATGAATGTGACTGCATGAAGCCATAAAGCTTCTGTAAGGCAAATGAAATGATGATTCTGACAAAGGTCTAGTCCATAAAATGAGTTTGTTTTTAAATCAATACTGCATCTGATAAAGAGCTAATATCAAAATTTATAAAGACCTGAAATTCTGGATTTAAAAAAAATTAAAAATGGGATACACAACTAAACAGAGAATTCTCAAAACATGAAACACAAATAAATGGCTGAACAAATTAACTAATGTCCACAGACATAGTAATCATGGTTATGTAAATCAAAGCCATTCTGAGATTTCATTTTATACAATAAGAGTGGCCAAAATCAACAAAACAAATGGTGTCTCATTCTAATGAAGATTTGGATAAAGTAAACACTTATCCACTGCAACTGGGAAGGAAATTCACACATCCACTATGGAAGTCAGCGTGACTGTTCCTCAGGAAGCTAAATGTAGGTATATTTTAAGATCCAGCTATACCCTTCTTGGGCATTTACCCAAAGACTCTGTATCCAATTACAGGGTTACTTGTTCTACAATGTTCCTGGATCTTCTGTTCATAATAGCCAGAAAATGGAAACAGTCTATATCACAGTCTACTGAAAAAAAATTAAAAATGTAGTACATTTACTTAGTGAATACTCTACTTATTAATAAATCAGTGTAGCAATAAAGAAGTTATCCTGTGTGAGGTAACCCGGGCCAAAAAAGAAATATGATATGTCTTGACTTATATGTGTAATCTGGTAAATCTGTGATAAGCTGACTGCAATCCATTTAATGCCAGGACCATATAGAAAGCAAGGGACTTGAGAAAGAGAAGGAGCTCCCTAGTATGGTGAAACAGAACACAACAGTTTGGACAGAGGATGATATGACTGAAACCTTTAGGATTACAAGGGGAAGGGGAGGAAGGAGTGACTGGGGAGGGGACTACAGGAGGCATACCTAAAACTAAGGGTCATTTGAGGAGTCATATGGAAACCAAATAGAGTAGAAGCTTAGATGAAAAAAATCTAAATGGAATTACCATATAATGTTGGAGACAAAGTCTCAGCTAGACATCTCTCACCCCCAAATAAAGCCTCAGGTTCCAGGATAGGGTTATACTTAATCTAGTTTTTGGCTAAAAGGGAACATAGAAACCCCAAATAACCCAGGATGTTGCCAACACTATTGGATGCTCTCTACACACTGTTGGAAAAGCCCTAACTCTGGGGAAAACACATAACTCACTGAGCATAGAGAAGCCCAGCAGATGCCTACCTAAAGCCTTCATCCCTCCTAAATCGTATTTATGGTGCTGGAAGATACTCTGCATACCAGGAGAGGAGAATAGTAAACGTCAGCCCAGCTACAAACCCTGATATCTATAGTGGTGACTTGCCTGCAACATATGCCCTGAAGTGTATAGGTACACCAAAAACATCAACTGACCTGGACCTGTGACATTCTCAGAGACTGAACCACCAACCAAAGTGCATACATGGGTTGGAACTAGGCCACTCCACAATTATGTAGCAGATTTGCAGCTTCTTCTTCATGTTCATCCAGAATATATGCAGAGAAGGCTATCTCAAAAGCTGTGCCTTTCCATGAGATATGTTCTAGGTGTGCTGCCTTGTCTGACCTCAATGGCAGTAGATGTGCCTAACCCTGTAGACTTGATGTGTCGGGGGGGGGGGGAATACACAGGGGAGGGATTTGGGGAAGGATTGTGGGAGGGGGTGCCAGCGGTGTGTAAAATGAATGCATTAAGAAAAAATAATAAATAAATAAATGTTGGTGCAGTAGTGGCAGAAACATCATGGGAATAATCAAACACTATCTGGTTGGAATTAAGTCAGACATTGTTAACACCATCTCTAATGTTTATCAAACACTGCAGGAGAGGAGGCAGAAAGAATGTAAGAGAATACAAATAAGGCAAAGGGCTGTGAAATGCCCTCATCTAGACAGGACAGGACCATTGTTGCAATCTTCAGCCAATTGCAACTTTGTTTACTTGCTTTAGGTCTGCACAAGACTGCACAAGAATGCTACTCAATAGTTCCTGCAGAACTATTGGCAGCAGATGACCTCTGGGAGAGTCTATCCTGTTATGTGTTTACTCACAGGTGTACACCAGTATTCAGTGTACACCAGTATTCAGTGACTATTTCCAAATTCATGGTCATATAGATGACCCTGGCTAGTAGATCACAGTCAAACTAAATGATATCAAAGTAGGAATTTTATAGGGAAGAGAGAAGCCTAGTAAGTGTTTAAGGAACATAGAATAGGTTGAGAGGTTAGAGTAATTAGAATGCATTATTATACATATATAAACTTGTCAAAAAATAAAATTTTTGAAATTATTCACATACAGATATTTTAATACATGTAAAACATGTCTTCTATGCATGATGTATAATATTTCATGGACAATCATATTATGTATATAGTATTTAACTACATTATATTAAATGAAGTATCGATTATTGAGATTGCTGTTAACTTAGTGGAGAATTTGATGTACATTAGTTGCTATCTATATTATTACTTTCTTTGCTAGATATCTTGGTTTTAACATTTTGCTCATGGTTGCAGATTACTGAGATGTCTTATAGGCAAATATTACATCCAAGTTTTAGTTTGGAGTCACATATGCTGCAATAGTAAAAAAAAAATACGTGCATTTCTATGAAAACTCTAATCCAACATAAAAACACATAAGTAGGTTATAGTAGCATGTTGTACAGATACAGTTTCCTCACCAGGGTAAACTCCACTTTTGTTGTCATGTTAATATTCTTTTACTGTGTCCTCAAGTAAATGATGGGCCTTTATAAACACTAACATTTTAAAATGATTCATTAGATTTTTATAAAATTTATAAGCCACCTTCTCCTCTGTTACGGTTTATAATCTATGCCCAAACTGAGTCTGGACAACACTGATTTAAAATTCTTTGACTGTTCTTAAGCAGCAGCATACTTAGATTTGGTCATGCAAGTAGCCATGGCAACCGTAGACCTCAAAGGCTGCCTGTGGAAAAGTCCAGCTGTTAGAAGTTCGTGGGCAGTGCACTGCCTGCCTGTCCTGCTTACACCTGCTGTGGAGAGGAGGAGACATCAAACACAACCCCCAGTGAGGAAGAGATTGGAGGCTTTGGCTGTCTTCTTGCAGATACAGGAATCCCCATGCTTTGCTGAGACATAAACCTAGCATATAGTAAATTATGTGAATTGTACAGCAAATAAACAAACCAAACCTAAGCAACATATTTAACAAGATAAAAACAATGGAAATGAGAAATTGATGAGTATAAGAAAGAAAATTAATTGAAAAGAAGTTCAAGTAGTTCTCCTAGATCAAGAAGATCCATTAGATAATTTTCTGAATGATTCCAAGAATGTGGGCAATTATGGAAAGACATTTCCAGTATCTCAACAAGTTTAGATCTAGCATATAATAAAAAGCAATAATTTGGGTAAAACCTGATCTGTTATGATAACTATGAAGGTAAATCCTATAGTGAAGGTAATTATTTTGTTTTGTTTTGTTTGTGACAATGTCTCTCTGTGCAGTCCTGGCTGTCTTGGAACTCTGTATAGACTAGGCTTGCCTCAAGCTCACAGAGACCTGCCTGCCTTTGCCTTCCGATTAAAACCATGCACCACTGTGCCCATCAGTGAAGAGAGCATTTTCTTTCTTATACAGCTGCATCACCCACAGGACCCTTATCTCAGTGCCTCTTAGGTCAATGTTTTAGGCACTGGTGGCTGCTGACCTGATCGCCACATGCCTAGGGTTAGCTTATCTACAATGTCTTTAAATGACAACATTGTTTTTACCTAGTAGATACATTTGAAGTTAATCTGTGTTGCTTCCTGGGTCAGTCCTTCCATGTTTATGCCTCCTACATCTCCTTCAGTTAGGAGCCTTGACTGGTTTGTTAGTGGATACCAAGGTTGTTTCTATTCTGTGGTCATGCATCAAATGTCATATGCCGCTCTGTGAGAGCTACATTTTCAACTTGGGAAATAACATCTGAGGCTTGAACATTCACCACTTCTTTTTCATCATTTGTTCTCTGGGTACATTTGTTCTCTCTTTGACTGGCTGAGGACAATTTCAGTTTAGTGGTTAAGTGGTTAGTGTAATGTGGGTTTTCCTGACGAGCACTGATGCAGAACAACTTTCTGATTGCCTGCACCATCCAAATGATTTCTTCAATAACATAACTTTGTATAGTTTAATGTTATGTTTACAGTTTCTTTAGTTGAAAATACAACTCTTAATAGCTATCTGGTTGCAAATATTTCTCTTAGTATTTTTTTCTCATGAAATTTTTCATTTAAAAGTATAAGGCTTACATGCATATGAACCCCACAGCACATCTTTAGAGGCATACTTCTTATACATAATCAATAAAATTTTGCTTATCCTAGATCATTGGCTACTGGCTATGTATACTGACAAGCCCAATCTGCATACACTAACATTTGGGAAATTTTCCTATTAAAATGATATATTGTACCTTTTAAAACTTTCCAAATGACCCATCTATTTTTGCTGTAATATATTCCAGAGTTGGATTCATGTATTGTGGGTTTTTTTTTAATTATTATATTAAGAAAACAATTTCAGAATGTCATTTGTCGATAACATTTAAGCTGCTTGTGCTGACAGATGTTTTCCAAGTAGAGGAATTCCTTTTATTTGTTGTCAAAGTATGAAGTAAATCTACAGTCTGTGTTGCTGTAATGGCCAAATTATAACCACTTATTCAATGTGAATTTTAAAATGCGTTGTGGTAACAATATCATAAATTTAAAAATATTAGCACTTGGAATGATTAATTAAATACCAAAGTAGCCTAGAACTCTAAAAACCAAGTTACCAATCTAGCAAAACTCTATAATCAACCATCATCTACCATGGTTTAAATTGAATAATGTACTTAAGTGTGACTTTACACACAAAGACCTTGATTTTCTGTCTTAATACCCTTTTCATAATATACTATTTGTAGCTATGAGAATGAAATCTTGGATAATAAATAGAAGATAATTTTTAAACAATTTGTAGCCTGTTTATTTTCAAAGAGAAGGGAAAACGACTGCATCCTTCTGGCTCTTGCTGATCTTTAAACACGGCGAAGTCTCCAGCACAGTTTGGTGCTCCAGATTTAATCTGTACAAAGTACAATGAAAACAATTTGGGAGACATTGGGGGCCACTTACTTTATTTTCTAAATTAATTTTCTCCTAACCAGGGCAGAATAAAAAGAAAACTGAAATGCACAATACAAATAAATCCTATTAAAAATATATCTTCATAAAACCTTAAAGTTGTTCTCTGGGGGCCTTTTCAGGATTACCAAGTATGATATTAAGGCAGGAACCTTCTTTTCATCAAAATTTTAATTTAAAAAGTTCAAGCAACGACCAATAGACAAATAAACAAGTAAGCCCTGAGGGGAACACAGCATAATTACCACTGAGGAGAGCCTGTGAGCAGAGGCTGCACACTGCCTCTGCACTCCCCAGGGGTAGTTTTCACACCTGCTTAGTCAAATAAATGCCCATGATGTGTTATTTTCTCTGGGCTCCTTTGCACTAAATCATAAGCATTCTTCCTGAGAGTGTTTTTCATTTAATAGAGTATTCGTTTTAAACTTAACCTCTTGTCAGCATGGCTAAGAGTAATTGCAAGATACTTAAAAACATTTATAAACATATGTTTCTCAGGATCTTGATTGTTGTAAGTGGCAGTTGCTTTTTAGGTAAATGTGAATATTCCTAAAGCTCGCTGCTCACTCTCTGTCTCTGTCTCTGTCTCTGTCTCTGTCTCTGTCTCTGTCTCTCTCCTTCTCTCACTTTCCTTCATTTGTCTTTTTAAATTTCTGTTTCATAAGTTCATAATCCACCCCATGCAATTTATAGACAAATATAGTTCAAGATGATACTTATATGAATCAGTAATCACAAATAATAATAATTATTATTATTAATAATAATAAAACACAGTAATCTCCCTGGGCTTCTGAAGAACTTCAGTAGCAGCACAGTGTCACTTAAGTTATGGTTAAAGCCAATGTCATTTGAAATGTAAATAAATAAAATACCCAATGAAAAGAAAGAAAAGAAACACACACACACACACACACACACACAAAGAAATGTCAGCAAGTACTTAGTTTTTTGAAGTTTTACAGTTGGAGCCATGTTATGTAGCATGAAGTTTGTTAACCCTGTGCTGAGGAAAAAAAAAAAAAAGTCAACAGTTAACACATATTTTTAGAGGCTAGTTAGATGTTTCAGTCCTCAACAGTGTGCAGGTGGCTCCTAACTGCCAATGTTAACATTCGACTGGATCTGGCATCGTCTTCTGGAGGCCAGGGACATCATTTCACATGTAGGTGCACAGGCACACACACACATCCACCCTAACATAACGAAAATATAAATTAAAAACCATATTCATCTTTGCTTGTAACTGTATTACACTCTGCTTCAATCTGTATTATTTTAACCTCAATTAAGAAAAAAAAAAAAGAAACAAAGAAAATAAATGTTTAAAATGTGATGTTGAGCATAGGAAAATATTATGGTGTTATAAACCAAGATCGAAGAAAAGAAAAGAGGCACAAATTCCAAATTTCAAGGTGTTGTTTAGTAATATGTTCTCGACTTGTCAAAATTGTTTCCATCTACTTCTTAAAATATTATTTTTTGCTTCTAACTAGTAAATGTATCTTTTTATTAAAGTTGTACTTTATTGTGATTTCTTTATTGCTACTGTTTATAAAATAATTTTCAAAGTGAAATTTTCAAATGTTTTATGACTAGATTTTTACATATTACTGAAGAAATATTAAAATGAGCAATTATAGAGTTTCTTTTTCCAATTTCAGCACTAATGTTTAGGATATTAAGGGCTAATGTTTTCCTGTACTAAGATCAAAGTTGGCCACATCTTAGCACCTAAGTTATCAGAGCGTAAGAATGCTAACATGTCTATTAAATTCTTTCTTCTACAATTCCAGGCACCTCTCATTGCTTTACTTTAAAAATGCTCAGACACATTGCATTTTGTCTTCAAATATCTCCATATCATCTTTCTATTATTTCCTTTACTTTTCAGATTATAATAATTACATCATTACCCTGTCTCTTTCTTTAATTCAAACTCTTCCATAATACACATCCTTGCTCCCTTTCAAATTTATGGCCCCAATTTTTATTGATTGAAATAATGTGCTTATATGTACATGGATATACATACATATTCCTAAACCTAATGAATATTATGCTGCTTGATTTCTGTGCATTCTGACATGTTTCTGAATTTGCTTGTCATTTCTAGAAATTTGCTGGTAGAATATTTTAATAGCATTTGTTGATAAGGATAGAATTATTTCTCCTTTTCCAATTTGTATCCTTTTGATATCTTTCCCTTTCTTTATTGCTCCAGTGAGGTTCTTTTTTTTTCTTTTTTTTTCTTTTTAATCACAATAGTGAAGAGGGGCGAGGATAATTACCATGACTGTCTCATTTCTTTCTTTTTTTATTATTATTATTAGGTATTTTCTTCGTTCACATTTCCAATGCTATCCCAAAAGTCCCCCATGACCCTCCCCCCACTTCCCTACCCACCCACTCCCACTTCTTGGCCCTGGCGTTTCCCTGTACTGAGGCATATAAAGTTTGCAAGACCAATGGGCCTCTCTTTCCACTGATGGCTAACTAGGCCATCTTCTGATACATATGCAGCTAGAAACACGAGAAAGAGTGACAGAGACAAAGTTTGAAGCTGAGACGAAAGGATGGACCATCTAGAGACTGCCATACCAGGGGATTCATCCCATAATCAGCTTCCAAACGCTGACACCATGGCATACACTAGCAAGATTTTGCTGAAAGGACTGATATAGCTGTCTCTTGTGAGGCTCTGCCGGGGCCTGGCAAACACAGAAGTGGATGCTCACAGTCAGCTATTGGATGGACTGTCTCATTTCTAACTTCAGTGGTATTGATTCAAACTGTTCTCCGTGTAGGATGATGTTAGCTTCTAGTTTCTCACCACTCCTCATGTGCAACCGATCAGAAAATTGCCAAACACCACCTAGCCTGAGCCAACTTCACTGGCCGCCAATCCGGAGGTACAGAAGCTGCCCCACCACGTAGCTTGATCTAAGTATATATAGTTAATCAGCAAATTTCCTCCAAAATCCCCCAGACCCTTAACCAGTTACAAAGGTTCCCATACCCCTTCAGATAAGCCAACTAATCAAGGAAAACAAAGATAAAAGTCATCTGCTCCTACCCTAACATGCTTTAAATTGATCTTGCAAAATCTATACCTCTGTCTTCCATTCTGATGTATTGTGGACCCCTGCATGTGGGTTCTCTCAGAATAAATGCTCTTTGCTGTTGCATACTATTTGAGTCTGGGGTATCGTTCTTTGTGAATCACAGACCCTTACAATACTATACTGGAATCCTCTATTTAGGACTCTGGCTAGATGGATCCAGAAAGAAGAATGTGTGGCTTGTGGCTGAGTTGAAGGGTTGAATACGCTGTAAAAGAAACGTGTTGTTGGTAGTAGGTAGAATGGGTCTTAAGATGCAGAGGTTCAGGAAGAGTCAACAGGCTCGACCCCAGAAAATAATATGGGAAATCTAATTGGATGGGCAAATTTGATGGTGTTTTGCAGGTTGTACTTGTGGGTAGAGACAGGAAGGATATGCCCTAGTAGGCTAAAGTTTTAATGAGTCACATGCAGAAGATACCAATGCCAGAGCACTGGATATGGGGCCTGGGGTAGATCTAAATGTTTGGGGTCTATGTGGATATGTTGAATGCAGCACAAAAGGGACCAATGTGTAATGGTAGGCCGTTTTAAATAGTATTAAATAAATGTGGATTTTGAGAGCCAATTCTGTAGAGAAAAAAGAATACTGCCTCAGTCAATTATTTTTCACCTTAAGTCAGTGTCAGGGGAGAATAAATCAAAGATTGCGTCATCCGTTTTCCACATAGAAGGAAGTTTGCTGAAGCCACAGGTTTATTAGCTTAACTTGAAAATACTTACACTTATGGTTTTGTCAGTGTTCCCCAATAGATGTAGAACTAACCGCTCTGGAAATCAGTTGGCGGTTCCTCAGAAAATTGGAGATCGTACTACCGGAGAATCCAACAATACCACTCCTGGGCATATACACAAAAGATGCTCTAACATGTAATAAGGACCATGTAATGTGCCACTATGTTCATACCAGCCTTATTTATAATAGCCAGAAGCTGGAAAGAACCCAGATGTCCCTCAACATAGGAATGGATACAGAAAATGTGATACATTTACACAATGGAGTACTACTACATTATTTAAAAAAAACAAACAAAAAAAAAACAAACAAAAAAAAAAGATTTCATAAAATTTTTAGGCAAATGGATAGAACTAGAAAATATCATACTAAGTGAGGTAACCCAGTCACAAAAGAAAACACATGGTATGTACTCACTGATATACCCATGGAAGGAGTTGCAGAGACAAAGTGTGGAACATAGACTGAAGGAGGGACCATCCAGAGACTGCCCCGCCTGGGGATGCATCCTATATACAACCACCAAACCCAGATACTTTTGTGGATGCCAACAAGTGCTTGCTGACAGGAGCCTGATAGAGCTGTCTCCTGTGAGGCTCTGCCAGTGCCTGACAAATACAGAAGTGGATGCTCACAGCCATCTATTGAACAAAGCACAGGGTCCCCAGTGAAGGAGCTAGAGAAAAGACTCAAGGAGCTGAAAGGGTTTGCAACCCCATAGGAGGAACAATATGAACTAACCAGTACTTCCAGAGCTTCCTGGGACTAAACCATCAACCAAAGAAAACACATATTGGGACTCATGGCTTTAGCTGCATATGTAGCAGAGGATGGCCTAGTTGGTCATCAATGGGAGGAGAGGCCTTTGGTCCTGTGAAGGTTCTATGCCCCAGTGTAGGGGAATGTCAGAGCCAGGAAACAGGAGTGGGTGGATGATGAGCAGGGAGAGGGGGAAAACGAAAGGGGGTTTTTGGAGGGAAAAACAGGAAAGGGATAACATTTGAAATGTAAATAAAGGAAATATCTAATAAAGAAAAGAAAAACAAAACAAAAAGAAAAGACACTACAGTCCTGAAATTACAAAGAAAAAGTTAACGCAAAGTATCTAATTTGTAAATATTGATAACTCTATGCCTTTTTTCAAATGTTATTAATATTGTTTTCTTCATCATTAAAATTTTTTATCAATATCTTATTTTGAATATGCAACAAAATAAATACTAATACTATTAATGCACTTCAATTTGTCAGAACTGTTTTAAATAAATGAAAATATTAATAATACTTAGCATTTGGAAGATTTCAGATTGAAGAACTTTGTTGTCTGTTTCTTGTCATGTATCAATCAATAAATAAAATTTCATTTTCAGATTAAATTTTCTGAGTAAATGTCATTTCTATCAGACCAGTGTAATATAAGTTTCAATACTTCCTTTATCATTTCTTCTTAACTTGGTTGGATTATTTTAGTGGTAAAATTTTTTAGAGTTCTTTATGTTTTCTAAAATCTATTATTTCATTATCTTGTTTCAAATATTTTTGTTCAGTGTATAGTTTACTATGTGGCTATGGATGTACAAAAGTCTCAGAAATTTGAAAGTTTTATTTCTATCAGAATCTATGTCATAAATTGTTCAGACATATTTTGATGACTCTTGAATGGACCTATGTATCTAACATCTCTAAAAGTTGATTTGATTTCTTTGGTGATATAAAAACTTTGCTGATTTGAAAACAGATTGATTCCCCCTTTGCATTGAACCATGGTGTTATCATGGTTAATAATGACACTTTAATCATGCAAACAGTCATAATTATAGTGACACACACACACACATACACACACACACACACACACACACACACACACACATATATATATATGAATGATAATGCTTAGGACAGGTTGTTCAGTATTGATCAGGTTGACCTGAAACTCACTGTGCAGGATGGGCTGACTTACCTGATGACAATTTGTCTGCTTCAGTCTTCTGAAGTTCCAGACAACAGTCATGACTTACAGGGCTGGCATACATAGAACAGCTTATAAATACCATAAGCAGTTTTAGGATTCTGTAACAGCTTCTGACATGGGATCTGTATCCTGAAAGTGATAGACTACAATTTAAAGCCCATTTCTATTCTCCCCTTCTTAGGTGTTCAGAATGAATTGCAAATTCAATGAACAGTCATAGAAATGGAATAATGTCTTGGTTGAGGTTTCTATTGTTGTAATGAAACACCATTACTGAAATCAACTCAGGGAGAGGAGAATTAATTTTTTCTCACAGGCTGAAGCCTATCCTCCTAGGAGTGTCAGGTCAGAAGCTCAGTGTCAGAACCTAGAGGCAGGCATTTGTGCACATGTTATGCTTTTACATGTACACATATGCACATGTTATGCTAGCTTTCACAGATCCATACCGCATATCTGTTTGCTTTCCAAGGTTTGCTCTCACCCTCCCTACTAAACATCCTAGGACCCTGTTTCCAGTGGTATTGCCAACCACAATGGTCTGTACTCTACCACATAAATCATCAGTCAAGGAAATGACCTAAATGCTTGCCTACAGGCCAATAATATGGGGAACTTTTTCTCAATAGAGGTCCTCTTTTCCCAAATGACTCTACCTTATGTGTAGTTGATAAAAATGTATAGAAATAAAACCGAATCTGCACAGATAATTTTATGCTTTTACATATGACCTGTAGAATGTAAATGATGTGAACAAACCTCTATGATGATAGAATTTGAAGCATATTCCAGACTGTCTAGCTACATTTAGACGTTTTCCCCAATGAATCTACCTTAATATAAAGTCATAAATAATTTCAGAAAGGTTGCATTAATTGTCTTCTTGAAAATAATCCAGAGAGTTCCAGCCTTTGATTTGTAATTAAACTTGAGCTCTGAAAAGCCATTTCTAGCAGATTTAGAATCTCATTTCTTTTTTCAGTATAATAAACATGTGACAGTGTGCTCTTTGTTCCAATTTTCTGTCACTGTTTCAACCAATACTTCACAATTTACTATCATCCAAATTTGCTGGGCAGGCTTTTTGTAGTCTTTATGAACTTCAAGTGAACCTGTGGCTACCTAAATGCATGAAGCTACGGTTCAATACGTGTACATTGACATATTGATGTACAGAAGGCAGGGGCACTATGGATCCTTTCTGCTTTTATTGTTTAAGTCATATTCACAATTCAAACTAGTTTTCCTGCAAAAGTAATGTGCTCAAGTTGACGCCAGAAAAAAATAAAGAAAAGTGAAAGCCATCATAAATCTTATAATCGTGTGTGAGACTTCTAGCAATGTGAGCTTCCAAATAAAAGGTTTCTGTCCTGTGTTAAAGGCATTGTTTACAGATTGACAAATTGCAGCTGTGCTTGAAACCATTTTTGGATGGTTGTATGCAAAATTAGCATTCAGCAATAAAGTAGATTTCAGTATCACCACAAAACCTCACATAGGAAACAGGAAATAGCACTTTTGCTTGCAGTCTCGGGTCTCTTATAAGCAGATTACACTTTTACCTTGTCCTAAATATTGAAATGATTGCACAGACTCAAACTAGTCAGAGAGATTCAATAAACAAGTGATGAATGAATTGCTACTGTAGTAGTCTTATTTATCAATTGAAAGAATAAATAAAATTTAGTTTCTTGCCTATACATTGAGCTTTGTATATGACATTACTATGAACTTCAAGTTGATCTATGACGTCTAAAAATAATAAATATTGAGTCTTTTTCACAGATCATTGGAAAAACAATATGGCATTAACAAAACATTTAAAAAATTTCCCAAAAGGATGTATGCAGCCATGAACTCAGAGGTGACTTTAAGAGACTGTAGAAAGTACTAGGTCTTGACACAGGAAATATTTGGTGGTGTATTTGATACAAATTTTCTTGTTTATCAAATGGCCAGGATTAGTGGTCAGCATTGACTATTGTGTAGCCCTTAGGCTGAATGGCTTGTGATTCGAAAAGATCAACATAATTTACACGTGTTTAAGGGAACTACAATGAAGAGAAAAAGATACTCTGTGGTCTGTGTTTGTGTGTGTGTGTGGGGGGGGGGGTGTGTTGTATGGTGTGGTATGTGAGGTATAGTGTGGTGTGGTGTGCTGTAGTATGGTGTCCTTTGGTATATGGGGAATGGTGTGGTGTACTGTGGCTCAGCATGTATGGTGTGTTTTGGAGTCGTGTGGTTAGTTTGTGGTGTGGATAAAGCATCCTCTGTGCAGGATGGTTATCAGCAAAGGCATTGACTCGAGCTGGGTTCCTTAGGCAAGGGCAGAGATACAGGTTTTCAAACAAAAGAAAAACATAAATAGCAGTGCTATGCTGACTACTTAACCAGCCAGTAACTGAGGTCAATACTGGCCCAAACATAGCTCAGGTCTGCCATCTACCAAGTACACATGACAGCCCAGAGACTGCCACCTACCAAGTACAGCCCAGAGACATACCAGCCACAGAAACGCAGGGGTGTTCTCCCTAAAATAGAACAATGTTCCTCATGTGCATTCACCTTCCTTCCCATGATGCTCTGAAAAATGTCTATATCTCACCAAAGCTCTGCATCCCTATATACTGACAAGGAATTAGACATAACATTAGTTCTGGTGTAAAGTTTCATCTTACAGAAATGGCATGTACCCTCATCTTAGAAGTGTGTATTAGACCACTCCCTGTTTGCCTGTACTCCAGTAGATGTCATCCCACCTGTGCCCATATGTGCAGTTCTCAGATGACTTAGTGTTTGTCTTTAAAATTAAGTCAAAGAAAGGAGGAGAACGAGGAAAGGCGGGGGAAAGAACAAAGGCTATGACATGAAGTTGGGAGATGGGGATGTAGGGCAGGACTTGGGGGCATTTCAATTGGAAATGGAAGATAGATATGATTATATTTCAATGTATATGTTTATGATTTTTCCCACAGAATTTAAGAAATAATGTTTCTGAACATAAATTCCCATTATAATTTGGAGGGGGAATTATCATGCCTTTAATCCCAGCACTTGGGAGGCAGATGCAGGCAGATTTCTGAATTCGAAGCCAGCCTGGTCTACAAAGTGAGTTCCAGGACTTCCAGGGCTATACAGAGAAACCCTGTCTCAAAAAAAAATATCTTCTATAAGAAAGAAAATATGCATCTTAGTCCTGAGAGAATCCACTTTGGAATGCTTGAATTTTAGTAAGTCCTAATTTTTTTTTTTTATTAGTTTGGGTCTTTGCAGTTATAGACATTTACAAAGACAATTAAATATTATATTTGTAGTCATTTTAAACAACTCAATGCCATTATCTCTGCTCAAGTAGCTGTTTGTGTCCCTACCCTCGCCCTCGCCCTCGCCCCCTTTTTTCTCTCCTCCAAGTCCTGGACTGGTACATTCTGTTTTCATTTAAGGCATTTCATTTAAGGTACATTGCAGCTGCTGTAATTTTGCACAAAGGTATGAATTCTGCCTTAACAACTACCACAGGTTTAGAAAGCCAGCACTTGACATAGTATTTATTCAGTTTTGTACTGTCAGTTGCTGTCACAATATCTAAGGTTTTTAAATGTTATTTAACTAATGAATGAACTAAAAAATAGAAACAGTGAAAGGTTTTACCCTAGATCTCTGGGCTATCTCTCTCTGGTTTTTGATCACCTGAGTTGTGTCAAATACGTGTTCCATCTCATAGAGTGAGCTTTTATTCAAATGAGGCATCAGTTGGTTGCTTCTATAAGGTTTGTACACCATTGCCATAGCACATTTGCAGGTAGGACAGATTGTAGGTCAAAGGTTTTGTGGTTATTTTGGTATTTGCATTTCCCTTTTGATAGCCTGCAGAGAAATTTGTGTTGTTATAGACACTAGATCCTGGGAAAGAAGGTTCTATGTAGGCAACAGTTTGGTCTCTCTATGTTCAATGAGTTGTATGGGTGTTTTCTTTAGCATTAGGTTCTTGTTGTCAGTTTGTGACTCACAATCTATTGTCTTGGCCACCATCCTGGGTTTCACTGGATTTCCAATGAACCCTTTCAGTCTGCAGCTGAATTGGCTGAAACCCAGTTCAAGTTTTAGAAGTTTTGCTTGGTGACATTAATTCGGGATTTCATCTTCCTCACAATTGGAAGACTTCATTAGGATCACTTTTACATATTATAGGAAGTTTCTACTTCCATAGGTTTCCACATGACCCATAAATGTCCTCCAATTCTAGCTCTCTCTCTCCAAACATTTCCTCCCTCAATCCTATATCCCCTACTCCTCTCTATATGATCCTCCCATTCTCCTGCTCCACCCCTGAACACTTCAAAACATCCATTAAAACTATTCTATTTTCACTTCTTAGTAAGATCCATGTTTCCTCCCCTAATCTCTTCCTTTATGACTAATTATGGCAGAAGATTGTAGAATGGATAATTATTAAATGGCTAATAGCCACGTATAAATTAATAGATACTATATATTTTTCTTGGTATGGTCACCTCACTCAGGATAATTTTTTTTTCCTGAGTAAGAAACATGTTTTAGCAAACATCCTTCTTGTGAGATCAAACACCCTTTGGTATACGCCCAAGAGCGGTACAGCTGGATCTTGATGTAGACCAATTCCAATCTTCCTGAGGAATAGCAACATTAATTTCCATATTGGCCATAGAAGTTTGCACTGCCACCAGCAATGGAGGAGTGTTCCCCTTGCTCCACACCATTGCCAGAATGAGCTGCCACATGTGGCTTTGATCTTAGCTGTTCTGATGGATGGAAGATGAGATCTCAGAGTAGTTCTGGTTGGAATTTTCTTGATTGCTAAAGCTGTTAAATATTTCTTTAAATGCTTTCCAGCCACTTGAGTTTCCTCTATTTAGAATTATTTACTGAGAGCTGTAACACATTTTTCTTTTTTTTTCTTTTTTTTTCTTTCTTTTTCTTTTCTTTTCTTTTCTTTTCTTTTTTTTTTTTTTTTTTATCAAGCTTGATTCTTCATACATTTTGGAAATTAGTCCACTAGTAGATGTGGATTTGGTAAAAATACTTTTTCCATTCGTTAGGCTGTTGTTTTGTATGAATGATGATGTCATTTACAATGCAGAAGCCTTTCAGTTTTATAAATTCCTCTTTACTAATTATTGATTTTAGTCCCTGGGTGTGGGGAGCCGCCCTCACATTTGCCATTACAAGATGGCGCTGACAGCTGTGTTCTAAGTGGTAAACATAATCTGCACACGTGCAGGGGCAGTTTTCCCGCCATGTGTTCTGCCTTTCTCGTGATGACAACTGGGCCGATGGGCTGCAGCCAATCAGGGAGTAATACGTCCTAGGCGGAGGATAATTCTCCTTAAAAGGGACAGGGTTTTGCCATTCTTTCTCTTGCTTTCTTGTTCTTTTTCTTGCTTTCTTGCTCTTGCTCTTGCTCTCTGGCTCCTGAAGATGTAAGCAATAAAGCTTTTGCCGCAGAAGATTCCGGTTTGTTGCGTCTTTCCTGGCCGGTCGCGAGAACACGTGTAAGACCTGGGCTGTTGGTGTTGTGGTCAGAAAGTCTTCTCTTGTGCCAATGAGTTGAAGGGTTTTCCCCACTTTCTTTTCTATAAGATTCAATATACCTGTTTTGTTGAGATCTGTGATTTATTATTTATACTTAAGTTTTGTGCATGGTGATAGGTATGGATATATTTGCATTCATTTACATGCAGCAATCCAGTTTGAGCAGCACCATTTATTGAAGATGCTATCTCCCCCAACCCAACCCCCAGTATGTATTTCTGGCTTTGTTACTGGAAGCCAGGTGTCCACGATTTGTGGATTTAGTTCCTGGTTTCCAATTTGATTCCATTGACCAGCATGCCTATTTCAGATGAACCTCAAATCCACACAGTTGCAACAAAAAATGGCTATTTTGACAAAGCCCCACAATTTGACAGTTTCTAGAGAGTGTTAGTAATATTGTATTTCACTTTTCACTCCATTATACTATATGGTAACTTGCCTATTATAGGGAGTTCCATGTTGTAATGTCCCTGGGCTTATATGCTAGCTGACTTTAAATCCTTTCATGTGGACAATGTTGACAATCACATTCTGTTGCAGAAGGGCATGTAAAGGCCAATCTGAGTTATATGAAACCATACCTCAATATCAATAAATAGATAATGAAATTACAGAAAATAAGTAATTATGTGTCAACTAAAACATACTCAGTTTTAAAGCAATAACTACATAAATCACGCTTTTTAAAT
The DNA here is from genome assembly GCF_000001635.26 of Mus musculus. Classification (NCBI taxonomy): domain Eukaryota; kingdom Metazoa; phylum Chordata; class Mammalia; order Rodentia; family Muridae; genus Mus; species Mus musculus. Next base: position 87,311,518 of record NC_000084.6, read on the forward strand.
ACTTTTAAATATTGGCACAAATATAATTTTAAAATTTATCATGATAAAAATTTTAGCTACCCTCAAATATGAAACAAGCAAATTAGAATCACATTTCAGCTAATTATTGATCATCGGGTCTAAAGAAAACATTTGTAATATTTATTTTCAATACAGATAATATTAGATATCAAGACTACATTGCTGGCTTAATAAATATCAAACGCTAGAAAACCAAGATTGTCACATAATCTTTGCTTATGAAAAACAATTCTACTGAGTCTTGTGATTTATAATAACAGGAAATATATGATCTTATGTTTTTGGAGAGTAAAAAATCAAGATCACGTTGTCTGTGCTTGATGAGGGTCTAATGGTGGCCACATCCTGTGAGGAAGTAAAAAGGGTAAGATGTGATTACTCCCCAAAGGTCTTGTTGGAAGGCCTGAAGCCCACTAATGAGGATAGATTTCTTGGGTCTTACTCCCTCCTGGAAGATGTTGCCTTCTGATCTGTTACCATGGCAACAGAATTTAAGCATGAGTAAGAGGGGAAAAGCAGAGTGTTGATACAATGGAATGATATCACATGTTTAAACAATTGAGGACAATGAAAATTTAATTACCAGTCATAACTTTTAAATGGCATGAATTTAAAACTGAAAACAAAAAACAAAAAAAATGGAGAGTATCAGATAACCTCAAATATTACTCAGTGTTATACTGTTTTGATCTCAATGCTACATTACTTTTTGTAAAGTACATACTTTATGAACCACAGACCACTATTAGTTCATACAAATGCTGAATGTGTACACATGTGTGCATGTATATTTGCACGTGTGTTTTTATGTAACATACAAAATAATTCTATGGAACTGTTAAGTAACATGCTAAGAGAGGTAAACTTTTTCGATATTTTTGTAGTTATAATTTAGCTTTTGATTGTTGGAAGGTAAATATATCATTTATACAAAATTAAAGTATTAATTATGGATTTGATAAATCCAATAACTTTTTTTTTCTTTTTAGAACAGCAGATTCTATTACAATGAATTTTACACTTTCTTTAGACTATTTTTTATTCCAAAGCAAGTCTTGCCCTGCCTATACAAGTAATTCAAATGCTGCAACAAAAAGTCTACTGCTGTACCAATTATGCACAAATAGTAATTACTGAAACTGACACAAATTATTGATTTGTAGGTGACTGTGTTTCTCTAATGGATCTTGTTAATGGAATTGAATCCTATCTAGGAATGTTATTTAATGTGCAACCACTTTATACTATGCTTAATTACTACCTACCATAAAACAGGAAAAAGCGTCTGTTGAGTCATACATTAATCAAAACTATTCTGTAAACTTTTTGATTTGTGATTTAATATACGTTGAAGAAAATAAAATCTGAAGTAAATGGAGGGCATCTGTGTATTTTGGCAAGCATGTAGACAGATTGCTGTATGCCAGAAATTAAACTGTAAATCTAAAAACATCTTCATCCTAACAAACACTTGAATTAAAACTGAGTAGCTCATACTCTGTGGGTTTGGTTATCTTCTATCTGAAAAGTGTGTTTCCCATTGTAGTTACCGAAGTATAGTAGATTCATACACTTCCATATTTTCTTTCCAATAGATATTTAATTTTTATACTCAAATATATGACTATCCTTTTGAAAACTAAAGGAAATGTGTAAATCTGAAAAACGTCAGCCTGTTATTATTTCAACAATTCATGTAAGGATTGATCTATACTAAAGGGAGCTGTAGAGACAGCACAGTAGTTAGTAGCATCGGCTGTTCTTGCAGAGACCTAGGTTCTATTCACTACACGGTAGCCCATAAACATGTATAGTAGTTGATTTTCTGGCCACCCAGGACATGAAACACACAAGTGATGCATATATGTAGATACAGGCAAATACTTATATGCATAAATTTTAAAAAGCACCAGAGTTTCTATTTATTTTTACTTTTTCAAATTAAAATTTAATTACATTGTATACTCCCTTCATTTTCTCCTTCCAACCATTCCCATGTCTCCCATCAAATTCATGTGCTCTCTCTCAGTTGCTCTTTCTGTTGAGCTCTCTCTCTTTCTCTTTCCTCCCCATCGCTCACACTCACATACATTATATATATGACACACACATATGTGTTTATTAAAATATATAAATATAACCTGCTGACTCCATTTAATGTTGCTTTTATGTACATAATTTTACTGCTGACCACTTACTTGGTAATATATATCAAATTAAGGTCGCAACCCTGGGGAAGACTAGCTCTCACAATTATAGCATTCCTTAATTTCCTGTAGTTCTTTGCTTGAGGTGGAGACACATTAGATTTCCCCTTCCATATTAGCATATCTGTTGGTGTTATTCTATTTCAATCTGGTCTAAGCAGCTTTGCATTGAGGCATCACAGATGATGCTTCCATTTCCTTTCTAGGGGGCAACATATTAGTAGATTTTCTGGACCCCTGATCCTGAAAATCTGTCTGCCTCTCTTCTGTAATGGTCTCTGAGCCTTACTTGCAGAAGTAGTGTTCTGGATGTCCCCACTAGGGATACACACCCAAGGATCACTTGCACTTCACATTTTAACCAGGTTTGGTTTCCATTGTGGTTTCTGTCTCTTGTAATTAGAAATTTCTTTTTTTTTCTTTTTTTTTCCATTTTTTATTAGGTATTTAGCTCATTTACATTTCCAATGCTATACCAAAAAGTCCCCCATACCCACCCACCCCCACTCCCCTACCCACCCACTCCCCCCTTTTGGCCCTGGCGTTCCCCTGTACTGGGGCATACAAAGTTTGCGTGTCCAATGGGACTCTCTTTCCAGTGATGGCCGACTAGGCCATCTTTTGATACATATGCAGCTAGAGTCAAGAGCTCCGGGGTACTGGTTAGTGACAGGATAGAGATACACTTAGTCTACGAGTAAAAGGGTCAATGTTTAGAATATAGTTAGAAATTATAGTGGTTACATAAGCGGCCATAGTAGGTTCTTCTTTATAATCTCTGATCTCATTAGACCAAGGTACTTAGCTAGGTTTCCAGTGTCAGAAACCACAATGGAAACCGAAAACTGGTTAAAATGTGTAATTTTGTTCATGTTGAGCTTGCCTTAAGTACGGTAAGAGTTGTTTGTTATTGTCAAATTTTGAGCACCTCAATTGTACCTTTATGCAGATATTTGGATAGTTTTACACTATAGATATATAAGTAACACTGTTGACCTAATATTAATTATGATGCCAGCTTTGGTTTTGTACTTGCTGTATGCTGCATACATACTCTAGTTATCTATCACATATGTGCTCTAGGTTCTTTAGGTTTTATTGTTCAAAAGTACTAATGTTGTCCTATAAACTCATTGTTTTATATTCACTTACATAGACTTTTAAGAGTTCTTTATATTTTTACCCACAAGATATGCAAATTATTGGTATATTTGCATATCTAGACTCTTTTTTTTCTACTGAATTACCTCATCCAGCCTTAATATGAGGGGAGGTACCTAGTCTTATTGCAACGTGATATGCCATGTTTCGCATCTTTTTTATCCCTGGGATGCCTGCCCTTTTATGAAGGTAAATGAAAGAAGACAGAGGGAGGAGGCACTGGGAGGGGTGCCTGGGCTTTATAAATTTCGGATTATTGTTCATACTCTTTGATAACCTCCACAATGTGACTTTAAGACCCTGTTGCAGAGGATCCTATATATTTGAGTCATAGAACAGAAAGAAATCAAGTTGGTACCGGCATGGAAACTTTATCCTCACTGTGTTTCATAGTGTCAGAAGGTGTTATAATCAGCAATCTTACAATCTTGCGAACAATAATTATTGCGTGATAAAACATGCCCAGCAGTACAATAGTGACACAAATATTATTAGAAACCAACCACTTAGTGATTGAATTTGATGACCACTGTACCATGAACCTGAGACTAGATAGATCATCACACCTATGAAAAAACTTGTTAATATCATTCTGAAAAAAATAAAAACACTGTTAAAATGAGTCCTAATGACTTACTGGTATAGCACTTCTCATCCCAGAAGCTTTTTGTCATAGATACTTATTAACCCAGAGATTATCAAATAAGTGGTTATTGTGCAAGGTGTAGAAGACCATGGAATACACAACTCTAAAAAAGACATCCATATCACATCTCTCACTCAAAGACTTAATGTAGTTTATGGAAGAGTTAGGGAAGTGAAAGACTGTAGGAGCCAGAGATAATGGATGATGACAACAGTATTTTCCAAATACAGCATGGTAGTTGCACATCTGAACTCAGAGAGATTATCGCAGCATACATAAGAATTGCAAAATTTCAACTATTACAAAATTTGAGCATGCAGGTTGGGAGGTGACAATGAAGTCACAACTCTATTGAAGAAATATTGGCATTTGATATTTGTTAAAAAAAAGAGAGAGACAGCTTTCTTTAGGAACATAGTCCCTGGTAGGTTGATTCTAGCACACACCCACACTCAAGGCACAAACTGGACTCAATGGAATTAAAAAAGAAGGATATGAAGAACTTGATTAGGATGGTATGGGTAGGGAGGAGAAAGTAGAATTTGGAAAAGTTAAAGGAAAGATTTAATATGCTCAAAATGCATTGTATAAAAGTCTCTTATAATAATAATACTTTTTAAAGCATTGAATTAATTTTACATGAGTTGTATGACAGAATGTCCAGTAATTTTTGATAGGGATCTAAACATGCTTTTGCCATTTTATACAGATTGTTCTCAACAGTGATTATTACAAAGTCAAAATGTTTATCAACTCAAAAATCTTTAAAGATAGTCTATGTCCCGCATTGTCAAATATTCAGCTATGATTAAATTTTTATGTGAAATTAAACAAGCACAATCATCTATCCAATTAGTATGCAAGGCTTTTTTATCTTTAATAAATGATAAAACTATACAGGTGCATATATCAGTGAATTTTGTTAAATTGCTTTGCAATATATTATGTTAATGGTTTATTCATTCACCTAATTTTATGTACTTACATTCTTGAGCTCATGTAAAACTTTTAAAAGTAAAACGGGTTCACGAATGTGAAAATTTTAAACAGTCTTGCCCTGTATAGAATTGCATATTTTCTAATATGTAGTATTTGAATACTTAATGTTATCTAAATGCTACCATTTTCAAAGATTAAATTATTAAATTTATTTGCTTGTTTTACTTAAAGTAAAATGTATAAGCCAAAATTTGCTTATATTACTAGATGAGAAAAAGGTACCATTTGCAACATTCAGACAGTAATACCTTCTCAGAGAGTGACTGGGCAATTCACTGAACAATGAGATGTACCTCACTTGTGACACTGGGTAATGTTAACTGTATTGTCATAACTACAATTAGCTTCTGTTGTTGGTACCTCCCATAACTACACAAGGTTAGGAACATCTTAAAAGTTATATTTCCTACACGTAATTTATTATCTTAAAGTTCTTCTTTTGAAATAAAATCACTTCAATCAATACTAGCAAGATTGAGATTGACTTTCTGAATTCAACAAAGTCCTTAGCTTCACTAGTTAGAGGAAACATGTGACAAGACATGTATATCTTATTCTACCATCAAGCATGACATAAAAATTACAATGCCTGTTTTTAAAGAGAAAAATAATGTTTAGTTAACATCTTGTTTAGCTTTTATTTCCTTGGTGACATAATTTTCAATTGCGTTCCAACTTGTTGCTTAGTACTAGCTGGTTTTCTGTCAACTTGACACAAGCTGGAGTTATCACAGAGAAAGGAGCTTCAGGTGAGGAAGTGCCTCCAGGAGATCCAGTTGTAAGGCATTTTCTCAAATTCCTCTTGATCACAAGAGGAAAGGGACTATTGTGGGTGGTGCCATCCCTAGGATGGTGGTCTTGGGTTCTATAAGAAAGCAAGCTGAGCAAGCCAGTAAGAAACATCCCTCCATGGCCTCTGCATCATCTCCTGCTTCCTGACCTACTTGTGTTCCTGTCTTGACTTCCTTTGGTGATGAACAGCAGTGTGCAAGTAGAAGCTGAATAAACCTTTTCCTCCACATCTTGCTTCTTGGTCATAATGTTTTCTTCAGGAATAGAAACACTGAGAAAGACATTAAGTAAACCTTTAATCTGATAGTGCACATTGTTGGAAAATTGAAACAAATACTAATAAATACATATATTTTTTTAAATTTTTTATTAGGTATTTAGCTCATTTACATTTCCAATGCTATACCAAAAGTCCCCCATACCCACCCACCCCCACTCCCCTACCCACCCACTCCCCCTTTTTGGCCCTGGCGTTCCCCTGTACTGGGGCATATAAATTTTGCGTGTCCAATGGGCCTCTCTTTCCAGTGATGGCCGACTAGGCCATCTTTTGATACATATGCAGCTAGAGTCAAGAGCTCCGGGGTACTGGTTAGTTCATAATGTTGTTCCACCTATAGGGTTGCAGATCCCTTTAGCTCCTTGGGTACTTTCTCTAGCTCCTCCATTGGGAGCCCTGTGATCCATCCATTAGCTGACTGTGAGCATCCACTTCTGTGTTTGCCAGATGTAGCTGTCTCCTGTGAGACTATATTTTTGAATGATCCAGATTATTATCTATAATAAATGTATTCATGAACTAAAATAAAGATAACTAATGACATCTACATTATATATCTTAATAAAATAATTGTATTTAATGTATCATATAATACATATGTAAACAAGATAGAGAACAGATACTGATGAAAATGTTTATTCAAATTCAGGGCATAATAATTTATAAGTAATTCATTCTCATGAAGGAACATTTCAATTTAATTTAATTCAGTTGTGGTGGTTTGAATATGCTTTGTCCAGGGAGTAACACTATTAGGAAGTATGGCCTTGATGGAAGAAGTGTGTCACTGTGGGGTTGGGTTTTAAGAGAACTTCCTTGTAGTTGCCTGAGGATTTGAGTCTTCTCCTAGTTGCCTTTGGACAAGAGGTAGAAATCTCAGTTCCTCCAGCACCATGCCTGCATGGATGATGTCATGCTTCCCACCATATTGAAAATGGACTGAACATCTGACCTATAAGCCAGCCCCAATTAAATGTTTTCCATTATAAAAGTTGCCTTGGTTGTGGTGTCTCTTCACAGCAATGAAACCGTAACTAAAACATCAACTTTTAATTTATTTTAATACATGTGTGCCTGGGTATATTATGTACACCACATGCCTGAAGGAACCTCAAGAGTTCAGAAGGGTCGTAGAATCAACAAAAACTAGAATTACAGATGGTTGTGACCCACCATTTGTGTACTCAGAGTAAACACAGATCCTCTAAAAGCAGTGAGTGCCCTTAATTACTAAGTGATCTCTCCAGTTGTACACTGTATTTTCATAATATTTGTGGTTAAATGCTCCATATTCAGATAATTATATTCTCATTGATTTTTTAAAAACAGAGTATAAATACTCATACTTTTTGTGTATTATATCTATAAAAATATTACTTATTTATGGATATATTGCTATTATGAAAATATTTATTAGATAACTGTTTTGCTTTCTATATTCTGAATTTTTTAGATTAATGTTTTCTCCTTGAACACAATATAAATAAAATTTTTTGTTTAGTGTTTTTTTCTTTTGTTGTACATGTAATAAAGTGTTATAACTATTTTGAGATAGACACTTAATTGCTTATATTATTGTTTGTACCTGAATAGTCAACCAATAATTTTTCTTCAAGCTTTTGTATAAATTTCTACACTATAAACAGAGTGAGTGAACATCCTTACAAATGAGATGGTAATAGTTGCATTTAAAATGTCCTTGGATATTTTAAAGTTTATTTCTCATGATTATAAAGATTTTCTCATCTCAAAGATACAAACATATTTCAGAGGAAAAAATAATATACATCTGATGTTTCCCTTTTAACTACTTATCTACAGAAATACACAACTCTCTCTTTTCTTTTTATACTCTTTCCACATGTGTATACTACTACTGAAATATATACATCACATAGCCTAATGTCTATATTTTCTTTCTCCTTTTCTTTTTCCTGATTCCCTTTTAATTATGAGTATGAAGCCAATAGTAAGTAAGTAAGGAACTTGGAAGGTATCTTTCCAATCCTATGAGTGTAAAATATCAGGTTTTGCAATTGCATCAGAGGGCAGAATGAGCTCTTTCACTCATGGAAGCACTACTATAATAGTTGCATTAAACACTTTGTCTCTGTATTTCCTCCAATAGGTATTTTGTTCCCCCTTCTAAGAAGGACTGCGGCATCCACACTTTGCTTTTCCATCTTGACCTTCATGTGGTCTATGAATTGTATCTTAGTTATCCCGAACTTTTAGGCTAATATCCACTTATCAGTGAGTGCATACCATGTTTGTTCTTGTGGGACTGGGTTACCTAACTCAGGATGATATTTTATAATTCCGTATATTTGCCTAAGAATTTCATGAAGTCATTGTTTTTAAAAGCTGAGTAGTACTCCATTGTGTAAATGTACCACATTTTCTGTATCCATTCCTCTGTTGAGGGACATCTGGGTTCTTTTCAGCTTCTGGCTATTATTAATAAGGCTGCTATGAACATAGTGGAGCATGTGTCTTTATTACATGTTGGAGCATCTTATGGGTATATGCCCAGGTGTGGTATAGCTGGGTCCTCAGATAGTACTATGTCTAATTTTGTGAAGAACTGCCAGACTGATTTCCAGAGTGGTTGTATATGATTGCAATGCCACCAATAACGGAGGAGTGTCCCTCTTTCTTCAGATTCTCGCCAGCATCTGCTGTCACATGAGGTTTTTAATGACACCCTTCTCAATAGTCACAAATAATATAAAAATACCTTGGTATGACTCTAATAAAACACATGAAAGATCTATATGACAAGAACTTAAAGTCTCTGAAAAAAGAAATCAAAGAAGATCTCAGAAGATGGAAAGATCTCACATGCTCATGGATTGGCAGAATCAATATAGTAAAAATGGTCATCTTGTCAAAAGCAATCTTCAGATTCAATGCAATCACCATCAAAATTCAAACTCATTTTTTCAGAGTTAGAAAGAGCAATTTTGAAATTTGTTTGGAATAACGAAAAACCCAGGAGAGTGAAAACTATTCTCAACAATAAAAGACCTTCTTGAGGAATCAGCATCCCAGACCTCAAGCTGTATTATAGAGCAATAATGATAATAACTGAATGGTATTGGTAGAGAGACAGGCAGGTAGTAGATCAATGGAACAGAATTGAAGACCCAGAAATGAACCCATGCTACTATGGTCACTTGGTCTTTGATAAAGAAGCTAAAACCATCCAGTGGAAAAAAGACAGCATTTTCAACAAATGCTACTGGTTCAACTGGCAGTCAGAATGTAGAAGAATACAAATCAATCTCATTGAACAAAGCTCAAGTCCAAGTGGATCAAGGGCCTCCACATAATACCAGATACACTGAAACTAATAGAAAAGAAAGTGGGGAAGAGCCTCGGACACATAAGCACAGGGGAACTTTTCCTGAACAGAACACTAATGGCTTATGCTGTAAGACCAAAAATCAACAAATGGGACCTCATAAAATTGCAAAGCAATTTTAAATTGTAAAGCAATTGTAAAGCAAAGGACACTGTCAACAGGACAAACTGGCAACCAACAGATTGGGAAAAAGATCTTTACCAATTCTACATCTGATAGAGAGAGGGCTAATATCCAATATATACAAAGAACTTAAGAAGTTAGACTCTAGAGAACCAAATAACCCTATTAGAAATGGGGTACAGAGCTAAACAAACAATTCTCAACTGAAGAATACTAAATTGCTGAGAAGCACCTAAGGAAATATTCAACATCCTTAGTCATCAGGGAAATGCAAATCAAAACAACCCTGAGATTCCCCCTCACACCAGTCAGAATGGCTAAGAACAGCATAGCTTTATATATAACTTTAAGACATATTTTTGCACTTATATTTAAAAGTCTTTATTTCTATAAAAGTCTTTATTTCTACTTGCAATTAGATGGAAAACTTGTGTTCATTTTATTAATAGAGATTGATATTGAAATCTACCTGGGCTGCCATTCTCTTGAGGTGAAGAAGGTTATTTTAATACTTAGATGACCAAGAGAGAGAAATATGGAATATTAAGATCTTTAGCTTCAAAACAGAGAGACACTCGACTCTACAACTCATTCTGTGGGTATCTTTAAGCATAGTCATCTTGTATCTTTCAGACACAATTAATATAAATTAAGCCTTTGTACTCTACTGTACCTTCTTCAAAAAAAGCTGTAAAATATGAATGGTTATATTCCAGTGCAGAAAATAATTTGTTTCATATAACTTCCGCTCTTTGCTGGCAGGTCCAGGTGAGAGGAGAGAACCTGGTACAGCTGGGTCTGTCCTGGGCTGAGCAGATGGCAACTGTTGACTGTGGACAGCCTAAAAGAAACACACACATCTTGTCAAAGTAGGAATGGCATAGGAGGCAGGGAAGAGTGGTGGAGGTTATGGGGTAATTGACAGGGCCAATGAAGTTACTCAACATCAGCGGTAGCTAGACAAAGGCAGGCTTAAGCAGGTCCTGCTGAGTCACTCTAGTATGGAAGTAAGTGAGGCAGGTTCCTGTACTTGGACTCAAGCCAGGCTCAGGACTTTCCATTAGGCTGTAGATTCTTGTCCAATTAGGCCCAATAAAATAATAAATCTTTCCTTTACCATACCAAACCCTGAACTAATGTTTTAAAGTTCAGTGCCAAGATGCTTCAGGTATAATGCACAGTGGTAGCTAAGGATTCTACATTTTTCCTCTGGACTTTACAAAACAGTAAAACCCTGTTTTGAGATGAATTTTATTAAGATTTTAAATGATTTGAAATAGGTATTTTTGATGGATTTTTGTTGCAGGATCATACAAAACCATACGAAAGACATTTAGCTAAATTTGCTGAAACTAAAAATATTAAACAACTGTAGACAAAACTATTTTCAGAAAAAATTATATAATTTGAGAAAATGCTGTAGGCAGGAAATCTTACACTAAATAATTTTGTTTGGTTTTCTCCGGTTGTGAGAATGATAAATATTTTGTCCATTGATGGTTAATAATTGATGTTGAAAGAACACTATGCAAGTATCCTTGTAAGAAATGCCAGGTAAGGATAGGTGTGAGGATGATATCCTATCCCTTATAAGCCAAGTTGAACTACTGAAAAGAAATATTTATTTATTGCTACCTCAGCGGCTCTGTGCTTCCGCCTGTCCCAGAAGCTGTCCGGTTCTCTGGCGCACCCTCTAACCTGTTCAGACTAATTTCCTAAGTTCTGCTGAGTCCCGGAACCAAGATGGCGACCGCTGCTGCTGAGGCTGAGGCTGCCTCCCAAGCCAGGCAGACACCTGTCCTCTGGTCCGGACGGTGGCCAGCTGTCTGCGGCCCGCCAAGGGTGCTGCCTCAGCGGCTCTGTGCTTCCGCCTGTCCCAGAAGCTGTCCGGTTCTCTGGCGCACCCTCTCACCTGTTCAGACTAATTTCCTCTTTTATTAATATATAAATGAAAATGAATCATTATGACATTGGCACAATTCAGTACACAGAGCATTCTATTGAGGTATACAACAAATGGTGCTGACATTTCTAAAATAATTATGAAGACCTAGCATAAAAGAATAAATAAACAAGCATCATTCAAACCATTATACATGTTCTTTAAAAAAATTATATCCTGTTCTTTATATTTTAATGTAATTAAATGCTAACTGATACATAAGCTATAAACTGTGGTTTTTCAATATTCTGTACACATTAATGTCTCAACTAGGCTAACATACACAAAACACTTATTTATGTGTGTATATACAAAAGGGTAGTTTCTCATATCTTTTAGAAGTACCCTGTGTATTATTATTTTTACCTGAAATCCTGATACTGTGCAGTGGTACATCACAGTTCTCTTCTAGTTAGAACTTACTACCTCTTTATAGTGTAATTAGCTAGAGATACATACTTTTATAAGAGTATCTCCCAAGGAAATAGTCCAGTGGGTAAACATTTAACAACATTGGCAGGTGGTAAATATCTAGTTCAGTTTGTGAAATAAGAATATTTCCAGCCGGGCGGTGGTGGTGCACGCCTTTAATCCCAGCACCTGGGAGGCAGAGACAGGCGGATTTCTGAGTTTGAGGCCAGCCTGGTCTACAGAGTGAGTTCCAGGACAGCCAGGGCTACACAGAGAAACCCTGTCTCAAAAAACAAAACAAAACAAAAAACAAAAACAAAAAAAAAAAAAACCCAAAAACCAAAAACCAAACCAAACCAAAACAAAAAAAGAATATTTCCAGCAAACATGAAACATAGGTGCTATTTATAGAGATGAGTGGCTATAAGATTTTTCTTCAATGTATTCAATGAATATATTTGAGGGAAAGATTTTGTATGTTTTTATGTTTCATTAATTATAAGAATGTATGGGGAAATAAAGAACGTCTTGATTATTTTAAAGTTTCTCAGACACTTAACATTAAATTCTCAATTTAGGAACAATGATTTTACAGCTTGAATAGATTTTATAAAATGTATATGATGAAAATTCGATTTTGAAATAATTTACATCTTAGAGTTTTTCAAATAATAAATTAATGAGATTACCAGCAAGGAAGATGCAGATTAGGACCAAGGGTAAGGAGAAGAAGAGAAGGAGAAGGGGTTACAAGGATGAGAACTCAGGCAAGGAAGAGAGGAGAGGGGGAAGGAAGCACAAAGAGTAGAACTCAGGCAAGGGTCCAATGAGAAGGGAAAGGAGGGGGATGGAGCAGAGTGGGTGAACCAGAAAGAAGCAAACAGGGAAGGGAAGGGAGAAGGTGAAAAGGGGAGAAGAAGTGGGGAAAGACAGAGAAGGAGAACAAGATAGGAAATGTATAATTGCACATTAATTTCTGCCCCATTGAGACATAAATCTTCTCCTGCTCTCTCCCCTGATTTCTGCTCTAGGTGGTCTGAGGTGTTTCTTTGTTGTTGTTGTTTCACTTTTGATTTTGTTATGGTTTTGTTTGTTTGTTTTCAGACAATGGAGTCCAGTACTGTGAACAAGAAACCTTTTTTTGAATGGTTGGTCAAGAGTGTAGAAGTCACTCCCTAAATAACTAGAGTATTGATGCATCATTTTTTCTGCATTTCAGTGGTTATGCATGAGCCCCAATTGCTAAAAATACTAGCACTGAGAATACAGGACTCACATAATTTGCTGCTTTATCTAACCTGGAAGTGTGCATCATGCAGTGGAGCCTTCCTGTTGCCAGAAATTAAAAGTCCTACCTCGTTGTAATATCTATGAACCATGATGACACACATATCAAGATATCTGTAAATATACTATAGCTGACATACATATGTCAATAGCAACCAACAGCTCACTAATTAGAATGATGGCCCACATGACGAGAAGGAAATGATGTCTAATACTGGAACTTAGCTTAATGTCACTCTCAGAATTCTGTTGGGATTGAAGACCAATTATAGTCTCATAGTAAACCTAAGCTGTTTAATATTGAAAAAGATGATATAGATTTGAGAGGATGGTTTTCAGATAGTATATCAGCTAAACCAGAACATAACAGGTGAGGAATTTTAAGCCTTTTCAAGTTAGGATAGATGACAGAGTGCTTTATTTAACTGATAAAAATGATGGACTGGGTGTTAGGTGTATCTTAAACTTTAAAAATTACAGAATAGTAATGGTTGTGCTCAATTTACATTTGAGAAGAAAGATCCTTTTAATTGGACAAAAGAAGGAGAATGTGGATTGCTGTCTATATGCAGTTGAGGACAGATGAAAGATAAGGAGAGAACCTGCACAGTTGAAAAGGAAGGCAGATTGAGAGTTTTAGAGACAGGACGAAGAGAGACAGAGAGACAGAGAGAAGACAGGGATGAGAGAAGACAGAGGAAGAAGACTAACTGGATCCACGCAGCTTGAAATAGCCACAGGTAGCTATGACTGCCATATAAGAACACTAGAATAATGGAGAACAATTTGCCAATTTGCCCCATCTAGGAATAGAGCTGCTATGAAACATATTTTCCTGAAAATGGCTGCATAATTAATACTAGAACAATGGTAATCACAATGGAAATGATAATTTGGAAGGGAGAAAATTTCCCTGGATTCTAGACAAAGAACTTAAAGCAACTGACTGATGACATCTAGGAAGAGAATTAGTACCTCTTAGGAATGAGTTCCCTTATTCATTATTAAATAAAAAGCTTCCAAGCCTTAAACTGTATACACACAATCAATGAAAATCGATTCTGAAGGTTGTATTTATATACTTACACACACATATATGTGTATATGTAATATTACTACTAATAATAACAACAATAATAATGATAGTCAAAGAAAAGGAAGTATCAACTTAAACAGGTCAAGGACCTGAGAGAAGCTGGAGACACTTGGAGGGTGTTGAGGGAAGAAATAGATAGGGATGATAATTTAATTTATTTTCAATTAAAGTCTATTTTAAAATTGCAAACATAATTACTTAAAAACAAGCAAATAAATAAAGGACTTGCAAGCCATCCTTGAATTGTACTCATCAGACATAGGAGGCTGAAATCGAGTACCTCATATTGGAGAATGAATTCATAAGAAAAACTATACAGACATAAACACATTGTGACCTAAACACAGTGATTAATTCACTTCATATCTTCTCACATATTTTAAATCATTTTATTTTTGTATTTGGAGACAGAGGCACAAAATATTGTGCCCACAGGTGTTGACCTGAGTGTGCTCCTGCATCCCCTTCCCGAAGGCTGAGACTTCAGTCTTGTACCACCACACCAGCTCTCTAATACCGTTCACTGGATTTCTCAAGAACCCTCCTATTGGGTTCATGCTATCTCCTCTATACTAATAATTTTGGATAAACACTTATATGTGTATATAATATTTCAAGCAATACTTTTCCTGTACTTTATATAAGTCCACACAAGTACATCAGTCATCTCTAACATCAGGCAACATAGCAGGCATGTAATTATGGTTCTTTGAACCAAAAATACTGTAAGAAGCTAATACACATAAACACATGGACTATATGTGTGTGTGTACATACAGTCCATATATACACATAGGCCATATATACATTTATTTGTATATATATATATATATATATATATATATATATATATGTATGTATATATATATATGTGTGTGTGTGTGTGTGTGTGTGTGTGTGTGTATACATATATACATATACATATAGTGCATGTATATGTATTATTATTATTGGATGTAATTTTGTCTTGCGCTGATCACTTGGTATTAGATAATCAATTTGTGTGGTCTTTCCTGGAAAATACTTCCCCACCCTCTCCTTTCTAGGTTAACATGCCTACTACTTGTTCAATTAATATTTAGAAATCCATATTGTACCCATGAATCATCACCAACATGGATGCCTAAACAATTCTGATTTTAGTAACATGTCTGACAAAGCTTAAAAAGCATTATCACTAAAATTTAAAGGAATTACAATCTTGTGAAAATATTACTAGAATATTATTATGACTAATACACATTGCAATACATATTTTCAAATTTATTAATGATGAAATATAAATGAAAAACACATCATTTATGACATTTTTAATTAGAGAAGTGTATAAAATTCAAAGAGAAATAACTTGTAAGTCTGAGGTTGTCTGTCTAGTGGCAGATGAAAATGCTTACAAAGGAGACAAGCAAATTTTTCTTACAAGGATCATTTGACTTTTCAAATTGTTAGTTTATAATAATAACATTAATGATTGTGCTAATAGCTTTCAAAGCTTCTAAGTATAATCTTAGTGTATAAATATTGCAGAATTTATTTCCATAATTTATAAATAGCAAGATTATCTCCTAGATTATTTGCTCAGACAAATAAAACAATTACAAAAATGGTTTATATCTATCAATTTTAAAGGGCTTTTTAAATAGTATGAATTTTTAGGGGCTAGAATGGATGGCACAGCATTAATAAGTACTTGTTGCTCTTGCAAAGGACCCAGGCTACTTTCCAGAATTCACATAGTGGCTCATATCCACCTGTAATTCCAGCTACAGAGGCTCTGACAACATTGTCTGGCCTCCACACAAAGCAGACACACCTATGGTACACATTCATATGTATGATAAAACACTCTTACACATAAAACTAAACTAAGTGTTTAAATACTATATTGTTTTAGAAACACAGCATATTTTTAATTAATAGGCAAACTGCTAAGATAATTTATATTTAAAAAATTAAGATACAGTATCTTCAACTGTAACTAGATTTTAAATGAGCAGCTTAGTATCTATTTTTTCTTTGGGTTTGGTTTCTTAGTGAAAGCTGATATTTCCATCTAATCAGCACATAAAGATCTATTTACATAGACTGTCATATTTATTGAAAATGAAGACAATCATCATTCAAACTCATGTATACTCAGAAAATAAAATTTTACGAATATGTTAAAATATATCTGATAACACATAGAGTTAATTAATATTTTAAAACTATACTGAACTTGATACTTCATTCCTCCTTAGAATGGGGAAAAATACCCATGGAAGGAGTTACAGAGACAAAGTTTGGAGCTGAGATGAAAGGATGGACCATCCAGAAACTGCCCTACCCAGGGATCCATCCATAATCAGCCACAAAATGCAGACACTATTGCATATGCCAGCAATATTTTGATGAAAGGACCCTGATATAGCTGTCTCTTGTGAGGCTATGCCAGTGCCTGGCAAATACAGAAGTTGATGTTCACAGTCATCTATTGGATGGAACACAGGGCCCCCAAAGGAGGAGCTAGAGAAAGTATCGAAGGAGCTGAAGGAGTCTGTAACCCTATAGATGGAACAACAGTATGAACTAACCAGTACCCCCAGAGCTCATGTCTCTAGCTACATATGTAGCAGAAGATGGCCTAGTCGACCATCATTGGGAAGAGAGGCCCCTTGGTCTTGCAAAGTTTATATGCCCCAGTACAGGGGAACTCCAGGGCCAAGAAGTGGGTGTGAGTGGGTAGGAGAGCAGGGCAGGGGGAGGGTATAGGGGACTTTGGGGATAGCATTTGAAATGTAAATGAAGAAAATATCTAATAAAAATTGAAAAAATATGTCTGACATGTCATATTACTTTAGTTTTATGTGTGAGAGTGTTTTATTATACATATGAATGTATATCATATATATGTCTGCTTTGTGTGGAGGCCAGACAATGTTTTGAGAGCCTCTGTAACTGGAATTACAGGTGGATATGAGCCACTATGTGAACACTAAATATCCATAGAGATTGTACATAATAAAAATTAGTAAAAACAGAAAGATAAATATTAGGTTAGTATGTTGTATACATTCCATAACACTTACTTTTAAATATTTGAACTACCCTAGAATTATGTTCTGAGTTTTGATTTGAAAACGTTAGACTAGCTTACGTCAACTCTGATTTTTCTCATGAATTTTCTAAGAAAGTGGAATAAACTGCATTCAAAGTCTCGGGTGCTAGTAGGGCATGTTGTACAACATGCTGGTCATTTAGGTAATATTTGAATGAATCTTGTATCATTTAATTGCAAGGTCTTGATATAAGATAGGGAAACCTGTTCTATAATAGTTCAATCTTAGAGTTTGTTGGGAGCTTAGCACAAAAGACCTTGGGCCTGAAGATCTCCAGAGAAACCAGAAATATTAAGCATGTATGATTGTCTTTGCAATCTGAAAAAACTGTACACAACAACAACAACAAAACAAACAAACAAAACATATTGACATCCACCCAGAAAGCTGTGAACTAAAACTGATCAATAACCAGGTGATTTGTGCTATTTGTTGGGCCAGGCCACTTCAAGCTCCTACAGCCAGGACCAGAGATGGATAGTAATCAAAATGGCCCTTATAGACAGGGCTCCCTAAGTTCCAACAAACAGAACCAAATAGTCTAAATGACCCTCATAGTCAGAGGATCTTCCCACTGCCCAGAACCAGGACCAAGGTCATTAATAGCTCAAATAATCTCTACACTAACTGTGTGATGGATAAGAGACCAGAGCCTTTCCTAGTCCCTTAAGTCTCTAGAATTCACCTTCTTCAATGAAATGACAAGAACCCCAAATCAAGTTTCAATGCAATTACACTACTTAGTGAGACAAGGATGGTATAACATCATAATATTTTTCAAAATGTACTGTGTTTAATTTTGTGGGGGAATGAATTAACTGATATCAGACACTTTACAATTGTTGATACAGGTTGATGAAATCAATCTGAGCAGTGTTTTCTTTTCATCTCTTCACCTTTTGTTTCCCTGCCTGGACACCTGCAGGGTCCCCCTCAAGTGTTAGTCAAGAAGTTTTATTATAATTTAAAATAATAGTTATGTTAAAAATAGCTAGTTCACTATCATCTGGTTCAACGGAGTAACAAGAACAGCAACATGAAGTGAGAGATCATTTATGTGATAGCCACCCAGAAGGCTTGTCCCCAGGCCCTTCTCCTCCCATCTCGATGCTTCCGACAACACACACACAGAGTTCTGTTCCTCCTTTCTGACAGGGGTCAACACAGTAGCAACAGACTTTGATGTAAACTTTTTAATTACCTCCATGAGGAGATACATTCGGTTATTTCTAATATTAATATCTTATGATTATAATAGGAAAATATTTTTTTCTTTTCCTGGATAGTTTCTACTTATTAGAAAGTATCTTTTATATGACAATATGCAATAAGGTATTACATTTTATATGGTAATATATAAGATGCTACAGTTCACTGTTTTCCATGATTTTTTTAAAGGTGATTTCTTTTTTTTTAATTAGGTATTTTCCTCATTTACATTTCCAATACTATCCAAAAAGTCCTCAGTACACTCCCCCCCCACTCCCCTACCCACCCACTCCCACTTTTTGGCCCTGGCGTTCCCCTGTACTGGGACGTATAAAGTTTGCAAGTCCAATGGGCCTCTCTTTGCAGTGATGGCCGACTAGGCCATCTTTTGATATATATGCAGCTAGAGTCAAGAGCTCAGGGGTACTGGTTAGTTCATAATGTTGTTCCACCTATAGGGTTGCAGATGCCTTTAGCTCCTTGGGTGCTTTCTCTAGCTCCTCCATTGGGGGCCCTGTGATCCATCCAATAGCTGACTGTGAGCATCCACTTCTGTGTTTGCTAGGCCCCGGCATTGTCTCACAAGAGACAGCTATATCTGGGTCCTTTCAGCAAAATCTTGCTAGTGTATGCAATGGTGTCAGCGTTTGGAAGCTGATTATGGGATGGATCCCTGGATATAAAGGTGATTTCTATACTGTAATTCTAACTGGTTCTTAGTAGTTTCATGTAGTAAGACAATTTGAGATGTTATTTACTTGACTTTTTATTTATATTTTACTTTGGTACATAATACTTTCTGCTTAATATCAGTGTAATTTTCAGAAATCTACTTTTTAATATTGATATTTGTTATAGATATTAAATATTTAATTTGACACTTATTCTTCTTTATAAATGAGATTCAAGCATTCTTGCTTGTGCTTTCCTACCTGTTTAGATTCTTTGGCTCTGTGGAGTGTAGGAAGAGTTTCCTGTATTATGGCTAATAGCCACTTATAAGTGACTACATGACATACATATCCTTTTGGGACTAGGTTACATCACTCAGACTGATGTTCTCAAGTACCATCTATTTGTCCGCAAATTTCATGATGTCTTTGTTTTTAATAGCTGCATAGTATTCTATTGTGTAGATGTACTTCATTTTCTTTATCCATTCTTCAGTTGAAGGACATCTAGGTTGTTTCTAGTTCCTGGCTACTATGATAAAGCTGCTATAAACATAGTTGAGCAAGTGTTTTTGTGAGATGGTGGAGCAACTTTTACCATATGCCCAGGGGTGGTATAGCTATGTATTGAGGTAGAATTATTTCAGTTTTCTGACAAATTGCCAAATGGATTTATAAAGTTTGTACACATTTGCATACCCACCAGCAATGAAAGAGTATTCCCCCTTACTCCACATCCTCACCAGCATGTAAAAAACTGATGTATTTATCTTAGCTTTTCTGGTGGATGTAAAATGGAACTTCAGAGTTGTTTTGATTTGCATTTTCCTGATGACTAAAGACTTTGAACATTTCTTTAAGTACTTCTTGGCAATTCCAGATTCCTCTGTTAAGAATTCTCTGTTTAGCTCTGTACTCCATTTTTAAATTGTGTTATTTGGATTTTTGGTGTCTAACTTCTTTAGTTTTTTATAAATTTTGGATATTTGTCCTCTATCAGATGTATGGTTGGTAAAGAGCCTTTCCTAGTCTGTAGGCTGTCATTTTGCACTATTGACTGTGTCCCTTACCTTATAGAAGCTAAGAGGCAGATGGAGGGAGGGACCTGTGTGGGAAAGAGGTTTGGGAGTGGAATCAGAGGGGTTAAGGATCAGGTGGTAGGACAGGAGACATGGTAAGATGGTGATGACAATGAATGAAAATCTGCAACTGACAGTGGCGGTTAAGTTGGGAGCATCTCTAGGAAGAGACTGAAACCTGGAATATGGGAAGCCCCCAAGAATCAATTGGGGTGACCTTAGCTGTTATTCACAGCATTGGGGATATGGAACCTGAACAGGCCACCTCCTGAATCCAGGCAGGAACTATAGTGGAGCAATAGGGACACCAACGTACCCACAAAACTTTTAACCCAAAATTTATCATGTCTACAAAAAATTCAAAGACAGGGAATTGTGCAGAAACTAAGGTAATGGCCAACCAACTTGAGACCCATACCATGGGTATTCACCAATCCCTGACACTATTAATGATACTTTGTTATGCTTGAAGACAGGTGTATAGCATCGCTGTCCTCTGACAGGCTCCATCTAGCAGCTGACTCAGATGGACAAAGACATCCACAGCCAAACAGTGGATGGAGCTGGAGAAGTCTTATAGAAGAGTTGGAATAAAGATTGCAGCCCCTAAGGGGAGATGAATTCCATGGAAAGACCAATAGAGTTAACTAACCTGGACAGTCTGGGCCCTCAGAACCTGAACCATCAACCAAAAGGCATACACGGACTGGACCTAGGCCTCCCTGCACACAAGTAGCAGATATGCAGCTTGGCCTTTATGTCGATATTAAACAACTGGAGCTAAGTCTATCCCAAAAACTGTTACTTGTATGTGGGATGTGTTCTTATAGTTGGGCTGCCTTGTCTGACTTCAGTGAAAGAGGATGGGCCTAACCTCATAGAGACTTGATATACCAGGGTGGGGAGATACCCATGAGGTCCCCACCGGCTTCCCTCTTGGAAGAGAAGGGATGGGGGTAGGAAGGATTGTGAAAGATCATGACCAGGATGGGGGTAGTTAGTGGGATATAAAGTTATTAAGTAAATATATATGGCATAAAATATTTTTAAAATAAAATTATATTTAAATACATAATGCAGTTTTCCAAAGTATTCATAACAAAGTATATATATATATATATATATGTATATGTATATGTATATGTATATGTATATGTATATATATACACATATATATATATATATGTATATATGTATATATGTATGTATATTAGATGAAACTTAAAATGTTCCAATAAACCTGGTTTTGCAAGTTTTACTACAATCTCTTGTCTAAGTGTTTACTTTTCTTGCTTCTATCCTTAACAGTCTTCGGTGGCATTTTCTTCTTAACCCACCAGTGAAGCAGCAGTACTGGCCTGTCATGATTCAAACATCATCCACATCTGCCTGGTTTTAAGTGATGCACTGTTGCTATTGTGTTTAGGTAACTGCTTTGGGCTGTTTGAAGAACTATCTAAATTCTGTGCCACAATCTCCAGTTCAGTATTTGATGATTCCTCAATGAATGTATTGTTTTGAGGGTATTAACTTTTTTTTCCATTTTTTATTAGGTATTTAGCTCATTTACATTTCCAATGCTATACCAAAAGTCCCCCATAGCCACCCACCTCCACTCCCCTACCCACCCACTCCCCTTTTTTGGCCCTGGCGTTCCCCTGTACTGGGGCATATAAAGTTTGCGTGTCCAATGGGCCTATCTTTCCAGTGATGGCCGCCTAGCCAATCTTTTGATACATATGCAGCTAGAGTCAAGAGCTCCGGGGTACTGGTTAGTTCATAATGTTGTTCCACCTATAGGGTTGCAGATCCCTTTAGCTTCTTGGGTACTTTCTCTAGCTCCTTCATTGGGGGCCATGTGATCCATCCAATAGCCGACTGTGAGCATCCACTTCTATGTTTGCTAGGCCCAGGCATACTCTGACAAGAGACAGCTATATCAGGGTCCTTTCAGCATAATCTTGCTAGTGTATGCAATGGTGTCAGCATTTGGAAGCTGATTATGGGTTGGATCCCCGGATATGGCAGTCTCTACATGGTCCATCTTTTTCTCTCAGCTCCAAACTTTGTCTCTGTACCTCCTTCCAAGGGTGTTTTGTTCCCACTTCTAAGGAGGGGCATAGTGTCCACACTTCAGTCTTCATTTTTCTTGAGTTTCATGTGTTTAGGAAATTGTATCTTATATCTTGGATATCCTAGGTTTTGGGCTAATATCCACTTATCAGTGAGTACATATTGTGTGAATTCCTTTGTGAATGTGTTACCTCACTCAGGATGATGCCCTCCAGGTCCATCCATTTGGCTAGGAATTTCATAAATTCATTCTTTTTAATAGCTGAGTAGTACTCCATTGTGTAGATGTACTACGTTTTCTGTATCCATTCCTCTGTTGAGGGGCATCTGGGTTCCTTCCAGCTTCTGGCTATTGAAGACCCAGAAATGAACCCACACACCTATGGTCACTTGATCTTCGACAAGGGAGCTAAAACCATCCAGTGGAAGAAAGACAGCATTTTCAACAATTGGTGCTGGCACAACTGGTTGTTATCGTATAGAAGAATGCGAATTGATCCATACTTATCTCCTTGTACTAAGGTCAAATCTAAGTGGATCAAGGAACTTCACATAAAACCAGAGACACTGAAACTTATAGAGGAGAAAGTGGGGAAAAGCCTTGAAGATATGGGCACAGGGGAAAAATTCCTGAACAGAACATCAATGGCTTGTGCTGTAAGATTGAGAATTGACAAATGGGACCTAATGAAACTCCAAAGTTTCTGCGAGGCAAAAGACACCATCAATAAGACAAAAAGACCACCAACAGATTGGGAAAGGATCTTTACCTATCCTAAATCAGATAGGGGACTAATATCCAACATATATAAAGAACTCAAGAAGGTGGACTTCAGAAAATCAAATAACCCCATTAAAAAATGGGGCTCAGAACTGAACAAAGAATTCTCACCTGAGGAATACCGAATGGCAGAGAAACACCTGAAAAAATGTTCAACATCCTTAATCATCAGGGAAATGCAAATCAAAACAACCCTGAGATTCCACCTCACACCAGTCAGAATGGCTAAGATCAAAAATTCAGGTGACAGCAGATGCTGGCGTGGATGTGGAGAAAGAGGAACACTCCTCCATTGTTGGTGGGATTGCAGGCTTGTACAACCACTCTGGAAATCAGTCTGGTGGTTCCTCAGAAAATTGGACATAGTACTACCCGAGGATCCAGCAATACCTCTCCTGGGCATATATCCAGAAGATGCCCCAACTGGTAAGAAGGACACATGCTCTACTATGTTCATAGCAGCCTTATTTATAATAGCCAGAAGCTGGAAGGTATTAACTTTTTGAGAACATACACCTAAGCAATATATAAGAAGATAGGGAAGATTTCTAGCATTATCTTTGAAAGTGACTATGGACCTGGAGCTGGCACGGAGAGAAAGACAGATGTGTTAGAACTGAATTGGCATCTTTGTTAAACTTCTGTCTTACTAAAAAGCAAGTTTAGATCAATGTTATCACGACTCAGAACTAGAATAAATGTATGATTATTGAATTCCTGAAAGTGTACATTAGGAAAATATTTCAACAGAAGCAAGCAGCTAAGCAGGTCACAGTTACTCCTTCTGAGGATGCTAGGCACACAAGTCATTATTCTGAGAGTATAACATTCCATCCATGTATCTCTGACTTGATTGTTTATTTCTACCTAGAGAGCTTTTGATTTTGTGATCCAGGGTAATACTTCTCCCAGAGGTGGAGTTCAGTTGTGCCTTATTATAGTCAGTGATTTTCTAACTCAGCTCTAGACTGGTAATTACCACTGTTTGCTACATAGCATTCATTTAAAGAAAAAAATATCCCATCGTTTTTTCTGAATATAATGCTCTTTAACTGCCCCTATGGGAAAGGAGATACTGGTAGGTTCCCTTCTGTATTCTTTCCTTACAACAGTAAAAAAAAAAAAATCATCAGCTCAAATAGCTTCAACTTGTAGTTTTACAGTATTAAAATTTAGGAATTTGTTCTGTTCTCGAACAAATAGCCCTCTAAATTCATCTGCTTGTTTCTGTTCTAATTTTTAAAAGCCACTAATGTAAATGTAATGTAAATATTTTAAACTCTAGAAATAAATATGATGTGAATTATTTCACTTTAAAAACTGTAGCAAAATAAATATTCACTGGGATAATCATTCATGCCATATCACTTTTAGTAAAGGTTCAGAAAACACCAATATAATTTTGTTCTGTATTGGATTTAGATAAGACAGTGAAAAACTCACTTATTGGATCACAGAGCTTAGAGCACAAAAAAACACATGTGGGCATCAGAAGTCAGACAGAGGACTATTTTAAAGTGCTTGATAACAACAATGAGAACAAATAGAAAGGTTACCAAAAAAAAAAAAAAAAACTATTACAATTTCCAAAATACGTATTAGCTAATGTGGACTATGAAGAGAAAGTCTGGGATTAAATTAAGGAAATTTATTTTTTACAACTACTCCAAACCTACAAATAAATACATTAAGGATTGGCAAAAAAAAATGTAGTTTCCACCACGTGATATCTATGAGGTTATTTAAAAATGGACAAGTTACAGAAGTCTTTTGGAAACATAAACCACAGTACAAAACTACAGCAAGACAGTACTGCTTTTACTGCTTTGATGCTTTGATGACAAAAGTCCTGAGAGTGTCCATCCATAAGAGCTGGTGTGTACCAAGAACTTACCAGGATCTAGGCACAAGGTCACACTTTTTAATACTTTCCATACAGTCCCATCAACAAGAGATCCAATACTATTAATTGTGAAGAAGTGGAAAATAAAAATACATTGTAGTGGTTTGAATAAAAATGCCACCATAGGTTTATTGTTTGAATACTTGACCTCCAACCTTGTTAAAGGAGGAATGTTAAAGGAGGGTAGGCTTTAAGGTTTTACCTGGTCCTTTCTTAGAATGCTTTTCCTTGCCCCTTACTTGTGGATGAAGAGATGAGCTCTCATCTATGACAGCCACAAACCTATGCTCCACTATGCCATTTTTCTACCAACATGGACACTACACTGTGAAATTTTAAGTCCAACTAAATGCTTGTTTTATGTACTGCATTGGGCAGTCTGTTTTGTCACAGCAATAGAAAGACTCAAAGACAGAAATTGGTACCAGGGTTGGTGTATTATTGTGATACTTTATCATGTGTTTTTGCTTTGTTTTGTTTTTTAAGAACATAGAAGACCTTTGTGATTTAGACTAAGAAAGCAGGTAGATAAAGAGGAGCATATCAGCATAATTTAGTAGGTTTTAAAGAACCTGAGTGTTGAGTTATGTGTATCTCTCATGCATTATGATTATTAATATTAAACATAATTTGATGTGGATGTGCAATAATCAAAATTTTTGTGAAGTAGTTGATGGAAATTGAAATTTGTGGATCCTCAGAAGAAGTAAAGTAAAATACCATTCCAACCTGATTGGGTAATTCTAATTCCATGGACGCAAGAAGATTAAGTGAGGAGCCTCAAGGAGACATTTGTATATTTCACTAATAATAGAATTAACTACATGTAGTAATACAGTAATAATATACAGCAAGAAAAACATTTCAAACTAACCAACAACAGAAGAATAGATAAGCTAAGTGAAATCTTAATAGTCCCCAGTACTTCTAGGTGATAGAAATATTTAAGTAAATTGGACATAGAACAACTTGCTAAAGGAAAAATTATTAGAGAGAACCAACACCCTGATGGTTATAAAAAGAAAGTTAAAAATCCAAACAATAAAAATACATGGAATTCTGAATATTCTGTGAAATTGATAAATGTATAGGATGCTATGAAATATGAAACAATATTTTAATTTAAAATATATTCTTATCTCATACATTATATTCTGATTATAATTCTCCTCCCTCCACTATTCCAAGTTCCTCCCCACTGCTACTTCCCTCCAGATCAATTCTCTTTTTGTGTCTCATTAGAAAAGAACAGGCTTCTAAGAGATAACCGCCAAACATGACAAATTAAAACATAATAAGATGAAGTAAGAATTTTTATATTGAAGTTGAACACGGCAATCTGTCAGTAGGAAAGAGTCCTAAGAACATGCACAAGAAGCAAGACCGATTTATTCTCATAGTTAGGAATCCTGTAAATATGCTAAGCTATTAGCTGTAATCTATATGCAAAGGATCTGGTTCAGACCCATGTAGACCCTGTGCTTGCTGCTTATGTCCCTATGAACTCATATGTGCCTGTTCTCCTGATGTCCTTCATCCCCTCTGACTATTAGAATATTCCTGCCTCCTCTTCCACTGGATTCCTTGAGCTATGAGAGTGTGATTTGATGGAGACCTCTAATTTTGACTTTGATGCATAACATCTGGCCATAAGGGTTTCTGCCTCTGTCTTCATCTGCTGCCAGAAGAAGCCTCTTAGTAAGACTCTGATCTATGAGTATAGCAGAATATTATTAGTGGTCATTTGTGTGTGTGTGTGTGTGTGTGTGTGTGTGTGTGTGTGTGTGTATGTGTGGCAATGTGACCTGTCTTCTTTGGTTTTAACCTAGGTCTTTGGGCTATCTATCTTCTAGTTTTTAATTACCCAGAAGTGTCAAGTATGGGTTTCTTCTCATGGAGTGTGCTGTGAGTCAAATCAGACAGCAGTTGGATAATACCACAAGTTCTGAGCCACCATTGACCTAGCTAGCATATTTTTCAAGTAGGACAGATAGTATGTACAAAGTTTTGTGGCTTGCTTAGTGTATAGAGTAAAGAGATGAGAATATAGGAAAGAATGCTCCATATAGGCACCAGCTCCACTTCCCCATTTCAATAAGTTGTATGGATGTTGTGCTCTGCAACAGAATCTAGATTTAAGTTTGCAATAGTGTTGTATTCTGTAATAAAGACAAATGAAAACATAACATTTACTTGAAATTATTGCAATCTGAGTTTATATTAAGTGAAATAAGCCATGCTTTATATCATTTGTTGATCTTATATTTGTATAGATAAGCAAATCAACACACACACACACACACACACACACACACACACACACACACACACATATATATATATATATATATGTATTCAAAAAAAGTCAATTAAATCAAGTTACTGTGTGAGTAAAATATCAACCAGCCAGACCCCACAGAGCTCCCAGGGATCAAAGAATCCACATAGAGGGATCCATGGTTCCAGCCACATATGTAACAGAGGATAACCTTGTCAGGCATCAATGGGAGGAGAGGTGCTTGTCCTTGTGAAGGCTCAATGCCCCAGTGAAGAATGCCAGGACAGGGAGGCAAGAGTGGGTGGGTGGGTGGGGGAACACCCTCATAGAAGCAGGGAGAGGGGAATGGGTTATGGGGTTTCTGGGGGGCGATAACATGTGAAATGAAAAAAAAAAAAAAAACTTGACCAGGACAATTCCAATACAACTTATTTCAAAGAAAACAAAGCAACAAGAGCTACAATAAAATGTGCTGGGACAAGGCTCAGTTTTATGGCATTTGCCTATTATATGCAAGGCCTATAGTTCAGTTCTCAGCACAGTGAATAAAAGTCAGTTGGACTAAAAGTCAAGTTGTCTAGGCATCTGTTTTTGATAGTTGGCAACATTACTAATGAGAAAAGATAGGTTGTTGCAGTTTCATTTTCCATTGTTCAAATTATAAATCTCATGCTTGCACTCACATCTGTAGAAAACTTGTAGGAAACGGTGTGTTCATACAGTTTCTCTACTTGTCCATCCTTATGAGATTTGCTATCGAGGGTAAGTTTTAATGTGTCACCAATAAATTTCATGTAAATTAGTCATTATAAATTGCTACTAATTATTCACTATATAGTAAATTTGTAGTGTTATTTCAGCATCACCAAAACAGTCTATTAATCATGTCTAATAAATGTAGTTTTACAATCAGAAATGCTTTTCCTAACATAAGAGTAATAGAAACGACTATAGCTTTCTACACTTTTACAGTCACTTTCCTTTTGAAAATTTATGTAATGCTGCCAAATTTATTTTACTAATACTTTTATTAAATTCTCTATAAAATATTCTTCCTAGGATATATTTTGATATAGGGTATATTCTGTCCCTTAGGATGCAATTATCTTCTCTATTGTAATACAGGCACGTGGGGACTATTCCAAATAAGCAGTATATTATTGGACAAGATCGCTTTTAAAAAAATTTTTATGTTATTATGGAAATTCCTGAGTGTTGTGTAAAAACATAAAAATAATAAGGACAAGTAAAAATAAAAATTCTGTGATAATTCTTTTTGTTAAGAACAAGAAATTTCCCATTGGAATTAAAAAGATAGCTGAGCACAGATGTGGTAATGTTCTTTTCTGCTCCCTGCCAACAAAGAAATACAAAAGGGGCAAAAATTCTGGTAACTGCTGAGCAGGATGCTACACACCTCTTTTCCTATTTGCAGCAGTGGTAGGTAGAGGTGACTTATTTTACACCACTTACTATGTGGCAGACACTATTCAAAGCAGTTTCTTTCCAGTTCACAAGTAAAATATGTAACATCCACAGGCAGATGGAAATCTTAGATATAGGGAACTTATTTTCTCAAAATTACTAAGTAAATTTATATAGAAGAACAGAGATGGAAATCCACCTTGAAACCCACACATCATCTATACCCTAAGCTTAAAAGAGTGACTTATGTCAGCCTTCAGCCTTTATTTTTTCCTGTTTGACTTACTTAAACATTTTCAAGACTTCATTGAATTTTTCCTCATTTATATTTAAAGCATATGTGGGTATACCTTCAGTAGTTTTTCTACAATTTAGAATATGTGCTGTCTTAGTCAGGGTTTCTATTCCTGCACAAACATCATGACCAAGAAGCAAGATCAGAGGAAAAGGTTTATTCAGCTTACACTTCCACATTGCTGTTCATCCCTAAAGGAAGTCAGGACTGGAACTCAAGCTGGTCAGGAAGCAGGAGCTGATACAGAGGCCATGGAGGGAAGTTTCCTACTGGCGTGCTTCCCCTGGCTTGCACAGCTTGCTTTCTTATACAACCCAAGACGACCAGCCTAGGAATGGTATCACCCACAATGGATTCTGCCCCCTTGATCACTAATTGAGAAAATGCCTATAGCTGGATCTCATGGAGGCATTTTGTCAAGGGAGGCTCCCTTCTCTGTGATGACTCCAGCTTGTGTCAAGTTGGCACACAAAATCAGCTAGTACATGTGCCATGTATGTATACTTCTATTTTACTAATGGCCACATTTCATCTCTTCAAGAGTACTAATTAACATGTTTCTCTCATGTTGTTAAGCTGTGGTGGTTTGAATATGCTTGGTCCATAGAGAGTTGTATTGTTAGGAGGTGTGGCCTTGTTGGAGGAAATGTGTTGCTGTGGGGGTAGGCTTTCGAAGTCTCCTCCTATGCTCAGCTACCCATGGCAGAAGAGAGCTTTCTCCTAGCTTCCCGAGGAAACCACTATTCTGGCTGCCTTCAGATCAAGAAGTAGAATTCTCTGCTCCTCCAGCATCATGTGACATTAATAAGCAATTGAATAAGCAATTGAATTTTTTTTCAGCAATGAAGAGGGTGAAATTTTGCTGTTTGTAGGAAAATAGATGCAACTGGAAACAATCACAAGAAACAAAGACATCTTCGTAATAAATATTCATAATAAAGAGAACAATTTTATGTTTTGTCTCACTTAAAGATTTACACACACACACACACACACACAGAGAGAGAGAGAAATAGAAAGAGAGAGAGAGAGAGAGAGAGAGAGAGAGAGAGAGAGAGAGAGAGAGAGAGAAATGAGTAGAAAAAGATAAATGGTTACAGAAATTTAGGGGGGAATAGCCTCAGCATATGTTACATATTTGTGGGGATATTTTATTCATTTCTTTAAACTCACACTGATCACGTTGGCTTTGTTTAAATGATGAAGAAATTGTTCAACATATTTACATCAATGAATGGATATTTCTTAGGAAGAATCATGTTGCTAAGGCCATGTTTTCTGTCTCAATAGACTCACAAGAGAAATTGTAGGTTTCTTCTTTGTTGATTGTCAAACTTGAGTTTTCCAACATGACTAAACCACATCTCCTGCATCAATATACAATAGGTATGGAAATGTAAAACATGCATATACATGCAGATTGTTAGAATAACAAAGTAGAATTATTACTTTAGGTTTATACAGTAAATAATACTTAATTTTTAAAAATAATAGCCCAGACTTTTATTTTATTTAACTCACATTTCATAAGTAACATTTATATTACAGGGAATGCACTAAATATATTAACATATGAATGGACATGGCCTAAGATAATGATTTAAAGATTAAAGTCATTGCATAGATTTGCTATCTAATAACAATATTTTAAATTAACATTTCTACAATTGACATGCTCTGTAGAGCATGTTTTGAGTTAACCTTTTCCTAAAGATGATGAAGTTTCTACTAAGGAAAAGCTGAGCTAATTGAAAACAACTTTTAATATTTCCATACTGTAAAGTAATAAAACTTTTCTTTAATTTATTTTGATTTTTTTTTACTTATCACCTTCTGGTCACCCCTCACTATTCTTTCCTCTTCTGCTCCTCTTCTCCTCTAGGCCAACCTGGGTATGCGCCCCACCTCCAGTCCAGACCCTGGTACTTCAAGTCTCCTTGAGGCTAGGTGCTTCCTCTTCCACTGAGGCCAGATAAGACAGCCCAGCGAATAGAACATATTCCTTGTGCAAGCAACAGCATTTTGGGATATCCCCACTCCAGTTATTCAGGACCCACATTAAGGTCAAGCTGTACATTTGTCTCTGAGGTTAGACCCAGGAATATATTTCCCATATGGTAGACAGAACACAATCTAACAACTTGGTGAAATTTTAGGCTAAGGCTATGTTCTCAAACTTCATGATAAGTTTACTCTTCTTAGTTTTGTACATAGATCACTTAGGATGAGAACAGTGTTCCACACCCAGATATTGACACAAGCTATGCTATAGCCCTGTTAGCCCCAGTTCTATCTTGGGGGAATGCTGACATTGACTATGTCTTATACTCACCTAGATATTCCATACATAGGAAGAGGTGTGGTGTCTAAAGCCTGATTTGAATAGTATTTCCCAACTTCATGTCAGGAATTATCTTTAAAAAAATTTGCTCCTAAGACATATTAATTTTCACTTAAAACTTAAAATACTTATAACTCAGTACATTATAACACCTCATAAGCCTACATAACCCACCCCTCCCCTTAGGGTGTTTGTTGGTTGGTTGTTTTTTTGTTTGTTTGTTTGTTTGTTTTGTTTTGTTTTGTTTTTGTTTTTGTTTTAAAGCCATTATTTTGAGTCCCAGCTCTCCATTCTCTTCAAATACAAATTACATGTGAGCAATGAATCTTTTGTTTGTTTGTTTGTTTGTTTTTTAGTTGCATTGAGTTTCTGGCCAGCTTAAGGGAAGATTTTCAAGTTTACTTAACACAATCTTCCCTCCTCAACTGTAATGAGAATGAGTGGAAGCTGAGGTTGAAAAATGAATCCATAGGTGAAAGACAGTTACTATAGTCTATGCAATAAAGCATGAAAGGTTGGGAGGTATTATTTGCTACTACCTGGAAGAAACTTCTCCTCCTCCTCCTCCTCCTCCTCCTCCTCCTCCTCCTCCTCCTCCTCCTCCTTCTTCTCCTTCTTCTTCTTCTTCTTCTTCTTCTTCTTCTTCTTCTTCTTCTTCTTCTTCTTCTTCTTCACTTGGCTAAACCTAATGCCCTATTGATAATTTCCACTCACATTAAAGGAAATAAATTTTGCTGTACAATGGCAAAAATTCCACTAAAAGTATTTATTAATACATTTATGCATTTATTTAGTTTTCCATTAATTAATTTATTCATTTTAAATCTTGATTGCTGGTTTCCTCCAAGCCCCTCTCATACAGACTTTCCCTCTACCTTCACTCCTATTCTGATCTGAGAAGTTGGGAGCCTCCCTGGGTATCCCCTGACCCAGATGCATCAATTTTCTGCTGAGTTAGACACATCCTCTCCCACTAAGGCGAGACAAGGAAGCCCAGTTAGGGGAATAGATTCCACAGACAGGCAACAGCTTTATGGACAGCCTCTGCTCCAGTTGTTGGTGGACCCACGTGAAGGCTGAGTTTCACATCTGCTGCATATGTGTTAGAGATCTAGGTCCAGTCTATGTATGCTCTTTGGTTGATGGCTCAGTCAGTGAGAGCTCCCAGGGGTCCAGGTAGTTGACTCTGTTGGTCTTCCTGTGGAGTTCTTATACCCTGAATAGTCTTTTAACTGGCATCTTGTGCTGCCTTAAAATTGCCTATTTTCATAAGTGTTTCCTGAGAAAGTGCAAAACATTTGTAAGAGAAGGAAACAGTTTTCACTTAGCCTTTTCATGAAGGCAGTTTGTTGGACTGTTGGAAAAAGTCAGTAGCATGCCTCTTCAGTTCAGTCTCTTAATGTGTTTGTGGGTGGGTATAAAGAGATGTAAAGAGAAACAAGATGTTAAGGGTTATTTAGTGTGTGTGTGTGTGTGTGTGTGTGTGTGTGTTTGTGCACACACACGTGTGTGGGTGAGTGATGAAGGAAATCATATCAAAAAAGGAAGTCAGATGATAGACTGATGCATAGGCTTTGCAGCAGGACTCCTTTCTAGAGAACTAACAATCCAGCAATTCCCTTACTCATTCTGAGAAAACATTAGAAATAATTTACTCATTTATTTAATGTTGTGACACAAGAAAATGGAAAGCAAATGTGTTCATGTGTTTCCATATAAAAATCTCATTTTATCTTGTAATACAGCCTGGTAAAACTATAACAGGGCATTTCTGTAAGATATGAAACGACTGATCTTTGCATATTTAGAAATGAACAATTGATTTGGGAGAGAAGAGGCATGTTATAAGCACTGTAGACATATTCAATTCTTAAACAGATTACTGAAATCATTTATTATCTTTGAAGAAATTAAAATTCAATTTCTCATTTTTCATTTTTTTGTTTTTAATTTTTTAATTGAAAAAATTGCATTAAATATGTTCTCATAAAACTTAGTTCTCGACTTGAGCCCCGGGCTACCTTGCCAGCAGAGTCTTGCCCAACACCCGCAAGGGTCCACACGGGACTCCCCACGGGACCCTAAGACCTCTGGTGAGTGGATCACAGTGCCTGCCCCAATCCAATCGCACGGAACTTGAGACTGCGGTACATAGGGAAGCAGGCTACCCGGGCCTGATCTGGGGCACAAGTCCCTTCCGCTCGACTCGAGACTCGAGCCCCGGGCTACCTTGCCAGCAGAGTCTTGCCCAACACCCGCAAGGGTCCACACAGGACTCCCCACGGGACCCTAAGACCTCTGGTGAGTGGATCACAGTGCCTGCCCCAATCCAATCGCGCGGAACTCGAGACTGCAGTACATAGGGAAGCAGGCTACCCGGGCTTGATCTGGGGCACAAACCCCTTCCACTCCACTCGAGCCCCGGCTACCTTGCCAGCTGAGTCGCCTGACACCCGCAAGGGCCCACACAGGATTCCACACGTGATCCTAAGACCTCTAGTGAGTGGAACACAACTTCTGCCAGGAGTCTGGTTCGAACACCAGATATCTGGGTACCTGCCTTGCAAGAAGAGAGCTTGCCTGCAGAGAATACTCTGCCCACTAAACTAAGGAGAGTGCTACCCTCCAGGTCTGCTCATAGAGGCTAACAGAGTCACCTGAAGAACAAGCTCTTAACAGTGACAACTAAAACAGCTAGCTTCAGAGATTACCAGATGGCGAAAGGCAAACGTAAGAATCCTACTAACAGAAATCAAGACCACTCACCATCATCAGAACGCAGCACTCCCACCCCACCTAGTCCTGGGCACCCCAACACAACCGAAAATCTAGACCCAGATTTAAAAACATTTCTCATGATGATGATAGAGGACATCAAGAAGGACTTTCATAAGTCACTTAAAGATTTACAGGAGAGCACTGCTAAAGAGTTACAGGCTCTTAAAGAAAAGCAGGAAAACACAGCCAAACAGGTGATGGAAATGAACAAAACCATACTAGAACTAAAAGGGGAAGTAGACACAATAAAGAAAACCCAAAGCGAGGCAACGCTGGAGATAGAAACCCTAGGAAAGAGATCTGGAACCATAGATGCGAGCATCAGCAACAGAATACAAGAAATGGAAGAGAGAATCTCAGGTGCAGAAGATTCCATAGAGAACATCGACACAACAGTCATAGAAAATACAAAATGCAAAAGGATCCTAACTCAAAACATCCAGGTAATCCAGGACACAATGAGAAGACCAAACCTACGGATAATAGGAATTGATGAGAATGAAGATTTTCAACTTAAAGGGCCAGCTAATATCTTCAACAAAATAATAGAAGAAAACTTCCCAAACATAAAAAAAGAGATGCCCATGATCATACAAGAAGCATACAGAACTCCAAATAGACTGGACCAGAAAAGAAATTCCTCCCGACACATAATAATCAGAACAACAAATGCACTAAATAAAGATAGAATATTAAAAGCAGTAAGGGAGAAAGGTCAAGTAACATATAAAGGAAGGCCTATCAGAATTACACCAGACTTTTCACCAGAGACTATGAAAGCCAGAAGAGCCTGGACAGATGTTATACAGACACTAAGAGAACACAAATGCCAGCCCAGGCTACTATACCCGGCCAAACTCTCAATTACTATAGATGGAGAAACCAAAGTATTCCACGACAAAACCAAGTTCACACAATATCTTTCCACGAATCCAGCCCTTCAAAGGATAATAACAGAAAAGAAGCAATACAAGGACGGAAATCACGCCCTAGAACAACCAAGAAAGTAATCATTCAACAAACCAAAAAGAAGACAG
This sequence comes from Mus musculus, assembly GCF_000001635.26. Taxonomy (NCBI): domain Eukaryota; kingdom Metazoa; phylum Chordata; class Mammalia; order Rodentia; family Muridae; genus Mus; species Mus musculus. The sequence goes on from NC_000084.6 coordinate 87,346,815, forward strand.
CCACAAGAACAGAATGCCAACTCTAACAACAAAAATAAAAGGGAGCAACAATTACTTTTCCTTAATATCTCTTAATATCAATGGACTCAATTCCCCAATAAAAAGACATAGACTAACAGACTGGCTACACAAACAGGACCCAACATTCTGCTGCTTACAGGAAACCCATCTCAGGGAAAAAGACAGACACTACCTCAGAGTGAAAGGCTGGAAAACAATTTTCCAAGCAAATGGACTGAAGAAACAAGCTGGAGTAGCCATTTTAATATCGGATAAAATCAACTTCCAACCCAAAGTTATCAAAAAAGACAAGGAGGGACACTTCATACTCATCAAAGGTAAAATCCTCCAAGAGGAACTCTCAATTCTGAATATCTACGCTCCAAATGCAAGGGCAGCCACATTCATTAGAGACACTTTAGTAAAGCTCAAAGCATACATTGCACCTCACACAATAATAGTGGGAGACTTCAACACACCACTTTCTTCAAGGACAGATCGTGGAAACAGAAACTAAACAGGGACACAGTGAAACTAACAGAAGTTATGAAACAAATGGACCTGATAGATATCTACAGAACATTTTATCCTAAAACAAAAGGATATACCTTCTTCTCAGCACCTCACGGGACCTTCTCCAAAATTGACCATATAATTGGTCACAAAACAGGCCTCAATAGATACAAAAATATTGAAATTGTCCCATGTATCCTATCAGACCACCATGGCCTAAGACTGATCTTCAATAACAACATAAATAATGGAAAGCCAACATTCACGTGGAAACTGAATAACACTCTTCTCAATGATACCTTGGTCAAGGAAGGAATAAAGAAAGAAATTAAAGACTTTTTAGAGTTTAATGAAAATGAAGCCACAACGTACCCAAACCTATGGGACACAATGAAAGCATTTCTAAGAGGGAAACTCATAGCGCTGAGTGCCTCCAAGAAGAAACGGGAGACAGCACATACTAGCAGCTTGACAACACATCTAAAAGCCCTAGAAAAAAAGGAAGCAAATTCACCCAAGAGGAGTAGACGGCAGGAAATAATCAAACTCAGGGGTGAAATCAACCAAGTGGAAACAAGAAGAACTATTCAAAGAATTAACCAAACGAGGAGTTGGTTCTTTGAGAAAATCAACAAGATAGATAAACCCTTAGCTAGACTCACTAAAGGGCACAGGGACAAAATCCTAATTAACAAAATCAGAAATGAAAAGGGAGACATAACAACAGATCCTGAAGAAATCCAAAACACCATCAGATCCTTCTACAAAAGGCTATACTCAACAAAACTGGAAAACCTGGACGAAATGGACAAATTTCTGGACAGATACCAGGTACCAAAGTTGAATCAGGATCAAGTTGACCATCTAAACAGTCCCATATCACCTAAAGAAATAGAAGCAGTTATTAATAGTCTCCCAACCAAAAAAAGCCCAGGACCAGATGGGTTTAGTGCAGAGTTCTATCAGACCTTCAAAGAAGATCTAATTCCAATTCTGCACAAACTATTTCACAAAATAGATGTAGAAGGTACTCTACCCAACTCATTTTATGAAGCCACTATTACTCTGATACCTAAACCACAGAAAGATCCAACAAAGATAGAGAACTTCAGACCAATTTCTCTTATGAATATCGATGCAAAAATCCTCAATAAAATTCTCGCTAACCGAATCCAAGAACACATTAAAGCAATCATCCATCCTGACCAAGTAGGTTTTATTCCAGGGATGCAGGGATGGTTTAATATACGAAAATCCATCAATGTAATCCATTATATAAACAAACTCAAAGACAAAAACCACATGATCATCTCGTTAGATGCAGAAAAAGCATTTGACAAGATCCAACACCCATTCATGATAAAAGTTTTGGAAAGATCAGGAATTCAAGGCCCATACCTAAACATGATAAAAGCAATCTACAGCAAACCAGTAGCCAACATCAAAGTAAATGGAGAGAAGCTGGAAGCAATCCCACTAAAATCAGGGACTAGACAAGGCTGCCCACTTTCTCCCTACCTTTTCAACATAGTACTTGAAGTATTAGCCAGAGCAATTCGACAACAAAAGGAGATCAAGGGGATACAAATTGGAAAGGAGGAAGTCAAAATATCACTTTTTGCAGATGATATGATAGTATATATAAGTGACCCTAAAAATTCTACCAGAGAACTCCTAAACCTGATAAACAGCTTCGGTGAAGTAGCTGGATATAAAATAAACTCAAACAAGTCAATGGCCTTTCTCTATACAAAGAATAAACAGGCTGAGAAAGAAATTAGGGAAACAACACCCTTCTCAATAGTCACAAATAATATAAAATATCTTGGCGTGACTCTAACTAAGGAGGTGAAAGATCTGTATGATAAAAACTTCAAATCTCTGAAGAAAGAAATTAAAGAAGATCTCAGAAGATGGAAAGATCTCCCATGCTCATGGATTGGCAGGATCAACATTGTAAAAATGGCTATCTTGCCAAAAGCAATCTACAGATTCAATGCAATCCCCATCAAAATTCCAACTCAATTCTTCAACGAATTGGAAGGAGCAATTTGCAAATTTGTCTGGAATAACAAAAAACCTAGGATAGCAAAAAGTCTTCTCAAGGATAAAAGAACTTCTGGCGGAATCACCATGCCAGACCTAAAGCTTTACTACAGAGCAATTGTGATAAAAACTGCATGGTACTGGTATAGAGACAGACAAGTAGACCAATGGAATAGAATTGAAGATCCAGAAATGAACCCACACACCTATGGTCACTTGATCTTCGACAAGGGAGCTAAAACCATCCAGTGGAAGAAAGACAGCATTTTTAACAATTGGTGCTGGCACAACTGGTTGTTATCGTGTAGAAGAATGCGAATCGATCCATACTTATCTCCTTGTACTAAGGTCAAATCTAAGTGGATCAAGGAACTTCACATAAAACCAGAGACACTGAAACTTATAGAGGAGAAAGTGGGGAAAAGCCTTGAAGATATGGGCACAGGGGAAAAATTCCTGAACAGAACATCAATGGCTTGTGCTGTAAGATCGAGAATCGACAAATGGGACCTAATGAAACTCCAAAGTTTCTGCAAGGCACAAGACACCGTCAATAAGACAAAAAGACCACCAACAGATTGGGAAAGGATCTTTACCTATCCTAAATCAGATAGGGGACTAATATCCAACATATATAAAGAACTCAAGAAGGTGGACTTCAGAAAATCAAATAACCCCATTAAAAAATGGGGCTCAGAACTGAACAAAGAATTCTCACCTGAGGAATACCGAATGGCAGAGAAGCACTTGAAAAAATGTTCAACATCCTTAATCATCAGGGAAATGCAAATCAAAACAACCCTGAGATTCCACCTCACACCAGCCAGAATGGCTAAGATCAAAAATTCAGGTGACAGCAGATGCTGGCGAGGATGTGGAGAAAGAGGAACACTCCTCCATTGTTGGTGGGATTGCAGGCTTGTACAACCACTCTGGAAATCAGTCTGGCGGTTCCTCAGAAAACTGGACATAGTACTACCGGAGGATCCAGCAATACCTCTCCTGGGCATATATCCAGAAGATGCCCCAACAGGTAAGAAGGACACATGCTCCACTATGTTCATAGCAGCCTTATTTATAATAGCCAGAAGCTGGAAAGAACCTAGATGCCCCTCAACAGAGGAATGGATACAGAAAATGTGGTACATCTACACAATGGAGTACTACTCAGCTATTAAAAAGAATGAATTTATGAAATTCCTAGCCAAATGGTTGGACCTGGAGGGCATCATCCTGAGTGAGGTAACACATTCACAAAGAAACTCACACAATGTGTATTCACTGATAAGTGGATATTAGCCCCAAACCTAGGATACCCAAGATATAAGATATAATTTGCTAAACACATGAAACTCAAGGAGAATGAAGACTGAAGTGTGGACACTATGCCCCTCCTTAGATTTGGGAACAAAACACCCATGGAAGGAGTTACAGAGACGGAGTTTGGAGCTGAGATGAAAGGATGGACCATGTAGAGACTGCCATAGCCAGGGATCCACCCCATAATCAGCATCCAAACGCTGACACCATTGCATACACTAGCAAGATTTTATTGAAAGGACGCAGATGTAGCTGTCTCTTGTGAGACTATGCCGGGGCCCAGCAAACACAGAAGTGGATGCTCACAGTCAGCTAATGGATGTATCATAGGGCTCCCAATGGAGGAGCTAGAGAAAGTAGCCAAGGAGCTAAAGGGATCTGCAACCCTATAGGTGGAACAACATTATGAGCTAACCAGTACCCCGGAGCTCTTGACTCTAGCTGCATATATATCAAAAGATGGCCTAGTCGGCCATCACTGGAAAGAGAGGCCCATTGGACTTGCAAACTTTATATGCCCCAGTACAGGGGAATACCAGGGCCAAAAAGGGGGAGTGGGTGGGCAGGGGAGTGGGGGTGGGTGGATATGGGGGACTTTTGGTATAGCATTGGAAATGTAAATGAGTTAAATACCTAATAAAAAATGGAAAAAAAAAAAAAAAAACTTAGTTCTCTCTCAGCTCCACCAAGGTCCTTCCAAATTCCCCATCAACTAAATTACTTTCTTTCCTTTTTTCTCCCTCTCTCTGCAGAAAACAGACAATTGAACAAACAGGAATCAGAATTATATATATACATATATGTGTGTGTGTGTATGTGTGTGTAATTTTTAGAATTGCATTATACATATTACTAGTAACTCATATTTATTTATTTTTATTTATGTTGATGTAGCTTTCTTTCTAATATTTATTTTTATATTTATGTGCATTGGTTCTTTGCCTGCATTGGGTGTCAGATTCTAGTTGCAGACAGTTGTGATCTCCCATGTTCTGGGAATTGAACCCAGGTCTTCTGGAAGAACAGCCACTGCTCCTAGCTGCTAAGCCATCTCTCCAGCCCCATCATGCAGTTTTTCAAAAATCCAAAAGTGAAAAGAAAAATATGAAAAGGGTGAGTGTTCCTATAATTGATGCTATGCTGTAATTACAGATAGGAGCCTATCGTGGCAACAAACATCTGACTAAGACAGACACAGATACACACAACTATTGGACTGAAGTTGGGGACACCTGTGGTTGAACTAGGGAAAAGCTGGAAGAACTTGAGGAGGAGGGCAACCTCATTGGAAGACCAGCCATCTCAACCAACTGGGCCCCTGAGATCTCTCAGACACTGAGCCACTAATAAGGCAGCTTACACAAGTTGGTCCATGGTCCCTGAAACAAATACATCAGAAGACTGACTGACTGGCCTCAGTGAGAGAAGATGCACCTAACCCTTGAGAGACTTGAGGCCCCAGGGAGTGGGGATGCCTGGCAGGATGTGGGGGATGTGAGGGTATGCAGGAGGTGGGGACATCCTTTTGGGGATGGGTAAGGAGGATTAGAATGCAGAAACTGTCAGAGTTCAGAACAGGAAGAGCCTAACAACTGGACTGTAAAAAAAAAGGATTAAAGATAAAAATTTTTATATGTATTGCTTAAGTTTATTATTTTATTTATTTTTGGATATTTTATTTATTTACATTTCAAATGTTATCCCCTTTCTCGGTTCTCCCTCTAGAACCCCCTATCCCATCCCCTTTAATGCAGCTTCTCATGTTGTGGTGATCCCAACCATAAAATTATTTTCATTGCTACTTCATAACTGTATTTTTGCTACTATATAAATCATAATGAAAAATAGCTGATATAATATCCCCAGTGGGCTCACTACCCACAGACTGAGAACCACTGTTCTACACTATCATATTTTTATCAAATAGACATAATGATAGTGAGCCTAAGCATTTTTGAAACATAGAAAAATAGTAAAAAATATTTTCTTCAATTTATACGGTGGTTATGAAAATATGATTGACTATTTCTTTAACGATGGTTTCTTTATTCTAAGAGCCATGTGATGCTGATAAATCAAGGATTTATTGAGAATGATGGTCAGTCTTTGCATAATATGTTGTTCTCTACGTGGCTCCACATAACAACTTATAATACTATAAGGAGTGAAAAACACACTATAGGAAATATAGTGAGAATACCTTTTGTTTTTTAAAAATGATTGAATGAGACTATGATAATCAATAAAGACAGCGACCAAGGCAAAGAAAATTATCATATTTTATAAAAGAATACTTTTTGTCTTACTCATTTAACTTTGATCTGTGGAAACAACTTTTCTTTGGATAATTACAAAATGTTGTTCCTAATTTAATAAGATAATTTAGATTTCTTAAGGTGGAGCAACAGTATGAACTAACCAGTACCCACCCTGGAGCTCGTGACTCTAACTGCATATGTATCAGAAAATGGCCTAGTTGGCCATCAGTGGAAAGAGAGGCCCATTGGTAATGCAAACTTTATATGTCCCAGTACAGGGGAACGCCAGGGCCAAGAAGTGGGAGTGGGTGGGTAAGGGAATGAGTGGGGGAGGGTGTGGGGGACTTTTGGGATAGCATTAGAAATGTAAATGAAATAAATACCTAATTGAAAAAAAAATTTAAAAAATAAAAAGAAAAAAGTAGAAGTTGACATTCACATACTTCATTTTTCTTTGTTAAATTTATTTATATTTATTTCAATTTTGAGGTAACAATATAGTTAATATCTTATCCCCATTCCCTTTCCTCCTTCCAAACCTGTCCAGATGATCCTCCTTGCACTTCTTCAAATTCTCCGCTGACTTTTTCTTCAGTTACAATTTTAAAGTTAGATAAAATGTTAAAAGAAACATACTCCAATTTATTTTGCATAAAATGAGGTCATATTAAAATTAAAAATAATGTGAAAATATTCTTGATGCATATAAAACTTACTTATAAATGCTTATCTGTACCATATGGTTCTAGTATTCTTGGCGTAATCAGACCTACTGGTTATCATGCACTCAGACAAACTGAACATTTGCCTTTTGAATTTTAAGAAAATAGTTTTGTGTCTGGTTATTGGTTAAAGTGATTGTTCTGCAAGCCCATGGACCTAAGCTTGTATTCCCATACTTATGCAAATGCACATCTTTGTGGTGCAGGTTTGAACTATATGTGCCTAGATTGGCAGCAGAAGTATAAGGACCATGAGACTCACTGACCAGTCCAGCCAATGGTAACCTCCAAGGTCATTGATTGAGGAAAACACTTATTCATTATCCACCTCTCACAGACCACTGCAAGTACATGTTCCCAATCACAAATACACCTACACATACCCATGTACACACACACACACACACACACACACACACTATTTATACCAATTTTAATAAATTGTAGCACATTAGCTATATTTTCATACTTTGTGCTGTTACTAATTTTATATTTGATTATATAATGCAATTATTTTTCTTGTGTTTTTACCCTTATCTATCCCTTATTTAAAGCCAAACCATTTAAATTGTGCTTACTTAATAAAAATGTAGCAAAAATAAAATCATTATGATCATATTACACATTTATAATCATAAGACACTCACTAAGATATGACGTGAAGAGTATGAAGTCTACCATGACACTTCCTCTGCCTTGCTATACATTATATTTTTTCTTTTTAAAAAAGTAATGGATTTAAACATAATCCCACTCACTAGTTAGGATATGGTGCTTCAGTGTTTTAAAAATATGTTCAGAAACAGCCTATTTTACAGTTTCCTTGACTTATGGAATTAAGTGTTTGATCTCTGTGAGGGTTGAATCATGGGTAAGGCATATCAAATCGCATGCAACTTTAAAGACTTTGAAGCAAGCTTCCCATATTCTTCAAACACTCAGTGTTTCAAGAGCAAATCCTCTCATCTATTCAATTCTTCCTTATCATGCATTTATTCAACCTGAACTGTTTAAGAATCCACTGGTCAAAGTGCTCTGCCTAAGGACCAGAGAAGAAAATGATGAAAAATTCAAAGGCTGCCCTCCTACAGACAGCAATCTAGGTGAGATGATTGAAAAATGTACAAAAGTAAGTGTAAGATTGATTGTGATGTGTGACACAGGGAAGCCAAAGTGATAAGAGAATTCAGCAGCATGAACAGCCACCCCTAACTTGCACATTCGTGTTTGGAGCTGCTCTCTGACCATGCTTCTTTCTCTGAAGTATTGATCAGCTATGGCAGGAAGGCACGTAGATCCTGACTGAGGGGGTCTGAGCACAGGCGGCAGGTGTATCTCAGCTCCATCTCTTTCTCTCTTTTATACAGTCATTAGTATTTCAGAGACTCCATTCCGTTTCTACACTCAAACAGCTTATTAACGTTAAACTCATTTGTTGTGCCTTAGGTAATGTTGCTACTAGTCATAGCAGTCGACAATTAATGAAAAAAAGTCCAGAGATTTGAAAAAGAGCAAGTAGCAGTATATACTAGCGTTTGGAAGGAGGTTTGGAGGAAATGATGTAAAATATTGTAATCTAAAAGAAATAACAATAAAAACATTTTCTTTCAAATATCTGGGTTTAGTTTTTACTATCAAATTAAGCTTATCTGTGAAATAACGTCAAATAACAAGGTTATAATTTACTTTAATACACGTAAAGCCATAATAAATATTTTTCAATCCCACGCTTCAGTGTTATAGATGTTAGTGATACTGAGGAGCTCTAGAATATAGAAAACATTGCAGTGAAAGAATAAAAAACATCTAATAGTTACTAATCTCCTACATTTGCTTCCCCTCTGAAATTGTTGTTAAGTATATACTCCCACTATAATAAGGCCTGCTCTCATAGGAAACAAGAGTGTATATAACACCTCAGATGCAAGAATCTCTCTTGCCTGTTACAAAGTCCAAAATTTCTTTGCTAGTTCTTGGATAATCTCTTTCAAGTAGAGTGCCCTAAGATCTATACTTGGTCTATATTAACATTAAAAATGGCAAAGGACTCACAATTTTACTTACATTGTTGTACATCATTTTCAATATCCTAGTACAGTGTTCGGCATCATTTGGGATTTTACAGTAAAACATTAAGCATTATTCACAATTTTTTCTGGAAAAATTTTGTCATATTTCCTTATGATAATTTAAGAATTTTTTCCTTAATGTCAAATAAAGCTATTATGTAAGTGCATCATAGTGGCATGATGGGACATTTGCTATCTTCATGCTCATTCTCATATGTTAATATGTGCAACATTTTACTCATTCATGAAGATTAAAGATGTTTATTAAATTGTTGCCTGGCAAGATACCACATCCTGAAATTCCTGTATTTGTATAACAAGGAAAAGCTGGAATACATAGGAAGACTCTATCAGAGAAATGGGGAGGGAGTCATCTGTGTGTGTGTGTGTGTGTGTGTGTGTGTGTGTGTGTGTGAATGTGTGTGTATATATGTATGCACATACAAGTATATTCAAGTATAACAATGCTATATACACTTATATACACATATATGCATACATTCATATAAGTAATATTTTACTTGTATTTATTTTTTAGAGATAACCATTTGGTATGGACAATCAATCAGTTTATGCTCTTGCTTCACTAAGGCCACCTCTCAGGCTCTCAATATTACCTCAGTTGCCTACAGTTCTTTACAAATTTCGTGATCTTTCCTAATCCAGTTTGGTGTGTCCATTAGTGTAATCTGTGTTTAGCCCATATTTATGTCAGTATTGTTGAGACACCAGAGCTATAATAACTAAGCTCAATGCTATCTTCATGAAGACTAGCTTTCATGGTACTAGGAAGGCATTAACAGAAGAGGGAGGCAATTAATAACGCAACACAGCTATTGACCAGCATGGCACAGTAATACTAAAGATGCAATATTGGCCAAACATTTTGGAGTAACCAACAAATCTCTAATTGGACTTAGGACCTGCTCAACCAGAGGAAAATTATGCCCATTAGTGGAAACCTACTTAACTACTCGGTACTAGTGCAATCATGATGATTGGAAGAGAATCTTGAAAATGTATTTGACTAAACAATCATAACCTTGACAATAACTTATAAATATCTGTCTTTATACTCATAGATAAGAAGAGACATACTTTATAAACAATGATAACCTTAACAACAACTCATAAATATCTGTCTTTATACTCATAGATAAGAACAGACATACTTTATACTCACAGATAAATACTTTACCCCTCATCAAGTAAACATTTCCTAACAGATACAAACTACTACAGAAAACCACCACTAATCAACATGCACAGTTGTATGGCCCAGTTCCACTGGATACAAATACAAAACATTCTTGCAACTATGCATCAGGGAACATTGTGGGAGAGGGTATATAATCTTATTATTATTATAAGTTATTAACCATATATTATTATATTATATAGTATTACTATAATGTTATTATAATTGTAATAAGACTACTTATAATGGTTGGTTGATCACCTTCTCAAATAGCTGAAATTTTGTAATTCTAAATAGAATTCCAACCTTATATAGAAAACAATTTTTCTGTGGATTACATAAAGGAAAAATCAATGCTTTTACACAATTTTAAATATCCTATATTTTTCTTAGGAATTCTATTCCTCAGAATATATCTTCAAAAATGTTGGCATATGTATTTTAAATATCAACCGTTTGACACCAGAATCCTTACTAAACAAAATAAATGAGTTGTTTCAACATTTGTCCTCTACCAAATCATGTTGTCTGAACTTTAATTTTTTGTTTGTTTGTTTGTTTGTTTGTTTTTTTAGCCTTGAACTGCATTTTATTAGGTCATCAACACTGAACAGTATCTGAATTAAAAATCCTCTTCTCAATTGTTTGTGAGCTGTGCTGCTAATTTTAGTCTTTATTTCAAATACAATGTTTCTTTATCCTGCTATATTAGAAATATTCGTGGGTTGAAGATATAACTAACCAGAAAAGAATGATCATTACCACTGGGTGTGGTGGCGCACGCCTTTAATCCCAGCACTTGGGAGGCAGAGGAAGGTGAATTTCTGAGTTCGAGGCCAGCCTGGTCTTCAAAATGAGTTCCAGGGCAGCCAGAGAAACCCTGTCAAAACACACACACACACACACACACACACACACACACACACACAAACAAAACAAAACAAAAAACACAAAACAAAACAAAAAACAAAAAGAAAAGAAAGAATGATCATTACACAGTAATGAAGACCTGAGTCAAATCCCAGGAGCCCATTGCAAACACTGGATGTGGTCTTGTGCTCCTCGTAATCCTTGTTCTCCTGGAGAACACATCTAGCTCCATGTTCACTGAGAACCCCTTTCTCACGAAGTAATCCAGAAAGTTGTAGAACAGAAAATCCAACAACCTCTGTGGGAGTCTGCATATTATGAAGTCACACATTTGCATACACAACACAAAAATGCAGAGAGAAAAGGAAAGAGGGAAATGTTCTTTATTCCATGTTGTGGCTTGCATGGGAAATGTCCACCAATGGCTTAGACATTTGAACACCTGAGACCTGGTTCATGGCACTGTTGGAAAGGTGGAAGGTGGGGTAGGCTTTGAAGTTTGATTGCTCTGCCCTGCTCCCAATTTGTTCGTTAATTGTTTGTGCATGTAGCTGAAATTTTAATCTTATAGTTTATTTTCCTGCTATCTGTTGCCATGCTTTCTCTTTAGTATGGATTCCCCTCCTGTAACTTTAGATTAAAATAAATGAAAGATTTGCTGAAAAACTCTTCTGTCCACACAGTCCAACTCTAACCATCAGACCCATATAATAACCATAGTTTCTCTTGCAACAAGTAAACATTTTTACTCATTTAACTATGTTTCCATAGCCAATTAAATCGGATTTTCTAGACTTTTTATTCCTGTCACCAAATATTTTAATCCACCCACTATTATTCCTAATTGTTTCATGACTGTGATCAGAGAAGAAGACTTTATTTTATAGTTGAGGGGAAAAGAATAAAAATTAAATGAACCAATAATAATAATAATAATAATAATAATAATAATAATAATAATAACTAATTGAACCACACTATGTTGCAAAAATGCTTCATTTTTACATGAGGATGGGCTGACAGGCAGAGAGCTCCAGCCTAAATTCCTTAAAGCAGGAGTGCAGCTTTCCTAAACCTCAGCAGTGATGATTCTCCGAGCTTGCTAATTTTTTTAGGTATGAAATGAAGTCCCTATCTACCACCCATAAAATGCATACCACCAGGTATGATGGACAAGGTGTCTCCTCACATTTCTTCATGTTGTCCGAGAATAAAACCATGCCCAGATAAAAACTACTGGTCTTGAGGAATTGAATAACTGTATATGCCACTGCTTCTTTCTTCACCTGCAAGGTTAACAGTGTAGCTGCCTGATTTTCTTATACTCTTGTAGGTTTAGATCTTATTTTTTTTCTTTTGTAGAATTTTGGTTAATATTAATATACCATGTTGAATTTTTTGACAAAATGTAAAAACATAAAATAGAGAAACAATATATTTCTTTTGTATCATTTCATTTTTATAACAGTTTTGTTGCTATTTTTAAGTAATAAAGTCAAGTAATTATTCCACTTAATCAAAAATGATAGCATTTATCTATTGAACTTGAAAGAATTAATTTATTCATACTAGCAATGTAATTTATTAATGAATTATATGTTGTCATATTATATACTTGCCTTAGTCTGCTTTGAAAAATGAAAATTTAATGACATCACCCCTTACTTTTAAGCTTAAAAAAAATTAGTCAATTAAATTGTGAATGGTGATATTAAAACATAAATTATGAGCACTTTATTGAAGGAAAAGTCCCGTTGGTTATTTAAGTGAATAAATACAGCTTGTTTTGCATTGGTTATGTGGCTTTGTTTGTGACGTTGACAGGGCTGCTTAGAATTTCATATTCCAGAGAAGAAAAGAATACAAGAGTTCTAATTCAGAACATCAATCACTGAAAATGAACATAACCTAATGTCAGTGCTGAGTCAGGCCATCAATTTACTGCTTTGTAAAAGCAATCAGCAAGCTATCAAGCAATAAAGTGCAGGAGATAAGTGCTTCTTTTGAGACAGCGCTGCCATTGACAGTGATATACTGAGGGGGAACAGCAACTATCTGCCAGCACATTGTACCTATTACTTGTTAAAAGCTCTGCACTGTGCAACAGATGTGAAATATGTTTCTTATTATTATGAACCAATCTGGTTTGTTTAATAGCTTTGTGTGCCACTTAGACTCGCTGTCTTACTTAATGAGGTTGTATTTGAACTCCTCTGCTTTCTTGGTGACTTTATGTAGAGAAGTGTAGCTGTGAACTGCTTTTCAGTCAATTTCCCCCCCAGACAGAGAGGGAACTCACTAGCATCTTTTACAGTTCCATATTACAGAAAGAGGAAGGTGTCTGGAGCAAATTGTGGTACTATTAAAATTTTGTCACCTCTGACTAAAAGACAAAATATTTTATATTATCTTAAGCAAATATGATTGGTTGCTCATATCCAGGCAATAGATGATTGCGTGCTGGCTTCTGGAATGTTTGCCTCTGATAAACATGGAAGTGAGGAGGAAACACGGTAGAATAGCATATGGAGTGTGCTCCCCTCTTCCATGTGTGCAGAAGATAGACTTTACTTAATAATGCAATGACCATAGTGACTATCATATATAACTTCCGGTAAATGTTACAGTGATATTTTCAGAGGTCTTTTTCAGAGGTCCAGAGCTACAGAAATCAGAAGTAACAGTAGAATATTGAATAAAGGCTGCTGTTTTAAATGTTAGATTATATCTGTTCTTTGAGAATGTTGTATATGCATAACATATTTGATTCATATTGATACACCACTACCGCTCCCTCCAACTCTTCCCATATTCTAAACTTCCTACTCCAAAAGTGTCATTAGCTGTTCCTGGGAAGGCATCAGTTATACCACAGCACACAGGTGGCATTCATACAAATAACATTTTTTTTAAATCTTCAACAAGGAATATGCTTGCTGACTTTTGAAAATTTAGATTCAATTTTCATAATTTACTTTAATGATGACAAAATAATAGTTTAAAGATACAAAGGATTCTTCCTTATACAGCAAGAATAAAACTAATTCTTGATGACCATGCAATCATTGTGCAGTAGTTGATTTTATTCAACTGAATGGCATTTGTATTTTCTTCTGTATATTAAGCTAGTCATAACTTAAGTTGATATCATTATTGCTTATGTATTGCTATCTTTTTATATTTGACTCAACTCTCTCAAAACTTAATGTAAAATGTCTATAAACACATGTGAATAAATAATAAGATGACAGGTATCTATAGATCAGAAATCATACTTTGAAAACCTTTTGATTAAGGTAAATTTTTTTCTTAATGAGTAGAATACAAGGCTTATACCAAACTTTTATTTTAATCATCATAAAGGATATACATCCTCCACATTTTGCAAAAGTATCTTCCATAAAAGTACTTGTGTGCATCTTATGTGTGTTTGTGTGTGTGTGTGTGTGTGTGTGTGTGTGTGTGTGTGTGTGTGCACAGTACATACAGAGGCCAGAGCTGCTTCCTTGGTCGCTTTTCTGTTGAGTTTCTGAAACGGGTTCTCCTGTTGACCTGGGGCTTACTGACAAAGCCAAGATGGCAGGCCAGCGAACCCCGGGGATCTGGTTATCTTCGTCTCCCCAGTTCTGGGGTTACAATTGTGTGTCACTGTGACTTTTTTGTTTGTAGGATCTGAATATCCTTAAACTGTTTTTATTTAATTGGTGCATTAATAATAATTTAATTATCATTAATTAATCACAATAACCTTTTTTATACTTTCTTGAACCATAGAGTACATAATTATGTAATTATCTATGATAATTTCCTGTGCAATAAATAACATAAGTTAATCCATATTTATTTATTTATTTATTTATTTACATATTTATTTATTTTGTTTCTAATGTGTTGGCACCTATAAAAACTGTAACACATGTGGAAGAGGAAAGGCCAGATTGTGGGAACTGATTCTATTCATCTGTCATGTGAGCACTAGAGATCAGTCTTAGGTATTCACACTTGGCAGCCACCCTCTTCACCTTCGGAGCTACCTCACCAGCCCTGTTTCTCCTTTAAAACTCCACCTAGGTATCTACTGTCTACCTTTACCTCATCTCTTTCTCTGATCCAAGCCTCTCACTTGTCTCTGATAAGATCTCTTTTATAATTGAGTTTTTCTTTTTTTACTTAGAAACATTACTTTAACACTTCATATATTTTATCTTTCTACTAATATTTTAGTTGCTTTATATGATAATATTTAAGATATCCATACACATATACAGTGTACATATATTACAAATATATAGTGACTAAATCAGTGTAGTTCTTGTGTATTTTTCCATTAATTTATTCATTTTACATCCGAAATCTGCTCCCTTCTTCTCCCAGTCCTCCTTCCCTCAATTCCTCTACCTATTCCTCTGGCCCCTCCTCCTTTGACAAGGGAGAGAAACCCTCAGGTACCATTCTACACTGACACACAAAGAGGATGCAGGATGAGGAGCATCCTCTCCCACTGAGGCCAGACAGAACATCCCAGTTAGGGAAACAGGATCCACAGGCAGGCAACAAATTCAGGGGCAGCTCTTGCTGCAGTTGTTGAGGATCTCCAAGAAGACCAAGCTGCATATGTGCAGAAGGCCTACGTCTATCCCATGCCCACTCTTTGGTTGGTGGTTCATTCTCTGGAAGCCCTCAAGGGTCCAGGGGAGTTGACTCTGTTGGTCTTCTTGTGGAGTCTCTGTCCTCTGTTCTCTTAGTCCTTCCCCAAGCTCTTTCACAAGACTCCTTGAGCTCCATCTAATGTTTGGTTTTGGGTCTCTGCATCTGTTCCCACTATCTGGTGGGTGGGACCCATCAGAGGACATTTAGTTTAGGATCATGTCTACAAGCATAACAGAATATTATTAATAGTGTTAGGGTTGGTTTTGGCATGAGATTTGTCTCAATTTGGGCCACTTCTCCTTAAAGGATATTTGATCTCATTCTTCACTTGCTCCTTCAAACATCACATGCCATTTCAGTCCATTTTATCTTCATATAAAATACACATATTATTGGGCACTGTATATTATTGACATGTTTATTTTCCCATTTTAAAAAATTCAGGAATTGCTTATTACTTTTCTGTACCAACCACGACTTATGTTCACAGTGCCAAAACAGCATCTGGCCTTTGACCCTGTGCTAATCATCTTTGCCAAAAGACCAACCTATTCCTTGGATATTTTTTGCTTCAAGAGTGTTCATTTTAAAATCACCTCATTCAAATGGATACATTGCTATCATTTTTATACTTACAATTTATTTTAGTTTTTAAGCAGCCTTTCAATTTGTACAGTATATCTGGATATTTTTCCTTTGCAGACAATATAGATCATGTTTTTAAGCTGACAATAACACATTTATGGTTTTCATTCTGTCATTTGTGCTACACTCTGAATGTTGGATGCCAAAGAGCCACTCTTCGGTTAAGGCTCTGTATAGCCCAGCAATGGGTGATGAGGTAATAGTTTCAGGGCAGTGCCCTTAATTTCTTCATCATTTGTTACAAGCAGTACAATTCTGCTTCAGCAGCCAGCTACTATCAATATCAATTGTGTTTCCAATTTTGGCTTGCACTTCTGTAAGTGATGAGCAAGCGTCAGAAGCAGATGCTGTCCATCCAGCAGCTACACATATAAATGTCTGGAGGTTTCTTTTTATTTTACTGTTGCCTGAATGTCATAGCAGTGGATTGTCTGTGCTAATTTTGTTCTTTCTTTCACTTTCTTTTTCTTTCAATAACTAGATCTCAATAGTAGTTGCAGCTGTATATTGGATTGGATGGGAAAGCACTTGGAAAGAGGGTATGTGTCACATGTCTCCACTTCATCTTCAGATCACCCTGCTAGTGATCAATTAAATTAACTCCACACTCTTTTAGAAGTGAGAATTCAGTACTGCACAATATTATTCAAGGTGTGAATTATATGGCTGAAAGTGTTCAGGTGTGGGGAGCCACCCTCACATTCGCCATTACAAGATGGCGCTGACATCCTGTGTTCTAAGTGGTAAACAAATAATCTGTGCATGTGCCAAGGGTAGTTCTCCACTCTATGTGCTCTGCTTTCCCCTTGACGACAACTCAGCCAATGGGCTGCAGCCAATCAGGGAGCAACACGTCCTAGGTGGAGGATAATTCTCCTTAAAAGGGACGGGGTTTTGCCATTTTCTCTCTTGCTCCTGAAGATGTAAGCAATAAAGCTTTTGCCGCAGAAGATTCAGGTTTGTTGCGTCTTTCCTGGCCGGTCGAGCGTGGGTAATATTCAGGGTAGATATGAGGTACTAATAATAGATAATAGACGTATCCATGTGTGACACCTACTTTGGTAAGGTTCTGTGTGTTATGGAAAATCTGATAATTCTCTCATGTATGTCCACTCAAATAGCTAATAATACTGCTAATTTTATTTATGTTGGAACAATGAACCACATTTTCATATTTGTTTTATCATTTATAACTTTACTAAAACTTTATCATAAAGAAGGTGCAAATAAAACAATGACATGTTAATTTAACTAGATCTATTGTTTATGCATCTCAATGAATTTTGGTCCATTTTGCATAGCCATTCTAAAGCTCAGAGCTTCACATGGATTTCACAATTCACTATCAAATATATTTTTACGATTATTCTACCACCAAAAATCATTTCCAGAGTTAAATCTAGATAAAAACTAACAATATGCCCTCTTTCAATGAGATCAAGTGTCTACTACTTGCATTCAGTCCTTCTTCATCCTCTAATTTTCCCTCATCTTACTATGCTTTCTAGATATTGTACCCACATGAATACGTTTAGTGTATGTGTGTGTATGTGTGTGTGTGTGTGTGTGTGTGTGTGTGTAGAGTTAACTCGAATTAGCATTTAGGGGACAGCATGCTCCTTTCCATTCTTTCTAGGATTGTGTGGCCTTGCATAATTATATATCTAAATTCATCTGTTTTTCTGCAGATTTTATGACTTTATTTATCTGTAAGTTTGAATAATATTCCATGTCATATTTTGTACCAGATTTTCAACTATTTTAAGATACTACTTCATCCCAGTCAGAATAGCAGCCATCAATAATTCTGGCAACAAATGTTGGAGAATATTATTCCCTGTTGGTAAGGGTCCAAACTTATACAATAGTTTGGAGATTCCTCGGACCTTGTGACATAGCTATTTCTCTCCTGAACATGTAGGCACTAAATAACATAGAGATATTTGCACCTCCCCTCCCCCTTTTTGGTGTGTATGCATGGCTATGTATATGCACATGTTTATGTGCATTCAAGTCTAGAAGTGAACATCTGATCTCCTGTATCTGGAATTGCAGGTCGCTTTGAGTAACGTGACATGAGTCTTAAGAACTAAAATCACATCCTCTGCAAGATCAACGGTTACTTATTTCTTGCGCGCGCAGGACTGGCCAGCAGTAACGACGCTGCAACAGGATCCTTCTGCACACGTTTATTGGGAGAGCTTGATTGTAGAGGCGAAGAGACCTGGAGCCCAGAACTGGTGCTGCTTATATAGGCCTAGGAGAGGCGTGTCTCACACCCGGATTGGTTATGCACTACGCCTCATTTGCATGTTCCTCATCTGATTGGCTACTCTCTCTGTGTACCTCACAGAGCCTTATTATCGTACCTCATTTGCATGTCTCACATCTGATTGGTTATACTCTCAAAGCCTCATTATCATGCCCAGGCCAGGCAGTATCTTTGCAAAAAACTTTACTGCATATGTACACATTGGTTGTTTGTCCAAACTTATGCGTGGTGGCCAGCAGTAGTCAGTGCCACTCTGCAATGGCACATGTGGCTTCCCACACTTATTCACCCGAAGGCCATCACTCTAGCTCCCAATTTTTAAATGTCTTCCAATAACTGTACAAGAACTGCTGTTCTTCTTTGGCGTTTGATCATAACTTTACCAAAGTAACATATTTTACTTCACCTACTTCAAAATCTGCTCATTTGCTCATTTTTCACTATTTTAGTAGTGGGTTTTCTCAGCCTAGATAGCGAACAAGAAATATTGACTTCGAGGTGAGAGAAGCAGACAGATGCTTCCACTTCAGAAGTTAGTTTGGAATTGAGGGCTCTAGATATGGCTCAGTGAACAGAAAAGAAGAATAGTGTGATGTGCTTGGCATCAGACCACATGCTTATCATACAATGAAAATGGTGAGTATTGTCAAATGAGAAAAAAAATTGGGAGGAGGGGGGTTGAGACACGGTTTCTCTGTATAGCCCTGGCAGTCCTAGATCTCACTTTTGTAGACCAGACTGGCCTCGAACTCAGAAATCTGCCTGCCTCTGCCTCCCAAGTGCTGGGATTAAAGGCGTGCACCACCACTGCCCGACTTCCTTTACTAGTTCTATGCCCAAAGAGTTTGCATACCCCTGAGATCCTTGGATCTTCTATCTCTCAAATTTCTTGTCTTTTAAAGGATTGCTACTAAATGAATAAGCAAACTCCTCACTAGACTGTAGTAAGGCTGCTCAGGTATTAGAGCAAAGCTTGATTAAATAAGTCTTTGTCTCTCTGTCATTACTGGTAATTAGCTAGGCTAGAGAAAACAGCCTCTTTATTAATATTTGCTGTATTCATTTACAGTAAAAATTACCATTACACTTGTTTTTGTGTGAGAGTGGGAAATAAAATGGTGAGATCTTGATGAACATGTACATTTCACATTGAAATCTCCTTATATAAATATTTTTAATTCTTCTTTTATTTTTGCATTTTGGTAGTGATTTTGGTTAGTGTTGGCCACAGCATATATGCAGAGAAGAGAGTACAACTTACTAAAGTTAGTTCTTTTCTTCTATAATGTAGAACTGTATCTTTGGTCATTAAATTTAGAGAGAAGTGACTTTACCCCCTTAGCTCAATAGGATTTGTCCTTAATTTTAATATAGTATTTCTTAGTAATTATTTATTCATACATTAATAAAGAAGTTGCATTTTACATAGATATCTAAATTTCCTAGAGTTAGTTAGGCATGTGAAAATGGCATTAACATGTTGAGCCATGAAAATGTAATGATCATATAACTAATAAAATCCAACCATAATCTAAAGCTTTCAGTTCTCATATTGCTAATTAGCCAAATAGTTTCTTAAGCATTGTGTTCCACAAATAAATATTAGTAATTTATTTTAGAGGTATTTTCATCCAGCCACATGGCTGTTCTGGCAAGGGATCACATCCAAACATATGATCTGGCTGGAATGCAAACATGCCCTTTAAACCCTAACAATAAAAGTAAGGTTAGTTAGTCGAAGAAAGCAGCCATGATTGAAAGTGACATCTAACTGAGGAGCTGACAAAGTTATGAGTCAGAGAATTATTTGCAGTAATGAGTTAGAGATATGATATGCCCAACTTACATGAGAACAGCAGAGGAAAGGAGGCTACTTATAAGCCTTGAGAAGCAAAAAAGAGCAGGTGTGTGGTATGTGGAGTGACATGACTTTCTCCTTGATTGATTTTTCCCTTTGATGAAGTTTCCTTCCCAATCTTGTTTGACAAATTTTGGTTGAAAATCTGTTTTATTGGATATTAGAATGGCAACTCCTGCTTGTTTTGGGGAGCATTCGCTTGGAAGAATATATTACAGTCTTTTACTCTGAGACAGTGTCTGTCTTTGTCATTGAGGTGTGCTTCTTATATGTTGCAAAATAGATCTTGCTTGCCTATCTAGTCTGTTAGAGTATTTTGGTTTCGTTGGTTTTTTTAAGGAATTGAGTCTGTTGATATTGAGAGATATTAAAGACAGGAGATTGTTAGTTTTTGTTACATTTGTTGTTGGGAGGAAGTAGTAGTTTTGTGTGTGTGTTTGTGTGTGTGTGTATGTGTGTGAGTGAGTGTGTTGTATGATTCTCTCCTTTTGGGGTTATTGTGAGATGATTAATTTCTTGTGTTTCCTTTGATGTAGATGTCCTCTTTGTGTTGGAGTTTTCCTTCTAGAACCCTCAGTAGTGTTGGATTGATAGATTAATATTGTTTAAAGTTGCTTTTATCATAGATTATTTTCTCCATCTATTTTCATAGAATTTCATAGAATTTTACATAGAGTAGTTTCTGCATCTATAATGATTGTGAGTTTTTTTCTGGGTATACTAGCATAGGCTGGCATTTATTGCCTCTTTTGGTGTGTGTGACATTTGTCTTCTGGTTTTTAAAGTCTTTATTGAGAAGTCTTGTTATTCCTGATTAGTCTGCCTTTATATATTACTTGGTCTTTTTCCCTTACAGCTTTTAATATTCTTCCTTTGTTCTGTGTATTTAGTGCTTTGATTATCATATGATGAGAGGATTTTCTTTTCTAGTTCATTTTCCATGATTTTGTGGAAGATGTCTTCTGGTCCCTTGAACTAGGAATCTTCCCTCTACTATTTCTATTAGGATTGTATACTACCACCTACATTAAGAACAAATCTAGGCCAGAGAACCTGAGGGAGCTGTCTTGGTTCCCGGATCCCTCCTAGACTAGTCTGCTCAGATGAGAGTGTGGACAACAGAAGCTAACAGCTTCTGGGACAGGCTGAAGTGACAAAGCTTCTGAGGCAGACCCCATTTCAGGCTCCAGACATCTGGGCACCTTCCCTGCCAGAGGAGAGCCAGCCAATGTCTTCAACAAAATTATAGAAGAAAACTTCCCAAACCTAAAGAAAGAGATGCCCATGAACATACAAGAAGCCTACAGAACTCCAAAGAGACTGGACCAGAAAAGAAATTCCTCCCAACACATAATAATCAGAACAACAAATGCACTAAATAAAGATAGAATATTAAAAGCAGTAAGGGCCAGAGCACCTGGGGGAGCCATCTTGGTTCCCGGACCCACTCAGAGACTAGTCTGCTCAGGTGAGAGTGTGGACTACAGAAGCTAACAGCTTCTGGGACAGGCAGAAGAGACACAGTCTGGGACAGGCCCATTTTCGGGCCTGCATTTTCTGCCAGGAGTCAGGTATGAACAGCAGATGTCTGTGCATCTTCCCTGCAAGAGGAGAGCTTGCCTGCAGAGAGTACTCTGACCACTGAAACTCAGGAGAGACCTAGTTCCCAGGTCTCCTGATAGAGGCTACAGAATCACGGGAGGAACAAGCTCTATCCAGAGACAACTATAACAACTAACTCCAGAGATTACCAGATGGCACAAGGCAAATGTAAAAATCTTACTAACAAAAACCAAGACCACTCACCATCATCAGAACCCAGCACTCCCACCTCATGTCCTCAAGTCCTGGATGCCCCAACACACCCGAAAAGCTAGACCTGAATTTAAAACAAGTAGAAGTTAAAACAAAACAAAACAAAACAAACAAACAAACAGGAAAACACAACCAAACAGGTATGGAATTTAACAAAACCATACTAGACCAAAAAAGGGAAGTAGACACAATAAAGAAAACCCAAATTGAGGCAACACTGGAGATAGAAACCCTAGGAAAGGAATCAGGAACCATAGATGCAAGCATCAGCAATAGAATACAAGAGATTGTAGAGAGGATCTCAGGTGCAGAAGATTCCATAGAGAACATGGGCACAACAATCAAAGAAAATACAAAATGCAAAAAGATCCTGTCAAAACATCCAGGAAATCCAGAACACAATGAGAAGACCACACCTACGGATAATAGGAGTAGATGAGAATGAAGATTTTCAACTCAAAGGACCGGCAAATATCTTCAACAAAATTATAGAAGAAAACTTCCCAAACCTAAAGAAAGAGATGCCCATGAACATACAAGAAGCCTACAGAACTCCAAAGAGACTGGACCAGAAAAGACATTCCTCCCGACACATAATAATCAGAACAACAATGCACTAAATAAAGATAGAATATTAAAAGCAGTAAGGGAAAATGGTCAAGTAACATATAAAGGCAGGCCTACTACAATTACACCAGACTTCTCAACAGAGAGTATGAAAGCAAGAAGATCCTGGACAGAAGTTATACAGACACTAAGAGAAAACAAATGCAAGCCCAGGCTACTATATCCAGGCAAACTTTCAATTACCATAGAGGGAGAAATCAAAGTATTCCATGACAAAATAAAATTCACACAATATCTTTCCATGAATCCAGCCCTTCAAAGGATAATAACAGAAAAAACCAATACAAGGACTGAAACTATGCCCTAGAAAAAGAAAAAAAAATAATCCTTCAACAAACCTAAAAGAAGAGAGCCACAAGAACAGAATGCCAACTCCAACAACAAAAATAATAGGAAGCAACAACTACTTTTCCTTAATATCTCTTAATATCAATGGACTCAATTCCCCAATAAAAAGACATAGACCAACAGACTGGCTACACAAACAGGACCAAACATTCTGCTGCTTACAAGAAATCCATCTCAGGGAAAAAGACAGACACTACCTCAGAGTGAAAGGCTGGAAAACAATTTTTCAAGCAAATGGTCTGAAGAAACAAGCTGGATCAGGCATTCTAATATCGATTAAAATTGACTTCTAACCCAAAATAATCAAAAAAGACAAGGAGGGGCACTTCATACTCATCAAAGTAAAAATCCTCCAAGAGGAACTCTCAATTCTGAATATTTATGCTCCAAATCCAAGGGCAGCCACATTCATTAAAGAAACTTTAGTAAGCTCAAAGCACACATTGTACCTCACACAATAATAGTCGTAGACTTCAACACCCCACTTTCATCAATTGACAGATAGTGGAAACAGAAACTAAACAGGAACACAGTGAAACTAACAGAAGTTATGAAACAAAGGGCTTCAACAGATATCTACAACACATTTTATCCTAAAATGAATGGATATACCTTCTTCACAGCACCTCATGGTACCTTCTCCAAAATTGACCATATAATTGGTCACAAAACAGGCCTCAACAGATACAAAAATATTGAAATTTTCCCATGCATCCTATCAGATCACCATGGACTAAGGATGATCTTCAATGACAACACAAATAATATAAAACCAACATCCAAGTAGAAAATGTACAACACTCTACTCAATGATATCTTGGTCAAGGAAGGAATAAAGAAAGAAATTAAAGACATTTTAGAGTTTAATGAAAATAAAGCCACATATACCAAAACTTATGGGACACAATGAAAGCATTTCTAAGAGGAAAACTTATAGCTCTAAGTGCCTCCAAAAAGAAACTAGAGAAAGCACACACTAGCAGCTTGACAACACACCTAAAATCTCTAGAACAAAAGGAACCAAATACACTCAAGAGGAGTAGACAGCAGCAAAAATTCAAACTCAGGGGCGAAATCAACCAAGTGGAAACAAGAAGAACTATTTAAAGAATCAACCAAAAGAGGAGCTGGTTCTTTGAGAAAATCAACAAGATAGATAAACCCTTAGCCAGACTCACTAGAGGGCACAGGGACAGCATCCTAATTAACAAAATCAGAAAGTAAAAGGGAGACATAACAACAGATCCTGAAGAAATCCAAAACACCATCAGATCCTTCTACAAAAGGCTATACTAAACAAAACTGGAGAACCTGGATGAAATGGACAAATTTCTAGACAGATACCAGGTACCAAAGTTAAATCAGGATCAGGTTAATGATCTAAACAGTCCTATATCCCCTAAAGAAATAGAAGCAGTCATTAATAGTCTCCCAAACAAAAAAGCCCAGGACTATATGGGTTTAGTGCAGAGTTCTATCAGACCTTAAAAGATCTTATTCCAGTTCTTCACAAACCATTCCACAAAATAGAAGCAAAAGGTACTCTAACCAATTCATTCTATGAAGCCACAATTACTCTGATTCCTAAACCACAGAAAGATCCAACAAAGATAGAGAACTTCAGACCAATTTCCCTTTTGAATATCGATGCAAAAAGACTCAATAAAATTCTCGCTAACTGATTCCAAGAACAAATTAAAACAGTCATCCATCCTGACATAGTAGGTTTCATTCCAGGGATGCAGGGAAGATTTAATATCCAGAATTCCATCAACATAATCCACTATATAAACAAACTCAAAGACAAAATCACATGATCATCTCATTAGATGTGGAGAAAGCATTTAACAAAATCCAACACCCATTCATGATAAAAGTCTTGGAAAGAGCACAAATTCAAGGCCCATACCTAACAATGATAAAAGCAATCTACAGCAAACCAGTAGCCAACATCAAAGTAAATGGTGAGAATCTGGAAGCAATCCCACTAAAATCAGGGACTAGACAAGGCTGCTCACTTTCTCCCTACCTATTCAACATTGTACTTGAAGTCCTAGCCAGAGCAATTGGACAACAAAAGGCAATCAAGGGTATAAAATTTGGAAAGGAAGAAGTCAAAATATCACTTTTTGCAGATGATATGATAGTATATATAAGTGACCCTAAAAGTTCCACCAGAGAACTCCTAAACCTGATAAACAGCTACAATGAAGTAGCTGGATATAAAATTAACTCAAGTCAATGGCCTTTCTCAACACAAAGGATATACAGGCTGAGAAAGAAATTAGGGAAACAACACCCATCATAATAGTCACAAATAATATAAAATACCTTGCTGTGACTCTAACTAAGGAAGTGAAAGATCTGTATGATAAAAATTTCAAGCCTCTGAAGAAAAAAATTAAAGAATTTCTGAGGATATGGAAAGATCTCCCATGCTCATGCATTGGCAGGATCAATACAGTAAAAATGGTTATCTTGCCAAAAACATCTACAGATTCAATACAATCCCCATCAAAATTCCAACTGAATTCTTCAAGGAATTAGAAAGAGCCATTTGCATATTCATATGGAATAACAAAAAACCTAGGACAGCAAAAACTCTTCTCAAGGATAAAAGAACCTATGGTGAAATCACCATGCCTGACCTAAAGCTGTACTATAGAGCAATTGTGATAAAAACTGCATGGTACTGGTATAGCGACAGACAAGTAGACCAATGCAATAGAATTGAAGACCCAGAAATGAACCCACACACCTATGGTCACTTGATTTTCGACAAGGGAGCTAAAACCATCCAGTGGAAAAAGGACAGCTTTTTCAACAAATGGTGCTGGCATAACTGGCAGGTAGCTTGTAGAAGAATGTGAATTGATCCATTCCTATCTCCTTGTAGTAAGGTCAAAATTAAGTGGATCAAGGAACTCCACATAAAACCAAAGACAGTGAAACTTATAGAGGAGAAATTGGGGAAAAGCCTCGAAGATATGGGCACAGGGGAAAAATTCCTGAATAGAACAGCAATGGCTTGTGCTGTAAGATCTAAAATCAACAAATGGGACCTCATAAAATTTCAAAACTTCTGTTATTCAAAAGACACCGTCAATAAGACAAAAAGGCCACCAACAGATTGGAAAAGGATCTTTACCAATCCTAAATCAGATAGGGGACTACTATTCAATGTATATAAAGAACTCAAGAAGGTGGGATCCAGAAAATCAAATAACCCCATTTAAAAAATGAGACTCCAAGCTAAATAAAGAATTCTCACTTGAGGAATACAGAATGGCTTAGAAGCACCTGACAAAATGTTCAGCATCCTTAATCATCAAGGAAATGCAAATCAAAACAACCCCGAGATTACACCTCACACCAGTTGGAATGTCTAAGATCAAAAATTCAGGTGACAGCAGATGCTGGCGAGGATGTGGAGAAAGAGGAACACTCCTCCGTTGTTGGTGGGATTGCAAGCTTGTACAACCACTCTGAAAATCAGTCTGGCAGTTCCTCAGAAAATTGGACATAGTACTACTTGAGGATCCAGCAATACCTTTCCTAGGCATATATCCAGAAGATGTTCCAACTGGGAAGAACAACACATACTCCACTATGTTCATATCAGCCTTATTTATAATAGCCAGAAGGTGGAAAGAACCCAGATGCCCCTCAACAGAGGAATGGATACAGAAAATGTGGTATATTTACACAATGGAATACTACTCAGCTATTAAAAAGAATGAATTTATGAAATTCCTAGGCAAATGAATGGACCTGGAGGGTATCATCCTGAGTGAGGTAACCCAATCACAAAAGAACACACATGATATGTACTCAATGATGAGTGGATATTAGCTCAAAAATTTAGAATACCCAAAATACAAGATACAATTTGCAAAACACACAAAACTCAAGAACAAAGACCAAAAAGTGGACACTTTTCACCTTTTTAGAATTGGGAACAAAACATCCATGGAAGGAGTTACAGAGAGAAAATTTGGAGTTGAGACGAAAAGATGGACCATCTAGAGAATGCCATACCCTGGGATCCATCCCATAATCAGCCTCCAAATGTTCACATCATTGCACACACCAGCAAGATTTTCTGAAAGGTCCATGATATAGCTGTCTCTTGTGAGGCTATGAAGGAGCCTAGCAAACACAGAAGTGAATGCTCACAGTCAGCTATTGGATGGATCACAGGGCCCCCAATGGAGAAGCTAGAGAAAGTACCCAAGGAGCTAATAGGTTCTGCAACCCTATAGGTGAAACAACAATATGAACTAACCAGTACCCCCCCCGGAGCTCTTGTCTCAAGCTGCATATGTATTAGAAGATGCACTCTCTCATTGGAAAGAGAGGCCACTTGGTCTTGCAATCTTTATATGCCTCAGTACAGGGGAAAGCCAGGGCCAAGAAGTAATTAGTGGGTGGGTAGGGGAGTGGGGGTGAGAGGGTCTGGGGTACTTTTGGGATAGCATTGAAAATGTAGATGAAGAAAATACCTAATAAATATTTAAAAAAGAACAAATCTAAACCTTCTCAAGTCACTGACTTCTTATTCAGTTGCATTGGCAGACACCCTCACAAATACACTGAAATCTGCATCTAGCCAAAGTGCCATGGCTTCAAATGTTTCTTTATACTTAATTTGACTATGCATAGAAAATTGAAGCTAAAACTTTTTTTCTCTTTTCCATCTTTAAATTTAATTTTTAATAGAAAAATATTCTCCATACAATAAATTCTAATAGTTTCTCCTAATCCAATTGCTCTCAGATCTTCCTTGTTTTCCCACCTACCAAAATCCACCTCTTTTCATTTCCTTCTAATTAGAAAAATAGTAATATAAAACAATATTTATAATTAATAAGCATGAGTAATGATAAATATAACATAAAATAAGCTTAAAGAAGATAAAACACAGAAAAAAGAGAAAAGGAAAAGCACAAGAAACACATGAAAATTATGATACACACACACACACACACACACACACACACACACACACACACACACACTCACATGCTTGCACACATAGAAATCCCATAAAATACAGTACTGTAATAGCATGCAAAGATCTATATAAGGTTAAAAAGTTTCAATATGCCAGGCAGTGGTGGCACACGCCTTTAATCCCAGCACTTGGGAGGCAGAGGCAGGTAGATTTCTGAGCTCAAGGACAGCATGGTCTACAGAGTGAGTTCCAGGACAGTCAGGCTAGACAGAGAAACTATGTCTCAGAAAAAAAAAAATAAGTTTCAATATTTTTTAAGCAAGGCACTATAAGTCAAAAATCCTCAAAAACTACTATTGAGTTCACTTTGTGTTGGCAATCTGCTGGCATTTATGTAACAGTGGCGTTTACTATATGTAGAGTTTAGGACTGGAAAACAAATGTGAGGTAAAAGTAAAAATCTTTCTAGGTTTTGATTCTTTTTTTTTTCAACCTAACAGAAGGTAATCGTTTTAGATGATGAGCAGACAAATAATAGGAAAACTGTCCTCAGCCACTGTTGGCATACGTATGGACTTGGAATTCTTTTCACAAATCTACAGCTTTCTGCAATTATAATTACTCATTAGTAACCCATTTAAAAAAAATAAGTATTAAAGATATTTCCATATTTGTCCTTATAGCTGAATATACAAAAATAAATTTTACAAGAATTCCCTCTAATCCTAGATTGTAAAAATTTGCAGCCCACTCAATGATCATATTTTTAATTTTATAGGCCTCTGTAACATTATCCATACTTCTGTTTTATTTTGTTTTTTTCTGGTGATAAAGCTTTTCAACATTTGTTCTTAAGTGAGCAATTATACAACACAGTTTTAAAAACAAAAATAGATAATATTCCTTCATATTGATTCCTAATTGTTACTACTCAGACTAATGGGTAATATGTGTAGATTTTTACTAAAAACAATGCTAACCATTT
Source organism: Mus musculus (assembly GCF_000001635.26). Taxonomy (NCBI): domain Eukaryota; kingdom Metazoa; phylum Chordata; class Mammalia; order Rodentia; family Muridae; genus Mus; species Mus musculus. The sequence goes on from NC_000084.6 coordinate 87,375,965, forward strand.
AAAGCATTTTTATGTTTTGAAAGGATTACAAAAGAACTTGGAAATTTTTTTCCCTACACTCACTTCTTGCAGGTTTAAAGTAAATTAATTAATAATGAAAGGAGAGGATCCACTACCACCCCCTTCCTGCATTTCACTGTGCTCCGGTGCTGTTAAATGTCCTCCTACACTGGCACAGAGTCTAATCTGAACAGTTAAAATTTTTGAGTCTTAAAAGGTGTCACCACACAGAGATGTGGAGGACTAAGCAATCACTCTTGAGGCAAGTTTAGCTAGGTCATCAGTAGGAGACAGAGATAATACTTTATTTATTGAGGCTGTATCCTTAGATAAAAGGCAAGAGAAACACAAAATCCAATTCATTTTCTCCCTTAATTGCTCTATAGCTAACTCAACAAATTGATTCCATCATATAAGGCAATTTAACTTTTTTTTGATTTTTAATTGATTTTAATATTGCCAACATTTTAGCTCTCTCACAGCTCCCAGTGGCATTACAGAGCTATATCTCAATGAGGACTGTTACTATATTAAATCAGTATATCAATACACCTTGCATTAAGAAGCAAGGGCCTTAGAGAATCTATGAATCAAAGAAGAAAGAAAAACGGTTGTTGAACTAAAGCACTCCTAAAACAAACACATTAATGGGAAAACATCATAAAAGTTTCCTCTGTGCTGAGGGATACATAAAACAAAAGTGCACAGCATGGTAGTCTTCCCCTTCCATATATTGATAGAAAGCACTAAAATGTTTTCTCTTGGGCAGGATATTCAACTGGTTACTTCCAAATAATGCATAAGATATGTGGATTAAAAAAGTGACCTTGTTTATGGCGATCATTTTTTCCAATGTAACTGAAGAAAGTATCTACATTCCCTAGACTAGCTTAGAAGGACAAAGACAGTTCTGATATATGAGCTCAAATAGGAAGATATAAAAATTCACACAGGCTTGGCTGTACAAAATGTTCATGATAAAGTGTGAGATGTATATGGAGAGAATGTGCAGGGAGAGAAAAAGAACAAAGGAGATAGTGGTAGATGGATAAGAACACCAAAAGGAAAGAACAGTAGGCTGTGTGAGGAAGTATTACCAACTCACCCACTGAAACAGTGGTACCAGTAATGCAATATAGTCCAGCTATTTTCAGACACTGTAATTTTCTTTTGTATGTTTCCAAACTCATAGTGTCTGGTTATGTGTGCATTCTTTTTTTCTGTTCACAAGAAACTAAAAGATGAGATAGATAATGTTCTCAGGAATGATGGAATGGTGTCTTTCTATCATTACACTTTATTAATTGGCTTAGCTGTGCAAAGGAGTGATTGACTTACTTCCATAATCTTAATGAAAATGTAGCTTAGAGGGGATTCAGAAGGGTGTTCAGCAGAAAGGTCTGGTTCTAGGATATGCTAGCATACTGCTGATGACTGACATGGGATTTAAAGTGGGAGTGGTCACTCTGAGCATTTTTCTCAACAATTGGTATATAAAGAATGTACTGTCTACATATTTTTTAGCATTGGTAAATTTTTTACTTCATATATAGAAAAGATAAATGCTTATCATTGGGCTCTTAAAACACACACACACACACACACACACACACACACACACACACACATGTATATGTATACATCTTCTAAAATAGTCCAGCAGTTTCCCCAAGCCGGACTACTTTATCCTAGAAAAAGACTCTCATGTCAATATTCAGGAATATGGGAGAAGAATCATTAAAACAACAGCAATACACAACAAGAAATTCAGGAAGTCTCTGAAACTTTCCAGATTTACAAGTCTCTCACGTGTGCCATACACACTTGCATACATACCCAAGGATATATAGGCAATAGGACTGCTGAGGATGAAAGACTCTGAGCATGCGTGTGCCTTACATACTACAACAATTCAGGATTGCAGCTTTTCCTTATTGGCACTCAGACAAAGGAAGGTTTTGTGGTCATGCAACACTAGTTGCACTTGTCCAGGTCCTGTAAGAATCTCCAATAAACTCATTCGAAATGAGTAGGGATTTTGTGGATCCATTTCCTTGCCCTCTTGCCATTATTCTGCCTACTGTAGGCAGAAGTTTGCTTACATAATCCACACCATGCATTTCTTGACTTTTCATGTATGTTTGAAAGTAGTTAATTTCTATTTTTATGTAAACTTGAAATGAATGACCTGACTGTCCTCTGAGAGCCCTTACCATTAGTTGACTGAGACAGATGCAGATACTTAGACCCAACCATTGGACTAAAGTCTGGAACCTGTATGGTTGAATAAGGGGAAGGATTTAAGAAGCTGAAGGAGAGGATGACCCTATAGGAAGACCAGCAGTCTCAACTAACCCAGACCCACAGAGAGCTCCCAGAGACTGAGTCACCAACTTGGAGCATACACAGGCCAGTTCAGGCCCCTGGTCTGGCCTCAATGGGAGAAGATGTGCTTAATCCTGGAGAGACATTGAGGCCCCAGGGAAGGGAAGCCTGGTGGGGGTTGGAGCACCATCGTGGAAGCAAGGGGGAGAAGGAATGGGATGAAGAAATATGGGAGGGGAAACTGGGAGACCAGCAGTGACTGGAATGTAAATAAATAAAATAAGTTTTAAAAATTCAACTCTAAACTTGAAAATACTAATTTTAATATATCTTTTAGTTTTGAAATTATAATATAATTGGACTGTTTCCTTTTCCCTCCTCTATTCAAAAAGAAAAGAACTGAAGTTCACACACACACATGCAGGCACGCACACATCCTTGCTCTTTTCAACTAAATGTGTATGTACCCAAGTCTTAACAAATACATCCACAACGCAACTCACACACCTAAGGCTTAGTGTTTATTTTGGAATTGAGGGTTGAAGGACTGTAAAAGCCAGAGAAACAGGGAGTTTGTTATGAGATTGAGTCTTCTAGGAATGTTGGAAGCTACACTCATAGAGTCTCACCAACAAGGCTCCTTTAGCTGAACAAGGACTAGAGACATAATAAAGGAGGTGGTGGGAAAGACAATATGTGTATGTGTGTGTGTGTGTATATATATATATATATATATATATATATATATATATATATATATATATATATATGACCCTACACTAAAAGCTATATGTATCCAAGGAATGCTGTGAGTGGGAGAAATAGTCTTTCTGAGGGAAGAATACAACAATTGGTTATCCAACATTCAAGTGTTATTCCTGAAAGCATGCATATAAATAATTCTATTTTAATTAGCAATTTCAAAAATTCTTAAAATCGACTCAGAAATGTACTCACATTTATAGACTCCAATTTTAACTGGGAAATGAATGAACTATATATATCACATGATATATGCTTCTTCATTATTAGTAGATCTTGTTTAGTATTTCTCGTTAGTTTTTTTTTACTATATACCCAAAGTCCATGAATTTAAGCCACCTTTTAAAATATAATGTCTTCATATATTTAGATACCTCCATTATTATTTTTTGTTTTATAAAGGTTTTATAAGTTATATATTATTTGAATTGTTTTAATTTTTGAAGTATTAATAGCAGCGTATCTCCCTTTAATTTCTTCTTTCCAAATTACCTCATATGCCATTCCTACTGTCCTCAGTGGCTTCTTTTCCCAGTAATCTGTAACATATAAACACATGTGTGTGTATGTACATATACATACATACCTGGTCTCTTTCCACCATGTATATGTGTATGTATATGTGTATATATGTGTATGTGTGTGTGTGTCTGTACATACATCTTCCTAAATATAACCCATTTACTGAATATAATGGAAAATGTACACATATTTTCAGAGCTGAGTGTCACTAGAGAACCAGTTGATATGTTCTTCCCTGAGGAAGACTGTCTTCTGTTTGCAGGTTCCTTCAGTTGTCTACATTTCTTTGTGCAGCTAAAAGGGTGTAGTTAAGACATATTAATACTCCTCTTTCCACTTTGTCATGTCCAAATGCCATCTCTGTTTACCTCATGTTCGGGCCATCATGTTGTTGAGAGTTTATGGGTGTAGTTTTTGATGTTACTGGGAGGTACAATTTCACATCAAACCCTCACAATCATCAGGTTCTTACAGAATGTTTCCCTTTCTCCCACAATGTTCTCTGAGCCGCCGTGCCTAGCATCCACAACTGCAGTTTGATTGGATGTGACTTTCTGTAATTGTCTGTATATGTTTACTTGTTTTGCTTCAACACATGTGTGTGTGTGCACATCTGTACTTGTCAGAATTAAAGCTCAGACTCTATGTGATGTTGAATATTCTGGGATACAGTTATCAATGAATGAATTAGGGTTCATGATTTTAGGAGATTCCGGAGTTTAGAAAATGTTAAAAATGAATCAAAATTGATTTGTGAATAACCTTGAAAAGTTCCTGAATGAAGTATAGATGAAAGATGACCATAGGGATCTGGGGTTTTCCCTAGGTCTGCTGACACCTGGAGTACTTAAGTCAACAGACTGAATTGATTGCTTTATTGAACACAGCATCAGCTTTTTTTGTGTCAGTGAAGTTGACAAGAATAGCTTTGTCATATTAACTTCTGGAAAAAGCATATAAGGATGTGTGTGTGTGTGTGTGTGTGTGTGTGTGTGTGTGTGTGTGTGTGTGTTTATTATGTCTACTGTTGTTTATTTGGGTCAACACATTAAGCACTCAAAAGGCTACATGTCTGTTTACTGCATTTTCTCAACTAAACACTATTGTCATGAGTGGATTTTGTATAAGTGGAGATAAGAAAAACAATTATCTCTAATTTCTGTCTGTATTTATTTATTCCATTTCCATTTGCTTTTGTGAATTATAAGTTGGACACTGAGAATTTTAGTAAAGGGACATTTCTGTCACCCTTGAAGGAAATTATTATAAGCTAGAAAATAAACAGTGGGTTTTTTGTTTTTGTTTTTGTTTGTTTTGTTTTGTTTAGTTTTGGTCTGGATTCAGAAATTGGAAGTTGGGCATTCTTCTCTGCTTTCACCACAACCTAACATCGTCTCTGTCTTTGTATGTTCAACTAAAAGATGCTTTCATACCTACTAAAGAGAAATAATTTTGAAAAAATTAAAAAGCAACTGTGTAATCTTTAAACATAAAACAATGGTAATTCCACTGTAGGTCAGACCACAGTATAGAAATATTTTCAATAGAAATTTCTGATATTATGTATAATGTCAATAAATGCATTAATGAAATAACAAAATTAACATTTATTTTGGAAGTTACTCAAGACAGTTCACAAATAATACAGAATGGAATTGTGTTTACCAAGATATATTTTAAGGTAACTGAAGTGTTTCTATATACTAAGTCAAGGAGAATGTTAATCAAACAACTTCCTTTCAAATATAACAGTGAAAGACATGGCTTTCCTAATCATCATTGCATGCTAAGTGATATATAAAGAGAATTGTGTACCACGTTTTAGAGCCAAGACAAAAATGGAATAAAGATAAATTATTAGACATCCACACATTGATTTCATTTACACACTTCATTTCTAATGAAAATGGTTGAACATTCCACAAATACTGGTGCGTTCAATATAGGTTCCCTTAATGGCGCTGCCCTAGAGAGAAGTTTTTGGATGAGCTTCCATGGAGGGTTGCAAGCTCATCCGAATGAGGGACTCTGAGGCCTCTATCTCATTTTTTTCTCTCTTTTGCTTTTTCGCTCAGGACATGTAATGTGTAGTATCTTGTGATGCCATTGAAGATTATCTTCTTTAAAAATCCATATTGTCTTGGATTAGAACACCCAGAAGCATCAGATAAAACAAGGTTTTGATTCTTAATTTAATTGGTTTATATATTTCTTTATTATAGTTTTTATAATAGTAATTACATGCTGATTAGGTCAGTACATTATCATATATATGCCTCGTTCTTTCAGATTAAAGATTAATTAACTAAGGCTCACAACTAAAAGCAGAAGACAAAGTCATATCTCCACTGCATGTTCTTTTGCTCTACTGGGAAAATTTTCTCAGTGGCAAAGGAAAAAAATTTGCACAAACTGAAATATATCTTAAGATCTATGCAGTGTTAAAATGAGTGAGTTCTACTCCACAATGCCTCTTCCAATTTGAGCATCAGGTGTTACTTACTGGCACACACATGAGAAAGAGAGAGAGAGAGAGAGGGAGAGAGAGAGAGAGAGAGAGAGAGAGAGAGAGAGAGAGAGAGAGATTCATGCATAACAGGAAAGCATCTCTCTTTGTCAGATTTTCTTGTCAAGGACATCAGGTTTTCCTCTCTGTGAGAGTCTGGCATATACCTTTCACTTTCATATACATGAAAACAACATTGTCTTTTGAGTCCCCAACAAAAACCAAGTAATAAAACAAAACTAAGTTCCTTACTGAAAATAGAATCCATTATGCATTAGTGTAGAGAGGATTCTGTGAACAGAATGCAGGGGTTTGGATAGATGACTTAATGGATAATAGTATTTGCTTTTCTTGAAGAGGAACCAAAGGTTTTGTTCCCATCACTCACACCTGGGAATGCATAGCCACCTGTACGACAGCTCTAAGGGATTATACACCGTGTTCTGCCCTCTATTGTCACCAGTATGCGCAAGATAAACATATATACATACATGAACACAAATATAGACATGAAACAAAATAAATACTTTTATATAAACTATAGATGAGCTGGAGAGATTGTTCCTTGTTTAAGAGTAATTGCTATTATTCAAGAGGACTGGATTTGATGCACAACATCTACAGTGGGTGACACACAAAAGCTGCGATTCCAATAGTAGGGGTACAACCATTGTCCTCATTGGACTTTGGAGACACACTCACACATGTGACACTCAATCACACACACACACACACACACACACACACACACACACACACACATCAGAGAAAAAGAGAAACACACACACACCAGAGAAAGAGAGAAACAGTCGGACAGAGACAGAGACAGAGGCATAGATACAGAGAGAGACAGAGACACAAGCAAGGAGAGAAAGACAGAATGAGACAGACACAGAGGAAGATGTATTCATATTCTTTCAAAAAAATTTATTGCTTTTTATAACTGTTCAATATTGAATTTGATAATGAAATAAGTGATAACCAATAATAAAAATGTAATTGAAAGATTGTTCTTACACCAATATGATTCAAGTTCTCACAGGAAGAAACTTAACACAATATTCTGTGCCTGAGAGGTAGAGTTATTTACATTGATTTTGAAATGAGAGGAGAATGTTACTAAATATAAACAAAGACAAAATAGGCACAAAGGATTAACCTTGAAGAGATGAAAACAAACCAAAAGACCATGATCTAAAGGACATAATAAAACTTAGAAAATTGCAGAGATCATTGTCATGGACCCTCCAAAAAGATAATTCACAACTTCAGTGGTTTTGTATTTGTTTTACTACCAACCACAATTGCTCTATCCACCAAAGTTATCTTTCTAATTGATGAGGAATATAGACCTTCCACAGTAAAAACAAACTAAATCCTTTAATGATCACTAATGAACATTAAGGAATATGTCAAAAGGAACACTCAAAATGGGAACAAAAACAGACAGTTACAAATACAAGATTTCAGAAATAATGTTTGTGAGAAGATTAGATAAAGTAATAAAGAACAAGAAAGAAAAATGAATGCCAAACTTTGTCAGCAAGTAGCTGGGTGGCGCACGCCTTTAATCCCAGCACTTGGGAGGCAGAGGCAGGCAGATTTCTAAGTTAGAGCCCAGCCTGGTCTACAGAGTGAGTTCCAGGACAGCCAGGGCTACACAGAGAAATCCTGTCTCAAAAAACAAAACAAAACAAAACAAAACAAAAATTTGTCAACTAGTAAACTTACAAACTGAGTGAGGGACAGAAAAAGGAAGAATATTTAAATTACTAACAATTATTGCAATCAGCAAATACTTCTCAGTCTTGACCTCAGATTGAAAGATGTTCTCATTAAAAGATGCACACAGCTAGTTGTATTAAAAACATTATCTAGTCTATACTATATGCAAGAAAAATAATTTGTTGACAAAGCACACCAGAAATTGAAAGGATATAAGCATTTACCAAATAGGTAAGAATTTTAGGCAACAGAAGCAGTCATATTTATACCCGATGAAATAGATTACAATCAAAATTTACTCAAAAAAATAGGATAGTACATATCTATTAAAGTAAAAAACATATCAGTAATACATAATTGTTTAGCAACTCATATGCTATATATTTGCATATTTAATTTCATAAACAATTGTTAATGCTCACAAGGAAGGAATGGAGATCAATAATTGCTGAAACCAATACCAAACTATTATTTAGAAATTTGATCACCCAGAAAAAGCATTCAATAAAGAAACTTTGCAGTTAAACTTTTATACAAAACCAAGGAATAACCTGGTATGGAATCAAAAGCTCAGAATTCTAGCACTTAGGCATCTCAAACAGAAAAGCTACCATGGCTTTCTCTATGGTGAGTAGCAGGCCAGTCTAACACCAACAGAAAAAGAATGAATTATCTTAAAAGACAGCTAGAGAATATTCTACCCAACAGATCCAAAGTATGTTTTCCACTCAGATGTCTGTGAACAATTCTATGAAGTAAGTCACATTTTAAACAATGAAGGGGTTAACAAAGTAAACTATCACAATATTTTCATGTATTTTAATGAATCAAAATGATTAGAAATAATGTGTAACAAACTGTAGTAAAATTGTTGAGAACTTCGAATCATCTGGAGATTGAACAAGGACCCATTGACTGTTCAGTGAACTATTGACAAAATCCAGGGGATTCTTTTTTTTTTTAAATCTAGTAGCCACACAAAAAATGAAATACAATTTGCCAAAATCATTGATCTTTGACAAGCACATTTATGAGAAGAACAGTTAGAGCTGTATCTATTTAAATGTATCTGACACAATCCAGTAAAAATTAATAAGGGCACACAGCCTGTCTGCCAAGCCAGCTCCTTCACAGCTTGCACCAGAGGCTAGCTTAGTGAGTCTGCCTGATTCTTTGTTCCATGCACTATCTCTAATCCCCAGGTATAGCACAGATCCCAGTCAGTGCCCAATTCTAGCCTAGCCAAACCTGATCGTGCCACTCACAGTTTCCAGGCATTGACTAGGATTTGCATCCTGCATCACTGTGCAGCCTCAATATGTCCTATCTTTTAGACCTCTCCAGGCCTGTACATCTTTTCCTCTGTTCCAGACTCTTGTGTCTATATAAGACCCAAAATTAACAAAAGAAGTCCACATGACCAAATATCTTAGTTAGGGTTTCCATTGCTGTGAAGAGACGCCATGACCAAGGCAACTCTTATAAAGGACAACATTTAATTGGGGCTGGTTTATGAATTAAGAGAGAGGTTCAGTATGTTATCATCCAGATGTAAAGCATGGTAGGATTCAGGAAGATATGGTGCTAGAGAAGGAGCTAAGAGTTCTACATCTTCATCCAAAAGCAACCAGTAGACTGGGATCCTCAGGCAGCTTTCAGGAAGCTCTTTTCCACAGTGGGCTGGGCAAGAGCCTAGAAGGAGACCTCCAAATCCACCCTAACAGTGACACACTGCAATGGCCACATTTACTAATAATAACATCCTAATGGGCCAAGCATATTCAAACCACCACACTAGGTATAGCAAAAATACAAACAATAAGAAAAATCATCATAATATCCCCCTGCTGTAATGCACTTGTTCTAATGTTCTCCAGTGAGCATATGCTAGATGAACCCCAAGACAAATAATTTAAAATAACAATCTCAATTTATTCAAATAACTCAAAAAATTATACAAGACACAAAGAACAAGCTTAATTAGATTAAAGAAACTGGATTCATAGAGAAAACTGTAGGTGATGTTCAAGAAAACACAAGCACATAACTTAATGAGATTTTTAAAACAATCTAGAATTTGAAAATCAAATTCAATAAAATGATAAACTTATTGAAGAAAATTCAAGCTGAAATGTTAAGGCAAAACATCTGGTGAAGCAACACCCGTGGTGGACATATGATTTCTGGAGGGATTATAAATAGTATAAAATGGACAATGGCAGGGACTTGGCTTGCTTGCATATGTCCACTTTGCTGAGAGAGGTTCTGCACAGATCTTCTGGCATCCCTCCTGGTCCTGGTCACCTCCTGCTGATTTGGCTGAGGCCTGGCTGTTCCTGCTAGGTCATGCCACCGTTGCTGCTATCATGACACTAATGAACTGGACTGCTGGTGTATTCATGAAGTGTTTGTGAGTGAATTGAGCTGCTCCTGCTAACCTATGAACTGAATACTGCTGATTTCCTGAGAATGCAGATAGGATTTGCACCAAAGAACCATATCCAAACAGGTCCAGTTTCCCTGTATCATAATAACTTTTCTTTTTCACTTTCTCCAGTTGGTGGTGGGCTAGAAGGAACATTAAAGCATGTAAGAGCTGTTATTAAATTTTGGGCTGAGAAAAAATTAAGACTACAAAGAACTGATTGTAGTATAGATGCTTAACCCTATACATCTACAACAAATGCAACAACTATATCTAAGGCTGCAAAGGTGTGAATACTGTAAGACCCAAAGGACCAGAAGTCTACTGAGAGAGAGAGAGAGAGAGAGAGAGAGAGAGAGAGAGAGAGAGAGAGAGGAAGAAGGGGAAGGAGAAGAAAGAAGAAGAAGAAAGAGGAGGAGGAGGAGGGGGGCAGGGGGGAGGGGGGAGGAGAAGGGGGAGGGGGGAGGGAGAGGGGGAGGGGGAGAGCTTCTGCTCCAGATGTAACAAGACCAAGATGCACATCTGCTCTGTGTGTGTGTGTATGTATGTGTATGTGTATGTGTGTGTGTGTGTGTGTGTGTGTGTGTGTGTGTGTATGTGTATGTGTGTGTGTGTGTGTGTCTGTGTGTGTCTGTGTGTGTCTGTGTGTGTCTGTGTGTGTCTGTGTGTGTGTTGGGGGTGGGTAGGTTGTGCTTATGCTTTGACTCTTTGGTTAGTGGCCCAGTCTCTGGAAGCCCTTAAGGGTCCAGGTTAGTTGACTCTATTAGTCTTCCTGGCTGCTGGGTGGAACATCTCCATGACAATTAGGCTAGACTCTTGTCTGCAATCAACAGAATATCAGGGATTGGTTCTTGCCCATGGAATGGGTCTCAGGTTGGGCTAATCATTGAATGATTGGCCGTTTCCTCCATCTGTGCTTCATCTTTGTTCCTGCACCTCCTGTAGGCAGGATACGTTTTGTGGGTAGGCTGATATCTTTACCCCTCAAGTGAAAGTCCTATCTGGCTACAGAAATTGGCCACTTCAGACTCAGTATCTCCCAGTGCTAGAAGTCCCAGCTAGAGTCACTGCTATAGACTCCCTGGGTCCTCCTCTTCCCCACAGATCCCTAAAGATGTCCCACCCCACCACTATTCTCAGTACCTCACCCACCCTCCCTACATCTGACCCCTGAACCCCATTCTAATGTCCAATCCCACTCTTGCCCATTTCCCTCCCTCCCTTCCTCCACATCCAGTGTCTATTTTATTTCCTGTATGAGTCAGTATTTTTGAGGTTTCAAAAAATAGTGGACTATCAGGTGAATATTGAAAAGCTAGTAGCTTTTCTGTGGACCAATAACAGACTTTCCAAAAGAAGAAATCCTGTCCATAATAGTCAGAAAATCAAGGACATAGAACAAAACACCTAGGAGATGAAAGATCTCTGAATACCGTGAAGAAAAAAAAATTGAAGTCACATGGCAGACTTCCTGTTTGTAAGGATGTAACACAACTTAAAAAGTTAAAATGTAGATATAACAAATAGTGGCTTCCATATTCAATGCAACAACTAAATTTCAATGACATTATTCGTAATTATGGGGGAAAAATAACTAAAGATGTATACAGAAGTACAAAAACCAAAATAACAAAAACAGCCTCAGTATATAGAGGAAACCTGGAGGAATCCTACAGCCTGATTTCCAGACATCCTCAGGTTAAAATAATAAAACAGTTTGGTTCTGGCCCAGAACAGTCACAGAGACTTATGTCATTGAACATAGTCTCTGAAACAAGCCCCAGCTGGTTTTCTTTTTACATAGTTACCAAAACAAAAAACAAAAAACAAAACAACAACAAAAAAACCAACCAAACAAACAAAAAGACCAAAATAAAACAAACACACAAACAAACAAAAACAGATATTAGACAAAGAGACAGCCTCTTTGAGATAAAAAATAGGGAAAAGTGGTCTGCATATGTAATAATGAAACTACACTACTGTATCTTTTTCTAAACAAACAACAATTTAAAGTAAATAAAAACTTTAATATAAAACGTGTAATGAATCGAATTAGGAAACCATTAATGCTTAAGCACGGGCATGTTACTTTCACAAAATGGCTCTGATATGTTAGGGAATAAAACAAGACTTGTCAAGTGAGTATGCTAAGAAGCTTTTACCCACAGCAAACTACTGAACACTGTATGACATCAATTACAGGAAATAGGAGAATAATCAATACAAGTCAATAGTGAAATAAGTAAAACAGGTGGTTTATGAGGCAGAGAGTTTGGGAAATTAACTAGAATGGACACAAACTTTAACAATATTAATTTCTTCTCTATAATTTGTGTGTCGAAGGTTTAATTTTTACCAATAATGTACCTTTGTATTGGTGATTTTCAATATAATTTATAAACAGTTTTCAATTTGGCAATTATATATATATATATATGTATGTATATATATATATATATATATATATATATATATATATTTCAATTATATATTTTAAATTCAAGATGTTAAATTAGTTTCCTTGAGAGTTTGTATATCCAATAGTATAATACAAAGTGTAAACTAAATATAATAATAAATAAATACATACTGGGATAGACAGATGATTAGCTGTTAAAGGCCCCTTCAGCCCTCAGTTCATACCCAGCACTAAAGTATGAAAGAATACTATAGCCGTTGACTATAGCTACAGGAAACTCAACATCTTTGGACTCTGTGGATACTGGCACTCACTTGTACAAATACATACACAGACACAAACACGCAAAATATTAAAAAATAATATAAATATTAAACAACTATACAAATACACTTTCCTAAATCTAATATTAATGGAAATATAATGCTTTTTAAAATTAGTGTATTTATTTTGTGTGCATGACTGTGCAGGGCACATATATCCATGGTTCATTGTTGACATCATTAGGATAACTTACAGAATAAGGTGTCCCCATTCAGCATGTGGGTTCAGGGATCTAACTCAAACCATCAGGCTTGGTGGCAAGCACCTATACCTACTGAGGCATTTCAGCTGCCAAGGCTGGTTAACTTTAGTATTTTTAATTATACCTATGTCTGTGAGTATGAGTATATGAGTACCCACAAAGGCCATAGGCATTGGAAATCCATGAAGCTGGAGAAACAGGTGCTTGTGAGCAACTAAACAAAGTAGGAATGGAACTCAGGAACAAGCAGTGCACACTGAATTGCTGAATCATCTTTCTGGCCCATTAAGGTTATTTTCAATGTTCAACTTGTGGCTGCTTTTATAGTACTGTAAATGTAAAGTCATCTTATGTTATTTTACTTCTAAAAGAATATTCCTCATAAACAATACTACATAGTATTGGACCCATAAATAATTTAATTTCCAAAATCAAGGTTGGTATCCATATTTGTTCATGCTTGGTTAACATTATATGTTATTTACCATAGGTAATGTATTTTTAAAACTGGATCTCACTGTATAGCCCTGGAGCTTGTTATGCAGATCTATCTAGTTCTGCCACCCCTGTGGCAGAATTTAAGTTTGGTGACCTGGGATTTTTAATGACTGATTTCTGATGACATTTTGTGTACATAGTCCATATTTGCCTTCTGTAAGTATTTTGTTTCTTCTCTGGTTTCTCTTGAGAATCTCCATGTCTTTTGTTTCACTGAGCTGTTTTTGTTGTTGCTGTTGTTTTGGTTGGTTGGTTGGTTTTGTTTTGGTTTGTTTTTGACGTCTATGCGTGGTGTGTGGTATACATGGTAGGCTTATTCTAGCCTATTATTTCTTGTCAGCTCTTACTCTCAAGTTTTCCATCCTGAATTTCTAGTCTTTCAAATACATTTCAGTTACATAAGAGGACTTTCACAGTAGTTTTTCTTGCTCTCTCTGGGTTCTTCTACAGCATATAGCTTCAACTGTCCTCTTTTCAAGATAATTCCTATTTTCTGAGCATATTTGATGAATCCATTGCAGTTTTTCCATTGTATTTGTTATGCTTTTCATTGCATTCCCTTTTATTCTAGTAATTCATCTCATGCTAGCAAAATCACCCATTTCCCTGCTCAGTGTGTCCAGCCTAGACATTAAGATGTTGGTAATAGTTATTTTATATTTTTAATCATCCCGTACTTTTGTTATGGCTCGATCTGATTCTATTGCTTGTTTCATTTTCTTCACAAATGTTTTATGCATGCCTATTTTATAGGCCATTCATATCTTTATTGAAGGTTAAGGATATAGAGAGCAGACTTGACAGAGAATAACCCTTATGCCCAGAAGTCCCTGACCCTTGTTGTGTTTGTTGCCAGTGTGTGCCTATGAGATTTACTGATCCTATATTCTAAGTGTAGTAACACACTTAGACCTTGATAAATCATTGTCTGTTTGAGGTATATTCTTACAAGCTAGATGAGCTACTTAAGATCTCTTCTACCTCCCATGTTTATTAGGAGTTCTTGTTAGAGAGTCTGTCCACATCATTCTCAATGTTTCCGCAGAGCGAAATATTGTTCAACATTACCAGAGATTTTTAGACTGAATTGGGATGGGTCTGCTTATTCTGTGTTTTTCTTCTTATTTTTTCAAATAGTATATCAACTTTCTATGCATTTTCTCAAGTTTTCCATGCAATCTATTTTGAGTGTCATATTTCATGTGGCATTGCTTCTCAGAGTCTCCAGGACTGAGTTTTAGCATTTTCCCTCTTACAAACATGTATTCCTATACTTTGCATATGCCTTTCCCTCCTTCCTTCCTCCTTTCCATCCTTCCATCCTTCTTTTCTCTTTTGCTTCCTTCGTCCTTTCTTTACTCCTTCCTACCTTACCCCTCCCTCTTTCCTTCCATTCTTATTTTCCTATATCAGTCCTCCAGTGAAGTTTTTCCATGTCCCTTTTCTACTATAAACTGCTTGGGGAAAATTGCTTCATTTTTCTTATCACTGTCTCTTAAGGTCTTCCCTCCTCATGGATAAATGTTTGTTTATATTTGTCTATGGGCTTCTATCTTTATACATCTGCTTCATCCTGGTTTCTGAGTGAATTTAGGGAATTGTGCCCCTTTTAATATTTCTTCTCTTTCTGTTTGTTTGTTTGGTTTGAATGTTATGTTTGTTCAGTGGATAACACTCCAAATTTTATGTGGCCTCGTAATTTTCCTATGTTTTTGTATAAGAGCACATCATCTAAATTTATACTTTAAATATAAACACCACATGGTAAAAGAGAGCTCGTGGCTTACCCATGTATCACTGCTGAAATTGTTTACCGAGCTTTAATCTCTTGATGTCTACTGTTTTATTCTCTGACACTGTAACAGGCTTACTTAATGGAATACTCTCAAAGTTATTCAATAGTGCAAATGATAGGATTTCCTTTAGTGAACACATTTTCTTGTCTATAGATAGCATATTTTCAATGTTCTGTCATTCATCAGTGGACAAAATACACACAAAGATCTTGTAGTTAATGTCTCTGTTTCTGTGACCAATATTTTGGTGAACATTCTACCTAACAATTTAGATGATAGATAGATAGATAGATAGATAGATAGATAGATAGATGACATATAGATAGATACATGTACAACCTAAAGTAAATTACACATTAATTCATTAAAAAAATCCCAAATGCCTAAGGAGGCACAAAAGGTGTGGAATAAAGAAAATAGTAATGGTATAATCAAAGAAAGCAAGCATCTCTCACCACACTTGACTTCAAAGCATGCTAAAAAGGATACTTATTAACACATTCTTATATAATATTAATTATACGATTATGATATTAAATATAGGAACATATATGGACATTTATAGATATGGGTATAACACATCTAGTCATAAATATTTTTTGGCTTTTAAAATTTTTTAATTAGGTATTTATTTCATTTACATTTCCAATGCTCTCCCAAAAGTCCCCCACATGCTCCCCCACTCACTCCCCCACCCACCCACTCACACTTCTTGGCCCTGGCGTTCCCCTGTACTGAGGCAGATAAAGTTTGCACGACCAATGGGCCTCTCTTTCCACTGATGGCAGACTAGGCCATTTTCTGATACATATGCAGCTAGAGACACAAGCTCGGGGGGGGGGGGGGTACTGGTTAGTTCATATTGTTGTTCCACCTATAGGGTTGCAGATCCCCCCAGCTCCTTGGGTACTTTCTCTAGCTCCTCCATTGGGGGCCCTGTGATCCATCCAATAGTTGACTGTGAGCATCCACTTCTGTATTTGCTAGGCCCTGGCATAGTCTCACAAGAGACAGCTATATCTGGGTCCTGTCAGCAAAATCTTGCTAGTGTATGCAATGGTGTCAGCGTTGGTCCATCCTTTCGTCTTAATTTAAACTTCCTTTCTCTTCTTTTATTTTGCTACATTCTTATATAATTAAAGTTATATAATAATTTAAAATGTTTATAAGCTGCTTGCAGATACCCTCCGTCTTCCCTTCTTCCATTCCCTGGTACTCCACCAGAATCTTAGTGCTGACTCAGCTTTGCTCCTTCCTGTGGAATCCCTCAGCATTCTTTTCTAGTCCATTTCCATTCCTTTGTGTCAGACCACGATACCTGAGACCCCAGGATCCACACTGAGTTGGAACTCAGGTAGGAGATTTTCACTCTCCTTATTATCTATTATTGTCTTTCCATTCTCACCCTTAGATCTGTTTTAAACTGCTTACAGGAGCCCTTCCTCCTACCTCAACTCTGTTCACTGGAGAGTCCAAATGTCGGTAGAGACCCAAAACCACATAGCTCTTTAATTACTTTCTCTCTATATTATTCTTTGTCTTACTTCAATTTACTTGCTGGAGGCTCTCCCCCAACTACAACTGCAACTCTCTGGTGACCCCATCTCTTGGTATGCATAGGATCCCCTACCATTTTTCCACAAACTGTCAGACATTTTTCCTAATAAATCTCTATTCCTTTTGCTGTCTACATACCTGCAAAATTAGTCTCTACCCAGAAACCCACAACCACTACACTTTGTTGAGATCCAGAGAAGACAACAGAAATCAAGAAGTGAAACACACACAATTAAGATAAGGCAAGTTTAAAACACGGAGAATCACTTCAAACCTAGTCACTCAGATGCCTAGACAACAATATATAACACAAACATTAATAACCAAGAAAATATGCCTACTTCATAACCTGTAACCCTTATAACAGAGATCCTGACAAATGTAACACACCTAAAGTATGAGACAAGAACTTCAAAACAACATGATAATGTTAAAGGCCCTTCAAGAGGAAGGAGCTGATCACATGGCATCCAGTCAGGAAGCTGACAGTGAAGGAAATAGGAAATGGGACCAGACTATAAAGGTGTAATCCTTCTACTTTCTCTCTTTCTCCAGCAAGACTCTACATATTGAAGATTCCAAAAACCTTAAACTGTGTCACAGCTGAGGACTAGTA
This sequence comes from Mus musculus, assembly GCF_000001635.26. Classification (NCBI taxonomy): domain Eukaryota; kingdom Metazoa; phylum Chordata; class Mammalia; order Rodentia; family Muridae; genus Mus; species Mus musculus. The sequence continues at coordinate 87,393,645 of NC_000084.6, forward strand.
TTCAAACACAGGAGCCTGTAAAGGACAATTTATACTCAAATCAAAACACAGACTGACATAGAAGAACAACACATTTCATAGGTTAGAGAAGTTCTCCTGATTTGTTCTTAATATGTTTGACTCAGACATTGATCTACTGCTCTGGTTAGTTTTATGTCAACTTGACACAAACTAGAGTTTTCTGAAAGGAAATCTATTGAAAAGCTGCCTCCTAACATCAGGCTGTAACACATATTCTTTTTTTTTTCCCTTTAAATTAGATATTTTCGTTATTTACATTTCAAATGTTATCCCCTTTTTTCCCTGTTTCCCCTCTGAAAACCTCCTATCCCATCCCCCCACACTCCTCCCTGCTCACCAACCCACCCACCCCTGCTTCCCTGTCCTGGAATTCCCCTACACTGGGACATCTAGCAGTCACAGGACTAAGGGCCCCACCTCTCATTGATGTCCAACAAGGCCACTCTCTGCTACATATTAGGCTGGAGCCATAGGTCCCTCTGTGTGTACTCTCTGGCTGGTGGTTTAGTTCCTGGAAGCTCTGGATATACTGGTTGGTTCATATTGTGGTCCCTCCTATGGGGCTGCAAACCCCTTCAGCTCTTTGGATCCTTTCTTTAGGTCCTCCATTGGGGACTCTGTGCTCAATCCAATGGTTAGCTGAGAGCATCCACCTCTGTATTTGTCAGGCACTGGCAGAGCCTCTAAAAACACAGCTGTATCAGGCTCTTGTCAGCAAGACACACATTCTTAATTAGGGATTTATGGGTGAGGCCTAGCCCACTGTGTGTTGCAGAGTTCTGGGCTGGAGGTTCTGGGTTGTATAGGAAAGTAGGCTGAACAAGCAATGAGGAACAAGCCAGTCAGCAGCACCCAAGCCAGTCAGCAGCACCCTCCATGACCTCTGCCTCAGCTCCTACCTCTAGGCCTGTATGAGTTCCTGTCCTGACTTCCTTTGATAATGAACAGTGATGTTGAAGTGTGAACCAAGTAAACTGTTTCCTCCCCGACTTACTTTTTGGTCATGGTATTTGACCATAGCAATAGAAACAGTAACTGAGACACTTGGGAAACAAGATCATATTATTTATCTCTATCATACTTAAGAGTAATATAATAATAGTGGTTACTCTGTATTAATATTGAGTTTTATCTAGATGTAAAATTCTCACTCTAGAGAATCTTTCTATCAGGGTTAAAATCTGTTTTGAGATTTAGTATGTTATTTAGAATGCACATAATCATGCAGTTAAAAAAGTACAAACTTACAGAAAACAATAACTACTTGACAGACCCTTGAGAACCTAGCTTTCAAAGCTACATGAAAATTAATTATGATGTTGTGAACTTGAGTACACTTACTCTTTGATTAATTTCAGTGTTAAGTCAGTTATCCTAACAGAAGCCCTCCATAATGTCATCTGAGAGAAACTCCACCCTAGATATTAATTCTCCAAGTGGGCATTTATTATAATGAACTCACTTCATAGTAGTCACTCCTTAAACACTAGAAAAAAATCATTGTATAGAATGAAAAACTTACTGCAATTATGGTGCCTGTGTTCTGTTATGGAAGCAGACAGTTTGGGAACAATTAAAATAATTTATGTAAAATACATTAGTCTATAGTAACAGTTTATGATTCATAAAATGTAAGAAACACACACATAGCAAGAAAAAGAAATCAAAAGAAAAGGAAACTAAGATGTAAGAAGGTGTGGGAACTGGCTGGAAACTATATTTTGTTTATTTGCAATATGTGACTGAATGCAGGTTGTGTGAGCGAGGCTAATGTCATTTACTTCCATTAATTCATCTTTGTGGCAGGCCAGAAATCACAACAGATTTCAATGATGGCTCATCGTCCCTGTATTTGTGTGTGACATATGTCTCTTTCCTTTAAGTCCAGTGTTCTATGAAGACCTCTGAACCAAGTGGGTGACAAGAAACAGTTTGAAGTCACAGGAAACTCCGAAGAATCTGGAGAAAATGAGGGAAAAGCACACGAGAGACTGAGAGTCATACAGACAATTCGTCAACGTAGTAGAGTAGTAATATTAAATTTTGTGGTAAGGCAAAAACAAAATAAATAAAACAATAAAATAAAATAAATGAAGAAACAAGTGAACTGAGGCATACCACAATTTTTTATTGCTATGCTAAATATTCAGTGGATAACTTAGCTCTGTCCTACCAGAAAACATAGACCTCTGTGAAGACTTATATCCAGGAAAAGGGGAAGTATCTGGGTCTTGCACAAAAGATCTTAAAGCAGAAAGCACAGCACAGAACTCAGGAAAAAAAATCACAGAAAATAAAGGAAGCATGAATAGGGGACATGTGCAGGGCAGAGGAATCGGTGCAGCTGGAGGAGGCTTCTCTACACAACATAGGAATCTGACTTTACTGTTAGTGAGGTACAGGAGAGCCTTGCAATTTTCTTTTCAGAATGGGGACAGGAGCAGCAGCTGGCTTCCAGTGGTTAGACCTGTGTGCTCTGTAAATAATCTATAACTGTCAAGTGCCAGCAAAGTAAACAGTCTGGAGCATATAATTTGCAACTGGTACAGAAATTATACCAGACTGGAGTTCAGCCATATCAGAAAAAATGTGACTGGACATGCATTATTATGTGGGTAGGTTATATTAATACAGGAAGGATGGAAAGATATGAAGAAAATTTAGCATTGAAGAGAATAAATTACCCTTTAAGTGAGATTAGACCTAGGAGTAGCAGTGTCAATAAGATTAAAGTTCAGATGAAGAGCTTTATGTAATAAAATATAGAGAAGGATAATACACATATAATGCATATGTGTCTATATTTTGCATACAAATGAATATATTTTATTTTTCAGCAAAATTTTTGTTGAAAAAGATGCAGCCACCGGAACTATAGTGTTCACAATATTCTATAATATATGTTTGTCCTTCAAGAATATATTCAGTTAAACTGAAATCTGTTAAATAATATTCAACAGGAACATTAATACAAAGAGCATTAGTAGTACTCTCAATAGTGGTTTTGTTTATTTAGTTCTTGGGTAAAATGCCATCAGAAAAATAGAGTTCTCAAATTAAAGTGCATACAAAGATTGCTTATTCTGGACCCCAAAATAAGTAACCATGACCAGAAATTCCCAAAAATTTTTGCTTTAACATGAAGACATTTTCATGTTATACAACTAGAACAAAATCATAAATCAAGACACTTCAAATACACAGTTGGAACAGTGACCAGCAGAGAACAAATCTTAGTAATAGGCCTCAGATGCTATGTGGTGGCATCTTCAGTTCTGGGGTTGGTGTAAGATACTTTTCTCCTAAGTTAATACATCGCAAAATGTTTACATCTCTTAGACATAGGATGCAGGATGCAGGATGCAGGGAATGGGTATTTATGGGACTAAAGCTAGCCCAAGAGAGATTATAACTTAACTAATCTCAATATCTACAACATCCCAAAATCTCTATATGACAATAGTTCAAACTACCAGTCACACACACACACACACACACACACACACACACACACACACATATATATATATATAATTGCTTCAGGAATTCTCATTCACAGTGTCAAAAGCTCACACCTAGCTCCTGAAAGTGACTAGGTAGGCACCTAATTTATAAGGGGAAAAATGAAAGTGCAATCACCAGATGCATCTCCCAGGTTGAAAAATCTGAGCATCTAAGTGAAAAAGAAACTTCAGGATAGGAATAATATCAATTGCCAACTCTTATGGACACCAATAGAAGATAACTGTCATGCTCTAAAATAACCCAACTTGTAACTTGTTTGTTACAGCAGTTAGCAGTGCACTATCTACTTGATAAATCTTTTTCCTTAAATATGAGAGAGAGAGAGAGAGAGAGAGAGAGAGAGAGAGAGGAAGGAAGGAAGGAAGGAAGGAAGGAAGGAAGGAAGGAAGAATGAAAAGAAGAAAAGTAAGGACTGGCAAAAATGGATAGAACAAGAGAAGATCTTCATTCTTGCTATTGGTCTCTATGTATTTCTACAGTTTCTATACTAACTTAACAATTATTATGAATGTTCTGAAATGTTAACTGAGAAGTACTTTATTACCCCACACTACCATCACTCAACACACCCCGCATAAACATGAAAACACTCTCATATTTGTCACAGTGTTGGTCATACTGACAGAAATATAAATACAATCTATGAGTGAGTAGAGGCTGCCCCCAACTTGAACAAGGAATCGCTCCTGTCCTTTTGTTTTTTTTTTTTTGTTTGTTTGTTTTTTTTTTGTTTTTTTTTTTTTTTTTTTGGTTTTACACAAGAGAAGGTAGCTGCAACAGGGTAGGTAAAATAAACCAAAAACAGAGAGAAAAATACTGTGCAATGTTTTTGAGCTATGGAGTCTAAAACACATTGTATGCACAGAAACAGAAACTAAAGATTCAAGAGAGGGTCACGATCCAGGTAGGAATTCAAACTTAGGATCAAAAGGACAAAATTGCAGTTTTGTAGGGTAAACAAGAATGAAGAACTGATGGCCAAATGAGGAATATGATTTAAAAAATTAGAATGTGAGAAAAGATCGGAAATTTAAAAATAGGAATATTTCTAAGAGAATATTTTAGATATTTTTACCAAACACACACATGCATGCTTATAGATAAAAATTTTGTACATCTCACCATACACATATCTTACACAAATTCATACTTACACAATACACAAACATATATACTCTCACACATAGATACATACAGTCACACAAATAAACATATATGTGTACATATACTTACAGACACATACATAAACATACACATATATAATCACATACACATACACTCAGAAGCATACATATGTATACCTGCACTCTCACACACAGATATGTAAATATGTACTCTTTCACATACAGGTACATAAACATTTTCATTTGCAAACATAAACAGATTCACATACGTTAAAACTCCCACACAGATATACACACATTCTCAGGCAAAGAAACTGTGAGATGCTCTAATTTTTAGATTGTCTGATATAGTTATATAAACAAGAAACACAAACATAGTATTTTAGATGTATATTATATAACATAATATGTATTACATACACATCACATATTAATGTCATGTATTATGTATAAAATATATATTACAATGTAGAGTATATTTTATGTTTTGTATAGCATAAATATGTTAATATATACAATTAAGATAATAGTGAAGGACTGCATATCTCTATAGTCCTTATCTATATGGCAAAATTGCCTTAAATCTTGAAAAGGGCTTTGCTTTGTTTATTTGACTGTTTGTATATGGAAAACAATGTCACAATTAGCTCATGATGGTCTCTAATTTTTTTCTATCTAATATAAACATTAACACTTGATCATCCTGCCTCTACCATCCAAGTGCTACTATAACACTGTATGTCACCACACACAGCAAAAACAAAAAAGCAGCCCTGCCTTTAAATTAACAGTATCTTTCTAGATATATCTTATAAGCAATAAAACCTGATATAAGATTTAGTACAACATTCTTTATTCATATTTTCATACAAGCCCCTAAGTATTAAAAATACCTAATAATATAAGATTTAAAAACTAGACAAAGGAATAACTGTTTACATTTTATTCTGAAGTATTTTTTATAAAAATATATTTTGCAAATATTGTTGTAATTGTTTAATTTGAATCAACTCTCTTTAGGTAAAAAATTGTCAATTGTTTTTGAGTGTTTTGTTTCATCTATGGAAACCAAAGTTCTTAGACTCACACACACTTAAAATTCAAATATGTCAAAATAGAAAAATTAGAGGTTCATCCAGGAATTATTTACAGGAATGTGTAAAATTTTAAGTTTTCGGCTAGTTGATTGTGCATCCTGTGCTTGTGCCATTAATTATACCCAATTGATTCACTTGTATGTATGTGAGAGTTTTCTAGTGGCTAGCCGATGTTCCTGAAGCACATTGTCGTTGATGCTTGTGTTATTTAACACTAGAAGCGTGCTCTGACATTCTAGACACTGGGCCTCACTCCTGTCATTTCAGGGGGTAAAGTGCAATGATTTTCCATTTCCAGTGAGATCACTCTTCCCTAATTGCCCCCTGAGGAGCCAAGTGTCAGTGAGGATTTCCACCAAATCTTGCATAATGATTAAAAATGGAGAAACCAAGGCATCTAAAGAAAAGGTCACAGTATAATCGCCTCTTACTGAAACAAATAGAAGTAATGGAAGCACTCTATCTTCTTCATGCACTTCAGTGAGTTTCCTCAGTCCAGAAGAAAGCGTTGCACTGAGTTAAACTTTATGATAATGAGCTTTCGTTTTTCAAAGGAAATTAAGTTGAAGCCGTTAATTTTACTTTTTTTCTTCCTTGGAAATACTTTTGTAATGAGATTTCTTTTCGGCTGTCTTTATCAAAAACTTGAGAAATACATATTTTCAAATAAATGGTCTCTCTTTCTTTCTGTGCATGTGTGTGTGTATCTATGTGTGTGTGAAAATTGATTTCAAGAAGGAAGTCTCTATTTTCCTTTGATCTCAAGCCAGAAGTCTCCATTTGTCCTTTTAATATCAATATCTAGGAAATGATTCTCTTGTAAGTAATATAATTAACAATGTATCCTAGATTAGTATAGATTAAGACACCAAGTGTTCTTCATTAAAAAATAATTATTTACATATGAGATTTCATACCATTAACTGATTGCAAATAGTCATTTGCAATGAGAGTTATTGTGGCCAGTACAACATGATTATCAAGCAACCTATTGATGATAGCTATCTTCTTTCCAGTGTGATAAACTCTGTATTTTTTAGAGAATTGTACTGCAACAGCTTTGATGCATGTTTACAAGGAAATTCCTAGTTTAGAAAGAGAACAATAATACTTATCACTGTTAAATATTTTTTTTTCAAATTTCACAGTAGAATGGCAGATACCCAAGAAAATATTTCAGATAACTAAATAAAAACAGAGAAATTGAAAACTATGAAAAAATGTAAAGTATTAGAAAGGGAATATATTGTCCTAATTAAGTAGTCATCTGCGGACATGTTTCATGTGTGTCACTATAAATTTGTATTAAATTGACCTTGTAAAAGGCGCTGCACACTGAAGTAGCAAAGCAAAAGGGAATGGTAATTTTGTCAGTGTATAATATTTTACAAACAGTTCTTTACCTTTAGGCTTATCATGCTTACATTAGAAACAATAAAACTACAGTGTGAATTAGCATGACAAATCTATTTAAATTATTTTCATTCACCAAATTATCAGTGGTTGTTTTTTACAGAAAAAAGTAAGCCCTTATATGGGTTCAGTTAATAATTCCTTGAGGCAGTTTCTTAAGAAAAACATTAATAAATGACCTTGTTAAATGTACATAAAATTTTATTTCCTCAAAGATGTAGAAAGTTTTTTGTACTCAGCAGGCTTCTCTCATGGCCACGGCTGCAAGAGTCCCTGTTTTAAGAGAGGTTCTGGATTGAGAGTGAATTAAACTGGTAGAAAAAAAAAAGGACAAAAAATTGGATGTATTTTAGCTTCTCATATAAATTTTAAATAAAATTAAGTCGATACCTTTCTGAAAAATACATGATCCTTTAGAATATTGTGCCAGTTAAAATTTCAAATGTGTTGCCCAACCCGGTGGGAAAGCCTTTAATCCCAGCACCAGCAAGGTAGAGGCAGGTAGATCTCTGTACAAAACAGGCCAGCTAGGGCTACACAGTGAGATTCTATCTTACAGAACTACAAATCCTGAATGTATAATTCATATAGCAAATTGTATATATGGTGTGTGTGTGTAGACATTACCTACCGTCTTTTAAGATTCAGATATGTTCTTACAACAAGTTTCTAAACATGTATCAAGTATACTATTTTTGCTTCCCATTTAAATTTCTTACATCTTGTTTTGTAATCTTTTAGGAGAGTACACAATATAATAGCTAGAAAATAGGAGTCTCATAGATTCATAGTTGATACTTCTCTCTCACCCTGCCCCACTTACCCTAGTACTTCCTCTCAGTTTTCCAGTCAAAACATTCTGTCTTATTCTCCCTAACCTGCTTAAGATCTTTTCTTTCCTTTCTGTGGTCTTGTTTTTAGGTTTCAAAACTACACAAACCACAGAAAATAAATGAAAATCAAAATATAGATAGATTTCAGACACACACACACACACACACATACACACCTGTTCTATTAAGACTGGCTTGTTTTTCTTAAGATGTTTTCCAGTTGCACTAATTTCCTGAAGATATCATGAGATCATTTTTCTTTGGAGTCAAATAAAATCTGACTGTGTCTACATGGTCACTTTTTCAAAAGTCTATTCACTTGTTTGTGACCTACTGGTTCCTTTTATTAGCTATTATGAGTGTTGCAGCAATAAATATGGATATGCCATTGTGATAGCACTTAGAGTAATTTGGGTATAATCCCAAGGGTGCCATAACTTGGCCATGTATTACTGTTGTGGGTTTTCTTTATTTATTTTACTTTTTATTTGAGAAAATTTCCTATTGATTTTCATAGCATTTGTGGAAGTTTAAGTTCCTATCTGCAGTGAATAAATATTTCTCTCTCCCCCTTAACATTATTGCAGCATTTTAAATTCATTTTAATGTGGGATTTAAGACAGCAATATAATTTCATTCTTCTATATGTAAACATACATGTTTTTTATACATTCATCAAAAACTGGGTGATTTGAAGGCTAGAAAGTTGGCTCAGAGTTTTAAAGCACTTGTTCTAACCGAGGGCCTCAGTTTGACTGCCAGCACCTACATAACGGCTCACAACCACCTGTAACTCCTGTTCTAAGCAATCAGACACCTTCTTCTGGCCTGTACAAGTTCCAAGCATACACAAGGTACACATACCCATTAATGCAAGAAAAACAGTCAAATGTACAACACTAATAAATCTGAAAACATTTTTATATCAGGTAAATTGATATTTTCAGAATTCCAACTCTGCCAATCTATGAATATAGACCCTATTTCTGTCTTACAGTATTTTATTTTTTTTAATTCAGTTTTCTGGGTTATTGATTATAGAGGTTTTTAATGTCCCTGGTTAAGTTTATTACTAGGCATGTTGTTTTCCTATTTTTAAAAGTATTTTATCCATTACTAGATATGCATTATGCATGATGGGGACACTCCACATTGTCATCAGATTGACAACTTTATGGAATATGTAATTAGTTCTTTAGCTCTGCATTTTGATATTTCAGAAGTTGACTCAGGTTATCAGACATTAGGGCCAAGTATAGACAACATTTGGCTTCTTCATTTCCAATTTGCATTCATTTTATTAATTTTTCTTGTTATATTTTTAGAGCTGAAAAATTTGAGACTTATATTTAGCTACAATGGAGAGAATAGTTACCGTTATCTTATTCTAGATTTTAGAGGAAGTTCTATCTATTTCTGTTCAGAATAACACTGTCTATAGATGTGTCATATGTAAACTTTATGTTATCTTCTTTATTTTAGTAGTTTATTCAAAACTAGTAACAAGAAATAATTTTGAGCATTAAAAAATACCTTTTTCTATATGTATGAGGTGTTCATCTGAGGGACTGCCTATATCAGACTGGAATATGGGGAATCATATTGGTTAACTTAATGTAGAAGGGCACAGCTGTTTGTGAGTAGCTGCACCCCTAGACAAATAGTGGTAGAGTATATAATAAAACTAGCTTAGCCTGTGTCTGTAACTCTGTAACTGTTGGCCTTTCCACCTGTGCATAAGTTCCCCAAAATAATAACTCTTAAGACTTAATATATCATAAGGGACCAAGACATGCAGCAGAAGGAGTCTGTTACCACCAAAGGAGAGGTAGACCACCCTGGTCTGGGCTGCCACCCAAGGACATGCTAATGTCTGAGGGATGTACAGAAATAGCCCCAGCCCTTATCTGGTCATCCTGGGAGGTTTGACCCAGGAGATATGAGAACAGGCATGCTGTACTGTCTTAGCAAGCGGCAGTACTAGGAAGAGTGACACACACATTGTGGGAGTTGCAAGTGAGCCAGTCTGAAGATAAAAGTGTATGAGAACTAACCCTAACACTGTCTCCCATGTGGTGGCTTGAATAATGGAGAGACACCCCCTCCTTATTTGTTCCTCACCACCTGAGACAAGAGAGAGACCTGGCCCTGGGATCCTGAGAGCAAAGCAGCTGGTCCTGCTCCCACATGAGCTTCATCACTCAGGAGACTGGGTCCTCCAACTCTTCTGAGCAGCACAGTAGAGCTAAACCTGGTGTCAGGAGTGTGGGTGAGCCAGCCCCAGTGAGCATGGGAGAACCAGCCCTGCCTTTTGTGTGTTAGACGGAGATATCCTATCCCCTCCCTCATCTCTTGATATCTATGGCAGATAGGTAGGACAACTGGCCCAGGGGTCATGAGAGTTGGAGAACTGTCCATGTCCTTCCCCAGCTGCAACAACAATCGGAAGAGTGGGCCCTGCACTTTACCTGGGCAGCAGGATATAGCTATCACTGGTTGCTGGAGATTTCTGGTGAGCCAGCCCAGAGGGCATGAGAGTGGTAGAGCTTGTGGGATGACCAACTCAGATACCTCTCAGTCCCAGATCCAGGACTTGCATTGGTCCACCCTTACACCTACCCCATCAATAAACTGCTGGAGTTATATAGGTTCTACATGATACAGGGCAACCATTGGATATTGGGTATGTGTTCCAATGAGGCTATAGTATTGAAGTCAGAGGCCTCGTATCAGACCAAGTCATTGGAAGGAACATTTGCAAGCAAAGCTGTGTAGACAAAAGTGTATACTGTGGCACACACTATGACACACAACAGCTTCCACAGGGAGATGTTTTTCTTGGTTGGTGGAGAAGGTTGCAATAGTGGAGAACAGATACTGGGGGAGATGAGTAGGACTGGGGTTCATAATGTGAAATTTACAAAAAACCAACAAAGAAGCAAAGAAAAAGAATCAAGTCAATAGAAAACTTTCAGACTAGAGCAAGATAATTGTTCTGCTTAAAATTTACCAAGAATACAACAAAAGCAAGACCTGTCTTATTATTTTTCTCTCTATTTGAGTTTCCTAGTTTAGTAAAACATGTGATTTAGAGAAATGGGGTGACAGAAGAAGGTGATACTCCATCAAAGAAAAAGAGATTTCTCTTCAAGTGCATGTTGCTGGCCTCTCACTAGTAACCAGGGTCATAGTATAGAATTGCCAGCCCCTTCCCAAGTTAGGAGGGCTTATTTATCAAAATTCATGTTTTTCTTGATGTAGTTTCTCCTAGAGAATGATAATTATTGCCTTACATCCTGAGATTGGAGGCTATGTTCCTTCTGCAACAAGGCTATATCTAATTGATTCATTTGTCATCGACACACAAAGTGCAAATATTGCATGGCAGGCACCTTATAAATATTTTGTTGCTGAATAAATAACTACGGCCTTTGCTTTCTTTGTTTATATACTTCAGAAATTCATGAAGACAATCTTTTCTAATGAACCTGCAAACCCATTACTATGATTACTTCTGTAAATAATTCACCTTTCAAGTTCAGGTTCATTGTATACCCATTGAAAATATGTGCTGCTTTAAATCAATTACTTAGAATTGGCTCAGTAATTTAATGTATGGAAGCACATTTTATCACATTTGTTTATACTCATTTATTATCCAACATTCAGCAAATATTTATACACTACATTCTCATCTTGTGGTAAATACCGGCTTATACTTTTATGAAATTATTATACTCTGGCTATCATTTCATTCTATTTTAGATATGAAAGTATCTTTTATCCAAAATATACCTAATACATAACAGTTTTAATATGAGCTTTTTCTGGTGTATTTTCCTTCAGATCTGGAATGCTCAAAAGTGCCCTGTCTTTATGATAAATATATATTTTTATGATCCTGAGGGCCCAAATGGTCTGAAACTTGGACGGGATTCAGTTTTTCATGTTTCATTTCTTTGTTGAGATGGACTAATAATTTCACTCATGATATATAAATATGAGGTAAATTCATAAACAACTTGTTCTGAATCATAGCTGCTGCTAACCACACGTTTCCCACATGTGAATTTGAGGATTTAAGCTGAACGTAAGCCTCTTATGAATGGAGGCAAAGCATACTCTGAACAAAACAGATTCATCTGTGGAATGCTGAGTATTTTCTTTGTAGTCCACCCCAGTGTGGTAACATGACAGGTGAAATACAGCAATAGTAAGCAAGAGAGGGGAATTCACTCATGAAGTGGAAACAAGGTTACCAAGAGTGTACAGAGGCAAGTCAGCAGGATTTGATGAACAATTGACTGGGCATCTCAGCACAGAAAGGGCTCTATGATGTCTTCCAGATTTTATACATTCATTTTACATTTATGCATAGAATTAAATGAATAAATCACATATTACACGATACAATATTATTTGTATCTATTGATGAAACATATCTCTATACTGCAAAGCTATAATGTTAAGTATTGGACATAGATGCACTACACTGTACTAGGAGGGTTAGACATACATTTGATTCAGAGAGCCAATGGGAAGCAGTAGAGGGGTGAGGGGCTCTAGCTTCTTCCAGAGCAAGTCGATCACGTGACAGACACTGACTCAAGATTTACTGGGGACTTCCTACTCTATTTTAGTCCTGAAGATTTGGTGTATAATGCCTACACATAATGGACATTGAGTGGCAGACATATCATATTCCATTTCTAAATTGTGGTCACATAACCTCATCTGTAAACTTAGAAGTCTTGGGAAACACACATATACTTTGAAAGGTCAGATTTTCATTTTCCTCACCTGTGATAAATTAATATGAATATAAATTTAAAATTACACATACACGTTATTATATATCAGTCAGATCAAGGCTGTCTTCACTCATTCTATAATTTCAAACTATCGACTATATGAATGAAAGACAGTGAAACTGAAATGGCAACATGCTAGTATGCAAATCATTGCAAATTCCTCTAAAAGGATGGTAAAACTACTAGATATTTCTAGGAAATACACTGAGAACAACTGTCGTGGAATCTGTTAGATCAGTAAGATTTATTAAGCATCTCTTCCAGCGTATACTTAGGTATTGTGATACTCACATTTTACAAACCTACTGGGTATGCATTCATTGCATATGGTGATATGTTTTATAAATCCATTTCCATAGGAGCATACCCACCCCACACTCTTTTCTGCATACATCAATTATAGGATAAAATTAAATTTATTTAGTAATTTAGGGTTAAAGAAATAAAAATCATCTGACTTAGACAATGTAATCCAGAATATGAAAATGTTTAAAATCATATTAGATATCATCAAAATCTTATTTCCTATTGTGTATTATAATTTTGCCAAATAACAGTGACTCAGTTGCTATTTATAGAGAGATATATTATAACGGTCTTGGGAAAGTGATGCTGACATCATGGACTTTCAAGATTTCATTCATACATTTTTTAAGTGTCTAATGCCAACTGAATTAAAAAATAATAAGTAGATTAATTTTGGTGCTAGCATGCTTTCTCCTTGTACACTTGATTCATTTTATGTTACCAGGCCATGTGATGGTTTTACCAAGCCTTGAGACACATCTTAGCCTAAAAGTCAAAATGGTAAAACATATGAATAGATAGGTAGATTGATATATGATAGATATAGATGATATGTAGATAGATAATAGATATATAATATATAGGTCCATAGATAATAGAGAGATAGATGATAGATTGATGACAGATAGGTAGATAGACAGTCGACAGACAGACAGATAGTAGGAAGATGATAGATTAACATATATGAAGAGTTTGGTTTGTTTATTTGGGTTTTGTATGCTTGTTTGATTGTGTTTTTTAATTTTGTTTTTGAGACACATGGTCCTTTTAGTTCAGGAGGAACTAGAATTCACTATGTATCAGTGGCCAGCCTCAATGATCCTCCTTCTTCTTCTGCCTCCCAATACTTAGATTGTAAAAATGTAACATTATTTCCTTTCAGACATTTTGTAATTGAAATGAAAATTATAAAATTTAATTTAATGGGTTCAACTTGATCTTTAACCTTTTAATAATAGTATCTTAACATTGGAATGCCATTTTCCAGAAGCATATAAATTGTCTTTAAAGCAGCTTTATTTGAAGTGACTTGGCCTACTTTTATTTCCAAAGTATTATTTTATTTTTGCTACAGTTCTTTTTTAAGCAAAATGTTTTAAAATATGTTAAGATTCACATGTGATGGTAACATTCTTTTCACACAAATCCAACCATCTAGGTTTACAATCCAGCTTAGAAGGAGAGTAACTACCCAAGTCCATGTATCGACCTGGATTCAGTGACACTAACAAAATACCAAGGAAATGACCACTTAGATTGAATTGGGTGTCTATGCGATACATGCACTAGTTAAGAACCAAATCTGTATACATTCCACCTGCAGAAACCACCTCCTAGTTAAAGAGACTGACCTTAAGGAAATGATTGAAAAAAAAAAAAAAAAAAGGAAGACTCCTTAGTATTACTGTGGTAATTTGCCCTTAGGCATTGACTCTGAGACTAGAGTCCTATATATCAGTTCTGAGGCTGTGTCTCAGATTTGGCACTTAATCTTGTTTGTCCATATTCACTTTCATTTTGTCCACCTTTCTTTGAAGAATCTGCACTTATATTCTATTGTCTTGGAGCTTTGTCTACCTAGTTATCTAGTTTGCCAAGACATCTATTTGAGATTAAAAGTAGTTAATTGTGGAGTCCTAATATTCATGGTAAGCTGAATAGTATGGATAAAAAATTAGTGATTAAGGAAAACAGGACATTTTATCACAGTTTAGTTTATTGTGTTTTAATAAACAGTTTTTGCTTGTATTTTCCTATTAAAAACTACCATCTGTATGCTATGTTCAAATTTGCATACACACATGGAGGGATTTATATCATATAAATAATGATGTTGTCTTAAAAAATAAAAATTAAACAAAAAATATTTTCAATGATAATGAACCATGAGTAATTAAATGGGACCTTTTGTATATATCTACTAACCTCTCTGTTTAAAACTTATTGAGTTGAAATTTCTTACACGTGGGGAATTTATCATTTTGTGCCCTGGGTTACAATAATAATATTACAAATCACAGCGTATTTTATGTTTAATTAGCTTCACGTGACTTTTTGAATGTTCTATTAACATGGATGCAAAGGCTTTATTATTATGAGAGAAAAAAATGAAGAGAATGCAAACTAGAGGGAGCAATCAATACAAGGAAATAATATGAAGATGAGACATTTTGTGGTGAAGACCAGGAGTTCACCCACAGCAGGGTCATTTAGAGACGATTTCAGAGCATCCATTCCAGATTTCTTTTTCCTGGATATTTTCTTTATTTAAATTTCAAATGTTTTCCCTTTTCCAGGTCTCCCCTTTGGAAGCTCCCATCTTACACCCTTCCCCTGCCTCTATGAGGGTGCTCTCCCTCCCACTCTCTCCTATCCTCCTGTCCTAGCATTCTCCTACACTGGGGCATTGAACACCCTCAAGAAAAAGTATTTACTCATTCATGGGTTCTCATATCACGGGTTGTAACCCTTGTCTTCTCATCTTATCCAACAACAAAATAAAAGACTCAATTCTTGCAAGCAAAATACCAAAAGGAAGAATAGTAACCTGGCAGAAAGTGTGCAGCACACACTGTTACAGCATAAGGGAGGACTTACCAATCATTTTATCAGTCACTGATGGTTGTCATGGAAATGTTGAAGTACACAGAGGTTGTGAAATGTGTACAAGAGATAGGTTTGCTAGAGACCACTTCATTTTACCTTGTAGGGTAAAAGCAAGTTGAATCAAGATAATATGTTCCTTCTGCTGCTTTGTACTTATATGTAAAGAGGGAAAGTATTAACAATCAATGGAAAGATATCTGTACTTTCTGGAGTCCTGCTTTGCTTTACAATTCCCAGCTCAGCTCTTGGTTAGTATAGTATCTCCTGTGTTGGTGCATATACTGGGTTCTTGGTTAAGCTAGAGTGAGACAGATGAAAACTGTTCATCTCATTCTCTGGCATAGCTGTTCAAGGAGCTGTTGTTGACATTTTCAAAATATAAATGGTAATATGTTCATGGAGAAGAGAATGAAAATCATTTGTCCACTTTTAGAAAAATAGTAATTTCTTTTGGTTGTTTCTGAGAGTGAATGGCAGTGTAACTATGCTCTAGCAATCTGACAATGTATGTTCCCCTGAATTTTCTACTTAAACACTAGGACTTAACACATCTATGTTGATTATATATCGAAATTTTCATTATTTTTCTTAAAATTTGAAAAGACTATTATTTTTAAAAGATAATTATTACTGATCTGCCAACGACTTGTGTCAGGAAATTTTACTTTGCATTTATGAAATGAGCATTGTGAGATACACATGTTAAGAGCTAAAAAGCAACAAGAAGGAGAAAAACAGAGATAGATCATTTCCATTTAACATTTTGTTTGTTTATAGCTTTCATGTAAAATGCTTATTCTGCCCATAAAGCTTTCTGCAATGAAACACCTAACGCATCCAATAATTGCAACTCCTTACTGAGGACTCAGCTCAGAGTAAATGCCCGACAATTGAATTAACACTCCCAGTTGAAATAAATACATTTCTCACTATTACAAATACGCATAGATTTAAATGTTTTCTTTAAAAATCTGTTTTGCTACCAGTAAAAATTTCAACTTTTTATTTTCGGTTTATAACATAGTAGGTAGAATTATTTGGTAAATATGCGCTGATTAAAATAATTAACATATAAAACTGAGATACCTTAAGGTCATTATTTAAATTTACTTCATGAAACTAAAAAATAAGGTCAAGTAGTATGTTTAAATAGTTTATGGAGATAAGGATGTAAGGTACTTGCTATGTGTTCTTGCTTTTATTTATTGTATGTTATATACATTAATGATTATAGCAATTATGTGCTTCTTTCCATGTGAATCATGCGTTACTGGAATTCTTTGGGCTCTAAATATAGATGAAATAAAATATTGTCTGATAACATGATATCACAGTTATGTTTTTCAATATTTACATTTCATTTTAGGAAGTATGAAAAGGAATGCCATTTTCAAGTTGACACTCTGCTATGTGAAATTAGATTCGGTGACAGTAATCTCTTTACCGAGTTAGAGACCCACAATTAAACCCCAATATATCTCTAGAGTCTATTAATTATAAACATGATGCTCTAGAGGTCAGTATAGATGGTTGACAAGTGAGCCATACTTGACAACTTGTTTAGGTTGAGGTGACAACATTGAAATTAAAATTTACACTTGAAATGCCATATGACAAAATATCACAGATGTGAGAAACATGTTCTTTAAAATTACCGTAGAGCATCTCTTGCTACACTGGGCAGGAACACTTGCATCATTTCAACAATGTGTTTCTCCA
The DNA here is from genome assembly GCF_000001635.26 of Mus musculus. Lineage (NCBI taxonomy): Eukaryota > Metazoa > Chordata > Mammalia > Rodentia > Muridae > Mus > Mus musculus. The sequence continues at coordinate 87,411,101 of NC_000084.6, forward strand.
GAGGGAAGAAAATAATATTTCACAGTCCAATTTTTTTATTAATATAATTAGTTTGATTATTGTTCCTCCCTCACAGAGTCTCTTCCCACCACCATCCCCTTTTCCTCTGAGAGGATGCCCTCCCCCATCTCCCCACCCTGGAAAGTCAAGAGATGCTCTGCCTGATTAAGCACACCTCCCACTGAGTCAGAAAAGGCAGCCATGAAGACCAAGCTGCCTGACTGCTACTTACATAATGGTGTCTCTTCCAGCCAGTGTGTGATTCAGAGATTCCTGGGGATCTTGGTTTGTTGACTCTCTTTGTCTTCATGTGGGGTCCCATCTACTCCAGGCCCTTCAATCCTTCTCTCAACTAATCCATAAGTGTCCCTGACCTCTGTCTAATGTTTGGCTGTAAGTATCTGCATCTGTTTCAGTCCTCTGCTGGATAGATCCTCTCAGAGGACAATTGTACTGGACTCCTGTCTGGAAGCATAAAAGAGTATCATTAATAATGTCAGGGATTGGTGGTTATATATAGAATGAGTATCAAGTTGGACTGGTTGTTGGTAGAATTTCTTCCCATCTCTGGTCCATTCCCTCCATTCTTTTGTCTTTTTAAGGATGAAATTTGAAATTCTTTTAGACATTCTTTATGATAAATTTTTGGATCAAAAAATTATATATATATAGGTTGGTGTCCTCATTACTCCACTGGGGGGTCCTCCATAGCTACAGGAGGTAGCCTCTTTAGGTTCCATATCTTCACTGTTAGCTAAAGTCACCTGCCTTAATTTCTGGGAGCCACCCTATCCCAGGTCTCTGAAACTTCTTAGAGATTCTCTCCTACCACTCCTCCTGTAATCTTGTTGAAAATGTTTTCTCTCCCTTTGTACTGGGAATCTTCACCCCTCTATACCTATTATGTTTAGGTTTTAACTTTTCATAGTGTCCGAAATTTCCTGGATATTTTGAGTTAGGAACTTTTTTACATTTGGCATTTTCTACAATCGATGTATCCATTTCATCTATGGTATCTTCTACACCTGAGGTTATCTCTTCTGTCACTTGTATTATGTTGGTGATGCTCATGTCTGTAGTTCCTCTCTTTCTTAGGATTTCTATCTCCAGGATTGCTGCTATTTGTTTTTCCTTTATTTCTTCCATTTCCATTTTTTAAGTCTTAGACTATTTTGTTCATTTCCTTTACCTGTTTGGTTGAATTTTCCTGCATTTCTTTAATGGAATTATTTAAAGACCTCTGTCATCTTTATGCGATGGGATTTAAGGTCAGAGTCTTGCTCTTTAGGTGGGTTAGGATATCCAGGGCTTGCTGTAGTAGGAGGATGTCTTCTGATGGTGTCATATTATATTGGCTTCTGTTGATTATCTTCTTGAGATTGACTTTTGGAATCTAGTTCTTTCTGGTGTTGGTTGGCCTGATGCATTGGAGCAGGCCTCATGGGATACAGTTGGAGCTGTATGACTTCAGTTTGGATAGGCATCCTGTAAGTGTGGAGTTAGAGTTGGCCTCTTAGGATACAGGCAGAGGTGTGGAATGGGGCATGGTGTATGCTGCGCCAGGACCCCTGCTGGTGCAAGCACAGACCAGTAGAAAGTGGATCTCTGACCCTACAGGGCACAGCTAATGGCTCCTATGCTTACTGGGTTTCCTGTTGGCAACTGGGGCAGGTGGTTGGGGATGTCTCACCTGTGCATGTTTGGTTAGAGCCTGCCTCTTGAGAGGCAGTCAGAGCTCTGGGGTGGGGTATTGTGAGCTGCTCCGAGACCACTGATGGTGTAGGTTCAGTTGTAGAGTTATGGTCCAAATTTTATATATATGAAAAGAAAGTGGATGTGTAATTATCAATTAGTCTGATTTGGAGTCTTAAATTAATTATACATTTCTGTACTTTTAAAGGTCATAGAAACTACTTCACAATGATATATTACATAAAATAGTCCATAGAACATAAATATTTTGCTGGGTGAAGTATATCAATGCAGGCAAAGGTTAAGAATTTATAGGCTCACCAATGTCCAGCTCACTATCTCTCTTTCCTAATATTCTAATGAAAAGAGCACAAGGTCCCCAATGAAGAAGCCAGAGAAAGTACCCAGGGAGCTGAAGGGGTCTGATGCCCCATAGGAGGATCATCAATATGAACTAACCAGTACCCCCAGAGCTCCTTGGAACTATACCAGCAATCAAAGAAAACATATGCTGGAATTTGTGGCTCTAGCTACATATGTAGCAGAGGATGGCCTAGTCGTTCATCAATGGGAGAAGAGGCCCTTGGTCCTGTGAAGTCTCTATGCCCCAGTATAGGGGAATGCCAGGGCCAGGAATGGGAGTGGGTGGGTTGGGGAGCAGGGGAAGAGGGAGGGGATAGGGGATTTTCAGAGGGGAAACTAGGAAAGGGGATAACATTTAAAACGTAAATAAAGAAAATATCTTTAAAAAAAAAGTAACCAGCCATTTTTCTGCTCTGACTGCCTTTTACCATGTCTTTTTCACCTTAATCATAGACTCTAGTTATCTGGAACTGTAAGCTAAAATACATTTTCTTCTTTAAGTTAGCTTCCTATAGGCTTAAAATTTTCCAAGCCTACTTTAACAGGGGTTCTTAAATGCTTCAACATCTCTATAATCTCACTGACCAGAGGTAAGTGAGGAAGAGAAGAAGATGGCTCATAGGACAAGGGGAATGTGGAACTGTTTAGAAATAGTTCTTTGCAACCTTTCCAATCTTCATTGTCATCAGTCCAGTCTAGCAAAACACTACAAACAAATCAGCAGCATATATTCAATCCAGAAGTAACTGATGGCACAAGTTTGTGGAATTGGGAAGAAGCAGCCGAAATATCACCAGAAGTTCTTTGGTGTGTTTCTCTCTACACAGTAGCTATGAAGTCATGTCAAGCAAAGATCAGAGAAGAAAGTGTGATGAACCAATGCAAAAGTGTATAGTCTTTGGTGAAGACAACTGTTAGCAAAGCGCAAAGACCAACAAGGTGAACCAAAGACAGAGCATCACCCAGTGTCTGCTGGGTTATACTTATACCCTCTCCAAATATCATGAGCTGTGTCAAGTGTCAAATCCAGCAAAACATCACATGCCCTTTGTACAGGCAGCTTCCAGAAGAACACTGCAGGTCTGTTCTCAGCAAAACATCACCTCACATGTCTGCTTTAGGAAAACATTCTATCATAAGAGAACTTCCAGAAAATCACCACATGACAACCAGAAGTTACCGCTTTAGCTTCTTATCATGGTACTGCACCACATCAACATAAAAGTAACTAATGTAGCCAATTTTTTTTACCAACTATATACATAAGCACTCATACACATGCATGACCCCCAACACATGTACAACCACAAAAAACCACTAAAATATACAGTTTGAGTATAAAACTTAGGTATTTCCCTTTCTGAGTCTCAGATACATTGTTTACTTTTTTATTATTATTTATAAACACATGGTGTTTTATCTGAATATATGCCTGTGTTCAACATGATCAAGAACAGCACCTGGATAGCAAGAAGAGAGTGTCAGCTCCACTGGTACTGGAGGTAGAGTTAGCTTTGAGCAGCCATGAGCCAGGAATTCTACCTAGAGCATCTGGAAGACACTAAGGAGTATAAACTCTGATGCACTAAGCTACTCTCCAGGTATGGCATACTTTAAATACTAATTTCAAGTTCCATCTGTCTTCCTGAAAACATTGTCACATCTTTTTTTTTTTTCCTTATGGCTTTCCACTGTGTAAGGGAAAGCAACAACAACAACAACAAAATGTAACAATAACACACATGAGAGGTGCATATACTTCCTCCCAGAGGAGTACTCAAAGACAGAGAAATTGACAATGGTCATACTAGTGGGATTTTTATCATTTCCCCTCAATTAAATATGAGGAGGCAGGGACATCAATCAGTTTCTGTTATTTCAAATCAGACAGCTTCTGAGGAGAGGAGCCAAACTCACTTACTCCTAACACTACCTTGACAAAGCCCACAGGATTCCTAGTAGACACATATCCATCAACATAGGATGACAACAGAAAAAGTAAACATGTTGGTTAGATTTTTTTTTTTTTGGCCTGAAAAAAGTTCCAAAATTAACCTGTCAATCTTTGTAAGTGTGAGCAATGACCTTGCATTGTCTAGGGAGACACTGGTTTAATTAAAGTGACATACCAACAAGGAAACAGTCCAGTTTTATAATTGATTAATTTGCTGGAGATAAAGATTCACAAAATATTATTGGAACCTACACAACTTGGTAATTATAAGATATTGGGGAAGTAAAAGGCAAAGGTCTCTCAGAGACTAAGAAAATGTTGATTGTTTCATAATAAATTCTGTCATTATTTTTTCAGTCCCTCACCAGTGGGGATTTGTGCATTGATTACAAATAAGGTATTATCAAGACTAGGTTGTACATCTCTTCTTTAAATTAGGAACTTCTCAGAAAAAAAAAAATGTTACCTAAGAGTCATTAGGATCCTAGAGTTGAACAAAGAATACAGAGATTTGTGAGTCAGGCATTTATTTTTCTTGAAAATAAAGGAGGAAGAAGAAGACATTATTTGTTTGTATCTCAACATATAGCATATATCTCTACTGTCCACAGAAATCTTATTTTCTGGGACAGAAGTTAATCTGGTCAATGGCCATGTGACAAAGCTTGGGTAAACAGTAATAACAACAAATAGCAGATATCTTCTGGATACTTCTAGAAACACAATCCTTCCTATGAATAGGCATGATGGGCTAAAAAAATTATACAGATTAAAGCCCACCACATAAATCATTTTAAAAGTCTCTTTTTAATCATTTCTAAATACCTGGAATCAGTTTCTATGCAATGTACTTTCCAGGGAAAGTAGCCCTGTTTGAGAATTTTGACCCCTCATATTTCTTTGGGTATCTTTCTCAAATTATCTAACTACTTCTTTATGATGAAGTCTGCTCTCTGTTTCCTGTTTCAATGGTCTTGAAACTTAGAATGTCTGCCTACATTGCCCATTGTAGTTTGTTCTTTGTAAGGAGAAACCTTTGGATAAGAGAAATATGCAGTGGAGAGCAACTTTCTGAATTTGGTCATCCTGATTAACAATTCTTTCTCTTGTTTGTTTCTTTGATTGATACTGTTTTAATGGGCTAGGATGGAACAGGCCTTGTCCAACATCTTGTCTACAATGTTAAGAGCTCAGGTACTCTAAAGCCAGACATTATATTCTGTCAATTTCTGCCTCCGAATTCCCAGATTCTATTCTACATTATTACTTGATGTACACAGGATGACTGTTATATGACAGCAATGACCACAGCAGGAGAACTATGAGTTTAGTTGGTAATGATGGTGGGCTTGTAGTAATTTGATTAAATGCAAAACAAATCTCTGTACTAGTTTCTATGGAGCCTCTACTGTAGTTGAACCCAATTAATCATAATCAAATCAAACCCAGTGGCGGAGCCACATGTTTCTCTACCTGCCCCAATGTTCTGGGATCCCAAATGAAATACACACAGCCAGCCTTTACACTTTTATATACCTAAATAGCTTAAAGGCTAAGCTACTTCTTAACCTCCACGTGGCTGATGCACCCCTACCCACATATTCCTGAGTTGGTTACTCACTAATCCTATATTCCATCTTTGCTGCCTTAGACCCAAACCTGTGGCCCTCGTTGGCTGCAATCCATGACAGTTACATGACTGCTATTCTGTCTTCTGCAACTCTTAGTTCTCCTGTCTCTTTTCCTTCCTCAGCATAATGGCTCTCCTCCTTCTTGTTCCTTCCTCACTCCCCTGCCTGGGAGTCCTAAAAGTCTCACCTCTGTCTCTCTGACTACCCATTGGCCACAGACATCTTTATTTATCGATCAAAAGCAACTGGCGGCAGGGTTACCTGAGTATCTTATATGCACATTCTCATGCAATTTTGCAGACCGGACTAACATAATACTAGCAGCATTAGCACAAAACCATAGCATTGTACCAGTTAACATCTTATCAGCAGTGAATATCAGTGTATCATCCCAATACATCTTTACTATTAGTTTTTATGATAATAATGTTCACTCTTACCCCAACAGTGGAATTTTAAAGTAATTTTAAGATGCAGTTCTCTGAAGGGCCTCTCTTTCCAGTGATGGCCGACTAGGCCATCTTTTGATACATATGCAGCTAGAGTCAAGAGCTCCGGGGTACTGGTTAGTTCATAATGTTGTTCCACCTATAGGGTTGCAGATCTCTTTAGCTCCTTGGGTACTTTCTCTAGCTCCTCCATTGGGAGCCCTGTGATCCATCCATTAGCTGACTGTGAGCACCCACTTCTGTGTTTGCTAGGCCCCAGCATAGTCTCACAAGAGACAGCTACATCTGGGTCCTTTCGATAAAATCTTGCTAGTATATGCAATGGTGTCAGCGTTTGGATGCTGATTATGGGGTGGATCCCTGGATATGGCAGTCTCTAGATGGTCCATCCTTTTGTCTCAGCTCCAAACTTTGTCTTTGTAACTCCTTCCATGGGTGTTTTGTTCCCAATTCTAAGGAGGGGCATAGTGTCCACACTTCAGTCTTCATTCTTCTTGAGTTTCATGTGTTTAGCAAATTGTATCTTATATCTTGGGTATCCTAGGTTTGGGGCTAATATCCACTTATCAGTGAGTACATATTGTGTGAGTTCCTTTGTGAATGTGTTACCTCACTCAGGATGATGCCCTCCAGGTCCATCCATTTGGCTAGGAATTTCATAAATTCATTCTTTTTAATAGCTGAGTAGTACTCCATTGTGTAGATGTACCACATTTTCTGTATCCATTCCTCTGTTGAGGGGCATCTGGGTTCTTTCCAGCTTCTGGCTATTATAAATAAGGCTGCTATGAACATAGTGGAGCATGTGTCCTTCTTACCAGTTGGGGCATCTTCTGGATATATGCCCAGGAGAGGTATTGCTGGATCCTCCGGTAGTACTATGTTGAATTCTTAATACTCAATCTTTACCTTTCAAGTTCTGAGATTACAGCTGTGTTCTATCATACCAGATTTGTGTCAAATATCTGTTTATTTTTTTATTTCTATTTATATTTAAGTGTCTATTTCATTCATTAGTCGAGTAATTGACTGGAATATTTGTTTTGGTCATTTTTAGGAGAATTGATGTTTTTCAGGTTTCTTTTAAATATATAATCTGGATATTAACCCCTGCATGATATACAATTGCCAAACATTTTTTTTTTCACCATTATAGATGCAGTTTCTTCATTATGGAACTTGTTTTGTTTTGTTTGCTTGTGTTTTTCTGTGCAGATTTTTAATTTCATGTAACTACTTCTGCTAGATTTTAGCATTAAGATAATTTATTGTACCATTGAATTTCTTTTCAGATACCTAGTACTGGCCCACCTTGAAGTGTTTTTCCTAAATTTTCCCTTAGGAATTTCAGCGTTTGAGTCTATACATTAAGATCACTGATCAATTTAAGCTAATCTTTCTGCAGAATGAAAAATGTGGCTCTAATTTCATTCTTTGTATGTGTTCCCAGAATTCCTGTCACTGTTGAAGAAGGTGTCTACATCCCAACAAATGCATTGCTTTCAAACTTGTTTGGCAACATTTAAAATTTATTGTATTGAAGTATTATTTATTCCTTCTCAATAGGTTATTAACTATTAATATCCCAGAGTTCATGATTTTGGTATTTTCCTAAAATCTTGTAATTTGCTTACAAGATGGATGCAGTAATTATGCTGGTTAAAGACTTTGGAATTTGTCATTAGCACTTCGTTTTAATAATAATGAAAAGAAAGAATGATAGGCGTTCAGAGGAAAATGTTGGGATTTGATATAGAAGCAAAGCATACATACTCACAATATTTTACAAACTCCTTAAAAAAAATTTAAGCTTGCCAAAAATTTGCCAAAATATAAAATGAATATTCAGTGCCCATGGTCTAAAGGGGAGGGTAGAGGAATTTCATTTTCTTGAAATTTTCAAGGAATGACTTTATCTGCTTGAGAGAATTACTTCTAAACATGAAGTTGCAAGCAGTTGAGACACTGGTATTTATTCTGATAACTGGGCTTTTAAAAACCAATCTACTTGAAACCTGTGTGAAAAGGAGAAAGCCAGAACTCTTATTTGAATCTGTGATAAGTTCTTTGAGGTATTATTTAGAATCTGATACTCATTTTAGGGAAAATGATCAGAGATAAAACAAAAACAAGCAGGTTTCATATATCAGGCTATTAAGAAAATAAAATACAATGGAGCTGAGTACAGTTGGCCCAAACTGCTGCAGGGCTTCCCATTTGTATTCTACCTCTTTTCTTCAAGGAGTCTTTGTTAGCAGGGGACTGACACAGATTTGCATTTAATTTCATTGGAAGCACAGAAAAGCCTAAACCATCAGTTATGCTAGAGAATAGCGATTGATCAATTAACAATTGAATTCACAGCGACAAGACATAATCTCAGTTCACCGGAATACTTGAGGAAGTGTCACAATATTTTTCCAATTGATTTTTAGAAGTTGTTGCCAGGGATGCACAGTAGGTAGCATAGGGTTTAGGAGGGTTAGCCAGGACTTCATCGGGCAATTGGCTGCATGGACACAACATCTGGAGCAGTAAGTAATCCTCTCCTACCAGAAAATATGAGTGCCCGAAACATATCCACATTAACAAAATAGTTTGATCAGTCAACTAATAATGACAATTGCAAACATAAAATGGTTCAGGAGGATTCGTTACCTACTTTATATGTTAAACTATGGAATATATAACTTAAATAGAATGTGTTTTACAGCTCATGCTTAGCAAGAATATAGAAGTCTCTCATACGCTGGAAATAAGTAGCATATAATTGAAGTACCATAATGTAAATATGTACATTACTGAAAGATATTTGCATTGTGTATCCATTGCTGTTCTTTATGGCCTTTTATGATTTATGTGTTCTCTCAGAGTTTTTGTTTATATTTTCTTTTTCTTTTTTTTTTTTACAGTTTATTTTCTTAATCATTTACTCTCTTAATATTTAAATGTAAGGATTTGGTACTGGTCTGTATAATCACTATTACATTCACAGACTTAGAAACTCTCTCTCTCTCTCTCTCTCTCTCTCTCTCTCTCTCTCTCTCTCTTCTCTCTCTCCTCTCTCTCACTCTCCTAGTACTAAAGTTGGATTTAAACCTTGTGTTTTGATACTTTGACAAAGCAATCACAGTCATGCAATGAGCATCTGATAAGATTTATTCTTCCTGCCAACTTTATTGCAATCTATTCATGGTCATTTTCAAACCCTGTTTAGGAGCATATCATAGGCCTCCATCAAACAAATCGTTCAATAGTAACCATAGTAACCAAAAAATCAAACACAAAGCTTGGCATGTCTTAAAAATGTAATGACCGTTGCGGGGTAGGGGTGGATGTAATCTTAGCAATATTAAGTAGTTGAACTAAAAACATAATATTTCTCAAAAATTTAAATTTTATCTAACTGCCATATATAGTTATTGGAGTCCCAGTATGAAGACTATGTAACACTCTGGAGAGCCTTAGCTTTCTAGGGGACACCATAAGTGAATCACCCAGAGCCAAGAATTGATGCAAAAAGGAAGAGGAATTTATTGTTCCAGTGCATTGGGGTTGGGGTCATCCTACATTTGAAGGAGAGATAGTGACTCCCCATCCCCTTACCCCCTCCCTCCGCCCCCTCCCTCCCTGCAGCCTGTTTGGTCAGTCTTTATACAGTTTTCAGAGCAGCAGCCATTAGGCACAATGTGATTGGCAGAAAAGTGTTACTTTTAAACTGATTGGTCTTTAGCCTGAGGAATGTGCTTATTTGCTCTAGGCCTCTCCTACCTGCAGATGGCAGATGGTCTGTCCATCCTATGAAATGTTAATTAGCCTTCGCCTGCTGGTGGGGAGGGGTGTGGTGGTATTTTTCAAAAGGTCCTGAACTGACCATGGGATACAATATTCCATGGTGTTATGGTGATACTTCATTTGTATTTCTAATAATTTGCATTTAATATATTCTCACAATTTCTGTAGTAAGGAGGCCCAGCCAGGAAGACAGAATTGTAATGCCAGCCTGAGCTACAGAGAGAAAGTTTGTCTCAAAAAAAAATAATTGTTCAAAATAAGAACAAGAAAATACAGTCCATTTTGTGGAATGATTTTGACATCCTGTGATGTCAAGAGAAAACTGTACTCACTAAGTTAGTAGGCCATAAAGACTTGACAGACTAACAACCATGACACCCAAGGTAGGGAAAGTTTAGGCCCTGGTAAGGGTTAAAAGTGGTAGAGCAAGAGGCCTTCAGCTTAGAGAGGTGCAGTGCTATTCTGTTTGCTAATTCCATTTCCCTGTCTGACACTTCTTTTGGCAGGAAAGGAGGTAGGCCCCTTTCTTTTCTGTTGATTCCATTTCAAAGGGGCGGCCTACAGCTCTTACAGAGAGTCTCAGGCTGTAAACCTTAAAAGGTGCTGGGGAAAGATTTACATTTCAAAGATTCAGAGAAAGCTTTCTCAAGTAAGTGCTCTAAGGAAAGCTAAGACCTGGTACTCAAGAGGAAACCCAAATTTAAACAGCAGGGCTCGTGAGGCAACTAAAAAGTTGACTATTCTGGTCGAGGTTTGCAGAGTTCTCATAAAATTCTGCACAAACATCATCTTATTTCATCCCTTTTTGGTCTTTCTTTTCTCTCTTTCCTTCCTTCCTTCCTTCCTTCCTTCCTTCCTTCCTTCCTTCCTTCCCTCCTCCCTCCCTCCCTACCGCCCTCCCTTCCTTCTTTCTCTCATCCTCTCTTCCCTTTTCTATTTTGTTGCATGTCTCCCTATGATGTCCAAGATTCAAGTGGACACTATTGCTTAAATCCAGAATGTGGAGGAAGATTTGGCTAAATTACTATTGCACCAAAGTGATGTTGTTAGTAGTTTTGAACACATGCTTGATTGTGTTTAAAAAAAAAATCCCCCTTTCCTAGAAGTTTTATTTTTACATTCTTTTATTCTTTTAGATTTATTTATTCACTTTTTGTGTATACATCCGTGTTTTGCCTGCAGGTAGGTATGTATAAAACATATGTTCCTCATGTCTGTGACGAGAGAAACCAGGTGTTATATTTACTACTACTGGAGGAAAGGATGATTGCAAGACAACACCATGTAGGTGCTCAAACTGAACACTGGTCCTCTGCAAGAGCAATAAGCACTCTTAATCGCAGAATTATCTCAAATATATTGTTTTGCTAAAATTCACATTTTTCTTTGAAAATTGTCATGAAAATTTAATAATTATACTTGCTGCTTTTGTCCTATTTTTTAAAATAGTAAATTCACATGCATACAAAACAAATATCTGTCTAAACAATGAACACACTTTGTATTGAAAGACCCATAACATGAGGACTTCCTCATGTTCTGACTCAGAATAGGCAACACCCCAAATCACTCAGGAGAAATGGTGGTCCTGCAAACTGCGAGAGGACTTTTATTTCAAGAGTGCTCTCGGGCCCACCTTCATACACCATGCAGAGGTAGAGGACCATGGTGCCCCAAGTAGCTGGGTAAGGGGGTTTAAAGGAAGAAACCACAACTCAAGGAGGTGGGGAGGACTTTGTTGGAAAATACCAAAAATACCAGTTAAGAGTCACAAGGAAGTGGAAAGTCAAGACAGTTTTCTAGGAGAGCCTAACAATAGCACCTTTGCATAGCGGGTTCCAGCAATGGTCAAGGTAGGTCCAGGTGACTTTCTTGGAACAAACACTCCCTGAACCCAGGAAGCAGGGTGCTATGCTCTCTGGTCGAGTCAACTGGACAAGCCGAGAGGCTTAAAAGTCACTCATGAGGCAAAAGAATTTCAAGGAAGCTCTCCTCCTGGAGTCTAGCGTTCCCTACCCATACAGTAATCTTTCATTCCCGCGTTCCATTCCCGCGTTAGTCTAGTGTATGGATCCTCGTGCTCTCTTTCAATATTTTCCTATCATAAGTGCCTTTTAAGATTGAATTCTGACATAGCTAAAGCCGTCCACCAGTGTTCCAACAGTCCTAGTTCGTCCTTAGCAAGACCTTGGGCTTGGAATTCAGTACTGCCCCTGGTATTACACTATCTCTTTGAGTAAAAGTTAGGTCACTGCCCTTCACAGGAATTTACCATCACTAAGGAATAAAGAAGTTTCTGACCGTAGGAGAAACCAGAATAGAATAGAATTATAGCTGAGTTACACCTATATACAGGAATTTACAATGGTTTAGGAAGTAGATCCAGCTGTGGTTTTAGAGTATTGCATTATTCATGAGATGGTTAGCTAGAACGGAACTCCCTAGTTAGAACCATGACTTGGGTGTGAAAGCCCTTGCCCTAGGAGTGAAAAGTTCTCACACCTGGCTTCTAAGACTATAGCTGACCTTAGATAGGGCTGACTCTGTCTCAGTTATTTTATTGCCCAGTTCCTGCCAGTCTTTGCGTTTTCATTTCCTCTGTTCTGTGTAAGAGTCATTAAGCATCCGGTTACCTCATTTGTACCTTGTGGGTATGTCACCCAACTACCTTGTTGTCTTCTGCATAAAAAGTCTGATGTTCAATTTGACAAATTATATTCAGATTCCACACAAACTCTCCTGTGTGTGTGTCTGTCTGTCATTCATCCACACTTTGCCCACCCGCGTCGAGAGACCCCGTTCCACGCAGACACAGGGACCCAGAAGGTCTGCGGCAGCAGGGGGAGTGGGGTGGGTGGGTGGGGGTGGGTGGAGGAATGTCTCTCTGTTTTATGATTAGCACGTCTTGGAGCATTGAGTCACAAAGGTCACATTCTCAAGCATGGGCCTAAAGGCCTAGAATTTTGTTTTTATATTATACCTTTTCAGTATCTTTATGTAGTCTCATCTTTCCATTTCTCACTCACTCTCTCAGCCTTAACATTCTTGTTGATTTGTCTTCTAAGTAGACTTGCTTCCTCTTGGTTCATTGTCATGATAATAACTTGTCTATTCTCAAGCTCAAGTCTAAGCCTCAAATCCAAATTGAGACAATCATTCAATTCTCAAATACTTGTCTACTATTGGGAATCACATGTCTGAATTGTTTATTGATGAATGTATAAAAACAGCAATTTTATATTTCTGTTAACCTTTATATTTATTTAAAACCAGTCAGTACTGTTTTATGTTCAAAGGAGACAAGATGAATCTTAAATTAAATTGATCCTATTGTATATGTTACTTTAATGAGTTAACTTTTCTTCTTTAGTTGAGCCTCCAGTTGTTGGTACTTTGCATAATTAGGAGAAGAGTGCATGTGCACAAAGAGTCAGTAGATGTGTAGTGGAAACTTCAGCATAGTAAAGGAGAAACACAAAGGATGTTGAAATCACAAGGAGGGCATTTTGGTTAAAGAGAGCAGGGTAAAGGATGAGTTTACAAAAAATGTCTCAGGTGTTTTCTGGTATTTTCCCCAGGAAATACCAGATAAGAAAAAATGTCTTTGCTTATCATTTTACACTATATTATTAATATTGACAAACAACATTTTATAAAGAATGAAAACTGATAATTGACACATTACTTTGAAAAGGTCAGCTGGGGAACTTTGGGAAAATCATGGAACACTTGCCCCTCCAGAAGGGAGAGGCTAATTAACATTCCTCAGACCACAGCAGGGGTGGGGGTGGGTGGTGGGTGGGTGGGGACTTTTCCACAGGATGGACCATTGCCCAACTTCAGACAAGGGAAGTCCTTGACACCTCAGTCCCTAAAGACCAATCAGTTAAAAAAAAAAAGTCACACTGTTCTACCAATCATATTGTGTCTGCTACCCTGAAAACTATATAAAAAGCTCACTGAATGAGCTGCTCAGGGTCACTGCTTCTCCTTTGGGTCTTGAACAACCCCAGTGCACTGGGACAATAAATTTCTCTTGCTTTTTGCATCAATTCTGGTTCTGTATAGTTCACTCAGGGGATCCCTGGTAGGCTAAGGTTTACCAGAGTCTTACACTTTCTAATATTAAATTTTAATATTATGGGGGGTCTCTAGATTCAACCGCTGAGACACAGTTTATAGCTAATTGATTGTTTTTATCCCAGCTGCCTGGGACTGCAACACAGGTGTTCAGGACCTAAGTGTAGTCTGATCATTTAGAGCAAGGGTTTTTTTAAAAAAAGTGTCACCCTACAGATTAAGGGAGAGTTTTCGCTCAAGCAGAGAGTTTAATAGAAACTAAGATACATGATTAGTGGGAGGCAAACGTTTGCACAAACAAGTAGTTTAACAGAAGCTGAGTTAAAGAGTTATCTTAAACTTGGATTCCTAGAACAGAGCTGGGTAATTTTCCACAAGATTTTCCATCAAGGAAATCAAATTTTTGTTAACTTGAAATGGTCTCAGCAAACATACAAGATGTAGGAACTATCTTGTCATGTCACATTAAGACAATTTGAAAGGTTCAGTTAGTCATTTGTTTGTCATTTACTTACAAAACATAACTTTTTCGTTTCTGCTATTTATGTCTTTGTTCTAAAAGATATTAAAATTGAATATATAGTGAAATCAAATTATGATTTATTTGTTAGATAGACTCTACTCTAAATTTACAAAGAATTTTATTTATATAGAATTATTACTTCTTTATATAAGGGATTATTCAATTCATAAAAGATGCTAATTCTCCTGGATAGTCTTTTTCAACAAAATCTAACAATGTTAGATGCATGAGAAGCTGTGATTCAGTTTCAAACTTGTCCAGTATGATTAATTACTAGGCAATTAGGCTTACCCAACAGTTCTATTTTTGCAATAACAGATGCATATTATTTTGTTGAATTAGATTGGAACAAAATTGAACTTCAGAGTTTCAACATTCACTTAAGATATGTAAGACACAGGGTAGAGGTATTTTTTCCCGGCATGATCATTTGTTAACATTACAGACATATGGCATCTTGTTCTCATCAGATATTATTTTCTCTATGTGGGATAGTTTTAATCGTGAAAACATTGACTGTAAACTGGAGGTCCTGCATGTGTGAGTGCACCAATGCTTTCAAAGTCTAGGAGTGTATAATAATCATGTGTCTAAGAATTAATTTATACATTGTATTCTTCCATTATAAATGAGCAAGTCTTAACACAGATTTATATAGCTGCATTCTTACTGTTACCCTTTTATTTCTCCTCTTTGCTTTCTTTCAACCTCACTCTGAGTATTTCTCCTCTTTGATTTGCTTTATGGAGAACAGAGAAAAGTTGTTCAAATGACCAGGGAAGTAATGAAAATATTTACTTCATTATGCTCACAAGGTTTCATGTATTATGATTTAGTCCCCACTGGGAGGGGTTAAAATATGAAAAATTAATCCAACTATTATGTTTAAGGAAGGAATCTTTGGAATGGGAGTGGGTCAGGACTTGTGTAACTGAGTTGCAGTGGGTTTGTGTGTTTTGTACTCACACACATAGTATATTCTCTCTCTATTGGTATTTGATGCTCTGTGTTTCTGAATGACTCTTTCAGTTGCATCATCAGTGGATTCATCCTCTTGACATTCAACAGTAAGACTAATGTAGCAAGGAACCCAACATATTTTTGATACATTTATATATTGGATTGTTAAGTGTGTGGATTAGACACATTAGTCACTAACTCAGAGTCATCAATAACTCATAAGTGTCACGTTCAGGAAGAAAGAAAAGCAATTCTCTTTGAAGTCATTTAACCAAGGTCAAGTACAAATTTGAATTCTCTCCTACTTTCTCCTTCTGTCTTTGTTTCACTGTATGTTGTATGAATGTGTACCTTCCTGAAAGCTGTGTTATGATTTTTGTCCCCATAACTTTGTGTGTGACTGTGTCTGTGTCTTTCTGTTGTGTGTCTGTCTCTAACAAAGTGTTCTGTTGACTCTCTTATTGGACAGCATAGAAAAATCTCACGGTGAAGGATTTGGATTCTCTAGAGTGAAATTTAAGTAAAACGTATAAGGAGTAAGTCACTGGCTCTAACAAATTCCTACTGAACAAACTAATAAACATTGTAAACTGATTTCTGTAAATGTTGCTTTCAGCTTTTAAGGATTTTAAAAGGATGGTTCCAACGTCTACTGCTTTCAACAAATGATACATGGTCTTTGTTCTGGGTCAGAGAAGAATAAAGAGTTTATGATTACAGCGATTCAAACTTAGATTGTTGAATTTGATTACATGGAAAACCCAAGGCAACTAAGGTTTATTGTTGCATTGTTCTCTTAAAAGCAGGTTAAATGAACATTCTATATATACAGAACAACAGCAGTCTTAAGTGATCTGAAGGTGTTTTGTTAACTCTAGCTGTTGGGTCTAGCAAAAGTTGCAGTCTCACAGAATGTAAGAGATATTTTAATATTACATCACCACAGTGAAGCAGTTAGATGTTATTAAACCTAGAATTCTGATGAACACCATTTGTATAATCCACGTCTTTAAAATCAAGGATGGGATCTAAATGATGCTCATGCATCCTACAGTGCATTGGAGGTTATTAATAGACAATAAGCTAAGTCTGGTCTATGATGCTTATATCTTACAATATGACAAAAGACAAAACAAACAAACAAACAACAACAACACAACAACAACAACAACAAGCACGGGTAGGTCTTCAACCCCTATTTAAGAGTCAATCCTGGAAGATCTGCAAGTGACCTGGAAAGAAACCACCCTCTCTGTTCTAGAGATCTTACTAAAAGTACAAAACTGCCTAAACTATAGATCTAGCCTAATTCCCTCTCACCTGTCAGGTGGCTTTGCTTTATTATAGTCCTTTTGGCCCTTGTTCCTTCTTAGCACTTGACAGTGTGTTGTTCTCTGCTCTGAAATAATTGCTGCCTGCTCTCAACACATCATTCCCTGTGTCTTGTCTGAATTCTTTTGAATAAATAAAAAAATCATACCAAGATCAATAAATATTAGAGATATGAAGTTGTACTTGTAAATTTGGAGAATTGGTTTAGAGAACAATTGGGAGTTTTATGATATTGAAATGCCATGATAGCCTTCAAACTTCTGAATTAATATAAATAAAATATCAGGTAAAATATCATTCATATTTGGTTACCTTTGGATTACTTTCTATGAAGACATTTTAACTTTAAAACTAGTTTCTGTAAGTAGATATTCATATAACCTGAATAAATATTAGATAAATTGCACAGCAGGGTGATTATTCTCAATAGTAGTATACCATTATATTGTACTAAGGAAATAAATTTTAAATATCTTTTCACTAAGAATGATACGTGATGGTTACACCCATTCATTCAATTTTTATCAGTTAACAATTATCCATATATCACAACATCACAATTCACTCCATTATTGATTACAATTATGAGTTATTAATTAAAATAATGATAATTATGAAAGACAATTATAAGCAGAGAACATATTTGGACTGGAATTGTAGAAAACTCTGTTTCTTTACATTTTTATTTATGTATTCTTTGAGAATTTCATACATGTTTGCAATGCATTGTGATTATATCAGTATCCTGCACTCCCTTGCAATTCTTCAAACCCTGACAAATTCTCCTCTCTAAATAGTATCTCCTCTTTAAGTATTTTTAACTCTCTGAGTTCAAATATTGCCATGTGTACATGAATGTAGGGCCAAGGATTGGATTATGCAAGAGACCACATGCATTAAGGAAAGATTATCCCCCTGCAATCAATAACCAATAGCTTTAAACTCTGTGAGTGTCTCTCTCTCTCTCTCTCTCTGTGTGTGTGTGTGTGTGTGTGTGTGTGTGTGTATGTGTGTGTGTCCTTGTGAGTCTTTCTCTCACCCTTTCCAGCATCTTTTTTTTGTTTGTTTGTTTGTTTGTTTATTTTGTTTTTGTTTTTTGAGACAAGGTTGTATAGCTCTGGTTATCCTGGAACTCACTTTGTAGACCAGGCTGGCCTTGAACTCAGAAATCCTCCTGCCTCTGCCTCCCGAGTGCTGGGATTAAAGGCGTGCACCACCACGCCCGGCTCCTTTCCAGCATCTTGAATGTTTGTTCCTATTTCTAGTTTCCTGTATGCTGAGATTGAAGGCATGCTCAGTGTGTCTGCTGTAAAACATTTTCTCATTTAATAGGTAAGATTGGTTTGTGTAGGGAAGTTTCAGTTATTCCCTCATGTTAGCTGATTCTACTATTTCTTCTTTTATTCTTTCAGTCAATGATCTAGCTTTTAAGAAGGAACTAAGGTATCTCTTTTGCTGGTGATAAATTAAAAGCTGTTTACCTTTGAGAAAAAAAAAGAAGCATTTCATTTCTGTTTGTATGTTTTCAGTTCTGAAATATAGAATGCACAAAGTGTTAGGCAGTTCAAATATCCTCAACACAAAGAGTAGACAGAAAATTGAACCCATTTTTCTTATCTATTTTTTCTATTTTTGTATTTTTTTATCCTTGGTAATTTTATATACAAATTACACATAATCATAACCACCTCCCATTTCCCCCTGCCTACTGCCCTTAATTATTCTCCAACCTGGCCCTCTCACAGTTTACTGTGGCTCTTCTTTATTTCACAACCCATTGCGTCCTATTAGGGCTGCCAGTATGAGTATAAATGGACACGAAGGCATCCATTGGAGCAATAGAACAATTCCAGTGGCCGCGTCCTCATGAACGTAAAGTCTCTCATGGTCAGGAGCTTCTAACTGTCAACAACTCCTCAGTAAGGATGGAGGAGGATGTCCCTGTCCCCATTCATCTGTACCTTACTTTTGGCTTGATTGTGTAGATCTTGTGGAGTGTACCACAACTGGTGTGAGTTTATGGGTGAAATAGCCACATATCTTTCATTCACACTTTGCATTTTATAGTACTCTGTAGTATCACTTGGATCTTAACTTGTTTTTGCTTCCTCCTCTGTGATCTGTCCTGATAGAGGTAGTATTAGTGGTAGTGGTCAGGGGAAGGGAGAGAAACATACAGACATGTTGTAAAAAGAAAAGAGTGTGATTGTTAAAGATAATGTTGATATAAAGGTATAAATGGTATATGTGATCTGCATTCAATATATGGCATCTCAAATCAAGAATGGTTTGACACAACTACATTAAACATCTTGGGTACATCTAGAAACATTTCACTATATTTTAATCATCTTAGAATATTGTTCATATCTGTTGCATAATAAATTGTTGAAATAAGGAGTGGTTTTTATGCGTTGTTTTCATTGTGTATATTTGTATTACTTAGAACTTATGGGTTTTACAGTGATAAGAGATATACGCGTTAATATATTATTTTTCCTTATTTCACTCTTTGTAGGTGATTTGTATCTATTCTTCCTCTCATTAAGTTTATAATATGTTCAGATCAATTTCTGAGGCTTAAGGTATATGTATTCACTCTCTGATTCAAAAACACAAGTCACACCCATGTCCTGTCATATTCCTTGTTTGACACTGATCTGGAGGAAATGTGCACGCAGTTCTCATAGTCTTGAGTCATTTAGTTCTTTATATTTGCATGACGATTGGGCAAGAATAAAAATTCTCTGGAAATCTTCAATAACTCATATAGAAAACCTTTGACGGGGCTACTTTAAATACAATTTAATGAATTTGTTTAATTTTTTTTCTTCAAAAGTTGAGATGCCATTTATTTCCTGTCTTTTCTATTTACATTCATTAGCAGTCAATTTAAAACACATAACTGCTATTGAAAACAGTTCCCATAACTGCTTCCCATAGCATTAACAGTAACTTATTTGTATAATGTACTTAAAATTACTACATTTGACAGTATATTTTTCAATATTTTATTTGATCTTTTCTCTTTAAACATAAGCCATGCGAATATGATTTAGAAAAGTTCTGCTTTGGTACAATATGAATATTTGAATTGCTTTTTTAAAAGTCTGCTAACTCAGCATCTAGAATACAGTGATATTTACACAGAAACAGAGGATATAGTTCATGGATTGTTATTTAAGAAGACAAGAATCATCAACAGCACAGGTACTTCTTGGAAGGCACAGTTTGTAAGTCAGTAGAAATTCAGAGCAAATTAAAGCCAGACATTGAGAGATTATATGTATAATATCTTATTAGAAAAAAATATGTAGAAAAAGAATATTGTTTGCAAAGTTAAATAGATAGAAATCTATTTTGTAATAGCTTGAAGAACCAAAATAAGCAAAGAGTAGGGAATAAAAAGAAGTACATGTGTACAAAATCTTTCTATATATATGCAAAGTCTTCTGATATTTTTCCTATATTAAACAATATTTTTAAGGAACATAGTTGGATGTTTAATATCATTTCCAAGTTACCCATTTTTAGAATATCTAAGAATTATGTGATTATAATTGCAGTCCAAGAGTTTCCTTAGGATTTCATATTAAATAAATGCATTCTTTCTCAGATTTACTAGAGTGGTATTATTATTTCAATGTAATTGATACGATAAGTCCAGCATGGTGTGCACTGTTAATAATTGCTACATTCTTTCCTTTAAATTGAAAAATGTTGAAATCCCAACACTTGGCAAGGTGAACCGTATTTGAAAATAGAGTTTGAGTTAGATGTATTACTTAATTGATTAAAATTAGTTTTAAACCTACTTAACTAGTACCCTAAATGAAAAATGAGACAACACTATACACATGAAGTAAACCTTGAATATAACTATAAACTAGACTTTAAGAGCTGTTTCTACAATCCAACAAATACCGAAGATCATTAGAAAAATTGAAATTAAGAGGCAGACTTGGCACACATTTATTGAGAGGAGTTTCACTAACAAAACAAAACAAAACAAAACAAAACAAAACAAAACGAACAAAAAACATATTGAGGATGACATATTGATTGGCCCAAAATATAATATATACCTAACATTTTAACTAACGAATCAGTAACACTTGGTTATGACAACAATATGAAATTAGAAAAATTTTCATTGACCAACTGCTTATAATTAATATCTAGATATAACTAATATGTTCATAATTAAGGCTTGGTTGAATATTCTCTATCATTCCCTTTTAGTAAACATTATTTTTATAACTTGGCTATATTTTAGTGTCTTGTGTGTTTGAAGATTTTTTAATTTTAGTGCCAAAGATAGACAATTCAGTTGATAATTCTATATAATTAGATAGTATATGTAATTCATTGTCAAAGCTAGTTTTAACATTTTATGTTTATGTGTGATTTGCCTGCATGTACATCTGTTATTAAGGTGCCTTCTTGGTGCCCACAGAGGCCGCAGGAATACACTGGACCCCTCTAGATCTTTAGTTATTGATGGTTATGAGCTCTCATGTAGGGACTTGGAACTGAGCCCAGGTCCTCTAGAAGGGTCATCAGTGCTCTTAACCACTGAGCCATCTTTCCAAGCCAACCTAAAGTATACATAATCTTTTACCCATATCAAATGTTTTAGTAATGAGCTACTCCAATATAATAGTAAATTATTCCTAATGAAATTTTTCTGTAAGTCTTTATCATGTCAACTGTGAGGAAAATATTATTGTACTGAAGTTCTAATTTTATAATCACTATAGAAAGTTAGTTTTATCATATTACAATATTTAATAAAATTTGTTTACAATTAAATAGACTAATTGACATTGGTTATGTTAGTTATAAATAATTAAATACTAATAC
Source organism: Mus musculus (assembly GCF_000001635.26). Taxonomy (NCBI): domain Eukaryota; kingdom Metazoa; phylum Chordata; class Mammalia; order Rodentia; family Muridae; genus Mus; species Mus musculus. Next base: position 87,432,743 of record NC_000084.6, read on the forward strand.
ATGGTTAAACAATAGGAAGTATTTAAACCAACCGCTTCTACAATAGAGAGAAAAATGAATATTGGTATTCAGATACTAGGTTACCCAAACCAACATGAATGTGAGTTGCAAATAGTAAGGTGTCAAATAGGAGCATTTGGGGATGAGAAGACAAAGAAGAGAGATATATGGGAATAGAAATCTTGCATAAGCTAGTGGGTTAGACCAAGCAAGTTGATTAAGATGAACAGCATCTTATATACAAATTTTAGAGGATAAATCTGAGACTGTGAGCAGAAAATTGTCATAAAATGGGACAAAGTGAGTTGGAAGTTAACCATTGGTGTAGATGAGATATCTCGTGTGACTGAGCACATATAGGTCTGATAACTACCACCCCTCAGGGGAGAAGAGTTGGGTTTCCAGGATCCAAAGAGGTAGTTCCCACAAGGCTCTGGCCCCAGCTCATCACTGGCCTTGCCAAGAATACATCATATTTTAGACCAGGGATTAACTTCTTATCCATACATCAATGACATTAGGAAAGCTCTAGAACTGGCTTAATCCTCAACCACAGGAAACTTAAAACAGCTGCTAAATCAATCAAAAGAAAAGATAAATGTCACACCAGATTATATTGGTTATACATATTACTCTTGTGGAAACACCAAATTATGTCAGATAGCTCATTGCCTTCTGTAACCTTAACTCCAGTGAATTTCACATCTCTAACCTCCTTGGCTACCTTACTTCACATTCACAGATGTTTACACATCTACATAATAATAATAATAATAATAATAATAATAGTAATAGTAATAATAATAATAATAAACAAATAAAGAACAAACAAATTAACAAGTAACAATAATAAACCAGAAACTATATAATTTAAATTGAGCTGATTATCTACAATCATGTGAAAACCTTTCCAGGAAGTCTGTTTTCAAGTAAATAGAATGTTATTTATATGTCTACAACTTATGACATAGTACTACACAACGACCCACCTATACCACTCCTGGCCGTATATCCAAAATATGCTCCAAGATACAACAAGGACACATGCTCCACTATGTTCATAGCAGCCTTACTTATAATAGCCAGAAGCTGTAAAGAACCCAGATATCCTTCAAAAGAGAAATGGGTACAGAAAATGTGATACATTTACACAATGGAGTACTACTCAGCTATTAAAACCATTGACTTCATGAAATTCGCAGGCAAATGGATAGAACTTAAAAATATGATCCTCAGTTAGGTAACCCAGTCACAAAAGAACACACATTGTATGTACTCATTGATAAGTGGATATTAGGAAAAGAGCTCTAAATAGCCACGATACAATTTATAGTCCACATGATGTTCAAGAAGAAAGAAGAGCGGATGTTTCAGTCCTACTTAGAAGTGGGAACAAAATAATCACGGGAGGTAGAGGGAGGGAGGACCTTGGGAGGAACAGAGGATGGGGAGAGGGAAAATGGGGACCAGGATTAGGTGTGGGAGGAGACATGGGGGATGTTCAAACAACATGAATAAACAGAGGGTCAAGAACTTGAACAGAGGTGTGTAGTAATGGGGTATGGGGAATTTGGGGTACCCAATAGAAAAATCCCAGACACTAGGAAAGCAAGAGATTCCAAGGACCCAATAGGGATGATATTAGCTGAAATACCCAACAAAGGAGAGAGGATGGGATAGGGGGTTTGTGAAGTAGAAACCAAAAAGGGGGATAACTTTTGAAATATAAACAAAATAATAAATAAAATTAGTTATATACTGTTTAAGGAATAAAGCCCCACTTCAATGTTCTGTTTAAAACTATATAGATGAATTAAATGAGGAAAATACCTAATTAAAAGATATATAAAAACTATATAGACAGAACTAATATCTTATCATGAAACGTAAAATTTTAAGAATAGATTAAAATTGGATGTAATATGAGTGAACAGTCTACAACTTGGTAAATCATTTGAAGGCATTTAAATAAACTAGTAGGTAAAAAATCACAGTATCAGATCAAGTAATCCAAATATGATTTGTACAAATCTCTGTAGTATTAAAAATATATGTATATAAGCAGACAGATTTAACTCTTCTTCTAAAGAGAATAACTTGTGCTTTTGAAATTGCTTGAAGCTTCAGATCTAACAGGAAAATCAGTAATATTCTGACAAAACAAGTCGTCAATATTAGAAGTGGAACAAAGCAGAATGCCTTTCCAGAGGCTGATTGCCACTTTATATAATTTTGTGTCGCACTTTCTACTGAATTCTCTGAAGCAGGAAAACAAAATTTGGCAGAGTCCTTTAACATCCAAGAAGAAAGAGTAATAAAGAACCAAGAAGATTACACTCACTCAGGTGATTGCTATAAGGATTGCACATATTAAAGAATGATAATAGGGAGAATGATAAAAATTACAATTATTAAGAGCAATGCTAATGAAAAAGGGGACAACAAGAGCAACCATAAGGAATACAATGAGAAAATAGCAACTGAAAGTTGTATATTTAATGAATAAATTAAGTTCTATTAAGTGAATTTCAAAAAGTCAGATTACTAATTTAAAATAATTCTAACTTCATAGTGAGCCCAGGGCCATTAGGGGGGAAAAATTCAATTACAAAGTCTCTCTTCGAAGAGCTCCCCCTCTTTAATTAAAATAATTCTCAGAGTTTCAAGAAAGTGTTGGGGATGTTTTTGTTTTTGTTTTTTGTTTTGTTCGTTTGTTTGTTTTTTTGGAGGCCTGTTCTTTTCTGTAGAAAAACTGAAGAGGAGTGGCTCTACAGGTGAGGGTAGATGGGGTTAGGGAGCTGGGACTAGTGGAGGAAGAAACTGTGTCCGGGATGTACACTCTAAAGATCTATTTTTAATGAAAACACACACACACACACACAACAACAACTACAACAATTAAATAAAAAGTGTAAAACTATGTTGAAAGTAGAATATAAGGGAAGAAGAGATGATATGTAATTACCAGTAGACAGAAGAGAAAGATGATCATCATTGGTTAAATATCTATATCAAGGTTAATTTCTAAGTCTTTACAAGCTAATCTCTGGATAGGTTGGAAACAAAGCAAAAGTCCTAAAGCAAAGACTTTACAGAAGCTTATATACCTATAATCTGAACAATCTGAACGAGAATGTCACTACTAAAAAGGCCTGAGTGAAGAAGAGCTTGATATAACATGCAACTGGTAGATCTGAACTGCCTCAGCATCTGTATTTAAATCATTAATAAAGCCAGTCTGAAACTGTAACTATGGAAGTCACACCAACTTTAAATATATATATATATATATATATATATATATATATATATATATATATATATATATATAATTTATTTCATATAGTAGCAAATGTTTCCTAATATGGACATCTGAAATTTAGGAGGCATTCTAAATGTACTTTCCCTAAGAAAGTGCATACAGAATAAGTCCCTTCCTGTCAGCGCCAGCACTAGGTCTACTTGGGCGCTGAGTTGGCAGACACCCCCAAGGTCCCCTAAAGGACTCTCCAGACAATCTTAGGACCACCTGTGAGTGGAACACAACTTCTGTTCCAATACAATCACACAGGACCTGAGATAGCATTAGGAAAGCAGGACATCTGACCTGACCAGGGTCACAAGTCCCATCCAGTTAACACCAGCACCAGGTCACCTTGGGCATGGAGTTGGCAGACATAGAGGACTCTCCACACAATCTTAGGACCACCAGTGAGTGGAAAACAACTTCTGTTCAAATCCAATCACGCGGGATCTGAGACAGCACTAGGAAAGCAGGCAACCTGGCCTGATTAGGGTCACAAGTCCCTTCCAGTCGGTGCCAGGAGTGGGTCACCTGGGCACAGAGTTGGCGGACACCTCCAAGGTTCCACATAGAGGACAGCTTCTGAGACAGACCCCATTTCGGGGGCCAGATGTAAGGGCACCCTCCCTGACAGAGGAGAGGTGTCCGCCCTGCCCGGGAGAGCTTTGCCAGAGCACCTGGGGGAGCCATCTTAGTTCCAGGATCCCTCCGAGACTGGTCTGTTCAGGTGAGAGTGTGGATAACAGAAGCTAACACCTTCTGTGACAGGCCAAAGCAACACAGCTTCTGGGACACATCCTGTTTCAGGCCTTCATCTTTTGCCAGGAGGGAGGTCCAAACTCCGGATATCTCTGCACCTTCCCTGTAAAAGGAGAGCTTACCAGCAGAGAGTGCTCTGACCACTGAAACTCAGAGGAGAGATCTAGTCTCCCAGGCCTGCTGATAGAGGCTAACAGAATCAGGAGAGGAACAATCTCTAACCAGAAACAACTATAACAACTAACTCCAGAGATTACCAGAAGGATGAAAGGCAAACATAAGAATCTTACTAACAGAAACCAAGACCACTCACCATCATCAGAACGCATCACTCCCACCTCGCCCAGTCCTGGGCACCCCAACACACCCGAAAAGCTAGACACAGATTGAAAAGCATATCTCATGATGATGGTAGAAGACATCAAGAAGGACTTTAATAACTCACTTAAAGAAATACAGGAGAACACTGCTAAAGAGGTACAAGTCCTTAAAGAAAAAGAGGAAAACACAACCAAACAGGTGATGGAATTGAACAAAACCATCCAAGACCTAAAAAGGGAAGTAGACACAATAAAGAAAACTCAATGTGAGACAATGCTGGAGATAGAAACCCTAGGAAAGAAATCTGGAAACATAGATGCGAGCATCAGCAACAGAATACAAGAGACAGAAGAGTAAATCTCAGGTGCAGAAGATTCCATAGAGAACATGGGCACAACAATCAAAGAAAATGCAAAATGAAAAAGATCCTAACTAAAAACATCCAGGAAATCCAGGACACAATGAGAAGACCAAACCTACGGATAATAGAAGTAGATAAGAATGAAGAATTTCGACTTAAAGGGCCAGCAAATATCTTCAACAAAATTATAGAAGAAAACTTCCCAAACCTAAAGAAAGAGATGCCCATGAACATACAAGAAGCCTACAGAACTCCAAATAGACTGGACCAGAAAAAAAATTCCTCCCGACACATAATAATCAGAACAACAAATGCACTAAATAAAGATAGAATATTAAAAACAGTAAGGGAAAAAGGTCAAGTAACATATCAAGGCAGGCCTATCAGAATTACACCAGACTTTTCACCAGAGACTATGAAAGCCAGAAGAGCCTGGACAGATGTTATACAGACACTAAGAGAACACAAATGCCAGCCCTGGCTACTATACCAAGCCAAACTTTCAATTACCTTAGATGGAGAAACCAAAGTATTCCATGACAAAACAAAATTCACACAATATCTTTCCACGAATACAGCCCTTCAAAGGATAATAACAGAAAAAGAACCAATACAAGGACAGAAACCATGCCCTAGAAAAAGCAAGAAAGTAATCCTTCAACAAACCTAAAAGAAGACAGCCACAAGAACAGAATGCCAACTCTAACAACAAAAATAATAGGAAGCAACAATTACTTTTCCTTAATATCTCTTAATATCAATGGACTCAGTTCCCCAATAAAAAGACATAGACTAACACACTGGCTGCACTAACAGGACCCAACATTTTGCTGCTTACAGGAAACCCATATTAGGGAAAAAGACAGACGTTACCTCAGACTGAAAGACTGGAAAACAATTTTCCAAGCAAATGGTCTGAAGAAACAAGCTGGAATAGCCATTCTAATATCTAATAAAATCGACTTCCAATCCAAAGTTATCAAAAAAGACAAGGAGGGACACTTCATAATCACCAAAGGTAAAAATCTTCCGAGAGGAAGTCTCAATTCTGAATATCTATGCTCCAAATGCAAGGGCAACCATATTCATTAAAAAACTTTAGTAAAGCTCAAAGCACACATTGCAACTCACACAATAATAGTGGGAGACTTCAACATACCACTTTCACCAATGGACAGATCATGGAAACAGAAACTAAACAGGGACACAGTGAAACTAACAGAAGTTATGAAACAAATGGGCTTAACAGATATCTACAGAACATTTTATCCTAAAACAAAAGGATATACCTTCTCAGCACCTCACGGGACCTTCTCCAAAATTGACCATATAATTGGTCACAAAATAGGCCTCAACAGATACAAAAATATTCAAATTGTCCCATGCATCCTATCAGACCACCATGCGCTAAGGCTGATCTTCAATAACAACATAAATAAGGGAAAGCCAACATTCACGTGGAAACTGAACAACATTCTTCTCAATAATACCTTGGTCAAGGAAGGAATAAAGAAAGAAATTAAAGACTTTTTAGAGTTTAATGAAAATGAAGCCACAACATACTGAAACTTATGGGACACAATGAAAGCATTTCTTGGAGGAAAAAAGAAACTAGAGAGAGCACACACTAGCAGTTTGACAACACACCTAAAAGGTCTAGAACAAAAGGAAGCAAATTCACACAAGAGGAGTAGAGCACAGGGAATAATCAAACTCAGGGGCGAAATCAACCGAATGGAAACAAGAAGAACTATTCAAAGAATCATCGAAAGGAGTAGGTGGTTCTTTGAGAAAATCAACAAGATAGATAAATCCTTAATCAGATTCACGAGAGGGCACAGGGACAGCATCCTAATTAACAAAATCAGAAATGAAAAGGGAGGCATAAAAACAGATCCTGAGGAAATCCAAAACACCATCAGATCCTTCTACAAAAGGCTATACTAAAAAACTGGAGAACCTGGATGAAATGGACAAATTTCTAGACAGATACCAGGTACCAAAGTTAAATCAGGATCAGGTAAATGATCTAAACAGTCCTATATCCTCTAAAGAAATATAAGCAGTCATTCATAGTCTGCCAACCAAAAAAAGCACAGGACCAGATGGGTTTAGTGCAGAGTTCTATCAGACCTTCAAGAAGATCTAATTCCAGTTATTCACAAACTATTCCACAAAATAGAAGCAGAAGGTACTCTACCCAACTCATTCTATGATACCACAATTACTCTGATACCTAAAAGACAGAAAGACCCAACACAGATGGAGAACTTCAGAACAATTTCCTTTATGAATATCGATGTAAAAATACTCAATTAAATTCTTCCTAATCGAATCCAAGAACACATCAAAACATTCATCCATCCTGACCAAGTAGGTTTTATTCCCGGGATGCAGGGATAGTTTAATATAAGGAAATCCATCAATGTAATCCATTATATAAACAAACTCAAAGACAAAAACTACATGATCATCTCGTTAGATGCTGAGAAAGCATTTGAAAAATTCAACACCCATTCATGATAAATGTCTTGGAAAGATCAAGAATTCAAGTCCCATTCCTAAACATGATAAAAGCAATCTACAGCAAACCAGTAGCCAACATCAAAGTAAATGGTGGGAAACTGGAAGCAATCCCACTAATATCAGGGACTAGACAAGGCTGCTCACTTTCTCCCTACCTATTCAACATTGTACTTGAAGTCCTAGCCAGAGCAATTCAACAACAAAAGGAGATGAAGGGGATACAAATTGGAAAGGAAGAAGTCAAAATATCACTTTTTGCAGATGATATGATAATATATATCAGTCACCTTAAAAATTCCATCAGAGAACTCCTAAACCTGATAAACAGGTTCAGTGAAGTAGCTGGATGTAAAATTAAATCAAAAAAGTCAATGACCTTTCTCTACACAAAGGATAAAATGGCTGAGAAAGACAGTAGTGAAACAACAACTTTTGCAATAGTCACAAATAATATAAAATACCTTGGCATGACACTAACAAAAAACTGAAAGATCTATATGATAAGAACTTCAAATCTCCGAAGAAATAAATTAATGAAGATCTCAGAAGACTGAAAGTTCTCCCATGCTCATGGACTGGCAGGAGCAATATAGTAAAAATGGCTATCTTGCCAAAAGCAATCTACAGATTCAATGCAAACCCCATCAAAATTCCAACTCAATTCTTCAACGAATTAGAAAGAGCAATCTGCAATTTCATCTGGAATAACAAAAGACTAGGATAGCAAAAACTATTCTCAAGGAAAAAAGAACCTCTGGTGGAATCACCATGCCTGACCTAAAGCTGTACTACAGAGCAATTGTGATAAAAACTGCATGGTACTGGTATAGCGACAGACAAGTGGACCAATGGAATAGAATTGAAGACCCAGAAATGAACCCACACACCTATGGTCACTTAATCTTTGACAAGGGAGTTAAAACCATCCAGTGGAAAAAAGACAGCATATTCTACAAATGGTGCTGACACAACTGGTGGTTATCATGTAGAAGAATGGGATTTGATCCATTCCTATCTCCTTGTAGTAAGGTCATATCTAAGTGGATCAAGGAGCTCCACATAAAACCAGAGACACTGAAACTTATAGAGGAGAGAGTGGAGAAAAGGCTCGAAGATATGGGTACAGGGGAAAAATTCCTGAATAGAAGAGCAGTGACTTGTGCTTTAAGATCGATAATTGACAAATGGGACCTCATAAAACTGAAAAGCTTCTGTAAGGCAAAAGACACCTTCAATAAGACAAAAAGGCCACCAACAAAATGGGAAAGGATCTTTACCTATGCTAAATCAGATAGGGGACTAATATCCAATATATATAAAGAACTCAATAAGGTGGACTCCAGAATAACAGATAACCCCATTAAAAAATTGGGCTCAGAGCTAAACAAAGAATTCTCAACTGAGGAAAACAGAATGGCTGAGAAGCACCTGAAAAAATGTTCAGCATCCTTAATCATCAGGGAAATGCAAATCAAAACAACCCTGAGATTCCACCTCACACCAGTCAGAATGGCTAAGATCAAAAATTCAGGTGACAGCAGATGCTAGCGAGGATGTGGAGAAAGTAGAGCACTCCTCCACTGCTGGTGGGATTGCAAGCTTGTACAACCACTCTGGAAATCAGTCTGGTGGTTCCTCAGAAAATTGGACATAGTACTACAGGAGGATCCTGCAATACCTCTCCTTCGCAAATATCCAGAAGATGTTCCAACCGGTAAGGACACATGCTCCACTATGTTCATAGCAGCCTCATTTATAATAGCCAGAAGATGGAGAGAACCCAGATTCCCCTCATCAGAGGAATGGATACAGAAAACGTGGTACATTTACAAAATGGAGTACTATTCAGCTATTAAAAAGAATGAATTTATGAATTTCCTAGGCAAATGGATCGTCCTGGAGGGCATCATCCTGAGTGAGGTATCCCTATCACAAAAGAACTCACATGATATGTACTCGCTGATAAGTGGATATTAGCCTAGAAACTTAGAATAACCAAGATATAAGATATAATTTGTGCAACACATGAAACTCAAGAAGAACGAAGACCAAAGTGTGGATACTTTGCCCCTTCTTAGATTTGGGAACAAAATACCCATGGAAGGAGTTACAGAGACAAAGTTTGGAGCTGAGATGAAAGGATGGACCATCTAGAGACTGCCATACCCAGAGATCCATCCCATAATCAGCCTCCAAACCATTGCATACAGTAGCAAGACTTTGCTGAAAGGACCCTGATATAGCTGTCTCTTCTGAGACTATGCTGGGGCCTAGCAAATACCTATGTGGATGCTCATGGTCAGCTATTGGATGGATCACAGGGTCCCCAATGGAGGAGCTAGAGAAAGTACCCAAGGAGCTGGGGGCATTCTGAGTCACAGAAACAAACTGCTTTTTATAGAATTGAATAACACTTTGAAATGAGCCAATAAGTAAAACCTGAGTATATTTTGTGGCTCCAGCTTCATTCATAAAGATTCATGTTACTATTAGCTCCTTGTTTATAGAAGCTGCGTTGTTGCCATGATAGCTAATCTGGAATGACATATTGAGCAGTGGGAAACTCATGGAAAGAGGTGACAGACACCCTTCTGCCTCACTTACTATTGTTACAAATAGACAATCCAAGTATAAACATTGACAGAAACACTGTAACACAGGTCCTGCCTTGTCTATCCAGATGGGTACCAGTGCCCAGCCTGGCACCAGTTCTTTGAGGAAAGGCACCGATGGGGCATAGAGTCAGAGAGAGACCAACAATTTATATCTCTTTGGCAATTCTTCTGTCTATAATTCTGCTATTCTAAGGCCAAAAGCTGTTGGCTTCTGGTAAGAAACGCTTCCTGTTATCATTAGGTTATTAGAAAAAAAAGGAAAGTTTAATTGTTAGTGTTCCCTTCTTTGGCTCAAATTAAGGCTCAGTTCTCTATTATCTGGCTCAAGAACGTCTTGCTGGCTAGCCTTGGTGAACCAGTAAGAAAAAGAAGAAAAGAAAGAAAATCTTTCACATATACAATATGCACAGTCACACATACACTCATTCACACACACATTCTGTTTAGGCCTGACTACCTGTCTCATCAATGCCTCAAGAGTTCATGAATATTTACATTCATACACATATAATTACACATGCATTCATATGCATACATACATAAAGATAAACAGAAATATACATACATGCCAATGAACATGTGCATGTGCAATGAACAATGCAACAGAGCCCCACATACCACGACTTTATTCATTTTCTCTGGCCTTCTTTTACCTTCTTAGATAAATGTTCTTTAGGAAATTACCACATAGATATAATGTTACACAAAAGTGGAGTTAGGAAGTATGTTGATAGTTAAGTTCAAAGTAGTGTTTTACCTTATAAGCTCATTAAAATTTCAAAGCAACAGTGTAACATGGCCTTGCTTTATCATATTATACACCTGTGGCTTCATCCTTGGATCTGACCTAGAATAAATGTTTTTCCATAATCTCAATGTTGTTCCTATCCTATTTTTCATTTTAGTGCAGTTGTGGAAGCTCGTTGTATTCCTTATTATGCAGCTTTTACTTTACTCTGAGGACTGGGTGCATTCTATTCTTGATTCTAATTTTATTTAATCTTTCTGGAGAAACAACTAAACCATCTCCCAAAAACTGTTTTCCTAAAATTATTTGATTCAAAACAGAAATTCAATATAATCTGATTCATCTAAACAGCATTAATTAATGACAGTTCATCTTCATGAAATTTGGTCAATAGGGAGGGTTAAAGCCCAGGAATCATTAGATTATGTAATGGTAACAGGAGAGGTATATCAATAGCAGGAAGAAAACCCGAGATGAAGTCACTTGGGGCCTTGCTAGAATCTCTCCCATCATAGACCATGAAAAACAATGGGTCATCTCTAGGAAACATACTTACATGCCTTTAACCTTTCTTAGATGGTCCCAACAGAGGAGCAATGCATTTCATATGTATCTTTTCCAGTTTCCTTGTTTTGCATCAAAGTAAACACTAAGATATAGTTTTATGATTGAGATATGAACTCTATGACCATTTCTATGATTTTTCTGAACTAGAGAGCTAAAAGTTATTATTTCCCATATCGTTCATTCAAATTATTCGTAAATGAGCTTGAAGATGCAGCAGCTTGCTTGGTACAGTAGAGAAATAAACATGAAGAAAAATCTTGCACAGTTTAATAAATGGGAATTAAAGAGACTCATATGAATAGGTCACAGAATATCTATACCAATGCTTTAACTACTCTTTCTGTTTCATAGACAACTAAAGAAATGCAGCACCTATATATCTGTCTACTTGGCTTCCCATAAGCCTTTCTACTTCTGGTGACTAAACGTGTTTCTTAGTTACCCATAGATTTAGAGAAAAAACCATGAAATATTGATCTCTACTTTGCTATTGGTTTTTTGTATCCTCATCCATGAAAGCAGTGATTGCCTTAGGGAACTTATAAAGCAGAGACAATGAATCTCCATGCTCTTCGATGCTGTTTGCTTGTTTATACCTCAGAACCATTTATTTCCATTAGCTCAGCTTATTAACTTAAGTCTTCTGCCTTTGGTTTGTTCTCTTAATTTAAATCTTATTCTGTTATGACCTAGTGTTCCCTATGAATACCAATCAATATATGACAGAATCTCTCTAGCCCTGAGCTAGTAAACATATCCAATGTTGACTTACCCTAGGTCTGCCTATGTCTTAAGCCTTTCCTGGTATTACATTACTGCATATATCATTTCCTATATAGACCATGGAAAGTAATTTCTTGGTATTCTTCCTACATTTGCTTTTAACTTTAACAAAGATGTATAAAAATGTGCGTGTTTCACAGTATGTGCCATGCCAGACTTCTATAGTGATTTTTCTTTATTTTTTCAAAAATATTTCCATGGTCTGTTCCTGATGATAGCATCTGAATGTTTGTGTCTTCCCAAAATTCTTGTAATAAAGCTTGACTATTAAGATGGTTGGATCAGAAAGGTCTTTGGAAGGTAAACTATAAGAGTAGACCCTCTTTGACCAGAGACTTGGCCCATGAGCCACCATGCTGGATCACCCAAGTTGATGCCCGAATACCTACAACTGTGTAAGAAAGGAACAAATCCCTGCACTTCCTTTTGAGCTCTCCCTGTATAGCATAGTAAATGCCCTTTTCCCACAGAAAATAAAATTGAAAATTTAAACATAAGATAAAAAGGAATGCAGTCTAATATAAATAATACAGATTATTTTTTATTTCTATCTCTTTTTTGAAAATATTTTAGCTATTTTCTTTATTTACATTTTAAATGTTATCCTCTTTCCTACCTTCCCTTCAGAAAGCCCCCTGTCACATCCTCCTCCCCCTGCTTCTATGAGGGTGTTCCCCTACCCATCTACCCACTCCCACCTCTCCATCCTGGCATTCTCCTACACTGGGGCATTGAGTCTTCACAGGATCAAGGGCCTCTTCTCCCATTGATGTCCAACAAGGTCATCCTCTGCTACATATGTGGCTAGAGCCATGAGTCACTCTTTGCTTTCAGAACCTTTATGAAAAAGTGACTAGGAGCTGCCTTGAGCCCTCTACTGTGAGGGGGCACAAAGTGGAGAAACTATCTATGAATCAGAAAAAGAATTCTGACTAAAATATGCATCTTTCAGTGTTTCAATTTTTACATTCTGGGAATAAAAACTGTGAAAGTTAGATTTTTGTTTTCTGTAAGCAGATCAGACTATGTTATTTTGTATAGCAGCATAAATGACCAAAATACTAGGCAACCATTACAACCAGCTTTTATAGGAAATGGGATCAACAAGAACAATCTTAGTGCATTTGTATTTGATGGAAATGGAATAAGGTAGTTTTTATTGTTGTTGTTGTTTTTTTTTTAACAGTATAAATCAGATATTACCATGGTCTTGTTCAGACTCTAAAAATTATCCACAGCCAATTACTCTACTGTTTATCTTACTTGTTTCAAATCAGTTCTTACTGAGTGAAAAGAATGATAATCATTGCTATAGAAATATGAAGCCAAGAATAGATTATCTTGCATTAAACAGAAAACATTTGAGATTATTAATATAATGAAATATTATATCCTATGCTATGATGATAATAATAACAGTTATAGAGTTTTAGACTTTAAAGGATTTAGAAAAGGTATAATATAATTACTTCACATTAGGGATCTAATGTTAATTTTAGGAAGATAGAACTTAGTTTTTAGATTACTGTTATGTATATAGACAACTAAGAAGATGAGCCAAATATTTTCCATGTATCCCATTGATTGATAAGCTCTATGCACACTATAATAAAATACTTGAAGCAGACTATAGGAAAAGTTATATAACTGCTTACTACAGATGTTCAAAATCTGAATCCTGATGGGCTCTGTGAATTTGTCCTCTGTTTATAGTAAAATGATCAATGTATTGTAGCATGTTGGAAAGGGTGATAGAGAAGAAGGCAGAAAGCATAGAAACATATTGTGTTTTGTCATGATTATGGATCTCTGAGCTTGCGTGCAAAGGGTATTCCTGAAGACTTCTAAGATGCCTATTATACAAGACTGGGGAGGTTAGAGAAGCATGGCAACAAACATGCATAGACAAAGCCTTCTTAATAGTTACTCAACATGACTGAGTTGTATCAGTTAATGAGCATTTTCAAACTACATAGATACGCTTTCACTCAATGCCTGGAGATGTTTCAATAGATACTTACTCACTATTTTCCCTTATCACTAGTTTTCTAGCATTTGGACCAAGCTAACCAGCTAGCCAAACCATTTTTCTTGATCATAAATGAAGATAATCTATTTTCTGTTTCTCTCTGTTTTTTTTTTTTTTTTTTTTTCCAGAAGAAAATTGACAGCCTAGGTTCTGGCCATTGGGAGCAATTTTTTTTCCACTGCCTGTCAGAGCCCTGTGAGTTGAACTTCAGAATCAAAAATGTTCACTGTCAGATATTCCCATGTTCTACAATGATATTTCAGATTGAGTTTTATATCTTTCTTGTTTAATAAGCTGCTGTTGGGAACTCTTTTTGAAGAAATTTCATTATATGTGATAAATTTCATTATATATATGATAAAAGAAGATTCCAGAATATTAGTTTCAATTTTTAACTAATTTTATGCTAAAATTTCTGGATATTCAGGATCTCCATTAGCCAAATGTGGTATATGCTATTTTTTAAATAAAATAATAATACATATTATATATTTTTATGTATTACATATATCATTAGATATAATTTAATATATATTATATGATTCATATAATGCTCCTTGACACTACATCACAGTATGCCCTATTTTATTTTGAATACCAAATTTCAGGTAGAATACTACACACTATCATTTGGCTTCCATTCATCAGAGTTCATATAGGTTGTAATAATTTCATTACTCGAAAAGATAAGGTAGAATTTGGTATAAGGACATGCTTGAACACAGGAATTTGAATGAAAAAAGAAGATTTGCATAAGAGAGATCAAACAGGGCACATTCTGTAATAGCAGAGAGGTAAGATGAAGGGAGCTCAAAGCAGCTGCTCGCACTGCAGTTGTATTTGAAAGTTGCTCATCACACTTTCACCTCAGTTCAAGACTCAGCCCAAGAAGTGATGTAACCCACATTTGGGCGACTCTACCAACCATAACTGATCTAACCAGGGAAATTCTTCATAGACATGCCTAGAGTCTTGTTTTCATGTTAATTCTATTTTTTTCAAGTAATATTCAAGATTAGCTTTCAAAACTCTCAAATGATGTATGTAAATCATATGTCTATGAGGCATGTTGTGGTGGAAGTAGATTATCAAGAGTTTCAAAAGCCTTGTCTTGATGACTTTGGTTGCTATCACGTGGGTGAAAACTTCTATCTTCCTGAAGTATGTACTTATATTTAAATATTTACATTTTAATTATCGAGATTATTTAAATACAATAGGAATTATGAATATATCTAAAACTATATAAATATAATTTTCATACTCATTTATAGAATTGGCATATATTCATAGAAAAATGATGTCTGTCATGATGATGTACAACATACACTTAGCTCATGATAAGCTTAATTTATCTTCTTTCACCCTATCCTGCTGATTAATACAACCAGTCTGCCTTCCACTCTAACTTAGGTTCTAAATATGGTAGGCAATGGGCAATATTAAGAAAAACCTGTAGTATAAATACAACACATTTTTGAAAAATCTATTCCTCTATTAATGGACATCTAAGACAGTTTTGTATGTCAGCTATTGTGAGTAGTGCTATAGTATAGGAAATTACCTGCATCATTTTCAAAATTGTATTAGTGATATCAGATGTTTGAAGCTTAAAACTACCAACAATGAATCAAATAGATATAAAGGAAATTTTCTCTTGGTACAAATAAAAGATCAAACCACATAGAAGTGTGGCAAGTAGAAGAGGAAGTAGACAAAAGTTTCCAGCCTTAGACAAGACATGATTCACAATCAATAGCTATTGGGAGTGAAAAATCAGTTTTATTCAATATATTAACCACACTCCAAGGCAAGCCTCATACTCAGGAGCAGTTGGCTAACACAAATTGAATCCCATGCTGTTGCTGTTTAAGTGAGGAAACATAAAGATGGGTACTTAGGGAGATGAAGGGTAAAGAATGTGATTGAATATATTGTGTGAATTTCTAAAAAAATAAAATGATTTTTAAAAACAAATACTTTATATAAAACTATTGTATATGTTCCTGAATAAATTAGTTATAATATTATACTTAAGTTTTTTTATGAAAGTAAATAAAATTTTGTTTCTTGCCTTTTAAGAGAATCGTGCTTATGTGAAAAAAACTCAATTTAGTATCAGTACATTCTTTATGCACTGTGATTATGATTTTTAAAAAGACACATTAAAAATAATCTTGATTGTAAGAATTTAAGAGTTATAGGGAAAGAGCTTAAGAAATAGTATTTGTTTGGTTATTTATAGCCATCCTATTTAAACTTATCTAATCTGACAGTCACAGATTTTAAAAATTATTTCTGATAATTTTTATGAAGTTGTTACTCATTGGTTTATTCTCCTGTGACATGAGAACCTGACTTATGATTTAGCCTCAAGGATGGATGTACACCTAATTGTTCCTAAAGCTACAATTTTCAGTTCCCAAGTGAGAAACTCACTCTCTGTGACCTAGTTACTGGTAAGAAACATGCAATTATTAATGCAGTTGCCAATAGGCATGTTTAAAATATCCCTCTAACATTTACCTTGGGGCTTTTATATGAATGAAAGTATGCAACCAAAACCATGTTTATTTTTATAATCATTTTAATAATTAGAAATAAAATTTCTAATTTTCTAATCTAAATATTAAAAATATAAGATATTATAAAATTTATAATATCTTATATATTATAATTTATTAAAATGTAATTTATATACTTAGAAATAATTTTATGATACTTTTATAAAACGTTAAGGGAATTGTATTTACACTAAGTGTGATTTATAATTATTAGTATAAACATTTAAAAATAAGTATATATATATATGTGTGTGTGTGTGTGTGTGTGTGTGTAGTAAACTTCATTGTAGGATTGGAATTTATAAAATCGTCACTATACTTTATCAGGTTTTACAAATCTCTAGAACATTTCTTTGTAGAGTATCACATTAATTTATTTAACTTTTAAGCTCATTTATAGGATTTGATGCCAAAGATATACTATATAGAACAAACATGTAAAATTTGAAGTCTGGAACATGACCTAGTAGAAATAAATATTCTTAGAAATTTTGCCTTGTCAAATGGAAGTCATAAGGACCTTATTCACTGATAATTATTAATTTCTTTGATGATGAAATAGGGTCCTATTCATAAACACACATGAAAATCCTATCACAGTGTTGCATTTGCATAGAAAATTTCATATCATATACTCCCTTCAATTTCAATCCAAAGAGATGAATATTATAGTCACAATCAATAAGCTATTTGAATAGTCCTTTTATTGAATAGTTTTCCCATTGTTAATAGAAATGTTTCATAAAAAAGCATATTTTCAAAAATTGAAAACCCCTCTACTCAGTTTCTCTATATATTCACAATTTACTTTGGAATGGCTTGCCTAAGTGTTTATTTTTATTTTCACTACATTTAGATATATCATAGTTATTTTAATATCTACATTTTATTTATTATTAAATTAGCATAATACAATATTTAGATATTCATGGAAATATTATTGGTTATTTTTGTATTTTTAAATTGCATGGCTGCAGCAATCCAACTGAATACTTTGATTGACATTCTCCACGAAGAGATTCTGAGAATAATAATTGGATATCTGTACTTTGTTTCTCTAAGAGCAGTTAGCTCTTTTGAATTTTCTCAGCTTGACATTTTGCAAAAGTCCTACTGTCTTCTTGTGCAAGAAGGAACTGAAATTTTTTTGGCACAAGGGCAACTTTTCTGTGAAACCTGCCAATTAAATAAACAACAGAGATCAGAGTGAGCATACTTCATGATATATCATATACTCAGGAGAAACAAGAAACAAGGAGCAATTGTCTCCCAGCTCTAAGAAGGCAACTTATTCTGGGAGACTTAGAATCCCCTTTGTCTAGTCTCTATAGTAAAGTTTGCATTTAATTGTACTTTATATAATAAATTTCTCTATAAGTTTACATATATTGTATGATATTACTGAATTTCAATGACAATAACTGTAATTAGTATAATATAGTTGGTATATGTGCTTAACAAATTGCTATACCAATTTTATGAATATAATTCTGTAATGTATTTCTTTCAGCCTAATATAGCTGTCTCCTGAGAGGCTCTGCCAGTGTCTAGAAAATACAGAATTGGATGCTCACAGCCATCTATTGGACAGAGCACAGGGTTCCCAATGAAGGATCTAGAGAAAGGAATCAAGGAGCTGAAGGGTTTTGCAGCCCCATAGGAGGAACAATATGAACTAAAAACATTACCTCCAGAGCTCCATGGGACTAAACCACCAATCAAAGAAAACACTGGACTCGTGGCTCTAGCTGCATATGTAGCAGAAGATGGCCTAGTCAGTCATCAATGGGAGGAGAGGCCCTTGGTCTTGTCAAGGTTTTATGCCCCAGTATAGGGGAATGCCAGGCCCAGGAAGCAGGTGTTGGTGAGCAGGGCAAGGGGGGAGGGGATAGGGGAGGGGAAACTAGGAAAGGGGATAGCATTTGAAATGTAAATGAAGAAAATATCTAATAAAAAATGTTTTAAAGTGAATGAGCACAAACTGTTTCTGATCATCAATAGGCTAAAAGGGAAAGCATCAAAAGAGTATATCTTCACTAATTTGAAAGGAAATAAACAATTTCTATAGGGAAAAAATAATTTAGCTAAGTATTAGTATCACAGTTCTCTAAGAAAGTTAGTTACTTTGGGAATTATTTAACAGTATTTTATCTCTCTGCCTACAAGACTGATATATATATATATATATATATATATATATATATAAAATAATTCAACATTCCTGAACGTTACCGCCAGCAAAAAACAAAAACAAAAAAAAACAAAAAACAAAAAACAAAAAACAAAAACAAAAAAACATGTTCTTTTGCAAATATTTATGGCTGAAATAAAATACATAATTTAAAACATGTATTGTTTTTCTTATGAATTCATGAGTACTAGTAATTCAATTGCAAAAATATTGAAGGAAATTTTAGATTAAAACAAAGCCAATATATTTGTCATGGCATCAGTGCTGTATCATGATTAAATGTTTACATTTTCTTAGGTCTTATTTAATAATGTCCCTATTTTCACTATAATTATGTCCTCACCGTAACAGAGCATAGATTCTTACCACCTGTTGTGTTTGCTGATTTATTCTTCACATCTGGAAGTGAGAGAATTTGGAAATAGAGGACTATTAGCTTCCATATCACAATCTGTTTTGCTAAGAGATACTACAATTTCCACTGTCTAAATATGTAGGTTTATTTTTATATACCTGATACTCTATGTATCTAAGAATCAAAAGAATTCTCTTCTTTTGTAAATTTCCCTATATCAATTAACTTGGCCTTAAGGAAAACATTTTATAATATATTGATCTATTTCTGTCATAACAAAATACCATAAAGCAAATGA
Organism: Mus musculus; assembly: GCF_000001635.26. Classification (NCBI taxonomy): domain Eukaryota; kingdom Metazoa; phylum Chordata; class Mammalia; order Rodentia; family Muridae; genus Mus; species Mus musculus. Next base: position 87,452,164 of record NC_000084.6, read on the forward strand.
TAAATTTTGTATATAAGTCCAATTTTAATACAGCAGGAGGAAAAATGATTTGATGTATGTTTTTATCTTTGAAAAATAAATCTATCTAGTTAAACTGCTCCTTCAAAGAACCATCAAATACCACGTGTAAATGTGGCATTTTGAGTACATATTTGAGATTGCACTGATATCAACCAACTTCTATACACACACATAAGTGAGAATTGAATGTATTTTTCGATGAGTAAACACAATAGATTATTTTTAAACTTAATTTTAACATTCAATGCCCTTGATTAATTTTTAAAATCATTTTTGTTGAGGATGAACTCAAGTCTTGGGTACATGGAAATGTGACTCAGTATCACACAATTCATATTTTTCCTAATATTTTAAAAATTATTTCCACATGAGTTTTTCCTCTACAAATATTTACGAAGTTATTTAAGACCTCATCTGGAGAATTACCTTTACCACTTATGTGGCTAGCTAGGAATTCATTAAATAGTGCTTCTCATTTTATAAATCTGTCTTAATTCAAAGTTAGTATCAACTTTTTATCCTGGCTCAGTCTATGGAGATGCTGACTGACAACACTCTTCGCTGATTGAAGAATCATAGGCAATATCAGAGCACTGATTATTGTGTGTATTGTTTTATTGGATTTGTTAGTGATTTTTTTTCACTTTCTTAACAAAGGCTTCTAGTATCTCGTTGATCTAAGTGAACAAACCCTAGTAGAATATGAGTTTACAGTAAACAATAGAACCATGAGGAGATTCCTAAAGTCTCTGTGTATCCAAGAAGTTCCTCTGTGTTCAAGCTGCCTAATCTGTCAGGAATAAGATCAGAGAGATCATTCTTCATCATGCCAGACATAGAAAAATAGAAAATATAATAAATGAGTGACTCACACCCGCCCCTGAAATATTCCCTTACAATGTGCTGTAAGATTTGACTCTTTTCTCTGCCTGTCTGATCAGTTATCTGAAGTAAAATCTAGGAAGAAAAGATGACATGTCTGTAATTTCTTTTATGGTTTCCTTTATCTAGCATCAAATGCAGTGCTCAGAAACTGTTGTGTGTTGTTAGATGAGCCTTCACATGTATATTACTCTGCTGATTGTGGCCACAGAAAATTATCATGATCCATGTAATTTTGAGAATAATAGAACATAATATGTTTAAGTGTGATGTTTTCTTACACATTGATCGCAATCCTGTTCCAAAAATCTCTCCAGAAATCTCAAATGGCTTCATTTCAGTTGATGATATCACATACATTTTATATCTGAAATAGATTTTGAATTTTCTAATATTTAGAAGGGGTGTGATCAGGTAATTTATCTCATTTTTGCTGACAGATTGTGCAGAACAAAGCATGGATACACTGTCATTTTCTAGAGAATTATTTTAAAATGCTGTGACTTAGAGGCCTTGGGGAAAAAGTATCATTAGTTATGACTTTATGTGTTAATTATCTTCAATGTTCGCTGCATATACTCTTCTCAAAATATATTTAATTTTCTGTCCTTTCTGGTCATTCTTTGTAACAAAGAATGTCTCATGGTGACAAAACTGAAGAGAGTTAAAGCTCAAACTTTGACATTCATGTCTAACTAAGATGAAACTAATTTTGTCATGATTTCTCAATATGGGCATATCTTATGGTTCTCTATTGACTTTCAAGAACTTAATCAGAAGGCCATGGTTTTATAAGTGAAAAAGTTAAAGATTCAGCATTTTGCTGCAGGTTCCTATAAGCAAATTAAGATCCACAACTAAGTACCATGACAGACATAAAAGGAAATTTTACTGTACCTCATAGTGAATTATTTTTAATTCTTCATCATTCTATTAAAAGTAAATTTTTAACTTGGTATGGTAGTTCATGCCTGTAATGCCTGCACTCAAAAGCCTAGACAATATTTCTTATAAGTTTAAGGTCATCTTGGTCCATATAAGGAGTTTTTGGACAGACTAATTTACAAAGAGAAATGCTGTCTCAAAAACAAAAGCAAAAAATGAAAGTGAAGATTTCTATAAGATATATGCTCTCTAAAAGAAAAGCAGCTTTGCCCCTGACTATTCAAGAGTTCACAGTGGAAATGACAGCCCCTCTCATCATTGCTAAATTTCCCTTACAATCACTCAGAATGTCAGTTTGTGCTATTATTTTCTTTTGTTTTCATCTCCTCTACTGAGACAAAGCAAGCAGAAAAATCCAGCATCATTTTCAATCAGAAACTGATGATTCTCTGACAGTTCTTTGGATCTCAGATCACAAAGTGTGCAGTTCCAGGTGTTTTTATTTCACTTCCTGTGGAAGAGAAAATATATTTAAAGTCTAAAAACATTTTCATGTAGCTAAGTCAAAGTTTCATGTCAAAAAATCCCTACCTACTCAGAAGATGTGTGACTCTCAGTTCATCTGGTGTCCTGAGCTGAGAGTTGGACTTTGATCATCTTCTGTGCCTGGGGTTACAGTCAGAATAGGCACAATAAAATTAGAGTTAAATACTCATGGTTTGCTTTAAAACTGAAACAATCTTAATTTTCACTTCAACTCTTGGTTATTTCGTAATAGTCTGATGAAAATGTCCTCAGTCAATAAAACATTATGCAAATTCCTTGTAAAAATTAATATTATTTGAAACACAAATTGTTCAAAAAACATGAAATGTCACTTATGGTTACCACCCAAACATAACATTTGTGGTTATTTTTTTTTTTTTTTTTTTACTATTACTGGGAGATTAGGCACAAATAAAATTCTAGTTGCAGTTCCAGAATATAATTCATCTATGATAGTGAAATTAATTAATTAAAGTCGACAATTCTTTGTTTTATTATTTTAATTGATTATTTTATTCATTTACATTTTAATTTATTTTTATAAGACAATGTTTTAATTTCTACATTGGTAAGAATTGGCCCATTTATTACATATCTGTCATATAGAGAATTTCTTGCCAAAATAAGACCAGAAACTTCACCAACATGTATTTACTTCATGGTTCCCTTTTGTCTGCCATCCACTTCTCAATTTGGGCCTCCACTTTTAGATCAAAGAGATGAACATTTCACCAGTTGAAATCAGTGTGTCAGCAAGCAACCCACCTTTCAGTGTTCCATGCATTGAAGTATGATGTCCAGCCACACTTATATTCCCCTTGCCTGCAGGGATTTCCTCCATGCTCTGTTCATAGAAGGGCAGCTCTAGCTCTGTAATAGTGTGTGGCACCTCTTAGTTGAGGTTTATTTCATTTGAGTTGCAAAATAACTAACATCCCTTCCCCTTTTAAGAGGTGAATTTTTATTTTGCTTTAAAGTGAAATGCCTTATTTACCCATTGAAATTCAATTTGTTCATTTATTTTTGTGTGTACATATGAACAGCCGTGCACAGTAGTAGCCTGAAAGCATATACATGAAAGCATTAAAATAAGCCAGGTACGTGGATGAAAATATTTTTTAAATAATAAGCACAAGGACTAGGAACATGATTGTGATTGTTTATTATATTTGTTCATTTATTTAATTTGATTGTCAAGTATGTATTTCAAAATTTCTGAGTCATATGTATAATTCCAGGGACCTGGTTCTATACAAAGCAATAATTAACATATATGATTCCTTACCTGCAGGATGTTTAGAGTATAATTAGGAGTAGAGGAGAGAAACATATATCATTTGATAAAGCAGCATTTATTAAGTCTGTACAATGTGTCAAAAACTGTTCAGATTTTGTTCATAATTGGCAATTATTAATGCTCAGTAACTTTGTAAAAACACCATCAAGCTGAAGATTTTTATCATGGCCATTATACAAACTAGGAAACTTAGTGACATAAACATTACTGAAGCATCCTAATTTCACACAACTGTGGAGTGTCACAATATCCTTGCCATGTTACTAAGCATAAATGTCATAAGAAATTAAAAACAACTACTCTAAAGGAAGGTATAGAGTTATACTTACATAAGAGGATAACATCTCTCAAGTTCTTGTCTGTACAAATGAACAGTCTTATACAGTAGTAGCATGGAAGTATATACTTGAGCACATGAAAAAAAAGCCATGTATGTGGATCAAGGTATTTTTTCTTAGTAAGTGAAATAACAGTAAAAAGACTGAGAACCATATCCAGGGATCCATCCCATAATTAGCCTCCAAACAATGACACCATTGCATACACTAGCAAGCGTTTGGTGCAAGGACCGTGATATAGCCGTCTCTTGTGAGACTAGGCAGGGTCCTAACAAACACAGAAGTGGATGCTCACAGTCAACTATTGGATGGATCACAGGGCCCCCAATGGAGGAGCTAGAGAAAGTATCCAAGGAGCTAAAGAGATCTGCAACCCTGTAGGTGCAACATTATGAACTAACCAGTACCCTGGAGCTCTTGACTCTAGCTGCATATGTATCAAAAGATGGCCTAGTCGGCCATCACTGGAAAGAGAGGCCCACTGGACAGGCAAACTTTATATGCCTCAGTACAGGGGAACGCCAGGGCCAAAAAATGGGAAAGGGTGGGTAGGGGAGTGGGGGGGTGTACTGGCTAGTTTTGTGTCAACTTGACACAGCTGGAGTTATCATAGAGAAAGGAGCTTCAGTTGAGGAAATGCCTCCATGAGATCCAACTGTAAGGCATTTTCTCAATTAGTGATCGAGGGGGAAGGGCCTCTTGTGGGTGGGACCATCTCTGGGCTGGTAGTCTTGGGTTCTATAAGAGAGCAGGCTGAGCAAGCCAGGTGAGGCAAGCCAGTAAAGAACATCCCTCCATGGCCTCTGCATCAGCTCCTGCTTCCTGACCTGCCTGAGTTCCAGTCCTGACTTCCTTTGGTGATGAACAGCAGCATGGAAGTGTAAGCCGAATAAACCCTTTCCTCCCCAGCTTGCTTCTTGGTCATGATGTTTGTGCAGGAATAGAGACCCTGACTAAGACAAATTGGTACCAGCATAGTGGGGTATTCCTGTGACAACCTGACCATGTTTTGGGGAGGTCTCTGGAAGGACTTTGGAACTTTGGGCTTGAAGATCCATTCGTTGTTAAGAGCTCTGTCAGATGTTTTGTAGGAGCTTGGAAGATAATGTTGAGAACAGTGCAGAAGATGGAGGCCTGGCTTGTGAAATTTCAGAGGGAAAATAAAAGACTCTTTTCAGGGCCATTCCTGTTTTGATTGTGAAGATTCTGTAGTTCTGGTTAGCTGGGGCTGAAGAATCAGCTGTGATTAACAAGATACCAGAACTACTAAAGCAAAAACTTTGCATTACTGGGACTATTGATGCTGGTTAGCTGGAGCTAAGAAATTAGCGGTGATTAAGAAGAGACCAGCATCATTGAGGTGACATCTTCTGGGAAGTGTTTTCTGAGAGCACAGAGGCTGTGTTCCAGAGATAGCCAAGGTTGTACATTGTGCTGTGGCTGGACTTGGTAATGTGTAAGGGTCACCCAAGTGGTACTGGTTTTGAAGGCATGAAGGAGTTGAGCCGAGCAGCTGAGGCTTGGCACTGTGAGAGGCCATGGAAGGCCATTGGTGAAAGTGCAGCCTCAGTTGCAATTGATGGCCCAGGACTGAAGGGGTCATGCAGTGTTTTGGAGATGCCAGTACCATGAGATGACCACCAAGAGCAGCAGCAGCAGTGGAGTACAGGCATCTGGAGCCTAGAGGATGACGTGTGTGCTACAAAGGGCATGGCTGGAGAAGTGACCCAAGCCCTTGGAGGAGCCCAGAAGATCGTGAGTTGGATCCCAGACATTGGACGGTTGGAGATTGACTTTTGCTTTTGATTGTGACTGTGCCCTGATATTTTTCCCTCTTGAAGGAAGAAACTGTTTTAGTGGAGCCCACAGTTAAGAGACTTTTAATTGTAAAAAGACTTTGGATTTTAAAAGAGATGGATATTTTAAAGAGATTGAAAATTTAAGAATATGTAAAGACTGTGGGACTTTTAAAGTTATTTAGATCTTGAGGATGAATAAGATTGTAAGGGTTGAGGCTTACTAGTGATGTTTTTGTGTGTCAAGTTGACAAGGGGTCAATTGTACTGGCTAGTTTTGTGTCAACTTGACACAGCTGGAGTTATCATAGAGAAAGGAGCTTCAGTTGAGGAAATGCCTCCATGAGATCCAACTGTAAGGCATTTTCTCAATTAGTGATCGAGGGGGAAAGGCCTCTTGTGGGTGGGACCATCTCTGGGCTGGTAGTCTTGGGTTCTATAAGAGAGCAGGCTGAGCAAGCCAGGTGAGGCAAGCCAGTAAAGAACATCCCTCCATGGCCTCTGCATCAGCTCCTGCTTCCTGACCTGCCTGAGTTCCAGTCCTGACTTCCTTTGGTGATGAACAGCAGCATGGAAGTGTAAGCCGAATAAACCCTTTCCTCCCCAGCTTGCTTCTTGGTCATGATGTTTGTGCAGGAATAGAGACCCTGACTAAGACAGGGGGTGTGGGGGACTTTTGGGATAGCATTGGAAATGTAATTGAGGAAAATACGTAATAAAAAATATAAAAAAACAAACAAACAAACAAAAAAGACTGAGAAAATGAATCTGATTGTTTATGGTATAAAAGGGTCACAGAGTGGGGGGAAGTAATAGCTGACAATGTGAGAGAGGGAGAGATGTCACCCTGAAGCACCTTGCAATACAAAAATTTAATTTCAGTCTTGTCATCAGACAAGAGTAAGTGTATGTGACTGGACAGATGTTTACTAAGTTTCAAGTGATCATTCTGTAAAAGTAGAACGAACACAATCATGAATAGAATGTTAAAACAGTAGTTAAAGAATTATAGAATGGTAGTTAAAAGATGGTTGCTCTGATCACCAATGTTTTATATCTCAAAATATCTATTCATGTTTTCTTTCAGCTCTCTTCTCATTACTACATTCTCTGAGACATCTGTTTGACTCTACGTTTACCAAAGCACAAATAATAAAGAAATGCTATTGTAATTCGAATATGAATTTTAATCTCTTTGAGCTAATTTTGTAGACACATCTTTTGCATTTGGAAACATAATAGCATTCCATGATAGACAAGGTAGCACAGAGAATGGAAAACCTACACCATAAACCAATAAAATGCAAGTGTGTTTGAGGAAAACAACTCTTTGCTGACTCTACTTTTGAGCCATATTGTGCACAATTAGTTTTGAAGGATTATAGACACATCCCTGGAAGAAAGATCAAGGTCAGATATTCTCATTCAGGATATATAGGGAAAATGTTCCCTAAAGAAAATGTTCTTCTATGCATTAAGCTGTGTTGGTACAACTCTCACTGAGATGTACACACATGATGGTGCTAATGTGGCAGATAAAAGTGATGAGAAAGATAGTTAAAGGTACCTCTAGCTTATAAAATTTGTCTTGCTAGGGTTTGAACAAAGTGACTTTCAGAAGGTATGCAAATATGCTACCAGTGAGATATATCTCAGGTATTAATTTTAGAAATAGCAAATAATACATATAATCATATGTTTATATACACATATATACATGTACATGTACATATATATATACATAACATGTACATATAAATGCATATACACCATATAAATATATGCACATGTATATATGTGTACATTATATACCCATACATACACATGGATGAAATGCTACTTGGGTGGATAATGTTACAACCATAAACTACCTAACAAAAAATTCCAGTGCCAGGAATAGAAAATTTCCCTCCATATTGTTATTCAGGAGGTCTAAATGCCTAACAGAACAATATAAACAGCTGTAATTGCTTTTCATTTTCTCCTAGAATTAGAAGGTAAGATGCTTTTGCTGAAGGCACAATCACCTGACACAGGACTTGGAGGAACTGAAGTAGAACTCATATGACCATTCTTCTTAAGTATTATGATAGTGTTGGAAGTTATTATACAAGCTGCTAAAATGGAGGGAGTAAGTATAGGGTGAAATCACAAGGCTAACCTCTAGATGAAGAGATAAGGTAGTTAATGATTGCTCATTGAGAGAAAATCACCCTGATATTTTATGACATTTCCATGTAATCATATGAGAAATGTTGCTATTAAAACCATCTAAGTGTGCCTCAACATGAGCTGAGAAAGAACAATAACAATAGACAAATCCAACTGGATGATGAAAAGACCATGATCCATCAACAGTACTCAAAGAACTACAGGCAAGTAAGGATTGCTAAGCACAGGAAAAATTGTCTTCCCCAGGGAGGAACATACCAACTCCTCATCCAATGCCAAATGGTCAACCCTGAAAGCATAAACATACAAGTAATGTTAAGCAGAACAAACATGTTGTATTTGGAAATATATGTGCACATGTGCATGCAACAATTAATAAAAGGTAGGCCAATGAGTTTGAAAGAGAGCTAGGTATTTTTGTGCTTTAGTCCTTCTTATAAGGGGGAACAAAATAGTTATGGGAGGCAATATGGATATAAAGTGTGGAGCAGAGACTGAGGAAAACACTACCCAGAGACTGCTCCATCTGGGGATCCATCCCATATAGAGTTACCAAACCCAAACACTACTGTGTATGCCAAGAAGTGCTTGCTGACAGGAGCCTGATATAGCTGTCTCCTGTGAGGCTCTTGCAGAGCCTGACAAACACAGAGGCAGATGATCACAGCCAACCATTGGGTTGAGCATGGGGTACACATTGGAGGAGTTAGAGAAAGGACTGAAGGAGCTGAAGGGATTTCCAACCTCGTAGAAAGAACAATATCAACCAACCAGAATCCCCAACTCCAGAGTTCCCAGAGACAATACCACCAACCAAAGAGTACACATGGCTCCAGCTGCATATGGAGCAGAGGACGGCTTTCTTGGGCATCAATGGAAGGAGAGACCCTTGGTCCTGTGAAGGCTCGATTTCCCAGTGTAGAGGAATGCCAGGATAGGGAGGGAGAGTGGGTGGTTGAGTAGGGGAACAATCTCATAGAAGCAGGGGGAGGGGGCTGTGATAGGGGTTTCGAGGCTAGGAACCTGGGAAGGTGGTAGCATTTGAAACGTAAATAAAAAAAAAAATCCAATAAAAAAGTAAGAGATCTAGGAGGCATATGTGAAAGGATTTGAAGGCAAACAAGTAAAGAGGAAATGGTATGCAATAATTTTATAATCTGGAAGATAAAACAATCAAAAATTTTAAGTGGAATACTTCAAATTTCACTGTAAAGTTGAATAAGTATGGGACCACACTATGAAGGCTGCTTCATACCATTCCCTATCTACATTCAATTCAAATGTAGAAGTCATACTAATAAAGAATATATTTAAGGATGCACCACTTTCAGAGCCATGGATGATGTTGTCAAATTTTTGCAATAGATTTAAAGATGTGAATATTTATATATCCTGTTTGTAGAAAGTGTTTCAATTTTCCATATTTTAAATTTGTACCGGATGTCTTTGTTTTCAGTTTACAAATTATTTTTTTTTCCTTTTCTATTTTGTAATGATTTTCTTTTGGTAATGATTTACTAGATATTACATAAGATATAAAATATTACATTTAAAATTTTCAGATGTCTTAAAACGTATACAAGGGTAAGCCACAAAAACTCATGTATTATAGATACGCATCAGCAAACCATGTTCAGTTGACATCTTTAAATTGTATGAAGGTGTGTGTCTCTGTATTTTTTCCCTTAATTTTTTTATTACATATTTTCCTCAATTACATTTCCAATGCTATCCCAAAAGCCTCCCCCCCCCTCGCCCCCCCCACTCCCCTACCCACCCATTCCCATTTTTTGGTCCTAGCATTCCCCTGTACTGGGACATATAAAGTTTGCCTGTCCAGTGTGCCTCTCTTTCCAGTGATGGCCGACTAGGCCATCTTTTGATACATATGCAGCTAGAGTCAAGAGCTCCGGGGTACTGGTTAGTTCATAATGTTGCACCTACAGGGTTGCAGATCTCTTTAGCTCCTTGGATACTTTCTCTAGCTTCTCCATTGGGGGCCCTGTGATCCATCCAATAGTTGACTGTGAGCATCCACTTCTGTGTTTGTTAGGGCCCTGCCTAGTCTCACAAGAGACGGCTATATCACGGTCCTTGCACCAAACGCTTGCTAGTGTATGCAATGGTGTCATTGTTTGGAGGCTAATTATGGGATGGATCCCTGGATATGGCAGTCTCTTGATGGTCCATCCTTTTGTCTCAGCTCCAAACTTTGTCTCTGTAACTCCTTCCATGGGTGATTGTTTCCAACTCTAAGAAGGGGCAAAGTGTCCACACTTTGGTCTTCGTTCTTCAGTTTCATGTGTTTTGCAAATTGTACCTTATATCTCACTATACTAGTTTCTGGGCTAATATCCACTTATCAGTGAGTACATATTATTTGAGTTCTTTTGTGATTGTGTTACCTCAATCAGGATGATGCCCTCCAGTTCCAACATTTTGCCTAGGAATTTCATAAATTCATTCTTTTTAATAGCTGAGTAGTACTCCATTGTGTAAATGTACCACATTTTTTGTATCCATTCCTCTGTTTAGTGGCATCTGGGTTCTTTCCAGGTTCTGGCTATTATAAATAAGGCTGCTGTGAACATAGTGGAGCATGTGTCCTTCTTACCGGTTGGGACATCTTCTGGATATATGCCCAGGAGAGGTATTGCTGGATCTTCCTGTAGTACTATGTCCAATTTTCTGAGGAACCGCCAGACTGATTTCCAGAGTGGTTGTATAAGCTTGCAATCCCACCAACAATGGAGGAGTGTTCCTCTTTCTCCACATCCTCGCCAGCATCTGCTGTCACCTGAATTTTTGATCTTAGCCATTCTGACTGGTGTGAGGTGGAATCTCAGGGTTGTTTTGATTTGCATTTCCCTGATGATTAAGGTGACAGACAAGTAAACCAATGGAATAGAATTGAAGACCCAGAAATGAACCCACACACCTATGGTCACTTGATCTTGGACAAGGGAGCTAAAACCATCCAGTGGAAGAAAAACAGCATTTTCAACAAATGGTGCTGGCACAACTGGTTGTTATCATGTAGAAGAATTGTGAATTGATCCATTCCTATCTCCTTGTAGTAAGGTCAAATCTAATTGGATCAAGGAACTTCACATAAAACCAGAGACACTGAAATTTATAGAGGAGAAAGTGGGGAAAAGCCTTGAAGATATGGGCACAGGGGAAAAATTCCTGAATAGAACAGCAATGGCTTGTGCTGTAAGATTGAGGATTTACATATGGGACCTCATGAAACTGCAAAGCTTCTGCAAGGCAAAAGACACTGTCAATAAGACAAAAAGACCACCATCAGATTGGGAAAGGATCTTTACCTATCCTAAATCCGATAGAGGACTAATATCCAATATATATAAAGAAGTCAAGAAGGTGGACTCCAGAAAATCAAATAACCCCATTAAAAATGGGGCTCAGAACTGAACAAAGAATTCTCACCTGAGGAATACCGAATGGCAGAGAAGCACCTGAAAAAATGTTCAACATCCTTAATCATCAGGGAAATGCAAGTCTCTGTATTTTCACTTGCTAATTCTGTACCAGAGGAAAACTAAGTGCAGGATTATGATATTGTTATTTCTATGGCCCAGCAATGGGTATTCTACATTGTAAAGGTTTGCCCTTCCACATCTGTCTACAGGCAATCTAAGAGATGCATCAGGTTTTGTCTCACTGCTGATTGGTTTTAATAAATATCTGATAGCCAATAGCTGGGACAAGAAGTATGAGCATGGAACTTCTGAGCAGTTAAGAGTTACTTAGGGAAGGAAAGCAGAAGCTAAGAAATCAAGAGTGGACAGTGAAAGGGACAGACACAGACTAGAGCAGAGAAAGGTATAGAGCTAGTCACAAGTCTATGTTTCTTATTTATACCTCAGGTAGGTCCACAATAATTCCCACAACAAAATGTGATCATCTAATTCTAAATTTGAGATATTTAATCATATCTATCAGGCAATTAGCAAACTTCTACATTTCTTGAGTCTCCTACTTTTTCTATACAGTTTCTTAAAAGATCACAGAAAAATAGGCCTGGCATATATATATAGCAGAATGGCTTGCCATCAGGAGATATAGAACTCAGATTCATGAGGCAGATTCATCTGCCTGCAACACAGCATTTTCAATTCGTTTGAATTACCATGAGCCCTACTAGGACAACTGATATCATTTGTACTTTCTGTTGTTCCACCTTCACATGACTGGACCTCTGCCAGCACCATTGGGAAATACAACAGCAGCTGATCCCTGCTTGTGGAATTCAGTAAGACCATCAGGAGATAAATTAGAGAAACTAATTTAGATTCACTTGGCCTTTTGGAAATGTGCTACTCTAAAAATATAATTATAGGAAATAATAACCGTGCTATATTTAGAAACTATATCACATCTCTGGAGAGGTCTCGAGTCTCTCTACATATTGCAGTAGTGTTCTGAGGTATTTAAACTTAGATCATTCATCTAGTCTCATTTGTAAACCTTATTTAGGATCACTAAAGAAATGAGTTACTGTGTTGAGATGAGACTGAGATGAGAGCAAGGGTTTTGTTTTATACTTCCTAGTGTAGTCAATAAAAATGGTCAAGTTTTGTAATTCTGACCTGCTGTTGCTATTACTGTTGAATCTAAATGTCAAAATATAATGATAAAACTTAAGCAACACTTATTTTTTGTCTCAGAGAGAGTGATTATACCTTCCATGTAGAGCCTCATAAAAAGTTCTCACCGACTCTGAAGGAAAGTTGTTTAAATTTTCGTGGAAAAAAAAAAACAGTGTCAAAGGTTATGCCATTTGCTTGAGGTCTCAGAGATTCAAGACAGTGAGTATTGTCAATTAGTAATGTGAACATATAATCTTTAAGATAGTAAACTTTGCCATTCTTAATAAAGTATTCATTATGTCTCTAACTAGATTTGAGTAAATTTAAAATTCTTTTTGGTACTTTAAATTTCCATGAAATAAAATAATAGCATTTAAATCACTATAACATTTAGAATATCAAAATCATAATTTTGAACTTTTCCAACTATTTCTTATTTAAATAGACAAAATAAGTTATTTTTATTACATTTTTACATATTATAATTGTTATAGTTAATAATCTATGTCAATTTATTTAAGATTTTTAAACAATAGCCTTACTATGAAAATCTGTTTTCTAAGTGCTGTATTAAGGACATGTGCCACTTTAAGAATTTTAAATATAAAATCACTATAAAATATAAATATTGTGATTGTATATTAGTATTACTGGAGGTAAAGTGATGGCTTAGCAGTTATAAGTTCTTGCTGCATTTCTTGGGAACTGAGTTTGCTTCCAGCACACACATCAAGTAGCTGATAATCACCACCTGTAATTCCAGATTCAGGAGATCCATGCCTTCTGGCCTTCATGAATCAGCTTTATTTCTTCATAAAGTAGTCAGCTATTAGAAATAGGGTAATTATGAGATGTGTGTCTCACAATAATAAAGGATAATTTCAGTTAAGGAGAAATTGTCCAAACTAATGAAGAAGCTGTGAATGAATTTACATTCTGAAGTTGTTTGAATTTGGGGTTCAGGAGGGAAAGGCTATCATGAGGGGGGGGTTCGGTTTCAGTTAAGACTATCAGACACAGCCATGCATATTCAATGAAGAATAGACAAAAAGGTGTTTGCCTCTTCACACCAGGACCACACATTCTGGATGAGTATTGATCTTTGCCAATCATAGAGAGCTATGAGTATGAACACTTTCTTCTGAGACTTCTAAGGCACATCTCAGATGTGCTGATGCAGGTTGGCCTCTATAATTGCAGCATATTATTTTACAGTCTTTGGTTTTGTCACCAGGGAAATCAAGGCAGCTTTTTATTTTATTTTATTGGTTATTTTATGTATTTACATTTCAAATGTTATCTATCCCCCTTCCTGGTTTCCCATCCGCAACCACCCTATCCCATTCCTCTTCCCCTGCTTCTATGGGGGTTCTCCCCCACCCTCCAACCTACTTCTGCCTCACCTTCCTAGCATTTCCCTATGCTGGTGCATAGAACCTCCACAGAACCAAGGGCCTCCCCTCCCACTGATGCCAGATAAGGCCATCCTCTGCTACATATGAAGCTGAAACCATGGGTCTCTCCAGGTGTACTGTTTGGTTGGTGGTTTAGTCCCTGACAGCTCTGGAGGAGTCTGGTTGGTTGATTTTGTTCTTCTTCCTATGCAATTGCAAACCCCTTCAGCTTCTTCAGTCCTTCCCCTCCTGCTTCATTGGCGTCCCTGTGCTCAGTCAGATAGCTGGCTGTGAGCATTCACATCTGTATTGTCTAGACATGTTTTAAAAAACTATTTGTTCACCAGTTCTTTTAATTTTCACTAATGTTTATTTATATTTTCACAAACATCTCATCTCTTATATTTTATTAGACATGTGCAGGATTGCATTGCTTTGAAAATTACATGAGGCTGTGTCTTACTTTAGGTAAAGAAACATGAGCAGAAGTAACAGTGTCAAATTCATGAGACCACTAAGAATCCATGTTGATTCACATGTGCTCTTCCCCTTCCTCACACAACCATCAATATGCAAACACATACCAAGTAAGAATCTCTGTGACTCAGATCTCTGACAATCTATAAAGAAAAGAGGTGGGGGTGGGGAAAGAAGAGGAGGAAGAAGAGTGACTGAGAAAAGGAAGCAGGGCAATATGGTCTTCAATATGGTACCACTATTTGTCAGCTTTTGTTTCTGTAGCACAAATAAGTCTAGCCTGATCAAAGTAGCAATACTGTCTATATATATATGGACAGCACACTTACAATATGACTTTACGTCTTTCTCCATGGGCATCAAGAAATAAAAATATTCAAATACCATTTAAACATTAAAATAGATTCAAAATTGTGTATGTATACTTAAAAAAGGTTATTGAGTGAGGATATTTGAAATGGTTTTGAAATAGTTCCCATATAAAATTCATATGTTCTGAATGGCAATATAAGACAACTTACAGACCTGTTTTCTATGTCAAGGGAATATCCCATCAACTTCTAGAGTCTGCTGATGATTACAGAAAACCTAGGCAGACATCAATTTTTGATTTAGTATATGGTACTTTCTGAACAACATTATAGAATGTTTGGCTTTTATGTCAACTTGCCACAAATTATAATCACCTGAGGAAGGAGCCCCTCATGAAGAACTGTCCAAACTGCTTTGATTAATGTGTAAAGACCTTCTGTGTAGGAAACACACACTGGTAGCATTCCAGATATGGAAGAGGAGACTTGTTTACACGTTTTTTCATTTGACTTTCCCCTTGTTTAAGTGGCATTCTCTCTTACTACAGAATTGATTTATGCTGTTGCTAATTCACCTCTTGAGTCCATCAGTGATATCAGAACAAGTATTTCCAGGCTTCCATTTTAACACTAGGTCAACAGCTCTCAAGGAAACTTTAAAGTTCTGAGAACCAGATTGGTACTGTCAAGACATCCATCCTCAAAGACCAAGAAATCACTAGGATGAGTTCTCAACCGATAAGGTATAAGATTAATGTCGTTACAATTTTAATGTATACCTATTTTGTGTGTGCACATGTGCACGCTTGTGTGCACTCAATCTTCGTATTAATTCTATTCTGCTAGATATGCTTGACTAATACAGACTCTTGTGAGTATGCTAAAATAGAGAACTACTTTTGAAATATTTCTCTGTCATATATCACACTAAAGTCATCCATAATTTAATCAAATCACACATGTGATGAATTATAATCCATGTGTAATTCACAATTCTACTATTAACTTTAATTGCTTTTGCTTCAAAACTGATTTAATCTGTATCTTCAAAATATTGTATTTTCTTTTTTAAGTTATTTCCCAAGAAAAGCTAGTACATGAAACTTCAATTACCATTATTTCAGCAAAGCATTTCTCATGGAGCATTGTTGTACAGTACAAGCTCAGAAACCAAGAGAGAAATTTTTTAAGTATCACACGTCAACCAATGTCTATTACTAACTAAATGAAGCATAAAATGAACAGATTCTCTTGAGCCAATTTCCCATATCACCACTTCTAATACAGTAGGCATAATAATGAGCAGTACATGACTGAAATTTAAAACATTAGCCAATAGTGAAAAAGAGAACATGTTTCTTCCAATGATTTATTCACTCAGAGGAACATGAAATCTTAAGAGGACAAATGAAATTTTTTCATATTTTCTGAGATCATTCAAAGACACAAGGGGACATTAATATTGATCCCTTATTTTAAGTTAGAAAATAATTGACATAGTCACTGGTATAAAATAGAAAGGGAACAGAAAGTATTGTCAGTCAATACCTGAATTACTAACTGGGGTGTAGTATTTCTCATTTGATAGCTTCTTTGTTTTAAAAGAACTAGCTGCATATGTATCAGAAGATGGCCTAGTCGGCCATTAGTGGAAAGAGAGGCCCATTGGTCATGCAAACTTTATATACCTCAGTACAGGGGAACAACAGGGCCAAGAAGTGGGAGTGGGTGGGTGGGGGAGTGGGGGAGTGGATTGGTCGGGGAGTGAGTGGGGGAGTGAGTGGGGGAGCGTGTGGGGGACTTTTGTGATAGCATTGGAAATGTAAATGAAATAAATACCTAATAAAAATTTGGGAAAAACTGGAAAAGAAAGAAACAATGTGTAACTTACTCATGCCATAGAAAAATGTCATGGCTTCAGAGTGAATCATTGTCCAAGCTGGGATCCTTTCTGGAAAATGCTTGAGAACTGAGTCATGTACTTTACTACATAGAACATGTATGAAGGCCAAAGGATGTGAGTAGCCAGAAGTAATTGTAAAATATGGAACTAAGAAAAAAAATGTGTAATACATCATTGAACTTAAGAAAGTAAAACAATTAAGGAAATCACTAAACTAGCAACAAATTTCCAAAAAGATCAATGAGTTTAATAATGCCCTACATAATTTCAATAAATATGAAAACAGACAGTCATTAGTAAAGGAAATGAAATTTGGATGGGCCATTTCCAATAACAAGAACATCATAAGATTAATGGTAAATATTGGTGAAATGCTCAAAAATTTTTTGACTGTATATTATTCTTCACACAGTTATCAATATCTGATGTAGGGACATGTGCATATGTATAGCCTTCCAGTTAAGTATATTCATCTAAGTTTCTTTTGTCTATCATCTTTGACACCCATAGCAATGGTACCCAGCAGCAACAATCCAGGATCTTTTGACAAAACAATATGCTACTTGTGTCTAAAACATCTTGTAGTGATAGAGCAAACAAATGCATACAAACACATAAAAGCACATATGTACACACATATATACATGTACATACACAGACACATATATGCAAACACAAGGATACACACAGACTTAACACACACACGCACAATCACAAAGGCATACATACACCACAGATATATATATATATATATATATATATATATATATATATATATATATATATACATGTGCAAACACATAGAATCATATGCATGGATACATACATGCATATAAATATGCACACACATACATGCATACAGAAACAAAGACATAAAAACAAATATATAGACACAAACACAGAGACACAGACACACATAGGCATACACATATAAGCTTGCACATACATATACTTGTATACAGAGAAATAAACAGAGACATAAATGTACACAGTCATATACAGAAACACAGGAGCACATAAAGACACACACACACATACTTGGACACACACATCTGCTATGAGGGCAGTACGTTTAAAAGTGGCATAAAAGACAAGTTGAAGTGTTCTGTTACATTCAATACAATTCAGATAATAAATACAACTATCCTTGCCCTCACTATGGTTTGATGAGATATGCAAAAATTATGACATAAAAGTATGGTAAACTTGAAAACTAGAGTCTGTGAGAACATTTAAGCTAGGTGACCAAGAGCTCTTCCGTGAAGAATAGTGGTTCAAAGTAACATACACAGGGCTTAGTAGATAATGAAAGCAGGTTTCCACTTACTGTAAATTACTTCCCAAAATTACAAGTAAGTATTTTACCGATCTATGGGTTAGAATATATGCCGTGGAGTCTTACTTAGTAGTGGCATTTCCTTGTATCAAGATATCAAAACCCAAGGAAATTATCTTGAGAGAATGGAGAGTGTCCTGGATGGTTGTACCACACAGAAGCATGTTACCACACTCAGCTCACATCTGGATGAAGCAAAAGGACTGAGGGAAAGGTTATTTGGTCCCTTTGGCTGGACTGAGAAAATAAAGCATCAAATACTAAGAAAGAAAGACATTCTTCCAACCATGAGCTTTTGTTCTAACTTGTCCCATAAGAATTGTGGTTATCAGTGACTCACTCTTCCTGTTGCCCTCAGATCAAGATGTAGAACACTCAGCTCCTTTTCCAACACCCTGTCTGACTATGCACGGCCGTGCTTCCCACCATCATGATTATGGACTAAACCTCTGAAACTGTAATCCAGCCCCAATGAAAGGTTTGCCCTTATAAGAGTTGCCTTGGGCCCCCAATGGAGGAGCTAGAGAAAGTACCCAAGGAGCTAAAGGAGTCTGCAACCCTATAGGTGGAACAACATTATGAACTAACCAGTACCTCCCACCACCACCCCCCCCCTCGAGCTCTTGACTCTAGCTGCATATGTAACAAAAGATGGCTTAGTTGGCCATCAATGGAAAGAGAGGCCCATTGGACTTGCAAACTTTATATGCCCCAATACAGGGATACACCAGGGCCAAAAAGTGGGAGTGGGGGAGTAGGGGGTGGGGGTAGGGTATGGGGGACTTTGGGGATAGCATTGGAAATGTAAATGAGGAAAATACCTAATAAAAATATTAAAAAACAGAATTGTGGTTATAGAACCTTTACAAGACCAAGGGCCCTGTGAAGGTTCTATGCCCCAATATAGGAGAATGCCAGGTCCAGGAAATGGGAGTGGGTGGGTTGGTGAGCAGGGGCAGGGGTGAGGGGATATAGGATTTTTGGAGAGGAAACTAGGAAAGGGGATAACATTTGAAATGTAAATAAAGAAAATAGCTAATAAAAAAAGAATTGTGGTTATAAACACCTAGGGCCTAAACTCACTGGATACACAACTCATCTCTTAACAAACTTGAAACTAAAGGGTTTGTAGAAGTGAGCTATTTTCTTTTCCACTACACAATTCAAACTGCCTATGTTAAAACATACATAGAAATACTGCCAAGCATTCCTAATAGTGAAATGTTCTAAGTCCACATATCTTTTTGTATACAATCAGTGTATAACTCCCTTCCCTTCTGAAAAAGTGTTTTTTATCTCATTTAATATTGCATTTGCTTTGCCTAGAAATTTGTCAATAAGAACAAGCTCTCTCTTTCTCTTTCTCTTTCTCTCTCTCTCTCTCTCTCTCTCTCTCTCTCTCTCTCTCTCTCTCCCCTCTCCCTCTTCTCTCTCTTTTTTAATTTTCTCTTTTTTTCAATGTAATCCACACTTTGTAAAATCAGCCTGTCAGTGCCATCAAGAAATTATGAAATTTGTTTATAATATGAAAAGTGTGCATTGCACACAAAACAGACCACACTTAGCCAAGGCAATGAAGAAACAGCATGCTTTCTCAGAAACAGCTGCTAGTGCTCTTATTGCTTATCACACTGGAAAAAAGGACAAACTTGATCTGATGCCAATCAATGTGTTTTGTCTTCTGGTGATGTATGGCATGCATATTATATAGTCTAGCAAGGCCATCCAGTCACAAATATGAAGATGGATAAACACTCCCTTAGCAAGGGTCAAAATTGAGACAGCATGTTGACACTGTAGTACTGACAAGATAATCCTGGGAAGGCACCACCAAAGAAAGTGGGTTGCAGTCATGAACTCAAATCTTACTGTCCTCACAACGCTGCAAAAAGTTGTTTTGAACTAGATGGCCTCAACAACAGAAATTTGTCTTGTCAATGTTGTACAATCTGAAAGCCCAAGATCAAGGTCCTGTCCACACATAGACAGGGTTAGCCCTTTCTTCAGACAGTTCTGGAAAAGCAAGTTTCCTGAGGCATTCATAAGATCTTTCCCTGAGATTTGTAAATGGACCTGAAGTCTGATGAGCAGGCATGTGAGACAGGAAATCTAGCTTTCTGTTCTCCAGACCACCAATCATGCCAGCTTAGATCACTTTTCTGACATGCTGAGCCTCTTTAAAACATGTTTTGCACATGTAGTTACCCTGGGGGAGAGCTAAGTCAATACCTGACTCAAGTATAACAGTTAAGGAAATAAAAGTGTGATGATATTCACCATCTAGATAATATTTATCCAATATTTTCCAAAATGAACACATTAGAAGACTATTCAGTAAAAAACATTACTAAATAACTATTTTAGTTTAGAATTTATAGTAAAAATTGTATTTCTTGTTTTAAATAAAAGTGTCTTCTGCAAGCAATATTAACTAAAAAATACTTATTTTTAAGATTCACTTATTTGTTTTCATAATTTAGGTAAAAATATAATTGCATGACTTCCTTCCTTTGACTATCTTCCTCCACTCTTTCCCAAATCCCCTCCTTCCAACTCCTTACAAGTCTCTCTTCCTCTCAAATTTATGTCCTATTTTATTCAATTTTTATTGGTACATGTATATATACATACACATATGTATAAACAAATAGATACAACTTAACTTTCTGAGTCCATTTTATTTTCTGGTTGTATGTGGCTTCACTGCTGACTTTGTATTGGACAATTAATTAGAAGGCTCACTCTGGGCAAAGCCTAATTCTTCTCTCAGCAGTGATTAAGTTGCCTGCTTACAGTTCTTTGGGCTGGGATTCTATGAGATCACATCAACTTCAGTGTTATCATGTGTAGTGATTTGAGTAAGAATAGTCCTTATATATTTATATATTTGAATTTTAGTCAAAGAAAGTAGCACTATTGTAAAGGATTAGGAAGTGGGGCCTTGTCGGAAGAACTACTACTGGGATTGAGCTTTGAGTTTTCAAAAGTTCATGCAAACCTGGTGTCTGCCTCTCTGCCTACAGATCAAGATATTGCTAAGGTATTGTTCAAAGCCTACATGTTAACATGCTCCCTGCCAAGATGATAATGGACTAAACCTATTAATCTGTGATCAATCCCCAAATTAAATACTTTCTCTTAAGTTAGTTGACTTGGTCATAGTGACTCTTCAGAGCAATAGAACAATGGGTAAACTAGCTCAATAATTAATCTAGCTTTTTTTTTTTCAGATCTTGTTTGTATAAGATCCTGAGATACCGTTTCAGAGTTAACATATTAGTACTCTTCTAGCTCTTAGTATACTATTCTTCCATGGTGTTCCCTGAGCCACAGATGTAAGATTTGTGATGTCAATGTATCCATTGGTGTTTAGCTCTTCAGTAATCTATTTCTATATTGCGGTTTTCCAAGATGGTTTCTACTTTACTGTAAGAGAAGCTTCTTTGATAAATGATGATAGCAACATTTATCTGAGGGTATGAGATATATTTATTTTTATCAGTATGATTCTTTGCCTATATATCATATATGTGTAATAATTATGGAGGCCATAAGAGAGCACTGAATCCATGGAACTGGAGTTAAATAATGATGAGTAATTGTGTGTGTTCTGGGATGTAGTCTTTAATATTCCAGTAGCAGACTCTTTGACCATCTTTAGATGAGCCATCTTTCATGCTCTCATGCAAAACAATAATGATTTTAAACAAAAATTTAAGGAGACATTATTTATTCTGACAATCTTATATTAAAATAAAAAATGTGTAATGCTCATTTGACAAAGGGAAAGCTGTTATCTATTGAAAATTATCAAATTTAGAGTTGGTTATAGAATGAAGTATTTTTTAACAGTTCTTATTTACTTTTTATTCATAATCATAAACTTAACTTTGCAATCCAGCGAGACTTGAAGGGGAATGAGGAAAATATGGAACCCAAAGAACTTCAGTGAGAACAGAGATTACAGGACATTGCGAGCAGATGGGGTAGGGACGCTCTCAGAGCTACAGAAGGAATGGTTTGATGGGTAAAACGCCCGCAAGTCAAAAGAAATTAGAGTTGTCCACAGTCAGAAATGGTGATCTTCTTGCTGGTCTTGCCATTCCTGGACCCAAAACGCTCCATGGCTTCCACAATGTTCATGGCTTCTTTTACCTTCCCAAAGACCACATGCTTGCCATCCAGCCATTCAGTCTTGGCAGTGCAGATAAAAAACTGGGAACCGTTTGTGTTTGGTCCAGCATTTGCCATGGACAAGATGCCAGGATCTGTATGCTTCAGGATGAAGTTCTCATCCTCAGATTTCTCTCCGTAGATGGACCTGCCTCCAGTGCCATTATGGCGAGTAAAGTCACCACCCTGGCACATGAATCCTGGAATAATTCTGTGAAAGGAGGAAATAGCCAAATTCTTTCTCTCCAGTGCTCAGAACTCGAAAGTTTTCTGCGGTCTTTGGAACTTTGTCTGCAAACAGCTCAAAGGAGATGCGGCCCAAGGGCTCGTCATCGGCCGTGATGTCGAAGAACACGGTGGGGTTGACCATGGCTGCAACAAGCGGCGAAAAGCAACAGTGGTGTCTGCATAGCCTAGTATGAAGTATTTTAATTACTGAAACAATATTGTGTATCATTTCAATTAACTGGAACATTTGTGTTATATAAGAGACAGAGGAACATTCGTTTAGGTCATTAAAAAGAATATTAAATATAAACCTAGTGCAAAGAATACCATGAGTCTGACCTATGCACAATCACACAGTGATCACATCACAAGGTCGGTGATGAAAAACTATCAATACCCATTTCCCTATTTCTAGAATGTATTTTTCTGTGTCACAATAATAATCATGTAAAAACTTTGGAGAAATTCCAATTCAGATATGTTCATGAAAGACCTTACTAGAATCAAGACTGTGTCAGCAGAATAACATCTAAGAAGTAACTATCAAAGTGTAAGATGTCTTTTCAAGAATATTGCAGAGCAGGCTGATCCACCCAAAATAGACACTAAGATTTTGTTTGTTTGTTTGTTTGTTTGTTTGTTTTTGTGAAAGTTTTGTTGTGGTATTTTTATCATATTCTTTTTTGTTTGTTTTTGTTTTCTTTTTCTTTATTTTCTTTTAGAGTGAAAAAGAACATCAATTTTGGTGGATAAGGATGTGAGGAAGATCTGGGAGAAATTTTTCTTTCTTTTTTTTTTTTTTTTTTTGTGATTGAAATCCCTTACTGTGTAATTTCTTTTTTTTTTTTAATTAGGTATTTTCCTCGTTTACATTTTCAATGCTATCCCAAAGGTCCCCCATACCCACCCCCCCCCAATCCCCTACCCACCCACTCCCCCTTTTTGGCCCTGGCGTTCCCCTGTACTGGGGCATATAAAGTTTACAAGTCCAATGGGCCTCTCTTTGCAGTGATGGCCGACTAGGCCATCTTTTGATACATATGCAGCTAGAGACAAGAGCTCCGGGGTACTGGTTAGTTCATATTGTTGTTCCACCTATAGGGTTGCAGTTCCCTTTAGCTCCTTGGGTAATTTCTCTAGCTCCTCCATTGGGGGCCGTGTGACCCATCCAATAGCTGACTGTGATCACCCACTTCTGTGTTTGCTAGGCCCCGTATTCTTTATCAAACAATTTCGTGAGAATATGTAAGATTTTCTATGCGAAACATACACTTAAATAAAAAAGAAAATGTATATATTAGAAAAGGGTATCTACATATTTGATTTCAGATAGGTCCTTTAACCCTGAGATGTTGACACTATATGCTGAGTTCTTAGGCCAACTATAAGAAGCAAATTAAAAAGAAATACAGCAACTACCAGGAGATAATCACAGAATTTGGAATACATGGAGCCAGAATGGGGTATTTAGATTCAAAGAGATGTTTAATGCAAACTATTGTACATTTGTTTCCAGATAAAATTCATTTAATGATATTTTGGTTTTCTAATATTTAGCATGTGGTTTTAAGTTACTGAATACTCATATAAAGGGGTTTTCTCGAGGTAGGAGATACTTTAGTATTTCTACTCAATGTTTTATTAAGCTATGGTGTATCACCATGATCCTGATCAAGTGGAAAACCAAATTACATTAGAAGGAGTTGCTTTGATCCACGGAACCATTTACTGAAATATCTGTGAAAAAAAGAAACTGAATAAAGTTTAATAATGGCATTTGAATAACTGTGTTTTAATAGTTTTCAATGATAGAAGTATTCTGAAAGTTCATACTCTCTTAAGTCATTAGTAAAACTCATCAAGAAGTAGATGGAGACTGATAACAATGAAGGGAGTGGGCATCTGCATTAGATGACCCAACACGAACTACAGACAACTCGAAATGCAGAGAGCTGGAGAAATTGTCTTCTTCTGAGAAGAACGTGTCATTTTTGAATAACACGTTATTCAATAAAAAATGGGAAGCCCTGAAGACAAGCATACAAGAAACATTACAGAGACTGAGTAGTTCGTATTTGTGTATTGAGAAGCATATATATAGACATAAAAATATGTTTGCAACATCAATTGATGATAAAAGTAGCTGTGAGATTTAATAGATAACGAGGGATATAAAAATGGCTTTAGAGAGGATATGGTGTAAGAATATTAAAATGTCGGGAAGTAATTTTGAAAATACAATCCCTAAAAAAGAATTTTTCACTTATTCAAAAATCATTATGTGTATACTTCTCAATAGTATGTGCACTAGTTATGGCTAGTCCATTTAAGACTGTTCCAATGTCCATTAGAGTATTAAGGAATGAGTGATGATAGTAGAGACTAATAATTAGGGCATCTCCATCATAGTCTGATGCTCTCTTAGGGAGTTCTAAAAATAAAATTCATATTGGGTACCTACTCAGCATATCATCCAAGATAACAAATGACATTTTATACACAGATACACCGTGGCATATATAATCTCAAAACTTAGGAATACTATTTTTATCTGGAAAAATGGCATTTTCAAAATGATTACTTTAAACAAATAATACTATTTTAAAAATTTTATTTATGTTTATATTTTTCCTTTAAAAGATGCAATTCATATCTAAAACATGATTCTAATTACCAAAGAAAATTCTCACTTATTTTTGGATAGAAAGATTTAAAAATAATATGCCTCATAAACTCTTTTAATCTCTATAGTTTTAGTCATTACACTTTGTGTTTTGTTACCTCTAGTATCTTAATTCCTACAGTTTCAATCATTACATTTAGTGTTGCATTACCACTATCTATACCTGAAAGAAAAATCCAATTCAAGAATATAGTCTTAAAATCTTCCCCAGTATTTTTGCATTTTGACCAGATGTTCAGAAAAAAAAAATGGTCTAAATGAGCATAAAGTGAGACCACAGGGACTTGATTTACCTGCTTTTGCACAAGCCATGTGTCTGATTAAAGAGGAAATGGTTAGAGAGGAAAAAGGAGTTCAAGGAGAAAAGCAGGATATTTCTGTGGTTGCTCCCTACGGCCAGGAAGATGTGAACCCAGGGTCCAAGGAGAAACTTGATCAGTGTCACAGTTGGAAACTCTGAGCTTCAGTTCCATAAACTGTTCATTTTTGTGCAACCTCAGAACAAGCCAATAACACAAATGTGCCCAAAGCGACTATCTCCATAGTGGACACCAGCTGTCTTACTTTGTGATCAGACTTTTCTGAAAGACAAAAATTGAGCTTTATTTTTTAAAATAATAATTTTGGAAATGCCATTTCTTTCTAGATAAAAAGAGAAGTCCTAAGATTTGAGTTTGTAATATGTAATAGTGAAATCGGCGTATAAAATGCCATTTTCTATATTCAAAGAAAGGTATACTGAGTAGGTATCCAATCTGAATTTCATTTTCAGAATTCAATAAAAAAGCATCAGACTATGATGGAGATGCTGGAATATTAGTTTGTACCACCACCACCACCCAGACTGGGTACAATTAGAAGAAATCAAACTCCATCATATCTGTGCTGAGTAAATTTGAAAAAAAATAAAATATTTGAATTTGGAAATAACACAATAGAACATGTATAGCAAGGCCTAATAATTTTATTCATTGCAAATATTAATATGAGTGTCATTTTAAACCACTACAAGATCTATAAAAGAGGAAATCAGTCAAAATTTCATGATAGAAGGGGTTCACCTATAGGTGAGTAGCCATAGGTAGTTGATTGATGCTGGGGTGGGAGAGCAGAATTTCTTAAGAGATGAGATCCTGATAGGTTGACTATGCTCCAGCAGAGGACCCTACACCTTTACACATACCAGCAACAGTGACAGATCTCAGTGAGTTATGAAAAAATTAAAAGTGAAGACAGCATGAGGTTTACCAATGTATGGAGGAAGCAGGGCCAGCTGGATTGTAGTATGAAGGTAGATGTGCTCAAAGTACATTATGCAAGTATGAAATTCAGACAGAATAGATTAAATATATATTTTAATGTCTTTTGGTAACTGTCATACTCAAAGGATTAATAATATCTCCCCATTACTAAATAATATTGTATTTTTGCTTCCATCTTTTCATCAAAATTATTGTCTAAATGTTGACAAATTCTCCCTGTTAGTCCAGGTGAGTAGAAGCAATGAGAATTAGAATTTCTGAGCTTTCCTGGGCAGATGGCCCTGATACTGCCTGTTTCATTCAGCAGAGACATAAAGACAGAAGACAGAATGGGAAGCTGTATGGGGAAGAGAGAGGATAATGTTGATTTGCTCTGCCATTTCATGATGTTTGGGATATATATATATATATATATATATATGTGTGTGTGTGTGTGTGTGTGTGTGTGTGTGTGTGTGTACTGGCTAGTTTTGTGTCAACTTGACACAGCTGGAGTTATCATAGAGAAAGGAGCTTCAGTTGAGGAAATGCCTCCATGAGATCCAACTGTAAGGCATTTTCTCAATTAGTGATCAAGGGGGAAAGGCCCCTTGTGGGTGGGACCATCTCTCGGCTGGTAGTCTTGGGTTCTATAAGAGAGCAGGCTGAGCAAGCCAGGTGAGGTAAGCCAGTAAAGAACATCCCTCCATGGCCTCTGCATCAGCTCCTGCTTCCTGACCTGCTTGAGTTCCAGTCCTGGCTTCCTTGGTGATGAACAGCAGTATGGAAGTGTAAGCCGAATAAACCCTTTCCTCCCAAACTTGTTTCTTGGTCATGATGTTTGTGCAGGAATAGAAACCCTGACTAAGACAATATGTATTTTCTTTTATTACATATTTTCCTCAATTACATTTCCTATGCTATCCCAAAAGACCCCACACCCTCCCCCCCTACTCCCCTGCAGCTAGAGTCAAGAGCTCCGGGGTACTGGTTAATTCATAATGTTGTTGCACTTACAGGGTTGCAGATCTCTTTAGCTCCTTGGATACTTTCTCTAGCTCCTCCATTGGGGGCCCTGTGATCCATCCAATAGCTGACTGTGAGCATCCACTTATGTGTTTGCTAGGCCCCAGCATAATCTCACAAGAGACAGCTATATCACGGACCTTGCAACAAATGCTTGCTAGTGTATGCAATGGTGTCATCATTTGGAGGCTAATTATGGGATGGATCCCTGGATATGGCAGTCTCTAGATGGTCCATCCTTTGGTCTTTGTTCTTCTTCAGTTACATGTGTTTTGCAAATTGTATCTTATATCTTGGGTATACTAAGTTTCTGGGCTAATATCCACTTATCAGTGAGTACATATCATTTGAGTTCTTTTGTGATTGTGTTACCTCACTCAGGATGATGCCCTCCAGGTCCATCCGTTTGCCTAGGAATTTCATAAATTCATTCTTTTTAATAGCTGAGTAGTACTCCATTGTGTAAATGTACCACAATTTTGTATCCATTCCTCTGTTGAGGGGCATCTGGGTTCTTTCCAGCTTCTGGCTATTATAAATAAGGCTGCTATGAACATAGTGGAGCATGTGTCCTTCTTACCGGTTGGGACATCTCTTAGATATATGCCTAGGAGAGGTATTGCGGGATCCTCCGGTAGTATTATGTCCAATTTTCTGAGGAACAGCCAGACAGAGATTCTCTCTTCCATCTCTTGTATTCTGTTGCTGATGCTCACGTCTATGGTTCCAGATTTCTTTCCTAGGGTTTCTATCTCTAGCGTTGCCTCACTTTGGGTTTTCTTTATTGTGTCTACTTCCCTTTTTAGTCTAGTATGGTTTTGTTCATTTCCATCACCTGTTTGGATGTGTTTTCCTGTTTTTCTATAAGGACTTCTACCTGTTTGGTTGTGTTTTCCTGTTTTTCTTTAAGGACTTATAACTCTTTAGCAGTGTTCTCCTGTATTTCTTTAAGTGAGTTATTAAAGTCCTTCTTGATGTCCTCTACCATCATCATGAGATATGCTTTTAAATCTGGGTCTAGATTTTCGGTTGTGTTGGGGTGCCCAGGACTAGGTGGGGTGGGAGTGCTGCGTTCTGATGATGGTGAGTGGTCTTGATTTCTGTTATTAGGATTCTTTCGTTTGCCTTTCGCCATCTGGTATTCTCTGGAGCTAGTTGTTATAGTTGTCTCTGGTTAGAGCTTGTTCCTCAGGTGATTATGTTAGCCTCTATCAGCAGACCTGGGAGACTAGCACTATCCTTAGTTTCAGTGGTCAGAGTACTCTCTGCAGCAAGCTTTCCTCTGGCAGGGAAGGTGCCCAGATATCTGGTGCTTGAACCTGCCTCCTGGCAGAAGTTGTGTTCCACTCACCAGAGGTCTTAGGATCCTGTGGCAGATCCTGTGTGGGTCCTTGCGGGTGTCTGGAGACTCCGCGGGCCAGGGACCCCGGTGCTGCAGTGGGCCGGAAGGGACTTGAGCCCCGGATCAGGCCAGGTTATCTGTGGGATATATTTATTTTTCCTTTACCTTAATCTGTATGTGAAGTGAATGTCCTATAGACAGGACAGAATTGAATCTGGTATTGTATTCAATCAGTCACTATGCATATTTTGATTGGATTATTTTATCCAGTCTGCTTAATGTTATTGTCAGAAGTGAAGGGCTTCTGCTGCCATATTTCCTTTTTTGTTTTTTGTCTAGAGATCATTTTTCCTTTCTCCACCATTTCCCATCTTCCCCCATTGTTCTTACCCATTTTTTTCATTGTTATGGTATGAATTCCAAGGCCCCTGCCTTTGAGTCTGCATAGGTAGGGACATATCTATTATAATGTTTTTGCTTTGTGGTTAACATGATCCTTATAATAAATTACAACTTTGCTAAGACTTATTGCTTTGAAGAGAGAACACACTAAATAATTCCATGGCTTTTCTTTATTCTTTAAATATATGAACCTTAAGAACATATGAAACATGTATATACCTGTCTCAGCTGAATTGCTTTGGTTCAAATAATGATTTGTTTATGCACTTATATTTGAATGATATGTCACCAGGAAGTGGAACTATTTAAAACAATTAGACAAATTCGAAGATGTAACCTTTCTGAGCAAGTGTGTAACTGGGGGTAGGCTTTGAGGCTTCATTAGGCTCCTATGCCAGCCTAATGTCTCTCCCTCTGCTGGCAGATCAGGATGTAGTTCTCTCGACTCTTCCAGTGCTATGCTTGCTACCATGCTCCCTGCCATGGTGATAATAGACTGACCCTCTGAAACTGAAAGCAATCCCTAATTAAAAGTTTTCATTTATAAGAGGTGCCATGTTCATGGTGTCTCTTCAATGCAACAGAACACAGACTCCCATCTTTCCTTTCTCCCACACGGTCCTCAATATTATTTACTCCCAACATCATGTCACCTCTTCCTCCTCCCCCTTCTTCTTCTTCTTCTTCCTCCTCCTCCTCCTCCTCCTCTTTCCCCCACTCCTCCTTCTCATTCTTTAGGGTAATTCACTAAATTCAGTTAAGGCTGTCCACGTTTTCATAGTCTATGACCACTCTCTGTAGCATGGGATCCTACCAGTGAAGAAACTGTCAACTATCAATAGCACTTAAGTAAAGAGTGGGCCATAGCAATCATCTCCCTCTCAATGCTGTGATTTTGGCTGGCTTGATCTTGTGCAGGACTGTCCATTAACCACTGCTTCTATAGTTTATAAGTGTAGTAGATATGTGGTGTTCAGAAAAATATGTTTATAGTGCTATTGCCCATCTTCTGCCTTTTACTTTCTTTCTGCCTTCTTCTTTTGCAACACACTTGAGCCTTGAGCTGGAGTTCATATAGATGTCACACTTTAAACTTAGCAGTTGGTGTCTTAGCACATTAGCAAGGCATACATACCTGCACTAATGACTGACCAATAGAGAAAGAACCCTTTCTGATCCAGTAAGTCCTGTCTATGGGTATACATGTAAATATTTAGATGGCAGTTTGACCATCTGAGTATGTAGCAAATAATTGTAGCCAGTTCTATCTTAGAGACCAGGGCTTTCTTTGTCATGGCATCATCAATAGTAAACTACCAGGTATAAAACTACCTCTGTGAGTTAGGCATCAAATCCAATTAGAAAGAACTTAGTGACCCCATAATAGTCATACTACTATTGCACCATGCCCACTCTCCTCTATTTGGATAGCATTGTAGCATTCAGGGTCTAGTGCTGGGGAAAACCATGGGTGATTGTCCTCCTTGGTAGGTTTCTGTCATTATGGAAGAGAAGCAGTGTGGAAGATCCCTGGTTGGTTTGTGATTTATTTCTCTATGTTCTTCAACCACAGTGTGAGATGTCTTCAGCAGTGCTTTTCCTTATCTTTAATGGAATTTATTAATGATTTACATATTACCATTCCAGTATTGTATTCCACATGTAGCTTGAGATTGTTTTCTTTAGAGTTTCTTATTTTCAGAAAATAGTATCAGTAGTATTCCTTCTTTTTATCCCGAATAACTCTTTAGACACATACACATGTTTGTATGTGATAAACTCTGAAGGATCTTGTTTTCTTTGTTTTTGTTTTCTGTTTGTTTTGTTTTTGAGAAGACTTTATCTCTCCCTTTCTGCATGGGAAATTGTAAGCACATTTCTCTGTTGGCACTTATTTTGCTTTGCTTTTTTGTCACATATTATCCCATTCTCTCCTTGCCTGTAAGATTTCTGATGAAATATCAGTTGCTATGGCTGTGCAATCCTCTTAGAAATTATTGTTCTCTCTCTCGCTAATATCTGAACCTTTTCTTTTCTTTCAAAAACATGACAGTGCTACAAATATTTATCTATAGAATTATTTGATTTTAAAATAATGAGATCATCCACCTTCCTGAACATCTTTGTATTCACATATGTCTACATTTTGCATACATGTAATGTCTTTAGGTTTGATAATTATACTGCTGTTATTTTCTGAAATTTATCTTTTATCCCACTTTTAGCTCCTTGAACTCTGGTAATATGAATGTTGCAGTTAGGACTTTGTCAATAAGTCTTGGACGATTCATTCTTTTTTTCTTTTAATTCACTTGTAGAGCTAGTTTCAAGTCATTTACCTTGAAGATTATAATTTCTTCAAAACAGATATTTCTGCAGATATTTCCAGTTATGGGTTTAATTTTTTCTCACTGTATTTCTTTTTTATTGAGAATAGAATTTTACTCATATAATATACCATAACAATAATTATCCCTTTTCTATTCCTCCCAGTTCCTCAGTACCTCCTCTCCCATTCAGATCTACCACTGTTCTGTCTCTTATCAGAAACGAACAGGTTTCTAAGAGATAATATCAAATAAATATAATACAATAAGATAAAACAAGAATTGAAACATTGGAATTGGTCAAACAAACAGAAGGAAAAGAACCCAAAAGGAGGCAAAAGAAACAGTCATAGACACAGAGTCCCACTGAATCTCATAGCAACACTAAACTGGAAGCCATAATATAATTGATTTAGGACCTATAGGATAAAAACGACAGAAAAATGGTTTGTATATAATTGATATACCATATATGCATATACATATATATAATAAATTAGGATAATATTTTAAGAGTATTTTTTAAAAAGCCTTGCCATGAAAAAGAATCTCGAGAGATGCCCTTGAGTTTGTTTTCTGTTACCTATTTATTGCTGGTCATGCACCCTACCTTTAAGAGTGGTTTCTTTCTCCAGTGAGAATTCCTGGGGAAAAAAAAACTAAATTTTCATTTGTAAGTAGTTTTCAATTAGTGATAGCGTGTGGGTTACTTAAAGGGCCTGAGTCTGCTTCTCCTTCCAGCTCTAAGACTCCATCTGGTCCAGACTCTATCAGGCTCAATGCATGCTGCTTCAGATTCTGTGTGTCATGGTGTATCTAGCAGATTCAGAGGATCTTATTTATTTGATGTCTTCCTTCCACTCTATCTCCTCACTCTCACAAACTCCTCTCCTACAGGGTGCACCGAGACATCTAATTTGGGGCTGTATGTTCTAGGGACTCTCACTCTCTGCTTATTGTCTGGCTGCTGATAACTGTGTTCATTACATCTATTGCAAGAGGATCCTTTTCTATTGATTACTGAGCAAAGCATTCATCTTCCAGGGACTCAGTTCACTAAGAATGATTTTTTAAAGGAATTCATCCATTTCTTTCTTTTGAATTAGCTCATTTTTAATAGCTGAGTAATATCCACCATGTGAATGCAAGTTGGATTTAGAGGAAAGGAGGCAGAGGTCCAATCTGCTGCTTCCCTGGGTGTAGTGGCCTGGAAGTTCCTAGGGAAGTCCTCAAGCAGCTGTAGACTGGATAAAGCAATGAATGGGGAGAAGGAAGGTTTTGGGGGCAGATCTGTGAGATACATTGGAGAAGGGGAAAAGAGGGAATAGGAGGTTTCAGGAGGTGCTCTGTTACAGAGCCAGAGATTAAACCTAGGGGTTTGATTTAGAGAAGAGGAGCAGAAGATGAATATCTGAAGTTGGGTTATATGCTTCCCCAGTTGGAGTAGCCTGAGGGCTCCATAGGGACCCTTGCTGTTTTTGTCAGCTGGGATAAAGAGATGAATTTGAGGAAAGAAGATTGGAAAGGAAGATTTGCTTGATTCACTGGAAATGGGGGTAGTATGTGGGAGGCCAAAGCAGGTGGTCTACTTCATAGCAGGGGTATTGATTTTGGAGAATGGCAGAGAAGATAGGTTAAAGTCTGTAGTTAGCATGGCTGCTACCCTGGCTGACGTGGTAGATGGGCCCCTAGGGTATCATCAGAATTCTTGGTTTCTCTTAACCTGCCTGCAAGATTTCTGATTCTCACAATCCATATTTTCCATGTACTCCCAATTTGTTTCTTCATGTTTTCTATAAGCATGCTAAAACTTTATACATATACATATACATCATATACATCATATACATCATATACATCATATACATCATATACATCATATACATCATATACATCATATACATCATATACATCATATACATCATATACACATACACATACACATATACATATATATACATATATATACATATCTATCTATCTATCTATCATCTATATATCTCTATCATCTCTCTCTCTCTATCTATCTATCTCTACCTCTATCTGTCTATCTATCTATCTGTCTATTTATCTATCTATCTATCTATCTATCTATCTATCTATCTATCTATCTATCTATCTATCTATCTATATCCATGCAATAATTCTGAGAGGAAGATGTGGTGTGGCAGGTCTGCAATCCAACTTAATGTTGAGGCAGAATAATCTCACACAGTTTGTGACACAGTGAGTCAAACAAGATAAAGATAGTATAATTGTAAAGTGATTTGCACACCTTCTTTTCTTTAGTCACTGATGGTTAGCAGTTTACTTTTTTGGGTTGGATAATGTTATGGTTTCTCATTATTCCTGAGTATGCTATATGCCAAGTTAATTTCTATTCAGAGAAATACTTATTCCAGTTTCTAAAGACTGGCTTTATCTGTCATGAACATTAAAAAGTCAGCTTTTGTGGAGATCTGTAGAAGGAAAACATCTGGTGTAGTTCCTACACCAAAGAAATCAGTGGCTCTTGTGACTCCCTGACTCTCTCATTCTGACACTGCAGAAGCTATCACAAAGGTAGGATGGAATCTAGCACCATTGAGTTGGTGATCATCTTGGGGTACACATATCTCACAACTGCTGAAGCCTACCTACTAATATGTCTTGTCCAGACTTAATTCATCTATAGCTGGCTGGCAGCAACATGAACAACAGATTAATTTTACTCAGGGAATCTATTAATTCCTGCCTGGCACCAGGGAGGTTTAGAAACTCAAACTAGTCTTTTCAGGGCTATGTTCTGGTATGACAAGATTTCAGGGTCCCAGATGCACTCCTAATTCATGATTGCTCCAGTCTGAATCTGCCTCTCTGCATGCAGTACTGTCTAATATTCAGGTAATGGTGATATGGATAGCATATATATTGTGTTTCCTGCATTTCTCAAGACATTATAAAGTCCACTGTAGTGGTCTTTTACCTGCTTTCCTTCAACATTGTGAATGCATTTTCATGAGTGGGTAGTGTTCAAATTGATATTACTTTGGAAGGCAATTACTGGAGACTTTCTTTCATATTATTAGTCCATCTTTCATTAAGACATTGTTTCAGCCTCACTATGACTGCCGGTGGAATGCAGGAAGAACCAAATAGGGGGAGCTTTGTGTAGGGTATCATAAATGAAAAGACATTTGTTCTCCTTTGTTCTTTCTGTAGGTGTTTGAAATTTCATTTTATCATTTTAGTTTTGGTTCTCTTAGAAATATACTGAGGCAAAGAGTAAAATACACACACACACACACACACAAAAAAAAACGAGTCAGAAGGTTCTTTAGAGGAGAGCAAAATTGCAGAAAATATTTGCTCTATATAGATATTGGTTTCTCACTGTTATGGGTGAGAGGTAAAGTAGAACCTGTATTGTTTATTAGTCAGTGATTTGACATGATATAAGTTCATGATAGTTAGAGACTCCAGTATTGGGGTTTATGATTATGCACAAGGATAAAGGAAGAAGAATCTATATCTTTCAGCAAGGCCAATATAGCAGCCAGACTTGCAGTTCAAGCTAAATCAAGTTTTATACCACATGCTGAAAAATAACCATGACATTTTGCTATATTGTCTTGGTTTGGCATCTGGATAATAATTACCTCCATTGTCTTAGCCTTAAACTATGTCTCTGGCTCTAGTTAATAAATAATTTTGATGCAAATATTTTGTGTTGTGTTATAGACCCTGGCATATATGAGATCACTACTAAACCACCCCATCAAATGAGATTTTCTAACATAGAAAAGGCAATATGAAACATCCTATACCACCACAGTACTTCTAATACTATCAGACAGTGTAGAAAATTTATGATAAAGTGGTCAAGATCATTACTGACTTAAGCATTTCTATATTACTGTATTAATTCATTTTGTTGCCTGATATATCAAAAAGTCTATTTCTTTTTAATGATTCAAACTCAGCATGCTGGCTAGTTTTATGTCTAATTGACATAAGCTAGAGTCCTAAGAGAGAAGGGAATCTAAATTGAAAAGAATGTTTCCATATCACTGGACAGTAGGAAAGACTAGTGTATTTTATTAATTAGTAATTGATGGGAGAGGGCCCAGCTCGTTGTTGGTGGTGCCATTCTTGGGCTGCTGGACTGCATACTATAAGAAATCAGTCTTGGCAATCTATGGAGAGTAAGCAAGTAAGCAGCACTCCTCATTGACTTCTGTATCAGCTCCTGACTCCATGTTCCTGCCTACTTTGAGTTTCTGACCTGAATACCTTCAAAGATGAAAGCAATGAGGAAGTATAACCCAAATAAACCCTTTCCTTCCCCACGTGTTATTCATCATGGTGTTTCATTATAGCACTATGGACAACCAGCCAATATTTTTGCTGAAATCTTTATAGCTTAATGATTTTTTTCATATTTTTAATTTAAGAATCTCTATAAAATAATTATATATACCTTAGAAATACTTCTCAGTTGCATGTCAAAACTTCTAATATCTGTTCTTTCATCTATGTTATATAAAATTTATTTCAATGTTTATTATATATACATTTTATAATGTTTAACTGTATTATCATGTTTTATAGAATAAGGAAAGTAATTTCTTGTACTTTGATTGACCAAAATAAAAAATAATACTACCTTAGAAGCTTATAATTGATATTTTTAATTAAATTAGCTAATATTTTCATTACAAATAGAAATACTTGAATTATGATAGAGACAAGATAAATATAGAAAAATTGTCAATATAAGAAATATACCAACAGCACATGAGTATAGGAAAAGTACCAGTTAAGATTTTGACTAGTTTACATAATTGGTATATTTTTACATATGGGATACAACCCGAATTGACTCTTTTGCTCCTCTCAAAGATTATTACATTACCAGTTGGATACATTTATTTTGACTTATCACATACAAAACAATTTTATATGTTTTATATTTCATGTAGGCTGTTAACATGAATGTGGAAGGATTAATCAAGAAAACCCTACAATGTAGACAGCCATCTGTGACGCTAGGGTTTTGGCTTCAAAAATAAAACTTTGCTTATAAGTCTTAACTTTTCAAATGAGTTTTTTACTAAGAAGCTTAAAGAAAACTACAGAATAAGGAAAAGACAGTTATTCTAAAGGCAGATATGGATTCTTGGACAAAATTATGAGGATATGAGCTCTTTTGTAGTTTCATATTTATTGTTCATTTCTTATACTGAAAAGCAAATGCTAACTAATTACCAGATTTGTATTTACCTATTGTATTTTTTTTAGAGTTTTAGTGGTACAATATGAAAAGGAAACTGTAATTGTTTTTATTGGGTATTCTCTGAAATCAGTTGTGTTTTTTGGCTTACATTATAAATGTCAGGAGAACAAGGGATGTGTTAATAATTTTCACGCTCTCTGGCACATAGTAGATATTAATAAATATTAGTTTAATGAATCGATTAATCCAGGTGAAGAGAAGGTTTCATCCCTAGGCAAATGTGGCACTTTATATTTTCAAAGTCAATAAATATGCTGCTTAATGTTTCTGACTTGTTTTCTGCTAAAAATTCTTTTTAATCTTGAATATGTAAATGAAACTGTATGTATAATTCAACAAGACAAATCCCATAAGAACAAAGATTTATGTATTTTAAAGAGGTTATGGGGGGAGAAAAACTCATGAATAGTTGTTTAAAAAAACTAATTGTTTTTGTTGAGCAATTCAAAGGGAATCAATCACAAACTGACAGGGAACCATATGTTCATCTTTGTTGAATGTAAGCAGAACATATTATTTTTCTAAACATGAATATGAACAGAAACAAAAATGATAACCCTCCCAACACAGTATTTTCAAAGACCTGCCACAGAAAAGCACACCAGTTAGTAAAATAATTGATTGCAATGAAAAGCCAGAATACTCATTTCTCAAAACATAATGAAAAATACATCTTTTTTTATCTCACACTACATTGTTTGTTTGAAATTGTATGCTTTAAGGAATTACAAAATCTACCAGATATGTACAGTGCTCTCACTGTTAACCTAAGATTGAACAGCATTCAACAACCAAACATTAAAAATAATGTCCTGCATATTAAATCAGACAATTAAATAAAGAAATCTATAGAATCATCTTTTCTTTTCTCTTCTTTTCTTTCTTTCTTTCTTTCTTTCTTTCTTTTCTCTTCTTTTTTTCTTTTTCTCTTTTTTTTTTCTTTTTTTGGTTTTTTGAGTCAGGGTTTCTCTGTGTAGCCTTGGCTGTCCTGGAACTCACTTTGTAGACTAAGTTGCCTGGAACTCAGAAATCCGCTTGTCTCTGCCACCCAAGTGCTGGGATTAAAGGAGTGTGCCACCATGCCTGGCAAAATCATATTTTCTTAATCTCTCCTGAAAAACCTATTCAGAGGATAAGATTCATATTACTTGAAATTTTAGTAAAACTACAAATGAAGATGTTTTCTTTTGTGGTGTGTGTGTGTGTTTGTGTGTGTGTGTGTGTGTGTGTGTGTGTGTGTGTGTGTGCTTGTGCACCTGTATAACTTCTTGTGTGTATCAATGTGTATCAGTGAGAGTAGTTTCACTTTGCAATGTAGTCATCAGTTAAAGTCTACTTATAATATCACTAAACTAAAATGGAAATATGATAACACTAGGAGAGGATTTTTAAAGTATCAATACTACTTTTTAGTTGAAAATAGTTTCTTCTCTCATATAATATATTCTGATCTCAGTTTCCCCTCTCCCTCCACTGCTCCAATCCCCCCACATCCCCTGTCACTCAGATCTACTCTCCCCTCATTTCTCTTTGGAAAATCGTAGGCATACAAGTTACAACAACCATACACAACAAAACAAGGTACAATAAGACAAAGCAAAAACCATCATTGATTGGACTAGGCAACCCAATAGGAGGAAAAGAATGTGTAGCTGCCCAACAATATCAAGTTTGCTTTGCACTACTGCAAAGAAAATAATAAAGAAGACAAGATGGAAGGTTGAGGTGGTAAGGACGAGCAACTTACAGAATAGAGTGCTGCTTCAGAGTGATCCTAGTGAGTGTTCATCTCACTCAGTGTTCCACTCTAACCATTCTCTTAGCTGGGACTCCAGAGCTAGATCTGGTGCCACACACACACAAAGGCACGGCACTTCATCCAGAGGAATAAAATTCAGGTATGGACACAGGTAGCATCCTGAATTAAGACCTAATAGTTGACTGGTATACATTCAATTTGTATAATTACTTTTTATAATCAGTTCTCCACTGTGGAAGATTTGAAACTAGAAGACAGTCAGCATATATAGATGAGGATGAATTTTCAGTAATTATCCATTAACCCCAGTTGTGTATCAAATTCTTATTTGATAAATAGACATTATAAGCAGAATGTTTATATCAGATAACCTACTATACAACTGTGAAATGTATGTTTTCAAGCAGGATTGTCTTTAATGCATAAATATAAAAATAAAAACTATAATATCCATTTAAGTAACAGTTTAAGAATCTATAAATTTTTCTTTTTTAGGGACTTTTTTCATTATTATTCATTAGACAGTGTATCACTCAGACATTGGTTCAGGAGTTTAGGAACTGTCCCCCTGCTTATTTAAAGTAACACATCATTATTGTTTTTACTTATGTGTTATTTTATATGAAGATTTAGAAAACTGTGAAGACAGGATAAAGGATATAACAAGATTTTAAGCAAATATAATATTAATTATACATTTGCATTTATAATTTGTCTCTTAACAAGTCACTTAAAACTTCATAGGTGAAAAGTATCAGGCAAGAGTTTCCCTTATGTTCAGTGCAAAATGGTTACTACTTATCATAAATCATTTTAACTTGTAATGAAGGACCCTTATCTGAAAGTGTGAGAAAACTAATGAGTTTTTATCTTGATTGGTTTTTCTTAATTTTGTCTTCCACAATATCCAGTCTATATGTTGTTTTTATCTTATTTTTGTGTGTCCTTTATTTCTCATTTTTCTATCATCATGTAGATAAATTGGAACCTTCCTGCATCAGTGTCAGAGCCACTAGGATCATGGCGGTTAGTTTGTTCTTCTATTTTCATAGTCCTCAGTGTTATCTGTGAGTCCTCCAGCATTCCACCACCACAAGGAACCTGGGGCAAAAATACTCAATAAATTTTCACTAACCAAATACAAGAACACATCAAAACAATCATCCATCTGACCAAATAGGTTTCAACCTAGAGATGCAGGGATGGTTCAATATACAAAAATCCATCAACGTAAGCCACTATATAAACAAACTCAAAGAGAAAAAACACACAATCATTTCATTAGATGCAGAGAAAGCATTTGACAAAATCCAACACCCATTCATGATAAAAGTCTTGGAAAGATCAGGAATTCAAGGCCCATACCTAAACATGATAAAAGCAATCTACAGCAAACCAGTAGCCAACATCAAAGTAAATGGAGAGAACCTGGAAGCAATCCCACTAAAATCAGGGACTAGACAAGGCTGCCCACTTTCTCCCTACCTATTCAACATTGTACTTGAAGTCCTAGCCAGAGCAATTGGACAACAAAAGGAGATCAAGGGGATACAAATTGGAAAGGAAGAAGTCAAAATATCACTTTTTGCAGATAAGATAGTATATATGAGTGACCCTAAAAATTCCACCAGAGAACGCCTAGGCCTGATAAACAGCTTCAGTGAAGTAGCTGGATATAAAATTAACTCAAACAAGTCAATGGCCTTTCTCTACACAAAGGATACAATGCTTGAGAAAGAAATTAGGAAAACAACACCCTTCTCAATAGTCACAAATAATATAAAATATCTTGGCGTGACTCTAATTAAGGAAGTGAAAGATCTGTATGATAAGAACTTCAAGTCTCTGAAGAAAAAAATTAAAGAAGATCTCAGAAGATGGAAAGATCTCCCATGCTCATGGATTGGCAGGATCAATATAGTAAAAATGGCTATCTTGCCAAAAGCAATCTACAGATTCAATGCAATCCACATCAAAATTCCAACTCAATTCTTCAAGGAATTAGAAAGGGCAATCTGCAAATTCATCTGGAATAACAAAAAACCTAGGATAGCAAAAACTCTTCTCAAGGATAAAAGAACCTCTGGTGGAATCACCATGCCTGATCTAAAGCTGAACTACAGAGCAATTGTGATAAAAACTGCATGGTACTGGTATAGGGACAGACAAGTAGACCAGTGGAATAGAATTGAAGACCCAGAAATGAAGCCACTCACCTATGGTCACTTGATCTTTGACAAGGGAGCAAAAACCATCCAGTGGAAAAAAGACAGCATTTTCAACAAATGGTGCTGGCACAACTGGCAGGTATCATGTAGAAGAATGCGAATTGATCCATTCCTATCTCCTTGTACTAAGGTCAAATCTAAGTGGTTTGAGAAACTCCACATATAACCAGAGACACTGAAACTTATAGAGGAGAAAGTAGGGAAAAGCCTCAAAGATATGGGTACAGGGGAAAAATTCCTGAATAGAACAGCAATGGCTTGTTCTGTAAGATCATGAATGGACAAATGGGACCTCATAAAATTGCAAAGCTTCTGCAAGGCAAAAGACAAAGTCAATAAGACAAAAAGGCCACCAACAGACTGGGAAAGAATCTTTACCTATCCTAAATCAGTTAGGGGACTAATATCCAATATATATAACGAACTCAAGAAGGTGGACCCCAGAAAATCAAAAGGGGCTCAGAGCTAAAACAAGAATTCTCACCTGAGGAATACCAAATGGCTGAGAAGCACCTGAAAACAAGTTCAACATCCTTAATCATCAGGGAAATGCAAACCAAAACAACCCTCAGATTCCACCTCATACCAGTCAGAATGGCTAAGATCAAAAATTCAGGTGACAGCAGATGCTGGCGTGGATGTGGAGAAAGAGGAACACTCCTCCATTTTTGGTGGGATTGCAAGCTTGTACAACCACTCTGGAAATCCCTCTGGCGGTTCCTCAGAAAATTGGAAATAGTACTACTGGAGGATCTCACAATACCTCTCCTGGGCGTATATCCAGATGTTCCAACCGGTAAGAAGGACACATGCTCCACTATGTTCATAGCAGCCTTATTTATAATAGCCAGAAGCCAGAAAGAACCCAGATGCCTCTCAACAGAGGAATGGATACAGAAAATGTGGTATATTTACACAATGGAATACTACTCAGCTATTAAAAAGAATGAATTTATGAAATTCCTAGGCAAATGGATGTACCTGGAGGGTATCATCCTGAGTGAGGTAACCCAATCACAAAAGAACTCACACAATATGTACTCACTGATAAGTGGATATTAGCCCAGAAACTTAGAATACCCAAGATATAACATACAATTTGCTAAACACATGAAACTCAATAAGAACAAAGACTAAAGTGTGGACATTTTGCCCCGTCTTAGAAATGGGAACAAAACACCCAATGTTTTGTTAGGAGTTACAGAGACACAGTTTGTAGCTGAGATGAAAGGATGGACCATCTAGAGACTGCCATATCCGGGGATCCATCCCATAATCATCCCCCAAATGCTGACACCATTGCATGCACTAGCAATATTTTGCTGAAACG
Source organism: Mus musculus (assembly GCF_000001635.26). NCBI lineage: Eukaryota > Metazoa > Chordata > Mammalia > Rodentia > Muridae > Mus > Mus musculus. The sequence continues at coordinate 87,494,149 of NC_000084.6, forward strand.
ACCCAGATATACTTGTCTCTTGTGAGACTATGCTGGGGCCTAGCAAACACAAAAGTGGATGCTCACAGTCAGCTATTGGATGGATCACAGGGCCTCCAATGGAGGAGCTAGAGAAAGTAACCAAGGAGTTATAGGGATCTGCAACCCATAGGTGAAACAACAATAAGAACTACCTAGTACCCCCCAGAGCTCTTGTCTCTAGCTGCATATGTATCAGAAGATGGCCTAGTCGGCCATCAGTGGTAAGAGAGGCCCATTGGTCTTGCAAACTTTATCTGCCTCAGTACAGGGGAATGTCAGGGCCAAGAAGTGGGAGTGGGTGGGTGGGGGAGCAGGTGGGATATTGCTTGGGGAACTTTTGGAATAGCATTGGAAATGTAAATCAAATAAATACCTAATTTAAAAAAAACAAACAAATGTTTGAGTTATTCCTTGTTTTACACATTTTTCAAAAGTGCAAAGTCTCTTTTAAGTATTTCTGTTGAAAGACACTACTATATCCTGCACATGTCACAACCTCAGAATCCTCTTAGTCTAGTGTTCAATGAAATATTAAAACAGTTTTCTTTACTTGGAATTTTCTAGAACATCAAATGTAAGAGAAATTCTGCCACCATCTGCTTCTGCAGGAGCAAGTCTCTATACCAGCCTTCTCTTAGGTTCATTCCATTGCTTCTTTCTTGTATAACTATTCCAATTCAGCAACTTTAAATTGTTCACTAAACATTTACTTTTCTTTTGTTACCATGTCAAAGTATAAAGATTTTTTTTTCATTTGTCTTCTCATTTTACGTGGGATTTTCATTGCAAATAAATGCCTTTAAAAACTCTCTGAAGCTGGGCATGGTGGTACACACCTTTCATCCCAGTACTTGGGAGGCAGAGGCAGGCGAATTTCTGAGTTTGAGGACAGCCAGGACTACCCAGAGAAATACTGTCTAAAACAAACAAACAAACAAAACAAAACAAAACAAAACAAAACAAAACAAAACAAAAAACCCTCTCTGAAATCAGTGTTTCTGGTTAGCATCAAATATTTTTTGTCCAAATAAATGTTGCCTTCACTAATGGCGATTATATATTTAAGCAAATCAATCCTATATATTGGTCTATTAGTGGATCTTACTTATCTCAGGTGTTCTACTGTTTCAAAGCAGGGGATATTTAATTGTTTTACCCAAACGAAATGACAAGGCAATTTTTTTCCATTTTTATTAGGTATTTAGCTCATTTACATTTCCAATGCTATACCAAAAGTCCCCCATACCCCCCCACTCCCCTACCCACCCACTCCCCCTTTTTGGCCCTGGCATTCCCCTGTACTGGGGCATATAAAGTTTGCAAGTCCAATGGGCCTCTCTTTGCAGTGATGGCCAACTAGGCCATCTTTTGATACATATGCAGCTAGAGACAAGAGCTCCGGGGTACTGCTTAGTTTATATTGTTGTTCCACCTATAGGGTTGCAGTTCCCTTTAGTTCCTTGGGTGCTTTCTCTAGTTCCTCCATTGGGGGCCCTATGATCCATCCATTAGCTGACTGTGATCATCCACTTCTGTGTTTGCTAGGCCCTGGCATAGTCTCACAAGAGACAGGTATATCTTGGTCATTTCAGCAAAATCTTGCTAGTGTATGCAATGGTGTCAGCATTTGGAAGCTGATCATGGAATGGATCTCTGGATATGGCAATCACTAGATGGTCCATCCTTTCGTCACACTTCCAAATTTTGTCTCTGTAACTCCTTCCATGGGTGTTTTGTTTCCTATTCTAAGAAGGGGCAAAGTGTCTACACTTTGGTCTTCGTTCTCTTGAGTTTGATGTGTTTAGCATATTGTATCTTATATCTTGGGTATCCTAAGTTTCTAGGCTAATATCTACTAATCAGTGAGTACATATTGTGAGAGTTCCTTTGTGATTGAGTTACCTCACTCAGGATGATGCCCTCCAGGTCCATCCATTTGCCTAGGAATTTCATAAATTCATTCTTTTTAATAGCTGAGTAGTACTCCATTGTGTAAATATACCACATTTTCTGTATCCATTCCTCTGTTGAGGGGCATCTGGGTTCTTTCCAGCTTCTGGCTATTATAAATAGGGCTGCTATGAACATAGTGGAGCATGTGTCCTTCTTACCAGTTGGGGCTTCTTCTGGATATATGCCCAGGAGAGGTATTGCTGGATCCTCCGGTAGTACTATGTCCAATTTTCTGAGGAACCGCCAGACTGATTTCCAGAGTGGTTGTACAAACTTGCAGGCCCACCAACAATGGAGGAGTGTTCCTCTTTCTCCACATCCTCACCAGCATCTGCTGTCACCTGAATTTTTCATCTTAGCCATTCTGACTGGTGTGAGGTGGAATCTCAGGGTTGTTTTGATTTGCATTTCCCTGATGATTAAGGATGTTGAACATTTTTTCAGGTGCTTCTCTGCCATTCGGTATTCCTCGGGTGAGAAATCTTTGTTCAGTTCTGAGCCCCATTTTTTAATGGGGTTACTCCTAAGCCTGATAAACAGCTTCAGTGAAGTAGCTGGATATAAAATTAACTCAAATAAGTCAATGGCCTTTCTCTACACAAAGGACAAACAGGCTGAGAAAGAAATTAGGGAAACAACACCCTTCTCAATAGCCACAAATAATATAAAATACCTAGGAGTGACTCTAAGAAAGTGAAATATCTGTATGACAAGAACTTCATGTCTCTGAAGAAAGAAATTAAAGAAGATCTCAGGAGATGGAAAGATCTCCCATGCTCATGGATCGGCAGGATCAATATAGTAAAAATGGCTATCTTGCCAAAAGCAATCTACAGATTCAATGCAATCCCCATCAAAATTCCAATTCAATTCTTCAACGAATTAGAAAGGGCAACCGGCAGATTCATCTGGAATAACAAAAAACCTAGGATAGCAAAAACTCTTCTCAAGGATAAAAGAACCTCTGGTGGAATCACCATGCCCAACCTAAAGCTGTACTACAGAGCAATTGTTATGAAAACTGCATGGTACTGGTATAGTGACAGACAAGTAGACCAATGGAACAAATTTGAAGACTCAGAGATGAACCCACACACCTATGGTCACTTGATCTTTGACTAGGGAGCTAAAACCATCCAGTGGAAAAAAGACAGCATTTTCAACAAATGGTGCTGGCACAACTGGCTGTTATCATGTAGAAGATTGCGAATTGATCCATTACTATCTCCTTGTACTAAGGTCAAATCTAAGTGGATTAAGGAACTCCACATAAAACCAGAGACACTGAAACTTATAGAGGAGAAAGTAGGGAAAAGCCTTGCAGATATTGGTACAGGGGAAAAATTCCTGAATAGAACAGCAATGGCTTGTGCTGCAAGATCGAGAATCGATAAATGGGACCTCATAAAATTGCAAAGCTTCTGTAAGGCAAAAGACACCATCAATAGACAAAAAGACCACCAACAGATTGTGAAAGGATCTTTACCTCTCCCAAATTGGACAGGGGACTAATATCCAATATATATAAAGAACTCAAGAAGTCAGACAAGGCAATTTTAAATCACATATCTGAAATCATACTCAATGATGTTGATCTCTATTATTCATAGTTGATTTTGCAGCCTGAGATGAAAAGAAATCACACATTCTCAATATATGTGAACATACAAGCAACTATGGTAAAGTTTTCAATTCTCTGTGAAACTTCATGAGATAGGTCTCTATCACTTAAAGCTCACTCAACATTCTTTTCTTCCAAATTCCCACAATATTTGACTTAACTCCAAATACTTATCAGCTTTTATAGCTCTACGTTCTAAACAATCCTCCAGGAAAATAATATGGTTAGGTCCATCACATCTACGTCTACATTTTGTCCTAGTGTTTTTTCTATTACTGAGGCTCAGGGAAAATTCTGAAAGCAGGTGTGGAAAGATTATAAGAACCCAAGGAAATGAGGACAAGAGCAAAGCCATATCTTCTGGGCATAGCAGGATCACTGCACCCATTAGCTTGTCATAGCTGTGGTCGCCTGTACAAGACACACATATGGTGAAGCCACTCAACATTCTAACATGGAGTGGCAAGGGGCTCATGAGCTACAACCATACCTGAGGAACTATGTAACAGTTTGAATATCCTTGGCCTATGGGAAGTGGTACTATTAGGAGGAACAGCCTCATTGGAGTAGATGTGTCCTTGTTGGAGAAGTGTCACTGCGGAGGTAGGGCTTTGTGGTCTCATATATATATACTCAAGTCTGGTCAGTGTGATCCAGACCCCTCCTGCTGGCTGTTACTCCTCATCTAGTAGGCTTCAGATGAAGATTTCTAACTCTTGGCTACTCCAGCACCAAGACTGCTTGCACAGTGCCATGCTTCCAATCATTGTGTTAATAGACTGAACCTCTAAAACTAGAAGCCAACCACAATAAAATGTTTTCCTTTATCAGAGTTACCTTGGTCATGGTGTCTCTTCACAGCAGTGAAACACTAAGACAAGCTACTAGCAGTTGATGTTTTCTGGAGGTTGGAGAATCAGTTTTCTTTAAGGAATGGTAGGTGTACCAACCTTCAGTAGATGGCCCTTCATACTTGAGTGTATGGGATGCAGAAATTGGAGATAATGATTATTAAAAATCAAAAACAAAAATAAAAAACCAAAAATACAAAAGCAAGTTGTGGGGGAATATAGAGGTGTGTTGGATTTGGGAGGAGTTAAGAGGAGGATTTGGAGATGAACATTCGTAAAGAACAATGTATGAGATTCTCCAAATTAATAAAATATTTGACATGGAAGATGTGTCTGCTCTGCCCTGATGTCTTACATCTGCTGCTTTGCTCCTGAGGCTGACTTTATGAGGGAAGTCTGTGAAGAGCAGCATTTTGATCAGGAGTCATCCTTCACTCTGACAAGTTGGAGTTTGGGATGCTCTGCACCACTCTCTGCTGTTTTCTTCTCTGGTGCTCTTCAGGCTCATTTATTTCTGGAGGTCATAAAATTCCTTAAGATTTGTGGTCTGTTCTTGACCTTCTGTCTATGAGCATGTGTGGTGACAAGAAATTTGGTATCTTCAATTTCTTCAAATGTTCCTGAGGTCCACTTGTAACATGAATTTGCCAATTTGCAATTTATCTGTTTGTTAAATATGTCTGTGAATAAAACTGCAATGCCCTAGCAAAAGTATGACCTATAGTTCAAAGTTAAAAGCACAAATCATGAAAAAACTGTCAATTTCATATGTAGTAACTATTTATTAATTTAAATCTCATTATCAACTGTTAGCCTCTTAGAATTACGTTGATTCTCTGGCTATTTAGTTCTAGAACTGTCTTGAAAGAGAACAGTAGGTAGTAGGGTTGAACATGGTGACAAGGTAGGAGATATGTAGATTTTAACATGAAGATTTCAAATTTGAAACCGCGATGCCCTGATGCAGCATTTATCCTTCATTGAGAAGGGAATCAAAAAGTTAATGAGTGGAGAGAAGCAAGGTTTTCAAATTCACTTCATGAATAGCAGATTAGCAGTCAAAACCAAGAGAAAAAGGCTTTAAAAAATACATCTGCTTGCCATTTTATGAGGGAAAGAAAGCCTCTTTTCTAATTATATTTACTTCTTCTGTTACTTAGTTGAATATCACAATAATGAATATTAGTGAACCTCTAGAATAAACATTAAATTTTCCTGACCTAATTTATAATATTAAAAAGCAAAATTATGAAATCCATAGATATACATATATGTGTGCATGTATTCCATTACTGAGCAGCTGAAAATGATAGCACATTTTAAGTTACTTGTAAATACCAAGCAGGTTAACTCATGTGATAGAATAAATTAGAGGTTTCTAAGAAAGAACAAATCAATCAGAAAAATTTTCATCAAAGATAACATTAATCTTTATTTTCATCTTAAAGCATTCCTAGTAGATAAGTTGTATCCATTCAGATTGATTGCTAATTATTTCACAAATAAAATTGTTGTTACAGCCTATGGTCATACTACATAAATTAAGTTATCCATGGCTTTTTTAAAAGTTATTAATGTGTTCTTCTCAGAGTACTTGTTTATTTCCCTCCATTATAAGTGATTTATGTAATTCATTAAATTGTGGTAATTATCATTTAAGACTCATAAGACTTTTGTTTCTATGAGGTTTGGTACTGGTGATGAAGTACACAATGATTCACAAAGCAGGTTTGATAAGCTGCATATATAGGATAATAAAGCCATTCACATTATCTTTAAGCTACAACTAGATGTAATTTATTTTATTACTGGTAAGACCATTCTAAAGAGGAGTTTAAAAGAACAGTTATTACTCAGTGGTTATATTGTGAAGCTAGAAAGAAAAAAAAATCCTGAATATTGGTTCATTTGTCTCCAAGATAAACATATTGCTAGAATAGTTGATTAGTTTGATTTTCTCTCCCTATAACCCACACAAAGGAAGTATATTTTAACTGACATAACCTCTAAGTCTGTGTATAAAATGCTATAGTTAAGGTGTATTTGACTAATAAGACCAGCAAATCAAGAGTTTATGATACATATCATTTGTCGGACTTATGTTATTATTATTATTGAAAATAGTTTTTCCCTAGATAATATTATCCCTAGATATTATTTCCCTAGATAGTAGTATCACTCCTCTCCTTTTACTCTTTCCAGTTTCTCTCCACTTCCTTTCCCATCTATATCCACTCCCTTTCTGTCCCTCATTAGAAAATAAACAGGCTTCTGTTGGATAATAAAAAATACAATATGATATATAAAATAAGAAAAAGACGAAAACTAACAAACAGAAGAATAAAAATGGAAGAGAAGTCACACAAGAATCATAGATTCACTGAGCTAGAAATAGTTAATATATTAAAAGGGACCTGGTGCAGACTCATATGTACCCTGTGCAGGCTGCCTCGGTCTCTGAGCTCATAGGAGCTTTGATCCTGTTAAATAAAAGGCCTTTTGCTGTTGCTGTTGTTGCTGCTGTTGGTGGAGGTGGTGGAGGTGGTTGACCTTTATTCTTTCTGACTTACACTATTTCTGCCTTCTGTGCCTTGGAGTTCTCTGAGCCCTGAGGTGAGGAGTTTGATCCATTTAGGGCTCAGCTCAGTCTTTTAAGGTGTCATGATGACTGGCTTTGAATCTTTGTTTACATCTTTTGCAGGAAAAAAAAAAAACTTTCCTAATGATGGCTGAGCAAGGCACTGATTTAGGAGTATAGCAGATGAGATTAGGAGTAATTTTATTGCTATGGTTTGGTTTTTTAATAAGTGTAGTATTTGGTTTCATATCAGGTCCTTTGACTATCAAGTCTCAGGTCCTTGGTCATGCAGCAATGTTGGAACTATGGGTTCTATCTCATGAAGAGGTCCTTGTACCAAAGCAGATATGTTTTGTGTACTTCCACAAGATTTGGGTCATCATTGCCCTATTATATCTTGCAGGCAGAACACCATTGTAGATCAGAGGTTTTGTAGATAGTTTAGTATTCACATTACTCTTTAGGTTGGGTGCAGAGTAACTTCCTGTATCAAAAATGCAAGAACATAGGAGTGAAGGTTTTATGCTGGCATCTGCTCGCCTTCTCCATGTTCAATGAGCTTTATAACTGTTGTCGTAAGCAATGGGTCCTTGTTTTTAGTTTGTGGGGAATAAACTATAGTCTTGGCAACATCCTGTGTTGTTTGGGGAGTTCCATGGGACTCCTTGGGCCAAAACTCAATTAAGTGTAACCCAATTCCACTATTGGAAGTTTCATTTCCTGAAAAGAGGGCTTTTCCATATTTTGCAACTTGACTTAGATCACCTTCATATATGTACTAATTAGTTCTATGTCCATTTGACACAAGTTTGAGTCATCAGAGAGGAAGGAGATTCAATTAAGAAAATCCCTGCATAGTATTTGGCTGTAGGCAAGCCTGTATGACAATTTCTTAATTAGTGATTAATTGTAGAGGGACAAGCCCATTATTGATGGTGCCATCCCTGGGCTGTTTGTCCTGGGTTTTTATAGGAAAGCAAGCTGAACAAGCCATAATGAGCAGGCCTATAAGCAATATCCCTCCATGGCCTCTGCATCAGCTCTAGTTTCCAGGTTTCTGACATGTTTCAGTTCCTGTCCTGACTTCCTTTGATGAAGAACTGTGATGTGGAAATATAAACTGAACAAACTCTTCCTAAATTTTCTCTGGTCATGATGTTTCATTATAGCAATATTATTAACTTTAAGGAAAGCAATATATGTATATATTTTAGGAATCTTCTACTTTATCTGATTTTGATAGTACCCTTGAAATTGTTCCTAGTTTTAGCTGTCTCTTTCAGAATCCCCTCACTTATGGCCCTCTCTCCTTCTCCCCCTACTGTTCATCATGCCATCCTCAGATCACTATCTACTCTCTTTCCCTTTCCTAATGAGAGATATCTGTGCCTCCAATCATCTTACGTGCATTCGCAACCGGCCAGGAAAGACGCAACAAGCCAGAATCTTCTGCAGCAAAGCTTTATTGCTTACTCAGGAGCAAGAGAGGAAGAGCGCGGCAGAGAGAGGCAGAGAGGAAGAGAGAGAGAGACGCAGAGAGACGCAGAGAGACGCAGAGAGAGAGGCAGAGAGAGAGAGAGAGAGAGGCAGAGAGCAGAGGAAAAGACGAAGAGAAAGAGACGAAGAGACGAAGAAAGGGAGTGCCAGAACCCCGTCCCTTTTAAGGAGAATTATCCTCCGCCTAGGACGTGTCATTCCCTGATTGGCTGCAGCCCATCGGCCCAGTTGTCATCATGAGAAAGGCAGAGCACATGGCGGGAAAACTGCCCCTGCACATGTGCAGATTATTTACTACTTAGAACACAACTGTCAGCGCCATCTTATAATGGCAAATGTGAGTGCGGCTCCCCACACAATCATGTATTCTATAGTTAACCTCTGCGATTCTATGGATTATAGTTTGGTTACTATTGACTTCACTCCTAATATCTACATATAGGTGGATGTGTACCATATCTGAATTTGTGTGTTTGGGATAACTCATTCAGGATGATGTTTTGTAGTTCAATTAATTTATTTGGAAAGTTCATGATTTCTTTTTCTTTTAATAACTGTGTATACTATATTGTGTAAATGCACCCTTCATTTTGTTTACCTATTCTTCAACTGAGGCTCATCTAGGTTGTGTTTCAATTTCTGGCTTCTTTGATAAGAGAAGCAGTTAACATGGTAGAGCAAATGTTTCTGTAACATGAAAAAGTCTAAGAGAGGTATGTGTGCTGGATCTTGGGATAGATTAATTTCCATCTTCATAAAGAAGCATCATCATAATAATAATAAAAAAGAAAATATTTAAAAAAATTGGATGTATATGCAGGATATCATCCTTAGTGAGGTAACCCAATCACAAAAGAAGTCATTAGACATGAACTCACTGATAAGTGAATATTAGCCCAGAAACTTAAAATACCCAATATACAATTTGCAAAACACAAGAAAATCAAGAAGAGGGAAGACCAATGGGTGGATACTTCATTCCTCCCTAGAATAAGGAACAAAATACCCATGAAAGGAGTTACAGAGACCAAGTTTGGAGCTAATATGAAAGGATGGACTATCCAGAGACTACCTCACCAGGGGATCCATCCCATAATCAGCTACCAAACCCAGACACTATTGCATATGCCAGCAAGATTTTGATAAAGGGACACTGATATAGCTGTCTCGTATGAGGCTATGCCAGTTCCTTGGCAAATACAGAAGTGGATGCTCACAGTCATCTATAGGATGGAACACAGGATCCCCAGTGGAGGAGCTAGAGAAATCACCCAAGGAGCTGAAGGGGTCTGCAACCGTATAGTTAGAACAACAATATGAACTAACCAGTACTTCCAGAGCTCGTATCTCTAGCTGCATGTGTAGCAGAAGATGGCCTAGTTGGCCATCACTGGGAAGAGAGGCCCCTTGGTATTGCAAACTTTATATGCCCCAGTACAGGGGAGCCACAGGGCCAAGACGTAGGAGTGGGTGGGTAGGGGAGCAGTGTGAGGGGGAGGGTATAGGGAACTTATGGGATAGCATTTGAAATGCATATAAAGAAAATATATAATAAAAAAGAAAATGTTAAAGAAGCATCATAATGATGTACTAAGATGCTGTGCACATCTGCACTCCCACCAACAATAGATGAGTGTCCTCCTTACTCTCTGTCTTTGCCAACATGAACTGTCATTTGTTTTAATTTATGTTAGCCATTCTGATGGGTAAAAGATGAAACCTCAGAGTAGTTTTTATTTGGATGCCTGATGACTAGAGATGCTAAAGATTTCTAAGTGTTTTTCAGACATTTGCATTTCTTCTTTTGAGAATTCTCTGTTTATATCTGTACCCGATTTTTAATTGTTTTCTCAATATCTATTTGGTGAGCTCTTTATATATTTTGGATATTAACCTTTTGTCATCTTTGCAGTCAGTAAACATTTTCACATTGTGTATACTGTTGTTTTGATTAATGGTATCCTTTGTCATAAAAAAAGCACTTCAATTTCATTAGGTCTCATTTTTTTTCTTTTTCTTTTTTATTAGATATTTCTTTCTTTACATTTCAAATGTTTCACCCTTTCCAGGTCTCCCAATCAGAAACTCTCTATCCCATCTGCCCTCCCCCTGCCTCTATGAGGGTGCTCCCCCACCTACCCACTCACTTCTATCTTCCCTCCCTGGCATTCCCCTAAACTGGTGCATCGAACACCATCAGGCCCAAGGGCCTCTCCTCCCATTGATATCCAACAAGGCCATTCTCTGTACATAAGTGGTCAGAACCATGAGTCTCCATTCATGTGTATCCTTTGGCTAGTGGTCCAGGCCCCAGGAGCTGTTCCCACCATGAGGATGAAAACCCCCTCAGCTCCTTCAGTCCCTTCTCCAACTCCTCCATCAGGGACTGCACACTCAGTCCAATGGCTGGCTGTGAGCATCTGTATCTATATTTGTCAGGCTCAGGCAGAGCCTCTCAGGAGACAGTCATATGAGGCTTCCTTCAGCAAGCACTTCCTGGCATCCACAATAGGGTCTAGGTTTTGTGACTGTATATAGGATGCATCCCAGGTGGGGCAGTCTTGGATGGCCTTTCCTCCACTTTATGGAGCATATTCCATATTTCCTCCTGTGAGTATTTTGTTCACCCTTCTAAGAAGCACTGAAGCATCTACATTTTGGTCTTCCTTCTACCTGGGCTTCATATGGTCTTTGAATTGAATCTTGGGTATTCCAAACTTTTGGGCTAATATCCACTTATTAGTGAATAAATACTGTGTGTGTTCTTTTGTGACTGGGTTACCTCACTCAGGATGATATTTTCCAGTACCATCTGTTTGCCTGTGAATTTCATGAAGTCATTTTATTTATTTATTTATTTATTTATTATTTTTATTATTATTAGTTTTTCAAGACAGGATTTCTCTGTGTAGGCCTGGCTGTCCTGGAACTCATTTTGTAGACCAGGCGGTCCTCGAACTCATAAATCCACTTGCCTCTGCCTCCCAAGTGCTGGGATTAAAAGCATGTGCCACCATGCCTGGCAAAGTCATTGTTTTTAATAGCTGAGTAATATGCCATTGTGTAAATGTACCACATTTTCTATATCCATCCCTCTGTTGACAGACATCTGTGTTGTTTACAGTTTCTGGCTATTATAAACAAAGCTGCTATGAACAAAGTGGAGCATGTGTCCTTATTACATGTTGAAGCATCTTCTGGGTATATGACCAGGAGTGGTATAGTCCAATTTTCTGAGAAACCGCCAGACTGATTTTCAGAGTGGTTGTACCAGCTTGCAATCCCACCAGCAATGGAGGAGTGTTCCTCTTTCTCCACATCCTCCCCAGCATCTGCTCTCACCCGAATTTTTAATCTTAGCCATTATGACTAGGTCCCATTTTTTAATTGATGATTTTAACGATTATGCTATAAGTGTTCTTTTCAGATTTTTTTTTCAATGTTAGTGAGTCCATACCTATTCCCTACTTTCTATTCTATGAGGTTCAGTGTATCTGGCTTTACATTGAGTTTTGTAGAGCATAACTATAGCTCTACTTGAATTTTTCTACATGTAGTCAACCAGTTTGAGCAGCATCATTTGTTGAAGATACTGTATTTTTTCAGTGTGTATTTCTGCTTTTTTAATGAAATATCAGGTTTTCACAAAAGTGTGAATTTATGTCAGTCTTCAGTTTGATTACATTTATCAACATGTGTGTTTTTGTGCCAGTACTAATTTGTTTTTAATACTTTATCTCTCTAGTATAACTTTCAATCAGTGTTTGGGTGTCAATATTTGATTTAATCTGTACTAGTGTTTCTTTTTTTTTTTTTAAACTTGGGTATCCTTATGTCTGCTGTATAAATATTAAGGATTGCAATATCCCCTTCGTGAATTTTTCCTTTGATGAATAGTGTCCTTTTCTAACTCTTCTCATTAGTTTTGTTTTGTTGTCTATTTTTTTTCAGCTATTAAAATTGCTGTATTAGATTGCTTCTTGAGACCACTTCCTTGGAATATCTTTTCCGTACATTCAACTGTGAGATGCTATTTATCCTTGATGGTAAGTCATGTTTCTTAGACGTAGCAAAAGGATAGAGTCTGTTTTCAAATCCATTCTGTTAGTCTGTGTATTTTTATTGAATGTCTTCAGAGCACTGAAGTTGAGAGATATCAAGGAGGAGTGATTGTTGATTTCTGATTTCTGTTTTGTTATTGTTATCATTGATGGTAGTCGTGGTGGTGTATTCATTCTCCCTCTCTCTCTCTCTTTCATTCTCTCTCTCTTTCATTCTCTTTCTCTCTCTCTCCCCTACCCCCTCTGAGTGTGTGTGTGTGTGTGTGTGTGTGTGTGTGTGTGTGCTACCCTTTTGTTGACTTGCTAGTCAGCTCTAGAATTATTTAATACCTATGTGTTCTTGGGTGTATTTAATCTTCTTAGGTTTGAATTTACCATGTAGCCCCTTTTGTAAAGCTTTATTTGACATGGTCCTGGGAAGTTCAAGTCCTTTTAGTGACAATATAACTAAATGCATTGCTTCCTTATTTTCTTCATATTTTATAAGCAGTAAAAACGTATAAAGACAACCTTTTATACCATGAATTGAAATGTTTGGAAACAAAAGCAAACTCTAGAGAAATCATCATCAAAACATATCCCGCTCATATCTAAAAGAAATATACAAAAATATATTTTAAAACCTTTACTTAATGCAAATAGTTATAAAAATTTTAATATATAGACATATATTTGACATGGTCCTGAATTCTTGTTCCTTGATTATTTGCTCTATTCCTTCTTCATAAGATAGTGTTTAATCTGATAGTATAATCTAATAGGAATATTTTCAGTATCTTTTTATATCATAGTATTTGTTTGATTATTGTTATTATCAATAATTGCTTAAAATTATTTTTGGCCTAAAACTATTTGTAACGTCATGTGAAATTTTGGAGACTTTTGTTGTCAAGTACAATAAATTCTGGTCAACTGAAATCAAATTTGGTATATAAATTTATTTTAAAACGTGTCTGCAACATATCATGTAGACTTCAGCTAGGGTATTCAGATATCATCTCTCCTAGTCTTCCTGTCAATTAGCCATGAATAGAGATACAATTTTAAAGCTTGCTGGCAGGTATGAGCCTGTGCCCTATGATGCCACCAACATAAGTAAGAACACTAAGACTAAATAACAATACAGCTACAGAACTACAAACCTATTCCAGTAAATCCAAAGCAAATATATAATCTTTACCTCTTTTAGACACCATCTAAGCGCAGGTGCTTCTACTGACCCAGTCAGAAGAGAATAAACAAGAAACAGAAAAGAAATTCTACATCAAAGATGGTTTTGTTGTTGTTGTTGTTGTTGTAATTGATGATGAGGAAGAGGATGATCTACAAATATACTTGATTTTGTAAAGACCTAATTTAGATTTTTCTGTTGTGACTTTGGATGCAGTCTTAGTAAGGAAGGATTTCCACAGGTTAGTATTTGGTTATAGTTCCTCAACATTTACATTAACATTTTATGGAAATGCTCCCTAGCTAACAAAAGAAAAGTAGATGACATAAGGCTTGGAAAATAATTCTTGTCAACTGGCAGACAGTGCCTGTAACATGTTTATCCAAGGTGATCATGAACTGCATATGCAGAAAATGCTGCAGAGACTCCTTGTTTGAATAAAGTCAGCATTTCTATCATTAGCATATTTGTATATAGAGATCTCTTTCCATGTATCAAGAACACTAGAAAGAAAAGCCAGCTGAATAGATTGTAAAAGCAATCTCCTAATGAATTACTTAGATATTTTTCGAAAATATTTATATTTTATAGAGATTTCAATAAAGTGTTTGGGTGACAATATTTCTATTGTTGAATATGCATAGACATTGCCAATAATAATGATTTTCCTTGCTTGTAAAAAACATAAAACCTGTAAATTACCCCTGATACGTCACTGAATATGATAGGAGAAAATAGATATGCTTCAGTTATATCTTTATGTAACAACTTCTGGTTCATTGCAAGTACAGTAATAATGTACTACTATAAAAATACTAGAAAGAAACATCTGTATAGAAGTTATTAATAGCTAATTTTAATATTTTTATTTATATATATTTTTGGTTTTTCGAGACAGGGTTTTTCTGTATAGCCCTGGCTGTCCTGGAACTCACTCTGTAGACCAGCTGGCCTCGAACTCAGAACTCTGCTTGCCTTTGCCTCCCGAGTGCTGGGATTAAAGGCATGCACCACCACTGCCCGGCTAATTTTAATATTTGAAACTTATATGCCAATAGCATTTATATAAAGAATGACCATAGTTACAAGTTACTTTCTAAAAAATTTCCCCCAGCAAGAGCACAAAGAAAGCTGCAGGTAAATGCTGAAACCAAGTAGTTGTTTAAAACGATTTAGCTCTTTTTACAAGAATTGGCACAACATTAAAAAGTAAAGAGTAGTAGCAATTTAGAGAATATCTTAATGAGATAAGTTTTGTCATGAAAAATAATCAATGTTGATTTTATATATCTTTCACTCTTCCAAAGCGATAATGATGACTTAAAAACAGAAAACAAGATTTTTGGAACACATATGAATTCTGAATTTTCATTTAATCGGTAGTAATTAGATTTATGGTTTAACTGCACTTTCAATAGATTTTACCACAGCATTATATGCCTTACAGTTTCTTGACAAATCTATACAATAGGGATTATTTGACCTCATTTTTGAGAGGCTTGCTACTCCTGTGGAATGTAATTTTCTCCTCTAGAGATATTTTTTATTTCTTCAGTAAATTGTGGAGATAAAAAGGGCATTGTAACTTGAACATCAGTCTTCAGCGAGAATCTTGCTTTTATAATTCAATCTAGTGAGTCCTGTCCTGAACTGACATACTGTCATGTGTAACTGAGAGATAAGGAAGGACATCAAGGATACAGTTTGTGATTCCCTGTATCTAACATGTACTTTGCAGTGCTAACAGACTCTGGTATGTAAATGTTTTTCCAGCCGTGAGTTACAAGATGCCATCAGTCAGAGTCATGCTTCCAATCATTTAAAGCAAGCTGACAATGATTTAGCACCTTTCTGAAGTGCTTATGTCAGAAGATTGTAGAAAACTGAAGAGATGAAGTTACCTGGCATTTATAATGCTGTAAATCTTTCCAAGAAGATCCACATTTATATTACTATATCCCTCTATTCTTTACAGAGTTGTTTCACTTCAGAGTGTCCCTGCTGGGAATCTTCAAACATTGTAAATTTTCAAGTAACTCTGAATATTAAGTGCACATCATATCTTCCTAAATACCCATTGATATCTCTGACAAGCCAATAACCCATCCACATATGACATTGGAACATGAAACAGAAATAAATACCAATGACTAAGTGAGTCTTTCTTTTGGATAATTATTTCAAAAGAAATTAGAGACAAAGCAAAAAGATTGATGGATGAAATTAATGCCAATAAAGCATAACCAGAATTTTATTCCTTCACATATTATTGGAAAAGAGCAAAGTTATTTCATTTTGTAATTCCTGCTGTGAGACAATAAGGTACTCTGGTTATAGTAAGAAGAAATACCAGTAGTCATTACAACAGATTCAGGCTACCATTTGAAATTATCTGGGCCCACAAGATGGCTCATGAAGTAATGAAGATGGTTCCTGATGACCCATGTTCAATGTCCAGGAACCACATAGCAAAAGGAAAGAATTTAGTCTGAAAGCTGTCCTTTGATCTCCACAGGTTAGCAGTGATGCATTACACACACCCCCTTAACAACACACACACACACACACACACACACACACACACACACATAAATGCAATACAATTTTTTTTTGATAGGGGAGGTGTCTGAAGATTTGGCTCTGCAGTGAATACTACAGAATGCTGTTCCAGAGGGTATAGTTACTATTCCTACAACCCACATAGCTGGTCACAACCGTATGTAATTTCATTTCCAGGGGATCCAAAACCATATTCTGGCCTCTGCAGGCAATGCATTCATGTGGTATCCCGACATTCAGAAAAAACACTCTCTCTCTCTCTCTCTCTCTCTCTCCATATATATATATATATATATATGAATACAACTCCACAATAAGCTATCACCTTTTGGCCTCATCAAATCACTACCTAAACATGTTGCTTCAGCTTACACTTCCATTAAGATTAGATGGTAAAATTCGATTTATAAATTTATGAAAACATTTGTAGACTATAACATTTAAAATGGTATAACAGGCTTTTACTTTGCATGTTTCCATGTTAGCTAAAGCATTGTCAATTAGATTATGAACCTGAAATTTGGATTCCATTTGGTATAAGTAGACCATATTTATTTTAGAATCATATTCTAGATCGAACATTATTCAAGAACCCATAAGCAAAACTCATAGGTGGAAAAACTATGCAAATGTCAACTATTAATAATAAAACAATATAAACACTAAGAATCATTTCTAGTTTTCATGTCTGTTTTTTAATAGCTCTTTATCTCAGTGGTGATAGTATCTATTCATACAGAAATGCTTAAACAGCCCAATGTTTTTTAATGGCTGAATAATCCCTGTGACTAAGTTATAAGTAATGGAAGACCACCAGTGTATCATGCAATAACCACTATACAATGGCAATCTAGTGAAGCCACATTTCATTAGTAGTCAGTCTACTATACTATACTATATATATATTGTTAAAGTATCATACATATCAATATATGCTACTCTGTTCAAATCTTGAATTGAATGATTGTAACCTGTGATGTTGGATAATTGATTTACTCCTCTAAATTTTCGAAGCCCTGTTATAACTGAATCTTAATATTGTCATACAAATTAAGAATGCCACTTAGATAATTCTCCACAAATACATGTAGATCTAGAAGGATTTTCAAGTACCCTGAAATTAATCTACATCTTACTGTGTTTTCTTATTAACCGAAAAGCAATTTGATAGTAGTCATGGGATGAATTTTAATGCTAGAATTAAACAACAGCAAATGGCAAAGTAACTATTCATTTTATCAATCTACCCTAATGTTATAGACAGTGTACATTCTATAGAAAATCTCTAAAATGTGCTTTGCCAATTGAATATTTCAGAGTGAACTGGTCATCCAGGGAATTTCTGTTATTCCTGGGAAAATTGGATGAAAATGGACTTTGCATTTCGATTTTCATGAAATGACGATATTAATTTCACGTTATAACTTATGTAGTTTGAATCATTGTTGAGTGTCACCTTAAAAGCTCTTCAAAGTTTGTAGATGACATGGTAATAATCTTCATTGCATTATGTCCACTAGTTTTCCTTAAATAAAATCTATTCAAACTTTTGCATTGAATCAAAAATGTATAATTTTACTTATGTTTGGATATAAGCCAAGGATTCAAATAACTCATGAACTCTTAATTATTTTGAAACATAATTTTATATGAATAGAATGTTAGTGAGAAGAACATCTATGGCATTGCGGGCATTGCAGCCAACCCTTCCTTAACAGCTCTGCATGGCATAGTACTCATGCACGCTATGAGTGGGGCAGAGAAAAAAGAAGATAGGAAATGGTCATGCTGCATATTTCAGGTTTTCTATTCAAGGTGGCTGAACAAAGCCCTGAAGCTACCAGACAATCTGACTCCTCCCTACTAGTAGATAAGGCTAATCCTGCTGTATTCCAAGAAGACCTAGGCCCTTCCAAGGCACTGTTTTCAAGTTGTAAAAGGCAATAGATGAAGACTGTCACAAAATCTCCAACTTGATGCATCTGTGTTTTATTGCAAACAGATGTTTACAGTGAAATCCCAGGTACTGTGAATTGGGTTTAATTTCTGTGAAGCAAGTGAGAAAAAGGGACAGTAGAAATCAAAAATTAAAAGTTCCACCTGTGGGTGGCTACCCTCAGCAACCGATTTACCTGAAACAATGCTGAGAGAATCTTGTGTGCCAGAACTCCAAAACAATGAAGTTTTCATTGATGAAAACTTAGGAGGATGTTATTTTAGTCTCACGTCTGTTGGTAATATGAAAAATCAGAATCTATATAATCGGAAGAATGTAGAATTTACTTAATTTGTGCTTCGGGAGGCTGGGAAGTCCAAGGTCTAAAGACTGTAATTAGTAAGTGATTTCTTGTCTATGTGGATATTCTGTGAAGGCAATGACTCTAAATGGCACAGAGGATCACGTGGAAAATTAGTGAATGAAAGAATGACTGTAACAATCAATTTTATAGTGATATATTATTAACATATTAGGTCAATAATTTTATTTCAAGACAAGCTCCTCAGCATTTAACCGCTAATGGTCAAATATCTTGGGACTTCAAGGTTAAGTTTCATTATTTGGGTAAAGATATTTTCACTATAAAAATCATCCAGAACTTTGTGACATGAATAGCAGCAAGCAAGTCAGAATAGCAGAAAGTATAATGAAGTAAAGCAGTGCAGTAGGCAGAAAGTCAAGGGCTGTCAGAAAAGTGTTGCCAACACTAAATTTTGAAGAGGCAATATTGAATTGTGGGGGATCATGAACTTATGAAGAATGAGGTAAAAATATTTCTGAACCTTCATTCAGGTTAGTTAATAATGAAACTCTCAAAAAATATACACATAGACACAAGCACACACAGACAGAGGCACACACCCACAGAGACAGACACACACACGTGCATACATATACACAGCCCTCAGTTAGTGAATGTCGTAAATATCGTCTATCTTGAATATAATGTTTTACCAGCCAGTGACTTAGTATGGTGTAGATGCAATCCTTATGTAGCCGAAATTTTAATGATATAAAACAAGTAAACAAATTGAGAAAAGTCATTCATACTGTGTAAAAAATAGTCTTTACAGTGGCATTTCAGTCACCTGCCCAGCATATAAAAACAAAGTATTCAAACAACAGTCAAATAGCTGTCACATAAGAAAATTAACCAGTAACCAATTCTCACTGGTTGTATGACAACAACATACATTTTGAAAAAAAAATAAGTGGAAAAATGGCTATGGATGACATATGCACACAGAGAACCATAAGTATGCAGTGGTTTGTAAGCTCGAACAGAAATTAGAAGACACAAACTTTAAAATCAGAACAGTTTGGGACTAGAGAGATGACTCGCTGATGAGGAACATCACTTCACTTACAGAAGACTTGAGTTCACTTCTCTGCACCCACACAGGGCACTGCAAAACTTCCTGAAATTCCACCTTCAGGGCAACTTAGCACATTCTTTGGAATGCATAAGCACCTTCACTCATGTGCACATAACTAAACACAGAAACACACATAGACATATAGTTAAAAATGATAAAAAAATATGTTACTAAGATGCTATGCTTTTAGCCTCTGACATCAATAGACATGTTTAAGTGGACAGGAGAAAGCTCTGTCCAAAGAACTACAGGCAACTGAGAAGTGCCGAGGATCCAAAAAAAAGGTCTTCCCCCAAGAAGAGCACACCAGCTGGTTATTCAATAACAAACGATTAGCCCTGAAAACATATATAAGTATACAAGTAATATTATATAGATTGGGCAAGGGTTACCTTTGTATATACATGTTTGTATGTAATAACAATTAATGAAAAGTAGAGTCAATGAGCTTGAAAGAGAGCAAGAAAGGCCTGAAGAGAAGAATGGGAAGTGGAAAACAGTATAATTATATTCTTTAAAATTTTTGATATAATTTTAAAATAGCAATTTAAAAAAAATAAGCACTGTCAATATATTCTCAAGAATTAAGAAAGTGCTGTATAAATTATTCATCGAAGTCATCAAATAAAGAGTCACCACTGAGACAGAAAAGAACTAAGTGGAAAATCATCATGTCAAGAACTACAGCAATTATAATTCAGCACAGGGAAATGAGCTCACTGTTGTCATGCCATTCAGAAATGGTTTCCCTCTATATGGACCTCCTGTTTGGAAAGATCACATCCACAGTAAACTCTTTATGTGGAAATGCATAGCATCATCACTAATAATTGTTAAAAAGCAGAACTATCTAAATGGTCCTCAGTAAGTAAGTGGGAAAATAATGGAATATTCTTCAATGGGATAGTATTCGGTTTTAAAATCAAGGACTGTCAACAAATTAAAAAAAAAAAACATAGATTTTAATACATGGGGCTGACAAGAAAGAATCAGTGAAAAAAATTAAAAAATTTACCCAAGTCATAGTGTAAAATTTGACATTCTAGAAAAGACAGAGACACACGTGTGTCTCTGTATGATAGGTTCTGAAATACGCTGTGCAGCAGAGGAATAGAACTCGGTGTTAAATGTTAAAGTTAATTGAGGTTGCACTCTGCAGGCTGGACTGGAAGGAGAGTGGATGATTGAAGTGGAGCAAATCAAATAAGAGGCTTTTGCTTAATCCTGGTGAAAGATGATGGTAGATTAGACTGATGTTTGAAGTAAAGCTGCACAGAGTATGAGGTATATGAGAGCGGAAAAACTGTGGAGAAGTGGGGAAGATCTTGTTCACAGGGTATAAACATCAATCAAGGATGACTTACGGCTGCAGCCTGCGTGATTCAGAGCTTTGGAAGTGGTGTCTGGTGAAAAGTAAAATTATTCCACATTAGCACACTGAAGATAGATATTCTTAACCATGTAAAATATTTAAAATGTTGAGCACAAGAGCCAAGTACATCTGACTTTCTGGACATGTTATCTCTTCAAGTGGCTCGTTATTAGATTTAATTTTCCTATAGGCTGTAACATGTTATATGATTTGTTAAATTCCTACTGTTCTATTTTTTGTTTCAGATATTGCTTTTCTGAGTGTTCATTACACAGATTCATATCTCATACCAGCTACAAGCCCTTTATATTTCTAAGAAAAATATTGAATAATATCGTTCTTGGGTGTTAGTATTTTTAGATCACCTAAATTCATTTTATGATTTTGCTAGTTTCACAATATAAATGATGTATTGTTGAGTTTTAAAACGAATAATAAAATTCTACTGATTGTATGTACATACTACTAAGACAATTCAACATATAAATGCTGTATTATTTTCATTTGTCGTTAAAATAGCCATGGGTCACTTGTCTCAATAGTATTTATGAACTAAGCAACTCTATCCTATTTTTTATTTAAATATATATCTAGGATGTTTCTATTTTATGAGAACTTTTAGAGATCTAAGTACATAATATATAATTAACTAAACATATTGAAATTTGTAAAAGCTATAAATTACAGGCAGTGTACAATTCTGTAATTACCACACAGATGTCAAAGGTGAACTTTATATACCATATCTTTATATATAATGATACATATATATGGCATAGTTTGTGTATAGATGTATACAATGTTTACATATATATATATATATATATATATATATATATATATATATATATTTCAAATATCATTTCCTAAACTTTTAACAGATACAAATAGTGACAAAATTGGCGACTGAGTACAGTAGTGCTCACTTGTAATTTCAGTACTCAGAATTCTCAGGCAGAAGTTTGAGATTACAAATTTATCACAGTGAATTTGAGATTAGCCTATGCTACAGAGTGAGGTCCTCTCATGGTACAAAAAACATGACAAAGCTGGAATAATTTTGTAATAAAAGGAATAATATTTGAGGAGCCTGATCATATGCTGATAAGCATAATATTACGTTTTGTTATCTAATCGAAAGTTAGGTAGTTCTAAACTGATATATATATATATATATATATATATATATATATATATATATATATAAAGCAAAGACATGGGTATATTTAAGTTTCTGTAAGGATAAATGAGTTTGAAAATTGAAGTAATGTACGCACATATAATTGAATAGGGCATATGTTTTAATGGAAAAATTGCATATTTTCTGAAGCCACTAAAATTCAATGAATATGAAAGAATTTTGAAACAATCAATTAAAATCATAACAATTCTTCATTTAGAATCTTACAAGGGTGTTCTAATTTCACATTGTTCTCCAATTGAGTCTTTTTCATCCTCTACTTTTCTCTTTTTGGTGTTTGTGCTTGTTGTTGTTTGATTTGTTTTTGTTGTAGTTTCTTTTGTCAAACTGACACAGGCTGGAGCCAATCAGAAAGGGATAAACTCAAATGAAAATGCTGTAAGCATATCAGCGGAGAGTTTCTTGGTTAATGATTGATGTGTGAAAGCCCAGCCCACTGGAATCAAGCCTCCCTGAAGGGTGTTTTGAGTTGTATAAAAGCTGAGTAAACCATGAACAGCAAGTCAGGAAGTAGGATCGCCATGTGACTTCTGCTTCAGCTCCTGACATTCTTACTGCCATGATTGACATTCATGATTAGGCTGTAGTCTATAAAATTAAAAGAACCCCATCCTCCCAAAAGTTGTTCTTGGTAATGCTGTTTATCACATCAACAGAAGGCAAACTAGAACAAAATTTGGTACCAGAATTATAGAACATTGCTGTGACAGACATGGCCATGGTTTTTTGTTTGTTTGTTTGGTTGGTTGGTTTTGTTGTTTTTTTTTTTTTTGTTGTTGTTGTTGTTTTTCATGGGGGGGTGGGAGGAATGATGAACACATTTGAAAAGTCCTGTTATGATCACTGTGTGCACTGAGTTTACTGAGATATTACGGGTGCTTAGAAAATAACAATCTTGAAAGCAAACTTAGGAGCCTAGCTTGTGAAGTTTCAACTGGAAGAGTGAGAGGCCCTGAAGGATTCTTATCAGAGCAGGTCATGCAATATTTCGAATGAAGAACCTGTGTCATTCGGGGCTGAAGAATCAGTTGTGTGTGATTAAGAAGAGACCAGTACCACCAAAGTGAGACATTAGCTTCACTGGAACAATCGATACTGGTTAGCTGAGGCTAAGCAATTAGCTGTAATTAGTAAGAGACAGAATCTGATCTGAAATCGGGGATGTAACTCTTCAGGCAGGGCAAGCAAACAGAAGCAGTGGTATAGAGTTTAAGTGTTAATGCTTTGTCTCAAACTTGAAGGCAAACTTGGTACTGTGTCAGAGTCTCCTATGCAGTGGTAATTTATAGACTTGAAGGGGTCATGAAAAGAATCTTCAGTAGATCAGGGGAGGCCACAGGTGAAAGTACAGCCTCAGTTGCTGGGGAGATTCCAGCATAGTGGAGAAGTCAGGACTATGGAATCACTGGTAGGTATGAACTGGAGTCATCTTACAGTTGTAAGAAAATCTATTTGTTCTGTGGGTTGCAGCAGAGAGGTGAGACTAACCAAGCTCTCTGGAGAACAGGAAACTGTGAGGAGGTCCCAAATGTGAGTAATTGAAAATTTTATATCACTAGATGAAACTACCAGTGTGTTGTGAATGGCAGAGCCTGGGAAGTAGAACTGCCACAAGATCGGAGCATAGAAGGTCAAGATCTGAGTCACAGGCATCAGATGCTGAGCTATGAGAGTTGGTACTACAGCCTGGACTTGGATTTGAGTTTGTTTCATATAGGTCCTCATGCTTACAATTTCATACAAAACTTTCATTTTATCCAGATTTAGTTTTCACTAGAGAGTTTTATGCTTTATGCTTCTTGGACAGATGTATTTCCTATGTACTATAATACAGTGTGAAGGGTTCCTTTGGTGGTTCTGAGTCAGTGTGCATCCCTGAGAAATTAGACAAGCAACATATCTGGTGTAAAAGAGGTTTATTGGGGGAAGGGAGAGGAGTGAGGGCCTGAGTAAGGGGTAGAGGCAGCAAGAGAGGGGTACAGGCAGAGATGTGGGGCAAGAGTGGGAGGGACACCAGAGAAAGAGAGAGAGAGAGAGAGAGAGAGACAGAGACAGAGACAGAGACAGACACAGACACAGACACAGACACAGACACAGACACAGACACAGACACAGACACAGACACAGAGAGACAGGGAGACCTTTTATTGGCTGCACACACCTAGCTCAACTGTCAGCAGTGGCACCAGGTCATAACATAAATAGCTACTAGGTCCCTGAGGGCAAGCCAGTGGAATTGATTGTATACTAACAGTATTTAAAATGTCTTTGTGCCCATCACAGAAAGAACTGTGTATGTTTAAGTTTGTGTGCAAATCTCTCTCTCTCTCTCTCTCTCTCTCTCTCTCTCTGTGTGTGTGTGATAATGTTTAAATGATTGAATAAAGCTCTTATAAAAGTTGGTGCCAGTTTGAGTGTTTTCATTTATTTAATAAAGAAATAATGGTTGGACCTGGAGGGCATCATCCTGAGTGAGGTAACCCAATCACAAAAGAACTCAAATGAAATGTACTCACTGATAAGTGGATATTAACCCAGAAACTTAGTATAGCGAGATATAAGGTACAATATGTAAAACATATGAAACTGAAGAAGAACGAAGACCAAAGTGTGGACACTTTGCTCATTCTTAGAATTGGAAACAATCACCCATGGAAGGAGTTACAGAGACAAAGTTTGGAGCTGAGACAAAAGAATGGTCCATCTAGAGACTGCCATATCCAGGGATCCATCCCATAATTAGCCTCCAAGCGATGACACCATTGCATACACTAACAAGCCTTTGTTGCAAGGACTGTGATATAGCTGTCCCTTGTGAGACTAGGGCAGGGCCTAGCAAACACAGAAGTGGATGCTCACAGTCAACTATTGGATGGATCACAGGGCCCCCAATGGAGGAGCTAGAGAAAGTATCCAAAGAGCTAAAGAGATCCGCAACCCTATCGGAGGAACAACATTATGAACTAACCAGTATCCTAGAGCTCTTGACTCTAGCTGCATATGTATCAAAAGATGACCTAGTCAGCCATCACTGGAAAGAGAGGCCCATTGGTCAGGCAAACGTTATATGCCCCAGTACAGGGGAATGCCAGGGCCAAAAAATGGGAATGGGTGGGTAGGGGAGTGGGGGGGGGGGACTTTTGGGATAGCATTGGAAATGTAATTGAAGAAAATACGTAATAAAAAAAAAAAGAAAAAAAGAAATAAGCTTATCGGTTAGTGCTGCTTACAAACTGGCAAGATTTTTTTTTGCTTAATTTCCAAAAAATGAATATAAAAATAGGAAAATTACACAAATATCACTGCTTCTAAAGCTTTCAAGTACAACAAAGTCTCATTAAGAACACTATCTGCCTTCCAGTTAATTTCTCTTAAGCATGTCATTGATCTGCTACCTTAGTTGAGTGTGACATTTTCTGTCTTACCAGGCCACAGCTCTTGAGTTGACACCACCTCAAAGCACAGAGCGCTATTAGACTGAGTAATACAGCTGCAGGGATCTATCAGAGCTAAGTAATCATTGGTGCACAATAAATATTTTTCTTTCAGTTTGTCACACGCTTCTAGATTGGCACTTGCATTCATCTAGGTTTTATTCTTTCAGTGTCACAAGATCATTAGTAAATAAAACACAAAGCATGCCATTCTCTGGGCAGGGCTAAATGAGGACTGGCTGATATGACTCTTACCATTGTTTCATGATGATGATGTTGCATAAGTCTGAAAATTGGGAATACCTTAAAGCAGATGGCATTGTATAGGGGAAGAGATGGTATGGTGTTTAGAATAAGTAGTCTCTGTTTTTGAGGAAGGAATACATGACCACTGTGAAATATACCTGGTAAGGCAATCTCACCACACCTCCAAACCAGACAGGCAAGAAACAGGACAATGGCCTCTGTCCCTAACACAATGGGGAGCTTTGCTGTTACTCACTGCCTGAGATTCAATATTTTAGTTTATCCAAACTGGCTAATTTAAGGAGCCTTGGGGAAAAGGGCAGTGAGCTGGAGAAGAATGCATAATTAGTTAAATTTAGATGTTTAAGCATTTCAGGAATTCCAGGAAGTTGATTACACTGATCAAACACATTTATCTTATAGAGGACTAACCAAAGGCATTCTTGAGGAAGAAGGTACCAAGAAGGGTAACAGACACATGCCATTAAGCCCACTTTAAAGAAAATAAATGACTGAATTTGTCGTAAGAGGAATACATTTATTCAGATAGATTTGCCAGCAAGCAACCTACATAGTCTGGCTGAAGCACAAATGGCGGCCTTAGCCAAGTCAATGTCCTGTGAGTAGGTTCTAGAAAGGGACCTGAGATAAGCAAAAAGGATCAGTGGGCTCAAATGTATTTCCATTGGGCTTAGAAGCAAGCCCTGGCAATTGACATTAGAGGACTAGGATTGTTGACCAATGAATGACAAAATATAACACACTGCTTAAACACCCGTGCTCTTGAATTTAAGACAGGGCAACTATGAGTAGACAGTAGAAATACTACATTAGTATTTGGCAGCATCAGGGCCAGTATTAATTTTGTACACATACATTTTGAATAAGATCAGTTAGTCAGTAGGTATACTTTCCAGGTGTATTTAGTTGCCTGGAAGTTACCATACATGCATGGAGATTCTTTATCAAAGTGAAGTGAATAAGAGCCAGTATAACGAGTGCTAGACTTCAAAAGCAGTTAAAGAGAAAGAAGGTAGCAAGAGACAGGAGTCCAGCCTCCACCAGATGAATTTATGTTTATTAGTACACGGTGAAAGGCAGCCTCTCTCCAATGGGAAATTGAGGGAACAACCAGGAAAAAGCTCGCGGTGACTCTTTTTTATAGGGGTGGGGTGAGAAGCTTCAGACGGAGGAAAATGTTGCAATCTGAAGGAGCTCTCCTGTTCTTTTTTATTATTATTATTAGATTTTTTTTTCATTTACGTTTCAAATGCTATCCCAAAAGTCTCCTATACACTCCCTTCCTATATACTTCCCTGCTCCCCAACCCACCCACTCCCGGTTCCTTGCTCTGGCATCCCCCTGTACTGGGGCATATGATCTTTGCAATACCAAGGGCCTCTCCTCCCATTGATAGCCGACTAGGCCATCTTATGCTACATATGCAGCTAGAGATATGAGCTCTGGGGGTACTGGTTAGTTCATATTGTCGCTCCACCTGTAGTGTTGCAGACCCCTTCAGCTCCTTGGGTGCTTTCTCTAGCTCCTCCATTGGGGGCCCTGTGTTCCATCCAGTAGATGACTGTGAGCATCCACTTCTGTATTTGCCAGGCACTGGCATAGCCTCATAAGAGACAGCTATATCTGTTTTGTTTTGCTTTGCTTTGCTTTGCTTTGCTTTGCTTTGCTTTGCTTTGTTTTGTTTTGTTTTGTTTTGTTTTGTTTTGTTTTTGTTTTGCCTAGGGGAAACAGGCTGTATTCTCTCTTCAGACATACCTTTTGAGATCAACAAAGAAGCCTCAGGGAGATCATCTATTATCTCATAGGAATTCGGGTATCACAACCGAGGCACTCTGTCAATGAACATATCAACAACTGTGATAGTGCAACTGTCTCAATGGAGTAAATTGTACACATGTAGAATATGTTCCTATATAAGAAATGCATAATATATGGGGAAACTTGTCCTTATTATGATAAGAGAATGACAACAGTATTTCACTGTAATTTGCAAAACTCGGCTAAAGGCAAACTGGCTAATAGCGAGTAGGTTTTTTTTTTGTTTGTTTTTGATATATGTAAACATTTTAATACATTCAATGCATTTTAATACACATTTTAATACATGTAAAACATTATACACTGCATATACAACTTCTCACCCCCTTTATTTTTATTTATTTATTTATTTATTTAATGAAAAATATCCAAATTTAATATACTAGCCACAAAAATAAAACCCTTAACATGATTAGGTTAAAACGTGTAACTATACAATTTGTGAACTTGACACTTTCAACATTAATTATATGGAATATTAATTAACTGCATCCATATTTTCTATTTCAATAGTTGTCTGTATTTTATTTTGCATCTGATTATATTTAGTGAAATAATTAATTTATCTATTCTTTTTACCTAAATTTGCTTTATTACTATGAAAATATTTTACATAAGCTTGCATTCTTAGTATTTTAAATTTAACTGCTATTCTTTGTATATTTATCTATTTATTTATTTATATATTTTTATTAGGTATTTTCCTCATTTACATTTCCAATGCTATCCCAAAAGTCCCCCATACCCTCCCACCCACTCCCCTACCCACCCACTCCCACTTTTTGGCCTTGGCGAGTTGTTTAAGAAATAGTCACTGAAACAATGAAGTATTATTCACATCTGGGGATCTTGATGATGTTTGTTTTACTGCCAGTTAAAGAATTAGAAGTCAGGGAGACAGGTAGCATCTGAGAAGTCTCAGCTGGAGCAAACAGAAGCAGATTGAATCTGAGTTGAAGAAAGATGTTTTTTTTGGGGGGTGCAGATGCAGACATACAACCTGAACATAGAGAGAAAAGGATCCTCTATGATGTGGTTGGGGAAGAGGGTGGACCAGAAACCCAAAAATATCATTTAATTCCTAGAGCTGAGGATTTTAAAGTCTCTGATGAGTCTTCCTTCCCAATAGCATTTTCAATGTGTAGAAAGAACATGTTCCGATTTACTGTGCACCTTGTTGTGTAGTGCCAGGGAAATATTAATGACCCCCCACTCCAAACAGACAGGAGCCAATCTGAGTTAACTCACAGCAGGGTCTTTACTCTATTCTAGCTAGCTAGGGCCCCTCCAAAGCACACTCTCACAGAGGGCAGTTTTGGTGGTGGGGCAAGAATTTATAGTAAGCAGCAAGTGGGGAATAAGTGTGCAAACATCTAATTGGTAGGCTACTGTGGCCTTTAACAAAATTGCCTGGTGCTGGGAATCATTTCATAAACTCAATTTTTGCTCCTCTCTGCATTAATGGTCTTTAGGCAGGTAGTAGGCTTGTAACTTGAGGGTGTGGGTTTGTTGGGGGAGTAACCTGGAGGTGCTGGTTGTTGGAGATTAGCCTAAAGACTGGAACTAGTCTCAGATTTTGTTGGAAGGCAACTTTGAAACTAATGCTATGTACCAGCCTGTTAGTTTACCTGAGTTCAAACTTAGGTTAGGTTCTCTAAAATGGAGTCTTAAACTGAACTTAAAAGGTTTGATTTCTCAGTTGAGCCAGTCCATCAGACAGGAGAAAAAGGATGAAAAGCATGTCAGTTTCAGAGTTCAGATTGTAAATGAATAGTCAATCCCACTAATTGTGTTTTGACAATTAGTGAATTGTGTCATAGAAGACAATTTCTGTGAATTAAATAAATTTTTGTGAACATTTGTTCAGCAATTAATTATTTTTCCTGTTTTTGTGGTATTTGTCTCACTAAGTCCAACCCTTTCCTAATGTCTGCAGTTTGTTTTTTGGACTGAAGACAATTTTAATATGATCATTTATTAATTAAATATTTATAAGTTACAATTAAAGGATGAAGACTCTTCAAGGACTGTTAAAATCTCCAGCTCTTAAGGAGAAACATCTATGTGTTGTGAAGGGTCTTTTTTCTGTGCTAGTTCTATGTGTTTGTTTCCTCACCCCTAATAAAGCCTTTCTTACAGGCTGATTCTATCTGCTCCTGGTGGTTTTATTTGAGAATTTCCCTTCAACTTACAAAGTGATTTTGTCTGAATGCTATGTGTCCCCGTGGTTTTGAAGGGTTAATAACCTAAAAGCCTCAGTTGGGCTGAGAATCTTCAGACATTACTGTTGACTGGACTGATAATGTCTGTGTTCTGTAAGGAGCTGGGAAGGGAGTCCAAAGCCTCATGTGGCCTCTTAAACTGAAGAACCTCTTCTTCCAAGAACAATGCTCCCTAAAGATCAACATATGCTACTCCGTTGGTAATTACCTCTTTGAGACTGCAGGGAAACGTCCCTGAAGGTAGAATCTTCTACCCACAAATTACACTTTTCTTTCCAATAATACCTCAGCAGATGAAAGAGTCGGATGCATATACTTACATCCAACCAATGGACAGAAGCCAGGGGTTGAATTGAGAAAAAGCTGGAGGAAAATGAAAAGGTGGGTGATGCCATAGGAAGACCAGGCCTCTCAACTAACCTGGACCCCCCAAGATCTCTCAGAGGCTGAGCCACCTACCAGGCAGCACACATGAGCTGCTCTGAGCCCCCTGACACATATACAGCAGAGGACTGCCTGGTCTGGTCTCAGTGAAAGATGATGGATGTATTCTTTAAGAGACTTCAGGCCCCAGGGAGTGTAGAGGTCTGGTGGGTTGGGTGTCAGAGTGGGTAAAGAAATCCTTTTGGAGACTGGAAGTGAGGTAGAGGAATGGGATAAGGAACAGTCAGAAAGCAGACCAGGAAGGGGACAATGATGACTGGACTGTAAAAAAAAATAATAGTAATAATAATAATATTAATATTAAATATTAATAAGCCATTCCCATGTGCCACATGCAGCTAGTCTTCACTAACTAGGAAAGACAGGTATCCTCACTTGTTAAAGTCACGTTCTCTTCATGTAGAATTTGGTGTCTCAATTCCTTGATTAAAAAGTCAATTCCATCAGTCATGATTTAACAGGTTCGTATGCATGCCACCATGATGTACATGCACACAGTAGCTACCTTGTCCTAAATTCTCTGCTTTCTACTAATTCATCCCCAAGTATGCCAAATGCTGATCTTTTGAAAGATTGTGCGGTTTTTGTTTTCCATGGTATTTTAGGATTGGAGTAACACTGCATTGATGTCTTTAGTTTGACTTCTTTCATATAGTAACTTGGTTTCTCGATTGAATTGGTTTCTCGTTTGATTTTCCCCAGCCTCATCAGACATTATTTATTGTACTGAAGAACATGCCCTTATGTTGATGAAGTAGAGTACACACATTCATTAGCTAAATGCAAGATATAGAGAGACCCAGAAATCTTGGGAGTAGGTTACAAGACCATAAAATCTGCCATCTGAGGAACAGCCTGGAGATAACTACAGGTTACATGGGTTGGTTTCTGATTGGCTTGTGTCCAGGTGGTAGAGTGGACTTCATTCTTGTGTCATGAATATTAACCACAGGATGAAATACACAAACCATATAAGACTGCCCAGCACAGATTGCTCATCCTGAGATAAGATGAAGTTTTAGAGTGCCTAACCCTAACTAAGCTTCCCTAAGTTCTCTACAAAAAGAATTTTTGCACCTTTGTGTGGGGTCATCTTTGTGATCAATGGCTGACCCCTACATGCTGGCAATTTCTTCAGAATAAATGCTCTTTGCCTTTGGTACTTTTTGAGTCTGGGGTCTTTCTTTCAGAGATTCTTAGGCCCTAACAATATCCTAGATTACTTTTGAATATGTATAAATTTTATGTTGACAGAAGCCACCTGATCCTTTAGATCAATCCCAACATGTATAAATGTATTGGCATTGTAGGTTCATTTTGTTTTGTTCATTTTAGTAGGAAAGTGGGATACTATCTTCTAAAGAGACTGTGCATCTTATACTCCTATCTACCACATCATATTTACTGTCTATTCTTAGTTGGGTCTAAATTTCTAAGTAATTTTAAGTATTCATATTCTAGGCTACTGGGTCCTATAGATTAATATAAATATTTGATTGTAAGTTATGCAATAAAAATGAAGAGATTTGTTTATATGCATCTAAATAAGAACATGCAGAATGTGTTCGGAACTTGAATATCCTTATCTCCATGAAAATGGGAAAAATAAAAATAATTTAAACAAAGTGTTGAGTGGAACATGTGTAGCTGAAACACTTGATTTTCCCTAAAATATCTGAGTAATTACTTGAATTTCCTACTTTATCATTTGTCCATGGACAGCTGGTATCAGGCTATAAAAACAACAATAATTAGAGGCCCAAATAGTTCTTTTAATTACCCTAAAAGTCTGAAATTCACGTTTTTGTTGTCTAGAAGTATTCTAATCATGTTTAACAGCTGATTAGCAATTGGTCCATTTTTATGTTGTAGAAAAGTGAAATGTGAATGGAAAATTGAAGAATAATTCCAAACCAAGGTAAATTATTACTGCTTTTCCCTGCAATTGTTAGTTGAAAGGTGTGATTTGAGATAAGATCATTTACACTTAAAAGTGAATAGAAGAAATATAATAAGAGGGAATAGGCCTGTGAAGTTGTCAAGAATAAATTTTAAAATAAATGCAGCATTTTTTGCATTTATGTCATAGTCTGTTTAAGCAAAAATGGCAATATTTAAGGCTTCATATATGTATATGTATATATCTTATTCTAGAAAGATATGCAAGTATGCTTTTCAAAGATCTTTTGAAAACAAAAAAATATGAACAATTGGATTTTCAAAGTACTTGGAAAGGACAATGGGCATGAATAACCATGGTGTAAGCAATAAATATTGGCTTTCAGTTCCTAACATCACAGAAAACTTCAGGCATACCCACACATGTATATAACTGCAGCATTGTTGAGCAGAGGCCTACGGGTCCAGAAGCCCCATTAGCCAGCCAGCCAGCCAATTTTAAACATGTTTCAAGATTAGTGGGAGACCTTGTCTCAAAAAATAAGATGGAGTACAAGAAAGGAAAAATAGAACTCTCTCTCTCTCTCTCTCTCTCTCTCTCTCTCTCTCTCTCTCTCTCTCAAACACACACACCAGTAATAATATAGTAAAATTAAAATAAAAAGAATTGACAAGCTAGTTTTGCAGTGTGATGACTTTTCAAAGAGCATACTATATATGTATTAAACTAGAAAAAGAACCAATTTTAAAAATTCTGAGTTTGGAAGGTTTTTTTGATCAATGTTTTAAGTAATATGCTAATTTCATTTGCATCCATTTGACTCATCAATGGCTTAAGTCTGGTGTTATATGTCTATGTTTTGCATGTCCAAGTTTCCTTCCAGTTTTGATATACATGTTTCTATTAATTGCATTTTTTATATCTGTGATAAAATACCATGACTATGGTAACTTCGAATAATGAATTCATTTTGACTTATGGTCTTAGAGATTGGAATTCATAACAGAAACACAGCAGGCAACTATTGAGGTGCTTTCAGGGATCCTGCTTGGGATTCAATAATAAGAATGCAAAGCCATATGTTTAGTATAAGGCTGTTATCCTATTTTCTGGAGAAGTTCCTCAGCTACCCTTCTTCTGCTACTCTGCTACTGTGCCTCTGCCCCAGCTCAAGTTGCTTATTTTTTTTTTAAATTTATCAAAGGCTATATTCCTGTCTCATAAAAAAAATAATAATACTAGCATAGTGAGAGATTTTCCACAGCTTGCCCATACTGAGCCAATCAGCAGCAGGGAGGGCAATGTGACCTTCTATGACAACCCCTACTGTGGCTTGCCTTTTAAAAAGAAAATCTCAGAGAATCCTCTTTTGGGGCAGGTGAGGAAGTGACAAACATATACATATCCTTCTATCCAGGGAATGCACAGCTATCAATAATTGGGAATACAGGGACGTATATTTATAGCCAGTTGAGATAATATGTGTGTGGAGGAAGGTCATCCAAAAGGCAGCAGACATGGCAGCAAGGGAAGCTAAGAAGTCACATCTTAAACCAAAAGCCCAAACAAGGCTTTTTACCTGAAAACTTGCTCTCAGTTGTGGTCTTTCTCTAGACCACACCATGGCACAGAAACCTGGAAACCTCCCTAAACAGCACCACCAACTGGGACCCAGTTTTCAAATGCCTGAGACCACTGGTAACATGTATCATTCAAATCACCCCACTGTCTTTGTATTCAGCCAAAGCATATGTTTTTTTTCTTTTTCTTTTTAAATTTGCTACATATGCTCTGTTTTTCAGCATGTGGTACGACTTGGAAGGTGTTTGTTTTCACCTATTAATAAACATTCTACTACTTTTTGGAAAATGCTCAGTCTCTCTTACTTTCATTGTCTAGAGTACTTTGATGGTTTGTATATGCTTGGCCCAGGGAGTGGTGCTTTTAGAAGGTATGGCCTTGTTGGAGTAGGTGTGTCACTGTGGGTGTGAGTTTAAGACCTTCACTCTAGCTGTCTGGAAGTCAGTCTTCCACTAGCAACCTTCATATGAAGATACAGAATTCTCAGCTCCTCCTGCACCATGTCTACCTCGATGTTGCCATGCTCCTTCCTTGATCATGATGGACTGAACCTCTGAACCTGTAAATCAGCCCCAAATATAAGTTGACCTTTATAAGACTTGTATTGGTTATGGTGTTGTTCACAGCACTGAAACCTTAACTAAGACAAGTTTTCTTCAATTTTACTCTTGATTGAATTTTTCTATATATTACAGCCATAACAGTATGCCATTCATTTACTTGTTTGAGTCATATAGACACATAAAACAAAATTAAAATTATTAAGGCATTTTTCCCATTGAAAGCATTGCTTATATATAGTTTATCTCCCAAAGCATTTTATTTATTTGTTTATATAGTCTTCTTTTGTTCAAGGCTCTTTGGGGTCAGTAAGGAAATCATTCTATTCATTTGTTATTCACTCGGGGTGTGTATATATATATATATATATATATATATATATATATACACACACATATATGTATATATATTGCTTTTCATACCAGGCTTACTATAGTATTTAAAGTGTTCATATTACATGTATTCATATTGTTAGTTTCTTTTTTTAAATTTTTCATATTTTTAGTTTATGCTATGATGTTCAGTTGGTTTTCAATAGTATAATGTTCTGTATTCAAAAATATGATATTGTAGTGAACACTGTCACATCTTATGCGTGTTTTCTATAATTCTTGTCTCTAATCTGTCTAAAATTACAGATACTTAATTCTACTTGTAGAAATGTTAGCTTCAAAGAGATCTGCAACCCTGTAGGTGCAACAACATTATGAACTAACCAGTACCCCCGAGCTCTTGACTCTAGCTGCATATCTATTAAAAGATGGCCTAGTTGACCATCACTGGAAAGAGAGGCCCATTGGACATGCAAACTTTATATGCCCCAGTACAGGGGAATGCCAGGGCCAAAAAATGGGAATGGGTGGGTAGGGAACTGGGGGGGGGGGTATGGGGGACTTTTGGGATAGCATTCTAAATGTAATTGAGGAAAATACATAATAATTAAAAATATTTTAAAAAAAGAGAGAGACACTGAAAAAAGAGAAATGTTAGCTTCAGACTATATCACCATTTTAAAAATTATTTCATTTATTGATAAGAACTATAAAGGAACATATGTATTAGTCTAATGTGCAATGGCCTATGTTAAAACGAAAGACAAGGTTGATTTTTTTTTTTTAAAGCAGGCAACAGCCAACTAAAAGCAATGGAAAAATCTAGTAGAAATGAAACACAAGAGTATGAAAATATATGACATCAGGTTTTTGTGTTATTGCCCTGGAATCTGCATGGAAGACATTGAACTGGCAAGCTCTTCCTGTGCCAATGTGTCAAGTCACCTTAGTCTCTGTTCTATTGTGAAGAGGCTTGACGGGAGATTTTCTTCTAAAGAAAATCATGTAACTGGAGACGTGCTTACAAATTCAAAGGGTTAGTTCATGACCGTTATGGTGAGAAGCAGACAGATATAGCACTGGAGTAGTAGCTGAGAGCTTTACCACTACAGGCAGTAAGGAAAGAGAGACCTTTTGAATCCTCAATGCCTACTCTCAATGGTAGACACTCTCCAACAAAGCCATACATACTCTAGCCAGCCATGCCTCCTAATCCTTCCCAAATATTTACACTCCCATGTGAGTAAGCATTCAAATATAGATGCCTTGCATGGTGGGGGTGTGTGGTGTATGTGTGTGTGTGTGTGTGTGTTGGGGGTAGAACGGGGGTAAGATTCTTAGGATTCTTCTGAGAGGAGGGATGTTCAATTAAGGAAGTTCCTCCAGGAAATGGGACTGTAATCAACTCTGTAGGACATTTTCTTATTTGGTCATGGATGGTGAGGAAACAGCTCCTTGTTGGGGGTGATATAGTTAGGCTGGAGACCCTTGGTTCTTTCTATAGGAAGACAGACTGAGCAAGCCATAAGAAGCAGACCAGTATGCAGCACTACTCCATTGGCTCTGCATCAGTTCCTGCCTATAGGTTTTATCCTTGTTTGATTTCTTCTCCTGACTTCCTTTGATGGTGAACAGTGATATCAAAGTGGAAGACTAATAAACATTCTTCTCCCCAGCTTGCTTTTTGTCAGGATTTCATCACAGCAATAGTAACCTCACTAAGATATTTTTGTTTATAATAAATGTATCATTTATTACTCACAAAGTTTAAACCATTATTCCTAATATTAATATTTATTTTCCTTAAACTGTTATCACTTGAAATTTGATTATATTTATGCACATGGTCAAGAGAAAAAAATTCTCCATACTTTTGAATTAATTTCTTAAAAGAAAAGTGTTTTGCAAAATAATGTATAATCTCTTGAAATAGAGGGACATTTTTTCCTTTATCAAATCTTTCATTTTTTATTATTTTTTATTGGATATTTTCTATATTTACATTTCAAATGTTATCCCCTTTCCTGGTCTCCCCTCCAAAAAACACGCTACCCCTATCCCCTCCCCCATTCCCCTGCTCACCAACCCACCCACTCCCACTTTCTGGCCCTGGCATTCCCCTTAATAGTTTTGGTATCACTGTTTCCAAGCTGAGTGCCAAAGACCATCCAAAGGCTGTCCTTGGTGAGTGCTTTCCGTTTTTTGTTTGTTCGTTTTTGTTTTTGTTTTGTTTGTTTGTTTTTAAGGTTGGATTTATTTATTTATTTATTTTTTTTTTTTGAGACAGGGTTTTTCTGTGCAGCCCTGGCTGTCCTGGAATTCACTCTGTAGACCTCAAACTCAGAAATCTGCTTGCCTCTGCCTCCCAAGTGCTGGGATTAAAGGCGTGTGCCACCACTGACCAGCTGGTGAGTGCTTTCTTGAAGCTTGACCTTACTGATCTCTGTGTGGTCTAAACATAGTGTAAAGATGGGATATTTGTATATCATTATTCTATAGTGAAAGGGAGTGTAGGAAGGATGCAAATAAAAGGAGGATCCCAGAATGAGAGAGTTAGATTTCCTTTCCTATGAACAAATAAGAAACAGCCTGACTAATTGTTCAGGGCTGTTTTTATAAAAAGGAAGTAAAAGTGATATGTGTGTCTTTTAAAAAAATCTAAACAAAGAAAAGGAAAAGCCTGCCAGTTTCTTGGCAATAGATACCAATGCTGCTACCAATAATATTGTATATTTCTCATGCCCTAATGAATGAAGCTGTACTTTGTTCATATAATTCCATGAAAAAAATTTATTGAATAAGATTGATAAGTTCCATGAGATATGAATTCAAGTGACTTCTATTTAGCCAGATCAAAATAATATTATTTTTCTCATTCAGCTTTGTTTCCTTTTAAGGATACATTTTAAAATAACATTATTTGAATTTCCGTTTAGTGTATTATTTATGATATCATTATTTTTTTTTTTTTTTTTTTTTTTTTTTTTTTTTAGTGTCAACAAATTTATTTATTTTTTTTTTTTTCATTTTTTTTTTATTAGGTATTTAGCTCATTTACATTTCCAATGCTATACCAAAAGTCCCCCTTACCCACCCACCCCCACTCCCCTACCCACCAACTCCCCCCCTTTGGCCCTGGCGTTCCCCTGTACCGGGGCACACAAAGTCTGCGTGTCCAATGGGCCTCTCTTTCCAGTGATGGCCGACTAGGCCATCTTTTGATACATATGCAGCTAGAGTCAAGAGCTCAGGGGTACTGGTTAGTTCATAATGTTGTTCCACCTATAGGGTTGAAGATCCCTTTAGCTCCTTGGGTACTTTCTCTAGCTCCTCCATTGGGAGCCCTGTGATCCATCCATTAGCTGACTGTGAGCATCCACTTCTGTGTTTGCTAGGCCCCGGCATAGTCTCACAAGAGACAGCTACATCTGGGTCCTTTCAGTAAAATCTTGCTAGTGTATGCAATGGTGTCAGCATTTGGAAGCTGATTATGGGGTGGATCCCTGGATATGGCAGTCTCTACATGGTCCATCCTTTCATCTCAGCTCCATACTTTGTTTCTGTAACTCCTTCCATGGGTGTTTTGTTCCCACTTCTAAGGAGGGGCATAGTGTCCACACTTCAGTCTTCATTTTTCTTGAGTTTCATGTGTTTAGGAAATTGTATCTTATATCGTGGGTATCCTAGGTTTTGGGCTAGTATCCACTTATCAGTGAGTACATATTGTGTGAGTTCCTTTGTGATTGTGTTACCTCACTCAGGATGATGCTCTCCAGGTCCATCCATTTGGCTAGGAATTTCAGAGACACTGAAACTTATAGAGGAGAAAGTGGGGAAAAGCCTTGAAGATATGGGCACAGGGGAAAAATTCCTGAACAGAACAGCAATGGCTTGTGCTGTAAGATCGAGAATTGACAAATGGGACCTAATGAAACTCCAAAGTTTCTGCAAGGCAAAAGACACTGTCTATAAGACAAAAAGACCACCAACAGACTGGGAAAGGATCTTTACCTATCCTAAATCAGATAGGGGACTAATATCCAACATATATAAAGAACTCAAGAAGGTGGACCTCAGAAAATCAAATAACCCCCTTAAAAAATGGGGCTCAGAACTGAACAAAGAATTCTCACCTGAGGAATACCGAATGGCAGAGAAGCACCTGAAAAAATGTTCAACATCCTTAATCATCAGGGAAATGCAAATCAAAACAACCCTGAGATTCCACCTCACACCAGTGAGAATGGCTAAGATCAAAAATTCAGGTGACAGCAGATGCTGGCGAGGATGTGGAGAAAGAGGAACACTCCTCCA
The DNA here is from genome assembly GCF_000001635.26 of Mus musculus. Lineage (NCBI taxonomy): Eukaryota > Metazoa > Chordata > Mammalia > Rodentia > Muridae > Mus > Mus musculus. Next base: position 87,533,282 of record NC_000084.6, read on the forward strand.
TTGTTGGTGGGATTGCAGGCTTGTACAACCACTCTGGAAATCAGTCTGGCGGTTCCTCAGAAAATTGGACATAGTACTACCGGAGGATCCAGCAATACCTCTCCTGGGCATATATCCAGAAGAAGCCCCAACTGGTAAGAAGGACACATGCTCCACTATGTTCATAGCAGCCTTATTTATAATAGCCAGAAACTGGAAAGAACCCAGATGCCCCTCAACAGAGGAATGGATACAGAAAATGTGGTACATCTACACAATGGAGTACTACTCAGCTATTAAAAAGAATGAATTTATGAAATTCCTAGCCAAATGATATCATTATTTTAAGTGAATTAATAAGCATTTGATTTGTCTCAGCAATCAACTATGTCTTGGCTCTTAATAATTTTCGCAGGAATCTTTATGGCCTTAAAGGGGGACAAAGGCAGTATGTACTTGAGCTTACTCACCCAGCACTGCTTAGCTTCCAGTATCTTATTTTTATTCTATATTTTTATTAGTTGCTATCTGATAGGACTAAAGGGACTATGCCCTTGTTATTTGTAACCCATGATGTGTCCAAATATTCATTGGCTGCTGCAGAAAGCTTTATACCCTGTACAGTGGACTCCTGACATTACCCATTCCATACACGTGTAGCTTTACATGACTTAAATTTGATCCTTCCTCCTCTCAAAAAACATTCCTATGCTATGATCATATATCAGTTTATAGGACTTCTTTCTCTGAATAGGAGATTGACTCAGGCTGAGAACTGAGTGAAACTCTTCTCAGCATCTGAAGCACGTGTTGTATGTGGTCTTTGCAGGAATCTCATTATCTCCCACAATTTGCTAAAGTTTTTGGTTGATGATGATGAGAAAATTCGGGTGCTTCTCAGCCATTCAGTATTCCTCAGTTGAGAATTCTTTGTTTATCTCTGTATCCCATTTTTAAAGTAGGGTTATTTGATTTTCTGAAGTCCATCTTCTTGAGCTCTCTCTATATATTGGATGTTAGTCCCCTATCTGATTTAAGATTGGTAAAGATCCTTTCCCAATCTGTTGGTGGCCTTTTTGTCTTATTGACAGTGTCTTTTGCATTACAGAAGTTTTGCAATTTAATGAGGTACCATTTATGGATTCTTGATCTTACAGCACAAACCATTGCTGTTCTGTTCAGGAATTTCCCTCCTGTTCCCGTATCTTCGAGGCTTTCCCCCTCTTTCTCCTCTATAAGTTTCAGTGTCTCTGGTTTTATGTGAAGTTCCTTGATCCACTTAGTCTTGACCACATTACAAGGACAAAAGAATGAATCAATTCACATTCTTCTACATGATAACTGCCAGTTGTGTCAGCACCATTTTTTGAAAATGCTGTCTTTTTTCCATTGGATGGTTTTAGCTCCCTGGTCAAAGATCAAGTGACCATCTGATATGAGTTACTCTTTTAAACCTCAATCACTATTCAGTGATTTTTTTCAATATAGTTCTTATTCTCTTAGATATTATTATATTAGCATTTCCCTTCTTCAAGGATATACAGATATACATAAATGAATAAACAAACTGGAAAATTTTTAAAAATCTATATTTTAGTAACAATCTTTCTCAGAGTATAAATTGTGAGATACTTTCTTTAACTTCAAAACAACCATCATTATGTTGGTTGTCTAGATTGTTTATACTTTTAACTGTAATGCATGTAGGATAATAATTCACATATATTAATATAGATTTTTAAAATTTCTACTTCAGGTTGTAACAAAAATGTATAGTTATATGAGTACCAGAAAAATCAAAATGTGGTTGAGTCTGAAATTGTTATATGCTATTTTGGAATCTCAAATTACTACATTTCCAGACCATTAAAATGTTGAACTATTTTCTGACCATAAATTTTTCCCTTTCTCAAAATGTAAATTAAATCCAACAGTAAAATTCTCCGCATGCTCCTAGATTTGCTGTATATTACGTATAAAGTTTATGTGTTTTAACACATAAGTAGCTTGTTATTTTTATGGCTTGCTTATTAGGATTCAGTTATTTTTTTTCCATTCCCAAACTGAAGTATGCTTGATTTGTTTATGATTTAGATGGATTAAACTTGAAGATGTTAATATCATGAAGAACCAATTCTTGTATAAACATTTATCTTAAAATGTCTTCAATATATATCCAAGAGTGCAAATAAGAAATCATGTGGTATATCCATGTTTCAATAATTACAAAACAAAGGATTATTTTCCTGAAGGACATTTTTTAATAAGATATTTATTTATATTTCAAATGTTGTCCCCTTTCCTGGTTTTCCCACTAAAACCCTTCCCCCTTACCCCCTCCCCCTGCCTATCAACCCACCCACTCCCACTTCTTGGCCCTGGCTTTCCCGTATACTGGGGCATAGAGCTTTCACAGGAGGTTGGTGGTTTAGTGCCTGGGAGTTCTGGGGTACTGGTTAATTCATACTGTTGTTCCTCTTTTGGGGCTCCTAACCCCTTCAGCTCCTTGCGTACTTTCTCTAGCTCCTTCATAGGGGACCTTGTGCTCAGTCCAATGGTAGGCTGTGAGGATCCACCTCTGTGTTTGTCAGGCACTGGTGGAGCCTCTCAGGAGACAACTATAACAGACCTCTGTCAGTAAGCAGTTGTTGGCATCCAAGTTTGGTGACTGTATATGGAACACATCCCCAGGTGGGACAGTCTCTGGTTGTTCATTCCTTCAGTCTCTGCTCCACACTTTGTAACTCCATCCATGGGTATTTTGTTCCCCCTTCTAAGAAAGATTGAAGTATCCACAGTTTGATCTTCCCTCTTCTTGAGTTTCATGTGGTTTGTGAATTGTATCTTTGGTATTATGAGCTTCTGTGCTAATATCCACTTATCAGTGAGTGCATATAATGTGTGTTCTTTTGTGATTGGGTTACCTCACTCAGGATGGTATTTTCTTGTTCCACCCAGTTGCCTAAGAATTTCATTAATTCATTGTTTTTAATAGCCGAGTAGTATTCCATTGTGTAAATGCACCACATTTTCTGTATTAATTCCTCTGTTGAGGGACATCTGGGTTCTTTTCAGCTCCTGACTATTATAAATAAGGCTGCTATGAACATAGAGGAGCATTTATCCTTCAGAGCATCTTCTGGGTATATGACCAGGAGTGGTATTGCTGATCCTCAGATAGTATTAAATCCAATTTTCTGAGGAACTGCCAAACTAATTTCTAGAGTGGTTGTACCAGCAATGGATCTAAAGGGCAATTTTAGCCTGTCTTCCTTTGCTTGTACAAAACTTGATAAGAACATTCATTCGTTCCACATTCTAATAAGAATTGTGACGATTAGATTTCCTATTTTTACTGTTTGTGTATATGTATATTGATGCTTACTAATATTTTAATTTAACTTTCTCAATATCTGTTACTGCTTTTAAAAAGAAACCTATCTTTTAAAAATTTTACCTGTGCTAATAATGCTTTTTTTATTATCAAGGTTTAGAAAGAGCTGTGGTAGGTACCTGTTGACATATTTGCAAGAGCTCTGCTCATTAGGAAAATGTCAAACAAAAAGTTCACTATGCATTCCTCAGTTTTAATGGTGAAAATTGTAACTCTTACCTGTAAGAGAAATTTCTAGAGCTTTCTGCTCTTGAATGTAGTTTGCAAAATCATCCATTGCCTTTAAATACTATTTAGTAGCTTTTCATAATGTTACAGATTAATCCCACTAGGTTTGCCCTTTCCCCTCATTAATAAACAAAAGAAGTTATTTTAAAATATTCACCATTATATTATACTATCTAAAACTCAGGACAAGTCAACAGATAGATATTTATTTTATTTTGTCAAATTCATGAAGATGAGAGCAAAATATTCTTTGTCAAGCTATTGGAAGAATATTGGCATGAGTAATAGTTGTATATTCATTTCTGTTAGCTTTAAATACTAAAAGACTCTTTAGGTAGAACAATATTAAACGATCCACATAGATATTATTGTGACTTAGAAGAAGAAAAGTTCTGTATTTAGTAGCTAAATGCAAAGGGGTTTACAATGTCCATCAGCTAAAGTCTCTTGTAGACAAAACTAAAATTAACAATATAGAAGATTGATAGTAAACAGAGAATGAGCCATGGCCATGCATGTATAAAGTTGCTTTACCTATGGATGTATAATCTTTGGAATTAGTGTGAGGATTTTAAAGATAATAAGTAGTGTCAGATTCACTTTAATGTATCCCTTTAATTAAATAGCTATCATGTTCATACCTTTTACAAGTCTATTATATTTTGAAATAAAAATTAGCTTTCTATTTCACTGACATATAAATAATAGAAAACTATTACCACACACTTTAAAGTCTAAAGCAATTTATATGGTAATTTATGACTTCTTAATATCTCAAAGAAAATCATCGTATGGGTTCTATAATAAGATTGCCGTCACTAGTTTACAGGTAATTTAGGTAATCTCAATAGAGCATCCTCCCTTTCTGGAACTGGCTGAGTGAGAAAGAGTGCTTGAGCTTACCTGCATTAAAAAGAAATCTTTTTCACTCACGTACCTTGAGAATTGACAATACAGTCTTTCTAAAACCTGACACTCATGTTTTAACTTACTAGGTATTTTGTTCAAATCTGAAGCTTTTTTTTTCAGACTCTGTTTTTGTATTGTAGCTTTCTTGAATGTCTACCTTGAACTTGATTCTATTCCTTGCTATACCTCAAGTAATTTTTCTCATTTTTTCCCATCCATTTTGGGTACTGCACAATGTTATTTATCTTTATCTATCTGCCTCTGTCTGTCTGTCCGCTGTCTGTATTCTGTCTACAATATAATTAAATGTAACTATATAAAATATGCAAACATCATACACACACATATATGTATATACATATACATATATATATAAATAGGTAATGATAAGAAATCAAAATATATTTTCATTTTTGCTTTGAAAAGTATTCATGAGATCATAGGAAATACTGAGAACAATATCAGCAGATTGCACGTCTCTGAACTTGTCCAATGCAAGGTTAGACAGTGATCTTAGAAGGATGATTGTCAGCAAGGAATGGGAAAGAGAGAAACCGAACACCAGGCATTGTTTTTCTTAGTCATCATGCCTAAAATTACTGTGCATTGATGTTTTTACTCTCTGTGAAAGCTAACCCTTGCTCATAAGTACAGGCACTCAGGAGGCAGTAGTGTGGGGAAAAGATTAATGTCCTCCTCTTTAGATTATCTTAGAAACTTCAAGGAGTACATTTTATTGGATTATTTTGATTTCAAAGTCTATTCATTTGTGTCTGTCAATGTTTAGTTTCCTACTGTACATAATTTTGACAATAAGCCTATATTAGTTGAGTATTCAGAAGGACTGATGGGTATTTATGGCATAGACATCTCCAGCATACTCTTTACTCCCTTTGTACTGTATTTAACAATTTCACAAACTTCAATACTTGTTTTTCAGAGAATACTTTTTTTGAATTATGTCCTTACATATAATATGTACTGTAGTGGTAATTAGTTAAACTGTCTTTTGCTCCCGACAGGTCTTATGTGCACACCCACCCAAGAGCTATCTGAATTTGTGAATGAAACACACACACACAAACACACACACACACACACACACATGCACACGCACACGCACACGCACACGCACACGCACACACACACACACACACCAGTTAATTTTAAATATTCCTGGAATAATTCAACCATTGCACAGTTCTAATCCTCCTCGTTGCTAACACACTTTTACTGCTGTATTTGTGGTTTAAGGCACTCTAATTCTATATTTTATTTTTGTTGCCCTGACTCTTTCTGGAAGGTTCTGTAATCTTTGTAGTCCAAGATACTTCTGAGCAACCCTTCTGGGGGTTGCATTCCTTGTCAACCACATTTCGGGTGCTTTTCATTCTGCAGCTCTAAATTTGGTCCATCTCCCTCTGAATCGTGGCAATTCTCTTCTTCCTCTCTTCCAGTTTCTAGCTCATGCAAATCCCCAAATTCTGCCTAAGTCTACCTGCCCAGCTATTGGTCCTTAGCTCTTTACTGATTGATCAAAAACCAACTTGGGACAAAACCTTCAGTGTTTGGCTATGCAGATTCACCATATTGAGGGCCAGATTAATTCAAAACATTAGAACCATTCCCCAACAATGTACAGTAATTGATGTACATCAAGTCATATTATTGTTTTCTCTGTTAATCATCCCATGAACAATGTTGCTATTTTAGTAAGACTTTTTTTTTTCTACATTGACACACTAGTAGGTTTACTATATTCTATACTGTCCAGAAAGTTTCTGGGTATTGAGGGTGCAGGGATAATCTGTGGATAATCTTCGTGGATGGAGAGGATTAGGGAAGACAGAACACTCTTCTTGGGGAGGGGCTCAGAGGGAGCTGCTGGGCTTTGGGAAAATGGAATAGATAGACTCATTGGTAGCAAGGATTCAGCACTGCCATTTTCAAAAAAAGGATTTAATGGCAAACACAAATACAGAAATAAGTAAAGTAATTTTATCAAGTCTTAGAGTCTTTTTTTGTTTGTTTGTTTTTGTTTTTGTTTTTCAAGACAGGGTTTCTCTGTATAGCCCTGGCTGTCCTGGAACTTACTTTGTAGACCAGGCTGGCCTCGAACTCAAAAATCCACCTGCCTCTGCCTCCCAAGTGCTGGGATTAAAGGCATGTGCCACCAAGCCTGGCTAAGTCTTAGAGTCTTGTTGGTCCACTCAATACTGAATTTTAACTGTCTGAATAAATTCTGAAGCCAGGGGAATTTTAGTAAGTTTAGAAAAGATTCCCAGGCTGGTGTTAATAGACTATAACAGTAAATGCTCAATGTCTTAGAGAAAATAAATTCAGGGTAACATTGTAAAGAACCGTAACATTAAAGGGATAGTTTAGGAATAAGAAGCTACTTAGAAAATATAACAATAATTCAAGAATAAAAATTTAGTAGTTAGTTTTTGACAAGTTAGGGAAAAACAGATGAGACAATTAAACATATAAAGATAAATTAGGTCATTTCTCGGAATTTTTGTGAAGATCAAGGATAATATCTAATTTCTTTCAGCCCAATAAACATATAAAATTCTATCAAAACATTGAATAAATGCTAAGAGGAATTCTAAATAGAAAGGAATTTTTTAATTGTAGTATATTAGTTGAGTATTTTTGCAAAATGAAAGAGAACAATTTTCTTTTTTTTTCCATTTTTTATTAGGTATTTAGCTCATTTACATTTCCAATGCTATACCAAAAGTCCCCCATACTCACTCACCCCGACTTACCTACCCACCCACTCCCCATTTTTGACCCTGGCATTCCCCTGTACTGCGGCATATAAAGTTTGCAAGTCCAATGGGCCTCTCTTTGCAGTGATGGCCAACTAGGCCATCTTTTGATACATATGCAGCTAGAGACAAGAGCTCCGGGGAACTGCTTAGTTCATATTGTTGTTCCACCTATAGGGTTGCAGTTCCCTTTAGTTCCTTGGGTGCTTTCTCTAGTTCCTCCATTGGGGGCCCTGTGGTCCATTCAATAGCTGACTGTGAGCATCCACTTCTGTGTTTGCTAGGCCATGGCATAGTCTCACAAGAGACAGCTATATCTGGGTCCTTTCAGCAAAATCTTGCTAGTGTATGCAATGGTGTCAGTGTATGGAAGCTGATTATGGGATGGATCCCTGGATATGGCAATCACTAGATGGTCTATCCTTTCGTCACACTTCCAAATTTTGTCTCTGTAACTCCTTCCATGGGTGTTTTGTTTCCTATTCTAAGAAGGGGCAAAGTGTCCACACTTTGGTCTTCGTTCTCTTGAGTTTAATGTGTTTAGCAAATTGTATCTTATATCTTGGGTATCCTAAGTTTCTGGGCTAATATCCACTTATCAGTGAGTACATATTGTGAGAGTTCCTTTGTGATTGGGTTACCTCACTCAGGATGATGCCCTCCAGGTCCTTCCATTTGCCTAGGAATTTCATAAATTCATTCTTTTTAATAGCTGAGTAGTACTCCATTTTGTAAATGTACCACATTTTCTGTATCCATTCCTCTGTTGAGGGGCATCTGGGTTCTTTCCAGTTTCTGGAAATAACCAGAATAAATAAGGCTGCTATGAACATAGTGGAGCATGTGTCCTTCTTACTGATTGGGGCATCTTCTGGATATATGCCCAGAAGAGGTATTGCTGGATCTTCCGGTAGTACTATGTCCAATTTTCTGAGGAACCACCAGACTGATTTCCAGAGTGGTTGTACAAGCTTGCAATCCCACCAACAATGGAGGAGCTTTCCTCTTTCTCCACATCCTCGCCAGCATCTGCTGTCACCTGAATTTTTCATCTTAGCCATTCTGACTGGTGTGAGGTGGAATCTCAGGGTTGTTTTGATTTGCATTTTCCTGATGATTAAGGATGTTGAACATTTTTTCAGGTGCTTCTCTGCCATTCGGTATTCCTCGGGTGAGAAATCTTTGTTCAGTTCTGAGCCCCATTTTTTAATGGGGTTATTTGATTTTATGGAGTCTACCTTCTTGAGTTCTTTATATATATTGGATATTATTCCCCTGTCTGATTTGGGATAGGTAAAGATCCTTTCCCAATCTGTTGGTGGTCTTTTTGTCTTATTGACGGTGTCTTTTGCCTTGCAGAATCTTTACAATTTTATGAGGTCCCATTTATTGATTCTCAATCTTACAGCACAAGCCATTGCTGTTCTATTCAGGAATTTTTCCCCTAACCCATATCTTCGAGGCTTTTTCCCTACTTTCTCCTCTATAAGTTTCAGTGTCTCTGGTTTTATGTGGAGTTCCTTAATCCACTTAGATTTGACCTTAGTACAAGGAGATAGTAATGGATCAATTCACAATCTTCTACATGATAACAGCCAGTTGTGCCAGCACCATTTGTTGAAAATGCTCTTTTTCCACTGGATGGTTTTAGCTCCCTTGTCAAAGATCAAGTGACCATAGGTGTGTGGGTTCATCTCTGGGTCTTCAATTCTGTTTCAAAAGCAAAACTAGAAAGACCTTAGGAATAATTCTTGGGACAATTAAAATAGTTATAACATGATAGTTAAGCATTTAGTGAGCACATTTTAGTCAAAATGAATTACAAAATAAAAGTATAATATTAAACTTTATGAGACAAAAATTCCAATATTCAATAAATATGAATGTTTTTTCATGCAAATCAAAGTAATAGCACTAAAGTATAGTAGAAAAGTAACAAGTCAAAAGATAAAATTATTTTTAGACCTGTTCATTTAATACTTACTATCAGACAAATTTATGTCCTTTTGGAGGTTTTTAAGAAATATGTTTATAGTAGCCAAAATATTCCATCTCTCCTCAACTCCAAAAACTTGTTTAAAGCATAATACAAAATATCACAGATATATATTTGAAATATTTTCTTATTATATACTATGGTAAAATAATGTATAACATATATGTAATAATATGAACACACCAAAGAGCTAATAGGTTCCAAAAGTGAATATTTACCTGTTTGTCTCTCTATCTATTTATCGATAATTTATTGTTGATATACCTACCTATATCTCTCTACTTCTAATTAGGTAATTGTTGTTAGTGGATAGATGAACATAACTTTCCTATAGATACATGCATGATCTGAGGGAACATGTCCCCACAAATCATGTAACTATAGTTACATTTTTATAAACAACCTATGTTTCTGATAGTAGAAAATGTAAAAAAAAAAATACAACTTATTTTGTTGTTTTGAGTATTTTAGGTTTTTATTAGTAAATATGATATTTACCAGAAGAAACAAGTTTTGAAGATATTTGCTTATTTTTCTGCATAAGAAACTACTTGCAATTTGGGTTTATTCACACACGAAGGAAAAAAAGTAAGTGTTGTTGTGGAACTTCTATTCAAATATTTTGTCTATAATCACCAGGCCTAAGTTCTATTCAAATCAACTTTTCCATTTTATACCCAGTGAAGACTGTTTGTTGATTTATTGTCATTTGCTGATTTGAATGACTGATGTACTCTTTATTATTACTAAGAATATGTCTTCATTTATAGACACTCAATACAGAAAACTATGTTTAATATATTTTCTACTATATCGTTATTTTTTTCAATAATTTTTAAATCAAACTTTCTTATCCAAATCCTTATACATGCTTAGAAAACTATTCAGACGGTTTAAGATTTTGAAACATTTATGAAGCTTTAATTTATGCATACATATTAAAATATATTTTCACAAAAATAAAAAAAGGTTTGATTAATAAATGAACATATATACTTATATGATCATGTAGCATTTATGTTTATCAAATAAATATTTAATTACTTAGAGTTATTGATATAAATTAAATATTAACATTAAAATACATTTAATAATTATTTGATAACAATGTAATAATTGTTTCATAAATGTTGTTTGATCATATTAATCTTGTAATTGATTAATGCAATGCACCTAATCCTCAAGAGACTGGAGTTTGAAGGTCAGGTGGGGTGGGGAGGAGGTGTGGGATGTCGAGCAGACGGAGGGTAGATGGGGAGGCAGGGAATGGAATATGGAATGTAATTAAAAAAAAAGATGAGGCCATGAATCTGGAAGACAGTGGGAGGGATGCAGGTGAAGTTGCAGAGGCATGAGTGGGCTGGAATAATGCAGATGTAGTTTTTGTATGTAAACTTTTTAAAATAATTAAAAATATACAATAATGAAAGATAAAGCCATATTGAGAATAATTGAAATATAAATTATGTAATTAACTATTTAAATTCTCCTTGTTAGGACCAAAAAGAAAATTAATTAGCAATACAGACACAGACAGAAAATTGCATAGTTAAAAAAAACCCCAAAATTTATGACATGCCTAAGTTTTAAAATGTTCAATTTTTTTACTGATGGATAAATTAAGCAGCTACATCAGTAGTTTCTGTTATCCTTTTGTTGGAGAAACTTAGAAAGCTATGTGCTCTCTATATTTCTGTTGTACCTGGGGAAAAGGGTTTGAATCCACAAGAACCATAATTTGTACATATGGCAATGAACAGAACAATCATGAATAAACATTTAAATGTTAATACTTCTTCATAACAATAATTAACTTTGAGAGATAATAATGGCCATAAAATGCAACAACTTAAACAGAACAGAGGTCTGAGGACCTTGTAGATGTTGACTTGTTCCTGTTCTCATTCAGGCTCTGTTACCACCACCAACATGAACCATGGGACAATGTTCCATTATCAGTTTTAAGTAACTTTTTCTAAGTTGTTAAAATAGTGATTTATCGTTTTTATTTCCATTGGCTAGCATAAAAAATGGATTTCACTCCTAATAGCTTATTGATATACATAGACTAGTGCATCTCTCAGCCTTCATCGGGAAAGCATCTTGTGGTAGAGAACCCTGAACACAGAAACCATAAGTGGCCTACATGCAGAGAACAGGAGTGTGCAAAGTGCTCAGCCCTAAATGGAACATCCGTACCACACTCCCTTTCCTCAAGATTCATAGATGGTTGTGAAAAAGATGACTACAAAAAAACTGTGCTGTACACAGCACAGCAGTGGCATACATGAACACACAACTGTTGTGACACTACACACAAAACCTATACAGGCTCAAATAAGAACATTCCATCATGGGGGGTGGAAATGACATCCTGACCCTGGCTTAGGAAGTATTGGTGATAGTTACTGATGAAGGGAGTCTTCTTTACGGGGATGCCTCAATGGATCAACCAAGATCCACATCAGGCCCCACACCCAAGAATAGTGACAAACTGACCTTGAAGCTGGATGAGTAGGGATGTAAAGGTAGATCAAGAATGAGCTGCAAGAAGGAACAGGATTTTTAAGAATCACATAAAATTTGGAATTAAAAAAAATTGTTGTTTTGGTTTTTTTTTTTAAGAAAACATATTGGAGTAGGAGTTCTACATTCTATTAATAAAGATTCTTTTGTACCTTTGCAAGGTTATTTTTCTTTTTTTTTTCTTTTTTGCTTGAAATTTTCATGCTTGTATTTGTTTTTTTTTGTTTTGTTTTGTTTTGTTTTTTGTTTTGTTTTGTTTTTTTGAGGAAACTTCATGTTGATTCCCACAATGGCTGCAGTTTACAATATAACAGCGATGATAAGGATCCTTCCTCATCCCATCCTTGAGAGTTGGTTGTATTTCCTTGATCACAGTCATTTTGGCTGAAGATAGAAGAGATGTCAAAGCAGAATAGTTTCCTTTGTTATTATTCTTTTGCTCGTTTCTTTCGTCATTGATGGAAGTGTGTCCCCAAGGAACAAGGGGTTAACTTTGACGTTGCATCTCCTAGAAATGCCTTACTCTTAAAAAAAATGATAATGAAAGATAAAATTTTCTAGCCAATATAAATATAATGTATTAACCTCTCCATTGCTAAAGCTTGTGTTGGAGTTTTCAGTACTTACAATACCAAACATGACAAGTAGAGAAGTATAATAGGATTAATTCTAAGATGAATCTAATTTTGGCAATCTGTTGAACATTCCTTCACAATGGCCTCCCATAGACACTTACAAAACCTCATGGAGCGCTTCAGATTTGTGCTTTTGTTTCTTTGAGAGTATTTCTCACATTAAAAGTCAAACTACCTGAACATTCTTACAATATTTTAAAACAAGATAGACCATAGAATTTTTACTTTGGCAAGAATGTAGTTTTAATTAACTTTACATTGAGGGTTCCTTGAAAATTATGTCCAATTAATTGTATAAGATGTGAAAAATATGGAAAACAAATATTTGAGTCAATTTCAATTTTAGCTGGATATGCCCTCTATTAATTCACAATATCTCACTTGTTGATGCTCTGTAGGGCATTGCAAAACATTTTCAAATATAATTTCTCTATAATACTTTAAATTGTATGATATAATCAGTCTACAATTTTAAACTATTAAAACAGTTTAATGATAAGTGATATGCTTTAAACTTTAAATAAGTAACACAGTTTGATATTGTCAGTGTAGGGAAATAACTTAAACAAACATTTTCTAAAGGTACTATGCATAATAATTTTGTAATTGGGACAGAAAACATCATACTTCTTTTAAAGAAAATATTATGACTTGCTTTTGAATGTTTCATTTTCAAAAAAAAATTGAAATATTGCCATCCATGGGAGTTAATACATTTTTTCTAACACCATTAGAGTCAAGTCAAATTCATATGATACATTTAAAAAAGTGCATTATGATAAAACTAGTTTGGGGTCTTCAGGACAAAGGAGCATTCTTAGATCCCTGAACAGTGGAAAAGCTTCCATTGGCTTTCCATATTTGTCCTTTTTTTAGTCTAAGGTGGAATATGATGTAACGTAACAGACTTAGATTATCGCGCACAGCTCAACGACTGAGGCTTTAACGGTCTGGTGTTCTGCTGTGTTACAATATCAATATTTCTAATGAAAGAGATCAAATTTGTCTTGTATTTTGAACAATATATATTATACTATTATAGACTTTAAAATGATTTCATAATGCAATGGATATCAGTTCTAATTTAAAAAACCTGTTCATTAGAGAAATTATTTTTAGTTCCATATGATTCATTAGAGTATGTATTATATAAAAATCCACCTTGATTAACATTCTTATTTTATAAAGTGTAAATATGATAAATACCATTTTGTGTACGTTAGCGTGTGCTTGGATGTGTGGGCACGTGCACACACAGAAGATTTCAGCAGAGAGCATCTTCCTTGACCTCCCAGCTCTAAATGCCTGGCTACACTGACCAGCTAGCTACAGAGGTCATCCTGAAGCTCTCTGACTCCCCAGCCACTAAGATTGCAGACATGTCCCAACAACTGGGTTATTACATAAGTTGTGGAAATCTTAGTTCCTCATACTTCTATAACAAGTACTTTGTGGACTGATTAATTTTTCCAGCACCAGTGTTCTCTTATTTTCTAGGCATTTAGAATTGTGATGTGTAGTCAGAAAACCTTGAACTTCTGGATTGGAAACACACATTGAAGTGAGCTTTGTGGTTGTTATAGAAGTACTTACTGAGGCACTGATGTATAATCCCAAACTGCTTAGATTTAGGGTTTTAAGGATATGATAGTCTCAGTTGTCCTTCATCCTACTCACTGTTTTATCTTTTTAAACCAATAATTGGCAGTCATAAGGAGAGTCTTTTTCATTCAAATAGTAACAAAACAGAGGAGAGAACAATTCCATACTAGATAAAGTGGTATTAGCCAGGGAAGTGAAGACTAAAGTCACTGCCCAAGCCATGCTTAAAATGGCTAACTCCACATAGATACATACTAAGAAGTATGTACCTAAGACTGCTTGAAGGCATGTAGCAGCCCTTGAGCTACCCTTAAGAAGCCAAATCTGTTTAAACAAGGAGATGTGCACAACAGAGTATTTAAAGTACTTACTAGTTATGTAAGGTAGTTTCTCTGCTAGGATTCATTGGGTCCCTGTAGCACTTATTGATGCTATTCTTGTAAGAAAAAACTCATTAGCATTTATTAATTAATTAATAAGTTACTTGGCAAAATTCCTGAAGGTTACCTCCAGGCAGACAAGTGAAGTCACTACTTAAGATAATATAAAGAATGTTAATATACTTACCCATAAGAATTTCAAGGACAAAAAAAAGTTAAAAATGAATAAAAGAAATACCTCATGATGTTTTCATATTAGTTATGCATTGACTACATTAAACCACATTGTACATTATCTACTTGCTTTAAAATGTATTCTAATTATCCTGGAATGTAGTGTCTCTATTATTTTATTTCAAGATATAAAAGGTTGCATTTTAATTCCTAACAGAAAACAAATCTCAGTTCATAGAACAATGAAACATAACTGTATACACACATCCATGCACAAACACACACACACACACACACACACACACACACACACACACACACACACACACACACACAAATACACACACACATACATACATGCATGCATGTGCACAACAAAGAAAAATCTGTTTTATGGTTCTAAAATGATCAAAAAGATACTGATGCTCTGTGATGTTCTGATTGCTCACATAACCAGTTTACTATTGTCCAGATAGGGTTTTTGTTGTTGTTGTTGTTGTTGTTATTTTGTATTCTATTGGAAAATTTGTTTCTCAAATGAAGCATTTGCGTTCCAGGCAAGCCCAATGTTACAAGTAAAAGGAATATTTTAATGTATACAAAGACACATTAAGAGTATCTCAATTTTTTAAAATTTAAAACTAAAATAATTGTGGGTAAATCATTCCTTGTAAGAATATTAATCTAATTGATTTCTCATTAGCATAATTACTTACTTATCATTTTCATGTTTATAAATGTCTATGAGTCATGAATCAGACATGTTGAGTTACAAGCATCTATAATGAAATGTGATATTATTTGTCTTTATCCATTAAAAAAATCACCCCTTAGAAAGTGAGGGTTATATGTAAGATGCACACTTATTACTATTAAATGACCCCAAGAATGTTTAATAATCAATTACAGGTGACATTTTGGAGTTTTCAGTTGAAGAAAGTCTCCAGGAAGTGGCCAAGGAGACAAATAAATTTTAAATGAAAAAGAAGAATCCTTCAAAGGCATTGCATCCAGAGATATTGTTAAATGATGTCTACCACTTCTATGGAAGGTCAGGCACTGGCTTGTGCTGACATTAAAAATAAAAGTGTACTCAATAAGGGATAATTAATCAAAGCAAAATGAATCAAATCAATGGGAAATTTATATCAGAAATTAACATAAAACAATAGAGTAAAATATTAAGTTTATCATCAATTATATTATTTAATGAATAGTCAATAAATCAACATTTATTATAAGATATAAAGAATTTATATGTATTTATATATTTATTTTTATTAGATATTTTCTTTATTTATATTTCAAATGTTATCCCCTTTCCTGGTTTCCCCTCTGAAAATCCCCTATCCCCAACCCCATAGCCCTGCTCACAAACCCACCCACTCCCAATTCCTAAGAATGGAATTCCCCTATAATGGGACATAAAGCCTTCACAGTACCAAGGGCCTCTCCTCCCATTGATGACCAACAAGGCCATCCTCTACTACATATGCACCTGGAACCATGAGTCCCTATATGAGTAATCTTTGGTTGGTGGTTTAGTTCCTGGGAGCTCTGGGGGTACTGATCTGTTCATGTTGTTGTTCCTCCTATGGGACTTCAAACCCCTTCAGATCCTTGGGTAGTTCCTCTACCTCCTCCATTGGGGACGCTGTGCTCAGTCCAATGGTTGGGTGAGAGCATCCACCTCTGTATTTGTAGGTAATGGTATAGCCTTTCAGTAGACAGCTATATCAGGCTTCTGTCAGCAAGCACTTGTTGGCATTCACAAAAGTGTCTGGGTTTGGTGACTGTATATAGGATGGGTCCCCAGATGGGGCAGTCTCTAGTTGGTCATTCCATTAGTCTCTGCTCCACACTTTGTCTCTGTAAATTCTTCCATGGGTATTTTGTTACCCCTTCTAAAAGGGACCAAATTATCTATACTTTGGACTTCTTCTTGAGCTTCATGTGGTCTGTGAATTATATCTTGAGTATTCTGAGCTTCTGTGCTTATATGCACTTACCATTGAGTGCATACCATGTGTGTTCTTTTGTGATTGGGTTACCTCACTCAGGAAGATATTTTCTAGTTCCATCCACTTGCCTAAGAATTTCATGAATTCATTGTTTTTAATGGTTGAGTAATACTCCATTGTGTAAATGTATCACATTTTCTGTATCCATTCCTCTATTGAGGGACATCTGAGTTCTTTCCAGCTTCTGGCTATTATAAATAAGGCTGATATGAACATAGTGTCCTTATTACATGTTGGAGCATCTTCTGGGTATATGCCCAGGAGTGGTATTGCTGGGTACTCCGTAGTACTATGTCCAATTTTCTGAAGAACTGCCAAACTGATTTCTAGAGTGGTTGAACCAGCTTGCAATCCCAGCAGCCATAAAGGAGTGTTCCTCTTTTTCCACATCCTCACCAGCATCTGCTATCACCTGAGTTTTTGATCTTAGCCATTCTGAATGTTGTGAGGTGGAATCTCGGGGTTGTTTTGATTTGCATTTCCCTGATGACTAAGGATGTTGAACATTTCTTTAAGTTATTCTCATCCATGAGCATTCTTAGTTTATCTCTGTACCCCATTTTAATAGGGTTTTAATAGGGTTATATGGTTCTCTGGAAGCTAACTTCTTGAGTTCTTTGTAAATATTGGATATTAGCCCTCTATAGGATGCAGGATTGGTAAAAAATCTTTTCCCAATCTGTTGGTTGCCATTTTGTCCTATTTACAGTGTCCTTTGCCTTACAAAAGCTTTGCAATTTTATGAGGTTTCATTTGTCAATTCTTGATCTTAGAACATAAGATATGGGTGTGTTCTGTTTAGCAAATTTCCCCTGTGTTCATTGTTCAAGGCTCTTTCCTTTTCTTTCTTTTTTCCTTCTCTTCTCTTCTCTTCTCTTCTCTTCTCTTCTCTTCTCTTCTCTTCTCTTCTCTTCTCTTCTCTTCTCTTCTTCTTCTTCTTCTTCTTCTTCTTCTTCTTCTTCTTCTTCTTCTTCTTCTTCTTCTTCTTCCTCGTCTTCCTCTTCCTCTTCCTCTTCCTCTTCCTCTTCCTCTTCCTCTTCCTCTTCCTCTTCCTCTTCCTCTTCCTCTTCCTCTTCCTCTTCTTCTTCTTCTTCTTCTTCTTCTTCTTCTTCTTCTTCTTCTTCTTCTTCTTCTTCTTTTTTAAGACAGGGTTTCTCTGTATCACCCTGGCTGTCCTGGAACTCACTCTGTAGACCAGGCTGGCCTTGAACTCAGAAATCCACCTGCCTCTGCCTCCCATGTTCTAGGATTAAAGGCGTGTGCCACCACACCCAGCTCTTCGAGGCTCCTTTCTTTTAGTTTCAATATATCTAGTTTCAGATATTGAAATCCACTTGGACAAGCTTTTTACAAGAAGATAAAAATGGTCCTTTCTTCTGTCTCAGCTCCAAACTCTGTCTTTGTAACTCCCTCCATGGGTATTTTGTTCCCCATTAAGCAAATGTCTAATTAAAAAGAAGATAAGAAGATAATAATGGTTCAATTTGCATTCTTCTACATGGTAACTACCAGTTGAACCAGCACCATATATTGAAAATGATGTCTTTTTTCTACTGGATGGTTTTAGCTCCTTTGACAAAGATCAAGTGATCATAGGTGTGTGGGTTCATTTCTTGCTCTTCAATTCTATTCCATTGATCTCCCTGCCTGACACTGTAGCAATACCATGCAGTTTCTATCACAATTGCTCTGTAGTAAAGCTTGAAGTCAAGGATGGTGATTGCACCAAAGTTCTTTTATTGTTGTGAATAGTTTTCGCTATCCTAGGTTTTTTGTTATTGCAGATCAATTTGCAAATTGCTCCTTCTAACTCTAGGAAGAATTGAGATGGAATTCTGATGATGATTGGATTGAATCTGTAGATTGTATTCAACAAGATAGCCATTATTACTATATTAATCCTGCTAATCCATCTTCTTAGATCTTCAATTTCTTTCTTTCTTTCTTTCTTTCCTTTCTTCCTTCCTTCCTTCTTTCTTTTCTTCTTTCCTTTCTTCCTTCCTTCCTTCAATCCTTCCTTCCTCCCTCCCTTCCTTCCTCCCTACCTTCCTTCCTCCCTCCCTCCCTTCCTCCCTCCCTTGCTCTCTCTCTCTCTCTTTCTTTCTTACTCTTTCTTTCTCTATTTCTTTCTTTCGTTCTTTCATTCTTATGTTCTTTCTTTTATTCTTTAGTTCTTTCGTTCTTTCTTCTTTCTGGGGGGTATTCAACAATTCAGTGGACTTATTGTTTCTGGGGTGTAGGGTTCAGGAGCTCTTGGTGCAGTAGATCCATTTCCTCTTCACCACGACAGGCTTCTGGCTTCGAAGGATTCTTTCTTAAAAGACTTGAAGTCCCAGTCATACAGATCTTCTACTTGTTTAGAGTCATACCAAGGTGTTTTATATTATTTGTCACTATTGTGAGGATGTTGTTTCCCTAATTTCTTTCTTAGCCTGTGTATCCTTTGAGAAGAGGAAGACAACTGATTTGTTCGAGTTAATTTTATATCCAGCTAGTTTGGTGAAGTTGTTTATCAGGTTGAGTAATTCTCTTGTGGAATTTTGGGGTCACTTAATTATATGATTATATAATCTGATAGTATAAATAGTGATAGTTTAACTTCTTCCTTTTCAATATGTATCCCTTTGACCTACATTTGTTGTCTAATTGCTCTGCCTAGAACTTGGAGTACTTCATTGAATAGGTAGTGAGAGAATGGCCAGCCTAGTCTAGTCCATAATTTTAATATGATATCTTCAAGTTTCTCTCCATTTAGTTTGATGTTGTCTACTGGTTTGCTGTACATTGCTTTTAGTATGTTTAGGTATGGGCCTTGATTTCCTGATTTTTCCAAGACTTTTAACATGAAGGTATGCTGGATTTTGTCAAATGCTTTTTCAGCATCTAATGAGATGATCATCTGTCTTTTTTCTTTGAGTTTCTTTATGTTGTAGATTACATTGATGGATTTCTATATATTTAACCATACTTGCATCCCTGGAATGAAGCCTACTTGATCTTGGTGAATGATCATTTTGATGTGTTCTTAGATTTAGTGGGCAAGAATTTTATTGCATATTTTTGCATCAATGTTCATAAGGGAGACTGATCTGAAATTCTCTTTCTTTGTTTGATCTATGTGTGGTTTAGGTATAAGCATAATTGTGGCTTCATAGAATGAACTGGGTAGTGTTCCTTCTGTTTCTATTTTGTGGAATAGTTTGAATAGTATTGCTATTAGGTCTTCTTTAAAGTTCTGATAGAATTGTCCATTAAACCCATCTTATCCTGGGATTTTTTTTGGGGGGGGAGAATATTAATGACTACTTCCATTTCTTTAGGGGTATGGAACTGTTTAGACTGTTTAGCTAATCCTGTTTTAATTTTGGTACTTAGTATGTGTCTAGAAAATTGTCCATTTCATCCAGTTTTCCCAATTTAGTTGAGTATAAACTTTTGTTGTAGGATCTGATGACTTTTTTTTTATTTCCATGGTTTCTATTGTTATTTTTCCCTTTTCATTTCTGATTTTATTAATTTGGATACTGTCTCTGTGCATTCTTGTTAGTCTGACTAAAGTTTTTTCTATCTTGTTGATTTTCTCGAAGTACCAGCTCCTGGTTTTGTGGTTCAGCCCTGAGTTTGATTATTTCTTGTCTTCTACTCCTCTTGGGTGTATTTGCTTCTTTTTGTTCCAGAGCTTTCAGGTGAGCTGTCAAGCTGCTAATGTAAGCTCTCTCCAGTTTCTTTTGGGCAGCACTCAGAGCTATGAGTTTTCCTCTTATCACTGCTTTCATTGTGTCCCATAGGTTTTGGTATGATGTGTCTTCATTTTCATTAAATTCTAAAAAGTCTTTAATTTCCTTTTTTATTTCGTCCTTGACCAAGTGTTCACTGAATAGAGTGTTGTTGAGCTTCCCGGTGTATGTGGGTTTTCTATTGTTTATGTTGTTATTGAAGACCAGTCAGTCTCTGGTGGTGTGATAAGATGCATGGAATTATTTCAATCTTCTTGTATCTGTTGAGGCCTGTTTTGTGACTGATTATATGGTCGATTTTGGAGAACCTCTCATAAGGTTCTGGGAAGAAGGTATACTCTTTTGTTTTAGGATAAAATGTTCTATAGATATCTGTCAAATCCATTTGGTTCATAACTTCTGTAAGTTTCACTTTGTCTCTGTTACGTTTCTGTTTCCATGATTTGCCCATTGCTGACAATGGGGTGTTGAAGTATCCCACTATTATTGTGTGAGGTACAAAGTGGGCTTTGAGCCGTAGTAAAGTTTCTTTTAAGAATGTGGATTTTGCAAATTGTTTCTTGGGTATTCTGAGCTTCTGGGCTAATATCCACTTATAAGTGAGTGCATATCATGTGTCTTCTTTTGTGATTGGGTTACCTCACTCAAGAAGATATCTTCCAGATCCATCCATTTGTCTAAGAATTTCATAAATTTATTGTTTTCAATAGCTGTGTAGTTCTCTATTGTGTGAATATACCACGTTTTCATGACACTCAAGAAGAAGGAAGACAAAGTGTGGATACTTTAATCCTTCTTAGAAGGGGGGAACCAAATACCCATGGAAGTAGTTACAGAGACAAAGTTCACAGCAGAGATTGAAAGAATAACCATCCAGAGGCTGCCCCACCTGGGGATCCATCCCATAAACGACCACCAAAGCCAGACACTATTGCAGATGCCAACAAAATTTTGCTGACAGCAGCCTGATATAGCTGTCTCCTGAGAGGCTCTGCCAGTGCCTGACAAATAACAAAGTGTATGTTCACAGTCATCCATTGGATGGAGTACAGGGCCCCCAATGAAAGAGATAGAGAAAGTACCCAAGGAGCTGAAGGGGTTTGCAGCTCTATAGGAGGAACAACAATATGATCTAACAGTACCCCCAGCGCTCCCTGGGACTAAACCACCAAAGAAAACACATGGTGGGATTCATGTCTCTGTCTGCATATGTAGCAGAATATAGCCTAGTCAGTCATCAGTGGGAGGAGAGGCCCTTGGTCTTGTTAAGGTTTTATGACCCATTTAAGGGGAATGCCAGTGCCAGGAATCAGGAGTGAGTGGGTTGAGAAGCAGGGGGAGGGAGGAGGGAATAGGGGATTTTTGGAGCAGAAACTAGGAAATGGGATAACATTTGAAATGTAAATAAAGAAAATATTTAATAAAAATTTTTAAAAAATGGGTGCTCTTGCATAGGTAGCATAGATGTTCAGAATTGAGAGTTCATCTTGGTAGATTTTTCCTTTGATGAATATGAAGTGTCATTCCCTATCTCTTTTGATAACTTTAGATTTATTTGATATTAGAATGGCTACTCCAACTTGTTTCTTGGGACCATTTGTTTGGAGAATTGTTTTCCAGCCTTTTACTCTGTGGTAGTGTCTGTCCTTTTCACTGATGTAGGTTTCATATATGCAGCAAAATATTGGGTCCTGTTTATGTATCCAGTCTATTATCCTATGTCTTTTTATTGCGGAAATGAGTCCACTGATATTAAGAGATATTAAGAAAAATGACTGTTGTTTTCTGTTATTTTTGTTGTTAGAGGTAGAATTATGTTTCTGTGGCTATCTTCCTTTTTGTTTGTTTAGAGATTATTTTCTGGATTTTTCTAGGGTGTAGTTTCCCTCCCTGTGTTGGATTTTTCCCTTTATTATCCTTTGAAGGGCTGGATTTGTGGAGGAGTATTGTATAAATTTGTTTTTGTAATGGAATATCTTTATTTCTCCATCTATGGTAATTAAGAGTTTTGCTGGGAATAGTACTCTGGGCAGCATTTGTGTTCTCTTGGGGTCTGTGTGACATCTTCCCAGGATCTTCATAGCCTCTGCTGAGAAGTCTAGTGTAATTCTAATAGTTCTGCCTCTATATGTTACTTGACCTTTGTCCCTTACTTCTTTTAATATTCTTTCTTTGTTTTGTGCATTTCTTGTTCTGATTATCATGTGACAGGAGGAATTTCTTTCCTGGTCCAATCTATTTACTGTTCTTTATGCTTCTTTATGTTCATGGGCATCTCTTTCTTTATGTTAGGGAAGTTTTATTTTTCTATAATTTTGTTGAAGAAATTTACTGGCCCTTTAATTTGGGAATCTGTGCTCTTTTCTATACCTATTATCCTTAGGTTTGATCTTCTCATTGTGTCCTGGATTTCCTGGATGTTTTGGGAACTTTTTGTAATTTGAATTTTTTTGATTGTTGTGTCAATTTTTTTCATGGCATCTTCTGTGCCTAAGATTCTCTCTTCTTCTTTTTGTAGTCTGTTCCTTCACCTGTTTGTTTGTGTTTTCCTGTAATTCTTTAAGGGATTTTTGTGTTTCTTCTTTAAGGCCTTCTACCTGTTTACCTGTGTTTTCCTGTATTTCTTTAAGGGAATTATTTATGTCCTTTTAAAAATCCTCTATCCGCATTATGAGATGTGATTTTAAATGGATATCTTTCTTTTCTGGTTTGTTGGGTTATCCAGGACTTGCTGTGGTGGGAAAACTGGGTTCTGATGATGTTAAGTAGCCTTATTTTCTGTTGGTAAGATTCTTGCATTTGCCTATCTCCATCTGGCTATCTCTGGTGTTAGATGGTCTTGCTGTCTCTGACTGTAGCTTGTCCTTCCTGTGGATCTGTAAGCCTCTGTCAGCACTCTGGGGGGACCAGCTCTCTCCTTGCAGAACTTTTGTAGCGGTCTCTGGAACAGCCCAAGCTCTAGATGCAGATGTTGACTGGAAGGATCCTATCCCAGCCAGTCCACTATTCCTGCACTTTCTGTGCTCCTAGATGCCTCGCTTTAGTCAGCTATTGGAGAGAAAGTGGCTATCTCACCTCCAAGCCTGGGATTGAAATCACTCCAGGGAGAACAGCTCTCTCCTGGTGTGTGGAACATCTTCAGCCCCCTGGTACAGATGGTGGAGTGGAAGGATCCTTTTCCAGCTGCTCCACTGTTCCTGTGTTCCCTTATTATGTATTTTTAACCAGATCTAAAAAGAAAAAGGAATTACCTAATATTCAGACTATCATTTATTTAGTTCTATATTTAACTTATTAATTTGTAGATATTACAGAATTAGATAATTTATATAGCTGTGACTCACATATGTTATCTCAATTTATAATAATAAAACATTATCATAATTAAATTGCAATTAGAACTCCATGTTAATTTCAGGGCAACCTGACAAGGGAGGAAATTTGATAAGTGATAACCCCATTAAATTTGGCTATTCTTTCATTAATAGAAATTTTACTAATATATCATTTATAGATTCAAATACATGAATCTATCTATCTATCTATCTATCTATCTATCTATCTATCTACATATTCTTTGCTGAATAGAATAATGGTTTTGCTTTTCAGATTTAATAAACAATTTAAAGTTTTTTCACCTTATCTGGCCTTAATGGGAGGGGAAGCCCTGGGTCCTGTAGAGACTTGATACCCCAGGGTAGGGGGAAGCTAGGACAGTGAGGCAGGACTGGGTGGGTGAGCCCTCCTGCATAGAGACAAGTGGGAGGAGAATGGGACAGGGAGTTATGGAGGGGAGACTGGGAAGGGAAACATTTGAAATGTAAATAAATAAAATAACCAACAAAAATAAATAAAATATGTGTTTATTTTATTCATATGAATGCTTGCATTATGAATGTAAGGCTACCATATATGGGCCTAATGACCATAATAGTCAGAAGGTAATAATTGCCAGAGCTCCTGGAAGTAGAATTTTGGGTATTGTTAGCCAATATCCTGGTACTAAGAATTGAACCTGAATCCTCTGTAAGAGTAGTAATTGTTCTTTGTCATCCTATTATCTCCCTGGCTCCAGATATTTCTTTAATGTAGTAAACTTATACAATAAAAACTATATTGCTGTGTATACTACTTACTTTGTGCCTTAAATATAAACTCAATGCAACTTCATGGGCAAATAATACCCTGTCTTATAAAAAAAAATTAGCATCCTGAAGAGTTCCAATATTTATTCCAAAGACCTATTTAATTTTATAGGCTAAACAATCTATGATATAAAAGACTATATTGAATTTTATAAGAAAGTCAACTCTGTGTGACTCTGTATATCAAACAGACTTGTTTTTGAGAAAAGAAAATAGAACCAAAATGTTGAAATCAAAGATAAAATATAAAGATCAGTCTAATACTCTTTTATTCCTTTAACATTTAAGAAACACAAACCCAGCTAGCTATGAGAGTAGATTATAGTGCAATGCCATGTTTTATAAAAATATAGCAAGAATAATCATTAGAGTTTGTTGCTTTGCTATGTTGTAGAAAGTATGAACTGAAGAGCAGAGTATCAGGACCCAAGAAACAAAATTTCTTTAATCATTTTATAAAGTGCTTTCTCTGAGTTTGGCTTTCAAAAGAACAGGTCCTTAAATGATCCATAGCTCATCCAAAGTTAAGCCCACAGGTCTATGCACAGTTGAATATGTTAGCCAAAACTAATCTAAAAGGTTACAGAAAATATTCTAAAGTGGTTTTCATCAAGCTGTGATTATCTAACACAATCACTCTTACTAAACCTTAGATGAAATGCCCAACAGCAGGGAGAGGGAACTTGTAGAGCCCACCTTCATCCGGAAGAAAGGGCATCAAGTGAGGGAGGGGGTTGCCATCTCACAGTAAAAACTCTGACCCATAATTGTTCCTGTCTGAAAGAACTGCAGGGATAAAATTGAGAAAAGCCTGAGGAAAAGGAGATAGTGACAGGCCAAAAGTGGGATGCAGCTCAAGGGGAGACCCCAAGGTCTGACACTAATACTGAGACTATGGAGCACTCACAAAAAGGGACCTATCATGACTGCTCTCTGAAAGATCCAACAAGCAGCTGAAAGAGTGAGATGCAGATATTTGCACCCAACCAATGGGCAGAAGCTGCTGACCCCTGTGGTTGAATTAGGGAAAGGATGGAAGAAGTTGAGGAGGACGACGACCATGTAGGAGGACCAGCAGTCTCAATTAACCTGGACCCCCGAGATCTCTCTAACACTGGACCACCAACCAGGTAACATACACCAGATTATTGAGGCCCACAACACATGTGCATAATAGGACTACCAGGTCTTGGAACAGTTAGAGAAGATGCACCTATCCCTCAAGAGACTGGAGGCCCCAGGGATTTTAGAGGTCTGGTTGGGTGAGTGGTGGGTGATGGGGATGTCCCAGTAGAGACAGGGGGATGGGGAGGAGGTACATGATGTGGAACAGTAGAAGGTGAACCAGGGGTGTGCAGAGTAAATCTGGATTTAAAAAAAATGAATAAATAAATAAAAGATTAAAAAATATTAAAAAAGAAACTATAGATGTATCAATTCTGTTTTTTTTGTTCATGTACTTCATCTGATTGACCTCTACTAATATTATATACATAAGGCCTAGATTATTATAATTCAGTAAATTAATATATTGCATATTTATATATGGATCACTGGATATTTAAACATTTCATATTATTTTCTTAGAAAATTTAAAATCCCCTGTTTCACTCCCCAAAAAATTATGGTAGTTTCACTATAATGACCATATTGCACTGTAGAATATTATTGCTATTTCTTTCACACAACTGTATGTTGGTGTTCACTATATATTCTTGACCATATGTGTCCTCTAGTGATTTTTCTACTCTATGCCATTAACATGTTTAACTTAAAACACTTAAAGGTCCTATAAGTGTCTGTTTTGTTTATGATGTATTATTATATACTCAATATTTTACTTTCTAAACATCAGTTCTGTATTATGTATGAAAGAAATGATTTACATGGATTCTCAAATATGTTTTCTATAGTAACTTTATAATTATTATATAAAATGTTGAAGTAGAATTTTACATGGGAATTTAAGTCAATCTTAATGGAGTGTTAGAAATGGGATTTAATTTCAAGTTATTAATTGATCTTTTAATAGTTAGAATGAGAATATAATTACTGTGTGTACAGAATAGGTCTGAGAAGAAGGTTCAGTGTGTAAACTACCTGTGTCACTATTGTGTTTACTCTGGTTTTGAACTTTAGTACCTAGGTAAAAGTAAGGGCATGCATTGTTTTATTTGGTGGTTTTCTTTTGTTTTTGAGGTAAGGCCTCTTTATTATGTAGAATCTAAACATTCCTTCCTGGCTGTCCTTGAATTACTATGTAGACCACGCTAGCCTCCAAATCACAGAAGTCTGCTTACCTCTGCATCCTAATGATAGGATTAAAGGCATGTGCTAACATGCCTAGTTTAGCATTCTCAATAAATGTTGAGTGCTAACTATTGAACAGATTTTACTTATGGAGGAAAATATCATGAATTTAATTTTTATTTTGCATGTAAACATGAGTAAGGAGCAACAAGTGTTTTCAATATCATCCTAAGTTACATACCAGCTACATATTTTGTGAGGATACATAAGAGTATGTATTGTTAACACTGATCTTTTTTTTTTTTTTGGTACTTTTAATGGTGTAGAATAGCAGTTGTGCTGAGTCTCACGTTTTGAGTACTTGGTATCCATCTTGTGGTAAAAATTTGATGGTGGTGAAAGCCTGTAGAAAGGGAACCTTGCCCGTTTCACAGACTACATGAAGCTCAAGAGGAAGGAAGACCAAAGGGTGGATGCTTCAGCCATACTTAGAAGGGGGATCAGATAATCAAGAGAAGTAGAGGGTGGGAGGGACTTGGGAAGAAGAGAAGATGGAAAGAGGAAAATGAGGGGAAGCATCATGTATGGGGGAGATGGAAGAAATGTACATAGGGCCAGGAAATTGAACAGAGTTGTAGAGCAATAGGGGATGGGGAACTGGAGGTAGCAACCAGAACGTCCCAGATGCCAGGAAAGCAAGGGCTTCCCAGGACCCCACAGGAATGACATTTGCTGAAATACCCCACAAAGGGGAGGGAGAACCTACTCCCCATAAAGGGAAGTAGAGACTATATTCAGAAGGATATGGTTGAGGGATGGGGCTATCTACCCATCTCCAAATTTTTAACCCAGAATATCTCCTGTTGAAAGAAAATACAGGGACAAACAGTGGAGCAGAGTCTGAAGGAAAGGCCATTCAGAATCTGCCCCACCTGGGGATCCATCCCACGAGCAGACACCAAACTTAGACACTATTGTGGATGCCAACAAGGGATGACTGACAGGAGCCTAATACAGCTGTCTCCTGAGAGGGTCTGCCAGATCCTGACCAATAGAGTTGCAGAGGCAAGCAGCCAACTATCAGACTGAGTACAAGGACTACAATGGAGGTGTTAGGGGGAGGACTGAAGGGGCCTTACCTAGCATCAATGTGAGGTGAGGCCCTTGGTCCTGTGGAGACTTAATGACCTAATGTAGAAGAATGCTATGGTGGTGAGGCAGGAGTGTGTAGGTGTGTGGGCAAGCACCCTGATAGAAGCAGGGTAAGGGGGACTATAAATGGGAGTTGCAGAGGGAAAATCGGGAAAGGGGATAACATTTGAAGTGTAAATAAATAAAACTTAAAAATAAAATAAAAAGGGAACCTTGCAGTTCACAGAATGCCATTAGGGGTCAGAACTTTCACAGGGATATCCTCACAGGATTCATCCATGTGCTTGCTGCTTCCTGGTGAGCAACCATGTGAAAGCAAGTGACAGGACCTACATCCATGAGCAGTCTCAGTCTTGGTGAACTATAACTCATGAACCTATGAGCCAGATCAACCCACCCTTCCTTAAGTTGTTCTTGCTGGGTATTGTGATCATATCAACAAAGAGATATCTAATTTATTTGTTATTAAACTAGTCTTTTAATGTTTTGAGGTATATACATAATTTTATCTGTTATTAGTTAAAAACGTACAAAAGTGAAGAGTGCTGTTGTATTTTTTGCCTCATGATTAAAAAGAACATATATCTGCTCTCATACTTCTATAATTTAACAAAATCTTAGAGATTTGTGTGCTTATACTTAATGAAGGGTGAGAATGTAATTCAAAGATGCAAAGTAGAGAGACAAGAGTGATGAAGCATAGATAGCTCTTCTAAATGTGTAATTAATGTGGGTGGCTTGTAAATGAGTGAGAATTAAGGCTTTTTGAGTGTTACTGAAACACTGTAGGGTAAGTCCACAATAATGAATAAACTAATAGAGGCTTCATAGAGACACTTTTTATTAATGTCCCAAGAAAACATGTGAAAATAAAGATTCTCAATGTGTTAGTTCAAAAACAGATTTTTAAATGTAATTTATACATGAGCTACTTGACGTTCAACTTTAAAAAAAAATTGAACTTTTACTTCTGAAGTTATTGCTGGGAACATGGAAGTATAGTTTAATTAGGAAAATAAACAAAACAAGAAATAGCCATATGAGCATAGATGTAATTTTCAAGTGTGCTTTTGTGAATTTGTCTTTGTGTGTGTGTGCACAAGTGTGTGTGTGTGTGTGTGTGTGTGTGTGTGTGTGTGTGTGTGTGTGATTTATGCCACCTCATGTGGATACCTGCAGAGGTCAGAAAAGGGCATCTAGTACTTGGATCTGGAGTTATAGGCACTTAATGTTGATGTGGGAGGTGGGAACCCAACTTTATCCCTGTATGAAAACAGCCAAAATTCTTAACTGCTGCATCTCCTATCCAGCCCATATATGAGCTATTACTCCATCTTACCCTGGCAGCGTCTCATAGGGATTATACGGTACTTATTTTACAATAAGAACAGATTTTGTACCAAAATATGATAAGCTAATTTTAGAATCAATTAAAAATTATTCTATAAATATTTTGTTTTCCATTATTTTCATTTTGGACTATTAATAATTTTCATAACTTAGAATACCCAATATATAAGTTACAATTTGCAAAGCACATGAAACTGAAGAAGAACGAAGACCAAAGTGTGGACACTTTGCCCCTTCTTAGAATTGGGAACATATGATTCTATATGATTAGAAACATCCTCTCCCACTGAGGCCAGGTATGTTTTAAATGGCAATAGAATTAAATCACTTTTGCCCCTTCCTTCTCTGCTTGCAGCCACTTCCAATTACCTTCCCTCAAACTTTTCCATGCTCCCCTGGAGTTGATTGCCCTTTTTCTTTGATTACTATTGTTACACACATAGTATGTATGTACAAATGAATATAAACTGTGCATATATGTTTTCTAGGTTCAGCGATCTGCATTGACAAGCTAATATCATAGTTCATCTGTATGACACTCTAATTCTCTTCCTTGCAGTCAACAGTAACCTATAGTTTTCGGTTTGGGGATAAAAACCCACAAAATTTTCTCTCTTCCACAGGAACATCTACATTGAAATTTTCATTGTTTTGGTCTTGTTTTTGTAGCCATTTCTAGAAAATACTGTTTCACAGCAGGTATCCTGGTGTTCTGGCTTTTACAATCTTTCAACCCTCTCTCTCATCTGTGATAGTCACTGATCTAAAGATGGAGAATTGTGATGTAGATGCATTCATTTTGGCTTAGGTGTCACCATCTATTGATCTCTGCATTATGTCCAGTTGTAGTCTTAGATGATTATCTCCATTTGCTAAAAGAAAAGTTTCTTTCATGAGGGCTGGGAGCTACACTTGTATGCAGCTTTAGATGTAGTGAGGAATTATTCTGGGCTAGAATAGTGATGGTAATAGATTTTTTTCCCTAAAGTTCATAATGTCATGTCTTCATTAGGGTTTTACTGCTGTGACTATTCACCATGACCAAGGCAACTCTTATAAAGAACAACATTTAATTGAGGCTGGCTTACAGGTTCAGAGATTCAGTCTATTATTATCAAGGCTGGAACATGGCAGCATCCAGGCTGGTGTGGTGGAGGAGGAGCTGAGAGTTCTATATCTTCATCTGAAGGCTTCTAGAAGAAGACCGACTTCCAGGCAGCTAGGATGAGAGTCTTAAAGCCACACCCACAGTGACACCCTTATTTCAATAGGGCCCCACCTTCTAAAAATGCCACTCCCTAGGCTGAGAATATACAAACCATCACAGGTCACTAACTCCAGGAAGCTTACCAAGCATGATTTCCCATCTGTTGAAAGGCCACAATACCCATTTATACAGCTGTTGGTTGCTATCAGTAAGTGGGTACCATTTATTGCAAAATTGTGAATACATTGTCATACTGGTAATTGTTGTGGTTAATAGGTGTTTCAGCTGTAAAGAAACAGTTAAATACCCCTAAAAAGCTGCATGTATTTTTGCAACACTGACATGTTTCTCCTACAAATTTATCTTTCAGGTATTCTTACACATAAGTGAAATGTCAAAAACAAGAATTATTTGGTGATCCAGTTTATATAATATCATAAGACAATGAAGGGTCAAAAATCTATTATTAGAGAAATACTGCAAACATAGATAAATATTAAATGAGTCATTTTAGTGGATTATAAAAGGAGAAAATAGTGTATGAAACTTTAATAGATATACAGTAAAATAAAGACTTCTGAAACAAATCTAAACATAACAGAACATTTGTAAAGGATTACACACCAGTATAATACTGTTCTTATATAAATATTTGTGGCAAGGCCTGTCAATGCTGCCAGTACACTGTTAAACTACTTTATTTGCAATTAAATATGCATTATACATAGGAATCTAGAGAATTGAGAGCTGAATGTGTTTTTCAGACTTCATCAGTTGCTTAAGCACCCATAGGACAAAGTAGAATTAATCCATTATATTTCTTATTTATGGTTGTTGCTATGCATCTGTCTGGCAAATTTATATCAAGCCAAACTGTAATGGACAGAATTAGATATACATCTCACACCCCCCCCCCCCCCCAAAGTAAAGAAACTTGAGTTCGTTTTACTAGTAAACTGAGCAGTGATGGCTGAGTGTGTTGTTGTCTTCTGGCTTGACCAGTTGTGAGAAAAATATTTTTTCCAGAAAAGCATCAAATGTATTGTGTGATTTTTTTTTCTAAAAACCCCTTTTTGTTTATGATACTTAAAAAAAATCTTAGAGTTTCCCAAGTGGTTGAATTTATTTTTCTCACATGATTTTGACTTGTTCTTATTGTCCAGCAAGGATAATAATTTTTGGCATTCTCATAATGAAAATTACATACTTGAATATTCCTCAACTGAAATGATGTTCATAAATTCATCTTTATGTTGAATATAGGGGAAATTCAGGACAGATACCCAATTCAGTGGGAATTGATAGTGTGAAACAGATGATTATAAAGATGACCAAAGGGCAAGCATGGCACTTTTTCTGAATATAGTCATGGGTAGATGAGCCTATCTCTGTTATCAGTAGATCAAGATTTTGCAGGACAATTTAGTGCCTATGAGAAAGTTAAGGGAGTCTAAACATTCTTCTTTTATCTAGGTCTATAAGCAACTAATGCTCACCAACTATTATACTGTGGGAAGTTTGTAAACAATAAGAAATAACACAACCACCCTTATGGGTGAGCTTAGAAGGCAAGGCATGGAAGACAATGGTGAGTAGATGGAAAGATGCCCTGAAGGTCAGAGAACTTATTGCTCTTGCAGAGAACCAGGGTTCAATTGCTAGCACGCATATGGTGGCTCAGAGTTGCCTGTAACTCCAGCGTTAGGTGTCCTGTGCTCAGTTATAACTCACAGGTACTTCACAAGTACAGCACAAAGACGGTCAAAAATACATATAAAATAAAAATAATCCTATTAATTTGTTTTTTAAAAACTACACTATTTAACATATGTAATATGCACTATACACTTAGAGAACCATTTAAATTTTGTTTTCAATTAAAGATTTGTCATAAAATTCTGATACAGATTCCTAAATAATACAAGGACGGCTTCTTGTTGTTTTGTTTCTCTGTCATAGCACACATTAACAGTGTCATCATTTCTGACAACAGACCTTTTTTTGATCAGTTTTCTCTTAACTACTGCAACAGCGAAAGCATCAATTGGCATCATCAGTGGCATGTGCCTGGCCAGCTGGGTGGATTCAAAGTCCAGCAATGAATGCTTCAGTAGAATGAACCCTTCCCCAAGTGTTATAGCTCAGTAGAAAGACCTACTCTCTGATGATCTTCAGTGAAATGTCTTGTGTGCTTTATCCCATGTGGACAAGGACTATATACAACACTGAGAAGCAGGGTGGAATTTAGAGGTAAGGTGGTTCCTATTGGCTTAGTTTGAGATGTTAGTGATGCTTTATTTGCATGGTGAAGGACTCCAGGAGTTTCCTTACGTGGCTGGCTGGCATGATCATCTCAGTAGGGTGTCATGGTTATGTGTCCCAGAGCAGGTGCAGAAATGAGTAGGGTGGTCCACCTGCTGCACAGATGTGTAGTTTGGATTGATGGAAAGTTTTTGCATATATTTGAAAGCAACATTGGGGAAAATGGTGATGATAAAATCATAAGTTGCCTGGGTACAAGAAAACGTAATAATTCTTTATAACAGTAATTAAAGACACGAGTTGACAGCTGAGAGCGAGAAATCCAGTAAAAATTAGTTATTTGGTAAAAGAAATAATTGAAACATTTTATGATTATATGATAATTCAAAGATATATAAATTGGAAATAGAGAAATAGAAGCTCTGTTTCTTGAACAAGTAGAGGGGTCATTGAGGCATAATAGAAGTGTGGTCCTAAGCTGTATACAAGAAAATTATACTTGAACAAAATGAGGTAAATGGGCTCAGAAGCAGGTATAAGTGGTTACGGTTGTCTTTATATTGCTTCAGACTCTTAATGGAACCAAAGAAACTATTGCTGACTTTCACTAAGATCAGAGAGATATGTAGAAAGTCTAGAGTTATTAAACAATCACCCAGCATTGCATAATCACCTTAATGTCAGGGAATGAGAACCTACGGAAAGTCATTAATCCTGTTTCAAATGTTATTTAGTTGTAGTTGAGAGATGATTTTCTAATTTCTCCTCAATTTCAGTGGGGGGAACATAATATTTGAAAGCTATATTTAAAGGGCCAGTCACTTTTCCAGGAAAACATGGTGAAGTTACAGAGAACAAGAGACTTCAATTTGATTCAAGGCAGAAATTCTCATGAATGCAATGATTCCACTGATGATCCTTATATTTTAAATTTGAGAATTTGGGAGTGCAATGATAAAGAACAATGAAAAGTGTGAAAAATTCATCAGAATTCCTGGTGAAATTGATCATTTGATGAAGGTAAAGCACCAAAAATTTGATGACCTGGGAAAATTAGTAGGTAATGAATAGAGACTATTAGCATTAAAAATTGAAAATAAGATGAAAGAGGAGACCCCGAGTAGTCTGCTATGCTGGAGGAGATAGCAGACTACTCCTGCTGCATTTACTTCACCTCCATCAGACTCATGAGCCATGCAGACAAGAACTTCTTGTCTTCTGAGAGGTTCCAACCAGCAACTTACTCAGACAGGTACAGACACCCACAGCTAAGCAGTGAATGGAGCCTGAAGACTCTTATGGAAGAATAGAAAGAAGGATTGCAGGCCCAAAAGGGGTAAGAAATCCACAGAAAGACCAGCAGTCAACTAACCTGGACCCTTAAGTCTCTCAGAGTCTAAACTACCAGCCAAAGAGAGTACACAGGCTGGATGAGGCCTCCCCACTCATGTGTAGCAGATGGGTAATGTGACCTTCCTGTTGAGTCCTGAACAACTGGAGCAGGGGTAATCCCAAAAGCAGTTGCCTGGATATGGCATATGTACTACTAGCTGAGCTGCTTTGTTTGGCCTCACTGGGAGAGTAAGCCCCTAGCCTAGCAAAGACTTGAAGTGCAGGGGAGGAGAAGAAGGAGATACTCAAGGGAGGGGGGCAGCTGCTCAGAGAAGAGGAGTGGAAAAGGGGAAATGTGAGCAGGTGTGGATAGTGAGTGCGATGTAAAGTAAATGAGTAAAAGAATAAAATTAAATTAAAAAAATAGATGGGTGACACTACTAAAAGCAGTTGAAATCAAAATACTATGAACACTAACATGAACGTGTGAAATGGTATAAAATACAGAAGTAAAGGAGAAACAATACAATGGAAATCTCACTAGGAAAGTTAGGAACTGGAAACAAATGCATGAGCAGAAAGACATTCATCACAGCGCCAAGAACACACCAAGAAACTTAAATTCTGAGTCTATCTATTTGGAATGTTGGTCTAAGTTCAGTTATGCGTCAAAACGTTGCCTCAGCTTGTGTGTGATGATACTCCTCTTTTTTTTTTTTAAACCTAAATCTAACTTTTTTTTTCCATTTTTTATTAGGTTTTTAGCTCATTTACATTTCCAATGCTATACCAAAAGTCCCCCATATCCACCCACCCCCACTCCCTTGCCCACCCACTTCCCCTTTTTGGCCCTGGTGTTCCCCTGTACTGGGGCATATAAAGTTTGCAAGTCCAATGGGCCTCTCTTTCCAGTGATGGCCGACTAGGCCATCTTTTGATATATATGCAGCTAGAGTCAAGAGCTCCGGGGTACTGGTTAGTTCATAATGTTGTTCCACCTATAGGGTTGCAGATCCCTTTAGCTCCTTGGCTACTTTCTCTAGCTCCTCCATTGGGAGCCCTATGATCCATCCATTAGCTGACTGTGAGCATCCACTTCTGTGTTTGCTAGGCCCCGGCATAGTATCACAAGAGACAGCTACATCTGGGTCCTTTCAATAAAATCTTGCTAGTGTATGCAATGGTGTCAGCGTTTGGATGCTGATTATGGGGTGGATCC
Source organism: Mus musculus (assembly GCF_000001635.26). Classification (NCBI taxonomy): domain Eukaryota; kingdom Metazoa; phylum Chordata; class Mammalia; order Rodentia; family Muridae; genus Mus; species Mus musculus. The sequence goes on from NC_000084.6 coordinate 87,568,554, forward strand.
CTGGATATGGCAGTCTCTACATGGTCCATCCTTTCATCTCAGCTCCAAACTTTGTCTCTGTAACTCCTTCCATGGGTGTTTTGTTCCCAAATCTAAGGAGGGGCATAGTGTCCACACTTCAGTCTTCATTCTTCTTGAGTTTCATGTGTTTAGCAAATTGTATCTTATATCTTGGGTATCCTAGGTTTGGGGCTAATATCCACTTATCAGTGAGTACATATTGTGTGAGTTTCTTTGTGAATGTGTTACCTCACTCAGGATGATGCCCTCCAGGTCCATCCATTTGGCTAGGAATTTCATAAATTCATTCTTTTTAATAGCTGAGTAGTACTCCATTGTGTAGATGTACCACATTTTCTGTATCCATTCCTCTGTTGAGGGGCATCTGTGTTCTTTCCAGCTTCTGGCTATTATAAAAAAAGCTGCTATGAACATAGTGGAGCATGTGTCCTTCTTACCAGTTGGGGCATCTTCTGGATATATGCCCAGGAGAGGTATTGCTGGATCCTCTGGTAGTACTATGTCCAATTTTCTGAGGAACCGCCAGACTGATTTCCAGAGTGGTTGTACAAGCCTGCAATCCCACCAACAATGGAGGAGTGTTCCTCTTTCTCCACATCCACGCCAGTATCTGCTGTCACCTGAATTTTTGATCTTAGCCATTCTGACTGGTGTGAGGTGGAATCTCAGGGTGGTTTTGATTTGCATTTCCCTGATGATTAAGGATGTTGAACATTTTTTCAGGTGCTTCTCTGCCATTCGGTATTCCTCAGGTGAGAATTCTTTGTTCAGTTCTGAGCCCCATTTTTTAATGGGGTTATTTGATTTTCTGAAGTCCACCTTCTTGAGTTCTTTTTATATGTTGGATATTAGTCCCCTATCTGATTTAGGATAGGTAAAGATCCTTTCCCAATCTGTTGGTGGTCTTTTTGTCTTATTGATGGTGTCTTTTGCCTTGCAGAAACTTTGGAGTTTCATTAGGTCCCATTTGTCAATTCTCGATCTTACAGCACAAGCCATTGATGTTCTGTTCAGGAATTTTTCCCCTGTGCCCATATCTTCAAGGCTTTTCCCCACTTTCTCCTCTATAAGTTTCAGTGTCTCTGGTTTTATGTGAAGTTCCTTGATCCACTTAGATTTGACCTTAGTACAAGGAGATAAGTATGGATCGATTCGCATTCTTCTACATGATAACAACCAGTTGTGCCAGCACCAATTGTTTAAAATGCTGTCTTTCTTCCACTGGATGGTTTTAGCTCCCTTGTCGAACATCAAGTGACCATAGGTGTGTGGGTTCATTTCTGGGTCTTCAATTCTATTCCATTGGTCTACTTGTCTGTCTCTATACCAGTACCATGCAGTTTTTATCACAATTGCTCTGTAGTAAAGCTTTAGGTCTGGCATGGTGATTCTGCCAGAAGTTCTTTTATCCTTGAGAAGAGTTTTTGCTATCCTAGTTTTTTTGTTATTCCAGACGAATTTGCAAATTGCTCCTTCCAATTCGTTGAAGAATTGAGTTGGAATTTTGATGGGGATTGCATTGAATCGGTAGATTGCTTTTGGCAAGATAGCCATTTTTACAATGTTGATCCTGCCAATCCATGAGCATGGGAGATCTTTCCATCTTCTGAGATCTTCTTTAATATGTTTCTTCAGAGATTTGAAGTTTTTATCATACAGATCTTTCACTTCCTTAGTTAGAGTCACGCCGAGATATTTTATATTATTTGTGACTATTGAGAAGGGTGTTGTTTCCCTAATTTCTTTCTCAGCCTGTTTATTCTTTGTATAGAGAAAGGCCATTGACTTATTTGAGTTTATTTTATATCCAGCTACTTCACCGAAGCTGTTTTTCAGGCTTAGGAGTTCTCTGGTAGAATTTTTAGGGTCACTTATATATACTATCATATCATCTGCAAAAAGTGATATTTTGACTTCCTCTTTTCCAATTTGTATCCCCTTGATCTCCTTTTGTTGTCGAATTGCTCTGGCTAATACTTCAAGTACTATGTTGAAAACGTAGGGAGATAGTGGGCAGCCTTGTCTAGTCCCTGATTTTAGTGGGATTGCTTCCAGCTTCTCTCCATTTACTTTGATGTTGGCTACTGGTTTGCTGTATATTGCTTTTATCATGTTTAGGTATGGGCCTTGAATTCCTGATCTTTCCAAAACTTTTATCACGAATGGGTGTTGGATCTTGTCAAATGCTTTTTCTGCATCTAACTAGATGATCATGTGGTTTTTGTCTTTGAGTTTGTTTATATAATGGATTACATTGATGGATTTTCGTATATTAAACCATCCCTGCATCCCTGGAATAAAACCTATTTGGTCAGGATGGATGATTGCTTTAATGTGTTCTTGGATTCGGTTAGCGAGAATTTTATTGAGGATTTTTGCATCGATATTCATAAGAGAAATTGGTCTGAAGTTCTCTATCTTTGTTGGGTCTTTCTGTGGTTTAGGTATCAGAGTAATAGTGGCTTCATAAAATGAGTTGGGTAGAGTACATTCTACTTCTATTTTGTGAAATAGTTTGTGCAGAACTGGAATTAGATCTTCTTTGAAGATCTGATAGAACTCTGCACTGAACCCATCTGGTCCTGGGCTTTTTTTGGTTGGGAGATTATTAATAACTGCTTCTATTTCTTTAGGTGATATGGGACTGTTTAGATAGTCAACTTGATCCTGATTCAACTTTGGTACCTGGTATCTGTCCAGAAATTTGTCCATTTCGTCCAGGTTTTCCAGTTTTGTTGAGTATAGCCTTTTGTAGAAGGATCTGATGGAGTTTTGGATTTCTTCAGGATCTGTTGTTATGTCTCCCTTTTCATTTCTGATTTTGTTAATTAGGATTTTGTCCCTGTGCCCTTTAGTGAGTCTAGCTAAGGGTTTATCTATCTTGTTGATTTTCTCAAAGAACCAACTCCTCATTTGCTTAATTCTTTGAATAGTTCTTCTTGTTTCCACTTGGTTGATTTCACCCCTGAGTTTGATTATTTCCTGCCGTCTACTCCTCTTGGGTGAATTTGCTTCCTTTTTTTCTAGGGCTTTTGGATGTGTTGTCAAGCTGCTAGTATGTGCTTTCTCCTGTTTCTTCTTGGAGGCACTCAGAGCTATGAGTTTCCCTCTTAGAAATGCTTTCATTGTGTCCCATAGGTTTGGGTACGTTGTGGCTTCATTTTCATTAAACTCTAAAAAGTCTTTAATTTCTTTCTTTATTCCTTCCTTGACCAAGGTATCATTGAGAAGAGTGTTATTCAGTTTCCACGTGAATGTTGGCTTTCCATTATTTATGTTGTTATTGAAGATCAGTCTTAGGCCATGGTGGTCTGATAGGATACATGGGACAATTTTAATATTTTTGTATCTATTGAGGCCTGTTTTGTGACCAATTATATGGTCAATTTTGGAGAAGGTCCCATGAGGTGCTGAGAAGAAGGTATATCCTTTTGTTTTAGGATAAAATGTTTTGTAGATATCTGTCAGGTCCATTTGTTTCATAACTTCTGTTAGTTTCACTGTGTCCCTGTTTAGTTTCTGTTTCCACGATCTGTCCTTTGAAGAAAGTGGTGTGTTGAAGTCTCCCACTATTATTGTGTGAGGTGCAATGTATGCTTTGAGCTTTACTAAAGTGTCTCTAATGAATGTGGCTGCCCTTGCATTTGGTGCGTAGATATTCAGAATTGAGAGTTCCTCTTGGAGGATTTTACCTTTGATGAGTATGAAGTGTCCCTCCTTGTCTTTTTTGATAACTTTGGGTTGGAAGTCGATTTTATCCGATATTAAAATAGCTACTCCAGCTTGTTTCTTCAGTCCATTTGCTTGGAAAATTGTTTTCCAGCCTTTCACTCTGAGGTAGTGTCTGTCTTTTTCCCTGAGATGGGTTTCCTTTAAGCAGCAGAATGTTGAGTCCTGTTTGTGTAGCCAGTCTGTTAGTGTATGTCTTTTTATTGGGGAATTGAGTCCATTGATATTAAGAGATATTAAGGAAAAGTAATTGTTGCTTCCTTTTATTTTTGTTGTTAGAGTTGGCATTCTGTTCTTGTGGCTGTCTTCTTTTTGGTTTGTTGAATGATTACCTTCTTGGTTGTTCTAGGGCGTGATTTCCGTCCTTGTATTGCTTCTTTTCTGTTATTATCCTTTGAAGGGCTGGATTCGTGGAAAGATATTGTGTGAATTTGGTTTTGTCGTGGAATACTTTGGTTTCTCCATCTATGGTAATTGAGAGTTTGGCCGGGTATAGTAGCCTGGGCTGGCATTTGTGTTCTCTTAGTGTCTGTATAACATCTGTCCAGGCTCTTCTGGCTTTCATAGTCTCTGGTGAAAAGTCTGGTGTAATTCTGATAGGCCTTCCTTTATATGTTACTTGACCTTTCTCCCTTACTGCTTTTAATATTCTATCTTTATTTAGTGCATTTGTTGTTCTGATTATTATGTGTCGGGAGGAATTTCTTTTCTGGTCCAGTCTATTTGGAGTTCTGTAGGCTTCTTGTATGATCATGGGCATCTCTTTTTTTATGTTTGGGAAGTTTTCTTCTATTATTTTGTTGAAGATATTAGCTGGCCCTTTAAGTTGAAAATCTTCATTCTCATCAATTCCTATTATCCGTAGGTTTGGTCTTCTCATTGTGTCCTGGATTACCTGGATGTTTTGAGTTAGGATCCTTTTGCATTTTGTATTTTCTTTGACTGTTGTGTCGATGTTCTCAATGGAATCTTCTGCACCTGAGATTCTCTCTTCCATTTCTTGTATTCTGTTGCTGATGCTCGCATCTATGGTTCCAGATCTCTTTCCTAGGGTTTCTATCTCCAGTGTTGCCTCGCTTTGGGTTTTCTTTATTGTGTCTACTTCCCCTTTTAGTTCTAGTATGGTTTTGTTCATTTCCATCACCTGTTTGGATGTGTTTTCCTGTTTTTCTTTAATGATTTCTACCTGTTTGGCTGTGTTTTCCTGCTTTTCTTTAAGGGCCTGTAACTCTTTAGCAGTGCTCTCCTGTAATTCTTTAAGTGACTTATGAAAGTCCTTCTTGATGTCCTCTATCATCATCATGAGAAATGTTTTTAAATCTGTGTCTAGATTTTTGGTTGTGTTGGGGTGCCCAGGACTAGGTGGGGTGGGAGTGCTGCGTTCTGATGATGGTGAGTGGTCTTGATTTCTGTTAGTAGGATTCTTACGTTTGCCTTTCGCCATCTGGTAATCTCTGAAGCTAGCTGTTTCAGTTGTCACTGTTATGAGCTTGTTCTTCAGGTGACTCTGTTAGCCTCTATAAGCAGACCTGGAGGGTAGCACTCTCCTTAGTTTCAGTGGGCAGAGTATTCTCTGTAGGCAAGCTCTCTTCTTGCAGGGCAGGTACCCAGATATCTGGTGTTCGAAACAGACTCCTGGCAGAAGTTGTGTTCCACTCACTAGAGGTCTTAGGATCCCGTGTGGAATCCTGTGTGGGCCCTTGCGGGTGTCAGGTGACTCCGCTGGCAAGGTAGCCCGGGGCTCGAGTGGAGCGGAAGGGGTTTGTGCCCCAGATCAAGCCCGGGTAGCCTGCTTCCCTATGTACCGCAGTCTCAGGTTCTGAGGGATTGGATTGGGGCAGGCGCTGTGTTCCACTCACCAGAGGTCTTAGGATCCCGTGGGGAGTCCTGTGTGGGCCCTTGCGGGTGTTGGGCAAGACTCTGCTGGCAAGGTAGCCCGGGGCTCGAGTGGAGCGGAAGGGACTTGTGCCCCAGATCAGGCCTGGGTAGCCTGCTTCCCTATGTACTGCAGTCTCAGGTTCCGAGCGATTGGATTGGGGCAGGTGCTGTTTTCCACTCACCAGAGGTCTTAGGATCCCCTGGGGAATCCTGTGTGGGCCCTTGCGGGTGTTGGGCAAGACTCTGGCAGTAATACTCTTATGCTCTATTTCACTTCTATATTTTTACTACCAGCAATCTCTTCTCTGATTAAGAAACACAACAACAGGGTCAAAACAACATATTTTCAATGACAAATACCATACATATTTATATTAAAAATGACACATTTAAAATATTTAAGTAATATCTTGGAAACCATGGTACATTTTTGTTTGCTCCTCTCTCAAAGCCCTACCTCAAAATAGCCAATGAATATCAACTTGTATTAAAACGTACTAAAAAGAAGGTTTTATTTATTTATTTGCCTGTGCATGATGCATGTGTTTTGGCTAATCTTGTTTGGGTTTATTAATTTTAAAATTTTATGCAATACAATTTGTTCATTGGACTAGTGGACTAGCTGTTTTTGTTTTTTGTTTTGTTTTGTTTTTTGATTGTTTGTTTGTTTTTGACACAGGCTAGAGTTATCATAGAGGTAGGAGTCTCTGTTGAGGAAATATATCCTTGAGGCATCTGTAAAGCAATTTCTCCATTAGTGATCAATGCAGGAGAGCCATGCTATTGTGGGTGCTTTTCATCCCTGGGCCAAATTCTATAAGGAGGTAGTAGACCAGCAAGCCAGGATGAGCAAGCCCCACAGCAGCACCCTCCACATGCTCTACATCAACTCCTGCTTCAAGATTCCTGTCCTGCTTGAGTTCCTGTTCTGATTTCCTTTAGTGATGAACAACAATGTGGAAGTGTGAGCTATATAACCCCTTTCTCTTCAATTTGCCTTTGGTTATTTTGTTTCATTCCAGCAATAGAAACACTAAGACAGTTATATATATATATGACTGATAGAATTCATATATATATATATATAATTCATATATATATATGAATTATATAATCATTTTCTTCAGAGGCTTGAATATTTGGAGGTCTGGAGAAAGCAGATATCTCAGTGATTATTTTTGTTTAAAAGAATTTAAATATTTTTGCCAAAGAGAAATGATAAATACTTGAGAAGAATGGCAGGATAGTTATTATGATTTGATAGCTTTATAGTATATGACATTATTAAAGACAATAAAACATATTTCATTAAGCTATATAATTATTCATCTATTTAAACAAGAAATTAAAGTCTCTCCAGAAAAAGAACATGTTTATTGATTAAGCTTACTAGATGAAGCCATTTGATTTTCTTTAATTTGAAACATCTTTTCTGAGAAGTTTTAATTGTCCTGATAGTCAAAGTTGTAGGTTGTAACCTGATTTATTATACAATTGCTAATAAAATGATAAGTTCACCTGCTATGATTACTACAAAACCTGTGGCAATGAATGCAAGTGTTTATTTCATAGAGTGTGATAGACATTAATGCACAAATTCATGAAACTAAATCTGAGAGTAGCTGACATTTGAAGTTTTTATAGATTTGCATATTGTACTCTTCATGATTTTTGTGACTTGCCATTTTTCTTAAAAAATTAACTTGTCAAAATCATTACAAGTCTAAAATGAAACAGTACATATTTTTTGCAATGAATCTCAGATGCATATTAAACAAGTCAGTGTTGCACTTTATGAATAGACACTGATAAAAATATGAGCCAGCCATTTTCAGATACAGTAGTGGGTGTTTTGTGAAATCACAAAAAATATGTGCAAGTATATTTAGATAATTTATTTTTTGTTTTATAAGATTGAAAATGTTTGACTAATATTTCTTAGAAAAATAGCCAACAAATGGCTGAAATAGAATAAGTAGAAGATAATCTTGAATTATTCCCTTTTGTTAGAAAAACTTCTCTCATCATGAACACAAGTTGTATGCAGCCCATGTAGCTTGCTAGGGTAAACAAAAGCTAAGAAGACCTGACTTTAGAGACAGTGTACATAGATGTATCTGAATTTTATGGATAACTTCACCCACTCTATCATCCAAAATATAGAAGACAGCATGCAAGAGGGTAATATGCTTATGATACTGGAGTCAGAAAAAAGAGACTTGCTCGAAATTGCTACTTGGTCCTGCATAGCCATTACTTGGTCCATGGGTTGGGCTCCAAATGTTATAGCATTTGTATTCTGTTTTTAAAAAGATAATAATTAGAATCCTATAAAAATGAGAAGGATATGCTCAATACACTCAAGACCTTGTTGAATGTCGGTCAAGTTTGTCTAAGTATTAGTTTGATAAAGTAAGGAACAGCAGAGCAGTGAGAACCAATTACTTACAGAATGTTGACTACAAAAGGGAGAAAATTTGGAAGGAATACTTGACTTAAAAATTTCTTTGTGACATCCTGAATGCTGTATGAGGCAAAACAGATCAATCAGCACAAAATGCCAGAAAACCTGGTGATGTTTTATTATATAATTATGAAATCATTCTAAAGAATACTTATAGTTTCCACAGGAAGAGAGTTATAACTGTCAATAAAAATGATCAGAAATTATCTTGTTCAGAAAATTTAAATGAGCAAAAGTGGTGGTAAACAGAAGTACATCATGCATAATTAGTGAGATGGCTCAGTCAAAAAAAGTGCATGTTGCCATGTCTCAAGACTTGAGTTTCATCCCCAGGACTCACTTGTTAAAATAAAAGAAAAAACTGTCCCAATCCCCACCCCACATTCATTCAGTCCCTTCCTCTCCATCTAGTCCCCACCCCTGTTTACCATCAAAATCTATTCTATGTCCTTTTCTTGGGGAGATTGCGTAAGTCCTCCCTTGAGACCTCCTTGTTTCTTAGATTCTTTGGATCTGTGGATTTACTTCATGGCTAGTTTCTACTTTTAAGTAAGTATGTACCATGCTTGTCTTTCTGGGCCTGGGTTACCTCACTCAGGAACATATTTTCTAGTCCCATTCATTTGAATACAAATTTCATACTGTCATTGTTTTTAATGGATAATATTCCATTGTTTAAATAGACCTCATTTTATTTATCCATTCTTCAGTTGAGGCACATCTAGGTTATTTTCAGGTTTTGGCCATTATAAATAAAGATTTTATGAAAATAGTTGAGGAACTTTCCTTGTGGCCTATTGGAGCTTCTTTTAGGTATATGCCTAGTAGTGTTTAGCTGGTTTTAAGGTAGATCTAATTCCAATTTTCTTAGAAACCACCAAAGTGATTGTACAAGTTTGCACTCTCACCTGCAATGTCAAGCTCCCTTTGTTCCATATTCTCACCAGCCTGAGCAGTCTTGAGTTTTTGATGTTAGCCATTCTGGCTGGTATAAGATGAACTCTCAGAGTTGTTTTGACTTGCTTTTCCCCTATTACTAAGGATGCTACATATTTCTTCAAGTGCTTCTTGGCCATTAAAGATTCTTACATCAAGACATATTTGTTTAGCCTGGTACCTCATGTATTTAATTGGCTTATTTGGTTAGTTGATGTCTAGTTTCTTGAGTTCTTTATATATTTTGGATATCAGTTCTCTGTCATATGTGTTATGGGTGAAAAACATTTCCCATCTGTATGCTGCCATTTTGTCTGTTTGACAGTGCCCTTTGTCTTACAGAAAATATTCAGTTTAACGAGGTCCCAATTATTCATTATTGATGGGAATGGGAACAAGAGGGATTAGCTTTGGGGAACATTGAGAAAAAGAGTACTGGAATGGACAAATGGAACTTATGCATCTCTGGGATGAGCTAGAAAGCTAGGGTAATGGAAACTCCCAGGAATCTATGAGGTTGACCTTAGCTAAGGCTCTTGGCAATGGATGATGTGGAGCCTGAAACAGATATCTATAACCAGGTAAGATGTTCAAAGGAGGAACTGAGACATCATTCCAGCAATAAGAACCTTTGTCCTACACTCTATCCAGCCTATAATATGTGTAAAAGCAGAGATGGATCAGGAAATGGGGAAATGGCCAATGACTACTCTAAGAACCATACCATTAAAGTGGGCTCACTCTAAGATCAAGAATCAACAAATGGGACCTTATAAAATTGCAAAGCTTCTGTAAGGCAAAGGACACTGTCAATAGGACAAAATGGCAACCAACAGATTGGGAAAAGATCTTTACCAATCCTACATCTGATAGAAAGCTAATATCCAAACTATACAAAGAACTCAAGAATGTAGATTCTAGAGAAACAAATAACCCTATTAAAAATGGGGAACAGAGCTAAACAGAGAATTCTTACCTGAGGAAACTCGAATGGCTAAGAAGTACCTAAAAAAATGTACAACATCCTTAGTCATCAGGGAACTGTAAATCAAAACAACACTAAGAATCCACCTCACATCAGCCAAAATGGCTAAGATAAAAAACTCAGACGGCAGCAGATGCTGGCAAGGATGTGGAGAAAGAGGAACATGCCTCTGGTTGGATTGCAAGCTTGTACAATCACTCTGGAAATCAGTCTGGTGGTTCCTCAGAAAATTGGACATAATACTACCTGAGGAGCTACTAATACTACTCCTGGGCATACACCCCAAAGATGCTCCAACATATAAGGACATATGCTCCACTATGGTCATAGCAAACTTAATAGCCAGAAGCTGAAAAGAACCCAGATGTCCATCAACAGAGGAATGGATACAGAAAATGTGGTACATTTACACAATGAATCAATTAAAAACAATGATTTCATAAAATTCTTAAGCAAATGGATGGAACTAGAAAATATCATCCTGAGTGAGGTAACCCAATCACAAAAGAACACACGTGGTATGCACTCACTGATAAGTGGGTATTAGCCAAAAGCTCAGAATACCCAAAATACAATTCACAGACCACATGAAGCTCAAGAAGGAAGACCAAACTGTGGATTGTGAGGAGAGGCCATTGGTCTTGTGAAGATTAGATGCCCTAGTACAGGGGAATGCCAAGGCCAGGAAGCAGGAGTGGGTGGGTTGGGGAATGGGGGTGGGGGGTGGGGGGGAGGAGGTATAGGGGACTTTTGGGATAGCATTTGAAATGTAAATGAAGAAAATATCTAATAAAAAATAAGAAAATGAAAAGAAATAGAGATTTATCTTACATAGTCATGCCAAAAAAATAAAAATAAAAATAAAATAAAATAAAGAAGAAGGAGCAACAAAATACTCACGGGAAGAAAGATGGAGACCAAGTATGGAGCAGAGATTGATGGAAAGGCTATCCAGAGACTTCCGTACCTTGGTTCCATCCCATATACAGTCACAATACCTAGACCCTATTGTGGATGCCAGGAAGTGCTTGCTGACAGGAGCATGATATAGCTGTCTTCTAAGAGGCTCTTCCAGAGTCTGACAAATACAGAGGCAGATGCTTACAGCCAACCATTGGACTGATCCTAGGGTCCCTGATGGAGGAGTTGGAGGAAGAACTCAAGGACCTCGGGGGTTTGCAGCCTCATGTGGGGAGCAATAATGTCAACGGACAAGACTCCCCTGAGCTCCCAGGGACTGGTCCACCAACCAAAGAGTACACGTAGAGGGACCCATGGTGCTGTCTGCATATGTGGAAGAGGATAGCCTTGCTGGACATCAGTGGAAGGAGAGGCCCTTGGGACTGAGGATGTTTGATGCCCCAGTATAGGAGAATGCCAGGGGAGGAAGACAGGAGGGTGTGGGTGACTGGGAGAGCACCCTCATAGAGGCAGGCTGGGACAGGATAGGGGTTTTCTGAAGGGGAGACCTGGAAAGGGGAAAACATTTGAAATGTAAATAAAGAAAATATCCAAGGAAAAAGGAAAAAGAATTCAAAAAATTATAGAAGAGTTAAATAACTGATCTTTTCCTCTGGCTTACACATGCACCGTGGAATGGGTATCTCTCTTTCTCTCTGTCTCTCTCTTTGTCTTTATCGCTGTCTCTCTCTCTCTGTCTCTCTCTCTCTGTCTCTCTGTCTCTCTGTCTCTCTCACTCTTTCACACATACATACACATTAAATTAAAAAATAAAATAATAGTATGTTATGTGCTTCTAGACAAGATAAAGAAACATTGCTTATGTAAGTAACAGTTGGAATGAACAACCAACTTTAAGATCTAAGAACTTTAAATTATTACTATGACAGTACAAATACTCATCAGAAAGTAATAGGAGTAAGGTTTTGTTTGCCTGATTATCTATTGGTGATAATAATTGATAAATGTTATCATGGTACTATTATTTGATTATATTTTATTTTAATAGTAAACATTCATAAGTTTAGTGGGGCAGAATCATATTTCACACACTGGTCAAGGACTTGTCATATAGCCAGACATCCTATCACCTGACTAATTCCCTAGCATTAGAAATATAGATGTGTGAAGATCATGTGCCCCAGTACATGGGAATGCCAGGGCCAGGAAGCAGGAGTGGGTGGGTTGGGAGCAGGGTGGCGGGAGGGTAGAGGGGACTTTGGGGATAGCATTTGGAATGTAAATGAAGAAAATATCTTATAAAAATGCCTAAAAAAGAAATATAGATGTGCACCATCATACCCAATTTATATGGTGATAGAGATCAAACCCATGCCTTTGTACATGTCAGACAAATAAGGTACTAATGGATTTATATTCACTACCTTTTAAAAATATTTATCTACATACAATTATTTCATTTTATATGAAGTGTTTTTAATGTCAGAAAAATATGATTTTTGGATATCATCATATAATTAAACATTAAGTAATTTTGGACGGTGAGATTATTTTATATTATATGTTAAAATTTCATTTTTTCTTTTATGGATTTCAGCTTTCAGAGTTCCTTACATTTAAAAATATAATTGATGATAATATATGTATATTATTAATGTTTACATAAATTATTTAATTAACCACATGATATATATATATATATATAGCATTTTTTTAATATTTAAGTTTATAGTATGTTACTTTCACATAACTAAACTGAGCAGTATAATAGGAGAACATATTAGGTAATTTGAAAATAAGTCAAGTTTTGGCAGCAAAGAAAAGAAAACTATAAAACTTGTCAGAAATATTTTTGTGAGATTTATAAAAAGTGAAAAGTTTGACATATCCTCTAGAATTTTTGGCAAGGGCATAAAATATTTCTTGAAAGTAAGAATTGCTTTTTGTTCTAGAAGTATAAGTCCTAAAATAGGAGAAGCATTTGAGGCAGGACAAGAATCCTTCTTCCTTTCTCTTTTTTAAAAGTAAATGTCAATTTTCCAAATATCTGTATTGTTGGCAATCTTACCTGTAGGAAATCATCTTATTTTTGTTTCATGTGATTTTGCAGAATGCCCAAATAAACTCCAGGAAATACTATAACATATAAAATACCACAAATTAAAAGTCTTTAACAACCTAAATACCAAGCACGTGGTAACCTTTTAATGAACTAGAGCATTTTATCAAATAATTGTCCTTAAATATTAATCAGCAATAAACTATATTTCACACTTATTCTTTTCTTGCTTTTCCAATCACATTTTCATTCTTTCCTGGGGTAGTGAACTGTCTGAATTAATTTATGGTTTTTAACCTATGAGCGTTTTATCACACTGATTTTAGGCTTTTATTTTTTCTCGTGAATCTTTTAGCCAAGTTCGGGAATTTAAATCATCACTACCTCACCCCCAATACTTAATAGAATTTGATTATGAGAAATATTTACTGATAAATAAATATGTTGTCAAGTCGGTATTATCTTTCACTTGTCATTTTTGATGAAATCTTTTTCTTTTAATTGTTACTGATTGCAGGGGACAGACCTTTGTTTACTCTCTCAGTGGGCTGGCCTGTTAAATGAGTAAGACACAGGTGTTATTTAGTATACATTTTACTAGTGAATCATAGGATACACCTTTTGATCATATCCAGAGCCTATATGTTTCTTTGAAGAGAATTCCATGCAAACATTTTGACTTACAAATAGTGTTTTCTTTCCTCATCCTATGATGTCTGTTTGTCTTAGAGTGCAAGAACATGTCTGAGACAGAAAGTTCTGTGAAAGTCTGAGTATTACTCCAATCTGACACTACGTCTTTCTGTTAATTTATTTGCTTTTATTATTTCATTTTACATTGAACTATATTTTTCCATATTTATGTAAAGGTACCTGGTATGTAATGGTAGTTTAATTCATGCATATAGAGTGTAATGATAAAATGTGGTAACTATTTCCTTTCTCCAATCATTGTTTTTTATACTTCTGTTTACTGTCTTCTGAATATATGTCAATAGTTACTTTAAACAAGAGTCTTTGTATTGCTACTTTTCTGACCCTGACTGAATAATCCATAATGGTCAGCTTAGGAGAAAAAAAGGTTTACTTTGCTTTACAGCACACAAAAAAAGGATGTAACTCATCATGACTGGGAGGCATAGCATTGGAAACAGAACAATAAATGGGACCAGGCTCTCAAATTTCAAGGCCTATATTAGGTGATCATTTGAGCAACACTCCATTTCTTAAGGATTCCACAAATTTATAAAAACACAGAACTAAGTATAGACCAAGTATATCTTCAAACACATGTGGCTGTGGTGTGGAATGCTTTATATTAAAGCCAGGGCAATAATCCTGTATGTTGGTGCAAAACACAAAGACTCCCCAACCCCAACACACACCAGTCTGTGCTACTTTTGGCCTATCATTCTTTCTTCTGTACTGCAGACTCTAATGATCACCATTCTGCTTTTTTTTTTTTTTCTATGTGATTGATGGAAAGTTTTACACTATAAAAAATGAATAAGCACACATGTGTTTTGTGTCTGACTTCTTTCATTTAACATAAATCACGAGTAAGCAAATTTCTAATGTCACTATATATCTAAAGAATACCACTTTGGAGCTAAAGAAATGGCCCAACATTTAATAGCACTAACTGGTCTAGCAGAGGACTATGATTCTTCTCCAGCATGTACATTTTGCCTTATAACCATCTTTGACTCCAGGTCCAGGAATGTAAGGTCCCATTCTGGTCTCTGAGCACACTGTACTCTCATGGTTCACAGATATAACACATTCACATGAAGAATGCCTACACATAAAATAAAATGATAAAACTTTAAAATAACTCATTCAAATATGTTGATGGCATATATTAGCAAGTCATCCTTTATATACCCTTTTCTTCCTAGTTTGTGGGTTTTCGCTATATCTGTAGAATCCTTGTATGTTTAGATTAGTTTTACACGTTGTGTAATCTATCTGAAATTCTTACAAAAGGCCAGTTTGAAGAGTATCCAGTAGGTTTTGGCAATAGCATGAGAAGTGAGAACATATAGATGGTTTTGAGACCTGACCCCATATGCAACTCTACCCTTCCATGCACAGTATCTGGAGGAATCATCTTGTTTCAGTGGCCAAAATTCTGTGTTGTTTATTGAAGAAGTCATTGATGGTATGATACCAAATGTCAGTTATGAATCAGAGAAGGAAGTTTCCTCTTGGATGCTCCCAGGACTGATCTGCACTTCCATGGAGGGTTGTCAGCAACAATTAACAACCCACCACTGAGAAACAAACAAGAGGTACTCTGTTCCCATTGCAACATCTTTTCTCTGTCCTTCAAGCTTAAGACTTACAAAGTCAGGGTTATAATTGGTGCTAGTGCCACTGTTGATATTGCATAACAGAAATGAATGCTCCATTTTAATGATCATTCTCTCATTACTCAAAATAATGTTCTTGAAATTATTTCATAAAGCATTTTCCTTGTTCTGTTACGTTACACTCAGCACTGTGCAAAAATGATCAGCGTCCTACTTCCTGCCAAATATTTTTGTCTCCCTGAGCCTGTCCCCAACTGCGCTACACAATAACACTTCTTTTATAATTAAATATTCTCCTAGAAACATCAGCTAAGAGCATTAATATTTAAACAGTTTGTGTCCTATATTTTGTGTCTTACAGAAGCACTGCATAAGTCCAAGAGATTACTTCTCATTTACAGCAATCTTAAACCAAAGTGCAAAGCTCTCTGATTTTTTTTTTTCTTTTAGCTCAACTAGCCTGTTTTCATTTGCTACAACCTTCTGGATCTTTCAGTATTTTGATCTATGTTAAAATAGTCTTTATTTCACAGATAAAATTTTTAGCAAGTTACATGAAACTGTTTTATTGCTCCCAATTCTCAACCATCTTACCAGTAAACAACTAAACAACTAACTGAACAACTTCTCTTCCTCCCTGTCCCCTACCCCCCAACTCCTTGTCTTCCTAATTTCCTTCCCTTACTGACAAAATCATTCCTTTTCCAGTTGGAACATGGGCTGGTCCTATCTAAATGCACAGCTTACTCTCTCTTTTTTTTTTTTTTTTTTTTTGACTTCTTTTTTTTAAATTAGGTATTTTCCTCATTTACATTTTCAATGCTATCCCAAAGGTCCCCCATACCCACCCACCCCCAATCCCCTACCCACCCACTCCCCCTTTTTGGCCCTGGCGTTCCCCTGTACTGGGGCATATAAAGTTTGCAAGTCCAATGGGCCTCTCTTTGTAGTGATGGCCAACTAGGCCATCTTTTGATACATATGCAGCTAAAGACAAGAGTTCCCGGGTACTGGTTAGTTCATATTGTTGTTCCACCTAATATTCATTTAGCAGCTAAAGAGAATGTTCATGTCTAGGAGGGGAGACTAGTTTCCCTCTTCCTGCAGTATTATCACACTCTAGTGTCCCAGGAAGATGTTCAGAAATGCTGAGTTTATATTTGATAAAACACATAATTACTGGATGGCTACACTGTGCAAAGCATATATCTTTTATATATACTGTATTCATGTGCATACTTGGTATTTGTGGCCTAAGGGGTACACTCAAGTAATTGCATCTAATATATGCAGGCCAGCAAGAGGGATAAGTATGGCTCTGGCATCTAAGAGAATCATTGTTGATTATTACTATAGGTAATTATATTGGATTATAATGTCATGAAGTCTGTACTTCCATCAGTTTAACCTTTTCAGGGAAAGCTAAAAGAAAGGGAAATATACTCACAATATAAGCATATAATTAAAAAACAAAGATTGTTCCCAATATTAGTCAGAAATATCTCATGTTCAGTTTTTATATTTCTGTGTGATTTTCTCTTAATTTTTATAAAATATTGCTCATTTTACAAGGGGGCGAGTTTGAAATGTGCTTTTTGTTAGTACATTCTGCTTACAGTAAAAATAAAATCAGTAACAATAATTATATGGGTTTGTATCCAATTTCTTGGTTCTACACTATTGTGAGTGAGGCAAATTAAAATCTCTAAATTTCTTCAGAGAAAGTCTCCATATTGTTGCCTTTCTGCTTGCTGTGACCAAATACCTTAAAAAAAAAGGGGGGGGGGAATAATCTTCCTAGGGGAAGAACATTCCGGTCATTTTTCCAGTACCCAATCGTAAAGCCCTGAAAACATACAGGTAACGTGTAGGATGTACTGGTTGTATCTACAAATTTAGCAATATATATGCAGAAATATGTAATGACAATTAAAATGAAATGTAGTCATGAATTTGAGAGAGAGCAATAGGGTCTGCATTTGTGGGGTTAGCAAAAGAAAGGGAAGGGGAGAATGATGTAGTTCCTAAAATTAAAACATACACAATTAAAAAAATAAATGGAAGAATTTATTTTGCATTCCAGGTTTAGAAAATATATAATTTGTCATGGCTCAGAAGAAACCTGGCAATAAGAGATACTGGTTAAAGTTCTTTGTAGTCAGAGGCTTGAAGTCAGACAGGAACTATAGCCATCCTATACAATTTTCAGTCCTATCCACATTGACACACTTCTTCTATCAAGGTATTCCTAAAGTTTCCACAGCCTTCCTAAGCAAAGCCTCAAGCTGTGAACCAAGCACTTAAACAGGAACCTATGGAGGAGATGACATATTCGTATCACGGCAGGGCTTTTTAATGTATGTGTATCACTATATTTACACATTTGTAGTGTTACTAAGGGGCTTCTGCTTAGCTTATTTATTTTTAAATAATATGTAGGGACAGATGATTTTCAATAAATTTTATGAAAAAATGTAAATAGAAATTCCAGTTGCTCAAAAACATATATACTTGCAGTTTCTTTTTCCCTTTATGCTACATATTCTGTAGGAAAGTGAAGAAATTCAATTGAGAAAATCAATAAATTTTACATTTAAGCCACTAAAATTAGAGTGTGGTTATATCTATGAAATCAACCCCAAGTAAGAAAATTAAGACCATTTACTTTCAGGCCAACAAGATGGCCCAGCAGATACCAAGCCCTGTTAGTACGACTTGAAATCAATTCTTGGGGCCCATGGTTAGACGAGTGAAGATTGCTTTCTTTCTTTTTTTTTTTTTTTTTTTTTTCTTTTTTATTGGATATTTTTCTTTATTTAGATTTCAAATGGTTTCCCCTTTCCAGGTCTCCCCTTCAGAAATCCCCTACCCCACCCCTCCCCCTGCCTCTATGAAGGTGCTTCCCGACCCAGACCCACCCACCCACTCCCATCTTCCCACCCTGGCATTATTCTACACTGGGGCATTGAACACTCTCAGGCCCAGGGCTGCTCCTCCGACTGATGTCCAACAAGGCCTTCCTCTGCCATATGCAGACAGTGCCATGGGTCCCTCCATGTGTACTCTTTGGTTGGTGGTCCAGTCTCTGGAAGCTCCGGGGGGTTTGGCCTATTGACACTGTTGCTCCCTCCATGGGGCTGCAAACAAATGGATCAAACTTGAAAATATCATCCTCAGTGAGGTAACACAGTCACAAAAGAACACACACAGTATGTACTCACTGATAAGGGTATTAGACCAAAAGTTCGGAATACCCAAGATTCAATTCACAAACCATATAAAGCCTAAGAAAAAGGAAGACCAAAATGTGTATGCTTTAGTGTTTCTTAGAAGTGTGAACAAAATACTCACAGGAGAAAATATGGAGACAAAGTGTGGAGCAGACACTGAAGGAAAGGCCATCCAGAGACTGCCCCACCTGGGGATCCATCCCATATACAGTCACCAAACCTAGACACTATTTTCGATGCTGGGAAGTCTGATATGGCTGCTTCCTGAGAGGCTTTGCCAGAGCCCGACAAATACAGAAGTGGAATGCTCACAGTCAACCATTGGACTGAGTGCAGGGGTCCCTGATGGAGGAGTTGGAGAAAGTTGCTTTCTGATCTCCAGACACATGCAGTGGCATATGTGAACCAGCACTCATGTATCATATGCACACAGACATGAATACATACATACCTTACATAAATTGACTATAGTAGATCCTTTTATTGGGGCCCAGGAGGTTTATGGATTAGCTGTTTTCTCTCCACGACCTCCTTTAAAAACACTCTCGCTTTACCTCTGTGTTGAGCTACTTTGTTTCTGCTTACAGGATACTTGACTATTGAACATAGAAAACATAATTGTTGGCAAAATATAAAAATCCAAATAGATCTCAGACGCTGCTAGGTGCTTCCTGTAGGAATGTCTTTGGATTTGCCTCTAAAATCCTCCATAGGTAAGAATGATAAGAACAGAAAGTTCCTGTCAGTTTTAAGGTAAAGTTGTTTGGGAGAAGTCTTCTGGTCTTTGCTTTAGTACCTGAGGCAAAGTCAGCTGAGTGTCCTTGAGCTGCCCCATGGTAATGGAGAAATTGTTTGGCCCCTACTGACTTGGCTTAGAGCCTCCCTCCCCATCCCCTCCCCCCCCCCCCCCCACACACACACCATGAAGGGGACACGGTTCAGACTGCCAAGGTTGTACTGTAGGAGCTAGACTTCTTTTATATCAGTTGAACTTTTGAGAGCTCTCTTTTGGCTTGGAAGAGCCTTAATGAAGGAGCTCTCAGTAAGAGAAGGGATTTTCTCCTGGCAGAATACAGGTAAAACGGCATTCTGGGAAAAAAGAACTAAGGAGCTCAAGATTTAGTAACAGTTTCTAACATTTTCTCCAGTAAATTATCCATCTTTTGCTTAGTTTACCATATAATTTTATGACTTCCGCTAGGCCTTTTCTGCACATTTTACTAAATGGTGAGTTCTATTCATTTGTGAGCCTTAGCAAAAGCATCATGGAAAGCAATAACGAATTTTTTTAAGGCACAGCAAAAACAAACAAACAAAGAGAACAAAAAACAACAACAACCAAAAATATAAAACAAACAAACAAACAAACAAAAAACCACAACAAAATATAAAAAATACATAAACATTTATTTAGGAATAAATGAGAAAATTCTAAGTCTAATAAAAATACATAACAAGATAAAACGTCAAAGTCAGTGTGATTAACGTTGTTTAAAAAATGAATTAAAGATACTCAGAAATTAAAAGAACAGAAAAAAGCTCATGGAAGCCTCATGATTTTTGTAAGAAATGGGAACAAAAGCAAAAATTCATGCTGTATATCCTTTCAACACAGAACATGGGAGGTGGAGCCAGGAGGGTCTGGAATTCAGAATAACCCTTGGCTGCATAATTTAAAGTCAGCCATGGTTTCCTAAGATATTGTTCAATAAAGGCAACTTAAACATGATTTTTTTTCCTGCTTTATTTCTAGGGACGAGGTGATACATAACCTAAAGTTCCTTTCTTATTCATTTTCAGATTTATTTTGTGTAAAACTTTGGAACTTTAAGATAATAGAGAATATTTTACTAGAAAATTGTCAATGAAAGTTATCTAAAATACAAATTATAGGAAACATTTTAATATGAGAAAATATAACCGGTGAGTAATGAGAAATTCTCATAGTAAGAGAGATTCAATACATACACAACTAAAGTAAGGGACTGAGGGTTGGGCATGATGGGATACACTTACAGTCCCAGAACGAGAGGTGGAAGTAGGGGGTTGCCATGCGATTAAGCTCTCTCTACACTACCAAGTTAGAGACTCTGTCTCAAAGCAGAGGCTTTAACTAAAACAAACAAACAAACAAAAAATAGGCCTGAAAGAGCTCCACAAGCATTTGTGATTGAAGAAAAGCCATGTAAAGAGGCAAAAGCCAGTAACTCTGAGACCTCTACACAATGTTCCTGTCTTCATAGAGAGGTTACTCTGTAAGCCTTATCTCAGCGTGGTCCTGTTAACCATAATCACATTTCACAGAAATTGCTATTTCCAGGGTCCTGATGCATAACGTTACGACTGTATTTTAGCATATTATATTTTACATCCTTTAAAAAGCTTTTATTGTTTATAGAGTACCCCATACTGTACACTGTACATAGTATAGAAATATAATAAATAATTACACATTTAAAAATAGTGAATGTACATTGGCCATATGATCATGAAACTGAGAAAATAATCCTGCACTTGACTGTCAGTAAATTGATGAAAAAAATCATTCAATAAACTTTTAAAATCTATTTATAATCTATGACCTTAATGAATTTAGAATTAGTAATACTTAATTAGAATGTCTATAAATTAAGTATTTTAAAACTAAGAAATAAAATCTATGCAAACATACAATGAAAAAAATTGATTAAAGAATGTCATAGAAGTAGGTAAGGTCACTAGCATAAGAAAGATATATATGTAATTGGTCAGAAGTGTGGTTCCTCGAAAAATTGGACATAGTACTACCGGAAGATGAAGCAATACCTCTCCTGGGCATATACCCAGAAGATGTTCCAACTGGTAATAAGGACACATGCTCCACTACGTTCATAGCAGCCTTATTTATACTAGCCAGGAGCTGGAAAGAGCCCAGATGTCCCTCAACAGAGGAATGGATACAGAAAATGTGGTACATTTACACAATGGAGTACTACTCAACTATTAAAAACAATGAATTTATGAAATTCTTGGGCAAATGGATGGGTCTAGAGGATATCATCCTTAGTGAGGTAACCCAATCACAAAAGAAGTTACTAGATATGCACACAGTGATAAGTGGATATTAGCCCAGAAACTTAGTATACCCACGATACAATTTGCAAAACACATGAAACTCAAGAAGAAGGAAGACCAACGTGTGAATACTTCATTCCTCCTTAGAATAGGGAACAAAATACCCATGGAAGGAGTTACAGAGACAAAGTTTGAAGCTAAGATGAAAGGATGGACCATCCAGAGACTACCCCATCTGGGGGTCCATCCCATAATCAGCCACCAAAGGCAGACACTATTGCATATGCCAGCAAATTTTTGCTGAAAGGACACTGATATAGCTGTGTCATGTGAGGCTATCCTAGTGCCTGGCAAATACAGAAGTGGATGCTAGCAGTCATCTACTGGATGAAACACAGGGCCCCCAATGGAAGAGCTAGACAACGTACCCAAGGAGCTGAAGGAGTCTGCAACCATATAGGTGAAGCAACAATATGAACTAACCAGTACCCCCAGAGCTCGTGTCTCTAGCTGCATATGTAGCAGAAGATGGCCTAGTCATCCATCATTGGAAAGAGAGGCCCCTTGGTCTTGCAAACTTTATATGCCCCAGTACAGGGGAATGCCAGGGCCAAGAAGTGGGAGTAAGTGGGTAGGGTGCAGGGCAGAAGGGAGGGTATAGGGAACTTTTGGGATAGCATTTGAAATATAAGTTAAGAAAATACCTAATAAAGAAAGAAAGATATGTACAAAGGGTAGAAAGCAATGGAGAGGACCTAGCAGAAAGATCAACAAAACAAAGTCCATATAAAATTGTCATAGTTGATCTCATTATTTTGTATGCTTATTTTGGAAACTTGAAAATTAAGATAAAACTCATGACAGACTTACATATCATCTACATTTATGATATATACATTGATGGATAATATAAATGTGTACATAGATGATAAAGACCTAATAAATATCTTAGCCTTTGGGATTCTTATAAAATATTTATATTCTTTTTAAACTATTTTTATATTCAATATAAAAAATTACTTAAAAATCCAAAGTGCAAGAATGTATAAAGATTGTTAGGAGGGTTATGAATTATTAAAACCAAGCACGAAGAGAATACATGAAGCAACATACTAGCTTAAAGATTGATAAAAATCTTTAATCTGTTTAATCTGTGAGGATGCCCAATAGAGATAGTGGTAGATCCCATAGACACACACGAATAATGATGAGAATCTGTCCTGCATGGAACAGAATCAGTGTTTTCTTCTTAATTTTAGCAAGTTATTTTTTTTAACTCATAGTTTTCTTGCCTCAGTATTGAGAATCGGACTGAGCAAAAGCTTTTCTAAGTCCCTGATATAGAATGTAGTTCTTTGTCTAAAACCCAGAATATGCTTGGAGAAATCAGCAATAATCTCAGTCTAGGGCCCTGAGGGAGCTGTGACTTTTAGATTATTTTTTCCATTTTTAAAAAATTATTCCTTAATCTTTTTTTACATTTCAGCTTGTCCCCCTCCCAGTCTACCTTCCGACTATTCCATATCCCACATCTCCAACACCACCACTAAGTCTACAAGAGCATATTCCCACCCGTACCCCACCAGACCTCCCCACTACCTGGGGCCCCAAGTCTCTAGAGGGTTAGGTGCATCTTCTCTGACTGAGTCTAGACCCAGCAGTCCTCTGCTGTATATGTATATGGCCTCATATCAGGTGGTGTATGCTGCCTGGTTGGTGGCTCAGTGTCTGAAAGATCCTGGGGTTCCAGGTTAGTTGAGACTGCTGGTCTTTCTGTAGGGTCACCCTCTCCTTTCAGATCTTAAGACCCCAACTTTTCCCTTGTAATTTTTTAGAATATTCAGTCTGTGAAGCACTTGAGATATCCTGTGTTCCTCCTGTAAAACATCACACACTTAGCATCCTGAATACTTCCTCCTGTGGTATGATGGTTTTTGGATGACTCCATTCCATTTTCTTCTGAAAACTATATATAAGATACAATACTTAATAAATCTGCTTACATTGGCTTGTGTGTAAGCCCCAGGGTTTTATTTGAGCAATACCATATTAAGATGTAATAATCTATTTCAGATAGATTGCTGATATATAATTTTTTGCAAACTTTTTATTGGTTATTTTAATTTTTAAATCTCTGAGTATTTTGTACAATTTATTTGCTCCTGGGCATATTCCTCACCATAATTCTTTTCTGATCCATCTCCACTTCCAAATTTTGCCCTAAACTCAGGTATGGTGACAACTTCCAGTGTATTTACCTACTGGGGCCCATAGCCTTAAAGAAACTTTCTCTCTCTCTCTCCCAATAGCTCCCAATTTACAAGTTTCTTAGCTTATGTGTACTTCATGACCGCCTTACAGCCTCTATGCTGGAACCTTGCTCAGATATTGTGCATATTGTCATAATCGCTGTGAGTTCAGAAGTGCAATGACTCTTCACTCTTCAGCAAACACTGAAGTCATCAGCTATCTCTGGCTATTACAATATCTCCCTTCCTTCTGTTTCAATCCCCAAGCTTTTGACAAAGAAGTGTGATATAGAGGTACAATTCAGGGCTGTGTACTTCACAGCCTCTTATTACTCCTAAAGGAATTACAGGTCTC
The DNA here is from genome assembly GCF_000001635.26 of Mus musculus. Lineage (NCBI taxonomy): Eukaryota > Metazoa > Chordata > Mammalia > Rodentia > Muridae > Mus > Mus musculus. The sequence continues at coordinate 87,592,747 of NC_000084.6, forward strand.
TACTCCCTACAAATCCCCTCCCCAATGCTAATTACTAATATCTGTACCTGTATGATATTACAAATGAGACACACAGAAGCTATTTAAGAGAAAGTGAGTTGGAGGTTGAGTCAGTTTGGTCAGTCAGTTGGTAGTCAGTGCTCTCAGCATCTGGTGAGAGTTGAGCCTGCCCTATCTCTGATTCATTCTGTCAACTTTTTCTCTGATTCATTGCTTTGCACCTCAATTTGGCACCATTATCTGGGATTGAAGCGTATACTAAGGACATGTGTGCATTTCAGTCAGATCACATAGACCTAGAAGGTCTTTGGATGTGATCTCTTGTCAAAGCAACAACACTGCTGTCTTCCTCTACAGTTTTTGTTATAAATTTATCAGCTGATGGACACTTAAATTTTTATATTTCTGAGGTATTATGGATAGAGCCGCATGAACAAAGATGGACAAGTATCTCAGTGGTTGAAAATAGGGGTTATTACCAATCAAAGAAAACACATGGTGGGACTCGTGGCTCTAGCTGCATAGGGAGCAGAGGATGGCCATCAATGAGTCAGTCATCAATGGTAGGAGAGGCCCTTGATCCTGTGAAGGTGCTATGCCCCATTATAGGGGAATGACAGGGCCAGGAAACTGGAGTGGGTGGGTTGGGAAGCAAGGGGAGGGCAGAGGGGAGTTTCAGAGGGGAAACTAAGAAAGGGGATACCATTTGAAATGTAAGTAAAGAAAATATCTAATAAAAAAGAAAATTAGGGTTGTTGTTATTTATTATTATTATTATTATTATTATTATTACCATTATTATTATTATTACTGACTTATGCCCAACAATGGCATACCTGGAGCATGTGGTTGAGCTACTGTTTGTCAACCTTTACACAGATTCGCATAGGAGTTTCCTTCACAGTTCACTTTCTAAACAGTGAATGAATGTTTTTCTCTTCCCTCACATCCACACAATATATTTTGTCATTTTTGTTTGTTACTTTTGAAATTATCTATTCTCACTAGGATAAGATGAAATATTCAAGTAGTTTTGAATTGTATTTCCCTGAGGACTAATATCTAGAAATTTGTAAAATGTTCTCAACCATTTATATTTTAACTTTTTTGTTTTTGTTTTGTTTTGTTTTGTTTTGTTTTGTTTTGTTTTGTTGTGTTGTGTTGTGTTTTGTTTTGTTTTGTTTTTTGAGACAGGGTTTCTCTGTATATCTCTGGCTCTCCTGGATTTCACTCTGTAGACCAGGCTAGCCTCGAACTCAGAAATACACCTGCCTCTGCCTCCCAAGTGCTGGAATTAAAGGCGTGCACCTCCACTACCCAGTTACATTTTAACTTTTAAAATTTTATCTGTACAAGTCTTTTCCTTAGCTAGATTTAGTCCATTTCATTATAATATAGTTGCAGAATTTTCCAGTCAAATACTTGGAAACTGACTCAAGAACACATGAGTAGGATTAATTTCTGTGATCAAACTGACATCATCCTATCAATGAAGGAATATTACTACATGTAAGAAACAATAAACATAATAAACCACCACATAAATAAACACAAGGAAAGAAACCACATGATCTAGTTGCAGAGAGGGCTATTAAAAATATTTCCATGATAAAAATAAATAAGATTTTATGGATATATTTTCATTTAAAAAAGATTGTATGAAAGAAGTCCATAGATAATATTTTGTTTAAAGCGTAAAAACTCAAACATCTCCAATAAACCTAGGAACAGGACAAGGGAATTTATGTTTTCCATTCCAATTTTCTGTGTTATTATTACTAGATCAATAATACAAGTGGATACAATAGGGATACAAGTAGGTAAGGAAAAAACCAAAGCATCCGTATCTAATCTAATACGTATTTAATCGTAAATAATTTTTTCATAGGAGACCTGAAGGTTCCATCAGATAACTTTACATGATCAACACATTGGGCAAACTAACATAATACAAAATCAATACAAAACACACACACACACACACACACACACACACACACACACACACACACACACACACACACACAAAGCAAGAAAGAAGAGAAATAATTCCCTTCAACTAAATCCTCATAAATTCAGACTCATTTCTTATTTTCATGAATATAGATAAGTTAGATCAGGGTTTCCATACAATGTTTCTTCTCAACATTTGACTTTAGCTTAGTACATTCATCAAAATCAGTCAATCAATAACTATATATTAATATTGAACATAATTGTTCTATATACGGATTTCCTCAGATTTTAGCAGATGTCCTATATATTTCTTTTTCTCCTGAAACCTAATCATTCCTCTTCAGTTTAATTTATTGCAGACCTTGAAAATTTTTAATTATCTCTGTTTTGGTGATTTTTTTGACATTTCTCCATAATAATATCAAGTAATTTTGAGAAATATATTTGGAGAAACATGACATATTTCTCCTGATTAAAATGTAGTTCTTAGGCTTAAAGATGATTATCACTAATGTACAGCATCATTTTGTCTATTGATAATAGAAGACATACAATGGAGATGTCAGTTCAGATTTTATTCTAGCCTTGATAATCTGACAAATTTTGGAAAGATTCTCTCTTATGAGATTCCTCTACCCTCTGTCTCCTGTACCCTTTAGAGAGAAAAACAACTCAGATAGTAGCTTTGAACCCCAGCCTATTGAAGCAAGTCGTAGTACTTGGCATAAAGGATTTAGTCTACACAAGAGGACCAACATAATCAACTAACCTGGACTCTAGGGGCTCTCAGAGAGTAAACAACCAAAAAGCACACACATGCTGGACCGAGGCCCACTGAACATCTGTAGCAGACGTGCAGCTCTTTTTTTTTCATGTGAGTTGAAATGGATGTGTAATATGATGCATTCTTGTGGTGTTTTGCTAAGACAAGACCTGTGAGAGGATATGTGATGTTTACAGATAGTATAAATAAAACTCAAGGACAGCACACATGCACAGTAGCTTTGCAATGCTTTGTTTGTCTCCTGTTTTCATCTTCATTGTTCTTCACTTCTTGAGAGAGAGAGACATAGCAGTGAACTTCTCCCAGCATCCTGGCTGGTACTGCTGGATCCCACTGACTTGTGACAACTCAGCATAAGACTGGAGGTTTCTGTTGGATCATGATACTAAGGCTGATTCATATTTGGTATCCTGACAGTACTGAACCGCACTTCAAGCATCCTGACAAAAAGGCGATTAGAATCGCCCTAAGGAACTACTTATAAGCAGGTCCACATCTCCTTGTCCAACTTTCTGTCTTTTCCCAAAATCTTTGGTGAGCTAGAAGTGGGGGACCAAAACCTTTAGAAACCTTATTTAAAGTAGGTTTTTAAAAAGTTAAGCCTACAGTGGGTCCGGAAAACTAGATCAGGGACTGATTGTAAAACTGGTGCCTCTCTGTGGAATAAATTCCCCTATCTTACATTGTCTGGCCTCAGTAGGAGAAGTACCTAGTCTTACAGAGACTTGAAGTACCAGGGTTGGGGGATACACAGGAGGGTCATCCACTCTCTCAGAGGAGAAGCAGACAGGGAATAGGGAGAAAAACTCAGGGGAGAGGGGGGAGAATGTAAAATGAAGAAGTTAATAAAACAAAACAAAATTAAAATAAAAGAAAACAAACAAACAAACAAAAAACAATGCTGGGTGACCTGGTAACTTTAGGATATGTTATTTGGCATTCTGTTGTTTTTGTAAATGTGAGCACACAAAGAAAGGTTTTTCAGGGCTTTCTCTTTATTCTGTTAGCATTTTTAAAATTAGATATTTACATTATTAGACTTAATTAGATAATTTGCATTTCAAATCCTACCCCAAAAGTTCCCTATACCCTCCTCCTGTCCTGCTCATTTACCCACCCACTCCCACTTCTTGGCCCTGGCTTCCCATATACTGGGGCAAATAAAGTTTGCAAGACCAAGGGGCCTCTCTTCCCAATGATGGATGACTAGGCCATCTTCTGCTACATATGCAGCTAGAAACATGAGCTCTGGGGGGACTAGTTAGTTCATATTGTTGTTCCACCTGTTGGGTTTCAGACCCCTTCAGCTCCTTGGGTAATTTCTCAAGCTCCTCCACTGGAGCCCTGTGTTCTATCCAATAGATGACACTGAGCATCCACTTCTGTATTTGCCAGGCACTGGCATAGCCTCACTCAAGACAGCTATATCAGGGTCCTTTCAGCAAAATCTTGCTGGCATATGCAATGGTGTCTGGGTTTGGTAGCTGATTTTGGGAAGGATCCCCAGGTGGGGTAGTCTCGGGATAGTCCATCCTTTCATCTTAGCTCCAAACTTGGTCTCTGTAACTCCTTCCTTGGGTGTTTTGTTCCCTATTGTAAGGAGGAATGAAATATACACACTTTGGTCTTTGTTCTTCTTGATGTTCTTGTGTTTTGCAAATTGTATCTTGGGTATTCTAACTTTCTGGGCTAATATCCACTTATCAGTGAATGCATATCTAGTGACTTCTTTGTGATTGGATTACCTCACTAAGGATAATATCCTCCAGATCCATCCATTTGCCCAAGAATTTCATAAATTCATTGTTTTTAATAGCTGAATAGTACTCCATTGTGTAAATGTACCACATTTTCTGTATCCATTCCTCTGTTGAGGGACATCTGGGTTCTTTCCAGCTTCTGGCTATTATAAATAAGGCTGCTATGAACATAGTGGAGCATGTGTCCTTATTACCAGTTGGAACATCTTCTGGGTATATGCCCAGGAGAGGTATTACTAGATCTTCCAGTAGTACTGTCTAATTTTCTGAGGAAACACCAGACTGATTTCCAGAGTGGTTGTACAAGCTTGTAATCCCACCAGCAATGGAGGAGTGTTCTTCTTTATCCACACCCTCACAAGCCTCTGCTGTCACCTAATTTTTGATCTTAGCCATTCTGACTAGAGTGAGGTGGAATCTGAAGGTTGTTTTGATTTGCATTTCCCTGATGATTAAGGATGTTGAACATTTTTTTCAGGTGCTTCTCAGCCCTTTGGTGTTCCTCAGTTAATTCTTTGTTTAGCTCTGTACCCCATTTTTTCTTTTTCTTCTTTTTTTTTCTTTTATTTATTTTTTTATGCTCAATATTTTTATTGAAATTGCTTTTAACCTAATGCTCACATATTTTAGTTGTTTTTTAAATTAGGTATTTTCCTCGTTTACATTTCCAGTGCTATCCCAAAAGTCCCCCATACCCACCCCCACAAGCCCCTACCCACCCACTCCCCCTTTCTGGCCCTGGTGTTCCCCTGTACTGGGGCATATAAAGTTTGCAAGTCCAATGGGCCTCTTTTTGCAGTGATGGCCGACTAGGCCATCTTTTGATACATATGCAGCTAGAGACAAGAGCTCCAGGGTACTGGTTAGTTCAAATTGTTTTTCCACCTATAGGGTTGCAGTTCCCTTTAGCTCCTTGGGTACTTTCTCTAGCTCCTCCATTGGGGGCCGTACAACCCATCCAATAGCTGACTGTGATCATCAACTTCTGTGTTTGCTAGGCCCAGCATAGTCTCACAAGAGACAGCTATATCTGGGTTCTTTCAGCAAAATCTTGCTAGTGTATGCAATGGTGTCAGCGTTTGGAAGCTGATTATGGGATGGATCCTTGGATATGGCAATCACCAGATGGTCCATCATTTCGTCACAGCTCCAAATTTTGTCTCTGTAACTCCTTCCATGGGTGTTTTATTCCCATTTCTAAGAAGGGGCAAAGTGTCCACACTTTGGTCTTCGTTCTTGAGTTTCATGCGTTTAGCAATTGTATCTTATATCTTGGGTATCCTAAGTTTTGGGCTAATATCCACTTATCAGTGAGTATATATTGTGTGAGTTCCTTTTTAATGGGGTTATTTGAATTTCTTGAGTTTAGTTTCTTAATTTTTTGTACATATTGGATATTAGTCCCCTATCAGATTTAGGATTGGTAAACATCCTTTCCCAATTTGTTGGTGGCCTTTTTGTCTTATTGACAGTGTCTTTTGCCTTAGAGAAGCTTTGCAATTTCATGAGGTCCCATTTGTCAATTCTTGATCTTGCAGCACAAGGCAATGCTGTTCTGCTTAGGAATTTTTCCCCAGTGCTCATATCTTCAAGGCTTTTCCCCACATTCTCCTCTCTAAATTTCATTGTCTCTGGTTTTAAGTGGAGTTCTTTGATCCACTTAGACTTGAGCTTTATACAAGGAGATAAGAATGGATCAACTTGCACTCTTCTACATGATAACTGCCAGTTGTGCCAGCACCATTTGTTGAAAATGCTGTTGTTTTTTTGTTTTTTTGGTTTTTTTTTTTTTGTTTTTTTGTTTTTTGTTTTCCACTGCATGGTTTTAGCTCCCTTGTCAAAGTTCAAGTGGCCATAGGTATGTAGATTCATTTCTGAGTCTTCAATTCTATTCCATTGATCTACCTGTCTGTCTCTGGACCAGTACCAGGCAGTTTTTAAGCACAATTGCTCTATAGTACAGCTTAATGCCAGGCATGCTGATTCTACCAGAGGTTCTTTTATTGTTGAGAATAGTTTTTCCTATCCTAGGATTTTTATTATTCCACATGAATTTGCAAATTGCCCTTTCTAACCCAGTGAAGAATTGATTCGGGATTTTGATGGGGATTGCATTGAATCTGTAGATTGCTTTCGGCAGGATAGCCATTTTGACTATATTAATCCTGCCAATCCATGAGCATGGGAGATCTTTACATCTTTTGAGATCTTCTTCAATTTCTTTCTTCAGAGACGTGAACAAAAGGATATATCTTCTTCTCAGCACCACATGGTATATCCTCCAAAATTGACCATATAATCGGTCACAAAACAGGCCTCAACAGATACAAAAATATTGAAATTATCACATGCATACTATGAGATCACCACGGACTAAGGCTGATCTTCAATAATAGCATAAATAATAGAAAGCCAACATTCATGTGGAAACTGTTTGCATTTTTTTAATCTGACAAAAAACATATATATTGAATATCATCAAGATTTTTCTTATACTGATTTCTCTGGGCACTTTACAGTTCCTGTTCTTACATTGAATTTTGATTTAATTGTTGTTATGCACTAGGGGTTAGATTATACTTTAAGTTTTGGATACAGGGTATTGATTTTTTCCAATAAATTTGGTGAACAATAAATTAATTCTCCACTGAATTAATTCTTCTTCTTCTTCTTCTTCTTCTTCTTCTTCTTCTTCTTCTTCTTCTTCTTCTTCTTCTTCTTCTTCTTCTTCTTCTTCTTCTTTTTTTGAAAATGTATCAACTGTGCATTCGTGGATCTCATTTGGAGTCTGTATTCCTATAGTGTCCTCCACTTCTTTTATCAATTTAAGATAACCTTTGTTTTTGTGAGGATTGGAGTGAGTTACAAAATTAGATTGCCAGATGTAGATTGACTATTTTATTCATTCTTTTTAAATTATTCTTTTAAATATTTAAATCCACTTCTCAGTTCTGGGGCTTGAATTAGAGCTGCTGTAAGCTTACACGATATACAACCATCTCTGTCTAAACAAGCCTATCTCACATTTATTAGATGTTACTCTGTTCTCTTTAACATTTTGTATTCTTGGCATTCAAGCACTAAAAACAGAAACACTGAGTACATTTCAATTTGTCTTTCATTCTCCTCCCACCAACACATAACCCATGTTATGTGTTAGGTCTGATATCTCTCTTAAGGTGAGCATTCTACCTACCATTGAGCTATACCCATAGTTCCTCACTTAAAGTCATCTAAGCAATTGTACCCAACTATGAAGTCTATAAATTGTGAGGTCGTTTTGAATATTCGTTCCTTGGACTTTCATATTATGAAGTTAATAAATTATTAAAAAAGTGTACCTTGTAAATTTCAAGGACAAGTAGCTCAGATTACATAATGCTTTGAAGAAAAATATACCTAGAGAGGAAACTTACTAATTAAAAAGAAATTATCAACTGTTTACATTTATATTTATATATTAAATATGTTTAAGGCATTAGGCTCAAGTACTAAGGTAGTATGAATGATTGTTATTGATAAGCTGTGTCAACAAATGAATAACAAAAGCAGGTAATTTTAATTTGTAAGGCTGAGTTCTAATTTTAAACATAATGTATTAGTTTTACATCTCTATTTTACTTATAAGCATAGAACAATAAGTGACATAAGCAGTATTTTATATTTTTTTAATATTTGGGGTGTATAAAAATTGCAAATGATACAATTAAAAATACTTCAGTAGGTGATGGTGCGTTTTTGTCTCATATATGTGTCTACACTAATTTTTGCTAACTTTTCACTTAGATTTAGAGTTCACTAGACATTTGATTGAAAACCACTATAAGCCTATAAAATTATAATATAAGTGATAAACTAGAAAGAACATGATAGATATGGACAACTAATAGGTATATTAATGCACTGATGTCTTTTACAAAGCTTGAGGTACTTTGTGGTTAAAAATATATGCAATGGTAATTGGGTTTCTTCCTTTCCACCTATTTTTTTTGTTTTATATAAATAGATCATTTGGGTACTTCCTTTGTTGTCAGTTATACCTTCCAGTTATTTACATTGAGCTTGAATTCCTATTGGTACTGGTTAATACACCCACTAAGTATCCCTCCTTGTTGAAACAGCAAATCTATATATCTTAATTTGCTTGTACTTTGCATATTCATTTTCAGAGCTGTAAATTGCCAATGCCTAAGATGAATAGTGTATCAGATGAAAAAATTATAACAGCTGCGATTCATTGAATATATATCAGAAATTTTCTGAAGGCACTCTTCACTGTGTGAATTATACAAATTAATAAAAAGTCAAATATAATTCAAACCATTCTTTTGTTAACACTAAACTCAGGGAGATGAAGCAACTGCCCAGAAGGTATAGGACTAGCTGCAAACAATGTCTCTCTCTTCAAAGTTCTGCTCCCTCAGCCTGCTGTGCTCATGGTCTAGGCTTCCAGAGGTGAAATTTACATCTTACTAGCAACTACATCCTTGTTGAGAGAGTTGGAATCCGGGAGTGTTCAACTTGAAAAATGATGTTTCCTTTAATGATAATAGACTTTATGAGATTAATTGGTACAAATACAATGCCAGCCATAGTAAAACTAATGGTGGTCAGGACTACGACAAAAAATGCTGCATTTTTGCCCTGATTCTCCTGCTTTTTTATATTCTAATAGATTACACCAATTTTGCTTACTAAGTTTATTCAGTGTGTGTGTGTGTGTATGTGTGTTGTGTGCATGCTCATGCATGTGCGTGTGTGTGTGTGTGTGTGTGTGTGTGTGTGTGTGTGTATGTATGATCATTTGGATCATTCCATTCCTTCTTTCAGATTCTCATTTCTACTTCTTTGGAATAGGTTCATTATTGAAATTAACCATCTTGAAATTAAACCACCCTCAGTTTCTTTCAGTCTAAATTCATCCCTCTGAAGTGTCCGCACATATATTCTATGTATTGAAAGCCTGCTTACAAAGGTGATTTTATTTAAATTTTCACAAAGAGGGATGATGGAGGTATCTTAGAGCACTTCAAAAAAGGACACCTTTTTACTCTTGTTAGCTTTAGATAATTAATAGGCATCTCCCCCTCTTCTGTCTCTTGCTGTCTATCTTAGCCCCTTAGGCCCCATCTCAAGGCTCCCAAACAGAGCACTAAACATCAGAATCTGTTCTCAACATTCATATTAAAAACATGTATCTAGAATTTTTCAGAAAATGTCTTTTCCATCAAAAAAGCTGTGCTTTTATCCCTAAAAAAATAAACCCCATTACAGGATTACATGGCAAAGTAGCTATTCTAACACAGAACATCCGGTAACTTCCCAACAGTTTCCTAGAACTTTCCATGTATTTTCATTTCAGAATAGCTTTATATAAATAGAACTCTTTATAAAGAAAAATATCTAATCAAATTGTCAGCATCATCACCATCATTTTTAGATACTTTCATTAAGCTTTATAAGATTATTAAAAGTCATCACAATTGCTGACTTTAAACAGGAAGTTGATCTTAGCTCTTATCTTATCTTATTTCATTTTATCTTATCTTGTAGTGTTTCACATAGGCAGAATTCCTGGAGTTAGCATACTGTACATTTGAAGATTTTTCCATTGGCCCCTTTGGTATACCTGTATACAACGTAAAAAGGTGACAGAGATCTCACAGTTATTTGATACATTTCTGTAAAAATTTCACTTTAGCTTTAATTATGTGTGGGGTGTGTTCCTATATGTCTATACAGGGTATTGTGAAACATTTGATTATGGGTGCTTGGAACTGAACTTGGGGGCCTCTCCAAGACAAGATTATGTTTTCTTTTGCTGAGCTGTCTCTCTAGCTCTAGAACCTTTCTCAATGAAGGTGACATTCTTTGGGCTATATAAAGCAGGACTAGAATAATTAGAAAGTGTTAATGTTTTCTGGAAGAGCCTCTCATTGAAGAAAAATAAAAGACTGGGTAAATAAAGTGCTGTGGCCTACACCATTTATTAAGCAGAAGTAAACAATGTAGTTCTAACTTTCATTCATTCAGAATTTCACTGGGCAGGGAGGAAGTTGCAATCTCTTTGTCAGAACTTTTGGACACTATTAGATGTACAATTGGGTACAGCTTCCCTAAAAACATTCATTCTTTTAATATTTTTATTTTTATTTCTGTATGGCAATGACATGATAACCAAGTAACATGAGAATTAATGTCAGGTTGACAACTTTCTTTTATTTTATGAAACTACTAAATGTGGCGAGGGCTGTAAGGCTAATACCAAGAGTGACAATGTTTGGTTTAAAATAAAACCGTTTATTGGATGAAAGAAGAATTTAATCTTTGGCCAAGGCCTGTCTATGATGAGACCTGTACAAAGCATAACTCATGTTGATTCTACTATACCACTCTGCAATGGTAGTACATATGCATACCCCTGTAATGAAATTTGTTTATAGGTATCAAACCAGCAAACATTTGTAATTTATTAAGTAGTTTTGTCCTAACTAAAATGTCTCACATGCTTTTTATACCAATTAAAAATTCACCCAGGATGTACACTTCCACCTCTAACGGACCTCTCTATATCATTCAGTCTGCCTCATTTTTCCCATGACAAGGAAAATTGTCTCAAAAGTAAAATGTTCACAGTTCTACCTATTGAATGAGAAATGGTTTTCAAAAAGCACAGCATCAATAGAAAAAGGAACACATTAGTGTGCATTTCAAGGGAGTCTTCTCTTTATGGTAGCACTTAAACTATTGAATTGCAAATGAAATTCTAAGCAAGATGTGATGCCTCCATTTTCATTTAACAAGATTTCTTTAATACTCATGAGAATCATACCAAATCGGATGCTATCTGAACAGCAAGGATTTGTAATAATGGCCCAGGTATTATGAGGATTAGAAGAATCTGAATGAACAATCCCTTAGCTCATAAAGAAAATGATGAAGGATAAAAGGTAGCATTAACTGTTCAGGGATGTGGGATATTCACTGTGTGTATAGCTGTATCAGATTAAAAGTCACTTGCTTGATTAGTCAGCTAAATAAAATATACTTTAACTTATGACTACCAAAATTATTTTTTTAAATCATTAAGATCCTGCTATGTGATCACAGATGAGTAAAGGTTTAAATACAGTCAGGACTATTGCTGATGCCAAGAAGTGCTTTGTGGACAGGAGCCTGGTATAGCTGTCCCCTGAGAAGTTCTGCCAGAGCCTAACCAATACAGATTTGGATGCTTGCAACAAATCACTGCACTGAGCATGAGGGCCTCAATGGAGGAGTTATGGGAAGGACTGAAGGAGCTGAAGGGGTTTGGAACCCAATAACCATATCAATCAACCAGACCCCCCAGAGTTCCCAAGGACTAAAGAACCATAAAAAGAGTATATATCCATCTGCATATGTAGTAGAGGATGGCTTTATCTGTGAGGGGAGGCCTTTGGTCCTGTGAATGCTATGATATGGGGGAATGCTAAGATAATAACGCAGGAGTGGGTAGGTGGGTGAGGAAACACCCTCATAGAAGCAGCAGGGAGGTGGGGTAGGATAGGGGGTTGGTGGAGGTGAAACCAGGAAGGGGGATAACATTTGATATGTAAATAAATAAAATAACTAGAAAGAAAGAAAGAAAGAAAGAGAGAGAGAGAGAGAGAGAGAGAGAGAAAGAAAGAAAGAAAGAAAGAAAGAAAGAAAGAAAGAAAGAAAGAAAGAAAGAAAGAAAAAGAAAGAAAGGAAGGAAGGGAGAGAGAGACAGAGAGAGAGAGAGGAAGGAAGGAAGGAAGGAAGGAAGGAAGGAAGGAAGGAAGGAAGGAAGGAAGGAAGGAAGAAAGGAAGAAAGGAAGAAAGGAAGAAAGGAAGAAAGGAAGAAATGAAGAAAGGAAGGCAGAAAGAGGAATAAAGACTGTCAGGATTTTTACTTAAGACTCAAATGTAATATGGAGTTATTGTTAGCTGATACTTATTGTCGTTAGGAGAGTCATTCTTATGCTAGGACATGGCAAATGGTAGGCTTCCCATACTTTGGTCATACATTTGTTCACACAGTGTGTGTGTGTGTGTGTGTGTGTGTGTGTGTGTGTGTGTGTGTGTGTAACCCAGAGTACTGAAGTTCAAGGCAATTTAGGAATGCTAGAGTATAAGTTATGAGAGCTTCATGGAAATCCACTTCTTTGGCTCCTCACTTTATGATTCCTTCAAGGCCTTTGAAGTCAAATCTTATTCACTCCAGTTTTATTCAGCTAATTGCATTTGCTTTCTGAGTTCAGATTTCTTAGTAATCATAATGCCGTGATTTTAATTTTGATGGCATTTTTTTTTCTACTCCCTTCCACATGGTTGCTTTCAGCCATGATTCAGTTTAATCTCCAATGCCATCTGGCACACACATTCATCATCTTAGTGCTCATGTGCTCCTCATGACCTTACTGCACACAGACTGTTCTGCAATATTTCTGACTCCTTATATCACAGTCAACATAAATCTCCTCCTTACCTTACGTTTCTAACTAGACAGGGAATGAAAAAGACTGCTTTAGTTCTCCTAATTCCCCAAATTTTCCAGAGAATGTAACGTACACTATAGGAATTGAACTGCCAGTGTCTCTGTAGTGGTGGGAAGCTAATTGTATGTAATTATAGTTGCAAAACAGCCTTTTCAAAATCAACTCACTTGTGAACAGTTTTTGTTTTTTCTTCAAGGATCATATGTCTCAAAATAATACCCACACAATAGTCTATTTTGGTTACTTATTGCTACTTTTTAAAACTTTCAATTCCAAACTTTTATTCAACAGAAACTTTGCTATGTTTCTTCTTCTTACAAGAGTGTTTTTCCTTCAATGTGCTTACCTACTTAATTTCATCATTTCTAAACCAAAATAAAATCTCATCCTTTCTGGATGAAAATATGGCTCAGTGGCAGAACACTTGACTTTCATGGACAATATGTTCAGTTTCTACTGTACCGGGATAATAAATTTGATATCCTCTCATTACCTTAAGGAATGGTGTATGAGTCTCTACATTGTGGAATATGACTCCTCTGGTACCTATTGTATTCTATGTTCACTTAACTTTCTTAAGGATAGTTAAATCAGTTCTTGCAACTCAGAAGAAAATATATCTCTAAATCTCTAGCCACTTCTACATGTCTTGCTAATAGTCCCAGCTGTCTTTTTTTTTCCCCAAAACTCTTTTAAAGTTACTTAAACTACCCAATTTAGAGACAGAAATGGAGTCCTCTGTCAATGTAAAGTTCAAGTTTGTCCACAGTCCATGATAATATAGTGTTTACCTATGAGTAAAAGGCAGGGATAATTACTGTCCATAACCACTGCTTGAGGTGCCCTTAGTTCAGGGTTCCTTCTCTCTCTCTCTCTCTCTCTCTCTCTCTCTCTCCCCTCCTCCCTCCCTGCCTCTCTCTCTCTTTCTCTTCTTTCTTTCTTTCTTTCTTTCTTTCTTTCTTTCTTTCTTTCTTTCTTTCTTTCTTTCTTTCTTTCTTTCTTTCTTAAGAATCTGCTGTCACTGAATTTTATATTTTAGCCATTCTGACTGGTGTGAGGTGGAACCTCAAGGTTGTTTTGATTTGCATTTCCCTGATGCCATGCAGGAGAGTGCATAGGCCACAGAAGCAACATAGCTTCTTGGACAAGGTCCCTTTTGGGCCTCTATTTTCAGCCAGGAGGTAGATCTGAGCTCCAGACCTCTGTGCACCTTCCCTGCAAGAGGAGAGCTTGCTTGCAGAGTGCTCTGACCACTGGGACTCAGGAGAGAGTTGGACAGGGTTTCTTTTCTTAAGTATATTCTATTCAATCATGAAATAAACTAGGACCAATACAGAAGGCTTGGAAGACTTGAGACAAAAAGGCATAGTAATAAGTATGCTGTAAGGCTCTTTGCTGTTTCTTGAGTTTAATCTTACAGGTTTGGATCTTTTCAGCAGCTTTTTCATCTCCCATAATCAATGAAAATAGATTTAACTTTTTCACCTTATAAGAAACATAAAATCTTGATGTTCAGTTTTCCTAATTGTTCTTTCCAAATATTGGCTTAGCTGAGAAGTAATACTGCTTAGGTATTTTGGAAGTTTTTCTATTTCCTTGGCCACACAACTGTTGTATATCAGACTTGCCTCCACAAGTGCATGCAATGCTCCAACTAACATGCTTTTGTGTTCTCATTCTTCCTATAGCTACATCACAACTTTTATTTTAAGATTTATGATTTATTGATCATTTATATGTAATGGGAGCATTTTAATGATACATTTCAAATATTACAGTAGGGATTCAGTCTGCTTACTTATACTTGATTTATTAAAGTAGAATTTACACCATTAATATTAATATTTCTTCATTTTTAAATGTGTGCTCACTAAATAACCTGTAATAGCCATTTATTTCTAATCATTGAGGTGTGAGATAAGCATGTGTATAAATATAAAAATGGCAATATTTGTTATTAATCCATGTCTTTTTCCTTGTTTGAGAAAGAGCCTCTCTTTCCCCTGCCATGCATTTTAGGCTAGGGATTCTCTCAGATGTGTGCTTCTATGTCAGGCTTTACAGTATGTTCAAGGACACAAATCAAATCTTCAAACTCATACACATATAGCAAATGTATTTCATACTGAGCCATTTCCCCAGCCATCTTGAACTGGTTTTCCTCCTTTCTTAGCCTGCTGAGTGTTGGGCTTCGCTATCACCAAAGAAGGCACTGTACTCTCTGTGGAAGACCATAGCAACACAAGAATACTTTGAAAATTATAAGAGTGATAGCTTATGCTTAAGCCATTATTTAAAACAAAATACTTCCTTTATTCACATTAATCTTTTTATCCTGCTTTAAAAAAATCTATTTGATACAGGAGAAACTGTAGACACAGTAAGATTAACTATCATTTCACAGTAAGACTACTTCCTTTCTGAGTTGGCTACTGAAGAAAATCTGGAGCTAAGTCTACTGACAGATGGACTCAGCAACCATGCCATGGGATTCAGGATCCAATTCATTCCAAGCATTGCTGAACACAAAGAATGAAAATGAAAATAAATGTCAAAGTTCAGGAGGCAGCTCTGTGAAACGTCTTTTTCATGTGATTTTTTTTTTCTTTTTGGCCTCTGTAGACTTTTTTTAGCTGCAACTATAGATATTAAGCACATATTTGATACATTCCCCAAAGCCAAAAACTGAAAGTTTTTCTAATGGTTATTCAACTTTTGAGATTTCCTACTCATGCATTTCAAATTAGTTGATGTTTAAGCTAACCTCACATTTTAAAAAAAAGTAAATGCACTCTTGGCAGTTAGTCGAAACACTGAGCTTCTGTTTAAACGTCCCTGTTTTTTAGGCAATATAATAAGATATTTTAAAAATCTAATGTTTTCTGAAATGATTTTTAAGTCATGAACCTCAAACCTGCAAAGAAATGGTTCTTAATTTCTTTTCTAAATCATTCCAGTGTAGGTGATAAAGCTATGAACTGGTTTGCTCAGGTATTGGAAGCCAGATAAAGGTGTTGACTGGTAGCACAGAATCCAAATTAAGGTTTGAAGAGGATAATAATTAACTATAAAACCACTTAGGAGAGAATCTTCCCGGCAATAACAAAGTGTTATACAGCAATAGTAGCACATTTGGGGCCAACCTGCAGTCATTAGCATATATTAAAAAGAAGAGTGCTCACTTGCTTTCTTCTTTAATATCAGTTCTCTGTGTAAAACATAAAAGCTAAAAGGTAGGTAAGTGCAGAAAACTTGTACTCTTACAAAATTTCCTGTATTTGTCAGTCTGAAAATAATACGAAGCCTAATGAATCTAGGGATAGAGAAGAAGGAGGTCTACCCCTGTCAGTTTGGGTATGTTGGAAATATCCCCATACTCACCACTACCCCTAGAGCTAATGCACTTGTCTGAGGACCTGCAGGCACAGAGCAGGATAATTCCTTGCTGTCTCACCTTTGCCTTGGCAGTAATATTCAGGCATTCATGGGATAAGCATGCTAGCTTTCAGGACTTTCTATTTACAAAACTTGGTAGATTGTCTCTGAACTATTGCTAGAAAATAACATTTTTAGAATGACATAGCTTTGTTACATGTATTAGAGTGAGAAGAAAGACTCCTGAACTGGTCCCAAGAAGCTTATCCTGTGTTCTGATTTAGAGAAATTCAAGTCTATGTCATTTTTTTCTGAAAAGGGATACAACCTAATCAAAGCAGTGAAAATGTACTAATCCTCCATCCCAAGGTTTTCTGGTTTGTTTTTTTTTAAGTATTTGTTTTAGTGATAATTCAGTCAGAGTTTTAAACAAGCTATGAAAGTTAGTCACATTTTTTCTAATCTGCAGTCTCATAAAAATACATACTGCTCCCAGGGGCCAACTAATCTTAAAACAATCTAGACTTAGCAAGGAGACCATGCATTCAAGAATACAAAGCTAGTAAATACAGAAATGTGGCAATATATTTCTAGGTGCACTGGGCTGTGAAAGATGCACATGTACTTGATCAAAACCAAGTAGCTTTGGCTTTCTACAGTTACCTGGTTGATCCAATCTGTTAAATCCATCTTGTGCAGCAGTTGAGATACAAATCTGAAATCCAATTTGATTTATACTCTGTACTATGAATGTTAATTTCAAACTAAGAGAATTTTCTTTTTACTAGCAGATTAGGTTGTCATTGTTATTGTCCAATATTTCTACTTTGTTGAATAGGAACAAACCTAAATATATCTATGCTTGACAAAACGATAAGAATCATCTCACCTCTTGGTCATAGTTACGATTCTATTTCTATGATAAACTCTATGATCAAAAGCAAGTTGGAGAAGAGAGGGTTTATTTCACCTTATAGTTTATAGTCCATTATGCAGACATATCAGGGTAGGGATTCAAAGCAGGAACTAATGCAGAAGCCATGGAGGAATGCTGTCACTACCTTGCTCATCTCTTACTGAGTCAGCTTTCTTATAGAACTAGAACCACTTTCTCTGAAGTAGAAGTATCTCACATCAATCATCGATCAAGAAAATACCCTGCAGACCTGTCTCCAGACCAACCTGGTGAGGCATTTCCTCAATTCAGATTCTCTCTTCCCACATTACCCAAGCTAGTTTTACATTGTGAAAACATAAACCAGTTCACTCTGCCTTGTGTAATGAGCTTTATTGTAATCTTAAATGTAACATTATATTTTCAGCCTTTGAATTTTCACTCTACTCACAAGTGTTAAATAATACACTTTAATTACTAATCTATATAGCATTATACAGCAGTCAATTAACTTACCTGTCTTTTCTAATCATCCAAGAATAGAGTAATAATCAGTATTTCTTTAATGCCATGATCTAGTAACCGATACTCTTGTTCACACCATTCAATTTGCATTAATATTCAAATGATTGACTCAATAGGTGTATTAATTAGAACTTTAAAGATTTGGACTACTTTTCTTGAAATTTAACTCATTTAAATCAGTTAAACTTTTAGGAAAAAATAATAATCAATGATGTAGAATTTCTAAAACTATGTATAATGTGTTTAGTTTTTAACTTGCAATTATTATGTTAATTTTTAAGAACATACTAGTCAGCAATAAATAATATAAGCAAAACTATGACATGATGTGGTTTAAAACATTTCCCAATAATTGACATAGTAGCTTTAAATTTTAATATTCTAAAAATTAATGTTATATGTAATAAATAAATTGCAATGAAATAAATAGACATTTAATTGGAGTAAAATACAAATTATTAAATATGTAGATTTTAGACAAATAGAAGATGAGATAGTTCAGAGCAGATTCCATTTTATGATAGGAGAAAGTGATCAAAACATCAAGCTTTGCAATAAAGCTCACATTTTTGTAGAAATTTGCAATGAATATTGAAGAAGGAATCATATTAGCCATATTCATTCTATCTTAGCCAATTAGTTGAAGGGAAAATTTTTCTCAGTAGCAAAACTAATATATATTTAATTTGATTATATGCAATTATGAAAATTTAATTTTGAATTAATCTTTCTACTGCTTCACGTTTTAGAAAAACATTTGCATTCATTCATGGTATGTACTTATAGATAAGTAGCAATAAAATCACAAACCACAAAATATCCAACTATTATTGATCTTTCATAATTCAGCTAATAAGAATACAGTACTTTATGTAGAAAAGATTCACAAAGGTAGCACTTAAGTAAACAGTTAATGATTTTAATCAAAATGGATAATTACTATTATTATTATTATTCCTCCCACATTGGTCTATCTTGTTTTCTTTGACTACTCTAAATTTATTTTCTCATTATTTTTCATTTGTTTTTTCCTTTTCTTTTTAATTTTGTGTTTATATGTATGTGTAAGTGAGCTTGGGTACCTTCAGAGACCACAGGAGAGTGCACCATCCTATGAAAATGGAGATACAGGTGATCCTGACCTGTTCAATAAGGATGTTGGTATCTAAGCTTGGATCCTCTGACAAAGCAGCAAATGCTCCCAGTTGAAGAACCATCTTTCCATATCACAGAAATTCCATTTCTTTAAACTTAACAATAGATAGAGATGTTTAATATTTTACAAGTACCTTCAATGTTTATTATTACAAAATCTTCCTGAAGACATCTTAATTTTTGACTCTATCATAGGGGTGGTTTATAAGGGACATGATAGCTTTGTGGTATAGTTTTCATGCTGGACAAGTTGTTTCCATATTCTCTATAGCAACTGGTGGTGACTCATTGTGTAATAAGAGCTGTGAGATGTGAACTTTATAACATGGATATATTTTGGTGCCCAATAATTGAAGTAATAGCTTTTTGCAAAAGTTAGGGAAATGACAAGTCTAGTTACACCTTATATAAACCAGCATTATATGTTTATGACTGACACAGTCCTAGTCTTCACAAAATATTTTGTGTGGATTTTGAGGGCATGCAGTCAAACAAGTATATGCTTAAAATAAGTTTTGTGAGTGGAAAGTAAATGTCTATGCAGCAAGGAGTTTATGTTGGGTATGGGTCTTTCTCCTATTCATACATAGAGCCATCTTCTGTGATTCTCTCAGGGAAATACTTGGTTACCATATTTTTGCCCACCTTTTTTTAGAGGACAATCTGTCCTGCAAGTTGCTATGACCATCTTTACCACCCCCATACACCAATCCATGCTCCAGAAGCCAGGTCACATGGGTGCATACCATTTTTTCCTCCAAATTTTTATTAGGTATTTACTTCATTTACATTTCAAATACTATCCCAAAAGTCCCCTATACCCCCCCCCACTCCCCTCTCCACCCACTCCCAGTTCTTGGCCCTGGTGTTTCCCCTGTACTGGGGCAAATAAAGTTTACAAGACCAAGGGGCCTCTCTTCCCAATGATGGCCAACTAGGCCATCTTCTACTAAAAATGCAGCTAGAGACATGACCTCTCTGGGTACTGGTTAGTTCATATTGTTGTTCCACCTATAGGGTTGTAGACCCCTTCAGCTCCTTGGGTACCTTCTCCAGCTCCTCTATTGGGGGCTTTGTGTTCCATCCAATAGCTGACTGTGAGCATCCACTTCTGTATTTGCCAGGCACTGGCATAGCCTCACAAGAGACAGATATAGGTGGAACAACAATATGAACTAACCAGTACCCTACCAATACAAGGACAGAAACTATGCCCTAGAAAAAGCAAGAAAGTAATCCTTCAACAAACCTAAAAGAAGACAGTCACAAGAACAGAATCCTAACTCTAACGACAAAAATGACAGGAAGCAATAATTACTTTTCCTTAATATCTGTTAATATCAATGGACTCAATTCCCCAATAAACAGACATAGACTAACAGACTGGCTACACAAACAGGGCCCAACATTTGCTGCTTACAGGAAACCCACCTCAGGGAAAAAGACAGACACTACCTCAGAGTGAAAGGCTAGAAAACAAATTTCAAAAAAAAAAAAAAAAAACTCTGAAGAAACAAGCTGGAGTAGCTATTCTAATATCGAATAAAATCAACTTCCAACCCAAAGTTATCAAAAAAGACAAGGAGGTGCACTTCATACTCATCAAAGGAAAAATCTTTCAAGAGGAAGTCTCAATTCTGAATATCTATGCTCCAAATGCAAGGGCAGCCACATTCATTAAAGAAACTTTAGTAAAGCTCAAAGCACACATTGTACCTCCCACAATAATAGTGGGAGAATTCAACACCCCACTCTCATCAATGGACAGATCCTGGAAACAGAAACTAAACAGGGACACAGTGAAACTAACAGAAGTTAAGAAACAAATTGATTTAATAGATATCTACAGAACATTTTATCCTAAAACAAAAGGATATACCTTCTTCTCAGCACCACATGGTACCTTCTCCAAAACTGACCATATAATTGGTCACAAAACAGGCCTCAACAGATACAAAAATATTGAAATTGTCCCATGCATCCTATCAGTTCACCATGGACTAAGGCTGATCTTCAATAACAACATAAATAATACAAAGCCAAAATTCACATGAAAACTGAACAATATTCTCTTCAATGATAACTTGGTCAAGAAGAAATAAAAAAAGAAATTAAACACTTTTTAGAGTTTAATGAAAATGAAGCCACAACAGACCCAAAGTTATGGGACACAATGAAAGCATTCCTGAGAGGAAAACTCATAGCTCTGAGTAGATACCATCTTTATATCTCAAACTTACTGTTTTGCTTCTGAGTTTATTGGTACCTTAGGTTAGACTTGGACACATTCTGATGATGAAAATAACAATGATGGTTGTTACCCTCCATGATGCAGCCATAATATAGAATACAATTTAGGTCCCTCATCAACATGTTCCTTTTCATGTGTATATAATGTGGAAGTTGCAAAACCACATTGTTCAGTATCTTTTTGATGTCCATAGTTTTTTATTTTTCTTTGGATTCTGGAAGAAGCTGATACTAATTGTTTGGGTGTTTTGTTCCTTTTTGTGTTTATCTTGTTTTTGTTTTTTAAGACAGATTTAAAACATACTGTCCAGCCACCATGCACACAAATTAAAAGGCATGCAAACTTTTTAGTGTACAACAAATATCAAGAATATAGTCAGTGTTTAATAAATCACTTAAGAGGCCCAGGATAGTAAAATGGCTCTTGGAATAAAGGCACATGTTGCACATGACCTGGATTTAATTCTTAGAACTCATTGTGGAAGAAGACTGCCAATTGTTGTATGTTGGACTCTTGTTTTAGATGCCTTTCATGACACATGTGCCAAACATTTCCCTCTACCCTTCAGGTAAAAATTCTGAAAGAGGAAATAAACAGTTCTTTGACTGGATTAAATGACTTAACTTAAATCAGGAATTTTTAAACCTGGGTAAATGTTAGGTATAAAAAATAAAATAGAAAATTCTTTTCTAAGTTCTGAAGGAAAATAAATATAGTTAGGAGCAAACAAAGTATCAATAAGAATGTTGTAATTAGTTTGTTTAGACACTAGAACATTTGAGAGAACAATAGAACATGACATTAAGCAATACCACTATAAAAAATATTGTGTCATTAGATTCTAAAAGAATTTGATAGGTAGTATTCTGATTTTAAAAATTAGAAAACTTTAGCCTCAACCAGAAAAGATTCTCGTTACACTGAATGGATGTGATTGCAGAAAACATTGGCTGTTCAAGATGTCAATAAAAATGGAAAGCTTAGTTCTTAGCCATGAATTGGAAATTTATACTATCACATCTAAGGCTCAGGGAATGTCACTAAGGAAGAAAGAGAAGAAAAGATATAAGAGCAGAGAGATAGTGGCAAGGCTGTCCTGGAGTGTATTGAAGATGCTATCTTACAACAAAAGCCCTTTAAAATAAAGTTAGAAATTGTTTAGGTTTAGGAAAGGGAAAATAGAATATTCTTGTCTCAGGACTACAATCTCTCCAGCCACCGCTACTTGTCTAGGTTAAATGTCACAGATGTTTGTTATTCTAAAGATAAATGTATAATTATTGCACTACTGTAGATTATCATGTAGATCCAGTCATTTTTATGGTCTAGAGGTTTAAACACTGAGTAGGACTATGAATTATACCTACTACCCCTTAGCAACTTATACAGCACCATTCTATAAAAATCAGTCCTCTTAGCAATGCTTTCATTGTTTCCCATAGGTCTGGGTATGCTGTGTCTTCCTTTTCTTGAATTGCAGAAAGTCTTTAATTTATTTTTTATTTATTCCCTTGCCAAATTATCATTGAGTAGAGAGTTGTTCATTTTTCATGGCTCTGTGGGTTTTCTGGTATTTTTGTTCTTATTGAAGTATAGTCTTAGTCTGTGGTGATCTGTTAGGATGCATGGGATTATTTCAATCTTCTTGTATCATTTCACATTTGTTTTGTAACTTATTATATGTCAATTTTGGAGAAGGTACCATGAGGTGCTGAGAAAAAGGCATATTCTTTTGTTTTAGGATGAAATGTTCTGCTGATATCTGTTAAACCCATTTGGTTCATAACCTCTATTAGTTTCAGTGTGTCTCTGTTCAGTTTCTGTTTCAATGTCCTGTCCATTAGTAAGAGTGGGATGTTGAAGTCTCCCAATATTATTGTGTGGGATTCAATGTGTGTTTCAAGTTATAGTAAAGTTTCTTTTATGAAAGTTGGTACAGTAATGATGAAAAAGAGCAAAGCACTGGTACAGAGACAGACACTGATCAATGGAATAGAATTGAAGGCCCAGAAATAAAACCACACACTTATAGACACTTGATCTTTGACAAATAAGCCAAAAATATACAATGGAAAAAGAAAGCATCTTCAATAAATGGTGCTGGTATGACAGATGTGTACAAAATATAAATAGATAATATTTGTCGCCTTGCACAAAGCTCAGATCCAAGGGGATCAAGGGCCTCAACATAGAGCCAGATACACTGAATCTGATAGAAGAGAAAGTGGGAAAGAGCCTCAAATTCATTGGCACAGGTGGAAATTTCCTAAATAGAACTCCATTGGCTCAGGCTCTAGGATCAAGAATTGATAAATGGGACCTAATAAAAAATGGAAAGCTTCTGTAAGTCAATAGAACAAACCAATAACCTACAGATTAGGAAAAAAATCTTTACTAAGCCCACATCCAATAAAGGGCTAATATCCAAAATGTATAAAGAACTCAAGAAAGTAACCACCAAAACAAAACAAAACAAAACAAAACAACAACAACAACAAAAACTCAATCATGACTGCCCTCCCCAAAGGCCCAACAAGTAGCTGAATGAATCAGATGAAGATATTTACACCCAATCAATGGACAGAAGCTGCTGACTCCTGTGGTTGAGATAGGGAAAAGCTAGATGAATCTGAGGAGGGGGACAAATTTGTAGGAAGATCAGTAGTTTCAACTAACCTCGATCTCCGAGACCTCTCAAACACTGGATCACCCAACAGACAGCATACACCAGGTGATATGAGGCTCCCAACACACATACAGTAGAGGACTGCCAGGTCTGTGTTCAATCAGAGAAGATGCACATAAACCTCTAAAGACTTACTGTGAAGGTCCGGAGTAGCAACATCCTCTTGGAACCAGGGCCAGTGAGGAGGTGTGGGGTATGGAACACACAGAAGGTGGACTGGGAGGGAGATAAAGACTGGACTCTAAAAAGATCAAATAATAAAAAAATCTGGGATATAGAACTAAACAGAGAATTCACAACAGAGGAATCTTGAAGGGCTGAGAAGCACTCAAAGAAATGTTCAAAGTCCTTATTTATCAGGAATAATTAAAAACAACCCTGAGATTCCACCTTATAGCAGTAATCAGAATGTCTAAAATAAAAACAAAACAAAACAAAAAACCAAAAAACAAAACAAAACAAAACAAACAACAACAACAAAAAAAACTCAGGTGACATCACTTGTTGGAGAAGATGTGGAGTTAGAGGAACACTCCTCCATTGTTGGTGGGATTGCAAACTGGTAAAGCCTCTCTGGAAATTAATCTGGAGATTCCTCAGAAAATTGAAAATAAATCTACCTGAAGACCCAGATACACCACTCAGGTATATATCCAGTAGATGCCCACCATGCCACAGAGGCATGTATTCTACTGTGCTCCTAGTGACCTTTCTTGTGATAGCCAGAAGCTGGAAACAACCCAGATTTCCCATAATGAAAGAATGGATACAGAAAATGTTCTTCATTTAAAACAATGATATATTACTCATCTATTAAAAAGGAGGACATCATGAGTTTTCCAGGCAAGTGAATAGAGCTAGAAAATGTCATCCTAAGTGAGGTAACTCAGACCTAAAATGGTATGCATTGTATGTACTAATTAATAAGTCAGTATTAGCCAAAACCATAGAGAATACACAGGACATAACCCACAGGTCTCAATAAAGTTTCATGTTGAAGGACCCAAGTGAGGATGCCTGTGTCCCACTTGGGAGTGAGATGAAAACAAACACGAGTTGGGGGAGGGAGGGATCTAGGTGGGAGAGAGGACAGAGACATGAAGAGGGAAACATAATCTTGTATTGGTTGTGGGGGAAAGACTGAAGCCCTGAGGGCCAGCAGAATGAATGGAAACAGGCAACCTTGGGAGGTAGCACTACCAGAGACCTGGGAGGTGAGAACCTCTCAGGACTCAAGTGCTCAGAGGACCTTAGGATAAAATGCCCTACAGTGGGGATTGGGCACTTGTAGAGTCCATCTCCAGTGGAAGGATAGAACATCAAGTGGAGGAATGGTTTTTCCACCCCACAGTCAAAACTCTGACCCAGAATTGTTACTGTCTGAAGGAACTGCAGGGACAAAAATTGAGAAGATTATAAGAGAAAGGAGGCCCAGTGACTGACCCAAATTTAGATACACCTCAAGGGGAGGCCTGGGCCCTGAGAATGTTGCTGATACTGTGGTGTGCTTGCAGACAGGAGCCTAGCATGGTTGTATTCTGTGAGGCCCAACAAGCAGCTTAATGAGTCAGATGCAGATACTAGAACCCAACCAATGGACAGAAGCCGGGGACCTGTGTGGTTGAATTGGGGAAAAGCTGAAAGAAGCTGAACAGGAGAGCAGCCCCAATGACAGACCAGCAGTCTCAACTGACCTAGACCCCCAAGATCTCTCAGACACTGAGACACCAACCAGGCAGCATACACCAGCTGAAATGAGGCTATGAACACATATAAAGCAAAGGACTATCTGTTCAGGCCTCGTGAGAGAAGATGCACCTAACCTTAAAGAAATGTAAGGCCCCAGGGATTGGGGAAATATTGTGGGGTGGAGGTGAGGGGTGGGAACATCCTCTTGGAGATGAAGGTGGAGGAGGTTTGGGATGGGGACTGAGGATCCGGGCAGACCAGGAAGTTGGGGTGAAGTCTGGACTGTGTAAAAGAATTTAATAATGATAGTAATAATAATAATAAAATAATAATAATAATAATAATAATAATAATAATAATAATAATAATAATAAAATCAGTCCTAAAAGAGGAAAATTCAGGTCAATTCCAGGTTAATTTTTTCAAGTTGTGTGTCTGAGTATGTGGTACCTTCAGAAGTGTGATTTTCAAGTTCTGGAAGGCTACCAGAGGTAATGACAATAAGTAATTTTGTTTAGGAAATGCCATCTGGGTTTCTTGAGCAATAATTTTGAAGAGAGGTTTCCTATACTGGCACTGGGGTATGTGTTAGATAGGCTATGGCTCTTGAGCAGAGTATTGTTATCCCAAGTAACATAACATCATTTAAATTATTTGCATATGTATATGTATGCCCTTAAATATATTATACATGCATGTTTAAGCAAACATAGAATAATGTTTTCATGTGACTATTTCAGTCACCCTTGGTGTTTATTATCCCTTCTCTCTCCCTTTCCCTTGGTGTTCCTTTCAAATTCCCAAATAAAGGAGCCCCTATCTTGCTTTTGTAACATAATGTGTCCTATTATCCTCCTTTCTGCTTATGCTTCTCTCTCTTCTTATGCGATATCTATTTATTGTACATGTTTGTGAAATTATTCTAAGCTATATATTCACATGTAAAGATCTGTATCTAGGGTCCCAAAATAGGAGAAAACAGGTGCCAAGTGTCTTGTGGGATCTTGGTTACCTCATTTAGTACAATACATTTAACTACATCTATTTACCTGAAATTTTCATGATTTCATATTCTCTACAATAAAATAGAATGTATCCATTGTGGATATGTAAATGTTCACTATATATTCATCAGTTGGAGGATATTTAGGTTGTTTTTATTTTTCCTAGGTATTGTGAAAAGAACAGCAATGATATGACTGAGTAGAATCTATGCTGTAATATGTCACATCTGTCTTGCATATAGCAAGGGATGGTATTGCTGCATCGTAACATAAATGTACTTTTGACTGTGTAAGTTACTTTCAGTATGAAATATTCAGCTGACTGTACCAAGTTACAATTCCACCAATGGTTACTAAGCATCCTCTTTTACCTACATCATTTCTAGCATTGGTTGTTAATTGTTTTGTTAATTTTAGCCATTTTTATTGGGGTAAGTGGAAATCTCAAAGTAGGTTTTATTTATATACGTATATGTGTATACACACACACACACACACACACACACACACACACACACATATATATATATATATATATATATATATATATAATTTTCTTAACTGCTAAGTATGTAGAACATTATATAAACATAAATTATATATATTACATATATATAATATGTATATATTATCTTTCTTCTTTATAATCAGAAGCTATAGAAAATAACATTCTTCACATCCAAAAGAGGCTCAGATCTGAAACAATGGTAAACTGCACTCTATACCCTGTCCTTCATTTCCCTACACATCTCTGCCTGTTTTTCCAGTGGCCTGCCTGCACCAGGGACACCAGAACCCCTCCCCAACCCAAACTTCTGACTTTCAACTAGCCTGAAATCTCACCCAACAAAAATAAATTGTACTCTATACCCTGTGGTACATTGCCCTCCTCACAACTCTGCTGGCTTTCCCAGAAGCTTCTCTACACAGGAATACCAGGTAAGTCCCTCTCCAGAGCCCTTGCCTTCCAACTCCCCTGAAAGTTCACCTGACTGTCATAAACTTCACCCTGAACTCTGTGTTCCATGTACCAACCCACAACTCTGCCTGCTTTAACATAGGTCTGCAGGCATCAGGAACAACAGGTAAAACCTCTTCCAAGCTCTAGGCTGTAAACTCACCTGAAAGCACACCCAGTAATGTTAAAGTGCACTTTATTCCCTGAACTCCATTTTCCAGCCTACAACCCACCTACTTTCTTGATGGCTGTCAGCACCAGGGAACCCAATAAACACTGGTGCTAGGGATCAAGATCAAGATTAGCCACACAAACCCTAGAAGCCTTGCAGGCCACAAAATCCCTAAGGGAGAAAACCTACTGAAACTGAAGATTATATAGTCACCAGAATCTCAGGCCAATCAGGGCAGTAGAAAGAAAGAAACAGAAATCAAGAGAAATATCACCCAAAATAATGCCTATTCAACAAAGACAAACTCAGAAATCAGCATCTAAATTTATAATAACTGCAAATCCAGATGCGTAAAGGTCATAATTTAAAAACACAAAATAACAACAGCCAGGGCAATATGGAACCAACAGAGCTCAACACTCCTACTAGAGAGAGTCATGGACACACTAACATGGCTGAACCACAAGAAAATATACTTAAATTCAAGGACACTGTCAATAGGCTAAAATGGCAGCCTACAGAATGAGAAAAGATCTCTACCAACTCTACATCTGATAGAGGATTAATATTTAAAATATATAAAGAACTCTAGACAGTAGACATCAACAAACCAAATAACCAAATTTAAAAATGGGTAAAGAGCTAAGCAGAGAATTCTTAACAGGGGAATCTCAAATGGAAGAGAAGCACTTAAAGAAATGTTCAACATTTTTAGTCATTTAGTAAATGCAAATCAAAACAACTCTGAGATTCTATCTTACACCAATCAGAATAGCTAAGATTAAAACTCAAGTGACAGCACATGCTGTCAAGTATGTGAAGCAAGGGGAACACTCCTTCCTTTCTAGTGGGAATAAAACCACTTTGGAGATTGGTTTGGCAGTTTCTCAAAAAATTAGGAATAGTTCTATGTCTAGAGCCAGCTATACTACTCTTGGGCAATACACAAAAGATGCTCCACCATACCACAAGAAGACTTGGGAAATCCTGTGGAAGAGGAGGAGAAAGATTGAGGGATTCAGAGAGGTCAAGGACACCTCAAGAAAACCTACAGAATCAACTAACCTGAGCCCTTAGGGGCCTATGGAGACTGAAACACCAGTAGAGAACACACATGGGACAAACATAGGCCCTTGGCACATATGTAACATTTGTGCAGCCCAGTCTTCTTGTGGAAGTCTTAGCAGCAGGAACAGGGCTCTGTTGCTTGAATTTGGATCCCTTTTTCCCAACTGGGCTAACTTGCCTTGCCACAGTAGGAGATGTGCCTAGTCCTACTGCAACTAGATATGCCTAGGTGCCTTGATAACCATGGGATGCTTCCTCTTTTCTGAGGAGAAAGGGGAAATTGGAGGAGGAAGGGGAGGGGAGGGGAGGGGAAGGGAGGGGAGGGAAGGGAAGGACTGAGAGCAATGAGAGAAGATGCAATAGGGATATAAAGGAATATTTAAAATTATTAATTTTGAAAAAAACATAAAAATCAAATAAATATTCTAAGAAAAAACATTCATAAAAGGTCTCAGACTTGTTTAGTCTGTATCCAAACTTGTATAATGTAATCACACAAAATAACCATATTTCTCCTCGTCACAGCATCAAATGTTCTTATTATATTCATTTTTTTCTACTTTCTTTCATTCTTTTCCCTTTTTCATTATTTTTTCTTTCTTTCTTTTTTCTTCTTTCTCCTCCCTTCCTTCTTTTCTTCCTTCCTTCCTTCCTTCCTTCCTTCCTTCCTTCCTTTCTTTCTTTCTTTCTTTCTTTCTTTCTTTCTTTCTTTCTTTCTTTCTTTCTTTTTTTCTCTCTCTCTTTCTTACTTTGCTGGTGTTTCACTATGTATCTCTGGCTGTCCTGGAATTCTCTAAGTGGATGATCCTGACCTTGAACTCATAGAGATCACAGGCATGTACCACCACCATCCAGAAGCTTTCTACTTTCTTATATGTATAATAATTTGATAAATTTTATAACAACTTCATTTTATTGTTGCTTCTTTCTTTTTCAATTTCATATGCTTAAAGTTCTACATAGCTAAGATATTTTTCTATTTTATTCAGTTTTGAAAAGACTGACACAAAGAATTGACTTGGTATAAATACATCAACTGAAAGGTCAATTAACCTGATTTGAATCCTTATGCAGTAGAACAAATTAGTTGACTCACAGCAGTTCCTGTAGGAAAGTCATGACATTTGTTTTTGTACAGCATAGATGTCTATTGAATAGCAATTAAATATAAGTTAGAAAACTATCACTTAAGACTTTCAACAGATCCTTTTTCTTAAATAACTGAACATTTAAGGCATTAACAGTTCTCTGACTAGATTTTTGGATCATTTAAGTAAGCCTTTCATAACTTTTCTAAGGAGCTAATGAAGTCAACTGCCTGAGCTGGTGCTGATATTCTGGAATAGTATGTAATTTAATCTTAATATTTTTCTTCTTTTCGCTTCTTTCCTTTGTTTAATTCCATGAGTTACATTCCCATACAGGTGACTTCCTGTAACTATAGCCTCATAAAATCTATGAACTCACCAACCTCAATTGTCTCCAAAATGTAGTGCTTAAAAACTTGGGCAAATGAGCCTGGCTCTGGGTGTTTTTTATTTGGTTTGTTGTAAAAATCCATGGCAGGAAAAAGAAAAATCTACTGTGCAAAGGAAAACAGAAGAAATAAAAAAGGTGAAATTCTCACTTGTATCATAAGAGATGTACAGTGAGGAGGTAATTCACAACTGAAATATATCCTAAGAGAATTCTATGTACTTTGACATTTAATTGTGAGAGTAACACACTTCTTCCCATTTGGTATCACCTATGTACATCAGTAGATAGAATGCCACAATAGTTCTCTAATAAATCACAACAGTTTAAGATAAAATGGCAACAGTGGTCAGATTTACTCCTGTTTTTCTTTTATGCTTTTATCTCCACATACAATAGCCAAGGTCACCATAAGAAACAAGTCTATTTCAGACGCTGAAATGTGGCCATTTAAGCACCAAATTGCTTGGCAGTGCTAGAGAAAAATGTGGGAACCTAGAGAAAGTGAACCATTCCATAGATAAAGTAGAATGGGCAACTTAAGCAGTGTAGTGTAAAAATAAAGGAGATAACACCATATCCCATAGATATATCACCAAGGAAGCCAGGGAGAACTGCACTTTACAATGTACAGAGTGGGACATTACAAAGAAAGAATTGTTATGAAAGGGAAGAATTATAAGTGAATCAAGATGATGAACATTTTAGAGCATCACTAATTATCAATGAACCCACAACAACTCAAATGATGAACATGAAAAAGTAAAGTGGTGTGTACTTGGAAGGCTGAGACAAAGACCTGTGGATTCAAGTCCCTGTAAAATTCAGGATGAGACCTTTTCAGAGGAAAAGAAAAAAAGGCAGAAGGAAAGAGAAAAACCATGAATGAAGAGGGAGAGAGAGGAGGCAAGGAGAGATAATGAGAGACAGACAGACAAACAGACAGACAGAAAGACAGA
Organism: Mus musculus; assembly: GCF_000001635.26. NCBI lineage: Eukaryota > Metazoa > Chordata > Mammalia > Rodentia > Muridae > Mus > Mus musculus. The sequence continues at coordinate 87,623,961 of NC_000084.6, forward strand.
GAGACACAGACAGACAGACAGATACACACACACACACACGAGAGAGAGAGAGAGAGAGAGAGAGAGAGAGAGAGAGAGGGAGAGAGGGAGAGAGAGAGAATATCTATGTGATCAGAAGAAAACCAAAACCATACTGGTAAACATAGATAGGTATAATTATTTTTGAAAGCCTATGGATATTTTTAAAACAATTAAAAGTTACATTATTATCATATAATTTATAAAAATTCCAAATAAAAATATCACCATACAAATGTAATTTTGTTTATTGATGGTGGATGGATATAGAGAATATGGTTTATGTAATGTTTGATATAGACAAAATCATTCATAATCCCACTTCTATATGAGTTTAAAACCTGAGGATATAAAAAAAAATGTATTAGAATAGCAGTGACAATAGTCAAAGGGATGAAGGAAAGATGAATCCTGGGTAAAGAGAAAGCTTCATAGTTCAAATGAATGAACTTTTCTTTGAGTTTGTGGAGCTAAAACAATCCACTGGAAAAAAGACAGCATTTTCAACAAATGGTGCTGGCTCAACTGGCAGTTAGCATGTAGAAGAATACAAGTAGATCCATTCTTATCTTCTGTACAAAGCTCCATTACAAGTGAATCAAGGACCTTCACATAAAACCAGAGACACTGAATCTAATAGAGGAGAAATTGGGAAAGAGCCTCAGACATATGGACATAGGGGAAAAAATTCCTAAACAGAACAACAATATCTTGTGCTGTAAGATCAATTATTAACAAATGGGACCTCATAAAATGGCAAAGTGTCTGGAAGGCAAAAGACACTGTCAATAAGATTAAAAATCAACCTACATATTGGGAAAAGATATTTTCCAATCCTACATCTGATAGCGGGCACAAACTCAAAGTAAAAAACAAACAAACAAACAAACAATAAAACACACACACACACACACACACACACACACACACATGATCATCTCATTAGATGCTGAGAAACATTTGACAAAATCCAACACCACTTCATGATAAAAGTCTTGGAAAGATAAAGAATTCAAGGCCCATACCTTGTGGGGACACACACACACACACACACACACACATATATATATATATATATATGTATGTATATATATACACACATAAATACACATATATGCCCAAGTGTATGCACATACACTCACACATTTTTTCTGACTTTCTACTTATTGATTGATTGGTTTACTAATAGATTGATTTGGTTGATGTTTTTAAAATGTATTCTTTCTTCATGTATTACATCCCAACTGCAGTTTCTCCTTCTTTGTCTCCTCCCAGACCATTCCTTCGCAACTTCCTCTCTCCCCGACCACCATGCACTTCTCCATTTCTCTTCAGAAATATGCAGACCTTCTATGAATATCAACGAAACATACCAGACAAATCAAGTTGTTATAAGACTAGGCAACTCACCTCATTAAGGGTGGGCCAGGCAGTATCTAATACATGTTATTTTATCAATATATTAGTTTTATGCATATTGGAGCTAATATCTTAATATAATATATTTTAATACCCTCAAAGAATTTCAAAATGTTCGATACATGAGCAAATTATGCAGTATTTTATTGTGCATTTTAAAAATTAGGTTTATATGTACTTATAGAAAATTGTAAAATCTGAATATTACCAGGCAGTGTTACACTCTAACTGAGCTGTTGTTCTTAATCTCAGGGAGGACGTTTTTATTTGTAATCTTAGTTGACCCACACGATCTTTCTCAATGGCCTTAAGAAAAACAGAGGGCTGGATATTCCCCATGAAATTTAAGATGCCATTTTGCAGCAAATGTTATGGAATTGTATTTCTATCACGAAAAGATCATAGAACCATATCTAATCACTTGATGTTCAGCCTATCATGAGGGTACAGAAAAGCTGGATCATTACTTTTCTAAGGAAAGCTTGCATACCTGATGAGTGAAAAGAATAAATGCTTGGGCATCCCCCTCGGTGGCTCTCTTCTATTAATGCTTGGTCGTCATTTGCCCACAGTGAAGCTTCTTTTTCCCCTGCACAGACTGTATGCTTCTTGAGGGAACCTGTGTATTACAAAGAAGTGATTTTAGCACTGGGTTCAAAGTTCTAAATGTATAAATCCTTGTTGTTTCCTCATTATCACTATTATTTCCTCTACCACAAAGTAAGCTGTTGTAGATCTTTACCAAGTATTAGTCTCTTTCTATTAGCCTAAACATCCTCTTTTAACTACAAGGAAAATCCCATATTAATAAGCAAAACAATAAATTACCTTAATTATACCTTACAAATTATTTTAGAATGAGTTAGAAAGATATCTACAAACTCATTGTCAAAAAAATAAACAAAACCACTTCTATTTTTTTCTACTTTCATACAATTAGTGTATATAGTTCACTATTCACACCTGGGAGCCAGTTTCATGGCTACCTCATTACAAACTACAAATATTGAAATTAGGGAATATGCTGTAATTCAGTGGAATAATGCTTGTTTTGTATGACCAAGAATAGAAAGGGTCACACACAAATACTTAAAAACATGAATGGACATTCACACAACAACATAAAACACACACACACACATTTAAAAATAACAGATAAACAGAAACTCACAGACACACGGAGATCTCAAACACACAGATACACAGAAACACTGACATTCACAGATCACAGACACACAGAGAGACATGCGCATGACACACCCATTCCATATTGTAACTCTTCATTTGGATTTCTTGAAACCAGATTGTCCTTCCTGATAAATTTTGATTTCTTATCTCAAAAATATTTCATTATATCTTTTCACATAAAGCCACAGGCCTCTAGTTTTATCAGTTTTTCCAGCTTTCACTACACTTGTGCTTGCTAGGTTTTCCAACAGAGAACAAATTTTGACAATGAGTCTCTCCTGTTTTATCCCCGGAGCTGGATTTTAATGTCCTACATGGTAAATAGACAAGAACAACAAACAGACCCTGAGAAGATAAATGCATGACCTGCTTTTTTTTCTCCTTGGGTAGAAACATTTCTCCTTATATGAGATTTTGGGTAGGAAATGTCATTAACCCTTAGAGTAAATTATCAAGCTCATGCTTTTGGTGCCTCCGTGGAAATACCTTCAGAATGCTAAAAATAACAAAATCATAATGTTCCCTCATAGATTTCCTTAGAGTCTCAATGGATATTTCTGAGTTTCTTATTACATTTTGGACCATAAAAGATTTACAAGCTGCAAGTAATGTACTTGAAACCTTGCTCGTATTAACTGTGCCATTCAGGATGATCTTGGATGGTTATATGTTGAGAAGTTTATGGTATTGCATTGTATTGTAATGACGACAGACAATAATGCTAATGCAACTTGATGAATGGACACTAAACTTTCCATATTATATTAAGGTTGGGCTAAGACAACATTGATAAGATATGATGGATGAGATCCATATTATTAGAAACATATTTGTGTAAAAGAAAGATTCTGTACATTCATACTAAACTGGATATATTGCATATCAGCACCGTTATCATAATTTACTGTCCATATGCATGACATTTTAATGTTCACTGCATTTATTTATGTATATATATATTCATCTGTATGTATGTATGTATGTATATGTATGTATGCATTTCATAGTGTATGTGTAGAATTCAGAGGATCACTTGCACTAGTTGATTGTCCCCCTTTTGCTGCCCTAATCTCTTGCACTAATTTTTTAGTGCTTTTCTTGTTGCACGAGAAAGGATCTTACTAAATATCTAGGGCCCACCTCAAATTAGATATCATCCTGCTCCAGTCTCCTTAATGCCAGGATTCCAGGCTTATATCTCAATGCCCAACCTACACTAAACTTTGCATGTGTTTTTGCTATAAAGTACTGTGGGATTTTCATGTGGCAGTCTTTATTTACTGACCATGTTGGAAATTAACTTCATGCCCCCCAAATCAGCATCCTGTACTAAACAGTGCCACTGTCTTGATTTTCAAATCTTTTACTTAATTAATAAGTCATAGATTTTTCTTTTTTTTTTGTTGTTTTGTGTGGTATCTCCTATTTTTCAAAACATTTGACATTTAAATGTCTCTCTGTGAGATGCTACTTGTCCTACAAGATTCACTTAACCAACTATTTCCTTCTTTCCTTCATATGTAGGATAAAAATCATATTAGTATTTCTTCTACTTTCTATTGTTTATCTTGGCCTGTTTTATATTCTACATTTTTTTCATAATGGTGCTGATGGTATTTTCAGTCACTAAATTACAAAAATTAATGAATGGATTATATTGAAAACTGGTGTGAATTTCATCTCATAATGAGGTTAAGTATGAGAGTTGCTATGGGATTTTCTTAGTATAAAATTCTATTACTATAGTTATACTAATATCATATATGAAATTTTGTGGATTTTTTGCATACATAATATTTTAGTACAAAGATATTAACGCTTCATGAAGAAGCAGTCTTGAAGAAATGGCTACATATGTCTTCCTCCATTAGTATAACATGTTCTATGAAAAATTGGAGTACTATTATCAACAAAATATTTAGGCTTGTATCCATAATATTTTATGTGTGGACTCTAGTTTTTCTCATCCAGTCGCATATTTATGAAAAATAATACTTCAATATTTCTGTTTATCTCAATAAATATTAGTTAGAGAACTGCAAGATTCTTCATTGTCCCTTGATAAATGTGTCCTTATGGTTCCTTTTGCAATCTAGAAGGCAACTTGTTAAATGTTTATGATGATCCACATATACTTAAGTGTCTGAATTTGTCAACAAAAAAAAGCAAACAAAGCAAGTGAATAGCTTAGTGTGCAAAGATGCTACTGCCCAAGTCTGATGCCTTGGGTATCATCTCCAGAACTTATGATGGAAGAGTAGAACTGACTCCCACAAATCCACTAACCTCCACAAGCTCACATGGAATACATAGACACATATTCACTCAAAAACACAATATTAATCAAATACATTGAAAAGCTCAAAATTATAAAAATAACATCCAAAGCACTATTACAGAAAGGCAAATCTTTTATAAAACCCTGTTTTGAAATCTACTGATAGTGGGAGAATATCCTTTTTCTTATGAATTGTTGGTGAACATACAAAATAATATGACATATCCATCCTAAATTCGGGTTATATCCATTAGAATTCAAAAATTAATGTAATAACACATTATATGTAATCATGAATTCATGTAATAATGCTTCATATAAAGATGCTTACATTTTTAGAAAGCATAAAGATAGTAAGAATGCTACTTATTTATAAAATGTTTACACATTTCCACATAGCACTTGAAAGTAAAATTTCTATTTGTTCATAAATATAGAGTTTAGCTTCCATTTAACAAGCTCCTTCCATTTAACAAATAAATTAGCTATGTATTAGATGTAATATTGTATATTATTATATTTTTAACATAATAGCTATATTTAATAGAAATAGCATTTACTATATTAATGTGTAATATATATTATAAAATATATCTTAACTCTGGGATATGAATTACAGAAGAGTATCAGTTACTGAATTTTATTTTTCAAAGAGTAGCCAACTTAATATTTTCTTTCATGTTCTCTCTTCTCTGATATAATTATTGTAATACCCATGAAGTGTCTTTTGGGCTAAATATCTGAAAACTCTATGGTGTTATCAGTGTTGGAGTATATGCTTTAAAAGAGAATATTTTCTCACTTTTGATCCATGTACTGTAAAGAAAGTGTAAATATTTTAGTGATGCTCCCTCAGTTGAGGTAAAAGCATACTGGTACGAATCTTAAAGGGTAACTAGCCAGCACATCATGTGAATGGGTGAACGGTGAGCTAACACTTTCCTGTTTCTGGTGTTGTTGCTGGTGTTGTTATTCTGCTACTCTTTGAAGCCATTGTCACTTGTGACTTGACTGATGGTTCCAAGAGACAAACACATTAAGGGTGTTATGTGAATTAAGAAAATCAAGGCTCAAAGACAAATTTTACTTTGTCAGAAACAAGAATCATACTCTCACCTTATGGTGGAGTTTTTCAAACCATGAGATAAAATCTTGATTCTTTTATCTTTGGTGAAGATATGAGGTTGGCCATTTTGTCATCTTCTTCCTTCCTTCATTCCTCAGAATGAGTTCTAGGACGATGGCCATGAATTCTAATAAATTGCTATAATCAGCCTCTCTCTGTAAATATCTTTTAAATAACCCTAACAATCTATTCACTGATGTACTGAGTGTGATGGAGTTTTCTTCATTCTCCTAATAGCAGTGTCTCTTATTACAGAACTTTTTTTCATCTATTTTTTAATTAGGTATTTTCTTCATTTACATTTCAAATGCTATCCTCCATTGTTGGTGGGATTGCAAACTTGTACAACCACTCTGGAAATCAGTCTGGAGGTTCCTCAGAAAATTGGGCATAGTACTACTGGAGGATCCCGCAATACCTCTCCTGGGCATATATCCAGAAGATGTTCCAATTGGTAAGGAGGACACATGCTCCACTATGTTCATAGCAGCCTTATTTATAATAGCCAGAACTTTTACTGAATACATTCCCATCAAGAAGAATATTTAATCTTGAACAACTACTCATTTAATTGTGCAGAGAATAAATTGGCAGTGAATGTATTTGAGAAATGACACCTTAAGCTCTTCAGCTACTGTGGGAACAATCCACTAACACACAGTGTCACAGCCAGCCAGTGTGTTTAGATGTGAATGTCAGCATCACTCGATGCTTATACTTCCCAGTGTCACATCTTGGAAGAGAATTGTTCAATTATATTTCCATCAAATATACTAGGCTTTCAAATTAAGCTGCATATTTTGTATATATCTAATTTAAGGATGCAATAGATATAAGCTCATATTCACGTAACAGCTGCCTTATTCTTTCTACTATTTTGTATGTCATTTGTATTCAAATTTGTATTCCTTATATTCAAGCTTTACCTATATGGTTGGGGAATTTTATCATTTAAAAAATCAAAATTTATAAAATATCAAACCAAATAAAATTATGGTTTATATATAAGAACTATTTCTTAAAGATTCAAACCAGTTCCACTCAAATATACCCATAATCCTCCCTCCCGTGAATAAAAAATATTTTAACTCCCCCACCTTTTTCCCCTTAAGGAATGACAAAATTATTTACCATGAAACAACTGTCAAGGGAAATTTTCCCAGAGTTCTAACTGCATAATTTCCATTTCACCCCACTGCAATGAAACACTTGACAGTCAGGTTCAGTTAATTGGCAGTGACACTGTACATATGAATTCATTGTCTCAACTGAGCTCTTTGTCTTCAGCTAAAAAGTCAGATAGAAACATAGTCACAGCTTCTCTCCTTTTTCCTCTTCCTTCTGGTCTTCTGTCCGTCACAGTAGGAGAAGAAGACTGAGGAGAGAAATAACAAAATTGATCCTTCATGAGGATCTGACTCTACATAGAACGAGGCGATATTTTCAAAGGCATTACAAAATAGTAAATAAAAATATATTTCTATTAAGTAAAACATAAGTAAATAGCAATTACTTAAATTATAAACTATAGTTAATTTTAAGTTATTGCTCATTACTTGTCATTTTAGAAAAGCAGACGAGGTCTTTGCAATTAGAAAACAAAACATTCAGTATCCTATGGTTTTTATGTGGAGTAAAAGTAGAAGGGAAGAAGCTCTATTTATCTCCTAGAAGAACAGTGGCCAGCATTTATCTCAGGAAATGCATATGCTTAACTGGAAATTCAGCTTTAACTAGCTCTGGAGCATGATGCAGGCAAGCACTCCAATGAAAAGTTTGTGAGACAGGAGGAAAGCAACTGAGAAGGTAAGAAGTGGAAAGGAAAGGAGATGTCAGCTATCTTCATCCATCCCTTATAGTACTTGATATTTTATAAAAATTCATAACAACAATGAAGATACAGTGGCTTATGTCACAAGTTAATTAAAAAACATTTATGTGTAAAGTGATAATTAATGAAAAAGAGTCCCTGAATTTTAAAGAAAGCATGGAATGGTATATGTGAGATTTTGCAGTGAGAAAAGGGGTGGAATAAATATAATTATAACCTCACAAATAAAAGAAAAACAGAAACAAACAAAAACAAACTGTTTTCTTTTTAAAACAGTAATTCAAAGAACATTTGTCTAGGAAAAAAACATTTTACTTTAAATATGCTTTTCACAATTCACATACCACATGAAGCTCAAGAAGAAGGAAGACCCAAGTATGTATGCTACAGTCCTTCTTTGAAAGGGGAACAAAATACTCAAGGGAGGAAACATGTAGACAAGGTATGAAGAGAATGAAGGAAAGGCCATCCAGAGACTGACCTACCCAGGGATCCATCCCATACACCAAACCCAGACACTATTGCAGTTGCCAAGAAGTGCTTGCTGAAAGGAGCCTGATACATATGTCTACTGAGAGGCTCTACCAGAGCCTGACAAAAACAGGGGCAGATGCTCTCAGCCAACAACTGGACTGAGCACAGGTTCTCCAGTGCAGGAGTTAGAGAAAGGACTGAAGGAGTTGAAGGGGTTTGCAATTCAAAGGAGGAACAATATCAACCAACCAGACCCCTAGAGCTCTGAGGGACTAAATCGCCAACCAAAGAGTACTCATGAAGGAATCCATGGCTCCGGCCTCATATGTAACAGAGGATGGCCTGGTTCCTCCCTTTGAGTCCTGAGAGTCTCTCACCTCAGATCTCTGGTACATTCTGGAGGGTGCTCCCAACTTTCTACCTGCCAAGGTTGCCCATTTCCATTCTTTCTGCTGGCCCTTAGGGATTCAGTCCTTTTCCCCCACCCAATACCAGATCACTTTCCCCACTCTCCCCTTCTCCCAGTCTCCTTTCACTTCCAGGTTCCTCCCCAGTTTGCTTTCTTCTCCCTCCCAAGTGGGACTGAGGCATCCTTCTTGGGCACTTCAGCTTGTTGACATTTTTGAGTTATGTGGACTGTATCTTGGGTGTTCTAGTACTTCCTTCCTTCCTTCCTTCCTTCCTTCCTTCCTTCCTTCCTTCCTTCCTTCCTTCCTTTCTTTCTTTCTTTCTTTCTTTCTTTCTTTCTTTCTTTCTTTCTTTCTTTCTTTCTTTTCTTTCTTTTTTTCCTCCCTCCCCAGTTGTGATTGCTTTCTTCTCCCTCCCAAGTGTGACTGAGGCATCCTTCTTGCGTACTTCAGCTTGTTGACATTTTTGAGTTATGTGGATTGTATCTTGGGTATTCTAGTTCTTTCTTTCTTTCTTTCTTTCTTTCTTTCTTTCTTTCTTTTTCTTTTTCTTTTTCTTTTTTTTTCCCTAATATCCACTTATTAGTGAGTACATTCCATGCATGCCCTTTTGGGTCTGAGTTTCCTCACTCAGGATGATATTTTCTAGTTCCATCTATTTGCCTGCAGAAATCAGGATGTCCTCATTCTTAATAGCTAAGTAGTATTACATTGTGTAAATGAACAGCATTTTCTGTATCCATTCTTCTGCCTTGGGACATCTGGGTTGTTTCCGGCTTCTGGCTATCACAAACAAGGCCACTATGAACATAGTGGAACACGTGCCCCTGTGGCATGGGGGGCATCTTTTGGGTATATTCTCGAGTTATATTGATGGGTCTTCAGGTAGATCTATTTTCAATTTTCTGAGAGGTCTCCAGATTGATTTCCAGAGTTGTTGTACCAGTTTGTACTCTCACCAGCAATGGAGGAGTGTTCTTCTTTCTCCACATCCTCTTCCAACATGTGTTGTTGCCTGAGGTTTTGATCTTAACCATTCTGATTGGTGTAAGATCTCAGGGTCGTTTTGATTTGCTTTTCTCTGATCATTCTGGACTTTGAACATTTCCTTAGGTTCTTCACAGTCATTTGAGATTCCTCAATTTTGAATTCTCGGTTTAGTTCTATTCCCTATTTTTGATTGGGTTGTTTGATTTTTTGGTGTTTGGCTTCTTGAGTCTTTATATATTTTGGATATTAGCTCTCTATCAGATGTGGGGTTAGTGAAGATTGTTTACCCATCTGTAGGTTGCTGTTTTTTCCTATTGACAGTGTATTTTGCCTTACATAAGCTTTCCAGTTTCATGAGATCTCATTTATCAATCTTAGATCATGAATCATTGGAGTTCCGTTTAGGCAATTTCCTCCTGTGCCAATGAGTTTACGGTTTTTACCCCCCACCCCCCTTTCTCTTTTATTAAACTGAATTTATTTGGTTTTATGTTGAGGTCCTTGATCCACTTGGACATAAAAATGTCTTTTTTTATATTATTATTAGTTTTTGTTTGGTTTTCTTAGACCTTAAACTAGCTTTGTCTGCTTACTTCTAGCTTCCATTTGCTTGGGATATCTCTTTTTATTCTTTCTTCTCTAAATTGATGTTTATCATTGTTTTTGATGTTTATATTTTCCTGTAATTGACAAAAAGATCTATCATTCATTCTGATCCAGACTTTTAGTCTGCGTCTCTTCACTGGGGAATTAAAACCATTAACATTTTGTCATAACTGAATATTTCATATTTATTCCCATAATTTTTAGCTATTTTGACCTTTGTGTGTGTTATACAACTTTTTCAATTTAGTATTCTGTTATTATTTGTTCCTTGCATCTCCTTGGGCATGTTTACACTTCTACTCAGTTCTATATATCTTTTCCTCTATCCTCTGCAAATCTGGATTAATGATCATAAATTTTATAACCCTGTTTAAGGCACAGAATGATATGTTTTCCCTTTGAATGACTGAGCATTTTGATGGGTATAATAGTCTGGGATGGCACGTTGGGTCTTACATATCTTGGAGAACATTGGACAAATCCCTTTCAGATTTCATGTTCTCCACTGAAAAATCAGATGTTATTTTGATGCCCTTACTTTTGTATGTGGCTTCACCTTCTTTCTCTCTTACCACTATTAATATTCTTTCTTTATTCTATATATTTACTGTTTCGAATCTCATGTGACATGGGAGTTTCTTTAGGGAACTATCTTTTTGGTTTTATATATGCCTTTTGAAACTTATTAGGTGTGCCTTTCCTTAGAGTTGGAAAGTTTTATTTCATAATTAATTTTTCCTGTGCCTTTGATCTGTCTTTTTATCCTTCTATAATACATAGAATTATATGAGAAGCTATGCAAAGGCAAACTTAGAAAACTTCTCAATTATATGTTAAACAAACATTCATACCCACATATATATGAATAAGTATAAAACATTCAAAAATTGAATAACATTAAAGTCAGAATTTCCATGAACATAATACATTAAGATATTAAATTCTCAAGAGGAGATATTTTGATCCCTATACATTTAAATACAGACAATATATGTAGAAGAGTTTTAAGTCAAAAATGAAAAACAGGAGGTGAAATAAAATGCATAAAAAATAAAAGCTGTTTTAAGCAAGGAAAGTTTATGAATAGCCAATAAGCCTTTAGAAAACATTTCTGGTGAATTAGATACACTAACACAGTTGCTGAAACTATAAAAATTTACAATAACAACTGTTTTTAAAAGTTGAACATGGCTTAGGAGTATGTATACCAGTGGTAAGCCCAAGGGACACAAATCCACAGCACAGAACGCATATCTAGAGCAACTGGAACTCATATATCATTGTCATTTAGTAAATAAAGTCATTTAAAAATTCTTTCATTATCTAATACTTTTAATTCTAAAAAACAGTAATAACTACCAAATCTAATTCACTTAGAGAATATATTAAGAATTCATTATACATTTGCATAAATTATACTACGCAGTTGTAAAACAGCAAGCCATAGATAGGTGCAATAATGGAAATACATGTCCTATTCATTATACTGAGTAAGCATAATGAGATGACATCCTATATATTGTATGACTACATTTGTGTCAGTTTCAAATATAGGAGAATTAAAGTGTCTTTCACACTATGAGTTGTAATCCAGAAGGAAAGCATGAGGCTTTCAGGAACATAATATCTTTATTCCTGTATAGGTTAATTGAACATAAATGGTATTAAAATCATTAATGTAGGGCTAAGACTTAAATGCTAAATTATATATCTAACTTCTGTGAAAGAAAATAAATTTGGAGAATGAATTTTGAAATCGAGAGGGGGAAAGTAGAATTGGCTTTAGGAAACCTAGACTCTATAGATTTGCTCACTTATTTTTTTGGTGTTTTTCAACTGTAGGCATAAACTATTCAATATTTCTAAGACTTCTATGAGGACATGATAAGCATGTGGATAATGATACTTATGAACATGCATATGGATGTGTCATGATCATTAGAACTGACAGTTTCTTCTCAGTTTTTATCAGAGTTTGCCAGGCACAGGTAATATCATGCACTGCATTATAGGTCAGCATCTAATTAAAAACTCAGGGCATTTTCAGAGAAGGCAAAACATTCTCATTATTGTCAGGCTTTAGCTATCCCTAGAAGAGTGGTCACTGGTATTTAAGCCTCAGAGACAATCTCTTCATTGGAGTTGCTTTTGAAAGCCATACTGACAATAATATCTTAACTAAGACACATGCTCCAGTATGTTCACAGCAGCCTTATTTATAATAGCCAGAAGCTGGAAAGAACCTAGATACCCCTCAACAGAGAAATAGATACAGAATATGTGGTACATTTACACAATGGATAGTACTCAGCTATTAAAAACAATGAATTTATGAAATTCTTAGACAAATGGATGGATCTGGAGAATATCATTCTAAGTGAGGTAACAAAATCACAAAAGAACACACATGATATGCACTCACTGATAAGTGGATATTAGTCCAGAAGCTCAGAATACACAAGATACAATTTACAAAACATATGAAACTCAAGAAAAAGGAAGATCAAAGTATGGATACTTCGATTCTTCTTAGAAGGGGGAACAAAATTTCCATGGAATGAGTTAGGGAGACAAAGTGTGAGGCAGAGACAGAAGGAATGACCATTCATAGACTGTACCACCTGAGGATCCATCCCATTAAAAAAACACAAAACCCAGACACTATTGCAGATGCCAACAAGAGCTTGCTGACAGGAGCCTGATATAGCTGTCTCCTGACAGGCTCTGCCAGTGCCTGGCAAATACAGAAATGGATGCTTACAACCATCCAGTGGATGGAGCACAGGATCCCCAATGAAGGTGCTAGAGAAAGGACCCAAGGTGCTGAAGGGGTTTGCAGCCCCATAGGAGGGACAACAATATGAATTAACCAGTACCCCTCCCCAGAGCTCTCTGGGACTAAGCCACTAATCACAGAAAACACATGGTGGGACTCATGGCACTAGCTGCATATGTAGCAGAGGATGGCATAATCAGTCATCAATGGGAGGAGAGGCCCTTGTTCCTGCAAAGGTTCTATGCCCCAGTATAGGAGAATGCCAGGGCCAGGAAGTGGGTGGGTAGGGGAGCAGGAGAAGGAGTGGGGAATAGAAGGAAACGGGATAATATTAGCAATGTAAATAAAGAAAATATCTAATAAAAAGTGAAAAAAAAAAAAAAAAGCCGGGCATGGTGGCCCACGCCTTTAATCCCAGCCACTTGGGAGGCAGAGGCAGGTGAATTTCTGAGTTTGAGGCCAGCCTGATCTACAGAGTGAGTTCCAGGACAGCTAAGGCTACACAGAGAAACCCTGTCTGAAAAACAAAACAAAAACAAAAAACCAACAAACAAACAAACAAAAAACCCAAACCAAAACAAAAAACCCTAAGGGATTAAAACAGCTTGATGTGCTGGTGGGGGAGGTCAGGGTGGGGGTGAAGAAGTAGTGTGTGCTGGGGTGATAAGGGTAGAATGGGGAAAAGATCTTCATGAGGGGCACTGGGAGGAGGGGGGCTGACATAAAAAGAGAATAAATAAATTTAGCACCCTCGTGCAAACAGGGTGAGGGGAGATGGGATGGGGGTTTGAGAAGGGAAAGCGAAAGGGGGATCACGTTTGGAATGTAAATAAATAAAGTACCCAATAAAAGTAATAATAAAAAATTTAAAAGAACGATATAAGGGAGTCATGTACATGATCCTATGTGAACATTCAAATCTAATATCACCAATTTATCAGTGCATCAAAATATAGACAAAGAAAGCCTCAGACAATAGCAGTTTTGATATTTACTGGAAGACATAGGAGAGGAAGATCATCAGATCATGTGATTATTTTATGCCTGATTTTCAAATTAATTTTCAATATGTAACATTGTGCTTTGTGTCTAATCATTTGTAACACTGGACAATAATATTCAGACAAATCAGCTAAAATTACTATTTCTCTTTTACATTCATAGTTTAAAAAAATCAAGAACTTCAGGTGATCAGCACTGAAAATTTTCAGTGACTGTTTTAGACACTCATATGAAGATCTCACTTCCTAGCACTAAGTTCCATTCACAAGGTGAAACGGTTACAACATTTAACAGATGTTTCTAGTTGTTTGTATTCATAAGCGTTTTGTTAATCCACTTCCATAGAATGGCATTATCCCTAATCATATCACTGAGCACCTGAGAGCAAACCAGCAAAATCATCCCCCTCTTGGTAAAAGCAAACAGGGGTCCCTGTGCGACATTCCCTGTTGCAGGCAAGTCAGGTGCACAGCTCTCATTGCTAGATCAGAAAAGTGCAAACAGATGGTTCTTCTTTCTTCTGAAGTGTGCTCCCATGGCTGTCAAAGATCTAGGGAAAGCTTAATTAGATTTCTTTTCAATTTCCTTTTCACTGGAAGAAAAAAGGAAAATGATTAAAAGTCAAAAAATCAAGTTGTTTGTTTTGATGAAAACATAATGATTCCTGAGAACATTTTATTCTTTTCTTTTTTTTCCTGTAGTGTATTACAAAGACGTGAGAGAGGATTAACAACATTCCAGAATGACTTATGTGCATAATTTTCTACATATGAACATTTCTCTATCAAACAAGAAAAATAACGATTGTGCTTTTTTTAATTGATAAAAAGCATCATCAAGGTATATCATAAGTCTTCAGGATTCTTGGAAAGGCATTATTGTATAGAGTGTAGAAATATGCCGCAATGCAGCCCTGACTCAGAGACTCTCATTAATAAAAAGGGAACAGAAGTGAGCACTGTGGCTCACATGAACAAGCAATACTACCATATGAAAAACGAGGCAAGAAAATTATGATAAGTCTCTGGTCAGACTGGGCCACACAGTGAGATTCGTTTTCAAACAAACAAACAAACAAAAACAGAAAAACAAGATAACAAGATAAACTCTTTAAATGTCCACAGGAGAAATGAGTATATAAATGACACTAATTTCTACTAAGAAAAAAATATATAATATGTACATGCAGGAACACATATATATATGTATACTTTTAAATTTAGCAAAAACATTGGAATTATTAAACTTCATTTCATTTATATAATCAATAAGTCAGCTTAATATGTAGTATTTATATTACTATGATTTTGGAACAGAAATTTTAAGTTAGATATGCATTTAACTATTTTTGAGAGACCACTTGATAGTATATAAATAGCAGTAAGAACATGGTGTATGTTTGTGTAGAAAATGTGAATCCCTGGGTATCATCTACATAACCACACACACACACACACACATAAGCATACACACACACACACACACATAAGCATACACACACACACACACACACACACACCCATGCCCACACAAACATAAATAAACACAAAGCACACACAGTTTACAGTGATAAAATTACAACTTCTGGATGCATTTGGTGATTTTAAAAAAAAAAGGATAACAATTAAAACATTGTCATTGTTTCCAAATACTTCTATAAAACTGTTTTAAGGTCAAAAAACATGTAGACAAATTGTAATCATTTAAAGCATGATTACTACCATTGTAATAAAGATACCTTTTACAAAAATTAATAGAGTTTTGAGGTCAATTGTGTAATTTTAACTATATTTAATAAATTTTAATATGATAGTACATTTTAATTTCATTTCTATAACTACATCATTTTAAATATGAGTATCCTGGCTAGTTTGCTGTTGACTTGACACAGAATAGATCCTCTTGAGAAGAATTCACACTTGAGAAAATGCCTCCATAAAATTTTCATGTAAGAAACTCTGAAGTATAGTTCCTTAACTAGTAATTAATGTAAGAGGACCCAGTCCACTGTGCATAGGCAGGTAGTCCTGGCTGTAAAAGAAAGCAGGCTGATCAGGATAAGCCACCAGGGTGCAAGTCATTAATCAGCACTCCCCTATAACCACTGTACTGTTCTTACATCTAGGTTCCTTGCTTACTTGAGTTCCCTCACTGATTTCTATGGATGATGGAAGATTATATAAACCTTTTCCTCTCCAAGTTGCTGTTATTTTCCCCTTCAACAATACAAAACTTGATTTTCTTGTGTTTTGCAAATTGTATCTTGGGTATTCTAGGTTTTGGGGCTAATATCCACTTATCAGTGAGTGCATATCAAGTGATTTCTTTTGTGATTGGGTTACCTCACTCAGGATGATATCCTCCAGATACAACCATTTGCCCAAGAATTTCATAAATTCATTGTTTTTAGGGAACAAAATACACGTGGAAGGAGTTACAGAGACAATGTTTCAAGCTAAGACAAAAGGATGGACCTTCCAGAGACTACCCCACCCCCCACCTGGGGGTCCATCCCATAATCAGCCACCAAACACAGACACTAGTGCATATGCCAGCAAGATTTTGCTGAAGGGACCCTGATAGCTGTCTCTTGTGAGGCTATGCCAGTGCCTGGCAAACACAGAAGTAGATGCTCACATTCAGCTATTGCATGGAACACAGGTCCCACAATGGAGGAGCTAGAAAAAGAACCCAAGGAGCTAAAGGGGTCTGTAACCCTATAGGTGGAACAACAATATGAACTAATCAATACCCCCAAGAGCTTGTGTCTCTAGCTGCATATGTAGCAGAAGATGGCCTAGTCGGCCATCAATGGGAAGAGAGGCCCCCTTGATCTTGCAAACTTTATATGCCCCAGTACAAAGGAATGCTAGAGCCAAGAAGTGGGAGTGAGTGGGTAGGGGAGCAGGGCAGGGGGGGGGGAGGGTGTAGGGGACTTTTGGGATAGCATTTGAAATGAAAATGAAGAAAATATCTAATAAAAATTAAATATATATATATATATATATATATATAAATCTTAACAACACAGAAATTATTTTAATTAACATAGCATTGTGGAGTATTGTGTGACTGACCTGATCATTGGTTTATTGGGAGGATTGTAGAAGGGATGGGTCCTGGGTCCTGGGTCCTGGGTCCTGGGTCCTGGGTCCTGGGTCCTGGGTCCTGGGTCCTGGGTCCTGGGTCCTGGGTCCTGGGCATATACCCAAAGATGCTCTCCCATACCATAAAGACACATGTTTCACTATATTCATAGCAGCCTTATTTGTAGCATTGAGAAGCTGAAAACAACCCAGATGTCCCTCAACTGAATAATGGAAATAGAAAATGTGATTCATTTACACAGTGGAATACAATTCAGCTGTTAAATACAAGGCCATTATGAATTTTGCAGGCAAAATGGTTAGAACAAGAAAATACCATCCTCAGTGAGGTAACCAAGCTCCAAATGAATATGCATGGCATGTACTCACTGATAATTGGATATTAGTCAGTATGTTCAGAATAGCCATGCTACAACTCAGACTGTATGAAGCTTATCAATAAGTAAGGCCCATGTGTGGAAGTTTCAATCCTCTTAGAAAGGGGAACAAAATCATGGGAGGCAGAAGAAGAGAGGGAACTAGTTGGGAGAGGGGAGGGGAAGGGAAAGGAGGATGAGGATCAGGTATGGAGGAAGACAGAGCCCAGAGGGCCAAGAGAATGAAATATGGAAGAATGTAGGTTGAAGGGGAGGGGGAACTTCTAGAAAGTCCCAGAGACCTGGGATGTGAGAGACTTCCAGGACTCAATGGGGAAGACCTTAACCAGTATGCCCATCACTGGGGAGACAGAACCTGAAGAGATCACCTCTAGTAGATAGATATGGTCCCCAAGTAAGTTATGGGGCCTCCCAACCATCTTCGAGATTTTGACCCAGAATTTTTCCTGTCCAAAGAAAATGCAGGGACAAAAGTTGAGAAGAGACTGAAGGAAAGGCCATCCAGTGACCAACCCAGCTTGGGATCCACCCCATGCATAGGGGCCAAATCCTGATAATATTATTGATGCCATGTTATACTTGCAAACAGGAGCCTACCATGGCTGTCCTTTTATCAGCAGCTGACTGAGATAAATGCAGATAATTAAAGCCAACCATTATACTGAGATTGGGGACTCCTATGGAAGAGTTAGGGGGATGACTGAAGAAGCTGAAGTGGGTTGTAATGCCATAGGAAGACCAATAGTATAGGCTAACCTAGACCTCTCAGAGCTCCAAGAGACTAAGCCACCAACAAAAGTGCATACCCAAGTTGGCCTGTGGCCCCAGGCACATATGTAGGAGAAGACTGCCTTGGCTGGCCTCAGTGGGAGAGGTTGTATTTGATGCTCCAGGGAAGGGTGATGTTTGTGAGGGTGAGGTGGAGGTAGGTGGCTGGGTGGGAGAAGCACCATCTCAGAAGCAATGGGGAGGGTGTATGTGAATAACCCAGGGAAAGGGGACCAAGAAAGAGGGCAAATACTACGTCTACTGCTACTACTACTACTACTACTACTACTACTACCCTGTGCACCCCAAAAACAAAGACTATAAAAGCTTTTGTTTTATGTTTTCTGTTAAGAATCTTCAGTGTCAGCAGGTGAAGATTGTGGGGAGGGATAAGTGAGAGGGGGTCAGTGAGTGGGATGTAAAGTAAATATACATTTTTTTAAAACGAATCTACATTGGTGAACAGGAGCTGAAGAGGCCACTGATTAACAGTGAGGATATCACTGAAATCAAACCTTTAGAATTACAATTAATATTGGTTAGCTAGAGCTGAAAAATCCCTGGTAATTAAGAAGCCAGCATCACTGAAATGAAATATTTTTGTTAAGAGCACCTGTGGTTCAGAAGGGCTGAAACTGTACCTAACGCTGGCAGCCAAATTTGTAATATGTAAGCATCTCCCAGGCCATACTGGTTTGGAAGACATAAAGGAGTCATGAAGAACAATTTAGGTTTAGCACCATGAGAATATGGAAGAAGCTATTCAGGAATGTGAAGCCTCAGTTAAAGTAAAATGCTCAAGAAGACAGGATCATGGAGAGGAGTTGCAACTTTGTACCATGATGCAGGGTCAGAGTTTCTGAAAGGGTCCAAGAGAGGCTGTTGGTGAAAGTCCAGCCAGTTTCAGCAGTCAAACACAGCATTTTAGTGATGCCAGTGCCATGATACTACCACTAAGAGCAGCGACTGTAGAGTATAGCCATCCAGAGACTACAGGGTATGGTGTGTGTCCCACATATATCACTCAGAAAATTGAGAACCTCCCTAAGCCCTTTGTCACTCAGATTATGTGTGATCTCACACGTTGGATTGTAAGTTACTTATACTGTGGTCGTTTGGGTTTGCTTTGTTCAGATTGTGAATCCATCTTGATGTTTTCTCTTGTTAGTGAGAAAATATTTAATTTTGATTGTACAAGTTCCTACTTCAAGTTGGAAAGACCTTAGCGTTTTAGAGAGAATGGATAAGTTAAGAGAGATTGAACTTCCAAACTATTTGAATGTTTATTTTATTTTTTATTAGGTATTTTCCTCGTTTACATTTTCAATGCTATCCCAAAGGTCCCCCATATCCACCCCCCCCCAATCCCCTACCCACCCACTCCCAATTTTTGGCCCTGGCGTTCCCCTGTACTGGGGCATATAAAGTTTGCAAGTTCAATGGGCCTCTCTTTGCAGTGATGGCCGACTAGGCCATCTTTTGATATATATGCAGCTAAAGACAAGAGCTTGAATGTTTAGAGACAGAGGGAATTTTAAAGGATATAATCTTGTAAAGGTTTAAAAGTGTTGTTTCTGTGTTAAAGTTAAAAGGGGTCAATTGTAATTGTTATTTTAATGTCAGCTTGACAGAAACTAGAGTCATTTTGGGAGAAGTGAATCTCAAGCTCTGATTGACACATGGTTAAGGCTGTTGTATATTTTCTTGATTGATGATTAATGTAGGGGGAACCATATTACTGTGTAGAGTGCCTCTCCTGAGTGTGGTAGTCATGAGTGCTGTAAGAAAACAGAATGGAAGCCATGATTGAGCAAGAAAGTATGTCTTGCTCTTTCATGGTATCTACTTCAATCCCTGCTTCCAAGTTCCTGCTCTGGCTTAAAGCAGTGATGGACATATAAACTATAAGGCAAAATAAATTGTTTTCTACCAAAGTTGCTTTTGGTCATGGAATTATATAACAATAATAGAAATTGATAAATTTGTATATGTTAAACCTTCCTAAATGTCAAGGATAAAGGCAGCATCAAAGTGGTGAAAGACCTTTGTGATATCTGTCTACATTATCATTCTGGATTATTAAAATACATTTAATAAGCTACAAAATGGACTGAAAGACAAAAATCTCCTGATCATCTCAACACATCCAAACAGCCACCTGGGACAATTCCCACATTACTTCATAATAAACACCCTAGAGAATGTAGGCCTATAGGTAACTATGTTGTTTCGAATAGGTATGCACCACCTCCCACCCATGTATTCATGTGTTTGAATACTTGGCCATAGAGAGTGACACTATTAGGAGATATATCCTTGCTGGCATATATGTGCCCTTTTGGGAGGAAGTGTTATTGTGAAGGCAGCCTTTGAGGTCATATATGCTCAATTCACATTCAGTGTTGCACAGTCTCCTTCTGCTGCCTGCAGATCAAGATATAGAACTCTTAGCTCCTCCAGCACTATGTCTGCCTGAACAGTGCCATGATGCTAATGGACTGAATCTCTGAAATTTTTAGCCGGCCCCATTAAATGTGTTCCTTTATAAGAGTTACCACAATCATTGTTTCTCTTCATAGCTATAAATCCAAACTAATACAGTAACTTACCTCAATATAACAAAAATATATATGATATTCACAAGTAACATTGTCCTAAATGAGAAAAACATGAGTAAATCCTACACCAAGAAAATATTTAGAGGTATCATGGACATACTCCCATTCATAATAACCGCAAAGGAAATAAAATACGTAGGAATAAATTCTAACCAAGGAAATGATGGGCATGTACCACAAAACTATTTGTGAGTAAACTTAACTTCAGCTGACAAATCTTTTACAAAGATGCCAAAAAATAAGCTGGAAGAGAGAAAGAATTTACAAAAAAAAAAAAAAAAAGTTGCTTTTAAACAGGATGACCACATGCAGAAGAATAATGTTAGCCCCTAATCTAATATGCCACACATAAAGTAACTCCAAATGTATCTAAGACCTAATGTGAAGCCTGAAATACTAAAACTAGTTGAAAAAAATCTAGGCAGCTCCCTACATGATATAGGTGTAGGAAAGGATTTTTATGAATAGGATGCTATTTGCCAACAATTGTCAAGTGGAACTTCACAAATCTAAAAAGCTTCAATGCAGCTGAAGCATTATTCACCTTGGTGAGTAGAAACCCACAGAATGGAATAGAAGCTTCTCTGCTATGCATCCGACAGAGGATTAATATCCAGAATATATAAAGTACTCAAATCCAAAGAATCAAAACAACAAAAGACACATTTAAAAATGGGCATTTGAACTAAACAGAGAGCTTTCAAACAAAGAAACATGGATAAGAATGTAGCCTCATGAAAACCTCCAAACTACAGAAGGCTTTTACCAAGGCTTTGATACATTATACAACCTGATGCTAAGTCCCTATGAAGACAACAAATACTTATGCCATTGAACACAGGAAAGTTGATCCAGTGTTTAACTTCGAGTTTCTCCCCCACTGAGTAGTATTCATGGTACTGGGAGGTACTCAGCACGCTGGAGGAAAAACATATGCATCAATTACACCTACCTATAACCATTGTGACCTACAACTGTGACCTACTTTTGGGATATACTAGTGCAATACTGGCACAAATATTATGTGAGTAACCATTTTATTTTGCTAAAGGGATACAAACTTCAAATAGAGTAGTGTTATAACAATATATCAGTGCCTTTCTCAGGCTTCCCCAGAGAAACATCATCTTACAGTAATTGGAAATTATCGGAGACCCAAAACAGGATGAGTGCAGAGAGTGAGAGAGTTTGGCTCAAAACACATTCAAATACATTCCCTCAAAGTTCAGTGATCTATGCAGAAAAGAGTACAGAGCGATTTTAAGAGATAGAGGTGACTGGTGACTGGAAGAAGTCATTGACATCCAGACACAACAAGAATGATGCACATATAAGCTCACAGAGTTTGTGATCAGAGTTTCTAAGACAAACAGATTCAATCCAGATGGGATACCAGCAGAGAGAAGGGGAAATGGACACAGGATCTACCATTAACCAAGAAGCTAAGTGAAGTTGATACTCCCTGGCAAAGGGACAATCAGTTTACCTGAATCTCACTCACTGTGTATATTAACCACATCATAGGGCATACTCCATGCCTAGGAAGAGTTGGCCCATACAAAATGAACACAAAAGTATTTTTCCCATGTTTTTTGTTTAATTTTGTTTTGTATTTTTGCCAGTTTCATTTTCAGTGTTTGTTTTGCTCATTTATTTTATTCTTTGAGGTGCCATATAGACTTCAAACAGAGGGTAGAAACAAACAGTCCTAGTCTGTTTGTGAATCACAATACCACGACATGATAATACTCAGGGTATAGTAGGAGCAAGCATACCCAGCTAGTAATGAACAGCTTTCTAAATGAACTTAGGATTCACTAAACAACCATGCCTGATATTGGGCACCTAACCAACTACCCAGGGCTGGGAAAATCAGGGATATTAGAGAACCTGCAACCACTAATTTACTAACTGCTGCTAGTCCTTGCTACACTTTGTCCTTACATGTTTATCCTTATACACACAGAGATAACTGTACTGCCTGCCCCCTCAGGAAGGAACTTTTCTTAGAAATAGAAGAAAATGATTCCAGAAAACTACAAACAATTAAAATGCAGAGTTATGGATCCTAATTCCAATGAGTACATCTACAAAATAACTCCTATATTTAAGGCTCAGAGGCTATTGCAGAAAGGGGTTCATAAAATTGTAAGAACCAGAGGATTAGGGAGGATATGAAGTTGTGTCTCCTAGTAATGTAATATCAGAAGCTAAACCCCAAATGTCTCACCAACATGGCTGCATAAACATGAGCTGAACAAGGACAATGGGTATGTTAAAGTGGTTGTGAGAAAGTCAATCAGATCAACCCTACACAAGGACCTATAGGCAGCCATAAATAGCTCAGGGTGGGAGAGATAATATTCCTCCTGGAAGAGCACACCAATTGGTTATCCAGTAAAGACTGTTCATCCCTGAAAAGCATACATGTAAGTATCATTACACAGATTGACCAGGTTATATTTAGAAATACATATGTATATACATATGGGTATGTACATAGGGCAATCACTTAAAAAAATTAAGGCCCTTGAATATGGAAGAGAACAAAGAGTGATGATATGGCAGTGTTTTCAAGGAGAAAATAGAAGGTAAAAATGATGTGACTATATCATAATCTCAAAAGCAGAAACGTATATCAATTATTATCTTGCAGAGAGTTCTGATAGTATCTGTCAGTATACTGGTACAACTGTTCACACGATAGAACAAAGGAATAGTAAGAGATTTGACTTCTAACCGTATGGGCTTTTCTGAATATGAATATGGTTTTTCAGGTTTCAGCATCTTGATTCTTCATAACTGAGACAAAAACACTACCAACAGAAGATAGGTCAGCAGAACACTTTTACAATCTAACCTGGGCCCCTTAATCCTTTATCAAGTGTATGTATTGTAGTACATTCTCTAATTAGTAAATCTGGTGTTTGTTGGTTTGCTTGTTTGTTTTTTCTTATTCTTGAGGTCAAAATCAACATGTTTACCTTATGGAAGGAAGGATATGTATATGCACTCAGGAAAAAAAAAACTTCAACAAGAAATACATGGACTTGAGTCTCTGAGCAAGTTGTTTAAAAGTTGTAATTCAAAATTGAAGGGTGTAATGTGAAGGGTGAGATTAAATCTTATGTCAACACTTTCGTGTGATAGTAAAAGGATATATGAACAGGAACTGAAGAGATAAGTGCTTAAAAACAAAAGCTAATATCAGAATGATGACTTATCTATACTTTAACTTTAATTTGGGGCATTTTTATATATTTAAAAATTATATAATTCAGTGTTTCATGAACATGTTAATAAAAAATACAGCAACAACAAAAAAGAAAAACAAACAAATGAACAATAAAACAAAACAAGGCAAAAGGGCTTCCTAAATTCTAGGAATGTAGCAGCCCCTAACAGTCTCAGTGTAATAAGAAAATGAAAAATGTGCAAAGGGTGGACTGCCAGGCAGGTAAGGGCAATGTCTAAAATCAATAAGTACTTGCCACATTCTAACAAGGATACTATATTGATTTTTCAAACTTCACTCTGTTTCCATTTGGAAATTTTCCATATAACATGTATCTGCAAGCATATATTGATGCATACATATGTACATATATATATATAAAATATTAAATTGACCATTTATCAATTAAATGATATAAAAATGTGACAAAACATTCCAAGCCTATGCTCTATAAAGCTGTCTATCTTTTAGATATTTGCTGTTATTTTCATATTACAGTGTATTTTTCATCAGTAATTTTTCAGAATTTTATAACTTGAATATTTTACTTTGAAGGAAAGTTTGTTAATTATTACAAATGATTATACAGTATGTCATTAAATTATTTGCTAGCTTATTTTCTTATTAATAGTTAAATAGGATATTTGACAGGTAGGTTGAGTTAGTAAAGTGCTTACTACACATGCAAAAGAAGCAGCGTTTTTATTTTCATCCACCATGTAGCAGGAGGGCTCAGGTCATGTTCCTGGATCCTCTGCCCAGGAGGAGTTGCATGTAGAGACATGAAGATTCCTCCACCTTCTTGTAAAGTTAGTTTAATTGAATCAATGAGCTTGATCAAACAGGTTAAATAAGAGATCCTTTGGGGAGTGGGTGTGGCAGCAGTCACAAGAATGCGCCCGGGACTGCAGCCAAGTCTTATGACTTGTACCTGACTTCCTCATACACCTGAAAAATAAGCCACGACCATCTTTAGAACTGCGCAGGTGCACCATGATGCCTGATCAGACCATATGATGAGTGATGACTCTGGCCAATTGACTGCTGTTACGTGAACTGGGCTGATGGGGCATGGTTGAGAGGTTATATAAGGGGTTGTGATTGGGGGCAGAGGGATATACACAAGGGACACATACACAAGACTATTCCTAGAGAGAGATTCATGCATGCATGTTGAAAGGTTCCTGAATAAACTGCTTTGAGAAGAACGCTTCCTTTCTGCTGGTCGGAATAGGAGGTGACAGATCCTGTCTCAAGAAAATGTGGATGGCCATTAAATAGGATGACAGGTCACAACTACATGCAAACATATACACAAGTCTGCTGCACACAGAGAATTATAGGTATATTGAACCACTATCTAAACCACTATCTAAAATTATATTCTCTACTTGATTTGGAAGTCAGTTTTACAGAGACAGCTTAAAATTGAGAGATAACCATCTAAAAAGAATTAGGAAGTGAAATATGAGAATAGCATAACAGATTAAACAGAGAAATACTAATAGCCTGATGAAACAATGGACATGTGCCCCTGATAGTGAGGAAATAGGGATCCCCTTTTTCTTTGAGTGGCTCCATTTGACCTTTTCTTTTAGCTCATCTCTAATCCTTTGTGATTCCCTTAACTGCAGAACCCCTGGGATTCAAGTAGCAGAACTTTGTCTTTCTTCCCTTGTCTCCATTCCAGGCTTTTCAAATTTATCCACAGTCAACTTGTAGCCTTCCTGCCCTTGGTCATTACCTAGTAAATTCCATTACTTTGGGACTTGGTCTTAAGGTGAAGGAAGTTTACTCTAGTTCTTTGTCATCACCCATCTAAGCCTTTCCTTCTAGCCTATCTTCATTTCTTTTTGACTCTCTAATCACCTTCAGAACTGTCATCTAACAGGCACTTCACACATAAAGCACTTGGATGGGACCCAGAACTCCTCTTTGCCAGGGACCTCAGTGCTACTATACTTGGCTGGAACTTAGGGACTCTACATCTGCAAAACTTAGTTATGATACAGAGCAGGCAATATCAGACAAAGAAGGCAACACTTTTTTGTTTGTTTGTTTGTTTGTTTGTTTTTGGTTTGTTTGTTTTCTTTTGGAATTTCTTTATTTTATTTTTTTTTAATTAGGTATTTTCCTCGTTTACATTTCCAATGCTATCCCAAAAGTCCCCCACACCCACCCCCAAACCCCTTCCCACCCACTCCCCCTTTTTGGCCCTGGCATTCCCCTGTACTGAGACATATAAAGTTTGCAAGTCCAAAGGGCCTCTCTTTCCAGTGATGGCTGACTAGGCCATCTTTTGATACCTACGCAGCTAGAGACAAGAGCTCCAGGGTACTGGTTAGTTCATATTTTTGTTCCACCTATAGGGTTGCAGATCCCTTTAGCTCCTTGGGTACTTTGTCTAGCTCCTCCATTGGGGGCCGTGTGACCCATCCAATAGCTGACTGTGATCATCCACTTCTGTGTTTGCTAGGCCCCGGCCTAGTCTCACAAGAGACAGCTATATCTGGGTCCTTTCAGCAAAATCTTGCTAGTGTATGCAATGGTGTCAGCGTTTGGAAGCTGATTATGGGGTGGATCCCTGGATATGGCAATCACTAGATGGTCCATCCTTTTGTCACAGCTCCAAATTTTGTCTCTGTAACTCCTTCCATGGGTGTTTTGTTCCCATTTCTAAGAAGGGACAAAGTGTCCAGCAAAACGAAGACCCTACATTTTCACCAAGAAACACAGGACAAAAGTCAAAGTTTCAGATAATATGTCTTCTCCAGAAGCCAGAAATCCTATTTCATTTGGTCCAAGAAAAGGCAATTTATACAAAACACTAGAAAATAACTTCAAATAAGAATAATGAATAGGGTTAAACACCTTATGAATAAATTCCTTAATGAGGACCATGAAAACACAAGTATCAGAATGAAATTTTAAAAACTCAAGGCATGGAGTAGAATATTAAAAAGGAATAAAATAAATAAATAAAACCAAATTAAAATGAATCTTGAAAAGAAAAAAAAATCTCAGAGTATCAACAACAACAACAACAAGAAAACCTCAGAGGTATAAATAACTTTGTAAGAGATTAAAAGTTTGGGAAAATAAACATTGGTATTCCCCAGCTGCAAACATTGTGCCATGCAACATGGACATTACTTTGCAACTTGTCCTGATACAAGACTGCTTCAGGTTTTATGGGTGTAACCAACCACTCTCTGATTGGATTTAAGCATGAGTCCATAAGAAGGAAACCATACATAACACTGCCTACATGTCCAAGATCCTGAGACTCGATAGTTCTTAGGCCTATTAGAAAACCTACTACCATATTCTGCTATAGGAACATGACAATAAAATGTCGCCCAGCGATAAATTGTTATAACCATAAAGTAGATTAACATTTAAGTTGTACCAGACAAGCATTGTGATATATATAATAATTTATAATGAGATGGAAAATGTGCTGAGAATAAAAGACTTTGGACCATTTAGCCATAAATAAGATGTCTTTGTCATAATAATACGTTCAAGGTTCAAGAATCTATGTGGAAGAGGAGGTGGAGAGATTGTAAGAGCCAGAAGAGGTAGATAAAGCCATAAACATTCTTCCATGTACAATGTGAAATCACAGAGACGGTGAAAGCATGCCCATGACAGGATCTAATTGCTGAAGAAAAACAAATGGAAATGATGCTGGCAACAAAAACATGCAGTAAGTCAAAACATAACAGCTTAGTGGAAAGTCACACTAATAGACTTCTTCAGATAAGAAACAGGTGATCTCATTTAGAAGACAAAGAAAAAGAATGGAATCATGAAAAAATTCAATAATACATACATACACATTATATATAATACATATATAATATACACATTAACACACATAGAATGTGTATATATACACATATATAATCACACACACACACACACACACACACACACACACAAACACACACACACACACACACATATATATATATATATATATATATACATATATATATATATATATATATATATATATATAAAATCTACAGACATGTAATGTGTGTGTGTGTGTGTGTGCATGTGTGTGAATGGAATATGACTGAGGTGAGCTCTATGAGTTCATAGTACACAGTAATTTCAAGTCACAGTCATAGAAGAAAATAATTTACCAAATGCAAATAAAATAATTTCAATAAAATAATCATATCTAGAGAAAGTCATACCTATTTGATTTTAATAAACCAACAAAACATCAAATAGACTAGATGAGAAAAGACACTCCACAATATTTTATAGTTAAATACTGAAACCACAGATGAAACAAAGAGTATTGAAAGTTTTCCTCACAACAGTCACAATATTGATCTACTTAAAAATCACAGCATAGATGGGTAGATGATCTCCAGGCCCACTCAATGGCCACTGGTGAATTTACCATGTTCCACAGTATTGGTTTATACCCATACACATGTGGACAGTAATAACTGGATGTAGAATTTACAAAAGAATGTGTTGTGAATAGAAAGTATAACAGGATCATGTTGGGGAGATCTCTGGGACATTGAGGAGGTATATGGGGACATGTTTTGCTGCATACATGTATGATATTCTTGAGAATAAAGAAGAGTTAATATTAAGTATTAAACTTCTTATCAAAATGGAGGAGATAGACTTCTTATCAAAATAGGACAAGAATTTAAATAAAATTTAGCTTTTATATAGATTTGTGATTATGACGTTTTCTCAAAATATATATAGTCTGTTCTGTGGTCCCATACCAAAAACATTGTTTTGTTGATATATCCCACTCATATTTCAGTATGTAACACTACAACTTTAAAGAATCCATCGTCTTTAACAACTAGGTTTTTATAATAGAACAGATATAAATCTCAACATGATTAACCACATTAATTTTATGGTATCATAAAATTAATAAGATTGTATACATTATTATGTATCTCAATATATCTGTGAGTTAGAACATTATTTAATCTATATAAATTGTTATGAGTTAATATAAGTACAAAATTAACATTAAAGAATGTCTGCTGTGTGATAGCATATTCTTCATATAACATGGACGCTGACTATAAAAGATGTTAACAATATGACTACATAAACAAGACATGAAAAATGACACCAGCAATTGACATGCCGTATGGATGTAAAAAATACCACAAGTTCCCACTCTTAGATGAAGTGCTACAGGACCATATTTACTAAAATTAATTTAGCATATTTGTAAATAAAATGAAATTCTTTTTATTGTATTTTGAGTACACATTATTTTTTTTAGAAACAGTTGGTTTTGGCATTTGTCTCCAGAGTTATTGGCAGTAAGACAGAATTACAATGACTTAAAAGATGAATACCACACAGTTTTTCTCCTCATTTATTGATTATCCTTCAGCCTTTAAAGAGCTTGTAAGGTTAAAGCATTTAAAGATTCATCATGAACAGTGATCTAATTTTTGCAACGTTGAAAGAAAGTTAATATAAATCTGGCTCAGGCAAATACAAAGTGGCCACTACTGCTAGAATACTAGATTTTTAGCAATTTCTGGGATTTTTCTTTAGAAACAAGATGTACAGTTTGCAAGCTTGTAACATAGATTTAATGCTTATATTATTATCTAAATTATTGCTTTCTTATCTATGATTGATTCAACTGAAATTAACCATATGACTCAAATATATGGAATAGTACTTTGATTATGGTTAAATTTGTTTAAATAAGTCTAATTCCCTAAATCCCTGGATAGGAAATATTATATGAAGCTATTGAACATAGTATCATCTATCTGGGCCTTTGTCTCTATATTTAATCTCCATCTCCTGTGTTTATGTGTGGTGAATACATAGGTGTTTATTTATGTTAAATATGTGAATACTTCTGTTTTCTTCTATCTTTCCTGAATCACTATTCCAATGTAATTTCTCATTAAACATATATGTATGAATGTCATATCACAATACATAGGAATCTATGCACACATCTACATATACTACATACTGAATTACATGCATATTACAAATATTTTATGCACTAAATCTTATGATTTATGTTACACATATTTTGTAAAATTAACTTAAATATATTTTTCTTGCTTTGCTAGATTGTGATTTTATGTGATGTATAGAGGAAAGCATGGTTAATATCAAATAGTGTCAAGATTGTTAAAACATTATAGTCACAGATTTTGTTTAGAGATAAATTGTTAAGCCAATTATTTTTTATAAATATAGCACCCTTCAATATTCTGAAGGAATACATTATAAATCATCTTCTTCTGGAAATAGTTAAATTAGATGCTTCACAATGAATTAACTGGGTGAAACCTATTAGCTAATTCATTAAGTAGAGTGAAGAAAGGATATATGTACATTTGCAAATTGTATACCAAGTTGAGAACTGTGAGGACATCATGCTAGAAGCATATACCTTCTTAAATCTCTAAGCCTACAAGTACATAAGAGACGTCTTATTTGTGCTTCCCTGTGAATCAAGTATAAGTCGTAATTTAAGCAGCAACCTATCCCTCAACACATATTCATTATAGTCCCTTTCTGTGCCATACATTATCTGTTATTTCTGTATCAGTGTGAACATGACCTGCTGGCATTGACAAACGTTGAAATGTAAACCACAGGCGCATTTGAAATAATATCTTTTGATTGTGAGGGCCTGGAATGCTGTATACAAATAATCTAATTTCAACACAGTATCAAACTGTCTGGAATGTATCAAGTTCTACCCCACATGAGATACTTAACTAAAATTAAAATAGGAGGTCCTATTGTTTTTAAGAGTACATTAAAATGAAAATAGAAATAATTTGCATTAAATAATATAATGGATTTAAGAGTAAATGAGTAAAGTCACACATATATTAGCATATAAACATATATAACATATCAACTTTCTCAGACTGGTTGAATCCACATGCACCTTTGTAACCTCCTTCTACCATGAACATTTTCAAGTTGCATTTTCTTACTCTGCATCATTTTTCAAATTGTCAATAGCAAAGGTCTCTTATGTTTTGATAACTTTTGGATAAATTCTTTTCTGTATCTGTACTGATAAAAGACATCACTGAAGAGAAAAAAAAAAAAAAAAACACTAGGTTGCTGACTAGACTCAGGCAGAGAGAGCTGTAACTATTGGCATATTAGCAGTATAAGCTAGGAACACTAGATACGCTGGAGTTTCTCACCTGTTTTTAAATGATTGCTTGACTGCTATTTCTACTATCCATGATAAAATATAAAAATAGACAGTATAAAATATAAAATAAATTTGTAGGTATGAATATGATATATAAATTTACATATAAAAACCTCAAATTGATCACAATATTTTTTAAAACTTCAAGATATCAAGTACATAGTTTATTTAAAGTAAATATTTTGTAAACTGTTGAATATTAGTTTACGATAGAGTGATCAAATTCTGCTTATGTTAGTATGAATTATTCTTAGGTTACAGGATTAAGATAAAAGTTAACCAAAGTTTGAAAATATCTTTCATAAATTCTTAAACAGTAATTATACAATTTCTGACATCATTTATATTATATATGAATTAGGGTTTATATATATTATAAATATTCAAAATATTAAGGGGTCCATAGTCTGGGAAATCTGATTTTTCTACTCATTCAGGATGCACAGTTGATCATTAGTAATCCTGGCCATTATGTAATAAAATTCTTCTGATATTCATTGAACTCCTTACTCTAAAGCATTAATTACTTTCCTTTAGTGCTCAAATTATTTTATTATACCAAAATCTATTTTATTACATATTAATTTCTAAGGCACTTTAGTATGTGTGTTCACAGTTTTTGATGCTGAGCAATTTTAATCTCATTCCTTAAAAAGATGAGCGTTCCTGCTTTATCACTTACTCAACATAAATCAGTGTCATAAGCTCATATCAATGGAACACAATTTAAAAAGGAAATCAGAAAGTTAATCCATTTATTTTTCCATTAATTAATGTATTTATTTATTCACTTTATGTCTCAGCCCTTTTCTTCCTCGCCTCCCAGTTTCACACTCACAAACCCCTCTCCCCATTACTTCTTCCACTTCTCCAAGTAGAAGGGGAAGTCCCTCATGGGTACTCACCCTCCTTGGCACATCAAATCACAGGAAGACTAAGCATCTTTTCCCACTGAGGCCACACAAGGCATCCCAAATAGGGGAACAGGATCCAAAGGGAGACAAAAGAGCCTGGGTAAGGCCCCACTCTAATTTTCAGGAGATCCACTCATAAACCAAGCTAGACATCCTCTACAAATATGTCGAGGGCCTAAATCCAGCCCATGCATGCTCTTTGGTTGACAGATTAGCATTTGGGAGCTTCCATGGACCCAGGTTAGTTGATTCGTGTGTCTTTGCCTATTATCTCTCTGACTCCTTTAATTCTTTCCCTTCCACAATAATTCCAGAGCTCTGCCTATTGTTTGGCTGTGATTTGCTGCATCTGTTTTTATTTTTTTTTTTATTTTTTTTTAATTTTTTTTTCCATTTTTATTAGGTATTTAACTCATTTACATTTCCAATGCTATACCAAAAGTCCCCCATATCCACCCACCCCCACTCCCCTGCCCACCCACTCCCCCTTTTTGGCCCTGGTATTCCCCTGTATTGGGGCATATAAAGTTTGCAAGTCCAATGGGCCTCTCTTTCCAGTGATGGCCGACTAGGCCATCTTTTGATATATATGCAGCTAGAGTCAAGAGCTCCGGGGTACTGGTTAGCTCATAATGTTGTTCCACCTATAGGGTTGCAGTTTTTATTAGCTGCTCAATGAAGCCTCTTAGAAGGCTATCATGTTAGGTTTTTGACTGCATGCAGAGCAGAGTATCATTAATCTTGTCAGGCATTGGCTCTCTCCCATAGGATGTGTTTCAAGATGAGCCAGTCATTGGTTGGCCATTCCCTCATATTTTTTCACATATTTCCCACATTTTTCCTTGCATATCTTGTAGGGATGACAAATTTTGGGAGGAAGGTTTTGTGGATGGGTTGGTGTCTCCCTCCCACCACTGGAAGTCCCACATGGCTACAAAAGATGGCCACTTCAGGCTCCATATCCCCAGCTGCTAGGAGTCTCAACTGGAATCACCCATAGATTGCAAAGTCAGTACACAAAAAATGTATTATAATTCAAGGGACAATGCATACTTTCTTTTTCAGTGCAGGATACTCTGATGAAAAATATTTCATAAATTAATTAAGAAACAAGGAGTTGTGTTTTATAGTTTCTCCTTTCACTAAATCAGCAACCCCCCTCATAAAATATGAGGATTAAGCACTATTTGTATGCACACAAGTTGTGTGTGTTAACTTGCTTTGCTTTGCAATAAGATTACACAGAAACGTGATCAGTACATCATAGAGAAATTTATTGTTTTCAATATCCATTCAAACATTATTTCCTACACTTCCTGTTTTCTGAAGAATTTCTACTCAAAAAAGGATTGTATTTAAAACAATATGCATTACTTCCATTGGATTTTGGTACCTTCGCAGAAAAGCATTTTAACTATTATTCCCAAGTATTTAATCTATATTTTTGCATTTTCCCTTTGTGCTAAAAAGTCAAAATTAATATTACTTAGAGAGAATTTATGATTTTTTTCTTTTACTTATGATATACATTGAAAAAATTTTTTCTGTGTATGTTGATAACTCTCTCTCTGTCTCTGTCTCTCTGTCTCTGTCTCTCTCTCTCTCTCTCTCTGTGTATGTATTAGAACTCAATTCTGTTATGGGTAGTTATTACTTTCTTCTTTGCTCTTGAGTGATTCTGTAGGTATGTGTTTGTAGGCACATAATGTGTACATAGTGCAGTGTCCAAAGGTCATTGTTGAGTTTTTACACAATTGATCTCGTATAACTTTTGACAGTTTCTTTCCCTAATCCTGCCTCTCACTCATTCTGGTAAGATATATTGTGCCCCGGTACAGGGGAACGCCAGGGCCAAAGGGGGGGAGTGGGTGGGTAGGGGAGTGGGGGTGGGTGGGTAAGGGGGACTTTTGGTATAGCATTGGAAATGTAAATGAGCTAAATACCTAATAAAAAAAAAAGAAAAAAAAAAAAAGAAAAAAACAAACAAACAAACAAAAAAAAAGATATATTGCAAATAAAATCATGAAATCTGCCTATCACTATCTCACTATAGAACTAGGAATTTAGGTGTATGCCACTGAACTGAGTTTTTATATGTGGTACGTGGAAATCCAAACTCACATTCTTAGTCTTACTTTGGAACCATCTCTCCAGTCCCTTGAGGGGTAGATTACTAAAATACATAGTAAGTATTTTCTGTTCATTCAAATATTTCCTACTGCATGGCTTCTTCTTGAGGTAAATGTTAAAATATTCATATGTCAAAGGCTTTATAATCAATGCTTTAGTGTATAATCACTGTGGTATCTAGTTGTATTGTGAAATTGACACAATCTAGAATCCCCTGGGAATAGAGATTCAGTGAGGGATTTTCTAAATCAGGTTAATATGTGGGATGTTTGTGAGGACTAACTTGAATGTATTAACTGAGGAAGGAAAATCTTCCAACTGTGACTGACAACATTCCCTAGGCACAGGTGGCTGAACTAAATGATACTGGAGAAATCTAGCTAAATGAAAACATGTTTTTACTATTCTGTTTCATTATTCTGTATAGGATATCAGCTCTGGACCCTGAAGACCAAATTCTCAGGACAAAGGAGGTTTATTTGAGGAGAGGGACAAAAGTCATGGTATGAGAGAAATATTTAGGAGATAAAAGACAAGAAGGGGAAGAAATTTATGGGGAAAGTAGAGGAGTATTTATTGTGGAGGAGCAACAAAGGAGTGCCTCTGCATAGAGAAGGAACAGAAATGGCACATTGGAAAATGGTGGTTTGCAAAGGTAAAGGGGTAAACCCTGTGTTAGGATGAGTTGTTTAATTTTAATTGGCCATGTTAATAAGGGCATTGAAAGTGGGAATTTTGATTGATAGACTTGAATATTTTGATAAGTGGACCTTGGTAGTTAGCCTCACGAGGAGGAAATGGACAAATATGAGAATAAACCTTACCTTGGTGGATAGCTTTCATGGTTTTTAGCAAAGACAGAGAGAATGAGAGAGAACAGAAAGGCCAGTCAGACACATGTTTTCCATGCTCAAGCTGGCTAGTTTTCCTTCACTTATCTCTTTCTTGACACTTTCTTGACAATATGGCCACCTGTCCCAAATTCTTGCTGCTGGGAATTACCTTCATTGACTTATGTAGCCTGGGATTGAGAGCTAAAACAAATACCTTCTTCCTTGAATTGCTTGTGGAACAGAAATGAAATCAAAGTTAAATAGATAATGTAAGTAGGGACATGGCTGTGGTAGTCCTGAGCATGTGGCCTTTAGAATTTTGTAAATGTTTTGTAGGAGAAAGTGGAAGAGTTTGGAAATTTGCTGTAGGAATGTTATTCAATACTGGAAGCAGAGCTTAGTGCAACAGTTGTAGAGGCCATTCATGTGCTATTTCTGGCAAGAAAAAGGCTTCACTCTTCTTGTGTATTGAAAACTTGAGTGATGTCAAGTTTGAGAGTGATAGACAGGATTGTTTGTCAGAGGAAATTTCAAGGCAAATGGTGTACAAGCTGGGCTGAAGAAACAGCTGTAGTTGATACATAGGTTAGTGATATTGTAGAGAAAACTCCTGTAGTAGGATAATAAAAATTAAACAAGGATCCCTAGGTCAAAATCCTATCCCTCAGGGCAGGCTCAATTCTAGGAAAACCAAAATTTATTTAAAGGAAAAGTGTCTCTGAAGAAGGGTTTCCCGCCCCTCATAAATGTCAATAATAATTGAAACTAGGAACTGTGTGCTACAATAAATACTTCTTCACTGAAGTCGTTTTGTTAGAATTTTTATTATGACAATAGAAATTAAGCTGAGACAATCACCACATTTAAATCTCAGTCACCATAATGAATGGCTATTAGGATGATTTATCAATTCTAATACTAATACTACAGGAAATGACACTTCCTTTGTAATCTCCAAGTGTATAATTCACTACATTCTTTTGCAGAATGTCTAAATATCAAAAGTTATACATACTAGGAACCAAAAAAGATAAAGAGCACCATTATCATTTGCTGTTGCTTCATCACCACATATTAATCCATGGTGCATTGGTCATAAATGTAGGAAAATCTATACTGGAGAAATATGATCCAGCAATATTTGTCGTTAAATGCACTCTTCTATCATAGTCTATACCATGGAAATCAATTTTTTTCTTTCAATGGATTACTCCTCTAGACCATTGTGATTGTGATTGGAGAGAAAAGCTCTGAATAGAGAATTTTAAAGATTTCATTCCTTCTGAGAAACTTCATAATGTTTCAGTTCCATGGATTTAAGCACCATGTTACTTCGCAACAACTTTGGAAAACTAGGCAACTTCTGTATAATGTGTCCTGCCTTAAATGTATATAGCATTCCAAGGCAGGGTGGGTGTTCCTGTGAAGACATGAAGTTCTCTTCTTTTGCCCACATGGTGCAGTGCATTGAAATATATCTGAGTCTGAAAGATTTAGCCATTATCAAGGGCATTTTGTACAATCAACAACAGGAGAAATGTCATGCTGTTTTGTGTATGCCCCACTTCTTAAAAAGCTTCCACCATATTTGAAGATGCATTACATGTTCTTATAAATAATCTGTCCAGTACTTGCATTACAATAAAATTATTTGAAGTGCCACTCAGAAATTTAAGAGTATTAAAACAAAAATTTATTCTGAAAGTAACCCTCCACTCCATTAATCATACTAGTTGCTACGCACTAAAATTCTTTCTCCAAAAAATTTGGAAGAAATACAGGGATGACAACATTATTAGCAACCATTTTAATTTGTTGGTGTAATTGGGACAGGATTTCACTATGTAGCTTAGCCTAATTTGAAACTCACCAGTTTGTCTTCACTACATTTGAAATGTTGTTCTTTCAATGTATCCCTCCCACATCCTCTGAACTTAGTTCTGGGAATCAGTCAAGAAATTGCTCAGAACTGCATGAGTTCTAAGGGGTTTAACTGTGAATACTTACAAGTATGTAGCTTGAAAAGTCAATGAAATGATTTAACAAGATAATGAATGTTATTTTGAGAAGAATAATTTACTCATAGAAAGTATTATGGAATCAAAATGTATATTGAAATCTTTTACATGAGCTGTGGATAAGAAGTAAGGGATGTTCTTTGAAAATCTATGGCAACATAGTGTTTTCTAAATTTCTCAAATATATACACTGAAACAGCTTATAGAAAATACAATTAATTTATTTTTCACTGTTTTTTCATTGTACCACTGATTTTTTTTCCTGGAAATTTGGAGAAAACAAGAATATAAATTTATGTAAAACTACACATTTTAGATTTTTTTTAGAAGTACAACTTTGTTAAAAAATTCTTAATTTTCATTAATACTATTCAGAAGAGACAGATAAACTGCATAATTTATCTTACAGAATTTTTCTCTTTGCTGATCAAGGTTCTAAAGTTGAATGTTTATGCTCTGAAATTCCACAGAGTATCCATTTGCCATGGAATGTAAAAAGAAGCTGTGTTCATTTCCATTGTTATTTTCAAATGAATAACACTGCTTTTTAATGTTAATGTTTTAATAATGTATGACCTTCTGAGACATATTTTATAATGAACATATTATATTTAATAAAACTAATTGTAAGTTATTTACTCTCATTCTTAGTCTATATACTGATGCTAGGCCATTTATGGATGGCTGTCCATGAACACATACTGTTACTGTTTGAGAACTTTGTGTGTGTGTGTGTGTGTGTGTGTGTGTGTGTGTGTGTATGTGCATGTGTGTGTGTGTGTGTGTGTGTGTATGTGTGTGTGTGTGTGTGTGTTTGAGATATGTTGATCCCACACTTGGATATGAAGAGGCTAGGAGAGAACATCAAGTGTCTTGCTATATCACTCTCTGTCTTATTCACTTGAGATAATTTCTTGTGAACCTGAAGCCCATGGACAACAAGCTTTTGTGATCTCTGGCCATTACATTATTGGTAATACCCAGTATTCCTAGTACTTGGAGTGCATGGCCATACCCGGATTCTAGCATAGACGGTAAGTACAAGGATTCAAATTCAGGTCTTGATGCTTGTAGACCAAGTACTCTTACTCATTAAGCAATCTCCCCAAATACCCTTGGATCCTCCATTATCTTGGATCCAGAAAAGAATGTCATGTCTAATGGGAAAAAAATCAGTTTATCCTATAGATCTCAGGATATAGTAACTTGAACCAAACAGACCTTGGATCTGTCTAAAACTAATGTGATTGCTGAACACTGGTGGATAGATAGATACTACAGTCATCTTGTCCCACAGAGAAGTAACTTTGGTCTCAGAATTTCTGTTCTCAGCACTTCTCAAAAATTTCAGGAGGCAATCTGAACATCTATGTTGGTACACTGTTTCACTACATGCTGTTTTTAAATACATAGTTTTTAAATCCCTTCCTTGCCACTGTCAAAAGGTGCCTGCCATGCTACAAAGTTCATTGATATGCTTGGTGCCAATGTTGGGGACATGAAACTAAGACCTATGTGTCTTCTTCATTTCAGCTTCTTTAATTCATTATTCTCCATTGGTATTCTTGTGTGGAGCTACTCCTGGGGAGACAGATACAAGCATCTACTTTTTCTACATTTGGAACTGGCAACAAGACAGTTCCGTACATGTAACCCCGAAGTCCAATTTGGTGAACGAAAGAATTTAATGGGAATTACCAACACAAATGTAGATGAGGGGTTACTTACAGGGAAGAAATGACCCAAAGACATCTATATCACCAAAGTCCACCCCAACATGATTGGCAGCTCATGACAGTTGGAAATTTACAGCTCACTGAAAACCTGCAGAAAGACTACCATCTTGGAAATTGTCCTGTCAGCAAGTTATTGAGTTGGTTACAGCCTGAGTTTAATGAACTTCCCTGCAAACAGAATATTTACGCCCCCTTAGAACATCCTGTTGTTTTACATTAAAACACCTGTCTTAATTAAATCTCTTCTGAAATGGCAGTTTTAGTCTTAGAGGAAACTACTATACACATTTCACAGAACACTTTCTTAGGACACACATGAATTTAGAATTTTATTGCCCTCCTCAATGCATTGAAACTCACAGGATCTTTCTTTCTCCTCTTTTTCTAGTCATAAAAGTGCCTCCAGATACCTGGATATCTTCCATCAAATGATCCCATTCTTACACAGTACAAATATAGGTTGACTTCAGACATACACCTAATGTATTAAATGAGTACCTTGTATGTATATAACACTATCTAAAATATATAACTTACATATATTTTCTGTATCAATAACATACTTGCAATATTATAACAATTACATACACATATGTCTATAGCTATAGGTACATGAAGTATGTATGTGAGTGTCTCTTTCTATATATATTTAAATATATAATCTTACAGTTATGTATATTTACTTTTAGCAACATATCTAACTTATATTAATTTAATTTATCTAGCTCTTCAAAATTGTTTAACTTAATTTAAAACATAACTATGAATTTTTATTTGAATTTATGATTATTAGGGCATATTTACTTCAAAAATTGGAGTAAACAAAACTTACAAAAGTTAAAGGGGTTATTTCATGTAATTTGAAACATTTAATATATATTGATAAAATTTATGAAACTATTCATTATCTGTATATGATTATACTTGACATCAATTTATAAAATAAAATATTATTAGTGTTATTTAATGCACATATTTTCTGTAGAAAACTATATTTAATTTATTTGACAAATAAATATTGCATAAAATAACTCAATAGTTTCATAAAGTATGTGCTTCTTTATAATTTTATAACCTAAGCTGATAAATTAATATATTTAAATCATTTTATCTTTGTTGCCTCAGCTTTAAACATGTGCCCCTTGTTGTTTTTATAGTTTTAGATAGGATCTCATTGTATAGCGCTAGCTGGCCTGGATAATGCTAATAGAACCCAGCAACCAGCCTTTCTGTGCCATATGAGTACTGGGATTACAGGTATGCACCACCAAGAGTGGCAGTATAAGCTTCTTATTACTTGAGTTAAAACAAACAAAACTGTTAATTGTTTTGGCAAAAAATGCAATTTCACCAAAAATGTTAATTTTTTAATATGTTCGGTGGAACATATTAGAATCATTTTGAGGTTTTTCAGTTTTATTTGAGTCTTTTATCCAAGAGTTTTTTAAAATAATTTTTTCAAACAATATAATTTGATGATTGTCTTAGTCAGGGTTTCTATTCCTGCACAAACATCATGAAGAAGAAGCAAGTTGGGGAGGAAAGGGTTTATTCACCTTACATTTCCACATTGCTGTTCATCACTGAAAGAAGTTAGGACTGGAACTCAAGCAGGTCAGGGAGCAGGAACTGATGCAGAGGCCATGGAGGGATATTCTTTACTGGCTTGCTTCTCCTGGATTGCTCAGCCTGCCCTCTTATTGAACCAAGACTACCAGCCCAGAGATGGTCCCACCCACAAGGGGCCTTTCCCCTTGATCACTAATTGAGAAAATGCCTTACAGCTGGATCTCATGGAGGCATTTCCTCAACTGAAGCTCTTTTCTCTGTGGTAACTCCAGCTGTGTCAAGTTGACACAAAACTAGCCAGGACAATGATATTCTTCCCCTTTCTCAATCCCTTCCAGATCTTCCCTGCCTGCCTCCCTACATACTGAACTCTCTCTCTCTCTCTCTCTCTCTCTCTCTCTCTCTCTCTCTCTCTCTCTCTCTCTCTCTCTCTCTCTCTCTCTCTCAAAACCCTACAAATTATACAAAAAA
This sequence comes from Mus musculus, assembly GCF_000001635.26. NCBI lineage: Eukaryota > Metazoa > Chordata > Mammalia > Rodentia > Muridae > Mus > Mus musculus. The sequence goes on from NC_000084.6 coordinate 87,665,068, forward strand.
TAAAAGGTAACAGCCAATTAAAAAAAGTAGTACTCAGAATCTGTTTTGTTTGCCAATTAGTCCTGAGCATGGGGCCTTCTCTGAAGTGAACTTATCCTTTTACAAGCAAGTATCAAATGCAAATAGCTTCTTCATCAGGGATGGAACTTTGGGTCCCCTCCTCAGGGTTGGGATTTTGTTTGGTCTTCTGAAAAATGGCACAGTCTGTATGAGTTCATACATGTGCAAGTGCTGCTGTGTTTGGAAGACAGTTTCCTTGGGATCACTCACCACATCTGTTATTATACTATCTTTTTACCTTCTCTTCTAAATACATTCTTGAGCCTAGAGAGGAGGGGGTCAACAAATATTTATGGTTGAGCACTCCAAAATCTCATATTCTCTGCACACTTTCTAGTTGTAGCTCTTAGTCACCATCGACTGCACAAAGAAGGTTAAGTAACAATGTCATCTGTGGGCACAGCCATATGTCACTCGTAGTTTTTATTTTCACATTTATTCAGTATATTAGTAATACTAGGCCTTCCTCTGGGCCCATGACCCATCTATTTCAGTTTCCTTGCCATTTTAGCAGTATCAGTGGGTCTAAAATCCAGCGAGAAAGTAGCTGGTTACAACCATATATTTGTACTATTTTTGTCCAAGTATAGATTTCAAGAAAGACTGCAATTGTAGGTCACAGACTTTTGAATCTGTTACTGGTGATCACTTTTCCCCTCTGGTAATATGAAAGTCTCCTTCTGGTGCTATGAGTGCTAGTCAGTGGGAGTGAAGCTTCTGGGACAGTATGAGCTTGGTGTCTCCACATTCACTAAAACAAGTAGATTGTATCTTCAACATGAGGGCTTTAACATCAGGTTATGCAAAGTAATCAATAGCTTTCACAGTTGTACATGATATTTGGGGACAAGTCTATGAGACTCCTTTGACTCATAATAAGTTGTAACTAATTTTGGCATTGAAGGATTTACTTGGTGGTGTAAGGTGTCTACTGGGGTAACCCCTCCCCATTTTATAGTTAACTCCATTTTATTTCCTATCATAAATGCATATATATTTCAGAAAGTTATACATAATTAGGAATCTGTTTGGCTCCTAAAAAGGATTTTAGTGGCATTTTTCTCCCCTTTCTTACCATATCTTCCTCCTTAACATTTTTGTTCTAGTTCCCCTTTTGCTCTTTATAACACTGCATTCTATCTGTTTACTTGGAAGATTCCCAAGGTTTTATTACCTGGATAGAACCCAGATTGTGTAACAACAATCAAAGAAACACACACACATACACAGACACACAATATACAACAATATATTTTATAAGAAAGGAAATATATATACACAACTTTTATTACAGTACATTATTATGCTTTGCTATATTTTACTTTTGGGAATACGTGTGCATGTGTGTGTACGTGTGTGTATGCAAAGGCATTCATTCCCATAGCATGTGTACACGTAGAGATCAGAGGATAACTTCGAGGGTTTGTTCTCTTTCAACTAAGTGAACCTTGAGAATCAAGCAGATATTGTCAGTGCTTGGCAAGTTCCTTTACCCACTGAGCACTCTTCTCTTTTATTTTCTTACTAGATATGGTTATATATGTTTAATATTTTTTCTGTGTCCAGCATCTCTATCTGTGGGATGCCCGACTTGCCAGCAAGTAAGATGCCACAAAAGGATCCTTCTGCAACATGTTTATTGGGAGAGCATGGACTGCGTAGGTGAAAGACCCCGAGCCCCAGAATTGGCACTGCTTATATAGGCCTAGGAGTGACATGTCCATACCTGATTGGTTATGCTACCAGTACCTCATTAATATGCCTCGGGGCAGGCAGTGACTCGGCAAAAAACTCTTATGCACATGCGCACATTGGTTGTTTACCCATATTCATGGGTGTTGGCTTATAGAAACCAGCGCCATCTTGTAATGGTGTTTGCGGCTTCCCACATCTATCCATATGTTGTATGCTAGAAATAAGCAGTTACAAGCAGGCAGCAGCAAGAACTGCTGTGGAAATCACCTGTTTTCTCTACCACTGCCCTCCAGTTACACCTGTGAGAACAGTTTGCATGGTACACACCTAGATTACTTGCTTTATGTGCTGCTAAGGCTTTTCCCACTGCCTGGAATGCTCTGTCACTTAACAAACACAAATCTTGACATTTTGTTTCATTTATAGTCCTGGTCAAATGTCACTCTATTTAATAGACCTCATGGAGTCACTCTATAAATAACTGACATCCAGACTCCCTCGCCTTTCTGTTCTCACTGCTGTCCTCTTGTAACTGTTTTTCTACACTATTTTGCTTTCACCTTGATGTCTGTTTTCCCATCCTAGAAGCAAGTGTAAGAGAGACAAGTGTGCTTTCTGTCAGGTCCCCAGAAGATACTGCAATAGCTAGTGTAAATTATTTATTTACGTGTTTTGAAACAATGGGTTGATGCATTAGTTGATTATTAGTTCTTCCTGGCACCTAAGGATTCTTTAATTATCTGCACATCCTTTGTTGACTGTATAGCATTGTTCCATTTCAGGCTCTTAATAAACCTCCTTCTTCGCCAGAGTATATCATTCAATTGTCTATGCCTTCCTTTTTCTTATGTAATTCTAAACCCTGTTTTCTGTCTTATTAAATAATATTCTCATTTATTATTCTCTCCCTTATTCCCCCTCCCTTTCTCCTTTAAGAGGGTAGAGTCAGCCCCTAACCCTCCAGAGTATCACCCTACCCTGGCACTTCAAGTCTTTGAAGGACTAGGTTCACCCTCAACATCTGAGGACATACAAGGTGGCCCACTTAGTGGAATGGCTTCCACAGATTCTGGTACACCCTCACCTCCATTTGTTAGGAAACTTGCATAACAGAGTTTCAATAATAGTGTTCTGGTTTGGCTCATGCCCATGGGATGCCAATGGGTATCACATTTTGCTAGTCATTGTTGGCCATTCCTTCTATTCTGCTCAATCTTTGTCCCTGCATATCTTGCAACCAGGACACATTTGTTTTGATCATATTCATTCTTCCTTCCCTCAAAGCTGCCACCTCTTGCCAGACTTCCCTACCCAACTTACTTCATATTTTCTCTCTCTCTCTCTCTCTCTCTCTCTCTCTCTCTCTCTCTCTCTCGTTGTGTTTTTCTTCACATGGCAGCTCATCTGTGTTCAAGAGAGAAAGATGATAAAGTGGCAAAATGTAGGTTTTCCAGATGTATATCACAAAGGCCGTGGGGGACTTGATGCACAGGATTGACATGGTAGTTACCCGCCGTTGGGAAACTAGTGAGCTTGATGGATAGAATGTGTAGTTCTGAGTCAGTCTCCATGAGATAAAAACAGGTCTACCATTGCCAGCCAGTGAATGGCTGGCCAGGCCCCTGGGGCCCCTGGGGCACAAGTTGGGGGTGAGGGGGAACAAGCCAGTTTATTTTATTTTATTTTTAAATATTTCATATAACACTGGGTCCTTCTTGAAATTCTATTTGTTCACTCTGTCTAATTTAAGACTATCAGTTCTTTCCTAAATTGTATACTATACCACACATAGCCACACACCACATACCATAAATTTTCTGTCTCTCATCTGATGATTATAAACATGAGTCCAATGTTGTATTAATACTATTGATATTTCCTCATAATTTGTTGTATAATGCCCATTCTAGAATGGAGACCTTTTTCATTTCAAGTCTTAAAAGCTAAATTTATTACCATCACATTTAGTTGTATTAATTGTAGGATGATAGAACTGATACAGTACTTTTAATTATTATAACCATGTTCAGTATTTTAAATATGTAATTTTGCATTATTTTCATCTAAATAATAATGATGTATAACACAGATAAAAGTTTCTCCAAATTGCTCTCATTTTAAGTGCACCCTAACGTTCTTGCAGTTGTAAAATATTTCATTTTAACTTAGTTTTTAAGAATGGAGGCTCAGGTGCTAACACTAAATATTTTATCCCCAGGGGAAAAAAAAAGTACAAAGTATAAGCTTCCCTTGATTCTACAGAAATCATTTTCAGGAAACCTTTTGACATCAATATCCTCTTAGACATCTTTCAGTGTTTAACAGTTTACAATCTTTTGGATCTTGAGATACTAATAGAAAATCAATAATTAAATGACTTCAAAGAAAAACATGATTAATCTATAAGTTAAACAATTAAAGTTTGTCTTATAATACTTTAAGATGTTAAAAACTTTACAATATTATTTCAATTTAGAATAAGAATCAGACTTTTATCTTAAAAATAAATCTTATAATTTTTGTATTATTGATGTTTTATTGTTTACATATGTTTCCATTGAACTTTTTAATAGACAGCTCTTATATTTTAATAATAAGTAGATGAACTGTTTATTTTTATTGTTATATAACTTTAACATAGCTTTCAATCCACAGGAAAAAATAGAATGTCTTTCCATATCTGTCCATAGGTAGGCTAATCTTTAATCCAATAAAATCTTCCACAATATTCTTAAATTCATGTGTGGGATAATATATTTACTTTGACCTAAGTGTATCAAAAAAATTGCAAGTGTAAGAAGCACATATGAGACAAATTGCAATCAATATTGGGATTCTGAGATAACTTTCTTATGCCCTTAGATATTGGTAAATTCTAAATAAAATCCATGGATTTATGTTACTCCTGTGTCTCTTTTAGACTGAATTTATACATACAAAATCAGTAATATTCCTGAATAATGAATATATGTGAGCATATAAGCTCAAAACTGTTAACAGGCTGAGTTTGATACTAGAATTCAACATGAAAAAAACAAGAATAAACTTGTATTTAAGTCTCAGGTTCTCAAATATACCAAGAACTTTCACTGACTGCCATATACTCAATATCTTTCTAAAGCAGAAATACAATCATCCCATATTAATTTTGGACCTCAAAACAACAAAGACCCAAACCACTCAATAGTATCCATCATGCTCCAAATAAAATGTAAAGCTTTGAAACATAAACATTCCAGAGTTCTTTCAGGCAATCCAGTGAAAATGGATCATTACTGCCCATGGACCGAACCTGTTCTTTATCAAATAAAACTGATCAATGAGTGAGTAGGTGGGCAGCAGGATTCTGACATTTTCTAAAGGAAGAAGAGAGAACTACTGTCCCAGATTCACAGAAAGTGTTTCCCTTAGTGTGGTTTTCTTGCTGCGAAGTGCATGAATAATCCATCTTTGTCTTGGGAAATCATGAACTTCTCTTAACCTGGACAAGCTCACCTTTCCTATCTCCACCATTTTGAAAAATTTCCTCCTACATTCAACAATGCAGTTCTTATGTCAGGGCTCATATCTGGATCTTTGTTTAGTCCTAGATACAAACAGCCTCTCTGTGCTCTTCTAATGTCCTTTATAGACTGGACTTAATACATATGTCATAAACATGATACAGTTTATCCTTCACTGTAATAAACGTTAGTTAAGGTTCTTTGAGGGTAGTGAACCTTTGTCTTACTCAGTTTAGGAACCAGTCTCAAAAATAAATTTGCCACTTGAGGGTATGTTTTGATGTGAGAAAAAAAAGGCTATAAGGATTTTAATGTTAAATAAAATTAATTCATTGAATGGGTGAATTTATCATGGTTTTAACTTTCTAGTAATATATATCATTTACTATCACTAAGTCATAAATTTAAGCCTCATATTTACACTCAAATAAAGATGCCCAACATTATTATATTATAAATTATATTATATTATAAATTATATTATAATTTATAAACCTATATATATATAAAACATGCATCATTGACAAGAGAGAAATGCCATCCACTTGAGACCATTACCGTATTTTGTTTGCAAGTTCATAGGAAATAATCACTAAGTTGAGCAATTTTCTGTATCTTCCTCAAACTTCTGGGCCTGGAGTGATTTTTCTTGAGGTGTATTTCTTAGTAGAGTGTATGTTTACGGCCAGATGATCCTATGCAAAACAGAAACATACACTGAAATTCTGATATATAATATTTCTAATTAGGTCAAAATTAAAATATTTAGGTTTTTTTTTTGAGACATAGGTGCATAAACCAAGAGACTGAAAATGTCTTTTAGCGTAAAAAGTAAATTCTCAGTGATCTGAAACTCAAAAATAAAATCCATTCCTGTCTATTTTTTCCAATGTTGAATTTTCCTGGAAAGTGTTACAGGAGTGATTAAATGAAGAATATAGAAGCCCTTTTTAATATATACATGTCAGATACTCTGTCTGCTAACCCCTGCAGAACCATCCAATCTGTTGTTTCCTACAAACCATTTCTATTTCACTGAAATGGCAATAAATACTGAAGGGAAACTATCTTCTCCTCAAGCCATTGTGTGCTTTTCATGATTTATGATCAACCTGAAGCCAACCAAAGAAATGAAGATAATAAAATCCTAGGCCTGTATGATAGGCCTGCCCTGGTAGACTCCATGCAGGGCCAGGGGACTTTTAGACTTGCTTGTTATGATGCCCACTGAGAATTTTCTTCAAGTGTCATGGTTCTCCAAGTGTCTCAAATATTTACAATTATAGAGCCATTTGTTTAAAGTATTTGTCTCCAGTCTGCTTTTATGGGAAGTTCCTGAGATAATTTAAATACTTAGTATGGATCTTTCAAATATCTGGACAATAAAAGAAATTAGTGTTCTGTACCTTATTCTGTCTGCTGCCTGATATTGTAAAGCTACGTTTCTGAGTCTTCCTAATTCAGGTACCTTCATAGACATTCCACATAATGCACATTTTTGATAAAATATGGACAAAACATGTTCTTTAAACATTTTAAAAACATATACTGTTCTTCATGTACAAACTAACAAACATGCATATTTGTAAATTGTTTGCATTGTGCTATAGTCTTCTTACTTGAGACCTTATCCTGACAACATAATTGAAGCAGAGTTACGATTACTATTGAAACTCATTAATTAGGTGTCCATGGCCTGCAGTTAACAAGATGAACATATGAACTGTTTCCCCTTTGTGAATTCTTCCAATTTTCACAGATGCAGATATGCTAGCATACTGTTATACCACAAGCCATCAGTCTCTATTAAGCACAATGGGTGACACTAATACCACACTGATGTTCTAGTAGCTGGGTTTTACAATGTCTCTGCTCACACATAAAACCTTTAAATGCTGCTTTTTGTTTTTACCAGCTCAATTAGTTTTCTTTGTTCCTTAGGGATGGTATTCCCAATAACACAAAAATAGTTTTTACTTCTCACATTCAGTAAAAGAAAGCTTTCTACAGAAGGAATAGAACAGTGCTTTAAGTGATATAGAACAAGCATTTCTTTCTCCATCTAGTTCATGGCATAGAATTTCGCACTGAAAATAACAGTTGCTAAAAATGTTTGGGCATGGAGCCATTAATATGTTTGGTGTGTGTGTGTGTGTGTGTGTGTGTGTGTGTGTGTGTGTGTGTGTGTGTGTTTATCTCTGTGTGTGTCTGTATCTGTAAAGAATAGAGGGATTTTCCATTTTTAAGGCTTATAAGGAGAAAAGTATGCTGTATTCTCAGCTTAGAATATAATAAAACTACTTTTACAACCACTTATCCAAAAACTAAAATCAACATATTTGTTATAGTCTTGAATCTAAAGAAAATTATCATGTTCTTTTGAAAACAAAAAACAAAAAACAAAAAGAAATAAACAAAAACCAAGGAAAGTTACTGGTGTGCTTTCTATTACTGTACTCAGTATCCTAATTCAAAGATGCTTAGGGGATGAAAGAAAGTATTAGGCCTACAGGTTCCTGTCCAACCTGGAGGAAAAAACAAAGCAAGAAACCAATACAGGAGACAGGAGGAAGTGAAGCAGAGACTTTGGAGGAATGCTGCCTACTAGCTTACTTCCCTTGGCTTACTCAACTTACTTTCATACATAATCCAGGACCACCTGACAAAGGTTGACACTTCCCACAGTGTTTATGAGTTAGTCATTAATCAAGAAAACAACAGTGAGATCTACTCACTCACTGACAATCAATGGAGTCAATTCCTCAAATGATGATTTTTCTTTCCAGGTGACTCTAATGTATGTAAAGTTGACAAAAACTAACCAACACAACTGACTGATAAATGCATGATACAAACTCACCACAGGCCACAGTGTAATGAGATCAAAGAAAAAAAAAAAAAAACAAATAGTGCAATGCCTGGAACTAGCTAATAGTATTCTGAGCTCCAAAGAACCTGAGCCACTGGGCCCCACATCTCTGGCCCTGCCCACACTCGACATACTGGTCTTTTTGTACCCACAGGCTGAATGTACTCACTGTTCTGGTATTTCTCAAATCTCCACTGCAACAGAGCATGTGTCTTTACCTATGGCCACCACTGCCCCCTCCTTGGAAACTCTAAAACTTGCTACATGGTATCAAGCCTCAGATTTTCTTCTTGACTCATGTAGTCCTACAGAGTCTATGACACTACTATTACATGAAACTTACCCATTATCAATATCAGCTGTCAGCTTGACATGCAATCACAATCCCTTCTAGACTATGAATTGGGTGTTCTACTCCAAGGAGAAAATATCCTGGAGATTTAACATTATATGTTAAATGATGCTGATATTTGTCAGTCATCCATAAATCTTCATCCCCGTTTGATCTGTATGGAATATCATAATAAAAATGTTTCATTTCACATTTAACAGAGACTACAATTACTTTGAAAGAGATAATTCTTCACTTGAGGGATTGACTCCATCAGATTGGCCCATGGGAATATTTGTGAGACATTTCTTGATTAATGAACAAGGGTGCCATTGCACTGTAGGCAGTGTTAGTCCTGGTCAGGTGATCCTTGTTTGTAGGAGAAAGCAAGCCAGTAAATATCGTTCTTCCTTGTCTATGCTTCATTTCCTGCCTCAATGAAGAACTCTCAATGAAGAACTTTAACTTGTAAGATGAACTAAACTTGTTCCTCTCCAAGTTGATTTTGGTCATGTTGTTTCAGTAACAGGAAATTAAAGAATACACAGCTCTATAGCTCATATCGCATCCTGATTTAATTATAAATAAGAAAACAAAGGGCATCAGAAGTCAATTTGGAACCTTTTAAAATAATCTATTGAAAATAATACATATTTTACAATAAATATCAGGCAAAATATGAGTCTTGTAAATAAATTTGATAAGAGAAACATTACAGTCAAAACCTCATTCTTCAGATATACCACAAAACATATACATAATGTTATTTGTTTTACTAAGGAATCAAATAGCTCTTAATCCTACCCCTGGTACATCAAGATTTGTGTTCAATTTATAAGGCTTAATTTTGTAAGTATTTCTACACTAATATTCCAACATTTTCATTTTGTGATTATGTTTTAGTCTCTTTATGTAAAAATTTCAATATCATTATGTTGTTTGAAAACATTTCCATAGTGATCATCTTAAAATATCTTTGTGTTAGTATTTATGGACATATATGTACAATTGATATTTATTAGACATTCATCATTGTTTTGTGGTTGTTGTGAGATTATTACATGTTTAATGATTTTAATAGCCTTTTGAACTGCTTATCACAGTATTGTTCCTTTCTTATAAATCAGAATAAATTAATACATGAGAATCTGGGCCAGAAACTCCAATAGCAAATGCTATGATGGATCTCAAGTTCAGTAAATTTTATCTCAAACACCCAGACTACTATGATATATTTGCAACACACATCAATACCTACTCCTGAGTTAACCCAATCAATATGAACTGATGAGATATGTATGTCGAATTTCAATATTTATTTAAAATAGGTGGCCTAATACCAAATAGCTTAGTAGCAGCAACATCTCACAATCTGCGTCAATGCAAAGGAATTTTAAATCATCCAAACCAAATCTGCCCCCCTTGACTTTTTACTACATAACACTTAAATGCTCTCAATAATGTCACTACTTATATAAGCTTAGGTTTCTTTGTAAAGGAAAAGTAATTTCTGTGTCACAGGATTATATGAATTAAATGAGCTAATATGCAGTAAAATCTTTGCAAAACTCCACACGTGAAGATAAAAGGAAAGGGTAGTCGATAGTATGGAGAGTTCCCATGCCTCAGTTTCATTTATGGTTAATATTTAATATATAATATAACAAATTTATTATTCATACTATATCTCTGTCAAAATATTGCTATTACAAATAATCTATACTTATTCAAGTTTTCTCGATATATTTTCAAAGCCTACTGTCAATCATCATTTCAGGATCCCAGAGAAGACACCATGCTATACTAAATTGATCTCCGGAGATTGAAACATTTTCTCAAATGTTTCCTGTCTCCTAGTATTTTTCTTTTTTGAGATGCAGTACCAAATAATTCACAGAATTTCTCAATTAGAACGTCTCACATATTTGTATCAGAACTGGATTTAAATTTTGACATTTGAAGATGGCCAGAACACCTCCTCTCCATATTGTGCCCAAAGCATTATTGGGTGTGACAGGACTTGTGCTGTCACAGTGATCTTACATTGAATGGTGCTTGCCTGCCTTTTCTCTCAGATCACATGCCAGCCAAGCTCTAATACCCTACTCTTTGGAAGGAGGTACAACCTATGGAGTGAGATTCAATGACCTCTTGTGTCTCTAAGGGCATTCTCATGCACGTGTCATTCAACCTCACAACCACAAGGACATAAACATAAATATATACACATATATGTGTGTGTGTGTGTGCAGATACAGACTATGACTTATTTCATCAATTAATTTATCATTTACAAGTATTCCTTTTCTCATAATGTGAAAGCTTTTAGTAGCCTCTTTTATCCTTATGACATTCTCCTATTTGAATCAGACTTACATTGGAATAATCTGTTTAATTCAATAAATAAGTAAAGACTGTTGTAACATATTATTGCTGGTATGGACTGTTTTCCTACTGATAACATTCTTAAAGGACTTAATACTTTCTACAAAGCCTTGGGTAAAATGTTTACTTATATTTCTAATTTCATATTTATCTATTCTAGTCAAAATATTGAATAAGAACCAAATTATTATTTTATTTAATGTTGTAAAATTATTCTATACAAAATATCTGAATTATTATGTGAAAGGCAGTGAGCAAAAATTCCAGTACGAATGTGTAATACCTCAGAAAATATTATAGAAAACACAGACAAAATTTATATGCATTATACTACATCTTCCCCTTAATATCATCAACACTTAGTACTTTTTTATAGTAGGCTATTTTAACTGAGGTTAAACTTAATGTTGAGTGAATTTTTCTTAAATTGATAAGAAAGGAAACAGAGAGATGATCCAGGAGTTAAAAGTGATTGTTGCACAAACATGAGAACCTGAGTCTGCACAGAACCTCTACCAGATAAGGAGGCCAGACATAGGACACACTCCTATGGCTGCAGTCCTAGGGTAGGGTCAGGATTACCAGGTCCTCAGTGCTACCTGGCAAGCCATTAATGAGCACCACGTTCAGAAACAAACAGACAAACAAAGAAACAAACAAACAAGCTTTTTCAAAAATTAACAAACAAAAAAGAGGGACTATAGAGAGAGACATTCTGACTTTGCCTTCTGGCTTCCACAGACGTGTGACTGGGCTAGTGAAGCCGGAAAAGCATATGCACGTATGTGTACACATATACACACCACATAGGTGTAAAACCAGAAACAAGTAGGGTAGAAGACAATTGAGAACGATGCTTATTGCCAACCTCTGGCCTCCACACATGTACCTCCAGATTTCCACACGCATCTTGACAGTTTTACCACCACCACCCATGTCCCTGTCCCCATGCACACATGTAGGAAAAAAAAAGATGTAATCATCATGAATTATCAAATATAAAAATAAGCTGAATTCTATATCTATCTGTATATAATGAATATCATAGGCTTATTCTGGTAAAAAGAGAAGACTGATTTTATGAGAATAATTAAGGTTGTTGCACATGCTTCTAACACTTCTTTATAATAAGCATGCTTCCAGAAAGAGAGAGTACTGAAGTGTATGTAAAAACCTTTCCTATTTCATGATACAGAATTTAACAATACAGGCTAGACATAAAGTGCTAATTATAAGTTCAACAACCTCACTTTTGTCATTTTAATTCTTAATTTTCTTTTACATTTTATGTTGTTATTTTAATATTGACCAATTTTGTAAAGTTTGTTTGCATAACCACATATTGATCTGTAAGCAGAGTGAACGTTGTAGCTTGTTGGTGAGTGCTGTTGGTTGATTCACTGTAATTTTGGATTCTGTACACCTCGTGCTGAGCACTGAGGTATTTGGTACACTTATCATACCTGTTGGATGCAGCTTCGTCTATGAGGCTTGATCTTTACAACTGTTAAAAAAAAAAAGGATGCTAATGTCATAATGAATGACACCACAAAAGAGCAAAACTGAAAGTGAAATGTATGACTCTGGAGTTCATATTAAGTTGTGAATTTTATATTCAGTCAACTCTTCACAATGGTCTGATCCATCCCCTGCAATATGTACTATAGAGAAAAATGTATCTTGGTATGGCATTGGAAGTCATTTTTTAAAGAATTTCTGGTACTTATTATTATTTTTTTAAATTCCACTGATTACCTTGTGTTGTTAATTTCTCCCTGTAACCTTTTTTTTTTTTTTTTGTGAATGCCTGCAGATTTTTCCTGGTTTAAATTTAGAATATAGTCATGAAATTATTGTCACGGAAATTAATTATAGTTCCTGGATCTGTGGCTTAAGATTTTTTTTCAAATCATATTTAAGACACCCCATTGTATTTAATGGCTATTCTTGATAGTCCTACTGAAAACTGTCAATCTTGCTTTTATTTCACCTGGAAATACTTGAAACCTACAGACATTATGTAGGAGGTAACTCTTTGGGGACTTGCTGCTTACATTTTTGATGTCATAAGATCATCTTTGAAATTCTCACATCACATGACTTTTTACTGCCTTTTAAGCATGATCCTGCTTTAGATATGATAGTTTATATTATCTTAAAACTATATTAAAGGAACTGGAGTAATGCTTCATTGGTTAACCATGAATGCCGCTCTTCCAAGGAATCTGAAATCAGTTACCAGCACTCATGTTACAAGGGCCCACAACTACCCATAACTGCAATTTCAGGAGATCTGATGCCCTCTTATAGCCTGCAAGGCAGGATATACACTTATTAACACACACACACACACACACACACACACACACACACACACACACACACACATAAAGTAAACATTAAAAATGATACACTAAAGCTATCTTGTTTTTTCTGTTATGCTTTTCTGTTTTAGTAGTCACATATTATATAACACCAATGCATCTTATGACCTGGCTATACATACATTTGTTAAATACATGAGCTTTGTTTTCAGGATTGACCATTTAGAATTGAGTAACCTAAATAGACTAACCTAATTGGCTTGTTCTTTCTTGGGAAAGTCTATTTCTATTGCTCTCAGCATCATTCATGGCTTGTAGATCTATGGGTAGAGTTGAGGCCCATGTCTATTGTTATTGTCTTTTCTCATCTCATATGTAGATAGCCATACATATATGTAACATCATAAAGGCTGAGGAGGTTGTATTAATGTGTTAAGAGATACATAGGCATGCACATACATGTATGTATGCAACAACAATTAATGAACAAAGAGAGCATGAACTTAAAATATATCGAGTATAGGGCTTGTAGGTTGAAAAGGGAAGGAGAAAATGATGCAATTATATTAGTCTTTAAAAAAAATGAGTTTTCCTCTTAACTTTGCACTTTATGTCCTAGAGGTACATATTTTTATTTATTTATTTTATGTATTTACATTCCAAATGTTGCCCCCTTTCCCAGTCTCCCCTCCGAGAGTTCTTTACCCTATCTTCTCTCCACTTTGCCTCTGAGAGTATGGTCCCACACTGACCCACCACCCTGCTTCTGACCCAACCATCCATCCCCCTCAGAAAGAAGATTTGGTTTTTATTTTATGTATTTAAGAAAGCATTCCTATTTTATTTGCCTAGACTTAGTTAAATTTTAGCTTTAAAATCTGCATGTTTCCTTAATATTTGTGTGTGTATGTGTGTGTGCAGTCCACCAGCCTAAGTTCATGAAGCCAGATAAAATAGTATTCAGGAGTTAGAGGATCTTTATTTTTCTACATCGTACTCACAGCTAATATTTATCAGCAATAATGTTAGCTCCAGAAAAATCTTTATAAAGTTCAATAGTTCCTTCTATTCCCAGTCTATTGTCTCCATAAGGAAAGATAGTTTCTTTCTGAAATGAATGGATGCAAGATTACATAAAAAATGTCTACTGTTTGTGATCATATGATTTTTTCAGCTTTATTAACAAGATAGGTTATATTTGTTGATTTTTGAAGGCATGAATGTAAGCTTTGAATACTTTTACTGATTCTTTTTTATGCTGCTAGGCAGCTTTTGCATTTCTATATTGGATTGTTACTGCATTAGAGGAGGGTTTTTTTATCTATTTTATGGGAATTATTAGCCTGCAATTTTCCCTTTTATGATAACTTTAAATTAACTGAAATTAGGGTTATATTGTTTTCCTAGCATGAGGGAGGTCATGTTTCTACAGCTAACAATTACTATAAGAGAAACAGACCTCAGATTATTGGTGTCCTTTCTCCCTGAAGTGTTTGATATAATGTAATAAAGCACGGGCTTCCTGCTGCTTCTCTTCTTGTATCTTTCTTTTCTTCAGTTTGGCTAAATAGAATCACATTCATTTCCTGCATCACTTTACTTCATTTGTGCATACTTTGTACTCTTTATAGAGATGATATTGAGAATATTTCTTTTCTCTTTCTTCTTTCTTTTTTGTTTGTTTCTTTCTTTATCTTTCTTTCTTTCTTTTCTTTTCTTTCTTCTTTTATTGGCTTCTTTTGTTTGTTTGTTTGCTTGCTTGCTTATTTGAAAGTAGACTCTTGTCTCATATAACACATCCCGACCACAATTTTTACTCCCTTCACTCTTCTCAGATCCTCCAACAGCTCTCATCTCCCACAAATCCATCCCTCTGTTCCCTTCAAAAACAAAAACAAAATCATGCCTCCAAGAGACAGCAACCAAACACAACAAAGCAAGACACAATAAGGAAAAGAAAAAAAAGTGCTTATATCTAGGTTGAAAAGACAATCCAATAGGAGGAAAGGAGTCACAAGAGCAGGCAAGAGTCAGAGACACATCTACTCTCACTGTTAGAATTCCCACAAAAACAAGCTATATAACCATAACATATACATAGAGACCCTGGTACACACCCTTGCATGTCCCATCTTTTTCTTTCTCTTTTTTTTTTAATTAGGTATTTTCCTCATTTACATTTCCAGTGCTAGTTGGTATACAAGCTAAAAATTTTCATCATTTTTTTTATACTTATGTCCTGTTATACTTTGTTTTAATTAGTTCTTTTTTCACTGTCCTTTTATAAATTAACTTTTATCTAGTGTAAATTATATAATTTATCTCATTTGTACATATTTTATATTTTAATTCCTTGATAATAGGTAAAATCTATTTTTATCAACTTTATAATTCCCATCTTCTCTGGGTCTTGTCTCTATCTTCTTCCATCTTTTCTTTTAAGTCCCTTTGGTTGCATGCTTTCTGTGTTTCCTAATCTTTAATTGTGTACTCACAACTGAGTTTAAAAACAGTAGGACACTATTGTGTCACACTGTACCTACCTAAGGAATTATTTCTTCCTCTTTTGGGACCTAAGTTTCAGTGAGTATGTCTACAGCCCAGAATCTAGTGAGCCCCTGAGGGCAGCAAGACTCTTCAATGTCCTGTTACACCAGACCTTTGGTATGATTTCATGTTCTTTCATTAAAATCTGACGCGGTTTCTTTTCTTCTGTCACAAAACCCTTCCAGTAATTTTGTATTTTTTTCAAAGCTTTCTGAAGTCTCCTCTCTCATCACAAAGTTCTGGCCCTGTGCTCAGCCGTCATGCATGAAATACATTTGACTGTGGCCTCCTTGTTTTTGTTTGTTTTGTTGTTTGCATCTTTGGTTTTTGTCATTTTATACTAATTTTTAAGCACTAAAACAATCACCAAATCAAAGTTTGGATCAAGATATAAAAAAAAAAAATAAGGTCTGCTTTTTCATCTTCCCTAAACATCATAATTTTGGAAGAAGTTATCAATTGTGATGAGAAGACCTTCCATTTTAAAATCTACCACACATCCCTGCATGATTATCAGGAAGATCACTTTAGATTTTATCCCACAGTGGCAGATATCCACAACAGAATGATTTTTTTTTTTTTTTGGTACCAGAATTCATAAATCATTGTGTTGCAGCACAAGCAACTCTTTCCATTTGCCTAGAGTTCTCTACAATCCTACAATATAATCCTATAATCCTGTTGCAAATATCTTCAATATTCTTTTCAGTTCACTGTGTGTTATAATGATGATACTGACTTCTGCATAACTTTAAAATTCTGATATTTTAATTGTTAATACACTCAGGGCAAATTTTCATTATTTATGAGTATTAGAATTTTACATTTATACTGATTTTATGTCATTGCCTCATTGTTGTGATGGTGATTCTGTTAAAAATAAGAAAAGATCCGATTTTCCCTTTTGTTTTGTTTTGTTTTGTTTGTTTTTGTTTTTGTTTTGTTTTGTTTTGTTTTTTGTTTGTTTGCGTGTTTGTTTTTCCAAGACAGGGTTTCTCTGTGTAGCCCTGGCTGTTCTGGAACTCACTCTGTAGACCAGACTGGCCTCGAACTTAGAATCAATTTCCCTCTTTTGTAATGTGTTTTAACTTAATAAACAAAGAATTATAGAAAGCAATCAATAGCCATAGCCTTGGGGCTGATTTGTTAAATTTCATATATCATCTATGAGTTAACTTTGAATACGTTTTTCTGTTAATATGGTACAATCTCACACATTTACTCAGATTTTACGGGTTACATGTAGAAAATTGAACAAAACTTATTTGTGAAGTTCCCCACCCACCTGCTCTCATTTTCATATCGCTTCTCTGGTCACTGTTGAGACCATCAAGGTCTGACTCTGCAGACTTTGCTAGGCCAACATTGCTTTTGTTCTTTTAATAGCTGTTTGTTAGGCCTTTAATTCTTGCACTGTGTTTTTGTATTTTCCTAACTGCTTTGTGAAATTCTGTCTTGCAGCTGATGTGTTTAGCTTCATGAGAAATGCAGACCATCATTGTCATAAGCATAGCCAACATTCTCAATGAAAGACATTCTTGTTGGATATCCATTGGCTTGACAGAGGTTTGTGATTCCTTTACTTCCAAATTACTTAACAGCTTTTGAAAAGACAACATGAAAGTTCTCATATCTCTGGCTATTTAATTTTTTTTCTTTAACTGGATTTTATCAAATATTTATATCATGTTTAGTTTCTTTATTTCTGATTCATCATTGGGGTAGCTTGAATAATAATAACCCCCACAGACTCATATATTTGAATACTTGATCCCCAGTTGCTCAAACTGTTTGGGAAGGATTAGGAGATATAGCTTTGTTGAAGGAGGTGTATCATGGGGCTGTGAGATTTCCAGAAGCCCAAGCAATTTCCAGTGCATCAATCTTCTCGGTATTGTGTCTCAGGTGTGAGAGCCCAGGTGGTGCACTAGTGCCATGTTTGCTTGTTTGATTCCTACCGTGATGGCCATGGACTCTAAGCTTCTGAACCTGAAAGCCTCAAATAAGTTTTTTTTTTTCTATGAATTACCTAGATCATGGTTTCTTTTTTAAATTTTTATTGCTTTATTTTTTTTTACATTTCAAATGGTATCCCCTTCCTGGTTTCCCCTCTGCAAACCCTCTATCCTACCCCTCCCTAACCCCTGTTTCTAAGAGGGTTCTCCACCACCCAACCAAACACTCCCATCCTATCATTATCCTCAGCTGGGACTTTCACAGGACCAAGGGTCTCCCCTCCCATTGATGCCAGATAAAATTATCCTCTGCCACATATGCAGCTGGAGCTATGGGTCCCGCCATGTGTATTCTTGTGTTGGTGGTTTAGTCCTTGGGAGCTCTGGTTTCTTACAACAGTTATAGGAAATGAACTTTGACAATAAGTTTATTCTAACCCACAGCTTAGCTGTGTGATAATTTGCAAAGGTGTAAAATCTTACATTGCGTTTATTGAATCACCACTGTTTAAGATTAGTACAATTAAAACGTGTGAATTTGTGTTTCTTTTTTTTTTTTTCTTTCCTTCCTCATCTTTTAGTTTAAATTCTGTTTGGAGAACTGGATTAGTGGCTCAATTCCAGATCATAAGAACATAAAACTCATTTCTTTCTATTGGATATTTAAAATAGTGCATTCAATGATATCCAAATTCTCTTTTGTATTTGTTATTTATCAGAGCTGCTACATGATCCAAGAATAGCAGCATGTAACGTTATAAATGACTAAAACTGTGTCTTATATTAGGCCCTCAATAATGAGGCTTTGTATTTGTCTGTCTTTTAACTTCTATAAAAACATGTAATAAAGGCACCTGAAAAATTTTCATAGCCTATAATGGAATTAAATTATGGTGTTTTAACTTCCAGATATATTTTTAAAGAAAATATTTAATAAAATGAGGAATGTGTAGTTTTGTAGAGACAAAATGTGAACCTTATTTGATTAGTACTTAGGCAATGAGGGCATTGAGAGTCCTCGTGGCTCCACCTCAAATTTAAACAATCTGATTACTCTAATTGACTCAAAATTAATATTTTATCATTTAGATTTGGTTAAAATATGTTCTTCTTACTAATGATTGAATTTTAATATGATTAGTAGATAATAATGATCAGGTACATAAACAATTTATCTAAAAACTTATACCTCACTTTCTTTGCATTTCTAATGAACTATTTTCTTTACATATTTGTGAGTTTTTTTCTGTCAAATAATAAATTTACTCTGAGTTTATACATTTCTACAGTTATCATAAATTCAAAATATTCTTTTTCTGTGTTATTATATTTTTATTATTTAAAATCTAAATTTAAGTATATTTTGACTATTCTTTCTGTCTTGTAAGTCCTTCTAGATTTTCTCCCACACTACCCACCCAACTTTAATTTCCTTATCGAAAAACAAACAAATATACAATAAAATAATGAACCCTCAAAAACCAAGAAAATAAAATGAAGCCATTTCCCCCAAAGAAAGGAAACACACACACACATACCCCAAACTGTAAGCAAATAGAAGAACACACAAACTGTGGAGTCCACTATATGTTGTTCAACTATTCCTGAATGAGACATGTTCTGGAGCTGGAGTGGTTGGTATATCCTGTGTCACTCTAGTAGAGAAAATGCAATTTCCCTCTTTCACCGTCTATGATGTTTGCATTTTCTTGTGGTTCTGCATAGGCCAGCAGTGAACATAGTTGAGCAAGTGTCCTTGTAGTAGGATGAAGCATCCTTTGGGTATATGCCGGAGACTTGTATAGCTGGATCTTCTCAAATCTTCTGGAGGAATAGCCAAACTGGTTTTCATAGAGTCTGTACTACTATGAGCAATGCATGAGGTTTTCTCTTACTTGCATCCTTGCCAGTATCAAGTGTCACATTCTGTTGATATTAGCCATTCTGACAGGTGTAAAATGGAACCTTCAAGTAGTTCTCTTTGCATTTCCCTCATGAATAAGGATATTGGACACTTCTGTAGGTGTTTCTCAGCCATTTGAGTTTCCACTATTGATAATTCTGTTTAAACCTGTACCCTATATTTAATAGGGTTATTGGTTTTTTGGATGTCTAATTTATTGAGTTCTTCATATATTTTGAATAATAGCCTTTGATGGGAAATAAAATTAAGCATCACAAAAAGAAGTAGCCTTCCTGTATACAAATGACAAACAGATAAAGAAGATCTGGGAAACATCAAATAATATCAAATATCTGATCAAGCAAGTGAAAGGCTTACATGATAAAAAATTAAAGTCACTGAAGAAAGAATCTGGAGACGATATCAGAAAATGGAAAGGTCTCCCATGCTCATGGATTAGTAGGAGTAACAGTAAAAATAGACATCATACTAAAAGAAATCTACAGATTCCATACAGTCCCCATAAAAATTTCAACATAATTCTTCACAGATATTTTAAGGCCAATTCTCAGCTTCATATGGAAACACAAAAATACACAAGCCAGCTAAAACAACAACAACAACCCAAATAATAAATATCTACTAGAGGTTTCACCATTTCTTTTTATTTATTTATTTATTTATTTATTTATTACGTATTTTCCTCAATTACATTTCCAATGCTATCCCAAAAGTCCCCAATACCCTTGCCCCCCCCCCCACTTCCCTACCCACCCATTCCCAATTTTTTTGGCCCTGGCATTCCCCTGTACTGGGGCATATAAAGTTTGTGTGTCCAACGGGCCTCTCTTTCCAGTGATGGCCGACTAGGCCATCTTTTGATACATATGTAGCTAGAGTCAAGAGCTCCCGGGCACTGGTTAGTTGTTTGGAGCTGTGTCACCATTTCTACCTCAAGTTGTACTACAAAGTTATCGTAATTAAACATGATATTGACCGAAACAAAAACAACAACAAAAACAAAAGTAAACACTGTTGATAACAGAATCAAATTGAAAACCCAGACATAAGGCCACATACTTATGGATGTCTGATATTTTATTTCTATGTTTTTTTTTTCATTTTTAAAAAAAGGATAGGAATACACACTGGAGGACAAAAGACAGCATCTTCAATAAGTGACACTGGTCAGACTGGATGGCTGCATTTAGAAGACTCCAAGCTGATCCAGAGTTATCACCCTGCACAAAAACTGAACTCCAAGTGGATGAAAGACCTTAAAATAAAACCAGATACATGGAACCCAATAGAAGAGAAAATGGTGGATAACCTTGGACTCACTGGCACAGGACAGACTTTCTGAACAGAACACCATTAGCACAGGCACTAAAATCAACAGTTAATAGATGGGATCTTATACAACTAAAAAAGCTTCTACATGGCAAAGAACACCATCATTCAGACAAAGTGGCTGCCTACAGAATGGCAAAATATTTTTACCAATTGAAAAATTCTTATATTTACATTTTATTGATTACTATATGACAAAGAGATACATTTAAGAAAAATGGATATCAGTATAACTGTATTTTATTAAAATATTTATTTAATATGCTTATCAGACATAAATATGTACTGGTCATGTTCAAAACTCAGGCAGAGTTGATAAGAAATTTCAGTACCAACATCTACCCAATTAATACTGTTTTAGTAGAAGTATTCATTTGTCCCCTATTGATACCTATATTCCAGTATTTACATTGGCAGAAGCTGTCATATATAAAGAACTGAAATATAAATTCATTTTCAATGAAAGACATATTGTGATATTGTTATTAAGTAAATTGTTTTCATCATAAGCTATGTTCAAAATTAATACCAATTTTTGTGTTCTCCATGAATTAACAGTCCATCTGTTCTGAGGCACACAAGAGTATTGTAATTTGGCAAATGCCAACAACATAGCTGTTGTTGAGGCTTGGCCTTTTGCTGTGTATTGCAATGCTAAATACTAGCCTCCAAGACCTGTTTGTCGCCCAGAGATGAGAGAATCTGCACATAGACCCAAAAAACTCTATGTAGCCTTGCCCTCCAAGTTATTCCTGCCTGGTCAATAAACATGCCTACAGTCTGTAGCTGGGCAGAAGAGAGATTAGTGGACTTTTTTTCCCCTCAGGATTGGGGTTAGAGGCAGGGACCATGAAGAAAAGGTGAGAAGGTGTAGAGAGGAGAGATGCCATGGGGTAGAGTATATAGGTGAATCATGAAAACATGGCCATGATTGTTGACCAATTGGAGCAGCCCAGATAGAACATGGCAAATTATAACGGGGTTATTGGTAAGGAAGAAGACATAATATCATAGAGGTGGATATCCATCCAGATCTAGTACTGATTAAGGCTTATTATAAATGTAAAAATTGCATGTCCTTTATCTGTGAACTAAACAACCAAAGATGGGACAGTAACCCCAACTGAAATTAAGTATTTACTACAACAAATTGCAATAAGTTTTTGTTTTATTTTATAATACTACAGCTAAAATGAAATTCTTCTGCATGGTATGCAAGTACAGATCACTGATCTCAACCCCCAACACATTCTTTCCTTTTTTTTTTTTTTAAGATCCCAGAGTTGGCCTGGACTTCACTGTGTAGACAAGGTCTTAAATTGGTGATTCTCCTCCCTAAGACACTTGGGTAGCTAGGAATAGAAATATGCATATTGCACTTGGCTTTCAATGCCCTTGTAAATAGTGACATCTTTACTGAAATGTGGGGGTAAGAAAATAATTCAAACTACTTCAGGACAAGCCTGACGCTTGGATAGTAAGCATTTACACTAAATTAAATGAGTGACTGAAATATCCAAGATACATATGGGCTATTTTAAATATACTCTGAAGGCAGTGCACACAGAATTGTTAGTATGCAGGGAAGTGGATGAAATGTCAGGCAGAATGCCAAATGGATATTGCTTTTGTACTTTTTTTTCATGCTCAATAACAGATCAGTTGTATTGTTGGATAGTGAAAGAATGAATACACTAGAAAAAAATATTTGGAATAAAGAACAGGAGATCTTTTGCAAAAGTAACCAAACAGCGCATTTTAATCCCTAAAATGGAGTGAAATGTTTTTGTATTCTTGTTTGCACAGTTTTTAGGACAAATAATATACTGTAGTCCTTAGTAGATGCTACGTATGTGATTGGATGGGTTGTGCACCAAATAGAAGCATGCTCTAACTTTCATTTATCACCAGGGAGTAATTCCTTCATCATTGTGTAAAATAGTCATTTATAGTTAATGCAGTGTTATATCAATTCATTAATCCTTAACAAGATCCTTTTCTACAGAGGTAAAGATTCGTCATCATGAAGTATTAAATTCAATCTCATGATAAAGCATCTCAGTGAAAATGCCCAATGGCAAATGCAATCTGTGAGGACAATACGCAAAAATGTATGACCTGCCAGTGAGGACTGGAGTGATAGTTAGAGTTAATTTTCACAGAGACAAAGGGATACTGAGTTTGATTAACAGCTCCATACTGAGAAGTAGCAAGACCCACTTAGCCAGTACTTTCTGTTCTGTTCGTTTTAAGTCCTCTTGCCAGGCAGTGAAGGAATTCATTTTTTCCTGACTCCTCTCAACTGAGAAACAGGAGAAGAGCTGAGAAATTTTCATGTGACATGAAAACTCAGCCTGTCATTGCATTTTTCAACTCTTCATTATGCCTTCAACGTGGAACATAAGTGCTAATGAAATTCCTGGAGCCTCACTGTAACTGTTGATTGAATTTCTGCACATTGTGAGAATCATTGAATGCACTTAATGTGGGATGCAAGGTTGTATTCCCTATGTAACAGTTTGAATTGAGCACCTACTATGTAATAACTTTCTGAGCTACTTTACTTTACATGCAGTGTTTACACTGCTCATAACATAATTGTATTAACTAAAGGAGCTAGCTAATAATTTATCAAGGCACGAATAGCTGTATAACTAGCAATCCATAAATTTCTCTTTATACAAGATTTATATAAATCTTAATATATATGTATTTATCACATAATTATTTTAAGAATATATGTTGAAATTAATGCAAATTATCTTACATCTCTTATATAGTACATATTATATAATTTCATATGGAATAAAAGATGCAATATACTAGCATAGTGTCTTAGGTAGGGTTTTACTGCTGTGAACAGATACTGTAACCAAAGCATGTCTTATAAAGGACAACATTTGATTGGGGCTGTTTTACAGGTTCAGAGGTTCAGTTCATTATCATCAAAGTGGAAGCATGGTAGCATATAGACAGGCATGGTACAGGCAGAGGTGAGGGTCCTACATCTTCATCTGAAGTCTGCTGGTGGAAGACTGACTTCCAGGCAACTAGGATAAGGGTCTTAAAGCCAACACTCACAGTGACACACCTATTCCAACAAGGCTACACCTACTCCAACAGGGTAACACCTTCTCATAGTGCCACTTCCTGGGCCAAGCATATGCAAACCATTACAGATAGTATTATTATAAAGATTTAAAATTGACAAATATGGAGAGGTACCCCTCTCCCACAGATACGTTGTAGGTTTAATCAAGAGGGTATTGATTCTGAAAGCTGTCTCAGTATTTTAAGCAGTTCATTTTGCACCTATATTGGATCACTAAAAGAGACTTTGCTTATTTATTCATAGCTGTAAATCTGTTATACGTTCATCATCCTATATAGTTTAATTAAAATACCATATAGTATATACAATCTGCATAACTCACTTTAGTTTGGATAAGTGTTCCTCAACAGACAAAATGTTTGTTGTGCAAGGTCTTGATTGTCAAGGCATGCTTGATAACTGAGGCTTTGTAGGGTGTTTTGAGATAACTGTGGATGTGGTTGTAAAGAGAATTATGGGATTCCAACACAGTCTTTGTTTTTAGCCTCCTGGCTGATGAGGTGAATGGTCATGTTGGGTCACACTGCTTTAGTATTGCTATGAGTATGAGCTATGGGGTAAATCAAGCTGGTAATTCACTGGGTGAAACTTATTTTTGAGCCAAAACAGAACCATTCCTCTTTTTAAATTAATCATTCTAGGTATATTTTTATCACCATGCTAAGAACACAACTGATGGTTGTTTATTCCTCTGTCTTCTTACCTTAAAAAATAATATTTCACAATTATGTTGCTTAGATTTTTTTCCATTTTTATTAGGTATTTAGCTCATTTACATTTCCAATGCTATACCAAAAGTCCCCCATACCCACCCACCCCCACTCCACTACCCACCCACTCCCCCTTTTTGGCCCTGGCGTTCCCCTGTACTGGGGCATACAAAGTTTACGTGTCCAATGGGCCTCTCTTTCCAGTGATGGCCGATTAGGCCATCTTTTGATACATATGCAGCTAGAGTCAAGAGCTCCGGGGTACTGGTTAATTCATAATGTTGTTCCACCTATAGGGTTGCAGATCCCTTTAGCTCCTTGGGTTCTTTCTCTAGCTCCTCCATTGGGAGCCCTGTGATCCATCCATTAGCTGACCGTGAGCATCCACTTCTGTGTTTGCTAGGCCCCGGGATAGTCTCACAAGAGATAGCTACATCTGGGTCCTTTCAATAAAATCTTGCTAGGGTATGAAATGGTGTCAGCGTTTGGATGCTGATTATGGGGTGGATCCCTGGATATGGCAGTCTCTACATGGTCTATCCTTTCATCTCAGCTCCAAACTTTGTCTCTGTAACTCCTTCCATGGGTGTTTTGTTCCCAATTCT
Organism: Mus musculus; assembly: GCF_000001635.26. NCBI lineage: Eukaryota > Metazoa > Chordata > Mammalia > Rodentia > Muridae > Mus > Mus musculus. The sequence goes on from NC_000084.6 coordinate 87,690,417, forward strand.
AAGGAGGGGCATAGTGTCCACACTTCAGTCTTCATTCTTCTTGAGTTTCATGTGTTTAGCAAATTGTACCTTATATCTTGGGAATCCTAGGTTTGGGGCTAATATCCACTTATCAGTGAGTACATACTGTGTGAGTTCCTTTGTGAATGTGTTACCTCACTCAGGATAATGCCCTCCAGGTCCATCCATTTGGCTAGGAATTTCATAAATTCATTCTTTTTAATAGCTGAGTATTACTCCATTGTGTAGATGTACCACATTTTCTGTATCCATTCCTCTGTTGAGGGGCATCTGGGTTCTTTCCAGCTTCTGGCTATTATAAATAAGGCTGCTATGAACATAGTGGAGCATGTGTCCTTCTTACCAGTTGGGGCATCTTCTGGATATATGCCCAGGAGAGGTATTGCTGGATCCTCAGGTAGTACTATATCCAGTTTTCTGAGGAACCGCCAGACTGATTTCCAGAGTGGTTGTACAAGCCTGCAATCCCACCAACAATGGAGGAGTGTTCCTCTTTCTCCACATCCACGCCAGCATCTGCTGTCACCTGAATTTTTGATCTTAGCCATTCTGACTGGTGTGAGGTGGAATCTCAGGGTTGTTTTGATTTGCATTTCCCTGATGATTAAGGATGTTGAACATTTTTTCAGGTGCTTCTCTGCCATTCGGTATTCCTCAGGTGAGAATTCTTTGTTCAGTTCTGAGCCCCATTTTTTAATGGGGTTATTTGATTTTCTGAAGTCCACCTTCTTGAGTTCTTTATATATGTTGGATATTAGTCCCCTATCTGATTTAGGATAGGTAAAGATCCTTTCCCAATCTGTTGGTGGTCTTTTTGTCTTATTGACGGTGTCTTTTGCCTTGCAGAAACTTTGGAGTTTCATTAGGTCCCATTTGTCAATTCTCGATCTTACAGCACAAGCCATTGCTGTTCTGTTCAGGAATTTTTTCCTGTGCCCATATCTTCAAGGCTTTTCCCCACTTTCTCCTCTATAAGTTTCAGTGTCTCTGGTTTTATGTGAAGTTCTTTGATCCACTTAGATTTGACCTTAGTACAAGGAGATAAGTATGGATCGATTCGCATTCTTCTACATGATAACAACCAGTTGTGCCAGCACCAATTGTTGAAAATGCTGTCTTTCTTCCACTGGATGGTTTTAGCTCCCTTGTCGAAGATCAAGTGACCATAGGTGTGTGGGTTCATTTCTGGGTCTTCAATTCTATTCCATTGGTCTACTAGTCTGTTTCTATACCAGTACCATGCAGTTTTTATCACAATTGCTCTGTAGTAAAGCTTTAGGTCAGGCATGGTGATTCCACCAGAGGTTGATTTATCCTTGAGAAGACTTTTTGCTATCCTAGGTTTTTTGTTATTCCAGATGAATTTGCAAATTGCTCCTTCTAATTCGTTGAAGAATTGAGTTGGAATTTTGATGGGGATTGCATTGAATCTGTAGATTGCTTTTGGCAAGATAGCCATTTTTACAATGTTGATCCTGCCAATCCATGAGCATGGGAGATCTTTCCATCTTCTGAGATCTTCTTTAATTTCTTTCTTCAGAGATTTGAAGTTTTTATCATACAGATCTTTCACCTCCTTAGTTAGCGTTACGCCAAGATATTTTATACTATTTGTGACTATTGAGAAGGGTGTTGTCTCCCTAATTTCTTTCTCAGCCTGTTTATTCTTTGTATAGAGAAAGGCCATTGACTTGTTTGAGTTTATTTTATATCCAGCTACTTCACCGAAGCTGCATTATCAGGTTTAGGAGTTCTCTGGTAGAATTTTTAGGGTTACTTATATATACTATCATATCATCTGCAAAAAGTGATATTTTGACTTCCTCTTTTCCAATTTGTATCCCCTTGATCTCCTTTTGTTGTCGAATTGCTCTGGCTAATACTTCAAGTACTATGTTGAAAAGGTAGGGAGAAAGTGGGCAGCCTTGTCTAGTCCCTGATTTTAGTGGGATTGCTTCCAGCTTCTCTCCATTTACTTTGATGTTGGCTACTGGTTTGCTGTAGATTGCTTTTATCATGTTTAGGTATGGGCCTTGAATTCCTGATCTTTCCAAAACTTTTATCATGAATGGGTGTTGAATCTTGTCACATGCTTTTTCTGCATCTAACGAGATGATCATGTGGTTTTTGTCTTTGAGTTTGTTTATATAATGGATTACATTGATGGATTTTCGTATATTAAACCATCCCTGCATTCCTGGAATAAAACCTACTTGGTCAGGATGAATGATTGCTTTAATATGTTCTTGGATTCGGTTAGCAAGAATTTTATTGAGGATTTTTGCATCGATATTCATAAGAGAAATTGGTCTGAAGTTCTCTATCTTTGTTGAATCTTTCTGTGGTTTAGGTATCAGAGTAATAGTGGCTTCATAAATTGAGTTGGGTAGAGTACCTTCTACTTCTATTTTGTGAAATAGTTTGTGCAGGACTGGAATTAGATCTTCTTTGAAGGTCTGATAGAACTCTGCACTAAACCCGTCTGGCCCTGGGCTTTTTTTGGCTGGGAGACTATTAATAACTGCTTCTATTTCTTTAGGTGATATGGGACTGTTTAGATGGTCAACTTGATCATGACTCAACTTTGGTACCTGGTATCTGTCCAGAAATTTGTCCATTTCGTCCAGGTTTTCCAGTTTTGTTGAGTATAACCTTTTGTAGAAGGATCTGATGGTGTTTTGGATTTCTTCAGGATCTGTTGTTATGTCTCCCTTTTCATTTCTGATTTTCTTAATTAGGATTTTGTCCCTGTCCCCTTTAGTAAGTCTAGCTAAGGGTTTATCTATCTTGTTGATTTTCTCAAAGAACCAACTCCTCATTTGGTTAATTCTTTGAATAGTTCTTCTTGTTTCCACTTGGTTGATTTCACCCCTGAGTTTGATTATTTCCTGCCGTCTACTCCTCTTGGGTGAATTTGCTTCCTTTTTTTCTAGAGCTTTTAGATGTGTTGTCAAGCTGCTAGTATGTGCTCTCTCCCGTTTCTTCTTGGAGGCACTCAGAGCTATGAGTTTCCCTCTTAGAAATGCTTTCATTGTGTCCCAAAGGTTTGGGTACGTTGTGGCTTCATTTTCATTAAACTCTAAAAAGTCTTTAATTTCTTTCTTTATTCCTTCCTTGACCAAGGTATCATTTAGAAGAGTGTTGTTCAGTTTCCACGTGAATGTTGGCTTTCCATTATTTATGTTGTTATTGAAGATCAGTCTTAGGCAATGGTGGTCTGATAGGATACATGGGACAATTTCAATATTTTTGTATCTGTTGAGGCCTGTTTTGTGACCAATTATATGGTCAATTTTGGAGAAGGTCCCATGAGGTGCTGAGAAGAAGGTATATTCTTTTGTTTTAGGATAAAATGTTCTGTAGATATCTGTTAGGTCCATTTGTTTCATTACTTCTGTTAGTTTCACTGTGTCCCTGTTTAGTTTCTGTTTCCACGATCTGTCCATTGATGAAAGTGGTGTGTTGAAGTCTCCCACTATTATTGTGTGAGGTGCAATGTGTGCTTTGAGCTTTACTAAAATGTCTTTAATGAATGTGGCTGCCCTTACATTTGGAGCGTAGATATTCAGAATTGAGAGTTCCTCTTGGAGGATTTTACCTTTGATGAGTATGAAGTGTCCTTCCTTGTCTTTTTTGATAACTTTGGGTTGGAAGTCGATTTTATCCGATATTAGAATGGCTACTCCAGCTTGTTTCTTCAGACCATTTGCTTTGAAAATTGTTTTCCAGCCTTTCATTCTGAGGTAGTGTCTGTCTTTTTTTTTCCCTGAGATGGGTTTCCTGTAAGCAGCAGAATGTTGTTTCCTGTTTGTGTAGCCAGTCTGTTAGTCTATGTCTTTTTATTGGGGAATTGAGTCCATTAATATTAAGAGATATTAAGGAAAAGTAATTGTTGCTTCCTTTTATTTTTGTTGTTAGAGTTGGCATTCTGTTCTTGTGGCTGTCTTCTTTTTGGTTTGTTGAGGGATTACTTTCTTGTTTGTTCTAGGGCGTGATTTCCGTCCTTGTATTGCTTCTTTTCTGTTATTATCCTTTGAAGGGCTGGATTCGTGGAAAGATATTGTGTGAATTTGGTTTTGTCGTGGAATACTTTGGTTTCTCCATCTATGGTAATTGAGAGTTTGGCCAGGTATAGTAGCCTGGGCTGGCAATGTGTTCTTTTAGTGTCTGTATAACATCTGTCCAGGCTCTTCTGGCTTTCATAGTCTCTGGTGAAAAGTCTGGTGTAATTCTGATAGGCCTTCCTTTATATGTTACTTGACCTTTCTCCCTTACTGCTTTTAATATTCTATCTTTATTTAGTGCATTTGTTGTTCTGATTATTATGTGTCGGGAGGAATTTCTTTTCTGGTCCAGTCTATTTGGAGTTCTGTAGGCTTCTTGTATGATCATGGGCATCTCTTTCTTTATGTTTGGAAAGTTTTCTTCTATTATTTTGTTGAAGATGTTAGCTGGCCCTTTAAGTTGAAAATCTTCATTCTCAGCAATTCCTATTATCCGTAGGTTTGGTCTTCTCATTGTGTCCTGGATTTCCTGGATGTTTTGAGTTAGGATCCTTTTGCATTTTGTATTTTCTTTGACTGTTGTGTCGATGTTCTCTATGGAATCTTCTGCACTTGAGATTCTCTTTTCCATTTCTTGTATTCTGTTGCTGATGCTCACATCTATGGTTCCAGATCTCTTTCCTAGGGTTTCTATCTCCAGCATTGCCTCGCTTTGGGTTTTCTTTACTGTGTCTACTTCCCTTTTTAGTTCTAGTATGGTTTTGTTCATTTCCATTACCTGTTTGGATGTGTTTTCCTGTTTTTCTTTAAGGACTTCTACCTGTTTGGCTGTGTTTTCCTGCTTTTCTTTAAGGGCCTGTAACTCTTTAGCAGTGCTCTCCTGTAATTCTTTAAGTGACTTATGAAAGTCCTTCTTGATGTCCTCTATCATCACCATGAGAAATGTTTTTAAATCTGGGTCTAGATTTTCGGTTGTGTTGGGGTGCCCAGGACTAGGTGGGGTGGGAGTGCTGCGTTCTGATGGTGGTGAGTGGTCTTGATTTCTGTTAGTAGGATTCTTATGTTTGCCTTTCGCCATCTGGTAATCTCTGAAGCTAGCTGTTATAGTTGTCTCTGTTAAGAGCTTGTACTTCAGGTGACTCTGTTAGCCTCTATAAGCAGACCTGGGAGGGTAGCACTCTCCTTGGTTTCAGTGGGTAGAGTATTCTCTGCAGTAAAGCTCTCTTCTTGCAGGGAAGGTACCCAGATATCTGGTGTTCGAACCGGACTCCTGGCAGAAGTTGTGTTCCACTCACTAGAGGTCTTAGGATCCCGTGGGAAATCCTGTGTGGGCCCTTGCGGGTGTCAGGCGACTCTGCTGGCAAGGAAGCCCGGGGCTCGAGTGGAGAGGAAGGGGCTTTTGCCCTGGGTCAGGCCCGGGTAGTCTGCTTCCCTATGTACCGCAGTCTCCGGTTTCCCGCGATTGGATTGGGGCCGGTGCTGTGTTCCACTCACCAGAGGTCTTAGGATCCCGTGGGGAATCCTGTGTGGGCCCTTGCGGGTGTCAGGCAACTCCGCTGGCAAGGAAGCCCGGGGCTCGAGTGGAGCGGAAGGGGCTTTTGCCCCGGGTCAGGCCCGGGCAGTCTGCTTCCCTCTATGTTGCTTAGATTAATGGAGCACATGTCACTTCATAAGTTATTTCTACTTTATTTTCTACTTGATTTTACAACTTTGCTTTGTTTAGGATTGAAACAATCTTATTATGTATATTACTATTTCTTAATCTTGGTTTACTATGAACAGTTTCCCAATAAAATTTTTCTGCCTAACACACTATACACAAAACCAAATGTTTGTCGAAAAACTTTACAAGCTTTAAAATAATGTATTTAAATGTATTTGAAAGCTCATCCACGAGAGTTATTTTGTGGTCCATTTCGTCCTGTGTAATTGAGGATTCCAGGGTTCCAAATCATAATGTACTTTCTCCAAATCATTTTCACAACATGAACTTCTTTGTTAAATGGAGTACGGCCACCATGTTTATCAGTAGCATAGAACTGACCTGCACATTAATCATAGCCATTCATTTTATTTTTCTGAACTTATAAATATTTGGCATTAGCTTAACAAATTCAGAAATAATTTATGTTTATAACCAGTGATTAGTTTCCTTTTGAAATATGTTTACTTCACAGAATTCAAATCAACCAACTCTGTGATCTTATCCCTTAGCCAAGTAAGGGTCAGTATCCTCTCTATTTGCCCACCCATCTCTGTGGACAGATGTGCCATGAAGAGGAAACTTTATGGAAGATGGAGCTAGTGTTGATTTTTGGACATACTGATAGATAGTATCAGTAAAGCTGCTGTTGTAGCTTTCTACATTAGCGGCAGGAATGGGCGACTGCCAAACGAATGTGACAAAGCAGGGTTTTAAGCTCTATCATGCAGGTTAAATATTTCATGTGCTCTAGAGAGATGACACAAAGTGATGTGAACTGCTTTCATTTGATCGTATGAATGATGAAAGTGTTTCTGGTTTCTCAGAGCCTCTCGGTGAGATCTAAGAATGTTTGCCAAGATGTGCCTGGTAAATAAATCAGTTCATCCTACAACAGAAGTTCCACAGACAGATGGTCATTTAGAATTCAGTGTTTGACTGGGAAAAAGCAAGAATGAAAACAAAGAATAAGATATCATATTAATATGTGTCTTATACCATACTATACTCAAAATGTTAACAGTTATATTTTTTGCATTTATAACTGGAGAATATTTTAATCTATCAAATGCATATGAAATCAATAATTTTGGATAATAGTTGTTTTGATATAATCTTTTACTAGTACTAGAAAAAATTTAATAGTATTAGAAAAGAAACATATACAAATAAACATATACAAATAACTTAAAATACTAATTAAAACAAGTCACTAAAATGTGGCTTTACAAACTAAAGCATAACAATTTATTGGAATTCTTACTGGAAATACTCTATTTTTAAATTATAATAAAATATTTGTTATTTTAATATCCATTTTTCTTTTAGATTTTTCTAAAACAATCATGTGTGTGCATGACTGTCTACGTATCAGTGTTTTCCATGCACATGCACACTCCTGCAGAGGTCAGAAGAAAGCACTGAATACCCTGGAGCTTGAGTTACAGGCAGTTTTGAGCCTCTGATGTGGGTCCTAGAAATTAAATTCAGATTTTCTGTAAAACCAATCTATATTATTCAACAAGGAATGATCCATTCAGCCTGGGTATCTAGCTTTGAAAGAGATTTATTTTTACTGTCTCATAAGTAATTATTTATAAGATTTCATGATCACAAACCTGTGAAAGAGCCATCATTCTATGTGCTTCCTTAGAGAAGGACACTGAGGCTCAATGGTAACCATAAAATCTCATTCCTGAGAAAATGTCCGCCCATTGGAGATAGCACCATCTTTCATACCCAGTTTCTTTTTATTTTTCCACTGATGTGGACATAAGTGGTATAGTCTGCTTAGAAACTTGACCTGGTAAATTCACTTGCTTAGATGCCTTAGATAAATAAGATTATATGTGAAGTATTTTACAATGTAAAGTCAACCGTGACATTGCTGAAACCATGAAAGTTATACTAGGCCCATATGTTATTATAAATTTTATCATTTTGGAGTCCTCTGGAAAGAATTGAAACCAATTACAAAATACAATATAAGGCTAGATGGTATATGATGAATGGATTCTAGCATTTTTTCCCTTTTGCCTTGATGCTGATTTCTCAAAAATTATTTTAGTATAGTCATAGGCGTTGATTTCCACAGCTAAATTGGAAGCTATTTCTTCTATCATTTTAGCCATGTACCTTACACCACATAAATTGAAGCTTAGGCCATGGGACCATAGAGACAGTAATGGTGTAAAGTCACAATAATTTAGTTTTTGTCCAAAACATATGCTTATCTCTCTACACACAGTTCCTATCAAATCTAAAACAGACTTATGTCTTCTGTTGAAATTAAGTTTCTCAAATCATGTTATTGACAATTAAATTTTATATTACTAATTATTACTTTTTCTAGTAGATTTAAGACATAGACTTTTATAGTAGGCATTTTATATGTATTAACACATTTTGTTACATTTGTTTGACCTTGATGAAATGCTCTTCAAAAACTTTGTTCACAATTATTGTTCTTAGCAAGTTATATTATTAGATAATAAACACTTCACTATTTTATCTGAGAGTAAGAAACAATTTGGATAGTCCAAATTGGATGACATTGGATTAACAAAAAAGAGTGAATAAGAGAATATACATTTAGGTCTGTAAGAAAAAAAATAAATTTAGAAAGGATAGAATACTAAAATAATATAGAAATACACAGAAATTGTTTCATTATTTATATCTGAGTCTACTGTTTGTTGAACAAGCACTAAGCACGTCTTTAGTTTTAAAATTTGTTTCAAGGTTCAGTACCTATTTAATTTCAAAGATTGAACATAGGAAATGTAGTGAGTGATTACAAAGATATTTACTCAATCTAAGAAAACTCTATCGTCACGAAATTTACAGAAATAAGATGAATTTCTTATCTCTACCACTTGATTGTCTGCCACATGTGGAGAAGATATTATCTAGACTAAATTGGGCATGAAATACCTATCTGAGACTACTGAGCCTATCTATTCTTCCCTCAATAACTATGACGATCTTGGTAGTGAAAAAAAAATGAAAAGATATTCTAAAGAGAAATATGTATTCATTTCCTTTTGACATTCAAACTGCTGAAGTAACGGACTTCAAAAAATTGGAGAGTTCACAAGAATCTTACACATGGGGAATGGAAAGGATGAAAGTGTGTGCAAACTTTTTTCAGGAATAAATTACATCCTGATAACGTATTGAACAACTTGTAATACATACCAAAATTCAGACAATGTCAGGTCTGTAATGGGTAAGATCATACCTTGACCAGGACTGATTTATACTGCTTTCCCTCAATTTAAATATAAATCTCATAGGCTTGGAGGTAACACAATTATGAGATTTATATTTAATTTAATCAAATATAATTTAGTTTGATTATGTTCCAATATGACCACAATGAATGAAACCAAATCACATGCTTTTGAGAATTCTTTGGTCCTGTAACAGACACATTGAGGATAGATGTGCATGGTTAGCTGGTTAAGGCTGTCAGGGACTACTAGGTATTGACTTGAAAGCTTCAAATAACACTACTGACTTTTTTGTCTCTGAGTTATATGTTGATAAAATTGAAATAGCTTGGTTCATTGAGAATCCTTCATTTCTGAAAATACTTATAAGGCAAACAATATATAAAAGTTTGTATTTCTTTAATTACATATAGGAGGAGGAAACCTATTTTTCACAATGTGTTTTGGCACATTGGTATGCATTTTCATTCTTACCCAAAGCAGTTCATGTTCTAATTATTAGAAGCTGTAAATACATACCTTGTAGCTCATACACATGCTCATATGCAATCAAACACACATGCAAAATATGTACACTCTCACATACACAGACCCATATATACACACAGTATCTCTCTCTCTCTCTCTCTCTCTCTCTATATATATATATATATATATATATACTTATATTTTTATATATATTATATATATAATGTATATAAAATATTACATACACAGAAACTCTCCTACCTATCTCTATCTAATCTCTCTATATCATCTATATATATCTTTATCTCTATAATCTATGTATATAAGTACACAAACACAACACATTCACATATTTTATACACATATTATTTGTTTCTATTGCTATAATACAGGCCATCAATAAAAGTAACTTTATGAGGACAGTTTAGTTCAACATACCCCCCCCCCCCCACACACACACACAGAAAAAGGGTGGGGAGAGAGCTCATGTGCTCACAAATGGAAGTTTAGGCAGGAACAGTGAAGCAAGAACTGAGTAAGAAACTCCAGAGTGGTGATGCTTAGTACTTTGCTTCTCCTGACTTACTCAGTTTGTTTTCTTATGCTCCCTAATGCCATCTCCTCAGGGATGGGACAAACCACAGTGAGCTAGGAATTCCCTCAACAATCATTAACCAAAAATAATGTTCTATAGGAAATATCATGCGGTCAGTTCTTCAAAAGATAACTGTAACTTGTGTTGCAACGACAAAAATTCCAACCAGAAAACTCATACATATTTATATACAGTCACACATATCTATGCACGGTGGTGATCTGACTAAGAATGTCTCCCACAGGCTCATATGTATGTATGCATTTCTTCCACCAAGTATTGGTGAAGGTGTCTCACTGTGGGTGGGCTTTAAGGTCTCAGAAGCTCACACAAAGTCCAGTCTTTCTCTCTCTCTCTCTCTCTCTCTCTCTCTCTGGATCAACATGTAAATCTTGTAGCCATTTCTTCAGATTCATGTATGATACCATGATCCCCACCTTGATGATAATGGACTAATTTCTGAATCTATAAGTCAGCTCAAGATTCAATGGTTTCTTTTATAAGAGTTAACTTGATCATGGTGGCTCTTCACAGAAATTGTCAAAGTTACAGAAACACACATTCATATATATGCAGAAACACATGTACACTCATACAGAGACTCACAGAGCATTATGCAAATCCACAGTACATTCATTTGTACACTGACACACAAATACTGATACACATACATACAGATGCACATATACTCTTTACATGCTTCCTTTTTACAGAAACATTAGAAAACTGATATGCAAAATTGATTAACAATCTAATGAGTAATACGATTCTTTAGTGTAGAGACAGGTAGATAAAAAGCCAAGCCCAGAGATTTTTAATTAAAAACAAATGTCCTTAAAATAAACTTGAAAGGAAAATATGAAGCAAAAGAAATGATGTCAAGGGTGGACAGCCAATAAAAATGCAGGTTGATAAATATTAATCATAAAGAGTTGCAGACACCAAAACAAACTCCAACATTTAAAATGTATATAATTATTTTTACTGTATATAAATAATAGTGGATAGTAAATACATAAAACACTGATGAACGTTTTTAGCCGTTAAAGAAATATACATCAAAACTGCTTTCATATTCTATTTCAGAACAGCTAGAATAGGTACTCACCTAGAAAGAAATGAGTATTAAGTGCTGCATAGATTTGGAAGGAGGGGAAACTTTATTCACTGTTGCTGAAAAGGACAAGGAAGCACTGTCGTGGAGCAGTAGCTAAGAGTTTGCATTTTATCCACAAGATAAAATGGAAAGAAATTATGATTTGAACGTCAACCAGAGTCAGGTTCTGCCCTTGAGGTGTCCAGGATAGACTGGAAAGAATGAAGCTTACCAGAGTAGGTGGGTTAGATTAAAAACTTGGTTGGTGTGAATGAGGAGGAAATAGTCTTCTACAGAGAGGGTCTTCAGTGAAATAACTCTCTTCATTGGGGCGAACAAGGGCAATATATAAGTCTTGGGGAGTGAGTAGGGGCTCTTGGGTGAGTGTACATCATAGGTTGTGGCTGAGGGGCTGTCAATGCTTCATCTACATGAGGAATTCCAAGTGAAACCTGGACATATCCTTATAAGAAGAAAGGAAGTTTAACCTGTAATTTGATCACCAGACTACTAGACATGTGACTACTTCAAGGGTGGCAGAGGTGTGGGTCATAAGGCTTACATGCACTGGAACATTCAGGCCCAGAGCAAGGAGGGAACAGTCTTACTCCTGCTGATCTCACGATGATATTTTCAGGGTTTGGGTGTGTCTCAACCTTACTCTTGTACTGGATTGACTCCCTAAGTCGCACTGCTTTCGGGCCCCACACTAGACCTGTGCTAGACTTTTAAAATCTCAAATGAGGCCTTGGTGCTCTCACCCTAACCCTAAGAGATCCCTTAAACTATTACTGATGCTATAATATGCTTACACACAGGAGCCTATCATGGCTATCCTCTGAGTGGTCCTACCACCAGCTGACTGAGATAGATGTAGATACTTATTCCCAACAATTAATTGGACTGGGGTTGGAGATCCATTTGGAGGAGTTAGGGGAAGAATTGAAGAGTCAAAGTTGACAAGCCTATGGGAAATCCAGAAGCCTCAACTAACTTGGACCCCCTAGGAGATTTAAGAGACTGAACAACCAACCAGTCAGCATACACAGGCTAGTCCAAGGCCCCCTGGCACTTATGCAACAGAATACTGCCTGTTCTGGCCTCAGTGTGATCCCCTTAACCTTGGAGAGACTTGAGGCCTCAAGGAAGGGGGATGCCTGAGGTGGGTGGGTGGGGGCACGCTTTCAGAGGCAAAGAAATGGAATGAGGAACTGTTGGTGGGGGACCAGGAGACCAGGATGTGGTGGTAATGGCTGAAATATAAATAAATAAAATAATTAAAACAACAACAAAAATATCAAATCAGATCCTCAGTGACATACTTCCTCTAACAAGGCAACGCTCCCTAATTCTCCCTAAACTGTATAACAACTTGTAACAAAATATTTAAACATCTGTCCTATGGGAGCCATTTTTATTTAAGCCACTCTTTTCCACAAGTATTTCATTAATTTTCTTTTCACCAAACTGCCAGCTAGAGCCCACCCTGGGATACTGTTCCCAGCAGACTTTCAAGGTATGATATTGTATGTTTTCTTCAGCTTCTCTCCATAAGCCATCTTAAATTTATCTGCAGATTCCTTTTCATAGCTGATTTCCCTGCCTGAGATATAATTCACTACAATAGCTTGAACTTTCAGACATAACAAAATCCCTTCCCTCCTCTAATTAAGCCTGACACAAATTCTCAGCCTCCCATAACATATGTAGGGAACACAAGGCAGTCTGCTAAGAAATCTCAATGCTGAGAGCATTTCCAGCAGGTTAGCATTATTGTTTGAGATAACTTCATTGCAAGTCCAGCCCCTGAGGTTTGTTAAAGGAGCTAGGTCATATTTTTTTAAAAGTGCATTTCAAAGAGACTGAAAATTAGAATTGCCTAAACTCTCGATTCTGGTCCCAGAAAGACACTAACCAACCACCAAAGTATTTGTCATATTAGCAATTGCATCTCATTTTATCTCTACTCAGATTCCTCATGCTACCTTCTCATTAGCTGCCCATTTTCCCAAAGTGTACAAAGTTTGACTTTCACATCCCATTTTTTTTAGCTAGCTATGTCCCTACTATAAGTAGTTGACAATGTAAACTCACCTCTTGTCAACATATTCTTCCTCCATGTTGAAAATCTGCTTTGTGACTGTCTATCCTTGAACTTTCTTGATATATACATTACAAAAAAATCCAAAAAAAAAAAACAAATCCTTAGACACCAAAGATTCCCAGTTGTGTACAATAAATAGTATTGTCAGTGGAAGCTGTAAGAGTGCGAGGAGTTAGTAAAAATAACCAGTACAACATTACCTTCTCTGTACACGGAAGACCTACAGAGCAAGAAGCAACATTTCAAGAAGTTCATCTGGTCCTGAAAATCTGTACATATAGAGTTTTCTTGGTCTACAGTAAGTTAGCTCTTGGGCTACATCTATGTGTTTCACAGTATCAACTCTCTGATACAAAGGAACAAAATCAGCTTCTGGTCTTGCTAAGGACATCACGGAAATTCCCCACTATCAAATGCATCTTACACTTTCTGAACCACGGTTTTTTTGTAGATGCTTCTCACAATCTGCTACTTTTAGACTTCACTACTATAACTGATGTATTATTAATAAGTACCATTTCCATCCTCACTTCAATTTGGCTTGTTTAACCAATTATCTTTTAGCTTGGTTCATACTGACCAAAAATAATAGAGATAAACATAAAAAAATGATAACCGTGCCTTAGAAATACAGTGTTTATCTATACATTAGGTATCTGATAGGCTATAATTGTAAATTTTGCTGTTGAGTTTTCAATAAGAAATGTCTCCTATGGGATCATGTAGTTGAACACTTGCTTCAGAGTTGATGGCATTGTTGGAGAGCTTATGGAACTATTAGGATATAGAGCATAGGGGAGGAAGTATGTCATTGTGCTCAGGCATTGAGGTTTTATAGCCTCACTCAACTTTCTGCTTTCCCTTCTTGTGTATGGATTAAATGTGATCCGCAAACTTACTGCTCCTACTGCTCTGCAATGTCTTTCCCATAATAATGATGAATTCTTTATTCCTCTACAACTGTAAGTGAAAATAAATTGTTTCTCCCTTGAGTTTCTTTTGGTCATGGTATTTTATAACAACCACAAAAAAAAAAAAAAAGACATTTACAATTGTAGAAAATGTCTCCATTTCTTGTATAAATAAGGAAGTAGTTTGGGAGTCTTGTGAAAGAGTTGTGGGTAAGATTAGAGACCTGGAGGAAATAGGAATCCCACAAGAAGATCAACAGAGTCAACTAACCTGGACCCTTGGAGCTATCAGAGAGTGGAGCATACAGGGACTGGATCTAGCCACTACACACATATGTAGCAGATTTAAAGCTTGGGTTTCATGCAGATCTCTTAACAACTGGAGGAGGGGCTGTCCCTGACTGTTGCCTGCCTGTGAATCCTGTGTCCCTTGACTGGACTGCCTTGTCTGGCCTCAATGGAAGAGGATGTATCTAGTCTTGCAGTGACTTGAGGTGCCATGGAGGGTGAGTTCCCAGGGCCTCCTCCCACTTCTCAGAGGATAAGGGGAGGGAAAATGTGAAAGGAGCTATGTAATGGAGACACTGGGAAGGGAAGAGGGATGCAATGGATGTAAAGTGAATAAATAAATTTCAGAAAAAAAAATAAAATAAAAAGGACCAGAGCTTCAAAGATAAGTGTTTTCAAAGCAAAAACATTGCCTTAATTTTGGTTTTATTGCTGTGAAGACATACCATGACCAAGACAACTCTTATAAAGACAAGGATTTAATTGGTGCTGGCTTAAAGGTTCAGTTCATTATCATCACTGTGGGAAGATTGGCATCATGCAGGCTGACTTGATGCTGGAGGAGCCTGGAGTTCTATATCTTTATCAAACTGTAGTCAGCAAGAGGGTTTGTTTTCCACTGGCAGCCAGGAGGAGGCTTTTAAAGCCAACCCACACAATAGCATACTTCTTTCAACAAGGCCACACCTATTCCTACAAGGCCACATCTCTTAAGTATGTCAGTGCTCATGAGCCTCACATATTCAAACCACCACAAACATTAAGGCTTTAGTTCCATTATTCTCTGAGTAGTAATTTTGAGAAGGTGAGTAGCTAAGTTATATTCAGAGCCTTAACAGCATTTATCCTGTGCTCTCTTGCACATACGGACTTATTTCATGCACTGGTGAGTATCCCCCTTGCACTAGTCAATATGTCCCAAGCACTAGTCAGTATGTCCCATGCACTGGTGGGCATGTCTGTTCAATGTTCTTCATTTTATTTTGTATTTTTTCCTTTTCTTTTAATATGTGGTCATTTTTTCAAAATAGTCAACTAAGAATCACAACTGTTGATGATGTGAATGTGCTTTAATATGAATTTAGAGCCAAGAAACAATTATATCTTATATTTCTATCATAAAGAATTGAATTTAAGAAACAAAATAAAATGAGTGAGACTTCATTCAGTTTAAAAGGGAAATGTTCACAAATATCCAAGGAACTGGCAAATTTTAAAATATCTAGCACTCCAGAGTATATTAATAAAATAAGTTCTGTGACCATATTGTAAATTTTTTATTCACATATTATTGAATACATATAGCATATTTATTGAAGACGGAAAAGTTAAACATTTTTCTCACAGAATGTTTTAGTTTTATCTTATTGACTTAAATGTAAAACATATGCAATATTCTCAAATTCCATCTTTTGCCTGAAAATTCCTTGATGTCTTTGTCTTTGTATTTTTTTTCTTTTTTTCCAATTATTTATTAGGCATTTTCTTCATTTATATTTCAAATGCTATCCTGAAAGCCCCCTATACACCCCCCTGTTTCCCTACCCACCCACTCCCACTTCTTGGCCCTGGTGTTCCCCTGTACTGGGGCATATAAAGTTTGCAATACCAAGGGGCCTCTCTTTCCAATGATGGCCAACTAGGCCATCTTCTGCTACATATTCGGCTAGAGACATGAGCTCTGGGGGTACTGGTTAGTTCATAGTGTTGTTACAACTATGGAGTTGCAGACCCATTCAGCTCTTTGGGTACTTTCTCTAGATCTTCCATTGGGAGCCCTGTGTTCCATCCAATAGCTGACTGTGAGCATCCACTTCTGTGTTTGCCAGGCATTGGCATAGCCCCACAAGAGACAGCTATATCAGGTTCCTTTCAGCAAAATCTTGCTGACATATGCAATGGAGTACTACTCAGTAATTAAAAACAATGAACTTATGAAATTCCTAGGCAAATGGTGGATCTGGAGGGTATCATCTTGAGTGAGGTAACCGAGAATCACAAAAGAACTCTCATGATAAGCACTCACTGATAAGTGGATATAAGCCCAGAAACTTAGAATACCCAAGATATAATTTGCAAAACACATGAAACTCAAGAAGAAAGAAGACCAAAGTGTGGACACTTTGCTCCTTCTTAGAATTGGGAACAAAACACCCCTGGAAGGAGTTACAGACACAACGTTTGGAGCTAACAAGAAAGAATGGACCACCCAGAGACTGCCCCACCCATGGATCTATCCCATAATCATCCAAACACAGACACTATTGGTGTCTTTGTCTTTAATAGCAGAATACATATTCCATTGTGTAGATGTATCACATTTTCTTTATCCATTCCTCAGTTGAGGAACATCTAGATTGTTTTCAGTTTCTGACATCTTGGGAGAGGTAATGCATACCCAGAAAGTAATGTATGCTGTGTATTCAGTTATTATTGGACATTAGCCACAATGTTGAGGATAACCCTGCTACAATCCACTGACCCCAAGAAATTGGGTAATAAGGAGGGACCAATATAGGAAGCATGAACCTCTCTCAGAAGGGGAAAAAAGAGTCATCAGAGTTAGATGGAGGGAGGGAACTTGCTAGAGAGGAGGTGAGGTTTGGAGACAGATATTAGGTGTAGGGGTGGGTGGGAGAGAGGTAGCTGGAGACCTGGGATGGGGGAAGATACAGTGAGTTCATTACAGTGATCATACATGAGCTTCCTACTAGAGGAGGATAGAGAGACTGAAGTGGCCACCTCCTGTATCCAGGCAGGACTTCCCATGGAAGGAGGGGAACATCAATCCTCTCACAAAACTTTCAACCCAAAGTTAGCCATGCCTTTAAGATGCACAGGGATAAAGATGGAGCCAAGACTGAGAATGGCCAACCAATGACCAGCCCAACTTGAGACCCATCTCAAAGGTGAGAGCCAATGTCTGAGACTAAAAAATGATACCCTGCTATGCTTGCAGACAGGAAGCTAGCCTGTATTCTGAGTGACTTCATCCACCAGCAGATAGAAACAGATGCAGAGCCTCATAGCCAAACATCATTCAAGGTCTTGTGGAATAGTTGGGGACAGAATTAAGCTAGAAGGAGGGATCAAAGACACCACAAGAAGACCAACAGAGTCAAGCAACTTGGGCCCACGGGGACTCATAGAGATGCAATGACCAACCAAAGGGTATGCAGGGGTTAGACCTAGGTCACCTACACATTTGTAGCAGATGTGCAGCTTGGTCTTCATGTAGGTCCCCTAACAATTGGAGCAAGGGCTGTCTCAGACTGGTGTCTGCCATTGGATCCTCCTCCCCTACCTGCTTGGACCTCAGTGGGAGAGGAGTTCCTTAGTCTTACTGGGACTAGATATCCCATGGTGGGTTGGTACCCAAGGGTGGCTTCCCTTTCTCTGAGGAGAAGGGAAGGAAGTAATATGGGGAAGGATTTATAAGAGCAGGACTGGAAGAACAGGCAGAGGGCTGCAACTGGGATCTAATTGAATAAAAAAATCATTTTAAAAAAGTA
Source organism: Mus musculus (assembly GCF_000001635.26). Lineage (NCBI taxonomy): Eukaryota > Metazoa > Chordata > Mammalia > Rodentia > Muridae > Mus > Mus musculus. Next base: position 87,708,351 of record NC_000084.6, read on the forward strand.
TAAATGGACTTTAAAAAAAAGTGTAAATGGACTTGATGTAAATGTTCATAAATTGAGTAAAACATACTCTGCTTAGTTTTATATGACTTGGTGGTATTAAAATATCTTCACAACAAGGAAACATAGTCAGAAAACTGAAGTACAACAGCTTTTGTCCTCAAGGTTACCCATTCTCATAGGGACTAACAGGGCTTCAGTCCCATCCATCACCTGTGTACTGAGAAGAAAGACAGTTACTAGTTCAGTCCAAACAACTTTCTTCAGTTCACTGGGGTGCTGTATATAAAAATGCCTCCAAACTTCTTCGATGTATGAGACTTTGAGAAATGCAGTTGTAGTCAAAAGCATTTTTTAGATTCTAACAACCACTTTTTTTTTCATTTCCAAATGTTTAAAGTGAAAGTAAATTATGCTACAAAGTGTTAAAATAACTAAAGTAATCTGGTATGGTATGTCTTCAAACAGTATAAAATGTTAACTCTGTTATAATGTTGAATTTAAAAATAAATTTGTATAAATGTTTTAAATTATGAATCCATTTCTATAAAATTTGTGTTCACTTGTCTTTAGTATAGAAGCCCGGAAGAAAAACATATAGCTTTTCATTTAGTGCTTATCACTTGAGAATTGGGTTTTATATGAATGTCAAAATTTTATTGTTTGAATTTTATGGCAGGTGAATCTTTAAACTTATTATCTAAGAAAAAGGTTTATTTTCCTCTTTTGAAAAATTAACAACTCTTTCTAATCCTTTACACACACAGAACTGAGGCAAATTTTATTACATAAAATATAATTTATTTGACATGGTATTATGACTTTTCCCAATATCATTCTTAAGCTATAAAATCTTAATGATTCATAAAAGTCATTCCTCTCTGAAATCTTAGCCTTACTATTTATTATTATATTGGCTTTTTATAGATTCACAACATATATTTGTAGATGTGTCAATATGTATTTTAGACTTCTTTGTCTTTTTTTTTTTGGTTACTTTATTTATTTACATTTCATATGTAATCTCCCTTCCTAGTTTCACCCTATCCCATTTCCCAACCTCCTGCTTCTATGAGGGTGCTGCCCCCACCATCACCACTCCAACCTCACAGCCCTAACATTCCCCTACACTGGGGCATCGAGCTTTCAGTGAACCAAGGTCTCCCCTCTCATTGATGCCAAATAAGGCCATCTGCTACATATACAGCTGGAGCCATGGGCCCCTCTGTGGATACTCATTAGTTGAGGGTTTAGTCCTTGGGAGCTCTGGGGGGGGGGGTCTGGTTGGTTGATATTGTTTTCCTATGGGGCTGCAAACCCCTTCAGCTCCTTGAGTCCTTTCTCTGACTTCTCCATATTAAGGTCTCCATGTTCATTCAAATGTTTGACTGTGAGCATCCACCACTGTATTTGTTGGGCTCTGGCAAAGTCTCTCAGGAGACAGCTATATCAGGATCCTGTCAGGAAGTACTTCTTGGCATCCACAAGTGTCTGGGTTGAGTGTCTGCAGATGGGATGGATTCCTAGGTGGGGCAGTCTCTGAATGGCCTTTCCTTCAGTTTCTGCTCCATACTTTGTCTCCATATTTCCTTTAGACAGGAGCCATTCTGGGTCAAAAATTTGGAGATGGGTGGGTGGTTCCATCCCCCAACTGGGGGCCTTGCCTAACCTCAGGATATGAATGTGGATGTGGATATGAGTTGTTATAACACTTGGAGACCACAAGACTATCCTTCATAGATAGAACCGTGTAGGTATGTTTGACAGTATTGTTTAACACATTGAATGGAGTCAGTAAGCTAAAATTCAATAATTCCAAAATGACTAAGATGCCATTTTTCTTTATATACATCACACTAACTATGAAAATGTGGAGACAATATGTCATGTTTTTCCCTCATGTAATCAAATGATATTTACAGACCATTGTGATTGATTGACATAATCGTGTCACTTGTAATATTTCATTAGATATTTATGATCAATAGTAGAAAGCAGAAGAAACTGTTGCAGTTTTTCTACTGCCTTGATTCTGCCTGAAACCCCCAAACTGTATACCCCATTGTTTTATTCAAGGCACAGAAGACATACAGACTAACAGGTAAAGGACAAACTACAAATTTTCATGACAGTATGTCCTCAAGGATTTCAGAAAATGTAGAGTTTAAAAGGTTGGAATAAATATTTATAAACATGAACTCAAAAACCGAGTTCACATAATTCTGAAGGAGAAATTTCAGCTAAGTGTTTTCCATCTTTGTGAAGTGAAACTGGTCCTTGATGCTTAGATCTAAGAAAAAAATACATTACTCCAAAATTTCTTGTTCTGTCTGGAAACTGTCATAAGCAACTGACAGAAATCAATAGCATTCTAGACACCTCCAACAAACATACAGAAAAGGAGATAACGGACTCACTCCCATTCACAATACCCTTAAATAAAATAATAAAATAGATGGAATAAACCTACCAAAGGAAGTGAAAACTTTTACAAAGAAAACTCTAAGCTTCTGAAAAACATGATAGAGAAAGACTCTAGAAAATGGAAGAAATACTACAACCGTGAAGTGATAGACTCATTTTACCAAAGTGATTTGCAGATTCCCTGCAATTCAATTCAAAGCCCTATTTCTGTAGAATAGAAAACTAACAAAAAACCTATCTACATATCTTTATTTTTAATTTCATTTAATCTTTTTTATACTCCAGATATTATCCTCCTTCCAGTCTACCCTCTGACTGTTCCCCATCTCATACCTCCTTCCCACACCTCTGTCTCCATGAGGATGTTCCCACCCCACACCCCACCTGACATCTAAACTCCCTAGGGCCTCCAGTCTCTCTCTCTCTTTTTATTGTTTGTTTGTTTGCTTGTTTGTTTGTTTTTTGAGACAGGGTTTCTCTGTGTAGTTCTGGCTGTCCTGGAACTCACCCTGTGGATGAGGCTAGCCTTGAACTTAGAAATCAGCCTGCCTCTGCCTCCTGAGTGCTGGGATTAAAGATGTTTGCTACCACTGCCCAGCAGCCTCCAGTCTCTTGAGGGTTAGATGCCTCTTCTCTGACTGAACTCAGACCCAGAAGTCCTATGCTGTATATATGTGTTGGGGGTGGGGGGGCTCATATCTGCTGATGTATGCAGCCTGGTTGGTGGTCCAGAGTTTGAGGGATCTTGTGGGTAAGGGTAATTGAGACTGCTGGTCCTCCTACCTCAGCTACTTTCAGCTTTTCCCTAATTCAACCACAGCGATCAGCAGCTTCTGTTCATTGGTTGGGTACGAACATCTGCATTTGACTCGTTCAGCTGCTTGTTGGGTCTTTCTGAGGGCAGTCATGATAGGTCCCTTCTTTTGAGCACTTCATGGCCTCTGTAATAGTGTCAGGCCTTGGGGCCTCCCCTTGAGCTGAATCCCAGTTTTGGCTTGTCACTGGACCTCCTTTTCCTTAGGTTCTTCTCCATTTTTTCTCCCTGCAGTTCTTTCCGACAGGAAAAATTCTGGGTCAGAGTTTTGACTGTGGGATAGCAACCCCAACCCTCACTTGATGTCATATCTTTCTGCTGGAGGTGGGTTCTAAAAATTCCCTCTCTCCACTGTAGGGCATTTCATCTACATATCTTTAACAGAAGTGAAACACCATTAAAATTTCCTAACTCAAATTATATCTTTGATTTAGTATTTTTCCAAGGTCTGCACCATCTGCATCCTTCAATTGGGAGTTGTTTAGTACCATAGATACTAACAGTTAAAATTAGTATTGTCTTTCCAAGCTCAATACAATCATGAACCATATTCTACATCCCTGTTTTAGTTTCTTTTCCATTTACTGCAATGAAATATCCTGGCAAAATTAATTTAATGGAGATAATGATTATTTTCAGTTCACAGTTCAATGCACAGTCTATCATGGTGAGCATGGTCAGGATGGCAGAGATCCTCCAGAGATCACATTATGTCAATTTTTAAAAGAAAAGGCAATGCGTTCATGCTGCTATTTATCTTTTCCCAAATGCATGTTATAGAATCCCCTGCTTAGAGAGTAGGATCACCAACCCATCTTATGATTCTTTCCATCTCAGTTAACATAACAAAGATATTATCCTCTAGACCTGCCCAGAAATCCATCTTCAGGTGATGTCAACTTCTGTGAAGTTGACAGTTGATACCAGCCATCACTGTTTCTATGTATTAAGGAAGAAATCACCAAAGCAATGTCTGCTATAGAAACCATAGATAATTGATTTTACACATCAAATATTTATAAATCCAATAATGTTTTATAGTGAATATTCTAGGCAGTTTTGGACTACTAAGAAAAGCATATCAGTAGGATTATAGAATAACACAATGATATTCTTAGGTGACAGACAAGAAAAAACTTTTCTAACATAAGCCAGCCAATATTTTGTAGAGATTTAATTTAGTTCACAGTCTAAACTTGAAATAGAAAGTAAATAGTAAAATAAGGGTAAACATTACAGTTTATCTTGAACAAATGAGGTCACTGAAGAAAAAATAAAATGCTGCTTTTAGTGAGCAATCAGACACTGAAATTAGTTCAAGCAGTTGAAATGCATACACAGAATATCCACAGAGGAAGATATAATGGGAAAAATTAACAGAATGGAAAATAATTAGTAATTTTACACACCAAATCCAGTCATGAAGATTATTTTCAGAGTTAAAATTCACTTTAACAAATAATAACTATCTAAAGAGATATATGTGCAATTACAGAATTCAACATACTATTTTAAATATATATACATATATATAATCACATCTTATACCATAAATATATAATTTTGTTATTTATATATTAAATAAAATAAATATAATAATTCAAATATCTGCATTAAATAAATATCAAATTAATCTTTGATAGAAGATACTTTTTGGTAAAACACAGGCCTTAAGCCTTAACTATCAAAGAAATAGAATAAAAATAAGGATAACTCACACATGTCATCCCAGCACCACAAATTCTGAGACAGGAGGTCAGTGATGTCAAAGTTGACTAAGGCTATTGACTTGATTAAGAAAATTAAAAAAGGAGAAAAAATAAATGAAAGAAGTCAAAATCATGTATAAGGTTTTTAGAAGAATGACATGTGATTATGGACTTAGCCTGGTATCTGCACACACGTTAGATATAGTAAATAGTGATGTAGCAATGTCTAAAATTTCTAAAGTATATTACATAAATTCTTCCATATATACATATATACATATATATGTGTGTATGTATGTATATATATATATATATATATATATATATATATATATATATAAAACCTACAAATAATAAAATTTATGAGTTTGTGGCCAAGAATATTTTTAATGAATAAAATCATGAGTAGTCATATTCTTGACATTCAAAAGGATATGCAAAAATCTCTATAAACATCACGATCGCTACTAGTGGGAACCGGACTGGGTTCAATTTGTTTTTGCAGTATCTGTGATGAAAAGTACAGCAGTTCACTGCCCAGTGTAGTGAGTCTGCACTAAAGTATAAGGAAAAGAAACCAAAGCTACAATAGTAGACAAATATTTTCCAAAATTTCTTAAGGAAAACACACACATACAGACACACACACACACATACACACACACATACATACACACACACACACACACACACAAGAAACCAGTTCCTTTATACTGGGAAGGCATTTGCTCAGTTGCTAGAGAAAATCAATAAGGCCCAGCTAGAAGTATAGTACTCTTTGAAGGGAAGAGTGAAAATACAAAAGACAACCCAGGAGCTTGAGGGATGGCTCAGTGATGAAAAGGGCTTGCTGACTCATGCAGAGAACCAGCATTTGGTTCACGGCATCATAGGATAGTTCACATACACCTAAATTTCCAGTTCCAAGGTATTCAGTGAGCTTTTGTGACCTGTGAAGACACCAGTCTTGCATGTGGTGTCTATGCATACATGCAAGCAAAACACTCATATGCACTAAATAAAATAAATGAATCTTTCAAAAGAAAATACTTAAGAACCCAAATAATTGTAAACATTCTATACTAAAAAGTCAACATATCTCCTTTGATAGAAGACTCATGTCTCAGGCACTGTGTGATCCAATATCAAATCAATCAGAAACATACAGCAATCATAATCATTAAGTAAAATGTTGGATTTAAATGTTATATTTTAAATTCTTTTAAACTTAACCTCATTAACAAGGACTCATATAATCCTGGACTCCTTAAAAATTCCTCAGATCATTCTTGAAGGTGACCTATGAGAAAAGAAAAACAAAAAGAAACCATATGGGTAAGAAGTGGGATTATATTACAACACAGGTGATTTGAAAACAAAATGAGAATAATGAAAGTATTCTCATAGCAGGGAGAGTGTGACCAGAAAGGCCAGGTTAATCAAAACTTAAACTGTATGAACATGTCCTAAGGAACCATGCTATTTTGTAAGGCAATTAAAAGACACTGATCATTCTAAAAGTAAGCTGTCCCAGAGGACAATGGACAAAATCAGAGACAAAATCAAGAGGGTGTGTATCCTTCCATAAGCTGTGTGGAAACAAAACAATAGTAGTATAGTCAGACATCAATGGGAGGAGAGGCCCTTAGTCCTGTGAAGGCTCAATGCCCCAGTATAGGGGAATTCCAGAGTGGGGAAGCAGGAATGGGTGGGTGGATGGGGAAACACCATCATAGAAGCAGGGTGAGGGGAGTTGGGATAGGGGGTTTCTGGAGGGGAAACCAGGAAAGGGTATAAAATTTGAAATGTAAATAAAGAAAATATCTAATAAAAAAAGGGCGGGATTGTCAGCCAAACAAAAAGTACTAAACCCTTTAAAATATAGAAGTTAATTGTATAATTATATTCAAATAAAAGTAAAACTTATAATAAAACTTTAACAAGATATTCAGACTACTTCTCACTTAAAAAAGACTAAGGGGCCAGAGATAATTTCACTGGGTAGCAATACTTACTGCCAAACCTGATGACCTGATTTCTATATATGCAACCTACATGTTAGAGGGAGAGAACCTATAGACTCAAGTTGTCTTCTGACTTTCATGTATGTGTTGTGGTATAAGCCACATTGACAAGTGGGCATACACATACAATAATTAATTAATTAAATGACTTAGAAATCATGGTTGAAGGAGGGGTTCATACATCAGTAATGCATCTACTAAAGAAAAATAGGTTGAAAACAAGTGATGTCAATTTGTGAAAACCTATGAACATTGGGTCTTTTTGTTTCGAAATAATAACAAATAGCACTATCACGATAACTACATTTGTTTGCTTCTCTTTTGCAGTGATACAGTGTCATGTTCAAAACAACGTATGAAAGGCAAAGTTATTTGGGCTTATGGTTCCAGAGGAAAAGTATTCTTGGCACCAGCAGGCAGAATGGCAACCAGAGAAGAAAGCTGAACAATCACAACCCACTTCCACACATAAAACAGAGATAAACTGCAGGTGGGGAGAGACAATGGAATTGCAAAGCTGCCCCACAGTGATGTACTCCCTGTGTTAAGGTCACATGCTTAAAGCTCTCCAAACAGCATCACTGAGTCAGAGCCTCTGTGACAAATTTCTAACCCAAACCACCAAATTCAGTGCCCTGGTCCTGGTCCTCATAGTCATGTCCATATGACAATAACACATTCATTAGGTCTTTCTTATTGTTATTATTATTGTTTATTCCTTAATTTTTTTTTTTACAGTTAAGGGTTTATCCCACTCTCAGTCCACCCTCCAACTGTTGCACATCCCACACCTCCTCCCCTGTCTCCAAGAGGATGTCCCCACGCCCAACTCTACCCCACCAGACGTCCTCACTCCTTGGGGCCCCAAGTCTTTCAAGGGTTAGGTACATCTTCTCTGACTGAGTCCAGGCCCAACAGTCCTATGCACTATATGTGTTGGGGGGCCTCATATCACCTGGTGTATGTTGCTTGGTCTTTCATAATCTTAATCTTGTTTAAAATTCTAGTTGAAAGTGTCTCTTGAGACTCTAGAAAATCATATAACTTCAGCTTTCTATAAAATTAAAAAGCCAATTGCAGACTTCCAACATATAATGCTATATATGTTGCTATATATAACCATTCCAAAATGGATGAATGGGGGAATAGTGAATAAATACTGGATCAAAGCCATACTGAAACTGAGCAGGAAAAACAACAAATCCTGGAGATCTAAATCTGTAAAAAATGAGTTTTCTTCATCCCAAGTAATTGTCATCTCAGAGACTTATTGTTGAGTAAACTCACCCTTCCTAACTCTTTGTGAATTCCAGCTGTTCTAGCTCAAACTTCTCTCCAAGCTGATTGATTCAAACTGGCCTTTCTCTGCTTCTCACTAAGTTGATATACTTGGGCTCAAACTAACTCTGATAATTTGTTCTACTCTTCTGGCTTCTCGTTCTCTGGCTTCAATGCCTCTGCTGAAGTCACGAGTGAACTCAGCACCACTGTACAACACCCACTACACTGATTTCCAACTAACTGAACTAAACTTACTGAATCTCTTTCTCTGCCCTGCTTCTTAATAGCTTTTCTTTCCTAAGGTGTCCTCATGAGAGTTGGGCATATCCTCTCTCTGACTCAACCTGCCAAATCTTTCTTTGATTCATCACTTAATCTTCCCCTCAATTAGATGTCACTTTCAGACATGGGTGCTTCCTTCTGTAAACTAATAATATTTACATTGGTTGGGATTAAAGATCAGTATTAAAGGCATGCCTTTTCCAGCCAGAGTAATCATTGTTGGATTAAAATTCCTCCTCATAAATCCTGCATCTGGGACTGTAGTTTTCATGGTCTTAGATTGATCATTCCCTCCAGCTTTATTGCCTACAACAAACAACTCTCTCTTAAGCTGATTCTACTCCCTGTGAATAGTTCTTGTCAGATGTCTCATCACTTGGTCATTCATAACATGCTTCTGGGGAAATCTAGAGCAACACAGGTTTCAGTTTCACTTTCATGACTACATGCCTTTTGCCCTTTTAGGGACTTCAAACAGGGACCCATTGCTACATGCATGCTGGCTTCAGGGGTTGTCTGAATCAAAAATGGAGAAGGAATCTGTCTTAGTCAGGGATTCTATTCCTGCACAAACATGACCAAGAAGCAGTTGGGGAGGAAAGGGTTTGTTCGGCTTACACTTCCACATGGCTGTTCATCACCAAGGAAGTCAGGACTGGAACTCAAGCAGGTCAAAAAGCAGGAACTGATGCAGAAACCATGAAGGGATGTTCTTTACTGGCTTGCTTTCCCTGGCTTGCTCAGCCTGATCTCTTATAAAACCAAGACTATCCCCGAGATGGTCCCACCCACAAGGAGCCTTTCCGCCTTGATCACTAATTGAGAAAATGCCCTTGGATCTCATGGAGGCATTTCTTCAACTGAAGCTCCTTCCTATGAAATAACCCCAGCTGTGTCACCTTGACACAAAACTAGCCAGTACAGAATCTTTGACTGCTTTATGCTTGTATCCTTTGTGTCTCCAAATTCTGTAGATTAATTCAATCCAGCCACATGCCTGCTCTAGCAATGGATCACATCTAAAGATATGATCTGGCTAGAATGAAGACACACCATAAATCTTTAATCTCTTCGGCTGGTATACAAACATGCCTTTAGTACACATGGCTTGTGTATGCACATGGCTTGGGTATGGCTCTCATCTCTCCCTTCATCTGAGGAAATAAATTTAACATTTACTTTTACAAAAGCCATTACCATGTGAACAACACTGCAAAGTATGGCTGTCATCTTGAGATGAACTCTAGGTCTCTGGTCAGCACGTGCTGTTTTTGTTTTTGTTTTTGTTTTCAGGAGCAAAAAACACCTTAGGTTCTCCTTTACTTGTTAGAATCTTTCCGGGGGGGGGGGGGAGCTTGCCCATACAGCACTTTTTGCTTATTTTCCAATGCAGAGTAGGCATTAATAGCATTAATATTTTTAACAATTAGACTTTTGCCTAGTACAAGCTTTAGCTGTAAAATTAAATGTCTAAGGACTCCTTTTCACTTCCATGTGAACATTTTGAATTTCTGATTTGCTTAATTGTTCTTTTTCACAATAGGCCCACACAGATGTTATTAATAATAACCACAACACTAAACGTTATTCAGTGTAGAAATTTCTTTAACCAAAGGCAAAGTCTTAGAACAAGGAGAGAAAGTGGCTATATTCTTTGCCAAAATATTACAGAATGGCTTATGACCTAGTTGCTAATATCATTCTCCTTTGAAGGTCCTTGAGCTGCATTTCCATGCTCTGCAACGATTTCAGCACCTCTCTATTTCAGGGTGCTACTTGAACGTCCTATTCAACACTGTTAAGGAAGGACATTCAACTGCCTTTCTAGTCCAAAGTTCCAAAGTCTTTGGCATTGCTTCAATGATTATGTTCTTTACATCAATATATCCCTTCTGTTATCAATTTTTGTATCATTTGATTTTCAGTTGCTGTGATAGAACACTACCCTAAGACAACGTGTGGAGTAAACGGTTTGTTTGTATTACATGTTCCAATAACAGTCAAGCATTGAGGAAAGTCAGGGAAAGAATTCAAGCAGGAAGAGAGGAATCAGCTATAGAGAAAGCTGCTTACTGGTTTGTTTTCCATAGTTTTCTCAGTTTGCTTGCTTATGTAGCCCAGTAACACCTGTGCAGGGATGACAACAACCTAAGTTTGCTGCTCCCAACTATAACCATAATTTCTCAAGAAATTGCTCATAGACTGCCCACAGGCCAGTATGATGGAAACAGTTTCTCTATTGTGGTTTTATCCTCCCAAGAGCCTCTAGTTAGAGTCTGGTTGACCAAAATTAAGCACCACAATGGCTCAGTCACTAAAAGCAGTTTTGGCCAAGATAAAAGACCCGAATTTAATGCTCATTACCATGAGGTAGAAGGAGAGGACTAACTTTTGTAGGCTTTCCTTTGATGTCTACTTATGCTGTGTCAAGTATGTACAAATATATATAGAAACACAGATATAGACCCCAGACTCTAAGGAAATCTTTTAAAAAATATAAAATATTTAAAGGAATATATGAGTCCATCAGATGAAAATTCTGGTCACAGAAATTAAAGGTTTAAACCACAGCTTCTACCATCTATCCATGAAATACACAAGCATCAGCCTATCTCAAGCAAGATGTACAGTGCATTTTATTTAAGTGAAGATGTAAAATAAATGAATAGATATATCATGTCTAGGTTACAACTAAGTCGTCCTGGGTAGAAAGAGAACTATTCGTTACAATATAGAGAAGTAAAAACTTAGATGAATTTAAGCTTCGTTATTTCTGGAGTTATTACAAAATGAAACCACTGTTTTATATTCACAGGGTGGGTATTTCAGAATGAGGTCCTTGTGTTCTCAAAACACTATTTTCCAAATCGTCTTTGTGAAACCGCATGTAGGATGGCTATAACATCTGTAACAGTAGGATAAAGATACAATCAATGAAACAAAATTAGATGAGTTTAAACAGCAACATTCAAAATCTGAACATCATTCATTTCTTAGTGAAAACCCTTTATCCTTTTGCATTTCTCTTCTCTAAATAAAGCTATATTTAATAACAGACCTTCTAGTAACCTTTTCATGAATAAAAAGTTGTTGATGAATAACTCTCTTGTTAACTGTTATTTACTCACTGAAAAAAAGTTTTATTGTGAATGCCAGGAAAATCTATAATCCATTCATATGTATGCCATTTTTTTTACTATTGCTTTGTAGCCATGTGGTAACTACTTGTGTGTACATTACTATAGCTGTTATCTCTTGGAGACCTTTACTTTCAGGGTTTATCTTTTTGTTATATTTATATCCTCCCATTTTTACTGTCATATTTATTTACCACAGTGATAGCTGGGAAGCTAAAATTGAAGCACTTACCTTTACAAAATGTAAAAACATATCGAGCATTTTAGATAACTGTACAAATTATTTTTCTCCTCAGTTGTACATTATATTTTTAAAAAGTATTTTAGTTTCAATATATGGCATTGTACATTTTTGTGAATTATGTTTTTCTAAAATCTACTAATAGTATGCTAGTTTCAGAAAGCAACACTGAGCTGTAGATATGTTGATGAATTTTTGAAATTTTTTTCCTTATTAAAATCTTTATTTTTCTATTGGATCACCAAGTAGAAGATAATTTTAAAAAAAATCAAAGAAGAGAAATAACTTGGCAACCCTAAGTACTCAGATCAAAAGATGATAGGGAAAGAAAGCAACCAAGCAAATAGTCTCTAAAACAAATCAAAAACAGATGACAAAGATGCAATGAATCAAAATTATACAATGTATAGTTATAAATACACATGAATTAAATAATGCAAAATCTGTGGTATAATTATAAAACTACCAAAGATAAACCCTCCACAAAAAAGTACATGTGGATTACAAAGACTCAAATTATTTGAATGTAAAGGAATAGAAAATTTACAAATTAGATAAAATTAATTTTAAAAGATGGGTCATTTCCAAATGATAAGCTCACATTTTCCATTGACAAAAAATAAATTAATCAAAATATGCCCAATACTTAAAAGTATATGAAAATAAACATATAGCAAACACTGACAAAACAAATGAATGAAAACTAGGCAAATCCACATCTAACAAAGCATTTTCTCCTAATATGAGTACCTAAATCATAAATATTTCTTTTGCTGCAATGCTCACATTGTAATGCATAATATGTTTAATTTGATACCATGTTGAATACTTTGCAATGCTTTATATTTCTTGCTTAATAAGCTTGTTTAGAAATGATGTGGGATGTTTCCTAATGATTTGAAATTTCAGGGTTTTTTATTGATTTCTAATTCAAATATCTATGTTTTGTATACTCTTAGTTCAATGTTGTCACCATTTGGAGAACTTTGTGGTTAGGAATATGATATGTTATAAAATGCTGCATGAGCATCTGAGAGCCTCATGTAATCTGTATTGTCCCTGTGAATGTTATAACTCTTAATCAGGTTAAATCGATCACTGGTGTCAATCAAGCATCCTGTATACTTTATAATTTTCCACCTCCTGGTTTTGAAATTTTATCTTAGGCAGTCAAACATGTATCTATAACTAACTAACCCTCCCTGACTCCACACTATGTCTTGTCATACCTATCATTCATATCAATCTTAGTGTTGCTATCGTACTTTATTTGGAGTTTACAGAAACCACCAGAGTACTTTGTTTACTCTGTTAAATTGAGCCAGCTTGTGTCTAATTTCTTACCTTACTTCTCCAGTACTCTCCACCCAGCTTGATGACCATATACACACATGTGTACTGTAGTTACACAAAGCTCTATGCACAAAAGACAAAATTTCATTTATCCATCTGTCACTATCTTGGCATAGACACTCATTTCAAAAGAAAAGAAAAGAAAAGAAAAGAAAAGAAAAGAAAAGAAAAGAAAACAAAACAAAACAAAACAAAACAAAACAAGGACTAATAGTTATTTTTTCACAGTTCTGGTCTCACACTTTACTACTCTCTACTGATTAAAGAAGCACACTAATCATACCTTCAATTTGGAGTCACATGTACTCTGTTTTACGTTTTTGGACCCACATGCATACAATGTTCTATTTTTTTTTATATATCAGGCATTATATAATAAAAATGGATGTAAATCTGATATAAAGATATAAATCTAAATCTGAGTAGAATTTTCTGCTTAGCTATTCAGTAGTTCTATAACACATTGCGAGTTTTAATCATTAATTAATACCAAATGCTTTAAGATAATGTCCCAAATGATACTACATGTGGCTTTATTGAGAAAATAACTCTGTGGTATTTCTGCAGTGATTGATAATCTCAAGAACATAATTTAGAGTATGTATATATACACAATTATAATGCCTACTAGAATTAATTGATTCAAATTAAATGTCTACTCAATGGGCTTTGTGTATATGTATGTGAATGTGGTCATGTGTATAATATATGCACACAAATGCATGTCTGTGTGATTTACAGGGAATCCAGAGAGGGCAGAAAAGTGTTTTACTCAATCATGCTTCACTGTAATTTTAGAAATACCATCTTTCAGTGGGCTGAACAGACTAATGAGTGAGTTGATGGGATCCTCCTGTCTCTAGCTCTACAGTGGTGGGATTCCAAATGTATCAAAAGTTAAACATAAAAAAATCCTCTGGGCCTGGTGGTGTCTGGTTAATCCCAGAGGTTATGAGCCAGAAGCAGGTGGATCTTTCTGAGTTTAAGGCTTTCTTGGTCTAAGTAGCAACTTCCAGGAAAACCACAACTACAAGACTATATACTGGGATCCTGTCTCAAACAAGAAAATGCAAACAAACAAAACCCCAAACCAATCAACCAAATAAAGATAAAAACATAGATGCTGCTAGGCGTGGTGGCGCACACCTTTAATCCCAGCACTCAGGAGGCAGAGGCAGGCAGAATTCTGAGTTCTACAGCCTCGTCTACAAAGTGAGTTCCAGGACAGCCAGGGCTACACAGAGAAACCAAAAACATGGATGCTGAGAATCCACACCCAGGTCTCCAAACTATACTGCCTGAATCATCACTGCAGGCTCTCGTCTCAATATTCAAACAAATTTATGTCTTAGAATAACAGTGATAACTGTCAGAATGCTGCTATTGAAGTGCCAGTGTCCAAGCCAGAAATATAAGGTAAAACATTTTACCTCAAGATGGAACAGAATGAGACAAAAATCACAAACGGTCATATGGGACTTATTTGATACTAGTTCAATTCTACTATGAATGAAATTATTTTGACTTCTTAAAGTCCTCAGGCATATAACTATGCTTTGAATACACCAGAGAAAATTAGTTACAAGCTTTCTTAATTTTCTTAGAATACCATTTCACAGTAACACAGCAAATCTTTGATCTGGCCTTCATGTTTCTTTCAGTTAAGGTTCATTTTTTAACAGAATTCAGTACAAACTTTGGATATTATTTAAATTAAGTTGTACAGAATTCCTTTGTGTTAGTTGTTGGAGTAGTAATAAGCAGAACAAAGACAGAAAGTCTACATTATTGTAATGAGATACAGGACCAATGAATAAAGAAGACTGGGAGATATCTACACAGTCATGCACTTAACTTCTATTTTCTTCTTAATTTACCGTGGCTATTGTAAATCATATTGTTAGTGTATCCAATAATGTTACAGGAAATGCATTTTAGAATCTTGTTTTATTAGTGACGAAATTATGTCATTTTTTATTTACATAGTCAAAGATTTATTACATTTAAAGCTTTTGAAAACAGTATTAGCTTAATTTTTGTCATGAATATGTGTATAAAAATGGAAATGACTCAGATGTTTCTTTTATTGTTTTGAGTTTATAAATAATTATAGCATTTTGTTCTTCTCTTTCCTCTCCACAAACAGTCACATATACTCTGCCTGGTTGTCTTCAAATCTATGCTCTTTTTTTTCATTTTATTAATTATTATTTTCTGCATATATGTATAATTAAACACATATATTCCTCAGTAAAATCTGTTTAGTTCATATGTGTCTTAGTTAGGGTTTGTATTCCTGAACAAAACATCATTACTAAGAAGCAAGGGGGAGAAAAGGGTTTATTTAGCTTATAATTCCACATTGCTCTTCATTAATAAATGAAGTCAGAACAGGAACTCAGACAGGTCAGGAACTTCAAAGCAGGAGCTGATGCAGAGGCCATGGAGAGATGTTACTGGTTTGTTTCCCCTGGCTTGCTCAGCTTGCTTTCTTATAAAAACCAGGACTATCATCCCAGGGTGATAGCACAACCCACAATGGACTAGGCCCTCGTCCCTTGATCACTAATTGAGAAAATGACTTACAGCTGGGTCTCATGGAGACATTTTGTCAAGGGAGGTTTCTTTCTCTGTGATAACCCCAGCTTGTGTCAAGTCACACACAAATCCAAACAGTGCAATATGTTATCTATATGTGTTCGTACATGACAGTTTGGCATGGGACAATTTTTGTGCTCTTTCCTAAAGAAGACTACCTTCATAGCTCCCAGTGACCTATAGTTTAGATGGCAGACCCCTAAATCCTCGACACCTTTACAGTGATTTCATCCACTTCCACAGGATGCCTTGAGCCTTAGGCACTGTAGTGACTTGTAGCTGTATCCATTAGGATTGAGCTCCACAACTCCGTATTTTGATTGGATGTGCTTTTCTGTAAGAAATGCATAAAGATGTTTTGTAATGATTACATTGCAACAAAGAAATGAATTGTTACAATGAGTCTATTTTTTTGATAAATTCACCAAAATTAAAGTTATTTTTGAAAACGCTACATGGAAGTTTATTTTTCAACCAATATGATGTATGCATTTAAATGTGTATAAATTTTCAATGTGTTTAAAGAATACACAATCCCCATATGTATGGGTAATCATATTACATCAGTAACTGTGGATAAGACATCATAATGTATACATTTTACTCAATTGCACACATTCTTATAAACTGATAAGTAGCATAATAATATGTAACACTTATGTCTGTATATATGTCATAATGTGACATATAACATTATAATGTATACCATCATTTGTATATGTATATATGTCATATGTATGACATATAGCACATTATTATATATCAACATTTATACAAGCATATATACGCATATACATACATATTGGGAACAATTACAGTATGTAAAAACAATATGCATTTTGAGGATTCAATTCTGTGCCTTGTTATTTTCCAATGTAAGAATAACTGCTGGAGAGAATAGAAGTGACAGCTGGCTATCCATATGTGATACTAGGAAAGAGAAGACTTTGACAGGTGTCATCGATAGAATGTAATGAATAAATTTTAATAATTAAGATGATGAATAAAATGGTTCAAAGTTAGATAAAAATATTCCTGCTGAATAGGAATCTGAGGATTCCAATCTATCCTAAATCTACAATGCATGCGAATGCAAACTAACCGAAGAATTGTTCTATTTGATAAGATGTTGAAAGCACATTAACTCTTTATGATTTTTAAGAATATTTTTATGTTTATTTAAATTTCTACAATACATTTGATTTTTTAGGCATTAAAATTAATAAATTTAGTAGAATTATATGTTGTGATAAATTATTTATGCTTTTCCTTAAGAAATAAGTAAATCATTAATACTATATAAAATGACCATTATGCTTGATCCCTAGTTTTAGAGTGAAGGGAAGACCTGACTTCAGGATGTTGCCCTATGACTTCCCAAAAAAGTCCATAACCCTGTGCTTACCAAAGCATACACACATGAGACCCATTAGTTTTCTTCAACTTGGCACAAATTTGTGTCATATGAGACCTCCATTGTGGATTTGCCTCCATCAGATTGTGCTATGGGAATGTTTGTGATACATTTCTTGATTAATGATTGATGCATGTAGACCCAGTACATTAGGAGGGTGTCAATACTGTGCTAATTGTCCTGAGCTATAGATGAGAACACACTGAGAAAGCCATAAGTAAGTTTCCTCTGTACTCTCTGCTTCACTGTTCCTCCTGGTTCTTTACTTGAGTTCCTGCTGTTATTGACTATAGTCTCCCTTGATTATAACCTGCAATTTGAGAGTCAAACAAATCCATAAACCCTTTCCTTCCACAAGTAGCTTTTGGTTTAGTGTTTTTCATATCAATAGGAAGCAAACCATCAAACACACACATGAGAGAGAGAGAGAGAGAGAGAGAGAGAGAGAGAGAGAGAGAGAGAGGCAGAGGCAAATTAACAGAGAAATAATAACATTTCAAATGGCAAGAAAGACAATCATTGAATATGAGTTGGAAATGAATGGCAAAGATAACCTCATTGTACTACCATGCACCTTAAATTGTTAAGCTGACTATTCTTAGAACTGACTCTCATTTTACTGTATTACTGTAGAACAGTCTTAGTAAGAACAAATGGGAAATTCAAGACATTTCCTTGTATATACATTTATATATATATATATATATATATATATATATATATATATATATATATACACACACACACAACACACACATATTTATAATATATACATAATATATATTATATATAATGTCTGACTATCAGAAGTGTTCTATGTGGTTTAAGTAAGTGAGTACTTGTGTAGTGGCACAAAAGCTTGTGATTTGACACTGAGAGGGTGCCCCTCTGGTCATCTACCTTTTCTAGGACATTAAGTCTCTACAGGACTAGGCACATCTTCTCCCACTGGGAACAGACAAGGCAGTCAACCCTCTACTACACATGTGCCAAGGGCTTCAGATCAGTCTATGTATTCTCTTTGGTTGGTGGCTTTCAGATTAATTATCACTGTTGGTCTTCCTATGGGGTTGAAGAACATTGCAAATGTTATAAAGGCAACAATATTGTGCTCCGGAAAGATTTTTTATAGAGTACTACTTCTTTGGTTCAAAGGGTAATAATTAATTTAAAATAAACATCTTAAATAAAATAACAGTGAGTAAGTACAGCACAGGAAATGAAAATGAATACAGATAACAGCGTTTGGGGATGTAACTTTTTTTTTGGTAGGTTAAAAAATGGTTGGAAACATATTAACTAAATTATAATAGTACAAACAGCAAACTAACATATTTCTCTAAATTTCCCAGATAAACTATAGTTGAAAAGCAAACATCTAAAATATTCACAAGCATGTAATTAAAAAAAATCACAATATGTTTATAGTGACATGTTCTGAAGAAGGAATTTTGACATGTATTCTAATTCAACATTATTTTATCCAGAAGAATAACTCATTTCAGGAAAATATATTTAGGAAAAAAATGTGTTTATCAATACCTTGCAGTAAATTGAGCAGTGGTCATATCCAAATATAAAAGTCAGATGCAGATATCTGCAGCCAACCAATGGACAGAAGCAGCTGACCTCTGTTGTTGAGTTAGGGAAGGCTGAAAGAAGCTGAGGAGAAGGGTGACCCTGTAGGAGGACCTACAGTCTCAATTAATCTGGAACCTCAAGATCTCTCAAACACTGGACCACCAAAGAGACAGCATACACCAGCTAATATGAGGCCCCCAACACACATAGAGTAGAGAACTTTCCAGGTCTGTGTTCATTCAGAGATCATGCACCTAACACTCAAGAGACTGGAGACCCCAGGGAGTTTAAAGTTCAGTTGGGGAGGGGGATGGGGACATCCACATGGAGACAGGGTGGGGTGGGGAGGAGGTATGAGGGGTGGAGGAGCAGTCAGAGGGTGGATGGGTGGCAAGGAATGGAATATGGAGTGTAAAAATTAAATTAAAAATAAGATGAATTTAAAAAGGAGTCAAAAATGTTCCTTTTCATCTACTTTAATAATTATATAATTTAATTGTTTAAATTTACAAAAAATCATTTTATCTGGCAAGTGCTGTTCTGGAACATAGAACATTTAGTTAAATCACTGAATATTCACAATAAAGATGTGAGAGCACAATAAAGACTTAGGGCACATGCTAGCAAAAGGAATTAAATAACAAGTTAAATAAATGAAATAATAAGAAGACTGAAAATATTTTTTCGTTGTTGTCATGGTTGAACAAGTGTGAGTGAAAATCAGAAATGTAGATAAAATACAGTCTGTCATTAATCAGAACATTTGGCACTCCAGGAACAGCAAAATACCTTATATGAAACTGTTTAGAAGAATGGACACAAGGGACCAACTAGGTGCTTAAAGGACATGATACTAGAATTGAAATATCTCTGAAGAAAAACCAGAAGATGCATAGCTAAGGAAGTAGCCTTCAACATTTTTTTTTTTTTTTTGCAATGAAAATCTTGGAGTTGAGGGATTATAGAGTAGCTAAGGCTTGGCACTGTGAGGCATGAATAGAGTCTCTAAAAAAGCATGAGAGGCCATTATTGAAGATGTATCCTCAGTTACTCTGGACCATCCCCACTGGATTCTGGAGAAGATAAAACTATGTGATTAACACCAAAGACCTTGCTGAAGCCCACCATACAGAGTGCATACTGTGTGAGGCAAAGCTAGAGAGACGGGACTACTTTTTTGGTCCAAAATTGTGAGTGAAACCTTGATCTTGATCTTGATCATAGAGCCTTTTACATTGATTATAACTGTATCATGGTAATTTTTTCATTGTTTTGTTTTATTTGGGCTCTTTTGTTTATTTGGTTGGTTGATTTGGTTTGTCTCTTGGAATAAGAATGTTTGTAGTTTACTTTCGTTTTTACAAGAACATGCAGGTAGTAGACTTGGGACATTTAAAGAGAACTTGGACTTTTATTGATATGTTTCAAGCTATCTGGGAACTGAATTTCCAAACTGAGAATAGGAATTCCTAATCTTTTTAAATTAAAGTTTATGATGTATTTCTTTTTAACTTGATAAAATATTAAGATGGGGAAAGGGTTCATAGACCCTAATAGGAGCTTTTAAAAACGAAAGATTTCTGGAGGAGAGTTAGGGATTTCCTTAATGGTAGAGCTCTTGGTAATTGCAATGTGTCAGGAAATAACTCTCATCCATGAGAGCAATCCTAACTGAAACCACTGAGTGAGAAAAAGGGACTAGAAGGGTAAGATTACCTAAATTATATATCTATAAATTTGTCAAATACTAACAAAATGAAAATAAAACATTCCAGCAAGTAGGGAATCATTCCAAGAGGAAAAGGATCTACATCTCTTCAAAGTTTGACCAAGTAGACAGGAGTTTGTTACAAACACTTGTTTTGTTTTTAATTATGTAAATGTATATATAGATGTTTGTGGTGAGGTAATCTGCACATGAGTGTAAGTGTTATCAGGGGTAAAATAGTGCATGGGATTCCTTTGGGCTGAGTTTTAGGTGGTTGTGCCCACACAATAGGAGTATTGGGAACAAAACTCTCATCTGTAGCATTATATATATATATATATATATATATATATATATATATATATATATATATATATGTATATATATATATATGTATATATATATAATCCAAATACCCAGTTCTCCAGCCCACTCTCCAGTATAATTTTTAAAACATACCTACAGCAAATTGTGGGATGAACACTATGGTCAAAAGTTTATAAATCCTTTTTATGCAGAGAACATGGTCATTTAAAAATACAATGATCCAATAGTTAAATACAGCCTGAATTAACAGATACTAATGGAAGATTAGTATAAGTTAGTCATTCTAGATCATGTGTAAATGGCAAAGAATATATAAGAATAGTCCAAAAGAAGTAGACATTTGTATGAATTAAGTTTATAGTACCATATATGGGTTAAACTGGTTTCCTAACAGTCTGCCTTTTAAATTAGAAGTGCATAAGAATGTATGCCTTGCATATTTGGCTGATTTTCAAGATTTTTAACATATATTAAATGTACTCTTGGGTTTTTTTTTAACATGCTTAAGACTTTTCTCCACACATAAGAGAATATTTTATAGAATCCAGCTATCTTTTCACATTAGAAGTGAGTCTTCAACTAATGAACCCACAGTAAGAAAATGACAAAGGAAACATGCTACAGCCCTATAATAATATTGCATAGCTTTAATTAAGGAACTATTCATATCTAATTAATTTCTGTGTTTTGAAAAGGAAACTAATGGAAATTGGTAGATCATATTCTACTTTCTGGACTAGTGTGTTTTCTGATCAGAGATTATCTTGGTTCTACAACATGGTCAACATAGCCAACATAGTCAAGTAATTCTAAACTTACATATTTCTATCTATTTTAAGACTATTAAGAATTTTGTTATTTCTCCTCTTTGTTTGAAGCTGATTGTATCTGTATATTTGATCAGGGCTCTCTTTGCAGTTTGTAAAAATTATAACAGCATTCTTCCCATTCCGCTTGGTAGAGTTTTTGTGCATGGGGATTTTTTGTTTGTTTCTTAGTTTGTTTTTCCATGATTTTCCCATCTGCTCTGTGACCATATGAGGATAACACTGAAGGATTACTGCTTTATCGTTCACAAAGAACAGTAATTCTCACATTGTGATTGCTCTGTTTTCATTCGTTTTTTCTTTTCTTTTCTTTCCTTTTCTTTTTTATAAAAAGGAATTCTGCACTTCTTATAAAATACTATTTTGCTGCTGGTGCTGATCATGCCTAGATCTTAGGAGACACAGGCAGCGAGCAAGTGAGATTGCTTCCAGTAAACACTAGAGTTGTGCTGTAAGGAAAGATGCCAATGTTCTGAATGGGGAGCAGTGTTTGAGCATTCGAGAGATTACTGCCATTTAGAGTTGACCAGAGCACGCCCTGGAAGTGTGTCGCTTCCTATTCTGACCAGCAGAAAAGAGCGACAACACTATGTTCTTCTCAAAGCAGTTTATTCAGGAACCTTTCAACATTATGCATGAATCTCTCTCCAGAAATCAGTCTCTCCATGAAAACAACAACAACAACAACAACAACAACCCACCCCCAACCTTAATCCCTTCTATATCCTCTCAACCACGCCCCATCAGCCCAGTCCACTTATCAGATGTCCATTGGTCAGAATCATCACTTGTCATATGGTCTGATCTTGCATCATGATGCACCTGCGCAGTTCTCATGATGGATGCAGTGTATGAGGAAGTCAGGTGCAAGCCTTAAGACTTGGCTTCAGTCCTGGGTGCCATCTTGGGACTGCAGCCACACCCACTCCTCACAGAAGTGAAATCCCCAGTCTAGTGGAGCTCTGTGAGTACCGCATAATGATCTGTGCAGTGTATTAACCGACAGAAGACTTCCAGGATTTCCTGAGGTTGGCAACGATTCCTGAACAAGTTACCACATCCTTTAAGATGAAAAGTCAGAACCTTAAGAACCAGTTTCATCCTGGGTTTTGTTTTGTTTTGTTTTGTTTTGTTTTGTTTCTCCTGATGGCCATGGGATATCACTTGACTTGAATTGGGAATGTTTTCATCAACATCTATAAATGTATTCATCCTTTTGATTTATGTGAGGTTTTCTTGTACTCAATTCTTTAAGAAATGACAATTTTGATGTTCTACTGTTC
The DNA here is from genome assembly GCF_000001635.26 of Mus musculus. Taxonomy (NCBI): domain Eukaryota; kingdom Metazoa; phylum Chordata; class Mammalia; order Rodentia; family Muridae; genus Mus; species Mus musculus. The sequence continues at coordinate 87,731,351 of NC_000084.6, forward strand.
AGTGAGAACATTAGGCCTCAGCAACATATCATTATGTAAATAAAAATAAAAATGCTGCAGAATAAACAAACAAACAAACAAACAAACAAGCAAACAAGCAAGTGAGCCATATTGGGTAAGCCCACAATTGCCTGTGACACAGGGGTAGGTCAACTAATAAACCTTATTGGAACCTCTGGACACCTGCAGTAATGTTCTTCCACACAGACATGCACATATTATTTAAAAAATAAAAGAAATATTTTTAAAAATTGGAATAAGTAACAAATAATGAGTAAAATGGAACTAAAAAAATAAACAAAAGCCTCTTCTTCCAAATGTAGATGTACTTTTTAAATAACTAAGATTTGTAACAATCCCAGGATCATAGAATCAGAGGTGAGGAGGACACAATATCTGCCCCAACACCAGAAGTAACTGGACCCAGTGGGACCTGGGCACACAGGAACTCCTCATGACAAGTAGTACAGGTTCCTTCTGGTCTGGGATGATGCCCTGAGCAGACCTTGGTCACTAACTCCACAGCAAGTTGCAAAACACCCAGAAGAAGCTCCACTTCCAAGTGCTCTAACACAACCAAGATCACAGGATCTCAGGATCCCAGGATTCCAGGATCCCAGGAGCTCAGTCACACTAGGATCTCAGGATCCAAGAGGCAGCTTGACTCCCAGGAGCTCTGAAAAATCCAGGATCACAGGATCCCAGAATCACAGGATCACACAGACAGTTGAACTCTGAGGAGCTTTGACATAACCAGGATCATTGAAAGGACAGGTTCTAGTCAGATATAGTGAAGGCAGGTAGCAGTTGAGATAAACCAATGCCGGGAGACAAGCATAAGAACATAGCAGCAGAAAACAATATGCAAGTCTACTTGGCATCAGCAGATCCCAATTCTCCAACTATAGTATGTCCTGGATACACCATCACACTGGAAAAGCAAGATTTGTATCTAAAATCACTTCTTATAATAGAAATAGAGGACCTTAAGAAGGACATAAATAACTCCCTTAAAGAAATACAGGAGAACACAGGAAACAGCTAGAAGCCTTTAAAGAAGAAACACAAAAATTCCTTAAAGAATTATAGAAAAACATAATCAAACAGGTGAAGGAAAAGAACAAAGCCATCCTAGACCTAAAAATGGAAATAGAAACAATGAAGAAATCACAAAGGGAGACAACCTGGAGTTAGAAAACCAGTGAAAGAGAACAGGAGTCATAGATGCAAGCATTGTGAGGAGCGGGTGTGGTGGCAGTCCCAAAGGTGCCAGGGACTGCAGCTAAGTCGTATGACTTGCACCTGACTTCCTCATATAAGCCACAAACATCTTGAGAGCTGCACAGGTGTACCAGGATACTGGTGAAACCATTTTAATGGAGATATGCCCCTGCTGCCCTGATTAGCTGAAGCTGCATGCCTGGTGAGGTGGCGTGGCCTGCTGTGCGTGGATGGGAACTGAGAGTATAAAAGAGTGAGAGGCCCAGGGTTCGGGGGAGATATAAACAAGGAATATATAAACAAGGGAGATATAAACAAGGGAGATATAAACAAGAAGAAACAGGACTGAATAAACATGTGCAGAAGGATCCTGTTGCAGCATCGTTCTTCCTGGCCAGTTGGGCGTGCGCAAGAAGCATCACCAACATAATACAAGTGATAGAAGAGAGAATCTCAGGTGCAGATGATACCATAGAAAACATTGACACATCAGTCAAAGAAAATGCAAAAAGCAAAAATCTCTTAACCCAAAACATCCAGGAAATCCAGGACATAATGAGAAGACCAAACCTAAGGATAATAGATATAGAAGAAAGCAAAGATTCCCAACTTAAAGAGCCAGTAAATATCTTCAACAAAATTATAGAAGAAAACTTCCCTAACCTAAAGAAAGTGATGCCCATGACCATAAAAGAAGCCTACAGAACCCCAAATAGACTGGACCAGAAAAGAAATTCCTCTCATCACATAATAATCAAAACACCAAATGCACTAAACAAAGAATAATAAAAGCTGTGAGGGGAAAAGGTCAAATAACATATTAAGGCAGACCTATCAGAATTACACCAAACTTCTCACCAGAGATGATGAAAGCTAGAACAACATACTGGGCAGATGTCATACAGATCCCAAGAGAACACAAATGCTAGCCCAGGCTCCTATACCCAGCAAAACTCTCAATTACCATAGACGGAGAAACCAAGAGATTCCATGACAAAACCAAATTTACACAATATTGTTCCATAAATCCAGGCCAACAAAGGATAATAGATGGGAAACACCAACACAAGGAGAGAAAGTACACCCTAGGAAAAGCAAGAAAGTGATCTTTTAACAAACCCAAAAGAAGACAGCCGCAGAAACATAATTCCAACTCTAACAACAAAAGTAACAGGAACTAACAATCACTTTTCCTTAACATCTCTTAACATCAGTGGTCTCAATTTCCCCCAAAAGGCATAGACTAACAGACTGGATACATAAACAAGACCCAGCATTTTGCTGCATATAGGAAATGCAGCTCAGTGACAAAGGCAGACACTACCTCAGAGAAAAAGTTTGGAAAACACTCTGGAAATCAGTCTGGCGGTTCTTCAGAAAATTGGACATAGTACTAATGGAGGATCCTGCAATACCTCTCCTGGGCATATATCCAGAAGATGTCCCAACCGGTAAGAAGGACACATGCTCTACTATGTTCATAGCAGCCTTATTTATAATAGCCAGAAGCTGGAAAGAACCCAGATGCCCCTCAACAGAGGAATGGATACAAAAAATGTGGTACATTTACACAATGGAGTACTACTCAGCTATTAAAAAGAATGAATTTATGAAATTCCTAGGCAAATGGTTGGACCTGGAGGGCATCATCCTGAGTGAGGTAACACAATCACAAAAGAACTCAAATGATATGTACTCACTGATAAGTGGATATTAGCCCAGAAACTTAGGATACCCGAGATATAAGAGACAATTTGTAAAACACATGAAACTGAAGAAGATCGAAGACCAAAGTGTGGACACTTTGCCCCTTCTTGTAATTGGAAACAATCACCCATGGAAGGAGTTACAGAGACAAAGTTTGGAGCTGAGAAAAAAGGATGGACCAACTAGAGACTGCCATACCCAGGTGTCCATCCCATAATTAGCCTCCAAATGATGACACCATTTTATACACTAGCAAGCATTAGCTGAAAGGACCCTGATATAGCTGTCTCTTGTGAGACTAGGCCTGGGCCAAGCAAACACATAAGTGGATGCTCACAGTCAGCTATTGGATGGATCCCAGGGCCCCCAATGGAGGAGCTAGAGAAAGTATCCAAGGAGCTAAAGAGATCTGCAACCCTGTAGGTACAACAACATCATGAACTAACCAGTACCCCGGAGCTCTTGACTCTAGCTGCATATGTATCAAAAGATGGCCTAGTCGGCCATCACTGGAAAGAGAGACCCATTGGACATGCAAACTTTATATGCCCCAGTACAGGGGAACACCAGGGTCAAAAAGTGGGAATGGGTGGGTAGGGGAATGGGGGGGAGGGTATGGGGGACTTTTGGGATAGCATTGGAAATGTAATTGAGGAAAATACGTAATAAAAAAAAAAAGAAGAAAGAAAACTCATAACTCAAAGTGCCTCTAAAAAGAAACTGAAGAGAGCTTACAGTAGCAGCTTGACAGCACACCTGAAAGCTCTAGATCAAAAAGAAGCAAATACACCCAGGAGGAGTAGACCACAGGAAATAATCAAACTCATGGCTGAAATCAACCCAGTAGAAACAAAAAGAACTATAAAAAGAATCAACAAAACCAGGAGCTGGTTCAATAAGATAGATTAAACCCTTAGCCAGACTAACCAGAAGGCATAGAGACAGTATCTAAATTAATAAATTCAAATAATGAAAAGGAAGAGATAACAACAAAATATATCTTAAAATAATTATTCTGTTTGTTGAATATTAACAGTTGAAAATATTAAAATCATGTTCTACCAAAAAAATCTAAGATTCTACTCAACACTTTGCAAATTATTAAATTCTTTCAAGTACCAGCAATGAAGACAATATCATCTAAATAACCCAAATTTATTAGTTTTTAGTATTTAGACAGAAAAGTTCAGTTATCATTTAAGCCTAAAATAATAAGTGATAAAGTCACATATGGAAGTCAGTCCATCCCAAGCCTGATTTCCAGCTCAGAGTCAACTCAATTTAGTATTGATCTAGGTATACAAGGAGTCACACAGTTGGATTAAAGATGTGACCTTTGAGGTGAATATGCTTAACACAGCTGTTTTTAGCAACTGCATCTTATCTCTCTAGAAGAGTGGTTCTTTCCACCTGAACATTATACACCACTGATTGTTAGTTCACTAACTAGAAGTTAAAATGCCATGCACAAGTTCTTCTATTCACTGGATTCTGATTTAAAGTTGGTTTAATCCTGTTCTGCCTGGTGTTCTTGACTGTGAAATGGATGCAAGAATGTCACCTATTAAGTGTGCTGAATACCAAACAATCAGGCATAGACACTGAGTCATACATACAGAACACTGAAAGACAATTTTATAACCTCATTAAACATCAGTCTTTCTTTAGTTCACCGAGCAAAAATGCATTTCTACAATAGCTCATTACCTTCCCTCTTTAGTATGCTACTGGGAATTAAGACATGTAGATAAATCAGAGTGTCAATGAACAGAAATATAGAAACTCAGCATGAGACTGGTTACACAGAACATTCATCTTCTGTAACTAGGACATATCTTTCTGTGTGAAATGATCCTTTCCAGTCTTGGGGAGTGCTGGATGTCTCACAGAGCTAGAGCCTAGCTGTTCATTCTACATCCTTAGCGACCACTCACTGAGCTGGGGTGGGAAAGAAGAATACGTCATACTTGCATGTGTATTTGAATATTTGATTTTTGCATCACAGTGGACCTGATAATGTCATATTAAAATATGCACTAAGCTATTCTTTACTTCTAATCGAACTGAAACACTAGAAAGAGGAAAGGATGGTAAGCATCATATCTTAGGAAAGGAATTTGAGTGAACAAAAATAGTTGAGAAGACTAGGAACAGCCAGAAGAGAATGAGAGTATTGTATGAGATCTCATCTCACAGGGGATGAACACCTACCTCATAAGCCAAATACTGCGCAGTTGTGGACTAGCATGAAATATGCATACAACAGTGTAAATTCAAGATAAAAATTTAAACATTTTTCAGTTAACATAATAAACTCGATGGCATGATGGTTTGAAGGGATGTGTATCTACAGAGGGGGTGGCAATAAAGCAGTGAAAGGATTTCAAAGAGGAATGAACTCAAGGTGGTGTTGATGGGAAATATGCAGTAAACAAAACTGAGTCTGTCTGTGTGTAACAAGTTGGACATTACACAACACCGGATGTCAGTAACAGAAGCAAATTCTAGACTGATACTCAAGAGGATAATAAGGGGTAGCTTCTTATGTTGTAAGAAAAATGCCTAAAGAAAATGGAAAGTTTGTTCAGGTATCTTTAACAACAAACTAGATGGCTCAGTGACAAAAATAACCTGCCACCTATACAGATAACCTGAGCTTGATCCCTAGAACTGAAATGGTGGAAAGAGAGAAACAACTCTCCCAAGGTATCTTCTAATAGCCACTCTGAAATTTGGCAGGTATTTCTCCAGCCTTTTTAGTCATGGGTGCACATGTGGGCATGCCCTCATATAGACATACTCGCCAAAAGTACACACACATGCACAGAAAATGTATAAACTTATTGGGGACGTGTTGTTTTGATTTTTATTTTAGTCAATTTATTCAACTCATTAATTTCAGACTTAAGCAGCCTGAGATATCCTTCACCTTTACATTTTCATTGTGGAGAAAAAAGGTTAGAAACATTGGTTCCCCTCCACACCCTTTTCTACCTTATGGCTCTGTGAAAATATGAGTTTCTAAATGTCATGAAAAGCAATGGGGAAATATATGAAAATAAATGAGTAAGTTAAGCTGTTCCTCCTGAGCCAGATAATGAGTTCTTCCATCCTCATCTCCTTCATGACCTATCAAGGATTACATCTGCCTTTTTCAAGGGATGAAGCCCATGTGACATAGCAGGGTTGGTAGTGGAACTGTGAATGTTATGATGATAGACAGAGCAAACATGGTATCTAAATTAGGCTGTAAACTTCCTAAGGACATCATTTCCCTAATTGTACATGAGATCAAAGGGATAGTATACCTCATGGGCATTGAATATCAAACCCAAGAATTTAGTCTACCTCAGAGGACTATAGATTAGTAAATACACCAGATATTGAGTTCTTGCTCAAACAAACTCAGATCATATATTGATGTAGAATAAACCAGTAATATGTCACTACCAAACATTTAATGTAATCAAGATCATTCTAACTTTTTAATCAGAGTCTCACAGCACGTCCTCAAAATATCCATCAGTCCTGACTTCTTGTGTTTCTATAGTAGAGTGTTGAATATGCTGAGAAATTAATGTTCTTTACTCTATTGTACAGTTATTATCTCTACCTCCAGGTTAACTTTTTCTGTATCCCAAACAAATACGCAGATGCATTAAGTGGCTAGGATAAATTTTAGATTAATTTATTTGTGGACATTCTTATATTTTTGGTTGTGAGCCCAGCCTTTAATGGCTGAGACATCGCACCAGGCCCTTCTTGGATATTCTTAAGGGTGGGCCCTCATATTTATATTTAATTGATAGATTCCATTGAGATCATAATTACATTATGGTATAACTTGCTTCACATATATGCTTTTTCCATTATTTATCTCCTTTATCCCATGGTGCTTTCAGCCAGAAGAGGTCCATGTGGAAGTTTATATGATTTCTGGACATTTAAAGAATGTATGGATGTCGAAGTCCATGATGAACAGGACACAAAATCAGATACTAAGATAATTCTTGCTGCTAAACTACAGAAAAGAAATGGGACTTTGAACATGCAGCAGAGAAAATTTTGCCATACACTTTGTCATTTTGTAAAAAATATAAAAACACACCTTGCTTAGAGATAGGAATCATTGTTGGTATCATCAATGTTAGATCTTATGAAAATTACCAAATAAACTTAATCCAGAAATCAAGATCACAAACTGCAAAGTGGATATGCATACTTGTGCATATAAGCAAAACACACTCTCTCTCTCTCTCTCTCTCTCTCTCTCTCTCTCTCTCTCTCTCTCTCTCTCTTGTCTCTGGACTATTTAATCCATGTATATCATTATTAACTGTTTTGTTTTTACTTTTTAGTTTACTGAGAACTATACAGATCTAACCTATGAACTAGGTATGTTACTCCTGAGTGTTTGCTTGAAGTACTACAAGTCTGTTACAGAGGCACGATATTTGTGTGGTGTTATTCATAGTCCTTAAGTTATGAAATCAACCTGTGTGTTTAGTAGAAATAGATCCAGAAAATGTGCATGTGCACAATGGGCCCTTTCCTAGCCATAAAGCCCTAAGATATGACATTCTTAGATCAATTGATGGAGCTAGAGATAGTCACATGAACAGAAGTTGGCAAGCTCAGAGAAATAATGGCTATTCTGTACATTGTGTTTTCCAGATCTTACACACATACATAAAATCATATGTGCTTGTAGGGTAGTACAGTAAACATAAATCCATCTAGAGAAACCAATGGAGTAGGGGATGTAAGGGAATATATTTGGTAAAAATATAACTGTTGCATGTAAAAGTCTTACATAATTCAGTACCATGTCCAATGTGGAGAGCCGTGCAGCGAGCAATCGCCATTATAAGATGGCGCTGGCCTCCACTGTGCCTAACTAGTAAACAAGTCTTGTACGCAGGTGCGAGAGTGAACTCACTCCTAGTCACTCCCATTCTCGGGGTGTAATAGTGGGGTGATGGGCGAGCAGCGAATCAGGAGCTGTCACGCCATATCAGGTGCTGAAACGTCACGCTGCGGGCTATAAAAACAACGCCATTTGCCTGGTTCGGGGTCTTCCTGAAGAAGTAAGCAATAAAGCTTTTGTCATGGAAGATTCCGGTTTGTTGAGTCTTTCTTGCAGGTCGAGTGGGACGCAATAGTCCAAAGAATGTAAACTACGAAAATTTAAAAATTAAAGGTGGACTCTAAGTGACAACAAACTGAAAAGGCATGGCATTTAGAAAATAAAATATTTTAAAAGACTCTTTGACAGTTGCATCTCAATTAGAATACACTCATTATGTATCTTTATATAAAAGGCTAGTTAAAATAAAATGAGAAAATATTTATCAGATTTTATAAAACCCTGCTTCAAAACCAGCTTAATATATTTTATTTATATTAAATACATGGTAATTTAATATGTTTATAAGATCTTGTATGAAGATTAAGCAAATATCTAAATTACAAACTAATCAGATCAAGATAATATATCCATTATCACAAACATTCATTTCTTTGGAAAAATATTCAAACTCCTGTTCTCTAGTCATTATTACCCAAAGCTCACCCTGATTAAATGCCTGACTCACACAGATGCTCAATGATACTGGGCAGAACCACCTACCTCCCTCTTACATTATTCTTCGGCACTGCCGTTCTAGACACACCATGTTGAAAACATCTCCTTTTACAAGTGTAAAACTCATTTTCATTTACTTCAATTACTTCCCTGTATATTTGCCTGCATTTATCTTAAAGCCTTCATTTATTTCTTCTCTTTTACTAAACCACCAGCTGTTATCAACATTAACCTTCCCAATTTGGTCACCTGTCTTTTCTCTATTGCAGCGTCATTTGCTTCTGTCACTCCATCTATATTTATTTACACTGGCATCATAGGTACAGACTCTATACATTCTATTCCTCTAGATGTCCTTTTCCTGGCACTTTGCATTTGCAGCTTCTGCATCTGTGAATTCTATAAACAGTGGATACAAAGTGCTTCCTAAAGAATATGTTGTGTGGAGCCTGCAAGACAACTCTGAGCAAAAGCATTGCTTACACAAACCTGGTGGCCAGATCCCTGGAACCCATTGAAAAAGAAAGGAACTACACTACACTCTACAGAACACTCCTCTTTGACCTTTACAGCTCTTCATTATGTGTGACCACTATCTACCACAACAGCAATAAATAATTTGTTTAAAGGATATGTTTTATATTGAACACTTACAGATCTTTCTTGTCATTATCTACTCAAAATACAGTAAAACCAAGTCTTATTAATTATACATTGATTTGTGTATTCTAAGGAACCTAGATATGATCTAAGTAAATGGAATGGTATGTGTAATTACAAACAATGGCTATGCATTTTACATAAAAGACTGGGATATCTAAGAGTTTTAGTAGGTATAGGAGTGTTCTGAGACTGGGTCCCCTAAGATAACAAGCTACTTTATTGCATCAATATACCCTATAAAATTCTTTTCTGTCTCTAAACCATTTTTATTTAATATGATTGCTGACTATCTTCACAAACTTTTTCCTGAGTGAAAAGTACAACAGATACCCTTGTTTTGACTTCATTTCAGTTAAAACAAAATAATAAGTTTTGAATTCCTGCCTATTGTCATTTCAAGGAGCACATGTGACTCTTCTATTTTTTCAGATTAGAAATTTTTCACAATTTCTGCTGATCCACCAAAGTTTAGCCTAACATAGATTGTTTTACAGATAGTCACCACTTCTGTTATCACCACTATGCATACAGTATTCTGAAAGTATAACCATATTTATATTTATTTCCAAAAATGGACTTGCTCTTCTTTTATTTCCCATTTGCTAAAATGAAACCTCTGAAATGTAAACATATTCTTCTGATCACCTTCACTCAGAGGAAATGCCTGAAAACCCACAGACAAAGATAGTTCTTCCATCTAACTGAACCACATTTTTTCATTCAACAACTATATGATATCCACCAACTATCAAATAATGTTTTCCATATTGTCTGTTTCTGATGCAGGCTGTAGACTTTACCTGAGCAGGTGGGCATAACCTAAACCTGTTTATAGTGTTAGTTGCAACGCAGTGCAAGCAGGCAACAGGCAGTTTCCCATGAGGTAGCTGGAAGGTATGTTAAAGACCTAACTTTAGCTATTTGGACTCTATTCTGCTAAAAGTTTTGATTTTTCTTTGGTTTTAAGAAATTATGATTTAATGTGTAATTTTCTGGAAAATTCTTCCAGAAATAAATAAGAAGAAACAAAGTAATAATAATGGTAGCAGTTAAATATGGGGAATATTAAAAGTTTGATATATATAATATATTCTTATATCACAATTAATTTATATGAAAATTAATTCTACTTATTTATATTATATATACTGTAATATTAGGTGTATTTGAAAAGTGAAGAAATTGAGTTCCCTGTACATTTAAGTAAATGAAGTTTTTAAGTAGAGTGGTATTTTGAGAATAATAATTTCAATCATGGGTTCAGAGAATCAAATTGTTTGAGTGCATTTTATTCTTACCTAATAAGGAAGATGATATGATAACACCTTCCTCAATACTTTTGGAAAATAGCATTTTCAATATGAAGTCATATCAGTTGGCTTATTGTATTCTTATACAAGTCACTCAAAATTCCATGTAGAGAGAAAGTAGGAAAATAAGTTTCTTATTTCAAAATAGTATCAGAATAGCATGAATTAGCCATCTTCATTCCATCAACAACTTTCTAGCATTTTATCAGGAATTATTTCATGTTTTATTTAAATTTTAATGGCCAACATTATAAGGTGAATCATCACACTTACCTGATTTCTATAAAGATGTATTTCATTCTGCTCCTGACTCTGTCACTGAGAGAGATAAGTCAGAATGACAGAGAATTAACTGAAGAATTATCTGCTCTGGAACTGTGTTTGTCACCTAAGATAACCTTAATTAAATGGCTACAGGTGCCTGAAGCATTTATCAGCTAGTATTGGATAAAGACAAGATGTTGTGAATCCAGATGGAAAGGAATTAGCTACTTCAGAGTCTAGAGAAAGGTTTTGAATTTTAGATTTAGTTTGTTTGGATTTCTTCAGTAAAATAATACATACTTTCTCTTCCTCTGATCCCTATGTATGTCAAAGTTTGCTAATCAAACCTGTCTTCTGAACTTCAAGCCAGATGATATAAAAATCCAGGCTGATATACATCTCTGACCTTATTCCTGTCCATAGTTCTCTCTCTCTCTCTCTCTCTCTCTCTCTCTCTCTCTCTCTCTCTCTCTCTCTCTCCTCTCCTCTCTCGTTCTCTCTCTTTCTCTCTCTCTTCTCTCTCTCTTTCTTCTCTCTCTTTTATGTGTTGCTTATCTTGGCTCTGGCCACAAAACACCCATTTGGTTACAGTGAATTGTGCTATAAGCCCCCCATTCATAAATAATCACACCAGAATCGTTAATGCCTCTCCCGTATGTCTAAAATATCTCCCAATAATCACTGATTTAGAACTCTCACTTTCAGAGTTACCTACAGTTAAGCTCAAATTATTTTTTCTAACTTGAAATAAATATAGTAAAAATGAATTATTCTTTCCCTCAACATACTTGTACCTCAAGTAGCCTTTTCTGGGTTCCTATTTTGTTTTCTTTTTCATTTTTTTTATTTTAATGTTATTATGCAAACATAAAATATTCATGAAATCCCTGCAATATTATCTATTAAATATATATGGTATTTTATGGCTGTCTAGTAATTGTAAAACTAACCTGATCCAGCATGTCTTCCCATCTACTTTAGCAAAATTAGCTATTTGTTTTCCCCCTTTTATGATTTTTAAACTGATAGTTACCTTTCACAGAAATAGCTCAGTATAGCTTGCAAAATGGCTCTGTGGTAAGGGCACTTCCCACACAACAATGCAAGCCTTGTGCCCTAACTTTGATCTTGGGAGTCAGTTATAGGTATAGGGAGAAAATAATCCACAAAGATATCTCCTGATATACATGCATGCACCATGGTATATTTGCCCATACACGGACACACAAACAATAATAACTATTAATAAAATTAACAGAAATATCTGATTAATTCTTCAGAATATAGTCCAGAGGTCCCTCCTGAACTCCAAACATGGAATGGCCCATTTAATGTGAATGCAAGAAAACATACCACAGTTTGGAGTGTTATTCACTCTGAACACATATACTACACAATACTTTGTGCATGCTGATCATAGTTGACTACAGGTATTATTCTTCTAAGTGTGGCTTCTCACTACCTGATCTGTCACAACAAGAACCATTTGTGCTTAGAAATACACATGAATCATTCCCTATAATAGTTTATGTCATTGTTTCCTATCTTATAAGTTTTCCAGATGATACACGCATCCAAGAAGTAACTTACTTCTATTTTTTTCCAAAAGTTAATCCCAAATTTTAATTTGTTGATAACTGACCAGTTCATTTATTGAGATTGCTATAATCATATTTTAAAGTCAAAAGTACAATATTTTGTAATAAATTATAAATATGTATCATTTATGAAGGTAGACTGAAAATCCCCAGACATTAGTTTGTAGAACATTCTAACTAGGTTTGAAAAATACACAGTCAGGTCTACACAGAAAACCCTGCCTTGAAAACAAAACAAAACAAAACAAAAACAAAGCAAAAAGAAAGAATGTAACTATTTACTTCAGGGAACATCAAAATAATTCTATATACAAATATATAATAATTCATAATGGCATGATAATGAATGGCTCAGAGAAAGATAACAAATGATATGGAAAGGACATTTCATAAAAATAAAACATCTCACATGAGGAGGATACAAGTCTACCTGTTGTCATACTAATGGAAACTCAGGAGACAATTGCTATGCAAATGATAACAGAATGAGGTATTAGTGTTGAGATAGATGCAACAGCAAGAAGGGATAAAAGTCAGATGTAGCTATGTAGAACAGAAGCATACAGTGATAACAGTAACAAGAGAACATAATAAAAATTGCTTTGTTGTTTATTGGTAAATTCTAAACATATCAGTTGCTTGTAAGCAAGCATCATTGCTCTCTTGCCAGGTTGGTTTTAATGCCTGGAATCACAGCTCCTTTGAACCTAAAGAAGGATGAACATAAAGGTAAGCCTGGGATACACTGTTCCATTCCAGGCCAGAGTCTGTTAAAGTGAAACCCTATTTGCAAAGCAAAACAACAATGAAAATGATCCCTGTCACAGTGTTAACTGCCTATTGACAAAATCTTAGTCACCCAAACCATGTTTAAAGAATTGATTCAGTTAGACTGCCCTGTGGTCTTGCCTGTCAGGCATTTTTTTTTAAATAGCTAATTGAGATAGGGGAGTATAGGAAACTATGGCTTGGGTATGCAAATAGCCTCAGCAGTCTATAATATCTAGGTAATCAAGCCAGTGAGGGTGCAAGCTATTAAGCAACATTTCTCCATGCTTTCTACACTTGTTCCCTTTATTTTCCTTCCTTGACTTCCCTCCATGATACACTGAACATGGAATATAAAGTTAAATAAACCCTTTCCTCCTCAAGTTGCTTTTTGTTTCAGTATTTATTCACAGCAACAGAAAGAAAATCATGGCAATCCTTTTTAAATATACAACCCCAAATTAATAACAATGGACTGGTATCAATGTATTAATTGTTATTTATAACACTTTTGGAAGACGTGAAAGGGGAGAAGGAGAATTAGAGTGAGAGAAAAAGAGGGAGGGAAAGAGGGAGAGAGGAGAGAATAAGTGAATTCAAACATGAGAATAAGAAAGGGAAGATTGATAAAAAAAACTATTCTGTGTATACACACACACACATTTGGTGGATAGAGCAAACCCAAACTAGTTGACTCCAATAATTTTTTTCTCTTAGCCTTTTTCTACACTCTAGGACAATGTTCCCTATGTAAGCAAAAGATTACTTCATAGACACAAGGTACATATTCTCAAAAGCAATCACCAGAAAACACAGATTAAAATCATTACACAAAAGGAAAATACAATATGATTATTGATTATGTATTCTTCTTTTGAAACTCATACCTACCTAAATATGTCCCAACTATCTTTTTTCTCCACAAATTCATCATAACCCCAAAGCAATAATTCTCTTCTCATTGATTAACAAAAGTTAAGCAAGCAGCAAGTTTTCCCTATGCTTAGCTGATAATAATTTGTATTCACTAAGGAACAGGTCATATGACCTGTTACCTGTTATATCTTACATCTTATTTTTGAAGTTGTGTTCAGCTAAACTGGCTAATTATCTATTCTCTATTCTTAAACTTGTAACAGAATTATTTGCTCCTTATTCATAACCCTGTGTTTACATGGTATACACTGAACCCTGTGCCCGTGGATACATCCCTAGATTACAAGTTTCAGACACTCAGAAGCAACCTAGAATAAAATGTTTTCTTTGATCATTCACTTGTGGCAAGCCTATTTTTCTCTTCTAAGTATATTGTGTGCTTGTAATACATGAAATCATACTGTATTCCTTTTCTAACCCACGTAGCCTTTGATTACTATCCTGCTTTACTTATTATCCTAACTTTATTACATGTTTCTAGAAAAACAACTTAAACCATCCCCTTACACTTTCTATCAACTGTTCTAACCTCCTAAAACTATGTAAATCCTGTCAGAAGTTCTGTAAAATCACTAATTTACCTAAACAATATTACCTCAGGAAAGCTCATCTTCATGTTGATCTGAAAGAAAATTGTCCAATGTAGTAGACTATCACCCAGGAGGTAATCACGCCAGGTTATTGGCACTGAGTATCTTCCCCATGCCCAATCACACCATGCCGGATATGAGGAATATAGCAACCACAATCATGAGAAGGCAAATCAGTAGCATGGAGCAATACTGGGGCTGTGCCTCTCTAGGGTATACCTATCTCAGCTATGCAAAATGGTAACCTACTTCCAGGAAGCTCACTTGCCCATTGCAGCTCCTCCAAATTGGAATCCACCAGATAAATGAAGACATTCTATATTTCTTACTTTCACACTCTAAATATACCAGAAAAAAAAAACCATACAGAAATAATATCTAGAATAAAATTGTATGTGAAAAATATAAAGACAATGAATAAAATTATATCCATGACAGTTTTCAAACATGTAATTCACAAGTAATTTGAAATTAAAAAGAAACATAATAAATTCAGTGAATTTAGGAACATCTAAATAAACATAATAACATGTAAGTTATTAAGAGAGGAAATGTGTTCCTGGATCTGTCCTCAGAGCTCCAGCCCCACTGTTGTTAGTTATGAACAGTCTGTGGCACATGGGGTCTCCATGTACCATAATTACAGATTTTTTAATGTAGTTGTTCAGGTGCTGAAGCGTCTAGCTGTGGAAGAGTAAACCATGCCAGAAAATGTGGTAAGGTAGAGTGGGTCTGAGACCCTTGTACCCAGGTACCCACCTGTGAGTGTAGGCACTTCCCTGCTCTCTGCCAGATTTCTAGCCAGGAACATGTGCCACACTTCCCACATAAGGAAACGTGACCTGTGGTCACATAGAACCAGCACAGAATTCTCCATACTAGTATCTCCATGAAGTATCTAGAGACACTGAGGATTTACACAATAACTTTCCTTCTCAGACACTTCTTCCTGCAAAACGTATTTAATCTCTGGTCCATCCTGAGAAGTTGGTATGCATCCATTTTCCACAATGAACACTCAATAGATGGTATGGATAAACATGAACTGTCTCTTCCATCAAAACTGCCCATGGGGAGCATGGAGAAGGCTTTAGCCTACAGAGCTGCAGCACCTGGTTCAGGCCTTAACATGGGCCACGGATCCTTTGTTCCTCATTACTCTTTGCAGCAGCTCAGTGGTGAATGGGTGCCCTGGAGTCAAGGAACTTCAGCTTCGACTTGCCACATCTTAGACTATGTTCTCCCACTCCCTGTGTGGTGTCAAGGTGTTTCCCTAAAGCCAGCCGATCAGAAGCAGATGTACAGGGAGATGCAGTCAAGCACTCACTGAATTCTGCTTGCCCAAGTGGCATGTTCCACACCCCAGGAGAGGGCAGAATGCAGACCCATATCTAGCAACCTGTTTTTTCTTAATAGCAAAGGACTAAAACATAAGACATAAGACATATTCTTTATGTCATCCTGGTTTTACTGACATTCCTTTAGTTTCTCACAGCAGAGTCTGGCAGGTTGCCAGTGACAGAAGTTCCAGAAAAGTCATTCCTGAGACACATTGTCAACTATCAACTCTATGCAGCTTAGAATAACCTGACCAAGAACTGTGACTGAGTAAGTGTCTTTAGTAACTTCTTGATATGTTCTACACCTGTGAAAGATAATCTTGATGGTTAATTGATGTAGAAGACCCCAGCCCACTGTAGGCAATAACATTAGATTGACAGGTAGTGTTGACTATACAAGAATGCTAGCTAAGCATTCTTCTCTATGATTTCTGCTTCAAATTTTACAAAAATTTGTATCAATGATGATTTGTAACCTCAAACTAAAAATAAAACTTTTCCACCATAAGTTGCTTTGTGTACTGGCTGGTTTTGTGTGTCAACTTGACACAAGCTGGAGTTATTACAGAGAAAGGAGCCTCCCTTGAGGAAATGTCTCCATGAAATCTAGCTGTAAGATATTTTCTCAATTAGTGATCAAGGGGGGGAGGGCCCAGCCCATTGTGGGTGTTACCATCTCTGGCCTGGTAGTCCTGGGTTCTATAAGAAATCAAGCTGAGCAAGGCAGGGGAAGCAAACCTGTAAACAGCACCCTCCATGGCCTCTGCTTCAGCTCCTGCCTCCAAGTTCCTGCCCTGTGTAAGTTCCTGTTCTGACTTCCTTTGAACAGTAATGTGGAAGTATAAGCTGAATAAATCCTTTCCGCTCCAACTTGCTTCTTGGTCATGATCTATTGTACAGGAATATAAATCCTGACTAAGACACTTTGTGTCATAGTGTTTTTCACAGCTATAGCAAAAATGCTAAATAAGCAAATAATTACAGACACAAATTATGTATGCAACGACATTTTCAAGATTTTAGTCCTTTAAGAGTCTTTAGTGTGCAGACTTCCAGAGGCAGATCAGAAGTGGCATGGAAATTGTGAGGAGCGGGTGTGGCAGCAGTCCCAAGATGGCACCCGGGACTGCAGCCAAGTCTTATGACCTGCACCTGACTTCCTCATACACCTGAAAATAAGCCGCATCCATCATGAGAACTGCGCAGGTGCACCATGATGCAAGATCGGACCATATGACAAGTGATGATTCTGGCCAATGGACTGCTGTTACATGGACTGGGCTGATGGGGTGTGGTTGAGAGGATATATAAGGGATTGCGATTGGGGGAGAGTTATTGTTGTTTATTTTTCCTGGAGAGATTGACTTCTGGAAAGAGATTCATGCATGATATTGAAAGGTTCCTGAATAAACTGCTTTCAGAAGAACATAGTGTTGTCTCTTTTCTGCTGGTCGGAATAGGAGGTGACAGGAAATAAAGAACTATTACATCATTACACATGAGCTACAATCACAGAAATCTTGCTTAAATATCTCATGACTAAGCCACTGTCAATTAAAGGCTCTGAGAATTTCCTGGGATAGTGTAAGGTCACATTTTCTACAAACAAACAGAGGCAACATTGTTCACCACCTTCAAGCTCATCACAAAAGTAGACATTGCTATCTTACACAGTACAAGACATAATCATAGTTTGCTTAGGTCCATCTCATGGTTTGGTAAACATATTTTTAGCCTGAAACCCAATATTTTCCATGGTCAGGCAAAAGGTGTTGGTCCTTGCCTATGTCTATTTGTGTGTGTGTGTGTGTGTGTGTGTGTGTGTGTGTGTGTGTGTGTGTGTGAGAGAGAGAGAGAGAGAGAGAGAGAGAGAGAGAGAGAGAGAGAGAGCGCTAATCTGCATTTTCAATTTGAAGAGATTTAAAGAATATTTTCTGGGTGCGTTTAATAGAATGTTTCTAGTAAGACTGATTTATCAAGGAAGACCTAACCTAATAGTAAATAGCTCAGTCGCATTGTCTGAGGTCCTGGTTTAAATGAAAGAAAATATCAGTATGAATGTCCCCCTTTTTTTTTTTTTTTTTTTTTTTTTCCTCCTAAGAATGGATACAATGTAACCAACTGCAAAGAAAGAAAGCATCAGTATGCCTGTGATTCCTATCACTGGATACAATGTTAACAAATGCTCCAGCTTTTGGCTACCATGCTTTCCCTTGCCTTGTTGGTCTTCATGCTCAAATTGTAAACCAAGATAAACCCATCTCTCCTTAAGATGAGATTGTTAGACTTTTTGTTTTCTTTTGTTTTGTTTTTGTTTTGTTTTGTTTTGTTTTGCAATGAGAGAAGTATCTAATCCACATACTCAGAAAAACAGGACAGTAAGGTAATTGTGGGCAAATAAGAGATTGTTTCTTGTTATTTCTGAAGGAAGGCTGCATTTTTTCACTCCCACTGTGTCATACATACTTTCCAACACCATGCTTTACTCAAAGTATGTGTATGCTGTTGCAACTAGTGATACTAATATCCTTGTGTGGTGAACACTTAATTACTTACAGTATACGTATTCTCAATAAATACATTACACAAAGAACTGATTACTTACCATAAAATAACCCTGAAAGCCTTAAGTGGGGCTAATCCATTTTCATTGAGCATCTAAAAACACTATTTTTGCTATGTTTACTAAAGCATATTAATTATATTGTCATGACTATTAAATAATGAAATACATATCAAACATTTGTTTCCTAAGCTAAGGCAGACAAAGACCATAGTATAAATCAAGGGAAAAGATTGTCTCTTCTATTTCTCTTCTTCTGTTATGAAAACTTGGCATAGAATATTTGAATATTGAAGATCAAATTCCAAAACTAAGCTGTCACCATTTTATTATGAGCCTTAAGTACAGTGTGAGAATACATTCTACCTACTGCAAAATGACAAAGTATAAAATATCTATGAATTTATATTTTCAGAATATATTTTTTGGTCTAAAGAGACTCCTCCCAATGCAAGTAATGTGTCCTGAGGAGAGTACTGTCCTCCTCTGGGAAAACTGGTCTGGTAAGCTATGAACTTGCACCTAGGGAGTTTATATAAATAAAATATTGACTATTTTAATTTATTAAGCATTGGCACCAAAACAGTATTGTGATTTTTGAAATATCTGAACTGTACATGACTCCAGGAAGAGATTATTCAAGTCTCTGAGTTATTGCGATCTGAGAGGTAATTACTCTAACTCATAAATGAATTTCTCTGCACAATTCAAGGTTTTACATACCATTTGATAGATTAGAAGTTATATAAGGTTTAGCTAATTAAAAGTAACACTTCACATGGAAAAAAAATTTAATAGATGGTAAGGCCAATTGGGTGTTGAGAATAAGAAAGAATGCAGAAACTCTGAATTTATAATTTCAAAATCTCCTTGCTACTAAAACACCATTTAACAAATGATTCTTGCTATTTCTGTACATGCATGTTATCCTAACATCCTTGATCTGATCAACCTTAAAAGCAAAATTACAGTGTATCCAAGAGATTAATATTGTTTTAATAATGAAAAAATCATTTTAATGATAACATGCATTCAACTCTGACTAACAATCATTAATATTTTAAAAGGCTATTTTATTCTTAATGTTGTGATTGTATGTGTGTGTGTGTGTGTGTGTGTGTGTGTATGTGTGTGTGTGAGAGAGAGAGGGTAAGTGAGTGTATGTGTATCCACAACTGTGCAAGAGAATAGGTGCTCACAGAATCCAGAAGAAGACATTGGAGTACATTGAACTTGAATTAAAAGCATTTGTTAGCCATCTGACTTGAGTACTGGGACTTGAACTACAAAAGCAATATGGATTCTTACTTGTGCTGAGGATTCTCTTTAACTCCAGAGGTAAATATTTTAAAATGTTAAACAAAAAGTCAAAGTAACAATACACTATTGTAGTAAGAATTTTGGCTTCTTTAAAAAAACAAAAACAAACAAACAAACAAACCTAGCTGGGTAGTGGTGGTGCACGCCTTTAATCCCAGCATTTGTGAGGCAGAGGTAGGTGGATCTCAGAGTTCGAGACCAGCCTGGTCTACAGAGTGAGTTCCAGGACAGCCAGAGCTACACAGAGAAACCCTCTCTTGAAAACAAACAAACAAACAAACAAAAAACAAAACAACCTAAATCAAACAAACAAACAAAAAACTATTTATGTTATATGATTACGTTTTTGTTTTAATCCTAGGTGGGGGGTATGGGGCTGCTTCAGATTGTCCACAGCTTCTATGATTTGTCTCATGCTCTCAGAGGGGAGTGACATTTGCCAGCTGTGGATAGCTTATGTTTGGAATTCTGGGGACTCTTGAGAGAGCATAAATTCAAGAGCTTTGAGAGGGCTGGTGGAGGCTGTTAATCCTCCTATTACTGCTGCTTCCTGCTGCTATGGTTCATCAAATATCCATGAACAAAGAGACAAGAAGAAGAAACTGGATAGCCTGACAACAAAGATTGGACTTGCTCCAAGGACGAGGGTGCCCCTAATTAGCAGGAAATTGTCTAAAGAGCTCTATGCCCCTGCTCCCTTCTAACTTTCTTTCTCTCCTACCTAATGTTGCAAGGGATTTGGGGTGGAATGATTAGAAAGGTGGTAGATAATAAAGTAATAAAGTAGCCCAAATTGTACACTTACATACTATTTAGTGGTAAATATGACAACTTTATAAGAAGTCATCAAGATCATGAAACCACAAGAGATAAACAGAGATTTCAGTAACAAAAATGTAAATGGCAGGAGTCTAATACATGACATTCATGGTTTTGCTAATATATAAAAGAAACTCCAGGAATAAATTGAAAAATAAACCATTACCTAAAAAACTGGAGACACACTTTTCCAAATGCCCATTGTATTTTTGTCCTATAAGTGAATGATAATTAAAGCAAAATTCCATTAATGAACACAAGTTTATGCCTATCCCTTTTTTTTTAGCTAGAACTGAAATTCAAATAATATTTAAAAAACAATGAGAGTAACATAATTTTCTGAAACTAAACATGGGTATGAGAATTTTTAAATAATTTGTCTACGTGTTCTTGATGTAGTCAAATAAAAAGAACACAAGTCCTGTGCTAATCTTAATTGCCAAAAATTACATACTACTTGTAGTATAATTGACTGTGAAATTCAAATTAACATACCCTATATGAAAGTTATAGTATACATTAAACACACACATATTACGTCTTTAACTTTATGTGGTACCATGTTCGTATGTGGTCCTTGCCATTGCCTTGTTTAAAAGTAACTGCTAATATTGGGCTGAGAGTTCTCTCTTTTATCACTAGAATTATTTGTTATTTTCAAAAAGAAAGTGAAAATTTAAAAGTAGTAACGAGCTTCACAAAATGAGCCATGGATTCTCTTATTTCCAAATAAAAATTAAATGATATGTATAAACTTTCTGAATTTAAATGGCCTGCACCCTATACACATAATCAATACTGAATTATTCTCTTTGATCTAGCAAGGAAAGGACTTCATATTTGGAGATATAAACTAAGCTATTTTATAGTACTTATAACCCAAATGACACTCATTACTGTAGAAATATAATTTACTAAAATATTAATTACATGAAATAATGTATCTTGTAAATGTTGGATAAATAGAATTTTTGTTTCATATGAAGATAAAGTGAATTTCAGAAAAGTATATTAATCTTGATGTTTTTCCTATAGATCATTGACATAGTTCCATAAATCTCAGGGTGGTTATAAATACTCCCTCATTATTATATAGAACTTGGATACTCTAGGAGTTTGTTCCTTCACGAAAATACTTACTAACCAGCCCATGTCCCATCACACAGCAAGGCCATTCTGTCAGAACCTTCTCCATTTACTTTTGCTTTTAGTCTCTGCAGTCTCTGACATCTGTGTTCTCTGCTTTGGAAATTAGTGGGCATGTCTATGTGAAGATACTGGCTTGACATTCATTAGGCAATAAAACAAGAAGGCAAAGGGAAAGAAAACTCACAAAAGTCACACGCCTGACTCTCAAGAATAATATAAGAGACCACAAGGCATTCTGAACATCTCAAAAACTGGATGACAGCCTTCAAGGAGTAGTTTCCAGTAACTTTTTGGAGGAAAAAAAAACCAGCTAAAATGTAAAATACTAGCAAAAGTATGTATGTAAAAGTTTTAAAGTAGAATTTACTAAGCATACTTCATTGTCTTCTATTGTGATTCATATATTTACATGAATTATTACAGAAATATTTCTTCTGAAGTGCAGTTGGAAAGTTCTTCCCCAATTTGAGTATGATAAGTTGATCAGTACCTTTGTTACATGAAGGTAAGTTATGGAGAGACAAACAAAATTCAAATGGAAAAAGAGTAAAATTTTCATGAGAAGGAAGGGTACAGCCAAGCTCCATTTGCATGCAACAGTGGGATAATGCTGCTTTCTGCCACCACTTACAGTTTCTCGAATCACCACTGGAAATTAAGTGGATTGACAGATTATTAACTTCCACAAAGCTTCAGTGGAGAACAGAAGTTTGACTAGCTTAGCACATTTTGGGACAGAGCTCACAAACCCCTGAGTAGCTTAAGGAGGCTTGTTTTATCTGCTTAAGTGCATATGTCTTATTTCCATGCTTTCACCACCATGTTCCAAACTAAGTGAATAGTGAAGTGGTCATGATTTAGTTAAATAGAATAAGAAATTGCCTTCACACATTTAGACTGGGAAAGAAAACATTGCATCTTAAAATGCATTATGGATGCAATATGGTCTTTGAGTTGCATTTTATCAATTCATGTGACTTGGAATGCAGCTATATATAAATGTTCTTAGTCACTAAGCACACAGTAAGCAGGTGCAGTGTGCTTTGCCAGTGGAGAGCTGACACTTTTATGAGATCTCTCAGCTGGAGTGGCAAAGGAGCCTGTGAGGAGAAAGGGAGAAACACCTGTCACCCACTCATTTTATTTTCAATCATAGTATCTTGAAGGGAAAGAAATTGCATTAAAATGAAATATCTCCCACAACTGAGACTGGGGCATTATATTCATGCTGTTTGCATCCATTACTTTCACATTGAGAGAATTTTAAATGCATAGTAATATGTCTTATAAGGATGTATTCAGAGGAGTGTGAATCAAGCAAATGCAAATGCTTTATGTATTGTGTGTGATAAACCAAAACCTAAAATTATGTTTGATAGTTTGTGTAAGAGATTGGGAATATTTTAATTGAAGCTCATTCACTTGCTCAGTATAGCTTTTCACAAGCGTGAGGCATGATACAACAATTTATGATTCCAGGAAAAAGAAAACATTTTGAATACATGACCTGTATCAATACTCTTCTAAATGAATGAATGAACTGATATGTCAAGTCAGGTAAAATAATAAACCATGGAGGAGGGTTTTTCTTAAGACACTGAAACTAGGAGTTGCGCCTAGATTATTAATTGTGAAAATGTATTTTTTATAGATTTCAGAAAGATCAAATGTCTTGGGACTTGAAGGGTCTGGTAAAATTATATTGTCAGATGAAAAGAAAAATATTGCTAATAGGTTGGATTTGAAAGCATGTATAAAAGCATATGCATTACCTGTGCATTGAAAGTGGGACATAGGAGAAAGCCCCTATGGAAATACTAAGGGAAATGTTTGGTAGTTTCACTCATCCAGAACTTTTTAATTGAGATGAATGAACATCAGAACCCACCTTGAAGGGTCCACCTTGAAGGACCCAACTGAACATTACAAACTCCATTTTGCTTTCAGATGCCATTTTATGATTAACTCGCCCTCTGAATGAACTTAGCTCCTGGAAAAAACCCAATTTGTTCCAGAAGCCTTGTCACCCTGGTAACAATCACAATTCCCCAAGCAAATAGCCACTTTACTCCTAGCAATGAACAATCAGTTCTTCATTGGAAAGTACCTTATGTCTAAAGCTAGCAACCGTTATTCATGCCAAGCTGAAATCATCACTAGTCAATCAATCAAATGCCAATCAATCATCTAATTACCAAGTTGCAAAGCCCCACCTCCACCCTCCCATTTTGTGGACTACCATACCATTCACTTGCTGGAGAGGTTGGAGAATCCAAGCTAAACTTTGAATAAAGACTCTTTGCTTTTTCATATGAGGAAAACTCCTGGTGGTATCTGTTGTCCTGTGGGGACCAAGCAATCGGGACATTACAAACTTTATTTCCCATCATCCTCCCAAAGAGACAAACCCAATACTATTAATATTATTGCGTATGTCCCTTTATTTAGTAAGTATAAATAACACTTGGTAATTTAATGCAGTACCTATGGGGAATTAGTGATTTTTGTCAGAGAAACAAAAAAAAAAAATACCACTTTTAAATAAAAGTAACTCCATGAAATTGCAAATAAACATGTTACTTTTAGATAAAATGATGAAACATATTATATTTCTACATGCATTTCTTGTTTCCACATTCCATCTCTTTTGAGTTATGGCTTATGCTTCTCTTCGCCAGAGTATTTCACTTGAAAGTGAAGTGAAAATCCCTAATCTACTGTCCATCCCTGTTGTCTCAGGTGCCTCAGTGGAGACAGAGCAAAAGAACAGCAGAACTGAAAAGAAGGGGAGGGAAATGGAAGGGAGGGAAGGAGAACAGAGGAGAGGAGGGGAGGGGAGGGGAAGGGAGGGAGGGAAGGGGAGGGGAGAGGAGAGGAGGCAATAGTTTCAAGATGAAGAGCTGCATGCTCTGCATTGCTGGGAAGACTTTGGTTGAATAGATATAAATCAGAGATGCAGCTAAACAAGAAATCATCCACCCCCTTTATAAGCCTGGTGTGCTCAGTCAAGTCTTGATAAAAAACAACCGTTTTGAATAAGTATACACTGTTATGAGAAATGGAAAATCCTTTGCTGCTGTCTTATGATCTATAGAAAAATATCGAGACTTTGCTGGGAACAGCTACCCTCCAATCCGCAGCTGTGTTCAGCGCCACTCACTACACCGGAAAGATGGCACCAGTTGCTGGCAAGAAGGCCAAGAAGGGGATCTTAGAACGCTTAAATGCCGGAGAAGTTGTGATTGGAGATGGAGGATTTGTCTTTGCACTGGAAAAGAGGGGCTATGTAAAGGCTGGACCCTGGACCCCAGAAGCTGCCGTGGAGCACCCTGAGGCAGTTCGTCAGCTTCATCGGGAGTTCCTCAGAGCTGGATCGAACGTCATGCAGACCTTCACTTTCTATGCAAGTGAAGACAAGCTGGAAAACAGAGGAAACTATGTGGCAGAGAAGATTTCTGGGCAGAAAGTCAACGAAGCTGCTTGTGACATTGCACGGCAAGTGGCTGATGAAGGAGACGCCTTGGTTGCAGGAGGCGTGAGCCAGACGCCTTCATACCTTAGCTGCAAGAGTGAGGTAGAAGTGAAAAAGATATTTCGCCAACAGCTAGAGGTGTTCATGAAGAAGAACGTGGACTTCCTCATTGCAGAGTATTTTGAACATGTTGAAGAAGCCGTGTGGGCAGTGGAAGCCTTAAAAGCATCTGGTAAGCCCGTAGCAGCTACCATGTGCATCGGGCCCGAGGGAGATCTGCATGGCGTGCCCCCTGGAGAGTGTGCCGTGCGTCTGGTGAAAGCAGGCGCCTCCATTGTCGGCGTGAACTGCCACTTCGACCCCAGCGTCAGCTTACAGACTGTGAAGCTCATGAAGGAGGGTTTGGAGGCTGCGCGGTTGAAAGCTTACCTGATGAGCCAGCCCCTGGCCTACCATACCCCTGACTGTGGCAAACAGGGATTTATTGATCTCCCAGAATTCCCCTTTGGATTGGAACCCCGAGTTGCCACTAGATGGGATATTCAAAAATATGCCAGAGAGGCCTACAACCTGGGGGTTAGGTACATTGGCGGCTGCTGCGGATTTGAGCCCTACCACATCAGGGCGATTGCAGAGGAGTTGGCCCCAGAAAGGGGATTTTTGCCACCGGCTTCAGAAAAACATGGCAGCTGGGGAAGTGGTTTGGACATGCACACCAAACCCTGGATCAGAGCAAGGGCCAGAAAGGAATACTGGCAGAATCTGCGAATAGCTTCCGGCAGGCCGTACAACCCTTCCATGTCCCGGCCAGATGCTTGGGGCGTGACTAAGGGAGCAGCCGAGCTGATGCAGCAGAAGGAGGCCACTACTGAGCAGCAGCTGAGGGAGCTCTTTGAAAAACAAAAATTCAAGTCTGCACAGTAGCCACAGGCAACAGTTTGGGGTAAATCCCTCCATGCCTGGGCCTCAATGTGTGCCCGGAAGGAAAAGATGGCTGAAAGTCAGTGTTTGTGTTAATACCAGCCTACACCTATGATTGGTGCTAGTTAGACAAAATGGAATCACAAGTAATAGCATTTTACAGTTACAAAACTATGTTTTAGAAATTTACTTAGAAGCAAAGAAAGGAAAAGTCCACGGTAAATCCTGAATAAATTTTCTAAGTACCTGCCGTGTAACAAACAGTCATATAGAAGTCACTGCGGCAAAGAGAAAGTCACCCAGGTGTGAGTCCCATTTCAGGCAGGAGTGTAGGACACAAACCACCATAAATGTCATAGTAACTTCAGGGACCATATCATAAAGGACATAGCAACCGACTTTATCTAAGGTGCTGCTGGCAGTGGATCCTAAGATCTTTTGAGCATGACCCTTAGAAACATCGAATGCACCAGCCCTGTAAAACTTAACATATAACCACAAAGAAGAAACAATGGACTGCTATTCTGTCTGCTTCTATTCCATTTCATTAATAAAAATGTGCTGGTTGAAAACCTTCAAAAAAAAAAAAAAGAAAAATATCACATTATATGAATCAGTAATAAAGTCATGCCCGTAAATGATAATTTCCACTCCAATTTAGTACTTTAATATTTTAGAGATAAAATTTTAAATTAAATAATTTAGTCATTAATAAATATGTAATAAAATGCATAGTTATTTTTCAAAGCTCTATTTTAAATTTTTATTAAGAATTGATTTTTCTCTCATGTAATACCTTCACAACAGAGTTTCACCTATTTTTATTCCTCCTAGCTCTCCACCACTCATGCCCCCACACACTTCTCCTCTGTTTCCTCTTCAGAAAAGCAGTCCTCTAAGAGACAACACCCAGATATGACAAAATAAGATACAACAGGACAAGGCAAACCCCTCCTGTCAAGGTTGTACAAAGCAATGTAATAGGAGGAACGTCTAAGAGCAGACTGAAGAGCCAGCAAAATACCTACTTCCACTGTCCTACAAAAACACCTAGCTAAAAGTCATAACATACACAGAAGACCTGGTATAGTTCCAGATAAGTCCAGTGCTAGCCTACTCAGTATCTCTGAATCCACATGAGCCCTGCTTAGGTGATCCAACAGGCCATGTTTTTCTGGTGCCCTCTACCCTTTCTAACTCCTACAATTCACTGCTCTCCCCTAAGACACAATAAAGTTTAAGGAAAGTAGGGAGGAATAAATTGGAAGGCTTGGAAGGAAGAAAGGGAGGGAGGAAATATGGTAAAAGTTGTCTAATTTAAAAACAAAATAGGAATGTGTAGAACAAGTAAAATGAATAAGAAAGCATTGTGCTGGGGAGGTTTCATTAAATAAAATAACGTTTCTCCTAATTTAGTGAATGCATAACAGTATCAAAGGTTGTGTGCTGTGTACATGATTGGTAAGAATTACAATGGAAGAAAGAGAAGAAAGAGAGAGAAAGGGAAGCAAAAGGAAATGTTGCCTGAGAAAGGACTATCAGCTCCATTCTCTGAACACTTGCAAGCTGAGTGTAGGCCCCATGATACATGGCCCTTAAGCTTCGAAGAATCCCATGAGTTTCTTACAACACAACATATGTATTGCTACTAATTGCCAGCCTAATCCAACCTATTTGTTTAAAGGTAAAATTATGTACATTGATACACAATATAATAAATAAATAAATAAATAAATAAATAAATAAAAATAAAACAGACTATCACACTCTCTTTAGTCAATTAAGTAGCATACAACATATTTTGTTGTGTATCTTAATTGCACATTGTATTTGGTTTTATAAGAATAGTTCGTATAAGTTTATATTGTGCTTAGACCACATACTCCCATGATCACCTAGATCCATGTTTCTCCTTCCAATCCATCAGTTCCCTTGCTCTTTTGCATGGTTTCATTTCTACTTCAATCCCATGTGTGAATGAATGACTGTTTTTTGCTCAAATGACAGAAAAAAAGACCAAAAAATTTTTTTCTGGGTCGACTTTAAATCATATGACATGATGACTCTCCTACTGG
Source organism: Mus musculus (assembly GCF_000001635.26). NCBI lineage: Eukaryota > Metazoa > Chordata > Mammalia > Rodentia > Muridae > Mus > Mus musculus. The sequence continues at coordinate 87,759,651 of NC_000084.6, forward strand.
CACTCATTTTACTAGAGAGGATATTGCTCTTCATGTCTAAATAGAAGAATTTCCACATTTTCATTATCCATTGTTCAGGTGGCTGATGCTTGGGTTGATTCTATGACTCAATTTTTTTAATAAATATCTCTAATAAATGTACATTCAAGCATTTATGCTAATGTGTTATAAATAATCTTAATAAAGTATTTTGCCCATCAGTGGAAAGAGAGGCCCATTGGTCATGCAAACTTCATATGCCTCAGTACAGGGGAACGCCAGGGCCAAGAAGTGGGTGTGGGTGAGTAAGGGGTGAGGTATGGGAGACTTTTGGGATAGCACTGGAAATGTAAATGAAGGAAATACCTAATAAAAATATTTTAAAATGTATTTTGGCTTATTCCAATCTATATATTATTGTTAAGTATTTTACAAGTTTATATAAAACTTGCATTTTATATTATACTATTTTTAGTTAATTATCTTTTAAAGTATGATGTAAATATTTATATTTGCCATTTGCTTTTGATGTCTATTTTGCTTTCATTTCCTACTGCTATGGTTAAATTCTCAAAAGAAACAAAGGAGGGAAAGAGTTTATCTCATAGCTGCTGGACATGGTACATCACTGTGGGGATGTTAATGTGACAGGACCGTAAAGTGGCAAGACAATGAACAGATGCATACTAAGAGTTATTCAGCAAATCTTTTACTGTTTTATACCAGTCAGAACACAAACCTAAGGAATGGTCCAACCCACAGTGAGCAGTCTTCCAGGCTCCATTACTGTAATCAAATTAATCAACTGCAGATATACTCATAGAACACCTGATTTAGAAAATCCCACGTTAGCACTCTCATGTGATCCAAGGTTGTTTCAATAGCAGCCGATCTTAATTGGCAATTAGAACCAATAATCTCAATGTTCTTCATTAAGCCATTTTTGAACCTGGTATGATTTCCCATTTACCTATCACTTCTCATGGAACAGGCTGCTTGTGCTGAAGTTTTTCAGTATATTAGGAAAAGTTTGATAATGTTTACTTTAAAGAAATGTTGTAATAGCTATGTCACTGTGATTTATATTTTCTTTCAATAATTAGAACATATCATTTTATACTTATCTTCTTGTTTGGTTCAAAATATATAACTAGATTATCCATCTTTGCTTCTAAGTTGATATCTCTTTTTCTACACAATTTTGATTTCTCCTCTGTAAGCTTACTTAATCAGCTGGATCATGATATGCCCTGGTATTACTATTTCCAGTGTAAATTATAAATGTACATTTCTCATATTTGAGTTTTATTGAGCTTTGTTAATATTCACATTTATACTTTTATTCTTTGATGAAACTTTTTCCTCTAAATTTTCCTTGATACTCTATTTCTGACATTATAATTTGATATCCTTTAATGTCCTTGTCATTATAGTTTATCGATGCACTAGTCATTTTTCACACCTGTTCTTGGTGTTTCATTTGAAAATATCTATTGCTGTCCAGTGAATTGTCCCTGTCTTTTTTCCCGTCACACATCTAGCATAGTATCAATTTCAACTTCATCCAGTATACTTCCCTTAGCCCTAAGCAATTGTCTGAAAATTCACCTTTTAATATCTCGTGTATCCCTGTTCATATTTTGAATATAAAGAATCTAGTGTAACTTTTGTAACTTTTAATGCACTTGTCCTTGCATGTAACATAGGTCAAACCTAGCTCAGTGTCAAATGATTGATAAGTGTCATCTTTATGGACCATGCTCTATTTCTTTTCTTGCTTGGCAATTTTTGATTGAAGGGCAGGCATTTTAAATATCACCTTGTTGGGCTCTAGAAATTTTTATCACTATAAACATTTGAACCTTGTTCTAGCATGTAGGTAATTAAGAGTCATGTGATTCTGACAAGTGATTTTTAATTTTTTAATGTCATCAGAGTATTAATCATCAGAGGGATAAGATGAAGCAGTTTCCTGTGTATTGAAGCATTCTCCCCTAGAGGGAAGCTCATGAGAGTTAAAAATCAAATACATCTAACAGTTTCAGAATAAGTGAAATTTACAAGACTCAAAAGCTCTGCTATAAGATTATAGAAACAGTAAACACTTGCTTGGGAGAGAAACCTTTTCTACCAGCCCACTTCTGACAAGTCATTCAGATGTCTCCAGGGATACAGTTTACATCACCCATGATGCTGTGGACTTTATGGTGATGTAGTAACCTTTGATGCATCCATGTTTCATAACTACAGTAACCCTACATCCACCTTCTTGTAAGCAGCCCCAATTCACTTGCCAATTCATTAAGTTTGATTTGGTAAGAATCCTTATCTCTGTTATCAGTACCCTATCTGGGATGCATAGATAATTCTTCAAATCTCTCCTTTAAAAAAAAATGTTCTCACTGAGTGATAAAATATAATTCTGTGTTTGTTAGCAAATTCTCTTAATTATTTCAACCTGCCACATTTTTGGTAGTCTAACTAGGCAAATTCTCTTTCCCATGTGTTCTATGGCACATTTTATCATACCACTTGTACTTTTGAAACATATAATCAGTACCTTTCAATTTATTGCTATTCATTAAGTAGCTATTTGCCATGCAGATGGACCTGAGGACACTATGTTCCTCTCTGTATAGCAACCTGCTAAAAGTTATCTGTCCTAAGATCTGAACAATAACTCCCTCTTAGAAACTCAGTTCCATCTTGTAGACAGAATGTCTTGTGAGTTGTATGAATGCATCATCTGTCAATTGAAAAACCGTTGGCCTATGGCTTAGGAAGGAAATAGAGATGGGTCATCTGGGAGGAAAAAGAATTCTGGGAGAAATAAGGCAAGAGGTAAGGCAAGAGGGTCGCTGAAATGAGGTGTTAAGGCAGACAGGCACATGGTGCCTGAGCTTAGGTCATGTGGCAGAATATAGGTTAAAATAACTAGGTTATTTTAGTTATGATCTATTCAGAATAGAGCCTAGCTAATATGGCCAAGATATTTATAAATATATTTTGAGTCTGAGTCTTATTTCAGCAGCCATAGGCCTGGGAGGAAGAACCAGGCTTAACTATAATATCATCTCCTCAATTCAGTGAGACTGGAGGTTCTCAGCATGTCTCTTCTCTGCTTTGATCATGGTAAGAAGCACAGAGAGGTTCCCATTCCCATGCTTTCTCTATAAAGCCATGGATATTCTGTATCATGCAGCCAATAATATCAGTACTGTGGAAGAAAAACTGTTCTCACACAAATAATCTTGTTTATACAGTTATCCTGGGTTTACTGTGTGGGCTAAAGACAAGAGTCCTTAAGGGCAGAAGAAGGGGTTGGAGAAATGGTATGTAAAAGAATGTCACCATTGCATACACTAGCTGAAAGGACCCTGGTATAGCTGTCTCTCGTGAGACTAGGCCAGGGCCTAGCAAACACATAAATGGATGCTCACAGTCAGCTATTGGATGGATCACAGGGCCCCCAATGGAGGAGCTAGAGAAAGTAACCAAGGAACTAAAGAGATCTGCAACCCTGTAGGTGCAACAACATTATGAACTAACCAGTACCCCGGAGCTCTTGACTCTAGCTGCATATGTATCAAAAGATGGCCTGGTAAGCCATCACTGGAAAGAGGCCCATTGGACATGCAAACTTTATATGCCCCAGTACAGGGTAACGCCAGGGCCAAAAAGTGGGAATGGGTGGGTAGGGGAATGGGGGGGAAGGGTATGGGGGACTTTTGGGATATCATTGGAAATGTAATTGAGGAAAAAATAATATATATATATATATAAAGAATGTCTGTGGACTCTTGCTCCTCTCTCGCTCTCTTGATTCTCTCTTGAACTTCCTCTTCCCTTCCTGCTCCTACCCTCTCCCCATTCTCTCCTTCCCTCTCTCTCCATGGCCAGACTCTACTCCTCTACTTCTCTTCTCTTCTCTTCTCTTCTCTTCTCTTCTCTTCTCTTCTCTTCTCTTCTCTTCTCTTCTCTTCTCTTCTCTTCTCTTCTCCTCTCCTCTCCTCTCCTCTCCTCTCCTCTCCTCTCCTCTCCTCTCCTCTCCTCTCCTCTCCTCTCCTCTCCTCTCCTCTCCTCTCCTCTCCTCTCCTCTCCTCTCCTCTCCTCTCCTCTCCTCTCCTCTCCTCTCCTCTCTCTCTCTCTCTCTCTCTCTCTCTCTCTCTCTCTCTCTCGCTCCCTCTCTCTCTGCATTTCTCTGCCTCTACTACCCTCTTAACTTCCCTCTACATGCCCCTTAATAAAATTTATTCTATCCAAAAGGAAAAAAAAAAGGAATGTCTGTGGATACAGTGGCAATATGACAAACACAAGGAATGTGAGCTGCCTCTAGAAAATGAGAATGTCCTGAAATAAGCTTTTCTCTAGGCACCAAGAAGGAAAGAGAACCTGTTGGCATAACTTGACACTAAGGCCCACATTCAGCTTCCAATACTCTGAAGTACTGGGCATTCTGATAACTTGATTACACATGTAAATTATCTGGCAAGATGCATAGAGCCTGTAAAAGGCAAACCCTCCTGTGTGCCTATACCTTAGATGTTCTCAACCTGTCCTCTTTATGGATAATTTCAAAGGATTACTGCATCTAATGTGTCAGGTTGTCAGGATGCACAGTTCTCATTTTGTCTTATTTCAGGCATTAAAGAAATATAATTCCCAGTACTCAGTCTTGCCCAGAAGCATAATTAGCCAATATATTTCTAAATGATAAAAAAATATTAGTGGAATCAAGGCTGTTTTCTTTCCAGTAGAGCAATTAATTTATGAAATTAATCAAGTTAGTTAACCTCATTTCCTTTTAAATACTCTCCAAATAATATTGGCTGCAATATTCTGGTAATTTTAGGAGAATAGCCGATTTAGGCAAAATGTTTGCTCCATAATCAGCACCTGGTAATTGGGTGTTGCAAGAGCTCATGAAGACAGGAAATTGTTCTCTGTGTCCCAGAGCCAGTGATGTCACCTGAGAAGGATCGCCAGAAAGGGATGGCTGCTTCCCAGGAGCACTGCCACCAAGCAATTACCTAAATTTATTTGCTGGGAGCCACAGTCTGGCCTCATTCAGGGTAACTGCAGAACTTGATTCAGTCAGCATCTGCACGGTACCCCTGTTTCATAATGAGTCGCATTAGCCAAAGCACAAGATTGATGTCTAAATTGAAAATGTCTTTCAACTTGTTACAAAGACAAATAGACCTAACAATAAAACAGTTATACTATTTATTCGGAACATTCCCTCCCTGGCATCTCCACACAAAGACAAACTATCAGAGCTTTCTTTAATGATATTAAACATGAAATAGTGTCAGGATGGGCAGGTATACAATTTAAATATTTATTAGCACCACACTAAAACATCCAAATATCTGACTCCAAAAAATGAATGTACATCTACCATGTTATTGGCCTAATTTTTATGTCTCAATGTCTTCCCCCTAGATGCTGCCAATATTTGGGCTGTCAATCATAATTCTTCTTTCAATTTGTTTTTTATTTATTATTTTTTAATTAATTTTTTAAATCCATATTCCACTCCCCACCCCACCCCGATTGACTCTCCATCTGCTCCTCATTCCACACCTCCTCCCCATCCCATCCATTCTCCACGTGGATGGTCCTATCCTGCACCCAACCTGATATCTAAACTTCCTAGGGCCTCCAGTCTCTTGAGGGTTAGGCACATCATCTCTGAATGAACACAGACCCAGCAGTCCTCTATTATATGTATGTTAGGGGCCTCATATCAGCTGGTGTATGCTGTCTGTTTTGTGGTCCAGTGTCTCAGGGATTCAGATTAATTGAGACTGCTGGTCCTCCTACAGAATTTCCCTTCTCCTCAGCTTCTTTCAAACTTCCTTATTCAACAACAGAGGTCAACTGCTTCTGTCCACTGTCTGGGTGCAAATATCTGCATCTGACTCTTTCAGCTGCTTGCTGGATCTTTCAGGATGGCAGTCATGACAGATCCCTTTTTGAGAGTATTCCACAGCCTCAGTAATAGGGTCATGTCTTGGGGCCTCCCCTTGAGCTGGCGCCCACTTTGGGTCTGTCACTGGACCTTCTTTTCCTCAGGATCCTCTCCATTTCTGTCCCTGTAATTCTTTCAGACAGGAACAATTATGGGTCAAAGTTGTGACTGTGAGATGGCAACACCATTCCACTCTTGATGCCCTGTCTTCTTGCTGGAGGTGGGCTCTATAAGGTCCTTCTCCCTACTGTCAGACATTTCATCTAAGGTCCCTCCCTTTGAGTTCTGAGAGTCTCTACTGTCCCAGGTCTCTGGTGCATTCTGAAGGGTCCCCCAAACATCCTATTTCCTGAGGTTGCCTGTTTCCATTCTTTCAGCTGGCCTTCAGTCCTTTTTCCCTCACCCAATACCCAAGCAGGTTCTTCTCTTCCCTCCACTCCTTCCTGACCCCTGTCCACTTTATCTTCCAGGTCCCTCCCTTCCTCCCCACTTGTGATTGCTTTCTTGTCTTTCCCAAGTGAGACTGAGGCATCCTTACTTGGGCACTTCAGCTTGTTGACCTTTTTGTGTTCTGTGAACTCAATGGAATACTACTCGGATATTAAGCACGAGGATATCCTGAGTTTTTCAGGCAAATGAATGGAACTAGAAAATATCATCCTGAGTGAGGTAACTCAGACCCAAAATGATGTACATGGTATGTACTCACTTTTAATTTGTTTTCAAAAATACTTATTTTAAACTCCAGATTTTATTCCCCTCATGGTCCACTCTCCGACTGTTTCACATCCCATACCTCTCCCTGCCCCCTATCTCCACGAGGATGTCCCCAACCCCAACCCCACCACACCACATTTCTAAACTCCTGGGGTCTCTAGACTCCTAAGTCTCTTGCTGTATATGTGTTGGGGTCCTCATATCAGCTGGTGTATGCTGCCTGCTTGGTGTTCCAGTATCTGAGAGATCTCAGGAGTCCAGGTTAATTGAGACTGCTGGTCCTGCTACAGGGTTGCCCTCCTCCTCACCTTCTTCCAACTTTCTCCTAATTAAACCACAAGGGTCAGCAGCTCTGTCCATTGGTTGGAATGATGCTTCAAATAAATTACACTCAAGTTTTCTTGGTTTGTAATATATTATTTTTTTTCATACATTTATTTCCATGGTATAGTAGTTATATTTCTGGATGAATGGTTTCTGTTATATTTGTACCTGGTGTGAATTTAATTATAGCTATTATGGACTGATAATCATTACAAGGCCTCAAAAAGGTGAAGGCTAATTATGAATGATGAAGAAAATAAAATTTATCTGTTATAATGCTGATAAGATTATGTAGAGGAGAGGGAAAGTTCCTACTAGACTCTACAGGCTCACAAATAAAAAGCTTGGTTCTAGGAATGGGTTCCCTTTTTTAGAGTTATTGCTCAGTGATCCTCCATATACTCTTAAACATGGCATTCTATTGCCAAAATTCTTAGTTACTTTCTAGAACTTAATAGTAAGATCCTATGGCTGAAGATTACATTTTCTTGAGTCCTAGACAATTGAGAAATCAAATTGGAAGTTTCCTAGAAATTTTCTCATCCTTTTGTCTAGATTACATATTCTTTGAAGATGCTATTTTTGTTACACAAGGAGAAAAATAACAATAAGCCTTACCTAGCAATAAATCTGTGAGATATAACAATGACTATACTGGCAAGATACACACACTTATACAATAGTGGTACAAATGTTGTTATGGCTATAACAAAAACATTTTATGATTCCTGACATCATTATTGAGCCCAGGAATGTCTAACTAGACAACTTGTAGACCATAAGGCAAATTATAGGATTATTCTGCTAAAGAGTTATAGTAATTAAGCCAACTCCTATAGCTTATGGTTATATCCATAAATTGTTGGCTCTATCAACCTTCTTCAGAGAAGCTTCTTGCAATAGATGGCAATGAATTTTGTGGCTCACTTATCTCACCTCATTTTCACAACACTGTGACATTCTGTTTCAGATCAATACCATTCTCTTTCTTCCACAGAGATTTTCCACAAAATAGCCAATCCTTCTCCTTTCTGCATGTTTGTCTATTCATTATCTATACCATTAAGAACTTTGCTGAAAACAGAAAAGGAAATTAAAATCACACGCATATTTACCACTTAAGTCTCAGTGCCTCACAGTCAATTGCCCACTGTCCCTCTCATGTCCACATTACCCCAGTCCCTGACAAAGCTTCTTAAATTTATATAAGTTGATTTTACTATGTTAACCCACAGACTTTACTTGATAAAGTCTATAAATTCTAAGGTAACACGTTCTGACCAATCTCTGACCAACAGGATTTACAAATGGATAGTTTCTGTCTTAAAGATGTGTCATGTGCTCTCTTTTGACTTCAAGAATCTTTGCTTGTAGTAAGCACCCATGATTTTGAGATTTCTTATTAAAACAAATTTATTTTCTCATTTGTTGAATTGTATTTATACTTCTACTCTACTTTTTCCCCAAGCAATCATTAATAGATAATTATTCTTTGCAGAAATTATAAACTTTACTATTATTTAAATTTAGAATCTGTGTCACAGAAGTGAAAGACATGAAAAATTTGCTCTGCTGTATTGAGTTTTAGGCTCTTTTTTTTTTAACATGGAACAGAAATAACCTAGTACAAAGATTAAAAGTGTGTTTATGCTTTTAAATCCGGACTATATGTATCATGACTATGGCTTCATTTTCTAAATCTGTTGCTTCCCTATTTCAGTGAATGCTAAACCATTAGTGTTTATTCTTCATTGTTGTGTGGTGACACCATCTCTGTTTTCTATCTAAATCCCTGCAATCCTTTTGTATCACCAATAAATGTTTTGGTAATCCACTGTACAGTCATTAATAGATCTCTTCATTTTCAAAGTATATTTCTCATATACCTTTAGCCATTTGGTGATCCACCATGTAGCTTCTAAGGACTGATCTTAGGTCATCAGGCTTGGCAGTACATATCTTTAATAGCTGATGTCTCACCACTCTGTTTTAAGTTCTCTAGCAAACTTTGTCACAGGTATGTAAGACCTCTTGCATAACCAGTTAGTTAAAGTGAAAATAACATCATTAAAGCAGAGAATGTTCTCATTCAGGAACAAATTAACTTTATCAGCCTATTCTTACTTTTAACCTTCAGCAAGTATTTGAAAACACTTATAAAACATCTGTTAGATATTTCATATTTACATAATTAAAACAGTCATCATTGCATTGCTTACTCAGCATAGATGGATATAGACTGCAATGCACTTAGACGAGTAGCCGTTTCATGATCCATAGAAAAATTGATAATTTTATTTTCTCTTAGGGAATAGGCTCTATATAATTAGCTATATTAGAACATTGCTGTTGTCATCAATACTTTTTGATTTTTTCTGATGCTGACAGTCTAGTTATGAACAAGAGAAAATTTGTACATCTGAGTAACATAGATACTAATTCTGGTTTCACTGCATTGACTATTTGGTCATGGAGAAAATGTGCATTTATCACTCCACATCTGAATATTAATATATCACATATATTTTACATATATCTAATATATAAAATATTATATATACATATATATATATATAAATATATATATATATATATAATTAAACAATGTGAAAATGTAAGCCATTGTCAAGAAGTTAGCAATCTCACCTTTAACTTATTCAAAATGATTAAATTTAAAGAAGTTTAATTCAAAAATATCAAAAGTTTGTTCATCAAAACTGACTATTTCAGAATAATAGCTTCCATGAAGCCACGATAACACTTAAATACAGATAAGACTCATAAACAGAGATTTAGTTCACTAGAAGTTTAATTAAGCTTTGAATTTGCTCAAATATAATTACAAAAAAATCTATTTTTTAAAAAGATGTTTTCCACAAAAGTTCAGTCCACTAGTATTGTCAACATTGTGTGAAGTCCTTTAATTTTCTTCTTTTTTTTAACCCCAAATAATAAGCCCATGACATTTTGCAGATGCTCGTATGCTGTGTTATCTCCCAAAGCTCTTTGCACAGAAATCAATATTTGGGAACAAGATATGCTGTTTTATTGTATGCCCTTGGTATTGGAAACTAAAGATCAACATTTAAACATTTTGTTAATAGTGTGCTCCAAAGGGGCGAGGGATGGGGGGGAAGAGATTTACTTGCATACGATTTTTTAAAATTATGTCATTTCATTATTTGCAAAAAAAAAGTCTTAGCCTTTAAGGTTTTCAGTGTAACCTTTTCTGCTCCAGAGATGCAGCTTCTTCTATACCAGGCGTAGCTCTAAGGATGCTTTGATGCCATGTGTCAAATCTCCTCACTGGCTGTGAGGAGTGACATTTCTCTTGAAAGCCTCTAGCTTTGGCAGTGCGAGCATTTGGTGGGCATTTCACACAATACAAATAGCGTTTGCAGCAGCACAGCTCTTTTCAGGTTTCTACAAGGTTGAGCAGAGTCTTCAACATTTTCAGTGTGTCACCTCTGAGAAGGGAGTACCTTCTGTCAAAGAACCTGTGTTGGATTTTCCTTACCCATTATTTTATAATTGCTTTGAAAACCAATTCTGGTCATGTGCTTTTTGAATAACCTTTGCAAGTGTACTTCTTTTTTTTTTTTTTTAAATTGGATATTTTATTTATCTGCATTTCAAATGTTATCCCCTTTCCTGGTTTCCCCTCCACAAACTTGCTATCCCATTCCCCCTGATCCTGCTTCCATGCATATTTCAAATAGGAAAATCTTAAACTTTGTCTTACAAAACAAAGATTTTGTAAGTAACACCTCCTTTCCAATTCCATGCTGCTCTTACAACAATTTTATTTATAATTTCCTTAGGCACTATGGTAATTAAGGGTTAGAATAGTATAAAATTTCATCAACTCAAACCTGTAATGTTCTGGATGATATAGTGAAAATAGTTACAAGAAATTATGTAGAATTAGATCATTAATTTGATTTTGCTAAAGCATACTGAGAGGTAATTTGAAAGTTGAATACTTTTCCATTTTTGTATCGAAACTATATTGGGACTAGAAAGCCGGGGAAGATTTTGAGAATTAAGAGTGCACAAGTCCCCAGGCAAAAACATAATTTTTATATTACCTCAGGACATTTGCTCAGAATAGTAATGGACATATGACTAAGTGTTACTATTTATATACACGATGAAGTTGCTTGCATTGAGAACTTGCTATATAAGATGAGACTCTCTTCTGTCTCTGAATTAATCACCGAATGATTTCTAATTTAACTAAGGCTTTGGGGTGATAAATAATGTGAAAGAGTAATATATAGGTCACATGAAATTTAGTAACATATGTCATACGTCTTCTAAGAAATCTATACAAAGGCAGTTTATTGTTGCTCATTCCAGGTGGTACTTTAAATATTTCTAATATTTTGTTATACAAACTTTAAGAAAATCCTTTAATGAATACTGATATAAATGCCGCAAAACTTCAACAATTTATATATTATTGTTTTATTCATTTCACAAATAATTCTGTACCTACTTAATCATCTATTATTTTTAAATTTTTGTGATAAATGCGTTTAAACTTTATTATGCACATTAACATGCAGTACGAAGTTGTATGTGTGCAGCTAACACTGAATAAATCTGGAGTTCCAGTGGGAAGGTGAAAGTTGCTGCTTCATTATACCAGCATTAACCCACCTTCCTGAAAAATTAACAAACCAATTGTATCAAGAATTAAAGAATGCTACTACTTGCTTTAGATCATTCATCTCTAGCAAGTAATAATAATAGAAAAAGTAAAAGCAAATTATGTTGTCTTTGACTTACATACACAATACAAGAAATGTCAATCATTCTATGTATCTTTGAAAGTGAATTTTCCTCTTCTTCACAAGCCTACCTTTCCCTTCAATCTTATGAAATTCAATCTTATGAAAAACTCAGAGAAATTTCTGAGTTACTCTGTTACTTAACAGCTTTCACATCAGTCCCATTACGTAGTACATTCCATAGCTCCACTGTGGAATAAAAACATTACAATCATAGTTACTTGTACCAAATCACAGCAATGAACCTGTATCCATTTCCTTCTGCTGGGAGATGATCATTTTTCCTGCCACCTTTGTGAAACACATGTGATTACGGTAAACACAGCCTTAAGACTTCTGTGAATATTTCAAGTATGGTCTTGCACTTGCCTTAAAAACTGTAGCAAAAGTCTGACTAAACAGGCCTTTATTTGCATGAATCATATTACTAGTACCTATGCTCTTGATACACCCCTTTTCTGGTTATATCTTAAGTAGGCTGTTAAATTGCATATGCCAGCAAGATTTTGCCAACAGGACCCTGATATAGTTGACTCTTGTGAGGCTATGCCAGTGCCAGGCAAATACAGAAGTGGATGCTCAGAGTCATCTATTGGATGGAACACACGAATGCCAATGGAGGAGCTAGAGAAAATACCCAAGGAGCTGAAGGGGTCTGTAACCCTATAGGAGGAACAACAATATGAATTAACCAGTACCCCCTAAGCTTGTGTCTCTAGCTGTATATGTAGCAGAAGATGGCCTAATCGTCCATCATTGGGAGGAGAGGCCCTTGGTCTTGCAAAGATTATATGCCCCAATACAGGGAATACCAGGGCCAGGAAGTGGGAGTGGGTGGGTTGGAGGGCAGGGTGGGGTGACAGAATAAGGGACTTTTAGGATACCATTTGAATTGTAAATGAAGAAAATATCTAATAAAAAATTGCTTTTTTGAACTAGCCGGGAAGACAATCTCTTAAATTTTCCATTATATTATCATACGATTCTACTAATAATCAATTCAGAATTACCAGTGATGTGAAGCAATAAGAAATCAAGCCAAGTACAGTTGGTCATTGTTCTCTTAAAAGAAGCTGAATCCAGGCAAGAATGTTTCTCATCTATAATGACAATTCTCCTTCTAAGATCAAAGTCCACCAAACAAAACCCATGATAACAGAAATGAGAAGCACTGTTTTGGGTTGTAGGTCAGGGTAGTTCAAGAGCACCCCTCCTCTCCAAAAAAAAAAAAAAAAAAAAAAAAAATACAGACAATTGCTATTGCTCTGTGTTGCCCAAGAAGACACCATAAATTTCAAGCACAGAGCCTTGAGCTAGAGTTGACATGTATGCCTCCTCCCTGGGGATAAGCTTTCATTCTACTAAAAGATTCCATTCATGGTTCCAAAGGATAAAACTGTTTGTTATACAACTATGATACATGAATTATAACAATGACCATATGGATGATAACCCAAAGGGTTTATTAGCGGCACACATATAGAAGTAACAGACTGCCTTCTAATTGGATTTAAGATACACTAACTAAGAGGAAAGTCATGGATGCCACTGGGAACCTAAGCAAGTATCTGATCTAGTGCAACCATGGACCTTAGAGGAGAATAGCTACCACTTTGCTAAACTAACATAATTACCCACTGGTGCTCAAAATATTGGCCCTTACATGTAGAGGTGAGGGTAACTGTAATGCCTTATTAAGGATATTTCTATTGTCAACAGATGAGACCATTTAAGAAGACTGCAAGTCAATGAACTGCAGAAATGTGGAGTCTAGTTCTAATGGATATATCTAAATAAATAAATAAACAAATATAAAAATAAACCTCCTGCATTTAATGTTTGGGGAATATTTCTGAAGAGGGTTTGGAAACATTGAAAAAGCCATAAAATCAGGGCGTTTGCTCTGACATTGGGTCTACTAGCAGTGTCAGAAACTACACCTATATAGTCTTACCAGCATGATGCCCAAACATGAGTTGAACAAAAATGACACGGTAGATGTGACAGAGTAGATGGTGTTGGGGAGAGGATTTGTCCTCAAAACTATGCAAAGAACTGCTGGAAACTCAGGAATTCTGAGAGTGGGAGAAATAGTCCTCTCAGGAAGAACACACCAATTCCAATACCACATGGTCAGCCCTGAAGACATGTGTATAAGTAACATTGTACAGACTGAGCAGGTTATCATTAGAAAACATATGTAAGTACCTCTATGAATGTAATAACAACTAATGAAAAATGAAAGCAATGAATTTGAAAGAAAACAAAGGGGTATATGGATGTGTTTGTGGAAGGAAAATGAAGGGAGAAATGTAAGTTTATTATGATCTGAAAAATAAAAAAAAATGTAGGTTAAGGAAACAAATTGGGTACACAGTAGGATAGCTGTTTAAGTCTTAAGTGAAGTCAATGTATATTATTAACTCTGGCTGTGAGGTCCAGAAAAACACCAGGCTCTTAAAATATAAGAGATATTTTTATCATAATGCATTTCTATAACCTGAAATAATAAGGAACAGTGTTGACAGAAATGATGAAGTTTGTGAAGGGTTGAAGACAAGAAAGTGTAAGTCTATTCAGGGAACTTGCAAAGGACCAGAGGTCTTATGTAATCCAAGACCAGAACATATAACACTGTCTGGAATCCTAACATTCTAGGTACAAACCTATAGCAATTGCCACTGTAGGACTGAGTGTCACAGGACCTCACCTATATGCTATCTATAATAAACAAAGATTCAATCTTCTGCTTACTGTTCTCTGATGATGCCACTCAACCTCCAGCATCAATGGATTACAGCATCTGCCTTAGTCAAGGGCTCTCTGTGGGTTGAGTATATAGTGTCATAGTCTCTACATTCCAAAGCCTAGAACTATATATCCCTAACTGGAGATTTCTACTCATAAAGCCTAAGGACCAAAAACAGCTGCAAAGAAAGTGTTTCTTCTCAGTTTCTCATGATTCCTATCTATTTAGAGCAAAGGGACCCAGGCCAGATGAGTGGAAGTAATTTATCTAATTTTAGGGACTATATGGATGAAAAATATAGAAAGTAACAAGCATGATGTGAGATTATTCCAAATGTCAGTTTCATCAAATGCAAAGTAGATCAAACCTCTGAAACACTTATTTATTAGAAAGCAGTAACCAGTCCTCAAGTACAGGAAGTCCTCTTCCCCTTTTAAATGCATGGAAACACTGGCTCCTCTCTGACCTTTGGGTTATTATCTTCCTCAAGAAAAATTGAAACAACAAAACACAACTTGATAAAACTCATCTTAAAATTAGAAATGTCACATTAAAATGACTCTTGGAACAGTTTTGTGTTGCTTTTGTGATTCTACTCTCAAAATTTTGCTTTATAATTTCTACACCAAAATTTTAGTCACATTAGTATATCTCCAGACTGCTATTTAGAATATTTTTGTATGCTTTATGCTCTTTGGAGGTGATTGCTTGATATTGTAAACAAGAAAGATTTGTTAAAAAAGAAACAGAAACAAAAACAAAAACAAAAACAAAACAAAAACCCTGCATGTAAAAGTAGCAAAAAGAAAACACAACACAAAACAGAAACAGAAACAATCAAATAAACAAACAAACAAAAAACAAGCTGGCTTCCCTGGCAGGGCACAGAACACCTGGCAAGATTTGTGCCGGAGACAGAAGCCAAGGGAAGCAGACAGAATTCCAGTCATCCTGGTCCACACAGTTGAATGAGAAAGCTTATCAATAATTCAGTTTTACCTTCTTCATGAGCAGTATCTTTTAAAAATGCTTTCTTTGTCCTTTTTGAAACATGTTACCAGCATCTTTGAAGTTAGTTGTCTGCATGGCAACCAGATCCCTTATAAAGCAAGCAAACAAGCACAGAGAAATGCCAGATAAAAGCAAATCAGATTTTCATGAAGGTTAAGGTGAAAAAGATATACCTAAAACGCCCTTTTTGCCTTTTAAATTAAATCCCAGATAAAACAAGTAAAAATATACACCTTTGTAGGGAGAGTGAAATACAGAGATTTTAATATGAAAAGCCAGCATAATTTTTACTTATCTTTTATGCATGCTTTAGGCTATAAATTCATATGGCTTTATCTATGATTTAAAAAATTCATGACTCAATTTTGAAGAGACTGAATAGCTAGTATCTATAAAATGATACTCATCACTGTTCAGAGATATTTTTATAACATTTTGATCCCAAATCTAAAGTAAGGGAATCTTACTTCTTAATTCCATAATTTTGTTTGTCTCTGTGATACTTTGATGTTGAGCTTTCTGTCAAAATTTCATAAAAATACTTCTCAATTCTTTTCAGAATAGGATTAGAGTCATAAAATACAAAGCATAGAGAATATGGACTAGCTAACAGCAATAAAGAAATGAAGGAAGAGTGCATAGAATAGATGCAGAGTGACAGTTGATGAATGAGAGAATTATGAAAGGGAGCTACGTCTTCAGTGTCAGTGTTTAGGAGTAGTCAACAAGCCACTTTGCATCTGCTCCCAGCAGCCAACTGTGAGGACTCTTCTGTGGTAGCAAAGGGTTACCAGGCCTCTGTCATGGTTAACTTTTACATTATGAAAATTGAGAAATATTCAGGAGTTTTGAAGTGTAGAATTACCCAGACTGACACACGGGTTAATCTAGGCACTCAACAATCATTAAATGGAATGGAGCTGAATTGGTTTTGAGAAAAATAGCTGTTGCAAGTTCAGCAACTTGTCACACACTGCTATATAGCAAAAATCAATGAGATTCTTCTGTACTGTTTTGAAATTACCAAATAATTGTCCAAGTACCCGATATAATTTTAATTGCAATTTAAAAATCTTGCAAAGAGAAGAATGTTATAAATAAAAATATAAGATGCTAAATACATTTGTAATATATGAAATTATTACTATATGAGATGTTCAAAGAATTTCTAATTTGGAGATAGACATAATGATATTTCAAAATAGATATCTTAATAACCAAATACTAGCAAAATGTAGAAACATGATAAAGTAAGTGAAATGGCTATTTTTTTTAAAGAAATGTTCAGTTGCTCCATAAAATATTTAAAATTAAGCTTCATTTCTTCACAACTACCCCCTTATAAACTTGCATGAAACCCTAAGATCAACAATATCTCCAACTGCTGATAAGTAGTGATTAAAACAAAAGTTTCTTCCAAAGATGTAAATGGTGTAGGTCCAATGGAGGAGGCTAAATATCATATATTTAGCTAGGATTGATACAGACATCTTCACATAATAATCAGTCTGTGAAAGGGCAAAACCACATCAGTTTGGTGACATTGAAGGGAGAGGCAAATAATGAGGAACAAATCACCAGGGTTGAGGGGAAGGGAGTAAATTGAACCTTTAAAATGTTTCCAGTGGCCTGGCGTGGTGGTGCACGCTTTTAATCCCAGCACTTGGGAGGCAGAGGCAGGTAAATTTCTGAGTTCGAGGACAGCCTGGTCTATAGAGTGAGTTCCAGGACAGCCAGGGCTACACAGAGAAACCCTGTCTCAAAAAAAAAAAAAAACAAAAAACAAAAAAAACAAAAAAAATGTTTCCAGTGAAGGAGATGAAGTCGTTTATGTAAGTAAACTAGAAATAACCACAACCCTCTTTTTTTTTTTTTTTTTTTTTTTTTTTTTTTCCATTTTTTATTAGGTATTTAGCTCATTTACATTTCCAATGCTATACCAAAAGTCCCCCTTACCCACCCACCCCCACTCCCCTACCCACCCACTCCCCCCCTTTGGCCCTGGCGTTCCCCTGTACCGGGGCACACAAAGTCTGCGTGTCCAATGGGCCTCTCTTTCCAGTGATGGCCGACTAGGCCATCTTTTGATACATATGCAGCTAGAGTCAAGAGCTCAGGGGTACTGGTTAGTTCATAATGTTGTTCCACCTATAGGGTTGAAGATCCCTTTAGCTCCTTGGGTACTTTCTCTAGCTCCTCCATTGGGAGCCCTGTGATCCATCCATTAGCTGACTGTGAGCATCCACTTCTGTGTTTGCTAGGCCCCGGCATAGTCTCACAAGAGACAGCTACATCTGGGTCCTTTCAGTAAAATCTTGCTAGTGTATGCAATGGTGTCAGCATTTGGAAGCTGATTATGGGGTGGATCCCTGGATATGGCAGTCTCTAGATGGTCCATCCTTTCATCTCAGCTCCATACTTTGTTTCTGTAACTCCTTCCATGGGTGTTTTGTTCCCACTTCTAAGGAGGGGCATAGTGTCCACACTTCAGTCTTCATTTTTCTTGAGTTTCATGTGTTTAGGAAATTGTATCTTATATCGTGGGTATCCTAGGTTTTGGGCTAGTATCCACTTATCAGTGAGTACATATTGTGTGAGTTCCTTTGTGATTGTGTTACCTCACTCAGGATGATGCTCTCCAGGTCCATCCATTTGGCTAGGAATTTCATAAATTCATTCTTTTTAATAGCTGAGTAGTACTCCATTGTGTAGATGTACCACATTTTCTGTATCCATTCCTCTGTTGAGGGGCATCTGGGTTCTTTCCAGTTTCTGGCTATTATAAATAAGGCTGCTATGAACATAGTGGAGCATGTGTCCTTCTTACCAGTTGGGGCTTCTTCTGGATATATGCCCAGGAGAGGTATTGCTGGATCCTCCGGTAGTACTATGTCCAATTTTCTGAGGAACCGCCAGACTGATTTCCAGAGTGGTTGTACAAGCCTGCAATCCCACCAACAATGGAGGAGTGTTCCTCTTTCTCCACATCCTCGCCAGCATCTGCTGTCACCTGAATTTTTGATCTTAGCCATTCTCACTGGTGTGAGGTGGAATCTCAGGGTTGTTTTGATTTGCATTTCCCTGATGATTAAGGATGTTGAACATTTTTTCAGGTGCTTCTCTGCCATTCGGTATTCCTCAGGTGAGAATTCTTTGTTCAGTTCTGAGCCCCATTTTTTAAGGGGGTTATTTGATTTTCTGAGGTCCACCTTCTTGAGTTCTTTATATATGTTGGATATTAGTCCCCTATCTGATTTAGGATAGGTAAAGATCCTTTCCCAGTCTGTTGGTGGTCTTTTTGTCTTATAGACAGTGTCTTTTGCCTTGCAGAAACTTTGGAGTTTCATTAGGTCCCATTTGTCAATTCTCGATCTTACAGCACAAGCCATTGCTGTTCTGTTCAGGAATTTTTCCCCTGTGCCCATATCTTCAAGGCTTTTCCCCACTTTCTCCTCTATAAGTTTCAGTGTCTCTGGTTTTATGTGAAGTTCCTTGATCCACTTAGATTTGACCTTAGTACAAGGAGATAAGTATGGATCGATTCGCATTCTTCTACATGATAACAACCAGTTGTGCCAGCACCAATTGTTGAAAATGCTGTCTTTCTTCCACTGGATGGTTTTGGCTCCCTTGTCGAAGATCAAGTGACCATAGGTGTGTGGGTTCATTTCTGGGTCTTCAATTCTATTCCATTGGTCCACTTGTCTGTCTCTATACCAGTACCATGCAGTTTTTATCACAATTGCTCTGTAGTAAAGCTTTAGGTCAGGCATGGTGATTCCACCAGAGGTTCTTTTATCCTTGAGAAGAGTTTTTGCTATCCTCGGTTTTTTGTTATTCCAGATGAATTTGCAAATTGCTCCTTCTAATTCGTTGAAGAATTGAGTTGGAATTTTAATGGGGATTGCATTGAATCTGTAGATTGCTTTTGGCAAGATAGCCATTTTTACAATGTTGGTCCTGCCAATCCATGAGCATGGGAGATCTTTCCATCTTCTGAGATCTTCTTTAATTTCTTTCTTCAGGGACTTGAAGTTTTTATCATACAGATCTTTCACTTCCTTCGTTAGAGTCACGCCGAGATATTTTATATTATTTGTGGCTATTGAGAAGGGTGTTGTTTCCCTAATTTCTTTCTCAGCCTGTTTATTCTTTGTGTAGAGAAAGGCCATTGACTTGTTTGAGTTAATTTTATATCCAGCTACTTCACCGAAGCTGTTTATCAGGTTTAGGAGTTCTCTGTTGGAATTTTTAGGGTCACTTATATATACTATCATATCATCTGCAAAAAGTGATATTTTGACTTCCTCTTTTCCAATTTGTATCCCCTTGATCTCCTTTTGTTGTCGAATTGCTCTGGCTAATACTTCAAGTACTATGTTGAAAAGGTAGGGAGAAAGTGGGCAGCCTTGTCTAGTCCCTGATTTTAGTGGGATTGCTTCCAGCTTCTCTCCATTTACTTTGATGTTGGCTACTGGTTTGCTGTAGATTGCTTTTATCATGTTTAGGTATTGGCCTTGAATTCCTGATCTTTCCAGAACTTTTATCATGAATGGGTGTTGGATCTTGTCAAATGCTTTTTCTGCATCTAACGAGATGATCATGTGGTTTTTGTCTTTGAGTTTGTTTATATAATGGATTACATTGATGGATTTTCGTATATTAAACCATCCCTGCATCCCTGGAATAAAACCTACTTGGTCAGGATGGATGATTGCTTTAATGTGTTCTTGGATTCGGTTAGCGAGAATTTTATTAAGGATTTTTGCATCGATGTTCATAAGAGAAATTGGTCTGAAGTTCTCTATCTTTGTTGGATCTTTCTGTGGTTTAGGTATCAGAGTAATAGTGGCTTCATAAAATGAGTTGGGTAGAATACCTTCTACTTCTATCTTGTGAAAAAGTTTGTGCAGAACTGGAGTTAGATCTTCTTTGAAGGTCTGATAGAACTCTGCACTAAACCCGTCTGGTCCTGGGCTTTTTTTGGTTGGGAGACTATTAATAACTGCTTCTATTTCTTTAGGGGATATGGGACTGTTTAGAAGGTCAACTTGATCCTGATTCAACTTTGGTACCTGGTATCTGTCCAGAAATTTGTCCATTTCGTCCAGGTTTTCCAGTTTTGTTGAGTATAGCCTTTTGTAGAAGGATCTGATGGTGTTTTGGATTTCTTCAGGATCTGTTGTTATGTCTCCCTTTTCATTTCTGATTTTGTTAATTAGGATTTTGTCCCTGTGCCCTTTAGTGAGTCTAGCTAAGGGTTTATCTATCTTGTTGATTTTCTCAAAGAACCAACTCCTCGTTTGGTTAATTCTTTGAATAGTTCTTCTTGTTTCCACTTGGTTGATTTCACCCCTGAGTTTGATTATTTCCTGCCGTCTACTCCTCTTGGGTGAATTTGCTTCCTTTTTTTCTAGAGCTTTTAGATGTGTTGTCAAGCTGCTAGTATGTGCTCTCTCCCGTTTTTTCTTGAAGGCACTCATAGCTATGAGTTTCCCTCTTAGAAATGCTTTCATTGTGTCCCAAAGGTTTGGGTACGTTGTGGCTTCATTTTCATTAAACTCTAAAAAGTCTTTAATTTCTTTCTTTATTCCTTCCTTGACCAAGGTATCATTGAGAAGAGTGTTGTTCAGTTTCCATGTGAATGTTGGCTTTCTGTTATTTATTTTGTTATTGAAGATCAGCCTTAGTGCATGGTGATCTGATAGGATACATGGGACAATTTCAATATTTTTGAATCTGTTGAGGCCTGATTTGTGACCTATTATGTGGTCAATTTTGGAGAAGGTACCATGAGGTGCTGAGAAGAAGGTATATCCTTTTGTTTTAGGGAAAAATGTTCTGTAGATATCTGTCAGATCCATTTGTTTCATCACTTCTGTTAGTTTCAGTGTGTCCCTGTTTAGTTTCTGTTTCCATGATCTGTCCATTGGTGAAAGTGGTGTGTTGAAGTCTCCCACTATTATTGTGTGAGGCGCAATGTGTGCTTTGAGCTTTACTAAAGTTTCTTTAGTGAATGTGGCTGCTCTTGTATTTGGAGCATAGATATTCAGAATTGAGAGTTCCTCTTGGAGGATTTTACCTTTGATGAGAATGAAGTGTCCCTCCTTGTCTTTTTTGATGACTTTGGGTTGGAAGTCAATCTTATCAGATATTAGGATGGCTACTCCTGCTTGTTTCTTCATACCATTTGCTTGGAAAATTGTTTTCCAGCCTTTCATTCTGAGGTAGTGTCTATCTTTTTCTCTGAGATGAGTTTCCTGTAAGCAGCAAAATGTTGGGTCTTGTTTGTGTAGCCAGTTTGTTAGTCTATGTCTTTTTATTGGCGAGTTGAGACCATTGATGTTAAGAGATATTAAGGAAAAGTAATTGTTGCTTCCTGTTATTTTAGTTGTTAAAGGTGGCATTCTGTTCTTGTGGCTGTCTTCTTTTAGGTTTGTTGAGGGATTACCTTCTTGTTTTTTCTAGGGCGTTGTTCCCGTTCTTGTATTGGTTTTTTTCTGTTATTATCCTTTGAAGGGCTGGATTCGTGGAGAGATAATGCGTGAATTTGGTTTTGTCGTGGAATACTTTGGTTTCTCCCTCTATGATAATTGAGAGTTTGGCTGGGTATAGTAGCCTGGGCTGCAGTTTGTGTTCTCTTAGTGTCTGTATAACATCTGTCCAGGCTCTTCTGGCTTTCATAGTCTCTGGTGAAAAATCTGGTGTAATTCTGATAGGCTTGCCTTTATATGTTACTTGACCTTTTTCCCTTACTGCTTTTAGTATTCTATCTTTATTTAGTGCATTTGATGTTCTGATTATTATGTGTCGGGAGGAATTTCTTTTCTGGTCCAGTCTATTTGGAGTTCTGTAGGCTTCTTGTATGTTCATATGCATCTCATTCTTTAGATTTGGGAAGTTTTCTTCAATAATTTTGTTGAAGATGTTTGCTGGACCTTTGAGTTGAAAATCTTCATTCTCATCCACTCCTATTATCCGTACGTTTGGTCTTCTTATTGTGTCCTGGATTTCCTGGATATTTTGAGTTAGGATCTTTTTGCATTTTCCATTTTCTTTGATTGTTGTGCCGATGTTCTCTATGGAATCTTCTGCACCTGAGATTCTCTCTTCCATCTCTTGTATTCTGTTGCTGATGCTCAAATCTATGGTTCCAGATTTCTTTCCTAGGGTTTCTATCTCTAGTGTTGCCTCGCTTTGAGTTTTCTTTATTGTGTCTACTTCCCTTTTTAGGTCTAGTATGGTTTTGTTCATTTCCATCACCTGTTTGTATGTTTTTTCCTCTTTTTCTGTAAGGACTTCTACCTGTTTGATTGTGTTTTCCTGTTTTTCTTTAAGGACTTGTAACTCTTTAGCAGTGTTCTCCTGTATTTCTTTAAGTGATTTATTAAAGTCCTTCTTGATGTCCTCTACCATCATCATGAGATATGCTTTTAAATCTAGGTCTAGGTTCTCAGGTGTGTTGGGGTTCCCTGGACTGGGCGAAGTGGGTGTGCTGGGTTCTGGTGATGGTGAGTGGTCTTGGTTCCTGTTAGTAAGATTCCTCCGTTTACCTTTCGCCATCTGGTAATCTCTGGAGTTAGTAGTTATAGTTGACTCTGTTTAGAGATTGTTCTTCTGGTGATTCTGTTACCGTCTATCAGCAGACCTGGGAGACAGATTCTCTCCTCTGAGTTTCAGTGCTCAGAGCACTCTCTGCTGGCAAGCTCTCTTACAGGGAAGGTGCGCAGATATCTTGTATTTGGACCTCCTCCTGGCCGAAGAAGAAGGCCCAAAACAGGACCTTTCTCAGACACTGTGTTGCTTTGGCAGTTCCCAGGTGGTACAGACTCTCACCTAAGCAGACTAAATTCCTAAGTTCCTTGGAGTCCCGGGACCAAGATGGCGACCGCTGCTGCTGTGGCTTAGGTCGCCTCCCCAGCCGGGCGGGCACCTGTCCTCTGGTCCGGAAGGTGGCCGGCTGTCCCCGGCCCACACAGGGTGCTGCCTCAGCGCCTCTGTGCTTCTGCCTGTTCCAGAAGCTGTCAGGTTCTCTGGCGCACCCTCTCACCTGTTCAGACTAATTTCCTAAGTTCGGCGGGTCCCGGACCAAGATGGCAACCGCTGCTGCTGTGGCTTAGGCCGCCTCCCCAGCCGCCACAACCCTCTTAAATGTATACAGAATGATAAAATTTCAAGAGTCACTCTTTTCTTTCCACAAATAATTGTTTCAACTATATTTTTATCTAAAAAGTAATATACTTTCAAACTAATTATATTCTTCCTAGAAGTATCAAATTGTCCATGGTAGGCCCTAGGGGAGGACCTATTTTGTGTTTTTTCTGATGGTAATACCATCTCTACCTTGATCTGAGAAATGAAACTTATTATTGTAGAAGACTATGCTTAAGGCAGGGGCACATTTCTGATGCGCAAGCTGATTGTAAGTGACAGTGAGTGTCACTCAGTCACTGATGTGCATCTATGTCCACTGTCAATCTTAACCTAGGTCTCAAAAGCACAGAGAAAAATGGGTAGACAGGAATATAGATTATAGAGGTTGTGAGAAGGTAGTATAAAATGCAGTGGATGTGACATCATTGTTGCTTGTATGATTTTACAGTGGTTCTGGTTATCTATGAAGACATGCATATGATCACTCCAGTTGAAAATTCCAGCATGAGTAGAGGAGTGGTTTCTGGTGAGCTTGTTGCCACTGATGGCTCCTGAGAGATCAAGAATCACTTTTCTTTAGATGTGTAGCAACTGGAAGGTTCACCAAACCCTGTGGAACGTCCTATTCAAATGAGCTTACACACAGAACTAATTAGACTTAGTGTTTAAAAAAAAAAAAAAAACAAACAGAGATGGTTTTGGTGTTTGGGACAGTTTTGTAATATTTCTACTGTAAAAATAGAAGGAGAACTTGAGGGTTAAATAAGATCAAGATGTGGTGTATACATTGTGCAGTTTAGTAAAATTTCAAAGATAAAAAAATAAAAGAAAATAAAAGCAAACACGTTCATGCTTACCATTTAACACTCAATTAACCTTCTCTACATTTATATAGTCCATGGCCTCAAACTAGAAAATTGTGTTGACCACAATGGACTCCATCCTTATACATCAATTAATGAGCAAAACCATCCCAAACAAACATGCCCACAGGCCAATGTTATCCAGACAAGTATTCACCAAGACTTTCTTCCCAAGTCATTTTAGGTTAAATCTGGTTAAATATTAAACCTAAGGAACACACATGTTAAGTCAGAATTTTAGAAAAAGTATTCAATGAATTGGTGTTAGAAAAAAATAAATAAAAGATACATATACCACATGCATGCCTATGGTGCAATGGATCACTTGGACCTATAATTGCAGACAGTTGTGAACTACCATGGGTGCTCAGAGTTGATCCCAAGGTACTCTAGAGGAGTAGCCAGTGCCCTTAAGCATTGAGCCATCTCTTCAGCTGCAGGCAATGGGGACACTCACCTTTAATCCCAGCAGTGAGAAAGCAGAGGTAGGGGTATCTTTGTGATTGATGTCAGCCTGGTCTACAGAGCTAGTTACAGAACCTCCAAGGCAAAACAAAATAAAACAAAAACCACAAAAAACAAAACCAAAAGCCTAAAAAACCACAAGCGAACAAACAACAACTACAACAAACCCAAAACCTAAAACCCAATCACCCAAACAAACGAAAACCACCTATCTGGTGAGGGAGGAAGCAACAACAAGAAGAAAAAAATAAAAGATAAAACTATACAACGATGAAACTACAAAAAAAAATTGTAGCTGAATGAGTATGTGGAAAGATAATAGGATATAAAAATAATCAGTTTGCAAACTTACATTATGTGTGGAGAAGAATGTCTACAGCTACTAAATGGGCCCTGTGAGTATTTTAGTTGTGCTCAGAAACTTCGAAGGGTCTTTTCTGTTTTATTTTGGATTTTGTTTTGAAAAATTTTCTCACTAGGGTGTCCACCTTGGCTTCTGGCTCATTATATAGCCTGGACTTAGACTCTTCCTTCTCAGTATGCTAAGTGCTAATGATGCAATTTAGCTATAAGATATACATAAGCCCAGTTGCTGGCTGCTTGAAGATTACTTCTTGTGTGAAAGACCAAAGTCTTTTCACATGTGTACCTTTATATTATAAGGCAGAGGTTAGGTACAGAAGGTCTTTCTTTACCTTTCACTTTGTCCCACTGTAAAGATTTGCTATGACTCATTGCAATATTCACAAACATTGCAAAAATAAGTGCTTTCCTCCATGATACTGTGCATCTTATAAGAGCATGACTCAGGGACAAGTAAATGGCTCAATGATTATATCATTGTTGTATGCAACTATGAGAAACAGAAATTGAATCCTCAGAACCTAAGAAAAGCCAGGCAGGTGTGATGTCCTAACCAGCAATCCTAGCTCTCTAGTTGTTGAGAGCTGGTTGTATACCTAGACCAGTTGTGTCAAAAAGGTACAGGAAAAGATAGAATTTACAAAATAATAAGGAGTGGTCAAAATGCATCTAGCATTAATTTCCAGTCTTCACAGGCAAGAGCACCTACATACACATGTGCCCACACACATGTGCACCTGTATATATGCAAATATGAATCACATACAAATACACAAATATAAAAGAAATAAAATCACATTAAAAATTTAAGGCCATGCATTTCTTCTCATTAACACAAAAGAAAGGCTTCAAGACACTTTAATCCTCATAGGAGATGGACTGCATACACGTCTACCCTTTGTGTGACCACTGGTAATTCAGTGGAGAAGCCACAGTTTCTCCACGACCTGTGGTAATTGAGTGGTACAGGTTGTAGTTTAGCAACATCAAGGAAAACCACTTTCAACCTAAGCTCCTGATCAAGACCATTTAAAAAGTTTCTCCATAAAATACAACTGATGGCTGTGATTTCCCGTAGCATAAAAATAGTTTGATTTCAGGTTTGAAATGCTACTCAAGTGATTCTCTTGGAGGATTTAATATTGATTTAGCCTGAAGTGGTTGCTATTCTGAACATTGTTTTATTAAAACGGAATGCTTCCCCTGTCAGACTCAATAATTTTAATCAAAACTTTTATTCTTCCTAATCATATATGTGTGTATATGAATGTGTGTGTATATATTTTTGAAAACTAGAAGTTTTAGCACATAAAATAGCAACAGTAATATGTTCAGAAATTCCCTCTACTTAGGAAACTATATTGTTAAGAAAGCAGCATTAAATATTAATGGCAAATTATATAGTCTACTTTTAAAAACACAATTCTTTTCACAAGTGAGGTTTGCGTCAACTTAAATTAGATGATATCACAACACTTTATTTTAGAATCTTCTAGAAACAGTTTCATAGTATTCAGTGATAAGAAAGAGAAACAATTACCTGTCAGGGAAAGTATGACTGTGAAGGTGAGTCTAGCCAATTCACTGACTAGAGCACAGCATATCAAAACAAGAGAAACAATAAAAATTAAATGAAATCTAAATAGCTAATGGTTAAAAAATAAATCAATACATTCATGAATAAAAATATTTGGTATTTGAAGCACATTTCAGAAATACTTTCAAAAATCTTTCTGAAATTAGACTTTTCAAAGAAAATATATTTTGAAGGTATAGATTTTAACTTGGACTTTAACGGCATCAAGTACAATATATTGTATAAAATTGTATAAAAGCATACAATACAAGTAAAACCACTACCTGTATTGTACACTCTAATTTACAGGTAATGACACATGCCTAACAATCAGCACTTGGGACTCCAAGTTCCCAAGATCATTGTTTGAAGATAATTTCATGTGTGTAGTGAGTTTCATGCAAAGCTTAGATTTGTAGATATATACTATCTCAAAAAATGACAAATAAATAGAAAGAGAAAGATGCTATCAATTGTGGAAGGTAGAAGTTGGAGGGACTGGAGAGAGGAAAGCAGAATAATAATATTCAATGTACAACATATTTAAAATAATTAAAAAAATAAGCAATTGAGAATGTCACTTTGACTTCATTTTATCAATTCCTTTTTGGGGTACAATGTTAGCTTAAGATCACAGTCCTAAAACCAAGGATTATTTGGGATTTTTGATTTTGTAACAAAGCAATACCATTTCATAGCTGATAGTTTTCTGTCAGTTGTGTGGGGCTACTTCATAGTAATTCTAACATGTAGGTTATGTTAAGGCTACTTCAGACTTATTGATGCTTAGAAAGTCTAATTACTTCTCCTTAATGGAAAAAAATGCTACAAATGCAAAATGGAAAAGTTCTCTTGACTGCTGACTTCATGTTTCCTTGACCTTAAACTTCAAAAAATATGTGGTGTGTGCATGCTTATATGGGTGGTATATATGTGCATACATGTTCATGTGTATACCTATGTTCATGTGTATACCTATGTATGGGGATGCATGGGAAGCTCAATCAACAATATTGGGTACTTTTCTCAGTTACCTTCCTCATCAATTTTTGAGGCAAAGTCTTTCAGAAATTGAAATTAGAACTTACTTGGCACACATATGGAAGAACATTGTGATTAACTAATATAGGTGGATAGCCCTACCCACTGCTGGTGGTGCAGTTTCCTGGAGTGAATTCTAAGACCATGAAAATGGAGTTGAGGACAAACACCCATCTCTTGCAGCTTCATGACTCCAGGGACAATCGGACAAGATTCAGCAAAATTCCTGCTACCCTGCCTTGCCCACCATCATGAACCTGGCTTCTGAACTTACCTCAGTCAGGATTTTTTCATACTTTTACAGGACAGTACTCATCTTCACTTTCTGTTTCTTTCATTACTTTTCATTTTCTTTATTCAGTTGATTTCTGGTGAGATCAGAGGGCCTGTTCCAGTAGGCATGGGATATATTAGGTTCTCTTAGCTAAAGATGTGGGGAAATGTGGTTGTGGTAATTATCTAGATGGGGAAATTTCAGTGAAATCTGCTCCCCTGTATTACATTCCAGCGACATGTCTCTGTTAATTCTCAGTGGGACATGTGTTCATCAGAAGAGACTTATTAGTAAACAAAATGGTGTGTCGCTATCTTTCTAAAAGCTCTCCCATCTGGGTCTGCATGGAATAAGGGCTTGAAGGAGTGTTCCTGGTTCTGTTTCAGACAAGAAATGCTGATGTCTGTACTATGTAGATGGTCTTTGTGTGTTGGAAATGTATTGGCACTTTTGATTCATTCAACATCAAAGAGCAACCTGCAATAGGCAGAGTCTGAGGCACCTTCAACTGGGCTGCTATTTTGTGTAGAAAAGCATTTTTATCTCTAAAGTATCACACAATGAGTTTTGGCCACAGCATCAAGCCTGGCTCATAGCATTATGTGTCTATTCTCCATATATTCATTGCAAATATCTTCAGCATTCTCTTCTTACTGTACTCATAGAGAAAGAAAAATATCTTTTATATTTAGGGCAAAGGGGGACAAATTCATAATCAGGACACCAGGAGTTTATATCTCTGTCACAATATGGCGGCGTCATGTATTAGACAATTTCTCTACTTGACATAACCATGAAACATTTCAGCCTTTGCAATAAGAGAGATAAGAGAGTCAGCTATGAAAGTCATGGGAGAGCATTAGTGAGGAATATATCCTTCCAGAAAAGCTGATTGGTTGGTAGAATTCCATGTGTCTAGCTTGTTGTGCTGTGGGACAGTCACCATTTCTTCTTCTTCTTGTGATATCAGCTCCTATTATGGTCATCTCCATATCACCATCTAAATGTTCTCACAGTGTGCTTAGAATCTCTTCTGCTACCCTTTGTTCCTTTGTGTGATTTTACCATTACATGAAGGTTTTGTTGTTGTTGTTTTGTTTCTTGCATTACATTTCGCTCTTTGAAAACATTCATAGGAGCTGAATATGTTCCTTGCAGGTAGAGTGCTAATCTCATCTGCCAGAGACCCAGACTCCAATGTCTTACAAGACTATCACAACTACCAACAATAGAAAAGTGTAGTTGTAGATAAGTATAGTGTCTCTAGGCTGTAATCCCAACAACTTGTGAGACTAAGGTAGGTTTACCATGACTTCCATGCTAAGGTGAGCTACATAGTGAGTTCTGAGATAGTCTGCACTACAAAGTGATACTGTCTCTCATTGGATCAAAAGTAAAGTGATTGAGAGAAAATGAAATGAAAAGGAACATAGAAATAATATTCTGAGGTTACTAGACTCCTCAGAATCTTGAACTCTGACTCCAGATAAATATCTGAACATGACAGATACTCATTATCACTTCATCTATTCTCCTATCTGGCTATAAGAATGGGATTTCAGGATTAATTTATATCTTGATTTTTCACTCTAATAACACATCATCCCTACATTTGGATGCATTCATCTGTCTTGTTCTTTGGATGTCTGTTCATTCACTGCGTTCTATTGCTATATTCCAGTGCTTTCCAACTTGTCCACAGTTTTAACATTTTCTACCTTAAAAAAAAAACTTGTGGATGGCCTTTTTTATTATCACCTTGATATGTCATAATTACATATAGATATTCATAATTTACAATGTAGAAAAATAACATTTGGATCAGTATTATGGGCATCTCTTTATGATCGCTCAGTATGATATGCAATACATTTTTTTAAATTTTCAAAAGCTTTGCCATGTGGCTAAAAATTATACTCAGATAAGATATATAAAATATATCATTTATAGATGTAGAACACAAAACGAGTTTCAGTTTCAGAACAACTGCATTTAAATCCCAATTTGAAATTCAGTGAGTAAATGTTTCCAGGACAAAAATCTAAACATTCTTGCCACAGTTGTCTTACTTATTAAATAGATGCTTATAATAATGTCACTCTGGTAGATTATTTTAGGCATTTAATGACATCATCTTTTTGAAAAATGTTTAGAATATTGAACAATATATAGTGAATCCTTGTTTGGTGTTAACAGCAACTAGCATACTGTCTGCACACACACTGTTGATCTGTACTGTTCCCCAGTAGACTGTACAATTGTGCCTAGTGGCTTTGTGTGAGTTTTGAATGTATGCTCATACTGTTAAGTAACAGTTTTGGTTTATAGCCTGGAGCTTTAGCAGGTTTATATGAAGTTGTATATCCATGGCGAGTGAACCCTGGGAGCATATGGCTCCTAATTAGGCTTGATAATGATAAAGGATGACTGTTTAAGAGGTCAGTTTGCACCCCCTGGAGGTTACACTACTTCATAAACACAGAAAAACATAACTGAGACACAGCAGTCAGCTATGGTGCAGTAAAGATGGCCTGTTACTGCTATTAGTATCTAACATGCTGGCGTTGCTCCTAAGCCACAGTTGTAGAACACTCTCAATGATTCCATCACTGACAACACAGTGAAATATTGATACAGTAATTAGTTTTCTGCACCATATGTTGTGAATTTTGCATATAGTTATTATGCAGCCAGGATTCCTGGGCCGATGATTAGGAGAGCAGAAATATCAGCATGATGTGATGATTTTTGCTGAATGAGCTGTAGCCTTCTCTAACATGAACCAAAGAGAGGTTTCCGACAGCACTAGTAGTCATCGTTGATGTAATAGATTGGTTCACAAAAAGATACAAACTTGGCAAAACAAACAAACAAACAAAAAGCAAACAGGACAACCTTTAATCTTTTATATTCTCCCTTTCATTCCCAGTCTTATCTTCAGCTTGCCTGATGGCTGTTTTGTTATGGGTAGTGACCATCAACTACCTACAGTATAGCATGGTTACTCAGTATATATAAAGGATAGCCATAAATCATCCTTGCCACCTGCTTTTCGGACACGATTTTCAATGTTACTACTAGTTGATTGCATACTTGTGTGAAAGATTACAAAATATCATGGATCCCTAGAGTTGATTTTTTTTCTACATCCATGCTTTTTGTTCTGTATCTCTTGGCAATCCCATAGGAAGTCGGGAGCCAAAGAAGTCTCCTAAGCTAGCAGAATCCATGGCATCACTCCCAAAGAGAGAGCAAAGAAGTGAACTGTGTGGGCCAAGTGGACTGTGAAACCTGACAGAAGGATTGGTAAGACTGAGTTTTCCCAAACCCTGTGACTCAGAATTGAGTATGACAGGCATGAGTCCAGCTCCCTGACAATCTCTACCTGCTTTGGAGCAGTAACCAAGACAGCCTACTGAGAAGACCATAACAATAATTCATGTAGCACAAAAACCTAATGTTCTCCATGCTAATGAAGTACCTAGATAGGCCCTGAGTGTTCAGCCAGTGAGTTTCCCTTCTTGGACATTCCTTCCTGCAAAAGGTATTTAACTCCTAGTTTACCATAAATAAGCTGTATACATTCACATGCACCATCAAATAAAGCAGTCTGGACAAGTAAGGACCCTCTCTTCCTCAAGTATAGGGGTGGTGGAGCTTCATCTTAAAGAACCTTGCCTAAATATCCAGAGAGGCCTTGTCTCTCTCAGCCCCTCCTTAGCCTAGGTACTCCCTAGGAACCAAACCAGGTTCACCATGTTCCAGGCTCTGCTTTTCCCTTTCTGCCTAGGTTGACCTGAGGGGAAAGGCTGATTAGGGATTTGTTCCCAACTCCCAGAGGTATAACTGTGATGTCTGGATACCCAGGAGACAGAGCCACACAGTCATTCCAGACCCTGCCATTTTTCACTTGGGGGAAACACAAATTAAAGACTCCCATTAAGGACTGTGTTCTGCTTGCCTTGAAGTGCTGGAAGCAATTCAGACACCTCAGAGGTGAGGCAGGCAGGAAGTTCAGCTGTAGAACACACAAACTTAGGAACTATTTAGCAAAAGAAGAGATGATGTTTAAATAAGTGGGGGAAAGTGCATTTTTTTCTATCTCAAGTATCTCCAGTATTAAAATCTGTTGCACCAATCATTACTGGGGGCTCATTTGCAGTATATTATAATCTAGAAAAAAATGCCAAAATTATGCTGAGGTTGACTTGTCTTTTTTTCTATGTAAGAAATATTAAATGAGACCATATCTCAGAGCTAAAATGTTAATGCTATTTAATTTATTATAGGAAGCATTTCCCTGGCCATCACTGCTTCAAAGAAGGTTCAGTACTCAACATAGGTCTTAAGTTTATGAACTTTGTGTGACCATCCATGGTTTGTTTTTCATAATTTACTAATACTCTCATATAAAGAATTCATAAATAAAAATACTATGCAGAAATTAGCAAACTCCATCCATATCTTTATATTTCTCTGAAATTCTAACATTGGGATATATTTATTCATATCAATATATTATGATACTATTATAGACACCTAAATTCTACTTAGAGGAATGATGGGTGAGGAGAGAAAGCTTTAACAGGTAGTATTCTGGGCTGGAGAGGGTGAAAGACAGAGAAGAGTAAAGTACAAGTGATATTTCTCCAGAGGGACACCTAGGAATTAGGGAGTCTATTTCTGTCATGCTTCATCCTGGAACTTCTGTGGCTGCTTCTCCACAAACACACAATTTGCTTACAATCAGGACTCAGAGAATGTCCTGTCATATTTTTATCCTACATGGAGAGGTTCAGGTTAAAAAGAAGACGTGTTTCTGATTTCAATCATAGAATAATTTGACACACAAATAAAGCGAAAAAAAAAAGCAAACAGATAAACAATAAAAACCAAACAAACAACCAAAAAAGCGAGCTTACAATCATCAAACACTGTTCACTTATTACCTAGTAGTTTCCATGGGTTAGAGAACCTACCACATCTAGTCAGGATTCTCACCTGGTTTTATCTAGGAGGTGGCTGCTGCTGTGAACTGATCTGAGGCTCAACTATAGAAGAACACGTTTCCATCTTTCCTTAGGATGTTAAAAGAAATCATTCCCCTGTGGGAATAATATTCATGTTGACATATTATTTTAAAGTCATTTTAAAATGACATGTTAAAGACATATAAAAGACATATGACATGGCATTTAAAGTCATATTAAAGTCAGGAAGAGAACAGAGAACAGATACAATTTGCAATGGAGAATATTTCACTATGTACTATGAACACAGAAGTGACATCTTATTACTTGTGCCCTAGTTTGGCACCAGGCTTCACACTGAGGGAGTGTTGAGACTACACAGAGCTGCACTGCAAAGTGGACAATGCATAGGCAATTATTCCATGACAGCTTTCTCAGTGATGAAAGAATCTGATAAGAAACATGAGAAGGAATACCTATGAAGTAATAGCAACACATATCATTATGAAAAGTGGATTTGAGATGCAGTGGACAAAGCCACATCTCTTCTCTCTCTGAAAGGAGAAGCATTAAATTATGATCATTACAATTAGAATACCTAAAGAAGATAGATGTACAGCTAAATATATATAAATTGTTTAGTGTGTCTGTTTGTATTTAGGGATATATATATATATATATATATATATATATATATATATATATATATATATACATACATATGTGTAGGCAACAACAATTAATAAAAAGGAAAGCCATGAATTTGAACAAGAGCAAAGAGGTGTACAAAGGTGCGTATGGAGAGAAGAAATGAATGAGTAAGTAATGTAACTATATCATAATATCAAACAAAAAGAAATAATTAAAAATAAAAAAGGATGGATTTAGAAACATGGAAACTAATGTATGTCTGTCCTCATTTTCTGAAAAGTCATACTCACCTCTGATGTGATGGTATTTGGCAGTGGATTCACTGATGTGACAGTGTTCTGCAGTTGATTCTTTAGAAAGGAAATTGAGTCATGATCAGAGGAGAAACAAAGAAAAGCTATTCTACTCTGAACTGTGTAAGGGCACAGCAGGGAGACTGGGTGAAAAGCAGGAGAGAGCTATCTAAAGGTACCAAACTGCTGCACCCATGTTCTGGACTTCACAACCCAATACTCCAAGAAACAAATATCACCAGATTTGTATATTTTTATAGCCTGATATATCTAATACATGGGTTCCTGACCACCAATACAATCAAATTTCGGTTAAAATGTCATTACTGTTTTTGCCTAAACTGCTAAACTGAAGTTTGTCTGTCATTTAATAAAAAGCTCCAGATTAAAACAATTTAGGGAATCATCCTTTCTAAAAGTTTTCTTTCTAATTAAGGAAAACTTATGCTTTATAGAACAATTTGCATTGAATATATTTTCCCTACATGCATCAAAATGTGAAAGTGAATGAGTAGACTTAATTTCCCTCCAGAAGGCTGGATTCGGTATAGTTTTCAAGGAGATATGTATGCTGCATGTAAAGATGTTTCATCTGCACAGCTATGTCAGCTGCAGATTGAAATGACAACATGAGTGCTAAACAAACTATGATGAATTGGCATCAAAGGAAGAGGAACCAGGGCACAGAAGACTGCTCAAGAAGATTTACGGACATGAACAGGAGCAGGGCTCTCTCAGAATCAGCATTTATTTTCAGGATATACAACAATAATTATTTAGGGAAACAACTATCTTTAATGGATGGATTATCTTCTGGATTCTGTCTAAAATGTAAAGTAGCACATGATCTATATCACTGCTGACTAGGCCTCATTGTTGTGTGAATCCATTTACGTAGTTTTCTTACTTGCACTCAATGAATGCTCACTGCCTTCAAGCTGTGTGAAAGAGTTAGGAGTGTGCACAGAAATGAAAATCATCTTGTTTATAATAACCAGACAGTGGGGCTTGTTAAGACATTCATATAAACAAGAATGTTTTGTGCTCACTTTCTTAAATAAAGGAAACAAACCGTTGACAGTAGACATAGAGGCAGTCTGGAAGTTTCTGGTTTAAGTAGACTAATGATGTCTCAATCACATCTGAAGATTTTCATGAGTTTTATTGGGCAAATCAAAATGTTTCTCCTCTTCCTTCTCTTCCTCCTCCTCTTCTTCTCCTTCCCCTTTTCCTTCTCCTTCTTCTCTTCCTCCTCCTACACCTCCTACTACTCTTACTTCTCATCTCATCTCTCCTTCTTCTTTTAGTTAAATATGTGTGAAGTTGAAGGGTGTGCATGCACACCATGTCTTTTCTCAATCACTCTTAACTTCATATCTTGAAACAAGTCCTCTAGCTTAACCTGGACCACAAACTTTAGTGCTGTCCAGAAAGATCTTGTGTTCTTCTGGATTCTGACCATCCCTTTCCAGTTCTGGGTTCACAGGTACATTTCATGCACTGGCTGGAGATCAGAATTCATGCTGTCATGCATTTGCAGCAAGCACTTTACCCATACACCATTTAGTCCTATGTTGGAAAAATAGCTGTCATTAACTGAACACCTTGGCCATTGTGGGAACTAGGAAACGTAGCGAGGATATTTGCATATAGACAAAATATGCATAGTTCATTTCCACACTATACACCTTCATAACAACATACAAACAGGCACTCACAGCACAGGCTCTCATTTCCTTGTAATTCCTGCTCTGGGGAATCCATTCCTATTTGTTATGTATAGCAAAAGTTGGAGATATTTTTAAATATATCTAATCATTACTCTCAAGCAAGCAAAAACAATACATTGAGAAAAAAATGATCTCATCATATCCAACTGTATTAGAGTTTATGGGTGATTTTCAGCAAAATATGGAGAAAATCAGTACTTCTTGTGTAAGATAGCATCCTGCCAGTAACAAACAAAAGGATGGTAATGAGTATCTCTACAATCAGCCACTGCTAAGGATTCAAAGTGAGTGGACAAGACTAGAACACTGGTTACTTTAGGTTGAGGAAACTGCCACCACAAAACCAAAACAGAGAAACCTTTCAAAGCTGTGTGTCCCTGGCTAACAAGTGGCAGCACACATCCACACATTCACCATTGCTCTTGATTCTGGATGCCATGTGAGTGTCAAGCTCCTGCCTACAAGTCTTCATCATGGTGGGCTGTACTCTTGAACTACAAAGCAGATAAGCTCTTGTCTCTCGTAAGTGTTTTTTGCTGGACTGTTTTATTCAGCAAGAGGAAAAGAAACCAAGACAGTAGAAAACCAGCTCCAAACCGGCCATTGATGTTTTCACTTGGTTTACAAATGTTCAGCAAAGACAAACTGTTTGCCAAGCACTGCTAGAAATTCAGTGCTAAGCAAAACCCAGTCAATTTAGAGACCTACAGGACACAACTAAACCACAGTACCAACATCCAAGGATGTTGAAACGAGTCAACCCAGTAACAGCAATACACTTTGAAGCTGGGTTCTGTATACCACACCATCACTCCAGACTCCATCACTCCTCTCCTCTATCTCATCTTCTCTCCACACACAAACACTGACAACAAAACACTCACTTGTTCTCTCATTTTTCTCATACACTTTGAAGCTGGGTTCTGTATGCTGGAACTAAGGACAGTCATGCTGGACAAAATGATTGTGATTGCAAGGTCTGGGGAAGGTCTCCAACTCACAGATGAGTGCTGAAAGATAAAGCAAACTTCCATAAGCCAAGGTAAATAAGAACTTAAGAGGGAAAGAGGAACCTTCCATTAAGAAGAAAAAGTGAGCACGCTGCAGGAATAAATAAAGGGAGTAGACAAATAAATTCAAGAACGCTCATGTGCTGAGGGGCAGGTAGGGGTCCAGATGGCCAGACTTTCTGACAGAGGTAAGAGGCAGGACACTTTAAGAAGAAAAAGAGTGAAAGGAGGTCTACCTTTTATTCTAATTCTTCTGATATTTTAAATTCTTAAGACAGAAACACAGTAAAGATCTCTGTGCAAACTGATCTCAGTCACAGTCACTAGAAAAACTCCAAGCACAGAAAACGGACTATGACACAACACTGCTAACTACTCTGTAGACCTTACCTGGACTTCACCGTGTTTAGTAATTTGTGTGTATATGGGGTGCGTTCTGCTCTGTGAACCTGAACCACATGCACAAGCACACAGTCACCCCCACAGCTGGAACACAGAACCACACCAGCACCCCAGACTCTATCACTGCTCTCCTCTGTCTCATCCCCCCCTCCACACACAAACACTGACAACAAAACACTCACTCGGTCTCTCATTTCTCTCATTTCATAAAGGTGAGATAAATAAAATTAAATCCCAAGTAATACTCTAATATTTGGCTTCCCCCACCACACACACAGCCATATGCCACCAAGATTCATCCACGTCAGTGCAACAACATTTCTACCTACCTGAGAACATGGGGACACCCCAGTTACTGACAATTCCTACCTGTGTTCTGAAGACACTTTTGGGCTGGCGTTGTGACTCAGTGGTAAAACTCTTACCTAACAAATACAACCACCAGCACAGTGGCAGGGGGTGGTGGGGTGTGGATGAAAAAAGGATTCCTTTGGCTGAAGTGTGCACTGAACCACTGGGCAAAGACATCACTTGGGGATACAGAAGAAGTTGAACAGCATCTGCCAACAGTGTATTCTAGAAATAACCATAACCTCATATCCCCCAGGGGTTCCACAACAACTTCTGATTGTCACTAGGGTACTGCTGGTATGTATTAGGTAGCAGCTCAAATTCCCATAATGCACATCCCACAGCCCACAAGAATCATATGTTTCATCTCTAACTCAACAGGATCAGGTTCCTTGAATCACTTAAGCACCTGGGTCTGGAGTTCAGAAACCACGTACCACAAGTGTGGATATCCCGACAGCTTCTGATACCACATTCTGTGGTATCTCTTCTCAGAAGAGTTTACCAAAATAAAGGGACCAATACTTAATGCCAAACCTTCTTCCAGGCATGCAGCCAATTAACCTGCAGAAATACTACCAACATCATGGCAGGGAGAAATGAGGAGACTGTGGTTCTCAGAAGCCAATATTTCAAGGTACTAAATACTGAAGAAAAGCCACTAGGGACGCTGTCAAAATTTCCATGGGTTTGCTAAAGTACAGACAATCTCAGAACTGTTTTCAAAGAAGGGAGACTGAGGAGTAGAAAAGGAGACAAATCTGTACCCCATCAAAGCCTGGTTGTGAAGAGGGGAAACACAAGACACTCAAAGAGTCTAAATATGTCTACTCCCTACCTGAATAAAGACAGATAACCTGAAAGAGAAAGGCCCTTCCACAGACTGCTACATACAAAAAGCTACACAGAAACCCACTATTCTGTGTAATAATTTTATGAAAATTTCTAAAGAGAAGAAAGAAGTTAACAATATGCCCATAAACTTCACATAATATACTAAAGTTAAAAATTATATATGTATATATACACATATATACATATATGTATACATATATGATTGAACTAATTCCATGTTTTAAATATGATAAACTTGAAAATATGTACACACTCAGACCCACATATAGTCACACACACACACACGCACACACACACACACACACACACACACACACTTGCATGGAAACACACACACATTTTTGGTCAGATATCAGATTCTGTATTTAAATTTAGACATATAGTAAAAGTAAAAATTTCTCCAACCAAGTGGATTTTGTTTGATATCTTACTGATCTACTATACCTCCTTGATATGTTTCCAATAAATGCATATTATTTTACTATATAAAGAGTATTTATATATACAAAACTCTAAGCTAAATAAATAGATTCCTAACATTTTCACGGGCATTTTAATAGAAATGATCATCACTACATGATGAATGACATCAACCAATGCCTGAGCCATTTCTGAAATTCTTCCACATCATTATTCCTCATGATTGCCAGACAGCTGTCACAGCTGTGTTAAATGTGACAGGGAGTCTATCCTTTCAGATGTAGAGTTTCTGGTGACTCTCCCAGCTTTATTCCAATGAGCAAGAGCAAACAGGAAAAAAAAATCAGAAGTTTTTAATTCTCTTAAGCCTTAAGCAATGGCGAATTTCCTAGATGCATTAATTTTTAAAGTCACTTTAAGAATGGATTCTTGTTTTACATAAATTCTAATAAATTTCTGTGTTGAAAATTAAAATTGCCTAGTAAAGAAATGAATTTTATTTACCCAACATAAAACAATCGTTAAGATCATTATATCTTAAAATAACGACACCGAGACTTTCTCTCTAATGGGGCAATGCCAATAAAAGAAGATCATATTTCTTCATTAAAGTGTGATCTACAATATGACCTGAAGTAAATTAATTGCATATTTCTAGAATGATCTGATTTCTGAAGAATGAGCCTCTTGGCTTTGAGCCTTCCCATGAGAATGGTAGGCAATACTGGCTGGTTGCATTTTTGTTTGTTAGTAACATAATACTATCAGTTTAGTATTATGTAGCATCAACCCTAACATAAAATACTCCCAAACCCCTTTTTATCCAAATATTGTGATATAGTAGTCCTAGTAGCTAGAAAATAACTAAAGTTACTAGAAAGATTGCTCACTTTATATGATATATCCAAGATGATAAAAGTAGCTAGGAGAAGCCACATGGTTGCCTGGGATGTTGTTTGTATACACGCACACACACACACACACACACACACACACACACACACACATGCACGCACAGTAGGGTTTTTATGAGTGATCTGTGTGTGCCTGTGCACGTTTGTGTGTTGCAGATTTTCTTTTTTGATGATTTAACAGAGGTGTATAATTTACTCTAGCTTTTTTTTTGGGGGGGGGGGGGTTTGAGACAGGGTTTCTCTGTGTAGCCCTGGCTATCCTGGAACTCACGCTGTAGATCAGGTTGGCCTCAAACTCAAAAATCCTCTTACCTCTACCTCCCAAGTGCTGGGATTAAAGGCGTGTGCATGTGTCACCACTGCCTGACCTACTCTAGCTTTTCTTATCCACTACCCTGACATTATCTCTCTCCAATTCCTTTCATCCTGTCCTTGTCTTTGTCTTAGAAGTTCCTTCCTTGCATTCATGTCTTTTAATTTTGACTCGTATGTTATAACCAGGGAATCTGTGTGACTATTGAAAACTATCCATTGGAGTCTTGGAGTCTCTTCATCTGTATGAAAACCAGTAGTCTTTTTTTTTTTTTTTTTTTTAGGTGAGAATTTTACCTTTAATTTATGTTTTGTACATTTTATTTTATTTTATTTTATTTTATTTTATTTTATTGGGTATTTATTTCATTTACATTTCCAATGCTATCCCAAAAGTTCCCCACACGTTCCCCCACCCACTCCCCCACTCAACCACTCCCACTTCTTGGCCCTGTCATTCCCCTGGCAAACACAGAAGTGGATGCTCACAGTCAGCTATTGGATGGATCACAGGGCCCCCAATGGAGGAGCTAGAGAAAGTACCCAAGGAGCTAAAGGGATCTGCAACCCTATAGGTGGAACAACAATATGAACTAACCAGTACCCCCCGGAGCTCTTGTCTCTAGCTGCATATGTATCAGAAGATGGCCTAGTCGGCCATCAGTGGAAAGAGAGGCCCATTGGTCGTGCAAACTTTATATGCCAGTAGTCTTTATATATATCAGAGTAAAAGTTCATCAAGAGAGAAAGAGAAATAGAGCTGTCATATGAATGGAATAGGCTACATCACACATGGACATATGCTAAAATGTTCTATATCTCAATACAGAGAATCTTGATCATTAATTTTCGCTGCTACTCTATTTATAGTCTCTAGGAATTGGGATTAGCCTAGATGCTTATCAGCTAAAGGATAGCTAAGGAATATGGTATGTTACCCAAATGGAGTTTTATTTAGGTGTAAAGAAAAATGAAATTGTAAAATCCATAGATAAACACGTGGAGTTGGAAACATTACACTGATTTATATAACACCTCATATTCTTTCTCATATGTAGACTATCACTTCTAATTTTTAGATTTTTATATTTAACTTGTGGTATTTGTAGAAGTGAGGAAACCAGAAAGAGATTCATGGGTGGACAATTCCTTAATGGAATGTAGATAGCAGAACCTAGGTGATTTGAAGGGAGATAGGGAAAATACTATGAATAAAAAAAGGAAAGATTTAACTAAAACAAAGCATGTCTGTAACTCACATGGGTACCTATTTATTTGTGAGTCTATTAAATATATGTGTGAGGTATAGAAGAAAGAAAGATATCTTGAGTGACAAGATAATGCTGTAATAGGAGATAGAGGCAACTAAACGAACATCCAGGTGACAAATCTGGAACATGAGTTGTTCTGGATAATACTATACACTTTCCACCTAATGCTGGCTCTTATTATTCTTTATTGTTAATCAAAGAATTTTATAAGATCCTATTGCTAAATATACCACATATTTGGTTGCAAGACATAGAGAAATTAAGATGGTACTGCTTCAAAATCTTTCTTCTTGCTAGGTAGCTTTCATAGCATTGAAAAATGATATGCAGGCTGCTGCAAAAGTAAAGACATCAAGAATCAACTGTCCCACAAGATATTTCTGCAAGTGCAACAATGGTATAACTCTTATAGAAGTAAGCAACTATTAACTAATTAGATTGGAGGCCTAATCAACAAAAGGTAATTTGTATCCAGTACTGTCCATCTGGGGAAGAGCCATTACAGGGGAGATCTTAAGCCCTAGGGGAGAAGGGGTGACTCACTATAGTCTCACTATAGTAGTTTAGCTGAAGAGGCATGGGCATGAGATTTTTTCTAAATATTTTTACTTATACATGTGACAGCTGGTATGCTCAGCCTTAAACACAGAAGTTTTCTTTGCAGTGAACTAAATTGATTGCTTATATTCTTAGCTGTTCAATGGGTGGGAGGAAAGTGACAAATGAATGATCAGCTCTAAAGAGCACATAGATCTATTGGTTTGACTTTTGTATTACTCCTCATCTGAACAGCCCCAGTGAATATCCACTAATTGATCATCACGCGGGTACCTGAAGTTGTGAACAGAAGTATGTATTTCATAGTGATGCCTCATCCTTCTTTTGAG
This sequence comes from Mus musculus, assembly GCF_000001635.26. Taxonomy (NCBI): domain Eukaryota; kingdom Metazoa; phylum Chordata; class Mammalia; order Rodentia; family Muridae; genus Mus; species Mus musculus. The sequence goes on from NC_000084.6 coordinate 87,802,000, forward strand.
TGACAGCATGAGACCTGGAATGCCACTCACCTGCCAGACAGAAAGAAATTGTTCCCAATGTGGTCTTGCTAATGGCTCTCAAGACACAAAACATGCTCTGTGCATATTTCTATAATGCTTTGCAAAACCTCTATATAAGAGAGAGCTCTCTATTCTGAGATGTTATTTAATGCAAAATGAGTTAATTGTCTATGTATGTCCCCTGATCTAAGAACACATGAAAATTTTAAAGTATGTTTTATGATTTTCTCAGGTTTTGCCTAGATAAATGGCTACCTGGATTACTAGTTATATCTATTCTGATTCATAAAAAAAAAAAAATGTTCTTCTATGTTCCATTTTCCCTTGAATTACATGAAATGCATTCCCCCCCCAAAAAATCAGTAGGAAGACTTTTAAAACATGCATTGCTAAAAATTATTGCTTTAAATAACATTTTCCTCTGGTAACAATAGATCTCCAGTAAGAGAACTAAGTTTGTCAACAGTTACTGTATTATTGGATGACATTCCTTTGTAAAATTTGTGTAAGATGGAAGTTTTACTCCCTATATTTATGAATTTTAAAACATGAGTATAATTTGTAGTTAATTCTACAGACTGTTTACCTTACTCTACACAAAGCACATTAAGGTTTTATTCTCCCCAGTGTTTGCATATTTAACAGCAAGATGTTGTTGATCCTCATTTTTTTAAAACCAGAATGAGTGACAGATTTATAGGTTTTCATTCACTACGTGTCATCATTTTTGTACAAAATAGACATTATTTAAAACCACATGTAATTATGAACTTAAAAAAGTATTTTTTCACAAAATGAATACCTTAAAAGCAGCTGAGTATTTGAAAAAAGAAAGAGGGAGGGCTGGAGAGATGGTTCAGGGGTTAAGAGCACTGTTTGCTCTTGCAGAGGTCCTGAGCTCAATTCTCACGACCACATGGTGTCACAGCCATCTATAATGAGAGCTTATACCCTCTTTTGGCACATAGGTATGCATGTGAATATGTAGAAAATAAATAAGTAAAGTCTTTTTTAAAAATAAAAATAAAAAATATATAATTTCTCAATAAACACTTTTGTGTTTGCTTCAACAAACAAACACACAAAAAACAAAAATCTAGAACTATGGGATTCCCCTGTTGGTAAATAAGTTTTTATTTATTTTTCAACTTGTTAATTAATATGCTTTTAATCTTTATCATAACATAGGCATTTGCAATGGAAATATAACCCATCACATAGACATTTGAACTATAAATATATCAAGAAAATTTACAAATGATTAAATTTGTATATTTCTAATTGATCCATTTGATATCCTGGAAAACTTAGAAAATCAATTGTGTTAGTTTAGACAAATTCAATATTATTTTCTGATACTGTCCTTTTATATACTACATCAAAATAAAGAGTAATGTAAATGGAAATCTTGTGGAATTCTCATCAGCTCTCTTGTCGTGAAACCAAATACTAAAGGTACAATGTAGTCTAGAACAAAACAAGTATTTTAGGTATGCATATAAAATATGAATTTCATAGTTCACTGTCCTTATTGTACTTTCTGTAACCTTTCTTTTTCTTTATCATTCCTCATTTTCCCCAAGGGAGAAAGATATAAAAAGATGTGTATACACACACACACACACACACACACACACACACACACTTTCATTCACCAAGTCAAATAAATTAACCAATATAACAAACAAGAAAATAACCCTAGAGATGTCTGTCTACTGTCATTAAATCAGATCATTTTGGAGAGTCAGAAGATATAAAACAGTAGTTTATTCAACCCTGTTCAGTTCTGAAGGCTTAAGGAGCCACTCAAAGTTTGTGCAAAATTGGTATAAAATAGAAGTATGAGGAATATAATACTATATTCTTTCTGTGAGCATCCAACAGATATACACTAGTCACTTCTCACCTGAATGAGCCTTTTCGACTTGGGATGTGATTCATTGTTATCCTTGTTATATGGTGTGTGTACCAACTGTGGGTTCAATACCTTGCAACTATCAAAGCAAAGGATTCATTTATAATAACATCTTTGATTTCATTTTATTTATAAGAATCTTGTAACAAGGCAACAACAGACTTTGTGACCAGATGAACTGGCCTGGATATAAATCTATTTGTCTTCAGTCTTTCAAACCTAACTATAATCCTTAGAAAAATCCATGAGACAGAAAGAGGGACCTGTGAAGAGGGTAAGGAATTCTAATTGTTTAGTGATCCTAGGGCTCGAGAAACACAGCAGTATTGTGGCATCTCCCTTCCCTCACACAAACTCATGAATGAGATACCAGGTTAGTCATTAGAACTTGACACAAGACCTAACACAATGTATCACAGATGTGACATCCTCCATTATAAAAAAATGGAACACTGAAAACTACCTTAAGGGAATATTAGAGAGCTCAGAAATGTATCAAGCAATTTTTTTTTTCCATCCAAAGACCCTTGGAAAGACAGACTTAATGCCAAAGCAGCTGGTATTTAACTTAAAAGACAGACTGAAAATAATTTTGGTTTCTACTCTTGCCAATACCAAGGGCAGAATATGTTAAATAAGCTTTTGAGACACAAATTATGCTAGTCTGTTAAAAACTGAATCTGTAACTACTAATGAAATCCATAAGCGAATTGATCATATATCCTCTGGTTCATTTATACATTTGAACTTTTATTGATGGCAGTTTTATATGTGAAAAAATACCATAATTCAAAATTAATAATTTGTCAATTACAGAAATATAAATTGATAAATAAGGAGATAGATGATAGATAATTGATAGGTAGATGGATAGATAATAGATGATACATGGATACAGAGACATATGATAAATAGATGACACATGTTTGGATACATACATAAAAACACACATACATGAGTATCAACCTAGATAGAAACCGGTAAAATATAAACATCGATAAAAACATACAAAATAAAAAGAGATGCTTTTACAGATGACAGGAAAAACTAGTCACATATGCTCATAAAAATAATCAATTTTAAATTTGGCATTATGTAAATATAACATTTAGAAACTAAACAAAGGGTTGCATATAGAAAAAAATTAAAATAATGTGTGAGAGAAGACAATTTTTAAGGTCAAATTGTCAATACAATATGAAAAAATAAAACTTGAAACCTTAATAATTACTGAGTTATTCAGTAATTCACTTTGGTGTTATCTGAAATTTATAACCCATCTTACTACCTACTGCTGTACTGAAACAGCATAAAAGTGTCTTCCTTTTCTAATTCTTGAAGATGATTATATATAAAACTAATTCTTATTTTATTATTTAAATAATTAATAGTTAGATCTCTATATCTAAAGTTAATGTGTGGTTCTTTCTGATGAGGAGGTATTCTCTTTATTAGATTAGTAACCAAATTGATTAAATTTATGAATACATTGAAATTTTCCATAAGTTGTTTAGATTTACAGTATTTGATTTTAATGATCAGACAAATGTTGACTATATGTGTAACTGGTAGCCATTGGTTATGCATGCCATGTGTTCCTTTCTAAAAGTTTTTATTTATTTTATTTATTTATTTTTATGTCTTGATATTCTTTCTTGGCTTCCCTGTTTTTAAATTGGTCTTTTATATGATTTGATATTGATTAATATTGATTTCACATTTAAAAAATCACTTCTTAGTTTCCTCACTATGCTTATGGGAAATAAGGTATATGGGTACCTGTAAGAAAGAATATTTAATTATTCATGAAAATGACTATCTGTGTACTATTTCCTAGAACCATGTGCTAATTACCCATTGGTACAAAGAATAATACCTTTGCTCTTTCTAAATAAATATTCTGAAAAATATACAAGGCATATATTTGTTCATTTTATTATTTTAAGTGTTAATATATTCCCCCAAATGTAATTATTTTACTTTATTTCTATTGAAGATCAACTTTGGTACCTGGTATCTGTCCAGAAATTTGTCCATTTCGTCCAGGTTTTCCAGTTTTGTTGAGTATAGCCTTTTGTAGAAGGATCTGATGGTGTTTTGGATTTCTTCAGGATCTGTTGTTATGTCTCCCTTTTCATTTCTGATTTTGTTAATTAGGATTTTGTCCCTGTGCCCTTTAGTGAGTCTAGCTAAGGGTTTATCTATCTTGTTGATTTTCTCAAAGAACCAACTCCTCGTTTGGTTAATTCTTTGAATAGTTCTTCTTGTTTCCACTTGGTTGATTTCACCCCTGAGTTTGATTATTTCCTGCCGTCTACTCCTCTTGGGTGAATTTGCTTCCTTTTTTTCTAGAGCTTTTAGATGTGTTGTCAAGCTGCTAGTATGTGCTCTCTCCCGTTTTTTCTTGAAGGCACTCATAGCTATGAGTTTCCCTCTTAGAAATGCTTTCATTGTGTCCCAAAGGTTTGGGTACGTTGTGGCTTCATTTTCATTAAACTCTAAAAAGTCTTTAATTTCTTTCTTTATTCCTTCCTTGACCAAGGTATCATTGAGAAGAGTGTTGTTCAGTTTCCATGTGAATGTTGGCTTTCTGTTATTTATTTTGTTATTGAAGATCAGCCTTAGTGCATGGTGATCTGATAGGATACATGGGACAATTTCAATATTTTTGAATCTGTTGAGGCCTGATTTGTGACCTATTATGTGGTCAATTTTGGAGAAGGTACCATGAGGTGCTGAGAAGAAGGTATATCCTTTTGTTTTAGGGAAAAATGTTCTGTAGATATCTGTCAGATCCATTTGTTTCATCACTTCTGTTAGTTTCAGTGTGTCCCTGTTTAGTTTCTGTTTCCATGATCTGTCCATTGGTGAAAGTGGTGTGTTGAAGTCTCCCACTATTATTGTGTGAGGCGCAATGTGTGCTTTGAGCTTTACTAAAGTTTCTTTAGTGAATGTGGCTGCTCTTGTATTTGGAGCATAGATATTCAGAATTGAGAGTTCCTCTTGGAGGATTTTACCTTTGATGAGAATGAAGTGTCCCTCCTTGTCTTTTTTGATGACTTTGGGTTGGAAGTCAATCTTATCAGATATTAGGATGGCTACTCCTGCTTGTTTCTTCATACCATTTGCTTGGAAAATTGTTTTCCAGCCTTTCATTCTGAGGTAGTGTCTATCTTTTTCTCTGAGATGAGTTTCCTGTAAGCAGCAAAATGTTGGGTCTTGTTTGTGTAGCCAGTTTGTTAGTCTATGTCTTTTTATTGGCGAGTTGAGACCATTGATGTTAAGAGATATTAAGGAAAAGTAATTGTTGCTTCCTGTTATTTTAGTTGTTAAAGGTGGCATTCTGTTCTTGTGGCTGTCTTCTTTTAGGTTTGTTGAGGGATTACCTTCTTGTTTTTTCTAGGGCGTTGTTCCCGTTCTTGTATTGGTTTTTTTCTGTTATTATCCTTTGAAGGGCTGGATTCGTGGAGAGATAATGCGTGAATTTGGTTTTGTCGTGGAATACTTTGGTTTCTCCCTCTATGATAATTGAGAGTTTGGCTGGGTATAGTAGCCTGGGCTGCAGTTTGTGTTCTCTTAGTGTCTGTATAACATCTGTCCAGGCTCTTCTGGCTTTCATAGTCTCTGGTGAAAAATCTGGTGTAATTCTGATAGGCTTGCCTTTATATGTTACTTGACCTTTTTCCCTTACTGCTTTTAGTATTCTATCTTTATTTAGTGCATTTGATGTTCTGATTATTATGTGTCGGGAGGAATTTCTTTTCTGGTCCAGTCTATTTGGAGTTCTGTAGGCTTCTTGTATGTTCATATGCATCTCATTCTTTAGATTTGGGAAGTTTTCTTCAATAATTTTGTTGAAGATGTTTGCTGGACCTTTGAGTTGAAAATCTTCATTCTCATCCACTCCTATTATCCGTACGTTTGGTCTTCTTATTGTGTCCTGGATTTCCTGGATATTTTGAGTTAGGATCTTTTTGCATTTTCCATTTTCTTTGATTGTTGTGCCGATGTTCTCTATGGAATCTTCTGCACCTGAGATTCTCTCTTCCATCTCTTGTATTCTGTTGCTGATGCTCAAATCTATGGTTCCAGATTTCTTTCCTAGGGTTTCTATCTCTAGTGTTGCCTCGCTTTGAGTTTTCTTTATTGTGTCTACTTCCCTTTTTAGGTCTAGTATGGTTTTGTTCATTTCCATCACCTGTTTGTATGTTTTTTCCTCTTTTTCTGTAAGGACTTCTACCTGTTTGATTGTGTTTTCCTGTTTTTCTTTAAGGACTTGTAACTCTTTAGCAGTGTTCTCCTGTATTTCTTTAAGTGATTTATTAAAGTCCTTCTTGATGTCCTCTACCATCATCATGAGATATGCTTTTAAATCTAGGTCTAGGTTCTCAGGTGTGTTGGGGTTCCCTGGACTGGGCGAAGTGGGTGTGCTGGGTTCTGGTGATGGTGAGTGGTCTTGGTTCCTGTTAGTAAGATTCCTCCGTTTACCTTTCGCCATCTGGTAATCTCTGGAGTTAGTAGTTATAGTTGACTCTGTTTAGAGATTGTTCTTCTGGTGATTCTGTTACCGTCTATCAGCAGACCTGGGAGACAGATTCTCTCCTCTGAGTTTCAGTGCTCAGAGCACTCTCTGCTGGCAAGCTCTCTTACAGGGAAGGTGCGCAGATATCTTGTATTTGGACCTCCTCCTGGCCGAAGAAGAAGGCCCAAAACAGGACCTTTCTCAGACACTGTGTTGCTTTGGCAGTTCCCAGGTGGTACAGACTCTCACCTAAGCAGACTAAATTCCTAAGTTCCTTGGAGTCCCGGGACCAAGATGGCGACCGCTGCTGCTGTGGCTTAGGTCGCCTCCCCAGCCGGGCGGGCACCTGTCCTCTGGTCCGGAAGGTGGCCGGCTGTCCCCGGCCCACACAGGGTGCTGCCTCAGCGCCTCTGTGCTTCTGCCTGTTCCAGAAGCTGTCAGGTTCTCTGGCGCACCCTCTCACCTGTTCAGACTAATTTCCTAAGTTCGGCGGGTCCCGGACCAAGATGGCAACCGCTGCTGCTGTGGCTTAGGCCGCCTCCCCAGCCGCCACAACCCTCTTAAATGTATACAGAATGATAAAATTTCAAGAGTCACTCTTTTCTTTCCACAAATAATTGTTTCAACTATATTTTTATCTAAAAAGTAATATACTTTCAAACTAATTATATTCTTCCTAGAAGTATCAAATTGTCCATGGTAGGCCCTAGGGGAGGACCTATTTTGTGTTTTTTCTGATGGTAATACCATCTCTACCTTGATCTGAGAAATGAAACTTATTATTGTAGAAGACTATGCTTAAGGCAGGGGCACATTTCTGATGCGCAAGCTGATTGTAAGTGACAGTGAGTGTCACTCAGTCACTGATGTGCATCTATGTCCACTGTCAATCTTAACCTAGGTCTCAAAAGCACAGAGAAAAATGGGTAGACAGGAATATAGATTATAGAGGTTGTGAGAAGGTAGTATAAAATGCAGTGGATGTGACATCATTGTTGCTTGTATGATTTTACAGTGGTTCTGGTTATCTATGAAGACATGCATATGATCACTCCAGTTGAAAATTCCAGCATGAGTAGAGGAGTGGTTTCTGGTGAGCTTGTTGCCACTGATGGCTCCTGAGAGATCAAGAATCACTTTTCTTTAGATGTGTAGCAACTGGAAGGTTCACCAAACCCTGTGGAACGTCCTATTCAAATGAGCTTACACACAGAACTAATTAGACTTAGTGTTTAAAAAAAAAAAAAAAACAAACAGAGATGGTTTTGGTGTTTGGGACAGTTTTGTAATATTTCTACTGTAAAAATAGAAGGAGAACTTGAGGGTTAAATAAGATCAAGATGTGGTGTATACATTGTGCAGTTTAGTAAAATTTCAAAGATAAAAAAATAAAAGAAAATAAAAGCAAACACGTTCATGCTTACCATTTAACACTCAATTAACCTTCTCTACATTTATATAGTCCATGGCCTCAAACTAGAAAATTGTGTTGACCACAATGGACTCCATCCTTATACATCAATTAATGAGCAAAACCATCCCAAACAAACATGCCCACAGGCCAATGTTATCCAGACAAGTATTCACCAAGACTTTCTTCCCAAGTCATTTTAGGTTAAATCTGGTTAAATATTAAACCTAAGGAACACACATGTTAAGTCAGAATTTTAGAAAAAGTATTCAATGAATTGGTGTTAGAAAAAAATAAATAAAAGATACATATACCACATGCATGCCTATGGTGCAATGGATCACTTGGACCTATAATTGCAGACAGTTGTGAACTACCATGGGTGCTCAGAGTTGATCCCAAGGTACTCTAGAGGAGTAGCCAGTGCCCTTAAGCATTGAGCCATCTCTTCAGCTGCAGGCAATGGGGACACTCACCTTTAATCCCAGCAGTGAGAAAGCAGAGGTAGGGGTATCTTTGTGATTGATGTCAGCCTGGTCTACAGAGCTAGTTACAGAACCTCCAAGGCAAAACAAAATAAAACAAAAACCACAAAAAACAAAACCAAAAGCCTAAAAAACCACAAGCGAACAAACAACAACTACAACAAACCCAAAACCTAAAACCCAATCACCCAAACAAACGAAAACCACCTATCTGGTGAGGGAGGAAGCAACAACAAGAAGAAAAAAATAAAAGATAAAACTATACAACGATGAAACTACAAAAAAAAATTGTAGCTGAATGAGTATGTGGAAAGATAATAGGATATAAAAATAATCAGTTTGCAAACTTACATTATGTGTGGAGAAGAATGTCTACAGCTACTAAATGGGCCCTGTGAGTATTTTAGTTGTGCTCAGAAACTTCGAAGGGTCTTTTCTGTTTTATTTTGGATTTTGTTTTGAAAAATTTTCTCACTAGGGTGTCCACCTTGGCTTCTGGCTCATTATATAGCCTGGACTTAGACTCTTCCTTCTCAGTATGCTAAGTGCTAATGATGCAATTTAGCTATAAGATATACATAAGCCCAGTTGCTGGCTGCTTGAAGATTACTTCTTGTGTGAAAGACCAAAGTCTTTTCACATGTGTACCTTTATATTATAAGGCAGAGGTTAGGTACAGAAGGTCTTTCTTTACCTTTCACTTTGTCCCACTGTAAAGATTTGCTATGACTCATTGCAATATTCACAAACATTGCAAAAATAAGTGCTTTCCTCCATGATACTGTGCATCTTATAAGAGCATGACTCAGGGACAAGTAAATGGCTCAATGATTATATCATTGTTGTATGCAACTATGAGAAACAGAAATTGAATCCTCAGAACCTAAGAAAAGCCAGGCAGGTGTGATGTCCTAACCAGCAATCCTAGCTCTCTAGTTGTTGAGAGCTGGTTGTATACCTAGACCAGTTGTGTCAAAAAGGTACAGGAAAAGATAGAATTTACAAAATAATAAGGAGTGGTCAAAATGCATCTAGCATTAATTTCCAGTCTTCACAGGCAAGAGCACCTACATACACATGTGCCCACACACATGTGCACCTGTATATATGCAAATATGAATCACATACAAATACACAAATATAAAAGAAATAAAATCACATTAAAAATTTAAGGCCATGCATTTCTTCTCATTAACACAAAAGAAAGGCTTCAAGACACTTTAATCCTCATAGGAGATGGACTGCATACACGTCTACCCTTTGTGTGACCACTGGTAATTCAGTGGAGAAGCCACAGTTTCTCCACGACCTGTGGTAATTGAGTGGTACAGGTTGTAGTTTAGCAACATCAAGGAAAACCACTTTCAACCTAAGCTCCTGATCAAGACCATTTAAAAAGTTTCTCCATAAAATACAACTGATGGCTGTGATTTCCCGTAGCATAAAAATAGTTTGATTTCAGGTTTGAAATGCTACTCAAGTGATTCTCTTGGAGGATTTAATATTGATTTAGCCTGAAGTGGTTGCTATTCTGAACATTGTTTTATTAAAACGGAATGCTTCCCCTGTCAGACTCAATAATTTTAATCAAAACTTTTATTCTTCCTAATCATATATGTGTGTATATGAATGTGTGTGTATATATTTTTGAAAACTAGAAGTTTTAGCACATAAAATAGCAACAGTAATATGTTCAGAAATTCCCTCTACTTAGGAAACTATATTGTTAAGAAAGCAGCATTAAATATTAATGGCAAATTATATAGTCTACTTTTAAAAACACAATTCTTTTCACAAGTGAGGTTTGCGTCAACTTAAATTAGATGATATCACAACACTTTATTTTAGAATCTTCTAGAAACAGTTTCATAGTATTCAGTGATAAGAAAGAGAAACAATTACCTGTCAGGGAAAGTATGACTGTGAAGGTGAGTCTAGCCAATTCACTGACTAGAGCACAGCATATCAAAACAAGAGAAACAATAAAAATTAAATGAAATCTAAATAGCTAATGGTTAAAAAATAAATCAATACATTCATGAATAAAAATATTTGGTATTTGAAGCACATTTCAGAAATACTTTCAAAAATCTTTCTGAAATTAGACTTTTCAAAGAAAATATATTTTGAAGGTATAGATTTTAACTTGGACTTTAACGGCATCAAGTACAATATATTGTATAAAATTGTATAAAAGCATACAATACAAGTAAAACCACTACCTGTATTGTACACTCTAATTTACAGGTAATGACACATGCCTAACAATCAGCACTTGGGACTCCAAGTTCCCAAGATCATTGTTTGAAGATAATTTCATGTGTGTAGTGAGTTTCATGCAAAGCTTAGATTTGTAGATATATACTATCTCAAAAAATGACAAATAAATAGAAAGAGAAAGATGCTATCAATTGTGGAAGGTAGAAGTTGGAGGGACTGGAGAGAGGAAAGCAGAATAATAATATTCAATGTACAACATATTTAAAATAATTAAAAAAATAAGCAATTGAGAATGTCACTTTGACTTCATTTTATCAATTCCTTTTTGGGGTACAATGTTAGCTTAAGATCACAGTCCTAAAACCAAGGATTATTTGGGATTTTTGATTTTGTAACAAAGCAATACCATTTCATAGCTGATAGTTTTCTGTCAGTTGTGTGGGGCTACTTCATAGTAATTCTAACATGTAGGTTATGTTAAGGCTACTTCAGACTTATTGATGCTTAGAAAGTCTAATTACTTCTCCTTAATGGAAAAAAATGCTACAAATGCAAAATGGAAAAGTTCTCTTGACTGCTGACTTCATGTTTCCTTGACCTTAAACTTCAAAAAATATGTGGTGTGTGCATGCTTATATGGGTGGTATATATGTGCATACATGTTCATGTGTATACCTATGTTCATGTGTATACCTATGTATGGGGATGCATGGGAAGCTCAATCAACAATATTGGGTACTTTTCTCAGTTACCTTCCTCATCAATTTTTGAGGCAAAGTCTTTCAGAAATTGAAATTAGAACTTACTTGGCACACATATGGAAGAACATTGTGATTAACTAATATAGGTGGATAGCCCTACCCACTGCTGGTGGTGCAGTTTCCTGGAGTGAATTCTAAGACCATGAAAATGGAGTTGAGGACAAACACCCATCTCTTGCAGCTTCATGACTCCAGGGACAATCGGACAAGATTCAGCAAAATTCCTGCTACCCTGCCTTGCCCACCATCATGAACCTGGCTTCTGAACTTACCTCAGTCAGGATTTTTTCATACTTTTACAGGACAGTACTCATCTTCACTTTCTGTTTCTTTCATTACTTTTCATTTTCTTTATTCAGTTGATTTCTGGTGAGATCAGAGGGCCTGTTCCAGTAGGCATGGGATATATTAGGTTCTCTTAGCTAAAGATGTGGGGAAATGTGGTTGTGGTAATTATCTAGATGGGGAAATTTCAGTGAAATCTGCTCCCCTGTATTACATTCCAGCGACATGTCTCTGTTAATTCTCAGTGGGACATGTGTTCATCAGAAGAGACTTATTAGTAAACAAAATGGTGTGTCGCTATCTTTCTAAAAGCTCTCCCATCTGGGTCTGCATGGAATAAGGGCTTGAAGGAGTGTTCCTGGTTCTGTTTCAGACAAGAAATGCTGATGTCTGTACTATGTAGATGGTCTTTGTGTGTTGGAAATGTATTGGCACTTTTGATTCATTCAACATCAAAGAGCAACCTGCAATAGGCAGAGTCTGAGGCACCTTCAACTGGGCTGCTATTTTGTGTAGAAAAGCATTTTTATCTCTAAAGTATCACACAATGAGTTTTGGCCACAGCATCAAGCCTGGCTCATAGCATTATGTGTCTATTCTCCATATATTCATTGCAAATATCTTCAGCATTCTCTTCTTACTGTACTCATAGAGAAAGAAAAATATCTTTTATATTTAGGGCAAAGGGGGACAAATTCATAATCAGGACACCAGGAGTTTATATCTCTGTCACAATATGGCGGCGTCATGTATTAGACAATTTCTCTACTTGACATAACCATGAAACATTTCAGCCTTTGCAATAAGAGAGATAAGAGAGTCAGCTATGAAAGTCATGGGAGAGCATTAGTGAGGAATATATCCTTCCAGAAAAGCTGATTGGTTGGTAGAATTCCATGTGTCTAGCTTGTTGTGCTGTGGGACAGTCACCATTTCTTCTTCTTCTTGTGATATCAGCTCCTATTATGGTCATCTCCATATCACCATCTAAATGTTCTCACAGTGTGCTTAGAATCTCTTCTGCTACCCTTTGTTCCTTTGTGTGATTTTACCATTACATGAAGGTTTTGTTGTTGTTGTTTTGTTTCTTGCATTACATTTCGCTCTTTGAAAACATTCATAGGAGCTGAATATGTTCCTTGCAGGTAGAGTGCTAATCTCATCTGCCAGAGACCCAGACTCCAATGTCTTACAAGACTATCACAACTACCAACAATAGAAAAGTGTAGTTGTAGATAAGTATAGTGTCTCTAGGCTGTAATCCCAACAACTTGTGAGACTAAGGTAGGTTTACCATGACTTCCATGCTAAGGTGAGCTACATAGTGAGTTCTGAGATAGTCTGCACTACAAAGTGATACTGTCTCTCATTGGATCAAAAGTAAAGTGATTGAGAGAAAATGAAATGAAAAGGAACATAGAAATAATATTCTGAGGTTACTAGACTCCTCAGAATCTTGAACTCTGACTCCAGATAAATATCTGAACATGACAGATACTCATTATCACTTCATCTATTCTCCTATCTGGCTATAAGAATGGGATTTCAGGATTAATTTATATCTTGATTTTTCACTCTAATAACACATCATCCCTACATTTGGATGCATTCATCTGTCTTGTTCTTTGGATGTCTGTTCATTCACTGCGTTCTATTGCTATATTCCAGTGCTTTCCAACTTGTCCACAGTTTTAACATTTTCTACCTTAAAAAAAAAACTTGTGGATGGCCTTTTTTATTATCACCTTGATATGTCATAATTACATATAGATATTCATAATTTACAATGTAGAAAAATAACATTTGGATCAGTATTATGGGCATCTCTTTATGATCGCTCAGTATGATATGCAATACATTTTTTTAAATTTTCAAAAGCTTTGCCATGTGGCTAAAAATTATACTCAGATAAGATATATAAAATATATCATTTATAGATGTAGAACACAAAACGAGTTTCAGTTTCAGAACAACTGCATTTAAATCCCAATTTGAAATTCAGTGAGTAAATGTTTCCAGGACAAAAATCTAAACATTCTTGCCACAGTTGTCTTACTTATTAAATAGATGCTTATAATAATGTCACTCTGGTAGATTATTTTAGGCATTTAATGACATCATCTTTTTGAAAAATGTTTAGAATATTGAACAATATATAGTGAATCCTTGTTTGGTGTTAACAGCAACTAGCATACTGTCTGCACACACACTGTTGATCTGTACTGTTCCCCAGTAGACTGTACAATTGTGCCTAGTGGCTTTGTGTGAGTTTTGAATGTATGCTCATACTGTTAAGTAACAGTTTTGGTTTATAGCCTGGAGCTTTAGCAGGTTTATATGAAGTTGTATATCCATGGCGAGTGAACCCTGGGAGCATATGGCTCCTAATTAGGCTTGATAATGATAAAGGATGACTGTTTAAGAGGTCAGTTTGCACCCCCTGGAGGTTACACTACTTCATAAACACAGAAAAACATAACTGAGACACAGCAGTCAGCTATGGTGCAGTAAAGATGGCCTGTTACTGCTATTAGTATCTAACATGCTGGCGTTGCTCCTAAGCCACAGTTGTAGAACACTCTCAATGATTCCATCACTGACAACACAGTGAAATATTGATACAGTAATTAGTTTTCTGCACCATATGTTGTGAATTTTGCATATAGTTATTATGCAGCCAGGATTCCTGGGCCGATGATTAGGAGAGCAGAAATATCAGCATGATGTGATGATTTTTGCTGAATGAGCTGTAGCCTTCTCTAACATGAACCAAAGAGAGGTTTCCGACAGCACTAGTAGTCATCGTTGATGTAATAGATTGGTTCACAAAAAGATACAAACTTGGCAAAACAAACAAACAAACAAAAAGCAAACAGGACAACCTTTAATCTTTTATATTCTCCCTTTCATTCCCAGTCTTATCTTCAGCTTGCCTGATGGCTGTTTTGTTATGGGTAGTGACCATCAACTACCTACAGTATAGCATGGTTACTCAGTATATATAAAGGATAGCCATAAATCATCCTTGCCACCTGCTTTTCGGACACGATTTTCAATGTTACTACTAGTTGATTGCATACTTGTGTGAAAGATTACAAAATATCATGGATCCCTAGAGTTGATTTTTTTTCTACATCCATGCTTTTTGTTCTGTATCTCTTGGCAATCCCATAGGAAGTCGGGAGCCAAAGAAGTCTCCTAAGCTAGCAGAATCCATGGCATCACTCCCAAAGAGAGAGCAAAGAAGTGAACTGTGTGGGCCAAGTGGACTGTGAAACCTGACAGAAGGATTGGTAAGACTGAGTTTTCCCAAACCCTGTGACTCAGAATTGAGTATGACAGGCATGAGTCCAGCTCCCTGACAATCTCTACCTGCTTTGGAGCAGTAACCAAGACAGCCTACTGAGAAGACCATAACAATAATTCATGTAGCACAAAAACCTAATGTTCTCCATGCTAATGAAGTACCTAGATAGGCCCTGAGTGTTCAGCCAGTGAGTTTCCCTTCTTGGACATTCCTTCCTGCAAAAGGTATTTAACTCCTAGTTTACCATAAATAAGCTGTATACATTCACATGCACCATCAAATAAAGCAGTCTGGACAAGTAAGGACCCTCTCTTCCTCAAGTATAGGGGTGGTGGAGCTTCATCTTAAAGAACCTTGCCTAAATATCCAGAGAGGCCTTGTCTCTCTCAGCCCCTCCTTAGCCTAGGTACTCCCTAGGAACCAAACCAGGTTCACCATGTTCCAGGCTCTGCTTTTCCCTTTCTGCCTAGGTTGACCTGAGGGGAAAGGCTGATTAGGGATTTGTTCCCAACTCCCAGAGGTATAACTGTGATGTCTGGATACCCAGGAGACAGAGCCACACAGTCATTCCAGACCCTGCCATTTTTCACTTGGGGGAAACACAAATTAAAGACTCCCATTAAGGACTGTGTTCTGCTTGCCTTGAAGTGCTGGAAGCAATTCAGACACCTCAGAGGTGAGGCAGGCAGGAAGTTCAGCTGTAGAACACACAAACTTAGGAACTATTTAGCAAAAGAAGAGATGATGTTTAAATAAGTGGGGGAAAGTGCATTTTTTTCTATCTCAAGTATCTCCAGTATTAAAATCTGTTGCACCAATCATTACTGGGGGCTCATTTGCAGTATATTATAATCTAGAAAAAAATGCCAAAATTATGCTGAGGTTGACTTGTCTTTTTTTCTATGTAAGAAATATTAAATGAGACCATATCTCAGAGCTAAAATGTTAATGCTATTTAATTTATTATAGGAAGCATTTCCCTGGCCATCACTGCTTCAAAGAAGGTTCAGTACTCAACATAGGTCTTAAGTTTATGAACTTTGTGTGACCATCCATGGTTTGTTTTTCATAATTTACTAATACTCTCATATAAAGAATTCATAAATAAAAATACTATGCAGAAATTAGCAAACTCCATCCATATCTTTATATTTCTCTGAAATTCTAACATTGGGATATATTTATTCATATCAATATATTATGATACTATTATAGACACCTAAATTCTACTTAGAGGAATGATGGGTGAGGAGAGAAAGCTTTAACAGGTAGTATTCTGGGCTGGAGAGGGTGAAAGACAGAGAAGAGTAAAGTACAAGTGATATTTCTCCAGAGGGACACCTAGGAATTAGGGAGTCTATTTCTGTCATGCTTCATCCTGGAACTTCTGTGGCTGCTTCTCCACAAACACACAATTTGCTTACAATCAGGACTCAGAGAATGTCCTGTCATATTTTTATCCTACATGGAGAGGTTCAGGTTAAAAAGAAGACGTGTTTCTGATTTCAATCATAGAATAATTTGACACACAAATAAAGCGAAAAAAAAAAGCAAACAGATAAACAATAAAAACCAAACAAACAACCAAAAAAGCGAGCTTACAATCATCAAACACTGTTCACTTATTACCTAGTAGTTTCCATGGGTTAGAGAACCTACCACATCTAGTCAGGATTCTCACCTGGTTTTATCTAGGAGGTGGCTGCTGCTGTGAACTGATCTGAGGCTCAACTATAGAAGAACACGTTTCCATCTTTCCTTAGGATGTTAAAAGAAATCATTCCCCTGTGGGAATAATATTCATGTTGACATATTATTTTAAAGTCATTTTAAAATGACATGTTAAAGACATATAAAGACATATGACATGGCATTTAAAGTCATATTAAAGTCAGGAAGAGAACAGAGAACAGATACAATTTGCAATGGAGAATATTTCACTATGTACTATGAACACAGAAGTGACATCTTATTACTTGTGCCCTAGTTTGGCACCAGGCTTCACACTGAGGGAGTGTTGAGACTACACAGAGCTGCACTGCAAAGTGGACAATGCATAGGCAATTATTCCATGACAGCTTTCTCAGTGATGAAAGAATCTGATAAGAAACATGAGAAGGAATACCTATGAAGTAATAGCAACACATATCATTATGAAAAGTGGATTTGAGATGCAGTGGACAAAGCCACATCTCTTCTCTCTCTGAAAGGAGAAGCATTAAATTATGATCATTACAATTAGAATACCTAAAGAAGATAGATGTACAGCTAAATATATATAAATTGTTTAGTGTGTCTGTTTGTATTTAGGGATATATATATATATATATATATATATATATATATATATATATATATATATATATATATATATACATACATATGTGTAGGCAACAACAATTAATAAAAAGGAAAGCCATGAATTTGAACAAGAGCAAAGAGGTGTACAAAGGTGCGTATGGAGAGAAGAAATGAATGAGTAAGTAATGTAACTATATCATAATATCAAACAAAAAGAAATAATTAAAAATAAAAAAGGATGGATTTAGAAACATGGAAACTAATGTATGTCTGTCCTCATTTTCTGAAAAGTCATACTCACCTCTGATGTGATGGTATTTGGCAGTGGATTCACTGATGTGACAGTGTTCTGCAGTTGATTCTTTAGAAAGGAAATTGAGTCATGATCAGAGGAGAAACAAAGAAAAGCTATTCTACTCTGAACTGTGTAAGGGCACAGCAGGGAGACTGGGTGAAAAGCAGGAGAGAGCTATCTAAAGGTACCAAACTGCTGCACCCATGTTCTGGACTTCACAACCCAATACTCCAAGAAACAAATATCACCAGATTTGTATATTTTTATAGCCTGATATATCTAATACATGGGTTCCTGACCACCAATACAATCAAATTTCGGTTAAAATGTCATTACTGTTTTTGCCTAAACTGCTAAACTGAAGTTTGTCTGTCATTTAATAAAAAGCTCCAGATTAAAACAATTTAGGGAATCATCCTTTCTAAAAGTTTTCTTTCTAATTAAGGAAAACTTATGCTTTATAGAACAATTTGCATTGAATATATTTTCCCTACATGCATCAAAATGTGAAAGTGAATGAGTAGACTTAATTTCCCTCCAGAAGGCTGGATTCGGTATAGTTTTCAAGGAGATATGTATGCTGCATGTAAAGATGTTTCATCTGCACAGCTATGTCAGCTGCAGATTGAAATGACAACATGAGTGCTAAACAAACTATGATGAATTGGCATCAAAGGAAGAGGAACCAGGGCACAGAAGACTGCTCAAGAAGATTTACGGACATGAACAGGAGCAGGGCTCTCTCAGAATCAGCATTTATTTTCAGGATATACAACAATAATTATTTAGGGAAACAACTATCTTTAATGGATGGATTATCTTCTGGATTCTGTCTAAAATGTAAAGTAGCACATGATCTATATCACTGCTGACTAGGCCTCATTGTTGTGTGAATCCATTTACGTAGTTTTCTTACTTGCACTCAATGAATGCTCACTGCCTTCAAGCTGTGTGAAAGAGTTAGGAGTGTGCACAGAAATGAAAATCATCTTGTTTATAATAACCAGACAGTGGGGCTTGTTAAGACATTCATATAAACAAGAATGTTTTGTGCTCACTTTCTTAAATAAAGGAAACAAACCGTTGACAGTAGACATAGAGGCAGTCTGGAAGTTTCTGGTTTAAGTAGACTAATGATGTCTCAATCACATCTGAAGATTTTCATGAGTTTTATTGGGCAAATCAAAATGTTTCTCCTCTTCCTTCTCTTCCTCCTCCTCTTCTTCTCCTTCCCCTTTTCCTTCTCCTTCTTCTCTTCCTCCTCCTACACCTCCTACTACTCTTACTTCTCATCTCATCTCTCCTTCTTCTTTTAGTTAAATATGTGTGAAGTTGAAGGGTGTGCATGCACACCATGTCTTTTCTCAATCACTCTTAACTTCATATCTTGAAACAAGTCCTCTAGCTTAACCTGGACCACAAACTTTAGTGCTGTCCAGAAAGATCTTGTGTTCTTCTGGATTCTGACCATCCCTTTCCAGTTCTGGGTTCACAGGTACATTTCATGCACTGGCTGGAGATCAGAATTCATGCTGTCATGCATTTGCAGCAAGCACTTTACCCATACACCATTTAGTCCTATGTTGGAAAAATAGCTGTCATTAACTGAACACCTTGGCCATTGTGGGAACTAGGAAACGTAGCGAGGATATTTGCATATAGACAAAATATGCATAGTTCATTTCCACACTATACACCTTCATAACAACATACAAACAGGCACTCACAGCACAGGCTCTCATTTCCTTGTAATTCCTGCTCTGGGGAATCCATTCCTATTTGTTATGTATAGCAAAAGTTGGAGATATTTTTAAATATATCTAATCATTACTCTCAAGCAAGCAAAAACAATACATTGAGAAAAAAATGATCTCATCATATCCAACTGTATTAGAGTTTATGGGTGATTTTCAGCAAAATATGGAGAAAATCAGTACTTCTTGTGTAAGATAGCATCCTGCCAGTAACAAACAAAAGGATGGTAATGAGTATCTCTACAATCAGCCACTGCTAAGGATTCAAAGTGAGTGGACAAGACTAGAACACTGGTTACTTTAGGTTGAGGAAACTGCCACCACAAAACCAAAACAGAGAAACCTTTCAAAGCTGTGTGTCCCTGGCTAACAAGTGGCAGCACACATCCACACATTCACCATTGCTCTTGATTCTGGATGCCATGTGAGTGTCAAGCTCCTGCCTACAAGTCTTCATCATGGTGGGCTGTACTCTTGAACTACAAAGCAGATAAGCTCTTGTCTCTCGTAAGTGTTTTTTGCTGGACTGTTTTATTCAGCAAGAGGAAAAGAAACCAAGACAGTAGAAAACCAGCTCCAAACCGGCCATTGATGTTTTCACTTGGTTTACAAATGTTCAGCAAAGACAAACTGTTTGCCAAGCACTGCTAGAAATTCAGTGCTAAGCAAAACCCAGTCAATTTAGAGACCTACAGGACACAACTAAACCACAGTACCAACATCCAAGGATGTTGAAACGAGTCAACCCAGTAACAGCAATACACTTTGAAGCTGGGTTCTGTATACCACACCATCACTCCAGACTCCATCACTCCTCTCCTCTATCTCATCTTCTCTCCACACACAAACACTGACAACAAAACACTCACTTGTTCTCTCATTTTTCTCATACACTTTGAAGCTGGGTTCTGTATGCTGGAACTAAGGACAGTCATGCTGGACAAAATGATTGTGATTGCAAGGTCTGGGGAAGGTCTCCAACTCACAGATGAGTGCTGAAAGATAAAGCAAACTTCCATAAGCCAAGGTAAATAAGAACTTAAGAGGGAAAGAGGAACCTTCCATTAAGAAGAAAAAGTGAGCACGCTGCAGGAATAAATAAAGGGAGTAGACAAATAAATTCAAGAACGCTCATGTGCTGAGGGGCAGGTAGGGGTCCAGATGGCCAGACTTTCTGACAGAGGTAAGAGGCAGGACACTTTAAGAAGAAAAAGAGTGAAAGGAGGTCTACCTTTTATTCTAATTCTTCTGATATTTTAAATTCTTAAGACAGAAACACAGTAAAGATCTCTGTGCAAACTGATCTCAGTCACAGTCACTAGAAAAACTCCAAGCACAGAAAACGGACTATGACACAACACTGCTAACTACTCTGTAGACCTTACCTGGACTTCACCGTGTTTAGTAATTTGTGTGTATATGGGGTGCGTTCTGCTCTGTGAACCTGAACCACATGCACAAGCACACAGTCACCCCCACAGCTGGAACACAGAACCACACCAGCACCCCAGACTCTATCACTGCTCTCCTCTGTCTCATCCCCCCCTCCACACACAAACACTGACAACAAAACACTCACTCGGTCTCTCATTTCTCTCATTTCATAAAGGTGAGATAAATAAAATTAAATCCCAAGTAATACTCTAATATTTGGCTTCCCCCACCACACACACAGCCATATGCCACCAAGATTCATCCACGTCAGTGCAACAACATTTCTACCTACCTGAGAACATGGGGACACCCCAGTTACTGACAATTCCTACCTGTGTTCTGAAGACACTTTTGGGCTGGCGTTGTGACTCAGTGGTAAAACTCTTACCTAACAAATACAACCACCAGCACAGTGGCAGGGGGTGGTGGGGTGTGGATGAAAAAAGGATTCCTTTGGCTGAAGTGTGCACTGAACCACTGGGCAAAGACATCACTTGGGGATACAGAAGAAGTTGAACAGCATCTGCCAACAGTGTATTCTAGAAATAACCATAACCTCATATCCCCCAGGGGTTCCACAACAACTTCTGATTGTCACTAGGGTACTGCTGGTATGTATTAGGTAGCAGCTCAAATTCCCATAATGCACATCCCACAGCCCACAAGAATCATATGTTTCATCTCTAACTCAACAGGATCAGGTTCCTTGAATCACTTAAGCACCTGGGTCTGGAGTTCAGAAACCACGTACCACAAGTGTGGATATCCCGACAGCTTCTGATACCACATTCTGTGGTATCTCTTCTCAGAAGAGTTTACCAAAATAAAGGGACCAATACTTAATGCCAAACCTTCTTCCAGGCATGCAGCCAATTAACCTGCAGAAATACTACCAACATCATGGCAGGGAGAAATGAGGAGACTGTGGTTCTCAGAAGCCAATATTTCAAGGTACTAAATACTGAAGAAAAGCCACTAGGGACGCTGTCAAAATTTCCATGGGTTTGCTAAAGTACAGACAATCTCAGAACTGTTTTCAAAGAAGGGAGACTGAGGAGTAGAAAAGGAGACAAATCTGTACCCCATCAAAGCCTGGTTGTGAAGAGGGGAAACACAAGACACTCAAAGAGTCTAAATATGTCTACTCCCTACCTGAATAAAGACAGATAACCTGAAAGAGAAAGGCCCTTCCACAGACTGCTACATACAAAAAGCTACACAGAAACCCACTATTCTGTGTAATAATTTTATGAAAATTTCTAAAGAGAAGAAAGAAGTTAACAATATGCCCATAAACTTCACATAATATACTAAAGTTAAAAATTATATATGTATATATACACATATATACATATATGTATACATATATGATTGAACTAATTCCATGTTTTAAATATGATAAACTTGAAAATATGTACACACTCAGACCCACATATAGTCACACACACACACACGCACACACACACACACACACACACACACACACTTGCATGGAAACACACACACATTTTTGGTCAGATATCAGATTCTGTATTTAAATTTAGACATATAGTAAAAGTAAAAATTTCTCCAACCAAGTGGATTTTGTTTGATATCTTACTGATCTACTATACCTCCTTGATATGTTTCCAATAAATGCATATTATTTTACTATATAAAGAGTATTTATATATACAAAACTCTAAGCTAAATAAATAGATTCCTAACATTTTCACGGGCATTTTAATAGAAATGATCATCACTACATGATGAATGACATCAACCAATGCCTGAGCCATTTCTGAAATTCTTCCACATCATTATTCCTCATGATTGCCAGACAGCTGTCACAGCTGTGTTAAATGTGACAGGGAGTCTATCCTTTCAGATGTAGAGTTTCTGGTGACTCTCCCAGCTTTATTCCAATGAGCAAGAGCAAACAGGAAAAAAAAATCAGAAGTTTTTAATTCTCTTAAGCCTTAAGCAATGGCGAATTTCCTAGATGCATTAATTTTTAAAGTCACTTTAAGAATGGATTCTTGTTTTACATAAATTCTAATAAATTTCTGTGTTGAAAATTAAAATTGCCTAGTAAAGAAATGAATTTTATTTACCCAACATAAAACAATCGTTAAGATCATTATATCTTAAAATAACGACACCGAGACTTTCTCTCTAATGGGGCAATGCCAATAAAAGAAGATCATATTTCTTCATTAAAGTGTGATCTACAATATGACCTGAAGTAAATTAATTGCATATTTCTAGAATGATCTGATTTCTGAAGAATGAGCCTCTTGGCTTTGAGCCTTCCCATGAGAATGGTAGGCAATACTGGCTGGTTGCATTTTTGTTTGTTAGTAACATAATACTATCAGTTTAGTATTATGTAGCATCAACCCTAACATAAAATACTCCCAAACCCCTTTTTATCCAAATATTGTGATATAGTAGTCCTAGTAGCTAGAAAATAACTAAAGTTACTAGAAAGATTGCTCACTTTATATGATATATCCAAGATGATAAAAGTAGCTAGGAGAAGCCACATGGTTGCCTGGGATGTTGTTTGTATACACGCACACACACACACACACACACACACACACACACACACACATGCACGCACAGTAGGGTTTTTATGAGTGATCTGTGTGTGCCTGTGCACGTTTGTGTGTTGCAGATTTTCTTTTTTGATGATTTAACAGAGGTGTATAATTTACTCTAGCTTTTTTTTTGGGGGGGGGGGGGTTTGAGACAGGGTTTCTCTGTGTAGCCCTGGCTATCCTGGAACTCACGCTGTAGATCAGGTTGGCCTCAAACTCAAAAATCCTCTTACCTCTACCTCCCAAGTGCTGGGATTAAAGGCGTGTGCATGTGTCACCACTGCCTGACCTACTCTAGCTTTTCTTATCCACTACCCTGACATTATCTCTCTCCAATTCCTTTCATCCTGTCCTTGTCTTTGTCTTAGAAGTTCCTTCCTTGCATTCATGTCTTTTAATTTTGACTCGTATGTTATAACCAGGGAATCTGTGTGACTATTGAAAACTATCCATTGGAGTCTTGGAGTCTCTTCATCTGTATGAAAACCAGTAGTCTTTTTTTTTTTTTTTTTTTTAGGTGAGAATTTTACCTTTAATTTATGTTTTGTACATTTTATTTTATTTTATTTTATTTTATTTTATTTTATTGGGTATTTATTTCATTTACATTTCCAATGCTATCCCAAAAGTTCCCCACACGTTCCCCCACCCACTCCCCCACTCAACCACTCCCACTTCTTGGCCCTGTCATTCCCCTGGCAAACACAGAAGTGGATGCTCACAGTCAGCTATTGGATGGATCACAGGGCCCCCAATGGAGGAGCTAGAGAAAGTACCCAAGGAGCTAAAGGGATCTGCAACCCTATAGGTGGAACAACAATATGAACTAACCAGTACCCCCCGGAGCTCTTGTCTCTAGCTGCATATGTATCAGAAGATGGCCTAGTCGGCCATCAGTGGAAAGAGAGGCCCATTGGTCGTGCAAACTTTATATGCCAGTAGTCTTTATATATATCAGAGTAAAAGTTCATCAAGAGAGAAAGAGAAATAGAGCTGTCATATGAATGGAATAGGCTACATCACACATGGACATATGCTAAAATGTTCTATATCTCAATACAGAGAATCTTGATCATTAATTTTCGCTGCTACTCTATTTATAGTCTCTAGGAATTGGGATTAGCCTAGATGCTTATCAGCTAAAGGATAGCTAAGGAATATGGTATGTTACCCAAATGGAGTTTTATTTAGGTGTAAAGAAAAATGAAATTGTAAAATCCATAGATAAACACGTGGAGTTGGAAACATTACACTGATTTATATAACACCTCATATTCTTTCTCATATGTAGACTATCACTTCTAATTTTTAGATTTTTATATTTAACTTGTGGTATTTGTAGAAGTGAGGAAACCAGAAAGAGATTCATGGGTGGACAATTCCTTAATGGAATGTAGATAGCAGAACCTAGGTGATTTGAAGGGAGATAGGGAAAATACTATGAATAAAAAAAGGAAAGATTTAACTAAAACAAAGCATGTCTGTAACTCACATGGGTACCTATTTATTTGTGAGTCTATTAAATATATGTGTGAGGTATAGAAGAAAGAAAGATATCTTGAGTGACAAGATAATGCTGTAATAGGAGATAGAGGCAACTAAACGAACATCCAGGTGACAAATCTGGAACATGAGTTGTTCTGGATAATACTATACACTTTCCACCTAATGCTGGCTCTTATTATTCTTTATTGTTAATCAAAGAATTTTATAAGATCCTATTGCTAAATATACCACATATTTGGTTGCAAGACATAGAGAAATTAAGATGGTACTGCTTCAAAATCTTTCTTCTTGCTAGGTAGCTTTCATAGCATTGAAAAATGATATGCAGGCTGCTGCAAAAGTAAAGACATCAAGAATCAACTGTCCCACAAGATATTTCTGCAAGTGCAACAATGGTATAACTCTTATAGAAGTAAGCAACTATTAACTAATTAGATTGGAGGCCTAATCAACAAAAGGTAATTTGTATCCAGTACTGTCCATCTGGGGAAGAGCCATTACAGGGGAGATCTTAAGCCCTAGGGGAGAAGGGGTGACTCACTATAGTCTCACTATAGTAGTTTAGCTGAAGAGGCATGGGCATGAGATTTTTTCTAAATATTTTTACTTATACATGTGACAGCTGGTATGCTCAGCCTTAAACACAGAAGTTTTCTTTGCAGTGAACTAAATTGATTGCTTATATTCTTAGCTGTTCAATGGGTGGGAGGAAAGTGACAAATGAATGATCAGCTCTAAAGAGCACATAGATCTATTGGTTTGACTTTTGTATTACTCCTCATCTGAACAGCCCCAGTGAATATCCACTAATTGATCATCACGCGGGTACCTGAAGTTGTGAACAGAAGTATGTATTTCATAGTGATGCCTCATCCTTCTTTTGAGTGACAGCATGAGACCTGGAATGCCACTCACCTGCCAGACAGAAAGAAATTGTTCCCAATGTGGTCTTGCTAATGGCTCTCAAGACACAAAACATGCTCTGTGCATATTTCTATAATGCTTTGCAAAACCTCTATATAAGAGAGAGCTCTCTATTCTGAGATGTTATTTAATGCAAAATGAGTTAATTGTCTATGTATGTCCCCTGATCTAAGAACACATGAAAATTTTAAAGTATGTTTTATGATTTTCTCAGGTTTTGCCTAGATAAATGGCTACCTGGATTACTAGTTATATCTATTCTGATTCATAAAAAAAAAAAAATGTTCTTCTATGTTCCATTTTCCCTTGAATTACATGAAATGCATTCCCCCCCCAAAAAATCAGTAGGAAGACTTTTAAAACATGCATTGCTAAAAATTATTGCTTTAAATAACATTTTCCTCTGGTAACAATAGATCTCCAGTAAGAGAACTAAGTTTGTCAACAGTTACTGTATTATTGGATGACATTCCTTTGTAAAATTTGTGTAAGATGGAAGTTTTACTCCCTATATTTATGAATTTTAAAACATGAGTATAATTTGTAGTTAATTCTACAGACTGTTTACCTTACTCTACACAAAGCACATTAAGGTTTTATTCTCCCCAGTGTTTGCATATTTAACAGCAAGATGTTGTTGATCCTCATTTTTTTAAAACCAGAATGAGTGACAGATTTATAGGTTTTCATTCACTACGTGTCATCATTTTTGTACAAAATAGACATTATTTAAAACCACATGTAATTATGAACTTAAAAAAGTATTTTTTCACAAAATGAATACCTTAAAAGCAGCTGAGTATTTGAAAAAAGAAAGAGGGAGGGCTGGAGAGATGGTTCAGGGGTTAAGAGCACTGTTTGCTCTTGCAGAGGTCCTGAGCTCAATTCTCACGACCACATGGTGTCACAGCCATCTATAATGAGAGCTTATACCCTCTTTTGGCACATAGGTATGCATGTGAATATGTAGAAAATAAATAAGTAAAGTCTTTTTTAAAAATAAAAATAAAAAATATATAATTTCTCAATAAACACTTTTGTGTTTGCTTCAACAAACAAACACACAAAAAACAAAAATCTAGAACTATGGGATTCCCCTGTTGGTAAATAAGTTTTTATTTATTTTTCAACTTGTTAATTAATATGCTTTTAATCTTTATCATAACATAGGCATTTGCAATGGAAATATAACCCATCACATAGACATTTGAACTATAAATATATCAAGAAAATTTACAAATGATTAAATTTGTATATTTCTAATTGATCCATTTGATATCCTGGAAAACTTAGAAAATCAATTGTGTTAGTTTAGACAAATTCAATATTATTTTCTGATACTGTCCTTTTATATACTACATCAAAATAAAGAGTAATGTAAATGGAAATCTTGTGGAATTCTCATCAGCTCTCTTGTCGTGAAACCAAATACTAAAGGTACAATGTAGTCTAGAACAAAACAAGTATTTTAGGTATGCATATAAAATATGAATTTCATAGTTCACTGTCCTTATTGTACTTTCTGTAACCTTTCTTTTTCTTTATCATTCCTCATTTTCCCCAAGGGAGAAAGATATAAAAAGATGTGTATACACACACACACACACACACACACACACACACACACTTTCATTCACCAAGTCAAATAAATTAACCAATATAACAAACAAGAAAATAACCCTAGAGATGTCTGTCTACTGTCATTAAATCAGATCATTTTGGAGAGTCAGAAGATATAAAACAGTAGTTTATTCAACCCTGTTCAGTTCTGAAGGCTTAAGGAGCCACTCAAAGTTTGTGCAAAATTGGTATAAAATAGAAGTATGAGGAATATAATACTATATTCTTTCTGTGAGCATCCAACAGATATACACTAGTCACTTCTCACCTGAATGAGCCTTTTCGACTTGGGATGTGATTCATTGTTATCCTTGTTATATGGTGTGTGTACCAACTGTGGGTTCAATACCTTGCAACTATCAAAGCAAAGGATTCATTTATAATAACATCTTTGATTTCATTTTATTTATAAGAATCTTGTAACAAGGCAACAACAGACTTTGTGACCAGATGAACTGGCCTGGATATAAATCTATTTGTCTTCAGTCTTTCAAACCTAACTATAATCCTTAGAAAAATCCATGAGACAGAAAGAGGGACCTGTGAAGAGGGTAAGGAATTCTAATTGTTTAGTGATCCTAGGGCTCGAGAAACACAGCAGTATTGTGGCATCTCCCTTCCCTCACACAAACTCATGAATGAGATACCAGGTTAGTCATTAGAACTTGACACAAGACCTAACACAATGTATCACAGATGTGACATCCTCCATTATAAAAAAATGGAACACTGAAAACTACCTTAAGGGAATATTAGAGAGCTCAGAAATGTATCAAGCAATTTTTTTTTTCCATCCAAAGACCCTTGGAAAGACAGACTTAATGCCAAAGCAGCTGGTATTTAACTTAAAAGACAGACTGAAAATAATTTTGGTTTCTACTCTTGCCAATACCAAGGGCAGAATATGTTAAATAAGCTTTTGAGACACAAATTATGCTAGTCTGTTAAAAACTGAATCTGTAACTACTAATGAAATCCATAAGCGAATTGATCATATATCCTCTGGTTCATTTATACATTTGAACTTTTATTGATGGCAGTTTTATATGTGAAAAAATACCATAATTCAAAATTAATAATTTGTCAATTACAGAAATATAAATTGATAAATAAGGAGATAGATGATAGATAATTGATAGGTAGATGGATAGATAATAGATGATACATGGATACAGAGACATATGATAAATAGATGACACATGTTTGGATACATACATAAAAACACACATACATGAGTATCAACCTAGATAGAAACCGGTAAAATATAAACATCGATAAAAACATACAAAATAAAAAGAGATGCTTTTACAGATGACAGGAAAAACTAGTCACATATGCTCATAAAAATAATCAATTTTAAATTTGGCATTATGTAAATATAACATTTAGAAACTAAACAAAGGGTTGCATATAGAAAAAAATTAAAATAATGTGTGAGAGAAGACAATTTTTAAGGTCAAATTGTCAATACAATATGAAAAAATAAAACTTGAAACCTTAATAATTACTGAGTTATTCAGTAATTCACTTTGGTGTTATCTGAAATTTATAACCCATCTTACTACCTACTGCTGTACTGAAACAGCATAAAAGTGTCTTCCTTTTCTAATTCTTGAAGATGATTATATATAAAACTAATTCTTATTTTATTATTTAAATAATTAATAGTTAGATCTCTATATCTAAAGTTAATGTGTGGTTCTTTCTGATGAGGAGGTATTCTCTTTATTAGATTAGTAACCAAATTGATTAAATTTATGAATACATTGAAATTTTCCATAAGTTGTTTAGATTTACAGTATTTGATTTTAATGATCAGACAAATGTTGACTATATGTGTAACTGGTAGCCATTGGTTATGCATGCCATGTGTTCCTTTCTAAAAGTTTTTATTTATTTTATTTATTTATTTTTATGTCTTGATATTCTTTCTTGGCTTCCCTGTTTTTAAATTGGTCTTTTATATGATTTGATATTGATTAATATTGATTTCACATTTAAAAAATCACTTCTTAGTTTCCTCACTATGCTTATGGGAAATAAGGTATATGGGTACCTGTAAGAAAGAATATTTAATTATTCATGAAAATGACTATCTGTGTACTATTTCCTAGAACCATGTGCTAATTACCCATTGGTACAAAGAATAATACCTTTGCTCTTTCTAAATAAATATTCTGAAAAATATACAAGGCATATATTTGTTCATTTTATTATTTTAAGTGTTAATATATTCCCCCAAATGTAATTATTTTACTTTATTTCTATTGAAGATCAAACAGAAACTTAATATGCTTAGATGAAGTATCTTTTAATATTGGAAGAAACTGACATTAACAGAACCATGCTTTTAATCCAAGTCTCTAATTATGTAAACTATAATATCAATATACCATTTTCATATATATAATTTCTCTCCATATAGTCATAATTATATTCCAAGTTATCTTAACTACATGGTTAAAATATAGAAATTTGGAAACAAATTAAAATTGATAATAATAGTGATTATCTCATTGTTTTCTACCTACACAATAATCATCTATCCCCAAGGGGAAATATACCATGAAATTTTCAATTATTTCAAAAATTTTATTTCTGTGTGTTCTGCATAGTTTGAAACAAACAAGTGGTAATCACAGATTAGCTTACAGTGAGATTGATTTAAAAAATTTCTAAATTGAAAGTTTTTAAGTTAAAGTACGGTCTAGTTGGTACAAAGGGAACAGCTAGGAAAACCTTCAAGGAAATTTTAGTGGAAGCCATAGAAAGAAACAGATGCCCATCTCAATTTCTTGCTACTTCTGTAATATTATAGCATGCTCAGTTATAAAACTTTTCTTTTAGGAAAATGAAGGTCCCAGCCTAACATTATAAACCTCATTTTGTATTTAGAATGCATCTTATGTTAAGCTTGTCCTTAGTTTGAATTCAGTTATCAGATGTGATGAAAAAATCACATCTTGTCCCAGGAACCAAGACACCCCTAGAAATAGCCACTCTACTTTTAGTAACATCTAATCAGATTCTAAGAGGAAAATACCTAATGTTGCAGATGTTTTGAGATAGAATACTCAAGTTAATGACAATTGCTCATAACAAGTTAAAATCATTACTAGCCAACAGAAATACACCATGTTGCAACTTTCAAATGTTAACCAATCATATAACTGACAAGAGGGAAAGTCCCTTACCTTGCTGAAACTATGATAAAAAGGCAAGGATTTACCAGTTCAGGACTTTCCACAGTCATCTACTTTGTTGGAGAGGTTGAAGAGGTCCCAGCTGAAGCTTAAATAAATACTCTTTAGTTTACATATGAGTTAGATTCATGGTGGTCTTTGGTAGTTTGCGGGGACCCAACAATCTGGGCATAAAAATGTTTCTAACATATTAGACAATTGGAATTACCACCTCATACAATTATTCATAAGTTCAATGAACTCATATATACTGTAAGGTATAAATAACAACTATAATTTAAAAAAAACAATATAGTAAGATGACAGAAATATAGTCTGTATCTGAAAATTAGTTGGTGAACAGTATGGTGAACAGGTCAAAAAAAAACAGTTAAAATCTTAATTACTGAAGAAAAAAAATGAGAGTCAAAATGCTACTACCTGCTGATCTGGTGAGCTGGGCCCTAAGCAAAGGTTTATGTGCCAGAGTCACCAGCAACAATATAAAAAAATCATCAATTACAGCTATCTTAATAATTCTTGGACTGAAGTTATAATAACACCGAGAGTTTACTCATAGACAGATACACATAAAATCTGTAGATATTTCAATGAGAACTATGAATTTATGTCAATTTATTTATATTATTAATGCCTTGGCTTTAAATTTAAAAAATGAAAATATTATACACTGTTATTACAATTCATTACATGGTATGCTGGTGGTTGTGTTGTTGTTTTGAAAATACATTAACTCCTTCCATGGGTGTTTTGTTCCCAATTCTAAGAAGGGGCAAAGTGTCCACACTTTTGTCTTCCTTCTTCAGTTTCATGTGTTTTGTAAATTAAGTTTGGAGCTGAGACAAAAGGATGGACCATCTAGAGACTGCCATATCCAGAAATCCATCCCATAATCAGCCTCCAAAGGATGACACCATTGCATACACTAGCAAGATTTTGCTGAAAGGACCCAGATATAGCTGTCTCTTGTGAGATTATGCCGGGGCCTAGCAAACACATAAGTGGATGCTCACAGTCAGCTATTGCATGAATGACAGGTCCCTCAATGGAGGAGCTAGAGAAACTACCCAAGGAGCTAAAGGGATCTACAACCCTATAGGTGGAATAAAATTATGAACTAACCAGTACCCCGGAGCTCTTGACTCTAGCTGCATATGTATCAAAAGATGGCCTAATCGGCCATCAGTGTAAAGAGAGGCCCATTGGACATGCAAACTTTATATGCCCCAGTACAGGGGAATGCCAGGGCCAAAAAGTGGGAATTGGTGGATAGGGGAGTGTGGGGGGAGGGTATGCGGGGCTTTTGGGATAGCATTGGAAATTTAATTGAGGAAAATACCTAATAAAAATATTTTTAAAAAAAGAAAAAATTTAAAAAACGAAAATACATTAAAAATATGCCTTCTGAACATTTTAAGCAAGAATAGCCTATAAATTTGTCTACTTTCCCTCTACCTCTATCTTCATGCCATCCTGTTTTCATTACTGTGCTTTTTGTCTGTAAAAAGTTCCATAGTGAGACACATGCTTTTGATCTTGTATTTTGAAAGGTATTAAGTTCCTTGGCTCCTACCCTGCTATGTCTTTTTCTCTTCAATGAGTGTGTTCTCTGCCTCTAAGGACCTGGAGGAAAATCAAACTCAGATATAAAAAGGTTCATTTTCAGAGCCATCAAATTGGCAAGCACAAAGTACAATTCAAATGTTAAAAATACAGAGAATTAATTGTATCATGGAATGGAGACACATATATAAATCCATCTATACTAGAGTTATGAACCAGAAAATATATAAACGATGAACAATGCTATTGAATGTTTGTGAGATGGTTTTAATTAGCTTAGATATTAAAATACCTCAGTATGACTTCTGTGATCTGAATTAGGAATGAGTCTTGCCTGCCTCCCTGTGCCTCCTTTATGCACCTGTCTAAGACTTCCCAAGCTGAGCCATGACCATTCATGAAACCCAATTAGGGTATTAACACCAAATTGTTCAAAGACTGAACCCTAAGTCACATAGACTTGTTCAACAGCCTGAGAAATTAGAATATATAGAAACATCCACTTACAAAGGGGAGAGAATATTTTCATACCAAATTATGGTATAACAGGCCTATGACTGGATTTCTAACTCCCACAGCATAGTGAAAAAAATGAATTACCCAAACAACTCTCCATGTAAAATTAGCACTCACAAAGTATTGTGCTCAAAAAGGGAAAGACTTTGATAACATATAAGACAATGAATTCAAAATATTAATAATGAACATGATCAAAGAACTCAAAGGAGATATGAATAAATACCAGAACAAGTATTATGAAAAATGAAGTGATGAAAACATTATAGATTTAAAAACAATTTATTGGAAAGAGAATATATCTTCAAAGAAATTGTACTGGCTAGTTTTGTGTCAACTTGACACAGCTGGAGTTATCACAGAAAAAGGAGCTTCAGTTGAGGAAATGCCTCCATGAGATCGAACTGTAAGGCATTTCCTCAATTAGTGATCAAGGGGAAAAGGCCCCTTGTGGGTGGGACCATCTCTGGGCTGGTAGTCTTGGGTTCTATAAGACAGCAGGCTGAGCAAGCCAGGGGAGGCAAGCCAGTAAAGAACACCCCTCCCTGGCCTCTGCATCAGCTCCTGCTTTCTGACCTGCTCGAGTTCCAGTCCTGACTTCTTTTGGTGATGAACAGCAATACGGAAGTGTAAGCTGAATAAACCCTTTCCTCCCCAACTTGCTTCTTGGTCATGATGTTTGTGCAGAAATAGAAACCCTGACTAAGACAAAAATCAATAGGAATTAAAATGAAAACAAAAGCCTAGTAATTCAAATAATATTCAAATTTCAAATAATCATCAATATATTGGATGAAATCAAAGAATAGTGGGCCTTGAAGACAAGGTACAGTAATTAGACAACTCAATTGAAGAATAATCCAATTCCCAAAAATAATGAAGGGAATATGATAGAACTTTGGGAGAATATTTAAAGGCAATACCTGTGAATAATAGTGAAATAAAGTAAAAGGAGAAGGAGGAAGAAAGGCAGTAGGAGAAAGAGAAAGAGGCGAACAGAGAGGAGAGACAGCTCAGGATCAAAAAATATCTGCAACAAAATTTACAGAAGTAAATATCCCTCACCTAAGGAAAGAAATGTCTATCAAGGTCCAAGATACATAGAGGACAACAAATAGGAAGGGCTAGAAAACAAACTCCCCATGCCAAATAAGTGTAAAAATGCTAATTGCATAGAATAAAGAATATTCAAAGTGATAAGAAAGATCAACTTACACATGAAAGTGGGCCCAGGAGAATAACAGTCATTCTTGTTGTTGTTGTTGTTGTGTTTGCTGCTGCTGCTGCTGCTGGTGATGTTTGTTTGTCTGATTTCCCAAGGATTCTATGAATGCCAGAATTCATTTTTTCAATATTCTGAAAGTTAAAAAGACCACAGATGCCAGCCCCAACTACTATATTCTGTAATATCCAAATACCCCAAATTATTATAATCCATCCTCAATCAATGGATAAAGAAAAGATTCTATTAAAAACAAACAAACAAACAAAAAAACTAGATTCATGTACTTTAGATTCACTAAAGAGCTCCAGAGGAAATACTGGAAGAAATATCCATGTCTGAAGAAACAGGTATGTCTAAGAAGGAACAAGGAAGAAATAAACAATTCCAGAACATTGAATCAATAGTGTCTATTAGAAGATCACAAAACAACAAAACGAGTCCTGGCTTCAAGGAAGATTTTTTTAACACAACTTTTTTGATATAATGTTAGGCAGTGTGAGCTTAAGGCATGCCTGATTTACATAGTAAATTTCAGGACAACTAGGGTTATAAGGAGAGGTCTTACCTCTAAAGAAACAAAAAGAAAAACAAACCAACCAACAGGCAACAAAATGATAGCAATCAAAACACATTGTTCTATACTAACTTGTAGTATAAATTATTTCAGTTTGTGAATAAAATGATACATCATTGAGGTGGATTAGAAAAGAAGAACCATCTTTATGCTGTCTCCAAGAAACATATTTCATAGCAATAGTATGGAAAATGTATTTCAAGAAAATGGAACCAAGAAGCAAGCAGATATATTTATCATAGTATCTGGCAAAATAGGCTTCAAACAAAACCTAATCATAAATAAAGGAGAAACAGTTAGTATGGATTAAAGGAAAAATCTAACAAGTTACTACTACCATAAACATATACACACCAAAAGCAGGAGTGCCTAGAGATGGAGGTGAGTGGATGGGTGGGTGGGGGAACACCCTCTCAGAAGTAAAGGGGAAGGGGAATGAGATGAGGAACTTAGGGAGTGGAGACCAGAAAACAAGGCAAAATTCAGAATGTAAATAAATAAAATCATTTAATAAAAAAACCTAGATATAAAACCACATATTAACACCCGGGATTAGTGGGTGATTTCAATACCTCACTTTTCTAATATATTAAGAAATAACAAAATTGAGAAACACTGTGGTTATATGACATTATAAACCAAATGGACCTTACCTGTATCTACAGAAAATTCTATCTAAACGCAAAGGAATTCACATTTTTCTTAGAAAAGCAAGAAACTTATGTCAAAAAATCAAAACAAACAAACAAACAAACAAACAAACAAAAAACACCATAAGGACACACTTCAAATCTCATCAAATATAGGAAAATGCATTATACTCTGCATTTTATTTGATGATATAGATTAAAGCTTAATATTAACAACAAAAGAAAAGGCATGATATAAACTTATCAAAAATTAGCAACATATTACAGAAACATAATTAGGTGAATGAAGAAATCAAGAAGGAAAATTTAAATTTCTATAATCAAATAAAAAGAAAAAATACAAAATACCAAAAACCTATGGAACACAATGAAAGCACTCAAAAGAGGGAAATTTGTATCATGCAGTGTCCTCATCGAAAAACTGGAGAGATCTGAAGTAATGGCTTCACAATGCATCTGAAAACCAGAGAAAAACAATGGACACCTTCAAAACTTGGTGAAAAGAGATAATCAAAATCAAGGCTAAACTTATTAAAATATAATAATAATAATAATAATTAATAATAATAAATCAGTAAAACAAATAGTTGGCAGGTTGAAAAAAATAACAAATGAAAGTTTTAGCCAAACTACGCAAAAGAAAGGTGATGTGATTAAAATTAGAGATAAGTAGAAAATCATGAGAACATACTTAGAAAACCTATATTTCAGGAAACTTGAAAATCTAAAAGACATGGATATATTTATAGAAATATAAACCCTACTTTCAAGTTAATATTTATAAATAATTTAAGTAGATACATGACATCCAATGAGATAGGAGAAATTAAGTCTCTCATATAACAAAAGTCCAGAGCCAGTTCAATTCAGTGCAGAATTCTGCCAGATCATCAAAAAGAAATAACATTTTTCACAAATTATTCCACAAATTAGAAACAAAAGACTCCATCTTAAAGTCATTCTATGAAGCTGGTATTACCTTGATAACAAAGTCAAAATAACGAACAAAATTATATGCTAATTCCCTGATGAACAAAGATGCAAAAATGTTTAATAAAATGCTTGTAAAAAATTCAAAACACATCCAAAGAAGTATTTACCATGTTCAAATCAACTTAATCCTAGAGATAAAGATAGGAATCTTCCAACATATGAGAATCAACTACATATTCAGCAACTGTAATTTACCTCATTAATAGAGTAAGTATCAGAAACCACATGAGCATCCCAGCAGACGCAGAGAAGGCTTTCCAGTTAATCAAGTTTCCATTCAGGATGGATGTTTTAGAGGTGTTTGAGATAAAAGGGAGCCTACGACAACACAATAAAAGCAATTTGCAACAAGACCACAGACAACAGCATATTAAATAGAGAAAAACTCAAAGAATTTCCATTAAAAGCAGGGATGTTCACTTTCCATATCCATGTTCAATGCAATACTTGAAATTGTAACTACACCCGTAAGACAAATGAAGGAGGTAAAGGGTATACAGATAAAAAAGAAAAGTCAGAGTATCTTTCTTTGCAGATAACATGGTTCTGCATGGAAAAAAATCCCAAAGACACCATCAAAACTCTTGTAGCAGATAAGTATACTTATCAAAGTAGCAAGATACAAAATGAATATAGAAAAAAATAGGTATTGTTTATAAATACTATTTATAGAAACCCCAAGAAAGAAAACAACTTCCTCAAAAATACAATATATTGGAAGTAAAGAAGTACAAGGATTTTACACTGAAGACTTTAAGAAACTGAAAAAGATACAAAAGAAGATATTACAAGATGGAAAAATAACCTCATGCTCATGAATTGGCATGACTAGTATTGCGAAAATGGACCTCTTTCCAAAAACAATCTACATATTCAATGCAAGCTTCATTAAAAGTTTATCACAATTTTTTAGAGAAATTAAATATGGAGCTAAAACATACCTATAATAGGCAAAAATATTCCTGAACAACAACAAAACTGCCAGATTGCAAGTTACAATACAGAGAGATAGCAATTAAAACAGCAGTTTATACTGACATATAATCAACCTCATTGATCAACAAACTAAACTCCTGCAGCCACCTAAAATTTTACAAAGAAGTAAACAATATGCATTGGTGAAGAGTTGGCATTATTAATAAATGATTCTGGCCAAACTGAGCAGCTACAACTAGAAGAATGTAGTTGCCTCATCATCCTTCACCCTGCACAAAACTCAACTCTAAGTGGATCAAAGTCTTCAACATAAGACCTGGTACACTGATTCTGATAAAGAAGGAAATAGAGAATACACAAGGAACGGCTTTCTAGACAGAATACCGAGAGTAAGGCATTAAGAACAACATGTAACAAGTGGGACTTCATGAAACTAAAATATTTACATACAGCAAAGGAAAAAAAATCTCCTGAGTCAAGAGGCAGACTACAGAATGTGGAAAATAATCTCTACCAGACATCCATTCACCAGGGGATATATAGAGTTTATAAATATTCAAAGTTAAACAAGAAAACTAATATCAAAAGGAAAAGTGAGGGATAGAACTAAACAGAATTCACAAAACACAAAATACAAATGGGGACAAACCACTTTTAAAACATGCCACCTCATTTACCATTGGGGAAATTAAAGTTAAGACTTCTTTGATATTTCATCTCATCCTAGTCAGAATGGTTCACCAATGTTTTTTGTTATTCCATTCAAAATAGCTAGAAAATAAAAACAGCCTACATGCCCATCAACTTATGAACATGTAATAAAAATGTAGTATATGTGAGCAATGGGATATCACTCAGCTATTAAGAGAAAGTAAATTATGAGATTTGCAGATGCATTTATGGATATGAGACCAGTCATTATGATCAAAGTAAGCCAGATAGAGAAAGATACAAGTCACATATAAGTGTTTATATGCATGTAAGTATGCATCAATGCATGCAAGTTTGAGCCTTTCAAAAAGTGATTGGATCATGAGGACTGTGCTCTTATCAATGTACAAATTTCATGGTCATTTTAAAATTGTGTGTCATGAGAAGTGTCAAAAACTTTTATTCGTAGGACCCAGTTGGAAGGTGGAGTTTACTGTAGGCATGTTCTTAGGGACCATCTCTTGCACAGAAACATCCCCTTGCTTTATGTCTGCTTTGAGTTTGCTTATCTATACTGTTTCTTTCTACATAATGTTCTGTACCAACACAGGCCATAGACATAGAGTCAAATGACCACAGGGGAAACTAAGAATTTCATGGATTCATTGTTTTTAATTGCTGAGTAGTACACTATTGTGTAAATGTACCACATTTTCTGTATCCATTCCTCTGTTGAGAGACATGTGTGTTCTTTACATAAGCTAGATATCTTTTAAAAAATGACAAAATGAGCCAGGCCTGGTGGAGCACACCTTTAATCCCAGCACTCGGGAGGCAGAGGCAGGCAGATTTCTGAGTTCGAGGCCAGCCTGGTCTACAAAGTGAGTTCCAGGACAGCCAGGGCTACGCAGAGAAACTCTGTCTCAAACCAAAAAAAAAAAAAAAAAAAAAAAAGAAAGAAAGAAAGTAAGAAAGAAAAGAAAAAAGAAAAAGAAAAAGAAAAGGAAAAAGAAAAAGAAAGAGAAAAAGAAAAAGAAAAAGAAAAAGAAAAAGAAAAAGAAAAAGAAAAAATGTAGGGCTGAAGAAAATGTTCACCACATTAGATCATTTGTTGCTAATGTAGAGGAGCAGACTATTGTTCTCAGCAGCCACATTGTGGATAATAACCATTTATAACAGCGATTCTAGGGGATTTAATGCCCTCTTTTGGCCTCTGTTGTGACCAGGAATGCATGTGGTGTATAAACCTACATCTGAGTAAAATACTCATAAACATAAGATAAAAAGTTTCAATATATTTCCACCATCAACATTAATTTGTCTACCAACAATGTTAGCAGTAAATACACTGAGAATATGAGAGGAAAATAGAATTCTATGTAGTAGACAAATTTAAATAAGAAACATCTTATAATCCATCTATTCCATCCAATACTCAGATTCTAAAACCGTATCTAGCACTCAAGTATGTCTTCAATTACTATAAAATATCTTACACTAATATGAATGAGGGGCTTAATGTACTTGCTGAAGAGGTCTGCAACCCTATAGGTAGAACAACAGTATGAACTAACCAGTACCCCAGAACTCGTGTCTCTACCTGAATATGTAGCAGAAGATGGCCTAGTTGGTCTTGCAAACTTTATATGCCCCAGTACAGGAGAACACCAGGGCCAAGAAATAGGAGTGGGTGGGTAGGGGAGCAGGGCGGGGGGGGGGGGTATAGAGGAGTTTCAGGATAGCATTTGAAATGTAAATGAAGAAAATATCTAATAAAAATTGAAACAAAAATTTAAAAACAATGTATACACGTGCAAAGTCATACATCTGGATTTCCTGTAGCCACTAAACTTACGCATTAACAAAGAAAGGTGTTTTCTTTTAAATTGTGGGGGGAAGTATTTACTTGCTCTATCCAACTGTGCATTCCATTTGTACATTGGAGACACTTCCAGCTGTGTTTCTTCTATTAACAGTGTAATTTAAAAAGAAAGAGAACAAAGAATTTAACTTGTAAAATATTTGTGTGCCTGCATTTTTTATTTTTGCCACTTTAACTTATCCTGTGACTAAATATATCAAGAATGGGCTATTCTCTTGAGAAAGACCTCATAGTAGAGGTGCCATGATTACCTGATATTTACATAAATCTTCAGAGGAAAAAGTAAATGGACTTTCTATTGTGCAGAGGGCAGGTCCCTGAATGCACTGACAGAAGAAAACCAATTTCACAATTCTCTTTAATTCACAAATGCTCACATGCATGCTCACATGCACACACAAACAGACACACACACATACACACACATACACACACACACACACACACACACACAGAGAGAGAGAGAGAGAGAGAGAGGGAGGGAGAGAGAGAGAGAGAGGGAGAGAGAAAGAGAGAGGGAGAGAGAGAGAGAGAGAGAGAGAGAGAGAGAGAGAGAGAGAGAGAGAGAGAGTAAATTATACTGCAGTTTGGAATAAAGTAAATCAAACTCTCTGAAGATCTCAGTAAAATTGGCTTCCAGCTGCAGTTAATTTTGGCTTATTAAGACAAAACATGGCCAAAGCAACTTATTAAAGAGAGCATTTACTAGGAGGTTAACATTCTAAAGGGTGAAGTGCCATGACCACCATAGCAGGTAGCATGGCAGGAGGCAGGCTCTGCAGCAGTACCTGAGAGCTTATATCCTTACCGCAAGTAGGAGGCAGAGATTCATTGGGACTGACATGGAATTTGGAAACCTGAAATCCCATCCCCAGTGGCATGCCTCCTTAACATGGTCACACCTCCTAATCCTTTCAAAATGTTTCCATCAACTGGGGGCCGACTATTCAAGCAAATGAGCCTAAAGGCGTTATTTTCATCCAAACCACCACACTTATTTTAACATTATTTCCCAATATGTTATCATAGTAAATCTATGTTATCAGTTACCTTGAGCCACATTCATTGAGGTTTACTGACCAGATTTTGTCCACAGCAAGTTTTCAGTGTTCTTCATTTCACTGCTTGAGAGTTTGTTTTATATTAATAATTAACATAGTACCACAGAGGCAGTTTCATCAATAGCGTATCATAAACCCATTACATTTTACAAATAACTACAAGAATATCACAATGTTTTTGTTGATAATTTTCAGCCAAAATATCAAATTTAAAAAAAGCCGTTGCTGACAATACATAGGGATATAAATGTACTAAATATACATAAGCCTCAGCATTAATGGTAGAATTAGCAATATTTACATATTAAACCATCAACGTGGACTGACTCATAATTCATATTCTTATGGATTATTTCAAAGACTAGAAGATTACAGCTTTAAAATGGAAATACTACGTAATAGAAGGAGTAAGCTTTCTAGTCTATGATTTCCTCTGTTTTGATGAAAGAACTCTAGGTCTGACAATTATTTGTGCAACAACTTTGAGCTGTAGTTTGCCCATTTGTAAGATCATGGTAATTTTTATAATTTTGTGAATATTTTTAAAGAAAGATAGGACGCAAAGATACACAACAACGATACTTATTAAATCACCATATTGTGTTGAGGAACATGGAAAAAGTTATCATTACGAAAGTCTTAGAACAATCCTAATATTCCCTTTATGTGTTTCAATGTGTTCAAACTTTTAAAAAATATGCCTTGCTATATACAAAATATATTAAATTTAAGAGTATTTCAAATAGATGTACAGGAATGATTAATACATTTCTTTTAGATCTAAACCAATCAGAATAAGACTCTGCCATCATGTGTATCCAAAGGAGAGTGGAAGCATAGAGGATAAAAAAAATGTGTGGGTGAATTGTTTTTCACAGACCCACTTTTCATACATGAACACAGATATTTTAAATTGG
Source organism: Mus musculus (assembly GCF_000001635.26). NCBI lineage: Eukaryota > Metazoa > Chordata > Mammalia > Rodentia > Muridae > Mus > Mus musculus. The sequence continues at coordinate 87,843,514 of NC_000084.6, forward strand.
TTACTGACTTTCACAAATGAAGAAGGAGAGCCCCTGTGGTCTGTTGAAAAATGAAGGACAAATGACTGACTACTTAACCACCCTGTGGATGGGGGGGGGGGGGGGGGGAGGGGCTGAAACATAATCTGTAGTGTTTCTAAACAGACAAAGAATTTGAACCCTGGCACTGGCTACTTTTATATACATGCAACAAAGGAATGAGGATCAAAAATGTGAAATTAAGGCAGTGCAAGAATACAGCAAAAATTTAATATTTTGATCAGCTTTTATGAGTTCTGAGAACTTCAAAGTATGTGTTCATTCTGTCCCAATGTGACAACAATGTCTGACACCTTAAGTCAAAGGCAAATATAAGGAAGTCATGGGTGGTCAGAGTAATACCACTCTGGTGTTTCTACATTCAGGTAAACTCAAATGTGTTGAAAATCAATACCTGACACTCACAATTGTAATACTGTCATCAGGGCAATAGGAATAACCATAGAACTTTTATTTCCATATTTAAGAAATATGTACTCACTGATAAGTGGATATTAGCCCAGAAACTTAGGATACCTAAGATATAAGATACAATTTGCTAAACGCATGAACCTCAGGAAGAACGAAGACCAAAGTGTGGGCATGTTGCCCCTTCTTAGAATTAGGAACAAAACACCCATGAAAGGAGTTACAGAGACAAAATTTGGAGCTGTGACGAAAGGATAGAACATCTACTGATTGCCATATCCAGGGATCCATCCCATAATCAGCTTCCAAACACTGACACCATTGCATACACTAGCAAGATTTTGCTGAAAGGACCCAGATATAGCTGTCTCTTGTGAGACTATGCTGGGGCCTAGCAAACACAGAAGTGGATGCTCACAGTCAGCTATTAGATGGATCACAGGGCCCCCAATGGAGGAGCTAGAGAAAGCACCCAAGGAACTAAAGGGATGTGCAACCCTGTAGGTGGAACAACAATATGAACTAACCAGTACCCCAGAGCGCCTGTCTCTAGCTGCATATGTATCAAAAGATGGCCTAGTCGGCCATCACTGCAAAGAGAGGCCCATTGGACTTGCAAACTTTATATGCCCCAGTACAGGGGAATGCCAGGGCCAAAAAGGGGGAGTGGGTGGGGAGGTGAGTGGGGGTGGGTGGGTATGGGGGACTTTTGGGATAGCATTGGAGATGTAAATGAGGAAAATACCTAATAAAAAAAGAAAAGAAAAAAAAAAAAGAAATGGTGTCAATTTATCAAGGATTAAAAACATTGTGTAAAGTTATCTTTACACAATTAAACAGCACTTTAAATCATTTAATTTACCTTTTTTATTGAAAACGTTGATATACTGTCAAAGTATATCTAAAAAGACAAAGAAATAATAAGACAGAACATACTCCTTGTCTAAGAGAATTTGAAAATACCAGTTAATATTACTCTATAAAATCTGCATGATTCTGTAGAAAAAAAACTAATATTTGAATGATTTTTAGTGTAGAATACAGTTTATTTAGGGTATGTTAAGGGAAGTTGAGGGGTTAGTAGGAACACAAAAACGCAGAGAGAGGAGGGAGGGGAAGGGAGGAGAGGGGAGCTATGAGGAGGTGGAGAGAGAAGGGGGTAAGGGGATGGGGAGAGGGGGCAGAAGATAAGGAAACAAGAGTAAGAGAAGCTTACTTAAAAACATACTTTTAAAAAATTTCATGTAACAATGTAAAAATAATCTACATAGGTCAATACGTTTTTAAAAGAATAAGTAAGGAAGAAATAATCTGCTAATATTCTTTGTATTGTGCTAAAACTAGATAATATGAAATTGAATATCTTTACCAATTTTATGTGCATTAGTGTTAGAACCATCATACAAAGACCAGTATATATACTTCTTAAATGATTTAGATATCACACATGAGCAGAAAGATACAATACTTGTCTATTGATGGCTGGTCAATTCATTTAGCATTGCTTCTTTAAGAAAGTGACAAGATGTAGCAGGATTTTCTTCACTTAAAATCTCAGTATGACCACATCACATTTTCTTCACTTATACCTCAGTTGATGGGCACTAAGGTTGTTTGTATTTCTTGGCTATTGTAAAGTATTCTGTAAGTCATCATTATACACATTGCCTTATCCTGTTTCCATTTAAAATACATAAATTTAGCATTAAGATGGCTGCATCACATGGTGATTCTACTTTTATTAGTCCGAGAAGCAACCCTCTTGTTCTCTAAACAGGAATGTCATTTCGAGCAGCAGTGTACATGAATTTCAATTTTTCTATTATCTGCATTTTTCTCATTTTCTATTATTTACTCTTTTAATCACATACACTCCAGCAGGTATGGCATAATAAATCTTTATACTTTTGATTTGTATGTCTCTGATTGATCAGTATTAATGAGCATGCTCATATATCTTCCTTGCCTTTTATCTTCTTTGGAGAAACGTTTATTCAAGTTGATCCCCATGTTTTGTATGTACATATATCTTATATTGCATTTTTTACTATGTGAGATCTTTATAAAACTCACATTTATAAATATTAACCTGTTACTGGACGTGTTCTATAAATATGTCTTTAATTTTATGTTGCCTTTTTTACTGGTTATTAGTCCTTTTTATGTAAAATGTTTTTCATAAAGTGCAGTTTGTTAGTTTTCTGTTACTTGCAGAGGGCTGTACTGGATATTCACATTGAACAATGTAGAAACTCATGGATGACCAGTTTTCCCCTTTCTGGAAATTTCAAGGCTTTGTTTCTTTTCTCTTCATTTTGCTACCTAGACATCAGGAGGATATTTCCACAATAGCAACAAAACTGTGTTTCAAGACTCATGTCCTCAGGTCTTTTTTTAGCCTAATATTTTCTCTTGGAAAGCACAATCATGTCTGGTTTTCCACATTCATGTAATTTCTGTTCATTGCCCTAGTCTTTAATATTTGTCTCCAAAACAGAAAGTAAGGAAGGTTAAAAAGGTAAGATGTAAGGTTCTAACTGCCTTTTAAATCTCTCTGTGGTAAAATTAGCTAAGGGCCACACATACAAAATAATGGGAGTGGTGAGAATCCAAGAGCTACCCTGTTTCCCTACATGTTCCTGATCAATGCACCTCCTTTATAACTGTAAGGACTGTGCCCAAAACCATCCTAGATCCTGGTGGTTTATTTTTTCAAGTGTGTTGTTCTGAAATGTATGTATGTTTTCCTCCCTTAATGTAGGCAAGATTGAGGGGAGTCACAAGTACCTTAAGAGTTATAGTTCACCACAATTAGATGTGTCATGCATAACAAAGGAAGAGAGTAAGCAAAGCAGCATGATGCTCACCAAAGAATTAACTGATGACTGGTACACAAATGTAGTCTAAAGACTGTGGAAATAGCTCAGTGGATGAAAGAGTTGCCCTATGTGTGTGAACCTCAAGACCCACACAAATGCAGATAGAGAGAATAATCCTGGAACAAGCTTTGCCACCTAAACTGTGTTCAAGTAAAAGTTTCCACTTCAACCTAAAAGAGACTCCCAGTGTCAATGTCAACATTGGTCCTTCACAGATCCATATACGTGTACACACAGTATACCTACACACATACAAACATAAACACACATACAAGCATAAACACATACAACAAAAACTATGTGCTAGATTTATGCCTATATGCAGTTAATTGGTAGTTTAAAGAGGTGACAAGTGAAATTACTATAAAAAAGCACTTTCAAACTATAAGATGTGTTTTTAACATCAAATCAAATAAAACAATGATTTTAGACACAGTTGTTCATATGAAAAGTCTAAAAGTTTAAATATCCTTGAAAAATAGTAAGTTAAAACTATAACGTGAGTGACCAAACTCTTTCTTAATCTGTAGACAAATAGAATCAATAGACATTGAAAGACAATGTTCATTAAGTGTACCTTTATTAACAATAAAATCACAGGCTTTATCAAAGACTGATGAAAGGAAAAGACAGACCACAGTGACGAGAATGTATCCACAGGCAGTCACAACCTCTTTTACAGCTCTTCTCTAGCACAGGAGGATTGTGTAACTTCTATATATTTTAAAATTATTATTGAATGTATCATTTTAATTTACCATAAACATATGACATTTGTTAAATGCTTATCAAGATTTCTTTTAATTTTTAGAGCAGACTCTTTTAATCTTTGCAGAAAGGTACTTTACAGTATGTAATGAGACGAGATGTTTTAGTGTTACTATTGCTGTGATAAAACATCATGACTGAAAACAATGTAGGAACAAAAGGGTTTATTTTACTCAGAGTTCTATATAACAGTTCCTTATTAAAAGCAGCAAGAACCAGGAATTAGAAGGTCAGGTATCTGGGGAAGGAGCTGAAGGAGAGGCCATGAAGGAGAGCTACTTACTGACATTCTACTCATGGCTTGCTCAGCTAGGTTTGTTACAAAACCCAGGACCACTTGTCCAGGAATGGCATAGCCTGGGGCCTCACACACCAACCACTAATTAAGAAAATGCCCGACATGTACACCTACAATTAGATCGTATAGGAGAAATATTCTCAGTTGAGGGTCCCTCAAATCTAGCTTTAATAGGGAAAGGTTTACATAGGTGTTGTGAGCCAACTCTTAGCAGAAAGCGGCTATCATCTCTGCAGCCATCTCGGGCTATTTACTTACAGGTGGTACTTTTCCACCCTGACGAGAGACTTGTTTTCCTAGCATGATGCTTTTGCAAGAAGCCCACCACAGCTGAACACACTCTGATAACATTTGTTTATCTCCTTTATATCCTGGACCTATGGGTTAAGTGTCTCCAGCTGCACACCCCAGCAAGTATATATATAACCATAGTTGTCATTCATTAAACAAGACTTAAGACTCCTCGAGACTTGATTCTTCAGCAGATCGCCTGTGCTGTCTCCATTCTTCTCATCTCTTGCCCCTGCATCCCCACTTTCTCTCTTGCCAACCCTGTTGACTGACCTGTGGACCGGGTCCTGTAGGTGTTCAAAATATAAAATTGTTTCAATTCAAAGGGGGTAAGTTACATGGACAGATAAGTGAAGAAAATGTCAGTCAGAGAAAACAGTCTTCTAACAGATTTGAGCAAGAGCAAAGAGCTTCATGTTTCAGACTCTTGTAAACAAGTAAGCAGGTTACATGCGGCTGTTACTTGATGTCAAGTGTTTATAATTTATTCTAACATAAATCATTTTTAGGATATTTCACAAAAAATATTTAACTTGATGTCCTTTTTAAATTGACTTTGTATGTTTTATTACTATTAGGTTAATTTGGAAAAAAAAATGTGTGAGATCTTGTTTTGTCTTCTCTCAGTAAATACACCTGCAATTAACAGAATCCAAAACAATAGCATGATATCACAGTTGAATAGCATCCTATGTAAAATAACTGACATTATTGATTCATATTTTCCGGCATAATTGTGCTTGTATGTATGACTGTATATATGTGTGTAGCACTATGTAGTATAATCATATGTGTAGGTGTGTGTGCTCACTGCTACAGTCGAGATACAGAAAAGCCTGTCAGCACAGAAGGGTTCTCTCAGTGGGTTCTCCTGATGGACTCACTTAAAGGTCTTGTACCCATGCTGCTCATAACTCCTGGATTCAGCCATCTGCTTCCTATAGAATTATGCCACAGTAATAATTTTACATAGGGGCAAAATCAAGGGTTCAGTGGTTAAGAGCACTTTCTACTCACTGATAAAGCCTGGATTCTGTATGCAGCATGCATATAGTATTTAAAACCATATGTAACTCCAATTACAGGCAATCAAACACCTGCTTTCTCCATCTAAGCATACCTGTATGTGGTATATACACTTGCGTGCAGATATATGCTCATAGACATAATTTTCATTTTTTTAAAAGAGTTGTATAAAAGAATCAGATAACACATCAAATTTTCAGGCTGACTTTTATTTTCACATAACTTTTCTGAGAGATATAGAAGATACTACACATTTCAATAATCCATTCAGGTTCATTTTCAGGAGAGAAAGAAGGTTTTATTCTGTATCCCTGATATACCCAGGAACTCACTGTGTTCTAGTCAGGCATCAAACTCACAACAATTATCCTGAGTCAGACACCTAAGTACGAGGATGATAGGTGTCAGAGTCCACTCCTGGATTCCATTTATTTTTATTGAAAAGTAGGTTAGTCTGGAAATCCTCGGCTTATTTGCATTTGTTCATAGAAGCATACCTGCATGTAACTATTTGTACTTATATCGTTTCCAGTTTGGGTTCTAAATATACAGCTGCTATGAGCATTCATGTACAAATATATGTGCGAACATGAGTTTTCATTTCTCTGAGTAAAGGCCCAAGAAAGCAGTTGCTTGGCCATATGGTTAGCTGTGAAGAACCTGACAAACTGTTACCAGAGTGGCTGAACCATTTTTCATCTGCACTGTAAATACATGAATAAAGCCAGTTCTCCACAGCATTTGGCATTGCTATTTTTATTTTTAGTCATTCTGATGGGTATGCAGCCGTGCATTTTTTTTTAAATAAAATTTTTCTCACAGAAGTTCATTTGAGGTTAGTAATTCTGACATATTTAAGGCAATCATCTCACATAACATCCTTTCACCTACATCTGCCATTTCTATTGTGGTGGTAGAATAATAGTGGCCAGCTGGTACTATCAAAGAGCTCTCGGTGTCCAGGTGCATATACTCTGGCAAATTACTTCTTTGAGAAGCACACCAGCCAGCTGGCATGGCCCGGGGAGAGGATTCACATAACTGTGGAGTAGAGTGATGGCTTGTAGGACTACAGTGTCTCTTTTTTGGTACTGAGAGACAGGATTCTTGGAGAAATGAACTTGGGCAGTCTGCCATGTTGGAGAAAATCCCATGAAGGACCTGTATGGTATTGTTGTAGACTCCCTGTAGACTTATTTTCTCCCAGCCTTGAGCTCCAGATTAGGTTAACTTTCTCTTTTGTCCTTCTAGTTTAAGTTTTCACTGCTTCTTGAGATATTTCTAGGGTCAAAGACTTTGCTAACAGAAAGAATATTCCATATTATCTGGACTACCAACTTACTTTGTAAAATGATTACCAAGACTCCCACTTTGAGATTTACCAATATAGGAATGAAACAATTCAATAAAATTATCATGTAATCAAGCAAATGAGTGGCTTGAAAACTGATGATAGCAATAGGATAGGAGGACAGTGAGCCCATTCTGTATATATTTCAAAACTCGAGCCCAAAACATGACAATCATGATTAGAAATTCCATCTTGGGTAAAACATAGATATCAAGAAATATTGCGAGTTTTATCTCCCTAAGCAAATAAAAATTTCAGTTCCCAATAACTGATGGATGATTATTAGGTCAGAATCAGTGTGAAAGTCTAACTCAGCATCAATATCTGTACATAATATGAACAAAGTGGATGTAAGTCCAAAACTTATGAAAGATTTATCAGTTGGATATGAAGTACAGTAATTATTGACATACTACTTCTGTTTAAGGCAGATGTCAGATAAAAGCAAAGCATTCAAAGGAACCAGGGGAGTGACAAGCTCTCAGTTCCTTTCAAGTCCATCTTCTCTTATCCCCATATTTGTCTTCTCCCTCCATCAAAGAAAATGACAGTCCTCTATAGGAAGGTACACAATTCCCAGTCATAAATATCTTGAGGATTGGTCTTTTGCTGTGTATTATAAAATGGGGATCCATACTGGTCCCCAAGGTCTGGATGCCCTCCCCCCCAGGGATGAGGAAAACCTCATGTGCACCAAGTGGTGCTATGAAATCTTGCATCTTAATTTTAAGCTACTGGTTGAATAGAGATGCCTACAGATTAAAGCTGAATAGAAGAGATGTAAGTGGAGGTTCTGTTCCTAGGCTTGGGTCATAGATAAGACCATGAGAGGGGACGAGAGAGAAGGTGGAGAGAGGAGGAGAATCCATGGGGTTCCTCCACCTTGTCCAGCCAGTTACACAGCTCCTTGTGCGTGGACTGCAGCTGGCCGGCGAGCTGCAGAGCATGTTCTAGGGTCTTCGCTACATCGGCACTCAACTTGGTGATGTCTTTGTACCTGGCTTTAATGGCTTCCAACTTATCTTGAATGATTAAGACTTCATCACCTGTGGTCTGTTTGAGCAGCTCTAAGCCGTTCAGCAGTGCCTGATCTACACTCTGTTTCCGGAGGAGAATGTCTTCTTGTAGAGCCCTGAGTTCAGCCCGCTGTCTCCACAGTGCCTCTGGGCTGTGATCCTGGACTGACAGCTTGCTCAGTTTGCCATGTACTTCATTCAGCCAGTTCATCAGCTCAACTTCATCTTCCCCAAAAATCTTAGCATTGCACAGGGCCTGCTGGAGGAGCTCAGACCTGCTGTGACTTTTCTCTTGAATCTCAAAGTACCACACTTGCAAGGAGTCTAGCTTACTCTGCACCAAATCCTTGTCCTCCCTGGAGCTGAGGACCTTTAAGGACTGGCCAATGCTAACGGCCTGGTGTAACGGTTTGCTGTGATTGGTGATGTCATCTTCTAAGACCTTGTGCTGTGGTCATGAGAGCAGGCTTGAGGCCTGGTCAGAGTAAGAATGGCCCAGGAAGAACATAGCAAGTCATATTTTGGAGCTATTGATAGAGAAGTAGTTACAAATAGCTTAAAGGGTAGGTATCTGCCCAGTAGATATCTAGTGTTAATTAAGGCTTACTATAATTATAAAGGTTTTGTGCCTTTTATCTAGGAACTGAATCACCAGAAGTGGGGCAGAAACCCCTGATTGAGATTATTACAACATAGATATATCAGTATTTCCCTAAAAATATAGTCTTCACCAAAATATATATTCACTAAAACAGTCAGAAGTTACTATACTCTCTTTTAAAAGGTCTTTAATTATATCACATTTGATTTGGTTTTTTAAGCTATAATTATATATATATATCCATTATATATATATATAAATCACTTATTTGCTGATGTCATGCTATGGTGTGCATGACATCTAGATCAGAGAAAAATTTGGGAGAGTTGGTTCTCTTCAGTTACATGGGTCCTAAAGATGGAACTCAAGTTGTCAGGCTCATTAGAAAGCACCTTTCTCACTTAACCCTCTGATCAGCACTTGCATTATCAGAAATAAATTTTCAGTTAGGAATTGAGAATTTGTATTTTGTTTCTTGCAATGAAAACTCCAAGAAAAAAGGGTTGGGCTTTTGTTGTTCTTGTTGTTTACTATTTTGTAATTTTATTTTGTTTTTGTTTTTTGCCCTTTTATAGTAACAGGACAATTAGAACTTAAACAATATTTTCTGGTTAAATGATTGCTTGTTTTGTGTTGCTGCATCTAGAATTTGATTTCCCTTCACTTGGAAAGGATCAGATTTGATGTCAGTTGGTACAGGAAATACCTGCTTGTTCCTAGCTTTATTCTAAGAAAAAAAATCAGAGTTGGAGATTGAAACATGTTAGAGAATAGAAATAGATTATTTTCCTCACATAATATATCCTGATTACCGTTTTTCCTCCCTCTACTCCTCCTAGTTACTTCCCACCTCCCCTCCTATCCATATCAACTCCTTTTATGTCTCTCATGAGAAAAAAGACATATTAGGGATAATAATATAGTAAAATAGCATAACATAAAATAAAAAAGAATGAAATAACACATTAGAATTGGACAAAACAAACAGAAGTAGTTCAAAAGCTAGCACAAGAAACAGAGACCCACTTGTTCACACACCGAGAAATCTCTTAAAAACAATAAACTATTAACTATAATATTTGCACAAAGGACCTCGTGCAGACTCACATAGAAAAGTGATATTTATCCCCAAATTGCATGCTGTTCAATACCAATGCCCACCTTGAAATCCCTTGCCATGGCTACTAGCCTATCACAGAATGGGCTGGATATTAATAAAATGAAAGAGCATCATTACATAATATCACTTTTATGGACAATATCATATGTTTCTTTGGGATTTCAATGAAAACTATTATTGTTATTGGTACAGGTTTTGGAAAATAAAAGGTAAATATGTTTAACATGAAAAATAATTTTAAAAAAACAACAAAAAAAGAAAAATAATTTGAACAAGCTGACTCAATTGAAATGTTTCTTTATTTGGAGCAAGGTATTGACAGACACTCCATCTAGAAAATATGAGAATAGCTCCCTTTCTAAAATATAAAACTTGATTGTATAAAACTTGGATTGGGCTTCTTTAATCAGCTTAAATGAGCATAAGTATATGTAAACATATTAGATACCATTTCAAATATATGTGATATATTTGTGTAATATATGCATGTCTGTCAAATTCCATTCCTAAATAAAAACCTTAACCAAATTTAGATATTCTAGCTATCATTTCAGTAAGAGAATTCAATGGTTTACATACCAGAGACACATTTAAAATATTTCCTCTCATATTTTTATATCATTACTTAACAAAAATAGCTTGAATATATTCCTGACATATTTACCTGTAAAACAAATCTATATTTAGAATTTTATTTTCTACACCACTGAATTTATTTTGTTTAAATAGTACCTAATTAGTGAGCAAAACTTGAAAATGCCTTTAAAAGCACCCTGATATAACAGGTTCACAGGCATTTACTGGATCTTTATAATTCATAACTCTAGGATTTTGATCAAAATAAATGACATCTATGCAATAACACATACTAGTTGCATAAACATGCTAATAATTCTGTATCTAAAATATAAATTAATCTACCGAGGGCCCTATCTAACTTTGATGTTGCTATAGGTTATAGTGTAATATATGTAATGGTGAATTTTAAAAACTTTTCATTTAAAGAAACAGTTACCCATTTTTAACTTGAAAATAATATTTGCCATTAAGTGATTGCTATGAAATTATCTGTTATATTTAAATACATATAAAACATTCCGGAAAAAAACAAAAAATTCATATGTCTGTCTTGTAAAGTAATTAAACTTGTGATATCAGGTCTTGTAAAACCCTGAGCTCACTCTTTAAGGCTGAATTCTTGCACAGCTGCACACGTACTTTAGGTGAAGACACCAAACAGAGCCTCATGGCAGACTGGATAGGTGACTACCTGAGCCAGAGTAGGTAATTCACTTTATTTTAACAATTCTTTATTTTCAAAACCAAAAGTCTTTATTGCTGTCTCACAACAAGAATTTGTTTAAAATAATTATATCCTCTTTATGTGAAAAAACTGTAAAGCAAAGCAATGAAAAAAATTAAATACATGACGTTAAAACAGGGTAATACACGGGGTTGTTTCAGAGAAAAGTTTAATATCTACCTTAGTGAGATATACACTCACTATTTTTGTTTATCAACTAGGTTTAATTTTTGTTTAATTTATGTTTATCAACTAGGATTAATTAAGTAAACATTACAACTCTGTGATATTTGAGTGGCATGCCCATCAACTACATAAAATTATGCTAAAGGGAACAAACTATGTAAATTCAGGATTTTAAATTCTGTTCTGAAATTTTCATATGCATTTTTCTAACTTCCCTTTCTAATTAAAATGTGTTTTAAATTGCAACATTCATACTGTCTCCTGACAAGATCTTTGCAACCTGCTTATTCTGTTATGTGATAACGTTCTCCTCCAATTAAAAGTTTCTGCATCTATTCTACATTATATGTTTTCAGTTGTCTTCTGAGCAATTGATTTTAAAAAGCAGGTGATAGAAGAGTGGGTAATATCGCTAACTTACTCTTCCCTTTATCTTCTATCACTTTAGCACTCTTTCTATTTCCAGGATGCCACACTGGATTTGTAATGTTCTGTGCACATATACCTTATTTATTTATTTATTTATTTATTTGATTTTTTTTTCTTAGAATTTTTATGATATGAGATTCTTTTCAAGGTGACAGCCAAGTATTCTGAAAATGTATTTGCCAATTATGCATAAAACAGTTTTCATTATTTGTGTAATTACAAAGGATTAGCACTTTGCTCTTTAACCCAATCAAAAAAGAACTCACATGATATGTACTCACTGATAAGTGGATATTAGCCCAGAAACTTAGAATACCCAAGATATAAGAGACAATTTGCAAAATACATGAAACTCAAGAATAATGAGGACCAAAGTGTGGTCACTTTGCCCCTTCTTGGAATTGGGAACAAAACACCCATGGAAGGAGTTACAGAGACAAAATTTGGAGCTGAGACAAAAGGATGGACCATCTAGAGACTGCCATATCCAGAGATCTATCCCATAATCAGCCTCCAAACGCTGACACCATTGCATACACTAGCAAGATTTTGCTGAAAGGACCCTGATATAGCTGTCTCTTGTGAGGCTATGCCAGGGCCTAGCAAACACAGAAATATATGCTCACAGTCAGCTATTGGATGGATCACAGAGCCCCCAATGGAGGAGCTAGAGAAAGTACCCAAGGAGCTAAAGGGATCTGCAATCCTATAGGTAGAATAACAATATGAACTAACCAGTACCCCCCCCCCCCCAGAGCTCATGTCTCTAGCTGCATGTGTATCAGAAGATGGCTTGGTAGGCCATTGGTGGAGGGAGAGGCCCATTAGTCTTGCAAACTTTATATGCCTCAGTACAGGGGAAAGCCAGGGCCAAGAATTGGGAGTGGGTGGGTAGGGGAGGGGTGGGGAGGGCACGGGGGACTTTTGGGATAGCATTGGAAATGTAAATGAAGAAAATACCTAATTAAAAATGAAAAAAAAAGAGTCAAGACTAATATTTGTATTTTTAGTCAACTTTAGTTACAGGTTCTCTGTATATGATATGACAGATGAACCTAATTTTATTCTTCCACATGTGTTTTTCCAATACTATTTAATAAAGCTATTCTCCACCATGCAACCTTGGCATTTTTGGCTGAAGGTCAATCAGATGGGTTTCTTTCTCACCTCTATATTCTCATGAATCTTTTTTTTTTTTTAAGTATTCCTTAATCTTTTCGTAAAGTCCATTTTTTATCCTCCTTCCTGGTCTGTCCTCTGACTCTTCTACATCCCACTCACATCTCCTCCAACCCGTGCCCCTGTGTCCAAGAGGATGTCCCCCCCACCCACCCCTACCCACCAGGCCTCCCCACTTTCTGGGGCATCATGTCTCTGGAGAGTTAGGTGCATCTTCTCTCATTGAGGCCAGATCAGGCAGTCCTCATGTGTATGTGTCAGGGTCCTAAGACCAACTCATGTATGCTGCCTGGTTGGTGGCTCAGTATCTGAGAGTTCTTGGGTTCCAGGTTAGTTGAGAAGGCTGGTCTTCCTATGCGGTCTCTCTAGTCCTCAGCTTCTTCCAGCTTTCCCCTAATCAATCCAGGGGGTCTCCTTCTTCTGTCCATTGTTTGAATGTAAGCATCTGCATCTGACTCTTTCAGCTGCATGTTGGACCTCTGTGAGGGCAGCCATGCTAGGCTCCTTTTGGGTGGCTATCTTCTTGAGTTCTTTATATATTTTGGATATTAGCCATCTATCAGATGTGGGGTTAGTGAAGATATTTCCCCAATCTGTATGTTACTGATTTGTCCTATTGACTATGTCCTTTGCCTTACAGAAGCTTTCCAGTTTCATGAGGTTCCATTTATCAATTCTTGATCTTTGAGCCTGAGCCAATGGAGTTCTGTTTAGGAAATTTCCTCCAATGCCAATAAGTTCGAGATTCTTTCCCACTTTCTCTTCTATTAGATTTGGTGTATTTGGTTTTATGTTGAGGTCCTTAATCCACTTGGACTTGAGCTTTGTGCAAGGTGACAAATATGTATGTATTTTCCTTTTTTCTTTTCTTTTTCTTTTGTTTTTTGTTTGCTTGTTTGTTTGTTTGTTTGTTTTCAAGACAGGCTTTCTCTGTATAGCCCTGACTGTCCTGGAACTCACTTTGTAGACCAGGCTGGCCTCGAACTCAGTATTTACCTTTTTCTACATGCAGACTGCCAGTTAGGCCAGCACCATTTACTGAAGACTCTTTCATTTTTCCATTGTATATTGTTGGCTTTTTTTTTTTTTGGGTCAATTATCAAGTGTCAGTAAGTGTGTGGTTTTATTTCTGGGTCTTCAATTCTATTCCATTGATTATCCTGTCTCTCTTTGTACTGATACCATCCAGTTTTTATCCCTATTGCTCTGCAGCAAAATCTGAGTTCAGGGATGGTGATTTCCCTCAGAAGTTCTTTTATTGTTAAGAATTCTTTCACTATACTGGATTTTTTGTTTTTCCAGCTGGAATTGAAAATTGCTCTTTCCATGTCTTTCAAGAATTGTGTTGGGATTTTGATAGAGATTGTGTTGAATTTGTAGATTGCTTTTGGTAGGATGGCCATTTTTTTGTTAATATATTTTTTTCTCACTACTTGACAAAATATCAAGTTACATATTTCTAGTCACAAGTGTATACATATAGGACCATTAAATTTATAAGATTAAAGTTTTGCTTTTGTCTTAATCAGTGTTTATTCATTTTTTTCAGAGTACCATAATTGTTTTAATTAATCTAAATTTTTCTAGACTAAGGTTCCATATCCAGTCTATTGTTTGTCACCCGTTTCTCTTATAGCAACTACTTGCTACTATATACAAATTACAAGCCACCAGGCATATTAAATGAACAGGGTGTTATGTAATTATTGTAAGTTTTGGTCATTCCAGTTGACTTATTTTGGAGTGCCTAGGATTTGGGTGTTGATTCAGTGTTTACTTGCAGTATGAATGCAGCAAGCGTGTTCCTACCGTATACCCAAAATCATATGGGACACCTTTAAATAAAATTACTTATTGTGATAGTGTGAACAGGAGCAACCAAAACAAGGATAGTGGAATAAAAAAATGGATTTTTGTAGTACTTAAAGACAGGTAGACCATTAAAGACATAAAAGCAATGCATGGCATAACCTAGAAACTTACTGTAAAAGGTGAGGTTGGTTTTGGTCTACTGTGTGTTAAGATGCAAATGCTAGATCAGGTTTGTAAGCTAATGCAACTGACTCCAGGAAGGGGACACATTGATTATGCAGGTGGTAGCACATACAAATCAAAATGGGACTCTACCTTGACTGCAAAACCTGAATCCTTGGTTTCAGGAAGAAGGCTGAAAATGTAAATTTGGAACATTGTGTTTAAAATCCTGTGTAGCTTCACCTGTGTCTGTTTTACATTTTAATTACAATAATTAATTGTGAATAAATATATTTGAAAGCTTTATTAACAAATTAAGTAAATCTTGCCTCAATTCCTCATTACTGGAGAATAGTTATCCCCTGTTTTTTTCTACAGGTGGTACTTCTCTGATGTTAACAATTTATCTCTTAAACAACTCTTCCAAGATAACCCAGACCCACTGAAAAATGGATATGAGTCAATAGGAAATCTATCAGGAAACAAACCTACATTAGTTTGGCAAAATGAACACATGCATAGGAATTTTTGAAATGTAATCCTTCAAGGAGAAAAACCCAAGATCATATATCAGCATCATGACCATGCTCATCATGGTCATTAGTGTCAGAGGAAGGAGGAGAAGATAGAAAATTCAGGTAATGGAGGGGGGAAAGGGATGGAAAATGCTGGATTATTGTAGTCACTGGTCTTCTGCAAGAAACATAGCCACTGCTGACATGACTTTCAAAGTTTTCTTACATCATTATGGAAAACAAGTACAGGATAGTTAATTAATTATCATCACTTATCACTAGGATTGCATTCCATATAACACAACCACAGTCTGTCCCTAAAGATAATTTATAGAGAGGAAACCTTGAAAAAAAATGTAACTCTTGCCTTCTTGCTCTTGCTCTGTCCTCTTGAACTTTACTCCTCCCTCTTCCTCTCCCTTTCCATGTGCTCATTACCTGCATCTACTCTTCTAATCCTCTACTCTTTTTTCTCTGCCTTTCTCTGTCTCTATTCCCCTTCACAAGCCCTGAATATACTCTTTTCTATACTACATTTAAAAAAAAAAAGTAACTGCAAAATGAGGATTTTTTGAGTTCAAAATTTTTTAAAACTTCATAAGACTCCAGAAAGATAAGATAAACGGCTGGTGGTTAATTCTTCTATTTTACCGTTTTTCTTGTGACCAAGACTTGCTTTTAATACATATGCATGACTAAACATTTACACAAATAACAGTAAGGATAACCAGCAACACTTAGACAAAGTGTTAATTGTGTTTATTAAAATGTATTTACCTGGTGAGATTTTTCTAAGGTTGAGAAAAAATAAAAACAGCTTAGAACTTTTAACAGATGACAATGAAAATAAAATTGACTCTGAAGAAAAACTACTGATGAAAATTTACGGTAATATCATTCCTGAGAGCAAATATTTTCATTACAATTTTATTTATTATTTATCTTCTCTGGAGTGGGTATCCTACTAAGACTAAGTATGAAAATTCTAAGGACAAGAATTAAATGATATCAATAACATGCTTGGCAGAAAATAAAGTATTCTGATATTATATTAAAATGTGTTATTAAGATATTTTTGTATCTAGTGCTTTATCTCAAACATAGAACAAGAAGTATACATTGAAGGAGTTACAGAGACAAAGTTTGGAGCTGCGACAAAAGGATGGACCATCTAGAGACTGCCTTATCTAGGGATCCACCCCATAATCAACTTCCAAACGCTGACACCACTGCATACACTAGCAAGATTTTGCTGAAAGGACCCAGATATAGCTGTCTCTTGTGAGACTATGCTGGGGCCTAGCAAACACAGAAGTGGATGCTCACAGTCAGCTATTGAATGGATCACAGGGCCCCAAATGGAGGAGCTAGAGAAAGTATCCAAGGAGCTAAAGAGATCTGCAACCCTATAGGTGGACAACAATATGAACTAACCAGTACCCCGGAGCTCTTGACTCTAGCTGCATATGTATCAAAAGATGGCCTAGTCGGCCATCACTAAAAAGAGAGGCCCATCGGACACACAAACTTTATATGCCCCAGTACAGGGGAACGCCAGGGCCAAAAAAATGAGAATGGGTGGGTAGGGAAGTGGGGGGGAGGGTATGGGGGACTTTTGGGATAGCATTGGAAATGTCATTGAGGAAAATACGTAATAAATAAAAAAAAGAAGTATACATTGAATATGGAAATCAACATCCTTACTCCTAATAAATATATAATGCACATATCATAATGTTTATTCTATGAAGTCAATTTTCTAGTCCCCTAAAAGGTTTCACCAAATACAAAATAACACTAAAATGGTATACCTCAGAGCACATTGTCAAAAATATACTGAAATTTTGAGGTAGCTCATACTTACTGTTGTTATACCTTGTGAATTTATATCACTTAATTACTTGTAAAAGCATGGAATTTTTTCTGGATGATGGAAATAATTTACTTTCTATTACTTAATAATTCATTGTCTAATGATGATGTTCCATCACAAATAGGTAAGTACATCAAAATTTAAAAGAAAGCTGTGATCAAAGTTGAGATAATATCATTCCTTAACATTAATAAAAATATTTCTAATCATAATAACATTTTAAAATATTATTTTGGGATAATATAGTTAAGTCACCCCTCTTCCCTTTTCTTTCTCCAAGCTGTCCCATATACTTCTCCTCGATCTCTTTGAAACTTATGCCCTCATTTTCCTTAATTGTTCACACACACACACACACACACACATATATATATATATATATTTATATATACATACATACATATTCTTACACACAAAATCCTAATACATAAATACAATAAATAAAACCTGCTCAATCTATTCAATGTTACTTAGTTTTTTATTATTTTATTTATTTACATTTCAACCCCTGCCCTCCCCCGTACAAGCCCCCTATCACATCTCCCTTCTGTTTGCCCTAAGAAGGTGCTCCCACACCCACCCACCTAACCCCTCTAGCATCCCCCTTCCCTGGGGCATCAAGCTTCCACAGCAGGCTAAGGGTAGTCCTTTGCTACATATGCATCAGGAGGGCCAAAGGATCAGCCCATGTATAATCCCTGGGGGCTCTGAGGGCTTTGGTTAGTTAATACTGTTGTTCTTCCTATGGGGTTGCAATGCCCTTCAGCTCCTTCAGTTCTTCCCCTAGCTCTTCTATAAGAGTCCCTGAGCTCAGTCCAATAGTTGGTTGTAAGTATCTGCATCTGCCTCAGTCAGGTGTTGGTAAAGCCTCTCAGAGAACAGCCATTCCAGGCTCCTATCTACAAGCATATCTTGGCACCAGCAGTAGTGTCAGAGTTTTGTGTCTGCTCATGGGGTTGATCCCAAGGTGGGACAGTATCTGAATGGCCTTTTCTTCAATCTCTGTTCCATTTTTTGACCTTGAATTTCCTTTAGACAGGAACAATTCTGAGTCAAAATTTTTGAGATTGGTGAGTGGCCCCATCTCTCAATTGGGATCAAGTCTATGTCTGGAGGTCATCCCTTCAGGTTCCATCTCCCCACTGTTGGAGCTTTCAGCTAATATCATCCCCATTGCGTCCTGGGAGCCTCTCACATCCCTGGTGTCTGAGATTTTCTAGTGGTTCCCCACTCCCCAACACACACACACACACACACACACACACCACTACACTGCTCCATATTTCTATTCATTCTCCTGGTCCTCTGGGCTTCTCTCCTCTCTCCCCCATACCTGTTCCTGACCCTCTTTCCCCGCTCTGCTTCTCTCCAAACCTACTTAATTATAAGGTAACCTCTAACAGAAAAAAATAAAGCTCTATTTCCTCTTAACCTTGAATTTCTTATAAGATCCTGAACTATGGCACATGTTGCATGCCCTGTCCTATAACCGTGCTGCAGCAGGTGATGCTGTCTCCTGTCATAAACGTTTATATCAGGAGTGGACTCAGAACTCGGAACTAGCTAAGAATACAGAGGCTACAGTCATAACTTTGATTAGCTAAGGTTGAATATAAAGTCACAAGGACTTTGGGCCATTGCTTATGAATTTTATTTCAATATATTTTGTCTACAGCATGCAGCAAGCCTAAGCACATGAATCTGCAGAGAGGCATTAAAAAATAAACCAAAGGACTGTGGCACAAAACCTAAGTGAAGAGAACACCATTGAGATTAGCTGCATCAATAGATGGATCCGGACCCCTCTCCCACCACCACCAACTTCAGATCCAGGTATTCAGGATAGTTCTTTATTATTTCAGAGAACGTTTTATAACCACAAAATTGCTTTCTAAAACAAACAAACAAACAAAAAAAAAAAAAAACAAAAAATTAAGAATGTCAATCAATGTTCATGAGGTACTTGACTACAAAATACTCAAAAAGAGATTCAGATATAAAATCCTCTGAAATTAAAAACATATATAATTTTAAAGCTTCCAGTAATAGAGTAATGCCATGACTACAAACAGTAAAAATATGCATTGTTTCTAAGAGCAGGCTAGTTAATTAAGTCTGTTTTATGATTTATGGAAGAATGGTAAATACATTTGCATCTATGCAATAGAAAAATAAGTGATTATTACAAATCAACCCAAAAAAGAAATGTGAAGGAGATGAATTAATACAGGTACAGAATAATATGAATCTAATAAGTATTCATGTTATTTATCCAAATGTTACTCTTGTCATTATCAAAATAACTTTAAAATATATACTGTCAATAAAGTATTTAACTTTTTTAAAAAATTAATACATAGTTTCATTATGCAGTTTTGGTGGCCTGAAGTGTTCTATAAAGACAAGATTATCCTAAAACTCACAGAGATTCACTTGCCTCTGTCTCCTTGTTTTTTGGAATTAAGTGCTTATGCCAGCATATCTGGGCATGTGTAATTTTTTTACAATCATTCATAAACTGTTTTATAAAACAAACTTCAACAATTTCAAGGGACTAAAGTTATTTAAGGTATGCCCTTTGCCTCATTTTTAAAAAGATGAATCAGCAAAAGAAAAAAAAAAGAAAAGAAAGAAAGCACCAATAGTTTAGTGAGGAAGCAACTCATTTCAAAATAACTAATAAGACCAAGTGAAAAATTGATCACAGTTGACAGTAGAAGAGATTTTGACTTGACTGAGAAGAAAAATGTGAAATATTGAAACCCATTAAACCCAACAGAAAACTCGATAGAAATAGTGATGTAATCTTAAAGGAAACCCTAAGACAAAATGCACCTTTTAACTTCCAAGTTAATAAGCAAAATTGTAAAATAAATAAGCAAAATCACGTTATTACCACAGCACAGATATAGCAGTTAGCAAAGTAGTTGTTTCAGAGAAAATCTCCAGTGTGCTAAGGTAAAGGAAAAACTAGCTAAAACATAACTTAACTAATATAGTTAACTTCACCAAGTTAACTAGCACTAATGACAAATGATATAGACATTTTCCCCAAGACATTGTTTCAAACAAATACCTATAGATGAATGAATTTATGACAGTAGACCAGCAATCTTTGTTTGCTTGGAAACACAAATTAAAACCCAAAGATGATTCCATCAACTGTCCTCTTTGGATCATTAAAAACTGAAGGTTAATCATTAAGTTTTCATCAATGGATATATGGAAAGGCACCAGCTGCTGCTTCATGTATAAAGGCTCCTGCGTTATCATCGAGGTGGGACTACTCTTTTATTAAGTGGATGTATCTCAGTATTCCTGTCCAGTGGTATAGATGAAACAGAGAAGATGATTAATAGTGTGATACTAAACAGCATTCTTTATAAAATAAGGGTCATAATCATTACATATTTTGACTGTACAACTCTGTGTTGATTACTATTTTCATTTTTTTTCGGCAATTGCCAGATAAGAATATATTAAAAAAAAAAAAAAAAAAGGAGTGCAGGGGAATAAGCCTGTTTTTTTTGTTTTTTTTTGTTTTTGTTTTTTTTTTTTGTTTTTTTTTGTTTTGTTTTGTTTTGTTTGTTTTGTTTTTGTTTTTGTTTTTTATCATTGATAGAAAAGTGAAAATGTGCAAGTGGACTGTTAACTTTTTAACAATAATGAACTATGTTTTAAAATTTACGTTTGTGTGTGCACCATATGCGTGTGTGCACATTCATGTTTGTGAACACGGTCATACATATGTGTGTGGAGGTCAGATGGCAACCCTGGTTGTTAGTCCTGACTTGTATTACTTGACACAGAATCTCTTTATTGTTCATCATTACATATGTTAGGCTACCTGACTGACATGCATACTTGACAGATTCTTCAGCCTCCATCCCCCACCCCCAACCCCCACTCCCCTGTAAGGACTCTGGGATTAAAACCACTTCAGCTACATTTCACAACTTTTACGTGGGTTCCTGGGACTCGACCCTTGTTCCTTATACCCGTGTGTCAAGCATTTTTAGCTTTATGATCCCTCTCTCCATTCTGAAGCAAGTATTACTATGCTGAGAGGTTACTGCCCCTGTGATTTTCAGAAACTGAGTGAATAAGGACAGGCATTATGTGATTCCATATACAGACGTTAAAATTGTGAAAACCTACCTACAATGTTGATGTAGACAATGTCAGAGGAAGACAGTGTTTCACTTACAAATTAGGAGAAAGGATCATGTAAGTAGGGGGGGTTCATGATGTTTTTTTCTCTCTGCTAAGCAGCTAGTTGTTATTGGTTATATTAATTTTGTAAAAAAATGATTAATATTGTTATCTCTGTCACATTTCAACATCAAACTTAATTAAAATTAAATAAAAAGTTAGTGTAATTACTTATATTTCATAATATTTTCACGCCCCCAAGCAAAACCTAATACATTGATTGCTTGTTTAACCTTACATATTGTTTCACCACTTAAATGCTATTATCAACTCTTGATGTAGGGTGGTCAGAAAGAACATATGCTCTTGTTTCTTAATAATGCATGATTAGTTTTTTTTTCTGCACATGTAGTTAGTTGTGTATGGTCTTCATGTACATGCACATGTGTTTGAATGAATGTGAGTACACATGTGTGTATGCATGAATATAAAGACCCCATTTTTAATCTAGAATTACTCCCTCAAGTGTTTTCCTCTTTATTCATTGAAGAAGTGTCTCTTGCCAAACGTAAAGCTTTCTTACTCTTACTAATCAAGCTAGTTATCTTGCCCCTGAGACTTCTTGTCTCTGCTTTCTTAGTCTTGGAATTTCATGAAGTGGCTAGGCCAAATTGGCTTTCAGTGTGCTCTGAGGATCTGAATTCTAGCTCCCACACTCAGGTGGCAAGTGTTTTATGTGCCTAGGCATCTCCCCATCCTTTGTTTTAGTATATACTGAGCTGTAAATTATCTCAAAATACAAAGCATTACTTTGTTGAATAAACTCAATCTTTATCTTTTATTTTATCAAGTATATTTTTGTTATTAATTTTATTAATAAGAAACATATACATCTGAATATGTGAGAAGATAATTTCATTACTTGAAACATAAAATAACTGTAACCTGAAATACCTTTGAACACTTATGTTTCTTTTAAGACAAGATCTTCTTTAATTGTAATATTTTGACATTATGCATAAAACTTAAATGTATTTATTAATATTTATCCCGAAGTGTTTTTAGTGAAAAATATAACCAGTGGAGTCTTTCACTCTGTTCTTAGTAAAAGTTCTTATCAGAAAGCTATAGCCCTTGAATAGAGTATTGTTATCACTATCTATTCTTTCTCCATGCTATACAGATTAGGTACACTCAACTGGGTCAAGTCATAATGCCCAACTTATCAGGGAGTAAGAGGCATTATCACTGATCCTAGAAGCCCACAGTATATCATCAGAAGGATGTTAAATCATCCCAGTTTCATAGGACTATTGTTTGTTTCATTTAGAATATTGAATGTCTCCTTCGGGTACCATGAGAGCTAGTCCTTGGAGGGGAATCTTTAAAGACAGTGGCAGGTCAGCCGCCTCTGGGCCATGAGTCTAAAGTGCATGGTGTCAGGCAATAGGGATTTATTTGCTACAACTATGGAGAAAATCAAGGGCAGTAGCAATAGCCTATAAACTTTTGTGAATGTCCTTGTAAACCCTGACTAACAATAATAAAAGAGGCTTTTTTTTTTTGTCTGATGTTGGGGTTTTGTTAGATGATATTTGGGTCTTGAAGGTAGAAAGTGAATAGTATAATTCTTTATGACTTTTTCAGAGTTTTTCCTGTCATTTTACCGTCTTTCCTCCCAGTTTTATCACATTCTTTCAAATTAGATCCTTCTCTATTTTTATAATTTTTCCCAAGTCCCACAAAGCTCTACACATAGAACATAACCAAGGAATGCTGAGAAGGAGAAATTTTCTTCCCCAGAATAAAATTGTAATTTATAGAAACATACATATATACATACAAGTAGTTTTATACAGACTGAGTAGTATCTATTTAAGTATTTAGGAGTTTGTGTGTGTGTGAGTGAGTGTGTGTGTGTGTGTGTGTGTGTGTGTGTGTGTGTGTGTGAGTATGTGAAACAGTCAAGAAAATGAAGGCCATAGGCTTGCCCTTCTGTACTGAGGAGCCTTCCGGGACTCCCCAAAGCATCCCGATTTCCCTCTGGATGCCTACAGGGGTCCTCAGAAAGAAATAACTTGGATTCTTTCTCCACCAAGTCCTCACCATTCAGGTCCTCCTGAAGCACAGCTAACAGAGCTCTCCCTACCTTCCTGAAGAATCCTGCTGGCATCAGAATCATGATGCCAACACCACGGAGAACCAGATGGCTAAGGAACAGCATAAGACTACAATCAACAAGAACCAAGGTAATATGGCACCACCAGTGCCCAACTATCCTCTTAGAATAAGCCCAGGAAATCACAACATAGTCAAAGCACAAAAGGATTACTTTAAATCCAATGAGATAATAGAAGCCTTTTAAAAGGAAATGAATAAATTAATTAAAGAATGCCATATAAAAAGCTTACCAAACACCCAAGAATAGATTGCACCAGAAAGAACAATCCTCCCAAGATATAATAATCAAAACAGTAAATGTACAGATAAAAAAGAATTGTAAAAGCAGAGGGAAAAAGGCCAATTAACATATAAAGATAGACTTATTAGAATTACACCTGACCTCAACAGAGTCCTTCAAAAGAAGAAGGGCCAGGAAAGATGTCTCCCAGACCTCAAGAGACCATACATATAAACCTATATTACTGTTACCATAAAAAATTCAGTCACCATAGATGGACAAAACAAGATATTCCATGACAAAACTAAATTTAAACAATGTCTTTGCACTAATCCAGCCCTATAGTGGATACTAGAAGGAAATCTCCAACTCTATGAGAGTACACCCAAGAAATATAAAATATAAATAATTTCACACCAGTAAAACCATAAAGAAGAGAAACAAACACATACACTACTATCATCATCAACAACATCAAAATAACAGGAATTAATAATCATTTGTCACTAACAGAATGCATATGTAAACAGAGTCCATCATTCTGCCAAAATGATATAAAATATCATTGATATAACACTAACAAACCAAGCAAAAGATCTGTATGGCAAGAACTTTTAGTTTCTGAAGAAAGAAATTAATAAAAATATCTAAAGATGGAAAAAATCTCCCATGTTAATGGATCAGTACGATTATCATAGTGAAAATGGTCATCTTACCAAAAGCAATCTACAGACTCAATGCAGTTCCCATCAAAATTACAACACAACTTTTCACAAACCTTGAAAGAACAATTCTCAACTCCATATGGAAGAATTAAAACACCCAGAATAACTGTACAA
Source organism: Mus musculus (assembly GCF_000001635.26). Classification (NCBI taxonomy): domain Eukaryota; kingdom Metazoa; phylum Chordata; class Mammalia; order Rodentia; family Muridae; genus Mus; species Mus musculus. The sequence goes on from NC_000084.6 coordinate 87,868,162, forward strand.
TCCTGTATAATAAAAGGACTTCAAGAAGTATCACATTTACTGATCTCAATCTGTACTACAGAGCAAAAGTAATAATAGTAAAAGCAACTGCATGTTATTGATATAGAAAAAGAATCAATGGGATAGAATCAAAGACCTGAAACAAACCCACACACCTGTGGACACTTGATTTTTAATAAAGAAGCCAAAACCTTATAATGGGGGAAAAGTTTCTTCAACAAATGGAGCTGGTGTACCTGTATATCAGCATATAGAAGAATGCAAATAATCCATATTTATCACCCAGCACAAAACTCAAGTCCAAGCACATCAAAGATCTCAACCTGAAACCAGGTACAATAAATTTGACAAAAGAGAATATGAGGAATAGCATAGGTACAGGAGGCAACTTCCTGAACAGAACAGCAATGGTTCACAAATTGATAAATGGGACCTGATGCAACTGAAAAACTTCTGTAAGGCAAAGGACACCATCCATAGGACAAAATGGCAGCCTATATATTGCAAAAAGACCTTGACCAACCCTACATCAGATTGAGGGTATATATCCAAAATATATATATAAAGAACTTAAGATGTTATACATACCAGCAAAATAAATAATTCAATTACAAAAATGAAGTACAGAGCTGAATGTAGTTTTATCAACAGAGGATTCTCTAATATCCTAGAGGGACTTCCACAAATTTTCAATGGCCTCATACATTAGGGAAATGCAAATAAAAATGACTCTGAGATTCTACCTTGCACCTATGTGAATGGTTAAGATAAAAACCTCAAAGGACGGGACATGCTGGCAAGGATGTGGAGAAGGGGTAACACTCCTTCAATGCTGGTAGGAATACAAACTTGTACAACCACTCTGGAAATCAAATTGGAGATTTCACAGAAAATTCTGAATAGCTCTAGTTCAAGACCCAGCAATACCTCTCCTAGACTTATACCAAAAATGTGCTCCATCATACCACAAGGACACTTGTTCCACTATGTTCATATCAGCTTTATTTGTAATATCCAGAAATTGGAAACAACCCAGATGTTCCTCTACCTAAGAATGGTTAAAGAAATTGTTTTTCATTTACAGAATGGAGTGCTTCTGTATTACTTAGAGTTTTAAGGCTGTGAACAGACACCATGACCAACACAACTCTTATAAAGGACTTTAACTGGGGCTGGTTTAAAGGTTCAGAGGTTTAGTCAAGTATCATCAAGGTAGAAGCATGGTAGCAGCTAGGCAGACATAGTCAGGCAGAGCTGAGAGTTCTACATCTTCATCTGAAGGCTGCTAGCAGAATACTGGCTTCCAGGAAGCTAAGATGAGGTTATTATAGACCACACCCACAGTGACACACCTACTCCAACAGGGTCACACCTTCTAATAGTGCCACTCTGTTGGCTAAGAATATACAAACCATAACAACTACTCAGCTATTAAAATCAAGGACATCATGAAATTTGCATGCAAATGGATAGAACTATAATATGTCATCCTGAATTAGCTCACGCAGGCCCCAAAGACATACAAGGTATGTCATCACATATAAATGGATATGAGACATAAAGACAGGATATGTATGTCAAAATCTGTAGATCAAAAGAAGCTAAATATTAAGAGGGCCTGAGATAGCTCTCAGCCTACCCACTGCAAGTAGGAAATAAAATTGTTTTTGCAGCTGGATGGAAGGAAATTGGTGGAAGAAGGAATGGAAAGTGGAAGGAAAAAATGAGGAGAGAGGGTGAGTAGAGTGAATGGAAATTGACAGGGGGCAGCATGTCTAATATTACAAGGGACCTGGTATCGGGGAGGTTCCAGGAAATCTATGAGGGTGACTCTAGCGAAGTCTCCTAGCAGTATGGGATATGGAATCTTAAGTGACCACCTCCTATAAGCAGGCAGGACTTATCCCAGTGCAGAAATTAGCACACCAATTCACCCTTAAAACCTTCAACCAAAACATTTGTCCTGTGTACAAAAAGTGCAGGTACAAGATGTAATAGACACTGAGGGAATGGCCAACCAATAACTGGCACAACTTGAGAACCACCTCATGTGCCAGAAACAATCCCTGACACTATTAATGATACTCCTTTATGCTTGTAGATTGGAGCCCAACTGTCTTCTGAGAGGCTCCACCAAGCAGCTGATAGAAACTGATGCAGAGACCCACAGCCAAACATTAGATGGAACTTGGCTTGGCCTGTGGAAGAGCTGGTGGAAGGATTGAGGAACCTGGAGGGAATAGGGGCTCTACAGGTAGACCAACAGTCAACTAACCTCAACCCTTGGGGCTGCCAGAGACTGAACCACCAACCAAAGAGCATACAAGATCTAGACTTAGCATCCTTCACACAAATGCAACAGACATGCAGCTTGGTCTTCATGCAGAGCCTCCAACAACTGGAACAGGAAATAACCCTGCCTCAATTTCCTGCCTGTGAATCCTGTCCCTCTAATTGAACTCTTGTCTAGCCTCAGTGTGAGAGAATGTACATGTATATAGATAGTCCTGGAGTGATACACCACATGCACATATTCACACACCACACCAAAAGATAAAGACAATACAGACACGTATATACACAATTACTCTCACATAAATTCTTCCATTTTGAATTTTGTTAACTGACTAGAAAATTTAATGATGAACTTCAGGGTTTTGTTTTTATTTGTTTTGTTTTGTTTTGTTTTCTTCTTCTAGTTAAGTAGTAGGCAGCATTCTTAGATGTCTATTGTCTGGTTTCAGCAAACTTTGGAATGGAAGTATAATTGTTGACTTGCCATTTCTATAACAAAATACTTGAAAAATTAATCCCCTGTCAGTAACACAGTCACCATGCCTCTTTGAGCTGCCTTTCTGCATGAGTTGCTGGACAGAAGTATTACAAAGAGAAGCAGGCAGGGATAGAAGCAGACACCTCTCCCATGTCTATGAAAGCAGAAGTGACCCTGTTTTCCACACATTGGAGCTGCTTTTCCCACAGTGCCTTACAACTCAAATCTCTAACAGGTTAATAGTCTGTGTAGGCTGCAGGATTCAATTCCGTAGCAAAATGTCATGATCATAGATAACTCTCTGCCAGTTCTTCCAGCTCTCCTATAATGAACTCTTATAGGAGATTTCTTTAGAGTAGACATATCTCTAATTTTTCTTTTTCCTTGATTTTACTGGTACTTCATTTGACATAAGAATTATAAATGAAAAAGAAATGGATTCAAATTTATTAATTTTGCATCAGGAAAGCAGAAAGTAGATTAAGATAAAATGAATGTTTCCTGTGTGATATGAGGTATTATGACCATTATTAGCTACTGTCTTTGTCATTTGGCTATAGAAAAAAGCTCAAGTTAATCTCTTCTAAATGCATATAAAGTGTCTTAATATGTGTTGCTTATTACCATTATTATTCATAACTAATATTAGACTCTTTATTCTTCCCAAATTAGCTGCCCCCTGATAGAGACAATACACTTATTCCTATAGAAGCTACAATTCACCAGAGCATTGCAAAAATTAAATCTTAGATTTGACTGTCTCATTTAAATTTTTATAAAATGAACAAGGAAGCCTATATGTTATTTAAAGAGTTAATTTCCTTATATGTTTATAAGGGCAATTCAAAGATTCTTGGGATTTGGTATTAACAAATTTATGCATTAAATACTTGGTCTAAAACAAAAAAAAAATGAGCAACTATGCTACTTCTTTCAAAACATTTTCTTTTTCTCTAAAAATGTTTACATTTTCAGAATTTTCTCCCCATATCACCTACGTTAAGGTGAATAGATTTTCCTCTGTTTATGGTGTGCGGGTGGAGGTGGGTGGAGGTAGTTTGCTATTATATGTGTGGGCACATTTGTGTAGGGATCAGAAGAAAGGTTGAGGCAGGTGTATTCCTCAATCTCTGTCTACCTTATATATTGTGATAGACCTTCCTTACAAGGTTTGGTAAGTTGCCAATTCTAACCAGCCAACTTGCACTTGGGAACCCTTGCCTCTCATGCACTGTGAATAGACTTTTGCTGCCCAACATTTTTGTGAGTGCGATCCAGATTCCACCACTCAGTCTTGTATGCCAAATGCTTTAATCACTTGAGTCCCTTTCTCACACTGTGATTTGAATAGTTGCATTCTAAATACTTTCTAAATATACAGTTGAAATGTTTATATAGATTAGGGTAATCATTTCACTTTGAGATAATTTAAGTAAATACATTTACAGATGGTATTTTACTCAAAATAGTAAAAAAAGAAAATTTATCAAAAAGCAAACAGCAAAAGACACACCAAAGAGAGCATTATTGTTCATAAAGTAAGTAAATCGCATAGCCAATAAACTCATGGCATCACAAAAATCAAGGAAACCTCTTTTCTATCACAGTCATACTAAAAAAACTTTAAGAAAGGTTTGAAGATCATATTTACCTTTGAAATCTAAATTGTCACAGTGAATATAGCCGAATTTTATTACATATATTCCTTGTCAATTGCATAGGATGTAGACTACAGGAAGATGCATTTGGTACATAATATTTTCAGGAATAGATATTAATGGGAATGTTCAGACATCTACTGAAGAGAGATAAACATGCTATTTCAGATGGCAGGTTATTGGGAATATTTGTTCCTATTATAAAATACTGCTGACCACCAGGCTGAAAAGCCAATAAAAATGGCCATATGAACCTTTATAAACCAAAGCATAATTATTTCTCTAACAAGGTTTCTAGGGTAAGACTACCATAAATGAAACTCACTAAAACCTAAGGTGCTAATACTAGACCACATTCAGGATGACATCTGTATAACATGGAGAAGTCTTTCCACATCTCTAAGTGTTTCATATGTCTATATGAACACTTTGCTTGTGAGGATTACCAAATGTGGACATTTTTACCGCAGAGGTATCAAATGAACTTTAAAATGCATTTAGAGTAACTTGTTTAGTTCTCAAACCTGGTGTCCTCAAAAGAAGAAAAAGAAGAAAAAAGAAAAAAAAAGTGGGGGGAGTAGAAAAAATGAAAATCTAAAAATTAACTAATGCTGTTTTATCCTTGATGGCAGAAAGTGAAGTTTATCAAGGGTGAAATAAGAGTTATTAAATTATGCAGCTCAACTGCTTTTGCCATCTAAATGAAATGCAAAAGAGCTTGATAGACCTATTTCCAATTTTCTGAGGAACCTCCAGATTGATTTCCAGAGTGTTTGTACCAGTTTGCAACTCGACCAGCAATGGAGGAGCATTCATCTTTCTCCACATCCTCTTTCAACATGTGTTATCACCTGAGGTTTTGATCTTAGTCATTCTGATTGTTGTTAGGTGGAATTCCTGGGTCCTTTAGATATCCATTTCTCTGATTACTAAGGACTTTGAACATTTCTTTAGGCTCTTCTCAGTCATTTGAGATTCCTCAGTTGTGAATTCTCTGTTTATTTTTATACCCCATTTCTTTTTTTGATTGGGTTGTTTGATTTTTTTGGTGATTAACTTCTTGAGTTCTTTATATATTTTGGATATTGGCCCTCTATCAGATGTGGGGTTAATGAAGTTTTTTTCCCTAATCTTTAGGTTGCCGACTTGTCTTATCAACTATGTCCTTTGCCTTATAGAAGCTTTCCAGTTTCATGAGTTCCCATATATCAATTATTAATCTTAAAGCATGAGCCATTGGAGTTCTGTTTAGGAAATTTCCCCCTCTGCCAAATAGTTCAAGACTCTTTCCCACATTTTCTTCTATTAGATTCAGTTTATCTGGTTTTATGTTGAGGTCCTTGATCCACTTGAACTTGAGCTTTGTACAAGGTGACAAATAAGGGTCTATTTTCATTCTTCTACATACAGGCAGCCAGTTAGACCAGCATCACTGATTTAAGATGCTTTCTTTTTCCATTGTATACTTTTGGCTTATTTGCCAAAGATCAAGTGATGTGGTTTAATTTCTGGCTTATTTGTCAAAGATCAAGTGTGTGGTTTAATTTCTGGGTCTTTGATTCTATTCCATTGATCAACATGACTGTCTTTGTACTGATACAATCCAATTTTTGTCCCTATTGAGATCATGGATGGTGATTCCCCCAGCTGTTCTTTTATTGTTAAGAATTGTTTTCCCTATTCTGGTTTTTTTGCCTTTCCAAATGAATTTGAGAGTTGCTCTTTCCATATCTTTGAAGAATTTTGTTGGGATTTTGATGGGGATTGCATTGAATCTATAGATTGCCTTTGGTAGGATGGCCATTTTTACTATGTTAATTCTGCCAATCCAGACCCAGCTATACAACTCTTGGAAATATACACAAAAGATGCCCCACCGCCACATGGACACATGTTCCACTATGTTCATAGTGACCTTATTTGCAGATATTTGCATCCAACAAATGGACAGAAGTAGCTGACCTGTTGAATTAGGGAAGGCTGAAAGAAGCTGAGGAGATGGGTGATTCTGTAGGAAGACAAGCAGCCTTAATTAATTTGGACCCCTGAGACATTGGGCCACCAAACTGACAGCATACACAAGCTGATATAAGGCCCCCAACAGCCATACAGTAGAGGACTTCTGGGTCTTTGTTCATTCAGAGATGATGCACCTAAGGGTTCTCTTAGATACTGGAGGCCCTAGGGAGTTTACAGGTCAGGTGGGGTAGGAAGTGGGAACATCCATGTGGAGACAAGGTGGGGTGTGGAGGAAGTATGGGATGTGGAACAGATGGAAGGTCGATGGGGAGTAGGGAATGGAATATGGAGTGTAAAAATAAATTAAAATATTTTTTAAAAGAGCTTGATGGAAAATTCAAGAGTGTTTTTTGTTATTGTTTTAAGAAAAATGTAATTAGGCTATAAACAAGTTTCAAAATTTCAAAAAATATAATTTAATATATACTCACAACCTTTAATATACTTAAATAAAATAAGTTACATCTTGTAGGAAAGAAGATTTAATAATAAGATTAAATCCTTGTACATAGATTAATAATACTTGTTAAAACTTATGCTATCTGAGACCTTGCTGCCAGTAAACACTGTGTATTTGCATGATTGTTAAGAGAAGTCCTCTATTGACTATGTGAAAATTTGTTTCTTATATTCTAAATAATAATCTGCCTTAACATACAAATAAGTAGAAAGCTTAATACAACAAACTAAGCTATTTTAAAATAATAATTTTATTTTAGTATGTACATCCATAATTTATGCATTAATATTAGTACTTTCACTCACTAGCCCCAAGATTTTATCAGCTTTACCCAAGTATTTTTATCAAGATGGAAGTTACATTTTCACAAGTACATTCTTTTTAAAGAGAATACGAAATCATCGTGATTTTATCCTTCATATCATGTGAATAAAAGCAGTAAATGTGTAATTCTTTTATTTAATTTGTTATTCTATCTTAATCAGCTGGAGAACTATAACAGATAATTATAGATTGAGTGACATTAGGCAACATTTAATATTTGTTCTGATAGATTGCTGGGATGTCCTAAGTCAAGGACAGTTTCATTACCCAGTGAGAACCCGATACTTTGTTTATGAGAAAAAAAAAAAAAAAAAACTTAATGTTTTACCCCACATGATGGGAAGAAAAGCAAACTCCCAGGGAATTTTCAATGAGCACACAAATTTGCTTCATAAAATTCCACCCTCTGATGCATAGACTTCAGACACATTATTTCTAATAATATTACCTTGGTGTTAAGACTTCAACATGAGTATCTATCTCAGTGATGCAGACATTCAGATCACAGAGCAAACCATATTGTATATTTGTTGCAGAAGTGTAATATTCTTTACTCATAGCTATCCTAAAAATTGGTCTTGAGTTTTGTTTTAATTTGTATGTAATCAGTGAGCTGAGCCACATGATTCATTACATCAATGAGTTGTTTAAAACAGAAGATGGTAAATAATAAAAGATTGTAAATTGTATAAAACAAAGGATAGAAAGTTTTACCATTTATGTGAATCTGTTTCAAGGTCTTTGTCTTGTGTATCAGATATGTCTTAATTGTTTGACTCTATGTAGTAGGGTTTCTGAGCTCCACTGGAGACTTAGTGTCCTGGCTGCTATTGATTGTGGTTTTGTACTTCATCTAATCATCTGGGTTTGGGAAGATCGTAACTCTAAGTGTCTATAGTTGGTCTTGCCTTTGTTGGGTGAATGTTTTGTTCTTTGGTTTCTGTTGTTTTCACGTGTTTTTAAGAGGGTATAGAGGCTGTATGTTGCTTGGGAAGGAATTATTCTTGGACCTTGATACATGTGACAACTCAAGATTCCAGGTAAAATAATTTTCTAGATAATGAATACTGCAATTAAAAATTTAGATGGGATTAGGAATGAGAGAAGATCCACAGGCGGGAACATGGTATTCTATCAGGATCTGCTTAGACCACTGAAATTAGGGGTAGAGAGTGAGCAAAGGCAGGAGTAGCTGGTCTGCTACAGAGCTGGGGATGAAACAGGGGAGAAAGATTTGGAAGAGGTGGAGATCAGCAATTAGCATTCCTGCTTCCCTGGCCTGAGTCCAGACTGTTATTTTTAGTAAGAACTAGTTCAGGATTAACTCATTTAATTGGACCACTGGAAGAGTTTTGAGTTATCATTACTACACAGGCCAAAGTAACTCATTACCTGTTATTAAGTTCTTCAGTAAGCACCACAGCTAATGCATATTAAATGTGTATGCTAATATGCCTCCCATTATTATTTCAGTCTAAATTGAAGGAACACATTTGTCTGTTCACTTTATGTGGAGAGGAAAAGATTTGACTCTGATCAAATATATTTGAGCAGCACTATTTATACAAATGCTTAAGTCCAATCATCCACCTTAAATCAACCCACTGTGTTCATTCCATCTATGTAAATATTTAAGGGCACTTATTATTGCTGTATCTACAATATTTCATATGCTCTCAGATGTATCAAATATAATCAATAATTTATATGCTTCCAAACCTGATATAGGAATCACAACACATCCAAACAAGGCCTAAGGACCTTTGGTCTCCCTGATCCATCTTCAGTAAGGCATCTGCTGAGGAGGAAGAAGGTTCAGAAGTGGGAGACTCTTGGAACATTTACTTATAGATATAGCTACAGTGTCAGTTTCCCTTCCCATTCTTGTGATACTTTTCATCAGAAACTGATCAAAACTTTATTTTATACTTCCAGGGTCCATTTTTGTCTTCTGCTCAAGGAAGCCATCCTTTCTCCTGTTCACTTTCCTAAGGCCCCTTGCTTCAAGCTCTCACAGCCCTTGGCACTTGACCTCAGCGCTGTCTTATTTTCTTTTCCTTTTTTGGAATTTATTATTATTCTTTAATCACTTTTTTACAGTCCAGTCGTTATCCGTCTCCCAGTCTGCTCTCTGTTCCTCATCCCATTCCTCCTCCTCCTTTCTCGAAGAGGATGTCCCCACCCCAAACCCACCACCCTACAAGAACTCCCCATTCCATGGGGCTTCAAGTCTCTGAAGGGTTAGGTGCATCTTCTCTCACTAGGGCCAGACCAGGCAGTCCTTTGCTGTATATGTGTCTGGGACTTCAGACCAGCTCATGTATGCTGTCCTGTTGGTGGCTCAGGGTCTGAGAGATCTTAGAGGTTCAGGTTAGTTGAGACAGCTGGTCTTCCTATGGGACCACCCTCCTCAGCTTCATCCAGCCTTTCCCTAATTCACCACAGGGGTCCCTGCTTCTGTTCATTGGTTGAGTGTAAGTATCTGCATCTGACTCTTTCAGCTGCTTGTTGGGCCTCTTAGAAGGCAATTATACTAGGTTCCTATCTGTAAGCACACCATAGCATAAGTATTAGTGTCAGGCCTTGGAGCTTTCCCTTGAGCTGGATCCCAAATTGGGCTGGTCATTCAACTCCTTTTCTCTCAGGCCTTCCTCCATTTTTGTCCATGCAGTACTTTTAGACAGGAACAGTTCTGGGTCAGAGTTGACTGTGGGATGGGAACCCCATCCCTCCACTTGATGCTCTGTCTTTCTACTCGAGGTAGAATATACAAGTTCCCTCTTCTCACTGCTAGGCATTTCATCTAAGGTTCCTCCCTTTGAGTCCTGAGAGTATCTAACCTCCCAAGTTTCTGGTACATTCTAGAAGTTTCCCCTACCTCCTACCTCTTGAGGTTGCCTATTTCTATTGGTTTTGCTGGTCCACAGGGCTGTACTACTGTCCTTCCCTCCCCTCAACACCTAATCATATTCCACTTTTCCCCTCCCTGTCCCCTCTCACACCCAAGTCCTTCTCTCCCTCTGCCCACCCCCCATGTTTCTTCTCCCTCCCAAATGGGACTGAAGCATCCTCACTTGGGCCCTTCGGCTTGCTAAATTTCCTGAGTTCTGTGGATTTTTTCTTAGGTATTCTGTACATGTTTACATAATATCCACTTATGAGAGAGTACATATCATGCATGTCCTTTTGGATCTGAGTTACCTCACACTCATGATGATATTTTCTAGTTCCATCCATTTGCCTGCAAAACTTATGATGTCCTCATTTTTAGTAGCTGAGTAGTATTCCATTGTGTAAATGAACCACATTTTCTGTATCCATTCTTCTGTTGTGGGGCATCTGTGTTGTTTCCAGTTCACAAATATAACCTGTGCCCCTGTGGCATGGTGGGGATTCTTTTGGGTATATGCCTAAGAGTGGTGTGTAATTTACTCAGTAGTGTTGAGTGTGAGTAGGACATACTGATGCCTCTGCACATCAGGATGAATGGCTTGTAGTAGAAATAAAGGAGAGAACTCACAGTACAAGGTCCTAGGCAAGAAAAAGACATGTAAAAGTGTTTTAATGTAGTTATAAAATAACACTTGAAAAGAATAGGGGAAAAGGAGTCTCAAATGGTTGGCCCTCTAGTGGTCCAGACCTCTAATGGTAGGACTAGATTGCACTTAATTGAATTGTTCACCAAAAAGATCACATAGAAATTTCCAAACACTGCACTAAACCCGTCTGGTCCTGGGCTTTTTTTGGCTGGGAGACTATTAATGACTGCTTCTATTTCTTTAGGGGATATAGGACTGTTGAGATCATTAACATGATCTTGATTTAGCTTTGGTACCTGGTATCTGTCTAGAAACTTGTCCATTTCATCCAGGTTTTCCAGTTTTATTGAGTATAGTCTTTTTTTTTTCTTTTTTTTTCTTTTTTTCCCATTTTTTATTAGGTATTTAGCTCATTTACATTTCCAATGCTATACCAAAAGTCCCCCATGGCCACCCACCCCCAGTCCCCTACCCACCCACTCCCCTTTTTTGGCCCTGGCGTTCCCCTGTACTGGGGCATATAAAGTTTGCATGTCCAATGGGCCTCTCTTTCCAGTGATGGCCGCCTAGGCCATCTTTTGATACATATGCAGCTAGAGTCAAGAGCTCCGGGGTACTGGTTAGTTCATAATGTTGTTCCACCTATAGGGTTCCAGATCCCTTTAGCTTCTTGGGTACTTTCTCTAGCTCCTTCATTGGGGGCCATGTGATCCATCCAATAGCTGACTGTGAGCATCCACTTCTATGTTTGCTAGGCCCAGGCATACTCTGACAAGAGACAGCTATATCAGGGTCCTTTCAGCATAATCTTGCTAGTGTATGCAATGGTGTCAGCATTTGGAAGCTGATTATGGGATGGATCCACGGATATGGCAGTCTCTACATGGTCCATCTTTTTATCTCAGCTCCAAACTTTGTCTCTGTACCTCCTTCCAAGGGTGTTTTGTTCCCACTTCTAAGGAGGGGCATAGTGTCCACACTTCAGTCTTCATTTTTCTTGAGTTTCATGTGTTTAGGAAATTGTATCTTATATCTTGGATATCCTAGGTTTTGGGCTAATATCCACTTATCAGTGAGTACATATTGTGTGAGTTACTTTGTGAATGTGTTACCTCACTCAGGATGATGCCCTCCAGGTCCATCCATTTGGCTAGGAATTTCATAAATTCATTCTTTTTAATAGCTGAGTCGTACTCCATTGTGTAATTGTACCACATTTTCTGTATCCATTCCTCTGTTGAGGGGCATCTGGGTTCTTTCCAGCTTCTGGCTATTATAAATAAGGCTGCTATGAACATAGTGGAGCATGTGTCCTTCTTACCAGTTGGGGCATCTTCTGGATATATGCCCAGGAGAGGTATTGCTAGATCCTCCGGTAGTACTATATCCAGTTTTCTGAGGAACCGCCAAACTGATTTCGAGAGTGGTTGTACAAGCCTGCAATCCCACCAACAATGGAGTAGTGTTCCTCTTTCTCCACATCCACACCAGCATCTGCTGTCACCTGAATTTTTGATCTTAGCCATTCTGACTGGTGTGAGTTGGAATCTCAGGGTTGTTTTGATTTGCATTTCCCTGATGATTAAGGATGTTGAACATTTTTTCAGGTGCTTCTCTGCCATTCGGTATTCCTCAGGTGAGAATTCTTTGTTCAGTTCTGAGCCCCATTTTTTAATGGGGTTATTTGATTTTCTGAAGTCCACCTTCTTGAGTTCTTTATATATGTTGGATATTAGTCCCCTATCTGATTTAGGATAGGTAAAGATCCTTTCCCAATCTGTTGGTGGTCTTTTTGTCTTATTGACGGTGTCTTTTGCCTTGCAGAAACTTTGGAGTTTCATTAGGTCCCATTTGTCAATTCTCGATCTTACAAGCCATTGCTGTTCTGTTCAGGAATTTTTCCCCTGTGCCCATATCTTCAAGGCTTTTCCCCACTTTCTCCTCTATAAGTTTCAGTGTCTCTGGTTTTATGTGAAGTTCCTTAATCCACTTAGATTTGACCTTAGTACAAGGAGATAAGTATGGATCAATTCGCATTCTTCTACACGATAACAACCAGTTGTGCCAGCACCAATTGTTGAAAATGCTGTCTTTCTTCCACTGGATGGTTTTAGCTCCCTTGTCGAAGATCAAGTGACCATAGGTGTGTGGGTTCATTTCTGGGTCTTCAATTCTATTCCATTGGTCTACTTTTCTGTCTCTATACCAGTACCATGCAGTTTTTATCACAATTGCTCTGTAGTAAAGCTTTAGGTCAGGCATGGTGATTCCACCAGAGGTTCTTTTATCCTTGAGAAGAGTTTTTGCTATCCTAGGTTTTTTGTTATTCCAGACGAATTTGCAAGTTGCTCCTTCTAATTCGTTGAAGAATTGTGTTGGAATTTTGATGGGGATTGCATTGAATCTGTAGATTGCTTTTGGCAAGATAGCCATTTTTACAATGTTGATCCTGCCAATCCATGAGCATGGGAGATCTTTCCATCTTCTGAGATCTTCTTTAATTTCTTTCTTCAGAGACTTGAAGTTTTTATCATACAGATCTTTCACTTCCTTAGTTAGAGTCACACCGAGATATTTTATGTTATTTGTGACTATTGAAAAGGGTGTTGTTTCCCTAATTTCTTTCTCAGCCTGTTTATTCTTTGTGTAGAGAAAGGCCATTGATTTGTTTGAGTTAATTTTATATGCAGCTACTTCACCGAAGCTGTTTATCAGGTTTAGGAGTTCTCTGGTGGAATTTTTAGGGTCACTTATATATACTATCATATCATCTGCAAAAAGTGATATTTTGACTTCCTCTTTTCCAATTTGTATCTCCTTGATCTCCTTTTGTTGTCAAATTGCTCTGGCTAATACTTCAAGTACTATGTTGAAAAGGTAGGGAGAAAGTGGGCAGCCTTGTCTAGTCCCTGATCTTAGTGGGATTGCTTCCAGCTTCTCTCCATTTACTTTGATGTTGGCTACTGGTTTGCTGTTTATTGCTTTTATCATGTTTAGGTATGGGCCTTGAATTCCTGATCTTTCCAAAACTTTTATCATGAATGGGTGTTGGATCTTGTCAAATGCTTTTTCTGCATCTAACAAGATGATCATGTGGTTTTTGTCTTTGAGTTTGTTTATATAATGGATTACATTGATGGATTTTCGTATATTAAACCATCCCTGCATCCCTGGAATAAAACCTACTTGGTCAGGATGAATGATTGCTTTAATGTGTTCTTGGATTCGGTTAGCGAGAATTTTATTAAGGATTTTTGCATTGATATTCATAAGAGAAATTGGTCTGAAGTTCTCTATCTTTGTTGGATCTTTCTGTGGTTTAGGTATCAGAGTAATAGTGGCTTCATAAAATGAGTTGGGTAGAGTACCTTCTACTTCTATCTTGTGAAATAGTTTGTGCAGAACTGGAATTAGATCTTCTTTGAAGGTCTGATAGAACTCTGCACTAAACCCGTCTGGTCCTGGGCTTTTTTTGGCTGGGAGACTATTAATAACTGCTTCTATTTCTTTAGGGGATATGGGACTGTTTAGAAGGTCAACTTGAACCTGATTCAACTTTGTTACCTGGTATCTGTCCAGAAATTTGTCCATTTCGTCCAGGTTTTCCAGTTTTGTTGAGTATAGCCTTTTGTAGAAGGATCTGATGGTGTTTTGGATTTCTTCATGATCTGTTGTTATGTCTCCCTTTTCATTTCTGATTTTGTTGATTAGGATTTTGTCCCTTTGCCCTTTAGTGAGTCTAGCTAAGGGTTTATCTATCTTGTTGATTTTCTCAAAGAACCAACTCCTCGTTTGGTTAATTCTTTGAATAGTTCTTCTTGTTTCCACTTGGTTAATTTCACCCCTGAGTTTGATTATTTCCTGCCGTCTACTCCTCTTGGGTGAATTTGCTTCCTTTTTTTCTAGAGCTTTTAGATGTGTTGTCAAGCTGCTAGTATGTGCTCTCTCCCGTTTCTTTTTGGAGGTACTCAGAGCTATGAGTTTCCCTCTTAGAAATGCTTTCATTGTGTCCCAAAGGTTTGGTACGTTGTGGCTTCATTTTTATTAAACTCTAAAAAGTCTTTAATTTCTTTCTTTATTCCTTCCTTGACCAAGGTATCATTGAGAAGAGTGTTGTTCAGTTTCCACGTGAATGTTGGCTTTCTATTATTTATGTTGTTATTGAAGATCAGTCTTAGGCCATGGTGGTCTGATAGGATACATGGGACAATTTCAATATTTTTGTATCTGTTGAGGCCTATTTTGTGACTAATTATATGGTCAATTTTGGAGAAGGTCCCCTGAGGTGCTGAAAAGAAGGTATATCCTTTTGTTTTAGGATAAAATATTCTGTAGATATCTGTCAGGTCCATTTGTTTCATAACTTCTGTTAGTTTCACTGTGTCCCTGTTTAGTTTCTGTTTCCACGATCTGTCCATTGATGAAAGTGGTGTGTTGAAGTCTCCCACTATTATTGTGTGAGGTGCAATGTATGCTTTGAGCTTTACTAAAGTGTCTTTAATTAATGTGGCTGCCCTTGCATTTGGAACGTAGATATTCAGAATTGAGAGTTCCTCTTGGAGGATTTTACCTTTGATGAGTATGAAGTGTCCCTCCTTGTCTTTTTTGATAACTTTGGGTTGGAAGTCGATTTTATCCGATATTAGAATGGCTACTCCAGCCTGTTTCTTCAGACCATTTGCTTGGAAAATTGTTTTCCAGCCTTTCACTCTAAGGTAGTGTCTGTCTTTTTCCCTGAGATGGGTTTCCTGTAAGCAGCAGAATGTTGGGTCTTGTTTGTGTAGCCAGTCTGTTAGTCTATGTCTTTTTATTGGGGAATTGAGTCCATTGATATTAAGAGATATTAAGGAAAGGTAATTGTTGCTTCCTGTTATTTTTGTTGTTAAAGTTGGCATTCTGTTCTTGTGGCTGTCTTCTTTTAGGTTTGTTGAGGGATTATCTTCTTGTTTTTTCTAGGGCGTGGTTCGCGTCCTTGTATTGGTGTTTTTCTGTTATTATCCTTTGAAGGGCTGGATTCGTGGAGAGATAATGGGTGAATTTAGTTTTGTCGTGGAATACTTTGGTTTCTCCATCTATGGTAATTGAGAGTTTGGCTGGGTATAGTAGCCTGGGCTGGCATTTGTCTTCTCTTAGTGTCTGTATAACATCTGTCCAGGCTCTTCTGGCTTTCATAGTCTCTGGTGAAAAATCTGGTGTAATTCTGATAGGCTTGCCTTTATATGTTACTTGACCTTTTTCCCTTACTGCTTTTAGTATTCTATCTTTATTTAGTGCATTTGATGTTCTGATTATTATGTGTCGGGAGGAATTTCTTTTCTGGTCCAGTCTATTTGGAGTTCTGTAGGCTTCTTGTATGTTCATGGGCATCTCTTTCTTTAGATTTGGGAAGTTTTCTTCAATAATTTTGTTGAAGATGTTTGCTGGTCCTTTGAGTTGAAAATCTTCATTCTCATCCACTCCTATTATCCGTAGGTTTGGTCTTCTCATTGTGTCCTGAATTTCCTGGATGTTTTTAGTTAGGATCTTTTTGCATTTTCCATTTTCTTTGTTTGTTGTGCCGATGTTCTCTATGGAGTCTTCTGCACCTGAGATTCTCTCTTCCATCTCTTGTATTCTGTTGCTGATGCTGGCATCTATGGTTCCAGATTTCTTTCCTAGGGTTTCTATCTCCAGCGTTGCCTCACTTTGGGTTTTCTTTATTGTGTCTACTTCCCTTTTTAGGTCTAGTATGGTTTTGTTCATTTCCATCACCTGTTTGGATGTGTTTTCCTGTTTTTCTATAAGGACTTCTACCTGTTTGGTTGTGTTTTCCTGTTTTTCTTTAAGGACTTGTAACTCTTTAGCACTGTTTTCCTGTTTTTCTTTAAGGACTTGTAACTCTTTAGCAGTGTTCTCCTGTATCTCTTTAAGTGAGTTATTGAATTCCTTCTTTATGTCCTCTACCATCATCATGAGATATGCTTTTAAATCCAGGTCTACCTTTTCAGGTGTGTTAGGGTTTCCTGGACTGGGCGAAGTGGGCATTCTGGGTTCTGATGATGGTGAGTGGTCCTGGTTTCTGTTAGTAGGATTCTTACGTTTATCTTTCGCCATCTGGCAATCTCTGGAGTTAGTTGTTATAGTTGTCTTTGTTAAGAGATTGTTCCTCTGTTGATTTTGTTACCCTCAATCAGCAGGCGTGGGAGACAAGCTCTCTCCTCTGAGTTTCAGTGGTCAGAGCAGTCTCTGCAGGCAAGCTCTCCTCTTTCGGGGAAGGTGTACAGTTATCTGGTGTTTGGACCTCCTCCTGGCTGAAGGTGAAGGCCCAAAACAGGATCTTTCCCAGAAGCTGTGTTGCTTTGGACAGGAAGGTGGCCGGGGTCTGGAGTCGAAGATGTCGCTGCCTCAGAAGCTCTGTGGCTCTTGCCAGGAAGGTGGCTGGTTGTCTGGAGCCGAAGATGGCGCAGCCCCAGAAGCTCTGCGACTCTCGCCCATCCCAGAAACAGCTGGCCTCTGTATTCCACACGGTCTCCCGTGCAGCCTGCCCTACGCGGAGTCCCGGAGCCAAGAAGGCTCCCGCTGGCACCTGTGACACAAACCTCTCAGGCCGGGCAGACCCCCGTGCTCTCACCAGGAAGGTGGCTGGCTGTCTCAAGTATAGTCTTTTGTAGTAGGATCTGATGGTGTTTTGGATTTCTTCAGGATCTGTTGTTATGTCTCCCTTTTCATTTCTGATTTTGTTAATTAGGATACTTTCCCTATGCCCTCTAGTGAGTCTGGCTAAGGGTTTATCAATCTTGTTGATTTTCTCAAAGAACCAGCTCCTTGATTGGTTGATTCTTTGAATAGTTCTTCTTGTTTCCACTTGGTTGATTTCACCCCTGAGTTTGATTATTTCCTGCCTTCTACTCCTCTTGGGTGAATTTGCTTCCTTTTGTTCTAGAGCTTTTAGGTGTGTTGTCAAGCTGCTAATGTGTGCTCTCTCTAGTTTCTTTTTGGAGGCACTCAGAGCTATGAGTTTTCCTCTTAGGAATGCTTTCATTGTGTCCCATAAGTTTGGGTATGTTGTGGCTTCATTTTCATTAAACTCCAAAAAGTCCTTAATTTCTTTCTTTATTCTTTCCTTGACCAAGTTATCATCGAGAAGAGTATTGTTCAGTTTCCACGTGAATGTTGGCTTTCTATTATTTATTTTGTTATTGAAGATTAGCCTTAGTCCATGGTGATCTGATAGGATGCATGGGACAATTTCAATATTTTTGTATTTGTTGAGGCTTGTTTTGTGACCAATTATGTGGTCAGTTTCAACTATTCCACAAAATAGAAACGGAAGGTACTCTACCCAACTCATTCTATGAAGCCACAATTACTCTGATACCTAAACCACAAAAAGACCCAACAAATAGAGAGAACTTCAGACCAATTTCCCTTATGAATATCAATGCAAAAATCCTCAATAAAGTTCTTGCTAACTGAATCCAAGACCACATCAAAACAATCATCCATCCTGACCAATTAGGTTTTATCCCAGGGATGTAGGGATGGTTCAATATACAGAAATCAATCAATGTAATCCAGTATATAAACAAACTCAAAGACAAAAACCACATGATCATCTCGTTAGATGCAGAAAAAGCATTTGACAAAATCCAACACCCATTCATGATAAAAGTCTTGGAAAGATCAGGAATTCAAGGCCCATACCTAAACATGATAAAAGCAATCTACAGCAAAACAATAGCCAACATCAAAGTAAATGGTGAGAAGCTGGAAGCAATCCCACTAAAATCAGGGACTAGACAAGGCTGTCCACTCTCACCCTACCTATTCAACATTGTACTTGAAGTCCTAGCCAGAGCAATTAGACAACAAAAGGAGATCAAGGGGATACAAATTGGAAAAGAAGAAGTCAAAATATCACTTTTTGCAGATGATATGATAGTATATATAAGTAACCCTAAAAATTCCACCAGAGAACTCCTAAGCCTGATAAACAGCTTCAATGAAGTAGCTGGATATAAAATTAACTCAAACAAGTCAATGGCCTTTCTGTACACAAAGGATAAACAGGCTGAGAAAGAAATTAGGGAAACAACACCCTTCTCAATAGTCACAAATAATATAAAATACCTTGGCGTGACTCTAACTAAGGAAGTGAAAGATCTGTATGATAGGAACTTCAAGTCTCTAAAGAAAGAAATTAAAGAAGATCTCAGAAGATGGAAAGATCTCCCATGCTCATGGATTGGTAGGATCAACATTGTAAAAATGGCTATCTTGCCAAAAGCAATCTACAGATTCAATGCAATCCCCATCAAAATTCCAACACAATTCTTCAACAAATTAGAAAGGGCAATCGGCAGATTCATCTGGAATAACAAAAAACCGAGGATGGCAAAAACTCTTCTCAAGGATAAAAGAACCTCTGGTGGAATCACCATGCAGGACCTAAAACTGTACTACAGAGCAATTGTGATAAAAAAGGCATGGTACTGGTATAGTGACAGACAAGTAGACCAATGGAACAGAATTGAAGACCCAGAGATGAACCCACACATCTATGGTCACTTGATCTTTGACAAGGGAGCTAAAACCATCCAGTGGAAAAAAAGACAGCATTTTCAACAAATGGTGCTGGCACAACTGGCGGTTATCATGTAGAAGAATGCGAATTGATCCATTTCTATCTCCTTGTACAAAGGTCAAATCTAAGTGGATTAAGGAACTCCACATAAAACCAGTGACACTGAAACTTATAGAGAAGAAAGTAGGGAAAAGCCTCGCAGATATGGTTACAGGGGAAAAATTCCTGAATAGAACAGCAATGGCTTGTGCTGTAAGATCAAGAATCGATAAATGGGACCTTGTAAAATTGCAAAGCTTCTGCAAAGCAAAAGACACCATCAATAAGACAAAAAGGCCACCAACAGATTGGGCAAGGATCTTTACCTATCCCAAATCGGATAGGGGACTAATATCCAATATATATAAAGAACTCAAGAAGGTGGACTCCAGAAAATCAAATAACCCCATTAAAAAATGGGGCTCAGAGCTGAACAAAGAATTCTCACCTGAGGAATACCGAATGGCAGAGAAACACCTGAAAAAATGTTCAACATCCTTAATCATCAGGGAAATGCAAATCAAAACAACCCTGAGATTCCACTTCACTCCAGTCAGAATGGCAAAGATCAAAAACTCAGGTGACAGCAGATGCTGGCGAGGATGTGGAGAAAGGGGAACACTCCTCCATTGTTGGTGGGATTGCAAGCTTGTACAACCACTCTGGAAATCAGTCTGGCGGTTCCTCAGAAAATTGGGCATAGTACAACTGGAGGATCCCGCAATACCTCTCCTGGGCATATATCCAGAAGATGTCCCAACCGGTAAGAAGGACACATGCTCTACTATGTTCATAGCAGCCTTGTTTATAATAGCCAGAAGCTGGAAAGAACCCAGATGCACCTCAACTGAGGAATGGATACAGAAAATGTGGTACATTTACACAATGGAATACTACTCAGCTATTAAAAAAATGAATTTATGAAATTTCTAGGCAAATGGATGGACCTGGAGGGTATCATCCTGAGTGAGGTAACCCAATCACAAAGGAACTCTCACAATATGTACTCACTGATAAGTGGATATTAGCCCAGAAACTTAGGATACTCAAGATATAAGATACAACTTGCCAAACGCATGAAATTCAAGAAGAACGAAGACCATAGTGTGGACACTTTACCCTTTTTAAAAATGGGAACAAAACACCCATGGAAGGAGTTACAGAGACAAAATTTGGAGCTGTGATGAAAGGATGGACCCTCTAGTGATTGCCATATGCAGGGATCCATCCCATAATCAGCTTCCAAATGCGGACACCATTGCATACACTAGCAAGATTTTGCTGAAAGGACCCAGATATACCTCTCTCTTGTGAGACTATGCCGGGGCCTAGCAAACACACAAGTGGATGATCACAGTCAGCTATTGGATGGGTCACACGGCCCCCAATGAAGGAGCTAGAGAAATTACCCAAGGAGCTAAAGGGAACTGCAACCCTATAGGTGGAACAACAATATGAACTAACCAGTATCTGGGAGCTCTTGTCTTTAGCTGCATATGTATCAAAAGTTGGCCTAGTTGGCCATCACTGCAAAGAGAGGCCCATTGGACTTGCAAACTTTATATGCCCCAGTACAGGGGAATGCCAGGGCCAAAAAGGGGGAGTGGGTGGGTAGGGGATTGGGGGTGTGTGTATGGGGGACCTTTGGGATAGCATTGAAAATGTAAACAAGGAAAATACCTAATTAAAAAAAAATGAGAATAAAAAGAAATTTCCAAACAACTCATCCTATTGCTAATATAATAAGTTTCTCTCAACAAAAATAGAATGGAACCCCATGGCCAAGACAATACCTATACAACTCATTAAACATGAGAAGTGGAGCTAGTGCCTGTATGGACTCCTCACCCCTATATTCTGATGTCTTTGGTGCAAAAATGTACTCTGTGGGTTACCAAAAGAAAAGTATACATCAACACAACCACAAAGTCTTTGACCTACAATCTACCCTGCCTTCAGTTTATGCTAGGACAATGGAAATAGTTGACCTACGTTCTACTCCATGAGAAGAAAACCATATCAAGCACTGCTTGGGCAACCTTCTACCAAGAGTCTAAATAGCTCCAAGACATAGAGTAAAACCAAATACTACTGGTCTGTAAAAAAAAAAAAAAAAAAAAAAAAAAAAGCATCAACAGTATGACTCCTAATTATACTTTTGCTATAGGCATAGATCAGTGACTTATTAAGTCATCATCAGAGAAGCTTTCTCTGGCAGTAAATGGGAGTAGATGCAGAAGCTCAAAGCCAGATGTTACAAAGAGAGAGAGAGTATAAAAGGGGTGTCTCCATCAAATCTCTCCCACTGAAGCTCAATACATCAAAAGAGGAAGCAGAGAAATTGTCAGAGCCAGAGGGGATGAAGGATACCAGCAGAAAAAGGCCCTTTGAATCAAATAAGCAAGGTATATATAATCTCACATAGCCTGAAGTAGCAAGAAGAGGCTCTGCAAGGGTCTGCACCAGGTCCTCTTCATATATATTTTAACAGTTAGCTTAGTATTTTAATGGGACTCCTGAGTGCAAGAACAATTAGGTTCTTGATTCTTGTGTCTTCTCTTTGGTCTCTTTTCCTTCTGTTGGATTGTTTTGTACAACATCATTATGACAGTTTTTGCTTTATCTTATCATTTTTATTTTGCCTGTTCTTTTTAAATGAGAGTCAGAAAGAGAGCAGATCTAGACGGGAGAGAAGGAGGAACAGGGAGGCATAGAGAGAGGGGAAACTGTAATCGGGACATAGTGTATGAGAAGAGAATCTATTTTGAAAAAGAGAAAAAGGAAAAGTATCAAAACATGGAACAGTAAAGACTCATGAGAACTTAATTAAAAATTTGATAATAAGAAGATGCTTAATTAAGCTAAAATGATAAAAGAAAACCTGAAATATAAAATTAAGAAAATCTTCCAGTAGGCAATATTAAAAATCAAGAACATAGAAATTAATAGTAATGATCGGTTTATGATGCTTGATATTTTAAATAAAAATCACTGTGAATGAAAAAATAAAAGGAAAGAAAATCAATTAAAAATAAACCTCTCAGAGCTCATACAGAGCTGGAATCCACAGAATTCAAAATCCTATTTGGTGTAATTAAAAAAAAAAAAACTCTTTACAAGATTTCTGCATATCAGAAAATATAAAATATGCAAATAGGACTCCTGCCACAAAGAAAAACATTGATATTGGTATGAACTTACCAGTAACAGTTCAGAGAATATAAATAATAAAAATGTATGTTTAAACCAGGAGATTATCACATCAATCAAATAATAAATCTAATGAAATTATAAAAATATATCCAAGAATCCAGAAACTTTCTCATGTGCTCTTCAGAAAAGGTCATATGAGAATTTAAATAAAGATTTCAAACTACAGCAAAATATTGTGGCAAATAAGGAATATACTTAAGTCACAAAGAAGGAAGAGAATTAGCTGATAGTCTCAAAATTAGGCTATTCCAATGAAGCCATTAAGAAATTTCAACAGTGTATGCATCTATATCATAATTTATATGTTTTTCTTCCTCAAAATCAAGTTATAAATCTACTATAAGACTATTAGAAGTTGAAGAACTACCCATGAGAGTTCTGCATCTGTAGCTTCAGAAAACAAGGAGAGAGAGAGACAGAGACAGAGAGAGACAGACACACACACACACACACACACACACACAGAGAGAGAGAGAGAGAGAGAGAGAGAGAGAGAGAGAGAGATGAATGGGCCTGGCTTGAGAGTCTAAAAATTCAAAGCCCACCCCTAGTGACATACTGGCTCAAAAAACACCATCCCTTCCCTACACATGGCCACACCTCCTATTAATGCCACTCCCTAGTGACTAAGCATTCAAATCTCTGAGTCTATGGGGGTGGACATTTTATTCAAACCACCACAGCTATATAATGTTGAAACTGAGGGATAGTTATTATTGATTTCCCTTATGAAGGTTTATAATGAAAATGAGCAAATGAAATAGAAACAATAAATGTATAGTATGGAGATAGAATAACACTAGAAAATGTAATATTGCAGTCAAATCTTGTGCTGAAACGAAAATATAATCTTGAAGATTAAGATAGTTGAGGTAATATCTCCCTCTCTGTACTGAGTCAGTAAGAAGGTTGTCCTCATAACTACACCAATCAGACTCTAACATCAGAAGAAAAGCCCAAAGAGTTCCCAAAGTTTTCATCAAACTGCTGCTAGTGTTGTTGAAAGGAAGTGAGGATCCTTGCCAAGCTGACATTCAAATGTAGCAATGTCTACATGGTACTGGATTATAGACATGATATATAATTTAATAATGAGTGGTTGTGGGTTTTACCTCTGCAATTTCAGAGTGCTGTTGAGAGCCAGACAAACTGTGGTGGTGCTTGGGGCTTTTATGAGAAGGCCCTGAGAGGCTAGGAGGCTGTAAAGACCATTGTATAAAGCTATGGAAGTGAAGCTTATGTTTCACTGGTGGCTCCAATTTTCGGGAAATGCCAGAACTATGAGATATCTTTCAGGAAAAACTGGAGGAAATGGAGCTAGACCATGGGAGCCATGTGTGTTACAGGCAGCTGGAGGGGCACAGCTGTCTAAGTGAATGTGAAACGTGTTGCTACAGGATTTGGAATTCATCCAGCTGGGATTTCATCCTGCTTTGCCTTCCTCACTATGTTCCATTTCTCCCTTTTGGGATGTTAATGTCTTCTCTGTGCCATTGTGTGTTGTATATATGATCTGCTTTATAAAATTATTTTGCCGGATATCACAGTCAAGAGATGACCTTGTTAGGGGTGATGTTTAATTTGTAATCATGGTGTCCCTGTTGTCGCTGACTTCTGTCATAAAGCTTTCACAGTCAATAATAAAGTACTTTGCTAATGTTCATGTTCTTTCTGTATACAAATTTAGACGCCTTCAAACTATGCTAAAATATTAAATTTGAGATATCAGTGATCTAACTGAATTAGTGATTACAATAACTGTAGACATAACAATCCGTAAAATCTACTTTTTGCTTTATACACATATTTTTGTGCTAAGATAAAGCTCACAGTTTTTTAATCTTTAGTATTACAAAAGGAAAAGTTGAATACAAATTTTCTTCTGAATTTTGGACTTTCCAGTCTCACATACTTTAAAATTATATATCTGATACCTCACGTTGTGACATCTCAAAATTCAAACATGTATTTTATACTCAAGCAGGAAGATTCTGGCAATGCAGCCAGGGTTCTTTTACAAGGACTTATTATTTATACTTTGTTTGACTGATAATGATGGTGTACTGGTGCAATCTGAAGACAGCATAGCCAACAGTAAGTCTTTGATTCAGAAAAAAAAATATAATTACATGGTTTGTATTCCAAGAAAACTAGATATTTTTAAACATAAGTAGAAAAATTAGCTTAAATAATTATAAGCCAGGATGTTTCACTTTGTAAAAATTTTTCTCTTGCTTCAAATTTCTTGGCCACTATATGACACGGTTTATTTTAAAATGTGAAATGCAGTAATTCAAGTTGTTGAATTATTCTTCTTTAGACACCTGGCCTCTTTGATAGCCTCTTTCTTTGATGGCCTCTTTGATGGCCAACACTACTGTGGAATGAAAAATGGATGACATGTACTGTATGTGTCAAGAAATGCTGAACAATGGGAAAGAGAAAACATACATAAAATTAGGTATTCTCATCTTATCCTAGCTTCTGGGGAATCATGTGATGAGGCAGGGCCTGTAGGTGAAATTTTTGAAGAAGAATTATAGTATCAGTTAAGTTTCAAAGTAAGATTTAGGTCAATTGAAATACAAGATACTGGAATCTTATCAAAGAGGCTCTATAGGACATGCTGAGGATTTTTTTTTTTTTTGAGACAGGGTTTCTCTGTGTAGCCCTGGCTGTCCTGGAACTCACTCTGTTGACAATACTGGCCTCAAACTCAGAAAGAGATGCCCATGAACATACAAGAAGCCTACAGAACTCCAAATAGACTGGACCAGAAAAGAAATTCCTCCCGACACATAATAATCAGAACACCAAATGCACTAAATAAAGATAGAATACTAAAAGCAGTAAGGGAAAAAGGTCAAGTAACATATAAAGGCAAGCCTATCAGAATTACACCAGATTTTTCACCAGAGACTATGAAAGCCAGAAGAGCCTGGACAGATGTTATACAGACACTAAGAGAACACAAATGCCAGCCCAGGCTACTATACCCAGCCAAACTCTCAATTACCATAGATGGAGAAACCAAAGTATTCCACGACAAAACTAAATTCACCCATTATCTCTCCACGAATCCAGCCCTTCAAAGGATAATAACAGAAAAAAACCAATACAAGGACGGGAACCACGCCCTAGAAAAAACAAGAAGATAATCCCTCAACAAACCTAAAAGAAGACAACCACAAGAACAGAATGCCAACTTTAACAACAAAAATAACAGGAAGCAACAATTACCTTTCCTTAATATCTCTTAATATCAATGGACTCAATTCCCCAATAAAAAGACATAGACTAACAGACTGGCTACACAAACAGGACCCAACATTCTGCTGCTTACAGGAAACCCATCTCAGGGAAAAAGACAGACACTACCTCAGAGTGAAAGGCTGGAAAACAATTTTCCAAGCAAATGGTCTGAAGAAACAGGCTGGAGTAGCCATTCTAATATCGGATAAAATCGACTTCCAACCCAAAGTTATCAAAAAAGACAAGGAGGGACACTTCATACTCATCAAAGGTAAAATCCTCCAAGAGGAACTCTCAATTCTGAATATCTACGCTCCAAATGCAAGGGCAGCCACATTCATTAAAGACACTTTAGTAAAGCTCAAAGCACACATTGCACCTCACACAATAATAGTGGGAGACCTCAACACACCACTTTCATCAATGGACAGATCGTGGAAACAGAAACTAAACAGGGACACAGTGAAACTAACAGAAGTTATGAAACAAATGGACCTGACAGATATCTACAGAATATTTAATCCTAAAACAAAAGGATATACCTTCTTCTCAGCACCTCACGGGACCTGCTCCAAAATTGACCATATAATTGGTCACAAAATAAGCCTCAACAGATACAAAAATATTGAAATTGTCCCATGTATCCTATCAGACCACCATGGCCTAAGACTGATCTTCAATAACAACATTAAGAATGGAAAGCCAACATTCACGTGGAAACTGAACAACACTCTTCTCAATGATACCTTGGTCAAGGAAGGAATAAAGAAAGAAATTAAAGACTTTTTAGAGTTTAATGAAAATGAAGCCACAACGTACCCAAACCTTTGGGACACAATGAAAGCATTTCTAAGAGGGAAACTCATAGCTCTGAGTACCTCCAAGAAGAAACGGGAGAGAGCACATACTAGCAGCTTGACAACACATCTAAAAGCTCTAGAAAAAAAGGAAGCAAATTCACCCAAGAGGAGTAGACGGCAGGAAATAATCAAACTCAGGGGTGAAATTAACCAAGTGGAAACAAGAAGAACTATTCAAAGAATTAACCAAACGAGGAGTTGGTTCTTTGAGAAAATCAACAAGATAGATAAACCCTTAGCTAGACTCACTAGAGGGCAAAGGGACAAAATCCTAATCAACAAAATCAGAAATGAAAAGGGAGACATAACAACAGATCCTGAAGAAATCCAAAACACCATCAGATCCTTCTACAAAAGCTTATACTCAACAAAACTGGAAAACCTGGACGAAATGGACAAATTTCTGGACAGATACCAGGTACCAAAGTTGAATCAGGATCAAGTTGACCTTCTAAACAGTCCCATATCCCCTAAAGAAATAGAAGCAGTTATTAATAGTCTCCCAACCAAAAAAAGCCCAGGACCAGATGGGTTTAGTGCAGAGTTCTATCAGACCTTCAAAGAAGATCTAATTCCAGTTCTGCACAAACTATTTCACAAGATAGAAGTAGAAGGTACTCTACCCAACTCATTTTATGAAGCCACTATTACTCTGATACCTAAACCACAGAAAGATCCAACAAAGATAGAGAACTTCAGACCAATTTCTCTTATGAATATCGATGCAAAAATCCTTAATAAAATTCTCGCTAACCGAATCCAAGAACACATTAAAGAAATCATCCATCCTGACCAAGTAGGTTTTATTCCAGGGATGCAGGGATGGTTTAATATACGAAAATCCATCAATGTAATCCATTATATAAACAAACTCAAAGACAAAAACCACATGATCATCTCGTTAGATGCAGAGAAAGCATTTGACAAGATCCAACACCCATTCATGATAAAAGTTTTGGAAAGATCAGGAATTCAAGGCCCATACCTAAACATAATAAAAGCAATCTACAGCAAACCAGTAGCCAACATCAAAGTAAATGGAGAGAAGCTGGAAGCAATCCCACTAAAATCAGGGACTAGACAAGGCTGCCCACTTTCTCCCTACCTTTTCAACATAGTACTTGAAGTATTAGCCAGAGCAATTCGACAACAAAAGGAGATCAAGGGGATACAAATTGGAAAAGAGGAAGTCAAAATATCACTTTTTGCAGATGATATGATAGTATATATAAGTGACCCTAAAAATTCCACCAGAGAACTCCTAAACCTGATAAACAGCTTTGGTGAAGTAGCTGGATATAAAATTAACTCAAACAAGTCAATGGCCTTTCTCTACACAAAGAATAAACAGGCTGAGAAAGAAATTAGGGAAACAACACCCTTCTCAATAGTCACAAATAATATAAAATATCTCGGCGTGACTCTAACTAAGGAAGTAAAAGATCTGTATGATAAAAACTTCAAGTCTCTGAAGAAAGAAATTAAAGAAGATCTCAGAAGATGGAAAGATCTCCCATGCTCATGGATTGGCAGGATCAACATTGTAAAAATGGCTATCTTGCCAAAAGCAATCTACAGATTCAATGCAATCCCCATCAAAATTCCAACTCAATTCTTCAACGAATTAGAAGGAGCAATTTGCAAATTCATCTGGAATAACAAAAAACCTAGGATAGCAAAAACTCTTCTCAAGGATAAAAGAACCTCTGGTGGAATCACCATGCCTGACCTAAAGCTTTACTACAGGGCAATTGTGATAAAAACTGCATGGTACTGGTATAGAGACAGACAAGTAGACCAATGGAATAGAATTGAAGACCCAGAAATGAACCCACACACCTATGGTCACTTGATCTTCGACAAGGGAGCTAAAACCATCCAGTGGAAGAAAGACAGCATTTTCAACAATTGGTGCTGGCACAACTGGTTGTTATCATGTAGAAGAATGCGAATCGATCCATACTTATCTCCTTGTACTAAGGTCAAATCTAAGTGGATCAAGGAACTTCACATAAAACCAGAGACACTGAAACTTATAGAGGAGAAAGTGGGGAAAAGCCTTGAAGATATGGGTACAGGGGAAAGATTCCTGAACAGAACAGCAATGGCTTGCTCTGTAAGATCGAGAATTGACAAATGGGACCTAATGAAACTCCAAAGTTTCTGCAAGGCAAAAGACACCGTCAATAGGACAAAAAGACCACCAACAGATTGGGAAAGGATCTTTACCTATCCTAAATCAGATAGGGGACTAATATCCAACATATATAAAGAACTCAAGAAGGTGGACTTCAGAAAATCAAATAACCCCATTAAAAAATGGGGCTCAGAACTGAACAAAGAATTCTCACCTGAGGAATACCGAATGGCAGAGAAGCACCTGAAAAAATGCTCAACATCCTTAATCATCAGGGAAATGCAAATCAAAACAACCCTGAGATTCCACCTCACACCAGTCAGAATGGCTAAGATCAAAAATTCAGGTGACAGCAGATGCTGGCGTGGATGTGGAGAAAGAGGAACACTCCTCCATTGTTGGTGGGATTGCAGGCTTGTACAACCACTCTGGAGATCAGTCTGGCGGTTCCTCAGAAAACTGGATATAGTACTACCGGAGGATCCAGCAATACCTCTCCTGGGCATATATCCAGAAGATGCCCCAACTGGTAAGAAGGACACATGCTCCACTATGTTCATAGCAGCCTTATTTATAATAGCCAGAAGCTGGAAGGAACCCAGATGCCCCTCAACAGAGGAATGGATACAGAAGATGTGGTACATCTACACAATGGAGTACTACTCAGCTATTAAAAAGAATGAATTTATGAAATTCCTGGCCAATGGATGGACCTGGAGGGCATCATCCTGAGTGAGGTAACCACATTCACAAAGGAACTCACACAATATGTACTCACTGATAAGTGGATATTAGCCCAAAACCTAAGATACCCAAGATATAAGATACAATTTCCTAAACACATGAAACTCAAGAAAAATGAAGACTGAAGTGTGAACACTATGCCCCTCCTTAGAAGTGGGAGCAAAACACCCTTGGAAGGAGTTACAGAGACAAAGTTTGGAGCTGAGATAAAAGGATGGACCATGTAGACACTACCATATCCGGGATCCATCCCATAATCAGCTTCCAAATGCTGACACCATTGCATACACTAGCAAGATTATGCTGAAAGGACCCTGATATAGCTGTCTCTTGTCAGAGTATGCCTGGGCCTAGCAAGCATAGAAGTGGATGCTCACAGTCGGCTATTGGATGGATCACATGGCCCCCAATGAAGGAGCTAGAGAAAGTACCAAAGAAGCTAAAGGGATCTGCAACACTATAGGTGGAACAACATTATGAACTAACCAGTACCCCGGAGCTCTTGACTCTAGCTGCATATGCATCAAAAGATGGCCTAGTCGGCCATCACTGGAAAGAGAGGCCCATTGGACACGCAAACTTTATATGCCCCAGTACAGGGGAACGCCAGGGCCATAAAAGGGGAGTGGGTGGGTAGGGGAGAGGGGGTGGGTGGCTATGGGGGACTTTTGGTATAGCATTGCAAATGTAAATGAGCGAAATACCTAATAAAAAATGGAAAAAAAAAAAAAAATAAAAAAAAATAAATGTGAAATATTCACACTAAATGGTGTGTGAAGAGATATGTGTGTGTGTGTGTCTAGTTTTCACTGCTTCTTTTGAGAATGTAGTATTTGTGTGAAGCCTGCAAGAAGAAGTGGAATCAATTATGGAATACAGTGTGGGAAACTCTTCAGAAAGTCTACTTTGTATGACAGCAGAGTGAGGAAGAATGACAATTTCCCAAGACTCCCAGAGACTCCATGGTTAGGAATTATAGGCCAAAATACTGAAGTATAAATGAGATAAAGATGCAGTATTCCAACAAATCATTTCAATGTATAATTTTTTTAATTTATAAACTTTTCTATTACAAATATTAGTGCTGTATTTATGACACATATCAGTTAAAACCATTATATCAAGGGATGCAAGAATGCAATTTCACACTCAAATGTAGGACTCATCTTTCCTTTAATTTTCATGATATCGTATCATATGGTAATTAACAACATTTATGACTAAAGAAAAATATTATTTTATACTTTCTGCTATATTTGGTTCATATAAAGTTGATAATCTTTGAAACAATTACAACAAAAATATAAGACCCAAATACATTTACAAAATAAAATTGAAATTTACCAGCAATGATTGTTTTGGGATTATAATATAATTTGCAACATTTCTTTTTTCTCTTTCCTCTCTTCAACCACTTCCATAATTCCTCTTGCTCTTTTTCATGACATGATTTTAGAGTGCATTTCTAATAGAGTGTAGACTTCCTTGACTTTGAAATTTTAAGAATAATATATATATATATATATATATATATATATGTGTGTGTGTGTGTGAAATCCAGTTTCCTGATACCAACATCTTGTGCTTTCATATTTTATCAGATATTTGAATTAGATACAAATAGTGTACACATAAAATTTATTTATTTATTTATTTATTTATTTATTTTTATTTATTTGGTTTTTTGAGACAGGGTTTCTCTGTAGCCCTGGCTGTCCTGGAACTCACTCTGTAGACCAGGCTGGCCTCAAACTCAGAAATCTGCCTGCCTCTGCCTCCCGGGGGCTGGGATTAAAGGTGTGCACCACCACGCCCAGCCAGGCCCCATTTTTAAAAGAGAAAAGTGTTCACTGCAAGTGTGTTGTCTTTTTTTTTTTTTTAAATGAGAGATTCTTCCAAGCACCAGGATCAAATAAAGCAATCATGTGTGCCAGCACACAATTATGTGTATTTTTTTTTACTATTCTTTCTGTGTTGCTTGCAGTTTCTCCAATGACATCTATTACTTATATGTTGAAAGCTCTCATATCTGCATATAATTAATTCTCTTTCATTTCTAGACCTTAGCATCTGAGTGTCTCAGAAAACATGTGCACTGGGATTTACAGACTCTTTAATTAAAAGAGTTAATTCCTCAGCAGCACCCAGAATTTCCTCTCCGTCTTTAATTTCATACCTCATGTTCACATCTGTTTATTGTATATGCAGTAAACAGAGTCAATCTATGTTTATAGGCTTTCTTTCTTATATTCAATCACCTTTCAGAACTCCCTTATTCCATTTCCTTTATCTTATTTTACCTTTATATCATCATTATATGTTCATATAAGGCAGCCCCTTGTTTATGGTAGTTTCATCTCCTGGTTCAGTTTCATAGTGATGAGTCTTACCTTACTTATAGCTATTTGCCTTCCTTTGAAAATAAAAAAAAAAAAAAAAAAAGTGAGCTGAAACTCAGTTCCATATTTTCAACCACATTCTTCCTATTATGTCCTGGGCATGTTGATTTGCATGAAAGAAAATGTAGAATTATCTAATTTAATAATATTAAATAAGATAAAATTATGAAGATAAGCTACTAAAATATGACTTTTTTTTTCTATAAGAAAACTTTGTTTTCCCTCACAGAAGGGTCAGAAAAGGACAATGTTCTATGGCACCTTACCTTTGACCACATGACTAGTTTAATAAAGTGCAAGAATTACTGCAATATTTGAGTTACTCATCAAACAAGATGCATTCTCCAACACTGTCTTTCACATAGCCATTGTTTTGCCTTTATCTACAGTCTCACTAATTATTCTATTTGGTTTGATGGGAAGGAATGCAAATGTATGCAGTTGTGCACTACACTGGCATTTAAGTCACCTGTATTTGAGACTAAGGGGATTTCTCAGTGGCTGAAGTGACTGCCATGCAAGGATGAGAATTCAAGTTTTACAAATACATCTACTTAGGCAGATATTTGTGTCTGTAACTACAGCAGAAGTTTGTGTATATAAATACAGCACTTCTATGTTGGGACAAGAGGTAAAGGAAAGAGAATTTAAAAAGAACAAAGACCAGTGTGTATGGCATGAGCATCAGGAAACAACAGAAACTACTGTTCAAATAAGAGGGGAAAAACCAAGGTTGACCCTTGACCTCTGCATTAATAACATGTGAACACCCAAATACATGTAACCAATAGAATAAGCAAACACACACACACACACACACAAACACACACACACACACACACACACACACACACACAACACACTGAGAGAGAGGGTGTGTGTCACCCAAATACATGTAACCAATAGAATAAGCAAACACACACACACACTGAGAGAGAGGGTGTGTGTGTGGGAGGGTATACCTGCCTATTAGTAGCTGATGTTTTCAAGCATTGAATGTAAATAAGCACTTTTTCTTGAATTTCTATGAGTTTTCCTGAACACTATCTAAATTTGCAGAATTCTCTTATTTCCCATTGCATTTTCTATAGCTCAAACTAGCGTAGAGTACCTCACTCCAATGGGTCTCATAAAGAATAAGATATCATTTGGTAATTAATACTCATCCTTCAGAATACAGAAGGAATGTTTGATGGTTTGTCACATTTTCCGGGCACATTCTTAACTTCCAGGGAAGGGCATGACCTACTGGGGTGAAAAATGAGAACATGTATATTATAATTACTTCACTTACTGGGAAAAAAATCTTCAGAGTTATAAAAAACCTCTAAAATGGGCTAAACTGTTCTACTCTTGAATAAATTTCTGAAATTTAAAATACCTTGTTTGTGACAGATTTTTGAGCCTGAAAGCAGCAGAGATAAAGCATGAAAGAGACTGGTTCAGTCAACCGCAATACAGTCTCTTCAGCTGTACCTCGATGGGTTTGACTTTCCTTTTGCCATTAGAATGATTGAGTGTGATGTAATTAAATCTCTCTATGCTTCTCTCACTTCTCAATCACATGAAATTTACAATTCTTAAATCTAGGGCATGAATCATTGACTGAGCTGCATTTATTAGCACCACAGAAGTGCAAAAATCAAAATGATCTGAGATCAGTGATCTCAGAGGAATTGAAAATATTGCATAATGAAGTTTTGCCTCTGAACCATGTGAATGCTTTCTCATTTTAGTAAATTCTGCTAGACAGGGGAAAAAAAAGAAGAGAGAAGAGCTTAATATGATCTATTTAAAATGTCAAAATAATGTGTGTTTTAGTGTGATTGAATTTCTATAGCCTTGCTGTGCTTTCACTGGTCTGTTTTTATGCATGAACCTCTTATTTCTATTTCAATGACAGATATGAGTCCAGATAATAGATTGAACATATCTTTTTTTTATCAGAGCATTTTTTTATCACAAGTAAAATTGAGCTGGTTCTTTCTCAAACCAACCGTGTCTGTGAAACAATGTTTACTCATGCATTAAATGAAGGTTTCAAATCACATTATGCTTGGGATTTGTTACATGTTAAACACCAATAGTTTTCTTTCAATGCGGTTATTGGCATAACACTTATGCAATAATAAAATGCAATAAAATTTTATAATGGTTGATTTGTATCAGTAGCTCCCACAGCACAGCAGCTCTTCAAATGGCAGGCGTAACACTAATGAAAACAATGACTTTGGAAGCAGCCTTACACATACACAGAGTGCAGGGCTGGGAATATCATGCTTTGAGGGGTACTGAACTTCATTCCATTGGGTGAAATACGGCACCAGTGAATTCCATGAAGTTTTAAAAAGATGTATTTTCTATGATTTGGCAATAGTTATACTCACGGTGATACTGTAAAGTAGAAGACATAAATAACACAAACAAATATTCTAGTTGTCCTTTTAGGTGGACCAAATAGAAATTATTTCAATGTAAGTAATTGAGAACTCTTGTGTACAAATTGATACTCCTGGAGAAATGTAGTCAATAATAAATTTCTTCTAACTGAGAATCCTTGAGAACTCCAATTTTCCTAAATGCTTCTCTTAATAGTTGAAATAATAGCTAACTAACTTTTGATGGCCTGAAAGCAAGGCCATTCTAGAATAGTACATATAGAACATATTTTAGTGAGTAATTAATAGAAATATCAGGAAAGAATGAGATGAAAATCAAACAACCCACAGGTGAATATAATGAATATAAATGTCATTATTGTACCTGGATTTATAGAGTTACATAGGTAACATCTATACCTATAGCTTTTACATACCACAATACATTTTGAGAATTATGTGTATAAAACATCTACCATGGATTACTACACACATGCACACACACACAGATACACATAGGCATGCAGACATAGACAGACAGACAGACACACACATACACACACACACACACACACACACACACACACACACACACACACACACAGAGGTGGGGGGGATTGCAACTCATTTTTAAATAATTAACTGGACCTAGGGAATTGTATCCAGTTATATATTATATACTGTTGGTACATTATAGCACCACACATGTTCTGAGGATGTTCTATGTTGGTAACAGTAAGTAGTTCTTAGGAAATGAGTGACACAAAGCCTGGGATTTTTAGTTGCTAAGAAGAAATTTCAATAACACTATGTAAGGATATGATATTTACCTAATTCCAGGAGCATTTAAACACTCATATTTGGGGTTTATATTTCTTATTGATAGACTTGTTTAAGGACTGTATATCTGGCAGAAATTTAGTTGAAAAGAATACTATAACAATAAATATCATGAAACATCCCAGTTCCTACAAAGTCCACCATGAAAACAGAAAGATAAAAATAATTTACTAAACCAAGACTGATTTACTAGTCAATTAAAGAGCATTTCTGTGCAATACAAGGGGATTTCAGACACCGATGAGCTGCTTGCTTTAATTGCATTGCACAGAACAGGGAAATATCACCTTCACATAAAGAGATTTATAATCTTTAATTTTCTACAGTGTGAGCTTTTATCTTAATACTCTTCCACAGACAATCCCTGATCTACTTTTTATGTATGCCACACAGAATTTGAAACTAAGAATAATATATTCCCACATAAAAAAATCGATAGTCTTGCAAAATCTATACTGTTGTCATTTTGTACAACACTTACTAGGTACCCTATTTAAAATTAAATATTATTTGAATACTTGAATTTAGCATGGATTTAATGTATTTATAATCATAGCTATTACATTGAGGGACTTTTCACAGTATGCCAAAGACATGTCAGCTTTGACACTCTCCTAGTAGAAAGTGACTAACCATGGTTTATAAAAACATTTGATTGGCACGGAAATATGCCTAGAGAAATCCCTCATGTTGAGATTTAAGTTCACAAGTGTGATGTATGAGAATTTGGAGGGAAAACATCCTTTCAAATATGTGTAAATATGCATCAGGACACATTAGTGTTCAATCCTGGAAGTAATAATAAGAATTTTTTATGCTACCATACATTAAAAAAAGGGATTAAAATTAGCCTTTAGAAAAATTTAATATTTTCCTCAACATGGAAATTATTAGAAGGTAGGTATGCAGCACAGTGATTGTTGCTCTTGCTGAAGAGATTTGAGGGCCTGAGTTTGATTCACCATGTAAAAAGCCAGCTGCAGTGACGGTTTACACTTGCAATCTCAATATTAGATGTAAATAAGGTGGAAATAAGAAGATCCCCCAAGTTTCAGGTGTCAGAGATCACAGAATGGGCAAGTTTGTCTCCGATAGCAATGTGTCTGGGTCCAAATGAGCACCACCAAAGATTGGGCTCTGGTCTCTTTCTGCAGAATTCTGCAAACATACACAATTGCTATACAAACATATGTTTCTGTATCCTTAAGCATACATACATAAATGAAATGGAAAGAAAAAAATCTGACACACAATTTTGCTGGATGGTTTTATATCAACTTGGCACCACCTAACGTCATAAGAGAGGAGGGAATCTAAGTTAAGAAAATGCCTGTGGGCTGCACTTAGGGCATGTTCTTATTTAGGGATTGCAGTAGGAGAACCCAACCTATTGTGGATGGTACCATACCTGGCCTGGTGGCTCTAGGTTTTACAAGAAAGCATGAGTAAGCCACAAGGAACAACCCATTACGCAGCACTCCTCCATTGCCTCTGCATCAGCTCAAATTCAGGTTTCAGACATTCCTGAGTTCCTGTCCTGACTTCCACCACTGTGGAAGAATAAGCCAAACAAACCTTTTTTGCTTTTTTTTTCTATAACTTCATTTTTGTCATGATGTTTCATCATAACAATAGTAACTTTCACTAAGACAACCACACTGTTTAATTTCAAAACTTTGAAAGTAGATTCAAAAACTAACCGATAGATATTAAAGAAGGAAATACATTCAAAATTGAAGAGAAAGACTTTTTTAAAAAATAATTTGGTAGGTCAGGTAAGTAAGAACAATAATTAATAAAGGGGGGGTC
The DNA here is from genome assembly GCF_000001635.26 of Mus musculus. Taxonomy (NCBI): domain Eukaryota; kingdom Metazoa; phylum Chordata; class Mammalia; order Rodentia; family Muridae; genus Mus; species Mus musculus. The sequence goes on from NC_000084.6 coordinate 87,905,169, forward strand.
GTGAAACTTTAAAAACCAACAACAAATATTTCTGTGTAGCAAAACACCATTAATGGGGCAAAGAATCAGCCTAAAAAAAAGAGAGAAAAAAAATCTATCAGTTATACATCTCCTTAGTATTTAGATGATACTAAGACTCCAAACACTAAATGTCAAGAAACACTACTGGTGGAGATGCAAAGTGGTCTAGACACTATAGGAATCAGTGTGCATGTTCCTCAAAAAATACAAATAGACCTACCACATCATCCACATCATCTAACTAGACCACACTAGGGCAACATAGTATTACTATTCAACGTTTAAGAAAATTAAATTGTGAAATTCACAGGTAGGTGGATAGAGCTAGAAACAAACATTTTGCGTAAAGAAATGCATATCCAGAAAGACCAGGGTCAAATGTTTTCTCTCATTTTGAATGTTAGTTTCAATTATTCAATACACCTTTTCCTTTTGGAATAATTATAATTGTTAATAATGAGTAAGGTGGTCACTGAAAAGTGGCATTTCAAGTGCTATAAGATCAATCACAGTGTTTTTTTGGTTTTTTTTTTTTTCTGAGAAAAATTCTTTAACTTTATTATGAAGGTGTTTTTTTTTAATTGGGTAATTTCTTCATTTACATTTCCAATGCTATCCCAAAAGTCCCCCATGCCCTGCCCCCTCCCCCCCAACTCCTACTTTTTGGCCCTGGCGTTCCCCTGTACTTAATGTGCACAATGTTATTTGAGAAACCAACTACTTCCTAATTGGGCTTAAGTCTCATACAACAACTTGAAAAACACACTGCTGTTTTATCAGGGCCAAAAACCTCTAGCTAGACTGACCATAGGTTCTAGAAAACAGCCTATTAGTATTACTTTTCTTAATGGTAATATAAAGCTAATTCCTAGTGACATATTGTTATAACCACAGTGCCTCTCTGAATCCTCACTGGAGAAGCTTCTTTTTGCATTATTATATAACACAGAGACCCAAACTGGGGAAAGTATAGGGAATAAGTGACTGCATAATGTTCAAATCTAAGTGGGATGTCTATACCATACCACTCCTCCCAAGGCTCTGGTATCAAACCAAAAGAGGTAGCACAAATACCCATAACTGGTGGATGACTATAGTGAAACTGTTTCCTGGGCACAACAAGGCATTGGTAAATGTAAATTGGTACATATAAAATATTTGAAACAGCCTGGACAAGATCAGCTTAAGTCTGAATTCATGAATGGAGAGGAAGGTAAACAAAGAGTCATACAAGTAGCTAAGGAACTATCTGCAGTTGATAGCTGCTGGGAGAGAAGCAGCTAATTTTCATTAACTGGGTAGCTCCTGATATATAGTTCACATTCTGGTTAAGGCTACACATCAATTAGTATACTGTCAGTTCGAATTGTAGTTTATAGTTGCTTCATTTTCTTTAAGAGGACATAAAATTGAGTTTAAAAAAGGGTGGCTCTGAGAGGAGTAGAGAAATGAGATGAATAGGATCAAAACTCATTCTCTGGAATTCTTGAAGAACTAATAAAAAGAGGAAACAAAGATGTGATAAAATTCAGCAATGAATAAGAAAAAAATAAGAAAGTTGATTCCAAGACAAAACATTCCAGTATCAGGTAGAGTAAAATATTAGTAATGACCTTAAGAATGTTCTCTTTTATTCCCTGACCTGTTCACTCTGGGTTTTAATGGTATCATGACATTGTTGTTTTTTTATGCCTCTAGGCTATAAAATGTCATTCTATACTAAAGCCTTGTGAGATCTGCTCAAGCATCACTCTTATATCAAGGTCTAAACTTATTCAACTATGGGCCTTTCAGGATGACACCTAACATCTAACTTCCCATCACCTGGTGCACTGTCTTAACAACCTTTTCCCCTGAACCTATGTTATATAATAATTTCCTCCCAGACTGAAACATCCTACTGTGCATGTAAGTTTCTTAAGAAACAGACCAGCAACTCAAAATAGGTTAAAAATTTCCCCCAAACTAACCAGATTGATTAGGCCACTCCCTGCCAGAGTAAGCAATAAAAGCAGAGACGTTCTGAGAAGCTTCAAAAGAGACTCTCAGACTCTGAGACCAGACTAAGAGAAGCAGTGATCATCCAAGCTGCCTAGAAGAGGTTTAGACATGATGCAGTAAATCCCTCTATCCTAAATGTGCCCCAGCAATGAAAACATAACTCAATTAATATGAATACATGTTGTGCACTTAGATTGGGCAGATCTACCACTACACTACCATCTTCTACTTCTATGAGACCCCTGATAACTTGCGGTTCTCCAGGCCATGTGCTTCTGCTCCACTTTTCTTCTTCTTCCCCCTCCTCTTCGCCCATTTTCTCCTTCTTCTCTCTCCCCACCTTCTGCTCCACCTTCCCTTTTATCTGCCCAATCATCAGCTCTCCTTTATTTTACAAACTAAGGTGGGAAGCAGGTTTACTGGAAATCACCTGAGTGCTAACTCATTCCTTCTTTGAAGCCACTCACAGGAGAACGGAATTAACATCAAATATAATTAATCCCAGGGCTATCCTCAGCATAGACCAGATTTACTTGCCAAGGATTCTCTCCAACCAATTGAGCCAGGGTATGCTCTAGGTCTCAGCTATGGTGAGCTGTCACGAGTTCTCAGTGGACCTTGGCAATAATGCGGCTAGCTGTCTCAGTCTTTTCTGTTCCTTTAAGTAACCCCTGTAAAACTCATTGGTTCACCTATGTAGTCTTTGGTGGTTTCCATAATTTGATCTATCATGGAATCCCTATAAGGGGTAATTAGAAATGTGTTTTGCATCTCTCCAGGGAACAAAGCAGATTATAGCATCCTCCGCATTTTGCTTTCATTTTTGTATCTTCCGTTTTCTTCAAAGGTAAGGTCTCAGTTCCATGGGACCTACTATCTGTTTTATACTGATTCTCTCTCCATTCTCTGTACCAGAAATTATTCACAGCATTCAATTTTTAACAAACAAAATACTTTGTTCAAAGATCAAAACAAAAATATAACTAGATATATCATGCTGACCCTATATTAATCTTCTAGATATGATTTAAATCCCAATATGATCTCATGCCAATTGAAAATTCATGTTTCCTATAACCACCTCCCTCTTCCTTGGAAGATCACAAATCTTCCCTGACTCATGACAGATATCATGCAGGAATTGCTGCGGTAGGCCAGTGAGCTTTATGGAGATGGCCTATCACTTTGCTAGGCTGTGATGGGTATACCCTGGGAGGCATGTTCTCAGGGGCTTTGTCCCGGGTTGCTTTTTGCTACTTATGTGCCTTTTCATGTTTGTAATTGCTATTTTCATCATATACCTAATGTGCTGTGATTAGACATGGGAAGACACTCACTGCCAATAGCCTAGTGGGATTGCGTCCTGGGTGATAGCCACTCTGTTGAGTAAGATTCCTGTAGGTCAACATGAAGGTGAATATTCTTGAGATAATTTTGCTTAGATGAATTAATGATTTCATAGAATTCCTGATTTGATTTAAGTAGTTTTAGGATGTTTACTGATTTAAATAATTTGGGGAAGCTAGGGTATTTGATAGAAAGTTTAAAGTTAGAATCAAGACCAGAATGTGTCCCTTTCTCATAGAGTATCAAGAACTGCGTCAGTGTGAAAAGGAATACAGTGATCTCTCATGTGTTATAAGAATGTAATTATAGTAGCAAGAAAAATAGGCTTGATGATCATAGACAACATTCATTATAGGTTGGGCCTGAGTTCCTTGATTTTGTAATCTAGAAATATGAACACAGGCACAGGTTTAGGTGTGGATCATGAAAAGACAAGGTTATAAATAAACTTGTGGAGAGAAAGATAGATGAGAAGTGTATAGTTAGGTATAAGTTTCAGAAGAAGAATATGTAATCAGTAATCCTGTTGTAATTCCCATTTCCTGTAATGACTTTAATCAGTTTCCTGAAAAATATGTTTTTGTGATGATTGTTTTTAGAGAATATGTAACTTGTGGCTACGAAGTAATCTTTTCTTACATAGAAAATTCTTTCTTAGATGGTATAAAAAGGATAAGAGAAAAAATAAAATTGTTGGAGCCAGCTTGTTGTCATACTTGTATATGATTACACAGGAAACAGCCCAACATATGTTACGATTAAAATACCACGAAATACAACATACTTATTTTCATACTTATAATTGAGAAAATATATTTTTTGTTAATTACATTTTGATCATGGATTCTTTTCTGACTTTTTCCAAGTACCTTGTCCCACTCACACAGTCTCATGCCCTTTCATTCTCTTTCTGAAGAATACAATCAGTCAAACAAATCTAAGTCTCTATACATTGTCTGTTGCTGAGTCATTATGTAAACAGTCTTCTACTATAAGAGGAAGTTTCTCTGATGATGGTTAAATAATACACTGGTTGGTGGATATAGCAGAATGATGTTAGTAGTCATTTAATAACTATGATTTTTAGCAGAACAATATTTAGCTCTGCCCTAGGATCAAAGCATATCTAAGGTAAAGTTCATGACCACACAAATATTGTCAGGCATGGGTCCCATCTCTAACTCCTCTCTAAATGGACATATTTCTGCCCTTTGTGGAGTTTTTCTAATATGAGAAAAGCTCTACAAAATCTCCATTTCAGGATACACACACATATAGTGATAAAAGGACAAAATTATAAATTTATCTGACAAAGATCTACCATAAGTACTCATCAATACAGCATGAATTTTTTGACACACACCTAAACTACATTTTAAGAAACTGTGATTTTCTTTTCTATATTTTCAAAGTTACATGCTATGTGACTTAAAAACTACAATTTCTGCATGCGAGTAAGTTTCCCAATCTATGAAATTATGTGGAAAGGACTATGCTGCTAAGTGGTAAAGTTCTTGCTTGGGATGAGAGGGATTGTGGATTTAGTTTCCATGAATGAAACAAAAAAAGGAAAGAAAAATAAACAGAAGTGAGTGGATGAGTGGGAAGGAAGGTTAAGTGGAGGGAAGAAGAGAAAGGAAGAGAGAAAAGGAGGAAGTGAAGGGGAAGGAAATGAAGGGAAGCATAATGGAAGGAAGGAAAAGGGAGCTTGCTCATAGGTAGTAGGTGATAAAGAAATGCAATTCTGTATAGCAGGCCTTGTTCTTAATTTCAAATTTGTTTACTTAGATATCCTGGGTATGAGAATAAAACACCTCACCAATACACATTTCTTCTTCAAATTGAAAGTCCCTTTTAGAAAGGAGGATCATTCCAGATGTAGATGAGAGAAACGTTATTTAAGGTGTTTGCTCTTCTTTAAGATGAAGCCAGGAGTACCAATGACCATTTTGCCCATTCCAAGAACTCTTCGTTCATAGTTTAGAAATCCACAGTACTGCAAAAATTTTAATATCTAGGAACACTGTTCATAGTAGAATCATACTCTATCAAAGCTTCAGTGTGAGCAGCAAACGACTCACTGTTTTTCTGGGTACCTGAAGGGCATTTCTATAGTTACAAAAGTGAACATGAGCATTATCATACTTAGTAAGTACAATATACAGAGTTCATTCATGCTGGACTCAGAAAGGTTATGACGAAGTAAAAGAAATTCATTGCATTTAAATTACCATAATATAAAGTAACTTTTATTCTTCTGAAGTAATTGTCATCGTGGATGCTTACTGCCTCCATTTGCTAACCCAGGTCTAGTCCTGGAAACATCTAGTCTCCACATCACCTTATACAGTCCTAGAATGTTTTCAGACTCTGAAAGGTACTGCTGAATAAGTTTACCCTTTCTAGCTCTTTCTGAATTCTGGCTAGCTGGTCAACTCAGTTGTTCTGGCTTAAAATTCCTCTCCATATTGACTGATTGAAACTGGCTTCTTTATGCTCCTGACTGATTACTTTGCTTGGCCACATACTAACTTTGGCAATATGTACTATCTCTTTGGCTCCGTCTCCCTGTATGGCTCGTTCTGTCTTCACCTGTGTCTAGCTTGTTCTCTCTCTGCCACGTTTCTGTACAACTTTCCCAATAAAATTGCCTCTCATCTCTCTCTGTACTGCTCTCTCTAAATAGCTTCTTTTTTATATGTTCTCATGAGAGTTGGGCATATCCTATTCTGTCACATGTGTCTCTGATCTGTCCCTTTGCTACTTAATTCAAGATATCTTTCAAACATGAGTGTTTCCTTATACAAATTAATTTTACCTTCATGATGGGATTAAAGGTGTATACTAAGAGTGTGTATTCTGGCCAGAGTAACCATTTTGCTGGATTAAAAATCCTCTACACTATAAGGTTATTTTGTTTTTTTTTTGTTGTTGTTGTTGTTTGTTTGTTGGAAACTCATATAGTCATATTCCATCTGGGAAATATAAGAACTTACAGTACATTTAACTTATAAAGTTTGGAGTGAGGTGGGGTGGCTTATCACTGTGTGATAACCTGGGTCAAGTATGAAAAAATAACTGTGAAAAGCATGGTTTTAATGAAGGTTTTGTTTGAATAAGTTAGCTTTCCCGAAGGCCAAGAAAAATCACTTAAAATATAAATGTGTTGACATTGTTTTGGCTGAAACACGAAACTACCAGTCTCTGTGAGGCAAACACATTTGCCCACAAATTTCAGAATATACAAAGAAGACACTAATTGCAGTAACCACCATTTAAACAATCATGTAGAAATATTTCAGTGGAGAAGCTGTCAAAGAAATTCCTTTTTAGAGTTTCATGAAAACAAAACAGAGTAAAAAGAAGCTCTTCTTGGAAGCTAAATCTCCAGACTCTGCCTAATTATTTCCAGTACGCCTGCATGTGGTGAGTGATAATAAGTGTTTATGGAAAGATCAGGTTCTATTGGAGCTACTGAAATATTCTAATTTATCCTTTGTGTTTTTATTGCAATAACTGTCTCTCACACTCACAGATGCATACACATATGCATACACACACATACACATATTCTCTCTCTCTCTCTGACACACACACACACACACACACACACACACACACACACACAGGCATCTGGAGCTGAGTTGGTAGCTCAGTCAATAAAGTATCTGCACAGCTTGCATGAAGCCCTGGGCTCAGTCTCTAGAACTGCATAAACCAGGCACTACAGTACACATTGATAATCTCAACATTCAAGAAGCAGAGGTGAGAGGATTGTAGCTGCATAGGAAATTTGAAAGGAGCCTTGAAGACCTTGTTTTGATTTGGGGTGTTGGGGTACTGAAGAGATTGCACATGCTACCAATCTTAATGACCCATGTTAAAAGCCTAAGTCCCACATGTTGAAAGGAGAGAAGTGATGTCATATTGTCTTCTTTCTTCTACCAGGGTGATATAATATGTGCACATAAGCCCATATAAACACAAACAAATAAAAATGTAACTAAATATTTAATTTAATTTAATTTAATTTAATTTAATTTAATTTAAGGAGAGGTTGCTTTAAATTTAATTGCCATTGAAGACTCATGACACTGCAGCAAACACCAACAGCTATCTTGATTCATACATTGCATAGACCATTTTTATCTGGCTTCACAAACCTGTTGAGAGGTAAGGGTCATACATAATCACATTAAATTGGAAATTAGTAATCATACTTTTGCCTGCATGTGATTGCTGTGTAAAATAAAAATGAATAAATTAGCCATTCAATTGATTATAGATATTTAATAATGGCAACAGAGGTACAAAGAGCAAACATGTTGATAATTTTCTAAAATTAGAAAAAACATGGATGAACTATAATCATATAACTTACTTACCTTCTTATTAGGGAGTTGAAGTTATAGAAAAACCTTGTGTGATGATTTCAGGAAGTGTCTAGGCATTGCTCAGACCAAAGAACATAATTACTCCTTTATTAGCAATTACCATAGTAGTAAGCCAGGGTCAAGGCCATCATAGCCCATCCTCATTAAACCTTCAAAGTCAGGTATATTTTGTCATGAGAAATGGGAATCCAGAGGATCCTAGTAAAGAAGCTCATTTATATCACACATACTTGCTAAGGAGATCCAGCCCAAAGCTTGATGCTTCAAGATATTCCTTCCATGCTACAGTATACTCTGAGACCATATCTATGTGCATGGCCTATTCTCACAAAACAGCACATCTATGATTCATAGGTATAGGGAAGGTTGAAAGGTAACACCAACTTCTAGATAGTTGGAGAGCAATGTAGAATGTATTTGTGCATATACTGTGTGTGAGCCAGGGTTTCTGTGCTCCTTGTCTGTTTCTTCCTCTCCTTCCTTTCTTCTTTCCTTCTTTCCTTCCTTCCTTCTTTCCTTCTTTCCTTCCTTCCTTCCTTCCTTCCTTCCTTCCTTCCTTCCTTCTTTCCTTCTTTCCTTCTTTCCTTCATTCCTTCCTTCCTTCTTTCCTTTCTTTCTTCCCTTCCTTCCTTCCTTCTTTCCTTCCTTCCTTCCTTCCTTCCTTCCTTCCTTCCTTCCTTCCTTCCTTCCTCCCTCCCTCCCTCCCTCCCTCCCTCTCTCTCTCTCTCTCTCTCTTTCTTTCTCATGTGTGTGTGTGTGTGTTGGTGTGTGTGTGTGTGTGTGTGTGTGTGTGTGTGTGTTTGTGTTTGTGTGGTGTCTGTGTGTGGTGGTGTGGATGTGTCTCTGTGTAAAACATTTAGTGACCGCTATCATTTTAAGGTTCTTCTTTCTGCAAAAGTGGTCATATATCCAAGCAAGCCAGGCTTGTCAGCCTGAGCTCAGAAAGTCTCAGCTATCCTAGGTATCTTAACAATATTGTCAGCAGTTATTATTCTCAGGTACACCTTGCTGTAGAATTTTAGACAGTTTATTGCTACCTCACATCCCTGGTGTCTTAAATTGATTATCTTTTAATTTTATCTCAAATACAAGAGGTACTCAGGGAGATCTGATGCCTGTCACAAGCTCTTATTCACTATCTGAAGGAGAATCTCCATGGATCTTTACCAAGTCCACTGACAACAATGTCAAAGACTTTATTTATTTATGATACTATGTATACTGATATTAACATTGAGAAGAAATCATTAAATAAATAAAAACCATTCCAGGAAATTTTACTATGAGGACAAAGTTAAGAAGTGTTTGTTCATTATCTATGATCTTAGACATATTAATGGGTCTTATTCTTTCCAGAATTGAAGGTTAAGTGAAAATATGATTTAAAGAAAGCTCAAAGCTAGATAAGATGGTAAATGTTAAATGGGCAGAAATACAGATAGCTAAAAGATCATGAGAGATAATAGGAAGATAAACAGATAATAGATACATAGAGATTTGGAGATGATAAATAGGATAGATCTATACAGATAGATGATCAACAGATAAAGGTGATAGAAAGATGATAGATAGATAGATAGATAGATAGATAAATAGATAGATAGATAGACAGACAGATAGCTGGTAATAGGTAAACAGATTATAGTCACTCAAGAATATGAAGGAAAGATGTAAAAGTATATTTAGAAAAACAGAACAGAAAATAAGATACAGAAAATATTAAAACATATTAAGATAGGACATTTAAGTATGAAATTTCATCATCAAGGTCCAGAGATTCCTCATATTTCACAGACTTGGATCCTCAGTGCAGTGAATATTTCATAAAAAATTTAAAAACCATGGATAAGACAGAAGACAATAAACACATACTCAAAATCTTTCATTTTCTGGTATTTTGAAAGCACAAACTTATTTTCTATGTTATATAGTGTAATCTCACTTTAACTGAGTAAAATATACTATTCAAACAATTCTGTATTGTAGTCACACTCTTGCTTCTATTTCAGATGATAGAATTTTTCATATTTTGTTCACCTCATTGTAATGGCTAGTTTAACCTTGGTCATCATAATCATGAACAAATCTAAAACATCAAAGTGATTTTCCCATCTTACTCCTGATAACTGCCCTCTTCATATGAGCTATAACCATTTAGAAATGTTAAGCATCATCTGAAAACTAAGAAATGCAAAAGTCTCTGGGCCCAGGCATGGCAAGGAAACATATCAAAACAAAAGGATTATTAGGTTTTTTATTATAAAATATTCTCTCCATTGTAACAAAGTTACAAATTAATACATCACACAGCAAGATCCAGAAATCCACTTGATCTGAAAGTCTGTTCATTTCAGCTAAGTTCTCTTCTAATAGACTTGCAATTCTGAAACCATGGAAATTCACTTAAGGTTTTACACTATCACTGTCATGTACATTTTATGCACTTATCTACCACAAAAAGAGATAAAGAGAGACAGAGACAGAGAAAGATTGAGAGAGAATCTTGTTTCCACATATATGTATAATTATAGCATACTTCTGCATAGGAAGGAAAATAAGCTTTTTTCTTTCTATGTTTGGATATATTTATTTACACATTTTAGATTTCATTAGGCTGAAAAGTTTTCTACTTTGTATATGTACAATTTTAAGTAGGAAGTGAGGTAAAAGTGAATGTTGATCAAATAATTTGTCAGCATTTTATTATGACATTAGGTAGTCTTAAAATATTAGATGTCAGTATATATTTTAATTTAAAAATATACAAAAAGTTTACATAAAGTGCAACTATCTTAATTATATTATTGCTTCATAACAGTAAGACTGCAGCTAATAAGCAATACCTTAGTAAAATCAAATATTACTAGAAAATACGGGTTTTCTCAATTAGATACAACCAATCACTACACTACACTGTCTAGTCTTTCCAAATATTATTGATATCTTTGCTTCTGACACTACAGATGAACATCCTTTCATATGTCATAACATTGTAAATATTTTACTGTAACATTTCTTTAAGACGGAAATCAACATTTATATTTATCCACATAAATATCCAAAGTACCAAGCTTTGTGCTTATGTACACACATCACTCCTGGCTGTTCAGTGGAAGTGGAAGACAGAGCAATTCTGCTTATTCTGCATGTAGAGATGTTAACACAACGTATTTCACATTACCCTTGGAAGTCCTGAAAGGACGAAGCTCATAAAGCCTACTGTAGAAAGCCTCGAGGAACAGTGAACACAAGGAGAACACCGCTAATGCCTTGGCTACCTGTGCAAAGCATGGTCAGGGCAAGAAAAGTCACAGATCAAGTCTCTTTCTGTGCAAACATTATAAATACAAAATGATATTTTAATGAAAATTATAATAAAACTTGAAAAAAATCAAATTTTAAATTGTGCATTTACATCTCATTTCATGGTCACATATATTTATAGTTGCACCATTTTGCTATGTACATCATTATTTAAAGCTGTTAATCCATTCAATATTATATTTTCTTGTGAGAAAACAATTGGTGTATCATTTTGGTAGAGTCTACGCCATGTGCCTTGCTCATTCAAAGTCTAAGGATAAATACTGAAAAGAGATACATATGGCAACTAAATCTGGCACTCATTAGTCAATGATTAAACAATCTTACAATTAGGTCATTTTGGGGAATAACAGATTACATAAATAAACTAATTTTGTAATTAAATTACACATTTTGGAGCCTAAAATGTGCTCTAAATTAAGAAATACACTAATAATGATTAATTTTAATTTGAGGTTAGATATTCTGAATATTCTTCGTTTCAGCTATGTGTACTATAAAATATGTGCAGATAATTTTGTGCAATATGTGTGCCAATGTCTTTGTTTATTCCCACCTTCTCATGCCTGTCTTTGTTTTATTTGGAGTTGTTCTTGTAAATGATTCTTCTTGAGCACTAAAAATGAGAACAGCAATACATTACTTAATTCTTGTAAACAAAGCTTAGAATTAATATTTAGTGATTGCCTGTTGGGATGAAACAGTTATTTAGATAATCTTGGCATAGCTATTTAAAAGAACCAATGCTATACCTGTGAATTCATGTTTAGACTATATCTGCTTTGATATACAGCTGTCACTATATATTTCAGTGTGGAGAAAGAACACAAAATAAAAGACTAAGTAGTCAAAAAGTAATAGACATCGAAGTGTACTGTGTTCATTTAATAGCATCCATTATAATCTCTGCCAGACTATACACATCATAGCATCCAGTACAAGTCACAGTCACTATCCTGGCTAGACCACATATATCTCAGCATTCCTTACAACTCAGTCATTGTTCCTGCCAAACGATGCACATCATTGTATTCTTTATGTTTCATTTCCTTTTAATGCTTATACTAGTCCTGGTATGTTGCTTCATTAAAATAATAAATTCACTTCTATTTGTGTAAATTTTTCTTTTAAAAATGTAGACTTCTTTATTTCTCTGTTGGCTAAATTAGATGTGTAATAGTCGGAAATTAATTAGACTTGTTTTCACAGTACTCATATCACAATCCACAGTAAGAGAAGCCAAAGCAGGACCAGGAGAAAAAGAGAACCATCTTAATTTGGGCTGTTGATCTGAGGGGCAGTGTAATGATTAAAATAGACCTTTGGAAAAGCAAAGACACACTGGGTTCTAATTGCTATAACCTTTGGGAATCATCATATAATAGTTCTTCAGAAAGGTTAGAAGAGGCTTTAGGAAGGAGTTACTGAATAGAATGTGACTAAGGCAATCCAATAAATGGATGAAAAAAAACATAAAAATCAGATTGTGTAGGTTTTTCCCAATAAAGAAAAGGTAGGTAAGTAAAGAAAAAATATAATTAAGCTAGAGCAAATTTGTGAGCATCTTTAAATATTTATTTTGTTACTCTTAAGTTTACATACTCCAATTACTAGAAACAGTACCATATAAGATCATGTTTTACCTAGGTAATATTGGCAATAGTGCAGCAGATATTTATAACCAACTTAACTACAGAATCATTTTAGTTTAATTTTTATACAAATATCATATTCAATATATTTATATGTTTTAGATTTTAAGACATTAAAATCCTTTAAATGATAAAATTAAGATGTTCTGTCTAAAGAAAATTCAGGAACAAAGTACAGGGCAGAGACTGAAGGAAAGGCCACCCAGAGACTGCACCACCTAGGCATCCATCCCATCAAACCCAGACACTATTGCTGATGCCAGGAAGTGCTTGCTGACATGAGCCTGATATAGCTGTCCTCTGAGAGGCTTTGCCAGAGCCAATACAGATGCAGATGCATACAGCCAACAATCAGACTGAACATGGAAACCCTATGGAGAAGTTAGGGGAAGGACTGACGAAGCTGAAGGGGTTTGGACCCCATATGAAGAACAACAATATCAACCAATCAGAACCCACCCCCAGAGCTCCCAGGACTAAACCACCAACCAAAGAATACACATGGAGGGACCCATGGCTCCAGATGCATATGTAGCAGAAGATGGCCTTGTGGGACATCAATGGGCCTTGGTCCTGTAGAAGCTTGATGCTCCATAGGAGCAGAAGTCTAGGGCAGTGAGGTGGGAGTGGGTGAATGGATAGGTGAGGGAGCACCCTCATAGAATCAAGGGTGATGGGATTGGGGCATGTCACAGGGAACACTAGGAAGGGGGAATAACATTTAAAATGTAAATAAATAAAGTAACCAACAAAAATATGCTTCAAACATTGCTCTTCTCAGTATTTTAAGACTGTTGCTATAATGACACGAGCTTGTAAAGAGATTGGATGGAGTTAAACAAGTGGGCAAGTCCTCACACAAAATTGCTGATGCAGGAGGTAACAGAGTGAGGGCAACAGCATCTAGACAAAAGACAGAGGATACTCAAGCACTGAGTAAGCCAATGAAAACACTCTGTGATGGACCAGAGGGAAGAGGAAGATAGTCAATGAGACAGAACACCTGTGTTTGATAATTGATGGTAACTAGCTAGCTAGTATCTGCTTTTAACAAAGTAAGATGAGAGAACTGCCTTCCTTTAGGAATGTCTAGGACATTGATTCCAGGGATGTGAGGAGGAAGTCGTTAGGTTGTAAATTTAAGAGAAATCCGGGATATGATTTATATTTCAAAGAGCATGAAAGTCACATTTGATATTTTCTGAAACAAATGACTCTAACTTTGCCATTTGAATCAGGTGTAGTTATTTTCTGTAAGAATTTACCTGTTGTAAATAAATAAGGCACTGTGACAAAATACATAACAGAAAAAAAAATTAAAGGGATTGAATTGTTGTTGTCTTGTGGTTTAGGGGGATTATAGTCCATCCCATTAAGAAAGGCAGAGTGATTGCCTCAATACAGTCAATATCAAGATGGTCCCCGAAGCAGTGGGACCAGAACCAAGGGCTGTCAAAGGGCTCAACAATCTCTGACCTACTTCTACCAGCAAGACCATACCTGCTAAAGTTCCCATGTATTTTTTTAAACTGTACCATAAGCTGGGGACCATGCCTTCAAAATATGTATGAAGGAGCATATTTCATATTCAAACCATGCCACATGATTTTTGAACTGTACTGGAAATTGATACCACACGCAGAATACATTAGTACAACATGGTTTTCTATCTTTCCAAAAGCCAAGGCTAGAGGGTATCAGGACTATTTAAGAGAAATACAGTCTGTGATCACTAAGGTTAGATTCACACATGAGAAAGGAGATAGATATCTTTACTAACATTCATCTTTGGGGTCATACACTTAGCAGAGTACTACAGAGAAGTAAAAACAAACAAAAAGAAAACACTCATGTAGACAGAGAAAATGTGAGCTTTCCAGGATTCAGTAACAGTTGTTCTATTTTCTTTTCTTTTGCCTAAACTTTGGAATTGGCTGAGCTGAGAAAGAGGGTCTCAAGTTGAAACAAACAAAACAAAACAAAACAAAACAAAACAAAACAAAACAGACACAATAACCCAAATTACAAAATGATTTAAACAAGATTTTGATTTATAGTTCATTTTCTTAAGGGTTTTTCCAATATGCTAAACTATAATGGGATATTTTGAATATGAAGTGATTTTTCTAAAGTGGTTTTTCTTTAGACTGTATTTTTCACCATTTTGCATATTTTCAGGCCAGCTTTATGTAGAATAAATCACTGTTTCTGATACTGGCAAGTGTTTCTACGGTTCATTCCATAATGAGTTGTTGAGTTTCCATGAGTTTGTAAGCTTTCTGTTGTTTCTGTTGTTGTTTTATTCAGCTTTAGTCTGTGGTGTTCAGATACAATGCAGAGTGTTATTTCAATTTCCCTCTACTTGCTGAGACTTGTTTTATCCTCCCAAATATCTGGTCCATTTTAGGGAAAGTTTTATTTGGTGTTGAGGACAATATATATTCTTGTATTTGGGTGAAATATTCTGTAAATATTTGTTAGTTCCATTTGGCTTATAATTTCATTTAGCTCCAGCATTTCTCTATATAGTTCTTTTGTCTTGATGATCTGTTATTTGGTAAGAGTTGAAATCTCCCACTACCAGTATACACTGGTATATGTGACTGGTATCAGCATGACTATGTGATTTTAGCTGTTACACTGTTTCTTTTATGAACTTGGGTGCCCTGAACTTGGTGTATAGATGTTTAGTATTTGCTATATCCTCTTGGTGACTTTTTCCTTTGATGAGTGTGTGTGTTCTTCCCAATCTCTTCTGATTAGTTTTGATTTGATTTATTTTGCCAGATACTAAAAGACCTATCCATACTTTGTTTCTTGGGCCCATCTCCTTACAATATCCCTTTCCATCCTTTTATCCCGAGGAAATGTCTATCTTTGATATAAAGGCATGATTCTTGATTGGAGCAGAAGGATGGATACTCTATTTAAATATAATCTATTACTTTGTGCCATTTTATTGGGGAACTGAGATCATTAGTGTTGAGAGTAAACAATGAATGCACAGCATTGATTGATTCTCATTATTTCACAAGAGTTATATAATACTAATGTACTTTAAAGCAGTAGAATAACAAACAAATATTTTGGAGAACATTTTACCTTCAAATATTAAAACAAATATGCAAAATGAATGTGTATAGAATCATCAAAACCAGTTAATTCCAATATATAATTAAAGCCTGTGGTCATCTGCAGTATTTTGAGCCATGTTGTCTCTTGTGGTCATTCTACCAGAACTGGTTTTTATTTTTTATCAGTCCCTCAACACAGAGAGATGTATGTCCTGAGAGAAGCTACTTAGCCAATCATATGAATTGTCACAGCAATGCGATGAACAAGCGTTGGTTGTTAGTCACCCATCTATCAAATCATACAAAGCATGTATACCATTGAAAAGTTCTTATGACTAATGCTAAAGCTTTTGATCACTGACCAGCCCTGCACTTTCTCTGATGATTTCAATCATGATGAATTTTATGGCTAAATAAAAATCTCCAATTTTAAATGGAAAAAAATTATCTAAACTTCATGTACAAATAAAATGTGAACAAAAAACTAAATTAAACACCAAGTATGTTGCACATATCTGAAAGCTCACTTAAAAATGAATTTCAGCCATAGCTAAATGGTTTTCTATAAATTGACAGGCAAACGCAAATCAGTTTCAATAGTTAAAAAAAAGTGAAACCAGATACATTGTAATGGGAACTTTTTAGCATTTGAAATCATTAAAGCATGAAAGTGTCTGAAAATAAGATAAATTAAAAGGTCGGGTCCACTTTAACAACTAGAAATCTATAATTTATTAGTGTGTTTTAAGCAGAGAGTGGGTTATTAAGTGTCTATTAAGGGTGCATGTGTTAGGAAATAATGCATACACTCTATAAGAACTCCTAAATGCCACATTGTGTTCTTGCAGAGTGTGGGGCAGGTTTTTAATAGTTCAATGGTGGCACTGCCTATGCATCTAAGGACAATGCACACACAGAAGAAGCTAATTAACATGGAGCACTAATTAGTCCCTCAGTATTTAGCAATGAAGTATCAGCAGCTGTCTTGGATGCCATATGCTAATTAGCATTAATAAACTTCAGAAATAATTGTCTCCATTGTTCTGTGTCATAATACTCCCTCTAATTGTACTTTGGAGAGCATTGCCTATAAATGGTAGCAAGTATTACATAGCATGGCTTGAAGTTTAATGAGCAATTTTCTGTGACTTGTGGCATTAGAAGAGAATATATACAGAAAAGAGGAAAGATTAATGCCAATTTTTAAAGTCCATAATTAAGTTGTTGGCTAGTACCTGTGTCTCTAGCTATTCAAATATTTAGATGAGATTGCTTCTTTGGCTCCAGATTTTTTTGAGACACTAAAATGTGAAGTATAACCAGCATTCTCAGAGCCGCAGCCTCAGTTAGTTCCCACTTATTTCAGAGAATGGCTTCCTCCTAGGACACCATCTGTATCAGCACATGGAGAGACAGGAAGTTCAGGTGGAAGAAACAAGCCCTTACATTTCCTAATGTTGGCTAAACCAGTCAGAATGCTTTTTAAATTAAATTTATTTTCAAATGACGTATAAACACGAGTTAGTCATGTTTGTGAGCAAATTATAGTGCTTTACTTCACTGACACAGTGAATCAGGGAGGGGCCACATTTATCTCTTCAAACATATATATTTTATCCTTGTGGTGAAAACATTAAACATTCTCTCTTTTTAACATTTTAAAATGCATAGCATGTTACTGTTACATATCTTCACCTTATTAGGTAGCTGCACATAAGAACTTCCTGCTCCTCTCTGTAAATTAGAACTAAGAGTACAATATATTTCTGATAAAAATATTCAATATTTGTAAATACATAATGTGTATTTATGTGTAATATGTGTAAATACATAATGTGGCCATTAACTCTCTTGAGAAATATTTAAATTAAATAGTGGTACTTCTCAGTCCATGAACTGGATCATCAAAAGAAAGAATTCTGAAAAATGATTCAACATACTAGTCCCAGTGATTTAAGACATCAAAATTCTGAAATTGAACATTTAAAAACTATGTGATCATAATTACCCAGAAAATAGGAAATACTGTATAAATCATGAGAACTATTATTAAATGAAACATTACAGGTAATATACCAACACAGGGGATTGCTCATGGATAGAACCACAAGGCAGCTGTCCCATTTCCAATAAGCTTTTGCAATTTTAGATACAAAAGCATAAATTATTTACAGACAAATTCTTTAGATATTTCCTGATTTAAGCAAACTGTCATATATCATGATTAGTTAGAAAGTATATATATTATAGCATTTCCATATTTTGAAAAGAAGAAATTTTGATAATTAGCATAGTATGGGGTTTTTATATTTCTTTAAATAAAAGCTTTTTCTTTTTTCAGAATATTATGATTTTTTATTTGATATTTTCTTCATTTACATTTCAAATGCTATCCCGAAAGTTCTCTATACCGCCAACCCCCCCTCCCCCCTGCCGCCCTGCTCCCAGACTAACCCACTCCCACTTCCTGGCCCTGGCATTCCCCTGTACTGGGGCTTATAATCTTTGCAAGACCAAGGGCCTCTCGAACTTTTCCATTGGTTCTCTGTGAATTTCACATCATGAATCTCAATCTCTCCTCCACTCTTACCCACCTTCCACCCATGCAGTCTATCCAACAGAATTAAACAATCTGTGGACACCGTAGTGTGTCACAGTGTGTCTCTCATAGCATTCCTTTTCGTTCACACTTCTTTGCTTGCGAATGTTCATCACAATAATTGTTTTAGTCTTGTCTAGGGCCTCAGGTTTCTGCTACTCCATGAATACTAGAACATCACTGCGACTTTTCTCAGATATCATGTAACAATAGTCCTATGGCCTCAAGATCCTGTAGTTTGGGATCTGTAGGACTGGCTCCTTCATGTACTCTAGCAGTTCATAGATGGAACAGATGTTGGGGTGGGCCAACTCAAAGCACTGGTTCTGAGCTGGTCACACTGCTGCTTTTCTTGCTCTCATGATCTAGGGTCCAGCTTACCAGCAACCCCCAGTACCAGGGCCAGCAAATTGCTGGGCCTCCTCTCTAGATTTTTACAGCCAGTGAGTGACCTGGGCAGTTCTCTCACTCTCATGAAGCCAGGACCAGCTCCTCTGCCATGGATGGCAAAGGACAAGGGAGAGGAGGAGGGCTTCTCTCCCTTGTATGTGTCACCACCCAGAAGACAAGAGGAAGTGTTGTCCCTCCCACTCTCATGCCCACATGGCCTGCTCACCCAGACTCTCCTCCATACTCAAGGCAGCTCTACTGAGTGCTGCAGCTGGTGAAAGGCAGGCATAGCTTTTCCTCTCTGATGACCTCAGGAACCAGCTCTCTTGCCTGCTGTGGGTGGCAGAAGGTGGGGGTGAGGTGGGAATAGTCTCTCACTCATTCATGTCATCACAGGGCAGACAAAAGTTGAGCCGGCTATCCCATGCTCACCCACTCGGGCCGGCTCACTTCTGCACTGCCATCAGGGTAAGCTCTACTGTACTGCCCAGGAGAGGTCAAGGACCCACTCTCCCGAATGCTGCAGTTGGTGAAGGGCACAGACAGCTCTGCTTTCATTACATCAGTGTTAAGTCTCCCATCTACTGCAGGTGGCAAGAGGGAGGAGGTTAGGGCAAAGTCTCCCACATTCATATACTTGGGGACCTCACCTGCAGACAATGTGCTGACTGCTCTCCAGAGTATTTGTGCTGGCTAGGGCTAAGGTCAGCTCTTCTGCTCTTCTGCCCCAGGGCTAGCTTTCCAAAGATGTCTAGGTGACGGGTGGAGCTGCTTTTGCACAGCCCTCAGACATCAATATGTCCTTGGCAGCCCACATCAGGGATGCCCTCCAGGCATTTGGTGGTAACAGACTCCTGCTATTGCTTGGCCATGGACTCAGATGTGGCCCAAGATGGTAGCACAGGCCAGGATACTTCCATGGTCCCAAGTGACATCATGAGCTACTCACATCAGGCAGTTCCTTAATACTCTCACATCTCCTCTTTTCTGACTCTTTTCATTGTACTCACATCCTTCTGTTTATTTTTCTCTTCCATTTCTCTACCACTTACTTCTTCCTTTTAGTGATATCTAAGTATCAGGGATCATTTCAGAAGTAGTCTCAGGAGTGCTATGCTCATGCACCATTCAGGGGTCCTCTCAGGCAATGTATGCCACGCCTCCAGGCTTGAGCAGTAGCCAACTGAATAGCTCCCTGTCCAGGCCCCATGACACTGGTCTGACAGTCATCTTGGTTTGTGCTTCACCAGGCCAGCTCCAGTGACTCCATGCAAGGGTTATCTGTCTCAGGTTCACTCCTACCTGAGATTCTCAGTACAAGGCAGGGCTCTGCTAGTTTCTGGCTTGCTCCTAGTCCTGGGACCTGGCAGCAGACTGGTTATAGTCTCAGGCTAGCTCCCTGTTGGAACTCCCTGGCACCAACTGATGATTGTCTCAGGCTTTCTTTTTTTTTTTCAGAGAATGTCAGACTGCCAATCATTCAGATGTTCATAGTTCATAAAACTAAGCTTAGACATAGCCTCTCTTCTCTCTGCAACCTATTGGCACACATGTAACACAGCAGCCACACACCTGCAACACTTCTAGGACCAGGGCTATATGTGTTAAGTAGAGGTTCAGGGTTTTCTACCCATGCCCAGTTTCCAAAATAACAACTCAAAGATTTAGTGATTTATAAATAAATGCCGAGTCCATAAGCTTTGGGTGGTTCCAAACTAGCTTGAAACTCATATAACTCATATATTCTACTCTATGTCTGCTATATGATTGGCTATCTCTCCTTGGTTTGATGTGACTATCTTTCTTAGTCTGGGGAGAATCCTCTAGCCTCTGACACTCTCCCAGAGTTTCAGGCAATTGGATCCCCCACCTATTACTTTCTTCCTTTTGCTAAAAGGCCATCAGGTTTTTATTGACAGGAGATATTTCTATAAAATGCACAAAAGATTCTCTCTACAGTCAACTAAGTAAATACTTCTACATAAAACTTTTCTGATAAATTATCAAAACCGTTTAAAATTTTTCATTTATCCTAATAATTATCAGTCTATACCCAGAATAGTTTATCTTATATATCCACATAAACATAAAAATCAAATTCTTTACTGTTTTATATCTCAGAGAACAGCAAATAAACTAAATTATTCAATTATGTGTATTCTTACAAATTAACAAAAACGAGTATAAATAGGTTACTAAAGAATTCCAAGCGTGCCATATTGGTTAATGGACATCTGAAAAGGTCAAATGTTCCAAAGCCATTGAAAAGAAGTGTAACACAATAAAAGTAAGTGTAAGATTGTATAGGAAGCATGTTCAATATGATTACAGACTTAAGAGAAGTATGTGTCATGTAATACATTTAAAAGATAAATAGGAGACCCCGTTTTGGGCTTCAGATATCTGGGCAACTTCCCTGCCAGAGGAGAGGTGTCTGCCCTGCCAGGGAGGGCTTTGCCAGAGCACCTGGGTAGCCATCTTGGTTCTCAGATCCAGCTTAGACTAGTATGCACAGGTGAGACTGGACTACAGAAGCTAACAGCTTCTGAGACAGGCCTTATTTCAGGCCTTCATCTTCTGCAGGAGGCAGGTCCAAAGGCCAGATATCTGTGCACCTTCCCTACAAGAGGAGAACTTGCCTGTAGAGAGTGCTCTAACCACTGAAACTCAGGAAAGATCTAGTCTCCCAGGCCTGCTGATAGAGGCTAACAAAATCAGGAGAGGAACAAGCTCTAACCAGAGGCAACTATAACAACTAACTCCAGAGATTACCAGATGGCAAAAGGCAAATATAAGAATCTTACTAACAAAAACCAAGACCACTCACCATCATCAGAACCCAGCATTCCCACCTCAGACAGTCCTGGACACCCCAACACACTCGAAAAGCTAGACCCGGATTTAAAAGCATATCTCATGATGATGGTAGAGGACATCAAGAAGGACTTTAATAACTCGCTTAAAGAAATACAGGAGAACACTGCTAAAGAGTTGCAAGTCCTTAAATAAAAACAGGAAAACACAACCAAACAGGTGATGAAAATGAACAAAACCATACTAGACCGAAAAAGGGAAGTAGACACAATAAAGAAAACCCAAAGTGAAGCAACGCTGGAGATAGAAACACTAGGAAAGAAATCTGGAACCATAGATGAGAGCATCAGCAATAAAATACAAGAGTTGGAAGAGAGAATCTCAGGTGCAGAAGATTCCATAGAGAACATTGGCACAAAAATCAAAGAAAATGCAAAATGCAAAAAGATCCTAACTCAAAACATCAAGGAAATCCAGGACACAATGAGGAGACCAAACCTGCGGATCATAGGAGTAGATGAGAATGAAGATATTCAACTTAAAGGGCCAGCAAATATCTTCAACAAAATTATAGAAGAAAACTTCCCAAACATAAAGAAGGAGATGCCCATGATCATACAAGAAGCCTACAGAACTCCAAATAGACTGGACCAGAAAAGAAATTCCTCCAGACACATAATAATCAGAACAACAAATGCACTAAATAAAGAGAGAATATTAAAAGCAGTAAGGGAGAAAGGTCAAGTAACATATAAAGGCAGGCCTATCAGAATTACACCAGACTTTTCACCAGAGACTATGAAAGCCAGAAGATCCTGGACAGATGTTATATAGACATTAAGAGAACACAAATGCCAGCCCAGGCTACTATACCCGGCCAAACTCTCAATTAACATAGATAGAGAAACCAAAGTATTCTAAGACAAAACCAAATTCACACATTATCTTTCCACGAATCCAGCCCTTCAAAGGATAATAACCAAAAAAAAAAAAAAAAAAAAAAAAAAAAAAAAAAAAAAATTACAAGGATGGAAATCACACCCTAGGGAAAGCAAGAAAGTAATCCCTCAACAAACCAAAAAGAAGACAGCCACAAGAACAGAATGCCAACTCTAACAAAAAAAATAAAAGAAAGCAACAATTACTTTCCCTTAATATCTCTTAATATCAATGGACTCAATTCCCCAATAAAAAGACATAGACTAACAGATTGGCTACACAAACAGGACCCAACATTCTTCTACTTACGGGAAACCCATCTCAGGTGAAAGGACAGACACTACCTCAGAGTGAAAGGTTGGAAAACAATTTTCCAAGCAAATAATCTGAAGAAACAAGCTGGGGTAGCCATTCTATTATCTAATAAAATTGACTTCCAACCCAAAGTTGTCAAAAAACACAAGGAGGGATACTTCATACTCATCACAGGTAAAATCTTCCAAGAGAAACTCTCAATTCTGAATATCTATGCTCCAAAGGCAAGGGCAGCCACATTCATTAAAGACCCTTTAGTAAAGCTCAAAGCACACATTGCAATTCACACAATAATAGTGGGAGACGTCAACACACCACATTCATCAATGGACAGATCGTGGAAACAGAAACTAAACAGGGACACAGTGAAACTAACAGAAGTGATGAAACAAATGGACTTAACAGATATCTACAGAACATTTTATCCTAAAACAAAAGGATATACATTCTTCTCAGAACCTCATGGGACCTTGTCCAAAATTGACCATTTAATTGGTCACAAAACAGGCCTCAACAAATACAAAAATTTTGAAATTGTCCCATTCATCCTATCAGACCACCATGGACTAAGGCTGAACTTCAATAACAACATAAATAGTGGAAAGCCAACATTCACATAGAAACTGAACAACACTCTTCTCAATGATATCTTGGTCAAGGAAGAATTAAAAAAGAAATTAAAGACTTTTTAGCGTTTAATGAAAATGAAGCCACAACATACCCAAACCTATGGGACACAATGAAAGCATTTCTAAGAGGGAAACTCATAGCTCTGAGTGCCTCTAAAAAAGAAACTAGAGAGAGAGCACACACAAGCAGCTTGACAACACATCTAAATGCTATAAAAAAAAAGGAAGAAAATTCACCCAAGAGGAGTAGATGGCAGGAAATAATCAAACTCAGGGGCAAAATCAACCAAGTGGAAACAAGAAGAACTATTCAAAGAATTAACCAAACTAGGAGTTGGTTCTTTGAGAAAATCAACAAGATAGATAAACCCTTAGCTAGACTCACAAGAGGGCACAGGGACAAAATCCTAATTAACAAAATAAGAAATGAAAAGGGAGACATAACAACAGATCCTGAAGAAATCCAAAATACCATCAGATCCTTCTACAAAAGGCTATATTCAACAAAACTGGAAAATCTGGACTAAATGGACAAATTTCTAGACAGATACCAGGTAACAAAGTTAAATCAGGATCAAGTTAAAGATCTAATCAGTCCCATATCCCCTAAAGAAATAGAAGCAGTCATTAATAGTCTACCAGCCAAAAACAGCACAGGACCAGATGGGTTTGGTACAGAGTTCTATCAGACCATCAAAGAAGATCTAATTCCAGTTCTGCACAAACTATTCCACAAAATAGAAGTAGAAGGTACTCTACCAAACTCATTCTATGAAGCCACAATTACTCTGATACCTAAACCACAGAAATATCCAACAAAGATAGAGAACTTCAGACCAAATTCCCTTATGAATATCAATGCAAAAATACTCAATAAAATTCTCACTAACTGAATCCAAGAACACATTAAAGCAATCATCCATTCTGACTAAGTAGGTTTTATTCCAGGCATGCAGGGATGGTTTAATATATGGAAATCCACCAACGTAATCCATTATATAAACAAACTCAAAGACAAAAACCACATGACCATCTTGTTAGATGAGGAGAAAGCATTTGACAAGATTCAACACCTATTCATGATAAAAGTCTTGGAAATATCAGGAATTCCAGGCCCATACCTAAACATGAATAAAGCTATCTACAGCAAACCAATAGCCAACACCAAAGTAAATGGTGAGAAGCTGGAAGAAATCCCACTAAAATCAGGGACTAGATAAGGCTGTCCACTTTCTCCCTACCTCTTCGACATAGTACTTCAAATCCTAGCCAGAGCAATTAGACAACAAAAGGAGATCAAGGGGATACAAATTGGAAAAGATGAAGTCAAAACATCACTTTTTGCAGATGATATGATAGTATATATAAGTGACCCTAAAAATTCCACCAGAGAACTCCTAAACCTGATAGACAGCTTCGGTGAAGTAGCTGGATGTAATATTAACTCAAACAAATCAGTGGCATTTCTCTACACAAAGGATAAACAGGCTGAGAAAGAAATTAGGGAAACAACACCCTTCTCAATAGTTACAAATAATATAAAATATCTTGGTGTGACTCTAATTAAGGAAGTGAAAGATCAGTATGATAAGAACTTCAAGTCTCTGAAGAAAGAAATTAAAGAAGATCTCAGAAGTGGAAAGATCTCCCATGTTCATGGATTGGCAGGATAAACATTGTAAAAATGGCTATCTTGCCAAAAGCAATCTACAAATTCAGTGCAATCCCCATCAAAATTCCAACTCAATTCTTCAAGGAATTAGAACGAGCAATCTGCAAATTCATCTGGATTAACAAAAAAACCTAGGATAGCAAAAACTCTTCTGCATGGTACTGGTATAGTGACAGAGGATTAGACCAATTGAATAGAATTGAAGACACAGAAATGAACCCACACACCTATGGTCACTTGATCTTCAACAAGGGAGCTAAAACCATCCTGTGGAAGAAAGACAGCATTTTCAACAAATGGTGCTGGCACAACTGGTGGTTATCATGTAGAAGAATGTGAATTGATCCATTTCTATCTCCTTGTACTAAAGTCAAATCTAAGTGGATTAAGGAACTCCACATAAAACCAGAGACACTAAAATTTATTGAGGGGAAAGTTAGGCAAAGCCTTGAAGATATGGGCACAGGGGAAAAAATTCCTGAATAGAACAGCAATGGCTTGTGCTGTAAGATCAAGAATTGACAAATGGGACCTCATGAAACTGCAAAGCTTCTGCAAGGGAAAAGACACAGTCAATAAGACAAAAAGGCCAGCAACATATTGGGAAAAGGATCTTTACCTATCCTAAATCAGATAGGGGACTAATATCCAATATATATAAAGAACTCAAGAAGGTGGACTCCAGAAAATCAAATAACCTCATTAAAAAATGGAGCTCAGAGCTAAATAAAAAATTCTCATCTGAGGAATACCGAATGGCTGAGAAGCACCTGAAAAGATGCTCAGCATCCTTAATCATCAGAGAAATGCAAATCAAAACATCCCTGAGATTCTATCTCACACCAGTCAGAATGGCTAAGATCAAAATTTCAGGTGACAGCAGATGCTGGCGAGGATGTGGAGAAAGAGGAACACTCCTTCATTGTTGGTGGGATTGCAAGCTTGTACAACCACTATGGAAATCAGTCTGGTGGTTCCTCAGAAAATTGGACATAGTACTAATGGAGGATCCTGCAATACCTCTCCTGGGCATATATCCAGAAGATGTCCCAACTGGTAAGGAGGACACATGCTCCACTATGTTCATAGCAGCCTTATTTATAATAGCCAGAAGCTGGAGAGAACTCACATGCACCTCAACAGAGGAATGGATACAAAAAATGTGGTACGTTTACACAATGGAGTACTACTCAGCCATTAAAAAGAATGAATTTATGAAATTCCTAGGCAAATGGTTGGACCTGGAGGGCATCATCCTGAGTGAGTTAACCCAATCACAAAAGAACTCAAATGATATGTACTCACTGATAAGTGGATATTAGCCCATAAACTTAGTATACCCGAGATATAAGAGACAATTTGTAAAACACATGAAACTGAAGAAGATCGAAGACCAAAGTGTGGACACTTTGCCCCTTCTTATAATTGGAAACAATCACCCATGGAAGGAGTTACAGAGACAAAGTTTGGAGCTGAGACAAAAGAATGGAGACATCTAGAGACTGTCATATCCAGGGATCCATCCCATAATTAGCCTCCAAATGATGACACCATTGCATACACTAGTAAGCGTTTGCTGAAAGGACCCTGATATAGCTTTCTCTTGTGTGACTAGGCTGGGGCCTAGCAAACACATAAGTGGATGCTCACAGTCAGCTATTGGATGGATCACAGGGCCCCCAATGGAGGAGCTAGAGAAAGTATCCAAGGAGCTAAAGAGATCTGCAACCCTGTAGGTGCAACAACATTATGAACTAACCAGTACCCCGGAGCTCTTGACTCTAGCTGCATATGTATCAAAAGATGGCCTAGTAGCCATCACTGGAAAGAGAGGCCCATTGGAATTGCAAACTTTATATGCCCCAGTACAGGGGAACGCCAGGGCCAAAAAGTGGGAATATGTGGGTAGGGAAGTGGGGGACAGGGTATGGGGGACTTTTGGGATAGCATTGGAAATGTAATTGAGGAAAATTTGTTTAAAAAAAAAAAAGTCAAAAGCCAAGAATGTTCTGCAGTATCTCACAGACTTTCCCACTTCTGAATGTACTAGTAGATATCCACATGGGAAAAACCCTGCACAGCATACACAAGAGGCCTCTGTTGCACAGTGGATAGCTCATTGGACTTTTACAATGTTCAGAAAGAACCAAAGGCTAAGTCCCACTTGAACCCAACACAAGGAGCCAGTTTTTCCAGGAGCAACACTTCCTCTGCATTGAGAGCTTACACTTGGTTTAATTTAGAACTCTTTGGGGAAATTGCTTGCCATTCTGGAAAATCTTATTTCTCATGGAAACACTAGAAGTGAACCACCAATAAAACATCCCTGTATCTATTGAAGAAAAAAAAAAAAAGAATATTAAAAGCAGTAAGGGAAAAAGTTCAAGTAATGTAAGATCCCCTTTCGAGGACCTACACTCTAGTCTTGGGAGAGAGAGAGCACACCCAAAGAAACATGAGAATCCTTCTTGCTGTAAACACATGAGTCAGTTTAATGGTGGAGCTCCAGGTCGAAATGTATCTCATGCAGGAGACAGTGGATTCGACCCCAAGGCTCAAAAGTTAGGGGGTTTTATGGGGTAAAGGGCTTAGGGGTGTGGAATTCAGCATAGTGACACACTATTGGCTTATTTGTTGTGTCCGGCCAGCAGACCACAACCTGGGTTCTAGCCTGGAAAGGCATTTTGGAAACCTGGAAGAGAAGAGGGGCTAGGTGGCGAGAGAAAAGAATGTAGCCAAGACAGTTACTCTGATCAAGGCTCAAATTTTATTGTTGCGACACTAGTTATGAAGGAAAGGGGAGGGGACCCGATTCCCGCCGAATAATCTCTGGTCCAGTAGAAAGGTGCACGTGTGTGGCTCCGCAGGTTCCAGCAGTGGGCGTGGCAGAACGAATGAGCAGGAAGCTCCACCCCTGAGCAAGCAGGTTTCAGGCTGGGGGAGGGGAGACTACATCTCCTCCCTTTTATTAACAAAATTTAGAAAAAGCTGGCCTGAGGGGAAAAATTATCTATGCTCAATAGTTCTGCCTGGAATCTAGGGCTAAAGAAAAAACTTGCTTTCATGGGATTCCTTAACTTTTCTTATGGTAAACTGTATAAGGCTAAGACTGTCCTTTCTTATCTTAGTAAACAACTAACTGAAAAAGCCTGGAGCTGTAGGTTCTGACTTTATAATGCTAATTAGTACTTGGTAGGTAACTTTCTAGTTGAATTTTAAGTAGGGCGTTGGAACTCTGGCTAAGTTTGACTGAACAAATGTGAAATACACTATAATAAGAATAACACTAAGTTGATATTCCTCCGAATTTTTGGATGATAGGTGGGAAACAGGGAGAAGGAGTTCGACCGGCTCTTGTAGTACAAGGCCAATTGGCTTTTTTATTTGGGTGGGAGGCAGTGAAGGGCTTGCCCTTTCAATAGTATGTCTCCAATCTCTCTCCCCCCTATTAATTAAGTTAAATAAGGCAACGCTTAACTGAGGTGATCAAATGATTTTCTCATCCGTAGATGAGTGGGCTTTTAACCTTGGCTTGGGTGGACATGGACCCGATTCCTCCCGTGGGTACTGATAAGACCCACACCTGTGGCTCTCGGTAACTTTTGGGGAGGTGAGGCAGAGCCGAAAAATATTTTTCATTTTTAGCCAAAATTTGGTACCAACCTCTTTCAAACCGGGTTTATCTCACAGGAAACTCAGAAATGGTCAAGCTGGACCTTCCCCTGCAGTGCCTCTGCACCAAGCGATGCCCATACTGAATTTGTATGATCACAAACCAGTATGCACAGTTCTGAGTGCTGTGCAGCTCCTAAAGGAGAATTATCAACCTCAGATTTAGCAAGACCTAGGCAAGAATTATGTCATTAGTAACACCACGACTTGTGGCTAAAATAGGAGCTGGAAGTCGTTCCTCCTCGTCCCTGTTTTTTCCACAGCCTAAGGACACCTTGCAGTAACAGCAAGGGTGAAAAGGCAGAGGTCAGCTAAGGGACTAAGCCTGTCTATCAAAATAAAAACCAATCTTTATTAATATAGAAATATCTACTTTTCTAGCCCTCTTGATAAACCTAATTTTTAACTCAGACTGAAAGCCACGTGCTGGAAATGTCCTTGGAAAGGAGATAACAGCAGCCACCTGTGTGCTCTAGGGGGCGGGGATGCACATCTGCTGGTCCGCCTCGAGAATGTTGATTTACCTGCTTGAAAGACAAAATCTCGACAGTGAGAAAGTAGGAAAGCAGAACTTATTTTGGGGAAGTCCAGGTACTTTATTCAAATGCAAATTGTAAAGCTGAGGCTAGTCTCCGGCCTCCTGTCGGGAGCTGGCTCAGAGAGTAGCTTTTTTCGGAGCCTGAGTCCTCAAGCCTACTTTTAAGCAAAAGAGGAATTTTAGTCCTCAAGGTGATACTTTAGAAGATTTAGAATCTGTGTTCATCTAACAAATTAATTTTTCTGGCAGCCACTGCGCTCCATCTTCATCTCATGAAAAAACACAAACTGAGTCCCTACCCCAAATTAGAACTGGATCTGGACCCTTCCATTTGTTAGTCAGGGGGTCCTTCTATTTTACCAATGTATTAAGTGACCAATTGCTCTTTAATAGCTTTTTTTTTTTACTAGCTGTAAGGCCAGCAATCCTTCTGAGGTTAGGGATCTAGGGGAAGTGGGGGATGTGCTCTGAATTAACTTGCTAGGTAATTTAGAATATAGGAATCTCTAACATTGGACTGAATATTAGACCAGTCTGAGATTGAGTTAGAATGGCTGGTCACACTAAAGAAAAGAGAAAAATCATTATGACTCTATTAAATGACTAATTTTACTAAGTCTGAATATACAGTCTCTGATGTACTATTGCCATAAAGTTAAAAGGCTAGAAGCTAGTCTAAACTGGAAAAAAATGACAAGTAAGGATGGATCTAAAACATGAATTTAATTTAGTTTTTTAGTCAATTCAATCAGGACATGAGTCAACTTACCTACCAGCTCGTCACACGAATTTACTAATATGCTTCTGCAGCGTTCTGTGGAGAAAACCTGTTTTTCCCTTTTCTAATAAGGTAGCTGTTTTAGGATTAATCTATAAGCCAATAAGTAGATCCCTTTAAGATACTATAAAGCATTTATTAAACTCTTTGACATTAAAATATTAAATTTTGAAAATAAAGGTAAGACTTCAATAGTGTGCATGGGAATGCACTAAATAGTATGCACGGGGATACAATTTCTCTCTTTTTTGTCTTTTAAGAAGTTAAAGTTTTAAAATTTTACAATACCTAAACTTTTGAATTAATAACTAGTTGACAAAAAATTTTAAATACATGGCTGTAAAGGGGCAGTGACTAATTGCACTTTCAATCAATTTTCTTAAGGAGCAGTTGTAACTAGAAGGCTTGCAAAGTTATTAAGAGTCACATGTGCATAATTTATTTATTTATTAACTAGAAATATGCATAAGCAATTGTAAATTTGAGAATTAATAGTATCTGAGGGATGAACAATTTAAGCAATTGCGAGCTCAGAGATATGGCATTGACTATTAATATACAAATTAAGGTTTGATTGTTCAGCATTTTAAAACAACATCTACAGCACACAACTAGATCATCTGTGCTGAAACAGGGGAAACTGTGTCTTAAGACTTTGTCCCACAGAAGCTAGTTGGGCCCACGTGGGCCAACGATTGGCTGGGAGGATGAGAAAAATGACTTTACAATAATGTTTTCTTTTTGGCCAAAGAATTGTTTTGGGCACAACCAATTTTTAATTACCAATTAATAACAATTATAAAAGCTTTATTTTTTGTAGAAACTTTTGTAGTAAACTAAAACCCTAAGTAATAAAAGGATATTGTCTCTGAATCTTTTGGGTGAGAGCAAGGATTTAAGGTAAACTTTAAGAAGCATTAGTTAATAAAATACTTTTCACTTAGGAAACAATATACACTGAAAGATTAAAACTCTTGGCTTCTTGTATAGAAGCAGAAACAATAAAATTTTTCTTACATAATGTAAAGTTACATTAGCCATACCTAGAGGCAGAATTTTCTAGTGGTTACAGTTCTCTAGAAGCAAAACTCTTTGAATTTAAGCATTATTTTAAACATCTGAATAGATCTGTAACACTGTTAAAAAGAAATTCTCTTGAACACAGGGAAAAAACTTTCTCAGGCACTGTTTGCAAAACAAAAGAAAGGCCACAAGCTGCTCTGCTCTGGGGCTGCCCAGAGCCCTGCATTGACTCAAACGTAAAATACTTTTTAATCTGAGCATCTTGGCCCTCCTGTAATAAGGACCGATTCTAGAGAAACAATATAACTGTCTACACCTCTAAATTTTGATACTCTTTCTTAAGATGACTTACAGTTAAAACGTTCTTCACAACTTTAGTGTTGTGAAAAAATTGCCCGTACTGCAGTTTCCTGCCAGGCAGCAACTATAACCAAACTGTTTGTCTAATCTATTTACAAAGACAAACATAACTAGATAACTTTGTCACAGTTTTGTATGAAGTGAGCTGTATGAGCGCTCTCATAAGATGATTACTCTTGTAATTATCTTAATTACAGTATACAGGTGAATTAAAGATCTTAAATTTGAAATCAAACTGCAAGCTGCAGTCAATGGAACAATAGCAGTTTTAACCATAATTTTTAAGTTTTTTGTGTAAGGTTAGGATAATACCTATAACCTTGGGAAAGCAAAACCCAAGTTTAAAACAATTTATTATCTTTAAAATCAATATTAGAAGCATTACTATCATATTACGAAGTTTGGATGTCAATTAATACCTATGAATACCTATTAAAGCAAGCTTTAATGCTTTAATAAAAAGACATTGCTTTAAATCTTATTTTAAATTTTACTATTTAGGATACGAACCACATTAATTTTTACCTAAACTAGAAATATCTTTAGAGACCCAGCCTCTTGGGCTGCCTTATGCCATGTGTCGGAAGGACTCTAAACTTGAGTTATCAAATTTAACACTAACCATCTGTATCAATGTAACAATTATTAATCTTAACCAACAACTTATGAGCTGATTGTGAAAACACTCAGAGCACATTACCAATAAAAAAGAACCAAATGAAGCAGTTACATTTAGACCAATCAGAGAATAATAATTTTTGTAGCTACAATCATAGAATAAAAAACACTTTACCATTGTCCAACACATTAATCATGAACCATTTATTAGCTTTTTTACTCTGAAACTTAGAGGCTGTGCACTCGCCTTTATTTCCTAAAACGAACAGTTTTTCCAGCAGGGGCCCTCCCGCCACGTGTCTGATTCCTGGATGAAACACATGGCAGCTCTCGGCTTTGCAGATAAAGTTTTTTATACCATCTTTATTATCCAACACAAAACATAGAACATTCATTCATACAGACTGGACACGAACATACATGAATTGAACACGAGAACAGATTGGTGCACCGGACATTAGACAAGACACAAAAGGGAACAGAGTACTCCTGCTATAAGGCCCAGAGAGATATTTCTCTCTGCTTTTTGGGACATTTTCCTCCCTTATGATGCATTTTTTATTAACTGGGGCAATCCGCCTATTCCTTTTAATAAACCCTTTCTTTTCTCACACCTCATGTAGCTTCGGAGAGCTACGGCCTACCGCTTGATACCCAGCTCCTCACTGCTGAACCTAAGTGAACCAGCGCTCGGGTTTAACGCTGTCTCAGCTTAGCCCATACCTTCTCCTGTATGAATTTCCTTTATCTTTTATTTTATGGAGCTCAGAACCAGCAGCGTCTCTTCCAAAAATCCTTTGCCGTTTCTCAGTCCCGCGTTGGTTCGCCAATTGTTGTGTCCGGCCAGCAGACCACAACCTGGGTTCTAGCCTGGAAAGGCATTTTGGAAACCTGGAAGAGAAGAGGGGCTAGGTGGCAAGAGAAAAGAATGTAGCCAAGACAGTTACTCTGATCAAGGCTCAAATTTTATTGTTGCAACACTAGTTATGAAGGAAAGGGGAGGGAACCCGATTCCCGCCGAATAATCTCTGGTCCAGTAGAAAGGTGCACATGTGTGGCTCCGCAGGTTCCAGCAGTGGGCGTGGCAGAATGAATGAGCAGGAAGCTCCACCCCTGAGCAAGCAGGTTTCAGGCTGGGGGAGGGGAGACTACATTATTCAAACATCAGCAGAAAGATTACATTTCAGCAAAAAGAATAAGAGCAGATCAGGGTGTCAGGATTCTGTGAGTTGTTGACTCAGTTCAGATAGGCCTGTTATTTCCTCATATTCTTCTTTATCTTTATGGTTGAGCTGTTCCCAGGAATGTTTTAACTATGGGGCATGCCCGGTTTTGTTTTTCTTTGTTCTCAGCCCCAGGCAGCCTCTAGGCTCACAAAAAAAAAACTAGCAATTTCTGAGTACTTTACATGACTTACAGGTCTTAAAATTTCGTCTTTCTTTCAGTAACATATAAAGGCAGGCTTATCAAAATTACACCAGACTTTCCACCAGAGACTATGAAGATCCTGGACAGATGTTGTACAGACACTAAGAGAACACAAAGCTACTATACCCAGCCAAATTTTCAATTACCATAGATGGAGAAACCAAAGTATTTCATGACAAAACCAAATTCGCACATTATCTTTCCACAAATCCAGTCCTTCAAAGGATAATAACAGAAAAAAAAAAAAAATACAAGGATGGAAACTATGCCCTAGAAAAAGCAAGAAAGTAATCTGTCAACAATCCTAAAAGAAGACAAGCCACAAGACCAGAAGGCCAACTTACTTTCCCTTAATATCTCTTAATATCAATGGACTCAATTCCCCAATAAAAAGACATAGACTAACAGACTGGCTAAACAAACAGGACCCAACATTTTGCTGCTTACAGGAAACCCATCTCAGGGAAAAAGACAGACACTACCTCAGAATGATAAGCTGGAAAACAATTGTCCAAGCAAATGGTCTGAAGAAACAAGCTGGAGTAGCCATTCTAATAGCTAATAAAATTGACTTCCAAACGAAAGTTATCAAAAAAGACAAGAGGGGCACTTCATACTCATCAAAGGTAAAATCTTCCAAGAGGAACTCTCAATTCTGAATATCTATGCTCCAAATGCAGGGGCAGCCACATTCATTAAAGAAATTTTAGTAAAGCTCAAAGCACACATTGCAACTAACACAATAATATTGGGAGACTTTAACACACTACTTTCATCAATGGACTAATTGTGAAAACAGAAACTAAACAGGGACACAGTGAAACTAACAAAAGTTATGAAGCAAATGGATTTAACTGATATCTACAGAACATTTTATCCTAAAACAAAAGGATGTACCTTCTTCTCAGCACCTCATGGTACCTTCTCTAAAATTGACCATATAAGTGGTCACAAAACAGGCCTCAACAAATAAAAAAATATTGAAATTGTCCCATGCATCCTATAAGATCACCATAGAGTAAGGTTTATCTTCAAAACAACATAAATAAGAGAAAGCCAACATTCACATGGAAACTGAACAACACTTTTCTCAATGATACCTTGGTCAAGGAAGGAGTGAAGAAAGAAATTAAAGACTTCTTGGAGTTTAATGAAAGTGAAGCCACAACATACCCAAACTTATGGGACACAATGAAAGCATTTCTAAGAGGAAAACTCATAGCTCTGAGTGCTTCCAAAAAGAAACTAGAGAGAGCACACACTAGCAGCTTGACAACACACCTAAAAGCTTTAGAACAAAAGGAAGCAAATTCACCCAAGAGAAGTAGACTGCAGGAAATAATCAAAATCAGAGGAGAAATCAACCAAGTGGAAAAAAGAAGAACTATTCAAAGAAACAACCAAATGAGGAGCTGGTTCTTTGAGAAAATCAACAAGATATATAAACGCTTAGCCAGACTCACTAGAGGTCACAATGGACAGCATCCTAATTAAGAAAATCAGAAATGAAAAGGGAGATATAACAACAAATCCTGAAGAAATCCAAAACACCATCAGATCATTCTACAAAAAGCTATACTCAACAAAACTGGAAAACCTGGATGAAATGAACAAGTTTCTAGACAGATACCAGGTACCAAAGTTAAATGAGGATCAGTCCTATATCCCCTAAAGAAATAGAAGGAAGACCAAAGTGTGGACACTTTACCCTTTCTTAGAAATGGGAACAAAACACCCATGGAAGGAGTTACAGAGACAAAATTTGGAGCTGTGACGAAAGGATGGACCATCTAGTGACTGCCATATGCAGGGATCCATCCCATAATCAGCTTCCAAATGCTGACACCATTGCATACACTAGCAAGATTTCGCTGAAAGGACCCAGTTATAGCTCTCTCTTGTGAGACTATGCCGGGGCCTAGCAAACTCACAAGTGGATGATCACAGTCAGCTATTGGATGGGTCACACGGCCCCTAATGGAGGAGCTAGCGAAATTAACCAAGGAGCTATAGGGAACTGCAACCCTATAGGTGGAACAACAATATGAACTAACCAGTACCCAGGAGCTCTTGTCTTTAGCTGCATATGTATCAAAAGATGGCCTAGTCGGCCATCACTGCAAAGAGAGGCCCATTGGACTTGCAAACTTTATATGCCCAAGTACATGGGAATGCCAGGGCCAAAAAGGGGGAGTGGGTGGGTAGGGGATTGGGGGGGTGGGTATGGGGGACCTTTGGGATAGCATTGAAAATGTAAATGAGGAAAATACCTAATTAAAAAAAAAGAAATAGAAGCAGTCATTATAGTCTCCCAACCAAAAAAAAAAAAAAAAAAAAAAAACCAGGACCAGATGGGTTTAGTGCAGAATTCTATCAGACCTTCAAAGAAGATCTAATTCCAGGTGTGCACAAACTATTCCACAAAATAGAAGCAGAAGGTACTCTACCCAATTCATTCTATGAAGCCACAATTACTCTGATACTAAACCACAAAGATAGAGAACTTCAGACCAAATTCCCTTATGAATATCAATGCAAAAATACTCAATAAAATTCTCCCTAACCTAATCCAAGAGCACATTAAAACAATCATCCATCCTGACCAAGTAGGTTTCATTCCAGGGATGCAGGGATGGTTTAATATACGGAAATCCATCAAAATAATCTCCTATATAAACAAACTCAGAGACAAAAACCACATGATCATCTGGTTAGATGTGGATAAAACATTTGACAAAATCCAACACCCATTCATGTTAAAAGTCTTGGAAATATCAGGAATTCAAGGCCCATACCTAACCATGATAAAAGCAATCTACAACAAACCAGTAGCCAACATCAAAGTAAATGGTGAGAAGCTGTAAGAAATCCCACTAAAATCAGGGACTAGAAAACGTTTCCCAATTTATCCCTACCTCTTCAACATAGTACTTCAAGTCCTAGACAGAGCAATTCGACAACAAATGGAGATCAAGGGGTTACAAATTGGAAATGAAGAAATCAAAATATCACTTTTTGCAGGTGATATGATAGTATATATATCATATGTGTGTGACCCTAAAAATTCTACCAGAGAACTCTTAAACATGATAAACATGATAAACAGCTTCAATGAAGTAGCTGGATATAAAATTATCTCAAATAAGTCAATGGATAGAAGATCTCAGAAGATGGAAAGATCTCCCATGCTCATAGATTGGCAGGATCAATATAGTAAAAATGGCTATCTTACCAAAAGCAATCTACAGATTCAATACAATCCCCATCAAAATTCCAAGTCAATTCTTCAACTATTTAGAAAGGACAATTTGCAAATTCATCTGGAAATAATAGAAAACCTAGGATAGCAAAAACTCTTCTCAAGGATAAAAGAACCTCTGGTGGAATCACCATGCCTGACCTAAAGTTGTACTACAAAGCAATTGTGATAAAAAAAACACACAAAAACAAAAACAAACAAACAAACAAACAAAACTGCATGGTACTGGTATAGCAACAGACAAGTAAACCAATGGAATAGAATTGAAGACCCAGAAATGAACCCACACACCTATGGTCACTTGATCTTTGACAAGGGAGCTAAAACCATCCAGTGGAAAAAAGACAGCATTTTCAACAAATGGTGCTGGCACAACTGGTGGTTATCATGTAGAAGAATGTGAATTGATCCATTTCTATCTCCTTGGGACCTCATAAAATTGCAAAGCTTCTGTAAGGCAAAAGACACCATCAGTAGACAAAAAGGCCACCAACAGTTTGGGAAATTATCTTTGCTTATCCTAAATCAGATAAGGGACTAATATCCAATATATATAAAGAAGTCAAGAAGGTGGACTCCAGAAAATCAAATAACCCCATTAAAAAATGGGGCTCAGAGCTAAACAAAGAATTCTCACCTGAGGATTACTGAATGGCTGAGAAGCACCTGAAAAAATGTTTAGCATCCTTAATCATCAGGGAAATGCCAATCAAAACAACCCTGGGATAACACCTCACACCAGTCAGCATGGCTAAGATCAAAATCTCAGGTGACAGCAGATGCTGGCGAGGATGTGGAAAAAGAGGAACACTCCTACATTGTTGGTGGGATTGCATGCTTGTACAACCGCTCTGGAAATCAGTCTGGCAGTTACTCAGAAAATGGCACATAGTACTACCGGAGGATCCCACAATACTTCTCCTGGGTATATATCCAGAAGATGTTCCAACTGGTAAGAAGGACACATGCACCACCATGTTTATAGCAGCCTTATTTATAATAGCCAGAAGCTGGAAAGAACCCAGGGCCCCTCAATAGAAGAATGGATACAGAAAATGTGGTACAATTACACAATGGAGTACTACTCATCTATTAAAAAGAATGAATTTATGAAATTCCTAGGCAAATGGATGGATCTGGAGGGCATCATCCTGAGTTAGGTAACCCAATAACAAAGGACTCACATGATATGTAATCACTGGTAAGTGGATATTAGCCCAGAAACTTAGAATACCCAAGATATACAATTTGCAAAACACATGAAACTGAAGAAGATCGAAGACCAAAGTGTGGACACTTTGCCCCTTCTTAGAATTGGGAACAAAACACCCATTGAAGGAGTTCCAAAGTTCCGAGCTGAGACAAAAGGATGGACCATCCAGAGACTGCCCCATCTGGGGATCCATCCTATAATCAGCCACTGTACACAGACCCTATTGCATAAGACAGCATGATTTTGCTGAAAGGATCCTGATATATCTTTCTCTTGTGAGCCTATGCCAATATCTGGCAAATACAGAAGTGCATGCTCACTGTCGTCTATTGGATGGATCTCAGGACCCCCAATGGAGGAGCTAGAGAAAGTACCCACGGAGCTGAAGGGGTCTGCAACCCTATATGTGGAACAACAATATGAACTAACCAGTACCCCCAGAACTCATGTCTCTAGCTGCATATGTAGCAGAAGATGGCCTACTTGGCCATCATTGGGAAAAGAGCCCCCTTGGTCTTGCAAACTTTATATGCCCCAGTACAGGAGAATGCCAGGGCCAAGAAGTGGGAGTGGGTTTGTAGGGAGCAAGGCAGAGGAGGGCATAGGGATAGCTTTTGAAATGTAAATGATGAAAACATCTAATAAAAAAATTGAAAAAAAAAAGTTAAATAGATCTACTCTGGTGCTGAATATCAAATCCAAATGCTAAGCACTTAACATATATATTTTTATAGAGAAAGGTTTGAGAGGATCCATCACATGGTTCTAGAAGGGAAAAAAGGATGAAAAAGTACACACACCAAAAAATACAGTCCTAAGGAGAACATTCTTATGGATCATACCTGTTTTTTTTTTTTTTTTTAAAGATAGGAGACATAGGAAGAACAATGATATCAGCCAACCATAAACCCCAGAGCTCTCAGAGATTAAACCACCAACCAAAGAGTACACATGGAGAAACCCAAGGATCCAGCTGTATATGTAGCAAAGGATTGACTTATCTGGCACCAATGGGAGGGGAGGCCCTTAGTCCTGTGGATGCTCAATGCCCCAGTGTAGTGGAATTCCAGGGCAGTGAAGTGGGAGCAGATAGGTGGGAAGGAGCACCTTCATAGAAGCATGGGGTAGGTCGATAGGATTGGGGTTTTCCAGAGGGGAAACAGGAAAGGGAGACAACATTTGAAATGCAAATAAATAAAATAACCAATAATAAAAGGTAAGAAAAGAGGAAAAGGAAGGAATGAGGCTGCAGAAAGAGATGATGGTGTTAAGGGAAGGAAGAAAGAGAATCAAGGGAGACAGAGAAAAAGACAGACAGAGACAGAGACAGAGGGGGATATATTTGTTGTGTTGCTGATTAAATAAGGAGATACTTCAAAGAATATTCATTCTGATACTATTACATAGGATCAGGACAAGGACCAAGAGGCTCTACAGGTTCCTGCAAGGTCTTTATTTTTTTTTTTTAATTTATAATTTGTCATTCAGGAAAATGCCTCATAATTATAGTATGTCCTTAAGAATGAAATATTAGCAAATTCTGGTTTGTATTATCATTTTAGAACAATTCCTCATTGGTTTAAGAAGTTTGACAATGCTCAAACTGTAAAGGCATTCCTATTTTTGTTGTTTCTATTTATTGACTGAGTTTCAGTGAACCACCTTCATCTTCTTGGGAGGTCCTCAAATAATCAGTTTTATAATCATTGTTAATAACAAATATTATAAATTTCTTGAAATAGTCCTCTGAGATGGACAATATTATAAGCATTTTTATTGATCACTTAGATCAATAGTTAGTTAGAGCCACCACATATGGTAGCTATGATTATCATTGCCTTGTACTAATTGATAATGTTTTAGATGCAAGAAAATGAAGAATTTGCTTATTGTTCTCAAACCTTGGACTTAGAGCAAGCTCATGAGATGGCTTAATAACTTATACTTTCCAGACCAAGTCTATATAAGCACTCTAGTTGCTAATATATTATTACTCTAATATATTACTACCATTATATATCAGTCTGTCAGAAGTTAGGGAACCCTATACATAAAGGAAACTCCCCTGTGCCGTAGGCTAATATATTACTTATAGTGCTATATTTAAATGTAAAACATAAAGCCTATAAATTCTATGATATCTACATTAGTAATAAGTTCCTTGTGCCGGTATATGAGAAAAAATAAATTCAAGTGTTAAAAAAAAATTGAACCTCTTAAGCCTTAAATAGCATTCTCTGTACATAAAAGACTCAGGGCTCACATTACCAAAGGATTACACAGAAATCTAGAACTTAACTTTTATTCAACTTGGCAGTGGCATTAGTTTAATTGTTAAAACCTGAGACTATTGCATTATACTAAGTATATGACTGATCATGCTGCAAATGAGAAGAGAGATATCCCAAAAAAAGTTCTAATATATTAACCTTTCTTCTAATAGGCATGTTTTTTTTCTTTTCTAAATGATTCAGTAGAGATAACAGCAGCCAAACTAGTAAATTTAACAGAGGTCAAACTTAATTTGGAACAACTTAACATGTATGAGGCTGAGTGTCTTATAAGTTATTCTGTGTAAATGTACATTTTGAAAGATAATGGATAAAAATTAAAAACAATTAAAATTTAGGAATAAATATGAACTCAAATATCAATGCATTTTCTAAGCATTATAGATGAAAAGACATCCATGTAGTTTGTTTGTATACAAGATGAGGCACTTTATCTGTAAATAACTAGTGGTGATTGTCATGAGACTCTTAATCATTACTATGGGAGGCTTCATTTAACTAGAGGCAAGCCCAATTAAGCAATATCTTAATGACCTTGCAGAAATTAAATATTCATGACTGCATGTATTACAAGAAAATATTTATTTTTAAAGTTCAGTCTGTCAGTCGTTTTGTCACCTATTTAATTTATTTTTCTATTACCTTAAAGTATGTGTCTGCTGGCAGAAGTGAATGGTAGCTTTTAATTTTTCTATTTATTTATACTAAAAACTGAATGTTTATAACATTTTCTGAGAAAATATATATGTGTGTGTATATATATATCAGACTTGATCAGTAGCTTATCTGAATGGTTAGCAATTGCTATTATAAAGTCATTATTACGACTACTGACTATTTTATGCAATTAGTCATAGGTTCATCTAATGTAAACATATACATGAATTAATCAACATAGTAATGATAAATGACTCTCCTTGCGAGTCAATAATCAGTATAATCAAATATAAATACTTTCATAATATATCAAATAAAATTAGCTGTTCATGAAATGAGGCTGATTGACAGCAAATCTGTAAGTATGTGAGGAATGTTTGCATCTAACCTCTCATAAATTTGAAACAGATGGCTTAAAAATGTAGATCAGTTTCCCAATACTGTTTCACATATATAACTTTGAATTTGTACATATTTA
The DNA here is from genome assembly GCF_000001635.26 of Mus musculus. Taxonomy (NCBI): domain Eukaryota; kingdom Metazoa; phylum Chordata; class Mammalia; order Rodentia; family Muridae; genus Mus; species Mus musculus. The sequence continues at coordinate 87,946,655 of NC_000084.6, forward strand.
AAAATCAGCACATGATAATTTTGAGTACACATCATATAATAAATATACTTAAACATATATTTTGCCTCAAATGTTCATCATCTTTTCATCCTGAAAACTTTCAAACTCTTTTCCTATAGGTGTTGTTGAGTCTATAAAAAGATACCGCTGGGCAGTGGTGGCACATGCCTTTAATCCCAGCACTTGGGAGGCAGAGGCAGGTGGATTTCTGAGTTGGAGGGAAGCCTGGTCTACAGAGTGAGTTCCAGGACAGCCAGGGCTACACAGAGAAATTCTGTCTCAAAAAAAAAAAAAAAATACAAGAAGGAATATGTGTGGTGGATGTGTAGTCATGTGTGGGGGAAGGGAGTGTCTCCAAGGGCCCTTCCCTCTGAGGGACCAGCGTCAGGACAATATAGTATAGAAGATAGCTAATTCAGGTCATGGGGAATTGAGAGGGTAGTAGAGACAAAGAAAGGGAGAAAGAGAGAGCGATCGAGAGAGCGAGCAAGAGAGAGAGAGAGAGAGAGAGAGAGAGAGAGAGAGAGAGAGAGAGAGAGAGAGAAAAGAAGAAGAAGAAGAAGAAGAAGAAGAAGAAGAAGAAGAAGAAGAAGAAGAAGAAGAAGAAGAAGAAGAAGAAGAAGTTTTCTTTAGTTTGCCTAAGTTTTCTTTACCCATTCAATTGATGAGCACATAGCTTGTTTCTGACTTTTGCCTTTAGTGAATACTGCTTCAATAAAGATATGATTACAGGAATATCTTCAATATATTTGTTCCATTTCCTTATTGACATGCCCAAGAGAGGTATCTTCAAATACTAGAAGAAACCCCATATTTATTTTCTTTAATGTTTGTACCAATTTACATTCCCACAAATGATGTAAAAGTCTTCCCTCTTTCACACATTCTCATTAGCACTTGTTTGAGAATAGATAGTGTCAATTGTCCCTATGCAGCTTATTTTATTTTTGTTTAATCAAATAAACAGAGGGTTTTCCCATGAGGTGGAGGAGGGGGAATAGATAGTGTCAAAATGTAAAACAAGTGATTGCTTGTGATTTGAATTTTCATCTCCTTGATGATCAATGAAGTTAGATAATTTTTCTTATACATGTTAGCCATTCACATATCTTCTGGCTGATTTCTATTTAAGTATAGTACATATTTGTAATGAGGCCTCTTGTTTTTTTGCTTTTGAGTTTTGCATCTTCTGTTCAGTGCCTTAACATTAGCATTTCTTAGATGGAGAGTTTGCAAGTGCTTTTTCCACCATATTGGTTGTCTATTTATCAGATTTTTTGTTTCCCTTAACACCTGCAAGCCTTTTGGTTAGAGATAATCCTTGATTTCCTCTGTGTTCTGGTAAAACATCAAAAGAGCTTGTGGGGAAAGAGACTGTTCAATGATTAAGAATATTTGCTACTCCTATAGAAGACCCAGGATGACTTTTACCTGTCCTGTCCTTAACTCCAATTGAGGGGATTAGGCACACTTTTCTCCTTCCTGGGTCTTACTCGCGTTCTCACGCCCGGCCAGGAAAGACGCAACAAACCAGAATCTTCTGCGGCAAAACTTTATTGCTTACATCTTCAGGAGCCAGGAGCGCAAACCCCCAGCCCCAAAAGCGAAAGCCACCCCAATAACCAAACCGAAACCCCTTCCCTATTTAGGAGAGTTATATTTCGCCTAGGACGCATCACTCCCTGATTGGCTGCAGCCCATGGCCGAGCTGACGTTCACGGGAAAGGCAGAGTACAAGTAGTCGTAAAATACCCTTGGCACATGCGCAGATTATTTGTTTACCACTTAGAACACAGGATGTCAGCGCCATCTTGTGACGGCGAATGTGGGGGCGGCTCCCAACATCTCCCCCTTTTCTTTTAATAAGAGCAAATAGGCCACCCATATTAATGAGAGTGGAGATAGAGGTCAAATCCCCAGTGTGTAGGTAAAGGAGCCGTACACATAACCTCCTCCCAGGCTCATCACCCAGAGGGGTCCTGGTCTGGTCCCGTGTTGTTTTTCCTGGGGGAAGGACACTTGAACACTCAACCTTCTTGAAAGATGACATGTCTCCCTAGAATAGGCTCATTTTATGCCGCAGAGCCCTTCTATTGCAGTGCTTAGCCGTGCAACTCTCTCGGGCTGCTGAAGCACACTCACTCTATCCCGTGTAATGAGACTAGCCTCATGGGATATAAGAGCTGAGTGGCCAGCGACCTATTGCCTAAGCATAGATATATCAGGGGAAGCTCCATGTTCTAGTCCTGCAAGCGCCTGGGCAATAACCACCTTGTCTCTCCTAGTTTGGGCCTTAAGCTTACAGACCAATCAAAGAAGCAACACTAATCCACAGCAAAGTGTATCTCCAAATAATATCAATCCCACCCATTCTTTAAAGAAGGGAAATGCTGAGGAGATCCAATTGGGTAATCCTTTGGTCAGGGACAGGTCCAAGCGCGTGGAGTTGACCTGAAGTCTCAATTCCCGAAGGATCTGTTCAAATTCAGCCGTCCAATTCTGTAACATATACTGAAAAAGACTTTTTGACAAATTAGCTGCCCTAGTAAATTTCTCATACTGAATGGAAGTAACACACAATCCCGGAAACTTTTGTTTACACCCCAGCTGAGCTATTTGCCATAATACATCTAGTTGTATCTGGACAAGATCTATGAGTTAAAAGACAACTTGAGGACAAGAACAGAGAACCTGAAGTTCCCCTTTATAATCCTGATCTACAACTCCAGGGTGGACAATAAGACCTTGTAGGCTGCAAGAGCCTGCCTCTGTCATTATTGTCCAGTGGCTTCACCTGCTCGGGAGAGCGCCTTCCAGGCCCTAATAGCCTTTTCATCTGATTCAGAACTATTAAAAACTGGCTCCTTGAACTCATCTAGTGATGAGTATAGGCTCCTTCTCCTAGAAGCCTCCGCTGATTGATCTTTTTTCTTTTCTTTTTCCTTCTCCTTTTTTCTAATCTCTCCCCAGGTATTCTTACCTGACCTAAACTTTTCCTCAGGTTCAAGACCCGTGGAAAGGCCTGTATACTTATTTTGTGTACCATATTTTCTCTTTGCTCCTACTCTCTCTCCCCGCTTTACTTCTGATAGATTGTCCTGAATTTCATCTAGAATCCGCCCTGCCTTAACCACTTGATAACATGTGAAAAGGAACAAAAGGGCTCCTAACACTAGAAAAAATTTAAGGCCAAACATACCTTGTAAAGCCATTTCCCACTTTACTTCTGATAGACTGTCTTGATTTTCCTTAGAAAGTTCAAGACCAGACTTACCTTGTAAAGCTATTTTCCACTTTACTTCTGATAGACTGTCTTGAATTTCGTTAGAAAGTTTAAGGCCAGACCTACCTTGTAAAGCTATTTTCCACTTTACTTCTGATAGACTGTCTTGAATCTCGTTAGAAAGTTCAAGGCCAGACTTACCTTGTAAAGCTATACTTACGGTTTACCGCCGTTCCCCAGCTGAAAAGTTCTGAATTCATGCAGTTGAATCCTTCTCAACAGTCTGCTTTACGGGAACCTTTATTACCGTGACCCGCAGTTCTGGTTCTGGAATGAGGGATCTTCCTTGCGCCGGTGAAACTCCCGTCCCGAGTTTTTCTTCCCGGGTTTCCTCTTCCTAGATTTTCTCGTCCCGGAATTTCTCGTCCCGGAATTCGGCACCAATTGTTATTCGCGTTCTCACGCCCGGCCAGGAAAGACGCAACAAACCAGAATCTACTGCGGCAAAACTTTATTGCTTACATCTTCAGGAGCCAGGAGTGCAAACCCCCAGCCCCAAAAGCGAAAGCCACCCCAATAACCAAACCGAAACCCCTTCCCTATTTAGGAGAGTTATATTTCGCCTAGGACGCATCACTCCCTGATTGGCTGCAGCCCATGGCCGAGCTGACGTTCACGGGAAAGGCAGAGTACAAGTAGTCGTAAAATACCCTTGGCACATGCGCAGATTATTTGTTTACCACTTAGAACACAGGATGTCAGCGCCATCTTGTGACGGCGAATGTGGGGGCGGCTCCCAACACCTGGGGGCAATGTATGCATATGATGCACTTGCATACATAAAGGCAAATGTTTATACAAACTAAAAATAAACTTTAAAAAAGAAACAGCTCATCCATTCCAATGTCCTGAACCATCTATTCTGTGTTCCTACAGTACTTTCAGAGATCCAGCCCTTATATTTAAGGTTTTATGATCTTTAAGTTGATTCCTGTGACTTATGTGAGATAGTTATATAGCATTTCTGGATAACATAATTGATATGATAATCATATTAATAGTATGCATTAGTTTATCTCTTATTCCCACTAACATGAATTCACCACAATCGAATCCCTTCGATTCGGAACTGGTGGCATTGCTCAGTTTTGCAATGGAAAGCCTTAGCAGCATTATCACAGGTGGGTCACAATGTAATCATGTTTCCCTGAACTTACAAATACCAAAGAGTAGGAGTTATGTCAGGGCTATTAACTTGTAAAATGTGTTTGCTTCCTTCAGAGAATAGATTGGAATTCCTCAACATAAAGAAACAAATGGAAGAAATACCAAGGCCAGCAGGAAGTCTCCTGGGAGAAATAACTCCTGAACTGAGAAATATTTAATCTCATGTAAATAATGGAGGTACTTTGAGCTTTATATGTATGCTATCAAACAAATTTCAAGCTAGAATTTACCTGTTTCCTTAGAATTAATATTTTAAAATAACATAAAAGTAAAACTGTTAAAAGATTTTTTATTAGAAAGAGAAATATATATATATATATATTACTCATACACACATAAAAAACTAAGATTATATTAGACATTACAAGAAAATCAAACATAAATTGTTTTTGTTCATAAATGAATTATTCTGTTTAAAATAACTTATTATTTAGGGTTTACCTAAGAACGTGCATTTTCAAGGCTATTTATACAGCTATAATTTATTTTCTAGAAATAACAAACAGAAATTTCTAGTTATTCTTGCATGGTCTTCTAAGTTCATGAATTAAAATGGGAGAGAGTGAAACTTACTGGTCATGGTCAGTGAGGAACAGCTGTGGCCCCATCCTTAGATAACCTACAAGATGTACAATGGACATGAAATAGGAAGTACAATTTCTAAAGGTATTGCCTATTCCTGAATTTTGGAGTTCTTTTTAATTACATAATGTAATTCCTGATAGCTGCATTATTTGTCAGCACTAAGTAAATTGTTTAATTTTTTCCATTTATTTAATATACTTTATTTTTTTCACTATCAGAGCATATAATAGGAAAATACTTATTGAAAATAGACTATGAACTAAAGTTTAAAGAAAAGGAACACATTGCTGATTGAATAGAAATGCATTCTAGCCAGGCATGATGGCACATGCCTTTAATTCCAGCACTCAGGAGGCAGAGGCAGGCGGATTTCTGAGTTCAAGGCCAGCCTGGTCTACAGAGTGAGTTCCAGGACAACCAGGGCTATAAAGAGAAACCCTGTCTCGAAAAACCAAAAAAAAAAAAAAAAAAAAGCATTCTATGTCATGGAATTGTATATCACAGACCATCAACACTCAAAAATTCATAAAATATATCTCACAAGTAAAATCATTTCATAATGCACACACTGTGCTTCATCAAGTGTAGAACTAAAAAAAATTACAAAGGGAAATCCCACTTAATTAAAATGATAAAAATATGTGTCATAACATTAGAACACACATTTCTGAAAAATTATTAGTGGTTGGGTGTGTGTGTGTGTGTGTGTGTCTTTTCCCTTTTGTTTATGTATAACCAAGGAAGGTATTTACATACAGCTCATTATAGAGTATTTATTTTTCTCTATGGAATGTCTCTTCCTCTTACATACTCTTCACATAACTATCATGTGAGGATTCCTGATAACTATATTGAAAATATTTTTATTCAAACATCTATTTTTAAGATCAAATATGTTTACAATATCTAACAAACCTGAAAATACATTTGGAAGGTTTTCTTATATAATTTTAATGATCAGTTTAGCTAACACCATTCTAAGAACAAAAGCAGCATATGGTAAATATACAATCATTTTGCTATTGTCATAATAGATAATAAAACAGGTAAGGTAAACAGCATTCTACTGATTAGGCTTAGAAATCAACCAGGAATAACTAGTTGGCCAGATCGCACTTCTTTAATATTTTTCTCATGCTGCAATTCCAAACTCCAGTATTTACCTTCAAATTCTCTGATTCTGCTGGTACATTAATGCCTTCATATATGTTATGAAGATTATGGAATTATTTCAATTTGTAAGAAGTGTGATGTTTTAACTATGTACTCAGCAGATAGCTCTCCATTCTTATTCTATCAAGCCAATTAAACAAAGCCAGAGCTCAGATTAATTAATAGTTAAGTTTATTGAGCATTTAGCTGTTATGTAGTGCTTATTTTTATTCTTCTGCGAAAGTTGGATGTTATGTTATTATTTTCTATAATAAATATGTATAGTGTAACCACAACAAATTTATGGTAGTGTATAAGAAAGAATTAAGTTCCAAGATATTTAAATAATACTAGTGTAGTGCTGAATTAGTTAAACCACTTTAGCTTCTGGTCGGTCTCTTAATTGCTGCACCTGCTCAAGAGCTTTCTGCATTCGTGAATGAAAGACACACTCGCTCCTCCTCCGTTTCCCTTCAGAAAAGAGCAGGCCTCCCAGAGACATCAATGGAACATGGCATAAACAGGATGCAATAAGACTAGGCACGCCTTCCGCTCGGCTCGAGCCCCGGGCTACCTTGCCAGCAGAGTCTTGCCCAACAACCGCAAGGGCCCACACGGGACTCCCCACGGGATCCTAAGACCTCTGGTGAGTGGAACACAGCGCCTGCCCCAATCCAATCACGTGGAACCTGAGACTGCGGTACATAGGGAAGCAGGCTACCCGGGCTTGATCTGGGGCACAAACCCCTTCCACTCCACTCGAGCCCCGGGCTACCTTGCCAGGAGAGTCTTGCCCAACACCCGCAAGGGCCCACACAGGATTCCACACAAGATCCTAAGACCTCTAGTGAGTGGAACACAACTTCTGCCAGGAGTCTGGTTCGAACACCAGATATCTGGGTACCTGCCCTGCAAGAAGAGAGCTTGCCTGCAGAAAATACTCTGCCCACTGAAACTAAGGAGAGTGCTACCCTCCAGGTCTGCTTATAGACGCTAACAGAGACACCTGAAGAACAAGCTCTTAACAGTGACAACTAAAACAGCTAGCTTCAGAGATTACCAGATGGCGAAAGGCAAACGTAAGAATCCTACTAACAGAAATCAAGACCACTCACCATCATCAGAACGCAGCACTCCCACCCCACCTAGTCCTGGGCACCCCAACACAACCGAAAATCTAGACCCAGATTTTAAAACATTTCTCATGATGATGATAGAGGACATCAAGAAGGACTTTCATAAGTCACTTAAAGAATTACAGGAGAGCACTGCTAAAGAGTTACAGGCCCTTACAGAAAAGCAGGAAAACACAGCCAAACAGGTAGAAATCATTAAAGAAAAACAGGAAAACACATCCAAACAGGTGATGGAAATGAACAAAACCATATTAGAACTAAAAGGGGAAGTAGACACAATAAAGAAAACCCAAAGCGAGGCAACGCTGGAGATAGAAACCCTAGGAAAGAGATCTGGAACCATAGATGCGAGCATCAGCAACAGAATACAAGAAATGGAAGAGAGAATCTCAGGTGCAGAAGATTCCATAGAGAACATCGACACAACAGTCAAAGAAAATACAAAATGCAAAAGGATCCTAACTCAAAACATCCAGGTAATGCAGGACACAATGAGAAGACCAAACCTACAGATAATAGGAATTGATGAGAATGAAGATTTTCAACTTAAAGGGCCAGCTAATATCTTCAACAAAATAATAGAAGAAAACTTCCCAAACATAAAAAAAGAGATGCCCATGATCATACAAGAAGCCTACAGAACTCCAAATAGACTGGACCAGAAAAGAAATTCCTCCTGACACATAATAATCAGAACAACAAATGCACTAAATAAAGATAGAATATTAAAAGCAGTAAGGGAGAAAGGTCAAGTAACATATAAAGGAAGGCCTATCAGAATTACACCAGACTTTTCACCAGAGACTATGAAAGCCAGAAGAGCCTGGACAGATGTTATACAGACACTAAGAGAACACAAATGCCAGCCCAGGCTACTATACCCGGCCAAACTCTCAATTACCATAGATGGAGAAACCAAAGTATTCCACGACAAAACCAAATTCACACAATATCTTTCCACGAACCAGCCCTTCAAAGGATAATAACAGAAAAGAAGCAATACAAGGACGGAAATCACGCCCTAGAACAACCAAGAAAGTAATCCTTCAACAAACCAAAAAGAAGACAGCCACAAGAACAAAATGCCAACTCTAACAACAAAAATAAAAGGGAGCAACAATTACTTTTCCTTATATCTCCTAATATCAATGGACTCAGATTCCCCAATAAAAAGACATAGACTAACAGACTGGCTACACAAACAGGACCCAACATTCTGCTGCTTACAGGAAACCCATCTCAGGGAAAAAGACAGACACTACCTCAGAGTGAAAGGCTGGAAAACAATTTTCCAAGCAAATGGACTGAAGAAACAAGCTGGAGTAGCCATTTTAATATCGGATAAAATCGACTTCCAACCCAAAGTTATCAAAAAACACAAGGAGGGACACTTCATACTCATCAAAGGTAAAATCCTCCAAGAGGAACTCTCAATTCTGAATATCTACGCACCAAATGCAAGGGCAGCCACATTCGTTAGAGACACTTTAGTAAAGCTCAAAGCATACATTGCACCTCACACAATAATAGTGGGAGACTTCAACACACCACTTTCTTCAAAGGACAGATCGTGGAAACAGAAACTAAACAGGGACACAGTGAAACTAACAGAAGTTATGAAACAAATGGACCTGACAGATATCTACAGAACATTTTATCCTAAAACAAAAGGATATACCTTCTTCTCAGCACCTCACAGGACCTTCTCCAAAATTGACCATATAATTGGTCACAAAACAGGCCTCAATAGATACAAAAATATAGAAATTGTCCCATGTATCCTGTCAGACCACCATGGCCTAAGACTGATCTTCAATAACAACATAAATAATGGAAAGCCAACATTCACGTGGAAACTGAATAACACTCTTCTCAATGATACCTTGGTCAAGGAAGGAATAAAGAAAGAAATTAAAGACTTTTTAGAGTTTAATGAAAATGAAGCCACAACGTACCCAAACCTATGGGACACAATGAAAGCATTTCTAAGAGGGAAACTCATAGCTCTGAGTGCCTCCAAGAAGAATCGGGAGACAGCACATACTAGCAGCTTGACAACAAATCTAAAAGCCCTAGAAAAAAAGGAAGCAAATTCACCCAAGAGGAGTAGACGGCAGGAAATAATCAAACTCAGGGGTGAAATCAACCAAGTAGAAACAAGAAGAACTATTCAAAGAATTAACCAAACGAGGAGTTGGTTCTTTGAGAAAATCAACAAGATAGATAAACCCTTAGCTAGACTCACTAAAGGGCACAGGGACAAAATCCTAATTAACAAAATCAGAAATGAAAAAGGAGACATAACAACAGATCCTCAAGAAATCCAAAACACCATCAGATCCTTCTACAAAAGGCTATACTCAACAAAACTGGAAAACCTGGACGAAATGGACAAATTTCTGGACAGATACCAGGTACCAAAGTTGAATCAGGATCAAGTTGATCATCTAAACAGTCCCATATCACCTAAAGAAATAGAAGCAGTTATTAATAGTCTCCCAACCAAAAAAAGCCCAGGACCAGATGGGTTTAGTGCAGAGTTCTATCAGACCTTCAAAGAAGATCTAATTCCAGTTCTGCACAAACTATTTCACAAAATAGAAGTAGAAGGTACTCTACCCAACTCATTTTGTGAAGCCACTATTACTCTGATACCTAAACCACGGAAAGACCCAACAAAAATAGGGAACTTCAGAACAATTTCTCTTATGAATATCGATGCAAAAATCCTCAATAAAATTCTCGCTAACCGAATCCAAAAACACATTAAAGCAATCATCCATCCTGACCAAGTAGGTTTTATTCCAGGGATGCAGGGATGGTTTAATATACGAAAATCCATCAATGTAATCCATTATATAAACAAACTCAAAGACAAAAACCACATGATCATCTCGTTAGATGCAGAAAAAGCATTTGACAAGATCCAACACCCATTCATGATAAAAGTTTTGGAAAGATCAGGAATTCAAGGCCCATACCTAAACATGATAAAAGCAATCTACAGCAAACCAGTAGCCAACATCAAAGTAAATGGAGAGAAGCTGGAAGCAATCCCACTAAAATCAAGGACTAGACAAGGCTGCCCACTTTCTCCCTACCTTTTCAACATAGTACTTGAAGTATTAGCCAGAGCAATTCGACAACAAAAGGAGATCAAGGGGATACAAATTGGAAAAGAGGAAGTCAAAATATCACTTTTTGCAGATGATATGATAGTATATATAAGTGACCCTAAAAATTCTACCAGAGAACTCCTAAACCTGATAAACAGCTTCGGTGAAGTAGCTGGATATAAAATAAACTCAAACAAGTCAATGGCCTTTCTCTATACAAAGAATAAACAGGCTGAGAAAGAAATTAGGGAAACAACACCCTTCTCAATAGTCACAAATAATATAAAATATCTTGGCGTGACTCTAACTAAGGAAGTGAAAGATCTGTATGATAAAAACTTCAAATCACTGAAGAAAGAAATTAAGGAAGATCTCAGAAGATGGAAAGATCTCCCATGCTCATGGATTGGCAGGATCAATATTGTAAAAATGGCTATCTTGCTAAAAGCAATCTACATATTCAATGCAATCCCCATCAAAATTCCAACTCAATTCTTCAACGAGCAATTGTGGTAAAAACTGCATGGTACTGGTATAGAGACAGACAAGTAGACCAATGGAATAGAATTGAAGACCCAGAAATGAACCCACACACCTATGGTCACTTGATCTTCGACAAGGGAGCTAAAACCATCCAGTGGAAGAAAGACAGCATTTTCAACAATTGGTGCTGGTACAACTGGTTGTTATCGTGTAGAAGAATGCGAATTGATCCATACTTATCTCCTTGTACTAAGGTCAAATCTAAGTGGATCAAGGAACGTCACATAAAACCAGAGACACTGAAACTTATAGAGGAGAAAGTGGGGAAAAGCCTTGAAGATATGGGCACAGGGGAAAAATTCCTGAACAGAACAGCAATGGCTTGTGCTGTAAGATCGAGAATTGACAAATGGGACCTAATGAAACTCCAAAGTTTCTGCAAGGCAAAAGACACCGTCAATAAGACAAAAAGACCACCAACAGATTGGGAAAGGATCTTTACCTATCCTAAATCAGATAGGGGACTAATATCCAACATATATAAAGAACTCAAGAAGGTGGACTTCAGAAAATCAAATAACCCCATTAAAAAATGGGGCTCAGAACTGAACAAAGAATTCTCACCTGAGGAATACCGAATGGCAGAGAAGCACCTGAAAAAATGTTCAACATCCTTAATCATCATGGAAATGCAAATCAAAACAACCCTGAGATTCCACCTCACACCAGTCAGAATGGCTAAGATCAAAAATTCAGGTGACAGCAGATGCTGGCGTGGATGTGGAGAAAGAGGAACACTCCTCCATTGTTGGTGGGAGTGCAGGCTTGTACAACCACTCTGGAAATCAGTCTGGCAGTTCCTGAGAAAACTGGACATAGTACTAATGGAGGATCCAGCAATACCTCTCCTGGGCATATATCCAGAAGATGCCCCAACTGGTAAGAAGGACACATGCTCCACTATGTTCATAGCAGCCTTATTTATAATAGCCAGAAGCTGGAAAGAACCTAGATGCCCCTCAACAGAGGAATGGATACAGAAAATGTGGTACATCTACACAATGGAGTACTACTCAGCTATTAAAAAGAATGAATTTATGAAATTCCTAGCCAAATGGATGGACCTGGAGGGCATCATCCTGAGTGAGGTAACACATTCACAAAGAAACTCACACAATATGTACTCACTGATAAGTGGATATTAGCCCCAAACCTAGGATACCCAAGATATAAGACATAATTTGCTAAACACATGAAACTCAAGAAGAATGAAGACTGAAGTGTGGACACTATGCCCCTCCTTAGATTTGGGAACAAAACACCCATGGAAGGAGTTACAGAGACAAAATTTGGAGCTGAGATGAAAGGATGGACCATGTAGAGACTGCCATATCCAGAGATCCACCCCATAATCAGCATCCAAACGCTGACACCATTGCATACACTAGCAAGATTTTATTGAAAGGACCCAGATGTAGCTGTCTCTTGTGAGACTATGCCGGGGCCTAGCAAACACAGAAGTGGATGCTCACAGTCAGCTAATGGATGGATCATAGGGCTCCCAATGGAGGAGCTAGAGAAAGTAGCCAAGGAGCTAAAGGGATCTGCAACCCTATAGGTGGAACAACATTATGAACTAACCAGTACCCCGGAGCTCTTGACTCTAGCTGCATATATATCAAAAGATGGCCTAGTCGGCCATCACTGGAAAGAGAGGCCCATTGGACTTGCAAACTTTATATGCCCCAGTACAGGGGAACACCAGGGCCAAAAAGGGGGAGTGGGTGGGCAGGGGAGTGGGGGTGGGTGGATATGGGGGACTTTTGGTATAGCATTGGAAATGTAAATGAGCTAAATACCTAATTTAAAAAAAAAAAAGACTAGGCACACACGCTCATATAAAGGCTGGACAAGGCAACCCAGTAGAAGAAAAAAGGTCTGTGGAGCAGCTGAAAGAGACAGAGACACCCTCCCACTCCCACTGTTAGGAGTCCTGCAAGAAGACCAAGCTACACAACTGTTAACATATATGCAGGCGACCTAGCTCAGATGCAAGCAGGCTCCCTGCTTGTTGGTTCAATGTCTGTGAGTCCCTAAAAGCCCTGCTTAGTTGATTATGTGGGCTGGGTTCTTGTGGTGTCTTTGACCCCTCTGCCTCCTACAAACCTTCTGACCCCTCTTCTGTGGGGTTCTCTGAGTTTGGCCTAATGGTTCTCTACCTCTGCTCCCAAGCTATGCTTTTGTTATTATTGTTTTGTTTTGTTTTTGTTTTGATTTGTTTTTTTAAAGGAGGGTTGTGCAAAGAGTTTGGAAAAGCCATTGAGCGCTCAGAGCTCAGCAAGCTGTTCTTGGGAGCCTGAGAGATGACAATGTTGCAAGTGATAAAGACACTGGAGGCCTGGCTTGTGAAGTTCCAGAAGGAAGTTTGAGAGTACAGTAGGCATAACGTTATTGTGCACCATGTAAAAATTATCCTTGCATTTTTCAAATGCTGATTTCTGGACCCCCCATATCTGATTGCAGTCCTTATTCTAAGTATCTCTGGCCTCAACGTTGTGTAGGCATTGCTCCTCATCTGTTCTCTGATTGGTCAATGAAAAGGATGATCAGTCAATGACTGAGCAGGGGAGAGAATAGGGTTGGACTTCTTCCCAGCATGGGGAAGAGGGAAGGAAAGAGAGAAAGTGGGGATTCCGCAAGGGGAGAGTCAAGGAGACACCATGAGAAAACATGAAGAGCCCAGATCGCCAGATCGGTGCTAAAATGCAAGCATCACTGGGATTCTGACTGGGAGGTAGCCAGATTAGCTGAGAGGATTAAAATAGAGTGATATTGCCTGGCTGGTGTGCCCTTAAAGCTTTTTAAAGAAATAGAATAGTGCAGTCTCAATTATTTGGGAGCTAGCTGGGCTAAGAGGAAAACCGCAACAAAAAATTACAAGTTGCCACTAACAGAGTACCTTAAAAACTTTATTGGGATCATTCAATACTTTGGTTTAAGAATCTGGACAGCTGGGGTTGAAGAATCAGCCTGATAGAAGGGACCAGAGCCCCTGAAGTAAGACCTTTGCTTTACCTGGGCAATCAATACTGGTTAGCTAGAGCTGAGATTTTACCAGCGATTTAGAGACCAGCAATACTGAGGTAAATTTTACTGGGAATATGTCCTCAGAGTCAGCGCACAGAAGCTGTGGTCCAGAGAAAGCCAAGGCTGCATCTCATGCTGGTGGACAAACTTGGTAATGTATAGAGTCACCCAGATGGTACTGGTTTTGAAGGCATGAAGGTGTCAGGGTGAACAGCTGAGCCTTGTGCAGTAGAAGCACAAGGACTGAAGTGTTCTTGGGGACAAGTTGGGTGAGGTCTGGCAGGACGCGGTTGCTGCAGCAGGATCTTGGAGAGAGCGGTACTAAGGGGTAACCACCAAGGAACAGCAGCAGCTATGGGGTGAACTGGCCCGAGACGGGCTTCGTGTGGTGTGCTACTTATAACTACAGTTTTGCTACTGTTATGAATCATAACATACATGTGTTTTCTGATTGTTTTAAGTGACCTCTGAGAAAGGGTTATTCTACTCCAAAAAGGTCTCGACCCACAGGTTGAGAAGCACTGGACTAGAGTTTCTTAGTGGGCAGGAAGACACTATTCTCTAACTGGATAGTGATAACTGCGCAAATATGCCCCAATCCCCTGTCAAAGGGTCGATTTTATGATTTGTGAATTATATCCCAATTAAAAAGAATATATACAAACAAAAATGGATATATACTAAGAACACATTTACAGATTTAACCATTTATTATTAGTTGTTATCCCTGCCAGGAATCTCACCAATAACTCAAATAATAGAGAAGTAACTGTTAACCCCAACTACGAAAAGTACAGTACATATCTCTTACACTTTGCCAGGTAGAGATACCTAGGTAACAATACAAGAAAATTCAAAGTTAACTACATCTATTTGTCTTTAGTTGTTGTAATTATACATTTTTATGATGAAGTAGAAAAGTTTAAAGATGACCAAACATGCATCTGACATCTTTGGTGCCCAACAACCAGGTCATAATAAAAAGAAATTCAAGACTTCAGTTTGGTTTTGTGATAGCTCAAGGTCCAGACAAGAGGCGTCCTGCGTCCCTCTGTAATTCTGTATCTAGGTAGAAGGCAGCTGTAACCCAGCAGAGCTCCACCTTGGCTGGCTAAGAATGGGAATTCTCAACACTTTCAACGTCCCTAGTGACAGAACTGTATGGCTTCCACTTCTAAAAATGTCCTCTCTAAGTTTTGAACTCTAAGGGGATCTACCTTCTCTGCAGGGGGCAGACAAAAACTGAGGTTTTCCAAAGACTTCCAGTGACTTTGGAAATATTTACTGGCACAAAATAAACTGTTTATAGTTGTGGAGTGAAAAAAAAAAAAAGAAAGACACACTCACCAGCTAATTTTGATACTCCTTGACTACTAGCTCAATGAATAAATAAATATCCCTTCTAAATTGGGCACTTCTAAATTTCCCAATAGAAAACACTCCCCTCTGGTATTTCTGTGTTAACATTATTTTAAAATCTATATTTCATCTCTGCTACCCCAGACCCAATCAGGAAAATGTTTTCTCTAGGGCTTCTTTCCTGGATCCTGACATGCAGGTGAGTCATGCCTCTTTCATCCTGCCCAGTCATTGGCCATTGGTAACTTTATTTCCCAATCAGAGCCAACTGGGAAGAGTCTTCCGTTGGGAACTTAAAAAAAAAAAAAAAGAGGGGGGGCTGGGGAAGAGGGAGGGAAGACCCACGCACTGCCAGAGTTTTACCTACTCTCTGGTCTGTCAGGCATAGGAGAGTGGCCATATACTTTCCACTCAGCCCTGGGTGGGCATTAAAGCCTCTGACCCACTCTTCACAGGGTGGCCAAGGGGCAGCCCTACCTGGGGAACCTGGAGCTACTTTGCTAAAGCCGCCAGGGTTATAGGAGAGAGGGATGAGGGACGAGGTTCCCAACACCTGTGAGAGTGAGTGCAGTGGATTTTGATGGAGCAGAGACTCTCTGTGATTTTAGAGCTTTTTTATAGAAATGCAGGGGGAAAGAGAGAAGGGAGTAGAGGAGAGGGAGAGGGAGAGAGGGAGAGAGGGAGAGAGGGAGAGAGGGAGAGAGGGAGAGAGGGAGAGAGGAAGAGAGGGAGAGGGGAGAGGGAAGAGGGGAGAGGGGAGAAGGGAGAGTGGAGAGGGGAGAGGGGGGAGGGGAGGGAGACAGAAAAAGGAGAGGAGAAAGGAGAGGAAGACAGAGAAAAAGGAGAGGAGAAGAGAGGAAGACAGAGAAAAAGGAGAGGAGAAGAGAAGACAAAGAGGGGGAGAGAGAGGGGGAGAGTGAGGGGTAAGAAGTTAAAGAGAGACAAATAAGAGGTAAGTGAGCAAGGTGGGGCTGAACAGCCCATTTTATGGTCTTTACTGTTGCTAGGTAACTGGGAAGGAGTTTAGCCTGAAGGTCAGAGGCTTGGGCAATTGTCTATGTGACTTTTAGCCATGTTTTTCTTGTGGGAGCTATGGGGGGCTGTAACTTAGGCAGGGCGCAGAGTTCCAGGAGCATGAGGGAATGCCTACCATATCATGAAGGTGGATTATCACCATTTCTGGGGTTCAGACCTCAGCTTGACTGAAGACCAGTCTGCAGTTCCCCACAATCTTCCTTTAATGTCTGAATGCACAGTTTCCCATGTTTCATGAGAGTTGAATTAAGAAAAAGCATTAGAACCAAACCCCTACATCTCACCTTTTCTGTCCAATTAAAAAAAAAAAAAAAGCTGTTCTCATGGTACACATTGAGTGTAACATAACAATTACATAAATTACAAGGCAATATATAACATTTAGTCTATGATATTTGTAAATTTGATAAAGTACTCTACCATCTATTATAACGTGGAGTCATCAGTAATTCCTTAAGCTGTTCTGGAAGCAAGTCTCTGGACCCCATCACGAATCAGGGGGCTGAAACCACAGGTCATTTCAGCCTCCCCATGATGCATTTTGTCACAGCTGGAAATTCTTCAATATATGAATCTTACAACCAAATTTTAGTACTAAAGATATTCATATGTATTTCAAAGGTGCACAGTTAGATCTGTTCTTTGAGCAGTTGAAAGACAATTATCTTTTTATGAGTTAATTTGATCAATAACCAATTGTGACAAATCTTCATTCATGCTATATGAAGGATAGCTCAGTGAATCTTATTCCATAACCAACAAGATATATTGTATAATTTTAGCTGAAGTTTTGACTAGAGACATTTTTATGTCTAAGCTAGTTATTGAGATGTTCCCATGTGGAGGAATCAGCAGATCAAGTTACATGTCCTGTTTGATGGTCTTGAATTTCTCTTTTCTGTAGCCAAGATCTTCAGGGGGTCTTACCCTGTCATATCTAATTCAAATCATTCTGGAAGGGTTCCTAAGCCTTTTCTTCTTTCCTGTCAACACAAATGCATAGCCTCTCTCCTTGGTCAAGTAGTTGGAAACCACTAAAGGTATAGCTTGTCCTATACCTCCCAGAAGAATTTTAATATAACCACCAAACTCATAACCACATGCATTTTGATTTAAAAAATGCAAAGCAATTATAACAATCTAAACAAGTGTTATAATCTGTTGAGATAGTGTTTCCTCACCATCTCCTGTTTTATTCTTATATCATTATTTTTTAATAATGATATCAAGGCTTAAGTTTCTTCTGAATGAGATAGGTTAGTCTCCCTACTCCCTGCTTTTACCTACAATTTAAGATCATTATTTATACATCTATGTATACATAAATACTGCTTTCTATGGCTATTAATATCTCTGTGGGTACATATCTCCTCTTTCTTTTTATACAGTCACCAAGGCCTAAGTTTCTACTGTCTGGGATATGTTAGGCTACCTATCCCCTGCTTATGACCTACAATTTAAGATAAAAGCCTCGATTATTTATATATCTCTGTGTTTAAATTTAATTAAATTCCCTTCTAGTTACTGTATAGGCCTATTTCTAGGCTCTATTTTTGTCATACCAGGTTAAGCAATCCCAGAAATTCCATGTAGATTTGAGATCAAAGGCTTGGATACTTTTATTTAATGTAAATGTAAAAACATGTAAACAGTTATCATTATACTCCCTTCTATCTGTAAAAACAATTAATCAAATTTTATGTATCTCTATCCTTTATTTATCTGGTTGTAGGAGGCAGGCAACTTCTATTATCTGCCATCCTCTGAGCAGCCATCCTTTTTCTTTGTACAGCAGGGCCTCTCAGCGTCTGTGAGCCAAAAATCTTTGTAATAGTAAACTATGGGAAGAAATCTCCATGTGACTCAGGCATAGCTTGTTAAGAAGCCAAATCCTTCCTCCTCCTAATCTTATATTTCCAAAATACTAGAGAGAAAGTTGATGGAGTTAATAATTTTGAGCATAAGTTTCCACTTATTCTGTTGTTTAACCTACATACACATCCTTCGTTAAGTACCTTATTTTGTCTTAACATGAAAATAAAGCCACCAGAGCCTTCTAAACTGCTGTGCAAAAATCACTACTATTTACTCAACTTATACTTTGTCACGTATGCACTCAACAGTTACATGTATTACATTCTTATAAAGAGCTGGGGAAATACAAACACATGAGTGATATCTCTAATATCATATTTGAAAATAAATGTCATGCTTATTCATTGTCCCCAAGTTCACATTTCATAAACTCACCTTAAAAAGCATACCAAGTTTGCTTTATCAAATACTCTAGCCTTTATTTTAATGTACAAATGTTTAAATTAACCACTGCCTAACATCCTAAGCATTACAAACACCTGTTCTCATTCTCCAATAAACTAAAGACTACACTGTTGGGAGCCGCCCTCACATTTGCCATTATAAGATGGCGCTGACAGCTGTGTTCTAAGTGGTAAACATAATCTGCACACGTGCAGGGGCAGTTTTCCCGCCATGTGTTCTGCCTTTCTCGTGATGACAACTGGGCCGATGGGCTGCAGCCAATCAGGGAGTAATACGTCCTAAGCGGAGGATAATTCTCCTTAAAAGGGACGGGGTTTTGCTGTTCTTTTTCTCTCTCTTGCTTTCCTGTTCTTTTTCTCTCTCTTGCTTTCCTGTTCTTTTTCTCTCTCTTGCTCTCTGTCTCCTGAAGATGTAAGCAATAAAGCTTTTGCCGCAGAAGATTCCGGTTTGTTGCGTTCTTCCTGGCCGGTTGGGAGAACGCGTGTAAGAGTTGGTGCTGAGACCCGGGACGGGACGAGAAGACCTGGGACGAGAAGACCTGGGACGAGAAGACCCGGGACGAGAAGACCTGGGACGAGAAATCCCGGGACGAGAAAACCTGGGACGGTTACCATCACCGGCGCAAGGAAGATCCCTCATTCCGGAACCAGAACTGCGGGTCATGTTAATGAAGTGTTCCCGTAAAACAGACTGTTGAGAAGGATTCAACTGCGTGAATTCAGAACTCTTCAGCTGGGGAACGGTAGTAATGAAGTGTTCCCGCAACACAGACTGTTGAGAAGGATTCAACTGCGTGAATTCAGAACTCTTCAGCTGGGGAACAGGGTACCCGTAAGTATAGCTTTACAAGGTAAGTCTGGTCTTGAATTTTCTAACGAAATTCAAGACAGTCTATCAGAAGTAAAGTGGGAAATAGCTTTACAAGGTAAGTCTGGTCTTGAACTTTCTAATGAAATTCAAGACAATCTATCAGAAGTAAAGTGGGAAATAGCTTTACAAGGTATGTTTGGCCTTGAACTTTTTCTAGTGTTAGGAGCCTTTTTGTTCCTTTTCACATGTTATCAAGTGGTTAAGGCAGGGCTGAAAATTCTGGACGAAATTCAGGGCAATCTATCAGAAGTAAAGCGGGGAGAGAGAGTAGGAGCAAAGAGGAAATATGGTGCACAGAATAAGTATACAGGCCTTTCCATGGGTCTTGAACCTGAGGAAAAGTTTAGGTCAGGTAAGAATACCTGGGGAGAGATTAGAAGGAAGGAAAAGAAAAAAGAAAAGAAAAAAGATCAATCAGCGGAGGTTTCTAGGAGAAGGAGCCTATACTCATCACTAGGTGAGCTCAAGGAGCCAGTGCTTAATAGTTCTGAATCAGATGAAAAGGCTATTAGGGCCTGGAAGGCGCTCTCCAGAGCAGGTGAAGCCACTGGACAACAAACAAAGATCGTCCAGGGACCTCAGGAATCATTCTCAGATTTTGTGGCCAGAATGACAGAGGCAGCAGAGCGTATTTTTGGAGATTCAGAGCAAGCCGCACCTCTGGTAGAATAGCTTATTTATGAGCAAGCCACGCAGGAATGCAGAGCGGCCATAGCCCCAAGAAAGAACAAAGGTTTACAAGACTGGCTCAGGGTTTGTCAGGAGCTTGGGGGACCCCTCATTATGCGTTACTTCCATTCAGTATGAGAATTTTACTAGGGTAGCTAATTTGTCAAAAAGTCTTTCTCAGTATATGTTACAGAATTGGACGGCTGAATTTGAACAGACCCTTCGGGAATTGAGACTTGCCATCATTCAGGTCAACTCCACGCGCTTGGACCTGTCCCTGATCAAAGGATTACCCAATTGGATCTCCTCAGCATTTTCCTTCGTTAAAGAATGGGTGGGATTGATATTATTTGGAGATACACTTTGCTGTGGATTAGTGTTGCTTCTTTGGTTGGTCTGTAAGCTTAAGGCCCAAACTAGGAGAGACAAGGTGGTTATTGCCCAGGCACTTGCAGCTCTAGAACATGGTGCTTCCCCTGATATATGGTTATCTATGCTTAAGCAATAGGTCGCTGGCCATTCAGCTCTTGCACCCCACGAGGCTAGTCTCATTGCACGGGATAGAGTGAGTGTGCTTCAGCAGCCCAAGAGAGTTGCACGGCTAAGCACTGCAGTAGAAGGGCTCTGCGGCATATATGAGCCTATTCTAGGGAGACATGTCATCTTTCATGAAGGTTCAGTGTCCTAGTTCCCTTCCCCCAGGAAAAACGACACGGGAGCAGGTCAGGGTTGCTCTGGGTAAAAGCCTGTGAGCCTAAGAGCTAATCCTGTACATGGCTCCTTTACCTGCACACTGGGGATTTGACCTCTATCTCCACTCTCATTAATATGGGTGGCCTATTGCTCTTATTTTCTTATTAAAAGAAAAGGGGGAGATGTTGGGAGCCGCCCTCACATTTGCCATTATAAGATGGCGCTGACAGCTGTGTTCTAAGTGGTAAACATAATCTGCACACGTGCAGGGGCAGTTTTCCCGCCATGTGTTCTGCCTTTCTCGTGATGACAACTGGGCCGATGGGCTGCAGCCAATCAGGGAGTAATACGTCCTAGGCGGAGGATAATTCTCCTTAAAAGGGACGGGGTTTTGCCATTCTTTTTCTTTCTCTTGTTCTTGCTTTTTCTCTCTCTTGCTCTTGCTTTCTTGTTCTTCTTGCTTTCTTGTTCTTGTTCTTTTTCTCTCTCTTGCTTTCTTGTTCTTTTTCTCTCTCTTGTTCTTGCTCTTGCGCTCTTGCTCTCTGGCTCCTGAAGATGTAAGCAATAAAGCTTTTGCCGCAGAAGATTCCGGTTTGCTGCGTTCTTCCTGGCCGGTCGCGTGAACGCGTGTAAGACTACACAAATGCATGCAAGGTTTTTTGAGTGTTTTAAACAACCCATTGGACTCTGACATAAATATAACTTTATTTTTAACATTTATTTATGTTTTAAAGGTGTATTTTCTTTTCTGGGTTCACATTTATGCAATTAAAAACAGGTTTTCAAAATTGTATAAATAATACTTACTCAGTCTGAGATCCAAACCGTATTATTATAATAAAATTTCATGCAATAAGACAACCAACATTTTCTGATTGGGAATGGTATTTTTCAAATTTACAGTACAGTAAATCCACCACTTTTGTACCAAGCAGTGTCTAAATAAGACACTCTGTATAAAAGCTGAGATGTGCTCAAGTGATAAGATACAACTTGCCAAACGCATGAAATTCAAGAAGAACGAAGACCAAAGTGTGGACACTTTACCCTTTCTTAGAAATGGGAACAAAACACCCTTAGAAGGAGTTACAGAGACAAAATTTGGAGCTGTGACGAAAGGATGGACCATCTAGTGATTGCCATATGCAGGGATCCATCCCATAATCAGCTTCCAAATGCTGACACCATTGCATACACTAGCAAGATTTTGCTGAAAGGACCCAGATATAGCTCTCTCTTGTGAGACTACACTGGGGCCTAGCAAACACAGAAGTGGATGATCACAGTCAGCTATTGGATGGGTCACACGGCCCCTAATGCAGGAGCTAGAGAAATTACCCAAGGAGCTAAAGGGAACTGCAACCCTATAGGTGGAACAACAATACGAACTAACCAGTACCCGGGAGCTCTTGTCTTTAGCTGCATATGTATCAAAAGATGGCCTAGTCGGTCATCACTGCAAAGAGAGGCCCATTGGACTTGCAAACTTTATATGCCCCAGTACATGGGAATGCCAGGGCCAAAAAGGGGCAGTGGGTGGGTAGGGGTGGGTGGGATAGCATTGAAAATGTAAATGAGGAAAATACCTAATAAAAAAAATTCGTAAAAGAGAGAGAGAGAGAGAGAGAGAGAGAGAGAGAGAGAGAGAGAGAGAGAGAGAGAAAACAGCCTAAAAGCATTAGGCAGTCAGTGCACATATTGAACTGAATATGAGCTGAAACGTCCCATTTCTTTGGTCTTCTGTTATAATGAATTTTTAAAATTGTGGTATATCTACATTCTTTCCTCCACCTCCCTTTCCTCTCCAAACCCCACCCATGAATCCCATTTGCAATTCTTGTAACTGGTGGCTTCTTTTTATTGTTGTTTTACATTTTATTACAATTATTAAGAGGCTAAGTAACTGACTCTAAGCCTTCTGTGATGTCTTTAATATTGACAGTTCTCTGGTGAACAATATCAAGTGTCAGGGCTAACACTGGAATTAATATTTTATGTTGCTTTCTGATTTCTTATAAAATGTATAAATGAAAATAATGGGTTTGGATGACTGTGAAATACTTTATCAGACATGTCTCAGTAAGTACTATGAGTACATCATCAGTATTTTATTATAGTTTTCAGAACTACCATGTCAGAAATAAAGAGGAAAACATAACTGTTCAAGTTCTCAGGTATAGAGTTTCCTACTAAATATTTCTGTCATACCTTAAAATATTCCATTCATATTAAAGGGACCTAGATCCAATTTGTCATTTGAAATGATTGCTGTGCCCAGCTTTTATCAACAAAACTTCCCACTGCAGCCAGGCATGGTTTATAAAGAAAGCCACAACTAGACCCTAGAGTTGAGAATAGCTAATAGTAGAATGTACAGATCCAAGAAAGTCAGTTAGAGTTTCCCTTCCAATCTTAAGGGATGTAAGTGGAAGATGAGACTAAAAGAATGAAAGATCCAGAGGATGAGAAGTTGTATAGCAAGAAGCTGTCTTTTAACCACTGTGATATAAAGAAGTCACTCATGAACTCATAGCAGTTGTGGTTATCTGTTTAACCCTTTATGAGATGAAACTTGTCAAGTTTCCATAATGGATGGGGAGGTACCAGTGAAGCACCACTCACCCCTGAGGGACTACTGGCGATGAATACTTTTAAACAGAAGGATGGTAAACCATTTTATTTGGTGGTATTGCCAGTAATAAGTTGCATTTGCTCTAGCAAATAAACCAAAATCGAAACCCAGCAATAAATTCTAATTAAACTCAGCTTGCTACTGGGCAAAAGAAATCAGGAAATTAGGAGGGAGACTTGCTGAGAAGTACTTCAGTGGGAGAAGGAGAAGGCTTGAAAAGAGGAAAGAGGTATGCTAAACAGTTTTAAACAAACAATAAACAAACAAACAAACAAACAAACAACCCCATTACCCAAGCTTACAAAACAATAACTAAAACGTTTTTAAAAATTAAGGTGAACAAGAGTGCACTTTTAGTTTTTATTGAAAAACAACTTAATTGAGTGAATGTATGCTCTTATGTTATCAAAAGTTAAAGTAAGCATCCGAGTTTGAGCCTCTGTACTAACTTAAGTGGTGCAATGATTATACTCCATGAGAAAACCATTCTTCATATTAGATCCATGGCTATACATCTATTTCATCCTCAACATCATTATTTTCTATTTTTTTAAAATTCATCCTGTCCAAAGCTGAAGCAAAAATGTGATCCTAAGGACTAAAGCTAAGATACTTTAAGCAATACATAAGTAATTATTGCATAATATTAAAGTTTAAAGAATAAGTGTTCATAAGTCTATATTGTTATAAATAATTAACAACTAAAAAAGAGAAAGGACATGGGTATAGTGTCCAGGGAATATATCTAAATCATAAATATAAAAATAGTGAATTATCACTATACTTCAGATATAATTGCTTCAAGCAATTTCCATGGGTTAGCAGGTACACCTAATTTAATGGGCCAAAGTTTCATGATAATGCAGGAAAATTTGCATAGCTTCAAGGTATTTTCTTCAGGAAAATAATGTTAATTATTAATTATTACAGTCTTCAAGTTCCTTGTAATTTTCCTCTACCTGGTATGTAATCTTGGTTTCCTCTAGTTAAACAAATAGCGTATGGGAAATGGAATATTGTAGAAAGTACTTTCATCAAATTATCATAATTGTCATACCAGGAAAAAGATATATATATATTAAGTGATGCATATAGAATAATTGTATATAGCATTATGGATCCAACATATTAGCCAAACAACAAGAAATAACAAGAAAATGTGCCCAAGTATATTCTATGAAATACTAAATAAATATTCATTACCAAACATAAAACAGAAGCAATGGGAAATCCAGAACTTCTCTTACCACTTGCTTTGGTTGGTTCTCTAGAGGAACAGAATCAAGTGGTTCAATATATAGAATATAAAAATTTGTTGTGTCTTTCAAATAGTAACAATAGAGCAGCTTGTTTGCTTTTCCTGAGGTTAAATGTCTCAGAGGTTAGAACAGGTTCACAGAGACTCTCTTACTGGAGGACTAAAACCAGAAGTTACTCAGTCCACACGAAGGTCTCTGCCTCAGTAGTCTCACAGTCCATGGCCAGAAGACCCGAAGGTTCTTTATGAGCTATTGGTTCTTTCCAGGATGAAGCTTGGACACACTGGTTCTACTAAGAGTGAAAGAACAGTGGCAGCAACAAAGGGTAAATAACAACTCTGCAGAAAAAGGCAAAATGATCTTCCTTCTGGGCACTGCCAAAAGGTGCTGCTCACAGTGGTTTCCCACACCAATTAAGGCAAGCCAGAGAGTTTCAAAGATGAAAATCCTACTGGAGTCATCCTAACTCTTAGTAATTCCATTCAATCAACCATAATACCATAACAATCAGGTCGTTTTCCACATTAATTAAGGCAATGAGGGGAGTTCTGTGCAAATGCCTGCATTTGTCCTTTTTTTTTTTTTTTTGGTTATTTTATTTTATTTATTTACATTTCAAATGTTATCCCATTATCCCCCTTGCTGGTTTCCCCTTCCCCCCCTACCCCTGCATCTATGAGGGTGCTCCCCCACCCACCCATCCACTCCTTTTTCACAGCCTTAGCAAAGCCTTCATAGGACCAAGGGCCTCCCCTCCCATTGATGGCAGATAAGGCCATCCTCTGCTACATATGCACCTGGAGCCATGGGTCCCTCCATGTGTATAGTTTGGTTGGTAGTTTAGACCCTGGAAAATTGGGGACAAGGCCTGTTTCGGGCCTTCATCTTTTACCAGGAGGCAGGTCTGATCTCCAGATATCTGTGCACCTTCTCTGCAAGAGGAGAGCTGCCTGCAGAGAGTGCTCTAACCACTGAAACTCAGGAGAGAGCTAGTCTTGCAGGTCTGCTAATAGAGGCTAACAGAATCAGGAGAGGAACAAGCTCTAACCAGAGACAACTATAACAACTAACTCCAGAGATTACCCGATGGCGAAAGGCAAATGTAAGAATCTTACTAACAGAAACCAAGACCACTCACCATCATCAGAACCCAGCACTCCCACCTCAGCCATTCCTGGGCACCCCACACACCCAAAAAGCTAGACCTGGATTTAAATAAAAGCATATCTCATGATGATGATAGAGGACATCAAGAAGGACTTTAATAACTCACTCATTTCCAAATATACTCTGGACAATACCCCCTCTCCTATTTCTCTTGCTTAATTGTTAATTACATATTTTCTCCATCCACATCAGCATGTCAACTAGTGATATCATTGTGAAAGGCTTGTTTAGGTGACCATCCCAAAGCTCTTAAAATCTTCCTTTCCTTTATCTCCATTTTTAAAATTTTCTCTTTATTCTTGCAGTCACAGGGATCAAATCTAGAGTCTCATACCCAATAGACAAGCTTCCTACAACTGAGCTATATATCATCTCCTATTTGCCAAGTCCATTGTTTTGAAGATTTTTATTTATGAGTGTGAGCCAGTTTCATGAATGTCTGTAGAAACAGAAAGGGATTTCAGATCCCATGAGCTAGTGTTACAGGAAGTTATTAGCTGCCCATGAATGTCACTGTACACAAACTCAGGTCTGCTGAAAGAGCAGTGTATAATGTTAATCACTGAGCCATCTTGTCATCTCTTAATATATTGATAAAAATTTGTAACTATGTGTGTTGATCTTATTTCATTGTCCCTCAGAGAATATTTCAGAGTAAAGAAATTTAGACAGTGATTCATGGACATTACAAGCTTTCTACATTTTGGTGTTTATGTGGTAGAACTAGGGTAGCTAAGAATTTTCATTAGGAAAATCTATATTCTATTAATTAGGTCTCCAATCAATTTTTATTATTTTAAGATACTTTGATGGATCCTTAAAAATATCATTATAGCTTTATTTTATAGTAATGTAACATTTTTCTTTTTGTAAGACTTTATATAAGATATTCTTCCCCCCTTTACTTTTTAAGCCATGTTTCTGTATAATTAACACTTTACCATCAATCACTAGTAGCAAGTTTACAATATTGGTTTATCTTTTACTTATGCAGGTTCTTCCTAGTGTAAATGGACACAAAATGAGACAGTTGGATGAGTCAGACACCCAACCACTTTGACACATGTTCTGGAGGAGCTACCAGGGTTAGAATGAGGCTACAGTTCCTGCCATGTGATCATATGGATGATGCATTTTCAAGGGCTTTTGTGTCTGTGATCTGATCAGGGTGAAACATATCAAACTCTTAAGAACATAATTACGTCACCACAACTTTACCAGTCTAAGTCCTACCCGAGAATGTTATTGTATTTAGAGATAAAGAATCATGGGACCTGACAAGCTACCTCCTGAAGGTCTTGTCATGACTTATCATCAATAATGGACTATACCCTGTACCCTGAAAGAGTGAGTCAAAACAAGTTCTCCTTATTTTATTGTTTTATGTTCTTATTTTTTAACATTTAAATTTATGTATTTATTTTATGTACATTGGTGTTTTGCCTACATATAAGTCTGTGTGAGGGGGTATGATCCTGGAGTTCCAGACAGCTGTGAGCTGCCTTGTAGGTGGTGGGAATTGAACCCAGAATTAATTGCAAAGTCAGCCAGTGCACATAAATGCTGAGCCATCTTTCCAGGCCCCCTTTTTATATTATAAGTACATTGGATAAATACACTTATCCAAACTAAGTATCTCATTGTGGATACATTTATTTGTCTGGGATCTGATCAGCCCAAAACATTAGTATTTCAAATTCATTAATATTTAAAATATTAAGAGCATAATTATTTCACTGAAACTTTACCAGCCCAAGTCCTACCTAAAAATATTACTTTATTTTGAGATAAAGTTAAACCAGGTCCAGGTTCAATATAGATGACTCTGATAGTAGACATTAATTGCTACCTTCACATGATGTATAGTTATTATAAAAAATAGTCTTTGGGCTTGTCAGTGAAGGTTTATCTAGATTTGGTCAGTTAATGTGGAAAATGCCACTCTAAATGTGGGTGTAAACTTCCATTGGCAGGGATCCAAGATTGGATAAAAAGGAGAAAGCTTCTAGCTTCCATCTCTATCTGCTGCATGACTACAGATTGGATCTGAAAAATCACCTCCTCAAGCTCCTGTCATGATTTTGTCTCAATAATAGGCTACACACTGCAACTGTAATCCAAAATAAGCCTCTTATTTTTTAAGTTGCCTTCATTGGGTATTTGATCACAGCAATTAGACATGTAAACAATACATGAGAATACCCTACAAAGAGAAGAAGCCAGTACCCACACAGACTCAGAGGCATGAATGAAAGAAGATGCTATCTATGAATGCTAAGATAATGCTATCTATCTATGAATGCTAAGATGACAGATCTCAAAAGAAAAAGACCATGAAAATGCATCTATCTCAGTGTCTAGGCCCTGAATTGTTGGAAAATGAAATTCTGTTGTGGAATCCTTTTAACAGTGGTGTTTTCATGTAAAGGCTTAGCAGGCCCACCCGTGGGAGTATATTGCTTAATATCAATCTTATTGCAAATTCTGTCAGAAAACCCTTGAATGGCGATTGAAAGTGCTTCAACCATCCAATCACATGTGAGAACTGTAGCCTCATTCCAAGCCCTGTGACTCCTCCAGAGCATGTGACAAAGTGTCTGACTCACCTGACTATCTCATGTTGTGTTCATTTACACCAGGAGGAGCCTGCAGAGGTAAAAGAGTACACTGTGAATCTTCACAGCAGCCACAACCCCTTCCTTCAGAGGCTGATCTGATTCACTACTGTAATATATTCACATATATTTTTCATTACTAATTAAAACTCAGAATTTCAGAGGCATCAGAAAGGTTTCTAGACCTCAATAGGATCTCAGGTGCCAATGCTTCCTGAAGCTAAACATGCAGCTTAGTTTCAAACACAGAATCAGAAAGCACGCAACTTTGCTGGTTTGCCTGGCAATAAAGGGAAAACAGTAAGACATCCATAATCTGACACCGAAGATTATTTATTCTTTCCAAACATCCTTGAAGGTTATTATTATTTATATTCATAATTAAAGGCTTTTTCCAGAAAGATTCTAATTCTCTTGAGAAATGCAGTGGTATTTTTCTTTATTAAAAAAAAAAAAAAAAGTCAACAGAGCACTTAACTTGCTCGACACATGAAGAACAGCCTCGTGTGTGTCCTGGCCGTGTCTCCGTGGGGTTAGGTACATAGGATTTTTGCCTCAGCTACACCCAGGACCCTCAATACCCATGGGCTCTCCCTGATTTTGCTGCAACAACTGTCCTCTCCAACTGTTAGAAATTAATAACTCCTTAGTATAAATGATGAATCCAGCTGTGTGTCTTTTCCATCAATGGCTGAATTTCCTCCTTGGAAATGATTTCCCAGTAAAAAGACTTACACAGCTAGAATAGCAGTAATGAGCAGAGTGTTATTTTACTGCCTTATAAGAAAATACAGTTTCTTCAAAGGATTTGGAGTTTTAACTGCTTTTGTACATAGAAAACATGGCCATGGATATCACAGGCATTCAGTTATAGATCTAAAAAAACATAGATTTTTTTTTTATTTAGTGGTGACTTTGAAATTTCTGTCCACTAACATATATGTATGCTGACATTGCTACCAACCTGAAGAAAACACTAGGCACATAATTGCATGCTCAGTGTCTCAATCAAAAGTAGTAAGTTGTAAAGTACTGTGTACTTCTCTTTAAATTTATTTTTGTGTTATTATTGATGGCAACCTTATTATCAGAATTATGCAAAGCAAAAGCTTTGTGAAAATATAGCTTTTCCTTACAGTGCTTCTCTTGCACTTCTTTGATTACAATTTTAAAGTGTATTTGAGTTTTAGTTTTAAATAAGTTTATTAAGGTTCATTAAATCTTAGTGTATATTTGAGTTTAAAATGTATTTTACTTTAATATAAGGTAAGCTTTGTAAGACAACACATATTTTATGAGAACATGTTTTTGTGGTTGATGGCAGGAACTAAATACAGTATGCATTTTACTTGACACACTATTCTGATCATCTTTCAGAAACAAATAATTCAGAATACGAGTGCCTCTGTGGTTGTGTCTTATATCTCAAATGTACTGGTTGCTGTACTAATTTATTTAACTCACAAATCTTGTAATGATGAGTGTGCCTGCCCATAATCTCATGAGAAAAAAATTACATTTTTAAATTGACACAATTTATATGTATAGTTAGAATATTTTATTATAACACAGAAAATATTTGGGAAGATAAATGACCCCAGCCATGGTTTCAGATTTAATTCCTTAATAGGGGTTAAATATTCTCCACACCCTTGTGTAAAGACATGTCTTGTTCTCAAACAATATGCATTACATGGAATTGTTACCATTCTATACATAGTTGTGAAACATGTATATTTATTCAATACCAGATAACCTTCTGTATATTTGGAGGCGTGTATACTTGCATATATAAATTAAAACTAAAGCTGTTTTTTAACTCAAGATTTATAATTCAATTAATGCCTATTTGGGTGGAGGATTCTGGATTTGTGAGAGTTTGTGGGTGATTTTTTTTTATGTTTTTCTTATGAAATCTCTCCACAGGTTTATACTTCCAATGGTGAAATTTAGCAGCAATGAGAAAGAGGCTACTAGCTTAATAAGCAGCCCGCTGGAAAATTCCGTTGCTAATGAAGAGCTTGCTGTGACCCAAGTTCTATAAACTAGAGACCTACTTGCTTGGTATGCAAGTCCCTGACCTCCCTGTCTGTGCTCTGTCTTTTAATTATAACAAGCTTCACCATCCTTCTCAGGAAATAAAACAAATTAAAGTAAAAGAAGTGTTAGGCAAATAGAACCCTGCTAATGTGTAATCACTGATGTTTATTATTTTCTTTGTTTAAAAATGTTCATATTTATATTTTATCAAGTTTTCAGTTAAATATGTAATTTGGCTAAACTTCCACTCATATTGGAAAGATTTTATCATCTTCTTCATATGTCTGTCTGTATATTATTATAGATGTTGATATCAACATGGCTAGAAAAAAAAATTCCTCAATGTTTGTTTCTTACAAAAGAATAATGTGGTAACTGAAGACTATCAGTCAGAACTCTCATGGGTTTAATTTGTAATCATAGGGAAATGAAAGTATATCAAGGATGGACAAGGTGACTCCAGTAGGAAGGGTGCCATGACCAAGCAAAAGTGTCAGAGAGATGCCCCACCTCCAGTCTTAGGAATTTCACAAGGACATTAAGCTACATAAGCATAACATATATGCAGAGGACCTAGCCCTGACCCATACAGGCTCCATGACAGCCACTTCAGTCTCTATGAGCCCTATGAGCCCTGCTCAATTGATTCTGTGGGTAGTGTTCATGTGGTGTCCTTAACCCCTGTGGCTCTGACAATCCTTCCTCCCCCTCTTCCCTGGGGTTCCCCTGTGTTTGCCTAGTATTTGACTGTCAGTCTCTGTTATCTGTTTCCATTAGCCACTGGGATGACACCTCTCTGATGACAACTGGGCTAGCACCAACTTATAAGTACGGTAGAATATCTTTAAATATTAGTTCAGATTCTGAAGATGTAACTCAGAGGTTAAGTGCACTGTCTGCTCTACAGAGGTCCTGAATTCAATTCCCAGCAACCTTGTGGTGGCTCACAACCATCTATAATCTGTAATATAATCATAGAACACTGTATACATAATAAATAAGTGAATAAATAAATAAATAAATAAATATTATTTTATTTATGGTTTTTGTGTTTGTTTTTGTTTGTTTCTTTTGCCAGACTTGTTTGGTTCTATGTTAGGTCTCTGGGTTATCCAGCCTCTGGTTCCTGGCCATCCAGGCAATGTCAGGCATCTATGGCAAGTCTTACTATAACTTGTTATATTGTGTTCAGTAGAAGTGCACCTGGGGTTGCTGGAGTTGGGCCTGCCTGAGAGAGGTGGAGGGAGGGGGAACAACATTTGCGATATAATGTATAACTGAAGTGATAGGTTATTTTTCCACCACTGGTGTGGTCTCAGGTTTCTGCACCATCTGATCAATTACTTCTCTGCCACTAGTGAAATGAGCCAATTTAAACCAGGTTAGATTATTCTAAAGGCAGGTGAGCTGCTCTCAGGTAGGAGAGTACACTGGCCTCAAGGACCAAGACTAGGGAAGTCCCCATGGGGAAAGGGGGAGAGGTGCTTAGGGGAGGATGAAAGAAATAGAGAAAAGGGGCACTTGTCCACAGAGACCGAGGAGAAAGACAGGGAGAGAAAGAGAGGGAGAAGAAGGAGGAGGAGAAGGGAGAGGGGGAGACCAAAGTGTATGGGCTATATTAAAAAGAGTCTCTTGGGGGAAGGGCAGCCCAACACCTGGACTGAAAAGTTCAGGGTTGGGTTAAGGGTATGCCAGGTAGAAACTGATGGTAGGAGAACCTGGAGGCCAGGTCTGCTTTGCAAAATATGCAAATATGCATCTCCATCCCTTATCTGGAAACTAAACAAGATTTTAAAAAGAAAAGAAACTCTATGAAGGAGTACAGAGGGAAACATTGAGGGTTGTATCATCAAGATTTATGTATTCACCTGGCTACTAAATTTTTCTGCCATAAATACCTCACTGACTTACCAGTTGTAATAATGATGATTACTTAGTCATGGAATGTTTAACATATCAGGCTGATTTATTTACTAAGTATTTAAACTTACAGTAAAGCACAATTATCCCGACTGGAATCTTTTCTCTAGACAAATTGATCTACTGTTAAAGTATTTCACAATTGATTTTATGTAAAATATTATTTTCAAGGTTTTCTTCATTAAATGCCTAGTAGATATGCTGTTCCATTATAAATTTCCCTTAGAAAGATTATTTAATACAAATACATTTATGAGCTCAGATGCAAACAAATTAGCCTATAGTTTTCCGACAAGGTCTAGAATGTTTTAATTAAAAATTTTATAATGTTAAGCAAGGAATGTATTTGCTTATGTAATTTTTACATCTATCTTAAACCCTAGTTCATTATTGCCTAGTGGAATTAAATTATTTTGTGGGCTAACAGATGGAGAGATAAGGTGAAGTATATGCTGTTTTAGGTGGTAGATTTCTAAGTCTTAGAATCTGTTTAAACTGAAAACCAGTGCATTAAAGTTAATATTTCTTTAATCTTTCAAAATGAATTATTTATTGATTAATTACCTAACTGAGACCTGCAGTTTCAAATTCAAACAGGGTGAGTCACTTAAAATGTTCTTCACTGCATTAGGGTCAAGATCAGTAGCTTCCCACTTATTACTTATTAAGCTGATCAAACAAAAGAAATCCCCCAATCCAGGTCATTATCAGGAAGAAAAAGTAGAGTAACACTTCCAAAGTTAGGTCAAACAGACTAATTTTCAAAAGCTCTATCAGAGAAATATTTTAATAATTTAGTTTTTTACTATGTTTGAAACTAGTTTTATTAAATTTATAACAGCTAGATAACTTGTAGGTTGCTACATTAAGATATCAATATCTTGGGTAGAAGTGGAGAGTGAATTTTCTACTAGAACAAAGGATACTAATCTGCTTTATTTTCTTGATGAGATAATGTGTTCTTGTGATTTAATATTCACAGGAAATCTTATTACCTTGATGCAGATTGGCAGATAGTTGAGGTTCTCTCTCTCTCTCTCTTTCTCTCTCTCTCTCTCTCTCTCTGTGTGTGTGTGTGTGTGTGTGTGTGTTTTATCTGTGGATTGAAGGGTCTCAGGTGGGAGCTTGTAGCACTACACCTGCCTGAGCATAGACAGGCAGACCCTCAGAACAAAGGTGGGCAGAAAGAGAAGCCAGGTTAGATCCAGTAGCGACCACTCCCAGAGCTAAGCCAGGTGGAACAAAGGGGAAGCCTGAGGGGTTCAGGATGTGGTAAGATTCCAGGAAAAGGTGATAGCGATTTTTAAAATTACATAAAACATATTTATACATTTAAAATTTGTATAATTTTTCTCTTTACATTTTCAATTAAACACTTACATTTTCAATTAAAATATAACTAGGCTAAGATCTTATAGTAGTCTTGATGACCATGATGCAAATGCGAGGGAAGAATCCCAAGTCATATGGTTTTTGTTTCTTGCTAACATTCCTTACCTATTACACAAAACTCTCTTTTGATTCTTTAGCCATGCAATTCTATCACGTTTATTTGATTGTTGGCCAACAGAAAATTACAGGATAAATGCAGATGGAGACAATTACCCTGGAACAGGTTGGCCACCTAAACTGTGTTCAATTAAAATTTCCACTTCAACTTATAAGGAGAAAAGCATTCAAGAGACTCCCAATGTCAGTGTCAATATCTGTTCTCCACAAATGCATATACATATACATACAAGTGTACCTGCACACATACAAACATGACCACACACATATAAGCATACACACATATACTTTATGTTATACTTAATGCCGATTAAAGTTAACTGGTTGTTTACTGAGGTCACAAACGTACATACTTTAAAAAAACACTTTTCAAGCTATAATACAAGTTTTAAACATCAAATAAAATCTACTACTAATTTTATATATGGTCATATGAAAAGTACGCTATCCTTGAAAAAATATTAAATTAAAACTATAATCTTGACTGATCAAACTATGTCTTAAGTTGTAGACAAATAGAATCAATAACATTAGAAGATAGAGTGTTAGCTAAGTATACTTTTGTTAACAATAAAATCACAGGCTTATCAAAGATTTATGAAATGAAAAGACAGACCACAGAGATGAGAATGTATCTCCAGGTAGTCACAACCAGTTTTACAGCCCTTCTCTAGTGTATGGGGATTGGGTAACTGCTTTGACCTACCTCATCAAACATAATAATGTATTTTAAAATTGTTGAATGTATTATTTTAATTTTCATAAACACATGATTTTTGTTAATGCTTATCAAGTGCTTTTTAATTTTTAGAGTGGAATATTTAAAGCTTTACAGGAAGGTACTTTACAATATATAATGTCATATACAACCTATTTTTCCTTACTATTTAGAGTAACATATGCGTGAGGGAAAGAAATTATATGCACATAATTTCCTTCCTATTTTGTTATACTCATAAGACAACTTATAATGATAGATTAGATAAATAGATATATGCATACATACATCCATAATAGAAAGATAGAGATGCAGATATGTTGCGGTAAATATGCTCCAAAATATGCTCCGGCAATGAAAGCATGACACAGTTAATATGAATACATGCTGTGCACCTAGATTGGGCAGATCTACCGCAACACTACCATCTTACCCAGCTTATGAGACCCCTTAGAACTTGCTGTTTCTCAAGGCCATGTGCTTCTGCACTGCTTTTTTCTTCTTCATCTTCCTCCTCCTCTGCTTCCTCTCCCTCTTCCATTTTCTCCTTCCTCTCTCTCCCACCTTCTGCTCCACCTTCCCTTTTATCTGTCCAATCATCAGTTCTCCTTAATTTGACAAATTAAGGTGGGAAGCAGGTTTATAGGAAATCACCTGAGTGCCGACTCATTCCTTGTTCACAACCACTCACAGGAGAACAGAATTAATATCAAATATAATCAGTGCCAGGGCTATCCACAACACAGATAGATGCTAGAGACAGATGATAGATAGATAGATAGATAGATAGATAGATAGATAGATAGATAGATAGATAGATAGATAGATAGATAGGGCAGATAGACAAATGATAGTTAGATGATATATAAAGGATTTTGAATCAGTTTTCCTCAGATTCCTGACATCAAGGATTTGTTAACACCATGCTCTACTGAAGCATGAAAAAAACCAACCAACCAAACAAAAACAAAACAAAACAAAAAAAAAACTTCCTTTTTTAAATTTTTTTTTTCCTAGCTTGGTCTTTCTTGGCCACACTTTAAATGTAATATATAAAGGAGACCAGTATCTCTTCTTAATCACAGCTGATTTTCAGCCCCATCTTTTGTGTCATTTTCTCTGTAGTAGTTTTCTTGTTTCTGTGGGATCACTAGTCATTATTGGATTAAACCTCCACCTTAGCTAAGTGTTGCACTACCTTAATGAACATCTACACCTACTGTATGCTTTTAGAAAAGGTTTCTTTGTGAAGTTCAGAGAGTTAGGACTTCAACACACCTTTGGGAAAACACAATTTGACCTGTAGAAGATACTTCAATAATTAATAATTATATAAATAATGCAACAGCATATAAGGGTTTGTTTAAAATATTTAGTATGTCACGCAAATAAGGTGTTCCACTTTTAATGACTGGGAGGCAAGCCTTGTCTGTTCTTTATGCCAGTAAGAATGGAGCCTTTATAAATAAAGACACTACAATAACAGCACAGTAGGAAGTACTGGGTTTAAAAGTCAAGAGCTGGGAATGTTTTGTTCCTAGACTTCTGCTCTTTGGATGATATTTTTGTGATAATATTCTTGGCCTCAAAGTCTGTGTAAGCCATCAATGATCCATGTGCAGCATCCAATATGAGACTCCTTGCTGCTCTGAGTTCAGCCAGTGCTGGTATCACATTCCCTCCTTGCTACTAAGTGAGCCGCAATTATATTATGTGCAGAGGCAGATTTACTGTGAAGCTAATGAAGATTAAGCTTCAGGGCCTTCCAATTGCATGGACTCCTTCCAGGGACTTGTACCTAATTTAGTTTTAGTGACGTTATATGCATTTTTAAAAGATTATTGCCCAGATTATAGATGCTTCAGGCCCTCACAAAACCTGGATGTATGTTTGAACAAATTTTAAGGATGAACAATTAATTATCTTACATTTTGATTGGCAGGATTTTCATCCTCCAGAAATGGTAAAGTGAAAATAACACATTGTGCATTTTCATTGCCATAATCAGAGGTGCTGCCCCAGCACAACACTGGCCTTTCGTGATTTTACTGAGCTGGAATGGCAGTGACTGCTGGTTCTGGAGACTGGAGATTGGATAACACTTCACCACTTCTGTGGTGTGACAAGATGTGGCTTTCAGTGAATGCAAAATAAGAAATGTGACCTTGAAATATTGAAAAACATAGATCAGGTCAAGTATGGAAACCAATGCTAGGAGCAACTTTACAAAACCAGAGTAGAACATGCAAGCTGATGAAGAATTATTACTCTGAGAGCTAATGTGGCACCGAGAGAGAAATGTCACACAAATAATTTAGATGACAAAGTAGTTAACTAGTTAACTATAGAAAAAAACAAAAGAAACAAGAAACAGGCACCACACAAACACACACACACACACACACACACACACACACACACACACACACCATAAAAACCCCAAATTGAAAATCCTAACATACAAGCAAATGACTAGCATGAAAAATATACAACCAAAGCAATATGAAACAAAACATCCACAAAACTATCACTGAGTTCATCTTATGCACACCTAACTGTAATTGATATCCAGCATGACTTCATTGGAGAAAATTAATTTTTCTTTAGTAAGTAGGTGTTAGTTGAAGACACTGCCTTACTTAAGGATGAGAACCCATGTCCACTTAAACCTCTCAGCACTGGGACTCTATTGCAAACCTGTATAGGCCTTACTCATCCTGCCATAGTCTGTCAGTTTATTTACATCAGTCCTATTGTATATAGAAGAGTGTCTTTGAAGTCATCCAACATCTCTGGCTCTTACTACCTTTCTATCTCCTTTTCTTCGTAGGTCCCTTAGCACTGAGAGGAGAGGCTTAAGGAAGACATCCCATGTAGGACAGAGTATTCCAAAAATATCTCAGTCTCTGCACACTGCTCAGTTGTGTTATGCCCTTCTACTTCTAGAGGAAGCTCCTCTGCTAGTTTTTATGTCTAAAGTGCTCTTTGTGGTTTTTTGACTATCTTACTCCTGGTGGAGTTTGCATTCCCTAATATATTTCCAATTTATTGGAGGACATTTGATTAACTAAGCCTTTTTTAGAATTGAAATAGCAAATATATAAGGATAGAATTTAGTATGAAGAGAAAGCATTTCTTAGAGGAGATCACAATGACTGTCTTAGATCATAGCGCAATGATCTAAGAATGCCACAATGTTTGCTTAAGGAAATTGCTCAGTTTGTTCCCACTAATGACTCATCTCTACTGTTATCCACATTTTCTGACTTCTTTCTTTTCCATAGTGTCACCATCCTTGCTTGACTCCTGAACATGGCATTATATATCAAGAGTGTTGTTTCAAACACTGCTGGTCATCATTTGTAGCCTTCAACTATATTGTGGTTCATTCCCAGTTTTAGCTAAGGGTACTCTAATTGTCTATTACAGCAAATTGTCCCTTACATGCACCCCCAAACTCTCTTTCCCATGTTTGTTGTGTTTTAGCCAATCTCCAATCCCTGCTGAGGTGCAAAGAGATTGCATCATTTACTTAGAAGATGTGTAAAAGTGATGCAGAATTGAAAACCAGCTTAATGATCTGCCTTATTTCTCTTCAAATTTTAGTGTTATGTGGAATACATTATATGACTAATGATTTCCTTTCTCCTTATAAGATAGTTATTTGATGCAAGAGCCAGAATATAACTACTTATTCTGAAAGAGACCAATATTCACAGTGCTGCTTTCTTTGGCTTCTAACAGACATATGAATATATGTGCATATATATATACATATATATATGCAAAGTGCTTATTAGTTTTTATATGAATTGAACTGCATAACCAGCATCAACATTATTATCTAAATAGAAACAGACTTTCATTCTCAGTTCTTTATAGATAATACCAGATAAATGTATCCCTTAATTTTCACTACTCCATTAAATATATTTTTGGATTTTTTGTAAGTCTCATTTAAATTTTTTGGTTATTCATATACTATATCACCAAATAAGAAAGTTTTATAACACAAATTGCTACTTTGAAGTTTAACAGTTCCAAAATATAATTATAGCTGAAATGCTTCCACAAACTGTGCTTTTAATTTTAAAGTCACATTTTAATGAAATACTCAATATTCAGTTTTTATATTTCTGTTTGTACTATTCCTCAAGCTCTTCCTTGATATTAGATATCATTTCAGTTTGTCTTTTATTAATCCTAGTTACAGGTCCCAATCAAATACATTATTATATTTTTATTTTTCATGGGAAATGTTCAAAATTGTGAGTGATGTCTACAATTTCGCTCAAAATTCTAAGCAGTTTCTGTGAGTTTAAGTTCTACATATTCATGAGTAAAGGAAATGTTGTATATTTTACAGTTTTAACCTATACCTCAGTAAAATTCCTGGCTCACAGTTGCTACGTAATAAACTTCCTGGATTATTAAAAATCAAAGTTATACCAGAACAGTTAGTACTACAAATGTTTTCAGACAAGTTAATTTCAACTCTACTCCTGACAATTTTGGGTTTCTACTCAGAGCAATGTCAATGAAGGAGGCATATACCAATAGTTTTAACCTGGGTGGATTTTTTACAGATCATGAGTAAATGGTTGTCACAAGCAAAGTCTTTAAAGTGTTCTAAGAGAAGAGATTAATGACATCTATTCAGTTGAATACTCATTAGACTCTACTCCATGAGTGTTTGTTTACATGCACTACCAGTCATCAGACATTTTCACTGGCTTCTATAGGAGATGGGAACTCTGAGGGACCTTACTGAAATCTCACCCTAAGTCTCTCTCTCTCTCTCTCTCTCTCTCTCTCTCTCTCTCTCTCTCTCTCTCTCTCTCTCTTCTCTCTCTCTCCCTCTCTCTGTCTCTCTTTCTCTCAAAATATAAAAAAAACTTCTGAAGTAATGGATTGTTGTGCACTAGTCAATTAATTTCCTTTAATATAAAGACATGGATACTGACAATACTCTTGTTTTGATAATTGCTACAGAGATTCTCAAGATTTCACTACAAATAAATGACAAATAGTGAGATGTCCACTTATCCTAATTTCAACATTGCACAGTGTGTATGTTTATAAAAGAATCAAATTCTTCTTGTTAAGTATATATATATATATATATATATATATATATATATATTAATATGTTAATTAAAATTAAATATAAAAGGATGGCTAAGAAATACTCTTGTAATTGACAAAAAAGTACCATACAGCAGATTGCAACTACATCATGTCTGGCACAACAGCACTCATAACAGTAGAATTAATTATGGATTTCATTTCAAGTAAGATCCATGACTTGATGTGCCAGGGTGGACCAGTAACTAGAGAGAGTCTCCTCATTCCCAGAGAAGGGGATGAGGTATAGGGAAAGGGGCTGTTATTAAAAAGTAAAGTGAATGCATAAATAAATTAATATTAAAAGAAATATCTGCTCCTATTAAAGAAAATACATTTAGACAAAATTCAAACCTGCTCATTTAAAAAACTTTCCTGTTTAGCTTTTATATATTGGTGGCATTAAGCCTAAGTGTTACAGTAAACCTGAAGCCCAGTGTTCTTTGCTTTGAAACTAATAAGTAGGAGAAGAAATTCAATACAGCTCAGGTAAACTCACACTTATGTTCAGATTATGTTCAGATTATGGCATAGAGCTAAAAAAGTTCTCTAAGACAGGGATATTGATGATTGAAGACATTGTGTTAGCCAGAGAGGAAGACAAATCTACCTGGGAATACCTCCCACTCAGCATAATATTTCAGTAGTAAAGTAGAGACTTTTTCCTTCAAATTCTCCACCCCTGTGGAACTATGGAAATGGTAAAAAGAAGTGAAATACCACTGAGAAAAAGGAGTGTTAGAGTTTGTTTACAAAATCCTGAGGTGGTGTCACACTTAAATAATAATCTGCTGTGAGTTGATACCCTAATAGATATATACATTCTCAATGAACATCAGACAGTGATTGTTCAGTTTCTGAAGGAACAAACACCACACCTTGCAAACAAGAAGCAGAAGGAATTCCTTTCTCTTGTCCATAGAGGGAGCATAGTTTCTATGGTCAGAGAATGCTAAGCCAGATTTTTAAAGTAGGCAAAAACACATATACAAGTACATTATCTCAAATTAAAGCACACACATATATACTTTTTAAATTGCAACCAAAATATTTTAATTCCATTATTCATAAGGATACATTTTTCCTGAGAATATTTCCAGCATTAAATTTAAGAAAAATGTTTATAAAACACAAAATCTGAACCTGTCAAATTAATAAAATAGAAAATTTAAAGACATTCCAAATCTGAAAATAGAGATGTGTTGACTTCCTGATTTTTTTAATTCAAAAACTCTTTATTAAACAATATTGTATGCATTGCTGGTTTACAAAAATTTTGATATTAATAATGGTAAGATGTGGATGGTCTAAGAAAGTCTTAACATGTCCCTTTTTTTATTTTAAATTGGATATTTTCTTTATTTACATTTCTAATATTATCCCCTTTCCTCATTTCCTTCCCTCCTGGGAACACCCTATCACAACACCCTCCCCCTGCTTCTATGAGGGTGTTCCTCCACCCACCCACCCACTAGCACCTCCCTGCCCTCCATTCCACTACACTGGGGCATCTATCAAGCCTTCATAGGACCAAGGACCTCTCCTCTCATTGATGCATGACAAGACCATCCTCTGCTGCATATGCAGCTGGAAACATGTGTATTCTTTTGTTGATGGCTTAGTCCCTGGGAGTTCTCCAGGGTCTGGGGTCTGGCTGGTTGATATTGTTGTTCTTCCTATGGGGTTGCCAACCTCTTCAACTCCTTCAGTTCTTTCTGTAACTCCTCTACTAGGGATCCTGTGCTCAGTACAATGATTGGCTGTGAACATCTACCTCTGTATTTGTAAGGCTCTGGCAGGGTCTCTCAGGAGACAGCCATATTAGGCTCCTTTCAGCATACACTTATTGGCATCCACAATAGTGTCTGGGTTTGGTGACTGTATATGGGATGAATCCCCAGGTGGGACAGTCTCTGTATTGCCTTTCTTTCAGTCTCTGCTCAACACATTATCTCCATATTTGCTCCTATGAGTATTACTCCATTGCTGGTGGGATTGCAAGCTGGTAAAACCACTCTGGAAATTAGTTTGGCATTTCCTCAGAAAATTGGACATAGTACTACTTGAGGACCCAGATATACCACTCCTGGGCATATACCCAGAAGATGCTCCAACATGTAATAAGGACACATGCTCCCCTATGTTCATAGCAGCCTTATTTATAACTAGGAGCTAGAAAAAAAAAAACAACTAGATTTCCTTCAACAGAGGAATAGATACAGAAAATGTGGTACATTTACACAATGGAGTACTACTTGGCTATTAAAAATGATGACTTCATGAAATTCTTAGGCAAATGGATAGAACTAGAAAATTTCAACCTGAATGAGGTAACCTAATCTCAAAAGAGCACACATGGTATGCACTCACTGATAAGTGGATATTAGCGCAAAAGCTCCAAATAACCAGGATACAATTCACAGACCACATAACGTTCAATAAGAAGGAAGACCAAAGTGTGAGTCCTTCAGTCCTTCTTAGAAGGGGAACAAGAGACTTCCTATTTTCTACTGCAATATCCACTTCATCTTCAGTTGCCTCATTGTATTAGCTAAGACTTCAAGTACTCTATTAAATAGATAGGAGTAATTTTTCTTTGAAATTCTAGTAGAAATCTTCTCTGAAACCATCTGGCCCTGATCAATTTCTGGTCACAAGACTTTTATTGACTTTTTCCATTTGTCTAGGGATTACAGGTCTCTTTAAATTGATTAGCTGATCTTGTTTTAACTTTGGTAAGTGGTATGCATAAAAAAAATTCTTTTACATTTTCCAATTTGTTTGAGTACAGGTTTTTAAAGTATGTCCTTATGATTCTCTGGATTTCCTCAGTGTCTTTTTGTTTTGTTTTGTTTTGTTTTTTTTGTTTTTTTGAGACAGGGTTTCTCTGTGCAGCCCTGGCTGTCCTGGAACTCACTCTGTAGACCAGGCTGGCCTCGAACTCAGAAATTCACCTGCCTCTGCCTCCCAAGTGCTGGGATTAAAGGCGTGTGCCACCACGCCCGGCTCAGTGTCTTTTTTTTTATGTGCCATTTATTAAAATTTCTAATTGTTTGTTCGTCCTTTAAATAGTCTTTATAAGAGTTTGTCAATCTTATTGATTTCTAAAAGAAACTTTGTTTCGCTGGTTATTTGAAATGTTTCTTTGTTTGTATTTATTTATTTAAGCCCTGGGTCGAATTATTTTCTTCCTATCTATTTCTTTTGGTTATGATTTCTTCTTTTGCTTCTAGAGGTTTTAGGTAGGCTATTACGTTACTATTATGAGATTATGAGTTTTGCATATCTGCACAATAGTACTGTTGTCATGTGCTGTGTGTTCATTTCCATTGAATTCTAGAAAGTGTAAGAATAATCTCTTATGCACTATGTAGAAGCATCTACTGACAATACAAAGCTAAAGCCCAATGAGCTGAGGCAAGAGAGAAAGGAACTGAGTATAAAAATTATAGGATGAAATATTTATTTTGAAAATAAGAAAGCAAAGCCCATAAGGATAAAATTCAAGACTTTAAATAAAGATAATTTCTGTATTAAGGAAAAATGGAAAACTCCATGACACATTGTATCTGGATTCCAAATGATTTGTTTTGCTTGTTATTGCGCAAAAATTTTTCAGTAACGATTACAATTTCATATACACTCCTCAAGAGAGATTAGAATAAAGTATACTTAGAGAAGGAATGGACTGAAAATTTAAATGCCAGAGTAAAGGAAATAAACAAAGGATGGGAGGGCTGGAGAGATGGCTCAGAAGTTAAGAGCACTGGCTGATCTTTCAGAGGTTCTGATTTCAATTCCCAGCAATCACATGGTGGCTCACAACCATCTATACTGAGATCTGGTGTCATCTTCTCGTCTGCAGACATACATGTAAGCAGAACACTGTATAGATAAACGAACAAACAAACAAACAAATAAAGAGAAAATCCTCTGATTTAGAATAAAGAATCTTTAGAGGAATATAATCTAAAACCTACTCATGACATCACTTTATGATGAGATTACTAAATGGGAGCCTATTAAATTCTTAAATAAGGAGGCATGATGATTTAAGAATCCAGATTCTGCTTAGAGTAATGCCATACAATAGCCTATGTGTTTCATTTTGTAGACTTTGGAGAATTAAGATATGTACATATGTTAATAAGTTAGGCAATTGATATTTACTCAAGATGTTAATATGTTTCTGCCTTGAGTTTGGAAAGGGTTCATTTTGAGATTGTGTGTTTATTAGAAATGTTGGCTATCCTGAGGATGCCTTTACAGACTGAAGCTGATGACGCTTCAACATGTGTATCCATTAGAATATTACAAATTTTTAGACATTATGGCATACAAAAAGTTACAGGCATATTTAATAATCCTATAGGTCAAACAATTTTGGAAAGATATATCAGGGTTTTAAAGAACAAAGAGAAATAGCATAGATTCCCAGAGATAGATTATATTATGCTTTATCAACTTTAAATTTTTAAATGTTAGTGAAAACAAAACAGCAGCTGATGAAAGACATTGGATTAAGGGGGAAAACTCATTAATTCAATCT
Source organism: Mus musculus (assembly GCF_000001635.26). NCBI lineage: Eukaryota > Metazoa > Chordata > Mammalia > Rodentia > Muridae > Mus > Mus musculus. Next base: position 87,991,103 of record NC_000084.6, read on the forward strand.
GTTTATTTATACGAAGTATGTCATAACCTCAGAATAGAAGAAAGAAAACATGCTATGTTGGGGAAGAGGTTTCTTCTTCATTTCAAGAGGAGAATAAAATTTATGGTTTCTATCCAAACTAATAAAGATCAGATTTGACTGTGGGAGAATACCTGAAGATCTTGGCTGCAGCGAAAAAGAAAGTAATCAAGAAGACAAACAAAACAGGTAACGTGATTAGCTGATCCCTCTACATTGAGATAGCTCTGAGACTGGCTGAAGTATAAAAAGATATCCCCAGCAAGAACATTAGCTCAGCCAAGTTGGGAAATCTCCCTGGCTACAGAATCCTCAGGATTTCTCATTTTCATCCTTTCAAATGACATGGATAAAAAATTATACTGTAGTTTAGTTATACAATTCAAACTAACTTACAAAAGAAAGATGCCTTACCTGTTTGAACAAAAAGCAAAGAACCATTTTTAGCTAAATTATGCACACTGTAATTCTGTAATATATTAATAAAGAAATGTACATTACCTATAAAAATTTAAATAGTCACAGGAAAAAAAACCCTGATACCAATAATGTTAAAGTGGTCCTGAGAAAATTCACCTTGAGGATGCTAAAAGAGTGCTGATGTGCTGAGACATTTATTCTGCTATCCTACTTCATCCTATCTCAGGCTATTCCAATACTGTTTCCTTAAAAATCTGAATCCAGAACAACTCCCTTCACAGCTAGCAAAATCTTCCATCATCACTGAATGTTCCATCTAGGACTTTCCCAGCACACAGAGACTGGACAACAAATGTTAGAGTTAGCTTTCTTAAGATTGGTCAATATCCCAATTTTCTCTGTAAGCTAATGAGAAAATGACATCCATAGACAGCCAGAAGCAATTATAAGAGAATGATATCCCATTTCCAAAAATCAGGAAGGGTAGTTTTGAGTTTTAGGTGGGTGAGTAGCTGTAAACATTCTTGGTCAGTGAGGATACAAAGTAAAGGAGGTGAGATTCAGGGATATCATTCTTTTTCTTTCCTCCATCCTTTCTCTCATATCTGGTGGGGGGAGAAGGGATAAAAGAAGGATATAGGGATGATGAGATAAAAGGCTAGATTGTTAAATCTGCTTCTATACTAAAGAACATAAAGAAGCCAAGTACTTTACATTGGGTATCAGCTTCATATATTAACACAGATTTAGAAATAAAGTATACCATACATACAGATATACATATATATATATATATGTGTGTGTATATATGCTTATATACGGTATGTATGTATACATATGTATACACATGTATATAATATGTATGTGTATACATATGTGTATATATAATAATAAGAGTTGAAACACATGTCAATTCTTCTTTAAATTCTTGTAGTTATGTAATTCTTAAAAATGAAATATTGAGTTCAATGCCATTTGCAAACCGCTATTACAAACTGTCTAGGATAAATAAGAAATACAAGTTAATAGTCAATCAAACTTATGGCTATGTTAGATACTAGTTTAGTAATTATAGAAATATGTTTCTGAGTTTGGAAAGTTTGTAATTCTAGGTGCTCATACCTTGCCTTGTCTTTGTTGGGTGAATGTTTATTTCTTGCTTTCTATTGCCCTTTCTGGTTCGTAGGAGGAGGTGATGGCTCTCCTTTGCCTGGTAGGGAATTCTGGGTTCCTAATATGTGTGTCCCTGGGGTTTCCAGGAAAAATGTATTTGAGGTATCACAAGCGAAAAGTAGAAACTGGGGATGGGATAGAAGGGCAAGGATTACGGGGTCCACAGGAAAGAAGAAAGCAGGGTACTCTACCAGAACCTTCTTAGTTCAGTGAATATGGTGACACAGAGTGAAGAACGGTCACAGCAGAAAGTCTTCTATAGAACTGGGGATAAACATGGGGGATTAGACTTGAAGAAACAGAGGGAGATGTATATATCTACAATAAGCCTACCTGCTTTGCTGGCCAAAGTTGCCTGTAAGTTCCTGAGGAATACCTATTGGATTTGGGGGATGGGATAAAGCAATAAGCTGGATGAAGAATATTAGAGGGGCAAATCTGTAGTATCCACTGGAGAAGGGGAATAAAGGAAGAAGAGGCTGTAACAATTGGTCTGCTCCAGACCTGGACATGAAACTGAGGTACTGAATTTTAGGCCATTCAGGGAGACATGGAGGTCTGCAGTTTAGTCTACTTATTTCCCTGCGAAGCTTGGCCTTTAGGTTCCCTGGAAATGTCTGTTGGTGTCAGAATAGTGGGAGGACAGGTTGGAGGGGAAGATTTGTATGATCCACAGAAGATAGGGTCACAGAAGAATGGGATAATGTAGCAAGTGGTCGGCTAAGACCTGGGAAGGAGATTTAGGGATGGACTTGGAGTAATAGAGTAGATAATGAAGATCTTCGGTTAGCTTACCTGTTTCCCTGTCCTGAGTGGATTGTGGGTTCCCAGAAGATGAAACTTTACATATTGACTCAACCAAAGCAATTTTCTGAAGAAGATCGGGATAAGTTAGCAGAATAGTACTCAAGTTATATTTTTTTCTCCTCTCATATACATTTTCCACAATTGCAAAGACTCTAGTCATCTTGATGAATAAATGAGTTTTCATGCACTTGACATGCTAAGAGTGAGGCACCAGACTTTATGTTCCCTTGGAAAGTGAATGACAGTAAAATTCACAGACCACTGTCTGTATTTAATAGGGAGATACCTGGGAATCAGGAGTGGGGAGCCTTATAAGACATGCTTGTTAAATGTGGAATTACCATTTCATAATTAAGCAATCAGAGAAATGATATTACTTTACAACACTTTTATTATGTCTGAACTTTTTATTACCATACTTTAATGGAGAAAAATCAAAGTTACTCACTATTGCTTTATTAAAATACTGCATATTGGTTTTGTATTACTGAAAGAATTTCTGTTGGAATACTAATTGCAGCCCAACAAAACATGTCTATAGTAGTGGCCACTTCTTAAGAGTGGTATCAACCTATGAAGATATTTTCTCCATGTACAGTAATGCCATAATTTTTTTGTTTTGTTTTTTTCTAGATAGGGTTTCTATGTATAGCTTTGGCTGTCCTAGAATTCACTCTGTAGACCAGGTTGGCCTAGAACTCAGAAATATGCCTCCAAAGTGCTGGGAATAACGGCATGAGCCACCACTGCCCAGAGATGCCATATATTTTTTCCACAAACTAATTCCACAAATTAACTAGATGTATTTTTATTAACTTCATGTACCAGATGAAAGTCCATAGCAAGTGCTATATGTAGAATGAGATGTGTGTAAATCTATTCCCTGCAGTGATGATATTTTGGAAATAAAAGAACTTATTCATTTACCAAAATATTTATCTGTGAAACTAATATATAGTGTTTCACAGTGATGAAATAATGATTTTGATGATTGCTAATTCTGTTTTCCCAATTTTACAATCTTGTAAATAGAATGTTAATAAATACCAAATATAATTAGAGTAATAGAAGAGCATTTATCATAGACAGTTTATAAGGAATAGAATTTTGTTTTTTATCTTCACGGTGTCACAAATATTTCCTGAAATAATTTATGACTTAAATAATTTTGGGGGAATAAAATGTATTATCTTTAGATTACATTGAAAATGTGTTTTAGGTGAAAAGGAAGAGATAGTAGAGTGTAAATTAAGACCTTTAACAGCAGCATTCTCAATTCAAGAAATGCACAGCATATGCAGTTAAAAGGCAGAGTGAATTGTCTTTAAAATTCACTTAGTTGAGTGTGTTGGTAACAGAAACAAAATCTTAAATGTTATGGAACACACTGATTAACAGATCGCCCCCCACCCCCACTGGACAAGTACAATACAAATTCACTGTAGCAAGCAACTCCATGCTCAACCTATTCTACTAGAAACACTGTAATAGGAAACTTGTAAGTGATGTGAGTGTTCCAATGTAATTGTATTTATAAAAGTTAACAGGGAGATGAACTCAAGTATCAGGTTATATTTTGTTAAACACCTAATTAATAGCATTAATCAAGGAATTGAAATAATCATGTTTGCAGATATTTCTCTTTTAATAATTTGTCATTTACGCCTTATATGAGTAGGGAGATATCAAAATGAGTTAGCCAAATCACTTTCATATTAATGTACTTATAGATTTGATGTATCAAGGATTTGAAATAATAAGAAACTGAAAACAATGGGTTTGGCAGTATTTGGAAGAGATGATTGGTATTATTTTAGCTTATTTGATACAGAAGGTATTTAGTGTGCTAAATCCATGGAACCTACAAAAAAGTACACTATAATGGAAGTCCATTTTGTGATGATGGTGAAATGGTAAATTTCTGATTAGACCAGAGTTTCTTTACCAAATGAGTAATATAGTACATTTTCTTTTGATCTTACCCAATGTATCATTGAGATATAAACACATCTAAATGGTGATAAGGTTAAACAACAACCTATAAAATTGGGAAGCCAGTAGAGTACTCTCAGTCACTGCTCATTTTTTCTACACTATTACTGAATAAACATGTATTCACTATCTAAAACTCTTTGCCTCAGCACACTAGGTATAACATCTCCTTACTGAAATCAGATGGATTCTCCTTTTCCAGAGAGGAAGTCTACTTATTTAAACAGTATTTCATGGTTGTGATAGGAGATTCTGTTCTTTTCATCAGTGAAGTTGACTTGTACCCAATGATTTGTATATAAGGAGCTTTCCTACCCAAACTACCAACTGCCAAACCCTAACTTATGCTAGTCATCTTCCTTCATCCATTAGTAGTGTCTTCTGGGTAGAAATTTGAACTGTTGGAGTCAATATGCTGATTAACACTTAGCCTGGGCTTCAGCAGCCCAGTGAGTCTTCAGACAAATTAGTATTTAAGAAACTCTCAGGTTACCTCTTTTCCTGCAATGAAGCCAATTTACAGAGGAATAGAATGTAATTGTCCAGAAAAGAGCATGCTGGATTTTGGTCTCAGAGTAAAGCCCAGAATCCCACATGAGTATATTATCTGTGCCAATGAATACTCTATTTACACAAGTGTGTTGAAATTTCACTTTGAACTAAAAGGACATCTATCTGAAAGAAAGTCATGAAGAGGTAAGTTACTTGAGCATTAAAAAAGAATAAAAGTGGAATCAGAATACTAGGAAGGGGATGGAGAGAAGCAGAGATGAGCAATAATGGAAGAAAAAAAATGAAGTAGTTTTACAAAAATTTGCATAGTTTTTAGAAGTGTTTTTAAGGTCATTGGTAACATTTGCTACAGAATAATGAGACCCACTGAACGATTTGGCAACAGAGAAATCATTGTCAATGCCTGCCAACTTAATTTCAGGTGCAGGAGGCAGATGGAAACTTTACAACACTTGCTTTCTGGGACCAACCACTTAGGAACTTCCTGTGATCAAGATATAATTTGAATATTTAGTGGATAACAAGCTAGAGTGGATGTATAAAACCAATATTTAAAAATTTCTTCCTGGTACAATTGCATACATCTGAGGTGAAATCAGTTGCATTAGCCTTTTCCATCCAGGAAGTATACTTGGTTTAAGCAAGTATTTCTTAAGTATGATGGGAATTCTGTTTCTGTTCATCAGTGATATTAACTGTCCACAGATTTGTATATAAAGAATTGTCCTACCCAAACTACCCATTACCAAACTGAAATGTATACAGTTTTCTAAAATGGTTATCGAATCATGTCTCTAGAGAACTATGTAGCTTCTAGGCTAAAATCAGCTAAATTATGGTTCATGATTATGATGCTTATTCATTAGCAGATTAATAAGCTTTGAGTCAGTGTCAGCTCAGGGATAGACATCATCAGAGTCCTATACCAGGACTGCATGAATTTCTTTTGCCATCTTCAAACTCACTATCCTCTACTGATACACCAGTTATGTTCCCAATAACTATGTACCCTGCTGATCAAATCCTGTTGTTATTTTCCTTTAATGGATAAATTATGACATACTCTGATGTCATAAAGGGAGTTAAGATGAAGGATGTGATAAAAATAGAAAATTTCCTTGGGAGGCTGGGTAAGTTCTGTACTTGTTGCAAAGCATTGGTTATAAAACACTAGGGGAGATATAAAAGATAAAGAAAATAGGATGGAAAGGATTTGACATCAAGTGATAAGAAATGTGTTCCCCAGAGGTTGGTTGGTGGGTAAACCATGGGTTTTCTAGGGCAAAGAACAAGTTTTTGCTTAGGTACCCATTCCTAAAGCTGTGGTTTGGGAGTAAGGAAGTAACCACAGGAGACATCAACTAATAACCATTGTGAAAGTCAGATGGGCAATTTGCTAGCAAAAGTTGCTTGATTCTTCATACTAAGCAAATGTGAACTAGGTCAAACCCACACAAAATCAGAAACTTTGTAATAGCTGGGATGAAGATTGCTGGATTCTTGTACTAACTGGGGAGTTAATGATTAATTATGTTAATTACATTTATTAATATAATCCTGGGTTGTCTTCAAAGTTACCTTCTTGGGAAATAAATACCTGGAGAAAGTCAGAGAATTACTAGCTACATAACTTTGAAATGAAGTATTAAGTGAAGATTTGCATTGTTTCATATATTTAAACTAAAACAAAACCCAAATTGGTTCTCAATAAAAAACAATTGTAGTTACTATCATCCTGTAAATATTGTTTATATAAAAACAGTACATTTCATTTCCACTATTAAATTTGAAATAAACTTTCAAAAGCAAACTTTTAAAAAGTAACTTTAAAAATAAATTTTTATTGCAATTGGCCTCAGAATCAAGGAGAAGCTATATTATGTGTTATGGTTGATAGATATATAAGTTTATAAATTCCCCAGGCATTTGTGAGAGAAGGATAACTTCTAATACACTTATTACTTTCAAAATTGAACAACACAAAACCACTTGCCTATTTTCGTATTGTCCTATTTTTACTGGGTTCTCAACTCATCATGTAAATGAAACATTACATTTCATGTATAAGTAAAATTCCATACTAAGATACTAATACTGAATTGTGGGATGCATTTCTATCAAGTCCCCTAGAAACTAACCTGCTTACTTCCATTCTCTATTTACATCCTAAAGAAATACACTACCCTTATATCCTTTCTCCTTAGAAAAAAAAATTTTGTGACATAATCTATTGTCTATATTTCCACAGTCTCCTTTAGAACTATACACACATAAACACATGTGATCAAGTCGCATTTGATCAAAGTTTCTTAATGAAACACACCCCATCAAAATAAAGTCTGTGGATAAGGATTAAAGGGGATTTTTAATCCTTTCCTATTGCTACATATCCAGAAATTCACTGTATTGTTGTATTCCCAGAATTTATATATCTCAATATCTAAAAAATATATCTCCTAAAATCTAGGGAAATTTCATTATAAAGATATATTGTCTGAGTTCCACTTTTGTTGATCAGTATGTTAATTAATCTTGACCATGAACTTGATGATATCTATAATCAACTAGCAGATATTTATCTACCTCAATCTGTGAGGGGTTAAAGAAAAGATAAAGGGAGAGGATAAAACCCTGCCTTGGAGTGTGCAGTTACATTCAATAGGTAGCTCAGATATAAAACAGGCTATGAGTAAAAGGCAATGCTGCCTGTCTGTAGTGCTGCCTATCTGCCTGCCTTCAGTTCTTGGTGCTATTGTCCTTACTGCTGCTTTCATTATTCACTGATTTCTCACTCCATTTTCTTTTGCCTTCCACCATGGACTGAAGAACAGTAACTCTCCAGTAGTATTCTAAACTTTCAGTACCAACTTGGGATTGCTGAAGAATTCAACCTTCTAGACTGTGTTGGTCCTGGCTTTTCAGCCTCTCTAGCGAACAGATTGATGTTCTTGGAATACCCAGCCCTTATATCATGAGCCATTTTAGTGAATCCCCTCTTTTTCTCTGAAATCTGAATACTGAGTCTTGTGTGCAATGTCTGCTTTATTGGTTTGAAACCTGTAAGTGACAATCTCTCAAGGAAGCTGTTGAGCCTCTTACTCTGCCTGAGGTTTACATACAGGAAACTTGTCTGGGACACTCAGATTACACAGCTCTTTTCCATACTCCTTGGATGAATTGAGGAAGTCATGGCATTTTAATGATAAATCAACTATACAAGTCAAACTACCCATGTCTTGTTAATTCACTGGATACAGATCTCTAGGATGGATGCAGTTGAACTGATATACCAATATTTAGAAAGTTGCCAATACAATATGTATAAAGATCACCACACCCCAAACCTGCTTCTTCTGGTTATTGAGCCTTTGAAAATCAATTTTCTTCATCATGAAGTTGTTTGCATGGTACAACACCTAGCTTAAAGGCTATGGATTTACTTCTATCTTATAGATATCATTAATACTCACACCTCTCTTTAAGTTATATTCAACAATATTTAAAATTTTAAAATGAACATATTTTCAGGGTCTGGCAATTCGATGTTCTCACTGGTGCAGAAGTCTACTGGAGCTCATCATGTCACCATCATAGTTATTTGCCTCCCTTGTTCAGCTTCAGCCTTTCCCTGAATTGGGAAGACATTGGTAGTTTGACCTGTACAGTTGTCTCAGCCTTGACTTCCCCAATATATTCAAGGATTATAAAAAGGGGTTGTGGGATCGATCTGAATGCCATTGCAACGGTATGAAGTGTAGATGAGTGTCCCAGACAAGTTTACTGTAGCCCGAGATAGAGTAAGAAGCCCAATGGGTTGCCTCAAGACCTTGTCACTTGCAGGCATCAAATTAATAAAGCAGACATTACACACAGGACTCAGTATTCAGATTTCAGAGAAGACATTTTCAGGCTATTATAACTTTTAATGCCAGGCTCAAACACTGATAGAAAAGGTTCTGATGGCAAAACCCAGATTGCAGAGAGAATCCACAATTCCTTACTTCTGTTGAACAGCCTGAGCTTTTCTATGATGTATTTTTGGATGAGGCAGCCAGTATCATTGACTACTCTATACCTGTTATATAACTTGTCTAGAGGGTCAGCCAGACAAATGATGTCATAGTATGTACATGTAAAGGATATGAAGAATGGAATAACAGGCAAATATGATTATTTCTCTGTGGAAAATTCATGTGATATTTTCATACACACACACACACACACACACACACACACACACACACACACACACAAAAGATCCTATAGTTACTACTAAAGAGAAAAAGGTCAATAATTTAAACATCCCTCTCTCTGACCCCATCTATATATGTGCATATTCCCCCAGTTTGGGGAAGTAAAATATAAAGGTATGCAGAGAGACCATGGTGTTGAGATTTTCTTTTGAAATATTTCCATCATACTGAAAAAAAAATCAGACATAGAGCACATAATAGTCTATCTTAGAGGCCTCTCACATCTATCTTACCATTTCCCCCTCAGATGTTTTGAAAAATGGTAAGACCAGTTTTAAAAGGGGGGGAGTTTGAGTGCATTTTGAGCTTGATGTGCTTAGATAAAAAATAATGAATTTTATATTAATCCAAAGGTACTTTATACTGAATGAATAAAACATTTGATCTCTATAGTCATGGTAAAAAAAATGAATTCTTCCATGAAGAGTAATAAATTATTATTATCTCTGGCTGTTACACATAGCTACAATAATTATAGTTATCTTTTGCAGAATTACTGTCTCTCTCTTCACAAAATGCTCTGTTCAAAATCTTTATAAGCAGTCTTTTAGACACAGTTCATTTTCTGTCTGGTATAGCTGCTAGCCACTTTTGTTAAAAATGGCAGAGCAGATGTCAACATAAAAATTCAATTATGAATAAAAATTTATCTTCTTTATCTTATAACTTCTATTTGTTCAAGAAACTTGGCCAGTGTACTAATATGGTTATAAACTTTGCAAATTATACATCTTAAAGTGTTGATTAAGTGGCTACTACATGAAAGAATTTTGTAATTTGTTGTATAACCAAGCTCATTTTTCTAATTAAAAAAAATAAGTAAAATGGCAAAGCTTCCTGAATACTTTATTGATGAAGTTTTCTATCAGTCATATCACTAAATTAGTTACAAATTAAAGAGTCCCATAAAATTTTCATTCTTTATAAATAACATTATTTTATAACTTAGTTTTCAATATTATAAATCATATCAAACATAGCAGAAACATATATGTATGAATTGTATAGGAAGCTAAATCTTAAGCAAGAAAAATTATGTTATTTTATGGAGTTGCTTTTCCCATGACAATCTTACATGATATGTTTGATTTGGTGTTCTTTAATTGCAATTTCTTTCCTTATAGCACCAAGTATAAAATACCTTTATCACATCAAAGCTCAATGGAAAGAAATAAATCACAAATTTTGAGATGAAAATTTACTTTGAAAACAACATTCACCAAGTTGAAAACTCATGAGACTACTGTGCACAAAACATTTATTGCGAATTTCATGTGAATAGGCATCTCTACAAAGGAGACATAACATGCGGAGAAATTATATAAGTTCCCTAAGGCTTTAATTTCCTTACCATCCAAGACTAAAATATTAAACACGGGCCATAGCTATGTAAGTTGAAGAATTTTCTAGGACAACTTATTTATTAAAATAGTAACCAAATGGGAGAAAAGTGTTCTGGAATACAGTTTTCTGACAGTCACTAACACTATTAACAAAGTTAATTACTAGTGACCCAAATCTGAGCAACACAAGAATCAGTAATAGTTGGGGGAAGACAATGTGCTGCATCTGAATGCACATACATTAATTTCTCACACGTGTCTCTGGGCAAGGAAGAGCCTCATTAGTGTACAGCCTATGCTCTCTTAAACACAGTAGTGATGAACTTCCTGGAGATAACTCCACAGTATCTGCTTGCTGAGAGTCTTTACTGACAAAACACCATTAACTGAAGGTTCCTGGGATCTTACATTAAAACACAAACCAAATCATTTATTGAGAATTTCAAATCAGAATCACTGTAATTTTTGTGAATATATCAAGAAAAATCAACTAATCAATTTATGTAAGTACAAGTATGTCACAGTTCCTGATAAAATATTGCCTCAAGTGAGATAACTGAATATATTATTTAAACATTTTATATAAATGAAAACATGTATATTAAATGTTGATCAAAGCTGCAAAGCAAGATATAAAGGAACTAAAAAACATGTAAAAATCTGATATTTCACCTCACGATTACAGTTTCCCATAAACTTGCAAGTCTGAGTTGGCCAATCATATTTTATTTTATCTCCAATACCTTCTTAGAATAAAATTTTATATAAATTTCTGAGTGATCATACTCATTGTTCCAAGTCATTGTCTAAAACTATGTTGATGCTTTTAGACATAGAATTCTATAAAATGGATTTAATAGTTAATAGGTCAATGGTGATATTTTAAAGATCTAATTGCAACGTAATTAAAATAATGCAAATAGAACTACAAGCACAAATTCATGTGAAACATTGGAGGATGTATTCTTCCACCAAGACACAGGCAATCTTGCCCTCTGCACCCATGTCTACAAACCACAGGGACCCAGCCTCTGATATCTTACTCCTCCACTGAAACTTGAATCTCATAACCTTGAAATTCTTCAGGGAATTGCTATGTTTATATCATTGTCTAACGGACTCTTACTATCTGAGAATTTATGATAACTTGAGAAGGGAATGCCATCACTGTGTCTGACAAAAGCATAGATGGCTTCAGCACTTCATGCAGGCTAGTAACTCCTTAGTCCGTATGCATTCAAAAGCAAAATGGGAAACAAAATAAAATGTGTAAACAAAATAAAATGTGGAAATCAGTGACATTTTAAAAGAACGCAAGGATTTTGCATTTTTTTTTTTATAGATCCCAGGACTGTCTGCCCATAGAAGGCATTGCCCACACCAATCTGGGATCTCCCACAGTAATAATTACTTAAAAAAAATAACCCACACACATGCCCACATACAGGCCAAACCTTTGGTTATAAGTTTTTAATTTTAGTCATTCTAAAGTTTAGGCTTGGAATGAGACTGGCTGGGTTTAAGTTAAACTCACTGTTCTTCCATGATCTTCTTACACCTACTCTCCTATTAAGTCGAGGTAAGGTAACTCAGTAAGACAGATGCAGTCAACAGTCATAGACAGCAGTGGCATCTGTCTATGCACAGAAGTACCTATTTGAAACAGGAACAAAAATCTCACCCATATTGAGACTCTATGTTGAGAAATCTAGATGAAAGAAAGCAGGATTAGGGAACAAGTAAGGAAGTAAAAAATTCCACAAAAAAACCCCAAAACTATACTGTTCCCAACTCATTGATGCTGTCAGGAGATTAAGGAAAGCTCCAGGCTCTGATGGACAATTATTAGCATTCACTGTATCTGGTAACAATAAGAAGTTATGTGCAAATGGAGCAGATTAAGCATAAACTCTGCTAGTGCTGTCCACAAGCTTTCCAGAGACTCTTTATTGTATTTTACACATACAGCTGCTATACATATAGAACTGTCAAAAGTGAAGCCACTTTCATTTGTTTTTGGGGAGGTAAGTAAGTAAATAAAACAGAATGTACATAAGGTCAGAGACAATCCTTACATGTTTGGTTTCATACCTCCAGCTTTGACCAACCCAAAGCTTTTAATAAAATGTTGAACCAGTAAACAATATTCTAGAGTCATAAAATGCAAATTTTATGTATTATTTTACCATTATTTGGGGGAGATAATTGTAGACTCATAGGAATCTGGAAAACATAGGACAGAATGAACCTAAGAACATTTACCTCAGTTAAATCAATGGCTACATTTTGCATAGGAATTTTCACAAGTGAAATAATGCCATTAACGCGGGCCAGGAAAGAAGCCTTTTTTTTTTTTTTTTTTTTTTAATCATAATGAAAATCCTGATGCTCTCCTTTAAACAGCACCCCCAACCTCTATTCTGTTCCATGACACTAACTCTGATGAGATGCTAATCTCTGATATCACTCCAAGAATGTTGCATTAATGGAACAACATAGTATTCAAGTACTTCTTTTATTCAGAATAGCTCCCTAGATATGTATTCAAGTTGTTCCTTCTGAGTAGAAGTCTGGGGTTTAGATATGGAACAGTTTGTGAAAACATTCTCCATTAGAAGGAAACATAGGCTTTTTCTAGTTGTACCTATGATGAATAAAGCTATGTTAATGTCATTGACATTTTTATACAAAGATACATTGTTTTTCTTATCAAGGAGTAGCTAATATGTTGTGTTCACTAAGTCTTATGAAAACACAGTAAGTTCTCTTCCAACATGATTGTATGATTTATTTACTATTTTCTGATCAAGTAGGAAGTTGGTATTGTGTTTTTGTCATGGTTCTATATCCTGTGATAAGTATTCTCACTAAAGTAGTGTTTTTTTTTAATTCTATTCATGTTTTTTTTTAAAGTTACACAGTAAAGAAGTTAGAGAGACACAGAATTATGAAAATATATGTGGATTATCGCTTAATACAGGTTGATAGTAAACTCAGGAAATGTTATAAAGTGCAAATCTTAGCATCTCAGCCTTTCTCTAGTACTCTTCAGAGAATGTCTTTATGTGGTTTAGGTATCAGGGTAATTGTGGCTTCATAGAATGAATTGAGTAGAGTCCCTTCTGTTTCTATTTTGTGGAACAGTTTGAGGAGAATTGGAATTAGGTCTTCTTTGAAGGTCTGATAGAACTCTGCACTAAACCCATCTGATTCTTAGGCAAATGGATGCAACTGGAGGATATCATTCTAAGTAAGGTAACCCAGTCACAAAAGAACACAAATGATATGCACTCACTGATAAGTAGATATTAGTCCAGAAGCTCGGAATACTCAAGATACAATTTGCAAAACACATGAAACTCAAGAAGGAGGAAAACCAAAGTTTGGATACTTCGCTCCTTCTTAGAATGGGGAACAAATTACTCATGGAAGGAATTACAGAGACAAAGTTCAGAGCTGGGCCAGAAGGAATGACCATGCAGAGACTGTCCTACTAGGGGATCCATCCTATATACAACCACCAAGTCCAGAGACTATTACATATGCCAGAAAGATTTTGCTGACAGGACCCTGGCATAACTCTCTCTTGTGAGGCTATGCCAGAGAATGTAAAACTTATATAAAACTTATGGTATTTGACTCTCAAACACTCTCAGAACCTCATCCTGTAGTCTGTCTTTCCTTCCTCCAGCCCCTCCCCTCAACACAATTCCAAGTAACTAAGATTCTGTAACTCTTTCACATGTATACAGATAAATTTGAGGATAGAATAATTTTCAATAAACCATTCAGTTTTATCCAAGTAGTTTTTAAAGCATTTTTTAAAGAATTAACTGATAAGTGGATATTAGCCAAAAAAAAAAAAAAAAAAAAAAAGCTCAGAATACCCACAATACAACTCACAGCCTATATAAAATCCAACAAGAAGGAAGACCAAAAGATGTTTTAATCCTACTCAGAAGGGTGAAGAAAATAATCATGGGAGGTAGAGGGAGAGAGGGATCTAGGAGGGAAAGAGGAGGGGGAGGGAAAAGCGGGGCAAGATCAGATGCCTGAGGAGACTGGGGGGCAGGGTAGAAGTAAAAGGGGTCAGGAATTTGAATAGAGCAATATAGCAGTGGGGAATGGGGAACTAAGGGTAGCCACTAGGAAGTCCCAGGTGACAGGGACCCAAGAGGGTCCCAGGACCTAACATGGATGACATTGGCTGAAATGCCTAACAAAGGGAAGATAGAACCTGTAGAGACTGTATCCAGTGGCTACAGCCCCTGGTTGAGGGATGGGGCCACCCACCCATGTCAAAAATATTAATCCAGTATTGCTCCTGTCCAAAGAAAATGCAGGGACAAAGAGTGTAGCAGAGACTGAAGGAAAGGCCATCAAGAGACTGCCCCACATAGGGATCCACCTCATCTGCAGACACTAAACTCAGACACTATTGCTCATGCCAAGAAACACTTGCTGAAAGGAACTTGGTATAGTTGTCCCCTGAGAGGCTCTGCCATAGCCAAACCAATAGAGATATGGATGCATACAACCAATCATCAGACTGAGTATGGTAATCCCAATGGAGGAGGAGTTAGGGGAAGTACTGAAGGAGATGAAGGGGTTTGAACCCCATAGGAAGAACAACAATATCAACCAACCAGAACCCCCAAAGCTCCTAGGAACTAAACCATCAACCACAGAGTACACAGGAGTGACCCATGGCTGTATATGCAGCAGAGGATTGCCTTATGTGGCATTAATGGGAGGGGAATCTTTAGGTCCTGCAGAGGATCAATGACCCGGGGTAGGGGAAAGCTAGGGCTCTGTGGCAGGAGTGGGTAGGTAGGTGGGGGAGCACTTAATAGAAGCAGGGGGGAGGAGTGATGGAATAGGAGGTCTGTGGAGAGAAAACTGGGAATGTGGGTAACATTTGAAACGTGAATAAATAAAATAACCAATAAAAATGAAAAAAAGGAAAGTCTATATAGTTTAAAATTTTATAAGAGGAAAGTATTTCTGTGTTACATAACATGCAATCTAGACACATTTTTGTCTGTATTTCCCATAAGAAATATATTTTTGACTTACTTAACTATCCAAACCAGAAAATACAAGAGATCATATTCTATTACTGAGATAAGAGAACTCATAAAAAGAAAATGAAGTGGGAAAGAGATGAAAGAAACTAATAGAATGAGGACAAACAACCAGATTCTTTTGTCTGTCACCCAAGGTCCCTATTTGCAAGCATTCATGGATATCTATGATTTATCTACACTTTCGCTAAAAGTAAAATGTCATGCTTATGCTGTATTTGATTGTACAAAAATGAGGAATACAAAATTACTTTTACTATATTCAACTTCTTACATTTTCTTGAGAGGAAATAAAAATGCTTGAAGTTTTAAGTGTAGTTGTCCCTCATCTTACATGTCTGTCTATCTACAAATCTGCTTTATGGCTTTCAAATTTAAAGTGACTGTTTCACTATGTATAATATGTGGTAAGCTTCCTACTCCCATGGAATCTTAAAAGTAATATGTGCTTTTCTTTAGAAGTCACTTTTCAATACTGAATACTTCTTTATAGGTGGTGATATTAATACTGAGAAGATGAAAATCCTAAAACTAAACTACAATCTTAGAATTGAAGGTAGATGATCAGTTACTCTAAGACCTCTCATTTGCCTGATAAAACAAACGATACTCAGGGATTAATCACAGTTTTGTTGTAGTATTACAGATCCTGAGATCAATATATACTGAATATTATTCTAAGTCATCACAACAGCATCATATCAGCAGTCACATGAGCACCTACAGTACCTACATGCTTTAGAAAAGGCTTGAAAATGACAATACGTATATGCTCATAACTTCGACTATTATCCAATATATGGCAAAGTGCGGTCTCCCACCAGATCACTCCCTTGAATTGTAAATATAGAATTGAAATATTCTTTTGGAAATGACAGCAGCATGGGGCGGAGAGATAAGCAGCGATCAATTAAAATATACTTGGCAATCAAATATGTTTCATAACTTATTTTCATTAGAGAGCTCAGAATTATTCCAAGGTTTCTTATACAGGAGGATGTATTGGGAATTAACAAAGGATTCCATTTTCATTTATTCACATATGAAAACGAATCAAAAGATGATAGGAATAATATTTAAAATTGTAGGAAAATATTCTGTATTCTGACAAACTTAGCAAGTTTTTATTTGCTTGCTATAAGTTGTAAGTTTGGCTCTAAGCTTCTATATCAGTATATAATATCTCATTTCTGAATGATGGAAAAAAGCATGATTTGAGTTTATGTCTATGAACAAATACATGGAAGTAACATTTTCATACTGAGCAAGTAGGTAGAAATCCTAGTAGTGACAGTAGTATACGATCGTGATTTGTTAATATCCTCAGTATTTTTAAATATTATACACAAATTATAATTTAAAAATCCTCTTTCTCATTCAAAATGGATTAGTACATTACAAAACAATGTAGATATGTGTGTGTACCTACAGTTTAAAGCTGCATATACATTTTCTTTCAATAAGAAGAAATTATCCTTCCTTAAAATGAATGCATAGATTTAAGAACACTAGGTACAAAGCTAAGAGCTGCAGCTCAGTGGGAGAGTATTTGCCATGCATGCACAAACTCTGGCATTGATCTCCACCACAATTAAAATGTAAATACACATTCTATTGTGTATGCGATTAGAATGTCTTAAAATTTCTTCAGAATGGATTTCACATACTTACATGAGTTTCTATATTCAGTAGAGTTGTTAAAATAAGATAAAGAATAACCTGTGACTGCCAGCATATCTTTGAGACAATGGGGTACATGTCTACCTTGCCAGCTTTCTCCCATCTGCACAGCATATAAGGCTAGGAATAGGAATATATACCGCACTTATTTCAGAAAAGTATTTTTTGCTACTGGAAGTGTAGTCAAAAAAATTGAAACTCTGCTCATTATAGGAAGAAAGCTTAACAAGCATGCATGAAATATTGTGTCTCCTCTAACAAGCTCCTCTTTCTGGATTTACAGAGTTAATGACTCATTTAACAAAACCACCTAACTATCAGGGCATAGAAAAGTCAGTTTCATCCATCACTTGAAGTCTCTTGACCACAGGGATGAGGCAGGACTTTCTTACAAATGGGAGTGAACTTGAGCTTTTCTTGCAAGCTGAGCCTCCTATGGTCCAAGGCTTGTTACAAGTTACATAACAGATTTGCTACTTATCTGAGGATTTTTCTAAACATCCTGTTCTTCAGTCTTGTTAACCCAGAATTTTTTTTGTGTGTGTGTGTGTGATAAATATTAAACCACAAGTTACAAGGTTACTAAGTATTTGCTAGACTGGGAAAGGTGACTCTCACCTAAGCACCTCACAACCAAAAGAAGTTAATAGAAAAATGAATACACAGTGAGCACTATTGTGGGGAGTGGTACTGGTGGTGGTAGATTGAAAATAAGGGTTTACACAGATTTGCAAAATGAGAAGATACTTTATTAAGATTAAAGAGAAAATATAGCATGTAGAAGAGTCCACTGTTAAGACTGATAATGCACCACATAACTAAGGGTATGCAGTGGCACCAGGTAACAGCATTGGAGTCTCTTTTGATGGAACCTAAAAGAATAGGCTTGCTACTAAATAGAAGAAATTGGGAGGTTCTCCATTTTATAATAATTCTCATTGCCTATAATGTCTGTCCTTTTTCGTGATATACCTGATTTTTAACAGTCATTCCAAATTATCTATAGATACAAGGTAGTAAATAGAGGATTCTCTACTAAAGTTCATTTGAAATATACATTTTACTTCATGGTATATAAAACCCATATTAGAAGTTCAGGCTCTATTGGCCTTTCTGGTCTTTCTACAGGATAAATTTGGGTTATATGTGAACACAAAATCTTTAAATTTGATTACTGTTAGGCAAAAAATCAAAAACAACAAAACAAACAAACAAACAAACAAAAACAAATTGTGTTATTATTTAAAGAGATGGCTGGATGCAGTTGGGTCTTGAAAGGGTTTCAAAAGTTATTGGATACACTTAGCAACAGAGAGAAGTGTGTGTGTGTGTGTGTGTGTGTGTGTGTGTGTGTGTGTGTGTGTGTGTTGAATATAACATAAAAACATTTGTGTGAAGAAACTAGTTTGACAAGTGAATTGTTTATTAGCAGGCAAATTTATTAGGTGTGTATGACAAAAAAATTAGAAAGAGTCCCAATTTACGAAACTATTTTTTGAGTGTGGCTGCTTTTCGGGATAGCATTTGGTTATCTAATTAGGATATCTAACTTAAAAAAGGAGTATCTGTTAAAATTATGAACACTTAAGTGATTTAAGACTCCAATTTCTTTGGTCTCTTGTAGAGATCTGGCAGTAATACTGGTAAATGTAACTTTCACCAGCACCTTTTCATGATGGGAGCAACTTCAATATGGTATCCTTGAAATCCTTTGTGTGGAAGGACAGAGAGTTATCTACCCTTAAACACTATTTTATAGACATAATTTTAATGGGCTTTATTAGCCTGGGAGGAGCTGGAAGATTTTTAATGGGGCTTATGGAGATCACTAGACATATCTCAGACTTTCCATGACAGATGCTTGTCACACAAAATAAAAATCAGGACAGAGCACAACTGGCCGTTTTCTCATTGGTGAAGGCCTCTAAATATTTTGAGTTGTAACCTGATTTCCTTCCATAGATGTCTAGGAAACCTAGGAAAAATCAGGGAACATCTCTGGGCTTTAGCTCTTTTGTAACTAAAACCGACATATTCATTTTGACATGTGAAGGGTTGTTTAAAAATGAAATTCAATTTTATTTTTGAAATTGACTTGAAAACAGCTAAGTGTTATACAAATCTGAGTCATCAAACTTAAGCAATGAGTAGACAGCTGAATGCAGTAGAGATGAGTATTAAATTTTTATTGGAATATTTTTGAGATTTCCAAAGCTAGAAGTAAAAATGATAATTATGGCAAAACATTCTCACAAGGAAATCACTACAACTATTGTAAGTATATTTCTTCTTGACATTGACTGTGGAACTTATTTAGTTTTCAGTGAATGGCTCACTTTAGTGCCACATAAGAATATCTAGCTATAAAGAAAACAAAAGGGACATAGCATAGTCAGTCTACAGATTACTAGTTTAGATATTAAGTATCTGTGCCATCCTTATAATGGAATGTTATGATCTGTTCATCACTTACTGGTGCATGGAACATGGAGGGCTTCCGGTCTCTAAGAATCTTTCACCATTTTCTCAACATGAAGACAGATATTATTGAAGACAGAAAAAAAAAAAAAAAGAAAGGAAGGAAGAAAGACAAGAGGAAAAACTATGGGAAATATCATTATTTTAGAACAGAAATTTAGACATTAGTGGAAATAATAAAAATCAGAGCTCCGAATTTTCAAGAAATACCATGACAAAAACAATACAACCCAGGGAGAAAAAGATGCACTGGCCATTGATTGTCCATTCGAACATGAAGATAGACACCAGTGCTCTTTCCTTCTGCCCATCTCACTTCCCTCCCTCTCTCTTCCTTCCTCTCCCCACCTCTCCCCTTTTCCCTTCCATCTTCTGCTCTTATTACTCTCTTTCTTAATTTATTTTTCTTTTATGTGTATTTCTCTTCAATTATCTTCCTCTTCCCTTCGCATTTTATCTTTCCTTAATTTTAGTTCTCTTCCATCCTTGTATGTCTAGCTCTCTGTAATTTCTCAGTCCTAATTTCTGCCTTCTTTGATGTTTTTATTAAATTATTTTATTTATTTACATTTCAAATGTCGCCCCCTTCCCACTCCCTCCAAGTTCTTCACCTCATCTGCCTTCCCCTTTGTTTCTGAGGGGTGCTCCCCTACCTACTGATCAACTTCCAAGACACCCCTAC
Organism: Mus musculus; assembly: GCF_000001635.26. Taxonomy (NCBI): domain Eukaryota; kingdom Metazoa; phylum Chordata; class Mammalia; order Rodentia; family Muridae; genus Mus; species Mus musculus. The sequence goes on from NC_000084.6 coordinate 88,011,546, forward strand.
CACCTACTCTTTTCCCTTCTTTGTTCTTTCCAGTGTTTTGTTGGTTTTGGTTTTTTGTTTTGTTGGCAACTATTGACCAATGTGTATTAAAATTGCTTTGGTTTATGATTCTCTTTGTTCTGCTACTCTAAGCCCTTTTCGCATTAGAACATAGAAACTGGGGTAACTCTATGCTTTGTATTAAGGTTGTAACTTTGAGACATCATAGTTTATTTGTTTATAGGATATATTGGCCCTATAGCATGAAAAACATTTACAGTAATATATAACTTCTATCAACAAATAAAAATGAAGACTTGCAACCGGCTTGTTTTACCTTCTTGTTTTCTAGCAATAACACTAAGGATGAAGTAGTGTCAGTGTCTTAGTCAGGGTTTCTATTCCTGTACAAACATCATGACCAAGAAGCAAATTTTGGAGGAAAGAGTTTATTCAGCTTATACTTCCACATTGCTGTTCATCATCAAAGGAAGCCATGACTGGAACTCAAGCAGGTCAGGAAGCAGGAACTGATGCACACACCATGGAGGGATGCCTCTTACTGGCTTGCTTTCCCTGGCTTGCTCAGCTTGCTTTCTTATAGAACTCAAGACTACCAGCCCAGGGATGGCACCACCCACAATAGGCCCTTCCCCCTTGATCACTAATTGAGAACATGCCTTACAGCTGGATCTGATGGAGGCATTTCCTAAAGGGAAGATTCTTAATGTGATAACTCCAGCTGTGTCAAGTTGACACACAAAACCAGCCAGTATACTCAACTATATCGTCCTTGTAACTAATAGTTCTCTAATTAGATTTAAAACCTGAAACTCTTCCCTAATTGGACAGAACAAGAGGGAAACCATGCCCAGTACTGATATTTCAGCATCACACAGAGTGCTGACTCCATGTTAGATGTCATAACTGTCAACACAGACTATACAATGCTTACCTCAAAGTAAATAAGATAGAGAGAGTTATGAGTAAACACAGCACAGAGTGACAAGGTTAGGTTAACTTAGGTTCTATGTTCTTATGTGGAAGCAGCTATAGAGTATCATAACAAAGAGAATCATAAACCAAGAAAATTTAAAAATACATTGGTCAACCCATTCAAGCCATTCAAACAAGATCTTCTTATATATTGTATTTGGGCTTCTACTTGGTAGTCTTTGGCTCATGAAGGAAACACCATCATCCCAGATTAGATCAGTTTATTTAAATTACAAATACACATACATACCTGGAATTATTTATAATGATAGACAGATAGATAGTTGATAGTAGATAGATATAGATTGGTAGATAGATAGATGATAAATAAATATAGATACAGAGTAAATAGTTAATATTTGGACTCATTGTAGCCTCTTCAGACACCCTTATTGTTAATTTATTTACCTTCCACTCCTTAAACAGTCTTCCCCATTAGACTTTTGCCCTCACTAAAGTAGAAGATAAGTTTATATTGCTAAAATTACCATGTATATCAGAAACAGGGCCTGGAAATTCCTGACCTGGGATTGATCCTATCCTTAGAAAAGTGTCCCTCTCCTTAGAAAAAAAAAAAATCATGTGACCAGAGGCATCATACAAGACTTTGAGAAGGGAGGCAGACAATGTTCCTGCTATCCACTTATTATGCCAATGACCATTCTTATCCATGTACCATACCGTAACATAACAGTGACCAACATGACACAACAACACTAAGGATTACATAACAGTGACCAACATGACACAAGAACACTAAGGATTAAGTAGCGGCTCCAATATCTAGCTTGTCACCAACTATTCTATACTTGGATGTAAGATCTGGGACTCATCCTAAATAGGATGCAACCAGATGGAAATAATGTCTAGTACTGGAAATATAGCCAACTAGTCAATGCTAGCAAAGTCATGGTTATTGGAAGAGAATCTACAACCACTATATTATTATCCAGCATAATCTGTAATAACAATCTATAAACACTTGGGCTAATATCCACAGACAAATATAGTCTTAACCCATAATTTAGGAAACTTCTCTTTGTGACAGATGGAGACCACTACAGAAAACTATAACAAATCAAAATGCAAAGAGTGGAGCCATGCTCAGTGGATACATCTACAAAACACTCCTGAATCTGAGTCTCTTGCAACATTGTGGAAGAGGAGATGGAAGGATTGTAAGAGAGAGATGGAGTATTAGAGAAATTGCTATGATTGTGTTTTTAATCAATAGCAGAAGTTACACACGTAAAATCACACTGACATAACTGCCAAAAAGTGAACTGAATAATGGCGATACAATGTACATGCAAAAATGAGTGGAGAAAAGCCCACAACTATCAGCTTACACAAAATACTATAAGCAACTAAGGAAATCTGGGAGTCAGAGAGATTGTATTTCCAAGAGAAGGGCACCAGAATTGGATTCCAGGGCCCTTTGACAAGTTAATTATATGATTCTATAAATAATCACTATCAATCAACATCTTAAGTATTTTTCACATGTCTGGAAAGCAAAGCATTAAATAAGCTGACTATTTTGTATTGAAATGTAAACACCAACTCAGCCACAAAATTTTTTATTTAAAAATTTGTTCTGCCTGCAAAATTCTCTAGGGCAATGGTTGCTCAAAGTTTGTTACAGTAACCAATCAATGTTTATTTGAACTTGAGGCCCACTTTGTGAGATGAAACCCATACCTCACACTCTGATTGCGAGCAAAAACTGGAGACTAGATAGCCTAGAGACCTAGTAGTAAACTACAGAAAAGAGAAACAAACAAATATGACAATAAAATGACCCCTAATGATATTCTGCCATATCCATAGATTGATCTCTTAAACAACCTTCATCAGAGAGAGGTATCTTTCTACAGCAGATGTGAACAAATATACAGACCCATATGCAGATTTTATGGAGAGAGAGAGAGAGAGATAGATATATATAGAGAGATTGATTGAACCTACAGCATTAAATGAGACATATCTATCAAATATACCAGAAGAGGAGGCAGAAAGAGAAGAGTGTGGGAGAAAGACACTAGAAGAAGAGCAAGGCCCTCTAAATCAACTGATAAAAACTCATATGAGCTCACAGAGACTGAAGCAGCAAGCATAGGACCTACACTGTGCTGCACCAGGTCATCTGCATATATGCTGTTGCTTTAAGTTTTCTACTTGTGGGGACTCCTAAATATGGGAATGAATTGGGTCTCTGATTCTTTTTTGTTTGTTTTTGCTTTTTTTTTTTTTTTCAAGACAGGGTTTCTCTGTGTAGCCCTGGCTGTCCTGGAACTCACTCTGTAGACCAGGCTGGCCTCGAACTCAGAAATCTGCCTGCCTCTGCCTCCCGAGTGCTGGGATTAAAGGCTGCGCCACCACTGCCTGGCTGGGTCTCTGATTCTTATACTTTCTCTTGGAACTGATTTTCTCCTTCTGGTTTGGCTAGTCCAACTTGAGTGTGATGGATTTTGTTTAATTTGTTTTGTTTAATTTTGTTTATATTATATTTAGTTATATTTTGTTATAAGTAAAAAACTAAAACCCTAGAAAAATGTAAGAAGAGAAAAAGAAGTCTAATGAGTTATTCTTTGTTAGCATGTGATGGCAGGCATATAAGTAAAATTTTAAAAGTTTGGAATTGACGAGGAAAAAGAAAGTAAAATCAAATATGGAGGCATAATCAACAGAAGTACATACCTCTGAAAGTCTGAGTTGTGGAAGAAAATAAATTGAATCAACAAGATTTTAACAGTTCACTCATCTCACATAATCTTAGGGAACACAATCCTTACTCTTTATTTGGTAGTTTCCAGAACAATGGTTCTCTCACTGAACTTTATGGTTCACCTGCTCAGATTTTGTTTTGTTTTTTATTTTCATGGAACATCTCATTCAAAATTTGCTGTGATTACTGTTGTATTGAAAAATGCAATAAGAGCTGGGAGGTGGTGGCACACGTCTTTTATCCCAGCACTTGGGAGGCAGAGGCAGGAGGATTTCTGAGTTCGAGGCCAGCCTAGTCTACAAAGTGAGTTCCAGGACAGCCAGGGCTATACAGAGAAACCCTGTCTCAAAAAAAAAAAAAAAAAAAAAAAAAAAAAAAAAAAAAAAAAAAAAAAAAAAGAAAAGAAAAGAAAAGAAAAGAAAAGAAAAGAAAGAAGAAAAGCAAAATACAAAACATTTAAAAATATTAATAAAAAACAGCAAAATATACATTAGGCACTAAAATCTAGAATTATCTTCATTGTTCATAGGAAAGGTTTGACACATAGGCTTTGAATTTTATTTGAATTGTTTTGTTGTATCTACCGTAATGGTAGATGAAGTTAATTTGTGTCAGTAATTGAATTTTCTGAGAGTTGAAATAATGGCTTAATTTTTAACTACATTGTAAAAGCCAACAAAAGTTCGAACTGATTAACTTGAAATGACAACCCTGTAAATAAGCTTTGGAAATGTGACAGAATGTAGCTGATATACAGATGGAGGATGGGAGGATCTGGAAGTCTCACCTCAGTTCAATGTATAGAGCATGGTGGTGACAATTTGTCATGTGTGAATTCTGAGGGCAGAAGGAGTGTTTTAACTCTGCTCTCCATGTAGAAAATTTCAAAAACACTAGTAAAGGACACACAATGGGGAATGAGTCATAACCTCTATGATAGTGAAAAACCTGGTTTACTGTCTAGAGTCTCATCAAAGACGTTCTGTGCATTATCACAGGTGTCCACCGCCTGTGAGCTCAAAAGTGATGGAGAGAGACAAATAGGACGTGACATGAGAAGTGGCTCATTGAGGCTAGAGCACAAAGAGTGACAAATCAAATCAAGGCTTCTCATTGTATTCATTATGTCTTTAAAAACTCAGAAAGCTCTGACAAAACTTCAAAATTGAACAACTCTCTCAGAAACTGTGCCCTGAGCAATGAACATCCAATAGTAAAGTATGCTAAGGCTTTGTAGTGTTAAATTCATGTGCTTATTGGGTTTTGATGCCTAGTTGGATTTGGTACAAAACACACACACACACACACACACACACACACACACACACACACACATTAACAAAAAAGAGTGGTACATTCAAGTAAGAGGTTTTATTGTTATAGTTATAACAAAATATCTGCAATATGAGAAATGGCATTTGTTAAGTGTGTTGAAGAAGATGGGAATTACTTGAAAAGTTAATCCTAAGGTAAAATCCTAAGGTAAAAAATAATTTATAGAAATGTGGTTCTGACATCATTTATGCCAAAGTTAAAAATACCTTATTTAAATAAAGCCATTTCATTTTAAAACTTTCATGATGATAATAATTTTCAGAAAATAAAGATGTAAAAAAAAGCATGTTACAATCCTTGAAATTCAGATAAAATGTCTGATTCTGCTATTTTCCCTAGTGAGCATAGCAAAGTTAATTCCTTTCCAAAGATCTAACACATGAAATATCTTGCTGAAAAATCACTGCAACTGAAATCATCAGAAAAATTTACTTTGAAAATCTATAGCATATAAAAAGAGTAATAAAATTATTCTTTGGTATATTTTAATACTATTTTCTACTTTTACTACAAATGCTGTTGTTAGGCAGGCTCACTTTGAGGGACACACCAGTGCTATAGAGTCTAAAAACAAATGTGACTATTGACTGGAAAAGCAGAATTATACCACCATGTATGACGTTATAGATGAATTACATATAGAAGAAATAAAATAGCATTTTTACATTGAGGGGAGTCCTGATAAAATATGACAACCATTAATTTTAGAATTCTTAGCAACAAAATTAATCGTTTTATTTGCTCCTATATACACTTGTATATGTTCATATATATGTTTTCAGTCTAATAATATCAAGACATGTCATAACATAGATATATGGATTTAGCCATTACTTTTAAAAGGTTTTATAATTTGCATATTTTCACACTAATCTTTATTGACTTTGTGATGTCAAAACAACCTTAAAATCATGGAACCATACATAACAATGCTTATGAAAAATATATGTTGACCTGAGAATTTAACTTCTTGCTATACCTTGACCTGCCAAATTTAGATAACTGTGATAAATTTTGTCTCAAATATTAATTTTCCTAAAATCATATATATATTTTTCTAATTTTATATGTACAAAATGTATGTACATATAAATATAAATTATATCTATTTAATGAAAAGGAATTTTTAATAATATTTATTATTTAATTAACGTGGTGCTAAGAATTTAACTCTGGGGCTACACATTTACTCTCCCTTGAGCAATAAACTCAGACATTGAGTCATTTAATTAAAAATGTTCAATACTGTATCAGTCTCTACATCAAGATCTAGGAGTTTAAATATCATAGAAATAGTTAAACTCCTTCAAATGAAATTTATAAAAGTTGTTATTCTACTATTGAATTATGTGCCCTCAGGGTAATAATATTTCATAGATAAAATTTAGAAATTGTTTAGAATACTAAAATTGACTCATTAAAAGATAATAATTTATTACTTATATTTATGATCTGCAAGACTACAAAACACCTGAAGTTTTTATTAATCCTCCAGCTATACAATTTAGAAATAGAAGTTTAGGTGCCAGATGAAATAGGAGATTCCTCTTGTTTCCAGGGTACACAAACAGCTCATGAAATCACTAGCTATGCTTATCATAAACTCACAATAACACAGAGACATCAGACATTCCCCTACTGTCTGGTAGTTTACAACTATTTGACATGTAAACTACAAATTGAGGGAGGATGCATGGCTTAAAATAGTAAAAAGGAAAAACCATAGAAAAACTATGCTCTAGAGACATTTCAGAAAGTTCTGCAGTTGTAGAGAATAAGGAACTAAACCAATATATTTGATTCTAAGATTATTTGAGGAATCATCAAAAAGTTGACTGAACAACATACTGTGCTTGTTCAGAACAAATCTGAGCAATTGGCTGTTGGCACCATAGGGAAGAAGTGAAGAATTCTTTTCTTACACATACTACAGCAAGCAAAATATCTCACTAGTTTCTCTGAGTGGTCAAAGAGAATCATAATACAAGAGGCTGAAGAAAAAATATGTTTCAGATATTAGAACTGTAGTTGCTACATTAAATAAAGTTGGAAAAATTGCTGGAACATGGGGATAATGACATGGCTCAGAAATTCAGAAGACTTATTACTCATGCAGATGGCCAGGTTCAGTTTCTAGTACTCACATGGTGCCTAACAATCACCTGTAACTTCAGTTTCCTGGGATTTCTTCTTCTGAGGAACTATATTTTTATGATACACATAATATATATATAGGCAAAAACCTCATTAAACATTAAATAATTATAAAATAATACAAAAGGTGTGGTAAAATTAAAATATGATCTCTAAGTAAATAATTACATATAATAATGGTATATCTAAGATTGTGACACATTCTTAAATTGAAAATAGTAATAAAGGGGGAACATAATGATGGAAATTATTTACTTTGACCATGTGATCAAATACCAGATACAAATCAACCTGAGGTAGAATGTTTATTTTGACTTACAGTTTAGGGAATACTGCTTATCAGGATTGTTGAAAGGCAAGACAGCAGGAGCTTGAATGGCTGGCCACATATCATCCACACTGAGGAAACATCAAGAACAGACAGGAAGTAAGGCTGTTCTGTCAAACCCCAATGCCAAACCCAAATGACTCACTCACCTCCTAATGGTTCTAGTACCTGCCAAAGTAATGCTACCTACCACCTGGTAAGCAAACAGTCAAACATATGAACCTTGGAGGACATTTTATACACAAACCACAACAATAGAGAAAGCTAAAATCAATAAATCTGTGGTGAAATAAATATAATTACAGATTAGTAGGTACATGTGCAATACATTATTTGGTAAACATTTGAAGGCCGAATTCGAAGTGCAGATTAAGAAAAAGAAGACTTATGACATTGACATATGAGCATAAATGGGAAAGTATATGGAACAAAACAATTACACCAGAATCATTAATACAAGACCAAATTAAAACAGTGGAAAAAATAACAACAGTGAGAGAAAAATATTTGAGGGAGATTTTTTTTCCCCACAAAATCCACAAATGAGAAAAATGTGTTTCCACAGCAAAATAACTCCATGCAAGCAGTGAGGCAGTGGTATATTATTTGTTTTCCAGACGAGAGACTACTTCCTTTAACTCACATTTTCTTCTCTGATTCAATATCCTGGAACATCTAAAGACTTGTTTAATATTCAGCAGACATCCACTATTAATTTTCAGCCACAAAACCTTTGCCAAATATCTTTGTCCATCATTATGAAAATGTTTTCTAAGCCAAGTACTAGCTTCAAAGTCACTATCAATATATTGTTATTGAAGGGCATATCGTCTGCTAGAAATATTTCCTAATATAGGCATCTTTAAACTTTAATATTGTAAATCACCAATCCTATAAAAGAAATCTGTTATGAAAGACAGGGACAAAAAAAACTGCAACAGAGACTGCAGGAAAGGCCATCCAGAGATTGCCCCACCTAGAGATTCATCCAATCTTCAGACATCAAACCTCCACACTATTGCAAATGGCAAGAAGTACTTGCTGATAGGAGCTTGATATGGCTGTTCCCTGAGAGATTCTAATAGCACCTGACCAAAACAGATACAGATACTTACAGCCAACTATTGCACTGAGCCTGGGGACCCAAATAGAAGAGCTAGTGGAAGGAGTGAAGAACCTGAAGGGGATTGCAACCACATAAGAAAAACAAGATCAACTAACTGGACCGCCCAGAGGTCCCAGGGACTACACTACCAACCCAAGAGTATTCATAAAGAGAAACAGGACTCCAGACACATATTTCAGAGGATGCCCTTATCTGGCATCAATGGGAGTGGAGGGAGGCTTGATAGCCCAGCATAGGGAATTCTAGAAAGGTGAGGCTGGAGTGGATGAATGGGTGGAGAAGTACCCTCAAAGAGGTAAAGGGGAGGAGGAAGGAGGAAAAAGAAGGGGAGTTGATGGAGGGGTAACCTTGAAGGGGGATATAATTTGAGATGTAAACAAATAAAATGATTAATTAAAAAATGGACTTCCTAAAAAAAGAAAAGAAAATGTAATCTAAAATGGCATATGAAATAACATGCATATTTAGCATGATTTTGTGAAATTTTGTAATACTAATTTATAAAACAAATACTAGGTAAAAGTAAAGATCATGCTTAAAGAACAAACAATTCCTGGATTTAATGTACAGATGGTTAAAATATATTGGGATCATGGGCAGGTTGAGAGATACTTGGATATATAGACAAAAGGATAGATGAAAGGTGGTTGAATCAATAACCAGGTGAATGGATGAACCAATAACTAGGTAAATCAATATCTAGGTGAATGGATGGACAGACATAAATAATAGCTTATATCATAATAATATCATATAGCTATTTGTTTGTGAGTATCCTTGAAATCCAGTCTGAAGAGAGAAAAATCTAGCATAATATATTGTTTTGTTCTAAAAACTGCCCTGAGTTACCTCCTGCTCATTCTCCCTCTTCTATGAAGGAGTTGAAATAGTTTAGGACATTGTCAAAAGACCCCTGAGGTACCTGGTAGAATCTCATTCAGAAATGTTCTTTGTAAGTTAATCCCAGAGCCCTGGTGGATATCATCACAAACATCTCTGTGACTAAGAACTTGTCATGACTGACCTAGTTAATTCAGTGAAACTGTGCTTTAAAAAAAAAAAAAAAACTAATTAGTTCATTTACATTTCAAATGCTAACCCAAAAGTCCCCCGGACTTCCGCCCCCACTCCCCTACCCACCCACTCCCACTTCTTGGCCCTGGCCTTCCCCCATACTGAGGCATATAAAGTTTGCAAGACTAATGGGCCTCTCCCTCCACTGATGGCCTGCCAGGCCATCTTCTGATACACATGCAGCTAGAGACACAAGCTCCGGGGGGTACTGGTTAGTTCATATTGTTGTTCCACCTATAGGGTTGCAGACCCATTTAGCTCCTTGGGTACTTTCTCTAGCTCTTCCATTGGGGACCCTGTGATGCATCCAATAGCTGACTGCCAGCGTCCATTTCTGTGTTTGCCAGGCCCTGGTTTAGCCTCACAAGAGAAGGCTATATCAGGGTTCTTTCAGCAAAATCTTGTTGGTGTATGCAATGGTGTCAGTGTTTGGAGGCTGATTATGGAATGGATCCCTGGGTATGACAGTCTGTAGATGGTCCATCCTTTCGTCTCACCTCCAAACTTTGTCTCTGTAACTCCTTGGATTGCAAGCATGTACAACCACTCTGGAAATAAGTCTGGCAGTTCCTCAGAAAATTGGACATAGGACTTCCGGAGGATCCCGCAATACCTCACCTGGGCATATATCCAGAAGATGTTCCAACTGGTAAGAAGGACACATTATCCACTATGTTCATAGTAGCCTTATAATAGCCAGAAGCTGGAAAGAACCCAGATGTCCCTCAACAGAAGAATGTATACAGAAAATGTGGTACATTTACACAATAGAGTACTACTCAGCTATTAAAAAGAATGAATTTATGAAATTCCTAGGCAAATAGGAGGATCTGGAGGGCATTATCCTGAGTGAGGAACCCAATTACAAAAGAACTCACATGATATGTACTCACTGATAAGTGGATATTAGCCCAGAAACTTAGAACACCCAAGATATAAGATACAATTTGCAAAACACATGAAACTCAAGAAGAAAGAAGATCACTTTGCCACTTCTTAGAATTGGGAACCTATGCTTTATTTTTTAAGTAGCTTTAGCATTGAGAACATAGATGAGAACAATCTTCTTGATGAGAAATACACCTTCCCTTCAAATTAAGGCTGACAGCAAACAACAGAAAGACAGAGACGTTCTGTATACCCCATAATGACCTATTCCTACAAAGTACAAAGACTTCCAAGAAAGGTTCTCATATCAGTATGTCCTACTCACAATTTACTTTCCTGCAGATATAATAAAAGTATAGAAAAATATTTCAGACATAAGAAGAGATAAAGGGGCCGGGCGTGGTGGCACACGCCTTTAATCCCAGCACTGGGGAGGCAGAGGCAGGCAGATTTCTGTGTTCGAGGCCAGCCTCGTCTACAAAGTGAGTTCCAGGACAGCCAGGGCTACATAGAGAAACCCTGTCTCGAAAAAACAAAAAACAACAAAAAAACAAAACAAAACAAAAAACAAAAAACAAAAAAAAAAAAAACAAAAGAGAGAGAGAGAGAGATATAAAGGTATATATGTACAAGAGTATGAGTAAAAACTGAATAAAAAGAAAAATATTCTCAAAGTTCCAATAATTCATGAAGCTGAAGTAATATAAGTGGAAATTTATCCCAACATTCTCACCTTCACAATCTAGTGTCATAATTATGTGAATAATTAAAACTGGTTTTAAAATATCTGACCAATTCAGAGGTAGTTTATTGTAGAGAGTTAAAATGTTGTAGATCCATTGCTGAATGTTCTATTAACAGCCACTCTTTCTCATATTTGTGTTTGACCTAGCATGATACCTATATATCTCATACACACACACACACACACACACACACACACACACACACATATATATATACTAAGTATATATGTATATATATGATATGTAGATGTGTATATGTTGCATATGTATATGCTATATATATAATATATGTATTTACATTTGTATGTATAATGTGAATAGGTATATGTTGTATATGTATATAATATGATGTATATATGTATGTGTACATGATACATATGTATGCATATATATTTCATTTATTTATTTATTCACTCTATATCCCAGTTGCAGTCTCCATGTACTTCCAGTCCTCCCCATAAGGTTTCTGCCCCCTACCCCTTTCTTTCATCTCTGAGAATGTGATAGTCCCTCTGACTACCAATCCACCCTAATGCCTCCAGTTATTGTAGTTCTGGGCACATCCTCTCTCACTGAGGCCACAAGGTAACCTAGTTAGGGGAATAGGATCCATAAGCAGGCAACGAAGTCAGGGTACGTCCCCACTCCAAGATGACAATTGTTGCTTAGACATAGTCAATAATTTAGAAAAAAACATTGTGAAGATCTAAATAACCCTTGCTTCTACAGTTCCTGTCAAGTAATTGTCACTGTGTGAATACACAAGAAGAAAAGGGCTTCCTGTACTTTTAAGGGATATTAACAGACTACTAGCTCCCCAATGGACAAAAGAATGTTATCAACTTACAATTGTCCAAACTTGTCTGTAAATTGGCTGATATCACCATTAATGTGTGTAAAATACATTTTGATTCATAACATTATTTTATGCTCTAAGTAAAACTCTCTCAAGAAACATTGAAATACGATGGTTGGATTAACTGTATTCCATGTTTCCAAGCCATTCCACTTATTTAGAAGAAATCCTCTTGTAATACATTTGAGATGAGAGCTGTGATATATGTGGGCACTGTGTACTTTCTACAGGTGGTTTTAAGCTAATGACATATAGCTTGAAGTCTTCTGCTATATATGTGTTAAGGGCCTCGGATTTGCCTGTGTATGCTGCCTGATTGGTAGCTCAGTCTTTGGGAGATTCCTGGGGTCTGGGTTAGTTGAGACTGCTGGTCTTCCATTGTGGTCACCTTCCCCTTCAGTCTCTTCACTCCTTCCTCTAATGCAACCATAGGGTTCTCCAACTTAAGCCCAACAGTTTTGTGTGTCTACATCTGTCTCAGTCAGCCGCTGGTAGGGCCTCTCAGAAGACAACCATGCTAGGATCCTGTCTGTAAGCATATCATAGCGTCAGTAATACTGTGAGGCCTTGGTGCCCCCACCACTCACTTTTTCTAGCACAACTTCACTGGAAGAGCACTATTAGGCACTCATGCTTAATGATTCCTGAACCCACTCTAGCTTCTCCTCCCATAGCTGACTACAGGATTGATTGATTGATTGACTGTGACACTGAAGATTGAATTCAGGGCCTTGTACATAATACACAAGAACTTTAACTTGATCTACAACACTCACTGAACTTTCCTTAACTGATTCTTTCTTGTATTCAACAGTATCCATGTACATAATGTCTGCTCTGGAACTGGTGAGTTGTGCTATTGAATTTCTGAAATGGGGTGTTCTCCAGGTGGGGAATGTTCCAAGGGAGACTTCTTTGGGGTTCCTGAGCTTTGCATAGTTTAAGATCTCAACTACTTGAGAAAAACGTGACAACTTACTTCCATTCATGGTAAGCCACTAAGACACCAGAAAGCGTGAAAAGTGTGACCTCAGTATTGGAAGAACTGAAATATCACATTGACATTAATTTTGTATATAAAACCTGGAAGGAAATCCATAATATTCTCAATGCCTTTAATCATTTTGATCTGTCCAAGAATGAATGTAATTCTTGCTGGACTGTTATATAATTTTCTATAGTAAATTAATAAAAAAACGTAGGAGTCATATGCTAATTTTAAAGACCATTAGCTTCATGAGCATCAGTTTCTTCCTTCTTATACAAACCAATGATATAATAAAATAATTAAGCTTTTTAGTGATATTTTCTGGCAAGGAGTCTTTATTTCCTTTTTTATGTTTAATGTATGTTGTCATTAAGCAAAAAATATAATTAACTTTTGGGTTTATTTTTGAAATTTATGGTGGCACACATTCTCAAGACACATATTGTGTCAGAATATAAAATTTTAATCAACCGGTCTTCAAAACTTCCCAAGAGAGGGGTAAAAGGTGGGAGAAAGAAAAAAGCAAAGGAAACAGGAGAATCCAGTGAGAAGTGGTTGCAGAGAAGTCTTAAATGTTCATTGGGGAAATAAGTGAACATTTAATACAGCAATAACAGAAAGATTTGATGCAGACACAACTCCATCTCCACAAGGAATCACTCACACAGATGCACGCATGGGCGAGCTCCCGCGTGAGCGCGCGCGCACACACACACACACACACACACACACACACACACACACACACACAAACATTCCACATCCACACAAAGATTTTTCTGAGTGCACGCAAATCAGGTCACCTCCATCACTTTCATGGGTATCCTCTTTTAGATAGAAAACACATTCTCCTTTCCAGGGCTTCTGTTTATTCTTCTGAGTGAACAACAATATTTATATAGAGAATTGACAATTCATCAGAGCAGTCATTGCTCTTGTTGAGATTCTTCCTATATTGAATATTTTGTAGTAACACACATAGTAAGTAGTAAGCAAGCCTGCAGCAGTGCTAGTCTGTTCAGTAAGCAGCAGTGGAGATCCTTCAGTGCTGTGGTTAGCCAACAAGCTGTGTATTGTTGCCTCATATGAAAAGCCCCTGCCAGTGATGATCTTGGTGGCAATAAATATATAACTTTGTAGAGTCACAGCACAGGCTCTTCTCTGAAGGCCCAGTGGACAAAATGGCAAAGTTGCTTCTGTGTTTGTCTGATTGAGGTATCTCAGTCCAGTCACCAGGGAATCTGGCTTTGCTCACTATCAAGGAAAAACAATAACCAAAGCCATTCACTTGAATGAAATAAGCCCCTGTGTGACCTGCAGAGATCAAGATGCTGCTATGGGATAGGAGTAACTTACAAGACTTGTTGCACAAACTGTGAGAGAACTGTGTTTTGAACCCTTGGAAGGTGCAGGGATCTGCATTTTAGTCAAAGTTTGAAATCCATGTCTGATAGTGTTAAGGTATTATCAAACACAATTAAATTAAAAAAAACCAAGGGGCTGGCAATATAGTTAAGATCTCTCTCTCTTTCTCTCTCTCTCTCTCTCTCTCTCTCTCTCTCTCTCTCTGTGTGTGTGTGTGTGTGTGTGTGTATTTCATCTATAAGTATCTTTCAAAAAAGATATCCTCAGAAGGACTCTTGGTTTTCCACTTCAGAATATAACCTACAGATTTCTTTATCTCAGTTCATGGGAATTCAATACTTCAAAAGCATGTTTCAGTTTCCAAGTATGATCTATTTCTCCTGTGTGCGTTGCTCTTGAGAATCTAATACATGGGCAAGTTTAGTGAGTGTGTTAGGTTTTTATTTTATTTTTTTACAGTTTCAACACTGTTTGTCGATAATCCTTCTTCTTTCTTTTTTACCATTCTCCACTTTCTAACTATGCCTGTAGCTTCTCTTATTCTTATACAACTTTCTATGCTTCCTAACATGCAAGGCTAAAAATTTAATTTGCATACAGAAGCCAGAGAAGCCTTGTTAAATGTGTGTTAGATTAGAACCTTGCTGTGTTTAAAATTCTCTGGTGGTTTTCCATTTCATGAACAGTTAATTAAGCCAAACACCTGTATCTGTTCCTCTAAAGTAGTACACTATGTCACTCTTGCATACTCATTTTTCTGGCCTCTGTACTTACTGAATCACGTTGCACTCATTTGGATCAGCATATTATCCCTTGCACGGGAAAAATCCATTTATACTCTGCGCTTGTGTTCTGAAAAAGCCATATAAGGCATGCCATGAATGAAAAACTCAAAAACACCTAAAATCTGAGGCTGTATGCAATATTTTCCAGGTACTTCCTGATTCTATAATCTTTAATTTTTCCATGCAGTGCTTTGCATAATAACTCCATGGCTAAATGGGAGATGTACCTAATCCTAAGGGAAAGGGGAAGTCTGTTCAGTGAAGGGGAGCACCCTCTCAGAGGCAAGGGGAGGAGGAATAAGGACCTCTGGGAGAGAATAATAAGAGGAGTGGCAATGACTAGAATGTAAATAAGTAAAATAATTTAAAAAGAAAGAAAGATAGGCAGGAGGGAAGGAAGGAAGGACAGAAGGAAGGAAGGAAGGAAGGAAGGAAGGAAGGAAGGAAGGAAGGAAGGAAGGAAGGAAAGGTAAGTGCAATATACAGATTATTGAGCACCAGAAATGTTTATCTTGTTTTGCAGATATAGCTAATGAACCACAGAATAAAGCATAGTCTCCAACAGCCTTACCAAAAGCTTGTCTGATCTGAGACTATGTGGCCAAAGCGTTTACCCTGGATACACACACACACACACACACACACACACATACTGTCATAGTCCATGTCCTGAGATATTTTTTTTCAAATCAGGAGGGTATTGTATAGATTTCTGGGACATTTTACAAAAGTCATGGGCAAAACCAAAAAACTCTCTATTTTAACAATGCTCATTCTTTATACACTAATATTTGTATGAAGGTCATAAATTTTAATCAAGTTGTTTAAGTATTTATTGCAATCAATCATTACACTATAGTTATTATGGGCAATATGCTCAATTCAAGTATATATTCTGATCATTAATTGAATTTTAGAGAAGATATGTTTAAATTGAATAATTTATAGAGTATTTGGCTTCCTGGACATTTTCAAAATCAGTAAAAAAGCCATAATATTTGATCAATAAAACCAGTTTTAATATGCTTTTATTTAAAACAAATTATAATGTAAAAAGAAAGAGTTTTGCAAGATTTTATAATTTTAATAAATTCATTGTATATATTTAAGAGATTCAGCAGGATGTTACCTGTATATATAATAAAATTATTTTTATAGCTAAATTAATTAACATATCAATAATAACAATATCAGAACATATCAAACATAACAAAGTTATCCATTCCCCAAAACATGAGAAGAGAACAGAGATGTTTATTAGACAAAAAGCTTAAATCCTCAGTAATAAAAATTAGCAATTACAACATTCATTCTAAATGTTATAATTTTGACCTTTTCATTCTATATACTAGATAGTCTGCATCCTCAGATATAAGATTTGTTATTATATGACCTGATCAATGATAGGAATTCTGCCACAATGTGGATGAATCAGTGTGTCACTATTATAAATTTATTGCATATACTGGAAGAATAATTTTGTATGATTTCTCCTCTATATATGTAGAGTGAAAAATCTATAAGAGTTAAATGCACAGAAATGAAAATAGTTGCTACAATTATAAAAATTATTCCATTTTTACATATAGCCATGCAAACATTATATATGCATATGTGTGTGTTGTGTTAATGGATATAAATACACATATTTATAGATATATACATGCCAGATGTATGAAGCATGTATATCATATGTTATACATTATGTACAATATAATATGTACTTCTTATGTTTTAATTTATTGAGATGAGGAATGTGATATAATATATGCATTAATATGTTAAATGTGCTCACAAAGTTAATTATATCTAATGATAAATTTAAAAATTTATGATCAACTCTAGTTATATGTTCTCTAAATGTAATATTGTATGTATGAATGTAAATTATGTTTAAAATTATAAATATTTTTAAGATAAAATTATTAGAATGGAACCATAACAAATATAAAAAAGTTCAGAAAAAACTACTTCTTATGCAAATTTTGGATTAATTATTGTTACATTCAAACAAGAAAATTGTAAAAGTATTTTACTCTAAAATATTACAAAATAACATTCAGAGTAAATAAAGGTTTTGCCTATAAATTATCATGTTTTATCCTAAGGCAAAAATGTTTCTCTTTTCTGAGGTTAAGTTCTGATTAATTAATATTCTAGTTTTTCTGTATCATTTTCTTAACAGTTTTCAGTTATAGCACATATATATCACTGTATTCTTTGAATTTGTTTTCCAAAAACAGACTTGATCTTTTTCCATTCACGGTATTTTGGATGATTACTATATAGTCAACTCCCAATAAGTTTAAAGGAGCTAAGGTTTTACCTACTCTTCCTAAGCTACTGAATAGTTTAATGTCTTGAATAACATTACAACTGCTCACAATTACATGTGCACTAAACACCAACACCAATGGTTTGTGGTCAGTCTGATGGGTAAGAAAGGCTGAGGACAAATATGGATCAGGATCCAACACACTTAGCAGATACCTCGCACACATCAGACACTAATTTTCTGTGGCCAGATATTGCCTAAGAGGAGCAGTACACCTAAGACTCAAATTATTTCTGGATTGATCTTACACTCACTAAAAGGTTACAAAGTCTAGGAAAGGGCTAAAGAGTTACCTGAAAGAGTTTCAAATGTATTGAGTTGGCTGAAAGCTGTGAAGTTCAGACAAGGTTTCTATCTTTTTGTGAACTGTGAGCTTTTTACCCATGCCAAATGGGACTTTTCATAATGCAATATTCTTTGAGCCGTTTTTTCCCTGGAGACAACCCCAATGAAACTCATTGATTCAACAAGTTGAATATTGGTAGTATGCTTAATTTGATTGCTCTTAACTTCCCTGTCTGGGATGAATAGATGTTTGTTGGCATCTTCCAAGGAATGATGCCATGGAACACCATCTCAGTGTATTTTTTTGGGGAGCAGTGTAATGTGCCTGCATTCCCAATTGTTGGGAGATGGGTGAATAAAAACTTGAAAAGCAATCAAACAAAACTTCACACACACAAAATAAGCACTTGTACTTAGACATATACTTAATTTACTTTGAATAGTTCTTATGATTGATAGGTATCACAAAGCCTTTGTACTTAAAGAAAATCTGTACTGATAATGTGGAGACTATTGCTGATCATAGTGAATCTCTCTGATCATGCTGAGCCAATGAACATGTTAGAAGGTTAGATCATCAGGGTGACCCTTTAGGAGGACCAGCAGTCTCAATAACCTGGACCCCCAAGGTCTCTCAAACACTGGACCACCAAACAGGCAGAATATACCAGCTGATATGAGGCCCCCAACAAATATCCAGCAGAGGACTTCCGGGTCTGTGTTAAGTCAGAGAAGATGCACCTAACCCTCAAGAGACTGGAGGCTCCAGGGAGTTTAGAGATCTGGTTGGATAGGGGGTGGGGAGTGGGGACATCCTCATGGAGACAGGGGGTGGGGAGGAGGTATGGGATATGGAACAGTCGAAGAGTGGATGGAGGGGAATAAAATCTGGTGTGTAAAAATAAATAATAAAAGATTTTAAAAAAGAAAATTATATCGTCAGGACCTGTCTCAATGTTTAAAATTACAGAGGAAAAAAATTTAACTGAAACAATATACAGAATTCAGATAAATGGCGCACTTTCTCCTGCAAATCAAATTAAGCAAATTTACAACATGTCATGAATTTGTGTTTCGCATAACACAGTAAAAGTACTGAAGTATTAAACAGTAGCAAC
Source organism: Mus musculus (assembly GCF_000001635.26). NCBI lineage: Eukaryota > Metazoa > Chordata > Mammalia > Rodentia > Muridae > Mus > Mus musculus. The sequence goes on from NC_000084.6 coordinate 88,030,632, forward strand.
ACAGAGTGAGAAGGGCCACAGTAAAACCAGAATCTGAAAAAAAAAAAAAAAAGACAGATCATTTCAACAGACAGGAAGTAGAAATAGCTCAGGCTAAATGCCAAGCGATATCTTCACACTGACAACTTACTCTTCATGTTTGAGTAAGTGATGCGACTCATGTCATAATATAAAGAATTCTGTGTGCAATCAGAAACTTAACAACATTTACAAAGAATAAATAAATCTGACTGAGACTAAAAAGAATAAGTTATCTTTTAGGGAAAAAAAGCCAAATGAAATTAGAGCCACCTACGGCAGAGATATTATTTTTTATTCACTTAAAAGCTGATCTAAGGTATAAAGGGCAAATAAAAAGCTCGCTTAAGTATAACCACCCCATTAATGTCACTGTGTAGCCTTTCCCTCCAACATTAACTCTATAGGAGTAATTAGGAACTTGAAATATGATCTTTAAGGCAAAGATTATATCATACTTCTTTGCAATATTAAAGTTGTGTCAGTGGCCAAGTCCCTTAATAACATCTCATTATTCTTTCTAAAATGTCAATAAGAATCAAAACTATGAAGTGAAGCCAAGGATAGAAATGTTTTCCACCATTTAGTTACCCAGTGCTTATCCAGATTATAACTCACCTGTGGTATAAAAACCCAAAGCTACACTTAATTGAACGACATTCAATAGGAGTATTAGATGTTCCCAAAATGACATATAACATTTCACATTAAAAGGCTATATACACAACTAAGGGATGACGGGAAAACAGTAATTTTCAATAGAAGAGTTGATTAAAATATGACTTGCCATATATTTGCCTAATTTGGTGATTAGAACATATCCAAATTATTTTAAGTTACTGTAGAAAAAATATTTAATTTTTAATGATTTAAATGTTTTGTCAATATAGGATTGAAAACAATAAACTGCATATTATACATTGAAAATAATAAATTATATGTGTACATATGTGAATATATAAACAGAATATATAAACTGTATTAAATATATGTAAATATATATATATGGTTTATATATAAATCTTTAAATTATATCCATAATCAGACAAAATCAAGACAAGGAAAATATTAATAATTTGCAGAAGTTTTCTTTTCTACTCTTTAATTCCCCAACCTATTTATTTGCATAGCTAATTAAAGCTGAAAATAAATTTAACTTACTGTCTTACAAAGACCCTTCAGGCTGGTCTTTAGTTTAAATGAATTATAAAGTGAAACTACTAATTTTACACTCATAACATTGTTTTACCTTTATTTATCTTCTGCTTTCCACAGTCAACTTCATTTTCATGCATGGATATTTAATTATGTCACACCAAATAAAGTTGTAGTAGAGTCATGGATCCTTGGTGAGATGATACAGCATTTGAACACTGTAAGTGTTACAATAACCGAAAAACCTAGCCCCGAGTAAAGAGTTTTCCCTTCAATAAACTCTTCATTGATCTTGGAAGGTAACTGTCAAAAGGTGGCAGCTGAAGGTAAAATATTAGGCGACAACAATACAGGTAGTATATTAATCATTATGGAGCTAAGTCTCTGAAAGAATAAAAACAAAATGTTGGCAAGTTATGGCTTGAGGTCAATAAAGTAGAATGCATGTAAGGTTGGTGTAATACTCTCCATATTATTACAATTATTACAATTGGAGTTATCTTATTCAATTTAAAGTCATGATGCAGCAAGCTCCAATCTAGAATAAGTATATATCAGCACTGTGTGTATTGGTCATTAACTTGAATATTTACTGCAGTATCCTATAAGCCTGCAAGAGCGGCACATTCTCTCTTGCAGAGAATACGACTGGCAGCAAATAACCTGAGGGATGCTGGTAGCAGTAAAGGTCTAAAAATACTCACTTCCTAGTTAGAGTTGTACTAAAGTTGATTATAAAATACAACATGTATTCAAGACTTATTTATTTTAATTCCTTATGTATATAGTTGTAAATGAGGATGTATTCATATATGAATGCAAATGTTTGCAGAATACAATGAGAACATCAAATTCCCTGGAGCTGCAATTTTTTGAGGTTATGAGCATCTCCACGTGATTGGTTGAAGCTGATGAACCCAGGTGCTCTGTTAGAACAGTTCACACTTTTAACCATGATCTATCTCTCTAGCCCCCCTATCAAAAAACAAAACAAGTACTTTTTCATTGTGAAGTAGGTTGTTTGCTTTTATGCTGGAAAAATTGGCTGAACCTTCCTTCCCCTTTTCACAAAATATATGAGCGTTGATATCAGTTAGAAGAGTCTTGCTGAGAAGAAGTTTAAAATGCAGGTAAAAATGGACAACAGACATGAATAATGAACACGATGATAAAGAGGGATGATGAAAGCAAAGGCATCTAGATATTTGAATTCCAAGCATGTTGGGCTTTTTTTTTTCATAAAACAGGAAAACATGGACCAAATTTTGTACTAAAAGCAAAATGCAACCTTAATAAACATCACCCAATGTAGTTTCATCTGAAAAGTGATTATATCTTTACACATTAAATAGACTTTTTTTTTCTGGTTTTTGGAGACAGGGTTTCTCTGTAGCCCTGGCTGTCCTGGAACTCACTCTGTAGTCCAGGCTGGCCTCGAACTCAGAAATCTGCCTGCCTCTGCCTCCCAAGTGCTGGGATTAAAGGAGTGTGCCACCATGCCTGGCAAATAGACAATTTAAACAATCTCTTCAGGGCAAATAATGACTTGTGTGGTTTTTTAAATGATAATAAATGGTACAAAAAAGATATGGAAATCAATGGAACAAAATACTAGACCCAAACAAAAATGAATATAACTACAATCATCTAATATTAGACTACCTTACCGAAAAATACCAATGGGAGAAAAGACAGAATATTTAACAAATCTTGATGAGGAAACTGGGAGTTCACATTTAGAAGAATGAAATTTCATTTATATCTATCACCCTCCAAATAATGAACTTCAAATAAAAAAAAAAACCTCAATGTAAATATCTCAAAGAATGAAACTGTTACATGTAAACATACACAGTATTCAACAAGACATAAATTTAAGAAAGAACATTGTAAATAGGACTCAACATGTCAAGGTATTGAGGCCAACAATTCACAAATGGCATTTCATTAAACTACACAAGCTTCTGTATATCATAGAAAACAATCTATCAAATGAAGAGGAAGCACACAGCACAGGACAAAAATCGTTGACAGCTGTATATCTGTTGGGGGATTTTATCCAAATATGTATAGAAGTCAATAAACAAAGACTCAAGAAAACAACTTATTCAATTATTGTTTAAAAGGCAGGGAAGCCTATGCCCCTGAACAGAGAAATCTTAAAAAATAAAATTGGCTAATAAATATTTGAAGAAAGTGTTCATTATCCTTAACCAATGCTGAAGTCAAATAAAAAGTATGTTGAGATTTCATGTTCCACCAGTCCTGGTGGCTAAGATCAATATAACAACCAATAATGAATAGTGACTAAGATGTGATGAAAGGAGAATCTTCATCTAGCAATAGTGTGACTTTCAACTGTACAGCCATGCTGGACATCAATGTGCAGAATTCTCAAAAAAAAAAAAAAAAAAAAACTAAGAATAGATCTTGCATATGACCCAGCAATAGCACCCCTTGGTATAATCCACCAGGACTTGATGTCCTACTCCACAAACACTTAGTCACATTCATTGTCATCCTATCCACAAAAAGCTAGAAATAAAACAACCCAAATATCTGTAAATTAATGAATAATGAAAATGTGCTACATAAACACAATAGAATTCTGAGTGTATAACCAGGAACACACAAGAAACACCAAGGCAGAAACAGAAACCACCAAGGCCGTAAAGAGGAGTCAATGGAACGGGAAGAAAGAGCTTTAGAGAATGGATGATAAGGCATGGGTTCTATCAAAAACTGGAAATTACAATTGTAAGGTAAGTGTGACTTTAACTAAGAAGGGAGAAATAGGAAGGAAAGTAAATAAAAGTACCACTTTTTAAAACAGTTACAGGAAATCATAATTTTGTGTTTATTTAAAATTACATTGTGTGTGTGTGGGGGTGTTGAATGAAATGATGTTTCCTGAAGTGACAATGTTCACCCAAAAACCATGAACTATCTTGCTAAATTCCCAATGCCAGGTTGAAAAACCTCCCTGGAGTCATCCTTCCCAAACATAGGCTATTATAATTGCCTGTTTCCCTTCAAGAAATAGAAGCTCCACCTTTATTGCTGAAGACATCATACACTTTAGACACAGGACTCGGAGGAATGGACCTGGATCTGACATCAAAGCCTTCTCTTTGAGGACTGGTGTAATGAGGTATTGTTATAAACACTGTCAACGATTAAAAGTAATCAATACTATTCCCTGTATGATGCCTACAAGCCAGAACATTAACTAGCACACTGCTATATCTCCAAAGGAATAACAGTGACAATTATATCTTATGGGTAACCACTCTAATTTTGGACTTCTGGCTTCCTAGCTTAGTTACAGTTTCTATTGCTGCAACAAAATACGATGACCAAAAATAATATGGGGAGGAATGAGTTTATTTGAGTTACACTTCCACATTGTAGTCCTTCATTGAAGAAAGTCAGGGTAGAAACTCAAGGAAGGCAGCAACCTTGGGGCAGGAGCTGACACAGGTGTCATGTGAGTGCTGCCTACTGGCTTGACTTTTATGGCTTGCAATGTCTACTTTCCTATAGAACTTAGGAACATCAGTGCAAGGATGGCACTTCCTTCACTAATTAAGACAATGCCTTACAGCTGAATTATATGAAGGTATTTTCTCTATTAAGATTCCTTTCAGAGAAATCTAGCCTGTGTCAAGTAGATATAACTAGCAAGCGCATTCGATCCACTGTAAACCTGAAATATAGCACACCATTGTTAAGGCATAAACTTTCCTTTCCCGTTCTTCCCCAATATTAATATCAAAAAGACAATATATATACTTTAATTTTTAAAATGTAAGCACTTTCAAAATTAACACACTTAAAAAAATCAATCTTCTTAAAATGTAAATTCTTTTTAAAATTGAAGACCTCTCAACTGTGGACATCTGCATAATAAAATATAAGATAAATATTTTAAGAAGGAAGAACCTAGACACAGTTATGGTTTGGATAAAGCAAAACCATACTCCAGTGGCAAACAAACAAACAAAAAACCTCAATGCTCAATGTCTGGGATCCATTCACTATGATCTGGGCTATCCTAAAGGCCTGGCATGGCATCTCTGCCTCGCTCTGTGAAACGCACACAGATTGTCTTCTAAGCTCCTTCAGGCTCCACTCCTCTGCTGCTGCTGTTATTGGTGTTCATCCCACTGGCTTCTCCAAATTGCTGATGTCTTTGCTGAAGCTGGGTTGCACTTTCACCATTAGACTATCCTGCACTCTCCTCAGGAACTCTATCTCTGCTCATAAGTGGCAAGTCTCTCTCCATGAAGCCTTCACACTTTTCAAACCAGTAGTACCTTGTGGGAGACTCTTATACTACCAGGTTCAGATGCCAGTACTAAGGTCGACTGTAACTACCTGTGGAACACAACTTCTGTATGCTGATCCTGAAGAACTATTTGCCAGATTATTTCTCTTCAGTGATACTTCTAATTTCTAATTTCTTAGCTCCAGTTAACCAGCATGAACTGGGCCACTAAAGTAAAGGTTTCATTTCAGAGGTACTGTCCTCTTGTTAATTATGGCTGACACTTCAGATCCTGCTGACAGACCACAGATTCTTCACACAAAGGTCTGGTAGAATCTTTGCTTCCCTCTGAAACTTCACAATTCAGGCCTTCATCCTCTACACTGATCTCAACATTCTTATCTTCCAAGCTCTTAAAGAATAGCTTTTCCATCACAAAGTTCCAAATACTTCCACAACCCTCCCTGAAAACAGCATGGCCAGGTGTGTCAAAGCAATACTCCCCTATCCTAGTAATAAGTTGTCTTACTAGGGTTTTTATGGCTGCAATGAAACACGATAACAATAAAAATAAAAGCAAATAAGCAAGTTGGAGCAGAGAAGATTTACTGGGCAAGATTTTAAACAAGGTAGCAATCTAGAGGCAAAAGCATATTTCAGAAGAAAGCCACATATGGGTACTGCCTACTGGTTTGCTTTCCATAGTTTTCTTAGCTTGGGTTCTTATAGATTGAGGACCACCAGTCTAGGTATGACTTCACCCACATGGACAATCACTAATGAAGAAAATGCCATACAGCCAAATACTACTGAGGCATTTTCTGAGCTGAGTTTCCCTCCATTTAAGTAAGTCTTGTCAAGTTAGCCAGCACATGTCCTCAGCAGGATACAGTTCATTCCTGGTGCAGTAAGCCTAGCTAACTATCTGTGACTAGCGAGGCTATGGAACCTACAGTAAATCCTACGACTGTCAACTTCTAAAAGTAGTATAATTTCCAGCTGCACTTTAAATACTTATCCTTATACCCATAGATAAGTATAGTCCCTGCCTCTTATCAGTAGATGATCTTTTTGCAGATAGCAACAATTTCAGAAATTTCCAACTTGTGAAATGTGGTAGTGAAAACTTGAGCATGTTGTGTTTGGTCCCAGTGGAAGAGTCTATCATAAAACCCGAACAATTTAGGGGTTTACTCTTGCTATAAAATCAAATATCCCCTTTTCACTTAAAAACAATTTTTCAATATTTGGGGCTATAAATTTTATGTTCAATCCTAATTGACTAAGAACTGTGTTATAGGTAATTATAAACACAATAGCTACATGTTTATCGAATAATACTTGTAATTTTCAAATGATGAATAGCTATCCATTTCCTCTACATAATTTGTTTCATTTCTGTTAAAATGTTTACACATACCTTCTAGGCAATGTCATGTAAAATACATTAAGAATCTTTTACAATTGAACTTATTAAAAGCCAACAACCACAATAAGCATGCTGTAATACTTTCTCTATTTCAGGGCATAGATGCTGAGTTTAAGGGTGTGAATGCCCAAGGGCAAATGACTAGTGGCAGATCTGGAACCTGACATAAGTGCTCTGATTCTGACTAGGGAACTATAACTCTGTTGGTTTTCCTCACTATAACAATATGTAGGAGGTAACTATTTTAGATACTCAACTGCAATTAGGCCTCAGATGAGGGTGTCAGATGGTCCAGGGGTGGCATACATGGCCTGAAAGCCAAAGAAAATGGTAGTCAGTTTCCAATATAATCCTTAGTGCTACTCACTCAGTCACTGATGGCTCCTCACTCAGCCCCATCTACTTCTTACAGCTCTCTGTACCTTTACCCGTGTGAACACACCTGAAACAGTGAGACTTTAGGGCCCTTCAAATCTATTCAAACCATAAAAGTTCTTGTTTCTTAGACCACTGAGTGAGACATGATTTTACTAAAAGACTAAGTTTAACATTTAATATTATAAAAATATTCTCATAAAATTTTTGGAGAAAACTCAAAAGAATAACGTTCATAATTTTGAAGCTCATTTCACTGAAAGCTATAAAAAAGTGTTCATGTTTGAAAAATCTATCACATATGCTTTTAAATAAAATATTTTAAAGCATTATTAAATATTCATTATTAAATATTCATATATTTGAATGTTTTAACAATTAAAATTGAGAGTAAGCACCATTTATCTAACCATCATTTAAATTTTATTAGTAAAGTATTTTAACAACTGTGGGACATAGTCAATTATTAAATAAAAATTAAATTGTTAGTGCATTTTTACCCATATAGTTTATGAACATTTGTTTGTTGAAGCATCCCATTAAGTTGTAAATTCCAATCATTTGATGTATATTTTTTTCAACTCAAGCAAGACTTTCATTGATTTATCTCAATGGTTGTAAAGAAGATATTTGCTATTTTCCGACCTTAATTCAGAAATTGGTAATATTTTTAAAAAGACATTAATATCAAAGAAGCAGAAAATATTTTGGTAGGCAGTAAATTATCTACAGCATTAGTCATGTATTTGGTTGCAGAATATAATCTCAAAATTCCACAAGTAGAAGCAGAAGTATCCTTATCCTGAATTTGTTTTTCTGCCACATAGTAGGTTTGGAACCAGTCTGGTCTGCAGGAGACCCTCTCTCTCTCTCTCTCTCTCTCTCTCTCTCTCTCTCTCTCACACACACACACACACACACAGAGAGAGAGAGAGAGAGAGAGAGAGAGAGAGAGAGATATGAAATCCTAATATATAAAGCAGTTTAGCAACTTTCATGCAGATCTTCAGTTGCATAAACCTTGATAAATATTATTTTTGGATATGTTTTTTCAGTGTCCCATACACCAACTTAAAATGTCAAAGACCAGCCCACAAAGCCTCCTGAAGATAATGATTCTATTGATAATTGTTCAAATTTGACAACCGTCATTTAAATTTGTTTATCCAAGTCTTACAGAAACCACAGGCTGATTTATTTTAAAAATGCAGCCGACTATACTACATAGCAGCCTCACTCTCTAGAAAGCAGAGCATTAATTCTTGAATGTTAAGTATCCATGATTTACAAAACTCAAACTTTCCACTTAATAACTACTGAAACAAATTAACTATGTAAATATGTTTCTTGTTATATTTTACTTACCTACAAGTAAAGTATTTAAGATCATTCAATATTTAACTACTAGATTTTTTTTAGCTGAAGTTTCAAAGGGAAAACCTAATATGAGTCAGAGCATCTAATTATATCCAAGCTCTTTCAATAACTTCACATGCCAATGAAAAGAGAGCTTAATTCCCCTAGGCCTGAACTTACACACATATAATAGGGCAGATTTTAGTGTGTTCTTCAATTAAAGCTCTTTTACTCTAATTTGGAAAGATGGCTGAGCAGCTAAAGGCATCAACTGTTCCTGCAGAGAACCTAAGTTTGATTCACAGCACAAATGTCAGAAGATCATAGGTAAATTTAACTCTAGCCCCAGGGCATCTTGTGCCTTTTCAGGATGCCACCAGCACCTGTATTCACATATGGAATACCATCTCTCACACAAATAATAAAATCTAAATAAACATTTAAAATATTGTTAGACTTTATAGAATAGAACTAAGTTATAATACAGTTTCAGGAAGTCATCCTAGAACCTATGCACTAGTATCAAGGAAAGTTAATGGTAAACATGTAACCATATGTAAAGCAAGTGTTGAGAAAGTTGGTAGGATAAATTTTTCAAGGAAATAAAAATAGTAAGTGGTATAAATGGACAGGCTAAAGGAAGACACAGTGATAGATGCACTATACCTGGCTGAGATTAAAAAATGTGTATAGTCCTTGTGTTGTGGTTGGATATATTTATTTTATCTGCTTTTGTCCCAATTGTCTATTCTATCAAATAGGTATTGTTTCTCCCATAAAGTAGGTTTAAAAATATAAGAAATTATGTAAACTACTACCCTGACTCTGAACCACATATCTTTATCACTTTCAAATCAATCAATTCCCTTTCTACCCTTTAGAATTCTTTCTTAAATCCAAATTAATGAATAAATTGTCACTTAAGGAAAATATTTAAAAGCTAATTAATGTTCATTGCAATATATTTCTGAGCAACCAATTAAACGCTGCATAAAAATCAAGCAGAGAGTGCTGAGCTCTTGGAACTCAGCATCCTCTCCCCTGGACAGCAGCCACAGCTGGTATCCGCAGTGAAATCCCTGGTTCCTGGGCAATTAGATTACATAAATTATCTATGCACGTGCCAGAGACTCTGTAAAATGTGTGTTTTAATGAGGCATATCAGGCATGTGACTCTCATAGTGAGTATTAGCAGGGTAATTCATATTTAAACACTGTGCTTTTGATTTTTTAATCAGGAAAGCTCTTGTCTTTAGCTTCACGCAGTCATTTTTCTGCACATCTCTGCTCGCTGAGAATGCTCATGAGCTCTTCCATGAGCTGTAAAAGTAAAACCTCATTTCATTGAGGCTGGCATGAGTCGGCGCGTAGTCTCATCACCACACGCATCGCAATGATTCAGGGCTCTTGTCGATAAATGCCAGTTTGTCTGAGTCTCAAGGAGACACTGGTGATACTCTCGGGGAGGTGAACATCCAGAAAACAGAGATTTTTAAAATAAACACCTGATGTGTGTCACATGAAAAAATCACCTCAACACATTTTCAGTGTGCTCGAGTGAGAGAAACAATAAGCCAAGAATTCACAAGTCTGCACCCAGTGACTGTTAAATATGAGTGGGGTGAACACATGTGGCCTAGCAGCACTCCCTGAATATGGAACGTTTAGCTTCCACAGTGATAACTAGAAACCATACGTGTGTGACTGACAGTTTGAGGGTATTTTTCATTTAGGAGTAGGCCTAGGTGAACTGGAAGGTTATTTTACATAGAAGTATTTAATTGTCCCAGCAGGTGAGAATATCCTATATGAATCTTTGTGGCTATTCCAAACTAATGAAAGATGCGGAAGTCACCAGGAAGCATTTATCCTCAAACCATACACTGGATGTTCTAGCCACCTCCTCCTGAGTAATCCACACACCCATCTGTGGCAAGAAGGGAAACCCATCTTTTAAAATCACCATCACACAATACAGAATGGGAGAAATGGAGGAAGGAAATAAGGCATTTTTAGAAACTGAATGGACTCCGCTTTAAAGCACCATCGTTTTTGGTGCTGACTATTTGATGCTGGACAATCAATTGGTGTGGACATCCACAGGCGAGATTTTTCTTGTCCTCATCATTCTTTAGTTACCTATAGTTCTTTGTGAAGGGTTAAGGGATGTAGTCGATATCGTATGCACCATAAGATCCTTGGGCATATTGTAAATTTAAAATTGCCTTATACGTATATATAAGTTATATGTATATATAGCTCAGGGTTTAATTTTATTAAGAGCTAGTTATTTTCTCTTGGATCCTTATAGGTGCAAGCTCCCTAGCTCTGTTTCTCTGTCCTTTTACACACACACACACACACACACACACACACACACACACACACACTCACGCACACACACATTGTACTTTAAAACAATATAATTCGTGCTTTCATAAGTGCTGACTCAGATGCCCTTGAGCCCAGCAATAGTGATTAATTCCTAGGAAGAGCGTATGTATGATGTAGCCTAGTAGACCCTGAGAGGGCTCACAAAAGTGGGTGCTCATACTGGCAATGCTTTCTAGCTATTCTTTTGTACAATGTATAGTAGAGGTCGAGAATCTCAGCACTACTTCTTGGCCATTTAGAGACTAGCATGAATTAAGAAGTCAACGCCAATCTATCTGAAGGAGAAGACAAAGGGAACATATGTGGGTGACGAACTCTGGGCTCAGGATTACCAGGGGAGAATAATAAGAAATCTCAGTAGGACATTTTAAATTTACAATATCCCTAAGGATTTCATGGAGCATATATTTAACAATTACCTTTGTAACTCTATTTAAATCTGAAAAAATTACATCAGTGGCATTTGCTTATTATTTTGAACTAGAAAACCACTTCTGTAGGTTCCTACCTTCTTTATAATAACTATGTAAAAAGATAATTTACTAATGTATAAACTGATTTCAAGTTTGAGACAATACTGTGAGCCATATGCCTCTCCTCACTCTAATTTGCACATAATAAAATGCATCAAAAATAAAAGTTTATTTATCGAGAATCTGTAAGAAAAATTACTTATACTTGTAAAAACACACATTGTGCATCCACTACATTTCCATTAGTGAGTAAATGTGAGAGTTGTAGCTCAAACTTTAATGATTCTCAAACCAGCAGATTCCTTCTTATTGCCCACGCATTAATCCTTGTAATAGATTATATCAGAAGAGACTGTTACCAGGCCTATCTCTAAGTGTAGAAATGCAGAGAGAATGCTTAGGTTAGGTTTGTGCTGAAGAAAGAAAGTGAGAATAAAGACTTTGGCCACTGATGTCTAAGAGCAGAACCTATAAAATAATTTCAGCTATAGTAGAGCTACAGCTTATAAGTTGGAGTAATATTTATTGAATCAGCATAGAGGGCATCCGAATAATCAGTTGATTCTTATAACTCATAATAAAACCTCCAGCACTCTACTAAATACCCAATGTATACATGTTGCTTCTAGCATACACAATGACAACACCTATATTCAAATCACTTCAAGACTAAATTGTAAAGTTAGTGTTCGAAGTATAACATCTGTAAAATCTTTAATAGCTATTCTGCCAAGTCTCTGCATCCACTTTGTTTGTTTGGCTTCCTTTGAGGACTGAAGATAAAACGTAGAAAGTGCTAGTACTAAGTTATATTCCAAATATAGTACTTAATTTTTTTATTTTTGTGTAAGTATAATTTAAAATATATTAGTCATGATATAACAAAATACAAAATTGTAACAAACAAAACATGATCAAAGGTTAACAAATTATGAGGACAGACACTTATTTTTCACAATATAAATTGATGTTTCTTCAGGTAAAAGCTGGGAATTCAAATGTAGTTAGCAGATCATAATTTTCTACCATCATAACATTTCTACTTACTCATTGTAACAGGGAATGAGTGTTAATTGAATACACATTATTTTCTTTCACAAGTTCCTGGCTTGAACTAGAACTATGATCCTGTGTATATATGAACGACTTAGATAGTTATATGCTTTAAAACTGAAACTGGGCAAAATGTTTACAGAAGATATTGTGCAGGCTGCAGGGAAAGAAAAGCTTTCAATGATTGCATCCAGCTATTGAGCCCACAAACTGAAATAATGACCTATATGGAAGATAAACCCACTGGTGCAAAGGTGGCATTTGTATTCAAAGAGCAACCCACTGCTTTCTGTCCAGACTTGAGGGAACATAATCATCTCTTTGCTGGAGACATCATAAACCTGAAAGAGTTAATTCTAGTGCTATATTATTAAATGCACTGTCTTAGTTTGCTTTCTCTTACTGTGATTAAAAAAGTGACCAAAGGAACCTTCAGAGGAAATGTTTTATTTAAGCTTACAGTTTATAGTTTATCATAAAGAAAACTCAAGGCAGGGAATCAAGGCAGGAACTGAAACAGAGGCTAGGGAGAAATGATGCTTACAGCTTTGCTAACCTTACTTTTTAATACATTTCAAAACAGCCTTCTCAAGAATGCCACTGCCCACACATCACAAGGCCCTTCCTCCTCAATTATTAATCAAGAAAATTCTCCATAAATTTGTTCCTAGGCCAAAACAATAGAGTCATTTTTTTCCCAATTATATTCCTTCGTCGAAGGTAGCTGTAGTGTCTGTTGGGTGTCAAAAACTAATCAGCTTAGTTTCCTATGTTCCAGTAAATAACTTATGTTCATGTATACAAACATAATTAAATTCTGGCTTACACACACACATATATACACACAACACACACATACACACAAAGACACACACACACACACACACACACACACACACACACACACAGAGAGAGAGAGAGAGAGAGAGAGAGAGAGAGAGAGAGAATGGGGCTTGTTTGATTGCTAGGGTGATATATGTTATCAGGAATAGAAGGTGAGTTGGGTATATGAAGCATTGAAAATAATCTACATGCATGAAATCATAATAACCATAATTATTATAAATGTGATGAAAGGAGAGAAAAAGAAGGAAGGAGAGGAAAGAAGGAAATTAAGAAAGAAAGACAGACAGACAGACAGACAGACAGAAAGAAAGAAAGAAAGAAAGAAAGAAAGAAAGAAAGAAAGAAAGAGAAAGAAAGAGAGAAAGGTAGATAGATATAAAGAAAGTTAGAAAGAGAAGAAAAAACCTTAAAGCTATGGTGTTGACCTGAGAAGAAGAACATAAGGATGTCAATGGTAACTTATCTTCTCTTCAAAATGTGTTTGACTTCTTTATAATTGTTCTCATATAGCAGATGCAATAAGACACTATTATTCTGTGAAATACCTAAGTACTTAATATAATTTTGTTACCAAACCACTACTTATCACTGTTTACACTAGTTGTTTCCCCTGGCTAGTGTAGAACATATGGTATTGATAAGCTTTTGTTAATCAAATATTAATTGAGAGCCTTGACAGGAAAACTTTGAGTACTTCTTTCAGAACTGGCATTCTTTGGAAATGACAGGCAGGAGTTTGACTTTCCATTATGTCATGTTGAAATCATCAAAAAGAGTATGGCAGCCCCTCATGTTTTTTGCAATTCTTTGAAGTTGATAAGTGTTAGTATTCAGTATGTTTTGAATACACTGCAGTATTTGTTTTCTTCAGCAAATTTATTTTGTTGCAGATTTTATTTCTTGAATCTGACCTATCTTCTAGCTTTCAGCTAGATAAAAAGTGACACTGGTCTTTCGGGACAAACTGCATGGCATTTTGCTTTAATACTATTCTACATAATGTTGGATTTAAAATCTGTGAATGTGTCTGAAAATACAAAGTTAAAGGCAAACTTTCCTACAATGTAGGCATTATCTTGAGAAATGAAAGTGGACTCTTCAAAAAATAATGTGAAAATATTTAAAAAGAAACTATTGTAGCAGAAACTTATATGTGACACAATGAAGAATTTAAACCCAATAAAGGGATATCTGATATGATCATCAATTCTCCCTTACCATGTCATTGAGGCCAGCTGCTTACCATGAATTCTCTCATTCCTTCTCTACATAACATACCAAATCTCTGAGATCTGGGAAAAATACATCAAATCTCATCGGAGAATGACTGACCTCAGACATCCAGTACATGAGAATATTAAATACTGACCTGGTATGTCATTATTACACTAGGATGTTGCATGAATCAATTGCACATGACACCTATAACTACTACAAACATTATGTAGAAACTGTATATAGCATTTACCAATTAAGAAAATATAGAGTTTTGTTTAAAGAAGGTATGGAGTACTAAGTGACATATAAAACCATAAAATGAGAGTTAAACCCATATCCTCACTGCTGGTGATGCTCCACACAGTGTTAAATAAACTATTAATTAGCAGAGACATCTGTTGACAATGGTTCTGATCATTCTCTATTTAGGCAAGATGACACTGCCATGATCTACCTACCATACTTGTGTGCAGTGGCAATTCAGTAATGGGTAAAATGGGGATTGACTTAAAATCTTCTGTTTCAAAAGCTCAAGGTAAGAGAATGAAAGTTAAAGAGATCTGCAACCCTGTATGTGCAACAACATTATGAACTAACCAGTACCCCGGAGCTCTTGACTCTAGCTGCATATGTATCAAAAGATTGCCTAGTCGGCCATCACTGGAAAGAGAGGCCCATTGGACACGCAAACTTTATATGCCCCAGTACAGGGGAACACCAGGGCCAAAAAGTGGGAATGGGTAGGTAGGGGAGTGGGGGGGAGGGTATGGGGGACTTTTGGGATAGCACTGGAAATGTAATTGAGGAAAATACGTAATAAAAAAAAGGAGAGAATGGAAGTGTGTCTTCTTCTACTAAATTGAAATAGGATTTTGTCTCTGTGCTCTTCATAAACACTTAGCAAAGAGAAAACCAAGTGAGAGAGAAGCAGGGTTAGTGTTAGGATTAGGATTAGGATTAGGATTAGGATTAGGGTTAGGGTTAGGGTTAGGGGTTAGGGATTAGGGGTTAGGGGCTAGGGGTTAGGGGTTAGGGGTTAGGGGTTAAGGGTTAGGGTTATATCATATGTGCTCCTTGTTATACACATAAAATTAAAAATATAAAATATTGCTTTCTCACAAATTTCTAATGAGCAAATTTTTTACCCTCCAATTTCCTGATTTAAAATTCTCTTGAGATTTTCTCTCATTTGTATGATATGCTATATTTTCTATGTTGTTCAATATAGAGAGCTAAAGTCTATGTTAAGGACACAAGGACAGACCAGCACAGAACACACAAGCACAACTAACATCAAACACACACAAACTTCACACAAACATAGACTACAAGCAATGCAGAGACCAACAATAGGCAGACTGAAGACATGGAGACAGAAGTAGAGAATTCAGACAGGATGGTTGCTCTTGATCAAACTACTCTATGAGCAAGTGCTTTGCTTCATTCCTTAGTTCCACACAAACACATTTTGATGCCCTCTGAGTTACCTTTAATGTATTGACAGACAAACTTCTTAGGTAGTGCCTCATGGTTTTCTTTTCCTGTTTTTAGATTACTACTATTATTTGGCAAACAAAGATTTTCTTGCAGACAACACAAACTTTAGAGAGAATGAGAATTGCTTTCACTTTCCTATAAGGAAGAACGTTGAGTGGATATATTATTTTTGAGAATTTTCTTCAGGTATAAAGCTGAAGCATCACAAAATTACGCAAAATATGGATGAATGTTTAAACTTTGGGGAAGGTCTCAATGAAGTATTTATGGGGAAGGAAATGAAGAGACTACCCATCTGTTTGGCTTTTTTCCTTCTTAGAGATCTCCTATTGGTGTGAAATGAGACACAAAAACTCAGGAGGAATGAACCTTTTACCCTGTGGCACTCACTGTGCCTGGGCCAGTGCGACAACAAATGCCATAAGCAAGGGCTCCTGAATGGCCATGTACACTACTACACCTAGTAGCTGTGTCTCTGTCTATAATAAGGAAGCAAGCGGTTATTCAGAGAGGGATATGTTCATTTCAGAGACAAGGAACACAGAATGTGCAAGCTTGAGAAAACAGAGAGAGTGATCTGTGGATATGCTGAGTCAGGAACTTTAGCAAAGGAGGAATCATACATACTGGTATGCTTTGAACATATCTCTTAAGATGTCACACGTTTTTTGACCAAAAATTAATGGGACATAGTGGACATTTTAATGAGAATCATTGTGACTGGCAGAGACAAGTGAGAGAGAGTGAGAGAGAGGTAATGGCTGCCCATAAGAAAAACCAGCAATTTGAGCAATAGACAAGAGAAGTTAGGTTAGTTTTGCTTTATATAAATTAATATTTAATATTCTACATAAATATTTAATAGAGTTCTAACCATAATGCTTGAATTATTTAAAAAAGAAGTGAAATAAATGTGAGAAGTTACACATTTCAGAAAAGGCAACATAAGCCGGTGAAATGCCAGGCAATCATGGATGAAAAGAGCTGCAATCGCAGAGAATCATGGAGAAGAAGAGGGCTAAGAAAGGGAAGTAATTATTAATGGCTAACTTGCACAATAAGCTTGCATTCATGCCCACACAGGATTTATGAATAATTTGCAAACTAAAGAAGAAACCAATGAGAATGAGTATTGTGATATTTCTAGGACAATTCAGAGAAATGTTTCAAATTATTTTTATTAGTTGCTGTCTCACTGGTTTTTTAATGCATACCATAAAGAAAACAATGGCAAGATTATATTCACTATTTTTGTTTATGTCTCCTGGTAATATTACTTGGGAATCTTTGATTAAAACCAGTAATCAAGGCACCACTAATGGAAGATCTGGTTAGATCTTTGTGGGTTTATCATAATAGGGCTATATTTTTAAACTAGTAAAATTGTATACATGAATTCCTCCTAAGATGCATACAGAAATAATACACTGAACATTTTAGCATATTATAAGGGATCTTAAATAAATAAATGTTAAATGCAATACACTAAAATGGTAATTAAGATGCAATTTAGAAAAAGCATTTTTATTTTAACTATTTTAAGTTATCTGAGATAATTTTAACACTAAAATATTTGAATATACAACAATTTTGGTCAATAATGGTACTTTAGAATGAGACTTGATTATTGAAGGAACTCAACTTAGCAATTTATACAGCGGCTTCAGATCTATAGTACACTAAGTGACATTCCTCTTCTTTATCTCTAAGTCACACTAATTTCAATTATGAATAAAGACTTTAATAAGAAACTATTTCTCACACAAAGATCCTATGCTATAAGAAAATATGTTCTGTTTCAAGGAATCTTTATACAATATTAATCTGTTATTTAGTTTCAATAGCTTCCTCTCAGCAACATGATAAAGGATGAGGCTTTCTTCGTTATGATAAAATAGACTGAAATTATTGATTATTGGGAGCAGAATAGAAGCTAGTTATTAATAACTGGTTTCCAAAGTCAGGCCTGCCTGTTTCCCTCACAAAGAATTTATGAATAACTTGTTTCACTCATGAGCAATTTGAAAAAGGAAATTGCTGCAATTGTTTAACAACTATTGCTCAAACGTTTAAGACATGAGGAGTCCAATGGTAGATTATGTTATTGCTCCATGGTTGACTTTTTATTTATGTTTGTTTTTATTTTAAGGCTTTGTTTAATTAATTAACCAATTAATCAATTAATTAGAATAATTTTATTAACTTTCTTCATTGTAATAAAATTTCTGAGAGGACAATCACCATGTGCAGCAGGGGGTTTTACTCTGATCTACTGTTTCATTGGTTCTTTTTTTATGGATGGTAAAACAAAGCTGATTGCCATACAGCTAGGAAGAGGAGATCAAAGATCAGGAGAATAGCCCAACCCACCCAAGCAAAGAGTCTGATTCTTCCAAGTAGGTCATACTTCCTAGATTTGCATAGCCATCAAATTACAAATGGCTAACCCTAACAGTCATGGAGGCAGAAGTTTTGGAAATAATCTTATAAACACTCAGATTTACCACTGACACTTGGGTCTGTGTTCTATACAGTCTGACCTCACTCTCTGCAGGACTGAGTCCTCATTTAGGGTCCTCACTCATTGAATGAGGAATGTAGGAAGGAGTATATGTTTTGTGATTTTATATCATGTCAATGACTCCAGTATGCAAGTATTCCAGTCACATATTAACTCAATTGTTTAGCAAACAGCCAGCTATCACCTAGTGAATCTAAGTCCAAGAATTTGACTCCCAAAATAAAACTAATCTTGTTCTCCCAGCCCAAGCCCAATGCACACAATTTAAGACATGCACCATATTTGACTATTTCAATATTCTGGAAACATCCATTGACATATATATATATATATATATATATACATATATATATATATATATATATATATATATATATATATATATATATAAAAGAGTGCTTCTGTTACTATTGTTGTTTTTTATATTGGAGTGAATGTGTAATGGAGATAGGTGCTCATAGAGTTGACATGTATCCACAAGATTTCTACCACAAAATTCAGATTAGCCCAGGATTGAACATGCAATAAGTGTATTATTGAATATATTGAGCAAATGGAGAGACCCAAAGAACGTTGCATATGTGAACTGGCCTGATATTTAGGACTGGAATATTAAGAAAGGAAAGTTTGCTTATAGCTTCTTTTATGATTTATCTGGGATCATTTTAGCAAAATGGTTTCAAATTTATGGAAATTCTTATATGCACATTTACATATTTTTTATATTCCACAAAGATACTGAAAATCCTGTCAAGAAAATATTCACCCAGTATGTGAAACTCCACCAATCTGATTCAGGTGAATTGATGAGTTTCTTTATAACCACCCACACCCCACACCCACTTACACATACACATCTATTGAAAGACAAAAGAAAAAAATCACAAAATTAATGACATTCTCTTGGGTAGCATACTTTTCTTTAGAACCATGACATTATGTACATTCAACCACAGTTTCAAATAAGAATAAACAGAGACAATAATATCATTTGGTCAAAAGCAGATGTATAATTTTAACAAAATTTTTATTTTTAATTTTATTATTTAAGTGTTATATATACAGGTGTTTTTGGCTGCATCTATACATGTGGAGCACATTGTGTATGCCTTGCATCCATGGAGGACAAAATAGAGTGTGAGGTCTCTTGGAACTGGAGTAAGAGTTGTGAGTCACAATGTGGGTGCTTAGAATTGAATATTCTGAAAGAATATTCTGAAACAGAAGCCAGTGTTCTTAAAGTCTGAATCATCTCTCTATCTCTTTTCAGGAAAGCTTTTGTAAGGATTAACCTTAAATTATTGATGATTTTATATTCATTTACACTTTCCCAAACATCATTATCTTATTGCTTTACTGTTATGAAGACACATCATAGCCAAGCAACTCTCATACAAAACAAACAAACAAAACATATTGAGCTGAGTGTGCTGATAAATTTTGAGGGTTACTCAATGGTTATCATGGCACAGAACAGACAGACATGGTGCGGGAGCAGTAGCTGAGACATTTTCATGCTAATCCTAAGGCAGCAGGCAGAGTCACTAGGTCTAGTGTGGGCTTTCAAAACCGCAGTGCTAACCCACAGTAATATGTTTCCTCTAACAAGGCCACACCTGTTCCAATAAGACCACAAGTACTCTTTTCTTAACAATGCCCAGTAACTGGTGACTAAGCCTTCAAACATGTGAGCCTAAGGTTTAATCCTTACTCAAAGTACAACAGTAACATAATAGTGTGAATTCAAAATGAATTTACCTATATATTACATTTCTGGTAACATATCCATATATTGACTTGTGTTGGTTTATATTTAATAACCAGACATGGTGGTTTATGCTTGTAATCTCCTCACCTGAGAAATGTGGTCAGGAGACTGACAAGTTTACAGTTATTGTTAAATACATAGCAAGTTTGAAGCTAGCCTGAGCTACATAAACTTCCTGACTCATAATAATAATTATGATAAAAATAACATATTTTTAAAAAACCAAACTCAATGTAGTTAATAATTTGTTTCAGGTTGTAGTATATTAATTAGTATAGCTATATTTTTATAAAATTTAACTTTCACGATTTATTATTTTATAGGCTCTATTTTAGCAATACATAATATATAAAATTTAGAGAATGATAGAAAAATAATTGAATTTAATTGACAATTTTACTCATCACCTGATGATGTTTTTGTTGCTCCATTCTAACCCTGCAGAAAGTTATTTTCTATGTGTAAGCTGGAACATCTGTGTGATTCTCCCTCTGTTGTATCATCTTATATAGTTGAAGACAATCCTTTGCTCTCTTACTCCTTATCTCTCAATTAGCACTCTGTAAAGTGAGTGGATTCAGTACTCTCCAAGAAATTATGTCACATTTTCTTTGAATATCAAAATGTGACCAAATTTCATTGGAAATACTCTTTCCAGAAATGATATAGTTAGTAATGAGATCATTAGCATGAACTAACACAAGATAACAGATGTTTTAGACAATTTGGAAAATTTAAACACAGACAACACAAATACACACACACACACACACACACAGAGAGAGAGAGAGAGAGAGAGAGAGAGAGAGAGAGAGAGAGAGAGAGAGAGAGGCTAGAAAGTGGGGCTTGAGAGTTAAGATGTACCTAAGATGTTCCACCTGTTGTTCCCACCAACATATTTAAAAGCTGTATTGATTATGACCTCATCTGTTCAGTTGTTATAGAAACTCCAGAAAATTGATGCGGTATTGGATCACAGCACTGAGGGGCATGGTCTCATATTTAGCTGTGAGAATAAACTATCTCCTGTCCCTGGGAACTGAGTGCTGTGTTTCTGTATTGAGAACACAAAGGGAAAACATCTCCATTTTTCCATCTCTCATTTTTTTTTAATTTATATTGCCAGTCTATATTTTTTCCTGGTTACATTAACTAAATGTTGATCAAGTTAATCTACATTTTTGAAAAGAACAATTTGTGTCTTTTTGTTTCATCCAATATATTTGCATGGGCAGCATTCCCTGTGGATCTCAAGGCTGACTTGAATGCTGGATCCTCTTGCTTAGCTTCCTGCCTATTGTGATTCTCACAGCAACAAAAATTTTTAAGTTTTGGCTTATCACTTGCTTTTTTCTCATTTTTACTTATATCTATTATGATTTTTATTATTTCTTTCCTTCTAATTTTGGGGTTAATTTCCTCTTTTCCATGCTTAAATTGCCTTTATTTTTATTCTGATACATCCATTTAATTTTGATATATACTTTATTTTATATTTGGATGATATTTAAGTTTCTTTTCCTCATTAGCTACTATTCTTCTCTTTCCTAATTTCTAATTAACAGTTTCATACAATCATACAAAGAACTTCAGGGTTTAGTTTCTTTTTTCATTTCCTGTTTCCTTAAAGAGCAGTTAGAATATTAATAGATATGATATTTTTGTTTCTATTTCAAATATCCCAATAATACAATTATTTCACTATTATATAAAACAATTTTAGTCTGAATTACACTTACAAATATGTATTATAATTTCTACAAATACTGTTATTGCAGTGGAAGTTGTTCAGAACATCAACGATAATGGTTAATTTTATTTGCGGACTTGTCTCAGTTAAGGCACCAGGTAACATGGTATTTCCAAATGTGACTTTGAGGATACTTCTGGAAGAGATAAGCATTTGAATCAATACTCTAATTAAAAAAAGAGTATATTTAGTGCAAGTAATCACCTCTCAACTCAACTGGTATCTGAATGGGAAAAGAGGAAGATGGACTTCTTTTTGTCTTCTAGCTCTGGATGGACTACCTATGCCCTTATGTCTCACATATCGACCATTGTGTTTCTGAGGCTTGTGAACTTAAGAGTGAATTACACCAGTAACTTCTATCTTCTTCTAGTCCCTATAATAAATTCTCCTACAAGTGTTTATGGATGTGCTCTGGATTCTGTTTTTCCAGAGAATCTTGACTCAGATCTTGTCCTCATTAAGTTTTCCAATATGTCTGTAAGAAAAAATTCTGTGTTAAGATAGATGAATACATCTAGATTTGATAGACCTCCTTAACGTTTCTTTTAATTTATTTTTCCCTAAACTTTTTTTGATGGTAACTTTTTTGTAAATGCTTTTATAATTTTATGAATCAATTTTCTAACTTATGTAACTATAAAACCTTTAGTAAAACTAAAGTCTCTGCAATGACAGTGAAAGAAAAGAGTGATTTGGAAGCATCACTTCCAATACTGATCATGGATAGTATTATTGTGTAACAATAGGCATATTACCTAATATCCAAATATTAAATATGCACGTGGTATGTTGAATTTGAAAAAATATGACAATAATTTTAAAATAATATCTTACATTTACAAAAATGTTTCTGTACTAAGACAACAAATAATACAAACTATCAAAATTAGAAGCACAGATAAGAAACCTAGTTGCAGAGAGACAACTGTGCTGGAGAGAACACAGATGCTTTATAAATGTATCATTTATGGGTATATAGTTGCATATATATATAATGTCAAATGATGCTATACATGTATATTGTGGAATAAAGAGTGATACATCTATCAAATATCAGTGAAATATAGCTTTTCATACAGTGTGAGTATCTGTGTTTGATCTCTTGGAATCTAGAAAAAAAGCTATGACCAGTTGCTGGCAATTACATTGCTTAGGCAATAGGGGCCAGAAGTTCACAGATTCTACTGGGCTCCACCCAGGAGGCTAGCAACAGCTTACAGCTTATATCATCACCTGCCACAGACAACAGGTGGTCCAGATGTGGGACCTATGAAAGGACTGCTGCTAGTGCCTGCAGGATTCTTGCTTTCTGTTCCCAAATTCTCTCTCTCTCTCTCTCTCTCTCTCTCTCTCTCTCTCTCTCTCTCTCTCTCTCTGTCTTTCTCTCTCTCTCCCTCTCTCTCTGTCTTTCTCTCTCTCTCCACTTCTTTCTCTCTGCACTGCTCTCATAACTCATTTCTCTTTCCTTTACTGTTCTTGTGTGAATTGGGCATATCCTACTTCTGACTAATTCTGTCAAATCTATACTGATTCATTGCTTTGTCTACCCCTAAATTAGACATCACTTTCAAATACGACTGCTTCCTTCTACAAAAGAACCTTAACTTCATCGATAAGCATATACTAAGTGCATGTCCAGCCAGATAGGTGTGCCTTACCAGCTGTATCACCAACTCAGAAGGTCTTTGGATGTGAGTCCTTGCCAGAGCAGCCATGTTGCTGGATTAAAATTCCTGTATATTTTGAGTTTGTGATAATAGATAACTTATCAGTCATGGATGAACCCTGCAAGGTGTTCTTGGTTTAAGGCTCCTCTTAATAATTTTTGTGGGGTTCTAAACATCAACTTAACTATTCACATTCATTTGCCATCTCTAATAGCTACATGGAAACACTGGCTGTATGGTATGGTATGGTATACTGAATTATTTCCTTTGACATACCTTCTTCACCTCAGTGGCTGGTGCTTTAAAACTAAGCTGTTTGTTTTCTCTACTAAAGTTATATAGACTCGGAGAGGTTTAGAGGTCTGAGACTTCATGATTTATTCATTTTCAGTTATTTATTTCATAATATTATCTGTCTTTCACTTCATTGGATTTCTAACAATTTTTAAATTTAGGTTCAGTGTTGGAAAAGCAATTAGTATCATGGTTTGTTGAACATTACTCTTTTAGAAATTTAAATGCAATACGATCACTTAGGTTATCAGAGAGTCAATCATGAAACTGAAGTTGTTCTTATATTTGAAGTACAGAATGACTTGAGAGTGAATTGAAAAGAAGAGGAATTTGTTGTAAGAACAAGAGATAATAGAAAGATAAAACAGGGGGCTTAAGTCAAAGATTATTATGTGTGTGTTTGAAGTTATAAAATAGTAAATTGGCTGATTAATTTGACGAGCTAGACAACACAGGACTGTATTTTGCTAGTTTCTACTCTGTAACTAGATTTTCTACCTTGAGTCTCCTCCTGACCAGAGCTGAGCATTTAGCAGGGGATGGCATAATCCACTGCTTTATTGCTCATTACAGAGCATCAGCTGCATCCTTGCTGAGAAGGAAGGAACTTTAACATCCCTCAGGGAAGCGATTATTTTCCTGCTTATCACTTTCAATTTGCTGTTTTCTGGTTCTGACTTCATATCAGTATTTTCAGTAATAGACACCAAATTCAAATATAGATAAGCCAAAACATTTAAATGTGGACTTACTGATCCTTGAAGTTGAAAGATGCTGGTTATTCAGCAATTATTCAGATAATATAATCAACACTTTTAGCTTACACTTCCCATCCCTCTTTGAGGTGGAACAATATAATCAAATGTAACTAAACACTTAAATAGGTAAAATCAAGCTTAGCTTATACTTGTAAGTGACCCCTTTCAATTCTAATGAAGGGTTCTGATAAACTCTTCACCCAATGCCTATTATGGGAATCATTGACTTACATAAGGAAAGAAGTACTGTGTTCAAATGAGTACAGGTTCACAGGTGCCTTCCTAACAGTGGAAAGCAGTAGATTGTAGGATTGTGACTGATCAGACTGAGAAGGTCACACATAATGTATTGCCAGTTTTTAAGTGATGCTGAACAGAATAAAGTAAAAGACATCATCTTCACTCACTATTCACTACATATACAACTATACATAAATGCATCTAAACTGCAACCCCATCTCTTAAATAAATAATTTAGAAAATAGTAAGAATGTGACTAAGACAAAACACATAGGTATCTGATGAAAGTGAAGTGAAGTCAAAGGAGCAGTAAATCTTTTCATGAATGAAATATCTTAGTTCAATATTGAAGAACATGTAATTTTTAGTTGAAAACTTTTTCTCAAATACAGGTCTGTCACCAGGAAATTAATACTAGATCATATATTGGTAAGAATACTCAATGAAATGACATTTGTGTTTATAAAAATATGTTGTATTTGATATTTCAAAATAAATATAAATATTTCAATAGATATTTATGCATAAATAAATGTGTACATGAATTTAACTTATATGTAAACCTATCTATAAAAATGCTCATGTGGGCCAGTATGGTATATGTATTTTATACTTCTAACCCGAGAGTGAAAAGGTAATGACCCTTTAGTAACAATCATCCTACCAGATCAGATCTCAATCTCTGATTACAGTTGATGACAAAGACCCAGTATTATTTTCTCATGCCAAAGTTTGACTGAAAAGAGTATAACTTTACCTAAAAGAGTCCTGAGGACAAGCCAGAACAGTTTCATAAACATTTTGAATAAAATGTTCATTGTAACTTTGATAATGAAGTAAAGACTCATGTCCTAATGCTGATACCAAACAAATCTGCTTTGTAACTCCCTGAACCTCTTGGCATGGACTGAAAACTCCCACTGAGGGAAAGACATCAAGATCCCAATATGCTACATTGGAACCACCTCCACCAATAATCTCATATTATGTCTGATTACATTAAGGGGCACCATCATTTCAAAAGTTTAGTAGCTAACAATGTGGGTCAACTTGTACTGCAGAACAAAGTACCTCATAGCCATACATACTGATTTTCCATTTAATTCATAATCACAATAAGTCATAAGGTCATCACTGAACAATGCTTCCTTGTTTGCGTATTTCACTGTCATGACCAGATTTCTAAAACGTCTTAAAGGTTCTATATTTCTGGAATTTTCCTAGAATAACTTACCAGGAAGGCTATACATGGATTCCAAATCACACTGTATATTAAAATTAATTCACATATTTTGTTATTTAAAATACTTCCATATAATTATATATAAAGAGAGACTGGAAAAATGTTGAACAGCAGCAGACTTAATTGGAAAAGAGATGTATGTTGAAGATCTCATTTGACAAAAACGTGACACCCTCTTTCCAGAAACTTTTGTTGGGATCCACTCTTTGTTTCAGAGGAAGTGATACTATTTTAATTGTGAAACCAGCAGCACTCTATGTAGAACAAGTGGGATAATATCAAATATGTATTGCTTAAACCATGATTTTAATTCTCTGTGATCATTTTATTTAAACTATAAATCAATCAACTTAAATGGAGTATGAAATTGCATGGTGTGCTAACTAACCATTTATTTGATTCTATTAGAAGCTTGAGCAAAGCCAGGAAATTATGTGCTAAAATACTCTTTCCAAATTTTTTTTGATTATGTAAAATATGATATATGGAACTTTCCTAGAACAAAACCCCCAGTCCTGAGAGGACAACTCTGTGTAGTTTCATCAGACATTCTGATGATTTTTATGACTGAAACTATAACTTACACAAAGTCTGAAATGATAGTTTCCATATGGTGTCTGCCACTTCTCTTTGAAAAGAAGTAGAATAAAAACATTCCCAGTTGTTGAATATTGGTAATATAAAGTAGAGAAGACACTTTATACTTTCTCTTCAGCCTTTTCTCTCACCCCATCAACGAACTCCTTGCAATTTTCTTTGAGTCAAGTTGTCGAGAAAACCAATTAGTATTGATATATAAGGAAACATGGGAATTGGCTTATGGGACTTTGGGAAACTCCAGTGGCTTAATAAAGCGTGAGTCTGAATATCTATAGCATTAAAGATCTGCTCTGCAAGCCTGAAGATGGCTGTTCTACTTACACAAAGCACAATTTCCCTTACTCTACCTTTATATTCTATTGAGATACACAGAAAGATTAAGAATATCTTCTCTCACAGGTGAGATAAATATTTTCAAATTACTCTGTTTATCAAAAGACTAATATCTCTAATAACTTTCCATGAATATAAAAATAATGTTTTATATATTTTATGGTAATGCCTTCAGTTAGTCAAATTAACATATTACATGCTAATTAAATCGAAACACTAGTTCATTTAGAGGAGAGGAAATGCCTAGAGAAAATACCTGGATTTCTGGCAATTAGTTTTTTGTAAAAATATTCACAAAATATGAATGGTATTTGCTCTTCTGACTGTCTACAATTTGATTGGACACTTCTTATTCATATTTATGCCATAATATTTTTTACAATGACTAGAAGACGTATAGCCACCTGGATAACTGTGATATATAATGGCGTTGGAAACATTCAGAGGCATAAGTCAAAACACTGGGATAGTTATTTATTCAATGCTTGGAACTTCAAACCAAACCAAACCAAAAATGTCATTTCTGATTGTGTTGCACTAGAAAGGGGAAGTCATCTGGTCAAGCCAAAAATCTGTCTAGAAGAGTAACAAAAGGTACCATTTATTGCAATTGCCTGTGATTACCCCACAGAGGTGGAAGAGTAAAGTCCCTTGTTGAAGAGGTCACACACTTCAAAAACAGGGCATAGAGATCCATGTTTGGAACTGACCTGGATATGGACCTGGAACTCCCTGAGGCCTAGCTTTTATGGTACCAAAAGACTTCATTCAGACATTCAAAGGAGAGAGACAACCAGCAATCCCAGCCAGTGATGAAGCCTATGAACCACATCAATACCAGCATGCCATGACAACCAAATAGGTATAGTATTGATATGTATAACTTGGAGCTAACTAACAGCTCCAATTTAAGACCCACTCAGAAAGAAGACTATTCCTGGTACTGAGAACCTAGTCAACTACTCAGTACTAATAAAATCATAGTTATTGGAGGAGAGCCTACAATGTATAGCTTATTAAACCAGCATAATCCCTAAAAAAGAATCTATAAACATTTGTCTTTAGATAGATAGATAGATAGATAGATAGATAGATAGATAGATAGATAGATAGATGATAGATAGATAGGGAGATGATAGATAGATAGATAGATAGATAGATAGATAGATAGATAGATAGATGTAGATGTAGATGTAGATGTAGATATAGAAATAGATAAGTATAGCTTTCACACCTCATGAGAAAATTTCTCTTTGCAACATAACAAGATCTTTACAGAAAGCCAACCAAAATGCAGAGCAGTTGAGCTCAGTCATAAGGGATACATCTACAAAATACAATTCTACCTAAAGCCTAGGAAACATTTCATAAAATGGGGAAGAAAGATTATATGACAAACAAATCAGGAAGCTTTCTGTGAGTTTGTGTCTCCTAGTAACATTAGAAGCTACACCTGTAAAATCTCAACAATGTGACCAACCAAAAGTATGCTGAGCAAGGATGATACCAATGAACATGCTAAAGTAGATAGGAAAAAAAAAACCTACATGGCCTCCACCCTATACAATGAACTATACATATATCCATACAAAAACATCAATTAGTGAAAATGGAGGTCATGAATTTTAAGGAGAGTAGGGAGTGACTTATGGGAAAGTTTGATGGAAGGTAAGAGAAAGTAGAAACTTTATGAATAAATTATAATCTCAAAAAAATGAGCATTTGTTCAGTGGGAATGTGACAGTAGGAATGAGAGTGAGCATCTTCTGTAAGGGCCTACTAGACTCAGTAACAGTGCTCAGGATGGGGTCTCTCATAGATGGATATTTGATCTACTTTAGTATGCTTACTGTTTAACTTGTTTCAGCAAAAGATTTCTACAGTCTAGTGTTTTAAAATTCTAAAAAGTAAACAGGTTTGCTGCAGAGTCAAATATAGCTCTGTCACTAATTTAGAGTCTGGTCACATTGCCCAAGAGTTCCATGCTTATTTATCTGTCTCCTTCATGGCCCATGATCCCTGGGATGTCTTGTCTCATTAGTATCTTTACCCTTCGGTAGTGGGCTTGGCACCTGGGAAGTAAGCACTAAATGCTTGTTGAATAAAGAATAAAGAAACATCAGTGAAGAAGGAAAAGAAGACAGAGGGAGATCAAAGCAGAGCTAAGGCAAAACCAAGCCAGCTGCTTATATGCCAGGAGACTCCCTTCCCTCACAAAGCTCATAATTGGGGCTCCTGCATTGCCTAGAATATTTGTTCTTTTCTTTGATGTTATAGTATTAAAAAGACTTTTGGTTTAACCACATTTAATAATTTGTTGCAAGATAAATGTCTAAATTTGCTTTAGCTTGCTAATTTATGTCATATAAAACTTTTAAAATGCAAAGTGACCCAGATTAATTCATGTTTGATGACCCTAGAAACACAAAATAAATAATAATAAAATATTTATGGTTCAGTGAGCATTTAGACATAATATAATTCTGATAAGTGAAGAAGGATACTGAAGGCAAACTGAAAATAATATCTGATATTCAACAGTAACTTTCTATAATCAAGCATCTATGAAGGTGTGGTATCAGAAAAATAGCTGGTGTTTGGTTTTGGTATTCTTTGCAATTCTCTATGCCTCCTAGATATTTACAATTAATCTTGCATAAAATTTTTCAGTATTAATATATTCATAACAAGTTTAATTTTATATATGAATTTTTGACCACGTCATTGGATTTATAAAAAGTCTTAAGAAAGCTAGTGGATAAATTTTCTAAGCTTAAGGTCAAGACTATGACTATGCAAAATTCAGATGCTCTTCAACTTGAATAATGCATTGGAACATCCTGATTTTCCCATCAAAATTTGGTAAGATTGTAAGTTAAAATGGCCCACATTCCAAATATAACTTAGAACACAGGATGCTACAGAGCTCACATGGTTATCCCTGTAGTCACCTGGCTGCCTGGGAGTTGCAGTTCTCTGCTTCTCCTCTACATTGCCAGAATACATGCCATTACCTGCATAGATAGAGTCCCTGCCACTGCCTACCATTGCTTTCGAGTGGAGTAATGCATATCATTGACTAGGGAACAAATCAAAACTAAAAGTATTTCTTCTTAACAGGAATTACTTATAATCATGTTAGAGTCAATTGGAAATAGGTCTACCTGAAGACCCATATATATATATAATGATGCCCTTCCATGCCACAGGAAAATGGGATCTTCTATGTACATAGTAGCCTTATCTGTGATAGCCAGAAGCTGAAGACAATTCCAGTGACCTACAATGGAAGAATGGATACATAAAATTTGGTTCATTTACACAATGGAATACTATTCAACTATTACGAAGGAGGACATCATGAGTTTTGCAGGCAAGTGGATAGAATCTGAAAATATCATCTTGAGTGAAGTATCTCAGATGCAAAAGGACATACATGGGATGTACTCACTAATAAGTGGATATTATCCAAAAAAAAAGTATAGAATACCTAGGATACAATCTACAGAACTCAAGGTTAACAAGCAGAAGGGTCCAAGTGAGGATGCTTCAATCCCACTTGAGAGGTAGGAGAAAATAATCATGGAAGGCAGAGAGAGTCAAAGTCTTCTCAAACAACCCTATGCCAAGGACTGTCTACAGAGATTGGTATAAGAAAATAGGAATGAGTGCTTCATAAGAGGATGAGGAGAGGGAGAGGTGAGAAGGCCATGGAATGACTGAAGGGAAGGCACCTTTGCTGTTTCTCTGTGTGGCATTCATTAGGGACATAGTAGGTGAAAAGATTGTTTTATCTTCTGTTGACAGGTAGTAAGCAGGGTGAGAAAACTACTCAGCCACAGATACTTCAGAGGGTGGAACTGAAGATCTATAAGAATGCTTTTGGTCTTGAATTCTAGCTAAGATAGCTTCAGTAATTATACTACTGGATAGGAAAATTTGTGCAGAGCAGGGACTTGTCATTTGCCATCATGATGAGAAGCTATGATGCTCTGCCTGTTGGAGGAAGACAAGTCTTGCATTTAGTTTCAGGGATCACACTAAGCAATTTATCCACTGTGATTTAGAGTAGTCAAGTGGTCATATTTTGAATTTTGAATTTTTTTTGAAGGAAGTGAAAACATTGATGTCAGAAAGTTATAGTAACTGGTCATGATCATAAAGAAACAACAGTCTGATGACTTCTAAGTTGCTCGGAATACCCAAAGCTTGGTGAGCCCGTCACATACAATCCAATAGGAACAACTATGAAATCACTCTAACGATTCAGAAGTATCTGGCAAATTCCAACACACAAACACTCCAACACACACACACACACACACACACACACACACACACACACATGTATGCATAGGTAAGATTTTTAGTTAATCTAAATAATGATATTACGTTGAGTTAAATTAAATCTTGGGAAATCCTTTATAACAAGAGAGTTTTGAAACAGTGGAATCTTCTGAAAAACTCAAGTTATTATGTCAGTGAGTTGCATATGGGGAATAGCAAGGTATCTTGGGTGAGCAGTGCTCTCCATTCCTTAAACCTCAACCTTTGGAGAGTGCCTGAAACCACATTTAAAACCATTGGCCCTGATAAAACTGCTGCTTCTGCTTTCTCAGGGACTGAGCAAAGAGCACAGATATCTTGCAAAGATGTTTTAACAATCTGTCAGTGTGGAGATATGAAATGTCACATGCATACCTTGACTACAATTATGAGATGGTAACCACGAAACAGTCCAGCAACTGATGCATTCATATAAAACACAGTTATAATGCAGTTAAGAAAAACTCAGAAATAAAAGAGTAATGAAATACACGTAGTACTTGCTAAAATTTTGATTTAGAATGAAAAGTGAAAAAATCTCTATAGCCCCTAAACCTCAAAAATTTTTTCTCTATATTATGTCCAGAATAGGACAAAGTCTAGAATCATAAGCAAGAGTACTAGCCTGAATCTCTGAAAGGGACTGTAGAAATGAAAGAAGAGTACCTAAGCAGTTTAAAGGTTTTTTGTTTTTTTTTTTTTTTTTTTTTTCATGAAATGAGGAAGATACTCTACAATTGTGGCAATGGCTGCACAGTGCTGTAAAAAAAAAATAGAAAAACTACAGCAAAAGAATACAAAACACTAAACTCTTCAATCTGAGTAAAATACATGTAAAGAAATTTCTTTTATAATATTAAAATTCCAGTATGTATAAAGTAATTTCATTAAAGTTGTGAAGCAATCTACATAGACAATGCTTAACCTGGAGCTAGATATTCAGCTCTTCAATTTCACTTGGCTTTTGTTTCCTTTCTTAATTTAATACTGGAAGATGTTTTTAGCCTCTAGAATCTGGAAGTCTTTCATGTATCTGGGTACCACATACATCTCGAGCATAATGGTTCTCCATCTTCCTAATGTCGCAACTCTTTATTACAAAACATTTCCTCATGTTGTATGACTCCCAACCATAAAATTATTTTCTTTGCTATTCCATAAATGTAATTTTGCTACTGTTATGAATCATAATGTAAGTATCTCTACAGGTTGTCTGATACCTGATGCAAAAGGGATCTTTCTTTCTCTACAGCCATGAACTAAAGTTTCTATTGCTAATTCTAATCAATCCCCTACATCTCATGAAGGATTACTCTAGAACAGTCTAATTGTTATTTGATTAAAATAAGAAACAAATGGAAAAGTGTGGGTGGAACGAGGTGTCAGAATGAGTTTTGAGCCTAAAGAGGAAAAGTACAAGTTGGAGACAGGTTTGAAACATTGTAAGGACAGAAAGGAAGCAACTGAAGAAGGCACACTGGTGGCTTTACTTTTTTCTTAAATATTAGAGCCACTTTGTTATGAGAGGTAAGAGGTGTTAGGAGCAAAGACTGAGCATACATGATGGATCTAGTCCTCAGCTAAAGGAGAGAAGGCTGACTGTATACACACAGACTCTACATGCATAGCTGTTGCCGCCCTCTAGGCCCTCTCCTAGATCTCTGCTCTTATCTATCTGTTGCAGTTTGAGAGTATAGAACAACTGCTTTCCAGGGCTTCTTAACAACCATCTCTGTTTCTCGGTGCCCGGAGCATCATAGAGCCAGGTCTGTTTGGTGGTATACAAATCAGAAACTAAGCATTTACTTTCCTAATTGTCTTCTATTCATTGTGTTCAATATTTAAAAGCCATAAACACATAATCGCTGGCTTGTATTTTCCTTTGTTCTTCCTTACTTTTTTTTTTTAAATTTTGAGACAAGACTACCACACTTTGTATCTAAGCCTGGTCTAGAACTCACAAAAAGCCCACTGAGCTATAACTCAGGACAATCCACCTTCCTCAGGCTCCTCAGTGCTAGTGTTAACGACATATACTATTATACTAGCTTCTTTGTCTTTTTAATATATCAAAATCAGAATTTATTTTAAGGATTTAGTTGTGATTGTTACAAAAACAACAAGAAATACTACTACAGACTTTAAAAATATAAATTAAATGCACTTCATTTGACATACAAAACAAAACTGGTACATATGATTGTAGTGATGCTTTGACACATGCATACAATATATAATACATAAACCAGGGTAAACACACACACACACATTCAAATATTTATCATTTCTTCATAGTATAAACTTTCAGAATTTCTAATCTTTGAAATATCAAAAACACATCACTTAGGCATGAGAAGTAGGCCAGTGTTTCCTGTTTTTCCTGTTCCTGTGTTTTTCTATTCTCTGATAACTCTTCATTCTACTGTAAGCTTCTATAAAATAAATATTTTCACATTTTTAAATATAAGTGAACATTAGTACAAAGAGCCTATTTAATTAATTATTCTGTGAAAACTGAATACGTGTTGGGGAGTGAAACTAGACACTCATGAATCAGCTTGCAGAAAAAGAAAAAAAGAAAAAAGAAAAAAAGAAAAATCAACAAAAACAAACCAAAAAAAAAAACCAACTCAAAATTAACCAGACATCATAAAGTAAGAAACATTGAATCAGTTAAAGGAAAATGGGAAGTATCTCAAAATATAGGCATAGGGCTCCTTTTCTTCAGGCTTCCTTCCATTTCTGTCCCTGAACTTTTTTCAGTCAGGAACAGTTATGGATCAGAGTTTTGACTGTGGGATGGCAACCCTCTCCCTCACTTGATGTCTTTCGACTTGAATTTGCCTCTATAGGATCACTCTCCCTACTTTTGGGCATTTCATCTAAGGTCCTTCCCTTTGAGTCCTGAGAGTGTCTCACTTCCCAGGTCTCTGGTACATTCTTGAGGGTCCCCCTAACCTCCTACCTCTAAAGGTTGCCTGTTTCCATTCTTTCTGGTGGGCCTCAGGTCTTCAGTCTTTTTCCCTCACAAAATACCAGATCTGGTTTCCCTTTTCCCCTCCCCTGTCTACTTCCCCTCTCAGGTCCCTCACTCACCCCTTGTGATTGCTTTCTTCTCCCTCCCAAGTGGGATTGGGGCTTCCTCACTTGGGCCCTTCAGCTTGTCGACCTTTTTGCGTTCTGTGGACTATATCTTGGGTATTCTGTACTTTGTTTTTTTTTTGTTTTTTTTTCTGGCTAATACCCACTTATTAGTGAGTACATATCATGCATGTTCTTTAGGGTTTGAGTTACCTCACTCAGGATATTTTCTAGAAAAGAAAGTAAAGTGACAGGCCCAAAGAGTGATCCAGCTCAACGGGAGGTCCCAAAGCGTGACACTATTACTGAGGCTCACAAAAAGGGCTCTATCATGACCACACTCCAAAAGACCCACCAAGCAGCTGAAAGAGTCAGATGCAGATATTTGCACCCTACCAATGGTCAAAGCAGCTGACCCATGTTGTTGAATTAGGAAAAAAGCTGGAAGAAGCTAAGGAGGAGGGCAACTCAGTAAGAGGACCCAATTAACCTGGACTCCTGAGATCTCTCAGACACTGGACCACCAACCAGTCAGCATTCACCAGCTGATATGAGTCCTCCAACACATACACAGCAGAGGACTGCCAGGTCTGGGTTCAGTCAGAGAAGATGCACCTAACACTCAAGAGACTGGAGACCCCAAGGAGTTTAGAGGTCTGGTAGGGTAGGTGGTCGGTGGTGGGAATATCCTTGTGGAGGCAGGGGCAGGGAGGAGGTGTAGGATGTGGAACAGTCAGAAGGTGGGCTAGGAGTGTAATAAAATCTGGAGTGCAAAACAAACAAACAAATAAAATATTTAAAACAAAACAAAACAAAAAACAAAATATAGGCATAGGCAAGGTCTTTTTGATATCTCTAATAAGTAATAGAGAAAAAAATCCCCAAAATGTGTATATGGGATTACATAAAAATGAAAAGGTTTGGCATTTTCTTTATATATTGACCTCCTCTTTAGGCAGTCTTCAAAGAATTTTCAGCATTGAATTTCCTCCCCTGGCCCCACATTTATACCTCTGTACATTCTGTATTTTTTTTTCTGTGTTCCACTGGATGGCTTACAGCAATGTTAGACATGAATCTGCGTTCATTCTTCAGGACACATTTAACATTAGGAAACAATTTCTAAAAAAGTAAGGGAGTTAGAGCAGGATGAAGGTTAAGGTTGGAAATCAGGATTTTTGCAACTAAGTCCCTTCTGCCAACAGTGTTGATGGACACCCCACACCTTTTTCTCTCTGCTGGGCCATTTAACTCCAACCAATAGTCAAGTACTGTTAATCAAAGGAGAACAGCAGACAAGATAACATATTAACTGCAAAAAAAAAAAAGAAGAAGAAAGAAAAATGAAAAAAGAAAGAAAAGTCACTTTTGAACCATGTGGTACTGAGAAAAGAACAAGAAGATGGTGGGGAGAGACCTTCAACTCAGTTTGATAAACAGGCTAGAGGTAGGTTCATCAGCTAAGGTTTTCAATGAAGATGCTTTGTAGCAGCACACAAGCCTCCATGGAATTCAGAGGGAGACTCTGCATCATTGTTGGCTGAAGCTCATTCATCATTTGAGGTTTTAGAGATTGCCTGAGTTGGTTGGGCTTAGATTGGAAATTCTGCTTCAGGAGATGTGTTCAGCACCTACAAGTGCATTCCATTCTACTCCTGTTGTTTATTTCAGAGTCATGATTATCAGAGAGAAGCTTTCCATTATATGGAGCAACCATAGAATAGCATGCCCTGGCTTGGGTATGTCAAACCTTAACTTATGTCTGCTAACCATCCTGCTGCCTATAAACACAGCAGCAGTGGGACAGGGGGAAATATGCTTCCTGGGTAGACTGAGCAAAGAGGAAAACCAATCGATTAGCATGCTAGATCAGTTACTGTTTTTTGCCATAAGCTGTATCTCACCGTGCAACTTAAGTAAGAATTTATTTTGGTTCATAGTTGGAAATATAGTCTAGCATTATGGTAGCCTTCCTGGTGAATATGGCAGCTCTAGCTTTGAAAGCAGGGATGTAAAGAAAGTGGTCAAAGGGTGTGCATAGCATCAAGCAGAGAGGGATGGATATTGATTTCCTTCTGTTTACCTCTTGTCCAGTCAAGTTTTGAACTCCAATAAATGTATAGCATCACACACATTCAAGGACAGTCACCATTCCTCAGTTAAGTCTTTCTGGAAACACCCCTTGAGAAATCCCTAGAAGTATGTCTTCAAGGTGATTCCAACTGTGGTCAAGCTAACAGTGAAGATAAGCAAATTATCATTGTCGAATCTACAAAACAGGAAATTTTAAACTACATTATTTCCGATTATAATCCAAGCAGGAAACGCATAGAAAAGAGATGTCTCCATTCTATGACATGTCTCTAGCTAGAAGAAATGTTACCTACAGTGCATTCATCTCCAAATTGAATGCTCACTCAAAAGTTTTAGCAACAAAGATGGAGTCTGGAAGCGTATGGTGAGAATTGACAGATATTTATAGAACAATTCAGGCCAGTGAGCCATAAAGCTTAGGTTTAAGAAGAACCCACTAATTTATGGGCAGCTACCCCTGCTTGATTTTACTTAAGAAAATGACTAATGTGTCACCTGTCAAATGTTTCAAGTTGAATCAGTACATGCAAGTATCTAAGAACAAATATTACCCAAGCACACAGGTCATTCCTTTGGTAAGTGGATAAATATCTGTTGCTATGATAAGTGTATTGAGTAGATATACCATAGGTCTTTGTTTGTTAATGAGACTAGACAGGGAGATAGGAAGTAAGTGACTCAAATATAACTTTTTAATAGCTTAATTTACACATAAATGTGACTTTTAGCATTTAAATACTTCTGAAAAAAACTAATGAATAAACTTTATTCGATAGAAATAAGAGGTAAACTTTCAATAAGATATTTCCAATACAAAATAGTTTCCATTTGTTAAAAAGGTAATCTTCATATTGTGTCCTACAAAGTTTTAATGAAAAGTTGATAAACATTGTCAAACTACTAACATACTCCTACCTATAACTTGTTCTATATCTAGAAAATATTTAGTCTATTTACTGTGTAATTTTTAATGTTATTCATATTTGGCAGCTGTTTGATGAAACTGCCTTCCTCATTATGGAAACTCTACTTGTGAAAAGAATTCAACTGCAGCAAATGGGCTTATTGAATTATCCAGCTCACCAATTATATAGTATAAAATTATTCATCCCCATATAATTTGATCGGGAAGAATCATTTATCTCTTGCAAGTATGTAACATTTGATATTATGCTGCAGATGAGCTGCAATTTTAAAGAGACTGTAGTTAAACTTTTAAAATGCATTTGAACGCTGAATTATTGCATATTTTTGCATACCACTGTGTTATAATGGAAAAGGTTAGACTCTAAGTAATTGCTCCTCCGAGTCCACTTCTCTCAACACTTAAAAAGCATCATTTAGGTTGTTGAACTGTAAAGTGTCTAACAGTTACTACTCTTGGCTATGCAAATTCTGTAATCTCATCCTTATCATAGCTCAATGTTTATAAATTAATGGCTTCAGAATGATTTCCTAATAAAATCAGCATAATTGGAATCTCTACAGATTATCATTGCCATACTTATACGTCAGAGGCAATGTGACAGAGGATTTGTAAGAATGGGGCTGACACAGCTTGTTATTCACCGTGCTTCGCACAGCATTATTACTCTCCAGTCTATTTATAGCTCTTTGTATCTTTCCATATTTAAATACTCTGCTTTATGTAGTCAAAAATTGCTTTTCTGTTAGAGTTAACCAAGTGATTCTAAATAGGCTCATCAACAAAATTGAATACCCTAATAAAAGTGAGAATTTGGCTACAATAGTCAGACAAGAGATTAATTTTTGTTATTTGGTCATTCTGTCTAGATCTCTTCCAAGTAATGCTATTAGTCAGATAAGAGGTGTGAATAATGGTAGGCACTCCACAAAATTTACCTATCTACCATTTTCTATCAGTCAAACAATGTACCCAAATTATTTAAGTTTAGGTCTCCCTAAGAGACTCAATCTATTTACTCCTTTTTAATAGATTTTTTTCTTTTAATCCTAGCCACCAAGAAACTCAGATGTATAACTAAAAATTATTTAATTTGCTATATTCTATCCTCTAGAGCAGTGGTTCTTAACCTTCCTAATGCTGTGGTCCTTTAATACAGTTACTCCATGCTGTGGTGACCCCATCAACCATAAAAAATATTTTATTTCTATTACATAATTGTTATTTTGCTACTGTTATGAATTGTTTTGTAAATTTCTGTGTTTTCCGATGATCTTAGCTGACCTCTGTGGAAAGTACATTCAACCTCAAAAATGTGTAGAACCATGGCACATAATATACAACTTTATATGTGCATATATTTCTATTCCTAGTATTTTTGATAATATCTTACTGTAGTTCATTTGCAATTTTACACATGTATATAATGAGTTCTTATTTCTGTCTTTGCATAGTGACAGTAAAACTGTCTGAAAATATTGGCAAAAAGAGAAAGGGAGGGCACAAGACCTCAATGGGCTTTTAAGAATTAGATAAACCCAGAAATTATAATCTTATGTGAAACACATACATTTCCAATACTGGCATCTAAAAATAACATTGGTAGGAAAATAAATGAACTAGAAATACATTACATGGATTTTTTTTTAAATTTATAAAACTTAAAGAGAGACTCAACTTACTCTAAGAATTTTAAAATGGTATATCACAAATTCATTTTATTTATGCAATGAATACAATGTTTGTTTAATAAAAGAAAGCTGACTTATCTAACTCATCAAGATAAGAGATTTAACAAACTATTGGGCAATAGAATGCCTATGGAGTAAAACTGAATTTTCATTTATAATTTTAAGTAAAGATTTCTAGTGAGTATTACTAGGATTTAGCAAACAGATTCTGAAACAGCTAAGGTAGAGAATGTGGCCAGGAACCATTGAGAGCATCTCCAAGAACAGTGTGCTGGGGTGAGAAACAGGCCTTCAAACCCCCCTTGTAGCAAGCTACTCCTTGCTCTATGTTCTTTATTGCATGAAATCTTTATTAGTTAAAATAGAAATAAGAATGTAGAGATAATTTTAATCTGCAAATATTGCTTATTTCTTGGGATAAAGAGACTTGAGTCTCAGTATCAGCCTTCTAGTGACAGAGTCAGTCTTGTCTATTACTGCTGCCATTGTCAAGAGAAAAGACCAAGTTTTCCTTCATGCTGTCACCAACAA
Organism: Mus musculus; assembly: GCF_000001635.26. Lineage (NCBI taxonomy): Eukaryota > Metazoa > Chordata > Mammalia > Rodentia > Muridae > Mus > Mus musculus. The sequence continues at coordinate 88,070,538 of NC_000084.6, forward strand.
TGTCATGGCATAATCTCCAACTCTTCATGAGGCTAAGTGCTTATATGTCTGCCTTACTCCATGCCCATACTTGACTCACTTCAGGAGTCTCAGTTTGAGTTATGGTGTAAGATGCACATGTGTGCCACGATGAGTAAGGCAGACATGGGAAAGATGGTTTTATTGGGTAGTCTAGCCCTGCAATATGGGTTTTAGAATTCAAGGAGCAGAAATGTAAAGATGTTGCATGGCTTCTTTCATCCCTGGAATAAGAAGCTGATTACTATTTTGTCTTTAAGGATCTGAACTAGGAATTAGGGCAGAAAAATAGGGCAACGGAAAGAAAGAGGAAGACTAATGTCAGTGATACATAACCAATAATAAGGAACATAAGGTGTCTACACTTATAAAGAAATATCAGTTTAGGGAAGGAATTCCTCCGAAAGATGCAAGCACAGAAATGCAGAAGTAGGCAACGCTAGGCAGGAGCATCATAAAAGAAAAGGGTCTACAAATGTAGATAATAAGTCAAGTCTCACAGTGGAAGAACTGTTTCTAGCACATGCCACTGTCAATGAGCCCATGGTGAAAACATACTTCAATATTTTCTATACATCTGTAGAACTTATTAATTCAGAAAACAAAACCATAAGTAAAATGGCAAGGTACAAAAGAAAAATTTTAGTGTCCATTAAAAGTACATATATAACACACATATTCACATATGACTGCATTTTTCTACTCTCTTCCTGTTTGGCAGGAATTTAAATGTTCAGCTTAATTTGACATTATCAGGATCTAGGAAGATGAAAATATTCAGACATTATGGGAGAAGATTTGATGCTGTGCTACTTGCCAACATCCTTTAAATTTGGGAGAGAAATGCCCTTTGGAATATTTTTCCACACATATGTGGGTATATATAATGCATTTATATCAAATGTGTACATAATTGTAAGAGCAAATGTTGAAAAATCTTAAAACATTAAAAGGTGGTGAAATGTCCATAGGTAAATGTATGAATTTTTAACGAATCTAGTTATAATTATTAACATGAATAAACAGATAAACCATGGGTTTGAATAAAATAAAATTTCACTTCTGAGTGATTCAATGGAAATTATATTAATGTACTAAGGCATATAAAATGCTATGTTTTCTAAACACCTAGATTTGTCATTACACTACAAAACTTTATGAAGATTAAAATAACAGCTAATATAGCATAAATTTTTACATATATTTGGGAGCACATTGAGTTCCCAGAGGTATAGAAAGCATTTTAACTACTTTAATGTTTTATTTTTTAGCTGTGTGAAATAATAAGTATTGATAACTAATGTCATACATTTGTTTTCTAAATTAGTAAATGTAGCATTAAAAAAAAAAAGTGCTCGCTGTGTATGATGTTGCCTGTGAAACTATGAAAGGTTTAAATGTCAGCAAGTAGCCCACAATAATTTTCAGAATCAAGAGACAAATTAATTTTGTCAGTCTTTCAATATCTTACCTTAAATTGATAATATTTTGAAAAAAACTGTAAGATACAGATTACCCTACATTCAACTTTGCCCCTGTTGCTTCTAGTTGTTAAAAATAAAACAGCATCTCAGAAGGGGATTAGGTTGGAACTGTATCTTTTGAGTAGTTCTGCACCAGGATAGAATTGACACATGCCGTGGCTAGATGTTTATTTTACAGATTCAAATATCTGCATGCTATTCTATGCAAAGTCAAGGGCGATCTTGTGAGTGACAAAACCCAATGGTCTTAGATAAAAGCAACAACAACAACAACAAAAACTGAAAACCAAAAAACAAACAAACAAATTAAAAAAAATGATGCTGTTTAATTTAGTGCTTAGTTATCTGACAATGAAACATACTATGTGAAGAAAGATTCTGTGATGGCAACAAATATGTAACCATTATCTCTGAAGGACAAGACATGCTGGGAGTGAAATTAGGCATTGAACATGCTGTGCAATGCTATACTCATGAGCTAGCAATCTGTCTCTAACACTTAATTCTTACAGGGATATTATCATTCTCTATACAAAAATTAGCAAGATGGGCTTCAATTTTAATCTGAAATAGAAGTTGTTATTGTGCCCACTTTACGGTATCAGTTTCTGTAATGTTTATACTGTGTCAGAAACATATACTAACATTTTTTTACATTTCCCCAATGACAAAATTCATTAAATATCAAAAATCTACAAGGTAAAATGGACTTACTTATATCAGTTTACCAGAAACTACTATTTTCTTTTATATCTGTGGCTATATTACATACAGTTTCTTTTGTTCCAGTCTTTAATTATTTGTAATTCTACCTCACATAATACACTTCACCTCACATAATACATTTCACAGTATAAATATGTCTATCATCTATTTGTCTCTCTGCCATCATCAGTAACAGAATAACTTCAAAGGTCTAAGAGGTAAAGAATATCAAGGAGTTCAAAGAGGCCTGAGACGCCAAGGTGAGAAATGAATAAGAGTATAAGGATTTGTGTGTTGATAACAAACCAAACTGAGTTAGAGTTTTGATGGAGAATGTGCTGCGAGTGGTAGAGAATGTGAGCTGAAGAACCAGGTTTCAGGCCCAGAGTTGATATTCAGAGTCAAATTCACTTGGAAAGAAGAAATGGCAAGGCTTTGTCCAGAGGATAGATGGATTACACATCCAGACTAGTAACTAAAACGAATGAAAGGTATATGACAATTTGAGAAGGAATAGTGAGGGAGCAAGTCATATTGAAGTGTCTAGGACAGTTAGGGGTTTTCTATGTTCCTTGATATATACACTGGATAAGCAGATGGTACTGTGATGGATATTCTTGGTTGTCACCTTGACTACCTCTGGAATTAGCTAAAATTCTGAGAGTGACAAATTTGTGAGGGATTTTTGTTTAATTTAAAGTTGGAAAATATATATCTAATTTGGATCTTTCAGGTGGGAAGACACTTTTAGTCCAGATGTTTTGAACTGGGAAAATCCACCACTGGGCCATGCTTTCTTCTAGTAGCCTATACAGACATGGAAGAAGAAATATTTGCTCTTTTCCTGCTTGCTCTCAACTCACTAGCAACTCTATCCCCTCTCTGGCATTAGAGCCTACTTATGAATTCTGGCATATACTGAAGGCCAGGTGAGACATCCACTCTCATGGACTGAACAACTTTTGGATTACTGGACCTTCCATTCACTGGCAGCTATTGTTAGATTAACCATAGCCTGTAATTCATTCTAATAAATCCTATTTCTATTTTTATAGAAAGATTCATTCTATAAGTTTTGTTACTCTAGAGAATCCTGACTAATAGAAGCAGATTGGTAGAAGCTCTCACCATTGCAATATAGATGTCTATATCTTTCCTACTCAAGATTAGGGACTATATCCTTAGCCTGCTGTATCCAGTAAGTTCTTAGGCTTTATTTTTTATATAACATTTTAATAGCTTATGTACATCCATACTCTCAATTTGCCTGGGTACAGTTTTGGCTGGAGTCCTTTCTACTTATATTACTCTGCAATGGTGGTAATTCCATGCAGATCCACTCAAGTAGAGAGTCAAGCTCCCTACTCAAAATGGACTCAAAAGCTACTTGAAAAATATTGTCTGTCAGGGCCAGGCATAGCCTGGAAAAGCACCATTTTTATGTTATATGTTTTGACTTAGGACAAAATACAGCTTGATCTCAGTAATATATGTTTTCTATATCTATAAACATATTATAATAGTTATTATAGCATTATATGGGTTAAGGCATAAGATAGCTAGATTATGATTTATACTTTCCTTGATGCATGCTAGTAATTGCAAGTTTTACCAACATGGTTAAATGAACAGGAGTTTCATTCACAAAATTCCTCTTTGTTTAACTTCTATATAAAATTGTAATTATTTTTATACATATATTCTAAAGATCTCTTTCTCTAAAATAATGTTATATCTTACTATGTGAAATCATTAATTAATATAACCAGATACTTCAAATGGCATTATATACTAATATCCACAATTACATCTCATCCAATATTTAACCATTTTTATAAAAGCCAGTTACAGCAATCATTATTCAGATGTTTCTTCTTACCATTGACTGATAGAACTAATATTATTTGCTTTCTGTAAACATAAAGTGACTATAATTAACTCTATTTAGGTGATAGTGAACTGCAAAATAAACACTCTGTAGTAGTCAGTTATGATAACAATATGTGACACTATTTTTTGGCATCCATTCAATTTCACTCTGTAAATGGCATTTTTCTCCTAACATCACTTAGTGAACAGATATCTGGCTACTGTGGCATTTGACATTTGGCCAACATTGAATGTTAAGACATTTCTGCTAAGTACAAGCAGTTCAACATAAATTAATTATCTGGAGACAGAAAGCACCACAGGACTCAAGGTTGGCCATCAGGAGCCAGCGATGGGATTGATTTCTTAGGAATTAATTTTCATAGAGGATTGCAGTAAGGACCAGTTATGCCTCATGCTACCTACCAATTTATGTGACAGTCTTGTTAGGTTCCATTCCAAAATCCCATAACCATTTCTAGAGATGGAAAAATAAGAAAAATGGCTTAGACTAATTTCACATAGAATCAGAATGATCAGTGGATGACTGAGTGGACCTTAATACTCTCAGTTCAATGGTGGGGGTCAGATATCTGCAATCGTCTAACATCAAGATAGACTATCCTAGATGTAATTTGGTGGTCTTTATCTTGTAAGCTGACATGTGAAACCTGAGATTTAGAAATGTTCCAATGAGAATAAAGAAAGAATACATAGATAAATAGAGTCTATTAATTTCTCTTGTGTACCTCATGTGTCTATGCTTTTAGGCATGGCTTCCTACATCAATGGGAGGAGAGGCCCTTGGCTCTGGGAAGGCTTTATGCCCCAGTGTAGGGGAATGCTAGAGCAGGGAGGGGGAAGTGGGTGGGAGAAGCAGGGGGAGGGAGGATGGAATAGGGGCACCTGGAAAAAGAGATAACATTTGAAATGTAAATAAATAAAATATCCAATAAAATAAAAGAAAGGAAAAAAGAAATAATAATAATAATAGAAAAGATAAAGGTTGCATGATTTTGAAGGAAGCAGAGAAGGGGTCACATGGAAGGGTTGGGAGGGAGGAAAGTGGGAAAGATGTAAGTACAATACTCATGAAAATTTAAAAATTAACATATATATTAATATATTTCAAAAATAACAATAGACAATGCTTTAAAACTTGTGCTCCCTGCACTCAGAAATACATAAAAATCAACATTATCAGAGAAGATAATCTAGTTGTGGGGAAAGAAATTTAACATCCTAGATTATTTCAAGAGTTCTGAGTATGCAAAAATTAAGAAAATGTAGAGTTATGTAAATGGATCTTATAATCATTACATTATTTAAATATTATATTGCATATGTATTAAGCATAGACCAGTATTTAAATAAACTCAATATGAATTTTGCTAGAAACTAAGAGGAACATAGCAGTATATTCTTACAGTCTCTGAAATTGAAGCAGTAGGTTTCACAAATTTCAAGTCCTACCTGGAATACATAGAGAATTTAAGATCAATTTAAATGATATGATGTGACTTTATATCAAAAATCACAGAAATAAAATAGCTGCTAGTGTCTGGGGCTAATTTAGTTTTTCTCTGTTTTTGATATTATTTATTAAGCTATACAATTGTAGAACAGTTTCTGATGGAATCAATTCAGACCAAAGTTCATTTTCTATCTATCTTTTCTTGAATTCCCTAACAACTTTTAATCTTACTTTTTGTCAAATGTCTTCTGAATGAAGCATACTACAGACCCTAAGACATTCACTAAGAAATACAACAAAAGGCAACAAGCCCAAAACTACAGTTTTTCTCTAGGGGTCTTCAACTTTAGAAAACTGATAAAAGTAATCACTTTTTCCATGTCTATACAACTTCATAGTCTCTCCTAAAATTCACTTCTTCCATTTAATTTTTAAATTGTTAAGTTGTTAAGGCATAGGAAATTTATCTTGATATTTATTAGAAATTAATTTTCTAATATTTTATTATGTTATTATTATTCTAATATTTTATTATTTTGATCATATATTTATTTTTTGTTTTTATTACTAAATTATCTTGATTATCATGTTTTAGTTATATCCTTCTTTACTCTGGTATTATAAACAAAATATTCAAGTCTCTATGGGAGTCTCCACATTAAAGTATAACTGACTATGTTTAATATTAATAAATTAGGGAAGGAGCTTGGTTCAGTGATTTAATCCTTTAAACCCAGCTCCTTGGGAAGCTGGGGCCAAGAACAGGCAAACAAATTTAGCCTGAATAAAATAGAGAGACTTTGTCTCAAAACAAACCAAGAACAACAACAACAAAACAAAATACAAACAAACAAACAAACAATATTGAGTAAACCAATGGATATAATTGGAGAAAGAGTGAATATTTTCTTTTTAAATTAATTTATTTTCTCATATATTACATCCTGACTGCAGTTTCTCTTCTCTACCTCTGCCCTGGACCGCCTCCATCTCCCTCACCTACTTCCTCCAAATTCACTTCTCCATTTCTCTTCAGAAAAGGGCAGAACCTCCCAGGGATATCATCCAAACATTGCACATCAAGTTGCAATAAGATTAGCCTCATATTATGGTTGGCAACAAAGTAGGAGGACAAGGGTCCCAAAGGCAGACAAAAGTGCCAACTCTATTTTCCTCTGTTAGGAGCCTGACACAAACATATTCTATACAACTATAACTTAGTATAGAGCTTAGGTTAGACCTATGCAAGGTTCCTGTCAGTCTTAGTGAGCTCCTCCGTGAGTCCACTTTGTTTATTCTGTGGGTTTTCTTAGGCTTTTTTCCCCTTCATTTGTAATATCCAGGAACTCAAAACAACCTAGATGTCCCTCAACTGAAGAATGGAGAGAGAAAATGTGGTACACTTATATAATGGACTATTATCCAGCTGTTAAAAACAATGACATCATAAATTGGCAGGTAAAAGGAAGGAATTGAAAAAAAAAATCACAGAGTTAGGTAACACAGACCCAGAGAGACAAACATGGTATATACTCATTTATAACTGGATATGAACTACAAAGTACAGGATAATCATGCTAGAATCCACAGACCCAGAGATGCTAGATAACAAGGAGGGATTAAGGGTTGGGGTATACTTGGATCTCCCTATGTTGGGGAAACAGGAGGGATCATGTGGGAAGAAGGGAGACAGAGAGAGTACTGGGGAAGACAACTGTAATTGGAGGGCAATTTTGGGGCAAAGTGGAAGCCTAGTACAATGGACACTCCCAGGAATCTATTATGGATACTCTAGTTAGGACTCCTAGTAATGGGCATGAAACAGCCATTTCCTATACAATCAGGCAAGATTTCCAGTGGAGAGCTTGGGACAGCAACACAGCTTCAAAAGCTTCAATCTACAATTTGTCCTGCCAACATGATGTTCTGGGATAAGGTGGCATAGAAATTGTGGGAGGGATTGGCTAAACAATGAGTGGTCCTGCTTGAGACCACACTACAAGACAGAAGCAAAAGCAACAGGTAAAAAATAAAAGTTAATGAAATGAATCCCAATGATATTTCTGCTATATTTGTAGATTGGTGCCTAAACCAATTGTCACCAAAAAAGCTTCATCCAGCACCTGATGGGAACAGACGCAGAAATCCACACCAAACATTAAGTGGAGTTTTGGGAAACCTGATGAAGTAGGGGAGGAAGGGCTGTAGGGTTCATATTTCCTAAGCATTTGATTAGCATTTGTATTTTCTTTAGTATAGAAAAATAACAGATACTAAACAAAAAAGCAAGAACCTTTTCTCTGACAGTTTCATATTATTTCATACTTCAATACCTTTTCTTATGTTTACTTATTTTTTATTGGATATTTTCTTTATTTACATTTCAAATACTATCCCCTTTCCAGGTTTCCCCCACCTCCTGAAAATCCCCTATCCCATCCTTCCTCCCCAAGCTTCTATGAGGGTGTTCCTCCACTCACCCACATACTCCCATCTCCCTGTCTTCAATTCCCCTGCACTGGGGCCCCTACCTAACCTTCATAGGACCAAGGACCTCTCCTCCAGTTGATGCCGGACAAGACCATCTGCTACATATGCAGCTGAAGCCACGCCTATTCCTTGGTTGATGGCTTAGTCCCTGTCTTTGCCTTTCTTTCCTCTAACTACTGGTGTGTGTGTGTGTGTGTGTGTGTGTGTGTGTGTGTGTGTGTGTGTACTCTTTGACTGAAGGCATCACTTACTATGGATGCAGGGTATAAAGAAATGAAATCTAATTATTGAATCTTTTCTCTTTCATAAAGTTCTCTGAGGCAGGGATTGTCGATAGTTAATATATATAACTCATCCAATGAGTACTCAGAGCAATTTATACTCAGCAATTTTTTAAATTTATTTTTTATTTTATATATATATATTTTTATTTTTATTATATATATTTTATATTATATATATTTATATTTTATATATATTATATATAATACATATTATATAATATATTATATTATATATATTTATTTATTTATTTATTTATTTTTTATTTATCTCCAGCATATTACTATTGTACCTGTGGGACCATCTTTCCTCCAAGTCAGTGTTGTAGAATGCAGGGTCCAGGCATTGTATAAGACCACTGCTATCTGTTATTCCTTAGTAGTATGTGCTGCCTAATGAGAAGAGGGTTTCTTAGTCAGTTATAGATAAATGTATGTCCTTCACCTAGAGTGGGTAATGTGTTGAAGAATAGAGTTTTATCATTGCATTATGGTGAACAAGAACAATGGTAATAGTCTAACTGCAGACTTTTTACATGAATACTTGTGATTCAAATTCAAGACCCTATGCTCTCATGGTGGCACTTCTCTGCCAATCCATTTTAGTCTTTACCTTGTTCCAGCTTTTGATGGTTATTCTTTCCCCAATTTCCTGACCTAATTAAAATAAATCACCTCTGCTTTTTTACCCAATTTTGAATTATGAAACACATCACAAGAAAAAAAATGTTTATTGTGGCTATAGATGTGTTTTGCATAACTATGGGTCAATGTACCAGAGGAGAAAGAAGCAGGTCTGGAAAAGATGGCTTTAATATATATCAAGTCCAGCGGTATCATTAGGAGTATACTATAAGAGAAAGGTTCACTTCCTTTAGAGGTCTGTCTTAGTCAGGGTTTCTATTCCTGCACAAACATCATGACCAAGAAACAAGTTGGGGAGGAAAAGGTTTATTTGGCTTTCACTTCCATACTGCTTTTTATCACCAAGGAAGTCAGGACTGGAACTTAAGCAAGTCAGGAAGCAGGAGCTGATGCAGGGGCCGTGAAAGCATGTTCCTTACTGGCTTGCTTCCCCTGGCTTGCTCTACCAGCCCAGAGATGACCCCACCCACAAGGAGCCTTTCCCCCTTGATCACTAATTGGGAAAATGCCTTACAGTTCGATCTCATGGAGGCATTTCCTCAACTGAAGCTCCTTTCTCTGTGATAACTTCAGCTGTGTCAAGTTGACACACAACTAGCTAGTACAAGATCTAATACAAAACAATCCATAGGATATAAGACAAAAACATCATTTGACAATACTAGATAGGAATTTATTAATATAAATTATGATTGACAAAATATCTGTGATTCTTCAACAACTAGTGATCATGCTTTCCAGACATGGTCACCAGACATTTTTACATACTGTGAAATACCACCTTCTGTGGCATGTAAGAGGAGAGAAGAGTTCAACAATTTCCATATATGTATGAAACTTATACTAGGGAAAAGGGAGAGGTTGCCCTTCAGTAAAAAAGGCTGCCTTGCTCCTCTTAGGTTCAAAACCCATGAGCCCATGTCCTGTGGCTTCAGCCTGAGGCATTTTTGCTCCAGTCTTAGTGACCTCCATAAATATTTGCTGAATTTGTAAGACATGTGACCTTTAAGCTCTGACCAGTATGCTTACCCTATAACCCCTTCTTAGGAAGATTTTCTTCCATGAAAAAAAAAAATGTTTCATCTCTTGGATTGCCTGAGGGTGCCTGCTGGCAGCTTTTAGTTGGGCACTTTAGTCAAGAACGTCTATTTAGCCTGTAGTGAAGCACTTTATTTTTCACTATTATTGTTCCCATATAGTTTTATTATGTTTTATCCATGTTAATTTCTTTTTGTCCTTTATTTTAATACAAATGAAAAATTATCTCACTGATGATCCCAAATCATAAAGAAATGGACATTAGTAACATTTTGTGTGCTTAGATCTAAATAGCAGCATAATTCTCAAATAGATTTCATGCTTAAGCTCACAGGTTCTTTTGGATTCAAAGGACAGTATTCCCATTGTCACCCATCTCTGAAATATGTCTACATGTAGATGAATTACATTATTTTAAAAGCTAGTTTCTTTCTCACTTTTATTCATGTCCTGAAACTTTTCTTTCCACTCTCATTTTATTGGTAAAGTCTAAAACCACGCCTTCTGAAAACTGTCATGGCAACTTTCTAATTTCTGAGCCATCAAGTGCCATCCTGTTCAAAGCCAAAAGGGATAGGCAGCATATACAACCTCAGGACTCTTTGCCTCTTTTTAATCAAGTGTATATAGTCTATTTTCCCCAAATAACTTCGAGAAATGTTCTCAAATCACATTTTCACAACCTTTCAATGCCATTGCATTAAATTTGGAGGGTATGTCAAGGGAACCAGGATATTCTAGTATAGGTAAAACAAAAGTAGAGAGGTAGAATACTGGAAGAAGCAAGGCTTACTAAATGAGAGACATAGGCATACTAGAAAAATTTGGTGGTGGAAGGATAACTACTTCCCATACAGAAGCTTCATATCTAACAATCTTTTTTTAAAAACATGTAGGGATAGAAGAACATAGATAAAATGAAATTTTAGTGCTAGGGAAGTGAGGTGATCCCTCCCCCCCAAGAAAGTAGACAGGAGCCGATTGGATATAACTCTCACTGGGTCTTTATTTTATTTGAACTAGCTTCAGGGGACCCATCCTATCCACCACAGTCACACAGGATAGTTTTGGTGGTAGAGGAGCCTCAAATATCTACTAGGGCAAGACTTTATTGTAAGCAGCAAGCAGGGGTGTGAAAGCATCTAATTGGAAAGCTATTGTCGCCTTTAACATAATTGGCTGATGCTGGGAGTCATATCATAAACTTAATTTCTGCTCCCCTCTGCATTGGCAGTCCTTAGGCATGGAGTGGGCTCATAACTTGAGAGGACAGGTTTGTTGGCAGAATAACCTGGAGATGCTGGTCTTGTTGGAGATTAGCCTAGAGAGTGGAGCTCAGATCCGGTTTTGTTGGGGAGCAACTTGGAAACTAATGTTTTCTACCACCCTGTTAGTTTAACCTGAGTTTAAACTTATGTCGGGTTCTCTAAAATGAAGTCTGAACTTAAAAATACTTGGCCTCTCAAAAGGAAAGGAGAAAATACTGGGGACTAAAAAATTAAACAGAGAGTAGTATAGACATGATTTAAAGAGAATGAGATAGTTAGTAAGATAAGTAAAGTTAATGACTAGAGACAAGCAGAAACCTGTTAGTTAATGAACTAATCTCCAAATGTAGCTATTTTTTAAAAAGAGTTCTAATGAAAATATCCTGTATTAGTGGATAATGTAAGTCTCAGAAAACACGACTTATTTCATGAAAATCTTAGTGCAAAGCATGAGATTCCTCCCTACAAATAATTGCTCAGGAAGGTCAAGAAGTCTCCAGAATAATATGAAGTATTATCATTACCATTGATTACTGTTTGTAACTACATGGTAAGACTCTATTGCTAAAGACACCATTCAAATGCAGGGAATAGAGACATCCATAGTAAACCTACAGGGAACCTTCTCCTTGACAGCTAACTTAGTTATATCAGAAGTGTTCTGCAGGCTTCTGGAGACAAAAGACCTCAATGGTCCTACCCAGTTTTGGCCTTGCATAATGCAATACTCACATGCCAGACAAGGTATGTCTACTAGTGCAATAATGGCATGATTGAAAGACAGTAACTAAATGGGTTTTGGTTGGATTTAAAGATTGCTCCACAGAAGAGAATTTCATATCTGTAACTGTAATCTTAGTCAACATTCCATTTTTAGGGAGATAATAGGCCTAAGATAGAACATGCTGTTTTCATTTTGCTAAATTGTCATGTTATCTAAGTGCCTTCTAAATATGTACATCTATAGCTATAACAAGAGTTCCTCTCATCCATAGTCAGAAGTTTTAGAGATGGATTTCTGTATTACTTCCTGCCCAAGGCATGGGGCACACTGAAGAGGAGAAAACAATAAAAACTAGAGGATGGGAAGACTTGCTATGATATGCTAACCCTAGACATTACATATGTATTCCACAATGAAAGGTACAGTATCGAGTGTATTTGCATAAAACCAAGTCAGTGAAAATCCAACATAGATTAGCTTCATGATCTCCAGACTCCACCACTTATTAAAGAGCTGTTGGCAGCTGATAGCTGCTTGTGAGGCAAGACAATGTTTTGGGTTTTCAGGGTGCAGCCTCTGATAAGTGGAAAGTCCCATGCACATATGGGCACCACTAACTGAATTTAATGGGTTATTAAAAAGAAAAAGACATGAGGGGAGATATAGTTGGAGATGGGAGGAAAAATGTGGGGTAAATATGATCACATTTCATTGAATCCATGTATGAAATTCTCAGTAACAAAGAAAAGATGTTTTAAAGAGAATAAATGAAGGTTGTATCTTTTAAAATATTCTCCAGAATTCATCTCAAACTCACTTCTTACCTCATATTTCCTTTCTCCCTATATTGCATGCCCTGATGGAGACATACAGCTTTTATTTTCATAACATAGCTTTCTTTTTTTATTAGATATTTTCTTTATTTACATTTCAAATATTATCCCCTTTCCTAGTTTCCCCTTGGAAAGCCCCCTGTCCCTTCCCTCCTCCCCGCTGCTCACCAACCCACCCACTCTTGCTTCCTGGCCTTGGCATTCCCCTACATTGGGTGATAGGACTAAGGGCCTCTCCTCCCATTGATGATCAACTAGACCATCCTTTGCTACATATGCAGCTAGATCCATGAGTTCCATCATGTGTTTTCTATGGTTAGTGGATTAGTCCCTGAGAGCTCTGGAGGTACTGGCCAGTTCATATTGTTGTTCCTCCTATGGGGCAGCAAACCCCTTCAGCTCTTTGGGTTCTTTCTCTAGCTCCTTCATTGGGGACCCTGTGTTCTGTCCAATGGATGACTGTGAGTATCCACTTCTATATTTGTCAGGAACTGGCAGAACCTCTCAGGAGACTGCTATATCAGGCTCCTGTCAGCAAGCTCTTATTGGCCTCCACAGTACAGAAAATCTGGTACATTTACACAGTGGAGAACTATGTAGCTATTAAAAACAATAAGTCTATGAAATTCTTAGACAAGTGGATTGGATGTATCTTGAAGATACCATCCTGAGTGAGATAACCCAATCACAAAAGAACACACATGATATGCACTCATTGATAAGTGGATATTAGCCCAGATACTCAGAATACCCAAGATACAATTCACAAAACACATGAAACTCAAGAAGAAGGAAGACCAAAGTGTAGATACGTCTGTCCTTCTTAGAAGGGGAAACAAAATGCCCATGGAAGGAGTTACAGAGACAAAGTGTGAGGCAGAGACTGAAAGAATGCCCATCTAGAGACTGCCTCACCTGGGGATCCATCCCATAAACAACCAAAAAACCCAGACACTATTGTGGGTGCCAACAAGAGCTTGCTGACAAGAGCCTGATATAGCTGTCTCCTGAGAGGCCCTGCCAGTGACTGACAAATAACATAACTTTCAAGGATTATCCTGACTTAGGATCTTAGAATTCACTGTTTATTCAGCAAAAAGTACTATAGTACATGAAGGTCTGAGCTCAAAATCTTGATGCATTTGAATATTTACCTGATTAATCAATCTAAACAATGTGATACATCCAACATGTGGTATCATTCAGAAAATCAACTTCCTGGCTTTGGTCTTAAAAGTTCATGGTAGCACAGAGCTGGGTAGTTTTATGTCAACTTGATACACATTAAATTTATCTGAAAGGAGGAAACATCAATTAAGAAAATGCATCCAGTTCCCAGATCCTGCCAAGTCTAGTCTGAACAGGTGAGAGTGTGAACTACAGAAGCTAACAGCTTCTGGGTCAGGCAGGAGCCATAGAGCTTCTAAGGCAGGCACCTTTTCGGGCTCCAGATATCCGGGCACCTTCCCTGCCAGAGAAGAAGTGTTCAACGCACCTGGGAGGGCTTTGCCAGAGCATCTGTGGGAGCCATCTTCATTCCGGGATCCCTCCAAGACTAGTCTGCACAGGTGAGAGTGTGGATGACAGAAGCTGACAGCTTCTGGGACAGGCCCTGTTTCAAGCCTTCATCTTCTGCCAAGAGGCAAGTCCGAACAACAGATATCTGTGCACCTTCTCTGCAAGAGGAGAGCTTGCCTGCAGAGAGTGCTCTAACCACTGAAACTCAGAAGAGAGCTAGTCTCCCAAGTCTGCTGGTAGAGGCTAACAGAATCACAAAAGGAACAAGCTGTAACAGGAGACAACTATAACAACTGACATGAGATTACCAGATGGCAAAAGGCAGACTTAAGAATCTTACTAACAGAAACCAAGACCACTCACCATTACCAGAACCCAGCACTCTCACCTCAGCCAGTCCTGGGTACCCCAAGACAGACAAAAAGCTAGACCCGGATTTAAAAGCATATCTCATGATGATGGTAGAGGACATCAAGAAGGAGTTTAATAACTCACTTAAAGAAATACAGGAGAACACTGCTAAAGAGTTACAAGTCCTTAAAGAAAAACAGGAAAACACATACAAACAGGTGATGGAAATGAACAAAACCATACTAGACCTAAAAAGGGAAGTGGACACAATAAAGAAAACCCAAAGTGAGGCACCACTGGAGATAGAAACCCTAGGAAAGAAATTTGGAACCATAGGTGTGAGTATCAGCAACAGAATACAAGAGACGGAAGAGAGAATCTCAGGTGCAGAAGATTCCATAGATAACATCGGCACAACAATCAAAGAAAATGGAAAATGCAAAAAGATCCTAACACAAAATATCCAGGAAACCCAGGACACAATGAGAAGACCAAACCTAAGGATAATAGGAGTAGATGAGAATGAAGATTTTCAACTTAAAGAACCAGCAATTATCTTCAACAAAATTATAGAAGAAAACTTCCCAAAGAGATGCCCATGAACATACAAGAAGCCTACAGAACTCAAAATAGACTGGACCAGAAAAGAAATTCCTACCAACACATAATAATCAGAACAAAAAAATGCATTAAATAAAGATAGAATATTAAAAGTAGTAAGGGAATAACGTCAAGTAACATGTAAAAGAAGGCCTATCAGAATTACACTAGATTTTTCAACAGAGACTATGAAAGCCAGAAGATCCTGGACAGATATTATACAGACACTAAGAAAACACAAATACCAGCCCAGGCTACTATACCCAGGCAAACTCTCAATTACCATAGATGGAGAAACCAAAGTATTCCACGACTAAAGCAAATTCACACATTATCTTTCCAGGAATCCAGCCCTTCAAAGGATAATAACAGGAAAAAAAAATAGGACGGAAACCACATCCTAGAAAAAGCAAGAAAGTAATCCTTCAAAAAACATAAAAAAAGATAGCCACAAGAACAGAACACCAACTGTAACAACAAAAAAAAAGTAGGAAGCAACAATTACTTTTCCTTAATATCTCTTAATATCGATGGACTCAACTCCCCATTAAAAGGACATAGACTAACAAACTGGCTACACAAACAGGACTGGACATTCTGCTGCTAACAGGAAACCCATCTCAGGGAAAAAGACAGACACTACCTCAGAGTGAAAGGCTGGAAAACAATTTTCCAAGCAAATGGTCTGAAGAAACAAGCTGGAGTAGCCATTCTAATATCTAATAAAAACAACTTCCAACCCAAAGTCATCAAAAAAGACAAGCAGGGGCACTTCATACTAATCAAAGTTTAAATCTTCCTAGAGGAACTCTCAATTCTGAATATCTATGCTCCAAATACAAGGGCAGCCATGTTCATTAAAGAAACTTTCCTAAAGATCAAAGCACATATTGCACCTCACACAACAATAGATGGAAATTTCAACACACCACTTTCATCAATGGACAGATCATGGAAACAGAAACTAAACGGGGACACAGTGAAACTAACAGAAGTTATGAAACAAATGGATCTAACAGATATCTACAGAATATTTTATCCTAAAACAAAAGGAAATACCTTTTTCTCAATACCTCATGGTTCCTTCTCCAAAATTGACCATATAATTGGTCACAAAACAGGCTACAACAGATACAAAAATATTGAAATTGTCCCATGCATCCTATCAGACCACCATGGACTAAGGCTGATCTTCAATAACAACATACATAATAGAAGGCCTACATTCACGTGGAAACTGAACAACACTCTTCTCAATGACACCTTGATCAAGGAAGGAATAAAGAAAGATATTAAAGACTTTTTAGAATTTAATAAAAATGAAGCCACAACATACCCAAGTTATGGGGCACAATGAAAGAATTTCTAAGAGGAACACTTATAGCTCTGAGAGCCTCTAAAAAGAGACTAGAGAGAGCATACACTGACAGCTTGACAACACACCTAAAAGCTCTAGAACAAAAGGAAGCAAATTCAAACAAGAGGAGTAGACAGCAGGAAATAATCAAACTCAGGGGCAAAACCAACCAAGTGGAAACAAGAAGAACTATTCAAAGAATCAACCAGACCAGGAGCTGGTTCTTTGAGGAAACCAACAAGTTAGATAAACCTACTTAGCCAGACTCACTAGAGGGCACAGGGAAAGCATCCTAATTAACAAAATCAGTAATGAAAAGGGAGACATGACAACAGATCCTGAAGAAATCCAAAACACCATCAGATCCATCTACAAAAGGCTATATTCAACAAAACTGGAGAACCTGGATGAAATGGACAAATTTCTAGACAGATACCAGGTACCAAAGTTAAATCAGGATCATGTTAATGAGCTATACAGTCCTATATCCCCTAAAGAAATAGAAGCAGTCATTAATAGTCTCCCAAACAAACAAACAAACAAACAAACAAAAAGACCAGTACCAGATGGGTTTAGTGCAGAGTTCTCTCAGACCTTCAAAGAAGAACTAATTCCAGTACTTCACAAACTATTCCACAAAATAGAAGCAAAATGTACTCTACCCAACTCAATCTATTAAACCACAATTACCCTGATACCTAAACCACAGATAGACCCAACAAAGATAGAGAACTTCAGACCAATTTCCTTTATGAATATCGATGCAAAAATACTCAATAAAATTCTTGCTAACTGAATCCAAGAATACATCAAAACAATCATCCATCCTGACCAATTAGGTTTCATTCCAGGGATGCAGCCGTGGTTTAATATATGGAAATCCATCAACGTAATCCATTATATAAACAAACTCAAAGACAAAAACCACTTGATCATCTCTTTAGATGCTGAGAAAGCATTTGACAAAACCCAACACCCATTCATGATAAAAGTCTTGTAAAGATCAGGAATTCAAGGCCCATACCTAAACATGATAAAAGCAATCTACAGCAAACCAGCAGCCAACATCAAAGTAAATGGTGAGAAGCTGGAAGCAATCCAACTAAAATCAGGGACTAGACAAGGCTGCCCAATTTCTCCATACATATTCAACATTGTACTTGAAGTCCTAGCCAGTGTAATTCCACAACAAAAGGACATCAAGGGGATACAAATTGGGAAGGAAGAGGTCAAAATATCACTTTTTGCAGATGATTTAATAGTATATATAAGTGACTCTAAAAATTCAACCAGAGAACTACTAAACCTGATAAACAGGTTCAATGAAGTATCTGGATATAAAATTAACTCAAATAAGTCAATGGCCTTTCTCTACACAATGGATAAAGAGGCTGAGAAAGAAATTAGGGATACAACATCCTTCTCAATAGTCACACATAATAGAAAATACCTAGGCGCAAATCTAACTAAGGAAGTGAAAGATCTGTATGATAAGAACTTCCTATCTCTGAAGAAAGAAATTAAAGAAGATCTCAGAAGATGGAAAGATCTCCCATGCTCATGGATTGGCAGGATCAATATAGTAAAAATGGCTATCTTGCCAAAAGCCATCTACAGATTTAATGCAATCCCCATCAAAATTCCAACTCAATTCTTCAAGACTTAGAAAGGGCAATCTCCAAATTCATCTGGAATAACAAAAAACCTATGATTGCAAAAACTCTTCTCAAGGATAAAAGAACCTCTGGTGGAATCACCATGCCTGACCTAAAGCTGTACTACAGAGCAATTGTGATAAAAACTGCATGGTACTTGTATAGCAACAGACAAGTAGACCAATGGAATAGAATTGAAGACCCAGAAATGAACCCATACACCTATGGTGACTTGATTTTTGAAAAGGAAGCTAAAACCATCCAGTGGGAAAAAAAAAGCATTTTCAACAAATGGTGCTGGCACAACTGGAAGTTATCATGCAGAAGAATGCGAATTGATCCATTCCTATCTCCTTGTACTAAGGTCAAATCTAAGTGGATTAAGGAACTCCACATAAAATCAGAGACACTGAAACTTATAGAGCAGAAAGTGGGGGAAAGCCTCGAAGATATGGGCATAGGGAAAAAATTCCTGAATAGAACAGCAATGGCTTGTGCTGTAACATCGAGAATTGACAAATGGGACCTTATAAAATTGCAAAGCTTCTGTAAGGCAAAATACACTGTCAATAAGACAAAAAGGCCACCAACAGATTGGGAAAGGATCTTTACCTATCCTAAATCAGATAGGGGACCAATATTTAATATATATAAAAAAAACTCAAGAAGGTAGACTCTAGAAAATCAAATAACCCCATTAAAAATGGGGCTCAGAACTAAACAAAGAATTCTCACCTGAGGAATACGAATGGCTGAGAAACACCTGAAAAAATGTTCAACATCCTTAATCATTAGGGAAATGCAAATCAAAACAACCCTGAGATTCCACCTCACACCAGTCTGAATGGCTAAGATCAAAAATTCAGGTGACAGCAGATGCTGGCGAGGATGTGGAGAAAGAGGAACACTCCTCCATTGTTGGTAGGATTGCAAGCTTATACAACCACTCTGGAATTCAGTCTGGCAGTTCCTCAAAAATTGGACATAGTACTACAGGAGTATCCTGCAATACCTCTCCTGGGCGTATATCCAGAAGATGTTCCAACTGGTAAGAAGGACACATGCTCCACTATGTTCATAGCAGCCTTATTTATAATAGCCAGAAGCTGGAAAGAACCGAGATGCCCCTCAACAGAAGAATGGATACAGAAAACGTGGCGCATTTACACAATGGAGTGCTAGTCAGCTATTAAAATGAATGAATTTATGAATTTCCTAGGTAAATGGATGGACCTGGAGGCCATCATCCTGAGTGAGGAATTTCAATCACAAAAGAACTCACATGATATTTACTCACTGATAAGTGGATATTAGCCCAGAAACTTAGAATACCCAAGATATAAAGTACAATTTGCGAAACACATGGAGCTCGGGAAGAAGGAAGACCAAGGTGTGAATACTTTGCCCCTTCTTGGAACTGGGAGCAAGGCACCCATGGAAGGAGCTACAGAGACAGAGTTTGGAGCTGAGACAAACGGATGGACTATCTAGAGACTGCCATACCCGGGGATCTATCCCATAATCAGCCTCCAAACTCTGACACTATTGCATACACTAGCAAGTGTTTGCTGAAAGGACCCTGATATAGCTGTCTCTTGTGAGACTATGCCCGGGCCTAGCAAACACAGAAGTGGATGCTCACAGTCAGATACTGGATGGATCACAGGGTCCCCAATGGAGGAGCTGGAGGAAGTACCCAGGGAGCTGGGGGTATCTGCAACCCTATAGGTGGAACAACAATATGAACTAAACAGACCCCCCCCCCCCCAGAGCTTGTTTCTCTAGCTGCATATGTATCAGAAGATGGCCTAGTCAGCCATCAGTGAAAAGAGTCCCATTGCTCATGCAGACCTTATATGCCTCAGTGCAGGGGAAAGCCAAGTCCAGGAGGTGGGAGTGGGTGTGTGGGGGAATTGGTGTCGGAGGGTGTGGGGGACTTTTGGTATAGCATTGGAAATGTAAATAATAATAATAATAATAATAATAATAATAATAATAATAAATAAATAATAATAATAATAATAAAAGAAAAAAGAAAATGCATCCATGTGAGTAATGTGAAAACAAGCCCTTAAGATATTTCCTTAATTAGAGAAGAGCCCAGGGCATTGTGAATAAAGCCATGCTTTGGCTATTAGTCTATAAGAAAGCAGGCTGAGCAGGTCATAGGAAACAAGCCAATAAAGAACACTCCTCTATGGTCTTTACATCAGCTCGAGGCTGGATGTTCCTTCTCTGTCTCAGTTCTTGTCATGACCTCCTTCAGAACCACAAGGTGGAATTGTAAGCCAAGTAAACTTTTCCTCCCCAAGTTGCTTTGATTATGGCTTCTTCGTCATAGCAATAGAAACTCTAACCAAAACAAATTTTTGATAGCATGATACAGATGTAAATTTTCAATGATTCTCCAAAATAAGTCTACGGTTAGAGTATTTTTTTTCATAAAATTTTTTCAACTATATTTTGATTTGAATGAGCATAACCTCAATGGGTTGTTATGTTTGAATGCTTGCACCAGAGTTAGGATAACAGTTTGGAAGTGTTAGTAAGCAAGCAACTGACTAATGGTCTATTTATAAAATGCTTTGGTCATTTCTTTTTGTTTGTTTTTTGTTTTGTTTTGTTTTGTTTTGTTTTGTTTTGTCACAGCAAATTAACTATAACTAACACAAACTATAGCAGAAGAGCAACAGAAATACACAAAAATTCAGTTTGTCATTAAAACCAAAGAGAGGATAGTAGATTCCAAGGGCTTTCAAAGATTATCAGAGACTATATGTTCTAAAACACCATAGACTTTTCCTTTGTGGTTCTGAACATTATAAGACAGAATGTAAGCATTGGGAGGTCTCAACTCCCTCCAGTGTCTCTAGGATGACAATCCTGTCCTAGGTTCTATGATTGTTGACAACCTGGGGGTCCCTTTCCCTGTAAGCCATCCTTTCAAAATCTTCCCATCAACACACCATTTTCTTCCTGTATGTGCCATTCAGCTTTGTTATAAATACATGATCTCATTTTTACTTGATAAGAGCTTATAAGAACCTATTTTCAAAACTGGCTCATTGAAATCCATGGAATGTAGAAGAGTAACCCTAGCAAGAATTCCTAGTAATGGGGAACACAGAGCCTGAACAGGTCACCTTCTGTAACCAAGCAGGGGTTCAAGTGGAATAATTGATATACAAACACAACTACAAAACATTTGACCTACAGTATGCCCTCTCTACAGAATCTTCTGGGACTGAAGCCTAGCAGAATCAGCATTAAAGAAACTAGAGAGACTTCATCTAGCAACTGATGGAAGCAGATACAGAGTACCACAACCAAATATTGGGTGGAGCTCAGAAAGCTTTGTGGAAAAGATGGAATGGGAATTCATAGAACTGGAACTCACAGAATCCATTGATAGGAACGCATGGGAACTCTTAGAGATCAGGGAGTCTGTCGAGGTATTACCTAGGTCTTCTGCATAAATGTTATGCCTAAGTAGCTTGATGTTCTTGTAGGAATCCTAACAATGGGAGCAGAGCTGTGTATGACTCTTTTGCCTACTTGTGGACCATTATCCTCCTATGGAGATGCCTCCCACAACCTTGATGTAATGGTTTGTGCCTGGTCTTATTGTACATTGTTGTGCTGTGTTTGGTTGATGTTCTTGGGAGGGCTGCTCTTGTCTAAGACAAAGCAGAGGGAGGTGTAGAGACAGGAGGGGAGAGGAAACTGCAGTTGGGATGTAATATATGATAGTAAAATTTGAGAGAGAGAGAGAGAGAGAGAGAGAGAGAGAGAGAGAGAGAGAGAGAGAGAGAGAGAGAGCTTTAAATGGCCTCATTTTAGATATTTAGGACCTGAACATTCTTTGTTCAGGATTAGATTCTATCCACTGACCAGATGTCGCTAGAAATAGCACCATTTGTGGTTGAACACAATGGAGATGAATATAGTCCTGGAATCCTGAGTACAAAACACCGGCAGGTTATATAAATCCTTCTACTATGACTGACTCCCTACAGTTTTACATGTAGGGAAATTGTGATTGTGAGACTTGTTTTCATCTTTAATCTCAGGATGGAAGGGGATATTTTGTATATTATAAAATAAAACAAATAATCTTGTATATGATACGGATCTATTTTTATCCCTTCGATAAAAGTGTAATGTGCGTGCTTGTTAAAATTGTTCTGTTGATTTTACAAAAGTCTTTTTTTTTTTAAGTTGATCCACTGCCAGTGACACACTTATTAAAATAACTAGCAATTTGTAAGGGAGACACTAGGATTCTTTTCCATTGGAGTTTTTTTTTTTGTTGTTTTGTTTTGTTTTGTTTTGTTTTTTAATATTCTCATCCCAAAAGCATGGATGATAAAAGAGAAGACATCTGAAATGACTTTACTGTGCTAAGATGTGGTTGTGTGTACTTTAAGATTTTGCTGAAAGGACCCTGATATAGCTGTCTCTTGTGAGGCTAAGCAGGGGCCTAGCAAACATAGAAGTGGATGCTCACAGTCAGCTATTGGATGGATCACAGGGCCCCCAATGGAGGAGCTAGAGAAAGTCCCCAAGGAGCTAAAGGGATCTGTAACCCTATAAGTGGAACAACAATATGAACTAACCAGTACCCCCAGAGCTTGTGTCTCTAGCTACATATGTAGCAGAAGATGGCCTAGTGGGCCATCATTGGAAAGAGAGGCCCATTGGTCTTGCAAACTTTATATGCCTCAGTACGGGGGAACACCAGGGCCAAGAAGTGGGAGTGGATGGTTAGGGGAGTGGGGGAGGAGGGTATGGGGGACTTTTGGGACAGCATTGGAAATGTAAATGAAGAAAATACCTAATAAAGAAAATAAACCACATGTAGACAGCCTGAGTAGATGGACTGTGAATAGTTATAGACACCTGCTTAAAAAAAAAAAAAGAATAGGAAATTGCATTCAGGAGACAGAGGCAGGCGGATTTCTGAGTTCGAGGCCAGCCTGGTCTACAGAGTGAGTTCCAGGACAGCCAGGACTATACAGAGAAACCCTGTCTTGAAATAAACAAACAAAAAAAGGAAATGGAATGGAAATTAATTAATTTAACAAAAGAACAAAAATGGGTCTGTTTATTCTGAGGATGTAAATGCATTTTTAAAAACTATGTTTAGGTTTAGAAAAAATAGCTGCATTATATTTTTGAAAAATCCATTTACTTCTACTTGCTGTTCTAGGGAGTTTCCTAGTGCGTTTCCTGGAGATGGATAAGGGATTGAGTTATCGAGGTGGACATTGGATTGCTAGAGTTGAACAAAACCTTTCACCACTTGTTGTGGCTTAAATAACATTTTACAGTTTTACAGGTTATGTTGTGAGTGTCTTTGACTTTTTCACGATCTGGTATCTCTTTTCTCTTGCTCATACACTGAACATTCCCAATGCTACCTATAAATGCATGTCAACAATCTAGCATATATCATCTGAAAGTTTTTATAGCTTATTATATTGTCTATTATTCACATAAACACAGAGACATATTTTATTATGATTTATGGGCCAGGCTTGGTGGGGCGTGCCTCAGGAGTCAGCACTTAGGAGGCAGAGGCAGGTAGATTTCTGAGTTCGAGGCCAGCCTGGTCTACAAAGTGAGTTCCAGGACAGCCATAGCTATACAGAGAAACTCTGTCTCGAAAATAAATAAATAAATAAAAATAAATAAAATGTATTCATCTATAGTTGCGAATTTCCCTTTTCTTAATTATTCATATACATTGTACGGTCTATAAAATGGATTTCTACTACATTACTGAACAGCAAAAAGAAATATACAGCTGCTGAGTTAACTGTACAGCCTTCATTTTTCCTCTTCCTCCTCCTTTTCCTTCTTTTGTCTCTTCCTTCTCTAACTAAATCTGTTGAAACTAAGTTTCTAAATTTTGTGAAAGATTATTTCTGGTTCACTTGTTTCTATTAAGAAGTAATGATGCATGTGCTAAAGCAATGACTCAGTGTTTAAGAGCACAGGCTGCTCTACCAGAGGAACCAGGATCAATTCTCAACAAAAATCATGACTTATCACAACCATCTGTAACTCAGTCTCAGGAAATCCAATTAGTTCTTTTCACCAAGATAGGTACCATGCAGGTACTAAATGCATAAATAAGCATGCAAGCAAACACTCATATATATAAAATTAATAAAAATACAATTAAAAAACATTTTAAGTACTTATTTTTAAATCCAGTCACTTAAATATCACACACACGCACACACACACACACACACACACACACACACTAATCCACAAAACATCCTTCTTTTCTTCTGAAAGTTTTACAATTTATGGTTATCATTAATCATTCCTTTATTATTGAACATAAATGTCTCCTTGAAAACAAACAGTTCTGAGACCATTCGTCCATTACTGGTTCAGACAGGAGTACAATGTTTTGGAGATAGAATCACTTAGTCTTCTAAGCTTCTTGAGACAAAGTTGCTGGCCTCACCAGCTCCAGCAGTCTTCCTGTTTATGGTTTAAATACATCTACAGTGTCTCTTTGTCTATTAACCATGACTGAGTGACCAAATCAGTAATCAGGGCCATCT
The DNA here is from genome assembly GCF_000001635.26 of Mus musculus. Lineage (NCBI taxonomy): Eukaryota > Metazoa > Chordata > Mammalia > Rodentia > Muridae > Mus > Mus musculus. The sequence goes on from NC_000084.6 coordinate 88,095,429, forward strand.
TCCTCCTTCTTACAAGAGCTGTGCTCAGTCTTCCTTTTAGGATCAGCAGGTTTACAAGGTACACAAGCTTTGCAACAGCGAAGAAGCAGACTCAGCACTAACTGATATAAAGAGTTGAGCAAATTCCCAGTTGACAATGTCAGCTGCTTCCATTAGGAGGACACTTTTGCCTTCACCAAAAATGATGCCAGCCAGGTAGAATATCTTTTCAGATACATATTTTATGCTGAATCTCACATTGTACCAGAAAGACCTGTACTCAAAGCCTCATAGTACATGTCAATAGACTTTTCTCCTGTTTTGACACTGACTGGACCAAAGAGAACAGTTATGACAGATTATAGAATGTGAGTCTCTACTATGCTCAGGAGTCCATACAAATACCCTCAACTTCACAATGACCCAGAAGGTTACCTACAAAAGTTTGTTGGACAAAGTACAGGACACAATCCAGAGCTTCCAGCATTATGATTTTACTGGCACCACTATCTTCGTTGGTTTCTTTCCATTTCTTGAATTTGGCTCCAGCATGTTGTCATCATTCCAACCAGACATTTCCATGAATGTTAGTACATCAATTTTGTAGCTAATTTCCTTAATATAGGTGCTGATAATTTTAAAAATTCTCTCATATATTTTCTGGCTGAATGGATATTTGGGAGAATCCATTTTGTTGACACTAAAATTTAGTTATCAAACACCAAACATGTGAGGTAGAAGGGTTTGATCACAATCTTCTCATTTTTGGAGATGTTTCCAGGTCACCAACACCGACAGCAACAACAAGGACAGCCAGACAGCCTAAGACATGCCTGTAATCATGTTTGTGAAAGTGTATCTGTCTTGAAGCATCAATGACAGTCATGCAGTATTTTCTTGATTCAAATTCCCACAGAGTGATGTCAATAGTGATACTATGCTGACATTTGCCTTTTGGTTTATCAAGACCCAGGCATACATACAGGAACATTGTCCCACCTCTGCAGCCTCCTTTCCAAAGTTTCTCAACGGCCCCTTTGTTGATTCCACCACATTATATTTCAGGTATCCAGTAGTGATGGACTTAAGCAAATCTTCATGTCAAATGGCTACAGTGTTGATATTGAGTCTTTTCCTTTCTAATTCTGTCTTTTAATCAATGCTGGTTATTACAACACCTGCATTCAGAAGGCAGATTCCCTGTGAACAACTCATATATAGCAGCCATATATATGTGGTAGTTCCTTTTTTCTCTAGTTTCACATTAGCTCATAGTAATATATATCAAGAAAATGTTTTTTTTAAATGTCTCAATTCTCACTAGTTATAGTATATAGTTAATTATCTTAACTTATCACTAGTTATGGTTATTAATATCTTACTATATTTAACTGATAAAATCACCCAGGCTGGAACAGTAGAAATTGATGCTCTGGCAGTTAAAGAGTTTATTTCTTTGCCAGAGAGAATCCAATTCAATACTCAGCACCCATGCTATATGATTTACAATTGCCTGTAGCTCCACATCCAAGGTATCTATAACCATTACTTGCATACACACATATATATAAATTCAAGTGATTTAAAAATAAGAAACCCCTTGTATGAGTATTTTTCTATATAAAAATTGAGAGTATATAATATATAATTTATAGTAGTGTATAATTTCTCCTATCTTCTGCAGTGCTTTGAGGTATAATGATAAAGGGGGGCATTGTATGAAGCTGAATATCCAGAGAAAGTATGTGTACCTGCTCTGTGACAATCTGATTTCCTGAGATATGGCATATAAAGATTATGGGGAATAAGGAAGCAGCATGAGCTAGAACATTTTACTTTAGTCATAGCAGCCAATATTCTTTTACTTTTTTAGAAATACTACATGCCAAGTGTTCAACTCAGCCAAAATGCTCACAAGCTAAAAAACAGTGACTAGGTTATCTGTAATTTAATAAAATGACTCAGAAGCTACTCAACAGCAATATTCCATAATTCAGTCATGGGACATCAGTCTTTCAAATGTTAACTCTTGAGAAGTTTCGTAGCTAAAAGATATGAATTCATTGCAGTCTACTACATGCAAAGCCAAGAAAATATTATTTGTTCAAAAGCCAAGACAATATTAATTGTTTGAAAAGTATATATATATATGTATATGTATGTATATATTCCCCATCATGGATAGATAGGCATTCTGAAACATGTATATATTCATGTATATTATTCATATTTATAAAAATTCATCACACATTTGTTGCAAGGTAGTACAGAGCAAACGTAACTGTAGCTTTTAAACCAATTGTGAACTGTCTGAACTTGGTGTTGGCTCACAGTCTCATATGCTGATATCAATAACCCATATACACATGACAATTAATATAGCCAAATCATTTTAAGAATATGAATATTAAAAATAACTTGATGTTTACTAGTTTCTTTCTTAAGACATTGAAGATTTAAGTAAATCAATAGATAGATTGACCTCTCCATATGAACAGAGTTTAAAGCACTGCTACAGTCTGTGCCAATAATAAAATTAAAATAATATTATTCCCAGAATTTATAATAATGATTTAACCGTATGATTGTGAAAGCAAGCATTCTTTTTAAGATCACAATTTTATTTTTAACTTCTTCAAGTTTGCACAGAAAGGACTGAGAGCCATTGAAATGGGACAAGTCTGCTCACTCTCAGGCTCTCAGATGGGAGATTCATTGATCTATTTTGGCAATGAGACATATAATGAGGTAGGGAAAACTCACAAGACTCGGAGCTTTGAAGCATATGCAGCTGCATATTAATGATCGCATCTGTTATGCTTTGCCTAGAGTTCTTTCTGTCTGTGGAAAGTTGCATAACCACTGTCAAGAGATTTAAAAGGCTTCCATTAATTTGCAATGGCAGCAATTAGCAAGAATGGTGCTAAGGCAGACTGGATCTCAAGCTGTCATTTCTGTCTATTTTTTTATTTATAGTTTTATTAGCTTGTACTGTCATTTGCTTAAAAGCATTAATTAAAACACACACACACATGTGAACAATTTGGGGGAATACTTTTCTAAAATGTAAGAATATTTTAAATGTCGTTTTAAACCCCCCCAAATTGGTCCCAAGTGAAATATACATGACCTCATAAAAACAGGAATGAAATGTCAAATCACATATTAGAAGACTGTAAATGTGTTATAGATAAAAATTGCTGAGGTCATTGAATGAGCAAACCCCTGGGATAAAAGACAGATGCTGTGAACTCATGATATGAAGGGAACATGGAGGCCTGTAGTCAAGACATCAGACCTAAAGCACTTGGCTTCTAGCAAATGAGTAATGATAAGAAATGCAGTTATAAGGATTCCATTTGAGAAATCATAGGAGGTTGATAGTTTCACATATGCCTATCTTTATCCTCAATAATAATGATATGCATATGTCCATCTGAAAATCTGTTTCCTAGACTCTTGCAAGGCCTGAACGAACTCCTAGAACACTTTCATTCTAATATTTTTACATCACTAACTGATAAATCTTTATTTTAGAAATAACACACACACACACACACACACACCTTGTCATGTTGTCCTCCTACATCATTCTTTAAGGCTGAGAAATCAGTCCTGATTTCCTGCTGAGGAAGTGGCAGAAACAGCTGCATTAATAGGAACTCAAACTTAAAGTAAGACAACTTGCTTTATCTGTCTCATATACTCAGAAGGCAAGAGGTGGCTTGCTTCTAGCCTTGATGGGTCATATATTAAATAATGTTAGGGCCCAAGGCAGAGCTCAGACTTTTGCAAGTCTCCGCTGATGCATCAAGAAATAAAAACAAGTTAAAAAAATAATAATAAAGATAGGTCCGAACAGAGAGCTTGCTGCTAAAATCCAGACCTGTCAATGACCCATGTGTAGCTAGTAGCATTCCTTGATTCTGTAGTAGAACTGGGGAAATATGAAGAAGTTGAAACTTGATGATAGTTTCTTACGATTTTCATATTCAAGGATACATATGACTGGAGGTAAAAGATAAACACAATTGATTTGATGTGCAGTGTTGCTAACTATTTTGGAAAGTATTATTTCATGTCTTTGTTATAAATCCACATTGAACAATTTTACTTATGGAAATAATTTATAAATCCTGACAGTGGGTTCACTACCCACTGCAATGTGCTAGGTCCCTGAATGAAAGACACACACACAGCCTTTATATTTTAACATGCCTTAAACAGCACAATAGCTGGGCTAGTCCTTAACCTTCATTCATTTAATCCTGTGTTATTACTCACTAATTCTATATTCTGTCTTCACTGCTCTGGACCCAGTTGGGCATTCCTCTGGTCTGCTCTCTTCAGGTCATTCACATGGTAGCTATGTCTCTCTGTCCTCCACTCTTCTCAAGCATGAGTCTCTCCTCTCCTCCACACTCTCCTAGTTTGGTGGATCTCATTTTTTCTTCTCCTAAAGGTCCTTTAGCTTGGAAACCTTAAAGTCCCACATGTCTATCCTTTGTTTACCAATCAGAACCAACTGGAGACAGGTTCCCAGAAGCTACTTGCAGATACAGTTTTTTTTGGGAGGAAGATATTTAGCATTTGTAATGTAAGCAGCTAAACTTACTAGACAATATAAAATCTTTCTTAGCAATGAAAAATTCAATCCTCCAAGTTCATTTATTTCATTAAGGAAATAAACAAAATAGAATAAAAATTTATAAGTTTAGTGGTTAGGATTATTGTCTTTTATTTCAAAATTATAAAACTTCAATATGGCAAATATGTTATCTGTCATCTGTAGTTCAGAAAATTCACTTTTGTCAAGTATGGGATGTTTAATAAAGAATTATTTATTGAATAAAAAAAGTCTTCATAACTTTTACCCCGTATGTGCATCCTTTTAAACTTCATGGGGTAGATAAGGAAGTAGTTGTTCTTTTGACTTCTATAGTTAAGGCCTTTTGAATTCTACCTTTAGATCATAGTTCTAGGCACCTCAGGGCTATGATAGCAATGTACATCTACTCAAAATGATAAGGACACCAAAAAATCCATGACCTTTTCTTCTCACTACTTCTCTGAGACATCCATGAGTCTGCATATCGAAGACATTAATACATTAGAATCTGCAGTTAAAACTGGAAGGCATAAGGTGGAAAGGATTGCATAGACTGTTTCAGAATCTCTGTCTCAGGGCTTCCTTGAGAAAATAAGACAGCTTGTCCATTAGCAGAACCTCATTAGTTTCACTGCATGATGAGGACCAATGATTCAGGTGAGATGTCTGAACTACTAATTAATTATATGATTCTGTTTATTTTATCTCTTTAGAAGGGCTTGCAAAACTATAATTTGGTCTATTAAAAGTTTTTTATCAAGTGCAATTACTTAAAAGTACTTTTTGAAATAAGGCCAAGATAGGTCCAACATTTTGTTATATATAATTATATATATATATATATATATATATATATATATATATATATATATATATATATATATCCACCTGCATGCATTAACTTATCGCTCTTTTACACTGCTGATTAATTCATGGACTAAATATAAAACTTAGATTGATGATTCTGCATGTTACAAATTGCCCACGTAGAGTTACCAGAAATTATACTCTTTACAATATAAATTTGGTTGATAGCTTAATAGAAAATAGGGAGGTATAAAAAGTATTTGTTCAGTTGGTTTCCCATATGGATGATATTAATTATGCGGCACTTGGACATAGAAATAAGTCTTCACAGAAGTAGTAATAAAGAGTGGATTTCATCTGTTAGGGTTGCATATAGCATCTGTGACTCAGGAGTTAAAGGAATGCTTCCAGGTAGTACAGATGGAAAACCAAGTCCTTTAAAATCTGCATCATTTTAATGAAGTGTACTTATTATGGCATGGACCTTTCTAAACATAATAAAAAGATTTAGACTAGTTCAACTTTTTAAAATGAAAACTCATTCACTCTAGATATTTTTATTTACCCAGACAATATTTTTTAATTGAAAGACATTTCTTTTCATACAATAGATTCTGATCTTGATTTCCCCTACCCCAACTGCCCTTAGTTCATTTACCCTACACCCACCTAACTCCTTTCTCTCTGTGTATTTTTAGACACAAACAGGCAAGCAAACAACAAGAAAAGATAACGAAATAAAAACAAAAGTAAGACACACACACACACAGAGAGAGAGAGAGAGAGAGAGAGAGAGAGAGAGAGAGAGAGAGAGAGAGAGAGAGAGAGAGATGCATGAAGGCATACAAAAAACTTGAAATAAAATATTTAAAAGGCAAAAGAAAGATTTTACTGCTCCTGGATATGGTGGAGGAGAAGTTTTATTGTAGGTAAAAGGGAGAGCACAACCAGAGGTAGGGACATAAGGTAGAGTCCGGAGTGAACACGAGGGAGGAGGGACAACCAGATCAAGAGGCCAGGAGGGTAAAGTATAGATTTACAAAGAGAAAGAGACCTGCATAGCAAAACACCTGGATTGTGTAGGGGAATATATAGTGTAGAACAGCTGGCAGATGTGCCCAGTCCAGGCCAGAGAAATTCTGTATCAGGGGCAGATTGTGCCAGGCCAACCCTATAAAAGTAAGGGACTGAGGGATATTGTGAGAACCTTGTAGCTAGGTCCACTTTCATATGTTAAATTTACACCTCAGTTAGTCACTTGTATTTGGTTTGAGACATAAGAAAACTTACGTAAATACAAAATAGTAAACCATAATATACAAAAGGAATATTACAACTTTTAATTTCAGTAAACTGTAACTTATGGTAGCTAAAATCATAGCCCAAAATCATCAAATATGTATGTTACCTTAAACACATCATAAAAATGTCAGAGCAGATGAGTAAGGAGGAGGACATGAGGATAGGCAGATAAGAAGGGATCTCTATTGAGGAAATTGCTTCATTATTTCTGGAAGTTCATCTCTCCTATGATAAAATGTCTACAAATTGACACCAAAGGAAGTTGACTGGTTGGCTCAATCCCAAGTCCAGCAATAAAGTCCAGAACCAGAAAAGTGTGTGGAATGAAACTTGGCTACATACTAAGGGCCTAGGGTATGGGAGAGCTGTTGATATAAAAGACAGGGTACAAAATCCATGAGGTTCTCTTGTCAGAGAGCAATAGAATCGAGCCCTAACACCACAGCAATCACTTTTCTTCTCTTATTTTTGTTCAGCCTGTGACCTCTGGCTGTGGATGGTGTCCAGTCAACTTGTATGAGAACACGACTTTCTTAATTTTCCCACTGGATCAATATAAATATTTTATACAGACAATTAAATTGATACTTTGAGAAATGGTGAGTTATCTGCTACCAGGGTATCCAATTATTTATTAAGGTGGCACCTAAAATTTACTATTATAACTTCCTATGATTTTTTGTTGTGTTTTCTATTTTTACTAAATGAAAGTTTTATTCTTCCTTTCCTCCTATTTAAAACCTAAGAAAATGTTCTATCTATAACTACAACTATATCATTTCAAACTTATCTAGTCAACCTTTGGTCTCCTTGCCATTCTATTAAATAATTATTGTATAATTTTAGGAAAAAATGGCATAAATAATATTTTTACTATTTTAAAATACTTCCACCCTTAAGTTGAAAGTATATCTCTATGTCAGAGTGCTTGTTTATCATGCATAAAGCTGAGATTCATAACTAAATCCATATAAATAAAGGATTCAGGCACTGGCTTGTAAATCCAGAAGTCCAGAGGTAGAGGGGCAATGTTCTTAAGCAAAATGTCATCCTGAGACACATAGATAATTCAAGGCCAGCCTGAAGTAGAACAGGTATTTGCACAGAAAATAACCCCCATCTTTTAACTCACATCAAACTAAAATTATTTTAATTAACTTATACATGTTTGGAATCATCACAAGTTTTCTGTGTTTGTTTTTGTTTTCTTTTTTTGGTTTGTTTTTGGGTTTTTTTTGTTTTTTGTTTTTTTTGTTTTTTGTTTTTTTTGGCTGGACTTCGTTGATGTAAGAAGAAAAGAATGTTATTCTCCCACCCAGTATTAGTTCACAGTATACGGAAGAAGCCTCAAGGTAGATTACATGTGTTGCATCTGAACTATCCCATGTCACCCAGAAGATGACAATAGAAAGATAAACAATTCACTCAATTCGCATAGTCACTCAGAATTTGTGTATATGTATGTGTGTAACTGTATGAACATATGTATGTATGCATGCATGCATGTAAGTGTTTTACATGTTATGTGTGTAGTACATATAAAAACACAAAATTATATATGGAATTAATACTGGTCTCAGGAAGCTTAACATCCTGCATAAATCATCAGCCATATACCATGTCGAAAGCTCTTCCATTAACATGTTAGATTGATATAATTACTTCATTGAAAATAACAGTAAATTTAGGTTACACAACTCAAGTATATAAACATATTGCCAGGTAAAAGCTATGAAGCATTTTGTAACATTTTATTTATTTATTTTTAGTTTCTTTATTTTTATTTAAACAAGTTTTAATTTTTTATTAGATATTTTCTTTATTTACATTTCAAATGTTATCCCCTTTCCTAGTTTCCCCTCCAAAAATCCCCTATCCCCTCACCACTCTCCCTACTCTCCAACCCACCCACTCCTATTCCTGGTCCTGGCATTCCCCTCTACTGGGGCATAGAGCCTTCACAGGACGAAGGGCCTCTTCTCCCATTGATGACCAACTAGTCCTTCCTCCACTTCTGTATTTGCCAGGCACTGGCAGAGCCTCATAGGAGACAGAAATATCAGGCTCCTGTCAGCAGGCTCTTGTTGGCATCTGCCTAGTGTCTGGGTTTGGTGGTTGTTTATGGGGTGGATCCCCAATTGGGGCAGTCTCTGGATGGCCATTCCTTCAGGCTATGCTCCAAATTTTGTCTCTGTAACTCCTTCCATGGGTATTTTGTTCCCCATTCTGAGAAGGAACTAAGTATCCACTCTATGGTCTTCCTTCTTCTTGAGTTTTATACATTTTGCAAATTGTATCATGGGTATTTTAAATGTCTGGGCTAAGAGCCACTTACTTATCAGTGAGTGCATATCATCTGTGTTCTTTTGTGACTGGGTTACTTCACTCAAGATGATAGCCTCCAGATCCATCCATTTGCTTAAGAAATTTATAAATTCATTTTTAATAGCTGAGTAGTACTCCATAATGTAAATGTACCATATTTTCTGTATCCATTCTTCTGTTGAGGGACATTTGGGTTCTTTCCAGCTTCTGGCTATTATAAATAAGGCTGCTATGAACATAGTGGAACATGTGTCCTTATTACAAATTAGAGCATCTTCTGGGTATATGCCCAAGAGAGGTATTGCTGGATCGTCCCGTAGTACTATGTACAATTTTCTGAGGAACCACCAGACTGATTTCCAGAGTGGTTGTACAAGCTTGCCACCAACATTGGAGGAGTGTTCCTCTTTCTCCACATCCTTGCCAGCATCTGCTGTCACCACTTAGCCATTCTGACTGATATGAGGTAGAATCTCAGGTTGTTTTGATATGCATTTCCCTGATGATTAAGGATGTCGAACATTTTTTCAAGTGTTTCTCAGCCACTCGGTATTCCTCATTTGAGAATTCTTGTTTAGCTCTGTACCCCATTTTTAATGAGGTTATTTGGTATTCTGGAGTCCAGCTTCTTGAGTTCTTTGTATATATTGGATATTAGTCCCCTATCAGAATTAGGATTGGTAAATATCCTTTCCTAATCTGTTGGTGGCCTTTTTTTGCCTTACTGACAGTGTCTTTTGCCTTACAAAGTTTTGCAATTTTATGAGGTCCCATTTGTGGATTCTCGATCTTTCAGTACAAGCGATTGTTGTTCTGTTCAGGAATTTTTCCCCTATGCCCATATCTTCAAGGCTTTCCCCTACTTTCTCCTCTATAAGTTTCAGAGTCTCTGGTTTTATGTGGAGGTCCTTGATCCACTTAGACTTGAGCTTTGTACAAGGAGATAAGAATGGATCAATTCGCATTCTTCTACATGATAACCACCAGTTGTGCCAGCACCATTTGTTAAAAATGCTGTCTTTTTTCCATTGGATGGTTTTATATCCCATGTCAAAAATCAAGTTACCATAAATGTTGGGTTCGTTTCTGGGTCTTCAATTCTATTCCACTGATCTACCTGTCTGTTGCTGTACCAGTACCATGAAGTTTTTTATCACAATTGCTCTGTAGTACAGCTTGAAGTCAGGCATGGTGATTAACCCAGAGGTTCTTTTATTGTTGAGAAGAGTTTTTGCTATCCTAGGGTTTTTGTTATTTCAGATGAATTTGGAAATTGCCCTTTCTAACTCAGTGAAGAATTGAGTTGGAATTTTGATGGGGATTGCATTGAATCTGTAGATTGCTTTTGGCAAGATAGCCATTTTTACTATATTAATCCTGCCAATCCATGAGAATGGGAGAACTTTCTATCTTCTGAGATCTTCTTTGATTCCTTTCTTAAGAGACCTGAAGTTCTTATTATACAGATCTTTCACTTCCTTAGTTAGAGTCACACCAAGGTATTTTATATTATTTGTGACTATTGTGAAGGGTGTTGTTGATTGTTTTGATGTATTCTTGGATTCAGTTAGCGAGAATTTTATTGAGTATTTTTGTGTCGATATTCATAAGGGAAATTGGTCTGAAGTTCTCTTTCTTTTGTTGGGTCTTTGTGTGGTTTATGTATCAGAGTAATTGTTGCTTCATATAATGAAGTGGGTAGAGTACTTTCTGTTTCTATTTGGAGGAATAGTTGAGAAGAACTGGAATTAGGAATTAGGTCTTCTTTGAAGATATGATAGAACTCTGCACTAAACCCATCTGGTCCTGTGCTTTTTTTTTTTTTTTTTTTTTTTTTTTTTTTTTTTTTTTTTGGTTGGGAGACTATTAATGACTGCTTCTATTTATTTAGGGGATATGCGACTGTTTAGATCATTAATCTGGTCCTGATTTAATTTGGTACCTGGTATCTATCTAGAAAATTGTCCATTCCATCCAGGTTTTCCAGTTTTGTTGAGTATAGCTTTTTGTAGTAGGATCTGATGATGTTTTGGATTTCTTCAGGATCTGTTGTTATGTCTCCCTTTTCATTTCTGATTTGGTTAATTAGGATACTGTCCCTGTGCCCTATAGTGAGTCTGGCTAAGTAGGTTTATCTATCTTGTTGATTTTCTCAAAGGAGCAGCTCCTGGTTTGGTTGATTCTTTGTATAGTTTTGTTTGTTTGTTTGTTTTGTTTTGTTTTGTTTCCACTTGGTTGATTTCAGCCCGAAGTTTGATTATTTCCTGCCTTCTACTCCTCTTGGGTGAATTTGCTTCCTTTTGTTCTAGAGCTTTTAGGTATGCTGTCAAGCTGCTAGTGTGTGCTCTCTCTAGTTTCTTTGTGGAGGCACTCAGAGCTATGAGTTTTCCTCTTAGAAATGCTTTCATTGTGTCCCATAAGTTTGGGTATGTTGTGGCTTCATTTTCATTGAACTCTAAAAAGTCTTTAATTTCTTTATTTCTTCCTTGACTTAGTTATCATTGAGTAGAGTGTTGTTCAGCTTCCTCGTCAACATTGGCTTTCTAATATTTATGTTGTTATTGAAGATCAGCCTTAATCTGTGATGATCTCATAGGATGTATGGGATAATTTCAATTTTCTTGTATCTGCTGAGGCCAATATTATTGTCAGTATTGGAGAAGGTACCATGAGGTGCCGAGAAGAAGGTATATCCTTTTCTTTTAGGGTAAAATGTTCTGAAGATATCTGTTAAATATATTTGTTTCATACCTTCTGTTAGTTTCTCTGTGTCTTTGTTTAGTTTCTGTTTCCAGGATCTGTCCATTGAAGGGAATGGGGTGTTAAAGTCTCCCACTATTACTGTGTGTAGTGCAATGTGTGCTTTGAGCTTACTAACGTTTCTTTAATGAATGTGGATGCCCTTGCATTTGGAGCATAGATATTCAGAATTGAGAGTTCACCTTGGAAGATTTTACCTTTGATGGATATGAAGTTCCTCTCCTTGTTTTTAATTTTAATTTAAATATAACACTATTTGCTTTAAAAATAAAACTGCTTCATAATGAGGTTCTTTTTTCTCTAACTTTCTTTGTTTCTGTGAATAGCATTCCTTTCAGGATTCAGGTTAACAGTCTTGACTGGAGGTGAATGCCAGTCTTTATGGAATATCTTCACTTGGCATACTCTCTAACATTTTTTTAAATAATTGAAATACAATTATACCTTGTTCTTACTCTTTTTCTCTATTCAGGCCCTCTAGATACCTTCCCTCAAACCTCTCCCATTCTCCCCACTCCAAATGATAGCTTATTTTTATTTGAATATATGTGTTAGAAACATATATTTATGTATTTGAATATAGGAACGTGCATGAATACAACTGCTGAGTCTATTTTATTGTTTGTGTGTATATGGTTTTAAGACCTACCACTTTGCACTAAACAAGCAATAAAGATACTTATCCTTTGGGAGAGGTTAATGCTCCTTCTACATGAAATTATTAATGTCCTGAACTTCTTTGTTAATGGGTAAGGTACCATGAAATTTTCCCCATTCTGCGCTAACATGTTTATTGATATTACTATTATTCAGGTCATATTTATGCAGCCACTTCTAGGAGAGACTTTTTCACAAGACAGTCTAGAATTTTGATATTTCTTCCCTCTCTTCCACAATGTTCCCTGAGCTCCCTACAGGAGCTATGATATAGATGTTAACACAGGGACTGAGGGCCTCATAATCTGTTAATCTCTGCACGGAGTCCAGTTGTGCTTTTATGTGTTGGTTTCTACTGGTTGTAAAGAGAAGATTCTTTAATGAGGGATGGTAGCTACATTTACTTGTATGTATAAGGATAAGACTCAAACTGTAATAAGGAATATTGCTGGTCTAGCAAAGTATCAGTAATAGATTATTTTATTATTTTTTCTCTCATATATTGTATCCTGACTGAAGTTTCCCTTCACTCCTTCTTCTCTGCACCTTTTCATCCCTGCCCCCACCTCCCCATCCATTCCTTCTCCATTCCCCTTCAGAAAATGGTGGACCTCCCAGGGAAGTCAACCAAATATGGTATATCAAATTGCAATAAAGTCAGGCAGCTCTCTCATATTGAGGCTGGACAAAGCAACCCAATAGGAGAACAAGAGTACACAAAGGGGCAAGTTTCAGAAATACCCCTGATCCTTCTATTAGGAGTCCCGCAAAAAACACCAAGCTACTCAACTATAACATATATATGGAGGGCCTAGGTTAGACACTTGCAGGCTCTCTGATTGTCTGTTCAGTCTCATTGAGTCTCTATGAGTCCAGGGTTGTTGATTCTTTGGATTTTCATGTGATGTCCTTTACCCCTTTATAATCCTATAATCCTTCCTCCTTTTTTACAGGTGGATTCCTAAGCTCCACCTAATGTTTGGCCTTGGGCCTCTGCATCTGTTTACTTCAGCTGCTTAATGAAGCCTCTTTTATGACAAGTGGGTTAAGGACCAATCTATAAGAACTGCAGAATATCATTAGAAAACATTTCGTTCCTCTTCCCCCCAGTTGTGTTTGGTTCTTTCCTAGGTCTCTAGGTCATCAGGTCTCTGTTTTCTGGTCCTGCAGGTCGGGTCATGGGTGTACTCCCTTTAAAAGCATAGGTCTCAATTTGGGCTTGTCATTAATAAGTCACTGCCACAGTTTCTATGCGGTATTTACCCCAGCAAATCCTGCTGGACAATCCAGGACAAATTGTAAATCGAAGCTTTGGTGGCTGGGTTGGTATCCACTTGAACTCCTGCCTGATTACAGGTGATGGCTAGTTCAGGGTCTGTATCTCCCATTATTAGGAGTCTTAGCTGGTGTGATCCTAATAGATTCCTGGGGATTTACATTGTACGAGTTTTCTACTTTCCCCCAAAATTGCCCCCTAGTTCCAGTTGCCTTTCCTACTACTCTCTCCCGACATCCTCTCCCCAACTATTCCTCCTGTTCCCATCCCCTGTCCACCATTGAAATATGTTCTATTTTTTTCACCTTCCCAGGGAGGTCCCTTCTTTTTATTTAGCCTTCTTGAAATTGTGAATTATATGATTGTCTTTTACTTTGCAGTTACTATCCATTTTTCAGTGAGTACATAGCTTGTTGGTCTTCTGGGTCTGGGTAACCTCACTCAGAATGATTTTTTTCTCTAGTTCCATCTATTTGCCTACAAATTTCATGTTGTTACTGGTTTTAAAAGCTGAGTAATATTCCATTGTGTAAATGTACCACATTTTCTCTATTCATTCTTCAGTTGAGAAACATCTAGGTTGTTTTCATTTTCTGCCTATTATAAATAAACCTGCTATCAATGTTTTTGAGCAAATGGCTACATGTTAGGATGAAGGGTGTTTTAGGTGTGTGCCCTGGAGTGGTGTAGCTGGGTCTTGAGATTGATCAGTTCCTGTTTTTCTGAGAAATCACCATATTGATTTCCACAATGGTTGTAAATGTTTACAACCAAATCAGTGGAAGGGCGTTCTTTTTGATAGGTAGGTTTCTAGTTTTAAGAACGATTTACCTCCTGAGTGGGCCTCAACTCCAATCAAACACTTAACTGGGTGCCATTGACATGTAAGAGCTACTTTCTGTTCTTTTATGCCAATCTTGCTATGCTGGTCTTTTTTTTTTTTTTTTTTTTGGTTCATATATGTAAAACTGGATATGACTGTTTTCTAGCCTCTTAGAACTTGCATAGTATTTTCTGAAACCATGGAAGCTAGACTGCAAAAAAAGACAATGTTCAAGTCAAATCCAACTCAAGTCATACAAGTCTTATATTCTAAGTGTGTGGTGTCTTCAGTAATACTAGCCCACTTTCAACTCTTGGGAGGTCATGAAAGGCTTCAAAGATAATCTATAATGTTTGGGAAATTACCCTGACTAAAAGTAGTTTTTTCCATGACTAGCATGAGATTGGGGAGGGGTTACTTAATGGGTCTTTTGGGAATCATTGTTAATGCAAATAGCTTAAATTTCTTTTAATATATGTATATGTGTTTATATTTATATGATGTATATGATGTTTACCAAATAACCTTAGTTTTATTTATTTACCCCTCCTCTCATTCTGTATTAAGTCACTCCCCCTCTCCAGTTAGAGTCCCTTCACCATCATTCTATTTCCCACTCCATATATTTCACTTGCAACCTGTTAATTTTCTTCTAATCCCCCCTTTTATGATCTCTTTATAATTCTTTGTGCCCAGGTTGTATTTACTATATGGGACAACTTGCTCAAGTTAACCACTCATATCTGAAGAATTGGATCTTATAACCAGAGATGTGGTATTGGTCTTTCTAGTCTAGGTTATTTTACTCAATGTAATCTTTTCTAGGTCCATACACTTACCTACAAATGTGATAGTTTAATTTCTCCTTATAACTGAATAGTGGCTATGGGGGACTTTTGGTATAGCATTGGAAATGTAAATGAGCTAAATACCTAATAAAAAATGGAAAAGAAAAAACAATAACTGAATAGTATTCCATTATGCATATGCACCATATTTTCATCATCTATTCACAAATGGAATGACATTTGGTTGTTTTTTTTTCATTTCCATTTAATTTTGAATAGGGTAACAATGAACACTTCTAAACAATAACCTGTGAAGTCAGATGCCAAGTGTTTTGAGCATATGTCAAGGAGTGGTATAGCTGGGTCATATGTTTTCACTTAGTATAAAAAGGAGGAAAAAATCCTCTCTGTCATTTATTTTTTGTTTCTCATCTAATCAGATAAGATAATCAATTAATGAAAATATATACAGGACATAGAGGATACACAAATCTATATTATCACTCCATGGTATGAGTGGAATCACAAAACCTTTATTAAAACATTAACATTGTCATTTATTAACATTGAAAATATATTTGAGTTCATTGAGTCCAAATATTCAGGTTTATATAAATCTAGTAGAAATGACTGAATGAGCATTACAATTTCAAAACACATAAAACATTATCTTGAGTGTATCTTCCATACAGGAAATGAATACTCATTTATTTAAATGTCAGTTTATATTTTCTCTGTGAATTCCAGTTCCTAAAGCTTTAAAAGATGTGTGAATCCTTGGTACTTTGAAACTAGAAGATATTTGATGGAAAGAGTCAGTGCATCTACATAATCACCCTTTATAGTATATTTCTCCTCTTGTCTTCATTAAGCCGCACAGATAGACTGTTCAGATGGCACAGTGCAGGTGAAGCTGCATAACTGACTTGCCATGCAAGAAAAGACAATTTCTATGATTTAGCAGTAGAAATAAAAACATAAAAATGATGCTTTAAATTGATTACTGCTTGTATTTTATTGCTTTTAATTTTAACTGAAAAAATGCAACTAATCATATGTGAATTTTCCAAGAACTTCAGCAGATCTAAAATAATAAAATAAAATGTGGTGTCAGCATGGCTTGTGCCCTGACAGACTACTTTTCCTAAAATTCTCAATTAAGTTTCCTCTGGGGTGAGCAGCTCAGAAGTACAATATTGCAGTTTGCCCTTGCTGTCTTTACTGAAGATATTTCTTAAGTTAACTATCGCTTTTTGCTTTGTAGCACTGTGTTGGAATACAGAAGGGCCAAAATCTTGAGATGTGTCAAATTACTTTTGGAAATAATGACTTGTTGCCATGGTAACCTTGAACCTAACGAATCTATCTCAAGATCTCAGTTCAGGTATAAAATGAACTGCACGGGAAATTTTAAAATAGTGACTCAGTTGCCTGACTCAAGACGTGTTTCATAGTCTTCTTCTTTTTTTTTTTTTTCCTCCTTTAAATACCAGGTGACAGAATGTTATTTAGAAAATGAACCCATGAATAACAGAAGTATTTTTACAATGGAGAAATAATTTTAATATTGGGTATTTGTAGTATTGTCTGGGTAAGTTTTAAATAGATATTTCACAATTATTTTTATTTATGTGTCTGTGTGAGTATATTCCATGTTTGTGTGTATCCTCTGAGGCCAGAAAAAGATACTGGAGCCCCTGGAACTGGGGTTGCAACAGAATTGAAATCTTATGGAAGAGCAGCAAGTGCTCCTAATTGCTGAATTAATTATCCACCCCCTTTAAGCATAACTTCTTTTAAATTATTTTTGCCAGTGTCTTAATAACTATAGGGACTTCCCTTAAAACATGTGTATGAGTTTCATATATATATATATATATATATATATATATATATATATATATATATATATATATGTAAAATGTTTAGAGTTTTGAATCATGAATGATTGAGAATTAAATTAAAGGGGAAATTGAAAATGTACCATCTCTTAATATCTGCAGATTGGTGCTCAAATCTGGCTCATGAATTGGTAAAGTGGTTGACTATAATGTCTTCTGTCTAAAGCAGTACAACCAGGGTATTGGTGGTGCATGTTCAAGAAAACAACAAAAATCATTAAAAAACAAACCAATGTGAAACAACCAAAACAGCAACATAAATCTCCCTAGATCCTGGGTTCTCCAGGTTGAGTCCATGTGCTATTTCTCTTAATAGCAAGAATTACTCTTAGTGAAGTGATCTGCAAGTATTTTGAAATGTCATGAAATTAGTAATTAAAAACTATTTATGATATGTAATTCCAAACAAGAATATAAATATTCCTATTGGCAAAAGAATAAAGCTAAGTAGAATATTAAATGTAAAATATTTGTTAAAATAAAGTGTATAAAAATCACTCTACCCTGAAAATTCTGGCAAATGTCTTTCTTGTGTAGCCAATAGCAAATAAACACCATCCCTATCTCCCAGGAGACAGTAGACAGGATGTGCCAGCCACCAGCAACTCAACATAATTAGTCCAGATAGCTGAGGCAAGGTCTCATGGGTCAGGATGAGGCATGTGGGAATACAGACATCTACTTTTCTATAGAAAAAAAAAAGATACAATTAACTTGCATTGCCCAAATGTAACATCCCTGTGTGGTTCAATGTTTGCAATATAAAAGTTCAATTGGAAAAGGTCCTAACTAAAACCGTTATGTGAAATTTTTGTCCCCAGGCATAGTAAGGTTCAAACTCCTGAACTGAAATTCTTCAATTTATTTTAATTTTTAAAATATAATTAGTATGAGAAACCTTTAATTTTTACATAATAATGGGGTTTTATTTATATTTTCATGAATGGATACACTGAGAGAAGTGTGAATTGGTTAAATGGGTTCCTTTTCTGTCCTAGCTAGGATTTTCATTGCTCTGAAGAGAAACCATGACCAAGGCACCTCATAAAGGACAAGATTTAATTGGAGATGGCTTACAGTTTCAGAGGTTTAAGTTGTGAAGCATGGTATCATCCAGGCAGAAATGGTGCTGGAAAAGTAACTAAGAGTATTACATCTTGATCATCAGATAACTAGCAGAAGATTAGGTGTTTTTCATTCTGGACTTAGCTTGAGTATTTAAGACCTGAAACCGCTGCCTCCATGGTGACACAGTTTCTCTAAAAAAGGCTACACATCCTAAAAGAGTCACTCTCTATGGTCAAGCGTTCCAACACAAGAATCTGTGGGAGGCCTTTTCAAGCCACCACATTATGCTCCCTAATCTCCTTAGGCTTATGCATAGCCATAACATAATGCAAAATGCATTTAGTCCAACTTCAAGGGTCCCCATAGTCTATCACAATTTCAACAATGTTTAAAAGTCCAAAATTCCAAGTATCTTCTGAGAGTCATCTAATCTCTTAAAAAAAGCAGATCACATACTTCCAACATAACATGGACCAGGATATATTTACCATTAAGTAGGAAAAGGAGCATATTTAAGGTATACTGGACCAAAGCGAGACTGAAAATCAGCCGTGAGAACTCAAACGCTCCATCTACATGTCTGATGTCAAATCACTCTTCTGATTTCCAGCTCCATTCAGCTTTATTGACTGCAACACAGTTGTTTTCTTGGGCTGGTTCCATTCCCTACTAGAAATTTTCCTTAGAGCTCTACCATTTCCCTGGCATCTCTAATATCCCGAGATCTCCAAGGAGATTCAGGCTTCCCCTTCACAGATTCTGGCACAAAGCTCCTGCTGTTGCTGTTCTTGGTGGTCATCCCATGATACTGGCATCTCCAAAATGATAGAGTCTTCTGCTTCATCTTGCCTGCACTTTCACCAGTAGCCTTTTCTTGGTGCCAAGACTCACCTTCTTTGCATGACCCCTTCAGTCCTGGGCCTTCAACTGATCATGAGACTGTACCTTCACCAATAGCCTCTTGCTGAGTCCAGTTTGGCCATGTAAGGGACGGTATGACATGGTTTCCTGCCCCTGGAGCAGAACCAGCAGGGCATGGTCCTCTACAAGTGTTGATGGTTAGTGTGGGCATAAAGGTTGTTGGACACAAGTATACATATTTTCATTTTCCTTCTTTCTGAAAATGTCCTCTCTGCCAAGAAACAGAGGTGAGGGTGTCGCTAATGTCTCTCTAAAATGGTAGAATTATGTACATTTCAGCCCATAGCTTAAGGCTGTGGGAAAAACGTGAGTTCAAATATATATCATTTTACAAGTGTGCAAAATGTAAAGATGGAATATTAGTTCTATGAGCATCTTCACAGATCTAAAGGAACAGAGACAGATGCACTGTCACCTAGCTTGTCAGAAAGATGCTAAGGAAGGAGATAGATATTTTGGAAGTGGTAATCACAAGGCAAGATCCTTCCCAGCTATATTTATTTTGTTTGTCTGTTTATGATTGTAAACGAGGTAGAGTCCTCAATTCAATGTCAGCCTGATACAGAGAGAGTTAGGTGGGAATGATAATTTCGGGGTGAGGTCCTACCTAGCTATTTCACTATCTGACCTTGTGTTTGCTCTCTCTCTATAAGAACCTAGAGGCTAGAATCATGGGATACAGATTCATGGAATAATTAAAGATAACAAGAGTTAATAACTGAATTGATATGTAAATAAAATCTGTACTTTTAATCTATAATATATGAGCTGTCCAGAGAAATTTTAAAATGGCAAGAGGAAGCAGTCTCCAACAGAAAAGAACACAGAGATCAGTCTGAAAAGCTGTCTCAAGAATTAACACACACAGACACACACACAGACACAGACACACACACACACACACACACACACACACAGAGAGAGAGAGAGAGAGAGAGAGAGAGAGAGAGAGAGAGATCTGGAAAGCTGTCTTGAGCAGAACATAGGCCATCAGCTTGGACCCACAATTTGACATTGAGTCATTTGTTTCACCATTCCCAGACAACCCTTCTCTCAGAAACCACTCTCCAAGCTTAGGCTAGTCCTGGAGCAACTTCTCCTGGCCTCTCACAGTAGCAGGGCTCAACTCTTCTCCATGACCCCTTCATGCCTTCAAAACCAGTACCACAAGAGTTACCTTTACAAAGACTGCCTCCAAATTCAAGGTCCTCGATTCTAAATTCATAACCATGTGGCCAAAACTGCCAAGTACTGCTGCTTGGTAGGACTGGAACATGGCCACTGAGTTCATTACATCCCGTGTCAGTAACAACTTCTGTCTTAATTATGGTTTCCATTTTTGTGAGTAGACACCATGACAAAGGCAACTCTTAGATAAGAAAAACACTTAACTGGGGCTGGCTTACATTTTCAGAGGTTTAGTCTGGGAAGCATGGCAATGTCCAGGAAGACAGGGTGCTGGAGAAGGAGCTAAGAGTTCTATATCTTGATCAGTAATCAGCAGGAAGAAACTGGATGTGTTTCACACTGGACACAGCTTGAACATTTAAGACATCAAAATGCCACCTCCACAGTGGCACTCTTCCTCTAACAAGGCTGCACCTATTCCAATAAGGGCATTCCTCCTAATAGTGCAATACCCTATGGACAAGCATTCAAATATATGAATCTTGGGGTCCATACCTATTCAAACTCATACACCTTCTCAAATTCAGCATTTCAATTTAAATCTTAAATACTGGAATATGAACTATACAATGTATTATTGTTTATTCCATGATAACAGTTCCCTATAGCATACTACAGTTATCTCCGGCAAAAATGTAGCTATGCATAAACCACTAATTATATTCTATCATAATTGCACAAGAACATTTAAATTATAACTTCAAAATTGTACCCCAAATTAAAACAAAACTTTTCAGGGTTTTTTGATAGAATATTTGTCTTCTTTGATAGAAGACATGCCTAATATGATGAGGTCCTGGGCTTAATTATCAGCACTGCACACATCCAGGATGCCGGTGCACTCCTGTAAAGCTAGCATTTTGGAAAAGAAGGTACATGAATCTGAAGGTCAAGTTTATTGCCAGCTCTGTAGAAAGTTCAAAGACTGTTGGGGCTATTAATACCCTTTATCAAATAAATGAATTTTAAAAATAAATAGGAAGAAATAAAAAAATAAAGAGAGAAATGAGAAATTAAAAATGTAAATGTACACTAACAAGATACATGTAGATTTTGCATTCTTAAATATAAAACATTAGTGATGAAATTAAAAGCTAAGTATTAGACAGTTAGACTACAAGCACTAAAACAACTGTCAGTAAAAACATTTACACAAAAATTTTTAAATTCGTTATTTATACTTTTAATCAAATCAAATTTAATCTAAAGAATAGAACAAACTTAGTATGTAAATGGTCATATTTTTAACTAAATAAATTTATTCACCAATGAAAATAATATACATACACATAGAAAATAAGTAGCTAAACTCTTTATCAGCATTGGTTGTCAGTAAAACAAAGAAAAATTATAGTGAAATATGGCTATACACTGTTAAAATTGGGGCAGTGCAAAGCCCTGCTAGGATTTGGAATAATACACTGTCCTTTTACATTGTAGATGGGCATTCAAAATGGAATAGACTATTTGGGACACAGATTTGTAACTTTAATACAGTTAAACAGACATTATATAAATAAACAATTAAAACTATTAAGTTTTGATTGAAGAAAGATTTCAATACATATTTCCTATGTTGGCAAATATGAATACTAACCTACACTTTGCTCATATTTGATAAAATGTGTAATGAAGCAAAATGTCTTTTCAAATGGAAGCAGAAAATGATTTTAGAGAATGAGGTAATGATTCATCCTACCTGGAAAAGCATTTTATGAAATACTACATCAATTGGAAAATGGTTTGCAGTTCCTTATCAGCTGAAACATACACCCATATGTCCTTGACACTGAGCTGTTAGCTGTCTACCCTGTGAATAACATCACAGGTCTTCCAGTAATTACACATAACAGCTTTTCTTGGGATAGTAAATGCTTGTACAGGGTTGAATGGCAAACAAATAGCAAATGTTCTTACCATTGAGTCATCTCACCACACCTGGAAGGGCAAGTTTCTATGTCCAATAGATGATAATACAACCACACCTGAACTTTGATGTGCCTCCAGTTGTGATTTCTTATCAGTCCACAAGTCGTCTGTTGATATCCACTTCAATAAGTTTGAGCCACTAAGTTTTATTGGGGTCATCCTGGTTTATAAGTGTTCTCTGGGTTTCATGGTCTTACAGGTAGATAACTTGTGGGTTCTTTCTTATTTCACTTCTCTTCCTTAAAGAATTGTATGACTTCAGTTTCCCCCATATTCTGTTCCTTCTTGCTTCACAGTATAGATAATTACAATAAATGCCTGGCCATCAGTAGGCAATTTTGTATAATCTGCTTCATATAGTCTATGAATTTTTGTTTGTTTGTTTGTTTTGTTTTGGCTGTCTTGACTTATGGATAGTCTCTTTCTGTTGCTGGTGAACACCGAGTTCTCATCACTCCAATGCTTGGTCCTGTGCTCTGGGTTTAGTCTGTTATTTTCTTTATTAATCTAGCATTTCATATTAGCAGATTTATTCTCTCACATTCTGATAACCATGACCCCTACATTGCATTTACACATACCTTACATATTTTGGAATTATAAGTCACATTTTCTTTTATCAGATTCATGTGAACATAAGAAAAACATTGGTTATCCATATCCTGTCATCTTCAATACTCTAGACCATGTTATGGAATGTTAAAATCATCTCAGTTAAAAACAATTGACTGAGATAACATGAGCAGTACAACTGTGACAAATTAACCAAATATGAATGCACACATTCACCAAAACTGACCTGAAACACATGGGGGGGGGGCAAAATCAAATGCACCATGGGGAGAGGGGCTTCTGACAGGGAATCTTAAGAGCAGTAGTTTAAAGATATATGCAGCAGCACCATGCACTCTTTTTTTTTTCTTTTCCATTTTTTATTAGGTATTTAGCTCATTTACATTTCCAATGCTATACCAAAAGTCCCCCATAGCCACCCACCCCCACTCCCCTACCCACCCACTCCCCCTTTTTGGCCCTGGCGTTACCCTGTACTGGGGCATATAAAGTTTGCAAGTCCAATGGGCCTCTCTTTCCAGTGATGGCCGACTAGGCCATCTTTTGATACATATGCAGCTAGAGTCAAGAGCTCCGGGGTACTGGTTAGTTCATAATGTTGTTCCACCTATAGGGTTGCAGATCCCTTTAGCTCCTTGGGTACTTTCTCTAGCTCCTCCATTGGGAGCCCTGTGATCCATCCATTAGCTGACTGTGAGCATCCACTTCTGTGTTTGCTAGGCCCCGGCATAGTCTCACAAGAGACAGCTACATCTGGGTCCTTTCGATAAAATCTTGCTAGTGTATGCAATGGTGTCAGCGTTTGGATGCTGATTATGGGGTGGATCCCTGGATATGGCAGTCTCTACATGGTCCATCCTTTCATCTCAGCTCCAAACTTTGTCTCTGTAACTCCTTCCAAGGGTGTTTTGTTCCCACTTCTAAGGAGGGGCATAATGTCCACACTTCAGTCTTCATTTTTCTTGAGTTTCATGTGTTTAGGAAATTGTATCTTATATCTTGGGTATCCTAGGATTTGGGCTAATATCCACTTATCAGTGTGTACATATTGTGTGAGTTCCTTTGTGAATGTGTTACCTCACTCAGGATGATGCCCTCCAGGTCCATCCATTTGGCTAGGAATTTCATAAATACATTCTTTTTAATAGCTGAGTAGTACTCCATTGTGTAGATGTACCACATTTTCTGTATCCATTCCTCTGTTGAGGGGCATCTGGGTTCTTTCCAGCTTCTGGCTATTATAAATAAGGCTGCTATGAAAATTTCCCTTATGGGAACATAGACTAAAACTTCTGAAATGGCAATGTTAGTGTGCTGAAGTTAAATTTAAAAAGGGAATGGATGCTAGAAATGTATACCAGATATCTCAGCATAAAATCACAATAAACAAGATGGGAGGACCGGGCAAATCCACTATGGGGCCATATCATGGGGGTTGGAGGCTCAAAGGTCACTTTTCTCCTGTTTGCCTCACTATCCAGTACAGCATAATTATAATTATAATTATAATTATAATAATTATAATTATGTGTGTGTATGTGTGAGTGTGAGTGTGTGTGTGTGTGTGTGTTTGTGTGTGTGTGTGTGTGTGTGTGTGTGTGTGTGTGTCTGTGTGTCTGTGTGTGTGTGTGTGTGTGTGTGTGTGTGTGTGTGTGTGTGTGAAAATCCCTCACATTTCATCTTGGTCTGTTTAGCAGTACAAATAATCTGTATTTTCTGTCTAGTTCACTTGCTTTAACATTGTATATTTCAGTAGTATGTTTTATTTTAAAATAACTGAATTATTAATTAACTGAAACGTACATGCCAGCATTTGACTTTGGAAAGTTACTTTCTATACCCTGTGTTGTTTCTAGTGGGAAGAAGTTGGTGAACAACACCTAATTCATCATATTCTTTTAAAGGGATGGGATTAAAGTTCATTCCATTGATGGTGATGTTTTTCAGTTTCGTCAGGGAAATATTCTGAAAGGCAAAAAGGACTGTATATTACAGAAGCAGCTGCAATGTGAAACTAAGGCCTCCTATGCTGGAACTTGCCTTTTGATGCTTTATCATCAAGTACAACTCAGTCCAAGAAATGAATCTCTACAGACTCCCACTTAGACAGTAAACACTGTTGAAAGCAAGGTTGTCTCAGTCTGTAGCAAGTCTGTTGCCTTACTTAAAGGACCCACTACCTGTTTAGGGAATATAAAAACAGAAAAAATGTTTTTTATATTCTACACAGAGCCCTAGAGAATAATGCCTTGTGTTTTTCTCTCTCTATCACCTAGCCATGAGTAAGAAAACTATTTTTTAGCTCACAAATACTCAGAGAAGAAATAGTCAATTTTTACTTATTCCACAGTTTCCTTTGGAGCAAGTATGTTCATGACACTGAGGACACTTTGAAAACCACTATACTTGGGATAGGAGCAATCATGTAGATACATGAGATGGTGTGTTAGTACCATGGAAATCATGGTGGCAATGGTGCAGCTAACTGTGATCCTGAGTTACTCTCTAACATGCATTCTTCACCACTACTATTATTATTATTATTCTTTATTCTTATTATTATTATTATTATTATTATCATTGTGTATTTTCTTTATTTACATTTCAAATTTTATCCCTCTTCCCCTTTTCCTCTTAACCCCACCCACTTCATCTCCCTTCCCCTTGCTCACTAACCCACCCACTCCCGATTCCCTGTCTTGGGATTCCCCTACACTGGGGCATCAATCATTCACAATACCAAGGGCCTCTCCTCTCATTGATGTCCCACAAGGCCATCCTCTGCTATATATGCAGCTCAAGCCTGGAGTCACTACTTGTGTACTCTTTGGTTGGTGGTTTAGTCCCTTGTAGCTTTGGTGGTACTGGTTGGCTCATACTGTTGTACCTTCTATGGGGCTGCAAACCCCTTCAGCTCCTTGGGTCCTTTCACTAGATCCTTCATTGGGGACCCTGTGCGCTGTTCAATAGATGGCTGTGAGCATCCACTTCTATATTTGTCAAGCACTGGCAGAGCCTCTCAGGAGACAGCTATGTCAGGCTCCTGTCAGCAAGCACATGTTGGCATCCACAATAGTGTCTGGGTTTGGTGGTTGTATATAGGATGGATCCCTAGGTGGGACAGTCACTGGATGGCCTTTCCTTCAGTTTCTGCTCCACACTTTGTCTTTGTATATCCTCCCGTGAGTATTTTGATCCCCACTTCTAAGAAGGACCAAAGTATCTACACTGTGGTCTTCCTTCTTCTTGAGCTTCATGAGGTCTGTGAATTGTATCTTAAGGATTCCAAACTTCTGGACTATCCACTTATCAGAGTGCGTACCATGTGTATTCTTTTATGATTGGGTTACCTCACTCAGGATGATATTTGGGACCAGGCAGGAGCACACAGGCCTCGGGAGCAGTGGAGCAGATTGGACAGGGTCCTTCCTGCCTCCATCTGTACCCAGGAGCTGGGAGCTGTTCTGCATCCCTGTATGCACATGTCCTGCTAGGGGAGAGATGGTCTCCAGGGAGTGTTTGGAAGTGAGAATGTCATTTTCTTTTCATGACTCATCTTGACCTTAACACCTCTGCTGGTCATGCAGCTAAGTCCCTGCCTAATTCTCTAGTCTTCTCTGACACGTTCAATAAACACAGGTAATCTTCACTAGATTATTTTGAATGGATTTTGGAACAGGTTCTCACTGTGTGGCCTGGCTGTTCTTGAACTTGCCATGAAGTCCAAGCTTCCAACTCGCAGTACATCCCCCTTCTCAGGTGCTGGGATTACAGACTAGATTTGCTACTTCTGGATGCTCACTATTTCATTCACTAGCTGGTAACAGTTCTCCTGCTTGAAAAGCCTCTTTGTGTCACTTTTAAATTCACTGTTTAGCAGCCTAACCCAGAAATATCCCCCAATTAGTGTCAGAAAAACACAGATTAAAAGGAAAATAAAATGTTTAGAGATTCAGAGTGAATAAGTTGGAAAAAACACCTCACAATTCTAGTCTCTTGGCTGACACATTGCTGATCTATGCACATTACTTCTAGGTGTGGGGTCCAGACGATGGCTTCATGCATGGGAACACCATATTGCCTGTGTCATGAACTTTGTGACCAGGAGACTCTACAAAAATATCTATAATATACGACATGTACGTTAATGCCAAGATTTTAATGTGTCTTCTTCCCAAGCATCCTGCCCCTAAAACTCTGCAAGTGGCCGGAATGTGTGAAGAATTTTGTAAGTGGGTCAGAATCAGTCAGTGATGATCATTTTAAAATGCTTGTTATCGCATGAACCATCTGGCACTAAGCAATTTCAACGAAAAGTAAGCCTCACATTTCCTGTTTTCTGTTCAGTTTAGCTGCAGCACATTTGTTCTGTTTTCAGTGACAGTGAAGCAGCTATATTCACTAAAAAAACAAAACAAAACAGTAAGTCAAAGGATTATGGAAAGAGGGAAAACAAAGCAAAATAGGGTGAAAATATAGTCATTAAATTGAATGATCCCTCCTAAATAGCTAGAGCTTATCATTTGAGTTATGATATGGGATCTTTCTAAAGAAACCTTATCATTTTAAAAATTAGCTTAATATGTGCTTTTACTACAATTAAAGTAGGTAAAATCATGGGCCTATTATTTAGTTGACATTCTGATATGTGATCCAGATATTTTTCCATATTAATAACCTTTCTGAATATATTAAAAATCATCTGTGATGGCTATCCTGGATTATCAACTTGACTATATCTAGAATTAACTAAAACTCAACTGGCTGGGTCCACGTTGGTGGTGATTGTTTGTTTGCTTGTTGTTTGCTGTTTTGCTTTGTTGTTCTTAATTAAATCATTTAAAATTTGAAGACCCACTTGAAGTCTGGACCCTTTGAAGTGCGAGTACCTACCTTTAGTTTGGTCAATGCTTTCTCCTGTCTGCTTATATAAAGGGCATGGAAAGAGAAAACTTGCTATCTTTACCTGCTTGCTCTGCCTCTTGTTGACAAAACCACAAAAACTACTTCTTCAGGATTCAGGTATATGCTGAAAACCAGCAGAAAGATCTATCCCTGTGGACTGAACAACTACTGCATTCTTGAACTTCTCTATGGCCGCTATTGGACTAGGTGGACCACAGCCTGTAGGCCATTCTAATAAATCCCCTTTATAGATTCTAAAAAGGTCCTTATAAAGATTCATGCTGTAAGTTCTATTCCTCTAGAGAACCTTGAGTAATACATCATCCATTTCCAAAAGCAACTTTTGTTTTCTCACTTGGAAAACTGTCACACCATCCTGACTTTGTAAGAACAGGATTCATTGTCTCCTCTGACAATATGGTAAGGACATAAATGAATCATTGGGAGCTTGCTTCCGTGCAGCTTCTGTTTCGATTGCAGTCTCATCTACAGGTTGTAAAAAAAAAGGTTCCTGCGCTACTTTTGCTTTTACTAGAGCAGGAAAACTGAGGGATTAATCCCCATCCTGTAGAGAGGAAACTACATTCAGCTCTTAGAAATACACACAATGGGTATTGCTCTGCACTCTTTGACTGGCATGCCTTCTTGTGCCCATGTTCTTTCCTCAGGTGAATGTGAATCCTCTTTCAAATCCTGGTTTAGGAGTAGGATAGTAATTGATAGTAAGTGGATTTCAAAGTTTCCTAGTGATCTAGAGAAAGGAGAAAATTAGGCTGTTTGCCTTATATGAGCCCAAAACAACCTGAATTTTTTTCTCTCTCCTATATTTACAGCTTTAAAAAACTCAAATCTTATTAAAAAGTCATAGATGCTTCAAAGTGTCAAAATCCACCATAAGAAGCCACCGCAGGAAATAGTTCCATAAGTTTGTTTCTGATGTTTCCAAGTTTATAAGGATGTTCAAATATTTCCTCCTGTTTTTCTGTCCTTTCTTTATAATCCTTAGTTCTAATAGTCCTTCATGGCTGAAATTTTAATTACTATGGTATATATTTTAAGTATCTGTTCTTCGATCCAGTTTTATTCTGTATTGTCAGCAACATCCTATTTTTAGCCATATACTTTAGAGTAACAAGAAACACAATAAGCATTTTCTGTTAAAGAATTATAAAAGACTATGATTGCTAACTTTTTATACTTTCCATAAACCTTTCTGTAGAAGAGTGGTTCTAAATTTTCACAAAAGATTTTGAATGCCATCAACTGATAAATTTAAATTAACATTTTATATGAAACAGGCTAGTGTTGGTAACTATAATTTTGTAAATGTAAATAAAAATTTAAAAACAGTTTTTTCATATCTAACAAAATATTTTCACGGGATTATGGTTACAATATTTTTTTCTTTAACTTACAATTATTTTAAACTGCAGTTTAAATAACCCAGGGTGTAGTAAAGAACTAGAGATTTTTAATTTTATTTTATATTTAGGCTGTATTTCCTCCCTTTTACTATAAATGTTTTATTTTTCTTTAACATGAAAGCCAAAACATCAAAAACTGGAAACATATGGCTTGTGGTGTGATAGTATGAATTACAGTTTTACATTTTAACAAATAAAGACACTTTGTAGATGGATCTGGGAGACTGCATTCTGAAATAAATCAGTCACGGTTCTCTTAGCAGATAAAACAGATGGAGCACCTGCATACATCTATATTTATTCATTTGATTTTACAATAGTCTAATAAGTGGGTAATGTAGTTGACATTTGCTGAGAGTTTGCAACTGAGAACCATCCAGCAGCCAATACCAGCCAATATACAGTGTTCTAAGTAAGGAGGTTTTAAGGATTGGAAACTTAAAGCAACTCATTTAGCAAAAGAAATGCCCTCGTCCTATTTGCTTTCTGGGAGATTGACAGTAATGAGACTTTTAATCTCAGGGTTATGGGTTCGAGCCTCATGTTAGGTGCCACATGACCAAGCCTGTTCAGTCAGTGACCATCTCAAGAGAGGGAGTGAGGATTAAAAAAAAAAAAAGACAACTAGTGTTACAACTAGTGTGACTCCAGCAAGTGCCGAAGCAGGTTTATTTTTATATAGATATATCATTCTAGGTACATACAAGGAATAAGGTCAGTTCTACGACATAAACAAAGTAGTCAAGCAACAAGGCATAAACAAAGGTCCCATGGTCACTGTATTCACAGATTTATCAAGATGACCAAGCTACAAGGAATACATTCCTCGACTCTATTTTTCTTGAGCTTACTTCCTTGTCTTACCCTAATGTCAAATGTTTATGCCAATTTCCTTGAAGAAGCACCACAGAAGATCAAGTTCTAGAGTAAGTCTTTTTTTTTTTTTCTCTGTATATATAAAGAGAGACATTAATGTCAGGAATGCACGGCAAGTGGATAGCTCCTTGGCTATCTCATTGTCTAAACATATCAATGAAAGGAAGTGCATGGGGCCAAGGATACAACAAGATGATGTTCTCAGGACAAAGGAGATTTATTTGTTCCAGAGGGACAAAGGGCAGGGAATGGTAGACAAAGATAGGAAGGAACTGAAAAGAAGAGGAAGAGAACAGGGACAAGGGAGAGCAGGAAGGGATATTTCCCTGGAGACAAAGTACTTCCTCTACAGAGGTAAGACAGACGTAGGTGACTCAAGGCAAATCACAGTTTATAAAGGGAAAGGGAAAACACTATGTGAGGGTGACTTGGCTTCTTTTGACTGGGCATGTTAATTTTGGGTAGTCAAAAGGGGGCTTTTGATTGCTGGACTTTAATACTTTGATAGCTACATCTTGGTGGCCAGCCTGATAAGTAAGTGACCAAATAGGAAAGACAACTTGGTAGCTGACTTTAGGAATGTAATCTAGGGTCTGCAACCCTATAGGTGGAACAACAATATGAGCTAACCAGTACCCCCAGAGCTCATTGTCTCTAGCTGCATATGTAGCAGAAGATGGCCTAGTCGGCCATCATTGGGAAGAGAGGCCCCTTGGTCTTGTAGACTTTATATACCCCAGTACAGGGGAACTCCAGGGCCAAGAAGTGGGAGTGAGTGGGTAGGGGAGCAGGGCGTGGGGGTGGGTATAGGGGACCTTTGGGATAGCATTTGAAATGTAAATGAAGAAAATACAGAGAAACCCTGTCTCAAACCCCCCCCAAAAGAAAAAAAGAAATTATCT
Organism: Mus musculus; assembly: GCF_000001635.26. Taxonomy (NCBI): domain Eukaryota; kingdom Metazoa; phylum Chordata; class Mammalia; order Rodentia; family Muridae; genus Mus; species Mus musculus. The sequence goes on from NC_000084.6 coordinate 88,126,442, forward strand.
AATAAAATAATAATAATAATAAGGAATGTAATCTAACAGTTTAGCAAGGTAGAGGGAACAGGGGGTGGGGGTGCGTGGGAAGATTGATAAAAGAAAAAAAAAAATGCCAGTGGCATATTTGCCTTGCTTTGGCCTGCTAGAACTCTTCAACCAATGTTAAAAACATTAATTAAGATACATAAAAATATCACAAGCAAAAATTTTGTCTCCTTTCTCTGCATCCTTTTTCTCATGGCTTTTGGTGTCACTGTGGGCCTCAGATAGCAATGGCATATGTTGATATGTAAACCATGTCATTATTTTCAAAATAACCATGTGATTACTTTGTTTAAATATCATGTAGTCATTATTAGTTCATGATAAGAGGAAGTCAGGCTACTAATGTATGTTTTCTGGTAGTAAAGAAATCAAATTTGCTTTAAATTGGACAAAATAATTTTAAAAGCCTTTCCCTAAGAACATAAATATTTCTAATAGATAAATGCAAATAGAATCCCTGTGGGGGAAATATATATATTTGTTCATGTATTAGAAACTTCAGCCATTTGGAGAAATGCTGTACTTTCTCATAAACAATTTATCCTATACCAATTTTAAAAAATACATACAAAACTTTACTCATTGTAATATTATCCCAAACTTAAACAAAACATTGTGAGATTGATAAATGTAATTAAAATACTATAGTATTAATAATCTTATTTTGATCTATCAAACTGCAATTCCTCATATGGAAAACCATAATTTCATTTCTTCTTCTTTTTACAGTCTTTCCCTGGTGAAATATACCACACACACACACACACACACACACACACACACACACACACACACACACACAAATACACACACAAACAAACACACAGAGAGAGAGAGAAAGAGAGAGAGAGAGAGAGAGAGAGAGAGAGAGAGAGAGCGCGCTTTAGTTAAAATGATTTTAATTAAACATAAAATTTAACATAATTGACAGTCCAGGACAATCCTGTCATGAATTCTGTCATTGGTGCACTCCAGACAGAAAGAATCCTGCTTATGTTTGTTAGTTTGTTGTTAGTTTGTTGTTCTCAAACTACAGTGATTCTGACCTAAAAGGACCTTAAACTGAAATGCAAAAGAGGCAAAGGGGTGTGTGTATGTGTGTGAGTGTGTGTGTGTGTGTGTGTGTGTGTGTGTGTGTGTGTGTGAGTGTGTGTGTGTGTGTGTATGTTTGTGTGTGTGTGCATGCACAAGTGAGTGTGTCTGTGTGTGTCTGTGTGTGTATATCTGTGTGTGTTTACATCTGTCATTTTTTATCCTTTGTTTTATTATTTATCTTTGTTATTTTTCTCTAGTGAATTAGAAGATATATATGTGTGTGTTGAAATACCCTTGACAGCTAATTTCAAGTCTATAAACATTATATTTTAGCATGAATTATTCTAATTATGAACAGCAGGAATGAAGCATTGCTTCTCATTTTCCACTCGTACGGAATAAATTATTCAGATCCATTTACTTTATCTTCTAGAATCACTATTTTATGAATGATGGTTTTTTTTTGTTTTAACAACAGATAATTTTTATTTTATTTTATTTTTTTCCTTTTCCATTTTTTATTAGGTATTTAGCTCATTTACATTTCCAATGCTATACCAAAAGTCCCCCATACCCACCCACCCCCACTCCCCTACCCACCCACTCCCCCTTTTTGGCCCTGGCGTTCCCCTGTACTGGGGCATATAAAGTTTGCATGTCCAATGGACCTCTCTTTCCAGTGATGGCCAACTAGGCCATCTTTTGATACATATGCAGCTAGAGTCAAGAGCTCCAGGGTACTGGTTAGTTCATAATGTTGTTTCACCTATAGGGTTGCAGATCCCTTTAGCTCCTTGGGTACTTTCTCTAGCTCCTCCATTGGGAGCCCTGTGATCCATCCATTAGCTGACTGTGAGCATCCACTTCTGTGTTTGCTAGGCCCCGGCATAGTCTGATGTTTTTGATAATAAAGAAAAAAATGATCCTTACTGCAATTATCAAATCTTTGAGCTTTTTTACTTTTTATTAGTTTATTTTAAAATAATCCAGTGATGTTTTATTATACTTTTCTAAAATTAATATATAATATAAATCTCATTAATAGTTCACTCTACCTGTTATTTCTAATGATTTCTATTAAAACTGTGGAATTTTTAAATTCTGATTCCAATATTGAGAACGTTTACTTTAATCTTGCCAAATGATATCAAATTTAGATTCAATGTTGGTTTTTAGATAAATATGTCAGTTTGTTTCATTTATAGAAATCAAAGCCATCAGATTTTAATGTCATATTTTATTATGAAATACATTGGGATTTATATTACATTGTTCAATGAACACAAGTGAATTTTAGGCAAATATATGGATAGTAGTTGGGCAATATTAAATCAGTATAAGCACAATTGTTGAATGGGTACTTATTAAATGGATAAAGACACTACTCCGTATGAGGACTGTGTCCTAATAAAGTCTAGACAACGTATTTGAAAATGGCCATTTAATAAAAAGTTAGCATTAGTATGCTTATGATACCTTTTTTCTCTTAAAGCAGCAGTGTGACATTCATGTATTTCAAGATATCATTTTGTAATTTAGTAAGAAGAAAAATTAATAAAAAATATGAAAAACTAGACTGGTCAATTACACATGTGATCTAAATATCACTAGGGAAATTTCTTAGAACAGAAAATATAAGACATAATTAAACGGTCATGTAATTAGAATAATTATGATAATTATGATATTAAGAACATTCTTGAGTGTCACATCAAATTGATTTCTTAAATACAATGAATACCATTCACCTACACATGAGCACTGCTAATGTGTACATGCAGGTCATTCACCTACACATGAGCATGGCTAATGTGTACAGAAACATTCACCTACACATGAGCACGGCTCATGTGTATACACACAACAGTCACCTACACATGAGCACTGCCAATGTGTACAGGAACATCATTCACCTATATGTGAGCTCATGTGTACATATACACCATTCACCTACACATGAAAACTGCTATTGTATACAGAAATACTTTTCACCTACACATGTGCATGGTTAATGTGTATACACACACCTACACATAAACCCAGCTCATTGCATTTGTCATCGTCTGGTTTCTCTAATAAAATTCCTGATGAAAGGAACTTAAATAGGATAGGGTTAATTTTGGCTTACAAGAGATAGTTTCCATTACAGCAGAATAGGTGTTAGAACTAGGAGATACCTGGTTATATTATGCCCTTAGACTAAAAGCATAGTGATGAATGAATGTGTTTTGCTTGCCTTCTCTTTTCTACTCAGTTTATTGCTGCACCCTATGGAATGGTATCACCTTTATGGTGAGTCATCCATCAAAATTAACTTAGTCACTCTATTTCCTTTCAGACATGCCCAGAAGATTGTTTCCATGGTCATTCTAAATGCTGTTAAGTTGGCAATAAAGATTTACTATCATGACACAGAATCATAATTTTGAGAAGCTGTAAAAACAGGACACACATGTAACATTACCTAATATGACTCATAATAAAAAAATTTTCCTCATGATGACTTACTGCAGGTCATAAAATAATATCATCCAAAAATAACATGTTACATTTACTGTATGTTCTAGAATATTTGATTATTCAATGTTTATTATTTGATTATTTGATGATCATGAAGTTGTTATATAGGACTTATTCTTCCAAGAAAATCTATGTATGTATGTATGTATGTATGTATGTATGTATGTATCTATCTTAAAAAAAAAAAAAAACCTCTTAGAGAAATATATTGGAATGTCCATCACAAGAGAAGAGAAATAATAGAATAGTTGATACTATTTTGTAATACTGATTATATATGCTTCGTTCTTAAAATTAAAAAAAGCAATGCAATGCAATATAAATGCAATATAATTATGTCATATGACTTGTGTTGCAAATATGTAAACACTCAGTTTCTTATCTCATATATAAAAAATGATGTCAAAGAAATGATTCCAACCAAATGTAAGTTAAGGAACCAGAAAAGTCATTGTGGGTTCTTTGGTAAAACGTTAGGAAGAATGGAGTTAAAAGCAGTTAGTTGCATCATCAAAGACTGTGACACAGGTGTTCCCCACAAACTTGTTAAGAACTAAGTAGATGAGAAATTCTCTCTTCATCACTGATGAGAAGCTTGTGAGTTTCAAGAGCTTCTGAGAGACTTGTAAGCATTGCTTACTTCCTGGGATTTGTAAATTTCTTTTTTACATTCAGAATTTTGATGTGCCTCCCAATGTGAGGAAATTTGGAGGGAGTAGCTACACGACAAAGTGTTGTATTGCCAACAAGACTAATACCTGGACTGATATGAATACTTTGAGTGCTGAAGTCTTATTCCTGGATATCATAGTACTGTCTACTGAAAGGGTACATTGCTTTGAGCACACAAATGATCTTTTAACTCATTCTGCATGTTTACATAATTGCTTCAAATATGATTCTGCATCTATCCAGGAATATTAGAAGATTAACAGGTTTTTTTGTTTATTGTTATTGTTTGACTGTTCCCTAGTATGAGAAAATGTTAGGCAAAATTATGTGCTTTATAACCATACTGCTTAATTAATACGATGAGGATATAGCATATGCAATATTTTGAAACAGAAAAAAAAATACAAATCAAAATTAAACTCCAACAAAAGTACTGACACAATAATTATTCTGGTGAGACCAACATTTTTTTTTTGGAGAGATATTTAGAAAGATTTATCTTTATGCTGTGGTTGTTACATTGACTCTGCGATGGCTTGAATAGGAATGACAACATAGGGTCATATATTTAAATGCTTAGTCATTACAGATGGATTAGAAGGTGTGGCCTACTTGGAAGAAGTATGTCATTAAGGGTGAGGAGGAAGGTTTGAGGTTTTTAAAAGCCCAAGCCAGGCCCTGGTTTTCTCTCTGCCTGCAGATCAGAATACAAAAGTTTCAGATACTGCCCCAATGCCTGTCTGTGTGTTGTCACCATCCCTGCCATGATGATAATGGATTACTCTAAGCTGTGACCATGCCTCCAATTATATGCCTCTTTTTACAAGAGTTGCCTTGGTTGTTATGGCTCTTCACAATAATAGAATAGTGCCTAAAGGCAGGATTTATACCATTTTTAAACATGGTTGCCCTCTGTTTTCTAACCCTTTACTGTCTAGCCTGTCATGTTCTGAGCAAACTTTCTTCCAATGTACACTGCCAAAGCTACTCCTACAGGTTTATTCTTTTCCCTGTCTCTTGTATTTGTCAGCATGTGATTCCTCCTTTAGAAAACCTATGGAGTGTACAAAGCAGTCTCTTCTCTTTGATTTGATTTCTATTTAAGATTAATTGTACTATGGTCTTCAAGCAGTCACTGCTGAGTAAAAATAAATAAATAAACTTTAACATGACAGGCATTACTCCAAAAGTGCTTGTGGTAGATATTTCTACAACCTCTCAAAGGTTTTCAGCTTCGACATTTTCTGATTCCCATTTTGCTGTGTTCAGAACTTCTGTAGACTTGGGTGTTTTATTGTTCCTCCTGACTCTTGTGTGTTATTCCTGGAGAAATTATTGATTCAAGGGTTTTGAGTAGGCACTCACTCCCTTTATCCTTTGCTATGAGACATCTTGATCTATTTTCTGAAACATCGTTGGTACTGAGACTTCAGTGTTTTCTGTTCTTTAGATTTTCTGTACGTTTGGTTCTATTGTTTGATATTCTTTGCAGCTTTGAACCCAGGGATTCCCTCATTTCAAGTGCTAAGATACTTGATTGAAGGATTCTTCTTCTCTAAAGCAGGTGCAGTAGATGAGAACTTTGATCTCCTTAGAGAAGAAGACAGGATGAAGTTTTTGTGTTTTGAATGGCACCCTGTACTTTTGTCTAGCACTTAAGGAGGATTATGACTCTTCAGAAATCGCCATGGAGACCACAAGATGCATAGATCTCTGCACCTAGGGGTGAAGGAAGCTTCTTTGATCTGCAGACTCTAATACTGATCTTAAATTTCCCACTTTGGTAGTCCTTAATCCTTAAGGAAAGTCCCAGTTAGAAATAATCTGTGTGCTTGAGGTTGCTCAAAACTGGTTGTTGTTGTTGTTGTTGTTGTTGTTGTTGTTGTTTTAATTTTCACGAGACTCTCAGAGCTTAGAGACCTTCTTCTGGAAAACAAGTCAGTGTACGCAGTCTCTTTCTGGACTCAGAGTAACACTCTGTTGAGTCTTGATGCTGTCAACTCACAGAGAAAAATGCTGTCTCTTGTTTTGTTTTTTTAAATTTATTTTTTTGCCAGTACCCTCATGATGTTTGAGTGAAGCTCACATCCCATGTACCAGGATCAAATTTATGTCTATCTAGTTTTCATCTCTGGAGGCTTTAAAACTGTAACTCCATAATTTTTATATATTCCTGAAATTTTCTAACAAAAATATGATCTCATTGCAGAATTGTTTATTGTTCTCAGAATAAGCCATTTGACTAATCAACTATTTATGTGGTTTTTCAATCACTATTTAAAGGTTTAACGGTTAAAACAAACAATTACCAAAAATATAAAATGCCGGAGAATATTCTAACAAAAATGTTATATAAGATCAATAGAAATAAAAAGTAAATTTATATTCAAAACTTAAAACTAAGTAAATAAGTATGAAAGTTACCATCTGTTCATGAATAGGAAAATCAATTACCAAGATATGATTTCAATTTTAAAATTTATAAGTACATGAAATAAAATTTTAATTAAATTCATAAAAAATAATGTGAATAGAAAGCATTAAAGATAGCCTTAGAGGCACCAAAATGCATCAGTGTCAAATTAAGGAAAGAAAACCAAGCACTTCCCCTTGGATTAATTTGACCAGGAGTAAAGTAAGTTCTCTGCTTCTTTGTTGTATATCTATTATGATATCTATGAATCTATCTTGTCTCTAGCCAAGGCTTTGTTCTGTAGTTACTGAACAGCACAGAAAGCATCAAATGGGGAAAAGAGTGAGGGGTATTTTGAAAAAAAATTAATAGTTTTATAGAAGGTTGAGTTATTTACTCGAATTTACCCAAAGCATTTAGTACTGCAAACATAGTATTTATAAAATAGGTTCTGTATGCTATTTCGAGCATTTATGTTTTTCTTTTCTTCTTCTTCTTCTTTTTTTTTTTTTTTTTTTTTTTTTTTTTTTTTTTTTTTTTTTTAGTAAATGACTATCCTATCACATATATATGTACATCTCATCTCATTCATCTCTGGTTCAGGAGAAAGTTCAAATACATACTCTAGACTAAAGCTATGCTATACCTTGTGTTGTAGAAGTTGAATATATGTGAAATCCATGACAATAAGGCTGTCATTTTCTTGATCTCTTGAAGGTAAATTAAACAGACAGCATGAGTACATAGAAAGATTTCAGACTGTCCTAAACAATACAATGTGTATTATTAACTCAACTGAGAGGTCTAGCAAAAATTCCAGTCTCTCTGGATTTTGGAGATATGCAATTATCACCACAAAAGTTTATATTGGTTATTAACAACTTGGTATTGTTAAATACATTGATGGATGTCATTGACCTAAGATCCTATGCTAGATAACAGTCAAATTAAAATATTATAACTCAGGATAAAGTTACGCTTCAAACACGACAATGTAAGATTTTATTCAACTTTCCAAGAATTAGGAGAAATTATAGCAATATTTCCAAAAATGCTAATTATGTGATAAGGTGAGTTGATATCTGAGGTTTTATTTCTGTGAAGAGAGAAGGTTACACCTACTCCAACAAGGCCATACCTCCTAATAGTGCCATTCCCTGTGGGCCACACATAACTCGTAGCTCATAACTCATAAACATGAGTCTATTGGGGCCGTACACATTCAAACCACCACAGGAGATGTAAATGGATTCACATGTGTGTGTGTGTGTGTGTGTGTGTGTGTGTGTGTGTGTGTGTGATGATTAGTCTACTTTCCTGATCAAGCTGTCTGTAATGATCCATATAAATGTTTCTAAATCTTTAGATGACTGATGGATACTGCCCAAATCATGAGTTAATAACACAACAAAGTTAGGTCCTTAAACGAATTCCATTCTAGTTACTTTTTAATAATGTATGACTCATGGTTAGATTAAAAAGAACAACAATAGCAGTAGTATGAGGAAGACAAGGAAAATAAGAAAGTAGAAAATGATATCTGTGATTCCATATGTGGAAGGCACTGTGAGTTATACATATGTAAAAGTAAGAACTGAAAAAGCATTTTCCAGTAAAACAGGACATATTTACTGTCAAATGCAAATAATATCAATTATGCATCCATGTAATGAGCTAATAGAGAACAATCTAAAAGTTAATTACAAAACAACTCTTTGTTGTTGATGTTTGTTTGTGTTTTGTTTTGTTTTGTCTTGTTCGAGACAATGTTTCTCTGTATATCCCTCTGTCCTGAAACTCAGTCTATAGACCAGGATGACCTCAAACTCACAGATAACCATCTGCCTCTGCCTCTTAAGTGCTGAGATTAAAGGAATGTGTCACCACACCCAGCACAACTCTATTTCTAATAATAACATAAATTTAATTTGCTTTGAAATTGGCTAATGCCAAAAACTTAAAGACCTGCCAATAGAATGCACTCAATGGCATGGAAAGAAATTAAAGACATCATCATTACTGACAATATAGCATATGTTGATAGACATAGTGGAAAATTTAATACTTTTAATACATCATTTCTATCCAACATAAGAAAAATAAAATCCTATCATAATTCCCATGATTTTTGCAGAAACAGCAGTCATTCTAAAATTCATAAGAAATCACCAAAGACCACAAATACCTGATGTGACCTCGAAATAAAACATGATGACTTACATCTTGATTTCAATATTTATTGCTAACTATAACAGCCCTATTAAGGTGGTAGAGGCATGTAGACAGAAGAATAGATAAAATTAATAATAGAGCCTTTCCCCCTTAAAAAAAAAAAACTCACACTCTGTGAAACAAGATTCTCTAGATAAACAGAAACAGTAGAAAGAATATATACTCATTAAAAACGAGTGTTCATTAGATAGGTTCACATAATAGGAGCAGGATGCCTGCCAACTGCAGACCCTAAGAAGCTGAGAGCTAGCTGTTCAGTCCAGGAGGCTATTGAGTTCATGTTGGAAGGTTAAAATGCTGGGTCAGATCTTAGAGAAAGGATAAAGTAACAAGAACTTAATAGAAATGTAAATAAGGAAGGAAAAAGAAAGGAAAGCTGCACTATTTATCCCATATCCGTTTTATATCTGAGCCACAACTAGGTGATGTTATTCACTCTATGGGAAGTTTTTCCCCCTGTGTACTAGAAATGGCCTCACAGACTCTGTCATACCATGTCTCAATTTCTCTGACAATCACCATTACACACACACACACACACACACACACACACACACACACACACACAGTGGATAAAAGATATTTGAAGAGTGTACTAAAGCCACACAGTCATGAAATCGCAGTTCTTTCAACTGTGGTCATAGAAAAACTGGCACACAAAAACTAAAATGGTGAGGGATGGGGTGAAGACTCAATAGGTAAACACTCAAAGCCCAAACAAGACAATTTAAGTAAAAATCTCCAGGAACCTCATAAATCCAGATACCAGATATTCAGTCTTTCCACAATCCCAGGCTTCCTATAATGACAGGAATTATCTAGACTGGCACATGCATCAAAGAATAACAAATGAGACTGCATCAATCAAGGTTCAAGGTAAAGATCAACACCCGAGGTTGTCCCCTTACCTCTATCCAGGTTCCATATATATCCATCCTTACTCTCTCTCTCTCTCCTCTCACACATACACACACATACAAATACAGGACACACATCAATTTGTACACAAACCACTATTTTCAAAAATAAAGATGAATCCATACATAATACTATTTATTGATTAACTCAACATGAATCCAAATCAAAAATTGTAAATCTCTCAGAGGAAAACCCAGAAAACATCCTCACATAATTGGATTTGGCATATATCTCTTATATGTAAAATGAAAGGCATAGATGGATGAAGAAGAACTGATGAATTGGACACTATGAAAGCTATGCAAAATGTCAGCACAAAATCAATAAAAGACAGTTTAAACCATAAGAATATTTATAAGTGTGCTACATTTAAGATTTCTAATGTTCAGTGACAAAAATAAACAACTGATTAAAAAATAGAAGAGAGCAATTCAGAAGAGAGTAAAGGAGAAGAACGCCAGTATTACTAACTGCCCATGGCAGGGAAGAGGCACTGTCACCCTTTAGTCCCACTTCAATATCAGAACGCTGAAGCCGCAGGTCCCTAGGATGGGAAAAGGGATCAGAAAAACTCCAGTTTGAATTTCTTTAATGGCATTTTGCTGCCAGCAATGGGCAGTAAGTTTCCATTTCTTTGTGGCTTTTGTCTGTCTAGCAGTTTCCATTTTTCAGAAATGTGGCTCATTTTCCCTGACATACAGTGTACTATTGTATCACAAAGAACAAAGGAAGTCGGGGCGCCTACCCTTATCACATCCAATCAAAATTCAGCTATTTCTGTCCACATGGACAAAAACTGAGATCCAGTCCCTACCACAGAAGGAGCAAAGAGACACCTTTAGAAACAAAGAAAAGGGAGGGGAAGAAAATCAATAGTAATTCAACCTAGTCAACACACAAACCCTAACTCCTCAGAGCCTGGGAAGCCTTTTCCCTATAAGTAAATACAATAAAGGTGAGCTTTAGATTAATTTCTCAGTGACTGCTTTATCATATTTTAATTTTTTAACAAGCAGAGAGAAAGAATCCACTGGCCTGATAGTGTGGAAAGCCTAGCCATAGTAGAAGACAAGCTGATCAGTCCTAAGAACCAAATGAAATATCATGTCGATTCTGCTTCTGGGCATGTGCCTAAAGTATTTGACAATGGGACCTGGAAGATGTGACAATACATTCATGTCATAGCTGCAATATTCATAATGATAAAATTGTAAAGTATCTGGATATAGAATATGTGGTATATTTACACAATGGAGTACTACTCAGCTATTAAATACAATGAACTTATGAAATTCTTGGGCAAATGGATGTATCTGGAGGATATCATCCTGAGTGAGGTAACCCAATCACAAAAGAAGTCACTTGATATGCACTCACTGATAAGTGGATATTAGCCCAGAAACTTAGAATACCCAAGATAGAATTTGCAAAACACAAGAAAATCAAGAAGAAGGAACAACATCGTGTGGATACTTCATTCCTCCTTAGAATAGGGAACAAAATGCCTATGGAAGGAGGTATAGAGACGAAGGTTGGAGCTAAAACAAAAGGATGGACCATCCAGAGACTAACCCACCCAGGGTTCCATCCCATAATCAGCCACCAAACTCAGACACTTGCATATGCCAGCAAAATTTTGCTGAAAGGACCCTGATATAGCTGTCTTGTGTGAGGCTATGCCAGTGCCTGGAAAATACAGAAGTGGATGCTCACAGTCATCTATAGTATGGAACACAGGGCCCCCAATGTAGGAGCTAGAGGAAGTACCCAAGGAGATGAAGGGGTCTGCAACCCTATAGGTGAACCATCAATATGAACTAACCAGTACCCCCAAGAGCTTGTGTCTCTAGCTACATAAGTAACAGAAGATGGCTAGTCGGCCATCATTGGGAAGAGAGGCCCACTGGTCTTGCAAACTTTATATGCTCCAGTACAGGGGAACACCAGGGCCAAGAAGTGGGAGTGGGTGGTTAGGGAGCAGGGCAGGAGGAGAGTATAGGGCACTTTTGGGATAGCATTTGAAATGTAAATGAAGAAAATATCTAATAAAAATAGAAATAAAAATTGTAAAGTATCTATATGTATACATATGTAGACTTGTCTCTAGCAGAGAAATGGATGAGCAAAACTTGGAATGTAGGGGCATTAGAATGCTATTTCTTTTTAAAAGGAACAAAATTATAACATTTGCTCCAGTGTGGAGAGACATTGTGGGCACTGTTACAAGAGGATTCAACTAGTGATAAAAAAGTCAAACAACTGCATGATTCCACTTGTATCTTCTACAGGTTTTGAGATTTGGGTCTTGTATTTTGGATTGGTATTCATATTGAGTTTATTATCACTACATGGTATTAGACACAGATTCAACTTAACTATTCCTTTAATGAAACCTCATGTGTGTGTGAGTGTGTAAATGTATGTGTGTGTGTGTGTGTGTCTGTGTGTATGTGTGTGTGTCTTTGTGTGTCTGTGTGGTGTATTAATGTGTGAATGTAGACACAGGTGGAACATACTTGTACTGGTAAGAACATGTGTACTGGTAACAGAATAAGCTCAGGTGTTGCTCTTGCCTCTCACCTTGTTTGAAGTCTGTCAAGTAGCATCAATTCTAGCAACTAAAACTAGAAAGGGGGTGATGGGTACAGTGATTTGGTCTTATAAATTGAAATGAGGTATGAGGTTAGCTGACACTGTAGCTCCATATTTTAAATGTATTTAGTACTGGTGAAATACATATCAACTTTGAACAAGAAGATCAGGTATAGTGTTGTTTGCCTGTAGCTAAGCATCTGAGGCAGGAGTACCTTTAGTTTCAGGCCAGTCTAGACTCTAGTGAGACCTAGTCTCCCTCAGGAAGGTCAAATGAAACTCAAGTTTAAGTCTATCCTGCTACATAGTAAATCCTTATCTGGGAAAAAATCAAAAGCAAAAATAACAAACATGATGCTTCATATAGTAAACGTTATGCTATGTGTGAATGCTTACAGTCAATAGAAATCTACCAGTATAGTGGAAAAGTCTTTTAACATTTATACATAAATTGTTGCCAAAGCAAGAAATACTAATGTCTCTTAAATTTAAATGACTTATTGCTATCCACTTTATATGTCATAAAAAATGACTGTAAAGTATTCAAATGTTAAGGTTTAAAATATCGACTTTTGCATGCTGTGTCAGGAAAATGGAGAGAAATGGACTATCTACACAGTAGAAAATGGGAATAATGGTATCAAATAAATATTTTTTCTTTTCAACCAAAATTATGTACTTAGCAACTTATCTATAGCAACATAAGTTAATGGTATTCATTGTTGTTATAATTAATGCCATTTAAAAGTTTTGTTATAGTTCAAGATTTAAAAAATATCAAGCGTCTATCAATTAAGACTCCGATGTAAACCTTAGTAATTAATGAATAAAGCACCCATCAAAATGAACAAAACATCTCTATATAAAGCAGTAAGGAAAGTGGCATGGTAAACAAGTGGATTTTTTAGATTTATTTGCAATCTGTCCATCAATATCATTAAACTTCTTTATATAAACCAGTAGGGGTACACAAATAGGTGAATACATTATACTTATTTTCACACATTTAAATATGAATGCAACACATGTCATATTTACACATGTAAGTCTGTCATGAACCAGATATAGAATGGAAGGATTTGAGGGACATTTACTCTTGTTTTTAAAAACTTAATAGATTAAGTATCCAAATTCTTATAAGCATTTGAAACATTTATTTCTTAATTAAATATTTGAATGGGAGGCAATTTAAAATGGTATTTTCTTCATGTTACTTTTTTATAGTTTGTTGTCTTTTCTGTGTTTAAATTTTTCTGTTTTATTTTACAACCATAAGACTCAGGGAGCAGTCTTTTATAATTGTTCTGTTTGTTATCCCTTGCAATAGATAATTTGAATTTTTATATCTATTGTAATTGTTGTTTTAATCAACTGCTCTATAATTTTTCATGAGTTTCATAATTACTAAATTGCTTATTAGAAATATTTAGACTTAATATTTTATTTATTTCCATTTTACTTACAATTTGGTTATGGTTAGTAATTATAGAATAGAATAATCGAGATAGTATATTAAAATCACTTCGGTAGCTTATGTTTTAGTTCATGCTTAGGGGATTGCCGTTTTTATTTCACTTCTCCTGTCATTTCTCTGCTCTCAAACTCTGAGTTCAGGTTCCAGGATGCAGAGACATGAAAGTGAGAGACAAAATGGACCTGAAATTTCTCCTGAGTGAACAGTGTACAACCTACCATCACAAGAACAGTGTATGTCCTGCAATTGCCAGAACAGCGTCTGACCGTCCATAGCAAGAACAATGTCTAACAACATCTTCACTTCTCCATATCTCCATCTAAATTCTTTGTTGGAGTTCCTTGTCACATGCATGATTGATATGTCTTGAGTTGTGGTTTCTGAAACAAAAATTTAAGTTTCCATAAAGTAATTTTCGTAAATTTAAAATAATTTATGGTAACTCAGAAGTGAAAAGTTACTTTCAGGATCCATATGTACTTGTGTACCATGTAATCTAGATCACTAAAAGAAAAAAAGAAATAAAAATGCTTTGAAAAATTTGTATGTGCACTTTCAAAGATTCATTAAATTAATTATCTACCACCTTAAAATTAACAGTTTAACATATATTTTCTCCTATTTTAAACGTTTTACTTATGATTTTAACTCATTGTATTCGAATTTCAAGACAAGTAAAAGATTAATTTCCTTGTTAAAATCAGAGACTATCTTTGGCCCATTTTTCCTAGGTCATTCACTTTATAAAACTTAATGAAATGTACATTGCCTGTTTTTTTTTTTTTTTTTTTTTTTGAAATGGAGGTAAACCTTTTAAAACATTAAATACATCTTTTATGTCAGCTTTAAGACCCAGGAATGTCTTTCTCAAATACATAAGAACCATCCTATTAAAATGTAGTCATAGAGACAAATAAAGGCAGTCTTTGGGGCTGTTGAAAGAGGGAGTGCTAACCTAACCTGTGGTTTTAATCCAGGTAGAATAGCCTTCCATGAAGAGGTTTACAGAAGCCAATGTGTTATGGATGTAAATTAAATTGCAAGCCATGGGACTATGGGCATAGGATTTCACATTGCTCCTTCATGTTAAAATGACAACTGCCTATAAATTTGAATAATTAGTATTGATCAAGCACTTTCAAAATAGTTTTCAAATATTATTCAGAGCATAACGTTCAATTTAATATGTACATCATCATACATAAATAGCAACAAGAGCAATTACAGACGACTTTGATTTGTTTATGAGTTTACACTAATAAACATAACAGAAATATGTGAATCCTTAAAATCAATATATTAGGAACAACAGTAAAGACAGGCTCAGAACTGGAAGTAGAATTTACACAAATTTGTGCATCACAAACATGTAGCTATTATTAAGGAAGCTAAAAAACATAAAAAAAAATGCTTCAGGACCCCAAAGTTTCTTGGATCCTTCACAATATATCATATTTACATTATTTTTGGTACAAGAATGGGAGAGTTATCCAAATAAAATACACCACAGATAAAATAATGAGTACAAAATTAACTTTACGCTTTTAACAAAATCTCACTAAATTAGCAAAATACATTGAAGTAAGTATTGATCTGTCTAAACCCAAAGGATAATTTTCAGCTATTCTTTCTATTGATGAGCTTTTCTCAGTAATGAAACTAAATGTACTAAAACTACATAAACTAATCAATACCTATTGAGATTGATGGAGAAAGGAGGAGACTATGCTACTTTATTGATCACATTGATACCTTATAGATCACATTGATACACACACACACATACACAAACACAAATCAAAAATAAAATCCAAGAATAGTACTATATGTACAGGTATGATTGGTGAACCAGTCTGGATGTTATGAAATACATCAAATTTTAAATTAATATCTAAAAGGTATAGTTATTCATTTAAGCTTCTCAAGAGAGAATTTTCTCATGTTGAAAATATTTGTCCCGTGAAGATTCTAATTACATTAATAAAATGTTCTTAGGAGGAGAAAATATTGTAGTTTAAATAAAGAAACTACTGATAATAACTCGTTAAAGAACCAAGCACTACTGTTTTTAATTTGTGTTTAATGGAAAAAATAGTGATTAAGTAACTGCAAAACTGTTTCATTCATGGTACTGTTTTATTTAATTTTATGTTACCTTTGAACTTTAAACAAAAAGTAATTTTCTTGTCACATTTATTTTAATATGTATCTTAGTTTCATGATTATTGAATTTGAATACCCCATGTTTACAAGACTGACTGGCTCTCCATATTTCCACAGAGGCTGACTTTTCTTCACATTGTAATTGTCAATGCATCAAATCCTATGAGATACATTTAAACAGCAGTCTCCTTTATTTTAATTATTGGCTATCAACATAATTTGCATAATATTTAATCAGTGAATATAATAAAAAGAGTTATGTTTCTCAGCAAAGACTACTTCAGTTAGGCTTGAGTTTAATTACCACAGGAAGGCTAATAAAAGTTGAAGCACATTACTTTATTTGTTTTTTGTTTTCTATGGTTCAAGGCTAATAAAAAAAAAATCTGTGCACATTTTTTTTCATCCACTTCCAGCATGAACCAGTGGTTAATGGAGAGTCAATAACCTTATTATGAAAATTGATCAAAATCAATACTATGCAGACATTGGTTGATGATGCTAGACACCTTCCACAAAGCGTTCGCTGATAGCATCATGCTCCTCTGGTCAGGCATTATTGGGAACACAACTTGAAAAGCACAGTAAGGCACAATGAATGCATGCAGATGCCTGGTGCTTGAGACTAAATTTAATCACCTCCTGCTTGTGACCACTTGGCAGCTTTGGGAACGTTCTCCCTGAACTAGCTCTCTGAAGCCAAGCTATTAAAGTGCTAATTAAAGAAGGTACACAGAAGACATGAACACTAGGAGTCTGGGGTAATTGGCTACAAAAAAGACAAGACTGGAACACGTCACTTTGTCTGCTCCTCCTGATTAGTCTCTAATTCGAATACCAATATTTCACTGCACGCCACAGTGCTCTGGGAGAGGTATCTGCCTCTCTCCATTGATGGATGGCTCTTGTGTGAAAAGGGAAAAATAGCAATTTTGTTTTATAGTTAATCCTCTGACACCCCTAGGAACAACAGGGAAGTCCACATCACCTTTCCTGTTCATCCTAATATGTCTTATTAAATATGACAAAAGCAGAGGGAGGGAAAAATCTTCTAATGAAACAAATAAGTAACTCTGTGTGATGGAAGTCACCCACCAAGCCCACCATGAAGCAAAGGTAATTATATTAGAAGTGCTTATATGCATTGATAAAGCAAATCAAAACACTGTGTCTATTTCCCATCTACTTTTTCCATGTTTCATAAATGAAACATGCAAGAATAGGACAAAAGATGGAAAAAGAGAAGACATAGAGGGCGTGGAAGTGTTTTCAAAAGCTTTGAAGAATCTTTTGTATGCTAGATACCCAACTTCTGCCATTCTGTTTAATACAGCCAGTGGCTCAAAGAAATTAGACAGTGTTTTCTTTTCATTAGCAAATGACATTAGGAAAGCTAAATTACCAATATATGTGTGTTATATGATAAAATACTCAGTGAATTTATGATTTTTTTTAAAGATGAGGTGCATGCATCCCTGGCTGGCCTTTAACTATCTATGCAGCCAATGATCACACTTCATTCTTCTGTCTGGAATACTGATGGGTCTGTGCTCAGTTGTTCCTGGGCTTTGTGCACACAGGACAGGCATTCTACTAACTGAATCATTGTCCCTAGGTATTGTGAAATTTCTGTTTTTATGTATAAGAAAACTGAAGGGCAGGGCAGAAGGGGATGTTCTAAGTATTCCACAGCCAATTCTAGTCTTAAAATTTAATGCTAACTTCTGTGACTAACAACTTTATATAATTTAGTATATATGAAAGATGACTGTTAATATTCATGAAGACAATGGCTCTTACTGGAAATTTATTATCAATATTTTATTTCACTAACTTCATAATTAAAGTGAATATGATACTATTGAATAACTTAAATTTAAAATTCTATAAATTCTTACTTGTTTCCCTATCATATTTTATTCACTTCAAAATAAGATAAACCTTACACTCTATGAGTGCTAAGATAGTGACATCTTCTTCCTGGATAAATGGTATTAGCACATGTCATATTACATCAATAAGGTCAATTCCACAACCTTGCAAAGGCATAGGTATCCATACATCATATTTTATAATAAAAATAACTTCAAATAAATATCCTGGAACTCACTCTATAGACCAGGCTGACCTTGAACTCAGAAATCTGCTGCCTCTGCCTCCTGAGTACTGGGATTAAAGGTGTGCACCACCACTCCAGGCTTTCTTAATTGAAAAAGAAATGGGACTTCTGCAAAGTTCATCCTTCATTAGCATAGAAATTCCAAGAAAAGAGGTGCCCCATTCAACAAACACATTTTAAAAATTACTCCACAGCAATGTCCTGGGGGAAGGATATACAGTCATTGAATCTAAGTTTTTCAAGGAAATGCTTTCAGAAACTCGGTGACAGAAAAATGAAACATGGGCAAAAAAAAAAAAAAATAGAATTTGTAACTTACTCTCTTTTCTCTAATCCTTGAATAGCCTCTCTTTAAATATTTCAACAAAACCATATAGGGTTTTTTTTTATGTATGAGAGCAAATAACTTTTAGTAAATTGATAGAGTGGTAGAGAAAGACTGTGTGGGAATGGAAGCCAGAGACAGGTTTCAATATAATGGTAGTCTCTGACATTTCACAGAAGTATGGTACAAAGAGATGAATGAAATTTTTAGTTGGTTAATGACATAAAATTAGATGTTGACACAGTGCAAGGATTAGTTAGGGATCAGAACCAATACCTGAGTTTTATTCCTAAAAAAATAAGTCATATGAATAAAAAGAATGTTAGATAATTATGGGTCCAGTGTTAATAGGAGATATCCCTTACCATCTTAAGTTGAGTACACTCCAGGTGCTTACAGAAGGCCTCTTCTAACCATGGAAGACTGAGATTTCTGGTACTTCTGCTTGATTGCTCAATTAATATTGAATAAAACTACTGTAGCTATTCTCTCTCTCTCTTTTTGTTTTTAATGGATATTTTAATTATTTACATTTCAAATGTTATCCCTTTTCTCTCGATTTCTCCTCTGGAAACCCTCTATCCCAAGACCCCTCACCCTGCTTCTATGAGGGTGCTTCCCCACTCACTCACCCACCCACCTATTCCTGCCTCCCAGTCCTGGCATTCCCCTACACAGGGACATTGAGCCTTCATAGGACCAAGGGTCTGTCTTCCCATTAATGCCTGACAGGGCCATCCTCTGCTACATATGCAGCTGAAGCCATGGGTCCCTCCATATATACTCTTTGGTTGGTGGTTTAGTCCCTGGGAGCCCTGGGGAGTCTGGTTGGTTGATATTGTTGTTCTTCCTATGGGGTTGCAACACTCTTCAGCTTCTTCAGTCCTTTCTCTAACTCCTCCATTGGAGATCCTGTGCTCAGTCCAATGGTTGGCTGCAAGCATCTGCTTCTATATTTGTTAGGCTCTAGTAGATCCTCTCAGGAGATAACTATATCAGGCTCCTGTCAGCAAGCACTTCTTGGTATCCACAATAGTGTCTGGGTTTGGTGTCTGTATATGGAATGGATCCCCAGGTGGGACAGTCTCTGGATGCCATTTCCTTCAGCCTCTGCTCTACACTTTGTCTCCATATTTGCTCCCATGAGTATTTTGTTCCCCCTTCTAAGAAGGACCGAGGCATCCACACTTTGGTTTTTCTTCTTGTTGAGCTTCATGAAAATGTCATTTCAAAGTGTCCTTTTGGACAAACTCAGTCTCTGCCTGTACTGTAAATTTACAGTTCTGCAAATTTTAATTCAAACCTTCCCAGAGTCTGAGGCAGATTCTAGCCCACATTGAACCCTATGCATGCCTCCTTCATAGAATTTATATATTTATTCAGAGATTATTCAAACTGAAGCCAGATGGAAACACTGTGTAGGATATAGTAGAAGACACCCAGTACTATGCACAAAAAATAAAATGTTTCTGTATTGTTCTCTCTGAAAATTGTAACAGAAGGTCTAGAAAGATGGCTTTGTGGAAAAACCACCCATTTAGCATGATGGTTTGGGTTTGTATCTCTAGAATCCATAAAATTTCTGTAAATGTTTGATAACCTGACTGTAATCCCAGTACATGGGTGTCAGATATAGGGATCTCTGGGGCAAGCTGGCTAAGTAGACCAGATTATTATGCAAGCTTTGGTTTCAGTGAGAAACTCTTATCTTAGTAAATAAAGTAGAACATGATTTAAAGGACACCTAACATCAATCGCTGGCCTTCACAGGTGTTTGAATATCCATGCTCTCACACACATGAGCATACATCCACACAGGCATCATATCACATAAACAACATATGTAAAATGTAGGAGAAATGGTGACAGAGAAATAGGATCCAATCTTAATGGCCAGTAGTTAAATCATAAGCAAAACATGTAACTCCCCTTCCCCACATATAACATACTGTAAATGTCGAGAAAGTAGAGACACATATTTATTTGGGTGTCTTTATTGGGAAATAATTGTTTCATGTACTTGTTTTAGGTGTCTAAGTAAATCAACTTACCAATGAATAAGCAAAATAAATCTCCAACAGATTATATTGGAATATGAAGGATGTCAAATTTTTGAACTTCTAAAACCAGAAAGGGCATGTATACATTGAACAGAACGGTCTTTTCCAAAATGTATATATATAAAATTTATGGTCAGTGTTATTAGCATATAAGAATAAAATTGTAATGGAGAAAAGCTGAGGAATTTGGAGAGATTCTCTGCAATTTGCATATTCATTGCTGTCAATTGAAAATGAGAAAAGTGTACACTATATTGAAAATGATTAAGGATAATAATTGATAAGTTTAAGTACAGGGTTAACAAAAACAAAATGTATGACATTGTAGAATTTATTAGGCCTGTAAGCCAAGTAAAAATTGGTCCATTCTTTATTATCCTTGGACAGACAAGTCCATTTACTCTCTTGAAACTATGGCTAGGTATATTGAGTTTCACTATTAAACACAGACATAGTCTGCTTGCTAAAAGCCAGGCTAAGCAGGATGTAGTTCAAATCCTTGTGTACTTAAGAGCACTATAGGACTATCACTGCTTCTGAACAAGCACTGACCCAGAGGTGTCTACAAAGCCTTCATTAACAAGATTGTGATCATTAGCCCAGAATGCTACTGATCAGCAATGGGAAGGTTACAAGAGTGTTAAAATTACTTCTCTGTATTTGTGTAAATTGAATTCCTTCATTTCTTGCAATATTTGCATTGATTCACTTGTTTCACTTAGGTAAGACTATTTGACCTCCACCACTTCAATTAGCTACACTCAATTAGCTACAACATTATACCGGACTAAAGGCAGGTATCCACTTACTATGGGCCAGTGAGTAAATTGTTGGCGTTTTTTGAACAAGCGTTTTCTTTTGATTTGGTCTTCTGGTGTGTAAAATTATTCATGGCAGGTATATAGTCTTTGCTTTTATATTCCAAACATGAAAGAAACAATTCACACTTGATAATGTCATTCTGTTCTATGCCTTCTACATAAGATAATGGAACTTAATGTCTTCCTAGGGTAATTAATGAAAGTAAAGCGATCTGCTTTTATTTAGTCTATTAACATTATTTGCTCAAAGATTTACTTTATGTTTTTATAAAACTTTTGTGACTTCACATAACTTTAAAAGATATACTTAGGTCTTTGGACGTCTGAGACAGAGACTGTCTCACCCAGCAGAAGACTAGCCTCAAACTAAGTATGTGGCTGAGTTTGAACCTTAAACTTTTGATCCTTATATCTCCACCTACCAAGTTTATATACATATAGATATACATATACATATGTATATATTACAATGATTGACTAAATATTGTTAGTATAAAGTTTAAAAGTCATTCTAGACGATGAACTGTTATAAGCTTTATACTATATATTAATTTAATTTTCTTTCCTCTTAATGTGCATTTAAAATTTTGGAACTTCTTAGAACACACATCCTGTCTCTCCACTGTGCTTTATTTCTGGACTCCTGCTTTTAAGGGTCTGAAGGTTGTTCTTTCATGACCCCGTCCTAATTTTTAGCAATATCTGGCCTAAATGCTTTGACCTTCAGAATGGCATTTGCTTTCTTCCTTGCTAAAACTGATCCACCATCTCTGGAACCACTTTCTCTCACTTCCTCTCTAGTTCTCTGATCTCAACCCTCCTGCGTGAGCTTTCCTTCCAAGTTCTCATTACTGACATTTTCCCCCAGTTTGCACATCATTTCTCTTTATTCAAACTCTAACCATTTCACCTTTCTCGCCAAGTTATCTTGTTCTCCAAGATACTCTTCGGGCCTGAACATTTTGCTTGTGACAAAAAGCTGCCACTTTAGCAGTGTTGTTTCCTAAGTGGCAATACTTTAAGGCACACTAGTTATTTTGGGTGTGGGTATAGCCATTATTCAGTAACATATTTCTAAAAGAGCTTTACATCATAGCCACTAAGAGCTGCACTGAATAGGTTTGGTTGAGGGCATCTACATGCATTTAAAATTTTTGATTGTACTAAATTTTTATTGTATCTTTTCATTTATTCAAAGAATTTTACTCTGCATTTAGCATAAGGGTAGGAACATGTGTGTGTGTGTGTGTGTGTGTGTGTGTGTGTGTGTGTGTGTGTGTGTGTTTTAAGAAACTGCTAGCTTGCTTTCATTAATTCAGTGGGTAGATTGTAGACATCTCAAGAATTTAAGGACGCTCGACTCGAGACTCGAGCCCCGGGCTACCTTGCCAGCAGAGTCTTGCCCAACACCCGCAAGGGCCCACACGGGACTCCCCACGGGACTCTGAGACCTCTGGTGAGTGGAACACAGCGCCTGCCCCAATCCAATCGCGCGGAACTTGAGACTGCAGTACATAGGGAAGCAGGCTACCCGGGCTTGATCTGGGGCACAAACCCCTTCCACTCCACTCGAGCCCCGGGCTACCTTGCCAGCTGAGTCGCCTGACACCCGCAAGGGCCCACACAGGATTCCACACGTGATCCTAAGACCTCTAGTGAGTGGAACACAACTTCTGCCAGGAGTCTGGTTCGAACACCAGATATCTGGGTACCTGCCTTGCAAGAAGAGAGCTTGCCTGCAGAGAATACTCTGCCCACTGAAACTAAGGAGAGTGCTACCCTCCAGGTCTGCTCATAGAGGCTAACAGAGTCACCTGAAGAACAAGCTCTTAACAGTGACAACTAAAACAGCTAGCTTCAGAAATTACCAGATGGCGAAAGGCAAACGTAAGAATCCTACTAACAGAAATCAAGACCACTCACCATCATCAGAACGCAGCACTCCCACCCCACCTAGTCCTGGGCACCCCAACACAACCGAAAATCTAGACCCAGATTTAAAAACATTTCTCATGATGATGATGGAGGACATCAAGAAGGACTTTCATAAGTCACTTAAAGAATTACAGGAGAGCACTGCTAAAGAGTTACAGGCCCTTAAAGAAAAGCAGGAAAACACAGCCAAACAGGTAGAAATCATTAAAGAAAAACAGGAAAACACATCCAAACAGGTGATGGAAATGAACAAAACCATACTAGAACTAAAAGGGGAAGTAGACACAATAAAGAAAACCCAAAGCGAGGCAACGCTGGAGATAGAAACCCTAGGAAAGAGATCTGGAACCATAGATGCGAGCATCAGCAACAGAATACAAGAAATGGAAGAGAGAATCTCAGGTGCAGAAGATTCCATAGAGAACATCGACACAACAGTCAAAGAAAATACAAAATGCAAAAGGATCCTAACTCAAAACATCCAGGTAATCCAGGACACAATGAGAAGACCAAACCTACGGATAATAGGAATTGATGAGAATGAAGATTTTCAACTTAAAGGGCCAGCTAATATCTTCAACAAAATAATAGAAGAAAACTTCCCAAACATAAAAAAAGAGATGCCCATGATCAAACAAGAAGCCTACAGAACTCCAAATAGACTGGACCAGAAAAGAAATTCCTCCCGACACATAATAATCAGAACAACAAATGCACTAAATAAAGATAGAATATTAAAAGCAGTAAGGGAGAAAGGTCAAGTAACATATAAAGGAAGGCCTATCAGAATTACACCAGACTTTTCACCAGAGACTATGAAAGCCAGAAGAGCCTGGACAGATGTTATACAGACACTAAGAAAACACAAATGCCAGCCCAGGCTACTATACCCGGCCAAACTCTCAATTACCATAGATGGAGAAACCAAAGTATTCCACGACAAAACCAAATTCACACAATATCTTTCCACGAATCCAGCCCTTCAAAGGATAATAACAGAAAAGAAGCAATACAAGGACGGAAATCACGCCCTAGAACAACTAAGAAAGTAATCATTCAACAAACCAAAAAGAAGACAGCCACAAGAACAGAATGCCAACTCTAACAACAAAAATAAAAGGAAGCAACAATTACTTTACCTTAATTTCTCTTAATATCAATGGACTCAATTCCCCAATAAAAAGACATAGACTAACAGACTGGCTACACAAACAGGACCCAACATTCTGCTGCTTACAGGAAACCCATCTCAGGGAAAAAGACAAACACTACCTCAGAGTGAAAGGCTGGAAAACAATTTTCCAAGCAAATGGACTGAAGAAACAAGCTGGAGTAGCCATTTTAATATCGGATAAAATCGACTTCCAACCCAAAGTTATCAAAAAAGACAAGGAGGGACACTTCATACTCATCAAAGGTAAAATCCTCCAAGAGGAACTCTCAATTCTGAATATCTACGCACCAAATGCAAGGGCAGCCACATTCATTAGAGACACTTTAGTAAAGCTCAAAGCATACATTGCACCTCACACAATAATAGTGGGAGACTTCAACACACCACTTTCTTCAAAGGACAGATCGTGGAAACAGAAACTAAACAGGGACACAGTGAAACTAACAGAAGTTATGAAACAAATGGACCTGACAGATATCTACAGAACATTTTATCATAAAACAAAAGGATATACCTTCTTCTCAGCACCTCACGGGACCTTCTCCAAAATTGACCATATAATTGGTCACAAAACAGGCCTCAATAGATACAAAAATATTGAAATTGTCCCATGTATCCTATCAGACCACCATGGCCTAAGACTGATCTTCAATAACAACATAAATAATGGAAAGCCAACATTCACGTGGAAACTGAATAACACTCTTCTCAATGATACCTTGGTCAAGGAAGGAATAAAGAAAGAAATTAAAGACTTTTTAGAGTTTAATGAAAATGAAGCCACAACGTACCCAAACCTATGGGACACAATGAAAGCATTTCTAAGAGGGAAACTCATAGCTCTGAGTGCCTCCAAGAAGAAACGGGAGACAGCACATACTAGCAGCTTGACAACACATCTAAAAGCCCTAGAAAAAAAGGAAGCAAATTCACCCAAGAGGAGTAGACGGCAGGAAATAATCAAACTCAGGGGTGAAATCAACCAAGTGGAAACAAGAAGAACTATTCAAAGAATTAACCAAACGAGGAGTTGGTTCTTTGAGAAAATCAACAAGATAGATAAACCCTTAGCTAGACTCACTAAAGGACACAGGGACAAAATCCTAATTAACAAAATCAGAAATGAAAAGGGAGACATAACAACAGATCCTGAAGAAATCCAAAACACCATCAGATCCTTCTACAAAAGGCTATACTCAACAAAACTGGAAAACCTGGATGAAATGGACAAATTTCTGGACAGATACCAGGTACCAAAGTTGAATCAGGATCAAGTTGACCATCTAAACAGTCCCATATCACCTAAAGAAATAGAA
This sequence comes from Mus musculus, assembly GCF_000001635.26. NCBI lineage: Eukaryota > Metazoa > Chordata > Mammalia > Rodentia > Muridae > Mus > Mus musculus. The sequence continues at coordinate 88,152,250 of NC_000084.6, forward strand.
GCAGTTATTAATAGTCTCCCAACCAAAAAAATCCCAGGACCAGATGGGTTTAGTGCAGAGTTCTATCAGACCTTCAAAGAATATCTAATTCCAATTCTGCACAAACTATTTCACAAAATAGAAGTAGAAGGTACTCTACCCAACTCATTTTATGAAGCCACTATTACTCTGATACCTAAACCACAGAAAGATCCAACAAAGATAGAGAACTTCAGACCAATTTCTCTTATGAATATCGATGCAAAAATCCTCAATAAAATTCTCGCTAACCGAATCCAAGAACACATTAAAGCAATCACCCATCCTGACCAAGTAGGTTTTATTCCAGGGATGCAGGGATGGTTTAATATACGAAAATCCATCAATGTAATCCATTATATAAACAAACTCAAAGACAAAAACCACATGATCATCTCGTTAGATGCAGAAAAAGCATTTGACAAGATCCAACACCCATTCATGATAAAAGTTTTGGAAAGATCAGGAATTCAAGGCCCATACCTAAACATGATAAAAGCAATCTACAGCAAACCAGTAGCCAACATCAAAGTAAATGGAGAGAAGCTGGAAGCAATCCCACTAAAATCAGGGACTAGACAAGGCTGCCCACTTTCTCCCTACCTTTTCAACATAGTACTTGAAGTATTAGCCAGAGCAATTCGACAACAAAAGGAGATCAAGGGGATACAAATTGGAAAAGAGGAAGTCAAAATATCACTTTTTGCAGATGATATGATAGTATACATAAGTGACCCTAAAAATTCTACCAGAGAACTCCTAAACCTGATAAACAGCTTCGGTGAAGTAGCTGGATACAAAATAAACTCAAACAAGTCAATGGCCTTTCTCTATACAAAGAATAAACAGGCTGAGAAAGAAATTAGGGAAACAACACCCTTCTCAATAGTCACAAATAATATAAAATATCTTGGCGTGACTCTAACTAAGGAAGTGAAAGATCTGTATGATAAAAACTTCAAATCTCTGAAGAAAGAAATTAAGGAAGATCTCAGAAGATGGAAAGATCTCCCATGCTCATGGATTGGCAGGATCAACATTGTAAAAATGGCTATCTTGCCAAAAGCAATCTACAGATTCAATGCAATCCCCATCAAAATTCCAACTCAATTCTTCAACGAATTGGAAGGAGCAATTTGCAAATTTGTCTGGAATAACAAAAAACCTAGGATAGCAAAAAGTCTTCTCAAGGATAAAAGAACTTCTGGCGGAATCACTGTGCCAGACCTAAAGCTTTACTACAGAGCAATTGTGATAAAAACTGCATGGTACTGGTATAGAGACAGACAAGTAGACCAATGGAATAGAATTGAAGACCCAGAAATGAACCCACACACCTATGGTCACTTGATCTTCGACAAGGGAGCTAAAACCATCCAGTGGAAGAAAGACAGCATTTTCAACAATTGGTGCTGGCACAACTGGTTGTTATCGTGTAGAAGAATGCGAATCGATCCATACTTATCTCCTTGTACTAAGGTCAAATCTAAGTGGATCAAGGAACTTCACATAAAACCAGAGACACTGAAACTTATAGAGGAGAAAGTGGGGAAAAGCCTTGAAGATATGGGCACAGGGGAAAAATTCCTGAACAGAACAGCAATGGCTTGTGCTGTAAGATCGAGAATTGACAAATGGGACCTAATGAAACTCCAAAGTTTCTGCAAGACAAAAGACACCGTCAATAAGACAAAAAGACCACCAACAGATTGGGAAAGGATCTTTACCTATCCTAAATCAGATAGGGGACTAATATCCAACATATATAAAGAACTCAAGAAGGTGGACTTCAGAAAATCAAATAACCCCATTAAAAAATGGGGCTCAGAACTGAACAAAGAATTCTCACCTGAGGAATACCGAATGGCAGAGAAGCACTTGAAAAAATGTTCAACATCCTTAATCATCAGGGAAATGCAAATCAAAACAACCCTGAGATTCCACCTCACACCAGTCAGAATGGCTAAGATCAAAAATTCAGGTGACAGCAGATGCTGGCGTGGATGTGGAGAAAGAGGAACACTCCTCCATTGTTGGTGGGAGTGCAGGCTTGTACAACCACTCTGGAAATAAGTCTGGCGGTTCCTCAGAAAACTGGACATAGTACTACCGGAGGATCCAGCAATACCTCTCCTGGGCATATATCCAGAAGATGCCCCAACAGGTAAGAAGGACACATGCTCCACTATGTTCATAGCAGCCTTATTTATAATAGCCAGAAGCTGGAAAGAACCCAGATGCCCCTCAACAGAGGAATGGATACAGAAAATGTGGTACATCTACACTATGGAGTACTACTCAGCTATTAAAAAGAATGAATTTATGATGTTCCTAGCCAAATGGATGGACCTGGAGGGCATCATCCTGAGTGAGGTAACACATTCACAAAGAAACTCACACAATATGTATTCACTGATAAGTGGATATTAGCCCCAAACCTAGGATACCCAAGATATAAGATATAATTTGTTAAACACATGAAACTCAAGAAGAATGAAGACTGAAGTGTGGACACTATGCCCCTCCTTAGATTTGGGAACAAAACACCCATGGAAGGAGTTACAGAGCCAAAGTTTGGAGCTGAGATGAAAGGATGGACCATGTAGAGACTGCCATATCCAGGGATCCACCCCATAATCAGCATCCAAACGCTGACACCATTGCATACACTAGCAAGATTTTATTGAAAGGACCCAGATGTAGCTGTCTCTTGTGAGACTATGCCGGGGCCTAGCAAACACAGAAGTGATGCTCACAGTCAGCTAATGGATGGATCATAGGGCTCCCAATGGAGGAGCTAGAGAAAGTAGCCAAGGAGCTAAAGGGATCTGCATCCCTATAGGTGGAACAACATTATGAACTAACCAGTACCCCAGAGCTCTTGACTCTAGCTGCATATATATCAAAAGATGGCCTAGTCGGCCATCACTGGAAAGAGAGGCCCATTGGACTTGCAAACTTTATATGCCCCAGTACAGGGGAACACCAGGGCCAAAAAGGGGGAGTGGGTGGGCAGGGGAGTGGGGGTGGGTGGATATGGGGGACTTTTGGTATAGCATTGGAAATGTAAATGAGTTAAATACCTAATAAAAAATGAAAAAAAAAAGAATTTAAGGGTGTTTCTGGTCTTCCCAATTGATGTCATCTTAAAAATGACAGTTATGTGAACTCTTAATGCCTTTCTGTGATATTCATAGTAGTTGATATGATATTATTGGTCTCTTTCTTGTCACTGCTTGAAAATTAATCAATATTGTTCTGGAAAAGTAAATTCCACTATTTTACCTCACTTTAAATTAAGATCCTTGCTTCCTGTTTTATAATATGTATATTGAGATTATAGAATAACTTGATGTTTCCCTCCCCCTTACTCTTATCTAACCTCTTCCACACATTCCCTTATGTGTGTGTCTGTGTGTATATAAATATGTGAGATATATTATATATATAAATATATTTACTTATATATGCATTTGTATACATATAAAATCTATTCAGCCAGAGGCGGGCGTGGTGGCGCACACCTTTAATCCCAGCTCTCGGGAGGCAGAGGCAGGCAAATTTCTGAGTTAGAGGCCAGCCTGGTCTACAGAGCGAGTTCCAGGACAGCCAGGGCTATAAAGAGAAACCCTGTCTCAAAAAAACCAAAACCAAACCAAACCAAACCAAACCAAAACACCCAAACCTATGCAGCCTATGTGATATTCTAGTTTATCTATCTATCTATCTATCTATCTATCTATCTATCCATCTATCTATCTATTTTCTATCTATCTCTCTATCTCTCTATTTCTCTATCTGTCTATCTATCTATCTATCTATCTATCTATCTATCTATCTATCTATCTATCGTCTATCATATCAGCAATGACAAGTTGGTGCTTTTTCTCAAGGAAGATCATTTCTTCTGCTTTCAATATTTCTCAGTCACCATACTTTTTTGTTTTGGGGTGAAGACTTGAAATTTCCTCCTACTATTCTAGCATTTTCATTGGTGTCTTTATTGTTTAGCTCTTGTTTAGGCAGCCATATTTATGAGACTTTATGGGTGCAGCTTTTCTAACATTTCCAGAGACACCATTTCATAATTAACTTCATGTTCCTTTGAATCTTAAATTCTTTCCCTCCCTTCTCCTGCTATAATTCTTGAGGTAGAGTATATTTTACTAGTTGGGACAGAACACCAAATAATCTCTTGTTCTTTGTATTATGATGCATTGTAGTCTTTCTTCCTTCCTTTCTTCCTTTCTTCCTTTCTTCCTCCCTCTCTCCCTCTCTTTCTTTCTTCTGCTCCTCCTTTTGTTTCTCTCTTTGTTTCTGTCTTTCTCTATCTATCTATCTATCTATCTATCTATCTATCTATCTATCTATCTCTCCTTCCTTTTTGGTTTTTCTCTGTATGGCCCTAGCTGCCTCGGTACTCATTCTGTAGACCAGGCTGGTCTAGAGCTCAGAGATATCTGCCTGCCACTACATCCTAAGTTCTCAGATACAAGGCCTGTGCCACTACCACCTGGCTCCATTGTGGTTTTCTGTAATAGTCTTTGTTACAAGAGAAATTTTTTTTGATGAGGAATAAGATCTAACTTATCTAACTTTATGTGAAGTTAAAGGGATAAATATTTAGAACAAAGCTAGTAATTACTCTGCTTTATTAAAATCATAGGCAGTCATAAGTTCTCATCCAAAATCCAGTGCTTTATGAACCCCAACTTTTTGGCTAGGTTTTCAGTATCAAGTGTGATTTTCTGCTTGTTGAGTATAAGTTACATCCAATTAGAGAGCTATCGAGTGATACTATACTCTTCTTGGTGTTATCGTGACATGCTGACAATTGTGATTTGGTTGTTTTCCCTTTTGAACCTTGCATTGTGACTTCTGGTGTCATGAATGTTTCAAGAAGGAGAATTTCTGATCTGGTAGAACTCAGGTCTTTTGGGTCCTGTGTCTGAAGTGTATGGTTTCATCAGCAACAAGGACTTACCTTTCACCTCTGGTAAGTACCTAGGGATAATAACAATAGTCTCAAGAGACTCCTAAAATGTCTTTGAAAATAGCAACAATGGCTTCATAATAAAACGTTATAAAGAATATGGCTAGAGACAACATACTTTAAGATAATAAAAAGTTAGATATGAAAAAAAAACAGCCAACATTATCTATCCTAAATGGGAAAAATTTGAAGCAATTTCACTAAAACCAGTAATGAGACAGGGTCATCCAATATCCTTATTAATTTTTTAATATTGTGCTGGAAGTAGTAGCTGGAAGCATAAAGCAAGAGAAGAAAATTAAAGTACACAAAGAAGAAAAGAAGGGATAAAAATATCCCTATTGGTAAATAATATAATATTACATATAAAGGATACAAAAATTCTGCCAGAAAATTTATAAAAGTGATTAATTTTTAAAATAGAACATGAAGAAGTATAAATTTGCTCAAATCAATAGCTTTCCCATGCATCAGTGACTGACAAAGGTGCCTTTTGTGATTACCTTTTGTGATAAATCCTAAAAAGTTAAGGTGTCTTGTTTAGGAGAAAATGCCAACACAATGGTTATTTAGATTCACTAAGGATGGATTCATTGGGTATCCATCCAGGATATGATCTCTTTTCCATAAAAGTCTTCTTAATACACACTTATACTTGCTTTGCATCATTTCAGACAGTAACAGAAAATTATAGAGAAGGAAAAAAAGATATTTTCCTCCATTATGACATCGGCTAAATTTACTAACATATTATTTAAACATCATGTGTATATTACATTGTAGCAAGTGACATTTGGTTCAATAAAGTTATTTTTAAGTTAAAGATTTAATTTTATTGCAAAACTATGACATTAAATTTTACCTATGTATTTTTATCCATGAATATCAAGGTTCAGAACAGTAAGTTAGCGATATTATTGAACTTCAACAAGCTTTTTATATATTTTTAAAGATTTATTTATTACATATAAATACACCGTAACTATCTTCAGACACACCAGAAAAGGGCAACAGATCTCATTACAGATGGTTGTGAGCCACCATGTGGTTGCTGGGAATTGAACTCAGGACCTTTGGAAGATCAGTCTGTGCTCTTAACCGCTGAGCCATCCCTCGAGCCTGCTTTTCAAATTCTTAATACTCTTCTACATACACTTACCATGAAAGAAACAGGAGATATATGTGAATGTGATGTCACTGAAGTTAATGACTTATTAAAAAATACCAAAAATGAGTACTATATGATTTATTATATATTAAGAGTTAGAAGCTGTAATTAGTGAGATTTATGTTAAATTTGAGAAAATTTGATGATACAAAATATTTTTTAGTTATGGTTATTCACATCTCAGAAGATTTGTGTTAAATTATTTTATTTATTTATATTCCAAATGTTGTCTCCATTTCTGGCCTCTTTTCTCAGAGCTCTTCACCCAAAGAATATCCTAGAAGATTTTAATATTGAAGTGCTTAAGACAATCTGACTGAAAACAAAGAAACAAAAAAATTATACCTGAGGTAAAAAATCAAATTGCATTTTGTTTTTCTTAATCTATTAGAGTAGCTTCCTACCCAAAAGAATGCTGAACTCTTTATTGAGAGTGTGTCTGACAAGGAGATGAATTGTCAACACTGCCTAGGTCTTTGAAGAAATATCATTTCTGTTCAAAGTAGGTTCACTCCACACTGCACATGAATTTTTTTTAACATTATAATCTTCAATATTAGTTAATATGGTCACTTTATTGCTTTTTTGTTATTGTGTGTGTTTTAGTAAACCCTCAACCTTAGCAGTTTAAACTGATAGATCATGTTTTTTATATATCAAGAAAAAGAACAAAACGAATAGAATTTATTATTTTAAAATTTCCAAGTTCTCACTCTGGGAGAATGAATGCACACAAATGGCAATACAAAGTTACTATTTGAATTTGCATTTTAAGTGTTTTCGTATACTAAAACCATAAAGCTAGCCAATCAAATAATATTTATGTTGAAACAATGAAAGAATTTGCATTTGTAATCTTTTATGTGTATGGTTGCCCAAATGACTTTTAGGTTTTAATTAAAAGTCCTTTTGTGGAGATCTATGATAGTGTTCTAATTTAGTTCATGGTTGCAATTTAGAGAAGAAAGAAATATCATTAGTAATTAATTTTAAAACTATTTCTTTCAGGGTATTTATTTATAACCCTTCTAACTCTTAATTCACAGATTACCTTTGCTGAGTTAGTGTAAAATGGGTAAAGAATAAGCCTTTTGTCCCGAATAAAAAGTATTTTTCACTGTCTAAAGTGTGTGTTTTATTTGAAAAGTACAAGTGCCATCCAAATTCACTTAATTTAATAATTGAGATATATGAATATCCATCCATCTTTAAAAGTTAAATTAAATGTTATAAAAATTGAAAGTCTATATAAACATCAGTGACATCTTGGAAATTAAATGAATGCATGAAGAAAAATCTTGGTTTAATGTAGACATAGAAGTAGGATTATTATAAGGTTTACCTGGAGGAACAGAACTAATAGAGTGAATATATGTCATTAAAGTGTACTTATTGGATTGGTTTTCAGGATAAGATCTGTAGAGGTCAAAAATCATTGTCATCTTGCTGCAGTAGCAGAGGACTGATAGCTGTTTAGTTTACAAAGTTCTCTCAGCAGTCTCTATCTGATGCTGATGGACTTGTAGATTCCTAGAAGTATGGAAGGCTGAAAGAGCCCTGTTCTGCTGCCAGTAAACAATGGAAGCAGTAGCATAAGATTTACCAACAGGGCAGCTGAACTATTCAGTTAGAAGAAACAACAAGTAGGCAAAGTACAAAAGCTTTTCCCTTAGACTTGCCACATCCAGGATTCTACAGGAAAGTGTCACCCACTCTGGGAGAAAGTCATCCTCACTCAGTTAATTCTTCCAGGAAAAGCTTTCTAGACCTAACCCAAGGCTCATGTGTTAGCTGATTTCAGATCTAATCAGGCCATCAACAAGGACTAACCAGAACATAGGGCAATTCATTCTATGCAAATAAGGGAGTCTCCCAAAGATATTACGGAGAATATAAAAAATCACATCACATTCACTGCTAAACAGTAAAATATATATATAAAGATTGTGGAATACTGTTGCCTTGAACACATTGTCAAAGGACTAAAAACAAATGCTAGAAGCTAGAATGATGATAAGCAGAGACACATGATGGGCAAATCCCTAAAAACAAAAACCAAAACCCTCCAAATTAAAATAAAATAAAATAAAGACTTTCCTTATGTCATCACTAAGCTTCAAATAAACTCTTCAAGACATATAACTAAATCTCTTTGATAATAATTTTTAGATATAATCCCATGGGCCATAATTTCATGATCCCCAATACCATTTGTGAAAGGAAAATGTGTTCTATTATTATACTTTAATTACAAAATAAAAGTAAAGTGTTGCAAACCACACAATAGTGGTGTGATACTTTTACCTCATATGAATATCAGGTTATTTTGGAGGATAGCATTTATTTGACAATACCTATTTATATATAATGTATAGCTAATCGCTTTTAGTAATTTAGAATTCTTTAGTGACATAGGAATATTCCAGAGGTAACTTATATCATATTCATTTCCATAGTTGCTATATGGACAATTTTATCTCAAATACAAATATTTTTATTATTATAATTTTATAAGTGTTATTAAAATGCAGTTCAACATTATCAATTATTCATAATGATTTTCTTCATTTATTTACATAGCTTCTGGGAAGGGTTGTTGATTGCTTATTTGGATTGGCATAGTTAAGGGATAGTAGGTGAGTATTCCCTCACTGGTAGGGCATGGTGACCTGGGAACACAAATCTCCATTCCAGTTTTTCTTATTCTCTGTTCAATTTTCAGAAGGACTGGGATAACTTCTTTAATGCTCAAGTGGCCCACTGAGGCTTGATAGCTAGGCTTCTTTTTCTTTCCATTTTAAAAATAGAATTAAGAAGTTTCAGGGAACAGGATGGCAAATGATGGTCCAGAGCATTGAAATGAGATCAAATGGTACTCTGGGATATCAACTGCACAGGAAGAAGGTTTTCCAATTCCAGATCAGTGATTTTTATACCTCCTGGTATGCATGAGCCCTGTATTGAGAGGGACAGGCCTCAGACAGGAGATAGGCAGTGTTCCATACTCTTCTCTTATACTGCTTTCATTGTGTGAAGAAGCATAGACAGCAGAGACAGATGGACAGTAACTATTCCTAACCATTTCTAAGACACTGACAGAATAATTGTTGAGATCAGCGACAGCAGCTGCAACCGTTACAGAACATGAAGAGAGGCTGCCCTTCCAAAGTCTGTTGTTAAATCACCAGAGTTTATTGACTTGGGCAACAGGAGTCCTTCTATCTCTCAGGCAGTAGAGCCACTGTGGTCAAAGTAATAGAGAGGCAGCAGCCCCTCCGATGCAGCTTGGACCATAGGAAGTGGCAGATGGATTTTCATCAACATATCCTTGACTTGATGGACATAAAAGGATGCTGGTAGCTGTGTATGCTGTTCAACCAGTGAGAGGAAAGCACCTGCACATGTCCCTAGGCTGTGCTAGGACCCAGCCTGCTGTGCCCAGTGTTCAGGAGTTTAGGAAATTGTGTGGGTCCATAATTGGAGTCTACTTGTTTTATAAGCTTCTGCTAAATCCTAAAACTGAACAAGGAGGATCCGTTATTCGCATGAGAAGTTCTCTGTGACTTCTTGCACCTAAACAAAGGTTTGTGTATCAAGAACAATGACTTCGTCCTAGTTATGTTTAGATTACCACTTCTTCAGGCTTTTCCCACATTGGTCTAATCCGATCTCAAGAGTATGGGGTATGGACAAGGGTGGGAGTGGGAGCCATGAACCAAGGACAATTTTTGATTAAACTTAAGAAATTGAGAGACTCAGAAGAGGAGTGGTTCCTCTGAATTTACCTCGTGTTTATTTTTAATCACTCAAGAAACTGTTTAGGATTTTAGAGGTTTTATTTCTGTTAGATATAAAAACAGAAAAAACACTTTTACTACATTTTCTAAGATGTGAATGTTAGAAGAGAATTGATTGGGGGTTTAGAGCAGATAAAAGTCATATTGTATATATGTGTTAAATCGTCAAATAATAAGTAAATGTTATCCTAAAAATATCCTCCAAACACAAACACATGCATGTAGTTTTCAAGCAAATTAAAGGATTCAATCTCCTGAGTCTAAATTATGAAGAAAGATTGAAAGTAAAACAATGGAAGAATTGTAATTTTTGAGCACTAATAAAATGAAAGGTGTAGGTTTATATTAGCATGGGACCAAACTGACTTGTAGGAAAAACATGAGAGACAATGTACAGTGACCATTTATAAAAATGAATGGATAGATGTAACAGGCCTCAACACCTTAGCTCAACTGATGTCATGACAGAAGCCCATTCAGGCCTTGGAATGCATCATGTGCACAGTATACCTCCCAAAACAAAACAAAAGCTAAGTCAATAGTCCCAGGATGGGGCACGGAAGGAGCATAAGTGTACTAGCTTTGTTTTAGTTCTGCAGTACTGCTTCTCACTGAGTGCTCTTGTTAACTGAAGTGTGTCAAAAAAGGACATGGGTTTTGTGCTTAAAATGACTAAGAATAGAAAAGCTCGGGGTTGCTTGATATGGCCAAGTTTCTTATATAGCCACTTGCTTGGAATACAAACTTTCTATTTGGCTTTAAGAGTGCCTGTGCATCTTCCCTTTGGACGTTACTGCACAACATGGATACCTTAGATACATACAGCAATTCTAGTGTGTGGTTCACTGAGTACTAATGCTCAGAACCTGTGGAACAAAAATTGATGCAGAAAAATTTCTCATCAAAATCAAGCAGCTTTTTTGTGACATTTAAAACTATCTATAGGAATTTAAAATATTTTCATTGGTTCAAATAAATAGAATGAAAATAATATACATATGTACCTCTATGTTTGTAGACATTTAATAAACTGTCTAGTGACAGTTTGTGCAGTGATTATTTTATAATTTTAAACATAGTATTCAGGAAAATTGGTGCACCGTAGCCCAAATAACAAAATAACAAAATAAAATTATCTTTTAATAAAAATTATTTGAAATAAACCTCACAATACCATTGATTTGTGGTGTTTTTCTGTCGTTACTTTGATTTATTTATTCTTTTTCACATGTTTGTGTGTTTGTCTTGCTAAAGGCTGTCATGAAGCACTAACTGCTCTAGCTAACCAAATAGCTCTGACCTCCTGATTCTCCTGCCTACAAATCCACAGTGTTAGATTAAAGAACATAGCATTGAGCTCAGACTTACATCATTTGTTTGTTTTTGTTGTATATCATAAAGTGAACAATAATTAATATAAGGTGAAAGCAATTTTGTTGGCAGAAAGAATCCTAATTTTAGGAAGAATTATTTTTACTCTTGCGGGTTGACCAGGTTTACTTAAACCCTTCCCATTTGTTTTTACTTTATAAAGAAAGGAAAGTTTCTCAAAAAGGAACTTTACAAAAGCACAATCATGTACATTTTAAAATATTCATTCACAGAGAAAAAGGAAAAGAAGTAAGGAAGAAGAGATAAGTATAAGGTTTCCTTACATTCCCTCTTCCAACCAAGTAATGAATATAATGTACTGGGTTAAAGAACTTGGTGAGGGGTGACCAGGAAAGGGGGCATCATTTGGGACATGAACAAATAAAATAATTTAATAAAAAAATAAAGTTTTCTAGGGCACTCTACTCTTTTTCTTTCCACCTGTCTTGTTCAGAAAAACAAACAGCATCCTTTGTGACTGGATTCTGGCCAGACCAACAATCCCCTTCCTAATTACTTGAAGTAATTCAGCAAGAATGAATTCTAGAGGAAACATTACTTCACATGCCTTCAGTTAGCACAAAAGTAAATATGACTGAGTTTTCAAATAATGTAAAAAGAAAAAGCACATGAACCCCAACTTGAGCTTCAATGAACCCCAACTTGAACTTCAATATTCTACAAATAAAGCTTGAAGACTGACTTGACTACACCATACTACATAAATGAGTGCAAGCCATGCGCTAAATCATGGCAGTCTTTGCAATCTTAAGATGTAACAAACCTAGGGGCTGAAGAAGTGTAAGATATTTACTAGTTTTAGACAGCTTCTTTCTCTTCAATGGAAAACAGATTTCATTACTCTTATCCAAAGTTATATTTTCCACTCAATCTTTCTGTCAAGACTTTAAGTCTTAGCTACCAATTTCTGCCAGATAATTGGCCTTGCTTGGCAATAAGTAACCACATACCTTACTTTTGAACACACTTTGTTACATATTTCTGGCTCCAGCCACCAATATGCTAACTGTGGTCTACTTTAATCCATGCTACACATTCGGCAGGCCCTTCTTTCTAAGAAAGGGACTGGAAAGAATTCACCACCAACAATATTTCTATAATGATGCATCAAACCAAAGCAACAGAACTGTGTTCTGCCTCGTGAACACAGTTTATTTAGTTAGTTCTATGGTCACAAGGAGGAGAAGCTGAACTTGTAAGCTTTTACAGTAATTTGACTCGTATGCTTCTTTTTATAACATAAAGGGCAAAATTCTTTAATTTTCTTATCTAACATTGTACAGTACCTACAACTTACAGAAACACTGTATTTTCTAAGAAACAACTAAATTAATTACAGAAATTACTAAAAATCTCTGTTGGGTATGTTAAGTCATAAATCATCCATGATAAACACAGACACCAGCTGTCTTGTGCTTGACTGCTCTTTTAAAAATTTATGTATTTACTTACCGTGTGCGTATACATAAAGTTCTGAGAATTCAGTTCTGTCTATCACTAAATGTCCCATGGATAAATCTCAGATCATAGAGCTTAGCAGCAAATTTATTTACCCACTGATCCACATCTTGGGTCTTGATGTTTGAGTGTTCTATATGGATATGCCACACTCTTATTTGTTCTGACATTTTGAATATTAAGAAAATGATAAGGCAATTGTAATTATTTGAACTTTTGGGTTTTTAGAGATAAGAAAATGTTACTTTTCCATTGCATTTTATTAAGGTTTGTAGAGGTATTGTATTTCCTTAAAATTATCCTTTTTTATTAGATATTTTCTTTATTTACATCAAATGTTATCCCCTTTCCTAGTTTCCCCTCTGAAAATCCCCTATTCCCTCCCCTCTTTCCCTGCTCCCCAACACATCCACTCCCATTCCCAGTCCTGGCATTCCCCTACACTGGGGCATAGAACCTTCACAGGACCTTGGGCCTCTTCTCCCATTGAAGACCGACTAGACCATCCTCAACTACATATACAGCTAGATCCACATGTCCCACTTTGTGCTTTCTTTAACTAGTGTTTTAGTTCCAAGGAGCTCTAGGGGTACTGGTTAGTTCATATTGATGCTCTTCCTCTGGGGCTTCAGACCTCTTCAGGTCCTTGGGTTCTCTAGCTCCTTCATTGGGGACTTTGTGCTCCGTTCAATGGATGATTGTGAGCATCCAGTTCTGTATTTGCCAGGCACTGGCAAAGGCTCTCAGAAGACAGCTATATCAGGCTCCTGTTAGCAGGCTCTTATTGGCATCTGCCATAGTATCAGGTTTAGTGGTTGTTTATGGGATGGATCCGCAAGTGGAGCAGTCTCTGGATGATTGTTCCTTCAGTCTCTGCTCTGAACTTTGTCTCTGTAACTCCTTCCATGGGTATTTTGTTCCCCCTTCTAAGAAGGATTCTGAGCTTCTGGGCTAATATCCACTTCATAATATCAGTGAGTGCATAACTAGTCAGAATGGCTAGGATAAAAAACTCAGGAGACAGCAGATTCTGGCAAGAATGTGGAGAAAGAGGAATCTCTCTTCCATTGCTGGTGGGACTGCAAGCTGTTACAACCATTCTGGAAATCAGTTTGGCAATCCCTCAAAAAATTGGGCATAGTTCTACCAGAAATCCAGCAATACCACTCCTGGGCATATACCCAGAAGATGCTCCAACATGTAATAAGGACACATGCTCCACTATGTTCATATCAGCCTTATTTATAATGGCCAGAAGCTGGAAAGGACCCAGATGTCCCTCAACAGAGAAATGGATACAGAAAATGTGGTATATTTACACAAGTGAGTACTACTGAGCTATTAAAAACAATGAGTTCATGAAATTCTTAGACAAATGGATGGATCTGGAGGATATCATCTTGAGTGAGGTAACCCAATCAAAAAACTATCCTTTTACACGGAGTCTTAGGGTTTTATTGGTGTGAAGAGACACCATGACAAAGTAATTCTTATAAGGGCAAACATTTAACTGGGGGTGGCTTACACTTTCAGAGGTTGAGTTCACTTTCATTATGGCAGGAAGCACAGCAGCCTGTAGGCAGACATGGTGCTAGAGGATCATAGAGTTCTACATCATGATCAAAAGGCAGCCAGAAGGAGGCTTTCTTCCACATTGGGCAGAGCCTGAGCATAGGGATTTGCAAAGCCCACATGCACAGTGACATACTTCCTCCTAGGCTATACCTCCTAATAGTGCCACTTCCTATTGTCAAGCATTCAACCATATGAAACCATTGAGTCCATACCTATTCAAAAGACCAAATATTAACCATGTGGAAAGCCTTACTCTATTCTCAGAACTATATGTGAGCAGTTAGAGGCTAGAGACATGGTTAAGAGTACTAACTGCTCTTGTACAGGATGAGAGTTCAATTCTTAAAACCAAGATGACACCTCATAACTACCTATAACCCCAGTTCTGAGAAATCTAACATCTTTTTTTCTGTTCTTTCTGGGCTCCTGCATGCATGTGGCATACAGAAATTCATTCAGGCACACAGATATATTTTTAAAGGAGTAAAAAGTTAAATTCATCTTTTAATGAAAGTTTTATCATTCCAAAATTAATGTCATCCAATTTAAAATGAATTTTCAAAAATTATAAAGCCATCTTGGTAACAAGCCATTGATATTATCTATTACATATTACACTGTCTTAGAAGATCTTATACAATGGTGTTCTGTGAGTTACTAAAATCATAATATTTTTTATCATAAATTTAAGTTACCTCTCTATGAAATTTTGCACAGAATAATTATTAAAATATTTCAACAATATCTTGGGTCAAAATATTCAAAGCAGAGTGGGTAATTAGAACCTACATTTTGTGTGTGTATTTTCTTTCAAGGTCAGGCTCTGTCATGTAAAGCGATGTTATATCAATTATCTTGAAGGTCAAAACTAGGACAGAAGATTCCATAGGAAAACAAGTTTTGGGCTTTAGAAGAAGAGTGACCAATGGCAGGTACATTCATGGCGCATAAAGAATAGCAATGATTGCTACAGGGTTGCTACTCAGCTAATAAAATAAATAATTAGTGAAATAGAATGCATAGTGAGGTTCTTTTACTGAACCAGGTAAACATAAGTAAATATGCATCTAAATACCGAGTGGACAATGTTTTAACACAGTTAATGAAGAGATATCATTCCAAAGGTTTATAAAAATGTGCTACTGGTCAAGAAAATTTAGAAGATTGTTTTCTAAGCTATCCATTTCAGAACTGAAAACCATTTGAGTCTGTGATAGTGTGATAGTAAATCTCTTTCCTATGTGTTCCAGTTAACTAGAAACATAGTCATTAAAAAAAAATCAACTCTAAGTTTTTTAAGCATCGTTCTTTCTACATTGTTAATACATTTTAGAAAGTTCATTTTAAGGAAAAATTTAAAATCAAAACAAGTATAAAAAACTTTACAAACAGGAGCTTTGAGGTAAGGTCCTTAGTGGAATCCAGAGGGGAGAAAATCATTAGCTTGAGTTAGGAAAGTTGGCCTTTCTCTTCCTGCTAACATTTTTTTCACATTCTGCTTTTGATCATCGCTAACAGAGTTCATTTGTGCTGTTTCCTTTAATGTGCCTTTGCCTCATCCCATCTATTCCTCTAACTAAGGAAGATTTCAGGTTTTCAAATAAAGCCTTGAGAGAGCAAGGGCCAAGCAGATTGATAACTAAGCGGGATGCCTTATTAGCAGAGGCAGAAAACATTGGTGAAGCCAAAACATCCCTGCAAAGATTGTAGTGTTCATTTCTTTTTCCTTACAAAGTTACTTGTACTTTGTTGGTTAAATTGCTCTCTTGCTGGCTGAAGAATCTCCTCATTAGCATGAAGCTATAAAATATTAACAGAAGAATTACTCTTTCTTTGGAACAAGATACCTTGAATAATTTGCTCAATATATTTAGAAATTTATATTTGCCCAGTTCATTGGAGAAACCGCTCATCATTCCAAATGGGAACCCATGTATAATCAAATATAACAACATAAAACAGCCAACATCCCACTACAGAATAGCCTGTATTCCACCCCAGCAGACATTTTATTGATACCTTTGACCATAAAGTTACATGCACATCATTACTCACAAAACAGGTACAAGACTTGCTGCATGTTTACGAGGCTCACACAATATTAAACTCTTGACCAACATTCATTTTTTTCCTCTGAGTTGCTGAAATATATATTTGCATGAATAATTGTCTTCATTGTTAAGGATAATATCATAAGATATGTCATTGTTGGGGTGAGATATTTTATCTACAAAACAAGATGCTAAAAGATAACTCTGCAAATTATTTTTTATGTTTTATTTTGTACCACAACATAACACATGTGCCATAGCACAAAAGTAGAGGGCAGAGGACAACCTGTAGGAATTGATTCTGGGGATTGAACTCCCATCATCAGGCTTGACAGAAAGTGTTTTTTACCTGCTGAGAAATCTCACTGGCCCCATAAATTACTGTCTTAATGAAAAATCGTTCAGACATGAAGTAAAGAGTAAATTAAACACTGCATGGCCTTCCCTGCACACTGTACAGGGGAGAAGTGCAATCAAAGACTCAAAGTCTAGCCAGAAAACTCATATTAGAAGTGCCTATTTATCACAAACTTTCTTTCCATTCATTGACTGAAATTTTCAAAACATTTAAAATTATTTCTAAGAGATAGCTGTCAATAATCACTTTGTATGTAATAAACTAAGTGAAATGAAATAACGGCAATTATTCTTACAAAATGTATTGAAGTTATCTTATAATATCCTTATCAAAACAACCTTTGTAAGTTACTTAGTCTAGGAGAAGAAATTGCTCTTTTAAACGTCATATTTATGGATTAAAAAAAACAATCCTAAAATACAAAATTTTAAAGGAAGTAAATTTCATTGTATATTGCTATCTTGAGTGAGCAGACAGCTACTTCCTAAAAGACTGAAATCAAAGGATTAAAATATAATTTTGTAGAATATGTGGCTGTATGGTGTGAGTCTTCAGTTAGGGTCATTTCTTATAAGCCATCATATAGGAAGGAAAGGGTAGTGCCAATTGCCATGGTCATCTAGTAGGATGTACAAAAGTGATGTGGAGGGAGTAACAGTATATTTAAAGCTCCAGGTACATGATGCATGCAAGAAACAATATTAGCCCAGTGCTCACCAGTTTGAAGAGATGAACACCTTGATACAATGAGTTGGACAGGTTAATATTTCATCACCATTTAACTCCAGCACAGATCATCATAAAATAAATCAAAATACTAAACAGACCCATGATGATCATCAACCTAGAAGTGTTCTTATTAATCCAGAAGATAGGTTGGGTTCACAGATAAACTGTTAGTACCAAGTGTGGCCACGAAGTAACTGTAATATGAATATGTAATATGTAGTATGAAGCTGATAACGGAGTATGTTTTAGTCTAGCTATCACTAAAGAGTTCTGATTCAGTGACCTCGAATCAAAAGAGCATATATCCTTACAAACTGAGATTTCAAACATGTTTTACTCTCATCTCTTTCTTCCTCCTGAACTCCTCTATTCTAGAATATACAGACTGTACATTACATTGTCCTAATCAAGATTCTGTAGCTCTGCATGTGCTCGATAAACAAGGGATTCCACATGGCCATGTTTATCTTCTCAATCTGGTAGGCATGTTGATACCAGTTTCATGGGTTATACGAAGTCCCTTTATTAAAGCTGAAGCATTTATTGTCTTGGTAACTTTCTGAATGTGGACAGCGAAGATGCAGAAGGTCATGCATGCAGAACTTCCCTGACATACCCCATAAGCCACACAGCAGAGACTGTAACAATAACTCCGATTACTTCTTTCATCTATAATTAGCATTTCTATGAGCTAGGGTATAAAAAAATTCCTAATATGTAAAGTGTATGTATATTTTTAACATTAAGTACTTTGGTAGGAAACAACTAAGATATCATTAGAAGATAGGCTGATAAATGAATGATGCTCACTTTGCTTCAGTTTATATGCTTGGGTAAACAACTTAGCTATGGAGAAAAAGGCCAAGGCCAAGGCCAAGAAGTCAGCCAGACCTGTCTCCCTCCCCACCAGAAATCATATAAATGACTTCCTTTACTTAAACTCTGTACATTTTCTAAAACAAGGTCCAGAGTGTTTACCTCAAAGATTTTTCTTGTGCAGTTTAATTGCAAATTGTCTACACAAAGAAGATTGCAGTTTTTCACAATAAACAAGTTGCTAACAATAAATAACATTACAGAAATAGCAACTAGAAGACAACACAATATTGCTGAACTTCATGCAAATTATTCAAATGTCTATAACCTAGATAAAACATCAAGAATATGCAAATGTAAATAATTACTTCGGGGCCATTAAGTGTCCAAATAAAAATGTCAGAAGCCCTGTAGTTGTCCTGTAAATGTGATCCTTATGTGCATCTTGCGTCACTGTAACTGGAACGTAGCCTCACTAGCTTTATTTCGTATTAGCAGAGATACAATACATACACAAACCTAAATCCACATTTTAAAGACACAGAAAAAAAACAAAAACGAAACACTTAAAAATTCAGATAACCTAAACTGAATCATTTGCTCCAATTGGTTAATAAAATTATAAGATCTTTTAAAACAGATGACTTGCTTTAAGATAGGTTTAAAGTCTGAGTGAAGACTTTAGGGTGAATATTACAGGAGTGTGTGTACACAGTGTATCAGGAAAGATTATCTCCCACTGTGATTCTGGAGATGAGTGTTATTATATTCCTTTTAGGCATTCTTTTTTGTATTTATTAATACTTAATAAAATATTAATCACAAGAGAAAAAAAGGAATATTTTGTCTGAAGTAGTTTTTCATGCACCATGCAGGGCAGTCTGGACTAATAATGTAAACAATTTGACACCACATTAATGAAGGCGCTGCTGGCTGAGTCCTTGTTGCAGTGAACTAAGCGGAGGCTGAGTTCCAAAGAGATTTGACTCTGGCAAGCCTCTTTAAGCTTTGTGAAATGTGTTCCCATTAAAGTCAGCAACATCTTTCAGCGGGCACACTATGGCCAATTATACTTACCCTTGTTTTTTAAGGATAGAATTTTCAAGACAGTCTAAGAGCATTATTTCTTCATAACTATTAAGATGGCTCAGAAAGTTGACATGAGGTGATTTTTTTTTGAATACTTCAATAAAACTTTGTGAAGTTTGGACAATTGAAAGACTGGATTTCATGGTTTTATTTTTACTCTTGAGTTAGCATGGTGGGTTAAGCTGCAGGCACAAGGGCAGGCTACCCTAATCCAAAGCCTGACCTTCCATCTTAGGCAATTTTGCATCAATTTTCTTTTTTTCTTTTTTTCTTAGATATTTTCTTTATTTACATTTCAAATGTTATCTGCTTTCCTGGTTTCCCCTCCAAAAACCCCCTATCTTCTCCCCACTCCTCTGCTTATCAACCTACCCACTCCTGCTTCCTGGCCCTGGCATTCCCTACACTGGGGCATAGGGCTGTCACAGAACCAAGGGCCTCTCCTTTCCATTGATGACTGACTAGGTCATCCTCTGCTACATATGCAGCTGAAGCCATGAGTCCCACCATGTGTACTCTTTGGTAGTCTGAAGAGATCATGGCAACAGAGAGAATCTGATTGGCTGATAAAAAACAATGACTTCGTGAAATTCTTAGGCAAGTGGATGGAACTAGAAAATATCCTGAGTGAGGTAACCCAGTCACAAAAGAACACACAAGGTATGCGCTCACTGATAAGTAGATATTAGCCCAAAAGTTAGGAATATCCAAGACATAATTCACAGACCACATGAAGCTCAAGAAGAAGGAAGACCAAAGTGTGGATAATTCGGGCCTTCTTAGAACAAAATATCCACAGGAAGAAATGCAGAGACAAAGTGTGGAACAGAGACTGAAGGAGAGGCCATCCAGAGACTGCCCCACCTGGGGATCCATCCCATATACAGTTACCAAACCCAGACACTGTTGTGGATGCTAAGAAGTGCTTGCTGACAGAAGCCTAGTATAGCTGTCTCCTGAGAGGCTCTGTCAGAGCCTGACAAGTACAGACGTGGATTCTGTCAGTCAACCATTGAACTGAGTACAAGTCCACAATGGAGGAGTTAGAGAAAGGACTGAAGGAGCTGAAGGGGTTTGCAACCCCATAGGAGGAACAACAATATCAACTGACCAGACATCCAGAGCTCCTAGAGAATAAACTACCAACCAAAGAATACATATGGAGGGGCCCATGGCTCCAGCCTCATATGTAGTAGAGGATGGCCTTGTCAGACATCGATGGGAGGAGAGTCCCTAGGTCCTGTGAAGGCTCAATGCCCCAGTGTAGGGGAATGCCAGGGCGGAGAGGCAGGAGTGGGTAGGTGGGTGTGAACATCCTCATAGAAGCATGGGGAGGGCGTATGGGATAGGGTGTTTCTAGAGGGGAAACCAGGAAAGGGGATAACATTTGAAATGTAAATAAAGAAAATACCTAATAATAATAATAAAAAACAATTAAAAGAAAAAGAAGAAGAAAAAGAAGAGGAGAAAAGAAAAGGAAAGGAAAAGAAAGAAAAGAATTTCATTACAGTGGACAGATTGGAATGTTGCAGGTCCAAACACAAGTCACCTTATCTTGGGCTATTTCTAGTTATCTGGATCAGCCACTCCTTGCCCATCTATGTGTCTGAACTAACATTATGTAGCTAGTAGATTAAAACAAAATACACTTTGGACTCTATTAATTTTGCAGACCACACACTTTTACCTACCCAAAAGTTCAGATAGCATCCTGAGTCTATAGCAAAATGTCACCCATCTTGTTGTAGCCACCTCTGTGATGTACCCACCAATTTATTTTAAACTTGTTTTTATTGATGACTTTCTCTTTGTTCTGTAAACCTATGACAAAAACTTTACAAACTGATTCAACATTGTAAGTTAGAATTAGCAATCATATAAACCTTTGTTACCAGGCCATAGTCACTGAAAATGGCTCCAAAATAGAAACTCTTATTCCATTTAAAATGAGAGATGTGCTTATTATTTTGGCATCTGTGAAATGTGTTTAAAAGTAAACTATGATGTAAGTAAGATAATTCTATTTGGGGTCTGAGTAAATACTAAGTATAAATACTAGGACCTGTGTAACAGCAGCATAGAAGTACTGCTTAAGATAAAGATTAATATACAGAAATATTTATGGAGGAGTTTATTTGTGTTAGAAGTCATTTGTAAATTCAATAGAGAATTAGACAAAAATAAACAGAAATTAGTTTCATCTAAGATTTGTAGTTTTAAAAGGTAAATGGATAGCAAATATAAAGGATAATTGAATACACACACACACACACACACACACTGAGAAGGTCAAAGCACTAAAATAAAGTCTGCAATGAAAGAGATGCTGAAGGTGCTGAGGGTTACAGACCTTTCAAGTGTTGGTTAGTTGGTTAGTTGCTGGAACTTACCAGAGGAAGTAAATAGACTTTCTATTGACTTCTGAGTTAGTCCCCTGAAGGCACATACTCCAGAGAGAAGACTATAGAATGAACAGAAGGCATGAAGAGCTTTCTATCTCCGTCTACTGGTTGTAAACTTCGTAACTCTGTGGTATCTCCACATCCAAACTTAATCCCCTTAGAGCACCCATTAGAAGCAATGAGCACAGTTTTTATTTTATTTTTCCAAAAGTCGCAAAATAAGTCTTGTAATTTTCTGATGTCCCTAGATAAGTACTTTCATCTTGCCTGATGAGTCCTCCACAAATGTGCTCCCAAACAAGGTGACACATCTCTGTTACTCAGGCTGACACCACTACCTGAATTTGGGTCTTTTATCTCTGCAACCAGAAGACCTAAGTGGCTCAGTCTCCAGCTTTGAACATCAATAACCCAATTCTTTTCCTTTTAGTTCAGCACTAGAAGTAGTAGACATTTCTTTCAGTTTCTTGCTCTTTAAAACCTTAGTTTTATTTTGCTTTTTAAATTGAACTCCCCCTGCCCTGTATTTTCTTTTACATTTGAAGTTATAATATAATTACATTATTTCTACCTTCCTTTTTTCCTTCTAAAAACTTAAATATATAACCCTCCTTGCTCTCTTTAAAATTCATGGTCTCTTTTTTTATTAATTATTGTTACATGTATATATATATATATATATATATATATATATATATATATATATATATATACATAAGAATTTTGAACACAATCCAAGGGGCAAAGGAAATTTCTCTGAGTAAACACCTAAAAGAAAACAGAAAGAAGAATATACTGCACTAAGTTTTTATGCAAAAGCCCTGCAGTGTGTCTGGGTCTAACGTGTACAAGAAAAGAGACTGCAATTCTAGAGAACTGGTAAGAGTGGACCAGGGGGGTGAACTGAGACCTGAGAGCTGTAAGGTGGCCCAGTGAATGGTCACCTAGACACAGTGACCAAAGGTGTTGTTTGAAGAGGATTCTTTAAGAGTACAAAAAAAAGCAAGTATTACTCTCAGAAAGGGGACAGCCCTTGAGAGTGTTCTGGGAAGGCAGTCTTCTGTACAACTCACTGTAAGATGTACGTTCAGACTTGTGCTGGGTTATGAAGAATGCAAGGCTGTTGTATGAAGAGATGAACAGCCCCAGCTACTCTTTTAACTACTCCCATGAGGAAAATAGATATGTACTTGCTAGAAAATATAATGTTTCTTAACTCACTATGAATTATTTAGCAACACTGCATAATGAATACGGTAAAGCATTCATAAGTTTTAGCAGTCAATTTAATAGAATTGAAAACACAGAGCCACCACAATGTATTAATCTCAAATTGCTGCTAATATCATTAATTTAGGCAAAATTTTGCTTTCTCTTCACCTTAAGGAAGATAATTAGGACATTATAATTACAACAAATTAAAAATCCATAGTCTTTGATACTAAAGAATTGTATTGCTATTTATTCTATATGTCTTAATAGAAGGATAATCATCGAAACAGGTAAATCAGGATGAGACTGACAGACATAAACAATTGCTAACCGAGTCCAGGCCAGCCTTCAAAGCTGCTACAAAGCTACTATTATTATGCCTGCAATGATGTTCTTTTCGTCAAATTTATAGCCTCTTAACTTCATTTAGAACATTAAATGTAAAACAAGTAAAGGTATAAACAATATCAGTTTGTCGTTTTGGGGAAAATTGAAACATTTAAAATGAGAAAAATACTTCTTTTAAAGGTAGAAGTAATACTTACAGGGGAACGCCAGGGCCAAAAAGCAGGAGTGGGTGGGTAGGGGAGTCGGGGTGGGTGGGTCTGGGGGACTTTTGGTATAGCATTGGAAATGTAAATGAGCTAAATACCTAATAAAAATGGAAAAAAAAGATTTGCTGACATTTGGTTTACATTCTTCTAAAATCTGGAAGTAGAGTAAAATTTGACTATTAAAACTTCAAGGAAACTATCAGAACATAGATAATATTTTAGTGAAAACTAATCATAACTGCTATTTCTTAGTCATCTTTTATGTTTGGAACCTGGGAAAATTTAACAGACATTCCTTTCCATGTCAGAAAATCCCAATTATGAGTCTATTCATTAGTGCTGACTATTTGGGAACAAATCGATCATGTAGTTCCCTGTTACTAATTTTTTTAAACAAACAAACAAACAATCAAATAATAAGAAATTATATCGTGCTAAATGTATATGCAGACTGATTAAATTCATCTTTTCTTTTTGGGTGATGGTCAGTTATTTAAAAATCATTTGTTTATTTTTTAAAGATTTATTTATTATTATAAATAAGTACACTGTAGCTGTCTTCAGACACACCAGAAGAGGGCGTTATATCTCATTACAGGTGGTTGTGAGCCACCTTGTGGTTGCTGGGATTTGAACTCAGAACCTTTGGAAGAGCAGTCAGTGCTCTTACCCTGCTGAGCCATCTCACCAGCCCCCAAAACATTTGTCTGTTTTTGTTTTTGTTTTGTTTTTTGAGACAGGGTTTCTCTGTACAGCCCTGGCTGTCCTGGAAACTCACTCTGTAGACCAGGCTGGCCTCAAACTCAGAAATCTGCCTGCCTCTGCCTCCCAAGTGCTGGGATTAAAGGCGTGTGCCACCACTGCCCAGCCTGTTTGTTTTTATTTTATGTGCATTGATGCTTTGCCTACATGTATGTCTATGTGAATGTGTCAGATCTCCTGGGACTAGAATAACAGACAGTTGTGAGCTACCCTGTGGGTACTGGGAATTTAACCCAGGTCCTCTGGAAGTCAGTGGTATTAACTGCTGAGCCATCTCCAGTTCAGAGCAATACAGGTTTTGAAAAGGTGATAATATCTTTTTTTTCTTGGATATTTTCTTTATTTACATTTCAAATGTTTTCCCCTTTCCAGGTCTCTTCTTCGGAAGCCCCCTATCCCATCCCCCCTCCCACAACTTTATGAGGGTGCTCCCCCACCTACCCACTCCCATCCTCCTGCCCTGGCATTGCCCTACACTGGGGCATCGAACACCCTCTGGCTCAAGGGCCTCTCCTTCCACTACTGTCCAACAAGTCTATCCTCTGAAACATATTTGGCCAGCGCCATGGGTCGCTCCATGTGCATTCTTTCTTTGGTGGTCCAGTAACTAGGAGCACTGGGAGGTCTGGTCTGTTGACACTGTTGCTCCCTCTATGGACTGCAAACCCCCTCAGCTTCTTCTGTCCCTTCTCTATCTCCTCATCAGGGACCCGTGAGCTCAGAGCTTCCTCCTTTTTATTTGCCCTGCTCTGGCAGAGCCTCTCAGGCGACAGCCATATAAGGTGTCTATTAGCAAACCCTTCCCAGCATCCACAATAACATTCAGATTTGGTGGCTGTATGTGGAATGGATCCCCAGGTGGGGGCAGTCTCTGGATGACCTTTGCTTCAGTCTCTGTTCCACAGTTTGTCTCCATATTTCCTCCTCTGATTATTTTGTTCACACTTCTAAAATGTACTGAAGCATCCATATTTTGGTCTTCCTTCTTAGACTTAATATGGTCTGTGAAGTGACTCTTGGGTACTCTAGACTTTTAGTCTAATATCCACTTATCAGTGAGTGCATACCTTATTTTTTCCTTTGTTACTGACTTACCTCATGCAGGACAATATTCTGAAGTTACATCGATTTGCCTGAGAATTTCATGATGCCATTGTTTTTAAGGACTGAATAGAATTCCACTTTGTAAATATACCACATTCTCTGTATCCATTCCTCTGTTGAGGGACATATGGGTTGCTTCCATTTTCTGACTGTTATAAATATGACTGCTATAAACACAGTGCAGAATGTGCTCTTATTATTTGTTGGAGCATCTTCTGTGTATATGCTCAGGAGTTGTATAGCTGGGTCCTCAGGTAGTACAATGTCCAATTTTCTAAGGAACCACCAGACTGATTTCCAGAGTGGTTGTACCATCTTGTAATTCCACCAGCAATGGAGGAGTGTTCCTCCTTCTCCACATCCTCACCATCATCTACTGTCACCTGAGTTGTTCATCTTAGCCACTCTGACTAATGTGAGGTGGAATCTCAGGGTCGTTTTGTTTTGCGTTTCCCTGATGACTAAAGATGTTGAACATTTCTTTAGGTGTTTCTGAGTCCTTTGAGTTTCCTCAGTTGAGAATTCTCTGTTTAGCTCTGCTCCCTGTTTTAAAATAGGGTTATTTGGTTCTCTAGAATCTACCTTCTTGTATTCTTTGTATATATTGGATATTAGTCCTCTATCTGATGTAGGATCGGTAAAGATGTTTTCCAAATCTGTTGGTAGCCATTTTGTTCTATTGACGGTGTCCTTTGCCTAATAGAAGCTTTGCAATTTTATGAGGTTCCATTTGTTGATTCTTGATGTTAAAGCATAAGCCATTACTGTTCTATTCAGGAACTTTACCCCTGTGCTCATGTGTTTGAGACTTTCCCCACTTTCTCTTCTATTAGATTCAATGTATCTGCCATTATATGAAAGTCCTCTATCCACTTTGACTTGAGCTTTGTACAGGGAGATAAGAATGGATCAATTTGTATTTGGACCACCAGTTAAACCAGCACCATTTGTTGAAATGCTGTCTTTTTTCCACTGGATGGTTTTAGCTCCTCTGTCAAAGATCAAGTGGTCATAGGTGTGTGGGGTCATATCTGTGTCTTCAATTCTATGCCATTGATCTACCTGTCTGTCACTGTACCCATACCGTGCAGTTTTTATCACCAGCTTGAGTTCTGGGGTGCTGATTTCCCCAGTAGTTCTTTTATTGTTGAAAATAGTTATCGCTATCCTGGGTTTTTTTTGTTTTGTTTTTTGTTTGCTTGTTTTTGTTTTTTGTTATTCCAGATGAATTTGAGAATTACTATTTCTAATTCTATGAAGAATTTAATAGTGATTTTGATGGGGATAGCATTGGATCTGTAGATTGCTTTCAGCATGATGGCCACTTTGTTCTATATTAATTGTGACAATCCAAGAACATGAGAGATCTTTCCATCTTCTGAGGTTTTCTTCAATTTCTTCCTTCAGAGACCTGAAGCTGTTATCACACAGATCTTTCACTTGTTTGGATAGAGTCATACCAAGATATATTACATTGTGTGTGACTATTGTGAAGGGTGTCATTTCCCTAATATTTTTTACTTATTTATTTTTTATTAGATATTTATTTCATTTACATTTCCAATGCTATCCCAAAAGTCCCCCACATGCTCCCCCACCCATCCACTCCCACTTCTTGGCCCTGGCTTTCCCCTGTACAGAGGCATATAAAGTTTGCATGAACAATGGGCCTCTCTTTCCACTGATGGCCGACTAGGCAATCTTCTGATATATATGCAGCTAGAGACACAAGCTCCAGAGGGTACTGGTTAGTTCATATTGTTGCTCCACCTATAGGTTTGCAGAACCCTTTAGCTCCTTGGTTATTTTCTCTAGCTCCTCCATTGGGGGCGCTGTGATCCATCCAATAGCTGACTGAGCATCCACTAACGTGTTTGCTAGGCCCCAGCATAGTCTCACAAGGGACAGCTATATCAGGGTCCTTTCAGGAAAATCTTGCTAGTGTATGCAATGGTGTCAGCGTTTGGAAGCTGATTATGGGATGGATCCCCAGATATGGCAGTTTCTAGATGGTCCATCCTTTTGTCTCAACTACAAACTTTGTCTTTGTAACTCCCGTCATGGGTGTTTTGTTCCCATTTCTAAGAAGGGGCAAAGTGTCCACACTTTGGTCTTTGTTTTTCTTGAGTTTCATTTGTTTTGCAAATTGCATCTTATATCTTGGGTATTCTAAATTTCTGGACTAATATCCACTTATCAGTGAGTACATATTGTGTGAGTTCTTTTGTGATTAGGTTACCTCACTCAGGATGATGCCCTCCAGGTCCATCAATTTGCCTATGTTTTCATAAATTCATTCTTTTAAAGCTGAGTAGTACTCCATTGTGTAAATGTACCACATTTTCTGTATCAATTTCTCTGTTGAGGGGCATCTGCGTTATTTCCAGCTTCTGGCTATTATAAATAAGGCTGCTATGAACATAGTGGAGCATGTGTCCTTCTTACCAGTTGGAATATCTTCTGGATATATGCCCAGGAGAGGTATTGTGGGATCCACTGGTAGTACTATGTCAAATTTTTTGAGGAACAGCGAGACTGATTTCCAGAGTGGTTGTACAAGCTTGCAATCCCACCAACAATGGAAGAGTGTTCTTCGTTCTCCACATCCTTGCCAGCATCTGCTGTCACCTGAATTTTTTGATCTTAGCCATTCTGAGTGGTATGAGGTAGAATCTCAGGGTTGTTTTGATTTGCATTTCCCTTATGATTAAGGATGTTGAACATTTTTTTCAGGTGCTTCTCAGCCATTCAGGATTCCTCAGGTGAGAATTCTTTGTTTAGCTCTGAGCCTCATTTTTTTAATGGCGTTATTTGATTTTCTGGAGTTCACCTTCTCTTGAGTTCTTTATATATATTGCATATTAGTCCCCTATCTGATTTAGGATAGGTAAGGATCCTTTCCCAATCTGTTGGTGGCCTTTTTGTTTTATTGATGGTGTCTTTTGCCTTGCAGAAGCTTTGCGATTTTATGAGGTTCCATTTGTGGATTCATGATCATATAAAAACAAGCTATTGCTGTTCTATTCAGGAATTTTTCCCCTTTACCCATATCTTCGAGGCTTTTCCCTACTTTCTCCTCTATAAGTTTCAGTGTCTCTGGTTTTATGTGAAGTTCCTTAATCCACTTACATTTGACCTTAGTACAAGGAGATGGATCAATTTGCATTCTCCTACATGATAACTGCCAGTTGTGCCAGCACCATTTGTTGAAAATGCTTTCTTTTTTCCAGTGGATGGTTTGAGCTCCCTTGTCAAAGATCAAGTGACCATAGGTGTGTGGGTTCATTTCTGGGTCTTCAATTTTATTCCATTGGTCTACTTGTCTGTTGCTATACCAGTACCATGCAGTTTTTATCACAACTGCTCTGTAGTACAGCATTAGGTCAGGCATGGTGATACAACAGGAGGTATTTTTATCCTTGAGCAGAGTTTTTGCCATCCTAGGTTTTTTGTTATTCCAGATGAATTTGCAGATTACCCTTTCTAATTCGTTGAAGAATTGAGTTGGAATTTCCCCTATTTTTTTTCTAAGCCTGTTTATCTTTTGTGTATAGGAAGGCTCCTGATTTCTTTGAGTTAATTTTATATCTGGACCCATTGATGAAGTTGTTTATTAGCTTTAGGAGTTCTCTGGTGGAGTTTTTGGGGTGTTTAAGTATACTATCACTTCATCTGCCAATAGTGATATTTTGACTTCTTCCTTTCCAATTTGTATCCCTTTGATCTCCTTTTGTTTTCTAATTTCTCTAGCTTGAACTTCATGTACTATACTTAATAGTACTTGATTTCCTGATTTTAGTGGGATTGCTTCAAGTTTCTCTCCATTTAATTTGATGTTGGCTACTGGTTTGCTATATATAGCTTTTACTATGTTAATTATAGGCCTTGAATTACAGATATTTCAAGACTTTTAACATGAAACAATGTTGAATCTTGTCAAATCCTTTTTAAGCATCTAATGAAGTGATCATGTTTTTTTTTCCCCTTTGAGTTTGTTTATGTAGGGGATTATATTGATGGATTTACATATATTGAACCCTCCCTGAATCCCTGGGATGAAGTCTACTTGATCATGGTAAATAATCATTTTGATGTGTTTTTGGATTTAGTTGGCAAGAACATATTTTGAGGATTTTTGCATCTATATTCATAAAGGAAATTGGTCTGAGGTTCTCTTTCTTTTTTGGGTCTTTGTGTTGTTTTGCTATCAGCGTAATTGTGGCTTTATAGAACAAATTGGGTAAAGTTCCCTCTGTTTCTATTTTGTGGAACAGTTTGAAGAGTATTGGTGTTGGGTCTTCTTTAAAGGTCAGATAGAATTCTGGACAAAACACACCTAGTCCTGGGCTTTTTTTGGTTGGAAGACTTTTG
This sequence comes from Mus musculus, assembly GCF_000001635.26. Classification (NCBI taxonomy): domain Eukaryota; kingdom Metazoa; phylum Chordata; class Mammalia; order Rodentia; family Muridae; genus Mus; species Mus musculus. Next base: position 88,182,099 of record NC_000084.6, read on the forward strand.
ATGACAACTTCTATTTCTTTAGGGGTTATGGAACTGTTTAGATGGTTTATCTGATTCTGGTTTAACTTTGGTATTTGGTATCTCTAGAAAATTGTCCATTCCATCCAGGTTTTCCAGTTGTGTTGAGTATAGACTTGTGTAGTAGGATATGATGATTTTCTTAATTTCCTCATTTTCTCTTGCTATATGTCCCTTTTCATTTCTGATTTTGTTGATTGGGATACTGTCTCTGTGCCCTCTGGTCAGGCTGGCTAAGGGTTTATCTATCATGTTTGTTTTCTCAAAGAACCAGCTCTGGTTTTGTTGATTCTTTGTATAGTTCTTTTTGTTTCTACTTGGTTGATTTCAGCAATGAGTTTGATTATTTCCTGCCATCTACTCCTCTTGTAAGTATATGCTTCTTTTTGTTCTAGAGCTTTCAGTTGTGCTGTTCAGCTGCTTTTGTATGCTTTCTCCAGTTTCTTTTGGGAGACACTCAGAGCTGTGAGTTTTTCTCTTAGCACTGCTTTCCTTGTATCCCATATGTTTGGGTATGTTGTACCTTCATTTACATTAAATTTTAAAAAGTCTTTAATTTCTTTCTTTATTTCTTCTTTGACCAAGTTATCACTGAGTAAAATGTTGTTCAGCTCCCATATGTATATGGACTTTCTGGTTTGTTGTTGTTGTTGTTACTTTTGAAGACTAGCCTTAATCCATAGTGATCTGATAGGAATGATATTATTTTAATCTTCTTATATTTGTTGACGTTTCTTTTTTGACCAATTATATGGTCAATTTTGGAGAAGGTACCATGAGGTGCTAAGAATAAGGTATATTCTTTTGATTTAGAATGAAATGTTCTATAGATATCTGTTAAATCCATTTGGTTCATCACTTCTGTTAGTTTCACTGTGTCTCTGTTTAGTTTCTGTTTCCATGATCTGACCACTGATGAGAGTGGAGTGTTGATGTCTCCCACTATTGTTGTGTGAGGTACAATGTGTACTTTGAGCTTTAGTAAAGTTTCTTTTATGAATGTGGGTGCCCTTGCATTTGGTGCATAGATATTCAGAAATAAGAGTTCATCTTGGAAGATGTCACCATTCTTCTCAAGATCAGTAAACAAATCCCTCGTTACACATGGCATAAGTTCTATACATTAGGAAATATTCATCATTAGCTGGATAACCTTGTGACCAAAGGCCATAAAGCATCTACATTCTGATATGTTTTCTGCATGCATATTGGGAAAAAATAGTGTTAAGCTATTTTGAGTAATGGAACAGATATTCTAATCCATTTTGTTTTGATCTTAGGGACAGTAAGATATAACCCTTAATAAGAGTAAAACTTGGCATGATGCTTCAGGCTATTGTGCCATAACCTTGGGTTTCTTCCAAGGAATAAAATTGTTGAGCACAAAAAGAAAAATTAATGAACTAGGAAAGATAATGAAATCTGGAAACAAATAAAAAAAACAGCACCAATAAAAAAATATCAGCAGGTATTTTCTTCTTTATAATCCATTTTACCAAGAGACAAATTTTTAAGTTCACCATTGTTGCTGAATTCCAAGTTTAACATTCTTTTTTTTTTTAATTAGGTATCTTCCTCATTTACATTTCCAATGCTATCCCAAAAGTCCCCCATACCCACCCACCCCCAATTTGAAGCTTTTTTTGTTGCATTTTGGCAATATGAAAGCTAGTTTTGAAAATACTTACATTTTTAGAAATGTGGGTATGTATATAAATATACATATGTGAATGCAACAACAATTAGTGAAAAAAATCATGAATTTGAAAGAGAACAAGGAGGGATATATGTAAGAATGTGAAGAGAGGAAAAGGAAATGTTGAACTATATAATTACATATGTCGAATTAGAATCTCAAAAAGGAATCATTAAATCACTGATTTATTAGAAGACATATATTATACATATAAGAAAACAGCATCCATACTAACTGAAAGAATAAATTAGTTAGGTAAATTAATTGGATTTTGAGGATAGGGAAGTAGAACTACTTAGATATAAATTATTGGTAATTTTTCTTTTAAATGTGTGTACATGCACAGTTGTGAGTGTGAGTTCAGGGACATATGCTTCCCACAGCTCACATATGGACATCAAGTGCAACTTTGGATCCTAGTCTCTGTCTTCCACTTTGCTTGAAACAGTTATCATTGTCTCTACATGTCCCAAGCCACCTGCTCCATAATTTCCTGAGGATTTCTTGTCTATGCTTCATATCTTATGTTACACATTCTGGAATTACAGATTGAATACTACCTGGTAGGTCTGTCTTTCCATGGGCCTGATGGTGTCCAAATTCAGATCCCCACACTTGCACAGCAAGTGATTTATATACTAAAATAATCTAAGCTTCATTTTTTTCTCTCTCTGAAGAGAAAGACAATTTTTTAAAAATTAGAAAGAAATGACAAAAATATTTATAGAAGATTAAATTGAGAGATGGCAATTTTTTAATCTGGACCTAACAGAGCAATTTTCAAATGTTTAATTCCCTTATCTATGCTCACGGGGAGATAGCTTTAGGAATGAGGGCAATAAAAGGCATTGTTCTATTCAAGAGGGAAAACTTAAGAAAATGTATTACCAGCAAACAGTTTCAAGAGATGAGTAAGAAACATTCTGTGAATAAATAGGAGCTAGTGCACAGGAGAAGCTGAGACTCACAGAAAGGAAACCACATAGTAGAATTAGGGCAGTTAAAAATGAAGCAATAAAGTACTCTTTCCCTCTTAAGATTTTAAATTCAAGTAACACCATGGATATTAGTACTTTTAAATTTAGAATACTTGTGTTTCTCCTTTATCAGAAAATACTAGACTTTTCAAATCTTTCTGTTAATCTTAAATTTTAATTGTTGTGTTCTCTTTAACCACATAATTCATACAGTCTAGTCATTTTATGCCCTGTCTAGACACAGACATTATAAGTCTTTCAATGTCACTACTCCACATAGTATCATAAATGGGGTGAGTGGGAACATTTACCAGGAATAGAATATGTATGCCATGTGGGGTTAGCATACTCTGAATATTTTAAGTATCCAAGTAACATTTTCAGTATGTGTTGTTGGTACCAATGAATAAAACCATGATAGATGTTTCAACTTCTCAGGTACACAGTACAGTACTGGCATTGAATAATTCTCTTTGTTTTCTAATCTAATAAATACAAAGTTATTTATTGTGCTTATTTAATTAAATATTTCAACATTGTCAGTAATTTAACCATAATTTCTTAAACATATTTTAACAACACTATCTGCATGTGGTGCACACTTTTATATCTGTGCATATATATTTGTGTTTCAGTCTTTGTGCATATGTGTGTAGGTGCACACATATATTTGTGTACTTAAGCATGTGGAGACTGGATTTTTGCATTGGCTGTCTTCCTTAGTCATTCTCTGCCTTACTTTTTAAAACAGAGTCTCTCATAGAACCTGTTCACAGATGGCCTATACTGACTGGCCAATGAGCAACAGGGTTTTTGCCTCTCTAGTTAAAAAAAAAATATGTAGCTTCTATAAATTTCAATAGAAATTATCTGAGACCTAGCCACATGTTTCTCAATGTGAAGACTCCTCAGTAAAGAGAAAAGAAAACAAGTGATCATATATACAACTTCTTTGTATGGTATCTATGTAAATTGATTGATGGTATTTCTTGAAAGTACATATTTATACTGTTTTAAGATGTTCTGTGGGATACTAGCTCAGGGTTATTTATAGAGACAGAAAATGTGAATTTCAGAAGTCCGAACTTTGGACAAGTCGACAGAAGCTGCTTGTCTGTCTATAGATAGGTTATGAACACTATTTACTTTTTGTGGAAACCCAGGAATTCACACATGCAAAGTTCACCTACCACCTTGAGCTTCCATTGATGCTGTGCAAATGGCTAAGAAGTTACCTGGGAAGCGACCAGGAGCTGCCTCATCTGTGCTCTAAAACGTCTACTCATTTGGAATTATTAGGTAAATTTGAAGTAGTGTATGACCTTGAAGCCTGAATTGTCAACCTGATAGTATCAGCTCGGGAAGTTATGTCCTCATATTTGTTCTGCTACTATCAAATCATGAAATATCACATTTGTATTTATAACTTATTATGAATCATTTCTATCATTCTTTGCACTAATATATCTATATTTGACCTACTACTCTAAGATATTATATCAAATTTTTGACTTAACATAGCTAATAGACAAACAGAATTGATAAATAAATACACATGAGTTTTCAATTTTTGGCTGTACTGGATTATTTATATAATATCTGGAAAATACAGAATATTTTTAAAATATTTTTATTACATATTTTTCTCAATTACATTTCCAATGCTATCCAAAAAGTCCCCCATACCCTCCCCCCCCCACTCCCCTACCCACCCATTTCTACTTTTTGGACCTGGCATTCCCCTGTACTGGAGCATATAAAGTCTGTGTGTTCAATGGGCATCTCTTTCCAGTGATGGCTGACTAGGCCATCTTTTGATACATATGTAGCTAGAGTCAAGAACTATGGGGTACTGGTTAGTTCATAATGTTGTTGCACCTACAGGGTTGCAGATCTCTTTAGCTCCTTGGATATTTTCTCTAGCTCCTCCATTGGAGGCCCTGTGATCCACCCAATAGGTGACTGTGAGCATCCACTTATGTGTTTGCTAGGCCCCGAGATAGTCTCACAAGAGACAGCAATATCAGGGTCCTTTCAGCAAACGCTTGCTAGTGTATGCAATGGTATCATCATTTGGAGGCTAATTATGGGATGGAACCCTGGATATGGCAGTCTCTAGATGGTCCATCCTTTTGTCTCAGCTCCAAACTTTGTCTCTGTAACTCCTTCCATGGGTGATTGTTTCCAATTCTAAGAAGGGACAAAGTGTCCACACTTTGGTCTTCGTTCTTCTTCAATTTCATGTGTTTTGCAAATTGTATCTTATATCTCGGGTATACTAAGTTTCTGGGCTCATATCCACTTATCAGTGAGTACATATCATTTGAGTTCTTTTGTGATTGTGTTACCTCACTCAGGATGATGCCCTCCAGGACCAAACATTTGCCTAGGAATTTCATAAATTCATTCCTTTTAATAGCTGAGAAGTACTCTATTGTGTAAATGTACCACATTTTTTGTATCCATTCCTCTGTTGAGGGGCATCTGGGTTCTTTCCAGCTTCTGGCTATTATAAATAAGGCTGCTATGAACATAGTGGAGCATGTGTCCTTCTTACTGGTTGGGACATCTTCTGGATATATGCCTTTAGATTCATCACAAACATAATAGGATGTGGTTGTTGTTGTTGTTATATATTTCATTATTAATTTACTTGACTGATTTTGAAAACTTGTTTTCAAATAAATTAAGTTATTTAACAATTCACTTGAATTTTTTTCTCTTGGGGCTTCTCCATAGATTGCATTCATGACTTTAGTTCAGTTTCTAATATCTGATTAGTCTTATGAATCAAATAATTCTAAATATTTTTATAATGTTGTGATGGTTACTTTTTTGTCAACTTGACAAAGATAGAGTCATTTGGGAGAAAGAAAAATTCTTCCATCAGACTAACCTATAGACAAGACTCTAGGGCATTTTCTTAATTAAAGCTTACTGTGACAGAGTCCAACTCACTGCAAGTGGTTTCCCTCCTGGACAGCTTGGCCTGGTTTCTACACACAGCAGGTTGAGGAGTCATCTACTAAGTAATCTTCCCTCTTGGTCTCGAATTCAGTTTCTTTTGCCTTGCTTTTCTGACCTGATGCCTTTCATGATGTACTGTCATCAGGACATGCACAATGAAATAAAGATTTTCTTTCTGATGGTATTTTATCACAGCAGTAGAACGTAAATAAGACAAATGCCACACTGATAAACAATTTTATGCTTTTTCAGTAACTCTTTTTTTTTCCATTTTTTATTAGGTATTTAGCTCATTTACATTTCCAATGCTATACCAAAAGTACCCCATACCCACCCACCCCCACTCCCCTACCCACCCACTCCCCCTTTTTGGCCCTGGCGTTCCCCTGTTCTGGGGCATATAAAGTTTGCGTGTCCAATGGGCCTCTCGTTCCAGTGATGGCTGACTAGACCATTTTTGATACATATGCAGCTAGAGTCAAGAGCTCCGGGGTACTGGTTAGTTCATAATGTTGTTGCACCTATAGGGTTGCAGATCCCTTTAGCTCCTTGGGTACTTTCTCTAGCTCCTCCATTGGGAGACCTGTGATCCATCCATTAGCTGACTGTGAGCATCCACTTCTGTGTTTGCTAGGCCCCGGCATAGTCTTACAAGAGACAGCTACATCTGGGTCCTTTCGATAAAATCTTGCTAGTGTATGCAATGGTGTCAGCGTTTGGATGCTGATTATGGGGTGGATCCCTGGATATGGCAGTCTTTACATGGTCCATCCTTTCATCTCAGCTCCAAACTTTGTCTCTGTAACTCCTTCCATGGGTGTTTTGTTCCCACTTCTAAGGAGGGGCATAGTGTCCACACTTCAGTCTTCATTTTTCTTGAGTTTCATGTGTTTAGGAAATTGTATCTTATATCTTGGGTATACTAGGTTTTCGGCTAATATCCACTTATCAGTGAGTACATATTGTGTGAGTTCCTTTGTGAATGTGTTACCTCACTCAGGATGATGCCCTCGAGGTCCATCCACTTGGCTAGAAATTTCATAAATTCATTCTTTTAAATAGCTGAGTAGTACTCCATTGTGTAGATGTACCACATTTTCTGTATCCATTCCTCTGTTGAGGGGCATCTGGGTTCTTTCCAGCTTCTGGCTATTATAAATAAGGCTGCTATGAACATAGTGGAGCATGTGTCCTTCTTACCAGTTGGGGCATCTTCTGGATATATGCCCAGGAGAGGTATTGCTGGATCCTCCGGTATTACTATGTCCAATTTTCTGAGGAACTGCCAGACTGATTTCCAGAGTGGTTGTACAAGCCTGCAATCCCACCAACAATGGAGGAGTGTTCATCTTTCTCCACATCCTTGCCAGCATCTGCTGTCACCTGAATTTTTGATCTTAGCCATTCTGACTGGTGTGAGGTGGAATCTCAGGGTTGTTTTGATTTGCATTTCCCTGATGATTAAGGATGTTGAACATTTTTTCAGGTGCTTCTCTGCCATTCAGTATTCCTCAGGTGAGAATTCTTTGTTCAACTCTGAGCCCCATTTTTAATAGGGTTATTTGATTTTCTGAAGTCCACCATCTTGAGTTCTTTATATATGTTGGATATTAGTCCCCTATCTGATTTAGGATAGGTAAGGATCCTTTCCCAAAGAGTCGGTGGTCTTTTTGTCTTATTGACGGTGTCTTTTGCTTTGCAGAAGCTTTGCAATTTTATGAGATCCCTTTTATCACCTATTTTTTTTATCTTATTCTAGGTGATGTTTTCCAAAATGGATAGCCTTTCTGTTTCGATTCCTGTTCTTCTTATTTAATAGTTTTTTTTTTTGGCCACATATCATTAACAATAGCTTCAATATAATGTTGAAATATCATTGACAACCCATCTTCATTTAGTCCTTTTGTACACTATGTGTGAAATATATGTGTACATTCATGTAGGCATGTGCTCTTTTGTATATGTGAAGACTGGATTTTGATGTTTCATATTTTTCTCAATTACATTTCTCTTTTTTAAAAAATGTTTATTTGTAGTTGATTTATTTTATATTTTATTTTGTGCATGTGTGTTCTGCCTGCATGTCTATACACCATGTGTGTGCCTTGTAACCACCGAAGCCAGAAGGTTTCAGAGTTCCTAGGCCATATAACATTGTTATCTGCATTGTAAGGGCTTGAAATTGAATGGAGTCCTCTAGAAGAACTGTTGAAGCATCCTTTCACCCACCTCACCTTACTTTTGAGGCAGTATCTTTCACTGAACTGGAGATCTCTTTCTGGATGCCCACTGTACACCATCTTACCTGGCTTATACATGGGAACTATGGATCTGAACTCAAGTATTCATGTTTTCACAGTGGGCAGTCTATTGACTGAACTGTTTCCCCAGCCTCTTCACCTAGTACTTGATCTAGCAAGTCCTTAGATGTGTCCTAAGATAATCATGCTTTCTCCTTTAATTTGTACTTATAGTGAGTGATATCATTTGGCTTCTCATGTTGAACTATATTTTTATTCTTAAATAACTCTTCCTATTATTATGATATATTATTATTATCAGTAGAATTGAAATTACTGGCATAAGCTCTATTTAAGAGGCTTTTTTTGAACACAGTCTTGCATAGTCTTGGCAAGAGTATGATCAATTAATAAACAAAACTAAAATATAAATGATAAGAATCATGTTTCACTGATATACATTGCGCTATAGCCCTGGCAGGTCTCCATAATAATATCTTCTGATTGAGCATGATCTATTTCAATATTGTTCTCAGAACATTTTCATTTGTCAAAAAATACTGTGTTAAACTATATTTTGTTTAGTTTTCTCCTTTTCCTTTTGTTAAATCTCATCAAAGGCCATTTCTATAAGATTTGAATCTGCCTTACACACAAACAATTGAAAACATTTCAGGGACAATCAGATGGCCAGTGGGCAACCTCACCACTGCCAAGCTCTAACAACTTGAATTTGGTCATCAAAAACTAATGTCCAAACATTGTTCACTAACCTCCACATAAGAAACATGGCTTCGAAATCCCTTCACACTAGTCTCAAATCTTAAAAATTATGACCTTACAGATGATCAAGTCTCTTACTTACAGAAACTTCAGAAATGTGATGGCTAGTCTTGTTTTCAACTAGATAAGATATAAACTCACCTAGGAGATATGTGTAAGAGGGAGTTTCCAGGCAGGTTTAATTACTTAGAAAAAAAATCTGCCCTAAATGAGCTAGCTGGACCTCTGCACTGAACAAGAAATGAAGAAGCAAGTTGAGGACCAGTCTTTACCTCTGTCTAGTTCATGAATATAAAAATGTTACAAGACACCTTACACTATTGTTCCACTCCTTCTCCAGCATGAGGCATTGCATCCTCCAAATTTTGGGTTAAAACAAACTCTTCTTCCCTCAATTGCTTCTCTCAAATATTATGTCACAATTGGAAACGTATTTAATATAGAAGAGAGCACATATTGACACTTCTTAAAAGATCATAAAGCTAGTCACATGCTTAGTAATAAATTCAATAAAAAATTTACAGAGCTTCTGAGAAAACTTATTTAGTTAGGGTTTCTATTGCTGCAACATAAACACCATGAGCAAAAAGCAAGTTGGGGAGGAAAGGGCTTATTCAGCTTATACTTCAAGATCACAGTCCATCATTGGAGAAAGTCAGAACTAGAATCCAAGCAGAGTTAGAACCTGGAGGCAGAAACTGATGCAGATGCCATGGAAGAGTGTTACCTCAATATAGCTAGTAGTCTTCTTTCTTATAGAACCCAGGATTTTCAGACTAGGGATAGCCTCACCCGCAATGGACTGGGCTCTTCCCCATTGGTCACTAATTGAGAAAATGCCTTATAGTTGGATCTAATTGATCAGCTTAAGGCTCCTTTCTTTCTGATGAGTCTAACTTGTATCAAGTTGACACATAAAACCAGTCAGTACAAAAATCAAAGAAAATCATATTAAGAAATAAAGAAGCAGGAATAAACTATCAATTACTAATAATTAAGATGTCAACTCTTCTTAAAATGGTGATAGGGCAATTAAAGTCTTTTGTGCTTTTGAAAAGTTTTTTTTCTAATTAATTTTAAATTGCAAAGAAATATAAGTGCAAAATTAACTTGAAAAAGAAGTTTAAGACCTTGCATCATTATGTGTTATTAAAGCATCTATAAAGCTTGTATTATTACTGTCACATAGTAAAATATGGTTTGGCAAATCAATCAATAAAGAGAAATAGTATTGAAAATGCAGATCAACATACAAATTGTTTATTTATTTTTCAAAATAATCTCCAACATAATTGAATAAGAGAAAAATGTTTCTGAGTGAATAGTGAAAGGAAAACTAGGTGCCAAGTAGAAAAAGAATTAAAACTAATATTATTTCACATAAACAAGAACTAATTTGAAATAAATTATATGCTTAAGCATAACAAATAAAACTCCACATTATCTGGAAGACAATATGAGATTAATTTTGAAATAATAATATATTTCTTGGATCAAGAGAGAAAACTACAGTAAATTAATGAATAAACTAAATTTAAGCAAATGAATAGTGTTTATTTACCACCAATGGTATGGACAGAAGAAAATGCAGAGCATCTGGCTTTGGGCTCCATGCTGAAAAGGTATGGGTGTCTCCAGTCAAAGGCAGAAAACAAATTAAGTTTTAGTGATTACAATATTTTTAAAATTTTACTTTCATTTTGTGCATATGGGTGTTTTGCCTATTTGTGTGACTGTGCACCGCATGCATGCCTGGCACCTGTAGAAGGAAGGAGAAGGCATCAGATCTCCTGGGCCTGGAGTCACGTGTGGTTGTGATCCAGGTGCTGGGGTTGAATCCGAATCCTCTGGAAGAGAAACAGTACCTTTTTCCACTTGGAATTTCTCTGAAGTCACAATAAAATAATTGGTGCTTAGAAAATTATACTACTGTTGATAGATAAATTTATATCTGTCATTCATAAATGCATATAACACTACTGAAAAGCATTAATCACCGGAAAATAGAAAATTGTGGAAACATGCAGTCATGTCTGGGGACAGTGTGAATAGCTCCACTCAATGGTAGAACACTTGCCTAGTGTAAACAAGGTCTTGAATTCAATACCCAGCACCATACACACACGCTATGAGAAAAAAGGACATAAAACACATTGTGCATTCTCTGTATTATCTGCATTTTAAGACTGTTAATAACAAATTATGGGACAACTGTGACACCACTGGGCTCTCTCACTGTGATAAGGATTTGCAAAGGTATAATTATATTGAAAGTCTCTCTGAAATATCCTTATAAAATTTAGGAGCTCTTGACTCTAGCTGCATATGTATCAAAAGATGGCCTAGTCAGCCATCACTGGAAAGAGAGGCCCATTGGACACACAAAATTTATATGCCCCAGTACAGGGGAACGCCAGGGCCAAAAAGGGGGAGTGGGTGGGTAGGGGAGTGGGGGTGGGTGGGTATGGGGGACTTTTGGTATAGCATTGGAAATTTAAATGAGCTAAATACCTAATAAAAAATTAAAAAAAAAATTAGCACACTCTTACCTGTACTGTTACCTAGAAATTCTCCCTCATCAAGAAAGCCTCTACTCAGAAAATATGTCAAAATAGCTGTTGCAGGAAATATTAAAAAATAAACCTGCCAACTCTCCACGGTGCTGGACCATGCTTCCCCACTACTCCTGGCCCACCAATTCTCCACGGCTAGCTCCAGCAGCATCTGGCTCACTCATCTAGCAGGCTGCTAGTTCTTGCTTTCATGAAATGCCCTGTGCATCCCTGGTTAGCCATCTCGACACCTAATTACCTGGTAGAATCAAGACTCTTAAAGGCTCTGAGTTTATTGTTAGGGTATGTTCAAGATTTTAATTAGAAATAGCTGAGAATAGTTAACAGACATCAGTCCAGGATACTTTACATAGTATTGGTTTTCAAACCAATTTATTTATTTATTGATGATTATTTATTGGTGATTATTCATAGTATCCCCATTGTGACACAAGTCAAATGTTCATCAAGACAAGAAAAAAAAAACTGAGGGTTATTTTGATGATGTAGCATGATTCAGCAATAAAAGGAATAAACTTTGACACATCAGACAGTATGAATAAATCTCATATACGTAACAAGTAGAGGAACTAGGACAGAAGGAAATACAATGTATATTTCTTTGTGGCTGAAGTTCAAGAAAAAGCTAGTACATGAGATAGAAACAGAGTGATGGTCTCATGGTTTTATTGTAAGAAAGTCTTGAGTATCAGAGATATTCCCAGATGGTAGAAAATCCTTACCCTTAACAGACGTGAAAGTTACAGGTGCATGTGTGTGTGTGTGTGTGTGTGTGTGTGTGTGTGTGTGTGCATGTGTATGTGTGTATGTGTGTGTTTGTATGTATATGTGTATGTGTGTGTGTGTCCCAAATATTCAAACTGCAAAAAAGTTACAGGTGTGTTTATATGTGCATATGTATGTGTGTATACGTGTGTCCCAAATTGTCAAGCGGCTACATAATTTATAGGTGTGTGTGCGTGTGTGTGTGTGTGTGTGTGTGTGTGTGTGCATATGTGTGTTGATAACAAAAACAAATGACCATGACTGTACAGTAAATAACACAGCATTAAATACTCACTGGTGTTGTCAGGTTAGTTTGCCTTCTTCACATTCCAGTTACAGACAAATCTTTCATTTCTCTAGAAAGCTTTCACACTACTGTGGTTATTTACTCATATAAGAATTTCACCATAACTTCTGTTGTTCCTCCAGCATTAATTTTGGGATATCATTCTATCCTAAGAAAAGTCACACATATTAGATATTATTCGTCACAACCAACATAGAATTCAACTGTACTTGCAAGTCTAGATTTGTCCGGGAGTTCACAGTTTGTAAGCATTTAAATCTCAAACTCTCAGTACAGATGCTTTCAATTCCATATTGTGATAAAAATACAGAGTATGTCGTTAATTTTATGGCAAACATTCATTACCAATCACAGTCCCAGAGACAGAGATAGGCATTACACATAGTAATGTTCAGAGGCCTAGATTTAGCCTCATAATATTACAGATCTGTGAAATTAAATCCCCGAGTCTGTTCATTGAGAGGCCTGGCCACAATTATGCATGTGTAAAAGTAATATCAGGAGAGATGTTCCCACTGCCTTTATTATTTGAAGTAACAGAGCATTCATTCTTAAGAAATTGAAACTATATAAAAATGTAAATTAGACTGAAATTTTTGAGGAGATCAAGACATGACAGCATAAAAGCAAATCTTTCAAGATTGAACCTGATGTGGTTCTTAAAGACTGGAGAAAATTCACATTCAAGGAGTGTCTGTTCCTTCTTTGTGGTCCTAGACATACAGTTGTTCTTCAATAAATTTTCCCTTAAATTTCTTAGCAGAAACGATTTAATCAAGATCCTAGCAGCAGGAAGATGTGAGAATAAACAAAAATGTACAAAGATAATGTATATTTTAAAATTCCACATTACATTTCATGTTTTCTTAAATTTCCTGAAGTTAGTTTTCCTAAATTGAGGCCTCTAGAGTGTGCCTTTCAGAATGTCCACATTCTACTAGTAAGGTTATTCTTAGACTTCTTAACTCATAACAAATCTTGGTATTTGGAGGTTGCTTAGAGCATTGGCAGATAAAATGTTCCCTGAGTAGGTTGACAGAACTTAATAAAAAAAAAAAAAAAAAAAAAAACAGAGGACTGGGGAAGGTAAACTACTGCCTGCAAAACCTGTCACCTCCAAAAAAGTCAATGGTCACCTAAAACCATTCAAACCACCTTCCATTCAAACTGATAGCTGGAGAGTAGGAAATTAGAAACAGAAAGTTTAGGTGCTTCTCAGCCATTCATTATTCCTCAGTTGAGAGTTCTTTGTTTAGCTCTGTACCCCATTTTAATAGGGTTATTTGTTTCTCTAAAGCCTAACTTCTTGAGTTCTTTGTATATATTGGATATTAGCCTTCTATCGGGTATGGGATTGGTAAAGAACTTTTCCCAATCTGTTGGTTGCCTTTTTGTCTTATTGACAGTGTTGTTTGCCTTACAGAAACCCTTGCAATTTTATGAGGTTCCATATGTTGATTCTTCATCTTATACCACAAACCATTGGTGTTCCGTTCAGGAGTTTCCCCTGTGCCCATATCCTCCAGGTTCTTCCCCCACTTTCTTCATTATAAGTTTCAGTGTCTCTGGATTTATGTGGAGTTCTTTGATCCACTGGGACTTGAACTTTGTACAGAGAGATAATAATGGATCAATTTGCATTCTTCTACATGCTAACTGCCAGTTGAGCCAGCACCATTTGTGGAAAATGCTCTTTTGTTTTTTAATTATTCCACTGGATGGTTTTAGATCCTTTGTCAAAGATCAAGTGACCACAGATCACTTGAGTTCATTTCTGGTTCTTCCGTTCTATTCCATTGGGAAATGCAAATCTAAACAATCCTAACATTACACCTCATACCAGCCAGAATGGCTAAGATAAAAAACTCAGGTGACAGCAGATGCTGGCAAGGATGTGGAGAAAGAAGAACACTCCTCCATTGTTGGTAGGATTACAAGCTGGCACAACCACTCTAGAAATCACTTTGGTGGTTCCTCAAAAGACTGGACATAGTACTACCAGAGGACCCAGCAATAACACTCCTGGGCATATACACAGAAGATGCTCCAACAGTTAATAAGGACACATGCTCCACTATGTTCATAGCAGCCTTATTTATAATAGCCAGAAGCTAGAAAGAATCCAGATGTCCCTCAACAGAGGAATGGATACAGAAAGTGTGGTACATTCACACAATGAAGTACTACTCAGCTATTAAAAACAATGAATTTATAAAATTGTTAGGCAAATGGATTGATCTGGAGGATATCACCCTGAGTGAGGTAACCCAATCACACACACACACACACACACACACACACACACACACACACACACAAAACAAAACAACAAAAAAACAAACAAACAAACAAAAAAACATGATATGCACTCACTGATAAGTGAATATTAGCCCAGAAGCTAGGAACTTCCAAGATACAATTCACAAAACACATGAAACTCAATGCCAAAGACTAAAGTGTGGATTCTTTGCTCCTTCTTAGAAGGGGGAAGCAAATACCCATAGAAGGAGTTACAGAGACAAAGTGTGGAGAAGAGACTGGAGGAAAGACCATCCAAAGACTGCCCTACCTGGGGATCCATCCCATTATACAGACACCAAACCTAGACACTATCGTGGAGGCCAACAAGTGCTGGCTGACAGGAGCCTGATAAAGCTGTCTCCTGAGAGGCTCTGCCAGTCCCTGACAAATACAAAAGGAGATGCTCACAGCCATCCATTGGACTAAGTACAGGGTCCCCAATGAAGGAGCTGGAGAAAGGACCCAAAGATTTGAAGGGTTTTAGAGCTCCATAGGAAGAACAACAATATGAACTAACCAGTACACTTAGAGCTTCCAGGGACTAAACCACCAACCAAATAATACATATGGTGGAACTCATGGTTCCAGATACATATACAACACAGGATGGCCTAGTTTGACATCAATGGGAGGAGAGGCCCTTGGTCCTGTGAAGGCTTTATGCCCCAGTGTAGGGGAATGCCAGGGCCAGGAAGCAGGAGTGGTAAGCAGGGGCAGTGGGAAGTGAGTAAGGGGAGAGAGATTTTGGAGGGAGACCAGGAAAGGGGATAACATTTGAAATGTAAATAAAGAAAATATATAATAAAAGAAAAAACAAAAAAAAAAGAAATAGAAAGTTTTAGTAGAGATGGCATCTATGTATCAGATTCAAAGGGAATGAATTCAATCTTTAGAGTCCACATGGTGGAAAGAGCTGAAACATTTGATACAAGTTGCCTTCTGATGTCTATACAGGTACTGTGGTAAGTATGTACACACACACACACACACAAATATTACACACAGAGAGACTGGCAGTAATATTTTTTAAAGAAAGTAAAAATTTTGTACCTAAATGAATAAACTGACAATCTTAAATCATGATATTTTGAATCAATGATGCTTTATTAAACAAATTAAAGTAGTAAAAAGGAAAAGAAAACTTATTTTAAAAAAACCTTCTAATTACCTGAATCATAGATAGTTTAGATATTTATTATCATTTAGCCATTTATATCTTTGTCTTTTTCTGTAATTAACAATTTTGTTTGTACAAAATCATTAGATATGTAGACAAACAGGAAAAGCAACCAGAGTTCCTGTACACCCCTCTACCAGATAAAGCTACTCCTAATGTTGCAATAGTACATTGCATTTGTACAATATGCAGTTCAAGCAACAAATAACAACTGAGTTCATCATTGCTTTTGAATCCAAGGCAGAAGAAAAGTACACAGCAAATTCACTCCCTCTTGCGAAAAATCTTTCAAGTTTGTTCTAGTAACCTCAATCCAACTTCTCATGCAACTTTTGTTGAAGTTTATTAACTAAGACTGGTATTCCCTTGAGATGGAATGGAAGACAAATATCTGCTTACCATAGGCAGTCTAGCCTTACCTTGTCAATGGGACAGGGTACCTGTTCAATTCATGCTAGTGCTAATGTCTCTTTCTGATTCATTCACAGATAAGACCAGACAGTGGTTCACAGAAACTTCAGCAGGACACAGCCAGGTATGACTAGAACAACAAAGTGATGAACATGGGTGTCTTAGTCAGGGTTTCTATTCCTGCACAAACATCATGTCAATGGAGGGGAGGAAAGGGTTTGTTCAGCTTACACTTCCACATTGCTGTTAGTCACCAAAGGAAATTAGAACTGGAACTCAAGACAGTCAGGAAGCAGGAGCTGATGCAGAGGCCATGGCGGGATGTTACTTACTGGCTTGCTTCTGCTGGCTGGCACAGCTTGCTCTCTTATAGAACCCAAGATTACCAGCTCATGGATGGCACCACCCTCAATGGACCCTCCACTGATCACTAATTGAGAAAATGCTTTACAGCTGTATCTCATGGAGGCATTTCCTCAACTGAAGCTCCTTCCTCTGTGATAACTCCAGCCTGTGTCAAGTTGACACACAAAACCAACCAGGACAATGGGCATCTATCATGTGTTTGAGTTACTTAAAGATTTCTCCTACAACTACTCAAACTAGGTACAGATATCTGTCTCTTGGCTCTTTTGCCTTGAGCACTGTTCAACAACAACCTAACCTTATCAATAATATGTCTGATAATAGTTAGCTCATATCAGTATATTGTAATCAAATAGACTTTGCCCCTGTCTCATTGTTGGTGTTCAAACACTACTCATGACCTAGTAGCACACCGAGAGTTGTCTATCCAATGTAAAAAGGCAGAATTCTGTAGATGGCAGAGCTCCAAATTCTGCAGGTATTTTGCAATATTACACCACTCATGTTTCCTGAACCACCACATTTCTTGATCAAACTATCTTTTCTCAGATTTCTTTGAGTCACAGTTTGAAATGCATTCCATCTCTTACTCTAGGACCCATGTAAACTTGAGGGCCTCTGTTAATCCAATATAAGTACCACAGGAGTAATTTTTAAGAATGTAAGAGACTGTGACAAGCAATGTGTTGCATGTGAATTGATCCCGTGAGTGTCCTACCCCAAGCAAACTGTCAGTGAATAAATCATCAGAATAAGATTTATTGTTGTACACAAGTGTAGAAATAGGATTACCCTGCACTTGAAATAGAAGACTGGAAATTGTTTTACAACAAAATTAAATAAAAGCACTACCTATTTTTATGTTTTAAGAAAAAGTACCAGTTCTTACACAGTCAAACATCAAGTAATCAAACAATTTATGTTCAATTGTCTTCAAAACACTTAAGTGTTTAAATGTTCATTCATTGTGTCCACTAGATCTTTTGGTTTTCAAAACTTAATTAAAGTTAGTATTTCATAATTTCTCATTATGGTGTGCCACTATTTTATGATTTTTCTCTAAGCATTCTTTTTAATATCTTTAACATTACATTAAAACATTTATCTAACATTTACTACTTTATAAGTGTGAAGACTCAATATGTTATTTTAGAATTTAACCCTGAATGAAGAATAAAGAAAGTGAACATGAAGTAGATCCAATTTCAAATTAAAACATTCTTCTCTACTTTCATAGTTCTACTTTAGTCAATAATGATGCTTAGCTAATTACCTGAGTAATTCGCTGACTAAAAAACAAGGCAAACATTTCTATAGACACTCTTCTGTGAACAGTAAATGTTCTAAGTTACACTTCAAATTAGATAAAGCAAATTTAAAAGGTAGCTTAATGCATTTTTTGCTCCCCTACCAATACATGAGAGAAATGATTAGAGATTCATAGTAAGTGCTGACCTATTAACATGGTGCACACTTCCAGTACAAAATTGTCATAATTGCCCCATGAATTACTGTTCTTCCTGCTCATGAGGTAAACAATCTGAACAGAAGTACCCATCACACCATGGTGCAGCCCAGTATGCAGTGAGTGGATCCACATGATATTTTCATCCAGTTGACACTCTGGTATATTCAAAGTTGGAACCTTTAAACTAAGGAGCTTGAACTAATAGACCAAATCTACTTTGCAACTTGAATGCTGTCTTCCACACTGAACTGGCCAGCATGGTGCTCAGTAAATCAACCAGATCATTAAAATGAGGTCTCTGTAGTTGAGGAGGTAGATTCAAACACCTGTATAAACCCTTGAAACATAGTATTCTTCCCAAAATAAAATCTTGTTAAGTAACAATTTTACTGTAGATTTCTAGAATTACCAAATTAAGATTTCTGTGGATACTGGCTGATAATGGCTCTTCTCACAGGAGCCCTAGCTTCTTGGTGGAACTCTGCTCTAACCTGTGTTGTCTCACAGACTCGTCCCGTCCCACTAGTTCCTCTCTTGATGTACTTGCAAAGGCTTCCTATCCTTGAGAAAGATGAAGAACTTGAAGAATTCTGGCTTGAGGTGCTATAGTAAGCAAAATTTCATTACTTTTACAACTCATTGCTCCCTCGTTGATGTTATGGAAATGTTTGTTGAATGACAATGTCACAGAGAGAAATGGCTTCACTTTTCATGTGCATCTGCTTGCCACTACCATTATGTTTTATCTTTAGCTGATATCAACTATGGTTTCCAGTATTTACTTTCTTGGACCTTCCATTGATAACAATTCTTTGTCTCATGTGTTATGAATAAAATCAGCAATATAACATTTGTTCTATGTTGAATGAAGGGTAACTGTATTCCTCATACTTAAGCAATTTTTAGACTAGGGTAAGTTGCAGTTCTTTAGCAGAGGAATTACTATACACTGTAACCATTTCTGACATGTAACAGTGTGAGATTATTCCTATTAAATACTTTTAGCATTAGGAGAAATAAAACTCTGTATGTTTGTGGGGCAGCGAGGGGTAGATATTTAACCAATGGGAGCATGATAAGTGTACAACAAAGATATGTTCTTAAGAAAATCCCCCTATCCCTAAATCTTGATTGGTGGAATAACTTGGCACACATGTTTGTGGATTTCAGGCTTAATTAAAAACACTGTAGAATCTTAACTCAGTGTCATGGTTCAGTTCCAAAATATGAACCTGTCATATTGTGCTATGTATTTATGTGCTTTGTAAGGTGTTTCCTGAACCCCAGCACTTCCCTCTTCATAATAGCTTACTCTACATCTGTCCCACACGTATATTTCTAGTTCTCTTCAACTAGAATATCTAAATCTGTAATCCTGTGCTCTGCGGAGATTAAAGGTCTCTGCTTTGAGATTTTACATACAGTGAAAGTGAGTAAATTCCATATAATCTTGGTAAACAGTGCTTAGTCATCACATTCGTATACCGAGTAAAGGCACACTGTGCTAAGAATGTATGAACACATATATGTGAATTTGTGAATATATATGAAATCATTATGCATACCTTCCACTAATATATGTCAGTATTATGTATCAAGACCACATTTCCTCTATTTATAAAGCTAACTATGAAAAACTTTCACTGAAGACATTTACACTCTCTTTCCTGTAATTTCAAAAGAAAGTGCTTTTTTTTGGGGGGGGTATTATTTCATTTACATTTCCAATGCTATCCCAAAAGTCCCCCACATGCTCCTCCACCTACTACCACTTCTTGTCCCTGGCATTCACTGTACTGAGGCATATAAAGTTTGCATAAACAATGGACCTCTCTTTCCACTGATGGCTGAATAGGCCATCTTGTGATACATATGCAGCTAGAGACATGAGCTCCGGGCGGGTATTGGTTAGTTCATATTGTTGTTCTACATATAAGATTGCAGATCCCCTCAGCTCCTTGGGCACTTTTTCTAGCTCCTCCATTGGGGGCCCTGTGATCCATCCAATAGGTGACTGTGAGCATCCACTTCTGTGTTTGCCAGGCCCCGGAATAGTCTCACAAGAAACAGCCATATCTGGGTCCTTTCAGAAAAATCTTGCTAGTGTATACAATGGTGTCAGCATTTGGAAGCTGATTATGGGATGGATCCCTAGATATGGCAGTCTATAGTGGTCCATTCTTTCGTCTCAGCTCCAAACATTGTCTCTGTAACTCCTTCCATGGGTATTTTGTTCCCAATTCTAAGAAGGGGCAAAGTGTCCACACTTTGCTCTTCATTTGTCTTGAGTTTCACGTGTTTAGCAAATTTTATCTTATATCTTGGGTATTCTAAATTTCTGGGCTAATATCCACTTATCAGTGAGAACATATTGTGTGAGTTCTTTTGTGATTGGGTTACCTCCCTCAAGATGTTGCCCTCCAGGTCCATCCATTTGCCTAGGAATTAAATAAATTCATTCTTTTTAATAGCTGAGTAGTATTCCATTGTGTAAATGTACCACATTTTCTGTATCCATTCCTCTGTTGAGGGGCATCTGGGTTCTTTCCAGCTTCTGGCTATTATAACTAAGGCTTCTATGAACATAGTGGAGCATGTGTACTTCTTACCCATTGGAACATCTTCTGGATATATGCCCAGGAGAGGTATTGCGGGATCCTCCCATAGTACTGTGTCCCATTTTCTGAGGAAAAACCAGACTGATTTCCAGAGTGGTTGTACAAGCTTGCAATCCCACCAACAATGGAGGAGTGTTCCTCTTTCTCCACCTCCTCGCCAGCATCTGCTGTCACCTGAGTTTTTGATCTTAGCCATTCTGACTGGTGTGAGGTGGAATCACAGGGTTGTTTTGATTTGCATTTCCCTGATGATGAAGGATGTTGAACATATTTTCAGGTGCTTCTCAGCCATTTGGTATTCCTCAGGTGAGAATTATTTGTTTAGCTCTGAGCCCCATTTTTAATGGGGCTATTTGATTTTCTGGAGTCCACCTTTTTGAGTTCTTTATATATATTGGATATTATTCCCCTATCTGATTTAGGATAGGTAAAGATCCTTTCCCAAACTGTTGGTGGCCTTTTTGTCTTATTGACGGTGTATTTTGCCTTGCAGAAGCTTTGGAGTTTCATGAGGTCTCATTTGTTGATTCTCAATCTTCCAGCACAAGCCATTGTTGTTCTATTCAGGAATGTTTCCCCTATGCCCATATTTTCGAGGCTTTTCCCTTCTTTCTCCTCTATAAGTTTCAGTGTCTCTGGTTTTATGTGGAGTTCCTTAATATACTTTGATTTGACCTTAGTACAAGGAGATAGAAATGGATCAATTCGCATTCTTCTACATGACAACCACCAGTTGTGCCAGCACCATGGACTAAGGCTGATCTTCATGATCTTAATGATATTACACAACCCCTGCATCATTGGAATGAAAACTACTTGATCAGGATGGATGATTGTTTTGATGTGTTCTTGGATTCGGTTAGCGAGAATTTTATTGAGTATTTTGGCATCGATACTCATAAGGGAAATTGGTCTGAATTGGTCTCTATCTTTGCTGGGTTTTTCTGTGGTTTAGGTATCAGAATAATTGTGACTTCATAGAATGAGTTGGTTAGAGTACCTTCTACTTCTATTTTGTGGAATAGTTTGTGAAGAACTGAGATTAGATCTTCTTTGAAGGTCTAATAGAACTCTGCACTAAACCCATCTGGTCCTGGGCTATTTTTGGTTGGGAGACTATTAATGACTGCTTCTATTTCTTTAGGGGATATAGGACTGTTTATATCATTAACCTGATCCTCATTCAACTTTGTTACCTGGTATCTGTTTATAAACTTGTCCATTTCATCCAGGTTCTCCAGTTTTGTTGAGTATAGCCTTTTGTAGAAGGATCTGATGGTTTTCTGGATTTCTTCAGGATCTGTTGCTATGTCTCCCTTTTTCATTTCTGATTTTGTTAATTAGGATGCTGTCCCTGTGCCCTCTAGTGAGTCTGGCTAAGCGTTTATCTATCTTGTTGATTTTCTCAAAGAACCAGCTCCTCATCTGGTTGATTCTTTGACTAGTTCTTCTTGTTTCCACTTGGTTGATTTTGCCCCTGAGTTTGACTATTTCCTGCTGTCTTCTCCTCTTGGGTGAATTTTCTTCCTTTTGTTCTAGAGCTTTTAGGTGTGTTGTCAAGATGTTAGTGTGTGCTCTCTATAGTTTCTTTTTGGAGGCACTCAGAGCTATGGGTTTTCCTCTTAGAAATGATTTCATTGTGTCTCATGAGTTTGGGTATGTTGTGACTTCATTTTCATTAAACTCTTAAAAGTCCTTAATTTCTTTCTTTATTCCTTCCTTGACCAAGGTATTATTGAGAAGAGTGTTGTTCAGTTTCCACGTGAATGTTGGCTCTCTATCATTTATTTTGTTATTGAAGATCAGCCTTAGTCCATGGTGATCTGATAGGATACATGTGACAATTTTAGTATATCTGTATCTGTTGATGCTTGTTTTGTGACCAATTATATGCTCAATTTTGGAGACGGTACCATGAGGTGCTGAGAAGAAGGTATATCCTTTTCTTTCAGGATAAAACATTCTGTAGATATCTGTTAGATCCATTTGTTTCTGTTAGTTTCACTGTGTCCCTGTTTAATTTTTGTTTCCATGATCTGTCCATTGATGAATGTGGTGTGTTGAAGTCTCCCACTATTATTGTGTGAGGTGCAATGTGTGCTTTCAGCTTTACTGAAGTTTCTTTAATGAATTTGGCTGCCCTTGTATTTGGAGCATAGATATTCAGAATTGAGAGTTCCTCTTGGAAGATTTTACCTTTGATGAGTGTGAAGTACCTTCCTTGTCTTTTTTTATGACTTTGGGTTGGAAGTCAATTTTAATAGATATTAGAATGGCTACTCCAGCTTGTTTCTTCTGACCATTTGCTTGGAAATTTTTTTTCCAGGCTTTCATTCTGAGGTAGTGTCTGTCTTTTTCCCTGAGATGGGTTTCCTGTAAGCAACAAAATGCTGGATCCTGTTTGTGTAGCCAGTCTGTTAGTCTATGTCTTTTTATTGAGGCATTGAGCCCATTGATATTGAGAGATATTAAGGAAAAGTAATTGTTGCTTCCTATTATTTTTGTTGTTAAAGTTGGCATTATGTTCTTGTGGCTGTCTTCTTTTAGGTTTGTTGAAGGATTACTTTCTTGATTTTGCTAGGACATGGTTTCTGTCCTTGTATCAGTTTTTTTCTGTTATTATCCTTTGAAGGGCTGAATTGCTGGAAAGATAATGTGTGAATTTGGTTTTGTCATGGAATACTTTGTTTTCTCCATCTAAGTTAATTGAAAGTTTGACTGGGTATCGTATCCTGGGCTGGCATTTGTGTTCTCTTAGTGTCTGTATAACATCCTTCCAGGATCTTCTGGCTTTCATAGTCTCTGGTGAAAAATCTGGTATAATTCTGATAGAATTATATGTTACTTGACCTTTTTCCCTTACTGCTTTTAATATTCTATCTTTATTTAATGCATTTGTTGTTCTGATAATTATGTGTCAGGAGAAATTTCTTTTTCTGGTCCAGTCTATTTGGAGTTCTCTAGGCTTCTTGCATGTTCATGGGCATCTCTTTCTTTAGGTTTGAGAAGTTTTCTTCTATAATTTTGTTGAAGATATTTGCTGGCCCTTTAAGTTGAAAATATTCATTCTCATCTACTCCTATTATCAGTAGGTTGGTCCTCTCATTGTGTCCTGGATTTCCTGGATGTTTTGAGTTAGGATCTTTTTGCATTTTGCAATTTCTTTGATTGTTGTGCTGATGTTCTCTATGTAATCTTCTGTACCTGAGATTCTCTCTTCCATTTCTTGTATTCTGTTGCTGATGCTCACATCTATGATTCCAGATTTCTTTCCTAGGGTTTCTATCTCCAGTGTTGCTTCACTTTCTGTTTTCTTTATTGTGTCTACTTCCCTCTTTAGATCTAGTATGGTTTTGTTCATTTTCATCACCTAGTTGGATGTGTTTTCTTCTCTTCCTTTAAGGACTTGCAACTCTTTAGCAGTGTTCTCCTGTATTTCTTTAAGTGAGTTATTAAAGTCCTTCTTGATTTATTCTACCATAATCATGAGATATGCCTTTAAATCCGGGTCTAGTTTTTCAGGTGTGTTGAAGTGCCCAGGACTGGCTGAGGTTGGAGTGCTGTTTTCTGATGATGGTGAGTGGTCTTGTTTTCTTTTAGCAATAATCTCAAGTCTGCCTTTTGCCATGTGGTAATCTCTGGAGTCAGTTGTTATAGTTGTCTCTGGTTAGAGCTTGTTTCTTTCATGATTCTGTTATTCTCTATCAGCAGAGTTGGGAGACTAGCTCTCCCCTGAGATTCAGTGGTCAGAGCACTCTCTGCAGGCAGGTTCTCCTCTTCCAGGGAAGGTGCACAGATACCTGGTGTTCGGACTTGCCTCCTGGCAGAAGATGAAGGCCCCAAACAGGACCTGTCCCAGAAGCTGTTAGCTTCTGTAATCCACACTCTCACCTATGCAGACTTGTCTCAGTGGGATCCAGGGACCAAGGTGGCTCCCTCAGGTACTCAGGCAAAGCCCACCCAGGTAGGGTTGACACCTCTCCTCTGGCAGGGAAGGTGCCTGAATGTCAGGAGCTCGAAACAGGGTCTGCCTCAGAAGCTCTGTGGCTCCTGCCTGTCCTCGAAGCTGTTAGCTTTTGTAGTCCACACTCTCACCTGTGCAGACTAGTCTTGGTGTAATCCAGGAACCAAGATTTCTCCCCCAGATGCTCTGGCAACTCCCATTACTATGGCATTGCTGGATGATTTCTCTCCTGCTGCTCTTAAACCTGATCTCTCTGCTTCTGTGTCATGGCGATTCTCGAGAAAGTGCTTTTTTTGTTACATTGGTCAGAGACTCTGAATTTCCAATACATTTTACATTACTTAACTTCCCTGGATTTATACATCTGATATAAACTGATAATACAATTTCAATTCTATTGTTCTGTTTTCATGTAGTAATTCTTGCTTCCTGTAATTGATATAAACATTTGTACTAATATATCCAAATTAAAAGCACATTAAAAGCAAATGTAAGACATGCTTTGAACTTTTCTCTTGTTTTAACACTAAAACATTTTCATTTTATTTTTATGAGTATTTGGTCTATATACACACATACACACACACACACACACACACACACACACACACATCACATCACAATCTGTTTTAAATATTAATGGGAAATTTACTAATTTACAGGAATTTATAGGTTGCATCTTCCATAAACACTGATGCATCTATCTTAAATAGAATATTAATTAAACTGATAGCTAATTAACCAATGTAATCCATGTGCAAAGTTTATGCATTCTGTGTCTATCTCTTCAACTCTAGCTTCAGTTATTGGTAGATAATATCTAAAACACAATTGCTAAAAAATATAAGCAAGTGTTTTAACAGTTCAAAAAAGCATAAAGTTCAGACAATTAAACTCATAAAAGTATGATCAATATTATTAGGCAATGGGTAAATTTAAATCAAAACCACGTGAAATGTTTCTATAGGTAATAACACAGACACACACAAGGGGGAGGGGTGCCTTAGCATTAGAAAACTGTAACCTGGATTAAGAACTACTATAACTCTAATGCATTGTTGGTACAGTTTGAAAGAGATACAGCCACTTTGAAAGCCAACTTGGCAGCCTTTTATATACTTTACCATCCTCATGTGATTTAGCAGTAATGGCAACAAATATTCACTAAAGGACAACAGAATCTTCAATGGTCACAGAGTCATAAGCATAGATTTTTACAATATTGTTAATATATAATAATTCCAAACTTTAAATAACTAAAATGGTCTTTAGCTGTCAATTAGATTAACATAAATCCATGCAGTAAAAATCCCCATGCAATACAAAAGAATGAACTGAAACTTGAATATATCTCAGAATACTTGTGCTATTTAAAGATTTCCAAAGACAACATACTGCATGATTTTATTTATTTTTTACTTGAGGAAAGCCAACACATATAGACAGTTGATGCAAGTGCAGGGAGGATGTGGGGGAGAGAACCAAGGATTCAAGAAAGGTGTTGGGGAAGATGGGGACACTATATTTTACTATCTTAGTATAATAGTAATTAATGCATTTGTAAAATCCCTTAAGCTGCACAAAAAGAATGGTGAATTTTACTGCATGTGAATCACGTATCTCAGCCTTAAGCAAGAGCAATAAAAGACTGCTTAGAAGGAATCACAAAATAAAGTAATAGATATAAGTCTTAATATACTTGTCCTAATGCAGAAATATGTAACTTAACCTTTGAAAAGGCAAAGATTCTTGGTTCAAGCCAGGTGAGGTGGCTCAGCTGGTTTTTCTCCTTAGGAATGAAGATGGATGGAATGCTCCTCTCATTAAATTTGCCCTCTGACCCACACAAGTATGCAGCATAGACATACACATACACACACACACACACACACACACACACACACACATATTTATATGTATACATATATGTGTGTGTGCGTGTGTATCATGAAAATAAAGTTTCAGAATTTAGAAGATTCCCAGAGTAGTGTCAAAAACCAAATTATACAAAATTTAAAGCTCTAATTGCCTTTTATTTGCAATCCATGTGTGTGTGTGTGTTTCTGAAGAACACACCCAATGCTTCACTCAAGTTCACCAAGTGCTTTATCACTGAGCCTTATTCCAGCAGAACTGTGCAACATCTTATGTCATAATATAAAAATTAATGATTTTTTGTGACCTTAGCACAGAATTTTGAGCTTTAAGAGCAAAAATGGTGAAGATAGCAAAGAGGGGGACTGCAAATGATTGCCAGTTTCAGAGTTTCCATCTTTATATATTTCAAGCACAGATGTCTTCAGCACACGGTCAGGTAGACTGAAAGTGCCTGTGTGTCTGAAATTGGGTCAGTTTTATTCCTGACCATAACATCAAGAACTGCTTTGGTCTAGTGTACTAGGCATAGAATACTAGGCTAGTAAAAAAGAAGAATCTTCCCAAAAGGTTGATAAGATCTGATAAACTTGTAAATTTTACTATGTGTTCTCATCCAGAAACATTCCTGGAAGGTATGATACATTAAGCTTGAGAGAAATTCTTAGAAATGAGGTACCATGGAAGTGATTACCAA
This sequence comes from Mus musculus, assembly GCF_000001635.26. Classification (NCBI taxonomy): domain Eukaryota; kingdom Metazoa; phylum Chordata; class Mammalia; order Rodentia; family Muridae; genus Mus; species Mus musculus. The sequence continues at coordinate 88,209,302 of NC_000084.6, forward strand.
GGAAAAGTTGGCTTTAATAATACCAATACCTGGGTAAATAAATTTTGATGGAAAGATAGTAATCAAATGGAAATGTCTCATATATCTTCATAGGCAGCTTTCAAATATTTATTTTTTTTTCAATAACATGTATTTATGTTGAGTGTGTGTGTGTGTGTGTGTGTGTGTGTGTGTGTGAGAGAGAGAGAGAGAGAGAGAGAGAGAGAGAGAGAGAGAGAGAGATGCTGCTGTTTGTTCAGATGCCACAGCACACTTGTGAAAATCAGAAGACAATTTGCAAGAGTAAGTTTTCTACTTCTACCACGTGGGCCTCAAGGATCAAACTTGTTTCATCAGGTTTAACACTGAGCAACCTTACACACTGAATCATCTGGCTGGCCAAAATATTTCTAAAATAAAGGTCAAACAAAGATTATTTTTAAAAGGGGAAGTTAGCGTTTGTTACACCTGTTTATATTGTCACATGGTAATATTATTATTTCTAAATGGTTTCAGCTTAAATGTAAATATAGCTAAAAAGAAAAAATGCAAAAATATAACACAGAAAAACTCCAGAGATACAAACTTCTGGAAAATTTATGTGTGTTCTTTAATGTCTATGCTACCAATCTCCATGATTTTATTTGAGCATCTTATTCATAGCCCTGGGGATTCGTTTGCATGCATATACTAATATGTAGACATACCTCAGTGTTTCAATTATTATGCACAATAATCAAGATTTTATTTATAAAACTAATGAATATTAGTACTGAGAAAATGTCTTCTCTGGCAACTACACTAGGATGTCTCTGAGAAAATTGATACATCAAATGACAAGTACAACCTTTTAACAATAAATATAAATTATATTGGGACAATGGGTGATCATAAGATACAGGAAAATCAAGGAACGATAAAATCTGTACCAGGAAACAGTGAGCCTAAGTAAGGTGTGGTTATTTAAAGGTTACTGTTACCAAAGATTTACATTAATATGTGTGAATTTTTGATTAGCAGGTAAATAGCGATATGTCAAATGAAATTCATTTTATTTCTTGATATCTGAGCATACACCAGTCATTTTTCACCTTGTGACTGTTCACTAATGAAGGTAGGAGAAATAGCATAGGTCCATATTCTATCCTTTCTTATGGGAAATAAAGAATAAATAGAAAGAAATAATCGATGTGAAAGTGATCCCAAAGAGTAGATATTTAGGAAGTATGAGTAGAGCAAAGACACTAAGATGATAGACAGGATTCCCAAACTATTTCTTGAAAAGGCATCTTGAAGGCAGAGATGCTATTCTACCTTCTGCTGCATAACCAGCATCTCTTCCAGAGAACACACACAACTCAACTCTCCAGCTCATTGCTTTCTAGTTCAACTTAATGGTTACACTCAGGAATCAACAGTAAGACTTTTACAAAACTAAAGATCAATAGAGGCAAATTGATTCAGTTCAATGCTCCCATGAGCCCGGGTGTTTCTTTAAACAGACCCCACTGTTAAGGAATATCAGTAAACAGTACAAAAGAATGGTGGCATATGAATACATCTCTGATTTATTAGAGCTGAGTACAGAAAGATTCAGGAACACAAGGTCTTTGGATAGAGAGGCAGAGCTGAGATACTATGTGGTCCAATAAAGAATGTGATGGTACAACATTTGAGTATTTTTATCCCATTTGTTAAATTACTTAAATGGAATTTAGGATGAGGAATCTCCAGTGCCCTGGTTTCCCATACAAACAAACCAAACCCCTTCTCTTTGCAAAAACTCAAAACAAAACCAGCTTAACAAGCAAGAAACTTCAAACTAACCTTTAAGTGGGCCAAGGCTTTCCCATGGGGTGGCCTGAATAAGCCTACTGTTCTAATTTAGCCACTCAGAAGTTTTTAATTGTTTTACTTTTTTGTGTAATTTGTGTGTGTGTGTGTGTGTGTGTGTGTGTGTGTGTGTGTGTGTGTACATGCTCACTTGCACACACATGTGGAATTTAAAAAAATGTGATATGGGATCTGGAGAAGGAGGAGAGCTGGCTTTGATTGCAATTTTTTTGAGCAGTGATAAGACTAAGAGGACAGTACTATGAGCAATTTAAAAAGTCAGTAGCAGCTATATTTAAAACTATAAAGCACAAAACCAAGGAGTAAGTATAAACTTGAAAAGTGAAAGAAATAATCCTTTTTATATTGACTTCAAGATATATTTCATCTTCCAACTAAATAGTTTGAATAAAACAGGACCCATGACAGGAAGTAGCAGAAAATTCCCAGCACAGAACCATTTGGTCCCAGTTCAAAATTGTTGAATACTCAGCCAGATTTTGCCACTCTCCTCTGATTAACACCCATTTATCTGAATTAGCCTGATTGCGTTTGTGCTCCTTTCAACCAACACTCTTTATGAAAGATCCTAACAACAACAACAACAAAGAAAAAGAAAAAGAAAGAAAGAAAGAAAGAAAGAAAGAAAGAAAGAAAGAAAGAAAGAAAGAAAGAAAGAAAAAAAGAAAGAAAGAAGGAAGGAAGGAAAGAAGGAAAGAATAGAAAAAAAGTCTTTGGCAAATGCACTTCTTTGGTCCCTTCCAAAATTCTTTGTATCCCTCAGGCACAATTGGAATGAAATACAGTGAGTGAGCTAGGATTCTAAAACCAGGATTGCGGTAATTTGATTTTAATCTTCTTAAAAAGATTAAGGTAATAAGACAATAAATCATGAATTAAAAATAAATTGTATACCAAGTAATGAAGTACATAATAATATCTGCTTTCAGTCTCTATTGAAGTACATCTAGACTGAGAGTAATGTCCGCCACACTTCTCATAACTCTCTGTGCTGACAGACTAACGCATGCTCTCTTGAGACACTTTGTCAAGGAGATGAAAGACACCACACTTAGAAACTGTGGCTTGAAGGAACAGAGGGCTTCTGCTGTATTTTCCAGGCACTTTGTACAACCAGAGAACTGTCTTTGTCAATCCATATGTTTCTTTCCTTCATTTATAATACTAAGCTCTCCTTTATTTATGCTTTACAGTGCTCCTTTCTTATTGAAATACTTAAAGATTCCCCTGCCCCCACCCAAAAAGTCTTTAAAAAGAATGCTAGGATAATCAAGGAAAAAAACAATAAAAATCTGCAAAACTACAGGTAAATATGAATCTATACAGTCTATCAGCTTGCCACTATAGTGTATTATGCTAGAGAGTTATAAATAACCCAATGGAGGAAAAATAGGACTGAAACTATGTCCTAGATAAGCTCAAACCTAATGTTCATGAAACCACTGGATAATATTTAAGTGTTATGGCTGCATAACCCTGAGAATGTAGAGAGGGAGAGCCATGTGGCCAAAGAACTCATGGAGAGTGTGTAGAAAGAAACTGATTCAGCTCTACATATTCGGGGCTTATGAGGACAGTACCATTAGGATATATAATATTAGGGAATATTACATTAGGATAACATTAGGATATATTACATTTTGCTACCTGTCACTAGCATACTGTCTAACAGACATTTGTTGAGTACGGTACAGAAGGCCTTTTCCAAAGTCACAAGTGACTTCATAGATGTGAAACGACTATTGTTTTTATTCTTGGAGATGGAAAACACTCTGGAATTGGAAATAAGCTGTTCCTACAACAAATAAGATTTATTTAACCACAGTAAATGAGTTCTGGTGTTTCCTTTGAGTTATATGCTAAGGCTTGGGCTTCTTAATTGGGCTATTTTTTTCTTTTTTTATTAATTAATTTACTTTTTTGCACTCTATATTTTATCCCCCACCCCTGTCTAACCCCTGACTGTTCTACATCCTATACCTCTTCCCCTCCCCCCTGTCTCCATGTGGATGTCCCCATCCCCTACCCAACCTGACCTCTAAACTCTCTGGTGCCTCCAGTCTCTTGAGGGTTAGTGCACCATTTCTCCATGATCCTCTATTGTATGTGTGTTGGGGGCTTAATATCAGCTGGTTTATGCTGCCTGTTTGGTGGTCCAATATTTGAGAGATCTCAGGGGTCCAGATTAATTGAGACTGCTGGTCTTCCTCAGTCCTTCCTCAGTTGGGTTGCTGTTCTCCTCAACTTCTTTCAGAATGTTTCCTTTAAACTTTCGCTTGCTGAAACTAAGAATGAAAATCACATATTTGATAATAAAGCCAATATGAAAGGTCAACTTTTAGCTTAAAAAATAAGGAGGCTAAAACAGGAGAAAATTTAAATCAAATTGTAATGCACACACATAAAGGAATATCATACTGTTTAATTTCTGTGTGCCTAGTGTATAATATCACAATGATTTTTACAAACCTATCAATGCAAACCCTCCTCAGTGGGGTCAGTAGATCAGACACCAGCATTTCCCCTGTGCACTGAGACTACTTACTGATATTATGTACAAAGAAGTTCCTCTTAAATTCTTTAGTAGAACGGTCAACAATATGCTTTTAGATTGACGCCAACTTCCTACACTAGAGACCCCACATATCATCAGGGCTCCAAGGAATCTAAGATAGCTTATAGTAGAAACACAGAATGAAGAATCCTGTATCTCTCTATCCTTACATCAAGTCTTTATACCCAAGGGTCAAAACATTTTAGCATGGGCCTATATGTAAAGATTGCTTGAATCTTTGTGCAAGGAATAAATAATTACATGCACCTCATATTCTTTTTTTTTCATAATGAAAAATCCAAGGCTAATCATGAGATACAACAAGTAGATTCTGATACTAGGGCATACTATAAGTTTTAACTCAAAATGGCCAAGGCAATTAAAAAGAATTACGTCAAATAAAAAGAGACAAAGCAGACCTGGCTAATGCACAGTGTGTCCAGAATTTATGCCTGGAAGAGAAACAAAAAAAAGTATTAGGTAAAACCAAGAGCATACATAAGCTGATCTATGCCCCCAAAACAAATGTAGCAGAGGACTACCTTGTCTGGCCTCAACCAGAGATGATGCATCTAATCCTGTAGACACTTGATGCCCCAGGGAAGGGGGGAGCTGAAGGAGGTGTGAGGTAGCGTGATGGAGGGATCCCTCAGAGGTCTGTTTCTAATGATTAAAATAAAAGATGAATACCCTCAATAAAGCAAATCTGTGACTCAAACAATTATGTTTAACAGAGAAATGCTAGAAAGAAGTATGGCTCTTTATAAGTATATGACCAATCTAGATAAGATAAAATTAAGTGCAAAAATGTTATATATTTTACTATGTGCTATATGTTTGTGAAAAAGAAATTAAGAAATGTATGTGATATTTGACCTATGCTGACATGTGTTTTGAAAGACTCCGAGAGGAGCCCCACACTCAGGCCTCAGGACAATAGCGGACACCCAAGAACTCACGACAGACCAAGCTTGTTGCAAACCACATGAGGCTTTATTCGGGGAAAGCCAGAGCTCTGGGGACTACTCATATCCCACGCAGGGGTAGAGGAGTCATCCTCGAGGGGAAAGAGTTCCCAGTTTTTATAGGTCCTCAGGGGGGAAAGGAGAAGGGGGAGATTAGGGAATTTCCAGACCTAAACAATGTCTATTCTCAAGAAATGGATATGGGAGGGGTACAAGGAAAGAGTCTAATGAAGGTGCAGCAATGGGCACACACCTGGTCAGAACATTGGCAGACACACAGGTTTAAGGAGTGGCCAGAGCATTGTGCACCTCTATTTTTCTAAATCAGTGAAGCTAGTTCTGCTAACACTGACGTCTATCTTGCCAATTTCAGGGCTTCTGTGTCCTTTTACATTCTGCCAGGATCTTTCATTCCCCACTTCTTCTAGTTACTAGTTCTAATCTTAGAACTAAACTGCAACCTCTTTTTCAAGGTTCTGCAGAGACTGGTATTGTTGTCTTAATACTAACAGCTGGACAGCACCAATCCTCTCTCTAACAAAGGTCATTAGATTATTAAGAATTAGTGGGCCACATGTCAGCAGTAAGAGCAAAATTATTAGAGGGTCTATCAGAGTAGAAATGAGAGTGGTCAACCAAGGGGGTTTATTTTTCAGGAGCTCGCTTTACGTGAAAGGCATGAATAGATGCCTTCTTCTTTGACAGCAGTGGGGGTGGTCAGTAGCACGATGCAAGGGCCTTTTTAACAAGGTTTCAGATTCTCAGCTCGATGTCGTCAGACGAGAACTGGTGTGGTATCATCAAGTCTCCTGGTTCGTAGGCCTCTTTGAGCTGCTCTCAGGCAGTGTTTCTGACCACTTCTAGGGCTTTTATGCATGTAAACAATGAAGGACCAGGGTTAAATTTTAAAGGATCTAACACTCTCTTTACTTCAGTGAGCGGGGGAGCCCCCCATACAGGATTTCATATGGAGTAAGCTTAAATTTTCCTGGTGTGTTCCTAACACGGAACAAAGCAAAGGGAAGGAGGGCTGTCCAGTCATTCCCGCTGGTCTCTAAAATTAATTTAGTCAAGTTTTTTTTTTCCTTTCTACCTAGCCTGAACTCTGGGGTCTAAAAACACAATGTAATTTCTAATCAATCCCCAGTTGGATGGCCAGTCCCTGACTTACCTGGGCAACAAAGGTGGGTTCATTGTCAGACCCTATTACCTTAGGTATTCCAAACCGAGGAAAATTTTCTTCTAGGATTTTCTTAACCACAACATTGGCAGTTTCTTTTTTGTTGGGTAGGCCTCCACCCACCCTGAAAAGCTATCTACAAAAACTTCCACTAGGAAACTGCTTCCGTCTGTGTACCAGTTTGGAACACCTGGCCACGGCTGGTCACGTAGATCACTTTGCAGGCAGTGTTGAGAATAGCAGGAGGAGCAAACATGACCTGTTCAGTCAGCAGCAGCCTCTGGTAGTGAGTCATCCAGGCATTTGTCATCCATCGGTCTGGGGGCTGACGAATAATGCTTTCAAGAGAGTGGGGGGCTACCACAGTTATTTGATGTCCCAGAGTTAATTTGTCAGCATCCTTAACGAGTAGGGCTACTGTAGCAATGGCCTTTAAACATGTGGGCCATCCGCTGGCCACTGGGTCCAGCTTCTTAGACAAATATGCCACCGGCCTCTCCCACAGCCCTAGAGCCTGAGTAAGAACTCCTCTGGCCAACCCCGCCCTCTCATCAACATAGAGGATGAAGGGCTTGGTTAGATCTGGCAGTGCCAAGGCTGGCGCAGTCGGCAGGGCCTCCTTAATATTTTCAAAGGCTTTCTGATGTTCTGATGTCCATCTAAATTCTCTACTTTCCTTGGTCAGGGGGTACAGGGGGCGGCCAGTGTTGCAAACCCAAGTATCCAAAGTCTGCAGAACCCAGCGGTGCCCAAGAATTCTCTCACCTGTCTTGGAGTAGCCGGAGTTGGTATTTGAGTCACAGTCCTTTTTCTAGCCTCTGTCAGCCACCGTTTTCCATCCCGGAGGGTATATCTCAAATAGACCACTTCCATCTGACATAGCTGGGCTTTTTTAGCAGAGGCCCGGTAACCCAACTCACCCAGTTCTGCTAGCAATCTCTTGGTCCCCTGCCAGTATTCTCCTCCGTGGTTGCAACAAGGAGCAACATATTGAAGCAGAGTTACCTGGGAGTTTTCAGCTCGGAAGGAGGCTAAATCTCGATGTAGAGCCTCATCAAAAAGGGTGGGGGAGTTTTTGAACTCCTGGGGTAACCACATCCAGGTCAATTGTCCTGTTTGTCCAGTGTCAGGATCTCTCCACTCAAAGACGAATATGGGCTGGCTGGAGGGATGTAACTTCAGGCAAAAGAAAGCATCTTTTAAATCAAGTACTGTATACCATTTTCGCTCCAGAGGGAGTAAGCTGAGGAGGTTATAGGGATTAGGAACAGTTGGGTGAATATCTTGTACCCTCTTATTGACCTCTCTCAGGTCTTGGACTGGTCGGTAGTCACTCGTGCCAGGTTTCTTTACCAACAGTAAAGGAGTATTCCAGGGTGACTGGCAAGGTACCAAAATACCTAATTGTAATAGTCTCTGAATATGTGGCCTGATTTCATCTCTTGCTTTACGGCTCATTGGGTATTGGCGCACTCCTATAGGGGTTGCATCCGTCCCACAACCACAGGGGGAACTCTGACAGCCATTCCCATGCCTCCAGTCTCTGCCCATGCTCTAGGGAAAGCAGTCAACCAGTCTTTTAGGTCTGGCACCTCTGTTTGCTTTATGCCTTCCTCAAGCTCCAGGGCTAAGACTACGGAGGTGGGAGATTCCCAAGTTACTCTCGGCCCTTCTTAGGTAAATCTGATCTGGGCCTTTAATTTAGTCAGAAGATCTCTTCCTAGAAGTGGTGTGGGACACTCAGGAATGACCAAGAAGGAATGACTCACTTGGCCTTTCCCCAGATCTACAGTGTATGCAGTGGTCCAGGGGTATTGTTTCTGACCAGTGGCTCCAATCACTATGGTTCTTTTATTTTTTAATTTTCTCAGTGGATGTTTCAACACAGAATGTTCTGCCCCTGTGTCAATTAAAAAGTCCATGGGAGTCTCTTTCACCATCAGGGTTACCCTAGGCTCGGGGAGGGGGCCTGAGCTCCGTCTCCCCTATTTATCATCTTTCAGAGTCAGGACCTTAGGGGCCCTTCCCTTTTTCTTTGGGCATTCTCGTGCCCAATGTCCTTTTTCCTTGCAATAGGCACATTGGTCCTTCTCTAAAATCTTCTGGACAGATCTTCTTTCAGATTTGGGTTCCTTGTTGCCCAGGTACCCTGTCTATCTATTCTCTGGCCTGTTCCTTTCTTTACGTTCCCCTACTACTGAGGCCAAAATCCTGCTTAAATTCCTCTCCTGTCTTCTTTCCCTCTTATTCTCCCTTGGGATACACCTTCTCTGCCTCCTTAACTAAATCTTGTAAAGCCACGGCATGTAATATTTAAAAGTCATAGCAACCGAGGCTTGTTAACCCTCAGAGGTCGGGTTAAAAGTAGTATAGTATCTATAAGCTTCTATCAATCTTTCTAGAAAAACAGATGGGGGCTCTGTAAGGCCCTGCATCACTTCTCTTACCTTAGCCAAATTGGTGGGGCATCTCATCGCTCCCTTTAGATTAGAGCCCGGCCAGTAAACTGTCAACCTCTCCTTACCTTGCGCCGTGTTGTAGTTCTAATCTGGCCAGTCCAGAGGGAACCCAGTGTTCCAATTATACAGATCAGCTGATGAAAAAGGCGAATATTGAAGGGTCTGCAGAGACTGCCTGTCTGTGGGCGGGTTACCCACAGCTCACAAAGGAAAAGGCAGAAGTGGTGTCAGGAGCTTCATCTGCTAGGGGACTCTGGGCTTGTCGGCTCTGGGTCCCAGCTGTAGGTCCTCCGTCCTCAGACTGTGCCTTTAGCAATCTCAGAGCCAGGTGCAGGGACTGCTTCTTAGGGCAGAAAGCGAGAGGGCACTGTGCTGACCCACTCGAGTGCATGGGAGCAGCCGGGGGAGTGCTCTGAGAGGCATGGGGGAACCCATGGTTTGATTTATGGTGGTGAATTCTGAATGAGGTAAGGCTGTTGATCCAGGTGGGACCCAGGTCCACTCTGAAAAACAATGGCTTTAACATCAAAGATAAGAGTAAACCAAAAGTCCCTTCCACTGTCGATTTTACATTAAAAGTCGGCCACTCAGAGGAGCAGAAAGTCTGCCAAGGTCCCTTCTTAATTTCTACTGAAAGATTATGGGCCCTTGATCTAACTTCAGTCCAATGGTCTAAAGTCAAACTTAGGGGGGTCGTTACAGTCCGTCCAATACCACGGAAAACACAAAGCAAACACAGAAAACACACATACACACACTGACAAATACCTGAAAACAGACACAAAAAACAAATACACACTGACAAATGCCTGAAAACAGACACAAAAAACAAACACACACTGACAGATGCCTGTTTTCTATCAAACAGACAAAACCAACTCAGAAATGCAGACGGTCAAGGGAGTACACTCCCTGCCTCAGACGGACTCCTAGAGTCCTTCCCTTCGCTCAGGGCTTCAGAAATACAGATGGTCAAGGGAGTACACTCCCCACCTCAGACGGACTCCTAGAGTCCTTCCCCTCGCTCAGGGCGTCCCCCAGAGCGAGCAGCAACCAGTGATTCCAGCACGTCTGCTGTTCACACTCAGTGCCTCATCCGGAGGCAAAGGTCTCCGTTTCTCACGAAATGTCACGGCTGCAAATTTCAGCACAGAACCTAGCCGGCTTACAGAAATATTTTTGGACAAAAATTTCACCTCCAAGTGGGTCTTCGGAGACGTGGGTGGTCACACCAATCCCGGGACGAGCCCCCAAATGAAAGACTCCGAGAGGAGCCCCTCACTCAGGCCTCAGGACAATAGCGGACACCCAAGAACTCACGACAGAACAAGCTTGTTGCAAACCACATGAGGCTTTATTCGGGGAAAGCCAGAGCTCTGGGGACTACTCATATCCCACGCAGGGGTAGAGGAGTCATCCTCGAGGGGAAAGAGTTCCCAGTTTTTATAGGTCCTCAGGGGGGAAAGGAGAAGGGGGAGATTAGGGAATTTCCAGACCTAAACAATGTCTATTCTCAAGAAATGGGTATGGGAGGGGTACAAGGAAAGAGTCTAATGAAGGTGCAGCAATGGGCACACACCTGGTCAGAACATTGGCAGACACACAGGTTTAAGGAGTGGCCAGAGCATTGTGCAACTCTATTTTTCTAAATCAGTGAAGCTAGTTCTGCTAACACTGACGTCTATCTTGCCAATTTCAGGGCTTCTGTGTCCTTTTACATTCTGCCAGGATCTTTCAGTTTCTAATATATATTCAAAGATTTAGAATGTCCCACTAGGTTTCTCAACTTTTTTGTTATATATTCTACCAGTGAAAAGCATAGGGCTCATATAGTCTATCCTTAGCTTCCATTTTGTGGATTTCTTAAGAGTTAAATCTGGTGGGTGTGTTTCCTTATACTTATCTCCCAATATAGAAAGCAAATGCCTGATTTGAAAGTATTTATAATGCTTATTTCAAAGCTGGGAATCAAAACATGATTGAACCCTTAATTTTCAGATGGATAACTTGTCTTTTGGAACAGCTAACAAAAGATAGTTAATCATCAAAGATTGAGATAGAATGGGTGCTATTTAAACATAAATAGTGCTTCCCAAACAGGAAATCAGGGGAAAGGATAGATGATTGAGCAAATTTCTGTTCCCTTCCTTACTAAAATTATGAATTCTAATTAGTTGAAAAAAGGGAAAGAAACCAATCTGCTGGGTTACTTAGATAGATAAGGTTATGGCACAGGTAAATACTTTCAACACAATGAACATCCACCAGGATAGTTTACAGGTAGGAAATAAACTCTGAGACCCTGTTTGCAAACATAAGAACAACCGTTTTTTATTGTGGAAGCATAAACTGAACTGTCTTCATCCAGGAGAATCTAGACAAGAACTGAAGACACTGGTTGATGTGAAAGGTTAGATCAATGCCTGGTATTGCCATGTAAGAAATCAAGTGGGTTTTTTTTTTGGGGGGGGGGGAGGTTGGTTTGGTTTGTATTTTTTTCCCCCCGGTGATTAGTTGACACCAAACACTTGGGAAAAAACAATCACACTTTGGAAGCATATGGCAAGGGAATTTCTTCACATATATTTGACTAGAAGACAAAACAAGTCAGAAACAGGATACCTATAGTTACCCCTAAGAACTCACTGCTCTCAGTGACCTACTTTTTCCAATTAGACATTCATTTCAGCAATTCACAACATAGTGAAACCATCTGGAGTCCTAGAATCTAACAGGTGTTCCCAGTGGGGATATTTTCTATTCAAACTATAGGGTAAGCAATTGTATTTTGTTTTATATTACTTTGAATAAATTAGACATTTAATCACTGAATTGTGTAATATAGATATTTAAAACAATAGGTAAATGATTAATTTATTTAAATTTGCATTTTAAAAATTTTGTTAGATGTGGTCTTCCTGCCTAAGTGTTCTTTTTGCTGAAGAAAGTCTGTCTTATAGGCATAGCAAACACATGTAGTGTGATTATACAGAAGACTCCTTGTTGGTTCTGAGAATTTGCTTTATTTGCCTCTCTGTTCCTCAAAATCAACTCATGGGTAGAAAATAAAAATAAATCAAATATAGGCATAGATATAACATGTAACAAGCAAATGGCAGTGATGACAGTAATTATATCCAGTAAATTTCTATCCTAATTTGCTAAAGGCCTAAATAATAACCTCAGGTACCCAAAGGTAATATATAGAAAAGGCTACATTAAACAGTTCCTGTTGACTACCCATCAGGGGAAATGCGATTCAGATACATTAGAAAATGCAAAAATACATAAAAATTAGATGCAAAGTATTTTTATTTTGTTCTTTTCCTACACTTTTAACTTTTTCTGACAGGAAGCCTAATCGCTCAACAATAACTATTTGGAATGCTTTTCTCCTCCACAATAAATGCTAGTAGAGATAGATATATCAATAATATCTGTATTCTACTGCATTGAGGAGCAATTTCCTTCTCTATGACAGCAAACATTGACCATTTTAAGATTATGACTCCACATTTTAAATTTATGTTTGCATTACTGACTACTTTAAGATGTGATTCCTGCTTTTAGCAGCAGATCCTTTGATGGATATAAATGGAGGCTAACAGAATTTGATTCACAAGGAAGGATTGGCAGCCCACTTAAGTCATGATTCACAGGATACTTCACTCTTCTTATATAGCTCAAAGAAAACAAATGCTAAAGATGATAGTAAGAATAAGTCACCATTTCTATTTGGATAAAAATAGTGTGAGAGTACTTTAAATGGCTCCACTGCACTCAGGGTTTCATGTAACCTCTCTTCTTATTGGTAGGCACTGACAAGAATTGGAAATCCATCTGAAGTGGGTTTTAAACCTTAGTTAGTGGGGAAAAAGAGATTTCAGAAGAATTAGGGCTGCTTCAAAAATACTGCCATGGCATATCCAGATTTTACTCAAAATCACTCAATTTTAAAACAACAGACATCAGCCTTAAATATTTTAAACAAACTGCATGAGGATTATTGCCATATAAGTATTCAAGATGCTTTGAGTCTCTCTCTCTCTCTCTCTCTCTCTCTCTCTCTCTCTCTCTCTCTCTGTCTCCTCTCTTGTCTCTCTCTTTCTGTGTCTCAATAGGAAATATAATTATATAATATAAATATAAATAACAAGAACACTTGTATTGACACTATTTCCCTTTACTAGCCCCTATGTGTCCTCTCCTCTTTCTCTCAATTTCATTGATTCTTTAATTATTATCAATACAGGCACCAATTCACACATACACACACACACACATACAATCTCTTATGCATGTGTGTGAGACAGATAGTCAGACAGACAGACAGACAGACAGACAGAGATGAGAGAGATCCTGTTCAGTCTATTTAGTACAGGAGTTTGAGAAGGAAAATTTGGGATTAGATAAGTTATCAGGAGACTTAACCCCGGGGAATGTTGACTGATTCTCCCTCTTTCAGCCTTTAATTGCTTGTGGTGTTTCATCTAGAGGCAAGGTCTGGTGGGACCTGCTCTATGTATATTGGCATGTCAGCCAGTGATATTACCATGCCAGTCTTTGACAGATCACGATATTGTTGAAATTTTGTGGGAACAGCATTGCTGTCATTTGTTGAGGGTTCTGTCTAACAGTAGTCATCCTGGTCATCTGGCAGATCTTATGATTCTTCTGTACCATCTTGTGTAGTTGTCCATAGGACCTAGGTGTATGTGTGACTTTGTAGGTTTAACCAACTCAAAGTGGCAGCTCAGAGTCATTTATTTTCTTTATTTTGTCCAGGTGTGGGTATTTTTAGAATTATTTATCTGTTGCATAAAGTCACCCGACTGTAAAGTAGTAAGAGCTACAGTTATCTGTGGGTTACAAGTGTGTATAATATACTTAGCAATTATACTATTTAGGAAAATGACAGTAGTAGATTTTCTTCCAGGGTCCATAACCTGACAGGATAGATTTACGGTATGAGACATAAATTTGATTCAATTGTGTGGGTCTTAATTTCAATTAGAAAAGATGCTTGTATGCCGGAGCCTAGCAAACACAGAAGTGGATGATCACAGTCAGCTATTGGATGGGTCACACGGCCCCTAATGGAGGAGCTAGAGAAATTACCCAAGGAGCTAAAGGGAACTGCAACCCTATAGGTGGAAGAACAATATGAACTAACCAGTACCCGGGAGCTCTTGTCTTTAGCTGCGTATGTATCAAAAGATGGCCTAGTTGGCCATCACTGCAAAGAGAGGCCCATTGGACTTGCAAACTTTATATGCCCCAGTACAGGGGAACACCAGGGCCAAAAAGGGGGAGTGGGTGGGTAGGGGATTGGGGGGGTGGGTATGGGGGACCTTTGGGATAGCATTGAAAATGTAAACGAGGAAATTACCCAATTTTTAAAAAAAAAGAAAGAAAAGATGCTTGTTATCTCCAAGTTATTAATGCTATCATTACACCCTAGGGGGCATCTTGCCAGTGGTTACAGTAGTGGTCTCTAGGCTGTACTTAAATGTAGGAATACTGACTTTTCTACCTTGACAGCTGACATGGTAATTTTCTGCTCCTCTGAGAAATTTCTCAAGGAGGATACATGCAGATAAGTTCCAGATTATTTTCTACATCATGTTTCCAAAGTGTGTATAAACTTCAGCAAGAGAGTCTGTCAAGCTCTTGGAGGCAACTAAGTGCAGTAGCAACAACCTATAGTTTTTTTGGGAATTTCTAATATTTCTGATCCTTCTGACCAGCAATCCAAAGGGAGATTCCTCATGCTTGATACTGGGGGTTTTGTTAGGTAATCTATGAATTTTGGGGAAAATATTATTACACAAAGTGAGACAACTTCATTGAAAACATATCTCAGATGTCTTCCAAGTCCCTCCTCATAGCATCGGTGCCCTACCATCTCACTCTCTAAGGCTGATTTTTGGAAGTTGACTTTTATGATTCCACTTTCTTCAAAATGTTGATAATTTTAAGTTTCCTTGTACAATTTTAGGGATTTTATGTGTAATATATTATCTACAACAGGAACAATTTGACTAATGTTCATATTTATGGCTATTTAAATTTTCTCCTCTTGTCTTACAATGCTAGCTAGTGCTTCAAGCACTGTATTGAAAAGGAGTGTTGAGAGCAAATAGCTCTGTATTTTTCTTTATTTTAATACAATATTCATCATTTTTCTTCATTTAGATACTATTTACTAAGGTTGGTCATCTATAGTATTAATTATGATGAGGTATGTTCCCTTCAACCCTACTCTCTCTAGGAGTTTTATCATAAAAATCATAAAAATTAGTTGAATTTTTGTCAAAGACTTCCATACCTATTGAGATAATCATATAGTTTTTATTTTTAAATCCACTTATATAACTTATTACATTTAGTGGCTGATGGATACTGAATCTTCAGGAGAAGGCAAAACTTGGTCATGTTGAGTAATCCTTTTAAATCCATTGATACATTTGTTTTTCAAATAATCTATTGTGACTTTTTTCTGTTTTCAGTGGAAAGGCAGCCTGTAGCTTTGTTGTATTTTATTTACCTAGATGCTTGTTAGAGTAACTCCTGAATTTTTAAAAAGAATCATGATTTCTTTTCTGACCCATCATCCATATTCAGTAAAATATAGTTTAATCTCCATAATATTTTGAAATCACTAGATATTTATTGATTTGAAGTTTTATTGACTTGTGATCATATGGGATACATGGGTGTTTGAGTATAGTATTCTATTAGCTCCATTTTATTAGAGTGTCATTTATTTTTGATGTTTCTCTGTTTAATATTCATCTAGATTACCTATAATTGAAAAATGGATCATTGAAATTTACTACTGTTACTGAGTTGGAGCTAAAAATCTGTGTCTTTAAGCCCAGTGAAATACTTTTTATGAAATTGAGTGTATCACTATTTGGTGATTTATGATATTCTTGGGTAATTGTTCACTTGATTAGAATTTTGCCTTTCTTTATCACATGTGATTAGTTTTCATTTGAGCTCTGTTTTGTCAAGTATAGCTCTCTCTTGTGAGGCTATGCCAATGCCTGGCAAATACAGAAGTAGATGCTCACAGTCATCTATTGGATTGAACACAGGGCCCTCAATGGAGGAGCTAGAGAAAGCACCCAAGGATTTATTTCCTATGGATAAAAGCAAGCCAAGGTCAACCTTCCCTTCTTCTCTTAATTCTAGTGTTGCTATTCAGGCAGGAAAGCATATCATATTTCTGTAGGCTATTATGACTTGTTGGCTTGTGTTTAACTGATATATTTTGTTTAAGATTTATGTAAAGTAAAAATAATTGTACTTTAATGTTTGCTATGCTGATAAAATTAATCACTAATTAGTTTAGAAAATGCTAGCATATGTTGATTATTGTCAGAAAGTGTAAAAGGGATACCTTTACCACTGTTCTTCTCAATTTCTGGATCTGCTGATCATCTACATAGACGCAAAGACCCTGGGTCTGAACACTTCCCACTGGAGCTACTTCTTACAACAGATATTCAGATATTCCTCATCGTCCCCAGGAACATTTAGAGCTCTTGATGGAAGAATCATTGATAGGAATCTGGTTTACCTTTGAGTGCTCTCTGATTATACCAGAGAGTCATCAATGCTTTCCTAGATGTTTCCTTTGGTGATGCATGGTGTTAGAAAACCTCATATTAAACCAGGCAAGTTTTCTAGATTCAAATGTCATAAAATTAGTTTTAGAATAATTTCTGAATTGTTTTTATCTGTTTCATGTTTTTAGTTTTCAGCGTTATTCCATTCAGTGGGAACCAGGTTACTTTTTCTTAGCATAAATTAGTTCATTAATCATTTCACTATGGAATGTCTTGACAGCAATTCAGTCATTAATCCATGTACCTCATAGCACCTGAGATAAATGGCTAACTTGGCTGTCAACAACCTTGATTTCTAACACATCAAAGGAAGAGCCCTTATAATAGCACTTTTGCTTAGAAATCATGGTGAGACTTTTTTGTGTCTAGCTTATAAATTGTGTGTGTGTGTGTGTGTGTGTGTGTGTGTGTGTGTGTGTGTTTGTGAGCGCGCGTGCGTGCATATTTGTATGTGTCTGCGTGACATATTTTGCGTTCGTGAAGCAGCAGATCTCAGATATATTTTGGTCTGCTCCAAAATGTTCCTTTAAATTTTGATTCTTCTGAAGAATAGTGCAATAGTGATTTTTCTTCAATTACTTACATTTTGTGGGTTCACATCTGTGTAGTCAGAATCACCAGCTCAGGTTGTATGTGTGTTAAAAGAAAGGTATGTCCAACTTTGGAGAATGTTAGGTATCTCCCCACTAATGGTAGAACCCTGGACCTTCACAGACCCTGGCTTCATGCTTGTGCATTTTTAGAAGACTATAGAACCTTGAATTCCTATTTCCTGGTTGTTGAGGCCTACAGTTACAATGTCAGTATATCATTAGACTCAAGCTATTTATCAAAACATTTTATATTAAATATCTAACACCAGTTATAATAAAGCAGATTCACATTTTTAAAAGTTACTGTATGATTCAGAGAAATATATTAGAAATAAAATTTAAACATTCATCTTAAGACTGCTATTAACACCTATCTTCCTTCTGCACTGCTATGGTGGATGGTGAATTAGTTAGGCTTCCATTCCTGTTGTACTTACATACTGTTATACTTAGCATAACCAAGGGAACTATTAAGAGTATATGTTTAATTGGTTTTCTAGTTTCAGCAGGTTAGATTTTATGAGAGTGGAACAAAGTCATGACACCAAGAACAGCTGAAAGCCCATATCTCAAAATTGCAAGCTGGAGGCAGAGATAGAAACAATGGGATTGTTAAGAGTTTTTTGACACTGAAAGCCTGATTTGACTGACACAAATCATCAATAAAGTGATACCTCTAATCATTGTCAAGAAGTTCCACCAACTAAAGACCAAGTACTCAAGCATATGATTCTATAGGGGACATTCTCATTCTTTCCAATACATCCCACTGCCTGGTCCACATGGGGATGTGGTAACATCATAACACATAATACATTTGGCCCAGTTTCAAAAGTCTCAATATTTGTTCAGTCTCAACCTGGTTTTCAAGTCCAAAGTCTCTCCTGAAACCTATGACAATCTTTTAACTATAAACTCATGTAAAATCTGAAAGCAAATTCCATACTTCCAACATGCAATGGCCTAGAATATGCATTACCATTTCTAAAGGGAGGAAATGGGATATATTCAGGAAATATTGGACTAAAGAAAGACTAAAACCTAGCAGGGAAATCTCCCAATTTTGTAGCTTTATGCCCACTGCCAAAGTGATTAGAAAGCTCTACCCTTCCAGCTTTGCTAGCTTCAATATATAGTCAAATTCCACTCCATGTGTCCAAATCTTGTTTGATATCCCATGGCTCTAAAATCATGGGTCTCTAAGCAACCCAGGCATCCCTTTGCAGCTTCATGACAATGCCTTTCAGAGCCTCTAGTTATTTCAGGTCCTTTATGCATGGATTGTTCTGCCACACATAGGTTATATTTTTTGACTCTCCTAAATTGCAGAGAAAATTTCCACAACACTATTGCCTTAGTTAGGGTTTTATTTCTATGAAGAGGTAACATGACCATGGCAATTCTTATTTTAAAAAAAATTTAAATTGTGGCTTCCTTACACTTTCAAAGGTTTAGTCCATTATCATCATGGTAGGAAGCATGACAGCTTGCAGGCAGACAAGGTGCTGGAGGAGCTCAGAGTTTTCTACATTTTGATTTGCAGGCAGTAAAAGAGAACTGTATTCCACACTGTGCCTGAAAGCTTGCCTTTGGTGAACTCATGTGACATAATTCCTCCTCAAGGCTGTTTCTACTCTCAAAATGCCACAACTCTTCTTAATAGTGTCAATCCCTAAAAGGCAAGAATTTACAAACATGAGTCTATGCGGGGGGTGGGGGGGTGGGAGGGCATACCTATTAAAACCACCACACCGATTATTTCTGTATCCTTCATGACACTAAAGCCAGAATAACCAACATTTGGACAACACTGCCAAGTTTGGCTTTCTTCTGGAAATCTGGTCTCCTCAAATCATATCTGTGGAAGATTTGTTTGGTGTATCTTTTAGGATCATAAAATTGCTTAAGCATTATTTATTATTATTATTATCATTTATTATTATTATTGTTATTTTAGAAGTTGAAAACTTAACTAGGTGAGATTTTTACCTCAGTGTAGGTCAGGCCTCACCTTGATCTAGTTACCTCTTTGAGAACAAACTTTAGCTGCAGTGCTATTTGTCTTAAAACTATACTTATTGAATTTCTCTCTTTGGCTCACTTGCTCTTTTTGTAGACCTGTATAAGAGTGAATACTAATAATATGCCACAAAGTCAATACTAAACTGTCTTGAAATCTTCCCCACCAAAGATATTGGTATATCAATTTTTAATTTTTCCTTAGAAAAATTTTTAGGAAGTGGGCATAAGGCAGTCTCTACATTTTTGTAATGGAGCTCTCAGATTGTGTTGAGATAGAAACATCCACTAAATGTAGTCAGTCATTACATGAACTGAAAATTCAGGCTGAATAAAAAGGAGAAAGCAAGTTAAGTACCAGGATCCATTTCTTTTTGCTTCCACAGTACAGTTGTGCTACCACCAATTGCCTCAAGTTTCTACTGCCTGATTTCTAACCGTGATGAAGTATGCAGTCAAACTGTGAGCCATGATAAATTTTCTCCCTCAAACTGATTTTATTAGGTACTTTGTGACAGCAAGAAGAAAAGTACATTATATGGACTACAAGAGAATATTGACATTCTTCAACCAACAGAAGACCAACAAGACAAAAACTGTTGATGTGAGTGGAGATTAAGATAGGTGGCACTTTTAATCAAACCATTTAGACATACTTTTAAATCTCAGTCTCTAAAGAGGTACTTCATGGTCTTTTAGAGGACCCAAGTTTAATTCTTAGCCTTCAGGACCTCCTGTAACTCTTCTGGCTCCTACATATATGAGAAAAAATATGAACACACATAGATATATTCATACCTGTAAATAAAACTAAGATATATTTTTAAAATGAAGATAAATATTCAGCCAATTGAATTAGCAACTTTATGTATAACATAACCTTCGCTCATTCATTCTTTGTACCCTAAACTAAACTTAAATGTCCAGTCTTAACATACTCGGACTCAAGTACTCTGAAGATTTAGACTAAGGTTGCTCTTTGCAGTATTTTCTGTTAGTTTTATATAATGGTTCTCTTTTCTGGAATAGAAAATGTAAGCTAATTTGTGTAATAAATAAGAAGCTTTCAAAACAAATGCCTTTACACATATTACTAACTGATAATGTCTAGCTAATATGAAGTCTTAAATTTATTTCATCAAGAGATTAAGATCTTTAAGACAACATGTCTTTCTCTACACCAATACCCTGCAGTTTTTATCACTATTGTTCTGTAGTACAGTTTGAGGTCCAACTGGAGGCCCCAGGAAGTTTAGAGATCTGGTGAGGTGGGGGGTAGAGGGTGGGGACATCCTCTTGGAGACAAGGTGGTGGGGAGGAGATATGGGATGGGAAAGAGTCAGAGGGTAGACCAGAAGGGGGATAAAATCTGGAGTGAAAAAAAGAAAAAGATTAAATGAAGTTTAAAAAAATCTTTAAGATCTCCACTAATCATAAAATAATAAAGGCTAGTCTTATGATTATACTCTAGTCAATAAACTCAAGTCTAGATTTAGGAAGTGTGGTAAAAAAAAGTGGCTTTTGGCTCAGGTTAAATTTACCCAACTCACATCTGTATATCACCACCCACATAAGACAACGATATTTCTGACCAATATGTGTAGAAAGCTACTCTATTGTCAAATCATCTGTCAAATAAAAACTCATAAACAGAGCATATGTACTAGAAATCAAGAGCTTAGAACATCAGGGATTCCCTGTTTGATTCTGACAGAACAATATGCTTGAATCTTTCAGGGACTATCTAACACCCTTGATCAGTGGCATTTTCATACAATAGTGCCTCATTCTGTAGATGCTAATTGTATGTTAGATATGTTTGATCAGTATAAAAGAAGTTAATTGTAACCTATTTACAGTAATGTGATGGGTATTATTCTACTTCCTTACTGCTCTACATCTATAGCTTTGTGGAGTCTAATAATTTGATGAATGTTCTCATCTGTCTTTTATAAACAAAGCACAAACATATTAAATAACATAGAAGGAAACTGAGATCATAGTAATAAAGGGAGTAGTTTTGAAATGCCAGTATCCCTGCGTTTAACATGGATATTAGCATAACAAAGCAGACTACTTGGGAAGGTCAAACTTAACTCTTATAAGGAACACGTTTGGACTGAGAGGTAGAAGTTCACCAAAGGTAAATTTTATATGAAATCAGAAATCCCAAATTCTTCAGAAGAGGACTTAAAAGTTTTTATTCCAGGGATAAAATGTCACTGAAACCCTTTGTAATTGATCTGATACTAATAAGCAAGAACTGATGGCTGATAACAAATGTGTTTGGCATTGTAAAAGTCTCAAAGAGATGAGAGGCTGTGCATCTCAAGGTCTTGCTTGTTCTTATGAATGGATCAGACTTATGAAATGAATGACTCATGGTTAACGAAGTACAATGACTCCAGGACTTCAAGCAGCAGAGCATAGTCCTGCAGTAAAATGACAGTTTGTGGTTGTTGTTTTGTTTTGTTTTTGTTTGTTTTCCCTCACTGTATGTCTGTATAGACACCCAATATATTCTTTTACCTTGAATGGAACCTGTTCAAGTGACAGCTGTCCTGTGTGTTGTAAATCCCTACAAAACATATATTGAAATTTAACACTAAGGACAATACTATTCAGATGTATTATGAGTCGGAATTATCCTGCCATCAAGGTTAGAAATTAGTTGTGAGGAGTTCCCTCTCCTGCTGCTCTGTCTTCTGCAGTATGAGACAACATTTCTTTCTGAAGAAAGCAGCTGCAAGCCCAAGCTTCAGACCTCATCATGCTGCAGCCTTTAGTTCAGACTTTCCCTGTCATCATGATTTCGAGGACAAGATGAATATTATTATATAATTTTATTAAATATGTTAAATATTAATTACTCATTGATTCTATTTTGTTAGAGCAACACCAATGGACTGAAACAATGACTATCTTTCATTGCCTTTAAAACTGAGACAACATTGTGAGAACTTCAGTGAGAGAGGAAGATCAGTTGACTCTCAGCAAGGATCACTTCCTTAACTTTGAGGTTGTGATGAAACTGTAGCAAGTGAGAGCTAACTCACTTTCATTCATCTTGATGGACTCTCTTAACTTCCAGAGCTCAGTGGCTCCAAAGAAAATGTTGGAAGACAGGGAGTTCTTTAGAAAACATTCTTGACCCGTCCCCAGTCCAGTATGTCATAGCAGAATTAGTCCTTGAATTACACTTAAATGGTGATCTTTGAGAACTTATATTATAAAACATTATATTCCTCTTAAATTGGTAGATCCATTGACTGATGTGATCTCAGCCAAGCAAGCATTTACAGGGACCTCAGAAAATCTCAGAGGGGACTAAATGCAGTCTACTTTTTTTCCTCCTGTGTAGCATTGACTCAGTCTCACCTGATTATTAGTATCTCTCATTCAGGAGATAGAGTGATATTCTTCTCTGCTGTTGGGTCAGTTTTGTGAAGAGATCAAAATAGCTCAGAAGTAGTTTCAACTTTTAATTCAGAAAAGCTATGATTATATTCTTTGTTAAAAAAAAAATAAATCTTTAAACAACAGAACCTCCAAGTGACTTCATGAAACAAGGAGCAAAATTTTCTCAAATTATAGAGAAGACCGCATCTGTTTCCACTATATTTGCCAGGCCTGAACATCATGAATATGGGAAAGAAATAACACAATACTATGTATTTTAGTTTTCAAGTACATAAGGTTCTGGGGAGCCAGGACCTCAACAGCTCTCTCATTCTAATAATGAATCACATTCTATGAAATCAGTAACCATTGACTGCTGAAATCTGAGTAGAGCAGGAAGTCAAAAGATATATGTGAACCAACTCAAAAGACAGCCTGTTAGAAGCAAACTTTGCAGAGTTATGAACGAGACATATAGTCCACACATAGATGCTCACAGGAGTACTGAGGGTTGAAGTGCAATTCCTCACACAGCTTGTGTATATTCTAGTAATAAAATAGAGGTATCAGTTATCCACCATTGTATAAGAAATTAGTCCAACACTGCACTGGGTGGGTTTTATTAACTTGACACACATACCTCGACATATCTGAGAAGAGAGAATCTAAATTATTCATCTGAATCTTCAGATGTGAGTTACAACATCAGGTAACTACAAAAATTACAGCTCCCCTCCAAAGAGACTTCTCTTACAGCAATGAAGACCATCACAGAAAATCAAAACTGGACATAATGCAAAATTTAAGAGATCATAGGAGGTCAGTCCCAATGGATACATCTACATCACAGCTCCTGTATTTCTGGTTCAGGAAACATTAAGGAAGTGGGGACAGAAAAATATTAAGAACCAGAATACCAGAAACTCTTTTATGAAATTGTCTCTTCTAGAACTGACTCTACATAAATATCTGAACAATGGAATTATCGATAGACCCAATAATGTAGAAGACTGTAGGTAACAAATGACTTCTGAGAGGGAAGAATTGACCTCTTGCAGAAATGAACCCTTCTAACCAAACCAAATGGTCAGCCCCCATACGATATACACTTAAACAACAACAACAAAAATAGATTCAGCATTTGTTCATTTGAATACACACACACATACACACACACACACACACACACACACACACACACACACACCAGTAATCAAACGGAAGGAGTCAATTCATTTGAGATTGTGGTGGACATCAAAATGTTGGAAGAAAAAGATGGGAGGGTGGGGGATGAAAGAAAACAGGGAGAAGTGAGGTCATTGTATTTTAATTAAAATATATTGTGTAAAGGAAAGAAAATTACTCATAAAGAATGATAAAAGTAGAATGGATTCAAAATTCTACGTAGAAACAAACTAATGACCTTGGACATAAGTTACAAAATAGGTAACATGAAATGGGCTTATACATAACAACTAATAAGAATTTTCATAAAAGCACTTGAATGAAACCTTGAGTTGACCAAAACGACAATGCAGCCACTCTCAGAAAAACATCCATAAGTTTGAAATATAAAGCCAGGATATAAATGATCTAACACAGGGGGGGAAAAGATACAGGAAAAAAGAACCTCTGTAAGATTTGCTGTTAGGCCAGTAGGACATTTTACTAATGACTAATGTCGAAAGGCACTATCCTCTATGGGTGCTGTCCATAGTAGCAATGGTTGTATAAGGAAGCAGAATGAGTAACCCATTATGAACAATCTAGTAAGCAGCCTTCCTCTGTGACCTCTGTTTTAGTTTCTAATTTCAGTTTCTTCCCTTGAGTTCCTAATGTGACTTCCCTTTGTGTTGGATTACAACTGTAATCTAAAATAGACTCTTTCTACCCTATGTTGATTTTGGTCATGTTTTATCACAGCTATAGAAACTCTAAGACAAACATTAAGCCACTTGTGTATCTCTTATCTCAACAGTTTCAGCATGTCATATCTACACTTAAGCTTCTCATAAAAATTATAATCTAATGTCAGACTGGGTTCCTTTTGGATAGACACTCCCGAACTGTGATAGCTTGGTGTCTTACTTAGGGTTTCTATTGCCGTAATAAAACACCATGACCAAAAGCAATTTTGTGAGGAAGAGGTTTATTTCACTCATAGTTCCATTCAACATTTCATCACCAAAATAAACAAGGACCGGAGAAAAACAAAGAAGGAGCCTAGAGGCAGGAGCTGATGCACAGGCCATGTAGGAGTGCGGCTTACTGGGGTGCTCATTAAGACTTGCTCAAAATGCTTTCTTATTGATGCTAGGACCACCAGCCAAGGGTGGTGGCACCACCCATAACACATCAATTACTAATCCTACAAGCTTGCCTATAGGCTGATCTTATGGAGGCATTCTCTTTCCTTTTCTTTTTTTTTGTTTTTGTTTTGTTTTGGTTTTGGTTTTGGTTTTGGTTTTGGTTTTGGTTTTGGTTTTGGTTTTGGTTTTGGTTGTTGTTGTTGTTGTTTTGTTTGTTTGTTTGTTTTTCGAGACAGGGTTTCTCTGTATAGCCCTGGCTGTTCTGGAACTCACTTTGTAGACCAGGCTGGCCTTGAACTCAGAAATCTGTCTGCCTCTGCCTCCTGAGCGCTGGGATTAAAGTCGTGTGCCACCACCGCCCGGCTGGCATTTTCTTTTCTTTAAATTTAGTTTTATTATTGTTATTTACTTATTCATTTTACATCCAGCTCACTGCTCCCCTCCCTCTTACCCCATCCCATAACCCTTTTCCCACCTCCCATCCACTTCTCTTTTGAGCAGGTGGGAATCCCTCTGGGTATTCCCCTAACCCTGGCATTTCAAGTCTCTGTGAGACCAGACAAGGCAGCTCAGCTAGTAGAACATATCTCACATCAGGGCAACAACTTTTGGATAGTCCCTGTTCTACTTGTTCAGCACTCACATGAAGGTCAAGCTGCCAATCTGCTACACATGAGCGAGGAAGCCTAGGTCCAGCCCATGTGTTCTTTGGTTAGTGGTTCCGACTCTGAGAGCCCCAAAAGTCCACGTTAGTTGATTCTGTTGGTCTTTCTGTAGAGTTCCTAGGCCCTTCGGGCCCACAATCTTTCCTCTTTTTCTTCCATAAGAGTCCCAATACTCCATCCACTGTTTGGCTGTGGGTGTCTGTATCTGTCAGAGGCAAATGCTAAGCGGAATCTCTCAGAGAACAATATGCTCCTGTCTACAAGCATAACAGAGTATGATTAATAGTGTTAGGGATTGGTGCTTGCCCAGGGGATGGGTTATTTGTCAACCATTCTCTGTCTCTGCTCCCTCCCTCATGCCTGCATTAGTTGTAGACAGAATAAATTTTGGGTTGAAAGTTTTGTGGATTGGTTGGTGTCTTTATCGCTCCGCTCAGGTTCCTGTCTCACTACAGGTTCCATATCCCCAAAGTAGTGAGTTTCCACTAAGGTCATCCCATTGATATATTTTTTTCATTTTCTTTTTTTATTAGATATTTTCTTAATTTATGTTTCAAATGCTATTCCAAAAGTCCGCTATACACTCCCCCTGCCCTGCTCCCCAACCCACCCACTCCCACTTCCTAGCCCTGACATTCCCCTGTACTGGCACATAAAATCTTCTCAAAACCAAGGGCCTCTCTTCCCATTGATGGCCTACTAGGCCATCCTCTGCTACATATGCAACTAGAGACACAAGCTCTGGGGGTACTAGTTAGCTCATATTGTTGTTCTTCCTATAGGGTCTCCCATATCTAAGAGGCATTTTCTTAAGTGAGGTTCCCACTTCTCAGAGAACTTCAGCTTGAGATTGGTTGACATAAAAGTAACCAGAACACTTAGATTTTTATTTTCTAACTTTGTAATGGCACATTAAGCATTCCTTTAATGTGTGTTTAATACTGTGCACAATGCTACAATACCACAGAGGTTCTCATCTGTCACCTGATCATAAATATAAACAATGGTCCATAGGTTTCTAAGCTATAATACTTGATAATTGGATGTATTAAAGGTACTTTAAATGGTGATATTTTTCCATTTATAACAAGTTCATTGAAATATACATTTGTTAATCATGGGCATCCATATTAAGTTATCTGCATGGTAGTTCCAGATCTCTATTAGTTAGCCAGTACACTATGGCAAAGTTTTAAGACTTTAAATTGTATTTATTATCTTATACTTTCTGTGGTAAGAACTTAAGCTATGTATTAGCTGGGTGACTTCTAACTCTTACATTGAAATTGAAGTATTATTTGGGGTTGAATTCATGTTAATGTCAATGTTTACGTCTGTTAGGAAGATTCTGGTTCTCTCTGGATAGTAATAGGAGACACCTAATCATTGTAGTGGGATCACTGCAGGTGACTACTCATTCGCAGTGTAGCAGATTCTACATCCATCAAATAATGGGTAAATGCATAAGAGAAAAGAAGGAGGGAAAGAAGAAAGAAAGAATACATTATGTCACACAAACTTACCACCATACAAACTAACCTAGAAAATACATTAGCTAAATACACTGTCACTGTTCAACTCTCCTAATATTATACCTGCTTTGCTTTCCAGGGGATTTATTAGAAGCTATGTGTTTGAGATAGCTTCTACATGAATGAACGAAGATTAGAATCTTTCTAGAATGTTTCCCACTGGTGGATAGACACAGCATGAGTACTCAAATGGATCCATTTCTGCCCACTGCTGAACAGTAATCAAAATTTGTTCCCTGAGTTTCTCAACATCCCAGGAATAACTCTCAATGCAGCACTTCCAGTTGACTCCTCCAATGCTCCAGCCTCCCCATTTTCATTCTATTTCAAATGTGACACACACTGCCTGCTTTATCTCCTTGGTTGCTATAATACTCCCTTGCTCTGCCTTTTATTACTATTTCTTTTACAATGTCTACATTTTAAGTATTGTTCTAGCATCTCTTGCTCAGAGGTACTGCCTTATATAAGCAACAGTTGCATAGAGCCTGTTTATTTGCTATTCAAACTCTACTAGCACTCAAAATTAATCACAAAGACACCATTCAAACAGAAATGGGGCATTGCTCTACTCTGAAACTCTGAAGATATGTCTCTGATAACTTTCTCCCCTAATAGGCATCATCAGTACATTTTAGTTTGAGGTATCCCATGGAACAAGAGTCAAAACTGCCTTTCTGGTACAGCAACCCTTCCAATTTAGCCTCTAGAGTCAATTGGTAAATAGATACAGAGGTTATTTGTCTATTGTCCTAGAGAGATAAACTGATAAATCCAAAGACAGTGGGACCCTATAAATGTTACCAAATTCATGGTGTGTTGTGGGATTTATCTTGCCTTCTTGGCCTGTGTCTTTTAAAGGCATCTGCTGTGCATGCTATTTCCTGCTAACTAGGAAAAAATAGTGCCATGCTATTACTTCAATTGTTTTAACATTCAGTTGTGTATCAAGCAACTCATGACATTTCTGGACTTTATTAAACATATAATCTGAAGGTTCTAAAACTGTTCTTCTAAAGGCATCTAATTCCCCCCTTGCAGAAGCACAGTGGATCTTCTGCTTTTAAAAATAGGAAAAGCATTGTCAAGATGAACAGCTGAACCACGGGTGCCAGAGGCTATGTGGATGTGGTAGCATACAGATAAACTTCCAGAAACTGAGCTACAATTAATAATGCCATCTGATTAAGTTTGCAATAATTTCCTGTCATTCGCACGGATTCATCTGGCTTTTGCCGCGACCAAACAAGTGATTTAAAATAGGGATGTGGTAGGAAGCACAGCCCTGCATCTTTGAAGTCTTTGAAAATAACGTTAATCTCTTCCTTTCCCTGATGGACCTGGTATTGCTTTTGGCTCCTTGCCTTGATGAACGTCTTATACCCAAGGACTTCTTGTCCTTTTCCACCATAATAGAATATGTCCCAGAGGCAAGGGAATTAAGAGGAGGTAGTCAGTAGCTACATATTTGCACAATGGACACTGAAGAATCAAGAGTCCTCAATTCATATTAGCAATATTCTTTCTTGTTACACACATTCCTTCTTAGATCATTCCTTTGTAACTGCCTGTGATTCCTTCAAAAAGATATATTTTAGCTATGGGGATTGGAGGCATGGCTTATTGGATAGGAGTGTTTGTTGCTCTTGCAGACGATTGTTGAAGGCTTTTTCCCACCATCCATACCAGGTGTTTCACAACTGCCTATAAGTACAGTAGCGGCAATAAGAAAGATATTTGGATCGGGCTGGAAATGTGGTTCAATGGGTAAAGGGCTTGTCTAGAAAGCATGTGAACCTTCACTTGATCTTTAGAATACTTCCCTATCACTTACACACTTTCACAGTGGCACATGCCCTTAATTCCATTACTGAAGGTTACCTGAAGACAAAATGGATACCTAGGCTTAGCCTGCTGACCAGCTAATTTAGCCAGATTGATAAACTCCAGGTTTCCTGAGAAGCTTTATCTCAAGAACCAAAGTAGAGCATGATTGATGAAGACACTCAACATCAACCTATGACTTCCACAACTATCTGCACACATGTACTCACTGACACAAACACACACCACTCACAGAGAGACACGTGGAGTTCCTTATAAAACATCTACCACTTACAGCTGGGGGCAGAAATTATGCAGGATAGAGTTGCTTTCCAAACTAGGGTTTTGAAGCATATACCTGTTATTCATAGGGTGTGAAGAGCCTCAATTGTGGCTCCTTTTGTACATGTATTATTGTCCTCTAACCACCAGTGTTATCTTCAATGATGTAATGGTCATTTTAAGTCTTCCCTCCTTATACTCAGGGCCTTTACTTAGTTCCCATGTATGTCTTAACAAAAAAAGGAGGTTTAGGATTGTTTCAAAGGTCTTTGTTCCTTGAGTGTTATAGAAATGAGGTAATAATGCAATTTCCTCTTCACACTATCACCACACTGTGTAAGTGCCACAGCAATTGGCTATCTCCGTACCTGGTCTCCCAGCTGCACCTGCCTATTTTGCTCCCTGTGCCAGCAAAGGTGATCTTCAATTTGCATGTGGATCTCCTTGTATATTTCACTGAGGATGCTTGTTTTTTTGTTTGTTTATTATTGTAGTGGTCCACAGAGCCTGTATAATAAATGTACATTTGTATATTTACAAATAAAGCACGTGGAAGAAGGTTGTGTTTCTCACTTGCAGCCCTTCTGGCTGTATTTCTCAATTTCTAGGAGATAGATATAACCCAGCTATCAAGGAGAGTAAGCTAAAAAATGGGAAAGGTTACAAATGAAATTTATCAGGGAAAATGCTTCTGCAGATGCAAGGTGACAGGTGATATAATATTGGTTCAAAGATTTGTACTCAGAAAAGCCTACATTCAAACGTAACTCCAGAGACTGCTAATTGTATAATATTGAGACAGTGTTGCAACTTATTATCATCTTGGTATCTTTTTTTCTAAATGAGGATAAAATAGAACCCACCCTGCCTTGTTCTGATAGAGATTAGAAGAGTTGCTACAACCTTAGGTCCACAGTGTATAAAACAATTTAAATTGTTATTATTATCAGAATTCTTCAAAAAGTTTTTGTGTTGCTCTGTGCAGGCTTGTACTGGACAGCTTTGACTGTCCACTTGACACCAGATAAAATTACCTGGGGAAAGAGTCTTAATGAGGAATTGTCTAAATTAGGTTGACCTGTAAGTACCTCTGTGGTGGATTGTCTTGATTGTGAAATGAGGTGAAAATCCTCATCTAGAATGTGAGCACCATCACTTCCTGGGCAGGTCTTTAGTTGGGTAAATATGAAGAAAGTTTGCTACTCTTAAGTAGCAAGCAATGATTCCTGCATTTATTCTTTCTTTTATCTTGACTTTGCCTTTACTTCCTCTAAAATAATGAGCATTTTAATTTTTAATCAATCGCAGCAGTAGAAAGTTATGGGCTGTAATAAAATATTACTTTAGACCAGCTTTAAACATGAATTTGTTCCCACAATACTTTAAGCTTTGAAGTCTCAAATGACAGCATGTACTGACTCTTCCTATCAATCTAGCCTATTGATTTGCAGGTAACCATCTTCTGACAGTGTTTTGACCAGAGTGTGGTGTGAAAGAATCAAAGATCATGATGTGTCTTTCTTCAAGTAAATTAATCCTATCCTGAGGCTCCACCCTAATAATCTTATCTAATCCAAAGAAGGATTGCACCTCAAACTTCTAGCGCTGACTTTACTGTAGGAATTTTAAAGAATTTCAAATCATCCCATTCCACTAATTATTAATTTATACTCTAAAATTTTATGTGTATCCTATGAATTAATCTGCAAATTATTCATGCATTATTTCATGTTAATATTTCTGTTTTGTGCATTTAGAAATCTCAGGCTGGGATACCCTGAATGGTTGGGCTCTAATCTCTGTTTCCCCCACACTACTATAGCACCATGATGCAATGCACTTCAGAATAAAAATTACTGCCATACTTTTACATTATTATATGGCTGTGTAGCTATCTATCCCCTCTAATGGAAGGTATTCTTCTGGAAGCAGGAGGGAACTTTCATAAAATTCATGAAGCTAAGGAAATTTACAAGGCTTGAGGGGTTTAGGAAGTTGCAAAGTCACAGGACCCCTCTGTAGAATTATGTGAACATTAAACATTTGCTGAAGGAGAGGAGATATGTATAAGTATGAAGATCCAAACTTTCTGGACTATCCTGTATTACTTCTTTTCCTTATGATTTTATCATATGCAGAAGACAAGAACCACTATTGAAGTTGCAATTCTTAATTATTACTTTATATGCATTTGTGCAGGCTAGGTTTTATTCTCATGATACCTGCCAGAGTCACCTGGGAAGAGAGAACAGCATGTGAAAAATGTCTTCCATCAGACTGGCCAATGCTGATGTCTGCAGGGCATATTCTTGATTAATGATTGATGTAAGAAGGTCCAGCCCACATGGCCCATGGTATCCCTGAACATCCCTGGGCTGTATTATAAATCAAACTGGGCAAGCCATGAAAAGCAAGTCAGTAAACCGTTTCCCGACATGATCCCTCTTGGAGCTTCTATTCCTCCTTGACTTCCTGCTCTGACTTCTCTCAGTGATTGATAGGAATAGATCTTGTAAACTAGTTGCTTTGAATCAACCCTTTCCACTTCAAGATGCTTTTGGTCATGGTGTTTATCTCAGCCACAGAAAGCAAAGGAGAACTGTGTTTAACAGGTAACAATAATTCTCTGGGTTTGTGTTATTAGTAGAATAATAGCTGCTAACTTGTTTCAGTTGTTATGAGAGTGGAATAAAATATAAAGTCCTTAGTCTAGTCATGGACATGGAGATGTTGTGCAGTTGTTGCACTCTTATTCTGATGTTTATTTCTGATATTTTCTGGTTATTTTCTATCAGTCAGTTAATTTTATTTATCTACTTCTTTAAGTTTAATAATTAACATGATGAAGTTATATCTTCTGCCTCAGTTGATAACTATTTGAAAAACAAGGGAAAAAAATCTAAAGTTTGATTAATTTTGATGCTAATTTAAAAAGAAACACTATATAGGTGTAATTTTAAGTTGAAATTTTGAAGTTTTTTAAGATAATAATTACTATAAATAAAAATTCAATTATTGCTTTGGTCATAGGAATGCTACCCATGAGTAATCATTTAATTTTAAATGAAGTAAAGCAAGGAAACATATTATCTAAGTGTTATATCTACATATATTGAAAGTATTTACTATCTAGCTATCATAACTACCTACATATGTCAGTTTCCTTATTCTAAATGTGCAATTTTTTTTGGAGTTGGATACTTTAAAGTTCATTTTTGAGATAATTGAATTGTCATTAGTTTAATAACTGCTATAATTAAATGTTCAATTTTAATTTAGTATTTATTGAATTCTCTAACTTAATCACATATATCATAATAAAACATTGATAGCAGTACACATGCATGTGCATGCAATATATCCTAAGTATGCTATCATAAAAAAGCACAAGTTTTAGATAATTAAGATGCAAAATAGCTCAGCCTCGTGATCTTACAAAAATCACAAGAGCTACGGAGCCTGAGGGTTCATCTCTATGTCATGTGTCTCCCATATGACAATGAGGTTCCAACTGGGTTGTTTTTGTGATACCTATAGTTCTTTGTGTGAAAACTGATGGTGTGATATTTGGAAAAGTGTATGACTACTGGTTAATCATCAAGCCCACAAGCAAATTCCATCTCCATGTCTAGCTGGTGCCATCTATAACATAGCCACTTCCTCATCTCTGTAGATTCTTCATTTGCATTACTTATTATACCTGAGGTACAATATTTCATCTTTCAAAGCACATTTGGAAGCATGAACAATGATGAAATTTAAAGTATTATCTCTGTATTTATGGTCTTCTGTAGAATTTATGTAATTTGTACACCTCATTTGTGTACTTGTTAAGTGTGCCATGTTTTAACTGAGTGAACATTATGGCAACCCTAAATTCTGCCAGCCTTTATGTTTGCAAGTACAGATGTTATTGCCAACAAAAACAGGTGCAATCTGTGCTGACTGAAAATATTTACTTCTATCTCCTCTAACCAAGAAATGGCACCAATTGTCAAGTCCTCCTTTAATGTCTTTTACTTATCATATCATTTAAAGTGTAGATGGTATATTTCAAGAATAGAACTCTAAAGAAATAATCAAGTGAATTTTATAGAATTTATGTTGTGCATCATATCAGATTTGCATCCACTATTAATTTTAGCGTTGATTATTCTGCAGACCAGGAGAAAATGAATAAAATAGCGCTCCGTGCATACATGCACAATATTCTAGTAAGGCAGCTTTAAACCTTTAAAAATAAACAACATAGATTGTTGTCAGTTCTCTAGTGTTATCATCATTAAAATGTCCATGAGAAACATAAGCATGACATTTCTTAGATTTGCGAAGAAACAAGATCTGTATATCTGCATCAAATGATCAAACTGTGTCCCATAAGTATGCACAAATAACATGTCAATTAAATATAGCTCCCTACAGTCATTTGTTATTATATACTTCTTATCAGAGAACAGAAGTAATATGATATAAAGACTGTGATTTTGTTTCAGGTACTCAAAAAGTAACACAAGCAATAAAATATAACAGTATAAAATGTGAATTTTCAAATTTTATTTTATTTCCCCTTAGAAGTATCTATAGTGGATTTGATGCTTCTTGCTACCAGGACTGCAATATTATTTTTAAAACATCTTATTACATATGTAGATGATTACAAATATTTTACATATGTTTATATAAAATTTTACAGTATTAAATCCCTTTGCACATTGTTTTATGAATGAATAATATAATTTTGAGAGTTAACTCTCATGATGTATGTAGTTATATTTTGTCTAATTTCAGCAGTGGATAGAATTTCCATATATGAATTCAATATAATTTTAACAAGATTCTTCATTGCTATGTACCATAATAGTTGTTTTTTAATATCAATGTAATTATGTTGATATATATCTGAATTGCTTATCTACATCTTTTAACACACCTATTCATTATTAATCAAGAAAATCTCACAATTCTTTAGATATTGTTAATTATTCGTGCAGAGATTGGCATCATCTCACCATTTGTGGATAAGAGCAGAGTTTGACTTTTTAATCATTACACTAATTATGGTATTTAAGCATAAATATCAGGTTGTTGACTTCATTACATAAACAGAGAGAGAGAGAGAGAGAGAGAGACAGACAGACAGAGAGCAAGAAGAGAGAGAGAGAGCTTCCTCTGCAGCCAATTATAAGCTCATAACTTTAGATTAGTCTTCACAGGTGTTAGCTTTTTCCTGATTTATAGAAATCAAGTATATTTAATCTAGTGTGTGTGTGTGTGTGTGTGTGTGTGCATGTATACACGTGTATGTGTACGATACATGTATATGTAACCTCTATTTTCATGTTACTTAAGGAAATCCTTTTCAATATAAAATTGATAATTTTTAATATTCTGTGGTTACTTTTCTACAAGAAACAAAGATGTGTATTTTTTTTCATTTGGGGTGTAGTGTATGTGTGTGTATATGCAGTAGTCTGTAAGTCTACATTTTCAGAAGACTTCATGCTTTCTTCAGCATTTCCTCAGAACTTATGCTGCATACGGACCAATTTTTCTATGCATTTCTCAACTTATCTCACACATTCTTAACTGTTACCTTTATTTAGCTAGTATCTGGTAGGAACAAAATTATTATATTGTTATTCAATGTTGTAAATCTTCTTACATACAATTAAATATAAATATTTATATATGCATACAGATTTTATATCTTTTTCAGCCAAAATTTAAAATCATGTATAAGAAAAATATATGATTTAACAGCATGTAACATAGCTTCTGATGTTAAAAAGCTATCTTGTTTTTAAATATAATATTTTAGAATTAATACATAAATACTATATTTACACCATTTCAACCTCTCTACATTTCCCAAACTGTCCCTGATAACTGTCTTCCTTCTCAGTGCTGTGATAATGTATTAATATCACTAATGTTTTTAAAGGAAAAACATTAGTGATATTAATAATTTTAATAATTAATAATTTTGTTCAGGCTTCTATTATATCTTATTTATTTTATTTGTTCATTATTTTATCTTTCGTCTAAGGTTGAATGTTCAGTCATAAAAGAATAAATAAATGAACTCCAAAGTTGAATTTATCTGAGGATAAGTACTTGTCGAAATTTACATTCAAAACTTGGAATCAAAACATGGATAATCAACCAGCTCTATTACTTATAGTGCCAGCAAACAAAAAAATAAAGCACATTGCCTAAGTTTATTAACAGAAATTCATACATCAAAGGGCCATTTAATTAAGCTTTATTACTTGAAACAAATGTTCGGGTTTTACCAAAATTTATCAAAAAAATTAGAACCAAGCCAGGAGTGGGGGAAACAAAGCATTCTAAAGGAAATAATAAAACTAAACCAGAACCAAATCAGATGATACAATGTATCGAAATTATCACACAGGCACTGATAAAGGAGTCATGTGTAAAAGGATGGAATAAAAAGTTATTCAAGAAGGATATATAGATATATTCCATACATAAAGAGATGAGATCTTTATAGAAGAATCAGTGATCAATAGTAACCCAACTATGGTGCAACATCGAACCATAACACTCAGAAAATGGACGTGGGAAGACCAGAAATTCAGAGTTATCTTTGCTGAATCTATTAAGTTGAATCCAATTAAAGATACATGAGAATCTTCCAAAAAAAGATAAATACTAGAAACTAAGTACTAAGACAAAACTTAGGAGTGTCCTGATAGGTGTGTGGATTCACTAGAACTGAAAAGAAACTTGTAAATGACACAATCAAAGTTAGAGAGCCACTGTGAACATAAAACAAAAAATGTACTGTATATGAAGCATCATAGCTAAAGATGGACTTGTATTTGCTTTTTTAAAAGTTTATTGAAATACCTAAGGCACCTTATTAAATGTTACTGGTATATAAAATAGAGTTTAAAAATATGATAATCTAATTAGTTAAATGAAACTGTACAAAGGACGAAAGAAGATTTAGAACACCATGAAGCAAAGAGCATGTAAGCAAATAGAAAACTATTTGATAAATGGCAAATTTAGTATAGCAGTAATTAAATGCAAATAGCCAAAATACATCAATTAAAAGTCAGCAATTCAAAGTGAAGAATAGCTAAGGGATGTGGCAGGGTCACTGAAGAGCCTTGCTCATGGAGAACTTTCAGTAAATAGCATGTTTCTCTCCAAGGCAAGAGAGAGATCCATTTACACTCTGTCAAGAAAAGCCAGAAAAAATTAGTTGTTGGAGAACTAAAAATATATATTAAGAGTAAAGATGCCAGAGAGATAAGAGGACAATAAGGATGCTGTGTTCTCATTCTCACAAAATTTTGTCAAAGCCATGCTTATTAGTCAAAGCAAAATATTCTTGCTTTTAATGAAAGTCAGAATGGATACACACACATGCAGATGCCCATGCTCATATGCATGCACATGTATGGATACACACACACACACACACACACACACACACACACACACACACATTCACACATATATTCAATGAAGAAAAAAACCATGTTTTTAAAAATAAGTAAAAACCTTGAATCTTGGTAGTACTTTCATTTCATATAAAATGGGAAGTTAAATCCTCATATATAAAGACATGTTGACCTGAAAACAAAGGAGTGATGAAGATACTTATGAAAGGGTGTGGTGAGGTAGAAAGAGGATCCGTGTAAAACAAACAAGGAAACAGGCAAACAAAGACTAAACCAATCAGTATTCTGTAGGGAGTTAGGATGACATTTTACTGTAAAATGGTGGAGAATTAGTAGATGATGTCATGGGTCATGGGAGATAGGAAAGTGACATCTTTGAGCAAAGTATGCATGAATGCTCTTACTTTGTGAAAAAAAAAAAAAGAAACCTATGACACAAGAAAAAGAGGTAAAATCCTGATGAAACAGTTAGAATATGGATGGTGGCAGGTGGACCAAAATAAGAACTGAGGCTAACATACTAAGGCTAATATACATAGAAATTTGCTATCACATATGTGTGTGTGTGTGTGTGTGTGTGTGTGTGTGTGTGTGTGTGCATGCTAAAAATGCAATCATCTAAAGTAGAATAGGCATCAACTTATGCCCACATCAGGGCCATGAACTGTAGCATACATTGAAAAGGGAGAGGAGAATTGAAATGAGGATGGACAGGTCAGGAAATGGTTGATGCTATAATCATTCAAAATTTATTGGGAATTGCTCTAAAACAAACACATAACAATAATATAGTTAAAGTTGTATAAAGTGTGTGGCTTTCAATAGGATGCAGTAATTCTAATTCCTAACTTCTTTATCATAAAACACTTTCTATTGAAATTACAAGCTTTTTAACCCACCGCCCATCGTGAATCTCTCTATTCATTATATCATTATTTATAATTGCCATCTTAGTTGTTTTGGAGAATGGACTTTGCTAATGAGCTCCTTTTGAACACTCCGAGCCTCTCTGCATCATGCTTCCTTTTCATCCTGGGCTTGGTATAAACTTGCTTTTTATTTGTACTGCCCTTTGACACTTCAATTTTCTGTTTGCTTTCTAAATCCTAGCTAATTAAAGCATTTCACATTCTTCATGATAAAGAAGTTCTTGCACAGGGCATGTAATTAGAATATCTGATGACAAGAGCTGGTATTTTTAACACTCCAGGGTTGAAAGGTCATACCTCAGAGCAACATCTCCCCTCAGGATGTTTTGCATTTGAGCAATTAACCTCCTGTTCTGGACACGGCCCACTATTCATCTCCTAACATCCCTTAGCTAGGATTATTTCAAAGTCTGCTCTTTTATCGCCTTTTATCAAACATAGTGAACCCTTAGGTCAAAGTAAAAAGGCCCAGAGCGAAAGCCTCATCATCGTGCAGAAATGATCATAGCGCCTTTTATTAGAAATGTATCATTGAAAGCCTCCAAATTGCCTTTTGCCCTACATAAAATTGCTACACTCATGTTTCATTATAGTATTGAAGTTACTTCTTCAGTAAATTATATGTGTGTATATAAACACTTGT
This sequence comes from Mus musculus, assembly GCF_000001635.26. NCBI lineage: Eukaryota > Metazoa > Chordata > Mammalia > Rodentia > Muridae > Mus > Mus musculus. The sequence continues at coordinate 88,247,558 of NC_000084.6, forward strand.
GCATGCAACCACAAATAGTTGCACAAGCTCACCCCAGACACACATCCCCCTACCTAGTGAGTCTCAGAAATTGTAAAGAGAATTAGGGTCTTCATAAATGCTGATCCAGAACAGAAATGAATAACTAGAGGCTTCTGTCTCCACACAATATTGTCATCTCATTCTTTCTTCAAGGATTTCACTTAGTGTCTATGTAACACATATTCATTTCATAAGCATTGCAATTTGTGTATTTTGAGTGCAGTCATGGAAAACAGTAAAACATAAAGTGGCCAGAGTGGCATGCACCTGTCCTTGCTGCTACTCAGGAAGCTGAAACAAGAAAACTGTGTGAGCCCAGGAGTTGGAAACTACCCTTGAAAATATATCAAGGGACCATCTCAAAGACACAAGCAAACAAATGAACAAAATATGAGGATACAGCCACTGGTTGGATTCCTGTGTTCTAGTGAATAGCCCTATAACTATTGATGTAAGGGCCGAACTAACTAAAATTGGTGGGCTATTGTGAAATAGAAAGATGTAGATGTAGAGTTAGGAAGAGGATGTACTGGAGGAATGTAAGTGTGAATTGAAGGGAGAAAAGAAGAGTATAGATTAGCCTATTTTATGCTATACATACGTGAAATTCTTTGAAATAAATAACAAATATTAAAAAGACAATATCTAGGCATCAGAAGAGATAAAGGCCTTGAGCATTGTCACCAATTCAAGCAGGGTTCCAGAAGAAGAACACAGACTGCATCTGGACACAGATGCAACATTCACATATTCCCACAGGCACAGGAGAGACTTCAAAGAATTTGAAATAAGCACCATCTCAGGTATTGACAGGTAAACAGAAGGCCATTGAGCAGGCATAACTGGGAGAGCAGCAGTGCTAAGAGGGTATTTTAATACATGGTGTTGCAGAGTCAGGTAAAAGTATATTTCTAATCCAGTTTAATTCTATAAGATCAGTCTGAGGATGCAAGTGAAATATAACAAAATCTGGACATCTAGACAATCAAGAAAGCAAGAAAATATGCCTCCTGGTATTAGACAGTGCTCGCACCAAGGCCAGAGATACGTGAAATTTTTCTCTGTATATAGCCTTTATAAACAACATCCATAGTATCCCCCAAAATGGCTCTATAAATTTACACTCCACACAAATCCCTGTATAGACTTCTCTATTCTTTACATTTTGGCAACCCTTGCTGTCTTCCAAGTTTTGACTAATATCCAACTTAATCAGTAGTGAGGTGATATCTCATTATGGATTTTTGTTTGTATTTCTCTGGTGGTTGTAGATTCTTAGAAGGTTTCAATCTATGGACAGATAGATTTACAGTATGTGATATTTATTATATAATGTGTATTATTCAGCCATAAAAATAAATATTTTATTTGGCATTAACAAGTTTGAACCCAAAAGACAGTATAGTAAGTGAAATATGCCAAGTATATATAGAAAACACATTACAATTACACAGGTAAAGAAAAAATTGAACTCATAGTCAAGGTATCAACAGAGTGTCTACAAATTCCAACTGATAATGTTTCCTTGTCTCAGCCTTCTGAGATAATCATCAGGTATTCACCACTATACCCCAATATCATTTTTATATGACACAGATAGGTTAATTCTGTCAGTCTTGCTAACCAGATTAATACAGAGGAAATTGAGCCAAAGATTAACAGCAAATCAGTGTCAAAGTTGTTCCTTCTAGCTATTAGGTGCCATAAGTCTTGAGGAGCAATCACTTCACAATGAATCATTATCCCATAAGTTGAACATGAAAAAAACCCAGCCATCATTTCTCTTAGGATTGCATACAGAGGCAGGTATTTGTAATCTCCAAGAATTTTGATTCAGTAATTTCAATTTCAAAAGTCCTATTGGTAATATATCTGATAAAGCCAGTTTAGAGCCAGAGTTTGTACCACTGCCAAAGTCAGTGTTCAATGTACTTTTGAACAAACTTGGGTTATAACGGCAAAACCTAGTTCCTTACTTCTCACATCTTTTCTTCCTGTTCATTATCTGTGCCTCTGTAGTTGAGTCCACCTCTCTGAAGCCTAAGGGGCATCTCTGCTTTTATTACTCCTCAGCTGGATGCCAAGAGGCAGCTGGAACACCCCACGGTACCATAATCCGAAGGTTTTATCACCTCTTCCATCATCAAAATTTATCTTTCACATCCAGACTCTGGTGGTTCATCTTATTAATTAATTTAGTCAAACCCTTCATGGTTTATTTAGGCTTAATTTGTTATCACTGCCAGTAATGTTCTCACTCACTGGGGATTTATTGGTTGAGCCCAGAGACTGAGCCGTGTGAGTCTTTCACAGACCTATAGAAAGAGAGCTACAAGAAAAGATGCGCAGCGGGAGAGGGTATGGAAGTGAAGTTTGTTTTCTTAAATTTACACTGGAATTATGGCTGTGTAGTCCATGGACGTTTATGTAGAAAACATCTGGGGTGTTTTCTCCGAGAGAAGAACCCCTGCAGGTGGAATCATGAGTTTGTGGTATATGTCTTCCACTTGAACTTAGCAATTTCAGAAAGAATGGATTCAAAAACCCATCAAACCCTCGATGGGAATCATTGACAAGTTATAGACATTTTAACACTGGGCAAGTGCCCAGAGAAGGTAATTGAAATGTAAATTATAAGTACAAATGGTCATATAAAAAAGCGAGTTTATTTTAAATTTCATAACAGTCCAATGTGCAGTTATAAATTTGTGAGTTAAATCAGAAAGTTCCCCTTACCTGCTGTTCCTGGTTGGGGGACCAAGCATAGCTGATGGCTTCATTAGCTCTCTCCTGAGAATTTGCCAGATGTTAGCGATAGTTCAGTACAAAGTGCCCTCTTGGATTGTTGCCTCTGAATTAAGAGAAAGCCACAATAAATGAGCTACCAAGACACGGTTTCACAGTTACCCAGAACTGTAAAGTTTAGAATTTCATCTGCTGCTTCTGGTGTAATTCCCCCTATAAATCTATCAGGTTTTTAAATATTTCATATCTAAACTACAAAATATATTTTCCTTGATCTGATAATCTCATTAAATATTTTATGGATAAGATTCTGTGATTCATTTACATAGTTTGCTATATTAAAATTATTATCAAGGCTAGTGAATAATTTCTGTAAAGACCAAGATAGCAAATTCTTAGTTTGTGGGTCAACTAATTAATTCCATCATTAGAGCAAAAGAGATAAGAGGTAGATATGGATATGGTTTTGCTCCAATGACATTTTATTTACAAATAATAACAACAGGCAAAATTTAGCCATAGGTCCATACCTGATGATGTTTCCTCTGTGTAGTGATTTTATGAAAATGTCCAATAACATTTTATTTATAAATAATAACAAATGGGGTAAATTTAGCCATAGGTCCGTTCTTGATGATGATCTCTGTATTCAGTGATTTTAGGGAATTTCCGACTCATTATATTCTATGTTGTTTTGTTCATGTTTGGTGCTTAAGACTGGTTGTGATTTGACTGACTCAGTGAAAGATTTTGAGAGTAAGATCTAACTCAGTAATAAGTGGCAATAAATTTAGAATAGTCTTATGGAAAATAAATAGCTTGAAGACTACGTTTTTTTCTTTTATATGAACAAATATCAAAGTTCTCTTTTTGAGATATTATTTATATTATTATTATTATTATTATCATTATTATATCTTTTTTACAGTCCAGTTGTTATCCCCCCCAGGGGTCTGCATTCTGACTATTCCTCATCCCATTCTATCTCCCCCATCTCCAAGAGGATGCCCCCCCCCCAACCAGACTACCTCACTTCCTGTGGCCTCAAGTCTCTCAGGATTAGGTGCATCTTTTCTCACTGAGGCCAGACAATCAATCCTCTACTGAATATGTGTAGGGGCCTCAGGCCAGCTCATGGATGCTGCCTGTTTGGTGGCTCAGTATCTAAGAGATCTCGTGTGTGTGTTGGGGGTGAGGGTGACCAGGTCAGTTGAGACTTCTGGTTTTCCTATGAGGTTGCCCTCCTCCTCAGTTTCTTCCAATCTTTCCCTAATTCAACCACAGGAGTCCCCTACTTCAGACCATTGGTTGGGTGCATCTGCATTGGCCTCTGTCAACGGCATGTAAGGCCTCTCAGAGGGCAGCCATGCTAAGCATCACTAATAACATCAGGCCTGGAAGTCTCCTGTTGAGCTGGATCCCAATTTGGACTGGCCACTGAACCTTCTTTCCCTCAGTCTCTTTCTATTTTTGTCTCAGATGTTCTTTTAGATAGAAAGAATTCTGGGTCAGAGTTTTTGATTGTTGTTTGTATATGGGTTTCCAGAACCATTTAAAAAAGATTATTTACAGGAATAAATGTCTTGCACAGATATTATTGCTGTTCCCTTTATATGGAAATTAAAGTCACACAAAAGTAGTTAAAAAATTTCAAAAGCATCATTATATTGACAAAATCCTTATAGAGTTAAAACTCAAGTATTTATTGCAAATAATTCATTATGAATAATGAGATTTATAGTAACCATGCAAATGTTTTAAAAGAACGTAGAATTAAGTTTATTGTTTTTACTTGGTGTTATTGGTGAAAATTAGCTCTCATTTTAAAACTTATTCAATTCTGCTATTTGCTTGCAGACCTTGGCTCATTAGGCATGTTAAAGATACTGCGTAATACATTTTTAAACATTGTATTAACCTGCAAAGATTTAAGTATCTTGCTCTCTTGACTCAATAAATCGCATACCACAAAATGAGGGGCAAATGACAGCTCTTGAAAATATGTTCTTAAATTTAAATAAAATTACATCATTCTGCCCTCTCTCATTCTTCCTTCCAGCTCCTCCCAGGTACCTTACAGCCAACTTCTCTCATGTCCTCCCTCACTCAAATTTGTAGATTTTTTGTCTTTGATTATTATACACACACACACACACACACACACACACACACACACACACACACATTAAATACAACATGCTGAATATGGTTTCAGGGCTAAACACTCTGTATTGGATAACCAATAGAGGCTCATCCCTAGAAGACAAGAATTCACCCTCTCCCAGCAGTCATTAGGTGATTGTAGTATATGTCTTGGGGTGGAATCTGTGAAATATTCCATCTTCCACATTAACATGTCTATGGATATTACCATTCTCTGGTTTTGTTTAAATTTGCCACAGACTTCCTTATATTCTGGCTCTTATAATCCTCTGGCCACTCTCCACTGATGTCCTCTAAGCCATAAATGTAGGATCTGTGAAGCAAATATATCCACTGGGGCTGGGATCTCCCAAGTCTGTCGATCTCTGCCTTGTGTCTAGTTATGTGTTTTCTGTGATGGTAATGGATTTTTTTTTTATAATGAGAGGCTTCTTCAATGAGGGGTGATTGCTATACTAATCACTAATGTATGTACACATGGAGAAGATTCAGGTAACACTTTGAAAGAAATAAGATTTGAAAAATAAGATAGTTCTGTTTTCAGACTGTTTCTTTTGTTAGATTAGACTCTGAGGCGTCCATGGAAATCAAATGTAGTTCTCAACTAGATAACATAGAGCTGTTAAAAGGATGCTCTTGGCCTGCCTAGCATGCTGGAATATCTCCAGGCAGATTTTACTGGATATTCCCAGAGCTACATGCACTTAAGGGTTCTCTCCAGGTTAAGTGTTGATGAAATTGTCTGCTGCTTTGAGTTTTCTTTGATTCTTTTCTCAGATACTATGGAAACATTCTCAAATCTTAAAAACCTATTCTTTAGGTTAAATTTCTTCTGCCTTTCAGGAAAAAAAAAAGAGGAAGAAGAAGAAGAAGAAGAAAACTATAAGCTTGGGTAACAAGCCTTTACCAAAGCTTGATATTTCAATAACAAAAATTAAAAATAATTGTCAATATTATTTAGAAAGTAATTCACTTTGTTTTTTCTCATTTACTTTTTACTTTAAAGGAAAGACAGTTTACATTAAAGGAAAGACAGTTTACTTTAAAGGGAAAAAGGTCAGTTATGTTTGCTTATTGAATTAGTGATTTCCAATACTGGCTGTGATGATCGGAAAGAACACTAAAAATTTCCTAATGTAACTTCCCAAGAAGAACCTTCTTCACATGTTCTAGCTAAACCTCGTGCAGTGGTTTGATCTCTTGCTCACTACACCATATGGTAGTGGTTGCAGTAGAGAAGAATCTTTTCTTTATGAGTAAAACTTTATTTTTCTTTAAAGTTGCCTATAATGTTTAGTAACTCAAAGCAATGAAAATCAGTACAAATATGAACTTAGCTACCAAATATCAAGTCTCCCTTTTTCCAGGTTTTTTTTTAATTGCTTAAATATTCTGCGGTGCCTTTCTCCTAGTAGTCTTCTTGATTCATTTTTCCAGTCATTTTAGAATCCAGCAAAAGTGCTCTGCATTAAAAGTTTATTTCTAGCTGGGCAGAGGTGGCGCACACTTTTAATCCCAGAACTTGGGAGGCAGAGGCAGGCGGATTTCTGAGATCAAGGCTGGCCTGGTCTACAGAGTGAGTTCCAGGACAGCCAGGGCTACACAGAGAAACCCTGTTTCAAAAAAAAAAAAAAGTTAATTTCTTTATTTAATGTGGAGATATTAGGTGTGGTCATGCATGTGGAAGTCAGAGGACTATGGGAGTTGTTCTTTGCTTCTACCAAGCGGCTTCTGGAGATAGAACTCATTTTGTTAGGCTTGAAAACAAGTGCCTTTGCCGATTCTGGGCTATCTCTCTTGCCTAGATGTACTCTGTTGTTTAAATATCAATTTTAAAAGATTCAGACCTTTGATATTACACAATATATAGTACGATGACTGACCTCAGCAATTACATTTGACTTAAAAGAATAGCCAACTTGCATGTTTATTAAACAAAAATTCCATAATCAATTGTTTTGAAAATATGTGATTACACAAATTAATGAATGACATGTTTAAAAATATGTAAATGATTAAGTGTTTGTGAACTTTCCTTGTCATTTGTTTCCAGATATGTAATATAAATATATATATTATATACACAGTAATGGAAAATTGGTATCTTATTATTATTAAGACTTCTCAAAATATAGTAAATATTATTGATTTTCATATGAAAATAATTTGCATTTTACTGCATAATTAAAAACCAAAAACTTTTTAACTACGAAAAGCATAAAGCTTAAATTCAAAACAGGCTGGAATTGAGACAATAAACTGCCTGCTCTGCAAGTGTAAAGATATGAGTTCAAACCCCAATAACCACATCAAAAGCCAAGCATGGTAGTACACATGTGTAATCCTAGAGCTGGGTAGTTAGAAAGAAGAGAATCCCTTGGGGCTCAATCACCAACCTGACTACTCTATTTTACAAGCCTCAGGTTATAATAAGAAGTTATATCTCAAAAATTAAAGTCATTGTCTCAGACCCCTACACACACACGCGCGCATACACAGTTATGCACATTAAAAGCTCTTGTTTTAAATAATAAGTAAAGGGATGTAGTGAGAGGCTCTTTGTTATTTTCTTTTCAAGTTTAAGAAATTTGGGGACAGAGCACAGTAATACCTATGGAATCTAAAAAATTGATTAAAATGTGAAGCTTGTGAATTTTAGGAATTATGAGACAAATGACTGAAGAAAATGATTTATCCAGAATCTTATATTAGTTCTGTGTTTTTCTTTTAGACAACATTTTAAAAACTATTATTGATCATACATACAAAGTAACTAGACATGAGGTTCACAACCAGTAAATTATCCACTCAGTAAGAATGCATTTCTGCTTCACTGCAGTTCCTTAGCCCACTGTCCATATGGAGCAGAAAAATCAGTTTCATACATTTACCTTGGGGAACAGCAGAGCAAGAAGGGAAGAATATGCCTCCTTCAGTAATTTCATGATGCAGAGACATAAGCCAGTCTGCACAGCTCAGCTTCATACTGTTACCTTGCCAAACTGTTACTCCTTTTGGCCAAGCTGTGGCAATGTTGACTTTACCTTTCCAGGATCACCAAGTCTCGAAAGTTAACTTCCATCACTGTTGTTCCTAGGGATAAAAATGTTCAGTCTGATATCATTGTTGTTGTTGATGATGATGAGAGGGCTTTTAAATTTAATCTAGTTGCTGATGGTTTATCTCCTCTTCCAGATTTTGCTACCTGTATACTTCTGGAAATGCAGAAAGCAAGAACATTTTAAGGAAACTACTCTTTCTCTCTTCCATTGCACAGGGGCACACACCAAACTTGATGTATGTGCTTTGAGTATAAATTTATAGCACATTTTTCAAGGCATTCACTGTCAATTCAGCTACATTGCTATTTTCGACTGTTTTATGATGTCCATTTTTCTCAGTCTGACACTCTAGTGAATTCTAACACACACACATTCATTGGGGAAGTCCAAACACTAAAGAAATACTGTACTATCAATCAAGTAACAAACACTTACTGAGTTCCTACTTGGGAGCATTACTCTGGTGTGTGAGAATGATACAGAGAAATATAAAACATGGCTCCTGACATAAAAGAAAGAGTATGAGATTTTCTGAAGGCACAAAGACATGAAAACATAGACACACACACAAAAACACATACATACACACACATGCACAAACATGTTAACAAACATAGAAATATATACTTTTTTAGAAACACACATATATACATGACAACACATACACATGCATGCATACAAGTACATGTGCCCATAAACACACAAGTGCACATGTATAATATTGCTAGAAAGCAAATAATAAGTTCTACTATGTTCAGAAGAATTATTGAATAGTAGCATTTTAATGTAAAACTAATGCAAAATTTGTAGATCCTTAATTATACTGCTAACTCCAGATACATTCCAGTGTACTGTATTTGTGACCCTATTTCAGACAGCTGTACATTGTTCCTTAAATATACCCTTAATTTGTCTCATCTGTTCACAATGTATTGCTATCTATAAGAGCTAAAATAAAATTAAAAAAATAAAAAAATCAAACAATTTTCCTTTATTTTTTTTTTATTGGCTATTAGTCAGTCTATGGCACAGCCTCTCATAGGGCATCTATACTAGCCCCTGTCAGCAAGTGCTTTTGGGCGTCAGCAATAGAGTCTGACTCACATATGATTTTCCAGGAAATTCAAAGTATGAAAGAATGAGGAAGAAATGGTAGCCTGTTGACTGTCCTTCTTGGGACATGTCTCATCATACTGAACTAAAATTGACTGCTCAGAGTTTACTTATTTGTCTGGAACAGCCTTAGAGTTGACCAGCAAAATTGACTTGTGTCAGAATTGGAATAAAAAAAGAAGGAGCCATTATTTCCTGGAGGAGTTAAAGGCAGGTGTGTGGACACTGACTGTGTCCCAATGGGATCCTGCAGGACTCTTTACTGTTGCAGGCTGAGATAGTTACCAAGGATGCTAGGAAATTATTTCAGATAATCACCACTTTTTGAGAACACATTTACCCATCAGGTCCCACTTTCTGTACTTGAGGTCGATTCCTTTGACTTTAACTCTTCTTAGCCTGTCACTTTAATGTAATTCGGTTTCCTTGTCTACTCCTGTCCTTGTATGATTCCATATTCTATTGTCCTGGCTGAATGAAAATGGCCGCACATGAGAATCTTCATGTAAGCAATAAGATGATTTTAAAAGGCTCGTCCTCTCCCAGGCAACCATCTTCTTTTGAAAACAGAAACCAATGCATATCTGCACCTAATTTCAAAAGCAAGACTTAAAAAAAAAAAAAAAAAGAGGATTGATAACAGTTGCTGAATTTTTGGACCTTACCAAAAGTCAAAGATTCAGGATAGAATTTCTCAGAAAACAAAGCCTAAGAGAATGAAAACATACAACACCAACCAAACCCAGCTACAAATAAAACAAGCATATCAAGGAAGAAATTGAAGTAATTAACTAAGAAAATAAAACAGAAGATAGGAAAGTCACTATTACAGAGGAAATTAGAATATTTTGTAGAAACCAGACTAGCAGTAAATTAGTTAGAAACCGTCACAGTTATTTTGAAAGGATTGGGAAAATCAGTATATGTGGAGAATTTGAATATCTTTCTATTCACATTCCCCATCGTAAAGAGCTTTTGGTTCTGTGGTTCAGAACTGCCAGAGGTGTCAAAGTTTCAAGTTTTCATTTTAGATATCCTTGTTCCTTTCGTATTCTCTCCATTAAATATCCTTTTAACTATCAAAACCCAAGTTGTATTGTCATGCACTTCATCTAAGAATTACCATTAGCAGGAATTTAAACTGTCTCTGTCTAAGAGAGGAGCTAGAAGCAGTTACAGTACCTGCCGAGCTGCTGTAACTTCCATACCAGCCTCATGGGATTCTGCTGCTTTCAAAACACATTGAACCAAACACTCAAGGTGTGACCAATTTTATAAAACTTATATGGGAGACTATTTTACAAACCCTATGATTTGTTCTCTGAATTTTATTAAATTAAATAGAGGAAATCTATAAAATTGGAAAAAATATTTTCCATCCATAGAAATAATTATTTTTTAAACAAAGGACAACATTTAATTGGCGCTGGCTTACAGGTTCAGAGGTTCAGTCCATTATCCTTAAGGCAGGAACATGGCAGCATCCAGGCAGGTATGGTGCAGGCAGAGCTGAGAGTTCTCTGTCTGGATCTGAAGGTTGCTAGTTGAAGACTCACTTCCAGGCAGATAGGATAGGTTCTTTTTTTTTTTCCATTTTTTATTAGGTATTTAGCTCATTTACATTTCCAATGCTATACCAAAAGTCCCCCATAGCCACCCACCCCCACTCCCCTACCCACCCACTCCCCTTTTTTGGCCCTGGCGTTCCCCTGTACTGGGGCATATAAAGTTTGCGTGTCCAATGGTCCAATGGGCCTCTCTTTCCAGTGATGGCCGCCTAGGCCATCTTTTGATTACACTAGCAAGATTATGCTGAAAGGACCCTGATATAGCTGTCTCTTGTCAGAGTATGCCTGGGCCTAGCAAACATAGAAGTGGATGCTCACAGTCAGCTATTGGATGGATCACATGGCCCCCAATGAAGGAGCTAGAGAAAGTACCCAAGAAGCTAAAGGGATCTGCAACCCTATAGGATAGGTTCTTAAAGCCCACACCTACTCCAGCAAGGCCACACCTCTAAATAAGTCCACTCTCTTGGCCAAGCATATTCAAACCATGACACCATCCAAGCCAAGAAGGCATGATTTTTCAAATGTTTACTAGCTGAAATATGTTATTTTTCTTTTTACTTCCTATCTAGTTTGCATTGACAGACATTCATACTTGGGTTGGGATTATGGGTCATTTGGTTTTTGAACATCATGTTTCCTTTCTGGAGCTCTCTGGGCTCTAAGCTTATGTCTGGAAAAATAATTATTTTTATTCATAAGAAGGAAATCCCATAACTTAACAGAAACAACAGGTCAATTTAAAATCATTAAAGTCTTGAATAGCCTCTTGTTCAAGTATGAACATATAAATGGCATAAATATATGAATAGATGATCAGATTTACTAACCGTGAGATAACTTAAAAGATTTATTGAACTATCATCATGCAGTAAGAAGGATGGCTGCTATCACAGAAAGTGAAAATAACATGTGAGGGTATGGACCTTAGAAAATTTATGCACTCTGGATGGGATCAGCAAATGAGAAAACCATTGTAGATGGTAGTATTAAGAGATAGCAAGAAGTGACAGGAACCAATGCTTCTATTGATTAATGAATGGTTCGATGAAAGTGTGGTATGTTCAATTGAATTGTTTAACCTTAAAATATAAGTCTACTATTCTAGACACTCTCTAAAAGGCATCTATACACATATATTAAAAAGTTTTAAATGGATTGACCATATGGCAGGCAGACAATGCTCCTCTCAGACACAACAGGTTAACAAATAAAAAGACCCAGTACTAGTAACATGTTACTTGTTTTGAAGTTGTGCCAGTGAGGTCCCATATATCACCTCTCCCACCAAATGTTACAGACTATGGTCAATGTTCTTGGTTACCCTTCAGGATTTGACAGGGGTCTGAAAAGATCTCAAAAGAATTGAGGAAGGTAGTGGATGTAATCAAAATACATAGACTTTGATGGACTATAAAGCTATAAGCTAAAAAAAAATTCTTCTGCAAAAAAAAATCTCAAAGAACTAATAAAGGTTTTGTTGTTGTTTTTTTTTTAGAGGGATATTTTGAGATGTTGGACATAACTGGCAATTAGGAAAGCATAACAATCTAGACTAAGTATGAAGACTTTAAGCCAAAGACAAAAATTTAGTGGCAAGAATGTAAATGTTGCATTATTTTACTCGTCTAGGAAATCAAGTACTCAAATTAGAGTAATGAGAAAGTTTAATACTGATTATGAGAAGGAGCAGATGAGGGAAGAAAGGGCTGTTATTGTTTTTTAGTGTTTAGAAGGTAAAAATATCTAGAGATTGGTTCCACAGCACTGTAATAAATGCTTAACCAAAATTAAAGAAGAAAAGGTGTTTTAGGGAGCTGAAAAATTTGGAGTTTCAACTTGACATTGTATATAGTGTTCACATTCAAGATAAAGGAAAAAAAACATCGTCCACTGAAGAATGATGCCAGTTGATTTTTATGTCGAAATTGACATAAACTAGTGTTCTATTCTGTGATGAGACACCATGACCGTGGCAACTCTTATAAAAGAAAGCACCTAGTTGGTACTTTCTTGCAATTTAAGAATTTTACTTAAATATTGTCACAGTGGGAAGCATGGCAGCATATGGAAATATATGGTGCTGAAGGAGAGGATGACAATTCTACACCCAGATCCTCAAAAAGCAAGAAGAGAGCAATTGGCAGTGCTTGGGCTTTTGAAACCTCACAACCAACTCCCAGGGGCACACTTCCTCAAAAAAAAAAAAAAATTACACCTGCTCCAGCAAGTTTACCCCTCCTAATACTTCTCAAGTAGTGCCACTTCCTGTTTGGTAAGTATTCTAATATATTAATTTATATAGACAATTCCTTTTTTAAAAATTTTTCTTAATTAGGTATTTTTCTCATTTGAATTTCCAATGCTATCCCAAAAGTCCCGCATAACCTATCCCTAACTCCCCTACCCTGCAACTCCCACTTTTTGGCCCTGGCGTTCCCCTGTAGTGGGGCATATAGAGTTTGCAAGTCCAATGGGCCTCTGTTTCCAGTGATGGCCGACTAGGCCATCTTTTGATACATATGCAGCTAGAGTCAAGAGCTCCGGGGTGCTAGTTAGTCCATAATGTTGTTCCACCTATAGGGTTTCAGATCCCTTTAGCTCCTTGGGTAATTTCTCTAGCTCCTCCATTGTGGGCCCTGTGATCCATCCAATAGGTGACTTTGAACATCCACTTCTGTGTTTGCTAGGCCCCGGCATAGTCTCACAAGAGACAGCTATATCAGGGTCCTTTCAGCAAAATCTTGTTAGTGTATGCAATGGTGTCAGCGTTTGGAGGCTGATTATGGGTTGGATCCTTGGATATGTCAGTCTCTAGATGTTCCATCCTTTCCTCTCAGCTCCAAACTTTGTCTCTGTAACTCCTTCCATGGGTGTTCTGTTCACAATTCTAAGAAGGGGCAAAGTGTCCACACTTTGGTCTTCGTTCTTCTTCAGTTTCATGTGTTTTGCAAATTGTATCTTATATCTTGGGTATTCTAAGTTTCTGGGCTAATATCCACGAATCAGTGAGTACATATCATTTGAGTTCTTTTGTTACCTCACTCAGGAAAATGCCCTCCAGGTCCAAACATTTGCCTAGGAATTTCATAAATTCATTTTTTAATAGCTGAGTAGTACTCCATTGTGTAAAAGTACCACATTTTTTGTATCCATTCCTCTGTAGAGGGGCATCTTTGTTCCTTCCAGCTACTGGCTATTAAAAATAAGGCTGCTATGAACATAGTGGAGCATGTTTCTTTTAATTTAAACCATACACACCTGAGAGGAGGAAATCTCTCAATGGAGAGAATTCCTCTGTGGATCTGACGCCAAGACTGTAGGATATTTTCTTTTTTTTTTTAATTGGGTATTTATTTCATTTACATTTCCAATGTTATCCCAAAAATCCCCACACACGCTACCGCACCCACTCCCCTACCACACCCACTCCCACTTCTTGGCCCCTTGCGTTCCCCTGTACTGAGACATATAAAGTTTGCACGACCAAAGGGCCTCTCTTTCCACTGATGGCCGACTAGGCCATCTTCTGATTCATATGCAGCTAGAGACACGAGCTCTGTGGGGGTATTTGTTAGTTCATATTGTTGTTCCACCTATAGGATTGCAGATCCCTTCAGCTCCTTGGGAACTTTCTCAAGCTCCTCCATTAGGGGCTCTGTGATCCATCCAATAGCTGACTGTGAGCATCCTTTTCAGTGTTTGTCAGAACCTGGCATAGTCTCACAAGACACAGCCGTATCTGGGTCCTTTCAGCAAAATCTTGTTAGTGTATGCAATGGTGTCAGCGTTTGGAAGCTGATTATGGGATGGATCCTTGGATATGGCAGTCTCTAGATGTTCCATCCTTTCCTCTCAGCTCCAAACTTTTTCTCTGTAGCTCATTCCATGGGTGTTCTGTTCCCAGTTCTAAGAAGGGGCAAAGTGTCCACACTTTGGTCTTCGTTCTCCTTGAGTTTCATGGTTTAGCAAATTGTATCTTATATCTTGGGTATTCTAAGTTTCTGGGCTAATATCCACTTATCAGTGAGTACATATTCTGTGAGTTCCTTTGTGAATGTGTTACCTCACTCAGGATGATGCCCTCCAGGTCCATCCATTTGCCTAGGAATTTCATAAATTCATTCTTTTTAATAGCTGTGTAGTACTCCATAGTGTAAATGAACCACATTTTCTGTATCCATTCCTCTGTTGAGGGGCATCTGGGTTCTTTCCAACTTCTGACTATTATAAATAAAGCTGCTATGAACATAGTGGAGCATGTGTCCTTCTTACCGGTTGGAACATCTTCTGTATATATGCTGGATCCTCTGGTAGTACTATGTCCAATTTTCTGAGGAACCGCTAGACTGATTTCCAGAGTGGTTGTACAAGCTTGCAATCCCACCAACAATGGAGGAGTGTTCCTCTTTCTTCACATACTTGCCAGCATCTGCTGTCACCTGAATCTTTGATCTTTGCCATTCTGACTGGTGTGAGGTGGAATCTCAGGGTTGTTTTGATTTGCATTTCCCTGATGATTAAGGATGTTGAACATATTTTCAGGTGCTTCTCAGCCATTTTGCATTCCTCAGGTGAGAATTCTTTGTTTAGCTCTGAGCCCATTTTTTAATGGAGTTATTTGATTTTCTGGAATCCACCTTCTTGAGTTTTTATATATATATATATATTGGATATTAGTTCCCTATCTGACTTAGGATAGGTAAAGATCTTTTACCAATCTGTTGGTAGCTTTTTTTGTCTTTTTTTTAACACATTTTCCTCAATTACATTTCCAATGCTATCCCAAAAGTCCCCAATACCCTCCCCCCCCCAACTCCCCTACCCACACATTCCCACTTTTTGTCCCTGTAGTTCCCCTGTACTGGGGAATATAAAGTATGCTTGTCCAATGGGCCTCTCTGTCCAGTGATGGCCGACTAGGCTGTCTTTTGATACATATGCAGCTAGAGTTAAGAGCTACAGGGTACTGGTTAGTTCATAATGTTGTTGCACCTACAGGGAAGCAGATCTCTTTAGCTCCTTGGATACTTTCTCTAGCTCCTCCATTGTGGGCCCTGTGATCCATCCAATAGCTGACTATGAGCATCCACTTATGTGTTTTCTAGGCTCCTGCATAGTCTCACAAGAGACAGCAATATCAGGATCCTTTCAGCAAAGGCCTGCTAGTGTATGCATTGTTGTCATTTGGAGGCTGATTATGGGGTGGATCCCTGCATATGACAGTCTCTAGATGGTCCATCCTTTCATCTCCGCTCCAAACTTTGTCTCTGTAACTCCTTCCATGGGTGTTCTGTTCCCAATTCTAAGAAGGGGCAAAGTTTCCACACTTTGGTCTTAGTTCTTCTTCAGTTTCATGTGTTTTACAAATTGTATCTTATATTTCGGGTATACTAAGTTTCTGGGCTAATATCCACTTATCAGTGAGTACATATCATATGAGGTCTTTTGTGATTGTGTTACCTCACTCAGGATGATGCCCTCAATGTCCATCCATTTGCCTAGGAATTTCATAAATTCATTTCTTTTAATAGCTGAGTAGTACTCCATTGTGTAAATGAACCACATTTTCTGTATCCATTCCTCTGTTGAGGGGCATCTGGGTTCTTTCCAGCTTCTGGCTATTATAAATAAGTCTGCTATGAACATAGGGGAGCATGTGCCCTTCTTACCTGTTGGGACATCTTCTGAATATATCCCCAGGAGAGGTATTGTGGGATCCTCCTGTAGTACTATGTCCAATTTTCTGAGGATCTGCCAGAATGATTTCCAGAGTGGTTGTTCAAGCTTGCAATCCCACTAACAATGGAGGAGTGTTCCTCTTTCTCCACATCGTCACCAGCATCTGCTGTCACCTGAATTTTTGATCTCAGCAATTCTGACTGGTGTGAGATGGAATCTCAGGGTTGATTTGATTTGTATTTCTCTGATGATTAAGGATGCTGAACATTTTTTCAGGTGCTTCTCAGCCATTTGGTATTCCTCAGGTGAGAATTCTTTGTTTAGCTCTGAGCACCATTGTTAATGGGGTTATTTGATTTTCTGGAGTCCATCTTCTTGAGTTCTTTATATATATTGGATATTAGTCCCCTATCTGATTTAGGATAGGTAAAGATACTTTCCCAATCTTTTGATGGACTTTTTGTCTTATTAATGGTGTTTTTTGCCTTGCAGAAGCTTTGCAGTTTCATGAGGTCCCATTTGTCAATTCTTGAACTTACAGCACACACCATTGCCGTTTTATTCAGGAATTTTTCCCCTGTGCCCATATTTTCCAGGCTTTTCCCCACTTTTTCCTCTATAAGTTTCAGTGTCTCTGGTTTTATGTGGAGTTCCTTGATCCACTTAGATTTGACATTAGTACAAGGAGATAGGAATGGATCGATTCCCATTCTTCTACATGATAACCACCACTTGTGCCAGCACCATTTGTTAAAAATGCTCTCTTTCTTCCACTGAATGGTTTTGGCTCCCTTGTCAAAGATCAAGTGAACATAGGTGTGGGGGTTCATTTCTGGATCTTCAATTCTATTCCATTGTTCTACTTGTCTGTCACTATACCAGTACCATGCAGTTTTTATCACAATTGCTCTGTAGTAAAGCTTTATGTCAGGCATTGTGATTCCACCAGAGGTTCTTTTATC
Organism: Mus musculus; assembly: GCF_000001635.26. Classification (NCBI taxonomy): domain Eukaryota; kingdom Metazoa; phylum Chordata; class Mammalia; order Rodentia; family Muridae; genus Mus; species Mus musculus. The sequence continues at coordinate 88,264,874 of NC_000084.6, forward strand.
CTTGAGAAGAGTTTTTGCTATCCTAGGTTTTTTGTTATTCCAGATGAATTTGCAGATTGCTCTTTCTAATTAGTTAAAGAAATGATTTGGGATTTTGATGGGGATTGCATTGAATCTGTAGATTGCTTTTGGCAAGATAGCCATTTTTACAATGTTGATCCTGCCAATCCATGAGCATGCAAGATCTTTCCATCTTCTGAGATCTTCTATAATTTCTTTCTTCATAGACTTGAAGTTCTTATCATACGGATCTTTCACTTCCTTAATTAGAGTCATGCCAAGATATTTTATATTTTTTATATCTATTGAGAATGGTGTTGTTTCCCTAATTACTTTCTCAGCCTGTTTATTCTTTGTGTAGAGAAAGGCCATTGACTTGTTTGAGTTAATTTTATATCCAGCTACTTCACTGAAGCTGTTTATCAGGTTAAGGAGTTCTCTGGTGGAATTTTTAGGGTCACTTATATATACTATCATATCATCTACAAAAAGTGATATTTTGACTTCTTTTCCAATTTGTATCCCCTTGATCTCCTTTTGTTGTCAAATTGCTCTGGCTAGGACTTTAAGTACTATGTTGAATAGGTAGGGAGAAAGTATCTAGTCCCTTGTCTAGTCCCTGATTTTAGTGGGATTGATTCCAGCTTCTCACCATTTACTATGATGTTGGTTACTGGTTTGCTGTAGATTGCTTTTATCATATTTAGGTATGGGCCTTGAATTCCTTATCTTTCCAAGTCTTTTATCATGAATGGGTGTTGGATCTTGTCGAATGCTTTTTCCACATCTAAGGAGATGATCATGTGGTTTTTGTCTTTGTGTTTCTTTGTATAACAGATTACGTTGATGGATTTCAGTATATTAAACCATCCCTACATCCCTGGAATGAAACCTACTTGGTCAGGATGGATGATTTTTTTGATGTGTTCTTGGATTCGGTTAGTGAGAATTTTATTGAGAATTTTTGCATCGATATTCATAAGGGAAATTGGTCTGAAGTTCTCTATCTTTATTGGATCTTTCTGTGGTTTAGGTATCATAGTAATTGTAGCTTCATAGAATGAGTTGGGTAGAGTACCTTCTACTTCTATTTTGTGGAATAGTTTGTACAGAATCAGAATTAGATCTTCTTTGAAGGTCTGATAGAACTCTGCACTAAACCCATCCTGGGCTTTTATTGGCTGGGAGACTATTAATGGCTGCTTCTATTTCTTTAGGGGATATGGGACTCTTTAGATTGTTAACTTGATCTTGATTTAACTTTGGTACCTGGTATCTGTCTAGAAATTTGTCCATTTCAAGCAGGTTTTCCAGTTTTGTTGAGTGTGGCCTTTTGTAGAAGGATCTGATGGTGTTTTGGATTTCTTCAGGATCTGTTGTTGTGTCTCCCCTTTCATTTCTGATTTTGTTAATTAGGCTGCTGTTTCTATGCCCTCTAGTGAGTCTAGCTAAGGGTTTATCTATCTTGTTGATTTTCTCAAAGTACCAGCAACTCGTTTGGTTGATTCTTTGAATAGTTCTTGTTTCCACTTGGTTGATTTCGCTCCTGCGTTTGATTATTTCCTGCTGCCTACTCCTCTTGGGTGAAATTTCTTCCTTTTGTTCTAGAGCTTTTAGGTGTGTTGTCAAGCTGCTAGTGTTTGCTCTCTCTAGTTTCTTTTTGGAGGCACTCAGAGCTATGAGTTTCCCTCTTAGAAATGCTTTCATTGTGTCCCATAGGTTTGGGTATGTTGTGGCTTCATTTTCATTAAACTCTAAAAAGTCTTTAATTTCTTTCTTTATTTCTTCCTTGACCAAGGTATCATTAAGAAGAGTGTTGTTCATTTTCCACATGAATGTTGGCTTTCCATTATTTATGATCACAGCCTTAGTCCATGGTGGTCTGATAGGACATATGGGACAATTTCAATATTTTTTTTATCTGTTGAGGCATGTTTTGTGACCAATTATATGTTCAATTTTGGAGAAGGTCCTGTGAGGTGCTGAGAAGAAGGTATATCCTTTTGTTTTAGGATAAAATGTTTTGTAGATATCTGTTAAGTCCATCTGTTTCATCACTTCTGTTAGTTTCACTGAGTCCCTGTTTAGTTTCTGTTTCCATGATCTGTCCATTGATGAAAGTGGTGTGTTGAAGTCTCCTACCATTATTGTGTGAGGTGCAATGTGTGCTTTGAGCTTTACTAAAGTGTCTTTAATGAATGTGGCTGCCCTTGCATTTGGAGCATAGATATTCAGAATTGAGTGTTCCTCTTGGAGGATTTTACCTTTGATGAGTATGAAGTGTCCCTCCTTGTATTTTTTGATAACTTTGGGTTGGAAGTTGATTTTATTAGATTTAGAATGGCTACTCCAGCATGTTTTTTCAGACCATTTGCTTGGAAAATTGTTTTCCAGCCTTTCATTCTGAGGTAGTATCTGTCTTTTTCCCTGAGATGGGTTTCCTGTAAGCAGCAGAATTTGGGTCCTGTTTGTGTAGCCAGTCTGTTAGTCTATGTCTTTTTATTGGGGAATTGAGTCCATTGATATTAAGAGAAATTTTAAAAAGTAATTGTTGCTTCCTTTTATTTCTGTTTTTAGAGTGGGCATTCTGTTCTTGTGGCTTTCTTCTTTTTGGTTTGTTGAGGGATTACTTTCTTGCTTTTTCTAGGGTGTGATTTCTGTCCTTGTATTGGATTTTTTCTGTTATTATCCTTTGAAGGGCTGGATTCATGGAAAGATAATGTGTGAATTTCGTTTTGTCATGGAATACTTTGGTTTCTCCATCTATGGTAATTGAGAGTTTGGCTGGGTATAGTAGCCTGGGCTGGAGTTTGTGTTCTCTTAGTGTCTGTATAACATCTGTCCAGGCTCTTCTGGCTTTCATAATCCCTGGTGAAAAGTCTGGTGTAATTCTGATAGGCCTGCCTTTATATGTTACTTGACCTTTCTCTCTTACTGCTTTTAATATTCTCTCTTTATTTAGCGCATTTGTTGTTCTGATTATTATGTGTCCGGAGGAAGTTCTTTTCTGGTCCAGTCTATTTGTAGTTCCGTAGGCTTCTTGTATGTTCATGGGCATGTCATTCTTTAGGTTTGGGAAGTTTTCTTCTATAATTTTGTTGAAGATATTTGCTGGCCCTTTAAGTTGAAAATCTTCATTCTTATCTACTCCTATTATCTGTAGGTTTGGTCTTCTCATTGTGTCCTGGATTTTCTGGATGTTTTGAGTTAGGAACTTTTTGCATTTTTTATTTTCTTTGATTGTTGTGCCAGTGTTCTCTATGGAATCTTCTGCACCTGAGATTCTCTCTTCCATCTCTTGTATTCTGTTGCTGATACTTGAATCTATGGTTCCAGATTTCTTTCCTATGGTTTCTATCTCCAGCGTTGCCTCTCTTTGGGTTTTCTTTATTGTGTCTACTTCCCTTTTTAGGTCTTGGATGGTTTTATTCAATTCCATCACCTGTTTGGTCATGTTTTCCTGCAATTCTTTAAGGGATTTTTTGTTTCCTCTTTAAGGTCTTCTACTTGTTTAGCTGTGTTCTCCTGTATTTCTTTAAGTGAGTTATTAAAGTCTTTCTTGATGTCCTCTACCATTATCATGAGATATGCTTTTAAATCCGGGTCTAGCTTTTCGGTTGTGTTGGGGTGCCCTGGACTAGGTAGGGTGGGAGTGCTGCATCCTGATGATGGTGAGTGGTCTTGATTTCTGTTAGTAGGACTCTCACATTTTCCTTTCACCATCTGGTAATCTCTGGAGCTAGTTGTTATACTTGTCTCTGGTTAGAGCTTGTTTCTCAGGTGATTATGTTAGCCTCTATCACCAGACCTGGGAGACTAGCTCTCTCCTTAGTTTCAGTGGCCAGAGTACTCTCTGCAGGCAAGCTCTCCTATTGCAGGGAAGGTGCCCAGATATCTGGTGTTCGAACCTGCCTCCTGACAGAAGTTGTGTTCCACTCACCAGAGGTCTTAAGATCCCGTGGAGGGTCCTGTGTGGACCTTGGGGATGTCCAGAAACTCCACGCACAAGGAACCCTGGTGCTGCCGTGGACTGGCAGGGACTTGTAACCCTGATCAGGCCGGGTTATCTGCTTCCCTAATTAATGCAGTCTCAGGTCCCATGCGATTGGATTGTAGCAGATGCTGTGTTCCACTCACCAGATGTCTTAAGATCCCATGGGGGATCCTGTGGGGGTCCTTCCGGGTGTCCGGAGACTCCAAGGGCAAGGCACCTCGGTGCTGGAGTGGACCGGAAGGGGCCTTTTTGTCTTATTGACGGTGTCTTTTGCCTTGCAGAAGCTTTGCAATTTTGAGGTCCCATTTGTTGATTCTTGATCTTATAGCACAAGCCATTGCTGTTCTATGGAATCTAGGTATGGCCATCAGACACCTCAAAACTTTTGTTATAGGCATACTCTTTTGTGCGTCACTTGATTGGGGACACTGAGGCATAAACTCAGATCTTTTAACAGAGAAGTAAAAGCCAAGCCACCTCTTCTTGGTAAATTTTATTCTATGATTGTCCTTTATGGGTAAGCAGTAAAATTGTTTTGAAAGTTACCTTTTTGAGCATCTTGTGTTTTATAGTTTGAATGTAAAATGTTTCTTCTTTTAGTTACTTCTGTATTGGTGTCATAAGACAGCTTTAAAACGAAAGCATTTTGGTCCCAGGGGGTTAGAGCCTGTGACCATCATGTTTGGGAGCTTGTGAGCAGGCAGGAATAACAACAGAACAGAAGCTAATAGATTTCACATTGCTTTACAAGCATGCGGCAGAGAGAACTAACTGAAAATTGTACAGGATTTTGAAACCGGAAAGACCATTCTGAGTGACATACCTCATAATCCCTTCCAAACAGTTCCACCAACTGGGAAACAAACATAGGAGCCTATGAATCCATTCTCATGCAAACTATCAGATTTCCCTATACGCTAGGGTGTTTGAAAACTGGTCCCAGACTGATTGTCCTATCAACCCTTTAAGACATAAGAGGAAAGGAAGCCATATTCTGCTGGTAGGTCTTGAAGTTTTATAGCTCAACCCATTTTCTAGTCTCTCTGATTTCATATCAGCCTAGATGTGACCAAAGAGCCTTATGTCTCTGCCATCATGTTCATTTATTTTACTATACATACCTCCTACTGAGAGTAAAGAGCAAACACTTCTGGTTTCCATAAAATCGTATTTCATAGGCAACTGCTTTCTGCTTATACATGTAAGTTCTCCTTATGTTCTTACAAACTGCCTCTCAAAGACACACATCATAGACAGTACAACAGTAACTGGAAAATAGAGTACTAACAATGAAGAACTGATACTATGGGAATTCCCAAGGGATATTGTCAGAGAACTATGCCACACTAAACACCTGAAACATGGGTAGATAGGTGGGAGGGTACATAGCCTGATAGATAAAAATGGATAAATGTGATTTTATCATGCTACTTGTAAGTGAAGATAAAATAAAGACTCCACACACAGTGTAATTTCAACTGCTTAACGACTATATTAATATTGTATTTATTATCAGATGAATAGGTGAATTACTATTCCTTTGCTAATATGCACAGATAAGAAAATTTCTCTGAATGTTTAACAAGACAAAGGAGCATTTCCCTGAGCAACACCAGAAAACAAAACTACAGAGTGCATTAGGTTAGGGATGTTCTCAGCTTCATTTCTTCAAATGGAGTGTGTTCATTTTAGATTTTCTCATCAGAAGGCAAAAGCTCTTCTGTTTTCAACCTAAGATTCCATTAAAGAACTGAGAGGAGAAGCTGAGGGCTGAAGCTAGACACTGAAGTATGTTTGCATTAAATATGTGCTTAGCAGGAATTATTGCAGCAGGTGCATAAGCCAAACACTGAGATAGACGGTATACCTTTAGATATGAGAAGATCAAGGAAGGGTTATGTCTCAAATACAATGGCTTCGGGATGACTTAGAAACAATTTCCTAATGTAATAAAAGTGTGAAAGCAAATGCTCTGTTATAATCCTGGAAGTGGTAATGGCTATTCTGAAGAAGAAGAAGAGAAATATGAACACAGTCCTAAACTTCTTCCAAAGAAGTTAAATCAAAGATATGGCACATGGAATAAAAAGCTAGCTGTGTAGTTCTAAGGATCTGAGTTTGAATAACCAAATTCATGTGAAACCAATTGTATTAGTGTCTCTAATTCAGAGTTTCTAAGGTAACAATTGAGGCTGAAAGTGGAGAATCAAACTTTGGAAGCTCATTGGCCAGCTAGCCAGGTATAGGCAGTGACCAACAACAAAGAAACCTTCTTTCTAACGAGGTGGAGGGAAAAGACTCAGGTCTGGCATTGTCTTCTAAATTCCATACACATGCTGCAACAAACACACACATTAATCTAAAGCAGTTCAAAGTTAAAAACAAATGACAAAATTAACAAGGTGACTTCCTGATTATATTGCATGACCTCATGCAATTTGAATCAATTAATAGCTAAAGTGGAAATGAAAGTCTTTGTGGCCAGCAGGGAAACATGGGAAAAGGTCTCATTGATCCAGTGGATGCTTCCCTTGCAGGTGGAATTGATGAGGCTTCACAGTGAGGGGATCAGTGTGCTGTACTGTTTGGTTTCTGTCTATGTCCCATTTGATAACACTGAGAGGTGGCTGGCTGCATAAGTTGTGTGCCTTCCCATTTGACCCTTGTCTACAATAAGAATTTAAGGGATAATTAAAATGAGGATTGTGACAATAAAAATGTGTGTAACTAACCTGACCATGCTACACACAAACTCTTCCTTCCATGAACGGCTACTTTGGTGATTCTTTTCCAATGATCAATGATCCAATGATAGGTGAATTACTATTCCTTCACTAATATGCACAGATAAGAAAATTTCTCTGAATGTTTAACAAGACAAAGGAGCATTTCCCTGAGCAACAACAGAAAAAAAAAAAACAACAAAAAAACAAAAAAACTACAGAGTGCATTAGGGTAGGAAGGTTCTCAGCTTCATTTCTTGTTCATTTTAGATTTTCTCATCAGAAGGCAAAAGCCTTAAAGATCATCGTAAAGAAGTTACAGATGTCTTTTTTTCTCCAAAAAATAAAAGTTTCTTTAGAAAGCAAAAAATAGAAAGAACAATAAGAAAGAAAGGAAGGAAGCTAGGGAGGGAGGAAGGAAGGAAGGAAGGAAGATCTACACAGAGTTGTCAAACAGTCATAAAGTCTATTGTAGATCACATAAGGACAGAATAGCTTCCTTTCACTGCCATTCCACTTGAAGAAAATCTGTTCTGCAATAATGATGTGCTTGTTAGACTTAGAACTTTTGTGCTGAAGAATTCCAAACCCTCCATCTACCAGCCATCAAGCTATAGATCCTATTTAATACAGCTTCCATAAAGGCTAGAAATTCCCAAGTTTCCTAGTCAAATGGCATCACACCTAATATAAGAAATAGTTTTCTAAAGTGAAAGTCAAGTAGCACCATACAAAAATTGATTTCTACCCATCACAAAACCATGCAAAACAATCTTGACTCTGTACACAGATATTTTCTAATATGTCTTACATATAAATGCCATTTTAATTAATTTTAGCCTTATCAAATTTGTTTCGTCATTTGTTTGGTACATAAAGAATAACAATCATCAATTGTATACACCTAAGGATTTCTCTTAAATTATTTCTAAACAATTTGATATCCCATATAAATAAGCGCAAATCAGGAAGGAGTCATTCTTTAACAGAATAAAAAAGGACATGTTTCTACCACATCATTTAGTTTTAAAAGAAAGGCAAACCAAGATATAATATGTACAAATAAAGTAGATAATTTATAATAATTTTAATTTCTATTCGTAAATGTAGAAAAGAGTCTATTTGGGAAGAGGAAGGGAATTAGATGGAGGTGAGGGGGACAGGAAAGGAGAGTAATGAGAGGAGGGAACGTAATCAGAAATTATTACCTATTTATAAAAAAAAAGATAGGACGCTAATTTTATGTATTAAAAACACATGTTAATAAAAAATGGATATGTATAGGTATTTCCCTAAAATGAATCTTTTAAAATGGCTAATTTCTTTGGATGATTTTTCCTAATCACTGATTTACTACCAAAATAGGTAACAAGTCCCTACTTGGAACATAGCTTTGTGTTTTGTCTTCTATAAAAGCATGTTTTACAATGGATAGATTTAAATTGTAAAGGTATTGACATGAAAATTCAAATATGTGATCCTCACTCATAGAAAGACATGACTGGAATAAGCATTTGAACTCAGTACCAAATGCTATGTATGTATAGTTTTCTCCAGGGACCTATTCCTTTATAGATTATTTTATGCCCAAAGGTCAGCTCTAAGTAAGATATGTACATACAAAGAGACTAAATGTATTTGGTATGCAAGGTGTGTGTGTGTGTGTGTGTGTGTGTGTGTGTGTGTGTGTGTAACAATATTAATTAAAGAATGTTATGAAATTAAGAGGGACTTGGGTGACATGGGAGGAGTTAAAATGGGGAAAAGAGAGGAAGGAATAATATACATACAGAATTCATATATGAAAAATTTAAATATAAAAAGTTGAAATTTTGAATATTTTGGGATGAATGTTGGAATTTTTATCAATACATACATAATGCATATACATATTTGATACTCACATTACTTGACATACTGTTTAAATATAAAGTAAGTTATACAGATGAACACCAGCAAGGTAATGACAGTAAGTCATACTGAGATTCTCTCAAGTAAGATGCTGCATAATCCTAACTGAATTTATTAGATCAAAAAAACCCCACATAAATAGTAATCAGCTCTCTATGTTTAACTAGGTGCCAAACGAGTATTTGTAGGCTAAAATGAAATGTACATACTGCGATTGAGGTATGTAACTCTCTTTTATATAAACAAAAGAAAACAGAGCTTAGGTTTTCTTGGTTCCCCCTCCCCCATAGATATAATGTCGTTTTGAAAGCATTGTGTTTCTCAGGGGCCATGGATAACAGCACTACATCCATCTTTGTCAATTTCATAGAGGAGTCATTAGTGAAATGTCACCTTCTTAGGCTTTCACACCTTGAGTACAGAAAGTTTCTAGTTTCAAAAAAATAGCAACAATAAAAAACGGTGTCTAATTGCAGCAGGCATTGAAACTTTGCCATGGACACATTTTGTCATTGTAAAAAATATTGAGCATGTCAATACTGTTGCTGTAACTGTTGCTGCTATTATTACATCACTGGAAATTTACCTCATCGACCTTCCTTTCTTAGTATTTAAAAGTGTCTGTAAAATACTGTACTGTTGCAAATGCAAATCCATAAACTGTCACCTGAGTGACCTAGCACTGCACTACTTTCCCAATTAATCTTGTTTGGGAATTGTTGCCTTTTGAAGGCCAAGGTTTGAATTCCAAAGAGATGTTATTCCCCAGTATTCCACACAAATTCAAAATAAGGATCAAAATCAGGAGGTGAATAACTCATACATCCTTAGCAAGCTTCAGATATCCATGTTTACAAACTTTTGGTCAGCTAAATCAACCCTAAATATGGGATTCCAAGATGACAGCCATTGTAGAGAGTATCTGAATTTAATTCTCAGAGAGCAATTTCCTCTTTCGAACTAGTTTCAATAATTTTACCTAATTTCAAATAATTTAAAAGGCCTAAAATGGGAAAGAAGGCCTATACATCTGACCACAATCCTTCTGTGTTTATTTTTGTTGAATGTCTGCTTTCTAAGGACTTTGTCAATTATTCACTGGGGCTAGAGTTGTGTGACAGCCACATACAACAGCCACTGATATCATGTCTTGACAAGTTTTGAAACACATAGTAGCTGCCTATTTACTGAGCTCATTTGGCAAGTCCAGTTGTCAGCTCAACATATCATGAGCATGAAGAGAAGCAACGAGGCAGAGGCTCTCGGCCTGAGACTATTGCAACTTCATTGCAGGGAAGAAGCGTGAAAATCCTATGATTGGTGCTGAGTGGGCGGAAACAGAGTGTGTACTCTGGTTGTGTGACCCAGCCTTCTTTTGACATTCTGTCATTTTTCTTTACTTTGCTGTAATAATTCATCACAAAGTTCTTGGCTTTCATAAGCTTCTGGTCCACAAATCATTTTCACCATTGTAAAATAGATCTGTAATTAAGGTTGTTCCTTTCTGGATCTTCCAGCAATAGAATATTTCTATATCTGTTGATCTTCTGTAGAACATTTATAATTTGTAGTCATAGATCAACCTTTCATCTTGAAAGCCAGATCTGCTGCAGATTTCACCTTCTCTGGCACCTGGTCCATTTTAATATATCTTTGAATCTGATACTTCTATAATCCTTTTATAAGGACCAATTAGATGACACTGAGCCAACCCAGATTTTTCATTTGTAATTACTTATTTTGAGTTCCTTTGTTGCACTTGTAAAGATTATTTATTCATATAAATAACATCCTTGGATATTATACTTTAAGATAGTCTTTGGAAGGGGCAATAGAGATGGCATAGCATAGATACATTATGAATAATTTTTTGCATACCTTGAAAATTTTGAAGTTGGTAGTAATCCTTGGGATTTTCTTCAAGTCATCTATTTTTCTGTCAGACCTCTGCATCTTCTGTAATCTTGAGAATTTTTAAATCAAATATCAATGGATAACTTGTGTAAAATGAAACTACAATATAAATGGTTCATATTGTTGATAACAAATATTTAAGTTTAAATGTTCCATATTAGTTCTCCAAAATACACTTACATACTTATTTTAGTATTAAACAACACTTGCAAATAATTTGAATACTATTACCATTTTTAGAAAAAATATGCATATATTAACATACCCTAGACATCAAAGATACCTTGTGGTAAAAGAAGTCCCTCCCCTCCACCCCATACACACACAGAGATATCTACATCTGTGCTCAAGTCAAAATGTTTAGTTTAACTAGTTTGCAACAACACACAGTTTTTGATTGATGAGACTTGGGGTTCTGTGCTTACCATGGCTTGCAGTTTATGTAATTCCTTTATTATTGAGGTTGAGCACAGCAATCCTCTTGATAGTATAAATTAATGAAATGCTGCAGAATTCTAATTGATGGCTTTCTCAGATGTCTTCAGAACCATTATTATTCTGTCTGCAGAGGCCGATAATCTCTGGAAATTTCATGACATCTTCACATCTTGAGACAGATGTTCTGAAATAATTTTCAATTATGTGTCAGCTTTTGGCAGTGTGAGGTAGATGGGGAAGAGACAACAGAAAACAGGTTCCAATATGCTGTTTTATTTCTATTGGGTCTGTCACTTGGAAAGGGCTCTGGAATCTTGGGGGCAGTTCCTATGGTAGACCCTCTCCCACTAGATATCAGCATTCATCACATGGGCATGTTTTTTTTTTTGTTTTTTTTTTTTTATCAGAAAAATTAGTTTGTCTAGTATGGAGCAATAAACCAGTTATTTTGCATGCTTATTTCCCACTTTGACAATCATTTTTTGAATTTGTATGTGAGAATTATATGTGAGTAGATAAGTTACAGGTTAAAAAACTTTCCTGAGAGAAGTCCAGGTCTAGTGAGAAAGAAGCCATGGCTATATTACAGCATGATTAGTGTTGTGATTCCTGGAGAAGGTTGTGTTAAATGTGGATCAAAAAAAAAAGATCATCTAAATTCAATTTTTAATGAGGGAATTTCTTCTGTACAAATTGAGTTTTGAAGGATTAACAGGAAAATGCATCCTAGGAAGGACAAGCACAGGTATAACAGCTGATAGGAGCTGTGACATGCGATGGCAGCTTGGGTTATCAAGGACTATAGCACATTGCTCTGCGAATGGGATAGGGAAGGATAGGGATTTGGCAGCTGCAGCTACACAAAAGAGACCTTGACGACTGTTTTGTTGTTGCTTTGGTTTTTGTTTGTTTATTTGTTTTTTTTTAAGTAAGTCAGCTTGATATCCTGGAGTACTCAAAACAGGGACTTATAAAGGTTCAGGTTATACATTAGAAGGTCACTTCTGGTTCCTAGGTGAGGAGTGGGGTATGTGTCATTTAACCAACTAGTGTTCCCACCTTCTCTAGACTGGGATATATCCTAGAAGAGTGAATGAGATGGAACTTTACATCAGAGTTGTTGGACTCTGCTGTATTGTGGGTCTACAACTGTGAATTCTCCATAGAAGGAGAAAGGAGCAAACTAAAGGTCTGCCAAGCTTCTTTCTGGCTTCCTAACTGCTTGTCCAGAGTTTTGTTATCTCTTGCCCAAGTTAGGACACCTGTTGGCTTGCTTTAGGAAATACTGCCTTGCTCTTTGCTGCCAGACTAACACTGTCCATGTTTTCGCCTGCCAAGAGCTGTTTAAATGGTTCCTTAAATTCTGCTGTAATTCAGCAATGTAAATGTACCACTTTATAGTCTGCCAATGTGGTTACAGAAAACATTTTTACCCTCATAACACAATGGGTATCTTTACATACCTCTTAAAGATCAAGAGGCCTTAATTTTAACTTACATAATTTACTAAAGACTCAGTAACTGGGATAGAGAGAAATATAGTATGTCTCCCTTCTCATTACCTCCCTACTGGTGAACTTAATTAATTACTTCTAGTAGTCACCTGGGTGGAAATATCTGCCTGAACATCACACTGGGTCCTCAAACATTACCAGTTCTCCATGATAACAGTGTATTTGAACAACATCTGGTGTGGTTTTTCCAATAAAACCATGAAGTTAGTTATGACCTGTTTAGTACCACAATTAATTAATAAGCAAGGGTCCCTTGGCAATCACTCTAATTAACAAGACCCAGTTATATAGACATTTTTACATTAAAATACATTAGTATATTTTTAAAATACAGTGTGTATATTTCACCTTTAAAAGTCTTTCAGACAGAGAGATGTTAAGCCTATTGGAGGAAATGTTGAAACCTTATTATTTGTATTCAATATGAAGTACGATACACAATTCATTTCTAAGGGAAGTAGTTCAAAAATGATAAAATATAAATAAAAACCAAGATACATAAAAGATTGTTCTTTCATTCTAAGAAGATTTAGTATTATATTTCCAATTAGCCACAAATTTAAAAATCATTTAACTTGCATACATAGCAGTTTTATTTTCATGATTTATCCCAGTGTGGATGCTATATTGCATGTAAAATGCCAATCAATTACTCCCGTAATTGCTAATACACCAATTGGCCATTTTCTAATATCTCTTTCTTTTATTTTCATAGCTCTTACCTCAGCTGCTAGTTATCTTCTCATCAGAACTCTTGATAAGATTTTCAAAACATATGTGAAACTCACAGGCCTGCAAAACACCTAAAAAACAGATACAATGACACCTAGTGGTCTTGTAAAAAGTGCTTTTTTTCTTTTTCTTTTGCTAGAAGCTAAATAGATTCAATGAATATACAGAGGAAATAACTGTGAAAATTGAGGGATTTCAAGCTTAAAATTTGAGGCTGATGTTTTCTGCTCTCTAAGTATGTATGTCCTCCACTTATTTAACTTTACATCCCACAGGGGACAAGTTGAACTGATTCCAGGATGATTTGTCTTCTTGCAAAGCTTTTGTATGCTGAAAGAATACATTTAAACTTGCAATATAAAGGAAAAGCAGAGGAAGAATTCCACAAACACTAATCTAAATTTGAATTAATCAATAAGATATGACGTTACAAGTCCCTCTGACTGTTGGTGTTTAAAGCACAGAAAATTTCAGACTCTTCAAAATTCCTTCTTCCTTTGAAATTCGTGACTATTACAGAACACTAAATGAGTATTTCAGAACCTTTTGCTGCAATATTTACTAATAAGGATATAGCCATCTTCCATGCTCCTCTAAAAATTTAATGAATTTGAAAAGCCAGATTCTTCAGGACAGTAATTTAGGTGGTAAGGGTTATTCAAACGATGACAGATTGCTCATAGGAAGGATGACATAATCTTACACACCATAGTAAAATGTCAACTTCTATTAAAATAGCTGCCAAGTTGATTTTACTTTCTCTTTGGAGGTGCCTGCAATATCCTTCTTTCAGCATTCTAAAGGGAGAATATACACATGGTACTAATTGTTAGTTCAAACACATAATCCTCACATCAAATGGGGACGATGCCTGGCGTTTTGCTGTCATATATCACTGGAAGAAAAAAAAAAAACACAGCTTAGCTTGGAATAAAATCTCACAAGGCACACGGGAAAATTCTACTGTGAAGTTTGAGATCTGAGTTTTGTGGGATTGGATGTCAAGCACTGCCTCTCTACTTGTGTTCCTCCAGTGGCTGCCTGAACACAAGATTCCTCAGATACCTTCCCAGCTGTAGCTCAGGAGCCTGAACTATACTGATGGTCTCCATTGTTCTGTCATAACATGATGCTGACACTGTCAAGCTTAGATGTAACATGCATTGTTTATCTTATTTTCTTTTAATTTTACTGAGCTATATTTCCTAATTTTATTAATATTACAATTATAAATTATTATCAATTCAGCAAATGTGAGATTTAAAGTTTCCAGGAAAAAGAGTTTCTTATTAAAACTCATTTTTTGCAGCACAGTAACTTTAATCACAATTGCTATATCTCACTGTGTATGTTTTCTTTTTTTCTGTCTTTTTAATCTTTTATTCACAGTCCACCCTTTATTCCCCCTACCAGTTCACCCTCTGATTGTTCCACATCCCATACCTCTTCCCTCCATCTCCAAGAGGATATCTCCATTCCCTCACCCCAACCCCCACTCCACCAAACCTCCCCACTTCATGAGGCCTCAAGTTTCTGAGGATTAGGGGCATCTTCTCTCACAAAGTTAAGTCCTGGATGTCCTCTGCTGTATGGAAGGGGAAGAGGGGAATCATGTTCAGGTATTGGGGTGGGGAAAACAGTAAAGCATATTTCATTATATAAATATGAGACTTAAAGCCTACCATACAGGAAAGGAACTTATCATCCATGTCTAAAGATTATTATCTTATATGAAATCATATTACCATTAACTACATAAAGGCGGTTTCATTGATTACAGAGACATATTTAGAGGGATGTGGGCAAAACTTCACTATGTTTGAAGACATGTAATAGTGAATTGGGGACCCCACTAGAGACAGTTACAAAGTTAGATAAATAATATACTTCTTCTTTTTTTTCTTGTTTTTTTTTTTTTTTTTTTTTTTTTTTTTTTTTTTTTTTTTTTTTTTGAGACAGGGTTTCTCTGTGTAGCTCTGGCTGTCCTGAAACTCTCTTTGTACTGGAACTGAACTGGCCTTGAACTCAGAAATCCACCTGCCTCTGCCTCCCAAGTGTTGGGATTAAAGGCGTGCACCACCACTCCCGGCTAATAGTATACTTCTTTTAAGCTTCTAGCTTCTCATGGAAAGTGCATATGAAACAGGACAAAAGATCTAATACCAACATCTCAGTATCTTCATCTTAGAAAAGTAAAAACTAGTTTTACATTCCTATAGGCTTCCAGGAGAAAGGAGGCTTAGGCACATTTTTAGGAAGGGAAACCAGTTCTCCAAGCATTTGATAAATACAGAAAGGCCTCCTTGAATTTATCCTATTATAGCTGTCCATCAACAGCAGTCACCAAACCTGGACTAAACCATGTGTCCTCCTCATTGTAGGTCAGAAAGACCTTGGAGAAAATCGCAGGGAGCTGCATATCTACTCATAAAATGATCTCTCTAGTCAAAAGTCAGTCTAGTTTTCCAGGCTCTTGCATCAATCCTAGCAACTTTCCATACTCCATTATCACTCGAACATAAGTATTAGGAAAAATGAAATTGGGTTATTTTCACAACTGTGGTTGAGAAAATTTGCAGATTCCAAATACTAAATCCTGGAAGGAAAGATCACATACAACCACCCTTTTAAACCAGGCATATTCAGTTTTAATTTAGTAAGCACTCAGGTCTGCTTAAAGTGGGCACATAAAACATATAAATATGGGGCTGGAGAGATGGCTCAGTGGGTAAGAGTACTGACTGCTCTTCCAGAGGTCCTGAGTTCAATTCCAGCAACCACATGGTGGCTCACAACCATCTGTAATGAGATCTGATGCCCTTTTCTGATGTGTCTGATGATAGCTACAGTGTGCTTATGTATAATAAATAAAATCTTTTAAAAAATACAAATATGTATAGATCCAGATACAGGTAACTAAAATGTTCCATTGCATAGTTTCGTTAAAGGTAATATAATACAGTGAATCCTCCCATAGGATGTTATTCTTTCAAAACAAATTTCAAATATATATTTCCAGTAGGTTAAGATGGGACTTAGCTTGTTGTCTGTAATAAAGCCACTGGTGACCTGATGACTTTTCAGGTCTTATTGACCAGTAACACTGTAAGTCACATCATTCAATTTGGTATTTTGCTTTGGCTCTTCCTGGATTCTTCAAATAATTCTTGTGTGTTTGTTTTCTTGTTGTTTTAAATTTCATTTGAAATAAATATCTGCCCCAAGTACCAATTTGTCCATTTTATAGAGGAATTCAGTAATTGATCATCACTCTTTCATTAATCAGAAAAAAGACATTTCTTTCTGAGAATAATCATATACTTATATTTTGTTTATCCAAATAGCCGTGATTTGTGATCCAAATTGTATTGATTCAGTATATTTCATTAATTTGTATTCAATATAAACTTACTTGTTTGAATCCACATGTAAAATATATCTTATCTATGTTAAGCAATTTGTGCTCATTGACTAAGGTCTATTAAATAGGAATTATTATGAGAAAAAGGTGAAGAGTGAGTAACAAATTATACTATTTCAGGTTGCAATTTGTAAATAGCTGTATGCAGCTACTTAAAGAAACATCTCCTTTCATAAAAACTAATTAATTACTCATTTTTTCACACAACTATGGCAAGGTCATGAGTTGCTTTGCTATTTACAGAAATGTGTTATAAAAAGCACTGTGACTTTATCTTCTAATAATGACTTTTAAAAAGCTCAACTGTAAGCTTTAGCAGTTCTCTAACAAAAATATTGTATGTATAAATATCCTCTACTTTGTTGCTAGTTTGAAAGGTTATTGCCTTGAAGGGGTCATGAAAAGGATTTGGGGCTTGGTATTATGTAGAAAGCCTATGAGCGGCTATTGGTGAACCCTAGTTGCAGCAGAAGACCTCAGTATATTGGAGATGCCAATACCACGGGATGATTACCAAAAACAGCAGCAGTAGTGGAGTGGATCAACCTGAGCTTAGAGTGCTACAGAGAGCATCGCTGGAGAGGTGAAGCCAGCACTTTCAAGGAACCCATAAGATCATGTGTGGATCTCAGACATTGAAACAAGAAGC
This sequence comes from Mus musculus, assembly GCF_000001635.26. Taxonomy (NCBI): domain Eukaryota; kingdom Metazoa; phylum Chordata; class Mammalia; order Rodentia; family Muridae; genus Mus; species Mus musculus. The sequence continues at coordinate 88,282,170 of NC_000084.6, forward strand.
TGTACCACTGAAGTATACATGGAGACCCCAAGATGTTTGAGATGCCAGATCCTTGGGCTATCTGCTGAGGAAAGCTGATAAGAGGGAGTGCAAAAACCCCAGGAGAAAAAAAAAACGTTGCAGTCAATAAAGATTAAAAAGGAGTTGGAGATATGAAGCCTGCTTTGACATTAGACATGGAGATGCAGAGTTGAAGTTTACCCTGCTGGTTTCCTGTCTTGCTTTGGGGATTACAGTTAAGTGATTGGATGAATCTCAGAAGAAATCTTGAACTTTGGATTTTTAACATTGTTGACACTGCTATAGACTATGGGAACTCTGGGCGTTTGACTAAATGTGTTTTATATTATGCTATGTTTAGGTTTGGCCTCCATAGACTCCTATGTTTGAACAAGCCTATGGGGGCCAGGAAGTGATATGCCATGGTTTGTATATGCTCGATCCAATGAGTAGCACTATTAGATATTGTGGTCCAGATGGAGCAGGTATGGCCTTTTTGGAAGAAGTGTATGTGGGTATGGGCTTTAGGAGCACCGTCCTAGCTACCTGAAGGTCAGTATTCTGCTAGCAGCCTTTAGATGAAAATGTAGATCTCTCAGCTCCACCTGTACCATGTCTGTCTGGATGCTGCCATACTCCCACCTTGATGATAATGCACTGAACCTCTGAACCTGGAAGCCAGTCCCAATTAAATGTTGGAGAGAGAGAGAGAGAGAGAGAGAGAGAGAGAGAGAGAGAGAGAGAGAGGAAGGAAGGAAGGAAGGAAGAAAGAAAGAAAGAAAGAAAGAAAGAAAGAAAGAAAGAAAGAAAGAAAGAAAGAAAGAAAGAAAGAGAGAGAGAGTTATTACCTGATAGAACCACTCTAGAGCACCACTGTGTTCTTCCCCCTGATCTCTTCTGGGACAACACTCCTCCTCAAGAAAGCTTTACCTATAGAAGGAGAACATAACCACACAAAATTATTTTTAAACTTACTGGTGATTAATTTGTTGCTATAAATCATCATTTTGCTATTCAATATCCTTCCTGGGGAATGCAGCCACAGGCAATTAACTCCCCCTCTTGAAACATGCTAACATAAAGCCTAAAGGATTATGATCATAGTATTTTTTCAGTTTTATTCCTTCCAATCACTGATAATGACTAGTTGCTTCACAGGTCTCAAAAATGATAAACATCGAAAAACGCCCCGTGTTCTTTAAGGAAAGGTTTCCTGAAACCTAAGATTGTCTGTCAAATTTGTGTGGGATGATTTTTCACTTCACTTACATATTAGTAACTAACTTTGTCAAAATGAAAATGGCACCCTTGTATAAAAGTTTGCAGGAGTGTCTTTTATTATTTATTACTTCATTTTAGTATCCTATTTAATATTTGAGATTATAATGAAATTACATTATTTCCCCTTTTCCTTTTTTCCCTTCAACTGCTCCCATGGAATCCCCCTTGCTCTCATTCAAATTCATAGACTTTTCTCTTTAACTGTGGTTATTTTCTGATGTCTACATCTGTGCTGCATGCTTCCTGACTTAATTAAAACCTAGTGTTGGTGAAAATACTAAGGAGCAGGATGCTGTGAAAATCTTGGTTGGATTATATGGTCTATAACTCGCAAGGCTTAGATGAAGTCAGTTAGTAACTAATAAAAATTACAATCTAAGTATTTTTGTTCTTCATTAGCAGTATCCACTAACATTTTCTAATATGAATTTTTCTCTAAGTGAATGTGAAATAGAAAGGTTCCAATAAGGAAAACATACAATCTTCCACAGTCTCTTCCCCCTCATTCCCAGCCCAAAAGACATTGCTTTATCAGTCAGTTAAAGGAGGGACAGGGTTCTATTACAACAATAACAAGGTGGATTGTAACTCCAGTTTCAGGGAATCCAACATGTTCTGGCTTCCAAAAGCATGAGGCATGCAAATTGTGTTCAGAAATAAATAGAAGGAAAACATCCATGCACACAAAAATGCAAATAAAAATTAATAGAACACTTGTCACTTGACTCTAATAGAAGTAAAACTACGTAAAATTATGTTTCCTTAATGTATGTATTTGTATGTATGTATCTGTATGTATTTGTATGTATGTATCTGTATGTATTTGTATGTATAATGTATGTATCTATATGCATTTGTATGTATAATGTATGTATTTGTATGTATAATGTATGTATCTGTATGTATTTGTATGTATAATGTATGTATAATGTATGTATCTGTATGTATAATGTATGTATCTGTATGTATTTGTATGTATAATGTATGTATCTGTATGTATTTGTAGCACAGATATTGCATGTGGTGCATTTAGCTTTACAACACATCATATTATTCATTTGGAGATGGGGTCCTTTGAGTGCTCTGGGACTAAGAATAAAATATGAGAGGAGAGACTGAAAGGGCACAGGCCAGGTTCTCTGGGTTTAAAATTCTGTCACAGAGAAGATTTCTGTATGCTAAAAGCAGACTTGAAGAACAAGACAGTTTGAATAAAGGCAATCCCGTTTATAATATTTTCAAGAAAATATAGAATTTGCAAGAAAATTGTAAAGATGGTTCCTTTTGTTTTGAAACGTGTGGTTTTATTACCCTCATGTCAAACTTGGAAAAAGAGAGAATTTGCTGATGCTCTACTCTTGTCATAGTGTGTCATAGCCTGATTCTGTGTCATACACAGACTCTGATCTCACCACTCACTTCCATGCACTGCTGCAAACAGGCTATCTCATAAATGGATTCTCAGAAATCTCAAAATTGGAAGAAAGTTCCACCCTTCCTTAAGATTGCCTTTTTCTTTAGCAATTCATGCATTTATTTCAAGATTCTAACCCTGCAGATTGCATTTCAGGAATAGTATTGGCATAAGAGTTAATGTCAAGGAAGTATTGTGTAGCTTGATTAAATATCAATATCTCAAAAATGTGAAAGGTTAAGGCCTTGGTATTTACTAAGGGAAGGGAGCCAAAGAAATGAAAAGCAAAATTTGTATATATGAATTGAGAGCTCAAGAAACAACATTAGCATCTATAGTAAGAAAAATACTGAGGGGCTCAATCTTGAGTAACCCATACATACATGTTAAATAGCTATAAATACTCTACATGCCATGTATCTATCTATCTTTATCTATCTATCTATCTATCTATCTATCTATCTATCTATCTATCTATCTATCTATCTGTGAGCAATATGCACCTGCTCCTGCCTCAAGCTTTCAAAGCTACAAGGCTTTGGTCTCAACACCCAGTCAAGCTCCCCACTCTCAGGCCAGCAAGACTGGCAGAGTTCACAGATGACTTGTGGTGAAACTACTATGTCACCAAAATGCAGTGAGTGATCAGAGTGAAAAAAAAGTCTGAAGTAAAAAGCTAGCATACTTTTGCACCATGAATAAAAGTACTAGATTCAACATATGCTTGCTACTGACTTATTTACAAATACTGGGGTATTTGTTTTAAGCATTCACTCTTCTAAACATTTATATTAAATGCTATCATGCAGAAATCCATCTACCTTTCTAGTTTATTTTGGTTTGGTTTTGTGGGGTGTTTTGTTGTTGATTTTGTTTTTTTTGTTTTTTTCTTTTTAGAATGTAGATTCTGACAGTAAATAATTTAACATTTTTAAAAAAGAAACCATTAATTTGGAGGTATTGAGTGTTCAATAGGAAATCATTTAGTTTTTCTGATATCCAAAACAGATTTGCCAGGTCAAAGCAGAACTTTGCAAACATAATAAGTATGGTAAACTGTTGATTTAGTGGCAGTAAAAAGAATAATCAGAGGATTATTTGCACAATAAGAATATTCATGCAGCTTATCTACATTGTATTGACAAGCATTTAATGAATATGAATCCACAGGAAAAACCTAAAATTGCTTCCTTGTTTACAAATGCCTTTGTCTACACAGGATTGAAAACACTTTCCAGGCCTGGGGCCTACTCTACATATTTTATGTACTCTTAAACCTCTCACTCTAAATTTCAAAAGCTGAAATAAGTAGAATTTTCAACTTTATATCAGTTATTGAACTTTGAAACAAAGATTATAAATCCTACATATTCTTTGTTGTATATGTATTCAAAGGAGATATAAGTAGCTATTGTTACCCAGGCACAACATAAATAACTGTACAGATAGCTTTTAAAGTTTGAAATCATTTCATCACTCACCTTTTTTTCATAAACAGTTTCTATTACTTATTCCTGAGAATATTATCTACAAAGCACAATTTAAGAAAAATAAAAATAAAATATAAACTTAAGAAACTGTGTCTAACATTTAGCAGGTAAATATCTATGAGAAGATGTGGGGATCTTTTTTGTATGTGTAACATACTTTTCATGCATAAAATTGTTTTTGATTGCATAATAACTATGCTAAATATGTACTTTTGGAAAAGCTATTACTAAAGATTCAAAGCTTTCTAAAACTTTCATTTTTGAGTTGATAATTTTCCTTTTATATGTAAGTTTAAAAAATCTATCTTTCTATCTATCATCTATCTATCTATCTATCTATCTATCTATCATCTATCTATCTATCTATCTATCTATCTATCCTTCTTTCTTACAATACATCTCAGTCTCAGCTTCCCCTCCTTCCACTCCTCCCACTGTCTCTCCCACTACGCCCAGATCTACTGCTTCTCTCTCTGTTTCTCTTCAGAAAAGGGCAGGCCTCCCAGGTATATTAACCAAACACTGCACAAGCATAACAAGATTCAATACAACTAGGCACAACCTGCATAAAATGGATGGGCAAGGCAACCAAGTAGAAGAAAAAAAAAAGGTCTCAAGAGCAGGCCAAAGACTCAGGAAAACCCCCATTCCCATTGTTATGAGTCCCACAAAACCACCAAGCTAACAACCATTACTTATACGCAGAGGACCTAGTGAAATCCCATGCAGGCTCCATAATGGCCACTGTAGTCTCTGTGAGCTTCCATGAACCTTGGTTAGTTGATTCTGTGGGCTGGGTTCTGCTGGTGGCCTTTGACCCCTCTGGCTTCTACAGTTCTTCCTACCTCTCTTCTGTCGGCTTCCCAGAAGTCTGCCTAATGTTTGGCTGTGGGTTTCTGCATTTGTTCCCATCAGCTGCTGGAGAAAACCTCTCTGATGATGATAGGGCTAGACAGACTATCATTAGAAATCATTTCATTTACCTTTTGGTTGTTTAATTATTATTCATTTATTTGGCCATTGTTGTGTTTGGCTCTACCCAAGGTCTCTGGTGCATCCAGTTTTCATGTTCTAGCTATCCAGGCAGTGTCAGGCATTGACTCTTTCTCATGATGTAGGCCTCAACTTAGACCACTCATTGGCTGGAACCTCACACAAGATCTCAGCTATCATTGCCGAAGGGCATATTTCTGGCAGAACAGGCTTTAAATAAAAGGTTATGTGACTGGCTCAGTGTCCAAATCCCACCACTGGAAGCCTTGCCTAGTTAGGGAAGATGGACATTTCAGGTTCTATATGGCTAGTTTCTCAAACTTTTGATCACAGACACATTTGATTGATTTTTTTTCTCATACCTTTGTTTATAGGCATAAGCATTTCAAAGAAAGGCCATGCCTGAATAAATTAAAAACTAAACTTTTATTATAAGAAAAGTATGCAATAAGTTCAATTCTATCCAGGTTGTATGCTAAAGAAAAAGAGCAATTCATGACAATTCGTGACAAATAACTTTCTATTAAGATACATGCACCAGGATCCATTCCAGTCGGGGCCACCCCCACCATCTTCCTTCTGAACCCAGCAGAGGACCCTTAGCACACCCAGGACATCCTTATCACCTGAGAGCACGTGGGCAATAGAAGAGACAGAGCTTCTTGGTCAGGGTCCCCTCAGGCCTTCATCCTCAGCCAGGAGGCTGAGCTGAGACCCAGACCCCTGGGCACATTCCTTTCCAGAGGAGAGTCGGCCTACAGGGAGGGTTCTGACTCCAGAACTCAGAAGGTGAATCAGAGTTCCAGACTGCTGGACACCTGCCCTACAAGAGGAGAGCTTGCCTGCAGAGAATGCTCTCACCACTGGAACTCAGGTGAGAGTTGGAGTCCCAGGAATGCTGACAGGAGCTAAATAATCACAGGAGGATCAAGCTCCAATCAGAGACAGCTTGAACATTAACATGAGAGATTTCCAGATGGCAAAAGGCAAACATAAGAATATGACTCAGGACAGGGGAATGCCAGGGCCAAGAAGTGGGAGTGGGTAGGTGGGGGAGCGTGTGGGGGACTTTTGGGATAGCATTGGAAATGTAAATGAAATAAATGCTAAATAAATAAATAAATAAACAAAAAAGAAATAAATTCATCAAAAAAAAATCTTACTAATGGAAACCGAGAACACTGGGCATCCTCAGAACTCAGTACACCCACCACAACGAGTCCTGGATACCCCCAACACACCTGTACAGGAAGACATGGATTTAAAATCATATCTCATGATGGTGGTAGAAGATTTTAAGAAGGGCATTAGTAATTCACTTAAAGAAATACAGGAGAACACTGCTAAAAAGGTAGAAGCCCTTAAAGAGGAAGCACAAAATTCCCTCAAGGAATTACATGAGAACACTGCTAAACAGGTAGAAGAAACACAAAAATCCCTTAAAGAATTACAGAAAAACACAATCAAACAGGTGATGGATTTGAGCAAAACCATCCAAGATCTAAAAATGAAAGTAGAAACATTGAAGAAATCCCAAAGGGAGACAACTCTGGAGATAGAAACCCTATGAAAGAAATCAGGAACCATAGATATGAGCATCAGCAACAGAATATAATACAGATTGAAGAGAGAATCTCAGGTGCAGAAGATTCCATAGGGAACATGGACACAACAATCAAAGAAAATGCAAAATGCAAACAGATCCTAACTCAAAACACCCAGGAAATCCAGGACACAATGAAAAGACCAAACTTACGGATAATAGGAGAAGATGAGAATGAAGATTTTCAACTTAAAGGGCCAGGAAATATCTTCAACAAAATTGTAGAAGAAAACTTCCCATACCTAAAGAAAGAGATGCCCATGAACATACAAAAAGCCTACAGAACTCCAAATAAACTGGACCAGAAAAGAAATTCCTCCCGGCACATAATAATCAGAACAACAAATGCACTAAATAAAGACAAAATATTAAAAGCAGTAAGGGCAAAATGTCAACTAACATATAAAGACGACCCTTTTAGAATTATTCCAGAGTTCTCACCAGAGACTATGAAAGCCAGAATATCCTGGACAGATGTTATACAGACACTAAGAGAACACAAATGTCAGCCCAGGATACTATACCCAGCAAACCTCTCAATTACCATAGATGGAGAAACCAAAGTATTCCATGACAAAACCAAATTCACACAATATCTTTCCACGAATCCAGCCTTTCAAATGATACTAAAGGGGAAACACCAACACAAAGATGGAAACTACAGCCTAGAAAAAGCAAGAAAGTCACCCTTTAACAAAACTAAAAGAAGAAAGCCACAAGAACAGTTTCCCAAATCTAACAATAAAAATGACAAGCAAGCAACAATTATTTTTTTTGATCTTTCTTCACATCAATGGACTCAATTCCCCAATAAAAAGACATAGACTAACAGACTGGCTACACAAACAGGACCCAACATTTTGCTGCTTACAGGAAACCCACCTCATGGATAAAGACAGACACTACCTCAGAGTCAAAGGCTGAAAAACAATTTTCCAAGCAAATGGTCCAAAGAAACAAGCTGAAGTAGCCATTCTAATATGGAATAAAATTGACTTCCAACCCAAAGTTATTGAAAAAGACAAGGAGGGGCACTTCATACTCATCAAAATTAAAATGTACCAAAATGAACTCTCAATTCTAAATATCTATGCTCCAAATGCAAGCACAACCACATTCCTTAAAGAAACTTTAGTAATGCTCAAAGCACACATTGCACCTCACACAATAATAGTGGGAGACTTCAACACCCCACTCTCGCCAATGGACAGATTATGGAAACAGAAACAAAACAGAGACATATGGACACTAACAGAATTTATGAAACAAATGGATTTAACATATATGTACAGAAAATTTTATCTTAAACCAAAAGGATATACCTTCTTCTCAGCACCTCATGGTACCTCCTCCAAAATTGACCATATAATTGGCCACAAAACAGGCCTCAACAGATACAAAGATATTGAAATTATCCCATGCATCTTATCAGATCACCACAGACTAAGGCTGATCTTCAATAACAGCATAAATAATAGAAAGCCAACATTCACAAGGAAACTGAACAACACTCTACTCAATGATACCTTGGTCAAGGAAGAAATAAAGAAATTAAAGACATTTTAGAGTTTAATGAAAATGAAGTCACAACATACCCAAACTTATGGGAAACAATGAAAGCAGTCATAGGCCTGTGTTCCTCCAAAAAGAAACTAGAAAGAGCATACACTAACAGTCTGATAGCACACCTAGAAGCTCTAGAACAAAAGGAAGCAAAGAGTAGGCTGCAAGAAATAATCAAACTTAGGGCAGAAACCAATCAAGTGGAAACAAACAAACAAAAAACTGTACAAAGAATCAACCAAACCAGGAGCTGCTTCTTTGAGAAAGTCAACAAGATAGATAAACCCTTATCCAGGCTCACTAGAGGGCACAGGGACAACATCCTAATTAACAAAATCAGAAATTAAAAGGGAGACATAAGAACAGATCCTGAGGAAATCCAAAACATCATCAGATCCTACAAAAAAGGCTATACTCAACAAAACTAGAAAACCTGGAGGAAATAGACAACTTCCTAGACGGATACCAGGTACCAAAGTTAAATCAGGATCAGATCAATGATCTAAAGAGTCCAATTTCCCCTAAAGAAATAAAAGCAGTCATTAATAGTCTCCCAACCAAAAAAAGCCTAGAACCAGATGGGTTTAGTGCAGAGTTCTATCAGACCTTCAAAGAATACCTAATTCCAACTCTCCTCAAACTATTCCACAAAATAGAAACAGAAGGTACTCTACACAATTCATTCTATGAAGCCACAATTACTCTGATACCTATTCCACACTAAGATCCAACAAAGAAAGAGAACTTCAGACCAATTTCCCTTATGAATATCGATGCAAAAATACTCAATAAAATCCTTGCAAACCGAGTCCAAGAAAACATCAAAACGATCATCCATCATGACCAAGTAAGCTTCATCCCAGGGATGCAGGGATGGTTTAATATACTGAAATCAATCAGCATAATCCACTATATAAACAAACTCAAGGACAAAAATCACATGATCATCTCCTTAGATGCGGAGAAAGCATTTGACAAAATCCAACACCCCTTCATGATAAAAGTCATGGAAAGATCAGGAATTCAAGTCCCATACCTAAACACAATAAAAGCAATATAGAGCAAACCAGTAGCCAACATCAAAGTAAATGGTGAGAAGCTGGAAGCAATCCCACTAAAATCAGGGACTGGACAAGGCTGCCCACTTTCTCCCTACCTATTCAATATAGTACTTGAAGTCCTAACCAGAGCAATTCGACAACAAAAGGAGATCAAGGAGATACAAATTGGAAAGGAAGAAGTCAAAATATCACTTTTTGCAGATGATACGATAGTATATATAAGTGACCCTAAAAATTCTACCAGAGAACTCCTAAACCTGATAAACAGCTTCAAGGAAGTAGCTGGATATAAAGTTAACTCAAACAAGTCAATGGCCTTTCTCTACACAAAGGATAAATGGGATGAGAAAGAAATTAGGGAAACAACACCCTTCTCAATAGACACAAATAATATAAAATACCTTCGCGTGACTCTAACTAAGGAAGTGAATATCTGTATGACAAGAACTTCAAGTCTCAGAAGAAAGAAATTAAAGAAGATCTCAAAAGATGGAAAGATCTCCCATGCTCATGTATTGGTAGGATTAATATAGTAAAAATGGCTATCCTGCAGAAAGCAATCTACAGATTAAATGCAATCCCCATCAAAATTCCAACTCAATTCTTCACTGAGTTAGAAAGAGCAATTTGCAAATCCATCTGGAATAACAAAAACCCTAGGATAGCAAAAACTATTCTCAACAATAAAAGAATCTCTGAGGGAATCACTGTGCCTGGCCTCAAACTGTACTACAGAGCAATTATGATAAAAACTGCATGGTACTGGTACAGTGACAGACAGATAGATCAAGGGAATAGAATTGAAGAGCCAGAAATGAACCCACACACCTACGGTCACCTGATCTTTGACCAGGGAGCTAAAAGCATCCAGTGGAAAAAAGACAGCATTTTCAACAAATGGTGCTGCCACAACTGGCAGTTATCTTGTAGAATATGTGAATTGATCCATTCTTATCTCCTTGTACAAAGCTCAAGTCTAAGTGGATCAAAGAACTCCACATAAAACCAGAGAAACTGAAATTTATAGAGGAGAAAGAGGGGAAAACTATTGAAGATATGGGCACAGGGGAAAAATTCCTAAACAGAATAGCAATGGCATGTGCTGTAAGATCAAGAATCGACAAATGGTACCTCATAAAATTGCAGAGCTTCTGTAGGGCAAAAGATACTATCAATAAGACAAAAAGTCCACCAACAGATTGGGAAGGAATTTTTACCAATTCTAAATCTGTTAGGGGACTAATGTCCAATATATACAAAGAGCCCAAGAAGCTGAACTCCAGAAATTCAAATAACCCCATTAAAAATGGGGTTCAGAGCTAAGTAAAGAGTTCTCAACTGAGGAATACCTAAGGGCTGAGAAGCCCTTGAAAAATGTTCAACATCCTTAATCATCAGAGAAATTCAAATCAAAACAACCCTGAGATTCCACCTCACACCTGTCAGAATGGCAAAGATCAAAGATTCAGGTGACAGCAGATGCTGGTGAGGATGAGGAGAAAGAGGAACACTCCTCCATTGTTGGTGGGATTGCGAGCTTTTCAAACACTCTGGAAATCAATCTGGCGGTTCCTCAGAAAACTGGACATAGTACTACCAAAAGATCAAACAATACCCCTCATGGGAATATACCCAGAAGATGTTCCAACTGGTAATAAGGACACATGATCCTCTCTGTTCATAGCAGCCCTATTTATAATAGCCAGAAGCTGGAAAGAACCCAGATGTCCCTCAACAGAGAAATAGATACAGAAAATGTGATACATTTACACAGTGGAGTACTACTAAGATATTAAAACAATGAATTTATGAAATTCTTGGGAAAATGGATATATCTGGAGGATATCACCCTGAGTGAGGTAATCCAATCACAAAAGAAGTCACTTGATATGCACCCACTGATAAGTGGGTATTAGCCCAGAAACCTAAAATACCCAAGATGCAACTTCCAAAACACAAGATAATCAAGAAGGAAGATCAACTCTTGAATACTTCATTCCTACCTAGAATAGGAAATAAAATATCCAGGGAAGGAGTTGTAGAGACAAAGTTTGGCTCTAAGACGAAAAAATGGATTATCCAGAGACTGCCCCACCCAGTGGTCCATCCCATAATCATCCCCCAAACACAGACACTATTGCATATGCAAGCAAGATTTTGCTGAAAAGACCCTGATATAGCTGTCTCCTGTGAGGGTTTTCCAGTGTCTGGCCAATACAGAAGAGGATGCTCAAAGTCGTCTATGGGATGGAACACAGGGTCCCCAATGGAGGAGCTAGAGAAAGTAGCCAAGATCTGAAGGGGCCTGCAGCCCTATAGGTGGAACAGCAATATGAACTAATCAGTACCCCCAGAACTCGTGTCTCTAGCTGCATATGTAGCAGAAGATGCTCTAGTCGTCCATCATTGGGAAGAGAGGCCCCTTGGTCTAGCAAACTTTATATGCCCCAGTACAGGGGAATGCCAGGGCCAAGAAGTGGGATTGAGTGAATACAAGAGCAGGGCAGGTGAGGGTGTCAGGGTCTTTTGGGATAGCATTTGAAATGTAAATGAAAAAAATATCTAATAAAAAATATACATGCACCAGGTCTTCTGGGCATGTGTTGTTTGTGTGGGACTCCTAACAGTGGGAGTGTGTCTTTGACTTCTTTGCCTGTCCCCAGGGACCCTTTCCTCCTGTTGTACTGCCTTATCCAGCTTCAATGTGAGGGCTTTACCTTGTCCTACTATGTTTTATTTTCTTCTCTCTCTTGGAGGCTTGCTCTTTTCTGAAGGGAGAGGAAGTTGGAATGGATTGTGTGAGAGAGGAATCTATTTTCAATAACAAAATATATGTTTTCAGAGAGCTTGTTAAAAATTCAAAATATTTTAAATAGTGGGAGGGACCGGGTGGAAAGGAAGGAAGGGAAACTGCAATTAGGATGTAAAGTAAAAAGATTAAAATGAAAATAATTTCTTAATGGGGGCAACATAATAATTTAATGCATAACTATCACACTCACCCTTAATATCAAGAATGACCATTTCTTTAGATGAAGGAAACATGGCAATCTTCCTATTGTGGGAGAGGCAAAATTACAAAACATGAGTGAAAAATTATTATCAATGCTGTCCTTTAATCAAAGGGTTCAGTTATAGGAAGGTTGTTTAAAAGAATATAAACATGAAGTCAGAGTTCTGAATTCCAGTGAGTTGTAAGCCTCCATATGTATTTCATGATATCAGTAACACAGGTCATCAGACCACTAATTTGCATCCTGCTCTAACTAATCACATAAAACCAGCCCATAGTAATTAGTTAATATGCTTAAATGCCACAGGAAAAATGGGTATGTATTATGCCATTTAAGATGTGGTTGTGCTAGTTACATTGCTTGTTGCATGATGAAATACTCAAAGCAATTTTATAAAGGTCTTGCCCCTATTCAGGGTTCATCTTCCTATCTCAATTAACTATGTTTGAATAAATTCCCATACATGCACGCCCAGCAGCTTGTTTCCTAGGTGATTCTATACCCTCTCAAATTACTGACCAGTGTTGCCCATCGCAGTGGTGGTCTTTAAAGTGGCAGTTTTTATTTAACATATTTTTATTGAATTTGGAAATGTCATGATATACTCCATTCTTACTCAGTCTTTGGTGCTTCCATATCTACTTCTTGCCATCATCACCCTCCTCTCACCTAAAAAAATAAATCCTCCATTTTCACTGGAGCATGGCAAAATTCTCAGTGTGTGTATCTTAAATAGAACAAAGTTCTTCCTCTTCTGTATGCCCACCTGAAGCCACTAGTTGTGGAGCGCTACTCTTCAACATTTCCATCACAGATTTTAAGAGTTCTTTTTTATTTAAGCATTGCTTTGTGGGAGGGAGAGAGGGACATGGGTTATCTCAGAAGCCTTCCATATCCCTCTTTCTAAACTATGCATCTGCAATAATTGATACCACTGCCAAAGTAGCTTCCTTGCTCTTTACAGTTGGGGGAGCTTGGATGGTGAGGTTTGACATAGTTTTTGGTGACAGGACATACCACAACCACTACCTGGCTGCAACAGAGGCAGAGACTCAGACAAGGCCCTCTGAGGCAGACTAGATCATAGATATCACCATGACTTCATGTGGCAGTACAGGCCACTCCCCTAGGCTCAAGATTGACCATGGATATTGAATGGCATTATGTGGTAACATGGACATCAGACATCAACCCTGTCAGGCTCATCAGGACCACTGACCCACACATGGCACCCAGTGGCATCATGTACCATGGTGATTCTTCAAACAGGTCCAAACCAGGAAGTGAACCATTCTTCATCTCCAGCCTCCATCATTGCCCATAGCCAGGTCAATCTCAGGGCCAGATGGCATGTTCAGGGGCTGACTTTGCATCTGCTCCAGGCTGCTGGACACCACCTTGAAAACCCAACTTGGGCAAAGACATGTTCTACCATCAACCACAACCATCTGTAAAATCTTTCATTGCCACCCTGTCTCCAGTTCTTGCAACATAAGCACTGTCCTCCTCGTCCATTTTTCCTACCTCTCCACCCATTAGTTTTCCATAGTGGTGTGGGAAGGTCTTGTTGCAAACATGGGGCAGGTCACCTTGGGCATTTTTATGTCATGAGATAAAATCAAATATACACATTATATTTCTATATAAAAATCAAATGTCTTACAAATTCTACTACTCAGTTTTCAAGTGTTTTTGCCTAATATGTGCAAATATATTTACATTTTTTTGGAACTAAAGCAAACAAATTGTAGAGCAGGCATCTTTCTTTACACATGTTAAGAAATACAGAGAGAATTAGAAGTAATTAGGTTCTATGTCATAGCTGGACTTGCAGACTTGATGAAATTTAAAATCACAATGAACCTCTGAACCTGTTCTTAATGCACTTAGAAAATAAACTGTAAGGGAAAAGACACCTTCAAAGTGGTGACACTTTCTAAGCAGCCTTGCAGATAGATATACAGACAGGAAAAAAACCTTCTTGGCTTCTTATATTTCTTGTGCAAGTTGTTCTGGTGGCTAAAGTTGTCTTTCTCTGTTGGCATTATAGTACAGCATCTTTGGCTTTCTCTCTCTCTCTCTCTTTACCTACCTCCCTCCCTCTCTCTCTTTCTTTCTTTCTTACTTACTTATTTTAAATACCCAAGTGTTTTGTAATCGACTTACAACTAGCAGCATTAACTTGTTTGAAATACGTATAAGAGACTTCCTTTTTAAAAGAATGATTAGGATCTTTTTAATGGCAATTGAAAAAATTAAGGCTGTCTATTGAAAGAGGAAAGAAGAAAATAGCATCCTCCTTTTCAAAGAGAAAAATTATTTTCTGCTTTCAACTTTTACTCGATAGCCTTAATATTAATGATGCCTGCTTTTCTTCCCAAATTCAGACCTATGAGCTTAGTATAAATGTAGAACAAAGTAAAGATTGAGGAATTGTATTCTAAACTTCATCTATTAGGATGACTAAATAAAATGATATCCCAAGATATCTGAATTTCTAAAATTCTTAAGAGTAGTGTGTATAGATAAGTAGGTTCAGTGTGGCAAAGTAGAGCCAATAATTTCTTGCTATGGGAGATGATTTATTTATTAATTTATTTATTTGCCCATCTTATATGATCAGTAATGGTAAGATTCACAACCAAAACAAGGGTTCTTTGACTTTTTTTTTTTTCCATTTTTTATTAGGTATTTAACTCATTTACATTTCCAATGCTATACCAAAAGTCCCCCATATCCACCCACCCCCACTCCCCTGCCCACCCACTCCCCCTTTTTGGCCCTGGTATTCCCCTGTACTGGGGCATATAAAGTTTGCAAGTCCTATGGGCCTCTCTTTCCAGTGATGGCCGACTAGGCCATCTTTTGATATATATGCAGCTAGAGTCAAGAGCTCCGGGGTACTGGTTAGCTCATAATGTTGTTCCACCTATAGGGTTGCAGATCCCTTTAGCTCCTTGGCTACTTTCTCTAGCTCCTCCATTGGGAGCCCTATGATCCATCCATTAGCTGACTGTGAGCATCCACTTCTGTGTTTGCTGGGCCCCGGCATAGTCTCACAAGAGACAGCTACATCTGTGTCCTTTCAATAAAATCTTGCTAGTGTATGCAATGGTGTCAGCGTTTGGATGCTGATTATGGGGTGGATCCCTGGCTATGGCAGTCTCTACATGGTCCATCCTTTCATCTCAGCTCCAAACTCTGTCTCTGTAACTCCTTCCATGGGTGTTTTGTTCCCAAATCTAAGGAGGGGCATAGTGTCCACACTTCAGTCTTCATTCTCCTTGAGTTTCATGTGTTTAGCAAATTATATCTTATATCTTGGGTATCCTAGGTTTGGGGCTAATATCCACTTATCAGTGAATACATATTGTGTGAGTTTCTCTGTGAATGTGTTACCTCACTCAGGATGATGCCCTCCAGGTCCATCCATTTGGCTAGGAATTTCATAAATTCATTCTTTTTAATAGCTGAGTAGTACTCCATTGTGTAGATGTACCACATTTTCTGTATCCATTCCTCTGTTGAGGGGCATCTAGGTTCTTTCCAGCTTCTGGCTATTATAAATAAGGCTGCTATGAACATAGTGGAGCATGTGTCCTTCTTACCTGTTGGGGCATCTTCTGGATATATGCCCAGGAGAGGTATTGCTGGATCCTCCGGTAGTACTATGTCCAGTTTTCTGAGGAACCACCAGACTGATTTCCAGAGTGGTTGTACAAGCCTGCACTCCCACCAACAATGGAGGAGTGTTCCTCTTTCTCCACATCCTCGCCAGCATCTGCTGTCACCTGAATTTTTGATCTTAGCCATTCTGACTGGTGTGAGGTGGAATCTCAGGGTTGTTTTGATTTGCATTTCCCTGATGATTAAGGATGTTGAACATTTTTTCAAGTGCTTCTCTGCCATTCGGTATTCCTCAGGTGAGAATTCTTTGTTCAGTTCTGAGCCCCATTTTTTAATGGGGTTATTTGATTTTCTGAAGTCCACCTTCTTGAGTTCTTTATATATGTTGGATATTAGTCCCCTATCTGATTTAGGATAGGTAAAGATCCTTTCCCAATCTGTTGGTGGTCTTTTTGTCTTATTGACGGTGTCTTTTGCCTTGCAGAAACTTTGGAGTTTCATTAGGTCCCATTTGTCGATTCTCGATCTTACAGCACAAGCCATTGCTGTTCTGTTCAGGAATTTTTCCCCTGTGCCCATATCTTCAAGGCTTTTCCCCACTTTCTCCTCTATAAGTTTCAGTGTCTCTGGTTTTATGTGAAGTTCCTTGATCCACTTAGATTTGACCTTAGTACAAGGAGATAAGTATGGATCGATTCGCATTCTTCTACACGATAACAACCAGTTGTGCCAGCACCAATTGTTGAAAATGCTGTCTTTCTTCCACTGGATGGTTTTAGCTCCCTTGTCGAAGATCAAGTGACCATAGGTGTGTGGGTTCATTTCTGGATCTTCAATTGTATTCCATTGGTCTACTTGTCTGTCTCTATACCAGTACCATGCAGTTTTTATTACAATTGCTCTGTAGTAAAGCTTTAGGTCTGGCATGGTGATTCCGCCAGAAGTTCTTTTATCCTTGAGAAGACTTTTTGCTATCCTAGGTTTTTTGTTATTCCAGACAAATTTGCAAATTGCTCCTTCCAATTCGTTGAAGAATTGAGTTGGAATTTTGATGGGGATTGCATTGAATCTGTAGATTGCTTTTGGCAAGATAGCCATTTTTACAATGTTGATCCTGCCAATCCATGAGCATGGGAGATCTTTCCATCTTCTGAGATCTTCTTTAATTTCTTTCTTCAGAGATTTGAAGTTTTTATCATACAGATCTTTCACCTCCTTAGTTAGAGTCACGCCAAGATATTTTATATTATTTGTGACTATTGAGAAGGGTGTTGTTTCCCTAATTTCTTTCTCAGCCTGTTTATTCTTTGTATAGAGAAAGGCCATTGACTTGTTTGAGTTTATTTTATATCCAGCTACTTCATCGAAGCTGTTTATCAGGTTTAGGAGTTCTCTGGTAGAATTTTTAGGGTCACTTATATATACTATCATATCATCTGCAAAAAGTGATATTTTGACTTCCTCTTTTCCAATTTGTATCCCCTTGATCTCCTTTTGTTGTCGAATTGCTCTGGCTAATACTTCAAGTACTATGTTGAAAAGGTAGGGAGAAAGTGGGCAGCCTTGTCTAGTCCCTGATTTTAGTGGGATTGCTTCCAGCTTCTCTCCATTTACTTTGATGTTGGCTACTGGTTTGCTGTAGATTGCTTTTATCATGTTTAGGTATGGGCCTTGAATTCCTGATCTTTCCAAAACTTTTATCATGAATGGGTGTTGGATCTTGTCAAATGCTTTTTCTGCATCTAACGAGATGATCATGTGGTTTTTGTCTTTGAGTTTGTTTATATAATGGATTACATTGATGGATTTTCGTATATTAAACCATCCCTGCATCCCTGGAATAAAACCTACTTGGTCAGGATGGATGATTGCTTTAATGTGTTCTTGGATTCGGTTAGCGAGAATTTTATTGAGGATTTTTGCATCGATATTCATAAGAGAAATTGGTCTGAAGTTCTCTATCTTTGTTGGATCTTTCTGTGGTTTAGGTATCAGAGTAATAGTGGCTTCATAAAATGAGTTGGGTAGAGTACCTTCTACTTCTATTTTGTGAAATAGTTTGTGCAGAATTGGAATTAGATCTTCTTTGAAGGTCTGATAGAACTCTGCACTAAACCCATCTGGTCCTGGGCTTTTTTTGGTTGGGAGACTATTAATAACTGCTTCTATTTCTTTAGGTGATATGGGACTGTTTAGATGGTCAACTTGATCCTGATTCAACTTTGGTACCTGGTATCTGTCCAGAAATTTGTCCATTTCGTCCAGGTTTTCCAGTTTTGTTGAGTATAGCCTTTTGTAGAAGGATCTGATGGTGTTTTGGATTTCTTCAGGATCTGTTGTTATGTCTCCCTTTTCATTTCTGATTTTGTTAATTAGGATTTTGTCCCTGTGCCCTTTAGTGAGTCTAGCTAAGGGTTTATCTATCTTGTTGATTTTCTCAAAGAACCAACTCCTCATTTGGTTAATTCTTTGAATAGTTCTTCTTGTTTCCACTTGGTTGATTTCACCCCTGAGTTTGATTATTTCCTGCCGTCTACTCCTCTTGGGTGAATTTGCTTCCTTTTTTTCTAGGGCTTTTAGATGTGTTGTCAAGCTGCTAGTATGTGCTGTCTCCCATTTCTTCTTGGAGGCACTCAGCGCTATGAGTTTCCCTCTTAGAAATGCTTTCATTGTGTCCCATAGGTTTGGGTACGTTGTGGCTTCATTTTCATTAAACTCTAAAAAGTCTTTAATTTCTTTCTTTATTCCTTCCTTGACCAAGGTATCATTGAGAAGAGTGTTATTCAGTTTCCACGTGAATGTTGGCTTTCCATTATTTATGTTGTTATTGAAGATCAGTCTTAGGCCATGGTGGTCTGATAGGATACATGGGACAATTTCAATATTTTTGTATCTATTGAGGCCTGTTTTGTGACCAATTATATGGTCAATTTTGGAGAAGGTCCCGTGAGGTGCTGAGAAGAAGGTATATCCTTTTGTTTTAGGATAAAATGTTCTGTAGATATCTGTCAGGTCCATTTGTTTCATAACTTCTGTTAGTTTCACTGTGTCCCTGTTTAGTTTCTGTTTCCACGATCTGTCCTTTGAAGAAAGTGGTGTGTTGAAGTCTCCCACTATTATTGTGTGAGGTGCAATGTATGCTTTGAGCTTTACTAAAGTGTCTCTAATGAATGTGGCTGCCCTTGCATTTGGTGCGTAGATATTCAGAATTGAGAGTTCCTCTTGGAGGATTTTACCTTTGATGAGTATGAAGTGTCCCTCCTTGTCTTTTTTGATAACTTTGGGTTGGAAGTCGATTTTATCCGATATTAAAATGGCTACTCCAGCTTGTTTCTTCAGTCCATTTGCTTGGAAAATTGTTTTCCAGCCTTTCACTCTGAGGTAGTGTCTGTCTTTTTCCCTGAGATGGGTTTCCTGTAAGCAGCAGAATGTTGGGTCCTGTTTGTGTAGCCAGTCTGTTAGTCTATGTCTTTTTATTGGGGAATTGAGTCCATTGATATTAAGAGATATTAAGGAAAAGTAATTGTTGCTCCCTTTTATTTTTGTTGTTAGAGTTGGCATTCTGTTCTTGTGGCTGTCTTCTTTTTGGTTTGTTGAATGATTACTTTCTTGGTTGTTCTAGGGCGTGATTTCCGTCCTTGTATTGCTTCTTTTCTGTTATTATCCTTTGAAGGGCTGGATTCGTGGAAAGATATTGTGTGAACTTGGTTTTGTCGTGGAATACTTTGGTTTCTCCATCTATGGTAATTGAGAGTTTGGCCGGGTATAGTAGCCTGGGCTGGCATTTGTGTTCTCTTAGTGTCTGTATAACATCTGTCCAGGCTCTTCTGGCTTTCATAGTCTCTGGTGAAAAGTCTGGTGTAATTCTGATAGGCCTTCCTTTATATGTTACTTGACCTTTCTCCCTTACTGCTTTTAATATTCTATCTTTATTTAGTGCATTTGTTGTTCTGATTATTATGTGTCGGGAGGAATTTCTTTTCTGGTCCAGTCTATTTGGAGTTCTGTATGCTTCTTGTATGATCATGGGCATCTCTTTTTTTATGTTTGGGAAGTTTTCTTCTATTATTTTGTTGAAGATATTAGCTGGCCCTTTAAGTTGAAAATCTTCATTCTCATCAATTCCTATTATCCGTAGGTTTGGTCTTCTCATTGTGTCCTGGATTACCTGGATGTTTTGAGTTAGGATCCTTTTGCATTTTGTATTTTCTTTGACTGTTGTGTCGATGTTCTCTATGGAATCTTCTGCACCTGAGATTCTCTCTTTCATTTCTTGTATTCTGTTGCTGATGCTCGCATCTATGGTTCCAGATCTCTTTCCTAGGGTTTCTATCTCCAGCGTTGCCTCGCTTTGGGTTTTCTTTATTGTGTCTACTTCCCCTTTTAGTTCTAGTATGGTTTTGTTCATTTCCATCACCTGTTTGGCTGTGTTTTCCTGCTTTTCTTTAAGAGCCTGTAACTCTTTAGCAGTGCTCTCCTGTAAATCTTTAAGTGACTTATGAAAGTCCTTCTTGATGTCCTCTATCATCATCATGAGAAATGTTTTTAAATCTGGGTCTAGATTTTCGGTTGTGTTGGGGTGCCCAGGACTAGGTGGGGTGGGAGTGCTGCGTTCTGATGATGGTGAGTGGTCTTGATTTCTGTTAGTAGGATTCTTACGTTTGCCTTTCGCCATCTGGTAATCTCTGAAGCTAGCTGTTTTAGTTGTCACTGTTAAGAGCTTGTTCTTCAGGTGACTCTGTTAGCCTCTATGAGCAGACCTGGAGGGTAGCACTCTCCTTAGTTTCAGTGGGCAGAGTATTCTCTGCAGGCAAGCTCTCTTCTTGCAAGGCAGGTACCCAGATATCTGGTGTTCGAACCAGACTCCTGGCAGAAGTTGTGTTCCACTCACTAGAGGTCTTAGGATCACGTGTGGAATCCTGTGTGGGCCCTTGCGGGTGTCAGGCGACTCAGCTGGCAAGGTAGCCGGGGCTCGAGTGGAGTGGAAGGGGTTTGTGCCCCAGATCAAGCCCGGGTAGCCTGCTTCCCTATGTACCGCAGTCTCAAGTTCCACGCGATTGGATTGGGGTAGGCGCTGTGTTCCACTCACCAGAGGTCTTAGGGTCCCGTGGGGAGTCCCGTGTGGGCCCTTGCGGGTGTTGGGCAAGACTCTGCTGTCAAGGTAGCCCGGGGCTCGAGTCTCGAGTCGAGCGGAAGGGACTTGTGCCCCAGATCAGGCCCGGGTAGCCTGCTTCCCTATGTACCGCAGTCTCAAGTTCCACGCGATTGGATTGGGGCAGGCACTGTGGTCCACTCACCAGAGGTCTTAGGGTCCCGTGGGGAGTCCCGTGTGGGCCCTTGCGGGTGTTGGGCAAGACTCTGCTGTCAAGGTAGCCCGGGGCTCGAGTCTCGAGTCGAGCGGAAGGGACTTGTGCCCCAGATCAGGCCCGGGTAGCCTGCTTCCCTATGTACCGCAGTCTCGAGTTCCGCGCGATTGGATTGGGGCAGGCACTGTGGTCCACTCACCAGAGGTCTTAGGGTCCCGTGGGGAGTCCCCTTCTTTGACTTTTTAATGAAGAACAAAATTCGACCCCTATCTAGAGATTTCCCGGCCCTCAGCATTTGTTTGAGTCTCCTTTTTGCACTGAGACGCTTATAGGATCTCAAAGTAGAAGACCGTTGTTGGACTTTCCCCATTGTATAAGCCAAACTAATAAATGCATCATTATATATTGATAGAGATAGAGATAGATAGATATAGATAAAGATATAGATATAGATAGATAGAGATAGAGATATGTAGCTATATATAGATTCTCTTTCTCCAGAGAGCTTTGTCTATTAAGGTGTTTCAGGAAAGTCTAGTCTTCTGGAGAAGTGTATGAGCCAATAGGAATCAAAAAAAAAAAATTTAGATTCTTATTTTGCTCACTATCTCAGTTCATCACTCACAATAACCATGATTCTTAGGACCTACCCATAAGGAGCCACTTATTTCTTGTACAGCAGGAGTTTGGGATCTGTACATAGACATCTATGATGAAGAAGCATAAGCCTTATTAACATCTCTGTAAAAAAAATCTCTGAACCAGAAACTTGAAATTGTAGAGTTATAGGACTCTTTTAGAAACGATGTAAGTTGAGAATATACATTTTATGCAAGACTTTTGTTTTCATGCAGATCAGTGATCACAGACATGGACATCTTTTACCTAAGCCCTATAGGATGGGCGTTAGAAAAAAATAGCTTCTTAGATCACAATATAAAGTTGTTGTTTCTGTCTACTAAACAACTCTACTCTACTGGTTTAATATTTACATCACTGTAAACACTTAAAATAAGATAAACTAGAGTAAATCTCCTTAAGTAGTTATTTCTTGCCTTCATTCATATCTTCTTGTTATGAATATCAATACTGACCAGTGAGTAAATAGGTAAAAACAAAACCAAGCAATTCTTTGGTAGCTTTTTATTCCTTTGAACATATCCAATTTCTTCTTACCCTAGTTTTTAGAGTTTGTTTCTTGCTTGTCAAACAGTATAACAGGTGATATTCCACTGAATGGGAAGCAAAATCAAATACAGGGATAGAAAGGAGGAAGGAAAGAAAAGGGGGTAGAAAGGGATGGAGGAGAGAAAAGGAGAAAGCAAAGAAGGGAGAGGTGATGACAGAGAAATAAAGAAGAGAATAACGATTAATGGGGGAGGCTGCCATAAATTTGAAGGAAAGCCTGAAGGGGTGGAGTTTAGAGGGAGAAGGGGGAGAATGATCCTAATTGAATTTTTTCATTATTTTTTTAATTAGGTATTTTCTTCATTTACATTTCCAATGCTACCCGAAAAGTCCCCACAAACCCTCCTCCCCACTACCTCCCCCACTCCCACTTCTTGGCCCTAGCATTCCCCTGTACTAAGGTATATAAAGTTTGCAAGACCAATGGGACTCTCTTTCCACTGATGGCCTACTAGGTCATCTTCTGATATATATGCAGCTAGAGAAAAAAATCTCTGGGGGGTACTGGTTAGATCATATTGTTGTTCCACCTATAGGGTTGCAGACACATTTAGCTCCTTGGGTACTTTCTCTAGCTCCTCCATTGGGGGACCTGTGATCCATCCAATAGCTGACTGTGAGCATCCACTTCTGTATTTGCTAGGCCCCGGCATAGTCTCACAAGAGACAGCTATATCAGGGTCCTTTCAGCAAAATTTTGCTACTGTGTGCAATGGTGTCAGCGTTTGGAGGCAGATTATGGGATGGATCCCCGGGTATGGCAGTCTCTAGATTGTCCATCCTTTTGTCTCAGCTCCAATCTTTGTCTCTGTAACACCTTCAATGAGTGTTTTGTTCCCAATTCTAAGAAGGAGCAAAGTGTCCACACTTTTGTCTTCTTTCTTGAGTTTCATGTGATTTGCAAATTGTATCTTGTATCTTGGGTATTCTAAGTTCCTGGGCTAATATGCACTTATAAGTGAGTACATGTCATGTGAGTTCTTTGTGACTGGGTTACCTCACTCAGGATGATGCCCTCCAGGTCCATCCATTTGCCTAGGAATTTCATAATTTCATTCTTTTTAATAGCTGAGTAGTGTTCCATTGTGTAAATGTACCACATTTTCTGTATCCATTCCTCTGTTGAGGGGCATCTGGGTTCCTTCCAGCTTCTGGATATAACAAATAAGGCTGCTATGAAAATAGTGGAGCATGTGTCCTGCTTACTGGATGGAACCTCTTCGGGATATATGCCCAGGAGAGTCATTGCGGGATCCTCTGGTAGTACTATGTCCAATTTTCTGAGGAACCGCCAGACTGATTTCCAGAGTGGTTGTACAAGCTTGCAATTCTACAAACAATGGAGGAGTGTTCCTCTTTTTCCACATCCTCACCAGCATCTTCTGTCACCTGAATTTTTGATCTTAGCCATTCTGGCTAGTGTGAGATGGAATCTCAGGGTTGTTTTGATTTTCGTTTCCCTGATAATTAAGGATGCTGAACATTTATTCAGGTACTTCTCAGCCATTCGGTAGTCCTCAGGTGAGAATTTTTTGTTTAGCTCTGAGCCCCATTTTTTAATGGGGTTATTTGATTTTCTGGAGTTCACCTTCTTGAGTTTTTTATATATATTGGATATTAGTCGCCAATTTGATTTAGGATAAGTAAAGATCCTTTCCCAATCTGTTGGTGGCCTTTTTGTCTTATTGATGGTATCTTTTGCTTTACAGAAGCTTTGCAATTTTATGAGCTCCCATTTGTTGATTCTCGATCTTATAGCACAAGCCATTGCTATTCTATTCAGGAATTTTTCCCCTGTGCCCATATCTTCGAGGCTTTTCCCCACTTTCTCCTCTATAAGTTTCACTGTTTCTGGTTTTATGAGGAGTACCTTGATCCACTTAGATTTCAACTTAGTACAAGGAGATAGGAATGGATCAATTCGCAGTCTTCTACATGATAACTGCCAGTTGTGGCAGCACCATTTGTGGAAATGCTTTCTTTTTTCTATTGGATGGTTTTAGCACCCTTGTTAAAGATAAAGTGACCATAGGTGTGTGGGTTCATTTCTGGGTCTTTAATTCTGTTCCATTGGTCTACTTGTCTGTCGCTATACCAGTACCGTGCAGTTTTTATTACAATTGCTCTGTAGTACATCTTTAGGTCAGGCATGGTGATTCCACCAGAGGTTCTTTCATCCTTGAAGAGAGTTTTTTGCTATCCTAGGTTTTTTGTTATTCCAGATGAATTTGCAAATTGCCCTTTCTAATTTGTTGATGAATTGAGTTAGAATTTTGATGGGGATTGCATTGAATCTGTAGATAGCTTTTGACAAGATAAACATTTTTACTATATTGATCCTGACAATCTATGAGCATGGGAGATCTTTCCATCTTCTGAGATCTTCTATAATTTCTTTCTTCAGAGACTTGATGTTTTTATCACACAGATATTTCACTTAGTTAGAGTTAGGCCAAGGTATTGTATATTATTTGTGACTATTGAGAAGGGTGTTGTTTCCCTAATTTCTCCCTCAGCCTGTTTATTTTTTGTGTAGAGAAAGGCCATGGACTTGTTTGAGTGAATTTTATATACAGCTACTTCACTGAAGCTGTTTATCAGGTTTAGGAGTTCTCTGGTGGAATTTTTAGGGTCATTTATATAAACTATCATATCATCTGCAAAAAGTGATATTTTGACTTCTTCTTTTCCAATTTGTATCTCCTTGATCTCCTTTTGTTGTCGAATTGCTCTGGTTAGGACTTCAAGTACAATGTTGAATAGGTAGGGAGAAAGTAGACAGCCTTGTCTGTCCCTGATTTTAGTAGGATTGCTTCCAGCCTCTCACCATTTACTATGATGTTGGCTACTGCTTTGCTGCAGATTGCTTTTATCATGTTTAGGTATGAGCCTTGAATTCCTGATCTTTTTAAGACTTTTTTTTATCATGAATGGGTGTTGGATTTTGTCAAATGCTTTCTCTACATCTAAGGAGTTGATCATGTGGTTTTGTCTTTGTGTTTGTTTATATAATGGATTACGTTGATGGATTTTTGTATATTAAACCATCCCTGCATCACTGGAATGAAACCTACTTGGTCAGGATGGATGATTGTTTTGATGTGTTCTTGGATTCAGTTAGCGAGAATTTTATTGAGAATTTTTGCATTGATATTCATAAGGGAAATTAATCTGAAGTTCTCAGTCTCTGTTGGGTTATTCTATGGTTTAGGAATCAGAGTAATTGTGCCTTCATAGAAAGAATTGGGTAGAGTACTTTCTGCTTCTATTTTGTGGAATAATTTGTAAAAAACTGGAATTAGATCTTCTTTGAAGGTCTGATAGAACTCTTCATTAAACCCATCTAGTCTTGGGCTGTTTTTGTTTGGGAGAATATTAATGACTGCTTCTATTTCTTTGGGGTATATAGGACTGTTTAGATCATTAATCTGATCCTGATTTAACATTGGTACCTGGTATCTGTCTAGAAATTTGTCCATGTCATCCAGGTTCTCCAGTTTTGTTGAGGATAGCCTTTTGTAGAAGGATCTCATGGTATTTTGGATTTCTTCAGGATCTGTTGTTATGTCTCCCTTTTCATTCCTAGGATTTTTCCTGATTTTGTTAATTAGGGTGCTGAACTTGTCCCCTCTAATGAGTCTGGCTAAGGGTTTATCTATATTGTTGATTTCCTCAAAGAACCAACTCCGCATCTGATTGATTCTTCGAATAGTTGTTCTTGTTTCCACTTGGTTGATATCGCCCCTGAGTTTGATTATTTCCCGCCGTCTACTCCTCTTGGGTGAATTTGCTTCCTTTTGTTCTAGTGCTTTTAGGTGTATTGTCAAGCTGTTAGTTTGCTCTCTCTAGTTTCTTTTTGGAGGCACTCGGAGCTATGAGTTTTCCTCTTAGAAATGCTTTCATTGTGTCCCAAAAGTTTGGGTATGTTGTGGCTTCATTTTCATTAAACTCTAAAAAGTTTAATTTCTTTCTTTCTTTCTTTCTTTCTTTCTTTCTTTCTTTCTTTCTCTCTCTCTCTCTCTCTCTCTCTCTCTTTCTTTCTTTCTTTCTTTCTTTCTTTCTTTCTCTCTTGACCAAGATATCATTGAGAAGAGTGTTGACTTTCTATTATCTATGTTTTTATTGAAGATCAGCCTTAATCCATGGTAGTCTGACAGGATACATGGGAAAATGTCAATATTTTTCTATCTGTTGAGGCCTGTTTTTAGACCAATTATATGGTCAATTTTGGAGAAGGTACCATAAGGTGCTGAGAAGAAGGTATATCCTTTTGTTTTAGGATAAAATGTTCTGTAGATATCTGATAAATCCATTTGTTTAATAACTTATATTAGTTTCACTGTGTCCCTGTTTATTTTCTGTTTCCATGATTTGTCCATTGATGAGAGTGGTGTGTTGAAGTCTCCCACTATTATTGTGTGAGGTGCAATGTGTGCTTTGAGCTTTACTAAAGTTTCTTTAATGAATGTGGCTGCCCTGGCATTTGGAGCATAGATATTCAGAATTGAGAGTTCCTC
This sequence comes from Mus musculus, assembly GCF_000001635.26. NCBI lineage: Eukaryota > Metazoa > Chordata > Mammalia > Rodentia > Muridae > Mus > Mus musculus. The sequence continues at coordinate 88,309,227 of NC_000084.6, forward strand.
TTGGAGGATTTTACCTTTGATGAGTATGAAGTGTCCCTCCTTGTCTTTTTTGATGACTTTGAATTGGAGGTCAATTTTATTCGATCTTAGAATGGCTACTCCAGCTTGTTTCTTCAGACCATTTGCTTGGAAAATTGTTTTCCAGCATTTCATTCTAAGGTAGTATCTCTCTTTTTCCCTGAGATAGGTTTCCTGTAAGGAGCAAAATTTTGGGTCCTGTTTGTGTAGCCAGTCTGTTAGTCTATGTCTTTTTATTGGGGAATTGACTCCATTAATATTAAGAAATATTAAGGAAAAGTAATTGTTGCTTCCTATTATTTTTATTGTTAGTGTTGGCATTCTGTTCTTGTGACTGTCTTCTTTTAGGTTTGTTGAAGGATAACTCTCTTGCTTTTTCTAGGATGTGGTTTCTGTCCTTGTATTGGTTTTATTCTGCTATTATCCTTTGAAGGGCTGGATTTGTGGAAAGATAATATGTGAATTTGGTTTTCTCGTGGAATACTTTGGTTTCTCCATGTATGGTAATTGAAAGTTTGGCTGGGTGTAGTGGTGTTTGTGTTCTCTTAGTGTCTGTATAACATCTGTCCAGGGTCTTCTGGCTTTCATAGTCTCTGGTGAAAAATCTGGTGTAATTCTGATAGGCCTGCCTTTATATATTACTTGACATTTATCCCTTACTGCTTTTAATATTCTCTCTTTATTTAGTGCATTTGTTGTTCTGATTATTATGTGTCCGGAGGAAGTTCTTTTCTAGTCCAGTCTATTTGGAGTTCTCTATGCTTCTTGTATGTTCATGGGCATCTCTTTCTTTAGGTTTGGGAAGTTTTCTTCTATAATTTTGTTGAAGATATTTGCTGGCCCTTTAAGTTGAAAATCTTCATTCTCATCCACTCCTATTATCCGGAGGTTTGGTCTTCTCATTGTCTTTTGGATTTCCTCGATGTTTTGAGTTAGGATCTTTTTGCATTTTGCATTTTCTTTGATTGTTGTACCTATGTTCTCTATAAGATCTTCTGCACCTGAGATTATCTCTTCCATCTCTTGTATTCTATTGCTGATGTTCACATCTATGGTTCCAGATTTCTTTTCTAGGGTTTCTATCTCCAGTGTTGCCTCACTTTGGGTTTTCTTTATTGTGTCTACTTCCCTTTTTTAGGTCTAGTATCATTTTGTTCATTTCCATCACCTGTTTGGATGTGTTTTCCTGTTTTTCTTTAAGGACTTCCACCTCTTTGGTTGTGTTCCTGTTTTTCTTTAAGGACTTGTAACTCTTTAGCAGTGTTCTCCTGTATTTCTTTAAGTGAGTTATTAAAGTCCTTCTTGATGTCCTCTACCATCATCATGAGATATGCTTTTAAGTCCAGGTCTAGCTTTTCGGGTGCATTGGGGTACCCAGGTCTGGCTGAGATGGGAGTGCTGGTTTCTGATGGTGGTGAGTGGTGTGTGGTGTTGGTTTCTGTTACTAAGATTCTTTTTTTTAAAGATTTATTTATTATGTGTAAGTACACTGTAGCTGTCTTCAGACACCCCAGAAGAGGGTGTCAGATCCCATTACAGATGGTTGTGAGCCACCATGTGGTTGCTGGGATTTGAACTCAGAACCTTTGGAAGAACAGTCAGTACTCTTAACCACTGAGCCATCTCTCCAGCCCTGTTACTAAGATTCTTAAGTTTGCCTTTGCCATCTGGTAATCTCTGAAGTTAGTTGTTATAGTTGTCTCTGGTTAGAGCTTGTTCCTCTTGTGATTCTGTTAGCCTCTATCAGCAGACCTTGAAGACTAGATATCTCCTGAGTTTCAGTGGTTAGAGCACTCTCTGTAGGCAAGCTCTCCTCTTGCAGGGAAGGTGGACAGCTATCTGGCTTTTGGACCTGCCTCCTGGCAGAAGATGAAGGCTGGAAACAGGGCTTGTCCCAGAATCTGTGTAGCTTCTGTAGTTCACACTCTCACCTGAGCAGAGTAGTCTCAGCAGTATCTGGGAAAAAAGATGTCTCCCCCAGATGCTGTGGCAAAGCCCTCCCGTGCAGGGCGGGCACCTCTCCTCTGGAGCCTGAAACAAGGTCTGCCCCAGAAGCTCTGTTGGTTCTGCCTGTCCCAGAAGCTGTTAGCCTCTGCAGTCCACACTCTCATCTGCACAGACCAGTCTTAGCAGAAACCGGGAATCCAAGATCCCTAATTGAATTATGATCTTAAAAACAACCCATCAGGTAAAAAAAATTGATGTTGAGCAGTTAACACTACTATAAACAGTTTCAAATACAACCACATTACACTGGTATCTAGAGGGTAAGATCTTAACAAAATATTAGATACACCAGCTTAGGTTGACAAACATCATAATGAGAAATAAGATTAGTAGGGATTACACAAATGTCTTTGTTAAATAATACTGGAATCATATGAAGTTTTTAATCTTTAAATTAAACAATACTGAGAAGAAGTCAAATTAGGTTAACTGCTCATTCTAAGTAATACTCCTCAAAAATATTTTATCCATCAAATGAACTGGTTTGTTAACATTTAGTGTATTCATGTGTTTTTGATGTAAAATCTAGGTAGAGGCATTCTATGTTAAACTCTATCCCATATCAACATTCTCTTTTCTTTGTTGGCTGTCTTTAAAATCAGAATCTGTAACTATGAAACTTCACAATTCTTCATGGTCCTAGTGAGGTAGGGTCATCTTCATGCATTAAATCCAACATATGTGTCTTTACTTGACTGCTTTTATGATGACGTTTTGAAGTTGAAGAATTGTCACTGTATAATGACTCTATACAATATTTTAAAATTATGTATAAAATATACTTTATATCTATAATGTAATTATACTATGAGCAGGTACTATTTCTGTCCCCAGTAATATTTTGAATTTTTTTGATTTTTTAAAAGTTTTTATTAGATATTTCCTTTATTTACATTTCAAATATTATCCCCTTTCCTAGTTTCCTGTCCAAAATTCCCTATCCCCTCTCTCCTCCCCCTGCTCCCCAATCCATCCACTCCCATTCCTGGTCCTGGCATTCCCCTATACTGGGGCATAGAACCTTCACAGGACCTAGGGCCTCTCTTCCCATTGATAACCAACTAGGCCTTCCTATGCTACATATACAGCTAGAGCCACAAATCCCACCATGTGTTTTCTTTGATTGGTTGTTTAGTTCCCAGGAGCTCTGGGAGTACTGGTTAGTTCATATTGATATTCTCCCTATAGAGCTTCAAACTCCTTCAGCTCCTTGGGTACATTTTGAATTCTATTGTCAGGAACCTGATCTATTTTTACTTTTCATGTTCTCATCACTTAGAATCGATAATAAAATAATTAATATGTTAATGAATCTTAATGATATTTACACTAATTAAATCCTCACTGTTTACACCATGTGTATCTAAATAAGTATTTACAAGGAAATATATGTATGCATGTAATACAGTCTTTAATATTGTAACCATTGCACATATTTATGAACTGTAATACTGAACTATATTTTTTGTGTTTGTGAATATAAGAAACCATATACATTTCCTATATGGATACATATATATAAATTTAACACTAACTATATTTAACATGATAGCATATATTTTTCAACTAGAACGTTTTCTGAATCTAGACATAATATACAAAATAATCATTTAAATTTTAAAAAATGAAAAAGTAGGCTACTATCCTTCCTAATTATAAAAAACATCATTTTAACACTAAACCTAAATGAAACAAAGCTTGCTATATATAATATGGGAACATAGCAAAATCACAATTTGTCTTTTAGTCAAAAATTTCATATATATTAACCATTGGGAATCAAACTGCTAGTAAAATTTAAAATTCACCAGATTAAATACTTTTAAAATTATCTTTCTAATATAATCATTTTTTTCATGTATACCTCATTCTCAAAGCCATAAATCATTATCTTCCTGAAAAATTTCCCAATGGTCTGTTCTTCAAGACTTGTGAGAGACAACACTGCCTTAGGCTGGGCTTCTATTGCTCTGCACCTGTAAGTTTCAAGCCAGTTAACTTTTAGCCCAGAAGAAATAAAATATTCGACTTAATAAATTTGCAAAAAATGCATGGAAACCACAAGAAATTCCTATGATAGTTCTAAATCTTCTTGGAGCATATTTCATAGTCCCTGAGCTGTGAGCATGTTTGAAGATAAAGCAGCCCGTTGGAGGCGGGATGAAACCTTTATTCACATCTGCCAGCTAATAGAAGGATAAAACGCTACAGCTGCCAGTGTAAGTATTAATCACTCGAAAAGGGGAAATTGTATTAATCTCTTGTGCATGCTTTGTTTATATATGAGTACTATTTATGCGTTGTATGCCATGTTTTTGCTAAAATAACCCTGCCCTTGATAAGCCATGGGGAAATTGTGCCTGGAAATAACTCATACATTACGTAAGTTTAAGTGTCAGCACACATTAGTGATAGAGAAATGGCAGTTGTGTTCCTAAATGCAATGAATCAGAAGAGTAATTTAAATCTAAACTCTGTTTTTCCTTAAAGAATACAGTAAATAAGGAGATTTTAAGTTTCTCAAATATAGCTACATGCTACATTTTCAACAATAGCAATACAAAGGTAGTTTTATCGCATTGAACTATATTATTAGGAATATAGCTTAATTAATTTTAATCTCAGTCTCAAATAATGCTTTTTTTCAAACCAAAATTACCAAACCCTATAAATGTGTAGATGTTTCTCTGACCCCGCAGGAGAGAAACTTGGTTCTACGATTGACATCTTAGATAGCCCCTGCAAGTTCTTCAGGAAGGCCATGTCCTGACTCAGTGTATTGAGGGTCAGAATGTTTTTGTTATGTGTCTGAGACTAGCAAGCTTCAGGGGAACAGTATGATTAATGACTGCTGAATCTGTCTCTCAGCAGTTATAATTCTTATTGAGAATTTCACATCATTTTACTCTTCCTCCTCACTCCAATTAACACAACATACACACGAGAGAGAGAGAGAGAGAGAGAGAGAGAGAGAGAGAGTTTCTGAATTTTTGATCAGTTGTGATTTGTTTAGTAGTGTCTGTCTACTGCACAAAAGGACGTCTTGTCAATATGGGATTAAAGGTACACTTTTTTTTTTAGGTTAAAAAAAATTCAGAATGCAGTTAGAAATTCTGTTTGTTTCCTACTACTATGGTGGTAGTAGGTTCTACTCTTGGGAACCAATGTAGAAGAGTTAGAGGAACTGAAGGGCTGGTTCAATGCCGTGGGCACATGTGCATTAGAGGACTACTTTGTATAGCCTCAGTTGGAGAGGAATAGCTTAATCCTATGGAAACTTAATGCCCAGGGAAGTGGGATGTAGGTGGGGTGAGGCAGGGGCAGGGGGCAGGCAGGTAGGGGAGCACCCTCTCAGAAGCAGGAGGAGGAGATGGGGTGAAGAACTTGAAGAAGGGGGACTGGTAATGGTGTGACTTTTGGAAATGTAAATAAATAAAATAATTTAATAAAAAAGTTTTAAAAAATGAATGGATAAACAAAGTATGTTACTTTTACACGAGGTATATTACTCAGTTATTAAAAACAATTATATCATGACATTTGCAGGCAAATAGACAAAACTAGAAAAGGTCATCCCGAGTGAGGTAACCCAGAGAGAAAATCTTGGTATATACTCACTTATAAGTGGATATTGGCCATATAGTAAAGAGTAACAATACTACAATCCAATGACCCAAAGAATCTAAGTAACAAGGAGAGCCCAAAGGAGAATGCTTGAATCTCACTGAGAAGGGGAAATAAAATAGATATTGGAGGTAGATTGGAGGACAGAATTGGTTGAGAGAGCAGAGGGTACGGAAAGAGGAAGAATCAAAATGTGGAGAGGAAAAATGTGGCGTGAGAACAAGAATCGATGGTGGTCGGTATCTCTGGGACGAGGTAGATATCTAGGACAATGGAAACTCGCAAGAATCTATGAGGGTGACCTTAGCTGATACTCCAAGAAATGGGGGATATGGAACCGGAAAAGGGCCACTTCTGTAGCCAGGCAAGACTTCCAATGGAGAAACTGAGATACCAACCCAGCCACAAACCATCAATCTATAATTTCCGCTGCCTAGAAGATGTGCAGTGATAAAGATGGAGCAAAAATTAAGGGATTGGCCAAACAGTGACTGTCCCAACTTGAGACCCATGTCATTAGAAAGAGCCCATACCTGACACTATTTATGATATTCTGCTATACTTGCTGACAGTACCTTAGCATAACTGTCATATTCGAGGCTTTTCCCAGCCGCAGATGGAAACAGATGTAGAGATACAAAACCAAACATTAGACAGAGCTCAGTAATCTTGTGGAAGATGGAGAGGAAGGATTGAAGGAGCCAGAGAGATCACAGATACCACAGGCAAACATACAGAATCAACTAACATGGGTCTGTAGGTGCTCATTGAGACTGAACCACCAGCAAGAGAGCATGCATGGAACAGACTAACACCTCATTACAGGTCTAACAGATAATCAAATTGATCTTCATGTGAGACCCCTGAACAAGAGGAAAAGCAGCTGTCTCTGACTTTGTTGTCTGCTTTGAATCTCTTTCCCCTAACTGGGCTGCCTTTTCTAGCCTCAATAGAAGAAGATGCATCTAGTCCTACTGCAACTTGATATGCCACAGCTGATTTATATCCACGGGAAATCTGTTCTATAAGCAGAAAAGGAGGGATGATGAGGGAAGAAATGAGAGGGGAACGGAAGCAAGTGGTTGGAAAGGAGGGATGGCGTGTACAGTAAATAAATGAAAAACAAAAAGAATGTTGGGGAAAGAAAATAATGATTAAAATACTTGCAATATTTTTCAGATTGGCAGCTGTATATATGCCTGATCCCATAAGATACTGAAATCTCATCTTTCCATGAACTGCCTTCTTAAATTCTGAAGTGTGCTCCAATCTCAAATATAATATAGAAAAACATCAGAATCAAAGTTCATTAAAAATAAAAAATCACAGTTTTACAAAAATAAAAAACAAACAAAAACAAACTTTATCTTAGTTTCAAAGATATGTGACACCTTAAAATGAGAGGACAAAAGATGACAAATAGTATCGCAAACAAATGAGATCAGGAAGCAAGCAGGAGCTGCTATCCTAATAATTGACAACGTACACTTCAAAGTAAGAGCAATCAGACAGGACAGAGAATGGCGCAAAGACCTAATCAAATGATCAATTAATCAACAAATATTACATGCTAAATATTTTTAGCACCAACTCTGGGGCACTCACTTAGTTTCATAAAAATTATCCTTATGGTATTAAGGACACTGGTTACCTTGATAAGAGTAGGTGATTTGTAAATCATCTGGAAAAATAATGAACAGAGATACAACCCAAAATGAAATGGTATCTTAAATCCAGTGTCAAAGAGTACACAAACTACCAACAGCCCAGAAAAGCTTCCCTACAACAGATCATATGCTGGGACACAAAGCAAGCCAGGACACAAAATAAGCCATAGCAAATTCAAACATTTGAAATAATCCAACAGATTCTACCCAAACATTATGCAACGAAACTGAAAATTGACATGAATAAAACTCTAGTAAATATATGAATTCATGAAATTAAACAATTAATTTCTTAATGATTTAAAGGTCAAAGAAGACATAAGCAGAGAAATAAAAGTATTCCTGAATCCCACAATACCTCTCCTGGGCATATATCCAGAAGATGTCCCAACCGGTAAGAAGGACACATGCTCCACTATGTTCATAGCAGCCTTATTTATAATAGCCAGAAGCTGGAAAGAACCCAGATGCCCCTCAACAGAGGAATGGATACAGAAAATGTGGTACATTTACACAATGGAGTACTACTTAGCTATTAAAAAGAATGAATTTATGAAATTCCTAGGCAAATAGATGGACCTGGAGGGCATCATCCTAAGTGAGGTAACCCAATCACAAAGGAACTCGCACAATATGTACTCACTGATAAGTGGATATTAGCCCAGAAGCTTAGGATACCCAAAATATAAGATACAACTTGCTAAACGCATGAAACTCAAGAAGAACGAAGACCAAAGTGTGGACACTTTGCCCCTTCTTAGAAATGGGAACAAAACACCCATGGAAGGAGTTACAGAGACAAAGTTTGGAGCTGTGACAAAAGGATGGACCATCTAGTGATTGGCATATCCAGGGATCCATCCCATAATCAGCTTCCAAACCCTGACACCATTGCATACACTAGCAAGATTTTGCTGAAAGGACCCAGATATAGCTGTCTCTTGTGAGACTATGACGGGGCCTAGCAAACACAGAAGTGGCTGCTCACAGTCAGCTATTGGATGGGTCACACGGCCCCCAATGGAGGAGCTAGAGAAAGTACCCAAAGAGCTAAAGGGAACTGCAACCCAATAGGTGGAACAACAATATGTACTATCCAGTACCCCTGAGCTCTTGTCTCTAGCTTCATATGTATCAAAAGATGGCCTAGTCAGCCATCATTGGAAAGAGAGGCCCTTTGGACTTGCAAACTTTATATGCCCCAGTACAGGGAATGCCAGGGCCAAAAAGGGGGAGTGGGCGGGTAGGGTATTGGGGGGGGGGTGGGTATGGGGGACTTTTGGGATTGCATTGGAAATGTAAACGAGGAAAATACTTAATAAAAAAAAAGAGAGAAAAAAAGTATTCCTGAAACTAAATGAATATAAAAACAGTGCAGTAGAATATCTGAGACACATTTAAAACACTTCTAAGAGAGAAGTACATAGTCTTAAGTGACTATAGATGTTTTTAAAAGAATCTGATAAAGTACAAATAAATGGTTTATTGATGCAACTCAAAAATTTATAAAAAAAAAACAGAAAGGAACGAAATGCATACATAGAATACAAGAAGAAATAATAAAACAAAGCAGAAATTAATGAAATAGAAACAAAGGAAATAATAAAATAAAAAGAGTCATTGGATCTAATAGCTGATACTTTGAGAAGAAAAACAAGATCAACAGAACCTGGCACAAAATAGCCAAAAGAAAGTAAGAGATGATACAAATTAGCACACTCAGAAATGAACATTAAAATCAGTGTAATAGATACCAAAGATATACACAATATTATAAGGAGATTTTTTTTTTTTTGGTTTTTTGAGACAGGGTTTCTCTGTGTAGCCCTGGCTGTCCTGGAACTCACTTTGTAGACCAGGCTGGCCTCGAACTCAGAAATCCACCTGCCTCCCAAGTGCTGGGATTAAAAGCATGTGCCACCATGCCTGGCGAGACTTTTTAAAAAATCCTATACTCCATTAATCTTGAAAGTCTAACAGAAATAGACGAATTTCTCAATTCAACAAAACTAAAGTTAAAAAAATACCCTAAACATATATACAGTATATGGACTGAGCAGATCATGTTTAAAAATAGGCATGTATACATGCACACATATATATGCAATAACATAATGAAAATAAAAAGGGCATGAATTTGAAGTGAGAGGGTAGAGGTATCTAGGATAGCTTAGAGAGAGAAAATGAGAGCAAGAAATTTTAACAAATTAGAACTTGAAGAATAAAACCAATTAACAAAACAGTTGTTCAGACATCACCATTAGGAAAAGGGAAGGAAGAAGAAGAGGGGGAAGAAGAAGAGGAGGAGGAGGAGGAAAAAGAAGAAGGAGAAGAGAAAGAAGAAGAAGAAGAAGAAGAAGAAGAAGAAGAAGAAGAAGAAGAAGAAGAAGAAGAAGAAGAAGAAAGGAGGAGGAGGAAAAAGAAAAATAGTGAGAAGGAGGAGAAGAGGTTGAAGAAGAGGAGAAGAAACAGAAGAAGAGGAGGAAGAAGAGGAGGAGAAGAGAAAGAGAAGAAGAGGAGTAGGAAGAGTAGGTAAAGGAGAAGTAGAAAGAATAAGAAGGAGAAGATGAAGAAGGAGGACAGGAAGGAGGAAAAAATAGGAGGAAAAACAGGAAGAGAAGATGAGGAAGAAGAGGAGAAGAAATAGAAAGAATAAGGAGAAGGAGAGGGAGGTGGAAGAGAGGGAGGAGGAGGAGAGTGAAAAGGAGAAGAAGAGCAAAAACAGGAGAAGGAGAAGGAGGAAGAGGAGGGGAAGGAGGAGAAGGAGCAAGAAGAAAGAAGAAAGAAGAAAGAAGAAAGAAGAAGAAGAAGAAGAAGAAGAAGAAGAAGAAGAAGAAGAAGAAGAAGAAGAAGGAATTCAAAGATATAAATAAGCCACAACAAAGAGATTGAAATATTACTAAAAAGCTATCCAACTAAAAAATGTCCAGGACCAGCTGGTTTTCTAGCAGAATTCTATGATGCATTGATACAATTAAGACAGAGCTAGAGGCAGTACTTCTTAAAATACTCAAAAGATAAATAAAAGTAGAAAAATCTTCTCTGAGATCACTTATAAAGCCTATATCACTCAGATAGCCAAACTATGCAAATTCACAACAAAAACAAAACTATAGACCAATATTTCTGATGAACATAAATGCAAAAATCTTCAATAAAATACTAAAAAGTAGAAATTGGCATAGATCAAGAAACTCATGCACCATGCTGAAGTTGGCTTTATCCCAGAAATTCAGATGTAGTTCAACATGTGTAACTCAGTTAATATAATAATCCGTCATATAAATGGACTTAAGGACAAAAATCACATGGTCATTGATTAGATGCAGAAAAACCCTTTGACAAATTCAACATGCTTTCATGTAAAACTCTTAGAAAAAATAGGACTAGTGGGAACATACATTAACATATTAAAGGTCATATATGACAAACCCACAGCCAATACTGTCATAAGTAGAGAAAAACTTAAAATAATCCCATTAGATTCAGGAATGACATAAACTGTCTGTCTACTGTTCCCACTTCTGTTTATTATAATCCTGGAAGCACTGGATGTAGCAATAAAGCAAGAGCAAAAATGAAGGGGAATACTTAGAGAAATAAGTCAAATTATTTCTATTTGTAGATACAACATTTTTTACATAATAGATGCGAATAATTTCACCTGAAAACATCTAAAATCAGTCCAAAATTTCAGCAAAGGGGCATGGCACAAAATCAGCTCACAAAAGCTCGTAATTATTCCATACACCAACAACAAATAAGCAGAAAAAAGCTCATGAATAATTCTCACTTAGAACAGCATCAAAACAATAAATATCTTGAAATAAACCCAAGAATATGAAAGACTTCTACAATAAACTTCAAATCTCTGAAGAGAGAGATTGAGAAAAACATTAAAAAATGGAATCACATCCTGTGTTTATGGGTTGGAACTATTAATGTGGGAAAAAAAGACCATTCCATCAAAAGAAACTCACAAGTTTACTGTAATCAAAATAGCCACAGCATAACTCACAGAAATAGAGGGAGAAACAATCTGAAATTCACATAGAACCAGAAAATACTCTGGAAACCCAATAAATCCTGAACACAAAGAAGATTACTAAAGGCATTGCTATACAAGATTCAAGATAAATAATATTGTACTGAAATAAAAATATACATGTAGACCCGTGTAAAAAAACAGCATATTGAAATATTAGTATTTGTAATTTCGGCTATCTGATATTTGACAGGAAAAGTAAGACATACATACTACAGAATACACAGAGAGCATAAAATCAAAGAAGCACGAAAACAAGTTATCCAATTAAAAATATGAGCTAGGAATCTAAACAGAGTTCTCAATAGAAGAAATAAGGTCTGGATGGGGATAGGGGAGTGTGGGTGTGGGGACATCCTCTTGGAGACAGGGGAGGAGGAATGGGATGAGGAACTATTGGAGGGCAAAACTGGATGGGGATAGCAACTGGACTATAAAAAAAGATTAAAGATAATGATAATAAAACTATCAAAAATGTTCATTTTCCATAGAAGTTACTGAAACACTAATTAAAATTTGAGATTTTATCTCACTCCATTCAGAAAGGCTAAGATCAACAAAAAAACAGAAAACACCTGTTGATGAAGCAATGTAGAAGAAGGAATTTTCATTCAGTGTTCATATATCCACTATGGAAATCAGTGGAAAGAATCCTCAAAAACTAAATTAAATCTACCAAATAACTAAACTATACCATTCCATGTCATATATTCACAGGGCTTGACATCCTATTTTACAGATAATTTTCAGCAATATTTATTTCTGCCTTTCATAATTGGAAACAACTTAACATCAATAGATGGATAGATATTTAAATGCAGTGCGTATACATAATGGGATACTATCCAGCTATTAAGAAAAATGAAATAAGCTGGGCAGTGGTGGCACACACCTTTAATTCCAGCACTTGGGAGGCAGAGGCAGGCAGATTTTTGAGTTCGAGGCCAGCCTGGTCTACAGCCAGGGCTACACAGAGAAACCCTGTCTCGACAAAAAAAAAAAAAAAAAAAAAAAAAGAATCAAAGAAAGAAAAAAAAAGAAAGAGAAAGAAAGGAAGGAAGGAAGAAAGCAAGGAAGGAAGAAAGGAAGGAAGAAGAAAAAAATTAAATTTTCAGGCAAACAAATGGATCTAGAAAAGAGAATATTGAATGAGGTAACCCATAACCAGAAAGACAGATGTTACATGTTCTCTTTAGTCTAAAGTTCTTACTTCAAAATCTTCAGAGGTGAGTATGCAACACAGATAGTATAGAAACCAGGAGAACAAAAACGTACAAGGGGATGGGAGCCTTGAGAGGAAACTGACTAGAGAAGGGAACAATAATATGGGAAACTAAATAAAAGAGAGGAGGATTCATCTGGACAGAAGAGACATCAATATTGAAGGAAAGGGGAGGAGAAGAGAAAAATAACATCAAGGTTGTATATTATAAAGACTTGAGAAACCTCATTATTTTTTCTTAAAATTATATATGTAAGCGTGTGAGTGTGTAATTATGCGTGTGTGTGTGTGTGTGTGTGTGTGTGTGTGTGTGTGTGTGTGTGTGTACCAGGCACAAGAAACCCTCCAAATTGTTGGTCAAGGTAATCCAAGTAACTCAAACAATAGAGACAATTGATGTGTTTGTTTGCTTAAGAGGTTAAAATTAAGCTCGTATTGCTGATAACATAACACACTTAGGACACAGGATTCATATGATTCAAGGTGTATCTAACAGGAAAACTTCCTACCTGATATGTAAATTCTATGATACCTGAAAGTACTATACAAGCTGCTAAGAGAGGGAAGCCATTAATATTCTTACCCAGCAGCAACACCTTTGAAACACTGACACCGGAGACAAGATTTCCACATCCATGGAGATGTAATAAGTGACACTCCAATGTTAACAAACAGCTGCCTAATTGGACTTAAGACCCATTCAACAGGAGACAAATCTTACCTAGTCTAGAATCTAGACAATTTCCGGGAGCTAGAGAGGCCATGGGTTTTAGAATCTACTAATGCCAATTTTGCTCAATCAGAATAATTCCTATGTATGCCCTAAATATGCCTTGCTAGTGAGGCCAGGCAGAATGGGGAAACAGAGGGGATTCCGTGGAATTCCACTTGTAGAGAAAGAACTAGATACAATTAATGATTGCCAGGAGATGGAGAATTGGCCTTTCCCAGATGTGAGTCTTTTAATTGGCAATCCTTAAACTTACAGATGAATGTAGAAATCACCACACATCAAAGAAGCTTCTCTTTATCCCAAATGGAGAGCATCTCAGAAAACTGCAACTAGACACAATGCAGAGATTAGTGGACTATGAGAATATCTCTGCCCCAGTAAAACATATCTGCATTACAGTCCCTGCATCATTTACTGCTTATTACCCAGGGAAGAAGATGCAGAAAAATTTTGAGAACAAAAAGAAGGAAAAGAGGAGGAGAATGAGGAGGAGGAGGAGGAGGAAGAGGAGGAGGAGGAGGAGGAGGAGATAAAAAGTAAATGAAAGAAATCTGCTGTAAAACATCTAGCTTAGGAATCACTACACAAACAAGGCCTAAACAATGACAATATAGACATCTAGACATGCTGTTATGGAAGCAGAAGGGATTTCATGTAATTCCACCTCTAGAGAAAGAACTATGTACAATTAATAATTGCCAAGAGACAGAGAATTAGCATTTCCTGGACATTATTAGTCTAATTAGTTATCAAATACATAGTAGTCAGCTCTGAATCAATGTACACACAAACAGAAAAGAGCAGAAAGAGCAGGTCATTTTTCATTGTGATAATTATAGAAACTTATACATAACTACATACATGCATATATAAATAGCTAGGTACATACATATTTATATATGCAACAATATTCATTAAAGAAAAAAATTAGCAATGTGAGAGTGGGGACATGGAGGTCTTGGAAGAAAAATTCTTGGGGGGGGCATGGGAAAGATAAAAGAAAATGCAAAATGTGATATAATTATATTTTAATTAAAATATATTTAAACAATAAAATTATTCCAAGGTATATGATCTAAAGGCCAAATGCGAAATACAGAGTTTAAAGAAAGTACATAAACAGTCAAACCAAAATCTTCAATTCAACTCATAAACATTAAAATGTTGATAGCGAATGAGAAAAAGATAGAGGAGCTTCATATAAAAATTTGAACAAAATTTCTTGATAGTTTGAGTATAAAAGACTACAGAATATAAAATATCATCATGAATCCAAATAAATGATAAAATGTAATAGAATGAACAAGATAGCCTTAGGAAATGTATTAATAAGGTGACTTCAGTTGCCCTCAACCTGAATGTTGTTTAGAAGGCTTCCTGTTGACCTCATTTTTCATAAAGGATATTTTAATTTAAATTTTTTCGCACAATTTATTTCATCATGCTTTCTGCAACTTCTCTCAGATTTTTCCCACATCTCTCTCTACCCACTCAAATTTATGTTCCCTACCTCCTAACCTTTTCTTTTCCTCTGTCAAAAGACCATCAAAAAGCACTTTGTTAGAAAATTTACAGCTATACAGTGTTTTCTTTGTTTTGCTGAAATGTTAACCTTCTCCGGATTCCTTCTAGTAAAATATCCAAGGACTCTTGCACAAGGATTTAAGATGGTTGGAGAACAGTTGATTTTGTTTGACTCTTGCACAAGGATTTAAGATGGTTGGAGAACAGTTGATTTTGTTTGGGGTGGTATAGTTTAGCTGTACTGAACAGCCAAATACAAAACTGAAATATCCAAAAGAGAGCGAGAAAAGTGATAAAAAAAATCTCTGAATTTTTACATTGTGATGTTTTCGCTTTTGTTTAATTTTAAAGTAATACTTTTTAATTCTTTGAGAATTTCATATGTGAATACATTGTATTTTGATCATATTCCCATTGATTTGTCCCAAATCTTCTCTGATCTCACACTCAACTGAAAAACTTGGTATGTTCTCTCTCTCTCTCTCTCTCTCTCTCTCTCTCTCTCTCTCTCTCTCTCTCTCTCATACACACACACACACACACACACACACACACACACACATATCACCCACCTTGGCTAACCTTTCATGTCCATATTCTCATTTTTTTACAAGGTAACTACTGGAAATCCAGCTATCACATACTTATTCCACAAAACTAGTTGAAGAAAGGTGGACCTTCTCTATTTTGAAGCTATTAGAAAACTCACTTGGTACTCCAAATATAATTTATTGGCTCATATATATCTATGTAGTCATTGCATATTAGAAGTGCAGCTAGAAGATTTTGTTTTTCTCCTGCGTATCATCATGCTAATTTTAGGATTTGAATATTAGAGTCATATTAAAATTACATTAAAGCAAATAATGTCTGTCATATGACTATATTCAAAACTTTAGAGAAGCAAATGACTAAAGTACAGTAGCAACTAGAATACTATATAAAAAAGATAAGATATAAAATTCAGACTATATACTTGTTTAATTTTTTACACAAACTATTTTAATCATATTCTTCCTTCTCTCCAAACTCCTCACAGATCCTCACCACCTCATCCATCCTGGTTATCTTCTTTCACTGTCTTAAAAATAAAACAACACAAATAAAACCAAATTGAAAATAAAAACCAAAAGCGACAATAAAAACACAGAGTCCACTTTGTTTTGACTAATTGCTCCTCAGAAGCAAGCAGGTCCTGGAGAGTGGTTGTTATAACCATGGTGACTATGTTAAAGAAAAATTATTTCCAGTCTCCCACATTTATCAATTGTAAATAAGTTCTTGGTTAGAGAGGGCTGACTTCCCTTCCCTTCTCTTTGCCAGGTTTTGTCTGACAAACTTCTTAGAGTCTCACCCACACTGTCACAGTCTCTGTGAGTTCACATATACATCAACCCTATTGTGTCTGGAAAATAATCTTCCGTTATAGGCATCCACCATCTCTGGCTCTTATAATCTTTCTGCTTCCTCCCTGTGGAGATCCCTGAGCTTTAAAGAAAGGTATTTGACAAAGACATCGCACTTAGAAACGAGTTCTCTAAGAATCTAACTCTCTTCACATCATCAAGTCAAGGATCTCTGTGGTAATTTCATCAATTCCAAAAAAAAAAAAAAAAAAAATTCTCTGATAGAGTCTGAATAGCATAGTGGATATAGCAACATGTTATTAACAGTTGGTTTAGATCTATATTCATTCAGCAGAATAGTTAGGTTTTCCCTTAGTGACCGAGAACTATCTCATATCAGTGCCAGATATGGGATCAAGCTCATGTAATGGGCTTTAAAACCAATTACAAAGTGATTAAATATTTTTGTGTCATTGTTTAAGCATTAGATGTATCTGTATCATGTTTCTATTATAGATCAATAATACATGCTATTTATTAGTTATTTTACTTATTTACATTTCAAATGTTATCCCTCTTCCCAGTTTCCTCTTGATAAACCCCCATCCCATCCACCCTGATTCTATAAGGGTGTTTCCCCACCCATCTACTCACTCCTGCCTCGTTGCTCTAGCATGCCCCTACACTGGGTCGTCGAGCCTTCACAGGACCAAGGGGCTCACCTCCCGTTGGTGCCAGATAAGGCTATCCTCTGTGACACATGCAGCTGGACCCATGAGTCCCTCTATGTGTACTCATGAGGCCAACCATCAGACTGAGTGATGGGATACCAGTAATATGTTTTTACATCTGACTTTTAAAAATTATTTACAACTTTAGAATATTAAAAAGTTTATTTCACTTTCTAGAGTTATTTCAGATTCTTTCCCCAAAAATTTAGTTTAAAAATCTAACTAAAGTATGGTAGTTTGAATATTCTTGTTTCAGGGAGTGTCATTATTAGGAGCTATGGCCTTGTTGGAGTAGGTGTGACCTTATTGCAGGAAGTATGTCACTTAGAGGGGGCTGGAGGGTGTGCAATAAGACTCTCCTCCTAACTGCATGGGAGCCAGGCTTCTCCTAACAGATGCCTTTAGATGAAGATGTAGAACTTTCAGCTCCTCCTGCACCGTGTCTACCTAGACACTACCATGCCTGCCTAAATACTGCCATGCTTTCACCTTGACAATAATAGACTGAACCTCTAAACCAATAAGCAAGCCCCAATTTAAAGTTGTCCTTATTAGAGTTGCCTTGGTCATGGTGTCTGTTCACAGCAGTAAAACACTAAGACTGAAGTTAATGGATTAATATCTTAGAATTAATGGAGAAATTAAAGGTATATTTACAGTTATAATCAACTATTACATACAAGGATATTTTTAAGGTGAACTTTAGCAAAGTTTCTAGCTATATTGATAAACAGTAAAAAAGAGAAGACCAGAAGACTAAATATACAAATGAAAATGATATCAGCATTCTATTGTCAGTGCAAATGAAAGCAAGAATAACATCAATAGTCACTGACATGCTAGTTATATGACCACCAAGTGGTCATGTAATTTGAAAAATATTTAGATTTAGGAAAGAAACTGTCCCAAACCTTTCTCAGATTCTGATGTCACCCACTGTCCTTAGGTTTCTTCATATTGTAGACAAATCATCTCTGTAATGATTCACTTTATTTGTCAGCTTGACACAAACCAGAATCACTAGGGAATAAGGTCTTAAGAGATTAAATTGTTGTGGGAAGACCAAATCTAGTTTGCTATGCCATCCATTAGTCAGGGGATCCTGAAATGTGTAAGAACAGACAAATTGACTTGATAATAAGCTATCAGACCAGATAGCATGCATGCAATTATTTTGTTCTGCTACTTACTTGGATATGATATGACTACATGATTTTTTTAATTGGGATATTTCATCATAGTAATAGAAATGAGACTGAGAAAACCCTTGATCTTAGCATTTGCATTTGAACTAATATATACCCTTTTTTTCCAAGGTAGCAGGCAATAAGCTGCTATATTACTCTAATATGGCTACATTTTAAACTGTGACCTACTTGTATTAAAATAATTTCAAACACACAGGTACTGGTGATTAAGACATCTGCTCTTGGGAGATTACAATGCAGCCCAAACTAGAGATCCTGTCTTCTACTGCTTTGGGTACACCCTTGAAAAAAAACAGACACTCGAATTTTGAATCAGTAAGGAAATCAGTTTATAGGTTTAATATTCCGAGAAACCCAAATATACACAATCAGAACTGAGAAACCTGAAAACCTTCAAAGTCACAAAGAGTACCTCAAAGGATATTATCTGTCATTCCTCTGCATTTTATAAGAAAAATGTGCCTCTCAAAAATATTGCTTCTTCAGGAAAATATATTGAAATTGAAACATAAAAATAAGGAAGAACTCATATGAGATATTATTGCAGGAAATTTGAAATCTGCCTCCCACATAAATATCTGAGGAAACAATTGAGTTTCTTTAACAAAAGTATAAATCCTGTGAAGTTTGTATCATATAATCTTAGAGAATGTTCTGTAGCCCCTGAGCAGGAAATACGTTGTGACTAAAGCGAGTACACCAGGGATTTTCAGATTTATATATACATGATTTCATGAGCCCCTATGAGCTAGTGCCATACGAGTCTTAATTCTAATACTTACTATAATATAATACAATGATAAGTAGTTAAATAAATCCATTTCCTTGTTTTCAAAACTAGATTGATATCTAATTTATGCATATTCCAGAACTACTTCTTCACTCAATAAAAAAAGAGAAAAAAAATAGTTGACTATAAGGTTTCTACTTATCCTATTGAAGTTAGTCACATTCTATTGTAGGAAGAAAGGCTTAACTGCTGTCTGTCTTTAATGTCTTTAGTGTTGGGTAGCATGTGTTATGCTAGCCACATAACAATGAGACAGGACTGCATCTCCACCAATACAGTAAAGGTGATCCAATTAAGCATGCCCACAGAGACTGGGAATATTTCTTAATTGATAAAATGCTTGCCATCACAGCATAAAACAGGAATGCTGGTGCAAACCTAGAATCCCAGCACTTGAAGTTGAAGGTAGAAGGATCAAAAATTCAGGGTTATCCTTGGCTACCTAGCAAGTTTGAGACCAGGCCAGGATACACAAAACCAAAAAAAAAAAATACATACCCTTTGTAAAATGACTGTAAGGAGTATTTTTAGAGTCCTCTGGCACTTGACAAACCAGAATGACAGATCTCCAGGAGTACAAATGAAAAGTAGTTGCCAGTGAAGAATCACACTCTTGTAGGCTCTCATTATAACAACATGAGTTGTTAGGCATAGAAGAAGCAGATGGGCCGCCTGCATATAACCACTTTAAAACAAAGAGTATTCTCTTTAAGGGGTGTGGGCCTGTGTACCAGAGGCTTTCCACAGAGATCTCTGGCCCGTCCTGGTGTGAGAGTTCGGGCAAAGGGAAGCAAGTATCAGTGGCGAGGGGAAGTCACTTCTGCTTCTGCTGCTGCAGTTGGCTCCACCTCTGTCTCTGCCATGCCTTCCAGGTTACTTGGTTACTCCATGCAGCTCTATACTGAGTAGGATCAGGCTGGGACAACTAGAGAGGAGTGCAACTGAGCTTCAGGCAAGTCCCAAGTGTTATAACTCTTAGGACAGAAGGCTTGGACAATGGAGTACTTCTCACACACATTTAATCCTCCCAGATAGGATTCTTATATACAGTTTTGGGGTTGGGTAAGGGTATGACAACAGGTACTTCTTATTGGTTTGATCTGAGAGCTTTGGGGAAACCTTATTTGCATGTGGGAGAGCTTGGTGCTGCTCCTAGGTAACTGAAGGCCACATACCTCTCTGCAGGGGGAAAAGGGTGGGGGCTCTGTGGCAGTCTGTAGCTATGTGACTGGAGACAGGGACCCGGGAGGCGTGGCCAAACACCTTCCCTCCCATGCAGAAGGAAATCACCAGCCACCTGGTCACCGGGGTTCCAGACCTTTGCTGGACCAGGACTAGGCTTTTTGTGCACAGCCCACCACCCTACAAAGGGGATGGGATTGATTAAGCTATGAGCTAAAACTTAATAACTATGAAATAAAGAGACATGTTTACTTAAGCCAAAGTAGTCATATTTATGTGTCCACAAACAATGAAATTTTTAAAAATTAACACTTTGCAGCATCAATTTTCATTTTAGCAAAATAGATCTATATTCACCATCTACAACTTTGCAATGCATTATCAAATAGCACCTTAGTCACCAGGTGAAATTCTAACACATCCAAACCTTCCTTCTCAGATTTCACTACTGTTTTTCCATTCTCAGAGATCATAAAGTATTATAAAGTCACTGTAGAAACTACCAAGTCCTGCATCACAATCCCATTGTATGCTCACAGTTCTTATTATTCAGTGTCTATTGTGTGTATACATGCTCATATATGCAGGTCTCTGTCTCTGTCTCTCTGATTGTGTGTGGGTGTTCCTGTACATATGTGTATGTTTGTGTGTGTGTGTGTGTGTGTGTGTGTGTGTGTGTGTGTGTGTGTGTGTTTACAATCTGGGTTTTTATTGTTTTGGAGACAAGTTCTCTGGCTTGTCTGAAACTCACCACTTAAACTAGGTGAGCTGGCTGGCTGTTAAATCCCAAGAATTTATTTGTCTTTGCTCCTACAATGCTGGAATAATGTGTATACTTTATTGACACCATATTAGGCATTTTAAAAGTGTGGGTTCTGGGAACTAAATGCAGGTCCTTATGTTTACTTCACTAATAGAGCCTTCTCATCAGCTCAGATTTTCCTTTTGAGGCAAAGACAAAAGATGGTTCACATTTATAGCCATGTGACAAGGTATTGAGTAGAGAGCATGAAATTAAGTATACATAAGAAAAGAGATGAATAACAAGGCCATGATGGAGAGAAGGTTGGAAGTGAGATTAAGATTCATGAATAGCAAGGAAGACATTGTTCTGGTTGTGATAATGAAACTAAGATATGGTCTGATAAAAAAAAATTGCATAAAGTGCTATAGTGAATGGAAAAGAAACAAGATAATTCTTGAAGTTCCTAATATTTTTACCAAATCAGGAAAGGTATCAACTACCAAGATGTTTTCAAACCTGAGATACCAAAGATATCACTACAGAAGGTCATAATTTAAAAAGCATCTCAAGTAGAATAATAAGGTATAGATACTACAAAAGTCAAATTATATGAGATTAAAGAGAAAAATAATAATCACAAATGAGTAATGAATATAGTATATCATCCCTTACCTGATCTGTGATCATTTGAAGAATACAAGGAGATTGGATGAGTGGTATGACTAAAACAGCCTCTAAAAATGAAAGCTCATCAAGGAGGACTCCAGAGGTATGCTTCTTTTACCAGGAAATTCAGAGTTAAAACAGAAAAAAGGGGGAGGAGAGAGAGCTTTGAGTGAATAAGAATGATTAAAACTTCGAGAAATGGACCAGGTGAAAGCTTGGTTTTCTGGAAGCCAAGAAAGCTTCAAGTAAAGTTGGAAAAAGAATGTAAAAACTCACTCAACATGGAAATGTCTGAACTAAAATTCCACAATTATTAGTGTCATCAGACAATGGCACATTTCAAAATTTAAGATATGGCCTTTGGCTTTAGGACTGTTTGTTATAGAATTTCATAAATAAATAATAGAACTTATCTGATATTTAGTACCAGATACATAAGGGCACACTCATCAGCTACATATGCCCACTGAACATCGAAATACGGTCACAATGACTCAGGAACTGAGATTAAATAACATTTATTATAATTCATCCAAAGAAATTTAAAAACCAGGAGCCACATGTGTCAACCTTTTCATTAAACAGCACAAATTGCAAAATTTTATAGTAACTACTGAAGCTATATAGGGAAGGATCATGAGTATGTCTATTACAGAAGGGATCAGTTACAGACAAGTGATACACCTGAGCTCTGGAATGGGATGTGATAAAATGATTCTTCCAATGGGTCAGACTTGTCTGCAGATATTGGTGTAAATGTCACACCAAAATGCTTCACTCAGTTATGCATATGGGTTCAAGAACATAAAAATCAAGAAATGATTCTGAAACATAAGGAGGCATTCCATCTCTTTGACAAAACTTGCTCAAAGTGGCTCCTGACTTTCTTTCTCTCTTTCTTCAATAGAAAGTAGATCAAGTTAAGAAAGGGCATAGGTATAAAATGACCCATTACTTTAAAATACAGTACATAGATGTACTGGCTAGTTTTATGTCAACTTGACACAGGCTAGAGTTATCACGAGAAAGGAGCTTCAGTTGGGGAAATGCCTCCATGAGATCCAGCTGTAAGGCATTTTCTCAATTAGTGATCAAGGGGGGAGGTCCCCTTGTGGGTGGTGCCATCTTTGGGCTGGTAGTCTTGGTTCTATAAGAGAACAGGCTGAGCAAGCCAGTAAAGAACATCCCTCCATGACTTCTACATCAGCTTCTGCTTTCTGACCTGCTTGAGTTCCAGTCCTGACATCCTTGGTGATCAACAGTAATGTGGAAAGTGTAAGCTGAATAAACCCTTTCCTCCCCAAGTGCTTCTTGGTCATGATGTTTGTGCAGGAATAGAAACCTTGACTAAGACAATAGACATGAATGTTTATTTTGCTAAATTAATTTGCTTTCCACAGTGTCTGTTTTAAATCAGAATTTAGGGGATAGTTTCTAAGAGGGTTGTAAGTTCAGCAAAATAGAAAAAAATTAAAAAGTCAGTTGTACAAAGCACAGTCACAGAGAGGCCATTATACCCTACCTACAAGATTAGGAGCTGATGTTCTTCTTAAAAGAATATACAGACAATTATGTTGAAATGAAATGTATTAAATGGCTTCTATCAATAACAGTCCTAAATTTAAGCAAAGAAATGGGAAACAGAGCTGAGTACTTAACTCCATTGTTTAGTAGAGTTTCATGCAATAAGAAGAAATTCACTGACTAACTCATTTCTCCAGTTGCCTTCAAGGATAGTAAGGTTTAAGAAGCTATGCTGGAATAGATGGGGGGAAATATGTAAGAAACCAAAATTAATTAGGCAAATATTTGTATTTGTAGTATAGGCTTTTTTTGTTTTGTTTTTGTACTTTAAAGACAATTGTACAGTCTCTGTTCAATTGTGTTCCCAGGAGCATACAACTTGTTCTCAGAGCTGTTGTCAAAACCGAATACAAGGGACAACCTGATATTTGCTCATTGTGCACTGTGTCTAATTATAGGAAAATCATTGTTATAGTCATGTTGGGCAATGAGCATTATCTATTATGTCTCAGCTAATATGGCTTAGCTGTCTTCACAAAATTATGTAGCCTCCTTTCACAGTTAATCTATAGCTCTCTGTGGCATGCATTTCAACAATTTTAAAGCACAATATTTTATGAATTATTTGAGAATATATTATAATATACCTTCAGCACAGTAACCCATTTAGCTTCCAGTTCTCCTCACAACTCCTTGTAAAACTAATTCTCCTCTAGACCCTTGCCTACTGTATTAGTTTTGTTTTTAAGAAGACACTATCTCATTATGAATTCCTAGTCTTCTGGCTATTATTCTCTTTCCATCTTCCATATTTTCTAAGATTCAGATGTAGGGGTTTATAATAAATGTACTAACTGGAAATGGCTACCCATTGCCAATTGTTCTCTGCATTTGTACCACTTGTGACCTTTTGCAATAACCTCTTATAAAAAGGAGCTTATTTTATAATCGGGTGAGAGCCACACTTATCTGAGGATATAGTATTTTCTTTGGTATTCCAAACTTTTGGGCTATTATCCACTCATCAGTGAGTACATACCTTGTGTGTTCTTTTGTGACTGAACTACCTCACTAGGGTTGATATGTTCAAGTTCCATCTATTTAGCTGGGAATTTTATAAAGTCATTGTTTTAGTAGCTGAGTACTATTCCGTTGTGTAAATGTACCACATTTTCTGTATCTATTCCTCTGCTGAAGGACATCTGGGTTCTTTCCAGCTTCTGGCTATTATAAATAAGGCTGCTATGAACATAGTGGAGCATGTGTCCTTACTACATGGTGGAGCATCTTCTGGATATATTCCAATTTTTATGTCCAATTTTTTGAGGAACTGCCAGACAAATTTCCAGAGTGGTTGTACCAGCTTACAATCCACAGACCATATGAAGCTCAAGAAGAAGGAAGACCAAAATGTGGATGCTTCAGTGCTTCTTAGAAAGGTGAACCAAATAGTCACTGGAGGAAATATGGAGACAAAGTGTGGATCAGAGACTGAAAGAAAGGCCATCCAGAGACTGCCCCACCTGGAGATCCATCCCATATACAGTCACCAAACCCAGTTGCTATTGTGGATGCCAGGAAGTGTTTGCTGACAGGAGTCTGATATGGATGTCTCCTGAGAGGCTCTGCCAGAGCCTGACAAACACAGAGGCAGATGCTCGAAGCCAACCATTGGACTGAGGAGGAGTTCCCTGATGGAGGAGTTGGAGAAGGGACTGAAGAAGCTAAGGGGATTTGAAGCCTCATGAAGGGAGCAAGAGTGTCAACTAGCCAGAACCCCTGGAGCTCTAGGGGACTGGAAAACCAACCAAAGAATACACATGGAGCCACCCATGGCTCAGGCTGCATCTGTGGCAGAGGATGGCCTTGTTGGACATCAGTGGAAGGAGAGGCCCTTGGACCTGAGGATATTCGATGGCCCACTGTAGGGGAATGCCAGGGTTGGAAGGTGGGGCCTGGGTGGTTAGATGGGGGAGAACCCTCAATAGAGGCAGGGGGAGGGGAGATGGGATAGGGGTTTTCTGAAGGGGAGACCTGAAAAGGGGAAACATTTGCAATGTAAATAAAGAAAATATCCAATAAAAAAATCTCCAGGGGAAAAATAAGTATTTTCAATGCAGTTAGAGATTACTTGGTTTAGGAAAGTAGGAAAAGCACCATCTCTTCTTGGTTCCATGGCCTCACCAGTTATGAAGAGTTGCCTAAGTTTACAGAGCCAGACATATATTTTCTTTTATTGAGGAAGTTAAGCAGGTGTTGTTTATTCACATGATATAAGTGCCACGAGTGCACCATTGTAAATATCTTGTCATATTGGCTTTTGTCAATGGATTTTGGCTAGCTAGAATTATTGGTTATTTTTTCTATGTTGGCAGCTTGCTATGATCTCTCTGATCCTATCACATTTATTCTTTAATGAAAGGCTTCCATGTCCAGTAGTGATTGATTTTTTCAATTCCAATTGTCACTGTTGCAGTTTTCATTGTTTCTATCAGTTGTACAGTTTTCTATTCAATAATTTACACCCATGGATGCCACAGCAATGATCATCACATTACAATTCTGGACTTAGTGGCTGGAATAGTGCTTAGATAATATTTCCATTTCATATTAACTGAATGGGCACATTAAAGTGGCTAGTTAGGCGTGATTCTTCAGATGTCTCCAAGTTTCGTGCATTATTGAAGAATATTCACTTAGCAGGAAACATGTTTTTAATAGTTTACTGTGTTTTACATAGTATAGAAGATACAAGAGAGCAATAGCTTCTCCTACTAAAAAGATGTTATTTGAAGAAGGTAGTCACAAAAGTGTAATTTCATGAGATGGGAAAACAAAAAATTATATCATTGATAATGTTTTGATAATCTTTCTCAGAAAAAGTGACTGATAAGTTAGAGGCGATATTATTTGAAACAGTGAATGCTACCCCTTTTCTTGAACAGGCATTGTAAACAAGAAAAGTATGGTGTGAAGATATGGATAGAAACAGCAGTGTACATTCATATGTAAATAGACACTTCAACATTGTAAGACTGCACAGCAGTAGATGTGGAGAGGAAAGTGTGAAGAAGTGATGAAAATATATAGCCAAAGTCGAAGCATGAGCTTATAAAATATGTTCAGAAGTGTCAATTGTATAAAATGGGCAAACATGTACCAGCGATTTTATCTAAACTATGATAGGCTAGAATCAAGATGCTGTAGTAGTCAAATAACTTATTTAAATTCCCCATGAATTCTTTAAATTCAACATATGGCTAGATAGTCAGTCATCAAGCCTGTGAAATTGCTGATCAAAATTAGATAGAGAATTTTAACTTTGTGTGTCTGTGAATTTCAAAATAACAGTTTTATTATGAAACAAGTCCACATGCTAAAGTTTACATATACATCTTCATTAGCTGTCCACATGATACAGGAGAATCCCTGCAAGAAGCATTTCGCACAAAGCAAACTACTGTTATCATCTAAAATTTTAGAATATTAATTTTGAAACTAGAAAGTTAAAACCCAAATAGACTTTGTAGCTTGAGAAGACCATTATAATGCCAATATAGAAATTAAAAAGTTTAAATTCAGGTAGTAAAAATAAGAAAATAGAAATGAAAATATATTTGGGACATACTTAAGAAAAAAAACGTGTGTATCTCTTATGAGGGCTATATACATAGCAAAGAATGTGTTTCCCACTTTTTTGCATTGTTTAGGTCCATATTGATAGTATCAATGGGAAGAAAATTGAACACTGTTAAAAATAAAATAGGCGAACCTTTATGCATATTAACTTAAAGTTACTACAGATTTTTATTGAAATTATGCAATATATTGTTGACATGTATTTGTTTCAATCATACCACTTTTAGTATGATTGATCTTATGTATGTTTGCATATTCTGCTGTTTAATTTTGACTCACATTAAATTGTATCTTATAGACAACAAAAAGTTTGGAATATATGTTTCCTCTTCAGAGAACAGATAGTCTCTCATATACAATTTAAGCATAGTATGGAATTTGTTTTGGTTATATATCTTCTTTTTCCTTTTTCCTGAAACTTGGCTGGAAAAATTATGTCAAGCAAGCATTAGAAACACAATATCTACATTATACACTTCCCTCCTTGCATGTAAAAATAGGAGCCAGCAAGTCAAAATGTTTGTTTAAAAGAGAAAATAAGTAAAAATATCTTTCCATCACTTCTCATCTATTTTCTCTTGACCAAATATCTCCTTCTCTTAGGTGCAATCTAAGAAATGGCTCCAGAACGCTGACAATGTTGAGTCTCAAAGAAAGAATATCTCTGACTCTTGTCTGAGCTGTGAGAGACAGAGACCCAAATCTCCAGTTCTCTGCATTTCCTGGGTGGAATTTACTATGCTGAGAAAGATAACAATGTTTTAGAGTAGAGCAACAGGAATTCTGTAGATCTCCTTGCCCTTCTTTCAAGAAACTGGGTAGTGTCTACTTTTTTTCCCCACATTTTTTATTAGATATTTTCTTCATCTACATTTCAAATGCTATCCCAAAACTCTCCTATAACCTCCCCTTGCCCTGCTTCCCCACCCACTCACTCCCGCTTCTTGGATCTGGCATTCCCCTGTACTGGGGTATATAAAGTTTTCTAGACCAAGGGGCCTCTCTTCCCAATGATGGCTGACTAGGCCATCTTCTGCTATATATGCAGCTAGAGACACAAGCTCTGGGGGTACTGGTTAGTTCATATTGTTGTTCCACCTATAGGGTTGCAGGCCCATTCAGCTCTTGGGTACATTCTCTAGCTCCTATATTGGATTCTTTAAAGAATATATAGAAAAGCAAGTGGTGAATGTGCCAGTCAAGCACAGAATCCTAGCAGGAGCCACAAATAATGTATGCCAGTAGTAAGATGTGAGCAGATTCCTGACAGAGTCTTGGATTGAATCTTTCATATTCTAAACATTTCCAACAGAAAAAAAATTAGACCGTTTCATATATTGCATATACAGAAGCAAATATTTGGAAATAAAAATCCCATCAGAAAATTAGCAGATCTATGTAAATTTAAAATGGCTATCTGGTAACTCATTAATACAAATAAATTATACATTTAATGTATCTTAAGGAAATATTTTTACATTAATTTTGAAGAAAATATAGTGGATTCTAGGACAAAGGGCCATCATTTTCAAAAAACTCCTTTCTGAGAATAATTAAACTATTTTCTCTATGAGTGGGAGCAGCCACATAGTAGGAGAGGGAGGAGGCATAGGGGGCTTGCAGAGGGGAGGCTGGGAAAAGGGATAACATTTGAAATGTAAATAAATAAAATATTCAATAAAAAATAATGATTTAAATAACTTACATATGATACTCATAAAATACGTTTGTTCTGATATTAAGAGAATACATGCCTATATGGCTTAACGACAATGTTGCTGTGTTCTGAATTTGTCTGTGTAGTACATTCACTAGTGAATTTTATAGCCTTCTGATATTTATTTCTTGATCATTAACATCTCTTTCGATCTAAGAACTCCCTGTATCATTTCTAGTAGAGATACATTTTCTCATCCCTGATTTCTCTCTGAATGTCTTTTTCTCTCCTCTGTGTCTAAGGTATAGGTTTTCAGGGCAGAATATTCATGGTTGACAAGGTTCTCTTTCAGTACACAAACTCTCGCGGCGTCTTTCCCTAGCTTTTTGCTAACATGTGAATTGGAAAACTATCATACATACATTACTATGTTTTTCATGGCCCCAAGAATCATTTCCTGTGCTGGTTAGTTTTTGACAACAAAAGTCAAGTCACCTGGGAAGAAGAAACCTCAACCAAAATATTGCCTCCATCAGATTGGCCTACAAGCTTCCTTGTAGCAAAGTTTATTCATTGCTAATTGATAGAGAAGGGCATAACCCACTGGGAATGGTGTCATGGATGGGCAGATGTCCCTGGGTTAGATAAAAATCTTGGCTGAAAATGATTCTGGAAAGCAAACCAGTAAGCAGATTTCTTCCACAGGGTTTGTTTCATTTCCTGCTTCCTGGTTCTTACTTGAGTTCTTCCCTGACTTACTATCATGATTGGCTATATATTGTGAAATAAAACAAACCCTTTCAAGTTGCTTTTGGCCATAATGTTTATCACAGCAAAGACAAAACAAACAAAAAACCTAAACTAATAAATATTCTTAACTTAGACTTTTGAAGGTGTGTTTATCATATGTCGTGAAATGACCTTTACCTTTCTGTCCATAAATAGCTATATTTTTGTGTTCCTCGAGTTTTCTTTTTACATCTTGAAGAAGGGTTCTTCCTTTCTAGAACTTAAGTAATAACTCATAGCTGCTTCTTTAATACTCTTCTAAAGTAACTGTAGACACATCCAATTCCTCTTTGATCTTTCACCACTATTTCTCCTGAAAATATGTACTTTCAAGCCTCCTAACTTTTGAAATCACCCATTGCTTCCTCTGCTTTAATTTCTCACTGTTGGTTTCTTCTATCACCTTTTATATTTCACTGAGTCCTTGAAGATAGAGGATTTGTTTGATTGTTAGATTCTAGTTTTATTAATTCATTAAGAATTTCTTTCAGTGTATTATTAGGTCCTTCCCCCTCAGTTCGCCCAGATTCACCTTCATCAAATATTTGCTCCCCTTTGACTGCTTTTTTCTCTATGTTGTTTCTAAGTAAAACTGTTGAATTATTTCCGTGTGCTTTCATAAAGCCCATTGACTTTCCTCAGAATGACTACATTAAATTTTCTAATCAAGAGTTCTTTTGGTTATTGTGATGGATTGATTGTCAATTTGACTGCATCTGGATTTAAAAAGTAAAGCAGGTGGGCACTCCTCTGAGCAAATTTCATTGACTGAATTACTTCAGGTTGGAAAATCTACCCTAAATCTGAGGCACATTTACTCATTGAAGCCTATATAAAGAACATGGAGGAAAACATCTTTTGCTTTTCTCTGCCTGCCCTCATTCTCACTGGAAAGTGTATATGCCCTGTTGCTGCTGATGTATTAATTCACTGATATTAGAACCTACTTCTTTGGGACTTTGATGTATACTAAAGACCAGCTGAAATGTACAGCCTTATGCACTGAACAACTAGACTTTTTATCAGCAGACAGACACAATTGAATTAGCTGGACCAACGCCTATGAGCTCTCCCAGAATTGAAGTTACAAATGGTTATTAGCTGTCATGTGGATGCTGGGAACAAAAGAAAGATCTATAAAAGCAACACATTCTCTTAACTACAGAGTCATCTCTCTAACCCTAAATGTCCATGTATATTTTTACTGTTTGTTGAGATAATGGGCTTTTGAAAGCTGTAATTACTTGTTGCTCTCAGGCATCATTTGGACATAGAGACATTATTCATTTATTCTAGTTTTCATGATCTTGCTTTGTTCAAGCCTGACTTAGCAGAAATTCTAAAATGGGCATTTATTTTCAGTAAGATAGGAGTCACTTCCAGTATTTCAGCATCATATGGAGTTCTAAGACCAAGACAGGTAAGCATCAAGTATTGGAGTGTTTTAATTGTTTTAATGCTACAGAGCAATCAAAGTCCAGGTTTGTTTAAAATTCCCATAGTATATCTACCCAGGGTTCCCTATTTCTTGAACCCTTTTCATGTGGCAATGACAGGTCTAGGTACCTTGTCCATAGTTACTGGTCTGCAGCCAGGCACTGTCTGTGCCGATGATAGATCTAGGATCTCAATGCTATGACTATACTTACTGGTTTCCAATTGAGCACTACAAGATATTTCTCTCTGAAGTCATCCTTGAGCAACTGATCTAGTTTCACAGTCCACATCTTTAGCTACACTACTGCAAAGCAGCATCCTAAGACTATAGTCTATACTAATAGGGAAATGGTAGAATATTTAAAAGAAAGTAATATTAAGTGTGAACAGATAGAGTAAACTACTGCAACTAGTCACAGATAACACTAGAATAGATATAGGAAAAACAGGAATTTCTCACATTTTGGAATCAAGATTTTTCTAGAGGCTTCATCTTAAATGGGTGTTGGGAACAGGAGCTTTTAGGTTTTGGTCAGCAACTTGGCACTAAATTCCAGAGAAACATTCTTAGCTTACTACTTATTACTACTCCCAGGCAAATGAGGTCTTGCTTCAGTATGTTTCCTGAGTTGGATCATTGACGATGAAGGCAGTCCCTTGGCCACCTAGACCAGTAATAAACTGGAAGATACCTGAATCTCGGACTTTTAAGGGTACGTAGCTGCAAGAACCATTTCAAGGGTGCACTGTGGCCCGGTCTTACCTGCAGTGATGGATACATGTTAAAACAGCAATCTATGGAACCAGGATATTTGGTTGATACCAATGAAAGTCTGGATTTCCATTTGTAAGTAATAGACCAACAATAACTTTGCTTCCTAGATTGAAGCATGGATGATACAAATATTATTTTGACCACCAAGGCTGATCCTAAGCTAAAGCAGGCCTGAATTTGCACATCTTAGATAAGGAGAATGAGGGTAATAGACATTTCCTAAATCTCTCCAAATCTAGCAATGACTAAAACACCCAAACTCCGGCATGCTGGACTCTGCCTGATTCCAGTGCCAGTCTAGCGCTCCATTTTTGAGTTCTTGTTTAAGAGTGGAACATTTATATTTCATCTGTTACTGGGTGTCACTAGAGCAAACATAGCATTGATATTTAAAACATGGCCCTGTTTTAGCTTTTATTTCTGCTCCACATCAAGAGAAATCTGGCCCCATACCCACTGATAAAGAAAGAAAATAAGCTACTTGGCTGAGACAGTTTCATTTAATTTATGTTTGAGTTTTAGCTTGTGTTGAGGGCTTATTGGAGTTTATCTGACACCTAATTTCAATGTTCAGCCTCGGTAATTGGTTTCAGGTTTAAAACTGGATCTAGTTTCCTCTCTCCACACAAGAGGGGAACATCTCCAGCATAGCTGCTTGACTTGAGGATAGGATGTTGCAGACCTCTTGCTTTCGTTCCTCAATAAATCTGTTCTTTATAAGAGAAACAGAACATGTAGACTCTCCCCCTGACTTCCATAGCTCTGGTGAAGTAGTTTTGTATGAAAGCAGGTGATCACTCTGTGTCTCTTTGGAGAAAATCACGGGAAGAACTTCCTTAGTTGCTGTTGTGTGTAATATGTTGTTTTGGTTTTTGTTGCTTGAGCAACATGTTGCTTTGACAATGGCCATGCTAACTTACATTTCCCTCAACAGTGCACAATCTATCTTTTATTCTAATATATTAATTTATATAGACAATTCCTTTTTTAAAAATTTTTCTTAATTAGGTATTTTTCTCATTTAAATTTCCAATGCTATCCCAAAAGTCCCGCATAACCTATCCCTAACTCCCCTACCCCTGCAACTCCCACTTTTTGGCCCTGGCGTTCCCCTGTAGTGGGGCATATAGAGTTTGCAAGTCCAATGGGCCTCTGTTTCCAGTGATGGCCGACTAGGCCATCTTTTGATACATATGCAGCTAGAGTCAAGAGCTCCGGGGTACTGGTTAGTTCATATTGTTGTTGCACCTACAGGGTTGCAGATCTCTTTAGCACCTTGGATACTTCTCTAGCTCCTCCATTGGGGGTCCTGTGATCCATCCAATAGCTGACTGTGAGCATCCACTTATGTGTTTGCTAGGCCCCGGCCTAGTCTCACAAGAGACAGCTATATCAGGGTCCTTTCAGCAAACGCTTGCTAGTGTATGCAATTGTGTCATCATTTGGAGGCTAATTATGGGATGGATCCCTGAATATGGCAGTCTCTAGATGGTCCATCCTTTTGTCTCTGTAACTCCTTCCATGGGTGATTGTTTCCAATTCTAAGAAGGGGCAAAGTGTCCACACTTTGTTCTTCGTTCTTCTTCAATTTCATGTGTTTTGTAAATTGTATCTTATATCTTGGGTATCCTAAGTTTCTGGGCTAATATCCACTTATCAGTGAGTACATATCATTTGAGCTCTTTTGTGATTGTGTTACCTCACTCAGGATGATGCCCTACAGGTCCAACCATTTGCTTAGGAATTTCATAAATTCATTCCTTTTAATAGCTGAGTAGTACTCCATTGTGTAAATGTACCACATTTTTTTTTTTATCCATTCCTCTGTTGAGGGGCATCTGGGTTCTTTCCAGCTTCTGGCTATTATAAATAAGGCTGCTATGAAAATAGTAGAGCATGTGTCCTTCTACCAGTTGGGACATTTTCTGGATATATGCCCAGGAGAGGTATTGCGGGATCCTATGGTAGTACTATGTCCAATTTTCTGAGGAACCGCCAGACTGATTTCCAGAGTGGTTGTACAAACTTGAAATCCCACCAACAATGGAGGAGTGTTCCTCTTTCTCCACATCCTTGCGAGCATCTGCTGTCACCTGAATTTTTGATCTTAGCCATTCTGACTGGTGTGAGATGGAATCTCAGGGTTGTTTTGATTTGCATTTCTCTGATGATTAAGGATGCTGAACATTTTTTCAGGTGCTTCTCTGCCATTCTGTATTCCTCAGGTGAGAATTCTTTGTTTAGCTCTGAGCCCCATTTTTTAATGGGGTAATTTGATTTTCTGGAGTCCACATTCTTGAGTTCTTTATATATATTGGATATTAGTCCTCTATCTTATTTAGGATAGGTAAAGATCCTTTCCCAATCTGTTGGTGGCCTGGTGGCCTTTTTTTTTTATTGACAGTGTCTTTTGCCTTGCAGAAGCTTTGCAGTTTCATGAGGTCCCATTTGTCAACTCTAGATCTTACAGCACAACCATTGCTGTTCTATTGAGGAATTTTTCCCCTGTGCCCATATCTTCACGGCTTTTCCCCACTTACTCCTCTATAAGTTTCAGTGTCACTGGTTTTATGTGGAGTTCCTTGATCCACTTAGAATTGACCTTAGTAGAGGATGTGGAGAAACAAGTATAATCCTCCATTGGTGGTGGGATTGCAAGCTTGTACAACCACTCTGGAAATCAGACTGGCGGTTCATCAGAAAATTGGACATAGTACTACCAGAGGATCCAGCAATACCTCTTCTGGGCATATATCCAGAAGATGTCCCAACCAGTAAGAAGGACACATGCTCCACTATGTTAATAGCAGCCTTATTTATAATAGCCAGAAGCTGGAAAGAACCCAGATGCCCCTCAACAGAGGAATGGATACAGAAAATGTGGCACATTTACACAATAGAGTACTACTCAGCTATTAAAAAGATTGAATTTATGAAATTCCTAGCCAAATGGATGGACCTGGAGGGCATCATCCTGAGTGAGGTAACCCAATCACAAAGGAACTCGCACAATATGTACTCACTGATAAGTGGATATTAGCCCAGAAATTTAGGATACCCAAGATATAAGATACAATTTTATTAAACGCATGAAACTCAAGAAGAATGAAGACCAAAGTGTGGAAACTTTGCCCCTTCTTAGAAATGGGAACAAAACACCCATGGAAGGAGTTACAGTGACAAATTTTGGAGCTGTGACGAAAGGATGGACCATCTAGTGATTGCCATATCCAGGGATCTATCCCATAATCAGCTTCCAAACACTGACACCATTGCATACACTAGCAAGATTTTGCTAAAATGACCCAGATATAGCTATCTCTTGTGAGACTATGCCAGGGCCTAGCAAACACAGAAGTGGATGACCACAGTCAGCTACTGGATGGATCACAGTGCCCACAATGAAGGAGCTAGAGAAAATAACCAAGGAGCTAAAGGGAACTGCAACCCTATAGATGGAACAACAATATGAACTAACCAGTACCCTGGAGCTCTTGTCTCTAGATGCATATGTATCAAAAGATGGCCTAGTTGGCCATCACTGCAAAGAGAGGCCCATTGGACTTGCAAACTTTACATTCCCCAGTACAGGGGAACACCAGGGTCAAAAATGGGGAGTGGGTGGGTAGGGGATTGTGGGGGTGGGTATGGGGGACTTTAGGGATAGCATTGAAAATGTAAACAAGGAAAATACCTAAATATATATATATATATATATATATATATATATATATATATATATATATATATATATATATATATATATAATTTACCTTAGTACAAGGAGATAGGAATGGATCGATTCACATTCTTCTACATGATAACAACCATTTGTGCCAGCACCATTTGTTGAAAATTCTGTCTTTCTTCCACTGGATGGTTTTAGCTCACTTGTAGAAGATCAAGTAACCATAGGTGTGTGGGTTCATTTCTGGGTCTTCAATTCTATTCCATTGGTCTACTTGTCTGTCGCTATACCAGTACCATGCTGTTTTTATCACAATTGCTGTGTAGTAAAGCTTTAGGTCAGGCATGGTGATTCCACCAGAGGTTCTTTTATCTTTGAGAAGAGTTTTTGCTATCCTGGGTTTTTTGTCATTCCAGATAAATTTCCAGATTGCTCTTTCTAATTCCTTGAAGAATTGAGTTGGAATTTTGATGGGGATTACATTGAATCTGTAGAGTGCTCTTGGCAAAATAGTCATTTTTACAATGTTGATCCTGCCAATCAATGAGCATGGGAGATCTTTCCATCTTCTGAGATCTTCTTTAATTTCATTCTTCAGAGACTTGATGTTCTTATCATACAGATCTTTTACTTCCTTAGAGTCACGCCAAAATATTTTATATTATTTGTGACTATTGAGAAGGGTGTTGTTTCCCTAATTTCTTTCTCAGCCTGTTTATTCTTTGTGTAGAGAAAGGCCTCTGACTTGATTGAGTTAATTTTATATCCAGCTACTTCACTGAAGCTGTTTATCAGGTTTAGGAGTTCTCTGGTGGAATTTCTAGGGTCACTTATATATACTATCATATCATCTGCAAAAAGTGATATTTTGACTTCATCTTTTCCATTTTGTATCCCCTTGATCTCCTTTTGTTGTCTAATTGCTCTGGCTAGGACTTCAAGTACTATGTTGAATAAGTAGGGAGAAAGTGGGCAGCCTTGTCTAGTCCCTGATTTTAGTGGGATTACTTCCAGCCTCTCACCATTTACTTTGATGTTGGTTACTGGTTTGCTGTAGATTGCTTTTATCATGTTTAGGTCTGGGCCTTGAATTCCTGATCTTTCCAAGACTTTTAACATGAATGGGTGTTGGATTTTGTCAAATGTTTTATCCAGATCTAACCAGATGATCATGTGGTTTTTGTCTTTGAGTTTGTTTATATAATGGATTACATTGATGGATTTCTGTATATTAAACCATCCCTGCAACCCTGGAATAAAACCTACTTGGTCAGGATGGATGATTGCTTTAATGTGTTCTTGGATTCAGTTAGCAAGAATTTTATTGAGTATTGTTGCATCGATATTCATAAGGGAAATTGGTCTGAAGTTCTCTATCTTTATTGGATCTTTCTGTGGTTTAGGTATCAGAGTAATTGTGGCTTCATAGAATGAGTTGGGTAGAGTACCTTCTACTTGTATTTTATGGAATAGTTTGTACAGAACTGGAATTAGATCTTCTTTGAAGGTCTGATAGAACTCTGCAGTAAACCCGTCTTGTCCTGGGCTTTATTTGGCTGGAAGACTATTAATGACTGCTTCTATTTCTTTAGGGGATATGGGACTGTTTAGATCATTAACTTGATCCTGATTTAACTTTGGTACCTGGTATCTGTCTAGAAATTTGTCCATTTCATCCAGGTTTTCCAGTTTTGTTGAGTATAGGCTTTTGTAGAAGGATCTGATGGTGTTTTGGATTTCTTCAGGATCTGTTGTTATGTCTCCCTTTTCATTTCTGATTTTGTTAATTAGGATGCTGTCCCTGTGCCCTATAGTGAGTCTAGCTAAGGGTTTATTTATCTTGTTGATTTTCTCAAAGCACCAACTCCTCATTTGGTTAATTCTTTGAATAGTTCTTCTTGTTTCCACTTGGTTCATTTTGCCCCTGAGTTTGATTATTTCCTGCCATCTACTCCTCTTGCGTGAATTTGTTTCCTTTTGTTCTAGAGCCTTTAGATGTGTTGTCAAGCTGCTAGTGTGTGTTCTGTCTAGTTTCTTTTTGGAGGCACTTGGAGCTATGAGTTTCCCTCTTAGAAATGCTTTCATTGTGTCCCATAGGATTAGTATGTTGTGGCTTTATTTTCATTAAACTTTAAAAAGTCTTTAATTTCTTTCTTTATTCCTTCCTTGACCAAGGTATCATTGAGAAGAGTGTTGTTCTGTTTCCATGTGAATGTTGGCTTTCCATTATTTATGTTGTTATTGAAGATCAGCCTTATTCCATGGTGGTCTGATAGGATGCATGGGACAATTTCAGTATTTTTGTATCTGTTGAGGCTTGTTTTGTGACCAATTATATGTTCAATTTTAGAGAAGGTCCCGTGAGGTACTGAGAAGAAGATATATCCTTTTGTTTTAGGATAAAATGTTTTATAGATATCTGTTAAGTCCTTTGTTTCATAACCTCTGTTAGTTTCACTGTGTCCCTGTTTAGTTTCTGTTTCCATGATCTGTCCATTGATGAAAGTGGTGTGTTGAAGTCTCCCACTATTATTGTGTAGGTGCAATGTGTGCTTTGAGCTTTACTAAAGTGTCTTTAATGAATGTGGCTGCCCTTGCATTTGGAGCATATATATTCAGAATTGAGAGTTCCTCTTGGAGGATTTTACCTTTGATGAGTGTGAGGTGTCCCTCCTTGTCTTTTTTGATAACTTTGGGTTGGAAGTCGATTTTATTCGATATTAGAATGGCTACTCCAGCTTGTTTCTTCAGACCGTTTGCTTGGAAAATTGTTTTCCAGCCTTTCACTCTGAGGTAGTGTCTGTCTTTTTTCCTGAGATGGGTTTCCTGTAAGCAGTAGAATGTTGGGTCCTGTTTGTGTAGCCAGTCTGTTAGTCTATGTCTTTTTATTGGGGAATTGAGTCCATTGATATTAAGAGATATTAAGGAAAAGTAATTGTTTCCTTTTATTTTTGTTGGTAGAGTTGGAATTCTGTTCCTGTGTCTGTCTTCTTTTTGTTTTGTTGAGGAATTACTTTCATGCTTTTTCTAGGGCGTGATTTCTGTCCTTGGTTTTTTTTTGTTTTGTTTTGTTTTGTTTTGTTTTTTTGTTTGTTTGTTTGTTTTTCCGTTATTATCCTTTGAAATGTTAGATTCATGGAAAGATAATGTGTGAATTTGGTTTTTTCGTGGAATACTTTGGTTTCTCCACCTATGGTAATTGAGACTTTGGCCGGGTATAGTAGCCTGGGCTGGCATTTGTGTTCTCTTGGAAGATAGATATTTAGAATTGAGAGTTCCTCTTGGAGGATTTTACCTTTGATGGGTATGAAGTGTCCCTCCTTGTCTTTTTTGATAACTTTGGGTTGGAAGTCAATTTTATTCTATATTAGAATTGCTGTGTCTATATATTCTATATATATCCTATATATATATATATATATATATATATATATTCTATATATATTCTAATTACATATTAGAATTAGTGTCTGTATAACATCTGTCCAGGATCTTCTGGCTTTCATAGTCTCCGGTGAAAAGTCTGGTGTAATTCTGATAGGCCTGCCTTTATATGTTACTTGAACTTTCTCCCTTACTGCTTTTAAATTTTATTTAGTGCATTTGTTGTTCTTATTATTATGTGTCTGGAGGAATTTCTTTTTTTGGTCCAGTCTATTTGGAGTTCTGTAGGCTTCTTGTATGTTCATAGGCATGTCATTCTTTAGGTTTGGGAAGTTTTCTTCTATAATTTTGTTGAAGATATTTGCTGGCCCTTTAAGTTGAAAATCTTCATTCTTATCAACTCCTATTATCCGTAGGCCTTCTCATTGTGTCCTGGATTTCCTGGATGTTTTGAGTTAGGATCTTTTTGCGTTTTGTATTTTCTTTGATTGTTGTGCCCATGTTCTCTATGGAATCTTCTGCACCTGAGATTCTCTCTTCCATCTCTTGTATTCTGTTGCTGATGCTTGCATCTATAGTTCCAGATTTCTTTCCTAGGTTTTCTCTCTCCAGCGTTGCCTCACTTTGGGTTTTCTTTATTGTGTCTACTTCCCTTTTTAGGTCTTGGATGGTTTTATTCAATTCCATCGCCTGTTTGGTCATGTTTTCCTGCAATTCTTTTAGGGATTTTTGTGTTTCCTCTTTAAGGTCTTCTACCTGTTTAGCTGTTTTCTCCTGTATTTCTTTAAGTGAGTTATTAAAGTCCTTCTTGATATCCTCTACCATCATCATGAGATATGCTTTTAAATCAGGATCTAGCTTTTTGGGTGTGTTGGGGTGCCCAGGACTAGGTGGGGTGGGAGTGCTGCATTCTGATGATGGTGAGCAGTCTTGATTTCTGTTAGTAGGATTCTTACGTTTGCCTTTGGCTATCTGGTAATCTCTGGAGCTAGTTGTTGTAGTTGTCTCTGGTTAGAGCTTGTTCCTCAGGTGATTATGTTAGCCTCTATCAGCAGACCTGGGAGACTAGATCTCTCCTTAGTTTCAGTGGTCAGATTACTCTCTGCAGGCAAGCT
This sequence comes from Mus musculus, assembly GCF_000001635.26. Lineage (NCBI taxonomy): Eukaryota > Metazoa > Chordata > Mammalia > Rodentia > Muridae > Mus > Mus musculus. Next base: position 88,348,743 of record NC_000084.6, read on the forward strand.
CTCCTCTTGCAGGGAAGGTGCCCAGATATCTGTTGTTCTAACCTGCCTCCTGGCCATAGTTGTGTTCCACTCACCATAGGTCTTAAGATCCGTGGGGGATCCTTTGTGGGTCCTTGCGGTTGTCCAGAGACTCAGGGGGCAAGGCACCCCGGTGCTGGAATGGACTGGAAGGTACTTGTGCCCCTGATCAGGCCGGGTTATCTCTTGTAGTAGATTCTTAAACATGGCAATTGAATACTTCCACCTTTGTTTATTCGACTCAGGGTTGTCTTAACAATTTGAGATCTGTGAGTCGTTGTGAATTGTAGAATAGGTTTTTTTTTTTTTTATTTTTTAGAAAACATTATTAGAATTTGAGGGATTGCCCTCAATCTTTGGATCATACTGGGCAGTATAAACATTTGAGAAATCAAAACTTTCCAATCCATAAACAAAGGAAATTGGCCAATTTCTTTGCTTGTGTCAATTTCCTTTATAAAAAGTTTATAGGTTTCAGTGTATACCTTTTCATTTTTTTGGTTAAAATTTTGTAGTGTTATTTGTTATAAATTATATTTTTACATCTAAGATATGAAAGAAATTCACCTCAATACAATGAAAATCATATGTAATAAGTGTACAATTAATATTTTACTGAATGAAATTACAAAATACTTTCTCTAAGAAAGTGAATAATATAGAGATGACTACACTGACTAATTCCATTGAATATAGTTCCAGAATCCTAGCCACAACAATCAGATGAGACCAATATGAAAGAAAAAAAGAAGAAACCAGGTTAGGAAGGTAGAAATAAAACATTCTTTGCTTACCTTTAACAGGACATACATGTAATGTAAGGCACAAACATACACATACCTTCTAGTATACACGTATCAATACATAATCAGTTCATTAAAGTTCCAGTATATAGTGTCAATATATAAAGGATAACGGGCCTTTCAAAAATTCTTACTCTTTGTTTAGAACTTTATGATATTTTATGAAGGAATGCTAGTTAATTTTCTTGTAGAAATATCTTATGAATTAACTCTATCTACCCTAACTTCTCCCTTTTCTTTCCGACCAGTTAACTAAAGGTCTGAGTAAATTTCACAGTCATGGATATAGAAGTTGTCAAGCACAACACACAAGCTCAAAAAAATCCACAAAGATAAAGCATTTGGGCAACAATGAGATATTCCTCACAAATTTGGGGATAACATTGGCAGTGTGTTTTATTAAATAATTTAATCAATATAATATTTTCACTTACAATGAACTAAACATATTAAATGGAGAATAAATTTCAAACACTGTTTCTGGTTAGCATATAAACTTCAAGGAAATTATGAGGATCAAAAAGAATTAACAACTTAATTGGCTACTTTCTCTAGTTCCTCCATTGGGGACCCTGTGCTCAGTCCAATGGATTGCTGTGAGCCTCCACTTCTGTATTTGTCAGGCACTGGCCGAGCCTCTTAGAAGATAGCTACATCAGGCTCCTGTCAGCAAGTTTGTTGGCATCCATAATTGTGTCTGGGTTTGATAACTGTATATAGGATGGATCCCAGGTGGGACAGCATCATTAACCCTTGAATGAAATATTAAATAATATTCTACCCATTGCCACTGTTAGTGGGCATTTTTCTGTAAACTCCATCCATATAATCAGAGAATTAAAAATGGGGTCTTAAATGAAAAGAAAAACAAAAGCATATAAATATTTGTAGAAGATATTATATCATACAAATATTATAAATGAAATTATAAACTTTAACTTCCAATATCCAACAAACATCTTTTTTATTTTTTTATTTTTTATTAAATATTTTTAATTTACATTTCAAATTTTATTCCCTCTCCTCATTTTCCCTCTGAAAACGCCCCTATTACATCCCTCATCCCCCTACTCACTAACCCACCCACTCTTGCTTCCCTGTCCTGGCATTCCCCTACAGAGGAACATCGAGCTTTCACAAGGCCAAGGGCCTCTCCTCTCATTGATGTCCAACAAGGCCATTCTCTGAGACATATATGGCTGAAGCCTTGAGTCCCTCCATGTGTACTCTTTGGTTAGTGGTTTAATCCCTGGAAGCTCTGGGGGATACTGGTTGGTTTACATTGTTGCTCCTCCTATGGGGCTGCAAACTCCTTAAGCTCCTTGGCTACTTTCTCTAGCTCCTCCATTGGGGACCCTGTGCTCAGTCCAATGGATGGTTGTGAGCCTCCACTTCTGTATTTGTCAGGCACCGGCAGAGCCTCTTAGAAGATAGGTACATCAGGCTCCTGTCAGCAAGTTTGTTGGCATCCACAATAGTGTCTGGGTTTGGTAACTGTATATGGGATGGATCCCAGGTGGGATAGTCACTGGATGACCTTTCCTTAAATTTCTACTCCAAACTTTGTCTCTGTATCTCCTCCCATGGGTATTTTGGTCCCACTTCTAAGAAGGACCAAAATATCCATACTGTGGTCTTCCTTCTTCTTCCTTCTTCCTGTGCTTCTTTTTTGTTTGGTTGTTTGGTGGGTTGGTTGCTTTTTGTTTTTGTTTTTGTTTTTGTTTTTGTTTTGTTTTGTTTTGTTTTAGCTTCTTTTGCTCTGTGAATTGTTAATTATAGAGTTAGAAAAAAACGTTCTTATAGAAAAAAAAAAAACGTTTTCTTAGGAAAATCCATTTGCAAATTCATTTGGAATAACAAAGGACCTAGGATAGGAAAACTATTCTTAACAATAAAAGAACTTCTGTAGGAATCACCATCCCTGATCTCAAGCTGTACTACATAGCAATTGTGATTTTAAAAAAAGAAAGAAACAAATCTGCATGATATCGATATAGTGAAAGGCAGGTAGATCAATTGGAATAGAACTGAAGACCCAGAAATGAACCCACATACCTATGGTCACTTGATCTTTGACAAAGGAGCTAAAACTATCCAGTGGGAAAAAGACAGCATTTTCAACAAATAGTACTGACTAAACTGGCAGTTAGTATGTAGAAGAAGCAAATCCATCAATTCTTATCTCCTTATACAAAGCACAAGTCCAAGTGGATCAAGGACCTCCACATTAAACCAGATACACTGAAACTAATAGAAAAGTAAGTGGGGAAGAGTCTCAGGGACATGGGCTCAGGGGAAAATTTCCTGAACAGAACACCAATACCTTATGCTCTAAGATCAAGAATTGAGAAATGGGACCTCATAAAATTGCAAAGCCTCTGTAAGGCAAAAAAAAAAAAAGTCAATAGGACAAAACTGCAAGAGATTGGGAAAATATCTTTACCAATCCTACATCCAATAGAGGGCTAATATCCAATATATACAAAGAACTCAAGAAGGTAGACTCCAGAGAACCAAATAACTCTACTAAAAAATGGGACACAGAGCTAAACAAATAATTCTCAACTGAGGAATACCAAATGGCTCAGAAGCACCTAAAGAAATGTTCAACATCCATAGTCATCAGGGAAATGCAAATCAAAACAACCCTGAGATTCCACTTCACACCACTCAGAATGGCTAAGATTGCTTACATACTGTGTAGCTAAGCATCGAGGTGATTGCAGATGCTGACAACGATGCGGAGAAAGAGGACCGCTCCTCCATTGCTGGTAGGATGGCAAGCTGGTGCAACCACTCTGGAAATCAGTTTGGTGGTTCCTCAGAAAATTGGACATAGTACCACCTGACGACACAGCAATAATACTCCTGGGCATATAACCAGAAGATGCTCCAACATATAATAAGGACACATGCTCCACTATGTTCATAGCAGCCTTATTTATAATAGCCAGAATCAGGAAAGAACCCAGATGTCCTTCAACAGAGGAATGGATACAGAAAATGTGCTGCATTTACACAATGGAGTACTACTCAGCTATTAAAAATGATGAATTCATCAAGTTCTTAGGCAAATGGATGGAACAAAACTCAATTATAAAAAATAAATAAACTTCAAGGAGAGGAGAGCTTTTCTTATGACATTGTAGGCTGCATTTGAGGTTCTTTATTTTATAGATGAGACATTGAGGGATGCAATTTGAGGTAGCAAAACATTTGTTATTTTATGAGGAAATTTATTTCTGTGGAATAACAGCTTAAGGATTGCTTACATACTGTGTAGCTAAGCATCCATTAATTTGAAGACTATAACCTAGTAGTGCATCTGATTCTTACTGAAAGAAGCAGAGGCTCGTAATCATAAGCAACTGAATCTATGGCTTTTTACTGCCTAAAGAAGTATTCCCCTGACCAAAAAGTGTATGATAAAATTGCCTATAAAATAGTATTCATCAAGTTTAACACATGCTATTTCTTACACTTTATAAGAAGTGTTCTTAAATTATAATATTAATTCATCATGTTACACTAGAAAGGGGACTAGGTTTTAGATTGTTATTTGTTGCCTTGATAGCTGTACATTCCTAAGCCTTTTTCCTCAACTCTGAAATGGTAGTAATAAAGTCAGCTAATGAAAGATCCTGAGAGAGAGTGAAAAATTATCTAAGCCCCTAGACCTGTGTCCAAAATAGACCTCACTAATGGCAGGGAGTAGAACTTGCACCATTGTTCCAGGAAAATTTTGTAACCCTTCCTTAACTATAGCCTAATGCCAGGTGTTTGCGGTTTTTGCCTTTATAAACCTCTTACCCCTTGAGCTTGTAGTCCACTCCTCTACCCCTGCATGGGATATGATTCATACCCAGTGCACTAGTCTTTCCCGATAAAACCTCTTGCAGTTTGCATCAAGACTGTTTCTCGTGAGTGATTTGGGGTGTCGCCTCTCCTGAGTCAGAACGTGGGGGAGTTTTGTGGTTCTTTCACTACTATTTAAGCTCATGCATAATAGGCAGGAATGACTCTGAACTACACTATGCAACACATTAAAAAAGATCAAGGGACCACCAAACGCAGACACTATTGCAGATGCCAACAAGAGCTTGCTGACAGGAGCCTGATATATAGCTGTCTCCTGAGAGGCTCTTTCAGTGCCTGACAAATATAGAAGTGGATGCTCACAGTCATCCATTGGATGGAGTACAGGGTCCCCAATGAAGGAGCTAGAGAAAGTACCCAAGGCACTGCAGAGGTTTGTAGCCCCATAGGAGGAACAACAATATGAACTAACCAGTACCCGCAGAGCTCCCTGGGACTAAACCACCAATGGAAAAAACAAAACAAGACAAAACAAAGCCACCACCACCACCACCAACAACAACAACAACAACAACAAAACCCACATGGTGGACTCATGGCTCTAGCTGCAGAGAATATAGCAAAGGATGGCCTAGTCGGTCATCAATGGGAGGAGAGGCCCTTGGTCCTGTGAAGGTTCCATGCCCCAGTACAGGGGAATGTCAGGGCCAAGAAGCAGGAGTGAGTGGGTTGGTGAGCAGGGGGAGGGGGGAGGAGATAGGGCATTTTCAGAGGGGAAACTAGGAAAGGGGATAACATTTGAAATGTAAATAAAGAAAATATCTAATAAAAAAAAAGAAAAAACAAAACAAAAGATCCCATACATGTTGGATGTGATGTACAACATGAATGTGAGTTCTACTCTATAATGGTATTATTTAGAGTTTTTATAAAACACAAGAAAGCAACTTCAATGTACTTATTATGAGGTGAACACTTAGAATTTGGGACATCAGTAAATCACAGCATACTTGAAAGTCATGTGGATCAGTGATATATTGGAAAATGTATTTAAAAATCTCAAATGATCACATAATACATGAAAAATGAAAAAATATATTGTTTTATAAAGTCAGTAGCATTTTGCTATGATTCTAGTCATAGATTGTATATGAATTGAATGTATGATAATGTAATGTAATTTTTATATTATAATATTTTAATATGTTAATTTATATTATAATTATAATAACAGGAACCAAACGATCTGTATGTGTTAGAGTTTTGCATATATTCCTTTGTATACTATTACACTCCCATTTACACTTGTGCTCATATCATATACTTGTTTGTGTGTATGTATGTGTATTCATGTACAAATATCCATTTACTAATAAATATACATGTGTATGCATGAGCATATGGAAACCAGAAGCAGACATCAAGTTTTATCCTCAATTATGTCTACCTTGTTTCTGAGACATGGTCTCTCACTGAAATTGGAGCTCTTGGTTTCAGCTGGGCTTCTTTGCCAGTGAAATCAAAGTGTCCATTCATCTTTACCAGCCCCAATGGTAGGATTAAAGACATGTACAAGTACCCTTGGTACTTTATGTGCATGTGAAAGATCCAAACTCAAATACTCTGCCTTGTGTGGCCTGGTCTTTACCAACTGGGCCATCCATCTAGTCTCAAGAACATATACTTACAGCCACTATTGAATTAGGAAGGCATGGGATTCTGAGACTAATAAAAGCTATTAGGTTTACTTGCCATTTTAATTCAGCTATATTATAAAGTTTAAGAAATGTAGTTATTTTTGAAATAACATCATACACTTTTGGATATTTTTTTATGGAGTTCTTAGAAATGTCCGAGGAATTTTGTTTTAATTGAGTGTATATAACCTTTTGTTTATGGTGTTGGTTTCTTAATGTTGGTGAACAATTTGCCAATTTTTTTTTCATCATAATATCAATTTACAAGTTCATACTTTGACAAGCAGAGTCATGTGTGCATTTATATGTGTACACATACAGCAGTCATCCTTATTTTTTGTTAAAATATGGTATTGTATTGGCCTGAAATTTATTTTTTCTTCTAGGGTGATTACCTAGCAAGCTTGAGAAATTCACTTTGCCTCCTCTTTCCTCCTCTTTCCTGACTGAGTTCTCTGCTGAGAGTTTTACAAGGGGAAACTAAAGCACTGGATGCACCAAGATCTAAATTTAGACCCTAATGAAATATCTGCATCAAAGCCTTATAGTTTTTCTTTCCTGAAACACTAACAGAACTCAAATTCATTCTTTAAAATCATGAAAAATTATTTTGTTATATTTTAAGGTTTGTTTTTGAGAATATATATATATATATATATATATATGAATACATATATACACTTATATAGAATATATATTCTATAGGAGCAGGTTTCATATGGCTTAATCATATATATTTGGTGTGAGTTACAACTCCCCATATTTCCTCCTCTAACATTCTCCCATTCTCCATGCCATTTAATCATTCCTGGTCTGTTATTTTGTTCCCTGTTTTTATGCCTTTTGCATTCTATCTTCCATCACTTGAAACGTTCTTCCAATGGCTCCTTTCTATGAGTTGACTTCTCTAAAAATTCCACACTAAACACGAATATCTAAATATTCAATATATGAAAGGGTATATTTAACCACTTTCTTTCTGGGTCTGTGTTATGCCACTCAGAACAATTATGTCAGGTTCCACCCATTTATCTGCAATGTTCTTAATTTCACATTCTACATCTGAACAAGATTGGGCTATATATGTATACTAATTTTTTTTATTATCCATTCATCAGCTTATTGAAGCTTAGGCTGTTTGCTTCATCTGCTGTTGTGAATAGAGCAGCAATGAACATAGATGAGCACATATCTACATTATAGAATTCTTTATGTGTATGTGCACACTTAGGCAGCTGGATTATGTGGTCGATCTATTTATAGCTTTTTGAGGAGCCTCCACATTGCTGTTCATAATGCTTGCACCAGTTTGTACCCCTGTGAATCAACTGTGAATAAGTGTTCCTAGCTCCCCACATTTGCTATCTTTTATCTGAGCCATTGTGACTGGAGTAAAATGAAATCTTGAAATATTTTGAATTTGCAGCTCAGTGATGGCTAAGAATGGCTAAACATTTTAAAACAGTATTTCTCAACAATTTGTATTTTTTATTTGGAGAATGCTTTGATTAGTTCTGTGCTTCCATGTTTATTTGGATTGCTTTTGTAGTGTTTAGTTTCTTTGTTTTGTTTTCTTTTGTTTTGTTTTTGGTTTTTGGTTTTTGGTTCTTTGTGTATTCTAGGCACTAACCCTTTGTTAGAGATGAATATAGTTCAAAGCCTTTGTTTTTTGCCTGTATGAAAAACTCAAACCATCTTAGCCATGACTTAGATCCCTGTTTGCTGAATTCCAGTTGTTAGCCACTTTCAGCTAGTGGACCACATTTCCTGCCGTATGTCCTTCACCTATAACCAGTGACAGTTATCCAAACCTTCCGCTTTTAGCTTTCTAATGTCCTTTTTGTAAACAACCAAGATCAAGCTTTAAACTCTTCCCATTTCAAGATGCCAGAACTTTGCTTTAATTACATCATCAAAATCTCTTCACAACAACCCCCTAGAGACTCATGTGGCTGGGTAACTGAAATATGCAATTCTGTCTAAAATGTTAAGAATACCTTAGAGCTTTGCCCACCAACAACATACAAACCCCATTTAAGTAAATGTCTGTCTACACAAAGGACTATATCATAAGAGAATCCATTCTGTATGGTTTTGAGAAGCATCTCTGGATACCTGTACAGCATTAGGATTAAACCCAAATATTGAAATATCTAAGAGAGAATAGGGACTGGATTTTACAGCTCAAAGCCAACACAGAGACCATCAAGTCCCAAACTATATTTGTTTAACTTTTCAATGCATATGGATCCTAAGATATTTTGGGTAATATTCATGGCATACCACACAGGAAAATCTAGGTTGAAAATTTTCTAATTTTGGGGTATGTGTGTGCATTTATGTTCATGTGTGAATATGTCTGTGCATATTGTGCATATGTGGTCATAGGAGATTCATGTGCATGCAGCATATACATATGTGTCTTTATCCTCATGTGTGCATTTATGTGTGTACACATACAGCAGCCATCCTTATTTTTTGTTAAAATATGGTATTGTATTGGCCTGAAATTTATTTTTTCTTCTAGGGTGATTACCTAGCAAGCCTGAGAAATTCGCTTTGCCTCCTCTTTCCCTGTACTAAGATGAAAAACACATACTACTGCAATTGGATGTTTTAAGTGTGATATCTATGGGTCAAATTCAGGCTTGTGTGCTTTCATATTAAATCTGTTACAATATGAGCAATCTTCCTAGGCAATAAATACTTATTTTTATCATATAGTTTTAAAATACCTGTTTTTCAGGATAGTAATTGTTTATATTGCAGATAACATATTTACAAAATGAGTGATGCTCCTCAACTCCCAGATTTATGTAATTGCAGCAAAAGTATTTAGAGGAAGCAGGCATAAAACATGGATTTAAAAAATCCACATGAAAATTTAAGAGCCTGATGTTTGATATTTACATGTATTAACATTTAGCAACATCCCACTGCTTTGTAATTAGAGTTGACTCCCAAGAGGTACACCATAATTGCTCATTTTGTAGATGTGGCACTTCTAGATCAAGAAGTGATTAAAATATTTATATTGCACAGCTTGTTCAATTCACTTATATTATCAGATTAATTTATTTTAATTCTCTGTGCATCCATATTTTCCCCCTTTCCTCTCCAAAATAGTACTTGAAAGAAAATAACTTTTCACTCTAGTCGTAATAACAGCTGGTTATTTGAAATAAATAAAATGAAGATAAATTAATATTGAGTACTTGATACACTATTATATTGTGAATGTAGTTTTTTTTCTCTGAGACATAAGAGACAAAAGAGTCAGTAAAGTCATTTAGAGTATGATTTCCCTGAGGAATAAGCTTTGAATTAAAAATTTGCTAGGTGTCAGATGTCAGATGTCTTCCTTGACAAAGAGTTAATTTTTATGTTTGAAATATTCCTGATTATGAAAATAAATAATGTATGCTATGATGAATATATTTTGTCTTGATTTTTTTATATTTAATTACTTGCTCTCTTAACAGTTGCACTCAGCAAAGATCTGTATTAGTAATTTGGTCCGCAAATGGTTTCATCTGTGATTATTTGTGTTATGGCGCTCAAAGCTAGCAAAAAAACTGTCTGGGGTTGGGGACACACAGTTGTGGGATCATCCACAGCCAAGAAAATTAGCTTTGGGCACTTCAATTTTGAGCAAAATAAAGATGAAACCTATATAAGGCTTAATTAAGTGACCAAGACTGAAATTACCTTTTAGTCATGTCATTGGGAGTGTGTTACTGGAAATAGAGGCTAACTGCTTCTATCATTTTTGAAGTATGTCAAAGAAATGCAGATTTCATCTACCCTCTGATTCATTGGAGGCTGTGTTTCCATCTCCAAGCCCTGCTGCCTTAAGGAAACACACAAAAATCAGAGGAACTGGCGAGACGTTTGCTCCCATTGCTGTTAACATTCACTGCCTGCAGTTGCTGTCAACATGAAAAGAAAGGAAACAGAAACTTGTCTAGTTAGACTCTAATATCTTCTGGATGACAGTGTTGTAATCCCTTAAGCAAAACATAAAATGGGAATTAAGTTAGGAAAAGGGACCTGCCAGGATATGAATGCACAAAATCTCTCCAGCCAGTAAAAGACCTTTATGGGTAACACTATTGATTTCACCTGGAGGCAAAACTTTGTTGTAGCAAAGTAACTTAAAGAATAATTTTCAAAGAGATAGAAAAGAGCTTGTAAGAGATGGGAAGGGAGGGGTGCATATGAAATGGACTAGGTAAACAGAGATAGGACACAGCTAAATTTTGAAAATCAAGTAAAGTACTTGAGTGTAGATAATCTAAGCTGAATTTCTTCTCACTTTTCATATGCAAACTCCAAATAATAATGAATAAAAGAAGTGGCATTGAAGGATATTACACTTCTACTAGACTTACTCACCTAACCCAAGGACTTAGGGTACTGATGACAGATATGTGTCTGAGGACAATCAATATGTTCCATAGGTTTGTCCCCATGCCCAGTAGACAATGTTCAAAGAAGTAAATGATAAAATGCAGGTGACTGCCCTGACCTAAGACTTAGTATTTTCTGTCTCTTTGTTGCTACTTGGAAATCTACTGAGTGTTAGTCCCTCAAATCACTGCCCCCATCATGATTGACTACAGCTAGTTATCTCCACCTGATGCACTGCCTTTTCCTTGCCTTGTGTCTAGTTTAGCATCTTCTTTCATACTGTTAAAGTAACTTTGTGAAAGACTGAGAAATGTAGCCTAAGGTACAAGGTAAATAAGCTCTCTGTAAAAAGGATTTCTTGTCTGTGTCATGTGCTTGTTTTGATGATGTAAATATCCCATCCATGGTGAAAGGCAGGCTGTGAATCTAAAGTCAAAGAAAACAGGGAAACAAAGAAAGCAGAAGCATAAACTGGAAATGGGAAGAAATGTGCCAGGCTGCTTTTCAGGGGCCAGGGCAAGTTTGCTGCTACAGTCTTCTAAATGTGAGTCTCTGTATGATGAGGGTGCTTCTTAAATGAATGATCAAAAGTCAAGTGTCACAAATGCCTAACAGAGCCCCTATCCAGTCCTTTCCTTCCTCTCAGTATCCCTGGAGTAGCAAATGAGGCTCTTAAATAGTCATTTGAGAAGCAAACTTCTTCAAACTCTGTGATGTATCTATATTGTTTGTTTTTGGAATACATATACTCTAAGATTTTTTTTTTTTGTTTTTCTCAACTCTTCACAAATTTCTCTGCAGACATCACTCTAGATCTCCATTTCTTTACTAGAGAGACTGGTATATAAAAGTGCAGAAGGAACTGGCCTTTATGAATGGCATTGTTGAAAGTCTGTAGGCTAAACATTATATCGTGATTTTTTTTTTTATTCATCATGGATACAGCCATTTTCTTAATAAACATTTCAATACATATTTAAACACAGAGCTAATTTTACTTCCCCTCTAAAATCTTCTCAATTTACCATTGCAAAGTGATTAGTCTCATCTTTTATATTTCTCCCGCTGAATTACAACTTTCAGCATATTAAAATAACTTGAGAAGAAGAATCTATGAATTGTAAGAGAAGGTACAGCTGTAACAGAACTATCCAAGTTGCATCATGTGCACTACCTGTGCACACGAGGAGCTCACTGAACCTCACTAAAGAAGGCCAATGAACTGTGGACTCCAACCTGTCTAGAAAATCAAGAAATCTGAGAGTCACATCCAGTACTGCTGTTAACTAGATATGTTTTAATCAGTCATTGCCTTAGATGAGTCAAGTTCCTATGACAGAATACTATAGATTTACATGATTATTTAAAACAACACAGAAATTTTTTCACATAGTTCTGAAGGCTGTTTAGGATCAGACATAAGCAGATGTAGTGAATAGGGGTAGCTTCCTCCTGTTTCTCCAGGTTTTTATTTTGTAGAAAGAAAAATTACACCTCTTTAAAAGGTATGGATACTATTCATCAGTTCTCCAACTTATCCCCTAATCAAGTCCTAATCTTAATTCTATTCTTTGTAGGCTAGAATTTCAACATATGATCAAGAGGCAATCCTATTTATACCTTGCAAATTGTAGGGAACTATTTATAAAATGAAATATAATTGGGTACTTTTAAAAAGTACTTTCACTATTAAACACTTCCAAATTCAGCTGCTACTCATACCAGGGATAACGTGAAAAACTAATAAAAATGGCAATTAAACTCTCCATAAAATATATTTATTGTCCCTGCCAGGGGAACTAAGTCCTTTCATTTTCAAAAATTTGACTTCAGTACTGTGGAGTCTAATATTAAGCATCTATGGTGGATATAAAGGAGATGATACTATATAAAGTTCATGAACAAGGCCACATTTATTCATTAGCTGGTAGTTGCTGTTTTTTAAATAGCTGCCAACAATTTATCAACATCAAAACAAACAAACAAAAACAAACAAACAAACAAAAACCCCAAATACCCAAACTGAGGAAATTTTAGCAACTCCTCAGTTATTTTTTTTTCTCAAATTAAGGAAAAGCATTAGTAAGAACCAGGCATTAGTCTTGGGCTTTGTACTTGGTAAGTGTAGTCTACCACTGAGCAAGGGATCCAGCTGAATTGTCAATTTTTAACAACATATAACATAAATAATTGCTGTTCCATTTTACATAAACATAAATGCATGCAAATATATTTGTGCTTACATTTATTAAAATTTCAGTCAGTATCAGTGCTGAAGGAAGTAGTAATGGTGTACTTATGAACCCACCTTAAAAGAAAAATAAATTTTTCTAATTGTAGCATTTCTGATTACTGTGTCAAACACTACACCAGTGCCTCTTCACATGTACTAACAGCTTAATAACTGGCCTGCAAATTCCTGACATTTTAACAAGTGGCTCTTGGAGGATGGGAAAAGGCTTCACACAATCTTCACAAAGTTACACATCCTTGCTCTGCACCTCTGCTCTGCAATCCTTCCATTCAAGTCTAGTGAGTAAGCTGATAGCAGAGGCAAAATCTAGAACGCGTGTTGGCAGCAGCCCCTGCCCTGTTGTCTTTTTTGTAAATAAAGTTTTATTGGAACTTATATACAAATTTATTCCTTATTATATGGTACATACATATTCATTGTCAATGAAAGTTTGTAATATGAATGAAGTGCTTTCACACTTCAGGAGAAGAGAGCACTGAGAAAGAGAAAGAAAAAATAAGGCCTAAAACATTAACTAAACCTCATATGTCTTTTCTCTGTCAGTTCAGTATATTCAGTGTTGCCCTTCGAGTTCAGCCCATGTTGGAACAGTTACATTGGTGATACTTTAGGTGTAGGTAGCATCTGATGTTACTAGGAGGCACAATCTCACAGCAAACTCCCTCCCTCCCTGATCTGGCTCTGAAAATCTTTTTCCCTCTTCTTACAATGTCTTCTGGGACTGAGGTGTAAACCTTGTGTTGTATGTGTCCATTGGGCTCCACAACTCTGCATTTTGATAGGTTGTAGATTTTGATAGTGATTTCCATCTATAACAAAGAGAAGTTTCCTTGTTAGGGGGTAAAGACTAGACTTATCTGTGAATATATATATATATATATATATATGTATATATATATATATATATACACACACACATATATATACACACATATATATATGCATACATTAACAATTGATGGAAAAAGAATTTGAAGGATGAAGGAGCAGAGAAAGGTATATGGGTACATTTGGAGGAAAGAAAAGAAAGAGAGAAAGGTAATTAAAATTCAGCCTCAAAAATAAAAAATAAAAATATTTACTAAGTTTCTTTACAGATCAGCTTATTGATTTGCAATTCTGGAGACTTGGAAATGTAGGTATTAAGTCCTTACATCAGACATACTAAATAAGCTGAGTCAGAATTTTGCGAGACCCTCAAGTGGACCTTTGTAAATTAAGTACTGAGTACATACTGACTACTGGTCCTGATCAGGCTTATATGCTAGGAGCACTCCTAAAACTTTAAAATTCCAAAGACCTACAACCTGTGACCGAACATTCTCACCCAAGAATTCTGAACGTGGAAGGAAATATATAGAGAGATAGGCATTGAAAGTATTGGCCTGTAAGATTCTGGGTGCTCCAAGACTGTGGGAGAGAGCAAGCAGGCTGAGACTCCAGCTCCATCAACCGATTTATAATTATTATTATTATTATTATTATTATTATTATTATTATTATTATTTAGCTATGAGACTCTTGAGTCCCACTCTTAAATCTTTGAAGTGATTGAACTATAGTTTGGAACTCTCACTGAATCTATAAAGTAAATGTTTGTGAACTTAGGCCACCATTTCACTGAATAATCAGAGACTATTGCCTGGCCAAGCTGACTGGACTGGACATCCTGGTGTAGGGAGAGTTTGTATCTTGAGAGTTTGGTAGGGGGAGCTGTATGCATTGGATGCACAGAAGAACAGTATACCAGGATAATTAATCATCATCTGACTTTATTATCTTAGAAAGGTAGATATGACTCACTGCTCTAAAATAATAAACACTATTTTCATCACTCATTTTGATAGCAAAAAAAAAATGATTTCCAGGTTTGGCCATTCCATATGTTCTAATAAGCTTTTTACAAGGAAATCTTGTTAAAGTAAGCAAATGGTAATTCTTTTCCTCAGGAGCAATGTCCTCCTACTATTTTGAAGGTCCAAAATTTTTTGCTTTTTTTTAATACAAAGAATGATAGCAATGTTTTTCACCACACAGAACTAAACTACAGAATATAATTTATTCAAAGAAGACACTGGTGATTGTATAGCTCTGGAGGATAATCCTTAAAACCACCCCTCCCCTCTCTCTCTTACACACACACACACACACACACACACACACACACACACACACACACAAGTAAACTTCTAAAGACAAAAAAAAAAATAATCATACAAATTAACCCAAAACATTTTCCATGAGTTCAAAGATAAAGGTTTCCACTCGTAATGAGATCCTAGTTGAAACAACTCTTTAGATTTCTCCTGGGGTATGTACTTGCCAAAGACAGACATAATATTTTCTCATTATTAGCCCTTCAGCAGAAGAGAAACTGGGTATCATGTTCTTTTCCATCTCGACGAGGAAAGGACATTTGAACCGGTAATTTAGAACATGGAAATGAAGGAGAAGTGGCTAGGGGACTCACAGTGATGCATAATTATTTCTCTGAAGGAGACGGGCTGTGAATACTTGTGTTGATTCTGCTTTGAGAGGCACTCTCCTGAGGAATCTGATTTAGGAAGAGGTGAAATCATTGGAACAGCTCCACATGAGCTCAGACACCTCATTTATTTATTGTGTTTCATGGTGCTCTGAGAATCTAATATGACCACCAAAAGAGATGCCAAATGACACAGCATGTATTTAGACATTAGTTGCCATGGTGTGTGTATGTGTGTGTCTGTGTTCATCTCTGTGGTATTTTATGTCAATATACACATTCAAATGGTTTAAAAGAAGCCAATTTTTTTGAATTAAAGTTGGGCTTCTAATCCCCTCTATACTCATCTCAAGAAATAAAGTTAGTCTGGACCCATGTGCCATTGTCTATAGAAGAAGCAGAAGTGATGAGAGATGGACCTGCCAGCTGTGACTCATGATAGAACCTTCAGGGACACTTTACAAAAAAGTAATGCCTTCATATCACCAGTGTGCATTCCAAGCACTAGCCTGGAAAAAACAAAAATAAAAAACTGCAGATCACTCACTTTTTAACTTGTAGAGCCTTCTTTTCACAGGAAGTATTTGAGATTCTGGCTGTATACCCATTGAGCATTAAAAGTAAAATCTGAAAGAAAATAAAGCCAACCTTGTGTGTGTGTGTGTGTGTGTGTGTGTGTGTGTGTGTGTGTGTGTGTGTGTGTGTGTGTGTGACAGAGAGAGAGACAGAGACAGAGACAGAGAGGCAGAGAGAGAGACAAAGAGAGAGAGGCAGAGAGAGAGAGAGAGAAGTGCATGGGCAACATTGAAACAAGTAATGTAGTTATATTTTAATTAAACATTATTGAAATAAAACATCACATGGCACTCGGAATAGAAGCTGCACCACCAGTAGTATCCTGAGAAGCAGCCCAGGCTTTGCTTGGTCACCTGTGTCCCATTTCTGTTTTTCCTCTGCTTCTGTGCTTCTTTGCATCTTTCCCAGATCCATACCCACTCATGTATCAGTGGACTTTTCTACAGTTGGACTTCAATGCCATCTTTTAACTCTAAATTTTGCTATGTCTCTTTACTATTCTTGGAGAAACACCAAATGTTGTAAAGGACTTACACTTGTTATGGTATATTTTGAACAATTTAATACTATACATAATGTACTGTGATTACATTGACACCCCAACCCCCATTATACTCTTACCAAAACCTCTCTGAATCCTTTTATGTTTTCAACCAACTGGCCTTCTATTTTCATGATCCGATGAGTTTAGTTAGGGTTTACATACATTTGCCTAAGCATTTGTAGGGAGCTATTTGCAGGAACATGGGGAATTCTCCAGTTGTTCCACAACTGAAGAAAATGTCACCCATTAATTGCCAATAGTTCCTCTGGAAACTTTTTCTGGTTTATCTTCAGGATCTATCTACAGAAATTTCAAAGTAGTTCCTTGCTATGGTCAACTTTTGGACATTTTCTCTCACAGTATTGAATTTCAGGTATTAATTCTGCTTTCTTGAGGGGGAGGAGGAATTATATTTATTTCTTTCAGTGGGGTTCCTGCCAGATTCTTACTACAGTTGTTTTTTTCTTCCTTCCTTCCTTCCTTCCTTCCTTGCTTCCTTCCTTCCTTCCTTTCCTTCCTTCCTTCCTTCCTTCCTTCCTTCCTTCCTTCCTTTCTTTCTTCCTTCCTTCCTCTCTCTCTCTCTCTCTCTCTCTCTCTCTCTCTCTCTCTCTCTTTCTTTCTTTCTTTCTTTTTCTTTCATTTATTTATTTATTTACAATCCAGATTTTATTTCCCCCCAACTGTTCCATATCCCAAACCTCCTCCCCACCACCATGTCTCCATGAGGATATTGCCACCCCTCTACTCCCAATCCCATACATAACCAGACCTCTAAACTCCCTGGAGCCTCCAGTATCTTGAGGGTTAGATGAATCTTCTCTGACTGAACCCAGACACCAGAGTCGTATGCTGTATATATGTTGGGGGTCTCATATCAGGTGGAGTATGCTGCCTGTTTGGTGGTCCAGTGTTTGAGAAATCTCAGGGGTCCAGGTTGAGACTGTTGGACGTCCTACAGGGTCACCCTCCTCCTCAGCTTCTTTCACTCTTTCCCTAATTCAACAACAGAGGTCAGCTGCTTCTGTCTTTCAGCTGCCTGTTGGGTCTTCCCTAAATGCCTTCATGCTAGGTTCCCTTTTGTGAGTGCTCCGTAGCCTCAGTAATAGTGTCAGGCCTTGGGATCTCCCCTTTATCTGGGTCTCACTTTGATAATGTCTCTCGACCTTCTTTTTCTTTAGGCTCCTCTCCATTTCCATCCATTCAGTTCTTTCAGACAGGAACAATTATAGGTCAGAGTTTTGACTGTGGGATTGCAACCCCCTCTCTTATTTGATGCCCTGTCCTCCTGGTGGAGGTAGGCTCTATAAGATCACTCTCCCTACTATCAGGCATTTCATCTAAGGTCCCTCCCTTTGAGCTCTGAGAATCATCTCTCAGGTCTCTGGTACATTCCAGAGGGTCCCCCCAACCTCCTACCTCCCAAAGTTGCCTGTTTCCATTCTTTCTGCTGGTCCTCAGGGCTTCAGTCCTTTTCCCTCACCCAATACCAAATCAGGTTCCCCTCCTACCCCTACTTTCTCTCCCAGTCCCCTCCCTCCCTCCCCACTTATGATTGCTTTCCTCTCCCTCCAAAAAAGTGACTCTGCAGTCCCACGTGGGCCCTTCAGCTTGTTGATCCTTTTGAGTTCTGTGGACTGTAGCTTGGGTATTCTGTACTTTTCTTTATTTTTCTTTTTTCATTTTTTGTTCTTTTTATTTGGCTAATAGTCACTTATTAGTGAGTATATACTGTATGTTCTTTTAGGTCCGAGTTAAGTCACTCGGGATGATTATTTCTTTTTTCTTTCTTTCTTTCTTTTTTATTAGATATTTTCTTTATCTACATTCTAAATTTCCTCATTTCCTCTCCAAAAACACCCTATCCTATACCCCCTCACCAGGATAATATTTTCAAGTTACATCCATTTGCATGTAAAACTCAAGATGTCCTTGTTCTTAAGAGCTGAATAGTATTTCATTGTGTAAATTAACCACATTTTCTGTGTCAATTATTGTGTCGTGGGACATCTGGGTTGTTTCCAGCTTCTAGCTATCACAAATAAGGCCTCTATGAACATAGTGGAACATGTGACCCTGTGGCATAACTGGCTGTCTGTATATAGAAAAATGAAAATAGATCCATATTTGTCAGCTTGCACAAAGCTCAAGTCCAAGTTGAACAAGGACCTTGTCTTAGTCAGGGTTTCTTTTCCTGCACAAACATCATGACCAAGAAGCAAGTTAGAGAAGAAGAGGGTTTATTCAACTTACACTTCCATTCTGCTGTTCATCACCAAAGGAAGTCAGGTTGAAACTCAAGCAGGTCAGAAAGCAAGAGCTGATGCAGAGGCCATTGAGGAATCTTACTTACTGGCTTGCTTCCCCTGGCTTTCTCAGCTTGCTTTCTTATAGAACCCAAGACTACCAGCCCAGAGATGGTACTACCCACAAGGGGCCCACCCCTTGATCACTAATTGAGAAACTGCCTCACAGCTGGATCTCATGGAGGCACTTCCCCAACTGAAGCTCCTTTCTGTGTGATAAATCCAGCCTGTGTCAGTTGACAACACAAAACCAGCCAGTACAATGGACCCCTTGTCAATTTGACACACAAACACATCACTATTAAGCCTTGACCCTTACTTTCTTATGTATCCTCAAGATCTAAATAACTTTAAAAGTACCCACAGTCTTTACAAATTCTTAAAATTTCAATCCCTTTAAAATATCCAATCTTGTGCTCTGTCCAATGGATGATTGTGAGCATCCACTGAAGGAGCTAGAGAAAGTACCCAAGGAGCTGAAGGGGTCTGATGCCCAATAGGAGGAACATCAGTATGAACAACTAACCAGTACCCCTAGAGCTCCTTGGAACTAAACCACCAATCAAAGAAAACACATGCTGGAACTTGTGGTTCTGGCTGTATATGTAGCAGAGGATGGCCTAGTCAGTCATCAATGGGAGGAGAGGTCCTGTGAAGTTTCTATGCCCCAGTATAGGGGAATGCCAGGATTGGGAATGGGTGTAGTTGGGTTGGGGAGCAAGGGGAGGGGATTGGGGATAGGGGATTTTCAGAGGGGAAACTAGGAAAGGGGATAACATTTGAAATGTAAATAAAGAATGTATCTAATAAAAAATAATTAAAAATAAAATAAAATGTGGTTTAAAATTCAAAGTCTTTTTACAATTCAAAGACTCTTTACTGTGGACTCCACTAAAATACTTTCTTCCTTCAAGAGGGAAAAATATCAGGGTACAGTCACAACCAAAAGCAAAATCAAATTTCAACTATCCAGTGTCTGGGATGCACTCATGATATTCTGGATTCCTCAAAGGGCTTGGTCACTTCTTCAACCCTGCCCTTTGTAGCACACCTTGTCTTCTTGGCTCCAGGTACCCATACTCCACTGTTCTTGGTGGTCATCTCATGGTACCGACATCTCCAAAACACTGCTGTCTTCCACTGTAACTGGGCTTTACCAATAACCTCTCATAGGTTCTCTTCATGGTGCCAATCCTTAACTCTCTTGCATGACCCCTACAGTCCTGAGCCATCAATGACAACTGGGGCTGTACCTTCACCAACAGCCTTCCATGGCCTCTCACAGTGCCAGGCCTCAGATGCTCTGTACTACAGCTTGAGGTCAGGCATGGTTATTCCACCAGAGGTTCTTTTATTGTTGAGAATAGTTTTTGCTATCCTAGGTTTTTTTGTTATTCCAGATGAATTTGCAAATTGCCCTTTCTAACTCAGTGAAGAATTGAGTTGGAATTTTGATGGGGATTGCATTGAATCTGCTGATTGCTTTTGCCAGGTTAGCCACTAAGATCTTTTATACTTCAATAATGATGGGGTTGATTGTAGTCTTCTAAGATACTTTTCTTCACTGTGAAAGTAAAATGTGTGAAGTAGCACTAGCATTCTAAAATTTGTATTAACTTTAAACACACTTTTCTATTTGTCAAGTAACTATTTCTATTATCAAATTTAACATAAAATATATGAAACATTTACACAAGTTACAAATTTTTAATTATCCTGAAAAATTCTAATATGAGAGGTTATGTGTTTTGCCATACAAAGTGCCAAGGGAACTGAGAATCAGTAGGAGAAATGGGGAACACAGATGCAGAATACATGCAGCAATGAATGATTTGGTTCCCGTTTCATAAACACCTCAACCCATGACACTTTTGTTCACACACTAAAGTCTCCAAACATCATTACCTAAAAACAGTGAGGAATAATGTCCTACTGAAACTGAGAAGCAAACTTCCAAACAACTAACTGGCCTATGAGCAAAGATGTGTAAGATTTGTGGACTATTTTGAGAGATCGATGATAACATCCATTGGTTTGATATGTACAAATTATTAACTGACCTATTTTAAATCTCTATGTCCTAAAACTGGAATGCAGATGGAGAATGTGTACCACTTTCGTAGGTGTCTAAGAAGCCTCTTCAAAGTTAGAATCCTTGTCATAAGTAAAAGCAATATCTTTTGTTACACCTGTGGCAATGTAACAAAAACTGATAGTGATGATATAAAGTAGTTTTAAGTCAGTGTGTGAGTGAAGAATGTGTTCTTCATTCTTCATAATATCCATACACCTAAATGAGTAATTAGCAGAATCCTAAATAAGAATATACATTCAATATTGAAACATGAAGATGAAAACTTACCCACTAGACTTAAACCATTCTCAAGTTAAGATTAGAAGAAGTAAATTCAAAGAATAAAAATCAATGCTGTTCTTCACTTAAAAACCTGAACAACCCAACATTACATGATTTCAATGGCAAATTTATAAAATTAACTAATGTAAACTAGGTATGTATTGAGCAAGTTTGTATTTCTCTGGAAAAAAACAGACTTGATTTCAATTCTAGCCTCTCCCTATCTTACCTATATTGTCATAAAAATATCTAATACTTCAAGAATCCATTTCTGCCCTGTATATGAGAGGTAATAGTAATTATATTTGTCAGTTCATAGATATTTTTAAAAACTTGAGTGAGATAATTCTTTTATTTATAAAGGAATTTACATCAGAAACTTTATAATAATTGAATTTATTTACTGTTCATAAATATATTGATGTAATGTATTCCAAATCTCCAAATTACAATAGTCAATTAATGACTAGAACCATCGAGGTAAGAAAAGTTAGCAGGGTATTTACTAAGCTTTATTCTCAATCAAAATGAGACCCTAATATGTTAATGTTTTGATATTAAGATTTCATAACAATGTTTTCAGTTACATTTTTATTGAACATGTCAATAATGCATGATATTTTATACTAATAATCATCCAATGCACTTGAATTGCCCTTGACATGCAGCAATTTATCCACAAATGATGGATCCTTGAGGTGACACAAAATGATAGTGACAATGACAGTATCAGTGGTGAGAGATAGAGAAAAGAAACAAGATGACAAGATAAATAATATAAAAGACTATTTATCAGTCGCTATGCACATCATGGTTCCATGGTTGATGGGAAATGTGGGGGCTGTAATTATTATAGAAATACAAACTGGTGAGAGATTTCAGTCCCAGGAGACAGTTTCAAGGGTAAATATTTTCTTTTTGAAATATTTTGTTAACAAATGAAAACTTTCATTGTGAACTGAGACTTTGTCAAAGTTCCTTCTAGTATTGAAATCCTTTCAATAGTTTCTTTAGCCTGACAGTTTCATTCAGAATTCCTGGTGTCCTTCTAAGAACAAAAGCCAGCAATGATCTTTGTTTTAAAACCAGCTATTAGCTAGTTAGAAAATCTCATATAAATGCACAAAGTTTACAGAAATAATTATCCTTCCTCCCAGAGAAATAAATATGCTTCCTGATATATGATGAAAACTACAATGTCCATCCTATATAGCTGAAGCATATAATTCCATCAGCTCATACTACTTTAAACAGAGGACAAGATGGTTGCATAAAAGATCTCAAATGGCACATGTTCCAAGTGTAAAATTGATTTCAGTTTGGAATATGTACGAATATCACTAATGTTTGTTGTAGCAGAACCATGAGATTTGGGCTATTAAGTGTGAATTAGCCTTCTGTTTTCCTTCTTTATTACTGTATTCTAAAATCTCTAAATTGCATGTATTATACATTAAGATGATAATTGGCCCAAACTGAGGCATGCTGAGTCTATATTTTGCAAAAGGATCAAAAATAAAATAACCATTTCAAACTTAGCAAGATAAAATTAGAGAGTTTCTCAAGTAGAGAAAAAAAATTAAAACAAAACAAAACAAAACAAAACATGCTCAATGTAGCTATGACAATTGCAGTGCAAAGTCACCACCACATCCTGCATTTCCCAGGGTACTAACTCACAAGGAGCATCACTCATTAGCTTAGCCAGAGGTTTCTAGAACAAAAGGACTGAAAGAATTAATTTAGAAATAGTTATTTCGCAGATGATACCCAAGCTTCTGCAGTCATGGAGGATGAGACTTGTATCTATGGCAAATGAACACATTGGTGTGTCTGGTGAGAGTGGGGGCTGCTTCAAAGAAGTGACCCTTGTCTGGTTTTACTTTATGAAGATCATTATAACTCTGCACTGAGAATAAAAGAATAGACAAGAAGTAAAAGAGAAAAGTTATTAAAAGAATACACATTAAATTATTAAAAATGTAAGAGGATGAAAAACTAATACTGAATAAAGTTTAAGAGCTATCCAGTGTAATTTATTGATAGACCTGATTACATGATTTTCAAAGAATGAAGATGAGTGTTTGCATCCAATATTTTCTTGTAACCTTGATGATGGAATTCACCACTTACCAGTGATTAACAGTAAAGGATGATTAAAGAGAAAGTCTTGTAGACTTTAGACTGTAACCAAAGATGGGTTATCAGGTTATCACTAGTACTTAGGGTCACAAGATGAGAAGAGTCCAGTAAAGAATAATGAGAAGGATCCTCTGGAGCACTTAGAGGAAAGAAAAATGTGATCTCTTCTCTTGCAAGCCTTTTTCATTAAATCTGTGAGCACAACAGAGATGGAGTTAATGAATGGAAAGTACATGGTAAAGCACTTGGACTGTCAACAGGGGTGCAATAAGAGGCAGTACTAAGCAGTGATCGACTCCTTAGGGCCCCCAACAGAAAGCCAATCATAGTACCCTGTGATTTCAGCAGAAAGCTAATCATAGGACCCTGTGATTTCAAGGTTAGCATCCAATTCTCTTGTAGGTTGAAAATATTTGCTCTTTCAGATTTATACCAAGGAGAGAGAGAGAGGGAGGGAGGGAGAGAGAGAAGAGAGAGAGAGAGAGAGAGAGAGAGAGAGAGAGAGAGAGAGAGAGAGAGAGAGAACAGAGACAGAAAGAGACAGAGTAGGTAAAGGTGGCAAATGGCATACTATGTCAGTAAAAAGTTTAATTTCCAATGCTTCCTGTTATAAAATTTAGAGTATTTCTACTTTCATATAAACTAATGACAGTCTGTCTATCAGTCTTTATGGCACCTGTTTAATGACCTTACTTTTAGAATATATGTGTAGCCCAGGGGGGTAGTATACAAAGGCTTATATTTCCCTTTAGGAGGCCAGAAAATAAATGCATGGCTTTGATTTTGATACCATCTCAAGTCCTCAACTTATCATTGTTAACTTCCCCATACAAAGACAATGCTTACCCAACATGAACCCATGTTTCTATCACTGTTTGACTATAGATAAAGAAGATGGGTTTATTCCTGTCCACCAGCCATGGCCTTGGCTTTGAATTTCTCTGTAATCTAGATGACACATAAATCACAGGAAAGAGCCAGACACTGATGTCAATAAACTGATGTTTAGTAAAAATACATTTTATCTACTATTCAGAAGGTGAAAATCTTTGAGGGTATTAGTTGTTGTAGGAGACACATACTAAAACTCTACAGGTTTAAAGCCTTTTAACATTCATTACATGGCTAATAATTTATATTTCATCATTCAGTGAAAATAAAGCTAAAAGTAAAGACTGAATCTGTTAACTATTATTCTCATAAATCAAGAAAATTTTGTATACCTTTTTACAGAAGAAAATGTTTTATTATAACAAAAATTGTATAACTCTTGGAAAGTTATTCCAGGCAAACATTTTCAAAACTTCATGCTAGTTTACCATTCAAATTTACTTTGAAAGTACATCTATTCATTCATTAAATTATGCTAGGTATTCGTTTAAGCACTAGTGATAAAGCGAAGTAACACAGAAAAGTGTTCTTTCCCATCTAAACTATATCTTAATGGAGAGAGCAAAGTGCCCAGGAGTCTGTCTGCAATGAGGTAATATCTGTCTAAATGGTTTGAATTCACTTCAAACAATCATCTATGCCTAAAAATTTATGAAGATGTGATAATAGTGTGCTCTCTTCTTGATCGCCACAGTCCTAGAGAGGAACAGAAGAGTAAGACAACATACTTTGTCCCTCTAATGTTATAGTGCTAAGCACCCTTGGTCTCTACAGACAACTGCAAACCTGAGACTACCACCAGCAAATATTTTTTAAAGAGCAGCACAAAGAGAGGGTTAGAGAGAGAGAGATAGGAGGTGAGAACCAAGAGTAGCATGCTGTGTAAGGATGGTGAAATAAAAGGCAGACAATAGAGCTGTGAAGGAAGGGATACTCTCACAAGGTATCAACAGTTTAACATGAAGTGACCTCCAATGGAGGTTGTGCTCTGTATATTAAAGCAATATAGGAAATATTCAGTATCTCTGCTTCCCATAAAAATTCTACAAAGAAAGTGTCTTTCAAATATTACGAGAAAGTCAAGAGGTTTAAAATTGATAAGAGAAGGCATTGAGCAAACCATGAGATGTTACACCAAAAAGGAGGATGGTAATCTTTTGTAGAAGTTAATATTAATACTAAATAACTATTCCTAGACTGGAACACACACACAAGCACACACACACACACACACACACACACACACACACATACACACACACAGAGAGAGAGAGAAAGAGAGAGAGAGAGAGAGAGAGAGAGAGAGAGAGAGAGAGAGTTAGCATGCCTAAAACATTTTGAAACTAAATGAACTAAAATATCAAGGCAAAAACTTAGCACTGGGGACACAGAAGCAAGGAAAATGTAAAAGCCTGTCTGGGTTTCCACAGTGTAGGGAACAGAAGTAAGAGGACTTGAAATCGCCATTCTGCACTAAGGTGAAAGAAAAAAAGTGATATTGTGCTGTTGTTCTTTCCTCATAATAAAGAAATACATATATGGTTATGTAGTGGGAGAAGGAAGGAAATGAGTATAAATATGTAGAATATGCACACAATCTATGTTTGGAGCAGACATCTTTTAGTATGGAAGGCAATGATTACTGAAGGATTGTTTATAGGAGATAATCTGGGCGAACTGCTAATCACATGAAAGAGTATGAAAGTTCAGAAAAATAAATTAAACACTATTGTGGTTTACATAGCTAAAATGGAAAATAAATATAAAACATATTGTACCCCGAAGTAGCAAAATCAATAAGACTAAAGCAAGAATGGAGGTATGAAATAAAGCACACTGGGTCATCCAATGCTATGCACAGAAAAATTTCTACTCAAGACAGACTGCTACACTGACTGAGAAAAGAGAAAACCATTTTTTTGCAGAAAGGCAAAAAACAGAAAATATCCAACAAGAAAGGCTGACACAGGGAATGGTCCAATACATAGTCCCCAGACAATTAAACAAAAGTGAATAATGATGTTAAAAATAAAAAAATAAAGAAAGCAATCGTCACTAACAATATACACTGTATAGTAGGGGATACACAGGTACATGAAAAGAAGAAATGGTGCAGCCAATTCAAAGAACAAGACAGAAAACTAGCAACCTGTATAAAGAAACATGGAGGGGACACACATCCACAGAGGACTGTATTATAGTATTCCATTTGTCTGAACAGTAAGCCAAAGGTAATGTGTGGACTGGATAGAACAAGAAGCAAATGTGAAAGAAAAGACATTCATGTCCTTATAGTGTACAGATGAGGGAATGCGTATTCCATAAATGCCCATAAACATAAACATACATATTTATCTCATAAATTTCATTAAGGAAGAAATTAAAATTTTGCTATTTTACTAGAAGAGTTAAATATATTAATTGGTCTAAACCCCCAAAGTGAGAATAGTCCTGAGTAAAAATAGCTAAGAAATAAAAGCTTCCACATGGTTTACCTACTGCTACTAGCTTATAACTTATATAACCCATTTATTCTAGTCTATGTCTGCCACATGGCTATTTACCTCTCCTCAGTTTCATGTGTCCATCTCCCACATCCCAGGACAAAAATCTCCTGCTCTCTGTCTAACTCCTAGAGTCCCTCTCTCTCATTTGGATGTCCTACCATCTAATCCTGCTTCATCTCATTGGCCATCAGATTTTTGTTGATAGATGATGCTTCCACACAGTATGTAAGAGATTCCCTCCTCTCTCTCTCTCTCTCTCTCTCTCTCTCTCTCTCTCTCTCTCTCTCTCTCTTAGAGAAAAAGAAAAAGACAAAATAAGGAAAACCAAAATAAATTTTTAAAAAGAGAAAAGAAAAATACCAAAACAAAACACATACATACAAAAAAAAACCAAAAAACAAAAAACAAAAAAAAACATCAATTGTGTTTTGAGTTGGCCAACTATGCCCAGGATCTGAGTTATGGTTAACTCAGAATTGGTTGTTATAACCTTATAAATCTATAGAACAAAATGAGAATTGCTTACTTCTTGAAAATAAATTATATATGCATCTGGTTGTTAGTTGGGCGCAGTATTTTCCATTTAGAGTTCTTCAGGTTAAACACTGATGCTCTTAATGTAACAAACTGCATTTGTCTGCTCATGCTATCCTTAAATATTTCCATAAACCTCCATGATTCCATGAACATTGCTATAAACCACAAGCCTAATGTTTCATCCTAGAGCTAGAACCGACTCATACTGCAGAGAGCAGCTTGTCAGCAGCTCTTAGTCATTATTTTCACTCATCTACAGGCTTTCCTGTTGCTTTGCTCTTCTCTTCTCTCCCACCTGCTCTGGACACTCACTTTGCTTCTTTATGAGACTTGGAGTACTCTACAGAGTGTGTTTGCAGTGCACTAAAGAGCTAATTGTGCTGTAATGGGAGTTCTTTTCAAAATTCTCCCTCAAAGGCAGTGCTGGAAGTGGGAGAGTCTCTGAAGAGCTTAGGGAGTGCTTGTGCAGCCCAGCTTGTATTGCTCCCAGATGGGGTGGAGTGCTATTCATAGTCCAGTACATTTATCTTCCTTTCTCTGGTCCTTAATTTCATAATCACTGATCACTGAGAGAATCTAACAGAAGCAATTGAACACATAAACGAACACCTTGCATGTGACTTCATAAAGCTTACAACCTACTTGAAGCCCATCTTCATGCCCAGTAAAGATGCCATGTTTAGAGAGAATGTAAGTTGAGATTAATAAAATTTTAAAGATGTTAGGTCACTGTACAGAAAAAAATAAACAAATAAACTTCTTTCCCCAAGTCTCTATTACTGACCTTTACAAACACGGGCAGAATAGTATAGATTGTGAATAATTTAATTTCTGTACACACCAACAGAGTTTAAACTGAATTTTCCATGTATCATTATGAATTAATGAAAAAGTAATCATACCACTTCCTGTGTTAGGCAAATGGGGATCAAAATCAGCCATGTAGCAGGCTAGATTTTAATTTAGGAATTAAAGCTCTATTCTTGGTGTCTAAGAAGCTAATTTGAAGAGAAATGAGATGGGACAAAAATAAGAACTGAGATGAGGTTTGCTCGACTTACAAATGGGTAGTTTTCCATTCTGCTAGAGCCACTGTGCTACTATCAGGAGGTTAATTATTTCTTCTTCAAAGGCTTGTATCATGCACACAGTAGGAAGTAAACTGGCATAGAGTAAAGCAGGCACCATACATTTATGAGATTCAGAGTCACCTGTGACTAGAATGTGAAAGACCAGATAACACAAGGAAAGAAGCAACCGTGTGCCAACTAAAGACTAATGGATCAGAAACTGCTATTAATAACAAGAGTCATGTTACTGCTCTGTGATAAGACATTGTCAGAGACAACTGTGACCCATGTGGCCTAGAGAAGCATCGTTAACCATTAACCATCCTTTGTTTCATTGTATGATAGTTCCATATTAGCTGGATCATGATTTTGGCTCTTCCTGTTATGACATCTGATGCTATGACACATTCAGAAATCCAGTCTTGCATAACAGCTAGTGCCTGTAATTCCAGCCCTTGGGAAAATAAGGCAGATGTAACAGTAAAAATGTAACAGTAATTCAAAGTGGGCTTAAGTTATGTCAAATTCAATCTCATACAACAACATTGAAAGCAAAACAAACAAACAAACTCATAAAACAGAAAACTTAATATGAAGCCATACGAGAAGAGCAAACACAATTTATTCTCTTTGTTTTTTCATTTTTCCATGGATAATTCTTCCCCCATTAAGTTTATTGATGAAAAAAATATACCATAAATGTCTGTGAGCCCTACTCACCCTGAGTTACTATCTCTCTCACACACACACAAACGCACACACACACACCTAGGGTATATACTCTGCAGTAGAAATGTCTCACAATTTCATAGATTGGTCTCTATTTTTTTTCCCAGTGGTGATAAGAAACTAGAAACATTGATTATAAGTTCATGTCATTTTTCTTTCTCTCCCTGAGACCTCTGCAGTTGTCACTACCAGAAATACGAATTTCCAATGTGAAAATGCATAAATCAGGACAGAAAACATATAGGAGAAGAGGGGATAGAAACCACAGGGATGAGAAAACATCCAGAAGGCTTCATAAAACTGCAACACAACACCAGGATCAGCTTTGTCATGTAGACAAAGGCCATACATGTGTTCCATTTTAGTTTTGCAGATCTTTAAACTAGGTATAGTCTGTGAGTAATCTATAGTTATGACATGATAGCTTATGAGGTATTTATTTCTATGTAAATTAGAATGAGTTAACACGTGTCTCCGAAATAGTATTATATAGTATTATTACCTTCACTTACTTGCATTCCAATATGTTTTTTTTTAAGTTGACAAGTATTTCAAAACACAACCTGAAGCAATGCTAAATGAGATTCTTCTTAGAAGGCTACTGTGGTTTAAAGGCAATATGTCCCCATAAGTTCGTATGTTTGAAGACACATCCCTAGCTAGTGGCACTGCTTTAGGAACTAGATCCTAGCAGTTAGACATATGCTAATTGGGGAAACTTTCAAAAGCCATATTTATCCCAGGTTCATGCAGGCCTACCAGTCTGTATCCTGAATTGTGGAATTGTAAACAAATCTCTTCTCAAGTTTCCAACACCATAAACCAGGCAACACTGCCATGATGAAACATTTCTTCTGAAGCCAGGAGACCTTGTATTGTTTGTGCCGATTATTTGAACTCAGTAGGAAAAAACATAACGAATAAAAACCCTGGCTTTTGATTCTGGCAAGAGGCACATTTAGAAAGAGGCAAACAATTTTATTTCATTCTAATCACATTAATGATCAACTTGCTTCACCAAGTCACTGACACAAGTTACATGAAAAGTACAATCGTGGTGTAAGCATGAGGAGTTTTAAGAGATCAGTCATCTTCAATGAATTTTCAAACAGACAAAGTGTTGCCATATTCTTTTCTTTAAAATATAGAATAGTTTATTCAGGACATGGGAGGGGAGTTAAGAGGGTAGCAGAGGCAGAGAAAGGCAGAGAGGAGAGGGTAGAGAAGAAGAGGCCAGCCATGACCACATGGAGAGAGGGGAGAAGGGGATGAGGAGCAAGGGAGCAAGAGGCAAGAGAGTAAGAGGCCATATACTGCTTATATAA
Source organism: Mus musculus (assembly GCF_000001635.26). Lineage (NCBI taxonomy): Eukaryota > Metazoa > Chordata > Mammalia > Rodentia > Muridae > Mus > Mus musculus. Next base: position 88,379,206 of record NC_000084.6, read on the forward strand.
TATTAGGAATGAAACTACTATTGGACTTTCCTGACCACACCCTGCAGGCTACCAGGAGTTCTCTAGCCAGCACTTACTCAAGAGACGCAGACAGGCTATCTATACTCCCCTTTCCAGTACAACCATTCAGACCACCCACATTTTATCACTCCTTTCCAGGGATATTTACCATTCTTGGCACTTCTCTTTCTCTGTGGAACTTGTCTAACTCCAGCCTATAGATTTCTGGGACTCTCTAGACAACACGTATGGCACATACACTTAAACAACTCCAGCCACTATAGATAACCCAGAGACATAAAGTCCTGCCATCACAACAACAGGGGAAATTTGTTTCAAGCCCCTTGACAAAACCACTGAAGGTACCAGATTACAGCAGAAAAACAGAAGACCTTCAATAAAGGCTATTTCTCTAAACACAAGAGAAAATCAAAATCCCAACCTGGTTGACCTTCTTATGGAGACTCTAAACCCTCCGGGTTCCTCAGTCTCTCCCCCAATGTAGGTCTCTGTATATGTTCCGGTCAGCTGCTGGGTGACTCTTTCAGAGGACAGTTATACTAGACTCAAAACTGAAATCATTGCAAAGTATCATTAATAGAGTTATGGAATTGGTTCAAACTCATAGGAAGGATTTTAAGTTGAACCTGTCATAGGTTGACCAATCCTCAGTCTCTGCTCCATCTTTGTCTGTGAAGTTCGTGTAGGCAGGACAAATTTTGGGTTGAAGCTATTTTGAGTGGGTTAGTGTCCTTATCTCTCTACTGGGAGTCCTGCTACAGGGGGTGGCCACTTCAGGCTCCAAATCCCCCCCGCCATTGCTAGCAGTCTCAGCTAGAGTTACCCTCACAGACTCCCTGGAGTTTCCCCTAATGTGGATTCTTAGGGGCTCCCAGAGAATGGACAACCAACCAAAGAGCATACACGGACTGGGTCAAGGTCCCCTGTACATATGTAGCAGATGTGCACCTTTGTCTTCATGCAAGTCTTCCAACAACTGGAACAGGGCTTTACCCTGATTCTGATGCCTGCCTGTAGATCCTGTTTCCCCAATTAAATTGAAAGAAAGAAAAACTCAAACACCAAACTAACTCCAGATCTACCAATCCCAACACAGCAAACAAACAAACAAGAAACAACAAAAATAGAAAAGCAAAAACCATGTTACCTCCAAGAAACACAAATCCCATAATGATGTCACCTAATAAAAATGGCATGGAAGAACTTTCAAAAAATTTAAAAGGAAAATTGTAACTGTGCGCAAACAATTCAAGTAACACAATGAGGAATAAATGAATAAAATAAGGAATTCAAACCAAGATATGAAAGCACAGTATGAAGCCTTGTTGCTGGTGGTGCTAGTGGTGGTGCTGGTGGTGGTGCTGGTGGTGGTGGGTGTGGTGGGTGTGGTGGTGGGTGTGGTGTGATGTAGTAGCAATAATGAAGGTGGTATGGTAGTGGTAATCATGGTTGAGGGGTGTTGGATTTTTTCTGTTTGTTTTTCTGTTTGTTTTTTGTTTTCCTTAAAAGAAAATCCAAACTGATATGCTGAAAATGAAACTTTCAATAAATCACTTTTAAAATCTCAGTGGAAAACTTAACCAACAGAGTGGATCATGTCAAACACAGAGAGTTGAGGATGGGAGACAAAAAAGAGGAATTAGGTTATCCAGTAAATGTCAATGAAAAATTTAAAGTGTAAATGGAAGAAACACAAGAAAGTTTGGGGATAATATCAAATGACCTAACTTATAAATTATAGCATGATTTCTCTCATTTTGGAATGTTATCTTAATCTTCATCTCTCTTTCATTTGAAATGCCCATGAAAATCAGGAAACTACTAAGGGCCCATGGTAAGGGAAAGGACTTTTAAGGAAAAGTTATATAAGGGGCTTAAAAAAACTAATAATGGAACAGGAAGGGTGAAGTAGAGTGGGCATAGGAAGGCAATGATGAATATGAGATTGTGATAACTAACACTAAAGATATTTTAGAAGTTATATGGTAACCTGCTACCCTAGAAACTTACATATGGAGAGAGAGAGAGAGAGAGAGAGAGAGAGAGAGAGAGAGAGAGAGAGAGAGAGGACAAAATGTCAGAAATGTGTTATCTTTTTGGAGTTGTTGGTCAATGAGAGATTATAGACCTCCAAATATCAAAACCATAGCCCATACTATTGTTTTAGCTTCAGAACTTATGGATAAGCCCTATTGCTAAGGACAGGAAGTACTATGATATGCAGAAATCACCAGCATAGTTTCCATTTGCAATAGATGGTGATTAACTTGGTCCTATAATTTGTCAAGTTGCAGAGACTGTGGAATGCTCAGCCCACGTAGCACATCTGCATCATACCCACTCCTCCCATAGCCATGAGAGTATTATAGAAGAGAAAGAAGAATGAAAGTAAAAGCCAGAAGCATCAGATGACTACAAAGATAAAATCATTTTCAAGAAACAGCAGGGCACTTTCACATTTGAATTCACAACAGTTGAGAGAGTGCACAGACCTGTAAAAACTCAATCTGATAAATCCCCAGATAAAAGGGCATTGGCAATTGATAGCTTTGGGATGAAGGAGAGTCATTTCTTTGTTTGTTTGTTTGTTTCTAAATGTGAAGCTACCACACTCCAGTGGAAGGGAACACACCCAGGAATATAGAAGGAGAACCATATATACTTGACTGACATAAAGTTGAGTGGGTGTAGAATGGTAGGATGAAAGTGGAAGGATTTGGGGCATGGGGTAAATATGATGAGTAGGCACTGTAGAAAATTCTCAAAGAACTAGTAAGAATGGAGAAAATAATAGTATTCATAGTTTCTTCAATTTGCCTGTTTTGTAAAGGGCTGACTACATGTATTGTAGATACATAGTTAAATAAAAATGCCTTTCTCCAACTAATTGTAATATATATGCCAAATGTTGTAAAAGGCAAAATGACAATATGGCAAACTTAATGGCAAAATCCAGGAACTAAAAAGAAAAAAAAAAAGTTCTATTGATTGATAAAACCATAGGCAAAACTAACAAAAAGGTTTTTGGTTTGTTGTTGTTGTTGTTTTTTGACTTTCTGAAATCCCAACCTAACATCTGCTCATCACCTCATCTCTCTCTCTCTCTCTCTCTCTCTCTCTCTCTCTCTCTCTCTCTCTCCCACCTGTTTCAGGATGGATTCTCTTTCTCCTTTTTTCTGTCCTTCTTTCTGTTTTACTCTGTTTCCACTTCTCTGCCCTCCTGACTTTGCTCCCATTGATCTACCAGGCCCTCCTCTCCACTCAAATAAACCTCCTTTATATCATGTTTTTCCTATTACATAATTTCTCAGGGTTCCAGGTACACACACACACACACACACACACACACACACACACACACACACACACTGTGCTATATTTCATAACAGTCTCTTCATTGCAATAGAACAGTAATGTAACTAAGGCAATTAGGGGTAGATAAGACACATACAGCAGACAACTGACATAGACCAACCAGTAACCAGAAACCTCAGATAGATGGAAGACTGGGAGAGAAGTTGAGGATTCAATTTGGATTCATTCTTCATAAAACTGTTCTAAAGAGATTTTTCTGTTTTCATTCTCTAATGTGATGTCATGCAGCATCTTCTTATGGAATATTATTTTGTCATTAAAGCCCTGCACTCACCTTGCCTTTTATTGTCCATAGTATATGTGTGCTATAGTGCTGCCTTTCTGCAAAGAATATTTTTAAATGGGATGTGGGTCTTGTCCAGCAGTAGAGTGTTTCTTTAACATGTGGGAGTGGAGGGCCTGTGCTCAATCTCCAGTACCACAACAACAATAAAAATAAAAAAAAAAACAACACAGATGGGTGGGTGATACTAATTTTACATGCTAACAAATTCTCTTTGCTCAAAGACAATTGGACTCTCCTTCCATTAAATATAACTAACTGGGTACAGCCACACAGAACATGTGGTAGGGGCTTTAAGAAAAAAAAAAACTTCAAGCAGATCAACTCTCTTTGCTTCAGAATCTAGGATTATATTTTAAGGAAGCTTTGATAATTCATCTGCCTTATGAAAACAGAAGAGCAGAGAAAATACTCTGCACAGTATGAAGTGGCCATGTCTTTCATATTTCTAATTCTAGGCAGCATGCTGTCTTCACCAAAGAGCAAGAAAATAAATATTGAGCTCTAATCAGTGGTAGAGACTGTGTGAGGACTTGCAGTTCATTTGTCCATCATCCTGGCGAAGTCGTGCAGAGTCTTATCAGAATGTCACTGTCTAGACCTTTGCTCTCCTCCCTGCTAAGATAAGGCAGAGCATTACCAAAGAGGAACATGGATACCCCAAATTAATTCTTCTGTAGGCTCAGAAAATAAATAAATAAATAACATATAAATAAAGAAAAGAAACAGGGAACAACTTCAATCTAATTTAATTCTATAATGAAACTATGAATTAGACTCTCTGTAGTATTGAGTTAACCTTTTTCAAGATTTAGGACTTATTTTTCTTCTTCTCCCTTAAATGTATCTTGGTAACACCAATGTCCCAAGCCTATCTGAGGAATTGCAAAACCTAAAAAAAAAAAATTCTATTGACAAAAGAATATTAAAAGGCTGTCTTCTAAGAATGATCTTTGTTTATGAAAATGCTCAAGTGCTAATTATTTAACTGCAAAATACCTTATCATTTTATTCCAACCCTTAAAACTCAAGATACAGTCTCACTGGTTTATATTTAGTGTTGAAATTCTTTCCTCAGCAACAGCTCCTAATTTTCAATATCAATGCCATTCATTCCTTTGAGTGAGTCACAACTACATGGTATATATTTCTTGTCTTTCACTGTAACAATTTGAGTTCCAGGCCTACAGAAATGAAGTTTAAGGACTTTCACTCTCTTCATAAAGAAAAAATTGCACCTGGCAAGCTCAATAGACAAGATAGATTTGAAGGGAACTGCCTTGAGATAGGTGAACTCAACTCCACTGTAACTGTAGCAAGAAAGATTTTAAAGCTCCTCAGAAAGTACCAGAGGACATTAGGGAGGAAGCTGGAACTGCGTTTGGTTCACTCATATATGCTAATTGACACTTTCCAAAATCGGGTTCCTTCTCCCACAGAGTACAGAAGACAGAGTTCTGTGTGGTATTAGAATTTCATCAAATATTGGAATTATCAATTTACCAGTGAAGATGATGATTTTTAGCTCAGAGCTTTGGAGGTTTCTGGTACTTGTCAATTGTTTTCATTGGCTTTAGACTTTGGATACAAACAGAATCATGTAGAAAATGTGTAGGATTATCTACTAGCCTAGACATAAACTAAAAAGGAAGAAACTACAGCCTCTCAGCCCCTTCACGGATAGGTCCATAATGACCTGAAGACATCCTTCTAGAAAAAAGTTTCTTGAAGATCTCATCTGAATAGAAGCACTAAGCTATGGATCAATCCTGCATTTAATACATGGGCCTTTGAGGCCACTTTTTATATCCAAAAATTATGAAGGCCTATATCCCTTGATGATTATATTTCACAGGGAAATTTAACGACTTCCCGGTTTAAAAGACATAAAAAAGAAAAAATCATTAAGGTGTTTCTGATCACCAAATATTAAATTACAAGACTGAGAAGATGGTCCGGTGGGTAAAGTGCTTATTTCAATCCAGCGTGAAGATATAAGGTCTAAATTTTAGCACCACACAAAAAGCCATAGGGCAGATGCAGGTGTTCTTAACTCCTGTGTTCTTTAGGATGAAAATGAGAAGAATATGGAGTTTGATGACTCACCAGACAATCAAAGTAGTGTCAGGTCAGCCAGAGACCCTGTTACAAAAACTAACCTAAAAAAATAATTGAAAAAAAAAAAACACTTGATGTCAACATCTGGCTTTCACAGGCACCTGTACCAGGTAATGTACCCAGATATATGTATGCATCACTTTCACCTATATATTCACACCAAAATGAAACCAAACAGAATGAAGTCTATGAATGTTTTAATTTACCATGTCTGATAACTTTTATAATTACAGCATATATAAATATAGAGCAAGAATATACATATTGACATACATATACATATGCATTGTGTGTATATATATAAATATACACATACACATCATATATATATACATATATAAAAATTCTATATCCTCTATCTTGTATAAAAGAATATAGTCACAAAACAACATTTCGAACATTTTTTTTTACAATAGATACACTTTGTAAAGTTTACTGCTTTCTCTCATCTACATTGTCTTCAAAATTAAACTACAAGCCAGGCATGGTGGTGCATGCCTTTAATCCTAGCACTTGGGAGGCAGAGGCAGGCAGATTTCTGAGTTCGAGGCCAGCCTGGTCTACAGAGTGAGTTCCAGGACAGCCAGGGCTACACAGAGAAACCCTGTCTTGAAAAACCAAAAACCTAAAAAAAAAAAAAAAATGCAAATTTGCCTGAGAAAAAGTGATATCCAATGTAATTTAAATTAAATGAAAATGATTAAGGAAAAATAAGAATAAAATATGTATATTTCATTTGAGTAATTTTTATTTGGATTCTAAGGTGATAAATGATTGTCATTTGTTATTCTTAAAATTTCGAATAAAGAATTAACAAAATATTGATTTTATTTTACTTCTTTGAAACTTAAAATTATTTGTCTTTTTTCATTCAATAATTTTGATCAGATTAATAACCTTGCAGCATTTGTGAATTTTCTAAATGCATTTGTATTTGTTCCAAAACCTTTTGTTACTTAATATTCTGTCAGAATTTAAGAGAACATACCGCAGCTACAGCTGTCAAGGTAACCCAGAGCAGCTGCAGCTGCTTCATGGATTCTCACAGGATCAAGTCAGTCTACATTCCCATGAATAGGGAGGAACTATCGGGGATGCACCCATTGCTGTGAGACAATAGTAGTTGATATGTATGTTGTCCTTGTTCAATTCATGTTTAGGCAATCATGCTGGTGAGACTATCTGGATGTAGCTTCTGACATTCCTAGAATACACAGTCTCACCATTAACTCTCTGTTCCCTAGCTTTTTGTAATCTTTCCACCTCCTCTTCCACAATGACCATATGCCTTAGATGCAGGAGTTATGTTGTAGATGTTTGCTTTGAGACTGGGCTACACTTGTCTGAATTTTTATTAGTTGTGGTTTTCTATAATGATTTCTGCCTGGTTCAAAAAGAATTTCCAGATAAATACATTATACAGGCTGAGCAGGTTGCTTTTGTATATTTAGGAAATTAGGAATATATGTTTTAGGAATATATGTAATATATTTAGGAATGTGTATATTAATTTTTGTTTTGTATGTATGCATATTTGTATATACATATATGTGCATATATATGTGTGTGTATATATATACATGGCCATGAATTTGGAGGGGTATATTACAGGTTTTAGAGGAAGAAAAACTTAGGGGAAATTATATAATTATATTATAACCTCACGACATAAATTTTTTAAAAAGTAATTTTCAAACCAGCATGGTGGTACAGTACATATCTATAATTCTAGAAAGCTAGAACCTGAAATGCAGGGAAGTCAAAAATTTGAGACTATTATGGTCCTCAAAGGTAAACTTTGTCTCAAAACACAAAATAAAAAGGAGGGAGGGAAGGAAAGAAGAAGACAGAGAGAGAGAGACAGAAGAAGGGGATTAAAAACACTCCAAGATATATCCATACACAATTAGCAAAAGAGACCAGGCAGCCAAGGGCAATGACAACAACCTATATTGTTTTGGGTATCACTGTGATTCCTGTGACTAAAAACTAGGAAGAAAGTATTTCATGTATGGCACAGGGATTTTTATTAAATAGACATCACCCTATTGATTGTTTCCTTAGATTTACAGAAATTTTAATAAGGCCAATTTTAAGTCACTAAAAGTATATATATATATATATACTTTTATATATATATGCATATGTGTATGTAAATGATTTTATTGTATACATGTATGTTTACATATACATATATGTACATATATATATATGTGTATGTATATATATATATATATATATATATATATATACACATATGCATACCTCTCTATTGGTTACTTTTCTGTATTTTCAAATGACAGTTACCAGACCTCCACTTTACTCACAAGCCCATGGCTGCTAAATCCAACATATTTATGGATTGGCTAGGGATATGGCTACAAATGACACAGCTACCAGAATGAATAAATTCCAGAGAATAACAAAGATGAATGCCTGTGAAATTTGGAAAATCTGGATCACTCATGGATTGGCAATGGAAATGTAACATGAAATACTCTTTACTGACAGTTTTCTTACAAACTAGATTGTACTTACAATATTATGCAGAATACAGAATTTATACTCCTAGATGTTAATCCTTGATAATGTAAATATTCCTCAATGAAAGAATTCAGAAATGCACAGAGAAATGGCTTTAAGGTGAATGCAGAAAGTTTATAAAGATTATAAATATGTAAACATAGTTTAGAAAACACAAGTTTATTCCCTGTCACCATAAAGGCACTAAAAGAATAACAGACACAATACCAAACAGGACAGCTGGCTAATGTATCAGATTATTTTAGATATTAATTATGGGTGGGTAAGTGAAAAGTCTCTCTGTACTGCAGTCTCAATTCTTCTATAAATCCAAAACTTGCCAAAAAATATAGTACAATAAATAAATAAATATGAACGAATGAATAAATAGACAAGCTAGATCAGTGGTCAAGTAGCAAAACAGACTGTAAGGGTAGCAATTACCCTCTGGTGGTGCCTTTCTTTCCTTTGGAGCTTGATACTGACAGAGGACAGTTTAGCATCTCAGTAGGTGCCATATTGGTTGCCAGTGGTGTTGGACCATGGGCACAGCTGGCTCAGGAATTTAATTAATAGGTGTTGCTCTGGAGTTCCAGCTTTTGGCTGGGGTGTAAAATGATTCATTCCCAAGTAGAAACTAGACATTTTCATATCTGAACTTATAAGGATGAACTGACACTTTTATTTCAACAGACCATTGCGCCATTCTTACAAGAATTATATAAAGGCCAGTAATAATTTTTCATCTCTATTATAATATGAGAAGATACTAATTTGAAAGTATTCATCATTGATATGTTCCACAGGCGAGTTGTTTTACTGAAATAAAACCTTCCCTCTTCTGAATTTGCATCAAAGACCTTACTTATTATACATAATTTCCATACTTATCTTTTTCTGCTCAGATGTTATAAAGCAAGTATGTCTCCCATTATTTTTGATTCTCACCTTAAAATAGGCATTCCTTTGCTTAAGAATGAAAACTAGATTACTCACTATAGGAAAGGGAAATGTCTATCAACAAATGTCAAGAGGCAAATCCATCCTTTAGCGGAAAAATGTGATTGTGCTATTTAGGTTAAAAATATTCCCTGTTCGTTATTTTTCATCACTTAAAATGTATTCACATATAAAATTGTTTTTAATGCAATTTAACTTTTGTGTTAATATCACTAAAATGGTTTTATTTAACATTGGGTCCTAGTTGCCTCAAATAATTAGCAGAGGATAGAAAATAGAAAATAAAATCAACAGGTCTTATATGACCATAATTTTTTAATTTAAGATTTTCTAGTTCAATCTCACAATACACTTAAAGATAAAGGACACCTGCAGAAGCGCTAAAAAATGAACTGCTGTGCTATCTTTATGTATGCCTGATAGTGTAGCATTGTTATTACAAAATATGCCATTACAAAATACCACATTTCACTTTCTGACAGCCAACCAATCATGTATAAATTATAGCAATTCACTGCTCATAACACTTTCAAGACATTTCTGAACAGAAATATCTAGCTTAAAAGGAAATATAAAGCTAGTAAGAAGTTTGCATATTATACATAAAAGTAACACTGTTATGCCAATATACAAGAGCATGTTACTGCCTGTTATACACACAGCAACACTGAACACATTAAATTAAATTTATATGTTTATGTAAATATATATATACATATTTAAAAGAATCCATCGCTCATGAGTGTGAGAGAGGACAGAGGGCAGATTACAATGGGAGGGGTTCAAAGAAGGGAAATGAAAGGGAAATTATGTAATTATATTTTAGTTAAAAATAAAACAAATGTTTCATAAAATAAAAATTATATAATGAATGAGATAAAAATTGGAAGGCATTAATTAGAAATAGCACCAATAACTCTATTTCCATTCTGTACCTTTAAATTCTCTGTCCAGGAAAATGTTATCTGACAGGTCACCCTGACAAGGCTTTTGCCTGCTGTGGATCCAGGGCAGAGTCCAGCTCAGAGTCTATGGAATTAGGGGTTGAAGTGTGTCCCCAATGAGAGTTGTCAAAGCAAAGATGACCTGGAGATCAATGTGGAAGTGTGCTTCAGGTGTTCTGCCTAACAGTTAGTCCCCAAGTCAGTGTGAGGCAATAAGTAGACCTGAGGACTCAGGCATGCCAGTGTGACTCTGTCCGTCCAATATTTAAGAGCTCAAATCCACAGCTCCTGAGAGTCAAGGTAAAGCATCCACTGTATGTAAGGAATAGAAATGCTTCCAAACATGGAAAGGGACGCTTTGGAAAAGCAGAGAGGAAATTCACAGGATTTGATTTGGTGGAGCTGTGCAAGAGGGATTAGCAAGGAAAAAGGAGGATGTGGAGCAAATTTGGCATGCTATGAAGGTTGCTTCTCACAGTCAGAACCATAGGGTGATTCTACAGAGCTCCATAGCGGAGCCCAGAGTAACCATCTTGAAAGAATTCCACTTATCTCCTTCTCATAGAAGTCCAGAACTTTCACAATTAAGTCCTTATATTTTGAAAAGCCATTTCTTCATTCAATATCTCCTTATTCAATTATATAATCTCATATGCTATTAAAGGGGTTTTTTCATCTATCAACAACATAGAGAATAATTTTTTTTTACAAGAGTAATGCATATCATAGGACTAAAGCAATTCAAACTGTCCAAAGGAACACTGAAAATAAATCAAAAGTTTTCTAAGGGCTGGGGCTAAACCCTGTTTGTTTGGTTGTTTGTTTGTTCAGTTGGTTGGTTGGGTTTTGGTAACACACTTTCTAATTTCTAACAAATATTTAAGGTACAAGAGAGAGATGGTGCTCATTTTTCATAAACATATATCTGGGAATATAGTGTCCCACAGATTTAACAGCAGACCTGGGAGTCAGAGGTAAGTGTAGTACTGCAAATTCCAGGCCAGCCTGTTCTGCAAATTGAGTTCCAGGCCAGGCAGTGCTAAATAAACTTCTGTGTTTGTGTGTCCGTGTCTCTGTCCATGTGTATTGTTTATGTGAATGTGTTCATGCAGGATAATAAATCTGTAAAACAATGTACTTATTCTGTCATTTAACTGTAATTGTGTCTGTGGTCAGAAATTCCAAGGACACTTAAGGTAGATGGGCCAGTCCTTTGAAGCTTCTAGGTTCCTAATTCTCCCTGTGCTCTAAAAGCATATTTCACACCTACTTTCATAATTGTATACACATTTCAAAAGTAGTTACAGGGATGAGTATGACTAGAATATATTATATTCATGTATGAAATAATCTAAGAATAAATTGGCTAAAAAATACTGTAAAGTGATCTGATTTCTGGTTCATGAATTAAATATCTTATTTTCTACCTATTGATGACACTCCCAAAATCTTAAAAAGAGAGTCTCATAAAGTAAATCCACCTTCTCCCTCTGAGGAGGTGCAAATAGTGCTATGACCCTGGAACTTTGCTTGATTTCTTATATTCTGTCTGGGTTCAATTCGTTATTACAATAAATGCCAATTGGTCATCTGTTCTATAGGACAATGTACTGGTGACTGTTGCCTAGAAGTGTTTAAAGTTTGAGGAAGATATTATAACTTAGTAAATTACAAGAATGCACCTAAAGGGTAGGGACATTGGGAAAGCATTAATATTTTGAAGCTGTCTGGAGGAAGTAGCATGTAAGTTGAGATGAGGTATCTTTTTCGTAATTAGATATTTTCATTATTTACATTTCAAATGCTATCCTGAAAGTTTCCTGTAAACCCCCCGCCCGCGCGCGTGCGCCCTGCTCCCCTACCCACCCACTCCCACTTCTTGGCCCTGGCGTTCCCCTGTACTGGGGCATATAAAGTTTACAAGACCACGGGCCTCTCTTCCTGCTACATATGCAGCTAGAGACACGAGCTCTGGGGGTACTGGTTAGTTCATATTGTTGTTATAGAGCTGCAGACCCCTTATGCTCCTTGGGTAATTTCTCTAGCTCCTCCATTGGGGGCCCTGTGTTCTATCCTATAGATGACTGTGAGCATCCAGTTCTGTATTTGCCAGGCACTGGCTTAGCCACACTCGAGACAGCTATATCAGGGTCCTTTCAGCAAAATCTTGCTGGCATATGCAATAGTGTCTGGGTTTGGTGGCTGATTATGGGATGGATCGCCGAGTGGGAGGAAGGCATCTCTAGTCTGCCAAACTTCTTTAGGTTCTATAGGCTGGAGAACTGATTTCAATGCAAAGCATTGGAGATGAGGGTAACGGAGAGAACATCCAAACCCCATCTTCTTCTCTCTAGTAGCCAACTGAACAAGGAAGATCAACTAATGCATTTACTTCTGATCTTTTTACTCAGGAGGCATATGTAGACTCATAAAGTTAAAACAGCAACTCTCAACTTGATTTCAAATAAGGCTAGAGAAGAGAAAATACTTGGAAAAATATATAACATTTTTATTTTCTGATTATGTTTTAGGCTTGTATTGATTATGGCAAAACTAAGTACAGTAAAATCAAAAAGAACATAAAATTAACTCACAAAGAGGGATAATTAAGATTTGATTGTCTAGTTACCTATATTAAAGTCCAATTTGAGTCATAGAAATTCAGTTTTTCTCCCTAAGGGTCATATTTAAGGAAATTAATATAGAAGTATAATTTATTTCCTGGTTTTTATTTTTATGTGATATGCATAAAATTAAATTAAGTAAATGATCACTAGGGTTGATGTTGGATTAAAATTAAAGGACCTGCTTTTACCAATTGTGCAACATTAACAGGATATTAAAAACATTTCATTTGTTATTTAGAAAGTGCTGAGTTGCTTATCAAATTATTCTAGGCACTAATGGTTAGGAAAGTAATTTTTCTGAAATAGCTGATATTGTGAATTTATGTTTAAAAAAAAAGCTGAAGGACAAGTAAACACTCTACCAGATGTTCTGTGTCAAAGCAACTAGGTTTGTTTTAGCTGAGCCCAGCATCTCTTCCAGGGCACCCTGGGAGATGACATCTCATGTAGGGCAATATATAAAATCAGGTGTTGAGCTCAGAAGAACACAATTTACTATAACCACCTTTCACAGTCTCAGCAAAAGAAAAAATGTTTCATAAAGAGAAAGAAGACATTCAAACAACCCCTCCTTCAAACGATGAGAGCAATAATGTCGCAAGATAAATACTCACATTTCATTAGATTTTTATGCCACTGTTTTTTGCAAACTGTGAGATTTCAGATGAGATTTAAACCAATTTCCTTGCAAGTCTAATGTCATAATTCTTAAGTTCAAGAAATGATCTCCAATGTGGTATATAGAATAATGAACATGTCTCAACTATATGGCTTTTTAATTACCTAACAACATCAGTGTTCAAAGAAATTATGATATAGATTTTCTTTTTGAACCTGTTTCATTTCTGTGGAAATCATCACATGTCTCTTTTTAAAATTTGAGAAAAGGCCTGAGAACTGATATCTCTTCAGATGTCAACAGCATGTCAAGTTGTCTTGGTGACAGTAGCTGTCCAAGTAGCTCAGAATAACTGCTGCTATTCATCATGTCCTGGTATAATTCTACCATAAAGAAAGGAATTAAGCATTTTGGCAATAAAATTTCAAAAAGTAATAACACACTATGTTACCCTGGCCCAAACTTCTATCATACTTTCATCTGTTCGCTAGTAATTTCATAACTCATTTTTGTATCTGTTTCTAGATCTCCCCAAATGCATGATGGTACTATAATTGAATGAAAAATACACTCTCCTATTAATTTCCTAACTCCTTCAGAAAGTTACTGGCTTACAGTAAAATAAACAGATAAATGTTTTAAACTGTGTAATTTGTGTTAGTGATGGTAATTTTATCTTTGTACCAATATACTCTTTCCCCAAATAATGATTTCTCCTAGTCTAAATAAGAAAGCAACTTTAAATTGTTCAAACAATAATGTGGGGCATTGTTGAATGCCTAAAATTATACTTATTCTAACATATTCATTTTTCTTTAGAAAAATACAACAGATTATTCAAAAGGTGAAATAGCTTAAGATTAGCTTTAGCTTAGCTTAGCTCTACTCCACAGAGTATGCAACAAAGTTATAGCATAACTAGAGTATAGGATTGACTGGGTATTGTTCGAAGTTGAACTTTGACTCCAATAAAAATTGGGGTTCTACTTTTTCACAAGATAGAAGTAGAAGGTATTCTACCCAACTCATTTTATGAAGCCACTATTACTCTGATACCTAAACCACAGAAAGATCCAACAAAGATAGAGAACTTCAGACCAATTTCTCTTATGAACATCGATGCAAAAATCCTTAATAAAATTCTCGCTAACCGAATCCAAGAACACATTAAAGCAATCATCCATCCTGACCAAGTAGGTTTTATTCCAGGGATGCAGGGATGGTTTAATATACGAAAATCCATCAATGTAATCCATTATATAAACAAACTCAAAGACAAAAACCACATGATCATCTCGTTAGATGCAGAAAAAGCATTTGACAAGATCCAACACCCATTCATGATAAAAGTTCTGGAAAGATCAGGAAATCAAGGCCAATACCTAAACATGATAAAAGCAATCTACAGCAAACCAGTAGCCAACATCAAAGTAAATGGAGAGAAGCTGGAAGCAATCCCACTAAAATCAGGGACTAGACAAGGCTGCCCACTTTCTCCCTACCTTTTCAACATAGTACTTGAAGTATTAGCCAGAGCAATTCGACAACAAAAGGAGATCAAGGGGATACAAATTGGAAAAGAGGAAGTCAAAATATCACTTTTTGCAGATGATATGATAGTATATATAAGTGACCCTAAAAATTCCAACAGAGAACTCCTAAACCTGATAAACAGCTTCGGTGAAGTAGCTGGATATAAAATTAACTCAAACAAGTCAATGGCCTTTCTCTACACAAAGAATAAACAGGCTGAGAAAGAAATTAGGGAAACAACACCCTTCTCAATAGCCACAAATAATATAAAATATCTCGGCGTGACTCTAACGAAGGAAGTGAAAGATCTGTATGATAAAAACTTCAAGTCCCTGAAGAAAGAAATTAAAGAAGATCTCAGAAGATGGAAAGATCTCCCATGCTCATGGATTGGCAGGACCAACATTGTAAAAATGGCTATCTTGCCAAAAGCAATCTACAGATTCAATGCAATCCCCATTAAAATTCCAACTCAATTCTTCAACGAATTAGAAGGAGCAATTTGCAAATTCATCTGGAATAACAAAAAACCGAGGATAGCAAAAACTCTTCTCAAGGATAAAAGAACCTCTGGTGGAATCACCATGCCTGACCTAAAGCTTTACTACAGAGCAATTGTGATAAAAACTGCATGGTACTGGTATAGAGACAGACAAGTGGACCAATGGAATAGAATTGAAGACCCAGAAATGAACCCACACACCTATGGTCACTTGATCTTCGACAAGGGAGCCAAAACCATCCAGTGGAAGAAAGACAGCATTTTCAACAATTGGTGCTGGCACAACTGGTTGTTATCATGTAGAAGAATGCGAATCGATCCATACTTATCTCCTTGTACTAAGGTCAAATCTAAGTGGATCAAGGAACTTCACATAAAACCAGAGACACTGAAACTTATAGAGGAGAAAGTGGGGAAAAGCCTTGAAGATATGGGCACAGGGGAAAAATTCCTGAACAGAACAGCAATGGCTTGTGCTGTAAGATCGAGAATTGACAAATGGGACCTAATGAAACTCCAAAGTTTCTGCAAGGCAAAAGACACTGTCTATAAGACAAAAAGACCACCAACAGACTGGGAAAGGATCTTTACCTATCCGAAATCAGATAGGGGACTAATATCCAACATATATAAAGAACTCAAGAAGGTGGACCTCAGAAAATCAAATAACCCCCTTAAAAAATGGGGCTCAGAACTGAACAAAGAATTCTCACCTGAGGAATACCGAATGGCAGAGAAGCACCTGAAAAAATGTTCAACATCCTTAATCATCAGGGAAATGCAAATCAAAACAACCCTGAGATTCCACCTCACACCAGTGAGAATGGCTAAGATCAAAAATTCAGGTGACAGCAGATGCTGGCGAGGATGTGGAGAAAGAGGAACACTCCTCCATTGTTGGTGGGATTGCAGGCTTGTACAACCACTCTGGAAATCAGTCTGGCGGTTCCTCAGAAAATTGGACATAGTACTACCGGAGGATCCAGCAATACCTCTCCTGGGCATATATCCAGAAGAAGCCCCAACTGGTAAGAAGGACACATGCTCCACTATGTTCATAGCAGCCTTATTTATAATAGCCAGAAACTGGAAAGAACCCAGATGCCCCTCAACAGAGGAATGGATACAGAAAATGTGGTACATCTACACAATGGAGTACTACTCAGCTATTAAAAAGAATGAATTTATGAAATTCCTAGCCAAATGGATGGACCTGGAGAGCATCATCCTGAGTGAGGTAACACAATCACAAAGGAACTCACACAATATGTACTCACTGATAAGTGGATACTAGCCCAAAACCTAGGATACCCACGATATAAGATACAATTTCCTAAACACATGAAACTCAAGAAAAATGAAGACTGAAGTGTGGACACTATGCCCCTCCTTAGAAGTGGGAACAAAACACCCATGGAAGGAGTTACAGAAACAAAGTTTGGAGCTGAGATGAAAGGATGGACCATGTAGAGACTGCCATATCCAGGGATCCACCCCATAATCAGCATCCAAACGCTGACACCATTGCATATACTAGCAAGATTTTATCGAAAGGACCCAGATGTAGCTGTCTCTTGTGAGACTATCCCGGGGCCTAGCAAACACAGAAGTGGATGCTCACAGTCAGCTAATGGATGGATCACAGGGCTCCCAATGGAGGAGCTAGAGAAAGTATCCAAGGAGCTAAAGGGATCTTCAACCCTATAGGTGGAAAAACATTATGAACTAACCAGTACCCCTGAGCTCTTGACTCTAGCTGCATATGTATCAAAAGATGGCCTAGTCGGCCATCACTGGAAAGAGAGGCCCATTGGACACGCAGACTTTGTGTGCCCCGGTACAGGGGAACGCCAGGGCCAAAGGGGGGGAGTGGGTGGGTAGGGGAGTGGGGGTGGGTGGGTAAGGGGGACTTTTGGTATAGCATTGGAAATGTAAATGAGCTAAATACCTAATAAAAAATGGAAAAAAAAAATTGGGGTTCTAACTATTCATATATGTGACTGTGGCATGACTTGGAAACAATATCTTTTCAGATATAATCAAGTTAAAATGAGATGATTAGGGAGGAGTTTATTCAATAAGACCCCTGGCCTCATAAGTTGAAAGAGATGGTTAGAGTGATGCACATCTGCAGTCTTAGAATGTGGAGATGAAAGTAGAAATATCAAAAATGCTAGGTTATCCTGACTATCACACCATGCTTCAAAACAACAATAACAACACAGAGAGAAAAGTAAGACACATAGAAGAGAAATACTGAAGGACAAAGTAACGATGACAATAAACAAACAAACAACAACAACAAAAACCCAAATGTCATAAACCAAACAAGGCAGAGTTTAGTAAACCCACATGTATACCAAACATTGCCAACATCAGAAACAGAGAAAGCTGTGGGGCAGGCTTTCTCCTTGGGACTTCAAATTCCATAACTGCTACCCCTGGATGCAAATCAATCTGATTTTAACTACACTGCCAATATACTGTAGTTGAATATCTTTAAAATATGATTCCTAGACATTTCTCATGTGGATTGCTTACGTAATTAATTACTTTTTAAAGAGAGATTTACTTATTTTTCTTATGTATGTGAGTACACTGTCTCTATCTTCAGACACACCAGAAGAGAGTATCAGATCCCATTACAGATGGTTGTGAGAGACCATGTGGTTGCTCAGAATTGAAGTCAGTACCACTGGAAGAGTTGTGAATGCTCTTAACCACTGAGCAATCTCTCCTGTCCCTGTAATTCATTTTAAAGCGGTTCTCTGAACATTTACTTGCTTATTTATTTCTTCTTCTTTTTATTAATTGTTTGAGAACCTTCAACAACATGTTTTAATCATGTTCACCTTCCTCACTTCCTTTACTCTCATGAATTTGTGCCCTCGTTTATTTTTAAACACATAGAGTTCCATGCCCATATACTCTTGGGTATATGGCTGATGGTTTACCTACAAGATACCACAACCTTAAGACAATAGTCTCCTCCTTTCAAACAGTCTATCAATTCTCAATACCTTCTCATCTAGAGGTAATTCTTCTGGCTCTACAGGACCCAACCATTAAAGAAAACTCACTCTTCCTCACGAATAAGCTATCAATTTGCCCATAGTGAATCAGTTAATAGTGAGCTGTATGATCATCTCGCCTCTCCATGCTAAAGTTATATCTGGCCTGAAAATAAATAGGTTTTGTGATATTATCAAAATCACTGTGAGTTCGTGTTCACAACTATTCTGTTGCAGCTAGAAAATAATGTTTCCTTATAGTCATCAACCACATCTGGCTCTTATAATTTTTCTGCCCTCATTTATCTCAATGATATTTTATCCTTGGTGGGAGGGATGTGAAAAAAATCCCACTTAAGGCTTAGAATTCTGCAGTCTCTCCTTCTCTGTACTTTGACAAATGTTGGCTCTGTGGTAATTGGCATCTATTGCAGAAAGATGTTGCTCTGATGAGGGCTGAAGGGTGTGTTAAACTATGGTTATAACAATAAGTCATTAGTTTTAGTGTTATCTCTATAAGTAAAATACTAGTGGTAGGTTAGTACTTAGACTCAATGGCCTGTCTAGCCACAGCTCCATGGCCTTGATGATGATATCAGGTATGAATTTCATTTGTGGACTGGGTCTTAAATCTAATTAGAAGGCTATTGATTGCTACAATAATATTTTTGCCATTATTGTAACTGTGGGCGTGTCTTCCTAGACAGGTAGGTCATTATTATCACTCAAAAATGTACACAGGTGGATTATAATGTGGTTGTTGTTTTGTTACTTCAGTATCATTTATAGCATCTTCTAGCACTTTGAAACATATCAAGCAGGGATAAAGCTTGCAGGTAAGTACTGCCTCAATTTCTATAAGTTTTATGAATCAAAAACATGAGTTGACTAGGCAAATAGGGTTTTATTATGAAGCTCTGGAGAGTAGCTGATAAAATTACATCCATTTTTGGATGGAAGACTATGAGATTTTGTCTTTTACGGTCTATTACCACCTTAGAATACTTCTTTCCAGAACCTTAAGTTTAACTTTGACTTTCTAAATTTTATTTTTCTTGACATATGAGCAACATTCTATTGTGTAAACACAGCATGTTTTCATTACCCATCAATCCACTGATAAAACATCTAGCCCAGTTCAAATTTAAAACTATTTTGAATAGAGAGACAATAAACATAAATGAGCAACTATTTTCACATTAGGATAGAGAGTCTTTGACTATTTTTTCAAGAAAAAAATACCTTGATCATCTGGTAGATCAATTTCTAGCTTTTTTGAGATACTTTTACATTTATTTCCATTATAGCTATACCAGTTTGTACTCCCAATAGTAATGAAAAAGTATTCTTCTTCCTCATAAATTTTGAGAGATCTCAAATTAATAACAATAATGAATTTTAAGGCCTTAGAAAAAGAAGAAAAATAACATCAGAAAGGATATGGGAAATAATAATAATAATCGGGGTTGATATTAAAAAATAAATAAAGAAAAAATACAAAGAATAACTAAAATACAGTTTATTTTCTGAAAAGATTAACAAGATTGACTTTGAGCCAACTAACCAAAGGGGAAAAAAAAACAGAGACACAAATTCCTCAGCACTTACACATTCTTCAGAACACATTAGCACATGGTAAAAAGATCGCATGAGTTTATACATAAATTCAAATCATAAATTGAATAACAGAGATGTTTACATAAATTTTGAATAAGAATGATCAAGAAATGATCAAGAATTGAAGACCCAGAAATAAACTCATACATTTACATACACTTGATCTTTGACAAAGAAGCCAAAAATGTACAATGAAAAAAGAAAGCATCTTCAATAAATGGTGCTGGACTTCAATAACTAGCAGCCAGCACGTAGAAAAAATGAAAATAAATCCATATTTTTCAACTTGCACAAAGATCAAGTCCAAATTGGTCAAGGACCTCAACATAAAACCAGATACACTGAATCTAACAGAAGAGAAAATGAGAATGAGCCTCAAACTCATTGACACAGGGAGAAATTTCCTGAAAAAAATACCAATGGCTCAGGCTCTAAGAGCAACAATTGATAAATGGGTCCTCATGGAACTGAAAAGCTTCTTAAGGCAAAAGACAAAGTAAATAAGACAAGTTGGCAACCTTCGGAATGGGAAAAATATCTTCACTAACTCCACATCCAATAGAGGGCTAATATCCAAAATATATAAAGAACTCAAAAAGCTAACCTTCCAAAAAACAAACAACTTAATCAAAAAATGGGATGTAGAGCTAAACAGAGAATTCACAACAGAGGAATCTCAAGTGGCCAAGAAGCACCTAAAGAAATGTTCAAAGTCCTTTGTGATCAGAGAAATGCAAATCAAAACAACCCTGAGATTCTACCTTACACCAATCAGAATATCTAAGATCAAAAACTCAGGTGAGAGCATATGTTGGTGAGGATTTGAAGAAGGAGGAATACTCCTCCATTGCTGGTAGGATTGCAAACCAGTACAACTACTCTGAGGTTCCTCAGAAAATTGGAAGCAGATCTACCTGAAGACACAGATATACCATTCTTGGTCATATACCCAAAAGATGCCCCACCATACCACAGGTCCAGGTGCTCCACTATGTTCATAGCAGCCTTATTGGTAATAGCTAGAAGCTGGAAACACAATGGAATAATGGGTACAGAATATATATTTCGTTTACACAATGGAATACTATTCAGCTGTTAAGAATGAGGACACCATGAGTTTTGCAGACAAATAGGTATAACTAGAAAAATGCCACCCTGAGTGACATAACTCAGACCCAAAAGGACATGCATGGTATGTCCTCACTAATAAGTAAATATTAGCCAAATAAAAGTATGGAATATCTAGGATACAATCCACAAAACTCAAGAAGGTTAACAAGTAGAAGGGTCCAAGTGAGGATGCTTCAAGTCCACTTGGGAGGGAGAAGAAAGTAATCACAGGAGACAGAAGAAGGGAGGAACCTAGGTGGCAAAGGGGAAGGGGAGAGGAAAAGGTGAATATGATCAGGTATCCGGAGGGGAGACAGTAGAGAATCTGTGAGGACCAACAGAATAAACGGAAATATGTGACCTCAGGGGATGGGAGGTGGGGGGACCCTCTAGAATGTACCAGGGAGGTGAGAGACTCTCAGGATTCAAAGGGAGGAACCTTAGATGAAATGCTCAACTGTGGGGAGAGAGAAGTTGTAGAGTCCATCTCTAGCAGAAAGACAGGGCATTAAGTGGAGGGACAGGGTTGCTAAATCACAGTAAAAAACTCTGACCCAGAGTTGTTCCCATCTAAAAGAACTGCAGGGGCAAAATGGAGAAGAAACTGAGGAAAAGACAGTTCAGGAAAAGATGGCCCATTTTAGTATCCATCTCAAGGGGAGGCTCCAAGACCTGACACTATTACTGTTGCTATATTGTGCTTATGGACAGGAGACTAGCATGGCTGTCCTCTGAGAGGCCCAACAAGCAGCTGAGACAGGCAGATAATTACACCCAACCATTGGACTGAAGTCAGGAATCCCTGTGGTTGAATAACTCTCTCTCTCTCTCTCTCTCTCTCTCTTTCTCTCTCTCTCTCTCTCATAAATGTAACCTTCTTGGTCTATATGTTATTCGTATGTATGTTTTCAGGGCTGATCAATTGCCACTGGAGAATTGATTGTGTGCTTCTCACATGGGAGGACCATGTCTCTAGCTCCCTCCCTGCCTTATTCATGTGCCCATGTTTCTTTGAGTAGGGTTGAAGCCTAATGGTCTTTACCTTGTCCACTTTGGCATGTTCGTTGCTGTAATTCTTATTCAGCTCACATCTAGGTTTCATGTTGGTGAAGCAGAAGGTGTAGCTTCTGTTGCTACTAGAAGATACATTCTCTGATCTTACACACAGTCCTCTGGTTCTCACAAACTTTCATCCCCCTCTTCTGCAATGTTGCCTGAGATTTAGATACAAGAGTGTTTTATAAGGCATTCATTAGGACTGAGCTCCAAAACTCTGCATTTTAATATGGTTATCTGTAGTACTCTCTGTATTGCAAAGTTTCCTCTGTGAGTAATAAAGACTACATTTATCAGTGGGTATAAAAAATGCTTATAGACTGTTTTTAGCGTTTATGCTGATTTAGTAAATTAGTAGTTCTAGGTTCTCCTCTGATAACTACAAGTACACCAGCATTGCTTAGTTAGCTGGGTTTACAGTACAGGCATAGTCTCCCACTTCTTGACTGGGTCTTAGGCACAGCTAGAGAGCTATTGTTTTACCAAGATATGTGAGCCACTACAGTACAATAAGGGTTATTATGCCATGTGGTTCATGAGTGTGATTCCTGTGTCATAGCTGAGTGAGGCCGTTGGTTCCCTACCTCCTTTGGTAGCTTGCATGGAACCTTCTGGTACCATGGAAGCTAGTCCTCAAGGTGGGTACGAGTTTTAATTCTTAAGAAAGGGTAGTGTAATAATAATCTTTTACTTGTTTTGTTTTTCTGGTTTTAGTCACTTATTCCTGAAGATTTGCTGAAATATTAGTAAATCTTTTGAAGGAAAATATGGAAAGAAGTAGAGTGGAGGAAATGTATCTTCTTTACTTAGGAAACAAATATTTATTGAACTGCAAGAAATGACAATAAACACTTTATGTCTATTTGTTTCCATTTAAAGGTCTTATTATGACAAAGCATGGATAGTGGTGACAGATAATTATGCCCAATTATGTTGAAATTAGGATGTGAGTTTGATGAAATAAAGTGTGTGAATAATCCTTAAATGAATAGGAAAATGTGGCTTAATCTATCCCTCCAACTTAACAAAACATGCTTATATGCTGCGATTTTAAATGACTGTTGTCCAGTTTCTGTGTGACAATTGTGCAGATGCATTAGTCATGCATGAATTACCTTCAAATATAATTTGTAACATACATGACTTTAAGTAGCCTCTTAAACATATCCAAGTTAATATGAGCTCCATGTGCATTTTTAAAAATAATAAGATAAATCTGTTTTGCCACTAATTATGTTTCTTAGATGCTGTTATAAGATGTGGAGAACTATGAAGTAGGCAAAGGACAGCAGAACCTTCCTACAGCTTGCTAGCCTGCTGAATCTCTATGGGACAGTCATTCTGTGTGAAGCTATGGTACTAAAAGTGTAAACAAATTCTCAAACACATTGTAATGTGACAATTATGTTTTAATATTCTCTATAAATGTGCCACAGCTTATGTAATACACATGGCAGCCAACACAGCAATTGTGTTCATCTTGTAGAATCTGGGGCTACCAAGAGGTACTCTGGTTGCTAACCTCAGTGAAAAGTTTAAGGAGAGAAGTGAAATGATACTATTTATTTTATGGAAGGATCACTGCATGCTCTGTGGAGTAGATGAGACCAAAGCCAAGGCAGAACCTAAAATGATAATTCAAGAAATCATAGTGATTGGCAGCTGATGGTAGTTATTCAAAATTGAAAGCGGAAGATAGTATGTTGTGTAGAAATTTGTTATCAGGTCTCTAGTGAGAAAGGGTCACATTCCTGTAACAAAGCCTTTTCTTAATAAATGGAGGTGGAGAAGACAGCAAGTAAGTAAGATTTGAAGATGGGTTTAAATGTTGTATATTTCAGACAGTAAAAATAAATGAAAGATATGGATAAAATTTAGAATCTGAAATACTGCCTGAACTCTAACTTGCTTAGAGAAAGGAGGTATTACCATAAATCACTCAGAAACTTGTATTTACTGAAACCAGAGAAAGTTTTACTCATGAGAAAAAAGATGTTATTGTCATTAGGAAACATGCTAAGTACTTTATAAAGACAGAAAAGTATATCTCAGGTCTATAAAATATATATTTGACTATAACCCTTAATATTCATAAAAATAAATAACTTACTGTATCTTAACAATAATGAAAAAATTCCTGACTAGAAAATTCAACCTTCAACATCATTAAACAAAATTGTGAAGTCCCAAAGACTGGTAGTCTTGTGATTGAGAAAGGGCTGGAAAAGAGGCCTGAGGAGACAGGAAAAGTAAAGCATACATAGAAAAATAATGGAGAGATAACAAAGGAGCAAAGGGGAAAGAAGTTTGGTAAGTGTAACATGGAGACAACATTCAAAGAAAAAGTCTTAAAGAAAATCCTTTGTTTAAATGTCTAGAGACATGGAAAGACAAGATGGATTAGAAAGGAAAAGCTGTTGTTCTCAAGCCTGAGAAAAAGCTGAATTTGATTCCTGGGAACTACATCCTGAGAAAAGAGACCTGACTCTCTCTTTTTTTTTTTTCATTTTTATTAGGTATTTAGCTCATTTACATTTCCAATGCTATACCAACAGTCCCCCATACCCACCCACCCCCACTCCCCTACCCACCCACTCCCCCTTTTTGGCCCTGGCGTTCCCCTGTACTGGGGCATATAAAGTTTGCATGTCCAATGGGCCTCTCTTTCCAGTGATGGCCGACTAGGCCATCTTTTGATACATATGCAGCTAGAGTCAAGAGCTCCGGGGTACTGGTTAGTTCCTAATGTTCCACCTATAGGGTTGCAGATCCCTTTAGCTCCTTGGCTACTTTCTCTAGCTCCTCCATTGGGAGCCCTGTGATCCATCCATTAGCTGACTGTGAGCATCCACTTCTGTGTTTGCTAGGCCCCGGCATAGTCTCACAAGAGACAGCTACATCTGGGTCCTTTCGATAAAATCTTGCTAGTGTATGCAATGGTGTCAGCGTTTGGATGCTGATTATGGGGTGGATCCCTGGATATGGCAGTCTCTACATGGACCATCCTTTCATCTCAGCTCCAAACTTTGTCTCTGTAACTCCTTCCAAGGGTGTTTTGTTCCCTCTTCTAAGGAGGGGCATAGTGTCCACACTTCAGTCTTCATTTTTCTTGAGTTTCATGTGTTTAGGAAATTGTATCTTATATCTTGGGTATCCTAGGTTTTGGGCTAATATCCACTTATCAGTGAGTACATATTGTGTGAGTTCCTTTGTGAATGTGTTACCTCACTCAGGATGATGCCCTCCAGGTCCATCCATTTGGCTAGGAATTTCATAAATTCATTCTTTTTAATAGCTGAGTAGTACTCCATTGTGTAGATGTACCACATTTTCTGTATCCATTCCTCTGTTGAGGGGCATCTGGGTTCTTTCCAGCTTCTGGCTATTATAAATAAGGCTGCTCTCTCAAAAGTTGCCCTCTGAGCTACACACATGCTGTAACCTGTAACCTCATACACACTAAATAAGTAGATAGATGATAGACAGACAGACAGGCAGGCAGGCAGATAGATAGATAGATAGATAGGTAGATAGATAGATAGATAGATAGATAGATAGATAGATAGATAGCAATAAAAATACCAGGAAAAATCTATGTACATGATTCTCAGAATTAGCTGTGAGTGCTTTATAAAACAGGGCAGGATAACACAGTGAAGTATAACTCATTCAATGGTGTTTGCTATTATTTTCATAAAAATGATGCTTTCTACGTCATTCAGATGTTAAAGGCTTAGTTGGAGAAAGTCCAGGAGACTTTATTTGGAAGGACGGAACAATGTCAGTTAGGATGGAATGCAAACACTAGTAAAACGAAACAGGCTTCCAGGAGCAAGTATGACTATCAGTGTCTTAAGATAAAAATTACCAGTAACTGTCATACTCTTTTTTTTATTGGATATTTTCTTTATTTGCATTTCAAATGTTATCCCCATTCCTGGTTTCCCCTCCAAAAATGTGGGAAGCCGCACTCACATTTGCCATTATAAGATGGCGCTGACAGCTGTGTTCTACGTAGTAAATAATCTGCACACGTGCAGGGGCAGTTTTCCCGCCACATGTTCTGCCTTTCTCGTGATGACAACTGGGCCGCTGGGCTGCAGCCAATCAGGGAGTGACACGTCCTAGGCGGAGGATAATTCTCCTTAAAAGGGACGGGGTTTTGCCATTCTCTCTCTTGCTCTTGCGCTCTGGCTCCTAAAGATGTAAGCAATAGAGCTCTTGCTCTTGCTCTCTTGCTTTCTTGCACTCTTGCACTCTTGCTCTCTTGCTCTCTTGCTCTCTTGCTCTCTGGCTCCTGAAGATGTAAGCAATAAAGCTTTGCCGCAGAAGATTCCGGTTTGTTGTGTTCTTCCTGGCCGGTCTCGAGAAGGCGTGTAAGACAAAAACCCCATCACCCTATATTCTCCCCCCTCACCCTGGTCACCAGCCTACCCACTCCAGCTTCCTGGCCCTGGCATTCCCCTCCACTGGGGCATAGAACCTTCACAGGACCAAGGGACTCTCCTCCCAATGATGTCCAACTAGACCACCCTGCTACATGTGCAGCTGGAGTCATGAATCACACCATGTGTACTCTTTGGTTGGTGGTTTAGTACCGAGGAGCTCTGGGGGTACTGGTTAGTTCATATTGTTGTTCCTCCTATGGGGCTGCAATCACCTTCACCTTCAGCTCCTTGGGTACTTTCTCTAGCTCCTTCAATGGGGACCCTTTGCTTTGTCCAATGGATGGCTGTGAGCCTCCACTTCTGTATTTGTCAGGCAATGACAGAGCACTTGTTGGCATCCACAATAGTGTCTGGGTTTTGAGACTGTGTATGGGATGGATCTCCAGGTGGGGCAGTCTTTGGATGGTTATTTCTTCAATCTCTACTCCATACTTTGTCTCTGTAACTCCTTCCATGGGTGTTTTGTTCCCTCTTCTAAGAAGGATTGAGCTATCCACACTTTGGTCTTGCTTCTTCTTGAGTTTCATGTGGTTTGTGAATTGTATCTTGGGTATTCTAAGCTTCTGGGCTAATATCCACTTATCAGTGAGTGCATATCATGTGAGTTCTTTTGTGATTGGGTTACCTCACTTAGTATGATATCCTCCAGATGCTTCTGTTTGCCTAAGAATTTCATGAATTCATTGTTTTTAATTGCTGAGTAGTACTCCATTGTGTAAATGTACCACATTTTCTGTATCCATTCCTCTGTTGAGGGACATCTGGGTTCTTTCCAGCTTCTGGATATTATAAATAAGGCTGCTATGAACATAGTGGAGCAAAGAACTCAGGAAATTATACTCCAGAGAAACAAATACCCCTAATAAAAAAATTGGGTACAAGGCTAAACAAAGACTTCACAACTGAGGAATACTGAATGGCTGAAAAGCACCTAAAAGAATGTTCATCTGTCTTAGTCAGGTTTTTTATTCCTGAACAAACATCATGGCCAAGAAGCAAGTTGGGGAAGAACAGGATTATTCAGCTTATACTTTCATGTTGCTGTTCATCACCAAAGGAAGTCAGGACTGAAACTCAAGCAGGTCAGGAAGCAGGAGCTGATGCAGAGGCCATGGATGGATGGATGTTCCTTACTGGCTTGCTTCCCCTGGCATGCTCAGTTTGCTTTCTTATAGAACCCAAGACTACCAGCCCAGAGATGATATCACCCACAAAGAGCCCTCCCCCCTTGATCACTGATTGAGAAAATGCTCCGCAGCTGGATCTTATGAAGGCACTTCCCCAACTGAAGCTCCTTTCTCTGTGATAACTTCTGCCTGTGCCAAGTTGACGCCCCCCGCCCCCCCACACACACACACACAAACCAGCCAGTACAGCATCCTTAGTCATCAGGGAAATGCAAATAAAAACAACCCTGAGATTCCTCCTCACACCAATCAACATGGCTAAGATCAAAAACTCAGGTGACAGCAGATCCTGATGAGGATGTGGAGAAAGAGGAACACTTCTCCATTGCTGGTGGAATTGCAAGTTGGCACAACCACTCTGGAAATCAGTTTGGCAGTTCCTCAGAAAATTGGACTACCTGAGAACCCAGCAATACCACTCCTGGGGTTATACCCAGAAAATGTCATACTCTTAGTGAGAAGAGTGAAAATCAGTACAAATTTCCAATATAAAGATTCACTTCTAAAGAAATGGGGGAAATGAATGAAGGTTCAGGAGCAGGTATGGGAGAAACAAAAGTCCAGATGGTCAGGAAAATGAACAGAAATATGTAGTAATGGGGAGGGGAACTGGGGAGGTCACTAGAAAGTATCAGATGCCAAGAAAGCATGAGGTTCCCAGGACCCAACTGGGATGACGTTAGCTAAAATACCCAAGACACAGGAAATAGAACCTGAATAAACCACTTCCAGTAGATAGGCATGCCCCCCCCCCAGTGGAGAAATAGGGCCATCCATCCAATTAAAAATTTTTAACCTAGAATTATCCCTGTCTAAAGGAAATGCAGGGACAAAAAGTGGAGCAAAGACTGAAGGAAAGGCCTTCCAGAGACCAAGTCAACTTGGGATCCATCTAATCTGCAATCACCAAAACCCCAACACTATTGCTAATGCTAAGAAATGCTCATAGACAGGAGACTAATATGGCTGCTCTTTGAGAGGATCTGCCAGTATCTGAATAAGACAGATGCAGATACTCACAGCCAACCATCAGACTGAGCCCAGGGACCCCAAAGGAAGAATTAGGAAAAGGACTGGAGGAGCTAGAGGTTATTGCAACCCCATAAGAAGAACAAATATCAACCAACCAGATCCCTACCAGAGCTCCCAGAGACTAAACCACCAACCAAAGATTACCCATGGTTTGGTCCATGGTTCCAGCTACAAATGTAGCAGAGGATTGACCTTTCTGGCATCAATGGGAAGGGATGCCCTTGACCCTGTGGAGGCTTGATGCCACAGGGCAGGGAAATGTTAGAGAGGTGAGGCAGGAGTGTGTGGGTGGATGGGTAAGTACCATCTTAGAGGCAAAGGGAATGGGGGGATGGGATGGGGAGTTTGGGGAGGGAAGACTAGGAAGGGTGACAGCATTTGAAATGTAAATAAATAAAATAGCCAATAAAAAAAGAAATGTTTAGAATAGTAAACACCTTTGAGTTAGATCTGAGTGAAAGGGGCTATTGCTTTCATGTGCTATGTAACCAAAATCATCAAATGCAATTTTCAAAGCCATGACAAGAACAGGAATGCCAACACCTCTGCTGAGCCTGACTACTTCTTCTGGGAGGTGAATTGGTATTGTTTAATTCTTATACTTAGTCTTGTGTAGAAAGAACCAGGTGAGGAGAGACTGGGACAGAGCTTTGTAAACTGTATTCTGTGAGCCATAGAAACACACATTCACTGAGGCATCTTTTGTAATACAACACAAGAAAAATCTGCTATGCTATATTACATATCCCTACATTTGCCTTCTTTCAAAAATGATTGTAAAGAATATCCAACCTACAGTAACCCACCACCCATAATTGCCATATATGTATGTGTGTGTGTGTATCCATGGATGTGTATTGTCTATAAGGGGTCTATATTACTTACTTCCCTAAAGAACAGTTACTAACTAACTATAGAAAAGTAAGTGTTCTGCCTTCCATAGAGTAGGATGTGCACAGAAGCTTCTTGGGCAGAATCTAGATCTTTGGCAATAGAGGTGACATATATCTGAACATTGTCTAATAAGATGAAATGGATGTTAGCTCAGACCCATAAAAACACTCCCACATATTCCTGCTGCTTAATGTCTTCTTTATCTTAAGCTGTATGACCTTAGAGAGTCTATCTGCTGAAGGCATTTAAGTTCCCATATACCAACATCAGAGACCCTGTGTGAAAGTGTTACATTGGCAGCCTAATTCATATTTCCAACACCTTAATCATATAAAAATAAAGCAACTGTTTGAGCTATTCCTTGCTAAGAGATTGATTCTTACTGGATCCATTTCTCCACCTAATAGAAACACACCCAGTGATCTGGTATTCTGATGAACACAAACAACATATGAGATCAGTATGCAATGGAGTAGACAACTGTCCCCATTGGGGTTTATTTCTGTCACGATGAGGCCACACCTATTCTGCCAGCAGCACAGGTAGTATGAGATGATAATGGAATGAAAAAGAAAAATGGAAAAGGGCTCTGGGGTATCTTTTCACAAAGATAGAAATAGCCTAGCAGATGAGCAACCATTTCTCTCTCTTGCTATCTCAAAGAACAGTTATTAAAAGTAGCGATTATCATTAAAGACAGCTCTGACCCTGGGGACCCAGTAAAAATCATCAGGGTTTCGCTTACAACTATTTGGCTTCCTGCTCCCCAGTGGCTTTTCAGAGCAGCCAATTAACTCTCTGGGAATGTTACTGCACACCAAGATGCTAGCATGACAGAAACACGGGAGTGGTGACTTTCATTTCCTTAAAGCTAACTGTCTCTCTCTATTTCCGGCAATTTCATTACAGCCATTTAGACTCAAAGGGAGAGGGGGTTTCAGTGTTCCCCCAAAACACCCTTAGCCACAGGCACAGAATGTATAATCGCCCTACCTGAGGAGGCCTCTCTCTGTCATTCTCTGGCCTTCCCTGAATTCCTCTTCACTCAATTCTGTTTTTAATTTGCCAGACAATCCTTTTGACCTCACCTAAAATGAAACATTTTAAAAGCTTCTCACTGTGGCAGAGTATCACTATAAACCAGAACTCTAAAATGGGTGTGTTCACTGTTTTCAAATTCCCATACCACTGTGGCTGTTAAGGACAAATTCTCTAACCCACTCGAAGTTGTTCCCTTTTCTTTGATCCCCATACCTGGGTCGTCACAACGCATACCTCCCTCTTTTGAAATCTTCAGTGTCTCACCCAATGAACTTTACCTGAGGCCACCCTGTCACAAACCTCAGCTGCTTCAAAGTCCGCTGAGTGCTCAGGAGACTTCTCTGCTTGATAAAATGTAATGTCTACCTCAAAGTTCGGATGGCATGAGCTCTTTTTCCCTTGTTCTTTGCTGAGGTAGCAGTGGTAAGATTAATCCTACAAGCATAGGATGCAGGAGTTTGAAGGATCTTAGAACACATATAGTGAAGCTCTCTCTGGGGTCCCGAGGTTAAATGACTTACTTGAGGTCATCAGATTAAGTAGTGTCAAATCAGATGCATTAACCCAAGGCTCTCAGCTCCTGTGTCTCAGCCTCTACCTGTACAGTATATGAAGAAAATGTCTTATGAAACCCCACACAACTTAAAAGCAATTAGGTCAAAGATCAATCTTCTGTCAAACTGGCCTCTTATCAGGATCCTTATCCCTTATCCCTCTTGTGACTTTTGTAGTGATGTCACATACCTCACTTAACGCTGCGAGATGGATATACCTCTTTTGAATTTTTCTTTCAATTAGAAGCTTAAGAAACTCTCGAGCACTAAACACTCCAATACACCATCAGTTTCCCTACCTTCCCTCCCTAGGCAATAATGAATCACAAAGAAGCTACACAAAGAGTAAAAATGAAACACGCACCTGTTAAGTCAGCTGAAACTAAAACATTAACAGCACCATGCCAGCAAGGCTGTGTGGCAACAGGAACCCCTGTGCCCTGTTAGTAGGAATGCAAATCATAGTGGCACACTGGAAGACAATTTAATCAGGTTCTTAGAAAACTAAATATGTTTTTGCATTGTTTTTCAGCAGCTGTGAAACCAGGCATCTATCCAAATTAGTTCAAACTTTGTCTCATAAAAACTCACACAAATACTTCATAGCACTTGTATTAATAATTGTCAAAATTTTAAATTAGTTAATATAGTTGTCACCAGGTGAAGCAATAAATGAGCTATGATACATCTTTTCAATGGAATATTATTCAGTATGATAAAGAGAAATGAACGACCAAGCTATGAACACCTTAAATGCACATTGCTAAATGAAAGCAGCCACTTCACAAAGGATACACACTATGATTCCAACTATACAAAGTTCTACAAATGGTAATGTTGTAGACAAAACATGAGTGACTGACAAAGAGATTGTGGAAAAAGTGAGAAGAGGTAAAAGTTTAAAACAAAGGGCATTTTTAGGTCATGAAATTATTTTGCGTAAGACTGTAACAGTAATTTCATGACATTGTGCATTGTCAAAACCAGTACAAGTATGCAACACTGTGATCCTTATATGAACTATAGACTTAGGATAAGGTGTAGTAGTATTTCATTATCAATTATAACATGTGTCACTCTCCTAATGCAAGATGTTAATAATGGGAAAAACTATGCTGAGGGAAAGAGTGAAGAGAAATTCTGCATTCTTGATTTTTTCAGTAAGCATGAAGAGGCTCTAAAACTAAAGTTATTTAAAATGCAAATGCTGAATATTTATCAAGAAAATTATAATTGTGTTAATATGGAAAGTATCCTATGACAGTCATGATGCACCAATATTGATCCAATAAATATTGTTAGAATAAAGCTGAGACATAAAATCTTTGTGCATTAACTCAACACACACAACAGATGTATAAAGTTAGTATGCTGGCTAGTTTTATTAAAACTTGGCACAAACTACAGTTATCAGAGAAGGCGCTTCCATTGAGAAAATGCCTCCATAAGCTCAGGCTGAAGGCAAACCTCTAGTGCATTCTCTTACTTAGTGACTGATGTGGGAGAACCTAGCCCACTGTGGATGGGGCCTAGGTTCTATAAAAAAAAAGCAGACTGAGCAAGCCTTGGGGAAGAAGACAGAAAGCAGCACTCCTCCTTGGCTTCTGCATCAGCTCCTGCTGCCAGGTTTACTTGAGTTCCTGCTATCTCTTTCCTTCTGATACACTGTTATAGGGAACTGTGCGTGAAGGAAATCCTTTCCTTCCCAAGTTGCTGTTGACCATGGTGTTTAATCACAGCAGTAGTAACCCCAAGACAGTCTCACAGATGCATAAACTTATGCACCATTATACAGATGGAGAAGTGCAAACTTAAAATTCTAATCAAGGTCACTTGGTTCCAAAATCAGGTTGATGTTGCTGTTGTCATTGTTGTTTTGTAACTGCATGGTGGTTTAAATGATTAAATGATGAAATTTGTGAGTCTGACAAATTATTACTTCCAAAAAAAAAGCCCAAAACTCAATTTTAGGAACTAAAAAATCAAAATGAACTGCAACTTACAGAACATAAGGATTTACCTAACTGGTGTAACTGGAAATGAAGAAATGGCGCTCGCACACACAAACAGTAAAGATAGGAGGGGGACTGGGCCATGTGCTCTAATGGTATACCAGCAACAGCCAAGAAACTCAGAAGATTGATTTTATACATCTTCACTTAGAAGGTGAAAGAAAGATGAAATTTCAAGACCTGTAAGTCATATAAAGTACTCAGAAATTGCTGTTTTTTTGTGAGCCTAGAGGCTGTCTGGGGCTGAGAACAAAGAAAAACAAACTCGGGTATGCCCCGTAGTTAAAACATCCTGGGAACAGCTTGACCTAAAGATAAAGAGGAATGTGAGGACATAACAGGCTATCTGAACTGAGTCAACAACTCACAGAACTCTGACACCCTGTACGTACATGTAATTTTTCTGCTGATGTTTGAATAAGCCAATAGTGTGTCGCTATGCTGAATTCCACACCCCTAAGCCCCTTGCCCCATAAAAACCCCTAGCTTCCGAGCCTCATGGCCGACATCCGTTATCTCCTGTGTGGGATGCTTGTCAGTCTGGAGCTCCAGGATTAAACTGCCTCATGTGATTACAGCAAGATGGATTCTCGTGTTTCTTTGGGAGCTCTCTCACTCCTGAGACTAGAGTGGGGGTTCCCGAAAGGGGGTCTTACAAAGGCAGGTTTATTCTAAGCACCTGAACTAGAAGGCAAGTATAGCTAATCTCAGTAGGAAGTCTTTGTAAGGAAACAGTTTGAGGTTGCTTTCACTCAGGAGGAGAAATCTGCGGTTGACATTTCTACACACATTTGTTTTGGCTAAAGGTCAGTGCATGGGCAACACTCATACTTGCTGACGAGGAAGGCTTTGCCATTCTTATGAGTCTAGGACACTGGGTCCTTGACATGACTGTACTCAAACCACATTCCCTTGGAACTCTTTTCAAAGCTTCATCTGCCCCTTAAACTTTCAACCAGGGCTTCTCTGCACCCATCCCCCAACATACACACACAAAACAAAAGAGACCAGGATAAAAATGCAGCTTTTAATCGTGTATCTCACTATCCACTAAAAGGGCTCTTATCAAAGAGTCAAGGAGCAAGGAGAGAGATTGGAAGGAGATCTGGAGAGGTCAGAAAAACTTTCCAGAGATAACATCAGCTAAAAGGAACTGTGAAGACTGAGATGGAGCAGAGATTAGTTAAACTAGACCTGACATTTGCCAATAGTCCACTAAGCACTAAGTGGTCCATGCTTGTACTCACCTTGACAAATCATGATGCCATTCACTTATCATGCATAGTCTCAGCAGCAGCAGCAACAGCAGCAGCATCTCCATGAGGAACTTTTGGAGATGCTGATTCTCAGACCTCATCTGGAACTCACTGAACCTGAATTATCAAGATGGAGCCCGAGGTACTGAATTTTAAATGGGTTCCAGATCCATCTGACCTCTGATCAATCTTGGCAACCACCAGTCTAAGCCTTCATTTATTAAAGGATGAAAAAGGCACAGAAGGCTTTTTATGAAGGGCAAATATCTAATGCATGAACAAATAAAATCTTTACTCAAGGTAGGTAAAATGGATCTTGAAAGCATTCTATGATGCTTTGAAAACATAGCAGGACAGCCCAATCATTCACAACTCTACATTTTTTGAGAATCAGCTGATAAAACTATATATACATATATATATATATATATATATTTGTATATTAATGATGTTTTGATAGTATGTACACATCATATAATAGTTACTCTAATTAATTAAATTATTCATTGATTTTTAAGGTGAAAATATCTAATCTCATGGAAGATTGTAGCTAATATATACTGTACACTCCCCAGGACACCGGCCATCTGCAAATAGTGTGTATGTAAGTAGGTGTGTCACAGCATTGGCAGGAGCCTTTTCTGTCGGGCCTTCACAGGGTCCTGGGCACCTTTGGAAGCCTGAGCAGGAGCTGAAGTCTGGGCTTTAGCTGCAGCTGTGGCATTAGCTGCAGCTGTGGCCTCTGCCTTGCTTTGAACCTTGGGAGAAGCAAGTTGGCAGAGTCTGTGACCCTTGGTCATGTAGCTCGGGGTGATCGATGAAAGCGAAGGGGCTGAGTTTGTGGCTGAGACTCTGGCATCTTGGCTTGATGGCCTTAGGTTTCACAGGGGCCTCGATGACCACTACTCCTGCACTCACTGCCTTTGCATTGTTGGCCTGAATCTTCTTCAGACCTTTCTTGTTGTACTTCTTAGAAAAGTACATGTTCCTCAGAAACTTGAGGTCAATCCCCTTAAGAGATTCGTACTTTTGTGATTGGGGTTTCTTGATGCCATTTCTGTGCCATTTGTGGGACTGGTTGTGTGTGTGTTGTGGTTCTTGTACTTGGCTGTGTTTGCATGGTAACCCACAGCTCCTGCAGCACCTGGGACCAGAAGAGAAAGAGCTATGATGTGCTCTTGAATAAATGCTATGAGACTATATGTTATGTTCTCCTACTATGTTTCTAACAGGTGAAATGCTATCTGTTATGGTCCTTGTTGTCACAACAGAGGAAATGACTTTGAGACATTACAAGGATCTAATGTTGACACCACTTCAGATATATAGTCACAAATATATTATTTCATCTATAAGACATGGTTATAGTGAGTCTAAACAGCACATGAAAACAAGAGATACAAATTTTGAGAACTCAAATGAAAATATTTTCTCTGGCACTCTTGAACTGCTTTTTGAAAACCCCATAGTTTGGGATCTAGATCCACTGGAGAATATGTATATTTCTTTTTAACCTCCTAGAGGACCTGCCTGATAGGGGGGACAGGGAGGACTTATGTCATTCTGGTACTGTTTTGCTACTCTGGGAGAGAGTTCTTATTTTCCCTGGCTGAGTCTAAGAAAAGAATAATTTGGAGATCTGAACAACCAATGTCCAACAACACACAATCAAAATATTAATAAAATAAATCCATGAGAGTGGGATTAATTCTTTAAATTTGAAGGAACAGGGGGTAAGTGCAATTTTCACCAAGCCTAATGACCTGAGCTCAAATCGCAGATCTCAGGCACCAGAAGGAAACAACTGCCTCCTACATCTTATCCTCTGAACATGACACTCCCACTGAGGAGTATGTGCATGCAGATGCACATACACGTATATACAGGGCAAAGATAAAGTAAAAAAGATAGCTCATGGTAGATTTATATGATAATGAATCCATGGTAACCCTGAGAATAATGCTTATATAGTCAGGAAAACCCATTCTCTGGTCAGTTAACTATAAGGCACGTTATTGATTAGACATCCCAGCTGGAGAAAAGATTTCATGGTCCAAATTTTAAGAAAAATGTAGTTACCATAACAAACATCTGATCTTTTCTGTGTTTTTTCTGTTTAGCTACCAAGTTAGGAATGTAGCAGAGACATCTAGAATGATGTGATTGTATAATTTGCTAGGTTTCTTTTTCTATAAATATTTCCATTGGTTTAAGGTTTTTCAACTTACACAGCTAAAGGGTGGCAGGGAAAGTGAAGCATCTGCTCACTATAAAGTGATCCATAACAAAAATAAATCTCTCATTTGTTTTTTTATGATTTATCATGCCACTGCAACTGAATTTGCTTTTTCACAGGTTAAGTACCATGACCTTCCCACCTGCACTGAATGGTTGCATCTATCTAATGCAAGACATACCTAAAGTCCCTGAGAATCATTTTCCAAAGTCAATTATTCAAAGTACAATAAACTTTAAAACCATGTATCAACAGTATCTGGTCCCTTTGCCTCCAGCCTACCTTCTAAAGCAACAGCAATCTCATTACCTCCTATCCCATACAGGCTCTTAGAAATCTATATGTATATCTTGCTGGTTTCTTACTTTAATAACTGATTTCCCATGAGAATGGAAAATAAAATAATCTATCAAAATAAATGACATAATTGATCTATAATAGTAACTACTATTTTTAAATCATTGATGAAATAGGCTTGATAAACAGCAAGCAAATACATGCCTCATAAAAGTCAGTTTTATAGAATTGTTTTGAAATACCTAGATTAAAATTCAATTAGGTGTCTCAAAAACATATCTAAAAAATAACTTTATATTACATCACATAGATTGAGACAACTAATATGACTGCACATGTCCTAGGATCCTAGATCATTTATCTCAAGTGTAAAGGCTTTGTTAATAGTTGTTACATTGTATTGTCTACAGGATCATTAAATGGAGACAGTATTTACATATTCACCATAGACAGATTGTTAAATAATATTTTAAACCCACTGATTGTTGAATCTGTAGAAGTCCATGGTATCTATCTTTAGGAGAAAGTCACTCAATAAAGTAGTAAATCCCTCCTAAAAATATATCTCTCTTTTGATTCTAGTTATAGAAAATCAACCAGTTGTGCCAGCATTTATTTAGTTACTTTGCATTCACAAAACAGTTTTAAGCTCTTTAGTTTCAAAAATTTAGAGGAAAAAAATGTGTGCAATTAGTTAAGTCTATTATCAAAATGAGTTTTCCCAGAGCAAGTGTTATCATCACTTTGATTGACTCAGTTCTCATATAGCCTGTAGACATAGTATTCTAATATGGACTAAGAAATACACTGAATATACTCCAAGGAAAAGCTGTGGCCAGAAAAAATGTCTTAGAAGGTAAACTATGGCAACCTGAACTTGATAAATATGACCCACATGTTAGAACAAAAGAACCACTGACTCCCATAAGTTGTCCCCTGACCTCCATATACATACCATGGTATACATATGTACAAACAAACAACATAATTAAACATACCAATGATAAAGATAGGTTGTGATAGCACAGAGGAGACAAAAATAAAGTTTATCAAGCCTAAGTTGTCCTCCAGAACATTATGGAAATTCCATAAATGTGGCTTTTGCAGTTTGACTTCAGTTGCAGTAAAATAACTTGTCTCAAAGCAACTTGGTTTGGAAAGGGTTAAATTGGCTTATATGTATCAATTATAGTCTATGTCTGGGGGAAGTTAGGGCAGAAGCTCAAATCAGAAACCTGGAGGCAGAAACTGAAGCAGGGACCTGGGGAAACCCTGATTACTAGATTGCTTCTTATGGTTTGCGCAGCTACTTCTTTTATCCAAGTCAGAAGTTCTTGCACAGTAGTGGCAAAATTCACAATGAGCTGGAACTTACATCAATCATTAATCAAGAAATTGGCAGGTTTGGCCATGTTGTTCTGACTTTAGAGTCAAGGATAGAAGAAACAAACGGACTATGGAATCTCCCTCTGCAACAAAGGAAAGACAGTGAGGTCAGATGTGTGGCAGGGGTGTTCCTTCATGGAAGTACAGAGAGACCATTGTGGGAAGCTCTAAAGGTGAGACCTGGATTGATTTAAAAATCTCAAGAGGTTAGAGATTCCAGAGCCATGAAATGCCTGCCAAGGAAAATTACTAACAGGGAATTGAACCAACTCTAGAGAAAGAACTGTGTTGCAGTCAACAAAGCTAAAGGGGGTTGTAGATATGAAGACCATTTAGATTTCAGACATGGAGATACAGAGTTTGAATTTTGACCAGATGGTTTTCGGTCTTCCTTTGGTTCAATATTTCTTCACTATACTCACCTTTAGAATAGTAATGCATACCATGTGCCATTGTATGTTGGAAGTATGTGATCTGCTTTTTCATTTTGGATTTTACAGGGGATTACAGTTAAAAAATGGTATGAATCTCAGAAGAGACTTTGAACTTTAGACCTTTTTTTTCCATTTTAATTCGTTATTTTATTTATTTACATTTCAAATGCTATCCCTCTTCCCGGTTTCCCCTCCACAGATACCCATTATGAGGGTGTTCCCACCTCATCGCCCTTGCTTTCCTCTCCACATGTCTGAGTCATCAACCTTCCACAGGACCAAGGGGCTCCCTTCTCGTAGATGCTAGATAAGACAATTGTTTCTACATGTGCAGCTGGAGCCATGTGTACTCTTTGGTTGGTGATTTAGTCCCTGGGAGCTTTGAGGGATCTGGCTGGTTGATATTGTTGTTCTCCCTATAGGGTTGCAAATTCCTTCAGCTCCTTCAGTACTTCCTCTATTGTGTCAATTGGCTTTCCTGCACTCAGGCTGATGGTTGGCTGCATCGGCATCTGTATTAGTCAGGCTGTGGCACAGCCTCTCATGGGACAGCTATACTAGGCTCCTGTCAGCAAGTGCTTTTTGACATCAGCAAGAGTGTCAAGGTTTGGTGTCTGCAGATGGGATTGATCCCTAGGTGGGGTAGTCTCTGGATGGCCTTTCCTTCAGTCTCTTTTAATCAAGTGTGGGACTATTATAGACCATTGGACTGAATGCATTTTTGCATTAGGGTATGGATACCAGCCTATGGGGATGAGGGAGGGGGATGTGGTGGTTTAAATAGGAATAGCCTCTGTAGATTCATGTGTTTGAATGTTTTGTTCATAGAGAATGATAATATTAGATGTGGCCTTGTTAAAGTGGGTGTGTCCTTGTTGGAGGAAGTGTGTTCCAATGGAGGCAGTCTTAGAGGTCTTCTATGCTTAAGCTATGCCCAATATGGCACACAGTATCCTTTTTCTGCCTGTGGATCAAAATGTAGAACTTTTAGCTCCTTCTACAGGGCCGTGTCTGCCTGCATATTGGCATGTTTCCTGCCATGATGATGATGGGCTGAACCTCTGAAACTAAGCTAGTCATAATTAAATATGTTCCCTTTTTTATAAGAGTAGTTATGGTCATAGTGTCTCTTCACAATAATAAAAGCCTAATAAGGCAACAGCTGAGGAAAACCCTACAAGCCTAACAATTCATATTAATACCTAACATTTCATATTAACATTTTAATAATCATTGCTTTATTAAAGACATTGAAAACAGCCTGTCTTCACTGTGTCAAGCATAGCACATATCAGGGCTTGGGAGACTGTAGCCTTAGCTGCAAAATATATCTACAGAGTCCTTTGCAGAAGGAAAAACTAAAGGTCAAGAGACTATAGACTAGAGATCACTCCTAACGTGGACATTCTCTCCTTAGCATGGTGATACTGAGAAAGTTGGATGAAGTCTGTGCTTTTCCTGAAAACACAACCCTGAAACTTTTATTTTGCATCATCTGCTACCCCATTCCCTCATCCCACGGAGGCTCCATAGTGACACCATAAGTCACATTTCAAAAGAATCTCTCCAAAGAATTGTACGTTAAACTGTTACTGGATTTTCTCTTTAGCTTTTAAAATCTACTATTACAGAGAAAAGCAAAACAGCCTAGCTAGGCTCAATTTTATCTTCCTTAGCTATAATGCACCCTTGGATGTAATGGTCACATTTCCTAAAGTTCCTTCAGCAACTTTTGTTAGATTGCGTTCCAAGAGCCAATTCAGTCAATTGATTTCAAGCACTCAAGTTCTCAAACTTTAGTGTGTGCATCACCAGAGATCTCCTGGGATATTTCTTTCACAGAAACAAATCAAAACAATTAAAAAAAAAGAAACACCAAAAACTATAACAAAAAAGCAAACAAACTGAGAATCTGCGAGGTTACAAACTGTATTATTTGAATCTATAGAGTGTTTAAGAATTTGAATATTTTGGATACATATCTGGAGGATATCATCCTGAGTGAGGTAACACAATCTCAAAAGAAGTCACTTGATATGCACTCACTGATAAGTGGATATTCATTCAGGGAAACAAAGTCCTAACTTTGCAACAGCTGCCATCTTTAGTTAACCTGTTGTCTACATACAGTCTAAGAAGAAATATGACTAATGCCTAGAAAATATTTTACAGTTTACTGTTTTTAAAGGACCCATTTAGTAAATGTCCTATCAACTGTAAATAGCATTATAAGTATATTAGAAGGTATTAACTCATGACTTTAAGGAATATTCAAAACTGAATCTGTAGCAATCATAACTTGCCCCAATAGAACTGCCCCTTTCCTTATATGACTGCAAGAATTCATAGATATGTGAGCAGATACACGATTCATGCAGCATTTTGCTCATTATTAGAAATCAAGCTCTTGTCTCAGCAAAGCATTATGATCCAAAATATAACTCAGTCATCTCGAAATACTAAGAACTAAGTTAGGCTCATCAACTGCTTCAGTCTTGTGTTATTCTTGACTTAGTACTCACCTCCAGTACTGCTTTCATTAGAAGACATTTTCCTCTGCTTAACTACTATTGTTCATAGTGTTTAAGAAATGAAACTAAGCTAAACGTCCATCAACAAATGAATTTATGAAAGATGTGACAAATACTGCAGTTGTTTAAAAGGGATGACTCACATAGACTCATTTGTATAAATGCTTGGCCCATAGGGAGTGTCACTATTAGGAGATGTTCTTGGAATAGGTGTGGCCTTGTTGGAGGATACTGTGTCACCATGGAGGCAGGCTTTGAGGTTTCATATGCTTAAGCTAGGCCTGGTGTGGCAATCTCCTTCTACTGCTAGGAGATCAAGATGTAGAATGATCAGTTCCTTCTCCAGCCCCAAGACACCATGCTTTTTGCTGTGATGGTAATGAACTAAACCTCTGAAATTATAAGTGAGATCCAATTAAATGTTTTTCTTTATAAGAGTTGCCTTGGTCATAGTATCTCTGCACAGCAATAAAACTCTGTCAGATGCATGCAATGGAAACTTATTCAGCCATAAAGAAAAAATGTAATAATCATATTTTCAGGACAAATGAAGAAACTAGAAATCATTACATCAAGTGAAATAAGTCAGATACAGGAAGACAAATACCACATGCTTTCTCTCTTCCAGGTGAGTCATGAAATTGCAAAGAGGACCATGATAAGAGAAGAAAAGCCCTTAAGTGAGCATAGCTGCAAGGAAAAAGAGTAATGGAGTATAGGAGATATCTGAAAGCAGAAAAGAAGCTGCAGGATGAAGGCTTGGAAATGGGAAGGGAGGAGGGGTGGACTGGGGAAGGGCCAGGATCAGCAGTATGTCAGAAAATGCCTTAATGGAGGTCATCAGTTGCATACTAATTTCAAAAAACAATAAAATTGAAAAATACCAAAAGAAAATAACTGAAAAATGCCATCTTAGCAGTTTGACTATGTTTTCTCTTTATCTAGAATGTGTGAGGAAATGAATTCAGAGTATGAACAATATCAGTTGAAAATGGAGGTCCTCTTCTGGTCACATGTCATGTAGCAAGTGTCAACTCTGCACCAATGCTTTGTCCATGTAATGCCCTCTCTTCTTTTTCCCTATTTGATAAACTGTAATATATACAGTGTAGATGGGCTCAGTTTTGTGAAGTTATACCTTACAGTTCCTGTTTTGTAATTGTGACACAAAAGGTAGAAGACTCTAAAAAATATCTACTAAAAATTAATTTAGAAAATATTAACAATACAAGCATGTTTCATAGCAAAAGCATTGAATGTGTGAGTTTCACCCTCATTATACAAGGCCTTTCTTTTTATAGATTTAAAGACAGGTGAAATCATTACATCCAGTGAAACATAAACAGGACCAAAAAAATCAACCAGGAACTACTGATCACATACATTCTGCCATGGTATAAATGCACACTATGAGATATTATTAATCTGTAATTAATTTTAAAATTAAATAACAGGAACATGAAAGCTTGTCTCTCCAAGTATTTAGTCAGTGGCATTGTGATGCTTTTCAAATATTCAGAAGTCATTTTGAGGTTAGTTTCTTACTTAAAAGGAAAAACCAAGATCTCACAATTTTGAGAAACATCTGTCATCTCATATGCAATAGGAATGCGTGAAAGACCACATAGTGCAAAGGAAATGCATTCCTTTGTCAGCAAATACTGCTACAGCATGAAAAACACAAACATGTTGCTGAGAAACTGGTAAAACAACACTGGGGATAATATGCAGTGTGGGAAAACTGTGACACAGTCGGCTGAAAAGACAGATGTTGCAAATGCACAGAGCTTAGAGTGTTTTCATACATTATAGATTTCCTTTTAATAGCAAAGCACACTGGAAAGTTACATCTCTGTGAGCCTAAAGAAGCAAGAACCCAAGGAAACAGGCAACGCTAAATTCCTTATAAGAAAACAGTATTTTCTGGGGAAATTATCTAAACAACCATTGATGGAACAGCTGCTCTGAGTGGAATAAAGAGTTCCAGAGTGAGTCTATGAGCTAGCGCCAGACGTGAGTTTTCTTCACCATGTTATTCATAACTAGGCAAAGCATGCAAGCTGTTGGAGGATATCGGGACATGTGCAATTTGATACAAATGGGACCTTTAAAGTACATTACTGTCATTGCAACACTCACACTGAGTCTGAAAATGATCGTGAAACTCTTTTGCACTAGCAGAAGATCATAAATTGAGTTGAGAAAAATGACTTGTTTCTCAAATTCACCTATTCCAGGTTTGATATTGTGTGT
Organism: Mus musculus; assembly: GCF_000001635.26. NCBI lineage: Eukaryota > Metazoa > Chordata > Mammalia > Rodentia > Muridae > Mus > Mus musculus. The sequence continues at coordinate 88,423,066 of NC_000084.6, forward strand.
GTGCACATCTAAATAAGTGGCTATATGGATTTTCTTACTATCTATTATTTAACTTCCCTGCACTCTCATTTTATACATACCTTGGCATTTGAAAATTAACTATATGAATAAGCATATATCTCAGAGACAGCTAACAGCTAACAGCTCTAGAAAGACCACCTGGGTTCTACCCATGAAAGAGCCTCTTAGCCCACTGCATCTTTGGGAATTATAGAATGACTGTGCATCAGGTTCTCCACCTCTGAGGGAGTTGACAGCAGCAAGGTCATGGGAATATAGTTGCAATCCGAAGAAATAACTACATGAAAGGTCTAATAAACCTCAGACAGGCAACACCAGATATTTACAGGGCCACCTGATTTATTGACTGTTGTTGGCTTGCACAGGGCTAATTTGCCAGGTTCCTGCATTTTCCAAATTTCTCTTTCTTGCAAGTGGTGGGCACAGGGATATTCTTCAGATTGAGAGGCGGGCAGTTTTGTGAAATGTGCATAACTGTATTAGAAGGTTTCTGATGGTCTTTCAGAAAAATGATGAATGGAGAAAATAGCATATTACTGAGGAGATATGCTGAAAGCTTTTAGGTCCAATAGAGGAAATGAACATTGGCTCCACATAGACAAGAAAATTACCCTGAGCTAAGGATTTCATGGTCTGTAGTCTGTTCATGGATTCTAACTTGAGCAATTGTTTTTTGTTTGTTTGTTTGGTTGGTTGGTTGGTTGGTTGCTTGGTTTTTTTTTTCTCTTGGTTTTGTTTTGTTTGCTTTTTTGCTGCTCTGTTTTATTACAGTGAAAGGTCTGAAGATTTGGTGCACTTGGCTGTACCTCCTCTTCCTCTTTCCCTGTGCTGGGATTCTCCTACTATACATCATTCTTCATGTCTAAGACACTGATGACATCTTCAGTCTCCCACAAAATAGTCATTGTTCATTTTTCTAAAAATCAGACTGGCAGACACTCTTCAAGAGTTTCTTTGTTTCTCAAGCATCTCAAGCATGATTAGCAAAGACCCCCAATGTCTACCAAACAATTAATACCCCTGGGACAGAATGTGAAGCTACAGATGTCTCGAAGTTCTTGCTGATGGAAGCCTGATATGGTTGTCTCCTGAGAGGCTCTGCCAAAGCCTGTCAAATACAGAGGTGGATGCTTGCAGCCAATCATTGGACTGAGTACTCGGTTCATGATGAAGGACATGGAGAAGAGACTGAAGGATCAGAGAGGATTTGCAGCCCCATGTGGGAGCAACAGGGTCAACCAGCCAGACTCCCGGAGAGTCCTGGGGACTGGACCACCAACCAAAGACTACACATGCAGGGACCCATGGCTCTGGTCACATATCTGGCAGAGGACTGCCTCGTTGGACATCAGTGGGAGGAACAGCCTTGGGCCTGAGGGTGTTTGATGCCCCAGTGTAGGGCAATGGCAGGACAGGAAGGCGGGAGTTGCTGGGTGGTTGGGAGAGTACCCTCATAGGGAGGTAGGGAAGGGAGAATGAACTAGGGAGTTTCCAAAGGGGAGAACTGGAAAGGGGATAACATTCGAAATGTAAATAAAGAAAATATCCAATAAAAGAGAAAAAAAAGAATAGAGGAACACAGATTGAATTACCTTACGGAAAATTAGATGGGAAAGAGGAAGCAATAATTATATAATAAAATATCACATGAACTCTTTCCATTTTGTATAGCACGCATTAGGTTATATTCTGGCTTCAAACACACACACACACACACACACACACACACACACACACACACACACAAACCTGGCTTTTATTTTGAAACCAGCATGCTGTACTTCAATAAAAGCCCACCTTGATTCTACAGGATTGAGTTGCAAGCTGAGGTCTTTGGTCCTGATACATGTCTGTCTGTCATTTCTTTGCTTTGCTTTTCAGAAGACATTCATAAGGACTATAAATTGGATAAATTGAACAAGCAGGTATCTCATGGAAGAGCACAGAAATAAGAATGCAAAACAAAAGTTTTCCTCAAAATGAACAAAAGACTTAATTAAAATACAGTCACTTCATTGCTGACAAAAAGACATCACAATTAAATACCAAATAATTTATTAGTCTTTTAAAGTTCAACAATTTATCTTACCCTTTTGAGAACAATGTGATTTATTTGCTTGGTCCAATTTTAAGGTCACAAACTCCTCCCGAGAACTACATTTTCAGAGCCTTTTATTAAATCTGAAATATATAGAAAATATTGGCATTTATATATTATATTAGCCTTATAATCAATAGGATAAATAACTAAGTGACTTTGGGGAAGACTGTCAGTTAGTAGTTTTGAAGTTATTGCATTTCTTTCTTAGAAACCATGGTGATTGTGGCTCAGAGCTGTTCAGTCTTTGCCCTTGGGAGTTGTTTCATTTTTCAGGTGCCTCAATTCTGAGCTTCAGAAGCCATCCTTGCCACACTTGCTCTATGGGTCTGTTTTCAGTTCAGCTCCATTCAGGTACAATAACCTGAAGGGCTTGTCATCAGAATGCTTTGCTCACTCTCCAGAAGCAATGGGGCTAAACCTGTCACCTGTCTCAGCGGAAGGCTCACCTGCCCATATGCCAACCTCAGAGTCAGGTTGTTAGCTCATCTCTGTATTCTAAATCTATAAAATAGAAAGAATAGTTAACAGATCTAGAGCTGGTTAATGATAGAACCATAACAGGTTTCTTAGAGAAGACTTTACTCCCCTTTCCACCTCAGTGTCACTTTGCTTAAATAGCCATTACTCAAGAACACACAGTTATTTGGGAGTGAAATGATATATAGTTGCTGAGTAAGTATAAATAAACTATATTTTAAATACATACACATATGAAAATAAGTGCCTAAATATTATTCATGTCATTCTCTACTATTTATTAGCATCCTATTATGAAGATTTAAAATTAACTTCAATTAGGTGTTGTACTCTCTCTGTTATAGAATAAACATACAATAACCCACTGGTCTTTTATTAGTCACAAAAAAAAAAGTCCTTAAGACCTATTATAGATCAAGAAAAATAACATGTAAAAATAGTTCAACACATTTGCAATGGTACTGAACAGATAAGAACTTTTATTAGAATTCAGCTCAGGACTAATATTCAAATCTGGATTCTTTTTATTTAAATATTTAATTTTTTCATTATATGTGTGTGTGTCTTTCTGTGTGTATATAAAAATACACATTTCAGAAAGGACACCCACAGCAGCCAGAAGAATGGAATAGATTCCCTGAAGTCAGAGTTATAAGTTTTTAGCCCCCTAAAAGAGGTTCTGGAAACCAAACTCCGATTCTCTGAGAGAGCATTGTGTGCTCTTAACCATTGACCCATTTCACCAGATCCAAGACTAAACTCTTCAACACAATGGTTTGAAGAACAGAAGGAAGAATAGGAGGGGCAGAGAACATAAAAGATATCATAAAGGACAGAATAAAGAGGGGAAAGCAATAGAATGATTGGTAAAGGAGAGAGGAAGGGTTGGAAAAGGAAGGGGGGAGGAAAATACGGATGAGGAACAGGGAGAAAAAAATCACACACTTCTGAAAAGCAGAATGCAACAAGCAAGCTATGAAGCACTTTGTTCTTCTGAGACAGAGAAACCCTCCCCCCATCACACACACACACACACACACACACACACACACACCTCTTCTTAGTAGAAGGAAGGAGAAATATGTAAGATAGGAAATTTTAGAAACAGTCAATGCAAATTTATGGTCCCCGGCTTTGAAATGAGTTGCCTAGGAAAAGGATATTGATTGTGAATAGTTAGAGCAAACAACAAGATACAGTTTTTTAAAAACTGCTAAATGTCTCCCTGTTTCATAAATAGCACATGTATTATCTGCAGTGTCCATAAGTAAACGGGTATCAGAGCAAAACAAGCAAAAACAAGCATCAACAGCCTAGAGCTTTTTTTTTTTTTTTATTGGATATTTTCTTTATTTACATTTCAAATGCTATCTCCTTTCCTGGTTTCCCCTCCCTTCCCCAGGAAATTCCTATCTCCTCCCCCTCCCCCTGCTTCTTTGAGGGTGTTCCCCCACCTACCCATCCACTCCCACCTCCCCACCCTGGCATTCCCCTACACTGGGGAAGGACCAAGAGCCTCTCCTCCTATTGATATCCAACAAGACCATCCTCTGCTACATATGAGGCTGGAGCCATGGGTCCCTGCATGTGTACTCTTTGGTTGGTGGTTTAGTTCCTGAGAGCTCTGGAGATTCTGGTTGGTTGATATTGTTGTTCTTCCCATGGGGTTACAAGCCCCTTCAGCCTAGACCTTTCACCATGAAAACAACAGAAGCAGTCTTACTTGGTGTCTGTCAACAACCAAGTCTGTTTTATCCAGAAACATTCCCTTTAATTTATCAATCCCTGGAACACAGAGGCATTGCATGACATAGTACTTAAAGTAGCATACTGCAGCAGGCAAATTGATACTCCTCCAACTGAGCAGTATGATTAATTAATGCCTGCTTCCTATAGTACACAAAGTGAAAAATGCAATTTGTGTGTCATTAAGCACTCTTCGAGATGACTGGCTCAAAACCCCTATCCTACCACCCCATGGCCACAATAGAGAAACAAGCAAAGGCCCATGAGAATATGTAAATCATTCATATTGATCAAAGACAGAAACAAGCACAAACCATGACAAACGAACAGCAATGTGTAAAGATGCTATAGTAAAAACAGCAGCTATTGGTTTACAGATAGCAAATATTAATCCATGATTCATTGCATACTGTGTTTTCCTAATATCGGTTTGCTATCCAAGTGAAGATAGTGAGTCCAGCCATCTTGATGATAGCTTTCTCCCACCTCTTATACTCATTTCATTCAAATCCCATACTTAAATGTATTTTCTTCAACCACTTTCCTAACAGAAGAACATCAATTTTGAGTAATTAAATTTTAGTTTCTATACTATAAGAGTTTACACTAAAGCATTTTAACCTATCACACAGAATAGTAGTTGTTATTGAAATAAATAAAGAATAAACTAAAGAAAAATATCTCTCCCTTTAACAGGCGAGCACTTGGATAGAATTAAGAAGTGAACTGAAGTATAAGTATATTAACAGTGATACAGAAAGTTTAAAAATGGAGATAAACTTTTCATCATAAATTACAAAATTAGAATCTGTGCATCAGTGTCTAATGAAGCAATTTGCATTAGTTTATTCAATGGTACTTCAAAGTTTAAAGGCCAATTCACAAGTATTACATATCTGTCATAAACAATATCCAGATGGTTATTCTTCCAAGTTAAACGTAAGTAACAAAAACTTTTAAGGCATTGACTGATTGCTCTTTGTGTTTTTAATTGTGCTCCTACCTTCTCCCAGCTATTATGGTGCTATATGTATCAAATAAATTTTTCATAGAAATACTTATGGAAAATTAGGGGTTTGTATAATTATTTGAGCCTTAGAAGACAAAATTTGTACTAACATAGTTTGGTGGTTTGAGTATGCTTGTCCCTTAGAAAGTGACACTAATAGGAGCTATGACCTTGTTGGAATAGGTGCGGCCTTGGTGGAGGAAGTGTATCACTGTGTAGGTGGGCTTTGACAGATCTTAGGATCAAGCTCTGTCCAATGCAGGTGACACAGGTGACACTCCTCTCTTAGCTGCCTGAAGAAGACAATTTCCTTCTGGCTACCTTCTGATCCAAATGTGGAACTCTCTTCTTCTCCTGAACCATAGCTGTCTCTAGGTTGCCAGGCTTCCTGCCATGATGATAGTGGACTGAAAGTCTGAAATTGCAAGACAGCCATAATGGTTTGCCCTTCTAAGAGTTTTCTTGCTTATTGTGTCTATTCACAGCAATGGAAACCCTAATTAAGACAAATAGAAACACATAATTATTCTGTATTTATACATACATGTTTATTTATTTTGTGGGAGAGTTTTATAGTTGTAAGCAAGACAGAAAACTAGTATTTTCATTCATATATAAAATTATACATTTTCTTAAAAGTCCATATGGGAAACATGGTACATTATTTTTCATTTATTTATTTTTATCTCTTGATTGCTTTGTTTATTTTTGAGGCTATACCATATTTTCCCAACGTCAAGCCTTCACAGGACCAAGGACCTCTCCTTCCATTGATGTCCAACAAGACCATCCTCTGCTACATATGTGGCTGGAGCCATGGGTCCCTGCATGTGTACTCTTTGGTTGGTGGTTTAGTCCCTGGGAGCTCTGGGGGGTGCTGGTTGGTTCATACTGTTGTTCCTCCTATGGGGCTGCAGGAAAACACAACAAAACAGGTGCTGCATTTTATTACCTATTCATGAGTTGTACGACATGTAGTTTGTCTCTATGTCCTTTCTATTTTGAATAGCACATCAATGAACATAGATGAGCACATGTGTGTCTGTAGAATAGCTAGGTGATAGTGTGGATTTACTTTTAGCTTTTTGAGAGTTATCTACACAGATTTCCATAGAAGTAGAATCATTTTGTAATCCCACCAACAGTGAATGATGGTTGGTTCCCTTTTACCCACTCTCCCTCCAGCATTTGTTGTCAGCCATTCCATTGATCTTTGCCATTGTGACTCAGGTAAGATGAAATCTCAATGTTATTTTTATTTATACTTCCCTAATTGCCTGCAGCATTAATGTATTTGAAAATATTTCTTATTCTTATTCTCTTATTTATTCTTTTTCCTTTCCTTTCCTTTTCTTTCTTTCTTTCTTTCTTTCTTTTTCTTTACTTCTTTTCTTTCTTTCTTCTTTCTTTCTTTCTTTTCTTCCTTTTTTTTTTTTTAAAGAATTCTATGTTCAGAATCAAGGCCCATTTTTTTTTTTAAATTGGTTGGGGTTGTTGTTGCTTATTCTCTTTGACGTTTTGTTTCTGTTTTATTGTTGTTGTTTAATCCATTGTATATTCTTGATACTAATCCTTTATCAGATGTATTCTGCAAAAGATTATTCCCCTTATGTGAACTTCCTCTTAATTAGGGGTAATTGTTTCTTTAGCTCTGTATAAGCTGTTTAGCTTTATGAAATCCCACTTGTGACTGTTGACCCGAACTCTTGAGAAGATGAAATCCTGCTTTAAAGGCACTTTTTTTTGGGGGGGGGGGGGGGTTGAGACAGGGTTTCTCTGTGTAGCTCTGGCTGTCCTGGTAGAGGTACTTTTTAATACACCTGTATCATGTAGGGGACTGCCCATGTTTTTCTAGGTTCATATTTAGGTCTTTGACATAGTTGTAGTTAATTTTTCTTCAAGGTGGTAGATATATGTCTAATTTTATTATTTGCATGTGAGTATCCAGTTTCACAGAAAGATTTGCTAAAGGTGTTTTCATTCCTCTAGAGTACCCCTTTAGCATCTTTCTCAAATACTATCATGAAGTTTGAAATTTTGATGAAAACTATAAAATTATGAATACTCATATTAGGTCTTTGATTTTGTGTCATTTGTCTACATGTCTATTTTTGTGCCAGTACCATACCATTGTTATTATTATAGTTATGAATACATCTTGAGACCTGGAATTGTAATCCCCCCAGCATTGTTCAATTTACTCAGAATACTTGTGGTTCTCTGGAATCTTTTGTAGTTCCATATCAATTTTAGGATTTTTTTTACTATTTTCATGAAGAACAAGATGGGGATTTTGATTAGAATTTCATCAACTCTATAAATAGCTTTTGGCTCAGTGATAATTTTCACAGTATTAATTCTACCACTGCATGAGCATGCAGTGGTTTTCCCATTTCCTAGTGTCATTTCTATCTCTTCTTCCAAAGGTTTGAAGTCTTATTGTAAATGTCCTTCACTCCCTTGGTTAGGTTTATTCTAAGATATGTTATTTTCTTTGAGGCTGCCGTTAATGAGTATGTATTTATGATCTCCTTCTTTGTATTTTTGTTGTTGGTATTTGAAAAATCTACCGATTTTTTACAAGTTGATTCTGTATCCTGCCACACTGCTGAATTTTTTTATTTCTAGAAATTATTCTGGTAGCATCTTTGGGATCTCTAATAAAAAAGTCATGATATCCGCAAATGGGGATAGTTTGATTTCCTTTTTTTACCCTATTTATAACCTTTAATTTCCTTCTCTCCTTATTGTTTGAGCTAGTACTTTTGGCACAATATGGAAAAGGAGTCAGAATAACGGACATTATCATCTTGTGTGTGGATTCAGTTGGATTTTCTTCAAGCTTTTATTCAATAAGGATGATGTTTCCTGTGGGTTGCTCACATACAGCTTTTTAAAAACTGGAGTATAATTCCTCTATTGCTACATGCTTTAGGACTTTTATCATGAAGTTATGTTATATTTGATCAAAACTTTTTCTGGGTGTGTTGAGATGATATTGCGATTTTTGTCTTTAAGCCATTTATGTGTTTTGTTACATTTATTGACTTGAGTTTGTTAAATATCTCTGCATTACATGGGTAAACCCAACTTGCCCAAAGTGGATAATGTTTTATGTATGCCCGTATTCTGTTCGAAACTATTTCACTGAGAATTTTTGAGTTTATGTTCATTGACTTATAGTATCCTTTATACTGATAACTTGTCTCTGGTAGGACTAAATATGTATAAATAAATAAATAAATAAATAAATAAATAAATAAATAAATATTTCAAAACAGTACAGGTTGCTAAAAGTCCTGTCTAAGCCCTCTACCATAAGCACATATAGCCAAACCAATACTTCAGTCCACGTCATCATAAGCCACATGAGATTGTCAAAAGTGGAACATTAGTTTAATAGAGTGCTGAATTTTCTTTCTTTCTTTGTTTTTTCGATGTAAGTACGCCTGATGTATATTTGTAATAAATGATGATTTCAGATTTTTAGGACCATTAACAAAATCCTTTTTTATTGCATTACATCAAAACAACTTATCTCCTTTTAGCTTCTAAAGCAATTAATCCTTAAATTATCCTACTGTCAAGGAAAATGTTTTGTTTATCAGGAGAAGCATGTTTTATTACCTTAAGGTCAAAGTGGATACTGAAAACAGCAGCCCAGCTGCATTTCTGAATGCTGAGTTTCACACTGAATTACTTAAGTGATTTGCCTCTACACAGCATAGGAAAGATGCCTTTTAGTATACTATAACTGGGATGTTTGTTAGTGAGAATTCACATAGAGCTGGTTGATGCCCTTTCCATAGGAATTCTGCCTTGGTTAAGGTTTTTATAAAAGAAACGTATTATCTTACATAGATAGCTTTGTGTCTTCTAATTGTACCACTTAATTTTAATCCATATTTGTATTTATGTCCTTCTTCTAAGATGCATAAAGTATCTGTGTAAATACTATTGTCATCAGAAATTAAACAGTAAAATACTTTAATAAATATATAAATATATTCATTTATTGTGATTCAGGATCATACAGTATATGTGTGTGTGTGTGTGTGTGTGTGTATGACTAGTACAAAATAATAAACCACCTGAATATGCATAAGATTTCTGCTGATCCTCATTACACATAAACCATTGCTACATTTTTATTAATTGTACAAAATACTGGTCTTGGATGTGACATTAACATTCTGATACATGTACACAACACACTTTGGTTAGATCTCACCATCATTCCCTTCTGCCCCCTCTCATTTCCTCCCTTATAATCACATCTTTTAAAATCTCTTCTTTATTTTATCTTTTTATTTTGCTCTACTTTATTTTTTGAGACAAGTTTTCACTATGTAGCTCTGGTTAGCCTAGACATCCTATGTCAGAAGAGCTCTGCCTGCCTCTGCCTCCTGATTAATGGTTTCTGCCACTCTGCCAGATAATTTTATGGTTTTTAAATATTAACAGTAGATTAGAAACCAATTGGATAGAAAATCGTTATACATTTTTCCAGGGCTGATATAATTTGTTTCAGACACTCGTAGTATGTGCCATACTGTTCTTTTAAACACTTACTATTCAGTTACGGTTTTTATTGTTGTGACAGAATATCAAACAAAAGCAAACTAGAGAATAAAGGTGTATTTTAACCCACACTTTCAGGGTGAAGCTTATCATAGAGGAGAAGTCACAGCAGCTGGAACATATGGCAGCTGGTCATATTGCATCTGCAGTCAAAAGCAGAGAGGTGAATGATCAGTTTCTATTTCTTATGCAGGCTACGGCAGCCAACCATAGAGTGGTGCAAACTCCTATAAAGTAGATCTTCCCATCTCAATGAACACATACTAGAAACTTACTGCAGACAGATGGGGAGACTTTTTTTCCATGATGATTCTAAAATGTATCAAGATGGCAAGCAAGTTCAATTGGTCAAGCCCTGAGGCTCTATTTTATAAGTAGCATTTGATGCCAGGTTGAGTTCATACACAGAGTTAATACACTGTGTCCTTGACTAGTGCCTCATTGGACCTGTAAACAAACCATTTTTCATCACCTACAAGTCCTGGCATCATGAATAACTCATTCCTAAAAGTAAAATTCGTGGCATTCTACAAATTATCAAAGTATAGTAAAATTGTAAGAGTACATGGAAAGACTATTGTCATTAACAGGAAAACCAGTCTGAGAACTTATTAAACATATCACACTGAGGAAAGGATATAACTCTTTCATATGGACTCTTAATGAGGAAAACACCCAACACTACAACAGCAATGGTCTCATTGATCAGTTACCAATATCTTATTATCACAGGGGTTTCAACCAGGCTCAGTGCCCATCTCAGACTTGACCTCTGTGAATTATCAACTGTCCTTCTTCCTTTTTTATCTTGGATCTACTGTCTAGTCATCATTCTCTTTGTCCACCTGGATCTTGTCAACATTCACAGCTCTGTATTTGCCTCCTCTAGGTTCAAACCTGACCCCCATTGTTTGACTTGGCAGTACTTACAAAAGACTTTCAGAAAGTTTTCCTGATCTGATTCCCTCAGACATTCCTTTGCATAAGCACTCTACTTGCCTCAAGTCAGGCCTTGTCAGTGTTAACTTCAGTTTGTCAATTTGATACACATCTAAGAGTCATCTAAGATGAAACTTCAATGGAGAAATTGCCTGGAGCAGATTGCCCTGTGGTCATATTTGTGAGACAATTTCTTGGTTACTAATTAATGTAGGAAGGCCAAACTCACTGTGAGCAGTGCCCATTCCTCAGCAGATGTATAATAAAAAAAATGCTAAGCACATTAGGAGGAGCAAGCCAGTGAAGCATTACTAACTTTGTCTGTCTTTCAATTCCTCCTCCAGATTCTTGCTTTGTCTTCCCTTGAAAATGGACAGAAATTTGTAAGGTAGTATAAACTCTTTCTTCTTTAAATTATGTCTTGGTTGTTTATCACAGCAACAGAAAACAAACTAGAAGAGGCCTCTCTAAAATTCTTTTAACTCTGGCTTGACCTCTTTTGTGAGCTCTACATATATAGAGATAGGTACATAGTTGATAGATAGATAGATGGATGGATGGATATTTAAATAGATATTACTGTGGATATTTAAAATATGTGACCTGGGAGTTAATATTAATAATTTAAATTGGAATAAATAGCATTATTTGGCAGCTCTCAAGGGAAATTGGACTACTTGGTAAATTTTAGTCAAAGAACTGATATAGATTGTGAATTTATTATTCAATAAATTCTGACCTTGTGAGAAAGCCTGCATGTGTCTGTCTCTTGTCTAATGTAGCATACCCAAGACAAGGAACAAACAAATTTTAGATGAATTTATTCTTCATACTATTATTAACTTCCTCAAAAAACGTTTATGGTTCTCACTCAGAGAAATAAACAAGGCCTGACTGGCATGAGAGAAGGGGATAAACTTATATTTAATGTATTTCATAGCAAAACAATAACTCAGTCCCTATGTGGTGTAAAACTCTTAGTTTTGTGAAAACCCAACCTGTGACTTTCTCCTAAGACATGTGCTATTCTCATGTCCATCTGCATATGTGGATTAATTTAAAATCTGTAACATAAATAATTTCCTGAATCCTCTGACAAACCAATTAAATCATAACATGAAGAGAGCTTGAAAGTCCTTATGGGGTCAACAGTTTAAAATGTCATGCTAGTTCATGTAATGTATCAAGAAATGATCATCAGTGCTTTGAATGTAGTAAAACTGGTCAAGCCAATAATATTTGAGAATTGCTTTGAATGTATCCTCCAAACCTATGTATCAGAATCACAGGATTCTAACAGAAAGAGGCTGAAAGGAAAGGGAGGGAGGGAGGAGGCCAAAGTAGTCAAGCAAATATATTACCTGTGACATTAGGAACAAGAAATAATAATATTTTCATATTATTATAGGAACAAGAAATAATAATATTTTCATTTCTTGTTCCTAATTTGTCTTATCACTCACTCCTGCCCAGAACATCTAAGAATTTGCTATTTGTTGTGATAAGATTACTAGATAGGAAGAGGATGAAGGCTAATTGTTTTTATATTCTAATTCTGTCACATATGTTTTAATATTGGTGGACTACTGATAAGTGCATAAAATATGTTTGATACTGAATGTATACATTTTTATGGAACTTCACAACTTCTTTTACAAATATTTCAAATGTCAATTCTAACTGTATATTAGCTGATTGGTGTGTGTGTGTGTGTGTGTGTGTGTGTGTATGTGTATGTGTATGTGTGTGTGTGTGTGTGTGTGTGTGTGTGTGTGTGTGACAAAGAGAGTGAGATTTTTATTTGTAAGTTTTTTTTCAAAATAAAGTCCATTTTTGTTTCTTTTTGTTTGTTTGTTTGTTTGTTTTCCTAGGTAGGATTTCTTTTACGTAGCCCTAACTGTCCTGAAACTCCCTCTGTAGACCAGTCTGGCTTTGAACTATCAGAGATCCTCCTGCTTCTGCCTTCCAAGGGCTGGGGCTAAAGACATGTAGCAACACTACCTGGCAGTAAAGTTTGTTCTTTAAAACAGAGTAACATGCTCATTGCTACACTATTTCCTTTTGGTGCCCAGTTCCTGAAGTATCTCCAGAGTGATAAATGTGAAAAGACTACCTCTTGCTTTTTATAACAATGTCTTGTTAATTGGAGTTGACCTGGCATTAATATAGAAGAGGGTTGGACATCAGGAGTTAATGACTATGCAATGAATTTCAAGCTTTTCACTTTTGTCCAACTCTGAGACCTCCTCAGAGAGAAAAAGGAATAGTGATCAGCAAAATCACCAAAGGCTAATGATTTAACCAGCCATGCCATAGATATATAATGGAAATAAAATAGAACTCTTAAACAACACGGCTTTTAGGATTCTGCCAGGTTGTTAAATCCATTGAGGTGCTAGAAATATAGGAGACACGAACACAAGGGCATAGACTCTTCATGTCATCCTCCATACTCTGCCTATTGTGTAGTAGTTTCCTCTGAGATTGAAACATCCCATCCTGCAGGGAACATCTTTAAGCAGGAAGGTAAACAACTCAAAACAGCTTCAAGAACTCCCTGAAACTGACCAGATTCACTAGGCCCTCTCTTGCCTGTGTCAGCAGTAAAAGCTAAGAGCTTCAGAAGAGCAGAGCCAAGCTGAAAAACCAACTCAGATAAGATCAGATGCCTGAAAGATGTTTAGACCAAACGAGGTACCTGGAAAGGACACTTTCCAACCTGTTGACCTGCCTGCAGACTATGCAGTGTCTCCAGGTTCTCAGCTTTGTAAGGGCTCACCCATTCAGGAGTGAGTTTTGGTTTTATCTGTACTTTGCTCTATTGTGGATTCCCTATCTAGGATATATAAACATGTGTCTCCCCAGGAAAAGTGTTGTCACAACACATTTGACTCCCTAACAAGGTCACAAAAGAATGAAAGATGTATAGGGGAGAATTGAGTGCATAAGCCCAGTTGTGGATACCAAGACATGCAACTAAGGTTGAAAATCCTAGGTTGGGGTAGCATACACAGAAGAAATACCAATATGGTTGTTCATTCCTGTATGGCTTGTGTGTTATGCTTTTGTGCTATGACAGTGATTCTATGCATGGTTCTTGCTATGGGTTATCTCCATCTGAAGTCCCCTATAATGTCTGGGAATGAGGAATATAGAGGAAGGAAAGGCACTGTTGAGGGAACTAGGGATAAAGAAAGCAATATTTAAATCCCAGTTGTGGGCCAGAGAGAACAGTGTTCACAGAAGAGTTAAAGAAAGATTGATTCAATAAAGACCCTGAAGCTGGCGTGGAGTGCAGTAAGATCTTTATAAAGTAGAGAGGCTTTGACAGATCTCAGTGACTTAGACTAGCATGTAAAGAGTGTCTATAAAGTTAACAAACAAGCTAGAAGATATAAGAAAAAAAAAGTAAGACAACAGAAGAGGTCTGTTTGGGTCACTCAAAGACAAATATGCTAAGATTTGTGTTAAGCTGGAGTTGGGAACTTAGGAAGGGGTATGGGGAATGATAAAAACAGCCAAACTGTCCTAACGTGATTCTGGTCTGGAAAGATGCATATAATACCTGAGGTTGTTATTGACAAAATCCTACAAAACCCTGCATTTGTAAAAGTGAAGAAGCTATACGAATTCTGGGGACCCTTGGGATATTGGCATATTTTTATACCCCATCTTGCTTAAGCTGCCCCTCCTCTGTATAACTTCACAAAAATTGTTATATGGGATTGGGTCAGAACAACTCAAGAAGCTTTCAAGCAGACTAAGTATCTAAGTATCTTGCACAACAGGCTAAACTCTTGTGTTCCCCACTACTGCATGGTCCTTTTCTGTTAGATAATTCCAGAAATTTAGAAGGCTATAGCTGGAGGCAATAGCAAAAAATCCAGAGAAAACAATTCCTATAGGGTTTTTGTCTCAGTCATGGAAAGGAGCAGAAGCTATGTACACCTCACTAGAACAGCAACTGTAAAGAATATATACAGCACTGTAGCAAGTAGAATCCATAACTGGTTCTAACTCAGTGGCTATACAAACAGATTACCTTATAAATGTCTGAACTGAAGGCCTCCTGGTCAAACTGCCTTCTGGAGTGGAGCAGAATCCAAATACAAATGTGGTATGTATACTTGCAGCAGTGAGACAAGATATATGCAAGCCCCAGCACCAAGACCATGAAGGCTGTCTTAGAACCAGTGTCTATTAAAAGCCACTGAGCCGGGCAGTGGTGGCGCACACCTTTAATTTCAGCACTTGGGAGGCAGAGGCAGGAGAATTTCTGAGTTCGAGGCCATCCTGGTCTACAGAGTGAGTTCTAGGACAGCCATGGATACACAGAGAAACCCTGTCTTGAAACAAACAAGCAAACAAACAAACAAACAAAACCAAACAAAATAAAAGCTACTAAGCACCCCACAATGATTAAACAAAAGCTAAAGAGTTTAAATCCAAATGGTACTTTACATGGAAAGCACACTCCCAGAGGCCATTTGTTGTTGAATAAGGGAGAGGTACTTCCCTGTGAGTTCTTGTCCAGGAAAGCCAGAACTAGACAATGAGGTCCTATTGCTGAAGGTACTACATGTGTATGCTTTGCCTATACTATATAAAGAATTAAGCTGGGACTGAACTAGAAATTCTCATCTGCTGTCTGGCTTTCATAGTGCCAGCAGAGGCCATATAGGCTGCTGCTGAAGAACTGTCACTACGACTTTTTGTGTAGAGAGAATCTCTTGTGCAGGGTATGGAAGTGTTATCTATCAGTAAAACACTATTGGCCTATTAGGATAGGCAAGAAACAAGAAGGTAGAATTTCCAGGACAGAGAAATGATTTCTGGGATAGTCAGGCACGGTGAAGATTCGCCCCTATGTCTGGGGAAGATGGTCTCACCAAACATAGGGAGAGGTAAATAACCATGTGGTATGACTTATGAGCTAGCAGGAACAACCCAAAGCTATTGGTCTAGGCATTTATTCATGAAATATTGTCTCAGTATTGTTATTGTGGGGAACCTGGGTGTAATTTGAAAATCCCACAGTTACATGTTTGTCTATGGACCCTGTGACTTGAAATACCAAAATGGTAGGCAGGACATGCCTGCTGTGGAATAGTGGCTTAGCTATTGTGGGTAAGATGAACTGCTTTCCAGTTTGGTTTAAGGCTGGTGCCGCAAAAGGTATTTCAAGCCTGGCATGTAAGTCAAAACCAAGAATCTATGCTAGTGAAACCATAGAGGCCAATGAAAAGTAACTTCTTTGGTTTTACTAGATTGAATTGATATGTCAAACTGCTTTCTAAACCTGCATTTACACCTATAGATCATTCTTATCAAGATCATAGGCACTGGTGAGGTGCCAAAGAAAAAAATAATATTACGGTAGTACTGCCCTAGTTTTTTTTGTATTGAACTTTTTTTTAATTAGGTATTTTCCTCGTTTACATTTTCAATGCTATCCCAAAGGTCCCCCATACCCACCCCCCCAATCCCCTACCCACCCACTCCCCCTTTTTGGCCCTGGCATTCCCCTGTACTGGGGCATATAAAGTTTGCAAGTCCAATGGGCCTCTCTTTGCAGTGATGGCCGACTAGAGCATCTTTTGATACATATGCAGCTAGAGACAAGAGCTCCGGGGTACTGGTTAGTTCATAATGTTGTTCCACCTATAGGGTTGCAGATCCCTTTAGCTCCTTGGGTAATTTCTCTAGCTCCTCCATTGGGGACCGTGTGACCCATCCAGTAGCTGACTGTAATCATCCACTTCTGTGTTTGCTAGGCCCCGGCATAGTCTCACAAGAGAGAGCTATATCTGGGTCCTTTCAGCAAAATCTTGCTAGTGTATGCAATGGTGTCATCATTTGGAAGCTGATTATGGGATGGATCCCTGCATATGGCAATCACTAGATGGTCCATCCTTTCGTCACAGCTCCAAATTTTGTCTCTGTAACTCCTTCCATGGGTGTTTTGTTCCCATTTCTAAGAAAGGGTAAAGTTTCCACACTTTGGTCTTCGCTCTTCTTGAATTTCATGCGTTTGGCAGTTGTATCTTATATCTTGGGTATCCTAAGTTTCTGCCCAAGTTTTTAATCATGGGTAGACATCTATAGTTACCCCCAATGGCTCAGAAATTATTACAGGAGAGGGGGCAGAGAGAATGTAAGAGGTAGAAGAAGAGTTAGAGTATTGCATAATAGTTTCTTCCAAGATTTAAATGTTCAACCCTTCAAGGAAGATCCTTCAACAGAAAGATAAAGAACTCAAAATAGCTTCAGGTAGTAGCTGAAACTAACCAGATTCACCAAGTCCCTCCCTGCTAGAGACTAAAAAGCCAAGAGTCCCCTTAGATTGGGCAAAGCCAACCTGCAAAGAAAACTCTGTGTCCTTTGGGTATGTGCCCCAAAGTAGTATAGCCAGATTATGTTATAGATCTATTTCTAGCTTTTAGAGGAACTTCCATACTGACTTCCATAGCAGCTGAGTCAGTCTGCACTCCCTTCCCCACAACTATGTCAGGATTTGTCTCTCTCTGCCAGCTTTCCTCAGGTGACTGTGGTTCTCTGTGTAGGTCTGAGACCTCATGGTGTTTTTCTTGTCCTTGTTGCCACCATTTCACTTACTCCCAGTGTTCAGGGGAATTTTCAAAAGAGGTGGTGGAAAGAATGTAGGAGCTGTTGATGTATTTCCTCTCTTGAAAAATTCCCTGATGAGTTCTGCATTTCTTAGTTTCTGCCATCTCCACATAAATTACCTAAGAAGAAAGACCCTTCTTCTTAGTAGAGGCTGTGGATGACTACAGCGGAAGAGTAACTGGTTACAGCATGTAACAGCAACTGTACATGTGAATTCACAGTGATTGTGATAGCATGTACACAACAGCTTCTACTTGACCTGTGACCAAATCAAATACATTACTGCTTGAGGCGATTAGGAGGGGAGGTGAACATGAAGTCTCATTTCTATCCAAGGGGATTGTCTTAGTTAGAGTTTTACTGCTGTGAACAGACACCATGACCAAGGCAAGTCTAATAAAAATACCAACATTTAATTGGGGCTGGCTTACAAGTTCAGAGGTTCAGTCCATTTTCATCAAGGTAGGAACATGGCAGTATCCAGGCAGGCATGGCGCAGGAGGAGCTGAGAGTTCTATGTCTTCATCCAAAGGCTGCTAGTGGAAGACTGACTTCCAGGCAACTAGGGTGAGGATCTTATACCCACACCCAGAGTGACACACCCATTCCAACCAGGTCACACCTATTCCAACAAGGCCGCACCTCCAGATGGTGCCATTCCCTGGTCCAAGGATATACAAAACATCACAGGGATATTGATAGATGCTGTTGAGAGAGCGAGAGATAGTATTCTTTAGGTGCTCAGCTCCTGGTAAACAGTCATGCTCCAGTGGAAGGGCACTCACTCTAAAATACTTGAGTGCAAAGATTGGACTTGGTGGATTTAAATTAAATAAATATAAAAATAAAAGGAAGGAAGGAAGAAAGATGAGAGAGGGGGGGAGAGAGAGAGAGAGAGAGGAAAAGGACAGCAAGTGGGCAGATGTTGCTTTGCTCCCCACCACCACCACCACCTCCTGTTGCCTGACAGTACTTGCTCATGAAAGGTGGGGATGAGGTACCTTGGAACCAACAAGTGAGAATGCAGGAGCAAGTTCATTGATTAACTATCAGGGAGCACCCTTTATACCCTCCATCACAGCCCATTGATCTCAAGTGAGAATACAGCAGCAAGCTCATTTATTAATTCTCAGGGCCTGCCCTTTATACCCTCCATCACGGCCCATTGATCTCAAGTGAGAATACAGCAGCAAGCTCATTTATTAATTCTCAGGGCCTGCCCTTTATACCCTCCATCACGGCCCATCGTTCCCAAGTGAACAAGTCCTCCAAATAGCAGTTCCTGATTGGCTGTCATTGTCTGCATCACCAGTCTCTCAGGCAGGCTTCAGTTTGGCCCTCCTACAGAAGTTGCCTCCATGAAGTAAGGAACTAAAGAAGTGACCACAGAAGAAAGCTATTTCCATAGCTTGCTCAGGACTACTGCCCAGGAATGGCACAAAGCACAGTGGGCTGAGCTCTCACATCCCTGTCAATTATTAAGTGGCTGCACAGAATGGCCTAAAAGCCAATCTGATAGAGGAAATTCCTCAGTCAAGGATCCGTCTTCTCAGATAATTTACATCAATATGGCAAAAACTTAAGAACCACAAAACTCAACAGCGAATTTTTAAGAGAAATGTTTTTAAAACCTTCTTAATGTACTTATCTGTCAGTGAAATAAAAATCAGCACCATGTTAATTTTATTTTATTCACCCTTTAATTTAATCGGGGCCATCCATGTAACTACTGAATTGGAACTATCCATTATTACTTGGTGCAGTCACCAGGAGGTACATGACTAAAGGCAATGTTTCCCTTCTTTCTGAATTTAGGACTAGCAAATCATTAAACAGTGAAGGGTAGGACCTCTGGAGCCCTTCTTCGCTCAATGCCTGACTGTTCACAGACTCTAGCCTTGTATTTCTCTTAAGAGTAATAAAAGCAACAGCCCCATGGCACCCTGCCTCATTATGTTTCAGCTTTGTGCTCTTTGTATGTAATCTTATTTTAGTTGTTTTGTTGCTTTTTAAAGACATTATCCTTAGTTTAGTTTGTCTGCTGTGAAGTATCAAATATAATGTTTGTTGTTCATTCCAAGAAAAAGAATTCAGTGATGCACAGTATACACCAAAAAAGCAATTAATTAACTCCTTTTTGTTATGTATACAATAGACTCAGAGCCAAATTTGCATTTAATCATAACAATAGTTAGACATCTATTGTCTGAATTATTGATATCTAATATTACCTGAACTGAAAATTTCCTATGTTTATTCACATTTTAGAACTCTAATCTCAATCAAACTTATATTTTACTATGTGCTTCTAAATTACCATGAAAGATGTAGATGTAGGGCAGAGTTAAAGTGCTGGCATAACATGGGTACGTTTCTAGGTTCAATTACCACTACCAGATAAATGAATAAATAAGCTATCATGACTCTTCATTCAAAATGATGTACATATAGACAAATCATTGTGCTAACTTAAGCAGTAGAAATTGCAAATATATTTTTCTACCAAATGTGAAATTATTATAAAAGAGCACCTCGATGATTATTTAATTAAAAACTTTTGTATTTATGATTTCCTTTTTTATGCAATAAAAGACAATTGTGATCTTCTGAGTTCCACAACTAATGAACTAAGGATTTGTATTTGATACCTCCAAAGACAGTGTGTGGATATTTTCACTGATCATCTTGTTCAGATCAAATTCTTTATAGTGTGCTTGCTATCTCTGAATACAAACAAGATAAAAGTTAGAAATTCTGTTTGTAAAGGCTAAAAGTTGAATAGATTTCCAAAGACTGCTATCACCGTTATCACTGTTATTGCTATTGCCAACACTGACCCTATCAGTATAGATTTCCTTGGGTTTATTTGTTTATTTGTTTGTATATTCATTGGAGCAGCGAGTTTTCCTTTGCCTGTATTTTAAATTTTATACTTTTGTATTGGTTCTATTTATGGTATTTACATCAATGTTATACAAATAGATTTAGAAACATGTTCCTCAGGCTCCAAGTTTATTTCTATTTTTACAGAAATATCTTGAGGAAGAATGAGAAAGTTTAGAAAATATTTCTCCCCCAAGTGCAGGTAGATGTTCTAATACCAATAAAAAGTGACAGTGTCCTTTCATTTTGTTGACATTTAAAGAACTGTATTTCTTTGGGTAATACCCTAAAGGCGTCTAACCCTTGGATACATGGGTTAGAATGAGAAGATGATATCATGTTGCTTTAACCAATAGAAACAGCAATATCCCATAGAGAATTAGGCTGCCTAAAATTCATTGAGCCTCAAAGGCACAATAAATGCCAGGTATTTTTAATATTTAATATTCTAAACAATATTTTTATCTTAGACTTACAGCATATATTTTTATAGTTGCTGGCCTAGCACTCCTTTTTACAGCTCACATTGTGGTGAGCACACATTCCCAGCAGAGCCATTGAGGCACTGATGTCAAATGTAGCAGGTCTGTTAATTCTTATTGTCTGCAGAAAATGTACTGGCTCCTAGGAGAGTTTTTAAACTTGACTGTGGAAAACCATTGAGGGAATTAATAAGGTAGAGGGATTGAAAAGTGATAGAGAAAGCTTCTAATTGGGGGCTTTACTATATTTTTAGGAGGTTAGTCCATTATCATCATACTGGGGAGCATAGCTGCACACAGGCAGACCTGGTGCTGGAGAAGATCCTTAGGCAGCAGACAAAGCAGGGCCTGGCTCGAGCTTTTGAACCCTCACAACCTACACCCAGTGACATACTTCCTCAAAATAGGCCATATCGTCTAATGCTTCTAGTTCTGTCAAAGAGGTCCACTAAGCGCTGACTAAGCATTTAAATAGATGAACCTATGGAGGCCATTCTTATTCAAACCATGACAACCATAAAACAAAAGCCATGAAGATCAGTATCAGAAAATCAGACCTAAAAAGAATTGAAATTCAGTTATAAGGCTGAATAAACTGAAGCTCAGTTTCCACAAAATCCAAAGACACGGGCTTCCAAGCAGGCCAATCAGGATATATCTTTGTGATCAAAGAAAAAGGTAGTTCACTAATTGTTTCTTTTTTTTTTTTTCTTAAGAAAACTCATGTATTTCTATCCTTATGATAATGGAATTTTCAGGGTATAGTTAACATTTTACCCAAAGTGCTGCTATAAAGTTATAAGTCATCATAATACCGCAGTAAAGCTGCTTGAAGAGATGTTTCATTCCCATGGAGAAAGGACTTGGTAATGTGGAGGTTCTGAGACCTGAACCGTAAGTATCTCCAGGAAAATCAAGACACACGGCATGCAACAATAAATACTGGGCAAGAAAATATCAAGGCTATGAGGAACACAAATGAAAACCCAATTCCTGTTGTAGGATAAATTATAATCAAATTTCATTATAATTAAAATGTTCATCTCTGTTTAATATCTTGATTCAGCATTCTGAGCTTATTAATTCTCATATTCATTTCTCTCTATAGTCGAAATGTTAATTTCTTTGTAAAACTCTCATCATCTTTGACAAAAAAATTAAATAGAAAGGAATGGAAAGGAATAGAAGGTGTCTTGTTACAAATTGTTTTCCAAAATGAGAATCAAATCCCATGTGCCAACCTCATAATGGGATAACATGTATAGTTTATGTGAATTTTCAAAGGGCTGACACATGAGAAACTTTCAGCCTGTCACAGGAGGCCTTGCCTAGACTGATTCACTGAAGAATATGCACAAAAAACAAAAGCTCAAAAAATGAAAATAAAGTAATAAATGAACAGTGTTATATTATGGAAAACATTATCATCATGAAGATGAAAATTTGTGATGAGAATCCAATATTACATCAAAGTTAATAAAGCCAGAAATCACCTCAACTTAACAAAAAGAAATCACATGCAAGATGAATTAAATATGGGTATGTAGATATAGATATTATTGTTTAGCTACTCAGGAAAACAATTTGTAGGAACATATGGAACTTCATATTCCAAGTTTGTTATTTACAATAACTGGAAAAATATTTAGTTTGTTAGGCAGTCTCTCTTCTAGATACCACGGAAAACATAACATTAGATATAGTTCTATGGGTAAAAATTGAAAAAATGAATATTCACTGAGCACAAACTAACAAAGACATAAAAATTGGGATGATTTACTCAGTAGCAAATCATTTGTCTATGAAAGGTAGAACTCCCTGAACACCTCCTGTAACTATACCTGGAAGTTGACTGGTACATTCTTTCACAGACCCAGCACAGGCATCCTTAGCTACTGTAAGTGTTTTGTGATCACAATGGTCCTGCCTTGCCCAGAATAGACTTAAGGAGAGGGGAAGAAATTTTTTTCTGATGTTTACCCAGTGATAATCCCACCAGGCTCCAATAAATAGCTCCAAACTAATGGTCACATACATGACCCTGACCAAACTAAATGAATCAAAGCAAAATCAAAACTCATGAATGTGAGAAAGGGACTGGTAGTGATGATATGCAGTAGACCAGAATGGGAGGATGGGAATAGAGGATGGGAAAATAGTGTAATCTGAATATATTATATACATGTATGTAATTGACAAAAAAAGAGAAGTAATAGAATAGTATAATTTACAGATAAGCATGACTTTCTAGTCACTAGAATAATGACTTCAGAGAAAATTGTGCTGAAAGGGTTTGAAACCCCATAGGAAGAACAACAATATCAACCAACCAGAGTTCCCAGGGTCTAACCTACCAACCAAGGTATACACATGGAAGGACCCATGGCTCCAGCTATTTATCTACCAAAGTATGGCCTTGTTGGGCATCAGAGGGAGAAGAGGCCCTTAGTCCTGTGAATGTTCAATGCCCCAGTGTAGGGGAATGTGAGGGTGGGAAGGTGGTAGTGGGTGGGTCTGCGGAGGCACACCCTCACAGAAGCAGGAGGGGGGATGGTATAGGGGATTTCGGGGGGGAGTCAAGAAAGGGGATAGCATTTGAAATGTAAATAAATAAAATTTCCAACAAAAAATTGTCTCTTGTGGAAACTATATAATATTACATTACATTGTTGACTCTCAGCACCCTTAGTACCCCAAGATGGACAATTCCAGTTTTGTCTAAACAGGACACAACTTAACTTTCATTGGCTGTAGACATCTGAACTACCTAGTGACAAACCCATCTCAACTAAACCAATAGCAATTGAGACGTTCTGTTCGTCTTTCTCCATGGAAACATTATTTAGTCCCAAATTCCAAGTGCCAACCTCATGCATATGGTGCCCATGCATGTGCTCTGGACCTTAGCTATATATGTCCTCAGATTTGAATGGCTTCCATGTCTAGATAAATAGACTTCCTCCATTAAGCTTAAGACACCTCAAATTCTGCATGTTTCAAACAAGACTCATTCCATTCCTTCTGATCCAGTGTCTCACCCCTAACTTCACTCTGGGCTCAGCCTTATTCCCTGTCAGAACCTCTTACACCATCTACCAGTAAGCCCTAAGTGCTTCTATCTTACATATTTCCCAAGACATCCTCCAAGCTGCATCCTTAGGATCATTTTACCAGTTCTGCCACTGTCCAGGAGCTTCAACAGAACAACTCCAGAGAGTCTCTGTTCATTTCCCCTGCTGCTTTTGTTTGTTTGTTTTTCTTTTCTTTTACTGGATATTTTCTTTACTTACATTTCAAATGTTATCTCCTTTCCATGTTTCCCCTCCAGAAATCCTCTATCCCATACCCCCTCTCCTGCTTCTATGAGGGTGCTCCCACACAGACCTACCCACTCCTACCTCCCTGCACTGGCCCCATAGAAAGAGCAATAATATCAACCAACCAGAACTCCCAGAACTCCCAGGGACTAAACTACCAACCAAAGAGTACACATGGAGGGACCTATGGATCTAGCAGCTTATGTAGCAGAGGATGACCTTATCTGGCATCAATGGGAGGAGAGGCTCTTGGTCCCCTGCTGTTTTAACTGCCTTTGAAGTAAATAAGGTGATTTCAGTTACATCAGAGACCTTATCACACTTGTCATAATTTGGTCCTGCTTCCTTTATTTTCATCTGTGACCACTACTTCAGGGTTTAAGTTTTAACCCTGTTCATGTTCTTTGTATTCGCCCCTGCTTTCTATAACCACACTTGGACATTTTCAGTAATCTAGTCCTAAATTTCTTTTCATGACCCACAGACCCACCACAGATAGCCCTGAAAGCCTGAAACATCCTGTTATCACATCATTGTTGAATCAAGATTCTCAACATCAACCAGACTATACCAATAATTGCAAATATGTAGGTATCCAGGAGACTCCAGTGAACTAGACATGTTGCTTTGAAAGTTGTTACTGGGTCATTTGTTTCTGACACAGAGTAGTGTTCTGTGGTGCAGGGAACCTAAAGTACTTAAAAGATACTACTTGTTACTAAAATCACTTGCTTTCTGAAATATTTCTGTTTTGTATCACAGTTTATTGGCATTAATTTAAGAAACATTTACTATTCACATATATCATATAGGAACATCTTTTAAAAAATATCCCAAAGACAAAATATTCCAGAACAATATCATTGAATGTGTTTACTGGGAGGTCTGGTTACACATTTAAATAGTTACCTCATTTTTCTGTCTGCTTTTCTTTTCCCAAGGATGTATTCCAAATTCCATCCTCCTGATATTAAATTAAGTACATCAAATAAAATAGTAGACAAGTTTTTTTTTAATTCCCACCCACATAGTCCAGACATGATATTCCAATAGGGACATCTGAAATTTTCTCACAAATATTTTGATGTGGTTATATTTAGAGAGGTGGTTCTTATAAATACAGAAGTGTGTTACAGAGAAAGTGTGTGCCCTAATTTGCCCATGTCTAAAGGTCATTAAATACTAATAAACTCAAAGCAAGTTACAAATACCCCAAATGAAAATGCATTCAGTACACTCAGCCACATGGTGCTATGTAGACTATCAGGGATCATCAGCTCCTCACTCAGCCACATGGTGCCATAGAGAGCACCAGGCATCAACCCCTCAGAGTCCCTAACTCCCAAAATTGGTGTTAGAACCTCTCCCATTCCTGCTGAATGTGGTGAAGCATACCTCTGATTCCAGCACTCAGGAAGCAGAGGCAGACAGATCTCTCGGAGTTTGAAGCCAGCATGGTCTATAGAGTTCCAGAACAGCCAGTGCTACACACTGAAACCCTGTCTTGAAAAACTAAAACAATCAAACAAAAATCTCTCCCTGTCTTTCTATGCACAACTCTTATAAGATAGCACCTGTGTTTGAGCTCTTAATCTTTGTCTATTATATGCTGACTCCTGAACATGTATAATATACTTAACTCCTAAGGAATGAAGTTATTCAAATATACTTTTTAATCATATTCTGTAAGTTACATGTGTCTTAAAGATTCTCTGTTTCACATAAAATTAGAAGTTTTGTAAAAAAAAAAAAAGGGGGGGGAATAGTATCTTTAAACAATACACATCGGTTTGTGTGCATGGATGTGCCTGCAAGTACTTGCATTTACATGCCACAATATGTATATATGTAGATACTGTGGTACAGCCTTTAGGAGTCAGTTCTCACTTTCTTTTATTTATTTATTTATTTATTTCCATTTTTTATTAGGTATTTAGCTCATTTACATTTCCAATGCTATACCAAAAGTCCCCCATACCCACCCACCCCCACTCCCCTACCCGCCCACTCCCCCTTTTTGGCCCTGGCGTTCCCCTGTTCTGGGGCATATAAAGTTTGTGTGTCCAATGGGCCTCTCTTTCCAGTGATGGCCGACTAGGCCATCTTTTGATACATATGCAGCTAGAGTCAAGAGCTCCGGGGTACTGATTAGTTCATAATGTTGATCCACCTATAGGGTTGCAGATCCCTTTAGCTCCTTGGGTACTTTCTCTAGCTCCTCCATTGGGAGCCCTGTGATCCATCCATTAGCTGACTGTGGGCATCCACTTCTGTGTTTGCTAGGCCCCGGCATAGTCTCACAAGAGACAGCTACATCTGGGTCCTTTCAATAAAATCTTGCTACTGTATGCAATGGTGTCAGCATTTGGATGCTGATTATGGGGTGGATCCCTGGATAAGGCAGTCTCTACATGGTCCATCCTTTCATCTCAGCTCCAAACTTTGTCTCTGTAACTCCTTCCAAGGGTGTTTTGTTCCCACTTCTAAGGAGGGTCATAGTGTCCACACTTCAGTCTTCATTTTTCTTGAGTTTCATGTGTTTAGGAAATTGTATCTTATATCTTGGGTATCCTAGGTTTTGGGCTAATATCCACTTATCAGTGAGTACATATTGTGTGAGTTCCTTTGTGAATGTGTTACCTCACTCAGGATGATGCAGCATGTGAGTTCTAAGACTGGAATTTAGCTTGGAATCAAGCCCCCATATCCATGAAGCCATCTCACCAACCCAGAAGGCTTCTGCCATAGGTTTGCTCAGAAAATTCCTGTTGTAATGTTTTAAATTTCTATATAGCTTACAGTAATATACCTCTTTAACTTCCAAGTATTATTATTGATGCACTCTGGGTTGTGTATGTAGGGGATGCATGTACATGTGTGTGCATGTGGGGATGTGCAGGTGTGAGTAGGGGCCAGAGGTCAACAGTGTCTTACACTGGTGCCCTATATTTTATGACAGAGTCCCTCAGTAAACCAGGAGCTCATCCACTGGGTGAGCCCCAAGGACTCCCTGATCTCTATCACCATCCTCCTAGAGTACTGGGCTCATCATAGTCTCAGGCTTATTCGCCCAGCTTTTACTGGGATCTTAACTCAGGTCTCCATGCTTGTATGGCTATGCTCTACTGACTAAATCATCTCCCTAAGCCATATATATTATTTTATAATTAGTATGGTAATAGGCTAGTGGTAATAACAGTTTGATTAGTTTTTTGAAAACACAAAATTTGACTTCTTGCCCTTGGTCTTGCGAAGATCATATGCCCCAGTACAGGGGAATGCCAGGGCCAGGAAGCAGGAGTGGGTAGGTTGAGGAGCAGGGTGGGGGAGGGTATAGGGGGCTTTGGGGATATCATTTGAAATGTAAATGAAGAAAATATCTAATAAAAAAGAAAAAATATAACTTTCTAGTAACTGAATTTTATCTTTCTTAAAATTTCATCTGTTGTTATTTTTCTAATCTCTTAAGTAGATGTTGATGTCACCAATTTTTAGCTTTTTTCTCAGATATAATTAAGGGGATAAAATTTTCTCTAAGCTCAACTTTAGCCAAATACCACAAATTTTAATGTGACACACAGTCATGGTTACTTGGTTCAGAATATGCTCTCATTATTGTTACAATTTTCTTGATTTATTTTAGGACAAGATGTGTTATTTTCTATCTAGTATTTTATGTCTATTTTACCTCACAGATTATTTTCTTATTTAATTTATTCATTTTTTAAAATATGTTTTATTTTATGAAATTATATACGTTTATACATCACTGCCTCCTTCCAACTCCCCCTAAGACCTTGCCAGCAATGTGGCTTCTGCTCCCCAACATCATGTACGCTTAGGCTTCGGTTTTCTATTAAGAAATCACTAAGTCAAGGGACAAGAAAATAACCATGGGAGGTTGAAGGCGCCAGGGACCTGGAAGGGAGAGAATAATAGTAGGGAAAAAGGAGGGCAGGATCAGGTATTGGAGGAGATGGAGTGGGTGGGTGGGTGAGCACCTTCATAGAAGCAGGGGGAGGAGGGATATGATAAGTGTTTCCAGAGGGGAAACTGGGAAAGGGAATTGCATTTGAAATGTAAGAAAAGCAATTATCTAATAAAAGGAAAAAAGAAAAGAGAAGAAATCACCAAGTCTAGCACTGCACATGTGCACAAGAGTATGTGACCACTCCTCTGACTGTCAATGATTTCAAACCTGCTTATTTGATTTCCAATCCGAAAATAATCAGTTTATGAGAACCTGAACAAAATATATGTGGCAAAGGCTGGATAGCTTGTTTTATATGTGTACCTAATGCTAATATATTGAGTTCTCTGTATCTCCAATGAAGAATCACCTCCTTAATTTTTCATAGGAAACAAATTTAAGTTTGAGTTTTTCATTTTATTAAATTAGAGCTTTATTTTATGGTTATATTTTCTGAGTTATGCAATTAGATTTATTTAACCAAAAAATTATCAGGTTGAGGAAATAACTCAGTGGTACAGTATTTGCTTACCTTATGATCACCTGGTTTCTGTCCACACATCATTTTTCCTGACTAGATGACCCTTTTAAAATTTTTAAAGTAAATGCTAACAAGAGCTTGCTGACCAGAGCCTGATATATGTCTCCTGAGAGGCTCTGCTAGTGCCTGACGAATACAGAAGTGGATGCTCACAGCCATCCATTGAACAGAACACAGGGTCCCCAATGAAGGAGCTAGAGGAAGGACCCAAGGAGCTGCAGGGGTTTGCAGGCCCATAGGAGGAACCACAATATGAATTAACCAGTATCTCCAGAGCTCCCTGGGACTAAACCACCAACCAAAGAAAACACCTGGTGGGACTCATGGCTCTAGCTGCATATGTAGCAGAGAATGACCTGGTCAGTCACCAATGGGAGGAGAGGATCTTGGTCCTGTGAAGGTTCTATGTTCCAGTATAGGAGAATGCCAGGGCCAGGAGGCAGGAGTGGGTAGGTTGGTGAGCAGTGGGAAGGGGTAGGGGGGAAATAGGACATTTTCAAAGGGAAAACCAGGAAAGAGGATAACATTTGAAATATAAAGAAAGAAAATATCTAATAAAAAAGTTATGGAAATGAATAAATATATTCACATACCCTGATTTTTAATTAAAATAGAATTATATCACTTCCTCCCACCCTATTTTCTCCCTCCAGCTCCACCTTTCCAGTACAGTCCTCAAACCCTATGCTATCATTCTCAAGTTGATAATATCATCTCCTATGATTATATTTGTTAAATACACACACGCATACATGTGTGTGCATGTGTGTGCTTTTTTTTTTACTCTGTTCCTTGTGGGGAGTATTAGCATACTATCAGCCTAGGTAGCTTAAATATGTGTGTGTATGTGTGTGTGTATGTGTGTGTGTGTGTTTGTGTGTGCGTGTGCATGTGTGTTTATACACATGCATTTTGTATAATTGTAAAATATGAACACTTACATGTATCTTGAATAACTGTGAAAACTAGACAATGCTGTTATTTGTTGATTTTTTTCTTCCTCCTCCTTCTACACTAACCTCCCTCCCTACTCAACAGTGGGAGGGCCCTCATTGTTATTGTACTTCCTACTTCATATCACCTGTATCTTGCTCTTATTCTCCCAAACTTCACCCACCTATGGTCCCTTTATAATTTCCTGGTTTCTGTAGTTACTCCATGTTGTATACTCAAATATGATGATTTTGAGCTAAGAATCACCAATGAGAAGTCATATGTATTGTTTGTCTTTCTGGGTCTAGGTTACATCACTCAATATGATCTTTTCTAGGTCCTCCCATTTAATTTAAAGTTTGATGATTTCATTTTTCTTTACACGTATACCTCATTTTGTTAGCCATTCATTTGTTATGAAAGGAGTGAATTTGCCTGAGCCAGGCTGACTCCGTGACAGGCCATAAACTAGCAGTTCAGAAGACCAAGCCTGTTTTTACTTCCCAGAGCTGGCCAAGTCAGTTGCTGGAACAACTGCAGGCTTATATATGTAAAAAGAACCCCTCCCCAGATGGAAAAAGGAAGCTTAGCCAAGTTTGTGGCTGAGAGGTCAAGAGCTATCCCTCCGTGGCATGAAGCAAGAATAGTTAGGCATGTTTGAAGCACGATCCTAACCAATCACAGTGTCACCCAGAGGCCCCAGAGATAAAATACACTAATCAAGATATAGATCACCTACCCCTCCCTAATGTTCTCCTTTTTGGTTTTAAAATTGAATCTGCAAATTCGGTCAGGGTGCATGCAGGAATTTCTTCAATAAATGCTCCTTGTTTTGCATACTATTTGAGTTTGGGATATCATTCTTCAGTGATTCATAGACCCTAACAGTTGAAGGATGTTTATGTTGTTTTAATTGCCAAGCTAATCTGAATAGGCTAGCTTTGAACATTGTTGAATAATTGTCTATGGAGTGGTATTTTCAGTCGTTTGGGCATATGCCAGCAGTTACATAGTGGATTTACATGCTATATTTACTTTTAGTTTTTTGGAGATTCCCCATAATGATTTCGAAAAGTCAGCTATACCAATTTTCATTCTTACCAACAGTGAATGAGGACTTTCTGAAAAGAACCCAATTGCCAAGAAATAAAAACTAGAATTCAACAACATAGACCTCACTAAACTAAAGCAATTCTCTACAACTAAAGACATCTCAACTGAGTGAAGGAGAAACCCACAGAAATGGGAGAGAATCTTGGCCAGCTATGCATTTGACAGAAGACTGAGACCCAGTATGTGATTCTCTGTGTGACATCTAATCATGACGAAGTGTCAATCTTTATCCCGCACAATACTTCTTTCCTTAATATGGATGTAACTTAATATTGGCCTGCACAAACTAGAAATATTTTATTCATTTCCCTGAACATCTTTTCCATCTTTCATATTTAACCTTTCTGAGTTCTTCTGTTTAAAATATCTGCAGTGAAGAACAGAGTCAGATTTGCATTTTTATACAGAGTAATGGTTTTTTAATTTGTTTACGTGGAAAAATCTAACTAGGTCAAAATATATATCCTTACAACTTGCTTTCAATTTGTCTCAATTTATCTGCCATTTAGTAGGTATATGGTTTGGAATGTTTGACCTCTTTGTCAAATGCTCTAGGGAGAGGGGTGTGGGGAATTATAAATCAATTCTTAAATTCTCTCATCTGGAAGCAACATGCCACTTCTCATTATGTTTCTCTGGCAAAGATAGGCACACAGCCTAAAGGGATCCATGACAAGCAATGCCCCCTTTCTGGGAGGGAGATGAATCAGGCACATCCTTGTTATATTTTACACAGTTCACATAAAACAGCAAAACAGCTGTATTCTATTGGGTATCATGGGCAGTGTTAAAAATTTGAATAATCAGTGAATGGAATGTATTTCAAACATACATTATCAAAAGTAATTACTTTTCAAGAAGTGTCCTACTTTGGAAGATGTGAAATATCCATTGTTTCATTTATAAAAGAATCAGTGTTTAAATAGCGGTCAAAGTGTTTACACTTTCTGCCTGAATATGTTTTGAAAAATTATGTTTTGAACTTTTTAACACTCCAGAAAAAAATTAGAACACTGTCATTGTAGACCTCCATATTCACAAACTCATAGACGTTTATTACCATTGTGCCTCTGCTTAGAAGTTACCTAAGGGCTGCAGAAATGAGAACTAAATCAAATATCTAACAGAAAAATGAGAATCCGGAAGTTTAAAATGTAACAATATAAGGGCTGGGGAGAATACTTCTCCCACTGCTAGGGGGACAGGTCTTCTGAGCTCCACACACTTGTGATTGATCATAATGACTGTGCAGGGACACCTGTGAGTCCTATCTCAGAAAACAGAGAGAGGGAATCCCTGAAACAAGCTGATGAGGAAGACGAGCCATATCTACAGCCTCAGGGTTTCACTGAGAGACCCCACACACACACCAATAAATAATGTGGAAGATCAATCACAGATGACTCTCAATAGTATATAAATAAAAACATATGCATGTGTACCCAAAGACAGATAAAAACATATGAACACATATGCAAACCACACATATAAACAAATGGAAAAAAGAAAAATATATAACAAAATAATTATTATAAACCTTCAAGTGATATTAATTTCTGTTTAAATTTTTGCTGATTTTTTTCATAGCAAACACAAAATCTACTAAACAATTAGTTTTTCTTTACATGGGTGAATAGTTGTAAAAATAGTCACTTTATGTACTCCATGAAATGGCATAAATATGTTCTATTGTTCAGTCATTACACTGGAAATTTGAGAAAATTAAGGCAGCAGAGAAAAGAACATAGCATGGGGCAAACTGGTACTTACTGACATAAAAGTTCTCTCTACACTGCTGTGTTAGAAATGAGTCTAAGGACAGTGTTTAGAGGAAGCTATCTTTGCTGAAGGAATGCATGCAAATAAAGCAAAGTATCTCACTCGCTTTGTACATGTGTGTTTGATGTGAGTTTACAGAAAAGAACTTCATGGGACCAATAACAGAATATTACCAGAGTGACCAATAATATTAAGAACAAAACTTGTTTTATTAATATAGTTTAAATGTTTTATGAGACATTTCAAAGTTTTATGTGTGGGGAGCTGAGGAAGCCCTGAGTTGTGTGCAGTCCAGTCCAATGATTGTTATTGACATGAGCCCCCCCCCCCCCCCGACACACACACAAGTCTTTGCTTCTGGCTGTGTGTGAATTTTGATAGTGTGTGCAGAATATTCCATCATAGCTTTCTTGAACAGCACCTACCATCCCACCAATATTTAAAGTCTGGTGATTTCTCTACAGAGGCTTTGCCTACTGAGATTAGCTAAATCTGTGTCCTTGATCCAAAGGAATACCATAAACTCTGTCTCCTTGTTTATCTGTGTGTATTTGCTCTACTACAATGTTATGTGGATGTAGTAAACCTGCTTCTCTGCTCAACTGTATATAATACGTGCACTGAGCTTCCAGGATGCTATGAACTCAATCTACCTTTTCCCAACTTCTAGGACTATTTGTGTCTACCTATCTGTCTTCTTTATTTCTTCACTGTCCAGTCAGGCCTGTCACTGGGACCATACTGCACACAACATTTGTGTATGTATAATAATATGCCAGGTACAATTACTGGATAACATACATACAGTAGAATGACCTACTTTATGCTTATAGAGCAACTCGTGTACAAATGTTGGAAGTGAATTTTCATAGTTTTCAGAGTAACTCATGCGTATAATCACAACTCATGCATCAGAAGGACAAAAGATGGAAAGCCTTGCCCTGTTTCTTGTCTTTCCCAGAACTCACCACCCAACACCATTCATCTGATAACATGTCTTCCAGGATTTTACTACTTAAGATAACCTCAGCAGATTTACCTCCAACTTCTGTGCCTTTATGCTGTTTCATTTCTCTATTTTGTTATCATCTCTTTGCAATCCATTAAGTTTAGTAAATTTCTGTTTCTTAACTTTCATCAAATCTTTCATATTTCACTACAAAATGTAATACTGTTTTTACTGTATTGACTTGATTGTATTGCCTTTCTCTTAACAGAAGAATAGTTTAAACTAAGTAAATATTTTAGTAGTATCTAGGCAATTATGATGTCATATCTTTATCACCTCACAGAAGCAGCTGTGGACAGCACCAGCCAATCTTCTATTCTTAATTTGAGACCATGGTTCCCTTCTTCAACTTCCTCTAACCTACTTTCCAACAATAGTTTTTTTAATAGATATTTTATATTTTTTAAGTGAAACTTATCGACTTTATCCTGACACCACAACTGAGTTCTCCAATCTTGTTTAGATGCAAATTATTAAGAAAGATATTATAGTAGATAGTAATTATTAATTTTAGTGTCCTTTAATGCCCGAAACCTCAATTTCCATTTTCCGTCTCGTGTCATGAGTGAGAGTCACTAAGCATCCAAGTTCACTGTTAAAATATTAAATTGAGTCTTTATGATTCAGCATCATTGCTTTTTGAACATTTATAGTGTGCTTTGGATTTGAGATGTGTTGGGGTTGCTGTTTGTGTTTCTCCAGAGGTGTGTGTGTTTATTTCCTCTGCCCTCCTAGTCATATTATTTATAGTCCTGTGGGCTCTGTATACATTTGTCCATCTGAATTCAGACACTGCAATACACAATCACTCTGGACTAATCCACTGGAATTCAGTTTCGTCTATATACTGGAAATTGGTTTCTAATTTTTCTGGAAGCAAAACCTGAAAAGGCTTAACTTTTTGAGGTTTCGTTGTCTGAAACCCTTTCTTTTGGTTTATGTTTCATTGAAGCTTAGAACATTGCAAAACTACAACCAAAAATTCTAAGAATTTTGCAGACATTCCTATATTGTTATCTAGCATTGAATTTGAGTTTTTAAAAACTCTGTTGGGCCTGAGAATATGCCTCCATGGGTAAAATGTTTCTTGTGCAAACACAGTGATTGGTGTTCTGATCCTCAGAACCCACTGAGTATAAAGCTGAGTAGTATGTCTGTATACTCAGGGTTCCTGTGGTAAAGCACATAGAGGCAGAAAAATTTTCAGAAGCTTATTAGCCAGAGAAAACCAGCTTGATTTTCAGAGCATCAAGAAATGAGACTGTCAGGGTCCTTTCAGCAAAATCTTGCTGGTGTATGCAATGATGTCAGCATTTGGAGGCTGACTATGGGATGGATCCCCAGTATGGCAGTCTCTAGATGGTCCATCCTTTCGTCTCAGCTCCAAACTTTGTCTCTGTAGCTCCTTCCATGGGTGTTTTGTTCTCAGTTCTATGAAGGGGCAAAGTGTCCACACTTTGGTCTTTGTTCTTCTTGAGTTTCATGTGTTTTGTAAATTGTATCTTGTATCTTGGGTATTCTAAGTTTCTGGGCTAATATCCACTTATCAGTGAGTACATATCATGTGAGTTCTTTTGTGATTGGGTTACCTCACTCAGGATGATGCCCTCCAGGTCCATATGCCAAGGCCTGGCAAACACAAAAGTGGATGCTCACAGTCAGCTATTGGATGAAACACAGGGCCCCCAATGGAGGAGCTAGAGAAAGTACCTAAGGTGCTAAAGGGGTCTGCAACCCTATAGGAGAAACAACAATATGAACTAACCAGTACCCACAGAGCTCGTGTCTCTACCTGCATATGTATCAGAAGGTGGCCTATTTGGCCATCATTGGGAAGAGAAGCCCCTTGGTATTGCAAACTTTATATGCCTCAGTACAGGGGAACGACAGGGCCAAGAAGTGGTAGTGTGTGGGTAGGGGAGTGAGTGGGTAGGGTCTGGGGGACTTTTGGGATAGCATTTGAAATGTAAATGAAGAAAATACCTAATTTAAAAATAAATTAAAAAAAAGAAAACTGTCTCAAACTAAAGGAAGGTGATACCTACAGCATAGCACTCATGTTCTCTCTCTCTCTCTCTCTCTCTCTCTCTCTCTCTCTCTCTCTCTCCCTCTCTCTCTCTCTCTCTCTGTCTCTCTCTCACTCTCTCCCTCTCTCTCTTTTCCTCTCTTCCTCGTTCCCAACTTCTCCCTCTGCCTCCCTCCCTTCATCATCCCCAGATCCCTCCATCCCTTCCACTTGCTCACTTCCATCACAGAACAGTAAGAACATCAAATAAACTGTAATTAATTAATCACCCAGCCTCCAGCTTTTGGTTACAGCAAGCCAAAACTCACTAAGAGCCAAAGTCATTTTCATAATCTTTCCTTCTCTAAGAGTCGTTTGATATGTAGACGTGTATCTTTCCCCAGAACTAAGACATTATTATTATACTTGGTTTCTCTGAAGATGGTGTTGTGTTTATTTTATCTCCTCTGATATGCAGTTCTTTGTTATCAGAAGCTGCTTTTCTGAGCCATCAGTGCTACTCAGTAGAGACAATCTGAAAGCTCTGGAAGCTGTCTGACCTATGCATTCAATATCTAAGCAGAGAGCAAATGAAGAATGTCAGGTCAACAGAGACAATGAATGTCGCAGCAAAGAGCTCCTGATGAGCTACTCTCTCACCAAGACCACTTACATAATCAGAAAAGCTGTACTGCTAACCTAATATACAGGAGCTATCTGAACATACTCACAGATACATAATTATCAGGGGACTTCCTAGTTGTAGCCTGGGTTATCTCTGAACAGACCAACAATTCCAAGTATGGGACAATGCAAAGTGAGGATATGTATAGTCAGTTCTCGCAGGGAAAACTCCTCCACCTTATAAACAGTTTTATATAACCACTGTATAATATTTAGCATTTTGATTCTCATCATATTGTTTAACATTCCAAGGAGTTATTCAAATATCCTTCTTTTTAACATTTCTTTTAACCATTTATTTGATCATGTGCTATTCATTTCCTATACCATTCTGGTCCTTGAACATTGACTGCAATATCTTATTAAATCTCTCTGAATATGACAGTATATTTATTTTTTTCTTTAGTCTGTTTCTCTTTAGCTCTCTGTATTATGTTCTCCTTAACATCATTTTCATGCAGATTGTCTTTGTTTCTTTCTTGTACTTAGTTCCTCACCTATGTCTAGTCATTCACAAGCTCTGACATGGGTTTCCTCTGATGATTACTAAGAAGGTCTCTTTTCATTGGAGCCATCTAGCCTCAGTGTAAAGCCTACAGGAAGCACTGAGTGGCCTTACATATGAGTGCTGTCTGGCAACAAATACATGCTTTATTGGGGATAAACAAGTTGAAAGCAACATAGGAGAACAGTGCTATAAATGATACAACTAATGAGCAAGCTCATGGTATGATTGGTCAGCTAGGCAGAGCACCAATGCATGCTATCCATACCAACCACAGTAAGAGGTGAGAAGGAACAAAGCATGCAGCCTGCTGCCAACAAAGCCAACATTTCCTGCCAGGATGCTTTCTCATAAAGATGCTGTGCTCTCACAGCGTGGTAGCAGTCACTGAAAGAAATGTTTTCTTCTTCATTATAGACAGATACATTAGAGACAAGGAGTGGATCTACAGGCTTGCTATAGTGTTAGTGGAATAAATGACAGAGATGAGTTCATTCTTGTACCAGTGGGATATCCACAAAATTGTCCAAAAATGTTAATTGACAACCAAATAGAAAAGAAAGCTATGTATGTACTATATAGCAGCCACGTCCTCAGATCTTTGCCTACCCCCCATAAATTATAGCAGACAACTGTTAGACAGAGATTGTACTCAACAGGAGGTTCCTCCTTCAGGTGTTCACTTGCCTAGATTGAAAACAACTCTCCACAATCAGGATTTAGCCTGACAAGTGAGATAAAAGTAATACGTTAAAAACTAAAAGAGCGGTATGCTTATAACCATCTAAAGTGCAGGCTTTCAGTTGGTTTAGTCATAAACAATTACACACATCGAAATTGACTTTTTAGAAGCGTAACGTGCTTTTGCTATGGCTTATATTCGGGTTTTTAAATGAACCAGTTAGTGATCAATATATCTCAAAGGAGTAAGTCCAGTCATTTGCCATAAAGGGCAAAGTCCTAAACACAGATCTCAGTAAAAGTAAACGTTCTTCCCATCTTGTGTCTGGCCTCTCAGACTGGCTATTCACAAGTGCACACATTCAGAGAGCTTTCTGAGCATTCAGCACTGCAAAAGATAAAGACATTAAGAAAGCCTCCTGGCAGGTAAAGACGTTCTATGTGCTTTGAAAGGTGTGCTTCTGGTTCATAGTGGAAGAGAAATACATTAAGGCATGGAGAAAATGTAAAAGGGTCATCTGTAAGTGTGAGGGTTAGTGACTTAAAAAATAACAGCCAATTTGAAAGAGAATGAACAGAGAAAGAACAGGCAATTGCTGGGCTCAGAATACCAAGCAAAACTGCAGACTGTGAGAAGCATTGAAAAATCAATGCAGAAAAATAAACAAAATACAGGTATTAAGAAAAATCAATCACTTTGAAAAGCTTCTAAATAAATAATAACAGTCAAAGTATTATTTCTTTTTGTAAAAACAATACAGGTCTTTACCTCTGTGTAATCTGGTTTCCTACAGGGAAACAAGGTCTGTGGAAAGTGGACCACTGCTGCTGCCCACACACAGCTCTTTTGAAACACTTAAGACCTACAATTCCCAAAAGAGTCCCTCATTTATTTTGACCTATTGTTGATCAATGTAAGAATCTCATGTTTCTTCAAGCAAGCCTTGAAATTTCAAACTACAATTAGTACTACACTTTAGACCATTTAAATAATGTTAGCAACATAATATAAAATTATCATTGGGACCTTGGGAGACATACGGTCATTACTTCGTTTTGGATGCCAGGCATGGTTCCTGAGTATATCTCAATTCCCACATTAGAAGCTGGGGAACACAACTCTGATTGATAGATTGAATCTTATTTTTGTGACATTGTTTTTGTTGCATGTATTATGAAAATCCAAAATAAGTAAAATAATTTCCCTATTTTAGAGTAAAAAATCCTAGTCATTTATACTATGTAAAAGAATATATAGTCAGTTCATAGATCCAGAGATATGATTTGGAAATCTAGAAGGTTATTCTGCCTACTATAAAAATAGGTGTGGGTGATAAAAATGGTAAATAGGATACATCATAGAGGGAAAAAGTACCTTAGTTTTCTGGGCTCATAATAAAGTTCTATGAGCTGGGTGGATTATACAACAGTATTATGTCATGATTTTAGAGGTTACCTCTCTAAATTGAGGCTTAGGAGTACAGTACCATGGTGGAGTACTTGTTAGCAAGCACAAGGGCTAAAATTCTCTGCAACAACAAATGCACATTGGTACCCAGGTGTTCTCTCTCTCTCTCTCTCTCTCTCTCTCTCTCTCTCTCTCTCTCTCTCTTTCTCCCTCTCTCTCTCTCTCTGCCTAATTTTGTTAGAATCAGTTCTTGCTAATATCAATGAGGGGTAGATATATCCTAGACTCTTCAGTTGGTTTATAGGATATACTGACATACACATAGGACATTGTTCCCATGTTTATCCATGTTTAAATTGCTGTCTCTAATAATCATACCAATCATTTGGGTTTATGCTACCCCAATATGACAAACTTTCCACAATTAACTATATTTGTGATGATTCTGTTTCTTAATGAAGTCACATGAAGTGATAATTCTGAGGAGCAGCATGGGAGCTAAAGGAGTAACATCGGATTCTGGTGGGAAGATGTTGTGTGAGACTTGGGGCAATGTAAACAAGCATTGATTTACCCCAGATAGGGAACCAATGACAGGACAAAGTAATGATTCTACCAAAGTCCAAATTGGTGAAGCAAATAATATATTGTGGTTACTTATAGGAGTATGAATAAGTGACTATTTAAGGATTCATGCATGATTGTAAGGCAGCTGCATTACTGCACAGCCAACTTCAACCTGGGTAGGACTCACAAAAAAAGCTACATCTTCAGAGCTCCCTGCCTGAATTCCAAGAAGCTTAATGGGGTGGGAAGAGGAGGTCTCCTGCAGTCAACTCCATTGGTCAGAGAGTCTTTGTTTTATAGTAATTATTTACTGTTTCTGTAACATTAAAAGAAGCTTTGTGGATCTTCTTAAGTTTATGCTTTCATCTTAGGCTAATCAACCTTGTTTTTTCACTACTTTTCATGAGCTTTTTACCTCTCTCCTAGAGGGAATCCTTCAATTCAGAGGAAATTGCCACATGACAGAAGATGCACCATCTAACCCAAAACACATCAGTAAATGACATTTTCAAATATAAAACAAACATAAAATATGAATGATATGAGTCTCTTCCATTATATATTCTCAATCATTCTTGGTTACAAGGAAAAAAAACCTTTTGTTTTGTAAAAACAAACAAACAAAAAACAATAGATTATGGGGAAATATGTATCCAGATGTATCCTTGGTAATTTTATCTCTCTCTGTGTGTGTGTGTGTGTGTGTGTGTGTGTGAGAGAGAGAGAGAGAGAGAGAGAGAGAGAGAGAGAGCATGCACAGGAGTGCTGTAGATCAAAGACAGGGTCCTATGCATATTAAACAATGATTCTACCACTGACTGAGATACACCCATAGGTTTTTGGAAGATAGGGTCTTATTTTAAAAAGTGTGGTGGTCTCAAATTCACTGTTCTCCCACTTCAACTTTCAAAATTCTGTAATTGTAGGCGCAAGTTACTATGATGCCTATCCCTGATAATATTTCTATAGCTTACCAAATTAGCTATGCAGCTGGTAAAACTAGGAAGTGAAATTCTACACTAAATATTCCTCATATATCAAATATTTACTTTCAGAATCTGCCAAAATAATATTAGTTTTTCTAATATCAGAAAGCTATGATGTGATGGACAAATCTGAAAGTTAATGCATGATTTGCAGAAGTATCTACTACATATCTCACTGGGCTCTGGTGATATCAGTATTCTTAACTTAGTAACTCTCCTGTCCATGCCTGGATAGAGCAAGGAGGAAGGCATCCTTTAAGTGTAAGTCTTTCAGGGGAAGTAACTCGCCACCAACTGACATACTTTCCTGTTTGAGAGATTGAAGACATTCAGAGTAACTCGTTTCCTTCAGCTTAGCATGAACCCTATATTTTACAGTCTTTCTGTGTTTTGTAGAAAATAGTAAGGATCAGATTTCTATAAATAAGAAACACAAACACCCCTTTTCCGGGATGTACAGATATAGCATCAAAAGTACAAGAGAAACCCTGTAAAGCCTTTGCAGAATAATCAGGCTTTATTAGGCCCCCTTCTTGGATACTTTTTAGTTGTCTTGGTGAAATAACATGGTCAAGGCAACTGTAGGAGAAATAGTTACTGAACTTAAAATTACAGAGAGTGAATCTGTGTCAATCATGTCAGGGAGCATGGCAATAGGCAGGCAGGCAGGCAGGCACGGTTCTAAAGCAGTTGCTGAGAACTTACATCCTGATCTGCATGCAGAAGACAAAAGAAAGTTATGGCATGAACTATTGAAACCTCAAAACCCACCCTAGCACACCACCTCCAACAATGCCGCACCTCCCCATCCTTCCCAAACAGTCCCAATGACTGTGACCCAAATACTCAAATATATGAGTCTATGGGAGTCCATTTTCATTTGGGCCACAATAGTCCCTGTATTTGCAAAAAGTAATGGCTCCTATCACATTCCTTCATTCTGCAAACTTCTATGGAGCACTAAAACTACACAACCGAATCAGAGAATCAAGGAACTATGGTGATGTTCCTTGGATTTAACTGTACTGTTCTCCAGCCCCAGGAGACAGAGGGAAAATCTGGCATAGGAATTCTTCTCCTTTCTGCAGCTCCGTTTTAAATCACAGGCCCAATTCAGGAAGAAAAAAAATCCATTCTTGTCAACAGCTTGCCTCTTTTTATACTTCTACTGAACAAAGTGCTGAAGGACAAAATCTGTTGCTGAGATAATCAGGATGAAAGACTCTGCGGCAGGTGCTAAATGAACGGAAGCATCACAACATTACCTATGACTCCCAGTTTTCCAGGGAGGGTTTTTCTAGCTGGTTAGACAAGTAAGTACAGACAAGAGATGGGAGGTCGTGTTCTGCCAAGTTTAAATTTGCACTTCTTCGAGGTATGCAGCATAGCTCAAACCTTTCCGCACCTAAGATGTCTTTCTACTTGGAAATTGCAGTATTTTGTAGGTCACGGAAGGTAGGAAGGTAAACTGTGAATAGAAGCCCTCCATAAGATAAGTTTTAGACTAATAAAACACAGCATACTAAATTTTGGGGTGGGGTTAAGATAGCCCAGTTGGTAGAGTGATTGCTAACATGCCCAGTATTCCTCAAATTGATTGTGATGGTACAAACTGGCCACCCTAGCAAGGCTGCAGGTGGTAGAAGCAAGATGACCAGAAGTTCAACATTATTCTCAGCTACATAGGGAATTTGAGGCTAACATGGAAAATATGAGACCTTATCTCAAAGACAGTAAATGAAATAAATAAGTAAATTCTGTTTAAGATGACAGTTTTAAATTGTACATAATGACAGAGTCTCAATTGTTCTTTCTACATATATATACAATGTAATTTCATATCAAGTTCACAGAGTCTATAAGATGTAGCCATTTCTTCATACTGAAAAAAATCCATGCTTCATTTATTATACTTTACTATGTACCAGAACAGTAAAGCTTGCTTCTTTTGCTTTTTTGTCATGATCTTTTTTCCCATTTTCGTGAGACAAGAAGAAATTGTCATAATAATCATTATTTCAAAGTAGCAGTTGTCATTCATATCAGAATATCATGTAGAAGTGTTGTTATATTTTTCTCTTACATTTTCCTCAATCCAATTTTCCTATTTTTTCCCACTTAAAGTTAATCTCCACCTTTTTTTTCTATCAATTTACTGTTCCTGAATTCATTGCAAAAATAATGTTTAACCTCATGAAACAACTTCACCATTGGTGGCCATTTCCTGCTCTGTGATCTTTGTGACGTGTCTATAGGCATTAATGAATGTAAGATTAGTTTATATGTCTTGCATGTCTGGGAGATGTTTATGGTACAGCAGATTTTTGGTTTTCTTTTCTGAATAACACTGGGGATTGAATTCCAACACGAAGGTGCTCACTGAGAGAATTCACGCACAAAAAAAAAAGAAAGAAAGAAAGAAAGAAAGAAAGAAAGAAAGAAAGAAAGAAAGAAAGAAAGAAAGAAATTGTATAGAAACAGAAAGATGTAAAAATACAAGAAACATGAAAGAAGAACAAGGCACTATGGTTCCTGATGAAGGTTAAAGCATCCTTGTAAGCAGGACTACAGATACATCAAGGGTCTCAATAGTTCATACGAAAACCTCCAGTGATCCCAAAATTAACCCCAGAGGCAGATCAATCCAGAATATAGGGAGGGGAAACTAGCAACACAGAAGAAAATCACCAAACTGGGTAACAAAATCAACAATGGTAATAAGGTCAACAAAGTGAAAGAGATCCATCCCTAAACAGATGTGATCAAAGACTTTCTCCATGTTATATTGCAGTCAAGATGACTTAAGAGTCTGTGAAACCTTGTGCAAGGTTGTTGCTTTTGTGTATGTGAGTCTGTGAATTTGTGTTCACATATGTGTTGTTTGTAAGAAGTGCACAGGTAATTTGGAAAGGACTTTAACTATATCCATGTTTACTTTTTAAATTTTAGTGTTCTTAGTCTCTTGATAAGACACAGTTACTATAGCATCATACATCCCTTATGTTGTTCTTGTACCTGTTTTCATCAGTTAAATATTTCAAAAAATGGCATGGCTAAATGAAAATGTATATCATATTGTTATATCCATTATTAAATAATGATATCTTATTTGAACCCTCCAAAAGAGAAAAATGTGAATAAGTGATATTTGGAGGTTTAACAAACTAATGGTAAATATTTTTTAAATCTTTTATTTATTTATTTATTTATTTATTCATTTATTTGTTTATTTTAAACGCCAGATTTTATTCCCATCCGAGTCTACCTTCCAACTGTTCCCCATCCCATATGTCCTCCTCAACTCCCTATCTCCATGTGGATGTTCCCACCCCCACCCCACCTGAGCTCTCAACTCCCTGGGGCCTCAAGTCTCTTGAGGATTAGGTGCATCATCTCTGAATGAACACAGAACCTGCAGTCCTTTACTCTCTATGTGTTGGGGGCCTCATATCAGCTTGTATATGCTGCCTGGTCGGTGGTCCAGTGCCTGAGAGATCTCAGGGGTCCAGGTTAATTGAGACTGCTAGTCCTATGTGCATAGCAGCCTTGTTTGTGATAGGCAGAAGCTGGAAACAACCCAGATGTCCCAAGACAGAAAAATGGATACAGAAAATGTTGTTCATTTACACAATGGAATACTACTCAGCTCTTAAGAACGAGGACATCCTGAGTTTTGCAGACAAATGGATAGGATTAGAAAATATCATCCTGAGTGAGGTAACTCAGACCCAAAAGGACATGCTTGGTATGTACTCAGTAATAAGTGAATATTAGCCCCCCAAAAGTGCAGAATATCCAAGATACAGTCCACAGAATTGAAAAAGGTCAACAAGCCGACAGCCCCAGGTGAGGATGCCTCAGTCCTACTTGAAAAAGAGAAGAAATCAACCACAATTGAGGAGAGAGGGAGGGGTCTGTGAGAGAAAGGGGAAAGAAATCAACCACAATTGTGGAAAGAGGGGAACATGATCTGGTATTAGGTAGGGGAAAAGAATTGAAACCCTGAGGGCCAGCATAAAGAATGGAAACAGGCAACCTCAGGAGGTACGAGGTTGGGGGGAGGGGGTGAGTCCTCCAAAATGTACCAGAGACCTTGGAGGTAAGAGACTCTCAGGACTCAAAAGGAGGAACCTTAGATGAAATGCCCTACATTGGGAAGAGGGAACTTGTAGAGCCCACCTCCAGCAGAAAGACAGGGCAACAAGTGAGGGATGGTGTTGCCATCCCACAGTCAAAACGATGACCCATAATTGTTCCTGACTGAAAGAACTGCAGGGATGAAAATAGAGAGGAGCCTGAGAAAAAGAAAGTCCAGCGACAGGCTCAAAGTAGGATCCAGCTCAAGGGGAGGCACCAAGACCTGAAATTATTACTGAGGCTATGGAGCACT
This sequence comes from Mus musculus, assembly GCF_000001635.26. Classification (NCBI taxonomy): domain Eukaryota; kingdom Metazoa; phylum Chordata; class Mammalia; order Rodentia; family Muridae; genus Mus; species Mus musculus. The sequence continues at coordinate 88,467,820 of NC_000084.6, forward strand.
CCCAAAAAGGGACCTATCATGACTGCCCCATGAAAGACCCAACAAGCAGCTGAAAGAGTCAGATAAAGATATTTTTGCCCAACCAATGGACAGAAGATGCAGACCCCTGTGTTTGAATTAGGGGAAAGCTGGAAGAAGCTGAGGAGGAGGGTGACTCTGTAAGAGGATAAATATTTTTATAACATATTTTAGACACATAATTTTTATTCTAGACTATGCAAATAAAATATAGGTAAAACCAACCATCTTACTTTCAGATAAAATATTGGCTCACAAAACTAAATATAAAATACTATTGTTTTAGTCTTTGTTTCAGTTATTTATGCCCACTGACGGACACAAAAGTTTTCCTCCCCTAATTTTGAAGCAAGCAGAGATCAAGTAACTATTCAACTTTTACTGTTGAGAGGCCCCTGCGTTTTATCCCTCTGATAGACTAATCATTGTGAAAGATGACTCTGATGTGTTTCATGAGAATATAGAGTATAAATTGTTAAGAATCAATTAATGTGACTTCTGTGGAAGAAAGAAGTGCTTGACAGCCATGCTACAGCTGAGACCTCAATCATGTAAATGGAATGATGGGGAATTAGAGATATGGGTCACTGGGTTAACGAGCCTACTGCCATGACACGACAACCAGAGTTCTATCCCTGGAATCCTGTGAAAGGTTATCCCTTCAGGACTTTTGTCTCTATGCATGTCATGACTCATGACACGCGCGCGCGCGCGCGCGCGCGCGCGTGTGTGTGTGTGTGTGTGTGTGTGTGTGTGTGTGTGTGTGTGTGTATACAAACTAGATGTTGAGAGAGAGAAAAAGAGAGAGTCTCTCTATCTTGACTCATATTCTCATCCTATCCTCCCTTCCCCGGGGTTAGCATGCCATGCTATTATGGAAGGTCTATTTCCAGGTCTTTTAAATGCCAGGGATGATGTAACAAAGTAGCACTGGCAAAGTACCACACTTCTAGTAAATGTGGTATTGGCAGTAAATTACTACAACCCCTCACTTGTCAATGTGTGCCTCTGAGTGTTGTTCTAGCCTTAAAATAAGTTCAAATATGTTTGCATATTGTCACGAAATTCATTAACCTTTTCTGATTTCAATAGAGCTGTATGAAGTATGCGTACCTATTAGAAACCATGGGAACAAGGATAAATTGGATCACTTGGATATTTAGGTCTCTAGTTTCTTGTCATATTGAAAAATAAGTAGCACTGCAGGAATTCCAATATCCATGTCTTGCCACTTGATGCAGAAGGCATTTTGATCCATAATTAAATCTGCGCTCTTTCTTGCTAAGAGAATTGAAATATCCTACGGTGTTTTATAAGAAGTTTTGACATTATCTTTCCATTTAGAATCATGTTATGACAGTTTACAATTTTCCTCCTAAAAGGGCACAAAAAAACACATCACACGCTAATTGAAGACCTGCCAGTTCAAGCATTAATCAGATCTCTTTTGGCTAGACTGTAGCTTATGGTTATACTAGATGCATATGTGAAATAAGGCAGTTACTTCCAGAAATAATACAATAATGAAATATCCATTGTGCTGCCATACATATTTCTAATAATAAAAGTTGTTTTTTTCTCTCCTCCTCTTATCCTTTCTCCTCATTTTTTTCTCCTTCTGTCACAAAAGGATCTGAGCTCTCAGATTAACTAACTGAATAGCTGTCTATATAAATATATTAGCATCTAAAAACAACAGAATATTTGACCATAAGGAAAAAATGAAATATCCAATAAGTTCTACTATCATGAAACTAAACTCAATGTCACAGCAAGCACAAAGAGGAAACAGAAATGTTATCTCATGGGCTTAGAGCCTAATTTACAGATGGAATAATTTCTACCTACTGTCACAAATGAATGAAGTCAAATTACTTTCTTTTTATTTTGTTTTGTTTGTAACTTTTCAACAAATGTTTTACTTGTGATTACTCTGTAACAATCATTGCAAGGAGTGAGTTGTGGGTTAAAATGGAAACAAATCAAATTCAGTCTTTGCTTTGGATGAAAACTGTGAATTAATGCATGCATTATAAAGAAAAGAGTGTGTGGTACAAAACAAAAAGGCCTTTCTCTGTATGTGAACTTTAAGAACCTAAGTGTTTTTTCCTAAATTTATTTATTCACTTTATGTCCTGACTATGCCCTTCTTCCATCCCTCTTATCCTCCCAACCCAACACTTAAAATCTCCTATCCCCCAAAACTCCTCCCCTTCTATGAGGGGGAAGCCTCCTTAGGTAACACCCAACCCTGGGACATTCAGTCCCAGTAGGCCTAAGTGCATCCTTTCCCACTGAGGAAAGTAGCCCAGTTAGGGGAAGGGGATCCAATGACAGCCTGCCAAGTCAGAGACAGCTTCTGCTTCAATTGTTGGAAGAGCCATAGGAAGACCAAGTTGCACATCTCCTATGAACATGTAGGAGGCCTAGGTCTAGCCTCTACATGTTCTTTGGTTGGTGTTTCAGTCTCAGTGAGCCCTTATGGATCCAGGTTAGCTGACTCTGTACTTCTTCCTGTGGTGTCCTTGATGTTTCCAGGTTGCTCAATTCTAACCCCCACTCTTACACAAAACTCCCTGAGTAATGCCTAATGTTTGGCTTTGGGTCTCTTTCTCTGTTTCCATCTGCTGCTGGAAGAAGCCTCTCAGGAGATAGCTATGCTAGGTTTCTCTCTGCAAGCATAGCAAACTGTCACTAATAGTGTCAGGGACTAGCTCTCTTACAGGGGCTGTGTCTCAAGTTTGGGCAGTCATTGGTTGGCCATTTCCTCAATCTCTTCTCCATCTTGATCCTGTGCATCTTGTGGCCAGACAGATTTTAGGTTGAAGGTTTTGTGGGTAAGTTGATATTGCTCACTATGTTCATAATAGCTTTACTTGTAATAGCCAGAAACTGGAAACAACCTAGATTCCCCTCAAGTGAAGAATAGATAAGGAAAACATGGAATATCTCCACAATAGAATACTATTCAGCATTAAAAACAAAGTCATGAAATTTGTAGGCAAATGGAACTAGAAAATATCATCCTGAGTGAGGTAACTGAAACCCAGAAAGACACATATTGTATGTACTCATAATTGGACATTATCCATAAAGTACAGGATAACCATGCTACAATCCACAGACCCAATGAAACTAAGTAATAATGAAGGTCCAGTAGAAGAGGCTTGAATCACACTCAGAAGGGGAAGCAAAATAGTCCCCTTTTGGATGGAAGGAGCTGGGAGGGAGATGGGGTGAGCAGGGGGACAGGTATGGGGATCAGGTGTGGGAGAGGGCTGGGAGTAAGAATAGCAATTGATGTGGGCATTTCTGGGAGTAGCTGGAGACCTGGGAGAGGGAAGATTCCAGGTAGTCAATGAGGAAAACCCTAGCTGAGACTCCTACACTGGGGGATATGGAGACTAAAGGGGAATATGGTTGCCCCCTGTATATAGGAAGACTTCCAGTGGAAGGAGAACGTAAGTTTTTTTATAATTAGGTATTTTCCTCATTTGCATTTCCAATGCTACCCCAAAGTCCCTCATACCCTCCTCCCCACTCCCCTACCCATCCACTCCCACTTCTTGGGAGGGAAGGAGCTGGGAGGGAGATGGGGTGAGGAGGGGGACAGGGATGGGGATCAGGTGTGAGGAAGGGGTGTGGGAGAGGGCTGGGAGTGAGAATAGCAATTGATGTGGGCATTTCTGGGAGTAGCTGGAGACCTGTGAGAGGGAAGATTCCAGGTAGTCAATGAGGAAAACCCTAGCTGAGACTCCTACACTGGGGGATATGGAGACTAAAGGGGAATATGGTTACCCCCTGTATATAGGAAGACTTCCAGTGGAAGGAGAACGTAAGTTTTTTTATAATTAGGTATTTTCCTCATTTGCATTTCCAATGCTATCCCAAAATCCCTCATACCCTCCTCCCCACTCCCCTACCCATCCACTCCCACTTCTTGAGAGGGAAGGAGCTGGGAGGGAGATGGGGTGAGGAGGGGTACAGGGATGGGGATCAGGTGTGAGGAAGGGGTGTGGGAGAGGGCTGGGAGTGAGAATAGCAATTGATGTGGGCATTTCTGGGAGTAGCTGGAGACCTAGGAGAGGGAAGATTTCAGGTAGTCAATGAAGAAGACCCTAGAAGAGACTCCTACACTGGGGAATATGGAGACTAAAGGGGAATATGGTTAGCCCCCATATATAGGCAAAACTTCCAGTAAAAGGAGAACCTAAGATTTTTTTAATTAGGTATTTTCCTCATTTGCATTTCCAATGCTATCCCAAAGTCCCCCATACCCTCCCCCCACTCCCCTACCCACCTATTCCCACTTCTTGGCCCTAGCATTCCCCTATACAGAGGCATATAAAGTTTGCATGACCAATGGGCCTCTCTTTCCACTGATGGACAACTAGGCCATCTTCTGATTCATATGCAGCTAGAGACATGAGCTCTGGGGGGGGGGGGTACTGATTAGTTCATATTGTTGTTCCACCTATAGGGTTGCAGACCCCTTTAGCTCCTTGGGTACATTCTCTAGCTCCTCCATTGGGGGCCCTTTGTTCCATCCAATAGCTGGCTGTGAGCACTCACTTCTGTGTTTTCTACGCCCTGGCATAGTCTTGCAAGAGACAGATATATCAGGGTCCGTTCAGCAAAATCTTGATAGTGTGTGCAATGCTGTCAGCATTTGGAGGCTGATTATGGGATGGAACCCCAGATATGGTAGTCTCTATATGGTCCATCCTTTTGTCTCAGCTCCAAACTTTGTCTCTGTAACTCCTTCCATGGGTGTTTTGTTCCCAGTTTTAAGAAGGAGCAAAGAGTCTACACTTTGGTCTTCATTCTTCTGGAGTTTCATGTGTTTTCCAAATTGTATCTTATATCTTGGGGATTCTAAGTTTCTGGGCTAATATCCACTTATCAGTGAGTACATATCATGTGAGTTCTTTTGTGATTGGGTTACCTCACTCAGGATGATGCCCTCCAGGTCCATCCATTTGCCTAGGAATTTCATAAATTCATTCTTTTTAATAGCTGAGTAGTACTCCATTGTGTAAATGTACAACATTTTCTGTATCCATTCCTCTGTTGAGGGGTATCTGGGTTCTTTCCAGCCTCTGGCTATTATAAATAAGGCTGATATGAACATAGTGGAGAATTTGTCTTACTTACCTGTCTTCTGGATATATGCAAAGGAGAGGTATTGCGGGATCCTTCAGTAGTACTATGTCCAATTTTCTGAGGAACCTCCAGACTGATTTCCAGAGTGGTTGTACAAGCCTGCAATCCCACCAACAATGGAGGAGTGTTCCTCTTTCTCCACATCCTCGCCAACATCTGCTGTCACCTGAATTTTTGGTCTTGGCCATTCTGACTGGTATGAGGTGGAATCTCAGGATTGTTTTGATTTGCATTTCTCTGATGATTAAGGATGCTGAACACTTATTCAGGTGCTTCTCAGCCATTCGGTATTCCTCAGGTGAGAATTCTTTGTTTAGCTGTGAGCTCCATTTTATAATGGGGTTATTTGATTTTCTGGAGTCCACCTTCTTGAGTTCTTTATATATATTGGATATTAGTAACCTATCTGATTTAAGATAGGTAAAGATCCTTTCCCAAACTGTTGATGGCCTTTTTGTCTTATTGACGGTGTCTTTTGCCTTACAGAAGCTTTGCAATTTCATGAGGTCCCATTTGTCAATTCTCCATCTTACAGCACAAGCCATTGCTGTTCTATTCAGGAATTTTCCCCTGTGCCCATCTCTTCAAGGCTTTTGCTCACTTTCTCCTCTATAAGTTTCAGTGTCTCTGGTTTTATTTGGAGTTCATTAATCCACTTAGATTTGACCTTAGTACAAGGACATAGGAATGGGTCAATTTGCATTCTTCTACATGATAACTGCTTGTTGTGCCAGCACAACTTGTTGAAAATGCTGTCTTTTTTCCACTGGATGGTTTTAGCTCCCTTGTCAAAGATCAAGTGTCCACAGGTGTGTGGGTTCATTTCTGGGTCTTCAATTCTATTCCATTGGTCTACTTGTCTGTTGCTATACCAGTACCATGCAGTTTTTATCACAATTGCTCTGTAGTACAGCTTTAGGGTCAAGCACGGTGAATCCAACAGAGGTTCTTTTATCCTTGAGAAGATTTTTTGCTATCTTAGGTTTTTGTTATTACAGATAAATTTGCATATTGCACTTTCTAATTTGTTGAAGAATTGAGTTGGAATTTTGATGGGGATTGAATTGAATCTGTGGATTGCTTTTGGCAAGATAGACATTTTTACTATATTGATCCTGCTAATCCATGAGCATGGGAGATCTTTCCATCTTCTGAAATCTACTTTAAATTCTTTCTTCAGAGACTTGAAGTTCTTATCATACAGATTTTTCACTTCCTTGGTTAGAGTCAGGCCAAGGTATTGTATATTATTTTTGACTATTGAGAAAGGTGTTTTTTTCTCTAATTTCTTTCTCAGCCTGTTTATTGTTTGTGTAGAGAAAGGCCATTGACTTGTTTGTGTTAATTTTATATCCACCTACTTCACCAAAGCAGTTTATCAGGTTTAGGAGTTCTGTGGTGGAATTTTTAGGGTCACTTAGATATACTATCATATCATATGCAAAAAGTGATATTTTGACTTATTCCCTTCAAATTGATATTCCCTTGAACTCCTTTTGTTGTCTAATTGCTCTGGCTAGGACTTCAAGTACAATGTTGAATATGTAGGGGTTAAGTGGGCAGCCTTGTCTAGTCCCTGATTTTATTGGATTGCTTCCAGCTTCTCACCATTTACTTTGATGTTGGCTACTGGTTTACTGTAGATTGCTTTTATCATGTTTAGGTATGGGCCTTGAATTCCTGATCTTTCCAAGACTTTTATCATGAATGGGTGTTGGATTTTGTCAAATGCTTTCTCCGAGTCTAACAAGATGATCATGTGGTTTTTGTCTTTGAATTTGTTTACATAGTGGATTTGGTTGATGGATTTCTGTATATTGAACCATCCTTGCATCCCTGGAATAAAACCTACTTGGTCAGGATGGATGATTGTTTTAATGTGTTCTTGGATTCAGTTAGCAAGAATTTTATTGAGTATTTTTGCATTGATATTCATAAGTGAAATTGGTCTGAAGTTCTCTATCTTTGTTGGATCTTTCTGTGGTTTAGGGATCAGAGTAATTGTGACTATATAGAAGGAATTGGGTAGAGTATCTTCTGCTTCTATTTTGTGGAATAGTTTGTGCAGAACTGGAATTAGATCTTCTTTGAAGGTCTGATAAAACTCTGCACTAAACCCATCTGGTCCTGGGCTTCTTTTGGTTGGGAGACTAATAATGACTGCTTCTATTTCTTTAGGGGATATGGGACTGTTTAGATCATTAACTTGATCCTGATTTAACTTTGCTACCTGGTATCAGTCTAGAAATTTGTCCATTTCATCCGGGTTTTCCAGTTTTGTTGAGTATAACCTTTTGTAGAAGGATCTGAGAATGTTTTAGATTTCTTCAGGATCTGTTGTTATGTCTCCATTTTCATTTCTGATTTTGTTAATTATGTTGCTGTCCCTGTGTCCTCTAGTGAGTCTGGCTAAGGGTTTATCTATCTTGTTGATTTTCTCAAAGAAGCAGCTCATCCTTTGGTTGATTCTTTGAATAGTTGTTCTTGTTTCCACTTGGTTGATTTAGCCCCTGTGTTTTATTATTTCCTGCCTTCTACTCCTCTTGGGTGAATTTGCTTCCTTTTTTTCTAGAGCTTTTAGGTGTGTTGTCAAGCTGCTAGTGTGTGCTCTCTCTAGTTTCTTTTTGGAGGCACTCAGAGCTATGAGTTTCCCTCTTAGAAATGCTTTCATAGTGTCCCATAAGATTGGGTATGTTGTGGCTTCATTTTCATTAAACTCTAAAAAGTCTTTAATTTCTCTTTATTACTTTCTTGACCAAGGTATCCTTGAGAAGAGTGTTGTTCAGTTTCCACGTGAATATTGGCTTTCTACTATTTATGTTGTTATTGAAGATCACCCTCAGTCCATGGTGATCTGATAGGATCCATGAAACATTTTCAATATTTTTGTATCTGTTAAGGCCTGTTCTGTGACCAGTTATATGGTCAATTTTGGAGGAGGTATTGTGTGGTGCTGAGAAGAAGTTATATCCTTTTGTTTTAGGATAAAATTTTCTGTAGATATCTGTTAAATCCATTTGTTTCATCACTTCTGTTAGTTTCACTGTGTCCCTGTTTAGTTTCTATTTCCACGATCTGTCCATTCATGAAAGTGGTATGTTGAAGTCTCCCACTATTATTGTGTGAGATGCAATGTGTGCTTTGAGCTTTACTAAAGTTTCTTTAATGTATTTGGCTGCCCTTGCATTTGGAGCATAGATATTCAGAATTGAGAGATCCTCTTGGAGGATTTTACTTTTGATGATTATGAACTGTCCCTCCTTGTCTTTTTTGATAACCTTTGGTTGGAAGTCGATTTTATTAGATATTAGAATGGCTACTCCAGCTTGTTTCTTCAGACCATTTGCTTGGAAAATTGTTTTCCAGTCTTTCACTCTGAGGTAGTATCTGTCTTTTTCCCTGAGATGAGTTTCCTGTAAGCAGCAAAATGTTGGGTCCTGTTTGTGTAGCCAGTCTGTTAATCTATGTCTTTTTATTGGGGAATTGAGTCCATTGATATTAAGAGATATTAAGGAAAAGTAATTGTTGCTTCCTATTATTTTTGTTGTTATAGTTGGCATTCTGTTCTTGTGGCTCTCTTCTTTTTGGTTTGTTGAAGGATTACTTTCTTGCTTTTTCTAGGGCATGGTTTCCATCCTTGTATTTTTTTTTTCTGTTATTATCCTTTGAAGGGCTGGATTTGTGGAAAGATAATGTGTGAATTTGGTTTATCGTGGAATACTTTGGTTTCTCCATCTATGGTAATTGAGAGTTTGGCTGGGTATAGTAGCCTGGGCTGGCATTTGTGTTCTCTTAGTGTATGTATAACATCTGTCCATGATCTTCTAGTTTTCATAGTCTCTGGTGAAAATTCTGGTGTAATTCTGATAGGCCTGCCTTTGTATGTTACTTGACCTTTTTCCCTTACTGCTTTTAATATTCTATCTTTATTTAGTGCATTTGTTGTTCTGATTATTATGTGACGGGAGGTATTTCTTTTCTGGTCCAGTCTATTTGGAGTTCTGTAGGCTTCTTGTATGTTCATGGGCATCTCTTTCTTTAGATTTGGGAAGTTTTCTTCTATAATTTTGTTGAAGATATTTGCTGGCCCTTTAATTTGATAATCTTCATTCTCATCTACTCCTATTATCAGTAGGTTTGGTCTTTTCATTGTGTCCTGGATTTCCTGGATGTTTTGAGTTAGGATCTTTTTGTATTTTGTATTTTCTTTGATTGTTGTGCTGATGATCTCTATGGAATCTTCTGCACCTGAGATTCTCTCTTCCATCTCTTGTATTCTGTTGCTGATACTTGCATCTATAGTTCCAGATTTCTTTCCTAGGTTTTCAATGTCCTGTGTTGCCTCACTTTGGGTTTTCTTTTTAGTGTCTACTTCCCTTGTTAGGTCTTGGATGGTTTTATTCAATTCCATCACCTCTTTGGTCGTGTTTTCTTGCAATACTTTAAGGGATTTTTGTGCTTCCTCTTTAAGGTCTTCTACCTGTTTAGCAGTGTTCTCCTGTATTTCTTTGAGTGAGTTATTATAGTCCTTCTTGATGTCCTCTACCATCATCATGAGATATGCTTTTAAATCCGGGTCTAGTTTTTTGGGTGTGTTGGGGTGCCCGGGACTTGGTGGGGTGAGAGTGCTGTGTTCTCATGATGGTGAGTGGTCTTGGTTTCTGTTAGTAAGATTCTTATTTTTGCCTTTTGCCATCTGGTAATCTCTGGAGTTAGTTGTTGTAGTTGTCTCTGGTCAGATCTTGTTCCTCAGGTGTTTATGTTAGCCTCTATCAGCAGACCTGGGAGACTAGCTCTCTCCTGAGTTTCATTGGTCAGAGCACTCTCTGCAGGCAACCTCTCCTCTTGCAGGGAAGGTGCCCAGATATCTGTCGTTCAAATCTGCCTCGTGGCAGAAGTTGTATTCCACTCACCAGAAGTCCTATGATGGCTTGGAGACTCCTCTAGGGACCTTGGGTGTTTCCACTGACTCTGCGCCCAAGGTGACCAGGTGCTGGCACCGACTGGAAGGCCCCATCTGGGCTAAGCATTATTTTTCTCTAACATTATGTAGCACCATACCTTGGATGGGAGCCTTTGAGCAAAGACTGGTTCTCCTCTGTTTGGGAAGGTCGTCTTCCTTGATTGAGCTTCCAGATTCAAGAGATCATGGGTCTTAAAGAAACAGGTAGGAGACAGATCCAGCTTTACAGCTCTGAGTCCTTGCTGGCAGTTTCAGAACCTAAGATTTTAAGTATGAAATTTTGATCAGTGATGAGCACAGAGGAAAATGAGGGTGCATTTTTAGGTAGACCATGATGTGTCTATATACATACATATATCTCCAATTTGAAAGAGCAGAAAGGGAGGGATAAACAAACAACAAAACACTGGGACACTTTAGAAAGAAAAAAAAAAACATTGATTTTCTGTTAATTTCAGTAATGTTTCCTAGACATGAAGAAGAAGAAGAAGAAAAAGAAGAAGAAGAAGAAGAAGAAGAAGAAGAAGAAGAAGAAGAAGAAGAAGAAGAAGAAGAAGAAGAAGAAGAAGAAGAAGAAGAAGAAGAAATAGGTCTTCAAGTTTCAGAAAACTTTTGTTTAATAAGTTATCTGTGTCAACATGAGCAAACAAAAAACATTGACAGGTTCACAAGAAAACAGAGAATAAATGGACTGGTATCATACCAGCATCAGGGTGCAAATGTCAACAGTTCCTCTTGATTCTGAGTTCCATCACTTGACTATGCTTCTGTGTTGATTTTCAGATCCACTGATCTGTGTACTCTGCCCCTTGCCTTCAGTGTCTGCTTCTTCCTTGAACATCATCACAATATCAGCAATGTGTCAATCAGGTTTTTACTGAGTGGCTGCATACAAACCTTTAAACCTCTGTAGAAATCTAACAACACACCAAAAGACACAAAAGTTGTCATGAGATATCCAGGAAGCCTTTCCAGTGCCCTGAGCAAGATCTATTTAGAATCAGGGCTCTCTGGGACAAAGGCCAACTTCACCCAACTAGAGAAAGGGAGATTCGACCTCAAGAGGCATATGCAGTACCAACTTACACAGGCACTATGTGCAATATGCAGAACTGAGAAAACTTTAAAGAATCTCACCTTTGCTATCAATATTCTTAAACAAACAGTGAAGAAAAATAATAGTTTTAAAAATCTGAGGACAAGGTATTAGTTTATACCTCCAAAAAATTAAATAGGCTTTGTTCTGAAGGTCTTAGAGAAAAATAAAATGTTTCATTGCTGATTCCATTTGCTTTGGGAGAATTCTGCATCAGTGTTTTCTCCTGTGGCTGTGACATCTCTGTGGATGTCACCGATGGGCTTCTCTCTTCTTAGGAGGAGACATAAGCCTCAGCAGAATTATCCTGAGAGTCACTGAAGGATCTGTGGCTGTCCTCCAAATTGTCTCATTTATATTGGAGTGACATGCAGGCTGGAGTCATGTTCTTGTTTTTGATTTATCTGGGAAAAATGTTATATGGGCTTTAAAATGAGGTTTCTGTCAAGGTTCTTGGTATTTTGTTTGTGTATCCTGTACCTATGAAGGATAGGAATAACATCCCAGTGTACATAAATCATCCGGTGACCAGCTCATATGACCACAGTCTATATATCCTGTTATAGGTTCCTAACAGTTAGCAATAAAGAATAACAGCTAAGGTGCAGAAATTGAAGTTATTCAGCAAGCTTTGAAAGTTTCCATTTGATGTGACATTTTGGGTCCTGACTCTTCTGAGGACTGACTGTGGTCAAAGCACTGAGCCTTCAAGATGATAGGTGATGCTTAACAGAGTTCTTTAATTACTGCCACAGGGATCAGGCTCCCCCAAAACATGGTAACTGAAGTCAGAAACAGTCTAAGGATTACTTTGTTACTATTGGGACAGTTCTTTTATGTGAAAGAGACTTAAATCCAAATAATAACATGTAGATCAGTGAAGAATGTATATCAGTTTTAGGGCAACTTTTAAATGTGAGTGAATTCTTGGGTTCCATACCTAGTAACACACATATACACACTCATACAAACTCACACTCACATCACTTATACAGCATACATACACACTCATTTATATTCACACACACTCATACACACATACACACACACTCACTCACTTGACTTATACACACACACTCTCATGCACATTCACACTCATACTCACACACTCATATATACACTCATACACAAGCATATACACATATTCTCATACACATGTATACACACACACTCATACACATGCATACACACACACACACACTCATATACATGCATATACGCACATACTCATACTCCACTTACAGAACACACTCACATACACTTACTCATATACACTCACACACATACACCAATACACACACATAAGCACACTTACACACTCACTTCACTTACACAACACACTTACATATACTTACTCAAACACTCGCACATGCACTCATATAAACACACACACACACACACACACACACACACACACACACACACACACACTGTAACCATATAAGGAAGAACTCTATTTGAAGATATTGCAAATATTCTAAATGACCTTAAAAAATGAATTGAGCTCGTGCCCATGTGCTTTATTTCCTGTTCTGGATTTGATCACATTCCAAAGTTGAGTAATTCAGTTTCACTGAGCTGTTCTCACTCTATTTTTGAGGCCCTCTTAAATGTTTTCCTTTCCATGTTTGATGCTAGCTTGTCTTTTGAGAGGGTCTAATTTGCTTTTCAGTAAAAAAATCAGACAATCATGCAAGTACTATCAAAGGTCAATCGGTGAGATGGAAAGTCTCAGGTTCTCCATGTGATTTATGTTTGTTTGGTTGGTTTTTTGTTTGTTTGTTTGTTTGTTTTTTAGAAACTGGTGCTTTATGGCAACTGATGCAAGACTCAAAGCTAGAAATTAGCTGTTCATTTGAATTTTGGATATTTTGAAAAATGAAAATGGGTTTTTAAATGTTTAATTTTATATGTTTTGATAATTCTTACATAATATTTTGAGCATATGGGGTTTAAAATACTTTTAATATTTTTGAGAACTTTTACATTGTATTTTGAGCATTTTCTCTTTTTCTCCTATCTCTTCACCCATCCAACTTTTTGTCATTTTTTTAAACCCATCAAGTACCATTAGTACCAACTATATAGTCTTAGTTGGGAAGCCATCCACTGGAATGTGTTAAACCAATAAGGGCCAACATCCTTTAAAAAGGCCACATCTTTTTCTTCTGGCAGTGGTCAGTTACCAATAGCTCCTAAGTTAGGGTTAGAACTTTATTGTAAGATTTTGCCTGTTTTGAACTTGTACAGTTCTTGTATACGCTATTATAACCAATGTGTGTTCATATGTGCAACTATCTGAATGTGTTTGTAAAACACTATTTCCTTGGGATCACCCACCAAATCTGGTTCTTATATTGTTTGTATCCCCTCTTCAGAATAACTCTTGAGCCTTTTGGGAAGGGCTATGATACAGATGTTCTACTTAGCTGAGAACTCCTTTTCATTTATACTCTGTATCTTGTCCAGTTGTAAATTTCTGTCAGTCGTAATCTACTGCAAATGAAGCTTCTTTAATGAGGGTTTAATGATGCTGTAATCTAAGGGTATAATGCATAGTAGCTAGGAATCAGTTTACATTATGTCCCATTAGCAGATTACTAAGAGTAGGGTCTCCACTAGGGCCTATGACCAATATAGCCTCAGGTTCTTCATTTAAATATCTATGAGTCCCATCTTGTGGAGAAGACCTTAAATCTCATCAAAAATAGTTGACTACACCCATTATATTTGGATCAACACTTCACCAGAGGGTATCTTGCCATCAAGTCATATTTGTAGTTTGCTGAGATCAAAACTGGCTAAGATTGATGATTGCTCTTTTCCACTAATGTACCCAGCACTTCCAACACTATGAAAGCTAGCCAGTAATAATGACACTACCATGCAATACCAGCTTGGTTTCTCCATATGCTATGATTCAAGTATGTGGCGTCTTCAGCAATAGGGCCTTACCTTCAAATTTTGAAGAGTAATGAAGAACAGAGACAATAGTGTGGGTTTGTGGTACCTTAACAGCCAAAAACTCTAATCAGGGTAACTGATTCCTGATGTTGGGTTGTTTTAATCTGTTAGTCTGGTAGTAGGAGTATTGCTGTCCAATAAAGGTGTAACTCTAATTATACCACAATAAGTTTGTTTTATATGCCCATGTTTCAGGAAGATGTTGCGATAGCAGCTGTCCCTATGACTTGTTCAGAATCTCTTTATTTGTTATCCCTTCCTATGTCCCATCCTTTACCCTGCTCTCTTATTTCCACCCATGTAATCTGTTCTGTTCCTTTTCTCCTTTATATCTGTGAAAATAAGAATATTTTCTTCATTAAATTGCTCTGTATGGATGTACAATTTAATTAGAATATATCACTTCCAATAAAGAAATAATGTTTTTTCTGAATTACATAAAAATCCTACACCCTCACAAAAACATTTCTATGTAGATAGTGTTCTCTTTGGCTAATCAGCCTGCATTTATAATGGTTACTATAGTGGCAAACTTTATGTATTTCACAATTCTCAATTATTTGAACCTGAGTCTCAGAAGACTCTAACTGTAGCTCCACCTTTGCAGCTTCCTTGTTCAGCTTTCAAACAGATAGCACTCATTAACAAATCACAATTTTGTCTATCTACAGAGATCAGCTAAAAATGAGGACAGCTCCCAAGTAAGATACAACAGCCATGGGGAGGTTCTCTCTCCTATGGAAAAAGAAAAACAATAGCAAAATTCAAGTTTTTCAGCAATGAATAGAAATAATTCCAGTAAGATAAAGAATGCTGTTCTTTTGCAGCTTTATTGCAGAATAAGTGAGATAACAAAAATATGTTTGGTGTATAAAATTTGATGATTTTTGGACGCATGAGTTCACACCCATGAGGTCATCACTGCAATCAAGGAATGCTTGCCTATGTATTAGAAGGTACCTTCAAAGCAGAAAGGTAGTAACAGGAGATGTGTGAGGTTTTTCAGTCTAAACAGAAAACTGAATAATTTCAAGAACAATGAGGTTAAGTAGAAATCCCAGGAGTATACTCAAAGGACCCTCATTTAACCTTGAAATTCTATCGTGTGTGTAAAAATAATGACAGGCTTTTGTCAGTAAATCAATGTGTCTATATAATATGCATTGAGTTTTTGATATCTGTGTCTTGGAAAAGTTAGAGCACACAAAACTTGTCTCAATGTACAAATACAAATATTTATGATCATTGGCAAGTTCTTTAGGTTGTAAGGGACGTTCTCCAGAGGGTCTGTATAATGTGAGGGCTTGGTAGTGTCAGCTTTCATTAGCTGGTAGAGGGGAAAGTTGGTTCAGAAAAGTCAGAATTCAATGTCTGTGATGTTCTGTGGGAACAAGTGACCATTTATGTTGTCATTTTGTAACTGACCACTAAAATCATAAATAGCATAACTTCTGTGTAGAGAAAGAGATTCTTAATTTTTATTTGTGTTATGGCCAAGGAAACGCACTCAGGTCTGATAAAATTGAAATTTATCTTCAGAACTTTGTGTCCATATATGCTAACACTAACAGCAGCAGAAGGAAATTAGTGCCACAAGATACTCAATCTGAAGAATAACCAAAAAGACATCAATATAACTCAAAATGGTGAAGTCTTTGTAAGACTCTATGTGGCTGGTGGTTCTGATACAGTTGTACATTTTCAAGAACAGGATGCTTCTGTAAATCCTTTGTCATAATTATCTGCATGTGCTGTTGATTTCCCTGTATATATGCAAAGACATATGAAGAGTAAAGGAGTAAGGATATATTGTATAATATTGAACATGGATCTGTCTCTCAAAGTAGGCAGTGGTCATGGGAAGTAACCAAGATTCAAAAGCTGGAATGCCAAGGAAGCAAGAGAGTTAGGTCTTGTTTATGGGCTTTAAATCTTGTGCAATGTGGTAAGCACACCATTTTGTCTTTGTGACAGACAAAGAGGGAAACAACAAAGATGAGTACAGTGATAATAAGTACTGTGTGAATATGTACATATAATGTCTTGTCCTGCCATGACTTCTCTCTTCAGCAGGTATTGGACAGTTGTTGTAAGGACATTGCCAGATTTATTCAGAAAGCTAAAGATTTTTACCTCTTTTATGTACTGTACATGTGAACCCTTTTTGGTTAAGAGTCTCTCAAGGATGATTTTAAGGTATAAGCTAGGAAATTTTCTACTCTTGGAGTTTCACAAATATTCCCTCCAAAATAATTCAGAACCACATTAAATAATAGCATGCATTTATCAAGTAAATCTCCTCATATTTACCATCTGCTGTTATTTCTTCTAGCCAGGACCCTTACTCCACAGTTATACCATTCAACCATTGTTATGTCCACCACTTTTCTAGGTAAAATTTGCAGAAGAAAGACACCACTGAACTTTTTCATGAAGGCAATTGCCCCAATACCACTGACCAGTGTCTTTTTTTTAACAAATTGGCCTCTGAGTTCTGTGTAAGTGTTTCAGACTTTCACAGAAACCAGAACACATGGTTAAGACGGGTACCAAAGAAATAAGTAGGGACAATTCCATGGGTTGCTTTGTTGAGAAGTGGCCCCAGCATCACCTTCAACTGAGTTTCAATAGGGATCATTGGACATCTCTGCAAACTCAATTATAGTGCCTATGCAGTCATTATGTGCAAAAGCATCCATCCAGTTATTCCTTCTTCCTCTTACAGGGTTCCTTATTGTCCTAAACATACAGCCTTGACCTTAGCATTACAGAATTGATTTGAGTGATTTCTCCATTTATGAAAATCTAAGAATTTGACAATAGAATCTTGAATCTCCTATTGTAGTGACTCTGCCTTTCAACTGAAGGAGGATTGGATGCTATGTAAACTACAACAGATGCTCCTTGGCTTTTGAAATCAGCTATTGCCTACTTCTCAATGAGTCATAATAATTCAATATTATTTACCAGGATATATATATAACTATCATGAGTCAGAGTCTGCTGATTCTGCCTGTACTCATGAGCATGAGCATTTCCTTCATTTTTCATACTTATGTGTTATTATATTGTAAGATATGACTGTATATGATGAAGTGTCAGAGATGACTTCACACAATGCTCTGTTCATCATTTCATTCCAGCATGATTCTGTGCTCCAAACTTCTAGGTTTCTGTCTGATTCTTGGATCCATTTCCATACATTGGCCATGTTCAAAAACTAACTTTCAACATGTGGTCTTTGATGTGCTAAAGATGTAGTGAATAAAAAAAAAAAACAAGAGAGAACAAGAAGAGCTGTCAGGACATATATTCAAACTTGGTACATATAGAAGAACAAAGGAAATAGGGATTATGGTGCATAGAGAAAGATAGACTGCAGAGATGTCCAAAGAATGATGCAAAGATAAAAGGCCATTCATACTATCATCCTAGCTTTTTGAGAAAATGAAGTTCTTACGATTCCCACCAAATTTGAACAGTGTCTTAGAGCATCTTGAGTATGGGGAAGATAGCTTTGACATCAAAGTTAGGATGGATCATGAAAGGGGATTATCTAAGGTCAGCATTATTATTCTCCACAGAGGTTTGTTTTTGTGGCTACCTTAGTGCTTACTCTGGAAAAGTATGCACATCTGCTTTATCAAATATACTGTAGAAATGTATATATGTATAATATACTCATAATTATTTTATCCAAATTGAAATAATCTTGTGTAAGATGGGGACATAAATGATTTTTAAAGAGAGTAAATGAGAGAACATTTATATTTTATTATATTTATAATCCTTTTAAAATAAACTTTCCAAGTTACTATCCCATGTGTGCATACAAATTTTAAAAAGTGAGAATAACAAGACTTTACCCCCATGGAATTACAATCTTCTTTTTTCTATGTGATGTTTTAATCTGAAACATCTAGTTGTCCCACTCCCTATACTCAGAAATCATGAGCATTTTTCCAAATCATGTGAGCTGCAGTACTTTGAACTTTCTTTCTTTTGTTTACAAGTTTATTCCTCCATGTTTTCATTCATTCAGAGCCTCTGTTTCTCTTGTGAAGACTCGATGCTCCTAGGCTCAGAGTGCCCATAAACCTTCAGCACTAAGAGTGGAGTGCTAAAAGGATGCTACTTTTCTTCTTTCCCCTTCCATAGTTTACAGAAAAGAGAGTCTTATCCTTGCTGAACCATACAAGCTATAATGTATTTCTTCCTATAAAAGCATTAGACAGAATAAGAAAGAAAGAAATTGAAGTAGCTTTACTAACAAAGAACATGTACATACTTAGCCATCATCATCATCCATCTCTCATCTCTGCATAAGAAACTTTCGTTTTCCTCAAGATAGACTTCCTTCTAAATTACTTACTAAGTCAACCTTAGGTACAACTGCAAGGTATTACAAATCAAAACTGAAGAGTTCACATCAGATTTACCTCGGGGCAAAGTAAGATGGTAAATAAAGATACACAAAGATATTGACTACATTAAACTTTACCTCCAATAGGGTCATGCTGAAAACCAAACAATGTAGTTACAGCATTAGTTTGACATAACTTTGAGCTAGCTATTTTGGTATTTTTTGAAAAGAACATTATATTTGCTAAAGTTCACATTTCCAAGACTGCCGGTGCACTTACTAAAGGCTCACTTGTGAATAACCTTCTGATGTCTTTTTAATCTGAGTCTCCAACCCCTGGAGAAACCATATCTTCATCTCTATCTAATACAGTAGGTTGTAAGACAATGAGCCTAACAAGACTTAAGAAGACAGAAGCCATATTTGAATACAACCCCTGGCTTATTTTTTACATGAGCTGTTGTTCTCTGTAAACCTCAGGCTCTTACAATGTAGATGCAAATGTGATAGCTGATCCCATCACACACAAATATTTCCTGTCTGTTTGACAGCAGTCAGTGATGGATTGGTTCCTCCTAAGGCAGATCATGAGTAGAATACAATCACAGTGGTTGCAGGAAGATCTTAACTTCATTCTACAAGGAAGTGGTAAGTATCTGAGGTTATGGATATACTAATTAGCATGACTTGATCACTTTATTATGTATTAAAGCATTACATGATATTCTACATATATCCACAATTATTATTTGACAGTTAAGTCTAAAATGAATATTTTCAAAAAAATTGCTAGGTGACAGTTCAGAAATGTGACAATAGTGATAAAAATAAAATGCAGGAAATTACTAATCAGCAAAAGAATAGACCAATTAACATGAATTAGGTGATTTCAAGGAGTTTTAAACATATTTTCATTAAAACATAATTATATCACTCATCCCTCCCTCCCAACCTCCAGGCCTTTCTAGCTATAATCCTATAAACCCTCCCACAACCCTCACTCTCAAGTTGACAGCCTCTTTTACTTTTATTATTGCTGTTACATCTGCGTGTGCCAACCATATATAAATACAAGTATTTTCACTCTTGCGGTAGGTAACTGCAATTTTCAGAAGCTGTTTTTAAAACCATGGAAGTCACTGAGCAAATACATGATACAATGTTTTTCTCTAGTCCGTTATCCCTCTCATGATTCCTTAAATGTCTGCTTATACAACTAGGTTAATTTGTCTACTCATTCATCCATGCATTCATGCATTCACACTTTTACTCTGTTGGTGTACAACTCATGCAAGTATTCCTCAGTAATTTCCACTTCATTTACTGTAAAGGCAGTGGTTTCTGTGGTGCTTCTGATAAGGGAATATGAGCAAATGATGAAAAAAAAAACTTTGAAACAATGAGATAGGCACTATTATGCTTTGTTTTCTATGGCTCCATTGAAAATGTAAGCCTGTGCTATGATTTCAGGTGTGACATTTTGGCTTTATGGAATAACGACTGGTTTAAAAGGTTTTACTGGATGAACTGTGTACAAATAACCAAAAAATTTTGATGTCTGCGAACTGTTCACACATGAACATTTAATGTCTAATTCTGTTTTGTGAGCATTGAAAAACTGTGTTTCACTTTATATGGACAAGGTCAAAAGAATAAATCTAAACCATACGAAAAAAAATTTCCAAAATCTATATGTACCAAGAAACTCTAAAAGTCCCTGGAGTACAAAGAACACTTTCTAGTTGGGCTTTGTATTTCTCTGTTCCTGGCTGTTCAGACACATACCCTAGCAATTCAATATCATCATAGGCTACTCATCTCCCCATTTCAACCTTTCAAATAGTTTGTACCAGGAAATCACAAGAACCCTGATCATCACTCTCAAAAGAGGGAATCATTCTGCTATCACATCAAAAGCATTTGAATAGTGCTGCTAGTTACGGAGAAGGTGGACGCTAAAATGTTGAAACTGCTGCATTATTATTTTGAAGTGAGATAGCAGTTCCATCAGCTCAATTGGCAAAGAATTGTACATGCCCAGAAAACCAAAGGCTCAGCCTTGCACAATGCTTTGCATCTCTTACACTTGATTAATGTTTATTTTCCATGTGCTAATTTACATATGCCCCTGTTATTCATTAAGAAACAATAGAAGAGCAGTCTGAAGCTACTTTAACATCTGTGAATTCCTACAGGCTACAACTAAAAACAGGGATCCCTTTGATTAAGTGACTTCCTTAAACAACAGGTATGAAGGTATGAAGTTCAACTTCTGCACTGAGACTATATTTTCATAAGAAACTCTGTTTTAATTTTCGTGATTATATGCAATGGGACACAACTGTAGTAGCTAACAGATGTACAGGTTTAGTTTTGTGACAATGGAAGTACAAAATGTTTCTCAAACTTCAACATCAGTGGGACTTTAAAATCTGTGTAGTACCACACATGCAGCATATCCTTTCTCAGTTAAATAGTTTGATCATATATCATGAAGAATTCCCGTGGACCACAGGATCCTCTGGGCCTTGTGTACTTTGTATGCATAACACTGCACATTTTCTTCTCTGAGTATTTCTCCCAGGAGAGCCTGGTTGGTCCGTATTCTACTAAATGATTAATAATTTCTATTCACAAGCTTCCAGAGTAAATGTTCAAGAGTGGTTGGTGAAGGACTGCTCTTTCTGAAAGAACGACTGGCTTGACAAAACATGCAAATGTACTGATTTCCCTCCAGTTGCTCTATATTGAGCCTCACAGTGTTTGCTTCTTCAGTGATGCTTCCTTTTAAGCCATCCACACAATTGTAATATATAGTAATAGTCTTTCGTCTTTTAAAACTTTTTTTAAATTAAAATAAAATGCCATTATATTCTTTCTTCTTTTTTATCTTGGTGAAGTCTTATCCATCTTTTTTCTCTTGCTATCTGTGCACTTGTTACCATGGTCTTATTCCCTTTGAACTTAAGAGATTTATCATTTTACCTTACATATTTACATTTATAATTCACTTAGGGATATTTTTTACATATCACACAAAATTTTCAAGCATTTTCTTCCTTATGTGGTGAATACTAGCTTCCTTTTTCAATTGGTCATATGTGGTAAATAACTAATTGAATTTTGCATATTAATCATACCCTCTGCAGCCATATTGAAGTCATTGTTATTAGGAGGTTTTAAGTAGATTCTTTAAAATTACGTATTAGCAAAAGTATGACTAGTTTGAATAGAGGTACGTAGTAGTTTTTTCTTTAAATCTTGTTCTATGCTTTTTTTTATGTTTATAATTGAAATAGAACTACTTCCCTTTCTCAACTCCTGTTCTTTTCTCCAGACCCTCCTAGATGCTCTCCTTTGAGACACTCCCATACCTGCCCCATTCAAGTCCATAGCTATAATCTGCTGAGTTTGTTTTGTTGGTTGTATATATATATATATATATATATATATATATATATATATATATATGGACTGCCCTGTGTAGAACCTCTACTTTAATGGCAAAAAGGTGCCAAGAACTGTGATTTTTCTGTTTTATTGACACTTGGAGAAACTTTATCTCTCAGAACAAATAGGTGACCTTCAGAACATTCTTTAAAGAAAAATATGTGCCATTTATAAGTTAATGAAACTTTATTTCAAAAATTCAATGAAGTGATTCCTGGTGATAGTTTGCTGTACTAATATCTTTTTGCCCTGTCACCAGAGAGACTTCCTCTGGCAGAAGATGGGAGTGGGCACAGAGACCCACAGTCAGTCAGGTCTCTGCATTAATATTTTCTAAGTCTATAATATTTTCCAAGGGAAATATTGATTTAGAATTGTTTCACAAAACACAACTTAATTGATGATGATGTGTCTATCAAAGGGTCTACAACAATGCTTCTTGCCTTACTAATCCTGCAAGCAACAAGCCCAGATCTGCCTTTGTGTTTATGGTGGTTTGATTATGCTTGATTAATGGGAAATAGAACTGATTAGAAGGTATGGCGTTGTTGGAGGACTTCACTGTGGGAGTAGAATTTGAGGTCCTATGCTCAAGCTTTACCCAGTATAGAAGAGAGTCCCCACGTGGCTGCCAGTGGAAGTCAGTCTCCTTCAGGCTACCTTTAGACCTCCAGTATCATGTTTGCCTGGGCCTTGCCTTGATGATAATGAACTGAACCTCTGAACCTATAGGCCAGCCCAAATCAAATGATGTCCTTTACAAAAGTTGCCCTGACCATGGTGTCTATTCACGGCAATGGAAACCCTAATTAAGACAGTGATGAGTACCATCTCAGAAACACATTAACCACTTTGTAATGTAAGAATTAGGACTTTCATCTTAGATATAGCCCTGCTGTAGTGTGTGGGACTTTCCCCCTACCTTCCTTTGTGAGCAATTCTTTCAAAACAATGAGAGCCCAAATATTGTAACTAAAGTGATTATGCCCCAATCTCAAGGCTAAAAAGAAATCCACAATCCAGAGTCATCTAAGTAGTTCATTATCAGTGCAAACTGATATAAACTTGAAAAAATGAGGCTGTATTAAAGGATGTTAGAGATAGGGCATGCCATCATCAGTAGGGATCCTTCAAGGAAATCTATCTGTTACTGAGTTCTGACAAGACATTTCTGTTTCTCATGAAGGTCCTAATTTAAACGTCATATCTCACAGTGATCTTACCAGAAGACACTCATGTAGCCCTCCTTGTCTGTGTCACTAATGCTTCAACTTTTCCTCCTTGCATCAATTGACACCTGAGGTTACATTATATATATATATATACTGTTCTAATCTTCTGGAAGACTTGGTTCATTATGTTCATCTCTACATCTGAAGTTGTGGATTAGTGGCAGTTGCAAGTAGTGATTCAATAACAAAAAGATCCTCCTGAGCTTAAGATAGAGTTATGGCCTGATACATTCATGGTAAGTGGGAAACATCCTAAGTGTAAAATGCATAATACACCTAGCTCACCAATCAGCACAGCTCAGTGATACACTGTCCTAAGAAGCACCAGCTGTTCTGATGACCTGGAAGCTGACTGTTCTGCAGTCCACTATCAGGACAATTGTAGCATATTGATAGTAAAAAGAAGATTAAAATTCAAAATCCACTACATAATTTCTACTGAGTGTATATTCATGCTGTACCATAATTAAGTTGAGAAAGCAAATTATCATGACATGAGGATTGTTTGTAGAACACATAAATAAAATATGAACCATTATTTCCAGCTATACAATTAGAAAAATCAAAAAAAAAAAAAGAAAAAGAAAAATGGGATGAAAAGGTCTACCCTAGGACATATACACCAACCAAATATTATTGCAAGGATTATACCCGGGAACCAAACGAGTAAATAAAACAAAACCTGGAAGCTTGTAAAACATACATAAATACACTAATTCACATTTTCATACAAAGTAGAAAATGGAAACCCACTTTTGAAAACTACCATTTTATATAACACCATTATTGTAGAAAGTATATTTCAGATATGCTAGGCACAAAAATTTAGCACCCACGAACTTGGAATTTTTACCTTAATATATGCATCTCAGTCTGCTTTATCATCTGATTATTGTACTGGTTTTAAGCTTCCAGAAGAAAAAGCTGTGCATCTGGGAACGGGGCCTGCCTTGGCCAAGGAACAAGCTATAAGATCCCACCTGTTTCTCTATGCTCTGAGAAGGAAAGCATGTGAATCAATCTCTACAGCAAACGTTCTACAGCTTTCTCACCTAAAATCTTGAGTACTGGTAAGTAGTAATCCTGTCACCAGCATGCATGGTCTCTCAGTGTATCATGGTCATGTTATCCAGACTTCCTGAGCCAGAGACATGAGAGCAATAGTTAGGATACACCCACTGCTACTGTACCATCACCTTTCCTTATTTCTTGCCTTCTTGTAGACTGCTGGGATATATGTGAATAGAAACCCTGTCCTATTCTGTTTACTGTGTCCTACCAAAGGTAGACAGCCTCAAACTATATTTTCATTTTACAATTTGCCTTCCTGCTTTCTGTCTTCCTTCCTTCCTTCCTTCCTTCCTTCCTTCCTTCCTTTCTTCCTTCTTGCCTGACTTGTCTGCCTTCTGCATGCCTTCCTGCCTTGTGCACCTACCTGTTCTCCTGCCTTCCTGACTTCCTTCTTACTTTCCTGACTTCCTGTCTTCCTTCCTGCCTTAGGTCAGAAGTTGGGAATTGCACAGATATGTTACCGTATTCAACTTGGTTTACATTGTTCAATATTACATAAAATTTCAGTATTATTTAGCCAATAATTATTAGTTTTAATTACAAATTTATTTATTATTATTTATTATTGAAATTTATTATTTATATCATGAAATTGTTATCTGCATATAGTACTGTAAAAATATCTTTATAAGTTGTTTCTTAATACTACTTGTATAAGGGATTTTCTTTTAACCCAATTTATTTCTTCAACTAGACACACAGTTTAATTGGGACTGTATCCATGGACTCCCTGATCGTTGCCAACCTAATTTCTCTTCACCACTCTGTTATGCTACCTTTTCCAAGGGTCATATCTTGTCTGGATTTTTCTCTCTTCCAAAAATGCTATCTTCTCTAATATTTTCACTTTTACAACCTAATTTTATTATCTGCTATTAAGTATAAACTACCTTCTAATACCTGAGAAATGATCACTTTTATAAGAGTCTCCTTCATATGAGAACAGTTGCAAACCTCACCTCCAGCAGTCTCATGCTTCATGATTCCCTGATATTTGATTTTTAAAGTCATGAGGAGCTAACAATAGATCCTTTCAGACCCATGCCTGATCATTAACAGAATGAAGCACTTAAATCCTTACCTGGTACAAACTGATGTTAGAACAACAATTCCTCACTTCTCAAAGGAAATTCCTGAGTAAATGAGTCACAGGCTAATTCTTTTTGATAAAAGAGATAAAGACAATGAAATTAATATAGTCTTATATATATACTCACTTATAATCAAGTGGAAGAAGTATTCTCTTGGAATAACCTGTTTCCTCTGTTAAATTAAAAATATATGTTTGTACAAGCATTCCATGAATTATATGACAGTATAGGGTAAGCAGAATATTTTGTGAAAAGACTAATTATATTGCAGAGTTACATGGAATTTTTACAGCTAAAATGAGTTACTTCTCCTCTTTGTAATGTTATAGAGACAAAAATGGCTACTTGTTTTACAATATCCATAGATGTTCATTGCTATCTAAGCATTGAAAGTCAGGCCTGCCCGCTGTACAAACATACATCTTTGTTTCTAAATCTTTGTCTTAGCATAGAGACAAGCATTATTAATGAAATAACGTATCTCATCTGATCACAGGATGCAGGTGAAGGAAAGGTGAGCATGTGGCAATGATTCCTGACAATTAGACAAATAATTAACAGCTGCCTACTAACAAATAATAATTATCCCGAGCAGTGTAATGATTATCAGTCATTCTAATGAGAGGGTTTTTCTTTGTTTATTTTGGTTTTTTTTTTTTTTGTTGTTGTTGTTGTTGATCTTTATCGACCCATGAGCAAGTATACAAAGGCACAGGAGAAAAAAAAAAAAAAAAAAACACTTGACAAAATTTTCTCCCAGCTACCCATCACTGCATTTCTATTGTCTCACCTTGTTGGTACTCTAGGGAAGAGCTCACAGCAGCTCTGTGAGGTTTCTAAATAATACATCAAAACTCGGCTCATCATTTACCTTCATCATTATTTTTCTATGTCACTAGTTGATGTCCTGTGTTCCTGCTCATTTTGAATTTCTGTATTTATCTTAGGTTGCAAGGTTGGAGGAGGAAATAAAGAGCATTATGAAAGAGAGACAGTGTCATGTAGAAGGCATCATGTGGGATCAATAGACAAACAAAGATGTACAGTGGAAATTGCAGGCAGAATGAAAGATGCTCATTACTTCTGACACAGAAATGCATGTCTTTTTTCCCTACTCACAAGTCTGCAGGGACCCAGAGATCATCAGTTGAGTGTGACATTCTGTTCTGTCGTAGCTATATACAAAAGACTATGACATAGAAACTGCATAGGGAATGGCACCTGATAGACGGAAATGAAACATCCTACAGAATTAACCACTGAAAAACAAATTCTCATCAGAGGTGGCTTTGAATGCAATATGCTCCAGCCCATGCATCAGCCAGTATTTCCAAGTAGCTGTATTTTTAAGTAGTCTATAAATTATTTACAGAGAAAAAAAATCATGATCTTCAGAACAAACATGATCTTCTTTCATGACAAATCTATGAAATCATAATGTACTTCTAAAATGCAGAATTGTCTTAAGAACAGTGACACTGTCAGGAAATTGAGAATCTAATGAAATGTTCAAATTAATTTTTATTCATTTTAACATATTGAACATTTTTGAGTAATTGTGTCCCCATCAGGAATTCCAAACTATAATGAAAAAAAAAAGATTTATTTTTCCAAAATAAATTTTTTCTTGGGTGATACTTAATGCCAACACTGTTCTCTACTAAATGAACTTAAGTAATATATTTATCAATATTAATTTTAATAAGACTGCACAAAAAAGCTGTCACTCTCTAGCAGAAGCCAGTTTTGTCATATTTAAATCAGATCATTGCCCTAGAAAGTTTTGAAGAAAATTAGAAGACTTTTTATAGGTTGAGTAAGACCTATTTGGGGACTCTTATCCTCACATTCTCATTGTTGTTTGGTGTCCCAGCTGCCTTGTGTCTCCCAGAACGGAAATAAATAGGCTCTGATTATCTAAAACTAGTGTATCTTTCCCACACCCAGCCAAATAACATATTTTAGAAACATTTCTCTGCTTGTATTCTATGTGTATGAGTGTTTTGCCTGCATATATGCTTGTGCAGCACATGTAGGCCTGAAGGTCATTCGTCTCTCAGAATTGGAGTTACAGATGGTTGTAAGCCACCATGGGGGTGCTGGGAATTGAACCTGTGTCCTCTGGATAAACAATCACTGCTCTTAACTGTTAAGACATCTATCCAGCTCTACTCCCCACAGCCAAAGAGTTTTGATCCTTCACTTATTTATATTTTAATTGAGACTCTAAGCAGGCAATTGATCAAGTGACATAATTTAACACATGTTTCTCATACCAGGATTGTTTATTAAGCTCTGTTTAAAACATTCTAGGATGTTTCTATCCCACATTTTCATGCTCTCCTACATGCCTCCTGCAAACTAGTTTCAAAAGTCTAAAAACATATGATTTGTTTTTTTATGAGAATAACCCTCACTCCTTGTACCAATATCCCATTTTAGTTACTTTTTATGATTGATGTAACCAACCTCGGCAAGAAATAAATTAATGGATGACAGATTTCTTTTTGTTCTCTGGTTTGAGGTATAGTCCACCATAGCAGGGAAGTTGTTCACAAGTGTGGCAGCAGGAATAAGCAAGTGCTTGCTTATATTGGTCAAATCAAGAGGCAGAGAATGGATCAGACGTAAGGCCAGGGTATAAGGCTCAAAATTCACTTCTCAGTCACCTAACTCTCCCAGCTGTGGTTCATATCCCAAAGGTTCAACATTCTCTAAAATAAGTATGGCCTATAAATAATAAATAACTAATGAATCTTGAAACATATCAACCTGTGAGGAATTTTCACAACCATGGTAACAGAAACACAGATGCTTAAGCATTTTTGTTATGGCTTCTCTTTCAAACACTATTCAAAAGAAATGAACACCAACTCCCAAAACATATATGATTATATGAAGCACTAATAAATACAATAATGAAACTGAAACACAAATTCTGAAATGTGATGTAGACATTTCAAAGGGGAAAATATTTTTAGATATGGAAATATAAAGTCATTATGTGACTATGTAGATTTTATTATCTATATCCCTCTACATGTTTATCCAAGGCATACACACCAACTCATTTTATTTTCATTTTCACAATAAGAATCTTAAACATAGCCAGAGACAAATACTCAAAAATCTGGTCTTTCTAGGGAGAGTGGTTGATGCCCCTTCACATACAGAAGGCGCAGATGAGCATGGGGTTCTCAGTGGTGTTGGATCAGCTCTCAATGTGAACAGTTATTAGGAAGAGGGAATACAAGGTAGTGAGACCTCTCAAGCTTCTAGGATCCTGGATTTTCTTGAATTGCCTTTATTTTTGCTTCACAGTAAACTCCAGTCTCCAATAACAGTGAAATAAAAAATGAAATCAAATGTTCGGTCTAGCCTCTACTCTGAGACAGAACATATATATATCATGCATATGCTGCTTCAATTTTTCTATCACATCTACATCTGCTTCATCAGAAAAATAGTTTCACAGCAAGATGATGAGGAAACCTTAAATGGTACCTTCTACATCAATTCTACCAAATTATGATGTGTCTCTGTTACATTAGGAAGAGGTTACCAGATAAGAAGATAGCATCCACTGAGAAGGGCATTGACTCTTCACATTTCCCTACAAAGGCACATATGACCTGTCCTCAGGGTCAGTAATAATCGTGATGCAGATAAAGTGGATGCAGAGGAACACCATAATTTTGATTTTACTTTTTTATGGAAAGAAAGAGGCAAAGCAGAGTAAGCATACTTAGGAATGGCCACTTTATTTTAGTTTTTTAGTTCATTTTACATCCTGACTCCAGACTTCTCTCTCCTCTCTTCCCAGTCCCACCCTTACAAATCCCCCCCCAACTATCCCTCCCTTTTCCTCAAAGAAGGGGAGCACCCTTTGGATACCACCCCACCCTGGAACATCTAGTCCCAGTACATCCTCTCCCACTGAAGCCCAACAAGGCAGTCTAGGTAGGTGGTAGGAGATCCAATAGCAGGCAACAGAGACTGAGACAGCCCCTGTTATGCTTCTTAGGGCACCCAAGTGAAAAGTAAGCTATACATTTGCTACAAATGTGTAAGGGGTCTAGGTAGGTCCAGCTCCTGTATACTCCCCGGTTGGTGGACCAGGCTCTGTGAATGCTCACAGTCCCAGGTTAGTTTGTCATGTAGGTCTTCTTGTGGAGTCCTTGCCTCAACCACTTGCTCACTTCTTTTTTTTAAAAATTAGGTTATTTTCTTCATTTACATTTCAAATGCTACCCCAAAAGTCCCCCATACCTTCCCCCAGTCTCCTACTCACCCACTCTCACTTCTTGGCCCTGGCGTTCCCCTGTACTGAGGCATATAAAGTTTGCAAGACCAATGGGCCTCTCTTTCCACTGATGGCCATCTAGGCCATCTTCTGATACATATGCAGCTAGAGTCAAGAGCTCCGGGGTACTGGTTAATTCATATTTTTGTTCCACCTATAGGGTTGCAGACCCCTTTAGCTCCTCGGGTACTTTCTCTAGCTCCTCCATTGGGGGCCTTGTGACCCATCCAATAGCTGACTGTGAGCATCCACTTCTGTGTTTGCTAGGCCCTGGAATAACCTCCCAAGAGACAGCTATATCTGGGTCCTTTCAACAAAATCTTGCTGGCCTATACAATGGTGTCAGCACTTTGCCCCTTTTTAGAATTGGGAACAAAACACCCAATGGAAGGAGTTACAGAGACAAAGTTTGGAGCTGAGACGAAAGAATGGACCATCTAGAGACTGCCACACCCAGGGATCCATCCCATAATCAACCTCCAAAAGCTGACACTTGCTCACTTCTATCCCAACTCTTCCACAAGATGCCCAGGCTCTGTGTGATGTTTGGCTCTGGGTTTCTTGCATCTGCTTCCATCCACTGCTGGATGAAGCCCCTCAGAAGTTATGCTACATTCTTGTCTTCAAGAATAGCAGAGTGTCATTAACTGTATCAGGGGCTGTTTCTCTCATGTGGGATGGGTCTCAAGATGGGTCAGTCATTGGTTGGCTATTTCCTTAGTCTGCTCCATATTTATCCTTGCACATCTTGTAGGCAAGACAGATTTTGAGTTGAAGGCTTTGTGGGTAGATTGATATGCCCCTTTCTCCTCTGGAAGTCCTTCCTGGCTACAGGAGGTGGCCACATCAGTCTCTATATAACCCCTCTAGTAGAAATCTCAGCTAGGGTCACCCCCATAGACTCCCTGTATTCTCTTCTATCCCAAGTCTCCAGCTACTCAGTTCCTTCTCTCCATCACCTCCCATGACTATTAGTTTTTCCTTCTGAGTGAGATTCACATATGCTCCCTTAGGATTTTCTTATTAACCACTTTGTTTAGGTTTGTGGATTGTAGCATGGTTGGCCTGCACTTTATAGCTAATGTTTACTTATAAGTGAGTACACACTATGTGTGTCTTTCTGGTTCTGGGTTACTTCACTCAAGATAATATTCTTGAGTTCCATGCATTTTCATGCAAAATTTGTTTTTAATTGCTGAATAGTATTTCATTGTGTAGCTGTAACACATTCTCTTTATCCATTCTTCAGTTGAGGGACATCTAGGTCAAATCCAGTTTCTGGCTACTACAAATAAAAGCTGCTATGAAAATTGTTGAGCAAGTATCCCCTATCCCTGTGGTATAGTGGGGTATCTTTTAGATATATGGTCAGTAGTATAGCTGGTTTCTCAGGGAGAACTTTTCTCAGTTTTTTGAGAAACTGTCAAATTGATTTCCGAAGTGGTTGTACAAGTTTGCACTTTCATCAGCAATGCAGGAAAATAAATTAGACACCAACAATCCAAACCCAATTAAAAATGGGGTACAGAGCTAAACAGTGAATTCTTAACAGAAAATTCTTGAATGGACAAGAAGCACTTAAAGAAATGTTCAATGTCCTTATTAATCAGAGAAATGCAAATCAAAATGATCTTGAGATTCTATCTTACACCTGTCAGAATGACTAAGATAAAAAACTCAAGTTATAGCACATACTGGTGAGGATGTGGAGCAAGGATTGGCTATTTTAGATATCAGTGGATTCTGGACAAATGAGGGTGCTCCAAGTTAAGTACCAGAACTGAGGTAATAGCAGGTAGATAGTATCCCAATGTATAGGGTCCCAATACAGAAGTGTTTGTATCGTGGATTTAAACAGAAATATTTGAAGAGGAACTGTGAGGTCTTAAGCCATGATAGCAACAGTGGGTTCAGACAGAACCTTAAAACTACTCTATATTACACACATTTTAATGAGTTTAGTAATAGTCAGTACAGGTTACTGTACTCTTTTAGGAATCCATAACAACTAAGCAGATGTTAGCATCTATCCTACATCAAGTGCCACAAAATAACATCCCACTTCCTTTTATCAAGTACATATTTTGTTAAGTTAATCAATGATACTGATTTTAGTTTCTCTTAAGATTTAAAATTTGACACATATAATAAAAAAATAAAAACTTGTGAAGCTAATGTTTATATAAAATAAGAAAAGGATCAGTCATCATTTGAAGGATGGTGCATTAAGTAGTGATTATTTTATTTGTATTACCTCCCAAGAATAAATGTTCTTCTGGATGTTCTACAAAGACTAAATATAGTTATGTACTATTGTTTAGATGAGGCAACTAATAATCACAGATGTTACTAACATGCTCATCATTCCCCATTCATCATGGGTCAGAGTTGATATGCAAATAGGGGCTTTGAAAGCTCAAGCAAAATTGTCCCTCATCTTTAGTTAGCTTTCTGTCCTTAAAACAAATAACCATTGGAGAGTGTCTCTGTTTATGAGATAATAATTTTTCTTTTCTATTATCATGATTGTAGAAAACTCTCCTCATAATTATCTGTAAACAATTTGACAACGTATACATATAGATAGGTTTAATGCTAAAGACATAGTAGGGACAATGTTATCTTTACTTGTAATAGTGAGTCACTTTAGTTCAATATGTTTTCCAACTTCCTATTTCAGATGTTCCGATCAAAGAACCAAAATATGTTCTACAACAAGGGGGAAGTTGTCTTAGAGATAATAGGTGTTTGGACACTCAAAAAGTCTATTTCCATTCACACCAGGTAAACGATGACAGATAGTTGACTCGGGTATCTGCAGCACCAAAAAGCCTATTATAACATGGTATCAACTCACAGATATTACTGGATATATTGTTTATTTTGTATGGAACTATATCACTGAAATGTCTCCTCTCCTCTGTTGCTATCCAGCAGCCATGGATGAACTGAGTATACCTGAAAGGGAGGCTGGAAATAAAAAGGGACATTGGGCTAGGAAAGGATGAAGCCAAGACAAAGGTCTCTGATCAAGGCTCAAAGTTTAATTTTCATCTCTACATTTATATAAACAAAACCCACAGACCCATCCTTTTGTTTCAGCTGGATTGAGTTGCAAAGCAAGCTCAGCAGGCACTCAACTCCTCAAATCTCCATAGCAAATTGCAAATGCAGATACTCCAGCCAGGTAGTAAAACCATCAGGAACCAGTTTGTTTAGCCTATTCAAGGCTGGGGAAAGGACATACTCCTCCAGCAGCTGCTTACTACTTATAGAATCTCAAATGTTTTGTGAGTCTTGAAACTTTCTTGGAAGTTGCAAAAAACTCTGAGGCTCCTTTCTTCATCAAGAGAAATGTTCCAAAGCAGTTGTACAACCATGGATAACTGTTGAGCTGCCTGATTTTGTGGTGCACTTTGTGTACTGGCTTGCAGAGATTAAGAACCTTAACCTTGGTACCTATGTATGAAATCAATCACGATCACAAGTCTCTCTGAACCCAGAACCCAGTCTTTCTTCTAGGATGATATATATGGGAGAAAGGGAGAGGGAGAGGGGGAGGGGGAGGGGGAGGGGGAGGGGGAGGGGGAGGGAGGGAGGGAGGGAGAGAGAGAGAAAGAGAGAGAGAGAGAGAGATGATCATGGGCACTACTTTACTTCTAGAGTCAAACGAAGTGTATAACATTATACCTTAAGAATAATTTTATAATCAGATCTTTTTCTGATATGAGTGTTCAAATAAGATATACCCTAGCACCTTGAAAACAAAAGAACTTACCCAAACCACTTTGTTCCCCAGGGTCATCCATACCCTGCCCAAAAAGTAGTATTGGGTCATTATTGGCATACCGGTTGGTGTTGCATCTCCTTTGAGGAATGTAGAAAACCCAGTTCAGGCTCCTGCTTTCTTCTCTCCCAATTTGTCATCTGCTCCACCACTGTCTCCGTTTCAAATTCTCACTGCTGATTTCTCAATCCTCAAGACACAGGTCCTGTTAGAAGAGGGGTGGGTTTGTCTGTGTCCAGTACTGATTGCAGCTCTTCTGTAGTTGAACTCCTCATCTTGCTGTGTAGTGATAGTTATGAGTAGGGCAGAGTCTTTGTTCCAGATCATTGACCATTAAACAGCACTCCACCCCTTTCCTCCCCTCCCCTCCCTTCCCCTCCCCTTCCCTTCCTTACCTTCACTTAACATTCCCTCCCTCCTCCAATTCTCCCTTCTTCCTTTTTATCCTGCTTTCCCCCATTACCTCCTTCTGTTTTGTGCTCTTTTTCTTTTCCTGCCTTCTGCATAGAATAACGTAGAATGAATCTTTAATTCTGGTCTCTTGATCTTTTACTTCCCAGACCCCCAGAACCATGTGCCAATAAGGTTTGTCAATTATGAAATGCTTAGTCACAAGCTTTTTTTTTTTTTAAAGTACACAGTGAGTAGCACCAGTCTGTGTGGTATATGTGTATTATTAGTTATAAATAGGAGCTTTTATGTATTTTACCTTTTGTGCTTTCTTTGAACACTTATCCAAGATAAAGGATAAATATTAAATTATCACCTTTATCAATATTTTAGAACCAACAATTAAAATTCTTAATTCACATGAATTATTATTCCAAAAGTAAGTGTTTATAAACCCAGTTGATATGAAAAAACTGTTGAGAAAATAAAAACTGAAAATATGTAGTATAGGTAAATATTTCAATTACTAACAGTAATTGTTGTCTAACAATGTCATATTTTTAAGACAGGGCCAAGTACCCTGTTGCTACACATCATACTTACTGGGTAATTATAAAACTAACTATTTGTCAAAACATATCTCCTCATACTAAAAAAGAAAACATAGATTTTTTCTGAATAATATAAATACAAGACCCCAAGCAAACTATTTATAGGAGGGTATAAATTTTAAGAGCAGATAGTATTTTGTGAAAGGTACAGTGTTGGGTACAAGTGAGAGATGGTCTTACATTTGTTTAGTGGTGTTATTAGACACTGCAAAGTCCCAACTTTGAAAACTAGTATTTTATTTATATATTTTCTGGTGTGTGTGTGTGTGTGTGTGTGTGTGTGTGTGTGTGTGTACATACACATGCTTACTATTTTGTGTATACTTTCCAATTTTAATTCCTAAGAGAACATATGTTTGGTCATGCTATCATTTAACTGAGTAGTTCAGGGACAAACCAGACACAGCTTAGGGCCTTCTCACATCACTGTTCACCCAACTATTGATTATATATATCCTTTTTGTAACCTATACCTGCTCTTAACTTTTCCTTTATCTCTTGGCACTTTTAAGCTCTTTTACACTTGATGAATTCATTAATTGGGACAATGGGGTTTGGTTTTGTCCATGGCTTGAAGGCACAGTCTATAGTGGAGCAGAAGCCCAAGCAAAGACGAGTGGATTTCACCTGTGGCAGCAGGAGGATAAGGCTGCCTGCTCACATATAAATGGATCAGAAAGAAGAGACAGGTCAAAAACTGGGGCAAGCCTGTAAGGCAAGGCTCACTTCCCAATCACCTACTTCCAAGGAAGGGCAACTTCTAACAGTTCTAAAACCTCTCAAAACATCACCATCAGCTGGAGGAAAACTATTTCATACCCCTCCTCCTAAGACTCAGCATTATAAGCTCAAAAGATGGAGCCTAAAATTTATAAGATCCAGAAGCCAAGCATGGCTTCAAAGAATCAATTTCTTCTGCAAATGAAAGAACTCAGTGGGGAAACCCCCACTCAGCTCCCGATTCGGCGTGCACCCAAGAATCACGAATAGAACACAACACCTTGATGTAACAACAAGAGGTTTTTTAATGGCGGAGCTCCGGGTCGAAACGTATCTCACATAACAGGAGACAGTGGATTCGACCACGAGGCTTGGAAGCTAGGGGTTTTTATAGAAAAGGAGTGGGGCTGGGGGAGGAATTGGCGCGGTTTCACATGATTGGTCCATTTAAACATCAGCAGCCTGTAACATTTAACTTAGGTCAGAGGGGTGGGAGCTAGGGAGGCGATGGGCTTGCCCGGGCATGTCCTGGTCTGTTCTGCTATGTTCTCAGCCCCAGGTTTCAAAGCTCAGAAACAACAATTTGGGCTATTTAACATACATTACATGAATTACAGTTTTATTTCCTTTCACATACAGCAGGAGAGATGAATAAACTGTAACATTTACATTGGCATAGATGTTCTGTCTAGCTTGGGACCAGGGATAGAAGTTTCCCTCACTTTTCCTTTGAAGACTTAAACAAAATGAGCCTGATCTTCTGTTTGACTCTGGAAAACCAACTGTAATCAGAGGCCCATTCTACAGCAAATTATAAGACAATCTTATTTTTAGAGAATAAAATAGCCAGTATGAATTTCTATGCATAATAAATTCATACTACCATTAAACATATTCATATTACTACTATTTCTTTAAGTTTAACCATGTAGGGTAGACCCTTACTATCTACAAAAGTTTTCCTCAATCTTTTTTTTAAAAAGCAGCAATTCTGTAGTAATGTGTAGTAGTCTTCATGCCACTGCTACTTTGAAGAGTCAACCATGGTAGCAGTCACACATTCATTAATTCATGCATGTATTAGATACTAAGATACTAAGCTCCTATTATGTGCTTACATCATTTAAAAGCATTGATCTCTCAGTGAAAACCAAATCCTGGCCACTAGTGTTGCT
Source organism: Mus musculus (assembly GCF_000001635.26). Classification (NCBI taxonomy): domain Eukaryota; kingdom Metazoa; phylum Chordata; class Mammalia; order Rodentia; family Muridae; genus Mus; species Mus musculus. The sequence goes on from NC_000084.6 coordinate 88,504,217, forward strand.
ATAGGTGGGAAGATTTTACTTATTGATGAATTAGACACTGAGATAAGGAATGAAGATGGGGATTTCTTGAAGAATTTCAAGTAAGACAATGATATGATTTGCCCATAACAGGAGTACTCTTGCTATAAACCAAGATTAGATTGTGATATCTGAGAGAATAAAATGTTAAACTCAGAGCAGAACCTAAAGAGGCATGTTGATTGGACATCGGCTTATGAGAGTATAGTGACTGTGGGGTGCTCATAAGTAGTGTAAAATTCAGAACTTAGGACAATGTACAACCAGTAGTGTCTGTTGATAAAACTTGCAATGCACTGGAGGAGCAAAGAAAGGTCAATGCATTGAGGACAGATGATGAGATATTCAATGACACTTCTTAGTTACAGAAAAGGAAAGCAAGGACGCCAGGCAACAAAGTATTGAGGACCAATAAGAAGCAGAACAGTGATCAAACTGCGGCCAGAGACTCAGAAGAAAGGTTGAAAGAATTGTTTCTGCAGAAGCCAATCAGTAAATTTAACAAGGTTCTTAGGTGCTAAATACTTGTAGTCAAAATTCACAGTCACGTATCAATTCCAAAGCCATTCTTCAATTTTTCTGAGATTAGAGTTTAAGCATAATGTTTTAAAAAGAACTATAGTCTTCGCTTCCTAGAAAAGGTCCACGTGTTGACTAAAAAGCTGAACACATATGCTTTAAATCTGTGGTAATGCTACTTGACTCAGCAAAAGCCCTGAGTCTTCTTCCAGCTAAAGATCTGTTTCACCTTGGTTATAAAAAATATTAACCTGTAATGAAGACATTTATCGTAAAATATTTTTAAAATTGGGTATGAATCAAACAAGCCCTCACATACCTAGCAGTAAGACCATTCTCCAAAAGTTATTTGTCATTTATCTTTCAAATAAGTCCAGGGTACTAAAGAAAAAGACAGGAATGAGTCTTTAAACTTGTGTACCACATTGTCTTGCGGTTAAGAGCTGTGAACCCTCCTCCCAATAAATAGATAGATAGATAGATAGATAGATAGATAGATAGATAGATAGATAGATAGATAGATAGATAGATAGATAGATAAAGTTCTGGACCCATGATGGAAAAATAGTTTATTTCTCTCCTGAATTGCATCAACTGCAGTGAGTCACAGTTTCTTTAGATCCTGCTTTCACTGACTCTTCCCTTAGTATCAGCTAAGTATACAACTACTCAGGAATTATTCATGGTAAGTGTGGACCATGACTTCATTCCTAGCATTCCACAGGAACCAGTCCCACTGCAAAGCTGGGACCTTGCTGGTGTTCTGCCTGACATTTCTCTTCTAGGACAGTCTGACCTACAACCTACACACCCAACACCAGTGTGACACTCAGACAATTCCAACTGTCTTAAGCCGGCACAAATGATACTCAGTAATGTTTTCACATTAAAATATTAAGAGAGGATTACTCTTTTATTAATCTGTACAGCATTGGAATGTTGAACTGATTAGTTGGTTTATTAGTAACATCTTAAAGCTGTTCCAAATCAGGCTTTTCATATGTTCTGGTCAGTTACCTTCTTCTGTAAAGTCACACCACATGAACAGAACTTTATACCAGAAAGTGATGGAAATTTTAGCACTCACCATAAAAGAACTGCTGTGAATGTGTCTCATGACCCCCAGAGAGATGCTAATAAATTCACTTGTGAAGCCTATTCTGTTCTATTCTACTTTTAAACGCCTCCTCTGTGCAGCCTTCCCCAGGAGAAAAACGAACCAACCTGTATAAAATTTAAAGTACTGTCATCCTCATCTGTTACTCTTTTGTTGAAACATTCATCCATCCTTGAAAAACAGAAACATACATTTGGGATGTCCTTGTTGCAAGTAGCAGTGAAGTAAGTGCTTTTCCTTAGTACTCACATGATGAGAAAACGCCCCACTGAACTTCATTGTCTGTCCTAGGACTATAAAAGACTGACATTGTCTTCACTGCAAACACTGAAAGTAATGGACCTGAATGGATGAGTGATAACATCCATAATTTCTTTGCCACCAATGGGCTTTATTGTCTTACTCACATAACATTTTTATAGCTGTAAGTCATTGACTGAATAGTATACAGTAGCACCAATGTATCAAGTATATCCCAAGTTGTATCTTAGGTAGAGAATGGAAAGAATAGGATAAGTTCACAGATTTCATGTGCTACTAAAGAAGTGACAGAAGTACCTCAACGCAGAGATGTATATGAAAAGCATTGACTTTCTCCTCTCTACCCTATGGGGGAGCACTCCAGAAATGTGATGATGGCTATTTTGATGGGGGAGTGGGTGGGTAGGGGATTGGGGGGGGTGGGTATGGGGGACCTTTGGGATAGCATTGAAAATGTAAATGAGGAAAATACCTAATAATAATAAAAAAAACTTACAGAAATCTAAACTGGCTATTGTCTTAGTTAGAATTACTAAGGCTGTGAAAAACAAAACAAAAAACAAAACAAAAAAAAAAACACCATAGTGAAAAACAACCTGTGGAGGCAAGGATTGATTTAGCTGACATAATGTGAAACATAGCCCATTGAGGGAAGCCAAGGTAGGAACCTGGAAGCAAAAGCCATGAAGGGTTTCTGTTTATTGGCTTGCTCCTTATAGCTTGTTCAGCTTGCTTTCTTATAAAACCCAAGACTACCATACCAGGAATGGCATCATCCACAATGGAATGGATCCTCCCCTACCCATAATTACTTAAGAAAGTGGTCTACAGTCTTTCTTGCAAACCATTCTCATGAAGGCATTTTCTCAGTTGGTGTTTCTTCTCTCTAAAATGACTTGATCACCAAAGACTATATAGTTTAATGAACTTACATACAGCTAGAATTGGCTATTGAAGTAGAAGCTGTAAAACTTCCCCTTAAATTTTAGGTATTTAGTAATCCTTTATAATTTAACTCTTCTATATATAAACATTTTCCAAAAGTGTATAAAACACACACACACACACACACACACACACACTATTCCAGATGATGCTTTTAAGTTGTAGATATATATTAAAAAATACACTGAAAAGCTTTACTGGAACTTCTTACTGCTTGAAATCAAAAGTAATAGTTTCTCCTCTGAAACGTTTTCCTTTCCTCGAGTAACTTTATTTTAGAAAATAAAACCTTGTCTCTTCACTTTAGGAGACAGATACCTGGAAACCCTATCTGATCACGTCTTGTTAAACATGTGCAATGCTTTCTAAATAATACAGGAATTTGCAGTCTTACCCCCATCCAAACTGTTGCATGGGACATCATCCCTGTCATGTATAGTGATAGCTGCCAGGCCTCCTAATCTCCCTTCCTGCTTGCTGCTAGGGCTTTCTCAAACAAATCATATTCTGTCATTGACTATTTGAAATTCTGCAATACGTGTTCAGTGCTACTATGATATAACCACTACAAGGTCTTGACTTCACTATGAGGCTCATGTCTACAAATTTATCTCTAGATTGATTTCTCGGTACTTAAGCAATTCTATTCTGACATGTTCTGAAATTATTTCACTCACTCAGTCTCACTGTCCATGTTCTTATCCAAAAATCTTTCTACCAACAACCCCATTTTCCCTAAAATATTACTCTGAGCATTTTCTATCTTCTTCCAAGTCTCATTAGTTTCTCAGGAAGACTTTCTCTACAACATTATTTAGCATTGCTTCTCTATTACATACCCAAGGAACACCTTGTACCTCCTAGTTATATTGCATACTCTTGTTTACTATAATTGCCTATCACCTTTACCCTCTGTCTTATTCAGGGTTTGTATTCCTGTGCAAACATCATGACCAAGAAGCAAGTTGGGGAGGAAAGGGTTTATTCAGCTTATACTTTCTATATTGTTGTTGACCACCAAAGGATGTCAGGACTGGAACACAAACAGGTCAGGAAGCAGGAGCTGATGCAGAGGCCATGGAGGGATGTTCCTTACTGGCTTGCTTCCCCTGGCTTGCTCAGCTTGCTTTCTTATAGAACCCAAGACTACCAACCAGATATGGTACCACCCTCAAGGGGCCCTCCCACCTTGATCACTAATTGAGAAAAGGCCTACAGCTGGATCTCATGGAGGCATTTTCTCAAATGAAGCTCCTTTCCCTGTGATAACTCCAGCTTGTGTCAAGTTGACACACAAAACCAGCCAGTACACCCTCCCTGTAATATAACCATAAGAAATATAATTCCATCTACCACAGTTTACCTAGGATCTGTCTTTATACCTTACCCAAATAACTACAATAACAAATGTAGCAAATCATATACCCTAAGGCTTTCTTGGTTTTTTTGTTCTTCAGATAAAGCACAGACACAACCCACATGATCACTGAAATATGGTGAAGGACATTGGAAAAATAACTCAAGATGGCAGATTTTCAGAAGTGCTGAGGACAGGCCTACTCAACATAGACCCTGAATCCTTGTCCTCTTAAGAAAAGTGGAACATTTATTTGCTCCCCTGGCATCTGCTTTCCATTATTGACTACTGCAATATTTAATGGGCCAACATAAATCTGTTTGAAAGTCTTTGGCAATCAGAGAGCAGAGCTTTTGAACAAATATATTTTGCTTAAGTTGTATCCAGGTGATATGCTAAGAACTATGTTTTTGAGAAGAGTCAACAATGAGTAAATGGAGAGAATGCGAACATGGAGACATATGCAACAGAGAGGAAGGCATGTTGAAAGGAATTAAGGTAAGATGTATTAGTTTGGTACAACTTTTTCTTTCTCTTTCTCCTGAGTGAGTTCAATGGTAGACTGATAATGAAGTATTTGAACAGCTCTAAGTACATCTTTGAGAATGACAGTGCTATTTATTCTATGTTTCTAACCACTGTCTGAGCAGTTTCCCAAATAAGGAAGCTCTAATGCACTGCAATAGGTACAACTGAAATTAGCTTTATGATGTCTCCTTTCCTCCTGACATTACATCAGACTCTCATTCCCCACGCTAAAGAAATTCAATGAGCTAACTTGATACAGAATCACTCATTTTCTTCGTGGTTTATTTGTGGTTCACGTATATCACTTCTGCCTTTCTGTACATCTGTCTCTTTGCTATTCTCCACTCTCCAGCCTTTTCTAAACTAATGGTTTTACTATTTTATTGATGATGCTTAAGGAGAATCAATGTCTCTGTATTGACTAATTCTCACATCTCAGGAAAGCTTGACCACCCCACTCCTTCACTACACTAGGATACTATGCTACACATTACTGTGACACTTTATGTGCTGATCTGAAAATACTTAGGCAAGACTGTAACTTTATAGATGCTTAGAAAATGTCCTTGTGTACTGTCTCTCTAAGAATGTTGTGAATCTAAGGAGCTCAGTATGTGCTGGTCATACAGTCTCATTTCCACAGAAGAAACACCTATTGCTTTGTAAAAATTTTCACACAGATCTTTGGTTTTACAAAGAAATACTTCAAACTGATTTACTTAAAATTATTTACAAATTAAAAAATGAAGGTTTAGATTTGACTAAATGAAATATAAAATGTTGGTTTTTTCCTGGTTAGAATTATTTTTCTCCTTTCAGCCTAACATTTTATTAGGTATTCATCTAAAGCTATTTTGGAAGCCTCTTATCTCTTATTTGAACTTGTATTAAAAAGTCCATTCTGGTTTCAAAATATGTTTGCAAGGGTAAACTTATTGAATATCAATTTCTTTGTATCAGCACAGTGTTCTTTATTTTTCAAATATCCCTGTATAAGCATTAGAAAATCAAAATACTCATTCATTAATAAAGGCCTGTCATAATCTAAATCAACCATATTTATATTGTTGCTTTGAATCATTCTTAAATTCTCTTTCATTGAGTTGGTTTGTTTCTTTTCCTTCCACATAGTTTTGCATAAAATTTTTCTTTGTTGTGTGCTTTATCTTGTTATATATCTTAAATATCTATCCCTGTCCTTGTTTTAGAATATTCAATCAGAAATAAATACTTTTAAATTTTTAATTGTGTTTAACAAGTAAACTATCAACTGCAAAAAGACATTGTAGTTTGAACACAAACGATTTTTTTCCAATGAGTAGGCACACATTTACCCACAATCATTTATTAACTCAATGATCTGGAAACAAAATTTCTGCTGTATTCTGCCTGTGATTTTCAGTGTGGTACTAGAGGGCTCACAGTTGCAGTATGCCAGAAAGTATGGAAGACAGATAAACACTGATCTAAACAGACTCTGAGGGGGAAAAAAAATAAGCCTAGCACTTAGATGATAGAGGCAAGAAGTAGTCAGTTTAAGCCCACCCGCAGCTGTGTAACAAGAACCTAATACAAACCATTAAAAACAGAATGGAATGAAGAAAGAGGAAGAGGGAGAACAGAAGGGAGGGAGAGAGTCCAGGAGGGAATGAGGAAGGGAAGAAGGAAAGTGTAAGAGACAGAGAGGTCTAGAATCTCACAAGTTCACAGATCAAAACTAATTTGCATGTCATTTTTACATCATGGGAAACTAAAGTCTGCCATCCAGAAGTGTGGTGACATTTCCAGAGAGATATCTATGCCCTAGGAAGCGGACGGAGTTAGTTTTCGTGCACTTGGGACAGTCTTTAAGCTACTTGGGTTTCACTATTGATACTCATCACGTGCATCTATAACGGGCTTAAACACACAGTGCTTTTCAAATATCAGAGATCATAAGCGACATTTTCCTGTGCCTGGATCACATTCAGTTCCTCACAACATTCACTAGCTGAGGTGTCTGAATGCAGATATTCTGAGATGGAGTAAAGCATAAGGACCATATGCTTCAGGCAATGGCTGTGAGGAAACAGCTGCCATGATGGTGGAAGCACTGTTTTGCTCCCAGTGAGACAGAAGGCATATTCACTCCATGTGACAAGAGTTCAGGAAGGAGGTGGAAGACCTATGCTGTCTTTCTTTTGAATCATTCAAGTCATTTCTCACATCCACAGAGGAAAAATAACTGTTCCCTCCAAGAAGCATCTAACTCTGGAGAAGATTTTTTGTATCCTTGAAAATCAGCACACCACCGGTCTGAATAATTGTGTTTACTGAAAAATCTCAACTGAAGGAAAGAGCTCACGTGATGGTGTCTAGTTAGTTACATGTCTTGAGTTAAGTCTATTAGATATAGGATGCTTGACCATATAAAGCCAGATGAAGAAAAACACTATAATTAAATAAAAACAGCACAGGCCCAGTAAGACGCAATTTTGAAAGGTTTAAAGGATACATAGAACTTAACAGAAACCTACCGGGTGGCAATAAGGGTCTACATACAATGCAAGTGGCTGTTTTTAAAGATAAGCCTGCAAATTAATAGCAGTTCCAAAACAGATGTCTATTAAGAGGCAGGATGCTTTCAAAGATGTTAGAAAAGCCAGTTGAAAAAGAATTGTGTGTCAGGGATCTTTGCTCCAAAATAGCGAGAGAAATGATAATTATAGATAGAAAAATAACTGGAATAATTTCCCCTGTCATATCTAATCAATTTGTACAGAAGACTCACCAGACCCAACATCCAGGTATAAAGCATACTTGCTCTCCCTTGAAATGTTAAATAGCATCATTATTGTATTTCTTCATTTACCCCTACCCTCATATAAACTTTTCATATTACAATTAGAATGATACTAAAATATCTGTATCCCTATGACTTATAGTGATGATAGAAAACAGGTATGAAAGTCAAACCTGTATTAAAAATGAATATCAATTGCCATTGATTCTTTTGTTTCCTAAGTTGGAAAGTATGGTATTCTGTCTGGACTCCACCCCCACAGTTACCTGGCAACAGCAAGGTAGGCCTGGCCCTATAAAAGGAGCTGCTTGCCCCCTCCACTCTCTCTTGCTCCTGCTTCTCTCCCTTGCCTCTTACCCACCTTTTCCCCATTCCTTTCCCGACCTCTCTCCACGTGGCCATGCCCTGCCTGCACTTCTTCTTTCTGCCTTTTTCTGCCTTTACTATTCTCTTAACTCCCCTCCCCATGCCATAAATAAATAAATAAATAAACAAACAAACTAACAAACTCTATTCTATGCTATACCATCGTGTCGCTGCTTTCTCAGTGAGAAGGGATGCCTTAGCATGGGCCTGCTGAGACACTCCGTTCTGCCACACCTCACCATTCCCCCATAGAACATATTTTCATACCTCTTTATCTTTTTATAAACACATCAGAAACAGTCAGCTTATAATGGTGGTTGAATTGGCTATTAAAGTTCAAACTATATAGAAAAGACAATGTCCAAGGATATGAACGTTCAAGTGATCTGATTATATAACACTCATCTCTATTAGAGAACAGGAGTGTCAATAAGTTACTCAAATGATACATGTGTCATTGACAGTCCCCAGGACTGTATTACCACACGTCTTTTATTGTGTTCTGTTGTGAAAGCCAGAAACACATCTTTCCCTGATAAAAACACATCTTTTAACCCTGTAGCCTGATAAGATCTTTTCCACCAAAGCTTACTGAAGATTTTCATTTGCAAAGTAAAGAAGTCCAGAACCAAGCACATCCTAAGTACTACTATCTTTTCAACATATTTGTTCATTTGCTGCTTGTTATTTGGAGGTATTCCTTATTGTGTAGCCTGGGCTGGCCTCAAATGCATGCTCCTCTGGTCATAGCCTTCCAAGTGCTAGGATTATAGGCATGCATAACCAATGCAGCCATGCTTTATCATTAAGGGTAAAAAAATGTTTAAATACAATAACTTTTCTATACTTTTTAAGGGGTGTTGAGCTGTCCCCTGACAAATGGATACCTAAAAATTTCACTGATATAATAGACTCTGAATTTCTCTTGGGTTGATCTCACACCTTTTGAAGTTATTTTTCTTAAAAAGAACTGTGTCTCAACATGCTAAAAACTTCTCGCTTACCCACCTAGTCTCATCTAGTGTATCAATATATCTTTTACCAGCAACAAATTTTCTAGTTCTCTTGAGACTAAGACAAATCTCAGAAGAGTGAAAATAGACCTGGGGCAAGAAATAATTTGTTCCAAATAATTGTGAGCTTCCCCTCATTTTCTTTCTGATGGGAATGAACAAGATTGTGTTTTCTAGATCAATAGCTACATAGTGCATGAATATACTGTGTTAAGATTCAGTGAGGGCTTCTTCTTGGTTAAGTCTTCTACAGTCATTGTTGTTTGTCATGGTTCATCCAGGTTTTTATATGAATCAATTGACAAATTAAGTGGAGATATGTTAGCAATTACTATTTTGGCATGCTTTACATCATTTTGGAAAGCTCTAATTTCTACTATCTACCCAATGCAAGATAGTCAGTGTTGCTCTGATTCATAAACTTGTCATGTAGATCCACATTATGAGACTTCAGTTTTACTTTCCACACTATAGTAGTTTTATTCTATGGATGAAATGTAAGTATGAGATTTAAGCACAGTCATTATGGACTGGATGAACAGTTAGATAAGTAGATGATAAATGCATATATGATGAGTAGGTAGATAAACATTAGGTGTGTAGGTAGATAAATGATATATAGACAGATGTGTGTGTGTGTGAGAGAGAGAGAGAGAGAGAGAGAGAGACAGAGACAGAGACAGAGACAGAGAGAGAGACAGAGACAGAGACAGAGACAGAGACAGAGACAAAGACAAAGACAAAGACATAGACAAAGACAAAGACAAAGACAAAGACAAAGACAGAGAGAGATTGAAAGGAGGAATACTCAGGAAGATGATAAACAGAAGATACATTTGAATAATAGAAATATGGTCAACACTTGAGTTTGCATTGGATATTGGGATAACAAAATATAATCTAAGAACTTCTTTAATGGACCGCACTCAAACCTAGGACTGGTGGCACATCAAGCCTTATAAATTCAGATTTAGTATGGACTACTTTGAAAGGTAAGTGTATTTCACTAGTTGAAGCTCTAAGGAGATAATGTATTCTCAGGGTTTTTTCTGATAAGAACTTGGTCCCAGTGATGCACTCTAAGCCAAAGGACTAGATGGGAACACTGAGAAAATGATTTTGATGTTTAAAGGAACATTTTCCTTGATTCTCTGGATTATCTCTTCTAATGTTTCATTTAAATAACCTTGCAAGATTGTCTGTGTTATTTGTTTCCAGAAAAATGGCAGGCTACTGACCCTGTCTGTAGTTCTTTTGCATCAGTTATGTTTTCTGTCACTGAAGACTTGTTAAACTCTCCTGCAATTGCTTTTATCTGGCTTGATACCCTGAATGTCCTTCTTGGGTCTAATCTTATGTCCATTATTGTTGGACATCATCATGTCATGCTAGAAGATTCTCTCTTGCTGCTATCCAAAAGTTCATTACAAATGGTTGTGGCAATACCATATTATAAAAATATATTCTCCACTCTAAGAATGAAACTTTTGCTGGACATGCCAGCCAAACTTTGTAACACACCTTGAGGCCACTTAAGGCTGTTATTCTATTGTGTATTCAAACTGTTTGTTTAACGTGCCTTTAAGAGAACAGTATAATAGTCTCCTTTACTTGCCTTGAATTCCCCGTGCCATCAACTTTTACAGAATAAGATAATGCATAGCTGCAATATTAAGTTACATACAGTTATATGCCACTGACCCAGAGTAATTCATGTGTGTCATTTGCTGTAGAAAAAAAAAAAATACAAAAGTTGAAAGCAACTTTCTAAAATCTACAATCAATATTGAAAGCAGACATTTATAGTTGTTGATTAATAAACAATGATCTTTGTTGCCTGGGTCAGTTGTGATGAGTTGGAGCTAGCAACTTAATACCTTGTAAATCTCTGTTAAAGATATATGTGAAGTGTCCCATACCTTTTTTCGAGTGGTGCTTTCTATGCTGGTCAATAAACATAGAAGAAAACCCTGTGTCAGGGAGAGAAAGACACACATAGTGGGAGCACACTGGTTGTATGAAATAGAAAACTCAAATCAGGGTCCACTCTTGGTTAAATGATTACATGGGTAAGTGCTTTCTTTCTTCTGTTTCTACAAAGTGATTTATGTATGTATTCACTTTCCATCCCAATATCACCCCTGTCCTTCTAGCCCCTCCTTGCAGCTCCTCCCACCATTCATCCCTCCCCTTCTCCTCTGAGAAGGAGAAGCCCTCCCTGGCTATCACGCCCCTTTAATGAAACATTGATACATTCTCTGTAACTCAAAGTTAATCACTAAAGTATATAATCTGTGAAGTTGCTGATACTTATTGTATTAACGATACCTTTGTCTCTCTTCCCATTCCTCTCCTTAACTCTTTGATTAATGGATTCCTTTGTTAACAATTTACTAAGTGGAGTTAGAAGTTAAGTTTGATTCTTTTCTCAAAAGAATTTATTAACTTTATAAATATCCCTCTCACTTTTACTGCAATGATATGGACAATGGTACTAGACATGGATATAGCATAATCCAAGACATGGCCCTGAATTTTGTCCTCATTGATTTCAAAATCTACTAGGAAAATAAGCATTAGAAGTATTAGATGTGTACAAACAAAACTCCATGTGTGATCTGGGACACAAATCAATGACTGGAGAGCTTGAAGACCTGATAGCTTCTCAGTTCACATGTTTCAACAGATCTAATCTAACAATTATAGCCTGAAGAGTTCCTGGAGAACTACTTGTCTTCAGCCAAAAATGCAAATCCAAAGAAGCTGTTTGTTTCAATGTCAGCAAAGGGTAGCAAATAGGTATAGCATAGATGTTTCCATAAAGCATAGGAGTTATCACATACTTCAATGGTTTTCTTCAATATTCATCTCAACACAATAGACCAGTGAGGAAAACTGAGTTGTTATGACACTGTAACATTTCAGGGTCATCTCTATCTATCCCATGGACCACTGATAGCAATATTTCTGTTGTCATGTGACTAATACATGGTCTAATTAGATCTCTACTGTCAAAGTCACCTTTTAGTATAATCGATTTGAGTTCTTTTTTAATTAAAGAGAATGCTTTATATTGTCCTTTGCAATTTTCAAAATGTTTCCATAAATGTCCTGTCTTCTTTATTTCAATATTTTTTTTTATTCACTTTGTTCTTTACAAAAAAAAAAAAAACCTGGAGATTGGGATTCATCTGAAGATAGCTTGCTTAGGATACAAACCAAGTAGCCTGATATAAACAGTAGAGAAAATATACCAGAGAATGAAAAGCAAAAGGACAACAGAGCCCCTGAGAAGCACAAGAAAAGTGCCTGCATGGCCTTATAATATAACATGTACAAAATTCTCAATTTTTTCCCACTGAAAGATGAAAAACTACACTAACACCTTAGTCAAGAATTCATGATTAGGACATAAAATTTTCCCAAATTGGTGACTCAAACAGCAACTGAGTAAGGCATGGTGGAGCGAAAAACTTCACAGGCAAAGCAAAAAGAGAACATGAGCCTGGAAGTAGTAGTGAGATTTAAGGCTTAGAGCAAGTAGGAGGTAGTGGATGCTTTCCTGTTCTTTGATGTAATCTGGTGACTTTCTGTTGCTAAACTCAGCATAGTTTTCATGAGTTATATGCTGTTTGCCACATATGACCTCTTTGTCTTTGCTTTAATATCCAGCTGATGATCTTCCTGCTTCTTAAACAACTGTATCATATTGTCAACTTTCCAGGCACTATTCCAGCAGACACCCATAGACTTGTCCATACTTTTCTACACTATTTTATCCATACCTTTACAGTTCTTAAGGGCCATTTATCCTCTGTAGTGTGTTCATTGGTGTCATCTCTGTTTATCTTACATTTGGGAGATCATGGTGAGACTGAATGGGTACAGCTTCTGATATTACTAGGAGACACCGTATAATAGCAAATTCCCATGGACGAACATACCAATAACTTGTCCAATGTCAAATGATCAACCCTAACACATAAATATAAAATATTATACATATTGAGGTTATATATAGAAATATACATATACCTATAAATACATATTTGCATGTAATAGTAATTAATAAAAGAAGAGACCATGTTAGAAAGAGGGCATGTAGGCATATATGGGAGGTCTTGGAGGGAGGGAAGAATATAATATTATCATCTCAAAAAACTTTAAAGTAGAAAACCAAGTCATTTATCCAGAGATTGCTTCCCTAAAATGTCAGGTAAGGTGAGTTTCTACTGCACTTTCCTTCTATAGCATCTGGCACATCAACTGTCTTAGCAGTTGTCATCCTTATCTTTCTGCACTCAGGAGTAAAATTGGATTTATCTCCAACAGCATAATACTCAGGTCAAATATCCCTGTGATTAAGGAAAGAGTTCCCAAAGCCAGATGTGAAAATGGAAGTAATTCAGCCCCTGTGAAAGAAATATACATTCCAATGAGGAGGTACCAATAAATTCAACTGACCATTACAATTAATTTTTGAGAGAGACGATGTTACTACTTCTTTAAAATAAGCCTTTTTTCATACTTATTCTTCAATTATCTCAATGTGTGGTTGCTGAGTGCTTGTCTAAAAGGGCCAGTGTTCTTTAAGGAGACTTGTTAAGTATGTTGCTCAAAAAGCTTTATCAAACAATTTGGGTGTGAAAGTACTAAGTGGCAGTAGAACATATATGACATAACTCAGCATAATTTTGGTGCCTGTGTTTTCTGAGTCTCTTCTTTAAACAACAGAATTATGAGAATATTTGAGAGCCAATAACAGACTAAGATATGGTATGCAGTGTTGGAATTCATAGGCATTGATAGTCTGTACACTGAAAGCATTGGAAGACTGTACACTGAAATTGATAGACTGTATACTGAAAGCATCCACGGACTGTGCACTGAAATCAGTGAAAATCTGTACATTGACAGCATTAATAGACGATACACTTAAATAATTGATAGACTGTACCCCAAAAGCATCGATAGACTGCACACTAAAAGCGTCAATAGACTATACACTTAAAGCATCGATAGACTATACACTGAAAGCCTAATGCAATTATGATGAATAATATAGACAGAATTTTATTTAAAACCATATAGAAAGGGGTATAGATGATATTCTGCTTAGAATTTTACTCTCAGAAACTTACACCTCACTGGCTGCCCTGTCAAAGCAAATCTGTTGGCACAAATATATAGAATCCAAAAACACAATTATATAAAAAGAACTATGGGAGGAGAAGTGCCTGTCATACACATCTGATATTTGAATTTGATCACTAGAACTGACAGTGGAGGTACAGACTCTGAACACCAAACATGAGCCTTAGTACATCCATGCACATACTAACATCACACACACATGCACATGAATTCACATATATACACACACAAACTAAATAAAAATTGTATTTGTTTGTTTGTAAGATTTTGTTTTGTTTTGGTTTTTTTTTGAAACAGGGTTTCTTCTGGGTGGCTCTGGCTATCCTGGAACCTGCTCTGTAGACCAGTCTGGCCTTGAACTCAAAAGGCCACCTGCTTCTACCTCCAGAGTTCTGGGATTAGGGCCACCACCACCTGGCTAGATTAAAATTTTAAAAGAATGGAATAAGCAGGTAGTAATCTGTTTAATAGCCATTCAACTAAACTACCAAATACAGGAAAAGAGATTTCTGTATTTAAATGGCAGCTTTGGTAGCTTTCCATGTATTCTCATACAATAACATGTATTCTCATATGGATAATGTGCTGCGGTTAGCTATCACAGAGTTTGTTGGGGTTCTTCCTAGACATTCCTGTTCCCTTCCTGACTCAGAGTCTCACCACACAGTATAGTTTCCACATAAAATTAAATAATCATGCATCATTTTGGATGGACATTAGCAGCCACCAGCAATGTTATCTATTAAGGTATCTTTTCTACCTCTGTCTTGGTTATTATATTTTATCATGGTGCATTGACAGAAAGAGAGGATATATGCTTTGGATAAAGAGAACAGGATTAAAGCCAAAAAACTTATTTGCTCAATTTTCTCTCTCAACTCTCAACTTTTATTTCCTACTAGGTGGTAGAAAGGAGCTTGTGAGAAATACCTGTATTTCCAGGTAGCAGACATTCTATTTGTACCCTGGTATCTTCAGTACACTTTCATGCTAAGTTACACTAGTAGTATTTCTGATACCAACATCTGGCTGAGTGTCTTTGGATGTGTGTCTGTGGAGTAGAGAATCTGGTTCTCATGAACATAAATATTTTAGAAAATTCAATCTTATATTTTATACATAGAAAGAAAGTACAGGGGTGATATGGAAGAAAGTGAAATAGCTATTGATTTTTTTTCCTGGGAAGAAATATGTCTATGAACATAATTGAGCCAAGCAGTTTAGAATGGACCTAGAAGCATCTCATAGGATAGACTATCAACCAATTTTATTACACACTTCTTTGTTTCTAATTGTGGATGTATCTTAGTTCATTCAACTTGCTATGACAACATGCTATAAGAAGATAGCATTTAAGAGACAGAAATGCATATCTCATAGTCTGGCGTGTCCAAAATCATAGTACTGATGAATCCAATGCCTGGATAAGTCTACAATCATTTAGTAGGTGTCATTTTGGCGTGTCTTCACATGGTGGAATAGGACAGGACAATTCTATGAGCCCTTTTTATGACATTTTCACTGTTATAATCTAATGATTTTGTGTGTGTTTGTTTTTCAGATTATATTTTAATTACAAGATTTCTGTTACCTTTTCTCTCTCTCTCCAAATGCTCCCATAATTCTTTTTCTTCTTCAAATTCATGAACTTCTTTTTGCTAAACTGTTACTGCATGCATACATGAATTTGTATATATATGTATGTTCCAAAATATAAAGTATACAATGTTACTTATATGTATGTATATTTTCATAGCTGACCATTTGGCGCTGGAAAACAAATTTATGTGCTCTTCCCTGGGGAAGACCACCTCTCCTACTCTTAGCTTTAACTAGTTGCCTATGGGTCTTGGTATGGGGTTAAGGTATAATGGATTTTTCTAAATGCAGATTTGTGTGTTTGTTGATATCCTTGATTGTGTCATATTTGAGTGGTTATGTTGATGGGATTTTATGGGTGTAGGTTCTGATGCTACTAGGAGGCACAATCTTCCAGCCAGAGCTGTCTAAAAAGCTTCCAAAACACAGCATCTTTTGCCGTTCCCCTTAGTTACCTCTCAGGGGTAAAAGTAAGTCCCTACTGCTGAAGACACAATGAACTTCAGACAAAGAATCTAGGGGTCCCTAAGTTGCAACTGATCTAATTACCTTTTTAAAAGTCCCATTTCTTGACATAATGACATTCATGGTAAATGTCGATTTACAGATTGAGAAAAGTCAGAGAAACAAACATTCAGACCATAAGAAAATATTTTACAATGGAGAACAAGAATCATATCCAAAGTAGTGCTCATATAAGAACAATGCTTCTTCTTCATTCTGCTGTGTATACCCTGAATACAACATGCAGAAAGTCTGCAGAAGTGCTCATTTTGAGTACAAGAAACAGATGCTAATGTGATCTTACCACTGCCTAGTACAGAGCTTTTGGAGAGGTAGTGACTGTGGGTAAAATGGCACATGCCCACAGATCTGTCCTTGAATAACTTTCTCTGGAAACTTTATTTTAGAAGTTTCTTTATAATTGAGTTTTTTCAAGTATTTCATAATCATCCAGAACTTAGAGTATGAATAGAATCTAGTAATATGTCAGCATATAACAGACAAGAGTTTAAAAAACAACACAGTAAGAAACCAAGAAGTTTAGATGAAGACAGAGACAATATAGGGGTAATGTACCATCAAGCTAACTAAATGCAGTATCCAACAGAAACTAAAAACATGAGACAGGACTCTCTTATAGAGCCTCCATCAAGAACATGACTCTTGACATATTGATCTGGGACTTTTGACCTACAGAAGTCTGAAAGAATAAATTTTGATGTTTATAATTCAAATATTGTACATTTTCATAAATAACCTTATAAAACTAATGCAATTGGATAGAGTTTCTCTTTAGGCAAAATAGAGGGAAGTAAGTATAGAGGAATCATGCTACTAATTATTTATCTTGAACGAAACCTGTAATGTATATAATTCTTTGTATAAAACTACAAATATTTTAAGTGAATTTTTTTTGATATTGGCCAATAAGAGTCCCTCCAAGATCCAAAGATCACCTAACAAATACCTGAAGTAGTTGGTTAGGTTTCAAGTACCAGCCATGAGAAGCCCTCTTTTGAGTTTGTTGCTCATGATTGTCCAAGAGTATCCCAAAATATACAGCCTATTACAATTATCCTTGGATGCCCATCAGAGATACAATGTAAATCCCTATTGCTGAAAACTAATATACTTCAAACACAGAGCCCAGAAATTTCTGGGCTAAGATTGACCTGAAAGCCTCATCTCTAAAGACTACCTTTCATGATACCAGAGGGCACCATGCAAGCTTCCACAGAAGTAAGCAATCACAACTTTATTAAACTAGCATAATCCATAATTACATTCTAAATAATTCTCCCTTTTTCTAGAGGTAAGTAAAGTCCTCATCCCTCATGAAGAAAACTTCTTTGCATTTCATGGAGACCAATACAGAAAACCACAACCAAACAAAATATAGAGTTATAAAACTCAGATATATCTACAAAACACTCTCATGCTCAAAGCCCATATAATATCATGGAAGAGCTTAACAGCCATAGGATCATAGACATTGCAATTAGATTGTGTCTCCTAGTAATTTCAGAAGTCACACCAACATCACCTCCTAAATATGAGCTAAGCAAGGAAAAAAATAGATATTCAAAGTTTACAGAGGAAAGTCCATGATACTTCAACCTTACACAATGAACTATGGGTAACCAAGGAATGCTGAAAGTGGGATAGTCTTCCCCAGACAGATACATACTAATTGGTTAACCAGTACCAAGTATCCAACCATTAAAACATGTATGAGTAATATTATTCAGACTGAGCAGGACATATTTAGGTATATTTATGTATATACATATACATGTAAGCATGTAACAACAATTAATGAGAAAAGAGGACACTGATTTGAAAATGACCAAGGAAGAATATATAGAAAGAATTGGAGAGCAGAAGAGGAAAAGGAAATGATGTAATTTTAATTTCAAAAAGAAAAAACAAAAAAATTAATGTTCAAATGCACTATCGCTAAAGTATCTCTCAATTTTGATGCAGTGATAATGATTAGATAGCCTATGGAGTCGTTGGAAAAGAAATCTATGTGATGAAGTGAAATTCTAAAGGAATTGGAGATTTTCATTTTCAACCTCTACCTCATCTGCATTATCTAACCCTTTGAGGTGTAACCAAAGAATAGCTTTCAACTGAAGTGCAAAAGAACAACCATCAGTTTTATCATACGGGATGCACAACTATAACAAGGTATTTAAACAAACATTACTCCTATGCTGAGAATGTTTATTGTAAGATTTTCCACTTAACAGTTTGTTGTTACAGTGCAAATAAATCTAATCTATATCTTCTTCTGGTTTTCTGTCAGATGAAATTCATTTAATAGTTAAAATAGCATTTATTGACCATCTCTCTGTGAACAGATCATTTCATTGGAGCACACTGAGTGATGGGTTAGAGATACAGAAAAATTTAAAGACCATTGGCTTTTAAGGTTTAAGAGTTTAATAGGGGAAACAGTCAATAAAACCAATATTTTATAAATTTTAATGAATGATAAATTAATTATAAAGTGTTCAGAGTAAAATATAAAAAACAGAGATATGAAAGTGCCTTCGTTGGTTCAACCTATAAAGAATCTCAAAGATGACCAACTGTAATCAGAAATAATGAAGACTAAGAAACATGAATAAGAGTTTTAATCAATAATTGAATAAAATGATAATATAGTAGTATGACAGAATGTTATAATGAGGAATGGACTGAGAAAGTGAACAAAGTTTATCATCAAAGAATGCTCTCTTAGTTCTTTCCAGCTTTGTCCTTCAACAGAGAAATGGATACAGAAAATGTGGTACATTTACACAATGGAGTACTACTCAGCTATTAAAAACAATGACTTCATGAATTTCTTAGACAAATGAATGGAACTACAAAATATCATCCTGAGTGAGGTAATCCAATCACAAAAGAGCTCACATAGTATGCACTCACTGATAAGTAGCTATTAGACCAAAAGCTCAGAATATCCAAGATACAATTCACAGACCACATGAAGCTCAAGAAGGAAGACCAAATTGTGAATACTTTGGTCCTTCTTAGGAGGGGGAATAAAATACCCACAGAAGGAAATACAGAGACAATGTGTTGAGCAGAGAGTGAAGGAAAGGCCATCCAGAAACTGCCCCACCTGGGGATCCATCCCATATACAGTTACCAAACCCAGACACTATTGTGAATGCCAACATGTGCATGACGAGAAGTCTGATATAGCTGTCTCCTGAGAGGCTCTGCCAGAGCGTGACAAATACAGAGGTGGATACTGGCGGCCAATGATTGGACTGAGCACCGGGTCCCCAGTGGAGGAGATAAAGGACCGAAAGAGCTGAAGGGGTTTGCAAACCCATAGGAAGAACAACAATATCAACCAACCAGACACCCTAGAGTTTGCAGGGACTAAACCACCAACCATAGAGTACTCAAGAAGGGACCCATGGCTCCAGCCACATATGTAGCAGAGGATGGCCTTGTCAGACATCAATGGAAGGAGAGGCCCTTGGTCCTGTGAAGGCTCAATACTCCAGTATAGGGGAATGCCAGGACAGGAGTGGGTGGATGGGTAGATTGTTGGGGGAACACTACCATAGAAGCAGGGCAGGGATGGGATAAGGGGTTTCTGGAGAGGAAACCAGGAAAGGCTATAACATTTGAAATGTAAATAAAGACAATATCTAATGTAAAAAAAAATCTCTCTCTCTCTCTCTCTCTCTCTCTCTCTCTCTCTCTCTCTCTCTCTCTCTCTCTCTCTCTCTCTCTCTCTCTCTGTCTCTCTCTCTCCTAGACATACTCATGCACATATGCATGTACATGGATGTATGCAGGCATATATGCACAAATACATTCACAGTTGCATGTTCATACACCATCTATATCACAAGACTAAACTTCTAATATTTACTGGCAATGAAAAGAAAATGGTTCTACCTGCTTTATATTAGTCTTTCCAATCAACTGCTTTCATTGAAATAGCAGTGTACCATACCCTTATAAAATTAGCAGGTAAAATTCTCAGTAATAACTGAGTAAGAGGTAATATCAAGATTAAAATGGATAAATACTCAGAAGCCAACACCATACTTAGAATTTCTGAGATAGTTAGTAAATAGACAAATAAATGGAGCTTCCAAAGCCTCAAGAAGGACTTACTGCACATATGTTCCAGGGGCCTCAGACCAGCCCATGTATGCTCCTGGGTGATGGCTCAGTCTCTGGGAGCTCCATAAGGAATGGGATGTAAATAAATAAAATAATTAATAAATATTTTTAAAAAACGACTTACTGCCTCTCGCCTGTAACAGACAGCAGCAAAGAACCTATCTCCTGCAAAGTGTGCTTCATCTAGGAAAGAGGAAAAAATAAGAATTTAACTGAAATCTACTTCATATGTGAATCTTGGCCTCTTTCCACTAATTAATGAAGGTCTCTTTTATGACTGTGTCAAGCACTTTATTATTAAAAGCAGACCTCTTACAAAATTACAATAGAAAATTTTATTTAAATTATTTTTCTGCTATAAATTTAGATATACCTATATGTGTATATGAATAATATATAACTATTGACATGTAACATACACAAATACATAACTATACCAATGTGTAATAATAATTCATGATATATTGTCAATATTCATTAACTTGTGATATAAATTACAGTGTTCATATAATTATATAATGTATGTTTATATATAATTTCATATTTTATATAGTCACATATAATAAGGGAGATGCAAAATACTGAGAACACAAAATAATCTTAAACTGGGCATAATAATAATAGGCAGCTTTACTCACTGATATTTATATCCAGTGACACAATTTTTCACTAAAAGCTATATCCACAAATTAAAACCAATGAAGAAAATCAAAAGAGGGGGATCTGAGCATGGTGGCCATGATGAAAAATTTGTCTACGTTTCCTTGATAGTTCTCATCCTTGTGACTTCTATTGTTCACTGTCCTACACGTTATATTTCTAACATATTTTTTCACACTTTGTATGTAATTGTTTATGACATATCAAAGTCAAGAATCTATGCTGATAGAAATAGGAATTCTAGGATTTGTCTAATAAAAATTGTATCTAAAAAAACTGAGTCAACCAGGAATCCATTTGTGCCATAATGAACCATCTCTTTGTCTAAAGCAGGCAATTAGATAAAGCATATTTGACTTTACTGAGAGGTGAGATATAGGAAATGATATTCTCATGCTTCATGGCTAGTTTAATTAGATCTTATGGAAAATAAGTCAACGAGGCACGACATTATTCAATTCCTTTCTTTAGGGTGAAATCTCCTTTTATTATCTAAAATATAGCACACTGTCTGAATCAAACAATTTATCTTGGTAATGGACCTAATTGTGTCATTAATTATAGTGAGTATGTTTGAATCTGGTACATTTTAAGAATTCTAGGCAAAAAAAAAAAAAAAAAAACCTGTCTTTCACATGAAAATGAAACAAATTATGAAACACCATAGTAAAATTTAATTTTTTCATGGCTTGCAACCACCTGCTGATTAAAAACCATTAAGTCAACTGAGTAAATGCATCAAACAAGTATATTAAAGTTGATAATTTTTCTTTAATTTTAAGGAACTTACATCTGGTTTGCTAGTCAAATGAGTGTTGGATTGAAACTGCAAAGATAATGTTAGACATGGCCAAATTTAGTTAAACTGAAAAACCAGTATATTTGCATATACTTCCAAGGGGCCATCTGTCATTTAATTCAAGCACAGATCATACAGCTTTATAAACACTATGACAAAATGAAAACACTAACCAAAACGTCAACAAGCTTGAAAAATTAGTATAATCAATGCTCACATTACGGTTTATTTCTGTTCAATCCACAATCTTATATACACACATCTATTAATTTATTCAATGAAGATTTATTCAATTAATTATGTTAGAGACACACTGCTGAGTATTAAGAAAACAACATTAAACAGGAAGCACATGTTCTATATCCTCCTGGAGACTAAATTCACAAACCTGCTGGTGATCAAAGAGTTTTCACAGCAGTAGAACTAATTTGCTGAATTCACCAATTTACTGAGTCTCCAAAGTATACATAAATTTATTTCACATTCAGCAAATTGAATGCCTTATTAAGGATATTAAAGCTTTGTTCTACAGTTTGGTATCAATCCTATTAAAACTACTTAAAGATGAACATTTTGCTGTCATTCCATTTTGCTGATTGGTTGTGTTTTGTCATTGTCAACCTAGTCATCCAGTGACCTTGTTTTGGGACACTGAGCATCAATCATTGCCTTTACCTAAAGCTGTTTCTACCTGCCCTTACTGATGTTCAACACCTAGGACTAACATGGCACAGCATCTCAGAAAATCTCACCTCAAAGCTGTATGCAACTGTTGCAAGAAGACCTGGGAATACTCTGTAGATGATACTGAGTTTAACTTTATTTTCATTTCATGTGTACATGTGTACTTTAATCTTTTGACTCAAATTCCAGTTCTCCTAATAAATACTTCTGCCATGCTTCTCTTGCTTGCCCACCAGGACCTGCATTTTCTTCTTTGTATTCTGTTGGTTTTTTATGGATTCATCATGCTGATAATTTTTAAGAAAAGACAACAGGAAGAAAGCAGAGAACTCTCTAAGGAACCTCACGTTCCACTCAGAGGATAGAGAACATCCGAGTGAAAACTGAAACCGCTGGATGCCAAGGCTCCTGTGGATCCCTGTAAGAGTCACATTTGAAAGATCAGCACAATCTGGCAAACCAGATACAGAGTTTACAGAACAGTAGATCTCACTGACTCTGCCCAAAGTTGTGAGGATGAAGTGGGTATCATATCAGGCTCGGGGGTATCATTGGTTCGGCAAATATTTTAGACACATAAATCAATCTCGTATGAACCCAGAAGTTTCACCCCTACTGACTAGTTTTCATAGTACTAGGAGGTACAGTGCATGCTACTGGAGTAGAAAAGTAATCAGTCATATGGCAGTTATGACCCATCTGAGCCACGATAACAACCCAGGAAGATATGCACACTGGTGCAATAGTAACACAACCATTATGAGAGTTACCAACCATTTTCTGATTGGATTTAAGTTCTGCTCCAAGAGACGAGATTCATAGCTGGCACTATTATTACACTAAAAACATATGGCTACTCAAGTAACAATATCTAGGGAGAACCTACTACCTTTATGCTGCTAAATGGACATAGTATTAAACAAATCCTGAGTTATTATACCAATACAGCAGTGCATCTCTCTGAGATGTATCAAGTGCGAAGCTTCTATTTACAGTAGATGGCAAATAACATGGTGGCTCACAACTGGAAAAGTACAGAGAATAAAAGATTGAATAATGATTAGCAAAAAAAGAGAACATATACACTGCATACTCCCTGTTGTGTATTATAAAAAAAATAGAGAGAAATATGTTTGTTGGATGTGTAGTCAGGTGTGCATCATCTGGGGGTTGCAGGCCCATGCTGAGGCATCCCTTCCCTCCCTTCCCTCTGAGGGACCAGTATAGAATAGTTTATTCAGGGCATGAGGAGGGGGAGTTGAGAGGGTAGGAAAGACAGAGAGAGAGAGAGACAGAGAGAGAGAGAGAGAGAGAGAGAGAGAGAGAGAGAGAGAGAGAGAGGAGTAGAAGCTGTCCATAAGTATGAGTGGAGAGGGGTAAGGGGAATGGGAAGAGGTGAAGCAGGAGGGAGAGGCCAGACCTAGAGCAAGAAGGCAAGAGAAAGAGTAGGGGGCAAGCAGCTCCTTTAATAATGAGTCAGCCACACCTGGCTATTACCAGGTAACTGTGGGGCAGGGCCTAGACAAAAATGCTAACACTCCCCAAAACCTCAAGGAGCTTTGTAGAAGTGGGCCTGGAAAAAGTGTAAGAGATAGCAGTGGTAGATTGATACAATGAACAAAGTTATTTTCTGAACAAAGTAGCTTTACCTTTGAACTCATACGAGTAACAACAGCATGTTCAAAACTTGTGCAAGTCCAAGCCAGACCAAGTCCTACCATGGACAGAGAGGGAAGTTGGACACAAAAATTCCACCCTAAGCCATGGAGCTATGAACAATTGTTAGCTGCTGGGAGAAAGAAAGACAGTTTTTCTCTAAATGGATAGACCTAGTCAGTAAACCACTTTTTGTTTGTGTTTGTTTGTTTGTTTGTTTGTTTATTTGTTTGTTTGTTTTGTGGAAGACCATATGTCCAAGAATATTTGGGGAACATAAATTGATCTTCTCTCTCTCCCCTTCTCCCTCTCCCCTCCCTCTCCCTCTCCCTCTCCCCTTCTCCCTCTCCCCTTCTCCCTCTCCCTCTCCCTCTCCCTCTCCCTCTCCCTCTCCCTCTCCCTCTCCCTCTCCCTCTCCCTCTCCCTCTCCCTCTCCCCTTCTCCATCTCCCTCTCCCTCTCTCTCTCCCTCTCCCTCTCTCTCTTGCACACCCCCCCACACACACAAGCACAATCACAGTAACAGTAACTTAAGGAGGAGTGGAGAAGGAGGTAAACATGAGAATATGATCTAAATATATTGTATGAAACCCTTCAAAATAATTTTAAATAAAATAAGTAGATAATTTGGTAGATATAATTTTTCAAATATTTGGAGGATTTTCCACAGTGATTTCCAGAGTTGTCGTACCAATATGCAAGCCCACAGTGATTCAGGTTTCCTCCTTCTCTACAATGTCATCAGAATCTATTATTCGTTGTGTTATTGATCTGACTAGGGTGAAGTAAAATCTCAAAGTTGCCTTAATTTGATTTCTCCTAGTTGCTAGGAATGGAGAACATCTTTTGGGTATTTCATAGCCATTTTTTTTCTTCTATTAAAAATTCTTTGTTTAGATCCACAGTGCCCTTTTATTTTTAATTTGGGTCATTTGTTTCTTTGACCTTTCTTAAGTTCTTTGTATTCTTTTATTATTAATCAATATATATAGTGTTAAGTAGTTATGGGGCCTGACAGTGTTCTCCACAAAAACTATATACTAACAAAAGCCCCAGGACTAGACACAAGAAACCTTTTAAATTTTTCTTTCTTTTTTTTTTTAACCAATAATTTATTTTTTAAATTCAGTTTACATCCCGATCACAGCCCTTGCTCCCACCCCCTCCTCTCCTCCCAGTCCCAGCCTTACAAATCCCTCCTTGAAGCTGTCTCTATCTCTATTGCCTGCCTTTGAATCGTCTTTCCCATACCTGGATTACAAGGGCGAACCTCAATGGGAGAGGAAGTACATAGCCCTGCTAGGACCAGATGCCCCAGGTTGGAGTGGTACCCAAAAGGGCTTCCCTTTTGAATTTTTGAATGGTTATTCACAGCAATTCTACTAATCTTAGTGACTCTCAAAACAGACAGTAGATATAGGCCTTGGCTGCCTCTTAGAGTTTGAAGGTAATATGGTATCAAAAAACTTCAAGTCTCTGAAGAAAGAAATTAAAGAAGATCTCAGAAGATGGAAAGATCTCCCATGCTCATGGATTGGCAGGATCAACATTGTAAAAATGACTATCATGCCAAAAGCAATCTACAGATTCAATGCAATCCCCGTCAAAATTCCAACTCAATTCTTCAACTAATTAGAAAGAGCAATCTGCAAATTCATCTGGAATAACAAAAAACCTAGGATAGCAAAAACTCATCTCAAGGATAAAAGAACCTCTGGTGGAATCACCATGCCTGACCTAAAGCTTTACTACAGAGCAATTGTGATAAAAACTGCATGGTACTGGTATATTGACAGACAAGTAGACCAATGGAATAGAATTGAAGACCCAGAAATGAACCCACACACCTATGGTCACTTGATCTTCGACAAGGGAGCTAAAACCATCCAGTGGAAGAAAGACAGCATTTTCAACAATTGGTGCTGGCATAACTGGTTGTTATCATGTAGAAGAATGCGAATCGATCCATACCTATCTCCTTGTACTAAGGTCAAATAAAACCATAAAACCAGAGACACTGAAACTTATAGAGGAGAAACTTGGGGAAAGCCTTGAAGATATGGACACAGGGGAAAAATTCCTGAATAGAACAGCAATGGCTGGTGCTGTAAGATCGAGAATTGACAAATGGGACCTCATGAAACTCCAAAGCTTCTGCAAAGCAAAAGACACCGTCAATAAGATAAAAAGACCACCAACAGATTGGGAAAGGATCTTTACCTATCCTAAATCAGATAGGGGACTAATATCCAATATATATAAAGAACTCAAGAAGGTGGGCTCCAGAAAATCAAATAACCCCATTAAAAAATGGGGCTCAGAACTGCACAAGAAATTGTCACCTCAGGAATACCGAATGGCAGAGAAGCACCTGAAAAAATGTTCAACATCCTTAATCATCAGGGAAATGCAAATCAAAACAACCCTGAGATTCCACCTCACACCAGTCAGAATGGCTAAGATCAAAAATTCAGGTGACAGCAGATGCTGCCGAGGATGTGGAGAAAGAGGAACACTCCTCCATTGTTGGTGGGATTGCAGGCTTGTACAACCACTCTGGAAATCAGTCTGGCGGTTCCTCAGAAAATTGGACATAGTACTACCGGAGGATCCAGCAATACCTCTCCTGGGCATATATCCAGAAGATGTCCCAACCGGTAAGAAGGACACATGCTCCACTATGTTCATAGCAGCCTTATTTATAATAGCCAGAAGCTGGAAAGAACCCAGATGCCCCTCAACAGAGGAATGGATACAGAAAATGTTGTACATTTACACAATGGAGTACTACTCAGCTATTAAAAAGAATGAATTTATGAAAATCCTAGCCAAATGGATGGACCTGGAGGGCATCATCCTGAGTGAGGTAACACATTCACAAAGGAACTCACACAATATGTACTCACTGATAAGTGGATATTAGCCCAAAACCTAGGATACCCAAGATATAAGATACAATTTGCTAAACACATGAAACTCAAGAAGAATGAAGACTGAAGTGTGGACACTATGCCCCTCCTTAGAATTGGGAACAAAACACCCATGGAAGGAGTTACAGAGACAAAGTTTGGAGCTGAGACGAAAGGATGGACCATGTAGAGACTGCCATATCCAGGGATCCACCCCATAATCAGCTTCCAAACGCTGACACCATTGCATACACTAGCAAGATTTTGCTGGAAAGACCCAGATGTAGCTGTCTCTTCTGAGACTATGCCGGGGCCTAGCAAACACAGAAGTGGATGCTCACAGTCAGCTATTGGATGGATCACAGGGCTCCCAATGGAGGAGCTAGAGAAAGTACCCAAGGATCTAAAGGGATCTGCAACCATATGGGTGGAACAACATTATGAACTAACCAGTACCCCGGAGCTCTTGACTCTAGCTGCATATGTATCAAAAGATGGCCTAGTCGGCCATCACTGGAAAGAGAGGCCCATTGGACACGCAAACTGTATATGCCCCTGTACAGGGGAACGCCAGGGCCAAAAAAATGGGAATGAGTCGGTAGGGAAGTGGGGGGGGGGGTATGGGGGACTTTTGGGATAGCATTGGAAATGTAATTGAGGAAAATATGTAATAAAAAATATTAATTAAAAAAAATTAACCAGTCAGGAAAGACTGTGGATCAAGCCCAGCCAATGGGGAAAAAACACTGTCTCCAAGAGTAAAGTTTTGCCTTTCAGAGACACTTTAAAAAAAAAAACAAAAAAACCACAGACTCATAATGTGGGACTCGAATAATTCAAGCTGTGCCTAGCCTCAAAGCCATCTTCCTGCAGTCTAGTATTTTCTGTGGCACCAGAAAATGTACTATGCAAGGTGCCTGGTTAAAGAAACTATCAGTAGTGTTACACAGCTGCAACATCTTTGAACCACAGCAATGATAAGCATGAGAAAATATACATAAGGGTGCGATAATTGGCACTCAGGTGGTGATGTTAACCAACAACTGCCATATTGAACCTAACTCAAAAGGAAAGAAATCATGCCTGCTTCTAGATATCTAGTTAGCTTCCCAGGACTAATGAGGTCATGGGCCTTAAAAAAAAATCTATTATGTCCATTTTGCTAGACCAGTATCGTTTCCTACTATATCAAAATCTCATCCTTATAAGTCTAGCTACCATCCCTCATGAATAAAAGCTTCCCTTACAGCATATAGAGACCATCACAGAAAATCATAACTGGATATAATGTAGGAATCAAAATGAGCAGCCCCAGCAGATACATCTAGATCACAGTTCCTGCCTTATTTGCTCAGTGAACATGGAAGAGGAGGTGGAAAGATTAAGAGCCAAGAAGACTTCTGTCAAACAGTTTCTCATAGCAATAGTTTCAGTGTGACATTCCAAAGAACAGTATACTGAAACTCAGCTTTGCAACATACATATAATTACTAATTCAAGGATGATGTGGGAAAACACACAGAGGAAGCAGCATACTTTCCAGTAGATGATCATGCAAGGGCAAGTTTGTTTCTTTGCCATATTAATGTAATGTGCTTTCACTTCCTGTCTAGCATTATCATCCTCCATCTAATATAATAACCCCAAGCAACAGATAAGACAGATCCAAATATTGTCCTCATCTTACAGAAGAGGAAGCAGCTGACAGTGGTGTGGTTATTACATCAACTTAAGTCAGAAAACCACAAACTCTGACTTTCTTTTTCCAAAAATAGTTATAGCAAGAAGGATCTGAATATTAATTATAGATGATTCTCTTAACTTAATGGCAAGGGGTTCAAGCTCAACACAATCATAGTAATTAAATGTCAATCAAAAGGGTATGAAGGCTCATCTGAAAAAAAGTCCATGATACATATCCATAATGTAAGGAAGGAAAAAAATAAGATACCTACTTTTCTCATTGTTTTGACAAAATATCCAAGAAATGTAAATTTTTTTTGTTTTTTTGTTTGTTTGTTTTGTTTTGTTTTGTTTTGTTTTTTCGAGACAGGGTTTCTTTGGATAGCCCTGGCTGTTCTGGAACTCACTTTGTAGACCAGACTGGCCTCAAACTCAGAAATCTGCCTGCCTCTGCCTCCTGAGTGCTGGGATAAGAAAAAAACAAAAAACAAAAACAAAACAAACAAACAAAAAAACCAACAAGATCATTGGAAGAAATGTAATTTAAGAAAGATATTTTCTTGGCTCCTAGTTTGATGATATACTGCACCATACCACAGAAGGCAGGGGTACAGGAGAGTGAGGTAACTAGTCTTACTACATCTACGGTCAAGAAGCATAAATATGAATGTTAGTGGTCAAATTGCTTTCTTCCTTTTATTCAGTCCTGACCATAGCCTACGTAATACTCTATCCAGCCTCAGTTAACCCAATGTAGAAACTCCTTCACAATATGCCCAGTCTTATTTTCTAAGTTATTCTAGATGCTGTCAAGTTAATATCAATATAAACTGTTACAAAGACTAGGAAGAAAGTAGTATAGAATGACTTCTAGGCAATTCTTTGTATACTGTATTAAGAGGTAAAAAAGTAAATATCAGAAAAAGTAATTTAGATAGAGGTAATGGCACAGATGACATCTTTTAAGAAGGTTTTAAGAAAAAGTTCTATATAGTTATCCTGTGGGGGGCCTATTTGGATTAACAGGTCCAGAAGACTGGAGAAAAATATATACATCATCACCGTAGAACTGATATTTAAGCTAAAATTAGATTCTCTGTCGAGAAGTTTAGTCCAAATTCTTTTGCTACAGCTTGGTACCACAGAAAGAGCAATTTATGGAGAATAAGGACTCTTCTGGCTCATCTTTCTAAAGTCTCGGAGGTTCAACATTGAAATGGCTGCAGCTGGTAAGATCCTTGCCGGTGGAGTCTACAGCTTCATTCATAGGGCTTCATATAACATTAGTCACCTTCCTAAGGTCCCTTTTCCCATAGAAGAGTATGATAAAGTTTTTATCCATCTTCTTATAGGAAGAAAAACCAACATGAGTTTTAATGAGTGTATTTAAAGCATACATAGGCACTCTGAAAGATCATTGGGTGGTATCAAATACATTACAAGACTTTAATATGTCACTACTCAGAACAACAACTGTATAACTATACATACTTCATGAATAAAAGAAATGTACCTCTGTATGGTCCTTTCTTTGGTCTCAGCTCCGAATTTTGTCTCTGTAACTTTCTCCACATCCCATATACAACCACCAAACCCAGATACTATTGCATATGCCAGCAAGATTTAGCTGACAGGACCCTGATATAGCTGTCTCTTGAGAGGCTATGCCAGTGCCTGGCAAATACAGAAGTGGATGCTCACAGTCATCTATTGGATGGAACACAGGGCCCCGAATGAAGGAGCTAGAGAAAGTAACCAAGGAGTTAAAGGGATGTGCAATCCTATAGGAGGATCAACAATATGAACTAACCAATCCTCCCCAGAACTGTGCCTCTAGTTGCATATGTAGCAGAGGACAGCCTCATAGGCCATCAATGAAAGGAGAGGCCCTTTGTCTTATGAAGATCATATGCCCCAGTACAGGGGAATTCAGTGGTCAGGAAAGAAGAATGGGTGGGTTGGGGAGCAGGGTAGGGGGGGTGTATAGGGGACTTTTGGAATAGCATTTGAAATGTAAATGAAGAAAATATCTAATAAAAAAAAGAAATGTACTTGTGAAGAAGAAACATCTTGTAAGGTATAGTGGTAGGCAGCTTGAAATCATTCCCAACTAAACAGAGCCAACAAGAATTATTATAATGTTCTTCTAATTCAAAGCAAAGGATGAGTGTTATTATGTTAAAATAAAGGCTTGGTAATAGCTATGAATTGGCAGAATAATTGTTTTATCAGAGACATGAAACAAGTCTGATGTGAACACACACAAAATAAACCATCATGGAGTTGTCTGGATGATCTTCCCATATTCATCTTGGTAGTTAGCATGAACAAAAAGAGAAAGAGAGAAATTTTATGATTTGAGGATGGAGCTCAGTAAGTAGAGTTGTTGCATGAAATCCTGAGTTTGACTGATCCCAATACCTTTAAATCCTGGCACACATGACATTAATTACAAGATTTGGGGGTTCAAGGTAGGACGATGAGATATTCAGGGTAATTTTATCTACATAGTGAGTTTGAAAAGAGCCTGGGCTGCAAGAGAGACCCTGGAGTGGGGAAAGAAGAGGAGATAGGGACACAGAGATATAGAGAAGGGCACAGGGAGAAACAGAGAGACCAACAGACAGACAGAGACCGAGATACTACGTTGATAACTTTGTACAAAATGTCAAATTATTGTTTAATCTTCTTTGAATTATTAAAATACATACCTTACTAAGAGATAAATACTATCAATCTTGTCTCGTTCTAAAGATATAGCATCTGTGTTCTGAATCTCATACATTAAAATATCATTAATAAAAAAAATCTCAAGACCATCATAATAAAGTCTGTTAAATTAGGAAAATCTCTGTTCAAATGAGAACAGCAGTTACTGCCCATTTTATTTAAGAAGTTAGCATTTTTTCCCTCCAGAGTTCAAACATTTGGAAAACAAAACCAGCATGCTACCCATAACAAATAGGCTCCTCCCGGTGCCTTGTATATTAAGAACTTAGATTAGTGCCATATTTGGGATCCTTAATTCAAAGCATGTCTAAATGCTTTGAGGCTGCCAGACAGATTTCCATGATTATGTGGAGAACTGCAAATAAAAGATAAAAATGTGAAGTAAATAAAAATGCCTCTGTGTGTAAAGAGGCATGTGCACCAAGAGCCTTAGGAACAAATCAATGAAAACACAGGGACTGATGGCCAAGAGTCAGCGCTTAATACAAAAAGGAAAAAGGAAGAAAAGTAGAAAATTTCCACTGCTGTTACCTCCAACACTCATTTGAGTTTTTTGGTGTTAAAAGTTTTATATGAAATTAGCTTAACCAAAATAATAATAATAATTAATAATAATATAAAACAACAAACAACCCAACTATCTTCTACTATGTTTCTTAAGTTAATTTGTGTATGTCATCATTGTATTGTATTTTTAAAATATTGGAGGTTGGAGAGATAGTTCAGGGGATAAACTGTTTAATGTACAACTGTGAGGATCCTTATTCAAATGGCCAGAATGCATGTAAGGATGCCATAGCAGTATGTGTCTGTGATCTAAGGCTCCTAAAGTGAAATGGGATATTGAAAGAGAAGCCTTACAGGCTCATGGAAGAATTAATCTAGAAAACACAGTGGCAAATAATAAAATAAGAGACTGTCTCAAAAAATTGGAAAATGTCCAACATCTGAGGTTGTCCTCTGACCTCTATGCACCACAGTGAACACACACACACACTCACACACACACACACACACACATTTACACATATATATTCATGTTCATCATATATACAAAATCAAAATGAGAAGAGACATTTTTATAACCTCAATCTATTTCCTGCTACATCTTTCAAAGCTATTGTATATATGTAAATTTAGATAGATGATAGATAGATAGATAGATAGATAGATAGATAGATAGATGATAGATAGATAGATAGATAGATAGATAGATAGATAGACAGACAGACAGACAGACAGACAGATAGATAGATAGATAGATAGATAAAATATATAATGTGAAGCCAAATAAGAATAATGATGAGTCCATAATAATAATGGTGATGTACATAATATTTGGCCCCTTATAATGCAGCAACATGAGAAAACATGTTCAGGGGGCTAGAGATGTGGCTCAGAAGTTAAGAACATCTTGTTCTAGAATAGAATCAGAGTTCAGATGCCCACATCTATAAGGGGCCCTTAAACTACTTGTAACCTCAGGTCCAAGGGATCTGACACCCTATTCTGATCTCTGCTTTATATATGCACACAAACCTATCCACAGATATAGACACAGATACACACACATAAATGAAAATAATTTGTTAAAAATAAAGAAAATATCTTCAAACTACTGATATTTTGATTGACAGAGAAATTTTGGGGTCAAAAGTAGATCTACCATCTGATCTTTCATTCCCTTAACTGGATTGTTTTCAATAGATGATATTAGAATAGGGATTATTTTCATACTAAAAATTTAAGGAAGTATAATTCACATTTACAGGTTGGGTCTTTTTGTCATTGTTCTGTTGTATGGTTCTCTAAAGCCATGCCTACCTAAAGCTGACACTTCTGCAAAATTCTAGAAGTTGACAATCTCTCTCTTTGAACAAACAAGATGTTTTCATACTTTCTGATATTTTGGTTTATTTATCTAGTGTTTGCTAAATTATTTAACACAAAGTTTTTCGATGCTACAACTCACTGACAAATGACAGGTAAATATGGGGGAAATATAAATAACTTTTCTGATTGCAAAAAAGTATAGGCTGACATTGATTCAATATGTTTCTTTAATTCCAGTTGTTGGGTTTTAAGACAACTTTTAAATAACAAATATACTTAGTTAATATTAGTGTTGAGTTCTTCAAGGGGCTGTGGATGCCACAGCCACTTGTGTCTAATATGCAAATGCAGACCAACATCTTAGCAGATGCTGAGAGACCAAATATTTTAAGTTCAGACTCCATTATAGATAACATGACCTAAGTTTGAACTCGGGTAAACTAACAGGCTGGTAGCTAGCATTAGGTTCCAAGTTGCCTCCCATCAAAACCTGAGCCTAGCTCCAGTCTGTAGGCTCACCCCCAACAATACCTCCATTTCCATGTTACACCCCCAACAAGACCTGCTTCTCCAGGATACATCCAAACAAGACCAGTGTCTCCAGGTTATTATCCCAACAGATCTGCACCCCCAGGTTACATTAGGCTCACCCCTTGCCTAATGACCACCAATGCAAAGGGATGCAGAGGAAAATAGAAACCAAGTTTACAGTTTGATTTCTAGCACCAGCCAATTATGTTAAAGGCTATAGTAGCTTTTCATGTAGGTGCTTGCACAATTACCCCTGCTTGCTGCTTACTATAAAACCTTGCCTAGATAGATATCCAGGGCTCCTCTCTCCACCAAAATCTTCCTGTGTGTGCTGGGTTGAGGAGCCTGAGCTAGCTAAAATAGAATAAAGACCCTGCTGTAAGTTGTATCAGATCTGCTCCTGTTTGTTTGTTTGTTTGTTTGTTTGTTTGTTTGTTTGTTTTTTGGGGGATAGGGGAATTGCTAAAACTTTCCTGGCACTACAGCACAAGAAATACAAAAAAAAAAAAAAAAAGCAACATAAGAAATTGGAATGAGAGATAACAGTAGCACCTACACTGTCTCATCATTTGAGTTCTGTGCTATATTATAATAGGCAACATGTCCCTCAGTAGACACTAAGTACAGGTCAGTGACATGTACCACAAATGAAACCCAGTCCTCCAGAATTCTAGCCACATAATCTTCTACTCTCTATAAAATCCCTGGTCTTAGGTATTTTATTATAGCAATAGAAAATGCACTGAGACAAATGAGATCAGTGAATTGGGCCATTTAGAGTTTCAAAGAAACACACTGGTCTGCTGAAAACTAATTTTAACATCTTTTCATTTGTAAAGTCCAGACTATCTATATGAATTCCTGGCAAAAAAACCTGAAGGTGAGATATCCAGACAATAATTAACTAATCAATCCAACAACGTGGACAAAGGAGCTGTTCCATGGGCGTCTGATGCTCCTTCAGCTCTTGGAACCCTTCCTTTCAGAAACACCATGGGATTCATCTCTAAATAAAACAAAGTCCTCAGATATAAGGGGAATACCAGGTTGAAAAGATTCTATCCCGAACTTGGGCCAGTGCTGGAAGCTCTATGGCAAGAGGCTTTGCTCTGTTCTGCCTTCTGTCACTGTGGATCATGATCTGTAACTTTCAGCTTCATTCTCAGGGTTCTGTCACAGTATGACTTTAGCTTGTAAGTAGCTAACTTTCAAACTCTGCGGGGGCTTCAAGATATCACTAAAAGTCACTAGAAGCCTTTTAAGTGCTGACTCTATGGTATTTGAAGGAGAAACATTTAGTAAATTGGTGTCTTCTAGCACATTTGAAGTCTAAATATCTGCTTTCATAATGTGAATATTTTCAAGTTTCAGCACATTTTTAAATTTTCCGATATAAATAACAAGTGGCTTTTAAAACCCTGCTTATGTTCTTAGAAAATTTACTAAGCGCCACATATGGTTGAGCCCACTAACTATAGAATGAATGAAAGTTGAGAAAGAGTCAGTGGCTATTGAAGTCCCTGAGCATAATTATAAAAGGTAGACAGTGTATTTGAAAGAAAATATCTTTCTGAAACCCACCAGTACAGACTAAATTTAAGTCAATAAAAGTTTAAAAACAATAAAGCTTGCATAATTCTTACCAAATCTATCTTTCTAATAAAGAAGACAAAGAAAAGTACTGAAAAGAACAATTCCTGATGGTATGGATAAAACAATTCTAGGGAATATGTTCAGCAAATAAAATGAGGTTCCCTGAGATGTTTCGAAGAAGAAAGTCAACAAAGAATTCACACAGAATAGAGATAAATGGAGACTCTGTGTAACACAAGTCTACACAGCCCCCCCCCCCCCAGCCCCCGGTTGGGTTGTTTGCCCCTGAAACACATGGAGTTTGACTGAGCTTATCCCATAGGGCCTGGTGCTAGGCTGTAGGGAAGCACTAAAACACCGCTTGAGGGGGAGGGGTAGTGAGAGGAGGAAGTGCAGTCTTATGTGTGGAAAAGCTGGAGCTGGTTTGAGTTCGGGGATTCTCAGA
Source organism: Mus musculus (assembly GCF_000001635.26). Lineage (NCBI taxonomy): Eukaryota > Metazoa > Chordata > Mammalia > Rodentia > Muridae > Mus > Mus musculus. Next base: position 88,540,057 of record NC_000084.6, read on the forward strand.
CCCTTGGATATCCAGGCTCCACTGGGAGTCATGGAAGAGAAGGTTGGTGATATCATATAGCCTGGGGTGGGGGAAGAGGAGGGAGGGATGAGGGGAAGTCCAGGATTGTCTCAAGATGAATTGAAGGATGTCCTTGGCTCAATGGAGGCAGTTTTGGTAGCAGTTGTGGCTGGGAGCACAGAGAGGCTATCTACGGGAGATTAGGCTGTGGTTCTATAGGTGAAGCTCTTCTTCATGGTTCCTCATGGCGGATCTCGATGAAAAGAGACATGGTTCCAAACAGTTTATTGTCATGGCAGAAAATGGATGTGTAAAACCATACCCCACTTCTCAGTGTGGGTCTGAGATTAAATACCTTTTGCAGAGAGGGATGTTTGGGAAGAGAAGCTTATTGGCTAAGCCCTCCAGGCATCTATGTACCTCATTAGCATGGAGGACTCTGGGGCCTACATGAGTACAGGTCATGTCTCTTTTTTGTGACAAGCATGGCATGTGTTCCACGTCAGGATTCTGGCAGGGAGCTAGGATTCACCTAAGCCTTACGTGTGTGCCCAACAAGTCTCTGTCTCAACCTGCTCTACCTTACCAAACTTCCTGGCATGGTTTTACATCCTACCTACCCAACCCTGTGTGTGTGTGTGTGTGTGTGTGTGTGTGTAAGTTTATTTGCCTATGAATGTGAAGGCCAGAGGTTAACATTGAGTATCTTGCTTTATGACTATCTACTAAATTTTTTGAGAAAAGGTCTCTCATTGAACATGAAACATGGCCAGTGAGACCAAGTGATCCACCCATCTTTAACAAGTACACTTAGTTCTAGGGTTACAGGGACTTATAACCATGCCCAGACTTTATGTGAGTATTTGGGATCCAAAATCATGCCACTATGCGTGCACAGAAAGCACTTTAACCACCAAGACATCCACTCAGCCAATAAAGAACCCACTTTGACACTAAAACAGAAGTCACAAAGAGAAAGCAAGAGTGATGATAGGATCAATCTATGTATTTAAGGCTAAAATTAGGAGATTGTGAAATTATTCTCAAACACAAATAGTCCTGACACTGAAAGAGGAGGCAGGCAATGAATTCAACAACTTCAAATAAGTATAGAAAACTTGAAATAGCCAAGTGCTGCATGAATTAAAATACTAAGGGTTATTTATTCCTGAAAGAACAAAAGAAACACAGAATTACTAACAATCACCCATTACTATCATTATGCTATTTAAACTTTTGTGTCTATTATTGAACAAATATGAATTATGGTGTTGATGAATTGATTTGGGTAATTAGACCATCTTCAGACCCCAGGAAATCATTGATGTGACTCGTGTTACTAAAGATTTATTTATCCCCTCTGAAATTTTGTATAATACAATCATGAAATATGTACCCTTTGACATTTCATTATTTATGCCTTGTTTCTGAGAGTCATCCATGGGATTGTACATAGTTTATTCCTTTTTATTGCTGAGTAGTGTTTTCTTGTATGGATATATAATCCTTTTTGTACTCACTGAGCAGCTAGTAGATAGTGGGATGTTTGAAGTTTTAAACAATGAGAACTAATGGTTTCATTTACTTCATAGCCTAAGCAACAACTTGGAATTTAAATCTAGTAAATGTATCTAGTGAATGAATAATGTTTGAATGGTAAAATCTCTTCATTTTCACTTTCCTAAAAGCAATCATTGGTTTGCTGTTCTCTCAGTCTGCTCCATCTCTATGCCTACATATCTTGTAGACAAGACAAATTTTGGGATGAAGGTTCTGTGGGAGGAGTGATGTCCTACACCCTTTTCTGGAAGTCCTGCCCGGGTATAGAGGTGGTCATTTCTGTCTCTATATCGCCCTCTGGTAGGAATCTAAGCTAGAGTCACCCCCATAGCCTCCCCATATCTGCTTCCACCCCAGGTCTCCAACTAGTCACCAGAGATGCCTCCCTCTACTCCTGCCATTTTCCATTCTCACTCCCAGGCCTGTCACCCTCCTTGTCCCCACACCTGATTGCCATACCCCTTCCCTTTGTCACCTCATCTCCTACCCAGTTCCTGGTGTCCATCAACTTCTCATGACTAGTTTAATCATATCTCCTGCTTTTAAGAATTTTTGTGGTTAGGGGTTGGAGAAATAGTGATTAAGAGCTGTGGTGGTTTGAGTAGGTATGCCCCTCATAGACTGATGTGTTTGAATGTGTGGCCCTTAGGAAGTAGCACTATTAGATGGTATGACCTTATAGTGTACCTGTGGTCTTTTTTTTGGGGGGGGGAGGGATTTGAGATCTCCTGTGCTCAAACTGTGCCCAGTGTGACAATCTCTCTTTGCTGCCTGCAGATAAAGATATAGAACTTTCAGATCCTTCTCCAATACCATGTCTGCCTGCATGCCATCATGTTTCCCACCATGATGGTAATGGACTAAACCTCTGAAACTGTAAGGCAGCCCCAGTTAAATGTTTCCCTTTATAAGAGTTGGTCATGATGCCTCCTCAAACCAATAAATCCCTAACTAAGGCAGGAGCATTAGCTGCTCTTACAAAGGCCCTGCACTTGATTGCTAATACCCTATTTAGGAGGCTTAAAAACACTTGTACTTTCAGATCCAAAGTATACAGTGCCCTAATTCTGAATTCTAGAGGAAGATAAATGATAGATAGAAGACAGACAGACAGACAGACAGACAGACACACACACACACACACACACACACACACACACGGGAAAGAGAGAGAGACAGAGAAAGACAAAGAGAGAACCAAAAATTAAATCTAAATAGAAAACTGATGATTGTGGTTAAATCTAGCCTATTACAATTTCTTCCATCTTGCATCTCAAATTTTGATCTCAACATACTTACAGAGTCCCATTTTGGAATGCAAAAGAATGTGTTCAGATGTCTCAAATACTAAGATATAGACAAATTGAGAGAGACACATTGTTTTGTGTGTTCCCTAAACACCAGTATCTTGGCGTTTCTTTTATGGTAAGTGCTGGTAAAGCACTTTGTAAAAAGCCTTTACCTAAACTACATTTCCAAAGATTTTATTTTCTACTACCTAGTAAGCTCTTGTAAGTTTTTATATTCAAATATATTATATAATTCAACTTAAACTTTTCATTAAGTGTGAAGTAAGGGTCGATATTAATTTCTCTCCTGTTTATCTATACCTCTATAGCAGTGAATTGCCATATAAATTGCTGTGTGGTAGGCCCTTTTTAAGTTCAGCCTTGATCATATGTCTCAGGATATATTTCTGGGCTTTCCATTTATTCTACTGATATGTACATGTTTAATCTTATGCTGATTATATGATTTTAATTGCTGTAGCATTCTAGTAAGTTTGAACTCTCTGGAGATTTCATAACCATATGAATTAAAAGTGAATGACAGAACTGATTAAACAGTGATAATGCTGATTTTATGAAATTTCAGCATTTAATCTCTGCCCACAAAAATATGCTTCTGTTTTTCCAGGATCTCACGAATAATTTAGTCAATTTATGACCATGTCTGACAACCACTTCTTAGAATGCCATTTACTGCCTGTACTTCCCATAACATATACTACCTTGGACTTTTTGGACAATGTGTAGAATTTATATCAGTCTAAATTGTGGATCTCTGGTGGTTTAAATACACATTTTACTCTCTTGTGTGTTGCACCAACAGGAGCCCAATAAGTGTCCGTAACGTAGAATGTTATCTATTAACAATCAAAAAGAATTACTAGGAAGCAGTACATCAGTGCTTACTCTCAATAAATCAGATTTCCTGCAAATAACTGTATAGTTGCTAACCAAAGGAGATCCAAACAAGAACTGATAAACCAGGGAAATGACACTAAAACAAAAGAGTATGGCTTCTGGAAGACCTGAAGCTGTTGTGTCCCTGTCACCCTGCAGTTGAGGAGTTGAACTCATCTAAGCTTCAACCTCTGTCTTTATTATGGTCCTCATTATTTTTTCCTTATATGTCTGTATACTCTTGGGTTAGAATATTGCTAATTTCTTGAAATATGCCCAAGGAAAGTACCTATGTGTCCAGATCTCTGCATGTTGACTAAATGATCTCAGTTTGCCATTGCAAAGTTGTGCTGATGTACATCCTGTGATTCCAGGTGACGAGAGGCAGAAAGGTCAGATGTTACAATGTAAGGGAGAGCAGTAACACAACTCAGGACAGCACAACTACTGTGTTGATGGGTGTGTACATCAAGCATTTTACTCAGAAGGCAGAGGCATCTTGGTCTGTAGAGTAAGCATAGCTTCAAAGAGGAACTCAAAAGCTAAGTGCTTTCAAAGGAAACTGGAATTTCCCAGCAGGAAACTGAATAACATTTGAGAGGTGACAGCTACAGTGTCTCCATATTCAAATATATTAAATTTAATGTTTCTTGATCAGAATGTGTTGCTAGTGTATTGAGTGGCTTTGGAAAACTTATGTAAGCAAATTTATACGGCATCATCTGTGAAGATATACATGCTTGTCAACTAGACCTGCCAAGAATATCCAGAAGAAATGAGTTTGTGAAAAGATGGTCTCAGGAAGGAAGAAACAAAGAGTATGTGACAATCAGGCACTAAAGACCTCTTCGAATGTCTTAACACTAAAGAACTGAAACAAGTTTTCAGATCATTGGAATGATAATTTTCATATTTTGTGGCCAGATGGTGGTGGGTATGGGGCACTCTACATATGTCCTGTCTGCCTAATAACAAATGGACGACAGACCTTTAAAATTGTTGGCTTCTTATATGCTGTGTCTGTGTCCTAGAGCTGCTGAACAAAAGAAATGAACAATTTAAAATGCTATAAATATATTTAACATAGTTCTGTGCATCAGAAATTAAAAATTTAATGTGTTGGCAGCTTGCCTCAACCCTCCTCCATCCGACAACTCTGAGGAAGATCTAATCCTAGCTTCCTGCTTGCAGAAAAACCTTGTATTCTTTGGTTTGTAGATATCTCAGTGCAACCATTCAGTTGGCATCCTTCTGCCTGTACATCGGCTTCTCTGTTTATATCTGCCTTGTGTTCAAGTTTCCTTTAAAAAATATAAAAGTACCAATCATTTTGAAATATGTCTCACATTACCCGCTAACTAAATACTATAGTCACAAATCAGCTCACACTCTTAGGCACGGAAGTTATAACTTCCAGACGGGCATCAGAGAGCATACAGAAACCTTGTGTTTCATAAGATTTTGTTCATATTTACATTCTTATTTGGTTGTTACTCACGTCTTATTTGTTGATGTTGAAGATCTGACAGTTTCCCCAAAAATAAAAGTGGTTTTTGATTCTTCACTAACATTTTCTGAAAGACAATCAATCATCTTGTACTCCCACATATATGGTTTTAGTAGTAGTTTTAACCTAGTCCCGTTTCTCTTCAAATTTAAATCTCTCTCTCTCTCTCTCTCTCTCTCTCTCTCTGTGTGTGTGTGTGTGTGTGTGTGTGTGTGTGTGTGTGTGTGTGTGTGTGTGTAAATTCTCACCAAACACACTCATACACAGAGAAATTATAAATACCATCTAATATTGTATTCCCCTCATCATCTACTTAGTAAGAGAAACCAGCAGTTTATTTGCTTTCTTCTGTTAATGAACTCAGTTTAGTGCATTAAGTTAGACATACTCCAGAAGCATATTTCATCTCATTGAAAAGAGAAAAAATGTTCAGCATATTAACTTTGATTGCAGCCAGCCTTACCCAAGAATAAGTAAGACGTGAGTGTCCCAACTCCCTTATGAGCTACACATAGGAAACAAACTAAGAAAGATTTTTTCCTCCAGAGTATGAGTACAGAACATGAGGAGGAGAATATGTAGAAGAAATAAGGGGAAAAGAAAGGAAGTCCAAGGAGAAAGAAAGAGAAATAAGATTTTTTTTCACTCTATTGAAATCACAGATTATAAAATTTGCAGGGTATATTGTTTCATCCAGCCATTATGCCTATACTGTTTCTGCCAGAACAGAACTTGAATTAACCTTCTGTCTCTGGCAACTGAAGCAGCTAGCCTTGCAGTATAAATGTTTTTACTTATTAGCAAGGCATTGAGGACTCCTATAGTTAACACTTAACCAGACGATACCAAGCAAAATTGAATATATCTCCATTTAGCACTGGCCTTAATTTAATGCAGAAATAAGTGATAATGAGGTTTCATTTTTTAGTTCTATTTCCTTTAGGGTTGGCATTTTGTATATATAACTGGCTTTTTTTCCTTAGAGTAACTTGAATAAGAGTAGAAATGATATGTTGCTTTATTTATACTCATCATAAATCTCAGCCAAGTACTCAATAAATATTTGTTAAATTAAATTAAATTATTTTTTGATGTTTTAGCAGATAGTGCATTATAGAGCTTATTGATCATAATTAATTGCTCCATAGCCTATTAAAATTCACCCAGTGTAACATAATAGTACACTCATCTTAAGATGTTTTACATAAATTGTGTTCCAAATTGAGTATCTTGTTGAAAGATTTCCTCTGCCCTTGCTTCTGGCAGCCTGCTTTTCCTTAGTTTGAAATATTAGTCTCTAAAGACCAATTTCCTCTGAGCAGATTATCAAGATTAACAGGCATTCTGTGCTTTCTAGTCTGCAAGGAAAGGTTTTTCCTCCATTTCTCTAAGGAAACAAATACACACTCTCTCTCCTCCTCCTGGTATTAACTTAAACTATTTTGTTGTTTTTGAAGTGGTGGTTGTTACTGTGTTTGATTACTGGATTTAAGCTCTCCTACAAAATTAAATTATGAATAGATATCTATGGATTTTTGATTTTGTATTTTGTTAATGTTTATTTGTTTAATTATTTATTTTTGGTTTGTTGAAGTATTGGGGGGGGGAACATTGACACAAAAACTGTAATAAAAAGCAATTTTTGATTCTAGATATGAAGGTCCTATAGTTTCCCCAATAAAATCTCATGAGCCTAAACTTGAACAACCTATTTCTTTTTTATTTTCAATATATTTTAAATTGAAATACAATTATGTCTTATATAAGTTGTCCTCTTTCTTCTCTTTCCTCCAGCCCCTCTCATGTGCCCTCTCTCCAATCCCCCCATCCTCAAGTTGATAGTTTCTTTTTTATTGACATTATTATGTGTTATTGTTTGTGTATATATGGCTTCAGGGATGACCACTCTTCAATGGACAAACCATAATGGTAGCTCATCCTTAAGAGAAGTTGGTTTGCCTTCTCCTAGCAGTCATTAGTTGCCTATAGCTATTTGTCTAGAGGCAAGATCCTCAGAAATGTTTGCCATTTCATGTTATCATGCTCACTTATATACCCATTATTTCCATCTTATTTATGCAAACATTTCTATGAAAGTGTTTCACAATATAATTCCCAGCACTCTGGCGCTTACAGTCTTTCATCTCCCTCTTCTGAAATGTTTCCTGAGCCATAGATCCAACCAGACTACCAACAGAGAGAACAAGAATCTAAGCTCAGGACACAATATCAGTGGCTAGGGTTCATCTGGTGACTTCAAACAATAAATTGTTCTTTACAGCCTCCATATTCCCTCCTGACACCCTGTCTTCCCCATGACTTCCTGAATCCTATAGTGTGGATAATGACATCCAGATACTGACTCTAACACCAGAGAAGTGGATATAGAGGTATCCACTGGGATGGACTTTAAGTCATACACTGGTCTCAAATTGTGTTCAGTTGGGGTTTTCGGTGATAGTCTCTATTTTCTGTAACAAGAAGCTAAACTGATCAGTGGGGGTAACTACACTTTCTTGTGGGTATAAGAAATGGTTTAGAATGTGGTAATGAATTAGGCTAGTCAAGCAAGGGATATAGCAGGCTCTTTTCTAATACTCATGGCTTCACTAACTTTGAGAAGCTGGTTTTGACTGTCTTCTGCACTTGTACAAAGTTAGAAAATGGGAAGAAAAAAACTCTTTTTATTTAGTTTTTTTTTTAATTAGGTATTTTCTTCATTCACATTTCCAATGCTTTCCCAAAAGTCCCCCATACCCTCCCTCCCCACTCCCCTACCCACCTACTCCCACTTCTTGGCCCTGGCGTTTCCCTGTACTGAGGCATATAAAGTTTGCAAGACCGATGGGCCTCTCTTTCCAATGATGGCCGACTAGGCCATCTTCTGATACATATGCAGCTAGAAACACAAGCTGGGGGTGGGTGGGTGGGCAGTACTGGTTAGTTCATATTGTTGTCCACCTATAGGGTTGCAGACCCCTTTAGCTCCTTGGGTACTTTTTCTAGCTCCTCCATTGCAGGCCCTGTGATCCATCCAATAGCTGACTGTGAGCATCCACTTCTGTGTTTGCTAGGCCCCTGCATAGCCTCACAAGAGACAGCTATATCTGCATCCTTTCAGCAAAATCTTGCTAGTGTATGCAATGGTGTCAGCATTTGGAGGCTGATTATGGGATGGATCCCTGGGTATGGCAGTCTCTAGATGGCCCATCCTTTCCTCTCAGCTCCAAACTTTGTCTCTGTAACTCCTTCCATGAGTATTTTGTTCCCAATTTTAAGAAGAGGCAAAGTGTCCACATTTTGGTCTTCGTTCTTCTTGACAAAATCTCACTTTTTTTTCAACAAATGTGTTTGTAATACCAACTATGTAGCCTAACCCTAATTGTATATACTCTATTTCTGCTATTTGGGTAAGGGCTGCTGCAACCCAAGAACACAAATGGTTGTAGCTTAGATGTGAATGAATCATTTTCATCCTCACATGCCTGAAACTTTTTAAGGATAGCAAGATTTGTCAGCACTCAAGTTTAGCTACTCTTTCTTCGCTCTCCCACACAAATTACTGGCTACAAGCTTTTGAAAGTATAAGTTATTCTACATGCTATGAAAGTTTATCCTTAGTTCTACAACAGGTCATTGGATATTAAGAATCATAAGGCAGTCCTCTTGAGGCCTATGTGCCAGGTGCCTCAGTCCAGCCCATGTGCGCTTTTTGGTTGGTGACTTAGTGTCTGGAACTCCCAGGGGTCCAGGTTAGTTGTTGATATTGTTGGTCTTCCTATGGGGTTGCAATCCCCTTCAGTTCTTTCTTTCTTTTTTTTTTTTCTGTTAAATGTTTTCCTTTATTTTTTTTCCATTTTTTATTAGGTATTTAGCTCATTTACATTTCCAATGCTATACCAAAAGTCCCCCATACCCACCCACCCCCACTCCCCTACCCACCCACTCCCCCTTTTTGGCCCTGGCGTTCCCCTGTACTGGGGCATATAAAGTTTGCAAGTCCAATGGGCCTCTCTTTCCAGTGATGGCCGATTAGGCCATCTTTTGATACATATGCAGCTAGAGTCAAGAGCTCCGGGGTACTGTTTAGTTCATAATGTTGTTCCACCTATAGGGTTGCAGATCCCTTTATCTCCTTGGCTACTTTCTCTAGCTCCTCCATTGGGAGCCCTATGATCCATCCATTAGCTGACTGTGAGCATCCACTTCTGTGTTTGCTAGGCCCCTGCATAGCCTCACAAGAGACAGCTATATCTGCATCCTTTCAGCAAAATCTTGCTAGTGTATGCAATGGTGTCAGCATTTGGAGGCTGATTATGGGATGGATCCCTGGGTATGGCAGTCTCTAGATGGCCCATCCTTTCCTCTCAGCTCCAAACTTTGTCTCTGTAACTCCTTCCATGAGTATTTTGTTCCCAATTTTAAGAAGAGGCAAAGTGTCCACATTTTGGTCTTCGTTCTTCTTGACAAAATCTCACTTTTTTTTCAACAAATGTGTTTGTAATACCAACTATGTAGCCTAACCCTAATTGTATATACTCTATTTCTGCTATTTGGGTAAGGGCTGCTGCAACCCAAGAACACAAATGGTTGTAGCTTAGATGTGAATGAATCATTTTCATCCTCACATGCCTGAAACTTTTTAAGGATAGCAAGTTTTGTCAGCACTCAAGTTTAGCTACTCTTTCTTCGCTCTCCCACACAAATTACTGGCTACAAGCTTTTGAAAGTATAAGTTATTCTACATGCTATGAAAGTTTATCCTTAGTTCCACAACAGGTCATTGGATATTAAGAATCATAAGGCAGTCCTCTTGAGGCCTGTGTGCCAGGTGCCTCAGTCCAGCCCATGTGCGCTTTTTGGTTGGTGACTTAGTGTCTGGAACTCCCAGGGGTCCAGGTTAGTTGATATTGTTGGTCTTCCTATGGGGTTGCCATCCCCTTCAGTTCTTTCAATCCTTTCCTTTAATCAGTGGCCCAGGAGTCCCAGAAGGAGGGGATTTTTTTAGGTCTTTTGCTCATTAGTTGAACAGATAACTGTGTGTTAAGTAATCCTCATCTTTAGAATCCAGAGTAATCTTAGATACCTGCAAAGTGCACGTAAGTCTTATCTGGATTTGCTTCCATAAATTGCTTATGTCTAGGAGAACAGAAAGTGTTATGTGATAACAGTATAATTACAGCAAAATCAGTTCAGCTCATTTCAGTATTGCCCTTTATAGCAGTGTGTTCTCCTTGCTTTTTCACATAACGAATAACAAGAACACAGGAAAGGATATTAGTATGTGATGTGATTGGGTCTCTTTTCAGGTCCTCATACAAAGGTGATATCAGAGAGGGACCACTTGTTCAGAAGATGTTAGAGTCTGCTCTAGGGAGAAAGTGTGAAATAATTATCAGCTGCTGAGAACAAAGGAAGACAGGAATTGTTTAATGTTCATAGACTATTCCAAACAGCAATGAAAAATCAGGATGTAAAAACTGGCTTTGCATAGTAAATGTGTTTTATGGTAAAGATGCATTGCTTTGAAATGAAAGTACAAGGTACATCAACTGTAAGTGCCCTATTCATCACACACAAAGCTTCCGTGGTCAGGTGGCATTAATTCTGTGGTTTTGTATTGCAAGCCAGACCACAGGATACATATTATTTTACAAGGAAATATTGGAAATGGTTGGAGGTGCTTGCAGACATATACTGGAGATAGAATAATGATGCATGGCACATTTACTGTACACACAGAATTTAGATAAGTGGAAGAAACGTTCTGGCTCATCTTAAAGGCTCAGCCCATCAGTCCTTAGGTAAGGTTTATGCACTGCCTCAGCACATCCACATTATGTATGAGGAAAGCAATGTGCACCAAACAATTAATTGAAAGCCTTGAAGGGCATAAGTATTCCATTAGCAGTCTCTAAACAAGAAGGCCTCTCTCACCATGGTAACCAGGAAGAGCTGTCAGAGTTTTTACAGCTGAGGCTTCTGTTGTTGCTCCGGGGAATCCAGTGGATGCCTTAATTTCCTCTGCTTCTAGACAGGTTTTCCAAAGGTTATGGCATTTTTTGAGGGTTGTGTTTAAGGTTCATTTTTAGTATCAAGGATGAAATCAAATAAAGAAGCCCTAACTGAAAACTCTGTGTGACACACTGGAACTTACTAAACAGGGGTTGCTGCTTCATTCTGAAAACTTGGTGCACTGCATGAAAAGAAAATGGTATGGAACTCAGAATTGTAATAATGGGTTAGAGAACACAGGCATAGAGGGACGCTTGGGGCCTATAGTAGAATTTATAGGTAGACATATGATCTCTTTCTGTGAGAAAGAGTGTCTAAGATTTTAACGCTTTTGGTGATTCTCAGGGAAAGATGCTGTAAGCTCAAATGCTCAGGTTCATCCAGAATGGAGGGGCACAGACTCCTACAAGAGAAAAGTTAGATCATGAGAAAGAGAATGTCCGTAGCAATAAATGACACTGACTGCCTCTCACATAATCCACTTACAAATGAACTTTCTCAGAAATGATCTTTTGTTCAAAAATAGTCTTACTGGAGTTGTTGTCTATGCTCAATCCTAGATTATGAACTTCTTATATTCTTATCTCCTATAGTTGATACTTTATAGATCTATTATGGCAAATTGGGTGTGAATAAGCTATGGTAGACTTATCATTCCTGAAACTAAAACCTTGTACTAAATATGGCCCTCCTGTCAAGTGCTATAGCCTTTAAAAACATGTCTAGAAGCAGAAGAAATTAAGGTATGCATGGATGATAGTTAATTATATATGCTAATTTGATTGGTCAAGAGATGACCAAAAAGCTAGTGAAACATTATTTCTGTGTCTATGAAGCTCTTTTTGAATTAGATTAGCATCAATAGACTAGGTAAATAAGAGATTTACCTTCACCCATATGTATCTGCTAAAGGCCAAATAGCACAAAGAAGCAAAAGAAGGTGAATTCACTTGCTCCTTTTGTTGTGACATCTGTATATTTCTATCAACAATGAGAGGCCCTATCATTGGGTTTTCTGGTCTTAGATTTCAGAGAGCTATCAGCAACTACACCCTATGTCACACACCCTCTGTGATGGTTTGTATATCCTTGGACCAGGGAGTGGCACCATCTGGAGGTATGGCCTTGTTGGAATAGGTGTGACCTGGTTGGAATGGGTGTGTCACTGTGGGTGTGTCTTACACGCGTTCGCGCAACCGGCCAGGAAAGACACAACAAACTGGAATCTTCTGCGGCAAAAGCTTTATTGCTTACATCTTCAGGAGCCAGAGAGCAAGAGAGCAAGAGCCAGAGCAAGAGAGCAAGAGTGCAAGAGAGCAAGAGCTTTATTGCTTACATCTTTAGGAGCCAGAGCGCAAGAGAGCAAGAGCCAGAGCAAGAGAGCAAGAGAGCAAGAGAGCAAGAGAGCAAGAGAGAAAATGGCGAAACCCCGTCCCTTTTAAGGAGAATTATCCTCCGCCTAGGACGTGTCACTCCCTGATTAGCTGCAGCCCATCGGCCGAGTTGTCGTCACGGGGAAGGCAGAGCACATGGAGTGGAGAACTACCCTTGGCACATGCGCAGATTATTTGTTTACCACTTAGAACACAGGATGTTAGCGCCATCTTGCAACAGCGAATGTGAGGGCGGCTCCCAACAGGTGTGGGCATAAGATCCTCACCCTAGTTGCCTGGAAGTCAGTCTTCCACTAGCAGCCTTTGGATGAAGACATAGAACTCTCAGTTCCTCCTGTGCCATGCCTGCCTGGATACTGCCATGCTCCCACCTTGATGATAATGGACTGAACCTCTGAACCTGTAAGCCAGCCCCAATTAAATGTTTTTTATAAGACTTGCCTTGGTCATGGTGTCTGTTCACAGCAGTAAAAACCTAACTAAGACACCCTCCCACCCAGGTCCTAAATCTTAACTATCAGACAGAGAGTCATACCCTTGTCTCCCATGGTTCTCAGGCCTTCAGGTCTGGCTGAATCATAGTACATATTTTCCAGACTCTTCAGTTTTAGGTAGCAGATCATGAGTCTTTGCAGACTCTACAACAGTTGGAACCAATCACTACATTAATATCTGCATACATTTCTTATATTTTTGGTTGTGAGCCTAGCCTTTAATGGCTGAGCCATCTCTCCAGCCCTCTGCATACATTTCTAAGATGCTCTGGAAAACCCTAATACAGAACCCAGAAGAATATGCAACAAAATCTATAATTCCCTTGTATTGCTCTGTAGAGAGTCAAGTTTTCCCCCAGGGATGATTTATCAAAGACCCTTCTCTATGCATTAATTACAAAAATTAAATTTATAGATTCAAGATTTGAAAATACAATTATTACAGACATACCATACCATATTTTTCATAGAACACTTGAAAGGAAGACTGATGTTTGTGGAGATACATTGGGACATATAGACTAGAAACAGTATGGTGACATACACATAATTGTTATGTACCCTCTCATAAAGATGTTCATCAATGATCTGTGCAGCATATCTCATAAAATTATCCTCTTTTTTTTCCTTTTTACATAGAAATATAAAAGGTTATACTTTTTCTAGAATATACTTCCCCTTAAATATAACAGATTCCTTAAGATTTAATTATCATTCATTTAATTATAAGATCAGTTCATTACCATTCAATTTAAAGTTTTTAATCTAGACTAAGCTTTTTTTTTTTTTTTTTTTTTTTTTTTTTTGGTTTTTTGAGACAGGGTTTCTCAGTGTAGCCTGGTTGTCCTGGAACTCACTTTGTAAACCAGGCTGGCCTCAAACTCAGAAATCTGCCTGCCTCTGCCTCCTAAGTGCTGGGATTAAAGGTATGCACCACCACTACCCAGCTGACTAAGTTTTAAATATACATAAATAAGTTACTAAGATAGAATAAACTTGACATTAGCCTATATGGTGAAGAGTCAACATAAGTCAATGGAGAACAGTATCATTTAAATAGTAAATGTGAACTAAGGAAGAATTGCTGGAAATAAAAGATTTAATTCAGATTACAAAATAGATACACATACTGAGAATCTGATCAACAATGATATTCGTATAGCAAGAACTGTGAGAGAAAGAGATGGGAAAGTACAAAGGCCAGCAAGAAGCACACACAGATGTCAGCCAGCAGAATCCATCAGGTTACAGACTAGCACTGGCTCTAAATAATGATGGTTACATCAACTAAATCTGAGTATAGGGGGTCTATAGGATGTAATTCCTAAAGATAAACTGTGTATCTACTAAGACAGGATTCAGGAAACAACACTGAATGACATCATGAAGCCCTTGAAACCAAAGTTGTTAGTGGTCAGAAATAGAGGGCAGTGGGAAAAGGGAATGAGCATAACAGGGCACAGCTTCAGAGAGACCATGATGAAACATGTGATTTTGTATGCTAACCTGAAAATTAATTCATGAAACAATAAGTCTTTTTACATCTTCATCCCAGAAGTACTCAGAACTGTAAGGACTACTGTGGACATTCACAGCTCTCTTTTGATTTGAGCTTCTGATGAGCCTGGCTTGGCCCTGGTGGGAACAGAGTAACATGGTTGGTAACCTGGGCCATGACCCTCCATGAGTATCATGGCTGCTGTGGGCATATCATTGTTCATATAATAATGTACATATTAAGGATGCAATGTGAATTATGAGGAGTTTCATGAATCTAAAGGAACAAAGGCAGCTGCACTATGAGCCAGCTTGTCAGAAAGATACAAAGGAAGGAAGATTCATTAGTTCAAGGTCAGCCTAGGACAGAGTGAGGTTAAGCCTAGGTGTGGTAGATATGACAGTTTCAGGGCAGGGTCCAACCCAATCAGCTCATCATCTGTGCTTAACAAAGGCAGACAGAAGACCAAAATGTGGACACTTTGCCTCTTCTTAAAATTGGGAACAAAATACTCATGGAAGGAGTTACAGAGACAAAGTTTGGAGCTGAGAGGAAAGGATGGGATAGCATTGGAAATGAAAATGAGGAAAATACCTAATAAAAAATTTTTTAAAAGTAAAGTTACTACTCTGTCATTATGTAAAGTCAACCCTGAATATCCTTCATTTGTGCACACAGAACCCATGGGATATCATAGAGTCACAAAGATTTTTATTAAAAACATTCCCCAGTTATCATGTTATTGGAGAGATCACTTGTTTATGGATTTTGACAGCTATTTATTGGAAATAAATATTGGAAATGCTGTAGTTATGCTGAAGAATTCTATATCTTCTTTCTGGTGGTTCCTTGAGACACTTCTGCAGTGGCAAGTGCTGTTAGTGGTAAACTGAAAAGTGTAGAATTGTGTCATGCTGGGAAAGTGAGCTAGGCTGACATGCTCATTCTGTTTTAAAGAGAAAGAAAGAAAGAAAGAAAGAAAGAAAGAAAGAAAGAAAGAAAGAAAGAAAGAAAGAAAGAAAGAAAGAAACTTACTGCTTTTTTTATTTAGGCCTTAAATCAGATTGTTGATTTTCTGACTCTCCTGATTTTTCTGGAACACTAAAATCTCTAAAACAATTCTAACTGTAAATGAGCATTCTTCTTATGCATGTTTGCGTGCCAACATAGTTATTGTTATTCTATAATCTGAGAAAAAATATAAATGAGATGATAGCACTCTTATACATTAAGTCACTTTAAATTGGAGAATAGAGAATATCACTATGTAAAATTTATACACATACAAACATATTTCCGCTTTCCATTACAGTCTAGGAAGAACTATAAAGAGGAAGATTCATGATCACATTTAAAAAGTAGTCTTCCACTTTACCGTTTTTAAATGAGATTTAAACAGAAAAGAAAAAGAAAAACCTCCAAATACATGCAAGTTTAAAGCTAAGTGATATAAAATACTTGAGAAGTTGCTCTGTGAGCTTAACACAAGGTCTGGATTAACAACCTAGGAAGATAGAAAGCAGGAACCCATGACTGAAAACTAATCCCAGAACAGTCAAATGAATAGATGTCAGCCATTTAAGTATGTGAACCATGCTGTTCACTTTAAAACAAATAGAGTAATTTGAAAGGGCATCTGAGGGCGCTTGAATTTCAATGTAGCTGAAGCTTGAGCTGGCTTGAAGGGCTCCCCTAACAAGGCTACCTTTCAAGACAGCTTCTAAATCTCTCCTTGATCCAACTGAACTCTGATAGGTGTGCGGTATAGTACACCCATTTCCTCCAAATTGGCATATTGTCTCCTGGAGAAAGGGTGGAGGCTCTCAAGACCCAGGAAGCCAATAAAACTTAGAAGATTCAAGAAGCTAATCAAATTTATTAAGTTCAGAAAGTTGTAAGATTCACAAGGCTTCTCTACAGGTTATAATCAGTAAGCCATTGTGAGAAGAAACTCTTCCTGAGGTCCTAAAAGAGGGAACTTCAAGAGCACAGCTTTTTAGATATGCAGCTTCTTTTTAATCACTCATACTCCTATAAGTAACACAAATAAACTCATTGGTTCACTACGCAGTAAATCACTGGCACCATTTTTCCGGTCTGTGTTCAGAACCTTATCTGAGGTGAATAGTTGCCTAACAAAATCTTCCCAGAAAATGTCACACAAAAATCCAAGAGCTGTGATAAAAGCACATTCAAGCAGAAGGAGAACCTAAGAGAATCCAGGACCAGAAAGAATTACTTCTCTCAGTCACAGCTGCTGACTGTGGATTCAGAAGACTCCTGAACAAACAGCATGCTTGTCTGTCTAGGGATCTGGAAAAGAAGATCTTTGCCTGCTGGAACAAGTTTGTGAAAAAATATAAGGGATATGTATTCCTCAAATGTTCAAGGCTAAAGTGACACTCACTCATCAGAAAGAGACAGACAAGTCTGACCTCCAAAATAGAATTCATACAACTTTACAAATGAAGACTGAATAATTAATCAAGATATAATACAAGACAATCATCTTTCTGAGGATCCATGGGCTAAAAGAACACAGGTAGGAAAAATAAGCAAAATAAGCAAAATG
The DNA here is from genome assembly GCF_000001635.26 of Mus musculus. NCBI lineage: Eukaryota > Metazoa > Chordata > Mammalia > Rodentia > Muridae > Mus > Mus musculus. Next base: position 88,557,283 of record NC_000084.6, read on the forward strand.
ATTAAGAGAGAAAGAAATTTGATAAGAAATAGAAATTTAAAATTCAGACTAGAGAAAAGTTTCAATGATGAAAAACATAATGAATGGAGAAATACTCATGATTTTCCCTAAGGTTAGATACAGAATCAGGATGCCCACTTTGACCATTTCTATTCATTATAGCATTGAAAACCCTAAACAGATCAGTTAGAGAGGAGAGGAATTAAAATGGAAGCAACTTCTTTGTCATTTATAGAGGGCACTGTCTCACAGCAGACTTCCTGGGCCTCTGGCTCCTGGATTCTCTCTTGTCCATGTTATGACATGTTTTCTGAGCCTTAGTTGTAGATATTGAGCACTCCATGGTCATTTCTTTACATTTTGACAAGTTGTGGATTTCTGAAATACTCTTTATCTGCTGCAAAAAAGAAGTGTCTTTGATGAAGTTAGAGCCAGACTTACCTGTAGGCATAAGGATGAGATTTAGAAGGCAGTTAAGTTGTCCTAGTTTAGGTAAGAGGCAGTAATAAGTGTTTTCCTAGGGTTAATGATTGAGAGGACTGAGATAGGCTGACTCCATGACAGCCTACAAACTGGCAGTTCAGGAGACTAGGCCTAGATCTCTGTTTCCCAGGACTGGGCAAGTCCAAGCAATCCAGTTATTGTATAAAAAAACAAAAACAAAAACAAACAAACAAACAAGCAAACAAAAACCAGCCCTTCCCACAGAAAGCTGTCCTACTACCTGGCCTGAGGCAAGGGCAAGGAGTCAGCAACTGTTTCCAGGCTTCCCCAGCAACAGTTTCCAACACCCCAACACCCCTAACCTCCCCCACTCCTACAATGATTTTGGAATGTCCCAAGAGATAGAGCCAACCAATTAAGATAAAGGTCACATACCCATCCCTAAAATTCGCCTAATGTAAGTTAAAATGGCCCCGGGAGCTCACCCGAGCATCTCTATCTTGTTAAATGGTAGGTGCCAGCATGCTGGACTTCTGCAAAATAAAACCCTTTTTGCTTTTGCACACAATTTGAGTTCCTGGTATCATTCTTTGATGAATCATGGACCCTTACATGATATCACCAGTAACAGGAATTTTATAATGCTAGGCATTAATTCTCTCCTACTGAGCAAACCTTAAACTCTATGTTAGATAGTTGTTGGTTGTCCCCATAGGTGCTATCATTGCACCATCGGTGATGTATTGTCATGGTGGTTTATAGAATTTATAGCTAGGTAGGACTATTGATTTTTTTTGTCTCTCTTGGTAACTTGTATAACACTTTTCAATACTATAGAGCTAGTCCTCAGGAAGTAGGTTTCCAGGTTATACACAGTTCTAAATTTTATGTCTGAAGTATATGTTATCTTAGCAATACTGGCTTACCTTCAAGTTCTGGGAGGCAAGAAGGACAACAACAATGGTTTATATTATTTTGGGAGTCTCTTTGACTCCTGAAATCAAAACATCCAAGGGAAGATTCTATTGCTTGTTGTGTGGTGTCAGGGCATTATTACCCCAATAGGCATAACTTCATTGAACACACATGCACATATAGGGTGCATCGTATACATATATGAAGGAAGGCTACATCCATGAAATCTATGTATGATTACCTAAACAAAACCTACATAAGGACAATATCAGTTGACTTGATGGGAAAAAATTGACAAAACCAATATTAAAAGCTACAGGAAATTAATGACTATAGAGAGAGAAAGAACTAGTCTTCTTAAGGAACAACGATCCTGATAGGCTATCCAATCTTAAGTAGTCAGCTCTAAACAACCCAGGTGAAGGTTTTGTAATTACTGAGTGAGTTAAGATTGATAACTTTCTAAGAAGAGCTTGTGTTATAACAGGGTTCCTTAACACATTTTCATACATACTTAGCTGTGGTAGAACTTCATCATCTATCCCTTACAGCATGCACTGTCCTTATCCCAGTGTTCCCCCTTGACTTTAACAAGTAGGTTCAATTACCTCCTCCTTTTTTATATTCACTTTATATCCTGATTGCTGCTCCCCAATCACCCTTTCCAGACCCCCCCTCCTCCTCTGAGAGGGAGGATTCCCACTCCACAGATATCCTCCCACCTGACACATCAAGTCTCTGCAGGACTAGGCTTATTCTTTCCCACTGAAGACAGACAAGGAAGCCCACCTAGAAAAACATAGTCCACGGAAAGGCAGAAGCTTCTTGGGTTAGCTCCATTCCAGTTGTTCTGAGACCAACATGAAGACTGAGCTGCACATCTGCTATATATGTGCAGGGAGGCCTAGGTACATACAGCCCATGAATGCTCCTTGGTTAGTGGTTCAGTCTTTGAGAGCCCCAAGGGTCCAGTTTAGTTGACTCTGTTGATCTTCCTGTGGAGTTCCTTTTTCTTTGTGGGCCCTCAGTCCTTCCCCCAACTCTTCCATATGTGTCCCCAAGCTCCATCCACTGTTTGGGTGTAGGTCTCTGCATCTGTCTGAGTTAGCTGTTGGGTGGAGCCTATCAGAGGACAGCTATGCTATAGTCCTGTCAGCAAGCATAATAGGGTGCCATTAATAGTGTCAAGGGTCAAGGATTGGTGTTTGTCGATGGGATGGTTCTCTCCTTTGGGTGGTTATTGCCTTCCTCAGTCTCTGCTTCATCCCTTATCCCTGCATTTTTTTTTTTTTTTGAAATCTGGCTTACCTCACTAAGGATAATATCCTCAAGTTCTATCCATTTGCCTGCAAAATTCATGATGTCTTTGTTTTTAGTAGCCTAATAACATTCCATTGTGTAGATGTACCACATTTTCTTTATCCATTCTTCAGTTGAGGGACATCTAGGTTGTTTTCAGTCTCTGAATATTATGAATAATGCTGCCATGAACATGGTTGAGCAAGTGTGCCTGTGTCATAGTGGCCATATATTGGGTATATGGAAAAAAAAAAAAACGGTTGTATAGTTGGGTCTTGTACCTCCTTCTCTTGAAGCTTCTCTTTCCCATCTCATAGGCCCCATATTCTCTCTCTTCATGGGCCCCATATTCCCCCCCCCTCTCTCTCTCTCTCTCTCTCTCTCTCTCTCTCACACACACACACACACACACACACACACACACACACAAACAAATCAGAAGATAGGATGTGCATATGAGAGACACCATACAACATTCATTTTTTTCAAGTCTTGGCTACCCATTCAATACAATAAGTTTTTAATATCATCTTAGCTAGTTTGATTACCCATTTAATATAGTAAGTTTTCAATATCATCATAGCCAGTAAATCATTTACTAATCATTATTTGGATATAATAAATCTTAATATAAAGAGAATACACTGGGAATATCTAACAAAAGTCATGAAACAAAATACAGATGATTTAGAATTATTATTGTATTCATTTAATGGCACATTAAGCCTAGAACCCACTATAGAAAGAGATGACTTGGAATGAGAAAATCAAAATCTTTGTTTCTTGGATTTCATTAATATGGGCATATTTTCTCTCAGAATGGATCTAATTCATATGACTTGAGTTACTAGAATACAGAAAAATAAATGTATATACTAAAATGAATTTACTAAAATAAGTTATGCCTTTGGCTATAAGAATTATCTTTTACAAGAAGAAAAAAGCAGCATCATTGAATCACATAAAATTTGATCTATCTTGTCAGCCACATACAAAAATTATCAGAGCACTTCATTTTATTTACCACTTCTGGTGTTGTGTTCCTTTGCTTTTAATAACAAGTTTCTTGCTCAATAAATGATACAGAGAGTTCTCATTAAATTTTTAGACAAACTTCTCAGAAACAAATAAACTAAACATCTTCACTGGGATATCAAAACTCAGATTCCTCTATACTTTTAGGTTGTTAAACTGTGCTAAATTCTGTAACAGAACTCAGCTATATAATGCTAACACTTTCTGTAAGTGTGATACCTGTAGATCATCCTTTCCGTTCACTCCAACCTCAGACACAGTTGGTTCACAGTTCATGGTGGAAGGCATAGGGCACAATCACGTGTAATTCAGTATAGCAAAGAAGTATTTATAATGAAAGGAGAACTGATAAGTGTTGGCAAAGCCAGTGGGGCATTCACGACCAAAACATATAAAGGGTATATTTCAGGACATAGATGATACACAGATGATTGATGATAGCCAGATGATAGATAGATAGATAGATAGATAGATAGATAGATAGATACATAGATGATACATAGATACATAGATACATAGATACATAGATACATAGATACATGATAGATAGGATACATGATGACAGATAAATAAATAAATTAGATGATTGATAGATGATAAATAGATAATATATGATTAATGATAGGCATACAAGATAGGTAATTAATAGACAGATTATTGAAGATATATAGATAGGTGATAGATAGATAGATAGATAGATAGATAGATAGATAGATAGATGATAGATAGATAGACAGACAGATAGATAGAATAGACAGGCAGACAGATGATAGGTAATTACATAGATATAGATGGATATAGATAGATGTTGATAAATAAATGGTTGATAGATAATAGATGATTATAGATATAGATAATTGATAAATTGATGATTGATATATATGTGGTAGATGATGATGATAGATGACAGATAGATAGATAGGTAGATAGATAGATAGATAGATAGATAGATAGATAGATAGATAGATAGATAGAAAAAGGACAGATAAATGAGAAACAGACAGGCAGACAGACAAAGAAAAATGAGTTAACTTTTAGGAGATAACCAGAAATATACACTGTAACAATAAAAATATGCAAAGCACAAAGCTGGTTTGGATTGCTCTCAATAAATACCTCTCTATTAACCAACCTGCTTCAATATCTAATAATTCTCAGGAGAAAAATAAAGTATATATCTATTTATGCTATTAAATTGATTTGCTGAGTACTTTTTTATCAGTCTCTCTTCAATAAGAAGTTATTTTGAGGGCTAATAAATTGAATTATTATTTGTAATAAATTTTAATGAAAATGTAGAAATTTCTTCAGTTTTAACATTGGAAAAAAATGTCCTATTGAGATTCTAGTACAATATTTTTTGCATACATATGTTTGATACCCAAGTAATTCCTTAGTATTTTGTTCTGTTTTTACTATGCTCAGTCATAAAGACATAATGAATGATTCACATGATCACATAATACTACTTATTTAAATAATAAAATATATCTAAACATTGTTGAAGAAATAGAAAAAGCATGTTCAAGATATGACATTAACAAATACATGTAGGGTTAATTAGGTCATGGGTAACTCTTACCCATTTGACCAGTCATTGAACAAACTCACCGGTCAATTTCCAATGTCTGAACTCTATCTCAGGTGAACACACAAAATAGATAATCAAATAAAATTATTAATTCACATGAAATAATGTACAGTATTGTGCAAATTTTACAGAACTAATTCCAAATACTGTTTATTATAGATATTTGTGTATATAAGTAGAAACTGGTTGACACAATATTCCCTACACAAATTTAATCTGAGGGCTAAGGTCAGAAGGTAAGACTTCACAGGTATGTGTAATGCTCTACTTGTTGTTATTGTTGTTCTTGTTATTTGTTGTTGTAGTTGTTGCTTTTTATGCTGAAGATTGAACCAATGCCTTATACAGGGTAGACAAAGATTACCATTGAGCTATGCCTCTGGTGCTTAATAGCTTAAATTTAAAGTGGATTTATTTTTAAAATGTGTGCCTCTTAAAATTTTTAAATAGCACAAGTTCTCTAAATATAATCTAGTATAATATATATAATATATAATACAATAATGTAAGTAAAACCATATTGCTATCTGGTTTCAAATTTTGTATCAAAATACCAGATTCTGAGTTCTTTTGAAAGAGAGGAGGGGTAAAGGGTCCAATAGAGATATGGTACCACAAGCCTATAATTCAGCACTGCATAGTCTGAAGTGTGAAGATCCCAAGTTCAAAATCCCAGTCTAGGTTATATAGCTACTTGTTTCAAAAAAATGAAAAATGAGAAAGGAGGGAAGAAGAAGGGAGGATAAGGGAGGGAGGGAGGATAAAAGGGGAGGAAGAGAGAGGGTAAGAAATTAAAATGTGAAGGGAGTAGATAGGTCTTGGTTCTAGGGAAGGATCATCTTCCAATTGCAATAAAACTTGGAGGGTGACATAAAGATGTCCAGAGATATGAGCAGAAGAAATCACACATCAAGACAGAATACAGAAAAGGACTCAGAACAAAGCACTCTTTAACAGTGACATACTCTAATAAAACCCAACTCATTCATTCTTTTTTTTAATATTTTTTATTATTACGTATTTTCCTCAATTACATTTAGAATACTTTCCCAAAAGTCCCCCATACCCTCCCCGCCACTTCCCTACCCACCCATTCCCATTTTTTGGCCCTGGAATTCCCCTGTACCGGGGCATATAAAGTTTGCGTGTCCAATGGGCCTCTCTTTCCAGTGATGGCCGACTAGGCCATCTTTTGATACATATGCAGCCAGAGTCAAGACTGAAACTTATAGAGGAGAAAGTGGGGAAAAGCCTCAAAGATATGGGCACAGGGGAAAAATTCCTGAATAGAACAGCAATGGCTTGTGCTGTAAGATCGAGAATTGACAAATGGGACCTCATGAAACTGCAAAGCTTCTGTAAGGCAAAAGACACCGTCAATAAGACAAAAAGGCCACCAACAGATTAGGAAAGGATCTTTACTTATCCTAAATCAGATAGGGGACTAATATCCAATATATATAAAGAACTCAAGAAGGTGGACTCCAGAAAATCAAATAACCCCATTAAAAAACGGGGCTCAGAGCTAAACAAAGAATTCTCACCTGAGGAATACCGAATGGCTGAGAAGCACCTGAAAAAATGCTCAGCATCCTTAATCATCAGAGTAATGCAAATCAAAACAACCCTGAGATTCCACCTCACACCAGTCAGAGTGGCTAAGATCAAAAATTCAGGTGACAGCAGATGCAGGCAAGGATGTGGAGAAAGAGGAACACTCCTCCATTGTTGGTGGGATTGCAAGCTTGTACAACCACTCTGGAAATCAGTCTGGCGGTTCCTCAGAAAATTGGACATAGTACTACCAGAGGATCCCGCAATACCTCTCCTGGGCATATATCCAGAAGATGTCCCAACTGGTAGAAGGACACATGCTCCACTATGTTCATAGCAGCCTTATTTATAATAGCCAGAAGCTGCAAAGAACCCAGATGCCCCTCAACGGAGGAATGGATACAAAAAATGTGGTACATTTACACAATGGAGTACTACTCAGCTATTAAAAGGAATGAATTTATGAAATTCCTAGGCAAATGGTTGGACCTGGAGGGCATCATCCTGAGTGAGGTAACACAATCACAAAAGAACTCAAATGATATGTACTCACTGATAAGTGGATATTAGCCCAGAAACTTAGTATACCCAAGATATAAGATACAATTTGCAAAACACATGAAACTGAAGAAGAATGAAGACCAAAGTGTGGACACTTTGCAACTCATTCATTCTTGCACTGGGCAAAGCTTCCTGTGTTCTAGCATCACCCATGAGGTTCCACATCTTAAAAGTTCCACCAGCTTTTAAAACTCACTGAAAACAGAGTTTCCAATGTCACATACCATGGGTTATATTCAAATTCTATCAAAGCCTTAGCAAAGGCCATGAGCAATATAGAGTTAGTGTGGATGAAGGAAGTGTCAAACGTGTGCTATTACAGATTCCAAGTCAGGGCAGGTACCATTTGAATATACTCTTGGTGATGAGTAGATATTCTCTGTTTAGACCTGCAAAAATAGTGACTATATCCAAAGGAAAGACACAGGCTATGCAGAGATAAATTGGGACACATTCAGAGTGTTCAAATTTCAACAGTTATAAAGTCAAATGTAGTTGAAAGGGACTGGTGTTAAAGGAACATTTACTATGTTTGGAAGAAACTGGGAGACTAGAGTATGAAAAGAGAATTATCAACTTTGTTTCTATGTTCTCTGTATTAATAAAATTTATTATCTGACTATTTTATGTGTGTGTATGTATATATACATACACAAGGCTTTTAAATCTCAGATCCCACCTTTCCACACCTATCAGGCCTACCTTTTTGCTACAAGTCCCTTTCTCATGTTCATGTCTTTTCATTATTTGTTGTGGCCCATTGAGATTAACCAAGGCTATCAGAGTATGGATATGGAACTATTAATGAATAGCCTTTTGAGTATTTTGAAAACAGTGTATATATGTAGGAGGTTGTTTGTGTACATAAGTGCAGTATTATCAGAATTCAGAAGGTGGCAAACCCCTTAGAGCTACAGTTATAGGCAGTTGTTAACTGCATAAAATGGCTGAAGTCCATTGCAATAACAATCTCTGCATTTGCACAATATCCACTCTTAAACACTGAACCATCTCTCCAGTCCCAGTTGAAGAACACATAGCCTTTCAGATAAACAGCAATAACCTCATGCTTTCCTTCGATGTTAATTGACATTTCACAAGTAATTTGCATATTAGAACTTAAAATTATATGAGGAATTATTAACTTGAGAATTGTGTGTATTATTTTATGCACTCATGCATCATTTAACTGTGGGACCATAACAGCCCAGGGTTAAGGGGGACAGGTCTGAGGGAGCCTCAACCCCAAATACCTCAAACATAAAGAAGGCAGAAGTTGGCAACTTCTCCCTTCCCAACCTGGTGCCATAAAACTGGTTCCCACACCCTATTAACACTGTAAGAATTTATTATCCTGACAGTTATCAGGCTTCATGCCTTGTTTGGCTTTATAAGGTTCCCTTCCACACACACAACCTATAGCTCCTGAGCATATAGATCAAGCATCTTCCAACACTCCTGCCCTGGCCAGTGGTACATGGCCACACAAACTTGTCCCAGAGACCCTGGCCACCTCCCCAGGAGCACAAGTACCTTCACACACAAAGAACCAAGCTGTTCTATGAAGCTGTTCCTGGGTGTGTTTCTTGTATACACACACACCATGACTGAGATACTGCACTGCACTTAGCCATGCTGGGCTAAGCTTCCTTTGCTCCAGTCCAACTCAGTGGATAGTGGCCCTGGCTACCCTGAGAAGGAAACAGACATGTGGGCTGGCATTTAACCATGTGATCTGTTTGTGGGCTACACTTTTTCTATTTTGTGCATAGCAAAGCACAAGGAGAAAATAAAGTTCACATTCGGTACTGGGCATAATGTCCATAGATAGATGCAGACAAAGCAGCAGCTCAATATTTTTTTGCAGATAAAAAGCAAAATAAGACCAAAATAAGAAAAGAAAAATGACAACAGCCAAATCCAAGAAAATTAGGCCATTTTACTTCACAGACAAATTCTAAGTTTTTCCCAGAAGTTACTTCTGCCAAATTTAAAACTATTAACTTTTAATGCTTAAAACTCTCTGGGACATTTGACAATACCCACATTATTTTGACCAGCAGTTTAATCTGGACCCCCGAGATCTTTCAAACACTGGATCACCAAACAGACAGCATATACCAGCTGATATGAGGTCCCTAACACACATACAGTAGAGAACTTCCAGGTCTGTGTTCATTCAGAAATGTTGCACCTAACCCTCAAGAGACCGGAGGCCCCAGGGAATTTAGAGGTCAGGTGAGGTGGGGGTCGGGGCAACCATGTGGAGATGGGGTGGGGTGGGGAGGAAATGTGGGATGTGGAACAGTCTGAGGGTGGATGGGGAGGGACAGGGAATGGAATATGGAGTGTAAAATGGAATTACAAATAAAATTAAATTAAAAAAAATAAAGAAGAAGAAGAAGAACAGTTTTGCATAAGCGGCCTTCTTTTAGACACAGCACAGGAAGGGATGAAATCCTTCCTCACATGAGCAATGCTTTTCTTCCCTTCAATCTCTGTCAAACCGAGCATCCCAAGAGATCTTCATGAAAGGATGAGGCATTTGGTACACAGTATTGCTATCCAGGTTTAGAGTTTATATACAGATGCTAGAGATTTTTTTCTCTGTCAATTAGAGGTTTGGTATGTTTGAAATACAAATGTATTTGCCAAATATACTAAGCTTTTTTTGTAAATTATCATTTTTGGAAGTTTGAAGCATTTGGTACTTTCCCATGATGTTCTGAAACCAGGGAGACTTCAGGTTGTACATCTGGACAAACACATTTCCTTCTGACAAGGTTGCAGCATGTTTTCTATGAGCTAATTTCAATAATTTATAAACAGCCTATTCTAGGTCTCCAGAGCAAAGCTTTATGGTTTACCAAATATCTGTTTTTCTTTTAACACTCATATTTGCAAAATAAAGGAAGCCTCTGCATTGGCTGGATAGACAAAAAGAATAGTTTTGGAGTGGTGTCTAGTTCCTGTTCCATGTAAGGAATCCTCACAAGAAGTAGGTGTCAGTTCCAGAAGAATCATATTAATGGTGCTTCCTGTAAAGAAAATTTAACTGAGAAAAAACATCTTCTCAAACTCAGACAAACTTGGGTATAGGGACTATGCCTCAGTTGTTACTCAGATGCTACTAGAAAGTTGTTACAACCAGGACAGCAGATTGAGGCATGGCTAATGGCTTTTTGAAGATTTCCCACTTTTCTTGACTGTCTGTGAAAAGCAGAATCTTAGTGCTCCTGAGACTGTAGAGTACACAAAGTGAAAGGACTATGGTATTCCTATTGACCACTTTTGTCTACGTCCTTACCAGAAGACTGAGGGTCTAAGAACTGTTAGCTAAATCAGTATTGATACAGAAGAACCAAACTAATGTGAATATTTTTAAGTTATTATTTAAATATGCCAAATTGGAATAAAATATATTTATCTCTGAAACTCTAAAGGTAGAGACACATTTTGCTTAAGTTAATTTTTCTCTGTAGCACAGTAAAAATCACCATAAGAAGAAGAGAAATCCAAGGGGAAAACTGCCCTTCTTTTTTAAATTTCCAGTTCAGTGGGGAAATGCCTTCAGTTCTTACAGTGTTTCTGTCCATTCTTCCACAAAGATACCTGAAACTTGTGAGAAAGGAATTTGATACACATATCCCACTTAAAGGTAACCATGCCACAATCTTGGTGTTTGTTTGTTTGTTTGTTTGTTTGTTTGTTTGTTTTTTCTCTCCATCTTGCTTACATTTTTTCTGGAAATTTTCACATAGACTTTCAATTAATCTTACTATGGAAAATAAATTCTGTTTGTCATTCAAGATCATTGCATTGCAAGCATTGCAATTTAAATTTTCTGCTTTTGAACAAATTTAATTTAGCTGTATTACTAGGAAAAAAGTAACTGTTGCTGCAGATTGTGAAAAGAAGCTTCAAAGCTAATATTTAGTACAATGTGGTCGACCAGATGTCTTCTCAGTGCTCCCTTCTTCACCACTCCACTGGAATTCCCTTATTACAATGATAAAATCTCTACTATTCCACCCACGCTTTCTCCAACTGAGATTATCCCTACATAATGTTTATTGTATCCAATTATTTTATTCGGTTGCAAAGTCATCTACAACTTGACTGAATTTTTTTTTCTTTTCTCCTTTTGATCTTTGCTGTTCCAGATACAGAAAATGCGGTACATTTACACAATGGAGTACTACTCAGCTATTAAAAACAATGAATCTATGAAATTCTTAGGCAAATAGATGGATCTGGAGGGTATCATCCTGAGTGAGGTAACCCAATCACAAAAGAAGTCACTTGATATGCACTCACTGATAAGTGAATATTAGCCCAGAAACTTAGAATACCCAAGATACAATTTGCAAAACACATGAAACTCAAGAAGAAGGAAGACCAAAGTGTGGATACTTCATCCCTCCTTAGAACAGGGAACAAATTACCCATGGAAGGAGTTACAGAGACAAAGTTTAGAGCTGAGAGGAAAGGATGGACCATCCAGAGACTTCCCCACCTGGGAATCCATCCCATAATCAGCCACCAAACGCAGACAATATTGCATATGCCAGCAAGATTTTGCCGAAAGGACCCTGATATAGCTGTCTCTTGTGAGGCTATGCCAGTGCCTGGCAAATACAGAAGTGGATGCTCACAGTCATCTATTGGATGGGACACAGGGCCCCCAATGGAGGAGCTAGAGAAAGTACCTAAGGAGCTGAAGGGGTCTGCAACCCTATAGGTGGAACAACAATATGAACTAACCAGTAACCCCAGAACTCGTGTCTCTAGCTGCATATGTAGCAAAAGATGGCCTAAGTCGGCCATCATTGGGAAGAGAGGCCCCTTGGTCTTGAAAACTTTATATGCCCCAGTACAGGAGAACCCCAGAGCCAAGAGGTGGGAGCGGGTGGGTAGGAGAGCAGGGCAGGTGTGGGTGGGTTAGGGGACTTTCTGGATAGCATTTAAAATGTAAATGAAGAAAATATCTAATAAAAACATTGAAAAAAAAGAATTTCATAGAATGATTTTTCTGACCATGTTTACCCCTTCCCTCCTCTTCTCCCAGATCCATACTTCCCTTCCTTAACCACCCAAATATGTACCCTCTTTTTATTAATCACCCATGAATGTCAGTTTTTGTTGCCCTTATGTTTTTGAATGTGTGTCCTTCACTGGAATATGCTCATCCTACCAATGGTAACACTCATAAATTAATTAATTAATTAAAACTGGCTCTGCCCCTCCCAGCAGCAATGAATTGCCAACAGCTCCTCAGCTAGGAATGGCATTTCATATCCATCTTCGCTCTCATTGCTGAGGTATAATGCAACTTGTCCTGCACAGGGCTTATATGTGCTGTCATTACAACTATTATTTCCTATATGGAGTTTACAAATGTATCTTTTATTCAGAATGAATCAGGTGAGAGCCATACCCAAAGTTTCTGAATAAGTGGCTTTTGCTAAGCTCAGTGCCTTTTTATCTAACTATGCCTATGCCTAGGCCTGGAAGCTCCTAGCCTCTGCACAATCTAATCTTCTATAAACCTAGACCTTAAAGGCTTCAGCTCCCAGGGTTTGCTAACCTAGACCTAGAATGTTTCAGTCTTTGATACTTACATTTTCGTACTCTTTCTGAACTCTGGTTTGCTGGTTCAACTCAGCTCTTCTGGCACAACTCCTCTCCAAGATGACTGATTCAAACTGCCTTCTCTCAGCCTCTGATTTAATTGCTATGCTTGGCCTCAAACTAATTTAGACAATATGTTCTAATCTTCTTTCTCCCTTCTCATTTTTGGGCACATTCTGTCTTCATCTGCAACATGTCACTATAAAACTGTCCCAGTAAAACTGCCTCCTCTCTGCCTCTCTCTCTCTCTCTCTCTCTCTCTCTCTCTCTCTCTCTCTCTCTCTCTCTCTCTCTCTTTTCCCTCCCCTTTCCCCCCTCCCCCTCTGTTGTTGTTGTTGTTGGTACTGCTCCCTTAAGTCACCCTTTATGTCACCTCTATTTTCTGTACTTTTCTCATTAGAGTTGGGCATATCCTATCTCTGACTCATTCTGTCGAATCTTTCTCTAATTCACCATTTTGTCTGTCCCTCAATTAGGCATCACTTTTAAATGTAGCTGCTTCCTTCTACAAACTAACTTTACCATTACTGTTTGGGATTAAAAGTGTGTTCTGAGTATGTCTGAATTCCAGCCAGATTTCACAAAACTAGAAGGTCTCTAGATGTGATTCCTTGACAGATCAGCCCTATTGCTAGATTTAAATTCCTCTACAGTAGTTACTGTTATGTGCTCAGAGAACACTTTACTTGTATTCAGGGACAGCTTCTGGTTCTTACATTCTTTCTGTTCCCTCTTCCACAATGATCCCTGAATCTTATTCAAAAGGAATGTGATATACATTTCCCACTTAGGTATAAGCATAGCAAAATCTCATTTTCTCTACATCTTGGTTAGTATTTTATCTCTGAGTCAATCATCATCTACTACAAATAAAAATTTCTCTGAGGACTAAGAGATGCATTAATCTATAGGCATAACATTGGGAGTCAGTTTAATACTATGTCCCTTTACCAGAATAATTGTAGTAGATTCTCCCTGGAAGAGCAAGTATCTGTATAGTAGGACACAAAATCGTTTGAGTATATGACGAATAGTGATATAACTGGATTATTTTATGGACCTATTTTTTCATGTGTTTGAGGACCCACCACACTGATTTCTATAGTGGCTTCACTAGTTTATATTCTCACCAATAATGAAAAAGTGTTGCCACACCATCATTTGCCATCATTTTTTTTTCATTCTGAATGGGAGAAGATAAAATCTCAAAGTATCTTTAATTTGCATTTCCCTGATAGCTAAGAATTTTGGACATTTGAAAAACTGTTCTAAACTATTCATATTTCACCTTTATAGAAGTCTCTGTTTAGTCCACACCCTATCTTTTGATTGGGTTATTTATTTTCTTTGTTTTCAGTCTTTAGTTTTTAAAATATTTTAGATACTAATATTTTGTCAGCTGCATGGCTATTGTTCCAGTTCTGAAGAACTGGAACAATAGCCTTTACTCAAACAATAGTGTCCTTTTCTATAAAAGGTCATTTAGTTCATTAGATGTCACTTATTATTCTTGGTCAATACCTGTGTTCCTGGAGTTCTGTTAAGAAAATCTCTTTTTGAATCAATGATCACAAATATATTCCTTACTTTCTCTTCTCTCAGATTCACAGTATCAAGCCTTCATTTGAAATCCCTGATTGATCTGGAATTTAGATTTGTGCTGAATGAGTGATAAGTTTCTAGTTCTTCTCCAAGTAGTTATTCAGTTTGACTAGCACCATTTCTTAGAGATGTCTTTTTTCTTCATACTGAAACCAAACATTCAACAATAACAAAACAAAAGCATAGGACATTGTATTTTATGAATATGGATACAAAAGTCCTTATTAAACTACTTGCAAATCAGATTCAAAAACACAACAAAAAGATTATTCACCAAGATCTAGTTGGCTTTATCCAAGAGATACAAGGAACATCCAATATACATAAATCATTAAAGATAATTATAACACATAATTATACTCTAGGACAGAAACCAAATAACCTCATATGACACAGAAAAACCTTTGAAAAATAGCAACATTCCTTTATTGCAAAGGATATGTAAAATCTAGAAATAAATGGAACATACCTCAATGTAATGAAGGCATCATATAGCAAGGTCAAAGGAAACATTTTGTGAAAGGAAAAAAATGCAAATTTCACAAAGCACTTTCCCTAAAATTGAGCATAAGACAAGGATGGCTACTCTATCCAGTACAGTTTGATACAATGCTTAAAAGAAGAGCAAATAAGACAAATAAAGAAGATAAAAGGGGCACAAATAAAGAAAACATCTAAGTATTCTTATTTGCAGATTATATTTATGTTAGAACCTAAATATTTCAGTAGAAATCTTTTACAACTGAAACTTTTAACAAAATGATATAATACAAAATTAACACAAAAAGTAGTAGCATTTCTATACACAAATGACAAATGAAGAAGATAAAATCATGAAAACAATGTCATTCACAGCAATCTAAAATATATTGTAAAAGTAACTTGTATTCTTCTGTTGTAATTGTTGTCTAGGAGGCTCACTGCCTCCATCTGCTTAGTTCTGGAAACTTCTAACCTTTGTACAATCTAATCTAGGCCTAGAATATTTTCAATTTCTGAGACTTGTTGCTGAAAAAGCTCACCTTTTCTTGTTCTTTCTGAATGCTGGCTGGCTGTCTCAACTCAGCTGTTCTGGCTCAACCTCCTCTTTCAGCAGATTTATTCAATCTGGCTTTTCTCTCAGCTTCTAAATTTCTCTGTTAGCCTCAAACTAACTCTAGCAATGGTTTTTAATCTCTGGCTCCTTCTTATTCTTTTGTCTTTACTAGCTTGTTCTCTTTTCAATCTGTCTCTGTAAAACTCTCCTGGTAAAGCACCCTCCTTCTTCCTCTCTAAACTGTTCTACTCTCCCTCTCAATCCTACTGTACTGCTCTCCATGAACTCTACTGTGTTACTGTACTCTTCTCTTCCTGTACTGTATATCTCTCTTCCCTTTCCTCTGTCTACTTGTACTGGCTAGTTTTGTGTCAACTTGACACAGCTGGAGTTATCATAGAGAAAGGAGCTTCAGTTGAGGAAATGCCTCCATGAGATACAACTGTAAGGCATTTTCTCAATTAGTGATCAAGGGGGAAAGGCCCCTTGTGGGTGGGACCATCTCTGGGCTGGTAGTCTTGGGTTCTATAAGAGCAGGCTGAGCAAGCCAGGTGAGGCAAGCCAGTAAAGAACATCCCTCCATGGCCTCTGCATCAGCTCCTGCTTTCTGACCTGCTTGAGTTCCAGTCCTGGCTTCCTTGGTGATGAACAGCAGTATGGAAGTGTAAGCCGAATAAACCCTTTCCTCCCCAACATGTTTCTTGGTCCTGATGTTTGTGCAGGAATAGAAACCCTGACTAAGACACTACTCATGAGAGTTGGGTATATCCTATTGTGCCAAATCTTTCTCTGATTTGTCAATTTTTCTGCCACTCAATTAAACATCACTTTCAAACATGGGTACTTCTACAAACAAATTTTACCTTCATTGTTTGGTATTAAAAGTATTAAGGGTGTGTCTGTATTCTAGCTAGAAGAAATAAAGGTGTGTGTTAATGGCTGAGCCACACCTTAACTAGAAACATGTTCAAATATCCTGGACTAGTATATGCTGAGGACTGACCACCTGAAAAAGAAGGATATAACCAAAGGGCCCCCTTTTTTGCATCCTTTTCCTTTATTTCAAGATGCTGGCCTATGAGCCTTTTTCACTTTCACTCCTTCCATGCATCTGCATCTTTGTGTGTGCACCTAGGTGTTCATGAGGAACATGCAAAGTGGCTTCAACAGCTTGTCAAAGGAAGCTAAAATGAAATGAATTGGCTTAGCAGCTTCACGGTTTTGCTTTTTATTAGTTATTAATTTTCTGTGGGGATGTTAATTCACTTGTAGTTTCGGTTGAAATTTTTATCATTTGAGAGCCCCAGCTCTACTTCAGGACATGTCATTTTATTTTAATCTTTAAAAGATGAAGTGAGAAAAATAGGAATTAGGGATAGATGACTGTTTTGACTTAGAAGGAAAGCCATCTGGAGGAGAGAATAGTCTGAATCAGGTCTGTTCCTTGACCACCAGGAGTGAATAAGTTCAACTTAGATGACTCATTGAATGTTAAATCAAATGTAACACATTCCCAGGATATGATTGTTCCTTCTGCCATCATATTAATGACATTCACATCCATTCCACTTTAAACAAACAAAATATGCTGCATAGACTAGTATTACAAAAAAAATAATATAAGAAGCAATATGTAAATCATGTTTTAATTATACTCCTGATCTCTTAGAATTGTCTCTAGGGAATATGTTAACTTTAATAATATTTTTAAATTAAAGAGTTGGTACTTCAAGTGACCAACCCCTAATTCCACTGTTATTGCTGAGGAATATTCATGACACCAAGATAATAGAGGACAAGGAATGCACTGGGACAACCAAGCCCTCAAGATAAAAGAGGATGAGAGTGGAAAGAAATGAAACTTCAGTGGAGTTTTTATACTCATTTTCTGAAATAATTTGTACCTCTATGCTAGTAAGAATTCCCAATGCAGTGACAATATTCCCAAAGAAATATTGTATAGAAGACAGGGTTTATTTTTGCTCACAGTTTCAGAAGTTTAGACCCAGCATGTCCAGACAGGTATGAGAAATCCAACATTATTTAGGTCAGGATGCAGATAGAATGCATGTTCTCAAAAGCTTTCTGTTATTACCTATTATTTTAATTAATTAATTCTATTAAAACCTTTTACTTCTTCCAGGCACACAGCCTAAAGAATACTACCGTCCATATTCGGGATAATATTATTCTCGTAGTTCTCTCTGACATACTGAGTGGTATATTTTACTGATATCTAGAGGTTCTCAGTCCAACCAAATTAAGACTCTCCTGCCATGATGGTCAGGAGAAATGATTACGCAGGTAAAGATGTTTGCCACCAATTTTAGTAACATGAGTGCAGTTGCTGAAGTGCACGTAGTGGAGGGAAAGAGACTGATTGACTCCCGAAAAGAACTGACTCCTGAAGGTTGTCCTCTGACAACTTTCACTCCCATGGCATGGCATGTTCATCACCACCACCACCACCCCACACACACACCTATAATAAGCAAACGAAATATATTAAATTTTTTTAAAACTAAAAAAAAAAAAAAAAAGTTCAGCATCCAAAACTGAGTTTATATCTGTGCACACCTTAGGTAGTATCTTCACCTGGGTGTGGAGAGGAGTCCAGGAGCACATACATGGGGGTGGGGGTTACCACAAGGCCCTGCTGCTCTACTCCTTGTACATCTCTCCACCTGCTGCAGTGTGTGACAGCTTCCTATATCACCTTCCATCCTGGTGACTACAGTCTTTTGCAAATTTATCTTATTTTTTCTTAGACTTCTCTCTAACTTTATTTGACATTGCAGTTCTAAATAATAGATGTGAAATTCTTAACATCCACACTGAAAAAAAGTTACAAAATAAAGTTGTATGATGCCTCCAGCTATCATTATAACTGAAGAGTTGAGAATATTTCATGATATTTTGGAAGAGGACTGTTATGAAATATCCACATTGCATTACTGTTTTTTTTTTTTTTTTTTTGTCTTGGAGTTGAGATGTTTCTGAACTATGCAAGATTTCCACAACCAGGATGTGGTTCTTTCAAGAATGCTCTATCCTTCCAATAGTCTTAATGACATGATATATTAATTTAGGACACGTTTTTAAATGACAACTAGCAATCATAACAGTATTCTGGTACTCTCACATCTTGTAGACAAATCTAATCTACCTTGAAAGCAGTTAGCATATTACCTTTCTAAAGGATTTCTTTACATCTGTGTGCATGTGAAGGTATGCATGCCTAAGGTGCAGAAATATGGAGAAGTTATCAGGTTTTTTCCATAATCAGTCTTCCTCTCTTCCTTTGATGGTTTGTTTGTTTGTTTGTTTGTTTTTGTTTGTTTTGCTAGATTTGAAATTGTCGAGACTCCATAATCCTTCCTTCCTTCCTTCCTTCCTTCCTTCCTTCCTTCCTTTCTTTCTTTCTTTCTTTCTTTCTTTCTTTCTTTCTTTCTTTCTTTCTTTCTTTCTCAAAATTGGACTTAGAGGCATGCCCTAGATGCCCATCTTGTTAAAATCTAGTATTCAGATTCCAGTTCTCAAGATTATACAGCAAGCATTCCTTTTTTCTTAACCATTGAGCCATCTCCCAAGCTCATCTGCTACTTTATGATAATAATCATAAAAATAGTAACATCGTACCACAAAATTTCTCCCTAGGAAGAAAATTAAAATAAGGATACAATTCTACTCATAAGTAAATATTAATTGCCATATTTTATATGCTCTTAAAAACTTAGTAAAACTAAAACATCTAAAGTTTCTTAATTGTTAAAATATATCCATGCTAGAAATATAATAGAATTATAAAAATTAAGCAAATCAAGAACCTTTACCATGAAGACATTTAAATATGTTCAATACATAGAGAATTCTATAAATTTCCAAATTTTCATCTAGCATTAGTTATTATTAATACTTTGCCAACCTGCTTAGTAGACATTTCCATTTGCTTCATCACTCTCACAAACATGCCTTAAAGAAAAACTCTAACATTCTTCAATCTAGGTACCCCCACCATATTGATATTAAACCTAAAACCTAGTTAGTGCCTCAAGAATTATAAAATAATGTTATCAGTGCTTTTATCACTTGTGACAGAGGACTTTTACCTCAATTCATGGGATAAATGCCTATCATGATAAGAGAAAAATGCAAACTACTGATCCACATATAGGATGCTGCTCAATTTCATTAAATCACATGTAAAAAGAAAGTACATATGAACCTTCAAAAACTGAATATTTGTCATGGGAATTCCTTACAAGCCCCACCTTCACCTATGAAAGATAAATATATTCTCACGTTTTTCTATCTGGATTCAGATCCTATCTATGAAATATGGGAAACATGAGTGTCTGTAGCTAGTAGGAGTGTGAATCAAGCCAAACTTCAAGCCCGTGCTCCAAAAAATGATAGATATACTTCTATAAACCATCTTACTTATACTTCATTTTAAGACATACAGTAGATGTAAAGATCTCCAAAATATTTCTGAAAGCTCCTTCCCAAATACCCCGAGCCCATTGTAGTACGAAGACTAACTAGATGTTTTCTGTTGATAGAAACATGCTTCTGAAATGCTTTGATCAATGCATTTTATTTTCCATTTTTAAAAATTAAGGAAAATTATACTTTCAGAGGCCATTTCTGTAGCTCCTGCAAAACCAGACACACCATATTACCTGTCACATTTCGCAGTGAGAATAGCTGGTTCTTGCAAGGCATCTCAGAAAATGTGTAGGCTAGATACGTCTCTAGAAATAGAGGTAACGGCAGTGTTACATACTGTGTTTATCTCTGGGGATTAAAAAAAGAGAATATACAGTAATGACTTTCCATCTAGGATGAACAGACTGAGTAAATTTTATTTATTATCTCTATTTTACCATAAATCTGAACATAACTTTTTATAGTTATTAAATTATAGGGCTCAATTATAAGCAGTATATAAATACGTCAGATTATTTTTCACCCAAACCTGTGGGCTTCTTGACTGTGTTGTTCTGAGTTTACCCTCTTAAGTAGTTGTTTCTCAGCTGCTTTAACCCTAGTTTGTTGTTTTACATAACATTCAAGCAGGGGACCTCTGTCAAAATTAATATATGGAAAGACTGGCTAAATAAAATTAATAATGAATGGCTAGCATCTTTTTATAGACAATTCTATAGGTTTCTCAAAATTAACACAAATGATAGATGTGATAGGGGAAGATGTTTTATAGGTTTGTACTGATAGATACCTGTCCATCTGTTATTTCCACTCTGTTTTCCTACAGTCTGTAGTTTGTCCAGCACCCTCAGGCCAAAGCAAACTGCACATCTTCACTCCAGTCTTGAGTGGAGGAAGAGTGACATACATACGTATATACCTATACGTATGTATGTATGTATGTATGTATGTATGTATGTATGTGATTCTTACTCTGAAAACTGCTTCAACAAAATTCACCCCTCTTTCCATTCTAATCTACAATATCCCTTACTTGCTTTTTCACTTCTAATGCTCCTTTTATTATCAGCATTTCCCATACTATATTTTTTTCCATTTTTTATTAGGTATTTAGCTCATTTACATTTCCAATGCTATACCAAAAGTCCCCCATACCCACCCACCCCCACTCCCCTACCCACCCACTCCCCCTTTTTGGCCCTGGCGTTCCCCTGTACTGGGGCATATAAAGTTTGCGTGTCCAATGGACCTCTCTTTCCAGTGATGGCCGACTAGGCCATCTTTTGATACATATGCAGCTAGAGTCAAGAGCTCCGGGGTACTGTTAGTTCATAATGTTGTTCCACCTATAGGGTTGCAGACCCCTTTAGCTCCTTGGGTACTTTCTCTAGCTCCTCCATTGGGAGCCCTGTGATCCATCCATTAGCTGACGGTGAGCATCCACTTCTGTGTTTGCTAGGCCCCGGCATAGTCTCACAAGAGACAGCTACATCTGGGTCCTTTCGATAAAATCTTGCTAGTGTATACAATGGTGTCAGCGTTTGGATGCTGATTATGGGGTGGATCCCTGGATATGGCAGTCTCTACATGGTCCATCCTTTCATCTCAGCTCCAAACTTTGTCTCTGTAACTCCTTCCATACTATATTTTATAACTGCACACTACGAATTTGTTCTTCAGTAAGGCTATAAGGCTGGGCATTTAAAGAAAACTCAGATGTGTCACAAAAATCATAAAGCCTCATGACGGTCTGTAAAATGACATGGTGGTAGTACATTGATCTTACATTTGTTCTCCATAGCATTCACTTCAATAACCCAATATTAGTTACTCCTCAATTACTATAAAGCTAACCATAAAGTCTTAAAAATAAAAGAAAAATAACCAAAAATCTGTTGTCACCCAATACAGAAGAAATTGATGGGTTCAAACTTCCCATTATTTGGTACCACTAAAATAATCTTAGTGAAATGTGCTGTCTTGGGTAAAAAATAATAATAAGCACAAATTATAGAATAAAAATGTGGCCAGTGAGATGAATCCATGAATGAAAATAGTTGCTATCAAGCCTGACAACTGTAGTTAGATCCTCAATCCCACATGGTAGGAGAGTACCTACTCCCCCAAGTTGTTGTAAGGCTTATATGATGGCACACATGTGTCCATGCACATACACAATAAATACATAAATAAATCAATGTAATCTTAAAATAAAAACAAAACTGATAACAAAGAAATATTATTTAATAATATTTATGTTTTTTTTTCCTTCTGTATTCATGAGCTAGACTGTCTAAATCTGATTGGTGATTTCTCTTCCCTTGAGTCAAAGTACAAAGACACAGCATGGGCAGCACTATGAAATCGCTGCTTCTAAGGAGATTTTATGTATATGAGGACAGGCTACATTTGTAGTAAAATTCAGAAAATAACACAGTGTCATGTGCCCTGATTAACAATCATATCTAGCAGAAATTGGACCTGTGTAAATATACACTGGCTGTTACTTTATGGAGGTGACTTGGGCATGAGTGTTTAGAAGCAATTAGCTTTTATTGAACCAGGAGAAGAGAGTCATGCTCTCAAAAGAAAAAACTTTCATACAAGCAAATACGCATAAACACACATACATTAATACACACATTTATACATACACATTCGTTATCACATACTTATTTGTTGAACCCAACAAGCTGTCTCACTAACTTACACACACACACTTTTACATACATATAGTTTGTAAATAGGGCAAAAGCCCAAGCAACAGTACAGAAAGACATTCTGGATGAAAAACAAGCTTCAACCTTTATTGCATAGAGAAAGAAAAGATCTATCCTTTCATTGCTAAATGAATTAAAAACCTGCCTTATTGTAAGAAAAGCCTGGCTGCTGCTTTCTGCTCTCTGTGCAACTCTTTCTATGTCTCTTTTCTTCCCTTCTCAGCCCTGCTATACTTTGCTTTGTTCTGCTGTTTCTTCTACTTCTATTTTTCTTCTACTCTGTTTCTCCACTACTTTACTTCTACATTCTTAATTCTGCTCTCTCCTATGTCTCTCCTCATTTGTTCAGCTCCTCCTCTCTGTAAAGCTTCTAACATACTCACCTTCGGCCTACTTAATGTCATTGTTCCTAGTTTTTTGTACCTTTGCAGGAGAATAGGTCATATGACATTCCAAAAGTTCACAACAAGTTCAAACATAAATTTGAATCATATATTGAACAATTAGTTACAACAGAGATGTTAATATAGGTTTTCATTAAGAGTAATTATCTATCTAGACACTCATTATCTGTCCTAACTCCACAGGTTCATTGACAAGCATAATTCTTATGTCTAAGTTAACATGGTATGTCAAGAGCCAAATTAGTATTGAAGTGTTGTATAGATAAACCCAGTTAATATTTTATCTTCTTTTTTGCACCTACAATAAATCATTTGTTCCTTTTATGATATTTAGCTAATGGTTTCACAACCTAAAGGAATATATTCCTAAATTGTAAAACTGTGTGCCTGCTTTCCATCTAGTACAATTAGTTTGCAACATATGAAGACTGGTAGAGTTCTAATTTCAGTTTTCATATCATGGAGGGCCTTGATTGCATCCCTTATTATAAAGGGCTCAATAATTATTAGTATAAACTTGTAAATTCTTTTATAATCATCAGTAGAAACTAAGAAACCATCTATTTGTTTATATAGCATCACTACAAGACAGTACATCTTCATTGATTGGCAGAAAATCTGCCTAGTGAAGTGAGCTAATACCCATGGATTGTTATATTGATTTAATAATGACAGAAAAGGCATATCAATATGGAGGTTTTCCAATAAGGAGAAAGAAGAAACCTTAAGGAATGAGAGGAAGGGAGAAACAAGAAGTAACCTGAACAACAAAAGACAAAGAACAATTAGAGTCACTACTTGGCATGTACCTGCCAGTATCCTTGTTCCTCTTGTAGTTGTTTCAATTTCTGTAAATATAAGTGTGTGTGTGTGTGTGGTGTATACCTAGAACCTAATTTCCTGCACATAACCTGCATATTTCACAAAACGTTTGAAAGGGGGTACAATTTGTGTTAAAGAAGTATACACCAGTTACTCTTATTAACAAAGAACTTCTGCGAGACAAGAGTATACATAAACTACAGTGGATGTGTGGTCCCAATGATTGAACAGTAAGACCCAAATCTCTCAAAGAGGAGTACATTCCTAGCCAGTTATTCAGAAAGATTAATAGAGAGAAAAGACCTGAGAAAAATTAAAATGATATTAGAATAAGCGTAGGTCGGGAGGAGTGCAGAAAAGAAAATGACAAACTAAATATTCAGAAGATATAAAGGAAACTCATATGCAAAGGCTAGGTGCTAAATGTCAATTTGAAAGAATCAGAGTTACTTGGGAAATGAGCCTTTGGACATGCTGGAGACTATCTTGAGTGTGTTAATTATGCTAAGAAAACCCAGTTACTGTGGGTAGCATCATTCTCTGACTGGGATTCTGCACAGTTAAGTGAAGAGAGCAGTCCGAGCATCAGGATGCATTCATTACTTTTTGATACTGATTCTGAATGTGATACTACTTGGTGCTTCAAGTTTCTGCTGCCTCAAACTCTTGCCTCTTTAGCTTCCTCACCTTGAACTGTTGGCCAGAACAAACCTTTCTCCTCCAAGTTGCTTTTGTTGGGGAATTTTAGTATATCAGCAGGAAAAGAAACTAAGACAATGTATGAGTGAAATGCTGCCCTGAGGTCAACATTACTTTCATAGTTTCTAACATCATCCCTATTTTTGTACTACTGAAATCATGGCTATGAGAAGTTGTACTGGAACATGCTTAAAGAAAACATATGAAGCAAGAGCTCAGAATGTCAGTGTAGCTGCAGCACATGGTTTGTGAAAGGAAATACTTTTGCAAACCATGACTGAAAACAAAAATCTGGTCTAAACTGTGAAAGAATAGATTTTAAAAAAAAAAAAAAATGAGTGTATTTAAACTGAATTTATCAAGGGGCATGGAGGACTGTATGCTGGAGCTAAGATAATTGAAGATCTATTTCAGAGCCATTAAATAAGCAGAGGTATTTAAGGTAAACTGGGAGGAAAGTGGGACCCTCAGTCATAAGAAGGAGGTAAGCTTATTGCTATGCATGACAAATTAAACTTTGATGATATCCTTGGCTTAAGGTTTGAAAAACACAAATAGGTGTTAACAACACAAAGTTCCAAAGAGAAGATGGAGCATTAGTGCGGAAATACATCTGAGGAATTTAGTTTAATCAAATATTTAACACACTGGACTCCATTTTATATTTAAATGTCTATTCTCAACATGCTCTATCCTGTCATTCTCAAATATACAAGTTGACAATAAATAAGTATGAATAATTAGACATCAGTATGGAGAATTGTTTTGATAAACAAAATACCTACAGAAGGAATTTCTCCCTAAATGAAGTGTACTAGTTAGAGTCGATACTTTGAGATGAATGACAAGGGCCCAATGGACAGGGAGAAAGATAGGAGCTTGGAGCTGCTTGCTCTAAGGATCAAGATTCCAAATCCACATACAATAGAAGACTGTAAGAAATTGTTCTGAGAGATCAAAGACAGCCGTTCTGAAGTTTCTTTCACATAACTCTGAAAGATGGTACAACCAACCATGCTTGGGTAGAAATAAGCTTTCTGCTTCAGTAAGACCATGTTTGCTGGCTAGTCTTATGTCACCTTCACACACAAACTAAAGTTATCTGGATGGATGGAACCTTAATAGAAAAAATGGTTTCATAAGATCCAGATGTAAGGCATTTTCTATTATTTATTGATGGGGGACAGAGGCTGCCCACTGTGGGTGGTGCCATGCCTAGTCTGGTGGTCCTGGGTTCTATAAGAAAACAGGCTGAGTGAGCAATGGGAAGCAAGCCAACAAGTAGTACTCCTCCATAGCCTCTTCATCAGCTTCTAACTCCAGGTTTCTTCCCTGTTTGAGTTCCTATCAATTTGATGATTAACAGTAATATGGAAGTTGTATTAGTCAGGGTTCTCTTGAGTCACAGAACTTACAGAATGTCTCTCTATATTGAAGGTATTTATTGTGATAACTTAGTCTGTAGTCCAACTATCCCAACAATGGTCAGCTATGAATGGGAAGTCCATGAATCTAGTAGTTGCTCAGTTCCATGAGTCTAGTTATTTCAGCTGGTCTTCTGTAGGAGTAGGTTCCAATAGATCTGCTGGAAAGTAAGTGCAAACAGGTGAAGAAGAGGGAATCTTCCTTTTTCCAATGTCCTTATGTAGATCTCCAGAAGAGGGTGTAGCTCAGAATAAAGGTGTCTACCAGCACACCTGGCTCTGGAACTTGCATTGTTCCAGGCTGACCTGGAACTCAGAGATCCCCTTGACTCAGTCTCCTCAGATTAAAGATGTATACTACCTTGCTTGGGCTTAAGCTCTTCATAGCCACTATGCCTCAAGATCACCATGCCATGATCGAGGTTAGAAACTTGTATCTTCCAGCCTCAAGGTCTGGATCATAGGTGAGCCCTCCAATTCTGGATTGTAGCTCATTTCAGGTACAGACAAGTTGACAACCAGGAATAGCCAGTACAGAATTACAAACCAAATAAACCCTTTCCTCCCCAACTTGTTTTTTGGTCATGGTGTTTCATTGCAGCAATAGAAACCCTAACTTAGACTCCAAGTACCCTTTTATTTCTCTTTTATTTAATACTTTATTTTTATTATGTCTATGTGTGCATATGTCACATGTGTTCATGAAATAAAATTCTTTACCATGCTGTCAGCTCACATTTAGTTCTTCATTCAAAATAACTCAGACCGTATCGCAAATCATGCACAAGAAAGCAAGGTATTGATAACCACAATGAGATTTTGAAGAAAAGAAAAATTAGAAGAAGGAAAATAAAATTAGAAGAAGGAATAGAGGTGATAGGAAAACACATGGAGATGGCAGAGTCTTGTGGAGAGCCGTGCCGCGAACAGTCGCCATTATAAGATGGTGCTGGCCTCCGCTGTGCCTAACTAGTAAACAAGCCTTGTATGCAGGTGCGAGAGTGAACTCACTCCTAGTCACTCCCATTCTCGGGGTGTAATAATGGGGTGATGTGCGAGCAACGAATCAGGAGCTGTCACGCCATATCAGGTGCTAAAACGTCACACTGTGGGTTATAAAAGCGGCGCCATTTTCCGGTTCGGGGTCTTCCTGAAGAAGTAAGCAATAAAGCTTTTGCCGCGGAAGATTCCGGTTTGTTGCGTCTTTCTTGCCAGTCAGGTGGGACACAATAGAGTCTGCCTTGGAGATAAAGTTTGCAAAGCTCAAGAGAAAATGTTGGATAGTAAAGCTGTAGAAATAGAAGAAAACATAAGATGAGTTGATAAATCTACAGACTTATCTTCACCATTAGTCTTTGAAAGAACCATGTAAAACATAAATTAGCAAGATGCCTAATGGAGAAAAGTGAGTAATTAAGTATAAAATTAGGTCAGAATCTACAGGAATAATAGTTGAAAAGAAGAACAAAATGTTCTACACACAGAGAGTATCAGAGATCCTACCAGTAATGATGGCTTTGCTGCTGTTCCCAGTCAAATGAGATAGAGTGGAAAATGAACTTCCACCAACATTTTTATGGACACCCAGTGCAGGCCACATGAGTTCTTAAATTTTGTTGTTGCTTGTAATAACAACAACTAAAATGAGGCAGGCAGAGGGTAAATTGTGCAATTTCACCCATCTCTTCTCTTAAATCTGTCTGTTAACTCTTAATTGAACTGTCAAACACAGTCATATACATAGTGGCAAAAAAATACCAGCAAATAGAGGAGGAAAACAAAGCTAATGTGTGTTTCCTCTTCACTGTTGTTTGTATATACAGAAGAGTTTGTATAATGTAAGCCACAGATGTATCAGTGACTAATTATCCTTGTTTTGAAAACGTTCCTGCATATACAGCTTGAGAGAAAAAAGACTCATAAGACTCAACAGTGGTTACAACATGTTTAGGAAATTCCATCTTGATCAAGTATGTGATATCCATGAAAAAAAAAAGGCTGTGTCTGTAGCATAACACCTGTGACATCAGCTGCAGCTCTTCTAATAGCCTTGCTCTCACAGAATCTGTGGCATGATGGTGTACATACAACTGCAGAAAAACTGTAAGTTAGACACAAAAGGTCAAAAGTCCTGTCTGGTTATCTATATGTGTGGCTTTCTAGAAATATGGTTTTACCCAAGAATAGAATTTATAACAGTAAAGATAAATTATTGTATGTACTTGTTAATATTCTAGGGCTGATGAACACAGAGTAGGCTCCAGTAGAATAAGTGTGAATGTTACTTGGAAATAATTTATTAAGCACTAATTCATTTGTTTTTGTGCCTGAACAACAACAACAACAAAGCACAATCTTGATCTTTTAATAAAAGTGAAGAACTTACACTTGAGTAAAAAGCTCTTCAAGGTATATATGCAGTTTGGTAAAAGGAAGATTTTAGAATCATGTTTTCTAAGAAAACAGTCCTGGATGCACTCAAACAAAAGTAGTTTCAGTATACTTTGGTACAGCACATACATAACCATTTTTACTGGAGAACTTTTAGATCCGGTCTTTGAAATTATCTATTTGCACCTTTACAATACTGTACTCAAAGAACACCTCATTTTAATGAAGGTAAGTTCTTTGTGCAATTCTAAGATAAACTTGATTTTAAAAATATACTCCAAGAAAACTAAATTGATTGACCTACAGTATACAAGTTTTAGTTGTTGCCAATTATATATTAAAGAATGCCTTTCAAAACATAAAGACTAGGTTTTCAGAGGAATTGATCTTAAGCCATTCTTCTTTTAAATTATTATTATTATATATTTTATCATATTTTTCCTTCCTCTAACTTCTTCAAAATTTTGCTCACATCCCTGTTCACCCAGTTCATTCTCTACTCCCATCTCAAAATAAGAAAAATGAAAATCAAAAGTTATCACTGGCACAGCGTTAAGACTACTCATCTGAAGCATGCCAGTCTTGACAGGAAAGTCTTGTCCTTGGCATTGGGGAACATTCTGCTTGATTCAAATATCAGCAGAATGTCCAGCCTCAAGAGATGCACTGTGCTATTGGAAAATAAGTTTAAAAGGCAAAGAGACAATGTTAGTCCTGTTTGTACTGACCATGGTAAGTTTTATCATTCCTACTTAAGAGGGAACTCAAAGTCAAGTGGATTCAGTAAGCAGAATCATAACTCATAGGAATTTCTTGCCTACATTTTTGCCAAATAACATCACATGAAGTTGAAATCTCACTTACTTTTTCTGAGTAGATAGAACTTTTGTTCTCCTACAGCTATTTCTTACTCAAGATATCTGCATTATTATATTGAGAATCAAAAATGACAATAGACTTAAGCCAACATGAATTAAGATAAATTTCTGTACCCAAAGACTTTGATTGGTTGTCAAAAATATTGGAATAATGAGACTAGTTATTTGTGTTGCCAGATGATCTACTGAAATAAGCCCAGAAGCTTTTCTTGGATAAGGTCCACACACTGGTCTGGCCAGTGTACTGTAAACCATTGTAAAGGATGGAGGGGTTTATATTTCAATTTTCTAACACCTCTCTACAAAAATAAAAATCTATACATAGTAATTTGCATTACTCTGGCCTTCTTAAAACACTATTGTACTGAGACTCTCTAGAAGGTGAATTTGTCATCTCTTATGTGAGATGGTCATTATTACTTACCAGTGAATTCTATAAAGAACAAGCCAACCAAATAATGACTTCTAGTTACATCAAAGATACTCTGCTAAAGAAGAATACAATTGTCCTACCCTCAAGCAGTACAGTGTAGGCGGAGGAAGACAGCCAAAGAGCTGCCTACAGCTATGCACACAATGCTGAATGGGGAAAGAATCCCACAGAACTGCCCAGTCTGGAGCCTGGCCTACCAACATGCAACTCAGTGCTGGTGGAGGAAGACATCTATATGCCCTGCCCACCACTATGACACACGGGCAAGCTGTAGACATCTAGAGGCCCCCTTACTGCCTTGCCACACAGCATGGACAGAGGTGGTCATCCAGATGCTCTTCAGCTCTGTGGCTTACCTGGAGCGGAGCTATTATAATGTGTAAGTATGTGTGGACAGATGGGAAAGAGAAGTAAAACATTTTGAGTTTGAGCATTATGAAGAGAGATGGAACTAGAGATGTGAGGGGAAAGACAAATCACCTGTTGCGAGTAACCATCCCCTCCACCTGAGACCATGGTGAAGTTGATGCTGAAGGTCATGTCTGGGTCCATTACTATGCAGTAGTAGAGGTCTCTGTCAACATCCATGGCTCATATTACTACTAGAGAACCCAAGTACATACCTGGTCTAGGCAACCACCTGAGACCACATAGTCTCCAATGATTGTAAAGACTCTTCCTGCCCCTCACTGGTTCCAACACTCTAGAGAGATGCCTTATCTCTCACCAGCTAAAGCACCTTGCCAAGGTAGCACAATGGAGCCAGCCCTGGTTATGTGTGTGTCTGTGTGTGTGTGTGTGTGTGTGTGTGTGTGTGCGTGTGTCTGTGTGTGTGTCTGTGTGTGTGTGTGTCTGTGTGTGTATGTTTGTGTCTGTGTGTGTGTCTATGTGTGTCTGTGTGTCTATGTGTGTGTGTGTCTGTGTGTGTGTCTATGTTCTCTGTGTGTGTCTACACAGGAAAGCTGGTCCCTGAGGGCATGAGAGTGAGATTGTTGAGCTCACCATTTATCTGCTGTGAGGTGGAATAGGGCATTGGGTGATTCTCTCCCTTCACCTCATCACTGCCTCTTGCCACATGTGGTAGTTAGGACAGCTGTCCCCATGGTCATGAGAATGGGAGAGCTATCCCTGCCCTTCACTAGCTGCAGCACTCAGGAGAGTAAGCCCTATACCTTGCCTGGGCAACACAGTGGAGCTAGCTTTGATGGCAAAGGTGAGGGTGAGCCAACCCTAAGGGTATGAGATCAGGAGAGATGGCCCGGCTTGGCCCTGACTTGCTGCAGGACTTGAGAGAATGGTCCCCATGGCTCCACTGAGCAGCACAGTAGTGCTAGCTCTGGAGGCATGGGTGCAGGTGAGCTAGTGCTGAGGGCATAAGCACAGGAAAACTGACACTGTCTCCTCTAGATGGCAGCATTGGGTGGCATAGAGAAAAGTAGTGCTGGAGAGCTTGCCTCGGTATGGATAAGGGAGAACCTGAAGG
Source organism: Mus musculus (assembly GCF_000001635.26). Classification (NCBI taxonomy): domain Eukaryota; kingdom Metazoa; phylum Chordata; class Mammalia; order Rodentia; family Muridae; genus Mus; species Mus musculus. Next base: position 88,588,654 of record NC_000084.6, read on the forward strand.
CTGACCAGCTCTCTACTACCCAGGCCCAGATCTAGGCCTTTGTGTTGGCACACCCAAAATCTACATCATCTGTGAAAGGGTCTGCCCTGCTGATCAAAGCTGCAAGATCTCTATGACATGAGGCAACAACAGGATAACCAGGAGGATTACCTATAAGGATCCAGTATTGATGGTACCACAGAAAACAGAAAGCTCAATCCAGATCAAAGACTCACTTCAATGAACGTTTGCAAGTGAAGATATATGGACAGGGTAATATACTGTGGGTCACACTATGACACACTGCAGCTTCCATGATGAGATACTTTCTACGCTTTGTTTTATTTTTGTTTGTGTTTGTGTATGTTTGTTGTTGTTTGCTTTTGTTTTTGCAGGGAAGGTTGCAAGGGTGGAGGATGGATGTGTGGGTCTGAGGTGCATGATGTGAGATGCACTAAAAATCAATAAAAACTTGGGGGAAAAAAGAAGAGTGTGATCATGCGAAATTCATCTCAGACTCAAGGAGTTAAAGACTATATTGTTTGGGACTTATTTTTCTGTGCTGTTAGAATCTGACTTTACATTCTTACCACTTGGAGTAGTGGCCAAAGTTTGGAGCTACACAGTTTCACATGGGAGCCATTAATAAGGTTGATGTTTCAATTTAAATTCTACTGAAATGAAAAAAAGACTAATTCTAGCTATATTACCTATATTTCAGTGATTCAAAAAGCCACAAGGGGTTGTAGCCATTCTATTGGACATTTAGCATATAGAAAGAACATCTCTATCATAAGAATGTTCTACTCACAGAGCCAGAATAAGAAGTTTTGCACTACAGGCAAAAGAACAATAACAGAAAATAAGTCAAAGTCATCAGGAATTAAGGATAGCTATGATTTTTTTAAATCATGGCTGCTATCTTCAATGTAAGTGAGAGAGCAGAGCATGCAAAAGTTCTACCTTAGGTATAGATCTTAGCAGAAGCAGCTAGGTTTCTAGAAGCTATGGTTATCTAATTAACATAACTCTCTGACTAGGATTTTATTTTAATTGTAAATCTTCACCATTGCTTCAGTAAAACTTCTCCAACTAAAGCAATATGTATGACCTAGGATGCCAAGGATCCCACTGTAGATGCATGAGTATCAACTCCTTTGAAAGTCATTCAGCTCTAAGCCTTCTTTTCCTTTGAGTTCACCATGATGTCTGCTTCTGCTTTGTTGTGGCTGTCTTGTTTGGTTTAGGTTTGTTTGTTTTTTTTCTGAAAATGATAATATAAATGCCCAAGCATATTAACTGATTTACTAAAAACGCAGCTCATTCAACCTTGTTTTCTGAATTACTCAAAGAATAACATGTTCCTTATATCTAACTCATTCATTTATCAAGAAATATTTTTGTAGCTGAAATCATGACATTTTTCAAAAAACCAAAATGAGTGGAAGTATGTACTGGCTGGTTTTGTGTGTCAACTTGACACAGGCTGGGGTTATCACAGAGAAAGGAAATGCCTCCATGAGATCCAGCTGTAAGGCATTTTTCAATTAGTGATCAAGGGGAAAGGCCCCTTGTGGGTGGGACCATCTCTGGGCTGTAGTCTTGGTTCTATAAGAGAGCAAGCTGAGCAAGCCAGGGGAAGCAAGCCAGTAGGAAACATCCCTCCATGGCTTCTGCAGCAGCTCCTGCTTCCTGACCTGCTTGAGTTCCAGTCCTGACTTCCTTTGTTGCTGAACAGCAGTGTAGAAGTGTAAGCTGAATAAACCCTTTCCTCCCCAACTTGCTTCTTGATCCAATGTTTTGTGCAGGAATAGAAACCCTGACTAAGGCAAAGTGGAGCTTATAGAAGCAAGCATGACTCAAGACAAACACCTTCTGTGTTCTCTCCTATGCATTATTTGTGCATTGAAGTTATGAAGGGGATCACAAAAGGGCAGGGAATAGATTTGAAGTAAGAGGCAAAAAGAGAGGGTAATGGAATTTATGATATGAAACCCAAAGAGGGGACAATATGGAGAGAGAAAGGAGACCAGGAAGAGGAGGGTAGAGGGTTCTGGAGAGAAGTACAGATTAGAACTACACATAATGACGTAAGTATGGATATGCCATAATGAAGCCCATTCAGACTTTGCAGACTTAAAAATGAAAAACTTATTACTGACATTTTGTCTATTGGTGGAATGCAGAGGAAACAAGTGACAATCAAATGTAACTTCACCTTTATGTTCCTACTCCTCTGTTTTTGTGAATTATTTAGATTTTAGTCTAAAATTAAATTAATATGAGAGGAATATTTTGACTTTAATAACCTATCCCAGATACAACAAAATAATAATGACTAAGATGACATTTCTCATTTCTTATTTCTTATTTCCTCTATCTTATTACTGCTTGGCCCCAAACTAAAAGCCCTATAAATACTACATTAATTCTCACAGAAACTTTTATATTTTTTAATATTTTTCCAGAAATATGGAGAGAGAAAAAAATCACAAAACAGTCTACTGTCTGCCCAAGCTTCCATACTAAGTGAGGACCCTAGAGATACAAGCAGCACCTATGGAAGGAAACCAGAGCTGTGTAGTTAAAGCAGAGAGACCAAGCTTTAATTCTTAATTAATGCAGCAGAAAAAGAGGCTTCAGTGCAACGTAGCTCGTTCTCAATACATACAGATAAGTGGAGATCCACCAAGAAGCAAGGTGGATCACTGAGTGGAAAAATAACTGAAAGGAAACAAAAAGAGGTTTTGTCCTTCTGTCCAAGCAGCTTGACAGAATTCTAACTGAAAATCTGCCAAGATAATCAGATCACAAAGTAAAGAAATAAAAAAGTTTGGTCTAAAATCCTGCCTAGATCTTTGAAAGTATGATTTCTAGTCACTGCATCCAGATTTTGAAGGTAATGAAATATTGGAAGGCAGCTGGAGGAAACTGAGTATAAAGGCTGGGAAGACTAAGAAGAGGAAAATCCCTCCCTTTGATTCAAATTGTTGGTAATTCTTCAAAAATCTGATCCCCAGAGGCCAATTGAACAAACACTATTTCCTGTTTTGTAAAGGATATATGCATACTGACTACAGTTTATCCAGTGACCTGAAAATTAGAGCATATAAGCTGTGGTCACTCTTGACTAGACTCTAACAAAACATTGTTTCTAGGTGTTCAATAAAGGAGAAGACACTAGGAAAAGGCACAGGTCAACCTAATATGGTAAGGTGACATTAAAGCATTGAATAATGTCAGTCCTCTCATTTTAGATAATGTGTCTCTATAGAACGAAGAGGCAAATTGTCTTATTATTGTGTGAAAAACTTGGGAGAACTAGCTAAAGAAAAAAAAAAAAAAAAAAAAAAACAATGTACTAAGCAGCAGTGAGCGCCATTAGTGACATTCAGGAAGGAGATGCTGATCCTAATGGCCTCTGTTCAGCATTTTGACTTTGCTTTAAAGGGATTAAGAAAATAAGAAGGATATTACCACTTTAAATATAAAATAAAATGATGCATCAATCATGTGTTTCTTTCCCTCTTGGAACCTCACAAAATTACATAAAATGCAGCTTTCAACAGAATATCTTAATGTAGAGAGATGATTCCTCTATAGAGAAAGGTCAGCATGTAGTTTTGTGGGGTAGGCTGTACATTAGCTTTTCTGTCTGAAAAATAACAAAAGTTACATTCATTAAAGTAAATGGGAGATAAGTAAGAGAGGTTTGCCAGCTGTCCCTTAACTTGTCTAATTTTTCTCTCATTTTTTCTTTTTAAAAACACTTAATTTTTTATTATTTCTCTAATAATTCTTGTTCATATAGCAATATTAATAGTCAGTACTTTGCCTGATTAATCTCAAATTCACCAAACTTCTGATTTTCAAAGCTTTTTCCATCAAATATATAAGGTTTCTTTTCTGTTTTCTTCTGGCAAATTAACCACTTTGTTCCTAAATAATTTCTAGCATAATCAATGATCTTATTTATTCAACCCTCCTGTCATATGTTATCAATGTTTTATTAGAATGAGTGTAAAATGTGGCTTGGTTCCCCCAAAATAACTTGGAATTATTTTTAAAAATAAGTTATATGCTCGTGTGTGTGTGTGTGTGTGTGTGTGTGTGTGTGTGTGTGTACATATACAGGCACATTTGTATTCATGTGATCCTAGAGATGGAACCTATGGCCTTGCACATGCTGAATGAGCCCTCTACTACTAACCTGTACATTTTTATCTTGGACAGAATGGTCTGGAAACCTGGTTGTATCCCAGGTAGACCTTTGATATATGATCCTCCTGACTAGGCTATGGCTAACTGAAATTTCAGTTCTATGCCACCATGATTATACAAGGTCAAGTTTTAAACCTTGCCTTGGCATATTCTATGCTCTCAGCCACCAACCCCACCATCACTGTTAGAATTTTGGGTGAGTATGGCCCTGCAGATGAAGTCAATATTGTTATTTTCTGTAGGTTATTCCAAAACCTGTGTCACTCTCATGTGAGGCTGGCTGAATCATCCCAATGGTCTGTACAATGAACAGGTAAAAATATTAGATACCTATGTTTTACTGTCAGGCTCTCCATACTATTACTATGCCCTTCTCCCTGGGCAATTTCACCACACATTTGTGACATTTTAAACAAGAATTTGAAGAGCCATCATTTCTAGCAATGCAAGGAAATACAAGTTTCATTGGCTTTTACTCACTAGATTTTAAAATAAATACTTGAAGATGTAGCTCTAAGTACATTTCTGTCTGCTCGGTGATGATCTAACACACATATAATAGACTTCATTTTGTTCTGTGTTTCTTTCACTAGCTGGCCAATGTACTGTAGTTCCCAGATGTTTTGATTGAGAGGCACTCAAATCCCTACTACTTTCCAAACAATAAGACAGCCTCTAGTTTTGAAAGACTCATCCTGCACATGTTAGATTTCCTTCTCTGTGATCTGTTAGCAACATGAGCATGCTATATAAAATTAGACTAATCATGCCTCAATCACCTCAATAGCAACCAGTGAGGTGTATGTATTAAATACTATTAGAACTCAATAACCAAGGTAAACTGATATGCCTCTTCCCTTTTAAAAAAATCTAAAAATTAATCACTTAAGAGTGAGAAAGAAACAGAAGTGTGGAGTTCTAATTAAAGTTTGAAGAGATTCTTAACTTTCTTAAAGATTAATAGCATGGCAGAACCTGCTTTTCAAAGGGGATCATTAATTTTCCTTAATTTACAGCCAAATCTCAAAGTATATTTTATTCATATTCAGAAAAGGATAAATGGAAGATCAAAAAGCAATAATGCAGACCTCACCAGTGCCCAGCCCCTGAGGGAACCATTGTACTGCATTTTTTATGCGAGCGACCTTTTCCTTTTAGTATTCATGAAAACTTAGCAAATAATCACATTGAATCGATTTCAGGGACATATATCCTTTGCTCTCTGCCTAAACTGTGAATGAAGCTCAAGTGTGGTTATCTGACACTGGGATGCCCTTCCATTCCATCTTTTGTAAAAGCATCTGGACTGAACAAGTAAATGAGCAGCTGCTAGAATCCCCATCCCAGAGCTCCACACACCTTGCTATTCATCTTCCCTCATTCGCACAGCACATGCCCTGTTTCAAAGTGCGCTCTGGGGCTATGGAGGAAACTTCAAGTGCAATGAGCAGAAACCACTTCACTTGTTAGACAAGCGGATATTTAAGGTGCTGAAAAACAGAAAGTTAATAGAAGGTATCATTCGTTCTCAGTAAATCACCTTTAAGTTTAACATCTTAAAAGGGCCTATCAGGCATCTTGCCCTGTGTATCCTTATATCATTCATGAGTTTCATCGTGACTCACTGACTGAGAAAGGCAATGCATTACAATGCAAGATGGAGTAGTAGCTATTTATTTTCACTTTATAAGACAGACAGTTAAAAGATAACTTGTTCAAAGGGAAGCAAAAGGCACTCAAATGTCATAGGCTCAAGATAAGCCAGCTGGCACTATCAAGCACACCAGGCAGCCTACAATTTATAATTCAAATGTTGGAATGTTTATCGTCAGAATGTCCAACTTCCTGGAGCAGACATTTATTGTTTGCCAGTGAGAGAAGCCAAAATGCTATTACGTTCCACAAAGGGGGTTGCAAAAGGATAAAGGCTAAACAACCTGTCTTCCCCAAATTCATTTATCAGCAGTGGCTGCAGGGAGAAGCCACTTGCCAGTTCGTGTGTTATGTTGTCATTTGTAGTATTTCCTTCATCACCAGTAGGCCTGGGCATCCTGACATGGCATCCTTTTACTCTTAATTTTATTTCCTTTTTAAATGTATTGATATTTTGCCATTTCATACATGTGTAATATGCATGATCATCATGTTACCCCTATTACTTCTCACCTTCTTACTTCTCCCAATGACTCCCTTCTCTTTTTCTAACTATGCCTCCCCGTACTTTGATATCACCTGTGTTCAGGTAGTCACAGCTGCTGGGTGTACATACAGTGGCTATGCCATATCCATATCCATAATATTCTCAGCACTCTAGTTCTTACAGTTTTCCCTCTCATCTTCAGAGATGTACCATGGACCTGGGAGGGGTACTATAGATACTCTGTTTAGGGGTTACCACTCAACAGTCACTTGTTCTCAGCAAACAAGTCATCATTTGAACATAAAGTATTAGTCTCTAATACTAATTTCTTCTCTAAAATAGATTCATATGTATGTGCAATTTTCTGTGATTTATGCTAGCTAGCCCAGGTCAACAGGGTCTAGCTTGCCACCACTCAGCAAAGCAGTAACTAGATAGGCTCCCCCTCTCAGAAGATAGCATATTTACAGATGTTTATAGCTCAGAATGCTGAAATACAGAACAGGGTAAACTTGAACAGTCAGTAAGGATTCAGACTGTCTGGTTGGAGCAAGGACCCTATGAGTAGATGAAAGAGAAAGTTTAACACTCCTGTTCTACTGTTGAATTTTTGTTCTACTCTCTAACAATCCTAAAATTCAAATTTCTACTGAACTGATTAACTACAAGATTAGTAGCAAAGCTCCCTACCATTCACAGTGACTAACCACAGGTAGAAAATAAGACCAAAAGAAACCAGCATGCCACCCAGTTTGGAAGCAAAGTTCAGGAGACTCACTGTTAATTTTCCTCATGATTTTCTTACATTGTTTTCTTTACTCTCTCTAGCCAGCTGTGCTTTTTAATGGAACAATTATCTGCTATTCTCATTTATTCCAATTATTTCTTTAAAAATGAAAACCTTCTATACAATTGTCAAGTTTGTCTATTTGAGAAAATGTACCTACAATCTCTATTTTCCCATGTGGCACTCACAATATGGTTTAAATTGTGTGGAATGACATTACTTATGTTATTAATAGCAGTCACCTTAACAAACAAAGATATAGAATCTTCATAGCTTTGTTTTTAGTAGAAACAACAGGAGTAAAGCACACGATGTGAGAGGGAAATTTGATATATGGATTAGTCCACAGCAGACACAGTTTCCAGAGGTAGAGACAGGAAAGTCACAAGTGAGAGCTGGGGTCAGTCACAGTGGGGCTCTCAAACACCACCCCCACTGGAAAGCAGATTGTTAGATCTCAGCAAGACCTCCAGCTGCTGACTATGTAAGCACACTGTGCAGAAGAGAAAAAGCAATGAATGCCTGCCTTCATTATGACTTTAAAGGAAGCAGGACTTTCAATGTAACAATCCTGTGGTTGTTAACTTATTCAAGGGAATTTTGTAATGTAAATCACTTACACTATGGGCACAGACATTCTGGTGGCTAGGGGGAGGAGGGATTTAATATGAGCATTTTTTGGTTGATATTTTGTTTGTTTTTAGTGGAGGTGTTCTGTATTAGTTTATTTGGGCAAATACAGTCAATGGGTCAAAATAATCAGTGCCTTTCTCTGACTCCAAATCTTAACACTATTATTTATTTCTCATTAATATTTTACATTATTAGTTTGAGACTTAGTATATGAGATATTAGATTTCCTTATGTTGTTTTGAATATATTTGATTTTCTTCTTTCTCCTTCCCTACACCTCATCCATCTGCACCTCTCTGTGTCCTTCCACTTCTTTCCCTTTTCATGTCATATATGCTTTAATATCCTCCAATCCCTCTTCACATATTAAATATATAACATGTATTTAATATATATTAAAAACTAGGATCCACGATCAGAAAGAATGTGTGGTATTTGTCTGTCTGAGTCTGGGTCACTTTAACAATATAGTAATTTCTAGTTCCATCCATATTGCCCTGAAATTTTGCAAATGTATTGTTCTTTAGCTGAGTAAAATTCCACTGTGTGCATGTACCCAATTTTTGCATCCCTTTTTCTGTTGATGGACAGCTATTTGACATTTTCTTTTAATGGATTATTCACACCTGTATAAAAGTGACTGTCCTGGTTTGTCTCATTATCCCTTCATCTTTAAATAAAAAAGAAATGACAAAACAAAAAAATAAATAAATAAAACACCAAGTTCCTGTTGTTAATAGCACCATGACACCACTCTGGTGAGAGAATGCTTATTTATTTCATTATTCATCACATTCTCTAGTTGAACCTACATTTTCTATTTTTAAAAGTGTCCTGGAAAAGTCAGCTTAAATCATAACTGGCCCTCAGTGCTCACCTGGAGAGAATCAGAAAGCAGGTTCACCCCCAAAATGCCCTGGGAAATAAAGGAGTGACCTACTTCTCACCAAATCTAATGGTGGGCTTTTCAATCCTCATTCTCCTTGATTTTTTTTTTCATTTCAGACTGTTTAAGACCCACTCTCTTCTGAAGTGCCTCCTTGGCCTCCTCACAATCCCCAAACTTCATCTTCTAACTTCCAAGCACAGCTGCTCATTCACTTGATACTGCACAAGGACCTCATTCCCTTTCCCTGCCTCCACCTGGGTACTTCTCCCAAATCCAATCTTTAGTTTCCCACTCTTCTTATACCTGCAAGAAAGTCCACCCTTGATTTCATCAGTTATCACCTCTGTGTATTTGAAAATCAAATATTTCTTGACAACTCATCCTTCATCTGTTTCCAGGGATGCTTGTTTCTCTTTATATCACATAAATTGCTCCAGAAAAAAAGAATGGTGTTGTCATTTTCACAGGACTATACACCCAAATGATTAGTTCTCCATATTTTTTTATTTTCCCTTTATTCTCCACAATATAGTAATGACTGGAAATGTAGCCAAAAACAGAAGAAAGAAGACTGAGTACACAACTTTCATGACTATGTTTCTGTTTTCAATCATGAAGTCTATTTTTAAATCAAAATATCTAAGGGTTCAGATGATCATAGATATTCTAGTTTCTGAGAATAATTTTCATATGCATCATGTACCTCAATATTCTGTAACTTCTCTTCTTGACCTTAAAGTCCAAAGGTCAGTCTAAATATATATATTTTATCTGGATCAATGAACACAGAGGTTTCCTGTAGGAAACTGTTCTAATTCCATTACAAATTAAAGTTGATGCACGAGAGTACATTATATACTTCTGCTACTCTGTTCTCAAAAAGGATCAAATGGTCCTTTGTAAACAGCCTGCTTTCTTATTACTGGAAAGCAGACACTCAGAAGACAGCCAATGTGTGAAATTCTCATGAGTTGTTTTCCTGAAATCACAAATGCATGGTTGTTCATTAAAGTTTAGCATCACCTATCTTAACCTAAGAGAATGTCCTTGTACACAAAGTATCACCAATGTTCAATTTACATTTTTATTAAATATGAACCAATGAACATTTACTGATCAGGTGCTAGATACTCAAAGATAAATATGGTAGAACACCCATTTATTAATTGTTCTCTTAGTGTCTGTGTTATCAGTGTTCTATTCAGAACACCATCTCTTGTTCCGGTGCATTCAAGGATACTCCCCACTTTCTTTGCTATCAGGTTCAGTATATCTTTTCTGAACAGAAAACTAATAGCATAGGCACTAATATCAACAATTAATAAATGGGACCTCATGAAACTGGAAAGATTCTGTAAGGCAAAGGACATCACCATTTTGACATAACAGCAGCCTGAATGGGAAAGATGTTTAACAACTTCACATCTAATAGAGGATTAATAGTCAAAATATATTAAGAACTCAGGAAATTAGAGATAACAAACCAAATAAGCTAATTTAAAATGGAGTATAGATCTAAATAGAGTAGCAGAAGATCGAAGCAGAGAAGTCTCAGTAAAGGCTGGGAAACACTTAAAGAAATGTTCAGTAAAGTGCAAATCAAAACTGTTTTGAGATTCCACCTTATACTTTTCAGAATAACTAATATCAATAACACAAGTGACAGCTCATACTGGTGAGGATGTGGAGCAAATGAGTTTGCTGCTGGGTGTGAAAATTTGTATAGCCACTATGGAAATCAATATGGTAGTTACTCAGAAAACTGGTAATCAATCTACCATAAGACCTAGCTATACCACTCTTGGTCATACACCTAAAGATGCTCAACTTGACAAACATATTCATAGCAGTTCATTTGTAATATCCAGAAACAGGAAACAATCTAAATGTCCCTCAACAGAAGAATGGATAAAGAAGATGCACTACACTTATACAATATAGTAATACTCATCTGTTTTAAAAAATGGTATCTCGAAAAAAAAAAGAAAAAAGAAAAAAAAGATATCATGGAATGTGCAGGCAAGTAGATAAAACTAGAAAACATCTTCCTGAATCAGGTAACCCAAATTCTGAACAAGAAAGAGGTACAAATTTATTCATAGATATCCACTATTAACATGTTATGCTACATAACATATGTTAATACATGTAAATATAAGTAGCTGTTAAGTAAATAGTAACCAAGCTACAATCCATAGATCCAAAGAGGATAGATAAATAAGAGAGATCTAGAGAAGAGACATGCATCTCTCTAGGACTTAGAATAGATTTTATGGGTGGACTAGGAGTAGGTGGGATGGGGGAGGCGGTTACCAAGCGAAAAGGGGTAGGTTGGGTGGAAGGAGAAAATGTAGGGAGAGACAGCTGTAATTGAGGAGGTTTGGGGGGTGGTCTGGAAACCTATTGTAACTTCCTATAATATATGAAAGTGATTGTAAAAGCATTTTTAAAGTGATAATCTTTTCTCTATCCTGGCTAACTCCCATATAAGTAAGACAGAGACTATAAGAATCATTTGATAAGATTTTTGGCACAATAACTGGTAGTCATTGATCCATTCTAATCCTCTAAGCTAATCTAGCTACCTCCTAGCCAAAATCCCCTAGGTACTTACATTTTACTAATCATCTGGCTCTCTCTGCTCCATGTGTTTTGGCATGATATTTCCTTTCTACTCCTTCCCTGGCTTGTAGAAGTCCAGCCCTCTTCTCTTTTCGGCTGAGGCATTAGCTGATCAGCTTTTATTGGCAAGTCTGAGAATAAATTGGGAGCAAGGTTTACATAAACATGAAAGAATGAGATACTTAGAATTAGCATTACAAAGCCATGTCTGGATTTCAACAAGATATGGGAGCAGAGAAATCAGCATTTGAATAAAATAAGGGTAATCATTACACAGTGCAGAAAAACATGAGGGCTCCAATACGGGGGCTATAGAGTCTCAACTGTCATCTCTTAGAGTTAGGCAAGGTTTCCAATGGTGGGACTGGGTCACATTCAATAAAATGAAGCATAAACCATATCAAAGTGCCTGCTCTAAGGACTCTCCTTGTCCTTTTGAGTTTCCATGTACAACTTTGGTATGATAGTTTTGTCAGGTTTGATGTTGTCTCTTGGAAGCCTGTTCTTTTCTGATGAAAGATCAGAAGGGAGTTGATCTGGAGGGAGGTTGAAGGGGAAAGAAATTAGGAGCAATGAAGCAAGGGGAAACCAACTCTGATCAAGGTATGTTATATGAGAAAGAAATCTGTCTTCAATAATAGAAAAAAATAAAAAATAATGGAGTAGAAACAGTTTAAAGAGATTTATAACTGCTAAGCCAACTATAGAAATACAATCTACAGGAGAGTCCAAAAGAAATATTAAAGAGAAGAAAGACATCTGGGAGATCTGACAGGACAAATATATACTTCCAAAACATACAATCAAAAGAAATCTAAAAAAAAAAATCACAAAATCAACAAAGTGATAAGAATTAATATACATATTTTAATAATAACACAGTATTAATTGAATTGTTGTACTACCTCAACAAAAACACCGACTAGCAGATTTTTTTAAATAGCAAGACCCATGATTTGCTGTTTCCAAGAAACATACATCTCTCACTCAGAAATAGATGCCACTTTAGAGACACAGATTCAAAAAGGTCATTCTGAGCAAATGGAACTAAAAAATATCTGGTGTAATTATTCTTAAGCATCACAAAGTAGACTTCAAACTACAATTAATGACCAGAAATAAAAAGGAATATTTCATACTCATGAAGTGAAAAAAAATCTATCAACAGGGTATTACATTTCTAAATATATATTTACCAAACACAGGCATACCCAATTTCTTAAGAGAGATCCTACTATGTTTAAAAATCAAAGTCCATCTAAAACACAGTGATGTTAGGTGACTTCAAAACACCACTTTCACCAGTAGACAAGGTATCTTGAAAAAAAAAAAAAGTAAAGAAACTCTCAAGTTAAATTATAAGTCGAATAGACCTAACATACATAAAATCACTAAAGGATACATATTGTGTTGGGCTCCATTTTAGCCCTGGTTTGGGCCTTGAGGACAAACCCAAGACAAACCCTGTCTCAGTCACTTCTGTATCAGTCACTCCACACCCTCTGTCACCATTCCCTGCCTCCTATGTCATCTTACTCCACCAGAAATCCCCCTTCCTGTGTTCCAAACTTATATAAGCGAGAGGCTGATGCCGTAGAGTTGAGTTCCTGCTCAGGCAAGACTCCTGGCTTGGTGTGTTTCTTTTGGCAGTCGACACTCACCATCACATCCTGCTCAGTCCCCTATAGACCCAGGCAGGACCCAGACTTTGCTCCTCTTGCCTGGACATGCCTCTAATATTGTTCTCAGAAGCCCATGCAACCTTCTCCAAAATCAACCACATATTACAACACAAAACAATCTCCACAAATACAAATTAAATAACATCATGAATTATGTCTGGTGACAACAGAATTAAACTGAATATCAACAGCAATGGAAACTATAAATAGTACACTAACTCATGGAAACTAAAAAGCATACTACTGAGTAATAATTGGATCAAGGAAGAAATCAAGAACAAAAAAAAAAGTTTTAATTCCTAGACTAGAACTGAATATTTCAGACTCTTTTTCCATTATTTATTTATTTGTTTGTTTGTTTGTTTATTCGCTTTCCAGCCCAATCACAGCCCCTTCCCTCCTCTCCTCACAGCCCACCCTCACACTCCCTCACCACACACTCCTTTTCTAGCATCTTCTTTCTGTGTTGGTGTCTATATGTGGTAGCAGTTTTTTCATATTTTCAAGTTTTAGGTTACCCTGATCTTCCCATTTTCATTCTCTCAGCTCTGCTGATTTTATTTAAAGCTTTTCCTTAGATTAAGTACTGTCAATATGGAATATCTATGTATTTACTTTCTTTAAAGGCCCTGAATTGTACAGCACTTGAGGCCAGCTGTCATTGTTGGAAGTATCCCTCAAAGCTGGCATTTCAGTATTGATCTACTGATCTTTGGGTTGATAAGAGTGTTCTATTTATTAGCAGTAGAAAACAGATATCTAGTAAGCTGGGGCTTTGATTGGCATTACAATAACTTAATTAACTTCTGGTAGCATGTGATAAAAATTCCATTGAGGAATAGGTTTGGGAAAACAAGTAAGTGGATCCCTATTTCATTTGACTATATGTGACTTTGAGTAATAATTATAAAGACTATGGTCAGAAGATTATGTGGAATCCTGGTAGCCAGACAGGTACATTGTTTAGAATTTACATGCTGACCTTGAAACCATCTGTATTCTGTTGTATTAATTTTGAATAGCAACTTAGTTTGACTGAGAATTCCCTGGGTGATAACTAGGGCATACCTCTGGACATGCATGTGTGTGTGAGTGTGTGTGTGTGTGTGTTTGTGTGTGTGTGTATGTGTGTGTGTGTGTGTGTGTGTGTGTGTGTAATTAACAAAGAGGAAATATTACATAATGAATGTGTATGGGAGATGTCATCACAGAAAACGGATGCGTGGAATAAAGGAGAGAAAGGAGAGAGCTTGCTAACACATACATCCTATTCCTCTGATTCCTCTTCCATAATCTGACCTGCTTAGCCATGTTATACTTTCCCTACCTGAAGCATGTGAATGAAACTATGTACTGAAACTGTCCCTTATTCCTTAAATTACTGCTCCTAGGTACTTTGTTACAGCAACCGAAGTCTGATTGATTGACCTCTTATATAAATGGTTCTATTATACTACTGATAAACCTCTAAAAATCTATGTATCCCAGATTTACCCACTTGTTTGCTGTTAATTTTACTATCTATATGACTAATAACGTATAGAATAAAAAGCAACAGGGGCAGTCATAAACCCTGAGTTTCTTCCTATTACCCAAACCCTTCTCTACGTGTGTCTCTGGAGTGGGTCCAAGACAATCTCACGCAGCATGAGTCTAGGCATGAGAACTCATTAGGAACTTAAACAGCTATCAGCATCAGTCATCACTCAACAAAGAGCCCTGACTATGATGCCAGCACCGGCCTGCATGTTACATACTGGCTGCCCAATATGCATTATATGCATTATGACTATGGCAACCCAATTGATGTCCCTTTCAGGGCTAGGAAAATAATTTTCTTCCATTTCCCTGAACTTCTCTTCGATCTTTAGGTCATATAGCACCTGCCCTTTTCTGATTTTTGATACATTCAATACTTTTTTTTTTTACTTCCCTGCTTATGTCTTTTATATTTGTAGTGTTCTTGATACATACCTGTGGGGATATTTTGGAATCTTACAGAAAATGTTCCCATTTTAAACATGTCTCAATGAGGCTTAAACCATGCACACTCATTCCTCATCCATTTCTGAGGACACTTGGCTTTCTATGCTGAGTTGTGTAATGGACCTTACTGCATCTTCCCCTTCCTACTATGTGCACACGCTCCACTTCAACTGGAAGAGAGGGAATTAAAACGACACAAGAGTGTTTAGTCTGCTAAACTCAGAATAAACTATTTTCATGGCACATGACATCATGTACATTCATCAGTTGTCACTACTCACTGCTGTGAGGGTACTCTGCCCAAGACACAAAATTTACTGTTGTATTCATATGAAATTTCTTACCTACTCTATCAAGACTTGGTTAATAGTATTCAGTGGACTAACCAGTACCCTGGAGCTCTTGACTCTAGCTACATATGTATCAAAAGATGGCCGAGTCGGCCATCACTGGAAAGAGAGGCCCATCAGACACACAAACTTTATATGCCCCAGTACAGGGGAACTCCAGGGCCAAAAAATGAGAATGGGTGGGTAGGGAAGGGGTGGGGGAGGGTATGGGGGACTTTTGGGATAACATTGGAAATGTCATTGAGGAAAATAAGTAATAAAAAAAAAAACTGGTCCTGCATTAGAACATGCTATTTGACACAACCTGAAAAAAAAATAGTATTCAGTGGGTGAATGAATAAAATTTGTTTTATGTAAAATCAGTATTATGTGAAAATAAAGGGAGAATTTCTGTTAAACAAGTTCACATTCTTATCTAACATGCTGCCAAAAGAGGCTGTTGTTAAGGATTCTTCATTTAGTCCTCAAAGGAACTCATAGGTCCTCATCAGAACAAAGTTCTTGGAAAGCCAAGGTGAGGGTGCAATAAGACTTAGTACAAGGAATTTCTGCTATAGCTAGGCATGATACAAATAATTTTCACACATAGGTTTCATCTGTCAATATTCCTGTGCTTTAGAGTAAAAACAAGACTTATGCCATCAGACAGAAAAGAATGCAGGACCATATTAGTGATTGCCACGCACACTCCAGTGAAGTCTGCTTGACAGGCTGAGAAGCTTGGAAGCACTCATGAGGCATAGAGTTTCAAAAGGAACTCACCTCCTGGAGCTTTGACGTTCTCATCAACCCGTATACTCACACCCAATCCATGTTAGTCTAGTGTATGGATCCATGTGCTCTCTTTTAGTATTATCTTATTATAAGTGCCTTTTAAGATTGAATTCTGACAGAGCTAAGCCTTCGCCAGTGTTCCAACATCCAATAAAGTCCTTGAGCTGACCATGGGCTTGGAATTCAGTAAGAATGTTGCCTATTCAGTGACATTCAGAATTGCCTCTAGTATTGTAAGAGAGATAGTGAAAGAAATCAGGCTTTACTATCTACTACATAGAGTTAGAAATCTCAGGGCAAGCTTAGCAAAGTAAGTTTAGAATTCTTATTATAGTTATATATGGCAGACTACATTACTTATTAGTAGAAAGTCCCCCCACACTATCACTTAGAATAAAAGCCAAGTCGCTCCCATATACAGGAATTTACAACGGTTTAGGAAGTAGATCGGGCTGTGGTTTTAGAGTATTGCATTATTCATGAGAAGGTTAGCTAGAGCAAAACTCCCTAATTAGAACCATGACTTGGGTGTGAAAGCCCTTGCCCTAGGAGTGTAAAGACCTCACACCTGGCTTCTAAGACTATGGCTGACCTTAGATAGAGCTGACTTTGCCTTAGTTGTTTTATTGCCCTGTTCCTGCCGGTATTTGTGTTTACATTCGTCTGTTTTGTGTAAGAGTCATTAAGCATCCAGTAACCTCATTTGTACCTTGCCGATGTGTCACCTAACTTCCCTATTTTCTTCTGTATAAAAAGTTTGATGCTCAATTTGAAAAATTACATTCAGATTCTACACAACCTCTTGTGTTGTGTCTGTCTGTCATTCAATTCCCCCCGACTCCTTGTCCAACTGTGACCAGAGACTTGTTCCACACAGACAAAGGGACCCAGAGGGTCTGCAGCAAGTGATATGTAAAAGATTTTATCAAACTTATTCCCGAAGCATAATCAGTATTTCACATTGAGGATCTAATAAATACTTTAGAATGACATTTCATCTGTTTTACAAGGACATTTGGGATTAGAATGAAAGAGCCAGAAAAAGAAATATAAAAAGTTTCCCTTCACTACTCACAGGATTCCTTATATTTAAAGACCAAGTTGATTTATGATGCTCCTAAAAGTCACTTTAAATTATAAGCAATGACAGCAGGAACCCCAACAGCAATACAAACCTGAAGCACATTCATTGAACCCTAAATGGACAAACCTACAATTGACTCTAAAGGCTTAGATTTATTTAGCATTTTTCTAATACCTCATCTTATGCTATTTATTAGCATTTTGTGAGATGTTACTGAGGGGGGTACCATTTCAAATATGAGTAAGAAATTGAGGATACAAAAAATAATATTATGATTAATAAAATCATAGCAATTACCAGTCAGTTGATTTAAGTATGACATACCCAACTGGAGGTCGCTCTCAGAAGAACACAGTGGTCCCAGAACAGGGCTAGAGGTAGTGATGAACAATATTAACTGTGATTGCCAAATACATAATTTCACTGTGGGAAAAATCCTACTCATCTCAATCACTTTAGCCATCAGCATGTAGCAGAGTGAAGTTAGAACAATAAAAGCAAAACCAGGTGTGGGTACACAGCTAAAGCAAACAGGCCAGAAAATAATCATGTTTCTCTCCTTTCAAATCAAACCTTCACAGCTATTGACTTGTCTAATCCAACATATAGCACCTCTATTCTCTCTGCTGACCTTTAACTTGCTGACCTGTATGGAAATTCCCCAAGCTTGCTATGACCACAATAAATACACCACATCCCTAGATTCAGGGCTCTCACTTCTGACCTGCTGCGACAGAGATGGTGAGAGTCCTTACTCCCTAGTTCCTAATAAAGACCCTTGTGTGTTTACTTTGGAATGGGCTCATTGGTGGACTTTGAGGTCCCTGCAACTTGGGCATAACACCATTGTAATACAAACCAAAACCAAAAATACCCAACCAAAATAAAAATAAAATAAAATATAAAGTCCATTTCCTGTTAGCCAATTGTTCATGAACACATAGCTCACCCTGGGTTATGGATGCTCTACCACAATGTCATTGCTTTAAAAAAACTGACTTTTCCGTCTCCTAAAAGTTACTAACTGGAAATACTTTCATAGTTAGGGGTGCAATTTCTACCCACTTCTACTTCTACTTGATGGAATTTTTGTCTAGCTAGAACAACCTAGATATCCATCAACTGATGCATGAATAATGAATATATGGTAAATTCACCTGTTAAGGAAAATGAAATTAGTGAACACCTTTAATCTCAGCACTTGAGAGGCAGAGACAGGCGAATCTCTGCATTTAAGGCCAGTCTGGTCAACAGAGCAAGTTCCAGGATAACCAAGGCTATACAGAGAAGAGAAAGAGGAAAAGAAAAAGAAAGAAAAAGAAAAGAAGAAGAAGAAGAAGAAGAAGAAGAAGAAGAAGAAGAAGAAGAAGAAGAAGAAGAAGAAGAAGAAGAAAAGAAGAAAGAAAAAATGAAATTTACAGGCAAATAGTTAAAGCTAGAAATAATCATCCTGAATGAAGTATCTCATTCCAGAAAGATAAATACTGAACTAGTTTCAGAAAGACAGACAGGTCTGTGGAACTCACTGGCTCACTAGTCAGACAACGTAGCCTACTTAGTGCATTCCAGGACAGTGAGAAACATTGTTCAATAAAAAACGTGGATAGTATCTTTGGAACAATATCTGAGGTTGTCCTTGGGCATCCATATACTCATCTATATGTGTGCATACCCACCAGCACACACATATAAATAACAAAATCTACATGCAACCCATAAACTCTTTTTAAAGGTAAACATAACTAAACTGGATAACGATAATCTTAAAGAAATGGTCTAGTTGTAAAAGTAATTATAAGAATGTTGTAAGAAGAATAATTTCAGAATGATGATGTCTTTGATAGTGGTATAAGTTGAAGAATAAGACAGATAGACATGTCTTTTACATCTTCAGAATTACTGTATAGAAATAGAAGAAAGGCATGCATAGATAACCAATTTATAGAATATCTTTGATACATATGGTTTCTGTGTTCCTAATGTCAAAATTTCAGGGCAAAATAATTATTAAAAATAATCAGAAATTAGGAAGTAGAAAATGAAGCCTAGGTCACCAGAAACCTGAGTCTTGAATCAGGGTTTCTCAGAGTTCAGGTGGAAGAGTAGAAGAGATAATCCTTCCCAGGTAACCCTGGGAGCAAAGGCAAATACATCTATGAGAATGAGATTAGGGAGAGATTCTGGGAGCTGAGGGCTATTAAAATACTCCTGGAAGTGAGAATGTGTAGATTTAGATGGTGTGTCTTTAAACCTAAGAAGAGTTTAAAGTTCTTTCATAGGAGTATTTATGCTCTCGAAGAAGGAACTGTCATAATTTTTAAAAATGCGTTAGATGGTTAGCAAGCAGCAGGAATAGTTAAAAAGTATGAATACCCTCAGAAAGTACCAGGGATTAGGGGATCATTGCAGTCATCAAGATAGGATTAACTTGCCTACAATATATATTTTTCATTCACACACACATATACATATACATACATCATATATATATATATATATATATGTATATATATATGTGTGTGTGTGTGTGTGTGTGTGTGTGTGTGTGTGTATACACATTTGTATAGATACTTGTATGCATTACACACATACATATGAAATCATTGAGTTTGGAACATATTTTTTGTAAACTATGCATGGAACATTTTAGTTACTGTTCCAAACATCATAGGATAGTATAAACAAACAAGATTAAAGAAATACTTTACTTACTGAGAAATTGGTCTTATGAATATTTGGGATATTTTACTCTGCTAAGTCCACACAGACAATGCTCTTACTTTGGATAAATTTTACTTTTCAGCTTATTGCCAGGATCTCTAAAGATTCCTGAAAGCCATCAAATTAATCCATTGAAATCCAGATGGGATGGCCACATCAATTCAATCCATTGGGCATTCAGAGTGGAGCATTGTTAACCAAAGCCCATGACTTAAGTGGTACTTCTTAGATCTGCAATACCTACATGAAAACGTAAAATGCAGCAGCCAAGCTGGGTTTTCTTCTGTTATTCATAGACTAACAGCTTTCTCTTCAGGGGCTTTCTATCCAAAATGAGCCTAATGGATAGAAGTTCCCTTAGAAATTACAGATAAACATTCAGAAACATAGTTTTTGCTGCTTTTGTTTTTACTGTTGAGAATTTGTCAGATATTTGAATCAAGTTTTCCCCTTTCCTTTCATTGGAAATTTTAATTTAAAAATAAAATCGTTCCTAAATAGACTGAAAAATTTTAAGCAAACTGAAAGTTTCTCAGAACACAGATAGGGATGTTAACAGAAAATCATTAAGAAGAAAACTATTATCATTCAGTAGTGTCTCTTATGCTAGTAAAATATTTCTAAATTTTAAGTAGATGTGCAGAAATAGTACTGCAGGACATGTGGAACTGGTCAGCCATTGACTAGTCCAACTTGCGACCCAAACCAAGAGACAGGATTCCATGCCTGATACTTCCTGGAAGGCCAGGAGACTCAAGAGAACCAAACACAGTTGGGGAAAAAAAAAACAATGAAATGATTACTAATGGTATTCTCCAATATTTACTCATAGGTCAGCACCTAGCCTAATTATCATCAGAGAAACATCTTTCAGAAACTGATGGGAGCAGATGGCGAGATCCACAGCCAAACAAAAGGCAGAGCCTGGGGAACTGCTGAGGAAGAAAGAAAGGAGGATTGCAGGAGCCAGAGGAGTTGAGGACACCATGAGAACACAGAGACCTAACCAACCATCATGGACCCTGTATGTGTCTGAGCATATACATTATATTTGTGTAGTATTCTCATAGGACTCCTAACAGTGAGAGTAGGGCATATCTCTGATTCTTTTGCATGCTATTGGGAACCCTTGTTTTCCCTAGTGGGTTGCCTCATCCAACTCATCCAACTTTGATAGGAGGGTTTGTGCCTAATCTCATTGTAACATGTTATGCCATACTTGGTTGATATTCCTGGGAGGACTGTTCTTTATTTTAATGGAAAATTGAGAAGTGGATCTGGGAGAGAGGGAAGATGAGGAGGAGGATTGGAAAGAGTGGAAGGAGAGGAAACTGTGGTTGGAATGTAATATAAGAGAGAAGGATAAAGAAAAAATAAGATAAAGGTGTGATAAGATAAAAGAAAAGTAGATGAAGTTACACCAAATGATCTACCATGCCTCCTCACCCCCACCCAATGTCATTGTGCAATTGAATCAACATGATATACAATTAAGTAGTCAAGGAGTAACTCTTTAGAAAGGTATGGGTTGGGTGCTCTTTGTCTTTGAGAAAATATTCCAGTGCGATCTCTACAAGGCCACAATAACGCTCAGGTGGCTTAAGGTAAACGTTAATCAAAGCTATTTCCTTTCCCATCAAATTTGTGAAATACATGTTGGCCAGAAAAGAGAGGTAGAGATTTTTCCATGACCTTCACAACAGCTGGGCTAGCTTTCATCAGATAGCTCATTACTGCCAGCACACTGACTGACAAGGTTACCCTAAACTGAGAAACAGGAGCCAAATACATCATTTGCATAGTATATTAATGATATGCTGAGTACCATTTGGTGTCACTAAGGGAACAGAGGAACAAGCTGTAATTTTCATTAATTGTTTAAGGGAAAGTGCAGCTTTTTCCAACAGGGTAGTGAAGGAATTTCAGTTGAACAGAAGAGGATGTAACTGATGTTTAAGCACCAGGAAACCTGTGCTTAATGGTTTTACTCAAGGTTAACTCTGCATGATACCTTTTTAACCAAACTTCTTTACTATATTTTGCATTTTCTCATTCTAATGGGAATAGCATTTTGACATTTACTAGGGATAAGAGTAAACATCTAGACCCCAATGCAGGGAGATACCAAGGTTGAAAACAACCATTGTTTGACTATTAATCCTGATGTACATTCTAGTTTAAATTATTGTTGATTATCCTAGTCTTTTTATGTGTACACATGTGTTTCTTGTAGCTGCTTGTATTCTAATGCTAATTTCAGAAGTGGGTCTGCATGTAACTTCTGGAAACCTGCCCCCAGTTAATTCTGATTGCTTAATCAAGGTGCCAGCAGCAAACAGCTAGGGAGAAACTAGAGAAGTGGGTCTTATGTTTCCCAGGTTGAGACACCCACTCCCGCCCCTGAGGAAGCTGGGATTGGGGGGGTGCAATCCTCCATGTCTTAGAACTGTGTGAAGGAGAGAAGAGAAGAAAGTATCCCTGGAAGAAGAACTGAACATGCAAGAGGGAAAACCAGAGCAACCATGTAAAGGGACCAAGAGAATGCAGCCCAGAGGGCTGCTCAGTTGTGTCAAAAGCAGTCAAGATGAACCAGAAGTAAGTAATGATGGGATTATGGATAGAAAGTAGAGTCTAACAGCATGGAGGTTAGGGAATTTCCTAGCTCCTTAAGGCATTATTAAAATATAAAGGCTATGTGTGTGTGTGTTTCATCTGGGAACATGGTCTAAGGTGTGAAAGAACCCTGGGTTGGGATTTATCAATACATTCATACTATAGTGTCTGTATGAATGAATGCCATGTATGTGTGGTTGCAAACTGGTTTAGCTACTCTGGAAATCAGTGTGGAGAATTCTCAGGGGGCTCTCTGAATTGTTTTATTCTAATCAGAGTCTTCAATAATAAAGTGCAGCCACATGCAATGAGTGCACATGGGCCACAATTTCAGTGCTCAGTGAGGAGCAGGCTTTTCTAGTATCTTCTTGCTGATAAAAACAACTAACATTGGGATCCCACTCCCTAAGAAGACAAATAACTTCTAATATGTCCTTGATCCAAAAGGGGAAGCATTTAAAGCCACATTTCAGTATTTGGGCAAGGGTGCCAATACTATGTAATAGAGAAAGAAAGTTCTTTAAAAAACCAAAAGAAAAAATTGTGTCTACATTCAAAGAATGAAATTGAAATTATACTGAATGCTATATATAAGCTTATGTTTTCTCTAAATTCTGTGTGTATGTGTGACATAAAAATATAAGTAAAGTTGTCTAGTCAAACAAAACAAACAGGAGGGTAATTTGAAAAGGGAGGGTACAGGGTATGGAAGGGATATGCTCTGGTATTTTAATTTTTGTGGTCCATTGCATTAATATTTCTCTTATTTTCATTCTCCTAGGACATCTTGAGGCACATCATTAGTCGATTAAAATATCTCATGGATATTTTTAAAGTTTTTATATCTGTTCATTAAAACGTTTATTGAAGGCAGAAATAATGTAAGAACTGGAGGTCAGGGGTGCTGTCAGAAGTTGTCTTCAGAACATGAAATGGCTTATTACATGCACGAATTCATAATAAAAATAACTATGGTTACTTGTGCAAGGCCTGCATAAATCAAGCCAGCCAAAGTTCTGGCATAGATGAGAAAGATATTCCCCAGGCCTCATCCCTTACTGAAGAGCCATTTTCACATGATAGCTTCTGAGGGGAAGAAGAATCATCCTGTTTTGAAGACGTGGTCACTGATATGTTTCCCATGTTTCAGTGGACTGTCCAATACCTGTACGTATACAGACAGCATTAATTAGATGGGAAAAGTATAATTTATAATTTTTAGTGAGTTATATGTCTAGCTGCGTATGTAGCAGAAGATGGCCTAGTCAGCCATCATTGGGAAGAGAGGCCCTTTGTTCTTGCTAACTTTATATGGCCCAGTACAGGGGAATGCCAAGGCCAAGAAGCAGGAGTGGGTGGGTAGGGCAGCAGGGCGGGGGGAGGGTATATGGAACTTGTAGGATAGCATTTGAAATGTATATAAAGAAAATATCTAATAAAAAATAAATAAATTTTTAAAAAGTGAATTTTATATTAATAATTAAATAGTAAAACAATAACAGAACAGGTGGTAATCAGAGTGTAAAGTATAAAATAAGAAGGAAAGAACATATGTTAAATGTAGAAAAGTAACAGAGAACATATTGCCAATAGGTACAGAGAAATGAAGGGCAGTGGTTAAAGCCCATTCAGGGAGATAAAAATCAAACCTCAAATGTCAAACATTATTAGGGTTCACAGTTGGGAAAGACAGATGATTGCTTTTCTTCTCTTTTAGCCATTTTAAATATTGTTTAGGTGTATAATTCAATAAAATATGAAAATGTAGATAAAAATGTGAAAAGAATATAAAAGAAATAAGATGGAATAAAAAAAATAGAATGAGCTCATTTAGTATATCTTCCTGATTGGAAAGAATGTGGCATCTTCCTCTCCTCAAAGTGTGTTGTAGAAGTCTCTGCAAGTAGCGGGAGGGTTGTGAGCCTCAATAATTCAGTCAAGTTAAATCCAGTGTCTTTCATGATGAAAGAGATCTGTGTATGGAGATTTCACTTGCTGACAAGATTCCCCAGTCCAAAGCAACTGCATGTCAATTACAATTTAATTCCTGCATTTTAGGAATCACTCTCACGTGTGTAGGAATTTTTTCGTGACCAGGTCTCTGAGATGAAATGGAAGCTTGTACTGCTGGTGTTTGCCTTTCTCACTGGGAGGTCTCTTCTAAGCAGGCCCAAGAGTGAGCATTCACCAAGTTCAGCAACATGCTATACCAACTCCCATACTGTTGCTTGCCCAGGTAGCAGCTGGAGAGATGCCCTCTTGAGACTTTAAGAGGCACTGGAGTAAAATAACAAATTTAGACCAGTTTTGGCTCTGTCTGAGTAACATCAGCTGTATCTCTGCTCATATTGTATCCACCTGCTGGTTGCTTCTTTACAACTCAGACAATTTCTCTCTAGTTTACTGTTCTCTTGGCATCTGTGTGACCAGGAGGAGAGAGCACCTCCCTAGAATACATAACTATGATGTTCCAAAATGAAAGCTGGTTTTCTGTGTCCACAGAAACTTGAAGCTGCTTCTTTGTGGAGATCTTATCAAGGCTTGCTTGCTTACTTGCTTCTTTGTTTCTTTCTGTTTTTCTTTCTCATCTTGTTTCTGATTTTCATGAGCTATTTCTCTCACATGAATGGAGTATATTGCTGTTACTTTTTATTCTTTTTTACCAAGTCAGATAAAAGTGGCTTCTAATTTGCCATCTTATCTGTAACCTTAATTGAATGACCTTGTCCTAATAGTCAAATACAAAGAGACAGAAAGTTAACAGGAACTGGTTTTAGTAGAGAATGAGAAGTTACTTGTTCAATGGATAGAGAGTTTCATTTTTGGAAGTTTAATAAGTTCAGCCCAAGGATAGTGATGGTAGTGCCACACAATGTGAATGTACTTCATGCCATTGAATTATAGATTTTAAATGATTAAAATTGATATAATAAGATATCACTAATCTTATTCAACTGTGAACTATAATAATACTGCAAGATATGCCCACTGGTTCAAAAGTGCTCAAACATCATAAGAGTAACCAGCTATTATGAGATTGGATTAAAGGCCTGCTCCATAAGATGAAATCCATATTTGATATCATTGTTCAGTCAAGAATCTGTGGCTGAGCAGGTCATAAGCCCTAAGAAGAACTTCCTACTATTCTTCTGCTAAATAGACATAGTATTAAGCTTAGTTCTGATGATTTATCATTATCACCCTAAAATTAATGCTTCCATAAAGGTTCATCAGAGAACCTTCTATTTTTAGTAGATGAAAATAAGACGCACAACTGATGAAGGTGGAAAGAATAAAATACTGAAGAGTGCTTACTCCAAAATGTATTGAGCAGCCTCCTCCTTAGGCTCAGGATCAATACCGAATAATGTGCTAAAAGACTGTAAAAGCCAGAGGTGATGAGTTAATACACGGAATCAATATCATCCAGCCAACAACACAGATGTCCACAAACTCACATCTGATGTGTCAGTATGCACAAGCCCCATGCAATCTCAGGCCATACCAAATCCCAGCATGGAGATGGAAAATGAATCTGAGTAGCTGGCCACTGATAGCTGCTAGAACAGGAAAATTAGTTTTATTTAAGGGTTTTGTCCCTGGATGCTTGACCATGCTCCAGCAGAAGGCCACACACCCATTCATATATACAGACAATACAAACTGGATTTGATGGGTGAAAATAAGCCAACAAATTAAGACCCAAAGGTCAGTAGATCTTGGAGAGAGTTGGATCTGGTAAGGGTAAATATGGTTAAAAATTCATTGTATGAAATTCCCAAAGAGCAAATAAAAAATAAAGGAAAATAGTCAAATTATTTCAATGATGTGATATAGATATTAACATTATAAAAATATATCAAATTGAAAATAAAATCTAAAATTTTCTTTACAATGTAGGGATTTACAGACATTAAAAAGGGGGTATTAAAATTTTCTCTTGTTGTCACTTAGGACAGTCCACCTCAAGTGTGGGAGATAGAGTTATGTAGCACCTGTTATGTTAAAATTTCCTAGGGAGGTATGAGGCACCAACAGCACATCAAAGTAATGATTCCACAAAAGTCCAACTTAGTGAAGGAATACGTTTATTGCCATTACTTATAGAAGTGGTGGGTAAGGTGTTCCCTATAGGAGTATGAATTATTAATCATCCTGCATCACCAAAAAGACCAGTCAGAGCCCCAGTGATTGGCTGTCATTTTTTAGACAGAAAGATGCACAAATAAAATAACCTGATACACTCCTCAAAAAAACAAAAACAAAAACAAAACAAAAAGCAAACAAACAAACAAGCCAAGGACTTGGATTAGTTTCACTTGTACATAATTTATGGAAGTTTATCAACATCCTATATAAGAGTATAATATATACAAAGATTGGAAAACTACCTGCCACATTTTTTATAGTAACATGTAAGACTATCAGTAACTTAAACTAAAATAGTTCTTTAAGCACAAAATATGATAACATTTCATGATTTAAGAACTGGGTGCTTGAAAGCTTATAATATTTTTCTCAAGTTGCAGAGTATTCAGGTGCAGATATTTTCTTCTTGTCAGTGATAATAAAAACCTTCATCTGTCAGGAAGTTATTAGGTTTTAGTAGATGACGCATATTTATAAAATCTCAAAAGTCTATTACATTAGCATTTCAAAAAATGTTGACATTTCATCTTTTAGGATCATTTCTTTGGAACTTATATGTTTAAATTCTTCTTTTCTTAGTATTAATAATTTCATTGAATATTTAAAATTTATTTATATTTCACACGTTTTTTTCTCCTTTGATAGCTGAACATATCTTAACAAAACCAGGGACTGATAATTTGGCTCACAAGATATAGTTATCCATTACAATGAAGGTATATTAGACATTAATTATGTTGAGAATGTCAAAAAATATTGCTTGTTGCCTAGAAGTATTTCCTTTTACATAATCAATAAAATTTAAAAGAAATTAATATGATGAGGCAATCCCATAAAATTGAAATATGACACAGTAGTTGAGGGCATGTTATCAATTTCAACACTACATCATTAAAGCTCTTCTTGTAAAAAAAAAAAAAAAGTTCAAGGGGCACAAGTCCCCTCTGGTCCGGCCAGCACCAAGGTTGCTAGGGCTCAGAGTCGGCTGACACTCTGGTGAGTGGAACACAGCTGCTGCTCCAATCCAATTGCACAGGACCTGAGACTGCATTAATTATAGAAGCAGAAAACCCGGCCTGATAAGGGGCACAAGTCCCTTCCAGTCCAGCCAGCACCGGGTTAGCTAGGGCACAGAGTCGGCTGACACCCGCCAGCTACCCACAAGACCTGCCACGGGATCTTAAGACCTCTGGTGAGTGGAACACAGCTGCTGCTCCAATCCAATTGCACAGGACCTGAGACTGCATTAATTAGGGAAGCAGAAAACCCGGCCTGATCAGTGGCACAATTCCCTTCCGGTCCACACCAGTACAGGGGTACCTTGGGCGTGGAGTCTGTGGACACCCATAAGGTATACACAGGACCCTCGATGGGATCTTAAGACCTCTGTGAGTGGATCACAAATTCTGCCAGGAGGCAGGTTCAAATACCAGATATCTGGGCACCTTCCCTGAAAGAGGAGAGCCTACCTGCAGAGAGTACTCTGAACACTGAAACTCAGGAGAGAGCTAGTCTCCCAGGTCTGCTGATAGAGGCTAACATAAACACCTGAGGAACAAGATCTAACCAGAGACAACTACAACAACTAACTCCAGAGATTACCAGATGGCGAAAGGCAAACATAAGAATCTTACTAACAGAAACCAAGACCACTCACCATCATCAGAACACAGCACTCCCACCCCACCAGGTCCTGGGCACCCCAACACACCCGAAAAACTAGACCTGGATTTAAAAGCATATCTCATGATGATGGTAGAGGACATCAAGAAGGACTATAATAACTCACTTAAAGAAATACAGGAGAACACTGCTAAACAGGTAGAAGACCTTAAAGAGGAAGCACAAAAATCCCTTAAAGTATTGCAAGAAAACACGACCAAACAGGTGATGGAATTGAATAAAACCATCCAAGACATAAAAAGGGAAGTAGACACTATAAAGAAAACCCAAAGTGAGGCAACACAGGAGATAGAAAACCTAGGAAAGAAATCTGGAACTATAGATGCAAGTATAAGCAACAGAATACAAGAGATGGAAGAGAGAATCTCAGGTGCACAAGATTCCATAGAGAACATCGGCACAATAATCAAAGAAAATACAAAATACAAAAAGATCCTAACTCAAAACATCCAGGAAATCCAGGACACAATGAGAAGACCAAACCTACGGATAATAGGAGTAGATGAGAATGAAGATTTTCAAATTAAAGGGCCAGCAAATATCTTCAACACAATTATAGAAGAAAACTTCCCAAATCTAAAGAAAGAGATGCCCATGAACATACAACAAGCCTACAGAACTCCAAATAGACTGGACCAGAAAACAAATTCCTCCCGACACATAATAATCAGAACAACAAATGCACTAAATAAAGATAGAATATTAAAAGCAGTAAGGGAAAAAGGTCAAGTAACATATAAAGGCAGTCCTATCAGAATTACACTGGACTTTTCACCAGAGACTATGAAAGTCAGAAGATCCTGGACATATGTTATACAGACCCTAAGAGAACACAAATGCCAGCCCAGGCTACTATACCCAGGAAAAACTCTCAATTACCATAGATGGAGAAGCCAAAGTTTTCTATGACAAAACCAAATTCACACATTATCTTTCCACGAATCCAGCCCTTCAAAGGATAACAACAACAACAACAACAACAACAACAACAACAAAAAACAAGGACAGCAACCATGCCCTAGAAAAAGCAAGAAAGTAATCCCTCAACAAACCAAAAAGAAGACAGCCACAAAACAGAATGCCAACTCTAAAAACAAAAATAATAGGAAGCAACAATTACTTTTCCTTAATATCTCTTAACATCAATAGACTCAATTCCCCAATAAAAAGACATAGACTAACAGACTGCCTACATAAAGAGGATCCAACATTCTGCTGCTTACAGGAAACCCATCTCAGGGAAAAAGACAGACACTACCTCAGAATGAAAGGCTGGAAAACATTTTTCCAAGCAAATGGTCTGAAGAAACAAGCTGGAGTAGCCAGCAGGGACACAGTGAAACTAACAGAAGTTATGAAACGAATGGACCTGACAGATATCTACAGAACATTTTATCCTAAAACAAAAGGATATACCATCTTCTCAGCACCTCATGGGACCTTCTCCAAAATTGACCATATAATTGGTCACAAAACGGGCCTCAACAGATACAAAAATATTGAAATTGTACCATGTATCCTATCAGACCACCATGGCCTAAGACTGATCTTCAATAACAACACTAGCAGCTTGACAACACACCTAAAAGCTCTAGAAAAAAAGGAAGCAAATTCACCCAAGAGGAGTAGACTGCAGGAAATAATCAAACTCAGGGGCAAAATCAACCAAGTGGAAACAAGAAGAACTATACAAAGAATCAACCAAACAAGGAGCTGGTTCTTTGAGAAAATCAACATGATAGATAAACCCTTAGCCAGACTCACTAGAGGGCACAGGGACAGCATCCTAATTAACAAAATCAGAAATGAAAAGGGAGACATAACAACAAACCCTGAAGAAATCCAAAACACCATCAGATCCTTCTACAAAAGGCTATACTCAACAAAACTGGAAAACCTCGATGAAATGGACAAATTTCTAGACAGATACCAGGTATGAAAGTTAAACCAGGATCAAGTTAACGATCTAAATAATCCCATATCCCCTAAAGAAATAGAAGCAGTCATTAATGGTCTCCCAACCAAAAAAAAAAAAAAACCCAGGAACAGATGGGTTTAGTGCAGAGTTCTATCAGACCTTCAAAGAAGATCTAATTCCAGTTCTGCACAAATTGTTCCACAAAATAGAAGTAGAAGGTACTCTACCCAACTCATTCTATGAAGCCACAGTAACTCTGATACCAAAACCAAAGAAAGATCCAAAATATAGAGAACTTCAGACCAATTTCCCTTATGAATTTCGATGCAAAAATACTCAATAAAATTCTCGCTAACCAAATCCAAGAACACATCAAAACAATCATCCATCCTGACCAAGTAGGTTTTATTCCAGTGATGCAGGGATGGTTTAATATACGAAAATCCATCAAAGTAATACATTATATGAACAAACTCAAAGACAAAAACCACATGATCATCTCGTTAGATGGGGAGAAAGCATTTGACAAAATCCAACACCCATTCATGATAAAAGTCTTGGAAAGATCAGGAATTCAAGGCCCATACCTAAACATGATAAAAGCAATCTACAGAGGCCTCAGCCTCAGCAGCAGGGGTCACCATCTTGGTTCCGGGACTCCCCGGAACTTAGGAAATTAGTCTGAACAGGTGAGAGGGTGCACCAGAGAACTGGACAGCTTCTGGGACAGGCGGAAGCACAGAGCCACT
Organism: Mus musculus; assembly: GCF_000001635.26. Taxonomy (NCBI): domain Eukaryota; kingdom Metazoa; phylum Chordata; class Mammalia; order Rodentia; family Muridae; genus Mus; species Mus musculus. The sequence goes on from NC_000084.6 coordinate 88,619,634, forward strand.
GAGGCAGCACCCTTTGCGGGCCGCAGACAGCCGGCCACCATCCGGACCAGAGGACAGGTGTCCACCTGGCTCGGGAGGCGGCCTCAGCCTCAGCAGCAGCGGTCGCCATCTTGGTTCCGGGACTCCGGGGAACTTAGGAAATTAGTATGAACAGGTGAGAGGGTGCACTAGAGAACCTGACAGCTTCTGGGAACTGCCAAAGCAACACAGCTTCTGAGAAAGGTCCTGTTTTGGGCCTTCTTCTTCAGCGAGGAGGAGGTCCAAACACAAGATATCTGCGCACCTTCCCTGTAAGAGAGTTTGCCAGCAGAGAGTGCTCTGAGCACTGAAACTCAGAGGAGAGAATCTGTCTCCCAGGTCTGCTGATAGACGGTAACAGAATCACCAGAAGAACAATCTCTAAACAGAGTCAACTATAACTACTAACTCCAGAGATTACCAGATGGCGAAAGGTAAACGTAGGAATCTTACTAACAGGAACCAAGACCACTCACCATCATCAGAACCCAGCACTCCCACTTCGCCCAGTCCAGGGCACCCCAACACACCCGAAAACCTAGACCTAGATTTAAAAGCATATCTCATGATGATGGTAGAGGACATCAAGAAGGACTTTAATAAATCACTTAAAGAAATACAGGAGAACACTGCTAAAGAGTTACAAGTCCTCAAAGAAAAACAGAAAAACACAATCAAACAGGTAGAAGTCCTTAAAGAAAAAGAGGAAAAAACATACAAACAGGTGATGGAAATGAACAAAACCATACTAGACCTAAAAAGGGAAGTAGACACAATAAAGAAAACTCAAAGTGAGGCAACACTGGAGATAGAAACCCTTGGAAAGAAATCTGGAACCATAGATTTGAGCATCAGCAACAGAATACAAAAGATGGAAGAGAGAATCTCAGGTGCAGAAGATTCCATAGAAAACATCGGCACAACAATCAAAGAAAATGGAAAATGCAAAAAGATCCTAACTCAAAACATCCAGGAAATCCAGGACACAATGAGAAGACCAAACCTACGGATAATAGGAGTGGATGAGAATGAAGATTTTCAACTCACAGGACCAGCAAACATCTTCAACAAAATTATTGAAGAAAACTTCCCAAATCTAAAGAAAGAGATGCCTATGAACATACAAGAAGCCTACAGAACTCCAAATAGACTGGACCAAAAAACAAATTCTTCCCGACACATAATAATCACAACATCAAATGCACTAAATAAAGATAGAATATTAAAAGCAGTAAGGGAAAAAGGTCAAGTAACATATAAAGGCAAGCCTATCAGAATTACACCAGATTTTTCACCAGAGACTATGAAAGCCAGAAGATCCTGGACAGATGTTATACAGACACTAAGAGAACACAAATTCCAGCCCAGGCTACTATACCCAGCCAAACTCTCAATTACCATAGATGGAGAAACCAAAGTATTCCACGACAAAACCAAATTCACACATTATCTCTCCACAAATCCAGCCCTTCAAAGGATAATAACAGAAAAAAAAAATACAAGGATGGAAACCATGCCCTAGAAAAAGCAAGAAAGTAATCCTTCAACAAACCAAAAAGAAGAGAGCCACAAGAACAGAATGCCAACTATAACAACAAAAATAATAGGAAGCAACAATTACTTTTCCTTAATATCTCTTAATATCAATGGTCTCAAATCCCCAATAAAAAGACATAGACTAACAAACTGGCTACACAAACAAGACCCAATATTTTGCTGCTTATAGGAAACTCATCTCAGAGAAAAAGATAGACACTACCTCAGAATGAAAGCCTGGAAAACAATTTTCCAAGCAAATGGAATGAAGAAACAAGCTGGAGTAGCCATCCTAATATCTGATAAGATTGACTTCCAACCCAAAGTCATCAAAAAAGACAAGGAGGGGCACTTCATTCTCATCAAAGGTAAAATCCTCCAAGAGGAACTCTCAATTCTGAATATCTATGCTCCAAATACAAGGGCAGCCACATTCATTAAAGAAACTTTAGTAAAGCTCAAAGCCCACATTGCACCTCACACAATAATAGTGGGAGACTTCAACACACCACTTTCACCAATGGACAGATCATGGAAACAGAAACTAAACAGGGACACACTGACCTAACAGAAGTGATGAAACAAATGGACTTAACAGATATCTACAGAACATTTTATCCTAAAACAAAAGGACATACCTTCTTCTCAGCACCTCATGGTACCTTCTCTAAAATTGACCACATAATTGGTCACAAAACAAGCCTCAACATATACAAAAATATTGAAATTGTCCCATGCATCCTATCAGATCACCATGGACTAAGGCTGATCTTCAATAACAAAATAAATAACAGAAAGCCAACATTCACGTGGAAACTGAACAACACTCTTCTCAATGATACCTTGGTCAAGGAAGGAATAAAGAAAGAAATTAAAGACTTTTTAGAGTTTAATGAAAATGAAGCCACAACGTACCCAAACCTTTGGGACACAATGAAAGCATTTCTAAGAGGGAAACTCATAGCTCTGAGTGCCTCCAAGAAGAAACGGGAGACAGCACATACTAGCAGCTTGACAACACATCTAAAAGCTCTAGAAAAAAAGGAAGCAAATTCACCCAAGAGGAGTAGACGGCAGGAAATAATCAAACTCAGGGGTGAAATCAACCAAGTGGAAACAAGAAGAACTATTCAAAGAATTAACCAAACGAGGAGTTGGTTCTTTGAGAAAATCAACAAGATAGATAAACCCTTAGCTAGACTCACTAAAGGGCACAGGGACAAAATCCTAATTAACAAAATCAGAAATGAAAAGGGAGACATAACAACAGATCCTGAAGAAATCCAAAACACTATCAGATCCTTCTACAAAAGGCTATACTCAACAAAACTGGAAAACCTGGACGAAATGGACAAATTTCTGGACAGATACCAGGTACCAAAGTTGAATCAGGATCAAGTTGACCTTCTAAACAGCCCCATATCCCCTAAAGAAATAGAAGCAGTTATTAATAGTCTCCCAGCCAAAAAAAGCCCAGAACCAGACAGGTTTAGTGCAGAGTTCTAGCAGACCTTCAAAGAAGATCTGATTCCAGTTCTGCACAAAGTATTCCACAAAATAGAAGTAGAAGGTACTCGACCCAACTCATTTTATGAAGCCACTATTACTCTGATACCTAAACCACAGAAAGATCCACAAAGATAGAGAACTTCAGACCAATTTCTCTTAGGAATATCGATGCAAAAATCCTCAATAAAATTCTCGCTAACCGAATCCAAGAACACATTAAAGCAATCATCCATCCTGACCAAGTAGGTTTTATTCCAGGGATGCAGGGATGGCTTAATATACGAAAATCCATCAATGTAATCCATTATATAAACAAACTCAAAGACAAAAACCACATGATCATCTCGTTAGATGCAGAAAAAGCATTTGACAAGATCCAACACCCATTCATGATAAAAGTTCTGGAAAGATCAGGAATTCAAGGCCCATACCTAAACATGATAAAAGCAATCTACAGCAAACCAGTAGCCAACATCAAAGTAAATGGAGAGAAGCTGGAAGCAATCCCACTAAAATCAGGGACTAGACAAGGCTGCCCACTTTCTCCCTACCTTTTCAACATAGTACTTGAAATATTAGCCAGAGCAATTCGACAACAAAAGGAGATCAAGGGGATACAAATTGGAAAAGAGGAAGTCAAAATATCACTTTTTGCAGATGATATGATAGTATATATAAGTGACCCTAAAAATTCCACCAGAGAACTCCTAAACCTGATAAAAAGCTTCGGTGAAGTAGCTGGATATAAAATTAACTCAAACAAGTCAATGGCCTTTCTCTACACAAAGAATAAACAGGCTGAGAAAGAAATTAGGGAAACAACACCCTTCTCAATAGTCACAAATATTATAAAATATCTCGGTGTGACTCTAACTAGGGAAGTGAAAGATCTGTATGATAAAAACTTCAAGTCTCTGAAGAAAGAAATTAAAGAAGATCTCAGAAGATTGAAAGCTCTCCCATGCTCATGGATTGGCAGGATCAACATTGTCAAAATGGCTATCTTGCCAAAAGCAATCTACAGATTCAATGCAATCCCATCAAAATTCCAACTCAATTCTTCAACGAATTAGAAGGAGCAATTTGCAAATTCATCTGGAATAACAAAAAACCTAGGATAGCAAAAACTCTTCTCAAGGATAAAAGAACCTCTGGTGGAATCACCATGCCTGACCTAAAAAGCTTTACTACAGAGCAATTGTGATAAAAACTGCATGGTACTGGTATAGAGACAGACAAGTAGACCAATGGAATAGAAGTGAAGACCCAGAAATGAACCCACACACCTATGGTCACTTGATCTTCGACAAGGGAGCTAAAACCATCCAGTGGAAGAAAGACAGCATTTTCAACAATTGGTGCTGGCACAACTGGTTGTTATCATGTAGAAGAATGGGAATCGATCCATACTTATCTCCTTGCACTAAGGTCAAATCTAAGTGGATCAAGGAACTTCACATAAAACCAGAGACACTGAAACTTATAGAGGAGAAAGTGGGGAAAATCCTTGAAGATATGGGCACAGGGGAAAAATTCCTGAACAGAAGAGCAATGGCTTCTGCTGTAAGAATGAGAATTGACAAATGGGACCTAATGAAACTCCAAAGTTTCTGCAAGGCAAAAGACACCGTCAATAAGACAAAAAGACCACCAACAGATTGGGAAAGGATCTTTACCTATCCTAAATCAGATAGGGGACTAATATCCAACATATATAAAGAACTCAAGAAGGTGGACTTCAGAAAATCAAATAACCGCATTAAAAAATGGGGCTCAGAACTGAACAAAGAATTCTCACCTGAAAAATACCGAATGGCAGAGAAGCACCTGAAAAAATGTTCAACATCCTTAATCATCAGGGAAATGCAAATCAAAACAACCCTGAGATTCCACCTCACACCAGTCAGAATGACTGAGATCAAAAATTCAGGTGACAGCAGATGCTGGCGTGGATGTGGAGAAAGAGGAACACTCCTCCATTGTTGGTGGGATTGCAGGCTTGTACAACCACTCTGGAAATCAGTCTGGCGGTTCCCCCGAAAATTGGACATAGTACTACCGGAGGATCCAGCAATACCTCTCCTGGGCATATATCCAGAAGATGCCCCAACTGGTAAGAAGGACACATGCTCCACTATGTTCATAGCAGCCTTATTTATAATAGCCAGAAGCTGGAAAGAACCCAGATGCCCCTCAACAGAGGAATGGATACAGAAAATGTGGTACATCTACACAATGGAGTACTACTCAGCTATTAAAAAGAATGAATTTATGAAATTCCTAGCCAAATGGATGGACCTGGAGGGCATCATCCTGAGTGAGGTAACACATTCACAAAGGAACTCACACAATATGTACTCACTTATAAGTGGATATTAGCCCAAAACCTAGGATACCCAAGATATAAGATACAATTTGCTAAACACATGAAACTCAAGAAAAATGAAGACTGAAGTGTGGACACTATGCCCCTCCTTAGAAGTGGGAACAAAACACCCTTGGAAGGAGTTACAGAGACAAAGTTTGGTGCTGAGATGAAAGGATGGACCATGTAGAGACTGCCATATCCAGGGATCCACCCCATAATCAGCATCCAAACGCTGACACCATTGCATACACTAGCAAGATTTTATCGAAAGGACCCAGATGTAGCTGTCTCTTGTGAGACTATGCCAGGGCCTAGCAAACACAGAAGTGGATGCTCACAGTCAGCTAATGGATGGATCACAGGGCTCCCAATGGAGGAGCTAGAGAAAGTACCCAAGGAGCTAAAGGGATCTGCAACCATATAGGTGGAACAACATTATGAACTAACCAGTACCCTGGAGCTCTTGACTCTAGCTGCATATGTATCAAAAGATAGCCTAGTAGGCCATCACTGGAAAGAGAAGCCCATTGGACACGCAAACTTTATATGCCCCAGTACAGGGGAATGCCAGGGCAAAAAAGGGGGAGTGGGTGGGTAGGGGACTGGGGGTGGGTGGGTATGGGCGACTTTTGGTATAGCATTGGAAATGTAAATGAGCTAAATACCTAATAAAAAATGGAAAAGGAAAAAAAAGCAATCTACAGCAAACCAGTAGCCAACATCAAAGTAAATGGTGAGAAGCTGGAAGCAATCCCACTAAAATCAGGGACTAGACAAGGCTGCCCACTTTCCCCCTACCTATTCAACATTGTACTTGAAGTCCTAGCCAGAGCAATTCAACAACAAAAGGAGATCAAGGGGATACAAATTGGAAAAGAAGAGGTCAAAATACCACTTTTTGCAGATGATATGATAGTATATATAAGTGACCCTAAAAATTCCACCAGAGTACTCCTAAACCTGATAAACAGCTTCAATGAAGTAGCTGGATATAAAATTAACTCAAACAAGTCAATGGCCTTTCTCTACACAAAGAATAAACAGGCTGAGAAAGAAATTAGGGAAACAACACCCTTCTCAATAGTCACAAATAATATAAAATATCTCGGCGTGACTCTAACTAAGGAAGTGAAAGATCTGTATGATAAGAACTTCAAGTCTCTGAAGAAAGAAATTATAGAAGATCTCAGAAGATGGAAAGATCTCCCATGCTCATGGATTGGCAGGATCAACATTGTAAAAATGGCTATCTTGCCAAAAGCAATCTGCAGATTCAATGCAATCCCCATCAAAATTCTAACTCAAATCTTCAACGAATTAGAAAGAACAATCTGCAAATTCATCTGGAATAACAAAAAACCTAGGATAGCAAAAACTCTTCTCAAGGATAAAAGAACTTCTGGTGGAATCACCATGCCTGACCTAAAGCTTTACTACAGAGCAATTGTCATAAAAAAACGGCATGGTACTGGTATAACCATAGAAAAGTAGACCAAGGAATAGAATTGAAGATCCAGAAATGAACCCACAAACCTATGGTCACTTGATCTTCGACAACGCAGCTAAAACCATCCAGTGGAAAACAAACAGCATTTTCAACAAATGATGCTGGCACAACTTGAGGTTTTCATGTAGAAGAATGCAAATTGATCCATTCCTATCTCCTTGCACTAAGGTCAAATCTAAGTGGATCAAGGTACTCCACATAAACCCAGAGACACTGAAACTTATAGAGGAAAAAGTGGGGAAAAGCCTTGAAGATATTGGCACAGGGGAAAATTTCCTGAATAGAACAGCAATGGCTTGTGCTGTAAGATTGAGAATTGACAAATGGGACCTCATAAAATTGCAAAGCTTCTGTAAGGCAAAAGACACCGTCAATAAGACAAAAGGGCCACCAACAGATTGGGAAAGGATCTTTACCTATCCTAAATCAGATAGAGGACTAATATCCAATATATATAAAGAACTCAAGAAGGTAGACTCCAGAAAATCAAATAACCCGATTTAGCTGTCTCTTGTGAGACTATGCTGGGGCCTAGCAAACACAGAAGTGGATGCTCACAGTCAGCTATTGGATGGATCACAGGACCCCCAATGGAGGAGCCAATAGAGAAAGTACCCAAGGAGCTAAAGGGAACTGCAACCCTATAGGTGGAACAACATTATGAACTAACCAGTACCCCGGAGCTGTTGTCTCTAGCTGCATATATATCAAAAGATGGCCTAGTCGGCCATCACTGGAAAGAGAGGCCCATTGGACCTGCAAACTTTATATGCCCCAGTACAGGGTAACGCCAGGGCCAAAAAGGGGGAGTGGGTGGGTATGGGAGTGGGGGGTGGGTATGGAGGACTTTTGGGATAGCATTGGAAATGTAAATGAGGAAAATACCTAATAAAAATTAAAAAAAAAAAAAAACTAACCAGTACCCTGGAGCTCTTGACTCTAGCTGCATATGTATCAAAAGATGGCCTAGTCGGCCATCACTGGAAAGAGAGGCCCATTGTACACGCAAACTGTATATGCCCCAGTACAGGGAATCGCCAGGGCCAAAAAAAATGGGAATGGGTGGGTACGGAAGTGGGGGGGAGGGTATGGGGGACATTTGGGATAGCACTGGAAATATAATTGAGGAAAAATTGTAATAAAAAATACTAAAAAAAAAAGATACAACTGAAAAAAAATGGGGCTCAGAGCTAAACAAAGAATTCTCACCTGATGAATACGGAATTGCTGAGAAACACCTGAAAAAATGCTCAGCATCCTTAATCATCAGGGAAATGCAAATCAAAACAACACTGAGATTCCATCTCACACCAGTCAGAATGGCTAAGATCAAAAATTCAGGTTACAGCAGTTGCTGGCGAGGTTGTGGAGAAAGAGGAACACTTCTCCACTGTTGGTGAGATTGGAAGCTTGTACAACCACTCTGGAAATCAGTATGGCGTTTTCTCAGAAAATTGGACATGGTACTACGGGAGGATCCTCAATACCTCTCCTCTGCATATATCCAGAAGATGTTCCAACTAGTAAGAAAGAAACATGCTCCACTATGTTCATAGAAGCCTTATTTATAATAGCCAGAACCTTGAAAGAACCCAGATGCCCCTCAACAGAGGAATGGATACAAAAAATGTGGTACATTTACACAATGGAGTACTACTCAGCTATTAAACAGAATGAATTTATGAAATTCCTAGGCAAATGGTTGGACCTGGAGGGCATTATCCTGAGTGAGGTAACCCAATCACAAAAAAACTCAAATGATATGTACTCACTGTTAAGTGGATATTAGCCTAGAAACTTAGAATACCCAAGATATAATTTACAATTTGCAAAACACATGAAACTCAAGAAGAACGAAGACCAAAGTGTGGACACTTTGCCCCTTCTTAGAATTGGGAACAAAACACCCATGGAAGGAGTTACAGAGACAAAGTTTGGAGCTGAGACAAAAGGATGGACCATCTAGAGACTGCCATATCCAGGGATCCATCCCATAATCAGCCTCCAAACGCTGACACCATTGTATACACTAGTAAGATTGTGAGGATAGTCTCTAGTGAGACTACGCCGGAGCCTAGCAAATACATAAGTGGATGCTCACAGTTAGCTATTGGATTGATCACAGGACCCCCAATGGAGGAGCTAGAGAAAGTACCCAAGGAGCTAAAGGGATCTGCAACCCTATAGGTGGAACAACAATATGAACTAACCAGTACCCCAGAGCTCTTGACTCTAGCCGCATATGTATCAAAAGATGGCCTAGTCGGCCATCACTGGAAAGAGAGGCCCATTGGACTTATAATCTTTATAAACCCCAATACAGGGGAACGCCAGGGCCAAAAAGTGAGAGTTGGTGGGTAGGGGGTGGGGGGAGGCTATGGGGGACTTTTGCGATAGCATTGGAAATATAAATGAGGAAAATACCTAATTAAAAAAAAACTGCTAAAAAAAAAAGAAGTAAAATGTCTGTACTCTTCTCTCAACCAATAAAATCTGAGTTGTAAATGAGAAAAAGGGAATAAGTATATTTTGCAATTTTAATATAAAAATTGAAATTAAGAGAGTGTTATCCCTAATGATCATGCAATTAGAGAGAGTGTTGTATGTGGGTGTTCATATGTTGGTGGTTTTACTCATCTAGGAAAATTTATTTTCTGACTATTAAAGATTAAAAAGCTTCTAAAAAAAGTTCAACTTACTTGAACTTAACATAAGGTAACTAAACGTAATCTACTATATAATCAAACTCAAAGAAAAAAATCACATGATCGTCTCATTAGATGCTGAAAAGCATTTGACAAAATACAATACCCCTTCATGTTAAAAGTATTGGAGAGATCAGAAATTCAAGGCCCATACCTAAACATAATAAAAGCAGTCTACAGAAAACCAATAGTAAATATCAAATTAAATGGAGAGATATTTGAAGCAACCCCACTAAAATCAGGGACAAGACAGGGCTGCCCATTCTTTCCATATCTATTCAATATAGTGCTCAATGTTCTAGCTTTAATAATAAGAATACAAAAGAAGATCAAGAGGGCACAAATTGGAAAAGTCAAGGTATCACTATCTGCAGATGATATGATGCTATACCTAAGCGACACCAAAAATTTACCAGAGAGCTTTTACAGCTGATGAACAACTTCAGCGAAGGGGCTGGAGATAAAATTAACTCAAATAAATCAGTAGCTTTACTTTATATAAATGATAAATTGGCTGAGAAAGAAAATAGGGAAATATTACCCTTCACAATACCCACAAACAGTATAAAATATCTTGGTGTAACTCTTACTAAGTGAAAGATCTGTATGACTAGAACTTCAAATCCCTGAAAAGGAATTGAAGAGGACCTCAGAGGATGGAAAGATCTCCCATGCTCATATTGTTAAGATTTACATAGTAAAAATGGCCATCCTACCAAAAGCAATCTACAGATTCAACACAATCCCCATCAAGAGTCCAACACAGTTCTTTAAAAACCTGGAAAGAACAATTCTTGATTTCATATGTAAAAACAAAATACCCAGGATAGTGAAAACAATTCTTAACAATAAAAGAACTGGGGGAATCACCATCCCTGACCTCAAGCTGTATTGCAGAGCAAAAGTGATTAAATACCACATGGTATTGGTACAGAGACAGACAGGTCGGTCAAGGGATAGAAGTGGAGACCCAAAAATAAACCCACATACATATGCACACTTGATCTTTGACAAAGAAGCCAAAAACATACGATGCAAAAAAGAAAGCATCTTCAATAAATGGTGCTGGTCTAACTTGCAGTCTGTATGTAGAAAAATGAAAAAAGACACACATATATTATCTTGCACAAAGCTCAAGTCCAAGTGGATCAAGGACCTCAACATATAACCAGATACACTGAATCTAATAGAAGAGAAAGTCGGAAAGAGCCTCTAATTCATTGGCACAAGGGAAATTTTTCTAATCAGAAATCAAATGAAATTTTTTTTTCTTGATAATACAGAAGCTTTAAGGCATGAAATGTTTCCAACAGAGCAGCATTGAACTTGAAAGCACTAACTTTTAAACAAAACTGTTTTGAAAGTCTCACTTATAAACAAAAAAATGTTTCCCCTTTTGCTGCTTCAGAAGTACATGATTTTTGTTAGCAATTAAATCATAGGAATATTTCTGTTTCCTGCAATTCCAACTTATCTACCAAAGAATCTGTATAGCATTTCTCATTGCTACAGCCTTCAAAGACCACAAAAGACAAGGACCTGCCATTAGTGGGTTTATCAGTGATGAAACATGGCCCTTAAGTATTCTGTTAACTCTTATCTCTGAAGTTCAATGTCCCCCTCATCTCAAAAAAGAAATAAGTATGCTAAGCCTCCACAAATGTGTTATTACCAAACCAAAAGTCCATTAAATATTGGTTTTCTCACAGATACTACACTTCTCTCAAGAAACTAATGAATGCACATTGTTCTGCATCTTCTTTGCCTCCACAGTAGAATTGCTTGTCTTACCACTAAATCTGATCATTCATTGCAGATTCCTGCAGCATAAGTAAGAGTAGTCATTTTTTTAATAAATGGCAATGAAAATTGACAGGTCTTCTGTCAAGAGTCAAAGGTTTTTAATACAATAAGATGTGTGCCTGGATAAGACATTAATACATTTTCTTTTTCTTTCAAGTGTTAGCTCTTTGACACAGTGTTCATTTTCAGTTGTATCAAACAGAATGAGCTTGTAAAGAAATCACTTTTATTATTTTATCACAAAGAGATAAAAAGACTTTTCTAAGCAGTTCATAGCACCGTTTTCTGTTTTGATGACTTTGCTTCTTCACATTTATTTTTTTAGAAAGTTTGTTTTGCCTATTTCTATATAACTATGACAAGTTACTGCCATTAACATATGTGCCTTAACCCACCCCTCCTGTTATTAAACGTCACCTTTTGGTGGGAGTCTACAATTGGTCTCAGTTCTTTCATTCTATACACATTGATGTCTGGGGTCACCTGACAAAAAAAATCAGTCCCAGATATCTGACACACCTCCACTCACTAGGTTGGAAACATGTCTGAGATCATCTGAGAGTCTCATTGAGAGGCCTACAGCTCTATAGCAGAGGAATGTTGGGAAGCTCAGACTGTGTACAGCCAGTTTCCACAGACAACGTTCCAAGATGTGGGAGGTGAATGCTATCATTTCACTAAGAAATATATGATCTAGGTCTAATACAGCATAACTTCTATCAGAAACCATTAGTCAATATAGTCTCAGAGCTCAGCTATGTCCAGGAGAAAGAACATGAACAATACCTTCCTAATTTATTTTCTTTTCCCTACTTCATACATGTATACATGTGTGTAGGTGTGTGTGTGTGTGTGTTTGTGGGCACACACGCACATGTGTCCCTGTGTCTGCATGTGAATGTTTGTATGTGTGTGGGCACACATGTGTGAGTATGGTTGTAAGTATGTGTACATGCATTCAGAAGCCCAAGGCTGATGTTGGTCATCACCCTCTATTTCCCTCTCACCTTATTCACTGAAACCTAGAACTCACAGATATGCCTAACTTTTGTAGCCAGCTTGCTTGAGAATTTCTCTCCCTTTTAGGTAGGATCTGGGGGCTTGAGCTCTGTTCTTCATACCTGTACAACAAGCTCTGAAACTACTGACCTATTCTTGTACCATTCAGTTCTTTTATTTGTTACCAAAAAAAAAAAAAGTCTACTATCTTTAGTTAAAAAATAACTTTCCTTCTCAATGGGAGATTTTTCCAATCAAATAAGTAACAACGAATATAAAAATACAGTTTTAGTATAGATTTAATAATTTACAAAATGCCTATTTTTAATGTTAAAAATAGTCACTTGTTACCATGCCTCAACTCCATCATAATTAATGTATCAATATCAAGTAGGAGAATCATGTTATTATCTTTAAAATGTTGATGTAGTCTCCGATCTGGTGGGACCCATCTGTTAGGCAACATTACCTCCATTCCATGAGTTGAAACTTGAAGACTATTAAAACCAAGTGCCTTTTGTCAGACCACTCAGCTGGTGGCAGTCCAATGGGGGACAATCTGTCTCTTTTGTAACTGACTTTATAAGTTGCATCTGTGCAATGGAATTGCATCAATATTTTAATATAAAACCCTGCAATGACATTCTGTGGCATTTGTCCCCATTCTCTGTAAAACTCTGACATTCAATATTCAGAAGCTCTAACAATCAGCTATGCAAAGTACATTGTAAAAGGCTCAAGGCATTTATGTTCAAAACCTGCCCCCCTGAGCCCTGAGGGCATAATCATCTATATTTATACACTCTATAACATAGAGATAATTGCATAACAGTTGGGCTATTTTTAAAAATACCAATCACACATGCATACATACATAATGTTCAATAACTGCACTTTTGACAATCTGCTGGCATCTAATTAGCAAACAAAAACACACCATGCCCATTTGGTAGACCCAAAGTGGACTATTTGAGAGTTAAAAAAAATGAGACCCCTATGTACCATGCATGTTTTAATATGCCACATGAGTCTAATGATCTAAATTTCTTACACATACAAAATAAAGTTTTATTATTTAACAAGTTTGACATATATGTTTGCGGAAGATGTGGAAGTCAACCCTATGAAGGAAAAAGGTGAGATGGAGAGTGAGGTGCCACAGGGTCCTGCAACTCCTTAAAGTGTCCTGATTTGCTATACACATTAGATCTAAGATGGCTCCCAGCACACTGGTGAGATAGCAAAAAGAAACCAAGGCCAGGGTGGTGCTCTCTTCCTATATTTTCATTGATGTACTTATAATCCATGAGTTGAGGGGGGTGACAATACTCCCTCCAACTCTTTCTGAGTTACCTCATTAGACAGGTTTTCATTGGAGCATGGTATCAGTGTGGTAAAATATGATTGGCCACAGATGTAGGGGCTTGGGATTGGCTCAAACATTTTATATAAGCTTATGAGCTGGCCAGTAAACTTAGATCTGTGTACCCTAGTGCTGGTCTTCAGAGTCTGATTTTCTGTGATTCATAATGTAACACTGATGCCTCTCACCCTCTGCACGCTCATCCCCAGTCCTATTGCCACATACGTTGATTCCTTCTGAAAAAGTGTATTTGAAGCATTCTTCCACTAACACCAATGTAATCCTAATCTTTCACTGTTGAGGTAAGTAATTGCTATTTTTTTAAAAAGTGAGAGAACAGATCATTGATAGTATCTAATAAAAATTATTCATAACCATAAAACCCATAAACAGTATGAAAGTTGTACCAATATATACACTTAAATAAGTATATTTTATTCAAATAAGTCTAAGATACACATGAATCCAAATATTTCTCAAATCAGTCCTCAAGCTAACTGAGAAGAAACATGAGTTACTGTTTCATTCAGCATTGAAATAGATATTGCTCATTAAATGGTGTCATTTTTCTGTTTTTTTTTTTTAATGTTCCTTGAAATCTACATTGCTGTTTAAATAAGAAAAAAAAAAAAACTATTCTTTTTGATATTTACCAGTTGGCTTGGAAGGGAAATACAGTTGCTACAGTCTCTACTAACTCTAGCAGTTAACCCAGCTAGAGTTATTAGAATCTTTCAGATGGGCTCTATGGGTGAACTTACTCTGCAACTCTTATTTCCTCCCAGGAAAAATTTGAGATTGCCTTTGCCTAATGCCAGAAGCCAAATGCCAAAAAAACCTTCTGTATGTTTTCTGTAAAATGATGTCTCTTTTTAAGAATTAATTATTTTATATATTTACATCCCAAGTGTTGTTCCCCTCTGGTCCCCACTCCCAGAGTTCTTTACTCCCTCCCCCTCCCCTTCACCACTGAGAGGTAGCTTCCTGGCATTCCCCTTCCCTGGGGCATCAAGTCTATACAAGATTAGGCACATCCTCTAACACTAAGGCAGACAAAGCAGTCCTCTGCTATATATATGTACCTAGGGTCTAAGAATAGCCCATTTATGTTCTTTGGAAATATTTCTACCCCAAGATCCAGCTAGCTATACCACTCCTGGGCATATACCCAAACGATGCTCCACACAACTACAAGGACATGTGTTCTACTATGTTCATAGCACCCTTATTCATAATAGCCAGAAACTGGAAGTAACCCAGATGTCCCTCAACAGAACCATGGATAAATAAATTGTAGTTCATTTATACAATGGAATATTATTCAGCTAATATTATTCATGATATCCAAACTAGGATATCATGAATTTCTCAGACAAATGGATGGAACTAGAAAATACCATCCTGAGCAAGGTAACCCAGTCCCAAAAGGACATGCATGGTATGTACTCACTGATTAGTGGATATTAGCCAAAATTTACAGAATACCCATGATACAACCCAAAGACCCCAAGAAGTTTAACAAGAAGGAAGAACCAAGTGAGGATGCTTTAATTCCACTGAGAAGAGGGAACAAAATGACCATAGGAGGCAGAGGGAAGGAGGGACCTGGATGAGAGAAGGGGAGTGAAAGGGGGGCAGGATCAAGTATGGGGGAACAGGAGAGAAGCCAAGAGGGCTAGAAGAATAAATGGAAATATATAGCTGCGAGGGATGGGAGGGGCAGTGAGGGAGAACCTTTAGAAAGTCCCAGAGACCTGGGATGTGAGAGGCTCCTAGGATTCAATGGGGGGTGACCTTAGCCAAAATGCCTAACAGTGGGGAAATGAAACCTGAAGTGACAACCTCAAGTAGTTTGACAGGGCCCCTAATGGAGGGATGGGTATACCAGCCTGCCTTCAAAATTTTTATCCCCAAATTTTAGACTCTTGTCTATAAGAAATGCAGGGACAAAAATGGAACAGATAGTCTGCAGGATAGTCTGGCCAGTGACTGGCCCAACTTGCTATCCTTCCCATGCTCAGGCAACAAACCCTGACACGATTCTTAATGCTGTATTTGCAGACAGGAATCTAGTATAGTTGTCCTCTGAAAGGCTCTACCAGCAGCTGACTGAGACAGATGCAAATACTTACAGCCAACCATTGGACTGAGGTCAGGGATCCCTGTGGAAGAGTTAGAGGAAGTATTAAAGGAGGTAAAGGGGGTTGCAACCCTATAGGAAGACCAAGAGAGTCAACTAAACTAGACTCCTCGCAACTCCCAGAAAATGATGACTTTTTGTTTGTTTGTTTGGGTTTTTTTTTTTTTTGGCTTTTGGTTTTTTCTGTTTTATGTTTGTTTGTTTGTTTTTTTGAGACAGGATTTCTCTGTATAGCCCTGGCTGTCCTGGAACTCACTTTGTAGACCAGGCTGGCCTTGAACTCAGAAATCCGCCTATCTCTGCCTCCCGAGTGCTAGGATTAAAGGCGTGCACCACCACGCCCAAATGGTGATTCTTAATGCTCATTTCTGTACCTCCTCACAGTCCTGCAGAGTACATCTGGTGATCTTTGCAAATTATGTGCACCTTCAGTCTTCAGGAGTCTTGGTCCTTGTTCTTTTTTCTACTCTCTGCCCTCAAACCAACTACAGATGTGTGAAAAAGCAGAGTTAGAAAATCTCTCTCGCAGATACTGTCAGCCATACTCTCAGTATGGTATAATTTTTCTCCATTGGAGAAATTAGGGGCTTTATTTGGAATTACTGTATGCCACTCTGGGTGAGGATTGGTATGGGAAAAATGAAACTCTTCTTTCCATCTTGTTCCAGACGTTTTCCTGGAAAGTCTCCATTTCTCCAGGACATGCACAAAGATTATCTTATCATATGTTGCTCTCAAAGTCAATGTTTCTGCCTTTGATGGAGATGCTGATAGAAAGCTACTATTTTGTCATATTTGCTGGCACCACCCATTTTTCTGAAGATAAGAGAAAGTAGAACATATTTGAGTGCTAATCAAAATGGTTGTACAGAAAGTAAGAAAGTGGTGACCAAGAAAAAAAAATAAAGAAATTTCAATAAAATATCACTTAAAAGAGTTAAATGAAGTAAACCCAGTCCCACCCACATAACTGGAACAGTGACTTCAGATGCACAGACAACTCATAAGACAATAGATGACTTGCTTATTGACCTGCTTTGTCTACTGTTATGACTCTAAATCAAGGGCTCATAAATGCTAAAAGTAATTCCCTTTCCCATGGCAGATCCTTCTCCTGTGGGTCTTGGCAGCCTGCTTCAGGTTTCAAGCACTTGACCTACTCGCTGTCTCTACAATAGTGATTCCAAAAGTAGAAACCTCAAAGCAAATATAATAGCTCTTTGTTTTTAGACAAATAATATCTCATACACAACTAGAGGTTAAATAAATAAGAAACAATGGGGATGTAGCCCTGCAATTTATATATTAGCACATCCTCCAGATATTCTGATGCACAGTTCAATCTAAAATTCAGTATTGGATATTGGGGAGTAATTAGCATAACAGACTTGTTTCCAAGCAGTTACTGTCCTCATATATACTGTTTAAAGATGCTATTGTGTCAATGCTTTCCAGCATCAACCCACCTTCCCATAAGAGTCTCCAAGAGGAAGAGTAAAGCCCAAATAAATATACTTTCAAATTCAAGCTATTTTCAGTGGTCTTCTATAACAAGACAAAATTTCTCAACTTTATGAAAATCTAATGATACTTGAAGAAATGAATTTTAAAACTATTAAAAAGTCAATTCTAGTTATTAATATGCTTAATAACCCCATAAAAATAAATGAAAATATGTGCTTGCATATATATGTATATGGAAATATCATTTTATGTACAAGTATTTGTTTCTGATGCTTCTAGTAGACAAGGAAATATTAAATAAAATATTGATTTTTTTGGGGGGGTGGTACCATGTCAACCTGCTTTTTTATGAGCTTGGGAAAAAGTATGTATATTATTTTCCTGTAACTTTAGAACACAAAAGATAGGTACTACAAAGTTTATACAAATAAGCAAGTATTATACAGATCTGAAATATGAGCTTATCTTATCAAGATGGTATTTAATTCTTCCTCTGGGTATCATTGGGATTGATCAAAACTGGAATGACAAAACAGTCCTTTCCTCGTTTTAAATGTTAAAACTCATCTCAGTTGGAAGCATTATAAACTCTATTTAATGTACTTCTTTTATAGCATAAGCATCACCTTTGTCATATTAAAATCCATTCCTTGTTAGGAGATAAAATTAAAAAAGAACTCCAGCAGAATATAATTAAAAACTTGGACTATACATCCCCTAAGAACACGAGTGATTCCTTCATGGCAGGAGGTCTGATAAGCTTTTCCACTGTGAATAAGTTCATAAGTGCATTTGAAAGGATCCGTGCTGATTATAATTACATTCTAAATTAGCAAATATTAGCACTGTGCCAAATAATTCACATAGCATGGTTTCCATGTTATACAATCTATTACAGTTCAGATGAATCCATGGGAAAATCCATATTTTTTTACTCAGAATCACAGTTTTTGTAATTTAGCATATTATTAGAGCAGAGCCTTAAGAAAGGTCAGGCAGAACAATAGAGAGCAATTTCTAGTTCATAAATGCTCCTTCATTGTCACAAACCACTGAGAAAATCAATTATAGCCACACAGGATCAGCCTCTTCATTTATTTTGACATAAGCCTTATACTGTATTTTAAAATAGAGAAATTTTTATCTAATATTTGATAAAACTTTACAAATAGAGCAGGATGAAACTCTTCTCTTGTTAAAACTTTCCAAATTGAACCCTAACCTCTTGGGTGTTTGCAG
The DNA here is from genome assembly GCF_000001635.26 of Mus musculus. Lineage (NCBI taxonomy): Eukaryota > Metazoa > Chordata > Mammalia > Rodentia > Muridae > Mus > Mus musculus. Next base: position 88,638,285 of record NC_000084.6, read on the forward strand.
AGGTGGAAAAGAAAGAGCAGAAGGAGACAATGGCAGGTGACTGAACACCTGTCTACAGACCAGGGAGAACTTAACAGCATCATATTTCTGCTTAAGGAAATAGCACAATAAAGCCCTTCCATAAAAATCCTGTGGTTTATCCCTACCACTATATGAGGCCTGTGAAAGTGCCTGCTATGTTTCCTTTTTATAAGTAGAGTATATATATTTTGGATTACCAACCAGTAGGTTAAATTAAGTCTCTAAATTCCTAAATGTACTAAAAATTTCAAGCATAAAGATTAGAACCTTGTTATTCATTCCATAAAAAAGGTAGCATTGTGTAAATCGACAATCATGAGAAGCTTCATATTATCCAGTAACCTGAAAGATAACTTACTGCAAGTATTGCATGTCAACAACAAGAAAGGATAGGCAATACATTACGAATGATTGCTAAGATTAACAGGACTGCCCTATCTGATACGGGTCACTTAGGCCAGGGTGGTTCTTATATGGCTCTCACTTCATTCCTGTTAATTATCAGAGGCCCTCCTTGAAATAAGGTGCCATGTGGAAATGCATCCACCAAAGTAACTACTCCATGAAGGAAAGTAAGTCATTATCTCCCTGAGCTTCTGGGATTTTTGAAAACCAGATCCAAAAGAAAAGGATAAATGTGGAAAATGTAGGCAGAGGGGGAAAGAAAGGGATGATCAAGAATTTGAGTCCTGGGCTAGATAGACAGCTCGGTGGTTAAGAGCACTGGCTACTCTTCCAGAGGTCCTGAGTTCAATTCCCAGCAACCACATAGCGACTCTCAACCATCTGTAATGGGATCCAAGGCACTCTTTCGGTGTGCATGAAAACAGCTACAGTGTACTCATATAAATAAAATCATTTTTTTAAAAAAGGAATTCAGGACCTAATGTGAGCAGGATAAACTGAGAAAGATGCTTTACTATGCACGGCAAGGTCACACCACAGTCAGGGCCATTGACAGACAGTAGAAAGGGGGCTCAGTTCCCCCAAAGGCAACATTCTAGGAAGCCTGGACAAGAGCCAATGACCTCAGTTCACGTTCCACCTGCTTCCTAGGAGAAAGAGAAAGAACCAACCTCTTAGCTTCTCTGGATTTGCTTGCTTCCTCTGCAAATGAGAAAGCAACAGAGTTCAGCAGCATCGGTTGGGTGGTTTTGGAGACCTAAGACCTTTGATTAGTATTTGACATTTCCTAATAACCAAAAAAGTGCTTGTGTTATCAGTGCCACTCAAAATAGTCCATGAGCCAAAATTAAAAGCACAGCTTCTGAGCCTAGTATACAGAAAAGAAAAAACGCATTGCCCTGCATTCCCATACTGCTGTTGCCTTGTTTTGTGTATGCAGCACATATCTTGGTCAACTCTCTGTATACTCTATTTTCTCAGAGAAAGAAGTAAGTTAGGTAGAACAGTGGTTTAGGTTTAGCTTACCTGAATGTGCTCAATAAGTGCCTCTACTCCATGCCATTGTGAGAATTTGCTCTAGTCTATAAGAAAGTCAACAGGAAGTTAGAAGGGGTTGTGTCCTTACCTCAGCATTGTGCTAACAGCAGGGAGGGATGGGGCTGCTGAGATGCACCAACTCATTAATTGCTCACAATTATGCACAAGTCACTTTTGTCCCATCTCTTCTGTTAGTGTTATGTTTTCATTGTTACTGATTCTTTCAGAATTTGAGTTTTTTTTTTTTTAAGATTTATTTATTTATTATATGTAAGTACACTGTAACTGTCTTCAGACACTCCAGAAGAGGAAGTCAGATCTTGTTACGGATGGTTGTGAGCCACCATGTGGTTTCTGGGAATTGAACTCTGGACCTTCGGAAGAGCAGTCGGGTGCTCTTACTCACTGAGCCATCAGAATTTGAGTTTTTAAAACGTTAAAAAATGTCCACATGCTTAAAAATATTACAGTAAGTTCCAGAAATCTACTGCAAGGCTGTGCTTATAGTTAATAATGCTGTATTGTGCACCTTTAAAAGGTATGTCTAGTAGATATACTTCATTATGGAGTTGTTACCAGAGTAAAACAAAAATAAAATTCCAGAAAATAAATATTTCAATCAAATGTAGACATTTCAGATTATTAATACTAAATAGTGAACATATAAAACAACTTGTAATTGATGTGAAGTCTTTATTTACTATATTTAAAGTCCTGATAGTCCTACCTTTTAGAACCAAATTCAAAAGTAATAGGTTACTCATAGCTGTAAACCACAAGTAAGTAATATATGTAATATACAATAAATTCACAATCACAAAAAACTAATTTTTCTATAATACCTGATTTAATAAATCACAGCATTTCTATTTACTGTGACTATTTTCTGGGTATCTTCTACATGTCTGGCACTGTTTTGTAGGTGCTAATGACAGAAGAACAGAAGAGTATTGCTCACCAACTCCTATATTGAAGGATCTGCATGATTATTGGAACCAGAAGAATTGAGAGTGGAATGCCAAACAAACCAAAATAACTAATATAAAGAATGGCTAGCGTGAGTTCAGAGTAAAATTAAATATGCAAGGAGAAAATCAAGCCATTGAGATATTGGGGCAGGAGAATTGCAATTTTTACCAGAAGGAAGTGGCTCAGTGAAAAGGTGGCATTTAAGCAAAAGGTGAAGAGGGTGGGAGCATAAGCCAAAATATAGACCATGGAGTGTGATCATTCAAAGAAGAGGATTAAAGTATGCTCTGACGTGGGCAGAGCCTGGAGTCAAGGAAGACCTGTCATCAGGGCAAGGAGGGTGTGAATATCATAGAAAGAGACCACAAAATATTGAGGTAGGAGCATGATGTTGGAACAAAGATGCCGTCCTAGGGGGTGTGTGATTACTGTGGAAATCAGACACACTGGAAGAACTGTACAAGACTAGAAGCTGAAGAATAATGCTATGAATCCAAGGTAGTGTATGATGCATGCATGTATGTATGTATTATGTATGTATATATGTATGTATGCATGTATGCATAATCAAAGAAAAAGAGTCTATCAATTTGAGAGGAATCTGGGAGGGGCATGAGCAAGGATAGGGAAGAAGGAAATGATATAACTTCATCTTAAATGAAATATATTTTTAAAGGGAAAGGACAAAGCAAAGAACTTAAAGCACAATTAAAAGAGGAAAGAAGAATGTCTGTCACTACTGCTTGCAGGTGAGAAGATATAATATTATGAATAAGCAATAGTAAAGTGGTAAAATTCACATTAAGCTGCTAAAATGCCTAATGGTTTATGTAGATATTTGAATTACTTTATCCTAGTTTGCTTTCTCATATTTTAATAAAACATTCTGACCAAAATCAATGTGGGAAGGAAAGGATTTACTCCAATCACAATCCATCCTTGAGGGAAGTCAGGGCAGGAGCTAAGGGCAGTATCCTGGAGGCAGGAACTGAAGAGAACCACAGAGGAACACTACTTACTGACCGGCTCTCGAGGACTTGATCAGTCTGTTCTTCTATACATCCCAAGGTTACCTTTCAGGAGTGTCACACAATGAGCTGAGCCCTCTCAGATCAATCATTTATCTTATTCAAGAACATGCCCAAACAGACTTACCTATAGGTCAGTCTGTCAGGGCATTTTCTCCATTGAGCTTTCCTTTTCCCAAAACATTCCAGTTTCTATGAAGGTGACAAAAATCTAGCCAGTGTGTACTACTATCTCGGAAAAAAATGTAAAGTCAAAATTCCACATCAGAATCAATGTAATAAAACTCACTTGTCCCATAATTCAATCAGTGAATTCCACAAAAGCCAATAGTAAGCCAGTACCCAAGAGGAGTAAGGACCAGTGAACAAATGATCTGGGAAATTGCAAATTGAGACAACCATACCTGATGAGAATGGTACACGCTGAGGCCCCCTCTGATGCAATTCTGACTTGTATCCTGTTACTTTAATTCTATTCTTGGAATCTAAGAATGTGAAACAGAACATTGTGCATTGTCTTCACCTACACCAGATTTAAAACAATAGATACTGCATTCTATGATGTTTACCAAACTAGACTAAAAACTGTGGCGGACAATACAATGCCTGGCTCTTGTTTACATGTTATTGTCTCAGAAAAAAGTACTAAACGGTATTATTGAAAGCATGAGAAGTCCACTATAGTCCCTCACTTCCCAATCTCCACTGCTACAAAAATGTATCCATGCACATACCTACCATGGATTATACAGATGGTTAACACACACACAAACACACACACACACACACACACACGCTCTTGAAAGGTAAAATATCCAGTCACCTTTGATTGCATTGTACACATTTGAGCACAGATTTCTTATTTTCATTTCAGCTTAAAATGGAGTGAAGATTTCTTGGTTTTTGTTTTTTCTTTATTTTGCTTTTGTGCTCTATGATTCATTTTTTTTAATTTCTTGAAAATAAGATACAAAGAGAAAGCCTAATGTTTTTTTAAGGCCCTTGGGCATACATCTTCAGAAAACAACTGTAAAGTCATTTTTGTATTGTTTTGTTAAAATTTTCTATCCATCCTGCATATGTTCTAGGATTATATGTACTAGATCTGTCAGAAGGTTCATGTAGTATCTGAAATATCTATGTTGACAATTCCCGTTTCTACTGTCTTCTTGTGTAGCAAGTGTCTGTATGTATCACCAAAGATCTCCAGATATAACCTTAACACTCCTATTGCTCCTGTAAACACTGTAAGATTTCACTGTATAATCTAACACACTTTTTGAACATTTGTCTCCAACATTAGCCAAACCATTGAAAAAGGAAATATAGGCATGGTGACTGATTAAAATTGGCACTTATAATCCAATTGTTATATTTTTTTGTGGTGGAGATAGATAACAGAGTGGTGAATTTTTTAAAGCAGCTTTGTACCTCAGTCATATCCTATTAACTTCCCTCATCTTCTTTGCCATCATATAGATTTGCATCAAACTGCAAAATGTCTTGGTTATCATTGTTTCATTTATGGACCACCAAATTATCTTTACAGAATAAGATAATTAAAGAATTTTGTGCTGAGGCTCTAGGAAACAGGACTTGAAAATAGATAATTAGATAACCAAATAAATCGTGGTGATTGTTTCATTTTTTTCTGTAGTCATTAATGAGACTAGAAATAATCACCTTCTTGGCTTCATCCACTTGATTAAAACTGTTTTCAAGCTAATAACAAATTTCATAGGCAAAAACGTTCAGGTCTTGTAAGGACAGAATTTTGGTATTTTTAAGGTCAGCATCAATGAACACATAAAGACAAAGTTGACTCAAAGCTTGCCTCAATAGTTTCGATCTGCCAGTCTTTTGGAGACGACAGATTTTAGAACACCAAACACACATTTGTGCCAGCAGAGACTTTTAATTAGTTTCCCAGCCTAACAGAAATAATAGAGAGAGCAAGACTTGGGTCACCAGTTAATGTGTCTTGGGCTCTTTGAAAACCAACTTTTGTTCTCTTCTGAGCCATAGCATTGACTTTCCTGTGTCCCTCCATAGGAGGTTTGCACTTAAAAAATCAGCTTGCGAATAAACAGTTTCAGAACAGACACTGAGTATTGACTACGAAAGTATTAATGCCATGATTCCCATTATTTTCGAAACTGATTATTCTCTCAAAACTCTAACTTGATCATTACCTTTCTTTCACTAATATTGGGAAAATCTTCCTTTTTAAAAATTGTACTGCCTTAGCTCAGTTAGAAATGTATTAAAGGTAATTATTTTGAGAATGAAATGGTACTTCTGAACAGATGCTATAAAATATTGTAAATACTGAAATGATAGCTAAAAGACAACTTTTGAATCTACATGTTCCTTTTAATTAAAGAAAATACCATCAGAAATTCTATGGAAGTTTATTATTATTTTTATTCTTTTTCACCTTCATTTAAATAAGGTTATACTATTAAAAATATTGGCTTGTCACTCAGTGTCTTGTTTATTTTTCTATTTGCTGTGATAAAATAACCTGAGGAAATCAAGTCCAGGGTTTTGGAACTAGAGAAATGGTCAGTAGTTAAGAAAAAACTCATGGCTGTTGTAGAGGACCAGAATTCCACTCTCAGCACCCACATTGTGACTCACAACATCTATAATACCAGCCTCAGGGGATCCCGCATCTCTGATTTCCATGGACACTGCAAACACACATGGCTCACATATACAATCAGGAACATACATTGGGTGAGGAGAAAGGACTGAAACCCTGAGGGTCAGCAGAAAGAAAAGAAACAGGCAACCTTGGGAGGTAGGAGGTTTGGGAGACCCTCCAGAATGTACCAGAGAACTGGGAGGTGAGAGACTCTCAGGACTCAAAGGGAGGGACCTTAGATGAAATGCCCTACATTGGGGAGAGGGAACTTGTACAGCCCACCTAGAGCAGAAAGGCAGGGCATCAAGTGAAGGATGGAGTTGTCATCCCACAGTCAAAACTGGCCCATAATGGTTCCTGTCTGAAAGAACTTCAGGGATGGAAATGGAGAGGAGCCTGAGCAAAAGAAGGTCCAGCAACAGGCCAGAAGTGAGATCCAGATCAAGGGGAGGTCCCAAGACCTGACACTATTACTGAAGCTATGGAGTTCTCCCTAAAAAGGAGACCTATCTTGACTGCCTTCAGAAAGACACAACAAGCAGTTGAAAGAGTCAGGTGCAAGTATTTGCACCCAACCACAGAAGCTGCTGACCCCTGAGGTTGAATTAGGGGAAAGTTGGAAGAAGCTGAGGAGGAGGGTGACCCTGTAGGAGAACCAGCAGTCTCAATTAACCTGGACCCCCAAAATCTCTCAGACACTGGACCACTAACCAGGTAGCATACAGCAGCTGATATGAGGCCCCCAACACATATACAGCAGAGAACTGCTGGGTTTAGGTTTAGTCAGAGATGATGTACCTAACCCTCAAAAGACTGGAGGTCCCATGGAGTTTAGAGGTCTGGTGGGGTGGGTAGTGGGTGGTAGGGGCATCCTCATGGAGACCGGGGGGCAGGAAGGAAGTATGAGATGTGGAACAGTTGGATCATGGACAGGGAGGGGAATAAAATCTGGAGTTTAAAACAAACAAATAAATAAATATTTTTTTAAAAAATCAAATTAAAAAAATGTTTGATCAACTTAAGAGTGTAGAGGTTTATTTTAGCTCACAGTTTAAAAGTACAGTCCACCATGGTGGAGAAGTCCTAGCAGCAGAAACTAGAAATGTTGGGATTGTACCTACAGACTCCAAGCAGATGTGAATGAATGTGTATGCATCCTTACCTAGTTTGATCTTTTTATGCAGTGGGAATCCTAGCCCAATAAATTAGGCTTCCCTTCTTTAGGGAAAATCTCCCCAGCTCAGTTAACCTAATCAAAATGATCTTCCATAGACATGCCCAGAAGCTAGTCTAACCTAAACAAATCCTCGAGATTTGTCAGCTAGGTGATTCAGGATCCTGTCAAGTAACAATTGACACCTATCATCACACCCCAAAATCTAGATTATGCCAAGGCTTATGTTCATGCTTCTCTAGAATAAAAGAGTCCACAAATACTAGATATTTCACAAATACTAGAATGCATTAATTTGATCTCCCAAGTTCTATCTGGTTAATATTATATCTCCACACAAAATAGTTGATTTTTATTCTTTAAAGACAATTTTTGTCAGGAGAATGAATAATATTTCATTCTCCAAGACAGAACAACTTTTTCAAAAAAGCAGGGCAAGGAAAAAAAAGACATTGCATACTGCCTTATATACACAAAGAATTCTATGTGTCATAGTTAAAGTTTAAAAAATAATCAGGCAATACCTATAGGAATTACACACTCAGAAGAATAACTCCATCTGCATAATGCTTTAGTCAGACGTGTTTATCAGCCCCAATGGACTATCTACATTGGTTTTATTTGTTGTAGATGCAATCCCAACACTAGTTCATGAGTAAAATGTATTCCCTATTAAAAGGTTTTTAAAGAACTCCTATAAAGAATAAATATTCTCATTTTACCCTCCCACAATTGCACTATTCAGGACCCATTAGGAAGTCTCTAAATGCCATATAGAATACAATTAATTTGTTCCACTTGTTAGTAAAGCTATGGTCTTAGTAGAAGCAGGAAGGATTTTAAATACCAACTTATTAGACTGCACTTATGTGTACTTCACACACACACCCCAATACATCTCAGCTAAGTTTCAACCATGCTTGGAAACAATTTGATGGAAGCATCCTAAGAATGAGGAGCAGAACCTGAAAGAGCTTCTGTAAGTACATACCTGTTGGATTTGATGAACAGCACGGGGAGATCAGGATACCAAAGCAGAGTATGTCAAAAGGCTAGAAATGTTGTCAACAGCAGGAGAGGAGGTATATTATATATAAGACATTTTAAGTCATAGTAAGACACACAACTGATTATAAATAATCAGTGGGCTGGGGAATATGAGTGACATGAACATATAATCCATCTCAAAGGATTCTTCTGGCTGATGTACAGTGTACACAATGAAAAGGCAACAGGCCAGTCATGTGAAAGACACGACATCTAAAGACTGATTTAACAATCCAGATAAAGTTTGATAGAGGCTATAGAGGTGCATTAGCAGAGGAAATAATGGGTATTTGGGTTCATGAGGTTACTTCAAGGTGGAACCAATAGAATTTCTAATGGATGGAAGGTTATCCCTCAAAGTGAAAGGATATACCTGAAAGTCTGTATCAAATACCTGGAAATACATGACTGTCTTTTCTTGAGCTGAAGTAAGAACAAGTTTACTGGGGTCATATCATGTATTTTAACTTAGACAAGTTGAATACTGAGTGCTGAGAGAACAAAAAGTAAGTGAGAAATGCAATCTAGTCCCTAAAAGATCATTTTACTTGGATATTTCGTGCTTTTAATTGGAGTCAACTGCATATAAATAATATTTACTGTCTTACAACACTGATATTAGCTTTGGAATAGTAGGTCAATGAAGATACTAAAGACTGGAGCTTGGTACTCGATCATCTAAGACTGGAGACAACATGAAACAACAAAGGAGACTGGAAAGGAGTGGCCCCAAGTGATGGATGAACCACCATTTGAAGCAAAATGAAGACCAAGGTTTAAGGAACAGAGAATGACTAAATGCTGCTATAACTATAAAATCTCAAAACAATTGTGGAATGCATATAGCATTGAGTTTAAGAAGCCTCCACAAAAGCACTAGTGATAGTCACATTGGCATCTAAACAAGAACTGGGAATGAAGAAAGAGAAAGACTCACCCACCGTTACTGAAATGTCTGTGTGAACTCTAAGCTCCATAGTTATGGAACTTAGCTTCTATTGACAACTTATTACCTAGAATAACCTAGGAAGAGAATCTTATTGGGAGACTGTCTACATTGGGTTGGCCTGTAAATATGTCTATGGAAAATTTTCTTAATTAAATAAATCTATGTGGATAGATTCTGCCTAGTATGGATGCTGTCTTTCCCTAGGAAGGGATTCCTAAACTGCAAAAGAGTGGAGAAATTGAGCAAATAAGTGTGCATAAAAATATTTGTTTAGCTCTGCTTTGGGCTGTGAATATCATATAAGCAGCTGTCTTGAGTTCCTGCTACCCTGAATTCTTCACAATAATGGACTATAACCTATAATTATAGGCTAAAATAAATCTTTTATCCCCTAATTTAGTTGTCACAGTGTGTTATCACAGCAACAGAAATTCAACTAGAATACTAGTTCTTGTGATCTGTAGCCAAAGAACTAAAAATAAATACTCAGAGTACTGGAAAAGACATGCAGAGTTTATGGAAAAGTGACATGGGGCACATTTTCAAGGGGAGAAAGCTGACATTCCCAAAAGGGTCATTGTGCCAGTCTACACTTTATGCAAGTTTTATAGTCTTCCTAATATCTATAGAACAAACAAGTTTTCCTGTCAGACTTTTATCATATACTGGTCATTGATAGCTCTGTTTGGACTGATTCTTGTACATGAAACCAGTACTTCACTTTTTAAATCAGTGATACCAGATAGATAGCAATCTGGCAAGTTTAAGAATTCTGGAACCAGAATTAACTAATCAATAAATTAATTACCTTCCAGGAAATTGAGTGTATCACATACCCAAACATGACAGACAAGAGGCCCCGTTTATCTGACCCATAACCAGAATCTTATTGTTCCAGTCCCTGTTTTCATAGACTGTTAATTATGAGATAAAGCTCCAGCCCCATTGTCCTCAAATATGATAGTATCTAACTAGCTACTTGGCAATCATACATAATTCTTCCAAGTGCTACTAGAGTTAGTCTCACTTTATAACAAGCACGAGGAGAGGTGGTAGAGTGTTTATTTGGCTTGAAGAAACAGGTTCCGAAGATTTATGTTAATGTTCTGAGTCATTAAGTCAATCTTCAAAGGCCAGAGCCGTGCAAAGCTTCTTCATAACATGGCTAGTTTTACCTTTTCTAAAGTATCTATAGTTCCAACATCATAAATCAAATCCCATTCATTTCTGCCCATATTTACCTGTGCTTCTATATAAAATTTCACTGTTTTTTTATCAAGTTCCATTCCATTACAGCTGTTGAGTTATTCCCACAAAAAAGTAAAAATTTAGAACTCTTATTCTGTTATACATATGAGCTATTCTCTTCTATATGTTTCAAATATATGAAACAAATGTGATGTTTCATGGCTTTGCATTATTTTGTTTTTTAAAAAGATTTGCGTACTTACATTTCACCTCAATTTTTCTCAATATGTCAATGAAGTTTTTCACCTGACAAATGTTAAATTCTTTCATATCGATTTTACCTAGATAACACTGTTTTAAGTCTTAGAGATCCTATTTTCATATATAATGAAATATTAATATTCTTTCTCGAATATTTCAAGCACAGGATTAACACACATCATCCTTCTTAATTTAAAGCAGAAAAGAAAACTTGCCTTCAAAGTTGATGAAATAAATAGTTCTTGTGAGTTATTCTGCCTTATAGTGGCTAAGTAAGTTATAAACATTCTTCTGGATGTGGCTAGAAGGAAAACGCCAGAACAAAGATTTCATATTGAATGTTAGTAAGTTCTTTATCATGTTCAAATTTTAAAATGTAAGTCTTTACTTTCCAATGTTCTCCAGATAAAAATGATGCTAAAATTCTTCCCCAGAATGGAGTTCATGCATTGTCTCTATCTGAATATACATCTAAAGTAACAGGTGCAGGGATTAAGGTATTGACTCAGTTGGTAAAAGTGCTTGTTCTCCAAACATAAATACCTGACTTTAAATCTCAAGCACTCATATCAATCTCCAGACATGGATGTATGTGTCTGTAACCTAGACACTGGACACCAGAAATGGGCAGATCCTAAAACCATGGTAGAGAGCAAGTCTAAACCAAATTTCTGGTTCAATGAGAGATCCTATCTCAAGACAAGATACCATTCTCTGATTATTTGTATGCAATGCACACAGACATACAAACACACACTTATACACACAGAGAGACAGACACACACATTCTTTTTGTTTTTTGTTTTTCGAGACAGGGTTTCTCTGTATAGCCCTGGCTGTCCTAGAACTCACTTTGTAGACCAGGCTGGCATGCAACTCAGAAATCCGCCTGCCTCGGCCTCCCGAGTGCTGGGATTAAAGGCACCACGCCCAGAAGACACACACATTCTTACACATAAACACAAATACACATGTGCACAAACATGAAATAAAATACCTGGTATACATGAGCTTTCTCTTAATTTTTTTCTCTTTCATTCTTTCTTTCTTTCTTCCTTTCTTTCTTTCTTTCTTTCTTTCTCTCCTTCTTTCTTTTTTTTTTATTTTGTTCGTTTGTTTTGTTTTTTGCTTTTTAAGACAGGGTTTCTCTGTGTAGCCCTGGCTGTCCTGGAACTCACTCTGTAGACCAGGCTGGCCTCGAACTCAGAAATGCACCTGCCTCTGCCTCCCAAGTGCTGAGAATAAAGGCCCACTCGGGGATCCATCCCATAATCATCCACCAAACCCAGACACTATTGCATATGCCAGCAAGATTTCGCCAAAAGGACCCTGATATAGCTGTCTCGTTAGAGGCTAGACCAGTGCCTGGCAAATACAGAAGTGGGTGCTCACAGTCAGCTATTGGATGGAACACAGGGTCCCCAATGGAGGAGCTAGAGAAAGTACCCAAGGAGCTGAAGGGGTCTGCAACCCTATAGGTGGAACAACAATACGAACTAACCAGTACCCCCAGAGCTCGTGTCTCTAGCTGTATATGTATCAGAAGATGGCCTAGTCGGCCATCATTGGGAAGAGAGGCCCCTTGGTCTTGCAAACTTTATATGCCCCAGTACAGGGGAATGCCAGGGCAAAGAAGTGGGAGTGGGTGGGTCGGGGAGCAGGGCTCGAGGAGGGTACAGGGAACTTTCAGGATAGCATTTGAAGTGTAAATAAAGAAAAGATCTAATTTAAAAAAAAAAAAGGCGTGTGCCACCACTGCCTGGCACTTTCTCTTAAATTTGCAAGAGGAGTTTTGGCATGCTAGTGATTCTTTCAGAGATATCAGAATGACTGAATGATCAATGCTCTGAGGTGAACATTTGCAATGTCCGAGAAGCCTAATTCCCTGATTTCTTTAACTAGACATGTTGCTGAAAGCACCTAATTTTTTACAATCCTAATGATATTTGGGATCTCCACTGGGGAGACTCAAACAATGAGCTCTGACTTTGCAGTGATATAAGCAGCTTGTGCCAATGGCTTTGGAGAGTTGGGAGTCTGTGGTCCTTTATCTTCACACAGTCACTAGAGACTTGCACCCTTTCAGGCTTTGGAAAAACAGTTACCTGCTACCTACTTGGTGTCTGCAGAACACAAGATGAACCTCGGGAGCTTCTTTGAGAATGGAAACATTGGCTTACATCTCCCAACAGTGCTAGTGCCTGAATGTGTCCAGAGTAAGACATGATAAATAATAGAGTAAATTTGAGCAATGGATGAGAATACTATGAACAAAAAGAGCTTAGTGCTGTTGTGATTTTTTTTTAATCAAATGAGTCTGTTTGAAAATATTTACTGATGGATATATTATGCTGAGCATTGCAGTGTACAGACTAGTGAACAAGAAATTATTCTTCACCTTCAGATACACTGTAGGTTACATAATCTTTTTTTAATTTTTTTCATTTTTCCATATAATACAAGCAGGCTTATAAAATGCCTTACAAAAAGTATATTATTTCCTGGTGGAGACAGAAAAAGAGATAAACTTTTATTCAAATATCTAATATGCACAAGAAGATACTGCATTAGTTTTTCAAAACAAACTGAAATATGGTAAAGAAGCAATTTGAGAATTAGGAAAAAATTGGAAAGAACAAAATAAGATTCCAGAAACTTAAATGCACCACTGCCAGTGGAGAAATAGAAAAGTTAATTATATAAAACATTAGCTTGAAGGTTGTTTGTTACATAACAGAGAATGAAAATTATGATTAAAGTAAGAGACATTAAACTTTAACAGCAATGTAACATCTTCACGATAATAGTTCTATAAAAAACATGAGGCACCTTCTGGATCATAGCTTCTTACGGGGCGGATCATCAGCAAGTCTGCCCTGTAAAGACCCCACTGTCTGAAGGCCTCACAGGAGATCTGCTACAGCCAGGGCAATAGGTAAGGAACCTGCCCAAATAATCTCAGCAGCTGGGACCCCTCAGAAGCACATCAGACTCAGGACCCTTCCCCTTGATTGAACTCCACCTCCTCTATGCCTGAACCTCCTGCCACACAGATCATCGGTGGCAGATCATCAGCATGTCTCCCCTCTGAAGACCCCAGAGTCTGAAGGCCTCCCAGGAGATCTTCTGTAGCCAGGGTCACAGGTCTCCCAGGAGACCTGCAACATCCCAGGGTCACCGGAGACAGGCTCCAGACAGAGACATATAAGCCAGTTAACACCAAAGAAAACCAGGTGGAAAGATGTAAGTGATAGGCCATAAGCAACAGAAGCCAATATACTTTGGCACCATCAGAACCCAGTTCTCCCACCACAGCAAGCCCTGGATACCCCCAACATACCTGAAAACTAGGATGGTGACCTAAAAGCCCTCAAAGAGGAAACAAATAAATCCCTTAAGGAAATACAAAACAACACAAACAGGTGAAGGAATCGAACAAAGCAGTCCAAGACCTAAAAATGGAAGTAGGAACAATAAAGAAAACACAAATGGAGGCAACGCTGGAAATGGAAACCTAGGAATGGGGTCAGGAGCAACAGATGCAAGCATCAACAAAAGAATACAAGAGATAGAAGAGAGAATATCAGGCATAAAAGACACCTTAGAAGATTGACAAAACAAAATAGAGGTTATGAATCAAACAGAGTTAACAGATATATACAGAACATTTCACCCTAAAACAAAAGAATATACCTTATTCTCAACAACTCATGGTACCTTGTCCAAAACTGACCCTATAATTGGTCACAAAACAAAGCTTAATAGATACAAGAAGATTGAAAAAATCCTAGGAATCCTATCAGATCTCCACAGACTAAGGCTAGACATCAATAATAACAACAACAACAACAAACCAACACAAATACTCATGGAAACTGAACAACACTCTGGCCAGGAAATAAAAAAGAAAAAAAGAGAGAGACAGACAGACAGACAGACAGACAGAGACAGACAGAGACAGAGACAGAGACAGAAACAGAGAGACAGAGACAGAGACAGAGACAGAAAGGAGGAAGGAAGAAGTAAAAGAAGAAACCAAAAGCATTCTAGAATGCAATGAAAATGATGACATAGAAAAATAAAAATAAAAAAAAAACAAACAAAAATGATGGTACAGCATACCCAAACTTATGGGATACAATGAAAACAGTTCTAAGAGGAAAATTCATAGCACTAAGTGCCCTCATAAACAAACTGGAGAGATACCATATAAGCAACATAACAGCATAACTGAAAGCTCTAGAACAAAAAGAAGCCAACACACCCAAGAAGAGTAGGAGACAGGAAATAGTCAAACTTAGGGCTGCAATCAGCCAAATAGAAACAAAAAGAATGATACAAAGAATCAATAAAACCAAGAAGTGGTTCTTTGAGAAAATCAACAGGATAGATAAACCCTTAGCCAAACTAACTGAAGGGCACAGAGATAGTATCCAAATTAACAAAATCAGAAATGAAAAGGAAGACATAAGAAGAGACACTGAGGAAATTTTTAAAAATCATCAGATCCTACTACAAAAGCCTATACTCAACAAAACTGGAAAATCTAGATAAAATACATGATTTTTCTAGACAGACAAAAGTTAAATCAAGAGCAGATAAACTATTTGAACAGTTCCATATCCCCTAAGGAAATAGAAGAAGTCATTAAAAACCTCCCAACCAAAAAAAGCCCAGGGCCAGATGGGCTTAGTGTGGAATTCTACCAGACCTTCAAAGAAGAGCTAATACTAACACTCCTCAAAGCAGTCCATAAAATAGAAAGAGAATGAATACTACCTAAGTCATTCTAGGAAGCCACAGTTACCATAACACCTAAACCACAAAATGACCCAACAAAGAAAGAGAACTTCAGGTCAAATTTGCTTAGATATATCTATGCAAAATTGCTCAATAAAATTCTAGCAAACCAAATCTGGGAACACATCAAAACCACCATTCACCCTGATCAAGTCGGTGAATCATCTTGGGGATGCAAGGTTGGTATAAAATACAAAAACCCACTAATGTAGCCCACTATATAACCAAACTCAAAGAAAAAAATCACATAATCATCTCATTAACTGAAAAAAGTATTTGACAAAATTGGAAAGATCAGGAATTCACAGTCCTTACCTAAACACAATAAAAGTAATATACAGCAAACCAACAGCCAATATCAAATTAAATGGAGAGATACTTGAAGCAATTCCAGTAAAATCAGGGACAAGACAAGGATACCTATTCTCCCTATATCTATTCAATATAGTACTTGAAGTTCTAGCTAAGCAATAAGACTACAAAAGGAGCTCAAGGGAATACAAATTGGAAAGTAAGTCAAGGTATCACTATTTGCAGATGATATGATAGTATACATAGCAACCACAAAATTCTACCAGAGAACTTCTACAGCTGATAAAAAAAACTTCAGCAAAGTGGCTGGATATAAAATTAGCTCAAACAAATTAGTAGCCTTCCTTTATATAAATGATAAACTGGCTGATAAAGAAAGTAGAGAAACAACCCTCTTTACAATAGACACAAATACTATAAAATACCTTGGTGTAACTCTAACCAAACAAGTGAAAGATCTCTATGACAAGAACTTCAAATCCCTGAAAAAAGGAATCAAAGAAGACCTCAAAAAATGGGGAGATCGCTTCTGTTCATGGATTGTTAGGATTAACACAGTAAAAATGGCCATCCTACCAAAAGCAATCTACAGATTCCATGCCATCCCCATCAAACTCCAACAGAATTCTTCAAAAACATGGAAAAAGCAATTCTCAATTTCTTAACAATAAAAGAATCTTTGGGGAATCACCATCCCTGACCTCAAGCAATACTGCAGAGCAAAAGTAATAATAATAATAATAATAATAATAATAATAATAATAATAATAATAACCTGCATGGTATTGGTAGAGATAGACAGGTCAATCAATGGAACAGAACTGAAGACCCAGAAAATAAACCCAGTCATTTATGCATACTTGATCTTTGACAAAAAAGCCAAAAATTTACAATGCAATGCAATGAGAAAAAAAAAAAAGCATCTCCAATAAATGACAATGGTCTAACTGGCAGTCTGTATGTAGGGAAATGAAAAAAAGATTCATATTTGTCACCTTGCACAAAGCTCAAGTCCAAGTATATCAAGGACCTCAACATAAAACCAGATACACTGAATCTAATAGAAGAGAAAGTGGAAAAGAGCCTTGAACTCATAGGGGGTGGATTTCCTAAAGAGAACCCCCAATGGCTCAGGCTGTAAGATCAATAATTGATAAATGGAACCTCGTGAAACTGAAAAGCTTCTTTAAGTCAAAAGACATAAGCAGTAGGACAAATCGGCAACCTACAGAATGGGAAAAAGTCTCTATCAGATGATAGAGGGCTAATATCTAAAATATATAAAGTACTCACCCTTGAGAGAATTAAGGCTCCAAGGAGTGGGGAGACCTGGCCGGGGTGGGGCAGACAACCTCTTGGAGACAGAGAGGAGGAGGAATGGAGTGAGGAATTGTGAGAGGGGCAAGTGAGTGAGGAGCAATGGCTGGACTGTTAAAAGTAATGAGGCAATTAAAAAAAGAGAGAGAGAACTCGTCATGATAGAAATAAAACAAGAGGGGATCCATCCCATAATCAGCTTCCAAACGCTGACACCATTGCATACACTAGCAAGATTTTGCTGAAAGGACCCAGATATAGCTGTCTCTTGTAAGACTATGCTGGGGCCTAACAAACACAGAAGTGGATGCTCACAGTCAGCTATTGGATGGATCACAGGGCCCCCAATGGAGTAGCTAGCGAAAGTAACCAAGGAGCTAAAGAGATCTGCAACCCTATAGGTGGAACAACAATATGAACTAACCAGTACCCCCCGGAGCTCGTGTCTCTAGCTGCATATGTATCAAAAGATGGCCTAGTTGGCCATCAGTAGAAAGAGAGGCCCATTGGTCATGCAAACTTTATATGCCTCAGTACAGGGGAACGCCAGGGCCAAGAAGTGGGAGTGAGTGGGTAGGGGAGCAGAGCAGGGTGAGGGTATGGGGGACTTTTGGAATAGCATTGGAAATGTAAATGAAATAAATACCTAATAAAAAATTAAAAAAAAAGAAATAAAACAAGATTCCTTTTACTTAGGAAATACACTATGGTTTAAATTAGTGTTACAAATGGACAGAGAAAGGGATGGACAGAAAAAACATACAAAGCATGACCATGTGGACCAGTTCTGATTATGCACTTTAGTTATAGAGAAGGTGGTCAGGCTTTAGTGGGTAAGAACATAACACTAATCAAGCATGGGCTTTCACAAGAGTTCTTATGGGATTCTCACATTAGTATTTTGAATACTTCCTATATGTGCAGCTTTCCTATTAGTCATCTGAAAACGTCAAAGAGAACATGTATTCAGTGGGTAATAACTCAAAATATTCATTACACTTAATATTTATTCCTTATAGGAAAAAGGAGTCACCCACTACAAAATGAAATGTTTTTACCTACTTAATGGATTTAATCAGAATCTCAACAAGATTTGGAGTAAAAAGGCAAAAGAAACTTTTGTGAGTAAATCAATAATAATTATTATCATTATCAGGAAGAAAATAAGGAAACACAATAATGGGTAAATTGGAATTAGCCCTATAAATAACAAAATGAATGATAAAATTACTTCAATTAAGATGATACACATAGGCTTAGACAAATCAATTAGTACCTAAAACCAGAAATTAGAGAAATAAATCCAAGCACAGTAGAAATTTAATAGATGACAAATTAAGTATATTTTAGTGTTAGAAATATTATTTGTTATTTAGGAAATCAAATTAAAACAAACAGCATTTTTTAAAAGCCCTAATATCTGCATATAAAAGGTATAAGCCACTTGAGATATGGCACCTACCTGTAGCCCCAGCATTCAGGAGGCAGAGACAAGAGGATCAAAAGTCCAGGACTAGCCTGGGCTACACTGAGAAGTGCAAGCCAACAGGGACTACAGAATAAATGTTGTCTCAGAAAATCTTATTAAAAATCTATACAAAACAAAACTTGAAGCAGTTTCAATTTTTAAAAAAATATCACAATAAGACACTGAACTCTTCTCCTCATTATTCTCAAGTCCTTAGAAAAAAAGCAAAATATGTAGTAATTGTTATAAAGCAATACCAAATGTGTTTAGTAATACACCATGGTAAGAGTCCTGTGCTCCAGAACCCAGGTCCATAAGGGCAACACTAATTGTACTCAGTGGCTTATGGAAGAGGAGAGAAGGAGATATAGGAGGGAAAGGGGAGGAGTAGGAGAAAAAAAAGAAAGAAGAGGAGGAAGAGGAAGAGGAGGAGGAATGAAATTGGCAGGAAGTCCTGATGTGGTGGTAGTAGGGTCCAGGAGCAGTTGAGGAAAACTGGATAAATATGACTGACCTAAATATATTGTATTTTTTATGAAATTACCAAATAATAAGTATATATAAAATAACAAAATATTTTAAAATATTTAAACAATACCATTATTCAGTTCCACTCAAAATTCCAACTGTATTTTTTTTTTGCAATTACAAAGTGGTATTCAGTTAACAGAATAACAATTGTCTTCATATAAGCTGCATCAGATACAACTGAAGATGAAAAAAATAAAACCCAAAAATAAAACCAAAAGATAACAAAACAAACAAACAAAATACCAAACTACTGTCCCCATATATAACTAACTTGTGCTGTGCACCAACAAGAACCTGCTTTAAATTTCCATGCCAATTTACATCACTCAGACTGTACCAGGCAAGGTTAGTGGCTATTGAAAATACCACCAGGACAGGGCTATCTAAAGACACATTCGGTAGTGTGTTAACTATACAAAAAAGATACCATACATTTTAAAAACAAATCTTACACAGCCTTACATTTCAATTTTTTTTCTTTAAAAGGAGTGGGTTGTGTACAGGGGCGTTAAATGCTTTATAGACAAGAAAAAATAAACCGCTAGAACCAACTTATTTATCATCATCTTCTTCTTCCTCCTCCTCTTCCTCCTCTTCATCCTCCTCCTCATCTTCCTCTTCCTTCTTTTTCTTGCTCTTTTCAGCCTTGGCTACCCCCTTTTTTGCTGTATCAGTTTTTCCTTTAGCTCTGTGGGCAGCAAGATCCTTCTCGTACTTCTTCTTCAGCTTGACAGCCTTCTTCTCATAGGGCTGCTTGCCATCCCCTGAAGTGTTGATCCACATCTCTCCCAGTTTCTTTGCAACATCTCCAATGGATAAGCCAGGATGCTCGCCTATGATTTGGGGGCAGTACTCAGAACAGAATAAGAAGGCCAAAGGAGGCCTCTGGGGTGCATTGGGGTCCTTAAACTTCTTTTTGTTCTCCCCTTTTTTGGGGGGGGGATGTAGGTTTTCATTTCTCTTTCATAACGAGCCTTGTCAGCCTTTACCATATCTTCAAATTTCCCCTTTTCTTTTTCAGACATGGTCTTCCACCTCTCTGAGCACTTCTTGGAGAACCCTGAGAAGTTGACAGAAGCATCCGGGTGCTACTTCTTGTATTCCTCCCGGCAGGTTTGCACAAAGAATGCATATGAGGACATTTTGCCTCTCGGCTTCTTAGGATCTCCTTTGCCCGTATATAGTTGATTTTCCTCCGCGAGGCAGAGTTGCCCAGTGCCGGTCCAGCTCTGGCTTGCCCCAGCGCTGTATCTATGGAGCTCAATGTACTGCAATGGCTGAGAGCGGGAGCCAGACGCAGCCTCCTCACTCTCTCCACTCTGTAACCTCCATCTGTATTTTTAGAGTAAATAAAACGTTGACTCAAAACTTTCCAGTGATGGCCAATGGACAAGAAACAGGAAAAAAATATAGAAATTTTCTAATTTTGAAGTTATAACAGAAATGTGTACTGGGTAGTTTCTGTCATTTTTGACACAAACTACAAGTGCCTGGGAAGAGGAAACTTCAATTTAGAATTGTCTCCATATTTAAAGACTCTTTGAATATGTTTTATATTGTGCTGCTACCATGAGATCTCTTTGAATATGTTTTATATTGTGCTGCTACCATGAGATCTGGGAGTAAACATGAAAGGAAAGGTTATGGTTAAGTAGTGGTATGTTTGCCACTTTGAAAAGGATCATCTGTTCTGTCAAGAAAAACCACAGTCACCTGGTAATGGGGAACTACAATTGAAGAACTGCTTCCATCAGAGGCAACTGCCTGTGGACATGTATATGGGATCATATCTAGGTTGTTAATTTTCGTAGGAGGGCCCAATTCACTATGACTAGCACCATCCTTACACAAATGGACTTGAACTGTATAAAGAATAGTTAACCAAGCAGGAGGAAGCATGCTAGGAAGCAGTGTCCTCCATGCTTCCTGCCTCTGCTCTGCCTTGAGTTCCTGCCCTGACTTAATTCACTCACAGGGTAAGCGAAGAAAACTCTTTCCTTCCCCCAAGTTGTTTTTGGTCACTATTTTACCACCCAGAGAAAACTGAACTCGGACAAGAAGATAGCAAATAAATGACACAATATTCCAGAAATCTAGAAAAGGACTAGGAACTATCTAGTGCATGATAGCTATTTCTCCTCTGTGTATTCATGAATGAATGAACAGTGCTAGAACAACTGATAGTCACTGGAAAAAGATAAAGTTAAATTTCAACCTCATGATAAACATGAAAGCTTCAGTCACATACTTTTATGACTAAAACTATAAGAACTGTATGAGAAAATGCATATAAACATAGACAATATATTTATCATTTTATAAGAATCTTTGATCAACTTGACAGAGTTGCAAAGACTTTTATAGCAGCAGAAAAAATTTGATTACATATTTTACGAACATTAGTAAAGCTAATATATCATAGGGGAGTTAAATAACAAACAAAAGGAGGGAAGAAAATATTTCTGATATCTAAAAGAAATAATATTCAAAATACTTAAGGAAATACAACAAATTACTATTATTATGGGGGAAGCAAAGAAATAAAAAGCTAAAATATTTATGAGTGAATGAAAAAATGAAACTGCAAATGATTACTAAAAAAGTAAAAGGTGGCAAGACTTTACTAGTAACAGAGAAAACCTAGGTAAAACACACACATGCAAGAGGAGGGATACAGCTCTTTTGGGAAAGTGCTTAGCGGGCAGGTGTTAAGATGAGTTCAGATATCCAGCAGCACTGAAATAAAAAGCCAGGCATGGTGGCTCATACCTGTGACCTCAAAGCCAGGAATGCTGGCTCACACTTGTAACCTCATAGCAGGTTGGGGGTAAAGGTGTATGTGTGGAGAGACAGGAGAATTCCTGGGGCTCTCTGTCCAGCTAGTCTTATAAAATCAGTGAATTCCAGGTTCAGCAAGATGCCCTGTCTCAAAAGCAAATGATAAATAAATTGGGTAGAGTGTAATAGAGGAAAATACCTACTTCCAAGCTCATGTACACAAACATGTATACTCATATACATCGCATACACAGAAGAAAGTAATTTTTAAAAAGTGGATGCAAATCTGTAAGCAAGTAGAATAACTCAATTAGGAACTCTACCCAAACTTAAATATTCAAAAAATAAATTTTTGTATTTATGATAGCTACCTGTTCTCAATTACACAGTTGAGTTTTATAAGTCAAGTGGAAGAACAAACTAAATTGCCCAGTGTAAATTGGTGGCTAAATAAGGAAACAAGGCAACCAACATGCAGCAGAATATGTGCAAATATTCATTTGTGCAAATATATACTCAATTTGTGAGCATTTAGACCCATAATTGATATAGACCTTAGATGTGTTATAAACTGATTACAAGTAAACCACTGAGAGCATCGAAATACAGGGAATGTGACTCTGGAAGCAAACCACAACATGAGCTGCCTTGTTCACATGGGTTCCATTTAAATATTTAAATGATATTCTAAAATGAACCACTAACTCCTGACCTACTTTCCAAAGAGCTTTGTTGAGAAGATAAAATAGGATGCACTACTTCTCTACAATATTGTTTCAAGTGCTATAAAATTCAGAGTACTTTAATAATCTGTTAGTGTGAATAATACCACACTTATAAAATCTCTTAAAAATACCCCCAAAAGACAAAGAAATTTATTAAAGCTATATAAGTAAAAGGAGCGCAATTAGATCTGCTGATTATTTTGCTATTCTGATTGTGCAAATACTGTTGACATGAAGACACTGAAAGGATGAATAACCCAGTGTCATTACAAGACTCTAGGGTGTCACCCACTGTACTATTTCCAGCCATTAAAGGGAGGATATATTGTTGAGCACTACAGAAAGCCTTGCACTCTTACTAGTAAATGCTCAATCCCTTCTTGCCACTTTCTACTCTCTTTTAGTATGGCTTTCATTTAATATTACATTTCAAATCTAAGTTTAAATTTGAAAACAGGTCACTCTTTAACTTCACTTTCAACTACATCAACCCATGAAAGTTTTGTGAAAACTGTGTCAAATCATTATATACATATACGTGTGTGTGCATGCGAGCACGTGTGTGCACATGCATACATACACACACACACACACACACACAGAGAAGGAGGAGCACATACAGGATATTCAACCTTTGTCCTTACTACAGTTGGAAACCAAAGTATTTTATTAATCTTGCAAATTAGTTTCATTGAAAACATAAGTGTAAGGAATCAATACTGCAGCTGATTGCATAACTTAGTGGCATAATACCTCTTGTCACATGGACACATAAATTTAAAGAACAGCCAGTCATCATATTGAAATTTTTATTACAATTTACACTGTTCCTCTTTTTTGGTTTTCTCACTTTAGTTTAGCAGTATAAGCTATTAAAGATGCAGTGAAAAACAGTAGGGCAATCATATTATTGAAAATGTCAAAAGAATAAAAATGTGCAATTTTATTCATTTTAAAGTAATTATAAAAGCAAGAAAGCCATTTCTGTTTGCAAGGCAATTATTTCTGAGAGGTTCAGACCTCAGGTGGAACCTTTTCAGAGATTTTCAATAATCACAAAAAAAATGTTCTAAGTTCTAGTTTTATTTATTGATCACTTTACATATCATGTTTGAATTATTAAAGAAGTGATTATGACAAACCCAGCAAGTACACTTTAAATTTGTTTAACGACATTCTTAATTTTTAAAATTAAAATGTCAGGTCAGTAAACCATTTTTCTTAAATAATAATTTTATCACTTGTACTCAACAAAGAGATTTTTCTATTCTTTTGTATGTTAGAGTATTGATTTTAAAAGGAGGGGTAGAAAATGACTAGGTTGGAGGTATATCATAGTTTGGAATCAAAGGCAAGTGGTAGGGCACTTGCCTAGCTGCACAAGGGCCTGGTTTCAATCCCCAGTACAGAAAATAAAAATAAAAATAAGAAGTTGAAGAGAAAGAAGAAAAATGACAAGGAGGAGAAGAGAAAAAGAGGAAAGAAAAGACAGAAAAAGATTCAAGGAGGACCACAAAAAATGAGAACTGACCACTTCCAAAGTCTGAAATAAAACTCTAGAAGAGAAACAACATGATAGGTGTTTTAAGTCCTTCCATCTTTAGAAGAAAAACAAGATGGGTATCTAAATCACTTCCATCTCTAGAAGAGAAACAACACAGTAGGTATCTAAAGCACTTCCATCTCTAGAGTATTTTTAATACATGAGAGGCCCTCATTTGTTTCTTGAGTTTAACAGGAAAACAGCAGAAAGTACAAGGTAGCCAACTAAAGGCTTTTCCATTCCACAGTTCTCTGTGACCACAAAGAAAAAACTGGGGAAAAAAAGACATCTCCATTAATAGAAATGTCTAACTGGTATTTATCACCTAGAATTTGCCCTTTAGGGTAGCAATGGTCAAAACCTGGAATAGAAGTCCCTGCTAATTTAAGCTTGTAATATGCCCAATAATGAATAAATACTATTTTAAAGACCATTCTTCTATGTGCAGATATCCCAAGAATGTGAAATAATTTCAATATGAAGACATATAGACCAACCCTCAGAATGCTGTAGTAAAACCAGAAGAAAGATGTATTTACCAAAAGCCTAGAACTTTCTTTGAGCTAACTGAATCACCAGTCATTGTTACTACTACTAATTTCCCAAATTACTAGAACACTAAATAGGAATAGTGATCTGCCTGAAGCTATATATAAAAGATTATTTTTCTTGACTTTGTTCAATCAAATTCTCTAGGTTGCCTGTCTGTTGGCACTACCCGTAATTCTAAATATATATATATATTAAGTCATTGTAAGATTCACTTTAGAAAAAACTCTGTCAGGTGTATGTGAACTTCATGACTGGCCTCATTTTTGGAATAGATGGTAGGCCTTTCAGTTTATATCTGTAAAATAAGAGACTCTATAAGAGACAATTTGAAGTAAGACAATCTTGCTTTTTGATCCAAGGCATCATTTTGGAGCTGAGTTTAGTGTCACCTCCATCTAGATTCTAGATGATTGCCAAGTCGGGTTGAAAGAGGAAGCAACCAGGATTCTGAGCAGATAAAATTAGGTAAAGGACATATCACTGTTCCTCATTTATGGGAATGACAGCAGTTAGTTTTCAGTGGAGGTATGCGTTTTCCTCTCATTGAGCATTCAGAGCCACATAAGATTCAGAGAAAAACTTAGTAAAGAGTATCCAAAGGACAAAGTTATGTGGGGGTGGCTAATCATTTACATCTTCTATGCATTTTATCCTGAGCCATCAGAGTTAAGCTTCCTAAAATGACTACCTGTTATACCTGGTACTGATATGATAGCTCCTCAGGTTAAAAGTGTGTGCTGTGAAGCCTGATGGTCTGACTTCAGTTCCGAGGATATGTGGAAGATAGAAGAACTGACTCCTTCAAGTAGTCCTCTGACCTCTACACATCCACCTTGGTATGAACACATGCACACACACACACACACACACACACACACACACACACTCGTGTGCACACATAACTTACACAATAAATGCAATAAAATGGCACTTTGTTCTTATTCTAGATAAACTAATGGAACTCAATATCCTTTAGTACACTTATAAAAGATATCACATCTTTCTGATTTCTCACAAAAGCCAGGGACAGCAAATATTAGTGGAAAAAAACTCTGTCATGTTCCTTCTTTTGTTTGTTTGTTTGTTTGTTTGTTTGTTTAGTATGATTGTTGATAATTACTTTTGAAATTCACTTTTAGAAAAAACATGGCTAAAATTCTCTCTGGAATAACTCTTTTCCTAGCCGATTTTCCCCACTATGTAATATATTGAGCTAGAAAGAAGCCATACATTTGGTGTAACTATTTAAGGTACAACAAAAAATAATACATCTCTAATCAGGACAAACATGAGATACTACACAATGTAGAGTTTGCCAGGCAAGACTGCTGGTGCCAAAAGTCTTCTCAATGGAGTTGACTCTCATTATTCATGCCTATATAGTACTACAAATTCATTAGAAACCTTGACTTAATGCAAGAGAGAAAACAAAATTAGTCTCCTGGGGCATCAATTGCACTAATCAAGAGAGCCGGTATTTCTTGAAAGTTTTTCAAACTGCAATTCCTAACACTTTTAATAGAGTTTTTCCAAAACTGTAATATGTATTTTTTTTATTATAAGGCAATGCTTTTCAACATCATTCTGCTCAGAAATAGAATCATACTCAAATTTAAGGGATAACACTGTATTATAAGGTCTGTTCATGAACAGCACAATGTTGTGTTGAATGTGCATTTTGACTGAGCATCACAGATTCACAAAAGAGAGAAAGCCTACAAGATTAGATAGAGTAAATAGTTTTGGGATCAAACAAAGGAAGCAATGCCTGAATTTCTTCGTGCAATATGAAGTCTTATAAGAGTTAGCCTCGTAGCTATATGTCTTTACTGAAATGACCTCAAATGTCATTCAAAATGGGCTTGTGGTGGCAGATGTCTCAGTTTGTAAAGTGATTGTTGATCCCTGAGTTTGTACCTACCTCCCAGTAGCAAGTCAGGAGTGATGGTACATTCTTATAATAACAACAGTGGAGAAGCAGGCACAGGAGGCTCCTGACAATTCAGCCTAAATTATTGAGTGAGCCTTTCTTCTCAGAGACTGTTTCAAAAACAAAGTGAAAACAGTTCCTAAGAAATGACAGCAAAGGTTGAATGGCCTCAATATTCATAGCAATCCTACAGGTGCATTTGCACCATATGAACACACATACACACACACAAGAGAGGGAGAGAGAGAAAACATTATAAATTAAGATTTATTTTATTTTTTTAATTAAGGCATCAGATCTCCTGGATCTTGGGTTGCAGGCAGTTGTGAGACCCCTGATATTGGCACTGGAAACTGAACTCAAGTCTTCTTTCGGAGCTGACATGAATTTATCCACTGGGCCATTTCTTCATCCCCTGGAATTAAAATTTAACAACAACAACAAACAGATTCATGATAAGCACAATGATTAGACATAAATATATTAGAAAATAAAATCAAAGACCAGGAACACAAATGAAAAATAAAGCCAAGCACAGAATTAAGAAAAGATGTGAACAATTAAAAGAACTTTAAAGGGTCAGCAAACTAGCTCAGTGGGTAAATACACTTGCTGTCAAGCCTAATGACCTAAGTTTGATCCAAGAAATTACGTGGTGGAGGAAGAGAACCAACTTCTAAACATTGTCCTATGACCTCCACATACACAAGTGCATTAATTAATATAAGAAATGCAAATAACTTCAAAATGATCAATGTCAAAAATGTTTTAAAATTTAAAGGAACAGAGCATGAAAACAACTCACATACCTATAAATTAAAACAAAAAATAGAAAAAGTTCAAACTAGAAATGACAGTTATAGACTAAATTAAAAATAAAAATGATGATGACTAAAGGACTGTGGAAAATAATAGCCACAAACTGTGGAAACAGGAAAGTAGTAGACAAATATCTGGTGGCAAATTAAATCCTACAAAATGGGGTAAAATGTTCAGTAATATCAATAAAAAATTCAAACATATTTTCTTAAACTACAAACTAACCAAATAACTGTTAAGTAAAATGAAATATCGAGAACCCAGCAAAGAAAATGAAAAGGGCACACCTGAAACCGTGGGAGTTGCACATAGGTTCACAGACTGCACTACAGTCAGACAGCCGCCTTTGTGCACATCGGCTCCTTGCAGGGAGCATTGGTCCAAGTGTAGTACAAAGGCTTGATTTTCTCTTTCTACTGCCAGCATACACTTCACCCATCACTCCTGTGGGTTAGGAGTTCACATCCCACAAGAGTGCCTGGGACAAATGGTAAGTAAACACATCAGTCACCCCTTGTACTTAGGCAGGGTTAACTTCCCAAAGAAATAAAGTTTAAAATTTTTCGTAGAATGGATTACACAGTATAGTCTGTGTAAGTCCAACAGCTGTAAGCAATACGATAGAGATACTGAGAACCCAGTAGCTGTTCATTCCAAGTCAAAAGGTGCATCAGTCCTAATCTGGCACTGAAAGTCTGAAGATTCCTACAGAGTTATTGATCTGCAGTCAACTCTGGAGGGCCAATTTGTGGTCTTATTCAGGGGAAGGGCAGCTGCAGAGATAATGGCAGCAGCAGAAGAGTGCAAATAGCAGCACCCAGGATCACAATAGTTAGGCAGACAGCTCTATTTACAGCATTACCTTTCCTCAAACCTCTTCATCTCTGGGCCACAAGCTGAAAGGTACTGCCCACTTTAGATTCAGCGGAGATCTTCTTTCACATGGCCTTTTCTGTAAATGCCCACAAAACTTCCCAAATTGTGCCTTTTAGTTCATTCTAGATCTAATCAAGATTGACAGTTTCAGTACACAGGACCCTAAACAAAAATATTCACAGAAACAATATGTGTATGCTGACCCAGCACAATGATGTTTTCAAACAAATCTCAATCAAGAGCTGTAGCCAGCTGTGATGCCCATGAATCAAAGAACCAACCAATCAACAAACAAACAAACCAGTTTGTCACAAGAACACTAACAGTACAGTATTGGTATGTATACCTTGGCAGTAAACAACAGCTCTCTGATTAGACTTAAGACTTTCTCAATAAAAGGGAAATCATTTCTAGTGCTGTAAACCTTGCTAACTACCCAGGAAAGTCAAGTCGTGTATCTTGGAGGAGAACCTACAACTACCACTTGTCTATACCAATACAATTCCTAAACCTAAATATACTCTAAACACCTGTAATTATACTCACAGATAAGTACAGGCCTTATTCTCCATCAAGGAATGTTCTCTTTTCAACAGATTAAAAAATATTAAAAAAAATAATTCCAACCAATCAAAATGTAGATTTCTGGAGCCCAGTCCTAATGGATACATACAGAAAACAACTCCCCACTTAAGGTTCACGAAATATTGCGGAAGAGGAGTTGGGAAGATTTAAGAACTAGAGGGTCAGGGAATTTGCTGTGAGATTATATCTCGCAGAAATGTCAGAGAATTTATGTTACATCCATAAATTCTCACAAATATGACTGCCTAAACATGAGATGAATAAAGATAACAGATATGCCAAAGGCCTTACCCTACATAAAGAACTGCAAATAAATAAGGAATAAGGACAAAAATGTCTTCTCCGAGGAAGATCACAGTAATTGGTTATCCAATACCAAAAGAGCATCCCCCAAAAGCCTACATGTAAGCAACATGATGCAAACTATATGTGTATACATACAGATATTTCTATAAAATTAATTAATAAAAGGAGGACATAAATTTGAAAGAAAGAGTTATATGGGAGGACTTAACGGGGATAGGAGGTGGAGAAATTATGTAATTGTGTTATAATCTCAAAAATAATTTTTAGTTTATTATTTTATTTATTATTTATTTGTTTATTTTTCATTAATTGGGAGAAGAAATCTTTTTTATAAACTCTGCTGAGATCTTGAGATCCATTTAGTGATTGTACAAACCATCAAGAACTTTCATATTTCCTTTTATAGGAATGAGCAACAATGTTATTGAACTAACAGTATTAAAATACATTGTTCTGATAATATCAGGAGGAAATCTGATAAGAAAAACTTCTACTTTATAAAATGAAAACTCTACTCCATAACACCCCAAACTCGGAGCACTTCTAAGGTTTGGATATAAACCCACACATCATAGTTAAGCAAAACTATTCTATTAACAAGAAAGAAGAGATGTCAGTAATAGATGAAACTGAATTAAATAGTCAAAAGTGGATTGTACAGATGGCAAGAAAGATAGTGTGTCCCATTTTATCCCTTTTACACAGATAATTCACATTAAAATATGAATGAAATATATACATATTCAAAATTAAGACATAATGTGTGACATATTACTTAATTATCTGCAGGCATTTGAATTTAAGATTTAATAATTTCCTTTGTTCATGACATATTACTACAGCCCTAGATGAAACTAACATAATTTCTCAATGACTACATATTGTTTGTAAATATCTTATGATAGAATCTTGGCAGAGAGTAAAAGTGATGTCCTTGGTCCTTAAGAGAATACACAGGAAAGGAAAATGAGGTGCCACTGCCTAACTGCAGGACCCTCGCTACCCTCTGAAGGGCATTTTCTAGTATACTGTATCATGAATCTCAGTTTTCTACTGCATACTTACTTTTATCCAGATTTTCTTGGTGGGAAGTTCTTCTTAACCAGAAATTCTTATTTTCTTTATTTTTTTTTTATTTTGTCTTTTCTGCCAAGAAATCATAGGGGAAAAAATTCAGTTAAATGAAATGGAAATGCAAATTCCAAATCATGATTCCAAAACATAAAGTATCACCCAAGGGGCTGGGGTTGTATCTCATTAATAGAACACTCTTGAGGCACGTCTGAGGGTCCAAGTTCAAAACTCAGTACTGTCAAAAGGAGAATGTCCCAGACAATTACTAGACCGCAAGGCTTATATCATCCAAGTCTGTGGCTTTGGAGCCTCTACTTCCACATGGGAATGATTCCAGTGCAGGACTCACAGAACTGCTGTGAAAAGTTTAGTGTACATGAACTCAAATGCTTCTGTATCTTCAGTACTATTATATGAATTAGAGAAAAATCACTATTGATATTTCAATAGATCACTGGATATAACATGATGGCATAATTTTCTAATTGATTTTTGTCATCAAATAGCAAATAAGTGATAGCAGTTATAGACATTTCTTACTCTTCTGAAGTGCATGAAGAACATAAGAATCTAGTGGGTGACAGACAGCAGGCTGAGCAGGCAAATGATTAAGGCAATGGAAAGAGTGAGATGGTTGAGCCTGTTATTTTAAACAAGTTTCTTCCTTCATTTGTCCTTCAGATTTTATCCTCTTACTTAAAAATGAAGTTGTTGAGGTGAAGTCAATGCTGTCGTACAAGCAGATAATTCTCTGACTTCAGGTTTTTGAAAGCCACATCCAAAAGCCTTTCAAAAATACCCTTGATTTTCCATTAAAATTCAATTTGTTGATTTATGTATTTCAAGATGAGACTTCAGAGATCATTTTAAGAAATCAAAAGCTCTATTTTTTGAGACATGGTTCTTTGAAACGTTGATCCATTGACTGCCCTCTGGTTTTCAAATTTGGTTGCTGTTTCCTTTAAAAAATATAAATTCCCTAAGATAAAAAAGCACTACTGCCTAGGTCCCCTTTGAAGACAAATCTTTTCAATGTTATACTCTAAATGGCAAATTTATCTTTTAGCCGATCTAAAGAATTCAAAGGAAGTTAACATATGCTTTTTCAAGATCATAAATGTTTCTTTTTTCACACAAAGATCAGAAGAGAATCTTGATTGCCAAAAATACTTTTAGAATTCTACTATATGTATAGATCACGGAGAAAGGAAAAGGTCAAACTGAGATTTCTGACAAGATAAGATAGATGAAAGAACACACAGAAGATCCACTGGAGCCGTGGTCGCCACAGAAACGGTAAGCACTCAGATTAAATGTCATTGGACACTTGGGTTTACTGTTTACTTAGACAGTTGAGCTTCTTTTGTGACATTCATAAAGAGAGGCCAATACCTCAAAAGGGTCCTTGGTCTAAAGAAAACAGCTAAGAAGAGGCTCATATTGTCATGAAAATTAACCAAATCTATGAACCTGAAAGTCGAACCATCAGAGATTTTTGCACCAAGTAAATTTCCACACTCCAAAAGTCATCTTTACTAATAGCAATGATAATTTAAAAAAAAAAAAGTCTTCCCTAGGTGTGTGCTCTCAGAAGCATGTGTGAAAAGCACCTGGGAGAAGTTTGAATACTAATAGCTGATGAGGTCAAGGAATCATTGTTTTGATGGTAAGGAATTGTTGCTTATTTTCAGCCACGGAAATACTGGAGATGTATTGTTTTTAAACAGAATTTTCCTAGTAATATAGATGAAAATATTTAAACAAATGCCACTGTCTAATATTTACCTCAATATCAAGTCAGGGAAAACAGGATGAAAATATTTAGGAATTCAGACAGATGAAAACTGCTTATACATTGATAATCACTAACTTAAAATACAGGTTCCTGGTGGTAGGATCTCAAATATATAGAGTAATGCCTCCACATTCAGTTTTGTTTCCATAGTTCAAGTTATCTATAATTAACCATGGTCTGGATATATTAAATGTATATTCTGGAAATATAGAAGTGATGAACTTAAATTGTGCTCCATTTTGAAGATAATAATGAACTCTCAATCTTCTATCCTGCCTCGGATATGAATAATTCTTTTGTTTAATGTATCATATATATATTACTTTGTAGTTTTTCAATGACCATTTCAATGGCTGTCATGGCATTCTACTGTCTATATTTCAAGTAATCTTTATTGAATAATTGCCTTAAAGTACAAGAGTAATATTATAATAGAGATATTAGGTCTTACTACACAGAAAGAGAAGGTAACTCTGAAACTATGTAGCAATACTGTGGGGTGTAAAGATAAAAAACAGATATATAGATATTATGTATTCCATGAAGTTTGAGGAGTGCATACAAGCTTTGGATACCTTGTGAAGGATAAAATTAAATAAAACTACCATTTGATCCAGCTCTTCTAGCTTGGGTGTATACAAGATCGAATCAAAGTCAGCACACTGTAGAGATACCTGCATACCTAAATTTACTATGAGGGTGAAGATGATGAGAATATATCATATGCATACATGAAAATACCACAGTGAAACACATTATTTTGTAATTAATACCCACTAATAAACATTAACCTAACGTTTTCTTATCTACTTCAATATATATCTGCAAGCATATGGCTTGCACTTTATACACTTTAGTATATTGAATATACTATTAATATGTCATATATTATAATCACAAATAACTTGACACTTAAACATATAGAGATAGATATACTTTATGATACCTAAAATAAATATTCATGCATTAATATAATATGTACATAGATATTAACACCCTGAAAGACAATTCTATACAAAATTACTGGTCATTACTCCTGACTCAAAATTCACACTTTCATCATCTATGGAGATGATACATTTAAAAATTAAATTTGTTTTTTAACAATTCCACACACACTTACTAGGATTCCTTACACTCTTACACCCCTGTTAATCCTTCCTCCCTGCCAAAAAACTCTCTTCCAAATTCATGTCTTTTTGTTTCATTTTGTGGCCCACTATTAGTAGGGCTGTCGGTAAGGCCATGGGTTTGAAAACTGTCCACTGGAGTCTTGTGAGTTTACCAGTAAATACACTAAGAAGATAACTACTACCCCTCTCTCTGGCTTTATCATTATCTGATAGTTTAGCAGGAAGGGGTGGTGCTACATGAACCCATCCCCAAAGCTTAGATGTTGACTGCCCGGTCTTTTGCAGACCCGGTGCAGGCAAACTCCAACTGCTATAACATTGTTGCTATGCTTGTGCCTACCACAACATGCATTTCACATCCCTTTTTGGTATGCCCTGGCTTTTACATTCTGTCGCTCTCTCCAGGGATGTTGCCTGAGCCTCAGGTGATACCTTCTGAAGAGACAGCATTTTAGGGACAGCTGGGAAAATGGCACAGTGGTTAAGAATGTTTGTTGATCTTACAGAGGACCAGAATTTGTTTCCCAGCACCCACATTGGGTGCTGTATTCCACGTGTATTCCACTCTCAGGGGATCCATTGTCCTTTTGGTCTCTGCAGGCACATACACATACATACACATGCACATGAATAAAATAATGGTAATAAAAATAAATCTAAAATAAGAAATAGTGTATCATGAACAAGTTGCTACCTGATCCTATTTGACCTCACAACTCAACTTTGGTATTACCTTTGACACTTGATGCTGCTTTGTTTTTCCATGAATACCAGACAAAATTCACAGAGCGAGGCCCTAGTGGCCCCTTTGCCCCTGTGTCTCTACTGTTGGTCAGTGAGAAATTCAATGTACACTGGAGCATGCCATGTAGAGTGAGCTAAGAAAGCAGATAGGAAACTTGTTTTAATAAC
Organism: Mus musculus; assembly: GCF_000001635.26. Taxonomy (NCBI): domain Eukaryota; kingdom Metazoa; phylum Chordata; class Mammalia; order Rodentia; family Muridae; genus Mus; species Mus musculus. The sequence goes on from NC_000084.6 coordinate 88,672,468, forward strand.
CTTTGAGTTCTGACCATGCTCTGACCCTGTGGACACAAGTGCCTTTTAAAATATCTACTTCCATTGGTATAAATATATTCAAAGTCATATTTTGTGTTCTAAGCAATAGAGAAAAGGTCAGGTGGTGTGATAATCAGAAAAAGTTAGCACCTGGCTATGCAGGATCTCTGCAATCAAAAATGCCACTAAATGATTTTGAAATATGTAACTTATTTCCTATTTTTCTGTTTAGTTTAAAGCCTCTGTCTATTTGGCTCTGGAATGCTACCACTGGGACAATACCAGGGAATACATTATTTCACATGGAGATATCAGATCAAAGCAAAATAATGTGAGTAGTCTTGAAGTTGACCTGGAAAAAAAATCTTCATTTTTCATTGGCACTTTAAATAATCACATTCTGACCTTATATTTTCTCATTTCAAATGGATCAGGTCATTATACAATACTCACACCTATGAATGGGACAAGAAAAATCACTCTTCATTTAGCTCACTAGCTCCATTTTTACATGAAATGTAGTCTTCAAATATTCACATTATTTTCATCTCTCCCTATGTTGCAAGTAACTGCAGGAAACAAACTGTTGAGATTCATCAGTTAATCAATACCTTGTACATTAAAACCTCAGCATCTCTCTTCACGGCCACCACACATTTAATCACTGTCATGGCCCTGTGTAATTCGGGAGTGTGCTGTGTACTCATCAATAAATATTTCATGCTTCTCTTTGGAGACTTATTTGCATTATCTGTAAAGTGCCTAGGAAAGAGGATGTTTTTATTGTTCTTTGCCTTTGTAAACCGAGATAATACCCATTACCTTCCAGCTTAGATTGAATTTGATTTTGTTTTCTTGGTTTAACATATAAATATAAAGGTAAATTTTTATCCTGCCTCTATATGTGTTTCTAAAGTACACCAGAGTGGTTTTGTCTTACAAAAACTGCTCGACTCACGTTTGAATTATTAAAGCTCCTCAGAGGAGTTCCTATAATGGCCTTGTTGTTTAAGGGTGTCTTGTCACATTCATTTTTTAAGGTAGGGTAATGAATATGGAGAGTACAAAGCTGGTTCTTTCACAGCTGCTTTTCTAGATGCCTGTCAGACTCCAGCAAGCAAATAGCCCTGAGACCACACAAAGTAAAAGCAAGATTAAGTCTAACTTACCCTTTGATTTCAAATAATGTAATGGCAATGAGAACAAAAAAAAAATTCTTTTTTCACTAAAAATTTGCTTCTAGACCTAAGCACTCTGGACGGGATTAACACACGACTACCAATTCTGCTCTACAAGGTAATGCTGGGTTGTGATTTTTTTTAAATTTTCTTTAGCAAGAAAAGAAAATTCTAAGATACTCTCTTGAGATGAGGAGAGAGAGAGAGGGAGAGAGAGAGAGGGAGAAAGAGAGAGGATGAATTTATTTTACTTGACTGTTATGTGGACGTAAACACTTTCAAATGACTGGTTTCTGTCTTAGTAGCCCCTTTGCCCTCTACTAAATAGTTGGTGGGAAAAGTACAGAATTCATTAGGCTGAAAACATATTGTCTGTACAACAGGATTGAATGTCAATTTCCCAAACACAGCCAGTAAAAAGCATACTTTACAACCCAGATTTTCGACTTTTAACCTGGAAACTTAACAACAGAGGCAATTCTGTTTGCTTTGTTCCCTTTCAAACAGGGAAGAAAGCAATATCTGTTTCGTTACCAAACAGAGCAGGCAATATTTTATATTGCCGTAGTCAATTATGTGAAACTGGATAACCTTTCCCAGCTATTATGGTCTTCACATCTTTCTGCACTCATGTTGCCAACAATTCAGAAGTCGCTTCAAAGCATCTCTGCAGTGCTGGAAAGAGAAGACAGCTGGTACTGCTTAGAGAGAGAACTGAGATGGCCTGGCTTCTCATTTACAAAACTGGGGCAGCGCACGTCAGAAGAATATCACTGGGAGTTTGTGAAGCTACCGATCTAGCTCTTTCCTTTTATCGAGTAAAGCTTGTTTACTGAAACAATAAACAAAAGTTTAAGAACTTTCACAGAGAGAAGCAGACAAAACACACACACACAAGAAAAACTCAATTCAAAAAAAAATAATAAAGGCAGAAAATGAAATCTTCTAATTTATAGCAATGTTGTTCTCAAAGGTACAGCTCTGGGATAACTCTACCACCAAGCTGATGTGTGAATTCAACAATCTTACTTTTGAAATCGATTAAACTTTGGATAGTAAATGTTTACTGCAGGATTAATACCTGCAAACTTGACAGAGTTTTAGTGAATTCTGACAACTTGAATCATTTTGACAATTGGATTATATTTGATGTACCAGATAAGCTGTCATATAACTTTTAATAATATACAATTTCCATTCTCTGAAAATTTTATACAACCTATTTTAACCCTTCTTAGCTCCCAAAACTTCCTATATCTATCCTCCTTCATACCCTATTTTTCTCTTTGTATCCTTTATGCCTTAAAAAAAAAAAGACACTATCTCTCACTGGCTCATATGGTCCTTTTCCCTCAGTTCTATAATGTTATCTGAGCATTAAATATAGGAGTTGTGTGGAAACATATTAATTGGAGATAGGCAACCAAGAGTCAGTTGACTGGTTGTGGCTTTCTGTAATGGTGTCAGTCTTCTATATAAAAAAATAAAAAATAAAAAATCTTCTTTGATGAGGGGTGAGAATTACACTTTTCTGTGATATAAACACAAGTATTTAGAGTACAGTTAGAGTTGTACTCATTCAGGAAAAGTGACAGTAGAAGATTCTCCTCTAGGTTCCATGGCCTCACCTGATAAGGGTATTATAGTGTCAGGTATGAATTGCCTCCTTTTGAGCAGGTCTTAAGTCTAATAAGATGGCTGTTGGTTATCCCCAGGACCACTATTGCACTTTTTGTAATACATTACCATACTGGTTATTATGGTTTATAGGTATTGCAACTGAATAGGACCATTGATTGTTTTTTTTCCCCTCTTTGGCATCTTCCATAGTACCTCCCAATACTGTGCGAGCTATTTCCTGGGGATATAAGAAAGACTTCTAGGTTGTATCCAAATTATTTTTCTAAGCCCTGTCTCCAAAATGAGTGTTATCTTCAGCAATCAGGTCTTACCTTTCTGGAATGCAAACAAGGGAAATAGCAATACCCTATATAACTTTTGAGATCTCGAGAACATTAAGCTCTATAGGAGGATAAGCAGCTTAAGAGGTCTTATGCAAACCATAATATCAGCCTGAAGGGTGGACTGGAGCATGGACAGGGTAAATGGTGCCTTGTCTTTGATTTTTCACAACTTAGAAAAATGTTAAATAGATATGAGCTTGCACATTTGAAGAAGGAAATTTGGCTTCAACAAAGTCGTGACTTATCTGAGGTTAGCCATATATGATTCAGTAGATCCAGGCTCAGAACTTTCCTTTTCTAACCTTTAGGCCAATGTTCCTTCTTGTACTTTCGAGAAAATTTGGGAAAGAACAAATGTTCATATTTACAACCTATGATTCTATTTGGGTATTGCATTTCACATGTCCCCAGGGGAAAGCAGGAATTGTTGCTAAGTTGTGTGCAAATTAAACAGAGTGGGGCCCTCATCAAATGATTTTGAGCTGTTTATGCCATATTGCTTTGTTCTTGAAGACATATTACTTATAACTTGCATAACAATTCCCTAGACTTTTAGGGAAAAATGGCAAATATAAAATATCTGTCATGAATCATACATACTGAAACTGTATTAAATGGAAAAACCTAATCTGGTTGTGTTTAAGCTCTGCAATATATTCATGTTCAAAGGCCTAATTGAGAAAATAACTCTCAAACATAAGATAGATTCACAACAGGGAACCAAAACAAATGAGCTTTTATTGAGCCCTCAGTATTGAGGTTTTCACAAGATATAATGAAATAGCCCAGAAGAAATTGTGGGCTGGAAGAAGAGTCTTTCATATGCAGTGTTACGGACGCATTTTTCTTAAGAGATTTCCTACACTTCTGTTTTTGATTTGCACACGGCCTGTGGACAGTGCCTCAGCTACCATGAAACCTTACCTGACACATTGTTCTTTTGACAATACTGCTGTTCTGTCAGGGTTGAGGTGCAAAACTATGAGTATTATGCTGAAATCAGCTGTTGTTCCAGACACAAATTACCATCTGGAAACAAAGACAGATCTTTCTTCTTCCACCCTACCTTTGTGTGAATCTCAATGAAAAGGCATGCCCTTCAAGTAAGTCCTGACACAATAAGCATGGTATATACTGTGAAAGAGACAGTTCCTTCATAATGTATCAATAGAGTCTAAGATTGCCATATCTAAGAGATTAAATAAAACAGAAGTTAAAAAAAACCACACCAATACTGGACATGTACAGAATTGTTTATTATTATTTGTGATCTATACAACAAAACAAATATTTCCATAGAATCTATATTCGAGTAGGTTTTATTTGTAGCCTACAGATGTGTTATGAGGAATATAGGAAGATATGTAAAGGTCATATACAAATGCTGCATCTTATAGAAAGGAGTTTAACAACACAGATACACACATTCTGAGGGGAAGGTGTGTCCAGGAGCCAAACTCTGAAATACTATAGGCACCAAAGAAAACACGGAAGCAATTTCCCACAAAGCAAAGCTGACCACTGCTTTTGTTGCTTAACTGGGAGAGCAACTACTGCTAAGCCTCTTCTTCTTAATGTAAAATTGACTACTTGTATAAACCAGATAAAAGGAAATTTGTCTAGCTATAGAATCTGATCATTCAGTTTGTCCTGTGACTTACCAAATGAGCACTCTCCTATTTCTTCTCTCTTCCAAGGACCTCCCTCTGTGCCAGGCAATTTGAAACTAAATCCATGTAGACTTTATTCAGTGCATGCACTATTCATTAGTTTAAAATTTTCTGATGTAAGGCCTTATTGGGGAATCCATAACTTCAAGACTATTATAACACATATGTTATTTTCAATAAATAAGTGAAGATGTGAACATTTCTGTTTCCCTCACAAATGAATTCAGACTGTTTCTTGGGGAACAGTGGTAATACACTGAATAAGGAAACTAGCAAGAATAAAATGAAAGACACAACTGTTAGGAGTTTTAAACCCACGACTTTCTGACATTTTTTCTGATACTTCTTTTTCTCTTATCCCAGTAGATTCCAAAGTCCATAGTTCCATCAGGTTCCATCATAGTTCTCACAACATTCTATCACTCTCCAAGCCAAAACAAAAAACAAAAACCATCTCAACACAATCCTACCCCCTCCTCTCTCTGTACTGGGTCATAGGCAACTAAGAGATCTTTCTCAATCTCTCTTTACCTAAATATAAAATTATTCTGTGTCTACTATGCTGAGACACAGTGCTGAAATGACACAGGCAAACAAACAAACAAACAACAACCATCTAGCTCCTCCCTTAACCATGAGGCACAATTCTAAGATGAAGCCTCTGATCCCCAGTTAGAATGGTTGATCATCCAGCCAGGTATTCTCATGGACATCTAACTCACTGCTTCTGCCTTGCTGTTGACCACCCCAAGAAGCTTTCAAGGTTATTTTGTACATCCAGTGAAGGACAATGTGTGGTGTGTGGCATATATGCATGGGCTTTATTTGTCTCATAATGCCTTCCCACACAGCCCTTTCTCCTGAAACTAAAGTTTGTTCAAATCTAATGCTAGCAAAAATGCAAAAAGAAAGATAAAATTCACTCTTGAATTTTGAGTTATATAATACCTATACTCTGATTCTGAGGATTTTCCAACATATATTTTAATATTCCCACTTCTTTTTTTATTAGATATTTTCTTCATTTACATTTCAAATGGTATCCCGAAAGTCCCCTGTATCCTTCCCCTGCTCTGCTCCGAAGCCACCCACTCCCACTTCCTGGCCTTGGCATTCCCCTATACTGAGGCATATAATCTTCCCAAAACCAAGGGCCTCTCCTCCAATTGATGGCCTACTAGAGACACAGCTCCATATGCAACTAGAGACACAGCTCTGGGGGTACTGGTTAGTTCATATTGTTGTTCCTCCTACAGAGTTGCAGACCCTTTTAGCTCCTTAGGTACTTTCTCTAGCTCCTTCATTAGGGGCCCTGTGTTCCATCTAATAGATAAGAGTAAGCATCCACTTCTGTATTTGCCAGGCACTGGAATAGCATCACAAAAGACAGCTATATAAGTGTCCTGTCAGCAAAATCTTGCTGGCATATACAATAATGTCTGGGTTTGGTGGTTGTTTATGGGATGAATCTCTGGATGGGACAGTCTCTGGATGGTCTTTCCTTCTGTCTCAGCTCTGAACTTTGTCTCTGTAACACCTTCCATACGTATTTTGTTCCCCATTCTAAGGAGGAATGAAGTGTCCACACTTTGGTCTTAGTTCTTCTTGAGTTTCATGTGTTTTGCAAACTGTATCTTGGGTATTCTAAGTTTCTGGGCTAATATCCACTTATCAGTGAGTGCATTTCATGTGTGTTCTTTTGTGATTTGGTTACCTCACTCAGGATGATATCCTCCAGATCCATCCATTTGCCTAAGAATTTCATAAATTCATTGTTTTTAATAGCTGAGTAGTACTCCATTGTGTAAATGTATCACATTTTCTGTATCCATTCTTCTATTGAGGGAAATCTGGGTTCTTTTCAGCTTCTAGCAATTATAAATAAGGCTGCTATGAACATAGTGGAGCATGTGTCCTTATTACAAGTTGGAACATCTTCTGCCCAGGAGAGGAAGTGCTGGATCTTCCAGTAGTACTATGTCCAATATTCTTTTTTTTAAATATTTTTATTACATATTTTCCTCAATTACATTTCCAATGCCATCCCCAAAGTACCCCATACCCTCCCCCCCCCCACTCCCCTACCCACCCATTCCCACTTTTTGGCCCTGGCGTTCCCCTGTACTGGGGCATATAAAGTTTGCGTGTCCAATGGGCCTCAATTTTCTGAGGAATTGCCAGACTGATTTTCAGAGTGGTTGTACCAGCTTGCAATACCACCAGCAATCGAGGATTGTTCCTCTTTCTCCACATCCTTGCCAGCATCTGCTGTCATCTGAATTTTTTATCTCAGCCATTCTGACTGGTGTGAGGTAGAATCTCAGGGTTGTTTTGATTTGCAGTTCCCTGATGATTAAGGATGTTGAACATTTTTTGGACCCAGAAATGAACCCATATACCTATGGTTACTTGATCTTTGACAAGGGAGCTAAAACCATCCAGTAGAAAAAAGACAGCGTTTTAAACAAATGGTGCTGGCACAACTGGCGGTTATCATGTAGAAGAATGCAAATTGATCCATCCCTACCTCCTTATACTAAGGTCAAATCTAAGTGGATCAAGGAACTCCACATAGAACCAGGGACAGTGAAACTTATAGAGGAGAAAGTGGAGAAAAGGCCTCAAAGATATGGGCACAGGGGAAAAAGTCCTGAATAGAACAGCAATGGCTTTAAGATCGAGAATAGACAAATGGGACCTCATAAAATTGCAAAGCTTCTGTAAGGCAAAAGACACCATCAATAAGACAAAAAGGCCACCAACAGATTGGGAAAGGATCTTTACCTATCCTAAATCAGAGAGAGGACTAATATCCAATACATATAAAGAACTCAAGAGGGTGGACTCCAGAAAATCAAATAACCCCATTAAAAGATGGGGCTCAGAGCTAAACAAAGAATTCTCACATGAGGAATACCTAATGGATGAGAAACACCTGAAAAAATGTTCAGCATCCTTAATCATCAGGGAAATGCAAATCAAAACAACCCTGAGATTCAATCTCACACCAGTCAGAATGGCTAAGATCAAAAATTCAGGTGACAGCAGATGCTGGCGAGGATGTGGAGAAAGAGGAACACTCCTCCATTGTTGGTGGGATGGCAGGCTTGTACAACCACTCTGGAAATCAGTCTGGCAGTTCCTCAGAAAACTGGACATAGTACTACCGGAGGATCTCGCCATACCTCTCCTGGGCATATATCCAGAAGATGTCCCAACCAGTAATAAGGACACATGCTCCACTATATTCATAGCAGCCTTATTTATAATAGCCAGAAGCTGGAAAGAACCCAGATGTCCCTCAACAAAGGAATGCATACAGAAAATGTGGTACATTTACACAATGGAGTACTACTCAGCTATTAAAAAGAATGAATTTATGAAATTCCTAGGCAAATGAATGGACCTGGAAGGTATCATCCTGAGTGAGGTAACCCAATCACAAAAGAACTCACATGATATATACTCACTGATAAGTGGATATTAGCCCAGAAACTTAGAATACCCAAGATACAAGATATAATTTGCAAAACACATGAAACACAAGAAGAACAAAGACCAAAGTGTGGACAACTTGCCCCTTCTTAAAATTGGGAACAAAACACCCATGGAAGGAGTTATATAGACAAAGTTTGGAGCTGAGACAAAAGGATGGACCATCTAGAGACTGCCATATCCGGGGATCCATCCCATAATCAGCTTCCAAATGCTGACACCATTGCATACACTAGCAAGATTTTGCTGAAAGGACCCAGATATAGCTGTCTCTTGTGAGACTATGCCGGGGCCTGGCAAACACAGAAGTGGATGCTCACAGTCAGCTATTGGATGGAACACAGGGCCCCCAATGGAGGAGCTAGAGATAGTACCCAAGGAGCTAAAGGGGTCTGCAACCCTATAGGTGGAACAACAATATGAACTAACGAGTACCCCTGAGCTCATGTCTCTAGCTGCATATGTATCAGAAGATGGCCTAGTCGGCCATCATTGGCAAGAGAAGCCTTTTGGTCTTACAAACTTTATATGCCTCAGTACAGGGGAATGCCATGGCCAAGAAGTGGGAGTGGGTGTGTAGGGGAGTGGGGGGGGAGGGTATGGGGGACTTTTGGGATAGCATTTGAAATGTAAATGAAGAAAATACCTAATTAAAAAACAAAAAACAAAAAAAAACAAATGTGGGTCAATTCCTTTCTTTTTTCCAAAACAGTAGATCACTTTATCACCATGTCTAATAGAAGATGACAGTTCACTGAGATCTCTACTCTATACAACATTCAAATAATAAGAGAACCAAGATTTCTTAGACCAGTGAGATCTCAATCCCTTGTTCTAGCACAAAAGCACAGTACCTAATGAATTTAATGTGAACATTAGATTAATGTACCACCTTGTGTGGGTTTGAGTGACTCGCCATCATCTGATGCATGATGCTTCTCTAATGATGCTAGAATATGTCTTTTTTCTTTGAGCCCCAGTACAGCTGCCGTGGAAGTTTATGATAAATGCTAAAACTGAGCTTCTTTTTTTTTCACATTCTTCTACTGTCTTAGTTTGTTTTCTACTACTGTGATAAAACAGCATGGCCAAATCAACTTGGAGAGAAAAGGGGTTACTTCAGCTCACAGCTTATAGTCTATCATGAAGAGAAGTCAGGACAGTAACTAGAAGCAGAAAGTGAAACAGAGACCACATATGAACACTGTTTTGTGGCTTGTTCCCCATCATTTACTCAACCTGCATCTTTGTGCAATCCATAACAACCTGGCTGGGAGTGGCCCAATTTACAATGAGCTGAGTTGAGCTATTCCACATCAATCATTAATAAAGAAAACTATAATAGACAATCTAATGGAAGTATTTTCTAAATTGAGGTTCTTCTTCCAATATAACTTGTGTCGAGTTGAAAAAAAAAAAAAAACACCATATCAGTGACTCTCACAGTATATACACAGTGTTAAGATGGACAAATTGAAAGAACATTATTACATCATAGTTTAGAGATTTTGTTATCACTTGAACTCTAAGGACAATGTCTTGATTTGGGGTCACTAGCATAGAACCACAATTTTCCAAAGGAAACTGCATTGTAAGAGATTTAAGCTACTTTGTTGCCCTTTTAATTAAATAAACACTACTCTAATCTCCATGAATCAATCACTCAGTTGGTTGTAGGGAGAATGTTGGTGTTTATCCCCCTAAAGACAATGGGCTTCTAGGTGAACTAATTCATTCCCTGTCATGATCAGCTTTATACTTCCAATGAATGACATGAGTCAAATCACTGAAAACTTTGGTTATATCAAATTACCACAAGGGGAAATGTTATAAACTTGCTGATGTTCACTAAACCTAGAGATGTACCTTAGAAATTCATTTCTAAGAGCGCTCCTTATCTTTCTGTGATGTTCAATGACTAATACAGAGACTCGCAACTGGCCAATATGCTGAGAATAAGTGTCTGTGACGTGATCAGTGATAAATAGAATAAATGGGGCATCCATATCATACTCCCTCCCTCCGTGTTCAGTAAACATGATAGAAGAATGACTGGAAGGATTTGAAAATCTAGAAGTCAGGGAGAAGGAGGCAGGAGTATCTCCTGGACATGATAGTGTGGGGCAATGGGCTATGCGCAGACAGCCTGGTTTCCAGTCCAGGCTAGATCTTGAACCCCTTACCTGGTAGTGATAATTCACTTACATGGGGCAGAAGGAGTTCTCTCATGTCTCCTGGACCCTGGCTCCTGTCGGAGTTACTGCCCCCACAACTCCCACAGGAAAGGCATGGCTATCAGCCACTAAGTAACAACACCAAGCCCTCCCACATGCAAATAAGGTTTCCCCCAAACTCTCAGTCCAAGCCAATGAGAGGGACTTGCTATCAAACCCTAAATCACCGCCAGAACTATATATAGGGCCATGCAGGGAATTAAAGGTATTCGAGAACTATACCTTTGTCTGACCCTTTTGTTCCAAGAGCTATAAGACTTGAGAAGAGATCTCTCCTGAAGAGCCACATTCCTCACTGGATTGTCTGCTTTTCACTGGACCCAGCCAGACCTGACTCAATTCCAGTGACCTGGAAGGTGTGTCAGAGGCTTTGTCTCCCTGCCTGCACTCACTTCCCTCCCGGGGGCCTTCCCACCTGGCCTGGATAGAGATCTCCGTGGAAAACCTCTGGTACCTAGGCCCACATGATTGCACTGCTGCTGGACTCATGAATTCACAAACATGTGGTAGTCTGCATTAGATCTGCACAGAATCAAACTGGTAAACATTCCATCACTGATAGAGAAGGAGCATACAATCCCACAGTCCTACCTGAGAAACAACTGATATTTGATAGACGGTGGTGGGGGGGAGATGGTTTTCTTCAAGAGTGTGACCCTTGGTAGGTTGCTGATGGTCCCGGATCATGGTCCTATACTTAAGTATATTCTTGGTGTGCCATGAAATGTAGAAAATATTACATAAAACTTTGAGAGTAGAAGTGAATAGAAGGACCCAGGATGAGTTTGAGAAGAAGAGTGGGGGGGGGGGAATAAGTACATTGTGTATGTATGTATGGAATTCTAAAAGTATAAATATATTTTAGAAAAGAAAAGTGCTTCTTTCCAATATGTAATTAAAGTGAAGAAAGTTACAGTTTAGATTATGTTACATGGTTTAAACAATGATATCAGGGGCCTTGGGGGGACAGTTAGTCAGCTTTGTAAACAAAGACTTTCTCCATGTTCCCATGGAGGTTCTCCATGAAAAAGACAGTCCTTGGTTCCAAACTGTTAATTGATTGTTTATTGTGGAAAATGGGTGCATACTATACCATCATGGTGGACCAGAGATTAAATACCCTTTGCAGGGAAGAATGTCTGGGACAGAAGTTGATTGGTTAAACTCTCGGGGTCTCTAGATACCTCATTAGCAAGAAGAACTCTTTTTTGATCAATGTATGTCACAGTGCTATGTAGGGAGTGTGGTCAGGTAACAGAGGCCTGGTCAGAAGCAGGTGAAGCTTCTACTGGCTTCTCTGGGTTCTGGGGCTTCCAACCCACTTAACCTTACCAAGTTTTCTGGCACAGTCCACTGCCTCACAACTGTCGATGACTACCAGGGATTTAGGGGGAGAAAGGGTTTGTTAAACCTTGACACTTTATGTGTTCCTCTTCCCAGCTGTATACATAGGCCAAAAAAAAGATTAAATTCAGCCAAGTAACAATTTCATGGGAGTGCCCAAAATCTCAACTTGGGACCCTAAGGAAAAATGCAAGTGAAGGGGAATTATAAAGTCAAAAGAAAGATAACTGAAGCCTACATTTCTATAAGGAAGGAAAAAATGTATGAAGAAATCATGTACATCATCAATATACCACCATAGGACACCTAGTTTGTAATCAAAGTTACCTTAGTCTAAGTGGCTTGGGAACAACTCATTTCCTGAAATTCTTAAAGATGGGAAATCTTCACCCAATATGTCAGGAGCTCCAGCATGCAATGTGAGCCCAGTCCCTGGTTTGCAGATGGCCCCTTTAACTATCTTCCCATGGTGGAAAGAGACAAGACAGTTGTCTGGGATCTCTGCAATAAAGACATTAACCCCATTCAGGAGGGTGTTGCCCCATCACACAAGTCTGTCCCAGAAGGACTTACTTAAACATAATATTACATTGATTATGCATATATTTGGAGAGGAATTTGAACATTTTGATCATAACCAGCACCACCTCCAGCCATATTTTCATCTAATCTTCTGTGTAATAAACCGTTGACTAAAAAGCTGTTGCCATTTTGTGTCTCACATCATATAACTTACGAATTTTTGTATACTTTCTTCTTGACTTCTAGTCTGTTTAATGCTGTTTATGTACAAACACAAATTTTGTCAAAACAAGTAAAGTTTTTCTCAATGCATATGATCAGAAAGGAGAGGATAGACCAAAAAAATAGCTGCCAAATAATAGTCTTGGAGAAAAACAATGCTTGTGTGTGTCAGTGTATTCTGAACAATCATTTCCCAAGAGTCAGACAGCCAGTGGGAGCATTCTGTCTCCTCTGCCTCCCATATACTTCTTTGCTGGCCTGCATCTTACAGAATTTTTGTGCTTATAGTTATTCTGTCAGAAGCTACAAATGGAAGAAACATAATTTGTACTAATGTCACTACCTCAATAATATCTAAGTGCATTTTATGTTTTAAATATTAAATACACTAAAGGATCTCCCAAAGGGGAATACACTATTGAATTATACTTCCTGTATAATAATAATGCAAGCCTTATCATTCAATTGTACATAGGCCCCAATGTAGACTTTGAACACAGAAAGTCCTTCATTTATCATGCACCTTTTTTTTTTTTTGACACATACACACAAGAATCCTTCTGGCTCTTTCATTAACTCATGGAGATGCAGGCTTTTTTAGATCACCCCATGCTTGCTTTTACAGCAGTCACATAAATAAACAAAGCTGAGTCTCACTGGAAGGCGATAGGAGCTTTGTCAGCAAAACCCCATGAAGAGCATTCTCTTATGCCTACAAAAGAAACCATCATTTAAAAGGAGAGGAAAGAATTCCTCCACGCACGCAAGGGTTTGCCTGCCTCAACCTGTCAGACTGTACTCTATCCATCCATCACCAGCTTTTCAATGACCCCTACTTCTCTCTGCTTGTTATTTTACCTCCCAGAATTAAGTCTTGGAAAGATCAGGAATTCAAATTCTCTTGACCTGGAGCTGAAATGAATTTTTTTATTTTAAAAAATGTTTTGCAAGTTCTATAATTATATTTATATTTATATTTATAGAAGCATTATATTGCTTCATATTTCCTTGGTCTCTTCTTAGAAGTATCCATACTTTGGTCCTTCTTAGAGGGGGAAAAAAATAACCATGGAAGGAGTTACAGAGACAAAGTGTGAAGCAGAGACTGAAGGAATGACCATCCAGAGATTGCCACACCACCATCCTATAAACAACCACCAAAACCAGACACTATTGTGAATGCCAACAAGAGCTTGCTGACAGGAGTCTGATATAGCTGTCTCCTGAGAGGCTCTGCCAGTACCTGACAAATACAGACTTGTAGGCTCACAGCCATCCACTAGACGAAGCACAGGGTACCCAATAAAGGAGCTAGAGAAAGGACCCAAGGAGCTGAAAGGTTTTGCAGCCCCATAGGAAGAACAACAATATGAACTAACCAGTATCTCCAGAGCTCCCTGGGACTAAGCCACCAACCAAAGAAAACACATGGTGGGACTCATGGCTCTAGCTGCATATGTAGCAGAGGATGGCATAGTTCGTCATCAATGGGAGGAGAGGCCCTTAGTTCTATGAAGAGTCTATGCCCCAGTATAGGGGAATGCCAGGCCCAGGAAGAGGGAATGGGTGGGTTGGTGAGCAGGGGGAGGGGGAAAGTGATAGGGGGTTTTTGGAGGGGAAACTAGGAAAGGGGATAACATTTGAAATGTAAATAAAGAAAATATGTAATAAAAAAGAAGAAAAAAGAATAAACTCTAATGAACAAGCAAAAAACATAAAATTAATTTATTCTTTACACTCCATATTCCATTCCCCAACACCCCCTCATCCACCTTCCAACTGCTCCACATCCCATACTTCCTCCCCATGCCCCCTGACCTGTAAACTCCCTGGGGCTGCCAGTCTCTTGAGGGTTAGGTGCATCATCTCTGAATGAACACAGATCCAGAAGTCCTCTACTGTATGTGTATTAGGGGCCTCATATCAGCTGGTGTATGCTGTCTGTTTGGTGGCCCAGTGTTTGAGAGATCTCGGGGGTTCGGATTAATAGAGACTTCTGCAAGATTGCCCTTTTCCTCAGCTTCTTTCAGCCTTCCCTAATTCAACATCAGGTGTCAGCTACTTCTGTACATTCGTTGGATGCAAATATCTGCATCTGACTCTTTCATCTACTTGTTGGGTCTTTCGGAGGGCAGTCATGATAGATCTCTTTGTGTGAGCCCCCCATAGCCTCAGTAATAGTGTCAGGACTTGGGACCTCCCCTTGAGCTGGATCCCACTTTGGGCCTGACCCTGGACCTTCTTTTCCTCAGGCTGCTCTCCAGTTCCATCCCTGTAATTCTTTCAGACAGAAACAATTATGAGTCAGAGATGTGACTGTGGGATGGCAACCACATCCCGCACTTGATGCCCTGTCTTCATGCTGGAGGTGGGCTCTATAAGTTCCCTCTCCTTACTGTCCCACATTTCATCTAAGGTCCCTCACTTTGATTCCTGAGAGTCTCTTATCTCCCAGGTCTCTGGTGTATTCTGGGAGGTTCCCTGCAACCTCCTATTTCCTGAGGTTGCCTGTTTCCATTCTTTCTGCTGGCCCTCAGGGCTTCAGTCCTTTTCCCTTACCCAATACCAGATCAGAAATGAAATTTTATTGAAAGACACATTATGTCCAAATTAAGTAGAATCTTTTAAGAGAAAAAAAAGCTATGAGACCCACTGACAAAGGCATTGCAGCATGTGATGGATGTATTTTGCACTGACTTACACAAATGCTTTCAGGGCTACACAGAAACCCAGATGACATTACTCACTTGGGTCCCTTCACCTTTTAAAACTCGCTTTTAAAGCTGTGCATACTGACTGAGGTCGCTTGCTAATCATCATGACTTAACAAAATGTCTTTGCATTATTAAGCCATAAGTCTTGTTTACAGAGATTAAAAAGTACACTATACTGACAACTTTCCCTGACCTGGTCTGCCAAATGTAGAGCTATGACTGAAAGCTAAGAGGACTCCTATGGTGCTTGACACACCTATATTCTGGTCCTTCCTTTTTCCTCCAGACTTCTGATGGGCACTTCCATGATTAATGGATGAACATTGTAGTTAATTGGAACTTCCTGTTTATGGTCCTGGTGTATCTGTATATTGTGACAGAGAATCACTACAAATGAAGATAAAGGCATTGTCAGTATTTACAACTCTATGCTACCTTAATTGAACATTTAATATAAATTGGCTTATAAGTCAGATACTTTTCCTTATAATTGGTAACAATGACACATCTGAGAACTCAGTCTTGGCCCAATGCCCAACACATACAAAGGCAAATGATGACCAATTCAATGCAATAACGTACAGAAGATAACTGAACAGTTACTTAGAGAAAAGTATTCTTCTCTGAAAAGTCTGCTATTATAGAAATATTTGTGTGTGTTATCCAAGACTGTGTACTGAGTATATTATTGTTTGGCAGAGTGGATTCTTACATTTATAAAAGGAAGATATGCAATGTCAACTATTTTACTAATTTATTTTCTTTATTCCTTAAGCTTCTCTCTTCCAATTAAAAAGTCATTTTCTATATTGTAATTACTTCCAAAATAAGCACATCATGCAATATCTCTTGGGTTAAGCAATATGCACAATTAAATTTCGAATGTCAATTAGCTAGCTGGAAGCACTTTCTCTCCTCTTGGGTGTGTGTGTGTGTGTGTGTGTGTGTGTGTGTGTGTGTGTACATGTGCGTTTAAAATGAAGGCTTAACCATTTTAACATATATTAATTTATTTTGGTTAAGCAACCTCAAACTCTTCCTGCTTCCTTTATCAGTATGAATAAGGAAATATAAGAACATCCAGTTTCTGCATCCAGATACACATATAGTCATTTTTATAATTCCAGTTCACAATCTATTCTTGTATGAGTAGAGTTCTTCTACTGTATTAACACTGCAAAAAAATAAAAACAATTGTGAACTTCCTTGAACAGTATTATCTATATGATCGCTAGATTACACTGAATTTTATCCCAAATAAAACTCATACATTGTATCCTTAACTTCTAGTGTGACTCTATTTAGAGAGAGGTCTGTTGGAAAATAATTACAGGAAAATAAAGTCTTAAGAGTGGACACATGTGATGAGTCTGGTATCCTTTTAAAAAGAGGTCTTGTACCTTGAAGGTACAAGGATACTGCAAAAAGGTAACCCTTCACACATGAGTGTGAAAGTCCTCATCAGAAACTAACCTTGACATACCTTGATCTTGGACTTTCAGTTTTACAAACTGTGAAAAAATATTTCTAGCATTTTAACCACCCCAACTGTTGTGTTTTGTTCTTCCTGTACTGACTTAGAAGGAGGTGTGGTCTTGTATCTAGGAGACAGAAGCGTTTGGGTACAAATTCTTATGAAGAGAACAGTCATAGTTTGTATTTTGCAGAGAATATGGTCCTGAGAACATAGCTTCCATTTCCAGCAGAAACAGCAAAAATAACAATAGCAGCAAGACACAGCCTCTTGGTACATCTTTGACCATTATTTAATAAGAAAAGAGAATAAAAGTGCTAGGTCATCTAGTTTGTTTTGAGCTTAATAGTTCTTGATAAAGCAGGAGGTTACAGGACACAGGGGTATAAAATTGAAGGACAGAATGAGTTGTTTTATACATAAAATTCATTGTTAAAAGAGATAATATCAACAGTATTCAGAATGTCTTATTTAACCTAAATCTCAAGTTTCCCAAATCAATTATGTTGTACTACCTAATTCATCCACAGTCTATGAACAAATTATTCATGAGCCAAAAATAAATAAATATTTGATGGATTTACTGATGTATTCAGTGAAATAACAGGAAATTGGATTGAACATCACATTAGAAATTAAGGCATTGGTGATAACATGGTGAAAAAACATCTCTTCATTCCAACATAATTGATAATGCTCCATCTTTTCATCTGGAGTATCTATTACTCAGACACAGAGCAGCTATCCTTGCACCTATATACCAGGCTTTATTGGGTCATAACTTTTTTATTTATAGCTTTGCTTTAGTCATATTTAGTAATTAAATAATTAAATGATTTTACAGAAATCTAGACTTAATATTTCTCATTAAAAATAAGCAAACAGACCTTACAGCTTCTGCTGAATCGCATCAGCAGTCAGCTGCTTGCTAATTGAAGCACTGCCCCCTGTGTCCACAAAACTCAACCTAGAATATTTCATGAAGTTATGTTATGTTCTTCTTTATGTAAAGAGTCTCAATGTACAGCCATTTTAACTTTGTTGATTTTGTCTGCTTGTTTAAAATAATAACGGTGTTCTGCCCCCCCCTTCTCTAACAGTACTTTTCCTTCTATGAGCCAAGACTGCAACATCTGGATGACAACTGGCATAGGGAGAAGAACTTGCAATCGTAATTACAATTTTAGAAAGGACACCCTAAGCAAGAATATTAAAAGAAGAGATTTAATCAGGATAAGATTTGCAATGATACATATTTTCATTTAAATTTCTGTGTGCTTAGTCTGTCACATAGACTCAGCATCTGCATTTAACACTGAAGAACATGAAGAAATAAGGTAAGAGCGTGCCACCTGGTTCATCAAAACTATCCAGCAGATAAAATTCCTTTGGGTTCTGAGTATTAAGCTTGGAGACATACCTCAATGTGACATTCAGTTCATAGCCTGAGAAGAGGATGCAGGAGTTCACAAGTGGATTTGAGTGAAACCCAAATGCCAAAGTCAAATGTTTCACCAATTACTCCTGCTAGAAAGACTAAGGAAAAGCAGATAGGCATGGTGGATATTACTAACAGGGTTCACAAAGCAAATTGTGGCAGATATGTATAAACAGAACATTATCCCCAGTATCACAAACATAAGTAGAACAGCAGAAAAAGAAGAAATATCCACAAATGATTAGGACTTTTTAAAAGGCTTAAGATTAGTAGTCACAGTGTTGAACAAATGTCACCCACCTATCATTGATTTCCTAGACTTTTCCCATCTCCCCAAACAGTAATTCTGGATGCAAACAAAATAGCATCCAGTGCCCCTGCCCAGGCCCTAGCAACATCTTTCTACCCTCTGTATCAATGAACATAAATAGAATCATATTGTATTTGTCCTTCTGTGACTAACTTTTATAACTTTGTAGTTTTACATAAGATACCAAATTTGATGCTACATTTATTTACACACAAAACATATAGAAAACACTGAGATCAGTTGGACAGTTGACTCGGTGGGTAAAGTGCTTGCTCTAAAGCCATAGCAACCTGCATTGTGATACCCAGCACCCACATGGAAGCATGGTGTCTATAACACAAAAATGGATGGGCAGAGACAGGTGTATCTTGGGAACTCATTGGGCAACCAGCCTAACCAAAATGGTTAGTTTCAGTAAAAGACTTTGTCTCAAAAGAATTATTCAGAAAAATAGAAAAAGGCACCCAGACTCTTCCTGTGGCAAACACCACACACACACACACACACACACACACACACACACACACACACAGTCAATTGCCAACCTAATTAAAATCAAAGCTTTTACAAGAACAATCTGAGGCCTCACAGAAGCAACAACACACATGGGGGCAGCTGAGCTTCTGCGAGTCAAAGTTTAAAGCCTTGAAAGGCATGGAAGGCTCAGTTTCTGTGCTACCCTCCTGTTATTTTTTTTCTTCCTGCTATTTTGATTATTATGGAACTTATAGTTACTCTACCTTTTTAAAAACCTTTCGCAAAAATGAAAGGAAGAGTGTGTGAGAGAGAGAGAGAGAGAGAGAGAGAGAGAGAGAGAGAGAGACTCTTCCATAATGAAAATCACCCAACCTTTACTCAAACTACCCAGATCAAAAGTTGTATATCCTCCGAAGCATAGGACCATTTTAGCATCTTTTCTGATAAAACCCCTGCTTTACAGTTTGCCGCAGACACTAAACGCTTTCCTTGTAACACGCTTTTCAATCTCATTTCTGACTTTCCTTATAATTACTTCTTGTGCTTTTGTAATTTTCTACCGGTCTTTTTAATTCCATTCTGCGTGGGAGCTGATCACATGCTTTGCCTGTGAGGCATCCATTACTTTTGCAGGGACCTCTGGAGCCTGTCTTTCTCCTGACTTTCACTTCCAGAATCTTTTCGTCCTTGTCTTTAGCATCTTTCTACACTTTGCTCTGAAATGATTCATCATCGCCATTGTCTTCACCAATCACTTTTGTTCTAATTGCAAAGCTAAATAAATTAGATTCCTTCATTGTCACTTTGGAAACTTCTCTTTCAGCTAAACATTTCTAATTATGGCCGGGTTCAGTCCTAAAAATTAAGATCAGAACTACCTTATTACAAGAACACAAAGGGAGTCTTTTATGTATAAATAAATCTCTGGTTAGGTTTGCCCCTGTGATGGAGAGGCTTTTTTATGTGTTTTTGTTTCTTGGAAGAGAAAAACATAAGAAGTTGGTGGATAGGGAGCAGGATAGTACCTGAGAAAAATTAGTGGAGAGGAAAGAATATGACAAAAGTATATCATGTGATTTATTTTTTTAACTTTATAATAATAATATTTTAATTCTTTGAAATTCTCAAAAAAAATTTAATCATATTTGTCCCACAATTCCTTCCAACCTCCCAATTTACCCAGTTTTGTGTTCTTCCCTCCCTCACCCCCATGGATTCAATTATGTGCTGCCCAAATACTCCAGGGTATGGGGCATGCCCTGACTTATGGTGGCCTTATCAAGTGTCATACCCTGATATTTATTTTTAATTAAAAATAATTAAAGTAATGCCATAAACAATAGAGGAAGATACCTAGAGGTGACCTGTGGTTCCACACATATACCAGTGGGTTATCACCCCAACATAAATGTGCACACGCACACACACACACACACACACACACACACACACACAATCCCAAAAATGACTTTCAAAATTTAAAAAAGCCATTCTGATCTATAAGTTTTCCTTCTAACTTATGGACAGTGCTAGCTACCTCTGCAGAACAGGATTTTTTCTCACCTCAGGCTTCCCAAAAGCTGCCTAGATTACCATGATCATGGGATTACCATGAATAACAACCAAAAGAAGCTGCCACTGCTGAGTTATAATACTTCTGCCCTAGTATACAGGTACTTGGGTATACCATCTCCAGTTTAAAATAATAAAGAATCCTCCTCTTGGAATTTGGAGGAAGGACTATTTTTTTCATATAGACCTACACATGTGTATATATGCATACAAATGTATGTATGTATGTATGTATGTATGTATGTATGCATGTATTATGTGAATTTGTGCATGTGCATGTATGTACACTTCTCTACATAAAGATAGGTGTTATGGTAGCATATTTCAAGCAGGGTGATTGCATAGCAAACAGCATTAATAATGAAGCTGAACTACAGTGGAAAAAATAAATCGTGACAATTAAGAGTGAAAGTTAAGTGGCAAAGTACCATGTAGTTCAAGGCCAGGGTTCTCTGGTATGAGAGTTAGTAATTAGCCTGTGTGCTGCATTCTAACTTGTTCGTGTTTCCATTTAACCTGACTAGAATGCAAAGTACTGTTTGGAGTTTCTGCTAAAGAAAAATATGGGGTCTTATCAACATGTATCCTGTAGGGTATTTTTTTTTCAAAAGCTACATTTCCAGAAGTATGTGCTTCTGAATGCCTAGCTGAAAAGAAATGTTTGTAAATCTCAATTACAAGGCCCAGCATGAATATCTAAAAATATGCTAAAGGCATAAAATTCACATCAGAGTCAAATTCTAAAATGAAAATATTATACAAAATATTTCAATTACTCACACATTCCTATGGCTCCTGGGGGGAATTTTGAAGGTAGAGAGAGAAAGAGAGATTACCTCTGTGAACAGCTCCCTGATCATCACAGGCTAGGAGGGGAGGGGGATTTACTTCCCCTATACTCTTTGCAGATGAGTGACAGTCTCCTTTCTCAGAGAACATGCCAGGTGCCCTTGGCAGCTCCTCATCTAACCCTGAGTCTGTCTACCAGGAGCTTTCCTATTAGTTTGTGCTTGCACTAAGAAAAATGTTTATGGACTATAAAATTGGTGCATGGATTGTTTAAGATGCTATGGTTCCACAGACACATTGAAGCTTAATTTGAAGGATTTAATTATGCCTTTCTTATGCCTATAAACAAAATCACAAAGAGATAGTCATGCTGCCCTAAAGAGAGAGACAGAGAGACAGAGAGAGAGAGAGAGAGAGAGAGAGATCATCATGAAGTCACTCACAGACTCACACAAAGTGTAATTTCTAACCTCACTAAATTAATATCTGTAGGCTGACTCAAACTTCCCTTCCACTCAGCCCGCATCAAAGCATTTTAAATTCTTCCACATTTTTTATGTGTCTGTACTTGGTAATTAATCCCCCAAGCACACTGTAAAGCTTGGCTGATACAAATGTGCCCAGGTTTCTAGAAGCATTCAACTGAGACTGTGATGCAGGTAAACACATCAACATCTAGAATCTGATTGGAAAATAGGGGTGAGGGATACAGGCTAGGGGGAGGAATGAGAAAAATGAAGCCACAAAAACCAACCAAGCAACTCTTCTATTTCCAGAGACAACAGAATTCACTGGCTAGATTAAAAATTGCCAAGAAATTTTATTACCATCTTATTTCCACAACGTAAACATTATTAAATGAAAAGAAACAAGAAACCAATTCTGTCGCACTGTGAATGTAAATAACAATAATAGGAAATGTGGCCGCACACGGTATCTGACCTCTTGGGTCTCAGACTCGTAAACCAACTCTGCGTATGGCAACAAATACTCCAGGGTGATGTGATATCCAGGACCAGTGAAATTGCATGCAGAGTGGAACAATTTCCCATCCATGCCTCTTGTGCATTCCTTACTGTGTGATTCTAAAACTGCCCTTCCAGAATTTTGCTCTCATTTCAAATTCTATCCTGAACAGCCACATTCTAAACTGGAACCATTTGTTGATTTAAAGCAAATAAGAAAGTAGATTATTGATAATTGTATACTTATTTGTTGGGAGAGATGGTGCACATATGTGTTTGTGTTTACAAACATATATAGTAGCATAGGCACACTTCCCCATGCATGCACTTGCAAAGGCTCATTGTTACATGTTCAGTGTTTTCCACTATCACCCTACTCCAACTTATTTTTTCTGAGAGAATCTCTCAGTGAACCTGGAACTTGCCATTTTATTTACACTGGTTAGGAACCAGTGACTACCCATAGAATAAATTTCCTTTTTCATTCCCAATCTCTTGGGAATCCTCTTATCTCCACCTCTTGAGAGCCAAGATTACAGACTCACACTAGTACAGATGCAACTACAACTACCCCTTAGAAAACAGAATGACATCAAAAGGTAGCAGGAAAATTTACCATCATCTAAACTTCACAGCTAGCGGATAGACCATTATACTTGTTCACACAAAATTAAACAAAAAAAAAATCCATTTCCTATATACAGGTAGAAAAAAGTGGACAATACAACAAAAAGTTCCATTTTCCAGAGGATATTCTTAGTAAACTATAAAACATTTATAAATAAATCTCCAGGATAGATACAAGATCCAGGTAAATATTCCAAAATGTGCCCAAATGATGAGCTGACGGAGTGAACAAGAAAATTCACTATGATTGTCAGTATCAGTCATGGCTGGCCTTAAGTGAATTTATATGCTCAGTGATGTTTCAATACATGTCCTAATTTAAAGAATGTTCTAGGTCTTTTCAACCTGATCCGAAAAGTTATGTAAGAGAAATGTGATGGAAAAGGCCAAGACATTTTTGCTAAAAGAGGAAATACAAGACTGGTATATTACAGCATTTTAGAAAGTTAAAACATGGGTAAAAGTGTTACAAATGATAACAAGATTTAAAAAAATACAAGGTGGAAAACTCAGAAACAGCTCCAGATATATGAAACTAAGGACACTGAGAGACAGCAGGTCAGTTTAAGGAATAGCTTTTGTACATTTTTTTTTACGTTTATATTCCCAAATTCCCCTAATAACACATCAACTCTATTGAAGGACTCATAAGAAACACAGTGGTATGGGGAGAAATAGAAGAATCGTTAATAACCTTGGGGAGATATGTGACACTTTTGTATACAAAACACCAAAGAGAGAATGGAAAAAATTCTAACTGCATTAAAACTTTAATCTTCACTAAAAAAAAAAAAAAATATATGAGACAAGCCTAAGACGATATATATATATATGCATTTAATTGGAGCTACCCTACATGGGGACTCTATTCATCTCAGAAGTCATAGGTTACCAAACAAAAAGCCCAATGAGGATCCTTTCCCTCATGTTGTTGGTCAGAGATATCCAAGTGACCATAAAAACAATATAGAACATTGCCATTTCTCTTGGTTTCCCACCAGTACTTGATTTTGAAAAACTATGGCTGAAGACAACACACACATTGGTCACAAGATACAGAAAAATGAAACCACTACTGACCAGGAAGCTTCTTCCCAGCTGGCTAGCGCTAATGCTACTAAAAGGTGCTGGGTCAGTTACTGTCAGGTCAAGGTGGCATCAGCAGCAGTCTTATCCATCTATAAACTCTGTGAATTTCATGGATGAAAGATATCCCCATGGATTCAAAGTAGCAAAAATATATGGAGATAACTAACTACTTCTGGTTATACAAAGGTACTGCAGTGTTGGTGGACAGGCTAATCTGCAATGTTGGGTGACACCAACTACTATTGATTATAACTTAGGTATTGTAATGTTGGGGGATAGACAACTACTTCTGATTGTACTTAGGTGCTGCAGTGATGAAGGGCAGACTTACCCAAGGCTTTCTTTTTTTTTTTAGTTTTTTGTCAGTGATTGTTTTTTTGTTGTTGTTGTTGTTTTTTGTTTGTTTGTTTGTTTTGTTTTTTTATTAGGTATTTTCCTCGTTCACATTGCCTCCAAACACTGACACCATTGCACACACTAGCAAAATTTTGCTGAAATGACCCAGATATAGCTCTCTCTTGTGAGACTATACCCAAGGCTTTCTTAAAGGCCCTGATGAGAGAACAAAAGATGATAGTTTTGTGTCCTTGCCCACAGATGGGTATGAAGCAAGGCCTCAGGTGAGTCAAGGTTTAAGTTCCTGAGAACCTTAGTTTTCCTTCTGAAAGGCTGTAGTAGACCATTAATATACTCAGCCTGACACACATGAGACCCTGTGTTCTCAATGTGCAACAATGCTTGATAAACTTTCTGCTAACTTTGTCTTGTTGTATGATAGCTTTCTGCTGACTTTCTCCCAGTTTCACCCCATAAACAGTATAAAGTATGTTGTGCTGCTTAGTAAGTATGCTCACATGAGCCATCAGCTTATGCAGACCTCCTGGCTCCAGATATCTCATTTATTTATTTTATCATACCTGGTCCTCCCCCTCCACGTGTATCCGTCTGGGACCCTCATTCAGGTCACTGAAAATATGACTGAAAACTCAGGGATTGTTAGGGAACCCTAGAGTTGAACCTACTCCTATTACTTTACTCAATGGACATAGTATTGATCTGCTTGTAAATTTGTATCTCTCTTCCTGGGTTGTTTTTTGACTGTGGTTGTCTGCACAAGACCTGCACAAGGTCAAGTCAGCAGCATTTTAGTATCAAGTCAGGAGGATTTCATGAGCTCAGTCCCCTAACTATCAAGTTCTGAAGAGTTGAGTTTCTAGGTGAGAAAGCCAGTTTTTGTTAAAGGTTTGTCTCCTTTTTAGGTTAAGCATGTTTCAGGGGATGGCCCCATACCCAGAAGCACATGGACAGCACTGTCGAGTTGAGTCACTTGGCTATTAAATGTTTTAAGAGAGAAAATAAGTTGGAGGGGTAGGAAGAGTTGATCTAGAAGGAATTGGTAGGAGGAGTTGAGGAATGAGTTTGATCAAAATACATTGCATGAAATTCTTACAGAATTAAGTTTTAAAATTTTGAGCAGAAATTTTGCAGTTGATATCAGAGTTGCAGAAATGCTAAGGAATGACAATATTTAAAGATAGACAAGCCCTGGAGCCTTGTTGTCATGAAGACAGAGGGGCCACATAGGAGCAGTAAGGAAGTTCCCTTTGCAGCTACCACTATGAAAAGAAGCCTGTCTTGGCTCAGAAATGTGAACTGCTACAGGGATACTTTTACTTCAGCCCTTCAGAATTGAAACAATTCATTCACTGTCGGAAGCTGATAAATAAATTACACTTGGTTAAGGAGGAATGAGACTGATTATGTCAGTAGACATTTAGATACATAGACATTGTCTGAATTCTTAGAACAAGAATATATTGCATATGGTAATGCATTTTTAAATGATAAATACCAACCCCAGTTCATGAAGCCAGGTTTAGTTCGAACATCCTGGATGAACAGAACCAGATAACATGAGATGACTACCTCTCAGATTTTAAATGAAAATATATGATGATTTAGTTGCTTGGGTTCATGTAGTTTGGAATCTATTGTTAACTGTAGAGACACTGTATAAATTTGAAAAATGGATTGATCTTTAAATGAACTAATGAGGTTTTCTCAGAATAAATTTCTGAGCACAGTTGCTAGTGTGGGAAATATTTCATCCAAAGAAGTAAAAATATCAATAGCAATAAAGAGACTTGTCTTTTTCTCCCCCAAAGGAGTCAGTGTAAACCATAAGCAGTGATTTATCTTACCACTTTTTACAGAAAATCTCTGCCAAGTAGAAATAATTACACTTGGCCTGCATATTTTACCGCCATTTATGTGATCAACCACACATGAAACAATCCTAACACTCATAAGTAATATATTTTTAACATTCATACATTTTTACTTGAATGAATCTCACACTCAAAATTATCATATCAAAAGATATTTAAAACACACAAAACAATAGGAATATTTACAGTTGTGACATCTTTGAAATGTTTTGCCCACTATGCTTCGGCCTATCAAGTTGGTATTTCTGTGTGCCTGTAATATTTTTAGAGAATATAAACTTGCTGTAAATGTACAGATTTCACTAACTTCACATTTGTTTAGTATGTTTTTGTTTATAAGGATCTAATTTAGTTTTTCAAATGATCCATTCAAATCAATTTTATACCATCATGTTTCTCCAATGGGTTCTGATTTTCCTAAGGTGCATTTTCTGACGATCAGAGTCCTAAGAGATTTGTGATAGTGGGTTCCCTTGGATTCATTCTCATCTTGATGATTCACACTTAAATAGTTCAGGTAGAGTAGGGGTCCTTATTTTTCATTCTGCCTTCATAAGTAATTCAAAAATAAACCATATTTTTCCTTTCTTTCATTCTTTTTAAATAAAAAACACAGGCATTATATTCTGTAAATGATCATGGCCCTTTTCAAATCTCATTCCAAATCCATCCCCAATTCCATACCCACACAATTTTGTGTCTTCTTCATTTTGTGACCTCATTGATTTCCATTGATGCAACCTATAAACTCAGAATAATATGGCCATATACCGGGGCATGTTAGACATATCAGGTGTTATGCCTTAAAAAAAAAAAATTCTCTCTACAAGCAGCCATCAATTACCAGTAGCTCCTCAGCAGTATGGCTTGGTGCCCAGCTCTCCTCTCCAAGTTGGGACTTTATCTTGCTAGAGCTTGTAAAGAATTTTGTACACATTTTGATAACTGCTATGAGCTCATATACGCAAGGGCCCTCTTCTGTATGGAAAACAATTTCCTTAGAGACATTCACCACCTATATCTCTTACAATCTTTCTGTATCCTCTACCTCAATGGTTTCTGAGCATTAGGAAGAGGAGAGATTGATATAGTCATCCAATTTATTGCCAAGCACTCCATGGTCATGTATTTTCTTCACCTTGATCAGTTGTGGGTCTCCATGTTAATTGTAAGCTACTGAAAAGATGTTTATTTGAAGAGATTTGGGAGATGAACTAATTTATGGATATAATGGCAAGTCACTGGGAGTCTATTTGGTAGGAAGTTCTCCCCTTGAGCCTATGACCTCACATATTCTTGGCCCCATTAGGTTCTAGGTATGAATGGCATCCTGAGCCACCCTGAGATATAATCAATGTACCATGTGTTATTCCCATGATATTTCTACTACTGTTGCACCTACTATGTTTCTACTACACTAGACATACCTTTCTAAGTAGGTTGTTATTATAGGTTAAAGGGCTCATAGCTGGAGAACATAGATGATGATTTTTCTTCTCTGGGAACATGAATAGTACATTTCAGGGCTATGAAATCTAGATAGTATAGACAAAGATTCCGGGTCAACACCAACTTCATTTTCCCATGTTTTATGGTTCATCCATGCAATCTCTTCCATAATAAGGTATCTATTTTAGTCTGTTCTAAATTTTTTCATTGGCAAAGCTAAAAACTCCAAGAGGTGACCCCAAGAGGTGACACTAACAGGCAATTGACATACCATGACATACTTCACTCACAAGACTAACTGGGCAACACAAACTGTCTTAGTCAGAGTTTCTATTCCTGCACAAACATCATGACCAAGAAACAAGTTGGAGAGGAAAGCTTACACTTCCATTCTGCTGTTCATCACCAAAGGAAGTCAGGATTGGAACTCAAGCAAGTCAGGAAGCAGGAGTTGATGTAGAGGTCATGGAGGGATGTTATTTACTGGCTTCCCCTGGCTTGCTCAGCTTGCTTTCTTATACTACCAGCCCAGAGATAGTACCACCACAAGGGGCCCTCCCCCCTTGATCACTAATTGAAAAAAATGCCCCACAGCTGGATCTCATGGAGGTACTTCACCAAATGAACTCCTTTCTCTGTGATAACTTCAGCCTGTTTCAAGTTGACACACAAAACCAGCCAGGACGGAAACTAAATTTTATGGGAAAAGAAAAAAAAATAAAAACAAAAAACTTGTTGTTGGGTGAGAAAGGATGAGAGAGTAGTCATGAAAAGAACTGGGCAGGTAAGTATATGTGTTCAAAAGACATCGCATCAAATTCTCAAGTAATCAATAAATATATTATTTAATAAAGAAAATAGGTGATATACAGCAGCTACATCAGCAAATCACCTAGCCTAACATTGGTCACAGCTCAAAAAGCTACATACCTGGAACTCTAATTGGGCAGCTTCACTCACAAGTCTCCTCCTCTCCAGAAACAGTTTAATAATCCTATGATTAATGATCCTGGGAGAAGTGTGAATCTTTTAAGTGTCATGAGCTTTCTGAGCCAGTAAATTTAGTAAATTTCCTAAATCTTAGGAACATCCTTCTCCTTTCAGGAGTATAAGTTTCAATGAAAAAGAAATGACTATATAATATGTGTATTCCAGAGTCCTCAAACAATTCAGATAAAAAGAAATCAGCCCATAGAAATGGATGAAGATGGAGAACATCCTTGAACTCTTTAAACATACATTTCATTTAAGAACTAGTCAAGATTAGTTAATGGTGAGGCACTTGCTACCGAAGCTAAACATGATGAATTTATACACATACACAAACATACTCATGTAAAATACACACACAAATTTAGAGTTCACACACACACACACACACACACAACTTTTTTTCTTCCCACTCATTCAAAGCACTATATGGAAGATAGAAATGTAAAGTTCTCTTCTCTGAAGCAAACTAGAGAATGGGAGAAATTATTTTTTGGCTATATATCAGACTGAAAATACATAAAGAACTCCAAAAAAAACCATAAAAACAAAACAACCAGTAAATAGGCTATAATTCTGAAGGGTTCTCAAAATAGGAAATACAAACAGCTAATAAACATTTTTAGAAATGTTCAACATCATTAATTATCAAAGAAATTAAAATTAAAACTACTTTAAAATTCCATCTCACACTAATCAGAATGATGATCATCAAGAAATCAAATGATTTGTTGTTATCTTGGCAACTTGCTTCTTTTTATTTTTTTCTTAGCTATGAAAGAAAATTTTATGATCCATGTAATGTAAACATGGGTAAAATGGGCCCAACTGCACATGTTAAATTGTCTAATATTTAAAGTGAGGGGTTTTTTAAACAAAAAATAAATAAATAAACTTTGTAATTCTGAAAAGAAAGAAATCAAATTATAACAAATGTTTATTAGTATATGGGAAAAGTGAAAATCTTGTTCACTACTTGCATGGTAAGCATGCAAACTGATGACATTACTATGGAAATCAGACTTTTCTCAGAAAGCTAGAAACAAGATTATCATATGACCCTGTTCCATTCCTGGACTTATACCCAAAAGACTTTACATTCCACTATCCACCAACATCTGCCTAGTATTTGGCTATGGGATATCTCTATATATGCTCCTATCAGTTGCTGGATGAAGCCTCTCTAACGATGATTTGGAGAGGCACTAATCTATGAGGATGAGTGACTATAATTAGGAATCATTTCATTGACTTTTTGGCCAGTTGTGTTTGGTTTTATCTTAGATCTCTGAGCTCCTGGTTCCTAGACATCCAGACAGTGTCATGTGTGAGCTCCTTCTCATGGCATGGGTCTCAAATTGGACAAGTCATTGATCAGTCACTCCTACAAGTTCTGCACCATTATTGCTCCAACATATCTTGCAGGTAGTCCAAATTGTAGGTCAAAGGTTTTGTGACTGGGTTGATGTTCCAGTTTCACCACTGGAAGCCTTGCCTAGTTACGGAAGATGGCTAGTTCAAGCTCTATATCCCCCATTACTAAGAGTCTTTCCTAAGGCTACCTTCATAGATTCTAGTGAGTTTCCATTGCACTAGGTTTTCATATCACCTATCCCCAGTGCTTCCCAATTCTAGTCATCTCTCCCAGTACACTCTCCCTCCATCCTCCCTCCTATACCTGATCCCCTGATACCTCCTGTTCTCATCCCCATCTGTCCCCAATCTACCTGAAAAATCTATTCTATTTCCCCTCCCCAGAGAGATCCATGCACACCCACTCCTGCCACTTTAGCAGGAGTGGGTGTGCATGGATCTTTACTAATCCCCTCTAGATCTGTGGATTGTAGCATGATTATCATTTACTTAATAGCTAATATCCACTTATAAGTGAGTATATTCCATGTTTGCTTTCTGGCTCTGGTTTACCTAACTCAGAATGATTTTTTTTCTAGTTCTATCTACTTGCCTGCAAATTTCATGATGTTGTTTTTTAACAGCTGAGTAACACTCCATTGTGTAAATGTACCACATTTTCTCAATCCATATTTCAGTTGAGGAACATTTAGTCTAGAGAGATGGCTCAGTTATTAAAGGCTAGGCCGACAACCAAAACCATGTACGTTTTAAAAAGCATTCCTTTTTTGTCAAGTTTATTTCAACACTAAAGAAGAAATGCCAAGGAAGCAATTAGACATGTATATTTATATTCTAGAGACTGTAGTAAAATATGGGAAACTAGGAATGTAGAAAGTCCCTGATGTCTTGCTATGAACAGTATAATCTAGCAAAGATTTTTAAGGAATAGAAAGTTCAAATATCAAGGCATGATGCACCTAAGTATCTAGTGATCACAAAATTAATGATGGTGAAAAAGTCAAAGATTGCTGACTCAGCTTGCTTTGTTTCCTGCCTCTTTAAACACACACACACACACACAATTGACCCTTTTCTGGCCACTAAAACTATTTAGTGCATACAAATTGATCAAAACCCTGCTTTTTGCCTTATTTCCTTTTCATGCCTCTACTTTGAATGTCTCCAACAATTTGCCTTTTATTGTTCTCCATCATGTAACTATAGGATATACTGACAAAATGGATCAGTTGTTTCTCCTGAAGGCCATGGTTATTACATGATAATTCCAGACTGTGTTTTTAGTGAGGTCCAGTTTCAAGGCCCTTTAAGTCTCTTATTAACTCCTATCTCATAATCCTTTTTTACCTTTCTCCTACTTCAGAAAGTTTCCAGTAGACATGAACTGCTTTGATTTCCTTCCATTACAAAATTGATTATATGAGTTTATGTGTCTATCTTTATATTTACTTTCATCATTCTACAAAAACAATCCTATCCTGTTCAGTTACACACCTTTCATTTCTCTTACTCTTTTTCAATTAAATCCATCCTACCATCCTCTACTTCGTTTCAAAAGTTCATATTTCCCCATAAAATTTTTATTCTCCTTTTTTTAAATTGCTACCTTGTTACCCTCCCCTCTTCTCTCACCATATCTTGACTAAATATACTTTAAATCTCAGCCTACATCCTACATCTCAATTTCCTTTTCACTCCTTGCCCTATTCAACTCTAGCTCCTATTTTTGTGGTTCTCATGAAATTACATCCAGGAGAGCTCTTCTTATCCATTCCAGCATGTAAGTTTCCTGCTATGTTTGACTTTATTTCTTGCTCAGAATTTTATGATGGTTCACTAATAGTCTTGCTTCCTTTTGCCCTTTAGTATTTCCTTTTGTGCTGTGCCTGGGTTCTGCCTTTGGGCCTATATTTTTTATTCTCTGTATCCTTCTTTCTGGATTATATTATACACTCTTTATTAATGATCATATATTCAGTGAAAGTAACCAGCTATAATCATTTATTGCTGGTTTCTTTTGAGATTTCCACATTCTAGACAAATTATCAGCTACATAGAAAACATAAACATAAGCTAGACACAATAAAATATCCTTTTTTCTTGGTAGTCTTAAACTTTGAACATTCTTTAACATGTTTTACGCTTAACTAATGACTAATCCAGAGGTCATCTGCGAAGATATGATCTGAACAATTCAAGAAAGCAACAGATATATCACCCAAGTCCCCAAAGGTCGTCCTCATAGTTTTCATCTTCTTGACTCTGGCATCAGTTTTAAATAACTTGGCAAGTTTTATTTAACCACAAAGTCAGTTATAAGGTGTCCCTTGTGTGGAAAAAAAGAGGCATCTCCAATGATGGTTCTGATTAATAACTTGGCAGCATGGAAAAGTAAAGGGCAAAAGACCAGAGAGGAAAACAAGAATAAATGCCAAAGTCCTGTTTTTTCTGATAAGAATTCTCTATAGAAGTCAAGACATTTCTCAAAAGAGGAAATAGCCCCAATGGCCAAACTTCTGAGAGTGCTGTTGTATAGTGTGCCTGGATGATCTTCTATGCTGGGATACTGAGATGCTTGTGTGAGACAACGAACAAGTACAAAATGACTTCATTCTGTCAACATTTTCAAACTTAGATGGGGTGTCTAAGTAGGGTAATTGCACCAAGAAAGTGAGGATACCAAACTGTTTCTACAACACTAAGAAAATGCAATGAAAATTCAAGGTCAGAACACAAAGAATGTGCAGAGAACTGGCGTATACAAAAAATTACTAGCAGTAGCATCCATTCATGATCTGTTTGTGTCTACCTTGGAAGAGTTCCTTGGTGATATAGGAAATGGTGATATAAGTCAATATGGGCTAAGTTTTTACTTCTGGTCCGATGTGGTAGAATATGGGAAAGTCATCACCATTTATAAAATGCCTTAAAATAGAACAAGATTGGTTTAGGAAATGATAGCAGTAGGCTTTTCTCTAGGGTCAATGACTTCTCTACCCACAGTTAGTCAGCTAGGTTGACAGTACCAAGCATGATTTTTCCGCTATTGATCAGAGAAATTAACTCCAAATTAGCTTTTGGTTGCCTGCAAGATAAAAGTGTCACTGTTGCAAGACTGGAAATATCTTTCCAGGCCATTATTGTGGTTTGCAGGCATCACAACTGGATAGCACTATTGGTTGTTTTTCTCCTTTGGCAGCTAATATACCACCTTCCAATAAAATGAGAACCAGTACTCAGGTAAGAAGGTTTCCAGACCAGGTCCAGCACAGTCCCTACAAGTTCTGTGTTCAAGTATTTCTAGTCAACAATAGGGTCTTACTTTCATGTGTTGGGATACAGCCAACAGCAATACAATAACAAACATTGCTTTGTAAAATCTCTCAGATTGACTAGCAATTCAAATCTTCCTGACCAGAAATATATGTGGAATTATGGGTAAGTAGACCAATACTTTAGTAATTAGGATCAGTGATTCAAGACAGCTTGAAAAAATCCCTCTTTGGACCATTAAGTCCAGGGGCCTATGAGTAAACACATATACATTAGTTATTTAGAGGAATGTACTGTGGAGATCTGGACAATGAGTAAGAAGAGGCTACATCTTCACATGATCTAAGTTACCTCCATAATAATCAACAGCATCAACTGTGGTTTCACATATGTGCTTTTGTTGAGTCTACCTGTGGTTGTGTGTTCAGCTTTCTCCCTCAGGATGTCCAGACTCCAATGCACACTGGGCTGGAAGAATGAAGCAGAGCCTGGAACAGGTGGTATCTGCAGGATCCCTACCCAGCTGGGAGGTGAGGGGGCTTCTCTGAGGATTTAGTGTTACAGCTCTTTTAGACAAAGGCCTTCTCTGACGATCTTCAGTGAAATAGCTTGTGAAAGCACACTTTATTCGAGGTGACCATATATGAACCTTGAAGAGTGAGAAGTTTTCCAGATGAATGCAAAATAATTGGCTGGATTCTAGTGAACTGCAAATGCCTCATTTGTACAGAAATGCATTCTAAGAAGCACAGGTACTTGCTAGGTGGGTTCTTATTGTGAAAGAGGAAGTTGAACTTGTAGGTTTGCCAAGGGCTACTTGTTCTTGCTCAGGGCAGGCTTCCGAGACGAGGTCAGAGAAAGGAAAGTCCTGCTGGAAAAAGGGATTCCTCCATTTTGCAACAAACTCAGAGGAGCTATCTGGTCTTAGTAGACTTTGACCTTAAGCAATAGGGCTTCCCAACAGTCAACAGGGTTGGATTGGATGTATATAACCTTGATGCTGTGTGGAAAAATTGAGATACACATGAAGTAATAGTTCCGCCAGTAAGCCTTCACTCACCAGACTTCACCCTCTAGAGTGTAGTGTTTTCACGAAATACAAAATTAATGTATGTTGTGTCCCCCAGTAGATAAAATACACCCCTGAGAACTAACTCTAAGAAAAACAGTATTAACCTTTATATTCACCAGTCTGGAGATCTACTTGGGGAATTGATACTCTCTATCCCTGTGACCTGAAACACAGCTTGAGTGGAATTCTCAGTTCTCAGCATGAGGGATTCGTCACAAGAAGATGTATGAATGTTTTACTGAGCCAAGTGTGACAATTCTTCTCTAGTCATCATGTCTCCTCAGACTGGCCAATCAGGAAATCAACAGGGATTGTTGTCTCTAAAAGACTCACAATGTGGACACTGTCTTTGTTGTCTTTAACTGTAAACAGGTCTTTGCAACTACCAACCCTGGAAAATAAATAAAAGAAACACGCTACCTCAGTCTCTGTAGAAAGGAGAATCTGAGTAAGTTCACATAAGGAAAACAGCTTGCTGGAACACAGGCAAGGATGGGTATGAAAATAGACAGTGCCATGGTGCCCAGGAGCAGAGGCTTCCAATTGCACTATCTATAGTGGCATTAGCACTGCTACTTGTACTTCTTTTGTGAGCCAAGTTCTGGTCATTTTGGGTAAATGAAGGCTGGCTCCTGCTTTGAGAAGACTGAGTGGATCCTAGTGGTGTATGCAGGGAGGTATTACAAGGTGGTCATTGAAATCCTCTGGCCCCACCACTGACTTGAAGCTGTCACACAGGCTGGCTACAAGTAGTATGTAGCCACTTTTATGCAGATGCAGCAACCAGGTAGTGTCATGCCCTGAAGCTATGCTATGGGCCTCTCCAGTCCTAATCTAGGGACTGGGACTTGGGAACTAAGCAACGGGCCAGACCACTGAAAATGTCTGAACGTGTCACCTTCCTGGGAACTAAATATATCACACACTTTGACTGGCTCTTATAGAAATTAGCCAAAGCTATCCTGAACCAGAAAAACTGTGTGAGAATGTGCCCTAAGGCTACTCTGTCTATTCCAGGAGGCTATTCCTACACAGGACAACTGTTCTGTGAGACAGGAAGAAATTATGGTCTGGCTTCTCCAACGCAGAAACAGGTGAAGACAGAACTGAAAGTGTGCTGTCAGGCCCTCAGTGGGCATCTCGCCAGGCTTCTGCTTCCTGAATCAAACACCTGGCTTTAACTCTTCTACTCCAAAAGCATGATGTCATGAAGGTTCAAAGGAAGACGCAGAAGGCCCAACTCTCCTAGTGCCAATTTCATAACTAAATCCAAAGCTCTTCATAGAAAGGTCAGGGAGCACAGATGACTGCCCCAGGTAACACTAAAAAACACTTGCTAAACTCAGGTTTGTCAGAACAGGTACCAGTAATAAAACCAGTTCTCTGCAAGGTCCCGGGCCCACTTCACATGCAACAGTCCCCTGAAGATACCTCATCCAGCTCAGCTTATCTTACTACCCCAAAAAGATGACAAGAGCTAGGAACAACACCCAGGAACTCTGATACAGTTTGATGAGAGAGACATAGTCAAAGTTTTTGGTATGATGATCTCTTTTTCAATTAGGCATGAAAAAGAGACCATGAAGTCTGAAGACAGACATCAAACTAGGAAATCAAAGGAAGATACAACTTCTCCTAGGTATCACATTAAGGTTCATTGACAACCTGAACTTGCTGTTCAGATGGGATTAAAGGTGGTGGTTCACACTTTTAACCCTAGCACTTGGGAGGCAGATGCAGACATCTCTGTAGGTTTGAGGCCAGCCTGGACTACAGGGTAAGTTCCAGGATAGCAGGAGCTACACAAAGAAACTCTGTCTTGAAAACAACAACAACAACAACAACAACAACAACAAAAAAGGAGCTCATGGGTCTTAGATGATGACATTAACTCTGCAAGTTCACTTGCCCCTTAATGAAATGCTGCCCTGTTAGAACTACAGAACGTATTAATATTCTGAAACTATAGACAATACTTGAAACTCCTCTTGCAAAAAAAAAAAGGCTCCCACACAGGCAGCTTTGTGATGGTCAGGTCAGTCAATAAGTATGTGTGTGTGTGTGTGTGTGTGTGTGTGTGTGTGTGTGTGTGTGTGTGTGTGTTTTCTGTCCTAGCCACTAAGGATGGCATAGTCAATACTCTCACAGTGATAGATGGCTTTATTCAATTTGAACAAGTGTATCCCAGCAAAGAACAAAACATCTCCATAGCAGCTGAGTTCACTCGGGAAGTACTTGTCAAGACACAAGTTCCCCACATAAATCCACTCAAATTGATACATCAATGTAAGACCTGGCTGTCATGTCCAGCATTCTACTAAACAAAGCTCCAGAAACATATTTCTTCCTAGGGACTGATAAACTTCAGTTCAGTGAGGATTTCTAGGCAGCATTTTGAGATAAGAAACATTTTTGTAATTATTAGACTAAAACTTAAAACTGCTTTATGATGTATGAAAATGATATAAAATTCCAATCTCATGTCCATAAAAAAATTGTGCTTAAACACAAGCATCCTTGTTCATTTGTACGGCCTGGGCAACATTCACACTAAATGAAAGAGATGCATAGTTGAAAAGACTTAAAATATTTAGAATCTATCTCGTAATGCACTGAACTGTATCCCTCCAAAATTCAGATAGCAAAGTCCCAATTCTCATTGTCTCTGAATATGACTTTATGACTTTACTAAAGATAGATCTTTAAATGGATATTTATTTGGTCACATGAGGTCCTGGGGGGTGGGGTTCATGCACTGATGACTGGCTTTATAGGAAGAAGAGACAATCCAGATAGACATTTACATGAGCAGACCATATAAAAACAGGGCAGAAAGACAGTGACATGACAGACAGGGCAGGGGTTTTTAGAGAAAGCCCAACCCCATCAGTATCTTTGACTGCCTCTGATTCTGTCTCAAGACCAAGTTATGTTGGGCAACTTACTTAGTTTATGATAGTTTATGTCAATCCAAGAAAAATTCATATGCTGTGTTTAAAATGTATTCTTAAACTGTGCAGTGGTGGCATACACCTTTAATCCCAACACTTGGGAGGCAGAGGCAGGCAGATTTCTGAATTAATGGCCAGCCTTGTCTACAGAGTGAGTTCCAGCACAACCAGGACTACACAGAGAAACTCTGTCTCAAAAAAAAAAAATGTATGCTTTAAAAATTAGCTCTGATCTGGGCTATGATAGTGCATACCTTTAATCCCAGCACTTGGGAGGCAGGGACAGGCAGATCTCTGTGAGTTCAAGCCCAGTCTGAACTACAGAGTGAGTTCCAGGACAGTCAGAACTACACAAGAAACCCTGTCTTGGAAGGAAGGGAGGGAGGGAGGAAGGAAGGAAGGAAGGAAGGAAGGAAGGAAGGAAGGAAGGAAGGAAGAAGAGAAAGAGAGAGAGAGCTCATGAGGTCTTGTGTGATGACTTGGTAGGTAAGAGTGTTAACTCCTCAAGCAACAGTGTCTGTGCTCAAATTTCTGGCACCCACATTAAACACAGGACATGGCTATATGCGCCTGAAACACTAGTGTTTAGGTAACACACCAGCATTTAGGTAATGAAGAGGGAGGTAAAGCAGAGTGACCTCCAAATCATCCCTCAAAGCATAAATAGGAACACTGTGTATCCCACAGATGACATCTCCAAGGCTCAAGGTGGAGGTGGAAGTAGAGACACCCAGATCTGTTCAGCCATCCTCCTTTTGCCTATGTGTCTGCCTCCACAGTTCAGAACAACTCCAAGATGCTTTCCTTACACCACAGCAACCCCAGAATATTATGGTCTAGAACATCTCCTAAGGCCACAATATTTAATCCTCTTTTAGCTTTCATTGTGATAGTACCTTGTTTCTGTGTATTTCTTTGCCTCCTCTCTCTTAGAAATACATAAGACATCCTGGGCTGTTTTGTTATTGAAAGCATATCTCTCTGCATGCCTCATTTTAGAGGACACCAGGCTGTTTGTGTCTTGCCTGCTCTTGCTAAAAGGACTATCAGCATCTGATTGCTTTCCTGACTTGTGCTTCACAGTCATGCAAACAGCACTGGAGGAGAGGGCTCTCTTCTCAGTCTGAAGTAGAGAAAACACTCCAGAAGCCAGCAGTCAGATCCACAGTGACCAAGCACGACCTTTTACCAGAACACAGAATATAGCTCAGCATTTCCAAGTGTGCACATGAAGTAATGAGATCTGGATAAAAGTGTTTCTTTAGTAAATACATTAATGTAATGGATCCATTATAAATGATTAATGACATTTCTAAAGTGTATCAAGGGTACACTCATTATATACCAGGAAAGATAACTCCTTTTCACCAACATTTGGTAACTACAAATAAGAGGAAAGCACCCAATCACTAGTACTCTGGGATATTGAATATTTGTCTTCAAGGCTACAAATACTGACTATAGTAGTCCAGTTGGCAACTAATATGAATAAAAGTATTAGTCACATGTCCAGATTTTTCAGGCATTATGCTAGGAACCAGACTGAAGAAAGACATGGTGCTGACTTAAAAAAAAAGTATTATGAAGATGTGACCATGCAGCTAATATGACTAAGAATAGGAATTCCTTAACCAGACCCAGGGGAGTTGGGACTGGATGGATGTGGTTGGGATGACAAGCCAAGGAATATTCCTAAGGAACAAAAATTACTTGATTCATCTAAGTTAAATCTTAAAGAATAGAGAATTTAAAGAATATGAAATTAAAGAATTTCACAAAGTAAAAACGAGGACAAAGGAAAGGGCAAATGTGCCTCCAGGAAGAATAAAAGCTTCACATGAAATGAAAAGAGTATTTCTGTGATGACAGGAAAGCTTGCCGTCGTACAGGACTTTTGAAGTGGAAAGCAGTGCAACTCTTTTTACAAGGTAATATTCCTCTGAAATCCTCACCTCCCTGTGGCCTGCTGGAACTGGCCTGCACCCTGTTTCCTTCATGTCCTCTTGAATCACTCAGCTATACATGTAAGGATCTGCCATTGCCTGGCACTGCTACAGATCCTGCCGATATGAAAGCAACAAGCAAGAACGTATGCAGTCTTGAAGAAACAGTTATTTTAATGATCTAAAATAAAACTAGTAAGTATTTTTAAAGTGAAAGTTCTCATTCATTAGAAAAAGGTACTCATTGTGAATGATAAAAAAAAAAAAGGAATTGTGGCAAATGATAATCCAGTAACAAAGGAGAATCTGCCCAAGGTAGCTATTGACATTTAACTGAATCAAAACTGCATAGGATCTTAACATCAGCTGTATGGTAGCACTCACCACATCTCAGTGTTCAAGGCCTGTGTGTGGCTAGCAGAGAGAACAGAGTAGGCAAAAAAAAAAAAAAAAAAAACATTTCCAGAATTGGGACAACTCCATAAGACAGGAATAATCTTTAAAATTCCCCATAACTGACAGAGAGATCCATTGTCTGATAGTTAACATGATACACTCACTAACTTCCACATAAACTATTACACTAAGATTTAGCAAGTTCACAGTTCTTTCTGAATCATGGTGTCATCTCAGCATGTTTTGTGAATGACCCTTTTTGAGTGGTGGTTCACATTTTGGACATAAAACTAAATGTTCTTTTCCTGACTTTGTGTCTAAGATTTCTTTGCAATGACAACCAAGAGGTAAGAAAGATTTGAAATGATTATTTTTAAGAGGGGGATGTTTCTGAAGGATTTTAAGATTGTATGGATTTTGGGCAAGGGAGAGATAAAGGGCAGTGGGAAAATCACTGTGTAAGAGATTAGCTGGGGCCTCTGGTAAGACAATAGCTGATGTGGCTCAAAGGATCCGAGAAACAGGAGCATCAGGTTCAAATCAGTCTACAAGGGATTCCCTACTGCCAACCCTTCATACAAACCACCCAGAAGTCAGTAGGCATTATAAGTCTAGAAACAAATGAAATGAAATAAAATAAAACAAAACAAAACAACAACATGAACAACAAAGGTCTCTCCTGTAGAAGTCAGGCTTAGTAGCGTTGTGAAGAAACGGGGATGTCAATAGAGAGGACGCCTCACCAAGGTAAGCCACAAAGGACATTACACAGGGCTCTTATACTGCACTGCTCCCTCTGTGGCCCTGCACAACACTGACTGCGTGTTGGTACACCTTTGTAGCAAACATAAAAGCACCAAGAGCTAATATATAAAGTCTAAGCACTCCCAGTCATTTTAGAGCATTACTCTTCAGTATGAATACTGAATAATCAGCCTCATCATGCATTTGACAAAATCCTACAGCACGAACAAGAGCGTCAAAGAGAAGGTGAAAGACCTACAGGCTTTTTGTAGTTTTATGTTACTTTTGAGATTGTGATTATAACATTTCTCCCTTTACTTTCCTCCCTCTCCACCCTCCCCACTTACCTCCCTGCTGTCTTTCAAACACATGGCCTCTCTTTTCACTAGTTGTTATTGCAAACATATATATTTAACCAGCTCAGTCCATGTAACATTACATATTTATTATATATTTTACAGGGCTAATGATTTGGCAGTGGATTACCAATCGCTGTGTTCCTCCCTCTCCTGCTCCCAGCTTTTCTCAATTACCTGAATTTATTTGTGTAAAGTTGAGGCCTCCTGGACTTTTCCTGTCCAATTGGGCATGTCCACTGGTGACATCCTTGTTCAGCTCACATTTGGGCAGTTACAGTGGCAAGGCTTTATGGATGTAGCAAAAGTTTTAATGAGTAAATTGGACCAAGGGTTTTTAAAGAAGAAGTAAAAAGAAAAATAACTTTAAAAAAAAGTCTAATGGTGCATTTAGTTTTATAATGAGATGCTCTAAATTTGATGTGAAAAAGAAAAATCAGAGAGGAAGACTCTCAGAAATAAAAACATATGGTCTCCAGCAACTTTACTAGTAGGAGGAAAAGAAACTAAAGACTATCTTGCAGAAGAAAAACTGAGATAAATTCTGATTCTTTTTAAATCAATCTAACAAGTTTTGAAGAAAGTAAATAAAATAAAATGGAAAAAATGTTATTTTTTTAAAAAAACAAAGGTTAAGAAATAGACATTTATGTTTTTATGGAAAATGGAAGAAAAACTACCTACAAGAGAAAAGAATGCTTTAGCGAATGTTAGAAGACAGTTGACAAAGCAGAGATGTCTTCAAGTTTCCTGTAAGGGCTAAAGAAAGACACTGTCAAACACAAACACAGCAGCACTCTTTTCCCTCTCAGAAAGTTATTAAGAATATAGGACACCAAGACTATGGCAAGAAATCAAATATATAACATTCAGAACACAGTGTATCTAACTTAGAAATGCATTGAAGGAACATTCCAGGTGACAGGTACCAGATGTACACAGAGAGCAGCAACTTAGGACCAGAAAATGATAGATAGATAGATAGATAGATAGATAGATAGATAGATAGATAGATAGATAGATAGATAAATGATGGATAGATGGGTAGATGGTTAATAGATAGACAGACAGATTAGATAGATAGATAGATAGATA
The DNA here is from genome assembly GCF_000001635.26 of Mus musculus. Lineage (NCBI taxonomy): Eukaryota > Metazoa > Chordata > Mammalia > Rodentia > Muridae > Mus > Mus musculus. Next base: position 88,714,423 of record NC_000084.6, read on the forward strand.
GATAGATAGATAGATAGATAGATAGATAGATGATAGATAGATAGATAGATAGATAGATAGATAGATAGATAGATAGATGAATAAATGGATAGATGATGGATAGATGGACAACTGTATAGATGATGATGATGAAGATAGATAGATAGATAGATAGATAGATAGATAGATAGATAGATAGACAGACAAATTGGAAAAATATAAAATCAAATAAAGACACAAGGGAAAGTCTTTGGACAAGGAGGAAAACGATGGTACTGTGTTGAGTCAATTGCTTTTGAGAGTATATCTTGAAAAACAAGAGTTCTAGAGCCTCATCATCACTGTAGACCACTGGTGAATGATCTAGCCACTATCAGAAAAAGAATTTTGTCTTCAAATTCTTATCAAACAACTGATAATATAAACAATTCTAGTAGAAAAAATAAACAAAAGGTTATGTTGTCAACATCAAAATGCAGAAGGGAAATATGATGAGTTAAAAAAAGAATAATGGCATGACCATCATTATATAACAAAGTAAGGAATTAACACTTGCTGACTATGTTTAATTGGATAAGAAATAAAATGGTCAGTATGCTTAGATCCCAAAATCATAGAATTAAGGAACTTGAAAAACATGTTAGACTCATCTTTGGATAGAGGTGGGATGTTTAGTTTATTACCTAAATGAGTCACACAGAATAATCAAATATTGATGATAAATCAAGAAATAACTGAGTGTATTAGCTAGCAATATAGAAATGAACACCATAAAAGATCAACTGACTTAAGTGGTTTCAAGTAGAGTTAGAAATGGTGTGGATATTGCTTTCACTAGGAAAGCCTGTATGTTTTAAACGCTGATGATTTGGTAATGGATAACCAACTGCTTGCTCTTCCCTTGGGAGACTGTTTCTCCTGCTCTCAGTTTTCCTTGGTTGCCTGCAGTTCTTTCTATAAAGATAAAGCTTCCCAAGATTTCTCTGTCCACGTTGGCATTGTCTACTGATGTTGTCCTTGTTCAGCTCATGCTTTTACAGGATCTTTGGTATGACTTTATGGGTGTGGCTTCTGACAGTAATAGGGGACACGATATCACAGCAAACACCTTGATTCTCTGGCTCATACAAAATGACTTTTAAAATTACTGAAACCAGAGTTTCAATGAAAGCAGTCTGACTCTAGAGGCCAGACTCTTAAAAGGAATTAGATGCCTCCACTGAGATAAATTTGGTGAAAAGAAACAACAAAAATACTTTTTAACATGTAGCATTTCTATCAACAAGGGACCTCAGGACAACAGTATCAGCAACAGCTGGAATCATACAAGAAATTTGATTTAAGCATTATGCACATATGTCATGTTGTAGTACATATCTCAAATGTTCCTCCAAAAGATCCTGTAATAAAGACATTATCATCATGCAGCCATGTTCAAAGGTGGGGTTTTTTGAAGGTAGCTAGACCACAAATGTTCCAACTTAATGAATGCAATAATTCATAGAATGAGACATTGGACTAGGGTAGAAACTTTAGAAATATGTAAAAACAACAAAAAAAAACAAAAAACAAAAAACAAAAAAACCAAAACCAGACCATTAGGAGCATGTTCTTGGAGAGTATGTTTATCCCCTGACCTGTGCTCCTGTGCTTCTTGTGCCAAATGCAATTTTTCTGGGCCACAGACTCCAGCCATGATGTTCTGACTCACCACAACCTAAAACAAAGGAGCCAATATAACATAGTCTGAAATCTCTGAAACAGTGAGCAAAATTTGTTGTTCTTAGTTCATTTCTCTTAAGCAGTTTGTCAAAGCAATGGGAATCTGGACAACAAAGTGTCAACCATTTGTCCTCACCCAAGATCCACTGAATCAGAACAGCAGGGGAGGGGGAGTAAGAAATGAGTTTAACATTCTCTCTGAGAGATTTTGATGACAAAAATTTAAGCAATCACTGTAAATTCTCAAAAACATTGAGAATGAATCTTAAGCTGATAATAAGGAAAATTCTCAGGAATGAGACAACTATATTCTTATCTTTCAATGAACAATTATTATTTTCATAAACATAGTATGTGTGTGTCTTTGTATGTGTGAGTCTGTGTATGTTACAACATAGAAAGTTTCCAGAATCAAAGTATTATTTAATTGTATTTACTTACATAAATAAATAAATAAATAAATGGGAATTTTTAGAATAGATATGTTCTCTAGAAACTCAGATGGAAACTAAAGACAGAATTAGGTATCTATAAAGACTCAAAAAGTAGAATATAAGTTGGATTAAGATTAAAATTATTGCAGTAGAATAATTCCTAACAACCTCCTTCCAGTGAGGCAATATGTATGTACCTTGCTAAGAAATGTGAGTGTGGTATTCCCACAGACTAGACCAGCAATAAATGTGTTAGTTACCAAACCAGACTACATTTCATCCTCATGAAGATTATTCTCACTCTAGCTAAAAGAATCCAAATAATTCTAAATATGTTTATTAGAATAATTCTAATTTATGTTTAATTTTCATAAATTGACGTATAAATTAATCTATTTAATGACAGTCTTGGATTCTGTGAGTCCATTCGGCTCAAATTCTTTCTGGCTCCCATTTTGATGTGAGAAATCTTCAGGTTACAAGAGTTCTCAGTACTTGAGATAAAAGCTATTTGTGTATGAGAAAGTTCAGAAAGTGTACAGAAGGGGCAGAGCTGAAAAGCCCAAAGCAAAACTAAAAGGGAAAAAAATGGGAAGAGCAGATGACAAGGATGGCTGGCTGTGGTATGGTTCAAGTTCAAATTAAAGAATAAAGCCGATAAAAATGACAAGAAAGCAGGGGAAAGACAGGAAATGTCTGTGTCACCCAAGACACCCGAGGACTGAGGCATAAAATGAAATGGACCTGGAGAAAATGGAGACTTAACAACCGCCATTACCTTTGATTTATATAATCCAGGGTAAGTGCCTGTGAGAGCAACATTCAGTGCACATGGAGTTTCAATTTTTGTAGCCATTCTCTTTTAGGAAGATTTATGTGCAATATCATTCACAGGTTAAAATTCCACAGCAAGGATGAAATTTAACTGTAAATATTGCCCCACTTGCAATCTTGAAAATTTCAACACAAAGTGCTGAGATTGTTTTTAAATAATATGAATTATTTTTAAAGAATGTACTAAAGTAAATAGCTGTTGGTTCATTTTATGTCTCTAATGCCAGTGTGGCCACATTAAGTGACCTTTTAAAATTTCTCCCTTTACATATCATCAACAAATGTAATAACAAAAGATATAATAATTAATGTGTGTGTTTTCATGGACGAACAAGTCATATTTTTTACTAATAAAAATTAGTAATTTGCAAAATACTGACATGTTTGTTTTGAGAATTAGATAAGCCAGGAGTTTCTTCTATGTCCCATGTACAGCTCCATCTTTCTTTTTTTTTTTTCTTTTTTTTCTCTTTTTTTTTTTTTTTTTTTTGGCTTGGAAGAAAATTTATTTGTTTAGAGGTCTTATGGCCTGTTTATCCTATATTCGTCTTGATATGACTGGTTAAGATTCTAAAAAGCATCTTAGCTTTAATTGAGGCAAAACTCTTCCCCAACTGAAAACTGACTTCAGCAGGTCAGCCATTTTCCATAGCATTTGACAGCTTTAAGGAAATTAAAGCTCCTTTGCCTTGTAAGTTTATGTTGTGGTACAATGTTCACAACTAAACACATTCAAGGCACACAGTAAATGAAACATTGTACAGGCTATTCTGAAAATTAACATTATATAGCTGGCCTACTTTACATAAATACAAACGCACATACATACATGGACACATATGATAATAGTTCACTTTCTCTGCGGCCAATATATTTCTAATATGTAAATACCTCATACCTTAGGGAAATAAACCAAGGTAATTGGCATATAGTTACAGAGATCCAACTGTGTCCTACTATCCCAGTCATTTATTAGCTAGGTCAAGAACCAAGGGCCCGCAAAGGATCAGTGTGTTTGAAATTTATAATTTTACATATATATATTTATATATATATGAATATATATATATATGAATGAAACTGTATTTTGCCTGCTGTCTTAGTTAGGGTTTTACTGCTGTGAACAGACACCATGACCAAGGCAAGTCTTATAAAAAACATTTAATTGGGGCTGGCTTACAGGTTCAGAGGTTCAGTCCATTATCATCAAGGTGGGAGGATGGCAGTATCCAGGCAGGCATGGCACAGGAGAAACTGAGAGTTCTATGTCTTCATCCAAAGGCTGCTAGTGGAAGACTGACTTCCAGGCAACTAGGATGAGGATCTTATACCCACACCCACAGTGACACACCCATTCCAACCAGGTAACAACTATTCCAACAAGGCCACACCTTCAGATGGTGACACTCCCTGGTCCAAGGATATACAAACCATCACACCTGCATTTTTTTTCTTTTTTCTTTTCTTTTTTTTTTTCTTTTTTTATTGGGTATTTATTTCATTTACATTTCCAGTTCTATCCCAAAAGTCCCCCACACATTCCCCCACACACTCCCCCACGCACCCATTCCCACTTCTTGGCCCTGTCGTTCCACTGTACTGAGGCATATAAAGTTTGCACTACAAATGAGCCTCTCTTTCCACTGATGGCCTGCTAGGCCATTTTCTGATCATATGCAGCTAGAGACACAAGCTCCAGGTGGGTACTGGTTAGTTCATATGGTTGTTCCACCTATAGGATTGCAGATCCCTTTAGCTCCTTGGGTACTTTCTCTAGTTCCTCCATTAGGGGCACTGTGGTCCATCCAATAACTGACTGTGAGCATCCACTTCTGTGTTTGCTAGGCCCCAGTATAGTCTCACAAGAGACAGCTCTATCTGGGTCCTTTCAGCAAAATCTTGCTAGTGTATGCAATGGTGTCAGCATTTGGAAGCTGATTATGGGATGGATCCCCGGATATGGCAGTCTCTACATGGTCCATTTTTTTATCTCAGCTCCAAACTTTGTCTCTGTACCTCCTTCCAAGGGTGTTTTGTTCCCACTTCTAAGGAGGGGCATAGTGTCCACACTTCAGTCTTCATTTTTCTTGAGTTTCATGTGTTTAGGAAATTGTATCTTATATCTGGGGTAACCTAAGTTTCTGGGCTAATATGCAGTTATCAGTGAGTACATATTGTGTGAGTTCCTTTGTGATTGGGTTACCTCACTCAGGATGATGCCCTCCAGGTCCATTCATTTGCCTAGGAATTTCATAAATTCATTCTTTTTGATAGCTGAGTAGTATTCCATTGTGTAAATGTACCACATTTTCTGTATCCATTCCTCTGTTGAGGGGCATCTGGGTTCTTTCCAGCTTCTGGCTATTATAAATAAGGCTGCTATGAACATAGTGGAGCATGTGTCCTTCTTACTGGTTGGAACATCTTCTGGATATATGCTCAGGAGAGGGATTTCGAGAACTTCCAGTAGTACTATATCCAATATTCTGAGGAACTACCAGACTGATTTCCAGAGTTGTTGTACAAGTTTGCAATCCCACCAACAATGGAGGAGTACTCCTCTTTCTCCACATCCTCGCCAGCATCTGCTGTCACCTGAATTTTTGATCTTAGCCATTCTGACTGGAGTGAAGTAGAATCTCAGGGTTGTTTTGATTTGCATTTCCCTGATGATTAAGGATGTTGAACATTTTTTCAGGTTCTTCTCTGCTATTCGGTATTCCTCAGGTGAGAACTCTTTGTTTAGCTCTCAGCCCCATTTTTTAAAATTTATTTATTTATTTTTATTACATATTTTCCTCAATTACATTTCTAATGTTATCCCAAAAGTCCCCCATTCCCTACCCCCCACTTCCCTACCCACTCATTCCCATTTTTTTGGCCCTGGCATTCCCCTGTACTGGGGCATATACAGTTTGCATGTCCAATGGGCCTCTCTTTCCAGTGATGGCCGACTAGGCCATCTTTTGATACATATGCAGCTAGAGTCAAGAGATCTAGGGTACTGGTTAATTCATAATGTTGTTCCACCTATAAGGTTGCAGATCCCTTTAGATCCTTGGGTAATTTCTCTAGTTCCTCCATTGGGAACTCTGTGATCCATCCAATAGCTGACTGTGAGCATCCACTTCTGTGTTTGCTAGGCCCCAGTATAGTCTCACAAGAGACAGCTCTATCTGGGTCCTTTCAGCAAAATCTTGCTAGTGTATGCAATGGTGTCAGTGTTTGGAAGCTGATTATGGGGTGGATCCCTGGATATGGCAGTCTCTACATGGTCCATTCTTTCGTCTCAGCTCCAAACTCTGTAACTCCTTCCATGGGTGTTTTGTTCCCAATTCTAAGGAGGGGCATAGTGTCCACACTTCAGTCTTCATTCTTCTTGAGTTTCATGTGTTTAGCAAATTGTATCTTATATCTTGGGTATCCTAGGTTTTGGGCTAATATCCACTTATCAGTGAGTACATATTGTGTGAGTTCCTTTGTGAATGTGTTACCTCACTGAGGATGATGCCCTCCAGGTCCATCCATTTGGCTAGGAATTTCATAAATTCATTCTTTTTAATAGCTGAGTAGTACTCCATTGTGTAAATGTACCACATTTTCTGTATCCATTCCTCTGTTGAGGGGCATCTGGGTTCGTTCCAGCTTCTGGCTATTATAAATAAGGCTGCTGTGAACATAGTGGAGCATGTGTCCTTCTTACCGGTTGGGACATCTTCTGGATATATGCCCAGGAGAGGTATTGCTGGATCCTCAGGTAGTACTATGTCCAATTTTCTGAGGAACCGCCAGACTGATTTCCAGAGTTGTTGTACAAGTTTGCAATCCCACCAACAATGGAGGAGTGTTCCTCTTTCTCCACATCCTCGCCAGCATCTGCTGTCACCTGAATTTTTGATCTTAGCCATTCTGACTGGTGTGAGGTAGAATCTCAGGGTTGTGTTGATTTGCATTTCCCTGATGATTAAGGATGTTGAACATTTTTTTCAGGTCTGAGCCCCATTTTTTAATGGGGTTATTTGACTTTCTGGAGTCCACCTTCTTGAGTCCTTTATATATATTGTATATTAGCCCCCTATCTGATTTAGGATAGGTAAAGATCCTTTCCCAATCTGTTAGTGGTCTATTTGTCTTATTGACAGTGTCTTTTGCCTTGAAGAAGCTTTGCAACTTTATGAGGTCCCATTTATCGAGTCACAATTTTACAGCACAAGCCATTGCTGTTCTGTTCAGGAATTTTTCGCCTGTACCCATATCTTTGAGGCTTTTCCCTACTTTCTCCTCAATAAGTTTCAGTATCTCTGGTTTTATGTGGAGTTCCTTAATCCACTTAGATTTGACCTTAGTACAAGGAAATAGGAATGGATCAATTCCTGTTCTTCTACATGATAACCACCAGTTGTGCCAGCACCATTTGTTGAAAATGCTGTCTTTTTTCCAAAGGATGGTTTTTGCTCCCTTGTCAAAGAACAAGTGACCATAAGTGTGTGGGTTAATCTCTGGGTATTCAATTCTATTCCATTGGTCTACCTGTCTGTCGCTATACTAGTATCATGAAGTTTTTATCAAAATTGCTCTGTAGTAGAGCTTTAGGTCAGGCATGGTGATTCCACCAGAAGTTCTTTTATCCTTGAGAAGAGTTTTTGCTATCCTAAGTTTTTTGTTATTCCAGATGAATCTGCCTATTGACCTTTCTAATTCATTGAAGAATTGAGTTGGAATTTTGATGGGGATTGCATTGAATCTGTAGATTGCTTTTGGCAAGGTAGCCATTTTTACTATATTGATCCTGCTGATCCATGAGCATGGGAGATCTTTCCATCTTCTGAGATCTTCTTTAATTTCTTTCTTCAGAGACTTGAAGTTCTTATCATACAGATCTTTCACTTCCTTAGTTAGAGTCATGCCAAGGTATTTTATAATATGTGTGACTATTGAGAAGAGTGTTGTTTCCCTAATTTCTTTCTCAGCCTGTTTATCCTTTGTGTACAGAAATGCCATTGACTTGTTTGAGTTAATTTTATATCCAGCTACTTCATTGAAGCTATTTATTAGGTTTAGGAGTTCTCTGGTGGAATTTTTAGGGTCACTAATATATACTATCATATCATCTGCAAAAAGTGATATTTTGACTTCTTTCTTTCCAATTGTATCCCCTTGATCTCCTTCTGTTGTCGAATTGCTCTGGCTAGGACTTCAAGTGCAATGTTGAATAGGTACGGAGAGAGTGGACAGCCTTGTCTAGTCCCTGATTTTAGTGGGATTGCTTCAAGCTTCTCACCATTTACTTTGATGCTGGATACTGGTTTGCTGTAGATTGCTTTTATCATGTTTAGGTATGGGCCTTGAATTCCTGATCTTTCCAAGACTTTTATCATGAATGGGTGTTGGATTTTGTCAAATGCTTTCTCGGCATCTAACGAGATGATCATGTGGTTTTTGTCTCTGAGTTTGTTTATATACTGGATTACGTTGATGGATTTCCGTATATTGAACCATCCCTGCATCCCTGGGATGAAACCTACTTGTTCAGGATGGATGATTGTTTTGATGTGTTCTTGGATTCGGTTAGCAAGAACTTTATTGAGGATTTTTGCATCAATATACATAAGGGATATTGGTCTGAAGTTCTCTATCTTTGTGGGGTCTTTTTGTGGTTTAGGTATCAAAGTAATTGTGGCTTCATAGAATGAGTTGGGTAGAGTACCTTCTGTTTCTATTTTGTGGAATAGTTTGTGAAGAACTGGGATTAGATCTTCTTTGAAGGTCTGATAGAACTCTGCACTAAACCCATCTGGTCCTGGGCTTTTTTTGGTTGGGAGACTATTAATGACTGCTTCTATTTCTTTGGGGGATATCGGGCTGTTTAGATCATTAACCTGATCTTGATTCAACTTTGGTACCTGGTATCTGTCTAGAAACTTCTCCATTTCATCCAGGTTCTACAGTTTTGTTGAGTATAGCCTTTTATAGAATGATCTGATGGTGTTTTGGATTTCTTCAGGATCTCTTGTTATGTCTCCCTTTTCATTTCTGATTTTGTTAATTAGAGTGCTTTCCATGTGCCCTCTAGTGAGTCTGGCTAAGGGTTTGTCTATCTTGTTAATTTTCTCAAAGAACTTGCTCATCGTTTGGTTGATTCTTTGAATAGTTCTTCTTGTTTCCACTTGGTTGATTTCGCCCCTGAGTTTGATTATTTCCTGCCGTCTACTCCTCTTGGGTGAATTTGCTTCCTTTTGTTCTAGAGCTTTTAGGTGTGCTGTCAAGCTGCTAATGTATGCTCTCTCTAGTTTCTTTTTGGAGGCAATCAGAGCCATGAGTTTTCCTTTTAGAAATGCTTTTATTGTGCCCCATAAGTTTGGGTATGTTGTGGCTTTATTTCCATTAAACTCCAAAAAGTCCTTAATTTCTTTCTTTATTCCTTCCTTGACCTAGGTATCATTGAGAGGAGTGTTGTACAGTTTCCACATGAATGTTGGCTTTCTAGTATTTATTTTGTTATTGAAGATCAGCCTTAGTCCATGGTGATCTGATAGGATGCATGGGACAATTTCAATATTTTTGTATATATTGAGGCGTGTTTTATGACCAGTTTTGTGGACAATTTTGGACAAGGTACCATGAGGTGCTGAGAAGAAGGTATATCCTTTTGTTTTAGGATAAAATGTTCTATAGATATCTGTTAGATACATTTGTTTCATAACTTCTGTTAGTTTCACGTGTCCCTGTTTAGTTTCTGTTTCTATGATCTGTCCATTGGTGAAAGTGGTGTGTTGAAGTCCCCCACTATTATTGTGTGAGGTGCAATGTGTGCTTTGAGCTTTACTAAAGTTTCTTTAATGAATGTGGCTGCCCTTGCATTTGGAGCATAGATATTCAGAATTGATAGTTCTTCTTGGAGGATTTTACCTTTGATGAGTATGAAGTGCCCCTCCTTGTCTTTTTTGGTGACTTTGGGTTGGAAGTCGATTTTATTAGATATTAGAATGGAAACTCCAGCTTGTTTCTTCAGACCATTTGCTTGGAAAATTGTTTTCCAGACTTTCATTCTGAGGTAGTGTCTTTCTTTTTCTCTGAGATGTGTTTCCTGTAAGCAGCAAAATGTTGGGTCCTGTTTGTGTAGCCAGTCTGTTAGTCTATGTCTTTTTATTGGGGAGTTGAGTCCATTGATATTAAGAGATATTAAGGAAAAGTAAGTGCTGCTTCCTATTATTTTTGTTGTTGAAGTTGGCATTCTGTTCTTGTGGCTGTCTTCTTTTAGGTTTGTTGAGGGATTACCTTCTTGCTTTTTCTAGGACGTGGTTTCTGTCCTTGTATTTTTTTTCTGTTATTATCCTTTGAAGGGCAGGATTCATGGAAAGGTAATGTGTGAACTTGGTTCTGTCCTGGAATACTTTCGTTTCTCCATCTAAGGTAATTGAAAGTTTGGCTGGGTATAGTAGCCTGGGCTGGAATTTGTGTTCTCTTAGTGTCTGTATAACATCTGTCCAGGCTCTTCTGGCTTTCATAGTCTCTGGTGAAAAACCTGGTGTAATTTTGATAGGCTTGCCTTTATATGTTACTTGACCTTTTTCCCTTACTGCTTTTAATATTCTATCTTTATTTAGTGCATTTGTTGTTCTGATTATTATGTGACAGGAGGTATTTCTTTTCTGGTCCAGTCTATTTGGAGTTCTGTAGGCTTCTTGTATGTTCATGGGCATGTCTTTCTTTAGGTTTGGGAAGTTTTCTTCTAAAATTGTTGAAGATATTTGCAGGTCCTTTGAGTTGAAAATCTTCATTCTCATCTACTCCTATTATCCGTAGATTTGGTCTTCTCATTTTGTCCTGGATTTCCTGGATGTTTTGAGTTAGGATATTTTTGCATTTTCCATTTTCTTTGATTGTTGTGCAGATGTTCTCTATGGAATCTTCTGCACCTGAGATTCTCTCTTCCATCTTTTGTATTCTGTTGCTGATGCTCACATCTATGGTTCCAGATTTCTTTCCTAGGGTTTCTATCTCCAGCATTGCCTCATTTTGGGTTTTCTTTATTGTGCCTACTTCCCTTTTTAAGTCTTGGATGGTTTTATTCAATTCCATCATCTGGTTGGTTGTATTTTCCTGCAACTCTTTAAGGGATTTTTGTGCTTCCTCTTTAAGGTCTTCTTCCTGTTTAGCAGTGTTCTCCTGTATTTCTTTAAGTGAGTTATTAAAGTCCTTCTTGATGTCCTCTACCATCATCATGAGATATGCTTTTAAATCCAGGTCTAGATTTTTGGGTGTGTTGGGGTGCCCTGGACTGGGCGAAGTGGGAGTGCTGGGTTCTGATGATGGTGAGTGGTCTTGGTTTCTGTTAGTAAGATTCTTACGTTTACCTTTTGCCATCTGGTAATCTCTGGAGTTAGTTGTTATAGTTGTCTCTGGTTAGAGATTGTTCCTCTGGTGATTCTGTTAGCCTCTATCAGCAGACCTGGAAGACTAGCTCTCTCCTCTGAGTTTCAGTGGTCAGAGCACTCTCTGCAGGCAAGCTCTCTTCTTACAGGGAAGGTGCACAGATATCTGGTGTTTGGACCTCCCTCTGGCCAAAGATGAAGGCCCAAAACAGGACCTGTCCCAGAAGCTGTGTTGCTTTGGCCTGTCACCAAAGCTGTTAGCTTCTGTAGTCCACACTCTCACCTGTGCAGACTACTTTCTGCAGAGTCTCAGAACCAAGATGTCTCCCACCAATGGTGAGGGAAAGCTCTTCAGGGCCAGGCAGACACCTATCCTCTGTCCAGGAAGGTGCCTGGATGTCTGGAGCCCGAAAAGGGGGCTGCCTCAGAAGCTCTGTGGCTCCCACCTGTCCCAGAAGCTGTTAGCTTCTGTAGTGCAGAAGCTGTTAGCTTCTGTAGTGCACACTCTCACCTGTGCAGACTACTTTCTGCAGAGTCCCAGATCCAAGATGGCTCCCACCGTTGCTGAGGCAAAGCCCTCAGCTCCATCTTTCTTGAGCATGCATATTAATATATCATACAGTGACTGTTTTTGTTACTATCAGTAGTATTGAAATTTTAATTAAACATCCATACCTATCACCACTTAAAGGCTTCAAAATATAAATTATCATCTTAAATAAAATTATTATCAAATATTAAATGAATCACAAATTATCAAATATCTAATTAAAATTGTATGAAGCAAATCCATTCCCTCCTTCTCTTGTTTTTAAACACAGTCAGCACAGTTGGTCATATTGATTCCACAACAGGTTCATGTGCCCACTCAGTCAGGTTGTCCCCATGGATTCAGCATAGGAATGAACTAAGGTTCTTAAGAAGTGTTTTCTCAGGCTTTCTATATTGGATCTATTTGCAGATTATTATTGAATGGTATAATTGATCTTTTGTGATCAAGTTTTTAGTCATCAGCAAAATAGTCAAGACAATTCTCTACATTTTAGAAGCCTCATGTGTTGACTGAAATAAATCTTGTCATGAAATAAAAAGAATAAGAATTATGCCTAAAATCAATAATAAACATAATAATAACAAATGACAAGAGGGTATCATTAGAACATGAATACAGGTGTCAAAAACCTGTCTGTATCTATCAGCAGTCCCAGTGCTATAGAGTAGAGACCAATGGATCCCTGGGCACTTGTCAAATGTTCTGGCCAAATTAGTGTGCTACATGTCCAGTGAGAAACTTAGACTCAGAAATAATAAGAATAAAAATAAAAATAAAAAACAAGGGAAAGAGATTCCTGATATTAAATTAACCTCTGCTTCTTTGAGCATCTACATGTACATGTGCACAAATGCACACATCACACTGTGTCTCAGTACTTTCCTTTTTATTTCAGAGTTTTTTGCTCCTAGTAATACACTGACTGCCAAGGAATCAGTTCATTTCTTCAACTGGAGTATTAGAAAGAGATTTAAAAGTTCACCTGATTTTTTTTTATAACTAAGTTGTTGATGCCTCTATGTCTATTGCTCTGCACAAAGCCACTGCATGAGGCTTGAGAATGTATACTATACAATAACGAGAGCATACTTCTATTTAGACAAAATATCCTTACAGAGGTGGCCATACTCTTAAGATACAATCTTATAATCACTCCCTTTGGTATTTGCCCAAATGTGGTAAAAACTTATTTTACAATCAAAACAAGGGACAAGTAAGATGTCCTTCACAACGTACATGATTAAATATACTGTGGTGAAATGAGACTGAAAATAAGTACCAAGCTGTTTAAAGATATAGAGAGAACTTAAATACATGTAAATGAATGAAACTGATCTGAAAAGATTACCAACTGTGTAACATTCTAGAAAAATAAAACTACAGATGCCAGTAGTTACCAGAGTGTGGGTGAGAGGGGGAAGAGTAAGCAGAGGAAATTTTAATAGCTGTGAAAGTACTCAATTCTGTGATAGTGGATACATGTCGTTTTATGTTTGACAAAAACAAGAGTATGCACTAGCCAAACTGACTTTACTCTTAGCCATGGGCTGCAGATACTTATGGGATGCTGGTGCATGTTCTTCATTAGTAATAAATGCACCCTCTGGTACAGGATATTGATAGGAGAGGCTACGGAGTTGAAGCTGTATATATATATATATATATATATATATATATATATATATATATGTATATGTATATATATATATGTATATATATATATACATATGTCTTAGTCAGGGTTTCTATTCCTGCACAAACATCATGACCAAAAAGCAAGTTGGGGAGGAAAGGGTTTATTTAGCTTACACTTCCATACTGCTGTTCATCACCAAGGAAGTCAGGACTGGAACTCAAGCAGGTCAGAAAGCAGGAGCTGATGCAGAGGCCATGGAGGGATGTTCTTTACTAGCTTGCTTCACCTGGCTTGCTCAGCCTTCTCTTATAGAACCCAAGACTACCAGCCCAGAGATGGTCCCACCCACAAGAGGCCTTTCCCCCTTGATCACTAATTGAGAAAATGCCTTACAGTTGGATCTCATGGAGGCATTTCCTCAACTGAAGCTCCTTTCTCTGTGATAACTCCAGCTATGTCAAGTTGACACAAAACTAGCCAGTAATATATGCTCTGAAATCATAAGGTTCACTAAAAATGATAAACACTTCTCTGATGGTCTGAAACTGAGCTTTATCTGGGAGTCTTATATTTTTATTTGCTAAATTTGGCAACATGCTAGAAGTTAGTTGGAGTATTTAATTACACAATTTGCAATGAATGTCTTAGTACATAGGCATATTTTGAGCTTCCTTCTCCCATCTCAGAAGGTATGTCTCATTATCTGTCCAGCCTAAACACCTGCCATATAGACAGTTAAGAAGATGCAGGGTACATACCCTAGTACTGGATTACTGTATCCCCTACAGTTTGGCTCCCTCTAATGAATTTTGGAATTATAAAAAAATATAACTTCTAGCCTTGTAAATGAACATCTTTGTTTACATAAGGTTTCCATTTGATCACAGGCCTTTTTGTTTACATGTGTATTGTTTTCATGATTTCTTTAAGGCTCTGCCAAGTCAGAAATTGCTGTTTCAATTGTTTGGGTATTCCTCATGGACTGAACGTGACATCAGAAGAACACTCTGCATAAATGCTAGTTAAAGTATTCTTCTCCTGTGCCAGATATTTTTTAAGTAGTACATCTGACCTTTAATGCAACATGCTTTTTGTTTTGTTTTTTTTTACTGATAATAGGGCTATCTCTGAGAAGCTCATTTACATGGTATCACTCTGAATTTTGTATTTTATTTATTCAAGGAGCAATCCCTGTCAATCTCTGCAAGGCCATGATTAGAATCTCTATATTTCTGAAGCCACCTGTCAACACAACTGTGCTTGAATAATTACATTCAGCAATCTATAACCCTGGGAAAATTCACTTGCTACAGCTATTTCTATGCTGAGAATTTTAGGTATCAGCACATAACCAAGCTAACAATAAAGCTCATGAAACTGAACCTATTATCTAGCAAACACATCTCTGGATACTTGTATCTTGGAGAGAAGTCTATTATAGAGATGCTGACACATATCACACCCCCACTGTCCCTCTACATACATACAACATTATTGATGGTAGGTGCCAACTAAGGGCTGTCATCAGCCATAATCGGCCTATCTGATGGAATAGATTTAATTTGCTGACATAAAACGGTCTCACTTTTTATACACTTGGGTTAAACTGATGTCTGAGAAGTCTCAGAGTCATAATTCCACCCTGATGACTATGAAAATATGACTACTGATTATAGTGAACATTGGGCACTCTTCATTTTACTCCAAGATTTTCACAAGGGCTTTTATTAGAAGGTTTTTCTTCGAAATTCAAAGCCAAGATAGAATACCTCAACATAGCATCCATTTTTAATGACTCTCAAACTAGAATATAAACCCCTATTCAACATGCATTAACACTCATCAGGATTTTAACAGCTGGCTTCTCTCTTGTCTTTATCCACGTTAGATACCAATCTCTGGTGTAACCATTGTAGATCCAAGGAAATGGGAGCTTCAGAACAACTAGCTGATGGTTAAAATGAAGACTGATAAAATTAAGAGACAATCCAGGCTCTCCTTCATCCGGAGTCCTGTGACAGCTCCCTCCATGTTATAACCCCTCCTGCAAGAAAGAGGCAAATTAGGGATTCTATTATTTATTCTCAGTGAGCAAAGAAACCCTGAGGGGAATGCAGGCTGTCAAATATTAAGAACAAGTGGTGCAATTAGAAAGCAGAGTTTGGGTCTTAAGTTTCTCTGTAAGAAAAAAAGAAAGAAAGTAAGTTAGCGATAGGGAGACGGAGAGCTTTGGAAAACACATATTCTTAAGCAAAATCTGAGAATTCAGACCCAGCCTTTTCATTCAGATTTCATTTGTTTCACCCTTGGAATAAAATATAAAGATGCTCAGAAATAGAAACAAAATTGGCAGCCTGCTACTTGTGTAAAATAGGTCCAAACACAATAAATGACACTTCTTATAAACAGTGATCTCTGACATGATGGAGTGAATTGGCCACACCATGCACAGTGGAGGCAATGGTCACTTCCTCCACCTGCAAATAAATGTTCTGTGAATATATGTGCCTTTGGAGAATACCCACTGGTATATGAAAATCCCTGCCAGATGACAAAATGCTTTATTAAAAAATAAATGAAAATTCTATATTCTTGTTTTAGACCAGAAGATTCTGTTTCATTGTCCATGTACACAAACTTGCTTGTAGCTCTGAGTATATAAAGTTGCACAGTCCACAACAGGGTCACCAGGTGTCCACTGATCATATTGCCTCTGCTATGGGACATGAAGGGACTCTGGTGCCTTTCCTTTGCCTACTCGGTGATGTATGGTTTCTATGAATTTTCTGCAATAAAGCTCTTAGAAATTGACTTGGACACTACAGTAGAGTTATACCTGAACCATGGGCTACTTGGGGGCTACTTGTAATTGCACTTAATTAATTACTGTCAATCTTTATGCTCCTTTTGACATTGCTAATCTACACATGTGGATATAGGATCTAAAATCTAGAATCAATGTTATTTGCTGCATTGACATCTGGAGAGAGAAAAAAAAAACCTAGAATTACCTAGCCTTGAGCTCCTTTCCCTACTCTGGTTCCAAGGGAAAGATCAATGAACTAAGCAACTCCCCCTCTTATAGAACTGGGTGTTATTCCTCTTTACCAGTGAGCAATGGGCTTCCAATCTTGTCCCCTGTGAAAACCAGGAGCCAGCTTTATCCTATGTAACTACAAACCCTGCCTCCCATATCCCACAATTTATACCCTGTCAAGAGTTCAAGTCATGCTACTTCCATATGACCCTATCACATGGTGCCCTCCTGACCCAAGTTTGGATTCCCCCAGAACATTGCACCTATGCAGTAATGGGTGGTGGAGATTTCATTATTCTCTATCCTTAAGGTGTACATCCATGGTACAATATATGGAGTTATTTGAACATCACATTTCATAGTTGAGAAATTTCCCTAAGTCTCCTTGTGGTCTTCCAAGTAAAATCTGAGCTTCTTTGATGGGTAATTCAGGCCCACTTCCCTTTATTCCATGCCACAGCATAGACTTTCATCATCTATTTTTTTTTTCATTTTAAAGCATAGTAAAAGAGCTGTTGATTACTGCCATGGTATGTGTGCCACTACAGCACATTGTTATCTTGCCATGCTGATCATTGTGGTTCATAGATGCCAAAGCTATGTAGGATTTTGTAGCTCTGTTGGTGAGGTCCCTTCTTTAGAAGTATGAATGCTATCTTTTGCAACTATAAAAGCTGGTTTTCAGGTGGGGGGTATTCAGATCAGCTCCAGTTTAGGGGATTCTGGGACCTATTGCACGGTGTCTTCAGCAAATGGGACTTCTCTTCATTCAACCTCTGGAGAGCAACCAAGGGAATAACCTCTAACATTTTAGGAGTCTCTTGAACAATCCTGACCATCGACTCAAAAGAGGGCTTCTCAGGTCTGGTATTGGGATTTTGTTAGATGATATTTTTTTTTTGTTCTTAGAGGAAGCATCAGTCCATGAGAGGAATTTCTTTTAAAAATATATGTGTATTTATACACAGAATTGTAAATATTATAGGTTTTTATTAAGCATATTGTTAATAGTATGACTTTTTACAACTTTTTCAAACATATTTGCCAATATTTTACTCTTCCTCCTCTTCTTTCTCCTCCTCCTCCTCCTCCTCCTGTATTTTCTCTCTCCCTCCCTAATTAGAGATATTTCCATTTTTCCCATTTTCCCAATCAGATTTCTTGTCTCTTGCCATTTCTCTCTCTATTGATCCCCCACTTTCCTACTCCAGAAATAATTCCTTTTTACATTTCTGATTTATGCATTTACTCCAGGGTATGTACTTATGTCTAAGATTTGGGAATAGCAGCCTCAAATGACAGAGAATATGTGACATTTGTCTTTTTGGATCTTGATTTCCTAATTCAATATTATCTTTCCTATTTCCACTCATTTACCTAAAAAGTTCATGATTTCACTTTTCTTTGCAGATGAATAGTGTTTCATAGTACCACAGGACAGACCATGAAAACTGGATATTCACTACCAAATGGTTAGCCCTGAGAACATACGCACAAATAGCATTATATGGGAAGGTTAACATTTCAAGGGTGGATATAGAAGGGGACATGATAGTTATAATCTCAAAATATAAAAGAAATAATTATTTTTAAGTTTTCAAAGGAGAGAATTAGAATGACTATCTCAACTTTTTCTCCCTTCCTAGATAAGTAAGATACCTCTGCAGAAGTAATCCAAGAAAGAAACATTTTTCTACTAATAAAACCTTTCTGAAGAAGGCTGCTTCCTCCAATACTTCTACACCAAAATCAGTGTCCCTTCTGTTCTTTCTATATTGAACTTAGTTTAAATAACTAAACATCCACCTACAATATAAACTATATCACACTTATCTTGTCCATGAAAAGCCACCTAATAATGAATATTTTACTGCTGTGATTTTATCCATAAATATTCCAGGTTTTAAAGACAGGCAGCTGCTATTATCACATCATATGCTTGTTCTTTGCCAGTTCAATCACTCTGACTCTTCTTTAAGCTCATACCTGAAAGTTTCTACTGATTCATCCTTCAAGGAGCTCAGAAATCTTCCCTTCAGCCACAGTGCTAAAAACATTTTGGGATATATGTCCCCCAAGATACCTACTGACTGTGTGGCTTGCTTAGTGTTGTGTTAATTGTCAACTTGACAGAATCTAGAATGGGCTTGGAAATGGGCCTCCAGGCATGCCTGTTAGAAGCTATCTTAATTACATTGATTGATGTGGGAAGACCCACTTAAATTTGAGTAAGATCATTCCCTAGGCAAGAGACTTTGCACATTATAAATTTAAAAAAAAAAGCAACCTTAAGATTATTCATGTCTGTCTTCTTCTGACTGTGACTGTGATGTGACCATCCTGCTGCCATAATGGACTGTGCCTTTGTCCTGTGAGCTAAAATAATCCCTTTTCCTCTGAGCTGCTTCTGTCAGAGTATTTCATTACAAAAATGGGAAAAGAAAACTAAGACTCTCAGTGACTCATGGGCAATGTTGCCCATCAAAAAGCCTACTGCTCTAATAACACAGGCTGTCTCTGACTCTGTTGCCTGCCTTTAGAACCCTTTCCCTAACTGGGCTGCCTCTTCTAGTCTTACTGAAGCTTGATATACCAAGACTAGTTGATATTCATGGGAGGCCTCCCCTGTTCTGAAGAGAAAGGGAGGAAGGGGAGGCAGGTGGCAGTGGGGGTGTGGCTGAGAGGAAAGGAGTGAAGGGGAACTGCAGTTGGAAAGTAAAGCAAATAAATAAATCGATTAATTATATTTTAAAAAGATTGTCTACCCAGATCTCAGATGTGACATCATCATCCTTACACACTTAAATATGATCCTTTTAAAAACAAAGTAGGTTTTTTTCCCTATCTTTCTCAAAGTCAATTTGTAAACAGAATGCAAACAAAAATGGGCTTTTTAGTTTCAGCAAATGCTCATGGATTTCTTACCTGAAGTACAAAGTTTCAGAAATATGGTAGAACGTTAAAGAAAGCAACCCTGCTGTCTATTGCCTCAAAAGCCCCTACAAAGACAAATGCTACTAGAGCTGAGGAGAGTACACTTCTTACCAGTTCTCTTACTTACACACTTTTATTTATTGAAGGCCTACTGCTTAGCTGACATTGTCTTAGATGCAAAGGTATAGTGATGTGTAAGGTATAGCTCAAAGGCTCTCTCCATTCTCTTGCTCACTATAGTGGGGTATGCTGGAAAGGACTGAATCAAAACACTGTGGGAAAGAAAAGGTAAGTGGGTAAATAACTGTGGTACAGTGGGACAGTGGATAGTATTCAGGTGTGTATTCAGATAGTATTCATGGTGCCATGGAATGGTCTACAGTGTCTTTAAAGGCATGTTGCCAAGTGAAAGGAGCCAATGTGGCAATGCACAAACTGTATGCTTCCAAGTACAGGGCAGCTGGGAAGTCCAGAAATGTAGAGAGGTGAGTTGGAAGGGAGGAAAGGATGAAAAGGCAGAGTCTGCAGGGATGACAGGCCCGTGAAGCATTCTCTATGAGGTCATCATGGAGAATATAACCCACAGAGTTAGGGCTGGAGACATGGCTCAGCAGCTACAAGCATTGGCTGTTCTTCCAGAGTCCTGAGTTCAATTTCCAGAACCTACATGGCAGCACACAACCCTCTATAGCTGTAGTCTTGTAGGATCCAGTGTCTTCCTTTGGTATGCAATGTTTGTACAGATAAAATACCCATATGCATAAAATATATAAGCAAGTAAACATCTTTTAAAAACATGAAAAAAGAAAATAAATCCAAAGAGTTTTCAACACCAGAGTAAATCAAGCTGTAAGCTATGTTCATTCATTGACAGGCACACGGTAACCTGTCATAAGTGGTAGGCTGTGTCCATTCATTTACACTAAACTGTCATATCAGTCAGAACAAGTCTACCACACCATTCGAATACAGGAAGAATAGAAGAATGTAGACAGGAGAGTGGGGAATCTGTGATACTCGACTTTCCTGTAAACCTACAACTGTCCTAAAAAAGAAAAGTCAATTAACTGCAAATTTAAAATCATTGTAAAGACCAGTTTTAGCACTCATATAGACTTCTAAAAATAATGTACAGTGACTGACTAATGCCTCACATTGCCAGCAACACCTAATCTTTATGCAATCTGTTACTGTTTCATCTTCAGATGACACAATTTAGGTAAGACAGGGAACAATTTGCCTAGATATGTTTGACCCTTGAGAGGTGGCCCAGAAACCGTGGCTCTTCCCAACTGAATTCATTATTGATCTGTAACAAAGAGAAAATTCATTCTCTCTCTCTCTCTCTCTCTCTCTCTCTCTCTCTCTCTCTCTTTCTCTCTCTCTTTCTGTGTGTGTATGTTGGGGAGGAACTGTGATTGCATTTTTGTGTATACATATATTCATGCAGATGTACATGCATATACATTCACATGCATATGGAGACCAGAGGTCAACATCAGATATCTTTTTTCACAAAGGCATCCCAGAGTTCATCTATTGGCTGTCTAGTCAGCCAGCATGTTCTCAGGATCCTCCTGACTTCATCTTCCTACCACTGTGGTTACATAGACTGATACACACCAACAGATATTCACTGGTGTCTTCACATCTTTATGAATCCATCTTTGCAGCCTTCAAAAGTTCTCTTAAAATGTACAAAGGCAATAACCACCTTTAGTAACCATGTTAATGACTAGGATAATCTTTAGAACATTAAGCAAAATGACTCTCTACACCAAGGTTGCTATAATCTTCTTCCTACTGTTTTTAAATTCATGTAATTCCTATAACAGAAGCATCCCAATTGAGAAGGAAAGCAGAAGGCTGCCAAACCAGCTGAAGATTTCACCTGCATAAAGATGTGTGGCCACAAGAGGGCACTGCAGACATGGTGAGGAATGCATGTGTCCATAGGTACCAAGCTAGCTACTCATGAAAATGCAAACCAAGAAAAAAAGTTGTTGCCTTCCAGTTTTAAAAAAATAAATCATCACTTTATTTAAAATAGTGGCATCTCCTATTTTTAAGTCTCTACACACTGCCAAGCTGTTATTCGGATGTATTCAGAATAGAATTATTTCTCCTGAAAGAATCCACAGTAATATTTAATGGCATTAATTAGGTCCTATCTGACTCATAAAACTACCCATCTTCTATGCTAAGCAATAAACCTAAGTAAATTCCTGGATAATCTGAACATTGATTAAGGCATCATTGGCTGTCATAACTTTTTGGTTCCACACAACACCTGCCACAGCACCATTTATTCATTTAACAGGACTGTGTTGCAAATTGTCATTAAATGTACTTGGTTAGCTTATAAGACATTATGAGAACACAGATTACAGTCATGGGGATAATGGCGTCTGCATACAAAAATTCTCTTGAGGGGTTGCTTGGTAAGAAACTTTTCAGCTATATTCAAATACTTGAGCCCTTGATGCCTGGCAAGTGTCATACTAAATATGTTGGAACTTATATTTTTGCCACATAATGGGCCATGGCAAATAAAGTCAGTAGCATTTCACAGGCTCAGTTAAGACTGTTCCCTAAGTTGAAAAAAATGCAGCACATTGATTTACAGTGCAGCCATTTAAAAAAAAAAAAAAAGAGAGTTCCATATGGCCATGTTTCACCAAGTACAAAGTTTGACATTAGACTTCCTGGTTTGTTAACAGGGAGATGAAGGTAAGGATTGTGCTTTAACATTCTCAGACACATAGGATAGTGTACAATAAAATATATTTGAAAAAATAGAAAATGTGCATGAGGAGAGTTTGTTACTATGTAAACAATAGTGTATGAGTCTGTATTTGGGGGAAAAAGTGAATTGGAAATTAATTTTTTTATCTTTAGTTTGGAGTTGAGAATTAAACCAAATAATGAAACTAAAAACATTTCCAAATATAATTTAGAAGCTGTGCCAACTCACTTAAACAAGTCATGTTGACTCCACTTACTTAATCTAGCTATATTCAAAGCAATGCAGACATGGGTGTGCAAAGGGGCATTTTCGTTATACGTAGAGAAAAGCTATGCTATTGATTTAATCCCTGCTCAATCACCTTTAAATTTTAGTCATGCGTTGGTGTCTGAAACAGAGTTAGCAAAGCACACAGAAACACCTCTGAATAGATCTTGAAACTTGTGGGGTCCCTGAAGATGCAGTGTAGACTGTCAGTATGCAGCGCCCTCTGCTGTCAAACAGAACAACTCATTTTCAGAAAAATCTGTTCCTTATTCCTATTTAAACAATGGAGGAGACAAGGATGCTAAGATTTTTCTGAAATTAGAGCTGTAATTCCAGGTAATCACCACTCACCTTTGTAGTTTATCAGATAAACATTTTCGTTTATGTAACAAAACAAATATGAGCTGGTATATGCAAGGAAATAATCGACAAAAAAAAAAGCACATTTAGAGTTTACATGTAAAGACTGTGTGTCTGTTCAGACTGAAGGTCAAGTTACCTCATCTTCCGTCTATATATCAGCCTAACTTGCCCTCTTCAAGGTTGCACAGCCACTTCCTGTGGTGAGATCTATTTTTCCTGAACCTATAAGCTCGTATCTTCTCCCCACAGACCCAGAGCTCACCACAGCAATAAGTGTGCATTGTTTACCTTGGACACTCTGAATGCTGTAACCATTCAGCAAATTATTATTTTTGTTTCATTTTGTTTTTAGAACCTATTAGGCAGCAGTGGAGCTAAAAAAGACTCATAACTGATCAAAGCTCTGAGAATAACCCCCTTTGATCCATCAGTCTCAAGCGAGACATGTATGTCATGGCACAAGGAATGCTGAGGAGCAGGAAGCTGGAAGAATGACAGAGTCAGAAGAAGGTGTATGTAAGGTGTTGTAGAGTTCTGTCTTCAGTGGGTGACATGGCTGTGGCAATCAAACTCTTAGCAGCTGTGGTACCCTACCTAAGACCTGCACAACCAGTTCTGATTATGATTATCATTGTGGCTGACATTTGAAAGCTGTATTATACTTCTTGGGCCTAGGGTAGCTTTCTAACCTCAGCACTGGGGCATGTAATACTGGGAATTATGGCTTTGTGAGTACTTCTTTGGGGCTGTGTGTTGTTTCTAGGGAAATCAGTGAGTTTAAATAGGGTCACCTATGAGAGAGTGGGTGAGGAGATATTCTCTGGAGTTTGGGTAATTTATTAGTGGCTTACACCACTGAATAATACCCATCCCCTACAACCATAAACTTCTTATAGATCCTTTTGAGGAGTAGTAATTGATTGGCAAGTGTCAGCTAGACATACAAACTCAAGTTGAACCTGTGCATGATACGGATGATGTAAAGCAACTTGAAGCAAAAGTCATTTTCTTTGTTGGAAAGGTGCTAAATTGAAGGCCTGTCGTACTCAAAAACTGGAGAAGTGATTTATGGAAATTTAGGAAATCATGGCCACCCCTTTCCTCATCCTCATTTTGACTAATGTGGCTCTGTAAAGTATTTCCATATGGTCTTCAGCAATGGTAAGGTATGGTATGTACATAGTTACAGTAAGACCTCCATGATTTATTTCTCTGATAGTGAAAAAAGTCATCTCAGCTGACAAGAGTCAGATTCTTAGTGGTAAGTTATTTGTGTATAAGAGGTTTGTAGCTTCAACGAATTATGATTTTTTTCCTCAATAGTAAAAAAAAACACACTATTTCAGAAGTGACATTTCAAGTTAAAATAAATTGAAGCATCCTTAAGCCACACGATACTATAGAATCATTTTTTATTTTATCAACAGTGTGAAGGAATGCTTCAACACATGCTTATATTTCTAATTCTTTTTTTAGGTGAGCAGTATATTTTCACCAAAATATGTATGAGTTTGCCATATCACAGTTTTCAGTTTCCCTCAACAGTATATAGAGATACAGAATTCAAGTTTCCCACCTGAATTAAAATGGCTTTTGCACTTACCTATCAAAACTCTGTTCTTGGAACAAATTTCCACAGCCTAAAAACTATAGATCACAAAAGGAAAATTCCCCAAGCTCCTTCAAACACCACACAGTAACTGTTACCTGCACAAACAAAATTCTTCTGGGAAGTGTTCTTAGAAGAAAAACAGCTGTTCAGGACCTTCCTTTTGTCGAAGCGACATGTCTTCCAGGACTGGTCTGTGCTTGGACTCAGCCTTGAGCACACAGAACAGTATGTCTCATGCTCACAGAGAGGTCCTCAATTCTCTTCAGGGTAGCCCATTTGTTTGCTAATAGACTCGTGTCAGTAGTATGCTACTGACTTTTACTTTGTTTTTCATTATGCTTCTTTAAGAAAGGGTCTCACTACGTAGTCTAGACAGTCCTGAAACTCATGTTCATTCTCCTGGATGACCCTCACAAATGCTAGGATTACAAGAACACACCTATTGATTTTTAAAGCTGGTTTATATGCATCATGGTAACCAAATGTGTGCAGCATGTAGTATTCTTTCTTTAAGGAATTCTCCTGCATGGCTCCTCTGTAGTTTTGGTCAGTCCATCAGCATTGCAGTGGGTGTCTACATGCTTAAATAAACATTTCTTCTATTGCAGATATTGTAAAAACTTGTAGTTATTTTACCCAAAGAAATAAAGGGGATGTACTTGATTTTGGAACAGTTCAAATAGTTGGTGGGTTGCTGCGACATAGTGAGAGAGTTCAATCCAAAAGCACCATGTCACAGTAACTGGAGTTCCAAGGTCTGAACACATCATAGAATTATGCATAGTACTTATATATAAATATACAATGTAATTATATAGTACATATATGTTTGATAAATATATACATTTACACCTACTGTATTAGGGCTACTATTACTGTGACTAAACACATTTTCTTTCTTATTCATCCCCAAGATCTCAACTTTAAACCATAAATAAGTTTAAAAGTACCAGACTTTACAAGTTCTAGCACATTAAAATTTCAATCTCTTTAAAAATATCTAGCCGGGCGTGGTGGCGCACACCTTTAATCCCAGCACTCGGGAGGCAGAGGCAGGCGGATTTCTGAGTTCGAGGCCAGCCTGGTCTACAAAGTGAGTTCCAGGACAGCCAGGGCTACACAGAGAAACCCTGTCTTGAAAAAACCAAAAAAAAATAAAAAAATAAAATAAAAATATCTAATCCCTCTAAAAATCCAAAATTTCTTTTAAAAGTTCAGTCTTCCTTAAGGCACCTGCATAAATTAAACAATAAAACACTTCCTTCAAGAGGGAAGAACCAGAGCACAACTACAATCTAAGCAAAGCAGGACAGAACTCCAGCAGTATAAATAACTTAATGTCCAATTATCTGGGATTCACTCAGGATTTTCTAAGCTCCTCCAAGGAACTTGAGTCACAGAGCTCTGGCCTCTGCAGCACACACAGCTTGTCTTCTCTGTTCCCACTGCCTGCTGCTACTCCATTGCTGCTGCTGTTATTGGTGGTCGTCCCATTGTAACTGGCTTCACTTTCACCAATAGCCTTTTATAGACTCTCTTCATGATGTCAAGCCTCAACTTCTCTGCATGACCCCTTCCTAGGCCTTTAACTGCCACTGAGGCTGCACCTTCACCAATAGCCTCTACTGATCTCACAGTACCAAGCCTCAGCTGTTCTCCATGACCCCTTCAGGCCTTCAAAAAAAAAAATAGATTACTCGGTACCACCAGAGTAATCTTACAGTATCAAATTCACCTGCTAGCCTGATGCACAACCTTGGTAGCCTCTGGACCATAGCTTCTTGTATGCTGGCTCTTAGGAAACACCTCCCAGAAGATTTCATTTCAAGATTCTAAGTTCCAGACAACCAGCAAAGCAAAAGTTTTGCTTTAATAGTTCTGGTATCTTGTTAATCACAGCTGATTCTTCAGCCCAGCTCACCAGAACTACAAAAGACCAACAGAATTTTTGCTTCTATCAAAAGCCAGGCCATCATCATCTGCATTATTCTCAACATCCTTATCTTCCAAACTCCTACAGAACAGCGCACTGAGTTCTCAACACCCAGTGACTTTTCTAGTCCCAAGTTCCAAAGTCCTTTCACAATCCTCCCCAAAACTTGATCAGGGCTGTCACAGCAACACCCCACTATTTTAGTACCAACATATCTTAGAGTTTCTATTGCTGTGACTAAACAGCATAACCAAAAAGCAAGTTGGAACAGAAAGCATTTATTCCGTTTATACTTCCACATCATTGTCCATTACCAAAGGAAGTCAGGACAGAAACTCAAGCTAGAATTTGTAAGCAGGAGCTGATGCAGAAGCCATGAGGGAGTGTTGTGTACTGGCTTGCTTCCCCTGGGTTGCTCAGTCTGCTTTCTTATAGAACCTACGACCACCAGCCCAGGTCACCACCCACAGTGGGCTGGGCCCTTCCCCATTGACCACTAACTGAGAAAATGGCTTACATCTGGATCTCGGAGGTATTTGCTCATCCTTCCACTCTGATGTTTGTAGCTTGTGTCAAGTTGACACAAAAACAGTCATTACACCTACCTAGTTTTAACATATTCACAGATGACCTTTTGAGTGGCTTGTTTAAAATACACTCAGAGAGTCAATGCTTCAGACTTTAATCCCTTATTCAGCTGGAGTTTCACTTATCATTTGAATTTATAGAATAACTTTGAGTATAAATATATTCATCTCACATGATAGCCCACTTTCTGGTTACCCTTCCACCAACCCCCCATCCCACATCTGCCCTCCGCCCTCCCTTTTGCCTAAATGAGGGTGCTCCCCCTCCCTCCAGGTACATTCCTTGGTTAGTGGTCTAGTCTGTGGAAGAACTGGGTGGTCAGACCAGCCTATGTTGTTATTCCAATGAGGTTGCAATCTCCCTCTGCTTCTCCAGTCCTTCTGCCAGCTCCCCCACCAGGTTCCCTGAGCTCAGTCGGACGGTTGGCTCCAAGCATATATTGTTCTATTTTCATCACTACCTGCCTTCTTCCACAAAAGTCTTATTTGCCTTTCAACCATTTGTAAATAAGTTGGGTAGGATACAACTCCTGTCCTACTCAAATCATAACTCAAAACAAATCATAATATTACATCAAGTTAGCCTTAAAACTTAAGCAATATTGTGCAAATCGGATGAAAATATACTGTCTGAGTATTAACTGGAAGTTGTGTGAAAAATACCAGCCAAAACAATCCGCACAACTCATGTCCAGCTTCTAAGAATGAAGTTATCATTAACTGCAGTAAGACTGAAAATCATAAGACACAGAATGTAAATATGTGAAATGTTCATGAGATGCTTTCAGGGTCTGTGCTTGGCATCCACCAGCTTCACATTCTCTATGGGACAATTGTTAGAACATTACAGGCCATCAGGTTCAAGAAAAAGCAAGTCTAGTCTGGCAAAGCAGCATATACCTCCTCTCAGCTATCATCTTCAGTGGCTTAAAATGACCATGATGGTATTGATCATATCTTGGATGCTTCTAGGCATTCCAGGTCAAGGCTTTACAGCCAGATTTCTCACATAGATGGAGAAGTTGCTTTTAAGGCCCCAGCCCAAATGAGAAGTTATTGAGAGTTGATAGCTGCTGGTGGAGTGGCCCCACAGCTAGGCACATATGAGCACAGTAGTTGAATTTTTAAAAAGAAATGTCATTTTGAGCAGATAGGTTGGAAAGGTTATGGGGGAATTATAGGGAGAATTGGATGTGGATATAATTGTATGTCATTGTACATAAGTATTTAATTCTCAAATAATAATTTAAAATACCAAGGTTTGGGAGATTTACAGAGGACTGCCATACCTCAGGGATAACTTTAGTCTAAAGAAGCGTGCTGGAAACCACAAAATCCCTGGATTTCCACATCAAGCAAATGCTGAGTTATTCACTGGGCCATTCGGTGTACCCTGGGATGCACTGCGTGCCAAGCAGTGCAGAAGCCCATGTGGAAACACAGGGTAGTAAACAGGGATGATTCATTATGTCTCTCATAAGATGTGTAATTGGTGTTTGGGACAAACTAGAAATTAGCTAACAAACAAAAGGTTTTATTAGGAAATAAATAAAGGCTGGAAGCAACAATAGACCGAAAAGAAACCCATGGAATCAGTCAGGAATGTCTCCTACTGATGGGGCAGAGGGATGACGGCTAGCATGGGAAATTCCCCTGTGTAGGAACAGCAGATATATGAGATTGAAGAGATCCTCAGGGTTCATTAACTGGGTTCTTAGGTCTGCAGAGAATTTGCATTTACCTTCAAAAAATAACTGCTTTGGGAGGGTAAATAATATTTTATTATACATGAATAATACCTATACATTACACATACAATGTGTGTGTGTCTGTGTGTGTCTGTGTGTGTCTGTGTGTGTCTGTGTGTGTCTGTGTGTGTCTGTGTGTGTCTGTGTGTGTTGCATATACCCTATACTATATAAATCTATGTAGGGGAATTTTAATCCAGCAACATGCATGATGGCTCTGGCAAGGGACCACAATCAAAATTTAATGTGTGCTCAATTACAGTATGATCTGGCTAGAACACAGACATATCCTTAGTACACATCTTTAATCCCAAATAATAAATGAAAAGTTAGTTTGTAGAAGAAAGTAGTAATGTTTGAAAATTGTGTCTAATTGAAGGGAGCAAATAAAGTGACAAATCAGAGAAAAGCTTAACAGAATGAGTCAGAAATAGGATCCACTCAACTCTCATAAGAACAGAAGGGAAGGAGAGGCTATTTAAGAGCAGCATAGGGTGAGAAAGAGAGAGACAGAAGAGAGAGAGACAGAGAGAGAGGGAGGGACAGATGGACAGAGGGACGGAAAAGTCAGTGGCATGAGTGCAGTTCAGTAGAGTTAAATTCATTTGTGAATTTGTGAAATTTGGTGCAGGTCAGCAGAGGTAGTTGAATCCAGAAATCAAGAAGCCAGAAGATTAAAACAAATTGCCAGAGTAAGTTTGGGCCAAACACAACAATTCACTGAGAAGCTAAGAGAAGCCAGATTGAATCAGTCATCTTGTACAGGAGTTTGAGCCAGAATAGCTGAGTTGAACCAGCTAGCCAGAGTTCAGAAAGAACTAGAAAGAATAAAAATAATCAACAGTATGTCTCAGAGGCTGAAATACAATAGGCCTCAGTTAGCAGACAGAGACTGGCATATGGACCCTCTAAGATCTGGGCTTGCAGATGACTGCATTATATGAGGCTAGAAGCTTTCAGGTCTAAGCCTAGGGATACTTAGAACAGAGAAAGAAATGTGCTGGTCTCAGCTCAAGCCATGTATTTATACAGCTTAGTTATGGCTCTTATCTCATCAAATCAACTGAGGAAGTAAAAGTGACATTTACTTTCTTAAATCTATCGTGTGTGTGTGTGTGTGTGTGTGTGTGTGTGTGTGTGTGTGTGTTAAATGTAAATGGGAAACAGCAATAAAATAAATAAAATGCAAATAGATGATGGAGGTTTGGACAGATGCAGTCAGAGAGAAAATGGAGACCATGGTTTCCATTAGAAATGTATTTAAGATTTAAGTCTGCTCATGGACATATAAGAAACTGAGAAGTTGTCACCAGTGCCCAAGCTCTGACTTTGCCACTTGGACAACAATTTTAATTAGGTTGTAATGTCTAGAAAAAGAAAACAAAATTATGAGGACAGGGTGAAAGAAAATCAGCTGTTTGAAAGACACTGTAGAATGCCCCTGAGAATTCTAAAGATGAAACTAGGCTGGCAATGGATCAAGCTAGGGTTCATCTCCCTTTCCGCTTAGCAAACAAAGATTACAGTAGCGACGTGTTCTATAAAAGGCAAGATATTCCTGGAATGTTTCAATATCATCCAGCCATGCCCCTCCTATGGAAGCTGTATCATAAAACAACCACCTTAAAACCTTAGTTCATTAGTCAATTCTCTTTTCAAAAATTGTCAATAACCAATTTTACTAAAAAAGTCAGAATTCCAAGATTTTAAATGATCTGGCCTTAAACATTTGTTCACTCAGTAATTCTCTACAAACCCAAGTAACCTCCCTTGAACTTTCCCAATGACATGCCTTATTGTTCCATTTTCTCTTTATGTCCCTCTCACTTGGCTCACCATTATTAACTATGAAGAATCTAGCACATCTATGGCTCTGAACTCATGAGTTCTTCCCAATCCTGATATATACAAAATATGGTCTGTGCCGGGTCTGAGAGATTTGGATTTTTAGACAAAGCCTTACTATCTGATCCCAGGATAAGAGGTAACCTTGCATTTTCTGAACCATGTTTTAAACAAGTTTATTCTAGTGATTACATGGACTCTGA
Source organism: Mus musculus (assembly GCF_000001635.26). Classification (NCBI taxonomy): domain Eukaryota; kingdom Metazoa; phylum Chordata; class Mammalia; order Rodentia; family Muridae; genus Mus; species Mus musculus. The sequence continues at coordinate 88,745,231 of NC_000084.6, forward strand.
CCCACCACCAATTCTTAACATAACTTAAAGAGGAAACCAGAATTAAAATAGCAAAACCGACAAGAATGGCAATGTCAAAACTCTAAAAGGGAAAAGCAAAACACAACAGGATGAGCTTTGCAAATGACTTTCCATTTGTAGCTGCCAAAGTTGACTCTGTTCATAAATGACACCCTATATCTTATAACCAGTAAAACTCAATTTCTCCTTGTCCCCAAATAGCATATTTCTGAATGCATATAAATCCTCTTTTTAAATATCCTCTTTTTAAATAAAGTGAACTTTCTAAGAGCTGTTAAATGTCAGTTGCCCTTTATCAAAAACAGATGTTCTGGGACAAGATAGCTCAGTGGGTAAATGTATTTGCCACACAAACCTAGTGACCTGAGTCTAATTCACTCAAACCACATGAAGGTGAAAGAAAAGAACCAACTCCATAAAATTGTCTTCTGGCCTACACATGTGCCCTGTGGCACATGTACTCACATATACATACATCATGCACACACTAAACATTAAAAAAAAAATGTTTAAATGAAGTAGATGTTTTAATTCAACCTGATGCCAACTTCCCCTAACCCTTTATTTTGACATCTATAATAACAACAAAAAAAACAAGTATCTTTATTGAAATTGTATTGCTTTCTAATAATACTATTATTTACTCCTAACAATAATCCTATGCCACCTCATTGTTCCACTTTAGGGAAGAGTAAACTAAGGCTTGGTGAGTTTGAACCACATATGTAGGCATTTCACAGCCTATGCACACATAGCACTATAATTTGCAGCCCAATTTGTATGATTTGAAAGATTTGCACATTAGTTTATAATGACAATGATCCTATTTGGCATCACTCTTTTATTGCTGACATAATTCCTGACTACATATTTTAAGATTTGCCATCTTGGATGTCTGTGGTCAAGATCTTTGTCAAAGATATATACCATCCCCAACTTGTATCCTCACTGGCAGCCAGAGACTAGTCCCAACAATAGTAAAAACTGTGGACTCCAGACAACATTATGTCTATCTATAGGTCTTAATGCCTTTACAATAAATGAAGATTCTGTGCTAGTGTGGAGCAAAGAATAGACTCAAAATGTCCTAAACCTTTGCCTGTGGTGAATTGCATAAGGACAGATGATCAGTAAATAAGAAGGCAGCATTAGTGAGAGAGGTTTAATGAAATGCTAATGAGCAATCTTTTCTTCAAAGGTTAATAACTGGGAACACTTCCAAGCCACTATTTCATTTCTAAGTATGAACAAGAAACTTACTTCCAGAACTCTGATATTGCACATCATCCAGAATTCAGGACTCCTGTCACCAGAGCTGCTGTAGCCATTGGTGGTAACTTAGAAACATTAATGCTAATCATGACCATAAGCTGCTCAAGAGGGTCCCTTATGGGAATTATACCTCTATAGAATTATTAGTTGTATTTTACTTAGGACTGAATTCATTTTTTTCCTTTCAGGACATTTATGTCTTTAGTATTGAAGAAAGGACTAGACTAATCCTATGCTAATCCTAAAAGCTGTAATCCTCTTTATATTTTCAAATCTATTATCATTGTAGAGTGAATGGCATTTAAACAACATCCTCTTTTCTATTTGCAAGTGTTTCCCATGCCAAGGAGACTTCCCACAGACCTGCAACCTCTGAAGAGCAGGCCCAGATCTAGGAGCCCCTTCTTATTCAGTAAAAATAGGAGAGAACTGGATCTGAATCTAGCTGCCAGCCCTGATCATTCTACAATGTTTCAAGTAGAAACCCCCAGCCCTGGGCAGGAGCTATGGGGCACCAGTTGACAGTGGCTGCTGCCAACAGTGAGCCTCTGCGGAAGTCTTTGCTCCCTCCACAGTAGGACACTCCTACTTGGTTTATCAACTGTAACTGCCAGCAGGCATTCCACTGTAGGTAGGAGCCTCAAACGTGCAATAACAGAAGCAGAGCTGGCAGAGGTCCCCCCCTACATAATTGAATCTGTGCCCTCTGGGAGTTCACTGCTTAAGCCTGGACTGCAGTCAAGCTTGGCCTCCCCTCCTTTCTGGTCTGTAACTGAATCAGGTCTTGTAATTATGCCTGCAGCCAAGCCAAACTCCATCTGTGTCTTACAACTGGGATTTAAAGGAGGGAAGTGAGATCTTTTTCATAGACAGGAACTCATGACAAACTAACACATTCTGCAGGATCAGTGACTTTTATGATGCCATAATTATCATCAATAACAACATTTCTGAGAACCTATTTGATATAAGGTGGTGTGCTAAAGTTTCCTAAAATTTAACACAATGTTTAACAAACCATCATTGGCAGTCAATGAATTCATAAGCCGTGTCAGGCACAGTCTTGTTTTTACACCTCCATATGAATCTACTGAGAAGAAAATGCAAATATTTTTCCAATCTTTATCATTAGACCAAATTTTATTTTTAAAAAAATCTCAAGTAAAATATTTAAGTCTATGAAATAGATTTTAAATTATCTACATATGTTGTACAAGTGTTGGCCTATATCTCTTCATTACAACTTCACTATTTTACTTTTTTCTGTCTCTTAGGAATAAACAGTCACTGCTTTTAAAATTACTTTGGAAGTAGGTGTGTTAGTGTAAACCTTTAATCCTAGCACCTAACAGATGGAGGCAGGAGGGTGACCTATTCCAGGCTAGCTTAGACAACCACAGAGAGACCCTGTCTCAAAAATCAAGTATAAACACTTGGGAATGACTGCTTTTGTTAGGTTTAAGAACTTCCAGAAGGATCTGCACACAGAGCACTTTCTAAATCATACATATAGTGTAAGAAAGGAACATGCAAATCCTCCCCCTGTACATTGTTGTAAAATACAAAACTGGAAATTTTGTCATCTAACAGTCTGAGGATGTAACTCAGGCTCTCAAAGACTTTTGTGGCTGAATGTGTAACGTGTTGCCTTTATCTTCCATCTGAGGATATGGTTATAGACACCCAGCCTCTCGTAGGGCCAGCCTAGGAGACTTGGAAGCATCCCTTTGTCCCATTCACACCCATGGGTAGGATGTGATGTAAGTCATACCTGAGAGTCCCAATCAAACTGATAACAAAACTTTTAAAAAACACTCATTTGTTTTTTATTTTCTTTCTTTCTCTTTTTCTTTTTCTTTTTCTGTATTTTTTATGTGCACTGGGTTTTGCCTGCATGTATGTCTGCCAGATACCCTGGAACAAGAGTTACAGACAGTCATGAGCTGCCATGTGGGTGCTGAGAATTAAACCTGGATCCTCTGGAAGAGCAGCCAATGTGCCAACTGCTGAGCCATCTCTCTAGCCCCTGTTGCTTCTTTTTTGAGATGACTTCATAATAAAAAAAAAAAAAAGTCATGTGGATATCAAAGTCTGCAGGGATAAGAAATCATTCTCCAAGGGACTGCTTTTAATTATAGTTTGCATTTTAACATCAATGATCCTTAATCTTTGCTTTAGCTCTTGCGTAGAACAGCAGTTTTTAATCTTGGTTGTACATTAGAATCACCAGGGAGCATTTAAAATGCCTCATGCCCTGGACACATGCCAGAACAATTAAACCAGGCGCTAAGAAGCTGAGACCCAGGCATCAGTTGCTTTCACGGCTCCCAGGTGACCCCAGAGTGCAGCCAAGATTATGAGCCACCGGAGGAGAAGAACTTTTCTCTAACTGGGTCTTGATGACTGTGATTTCAGCAGTTTTCACATATGTTGCAGATTGTGTTCATGGAAAAATATAAAAACAGCCAGAACTACTCCCTTTTCAAGAGTATACTCAACCACAGAGTTCCATGTATATACACACATAAATATGGAAATTATAATGAATATTTAAATAATAATTAAGTAAAATAGACACACTAAAAAGCCAATTGGATGTCATGTTTATAAATATATGTAAACTGGCAGTCTTGAATACATAAGGATGAGTATGCGCATCATATTTATATTTAAGTTGATCCCATTTGAAGTAAGGACTCTATTCCAGCCATGATCCTACTGTTTCCTTAATAATTATCTTCTTTTAAATATTTATAACAATGTATTTTGAAACTTAAGAAGACAATTTCAAGGTATCAAACTTATTAACGGAAAATAAAAATAATTGTGTGTATCAAAGAATTTACCCAATTAATGACCAGAATGTTACGTCTGTAAAATCTGACAACTCACACAAGTGACAGGAAAAAGTAGAAAAGCACTAGGACTGTGTAGGCAGCTGAAAATTGCTGAGAGGCCAGGCAGGGCCAAGATGCAGGTAAAATGTGGTTAAGGAGATGGCCCAGCTCTACAATGAACACTACAGTACCTGTCATGACTCTTTTGGTTGAGATGGAAATGAGGAAGGAAATATTAACACTGGCAGTCAACATCAATGAAACATATCTTTCTGTACTCATCACTCAGGAGTCTCATGATAGTTCAATGAGATGGACACGTGACCAGAGTATCTTCAGAGTCAACATTCATCAGTGTAGCCATAAGCATCTCTCACTCAGGAAATCTGGCCCAGGTTGCTATGGATAAACGTGAAGAGAAGTGAGAGGTTAAAGAACCCCTTGACTACATTTTCAGGAGAGCTTTTGGGAGTTGTTAGAGCTTGAAGGAGCAGAGAAAACAGAAGCTCCAACTTGAAGAAGGATCGTAGGGCCCTCCAAACACAAATTAAGGCAGGTTATGACCACCGAGCCAGCACTGTACAGATACTTAAAGGAAAAATACACATAGAGGAAAAAGAAAGACAGTCTCAGTCATGAGAGCACATGAAAGAATAAGTTTCACAGGAGAAATAAATGACCAAAGGGAAGCCAAGACAGGCCCCATCATATCTAACACAGAAAACCAGCCAACACCTTTGACCAATTAAGAAGAAAGTTCAGAACAAACAATGATTAAACCAACAGAAAAACAACCAACAAGATGACAAAAACTGGTTAGCTACTTTTTAATAACCTTAAAAATATTAAGTGGCCTCAATCCACTAGTAAGGAGATACATACCTCACAACTCTTCAGAGTTCAAAGAATAAGTAACTGCAGCATCCCCAGCCACAAATGAGACATTTACATGATACTCTCTCCCCATGACTCAGGGACCATTGCAGAAGAAGGGGCAGAAAGATTTTAAGAGCTAGAGATTATGGTGACAAAAGCAAAAGTGTCTTATGACAAATGGGACCTTATAAAATTGCAAAGCTTCTGTAAGGCAAAGGACACTGTCAATAGGCCAAAATGGCAACCAACAGATTGGGAAAAGATCTTTACCAATCCTACATCCAATAGAGGACTAATATCCAATACATACAAAGAATTCAAGAAGTTAGACTCCAGAGAACCAAATAATCCTATTTAAAAATGGGGTACAAAGCTAAACAAAGAATTTTCAAGTGAGGAATACCAAATTGGTGAGAATCACCTAAAAAAAAAAAAATGTTCAACATCCTTAGTCATCAAGGAAATGCAAATCAACCCTGAGATTCCACATCACACAAGTCAGAATGACTAAGATCAAAAACTCAGGTGACAGCAGATGCTGGAGAGGATGTGGAGAAAGAGGAACACTCCTCCATTGCTGGTGGGATTGCAAGCTGGAATTGGAACCACTTTGGCGGTTCCTCAGAAAATTAGACATAGTACTACCTGAGGAACCAGCAATACTACTCCTGGGAATATAACCAAAAGATGTTCCAACATGTAATAAGGACATGTGCTCCACTATGTTCATAGCAACCACATAGTGGCTCACAACCATCCTTAACAAGATCTGACTCCCTCTTCTGGTGTGTCTGAAGACAGCTACAGTGTACTTACATATAATAATAAATTATAAATAATAAATAAAGGAATGGACTGTTGCTGAAGACAGGTGATCAGGATTGCAGGTATGAAGGATCAGGGTTTCCTCGTTCCCTATAAGAACATGTCCAGGAAGCACCTGGAATTCCTCTTCATGCAAATGAAGCATTCCTAGTACCTCAGCCCCAGCCAATACTGTGCATTCACCCTGAAAGCCCCTACCCACTTCCCAAGGTTTATAAATCTTTATTACCCCCGAATGAAGAGAGTTATAACACGGAAACATGTGTTTCTCCCCAACACTCAAGCCAACTGAGTGCCTATGGATCCACCGACCCAGACAAGCTCTGTTCCTTTCATTCCAGCCCAGAATGCAGTGGTGCCTGAGTAAGAAGAAACCAGGCTGTCAAAGGTTAGCACATGAACTACCATGTATCCTGCTGGGAAATAGGAAACCAGTTTTCTCCAATAGAGTGGCACAGAATATATCGACTACTCCAGAACAGGCTTCATGTTTAGGAGCAGTTGACCAACATATAATGAACTGCATAGGTGTGTGCGTTTGTGTGTGTGTGTGTGTGTGTGTGTGTGTGTGTGTGTGTGTGTGTGTGTGTGTGTATTTGATTACAGATTGGGGGGGGGGGTGTGTTGGTTTTGGTTTTTCTTTCTTTCTTTTTGGGAGGTGAGCATGTAACATCAGGCTTTTCCACCGGAGCCCCAGTTTCCAAAAACAACTTTGAGACTTAATATTATTTACAAATGCCTAGGCCATATGTTTCGGTTTATTCTTGTAACTTAATTAACCCAATCATTGTGTTTTATGAGTGCCATGTGGCTGGTTATCTTTCTTAAGTTCCATGAGTCTATCTCCTCAGAGTTCAGGGCAAATATGTTCGCCAGAGTTCCCTCCCAGAACTCCCACCTCCTTTTTGCCTGCCTCAGCTCATTGGCCAATCAACTTCTTATTGACAGGTGAGGCTTCCAAACAGTACATAAGAGATTCTCTCTACATTGGCATGGGTTTGTTCTTTTTGCTTGATTTGAGGTTGTTGTTATATTGGGGTTTTGTTTGTTTTTTAGGAGAGAACTTAAAGTTGGATGGGGAGGGGTAGGGTCTAGAAAGACTTGAGGGGGGAAGAGTAAAATACTTAAAATATCTCTTACATTCTAAAAGATTGGAACTTTTGCTGAACTTCATAGCTAGAGTTAATACACCTTGAGGTCAATAAAAACTGCTGTCATACTGTGTACTCAGCCTGTTTGTTTAACCTGATTTTAAAAGAACAATGTTAACAGTCAACCTTACTTGTCTTGTATTTTCCATGTTATCAACTTTTACAACCTGAGCTAATGCAAGGCTGTAATCTTAAATTATCTGCTTTTATGGCCCTGAACCATAGCAATGCCTCCGTGTTCCAATAATCATGTGCTGAAAGTAGCAAAATTAGATATTAAAAGTAATCTTATAAAATGAATATCCACCATAAATACTGAGCACAACATGTGGATATTGCTTGATAAACAAAGATGTTGCTATGTTGCTTGGTATCGGGTCAGCTAAAGTCACTGACTTCATCCCTTGTAAATATCTGTTAAAGATTTCTGTAATTTTTTTCCTTATTTCTTCCCCATGTGATGCTTTCTGTGTTATTCAATAAAGAGAGAACAAACCTCTTTGATAGGAACAGGCACTTACAGACACATTCATTACCAGAAGATCCAGCAATACCTCTCATGGGCATATACCCAGAAGTTCCAACTGGTAATAAGAGGACATGCTCCACTATGTTCATAGCAGCCTTATTTATAATAGCCAGAAGCTGGAAAGAACCCATATGTCCCTCAACAGAAGAATGGATACAGAAAATGTGGTACATTTACACAATGGAGTACTACTCAGCTATTAAAAGCAATGAATTTATGAAATTCTTAGGCAAATGGATGGATCTGGAGGATATCATCCTTAGTGGGGTAACCCAATCATGAAAGAAGTCATTAGATATGCACTCACTGATAAGTGGATATTAGCCCAGAAACATAGAACACCCAAGATACAATTTACAAAACAGAAGAAAATCAAGAAGAGGGAAGACCAATGGGTGGATACTTCATTCCTCCTTAGAATAGGGAACAAAATACCCATGAAAGGAGTTACAGAGACAAAGTTTGGAGCTAAGATGAAAGGATGGACTATCCAGAGACTACCCTACCCGGGGATCCATCCCATAATCAGCCACCAAAACCAGACACTATTGCATATGCCAGAAATATTTTGATGAAGGGACCCTGTTATAGCTGACTCGTATGAGGCTATGCCAGTGCCTGGCAAATACAGAAGTGGATGCTCACAGTAATCTTTAAGATGGAACACAGGGCCCCCAATGGAAAAGCTAGAGAAAGCACCCAAGGAGCTGAAGGGGTCTGCAAACTTATTGGAACAACAATATGAACTAACCAGTACCCTCGGAGCTCGCATCTCTAGCTGCATATGTAGCAAAAGATGGCCTAGTCGGCCATCACTTGGTATTGCAAACTTTATATGCCTCAGTACAGGGGAATGCCAGGGCCAAGAAGAGGGAGTGGGTGGGTAGGGGAGCAGGGCAGGGGGAGGGTATAGGGAACTTTCTGGATAGCATTTGAATATATATAAAGAAAATATCTAATAAAAAAATTAAATAAAAAGAATTTAAAAAAACACATTCATGTACAGACAGACATAGACACAGGGACAGAATCACAGACACCCTTCAGGCAGGCACAGATTCAGACTCATACAACTGATAGACAGGACTAAAGACACAGGGAGAATGGAGTAGAGAATTCAAAACCTGACTCATTCACTGTTCAGTGGCAGCAAAACAAAATGCCTTGATTTCTTTCCTTAGTGAAACACTAATCTATTATTGGTGACTTGGAAAATGTTTTTTTTAAAATATCACTTCAAATTGTGAGACTGTGCCAGGAACATGTTCTGTTGTTAGTTGTAAGGCAAGAAATTAAGGTGTAAGCCCCACCCACCCAAGAACCAGGTGACTTCCTGGAATGCTGGGAGTTGTAGTTCTTTGAAAATAACAACTAAGTCACATGGGAAAAATACAGCCGTCCATGAGTTTGTCTTTATGATTTCCCTGCAAAATTCAGCTGGGAATTCAAGGAAATGGTCCTAACCAAAGCTCATCCTGATAAATATTTAATAAAGCTTGCTTTAAATTTGGCCTCAAATTGTAGAATTGGGTTTTCTCTTGTGAATCTCAGGATTAACATTTGTGTTTAGACCTACTTTACATTTGCAACTTTTTTATATTTCTGTAAATTATCAAAATCCTATCAATCAGAGAAGATAAACTTCATTATAAAGCCCCTCTGAAATAAGCACAAATATTATGTTTAAAATTGAAATTATTATTGGAGTTTTGAAATATTTTTAAAAATTAGATAACCTTCTCACCAGGATACAGTGATAATTAGTGAAACTGGCTTTACAGTGAGGAACTGGAGGTCACCTCCAAATCCAGCAATGACATTACCCATAGGCGACCATGAAATGACCTGTGTATCTGTTGCCATGGCAACTGCTATACATTCCCAGCGTCCACCTGGTCCACCTGTCCACCTTTACCTGCGCGCAGTGGCATGTGCAGTAAGTCAGGGCCCAAATAAAAAGCAGAGCCCCCCCCCCCCCGAACTTTGTTCTCTTTCATTCTTCTTTGTTGCCCCCTTTTGTCCTTTTCCTCCCACAACAAACCTCTCTCCCGTGGAACTGTGCTGGCCTGTTGTGATCTGTCCAGATGAGTGGCAATCCTAACACAACAGTGAAGACATTTAAGCACATTCCCATGCTTGAGTCCCTGGCCCAGCAGCATGGCCTGCCACACACTTGCGGGCAATGGCAGACCTGTCTTTATCTCATGAAGCCTCTGACTCAGAACTCCATAATCTCTCTACCCAGCTCACTAAGTTCCCACTGGCGGGTTGTTATCATGCCAACTCCGTGGTGCACATCTGGCAAACCCACACTTTGCTGCCATACCTTTCTCTCTTGAACCCAGATGAGCCACAGGGTGAAGGAAACCGCAACACAAACTTAGTTCAGAAACAATGGTAACTCAATCTCTGGGCCCAACAACTAAAACCTAATCTTATAAGCCTTATTAAAATACGATTCCTCACATGGAAAATCCTTGCAGGTCCACCATGATATTGGGAAACTCTAGCAGCTACATCTTACCCTTCTGCTTTCCCCGTTCCAAATAGACCTAACTCTCCTGCTTCCTCTCTTCCTCCATCCAACCAACCCAGAAGTCCCACCTACACACCCAGTAATTGGCTCCTTTATTCATTAGGGGATGGTTCACAAGAACAGCAACACCAGGTCCATCCACAACATTTAAGAAAAAAAGGTGGTTCAATGAGAAACTCTAGTATATTTTTACTATCAGTGTAAGCACAAACTCTGTAACAGTGGTATCTGTGTTTAAGGAAGAAAGCTCTGTTAAGAGTTTCCTAGCTATATTGTCTTCATGGAGATCATGAAGAGGTTGCCAGGGATCTGTGACAATAGCAATGTAAAAATATTTAGAAGGCAAAAGTATGGCCCTCTCTATTGTACAATAAAGTCCTGAAGAATGTGTATGCACATATGTAGTAACTATTGGTTCTCCACCTCTAGTCTCCCACCAGTGCCTGAGAACATAAATAAATAAATAAATAAATAAATAAATAAATAAATAAATAAATAAACTAAAGACCAAAAATTCACATTTTTCCTACCAACTGTGGAGTTTAGTTACACACAATGTGTGCCCAGACTGGGTACTCACCATTGCTCTGTTAAGATTCTTCAAAGACATTCTTTTTTCTCTATTGATTCAGAAAGACCCAGTTTTTCAGCAGTGTGTAAAGTTCTGGGGCAGGTTTTCACTCCCTTTTCTGAGTTGTAACCCTTCATTTCCTCCTTTGAAAGAATCCTTGGGCTGGAGAGATGGCTCAGCAGTTACAAGCACTGACTGCTCTTCCAGAGGTCCTGAGTTTGATTCCTAGCAACCACATGGTGGCTCACAACGATCTGTAAGGAGATCTAATGCCCTCTTCTGGTGTGTCAGAAGACAGCCACAGTGTACTTGTATACATAAAATAAATAAATCTTAAAAAAAAAAACAAAAGAATCTTTCTTTTCTTTTTTTTTTTTTTTTGGAATCCTTGTTTTCTTTCATATTTGGTCTTTGTTCAAGCACCTTTGTATCAGGTACTTGGGATATGTCTAAGAATGAAACAAAGCAAGATCCCGATCCTCACAAATCTTGCATACGAGGATGGGACAAACGATATGGACCTTCTAGCATTACAAGAAGACGAAAGCTTCCACAAGCACAGTTGAACAAGGTGAGGGGGCACAGGGGCAGACGGAGGGAGATGGTTGGTGTGGGAAAGAGAAGGGATTGTATGGAACTGAACTAATTGCAGCTTTTCTTGTCAGTTTCATCAGAAATGTAGCAGTCTATCCCCCAGAAGTTTAAGTTATGAGGATGTGCTTCCAACTGTAAAACAGTACAGACGTAGAAGGGTTCACTTTTTACCATCACTATTCATAGACTAACTAGAATATAGGCATGAATATTGAGTAGTTTATTCCTCTCACATACATGCACACAGAGAGATAGTACTCAGAGAGAGACCAACACACACACACACACACAGTGTCGGGGAGGGCGTGCACACACATGTATACATATGCACACACAGAGACACACACACAAAGATGCACTTATACAGACACACATACACACAGCAGCAGCAGCAGCCATTATTATTACTTTTTAAAAACTGTTTCAGATCAGGTCTCACTACTATCCCAGGCTGCCTCTGACTCATAATCCTTCTACTTCCAGGAAACAGTTCTTCTGTAAATTATCTATTTCCTCTGTTGTACTTGCCCTGTTAGGCTCACTTTCTCATTTTTTCTGACATCAACATCTATGCCATTACTTGGCCCTCACAAAGAATTTGAAATCAATGTTGTATTATGCCACACTGGTCTAATGAGGACATTCCACGGCTAAATGAGGCCAAGCTCTGCTTCCACTTAATGCTGCTGTTTCATGGTGGATATCTGCTCAGTTTCGACAGACTGAAGAATTGAGAAAATACAGAATATTTAATGTTTTTTTTTCATTGCACATAGGAAAAAGGATTGATCATCTTTCTATCCCTTAACTAATAATGATTTTGTTGTGAGCATTCACCAGTCCTCTGCTGTGCAGCACACTTCCTTCACAATATTTTTTTTACCAGCATGTTTCCTGTTGCTCCTTTCTGGGAGTTTTGACTGTGCTGTTTACCTTACCATAAAGCTTTCACCTACACTGGGGTGGCTCTTTCCCTTCTGGGTGCATTTTTTAGCTTCAAGGACTTGGGACTTTCCTTCTGTTTGAAAAGGGCCGAACACTTTCTATGCAGCAACAGGAATGCTGACATGGATAAGGAACTGGCCCTGGGGCTGATAAAATCCCTGTGGCTCCAAAATCTCCACTAATAAGAGTGCCCTGCAGTCAAGGAGCCATAGCAAATGGTAATGGTCTATTCACATCCATTATACGGCAGGGTGCCCACTACTTTATTGACTGGCAGAAAACAATTCCCATTCCGTGAAACAATAAAAATTAAATTGAGTGTGAACTCTCCCAAGGTCACTGCCTGTAACCTTATAACATCAGAAATGAGAGCTGTAAACCCTGTCATGTACCATCCTGCCAACAATGGCCTCTGTGCTGCCTCCCACAGATCTTGCTGCCAGAATACTACAGAGAAGCATTTCCTCCCCACATCTAGATATCTTCCTGGTGGCTGTTGCTGTCCCCACCCCACCCCCCAGGAAGTCACACAGCAAGTGTCCACACCTTCTGAGGTGCACCATAGTATTACACACCAGTCAATCAGCTCCTTCATGTTGATACTCATCTAGTGTATCACCAGCCTCCAGAGCTCCTCAGTACTCACTCCCCACCCTGGGAACCCTGTGGCTTTGCTAGGCAGAATTTAGTGAGATTTTATCAACTGACAAATTTATATTCATGTCTTTCTCAGTCACCAAGGCTCATCTTCTCTTTGACTCATGTTTAATTATTGTAGGGTAGATATTAAGTATGATGATTTGTATATGCTTGACCCTGGGAATGGCACCAATGGCACAGCCACCCCAGTGTAGGTGAAAGCTTTATGGTAAGGTAAACAGCACAGTCAAAACTCCCAATGGCACCAAAAAGGTGTGGCCTTTTTGGAGTAGGTGTGGCCTTGTGGGTGTGGGCTTTAATACCTTTTTCCTAGCTGCCTGGGAGCCAGTATTCTGCCAGCAGCCTTCAGATGAAGATGTAGAACTCTCAGCTCCTCTTGTACCATGTCTGCCTGGATGCTGGCATGTTCCCACCTTGAAGAGGTAATTTGGTCTTGGGAGCTAGGCATTCATGAATAGACTGTCTGATTGGAGAGAGACAGAGACAGAGAGAGAGAGAGAGGGAGAGAGAGAGAGAGAGAGAGTATAGGAGGTCTCATGGGAATAACTTGGACTTTACTGAAGTGGAGCAATCCCTATAACAGCAAATCATTATAAATTAAGATTGGTCCAGGTGTTTGCCTCTTCTGAACTCTCCTAATTTTTCATTCTTTTATGCTCCTGCTGTGTCATGCCACTTACACAGAGCCTTCACAATAGCCTAGTCGATGTCTCTGCCATGCTCTTAGACTTTCAAAACTGTGAAATAAGTAAACTTCCTTTATTAACAAATTACTCAGTCTCTAGTTCTCTGCTACCGCAGCACAGAACAGACACTGATCAACTTTCTCCTTCAGTCTCTGTCTTGTCTTCTCCCTACTGCAGTGGCCTATGCCTTGGTAGACAGTTCTGAGACTTTGACCCTGACCAGAAAGAAAACCATACTGAGTTGAAGGAGCCGACTAAATCCTACTTTGAGCCCTGTCTTGATGGAAAACAGAAAGCATCATGGCCTAAATCCCTCCTGCTGCTCCAGTTTTTTCTCTGGCATTCAGTTATGCTCACTCTTAGGTCATCAGCACCATCACTTTTTTTTTTTCCGCACAGCCCCATCCTGCCACAGATGAACTTAACTCCATCACCTTGAGCAAGTCATCATGAGGACAAACTATCAAAGATCCTGGCTATATGTCAAGCAGATCCCAATACCTTGGCAGGGCATCATCTCACTGGCTGCCTTAGCTCAGGTGATAACATGATCAGAAGGTGTTCAGCCTTGCCACTGGCAAGGCACATTTTCTTGCTTCCCTCACTCAGTCCAACAGCCTCCGCTTTCTGCCTATGTTAGCATGGTGCCACCAAAAAATCAGTACCAGGCCCTAAACAAGTCACTCAAAGAAATAGGCTGGGCTGTTTTCAGAGGGAAACAGTCACCTGCACCAAAGTCGAAATCACAGGAAGTGTTCATTTTAAGGAGACAGAGTATGAAACAAAAGTAGATGCTTTATGGCAGCTTTGCAGATAAAATAAAACTTTAGCAGACTATAACATGTGTTACCATTCCTCTTTCTTCATGGGCTCACAGTACTGTAAAACTATCCCACATCAGATCAACATTATCGCTCTCTCACAGAAATTTATGACTTCCCTGAACAAAGACTAGAGAATGATGCACGTAGATTTTTTATTTCTGCTCTCAAGGCCTGTAGTCCGGGCAGAAGCAGCCACAGATATTCCTGCAGCAATGATGAACACTCTATTTGAGCAAAATATTTATATTTTGTAAGCAAATGGAGCTTATAGTTAAAACCATTAAAATAGCACCATAAAGTTATGAAGAGAATACAGAATTTGGATATGTTTTTGAAAAATAAGAAATGAAAAACCTTCATTAAAATTTAGAATCTCCATTTACTGTGCAAGTGCCCTTGATCAAGTCATCCCTTGTACAATGACATAACCTCTCTCTCTCTCTCTCTCTCTCTCTCTCTCTCTCTCTCTCTCTCTCTCTAGCATATGGTGCTGTCTTAGGGATTAAGTAGTGCAATATAATTCAGACATTTGGGACACTAAAAAGTGCCATCCAGATGCACAACATTTTATTTGAAATGTATTTTTCATGGGTGTTTTCAAAGCATAGAAAGAAGAAAACTCCTGCAACTTTTACTTTCGGCATTTACTGGATGCCTTCCTAATAGACCTATAGACTTATGGATGCTGACAAAGATTTAATGGTGACTCTTCATGCCAAAACATTAAGCTTTTCCAAATAATGGCATGTTTGTTTTTTTGTTTTGTTTTTATTTTTTTGTTTGTTTGTTTGTTTGTTTGTTTGTTTTAAGAATGTGAGAATTTTTTTCTTCACTGGTAAATTCGTCCTTCCCTACAAGAAGAACCATCTGATAATGTCTGGGTCTTTTTACATCTTAGGAATAGCTTAACTTTTTGACTAGGAATAACACACTAAAAATAAGGTGTTCAAATCTTCCAATATACAAAAACTTTCACAATATCATTTTTTCCCTTGGCTCTCCCCATTTTTCATATCTGTGATGGCTATTTCTGGTTGTCAACTTAACTACATCTAGAATGAACTACAATTCAGAAATGGAGGACATACCTGTGATCTAGATCTTGAAGCTGAAAGACACGGGCTTCTGACATGGATCTTGACATGAGAGTCCTGAGGCACAATGGCCATGAAAATCTTAGGCTCAGGCAAGGTAGTATATGCCTTTAATCCAAGCAGACTGAGGCAAGCAGATCTCTGAGTTCAAGGCCAGCCTGGGAAAAAGCAAGTTCCAGATCCAAGTGTGGTGGTACACACCTTTAACCTGGGCCACACCTTTCTGCTCACAACGTACTTAAGGACATTGGAAGGAGGAGGACTCATTCTTCTTCATCTGCTTAAACTTACTTGCCAGAACATCTGTTGGTGCCTACTTCTTCAGAATCCCAGCTTATACAGAAGAGCAGGTGAAACAACTAGCCTAGTGGGACTTAACTACTGCTAGATTTTTCCCATTCATTTCCCATTCACAGCTCTCCATTGTTGGTTTAGTTGGACTACAGACTATAAATCATTACAATAAATTTTTTTAATGTGTAAAGACATTCCATAAGTTCTGTGACTCTAGAGAACCCCGACTAATACACTATTACTCACAGTCAGTATGCTATTCTTGACCTCATAATCTTATTCACACAAACTCTCTTTCAAAGCTACAGCAACCTAGTATCTCAGTAAGTAAAGGTCTTAGTTTACTTACAGGTTCATATGTACCATTCCTCAAGCGTAAGGAAGATGGCCAAGCATGAGAGAGCTTTGACATTCTGATAACAAGGACACCATGCAGACACCTGACAGGATCCCTCTAACATCTGCAAGGGATCCCAGCAATGATGAGAAATTCCTTATTGGTCTCACTCACTGTTATAAAAAAAAACAAAACAAAACAAAACAAAACAAAACAAAACAAAAAACCCATTACTAGGGAAGAAAGAAAATTAACAAACTACTATATTTTATTTTATATATTACATTGTTTTTTATGTTTATGTTTTATTATGTCTTATTCAAATGAGTCTTTGAGTTCATGAAAGGCAAATTAATTGAGAAAAAGAATTGATAAAATGGCTTAGTATTCTTCCATACTTCCTCCCACTATTATTATAGCTATCATCTTGACACAAATACAATGCACTTGATCATATCCACCCCATTCCCAACCACTCCTTCTCACATCCTTACACAAACATCTCCCTTTCAAAGTCATGTCCTCTTCTTCTGTTTTTGGATTACCACTGGAGCATCAGCAACCTATCAATAGTCCATTCCTGAAGAAAGCCAACTCTCCCTTCCCCAGGAGCTGTGGACTGCCTATAGGTCCTCAATATGAACAGGGTCTTGTGAACCCTTCACATACCTGTGCTTCATCGATGACTGGTTTGATCTTCTGCAGGTCAAGTCAGGCATCCACAGCTGCTGTGAGTTCACTTTGGCAGTATCCCTGCCATATCCAGGAGGCACCATTTTGCAGTAACCCTCATAGTCCTCTGGTTCTTTAAACTTGAATGGCCCATGTCATACATAATGCGTCATCATGAAAAGTTCTCATACTGAGGTGTAAAATCATTTTCCATCTAAAAAATGAAACCATGCAAGAATTTTAAGAAAATGTCTGATAATCAAAATATGAAGCTTGCAATGGTTTCTTTTAAATCAGTATAAATTTCATCTCCAAAAAAGGTAATGTGTTTTCTTTCCTATATAAGCCTATATAAGTTGCACAGCAATTGAAATGCCCTCCAAAATATCCAGGAAAGATGCTTTCTTTTCTTGAACTGGGTGAAAATAATCACAGACTTTAAATTTGGGTTTTTGCAAAGATAAATAGTGAGAACCAAGAGCTACAGCGAGTCTTAGATGTGACTTATGCCTGACACACTCCAGAGAAAATCCGAAGGCATCCCCAGGCATAACTACACACACACCATCACCTCCAAACCAGCATAGCCATATACATACAAAAGCACAGGCACATACTTGCCATAGTAAAGAAAGAATTCTCAGAGTCAGAGGATCAGGCAGAGTTTGGTTGACCAGATCCTGGATATAGGATCTTCTTCACAAAGAAAGACTCAAATGCCATCAAAATCAAAGGCTTGCTTCCTTTTGATTGCCATTATCTGGCCGTTTTTAGAATAGAATCTGGATTTCCAATAATATAAAAGCTTGGATAACACTTATGTAATTTTCATGTTGCTCTAATAAAAAGAAATTGTCTATAACTTTAGCAGGAGGTCTGTAAGTTGGCCTCATAGAGTATATACCAGATGTGAGTGTCACTGAAACACAGAGAACACTGACCAAGACTCTCAAGTCACATTGCATTGGACCTAAACACAGGAGTTGCTCCTTCTTGAGCTGTAGTGTTTCACAGGTTTGAATAAAAATTTCCTTCTGTGCAGTAGGAAGCAAGAAAGGGTAAAAAGGAGCCTGGTTGTGTCAGACATTGTTTTTTTCTTTTTTCTTTTTAAATATCAGCCTAGAGAACAAAACTTATTTTTCCTTACACAGATTTCAAATATGAATGGTTTTTCTTCTCTTGACAATTATAATTGCTTCAGGGAACCACCATAGTTTGTATTCACTGTATGGTCTAAACAAATGGAAAGTGTATGAGGTGTGTGTGTGTGTGTGTGTGTGTGTGTGTGTGTGTGTGTAGCATTATCATCACCAGGTCAGTTTAAAATATAGGGGCCACCTGGAACAGAGCATCACCCTGCAGTTGTGTTTATAAAATTAGGCAGATGTTTTCTTCTTCCTGGCTGATTTTACATTCTCTAGGATCAGAGCAAAATACTGCGGAGGAGCTTCTGTGGGTGACTGAGGTGACAGGAGGCTTACAAGTGCAGCACAAATTTTTACAATTCCCAGCCTCTGCAAAGCCAGGCTCTTTTTCATCTTTTCTTGACATTTTGCTCCTAAAATTAGCTTTTTGATGAGAAAATTGCTGAGTCTTTCCAGAGCTAGTTAAAGGTAAGGCAAAATGCCTGCAATTGAAATTGAGTTGATTCTCCTTCGCTGTGGTGCTGATTGCGCCTGGTAATTGGACATTGGAATTAGTCCTGCCGTGACCTTTCACAATGAGAAGAGAAAAAGCTCTATTCAATTTGCTGGGTGGGATTCTCTTCCATATTTAAAGCACTTTTCTGAATGAAGTAATCTTCTCTGCTTTTTAATGAACGATACCAAACAACCTGGTTTTCATGTAGTCCTCTACCTTTATTCAATGGCCCTAGTTCTTAAATCAATAAAAGCTAATCTATGTCTTGCTCTCCTATCAACTTTTGTCTGCTCATACTTTTCCATGTTTATAGACTTTTCTGAAACCTTGATGAGTGGTAAGCATGGCTCAGCTCCCCATCTATTGCTTCTTCTGCCTTCCCCTGAGAAATTCTCATTCCCTCCAGTTAATTCCACCAAGAGGGATCTACATTAGTGGTTCACTGGGAGAGAAACTTGGAATTCCTGAGCATCAAAGGTTTTCTTTTTCTTCTGATAATACTTCATCCTTTCTGGTTTTCCTAATTGCATTTCTGATGCTGTAATATAATATCTTGACCAAAAACAGCTTTGAGGAAGAAAAGCTTTGTTTGTGCTTCCATCTCCAGGTCTCAAACCATCTGGGGAGTCGAGGCATGAACTCAACCAGCTAGTCACATGGCATACATAGTCAAGAGCAAAGAAAAACTGCTGCCTGCTTACTCTGCTAGTTCTCACTCCTGTTCGGCCCAGAGCTCCCAGCTCAGGGAATGGTGTCCACAATGGACAGGGAAATTAACAATCATGATTGTCCCCCAGAGCTGGGGAAGGGGTGTGTGAATCATGCCTTTAATCCCAGCACTTCGGAGAAAAGAGCAGATGAGGCCCCATAAATTGCAGGCCAACCTAGTCTACAAAATGAGTTCCAGAACAGCCAGGGGCTATTACACAGGAAAAATGTCTCAAAAAAAAAAGAAGAAGAAGAAGAAGAAGAAGAAGAAGAAGAAGAAGAAGAAGAAGAAGAAGAAGAAGAAGAAGAAGAAGAAGAAGAAAAGATGAAAAAGAAAAAGAAAGAGAAAGAGAAAGAGAAACAGAAACAAAAGAAAAAGAAAAAGAAAAAGAAAAAGAAAAAGAAAAAGAAAAAGGAAAAGGAAAAGGAAAAGGAAAATATAAAAGAAAAAGAAAGATAATTGTCCACAGGCCAACTTGATCAGACAAAATTCCTCAGCTGAGATTCTTCTCCCA
This sequence comes from Mus musculus, assembly GCF_000001635.26. Taxonomy (NCBI): domain Eukaryota; kingdom Metazoa; phylum Chordata; class Mammalia; order Rodentia; family Muridae; genus Mus; species Mus musculus. The sequence continues at coordinate 88,764,819 of NC_000084.6, forward strand.
GATACTGTCAACTTATGGCAAGTCAACATCCCAAACCAACAATACCACTGATGCAACACGTTGCAACTGTTGCATCCTATTTGTTAGCTTATTTATTCATCAATATTAATAGAGAATGGATCTAGATTCAGCCATAATTAGGAACTTAAACTATAACATTGCTCATAATGAGGGGGATGATTTGAACTATCACGGGGCAGAGACAAACAGTAATATAAATTAGTAATTTAGAAAAAATAAAATTAGAAAACTAAGTTAAATGGCTCTCAAGAAAATAAATAAAAAGAATGTGGACATGGAATCCACTAATGCTTTTAGAAGGAAGATCAGGGGCTGGAGATATAGCTCAGTCATTAAAGGCTAGGCTCACTACCAAAAAACTGTAAGAAGAAAAAATCAGAACAGCAATTTGAAAATGAGAAGATACAGACATATCATGCCCAAACAGGGATCACCCAGAGATTAAATAAGGGATTCAAGCTGAGAGCTGAGTCAACAAGACTGAAAACTGGGACACAGATCTGCACTCAAAGTATTCTTTGGTGGCGCTTCTGTAGAACGATATTTAAAGCCACAAGACTGAGTGACCATGACAAGAAGGAGGAAGGAAGTACAAAGTGTCTTATTGCTGTAAAAAGACACCATGGCCAAAGCAACGATTATAAAGGAAAACATTTAACTAAGGCTGGTTTCAGAGGTTTAGTCTATCATTGCCCTGGTGAAAAGCATGACAGTGTGCAAGCAGACATGGAAGAGCAAATCTGATCTGAAGGCAGCCAAGAGGATATTATCTTCCCCGCTGTGGGGAGCATAGGAGGCCTCAAAGCCCACCCTGACAATGACAGTCCTTCAACAAGGCCACGCCTCCTCCTGTAAGGCCACACCTCCTTTTTTTTTTTCACCAAGGAAAACTTTTTATTAAAGCATCAATTACCAGTTATTTAAAGATACACAAATAGCCGGGCGTGGTGGTGCATGCCTTTAATCCCAGGACTCGGGAGGCAGAGGCAGGGACCAGCCTGGTCTACAAAGTGAGCTCCAGGACAGCCAGGGCTATACAGAGAAACCCTGTCTCAAAAAAAAAAAAAAAAAAAAAAAAAAAAAAAACCAACAAGATACACAAGAAAAGACAAACATACAAAGGCAGTATCAAACAACTAATTTCTAAGTTCAGTACTTTTGAAATATGAAGCAATGATCACTACCCTTAAGTCTGTGTATTGCCACAGCTGATTTGTAAGTTGGTCAACAACTGTCTTCACTCTTATGTTTTCTTATGAGTTTTTCAGCTTTATGTCATTTTAGAAAGGTGTTTACTTCTCTTTATACAATTAATGCTAGCAACTATAGGATGCTGTTCCCTGTGGCCAAGCATTCAAACACAAGAATCTATGGGGCCCAAAGCTATTCAAACCACCTCAAAAAGGAAAAAGTCCAATTCAGCCAATAGCACGTGAATATTTAAATTAGATTTAAAGTTAAGTTAAAGATTAAATAAAAGAGTTGAAGAAAAATGTTGGGGAAACCAGATACATCTTACATCTCCAGAAAGTATGAGCAACCTCATGAAATGATACCAAACTTAAAGGAACTAACTAAAGACTTTTTTTTTAAATCAAATAATACTCACATTTCCATCAGGGCAGTCCAAAATTAAGAGAATGGACCTTTCAGTCCTAAGTGAATAGATATATCTACAACAGGAGTCCTGAACATAAGGCGTGGGGGTCATTGCAGAAGAGAGGGTAAAAGATTTTAATAACCATAGGATTAGGGAGTTTGCTGTGAAACTGTGTCTCCTAGAAATGTCAGAGGAACTATACCCATGAGAGTTTCAACAAGATGGGTGCCTAAACATGACCTTAAAAAAAGGTAATACCAGTAAACATGCTAACATAAAAGGAAGAAACCTCATGAGGCCTCAATCTGACATAAAGAACTACAGATAACTAAGGAATACTGCAAGTGGGAGAAATAGTCTTCCCCAGCGAAACTGGTTATGCAGTACCAAATGGTCACCTCTAAAAACATATAAAAGCAAATAACATATAGGGACTGGGAAGACTGTATTTATGAATCTGTGAGTATGTGAGTGTGTGTGTGTGTGTGTGTGTGTGTGTGTGTGTGTGTGTATAATTTTTTTTTTTTTTAAGAAAAAGAGGTCTGTAATTTAAAGGATTAGGGGCAGGTCCATGGGAGGACTTGGAGGGAGGAAAGGGGAGGGAAAAATTATGTAACTATATTATCTCAGAGAAAGGGCTTTGAAATTGGACATCACCAGGTAGATGTCACAACTAGCCTTGTCATTTCTGAGTAAGACTTTGGATAAGTTTCAGTTCATTCCTTTATGAAATGGGGATGTTCTTAAATATCTTCCTTCAACGGACTCTTAACTTTATTCCACGCACAGCTGTGCATGGTTTTTATAATGTAGAAATCATTATGGTAACCATTTGTTAGTGGAGAAAGCAGAGGGAACCATGAGTGAGTGAAGTCTTAAGGGAATGTGTGTGTTGTCATGCAGGCTGTGTCACCGACACTCAGACCCACTGGGTAGTTACAAAGCCTTCCCCTCTGGTTCATGTGTGAGTGTTGACAGTGTGTGCAGAAGTACCTACCATAGCCTTTTCCCCAAACCCTGGATGTTTATAACCTAATGACTGTTTGATTTCAGAGGGTGTACCTACTGAAATTAGCTAAATCTGTTCCCTTGACCCAATTATATACCATAAAGCTGCCTCTTTGTTCAGCTGTATACAATAACCCTGCCTCTCAGTTCAACTCTATATAATAAACTCAATGTTGAGCTTCCTCGGTGCTCTGGTTTCTCCAACTAAGAGCTCAGACCACCTAATCCAAGCCTGTATATCTATCTGCTTGTCTTTTTTTCTCATTCCCTTGCTATTCCAGTCAGATCCATCCCTTGAGCTGTGCTGGATATAGCAATTTAGGATTTCTATTGCTGTGTTAAAACGCAAAAAGCAGCTTGAGAAGGAACAGGCTTTAGTTCATTTTACAGTTATACTCCATCACTAAGGGAAGTCATGCCAGGAACCTGATGGCAGGAACAGAAGAAGCAAAGGTCACTGAGGAACAAATTCCGCTTACTGGTTTTTCCTCGTGGCTTGCTTAGCCTCCTTTCTAATATCATCTAGGACCACTTGTTCAGGGGTGGCACCACCCAGGCAAGCTAGGCTATCTCACATGGATCATTAATAACAATAATTTTAAAACATGTACTGCAGACTTGCCTATAGGCAAACCTGACAGAGGCATTTTCTCAACTGAGGTTCCAAATCTCAGACAACTCTATCTTATATAAAGTTGGAAGACAAAACAAAACAAAAACAAACAGGACACCTTTTAACTCATGAAAATCTCTGTTTATGGATGTCAATGATTGGGACAAAGAACCTAATAGGACACAGACAACGTCTTACTTGCATGTAAATTGAATGTGATTCTTGTGTGTAGTAGTAGCACTCTTCAAACCCAGGGCTTTGCACACACTGTACAAGGATTCTACCACTGAGATACATCACCAATTCCTTTGCCAAGAATATGTGCTAGATCCTGTGATCCACTTCCTAATAGTGAATTGATTAGGTTATTAAGAAAAAAATACCATATGTTCTGCTTTATAGCATTCTCTGAACCTCTCTGTTTCTCATTCAATGAGAGAAGCCAAGAAGAAAGGAACAGAAGCCACCACCACCTATACAGCCTGTCCAAGGTTCACCATGAGATGAGAGTACAGACACCTCTGACTTCAGCCTCTGGGACAGCCTGAGGCCAAAGACCCAACTAAATTGTTCCTGTTCTCCTGAAACACAAAAGGTATCATAATAAATGTCTAACATCTCAGAGCAAAACTGCTAAGTTTGGGTGTTATTTATTACATAGGAACATAGCTAATATTGGTAGTTTGTGGCAGATTAGAGTATAAATATTTTTCATTTCAAAGACTGCTAGAAAAGAAGAAAGAGTGTGGGAACTGGCAGTTGGGGTCTTTAAATGGTTACAGAGTTCTAGTTTTCACAGTGAATCCTTTTGTTGCCTTTCAAATTCAAGAGGATTCAGACCTGAAGGGAAATGACTCCAAAATATTGACAATCTGTTTTTCAAGATGACCATACAGGTATGCCTCCTGGCACTCACAAGTATGTACTTAGCATTTCTGACTACCCCCCCCCCAACCTCCGTCTACTTTCCCCACAGCTGCCATATTGAATCACAGTCCTGATTTTTATAGGACTGGAATACCACGAAGAGAGAGGCCTGGGCCTTGAACACAGCCACCTTAGAACTGATTATTTCTACATTTAAGCACTCATGGAGTAGTCTCGAAATATAATCTGTGATAATGTCTAGGCAAATTGTACTTTAAATGACCTTTGAATTACCTCCTGTCTGCACTATTCCAGCCAAGCCAAACCTCAAGAGACAGGTGGGGAAGTGGTTACCGCAAGAAAAAAGAAAAAAAAAAAAAAACCAATAGTAATGATGAAAAAATGTTGTTGAGAAGAACTGTAATACTGGTTTCATTAGCATGCCAAACTGTCTGAACTCCGAGCAAACCTCGACACTGTGTACTTGGCCCCATGAAACACACTAAGTCTGAGCTTTAATTCACTGATTTTAAATATGAAGGGATCTTTTTTTTACAGAAATGCAAACCACCAGTTTGCTCTGAGGAACCTGTGCCTCATACACATGGAATTTAATTTCCAAGTAATTTCATGCAGAATTCAAGTCAAGAATGGGCTGGATTATGAGATACAGATTTTAGTGGTTAATGAGAAGTCCTGAGAAGTTATGCACTGACTTCCAATAAATGTAAAGAGAGCAGCATACATGAAGCAATAAAAACCAACGGAGCAACTGAAGATGCTTCACCTTGAGCCAAGAAAATGACTAGGAGAGAGTACTTGACGTTAATGCCTGAGGCCCTGGGTTATATCAGCAGCAACACAGGGAACAGGACCTATTTAATCATGAGAAAAGCATATTTTATAATCAAATATTTAGAGTCCTCAAGGACAAGAATTTGGTATAGGCTTTTGGCAATAACTTATGTCCAGTGTTATTTAAATTGATGGAACTAAAAAATATGACTGTCTAAAGTGACCCAGACACAGGAAGATGAATGCTTCATGTTCTTACAGACTCTCATTTGTGGGATGTGTGTGTGTGTGTGTATGAATATATATTAACATTTATATGAACATACATATACACATATGCACACGCATACACATATACATCATGTATATAAACAGTGAAATTTTGCCACTTGGGGGTATAATGCTTTCCTGAAGAGCCACAGATTAATAAAAGTCCCACTGACAGGCACAGTCTCTCTCCTTTAGTTGTTGGTCTATGGAGTCCAAAAGCCTCCCAAAGATGTATAGGATATTGCCACTACCCTTGGTTGCCTTCCAGAACTTCAAGGCAAGAGCTATTTCTGAAGAAACCACATACTTTGGACATGAAAGTTTGGTTACTCAAGCTGAAACTGACATGGAAGCTTGCTCCAGGAGGACTAGCTCTCCTACTACTGAAAATAAATTCACTTCCTGTGAACATTAGACGTGGTCTGCTCTAAGCTCACCCCTAAACTTAAAGCCTGGACCTAACTAAAACGACACTGTAGGAGAGAAAATGAGTTAAATTGACAGGCTGAAAGCAACAACAACACAACAAGAAAATATCTCTTATAAATCAAATGTAGCCTGTCCTGGAAGTTTTATTTTATATTACATTATATTATATTTATTATATTATATTATAAAACCTCTTTAGAGGTTTTAATGTACACAGCTGCCACAAGGGGGCGCTGCTGGTAAACAAACGCCGGCCTGGCTTGGCGACTGTGATAACTAGCAGAATCTTCCAGGTCCCAGCCTAAGGGATGGCAGGAAGTTCATACAACACAGCATCAACCATAAGGTTTTCACATAAGAATGCGTGCAAAGGCAGATGTCCATTAAAACAAAACAAAACAAAACAAAACAAAACAAAACAAAACAAAACAAACAAAACAAAACTGTACGTTTAAAAACAAACAAACAAACAAACAAAAACTCCTTACCAAGAAGCAAGCAGAAAGAATAGCAGGATTTAGCTTTTCCTGGTCTCATTGCAGATTATTAATTGTTAAAACCAGTCTTTGCATCCTTTTAAGAGAGAACAAATTTGGGGTATATTCATCCTATGCCCACATCCACAAAACTGAATCTCCTAGAGAAGTCTTCCTGACTGACCCTAAGACCTAAACGTCAGCTTCCTTAGCACTGCATGTGATTTCCGTTAAAAGTGTTGTCTTTTATATCACATTCTCAAGGACTAACAGAAAAACAAAAGCAAACAAACAAAATCCTTTACCCCTGGATGTTTAAAATGCAAATCAAGTTTTGAAATTCAGAGTCAGGCTTTGTTGTGCTTGGAATTGATTTCACTATTTTTAACTTCCCTCCAGTGAAGTCAACAAAGACTCTGAAACTTCAGGACTGAAAAGTTGTAAGCAGTTTTATTGTTTGGCTTAAAAGCTTCCTCTTATGAGTGACAATTTAAAAAAAAATAAATAAAAAGACTGCTTTCACAGTTTCAGGCTTTTGTCTTTTCAGCAAGAGCATTTCCACAATTTATATGATCCCTTGAGCTTCAGTTATTTTTTTTTTCACTAATTACTTTCCAAATGGATTTATAAAGTTGTTTTCCTCTGTTTTGCTACTCTCATCAAATGACTCATAAATCAACTGCAGGTTAGCTATTTGGGGTATATCATAGAATGGGTGACCTGGTGAAGCATGAAGTACTAATCCTTCCCTACGTTCCAGCATGCTTCTTTTCCTTTGTAGTCACATGATAATCCAACCATCTTCAGGTTGTAATGGAGGAGCGGGAGGAGTTTCCCATCCAAGGATGTCCAGTGTTCCCTCCCAGGAAGTTCCTTTCTGTGCTAAACTGGGTGGGTACTGAGGGGTTATAGATGACAGATAATAAACTTTGTCCCTACAGTAGCTTTCAAAGAGACTGGGTTTACACCTAGAGAGTATGTAAATTATCACTAATTTGCATGTTACAAACATTGGTAATGGAAGGGTGTAACATAGCCTTGCTGTTTAGATTAAACATATTGTGATTTGAAGGAGAAAGGCCCCATAGACTAAGATAACTGAGTACTTGGGCCCAGTTGATAGAAGTTAGGGAAGGATTTTAAAGATGTGGCCTTGTTAGAAGTGGTATGTCACTGGGGGAAGACCTATCAGCCTGATACCATCTTCCTGTCCTCATTATTGTTATGGACTCTAATTCTCTGGAATTGTGAGCCCCAAATTCAAAATTTGTTCTATGAGTCATAGTATTTTGTCAATAGAAATGTAACTAAGGCAAATGGTGTCCCTACCATATGGTATGTTTGAGTCATACACCCTCCACAAGCCCCAGAACCTGTGAATGTGGCATTTGAAATGGTGTCTTAGATATTATAATTTGGAACCTTAGGCTGAGATCAACCATGAGTTCTAAAAATGTGGGTAGTGTCCTTATGAAAGGAAAGAAGAGGTTTGACAGACATATACAGAGGGAGATACAGAGTCTGCAGAGACAGTACTACCAGGTGACAGATCTTCCAGAAGCTACCAAGCCTCAGGCCAATGATAGTCTCTGAGCTCCAGGTAGAACTGACCCTGTTAACTGTTAGGTTCTATACTCTTGGCCTTCAGGATAAAATAATAACTCCATGGCTTAGGACCACTCCAGTTGTAGTAATTTGTTATAACACCCAAGAAACTAATGCAGCTGACATGTTCAAATCAATTCTTTACTAGCTTTGTGGCCCTGGGCACCAAATTTCGAACTCCCTCCTCTCTAAACCAGCATTCCTAACATTTGCCTCACAGAGAAATCGAAAAAGCAATTTAGACTGTCATTATCCACTTTCTACTTCTGACCCATGACTTTGGCTGTGCATTTGAGCCCTGTCTTTCTGCTTCTTCACCCAGAGGATTGAAGAGAAAACAAACTACTTCCTACTTCCGTGAGTGAGCCAGTACTGGAGACATCATGATGCAGTTGTATACTACCTGTGCCAATATGTCGCTATAGTGGTTGTCATAGGAACTGAGATACAATCAACAAGACTGGAATCACCAGGAAGCTCTTACCAGCAATGGGCCTTGAAGTCGTGTTTTCTCCTCTCATACTAGGCATGGGAAAGGAGGAAGTAACTGGAGAAAAGTTGTCTCAGAATCCAAGTCAAAAATGAGTTTGAAGGAATGTGTGCAGGGGACCCTAAAGTCTTACCCTTGAACTAAACAAAGAAGGTTGAACTGTAGGCTCAAGTGACGGTTGCTAGAAATCCCATGCACCATTTCAACAGAAGTTCATGTGGAAAAGGAAAATATCAAAGTCCATGAGCAAAGGACATTTGGGAAGGATTAATCCAGCAGGAAGTCGTATAGCCAGACTAATCACCCCTCCTGGGACAAAGAGCATTTTCCTTCCAAGACTTTCTGGCTGGTGCTGCTAGAAAAGACAGTACAAATACATCTCTATAAGACAAAATGGGCAAGAAATGATGATGAAAACACAGGCCTAACGTTTTCTTTTTATATGTGAGTGAATATAACAATACTCTGGCTCAACTCTTCATAAACATTTCAAACTCTTACCCCCAGTTTCTCAGTCCATGAAAAGAAGACCAATTGTGAACAACACAAGTATGGAAAAGAAAACAGACCGAGAATAGAGGATGAAATCAGAGATGGCCCTGGAGCACAGCCCTCATCAAGGACTAAAAGACAAAGGTGGATAAGATACAGGGTGGCAGAGGAAGTGCCTAGCCTTGAAGAGACTTGATGTGCCAGTTGGAAGTGATAGGGGCTAGGGAGGAGGGGGGAGGGACACACATACCTGCTCAGAGAAGAAAGGGAGGGAAAGGAAGGAAGGATTGTGGGAGGGGGTGACCGGAAGTGGGGCAGTGAGCTAGCGGGATGTAAAATGAATAAGTAAAAAATTAAATTAAATTAAAAATAAAAGATGCAGCTAACAGAGACTTGCACAGCATAGTGTAAAAATAAACCGATAGAATATCAAGCTATAACTAAAGAACGAACAGCTCTGGTACCTTTCAGAGGTAAGGGGCAGCATTTGTAGAAGTGGGAGAAGGCAGAGAAAAATACAGTCCTGGAAAGAAATGGCCTCGCTGAAGTCAGCAGCTGCAGTGACATTGAGTTCTCAACATAGGGAGCTGTGCTTTCTCCCAATAGACCAAGAAACAGGACGACGTTTCCTAAGCTTTGCCTTGGTGAAATAGAATTAGACTATCAACATTATTACAGTTTTGTCCACAAAGTGTGGACAAAAATAAACATTACGAAGATAGAGAAAACGTTAAACGAAAACTACTGATAAAATACAAATATATAAAGTTAACAAATTATCCTGACCACAAGAGGTCAGCATTGTTTCAAAGCAAAATTACCCTAAACCCCTTGGGGGCAGGGTATAAGGTTCTTTTTAAAGAGATTACATTTCCCTATAAATCAAAGGTTAGTCTCCAATGAATTTGATTTTATTTTTTATAGTCTACTGAGTGACAGATGGCTACAGAATGTGGGAAATATCAAGTTGTTAAAAAAATTAACTTGTTAAAATATATATTTCCTGTTAAAAATGAACTTGGATCCTTCACATCCAAAAGCAGTAGTTATAATTAAGATGAAAATTTTTTTAAATTTATATAATATATAAAATAAGTTTATAAATTTGAAGGTATATATTTAAATAGATTTTGTATCTGTATGCTAAAATATATAGTATGTAAAATATAATATATATACATACGTATATGTGTATACGTATGTATATAGAGACATGAACTCAACTTGGAGCTTAGTATCAAAGAAAAATAGCAGTGTGTCCTTAATTACTCTGCAGCTGAAGAAGTCAGACACACGTGATACCTTGTGGTAAAAGTAGAAGAAGAAAGAATGCTGTCCCAAGATGAAGTAGAGATTAGTACTGGACAATGATTTTCATGCCTTCTAGCTAAGATTAGGAAAATTGAGAAGACAAGAAATGGGAGGGAGGGAGGGAGGGAGGGAGGGAGGGAGGGAGGGAGGGAGGGAGGGAGGGAGGAAGGGAGGGAGGGACGGAGGGAGGGAGGGGAGGGAGGGATGTGATGGTGTGAACACAGCAGGGAAAGTTCCTGTTCAGGACAGTGTCAGGGCCTCAAGGAAGAATCAAACCTGCTGGCCTGGATGACCATTTGCCTCCTATGATGAAACATTCTAATAGTCACTCATTTGTTTCCTCAGCCCTCATGGGGTTGATTTAAACGAGTAAAAAAATTCCTAAATATTTTTTAAATATTTTTATTAGGTATTTTCCTCAATTACATTTCCAATGCTATCCCAAAAGTCCCCCATACCCTGCCCCCTACTCCCCTACCCACCCACTCCCACTTTTTGGCCCTGGCATTCCCCTGTACTGGGGCATATAAAGTTTGTGTGTCCAATGGGCCTCTCTTTCCACTGATGGCCGACTAGGCCATCTTTTGATACATATGCAGCTAAATTCCTAAATATTTGATGATCTATAGTAATACAGTTCCTGAACAGACCTGAGAAAGTTTTTCATGTTTAAGAGTGATCTGAGGTTCATTCAGACCAAATACAGCAGGTCAGGACCTCAGCCCCCTCAAGGCCAGAGCCAGCTAGAGCCATCATGTCTGTGCACAGTGAATTAGCCTCTACATGGCATCTGCAGTATGAAGAGAAACCACAAAATGGTTGGGGTCGTAGTTTCTGTGAACATTAAATATGGAAAACCTATATAGGCTGCTGCATAAGCAAACAGGTGGATATATATGAAGAGTGGAGACAGAAAAACTCAATATGACTTAATGTTAATGGAGCTGTCTGGGAGGAAGATGTTTGTCTAGAAAGAAAAAAAAAACAGGAAAACCCAAAGCTCTGATTGATAGGGCCTGAGTCAGGGTGTGGGATGTGTGTGTGTGTGTGTGCGTGTCTTATATGTGTGTGTGCTATATATATATCCTGTCTGGATGTGTATTTTATGGTGTATGTGTGCGCTATCTGTGCATATGCTATGTATGCATACGTGTGTAGTATGTTATATAAATGTTGTGTACATGTGTGGTGTATGTGTTGTGTGCATGTGGTATATATGTGTTTGTGCTGTACATATGGTGTGTATGCACATGTGTGATATGTGTGGTATGTATGTGTATGTATGTGTTTATTCATTCACTGCTGCAACCTAATTTTGACAAAAAAAAAAACCCCACTAACTTTCCCTCTTAAAAGAACAGCTATTAAACAATCACTATTTACACAGGGGTGTTTCGACTAATAACAAATCATTGTATTGGTATATGCACACAAATAATGCCAAGCAAACACCATGAGTTTTTAAAGATAATGGAAGTAAAACAATATTCAGCCAAATGCTTTTAAATTAAAATTTAATAAAGAAAAGATTAAAGGATGATTATTCCCTTGATGTCCTGACTTTTATATTCATTGCTCGAAGTCTCTACAGAGTATTCTTTTTTCTTTGAATTATTCATAGAAAAATGAGTAACACTGGATCTAAAAACTTCACCCCATAAATCTAGAAATTAGAGTAACACTCAATTTTGCATTGTCCAAGAACATTTTTTAATAACTCATACAGCACTGTGGAGAAGGTGTCTACCAGAGCCAGGAACCATTAGGGAAAATGATGGGCCTCCAATTCTGCTACAACTTTACTGGCTGTACAGAAACAAAAATGCTGGCACTGGGAACACTGTGACTCTAAATTGATTGTGGACTTCCAGATTAAAATAGAGTTGAGCAGGCAGGCTGGTTTCTGCCTAGTAGAACTGGATCATCAACTTTTGTGAGTAGAATCTAGAGTCCATAGATCTCAGGCTTCTCTGGTGCCAGGAGAAGATTACACACACAGGGTATTTGGAAATACATTAAGATCATTGACTGTCACAAAGAAAAAATGGTTGTCTTACAATGGCTACAACCTCCCTATGCAATCTTCTCTAAGTGCTGGGGCTCTGGGGAACTGTACCATGTCTAGCTAGTAAACACAGTATTGTCGGGTCTGTTCTACAGTCTCTCCCCTGCATGTCTCGAAGGCAGTTCCGTCTCCATGACATTCTCTATTTTGCACAACCGCCCAAGAAGTTTCCACTCTTCTCACTTGTGATTGCTGTAGGAGTCAATCCACAGAACTGTGGAATTCTTGGAAAGATAATGAATAGAATCCACAATACAATGCTATAGTTAATTGTGGTTTCCTTTTATGATTCACCTGTTATATTCTTATGACCTGATCATCTACATAGAGTAAATATCATACAATTATCATTCTTTATTATATAATTTTATGTTGTAGTGTAGTATTATGTTGTTGGTTGTAAAGAGAATACTAAAGTTTCCTAAAATATATTTTTTAAATCATGTCTATTTGAGGGAAGGCAAGATGGCTCAATGGGTGAAAGTGCTTGCTCCTCAGGCAGGCCTGGCACTCTGAGCTTGATCCCTGAAACCCAGGAGGGAATGGGAGAACTAACTCCTGACAGCTATCTTTCGACCTCTATGCAAGTTAACATATGCTCACATTCACTCGATACTCATACACAATAATTAATAAATATAAATAAATAAATAAATAAATAAGGCTACTTTGACTTCATCTTTTCTTCATATTTGCTAAGGATAGAATCTGGAGTACAGATTTTAAATTTCTATTAGACTATACTGCCTATTGCATGGACTTTAGTGGCTATAGGAGAACTGATAGTGGTTAGAAGTCAAATAAATACTATGTATGTGAACTTAAAATTGTGGAGTTTCTAAAGAATGACTATTCTTTTAAATTAGCACACTAAGGAATGCAAAGTAATCTTCCAACTCACTCATATTTCTGTTAGGCTTTTAAACTGCTATAGCACACAGGATGCTCATCCCTGCTTCTGCTCATTTTGTTACTGTAGAATCTCTTCTCCACTTGAAGTTGGGGGTCTCCAGGTGGCATCTCATATAAGCATACAAGAATACATCTCTCTAAGTCACCAAATGACAATTTCCTTATCTCTGGTCCTATACAGTCTCTGCTGCTTCCAAAGCCTCTTGCCACCACCAATACCACCATATATCCTGGTCAAAGCTGCAGAGCTCTGAGCCCTGGCTTTGCATCAACTACTGTACTTGAACTCACAGAGCTATGATCTCAGCATTAAGGGTCCACAATACACTGGGATATAATGTTCTGTGTGGCAATGCAGAAAGAACCTCTATATACCATAAACAGAGAGAGGGAGGGAGGGAGGGAGAGAGGAGAGGAGAGGAGAGGAGAGGAGAGGAGGAGAGGGAAAGGAGGTAGAAGATGACAAGGAGGAGGAGGGGCAGCAGGAGGAGAGACCTTTGCACTATACCAGTGGATAGAATCCCCAAAAGCATGTTTTTTGTCCTCAAAGTACCTTTCCCAGACTTTTGCACTGTGAAATGTTTCTGCTTTTGGTGTCCAGACTTGAAAACCTTATACTCTCAAGGGTAGACTGGAGATGTAATTGGGGTCAGGAGACGACCTGAGATTTAAAAGGTGAGAGGACCGACTCACAGGTAGCAGCTCATGACAAACTTGTCTACTAATCCAGAGCTTTTCTATCAGACTTAATTGGACTCAGCTCCTTACCTCCCCTGTATGTCCTAAAGACTTCTGCTCCTAGGGATTTTGGCTTCTATGTTGACCACATCTTAGTTTCAAGCAAAATTCGACCCCTATAGATCACAGCCTCAGCCAGAATTGTCAATTAGTCATGGAAAGAAAATGTGACCGATTAGAAATGTCACAAAGACAAACTACATAAGAACTCATTTTGCCTAGAGTGAAATGTGTACACTAGACCATCACATATACAAGTACTGTTCAAATATTTAATTTCTATTCTCCATAAAATGATGAATGTATAATGCTATGCCCTCCTGCCCCTCCTACATCCCACTGCTTTGTTCTCATGTGAAAAAATTCTCACTCCCTGAAGTCCGTTCAGAAAGCATATTAATGAAGCCTTCTTTGTCAAAGCTGACTTTCCCCAGGGTGACCTCGTCTTCTCACTCTACAGTAGCATTAAATGCATGCCTGTCAGACATCATCAGTCAGGGAGACTGCACTTATTCCTGATTTATGTGGAAGTAGCAAATTCTAGGATAAAATAGCAGGAGCAGAGTGGAGATGGGAGTTTTTAATTGTAGATAACCCTCAGATGTCACAGTCTGGCAAATTATGAGTCAGACTTACTGCAGTACACAGTCACCATTACTTACTGGCTATAAGATGTAAACAAGATCATATTTTAATATAGGGAAACAAAAGAACTATATCTCAGCCTGGCAAATCCAGTGATATGGCTACAAATCAAAGAAGGCCCAAGCTTGGTATAAAACATCTTTTTTCAAAATAATTTCCTCTTGTTTTGGAGACACTTTTAGAAAAGTTACAAAAATAGCAAAACAGATACATTTACAACCTTTAAGTAGAATCTCAAAAAAAATCTATCCTTGCAATCACTAGATTCATCTTTCTCTGCCTTAATGTGTGTCTTTCTGAATGGTAGAGAGCTGACTTACAGACATATTGCCTCTCTACTCTGGATACATTGGTCTTTCTAATTGCAGTATAATTTTCATTATTAGAAATTGGCACTTGCCAAGGACAAGCCTCGACTTGAAGAGGTTTTCTGAGAGAAGGGGTGTCTGGGAGTAGCAAAAACAAATGACTAGAAGTCAAATCGTGGGTCCAAGCTGGTGGCCTGTGCTTTGCTGGAGACAGCTTTCCAGCCTGCATTCTCTCTTTTCTGCTTTCTTTCTTTCTTTAATCTTCTTTCTCTGGAGCTCTGACAGCTCTCTGTGTTCTGCTGGAGACAGTTCTCCAAGCAGTTATCTCCTGCTATTCTAAAAATTCACTGGAGAGCTCATCTCCTGCAGATCATACACCTAGTCTTTTATTTTCCATATTAATCTAGTCACTTACTTTAGGTTTCCTTTTGATTACCCTATAAATCTGCATCCCATCCTGTTACCTCAGCCCCTTAATTCTTAGAAGACGGCAAGCACACATTTTCTCTTTAACACTGCAAAAAAATTCAGAGATCTGCCTGCCTCTGTTAAGCACAGATGCTAAACTAGCTAAGTGGGATCCCATTCTGAAATTACCATTTCTACCACATCTGAGTCTGGACTCCCTGTGTCCCCGGCTGACCACAAACTTAGGAATCTGCCTGCCTTTGTATCTTTCTGACAAGCTGGCAATGTAGTTGCTTTTGTTCCTTTATATCTGTGAAGTCCTTCATAATTCATATTGCATCTTTATTTTTGCATGTTGAAAAATAATATATTTTCAAATTCATGTGTACAAGAGTTCTCTTCTACAACCTTAAAAGTTGTCCTGAAGGTCTCAGAATTTACCATTTTGCTGAGACATTAGTCACACCTTTGTCTCCTGGACTCATACTGTCTGATTATCATGGAGTCATTAACATTAACAAGGAGGACATTCCTTAAAGGAGGAACATGAAAATATGTACATTATTAAACAAACAAGCCTTACGCCTATGGCAGCCATCAATACTCATGGAGGCCCATGAGCACTGACCTGTCCTAGGGGCAATAACCATGTTATTCTGTCCACACCAAGGCCATGCCAGACTCGGAAAGCACTGACATGCTAGTATTTCCTTTCCTGCAAACCTTAGACCAGTCTTTCTGACTACCCTACTGATGGAAAAAGAAAACAAGATTTAAAGCTCATGAGTGATGCCACAAGGTCTCTAAGATCCTTCAAAAAAGCAACAAAGCACAAGAATCCACGACAGTCTTGGTTAAAATATCCCTGAGTATCTAGACCTTGTGTTCCTGTTGGTAGCATCTAAGTTGAAAAGTGAGGGGGAAAGACAGAGGATTTTGGGTCTTTGCCTTTTATTCCCTCTCTGTTTCCCTTGAACCAACTTAATGTAACTTAATACCCCCTAATTACTCCTTTAGACACTCAAGGCATCCGTGTGTTATCAGAAACACAAAGTTATGGAAAATACAAGCACCATACACTTTTGTTAAGTCCAAATGCCTCTGTGAACCAAAGTGTTAGTAAGTAATCAGAAACCAAATAAAAATAAGATCTATTTTATAAAAATAACAAAATGCACTAGGATAGACACCATAACAAGTGATTTTTTTTAACATATCTAATTTCTCTCTTATATACGTAACTAATTTTCTCTATTCTATAGATGTGAAAACTGAGGGTCAAGAAACTTCATAATATCCTACCCTAACATCCTACAAATGAGGTGCAGAGAGATGTGTACCACATTCCTTAGAAACACTGTTGAGCAATATGGGGCAGAGAAAAAGGAGAACTACTTGATGGAGGGTAAGAAATCTTCCCAGTCTTCAAGATGGAGTCAGTATCAAGCTAAAGGGGCAAAGGTAGAAGTCATAAACATTCAAGAGTATAAAACCAAGATGTTAAATAATACAGATGTGACCCAAATTCTTACCTGGAGAGATTCAATAATACATCAGCAGTCTCTCTCTCTCTCTCTCTCTCTCTCTCTCTCTCTCTCTCTCCTCCCCCCCTCTCTCTCTCTTTCTCTCTCCATCTCTCTCCTTTCTTCCTTTTAGTTTTTCAAGACAGAGCTGCTCTGTGTAGTTTTGACTGTCCTGAAACTCACTCTGTAGCTGGCCTTGTAGTCACACAGATCTTCCTGCCTCTGCCTCCTGAGGGCTGGAATTAAATGTGCCACAATGGCACAGCTATCATCAGTTTTGCTAAACAATCTGTGAAACTTCACTAACACTCATAGAAAACTAAAAGCCCATGTGGCTAAGAGTCCTCTGAAGTCAAGGCCCTCAAAGAGCCACCTGTTGCTGCCTCCCAACTGCTAGGATTAAAGGCTACTTCTCTCAGCTTGCAATGCTTCTTCTGCTGTAGAATTTTCTGTTTTGAGGCCTGGACTTGCTAGAACTCTCAACCAAAATACTATAACCAATGCTCATCTTAGAAGTAACTTGTATTTGTTTTTACCATTATTATTTAACACCCATTGTTTATTGTTTTCATATTCCTTGGGACAAATTAGCTCAGAACATGAATCGTTTAAACACGATGCTACCAAAATCATAAACTCTATTCACCAAAAGAGAATAGCTTCCTGTATTAACACAGGCATGGTTCCCAGGTACCTGACCCACATCTGAATCTCCTTTTGAAGTCAGATAAGCTCCTGTGCTGTTGATTACTTCATCTGCAACAGCCATTTATGACCTTTGGATGCTAAGAAACTTTTAAAACTATATTCCTTTGGGAACCTAGAAATACTTTTAGAAATCAACTAACTCATTTACTGAACCAGCTTTGGCTTTTCCTTGAACCCTCTTCCGAAGTGTGGCAGAGTAAGCAGATGAAAGATTAAGTTCTGATGTGTGAAGACTTGTCTTGTAGGTATGGCAGAAATCCAAATAAAGAAAAGGGAGCTGCTATACAGGCTCCATGTACACATCCCACATGTCTGCAATAGGACATCTCCATCCAGACTTCATAACATAAGATAGCTCATCCTGTGTAAGGGACAATGCCATTTATAATCTCTACCAGATGGCCATGGATAGTTTGTGGAGGTGGATGTGTAAAGAAAACATCCTTCTTGGCACTCATTTCTCCCCAATTCTTTGTGTGCATCAAAGAAGCACCCAACGTTTCTGAGAGTTTACTCTAGAAATGCAGCAAGCCCTGGTCTCCATTTACGCAGCAACTGCTACTCATTCCCTATCAAGAAATTTCTTCTTCCAAAGGGAAGTAATGAAAATACTGCTACTGGCAAAAGAAATGAATCTGCCTGCTCATTGCTAGAAATGCCGGAGAAAAAGAACTTAGGAAGAAAATCAGTATTTCCCTTACTACCTCACCAATGAGGCATGCTGATGCCCCCTTAAAAGAGTGACTTTTGTACCCCAACATGGCTAGTACCCAGAGCCATGCACGCAAAGTCTAGAAACTTGGAGTGATCCATCTAAGTCCAGAACTTAGGCTGGGAAAAACAACTTCCTCTTCATTTTGGTATCTCCCACTGTACAATGACAAGAAACATGCATACTAAAACAGTCACATAGAAATGCAAACTTGCTTAGCAAGCATCTTTGAACATATTCAGTGTTTTGAAACACTGACCATGTAAAATTTGAAAGGATCATCTGTCTACCTGGTGGCAAATTAGCCAAGAATTTTTTTAAAAATTAACTCAGTAGATCTCCTGGAAGTCTATAATTATTTCCCATTTCATGTGAGGTGACTACGGCCCAGGGATGCTGTAAACTAGCAACACCTGAAAAATTGAAACAACAGCAAACAAAATGAGACAAATGTCAAATTATGTGATGGTTAATACTGGGTATCAGTTTAACTATGTAGGGACACCTAGAAGTTCTATAAATCACTCTTCTGAATATGAATATGAAAGAATTTGTAGAGACAATTGGCATATGAACTGTGTGAGCTATACCAAACAATAGTCTCAGGATTAAGATTAAATAAATAATCAAAGGGGCAAACATGTCCACACATTTTCTTGGTGTATTTTGGCTTTGTTGGGTGTTTTGTGTGTTGGTTTTGCTATTGTTATCATCCATGGACAGAGGACTAAATCTTTAAATATGGGCTGTTACCAGGGACTATCTAGAACCTCGAAGTCTAAAGGCTTAGACTGGGGTTTTCTCATGAGTCCCTCGTGTTTTAAACTTTTTGAAGTGAATAGCTACTGATTTCCCAGCTCTCTAGACTGCAGTGATTATAGGACTTTCTACCTTCAGACTAAGTAGACACTTTAATAAATCCCTACTTATCACACACATACACGCATACACACACACATGCACAAACATGGTACATGGTCTACCGGTTTAATTTCTTTGGAGAACCTAACATGAAGTATGACAGAACAGCAAGAAATTACCAGTAAATTGGGTTAAATTACCTCAGTAAAACTGAAAGAAGTCATTCAAGTAAAATATCTATATAGTTCAAGGAAATACTTCTTATTTTCCTACATAAATATAAATATAAAAGAGAGTAATAACATTACAAGCATAAAGGTTCTGTGTGGACTTAGCAAGACCCTATCCTTTGCTATTTAAACATGAATGGAGATGTTAATGAGAAGGTTGCTTGTAGGTAATGGAGTCAGAAATTAAGATTTGCTTAAACTGTACAGAAAGCTTGACTCTGTATTAAGAGTGTAAGAATTGAATGGTAATTCCACTAGAGAAATTTTCTGAAGACATCAAGACTGCCCCCACAGATGTGAAAAGTATCCAAAATGCACCATTGTAACACAACTTGGTCCCTCAAAACGGATGTCCTAACATCGGCTGCTGCTGCTATTCTGACCGAGCTTGGACTGACACAACTCTTTTACTATTTACTGTATTTAATGTGAAGGAATAAATTAGTGTCTTGCAAGTGTACAAAAGCTAGTGATACAACTGTTATATTTAGGTGGTTTTAAATTTTTTCTCCAATTTTGGTTTATTTAACTATGAGTAAAGACATAAAATCATCGTGCTGAGCAAAAGTAAAACTTAAAACTTGAATTTTTTTTAATGATTCTCAAATTCTGAATGGTGGATTTTGTCACTGGGGGAGGATCACACTGGTTTTTAGGTAAGGTAGTCTAAATTCATAGATGCCTCTCCTAGAATGCTTTCTAAGACAAAGAATAAAACAAAGGCTAGGAGAAAGAATTGATGAGCTTCTAATGATGTCAAACTAAAATGATGTACTGTGGAGAGTCCTTGTGCCCAGCAAAAAGGAACAAAGAACTGGGTGCCTCACATATCAAGCTGGTTCTCATTTTTACTGAAAGCTGCAGGATGCGTATTTGAGGCAGGAGACAGCTAACCACAAGGAATCATAACTTTGCCTTTTAGCTTTGGGTCAGCTGCCCTGCAAGTTCATTGTTAATCCAACAGTCATAGCCCTAATCTGCTCTTCTGTTCAATTTAAAAATAAACAGAGGCAAGTGGTTTGAGGACTGCTTGCCAAAAGACAATCACTTGAAAAATCAAAGATTGTTTTTTGCATCGTTCTCTCTCCCAATCTCCTAATTTCCTAACTCTTTGCTTAACCCAACACAATCTTAATAAAGTTACAGACTCCTTAGCTGTTATTTAAAGGGAATTCAAAGGGGATGTCACAAACACACACACACACACACACACACACACACACACACGAGAAAAAGAGAGAGAGACCTTTACTTATTCAAGTAGAATTTCTTGAATACCTCTGGTATCCTGAACACCTTTTAGCTGACACTGGGCTTCACTCAAATGTTTCTGCATCTCAGGTTACTCAAGAGTAAAGCCAGGATACAATGGCATATCCCTATAACACTGCTGTGCTGATTACATGGGCTAATTTCTAAGGTGCTTCCAACAGGGTCTAGCATATGGTGTATTATAGCTCCTTTTGTGAGCCTGGGAAGCTGGCACAGACTTCACTGAGCAGCTGGTGCTACCAAGACAATTAGGTAAGAAATAGGAGGCAGAGTCCTGAGTAAGCCAGTCGGAGAAAGCTTGGAGGAAGGAGGGAGGGGGGCCCATTATGCTGACCCTAATTAAACAGGCCAGCCTGCCAGGGATCATCCTTTCTGGAATCCACAGGGAAGATGCAGGCTTGGTTGTGAACAAAGCACTCAGCTCTCCCTGGTAAAAAGGGATGTCAGTATCTTATGCACCGCATTGTGTTTTTCAAAAGATTTTTGAGCTTAAAGAATCTTTTCTTTTCATTGTTTTTTCAAAAATATATACAGACCACATTTTCTATTCCTCTAACTTCTACCAGACCTTTCCCACTTCCCCACCCACCCAATTCCACACCTTTCCTCTTTATCTCTAAAAAGCAAGCAGGCAAACAAACAAAAACCAGAATTTTTTAAAATGTGTAAAAATAAAACAAATAAAATTTTATGTTTTCATGTTGTTTTTAGGCCTCGTGGGACTCCAGAGATAATTCTAGAAATTTTGAACGCACTATAGGAGTCTTATTTAATAGTAAATATAGTGATAGCATTCCTCTGAGTAAATGTGTTTTTTTTTTTTCTTAAAAAAAAATCTATCCATTGTCAACATCACACTGTTTTAAAATGTAGGATTTATGAATGATCCAGGCTGATAAGGTCAAAAGGTGAGGAGTTAATTACTACTGAAAGACAGCTTTTTAAAAATAGTTCCCAAGAGAAAGGGCAAACTACACATTTGAGGCCACAGGTCAATGACAAGGTTATTTTGGTGACAATAGTGAACTTAGAAGGCACAGCAGCCACTATTTGAGATCCTTCAGGAAAAGCAAGATGAGTAGGGTCAGGGGTTCTTGGATTCACTCTAGGTGTCAGGCACCTGGCTCTAGATGCTTAGGGCAGAGGATTGCCATCTTCTGCGGTGCCTATCCCAGAAAGCAAGTTAGGTTTGGAGCTAGGTTCCTGGTGATCTCTTCAAGTGATGACCAATTGCTATCATCCATCTGGATTCCAGAATCAGAGTATCAAGAACGTGTAAAAAGAGTAGAGAGCAACATTGAAAAAGCATGGACCTCAACCCTTTTTCTGCATTGAGAACACAATACTGACTCCCTTGACTGTACAGAGCACAGATATTCAGATATTAATAAATAACAGAACTACCAAAGAAACTTTGTTCCTTCAACATCATTGCTCAAAGAAATATATGTACAAAAGAAAATATGATTTGCTGGTGGGAGCATTTATCTTGATTAAGCAAGTCCAGTGTAGAATGCATGTTAGCAAAACTGGAAGGAAATGGAAAGAGCAAAGAAGAGAATTAACAGTGGCATTTAGCCTGGCCAGTGGATTGTCAATCATGAGAAAGAAAGGCAAGGAAGGGCAATAGGACAGAGAGAGAGTGGGCTTCCCACTCCTCAGCAGGTGTAAACGTCAGCCACAAGTGCTGTGGACAATGGCCACACGTTTTCTCTCTTTAAAGACTCTACAGCTAAACAGATTGACTTTGTAGAAACATTCAGCTATTGGAGGCAGATTGTGTAATTATATCTATTCTCCTGCAGGGAAATTGCTAGATATGTTTGTTCAATACATGAGTATTGAACTTCTACTTAAGCACAATAGACTTAATCACTTAAATAGTAACAGATACAAATAATTCTAGCTTTTACGGAGTTTACTAGTTAGAAGAGAAAACAGCAAATGAAAACTTAATAAAACAAGAACCTCTGGGGGGGTGAAACATAAGTAAAAAAAAATGTAAGAAAATACTCATTTTATTTTTTATATGTGTATAAGTGCATGCCTGTGTATGATAGATATACAGGCACCTTAGGAGGTAAGATGTTACCCTTCATTAACATCCCCTGGAGTTACAGGCAGCTGTGAGCAGCAACCCAACACAGGTGCTGGGAATCCAACTCAGATTGTCTAGAGTGGCAACAAGTACTATTAACCACTAAGCATCTCTCCAGTCCCAGAAACAAAAATATTCTTAACACAGAGCTTTTGCCAAAGATGTAGACTCTGATGACACAATAAACCTGATGATGCTATTGTGGCACCAATACCTTGGTGATACCCAATAGCTTACTAATTAGACCGATGATTGGATCAACACAAAGGGAAATTATGCCTTGTGCCAGAAACCTGGCCAACCAGGTTTAGTGAAGTCATGTATCTCAGAGGAGAACCTACAACTGCCACTTTACTAAACCAGCGTAGACTCTAATTACATTCTAAATATTTACCTTTATACCACAGATAAATAAAGTCCTTGACTCTCACCAAAGAAACTTCTCCTTGTAACAGAGAGAGACAGTTGGAGTAACTTTTCTTTCTGTTGTATGAATAGGTGTCTCTATTTTCAATTGTTAATTCTGTAACTTCAGAGAATACAATACTGGCAGGAGTCTGGTATTGTCATATCTACGGTTATCACTGGCTTATATTTTGTAAATATCCTTCCTTCCTCAGTTGCTGAAAGGCAATCTAGAATTGTACAAAAGATTCTGGTTAGTTTTAATGAAGATCTGATGGCCAATAGCTGGGCAGGAAGCAGAGGGTGAAACTTCCAGGCAGAGAGAGGGATGCTGGAAGAAAAAGCTGGGAAACAGAGAGAAGCAGACAAGGATTACAATGGATAAAAAAGCTAGCCATGTGGTGGGTTGTGACCAAGAAAGGTGAATTAAGAAAAGCTATCTGGGAAATTGCCCAAACAAAAGGCCTAAGCTTTAAAATATATAAAATTCTCTGTGTCATTATTTATACCACTGGTGAGTCCTGGAAAGGCCAGCTGTATTTGATACCTCAAGGAGTCTTTAATATAGTTTAAAGCTTAGGACTTTTGCTTGGGCAGTCTCCTGGCTATTCTGAACTTAATCTGACTAACTAGCCTACCACTGCCATGTGGCTCGCTCTATACCTTTGTCTGTTCTGCTGGAGTCCATCTGTTCCTTCCATGTCCACTCCCAAATCTCCTATGCCTATTTCTTCTCCTAACACCCCTCTCTCTGCACAGAAGTTCCTTTATCAATTTCCTGTCCCACTATTGGCTGTCAGATCTTTATTACAACCAATCAGAGCTTCTGATACAATTCTAGATTGTCTTGATGAAAGCAACAAAGGATGGATATTTACAAAATATAAAGCCAGTGATGGGCCATAAAAATAATAATACCAATATCCTGCCAGCATTTAGCTCTCTGCCAGTACAGAAATAACAATTGAAAACTCAGAGACACATCTTCACAAAATGTGAAGAAGGTTATCTCAACAAGAGACCATTAAAAAAAAAAAAACACACACAAACTATCATAATTCAGAGACCAAGAGATTGTATCAATCCCTGTCCTAACTAATGCATCTATACACAATACCTGCTCCCTAAGGCTCAGGGATCATTGCAATAGATCAAGACAGATTGCTCTTGCAAGAGCACATTGTAAGAGCAAGAGGAACAGGAAGTTTGCTGTGAGATTATGTATCCTAGAAATGTCAGAAAAGCTACACTCATAATGTCTCATTAAAATGGCGGCCTAAATAAAGCCTGAACAATGATGATGCCAATAGATATGCTAATGTGGAAGGTAGAAAGCTCATGATGTCCTAATCCTAGACAAAGAACTACAGGCAACTAAGGAATGCTGAGAGCTGATGAAATAATATTCCCCCTAATTGGTTATCCAACACAGTTAAACCATACACATGCAAGTAACTTTATAAAGACTGAGCATGTTATACACACACACACACACACACACACACACACACAGATATGTGTGCACATGTGTGTATAACTTGTTTATTTATTTAATATATTAAATATATTTAATTGTAAATATGTTTGTTTAATTGTTACACACATACACACACACACACACACACACACACACACACACAATTTTAAAAGACAGGCCATGAATTTGAGAACAAGATGGAGGATGTATGTTAGAGATTGCAGGGAGAAGTGAAAAGGAGAAATGACATAATCATACTATAATTTCAAAAAATAAATATAATAAATAAGAAATTTAAAAATAAGACTTTTAAAGCTAATCAAGAAAAGCATCCTAGAGAGAAAACAAAGGTATTCTTTCAAATAGTTATCAAATCCTCTCAAACATGATACCCCTGAATCTTACCGCTCTTCTTTCCTATGACCTTCTCATGTATTCTCAGTGCAAGAACACTTTTCTTATAACTTTACTTAGTAAACTTCTGCTCTTCCTTTTGGAATAGACAGTAATTCTTGGGCTTTGCAGATTCTCCAGTTTCTCTCACATCTGCTCAGCTGTACTGTTAGGAAGAGAATACAGCCATGGGCAAAATCTAGTAGAAGCATGCTGCAGTGCAATATACTTCTATTTTTAAAAGCAGGAGGCAGGTTGGATTGTGCCTATAGTTTGTAGTTTGCTAATCCCTGGGATAGGTGTCAGGCACATCCTTCCAAAGATTTTCTTATCCTCTGAATTGTGTGTTGTGTGTGTGTGTGTGTGTGTGTGTGTGTGTGTGTGTGTGTCCTGTGCTTCTTAACTGGGTTATGCTCCAGTGGATGCCCCACTGAGAGTCACATGTAAATGAACATCCTATAATCTATTGAGTAATCCTAATATCACCAAGTAGAACATTCTGTTCTTATAACAATGCCAACAATTGTAAATGTTCCTTTTCTGGTTAATCAAGAATAAATTCTAGCCTTCTTTTAGTGCACTGGTTTCCACACTTTATTTTTGAATCACAACCTCCTTTACTCTCTGCCTTCTTCAAGTTTGTTAGTTTTTGAAAGAATGAGAAGTATGTCAAGTTAGAGAAGCTTGTTATAGCAGGGATGTTTGTGTGAGTGAGTGCAGAAGATAATAGTTTCAGTGTCTGTGTCATCATGCATGTTTAAAAGCTGTTCATTTGAGCATTTGATGACCCTCCTGGCAGCACAGGCAGACACCAACTTTTCACTGGAACTGTTCTCAATCTCTCTTGGGTTTCCCCCTCAGCAAACCCATTTCCTCTAATCTGAAACTGAAACCGTGTTTCCCAGGGCAGGAGAGATGGCTCTGCTGTTAAGATTACTTACTCATTGGTCTTATTGAGGACTGAATTCAGTTCCCAGCACCCCAATGTGAGGCAGCTCACAACTGCCTATGTTATGACTTCAGTCCCAGTAGATACAGGGCTATCTTCTAGTCTCTGTGGCACCTGAACATATATGCCATACACATACAAAACTACATACTCAGAGAGACAAAAAGTGTGCATGCACATATATACACATAGATACACATGCACACTTACAAAGATGCACAGACGCATACAAAGACACACACATACAAACATACAAAGACACACACATACATATAAAGATGCATGCACAGAGAAAGAAATTTAGAAATAAAAACTTTAAAAATAAATCACAAAGACTTTGATTTATTTGAAGGGATTTCAGGCACCAACAAACTGTGGAGACCCTTCTTTCTGTTTTGGGTTACAGAAAGTTAGTTAGCAAAGAGCAGACTGAAGTTTTAGAATCTGGAAGCCAACTGTCATCCATGACCTCTGGACACCTCTCTTGTTTAATTAGTATATATTAATTATACATAATAATGTCTTTCATAACAACATTTTCAGACATGTATACAATGAGTTTTAACCATGTGCACTCCTGTTTACCACTCCTGACTCCTCACCCCTGTGCCTACCCACCACTTCTCTAGACCATGGATCCCAAGACAGCCCTCTGTTTCCTCCTCTGATCACACTTGAATGCAGAGTTTGTGCTTTGAGAGAGCATTGGTTGGTTTAATTGAACCAACTGCCATAAGACAGTTGGTTACTACCAACTCCCACCTCAGCTTCCTCTTTCAAAGCACCTATGGCAGCATCTAATTTTTTTTTAGGACATTAGTGTCAGTAATGTGTAGCATCGATCCTAGATTGAGAACCCATGAAGAGAGATCTACAGCTGACCTTCCCTGTATTCCTGTTAACTGCAATCATGGGGAATGACTATCCATGACACTCATGAACACAAGTATTAAACATCTATATCACCAGTCTAGGTTACAAAGCACAATATTGCTTCTTTTATTTCATTTGAAGTTACCTCTAAGTTACCTTCATAGACCTCTGTTCATATTAGTAATAGTCCTCCTACAACATAGATCTTAGCCCGTCACTCTGAGCCCCGGGCTTATCTTTAGGACCTTCTACTTTGGTCCTACATATTGTTATAGTCTTGACCTTCAGCATCACATACAACCAGCTTTACACACAGCTGTTCTTTGAAACAAGGATGGGCTTTCATTATTTCATTCATTCACTAACATTAGCTGAGTGTTTGATTAAGCCAGATCTGGAGAGTACACAGGAGATAAAATGACGGGATGATTTTACATCAGTGTCATGGCATCTATGACCACAGAGGCATGGAGAGGATATTGCCAGAACAGTTATCAACACTGAGAAGGAAGTTATTTTTCTTAAATGTAATTCAACTGTGTGTCTCCTCGTTTGGTAAGTCTGACAACCATGTGTGAGTGTAACTGTTTCATCTACTGCACATTCATTGCAACAAAGATGTCTGACCAGCCACACATAGTGACATTACTTGCAATCTAAGCACTGAGAAGATTGATACAGGAGGATAGTGAGTTCAACTCCATCCTAGGCTACATATTATAACTAACTCTCTCTCTCTCTCTCTCTCTCTCTCTCTCTCTCTCTCTCTCTCTCCCCCTCTCCCTCTCCCTCCCTCCCCCTCCCCCCACACACATCTTCTCAGGGTATATGTTTTCATTTTCATTCTCTTGTTATCATTACTATAGTCTTGCTTTTTAGCATTTACATTTTAAAATTTTAACAATAATCTATCCTCCAAATTATCCCAAACATGCACTTAAATAATCTCATATCCAATCAAGAGTAAATTTCTGCTTCATACATTTCTTCTTCCTACCTTATCCACCAACAACATTCAATACAGATCCCTAAGGTTTTCAGCACAGATGGTAATTTGACAAAAAAAATTTTCCTCAATATTAAGAACAGGGATATTTCTGAAGGAATGAATTTTAGTATAATTATTTCTGGGTATTTGGTGGCATTTTTTCTAGTGCTGAAGTTCAAATTAAAGGCCTTGTATATGCTAAGAAAATCTTATAGTACTGAAATACATCTCAGCCCTGGGAGTTTTTGTTGCCAACAGACAATTATGTAGGTAATACCTTCTGTAAAGGAAATTCTCCAGACATACTCACTGTATGTTCGGCATTCATTTTTCCCAGATGGGTGAACACACTGCCGTCTTCAGGTAAATCTGTCACCATGTAGGTAGTAGTGTCAAAGACCATCTCTCAAACCTGTAGGAAGGCAGGGAAGGTCATATCAAGCCTGCTTTATTGGTCTGGGGAAAATGAAATTTTCAGTTTCATGCTCGATGGTCCTGTATGGAGTGGTTTTATTAGAAAGATCTATTGCACCATACTGCATTAAACCTGGATAAGGAGTCTCAAAAGTGGGTCGACAGGCAGACTCTCCAGAGCTCAGCTCTGGAAAGCAACCACCTCCCAGAGAAACCTCAGCTAACACCTCTTACGTCACCAGGAACCCCAATCATGATATGAATCTAATGAATAAATTAACCAGCAGCAATTTTTCCAAATCACACTGCTTCCAGTGGATAATAAAATTGAAGAAGCATATTTTGAAATTATTTTTTTTTTACTGAAATGCCAATTCTTTCACATACTATAAATTTTAAAGTTCTCATCTTCTAAAATAACTCCAAGGGAGAAAGTTTTAAAGATAGAATCTGTTAAGTGTAATTATATATCGGGAGAGAAAGAGTAGTTCTCTTTATTTCCTATATTCTGTGTGTTTTT
This sequence comes from Mus musculus, assembly GCF_000001635.26. Classification (NCBI taxonomy): domain Eukaryota; kingdom Metazoa; phylum Chordata; class Mammalia; order Rodentia; family Muridae; genus Mus; species Mus musculus. The sequence goes on from NC_000084.6 coordinate 88,793,295, forward strand.
AAATTTCATTCAAGGCAAATAGACTTTGTGGAGTATATGTAGTTTTTTCAAAACAGGAGAAGCACCTTTCATGACTTGAAAGTTTTACTTATCTATTGTTTTACGTAGATCAAGCTGTCTGATGATATTTTTCCGTGTGTGTGTGTGTGTGTGTGTGTGTGTGTGCATCCTTATGATTTTCACTGAAAAACACTCATCAAATGCTAATTAAATAAAATAAACCAGAACTAAGTGCAATGTACCCATTGCCAGGAATACTACATGAAGTACAGTGCATTGCTGACTTATCATAACTGCTTCGTAAATTCCAGATAAAATGAATGGAAGTGAGAAGAGAAGAAAAACAGAATGGGAATCTCTAAGAAGTTTTTTGAGTCATTGCATCTGCTGTCACCACACTCTCCCACTTAGTAATACTAGAATGCTATGCCTATAATTGTCTCTGAGCTATTTTTTAAATGAGTGTTTTGTTTTGTTTTCAGTACAGACATGAACCTTCTTCACACATCTCTCATGCATTCCTGGCTACTTGCCAGTCTTCCTCATCAGTTCCTCCTACTGTGTGGTGCCCCCAAGAGTCCTTACCATAAAACATACTAAAATACAACTACATCATGAGTGGAATGAAATACAATTTTCCACACTGCCATCATGGCTTGCTTAGTTACAAACAAAGTCTACCCTGCCTCTCCAGGAGGTATTCACCTGGGCATGTCCTTTGCCAAGCTAAAGCACCAGCCATAGAAAAGCTCACCTCCTGAGGATGAAAGATTTTGCTCAGTACAAGCAAGAATGGTTGCTTGGTGGACTGGTTGGTTGGTGATGAGTCAGTATCTCATTTTGTAGTTCGAGTTGGTTTTGAACTTGTGATCCTCTTGCTTCAGCCCTTCTGTTGTTAGAATTACAGTATCCCACCACACTCTATTCAGTGTGCTACTTGTATTCAAACCTCAGGTTCAAAAGGAAGCTAATGCTGAGTGGAAGTTGATTCCCAGGAAAAATAAATAGAAATGCTTAATTTACTTTATAATAACTCTAGTGTGAGGATGAGGGCTTTGAATCTTTCTAGTTGTCTAGAAAGGCTACTCTAGATCAAGAGTTCTCATTAAATCTTTCCATAGAAGCAATCAACTACAAGATATGAGCAGCAGTTATAGATACACCCGTTGCATCAATGTGCATATATCCCATGCTATATAGATAGCCAGGACCTCATCCACCTGTATTTGATGAGACAAATAATAAATGGTACAAAAGTCATGTCAGCATCAGTAAGCTCCAAACATTCCTTAACAGACACATCACTAAACCTAATTCAGAATGACTATTTTCCATGGTAAGTAATTTGAGCCACTGGTGAGGCATAGGTATGAAAAGATATGTTATATCTTCTCCAGAACTAAGCAGAACTGTATAGCAACTAAAAACCTCTGACCCATTCATTTCTCATTGGCAAAGGCCCATTTGCTTCCTTTACATTAAAATGTATATTTAAGAGCAAGTCAGTATATGTTTTTATTTAGGCAGTGGCTTTCCATTTTTCTAATCTAAGAAACGCCCCTAAATTAAGAAGAATAAAAGTTGATGGAGCAAGTAAGAGGGCATTGGATCTCTGATCTGTAACCCAAGCTGCCACCCATCAGGCAGTGAGTGGTCTCAGATGACTGAGTACATAGTGAGATGTGACCCTAGTCTACAAATCAGGAAACTACATGACAAATGCAAGAGATTGTGGAGAGTGAATGAAAGGCATCTGTTTCTCTTTCTTCTTGCTTTTCTTCAGCACCCAATTACACTTTCAGGCTCATGCTGACAGATATGCTCAAATATTCCAGTAAGCCCAGATAGAATCTTAGAGCAGGATAGCCCATCTCTGGGAACTTCTGGTATGGAGAGCCTTTTGGGGTGCCATTTGGCAGGAATCTGACATTGGCCAAGGACAAGGAAATATGTACTTGGCAGGAATCTGACATTATAGCATGACAAAGAAGTAAGTCCAGGAAGAGACCTGACATTGGCCAAGGTCAAGGAAGTAAGAATCTGATTTTAGGGTAAAACAAGAAGTAGGCTCAGATATCTTGATCATCCTTAGAAACAACTATCACCGGAGTGATCATGGGGCTTTGTGTTTATTGTCTTGCTTGTTTCTTAACTATTGTTCTTTTAGTTCCTTATTGTACTGCTCCCCCTTAATACTTGCATGTAATTAAAATGGTATAAGAAGCAGATTGGGAAAATTAAATTTGTCTTCAGTGTCAGAATTGACTGGGATCATGCTACAATGTCTTTTACAATGCTAACTGTCTTTTTCCTTTTTAATCTTCACTCCCACGCTGGAGAACCTGTTGACTGACTAAGCAGTCTTGGTCACTCTGGCAAGCTCTGGCCTCTGCTTTCTTTTTCCTCTTCATCTTGCTGGCATCAGGTCTTTAATACAACCTTTTGAATTCCTGTTTTTGAAGACCTTTCTTTGTATAAGTAGACAAATGATATGCTTTTCGAATAAAATGTGTTCTCACTAAATATTCTGTTTCTGATTGTTAACTTATAAGTCAAGGTTACAGTTAAGAATGGCTATCACTGATTATGATAGTGTTGTCAAGTTGACATCTGGGAGATAAGCCTCTGGGCATGTCTGTGGGAGAGTACCTCGATCCTTGATTGCAATGACTGGGGTGGAAATATATGTCCACTGTGGGTAGGGCCATTCTCTGCCTAAGATCCTGGACATCATGTCCAAGGATGAGATTCCTGGTCTAGGTGAAACAACTAGTTTTGTCATTTCTTCACAATTTGTTTTATTATTCCTGTTCACTCCATGCCTCCCGTGCCCAGTAGTTATGATGTCAGGCAACACAAAACATCAGCCGTCACTATGATGTCTAGGACAAAGGTAAGCAATGGAGAAACTCTGAGTTACTGAATATCTCAAAAGAATGTAAGTTAACCTAATTGAGCATCCTCAACTAAATGCCCTGGACTGCATGCTTTTTAGCAACTGACACCTATCTTCTCACAGGTCTGTCAGCTGAAAACCAGCTAGTGACAGAGATGTTGCTTGTGATTTACACGGAGATAATCCTCTGGGATTATCTATGAAGACATTCCCAAGGAGGTTTAACTCTAGGAGGATGATATGCCCTGAGGGTGGGAGCCATGGGCTCTTGGACTGAATAAAAAAGGAGAAAGTAAACTGAGGACTAACATCCATTTTTCTCTTTTTCCTGACTATGGACACAATATAACCAGCCACCCCGCACTCCCATCACCATGCTTTCTCCACCATGATGGACTGTATGGTTAAACTGCCAGCCGAAATAAGTTGCTTATGTTGCAAAAGCCTCCCTTACATTGCTTTTGTCAAGTGTTTTGTATAGCAGTAATTAAAAAGCTAACTTGGTGAGGGATTCTCTTTTCCTGCCTTGTAGGCAGCTGTCTTTCCCTGTGACCTCATATAACCTTCCCATCTTTGCATGCATGGAGAAAGAAACAAGAGGGTTGTGCAGGACTGCCCTGGAGCTGAGAAGCAGTGGAAGCATGTCTAAGAACCTGGAGTTTGGCTGCTCTCCCCCGTTGCTCTGGTGCCAACAATCCCCAGCAGATAGTCTTCCCTGGGCATGGATGAGCCCTGGTCCGTGTAACAGTAGATAAGCTCATAGGATTATAAAGGCTGGTAGCTATTTGTCTGACCAGGTCCATTGACTTGGACTGTATTCGTTTCTATATGACTTGGCTCCTGCTGCTCCCAAGCACGCAAATGAACCACCCTCAATATTCTTGCCACCACATAGGCCCAACCAGTCATTCTTCCTTGGGTATAAATATTCCCTACCCCTTCCTAATACAACTGCCCTCTGATACAGTCTTCTAAGTGTTTTTTGTTTTTTTTCCCCCCCACCATATTGACTGCCAATCAGGATCCTCTTCTAACCCCAGCTGTACTTGGCCCCACTGCTGCCTGGAATTAGAGCCTGGCAGAGGAGGAGCAAATAAGAGTAGGTCATGCCCTAATAACCTCATTTAACTTTAGGTATGCCCTCAAACTAATCTATCTCTTGAAATATTCACATTGGAGGGTTTGAGAAACTACATAAAAATTTATAAGTCACAAACATTTAATCTAGCAGAATGAGTGAGGTGGAATTATACCAGATAAGTTGTAAAGGGTATAAACCAGTGTGTCTCAACCTTCCTAATGTTGCAACTATTTAATACAGTTCCTCATGCTGTGGTATATCCCCACCATAAAATTATTTTTGTTGCTACTTCATAACTATAATTTTGCTACTATTATGAATCATAATATAAATATCTGTGTTTTCCAATGGTCTTAGTCTACCCCATGAAAGGATTGTGACCTCATAGGCTGAGAACACCACTGATAAAAGAGCTAGCTTCTTAGACTTGGGGCTTCATTTTCATACATATTAACTAACAATCAAGTTAATGCTGAGAATGATAACAGATATTAAATCAGCAACAAAAATGAAAGGGAAAAAAATTGCATCTTTGATCTAAGTGTTTTTTTTTCCACCATACTGACTGCCAATCAGGATCCTCTTCTAACCCCATCTAAAGCAAGATTAAGATCAGCATTAATTATACTCATTTACTTGAAATTGGAGAGTAATTTGAAATTGAAGGGTGTAAAGTTCCCTTGTCTGATTAAGCCCCATTATTAACATAATACTCTGTATTATATTTTTTAAACTCTACAGAATTACTTGATGGGTTGAAAGAATTAACTGCGCAAAAGAGGGACTTAATTGTAAAAGAAGCTGAGAAACCATGAAGCAGAGTTTAAAGATATGGTATTTATCTACTACAATAGCACTGTAGCATTACTTACAGAGAAGAAAGCATTGCCGAGAAAGTATTCTCTTTGGTTCATCCCACAGTTATGTAATAACTATCAGATAGTGCTGGACAAATTCAACAAATAAAATAAGATTGCCCTTATAGCAAACCAACCAAGGGTCCTATCAAGAAAAGACAAGACGGAGCAGGATTGGAAGCAGGAAGAGTTAAGTTCCATGAAGTCCTCCTAGACAGAGATAATGGTAGCCTGAACTACCTTGGAACTTAGTAATAAACAGAAAAACAGGCAAGTTCAAGGGATAAAACACTGTGAAGTATGATTAGTGCATTTAGAAAGATAATTCTTATAATCAGGAAGAGAAACAGAAGCTGAGAGTACCATTCAGACCAAAATTATAATACTATAGTTAAGAATTATTTATATGTATCTTTGTATATGTGATGCTTGCAAGCATTCTGAGGACCAGGGTGCTGTGAAGCACATGGGGATGTATGTGTACTCACTAGTGTAACCTTGAAAAGGGTAACATTCTTGTGCTTCAAGTTCCTTAACAGCCTTGTCAGGTTTCAGTGAGTCAACAGATGTCTTTGACCTCTTGAACTTCTCTGTCTAGTCATGTGAACATCCAGAAACTATTTCTAGTGCACCACCAGATGGTCTTTGCCAACCTATGCTACCATGTCAGCAAAAATCTCACCTTGGCCTTCAGCAAAAAAGGCAACACATGGCAAGAACTCGGTACAATCTATAATCCCAGGGCTACCCTACAAACAATGACAGCGTGGAAAAGGAAAGCCGGATCTCTATGATGCCATTTATTCTCCAAGCAATATTGTTCCATTGACAGGAGACAACTGTACAATTTAAATTTAGCTAGCCCCACTTTTCAAGGAATAAGAAATCCAAAAATAGAATCATATAAACATAGTCATTTAGTTTTACTGAAAATACAAAGACACTGCAATTGATGAAGAATGGTCTTTTCATGTTGGTTCAACTGGTCATATATACGTTATAGAAAAACATTATAATGGGTTCACAAAAAGGTTTCAGATATGACACCTGTAGTGGCTTGGATGAGAATGATGACCATAGTCCCATAAATTTGAATATTTGATTCTCAGTTGGTGGAATTGTTTAGGAAGGCTTGGGAAGTATAGCCTTATTGGAGGGAGTATGTCACTTGGGATGGGCTTTTGTTTCGACAGACTTATGTTATTCTCAGTATTCATTCTCTCAATCTCTCTTTCTCTTGCTCTCTCTCTCTCTCTCTCTCTCCTTACCTCCCTCCCTATTCCTCCCTCCCTCTCTCTCTCTCCTTACCTCTCTCCCTATTCCTCCCTCCCTCCCTCCCTCCCTCTCTCTCTCTCTCTCTCTCTCTGCTTCCTGCTTGAACTCTCAGTGGTTTTTGTCATCATGCCTTTGCTCCACCACAATGTTTGCCACTACTCTGAAATCATAAACTCAATTAAATACATTCCTTTTAAGTTGCCTTGGCCATGGTGTTTTATTACAGCGATAGAATAGTAATTAGTGCAACACCAAAAATAGTATATGAATAAAAAAGTAAATAACTGTACTTCGTATATTGTTCTTTATGAAATTCTTAAACTGGTTCTAGGAAAAACAGAAGAATAAAAGAACAAACCAATAATATACAGAGGAAATATTTAAAAGTGAGATGCACATACACACACAAGAATTCTCAAAGGAATATATACACAATCGCTTAAAAACCTAATTATAAGGAATTATAACCCATTTTATAAAGTGGAATTTAAAAATGAACAGATATTTCACCAGTGTGAGATGGTAGCGAATGTAGGTGGAATACCAAAAGCATTGATATTAGAGAATTAATAATTTAATTAATTAATTTAATTATATTAAATTAAACCAGAATGAGACACCAATACAGAAGTCTAAGAACGCAGAGATTCCAAGGACTGGTTAGGATCAGAGTAACTGGAACTCTCTAACATTGCTGATGTTGATACAAAATGATATATCCTCATTTCTTGTAAAGTTGAATATACACAGCATAGCATGTTCCATGGGTCTTAATTTACCCCAAAGAAAAAACATAAATGCATGTGACAATATACAGGCAAAAATTCATTACAACTTTGCCTATAGTACCAAACTCTAGAGACCACTTACCTAGTGCTCTCTTACTTACATTTCAGACTCAGCTTGCTAGATATTTGAGTTTAGTTGATGAAAAGTCCTGATTAAACATAAATACTGAAAATAATAATCAGATGTGGTGGCACATTCCTATAATCTCTTCACTCAAAGACTGAGGCAGGAAAAATTAAGCTCAAGCTCAGCATAAGTTATCAGGAAGAACCCACCTCAAAACAAACACAAACAATTGAAAATGAAAATAAATAAAATTCAAAAGCCAATGTTAAAAACAATGGATAAATTAACAGAAAAAAAGCATAATTTCAAAAACGTCAGAAGTAGAACATTATCAAGTCTGTATCTACCCTCAAAGTCTACTTTTTTTTACTTTTTTATTTTTTTATTTTTTTATTAGATATTTATTTCAGTTACATTTCCAATGCTATCCCAAAAGTCCACCACACGCTCCCCCACCCACTTCCCCACCCACCCACTCCCATTTCTTAGCCCTGGCGTTCCCCTGTACTGAGGCATATAAAGTTTGCACGACCAATGGGCCTCATTCCACTGATGGCGACTAGGCCATCTTTTGATACATATGCAGCTAGAGACACGAGCTCCGGGGGGGTACTGGTTAGTTTATATTGTTGTTCCACCTATAGGGTTGCAGATCCCTTTAGCTCCTTGGGTACTTTCTCTAGCTCCTCCATTGGGGGCCCTGTGATCCATCTAATAGGTGACTGTAAGCATCCACTTCTGTGTTTGCTAGGCCCCGGCATAGCTTCACAAGAGAGAGCTATATCTGGGTCCTTTAATGATGATTCTTAAATGCTTTAATCTCCCTCGTAGCCCACCACCTACCAGAGGTAGTGGAAAAGAAAACATACAGGGAAATGGATCTGTTTAGAAAGGTTCTTTCAAGCAACTCCCTTCTGCATCATCTGGAAATTGGCAGTTTAGTTCACAGGGTTGCAGCTGCAGTTCAGTCCACTCACAAACATTCCATGGATATACCAGCAGTCCAGTTTGGTAGAGTTTGGATACCAAACACAAATCAGCAGTGGTGGCACTACCTAGGAGAGACATCCAGGCCTTAGCCTTGGCATAGGATCTGGGAGGGATGCTAGGAAAACTTCTCCGCTGTTCCTCTCAGGGAAGTGAAGATCAGTGAAGACATGAGACTGGAAAGTATTGCACAGCTAGCTCTATAAGCAAGCCTAGCTCAGCCTCCATCACTGTCCATTGAGTCCTATCAATACCCTCTAAACATCATGTGTCCTCCACAGGTCTTACCTCAGCTTGTACATCTGTCTCAGCTGACATCACTCTGCAAATCAGCAGAAGTCCAAGGAAGTGGCAAGAAACTGCAGCACACTACCAGAAGTTTTTTGGTGTGTTTCTCTCTATGGAGTCCCGACAAATGCAGCTCAACTACACAATGTAAGGCAGACCAATGTTGTGAATTTGATCTACTGCTGCTTGATCATGTTAATTTGGTTCCCAAAATTGCACAAAGATCTGCACATCCAAACATAAAAAGCTGAGGGACCCTGCCCTCAGGTGGTTTTGACTGGTAAATCAAGTTGCTGGCGGCCTTTAGGATTCCTGGGGCAAGAGATGGAGGAAGGAGTAGGCAGATGGAGTTGCCATTCCAGGAAAGGAGTGGATGCTAAGCATGTGAGGTGCTGGACAGAGAGCATAGCAGTCATGTAGGTGCTGGGGATTTCAGCCCAAGAGGACTACAGGTCTGGGTCCCTGACAGACAAAATGATTTTAGTAAGTAATAACTCAGGTATATCAGAGGGGAGTGTGTTAGCCAGGTGGAGGTTTGCAAGTGGCTCAGCCATTGAGGTAAGGCATATTAAAATGTAAAGGTTGCATGTAGTGTCATTCATTCGGGAATCCAGAACACCGGAGTGGGTATCGAGGAACTCCATCTCTGATGCTGGGGTTGATTTGAATAGGATTAATTTGAAACTGCTACAGACCAATAAATGCATGTCCTTAGTGAAGAATCCTTCTTCGTGTGTCCTTTTATGTGCTTGCTTTAGCAGAACACGCTCTCTCCTGTGTGAGCTCCAGCAAAATGTTCCTTCAAGAGTCTGCCTTAGCCTTTCACCTGTGTCTGCTTCAGCTAAACATCCCTGCACATGTTTGCTCCAACAGAACCCCATCCAACCAACTTTCCAAAGAACCCTTAAGTTTCCACTTCAATATCTGTAGCAGAATTTTCCCTGTCCAATTAATTTAAATATTAATACAAGAAGCCTGTGATTGGACAAGGAAAAAGGAGGCAAAGAACGACACGGGAGAAGTAGAAAGATAGAGGATGCACAGAATGATTCAGATTCCATGTGGCTTTAAGTAGCCACAGGTAGCTATAATATCATATAAGGATAGAATAATTGGGATAACTTGTCTAATCTAGGTGGGCAGCCTGTATCATTATCAATTGGCTCATAAATTTTTGTGTGGGCATCTTTGTGAACTGAGAATTTATTGATATATAAATCTGGCTGATTAATTATAAGCATCTAGAGTTTTGATTTACTGGGTTACTGGAATTTGAGACCACCAACCACAGTGGATGGATGGCTGAGAAGGTACAGGTGGCTTTGAAGCAGGCAAACCAGAGTTGGGAAGACCGCAGTGCAGATGCTAGCCTAGAGGCGGCAGGACCGCTGTCAGAGCTGGGAGTAGCTCCGGAACTTGCCCTTCTTTTTAATATCTCCCGCAATAATTATTCAAAGACTTTCTAGGTCTGTGTGATCCTGCTAGAATGCAGACACACCCTTAGTACACATCTTTAATAGCTCTGATTGGAATTCTTTAGTACAGATGTTTTATTCCAAACAATGACTCTAATTGAGGGGTAAAGTGATGAATCAGAGATTGGTTTGACAGAATGAGTCAAAGATAGGATACCTCCAACTCTCACAAGAAGCTATTTAAGAGTTGTGCAAGGAGAGAGTGTGAGTTAGGAGTCATCTCTATTCTTTCAATTGGGAGTCAGTGTAGTTATTCCAGTTTAGTGCACATCATCAGAGGCAACTAAAGCCAGATAATAAGTAGCCAGAAAATTAGAACAAATTGCTGGAGTTAGTTTGAAGCAGAGCAATTCAATGAGAAGCTGAGAGAAGCCAGATTGAATCAGTCAGCTTGGAGAGAGTTCAAGCCAGAACACTGAGTTGAACCAGTCAGTTAAGGGTTCAAGATTCCAGAAAGAACAAGAAAGGGTGAGTTTACTCAGCAGTAAGCTTCCAGAGGGACAACAATTACATCAGACAAATAAAAGATACTTTTACAAGTGGAGGGTTTTCAGTGTAAGACCTGCATGAGCCAGTCAAAATTCCAACATGGATGGAAGAGGGTCCTTTAATGCCCACTCCTTTTAGAGGAGCTAGTGGAAGTTAATGGAGCCAGTTAATCGCCGTTGGAGACATTGCCCACTGGCAAGCTGATCATGAGCTATTGGATTGCTACAAACCAGGCAACACTAACTGGACTTATTAGGCTGTTAATAACAATAAAAAAAGAAGACAAAGTTGGGAGTGAGCAATGATTGAGGCATTATGAAAAGCTAAAGGGAGGTAGCAATAGATAGGTAGTATCAAAATATACTGCAAAAATGAAGATATTTTTAAAGAATTTTTCAAAAGATATTTTCAAAAATTGTTTCAAAGAATAAAAATATTTTTTAAAAACAGTATTATTTTAAGCAAGTGGCTTTTTGGTAAGCCATTCTAGAGGAAAGCCTGGCACCACCTTTTAAAACTAAAAATGGTCTTACCAAACAGTCCTGTCTCAGTTAGGGTTTCTATTGCTGCAATGAAACATCAAAAAACAAGATGGGGAGGAAATGGTTTATTCATCTTACACTTATAGATCATATTCTATCATCAGAGAAACTCAGGACAGGAACCCAAGTAGGGTTGCAACCTAGAGGCAGGAGCTGAGGCAGAGGCCATGGAGTGGTGCTGCTTACTGGCTTGCTTCCCCTAGCTTGTTCAACCTGCCTTCTTATAGAACCAGCCCAAGGATGCCCCCACCAATAATGGCTGGGTCCTCTCCCCTATATTGATCACTAATTGAGAAAATGTCCTACAGCCTGATCTCATGGAAGCATGTCCACAACCGAGGCTCCTTTCTCTGTGATAACTCTAGCTTGTGTCAAGTTGACAGACAAAACCAGCCAGTACAAGCCCCAAACTTGAAATACTGAACATTTATTCCAGAAAAAAATAGAACATATTTTCATGGAAGGACTAGTAAGTTACTAATCATAGCAGTTTTACATATACCTACTCCAAACTCTGACATACCCAAATGGTCTTCAGTCAATAAATATTTAAACAAACTGTGATAATCCATGCTATGAGATGACTACTCAGCATGGGAAGAAGTGGACATTCCCTGAAAAAAAAATTTCTTAGGACATGACACTAAACGAGTAACCAACACAAGAGGTTGTTGTTTACTCTGTGGCTAAATTCATACAACATTCCTGAAATGACAACATAACAGATATAGAGAGCCAAATAGATGTTGCCATTGATTAGAATGGAAGAGAATGGGGACGTGAGTCACTAAAAGCAATCACAACCCTGGAGTTACAGTGAAGTTGTGTATCTTTATTGTGGAAGTGATACTGTAAGACTACATATGTAACAAAGCAGATGCAAACATTCCATTAGTTAAATGTCTCCAGAGAAACAGAACCCAAAGGAAGACAGGACTGATAACTGATTTATGTATGGTAAGTAGACTTATTTGATTATGACTTCCCTGTCTGTATGTTTGGTTTTGGTTTTGGTTTTGGTTTTGGTTTACTTTTAGATATAGGATCTTAGCCTAAGCTGATCTCAAATTCACTATGTAGCAGAAGGTGACCTGTAGCTCTTGAGTTTTCCTGTCTCCTTCCAAATGTGATTGTAGACATGCACCACCATATACAGTTTAAAGGAGACTTATTTGGGGGAATTCTCTCATGAGATTGTGGAGATTAAGACAATCCAGATAGGCTCAAAAACAAGGAAAGTGAGAATATGGCTCAGCCCAAGTCAGAAGACTGAGTACCTTGGCAGGGGACACAGCAAGGTAAGTGTGTCACTGGAATGTAACACTATGGAGTTAGAAATCTGAGAACATCAGGTCTTAGCTGGTGGCCTTGATACTCTTGAACACAAGATCTTCCATATTCAATCAAAAGATTCCAATACCAACTTCTTTCAGAACATCACTCACAGACACATCCAGATACATTGTTTAACCAACTAACTATCTGTATACCCTAAACCCAATAAAATTAATACTCAAGGTTAGCTATCACACATACACACATAAAATATGTTATAGAAAATCTGAATAATTGTATTAATGTCCATTTCTGGCATAAATATTGTACTATACTTACATAACTTTATGTTATCTTATTTCTTTACATTCTAAAAGTTTTCCCCTTTCCTGGTCCCTGCTCCCCAACTTCATTACACCTTACAACCCCCCCTTTGCTCCTGAGAGGGTGCTTCCCTACTCACCCACCCCCACCTCACCCCTGCCAGCATCCTCCTTCCCTTGGTCATCAAGTTTCTACAGGATCAGTTACATCCTCTCACACTAAGGCCAGGCAAGGCACTCTCCTACATATGTACTGCAGCCACAGACAGCCCATGCATGCTCTTTAGTTGGTGGCTTTGTCTCCAGAAGTTCTGAGGGATCTAGAAAGTTGATATTGTTGTTCTTCCTATGAAGTTGCAATCCCCTTCTACTCCTTCAATCCTTCCCCTAACTCTTCCACAGGGGGTTCCAACCTTAGTTCAATGGTTGGCTGTAAGTATATGCATCTGTTTCAGTCAGCTAATGGTAGAATCTCTCAGAGGACAACCATGCTAGACTCCTGTCCATGCCTGTCCTTTTGGATCTAGGTTACTTTGCTCAGGATGATATTTTCTAGTTCTATCCATTTGCCTGCAAAATTCATGATGTCCTTGTTTTTAATAGCTGAATAGTACTTTATTGTGTAAATGAACTGTGTGTTCTGTATCCACTCTTCAGTTGAAGAACATCTGGGTTGTTTCCAGCCTCTGGGTATTACAAATAAGGCTACTATGAACATACTGGAGCATGTGTCCTTTTGGTATGGTAAAGCATCTTTTGAGTATATGACCAGGAGTTGTATAGCTGGGTCTTCAGGTAGAACTATTTTCAATTCTCTAAGGAACTTCCAGATTCATCAAGAGTGGTTGTACCAGTTTGCAATCTCATCAGCACGTGCTGTCACTTGAGTCTTTGATCTTAGCCATTTTGATTGGTGTAAGGTGATCTTTGACAAAGAAGTCAAAATGATAGAGTGCAAAAGAAGAAATCATCTTCAACAAATGGTGCTGGTCTAACTGGTAGTCTGCATGTAGAAGAATGCAAATTGATCTATATTTATCATCTTGTACAAAGCTCAAATCCAAGTGAATCAAGGACCTCAACATAAAACCAGATACACTGAATCTAATAGAAGAGAAAGTGGGAAAGAGCCTTGATTGCATTGGCACTGGGGAAAATTTCATGAACTGAACACCAATGGCTCAGGCTCTAAGATCAACAAATGATAAATGGGACCTCATGAAACTGAAAAGCTTATGTAAGGCAAAGAACATTGTCAATAGGACAAAATGGTGACCTACAGATTGGGAAAAGATCTTTACTAACCCTAAATCTATAGATGGCTAATATCCAAACTATACAAATAACTCAAGAAGTTGGACTCCAAAAAACCAAATAACCCAATTAAAAAATGGGGTACAGAGCTAAACAGAGAATTCTCAACAGAAGAATCTTGAGTGGTTGAGAAGCACTTAAAGACTTGTTCAACAGTCTTAGTCATCAGGGAAATGCAAATCAAAATGACCCTGATCAAATATCAAGTGACCATAGGTGTGTGGGTTCATTTCTGGGTCTTCAATTCTTTTCCATTGGTCTACTTGTCTGTCGCTATACCAGTACCATGCAGTTTTTATCACAATTGCTCTGTACTACAGCTTTAGGTCAGGCATGGTGATTCCACCGGAGGTTTTTTTATCCTTGAGAAGAGTTTTTGCGATCATAGGTTTTTTGTTACTCGAGATGAATTTGCAGATTGCCCTTTCTAATTCATTGAAGAATTGAGTTGGAATTTTGATGGGGATTGCATTGAATCTGTAGATTGCTTTGGCAAGATAGCCATTTTTACTATATTGATCCTGCCAATCCATGAGCATGGGAGATCTTTCCATCTTCTGAGATCTTTAATTTCTTTCTTCAGAGACTTGAAGTTCTTATCATACAGATCTTTCACTTCCTTAGTTAGAGTCATGCCAAGGTATTTTATATTATTTGTGACTATTGAGAAGGGTGTTGTTTCTCTAATTTCTTTCTCAGCCTGTTTATCCTTTGTGTACAGAAAGGCCATTGATTTGTTTGAGTTAATTTTATATCCAGCTACTTCATTGAAGCTGTTTATCAGGTTTAGGAGTTCTCTGGTGGAATTTTTAGGGTCACTTATATATACTATCATATAATCTGCAAAAAGTGATATTTTGACTTCTTCCTTTCCAATTTGTATGCCCTTGATCTCCTTTTGTTGTCAAATTGCTCTGGCTAGGACTTCAAGTACAATGTTGAATAGATAGGGAGAAAGTGGGCAGCCTTTTCTAGTCCCTGATTTTAGTGGGATTGCTTCTAGCTTCTCATCATTTACTTTGATGTTGGCTACAGGTTTGCTGTAGATTGCTTTTATCATGTTTAGGTATGGGCCTTGAATTCCTGATCTTTCCAAGACTTTTATCATGAATGGGTGTTGGATTTTGTCAAATGCTTTCTCTGCATCTAATGAGATGATCGTGTGGTTTTTTTCTTTCAGTTTGTTTATATACTGGATTACGTTGATGGATTTCCGTATATTGAACTATCCCTGCATCCCTGGGATGAAACCTACTTGGTCAGGATGGATGATTGTTTTGATGTGTTCTACCATCCAGTGGAAAACAGACAGCATCTTCAACAAATGGTGCTGGCACAACAGGTGGTTATCATGTAGAAGAATGCAAATTGATCCATTCCTATCTCCTTGTACTAAGGTCAAATCTAAGTGGATTAAGGAACTCCACATAAAACCAGAGACACTGAAACTTAAAAAGGAAAAGTAGGGAAAAGCCTCGAAGATATGGGCACAGGGGAAAAATTCCTGAATAGAACAGCAATGGCTTGTGCTGTAAGATCAAGAATCGACAAATGGGACCTCATAAAATTGCAAAGCTTCTGCAAGGCAAAAGACACCGTCAATAAGACAAAAAGACCACCAACAGATTGGGAAAGGATCTTTACCTATCCCAAATCGGATAGGGGACTAATATCCAATATATATAAAGAACTCAAGAAGGTGGGCTCCAGAAAATCAAATAACCCCATTAAAAAATGGGGCTCAGAGCTGAACAAAGAATTCTCACCTGAGGAATACCGAATGGCAGAGAAGCACCTGAAAAAATGTTCAACATCCTTAATCATCAGGGAAATGCAAATCAAAACAACCCTGAGATTCCACCTCACACCAGTCAGAAATGGCTAAAATCAAAAATTCAGGTGACAGCAGATGCTGGTGAGGATGTGGAGAAAGAGGAACACTCCTTCTTTGTTGGTGGGATTGCAAGCTTGTACAACCACTCTGGAAATCAGTCTCGCGGTTCCTCAGAAAATTGAACATAGTACTACCGGAGGATCCAGCAATACCTCTCCTGGGCATATATCCAGAAGATATTCAACCGGTAAGAAGGACACACGCTCCACTGTGTTCATAGCAGCCTTATTTATAATAGCCAGAAGCTGGAAAGAACCCAGATGCCCCTCAACAGAGGAATGGATACAGAAAATGTGGTGCATTTACAATGGAGTACTACTCAGCTATTAAAAAGAATGAATTTATGAAATTCTTGGGCAAATGGATGGACCTGGAGGGCATCATCCTGAGTGACATAACCCAATCACAAAAGAGCTCACACAATATGTACTCACTGATAAGTGGATATTAGCCCAAAAACTTAGAATAACCAAGATATAAGATACAATTTGCAAAACACATGAAACTCAAGAAGAACGAAGACCAAAGTGTGGACACTTTGCCCCTTATTAGAATTGGGAACAAAACACCCATGGAAGGAGTTACAGAGACAATGTTTGGAGCTGAGACGAAAGGATGAACCATCTAGAGGCTGCCATATCCGGGGGTCCATCCCATAATCAGCTTCCAAACGCTGACACTCTTGCATACACTAGCAAGATTTTGCTGAACGGACCCAGATATAGCTTTCTCTTGTGAGACTATGCTGGGGCCTAGCAAACACAGAAGTGGATGCTCACCGTCAGCTATTGGATGGAACACAAGGCCCCCAATGGAGGAGCTAGAGAAAGTAACCAAGGAGCTAAAGGGATCTGCAACCCTATAGGTGGAACAACAATATGAACTAACCAGTACCCCCGGGGAGCTTGTGTCTCTAGCTGCATATGTATCAGAAGATGGCCTGATCGGCCATCAGTGGAAAGAGAGGCCCATTGGTCGTGCAAACTTTATATGCCCCAGTACAGGGGAACGCCATGGCCAAGAAGTGGGAGTGGGAGGGTGGGGGAGTGGGTGGGGGAGCGTGTGGGGGACTTTTGGGATAGCATTGGAAATGTAACTGAAATAAATACCTAGTAAAAAAAAATAAAATAAAAAAATGACCCTGAGATTCTATGTAACTTCTTTTACTGGAGGATGTTAGCTACACATAAGGTCCTTAGTACCTTTTATATAGTTCTCTCCAACCTCCTGTGAATGTATAATTATTTCAAAGTTAAAATGTTACAATAAAAAATTAGTAAATAGCTTTTCTAAATATCAACATGAGTTCATTATTTTAAGCTCATCTTTCAATATTCTATGCACACAATTCTCTGAAAGATTCCTTTTCCTATTTCATATTTTGTGCACACAAAATTGAAGAAGGTGACACTTAGCTAAAGGACAAAGGACATTCACATACATTTTAATGAAGTTTACAAGACTGATGATTACCTTCCATGGTCTGATGCCATATGTGTTTTTTTTTTTCAGATGACAAATGATATTTACAACCACAATGCTAATGAGATGGCTCTTTCTTGCATTATTATTTTTTCATACAAAGGAAATTGGCAGTGGGAAAGCAATCCCACAGTCAAAAATCTAATGCTGATGCTCTCATTACGTTAAGTGGTTGAAGCCACTCTCCCAAGTCTATTAAACCTTAATCTGTATTCAGCTCTTTAAAACTCACTTATCCTAGCAGAATTGAGTAGTAGAGGAAGTGTAACCACCTTCTTGTCTAACAAGATTTAGCAATATATTTTTAAACTGCCACAAAGTAGATGACGAGAGACTAGTTAGACAGATGCAAAGATCAGAATAGAAAGCCCTAGCATAGCTCAAATGCTACATAAGCACATGAAGGTAATAAGCATGTTCTACCTAGAGATCTGCCAGCTGGCCTATTAACTGGTGTTAGTAGAAGTTTACTGCTAAGAAACAGAAAGGTAAACTTGGAAAGTAGGAGTCCTTCTGTAGCCTTCAGGCACTAAAGCACAGCAGGGCTCAACTCCAGAGAGGGAGCAGATAGTGAGATCAAACCAGGGGCTAAGTTAAGGGTGCATTCTTGTCAGTGCTTTTAAGGGGAAACTGCATTTCCATATAGTATTTGTGGAAACTATTTTAAATAAATATTTTTTTAAAAAAAATACTTAAGAGTGTTTTAAACCAGTGTGTACTCAAGTTGAATTAGTGTCTTAAGGTTGCCATTACAAATGATCAAGAACTGGTCAGCTGAAATCAGCAAACATACCTCTTATCCAGTATTGAAACTAGGAGTCTGAAGTCAAGGTGTTGGCAGGATTGATTCCTTTTTGAAAGCTACAAGGGAGACTATCCCTGCTTCCCTCCCAGCTTCTGGGATTGCAGATTTCCTGTGGTGTTCCTTAGCTGGTAATTCTTCAGTACAATGTCCACCAAATTTATTATATGTCCTTATTAGCTCTTCGCTGTCACAATTATCTTCCTTGTGTAAAGACTTCAATCACTGGATTGCACCCCATCTTAATCTAAAATAACCTTATCCTATCTTGATCACTTTTGCAAAGGTCCTCCCTTAATAAGGTCACATTTACAAGTATTGAAGAAAAAGACATAAACACATTCTTGTCTGGGATACGGTGAGTCAGTATACAAGCCAAACAATCTGCTGACAATCTGCTGATGCACTCCATCTTAGATTATAAGTTTTTACTATCTGTTTGATGGTAAAATAAAATTTCCAATTGGAATAATTCCAAATATATCTACATATTTTACATCAAACAGACTATAAAATATTTAAATAAGTGTTTGCATACTCAAGAGCTATAAACATACCTCAAAAGAAAATGTGTGCAAAAAATAAGATTTAGACATTAATGTGGATTGAGTTAAATTTCATAGGCATTACAAAGTAAGTATTTCTTTGCATTTAAAAAATGAGCAAAGTGTAAGGTGGAATTTCAGGGCTGTTTTGATTTGCATTTCTCTGATCACAAAGGACTTTGAACATTTCTTTGGGTCCTTCTCAACCATTCAAAATTCCTCAGTTGTGAAGTCTAGGTTTAGTTCTATACTCCATTTTTTGATTGGGTTGTTTGGTTTTTTGGTGATTAATTTGTTGAGTTCTTTATATATTTTGGATATTAGCCCTCTGTCTGATGTGGGGGTTAGTGAAATTTTTTCCAAATCTGTAGGTTGCCAATTTGTCTTATTGACTATGTTCTTTGCCTTACAGAAGCTTTCCAATTTCATGAGGTCCCATTTATCAATTCTTGAACTTAGAGCATGAGCAATTGGAGTTCTGTTTAGGAAATTTCCCCTGTACCAATGCATTCAAGGCTCTTTCTCACTTTCTCTTCTATTAGATTCAGTGTATCTAGTTTTATGTTGAGGTTCTTGATCCACTTGGACTTGAGCTTTCTACAAGGTGACAAATATGGGTCTATTTTCATTCTTCTACATATATACAGCCAGTTAGACTAGCACCATTTATTGAAGATGCTTTCTTTTTTCATTGTATATTTTTGGCATCTTTGTCAAAGATCAAGTGACTGTAAGTGTGTGGTTTTATTTCTCGGTCTTCAATTCTATTCCACTGATCAACATGTCTGTCTCTGTACCAATACTATGCAGTTTTTATCACTATTGCTCTGTAGTAAAACTTGAGGTCAAGGATGGTGATTCCCCCAGCTGTTCTTTTATTGTTAAGAATTGTTTTCACTATTCTGGGTTTTTTGCCTTTCCAGATGAATTTCAAAATTGTTCTTTCCATGTCTTTGAATAATTGTGTTGGAATTTTGATGGGGATTGCCTTGAATATATAGATTGCCTTTGGAAGGATGGTCATTTTTACTATGTTAATTCTTCCAATCCATGAGCATGGGAGTTCTCTCCGTTTTCAGAGCTCTTCTTTGATTTCTTTCTTGAGAGACTTAAAGTTATTGTCATACAGGTCTTTCACTTTTTTGGTTAGAGTTACCCCAAGATATTTTATATTATTTGTGGCTTTTGTGAAGGGAGTTGTTTCCTTAATTTCTTTCTCAGCCTGTTGATCATTTGTAAAAAGGAAGGCTACTGATTTATTTGAGTTAATTTTATATCTGGCCCCTTTGCTGAAGTTGTTTATTAGCTGGAGAAGTTCTCTGATAGAATTTTGGAGGTCAGTTATGTATACTATATCATCTGCAAATGGTGATACCTTTATTTCTTCTTTACCAATTTGTATCACCTTGGTCTCTTTTTGTTGTGTTATTGTTCTAGCTAACACTTTAAGCACTATATTGAATAGATGTGGGGAGAGTGGGCATCCTTGTCTTGTCCTTGATTTCAGTGGGATTGCTTCAAGCATGTCTCCATTTAATTTGGTTTGGGCTGTTGATTTGCAATAAATTGCTTTTATTGTGTTTAGGTATGGGCCTTGAATATCTGATCTCTCCAATACTTTTAATATGAAGGGGTATTATATCTTGTCAAGTTCTTTTTCTGCATCTAAGGAGATGATCATGTGATTTTTTTCTTTGAGTTTGTTTATTTAGTGGGTTATGTTAATGGATTTTCATATATTAAACCAATCTTGCAACCCTAGGATGAAGCCTACTTGATCATGGTAAATGATGGTTTCGATGTATTCTTGGATTCGGTTTGAAAGAATTTTATTGAATATTTTTGCATTTATTCATAAGCAAGATATTTTACCTTACACAGTCAGAATGGCTAAGATCAAAACCTCAGATGACAACAGATGTTTGACAGGATGTGGAGAAAGAGGAACACCCCTCGATTGCTGGTGGGATTGCAAGCTGGTACAGCCACTCTGGAAATCAATCTGGAGGTTCCTCAGAAAATTGGAAATAGATCTACCAGAAGACCCAGCTATACTACTCTTGGGAATATACACAAAAGATGCCCCACCATGCCACAGGGGCATGTGTGCCATTATGTTCATAGTGGCCTTATTTGTGATAGCCAGAAGCTGGAAACAGCCTAGATGTCCCACAACAGAAGAATGGATACAGAAAATGTGGTTCATTTACATAATGGAATACTACTCAGCTATTAAGAACAAAGACATCCTGAATTTTTCAGGGAAATGGATGGAACTAGAAAATATCATCTTGAGTGAGGTAATTCAGATCCAAAAGGACATGCAATGCATGGTATGTACTCACTAATAAGTGGAAATTTGCCCCCCAAAAGTACAGAATCCCCAAGATACAATCCACAGAATTCAAAAAGGTCAACAAGCTGAAGTGCCCAAGTGAGGATGCCTCAGTTCCACTTGGGAGAGAGAAGAAAGCAATCACAAGTGGGGAGGAAGGGAGGGACCTGGAAGGGAAAGTAGACAAGGTGGGGAAGTAGTGGGGGAGTAAGGGGAACCTGGTCTGGTATTGGGTGAGGGAAAAGGACTGAAGCCCCGAGGGCCAGCAGAAAGAATGGAGACAGGCAAATAGGAGGTTGGGGGGGGGGGGCCCTTCCAGAATGCAGCAGAGACCTGGGAGGTGAGAGACTCTCAGGATTCAAAGGAATGGATGAAATGCCCAACAGTAAGGAGAGGGAACTTATAAAGCCCTCCTTCAGCAGGAAGACAGGGCATCAAATAAAGGGGTGGGCTATCTCACAGTCACAACTCTGACCCAAAATTGTTCCTGTCTGAAAGAACTACAGGGATGGAAATGGAGAGAAGCCTAAGGAAAGGAATGTCCAGTAGCAGGCTCAAAGAGGGATCCAGCTCAAGAGGAGGTCCCAAGGCTCAGTGCTATCACTGAGGCTATGGAGTGCTCACAAAAACGGACCTAGCTGGAGTGCTCACAAAAATGGACCTAGCATGACCACACTCCAGAAGACCCAACAAGCAACTGAAAGAGTCAGAGGCAGATAGTTGCACCCAAACAATGGACAGAAGCATCTGACCCCTTTTGTTGAATTAGGGAAAGACTGAAAGAAGCTGAGGAAGATGGCAACCCTGTAGGAGGACCAGCAGTCTCAATCTGGACCCCTGTGATCTCACAAACACTGGACCACCAAACAGGCAGCATACACCAGCTGATATGAGGCCACCAACACATATACAGCAGAGGACTTCTGTGTCTGTGTTCATTCAGAGATGATGCAGCTAACCCTCAAGAGACTGAAGGCCCCAGGGAGTTTAAAGGTCAGGTGGGGTGGGTGGTGAGGACATGCACATGGAGACAAAGGAGTGGGAAGGAGGTGTGGGATGTGGAGCAGTAGGAAGGTGGACAGGGAGGGATAAAATATGGAGTGTAAAATAAACAAATAAATAAATTTATTAAAAAAATGAGCAAGGTATAAATACAGACTATAAATGTTGTAAATAGTAAATGGTATTTAAATATAACATGATTAGTTTTTTTGAGGAAGGGTTTCATATGCCCTAGGCTTATATTGAATTTATTATGTAGCTGAGAATGACCTTGACTTACTAATTCTACTACCTCCACTTCCAGAATGTTAATTACAACGATGTGTGTACCACCACAACCTGTTTCACCTTCTTTTGCTCAATGTATTACTCTCAAAAAGGAGGGGCCGTGGGACTGTAGCAGAAAATATACCAATAGATGATAGATCTCTGGTCCCTAGACAAATCAAAGCATATTGTTTCTTGATGATTATTAGCATACTGCAGATATGAAACAATCACAGGGACTGAGGTGATGGTTCAATGTTTAAGAGCACTTGCTGCTATCACAGTGGACCTGGGTTCAGTTCCCAGCACCCATATTACAACTGTAACGATAGTTCCAAGGGATCTAATACTTTCTTCTGGCCTCTGCAGGCACTATATGTATGCGTTACACATTTAGATAAGCAGGCACATACATTTTTAAAAAGAAAGCGATCATAACCTTTTTCTAATCCCATCAAATGTATCAAAACTAGAAATGAAACAATAAACATGTTGGGGTACACCTTTAACTCAGGAGTCTATAGGCAGAGGCAGATTGATCTGTGAGCTCAGGCCAGCCCGGTCTACATTCCAAGTTCCAGGCCAGCCTGGTCTATAGAGTGAGATCTTAGTTTTGAAAATTAATAAACAACTCTCACTGGTAACAAGAGGATAGTGGTTAGAAATACCATCATCTCTCACACACACACCACCAGTGTAAATTACCCAGCCTTTTCAGGATCATTTACTACCTGGCATCAAGTATTTTAAAAGTGGAATAATTGTCACTACACTATTCATTCTCATTCCTGCTTGGTAGCAATGTGGATAAATTTTCTTTTTAAAAACAAAATCTATATTTTCATGAATTATTTTTGTTTGAATAAATGGTTTTAAGAAAGAGAAATATTTTTGCCATGTCTTTCTTTTACCTTGGGGAAAAATATATTCTATAGTGAACTATACACTAGAAATGATCAAATTATTGATCCGTGAAGAGTGCACACTTTAGGGACTGGTCCTGTTGACTAGTTTAACTTACACAAAGCCACAGCACATAGACAGCCATCCCCAGAGGCAGATCAGTGAGAATAAGAGAACCTTTTCTCTAAAAACAGAATTCAGTTTGCAGGGATGAGTCTTTGTTTTCGATGGGCCCACAGAAGCCTTGAGATGACTCGCTGTCTGCAGATGCTTTGATTTATAGGTAGATCTGAACATACTTTCCCAAAGGAGAAGGACTGGTACTGTGCATGGATCGTGGAAATAAATAATGTTGATGGCTGACAGCAGAAAAATCAATGAAAAGAACAATGGAAGAGAATTTGAGTGAAAAGAAAATACTATTAAAAATTATCTCCCAAAAGAATAAGTGTACTAATCAATGGAATTTTTGCTTAGCTGAAATTTCAGATTTAACAAGCGATCTGAGAATGAGTAAAAAAAAAAAAAAGATGGCACTAATTAGGTCATCTATATTCAGATGATTATATTTAAAAGAGAACAAAGAAAGAAAGAAAAGAAAATCAAGGGAGGTAAAATAGCTCGGTGGGTAAAGACACTTGTCACTAAGCTGAACAACCTGAGATTGATTCCTGGAACCCACATGGTACAAGGAGATAATTAACTCCCCCAAATTAATTGTCCTTTGATCTAGATACATGTATGAAACCTCCCAAACACACATAAGTTAATAAGTAAATTCAATAAAAGAAAGAAATGAAGTAACACAAATTTTCCAGAGCATTATTGCATGCTGTCAATACCTCACAATACAATAAAACATTAGACTCATATTGAGACAAAAACTGTCATATTAGATACAATAGAATTGCACATAATATGAATTAACTGTTTCACATTTATGGATTATATAATTATATAAACAATAGCTTCTTTCTTAGAAGAAGCAAAGCTTTCCAGGAAAACAATATTTAATTGCATGTGCAGTAATATAAAAATTTCCTAGATTTTCACATTGAAGATTTTTGTATCTTCATTTTTCTCCTAAAAAAACTAAAAATAATTATGGTATTTTCTTTTTATGTGTTTTTTTATGTGATGTTCCTCTTAGCTGCAGGAAACAAATTATTCATTTCCCAAAACATGGGAAATTATACCAAAAAAAAAAGCCAGTCATATACTGAGAAGAATTTGTGGATGTTAAAAAGTATAAGAAACCATTACAAAATAAACCAATCCTATTGAGTTCCATCCCATAACCACTTACCCAATAAGTACTGTGCTATGCTTAGAAAATTCAAAGATGCATATCAATTACTCCCTATGTACCTGTGGGGTAGAGAGATATATAAGTAGGTCAACAGGTTTTTTTCCTTTTTGTTTCCTGGCTTATATTTTTCTAATTAATCAATAATCAAGAAAGATATATTAATGTGCTCATATAGTTGTAACTTCATAGTTCTCTTCAGTGGCTGTTAATGTGCTGATTTGCATGGCAAGGGGGAAGGTAATGATTGCTTTTTTTGATGATCTGACCAAATGCCTGGCAAAATCAACTCATGAAAGGAATGTGCTGTTGGCTCATGGTTTGGAGGACTAAAGACCATCATGGCACTGAAGACATGGCAATGGGAGAATGAAGGGGATGGCTGATCACATTGTGTCTACCATCAAAAAAGCAAAGGGAGTTATATTCATTCAGAGTCTCCAGCCATGGAGCAGGTCTTCCTTATTCAGATAAGCCCTATCAAGGAATCACACTGAGGGTTCTCTCTTAGGGGGTTCCAAATCTAGTCCTGACAATTAAATTTA
Organism: Mus musculus; assembly: GCF_000001635.26. NCBI lineage: Eukaryota > Metazoa > Chordata > Mammalia > Rodentia > Muridae > Mus > Mus musculus. Next base: position 88,818,033 of record NC_000084.6, read on the forward strand.
ACAAGTTAACCTCTTGCCAACTTGACATAAAAACATATCACTAGTGATATTTAAATTATGACTATTTCTTGGGCTGGAGAGATGGTTAGGTGGTTAAGGGCACACTGTCTGCTCTCTCAAAGAATCTGATTTCCAGCTCTAGGGGGTCCACTACCTTTCTCTGGCTTCTGTGGACACTATGCATGCAAATCTTGTACATCAGATATATACACAGGCAAAAGACCCACTCATAATATAAAATAATGAAATCGTTGTTTTCATTGTAACTTCCTACTCTGTTTACTTTCCTTATCTTCCACTTCTGAGGGCAACCAGGGGCAATAACAATACTCCTTATAATGTTTGGGGAAATCCCTTGAACAACTCTGACCAGAAACTTCCAAGAGAGCTTGACATATCTGATATGGAGGTTTTGTTAAATGGTCTTTGGCTCTTGCATGGAATCATTGTCAGCAAAACAGGAAACTTCATTTAAACTATATATGTATATTTAAGCACTGACTTATTTAATCTTTTTATTACATTTAATTATTCTGCCTTCACATGGGTGAAGGCACGTGCCACAGATTTCACATAGACGTCAGGGGATAGCTTTAGGAAGTCATCTCTCTACTTCTGCCATATGAGTCACAGAGACATCTCTCAGGTTCTCAGCCAGTTCATTTACCTCAGTCTCCAAAACAGACTTTATTTATTAAGCTAAAGAACATGTTTCACTCTGAAGAACTATCCAAATAAGTCAGGAGACGTAAGTAAAAAGGCTCTATCTCTCTCACACACACAATATATTAAAACTTTATGTAAATTCGTAGTTAGACAAAGTGGGAGAGGAAAAAAATAACATAAAACCCCTTCTGCTCCTAAATTCAGGATAGCTGTGTATCAACTCAACAAGTAAAAATGGCAACTCCAAGAAAATATACTCTAAATAAATAACTCTTTACTTTTACTGAGAAATCTATATTTCCAGTAGAAATTTACTATCTATCTCCCATATTCAGATATGAAAGAGGATATTCCTAGTTGTTTTCTAAAAGGAAGAATTTAAACACAATCGTGTGCATTAAAACACATAAAGGGAACTATCCTAAACTACAGAAAAACCTCTTGCAGAATGATGGGCTGGGACCAGGGAGGAAAGAGAAATGGTATTAACGCAGCATGCAGCAGCCTAGCTCTAGAACAGTATTCACCCTATAAATATCAAAACCAACAAAGTACCAAAACGCCATCCACTGGTACAAAAGGATTTAAACTTTAGACTCACTGGAGCAAAATCTCTGAATAAATCTTGCCATGCCTTAAGAAATGCCCTGAAGATAATCCATCAATTAAATGCTGGAAAACAGTAAAGCCACCATCAATCTGGAATTAATTACAACTGACTCAGAACTGATTGGGGCTATGCATGCCATAGAATACAAAGATGGATGTGAAAATGTCAACTTGGACTATTTATCATAACTCAAACTGGAGCTGCTTATGACTTTATGTTTCCCTACACTTTTCAGCAGCATTTCTGGACTTACAGATGCAATGTTAGGATGGCCCACCCCTTCCCAATGTCCTTGGCATTACTTGGTTATTCCCATTTGAAGTTGTTCTACAGAAGTAGGTCTGTTTGTATAGCTAATTATAACTTTAGTTTTATAGTTCATATTTATAGTTCGTTTTATTTCCAGATAACTGTTGTTGGTTTCAGGTTATCTATACTCTGGAATTAGATAAGCTACATTTAGCCTGAAGCCCACACTTGATATATAGAATATAATTGTTCTGGCTTTAAGGTCCAGAACAATTAATTGCCAAGAACTAAAAGATGCAAACTTGAAACTACTCTTTGTAAACATTGAGAAATTATGGAGAATGAAAAAAAATGTTCTTTAAAAAACTTGAAATGACAATTGTTGGTCCTATTTTGATAAACATGAATCTCAGGATAACAAACACTTATTTGAAACTGATTTTGAAAAATAAATAAAAACATGTTTCAAAAAATGGGTATTTTATAACATTAAAGAAACCAGAGATCCTCCTAGCAATTGGAAATCCAATAAATACTTCTTAGCCAGCTTTCACATAATGGCTTCTCCAGAATGAAAACAGAACAAGGAGCAGTCTTGCCTCAGAAGCTTTAATTTTAGAAAGGCCTTTAGCATGGGAATGCATTAAGCAAAGTTCTGGCTGCAGAGTCACCAAGATACATCAGAGAAGTGACCTCTAGTGACCCACTCAAACATTCCTGTTGACCATTTTAGTTAAGATGACAAGTCAGGGGCATTGTGTCAGATTTACAGAGAAAATGAAAAGGAGAACTGTAGAAGAAAGCATCAGGATCAGCAACCGCTGGTCTTTGACTGTGCTCTGTTAAGGAACCTTACCATTGGGCTGTCAGAGAGCTCAGGCCACATGGAAAGGCTGTTCTAGTTTTTCAGCTAATGATAAGTAACTGAGCCCATTGACTATCACTTCATAACAATGAAATGTTTTCTGTTATTTTAGGCCAGGTAACTTATTTTTACTCATTTGTTCTTTTTTTACTTTTATGTTTGGTTTTCTGAGGTGGGAGTCTCATCATATGGCTAAGGCTTGCCTAGAGCTCAGTGTGTAGCCCACCCTAGCCTTGAACTCATGGCCATGCTCTTATTTCAGCTTTCCCAGTGCTGTGGTTGCAGGTGTGAACCACTATCCTGGGTTTACAGTGATGTTTGAGACCATCAGCTTGGTCCTGTATTACAATAACTATATAAATAAATGTTCCTCAAGGGTCTAGTTATATGAATCTATTAATATATCTGATATTATAATATATTCAATACTACTGTCTAGATACAGAGCTGAAAATAAAGGGCCTCCAGAACTTAAAATAACCAGAATAACTAAACTATTTGATTTCACCTGACAGAATCTAATATAATAATAATGAGTAGGGTAGCTAACAGAGAGTTTCTTAACTAAACTGATCTGCAACTACTTCAAGGATTGTATTTCTCTCAATCCTTCCACCAGTCGTTCCCACTCCTGTTAGGGGAAGACTGGTAACATGTCACCTCTACCTCTCCATGCAATTCCTCCCTGAGGTATCTGCTGTGAAGTCCTACAGGAACCAGGTGAATGTATGGCTCATGCTCACTGAGATTTACACTGGGGATGCAGAGGGACCTCTAGTCTGTGCATGTCCATGAGCCACCATTCTGCTGGCTGACTTTTGAATTCAATCTCAAGTCCTAAACAAATCAAGCCCTCACAATAGGCTTATTCTGCTAAGCTACACTTGCATGTATCTGCATCTAGGCTTGAGGCATCTAAACCAGGCAGAGGGACAAGAAGAGAAATGGATCTATATTCAACAAAGCATGAATTCCATTTTAAAATATTCATTGTATGACATTCATTGAATGACAACCAACACAGAGAACTCTTTAGACTCATAAAAGATGGAAGATACATTCCCCTCTTCAAAGAACTGTGTGTGATTCCATGCATGGTCATGGAGACCCAGCACCAAAAAGTTAATCTCTATATAATTTTCCAGTCTAATATTATCAATGTAAATAAACACCCTGAAAAATCAGAGAAAGACCCTATGGCTCTAGTGTTTAAATGACCTGCCACTTCTTGTACAGATAGTTAGGTGGATGATGCCCAGGAAGAGTCATCTAAGAGTTGTCAGTCACATTCTCATCCTGCACACCATCATCTCTTTTACATGCTGTGTGGACCCATAGCTGAAATTTTACTCTAGTAGCTTCATAAGGCATAAGCATAAATGCATATGGCTTAAGTTCAATGTCTTCTTTCTATCCAAAACCAAAATATACTTCTCCCCACTGCCTTCACCTTGGACAGCAAGCATTAGCTGGCTACCTGAGTAGAGTCTTGTTCCAGTGTGATCACATCTATGTAATAAGTCAATGTCCCTCTGTAACTTGCTAATCCCAGTTACTGACACACTAGCTTGTCTGTTTTTTCACTGTTATTGTACTTTGGCTTTTCCTTACCCAAGCCTATTTCTCTTTATTTCTACTAAACTCTTAAAACACAGTTTTAAAATGTGGGTGAATTTTTTGTATTTTATTTTCTTCTCTATCTATAAGCATTAGAACCTGAATAAGAATGCAAGTTTTCTATCTCACTGTATGTTCCATGTTTACCTTATGGAAAACTTTTATAGTATATGACATAGGTTTAGAAAGAAATATAACTTAAAGAATATTTGCTGAATAGCAGCCCTCTGCTAGGAGGAAAAGAAACTGCATAGTGTACAATCCATCACTGTTCAAGTTAGGGGAATAGAGACAAGTAAGCTCACAATCACATTAGTGTCTGTTGCATAAAATTTTGGGGAATAATATTACACAATCTTCCATGGGGGAGAGCTCAGACAAGCCTTGATAATAGGGAAAGCTAATGCAAACAGGAAAGGTAGTTTGCTGTTTGAGGAGAGTTGTTCTAGAATAAGGAATAAAGTGAGGAGAGAGCCTAGCATACACACAGGATATAAAAATATTCCATCTGACTGGCATGTCAAGGCACTTGACAGAAGAGAAGCTTGCCGATGACTTCAGGGATCACTGTAAGTAGTTCAGAGGGATAAAAAAAAAAATAGACTCCAAGATTTATTCAAGAAAAGAAGAAGAGGATAGAAAGGTGATGAGGATGCCAGTAAGGAGCTCATCACCTCCTGAGAGCCACAGATTTGTAAACAAATCATTACAGAACACTTTGTTTAGTTCTAAGAATAGTGAGCACAGAGGGCTTGGGGACACAGAGGAAAATGCCATCACACTGCCTGCAGAGAAGAAAAGCTTTGTGTAGGTGACAATTGAACAAGATGACAGATAAGTGGGTGGCAACTAGTCCCTGCTGAAGGGGTGGGCCCTTTGAGTGGGACCAAGAAAAGCACTTCCAACTTGTTACTCAATATCAGGTTAGCCAAATATTTGCTGCTCTCTTCAAATTTCATGAATTTGTATTTTAACTCTGTCTTGGGAATTTGTCTGTCTTGTTAGAGACAGTGAGTGTTAACCTACCTTTCTATTCTCAAGGCTTTTGAATGTTTGTATACAGAGAACATCCATCTGGCACACTACAGAAACAAAACGGCTTTTAGAAATATTTTCCATACACAGAAGCTGGGTATGTTTCTGTAACCCACATTTGTGGAAGCTTTATACCGTAAGCATAGAATTGGAAGGTATAAATAATGCTGCATACCATGTCTGATCGAGATGCACAGGACACCCTACACTGTGCTAGTCCCCTCCCCCAATGCAAGCAAACTCTGAACTCAAGTGCCCATGTCACTGGAATTGAAATGGATCCATTTTCTCTTTAGCAGCAGAAAAATTAGAAAATTATTCCACTGAACAAAATACAACATTTAATGTTCTTAAAATTTGGAAGTACATTGCCTGAGCACAGAAAACCATGATATAGAAGACACACAGCAGTTCCTTAAGCTCTATCTTAGTACACAAATACTGTGAGGTATGATTGATGGTATATTTGTGTCACCCCAGTGTTCATATGTTGAAATGCTAACTGCCAATTTGGTGGTAGGGGAAAGAGAATGTGCCTTGGAAAAATTATTAAACTATCATTCATGGAGGTAGATCATCCATGAGTAAGATTAGAGATCCTATCTCAGGGAGCCTACAGAGCTCTTTGAACTTTCTTCCCTCATGTGAAGATGCAACAAAAATATGTTGTATGGAGCCAGGATAAGTTCCTCACCAGAATCCAACAATGCTGCCATCCAGATCTCTAGCTCCAACCGTCAGTACTCTGAGAAAGAACATTCTATCATTTATAAGTCAGCCAACCTATGGTATTTTGTTATGTCTGAGTCTAAGGCCCACACAACATTCACTTTGCTTTTAAACGAAGAATGAAGACGTTAGGTTTGGGTTGACAAGCTCCACACAATCCTGATACATGTGGTAATAGCTATAGAAATGTTGAAATAGAGACTGTATAGAGGAATTGAAAGTAAAGGGGTGGAAAATAACAGGAAAAAAAGAAGCAAGAATAGTGATATTAACAAGAATATGTTTTGTTTTCAATACAAAATTTCTGAGGGTTACATGAGAAAAATAGCTTAATATTTTTAATTATGTATACATGTATATGGGTTTGTGAACATGAGTATAGTGTCCACAGAAGTTCAAAGATGGCATCAGATTCTGCCAAAGCTGGGGTTACAAGCATCTCTGTGCTGCCTGGGGTGGGTGCTATGCTTGAGTTCAGTTTTCCATGCCCTTAACCACTAATTTTTTAAAGGCAGGTACATACTAAATAGAAACTGTTCTTAGTTTGTTTTCTATTACTTTAATAAACATTATGACCAAAATCAACTTGTGGAGGAAATTATTTATTTTAGCTTGCAACTTATTGTTTATCATGAAGGGACATCTGGACAAGAACTTGAAGTAGCTACCTGGAGACATGAACTAAAGCAGAGACTATGGAGGAATGCCGTTTACTGCCTTGGTCCCCATGGCTTGCTGAGTCTGCTTTCTTATACCATCCAGGACAACCTGCCCAGAGGTGGCACCATCCATAGTAGGCTGGGCCCACATCAATCAACTGGATCAAGAAGATGAGATATCAGAGTTTCAATCATAAGCATGAAACCAAGAGGAAATTGGAAGTGAGTCAGGCTATAAACTCTCAAAGCCCACCCTCAGGGACATACTTCCTCCAGCAGGCTTCACTTCCTCATAAGCTCTTCAAACAGTGCTATCAAATGAGAGCCTAGTGTTTAAAAAGTGAGCCCATAAGAGAAATTTCCCGTTTAAACCACCACAAGTCTCCAGACAGTAGAAGGGACAATAGTGGAGAATTATGTCTAAACACAAACATTCTTAAGTTTATATAACAATGATCTATTAAAACAGATTTGGGGAACAGGGAAACTGTTGATGCCAACTAGTTTTTTGGTGAATTATAAGACAGGAATTACTTGTTTCTTAGATAGACAATCCTATTGACTCTTGAGTGCTTCGGTGAGAGACATTTACCATCATGCCCACCCAAAACAAAATCTGTCTTAGAATAGGGCTAGGATGTAGCACAGAAGAGAGTGCTTGCCTAGCCTAACCTGGACTGTAGGATTTAACACCAACACTGCCAAAACAGACAAACAAACAAACAAGAAATCTTTTCTATGGCCTGGAGAAATAGCTCAGTGGTTAAGAGCACTGACTGCTCTTCCAGAGGTCCTGAGTTCAATTCCCAGCAATCACATGGTGGCTCACAACCATCTGTAATGTGATCCAGTGCCCTTTTCTGGTGTGTCTGAAAAGAACTACAGTATACTCATGCACATAAAATAAATATTAGAAATATTTTTTTAAAAATCCTTTCTAACCCTTAATATGATCTCAGGGCTCATGATACATTGAAAACTTAACAGCAAACAGCTAAGGCAATATAAAGTGGGTTGGAGAAAGGTATATAATACTCAAGGATAAAATATGTGAGAAAGCATAGGAAGAAGCATGGGAGGACGATTTATGCTTTATGATTTTAGACATTACAGCCTACAGTCCTTGGCTCCATTGCTTCAGGGCAGACAAAAGGCAAGGAAGGTGACAGACAGGAGGCCTGGAAAAGATACCACTTCCCAAAAGTACCATCTCTGCCTGCAGTCCCCTACTTCATCCTGCTAAGTTTTACCCCTCAAAGTTTCCAGAACCTCTCAAGATAGCATCACCAACCGAGGACCAAGCAGGTAACACATGAGCCTGTGGGGACATTCCATGCTCAGATAGCAGCACAGAGTAAGGAAGCCTGACTTGAATCACTAAAATCTTATATTTGTTCACAAATTAAACTTAAAAATGTATATATGATCAACATCTTTCAGCTCTGAACAATGACCTTACAAATTTCACTATTTTGCCTTTTATTTTATTAGTTATAAAGCATAAGAAGAAGGATATGCAAAGGGGGGTCTACACTCAAATGATCGGCCTTGGATATGTGCATATGAGCAACACTAAACAGCTGCAGGATATTATATACACTGTGCATATTTGAGAGGGAACTGGAGGACATGTGTGTTACTTATTTTTTTGTCAACTCAACACAAGCTAGAGTGATTTGAGAAAAGGGAAAGTCACTGATAAAATGCTTTCTGGTAGACAGACTGGAGAGGGAACATTTTCTTGATTGATAATTGATGTGGGAAGGTCCAGGCTACTGTAGGAGGTGCCATCCATGGACAGGTGGTCCTGGGGTATATAAGAAAGCATATGGAGTAAGCCAAGGCAGGAAGCCAGTGAGCAGTGTTCTTCCATGGTCTCTTCCTCTCAGTTCCTGCCTTCTTTCTGTGGTGTTCTGTAAACCAAATAAATACTTTCCTCCCCATGTTGTTTTTGATCATGGTGTTTGTACTGGCTAGTTTTGTGTCAACTTGACACAGCTGGACACAGAGAAAGGAGCTTCAGTTGAGGAAATGCCTCCATGAGATCCAACTGTAAGGCATTTTCTCAATTAGTGATCAAGGGGGAAAGACCCCTTATGGATGGGACCACCTCTGGGCTGGTAGTATTGGTTCTATAAGAGATCAGGCTGAGCAAGCCAGGGGAAGCAAGCCAGTAAAGAACATCCCTCCATGGCTTCTGCATCAGCTCCTGCTTCCTGACCTGCTTGAGTTCCAGTCCTGACTTCGTTGGTGATGAACAGCAGTATGGAAATGTCAGCTGAATAAACCCTTTCCTCCCCAACTTGCTTCTTCGTCATGATGTTTGTGCAGGAATAGATACCCTGACCAGTGTTTATCACAGAAAAAGAAATGAGTCATGAGTGAAGAGTGTGATTGGTATAAATGGCCTGCTCGTGGGTGAAGTTCTCAAAAGGAAATAACTTTTAAACTAATTTTGAGGTTGTATTAGTTTGTTATGAAGCAATGACTAAGGAATGATAAAATGCTTATGAATGTGTAAAAGAAATAGAAGTTCCCTTCCTCCTCGGTGCTATATGCAAGGCGCGGCCATCTCTCTTACAGAGTCATGTCTGCCCTCTGACCTCTGTTGAAGCCCAAGATCATCAAAAAGAAAACCATGTTCACCAGGCACCATTTAGACGGATGTGTCAAAGTTAAGCAACATAGCTAGAAACCCAGAGGTATCACAACCATGTGCAGAAAAGACTCAGGGGCCAGAAAGATCCTGATGCCCAACATTGGTTGCCGGAGCAACAAGAAAACAGAGCACTTGCTACCTAGCAGCTTCTGATCCACAGCACCAAGGAGCTGGAAGTGCTGCTGCTGTGAAACGAAGTTTACTGTGCTGAGATCGTTCATGGTGTTTTCTTCAAAAACTCCAAAGCCACCTAGAAAGAGCAGTGCAGCTGGCCATCATAGTCACCAATCCCAATTTCAGACTCCACAGCAAAAAAAAAAAAAAAAAAAAAGTCTCACATGTTTTATTTTATTTGCATCAGGAAGGTTGAGAACCACTGAGTTAGGAGGTGTAGACTCTCTGGAGGAGCTATGTCCTTGGGATCAGATTTAGAGATACCAGTGTGCTCCTTCTGCCTTTTGGATCAAGGTGTGAGCTCTCAGTGTTTTCTGCTGCCATGCCTTTGCGCTTCCATCACCGACTCTAACTCTCTGAAACAAAAACCCCAGCTAAACTCTTTCTTTTGTAAGTTTTCTTGGCCATGATGTTTTATCACAGCAACAAAAGGTAATGAGACAGCTGGGCATAGTGGTGCATTCCTTTAATCCAGCACTGGGGAGGCAAAGACAGATGGATCTCTGAGTTCAAGGCTATCCTGGTCTGTAAAATCAGTTTCAGGGCAGTCAGGGCTTCACAAAGAAACTCTGTCTCGAAAACAAAAGTACAACAACAAAAGAAAAGAAAACACTAAGACAGAAGTTGGTACCAGGGAGTGGAGTATTGCTATGAAGATCCTGACCATGTGGTTATTCTGTAAGAATATGGAAGACTTTTTAAGTTTGAGCTAGAAAAGCTGTTGGATGCTATACACAGAGCTTAATGGGCCATCAGTAGGAACCTGAGATTTCCTCTATCATGACTCTATTAGTTAGGGGTCTTTAAGGGGAAAAAACTGATAGAATGAATGTATACTTATATGGAATTTAATAGAGTGGCTTATATGCTGTGGTCTACATAGTCCAACAATGTCTGTATTCAACAGAAAGGTGAAGAATGTGGTCATTATCAGTCTATGAGACTGGATCCCAATCTGGTCCCAATCCTAGCACTCCCAATCTGGTGCTGAAGTCCCAAGTAATTCCTAGAAAGCTGCTGGCATTCAGTCTATGTTTGGATCCCAAAGAAGTAGATCACAAGACCAGTGAGAGAATGACTCAGCAGTAAGATAGGGGCTTTTGTCTCCAGAACCCTTTTAATCAAGGGTGAAATAATGGAATGAAATCTCTCAGTTTCTCATAAAAAGTCTGCCTATTCCTTCATAGTAAGGGTTTTATTTTCCACAGCTCCTACTGCTACTGGGATCCTTTTAACCTCAATGAAGAAGTGGCTGCTTCTCTTCAGTGGCTTTAGTCAGAAAGAAGAAATCCTTGCAGGCAGGTGAAATAATTGTTCTTGCTTGTAAACTTAACAGATTTAGAATCACATAAGAGATGCCCCTGGTTGTGTCTGTGAGGACTTTTTCAAAGAGGATTAACTGAGGGAGGTATTGCCTGCTCTCAAGATGGGTGGCACCACCTGCCAGGTGCTCCCAATATAAAGAGGTCTGAGAAAAAGAGTAGCATGTGTTTACCTTTGCTTCCTTCTGAGCCAATGTACTTGTAGCTGTGCTGCCATCCACCGCTGACAACAGACACCAGCTTCTTCAACCTTCTAATGTGCTCTCAGCACCAGCTACCCTCCAAGTAGCTTCCAGTGCCAGATTTGTACTACCAAGGTTTGCAGCTTCATGAACTTCTCTCCCTCTCTAGCATGTAGACAGATATTGCTGGACTATCCAGCACACTTCATGCAAGATGATCTAATACCTAGTCCTCTATGATACATAAACAGCCTGTTCACTCTTCCACTAAGGCCATAAGGTAAGTCAGAGACCAGCCTTTATTCTGTGTCTGCCTCCTATAGTTGAGTAAATTCCTGCTTGGTGTTGCATGCATATTTTAGAACTTTAAGTACACTGACATAACCAGTGGTCCAGTCATCTTATCTGACAAGAGCCTGTGAGGGTGATAGTGATTAATCAGATGTGTCTTACCGTTTACTGTTACAACACCTTTTCATCAAGGTGGAATAATGAAATGAAATCGAAGGGCTTTCTAGTTAGATCCTAGATCTGGCATCTTCTGTAATAATGGCTTTTATGGAATAATGATTTTGCACCAACACTCGGTTTAACTTCACGTAAGAAGAGTCAAGAAAGATCAACCATACTGAATGAGTGTGAGGTGCAGTGGGCCATTGGTGAGTAAACCAAATTTTGTTGTAAATAAACTTGCTTCACGTTTGTAATGCTTTGCCACTAAAACCAAACAATACACAAGCCCCCAAGAATGACAGGGAAGCCTGATGTTACCTATCAACATCATGTTTCTCTGGTTTTCTTTCTATCTTCCATTCTTCTACTTTATCTTCTTCTAATTCAGTCTTCTGATTTCAAAGTGATTCAATGCCTTTTCGGAATTCAAGTTTCATGCTCTACAATAAGATTTAGGAATATATTCTACCTTTAAAATGTCTCCTTCTTTGCTTCCTTTTCATATATCTTATTAGTGGCTAAATTTAATGGGGGAACTTAGCATCTCATTTAGTCATAGACTATCATTTGTTCCTAGCTTTGTAAAGATTACAAAGCCCAGTCTAGGCTGGGCATGGTGTAATCTCATTACATGTGTAATCTCAGCTCCGGGGGAGGCTAAAGCAGGAAAATCAAAAGCTCAAGGGCAGCTTCAACAAGATCCTGTTTCAAAATAGGATTTAAAAGGACCAAGAACATAGTTCAATAAATTGAGTGCTTACCTACAAGATATAAGGTCCTGGCTTAATTGACAATATTGAAAACCCTAATGTAATAAATAAAAACCCATCACATTTTATTTAAAAATAAAAAATAAAACCCTGAAATTTACCTGGGCACACACACAATAAGGTAAAGATTGAATGTAGTACATCCCATAAAATGTAGTACATCCCATATGCCTGTCTAAATCCACACTCTTAATCACTGTGTCAGCTGTCACCAGCATCATCAAATCAGGAGTGCCAGACATAGTGGAAAGAATCACATGAAGGGAACTTAAAAATCATGGTTTTCATCCTTTTTCACACTAATTTCAATCATTATGGCTGATCTTAAATTTGTGAGAATTCTGTCTCCCAGCTTCTCTGAGCTATGACTTGAAAGTACACATCACACACCCAGCTAACTTTGACCACATACATTTTAACTGATGATAAATAGCATGCTGATCATTACTATACTATAAGCTTGATATTTTACTTTATCTTCTTTAGTAAAATTAAGCACTGTTCTGTGCTATCTTAATTTTACAGTACAGTCCCTGATGCACAGAATAGCTGTTTTGATCCAGCTACACAGGACAGTCTAGACACAAACCCATGACTTCTAATCCCAGACTCTAAATATATATTGACTCCTGGTTGCTTATATATCTCTTTCCTCCACCATGGCCAGAGTCCATATGTTAGACTTTTCTGTAGTAAACAAATGTCTAGCACTAGAGAGAAATGATGTAAAAATTATATTAACACTTGAAGCAAAGAGGGAAAAAAAACCCAAGAAAACCTATTCTGATGATAAGCTTCCTAACAGTATATGAAGCAGCAGTTATACTCAGCTTTCATGGAGGGAGCATTCCTCAACCTAATAAAGCTACATATATATAACAATCCTGTAGCCAACATAATGATAAGCAGGAAAAAAAAAACCCTCAGAGCCTTTCTACTAAATTGAAGATCAAGTTAATAGTGTCTACTCTTTCCACTCCTATTCAAAAATTTCAATTTAATAAAAAAAGAATATTTTAGTTGTAGAATCTAAATGATGGGGAAATGATCGTTCACACTATCTAAAAATCTTTAACTTTTTTTTAAATAAAAAAATTGTATTTACTTAGAAGCATTCAGAATGTCAACAAAACAGCTGCAATTTTTTATTTTATTTTAATTTTTGCAATTACAGAGAGGTATAACAATTATCTTTTCATAAGCTGCATTAGAGACAACTGAAGATGAAAAAAATAAAAACAAAACAAAAGAAAAAAATAAACCAAACTACTGTCCCCATATGTAACTGAATTGTGCTGTGTACCAACAAGAACCTGCTTTAAATTTCCATGCCAACTTTCAACCCCTAGACTGTACTAGGCAAGGTTAATGGCTATTGAAAATACCACCTAGGCAGGTTTATCTAAAGACACATTCGGTAGTGTGTTAACTATACAAAAAAAGACCCTGTGCAGTTTTTTTTTTGTTTGTTTGTTTGTTTGTTTTTTTTGTTTTTGTTTTTTTTGTTTTTTGAAAGAGACCGAGACCTTTTATTTATTTATTTATTATATGTAAGTACACTGTAGCTGTCTTCAGACACTCCAGAAGAGGGCGTTAGATCTCATTACAGATGGTTGTGAGCCACCATGTGGTTGCTGGGATTTGAACTCCGGACCTTTGGAAGAGCAGTCGGGTGCTCTTACCCACTGAGCCATCTCACCAGCCCCCTGTGCAGTTTAAAAAAACAATCTTACACAGCCTTACATTTCAACTTTTTTCTTTAAAAGGAGTGAGTTGTGTACAGGGGGTGTTAAATGCTTTATAGACAAGAAAAAAAAAACCTGTGTTAGAACCAACTTATTCATCATCTTCTTCTTCCTCTTCGTCTTCCTCATCCTCTTCCTCATCCTTTTCCTTCTGTTTCTTGCTCTTTTCAGCCTTGGCCACCCCCATTTTTGCTGCATCGGGTTTTCCTTTAGCTCTGTGGGCAGCAAGATTCTTCTCTTACTTCTCCTTCAGCTTGACAGCCTTCTTCTCATAGGGCTGCTTGCCATCCCCTGCAGTGTTGATCCACACCTCTCCTAGTTTCTTTGCAACATCTCCAATGGATAAGCCAGGATGCTCGCCTATGATTTGGGGGCAGTACTCAGAACAGAATAAGAAGGCCAAAGGAGGCCTCTGGCGTGCATTGGGGTCCTTAAACTTCTTTTTGTTCTCCCCCCCCTTTTTTGGGGGGGGGGATGTAGGTTTTCATTTCTCTTTCATAACGAGCCTTGTCAGCCTTTGCCATATCTTCAAATTTCCCCTTTTCTTTTGCAGACATGGTCTTCCACCTCTCTGAGCATTTCTTGAAGAACCCTGAGAAGCTGACAGGAGCATCCGGGTGCTACTTCTTGTGTTCCTCCTGGCAGGTTTGCACAAAGAATGCATATGAGGACATTTTGTCTCTCGGCTTCTTAGGATCTCCTTTGCCCATGTTTAGTTGATTTTCCTCTGCAAGGCACAGAGTTATCCAGTGCCCATCCGGCTCTGGCTTGCTCCAGCGCTGTCTCTATGGAGCTCAATGTACTGCAATGGCTGCTGTTGGAGAACATGGTAACCATGAACTCATAGCAGCTGTGCTACCACACTGGTTTCACAGAACTTAAGCCCTCTTAAGAGTCAAGCAGGAGAGGGAAAGGGATTCACAGGGCCTGATCACATACAGCTCATCTGTTGACACCTAACATATCCTGGAAAGGTAAAGCATAGTATTTAATTGTGCATCCATCAGTGAAACACACAGACTCTGATGGTTAGTTCCAAACTTAGGACAACACAGGTAGCCCTTATTAAACTCTGTGGATCAGTAAACAAAACCAAAATTAGTATACAAGGGGAAAAGATTTATAGGGGCTTGGGGGTGGTCAATAAACAGAAGAAGATGAAGGAAGAGAGGGTTCAGAACAAATAGTGTACATGTAGTAATTATAAACAAAATCTGCTGGTTTAAAAAAAAACAAACTATTCAGTACAAAAAGAAAGAAACTTAAACTATTGTGACAGCCTTCCTGAAAAATATTTATTGTATATTGCAGAAATATTTACCAATGCTTCTTTATTTCAGGTATTGACATAGGCTGGAAAGGTAGCTGATAGATGAGATTAATAATCACACAAAACAGGCTTATGTTCCACACCCCTCACTCAAGGTTAGGACTAGATATTCTTTTAGTAGGAACAAGACCCATGAGGCTAAACATGAGTGCCACTCCCATGTGCATGTGGAGCATGAGCAAACAAATACTGTGGGATGAATTGGAGAGCCAGTCATAAAGCCACCCATTCATTACCAATTTCTAACACCTCCACACACTTACAAGTGCCTCACCCTAAGAAACTTGCCCACTCAAGTACAACATGGATGAACCAAAGAATTTCTGTTTACTCTGTTGTATTTGTTGCTTTTCTGTCACTGCGATAAAAATACGTGAAAAACTTAGATTTATTTTGGCCCACAATTTGAGATTTCAGGCTTTGGCCACTTGGCCCCATATGCTTAGAAAAAACACTATATTGGTAGGGCACATGTAATAGAGGAGAGCTGCTCACTTTGTGACCAACCAGGAAGTAGAAAATAATACAGGAAGGGGCCTAGCTATATAGCTCCATTAGGTACCTAAGTAAAAATACTTTCTGGTGTCTAAAACATGAGTCCAGGGTCACTTTATATTTAAGCCACACTACCTGTAAAACTTACTGTCATTTCAAATCCCTTTGATTGCACTGAAAGGAACTCAAGAGTACCAACTATAAACTTCAAATAAACAGCCACTGGTGAACGCCACAAGTGTTCATTCTGAGGATATATCATCAACCACAGACCACAGTTCATTAAAGTCAGAAGAGACACCCCTGTACCTGCAGCTGCTTTCTCCTAGAATTCCACTTCTCTTTGTATTTTGTCCTGCTATTAAAAGAGAAGCAGATAAAGTTCTAAGTAGATTGGCACATGACCTGCAGTGCCTCTCTGGAAGTGTCTTGCTTGCATGACTCTCTTACAGGAATTTTCAAAATTACAGGAGGCTTAACCTAAACTCCACTCAGTAAATGATCTGGTCTACAGGAAACAAAGCACAAGACAGCATGAGCAATACTGGACCACCAGCCAGTGCATGTTTCCTCTCTGAGTAATCAATATAGAGCCACTCAAGCTGAATTCACAAAGGTTACTATAGCCACCGTCCACCTCTGCTCAGTCTCTCCCATCCAAGAACACAGACTCTCCTTCTTTGAGGTTGATACAAGTCTTTCCTCAAGTCACAGAACTTCCTGCAATCATTCTGCTTCAAAATCAAGTAGAATGTACCTCTTCTTTAAACTCTCATAGTTATAAACAGGAGAGAGGGAGGAATAGGAGAAGGGGGGAGGGCAAAGAGAAACACAAGATACAAATTGTTTGATAGTGTTGAGGAAAATAGGAGAATGTTCAAAGAGCTTTATAAGGGCATAGACTCAGAATTTTAATTTTAAAGGCAACAGAATGGCATGAGATTTGACTTAGTTTCCCTTTACCACAGTGATTCTCAGTCTTCCTAATGCTGTGACCTGCAACACACTAATACAGTTAGTTCCTTATGATGTGGTGACCCCCAACCATAAAATTATTTCCAGGCTACTTCATAAATATACATATTAATTTTATGAATCATAATGTAAATATCTGACATGTGGGATATCTGATATGTGATTCCCCTAAAGGGATTACAACCTACAGATCGAGAAGCATGGCTTTATCACATTTTTCCAGCTTTTATACAGAACTGTTGCTGTGCTTCGGATATTCTCCCACTCCAATTTTCCTGTAGAGACCTTTAAGCTATCATTTAATTCTGAATCAAGGAAGCTTATGCAGCAGGAAGCAACTGAATGCCTGAGTTCATAAGACCCTTATGTCTTTCTGTTCAACATAATTAGAGTTTCCCTGCTGGCATGAGAATGTGAAGTCTAATAGAGGATCCTTCATAATAGCTTGAAGCAAGAAGTTAGTCTGTCTTACACATTACACAGACATGGTCAGTCAGTGTCCTGTGTGAGTGTCTCAATTCATCTCTGAAGGTTGGAATGCAGAATCTGAATAAAACATTCTAGGATTCCTACAAGTAGTGGGCTGGAAGAGGTGCCTTCATTATTTTCTCAGAAGAACTTGAAGTCTTTAATCCAATTTCCAAGATAAAACTTCAACAAAGAAAGAGGAGGCAATAAAGGGAGAGAATAGCTAGGAAAGGAGAAAACCCTTTCCAGTTAGAAACAAGGTTGCAGCATGCTGAGTCCACAGTGAGTCCTCAGTTTGGTATGTCTGCCTCAATCAACTGCCAAGGACAGAAAACTTTGACTCCAGACACACCCGGGCCTTGCTTGCATTGAGCGCTTCTCCAGCTTTGTTTAAATATGCATGGACTGGCTGCTTATGACACCATTAAGAAGGCTGGCACTGCAGCATCTAGAGATGACCTAAGTATCAGGACAGTGATACATGCAAACACTATACTCTTTTGTACAAGGGACTTGAATATCTCAGACAATCAGCTGGGCCATACTAAGAACTGCTCACTCCGAAGCCACTCCTAGCTCTTTCCCCCTCCCCTCCCCTCCCCCATCTGTGTGTGTGTGTGTGTGTGTGTGTGTGTGTGTGTGTGTGTGTGTGTGTATACTTGTGTGTGCAGGCACACTGGAAAAGGAAGGCAGCACAGAAGCCTCAAGATGTTTCCCTGACTCCTTTGTCAGCATAATGGTTATTTATTCATTTATTTATTGACAATCCAGCCATTGCTTCCCTCCCTGTCCCCCTCCCACAATTCCTCATCCCATTCCTCCTCCCCCTGTCTCTGAGAGGATGCTCTCCCATCACCAGGCCTCTCCCATCCCTGGGGCCTCAAGTCTCTTGAGGACTCACTGCATCTTCTCCCACTGAGGTCAGACCACGCAGTCCTCTACTGTATATGTGTTGGGGGCCTCAGACCAGCTCATGTATGCTGCCTGGTTGGTGGCTCAGTGTCTGGGAGCTCCCAGGAGTCTGTGCAAGTTGGGACTGCTGGTTTTCTTGTGAGGTTTCCCTCCTTCTCTGCTTCTTCGATCCTTCCCCTAATTCAACAATAGGGGTCCTGTCTTAGTCAGAGTTTCTATTCCTAGACAAAACATCATGACCAAGAAGCAAGTTGGGGAGGAAAGGGTTTATTCAGCTTACACTTTCTTTTTATTTATTTATTTTTTTTATTACATATTTTCCTCAATTACATTTCCAATGCTATCCCAAAAGTCCCCCATACCCTCCCCCCCACTTCCCTACCCACTCATTCCCATTTTTTTTTTTTTTTGGCCCTGGCGTTCCCCTGTACTGGGGCATATACAGTTTGCGTGTCCAATGGGCCTCTCTTTCCAGTGATGGCCGACTAGGCCATCTTTTGATACATTTGCAGCTAGAGTCAAGAGCTCCGGGATACTGGTTAGTTCATAATATTGTTCCACCTATAGGGTTGCAGATCCCTTTAGCTCCTTGGGTACTTTCTCTAGCTCCTCCATTGGGAGCCCTGTGATCCATCCAATAGCTGACTGTGAGCATCCACTTCTGTGTTTGCTAGGCCCCGGCATAGTCTCACAAGAGACAGCTACATCTGGGTCCTTTCGATAAAATCTTGCTAGTGTATGCAATCAATGGTGTCAGCGTTTGGAAGCTGCTTATGGGGTGGATCCCCGGATATGGCAGTCTCTAGATGGTCTATCCTTTTGTCTCAGCTCCAAACTTTGTCTCTGTAACTCCTTCCATGGGTGTTTTGTTCCCAATTCTAAGGAGGGGCATAGTGTCCACACTTCAGTCTTCATTCTTCTTGAGTTTTGTCAGCTTACACTTTCACATTGCTGTTCATCGCCAAAGGATGTCAGGACTGGAACTCAAGCAGGTCAGGAAGCAGGACCTGATGCAGAGGCCATGGAGGGATGTTCTTAACTGGCTTGCCTCCCCTGGCTTGCTCAGTTTGCTCTCTTATAGAATCCAAGACTACCAGCCCAGAGATGGCACCACCCACAAGGGACTCTCCCCCCTTGATCACTAATTGAGAAAATGCCTTACAGCTGGATCTCATGGAGGCTTTTCCTCAGCAGAAACTGTGATAACTCCATCGTGTGTCAAGTTGACAAAAAACCAGCCAGTACAATTGAACCCTTGTCAACTTGATACACAAACACATCACTAGTAAGCCTCAACCCTTACTTTCTTATTCATCCCCAAGATCTAAATAACTTTAAAAGTCCCGCAGTCTTTGCAAATTCTTAAAATTTCAATTTCCTTAAAATATCCAATCTCTTTTAAAGTCCAAAGTCTTTTTGTAATTAAGTCTCTTGGCTAATATCCACTTATCAGTGAATGCATATCTAGTGACTTCTTTTGTGATTGGGTTACCTCACTAAGAATGATATCCTCCAGATACATCCATTTGTCCAAAAGTTTCATAAATTCATTGTTTTTAATAGCTGAGTAGTACTCCATTGTGTAAATGTACCACATTTTCTGTATCCATTCTTCTGTTGAGGGACATCTGGATTCTTTCCAGCTTCTGGCTATCATAAATAAGGCTGCAATGAACATAGTGGAACATGTGTTCCTATTACCAGTTGGAACTTCTTCTGGGTATATGCGCAGGAGAGGTATTGCTGGATCTTCTGGTAGTATTATATCCAATTTTCTGAGGAACCTCCAGACTGACTTCCATTAGATATGCACTCTGTGATGGTTTGTATATCCTTGGACCAGGGAGTGGCACCATCTGAAGGTGTGGCCTTGTTGGAATAGGTGTGACCTGGTTGGAATGGGTGTGTCACTGTGGGTGTGGGTATAAGATCCTCACCCTAGTTGCCTGGAAGTCAGTCTTCCAGTAGCCGCCTTTGGATGAAGACATAGAACTCTCAGCTCCTCCTGTGCCATGCCTGCCTGGATACTGCCATGCTCCCACCTTGATGATAATGGACTGAACCTCTGAACCTGTAAGCCAGACCCAATTAAATGTTGTTTTTTATAAGACTCCTGGTCATGGTGTCTGTTCACAGCAGTAAAACCCTAACTAAGACAGACTCACTAATAAGTGGATATTAGCCCAGAAACATAAAACACCCAAGATACAATTTGCAAACCACAAGAAAATCAAGAAGAGGGAAGACCAGTGGGTGGATACTTAGTTCCTCCTTAGAATAGGGAACAAAATACCCATGAAAGGAATTACAGAGACAAAGTTTGGAGCTAAAATGAAAGGACAGACTATCCAGAAACTACCCCACCCGGGGATCCATCCCATAATCAGCCACCAAACCCAGACACTATTGCATATGCCAGCAAGATTTTGCTGAAGGGACCCTGGTATAGCTGTGTCTTGAAAGGCTATGCCAGTGCCTGGCAAATAGAGAAGTGGATACTCACAGTCATCTATAAGATGGAACTGAAAGACCCACAACATGAGGACTCCCCCACGTTCTGACTCAGGAGAGGTAACACCCTCAAATCACTCATGAGAAATGGTCTTGCTGCAAACTGCAAGAGGACTTTTATTCAAGAGCATTCTCAGGCCCACAGTCATACACCATGCAGGGGTAGAGGACCATGGCACCCCGAGTAGCTGGGTAAGGTGGTATTTAAAGGAAGAAACCACAACTCAAGGGGGTGGGAAGGGTGTTGCTGGAAAATACCAAAAATACCAGTTAAGAGTCACAAAGAAGTGCAAAGTCACAAGAGTCACAAGGAATACCTGGTAATTCTGTGGGTTATTTCTCAAGACAGTTTCTAAGAGCCCCTAACAATAGCACATTTGCATAGCGGGTTCCAGCAATGGTCAGGGTGGGTCAGGTGACTTTCTTTGAATGAACACTCCTTGAACCCAGGAAGCAGGTGGGTGGAGGAATGTGGCTATCTGTTTTATGATTAGCATACCTTGGAGCACTTAGTCACAGAGGTCACATTCTCAAGCCTGGGCCTAAAGGCCTAAAATTTTGCTTTTATGGTCTACTTTTTCAGAACACAGGGCCCCCAATTGGAGAAGCTAGAGAAAGCACCCAAGGAGCTGAAGGGGTCTGCAACCCTATAGGTGGAACAGCAATATGAACTAACCAGTACCTCCAGAGCTCGTGTCTCTAGCTGCATATGTAGCAGAAGATGGGAAGAGAGGCCCCTTGGTATTGCAAACTTTATATGCCCCAGTACAGGGGAATGCCAGGCCAAGAAATGGGAGTGGATGGGTAGGGGAGCAGGGCAGGTGGGGGGGGAGGGTATAGGGAAATTTTAGGATAGCATTTGAAATTTGAAATATATATAAAGAAAATATCTAATAAAAAAAAGAAAAGAAATACAATGAGATCCCCCAAAAAATCCAAATAAAAAATAAAAATAAAAAATAAAAGTCTCTTAACTGTGGGCTCCAATAAATACTTCCTTCAAGAGGGAAAAACATCAAGGCACAGTCACAATCAAAAGCAAAATCAAACTCCAACTGCCCAATGTCTGGGATCCACTCATGATCTTCCTCCAAAGGCTTGGGTCACTTCTCCAGTTCACTTTATATCACACACCTCATCCTCTAGGCTCCAGATGCCTGTACTCCACGGCTGCTGCTGTTCTTGGTGGTCATTCATGGTACTGGCATCTCCAAAACATTGCTGTCTTCCACTCTAACTAGGCTTCACCAACAGCCTCTCACAGGCATTCTTTATGGTACTAATCCTCAACTCCTTTGCATGACTCCTTCAGTTCTGGGACATCAATTGCTACTGAGGCTGCACCTTCCCCAATGGCCTTCCATGGCTTCCCATAGTGCTGAGTCTCAGCTGCTCTTCATGAACCCCTTCATGCCTTCAAACCAGTACCACCTGGGTGACTCTTACACGTTACCAAGTTCAGCCACAGCACAAGGTACAATCTTGGCTATCTCTGGAACATAGCCTCTGTGCTCTCAGAAAACACTTCTCAGAAGATTTCACCTCAGTGAAGCTGGTCTCTTCTTAATCATTGCTAATTTCTTAGCTCCAGCTAACCAGCATCAATTTTCCCAGTAGTTCCTTCCATTCTTAACTCTAGAGCTAGAGCCACATGGCTGAGCTGCTGAGTTCTGCTGCTTTTAGGAACTAGAACATGACCCCCTTGTACTATTACATTATCACTGGCTTTATGTTTTCCAAATCCTTCACTGCCTAAGCTTGGCTGTCTGCGATCTTGTTCTGTAAACTGACCTTGAACGCAGAGTTAAGCATGCCTGTCTCCTGGGATTAAAGATGTGTACCACCATTCCTGGATCTAAATTTAGCTGGGTAGGATCCTGCCCCAAAGTCCCACTTCCTTAATCTGTTACCTCCTAGAACACAGGATTTTACTCCATTTCACTTCGTGGTACCCCTTTAATACTTGAACCATATATTTTATATTTTTCCTTTCTAAGTTTGCTATGCATGTTCAGACTTCTCTTCATAAGACTTAACCAGAGAACGAAGCCTCTGCTGGGCTTTTTTGAAACTTCCTTTGTTAATGCACTTAATCTGCGTCTCCAGCTTGTGTCAAGTTAACACAAAACCAGCCAGTACAGGTCCCCACTTCAGTCCAATGATTGGGTGTAAGTTTCTGCATCCATCTCAGTCAGCTGTTGATTTGGCCTCTCAGAGGACAACCATGCTAGGCTCCTGTCTGTAACCACATCATAATAGCATCAGTAATAGTGTCAGGCCTTGGTGTCTCCCCATGAGGTGAATCCCCAGCTGCTTCAGTTACTGGGCTGCCTTTCCCTCAGTCTCTTTTCCATTTCTGTCCCTGTGTGGGGCAGTGAACTGTGCACAGACAGCCTGGTCCCCAGTCGAGCACAGGCCTTGAACCCTTATGACCCACTTCATTCTCAGCTCTTCTGTGACATCCAGCAGCATCTGAGGTGTCCAAGACACCTCATGCATCCCAGGGACACTGAACTGGCTCTTCTGCAGCACCCAGTAGTGTCTGTGGTCTGAGCCCAACTACGGCAGGTCCTTGGGGACCTCAGCCTGCGCCTTTCCCACCCCCAGAAAGCAAGAACCTGTGGCTTCTCACATCCCAATGCCATTGGGGTATGCGCAGTCAAAACTTCTTGCCTCCATGAGTGGCCCTAGCCCTGTGGCGGGCCAGACGCAAGACCCCATTTTTTAACCCACATGCCTGTAGTTCTTTTAGACTGGAACACTTCTGGGTCAGAAATTTTGACTGTGGGTTAGTAACACCATCCTTCCTCTTGAGGCCCTTTATATCTACTGGAGGTGGACTCTTCAAGTTCCCTAATCCCCCTGTTGGGCATTTCATCTAAGGTCACGCCCACTGAGTCCTGAGAGTTATCTTTCAGGTCTCTGGTACTTTCTAGACAGTCTCCTTACCTCCCACATTCTGAGGTTGCATATTTCCATTCATTCTGCTGGCTCTCTGGGCTTCTCTCCTGTCCCATCCCCCTTACTTGACCCTGTTCCTCCTCCCCCCTTTCTTCTCCCTCCTTTATCCCACCCAAAACCCTCCCTTCCTTTGCCTCCTGTGATTATTCCCTCTACTAAGTGGGACTGAAGCATCCTTATTTGGCATTTCTGCTTGTTAAAGTTCTTAAATTCTGTGGGTTAAATTCTAGGTTTTCTGTAATTTTTGGCTAATATCCACTTATTTGCGAGTACATACCATGTATCCCCCTTTGGGTCTGAGTTACCTCAGTCAGGAGTATATTTTCTAGTTCTATCCATTTGCCTGCAAAATTTGTGAAGTGGTCCTTTTGAATAGCTGAATAGTATTCTATTGTGTAAATGAACCACATTTTCTGTATCCATTCTTCTGTTATGGGACATCTGGGTTGGTTTCAGCTTCTGGCTAATACAAATAAGGCTGCTATGAAAATAGTGGAGCACATATCCCTTGGTATTGTGAGGCATCTTTTGGGTATATACCCAATAGTAGTATAGCTGGGTCTTCTGATAGATCTATTTCCAATTTTCTGAGGAACCACCAGATTGAATTCCAGAGTGGTTGTATCAGCTTGCAATCCCACCAGCAATGGAGGAGTGTTCCTCTTTCTCCACATCCTCACCAGCATCTGCTGTCACCTGAATTTTATATCTTAGCCATTCTGACTGGTGTGAGGTGGAATCTGAGGTTGCTTCGATTTGCATTTCCCTGATGACTAAGGACTTTGAACCTTTCTTTAAGTGCTTCTTTAAGTGCCATTTGAGATCCCTCTGTTGTGAATTCTCTGTTTAGCTCTGTACCCATTTTTTAAATTGGGATAGAGGAATAGATGGCAGGAAATAATTAAACTCAAGACAGAAATCAACCAATTAGAAACAAAGAGAATGATACAAAAAAAAATCAACAAAATGAAAAGCTAGTTCTTTGAGAAAATGAACAATATAGATAAACCCTTACTAAACTATATAGCCAAACTAACTAAAGGACACAGAGACCTTATCCAAATTAACAAATCAGAAATGAGAAGGGAGGCACAACAACAGAAACTGAGGAAATTTAAGAGTCATCAGATCTTACTACAAAAGCTTTACTCAACAAAACTGGAAAATCTAGATGAAATGGATGACTTTTTAGACAGATATCACATACCTAAGTTAAATCAAGAGAAGATAAACTAAACAGTCCCATGGCTCCTAAGGAAATAGAAGACGCCACTCAAAACCTCCCAAACAAAAAAAGCCCAGAGCCAGATGGATTTAGTGCAAAATCCTACCAGAACTTCAAAGAAGACCTAATACCAACACTCCTCAAGCTATTTCATAAAATTGAAACAGAAGGAACACTACCTAATTCATTCTATGAAGTTACAGTTACTCTGATACCTAAACCACACAAAGACCCAACAAAGAAAGAGAACTTCAGACCATTTCACTTATAAATATTGATTCAAAAACACTCAATTCTAGCAAACTGAATCCAAAAAATACATCAAAACCATCTTTCACCACAATCAATTAGGCTTCACCCAGGGATGCAGGGATAGTTTGATATATGAAAATCCATTAATGTAACCCACTATATAAACATACTCAAAAGAAAAAAATCATATGATCATCTCATTAGATGCTGAAAAAGAATTTGACAAAATTCAACATCCTTTATGCTAAAAGTATTGGAGAGATCAGGAATTCAAGGCCCTTACCTAAATATAATAAAAGTAATTTACAGCAAACCAACAGCCACTATCAAATCAAATGAAGATACTTGAAGCAATCCCACTAAATTCAGGGACAGGACAAGGCTGCCCACTCTCTCTGTATCTATTCAATATAGTGCTTGAAGTTATAGATAGAGCAATAAGACAACAAAAGGAGATCAAGAGGATACAAATTGGCAAAGAAGAAGTCAAGGTATCAATATTTGCAGGTGATAGTTAGTATACATAGCGGTCCCAAAAATTTACTAAAGAACTTCTACAATTGACAAACAACTTCAGCAAAGTGGATGGATATAAAATTAACTCAAAAAAAAATCAATAGCCTTCCTTTATACAAATGATTAATGGGCTGAGAAAGAAATTAGGGAAACAACACCTGTCACAATAGCCACAAATCCTATAAAATATCTTGGTATAACTCTTACCAAGCAAGTGAAGGATCTGTAGGACAAGAACTTAAAGTCTCTTAAAAAAAAAAAAAAAAAAAAAAGAAATTGAAGAGGACCCCGGAAGATGAAAAGTTTTCCCATGCTCATGGATGTATAGGATTAACATAGTAAAAATGGCCATCCTACCAAAATAAATCTATAGATTCAATGCAATCCCCATTAAGACTCCAATATAGTTCTTCTCAGACATGGAAAGAACAATTCTCGGAAAAACAAAAAACCCAGAATAACGAAAACAATTCTTAACAAAAAAAGGACTTCTGGGGGAATCACCACCCCTGACCTCAAGCTGTACTACAAAGCAATAGTGATAAAAACTACTTGGTATTGGTACAAAGACAGACAGGCCAATCAATGGAATAGAATTGAAGAACCAGAAATAAAACCACACACTTATGGACACTTGATCTTAGACAAAAGAGCCAAAAACATACAATGGAAAAAGGAAAGCGTCTTCAATAAATGGTGCTGGTCTAACTGGCTGTCTGTATGTAGAAAAATGAAAATAGAACCATATTTATCACCTTGCACAAAGCTCAAGTCCAGGTGGATCAAGGACCTCAACATAAAACCAGATACACTGAATCAAAAAGAAGAGAAGGTGGGAAAGAGCCTCAAACTCATTAGTACAGGGGGAAATTTCCTGAAAACAGCGCCAATGGCTCAGGCTCTAACATCAACAATTGATAAATGGGACCTCATGAAACTGAAAAGCTTCTGTAAGGCAAAAGACACTATCAAATCGGTAACCCACAGAATAGGAAAAAAAATCTTCACTAACCCTACATCTGATAGCAGGCTAGTAGCCAAAGTATATAAAGAACTCAAGAAATTCTTTATTTATTTAAGTAAAAGATCTGACTGAAGGTTCACCTCTCCTAAAAATCAATATATTGAAATTCTAACAACCATGGTGATAAGGAAATGAAGAGTGTATACTCCTGAATGGAGTTAGTGTCCTGATAGCAGAAACTCAGAGATCTCACTGGCCACTAGAAAAAGCACCATCTATGAACCAGAAAAGGGACACTCATCGGACACCAAATATGCTGGCATTTTGATTTGAAAATTGCCAATTCCTAGAACAATAAGACTTATTTTATAATCTTCCCAATCAATGATAGAACTGTCCCTTGGTATCCATGTACTATTAGTTATTGGACCTTCCACAGATGCCAAAATCCTTAGGTAGTGTTTGCATGTGACACACCATCTGATACTTAAGTCAGCTCTAGATGCTACAATGCCAATGCGAAGACAGAGTTGTCGTGCCATACCTTTGCAGAAATAATAGCAAATGGGAAAGTTTGAGCTGGCTGAGTACATTTGGCTGAAATCCATAGCTGTGGAACCTCAGATGCAGTGAAATGACAAACTATTGTAACAACAGACAGTCCAAGCAGATGTGCGTTTTCACACATTTAAGATGCAAATACACATAAAATTGTGTACATAAAACAGTAGAGAAGGACCAGTGAGATGGTTCAGAGAGGGTATAGGTGCTTGCTGTCAAATGCTATGATCTGAGTTCAACTCAGAACATCCATATGGTAGAAATAGAAAACAGACTACCCAAGTTGCCCTCCAATTTTCACACGGGCACTGTAACACTTATATCCACATACAATGAACAGCACCCCCCCCCCGTTACCCGCACAGAGAAAGAGACAGAGACAGAAAGACAGAGACACAGAGAGACAGAGACAGACAGACAGACAGAGACAGAGACAGAGACAGACAGAGACAGAGACAGAGGTCAAAATAGTAAAGCAAACTTAATTTCTGGTCAAAGATAACCATGAGTAGGAATGCTACTTTTGCTTACTGGGAAAAGAAAATCAGTAAGTAAACTTTTATATCCAATCCTTTAAGAGTGTTTTCACTGTAACAATGGATGTTGAAAGAAATGACTAGCAAATGAAATCCCAGATACATAATTTGGATGAGTATGATAGATCTAGTATACATGAACAGATACACATTGCTGAGAGACTAACTTCCTGGTTCACCCTCATTAAGAGAATTTCAATTTTCATAGGATGGCAGTGTGTCAAGCCTTACAAACAAACCTAAAAGACCAGGGCTTGGGCAATAGCTCATGACTCAGAGGGTAAGATGGCTCATGGTTCCGTGAATAAATTAGTTGCTGTGAATCATGAGTGACAGAAGCCATCTAGGAAAGGCTGTGGCAAGCAAATGAGTTTCCTGGAGATGACTGCATGGCTGAAACGGATGCTTTTCTCTACTGATATGCCCACCCTATTGGGCAAACTTTTGCAGATCAACATAAAGATGAACTTCCATAAATTAATGCTGTTTAGATGAATAAATGACTTTATAAAATTCCTTATTTGTTCAAATAATTTTAGAAAGAAAGTTTAAGGATATGGTTTTAGTTGTTTTACCAGAAAGATGTAATCAAGTTAGAATCAAGAGTAGAATGTGTCCCCACCTCATAGAACACTAAGTAAAGGTTGCATAATAAGGAATACAGTGAGCTTTCATAAATTACACTAAGAAGAGAAATAAGCTTGGGACAGTTTTGTGATCAAGGGAAAACATTCATTCTAGGTCAAGTCCAAGGATGAGGCCACAGGTATGTACTATGGTAAAGCAAGGCCATGTGCAACTGTTACTTGAACTTAAATGAGCTTACAGAATGAAACTGCTGTGAATTCCTTCTGTAACTCCCCTTTTGTGTAACATTTTATCTATGAGGTAATTTTATAAAGAGCTTTTGTTTAAAAAAGTATAAATTGCCAGAGAGAAGATATAACATGTGGCCTTTGGTGCTATTCTCTATACACCAAATATATACATGTCTGTATGTCTGCCTGTCTATATGTGTGTTCAGTATGTCTATATGTCTGTCTGTCTATATGTATGTATGTATGTATGTATGTATGTATGTATATATATGCTTGTGCATGTGTGTTTGTCTGAGTTTTTCTTTTCTTCCATTTCTTTTTTTTAATTGGATCTTTTCTTTATTTACATTTCAAATGTCTTCCCCTTTCCAGGTCTCCCCTTCAGAAACCCCCATCCCATCTCCCCTCCCCTGCCTCTATGAGGGTGCGCCCCCTACTCCTGTCCTCCTGCCCTGGCATTCCCCTACACTGGGGCATTGAACACCCTCAGGCCCAAGGGCCTCTCCTCCTACTGATGTCCAACAAGGCTATCCTCTGCCACTTATGTGGCCAGCGCCATGGGTCCTCCCCCAGAGCTCACAAAAAGTTAAATAATTCCAAGCCTCTTTCCTGGCCATTGAGGACCCCTTGAGGTAAAGAGGAAAGAACCTAGGTTTAGCCTTTCTTCTTAACTTCTTGCTGCTATCAGCAGGAGTTAAATTGACTAAAACATTTTGGGCTTTTAGCCACAGAACTGCAAAGAGTTAAAGAAAGTTAACTTGCTGAAAGTAAGCAGCTTTTGGCCATGCAATTGATGACTCCAACCCTCTCGCTGCTGTCCTCCTCAGGGAACTGGATGCAGTGCTAGCCCCTGGTACATGAGGAACCAGGTATACATTTTCATCACCCAAGTTTTTTTTTTTTTTAAACAAAACAAAACAAAAAACTGCATTGATGATGCAGGTCTGTAACCCCAGCATGGTGGATTTGCAGAGAGAAGAGTATACTGAAGGCTCATTGACAGTGTGACTAAAATGATGAATTCCAGATTCACTTAGAAACCCCTATCTCAAAAACCAAGGTGAAGAGTGACTAAGCAAAACGCTGGAAGGTGACCTCTGGTCTCAAAACACATGAGCACATACCTACATGCATGCACACACAAGTGTGCAGGTGTGTGAGTGCATACACAAACACACACACACACAGGCCTATGACGCTAGGATCTCTTGTAGCCAAAAGTATCCATAAGAGGAAGTTCAGATAAGTTAAGCTTTTAGTTTGTAGAAATGTCTCAAGGTTTGAAATGACTGTTTGTCCTTTTTCTCTCATGCACTTCCTTGCTCCTGTATTGATAATATGATTTTTTATTTTTTCTGCAATTATGCTAGAAGCATAGCACAGCTGATAGACACAGGTAACTAAAGTCTATATCCCCCCCCCCATTAGTTCCTGAAATGGCCACCCTGATGCTCTTGCATGGTAATAAACCAGTTGCTCCTTTTAGTAGTGTCAAATCTCTGACCTTCAGCTCAGTCAATATTAACAGATAAATGTAGAATAAGCAGCATCAAATATTCTTAGAATTCTTCGAGAAATTTTATTCTCAGCCAGTTGCTTTCTTTTGTTCTGAAGAAAGATGTGTTAATTGTCCTCAAAACCAACCTGCACACTGGAAGGAAGTCAGTTTTAAGGGCTATTATTTTGGTAATAAAGGAAGACTAAGAGAGTCAGAATTCATCAAATTTCTCCCAAATATGCTATTTTGTACAAAACAATAAAAATTAACCTGAATGTGTATGGTCATGATGGCATTTGTATCAACAAAAAGTGGCTCTGTAATGAAGGGACAGAATCAATGACAATACATATTGTCCTCATGTCATGCTGCACCAGGTCATTCTCCAACTATTCAGAAAGAACAAACTACAAATCCCAATGCAAAGGCAAGAAAAGTCCAGGAAACAACGGTTTGGAATGGAGATTCTTAGTCTACTTGGCTATGCCGATACCCAAGGGATTCTAGTATTTCAGATGAAGAATTCTAGTTCCGGATAGGCAATGCTAACTGAATTTAGATAGAAAACTTCTCCTTCACCAACCATGGTGGAAACTGAGCTCTCAATACCCAGTTTCTAGACCAGTACTTCTGTTCCTCAAATTTTCATTCTGCATTTGTTGAAACACTGTACCAATGTATCAGTACCATTTCTTCTACTTCTGTCCCTGAGGTTGTATGGTTCTTGGTCAATGTCAGCACAGTTTAAACAGACATGCCCTGTGCACTAAGCACATGTGCTGAAGACCACTCAGAGACAGTGGGATGCAGTGCAGAATCCTGTTTTTTCATCCTAGATGAAGAGGGTAGAGCTCCAGAGAGTGTGCCAAACTCTCTCCTTGGAGGACAGGAGTTTACAGCTACCTATGTGGCTAAAATTTGACCTGACTAGGGCATTGATGGAATGAGGAAAAGATAAGCATACAGACACATATACAGAAAAGCTGGAGGCAGGTGGACTATGCCCACTCTGATGGACTTCACAACCTGGAAACTCAGTACCTTTATTATAAGCATCCCGGAAGAGTTAGTTAGTCTCTCTAGGAGGTCTCTGTAGGCTCCAGTTTCGGGTTGTAAACATCCAACAGGAGGAAGCTGTAGTTATTCGTTGTTACACACACTGACAATCTGTTCTATTCTGATCCTGACTTGGGGGGAAGTCTTTCCTATTTCCATGGATTTGAGTCATTGGTCCTTGGCATGGCCATGCTTGTGACAAGAATACATATTCAGGATTTCTTTAGCTCTCCAAAGGAGCAGCTGACAGGTAATGGTTCTTGTAAATTACACAGAAGGGGCAGGAAGGAGAGAGAGAGAGAGAGAGAGAGAGAGAGAGAGAGAGAGAGAGAGAGAGAGAGAGAGAGATGTGAGAAAGATATTGACTTATCATTCCTCATTCTTTTTCTTTCCCACCTCTCACCACAGATTCTTGCCCACTTTCTGAGTCACACTGGGAGCATACCAAAGAAACCATGAGATTTAGTAGTTCCAAAAGGTGCAAAGTTGAGGGACTCCTTGAAAAGGCTTTTGTTGCGGATAAAAGGAGAAAGACCAAGCACCAAGTAGAGGTTCTTTCACTGTATAGCAGAGGCCTTTTTTCTGTACCTATACACATCCATATAAAGACTTGGCCTTGAGAAGTATGATTTGGTGACCATAAAGTGTTAGACCTAAAGACAAGAACTGAAGATGCTGTAGAATGAAGACAAGTAAGAGTGTGAAACCTCAATGACCTTAAGCCACCTGCAAACCTAAGAACAATTATCCAATTATTTATATACATGCTGTTAATATAAACTGTCCACTCATCTCCTCTATCCTGAATCCTAAAACAACATAGACTGGCACAGATATGGAGTAGAACCTGCAAGTTAATAGCCTACACAAACGCAACAACAAAGGTAATCTAGGCATTGCAAGAGTAAGATCCACGTCCACAAGCAACCCATCAAAACCTAGCATGTAAGGCCTTAGAACCAGCTACTAGCAGAAAACAAGCTTGCCAGGACAGTTTACAGAGAATGTAGGTGATCTCTAGAAGGAATTATAAAGCTTCCTTCTCAGTGACAATGTGCTCAACTTGCAGGCACAATAGGGAAGAATAAGGAAGCCATAGGAAAAACTGACCAGTGGGAACCATAGTAATTTTTTTATTAATAATTAACCATTGCCTTGCTTTAATTTTTTAATAATTAGTATACTGATGGGAAGGTGAGGAATAAAGGGTGATGATTTCCATTGGAGGGGAGAGATTAAAAGAACAAGCAATTAAGTGATTAGCTGTAAGCCATAGTCAAAAAGCAGCTCCAGGTCAACAGCCAATAAACCAGTGGAAGGGAGATGGCAATACCTTAGATCTCCATCCAACCTCTGACTCTCAGGCACTCTCCTGATGACTCAGTACACATACAACTGAGTCACTCTGATCTCTGGCACCTCCCAGGAACTAAGCTGGGATCTGAAGAAAATGCAGATTAAATAGACAAACCAAACCAGCTCATTCAAATCATTGTAATTAAGGCAGTCTGTTCACTCTCTGATACTCGCACGCTTAAAATAAAAAAGGAAGGGGAGCAAAAAGATAAGAAGAACCAGAATAAAGCAAGTCATGACGATGCTTAAAAGTTAGCAGTTTTCAAACAAATTCCACAACGTAGACAAAACTGAAACATCTATAACCAACAGAGCTGGGGAAAGAGCTCAACTGTACAAGCATGAGGACCCATGTTCAGATCCCCAATACCTGTATAAAAAGTAGGGCACGGTAGCATACAACAGCTGTTGGGGATGAAGACAGAGGCAGGAGGATTCCTGCAGCTTGGTGGAAAGCCAGCCTAGTTCAAGCAGGTAGCCACAGGTTCAATGAAAGACACTGTATCAGAACAGTAAGGTGGAGAGTAACTTAGCTATACACATGTACACTCATGAACAGGTACACATGCATGCATGCTACATATACTTAGCAAAAATATAAAACTAGCAGAAAGAAAAGAAATACTCTATAAATGGGGCCAAAATGGTGATTCAGGAGATGAAAGGGCCTTGTTGCCAAATCTGACCACATGAGTTCAATCTCTGGGACCCAGATAATAGAAGGAGAGAACCCACTCCCTCAGGGGACCTCTCATGTCTACATATGAATTATGACATAGATGAGCATGTGTGCATGTTTTTGTTTGCACCCATACATGTACACTAAAAATAAATGTAAATTAAAAAGAGAAATACTCTACAAATACGTAAAATGTTGTTTGAGAGTTAACTCCGGTTTGGCCAACATTTTATTTTTATTAATTAGCCACACTGCAAGTCTTTCAAAATAACATGAAATGGCTTGAAATAGTCTCCATAAATCATAGAGCCTTTTGAACATAAATCTGCCTGCCTGAGGCCACACCCTTGCCTTGCCTCATCCTGGCCTGTGATTAATCTCTCACTGTCTTGAATTCAGGAAGTTTATGAGGGTGTAACAAGAGTACCAACCCCTAAGAGCTCTCACCTCATTGCACAGTTGATTTATCTGATGTTTCTGGAAGGGAACCTGAGTGAGAGTCATATTAACCAAGTATTTTTATTATAGGAAGAATTGAATGATACAATCAACAGATATTTTAAACATATTTGCAAAAATGTATATGTCATATGAACATTTGTCAGATTTCAATGAGTGATTATATCTTACAACATTAAAAATATTTCAATAGATTCTAAACATTGCAAAATATAAAACCCACATTTTCTGGCTAGCTTTCAAGAGCTAAGCAATTACTTTTGCTAAGTGTAGAATTCATGCATCTGCTCTCCACCTAACCTACCACCACTGAGTAAGAACAGTCACTCTATAGGAAAGGCTGATGACTACTCATGGTGATATTTTTTCCAGTTAGAAATACATGTAAAAATTTCCATTTCTCTCTTTTAAGCAGAACTCATGTCTTGATTCTCCAAACTAAATTTGACATTGAGGGTGTGGAGACCCCAGCAATCAATATTGAGACCTCTAATCAATCATTGTCACTGTCACTTGTTACCTAAAAATGTTTTCAAAAGCTAAAATTTTTTTTAGCTTACCTAATTTTTTATAAGGTTTCATGATTCTTTAGGATCTGGAATTTGGGATGGGATCATCTTAGACTTTCTTCAGTTTTATCACAAGTTGGCAAATATCACTGATGGTCTAAGTCTGAAAATGGAATACCCTAAAGGAACACTAAAAGGGATGATCAAGGCATAAAATATCTGAGCCTTCATGCCTGGCATCAGTGGGTTTGTTGAGTGGGGTTCCTATAGGTAGCCTCTCCAACATGGTAACCTCAAAAGAGCCAGAATTTAACACATTGAGGTGCCGATTCAAGACTGAAGCAGCTTTGCCTTTAGTAATCTACCACCAGAAGTCATCAATGGCCACTACTGGTTACTGCCAAAGCAGTCACAAGCTATCTTGAAACAAAAGATAATGTGTATGTAACACCATCTCATCTATCAATGGAAGGCATGTTAGATCCTGTGTGATCATGCTAACCCACAATAGTTAAATAGGAATAGATATGACATAGGGAACATCCAAAGTGTCTTAAATCTCCTAGGATTTTATCCAAGGTCATGGGCTGCATAGCCACCAGAATTCTTGTACAGTATACCTAAGTGAAGAGGAGCTGGAAGGAGTCCATTAGTTTGAATCACATGTATTTAATCACACCAAGAATGAATCTCATAAAATTCTCATTTTATTAGAGATTTAAATTTGATGTATTCAGAACATACAGGACTGGAGAGATTTCTCAGTGGTTAGACCATTACTGCTATTTCAGAGGACTGGAATTCAGATCCATATGTGACAACCACCCATATATGATAACTTACAACCCCCTGTAGCTCCAGCTCCCAAAAGGCATGATGCTTTCTTCTGGCCTCTGAGAGTACACAATACACTCACACATAAACACATATACACATAAATATACACAAATAAAATAAAAACAAGTTTACCCCTTAAAGCAAAACAAGTCCATTAGACTTAAATAACATATCCCCCACCATATTTCCTGTTATTTGCTGTATATAACAAATATCATACACAGTCCTGAATAACAATTTATAATCTCACAGTTCTGCAGACATCACATCAAAGTTTCATAGAGTCTCTGCGTCTGAAAGATTGTTCATATTTGGGCTCTTGGAGATAATCTATCTCTGGTTCATTTAGCTTCATGAAGTTGCAGATTGGAAGTACCATTTCCTTGATGCCAATCACTCCTAACTTCTAGAGGTCATCATTACTTCTTGGCTCTGCTTCTCTCTCATCTTCAAAGCAAATAGAGGCAAGTCAAACTCTTCCTATCATTATCTCTATCACCTCTCTCTGACTTCAGCCAGGAAGGATTCTTTAGTGTTAAAGTTTCATGTGATTAGACAAGCTGCCAAGATCATGCCCTCACCCCAATCTCTTTCATTTAGACACATCTCTAAATTCTCTTTGCCATAAAACATATGTACAGTTTTGAGCATGAGGCTGTGAACCTCTCTTTGGAGTGTCACTATTCCATCAATGACACTCTCAACCTTCCATTTGAATTCCAATTTGTTTTTGCAGCAGTACCAATATATAGTACCATTTCTGTACTTTCTTGTTTAGTTTAATTCTTAGCCTTAAGGTATCAACTACCAAGGCATTTCCACAAAATGGTAATTTAATTATTTCTATCTACCAGAGCACTTGCTCTCAAACATGCCCTAGACTTCTCCTATATTCCTAAATACTATGTTCTAATTTTGGGAAATGTCTAAATATAAGCAAAGTAAATGTTTTATAGTTAAAATATGCACTGAAATATAGTTATATTCTTTCTAGTGTAACCACAGTCACTATTTGCTGCATTCACCTTATGCTTTTCTTTTTTAGTAATTAGTTTTCATCACTAAAGTCTTCAAAGGAATTGAGAATTATTCTCAACACATCTTAACACAACAGATAACCAATTGGATTTTCTCTCTTCTTGCTCTGGCTGGCTGGACCTTTGCCCTGTCTTGAGTTTGAATTGATTGCCTTCTAGTCTACTATAACTGTTAACCTGCAGATGTCTTTTTAGATTCACTCCAAGGATCCCTTTTACATTTCTCCTGGGTGAAGAGCCATCTAACTCATGATTTTTCCCTTTTGGGAGAGTACACTCTTTGATAGCTCCCTGAGGGAAAAATGCATACTGTCTGTTTATTAGTTCCTTAAGTGTTTGTATTCCATTCTCACATTTGATTAACATGCTCTGTATAGTATTCTTGATTAGAAATATTCCTCCTCTTCTAACATGATATGGAGATGTGCATATGAATAGTGTAGAGAATGGTCTACATGACAGCTTGAAGACACAAAGTCAGAGAAGTGAGAGGAACATTGTGGTGGTTTAACTGAGATGTCTCTATAGTCTTGGGCATTAAAACACTTTTTCCTCAGTTGGTGGCACTTTTTGCAGAGGATTAGGAGGTGCAGTCTGGCTGAAGAAAGATGTCACTGGAGACTGGCTTGAAGAGCTTAAGGTCCTGCCCTCCTTCCTTTGCTCTCTCTTGGCTTTGTGATTGCAGTAAAGGATGTGAGTTCTCGGCATAGCATCCTGCTCCAGCTGCCATGCCTGGTTCTTACTGCCATGCTTTTCCATCATGACAGACTCTTATCTCTCTGTAAGTACAAATAAACGCATCTATCATCATGATGGCCTTGGTCATGATTCCACCATAACAACAGAAAAGTAACATGACCACTGTGAAGACAAATGCACCTCTAGAATGTTCTCAGGCATCACCTTTAGAAGATAATAATGGTCCTTGAGAGTGTAGGAAATGGTTTCCTTACATACCAGTGTGTGGAGACATCAGAAAAAGTTTCATGGCTTTTTTTTGTAGTACAGACTTGCTCTAACTTGAAGACCATTCTAAAACATCAACCCCTCCCTGAAAACCAGGTAGGAGACATAAAAATACTCATTCTATATGATCTCTCAGGACCATACATTTTTAACTGTTTCTTCTGTTTGGGTGTCTTCATCCTATCTCCTAGAACACAGTAATAGTGTTTTGGTATCTTATCTGTGGTTTTAATGTTCAAAAAGTCAAATGTAACTGATATTGAAAACAATTGTTCTTTTCTGTTTTAAAATCTATACTAGAAGTAAACATGTTTTTGTATGATGGATATGAAGAATTGAAGAATCATATGCACTTTAGACTCATAGGTTTCTTATACCTACAAATAAATTCAGCTCTTACTCATCAAAGAAGGTTCTTTTTGCAACAGAAAGTCACAACTGGTCAAATGCAGAGAACAGCTGAACAACTATGAGGTACCTAGCCTTAACTGGTACATCTACAACACAACTCCTATACCTAAAGCTTTGGAAAATTTTCAGAAGAGGAGCCAGAATTGAAAGAGCCAGAGAACCAGGAAGTCTGCTGTAAGACTGTGCCATTTATATATGAAAAAGTCAACCTACTCTCATGAAATTCAAGAAATATGGCTACTTAAACAAGACCTGAACAATGACAACACCAGTTGTGATGGCACCCTGGATGGGGGAAATTTCATGGGCCCCCACTTTTAGACACAAAGAACCATAGGCAGTTAATGGCTGCGAAGAGAAGGAAAATTAGTCTTCCCCAGAAATGACCCTCCTAAATGTTTACCTAATACCAAGTGGTCAGCCTCCTTAAAAACATACACGTGCAAATGCTGTGCCCATTCAGTATGATCTGAAAGTACATCTAGAACTACCAAACTAGTAATGGCTGGCTGTTGCTAGGGAGTAGCTAAAGAGTAAAACTTTGGTGCAGCTTGAGTTCAGCTGCAGGTCAAGTTCTCAGGCCCCTTTTCTTTTAAAATAGAGGTTGGTCCCATAATGGAACACTGAACAGATTCAGCAGGCTGCATTTATATACTTATTCATGCATGTGTAACAACATTAGAATGCAAATATTTTATCAATTTGTTTTATAATACCAAAAACAAAGCAAAAATAAAGCTAAAAAGCCCTCGTGCTTTCTAATGACCCATGAAAAAGTAGGGACTAGTAAGGTGGCTCAGCAGTTATGAGCACTTGCTGCTCTTGCAGAGTAATTTTCATTTTGATTCTCAGAACCCATACATCATGGCTAGCAACAATCTTTAACTCTAGTTCCAGGAGATCCAATGCCCTCTTCTGACCTCAAAGGCCAACACACAGACACACAGACACACACACACACACACACACACACACTACACATATGGAAATGCAGACCAAACACAAATATAGACAAAATAAAATAGATAAATATATACAAGAATCTGAAAAGAAAAACCCTACCTTTATGTTTATTGTCAGCAAATTTCACACATGTATCTATCTGCTAATATAAATTATTAGAAATCCTAGAAATTATTAATTTTAGTTATACTTTAGGAAGTAACCAAGTCATAAATATTGGGTATTGTGACAATGTCATAGCCTCCATTTCTAGGCTTTTATGTCTTTGTAGAAGAAAGATAGCTATACAATGAACGGTTAAATAGTCTATGATTACATGCCAAAATGAGAATTACAAAGACATAATTTCTAACTAGGTATGAGGAAAAACAAGGGAATTGGTACCAGAACTTTATCCTGTAATCCACTTAGAAGAAGAAAAATCAAATAAACCCTAAGCCACAACTTAATGGGATATATATAAGAAAATTCAAATAGATCTCTTAGCATGTATTCTACCTCTATATCTGAATGAATGTATTAGCTATGAATAGAAACCAGCATTATGTTGCCACAGCTGAAATTTTATGATGTTATAATTGAACTTTTATTCTAGAGCTGACATGGAAACAAAAACTGAACAAACACAAACAAATTTCTTATAACTAGAGTTTTATAAATGTACTTTTCTTTGAACATTTCTGTACCTTATATTTTAACTTCCTCAGAAAACCATAGAGATATACTCCTATTTCGTTCTGGCCCTAAAATCTAGTTCTTGCAATTAGGGAATCCTTTCAAACCATTTTAATAGCAGGGTTGGATGGAATCCAAGGTTGTATCAATTAATAATGGACAACAATTTAGTAGTTGATAAATGTTATGTATTTGATGTTCTTAGATGAACTCCTTTAATAACTCATAGTAATTAAGCTATTAATTAAATGTAGAACTAACATTAAATTGTTCAGTTACAGAGCAAATGTAGGTAGTTTCTAAAATCTAGTTGACTGGAGATAATATACATGTGCAGGTATTATAGAATGCCAGGCAGAAAGCAGGAAAAAAAATCAATATCTGATTTAATTGTTCTAAGAACTTAAGTTCAGATTTCCCCTTCCAGTTGGCATTTGCTGGATTTCTGGATTCCACCAATTGTCTTTAAATTCTAAACAGGGAAAAACTATTTCCTTAGATGTAGTTTAAAAAAAATGCATGCACGCACAAAGAGAAACCAGCCATCATTATAACCGAAGTCTGCAGTTAGAATTCAAGTGGTGAGTGGGAGCCAAAGGTACAGATATAAAATGTATTCCCTGTTAGTTGTCCTTGCCAACTGAAAGCTTAAACGTTACATGGTTTCTAATAAGTGAATGACATTTGTATTTTTTCCCCAAAATCAAAGTAAATAGATCAAAGTTACATTTCAGAAATATTTTCTTGCTGTCTGAAGAAGTGTTCTCTCATGTGGAAAAGAAGAAAGTATGGCAATGAAAAGATTGGCTTTAAAAATGATCAAACCACGAAAAACTTATTTTGTAAGTGACTTAGGGTCATACAGGCACATTTCCTGAGAGCTCCCAGGCCCTATCAGAGTGAAGTACTGATGTATAATTTTGTTTCCTGCCTTTCGATGTTATTTTCATTACTATGGTTTTACTGTGCCAGTGAAACAAGAAGCTGTAGGTTACAAGAAGGAGAGTTCAGCAGCTAGAGCCTTCTTTTAAGATTAAGTCTATTTGCACAGTAAATCTGGGAGGCATGTATGTATTAGAACTGAGAACTGAATCTTCAACAACAGTAAAAATCAAATCCTTTTTGTTGGTTTGTAAAAGGAAAGTGTGTTATATATTAGAATTACATGTGTCATAGAGAATAAACAAAAGTATTATTTCAGGACAAAGAGGATAAAACTGAAATTACAGTCAGAAATACCTTGGATAGAGAGGTGGGTAAGAATACACTAAAATCAAATCACCACAGGAATGACTCTGAAAAAAAGAAAGAAAGAGAGAGAGAAAGAAAGGAAGGAAGGAAGGAAGGAAGGAAGGAAGGAAGGAAGGAAGGAAGGAAGGAAGGAAGGAAGGAAGGAAAGGAAGGAAGGAAGGAAGGAAGGAAGGAAGGAAGGAAGGAAGAAAGAAAGAGGAGGAAATCTCCTTAGTCATGGGTTGTGTTTGCCCACAAGCTTTAACTGGCCAAGATACCAGTGATAGAGTCATAAAACATGAAAAAAACATCATTAAAACTAAACATTTAACTAGTAGAAAACAGGGAGAATCCAGGGCTACATGAACAAGGCTACAAATTAGGTTAAAGATCTATGGAAGTGGAAACTACCGTTAACATCAGAGCTACCTTTCACCTAGAGATGCCCTCCTGCCCTTGCTTGTGAGTGACATGAACCCATGCTGCTTTTGGGATTTGGGCCTGGTTCTATACTGAAGTATTTTTGTCATTCCTCCTAATATTTCTAATCCAAGGGAGGCATTCCAAAAAGGACACTTCTATCTTCCAGAAGTGTCAGAAAATCCTGTGGCTAATGTTAAAGTCTGAGGTTACAGGGAAAGTCCTGAGCTCAGCACAAAATGGCAGACTAGCTTTGTCAGCTAGGCTTTCTCTTCTCTGGGGGTCAACTACCTGAGTAATGTCATGTAGTCCTGCAAGTGAAATTCCTGGAATGCCTCTGCCATGCTAGTGAGGCATATTAGTAGTCTTAGCCTTTAGCCAATCTTTGTGCACCCTGGATATTCTCACCCCTTTTCCCAAAACCATATAACCTTTGGTCCAATCCAAATAAAGTGTATGTGTATAAGCCCACCCCAATAAAGGTATAACCCCAATAAAGGTATATGCAGCAGCTAAGATCGTCTCAGAGATCTAATTCATTGAAGATTTTTGGAGTAGGACTTCGCCTAAGCATCCTTAATCATCAGTGAAATGCAAATCAAAACAACCCTGAGATTCCATCTCACATCAGTCAGAATGGCTAAGATCAAAAATTCAGGTGAAAGCAGATGCTGACGAGGATGTGGAGAAAGAGGAACACTCCTCCATTGTTGGTGGCATTGCAAGCTTGTACAACCACTCTGGAAATCAGTCTGGTTGTTCCTCAGAAAATTGGACATAGTACTACCAGAGGATCCTGCAATACCTCTCCTGGGCATATATCCAGAAGACGTCCCAACCGGTAAGAAGGACACATGCTCCACTATGTTCATAGCAGCCTTATTTATAATAGCCAGAAGCTGAAAAGAACCCAGATGCCCCTCAACAGAGTAATGTATCCAACAGAGGAATGGATACAAAAAAATGTGGTACATTTACACAATGGAGTACTACTCAGCTATTAAAAGGAATGAATTTATGAAATTCCTAGGCAAATGGTTGGACCTGGAGGGCATCATCCTGAGTGAGGTAACACAATCACAAAAGAACTCAAATGAGATGTACTCACTGATAAGTGGATATTAGCCCAGAAACTTAGTATACCCGAGATATAAGATACAATTTGCAAAACACATGAAACTGAAGAAGAACGAAGACCAAAGTGTGGACACTTTGCCCCTTCTTAGAATTGGAAACAATCACCAATGGAAGGAGTTACAGAGACAAAGTTTGGAGCTGAGACAAAAGGATGAACCATCTAGAGACTGCCATATCCAGGGATCCATCCCATAATTAGCCTCCAAACGATGACACCATTGCATACACTAGCAAGATTTCGCTGAAAGGACCTGATATAGCTGTCTCTTGTGAGACTAGGCCGGGGCCTAGCAAACACATAAGTGGATGCTCACAGTCAGCTATTGGATGGATCACAGGGCCCCCAATGGAGGAGCTAGAGAAAGTATCCAAGGAGCTAAAGAGATCTGCAACCCTGTAGGTGCAACAACATTATGAACTAACCAGTACCCCTGAGCTCTTGACTCTAGCTGCATATGTATCAAAAGATGGCCTAGTCGGACATCACTGGAAAGAGAGGTCCATTGGACTTGCAAACTTTATATGCCCCAGTACAGGGGAACGCCAGGACCAAAAAGTGGGAATGGGTGGGTAGGGGAGTGGGGGAGAAGGTATGGGTGACTTTTGGGATAACATTGGAAATGTAATTGAGGAAAATACGTAATAAAAAAAATATTTTTTTAAAAAAAAGTGCTGTAACACAAAGATCGTTAGAGAAAGAAGACTGGGATCCTGTCTGTTCCAGACTCAGCTTCATCCTTCCAGCCTGGTGTGCAGTGGCGTCTGGACACCCTGAAAGGGAGAAAGCTGAGGATCCAGAATCACACAGGAGTGCTGGTTAGGCTGCATGGTCGTAAGTAGGAAAGAATGCAGTCTGGAACAAAATTAGTTATGAAGCATGGCTACAAAACTCAGATGTAAGCTCTGGGATAGATATGTCTCAATGGGTAGGCACTGAATTTAGATGTGCAACATCCACATAAAAACTGGGCACGGTAGTCATATCTATAATAGCAGCACGGGGGGGGGCAGTGTGTGAATATGGGGGTAGATCTCTGGGGCTCACTAGGTAGACATTCTAAGCTGAGACAGTAAGCTCAACTTCAGGGACTCTGTTTTAAAGAATAAGGCAGAGAAACCATTGAGGAAGAAATCCTTGTTAACATTTGGCTTCCAAATACTTGCACACTCGTGTGTACCACACACACACACAAACACTGAATTCATGACTTCAGGAACATATACATGCAAATTTAGCTGTTCTTGGAGACACTACTGTTTTGTTGTTGTTGTTGTTTGGTTTTTTTGTTTGTTTGTTTGTTTGTTTGTTTTGCCAATCTCAGGTCTCAGCATTTCCAGAAGTTCTTGAATTTTACTTCTCCCATGACCCAGCCCTAGCAAACAGCCAGTGGTTTCTTTTGTTTGAAAGTCTTAGGTAGCCTAGGCTGACCTTGAACTTGCTACATAAGCAGAAGCTGATCTTGGACTCCTGGTTTTCTTGCCTATAACTTCTAAGTGCTAGGATTTTAGGTAGGAGTTCCATGTCCAGCTAAAACCAGGCTCTAATGTGAACTCATGAATGATCTTCCTGTGAAACTGAATTACCTAAGATCAGAGCACCATACTCACATTAAACTAACCGACACTTCAAAGGCACAGATGGCACAGGACAAAATCATGCCTGCTAATGAAGTTTCAAGAATCACAGAGACAGGGAGAAGAATCTCTTGGTGCTTGAGATAAAGCAGACATGGGCTGCCCAAGCATATGCCAGGAATAAAACTCAGGGTCTCTGAGGAACAGCAAGCACTTTTAAAGTCAGGGTTGGGCCATCTCTCTAGCCCCAGAGCAAAGATTTAAAAGAAAAATAAAAACTTCACTGGAGGCCAAAATATCAGGCTCTATGAGGATAAATTCAACCGAAATAAAATTATTATAAGTGTTTTTAATTCAGAAGTTAAAAGCCTCAGAAAAAGAAAATATCTGGGCCTGGGGCAGAGAAGTTAAGAATTTAAAGGTGGGAGTAAATTAAATTGGCTGTTAAGCATAAGCGTAAATTATGCATCCTAAGCCGGACTGATGTTTCCAGTGAGTTAGCTGGTATTGTTGCATCAGCTCCTCCACCCTCAGGAAATGTCTCACTACTCGTATCCTCTTCACAGAGACTGCAAAAACTTTTAGGGACACCATCTGGTCTCTTCCTGATTCTTATATCAGGTAGAATGAATGACTCTAGCAAAAGGATGAGGGATAAAAGTAGGTTGTTTATATATTGTGT
Source organism: Mus musculus (assembly GCF_000001635.26). Taxonomy (NCBI): domain Eukaryota; kingdom Metazoa; phylum Chordata; class Mammalia; order Rodentia; family Muridae; genus Mus; species Mus musculus. The sequence goes on from NC_000084.6 coordinate 88,861,782, forward strand.
ACACATTTACGTGTGTGTGTGTGTGCGCGCGCGCGCATGCACAATCTGGGAAGTTGCTATCACGATGAAAGCGAAAGGGAGAACACAGGAGGTGGAAGGAAGGGCTGTGGAAGGGGCTGGAGGGAGAAAGGAGTGGGGGAAATGATGCAACTTTCATAAAATTTAAAATGTACAAAAAAATAAAATACTTTACATAATACAGAAAATCTGAGAAGAGTTTGTCTCTGGAGACACCTTTTACTAGTATGCTGTCACTACTTAATACTGCCAGGGCTGTATCTCAAAGAGACCCTTGGACCTGAAGGCCTGGGTTCCAGCTTGACTCAGACACAGTCTGAAATGCTTTGGGTTGTCTAAAGCACTGCCCATGAGGCCAGGAAAGACTCTTTTAGGAGCTTCATAATTTGGTTTCATTTGGTCTATCAACAAGAGCCATCCATTTTCTTAGTGAAGACTGCTCTTGATTTATTCATAGGTCCTGCAACTGCATTAGGGAGAGTTCTAGAACCAAATGCTGGGTTGGTAGCGAATTTTACCATGCTCCTAAACAAACCCTGTATGAGACAGCCAAGGAGCAGGCTACATATCTGTACCTCTTTCTGTGTACCTCCATCACAGAAGTCATCAACTTGTCTTTGATGGTTGCCCTGCAGATCATTAAGTGAAAAAACTATTCTTGGCTAAGTTGAACCATGAAGCTACTTATTATTTGGATTTTATGACATCTTGGAATTTGATGACTTAAGCCATGTCATGGGGGACTTTAGAAAGACATTTTGACTTCACAGTGATGTGCAATTATCAAGTAAGACAATGACTGGGAATAGAAGGTCTGATGATCAATGTTAAGTGTCAACAGGACAATGCTGAGAAACAGAGGCAACCATTGATTATTTAGTTCTGAACTTTCAAAGGATTGTTTTGACTAGACTGAGGTGGGAAGACCCAGTCTAGAAGCAGGAGTACCATTCTCTGGGCCTAGGTTCTAGACTGTATAAAAAGAGAAGGTGGGCTGGATATAAGCATGTATTCCTCTTTGCTAATTATGGATGCATGTTACCAACTGCTGTTGTGACACCATGATAACCTGTACCTTTGAAACATGAACCAGAATACATTTTCTCTCCTTCAAATTACGTTTTTCAGGGTATTTTATCACCCTAACCCTGAAATTCTTAGGCAACTGGATAGAACTAGAAAATATCATCCTGAGTGAGGTAACCCAATGGCAAAAGAACATACATGGTATGCACTTACTGATAAGTGGATACTAGCCCAAAAGCTCCAAATAACCAGGATACAGTTCACAGACCACATGAAGCTCAAGAAGAAGGAAGACTAAAATATGGGTGCTTTGGTCCTTCTTAGGAGAACAAAATACTCACAGGAGCAAATGTGGAAATAAAGTGTAGAGCAGAGACTAAAGGAAAGGCCACCCAGAAACTGTCCCACCTTCTATATATGTGGATTCATCCCATATATAGATACCAAACCCAGAAACTATTGTGGATGCCAAGAAGTGCATGCTGAAAGGAACCTGTCATAGCTGTCTCCTGAGAGGCCTTACCAGAGCCTTACGAATACAGAGGCAGATGCTAGCAGCCAACCATTGGACTGAGCGTGGAATCCCTAATAGAAGAGCTAGAGAAAGGACTGAAGGAGTTGAAGGGGTTTGCAACCCCACAGGAAGAACAACAGTATCAACCAACTAGACCCCTCAGTACTCCCAGGGACTAAGCCATCAACAAAGCCATGGAGTACACATGGCTCCAGCTGCATAGGTAGCAGAGGATGGCCTTGTCATGCATCAATGGAAGGAGAGGTCCTTGGTCCTATGAAGGTTCTATAGATGCTTCAGTGTAGGGAAATTGAGGGAGGGGAGATAGTGGGTGGGTATGCCCCGTAGTTAAAACATTCCTGGGAACAGCTTGACCATAAGATAAAGAGGAATGTGAGGACATAACAGGGCTATCTAAACTGAGTCAACAACTCACAGAACTCTGACACCCTGCATGTACATGTACTTTTTCTGCTGATGTTTGAATATGCCAATAGTGTGTCGCTATGCTGAATTTCACAGCCCTAAGCCCGTTACCCCATAAAAATCCCTAGCTTCCGAGCCTCGTGGCCGACATCCGTTATCTCCTGTATGGGATGCATGTCGGTCTGAAGCTCTGTCATTAAACTACCTCATGTAATTACATCAGGGCGTTCTATTCATGATTCTTTGGGTGCACTCCGAATCGGGAATTGAGTGGGGATTTCCCCACTAGGTCTATCAGGAACACCCTCATAGTAGAGAGAGAGAGGGAAGATAACATTTGAAATGTAAATAAAGAAAATAACCAATTTAAAAAAAAACAGGGGGTGTCTAAGTGGTACCTTCATGAAAATCTACATATCATATTCAAGAAGATAGACATCTGGTTCATGTCATCTGTCCATTTATAGGTTCTTAAAGATACTCTACTATACACTGTCTGAGGCCAGTCCATTCTAGTCGCACAATTGAGCTTCTCCTTAGTACCATCACTTCAATGTTATCAACTTAATAAGCTCTGGAGAATTTGAGTAGAGCGCCTATTTTGGGTTCTACTAACAAATTTTGCAATGTATTTTTCAACAAGATTAAAATCCCATCTTTCACTTAGCTATGATGGGGGGTTACTTTAAAATAATTTTGGTAGAAAATTTTCAAGTAGTGCTTAATCCAAGATGCTCAGTTACTGTGACAGTGTTGTTAACCAATCTAGAATCAACAGGAAATTGAGCCTCTAAGCAAATCTGTGTGAGTTTATCTTCATTATGACTTATACCTATATATAGGAGTGTCTCAATTGCTTGGATGGGATTCTAGACTAAGTGGAGAAGTAGAACTGAACAGCTGCAACATTTATGGATCTTCTGTCTATTTCAATCAATGTACACAGAGAGGCAGGCAGACAGACAGGCAGGCAGGCAGGCAGGCAGGCATGCACAGGTGCAAACTTTTACAAAGCAGACAATAAAATTCAGTGAATATTGGAAAGCTTTCTAACAAATTTTTTTCTGGTAAAATATTATTAACGGGATGCTTTTTAATATCATAATCCAAACACTTTATTACTTAGCCTAACTTCCTTTTACTAAGTTCCTGATACTTTGCTAGTTTTAGTCTTTCAGTCTGTCTCTCAACTCACTCCATTATATTGGCCACTGAAGTATAGCAGCACCATCAAATGACCCCTAGTTGGTCATCCTGACGCTTCACTTTTCCTTTTTACTAAAATGTAATGGTTCCCACTTTCCAGTATCTGCCCACTTCATGGAACACACAGAAACTCTCCAACTAACCACATATTAAGAGGGCAAGACCCTGCACCTGGATGTTACTGATGACAAGGCAGATGTTATGAACAAAACTTTTATTTACATACTGTATCTAGAAGCAGATACATAAATTTTTATACAATTGATTTCCAAAAAATGTGCAAGAAATTACTATAATTCACTTACAAACCAAAACACATATTAAATCGGTGGACTTTGGATAATTCATTCTGTGGTGTTCTCAGTACAAACAGTATATACCTGATTTGAAACATACAAAGTGTAAACTACAGCAATCTAGGTTGCAGGTATTAATTTCATGGCATATCAACTATGAGACTTCCTTACCCCAACATGACAATATACTGTTAGGAGATTCTAAGACTCCATCTCATCCTTTCTGGTTGGAGAACTTGCATCACTTTTCAAAAACAAATTCATATTTGCCTTGTTATATCACGACTGGTCAATAAAAATGTTATAAAATTTTTTCTTTACAGGACTAAAAAAGTATTTAAAGAAAGCAAATTTTTATTACTAATATACCAATAACTTTAGAATTTTAGTTATTTGTGGAACTGGCTATTGTTCATTATTCAAAAAAACTGTCTATTGCTGGTAGTGTTATTTCAGTTTCTAATTAACACATCATATTCAATGAAAGACATTCAGATAGAAATCAAAATGTTATTTTGATTCATTCATAAAAGTTTCTTTCATATATGACATGAAATGTACAGTCAAGTTGACATTCCTGAAAGCAGTTAGAGATGCTTAGCACTAGGAAAAAAACTGCATAAACCTGTAAGATTTCAATAACTTTTGTCTTCAGTAATACTGGCTCAGAAACTACAATGAATACTTTATGTGTTTCATTTCCTTAATGCTAACGAGTTAGCCTATTTGGCACATCATTTTATTCAACAGAAAACTGTCGCTCTGTGTGGCTGGTTTCCTTAAATTTTTCAGTTTTGTGGTTATTTACTGTGATACGTGACTTTCTAATTTTTCAGAGTATTGCACCATGTAAAAAGAGAACAGTCTTCCTTGGAGAAAGCAAGGCATTTTTTTTCAAGTACTCTCCATAGCTCTCTTATTTATAAAAATGTGTTAAGTGTCTTATGAAGCCCCAAATTAACCCTCAGCCTCCAGCATTTCTGGTGGTGGAGTATACAGTAAAAAAAAAAAAAATCTGATTCACTCTCACAGATAGTTTTTCTGCTTGCTTTTGTCTTGCCTTAATGTAGGAATTCTAAATGTGTTCTGAGCTAGTGCCTCTGCATACGCCTTATAGTTATATAGTTGGTGTTTTTGTTGGACCCCTAAAAGCAAGGGTTGGAGGTGCCACTGAATCTCTTGCCTATACTTGGGGCCCTTTTCCTTCATCCAGCCTTGATATGAGGGTTTGTTCCTAGTCTTAATGGAATTTGTTATGCCAGGTTCTGTTAATATCCCTGTGAGGCCTGCTCTTTGTTTTTTTTGTTTTGTTTTGTTTTGTTTTGTTTTGTTTTGTTTTGAAGGGAAAAGGAGAAGTGGATCTAGAGGACAGGGGAAGTTGGGAAAGAGCACTGGGAAGAGGAAAGGTACTGAAAACTGTGGTCAGGATGTAATATATGCAAAAAATTAAAAGTAACAAAAATTATTTCACACACACACACACACACACACAGAATGGCTTAGAGGTTATGTTTGTATCATCTAAGTTCAAAAAAGCCAGAAAGTTAACCAACTTCAATCTAGGCCATGATACTAGAAGACAGAGACTTAAATCTCTTCATTTTTATCAGACAGTGTCATACAAAAGTCAGTATTTCCCATTGTTTCCCACTTCTGTCAGATGGATGTCTTGGCTACAAAAACACAAAAATATTGGCAATATTTTACCATTTGCAAATCTGATTTCTCAATAAATGCTTTGATTTTTATTCATCAAGTATCAGAACCTAATCATTTCAAATTGAGTTGGACAGGTCATATAAAGCATGTAAATGGAAATTCATCAAGGGTTGTTGTTTTCATAATAAAGATTTGTCCTACAGAATAGCACAAATTGATTATTAGAAATATTTAGATAAAGATAAGAATACTCTTGACATTTAATGGGTAGATCCTAACCACACGGCACCATGGGGAAGAGTAGGAAACAAGCTATGTTTACTTGAAACATGTTGGGGACAGTCCTGAGACTTCTATGAGCCATGATTGCCAGGACATGTGCATATTTTTGAAACATGAAGTCATCTCAACCTTCATCATTAATACAGTGACTATGTGACAACACCTGCCATCTAATGTAGATGTGGGGACTGTCAACTCACACTAGATATAGCTTCAGTTGTTTAAAAATAAAGTTTTACAAAAAAATAGTTAAGTGTCTTGCATTATTTTGCACACAAGCCTACACTTCTCCAATAGTTCTTAATCCAATAGTGAATGCTTACACTATCTCCATATAATTCATCTATCATATTAGATGAAACATATCAGAAAATGAAATTCTTTGTAACATTCCATCAAAAGTAAGTGCCTTGCTCCTTATAAGTCAAGATGCCACAACTCTTTAACATGTTGGCACTGAGCCTTTTCCTGCAATATCTCAATTTTGACCCTAGAAAAAGAGGAAAAATGTAAAGCTATAGATATGTTTGGATGACAAAGCCAGCAGGTCTGACCTAAGATGTTTACCCTGATTTTTTTAAAAGCATGTGCAGCTGGAAATATTTTCTGAATGGAGAAATCTTTAAATACTATCGCTTAATAGTTTTAATAACACCACTGCAGAACTTTGAACTGAATCAACAGTCTACATTCCAAAATAACTTTTAAAACCTGGTCTCATCATTCTCTAACACAATGATAAGTAAGTAGAGGTGCCAGACTACTTACAAATTAACCAATTTAAAATAAACCAAAATGCTATCCTCAAAGGGTAGTCACAAGCAGGAAACTATTTCTGGTATCAGACATAGTTTTACAATTTTTCTCACATAATGTATCACAATTTTTAATTATTTAGCTGATGTCATTCAAGGTTGTTGGTTTAGAGTTAGAATGGTCAAACACAGCACACTGTAAAGATTATACAGAAGAAAGTCAAGACAACTTTAAAATAACCTTTCTATTCAGATCAGTTTACAACTTTATATAAACTTTAATGTAAGAAAATACAACTCATTTATGAAACTTGTTTTGTCAAGTTTATGGAAGAAAATATCTACTAAAGAAATCATAGATAAAATATGTAACTGAAAAATCTCTCTCTCTCTTACACACACGAACACACACACACCTCACAAAAACCAGGGTTATCTTACTTTTGTAACAATTGTTTGGGCTTTACAGAGCTTTTAAGTTACGCCAATTTGTACCCGAGTTTAATGACAGAAAAGGCAACAATTTCTAAATTGGGTATATATTTGTTTACAATTTTTAATGTAAGGCAATTTATCAAAAGAGACAAACCACAAGATGAAAATGAAGGCAACAGAACAATTCAACTTCTCCCAACCAAAACAATTATCACATCCTTAAAAAATAATTTAGAAAAGTATTTTAAAAGATGTTGCAGATTTGCATTCCATTTATCAACATTGTATTAATTCATAATTCTGAACAAATCACTTTTAAAGTGTGAGACTTAAAAAAAATCAGTTTTCAGTGTATATGTAAATGTTTTATCCCACACGTTTATTCAACTGGGCCATTTAACATCATAGCAATTTATATTTAAGTTTCATTCAACTTTACTTAGGGTTGAATACACATGAAATGTGCTTTAATGCATAAGAATCACAGTGGATAGCAGCAAAGGACTGGAAGGGGCATTAAAGAGAATCTGGTCATTCACATTGTGATTATTCTGCACATTAAGGAAAGATAACTCACACTTCTAAACCCTAAAGGCATCCCTTTTCAAGAACCAAAATAAACTCAGGACGCCTTGCAGACACTTCCCCACCCTTGAACAAATTGATGACTCTCACACATAAAAACTAAAAGTTATGGCAGCAAAGACTTCAATGGCGATGTAAGTCTGTAAACTGTACTCAAGTCTTGTTTCTGAACCCCAAAGTGCAAGAAACAGGGCTCCAAATCTCTCAGTAGTGCTTCTCCTGCAAATAATCCTTCATTTTGTTTGGCAAAGGCAGTTTCTGAATTAAGTCTATTCTGGTGTACTGACGGATAACAAAGCGGCACAGGTACTGCAGCGAGCGCACCTGCATGAATCGTGACACTGGATTGGTCAGTCTGACTGGGTAAGTTGCTGATCCAGGCAATCGAGATCTTGAATAACAAAATGCTCCATTTTCAGAGTCCCTGATTGAATGCTCGATTAAGTCAACTATAGATGTATGCCCTTCCACATCTGGCTGTTCATAAAAGCTGAATCTACCATTTGAGTGCTCAATTCTAGTGTGAAGTGTTTTACCATGGGAACGAAAGCTCAGGCTTAAAAGGTAACGGTCATCAGAACTATCCCTTACAAGAAAAGAACCATCTGGCACATTTGCCAACTTCCCCTCTGCCTCCCAGCGTGTGATGGGGCCCCAATACCACCCCTGTTTTGCAAGCTTCTTCAGCTCCTCCGTAAGACTTGTAACAACCATGGGGCCACTACTTTGCACCGAGTCATAAACTCTAGCAACCCCAGGCGCAGAGTTGGGATCGAAATTCAAATGACAGCGAACACTTTCGGCCATGTGCAAGTCTGGGCCCGAGAGGCCACTGAAGTTCCTTTGGATTGGGTTATTCTGCATTGGAGGTAGCAATGGTGAGAGGGGAGGGGCGTCATCATGACCTCCTCTAGGGCTCTGCAACATGACTCCTGTGGTGCCAATCAACAAATTGTTCACTGATGAATCCACAAGGATCTCTGGGCCTACAACCAGGTCCTGGTCCACATGACTGTCGTCTTCGGAGAAGGCACCACTCGCCCCCGGCAGGGGTACGGCTGACACCTCCATGGGAGAAGACGTATCCAGGCAGCAGCTGCGCGGCCCTTCAAGAGGGCACATCCCGTCATCTAAAGGCACGGTGTACTGAAGGTAGTCCTGAGACATGAGTCCGATTACTACAGGCACGTGTTCCTCCAGGTGGAGGCTCAGGTCCCCGGGTGAGCTGGGGCTGCAGCGGGACTCAGGGCGCGGCTCTGGCTGCAGGTCTCGCAGCTCCCTGGGCTGTAGCTCCCGCAGATCCTTGCGCACACCGTTGACTGGTCCTGGGCTGGCAGCATGCACCAGTGCTTTCACTCGCATCTCCATCTTGATGCACGTCTCCTCCGAGCTGGTGGGACGCAGCGGCCAGGGCGTGGGGCTATAATGGTGGCTTCTCAGTGATGTGGAGCGGATGGGCCGCGGAGCACGCACATCCTTGAGCCCACCAGGAGCTGAAGCTGAGGAGAAGGTGTCCTCATCTGTAGACGCAGTGCCGCCCTTGCCCTTGGTCTTCTGCTTGGCGGACAACCGCCTCTTCAAAGTGCCCATCAGGCTCTCGCTTTTGGATCTGTTCTTCCCTTTCTCATCCTCGCTGCCAATGTCACAACTGGCCATGTCTTTGCCATAACAGCTCCCGAATAAAGAGTCATCTTTCACGAAGTCACCAGCAAGGGACTGGGGCTGAACCACCATGAACTCAGTTTCGTCTTTGCTTTTACTCAGGTTAAAAGATTTCCTGAAGGTCTTCAGACTGATTTTCTTCATTTTGACAAAAGTTAACTAATCCAAATGGGTCAATTTGGTTCTGGAGCAGTTATGCCCAAACATCGGGAGGGGCTGCGATGCCTCATGGGTGTATTCTGCCTGGCTTCATTTAACCTCTGAAGCTATTTTCTGGGGGGGAAAAAAAGGCCATTAATAAAACTTAAAACAGAAATTTTAACTTTTAGCTTCAAAACAAAAGCACCCAATTCTATTCTTAGGAATGTCACCCTAAAGATTAGGATAAATGCCTGCTACATATACTGGGCATGGGGCAAACACTGGGTCCTTTATTTACTCCTTGTTTTTTGTTTTGTGTTTAGGCCAGGACTAGGTCTTTTCTACTGACCAGGCTCATCTTCAGCATCAGGCCTAAGTAGGCCCCTCACTACTGCCCATGCACCAGGCTGAAGGAACAAAACATAATGAAGGCACCATAATGCCCTGGAAGAACAAGCCCACACCTCAAACACATACACATGTATTGTGAGATACAGTCTATGGCCCATCATGGGTGCACTGCATGACCCAAAGAAGAAAAATGCACCCAAAAATCTTATACCTTTCCACTGCAGCTTAGAGCAACTCGGTTAATTAGCAGAAGACACAGCTCTAACTCACTGTTTGCTTACTATCCTCTACAATACACACAACAAAGTACAATAACATGAAGGCTAGTAAGTTATGATCTAGAATGCTCATAAGCCAGTAGAAGAGACAGATATATGAATGGTAAATTACAATACAAATCTGTCTGAAACACCCTGGTAAAAGAGGTGGGAGTTGAGGGAAAAAAAGAATATGTCAAGTGTTCAGTGTTAACTACAGAGAGCAGGTGGTTGTTATATAGACAAATCTGCAAAAACCATGCTCACTGAAACCACTCAGACCAGACAACCTATCAGGAACAGCTACATCAGCTCCACAAAAAGCAGCAGCAGTTTTAACAGCCTCACTGTCATACACTGTTTCTGGAAGATATTGTAAAAATAGAATACTTATAAATATTTGGAGCACAAGACACTTCAAACATGAAGCTATGCACTGAGTGAACTAGGTGTCTGGTCTTATCCCAGAAAGCAGACTCAGTAGCTGATAGTCAAACAGTAAGTGTTTTCACTAACCCTGAGGTTTCAATAGTCCTGCTTGCCACTATCACATATATACCACAGATGTTAAAAACACTACCAATGTATATGCAATTTAATTCTAATATTAAGGGGATAAGATCTAATCCTAGACATTAGAAAGTAGAAGCTCAATCAAACCATATGTTTTAGATCTCTTTTCTCCATCTTCTAGGCAGAGATTACTCTAAAATTTTTTTAAAGAATATCTATTTTCCTGTTTGCACTTCCAAAAATATATGCCATCTTTTTATAGGATTACCATCTGTTTTGTGCCCAATAAGTGTTCTGAATCAATCTTGCCATTTTTCTAATTGCAAAGTTTTAAGTTTACACATACACTTGAAAAATTTGTATAACGGTTCAAGGGAAAAGGTTTTAGATATTAAAAAAAAAAAGAAAGAAAAGAAAAAAGCAAAACCATTACAGGCCCAGCAGGTAAAGGTACTTGCCACTAAACCTGATTCCTGCTACTTTTCTCTCTCCCTCTCTGTTTTTAGTATTTGGAAGTGCAGTTTTTTGTTTTTTTGTTTTCCCCCAGGAAACTGATTTACGTTAACACATAATAAGTATATCAATGTTTTTAAATAAACAAATCCGTATTTTTAAACTTGGTTTTAGTTTCTAATAGGAAAATTTCAATAGATGCAAAACATGAATTAAATCATTTTGTGATTCCCAAACAGTATTTTCCAAGATCTTTTAAGAGAATAAAAACACAGACGGTGAATTAAGGAGTGTTGATACAAGGACTAGACCCAGGTTCAATCCCCAGCTGTACATAAGCCAGGTGTGATCTGCAAGCCTGTGATTCCATCACTTTAGGAGTCAGGAGGATCAGGAATTCAAGGCCATCCTTAGCTACAGAAAATTCCAGAATTCTGGAGACCTGATTCTCCCCAAAGACATTAACTATAGTGAGGCTTACATGGGTTGATCCATTTGTCAAAACTCTATGAAAACTGTGTACTAAAAAATGTGATTTCATTGTTAGGTGAATTATACCTCATTCTAAAAACTCAATAAACAGGAAATTCAAATCAAGCTAATATATTTCTAAGAGCCATAGTACAGCTAACAAAACTCTATTACCAGGCATGGAAAACCACCTTTCAAGCTGGAACTGACCTGCTGCCTGAGGACTATCCAAAGGTACTACAGGAGAGAAGCAGTAAAAAGACCCACCAAGGAAAGCATATGGTCAGGAAACGCAATGACCAGCATAGCAAAATATGCAAAAGGGTGCATAGGGCTGGAGAGATGGCTTAGCAGGTTAAGAGCACTTGACTGCTCTTCCAGAAGACCTGGGTTCAATTCCCAGCAACCACATGGTGGCTCACAAAAGGTACAATAGTAGCATTTATACCTTGGGGGAACCAATAGCCACCTCATTTGTCTATTCAACAGGAGGGAATTCATCCCTGGTACTGAAAACCTAGCCAACTAACATTGGTTGGTGAGATCACTGACCCCCAAAAGAACCTACTGTTCCTAAACTAGTATTTTTCCCAACTGAATTCTAAATATCTATTCTTATATTCACAAGTAAGGGTAGTTCTTAACCCTCATCAGAGAAGCCACATTTTGCAACAGAAACCATCACAAGAATCCACAGGTGACCATACAGCAGATAAAACTGGCCCTGGAATGCCCAACCGCAACTCATATATCAACAATACAACCTACGCCTAAGGTTCAGAGAACACTCCAGAAGAAGGGGCAGAAAAACTCAAATAGCTAAAGATCCAGAACACTGGCTACTCGATGGTATCTTCTATGAATTATAGGGAGCAACACCCATGAAATCTTAAACTATGGTCTCATAAAAACAAACAAAACAAAACAAAAACCCCTGCACAATGACACCACCAGTTAACGTCTTGAAGTGTTCAGGGAAATTTCACAAAATCCCACCTCTAGAGAAAGAGCCACAGGCAACCAACCAATTTCAAGTTGCCAGCCCTACACACATATACAAATAACAACACTAAAAGAACAGCAACGTATTTATAATGTCTGTGCACATATGCATGTGTAACAATAATTGAAGAGGTGATGCATTTGAGGAGGTCCAGTGGGACATGGGGAAAATAGGAAGAGGTAGGTATGGGAATTATGTAAATATAGTACTCATGTATGAAATTCTTAAAATGTTAAGATATAATATAAATGTATTAAAACATAAATGTAAAGAACAAGGACCTTCAGGTCACAGAGATAGTTCACCAGTAAAGAACCTCTTGCAGATTCGGTTTCTTCTACCCATGTCAGATGGCTCACAAATCACCAGTAACTCTTCAGAGAATCTGACCCTCTCCTGGCCTGAGGGTACCTGTACATATGTGGTGCATACATTTACATCTAGGTGCGTGGACACATACACACACACACTTCACCCAGGAATTTGGGAAAGCTTTGTAAAGTTATTTAAAAACTTTTATCAAATTCATATATGCTTTAGCCAAGTAGACATACAATTAGTAATTTGTCTTTTGGAGATGTTCTTGTGCCAAAGTTATAAAGACATTGTTATTTTTTTTTTATCTTTCTAGTTTTAAACAAGCCTGTTACTTACATTGTTTAAAGTGGTAAACACTAGCTGACAGAGTGACAGAAGGACTAAGTCTTCGGAATACAGTTTCATCAGTTCTTATAATCTTAAAGCCTCTTTTAAGTTTGATGAAGCAGTTTGACACTACAGACCTAGACTGAGTTTATGCATATCCTTTATTTAGCAATTATATGACCTTAGACATAAGTAAAACTACCACTCATGTAACTTATGGAGCTAGGTGTCCTTAAAGCAATGTCTTATTACATAGGCTAAATACTTGCAGCTAGTAATAGATTGCAACAGTTCCATTAAGTAAATAGGGAAACCAAAGCACAAACGCTGTAGGACACTTGCCAAAATCACATGACTGATTCTAAAGTCTACTTAATCACAACATACACCTTTATAATGCATATAATTCTTCTTAGAAAAAACATAGCTTTAATCTAAGTTGTAGAAAACAACACAAACACATATCAAATATCTACAGACTACTAGTTTAATATACAGGCAAAGAAAGAAGTTCAGTAAACATGAGAAAAAAAACACTGTAAGACTAAATGCAAAGATGATTCTCTCTCTCTCTCTCTCTCTCTCTCTCTCTCTCTGTGTGTGTGTGTGTGTGTGTGTGTGTGTGTGTGTGTGTGTGTGTTTATATCTAAGCTGGTACACAATTCATAAGTACCAATAGTTACACCTCAAAAGTACAGGAAAATAATCCAGAAGCCCACTTTCCTTATTTAGGACTTTCTGTAACAATTGAGCAGGTTTAACTTTAGCACTGAACAACTACTTCATGTCATCTCACTTGCCAAAGTTGAACAGTGTAATACTAGGCAGGGCTCTGCTAAAGATATTCCTCTCAAACCCTCCCCAGCCATGTCAAAGTCTACCTAGTTTTAAATATTACAATGTAGATGGACTTTTCATGTCTGACCTTACTCTATATACCCCACAATGACTTCAGCCTTTGCTTTCCAGTCAATTACAATTCAATCTATTGTGGTTGGTCTGTTTCCTGTGGCTACCAGAAACTTATACCTCACCCAGCCAAATCCCTGACATCTAACACCCTGGCACCTGAATTCATCCAAAGCTGGGGTTCCTATCATTCATAGGATTTCCACAAGTTTTCTCAATTTATATGTACTTCTTTGCCTCTACAGTTCTCTTATTATTCCAAGATATCTTTGTCAAGCCATTTGTGGGGAGCGGGTGTGGCGGCAGTCCCAAAGGCGCCAGGGACTGCAGCTAAGTCATATGACTTGCACCTGACTTCATCATATAAGACACAAACATCTTGAGTGCTGCGCAGGTGTACCAGGATACAGGTGAATCCAATTTGGTGGAGATTTGCCCCTGCTGCCCTGATTAGCTGAAGCCTCGTGACTGGCGAGGGGGCGTGGCCTGCGGTGCGTGGATGAGAGAGAGTATAAAAGGAGTGAGAGGCCCAGGGTTCGGGGGAGATATAAAGAAGAAGAATCAGGACTGAATAAACTGCTGTTAGAAGGACTGGTGGTCGCGTCGTTCTTGCTGGTCGAGAGCGGGCGCGACAGTCATTGACAAAACACTGTGCTTTCCAGAAAAGTCTGAAAATTTAGCTACAAGCAGTGGTTAGAATGCTCTCCAGGCCTTCAGGTTCCAGCTGGGCAGTAAGATGCCAGCAAGTGTGTACAGTACAGTAGAGAACTTAGGATGTTGCACATTCAGTGGCTCAGGCCAGGAGGGAGCTGGTTCCAAACACCCATTCTCACTTGCTGCTGCAGAGCTGATGGCTGCAGCTATGGAGGTCATAATGCACCAAAAAGTACATTTCCCTTCCTGCCCCCTCACAAGAGTTCTACTTTTAAGAGGCTACCTTTATTTCCACCTTACAGAAAAACAAAGTAAGTTTAATAATGTCTCCAAAGAAGTCCAAAAGGAATCCTCTGAGTAACATTGAAGCACTGGAAGCTTGGTGTCTGACTTAGAACTACCACTTATTGTTGACATGAGGCAGGACAATTTCACAGCAAGATCAAGAGCACAAGTAAGTCATTCAGTCTGAGTCACTTCACAGGACCATTTATTTCCTAATGTTCTGGATGCCCATGGAATGCTTTCCTCATCCAGAAATACAGGCAAAACAGTACATGCATAGATGTACATGTAACATGATGTGATGAGGAGGCTTGCGAGTCCTTTCCCTCCCAAAGTAACTGAAGCTGAGCTTATCTGTTAAACAGCACAGAAACACATGCTCACAAACACTACTGACATCTGGAGAAGGCAATCTGTGCAGGAGATGGCAAGACTGAGAGCAAGAAAGGAAGGACTTGTCAAAAAGGAAGGCGGAGATATAAAAGAGACCAGTTTTTTAACAGAACAAAGGAGACCAGAAGGGAGTAGGATGACACATTCAAATGCTGAAGGACGTTCTGCTACCAAGAATTCTATAGTCAAAGCAATGTAGTGTAATCAGGAAAAAATTAGCATGATACATAAGCATTTCTGTGTTGAAAAGAGGTTGGGCTGCTAGCAGCTCAGTAGCAGAGAGCTTCAAAGATGTCACTTGGAAAAGACTGGAAATAAAATGATAAATGTAAAGATTAATTTACATATTATCATTTCTCTCATCCCTCTGCTTTAAAAGACACAGGAAAGTATAAATCAATGTATTCATCACTGAAAGGCAACATACAACATACATAGATGCAATTTATGTAAAACAGCAAAAAGGGATCAGAAAGACAAAGGGAAAACGCCAAATTTATATTTTGCCAGATTAACATTATTTTGAAGTATACTGTGATAAGTTAAGGGACTATCACAAAGTTCTATGAGAATCTGAAGTTAACATTTAAAAGATGCATTTAACACAGGAGGTCTATAACACAGGAAGAAACATAAAATGAAGTAAATTTAAAAGCCAGGGAAATGGCAAACATAAATGTGACATATCAATAAGTATCTTAATTGTGAATGGACTAACCCTTTCAGGCATCACAGCCCATGATGTACCCTGTAGGCAAAACTCATCACTCCTTTTTGTATGCTCAAGGAAAAATAGCTATGGTGTTACTAACTGGAAAAAAAAATCAAAAGAACAATCTTTTTAAGACATAAGAAAATTATATGAAGTTCCAATTTTTGTGCCTGTAAATTAGTTGTATCAGGCCAAAAAAAAAAAAAAAAAACAAAAACAAAAACAAAAACAAAAAACAAAAAACAAAACACACTTGTATATTACAGACTGTGGCGCCTCCTCAGAACAAAGAGTTCAGAGGCTCTATAGCATGCAAAATTTAACATAGTTACTATCTGATATTTTACAGAAAAACTTGGCAGATGCCTAACTTAGTAAAAGGACTGTCAGAATGAATTTTTAAAAAAAGAAACAGTTATTGCTGTGTCCTGGTTACTTTCTTGTCGACTTAACACAAATTAGGGTCATCTGGGAAGAGAAACCTAAGGCAAATCTATCAGGACATTTTCTTCTTTTTTGGAAGAGGGGATGTTTTTGGAGATAAAGTCTCTTTGTGTAGGCACTGGCTGACCTGGAATTCACTATGTACACTAGGTGGATTGGTCTGCCTCTGCCTCCCAGAGTGCTGGGATTAAAAGCAGGCATCATCACAGATAGCATACTTTCTTGATTGATGTTGCAGGCCCAAACTATTCTGTGTGTAGGGCCAACTCTGAGTAAGTAGTACTGATTTATATAGAAAGTATGCAGAGCAAGCCAGTAAGTAGCCTTCCTACATTGTTTCTGCTTCAGTTACTGCCTTCATTTTCCTGTCTCGAGTTCCTATCTTGGCTTCTCTCAATGGGTTGTAAACCAGGATATGTAAGCCAAATAAACCCTTTCTTCTCCAAGCTGCTTTTGGCCATAATGTTTCATAATAGCATAGATTTCTCTAACATGGAATGATGCCTATCACTTAAAGAATAGGATACAAAAGAATACACCCAAGAAAGTAGCCAAGAGACGTAAAATAGCTTAATTAATATCAGACAAAATAGGCTTTAAGGAGCCTTGCAGGGCAGTGGTGGCACATGCCTTTAATCTCAGCACTTGGGAGGCAGAGGCAGGCGGATCTCTGAGTTCGAGGCCAGCCTGGACTACAGAGTGAGTTCCAGGACAGCCAGGGCTACACAGAGAAACACTGTCTCAAAAAAGCAAAAAAACAAAAACAAAACAAAATAGGCTTTAAGATAGTAAATACTAGTAGGGACAAAGAACAGACATTTTAAAATGAAAAGAAGGTTAATATATCATGAAGATATAGTAACAATAAATGCATACACACTTGACATTAACCCCCCCAAATACATAAACAAAGGTGTAAAAGAAATGACAATTTAATAATAATACATAAAATTTTCAATAAGGCAGGCTCCTAGTATATTGATAGACACAGTTTCCTGAGTTTCCCTGAGTTCAATCAATCCCCAATGTGAAGGGGGAGGGGAAAAGAGAGGGAGAGAAGGAAGGAGAGGGAGAGTGAAAGAGAGAGGAAGAAAGAGAGGGAAGAAAGAGACAGAGTAAAAGCAGAAAGAAATGGAGAAAGGGTATGAGTTTAGAATGTTGAAGATCCCTACACTAAAAACCTGAAACACAAAATTCAACGTTTTGACAATTCCACACCTAACCTGGTGTGATGGGTTGTAATCAAAAGCAAGGGTTAAAGGAAATAAAAACTCACTTATATGCTAAGGGAACACAAAACAGAAGAGCTGTGTGTTCAGACACAGCTTCTTTCCCAGGACATCTTATCATATGCAATCAAATATTCAAACTTGGAAAAGAACCCAAAATCAGAAACACATTTTGTCTCAAGTACTGTGGGCAACAGACACTTAGCCTGGGACTTTAACACTAATCACAGCTTTGAGTGTTGTTTTTAAGTTTTCATTCTTACAACAGACAAAACCAAGACTCAGCAGTGTTTAAACCACTGACATTATACAGGATATGTATGTTCTTTAATCACAATGAAGCTAAATTATATACATACAACAGAAATAAATCTGGAAAACCACCAAATATAGGAAAATTAAACAAAATACTTCTAAATAACCTATGGGCTGGCCAAAGACTAGAAACCATAAGCTTAAAACATATTCCAAACAGAATAAAAAAATAAAAGAAAGTGATGCAGTTTATAAATAGCCATTGTAGCAATCATGTAAGCCTAGCACTTGAATTTGAAACTAGTGTGGACTGTATACAGGAAACCCTTGAGAATATAGAACTTAAATCAAGCCAACTCTAAGAAAATAGTAAATGTAATATAGAACTAAACCCAGAGAATATGAACATACACACACTCTCTGAGTAAATGACAGAGTAGAAACCAATAAGATAAATAGCAGGAAATCTCTAACCAATTCTTTTATATGATAGAGAAGAATAATACCTAAGTCAAACACAAGAGACCTAGAGGTGGGTATCCCAAGGTTCCAAAAACCCTTAACCTAGTATTAGCAAACAAACTTGACAACATGCAGAAATCACTATGGTCGGGTTCTAGTGCTGCTTTTGTACATATTTGTGTGTGGGTGTAGTACTGTTGGGACTGTGTGCACATTTGTAGAAGTCAAAGGATAACCTGCAGGAGTGTTCTCTCTTCCACTTTGTGGATTCTGGGTATAGAATTTGGTCATCATCTCTGGTGTGAGCACTGTCATCAACTGACATATCTCATGCCCACAAACAAGTTGCTTTAATAACAATGATCAATTGATATAAAGAGGGATCACTCAGGATCATCTAAATAGCTCTATTCCATTATAAAAAAGAACTATGACACATTATAGATGTCTAGAAATCTCTCCATATCCAGCCCCACAAATTGCCTTGTCTCCCACTTTCAGTACATTTTCCCTTGCTACATAATGCTTGTGTCTGTTTCTGACTCTGTCCCTTTTGTGCTTTTATTATTTGAGCCTTATACTTTTTTCAAGAAATTACATTCACAATGAAATACAGTTGCCTGTATTTTCTACAAAGTTTTGCCATTTATACTGAAGTTCTTGGTTACCCTAGTACTGATTTATATGAGGTAGGGTTTAATTTTTCCACTTGGATAACTAATTGACTCAATATTCAGAAAAATTATTATCTCTTATATAAGGATCAAAGCAAGAAACCAGTAAGAGTATTTTCTAATTCAAATCAGCCAAACATTTTCTGATCACAATAACCACTACTCTTAATACAGGTATGCAAATTAATTTGGCAATAGTCAAGTTTTAAAAATCATCATAATCTCTCCTGGCAACACTATTTTTATACATTTTAAGAAATAACAACACTTCTTGAATTATGATGAAAATAACTGAGTCTTAAAAATCAAACACATCCTAATTTCCAACAGCATGAGACAGTGAAACAAATGCTGGTACTGCTATATGTGGACTGTGGAGAGCCACTGAAATCTGTGTTTACACAGTTATAAATAACATGGGGGCACCCATAGCGTTCATTTGTTAAGTGCAAAACACAGTGTGATGGTTTGTATATCCTTGGACCAGGGAGTAGCACCATCTGAAGGTGTGGCCTTGTTGGAATAGGAGTGACCTGGTTGAAATGGGTGTGTCACTGTGGATGTGGGTATAAGATCCTCACCCTAGTTGCCTGGAAGTCAGTCTTCCACTAGCAGCCTTTGGATGAAGACATAGAACTCTCAGCTCCTCCTGCGCCATGCCTGCCTGGATGCTGCCATGTTCCCACCTTGATGATAATGGACTGAACCTCTGAACCTATAAGCCAGCCCCCAATTAAATGTTGCTTTTTATAAGACTTGCCTTGGTCATGGTGTCTGTTCACAGCAGTAAAACCCTGACTAATACACACAGGAAATAAAATTATACATAAAGTGTGGTCTCAACTATGTAGAAAGAATAGGGAGGAAAGTGGACAGAGAAGGAGGCTGTTGGAGAGCAAAATTTTTTAGACATGTTAGTTAACACTTGGAGTTTAACAGAAAATTCTGTGAGGCTATTTGTTCTTCCTTAAGTTTATTTTATTTGGGAATGGCCATGTAAATGCACCAGTTTCAAGAAAAGCAGAAGGCTTCTTCTGGGAGTCAGTTATTTCACCAACTAACAAAACACTTCACAAACAAAACAGTCATTAGATGAGACTGTTATTTTGCTTTAGTAAAACCTAGATAACTTCCTCCTTTGTATGTTAAAGAATCTGACATAAAGTTTTATACTGATATGCACCATGGTTTACTGGTCTTACATATTCAAAATTTAAATGACAACTATGACAAATCTACTTTCAATAGCACACCTCCCTCTCTACTTGGTTTACAATTCACAGCTAACCAATGCAGTCACTACTTGCAGACACTGCATTCAGATCCCTCTCTCTACCCTCACGCACAGGCATTATGTCTTTGCCTAGGCCACAGCTGCACCCCACAGCTGACCATGGCTGGAAAAGGCCACTCAGATGGTTCTCATTTAGTTCTTAAACAGTATGTGATGTCAATCAACACTATCTAGAAATCAACTTTTTACTTTTGGTTCACTCTCTTGTTGCTGACCATTCCACTCTCATTTTTCCTCACATCTAAATACTCCATCTTCTATCTCAGCTGATGCCTCAGACTCTAATTTCAGGGAAAATAAATCATCAAAAGAAAACTTTGTAGCTAGGAATAAAGCTCTGCTGTGGAGAGCCTCCCCAGCAAGTACAAGGTCCTAGGTTCAAACCCCAGCATCTAATATGAAGGCAAAGAAGTGTGCCTTCACTCCAATTAATAATGTCTGTTCCACATCACTCCTTGGCTCCTTTCTAAAGGTACCATGACACTGTCTTTGCACACTCCATCTCCTAACAACTCCCCCTCTGTTGGTTCATTCCTCTCAATAAATACCCTACTTTCTCCATAGCCATGGCTCCATCTCAGCTCCCCTTGTAGCAGCAATCCCTAGAAACCTTTATAAATTTAGCAGCAACAATCCTGCTTTGTACTCTGCCAGTTGTCTTTCACCGCCACAGCAAGCAGCCTGGGGCCACCTGCTCAGTTATCTAAGATGCTACTAAAGTTTATCTAAGATGCTACTAAAACTCCTTTTCTCAATAAAACTTCATGTCTTTGCTACAAGGTCATCTCACTTTTAGACCCCCTTGCTGGTTTCCCTCCAGCCCCTTCTTGATGGAGCAATCAACATTCAGGCATGTTCCCCTCTTCTTTCTCTATGCAAATACTTCACCCTTCAATACTTACTCTTATGGTGATAATAGCACCTAAACAGCATCCATTCCCACATTCCTATCTCACCATTTATAGGCCAATTCTATTCAACTCTCCTGACATTGCCACTTAGATGTCTTCTATATAACTGAAACGAAGCAAGGTTACACTAAACTGCATGTTTTCCAACTCACTTCCAAGCCTGCTTTGCCTGAATGTTCCCCTTCCACTTAGAGCTATTTCTCTTAAAACTACCTCATTCTTTCAAGGGCCTCAGATCCATGCATTCGGAATCACCCTTGGCTCCTTTCTTGATCTGAAGCCTCATGAATATCATGAAAGACTAATTTCAACATATATGCATAATTTACCTATTTTGCCAACAGATTCTAGTTTCAGTCTTTTGCTTTACTATAATAGCATCTTAAAAATAATTTCATTGCTTTCTCCTTTGTCTTAGTTTATATTCTAATAAAAAGCACGGTACCCAGAAAGACAAGGCAGTTGCTGACAGTGGTGACTGCTTCTACTCCAAGTAACAAAGCCCTTTATTTTGTACTCTACAGTCTCATGTCTCTTACAGCAGGCCAGATTCACAATGTCTGCCATGTACATGCAAATAAAAATAACAAAAGTATAAGAAATGAAATAAAATTTCTTGGACTTCTTTCAGGGTCTGTAAATAATCAAAATAAAACTTTAAAAAACAATATGGAGTATTTTCAGAACTACAAAAGTGGATTTAAAATATATAACCTTAAAAAGTGAGCATAAGCCGGGCGTGGTGACACACGCCTTTAATCCCAGCACTTGGGAGACAGAGGCAGGCAGATTTGAGTTCAAGGCCAGCCTGGTCTACAGAGTGAGTTCCAAGACAGCCAAGACTACACAGAGAAACCCTGTCTCGAAAAACAAAAACAAAACAAAAAAAAACCAACCCCCCCCCAAAAAAAGTGAGCATAAAATTGCCATAAAAGAAAATCAGACAATTTATAATTACAGCAAAAGTCTTAGTTAAGTTTTAAGTGGCTTATTATTCACAGGCTATTGACAATAACATATGGGGAACCAAAGTTTGCAGAGGTTCGAACTAAGTTTGAATCTTCCTTACTGAGTTTCAGATTTGCCATATGAACAAAGAGCCTTAATCTCTAAAGCATGCTGAGAAGCTTGTATGTTTAACCTGTAGAGTAAGTTTTAATGAACTTTTCTAAGAATCTTTTATTATAACCTAGTTTACTACATTCCTGCTATATTACAGAGGAAAAGAATGTTCATAATTTCAATCACATACAAGTTAATGCAGCTAGCTTTTAAGAATTAATGAAATGAATTTTCACTTTTCCTTAATATTTTATTCATTTAACAAGTTGCACTTTAGAAAGTAGTAGATATCACATGTTTTTAATCCCAGTGGTAGAATCTGGCGGTTCTCTATGCCTTAAAGGGCGGCCTGCTCCACATACTGAGTTCCAGGCCACCAGGTTACAGGTAGGACACAATCTATAAACTCAGTGTTCTTTCATTGTGTACGCACATTAAATCTACTGTACCCATTTTACACCTAAATTGGCACTTGCTAATTCAAAGCAGCATGAGTCGTTCCATGGAAAATGTTTGGTCTTTGTCTCGTTCCTGACACAGCTAAACCCTACAATTTCCTAAGTAATGAAAGTCTCTTCCTAGACCTGACAGGTAACTTTCAATCACACCAGAGTTGTGACTTAGACTACACTACAGAGTGGGAACTTTTGGCCCCACTCCCACATCAGGAGGGAAAATAAAAGTTAAGAGATTAAGAAGGGCTATGATAAGACTGTAAAGGGAAAAAAACTTAGTCAATAATGAAAAAGAGCAAAAGATCAATCAGGCGCTATAAACACTCTCAATAGATCACCAGCTTCTGCATAAAAGAGGTACTGGCAAGCAGGGCATGCTAATGGGGGCACAGAAGCGCAAATCACAGCCAACATCATATCCCATACAGCCTTTCTACTCTTTCCTGGTATGTAATCCTTACAATAAACCAGTCAAATAAGTATTTTACTGAGTTCTACAGATTATCTAACCAGAAGAGGTCATGGTGGGAAACTCTGACTTATGGTGAGTCAGCAAGATGGCATCTGTATGAGGAAGTCTGTGGACTGAGCTTCTACCTGAGGTCTGAGCTACTCTGGACAGTGTTACAATGGAAGACACCAGTTTTTATGCTGAGAACTGGTGTACTGAAAGTGCGTGGCAAGGAATATATCTATTCCTGCATCCTGCATCTGGGCCAGGTCATCTATAAAGTAACTATCGGACATTTCAACAAACTTAATAATAAACCAGTGACACAAGGGCAACACTAATAAAGGAAATCATGTGCATGATACCCAGCTTACTATTAAAATCCTTATAGTTCCCACACATCCACTTTAATGACTAAGGCACAATTATACTTGACTATTTGAAAAGATCTATTGTCATATTTAGTGATAAGTTATATAATATTATAAACCCTGTCTGTGCTGTAAATGTGTAATTGTTTTAATATAATTCACTGATACACTGTCATAATTGTCAGTTGAAAATTAAAATTAACAGTTATAATGTCAACAGAATGGTTTTAGACAAAATATTACACATTCTTCAAAATGTTCATCACTTGCACTGCCTATGAAATAAGTGTCACCTTTCTGGTTATCAACTAGGTTAAAGTTCTTTATGAATTTTAGACAAACTGAACAATCACATAGACCCAAAGAGCTACATTTTTACTCTGGGTAGAAGTAATATAGCAGACTGATGCTACAACAGGATTTCTCTAAGAACTTGCTCATATGTAGAATTCTCTTCAATGCACTGAACTATAATAGTAACAACAATACAAATGACTAAAAAGTAACAAAGTTCCTTTGACTGTTCTCAGATTCTATAGATCTTAACACAAGTTCCAATCCAAAAAAATTTATTATTCAAATGCTTTTGCATAAAGAACACATAAGCTTTTTAATCTCTGCTGTAAGTTATGAGCTTTATGGTAAAAAACAATTGCATTTTCTAAATTACACTTGAATTACAAATAAAATTTTACTCCACCATCTACGAATGATTGGGATACATAAAGGGGTCGGTCCTGTTGATCCAAAGTTGCAGGATCTCTATGACATAGGGCAATAACAGGATATCAGGGGGAAGTCCCTGTAAGGATCCAGTATTGATGTTGTCACAGAAACCAAGATCTCAAACCAGACCAATTACTCATTACAATGAACATTTGCAAGTGAAGATGTATCAATAGAGAGATGTACTGTGGGACACACTGTGACAAACTACAGCTTTCTATACTTTGTGTGTGTGTTTTATTTGGGGGTGGGGGAGTTACAAGGGTGAAGGTTGGATATGAGGGGACCTGAAGATAAGTGGGTCTAGGATGCATGATGTAAAACTCTCAAAGAATCAATAAAAACTTTTTTAAAAAAGTAAGATTTTTAAAATAACAGATTTGAGATATCAAAAGTAATTTACATAAGACTATCAAATGTACAAAGAGCTAGGGTAAACTTTATCTATCAATTATTAGAGCTACAGAGGATCTCAAAGAATAATAATCACTTAAGCAATACAGCCCTGTTAACCAAAAAATATAACCATCTCACAAAAAGACTGATTGCTTTGTAAACTAATCTAGCTAAAATAATCTAACATGGGCTAGAAAGCTGACTCAACAGTTAAAGGGTATTGATACTGCCACATCTGATGACCTGAGTTCAATCCCAGAACCTAAACAGTGAAAGGAGAGAACCAACTCCTGTAAGACAACATCTGATCTCCACACATGCACACAAACATCACTCCCTAAAATAAAGAAATGTAAATAAACAAATAACATGATACATCTTAAAGCTATTCCTGTTACCCTCTGTAGATCATCTAGCTTTGGGCTGGAGATATAGAATGTGGTAAAGTGCTTACTTGATTAATATGGAAAACTAAGGCCTGAGATTGAGCTCTAACACAAGAAAATAAGGGGAGAGGGAGGCAAGTGAGCCAATTGCTATTTTTATGTAAGGGCCAGATTAATCATACAGTTCTTGAGCAGAGTACATAGTACAGGCTGCAATCCTATCACTTGAGAGATTGAGGCATAAGAATGGAGAGCTACAGAGGATATTAGACTTACACAGAGAGTTTCAGCCATGGCAACATAGCAAAATTGTCTTAAAAAACAAACAGCAACAAAAATCCCTCATCAACAAGAAAGAGCATACATGTTAACCTGTCTTAGCTAGGATTTCTACTGCTTTAAGATACCATGTCTAAAAGCAATTTGGAAAGGAAAGGGGTTACCTGGCTTACACATTCTGATTACAGTCCATCACAGAGTCGGGTCAGGGACTCAGGTAGGAACCTGCAAACAGGAACTAGAGCAGAAGTCATGAAAGAATACTGCTTACCAGGCTTGCTCCCTGAGGCTTGTTCAGCCTGCTTTCTTCTATCAACCAGAATCACCCACCCAGAAGTGTCACTGTTCCCTTATCAATCATTAATCAAGAAAGTAACTTACCTACAGGCAAATCTTATGGAGGCATTTTCTCAATTTAGAGTTCTTCTTTCCAAATAACTGTAGCTTGTGTCCAGTTGACAAAAATCTGACCAGCATACTACCATTCCCCCATATGAAATGAAAACCTGAAAGCAATAGAAAAGTATGACAACTAGGAACAATATTAAAAGGCTTAGACTACCCTTAGATGCAGCACCCAGTGGTGTAGCTTAGTGACAGTACACCTGTCTAATACATGCCAAGTCCTGTGTTCTAGACCCAGCAATGAAAAACTAATGACAATTCAAGCCTTCTAGAACAGAAGACAAGAAGAAATGTCCCTGAGAAATGATCACAACTTTGAAATAAGTTCAGGGAGTACAGGAAGGCAAGAAAACTAAAGTTCATTGTTAAAGATTTAAATACAACAACACCCCCACCCCCGCCCAAGACTGACACGAAAAACTGAGAAAATAAAAATAATTAATAAACAAATCAATCCAGTACAATCAATCCAGGACTTCCTGTAGCAGAGGGGGAAAAAAAAAAAAAACAAAACCTCAGAGAAGTAAAAACAAAAAAATGAGGGGGAAGAAATTACAAACGGAAGGTTTAAAGTCTTCCTAGAATTGAAGAGCATTAAGCTTAAAAATCAATGAAACAATATATTTTAAGAATAAAACAATAATGATGATACAAGCCATTACAAAGCTTTAGTATTATAAACAAATATTACAAAAACTACAAAAAAATTCTAGAAAGACACAACTGCTGTAAACTAGTAGTAGCTGGCCCAAGTTCTTAACAGTGAAGGTCATATGATGATGGGCAATGCCTTCAAACCCCCAACTCTGTCACCCCAAAAAGTTCAATGGCTCTCCTTGAGTCTTCCACATTCCCTGGCATTCTTGCAAAACGATATGCTGGATTCTGGACCTGCCATCCTCTCCACTTCCACTTTGAGGTAGGACAGCAATTACAGAAGAGCAGACTAAGGAAGTCAGAAAGACCCATCCCTCCAAAAACCAGAAAAGCGAAAGCCAATTTTCATCCTTTATAACACAGTTGAGATTTTAGGGTTAATCCATCAATACCAAATCCATCAATACCAAATAACTTATTTCTCCTGAGTAAATAGTACCTAAAATTCTATACTCAACCAGATGTAAACCAAATATTCAGAGCAACATTTTCTGATACAAAAGCCCCAGAGAGGTTCCACCGCCTCACTTTTCAGGAAGTTTCTTCAAGTGTGGGTTTCAGCAACTCAAGAAGGAAAAAAAAGAATTCTCCTTGGGAAGAAACTTCTAGACTTACAGGCTCTTTTCATCTCTGCATCTTTATCTCTCCTAGCCAAACCCAGCCAACTGTTCATGAAGACAGACGTACAAACGCCCAAATCCCAGGGTTAAATTGAACCACTAACATCAATGGCAATAAGAGCTGCGTGTACAAGACTCCATGCTGAAACCCTCTGGAGAAGTGTCATATAACTAAGCTAACTGCATACACACTCTAGTCTGAACTTATTCATTTATCTACTCATTCATTCATCTGTAGAATGATGAAATCTCACTATTGAACTCTTTCAAATCTGAAATTACAACAATTTTATAGATGTATAAAAGCACAAAAATACAAATATTTCCTCCTTGTTTATATACTCTGACAGTCTAATATTTGGCAACAACATTCCCTAAACATGTTTGTTCCATTAAAAGAGATGCCAACATACAAGTGATTCATTGAAGGAGGTAATATTTCAATTAAGAACAAAGTTTGCTGGGCATGGTGGCATATGATTTTAATCTGAGCACTAGGGAAGCAGAGGCAGGTGGATCTCTAAGTTTGAGGCCAGTATGACCTATAGGACAAGTTACACAAAGAAACCCTAGCTGGAAAAACAAAACAAAATAACCAAAGCTAAACTTTTAGAATAATACATTACAAATATCAAAATTTGCACAAGTGAAGTATTGCACAACAAAATAGTACACCCACTAGTGAGAACTCATCTCAACCTAAGTGTGCTAAACCTGTTACTTTAATCACTTGGTACACTGCTGACACCATGGTCAAAAAAGGTCTATAGCAACCAACGAGCTCTCTGAGACACTTAGCAAACCAAACTTATCTGTGTAATTATAAAGATCAAACTAAATGATCTTTTTGGTGAAAATCTTTTTCTCTAATAGGGGCCTCACATACTTCTGCATTTGTAAAGAGATAGTTTCAACACAAGTTCATACATTAAATGTAATCTCATGCTGTCATTAAACTTCTGTATAGAAATACACAAATCTCCTAGTTTGCTTCAGGGTGGCACCGACACCCTTGGGGTCTACTGATAATATTACAGCTTGCCACTGAGGTCTTCAGTGACATCTCATAACCCATCATCTCTTTCTTTTCTTCTCTAATGCCCAAGAGTTGGCTGAGGGAAATGGGATAATCGTTGCAACTGTCTTCAGAACATTTTCAATAATTTTAAGACAATACTTTAGTGTGGTGGCTGTACAGATTAAGACAGCTTCACACCACACATCAAGAAATTGCAGAGGACTCACACCAATTAAAAGGTACTGAGCCCACAGCCGAGCTCCACTGGCATCTATGCTATGACCTGTGAATCCTTCTATATACACACACACATACACACACACACACACACACACACACACACACACACACACACACGCTTGCATACTACCTGTGCTCAGCTGCTTCCCCCGCCCATGTCCATGTCCCTTGATTCTGTGTCTTACACCCTTTTCCTATATTGGACATCTTTAATAAGAATGTCTGCATCATAGAGATACTGCTAGTTCCTCGGCATGTTATTTTTCACCAGCCAGAAAACATTTTAAACTAATTATTATTATTACCATCACTGGCTATATTCTAAACACTAACCCAGTACTTGCGCTCTCTCAATTTCTCATCTCAGCTCTCAGAAACTAATACTTTACAGATAAAACAAGTAAGATTTTTTTTAAAAAAAAAAGTATTACACAAAAATAAGTGTTAAAATTCAATCTACATTTGTATCCCTGTGAGAGACTGCTGCAATCAGTCTTCTAACTGTCTGACAAGTCTAATTCCAAATTGTTTTTTGGTTGTTTTGTTTTGTTTCAATTTTTTTTGTTTTGTTTTGGTTTTGGTTTTTTGTTGTTTTGGTTTTTTGTTTTTTGTTTTTTTTTTTGTTCGAGACAGGGTTTCTCTGTATAGTCCTGGCTGTCCTGGAACTCACTTTGTAGACCAGGCTGGCCTCGAACTCAGAAATCCGCCTGCCTCTGCCTCCCAAGTGCTGGGATTAAAGGTGTGTGCCACCACTGTCCAGCTCAATTTTTTATTAGATATTTTCTTCATTTACATTTCAAATGCTATCCCAAGAGTCCCCTATACCCTCCCCCTGACCTGCTCCCCTACCCACCCACTCCCATTTCTTGGCCCTGGCATTCCCCTATACTGGGGCATATAAAGTTTGCAATACCAAGGGGCCTCTCTTCCCAATGATGGCCGACTAGGCCATCTTCTGCTATATATGCAGCTAGAGACACGAGCTCTGGTGGTACTGGTTAGTTCATATTGTTGTTCCACGAATAGGGTTGCAGATGCCTTTAGCTCCTTGAGTACTTTCTCTAGCTCCTCCATTGGGGCCCTGTGTTCCATCCAATAGATGACTCTGAACATCTACTTTTGTATTTGCCAGGCACTGGCATAGCCTCACAAGAGACAGCTATATCAGGGTCCTTTCAGCAAAATCTTGCTGGCATGTGCAATAGTGTCTGCATTTGGTGGCTGATTATGGGATGGATCCGCGGGTATGGCAGTCTCTGGATGGTCCATCCTTTCGTCTTAGCTCCAAACTTTATCTCTGTAACTCCTTCCATGGGTATTTTGTTCCCTATTCTAAGGAGGAATTTTTTTTATGCTGGATTCTCTGTTTAAAACTGAGGCTGCCATGAGGTTCCGGATAACTGAGGCTTGACTTTACTAAACTGTGTAAAGAAACAGCAAGGAAATATGCTCCAGAATAACTTCTTTCCACACTGACAAATAACCACACTCACAAAGGTGATACAGATCTGCCCATCTGTGCCATAACCCCGGTTTGGTCTGAGTCAACTCATACACACTATAATGTCTCCATGGGGAAACAGCTCTCTTTGTGAAGGCCTATTTGGGCTATGTGAATACAAGGCTTCCGATTTTACTAGTGTTATGATTTATTCACCTGAGCAAATCAGCTTGGACGAGGATGAACAACATACAATACCAAAAGCTATCTATCTAATATCTACTCAATGAGCCTCTTTCTTTAATGTGATGAGAACTACATAGCATAGCAGGTCCCTGCATATTGTGCAAGTTCCACAGGATATGTTAAGGACATAAAGGGGAAAGTGGCCAAGTTCCATGGAATGTGTTGGGGACTCGATGGGAAAAGAGACCATCTCAGGCATGCTACCTTCCTGGAACCTGTATAAAAACATACCAGAAAGAAGAGCATAGAATAATTAGACATCACTGTCTAAAGGAAACATGCCAATTTGTTACTTCAAGAGACATACAGTTCTTAGGAAGGTTCTCAGAGGAATGGACACTGGGAGTAAGGTCTGAGAATAAAGCTCCCATACAAGTAGCCACTGGTGAACACTGAGAGTTAACTGTCTCAAGGCTGGGTGTTATAAAGCAGTGTGAAATGCCACAGAATGGAAGGGCCAGGGCATAACCATGGGATAAGACAGGGTGCAAACCTACATCAAAATCCTGCAGCCCAATTGAGAGTCTGGATTCACTTCAAATAAAATATATACTTACTAAATCTGTGAGATGATTTAGATCTATTTAAGGAAGTCTCAAGAGCTCCAAGGCCTGTTCAAGGTCACAATATGCTAGTAAATGACCACCGCAAACACATGTCACATCTTCCGTGTGCAGTATGAAAACTGAAATCTTAAATATGGTCACTCAGATATCAACAAGACAGCCATTTAGGAAAGCCAGACTGATTCCTCATGAAAATAATAATTTCACAAAAGTACACATGTTCTACAAACATGAGTGTCACTTGTATAACTGCAAGAAATCAGAAGAGAAGTCACACCTTCCCAAGGCTGTACACACGTATGTATCAACCATCCTGTTCCTTCCGAACACATACTCTTTGAGAATGACAGCAACCACCAAGAAACTCAGAAATGGACAAAAAGGATTTGGCTCCTTTCAGTGTATCTCATGGCTTTAAAAGTAAGATCACACAATTACCTCTATAAGCAAAATAAAAGATTGTCCTGGTAACACAAGGTTTCCTGAAACTGTCCACAGTGGCAAAAATTAGCAGGGTTTTCTCCAAGCAGTGAAGTTACACAAGGCTACAAAAGCACTTGGTTTCTGTTCTCTGAAAAGGCAGCTCTTAAAAACAAGGCTTCTCCATTCTAAAGCAAGACTGAAGAACATGAGACGGTAAACGGCTTGGAATCCAGTTGGTATAGCAGCGTTTTTTCCACACCACACCCTGTGTTTCGGCTGGCACCCAAATCCCTGCCTTGCCACTCCCTGCAGGTGTCCTAACAAGGGAGGACACTCAGATGACTCCCAGAGGGAGACAGTGTTTTAGTTCCACAGTCAGAAAGGAAAGGAGCAGGGCCAGGGACCTGAATTCAGAGAAGTCTTAAAAGATAAATGCAAAAAGAAGCTGCTTTAAAGAGATGCCAAGTAGAGCCCAAGAAAAGCTAGAGGTTCAGGTAAATAACTTGGCCGATCCTGACCCTGTCCAGCCCTGGATAATAAACTCTCCTAAGATCGTTTGCGGAGCCCACAGTCCAGAAGCCAAGTCCTCAAAGAAACAAGGATTAGGGGGAGTGGTAGAACCAAAAGGTTAAGGTGACCTACTTTCTTAGAGCAGGGATGGATCCTAAACCTTTTTCCCATATCCACACATGCAGCACTGGAGAGAAATCAGAGCAGAAGAAAGCCACAGACTATATGCTACCCTGACTGTATTTTATCCATGATACCCATAAGCTGTATCACTGATGTTTTCCACTGCTTTCAAAGCACTGAGATTCCAATCGAAAACTCATTCATTCAAGTAAACTAAGTGGATTCCACGCTGTGGGAAATGGAGGGTTAAAAGTAAACACTGAACTAAACTGTTACCTACTATGGCTGATAATTCACCTTTTCGTAGGCAGGAGGTCTACCTTTGTCTGACTACAAGTTTATCTTTATTCCAGGGAACTCTATAAATTAAAACTGTATTTGGGAAGTCTCTCGTGTGTTAATTCACATTATAATTGTAATTAGTATACTGCAAGGTACTCAGGCACAGCAGCATGTTGCCTAAGACCTTCAGGAATTCAACATTATCTCCCTACCGGAAGCCAGAGTTCCACCTCAGTCTCACCGGCCTCCAATTACAAAAAGTAGGAATGAGAACCCCAAATCGAGTTCTGACTACACACGAAGTTGCTACACACAACTCTTCCAAGTTTGGGGCCAGGCCCTGCTCTGGAAAACACCAACAGTGCCGCTCAGAGTCACAATGGTGTGTACCTGAAGTTGCCAACTCCGGGAGCAAAAGAGGGCCTGTGCGAGATCAGGGCAGTTTAAATGGCTCGGCCCTCCTCCCGCGACCCTTCCAGGGCACCTCGCGCTCGGCCATCTGGTCCCGGCCCCACTCGGCATCTCATCCCCTGGACGCCACCCCCGGCCCAGGCGACCGCGCAGATTCTATGGTCCCGCTCCGAGAGCCCCGACCAGCCTGGCCCGCAGGCCCGGCCGCCCAGGCCTCGCGGAGCCCCGGCCTCGCACAGCCGCGGGCCCCGGGCAACAAAGGCAGCGGCGGGCCGGGCGTGGAGCCGAGGGTCGGGGCGCCGGCCTGGGCCTCACCCTCACCTCCCTACCCTGGGCCACACGCGACCCCATGCCTCCCCACCCCCGCCCCCCCGCCCCTCCATCCCGCTCACCCTGCAGCCGCGGGCTCTGCTTCCTCCCCGCGGCGGCGCGACTGCCGCGCTCGGCCCTCCTCCTACCGCCGCTCCTCCTTCCTCCTCTTCCTCCTCCCCGAAGGGAGGGCGCGCGGCCGCGGCCCAGGCGGGAGCGGAGCCGCGGCGAAGGAGCCCTGGCCGCCCGCGCCCTCAGCACAGCCCGGTAGGCGGGGCGTCGCGTGGGGAGGGGGCCCAGGTGGGCGGGGCCCGCGGTCGTGGGTGCGAGCGGCTCCGCCCCTTTCCCCCGAGGGCTCTTGAGCAGCTGCAACCAGGGCAGTTCTCAGACTTCAGAGGCTCTGGGTTCCTGGTCCTCTCCCTGCCCAGCTGAGCTACAAGTGGGAGCCTTCGCCCACTTTCTCTGGCTTGGTCTTAAGAAAACTAATCTTAGTCCTTCTTTCAAGTCTTCTAGCCTTCAGTGGAGCTCCTGCAATTAATAGGTGTGTGTGTGTGTGTGTGTGTGTGTGTGTGTGGTGCCCGTGGGTGTGTGGGTTTTGGAAACTTAACTCACTTTTTTACAAATTAACACAATATGCTTCTAATGTATAGCAGACCAAGATTTATTACTGTCCCTGAGTAGGCCAATGGAAATTTATTTTTCCTATAATGGTAAGCAATTAAAGAAAATATTAATACCTCAATAAAGGGAGGGAATACAAAATCTAGCTTAGAATTAATGTAAGTTTTAAAAATGTTTCTTGAATGGTATAAGTTCTTTCAAATGGAAATATATAAAGAGATAAGGCTGGGGAATAAAAGAATTAGAAGATCCTCAGAGGTAAATTCCAGATCTGCTATGTTTTAGTAAACTTGCTAATTTAAAAATATAGAAAATAGCAATGTTCAAATAATTGATATTAATTCTTTTAAATGTCCAGTAGAAAGTGGTCATCTAAACACAAAATCTGGCTAAATAATAGAATGTGGGACCTATGGGGGTTAAGTCGGTTTTTATAATGGGATGTGGTATAGAGGTGTCACTTGAAATTATGTGTTATTTACCAGACTGACAATTGTCATTCTCAGTATTGACTTGAATGGATTATTGAACACTATTACTACTGTTATCCTGGTTAAATGCAACTCATTTCATATCCTCCATCTTACTTTCCCTTCCTCCTTTCTCTTGCCATCCTCAAGATAACCTCCTTAGTCTTGAGCCACCAAACCCTGTTCAACTTAATTTGGACTCAGATATCTGAAATCAAAATACCAAGAAGACTGGTGGTGATTAGATAGAAGGGAGCTTTTCAGTCTCCTGCCCTTGGTAACAATGTTTCCTCATTTGTGCTAAGGTCAAGCCATCGCTGAGCAGTAGAGACCAATGGCCAGGAGCAGCAATGTGCATGGTTGAGACGCTGAACTGAGAATGTGGCAGACCTGGACCATGGCACAATTTGGACAGTTCACAGAACTATCTAAACATAAACAAGTCTCTGAGTTTTAACTTCAGTTTCTATCTTCAAAAAGTGGGGGTGATTGACTTTGGCATTTGCCCAAAGAACTTGATATCCTTCTCCATAGCTACTTGCTCTGCCATGTTTATTGCAGCTCTGTTCACAATACCTAGGTGTGATGGCTATCCTCGGTTGTCATTTTGACTGCATCTGATATTAACTAAAACACAAAAATAGAGGGATTTCTACTTGATCTGAAGTAGACAGAGCTACTTCCAATCTGGATCTTTGAGGTAAGAAGACACATCTTTAATCCAGATCCACTCTGGGACATGCCTTCTGCTGGAAGCCTATATAAGGGCATAGGATGTGGAAGAAGGAAGCTTTTGCTCTTTGCCTGCTTAGTCTTGCCTTGCTAGCAATTCCATTCCTTCACTGGCATTAGATCCATCAAGATTTCAGCACATGCTAAAGACCAGCTAAGATGCCCAGCCTTATGGACTGATAAACTACTGGATTCTTGGTTTTCCATTCACAGACAGTCATTGTTAGATTAGCTGGACCAAAGCCTGTAAGTCATTCTAATAAATCCAATAGATAGATAGATAGATGGATGGATGGATGGATGGATGGATGGATGGATCAAAGCCTGTAAGTCATTCTAGTAAATCCAATAGATAGATGGATGGATGGATGGATGGATGGATGGACGGACAGACAGACAGACAAATATTCATCTTATAAGTTCTATTACTCTAGAGTGGTGGTTCTCAACTTGTGGGTTACGGCCCTTTTGAGGAACAAATGACCCTTTCACAGAAGTCACATATGAGATATCCTACATATCAGATATTTACATTAGAACTCATACTAGTAGCAAAATTACAGTTTAAAGTAGCAACAAAAATAATTCTATGGTTGTCAGGGTCACTACAACATGAAGAACTGTATTGAAGGGTCACAGCATTAGGAAGGGTGAGAGCCACTGCTCTATAGAGCCCTGACTAATGCACTAGGAAACAGAAACAACCTAAAGCCCTTTAACTGATGAATAAATAGTGAAAATGTGGTATATATACACTATGGAGTACTATTAAGCTGTAAAGAATGGAATCATGAGATTTGGATGGAACTAGAAAATATTACATTGAGTAAGGTATCTCAGACTCAGAAAGACAAATGCTGGATATTCTCATTCATCTGAGGTTCCTAACTCCAAACGTTCTGATGTTTGTATGTAACCTAGAATAACTAGAAACCAGGAAAGTAAAAAAAAGAATAATTTGTCAGTGAGAGGCACTACAGAGGGGAATAGAAATGTACACACGAGCCGGGCATGATGGCGCACACCTTTAATCCCAACACCTGGGAGGCAGAGGCAGGCGGATTTCTGAATTCAAAGCCAGCCTGGTCTACAGAGTGAGTTCCAGGACAGCCAAGGCTACACAGAGAAACCCTGTCTCAAAAAAAAAAAAAAAAGAAAGGAAGGAAGGAAGGAAGGAAGGAAGGAAGGAAGAAAGAAAAGAAAGATAAAAGAAATGTACACATGATCTGGAAAGGGAAATGGGGGAAAGGGTGAGGGACTCTAGGGAGAAGGAAGGAGATAAATGGCAAAGAAGGAGAAGAGGGTAAAACAACCGAAGGACATCTGAAAAAGCCACAAGGAATCATACTATTCACTATTTACCTAAAATATGAATAATATACATAAGTTGCTATAAAAATATACATATCGAATTTAAATGAAAAGTTCCCATCTGAGATGACAAAGCTCCCTCCAAGAGCCGAAGACCATCTAACAAAAACAAACAAACAAACCAGGCATGAGAAGCACTATTTTGAATAATTAGTCAGGGTTGTCCAAGAGACACCCAAAATATTATAGGCTATTGCCACTGCCCTTGGTTGCCCCCAGACATGGAAGGTAAGTACCCATTGACAAAAAAACACCATGAACTTCAGACACAGGTCCTGAAGAACCCTGAGCTGAAACTCCTGAAAACCATCTCTCTCAGGACTACATTTCATGACACCAGAAGGCACCATTCAAACTAACGAAAGAAAGAAGTAACCAACAGTACTACCCAGATATGACATCTATGGGCCACAACAAAAGACAGTATGAGAAAATAACCCTAAGGGTACAGTAGTGGCATGCATACTTTGTCAGTAACCAACAGCTCTCTAATTAGGCTTCAGATCCACCAACAGAAAGGGAAATCATGCCCAGTACTGGAAACCTAGCCATCTAACCAGGGCTAGTGTAAGTCACAAGTCTTGGAGGAGAACCTACAATTACCACTTTACTAAAACAGCATAATCCCTAACTACAGTCTAAACATTGTCTTTATACCCACAGGTAAGTGTAGTCCTTGCTCATCAAAGAAACTTCTTTTTGCAACAGAGATCATTATAGAAAACCACAACTAATCAAAATGTAAAGTTGTAGAGCCTAGTCCCAGCTGATGCATTTATAATACAACTTCAGAATCTGAGGCTCAGGAATCATTGTGGGAGAGGGGGTGGAAAGATATGTAGAGCCGGAGGATCAGGGAGTTTGCTATGAGGTTTTGTTTCCTAGTAATGTCAAAAGCTACATCCATAAAGTCTCACCAATGACTGCTTGAACCTGAGCTGGACGGGAATGCACTGATAGACATGCCAAAGTAAATGGGGAAAAGTTCACAAGGCCTCAACCATATTCAAAGAACTACGGGTAATTAAAATATGCTGAGGGCAAGAGAAGTAGTGTCCCCCAGGAAAAACACACCAATAGGTTACCCAATACCAAAGCGTCAGTCCTGAAAACATTACACAAAAGTAAAAATATACAGACTGAGCAATCACTTTCTCAAAAGTCAGGCCACTACTATGGGAAATATCTGGAATGCTGACATATCTTCATGACTCCAGAATACAGCTATTAGTCACTAAATTAAAATAATAGCCATAGAAACTAATAATAATATAAGGCGAGTTATTGTAGAGATAATAGCAGCTAAAGATACTGTTGATATTTCTATGTTTGGAAGAATTCCAAGCCCCGTCTTGGCTATAGACATGTATTCTCTGCTTGGAAGTCCACTACCCTGCCATCTTTGGGTGACATCTTTGCCCTACGTACACCCAGGACAGCCAAGGTGCATGTCCAGGACTCTCATAATTAGTTTGTAACAGTGATACAGGTCTGATTACACATGAAAAGGGAGGAGCCACTCTAACAGGGCACATAGATAAACTGACCCTGATACCAGAGGACCTAAGTAAACCTTGTTTTGCTAAATAGTCAATTATTTTCTTCCCTTTTGTTCTTCTTTTTTGTTGTTGTTGTTGTTTTGTTTGTTTGCATTGATCTGTTTTCTTTTAAACAGTCTTTGATTAGGCCAGCCTGACCAGTAGAAGATGACCTTGATGTCCCTGCCTCTGTCTCTCTTCATGTATACTAACTAAGCAAGCACTCTACCAACTGAACTACTAATCCCCAGCCCCACAATACTTCCTTTATAGAGAGAAGAATGTGGAAATAGCAATGAGCCATGCTTACAGCCTAAGCATATATGACCACACCCATTTCTCAGGGCATCTCAAAGACAACACTAGAGCTTTGCTTAGAGCAAATTATCGTTTTTTTAAAAATCTCCATTAACATATTTAAGACCCACAGTAGCCATGCAGAGAACATAGTACTGGTTTATTTATTTATGCATTTATTTTTTAGGAAAGAAAGAACAGAAAACAGAGAACAGTTATAAAATTATCAAAGTTGTTAAGGACACAGCATGATCAATATTTAAAGTTCGATTAACTGATTCTCAGCATCTTCTCTTTCCCTCTACCTCACCTAACTTAAAAAGTCTTCTTGACACTGCATTTCCTAAGAAGTAAGAGTCTTCCTTTTCAATCATAGTAACTTAGCCCAGAAAAGCCTAACTTCCCCTAAGGCCTAAAATTTTACCTTATTAGCTGTAATCCTATCCAATGACTAGAAACCACTCCATGATCACATTAGGTGATGTAATCCTTTGAGATGTAACTCCCGAAGCCAAGAAAAACAGTATGTATGGCAACCATATGAAACAAATGTGACTCTTCTTTAAGAACTCTGTGTCCATATTCTAGGGGGTGTTTACTTTCTTCCCAAGTGCTGTTATTTCTCTTAAACCTCATGCTTAAACATGTCATTTAAGCCAGGGGAGATGGCTCAGTGTGTTAAGATGCTAGATATAGAAACTTTTGTATCTAAGTTTGACATCTGGAATCCAGGTAAAAACTCAAAAATGGCAGCATCTAAAATCCAAGGAAAATAGAAAACAGAGACAGGTGAATGGCTCAAAGTCAATGCCTAGAGTACTGATTTATACACAAACACACACACACACACAGAATAGCATCTCACCTACACACAGGAGTACACACATGCACATGCACACACATTTTTTATTTAAAATTTTATTTTTAAAGTCACAATAAACTCTGTGGAGAGCTACCACAGCCACAGCAACTTTTACAAAAGAAAGTAAAAGAGGCTTGCTTACAGTTTCAGAGGTTAAGTCCATTGCCTTCATGGCAGAAAGTATGGTAGCACACAGGTAGATGGGCACACAGCTGCTGGAGAAGAAGCTCAGAGCTCCACATCCATATCACAGGCAATAGGAGGAGAGAGAAAGCCCATCCCCTGTGACACACTTCTCCAAACAAGACCACATCTTCTAAGCCTTTCAGTGCAACTCCCTGGTGATCAAGTATTCAAATCTATGAGCCTATGGAGGCCATTATCATTCAGACTGCCACAGTGCCTCATACTGACTCATCATGAAATTATTTCCTGTGGTTTAGGTTAAAAAAAAAAAATCCAGTATTACCTGAGTTGAGATGTCCAGAAAAACTAAGAGAATGCCTTTGTCATTTGCTGCTCACATTAAAGACATCATTTAATCCAATAGAGTCGTTCTAAGAGGATATTTATAGCATGATACTACACAATAAGTTTGAAGCAGTTAACTAATAACAAACATTTTATGAGCACATGCAACTACAGAAACTATGCATGCACATGAACTGGAAGGATCTACATCAAGTTCACAATGATTTTTATCTTCAGATGAGAGGACACCATAGAGGTGTACCAAGAGGACTTCTGGCTGTCATATATTCTTCTTTAACATTCTGAGTTAAGCACAGTGAAATTTAAATATCTGTTAAATCTTTTGTGATACGTAACTGAGTGCTCATTCTATTAGTCACTGTAAAATACAGATTTCACATGCAGACTCTGCAGTCAAACCCAAATTCAAAGTCCCTATCTATTCTATTCCTGGTATATAATTATGACTTTGGCTATTAAGGACTGAGTTAGCAACCTCATACATATGAGCTTGACAGATCGTTTTGCTTTGTTTTCTTTCTTTCTTTCTTTTTTTTTATTACATATTTTCCTCAATTACATTTCCAATGCTATCCCAAAAGTCCCCCATACCCTCCCCCCCACTTCCCTACCCACTCATTCCCATTTTTTTTGGCCCTGGCGTTCCCCTGTACTGGGGCATATACAGTTTGCGTGTCCAAAGGGCCTCTCTTTCCAGTGATGGCTGACTAGGCCATCTTCTGATACATATGCAGCTAGAGTCAAGAGCTCTGGGGTACTGGTTAGTTCATAATGTTCCACCTATAGGGTTGCAGATCCCTTTAGCTCCTTGGGTACTTTCTCTAGCTCCTCCATTGGGAGTCCTGTGATCCATCCAATAACTGACTGTGAGCATCCACTTCTGTGTTTGCTAGGTTTATAGCAAAGAGGGGCTAGAGCAATGGTTCAGCAGTTAAGAGTGCATTCTGTTCTGAGAGAAGACTTGGTTCAGGCTGCTCACAACTGCCTATAGGTCCAGATCCAGAAGATCTAACATCATCTTCCAGAGTCCATGAGTACCTACACTCATAAACAGATACTCACATTTGTGCATAACATAAGTAAAAATATAAAAATGTATAAAATAATACAAAAATAAAAAAATACAAAAAATCTAAAGCAGTAAAATATATGTGTGTGTGTGTGTGTGTATATATGTATATATATATGTGTATATATATATATACATATATATGTATATATATATATAACAAAACAAAAATTGAGATGATCAGGATATACTATAAGACCCCCATTGACCACATGAGTGAAAAAACCCAAGGCTCCTCATTTTCTTTTTTCTTTTTTTATTATTATTTATTTTTTATTAGATATTTTTTATATACATTTCACATTTCAAATGCTATCCCGAAAGTTCCCTATACCCACTCCCACTTCTTGGCCCTGGCATCCCCCTGTACTGGGTCATATAAAGTTTGCAATGCCAAGGGGCCTCTCTTCCCAGTGATGACAGACTAGGCCATCTTCTGCTACATATACAGCTAGAGACACGAGCTCTGGGGGTACTGGTAAGTTCATATTGTTGTTCCACCTATAGGGTTGCAGACCCCTTCAGCTCCTTGGGTGCTTTCTCTAGCTTCTCCATTTCTTTAAGTACAGTAAAATGCCTGTGTTTTGAAAAGAAAAAGAGAAGATGTAGGTAGAGATGGAGTGGGTATGACCAGATAAACCTTGGTGCTTCTTTATTTTGAAATGTTTGTCATTTGAAGATGTCAGACTTTGGGGTAATGATTTCTGAGCCTCAACATTCATTAGATAGAGCCAGTCAAAAAATGGAAGCTCATTACAGTGTTGAAGAAAACCGAAATTGTACAACAAAGTCACAAAAGGGTATTTTTATTCAGGAACTCTAGAGATAGAAGAAAAGAGACCTTATCACAGAACTGAGCTCCATTCCAAACATAGAAAGAGTGAGATTTGTAGTCAAAGAGTGAGGTCAGTGCATATAAATTACGAAAGAGGAACATCAGAGGAACATGGCTAAATAGAGGATGGGGGACATTTCCTTCACATATGATAAAATTTCTGGATGGCATTCCTATACAAAATATCTGGTAAATAAGCAAAAACAAAAATCCTAACATACTTATTTAATCAAGGTTTTGTGTGGCATGGGACACTTCGGAGATATAGACTCAAACCCAAAGCAAAACGTTTTCTGTACTGCAGTATGATTGAGAATATACAGAATTGTATATTCAGAAACGTGACAAGGCAAAAGAAACTGAGGTAAGGGTAATGAAATGACATGAAGAAAACTAGAAGAAATATCTGTTCTTCATGCCCTTCTTGGTCTTTCTGTGTGGCAGCATTTCTAAGTTATCTCTCTGGAATGGAAGTCTTTGCAGAATCAAGGAGAAGGGGTAAAATAATCTTTTCAGGTTTTATGGCTTAATCTGAGGAAGGGAGATTCCAGTTTCTATAACTCACCATGAGAACAGAGTCTGGTTTCTGTGGTTTATTTGAGGGTAGAGACCGGACAGCAGACAGGAAAGACAGAGATAATGTGATCTGTTGCTTTAGCACTTGCTAGTACATTATGTGTGAGGCAGGATAAGAATCCATTGTTGGAAAAGTGAATGATTTAATGATGTCAGTGCATTTGTTTTATAAGACATAAAAATGAAAATTCTAGCTTTGAGTGACACCAATTGCATAGTAGAAAAGAAAAGACTGACAGTAAATTTGCTTTATAGTGTTTTTATTATTTCTATTTACAAAATTCCCAGATGTGCTTAGAAAAAGTATTGTCAACTTGTGAGTGAGAATCTGTGAGTAATTCATTGTAGATCATCATATATGTAACTAATTAAGTAACTGTCATCAAGTTTGCCAAACTTTTGAGTTGCTTATAATTTAGTCACTTTTTAACAAACTTTATAATACATGGTTGTAAGTGAGATATATTTTCGTTATTTAATTTCAAGGCATGTTTAAAGTCTCACAATCTCCAGCTTCTGGCAAATGAGAAAGACTTTAGATTAGAAGGAATATATTTTCAAGGTTAAGCATAATTTAATAACCTAATTCTTACCCATACACTTTACAAGACTGAAGCAGAAGATTTGCTTGAGCCCAGAAGGAGTTCAGGGCCAGGCTTTGAAAATAGTGACACTCCATTTTAAAAACAAAAACAAAAACAAACAAACAAACAAACAAACAACAAAATCCTAATTCCTAATATTAAAGAAAGCCAGAAATCAACTGTAGCTCAAGCTGTATCAGTATGTTTGGACAGTTATAACAAAATGTCTCATAAGCAACAAACATTAACTTCTCACAGTTGTAGATATCCATGATTAAGATTCCAGTAAGTGTATGTTGCTTAGAATCCCTTTCCCGGTTTATCTTCCCAGTAAAGACTAAGTAATTCCCAGAGTCTCCTTTATCAGGGCACTAATTCTACTCAAGAGAGCCCCTTCACAGTCTAATAAGCTCCCCAACACTTCATTTGCCAATATTATAAGGATTTCCACATAAATTTAGAAGGTGCACAAACAGTCAGATAATTAGCAAATGATTAGTGGATTTTATTCAGGAAGGGAACACAGTGTGGGCTCTGTTCCAAACATATGGTATTTGCTAAGTCATTGGGGATACCCAGGTGCAGAGCATCTGTGAGCAGTGGATGTAAAATTACTAAGAGGAAACTTCAAGGGCAGTTGGGATTCTAACAAAGCTAACAGGACTGGCTCCTTGTTGAAGGCAGGCAAAGGAGACCAAGGATCACCTAGAGGACAGAGCAGAGACAGAGGAAGCTGAAGAAACTGATGTGCTATCAAAAGTGGTTGGATATAAAGGATGGATTCTACACAAACTGACTTGCCAGGAATGCTGTGGCTGAGGCACACTGGGCTTGCAACTATTGGAGCCTTGAGAGCCCCACATAAAGTTTAGTGAAGGACAGGAATTTTGTTTGTAACTAAATGTTTTCTCAGTTTATTTTTCCATAGGGTATTAATTCAAAGTTACAAACTCCTAGGGTGATGTAGGGAAAGAAATATAACTTTTTATTCAATTCTCATATGTTCTTCTTGCCTTTTATATAGAATGGGTCCCTGTAACAAAAGACAGATCCACAAAAGGCAAATGAACTTCTTAAGATGTATATTTCATATATAATGGGAGATGCCCAAGAAGTGAGGTTGCTTTTGTGATGTTAGCAATGGCAGTGGATATGGGCCTTAGGAAGAGCTGCAGCACTTTGAGTTCTTGTCAGAGACCTTTAGTCAGGTGCAGGTCATAGAAAAAAAAATTCAAGATGAATCAGTATGAAGTAGATCTTGAATTTATTAAGCAGATATTTTTATTGTATTTGTTCATTTATTTGTTTGCGTATACATACATATACATGTGTGTGTGTACTTGCCATAACAGAAATGTGGTAGTAGAATAACTTTCAGGAGTTGGTTTAAAAATGTCTTACTACCCTTACAGTTGCCAAATACACAATCTGGATACTTCTAAAGTTACATCTCAGATGGTTACTGTGGGTTATTCCAGAGATGAATAGTAGGGTTAACCAGAGGTCACAAGCTTTGCACATAGAAGCTAAGACATATTAGTGTAAATGAAGCTTGTAGTCCGATTTGTAGAGTCTTGGAAAATTCTAGGCTTCCACTTGGGAAAGAAAGGACTACGACTTGTTTGAAGATCATTTATGGTTAGATCACAAGCACACTTCATTTCTTTTCAATATTTTTATGTGGAATGCTCTGAACAAGGGGAATATTGTCTAGAGAATCTTTACACCAATTTTATTAATTGTAGTGGAATTCTTGACCCTATGTTGGCAGAATATGTCCATTAGTTTCTGGAGTAAGGGAATTCTTCCCCTTCCCATATCCCTTACATTTTCCCTGTTTGTCCATTTTGTCTCAGTTTGGGATCTTCAACAAATAAGCATGAAGTGTTAGAAAAGTGATGAGGCAATGGGAAACTACTGTGTGAATGGCAAAGGGGGAAGGCAAACAAGGCTGGTTAGTCATTATCAATGCAGACTAACTGTGGACCCATCCCTAGGCTCACAGAATTCCAAACAGTCTTCAGGGATAACCTTTGTTCTCTCTGGTAGAAAGAGCAGAAGTACCTCTTTTATCTTGTTTTGCAAAGTTGTGTGCTACTTTTAGAAAAGTAGAAAAAAGAAGATGGCTTTTCTGAATTTGAGTCATTCCAGTTACCTCCAGAGCAACCACCCTTTTTATTTACATGTAACACAGTCTGATACCCGGCAGTACAGACACTTATATTGGAGTAGTTCTTTTGTGATTTTATATTCAGACTCTTCTGAATGAAGCTAAACAACAGATAATGGAAAAGCCCTCATCTG
Organism: Mus musculus; assembly: GCF_000001635.26. NCBI lineage: Eukaryota > Metazoa > Chordata > Mammalia > Rodentia > Muridae > Mus > Mus musculus. Next base: position 88,905,830 of record NC_000084.6, read on the forward strand.
ATTGGAACCTAGGATTATCTAAACATCACTGTAAGAGGAAGGGCTTTGAAATAATGTGATAGCATGTTGTCAGCCTCAGAAGACTACAGGCTAGAGATACAGCTCCATACTACTGCCTGCAGCAGCCCTGAGAGTTTGTTACAGAGACCTCCACTCAGACAGAGCTGGGATTCTTTGCTATAAAAAAGAATTTTGGAACTGCCATTTTGAAGCAGAGTTGGGGTTGAATAAGATGAAAGATTTTAAGTTCGGGATCAAGAAAAAAAGATGGTGTCCACCCAAGTGACAGTGTGCATTTCTCAAGAGTGTCATACTCAAGTGATTCAGCAATAGTGTACATGTGTGTGTATAAACTACAAAAATACTCATATATATGTAAATATATATATATATATACATACGTATATATACACATATTTCTTTGTAGATTCTAAAGTTGTATCTCAACATGTTGTAACTAACCTTTTTTTCTTTTTACCCCACCTCTTCTTAGTAAATGAGATCATAGGATGGTTCTTTAGGTGCTTTGGACAGGATTACAACCTGATCAAGGTAAAGACATGGATCACAAAGGTCACACGAGGGAGTTTAAGATATCTTGTTTACTTTGACATTCTCGTGATATTCCTAGAAAAGTAAGTTTTTATAGCAGAGAGAGGAGAGGAGAAAAGCCACATTTAGTCATTTGTAGTCTCTCTCTCTCTCTCTCTCTCTCTCTCTCTCTCTCTCTCTGTGTGTGTGTGTGTGTGTGTGTGTGTGTGTGTGTATGTGTGTGTGTATGTGTGTGTGTGTGTGTGTAGATCTGTACATATATGAACATGTGTATGAGGGTCAGAGGTTGATGTTGAATGTCTTTCTTAATTCCTTTCTACATTATTTTTGAGTCAGGGTCTTCCACTGAACTTTAGAGCTTATCAGTTCACACTAACTAGCCAGTGAATTCTGCCTGTCTCTGCCTCCCAGTTTCCATCCACAGCATAGACGTTATAGATTTATGCTATTGTGCCTGCTTTAGTGTGTGTGCTGGGGAGTCCAAACTCAGGTCCTCATACTTGTGCAGCAATTTAAAAAATTCTTATTTGAAATTCCTATACAATAAGAATACCACCAGGTAATGGTGGCAGGCAGGTCTCTGAGTTCAAGGCCAGTTAAGTCTACAAAGTGACAAAAAAAGAAAGAAAGAAAGAAAGAAAGAAAGAAAGAAAGAAAGAAAGGAAGGAAGGAAGGAAGGAAGGAAGGAAGGAAGGAAGGAAGGAAGAAAGAAAGAAAGAAAGAAAGAAAGGAAGGAAGGAAGGAAGGAAGGAAGGAAGAAAGAAAGAAAGAAAGAAAGAAAGGAATACTGTCTGTATATAGGTAACATGTTAATTTTGCTGGAATTTTTAGCTCTAATTTGGCAAAAGTCTTCAACCAGACTACAGTGTGAGGGGCTCATTTTCCTTCCTGTGTCCCCTTATTTATGTCCCCTTAGTTTTCCAAGTCTTTCTTTTCTGCTTCACTATCACTTGGTGTACATCCCCAAGCAAATGTATGGAATATAAATAGTGAGGTCCAGGGCTCCATCAAGGGTTATTAAAGCACTGAGACTGAGAGCATATCCTAAAGACCACATCTTACTTCTCCCATTAACAACAAACTTATGTCAGAAGTATATGATCTATGTTAAATAGAAGCAGTAGCTCATGGGTTTTTAAGGTGCTGATCACTCTGAGAAGATCAGGCTGTGCCTCCCTGACTCTGTAGGATAGAGAGTTAAGAAGCCATGTTGTACTGTGGCCCAATAACTACTGATTTATGCTGCCTAGCTCTTCCATACTCTGTGCTATGTGGAAATAAATCCCATGGAATGGAATTTCCCATTACCCCTGCAAGGATAGAAAAGTCAGATTTTTTCCGTTGTCTGGGGGATTGCTCTAAAGGCCCTCTTTTGGTTTCGTTCATCCTGTGGTAGAGGCTATCTCTCCTTTACTTTAAACTATCTCTCTTAATGATGCTCCTTTCCAAGTTTTAAATGGAAGCCAATCTTTCCCCTGAAGGCCTCAACACACTGTCTAGGATATGGTAGACTGCCCCTTTTAATCTTCTCCTACCTCAAAGTTCAACTACAGTTCCCATGGGCATGAGATCCTCGCTCCGAATAAAGCTCATGGATGACAGGTAATTTCACGTCAGCTCTTTTGCTGAGCCCACAGTTGCCATTCCCTTTTCTAACAGAAACATTAGTCATTCGAGTCTTTCTGTCTTGTAATAATTAAAATGCCTTTGAAACAACATGTGTATATTTCCTATCCTGAGTCACATCTTTATCCCAGATGGCCAAAAGTCTTGAGCTCAGAAAAAACTCTCTGAGAGAAAAGCAACAGGGTTTCCACTTAGGGACTTTCCCTGCCAAGACCCATTTAATGTCCTCTTGGCTCAGCGTTTTGGCTAAGGCTAGGAACAATAGGTGCTAAGTACCTTTGCATTAAGTTCTAGATAGTCCCAGCCAGATTTGCAAAGGGGTGCTTCAAAAACCTTTTCTGCCTGAGCTAGTTCAACTGCTTAGCTTCAGGGCACATATGCCATCTTTCACTGATGTAGAAAAAGAGTTTGCTTCCTCATTTAAACCAAGTTATGAGGTGATTTAAGAAAACCAGACAGAGACCCTGGACTATCCGTGCTGCTTGAGTGAAACAAAGCCTCCTATCAGACTGCCTTAGTCTGCAGTAACAGTTCCTCTCCAATAATGCAGTAGGCCCTCTCTGTTCACTGGCAGTAATCTTTAAGTATAAAGTCTACTCCTAAGTCTGGATCAGACTTTTGGTTTGTTAGGACAAGCAGGGCAGCAGATTGATGTCTGTCTGAAAAAGACAAGGACATAACAACCTATGGGTCTTTTGGTAGAAACACATTCTGAATAGAATTGTAGGCTAGAGAATCCAGCATTGATGGGGTGGGTAACTCCGAAGCTAACAGAAGCTTTCCATTAAAAAGACCCAAACCAGCCGGGCGTAGTGGCGCACACCTTTTATCCCAGCACTCGGGAGGCAGAGGCAGGCGGATTTCTTAGTTTGAGGCCAGCCTGGTCTACAAAGTGAGTTCCAGGACAGCCAGGGCTATACAGAGAAACCCTGTCTCGAAAAACCAAAACCAAACCAAACCAAAACAAAACAAAAAGAACCCAAACCCAGGAAGGAAAGAAGTGGGAAGGAAGAGGAAGAAAAGAAGGAAGAGAAGAAAAGAGAGAAAGAGACAAAGGAAGAAAGGAAGGAAGGAGAGAAAGAGAGATGGAGAGAGAGAGAGAGAGAGAGAGAGAGACAGAGACAAACAAAGAACGAAACAAAGAAAGAAACAAAGAAAATTCAGCATGGGGAACCTGGCACCTAGTGTCAGAGGATGAGTAAGAACTTGGTGCTTATTAGCTGTGCCTTTTCTTGTCTGTTGGTACACATCAGAGAACTAGCTTAAAACAGTGACATAAATTGGTGAAGAGAATGGTCAAGAAGCTTAGCTAAGCCTTGCCCTCCAAACCTGTAGCTGTGAGCTATCCACTATGGGTGCTGGGAATTGAACTTTGGTCTTCTGCAGGAATGGCAATGCACCTTTAACAGCTGAACCATGTTTCTGTCCCACCAAAGGAAGACAGATCTAACATTGTTTGGTTGCTCTGAGACCATATCTAATGTAGGGTTGGCAGGTATGTGTGTTTCCACTACCCCATTTTAGAGCAGGGCTGAAGACATTATCTGGGATCTTTGGTATGCCAGTAGGGTGCTCTCCCCACTACGCTACTTTTGTAGCACACTGCATTTGATATGATGGTGGATGAAAACTTTTTTTAATCTAAAAGTAACAAGAGAATTATTTTTAACTTGCATAAGAAGCCTGAGGATCTTCTTAGAGATAGCTTTTAGGAGTGAAAGAATTTGTATCTGTGAATTGTTTCAATGAGACAGTCTTAGAAAGTATTATTTCTTTCTTAATAGGAGCAAGCATATAGTAATTCTCTAGTACCACACACCAACTATTTTCTTTTGAGAACAAATAAATATATTAATGATAAAGTTGAAAATCAAGCTTTTCCCCCCATTCACCACGTATATAGACTTCTGCTTATGTTAGGCACTGGGAAGGCATAGGCACACTTTCTTGGACTCACGGAAGGTGATTATGATCATTAATGGCATATGTTAATTTGACTGTGACAGGTGGTACAAAAATTCGGGGTGTGTCTACAAAGGTGTTTCAGTATGTGGTGGATACTGAGCAAAGCAAATTCCTCTTTTTAAGGTAGAATGCCACCATCCATTTAATTAAAGACCTGAGTTAAACCAAAAAGCCAAATAAGGAGACACTGATGTCTGGCAAAGTTACTTCTGCATTTGTTACTCAAAAAAGCTGAGAAATGATGAATACTTATTTTTTAATCCTCTTTATGGCCTGAATGAGAAATGTTTTCTGCAAGCTCATGCATTTGAACACTTAGAATTTGGCTGGTGGCACTATTTAGAGTTGCACTTTTAGACATGGAGCCTAGTTGACTGAGGTAGGGTAATGGGTGCAAGCATTGACGTTTATAGGCTAGCCCTGTTTCCCATCTGGTCCTCAGCTTCCTGTCAGAGGCTGTGATGTGAATGAACCAGCTGTGCTCCAAGCTTCTCATGCTGTGGCACAAGCCACCACCACCAATTCCTGGACATAAGGGAGTGTGGCTCAAGAACCATAAACCAAAATAAATCATTCCTCCTTAAAGTTGTTTCAGTTAGATAGTGGGTCACAATGACAAGGGAAGTAATTAGTATAACCACTACATTTTGGAGTGATTTATGGTATAGTATTGGTTAATTAATGCACTTAACTTTATAGATGAAGATTAAGTCACAAAGAAGTTAAATAACCTGCCCAGATCATGTAGCTAAAACTGACAATGTTCATGTGTATGCTGGTGTTAGCTCTTCCCCTACCACTCAAAGAAGGGGAGGGAATTGAAAATAAGTAGAAATTTTAAGCAACCAGTAGGTGCTGGTGTTTGCCTACTTGTAACATTTTATCTTAATATTACCTACTTCTCAAAACTTTAGTTTATTCTTTAACTTGGTGTCTTAATATTTTTTTCTAATGTTGTCACTAAATTTTAGGCAAAGTGCTTTACAGAAACAACGAGTAGATTTCCTCCTATGTTGGGAAGCTGGACACCTGGGATGAGGATCTTAGGCCAGATGATACCACAATGACGGGAGAGATTACATAATGAGACTGAAACCAGGATGAGTCAGAGTCTAGACTTGTTCTTTCTTTAAAAAGTTGTTTTCATGGGAACTAACAAGGGTCTTAAAATGCATAGCTTAATTCTTTCTGAGAGTGGCAACCCAAATGATCTAACTTCCAGTGTCAGGAGGCTCTACCTCTTAAAAGTTCTAGCAGTTCCACACCAACATACCAGAGATCAAACTTGCAACATGTGAACCTCTGAAGGATACAAATAATATAAAAACCATAGTAATTAGTGCTAAGTTCACAGCAAAAATGAACAGCAGTTATTATTTTTGCTGTGAAACCTTTGAATATTATTTGACCTTATTTAAAAAAAAATAGACTGTTGCAGTTGTTGTAACCCCCGAATTACTGTGCTCTCTGCAGATAATTGTCCCGTTTCTTAAAAGTCTCACCAGAGAGACTTCAGTGTTGTGTACAGACAGTTTGCCTCTGTGATTTCCCCCACAGAAGCTCCCATCCTCCTTCCAGCCCTCAGCAAGTGCGATATGCAGACAGCTGGTTTCTGTGCTGTGTCCTCCTGCAGCAAGCCCTGGGCCACCTCCCCCTCCAGGTGGGAACCCAGCATACTGTTAGAATAGCACTACCCACAAAACTCTCCCTGAATGGAGACATCCTGAAGAGCCAAACGCTAGTGTAAGACATCCTTCCCACTTCTATGTCTCCAAAAGCCAGCACTCTTCATGATAAATGGCCGAACTCTCCAGGTGCCTGTCCTTGAGACCTAAAAGAATTAACAAACTTTAAGGAGATTAGGGCCCCTGAGTTTAAATCATGGAGAAAAGGTAATCAGAGGTCACAGACAGTTATGACCCACCATAAAATTAGTCCCTGATATCCCCACAACAGACACCCATTAATTCCCCTCCCAGCTTCAGTTTCGTCCCACCAAAAGATTACAGCCCTCCACTCCCATTTTCCATGAACATTCAGGGGATTCCTAACTATACTGTATATAAACCCGGTGCTTTCTGGACTCGGGCATCACTTGTCAGCATTCACCCTGTGAGTGTGGGGCATGTGATCTGAGTTTGAACTTGAAAGAATAAAAGACTCCTTTGCAAGTTGCAGCGGACTTCGCAATTCTTGGGCTCATATGGGTTTCCCGTGGACTCAGGGTATACCACAGTGTGAATATGAAATGTCCTCCATAGCCTACAAGTTAAAACAGTGGTTCTCCAGTTGGTGATATTGTTTGGAAGGCTGTGGTACATTTCAGAAGAGAGTCACTGGGGAAAAGTCCCTGAAGCTTTATAGTCTAGCCCTATTCCCCTCTGCTTCCTGAGTATGTGTGCAATGTGAGCAGCCAGCCTCCTCCCACCAAACCTTCCATTCTTCTAAGATCTGATGATGCATCTTTCTGCAACTATGATCCAAAGGCAATCTTGTTACCTTCAGGTTGCTTCTGACAGGTATTTCTTTTAAAATATATTATTGTTGTTGTTGTTGTTCTTATGGAAGGGTGGGGCACACGTGGAAGTCAGAGGACAACATTTGGGAGTCATCTCCCTTCTATCTTCAGTTCCAGGGCTCCAGTTCAAGTCCTTAGGTTTGTGTGACAAGTATTTTTATCAGGAGGCATCACACAGGCCCTTTGTTGGGTGTGTTTTGTTACAGAGAAAGGATAACTAAGACAAAAACTGATAGTAATAATTGGAGGTTTCTTATAATATTTTCTTCACTCCTCGAATCTTACTCAGATTAATCTCTCTTCTCCAGTAATACCCTGTTTATTCAAATTTAACTTGTAATGATTTGATCTTTAATTTAAACAACTCAATAAAGTAAGTACTACGGTTTTAAAAACATTCAATATTCACCTGTGAATGTTTAAAATATATTAACTAATTAGTTTCCAAATTCTATATCTTCATAAAAAGAAACCACACACACACACACCCATATTCTTATTCTAATATAGTCTTCTAGTTTCTCTTTCTTTTCAACAGTATAATCCCTTGCTGTGTCAAAAAAAAAAAAGTGACCAGTTTCCACTGTTCTCTTATTCATAAAGGTTATGATCAAGACAAGGTGGAATGACAATATGGTAGTTAGATTACTGATTGGTTAGATTATGGATTAGTGTCCACTACCATGCTTTATATTAATAATGATCACTATATATAAATAAAATATTGAAAGCCACCAAGAAACTTCTTTTCAGTTATTTGCTCTTCAATACCTACCAATAATTGTGATGGTGATAAAATACGACTTCAAATCAGGTGCAAATACAATATACTGTGTAGCCACTTAAAAAAAGCACTTGGTCAAACATATTTTTCATTATATAAATAAATAAATAAATAAATAAATAAATAAATAAATAATTGGCTATCAGTGCTGATTGCATCCTATATTTTCATGGCATACACACACACAACCATTATACTAGCAAATTACCATCTGTTAATAATGGCCAGTGAAAAATTTTGTCAGAGATCTCTTGGAGTAATCTTCTAGCAAATTCCCTCTTTAAAATATTGCTGTTTATGAATAAAAGGACTTAGCTTGATAAGACAAAGCAACAACAACAGAGAGAGACCTAGGGAGCTATTAAGGAAACATCAGTGTGATTCAGATTTCTGTCATTCATGATTTTCAGGTTCAATTGTGTTTAAAAATATATTCTGTGGGGGACTGTAGAGCAAACAATTGCAGACCAATTACTTAGTTCTTCGAAAGGACAGCCTCGCTGGACTGCTGGCAAGCTGTCATGAAAAACAGTAACTCTCACCTGAGTTGCTGAGATTTGAGTAGCAGCCAGATAAACATTTTATTCCTAACAGATGCCTGGGGAGTGTTTAATCTTTACTGAAGGTTGGTTTAGGGCAATAGATTAAGTTTTAGGCATGCCAAGAGACGGTTTGTCACTTGAGTAGAAGGCTAGGAACCAGACAGGAATATATTTGAATAGAGATTATCACCTTGGCCCATAGGCTGTTCCAGGGGCATGTCTAAAAGCAACTGCCAAGTCACCCTTGCCATGTCAAGACGTTTCAGGGTGGGAATGTTGCTTAGATGGTACAACTTAAGAGACCTGTGTTCCATTCCCAGTGTCATGTAAACTGGGCATATTAGTTCATGCTCATAATTTCAGCACTCTGGAGGTAGACACAAGAGGGTCACAAGGTCATCCTTAGCCACACAGCAGATTTGTGTATACGAAGAGTACTTCACACAAAATAGTTCCCACTTAAGTAAGCTCTCTTTGGCCATCTCAGATGAGACAGATATATTTGTATAACTGGGTGACCTTGAGCCTTCTTAGTGAGCAGCTTTAGATGTTCTTTTTATTTTTATTTTTTAATATTTTCTTTAATTACATTTTAAATGTTATCCCCTTTCCTGTTCCCTCCATTCCCCCCAGAAACTCCCTATCCCATCCCGCCTCCCCCTGCTTCTATGAGTGTTCCCCTACCCAACCACCTACTCCTACCACCCCACCCTGGCATTCCCCTATACTGGGGCATTGAGCCTTCACAGCACCCAGGGGTCTCTGCTCTCACTGATGTCCAACTAGGCCATCCTCTGCTACACATGCGGCTAGAGCCATGAGTCCCACCATGTGTTTTCTTTGATTGGTGGTTTAGTCCCAGGAAGCTCTGGGGTGGGGTCTGGTTGGTTAATACTGTTGTTCTTCCTATGGGTTGCAAACCCCTTCAGTTCCTTCAGGCCCTTCTCTAACTCTTCCATTGGGGACCCCATGCTCAGTCCAATGGTGCTTAGTCTGAGAGCAGCTGCACCTCACACTGATTTCCTTTTCCTGCTGTCCATAACTGCCCCGCACCACATGCTTCTCCACCCAGTCTATCGTGTGCTCTTTCTCCTTGGGACACATCATGTCCTGTACAGAAATGGGATAGTCCAGGTGCTTCTTTACCTCCTTATATGCTCTATGTAACTGTTCTCCATAAGTGACCCCAAGGCTGTGGCAACACTATTCCTCTGAATGTCGAAGAGTCAATAGCAATTCTGACCCAGTGCCTGCTGTGCCTGCTCCATGTCACCTGTATCCTACATTTCTTAATTACATAGACAATCAACCCTACTGCTGAGATGGTAGAGAAGATCTCTGGTATAATCACATATATTTCTTTGGATAGAAGATACAAGCTAAGCCAAGCTGAGTTCCAAGAGCATGGGGTCCTGTTACACCCCATGACACTCCTGACACTATGAACTCGTTTCTGATTATGACATAATTTATTTAATCATAGGAACAATTTTCATATTCTCTTCATGTATGTTTTTTGAAACTCACTACAATGTCATCCACATCTGTGTGTGTAGGGGGTACTAGTCATACATTTTCTCATTCTATAAGTGGATACATTTCAATTTATCTTTCATATTTTGGAACTTACTAAAATTAAAGACTCTGAATTAGGGTATATTCATTATTTGATATTTATATTGAATAGAAAATGTGGTATAGTATTAGATACTGACATTCGGGGGGGAGGGGGAAGTACCAATATTTTATTTTCTGTAAATGCCTTTGCTTTGTAATTTTATTAATTGTTTCCAAATTTTATGTTGAGAAAACTTTATATTCATAAAGGTAACTGAATTAAATATGATCAACATATGAAAGAATCATAAGATATTTTGTTTACTTGAAACATGTATAAAAGGTAAAAAGTGGATAAAAATGTATTCAGTAGAAAAAATATTTGGAAAACAACTATGCTTTAAAAGCCTGTAAAATACTGCTTAGTGTAGCCATTAATATTTGAATTGATGCCCTTTGTGAACTTCTTCCCAAGAGATAAGCAAGAGCACTGACATTAGCAGAGTGTGCATTACCTTAATTAATTAAGTGCCATCCTCAGTGGGACATGTCAGTCTGTGTGATAGTGGACATGCACTGTTAGACTATTACAGGAACTAAGCCAAGATTTTCTTCTGATTTTGAAAATAATTTTCTAAATCAAATATACATATTAGCACAGTGTTCATTTTCATTAGAAGATGTTTATTTTTAACATAATTGGAACAAACCCTGGACAGTGTTTTTCCACTAATGCTATAACCCTTGGTAGCCTCCTACTAACAAGCAAAGAAATATGGGAGCAATTTTCTGAGCCATGGCTAACCCTGAAACTACAATTTGTTTAGATAGGATGAGGGTGGGGGAAAGAGAAAACATAATTTCACAGGAAGGTCATCTGAAATTAGCATTAAGCTTTCAAGAAAAAAAATATTTTGTATTGTTTACTGCTAATACATTGATTTAGTGTGTATGACATATATTCTATAACCCCCTAACATATAGGCTAGCATGATAAATGATAACACTATTGTATAATCTAGATCTAAAAGACACAGTAATCACTCGGATTTAAAAAAAAATAACAGAAAAGTAGAACACTTCAATTTCTGGTTTGTTTTCACTATAGAGAAAAGGGAAGGAATAATTTGCTTCATGAATTTTATTTCTTGCTTTATGAAATAATAATTGGATATTTCAGAAAAAAATCAATATTACAACAGAAGGTGAAAATTACTAATTCATTATTTAGACACAGAACTGTTAGTAGAATTATTAAATAAATAAAAATTGAGAGCTTATTTCCTCTCCAGAAAAACACTGCAATTAAATTATCCTTTTTTTGTTTTTTAAAAAAATAGAGATTTTACTGTTAGCCTTTGAATTAATAGACGTTGACTCCAATATTCTCTACTTGGTACCATTGAAATTACCCTTCCAAATGTTGTGATAATATTAAGAATATTATTTTTCTTTGATTAAATGCCTAGCATTCTGCCCTATATTAAAATTACCTATATAGTCACTTTCCAATTCTGATAACCTTTAGTATGACTATTAGCCCTTTAGATGGTTATCAAAGTGTTCAGAAAAAAAAGTGCCAATCAATGCATGAGTAAGTGCATATTTTTATGTCATCTGGGCTCTAACCACATACCTTACTATGCAGAGTCTCAGCACCCCAATTGACATGAAACCTTTGGGAATTGTAGTATATACTGATTTTCCCAACAAACTCAAGGACAAAGCTGGGATGGTTATAGATCTATTCAAATATAATAGTAGAAATGCTTCCTAAGTGCTCAAAGTTTGTACGAATATAGTCGTCTGGATTTTCTCACTTGGATGTTAATTTTATGAAGTAAACCTATGTGGGCTCCACTTCATGAATTTTCACTCCAGAACAGAACTGCTGGGTGAGTCTTAACAGAGCTCAATCCATTCTTGGGATTGTCTGCCATGAAATGACTGACTGATCCCTTTGGTGGATCATGTTACCAAATTCCTCTCTTTCTCTGCTCAGCTAGTTTTACAGGCCTATAAGACATAACTTAAAGCCAGCAACACTGAAATGTTATTTAAGGAGCTTCACACTCAGTATTTTACAAACTAAGATTAATTCATACTAAAACCAGGCTTGAGTTGAACATTAAAAAATGGACCAAGTCTTTAAAATAATTAGGGTTTGTTTAAATAAACAAAAATTAACACAATGTTTTATAACCTAAATAAACCTTTCTTTCTGGGTGGTGGTGACACACACCTTTAATCAAACTTGGGGGGCAGAGGCAGGAAGATCTCTTTGTAGACTAGTCTACAAAGCAAGTTCCAGAACAGCCAGAGCTACACACAAAAACTGTCTCAAAGTAATAAAAAGCAAACAAATAAAAAAGGGTTTCCTTTGGAATTATGAATACCTGATATATATGCATGAGTATGTCATGACCCATGCGCTTTCTACCCTTATTTTTCAGTGTGAATAAGTTCACATCACCAGTGAGGGAATTTAGTGAAATTGTAGGTAGATATTAATATGTGATTCATTAGCAAAGCTATGCTACCCATAAGCTGCACATCTCCAAATGTGATGTGCAGGGTAGGTAAAGCCATCATGTACATCTATTCAAACAGGACTTATTTGGAAAAAGAGATTTGACCTTATTCAAAAGAGAGTGACTAGAATGGTAAAAGAATTTTGAAGTCTGACATATACAAAATAGTAAAAGAAGACTGAAGGGATCCAAAATCATGGCCTCTAAATGTCTGAGATGAAATTCTCCTGCTGTCCAAAGGGCATCAATAAGATGCCTTCTGTCTAGAAAGAGAAAGCCCAGCTGTGTAGATCAATGTTCATTGCACAGGGGTAGATGGTATTTGAGAGCCACAGTCAAGATAGCCAATGGATGCCAAAACCAACAATACGTGATCGGAAGCTGGCTGTGGTGGTGAATGTCTGCAATCTCAGCATTAAAAAGTATATAGGAAGCTAAGGAAGAGAACTTATTTTCCCAAGCAGGGTTTGGGGTCATGATGAGAAATGAGGTAGCCATGGGGTGTTGAAGTCTTACCCAGGGCTCACATTCTGCCATTGCTAATTGATATGGCTTGTTCTGAGACCACAGCTTGGTTCTACTGGGATTAATATTTAGGGAAAACTAGGACATCCCATCAACTTTGCCCCTGGCTATGCAAGACTGAGTCCACAAGAACCATTGTTCTATTGCCCCTTCTCTGAACAAACCTCAGGTCTTCTCAGTGAGACTGTGGTGCTTATGTTATGTTTCTGTATTGCTTCCGTTTGGTGTTCCCATTTTTATGAGCCTTGTTCTGCTTGAAAACAATTTTTAGTGACATTTATACTCTGTGCCTCTAATCTTTCCTAGAAGCCTTAGGATTTTGATTTCAAAATTGTGCATACTTGGTAATTTTTGTTCATTTTATTTTTAAGTAACTTTTATCAAACTTTTTTGACCATTTTATAAATGAAATAAGCCATCGTGGTTATTATAGCCTCTCCTAGCTCCCTACCACCTCACTCAACCCCTACCTTATTTCCTTACAGCCCCTTCCCTATTCATATCTTTTTGTGTTATTGTGTGACTCTCTAAGTTTAAAAAGGGCTGGTTGTGTGACTATGAGCTTAAATCTGCCCATTGTGGCTCTTTGGTACATCTGTGTATATACTTCCAAGGACAACATATCAGAGAATTATGGCAAGCTTGCTGTACTTGCTGGTCTGACATTTGGAAGCAGCACTGTGATCTTGCTATTTCTGCTTCCTGTGAGATGATCTAATAATCCTACATGAAGTTCCTCTTGATAGGATATGGTAAAAAGTACATGAGAACTTAAAATAGTTGGAAATGTTTAGTGAATGCCTCCTCTTTGAGTTTTTAATATCTGAACACAGTGGTGCGCACATAGTATTTTCTGCACACAGGATTGATTCAGAATTACTACTAAAACAAATAGCTACAATTGATTGGAAAAGAAAACCAGTTACCAAAATCTGCATAAAATTAGAGAAACCCACAAGGATATTGGGTATTGAATGAAGATAGGTAATTATGTATTTTTCTGGGTATGTTACTGATATGATCGTCCAGGGAGAATGCCCTTCACTTTTAGCAGACTTATTTATACAGAAACTGAGGGGAAATGTGGTATTTGCAGCGTATGGAATATCTATCACACTATTCTTTTAAATTTGTTTAAAAAATTTAGCAAGGAGTAATTGAAAAACTAGATAAAATTAACCTTAAAAGTTGAGTGAAAGGATTTGGAAAGGAGATGATTGTTAATGACATTTCCAGTTTAAATTGTGGTCTACTCCTATTTGAAATATCCATATAAATTGTGTATTATAGTTATATTCTTTGTTTATATCACACACACACAATCACACACACACACACACACACACACACACACACACACACACACACACGCGCACACACGCACGCACACATATTCATACACTCCAGTACTGACAGAGAAGTAGACTAATTGAGATAAATTTAAAGTCACAGCTGACATTGAAGCCTACTACACTCCATAGTTGAAATGATGGAATAGGTGTGGATTAATATCCAACCTAAGAAAAAAAAACAGATAAAATGTATTCTAGGGGATGATAAATTTGGTTCCAAAATGAGCAGATAAGCAAATTCTTTCAAAAACAATTGGTTTAACAAACCATCTTTGAACATGTTTGTATAAAATATTAGCTCCAAGGGATGCACAGGAAATCTTTCTGCCTGCTGGTGTTATCTCCTAGAATAATATTCAATATTCAAGTATCTTCTTGGTCCCCTCCCTTCAGATGGAATGATGTCAAAGAAACTCTTGCTTTCAGTTTAATCAAAATACTTTTAAGATTTGAAAGAATGTATTGTGATTAATAATAAAAGAGAGAAAGTCTCACTCAAGAAAAATGCATTATGTGGCATCTGTTACAGAAGCCTGGTTCCTCCTTCCTTTGGCTTTAACAAAGAGTGACCGCTGTCTGTCACCTCTGATGCTACTACAGCTAGAACCACAGGTGGGACTTTGCTTTTCTGTATTGTGGTTTGTCGTCAATTCATACCCTTTCAGTGATAGAGTGCGTTTTATTTACATCAATCGACAGCCATTTAAACATAAACTTATTTTGGGATGGGGCTTGAAAACAAAAGCAGCCATCTATCAAAATTATAAGGCAAGTTGTTTGATTCTCATGTATTTACTAAGAACAGGAATTTCATGTAGTGGATTTACATTAGTCTCAGATCAAAATTAACATTTATAAAGAATGTTAATGAAAAACTGGGAATAAGGACCATCTCTAACATTTCAATATGGCTGATGGTAAATGTAAGGCTAGGTGAGTATGGTTGGGTTCAAAAGTCACAGTGTAGACTAAGGGCTGTCACTACACATTTCATGCACCTGCTACACTCCAGACCAGAGAGTCAAATTAGTAGACATCAAAAGGCTACAAGACAAAGGCAAATCATGACCAGCTAGATAGAAAAATCCCAAGAAAGATCAGTGATCACCAAGCTATGCCTATTATTTTAAAGTACCTAACAAGTGATCTCCAATGCTCTAAGATTTATGCTATTGTAGCTCTGACACCTTCAGTTATAAATCACAGCTGGCCACAGTTACAGTTTCTTAATGGCATGCATCAAATGCCCGGGGGCCATTATGACATCAGTTATTTGTCTCAGAGGAGCCCGCTGAAGGAGAAATGCACAAGAAAACAAAGCACACATGCACACATTCACTCTATACTTACTCTCCAAATTTCTGAAGAGAAAGAGGAAACGATTCCCCCTCTGCCTCTTTGTGACCTTTCTTTATCCCCAAGGGAGCTCTGGAAATCCACTTAACTAGATTTCAGCTGGACAAAATTGATGGTTAGGAAGAGAAGGAAGCATATAATATGATTACATGTGCCCCAATACTTCCTAGAATAGCCCTGTGCTGCAGATTACCCTAAGGAGATGTGTTGCTGTTGTACAATCCGTACAGCATCTTATAATTATACCACCATTTGTCTCTTTCCTTCTTCAGATTTAACTGAGTTACTTACCCAACAGCCTCATTAAAACCCACTTTTAAGAAAACCATTAATCAGTTATTCATGGGTTTCGTCCATCTCTGAAGTATATTCATCAGAAAAAATAGCCTCCATTTGCAATTTAATTGATGAGCATACTTTCGATGGTATCTGATAATACAAATGGTGATTTCTAGTTAAGTGCACCTTACATTTAGTAAGATTAACATTATCTTTATTTTACAGTTCTTCTTTCTAATGTGATTTTCATAAACACACTAAAATAAAAACTAGAGAGTATTTATGTACTAACTGGCATTATCAAATATCCATACAATTAAAAGTGATAGGAGAAATATAAAGGAATCCATTAAATCTGGATTTTAAATGAATAATTACATTTTTAATTTAAGAATGTCCTAAATTTTGTATGTACACATATATGTAAATTGTTTCTGAAATTTAACTTTGTATCCCATATTTTTATTTCTTCAGTCAGACAACCACACAACCATACGTACATACATGCATACATACAAATATACAAAGTTTAAACTACATAATTGTACTCTTAATAAAAGTTTCCCCCTTTTCTAGAATGTTTTACAAATGTTTCCTGTAGGGCTGGAGAGATGGCTCAGCAATTACAAGCACCAGGCTGCCCTTCCATAGGAACTTCAATTCTCAGCAGCAACATGGCAGCTCCAAGAGATATCTGTATCTCCAGATCCACAGGACCCAATGCTCTCCTCTAACCTCCACTGTGCATCGCATACATGCTTCTGCTCATACTAATCCTCCTGCCTCCCTTCCATGTGTGTGGCGTGGATTAAGCCAGACAGGAAAACATAACCCTCTCAAAACTCACATTAACAATATCTGTAAAAATCTTTCTTATCCAGAAAGCAACATTTATAGACTTCAGACTTAGAATGAGTTTTTATTTACAAGGTCACACACTTGTAAGTGTCAGAGCAGAAGGGACACTCTGATGGACTGGATTCTGAGGATCATAGTATTAGCCACACATTTCATTAAGAACACTATCTATGGTCATAGTGTTAACATGTATCAGAACCAAAGTTAGAACAAAAAATACCTATCTCTTCCAGTCACCAATGTGGTGTTCCTGTTGCAGTCTGGGCTCTAGGAGATCCCAATGTGTCAGCCTACATGAGGGTGAATAGTCCAAAAGGCCTTTCTGGGTGATCTAATGTGTTGTCAGTGTTTCATGCTACTGCCATGGCAACTTATACAACCAAAGGTGAACTCAAAGAGGGAGTCTCAGATTACTTGAATCAGACTGGTCTTTAGCCAAGTCTGTGAAGAATTGTCTTGATTGTAGATGGTTGTGGGAGGGTCCAGCCCAGTGAGGTGTGTTACCTCTGGGCATGCGATCTTGGGTTGCATAAAGAAAGTTGGCCTAGCACCAGCCAGAGCGAGTGAGATAGGAAACACTCTTCCTCTATGGTTTCTGTTCCAGTTCTTGCTTATCCTGACTTCCCTCAATCATGGTCTATCACCTGGAAATGTAAAGTGAAATAAACTCCTTCTCAAGTTTCTTTTGATCATGGTGTTTATCATGGCAAAAGAAAGCAAATTGGAATGGAGAGAGACCCTAAACTTCCAGGAAGCAGCATGCTGTGAAGCAGAAAAAAAAAAAAAATCAAAGGAAGATTACTCAGGAGGTCAGTTACATCCCTGTGTCATTGGCTCTTTGTCTTAAGAGCTGTGTGCATCTTGCAGTAGAAAGCTTGCAAAAGCCAACTGTTTGCAACCATTTGTTTGTTACTGCTCTGGCTGACAACAGGAAAGCTCTTCAGATTGTAATGCTTAGGATAGTTCCACTGTGTTCACTGGTGTGATGATGAATGTAGATGAGGGGAAGGAGAGAAAGTTAATGAGTGAATTTTCTACTGTCTAACAATACCCCCACCCCTGAGAATATTGTTAGAAGGGTCAATATACAAAATATTTACAATGGGCTACATTATCACAAATTTGAAAGAAAATGTGTGTTTTAGAAAGAGAAGCAGGTATTTAAAATAATATAGAATTATATATATATACACATATATAGCAATATTGAAAAAAATCATTAAAATGTGTATGCATGCTGTTTATCAATAGATACAACAGACATACATAATCAAGGCATAACTTCAGAGAACACTCAGAGAACCTGGCTCCTGATAACTTTTATGTTTTGAGAAAGTGAAGTCCTTAGGAATTCCTTTACAAATTAGTCTTCCCATCCTACATTCCCAGGGAGAAGCATTCTGCTTCCCTCCTTTTCTCCTCTTCTTCTCCTAAGGGGCTTGGTCCTGTTAATGAGATAATTTACATAAGGAACCGGAATAGAGACAGTATCTTATTCATCAGGGGGAAAAAAAAAAAGAGAAGCTGGAGTATTCTCAACTCATAGTCTTATGGCAAATAAAATGAGGTGCATAGGTGATTCCAGCCCTGAGCAGGAGAAGATGGAGATCTCACCCCTCCACATATACCTCCTTCCCCCATGACAGAGTAAGGCTCTATCTCAAAAACAAACAAGCAAACAAAGACATCTTAAAGTAACATTTTAAACTTCAAACTTAACAAATTTGGTGTCTAGATAATTCACCTGGCCTTCTGAGATAAGATTCCTGTCTCCTAGCACATCGGGTAGAATTGTTTTGGATTTCATAATAGATTTTCCAGAAGCTGGAACCCCAGGTAAAGAGCATTTGTCTCTTCTTTTTGTTCTTATACTGAGAGTGGCTTCCCAATAAATCTGCCTTTATGTACTTTAATCTTGCTTGAATTGGCTCATTTCACCAGTGGAAAAATAACATCACTCATCTCATATTGAAAACCTTATCGTATAACTATGAAAGTACTAATACAGTCTCTCTCTATATGTGTATATGTTTTTACACACACACACACACACACACACACACACACACAGTGCCATCTTGAGTTTTTTGTTTTGTTTTGTTTTGTTTTGTTTTGTTTTGTTTTGTTTTACCCCTGACAGCCTCTTTCTTCTGCTTCTGTTTGGCTCTTTCGTGTCTGGATTTCCTCAGAGCTCAGCGATCTTTCATGAGCTATTCCTATTTTTAACCAGAGTCCTGGAAGGCTGATTGAAAAGCTGTGTTTGGGAGCAGTGCTGCAGTCTTGTGAGGATCATGCAGGGACAGCATGACACAGAATGTCTTGAACTTTGTTTTCTTTTGGGGGATGGTCAGCTTTCTCACAAAGAGACACGTGTTTGCCTGTAGTTAGGGCTGAAACTGGTGACACTGTTGATAACAAAGACCGTCAGTTGTCCCTTCTTTTCTGTGTTGTGGAAAAGGTGCCATCTGTTTCCTGCCAAGATTGTGGTTGATAAGGTTTTGACTGCCCCAGAAATCTCTACTTCAGACCCCTCTAGTTCCATTTTATTCAATGACTTTGCCACAGATCAAGTGGGGGAAACAAAAGCTATTGCTTTTAAAGTTATGTAATAGTGAAATAAGAGCCTGAGTTACAGAACTTAAGATACCGTGCATGTATTTTGTTTCCCCATTCCTTCTCTACCCTTTGTTACAAGAAATTTATAAAAGGCAGATTATTTGGAATGTGGTCCTATACCAGATCTGAAGAAGCCAGACCAAATCAGAATGATTGACACACTGTCAATCATGAAGATGTTCAGTTATTCTTTTGTTTGTTTGTTTGTTTGTTTTAGTGCAGGGAGGAGAATATACCAGTCCAACTCAGAATGGGGCCACCATGTTATGTGAGCAACAAAAAAGAAACCGAGTAGAGGAGCAAGGCAGGTGGCTCAGTTAGTAAAGTGACTGCCATAGCACCAGTACCTGGGTTTGGATCACTTTAAATAGGTTGTTCCTTGGAGCTCCCTGGCTACGTGATATAGGGGCATCAGTGAGTGAAGTTCAGATTAGATAAGAGACTCTGTCTCAAAAAATAAGGTAGAGAGCAGTAGAAGAAGACATCCCATGACAATCTATGGCCTCCAAATGCACAGGAGTGATATATATGCACATCACATACACACAGCCCTCAAATCTTACCAAACCTAAAAATGGATCAGTTTTCTGTAAGACAGAAGATTCACAACATCAGTCCCAAGAGGTACAGTCACCCTGGCTTTGCTTTGGTGCTGTAGAAACCATGAAACTTTCAATTGAATTTTGTTCAGTTTCTACTTCTTTAGTTCCTTTCTTTTTTCTGTTCCTTTTCTTTTCTTCTCTTTTCCCCACACTCTCTTTCCTTCCTTTCTTCCTTCCTGCCTGCCTTTTTTCCTTCTTTCCTTCCTTCCTTCCTTCCTTCCTTCCTTCCTTCCTTCCTTCCTTCCTTCCTTCCTTCCTTTCTTCCTTCCTTCTTCTCTCCCTTCCTCCTCCTCCATCCCTCCCTTCCTTCTTTCCTTCCTTTCTTTTTCTGTCTATAAAACCAATCTTCTCTTTTTACCCAGTTTGTCAATGTTGTGAAATCAGAAGCCAATTAGGCCACAGTGATTGTTTGAAAAGCTTGAGTCTTCCCAAAACTCAGGCTGAGACTTAGTTCTTTACTGTGTCAGTGCTGGGAGGTGAGGCCACCCAGGAATGTTGGGAGCTTATGAACAGATCTCCTATGAGCTATCTCCTGACAGTGAGTTCTCACTCTGTAGTCCTAGATAAATTACTATGACAGTGTGGTGTCCTAAAGCAATGTCAGCTCTTGTGTTCTTTCTCTTTACACTCAGTGCCTTTCCCTGCTGCCTTTCTGCCCTGCAAGGCCTTCACCAGAAGTCAGGTAGTTTGGCTCAAGCTTGGACTTTTGGTCTCCCGAACTGAACTGCTTTTCTTTATAAATAACCTACACTAAGATATTTGTTATATCAACAACAATAACAACAACAAAAACCAGTCTTAGGCAATCATTACACTTAGTTGTTGACATATTGTTTGATTATTTGTATTGCTATTACAATGTCTGGATAGATTCCTTAGACTGTTGATATCTAGGAAATGGCTTGTGGAGAGAAAAAAGTAACAATGGACCCTAAATTTCTAAGTTTTACCTTTCCTTCAGTGAGCATGTATAATTTTGTATATCATTTGCATAAAACAATTCTGAATGTAATTTTGATGCCCTGTTAGAACTGCAACTGCTAGCCATGAGTTGTCCTTGTCATTCATCAGAATGTTAGAATTAAAACCAGAAGAAGGCTTATTGATGGAACTGTAGCAAAGTGGGTGTTACATGAAGGTAAGCTTGGGCTGATTTTTTTTTTCATCATTGCTTTGATAACATAAACATGTCTGAATATTTATGTAAATAAACTAAACTTTATGTCTAACTCTGAAAACTAGTTATATTTTCCCACAAACCAAATTTTCTATACACAAAGTGCAATATGTTTGAAAGTATTTTTCCATCAAATAAAAATATAGTCCAGTGTTTCCAAGTGTCCTGTTTCCATTCACTAAAAAGTTTCCATTGCTACAAAAAAGGGGCACTTCCCCCTCAAAAACATTTCATAAATTCCAAAGTAATTTTGATTGTTTATTTTGTTTTTTTACTTTTATAATTTGCCAGAGTGAAGGGAAGGGAAATCATGCTTTATGCACCTTTATGCACCACTATAATTATACTTGTAAAAAATAATATTCTGTAAACAGGAAATAGAATGCCAAGTATTTTATTCATAACCACCATTTTAACTCCTGCCTGGCATTTTTGGGACAAAAAAGCAAAGTGGGCAGTTTATCTTAGGATGATAAGCCAGACGACATCCAACTTCCCTGTAGAGCTCAAATTAGCAAATGATATCATTTGCTACCATTCCCTGTTCATTATCAGTCTCCACACAGTTCTTAGCACTTGGGTTATATGGAGTTCCATATTCCTTAAAGCCACACTTTAGTTTAGTGTGGCACTGTCCTACCTTCCGAGATAAACAATAAACCATTGTTGTGAGTTGGAGGGGAGAACGTGTTGAAAAGAGTTACCTACAAGTTCTCAGTACCTTTGTTTCTGGTTCCAGTCAGAAGGCCCACAGCAGCAGCAGCAGCAGCAGCAGCACTGGGTGAGCTTCCCTCTGTGTCCTTTGACCTCCTGTTTTCAGAAGCCTGTAACTTCAAGCTGACTGCCTGCTCTGACACACCCCAGCTGCTCTTTACTAACAAGGACACACCTTGGAAAAGCATTCCGGATGCTAGATCACTTTTTCCGTGTTATAAAATCTAATCATGGAGTTATGATGTGCTTTTCTGTTTGTTTGTTTAAGCAATTTAAATGAAGCTGTAGTGAATGAAGAACAATTCCTTGTTTATCCTCAAGAGGGGCAGCTGAAGAAAATGGAAAGAAACAGCTAAAAACATTCAAATATAAACTATGCTTTGCCAAATAGCTCATTCATTTACAAAATGTAACTTGCAAAGAGATTTTTTATCTGGTTGGGTGTAGAAACAACTCCGTTGGTGTTGGTAATGTACTTGCCATGCATCCTGAGTTTGATACCCAGTACCCAATTACCCACACAAGAAGCCTGGTGGCATGTGCTTATAACCCCAGCTCTAGATAGGGAAGTATAGGAGGAAGACCCTTGCGAATCCCAAATGTTAACCAGCCTAGCCTGTTAGAACAGCTCCAGGTCCAATGAGAGACCTTGCCTTTAAAAGGGGGCACAGGAGATGGTTAACTGACCTACACATGCCTACACACACACACACACACACACACACACACACACACACACACACACATGGGGTGGAGGTGGAGAGAGAGAGACAAACAGAGACAGAGAGACAGAGACAGAGAGAGACAAAGAGAATAGATTACTTTTTAAAAAGAGATTTTTAAAAATTCAGATTCAATTTGTTTCCTATGAAGTAAATGGTGGGGTTGGGGGGAGGCAACTTGGAATAATTTAAACTTAAGATAGTCAAACACAATGATTTAAAACTAAATGTGCAGAGTTCTTCCTCTTTTTCTTTGGTTTCATTGGAGGTGCTATATATACAGTGAGCAGTTCTTTTACCTAGAGAGCAGGCAGTTTGCCTGGTGTATACACAGTTGTGCTCTCCCAGTATTCAGGTAAATCCCCACTCTGCTTAACACCTTGGAGCCTCTCCCTCTACATACAGCCCTGCTTTCCCTTCACTGCTTTGTGAATTCCCCCTGAAGGTTATTGTTACTCACACACAACCAAAGCAAGACATGCTGCCCTAGAATGCAGTTCTCTGCAACTGAGGCAAATGCATACAACTCCATACAACTAGGGAAATGAGGAGTTTCTCCAGTGTTTGCATATTGGCTGCTTGTTTTGCATAAAACCATGTCTTTTAAAATTACTATGGGTATATTTTTCCTGTTTTGTTTTAGACAACTTTTCCACATACTTGATTTTTTGAGACAGTGTCTCACATTATATCCTAGACTTTCTTCACATTCAAGTCATCTTGTCTCAACCTGCAAAGTGCTGAGATCATAGGTAAATGAGACTATGTCTTTGTGTGTGTGAGTCAGTGTGGGTGCACATGTGTACATTGTTTGTGGAAGGTAGCAGTAGGTATTGAATATCTTTTTCAAGGCTCTCCACCCGATGGAGGGTAGTTCAGTGAATCTGAACTCATTGACCAGCTAAACTGGCTGGTGATCAAACCTCTAGGCTCTGCTGTCTCCATCTCTCAGCACTGAAATGACAGGCACAGACTTTAGGGCCTGATGTTTCATATGGAGACCAGTATTCTAAATTCAAGTACTCATGCTTGTTTGGCAAGCACATTACCCACCAATCTGTCTCTCCAACTCCACCTTGACTTTTTGTTAAGAAGAAAGCAAATGTTTCTGTGCTTTGGTTTTCTTTTTCTCCTTGTACTTTCAAACCCACTTAGATTCATTGGGGAATATGACAGACACACGTGAAATCAGTTTGTCCAGGTCATATAACACTGATACTACAAGACTAGCATTTGTTGCTGTGTTAAATTGACAGCTTTGTTTCTTCCTTTGCAAGAAATCACAGATTGAGCCATTTGGAGAAAAAAGATTTGGGAAAAATACACAACACTGGGGACAAGCTAATTCTGTGCTAGGTTTCCTGTTTGAGTGCAGTGGATTTTTTAAAAATATTTTTTTATTACGTATTTTCCTCAATTACATTTCCAATGCTATCCCAAAAGTCCCCCATACCCTCCCCCCATTCCCACTTTTTGGCCCTGGCGTTCCCCTGTACTGGGGCATATTAAGTTTGCAAGTCCAATGGGCCTCTCTTTCCAGTGATGGCCTACTAGGCCATCTTTTGATACATATGCAGCTAGAGTCAAGAGCTCCGGGGTACTGGTTAGTTCATAATGTTGTTGCACCTACAGGGTTGCAGATCTCTTTAGCTCCTTGGATACTTTCTCTAGCTCCTCCATTGGGGGCCCTGTGATCCATCCAATAGCTGACTGTGAGCATCCACTTATGTGTTTGCTAGGCCCCGGCCTAGTCTCACAAGAGACAGCTATATCAGGATCCTTTCAGCCAATGCTTGCTAGTGTATGCAATGGTGTCATCGTTTGGAGGCTAATTATGGGATGGATCCCTGGATATGGCAGTCTCTAGATGGTCCATCCTTTTGTCTCAGCTCCAAACTTTGTCTCTGTAACTCCTTCCATGGGTGATTGTTTCCAATTCTAAGATGGGGCAAAGTGTCCACACTTTGGCCTTCGTTTTTCTTCAGTTTCATGTGTTTTACAAATTGTCTCTTATATCTCGGGTATACTACGTTTCTGGGCTAATATCCACTTATCAGTGAGTACATATCATTTGAGTTCTTTTGTGATTGTGTTACCTCACTCAGGATGATGCCCTCCAGGTCCAACCATTTGCCTAGGAATTTCATAAAGTCATTCTTTTTAATAGCTGAGTAGTACTCCATTGTGTAAATGTACCACATTTTTTGTATCCATTCCTCTGTTGAAGGGCATCTGGGTTCTTTCCAGCTTCTGGCTATTATAAATAAGGTGAGTGCAGTGGATTTTTATCCATTTAGATTAAATTCAAATTCTTTAATACTGGCCAGCATAGTTGTCAGGATTGACTGAAATTCATTCTTGATGAGGGACCCAGAATCACAGTCCATCTACACTGTGCAAATGGCAGGTGTGTCAGCCAAATGTGAGGGCTTCCCAGGATTCCCAGCAGTCAAAGGCAAAGATGATCCTAGTAAGAAGGCTGCAGATGCTAGAAAGATGAGTTATCCATTAGCATGATGAGGCTGCCTTTCAGTGGAGTGCAGCACCTAAGCCTTTTCTTTTCTCTAGAAGGAGTGGAGCTGTCACAGCACTCCAGGTACTCAGTTTATCTGTTTGAGCAACAGAAGTAGTTTGAGGTGCTGTGTTCCTGTTTCCTTCAGATTGGATATGACCATAGGTTCCACAGCAGTTTCCTGTGAGAACAACATTCCATTATCCAGAGAAGCTTACCAAGAAAGGAAACAAACAACTCAAATAGCTTCAGGAAGTCCCTGAAACTGAGCAGATTCACTAGGCCTCTCCCCCAAAGTATATAAGCAATGAATTGAATAAAGACTGTTGAGAGTCACTCTCGGGCAAGTCCAGCTGCTTAGAAGAACCAGAGATCAGCTGAACTCCTTAGAAGAAACAAAGACCAGCTGAGCTGCTTAGAAGAGGTTCAGACCAACTCCATCCTGTTGAGTTGCTGTACGGTGAACTCTGGGTTTTTAGCTTTTGTAAACTGTTACTCATGCTAGAGTAAGTTTTGGTGATGCAGCTATCCTTGAATCATTTTTGTTTCTGTTTACTAACCACTCTCCCATATTCCTGTAACTAACTCAAAATAAAATTCATTGGTTCATTAAATTGGAGTTTGATGCAATCATTAATGTGGTCTGTTGTCAGTTTCTTATCTAGGGTAAGTAAACATTTGTTAACATGTCACCAGGAATAGTTGTCACAAAACATCATTGCTTTATAGAATCAGAGCACTTTGTGATTACCCACAGGAGACCCACAAGAGGTCTGGCTCATTATTCCCTCATGGAAGGAGAAAGAGGCTCAGGAGAATATTATCAGGCCCCTTCCTTTCAAGAGGTTTTATAAAGTAAACAGGGGACTGGGACTCAGGAGCTTTTGGGAGTGTATCTGTCTTATTAGTCCAGTGAGCATTTTCAATGCTGCAATTTTTCTTCAGCTATCCATGTTATGGGTGTGGTTTTTCAGTGGTGTGTCTTCCTGTAAGTTGCTTAAGAGACTTCCTATGTGTAATTGCTTTTGAATCACCCATAAGTAACTCCAAATAAAATCATTGGTTCTTCACATTTGACTTTAACAAAAAACTTTCTTTGAGGTGTTAAAGTCTTTTTTATCTGGGATAAAAAAAACATTTCTGTGTGGTTCCATAGGAGAATTTATGTGACTAATGGGATATCTAGCACATTGGAGAAAGTAAAAACTATATCTACTTCTAGGTATCTACATAGTGAATGAAGTCTCTTGGTATATGCCTCTCTAGATGGGGTTGATATAAGAAACCCCTCAACCAATAATCTCTTTAATATTAGTGTAATTATTTATCAGAGCTAAGACCAGAACATTGTAATGAGAATGCTAAATTGGGCACTGAGCATTTTGGCAATTAATTCCCAAATTAATTCAACCACCTAGTTGCTGTATGCCTCAAGCATCAGTCATGATACTTTTATTTGAAAATAACAGACTATCATTCAGAAACTTATAGCAATCAGTGAACTCTCAAATTAGAAGCTCAATTATATCAGTGAAGATTTTATCTTTATGGTTTGCCCTCCTCTAAGCACATATGTCACCTCCTCCTACTTCCCTGTGGTCACACACTGGCTTCATCGGCTTCAAACATCATGTGATCACACAAAAATATCCACAGGCTAGATGGACAGTGGAGAGTGTGTCTCTTGTCATGTACTATTCTTAGAATCACTGGCTTCTAGATTCAGTATCCTGTCTCAGGGGCTGACACTGCATTGCTAGCCACTCCACCAATCTTTACCCAACAGGATAACTCATGATATTCTTCCTCATAGATCTCTCCTCACACAAAGACTGAGGAGGACTTATGTCCTTAATAAATGAATGCAAACCAACATACACTACCAATTTAGTTTGCTATAACAAAAGACTTATAATTTCGATTGATATAGGTGATGTGCAGTTGAATAAATACTGTAGCACAGTATAATCTGCTCACCCCACTAAGAACATCCAAGTGAAAAACCTAGTTTATTTTTAAAATTTCATTACGTTTATTTATATATTCATTTATTTATGCAGGGGTGGTGCATGTCATAGTGTGTGAAAGAACTGATCTCTCTATGGTGTGAGAAATGGAGTCACACTCCGGTTGTTCAACTTGCTCACCAGCTTTATCTGTTGAGCCGTCACTCCAGCCCTCCAAACCTAGTTTAACAAAATGGATAGACCCATGGAAAGTTAAGGGGGAATGACCATTTTCCTTCTAAAATATGTAATTGCAATAGAATGTGATGATGTTTTGAGAGGAGACTTCTCAATTAAGAATAAGGTTTGTTCATGACCTCAGTATTCTTTGGAGGAGATGTGACTAGACCATGGAAATCTGAGAATCCCGACACGGCAGGCCAGGGACTGACTTAGAAGTAGAGTCTTCAGCTCTTTCATGAATGACACTGAGAAGATCACAAAGGTGTGCCTCAGAAAGAACTGATGTGCTTTCAAAGCACATTTCCTCAGAGTTTTGTAAATCCTAAGGTCATTTTTCTTTTGGAAAATAATTCATGTATTTCTTAAAAAAGTCTAAAATAGAATAATTGTAAGAAAAGCAATAAGTTAATCACTGTATTGAAAGTAATAAAATTTTCATAAGCTTACTTTTTTGTTGTTTTTCCAATATTTTATTTTTATGCAATATTTCTTCTTTTACATATATTTTTTAAATTTAATTTAAATTTTAATTTATTTGTTACATTCCATATTCCATTTCCCACTCCCCCATCCACCCTCTGGACTGCTCCACATCTCACACCTCCTCCCCACCCCACCCCGTCTCCATGTGGATGCCCCTAACCCCCACCACACCTGACCTCTAAACTCCCTGGGGCCTCCTCCAGTCTCTTGAGGGTTAGGTGCATCAACTCTGAATGAACACAGACCTGGAAGTCCTCTACTGTATGTGTGTTTGGGACTTCATATCAGCTGGTGTATGCTGTCTGTTTGGTGGTCCAGTGACCAGAGAGATCTCGGGGGTCCAGATTAATTGAGACTGCTAGTCCTGCTACAGGATCACCCTTCTCAGCTTCTTTCAGCCTTCCCTAATTCAACAACAGGAGTCAGCTGCTTCTGTCCATTGGTTGGATGCAAATATCTGTCCCTGACTCTTTCAGCTGTTTGTTGGGTCTTTTGGAGGGCAGTCATGATACATCCCTTTTTGTGAGTGCTTCATAGCCTCAGTAATAATAGTGCCAGGCCTTGGGACCTCCCCTTGAGATGAATGCCACTTTGAGCCAGTCACTGGACCTTCTTTTCCTCAGGCTCCTCTCCATTTCCATCTCTGTAATTATTTCAGACAGGAACAATTATGGGTCAGAGTTGTGACTGTGGATGGCAACCCATCCCTCACTTGATGCCCCGTC
Source organism: Mus musculus (assembly GCF_000001635.26). Taxonomy (NCBI): domain Eukaryota; kingdom Metazoa; phylum Chordata; class Mammalia; order Rodentia; family Muridae; genus Mus; species Mus musculus. The sequence continues at coordinate 88,934,015 of NC_000084.6, forward strand.
TCTCTACTGGAGGTAGGCTCTACAAGTTCCATCTTCCCAATGTAGGGCATTTCATCTAAGGCCCTCCCTTTGAGTCCTGGGAGTCTCTCACCTCCCAGGTCTCTGGTGCATTCTGGAAGGGTGCCCCCAACCTCCTATTTCCTGAGGTTGCCTGTCTCCATTCTTTCTGCTGGCCCTCAGGGCTTCAGTCCTTTTCCCTCACCCAATATCAGATCACGTTCTCCTCACTCCCCCACTCCCCCCCCCCTTGTCTACTTTCCCTTCCAGGTACCTCCCTTCCTCACCATTTGTGATTGCTTTCTTCTCTCTCCCAAGTGGAACTGAGGCATCCTCACTTGGGCACTTCAGCTTGTTGAGCTTTTTGAGTTCTGTGGACTATATCTTGGGTATTCTGTACTTTTGTTGTTGTTATTGTGGTTGTTGTTATTTTTTGTTTTTGTTTGTTTGCTTGTTTGTTTTTGCTAGTATCCACTTATTAGTGAGTACATACCATGCATGTCCTTTTGAGTCTGAGTTACCTCACTCAGGATGATATTTTCTAGTTCCATCCATTTGCCTGCAAAACTCAGAATATCCTCGTTCTTAATAGCTGAGTAGTATTCCATTGTATAAATGAACCACATTTTCTGTATTCATTCTTTTGTAGTGGGACATCTAGGTTGTTTCCAGCTTCTTGCTATCACAAATAAGGCCACTATGAACATAGTAGAACACGTGCCCCTGTGGCAAGGTGGGGCATTTTTTGGGTATATTCCCAAGAGTGGTATAGCTGTGTCTTCAGGTAGATCTATATCCAATTTTCTGAGGAACCTCCAGATTGATTTCCAGAGTGGTTGTGCCAGTTTGCAATCCCACTAGTAATGGAGGAGTGTTCCTCTTTCTCCACATCCTCTCTGACATGAGTTGTAACCTGAGGTTTTGATCTTAGTCATTCTGATTGGTGTAAGGTGGAATCTCAGGGTTGCTTTGATTTGCTTTGCTCTGATCACTAAGGACTTTGAACATTTTTTAGGTGCTTCTCAGACATTGGAGCTTCTTCAGTTGTGAATTCTCGGTTTAGTTCTATACCCCATCTTTTTTTTTTTTTTTTTTTTTTTTTTTTTTTCCATTTTTTATTAGGTATTTAGCTCATTTACATTTCCAATGCTATACCAAAAGTCCCCCTTACCCACCCACCCCCACTCCCCTACCCACCCACTCCCCCCCTTTGGCCCTGGCGTTCCCCTGTACCGGGGCACACAAAGTCTGCATGTCCAATGGGCCTCTCTTTCCAGTGATGGCCGACTAGGCCATCTTTTGATACATATGCAGCTAGAGTCAAGAGCTCAGGGGTACTGGTTAGTTCATAATGTTGTTCCACCTATAGGGTTGCAGATCCCTTTAGCTCCTTGGGTACTTTCTCTAGCTCCTCCATTGGGAGCCCTGTGATCCATCCATTAGCTGACTGTGAGCATCCACTTCTGTGTTTGCTAGGCCCCGGCATAGTCTCACAAGAGACAGCTACATCTGGGTCCTTTCGATAAAATCTTGCTAGTATATGCAATGGTGTCAGCGTTTGGATGCTGATTATGGGGTGGATCCCTGGATATGGCAGTCTCTACATGGTCCATCCTTTCATCTCAGCTCCAAACTTTGTTTCTGTAACTCCTTCCATGGGTGTTTTGTTCCCACTTCTAAGGAGGGGCATATATACCCCATCTTTTGATTGGATTGTTTGGTTTTCTGATAGTTAATTTCTTGAGTTATTTATATATTTTGGATATTAGCCCTGTATCAGATGTGGAGTTAGTGAAGATTTTTTTCCCAATCTGTAGGTTGCCATTTTGTCTTATCAAAGGACATAGTTGATAAACTTACTTTTCAAAAAATCTTTGAGAAATTCAGAAGCTTCTAATAGTTTACATGGTTGGCATTTATTTAACAAAATGAGAATGGATTGTTTTACAGTGGAAATTAGAGTTGCATGTATCATATTCTATCGGAAGCACAGCTTAGTGTAAACCACAAAGACCTATTCTCTTCAAAGTAACACAATGAATGACACCAGCCTCCTGTAATGCCAGTGAAAGTGGTCAAACAATCTGGTCATCTTTTGCTCTTCTATTAGGAGTCAGCCTCAACCTGAATCTCCCCAGTATCCTGAGTATTGTTTAGGGTCTAATCCCTTGTCTATGTCTATGAAAGTGTCCCTGGTGTGCTTTGCATCCTCCATCAATAGAATCTATCTTTATGCTCACCACTGATCCTTTCTCTAGGCCCTAGCTCTGAGCTCTGTTTATCAGCCAGTGTAACCAATTCTTACTGTAAAAGCCACAGGAGCTTTCCTACCTTGCTAGGGAGTTTCTGTGCAAAACTAGAAAGCTGTGCCTAAGCTTTGCTGTGACAATTGCTGTGTAGAAACCACTTTCCAAAGTTTTACTATGCTTAAATGTGTAAGAAGAATAAACCACAAAGTCAGACTATGGAAGTCTTGACCCAGTGCCTGCAAAGATGGTACTGACTGCTGGCCATAAGGTTTGGTCCCCAATAATATTCTGAATATATTTTCTGTGAAGACCAACTGTATCAATTGAAAATTAGGTATGCAGGTATGTTTTCAACAGAACTGTTTTGATTTGTTCTTTTCTTCTGATTTATGTTATAGACATTAATTTTCCTTTCTGGAAGTTACATAGTACAGGGGAATGCCAGGGCCAAGAAGTAAGAATGGGTGGGTAGGGGAGTGGGGGGGGGGCATGGGGGACTTTTGGGATAGCATTGGAAATGTAAATGAAGAAAATACCTAATAAATAAAAAAAAATAGAAAGGCTACAAGGAAAAAAAAGAAGTAAATGTGCTTTTGAATAGAAAAAAACCATTGAGTAGTTAGAAATACACATGTTTTTAGTCTGTAAATGTTTTCTAGGGAAGATGATGAGAGAATTTTTGCCATTAACACCTTAGATACTCAGAACTCAGAATATGCAACCCTGGAGAGATCCATGTGAGCCTCACCATGATGTGATGTGATGATGTGCACTTCTCTCAAACAAACTCCTGTTCTGTAAAGCAAGGAGCTGAATAAACCTTTTTTTTTTTCTTTTTTTTATGGTTGGCTAAAGTTTTATTTATTTATTTTTATTATTAGATATTTTCTTCATTTACATTTCAAATGTTATCCCCAAAGCCCCCTATACCCTCCCCGTGCCCTGCTCCCCAACCTACCCACTCTTGCTTCCTGGCCCTGGCATTCCCTTGTACTGGGTCATATGATCTTCACAAGACCAAGGGCCTCTCCTCCCATTGATGGCCAACTAGGCCATCTGCTGCTACATATGCAACTAAAGACACAGCTCTGGGGGTACTGGTTAGTTCATATTGTTGTTTCTCCTATAGGGTTGCAGACCCCTTTAGCTCGTTGGGTACTTTCTCTAGCTCCTTCATTAGAGGCTCTGTGTTCCATCCAATAGATGACTGTGAGCATCCACTTCTGTATTTGCCAGGCACTGGCATAGCCTCACAAGAGAAAGCTATATCAGGGTCCTGTCAGCAAAATCTTGCTGGCATATGCAATAGTGTCTCGGTTTGGTGGTTGTATTATAAAGTAAAAATAAATAAATAAAACATAATAATAACCCACATGCAAAAATATCTCAGGGAATGTCATCCTAAAATATAATACTTAGACACCAGGTTGGTGATATTTAATCTAACAAATTAGGGTTGAGAGACACCTAGAAGTTTAATAAATCATGATTCTTGGTGTGTCTGTGAAGGTATTTTCCAGAGACAGTTCTGTAAATGGGATGTGACATCTAAAAGCTTCTAACAAAATTAGAAGAAAGCCAGATAAGATCTTCTGGTCTTTGCTTCCCATCCACCATCAGGTAACTGCTTTGCTCTACCAAGTACCCTTCTGACATAACACTCAGTCTTCTACATCCTAGAAACAATAAAGCTTGATGAACATGGACTCAGAACAAAACACACTATTCCCTCAAGTTATGTTTCTTTTTATTTACTTATTTTTTCTGATTTCAAAATCACCATGGGAGATGGGATCTCAAGAATCATTTTATCCAAGATAGTCTTATAGATTTGGTACCACACTGCCTTTAACACATTCTGAACCAACAGAAACTTTTTTTTTAATCTAAAAATATTCCATGGGCTTTTGAGACCATAAAGAAAGCAAGAGAATGGGCCAGAAGAACAGAAGGAAATTACCCATCTATCTGCCCATGGCTTGAGCAGAATAAAGACTGGGAGTCAGCCACAAAGCAACTACTGGGAATTCAGCCCCAAGCCAACACTTTTATTGGTACCTTTTACTATTGGATTATTTTCTACATAGAAATATGAGAAAGGCAGCAGGGCAGTGGTGCACACCTTTAATCCCAGCCCTCAGAATGCAGAGGCAGGCAGATTCCTTGAGTGCGAGGCCAGCCTGCTCAACAGAGTGAGTTCCAGGATATCCAGGGCTGCACAGAGAAACCCTATCTTGAAAAAACAAAACAAAACAAAACAAAAAACCCAAAACAACAAGAAAAGAAATATGAGAGAGGTTTAAAATGCAATTTCACTGGATTCAGCCTTGACTGCAGTGTAGATGCTGTGTTTCTTATGTGTTTGGTCACATCCATGGACGTAGAGAATCAGCACTGCGTGTTCTGAGCTAAAGGCATTTTGAAAAGTTAAGTATGGGAAATTCCCTTTCAGCTCTTTCTTCTTGAGAGTTGGAGATTAAACTCTCCCATGGCAGCTACCCATTCAAATCCAGGAAGAAGCAACATTTCTGTCAAAGATGGGATATTAAACCAGGTGAAGGCAACTTTTATCTTGTTAGTCACTAACTCTAGTATTCTAACTCTTTTCACTTTACGGCTTCACGATTTATAACTTCACATAATTGAGGAAGAGCATTTGACTATGCTTCCTTGCACCTTAACTTCCTTATGAGGCTCATAAAAATTACATTCATTTGCATGATTGTGTTCGGCTAATATAGTTTCTCTCAGGTTAATTCTCAGACCAAGACTCTAAGAGAGAAGTAAAAATTTTCCCCCTTCTCCTCGTTTCCTATCTTGTATGGTAAAAGTATGAAAACTGTTTTAGGATCTTGATAAACATTACTAGAGATCTCTCTTCAGGTGACCTACATTTAAGGAAAGATATGACCACCACAAATCAGGATATTTATGATCCTTTTGTTTTAGCAGTTGATTTCCCCATTAGACCAGCACTGATTTTAATTAAAAGAACAATGATGAATTTGGCACATGATGGCTATGTTAATTAGTTTTGATTGTCAAATTGAAGAGATTTGAAATCACCCAGGAAATGCATCTCTGGGAGTGTCCATGAATGATTTTCAGAAAAGTTTAATTGAAGAGGAATTTGCCTCAAACGTAGGTGGCACGATCCTATGGGATCAGAGACTGAATTAAAAAGAGAAGGCAAGCTACGCAAGAATACATCTTTTCTCTTCTTTCAGAGTGCAGACAGGATGAGACTAGCTGCTCCGTGCTCCAGCTTCCATGTTTTCCACCATGTTGAACTGTACACCATTTTAAATTTTGTGGCAAAATAATTGCTCTTCCTTAAAGTTGCTTCTGTCGGGTCACATCAAGGACGAAAGTAACTACTACATGACTGTGGTTAGATAATCTTTCATGGGAAAGGAGTGGACTGACAGCTGTGCATCATTGGTGGGGAGTATCAAATGAGAAAATTAAACACACACATCTTATATAATAGGCTGCACACCAACGACAACAACAACAAAAACAACATCTCCCATACACAACATCAATGAACTAAATTTGTTTTTTTTTATTTATTTATTTATTTTTTTTTTCCATTTTTTATTAGGTATTTAACTCATTTACATTTCCAATGCTATACCAAAAGTCCCCCATATCCACCCACCCCCACTCCCCTGCCCACCCACTCCCCCTTTTTGGCCCTGGTATTCCCCTGTACTGGGGCATATAAAGTTTGCAAGTCCAATGGGCCTCTCTTTCCAGTGATGGCCGACTAGGCCATCTTTTGATATATATGCAGCTAGAGTCAAGAGCTCCGGGGTACTGGTTAGCTCATAATGTTGTTCCACCTATAGGGTTGCAGATCCCTTTAGCTCCTTGGCTACTTTCTCTAGCTCCTCCATTGGGAGCCCTATGATCCATCCATTAGCTGACTGTGAGCATCCACTTCTGTGTTTGCTGGGCCCCGGCATAGTCTCACAAGAGACAGCTACATCTGCGTCCTTTCAATAAAATCTTGCTAGTGTATGCAATGGTGTCAGCGTTTGGATGCTGATTATGGGGTGGATCCCTGGCTATGGCAGTCTCTACATGGTCCATCCTTTCATCTCAGCTCCAAACTCCGTCTCTGTAACTCCTTCCATGGGTGTTTTGTTCCCAAATCTAAGGAGGGGCATAGTGTCCACACTTCAGTCTTCATTCTCCTTGAGTTTCATGTGTTTAGCAAATTATATCTTATATCTTGGGTATCCTAGGTTTGGGGCTAATATCCACTTATCAGTGAATACATATTGTGTGAGTTTCTTTGTGAATGTGTTACCTCACTCAGGATGATGCCCTCCAGGTCCATCCATTTGGCTAGGAAGTTCATAAATTCATTCTTTTTAATAGCTGAGTAGTACTCCATTGTGTAGATGTACCAGATTTTCTGTATCCATTCCTCTGTTGAGGGGCATCTAGGTTCTTTCCAGCTTCTGGCTATTATAAATAAGGCTGCTATGAACATAGTGGAGCATGTGTCCTTCTTACCTGTTGGGGCTTCTTCTGGATATATGCCCAGGAGAGGTATTGCTGGATCCTCTGGTAGTACTATGTCCAGTTTTCTGAGGAACCGCCAGACTGATTTCCAGAGTGGTTGTACAAGCCTGCACTCCCACCAACAATGGAGGAGTGTTCCTCTTTCTCCACATCCTCGCCAGCATCTGCTGTCACCTGAATTTTTGATCTTAGCCATTCTGACTGGTGTGAGGTGGAATCTCAGGGTTGTTTTGATTTGCATTTCCCTGATGATTAAGGATGTTGAACATTTTTTCAAGTGCTTCTCTGCCATTCGGTATTCCTCAGGTGAGAATTCTTTGTTCAGTTCTGAGCCCCATTTTTTAATGGGGTTATTTGATTTTCTGAAGTCCACCTTCTTGAGTTCTTTATATATGTTGGATATTAGTCCCCTATCTGATTTAGGATAGGTAAAGATCCTTTCCCAATCTGTTGGTGGTCTTTTTGTCTTATTGACGGTGTCTTTTGCCTTGCAGAAACTTTGGAGTTTCATTAGGTCCCATTTGTCGATTCTCGATCTTACAGCACAAGCCATTGTTGTTCTGTTCAGGAATTTTTCCCCTGTGCCCATATCTTCAAGGCTTTTCCCCACTTTCTCCTCTATAAGTTTCAGTGTCTCTGGTTTTATGTGAAGTTCCTTGATCCACTTAGATTTGACCTTAGTACAAGGAGATAAGTATGGATCGATTCGCATTCTTCTACACGATAACAACCAGTTGTGCCAGCACCAATTGTTGAAAATGCTGTCTTTCTTCCACTGGATGGTTTTAGCTCCCTTGTCGAAGATCAAGTGACCATAGGTGTGTGGGTTCATTTCTGGATCTTCAATTCTATTCCATTGGTCTACTTGTCTGTCTCTATACCAGTACCATGCAGTTTTTATCACAATTTCTCTGTAGTAAAGCTTTAGGTCTGGCATGGTGATTCCGCCAGAAGTTCTTTTATCCTTGAGAAGACTTTTTGCTATTCTAGGTTTTTTGTTATTCCAGACAAATTTGCAAATTGCTCCTTCCAATTCGTTGAAGAATTGAGTTGGAATTTTGATGGGGATTGCATTGAATCTGTAGATTGCTTTTGGCAAGATAGCCATTTTTACAATGTTGATCCTGCCAATCCATGAGCATGGGAGATCTTTCCATCTTCTGAGATCTTCTTTAATTTCTTTCTTCAGAGATTTGAAGTTTTTATCATACAGATCTTTCACCTCCTTAGTTAGAGTCACGCCAAGATATTTTATATTATTTGTGACTATTGAGAAGGGTGTTGTTTCCCTAATTTCTTTCTCAGCCTGTTTATTCTTTGTATAGAGAAAGGCCATTGACTTGTTTGAGTTTATTTTATATCCAGCTACTTCACCGAAGCTGTTTATCAGGTTTAGGAGTTCTCTGGTAGAATTTTTAGGGTCACTTATATATACTATCATATCATCTGCAAAAAGTGATATTTTGACTTCCTCTTTTCCAATTTGTATCCCCTTGATCTCCTTTTGTTGTCGAATTGCTCTGGCTAATACTTCAAGTACTATGTTGAAAAGGTAGGGAGAAAGTGGGCAGCCTTGTCTAGTCCCTGATTTTAGTGGGATTGCTTCCAGCTTCTCTCCATTTACTTTGATGTTGGCTACTGGTTTGCTGTAGATTGCTTTTATCATGTTTAGGTATGGGCCTTGAATTCCTGATCTTTCCAAAACTTTTATCATGAATGGGTGTTGGATCTTGTCAAATGCTTTTTCTGCATCTAACGAGATGATCATGTGGTTTTTGTCTTTGAGTTTGTTTATATAATGGATTACATTGATGGATTTTCGTATATTAAACCATCCCTGCATCCCTGGAATAAAACCTACTTGGTCAGGATGGATGATTGCTTTAATGTGTTCTTGGATTCGGTTAGCGAGAATTTTATTGAGGATTTTTGCATCGATATTCATAAGAGAAATTGGTCTGAAGTTCTCTATCTTTGTTGGATCTTTCTGTGGTTTAGGTATCAGAGTAAGAGTGGCTTCATAAAATGAGTTGGGTAGAGTACCTTCTACTTCTATTTTGTGAAATAGTTTGTGCAGAATTGGAATTAGATCTTCTTTGAAGGTCTGATAGAACTCTGCACTAAACCCATCTGGTCCTGGGCTTTTTTTGGTTGGGAGACTATTAATAACTGCTTCTATTTCTTTAGGTGATATGGGACTGTTTAGATGGTCAACTTGATCCTGATTCAACTTTGGTACCTGGTATCTGTCCAGAAATTTGTCCATTTCGTCCAGGTTTTCCAGTTTTGTTGAGTATAGCCTTTTGTAGAAGGATCTGATGGTGTTTTGGATTTCTTCAGGATCTGTTGTTATGTCTCCCTTTTCATTTCTGATTTTGTTAATTAGGATTTTGTCCCTGTGCCCTTTAGTGAGTCTAGCTAAGGGTTTATCTATCTTGTTGATTTTCTCAAAGAACCAACTCCTCGTTTGGTTAATTCTTTGAATAGTTCTTCTTGTTTCCACTTGGTTGATTTCACCCCTGAGTTTGATTATTTCCTGCCGTCTACTCCTCTTGGGTGAATTTGCTTCCTTTTTTTCTAGGGCTTTTAGATGTGTTGTCAAGCTGCTAGTATGTGCTGTCTCCCGTTTCTTCTTGGAGGCACTCAGCGCTATGAGTTTCCCTCTTAGAAATGCTTTCATTGTGTCCCATAGGTTTGGGTACGTTGTGGCTTCATTTTCATTAAACTCTAAAAAGTCTTTAATTTCTTTCTTTATTCCTTCCTTGACCAAGGTATCATTGAGAAGAGTGTTATTCAGTTTCCACGTGAATGTTGGCTTTCCATTATTTATGTTGTTATTGAAGATCAGTCTTAGGCCATGGTGGTCTGATAGGATACATGGGACAATTTCAATATTTTTGTATCTATTGAGGCCTGTTTTGTGACCAATTATATGGTCAATTTTGGAGAAGGTCCCGTGAGGTGCTGAGAAGAAGGTATATCCTTTTGTTTTAGGATAAAATGTTCTGTAGATATCTGTCAGGTCCATTTGTTTCATAACTTCTGTTAGTTTCACTGTGTCCCTGTTTAGTTTCTGTTTCCACGATCTGTCCTTTGAAGAAAGTGGTGTGTTGAAGTCTCCCACTATTATTGTGTGAGGTGCAATGTATGCTTTGAGCTTTACTAAAGTGTCTCTAATGAATGTGGCTGCCCTTGCATTTGGTGCGTAGATATTCAGAATTGAGAGTTCCTCTTGGAGGATTTTACCTTTGATGAGTATGAAGTGTCCCTCCTTGTCTTTTTTGATAACTTTGGGTTGGAAGTCGATTTTATCCGATATTAAAATGGCTACTCCAGCTTGTTTCTTCAGTCCATTTGCTTGGAAAATTGTTTTCCAGCCTTTCACTCTGAGGTAGTGTCTGTCTTTTTCCCTGAGATGGGTTTCCTGTAAGCAGCAGAATGTTGGGTCCTGTTTGTGTAGCCAGTCTGTTAGTCTATGTCTTTTTATTGGGGAATTGAGTCCATTGATATTAAGAGATATTAAGGAAAAGTAATTGTTGCTCCCTTTTATTTTTGTTGTTAGAGTTGGCATTCTGTTCTTGTGGCTGTCTTCTTTTTGGTTTGTTGAATGATTACTTTCTTGGTTGTTCTAGGGCGTGATTTCCGTCCTTGTATTGCTTCTTTTCTGTTATTATCCTTTGAAGGGCTGGATTCGTGGAAAGATATTGTGTGAACTTGGTTTTGTCGTGGAATACTTTGGTTTCTCCATCTATGGTAATTGAGAGTTTGGCCGGGTATAGTAGCCTGGGCTGGCATTTGTGTTCTCTTAGTGTCTGTATAATATCTGTCCAGGCTCTTCTGGCTTTCATAGTCTCTGGTGAAAAGTCTGGTGTAATTCTGATAGGCCTTCCTTTATATGTTACTTGACCTTTCTCCCTTACTGCTTTTAATATTCTATCTTTATTTAGTGCATTTGTTGTTCTGATTATTATGTTTCGGGAGGAATTTCTTTTCTGGTCCAGTCTATTTGGAGTTCTGTATGCTTCTTGTATGATCATGGGCATCTCTTTTTTTATGTTTGGGAAGTTTTCTTCTATTATTTTGTTGAAGATATTAGCTGGCCCTTTAAGTTGAAAATCTTCATTCTCATCAATTCCTATTATCCGTAGGTTTGGTCTTCTCATTGTGTCCTGGATTACCTGGATGTTTTGAGTTAGGATCCTTTTGCATTTTGTATTTTCTTTGACTGTTGTGTCGATGTTCTCTATGGAATCTTCTGCACCTGAGATTCTCTCTTCCATTTCTTGTATTCTGTTGCTGATGCTCGCATCTATGGTTCCAGATCTCTTTCCTAGGGTTTCTATCTCCAGCGTTGCCTCACTTTGGGTTTTCTTTATTGTGTCTACTTCCCCTTTTAGTTCTAGTATGGTTTTGTTCATTTCCATCACCTGTTTGGCTGTGTTTTCCTGCTTTTCTTTAAGAGCCTGTAACTCTTTAGCAGTGCTCTCCTGTAAATCTTTAAGTGACTTATGAAAGTCCTTCTTGATGTCCTCTATCATCATCATGAGAAATGTTTTTAAATCTGGGTCTAGATTTTCGGTTGTGTTGGGGTGCCCAGGACTAGGTGGGGTGGGAGTGCTGCGTTCTGATGATGGTGAGTGGTCTTGATTTCTGTTAGTAGGATTCTTACGTTTGCCTTTCGCCATCTGGTAATCTCTGAAGCTAGCTGTTTTAGTTGTCACTGTTAAGAGCTTGTTCTTCAGGTGACTCTGTTAGCCTCTATGAGCAGACCTGGAGGGTAGCACTCTCCTTAGTTTCAGTGGGCAGAGTATTCTCTGCAGGCAAGCTCTCTTCTTGCAAGGCAGGTACCCAGATATCTGGTGTTCGAACCAGACTCCTGGCAGAAGTTGTGTTCCACTCACTAGAGGTCTTAGGATCACGTGTGGAATCCTGTGTGGGCCCTTGTGGGTGTCAGGCGACTCAGCTGGCAAGGTAGCCGGGGCTCGAGTGGAGTGGAAGGGGTTTGTGCCCCAGATCAAGCCCGGGTAGCCTGCTTCCCTATGTACCGCAGTCTCAAGTTCCGCGCGATTGGATTGGGGCAGGCACTGTGATCCACTCACCAGAGGTCTTAGGGTCCCGTGGGGAGTCCTGTGTGGACCCTTGCGGGTGTTGGGCAAGACTCTGCTGGCAAGGTAGCCCGGGGCTCGAGTCACGAGTCGAGCGGAAGGGACTTGTGCCCCAGATCAGGCCCTGGTAGCCTGCTTCCCTATGTACCGCAGTCTCAAGTTCCGCGCGATTGGATTGGGGCAGGCACTGTGATCCACTCACCAGAGGTCTTAGGGTCCCGTGGGGAGTCCCGTGTGGACCCTTGCGGGTGTTGGGCAAGACTCTGCTGGCAAGGTAGCCCGGGGCTCGAGTCTCGAGTCCAGTGGAAGGGACTTGTGCCCCAGATCAGGCCCGGGTAGCCTGCTTCCCTCTGAACTAAATTTGTAAGTACTGTTAAGTATGAGAGTGAAAGGTCTGATTTTCAGTCTTATTTCTGACACCAACTTTATGATCTTTTTGGTGGATCTCAATTTCTTTTCATATAAACCAAACCAAACCAAATCAAAAACACCACCACCACCACCAATAAAAAATTGGATTAGAAATTTTCCAATGGCTTTTAGTTCTAAAGCTTTAGGGTTTTATTCTCTTAGAAGTCTTCAACACCAACCCTCTATGTGCATTGATACTCACAACTAGTTTGTTTGTTTGTTTGTTTGTTTGTTTGTTTTCGAGACAGGGTTTCTCTGTATAGTCCTGGCTGTCCTGGAACTCACTTTGTAGACCAGGCTGGCCTCGAACTCAGAAATCTGCCTGCCTCTGCCTCCGGAGTGCTGGGATTAAAGGCGTGTGCTACCACACCTGGCTCACAACTAGTTTTTAAATATCTTTCAGCTGCACTGATTAGAAGTAATTAACTTATCCGTGGGCTTTCTGCTATGCCCAGAAGTATGTCCCATATGAAATCCAGATGTTGAAGCCCTACCCTAACCACCAACTGTAGCTGTATTTGGACAATTCAGGTTTTATGAGGACATGATATTGGCCTCTTGATCTCAGGTCATTTGTTGGGGGTTGTTCTGGTGCTTCTTATATTCATATGCTAAAATCTGTACACCAAGATCTGGCTGCCCCAAGATGAGCAAATCCCCATATAGACCAACCGTTGTTATGCAAGCCTTACTCCCCAGTTTAAAACTATTGGCTAAATAAAAATGGCTATGACCAATTACTGGGGAGAATAGAAACAGCTAGAGTTTGAGTTACCAGGTTAGGGGTGGAGGCACAGGTAGACATAACAAAGGGGAAAGGAAAAGGAGGTGGGGGGAGTGCAGAAGATGAGAAGACAGGATGAGAGAACAGGATTTCTTCATGAGTCAGGTGGACCAGCAGCACATGCTGGGACACCATGAACTCCCCAGGACACCAGACTGCTGGAGCAGAAATAAGCCAGGAAGATTCAAATAGCAAGTATCTGGAGAAGCACAGTTGGGGAAGTAGCCGGTCTAGCATTAGAGAATTAGGTTAGGGGTCATCCCCAAGTAATTGCACAGAGCTTGATACATAAATCAAAGTTTGAGTCTCATTCATTTGAAGCTAGATGAGAATAAGCATAATTCGTATTATTTTATAGCCATTAACATCTTCATAAGGGATACCAGAGAGCTCATTTTTTTGTTATGTGAGAAAACATAGAGAAGGTACCTGTCTACAAGACAATCTCCATTAGAAACTGAATCGATCGAAACCCTGATTACAGACTTCTGGTCTTCAAAACTGCAAGAAATAAATTTCTGTTATTTAATCCACAACAGTCTATATATGTATAAAGATAGTCGTAATTATTAGAAGGGTGTGTCTGTGGTAGTGGGTGATAAAAAGAGAGTTGAACATGGTATCTCTGTTCTGGGTTTCCCACAGAACAGCAGGCTTCTGATCAAAAGTAGATGAGTAGTATCCATGCACTGTGTGTGGTACTTCCTTCTCTCTGGCATCTGTCATCATGTATATTACACATCATGCATACTCCCAACTTGTGTAGGAGTCCAACTTCATGGCACAACAGCCATTTCATTGTAACTTCATTTGTCTCTACCAGGTGATCCTGGCACCCACTTCAAACTTATTAGGGTAAACACAGTTATTAAGATAGTCAGCAGAGCATTCTGTGCCATGCCTGGACTATTTCTTACCTGACATGTTAACAGTGTTTGAGAATGTCCAAGTCCTTTCTTGTTGGCCATGGTACACCTTTGTTTAGCTTGGCGTGCAACTGCCTTATTTCTGCCTTAGGCACGGGAATTCTTCTGTTTGCTGCCACCCCAGCGATGCTTCTGCCTGTAAGTCCATAATTACTGGCATTCTGTTCAATCTCAGATTTCTCTCTCTCTCTATTTTTTTATTTTGGTGACTGGTTCTCATAGACTAGACTGGATTTTTCTGAAACATCTTGATTCCCAGGCCAAATCTAAAGTAAATTTAATAGCACCTTGTCTCCCATTTTTACTGGAATATACATTGCTTCCTTCATTTGTTCCTCCTTTCTATAGGGCATAATAGTTGGCAAAGAGGATTTTCTAGAATGAGTTCATTTCATGAGTTAAAAATAACCTCGATCTAATAGAACAGCTGGATACTTGACAGAGATTAAGTTGGTGGCTGAAGGGGAAATTGGACTCAGGACTTAAGCTACCTTGGGAGTTTGTGAAGATAGAAGAGACCTAATGGAAAAACAGATGATGAGCTGAGGTGCACACCTTAACACTTTCCCAGATAGAGTGAAGGGAGTTCTCCTGGGCTCTAAGATTGGCAGATGGAAAGTCAGGAGTTATTTTGGTTGTCACTCAATTGCATCTTCGTGAGTTTTGAACTGAACATTTTGTTGCTCCTAGCAGGCTGCAGTTTTTTACAGTTTGAACTCTGTATAATGCACCTTGGTATTATGGAGAAACAAAACTCCAAGGAAAACTAGCTCCTAGATGCCTCAATGGAAAGAGTGATACTGCCATGTATTAATAGTGTGATCACGAATGGTGTCTGACTTCTAAATTCCCCTCTTGTACAAATGGGAGTTAATAGCAGGCTCCTCATGGCATCATGAAGATTAAATGAAAGATTAAAAGACGTATTTGGAATGTGTTATTCACTGCAAGCTATAGCTATTATGAAAAATAAGTAATTTTAAATTAGTTTTTAAAATGTGGTGCTAGGAATCAAGCCCAGATATATGTCTTTCAGTTACGCTAGGCAAGTTCTCTGTCACCATGCCATTCCTTTAACCTTCAATGACTACTTTTATGAACTTAGTAATCATTCCATAATTTTAACATACTGATGCTCCACCACTGCATCGTATATATTTTATCTACACATTTTTCATCACAGTTACGGAAGCTGAAAAAATTGGACATTAAAATATCAAATGCCAATTCTAATTGTAAAAGAAGGATAGTGAGCCCTCTGTGAGTTTTGCATACTTATGTTCAACAATTCAAAATTTAAAAAATAATATTTAGAAACACTGCATCATGGACTCTAACCATGTGACCAGTTAAATATTTCTATTTGTAAGTTTAATTGGTCATGTTATTTTGTAAAAGCAATAGAAAAATAACAAATACACCTTCTTCCAGGATCCATAGGTGCTTATACATATGTATATTCACACACATACAAATAAAAAATAAAATAATAAATGTAAAAGGTAATAGAGTGGGTGAATAGAGTCAAGGTATATTGAGTGCTTTGGTAGAAATTCCATACTGAAGCCCTCTGCTTTACATGATACACATGTGGCAAAATACCAGGACCAAAGAATCTTAGAAAAGAAAACACTTAAGTGAGCTTATGATTTCAGATTGGTAGATTCTGTGGTGGTTGAGTAGAGGCATGGTGGCAGAAAGATCTCATATTGTAATTCATGAGCAGGAGGCAGAGAGGGCACTTGTAATGACAAGTGGTAGTTGAGGCCTAAAATTGTATCACCAGTCACACATTTCCATCAACAAGGCTATACCTCCCAATTCTTCCCAAACAATTCCACCAAGTGGGACCAAGTGGGAACCAAGTATTCAAACATATGAGTCTATGGTGCTATTCTTCCACCACAGGAAGTGTAAGATTTCCTGGTGCTGGAGTTATAGTTAGTTATAAACCAACTGATAGGGATACTGGGAACTTAACTCAAGATGTCTGCAAGAGCAGTAAGTTCTCTTAGCTACTGAGACATTTCTTCTGTTCCCTTAATCTACTCTGGAATTTAATGTCAACTTGATACAGGCTAGAGTTATTTGAAAGGAGGGAACCACAATGGAGAAAATGCCTCCATGAGATCCAGGTATAAGGCATTTTGTCAGTTAGTGGTTAATAAAGGAGGGCTCAGCCCATTGTGGATGTTACCATCCCTGGATTGGTGATCCTGGGTTCTACAAGAAAGCAGGCTGAGCAATGATGAACAAGCCAGTACCTCTCTGTGGCCTCTGCGTCGGCTCCTATCTCCAGGTTAGAGACCCTGTTCTAGTTTCCTTCATTTGATAGACCACTATGTGGGAGCATAAGCCAAATAAACCATTTCCTCCTAATTTGCTTTTTCATCATGGTGTTTCATTGCAGCAATAGAAACCCGAACTAAAATACCTACCTCTTGAAAAGATGTAGAAGAAGTGAAGGTTTCTGATCTTCATGGATTGGCAGAATTCTTATTGTAAAACTGGCTAAACTATGAAAAACAATTTATACAGATTCAATTAAATCCCATGACTGTATCCATAGAAAGAGAAAAAATCATAAAATTCATTTGTAAGCATATAAACCTCCAAATATCCAATGCAATTCCAAGAAAAAGTTCAACATTATTGTTATATCTGATCTCAAACTACACCACTAGATTGGCTTACATATGTCATAGTTTGTTCTATATTGCTGTGATAAACACTGTTACCTAAAACAACTTGAGGAAGAGAGGGTTTATTTTATTATACTCTTCACATTAAATCCATAATTAAGAGTGCTCAAGGGAGGAGCTCAAGCAAGAACATACAGGTAGGAACTGAATGAAAATCATGAAGTAGCTTGGATTATTGACTTGCTCCCAATAAGTTAGGTAGTCAGCTATTTTATACCACCCAAACCACCTGCCCAAAGGTAGCACCACCCTCCACATTGTGTTGGGCCGTCCTATACCAATCATGAATCAAGAAAATGTCTCTGCAGAGTTTTCCCAATCTGATGGAGGCATCTTCTGGGTTCCAGAAGCTTGTGTTGCTCCATTCACTTCTCCAGCCATCCACAGCACGTACCATTTGTTTTCTAGGCTCATTTCAATTCCACTTCCATCTCCTGCTTTGTAAGCCAGACCTCTATTAAGCCAGACCTCTGTTCTTGGTTGTCATTCCTCAATCCTGGCATCGCCAGCATTCTTCAGTCTCCACTGAAACTGAGGATGGTACCACAGGCCTATCCTGGTCTCCCTTCAAGAACTCTCCCCATTCAACATGGTGCCAAATCTCACCTTCTCTCCATAACCCCTTCACTCATGGAGCTTCCTTGCCACCAAAACTAGTATACATTGCCACGTTGGCTGCCAGCTTGACATGAAGCTTTTCCCTTACCTCTCTGGACTACAACTTCTGTGTGCTGACCCCAAGGAAACACTTCCCAGAAAATCTCTCTTCCATGAGTCCAGTATCTTCTTAATCACAGCCAATTGTTCAATCCAGCTAAGCAGCATTGATTTGTCCCAGTAAGCAAAGGTTTTGCCTGGTTTTTAGTAGTGCTGGTCTCTTGTTAATCAGAGCTAATTTTTAAAATCTCAGATAACAAGAAGATAACATATTTTTAATAGAAAGCATAACATAAATAACCAAGATAGCATCTATGCTTTACTCTGAAGCTTCACAAACCAGACCTCCATCATCTGCATTGCTCTAGGCCACCTTTCAAGTTTATACATACCAGCCTCAGCAAGCCTCAGTCTGGTGCTGAAGGACTAGGGGACTTGTGGACTTTAGCTCATATTTGAAAGACAAAAATGTTGTTCTCTAATGTTAGTGATGGCAGCTCTGGCAACACTGGGGTAGTCACATTTACCAGCAGAAAACAAAGAAAGGCAGGCAAAGAAGCAGCGCTACCTCTCCCTTGGACCTTGTTATACCTGAATCTGCCATGGGAAGGTACTGCCCACTCTAGAGACTGGTTTTCCCCTAACCCTCAGTTAATTATTCCAGGAAATACTTTCAGAAACACCCAGAGGCACATATCTTAGTTGATTCCAGATTCAACAATGCTTACAAACAGAAGAATGTAACTCAAAGCTGTGGTGTTCATATCATCCCGTTCAGAATTTCTATCATTAAGGAAACTAGTAACAACAAATGTTGGTAAAGACTCAGGTGGGAAAGCAACACTTGTATATTGGTGGTTGTGGATGTAAATTAGTGCAAATAAGATGGAAATAAATCTGAAGTTTTTTTTAAAGTTAAAGAAAGAAAGAGAAGAAAATCACAAACAAACAAACAAACAAATAAAATTACCATGTGGCCCAGCTGTATCACTCCCAGGAATATTCCCTAAAGAATCTAAGTCACTGCACTACTACAGAGACATGTAGGTTTAGGTTTTCAAAACCTACATTAATCAGAGTTCTTTAATGCTTCAACCTTCCATCTAGCCCACCTACTAGAGGTAGGAGAGAAAGAAGGTTAATAGAAAACAGAAGGACCTGTTTAGAAGTAGTTCTTTGGGGCAATTTCAGTCTTCATTGTCAGGATATCAGCAGTCCAGCATAATAGCAAACACCAAACACCAATCAGTAGCAGCAGCTTGATCCAGCAGAAACCACAAGGCTCTGCTGAATCAGCTTGAATCAGAGAAAGCAGCAAGAAGCAGCTGGAATGCTACAAGAAGTTCTTTGGTGTGTTTCTTTACCTGAAGTCAGGACAAGTGAAGACGAGTGAAGCATTGCAAGGAGTAGCAATGCAAGAGTGACCTCTTATTGTCTGTGTATACTCTTTCCAAACATGACATGTCCTCTCAAGTGTCTGCATCAGCAAAACATCCTCTCACAAGACAGCTTCTGTAAAAATATCATGTGACCTCTCATAAGACAGCTTCCAGGAAAACATCACATGACACAACCAAGTCTTCAAAGAAAGCAGAATCTTCCACATCAGACACACATGCACATCTGTAATTATCATGGCTGTATTCACAATGGCCAATTTATAAAATTAGCTTAAGTGTGTATCAATAGATGAGTGAATAAAGAAAATAGAGTACATGTATGCCATAGACTTTTATTTAACCAAGATTTATGACATCTGCATGAAAATAAGTGGAAGTAGAAATTATTATGCCAAGTAAAATAAACCAGACTCAGCTCAGAAAGAAAAAAAAGTCTCTTTTCTCTCAAATGAGGGATCTAGATTCAAATATTCATGAGATAGAACAAGAACAAGAGAGAGCACACTAGAGATGGGAAGAAAGAAAAACATACAATTACAAAGAGAATTCGAAGGAAGGGAACAGGGAATAAGACAGAAGAGCAGAGTGGGGTGCTATTTGAAAGAAGGAACAAACAAGATCTTCAGGCAGGAAAAGAAGGATGGATGGGGATAACTGGGAAAAAATAAGAACAAAGTACAATGACATACTGTACTTTGAGAATATAACATTTGAGAATGTTATAATGAAACCCACTACTGAGCCTATCAGCTAAAAAATTAATATAAATGTCTTAATGGATAGATTTATAAATGCAGTTATTACTGCTAACATATAAAATAGTTGAAATATGGACATATTTGTACATCCATATAACAAAGAAATTCTAGTCTTAGTTACTTTTTATTGCTACGACAAAACACCCATGCCCAAAGCACCTTAAAGAACAAAGCATTTAAGAAGAATAGGGAGTGATTTGAATAGGAATGGCTCCCATAGACTCATGTGTTTGAATGTTTGGCACATAGGGAGTGGCTCTATTAGGAGCTGTGACCTTGTTGGAGTAGGTATGGCCTTGTTGGAGAAAGTATGCTATTGTGGAGGCAGGTTTTAAGGTCTCCTATGCTCAAGCTACATCCAGTGTGACACACAGCCTCCTTCTGCCTGTAGATTAAGATGTAGAACTCTCACCTTCTTCTCCAGTACCATGTCTGTCTGTCTGCAGGCCACCATGCTTCTTACCATAACAGTAATGGACTAAACCTGTGAAACTGTAAGATGGTCCCAATTAAATGTTTTCCTTTATAAGAGTTTCTATGGAAATGATGTTTCTTCACAGCAATAAAACCCTAACCAAGTCAGGAGGTCTACAGTTTCAGAGAATGAGTTCATGAACATTATGGTAAGGAACATGATAGCAGGCAGGCAGGTGCTGGAGCAGTAGCTGAGAGCTTGTGTCTAATTCACAGCAATAGAGAGAGAGCCAACTGAAATGACATTAATTTTTGAACTTAAAACCCCACATCTAATGATACACGGTTCCATCAATTGGGAACCAACCATTCCAACATACAAGCCGATGGGGGTCATTCTCATCCAAACCACCACAGTCCTCCTGCATTAGTGAGACTTGTCAGCACTGTGACAGGAAGTGACTTCTAAGGTTTCAGTCAGTGGTTAGCTGACTCTAATACTTGTAACTTTTATATCAGTTCACTGGGTCTGAGGCAAAGCTGAACATCATGGCAGAGGAAGTATGTAGTTGAGAAGGATGCTCATCTCATCATAGACAGGAACTACATAGAAGCATAGCAGAGCTATAGGAACCTGATAGAATGACAGAATGGGAGGGACCAGATCCACATCATGCCCTAGACCTGCTTCTCTAGTAGGGTAAATCAGCTCCAAAAATTTCCACTACTTTCTCATATGGCTCTACCAGCTGGGGACCCAGGATTTAAGATAGGAGATTGTGAGGGACATTTCTGATTCAAACTATGATGCTTCTACTCTTTAACATCATTGTTAAAATTATACTCAAAGATGGGAATGTTGCTTAGTTATGTGTTCTACCACTAGTATTCATGAGGTCCTGAGTTTGCCTGAAGCACACACACACACACACACACACACAAGCTGCATTCTTAGTGACTGTAGTTCATTTATAGATTTCTCATGCCTTGGTAAAAATAATTCTTGTTCACTTAGACTCAATTATTTATTTATTTATTTATTTATTTATTTATTATTTATGTGTGTATAGGAGGTGGAGGGGTATGTGTGTTGCATGCATGATGTCCATAAAGGCCAGAAAGAAGGCAGTTAAAGATGGTTGTGAGCTACCACGTAGGTGCTGAGAACTGAACCAGTGTCCCCTGCAGGAGCAGCAAGAGTAGTCAGTGATCTTCAGCACTCAGCCATTTCTCTAGTTCTACTTTGATGATATTTTGTAGCAACTTAGGATAGATAATTAGTCATTGTCATACTACAGTAACTTTAGTGTGCTTTTAAAATACGATATAAAACTCATTAAAATTAAAAGAGGTGAGATGTTACTTCAATGAATAGCAGGTATTTCCCAATTCTGTGTTCTCACTAATCAGGTGATACAAAAACTTTTATGCTTATGCTATGTTACAAGTCAAACATTCTATTGAGTTTCATTAATATTGCATGTTTTTGATGATATATTACAACTTCAATATTGTCTTTAATTTCTATTTACATAAAAATTCAAGCTATATGTCTGTGATTAATGATACTGGTATTATTTCCTTGGTATTTAAAATCAGAAATGATCAAATAGAATGTGAATAATCATGTCTTGAATGGAGGTCACTGTCAGTTACAGGTCATAGCAGGGAAAAGAGTTGAGTAAAGAATTTACAAGTAAATTGTATTTCCTATGGAACAGAGATAAAAATCTATACAGCAATGGAGAGTCATCTTTAATAGATTTCTAAGAACCACAAACTTCACTTAAGTATAACCATGAACTATAATGCACATTTGAAGAATAAGACATTGATCATTAACTGGATATTCAGAGCAGGTTCCTTATTTAAGAAAAGAGGCACCTTATCCCATGCAAGAGCTCTTTTTTTGTTATCACCTACATTTGAATACTTGTTTTTTCCACATGGAAATAAAACAGCTTTGATTCAGTAAAAACATTCAGATTGTGTAACTCTGTTTTATGGTCTGTTGTGCCAGAAGCTAACCCACTGTCTCTAGCTCCGACCCATAGTTTGCATTGGTGTTAGTAATGTAGGGACCAGGAATCTATGAACTGCATTCTGCTTTACCACGTTGGTTCTCTCTTTAGAAAGGTTTGGATGGTGGCCTCAAGGAAGAAGAGAGATCTCCTGTGGACTTCCCATCTGCTCCTCCTGTTGTGAATATTAATTACCCAAGCACTACTTCACTTGAGCAATAGTAAACAATGGGCAGAATGAATGGACTCCAGTTTTCTGGTTTCTAATCACAGAAGCATGGACTCAATCCACAGTTACACAGGAGACAGTAGCCTCGGCCAGCATTCAGAAGTCCAGATTCTGGCCCTACTGGACAAGTACCCTTTTCAGAGTCTGGGCTTCAACTCCATGGAATTCCCTCCTCTGAATTTCACTTTAGTTCTCAAAGAGGATCAACATTATGCTCATCATAATTAAATCTTTGGTGTTGGGCATTCCCTTTTAAAAGTATTTTTTGTGCTGATAGTTTTTAGACCTGGTTATCTAACCTTTATATTAAGATGTCTCTAAAATAACATGGGAATTCTATACCCAACCACAACAGACATATTAGAAAGAAAAGGATCAAATGGTTCACTTATGAAAAACACTCAAATAATAGGGCCAAAACTTTATAAAAGATCATATTTTCTTAAAAATGTTATATAGCTAAAAGTAGGGCCAGGCTTAGTGGGATACATCTCAGTTTACAAGAAGGTTATTCAGGAGGACTGACATGAATTCAAGCCAGCCTGAGCTGCATTCAGAGACTCCATCTCAAAACACCAAACCAACGAACAAAGGAAACCTATCTGATGAAGAGACCAGTCATGGGAAAGTTCCCTCAAAGGTGGTTGAATCCAAGTTGTTGTTTATCTTAACGTGAGTTTCAGGCTCTTAGTACGATTCCATTGACCTGTTCTGGTTACTTTCTTATAGCAGCACCATATTTTCCTTATTTTTCTGTTTAGCACAGATTAATAATAGATTGTGAAACTGTAAAGTAGGTTTCATTTAAATTTGTTTTCAAAATGTATTTGGCTGGTATGATTCTATGGCATTTCATGTGGACCCTAATATTATTCTTGTCTATTTCTGAAGGTTGATATAACCTTGTGTTTTGTATATGCAGATAAATTTAGGAGCATTCCCATATGAATTATATAAAGTTTTCTAATTTACCAAGCAAAACATCAAGATGTCATGGATTTAGATCTCTCAAATTTCTTCATGTTATATTTTGTGATTTCAAATATGTAACTTCTGAAGTTCTTTCATTAAGTTTTATTCCCAAATATTTTACTTTTTGCTATAATCAATAATATGCAACACATAGATTATTATGTGATTTCAGTTATACAGGACATAACATTGCAACTTATTGCTAAAGTTAAATATAAGACCACAGGAAGATAGTTTTGATGTAAAAGTAAGGACACCATCACATTATGAATCTGGAACTTTTGTTTTCTTACCTTTTAAAAATATTTCAAAAACTTTCTGTATCCGTTCTTCATTTGAGGAACATCTGGGTTGTTTCTAGCTTCTGGCTATTACAAATAAGACTGCTATGAACATAGTGGAGCACATGTCTCTGTGGTATGGTGGTGCATCTTTTGGGTATATGCTCAAGAGTGGTATAGCTGGATCTTCAAGTCCAATTTTCTGAGGAACCACCAGATTGATTTCCAGAGTGCTTGTACCACTTTGCACTCCCACCAACTTTCTTAAGCAATATACCAAAACCTATTTCCAATGATACACATGCACCCATATAAATATTATTGTTGGGAGAGTTTATATTTATTAATACTATCTTATACATGATTTATAAAGTGAAACACTGGTTTTCCCAGAGATGAGGTCATGTTTAGTGACTCCATTTCAAGGAACGGTTTTGTATCCATAATACTCACTTAAGATCTTAACCTAGGCTATCAGGAACATCTCATATATAGGAAAAGGAATAGAAAACATAAAACAGATAAGTTGCCAAGAGAACTATGGCTCCATAATTTTTCTCTGACCAAGAGTTCCACAACCGGTTCCAGGAGACCTCCTTCTTTTGAACTCTACTGCCTCAGTATGTGGAACTTGTCACACAGATCCTACTGGAGTTGGTGCGGCAGGTTACTGTTTTGTCTTATTGACTATGTCTTTTGCCTTACAAAAGCTTTTCAGTTTCATGAGGTCCCATTTATCAATTCCTTCATTTGCTTTGTAAGAGTTACACCAAGATAGAAAATGTGGTTCATTTATACTACTGGAATGTAGTATATTACAGATGGAATACTACTATCAGCTATTAAGAATGAGGATATCATGAGTTTTGTAGGCAAATGGATGGAACTAGAAAATATCATCCTGAGTGAGGTAGCCCAGATCCGAAAGGATACACATGGTATGTACTCACTAAGAAGAGGATATTAGCCAAAAAGTATACAATATCTAGGGTACAACCCACAGAACTTAAGAAGCTTAACAAGTAGAAACATCAAGTGAGGATGCTTACCAGTGGGGAATAAGGATCCTGAATTGGCCACTTCTTGCAGCCAGTCAGGACTCCCAGTGGAGGCATAAGGACACCAATGCATCCATAAAACTTTCAACTGGAAATGTGTCCCGCCTATAAGATCTGCAGAGTCAATCAGAGAGGGAGGGAATGGTCAACCAACGACTGGCCCAAATTGAGACCCATCCCATGGTCAAGAACCAATCCCTGATATTATTAATGGTACTCTATTATGCTTGCAGACAGGTCCTCGCATAACTGTACTCTTAGAGGCTCCAACCAACAGCCGATGGAAATAAATGTAGAGACCCACAGCCAAAGAGTAGATAAATTTTGGCTTCTTTTAAAACCAAGTTATGTTATGTGATTATGTTTTTCTTTTAATCCCAGGTGTGGGATTTGGGGTGGCTACTGCTCTTCCTGCTGCTGGTGGTTCCTGCTGTTGGGTTCACTGCTTTTGTTATTGCTGGATAGCTGGATTGCCGGATTCTTGAATTTATGCACTTTTCCCCCTCTAAACTTCTTTCTCTCGTACCTACTGTTGGGGGGTGGGGGGTGGAAAGCATTAGGGTAGAATAAGGTTGACGAAGGGTAGAAGATAAAAGTACCCAATAAAGTAGCCTAAAAAGGCTGGCTACAGAAAACCAACTCTGAGAACTTATTTAACACAACAGACCAAGGCATAGATGCAACACCCTCACTTGGTCCCATACAAAGAACATCAAATGGTGTGACTGTAATGGCCCCTGCCACCCTGGTATCTCACCAATTGGCGTGTGAACCAAGGGATAAACAGGCAGAGAATTTCAACCAGCTTCATCTCAGCTTAGTCCTCACTGTGGAGATAGCTTACTTGAATTCCCATTTATCTGTCTGTGAGTCTGCCCATTTGCCTCTATGGCCTCCACAGTTGTGTACTTTGCTTCTGCAGTTCTACTTGTTCCTGAGGCTTAGCTTATCCCAGACACTGAGGCTGGGCTTGACTCTGACCAATGCCTTCAGTTGGGCTTGTTCACATTTTATCTAAGTACTTGTTGGAACACTCTGTATTTGCACCAATCTCCTGTCTGCCTTTCAGTGAGGCCTCTTCAGAACTCCTTGACCCCCTGTTATCTCCTCCTTAACCCTTAAATGTTCATTCTGTAGCCAACATGAATAGATGCAGATATAGATCTGTTTTCTCTGTGGTGTGTGATGTGCAATCTGAGAGCTAATGTTCGTAGTTAAGATTAGGATAAAAGAGCCTGTGTTTGCTCAGTCAGTTATCAAAGGAAATCAGTATAGTTGGCAAACTCCTGCCAGTGAAACTGACATATGTAGCTTGTGAATTTATTGTTATTCTATAAATCCTGACATTGTGGAAAGATAAATGTGTCCACTCATGCATTTGCCATAGCATGCTCATGATAAATAGCGAATTTTCTGTTTTGAACACCATTGTTTGAGATGCCACTGGGAAATTAGTGTAGGCAAACTTGGTTTCATTGGTTGAATTGATTTTTTTCTTGACTTCCAGCCTGCAGTAAATAGATCTTAGGGTGAGGGATTCTTTCCCCATGTCTCCTTAATTTTTCTTTCTCTCCTGCCTCCATAACCTTTTAACTGTTCATTTCTTGGGCCAAAGCTTAAAACAAACCATACTTTTCTGCATTTGCTCTCCACAGTACCTGAAAGGTGGTAGGTTTTTAGTTATTGCCAATATTGGTTTAGAATTCCAGGAAGGACACTGAATCTACAAAGGCTGATCTACTGATTAGAACTCAGTGAAATAGAGAGGTTAGAATGTTGCGGGTCCAGAGGCTAACTATCTCATACTGGCCTAACTTTCCCATGCCCCTCCCAGCAGCCATTTCTTGCCTACCTCTATTGGAACTAATATGCTGTGAATAACACATTAAAAACAGTCTTGGAATCTATTAATTTAGCAGGTCACTAGCTTCTACCAGCCCTAAACACAAGAAGCTATCAGAGAGCACCTGAGGCTTGTAGTAAAACTCCGATGTCTAGTTGTAACAAGCTCTCTCATATATCCACTGATGCATTTTAAATTGCCTTAATTGATGACTTTCTTTGTCTTGTAAAACTACGAAACTGCTTCCACACCGGAACATGGAATTTAGGGTAATTTTAATCTGTGTTCTCTGGCCAGAGTCACTTAAATTTCACTTTAGAGTAAACTATCTCTTATTCCCTTTAGGATGAAAGTTGTTTTGTTGTTGGTGGTGGTGTTGTTGTTGTTTGGTTGGTTGGTTTTGTTTTTTGAGGAGGTTGTGTGTGAAAATAAGTTGATTGTTTCACATGATGGTATGTTTCACATTTACAAAAATCATAACCCACTCTTTTGGACTAACTCTGTGGAGAAGATTCACTCAGGGTGTGTCTGATCTGGCTGGTGCCATTGCTCCCTAGGTATCTGGAACAGACTCTTTGCTACCAAGCATTGCTTTCGGTTAGAAGATCAATTTAATTAGTGAATAATTCTAATCTGCTAATTTAGCTAACACTTCTTTTGAGTATTGTATCATTTGGCATAATGTTTTGAGACCTTACAAAAACCTGCAATGTTTCTGGGCAGTGTGCCTTCATTTATTCAATCATGGTGGCCCTTGCCTATTTGATTTAACTATTCTGTGGTTTGGCATTGTAAGGTTTTCTGCCAAGCCTACTGATGTGTGTTCATTAGGACCAGTTGTCCACAAAGCACCTGCTTTCCTGGGAAAGGATCTGATTACTGAAACACAGTAGTTCTCACCAAGGAAAGGGCTTAAATTTCTTGGCCTGCTTCCTGCATTATCAGACTGCTGGTTGGTCTTTCTATTTGTTGTGCTCAGCCCAAATTTCTTCCTTGTCTTTTGTTCTGGAAAGGTCCTGCTGTGAATCGCTCTCTATTTTCTTCATTCTCTCCTTTTAAGGCAGATCATGCTGTGCCCAGCCCTGAATCTAGATTGTACTGTGATATGAATACAATACATCTAGTTCCTCCTACCATCCCAGGGGAGTCCTTAGATACAAGGACGTCCAGAGTTAGGTCTGTGACTCCACTCCACTGTCCCCAGAAGCAGCTCCTGTATTCTTCTTTTGTTTCTATTCCAGGCACTTCTCTCCCCTCTTCATGAAAGAGTTCCTCTTGTAATCATGAAAGGCAGGACCAGCACAGGCAGGGGTGCTTTCAATCCACTTCTTTGTTCCAAGGACAGCTGGTTCCAGCAATTCTCTCTGAAAAATGGAAAGATTCCCATGGGGGAAGTCACCTGAAACCCAAAATACTTTCTTGAAAAATGGAAGCAGAACCTACTGTTGCTAACTCTGTGATCTTGGGCTGGAAGCAGCATTTCTTCACATCTCAGTTTCTTCCTGTGAAAAAGAACAGAGCAGACTAGATTTATTTATTTTTGGCAGGTGGATAAAATGCTATGTGAGTCTCTTAAAAGCCTTGGACTCCCTCTTTAGAAAAGTGCAATTCTGAAAACATTCATGAACTATAAACAAGTCAGGGTCTGACTGGCATGCTGGAGATCCAAGTCTATTGGGTTAAAAAAATAAAGTAAGTGCAACCTCTCAATTCACTTTGAAGCCTCATATTCCGAGCATCCTCTTGAGGCTCTTGACCTGATTGAGAATGTCCTCAGCACTTATGCCTCTCTCAAGCCCCATTTCAGTGAAGTGTCAAATGTTCCCTTTCCCAATAGTTAGTCATAAAGGGTTATCTTGGGCAAAATCACAGAATTGTAATAAGACATTGTAGGAAGTAACCAGCCATTTTCCCTGCTTTGGAAACTTGTTTTTCTCCTTCCATTGACTTTCAAACTTTTAGTATACTGGATATAAGATAAACTTTGCCCTTCAAAGTACACATTTTGAGATAGGGCTGTGTCCTGCCCTAAGTTACTCTAATTGTATAAACTTGAGGTTTTCCAGGTATTATCATCCCCAACAGACTCCATTTTTAGGATGAGGAATGACACTGCACCTGCATCAATACATAAAGGAAACCGTTTGTATGGTAATTCTCATGCAGCCCAGACTGATACATAATGGCTTATTCTTGGGTGTAGGAAGCTCCTACATTATACATTTGTTGGGATGAACTGGGCTTATAGGAACTCATGAGCTTATTAAAATCATATAAAGAAAACCAACCCTGAGAACTTACCAGACATATTAGACCAAGGAAAGGGTATGTAAATCCCCCCCTGAACCCTATAAAGAGGTTAACATCTAGCATAATGATATTGATGGCTCCTTCATCTGACCACCCAGGATGTATATCAGGCATTCGAGTCAAAAGACTGTCAAGCAGAGGACTGAATGTCTTAGGAACTTCATTTCAGCTCTAGTTCCATTCTTGACTGTTGACATGGCCTACTTAATTGGTCCTCTTGTTTGATCACTTACACCTATAATTTGTCCATCTTCCTGTTTATCCATCCATCTGGATGGTTCTAGACTCTTTGCCTTTGCAGCTGGACTCTGCAACGCAGATGAAGTGCCTCTGAAGAGACTCCATCTGCTTTGTTATCTCATCTCCAGGGAGTCTATTTATTTTCTATCAGCTTCTCAGCATTGTCCTTCTAGGTCTATCCAAAGCATCTCAAATCCCCTTGCCTCTTAAATTCTCCATTGCCATCCTGTATCCTACGTATATACATATATAGATACATATATACATATATGTATTTACTGTGTGATCTGTGGTATATGTAATTATTATTCAAATAAATGCATTGTTGTGGATTAGTTTATAATGCTTTGTCTTAATTTAACTGTTAATAGTCAAGCTTGCAGATGCTGAGGGTCCCTGACCCCCAGCTGGCTTCGATTGGTAATAAAGAATTGCCAAACAGCCAATGGCTAGGCAGGGAGACTGAGACAGGGCATTTAGATTGCTCGGGCAAGGGACTGAGGAGGAGAGAGGAGAATTGCCATGATGGAAGAACAAGAACAGACTTAAAGGCCCACATACATGTAAGATTTTAGGAAAGTGGCCCTATGGGCCCCTCCCTCACTTATGTCTGGGGTAGCAGAGATGAAATACAGATTTTTTTTGTTTTTCTGTTTTTTTTTGTTTTTTTGAGACAGGGTTTCTCTGTGTATTTCTGGCTGTCCGGAAACTTACTTTGTAGACCAGGCTGGCCTCGAACTCAGAAATCCGCCTGCCTCTGCCTCCCAAATGATGGGATTAAAGGCGTGTGCCACCACTGCCTGGCAAAATACAGATTTTTAAAAGATGTTAACTCAGGAATACTGGAGGGGAGTGTGTGCTATCAGTGGGGAAGTTTAGAAGTACCCAACCATTGAGCTAGTCAAGGCATATCAAAATTAGCTGTAGCGTGTGTGTGTGTGTGTGTGTGTGTGTGTGTGTGTGTGTGTGTTTCATTCATGAATTCAGAGCTCTTGGGCAAGAGCCAAAGCATATTAACTATTCACTGCTACATTGTGTTATTTGGCCAAGGTCATCAAGGAAATTGGGACTATCTGGCTTCTAATGAAAGCACCATACCTTGTGAATTTATTTTTAATAAATTCTGACATCACAGAAAATCATATAAGTGTTTGTATATGTTTCTGACATTGCAAGGGAATGACAACATAGTTCAGCATCATTACAACATGTACAAACATATCATTGTTATGTATGACCACTACTTATTTCTGGAATTCTTTAATTGTACAAAATTTAAATACTGAAACTGTTACTCACGTGAATGGAGGGTTTCTGTTGCAGGTTCCTGGTTCCTACCAGGGAATCATGGTGAGAGGAGATTGAATATGCAGCTGGTGACATTGTGTTCCCAGTCAGGAATAAGAGATAACTGCTTGTGCACAGCTCACACACTTCTTTCTTATTGTCTAGGATCCCAGCCCTTGCAATGGTGCCATCCATAAGCAACACAAGACACAGACCTACTGACAGGCACCCTCAGAAGCTAACCTAATACAAATAATTATCCACAGGAATGTCCAGAATGAACCTAATATTGATCATTTCATACAAGCATGTTCAGGTAATTATCTACTACGTAATTTTGGATTCTGTGAAACCAACTGTCTTAGTCAGGGTTTCTATTCCTGCACAAACATCATGACCAAGAAGCAGTTGGGGAGGAAAGGGTTTATTCAGCTTACACTTCCATACTGCTATTCATCACCAAGGAAGTCAGGACTGGAACTCAAGCAGGTCATGAAACAGGAGCTGATGCAGAGTCCATGGAGGGATGGTCTTTACAGGCTAGCTTCCCCTGTCTTGCTCAGCCTGCTCTCTTATAGAACCCAGGACTACCAGCCCAGAGATGGCACCACCCACAAGGGGACCTCCCCCCTTGATCACTAATTGAGAAAATGCCTTATAGCTGGACCTCGTGGAGGCATTTCCCCTCCTGAAGCTCCTTTCTCTGTGATAACTCCAGCCTGTGTCAAGTTGACACAAAACTAGCCAGTACACCAACCAATATTAACCATCCCAATAATTAACGGTCATATTTTAGCTTAAGGGCTGGTCTTCTTTTTAGGCTGTAAAACAGGTCTTGATACAGGAGGCCCTACTGTTTTCTTTACCACTGAATCACTTTCTAACTACATCTTAAAGGATGTTCTTTTGAAAATGAAATTGATTGCTCATTGGTTAAGGGCAATGGCTGTTCTTCCAGAGGATATGGGTTTAATTTCCAGTACCCATGTGATGGGTCACAGCCATCTGTAACTCCACGTCTAGGTGATACAAAACCCTCTTGTGACCTTTGTGGGCAAGTGTACATGCAGGTGGTGTGCAGACATGCGTGCAGGCAAAATACTCATACACATAAAAATAAAATAGGTTTTGAAAAGGAAATTAAATTATTAGACTTTTAAAAAAGTGCATTGTTGAAGTCTGTGGACAAGGCAAGCACTGATGATGGTTAAGGTTGAGTGTCATATATGCTTTGGAATTAAGCATGACTTGTGAGCTGCTTTCATTCTCTTGCTTGAGATACTGTTCAGAAAAGGAGCACTGTCTCTATGCAGGTGTTCTTCATAGCAACATATTTTTGTTTTCTATCTGTGCTGCCATTTATGCTTGTCAGCCACTAAAATGTAAGACAAATCTGGGCCAAGAGGCTCGATTTTTTCCCCCATGCCTTCTTAACTTTCCTGTATGTCTAGCCTGCATAAATTCTGTCTTCTGTCTCTATGAAGTTACTATTTTAAAATCTTCACAGACTAGAAGTAGAGATGAAATGGAGGGAGGGGATGGTCACTGAGTGTGAGCAGACTTCTAAGCCTTGGTGGGATTTCACTTAAGAAGCCAGACGCCCCTGGTCAGATGAAACTTCTGCCAAGTCAGTGGCTTCCACTAAGCCAATGGAAATTTTAAGAATGAATTTCATGGACACAGGAAACTCACTTGAGATAAGGGTTTTATTATAGGGTTTTAGGTGGGAGGGTTAAGAGAAAGAAGGAAAACAGAGTTGCTGTGTAGCTAGAGTGGCTCTCAGCAAATGGGGGACTACTGGATTTCTTTTCAAGGGGCTTTTATAGGTCTTAGAACAGAAACTGGGTTGAAGTATGAGGAGATGTTTAACCCAGGTACCTCTCAGTTTCAGTCACAGCATATAGACATATATGGCTTCTAAGCACTAAAGTTCATTTGGGAACAATGAAAGAATCCAGAACTAAACTAGAGGCCCCTTCTGGCCTTTTGGCTTCAAGACAGGACAGAACCAAGTACATTTTCTATTTCTGGCCAAAGACAAGAATCTTTTGAGGTTTTTGTCCTAAACTGCTTCACCAGTTTCTATCTCCTGATCTCACCAGAACCACAGAACTCATTATTTTGTGAGAGGCCTAGTTTTGCTATCCCAATATAGTAAAGGTTTGTTGACATTATGTAGCACTGCCAGAATTCAATTTTAAGATTGAATAGTGTTTCATTATACATATGGGCCACATTTGTTTACCCATTCATCTGCCAATGGAGAATTGCATTTCTACCACTCTCTGCTATTTGAAAAATAGTGCTGAGAACAAAGGTTTGCAAGTATCTGTTTGAATTATTGCCTTCAGTTCTTTTCAGTATATACCCAGAAGTGATAATGTTAAACCAAATGATAATTATATGTTTGTACTTTTGAAAGGTAGCCATACTTCTTTCCATAGTGGCTACACCATTTTCCATTCCTTTTGGAAGAACACATATTTTCCAATTTCTCGACATCATTGCTAAAACTTGTTATTTTGTGTTTACTTTGATGATTGGCTTTGAATGGTGTAAAATGCTGACATACTGTAGCACTAGGGAGCCAATATAGGCTTTACACAAGCAGGCACAGTGCCATTGGGCTCTTTCTCCACATATTTATTGTGGCTTAGATACACATTTTTTAAATGACTAGTCATGTATGATAATAAGATCTTCCCGTGTGCTTATTTGTTATTTGTATATCATCTTCTGAGAAACATCTAGACATTTTTTTCTCTTTTTCATGCCGGCTTGCTTCCTACGCCAAATTCATATGTTAAAGCCCCAATCCTCATGTAATGGCAATTTGGAGGTGAGCCTTTTGAGAGCTAGTGAGATCATGAAAGTCAAACCCATGGGAGTGGATTAGTATTTGTAAGTGACTCATGTCAAGAAGGATCATCAGGGGAAGGGAGCGACTGCCAAGCCTGATGACCTGAGTCTGAACACACACACACACACACACACACACACACACACACACACACAAACACCGAGCATGCACCACCAAGGTCAGTGGTCAAGGAGCCATGGTGTCCCACCCTACAGCTCTATGTGCCTCCTAGGAGGCCTTCTCAAAGGGTTACAATATTTTTAATACAATAGTTTATCTGGTAACCAAGGCAGCTACTAAGTACATGGTCTGCAACTGTAGACAAAAAGGTGCCTAACATCTTGGGTGGGATGAAGCAGGACAGTATGATATTTCATCCTACTTCTAATAACAATGTGAGATTTAGGATACATGAATTATTTTGGAGTGTAAGACAAGGAGGGCTTGTGTATATTCAGGAGTAGAATTTCTAGGCTGTGTGACAATTCTGTTTACATTTTTGACTGCTTTCCATAACCCTCCACTACTTCATATTTCTAAAATGAATGTCTGATGTTGCTAGTTTCTCCAAATGCTCACCAGTAATACTATGCCTCCCCATTTTCTAATGCAGCTATAGTATATTTCTGTCTTGTTGATTCATATTGGGTGCCTTCCCATGCATTTGTTGGTCATTTACTTGTCTTCTTGGGAAAGAGTCTCTTCTGATCCTTAGAAGTTTTTAAATTGAATTTTTGTTAAGTTAAATTTATTGTTGTGTTTAAAAGTTTTTAAAAATAAATCTAGGACAATATATCTCTACGTGATGTATAATTTGCAAATATTTACTCATGTTCTGTGGACTGGGTATTCGTTTTCATGGTAGTATCCTCATAAACACAAGGAATTTTTTTGAAAAACAATTCTTAGCCCACAATCATAAATATTTAGAGCTGGTATTTCTACTAAGAATTTAATAGTTTGTTCTGTGGGACATACTGGACAGTTCTCCACACAGTACAAGGGAGGATGACTTATACCTTTATTGTAGATCTCTAGTTATACTCTTTGTTTAAAAAAATTCTTTCCCAAAGAATTGTTTTTGTGCATTAGTTCAGATAGCCAGTTAATTATGAGTGTATTTATTTCTGATTTATATAATTGAGAAATGTGTGCACTCACTGTACAGTGGAAGCAAGACTCAAACACACAAGGCTTTGCTCCTGGAGATGTAATCATCTTTTGTTCTGATCTTTCCACTTTAAAATGGCATAAAATATTTATCAGCTTTCTATTTTCGTATTGGGAGGATAAGTTAGAATTTTATGATGCTTTAAAAAATTAAATATTGTGTGAATTAATGGAATGAAGTTATGGTGCTTGAGTTGGATAATTCATAAGTGGGGAATGGAACCTCAGGCTTCAACCATTTTTTTCTTCTTAGCGATCGGTATTAATAAACTGTGACCTTTATTCTTAAATAACATAAGATGGCATTTGGGTAACTTTTTGAAAGTCACACAGAACATAGGTTTGCCAGGAGATAATGAATAAAACTTCCACACAATTGTTGGTCTGAGCCTCTTCTGTTTAGGAATCTTTATTGTTTGTTCTTTTTTTATATGTTGTTTTCATAAATACATTAAGATTCCAATTAATTGCTGGAGGTTGGGAAAAGATATTCTCCTGAAGCCAATAATGTTATCCATATGAAGAAACGAGGAGAGAATGCATTCATTTTCTTTCACTGAAAGTGGTGCCTGACTGTGGCTGCACAAATAAATGACTGTGAAATTATATGCAGCCCTGTTTTTGAAGTCCTTGAAACTTAAGGGTCAAGAACCACCAGCAGCGAGGCAGAGGCAACTATCTTTTACCGACTTCATATTTCCATCCAGAGTGATCAGAAGCATCCCTGCCAGCTCATAAATAAGATATTCTAGAGTCACAGTATCCCTCTACTGCCTGTGTGGAATTCCCACCTGCCTGAACCAAGTTAACTTCTCTGACATTCAAACTTTGACCATATCTGTTTCCTTGCCAAGATACCTTTGTCAGTCCTTTTGGCAACCCACTGGAAGACAGTTAAGGGCCGTGGATGACCATAACATCTCTGATCATCTTTGAGATATGATGACAGAGTTGTCACTGATTGATTTCACTGATCTTAGTAATGTTCAGCCTTACCTTTTTTTTTTTTTAAATGCCAGAAAACATTGGAAATGAGCCTTTTCTGAAGCCAGGTATACTCATGACTACAGCCACAATAGTGAATAGAAAGGATTTTTACTATGGGTGTGTGCTTTTTAAACAGTAGAACTAAGAAACTGAAGATTGATTTTTTTTTGAGGGAGGATTGTCAGAACAATACTTAGATAATACAATATAAACAATAATCACATTTTAGATGAGTTTCTTTGTTTTGAATGCAGTAAAGATTACTTAATGCTTTTGCCTGATTATAAAAGCCACTCAGGATGAATATTCTTATTTCAAAAATCAGAAATCCCAAATTCTCCAATATCTGAAATTTGGGGTACAGATGCTGCACAGTTATTGTGAAGAGTTGAACACCTCAAACTGATTTCATGTATAAAAGTGCTGTAAAAGGGCTGAAGAGTTGGCTCTGTGGCTAAGAGTGCTTACTGCTCTTTCCAAGCATCTGAGTTCTTATCCTAGCACCAACAGCAGGCAGCTCAACATCTCCTGCTCCAGGAGATGCAATGCCTCTGAAACCTATTCATATACCAAACCATGCATACTCTCTCTCTCTCTCTTTCTCTCTCTCTCTCACATCATATGTACATCACACTCACACATACCACACACATTACACAAGCACATCACTCATATACACATTACACACAAATATCACACAAATCACACACGAAAATGTATAAAATTACCTTTAGACTATTCTCAGAAAGTACATATGAAATAAAATTTCTCACTAGGCTTTGCCTCCATACACAAACTAACTCATTATTGTGTAGATAAATGTTCCAAAAAACAATCAATCAATCAACCAACCAACCAATCAATCAATCAAAAAAACTAAAATACAGAATGTATTTGCTTCTAACCATTTTGGAGACGGGATAATTTTTTTTAAACCCATGTAAACTCGACAATCACAACATTTAAAAAAGTAAAATGTTCATATTGGTTAAAAGTGCAACAAACAGACCTTTTTATAGTCATACCTCCCAAATCGAGGTAAGGCATCATGCTTATGTTGATATTTTCCCTACAGGATTATTACCTTTTATCCACTGAGTAACTAGTCACTGGTCATCCAAGACTGGCTTTTAGAAATACCACTGACAAGTTATTCCCATTATTTCTGCATATGGTCATGAGGAGTTCTAATCCACAACTATATGTTTTGTGCTTGAGTTGACTGCTCAGTTTTGAAGTTATGTAATGTCCTTCATAGTTTCTACTTTGGGTGTGTTTGGCAAATTATTTATGAGGTGCAGAGGTGGAAGAAGGTAGCTACACTTAAATTTTGGCCAAGTAAGCTGTTTAGGCAGAGCCAAGTGGAGACTTGTTTAAACACACAACTATGTTTTTGCCTGGAGCCAGAGGGTCAAGAATGAGAAGATATTGTGTTTTCATAAGTACTGGTCAGCTGCTGTGGGGCTGAAAGGGCTGGGAGGAAAGATCAGAAGGCCAAATAGAAAATATTTAGAAACTAGCAGCAACCTTTCTATCCTTTTCTTTTTCCCAAGAAAACTGGTCTCATTTCTCACTTTCTTGTTTCTGCCACATTTCCTCCAATACTCTTTGTTATAGATATTTCCTTATCCCGCTTTTGGGACTTAGTACATTTCTATTTATCCAAGATTCAACTCATATTTCACTTGTTTATCTAAAACACAAACACACACGCCTGTGCACGTGAACACACACACACACACACACACACACACACACACACACACACACCACACACACACACACACACACACAGATAAAAGCAGTACTGTTCCAATGAGACAAGAAACAGAAAACTAGTTCTTTAGTCTTAGTATTTGGTGTAACTTTGGATAGGTACTTCTCTGAATTTTAAATTTCTTCTCTTGCAAGAAAAGAATGAGTTATCTATTTTGATATCTATTTTGACATCCCCTCCCTTCCTAGGAAATCGAAAAGATTACAATAAAATGTTCCTTAAAATGTAAATAATTTTGTAAATTTAACTTGGTCGTCACTCTTAACTATCGTTTGCTATTTCTTTTCGTTGAGATTGATTACAGCATATGTAAGAAAAGCATGGAAAATGCACTTGGAAAGCATTCGAATAGAATCTTCCCGTTCCTTTTTTCTTCTTTTCTCTTTTCTCTTGTTTCTCCCTTCGCACCCCCCCCCCCCCCCCCCCCCACACACACACACACACACACACACACATTCTTGCTTCTGCTTGAGGTCAGGTATCCTAGGCGCTGAACTTTGCAGTTACATTTTACAGCTTGAATCATTTAATAATCAGGAAGAGAGTGGGAAGATCAACTACACAAAACAAAACCCAAGCTCTAGAAGCTAAACATTCAGATTGGCACGATCGGAATAAATCCCACCCAGAGCCTTGGGCTGTTGCCAGGTCCTAAGAGCCCGCTTCACAGCCCGCGTCTGAAAGCAGGAACTCAGTACCAAGGAGCGAAGGGGCGTGTACGGAAATTCTGTAGGCAGCGGGCCTGAGCCAGGACTACAACTCCCGACATGCACTTGGGCGGAAGATGGTTCTACCTCTTCTTGACTCCTTTATTCCTTAGGCTTTTTAGGATGGAGATTGAGGTTAAGGAATGAGCCGTAGAAACATAGAGATGTCGTAAGCTTGTGTGGTGACGGAAGCATTGGGAACATTTCACCTAATGCTCTCTACTCAAGGGGTGGATAGCTTAAACATCGTGGAACCTCTGTTTGTTTCGGCCGAGTTTCCGGAGGATATTAATTATGAACGGATTCTGTGGCGCGACAGTTTAATTCTCCGGCGGCGACTGATTGTGGCGGAGAGATGGTTCTGGCGGGGCTCATCAGGAAGCTCGGTAACTGTCGATGTTGCCCAGGGTCAGAAGAGCCCTCGGGTCTTGGCTTGGTGGTGCTGGGTTCCGGAGGCCGGGTCGCGCAGGTCACCGCTCCGAGTCCCTGCTTGTCCAGAGTTGTCCGCTGACCTTGCTCACACTATGCTCGGCCACATCTAGCGCACCTGAGGCTTAGTTTCATCCTGCTTTCTCTCCAGGGGGATGGGAGGGATTCGCGCACATTCAGAGTAAGTTATGAGTGGGTCGTCTTTTCAGAATCGTGAGATAAAATTACTTTGTGCCAACTTTTCTGACAGGCCATCAGCTGGCGGAGATCAGGGAACGCGCCCTCAAAAGTATCCTGTGCAAGATTGAGCACAACTTGATCTGCTATGCTGACTTGATTCAGGAAAGGTTGCTTTTTCTCCATTTGCTCGAATGGTTCAATTTCCCATCTGTCCCAATGAAAGAGGAGGTTCTGAACTTGTTAAGCAGATTGGTTAAGGTAACGTCGTTTTGAAATAAAACAACTATGGTCTAAGTTAACTATAGTATTTATTGAAATACTTGGCATTAACATTTTTGAAGACACCCAAAGGTGTTGAATTTTAATTCATCTGGGTAGGCATTGATCGTCATTTGTTATAATAGCTTATCTCACGTTGTACTGTACCTTGAAGTAGAACTACTAAGTTCTGGATTTTTTTTTTTTTTTTTTTTTTGATTATTTGCCTCCCATTTTTCTTCATTTTCCTGATATTTCATGTTTAAATTAGACGTTTCCAGCATTAAAAGGAGCACTTTAAGTACGTCTAAGTAAAGTGAATATAATACTATTTCATGAAAAATAATGTTTTCTGTTCCTATACCTACATTAAGAGTAATTTAATTTTAAGGACCAATGTCAAATGTCAATATGAGTTCCGTCTCTTTAAGTCATTATCATCAGGGGGGAATTTTAATGACTTTGGCATTTTGATAACAGTAAGGAGACTAAGATAAAGTGTCAGTAGAGAAAAGTAACTTACCTTATATATAAAAGAAAGGCATGGAAGTAGAAGAGATCCTATGAGACAGGGGCCAGCCTGTGTGTGTGTGCTCGAGCATATGTGCTTGTGATGGAAAGACAAAGTACAATGATGAGTATGTGTGAAAGTGCCATAATGGAACCCATTTTCTAAGGTGACTATATTAGCAATAAAACATTTAAAAGTAAAAGAAGAATTGGTAGTGTTTATTTTTAATGCTCAGAGTCCTGTCTTTCTCTAGAGTATAGCTCTCTCTTAAGTTTGTTTTCCTTTATATTTGATTCATGGAAGTTGTTTAGAGCACAGCAATGCAGTTTGTTTTCCAAAACATGAAATATTTGTTACACTAAGATTGCTATGTTTTGATTGTGGTAAAATGAAGTTTAGAGATTTCCATGTTCATGGCTATTCTCAAGAATATTTCTTTTACTGTAGTATTCTCCAGCCGTCCAACACTTGATTGACCTTGGTGCAGTAGAGTTTTTATCTAAGCTCCGTCCAAATGTGGAGCCAGTAATACAGGCTGAGATTGATGGCATTCTCGATGGACTTTTCATTCTTCCTTCAGAAGTTCCTGCACTGTGTTCTTCCAGTTACCACACTGATCAAATTGGTAACCTCTTATGTTTGTGTGTGTGTATACGTATCTGTATATGGATGTCTGCATGTGGATGAATGTCAGCCTTGACATAACTTGAGGACAGAGGACACTTGTGGGAGTCAGTTCTCTCTTCCACCAGTGTAAGTCCCAGACTGTCAGGCTTGGTGGGAAGTTCCTTTACCAGCTGAGCCACCTTGCCAACCCATGTCCCTTTTTTTTGACAATCTTTTCCTAAGCATATTCAGTGAGAACTAAAGCAAAAGTGGGAGCTATAAATTTGAGTAGGAAAGTGAAGGGAGATAGACTAAGAAACACGGGGGTGGGGGGGCAGTCATCATTTGATACTTTTAGCAGACTCATCATATTCGGATATTTTCAATCTAAGTAGTAACTGTATTTATCTTACAGTGAAAGAGAGGAAAAAGCACCTTTCTTGGAACTTGGCTAAACAGTCTTTTTTTTTTCCTTCCTTGTTTTGGAAAATACAATAGTCAGAGAATTAGCTTGATTGCTTTTTAAATTTTTATTATTTATTTAGTTTTAATAATCATTGAAAGAGTGAGAGAAAATAACACACTTTAAGATGGATAATTCTTGTTTTAGTAGGTGAATTAATAACATAGCAATTAACGTATTTTCTTTTCAGAATTGTCACAACAACCTGAAGTCTTAACAGGATATTTTCCCCAAGACAAAAGTAATTTCCAGCAGATGGAAGTACCACCAGGGCCAGCGGGTGTGTATACATAGGGAAATGTTTGGCTGGTAAATAAAAAGATCCACACTGGCTCAGCCAGTGTGTGTGTGTGTGTGTGTGTGTGTGTGTGTGTGTGTGCATGTGTGTGGCCTATGTATGGTTTCTGCTCTTGTTATAGAGACCTTCCGGATGATTGTTTGTAGTATATTAGTTTGTTTTTTATTGCTGTGATAAACATCATGACAAAAGTGATGTTTTTGATTGGGAGGAAAGGGCTCATTTCATCTTATAGCTTATAAGCTACCATGAAAGAAGTCAGGGCAGAAACTCAAGGCAGGAACTGAAGCAAAGACTTTAGAGGAATGCTTGTTATTGGCTTGTTCTTCATGGCTTTCTCAGACTATTTTCCTATACCACCCAGTACTACCTTCTAGGGTCTGGGCTCTCCCACATCAGTGATTAATCAATAAGATGCCCTACAGACAGTTTGATGGAGATATTTCCTCAATTGTTACTTAACCCCCAGATAACTAGCTTGTTTCATGTTGGCCAAAAGTAACCAAAACATGACTGGTTGTACTGTGTCTGATTGTGTTCTTAGCGCCTCCTCTGTCAGAAAACTTTCTGATTGACCTTCTCTTTACGTTCCTTCCTAGCAGATTTTATATATATGTTTACTGTTTGTCTCCTACCTAGTGTAATAAGTTGTGACAGCCCCTCTTTCTCAGTATTTGAAACAATGCTAAAAATATATTAGGCATCCAATGTGGATTCTTCAAAGGAGTGAATGAATACTTACCAAACCACAGTGAGATTTGGTATTATCCAATGGGGTAGGGGCACTACCATCACCTGACTACAGTGGCTCAAATACAGTTAGTATAGCATAAAACTTGACCACACAGACTTAAATCCTAGTGTCCCTATTTTACCAACTAAGACACTGACAAAAGTTGAAAAGTTTGTCCAAGGTTACAGGGAATAGTTAAAAATTGCACAAGTTAATATTGTATTACATGTTATAGTTGAGATGAAAGGATGTGCTAAAGAGAGTGTCTGCTGATATCAAGAATCAAAATAAACTTAATTTAGAATCCTCTGCTTTTAAAAAGCTTTCATGGCAACTTAAAGGTGGAATAACAACATAAGGGAACAGGAAGCATCTAAAAGCGCTTTAAATGCTATACTTTCTCTGTCTGGAACAGAAAGGAGTGTAATGATAATGAGTTCATGTTCACAAACCGTTTGACGCATATTATTTTCACACCATCATATTTGATTGTTAAGTTTTGCTGTTCCTTTAACAGGAAACCAGGCTGTGAAGTGGCTGAGGTTCTCTGTGTTTCCTTGGCTACCCCTGACCACAACAGACAGACATGTTCTCTCTTCCAATGAAAGGTACAGAGCTGATGTATTACAGGTCTTTTTGGTTCCTTGTAACAGTGGAATCTGATAGTTATCTGTATGTTTTCTTCTGGAGAAGCTAACACGTTCTGCAATGTGATTTTTGAGTAAAATTGTTGCAAGTCTTTATCTTTGAGCTATTTACATGCCCATTTTTTCCCTAGATTGGGTATCAGGTAGCCCAGGCTGGCCTCAAGCTTACTAGGGTATCATGTAGCCAAGGATAACCTTGAACTCCTGCTGCTCTTCCCTCCATCTTCCCCCTAACATTTGCTGTGATGATAAGCATGTTCTGTGCACCTGGGTCACACTCAGAGTCTTCTGTGGTTGGAAGCTTACACAGTCTTTCATGACATGTTATCTCTAATTGTGTACACTGTCTGATTGAGTATTTCTGGTGCCCTTCATGAAGAGCAGTGGGAAACCTACATATACTCTGTTTGGTCGAATATACTTTAAAACATGGGCTCCATGAGGAGGAAAACTTAACAGTGTTAAGAAGGTTGGAGATGCCTGCACCAGTCTTCTCTAGTGTGTATTGATTTTAAGTTAGGAGGATTTATAAAAGGAGAGGGGCTGATTTATAAAAGTTTGCAGAGTCTGTTTTGTTGTTTTTTTATTTTTTAAGGCTTATTTTTAGGATGGACTATATATAGTGGCACATACTTTTAATGCTGGGACTCTTGAGGCAGAGTCAGGTAGATCTCTATGAGTCTGAGTTTAGCCAGGGTAAGATTGTGAAACCCTTAAAATTTTTTAAAAGAAAAAATTTTATTTGTCGTTTTAATTAACTTACTGTGTCTGTGTGTGGGTTTGTGCATGTGCCAGAGAAGTCCATAAGATGGCATTCAGTCCCCTGGAGCAGGATTTAACAGGTGGTTGTGAGCTGATTAATGTGGGTGCAGGGAACTGAAATTGGGCCCTCTGTAAGAGCAGCATGTGCTCTTGACTACTGAGCTATCTCTTCAGTCCCAGATAGTGGTTTATATATGTGTGTATGCATGAATTTATTATGTATAAGAGTTCTGCCCGCATGTATGCCTGCATGCCAGAAGAAGGTACCATATCTGGTCATAGATAGTTATGAACCGCCATGTAATTGCAGGGAATTGAATTCAGGAACTCTGGAAGAGCAGCCAGTGCTCTTAACCTCTGAGCCATCTTTCCAGCCCCAAAATGGTGTTTTTCATATTCATATTTACTTGGTGTAATTTAATTGAAGTCATAATAACTGAATTGTCTCTTTTTATAAGGTATGAGTTTAGATGAAAATCAAATTTGAAAGGCAAAATACAGGAGATTACTGGTAATGCTTACATCATTATTTTAGGCAAAGTTTTAAAGAGGTCCTGCCCTCCTTAGAATGGTTCGAGGGTGAATTATTAATTGTGAGTCAGTACCTAAGAAATCAGTAGAATAAGTCTGAGTTCTCGAGGTTGATTGTATACAGTTGCTGCATCCTTAGGAAAGAGGAAGCTAAGGGTTTGGGATGAAAGGACATCTAGAATAGGGAAGATGACTGGAGAATCGAATTCCCAGAAATTACTACTATACAGGCTATCATTTCTTTTCCTTTTAATTAGAAAATTGTATTTGACTTACCAGTCCCATTTGGTAGAGTTGTGATAGTCTTCACAGTCAGCGGTTAATGTGATGTAGTTTTTGTTCCAGAGTATGGTCTAGTGGAGGATGCAAAGCAGTAACTAATTTAAAAATGTGGGTATATAGAAGTACCTCCTCAGAGTTGCCTAGGAAAAGATAGGAGGACATATCCAGGGACAAGTGATGCCTCTGGTGGGGCTTAAGGCATTAACAGAGACGTTATGCCTGTAGGTTACACAGGCAGGTGGACATGTATTCTTTCTGACATGTAGCTCTGTTGTCTTAGCTCTTTGAGAAGTAGTAACCACACTCTGATCTGGAACACCTGTGAGCTTCTGAAGGACGTGATCATGCAAGACTTTCCTGCTGAGATTTTTCTTCAGAGGCCAAAGATTGTTCAGGTAAGCATCTTCTGTAAGTTTTAGGCTTTACAACAACATTTTATCTTATTACAAATTAGTGAAGTGCATGGCAGAATAAGAGTCTTGGGGAGAAAACTTGTATTAATTTTAATTTTAAAAATGAAGTATTGAGTTACTTAAACTGCCTTCTCTCTAACTTATCTGGATAGTTACCATTCTTTTAGTGGACAGTAGTCTATTTAGTACTTTCTGTCAAGTCTGTCTATCTCAAATTCTCATTTTTT
Organism: Mus musculus; assembly: GCF_000001635.26. Lineage (NCBI taxonomy): Eukaryota > Metazoa > Chordata > Mammalia > Rodentia > Muridae > Mus > Mus musculus. The sequence continues at coordinate 88,978,033 of NC_000084.6, forward strand.
TGGATTTCTTCTTTAAATTTAAAGTTTTAAGTTTCTATATCAGGGTGTGGAGGTCAGAGGGTCACTTTATAGCATTGATTCTCTCCTTCCACCTTGATGTGGGTTCTGAGGATTAAGCTTAGGTTTCCAGGTTGCATGGCATGTGTCTTTATCCACTGAGCCATCTCACCAGCTCCATTTACTCTAAGAGAGAGTAAGCTTTGGAAGAATGGGCAGCAATAACCTTTATGTTTAGTATACTGTATAATAAAGAGAATAATGCTGAAGAAATACATTATCAAGATCAATATTGATTACCCTTTCCTTTTATGCAGTCTCTTTCTCTGCAATAGGGAGAGATCCAAGTGGGGATTGTAACATACCCGAAGCATCTCGTAATACCTGAGGGTTCTCTGTTCTCAGTCAGGCTAAATGGACCCCAGTGATCTGCAGTGTGGGTGCCTTCCATCATAGATGGCAAATGGAAACAAAAGAGCTGTTTATTACTGAAGCCCGTAAAGTGCTTCAGATGTGTGAGGTGCAGAGGACTTGCTGTGTGTGATTCAGTGAGCTGTGACTCTGTGTGCTGTGTAGTGGTGTCCTTAGTGAGAACCACTTTCCTTCCAGATGGAAGATACTGACTGCTTCAGTCAGCTGTTTTATTATTTGTACTTATTTACTTTTTATTGTATGTGTATGAGTGTTTTGTCTGCATGTATGTCTACCCCATGTGCTGTGTGCCCCTGGGGCCTATGGAGGTCAAAAGTGGGCATCAGGTTCCCTCGAACCTTAACCCTGATAGTTGTGAGCTTCCATGTGGGTCATGGGAATTGAACCCAGGTTCTCTGCAAGAGCAACACATGCTCTTAACTTGTGAGCCATTGCACCAGACCTAGTTAGCTTTTAAATGTCACTGAGATGATGTTTGGTTGTGTTGCCTAGGTTTGTGTCAGACTCACATGGGCTCAAGTGTACTGAATATCTGGGTAGTTGGTACTGCAGCAGGCATGAGGTGCCACCTTGACTTGTTTAATTTTATCACCTTTAGACATTGTTGGATTTTGCTGTAATTTTTGCCAGTATCTTTTTTCAAACATTTTTTCTTTTTTTTGAATAAAATATATTTAATTATTATCATGTTGAGTGCTCATGATGTGTATTTGTCTGTGTTCATGTCATTAAACAACTTTGTGAAGGTGATTCCCCCCTTTTATTTTATATGAATCCAGGGTGTCAAACTCGGAGTGTCAGGCTTGTGTGCAAGAGTCTTGTCCCTCTGACCCCAGTTTCTCATGTTTTGTGAAAATTTACAATCTTTTTATTTGCTTATTCACCTTTCTTTACTTGCATACCACATCCATTTTTATTTTTTTGGTTTTTGTTTTTGTATGTAGTTCTAAAAACATTAATTTTTAAAAATGTAGGTCTTGATATATATGCTCTGGAGCTTGCTATGTAGACCAGACTGCTGCCTCCTGACCACCATGCCTGGCTACAGTGTTCTGTGGAGCTGAGCTCTCTGTTTCTATAACCACTTTCACTCTCCCACCTCAGGGCCTTTTGTGTCTGGTGAAGCTGGCCTTCGGAGGAGATGGGAAGCATCGTCTAGCATTACAGTCAGTGTCCTGTTTGCAGCAGCTGTGCACAAGCTTAAGAAACAGACTCAACTTTTACAGAGACCCCAACTTTTTCTCCAGTAGACAAGGTACTTTGCTTATCTCTTCACCAGATAGCAATATTCTTTATCTTTTTCTGAGAAATGTCCACCTCACTTGGAAGTTGACTATGTATTCTTTGCCTTTCACAATACACATCCCCACTCCTAAGATGTCATTGACTCTTGAATAGAAGCTAGGCAAATGAGAGAACCACCATGATCCCATTTTGTTTTTGCTTTTTTTTTTTTTAAATAAAGCAAAGTTTGAATTACTTAGAAAACCAGTCTCATAAAGAATTAGGTGTGGCCACTAACAGAGAGGCACACACTGAAGGACAGTAGTTGACATCTAAAGGTGAATGCCAGCTTAAAGAGATTTTCTTTCACAGTCTTAACAAAGGCTATATATGTGATGTTGGTAGCTTTTGAAGTTACATTGCTTAAAGGATTTAATAAAATCTTAGATAAAAATGTTTTAGTATGCTTTGTTTTTTATCTGAAGAACTTTTCTTTCCTAAATGAGTTTATAAAGTAGTTTATGGGTTTTCAGGATAAACTAGGTCAGGAAAGATCAGTGAAGTGCTAACTATAGGAGGTCAGGGCATTTGTTGTTCATAATTTTCTGGAATTTTCTCAGAAAACGGAATATGCTCTTTTGCAGGTGGTTTCAATTATTATTATTATTATTTATTTATTTATTTATTTTTTTGGTGATTTTTCAAGACAGGGTTTCTCTGTGTAGCTCTGGCTGTCCTGGAATTCACTCTGTAGACCAGGATGGCCTGGAACTCAGAAATCCGCCTGCCTCTGCCTCCCAAGTGCTGGGATTAAAGGCGTGCACCACCACTGCCCGGCTGAAGAATTATTTTTAAAGATTAATTTCTATTATTTTTAATAATCTGTAGCTGTGTGTCTGTTATGGATATGTGCACATCAGTGCAGGTACCTGAGGAAGCCTGGTGTTGGATCCTCCAGTGCTGAAGTTACAGACACACGTGAGCCGCCTGTCCTGGGTGCTCTGAGTAAGAGCAAGCTGGCTGCTCTCCCTTCAACAGTCTCCTTTCCTTTTCTGTTGTGTCTCCCCTCTGAGACTTCTGGCTCTTCACCTTAAGGATGACTATAGCAGAAGTCCCATTTTTCTGAAGCTTCTCGGTGCTGGATTTACTTGCTTAGACATTTCCAGAGTGCTTTTCTGTTTATCCCCAGATTCTCAATCATTATGGGCCTGGGGACTAGGATTCAGACTGTTACAGTTCATGTGGGACTTAGGGAATTTTAATGCATAAAAACATTCTTTTGCTTGAAAAACAGTGATTTGTATTTTACCAAAGCCTTGTTTATCCTTTTTGAGATGTAGCATATGCAGATGTGCTAGCAGCCACAGGCTTTTCAGAGGAAAAATGCCCCCTGGTGGACAGATGGGATACAGGTTGACCTAGGCAGAATAGTCTCTACAACATGATTTCTCTGTGCTTGTATACCATGCCTTGAAAGTAAATACAAAACTCTAGTCATTTGTTATCCTGTTTTTCAGTCCCTTTTTACTTGGGGGCTTCACTCAAACTCTGATACTTGAGTATTTGTATTTTATGTTGCAATTACCATAGAATTAGAGGCTATGGGCTCTCGTTAATATTATTAATGGGCTTTCTGCAAATGATCCCAGAGAGCTGTGCCCACTGTTTTAGCATAGAAAGAGTTCTAGGACTTCTTTATCTCCTATTATACAACAGCTGATAGACTAGCCTCTGGGTAGGTAACACTGACCAAGCAACTCTGTTCTGTGGGCTTATACTTTAGGTGGACAGTTAAAATCAGGGTTGTTTCTGAGAAGAAGTGCTCTAAAGAAATCAAAAGGTGACATGACAGAAGAGAATGCCACTTTCTTTAGATGAATAGTTGCATTCCTATTGAAGAGAGTTGCATGAAGAGTGTTTAGGAGGAGTCAGAGCCCAAGGCACCAAGTGGGTGATGTGCTTGAGCAAGGCAAACATGGCCTGGGAGAGCAGGGTGTCTTGAGTCAGGTGCAAGGAGGTGAGGTAAGATAAGAGAGGTTATACAGGTATGTAGATTGTGGTGGATTGAATACTGAATACTCTTGGCCCATGGGAAGTGGTATTATTAGGAGGTGTGGCCTCGTTGGGGTAGGTATGGCCTTGTTGAAGGGGTTGTGTCTCTGTGTTGGTGGCCTTTGAGGTCTCCTAGGCTTAAGCTCCACTAGAATTCCAGTGTGGAATTTTAGTTTCCTCCTGGCTGCCTGCAGAAGACAGTCTTCTTCTGACTGCCTTCACATTAAGACATAGAACTCTGGGTTCCTCAAGCACCATGTCTGCCTGCATGCTGTCATGCTTCCTCCCATGATGATAATAGAGTGAACCTCTGAAACTGTAAACCAGCCCCAGTTAAATGTTTTATAAGAGTTGCCTAGAGCATGGGGTCTCTTCATAGCAATGAAACCCTAACTAAGACATAGATCTTTTTAAGCATTTCTTAGTTTGTGAAGTACAATGAGAAGTGTGTGGTGTTAATTTTTTCCCCTGGTAAAGTCTGTCAGTTATCTATCATGTCTTTTTCATTACCTATAGCTGTCTGTAAATACACATGTGAAATGAAGTGCTACTTTCACCATCATGTGTCTTCTCAACAAATGTACATAAGGAAGCTCTGCCTGTCCTGGAACTCATGTAGGTCAGGCTGGCCTCGAGCTCACAGAGATCCTCCTGTTTCTGCCTTCCTAATGCTAGGATTAAAGGTGTAAACCAGCACACCAGGCTACATGAGCACTTATAACATAAAATATAATTGTGGCTTTTAAAAAGAGTGTAATGTGAGCTGGTTTACAGCTCTCTATAGACAGTTTTTGTTATTCTGAAGAGAGGAATTAAGTAATAAATCCCCATTTCTTCTTTTTCTTCACCTACTGATGAGCACTAATCTAATTTTATTGTGAATTTTGTCCATTCTAGATACATATGAGATCATACAAAATTTGCCATTTTTGTTTCTGGCTTATTTTCTTTGTAATAGTTTGAAGCTATGCCTTCCTTATACCATGTGTCTGTATTTTATTTCTTCCTATAGCTGAATAATTTTCCATTGTATGTATGTGCCAGATTGTTTTTATTTATTTATCTCTTGAGGGATGTTTATGTTGCCTATACCTTGAATCATGCATCAGTGAACAGTGTCTTACATGTGTATATTTGAGTCTTTTGTATATGCAAGAATGAACTAAAGATCATATGCTAGTTCTTTCTTTAGCTTTGGAAGGTCTTCAAGCCCCCTTGTTGGTAGCTACAGCATTTTACCTGTCTACTAGCAATGCATAAAACTTCTGCACATTGCAGTTACTCATGTGTGCTTCCTCTCATTCTTCATCATAACATTTCACAGGTTCTAAGAGGCTTATCATTCTCCTTTTGATTTGCATCTCCAGACACTAACAATGGATAATGAACTCATTACTGAATTTTTGTGTGTTCTTGTTGTTATTTGTGTGTCTACTTAGGAGAAATGGCTATTAAAACCTTTGCCCATTTTTCACCTGGTTCTTTGTTTACTGTTGACTTTTAGGAGCTATTAACGTATTCAAAATATTAAACCCTTACTAAATACATATTTTGCAAATATTTTGCCACTCTGTATTTTGCTTTATGCTTTCTTATAATATATTTTGATGCACAAAAGTTTTATATGTGATAAAGTCAGGTTTATTTATTTTCTTTTGTTGTTTATGTTTTGGTTTCCGTATATAAGAATCAATTGCCGTGAGGATTTTCTGTTACTGACTGGGAAGAATATTTATGGTTTTATCTCATATTTAGATTGATGTTTCATGTTGTAATAATGTTTGCATGTGGTTCAAAGCAGGAGTGCTTTGAGAGTTCACAGCTGGGGAGACTTACCCAGTGTTGTTCTGTTTCACAGTCTTAACTGTCACTACCCAGAACTTCTTAAAATCAGGTCAGGAATATGCTGTGTGGATATTTGGTAGAAAGTGTGATTTTACACTTTGATTTTTTTCCCTGCAGAATCATTCTGTCTCTTGTTAATTTTTGCTAAAAGTCTGGTAGATATAATTAATCCACATTATCAGAAGTCTGCTTCTATCAGGGGTAATTATATTTCTTTATTTCTCCAGACACAGTCTCCCAGAATTCTTCTTTGTCTTACTGTCATGAAGCAAGAGGTCCTTACCATTCCCCAAACCCATCCCCGGGAAGCAGTAGCTCTCGGCCTTCTGTGGTTGGGCGCACAGGCCAGCGACCCCGAGGAGATGGTCAGGACTGGGATGCAGTGTCTTCCAGGTGATTGGCTCCTGTGTCTGTGTGCATTTTATGAGGAGAGAATTGATCCCCCTGTTGTCTCTTGGATTGTTGCCCTATGTATAGGCCTGTTTAAACCAGTAACTTTCACAGTTTTGTTATTATGATCTACAGGCTAACAAATATTACCTTGAAACTCTGCTTTTAGTACACATTCACATGCTCCCTCTCAGTCTCCGACTCTTTCTCTTTATGTGTGTTTAACTAAACCATGTCACCCCAATTCACTATCCTGCAATCAATCTGTATTCTCTATTCCTTTCTATTTCTTTGTTCCACTAAGTTATTTTTCAGCTATAGATAGAACATTACATTAAAAAAATAATATGTGGGAGGGGGACTTGGGATAGTGTCTAACATGCCATGCTGCAGGTGTGGATGTCAGAGGATAACTTTGTGGATTTGGTTCTCTCCTTCACCCTTTACACTCGCTTTTGGGGTTAACTCAGGTTATCTGGCTCTAATGGTAAGTGCCTTAATCCACTGAGCTGTCTCTCAATTATTATAATTGCTGAATTATATTGTTAAAATGGTATTTTTATACATATTTTTTGTAAGCCTAATCATAATTTAAAGTCCTGTGTATATGGAAATGAATATTGTTTAAATGGGAACTATTTCAAGGGGCAAACATCATTTATCTATGTGAATACAGATTTTTCATATGTCATGTTTTCTTGAAGGGATGACATTAGATCTATGTTAGCCTATCCTAAGGTAATAAATATTGTAACACAGTAGCCTTTTCTTGCATGTCATCCTAAGCAGTGTTCAATTAGGAAGCGATGTTTTGGCTTGGTTGTTGTTTCTGCTGACCCAGAAGCTCACGCATATTTAGCATGGTCATGAGCATGGTGTTAGGACAACATGCTTTACATTCTTGATTTTCTCAGTCACCGTCAGACAGTTTTACAATAGGATAGGCATTGCTATTGTTGCTATTACTTGCAGCAAAGCCTGCATTTTCAAGGGGTTGAAACTATGACTATTGCTAAGGGTAGAGTAGGGGTTGCCTATGGCAGGAGAGCACAGTGCTCTTGTGTAGTTGGCTGGTGACGTACAGGTTTTCTTTTACCTTGCTATAAAGCATGCTTTACTATTTTGTTCTTCGTGTATGAACAGCTTCCTTGCAGGGTCTGTCAGTCATTGAAAGAAATCCCTATTTTGGGATGCTTAGAATCTTGAAGCTAATAAATAAGGAATTAGGCATAAAATCTGGGCAGCTTTGAATGTTTACAAAGCATGTCTCATTGATTCAGCTGTATCTGTCCAAAACATAAGTCAGAATTTTGAGGACCCAGAGTAAGAATCTTTTAATGGAGAAAGAATTTTCAAAATCATATGATGTTGAATGTCCTGGTAAGTAACCCACTTCTTATGGTATCTTTCTGAGGCTCATATTGGCTTACTTAGAACATTGGTTGAGAATCATAGAAGCCCTCAGCAGCAACTGCATAAACTGTTTAGTTTTATCCTTATGATTTGCTCCCATCAGTGCTTTGCTGTGAGCCTGCTTTTTTTTTTTTTTTTTAAAGAAGTCAGTGGGTTATTCCTGCTCCTGTTTTCTGCTATAGAAATTTTCATGTTTCAAAGTCATCAATGTGAAAAGCAAGGACTAAATGAATGCATGTTTTGCTTCATGTTCCATTTTTCTGTTTTTCTTTTGTGGTGTTGCAGTCTGTAGCCTAGTACATGCTGGGTAAGGGCAGTGCCATTGAGCTGCACCTTTAGCTCCTTCATGTATCATCTGAGGTTCTCTGTATGGAATTTTGTCCAACTTGTCAGACTTCTTACATAAGTCAGAACGATAAATAGTGTGAGCTCTGCTGTGCAGCAGGTAACAGCAAGTCTGCTGTTTGAGTTGCCTTCTTACTCAAGATCTTTCTTTTTTACTTTCCAGTGGAAGTAGTAGTCACACGCATGTGAACTCTAGGATATCTGTGCATTCTCCTTTGGACGTGGCACCCGTGGATCTGCCGGAGCTGGAAGCAGAGGACACACTGGAGCTGCAGTTCCAACAGCTTAGTCTTCCTCAGTTCTGCATCTCCACCCTGGAGGCAGCAGCTCCTCTGCTGAGAACAGGTTAGCTGTGTCGGGAATTCCATTTCTGACACAGTTTGTGTTTGTTTTATGTGCTTTCTTTTGTAGTAAGGCTTCTAGCATCTATTTTTACTTATCTTTCCTTAGAAATTAGCAAGCCACCTCCCCTTTTTACTTCAATAAATGTGGTGCCATGCTGATATTCAAATAGAGTATCTTCTTCCATTCATTTGTTGTCATGGGCTTCTTCAGTATTTTAAATATGAACACCAGCTAAAAATTTAGGTAGAAAAAGTTAAAAAAATACATTTAAGACCAGCAAAAAAATTCACTTTTGCTTGTCAGTCACAGTTTGAGGTACTCTCTGTTGCTCATACCTTACACTCATGTCTTCTTAAAAAGATTTATTGATATTATGTGTATGAGTGTTTGACTGTTGTACATTGGTATGTGTGCACCATGTGTGTTTAGTCCTCATAGGGACCAGAAAAGGGCATCATATCCCCTTGAATGAGTAACAGAGGGTTATGAATCACTATGTGGGTGCTGGGAACTGAACAACTTGGGTCCTTTTCAAGAGCAGCAATTGCTCTTAACTTCTGAGCTATCTCTCTAGCCATATTCATATCTTATAAGGCAGGAAATGATAACCAATCCCCCTACCTAGATTTCTAACCTTTATTACAATATATTTTTCTCTAAAGCAACCCCTACGTGTTCTGGGTCACATTTTACTCGTATGTGCTAAGTATTCTTTTCCTAAAGCATGGTAGACACAGTTACAGTGTGGCTGGTTTCTGTCAGAGTCTAGGGATGGAGCCCCGTGTGGAGTTCCCAGCCTGCTCAGCCATTGCTACTTGATTTCACGAGCATTTTTTTCTGTTTGTCAACAACCCATTTTTCTCCTTCAGCAGTCGAGGTTAGTGTTGTCATGTTTCAAAGGAGGGAACTAGGGTTTAAAATGATTTTCTGACTTGTTGTCAAGATAGCCAACAGCAGGGACCTGACCAAAAGCGCTAAACTTGGAGTCCATGCTCCAACATTTTTCAATGTAAGCAAAGTGTTGGAAGCAATAATGGTTTGTATTCTGTAAGTTTATACTTTCCTCCTCAATTTTGGGTATTGAAGCAGGTGTTCATGTTTTCTAGGCAAGCACTCACCCCTAAAACTACATCTCTCAGCAGTTGATAAACTTGTCAAGATATTTGATGAAGTGAGTTTTGCCTTTGTTAGTTTATTTATCAAAAATCCCATATTAATAGTTGAATGTTTAATTTTTTTGTTTTGTTTTGTTTTGTCTTGGTTTTTGTCTTCTTGAAGGGGATGGAGAGAAAAATAGAGCAAAGGTATAATTTGGGAAGCATTTATATCTTCTACCCTCTCCCCTTCCTCCTCCCAGTGGGGTCATGGCTTCCAGGCACGTGAGTGTGCATGCTTTCACATGCTGATGGTGTTATGTGACACAAGAGTGGCACTTTGCATCATCAGGCGGTTCTGTTTATTTGTCTGGTATATTAGGAAGAACAGTTTTAGTCTTAATGAGTTTGCATTTAACCTTTCTTTAATTTGCTGTAAAAAGTCAGATTGATAATTATAAAGTTATATCTTGTACATAAAAATTTCTAAATGTTCCCTTGCCCTTTCACAGTAAATTATTGCATAATTTGTAATTGTTCAGTATTGTAAGAGATGTAGAGAGAGCTTGCTCCAGCTGTTCTAATGAAAAAATAAATGTAGATTCCTGTGATTCAGGAGTTTGTTTTACTAATAATTCATTAGAAATTAACCTTTAAGATATAAGACAGATCAGTCTTATTTGAAAGTTAGCTTTTCAGAGTTTTGGACAATGCTTTTGTTTTCTATCTCAGCAGAGAAAGGAGATTACGTTTCTTTTAGGGGAGTGTTAGTTTTGTTCTTTTGAGATGGTCTGGTAATTGGCCAAGAACATGTCATGTAACCCAGTGCTGTACCACCATGTGTGTATAGTGCACCATCTTTTGGAATGTTTGTGGATAGTGGCTGTTTGTTTGTTTGTTTGTTTGTTTGTTTAGACAGTCTCAGGTGTCTCAGTCTGGTCTTAAACTTACTAAACAGCTCAAGATGACTTTAAGCTTCTAATCTTTTTGCCTTCACCTCTTGAGTAATAAGATCAGAAGTGTGCCTTACCATATCTGGTGTAGGCCATCTGGAAATGGAACTTAGGGCCTCAAGCAAGCTAGGCAAGCCTTCTAACAGCTTAGTTACACTCTCAGCATTGGATGCGATTTTTTATAATTTCTTCAGTATACAGTACTGTGGATGGACATTTATTCTTTTAGTTACTGTGGTATAGTATTACTTTCTCATGTGACTCTTATGTATGTGTGACTCTATGACAAAGGTTAATGCTTCTTGTACTAGAGAGAAGTGACTAGAGGAGCCTGATATGGTTGTCTCCCACAGAGACAGATGTTAGCAGCCAACCATTGGATTGAGCTCAGGTCCCTAACAGAGGAGTTAGAAAAGGGACTGGACGAGTTGAAGGGGTTTATAACCCCATAGGAAGAACAACAGTATCAACCAACCAGACCCCCCAGAACTCCCAGGGACTAAGCCATCAACAAAAGAGTGCACTAGGTTCCAGCTGCATATGTAGCAGAAAATGGCTTTGTCGTGCATCAATGGAAGGAGGTGTCCTTGGTCCTATGAAGGCTCGATAGATGCCCCATTGTAGGGGAATCGAGGGTGGGGAGGTGGGAGTGGGTGGGTGGGTAGAGGAACACCCTCATAGAAGTGGGGGAAGGGGATAACATTTGAAATGTAAATAAAGAAAATATCCAATTAAAAACAAAACAAAACAAAACAAAACAGAATGTGTTCTCTAAACTTGCTTGTTTTGTTCCATATAGTATATAACATGGATGGTCTCTTAATTTGAAATTGCTTAAATCTGTTTCAGGTATTTTTAGTCTCTTCTCTTCTCTTCTCTTCTCTTCTCTTCTCTTCTCTTCTCTTCTCTTCTCTTCTCTTCTCTTCTCTTCTCTCTCTCTCTCTCTCTCTCTCTCTCTCTCTCTCTCTCTCTCTCTCTCTTTCTTTCTTTTTTAAAAAAGATTTATTTATATGAGTACACTGTAGCTGTCTTCAGACATACCAGAAGAGGGCAGACAGTGCTCTTAATCACTGAACCATCTCTCCAGACTCTTTTTAGTAATTTCTACTTTCAAGTAACTTTGACACTTATGAGCACATTTGGTCTGTTACAGTGAGATTGTAACTTCCTTATTCATCTCTGTTAGCAGTTTAAAAACACCAAGGATGGGGAAATAAGAATTTGGAAACATGCCTAGCTAGAGGGTCCAGCTAATTAACTGAAAATCAAGTAACTTTGTTTTCCCTTGTGCTTCTCCCATTTTTATGTCTAGGCAGCAGAGAAATGATAATAAGAGTTCTGGAACTGCTTGCAGAGGACATGCTGCTCATTGGACAAGCAATTTCATCAGAAATCTGGGATGATAACAGCCTTTTTGCTATCAATGTGGTGAGAGTCATTATCTTCTTTAGGGTATAGTAGGTTTTACTTTATGACAGAATACATGTTGTATGCATATCTGAGTGAATCTTTTCCTTAGTGGTTTGGTTTACACTAATAGAGACAGGTCTAGATCAGTAAAAGGCCAATGGGTATGATAGCTGTCATGATACCCCTGCTTCTATAAAATACTGTGATATCTAATTCATGGGTTTATATTTGCTGTGTTTTAATTTTAAAATTTTCTTGTGCTTTTGCTCAAAGAAATTATTAGTTCATACCAAGAAGAAAATGATTAACTCGAGTTGTTTGCATATGTATGTTAGCTTGATAATAGCTATACCAGCACAGTGTTTCCCAATCTTTTTGTTTGTTTGTTTTTTAGTTAGAGTAAATTTAAACCTTAAGACATACAGTTGATATATTCTTTAATGTTAGTTGAAGGAATTCTCCTTTTGCCCTTACAATTTCAAGAAACAGTTATACTGGCTCAGGTTATTTTTTTAAAAAGAGTAAAATTATAATTCATCAAAATCTAACTTGTATTTCTGTCCATGAAACCTTTTACATTAATGTCGTTCTCAGAGGTTTTTCCATCCATTGTTTTGGTTTTAGTAATTTCTTTAGGATCTTCTCTCTATGGAATCATGCTATTTGTAAATAAACAGTGTTATGAATAAAGACAGGTTTATTTCTGTTTTGTCAATTTAGATATCCTCTAACTTATTGTTATTGCCCATTGTTCTGGCTTGAACATGGTGTACAATGAGAGTGGACATGCTGTTAGCCTTGTTCTTCCTCCTGTGGAGAAGTGTAGTCAGTCTGAAGGATTAGATAATTTGAGCTCTCCAGTTTTGTTAAGCGCCCTTATATAAAGTTGAGAGGAAGTTTTCAATAGTCCTTAATTTGATTTTTTTTTCTTGAACAGATTTTAGATTTTGTCCTAGCCTTTTCAATGTCTTATAGAGATGATCATTTTTTTAAATAGAAGTTATTCATTTATCTGTTTAGTTTTATGCTTGAGACATTGTCTTGGTAGATATTCTAGGTTGGCCTCCACCACAAGATTTCCTGCTTCAGTCTCCCTAGTGTTGAGATTATGAGTATGCATCCTATGCCTGGCTGGATACTACATTGTGTGTCTTGATTTTTAATGCATTTGTGCTTGTACAATTAGAATCTGTTCTAACAAGTGGCAAAGGTATTATCAGAGGAGACTCACTTCTTTGGGGCCTATTTAAATTTTGCTAGAAAGGTTTTTAAACACTGGTTTTAAAGTGGAACAGTTTTGCCTTCCAGTGGGCATATGGCATTATCTAGAGACATTTTTATGTATCATAACTGTTGTGGTACTAACATCTAGTAGATAAAAGCCAGAACAGCTCTAATTAAGAAATACATTTTTTAGCTGAAGGTGCCAATAATACCAAGATTGAAAAAAACAAACAACCAAAACCAAAACCAAAACCAAAAACCAAAAACCAAAAACCAAAAATAAAAACCAAAAACCAAAAACCAAAAACCAAAAAAAACCAAAAACCAAAAACCAAACCAACCAACCAACCAACCAACCAACCAAACAAACAAACAAACACAAAAACCCATATTGTTAGAGTGTCCTCCTTACAGAGGTCTAGACTCTACTCCTGGGTGAGCTGTGGCCCTTCTGGTGTTCCTATTGGATGTCTCCAGTGACTTCTGATGACTTCCACTGGTTGAGGCTTGAATCTCTGTTGGCCTATCTGCACCATGGTATTCTCTGTTAAATCTGACTGGTTAGATTTGTCTCACATTTATGTAGTTTGTATTTATGTTTGTAGTTTCCACATCATCTCCATCTTCTTAAACCATCATGATTGTTAGATGCCACGGGCCCCTGTGTTTATGCTTTCTTCATAGGAATTGCTTGCAGGCACAGTAAGGACTTCATTTCTTGTTTTTCTTTCCCCTGACATGACAGTTTTGTACTGCCAATTCTCCACTACTATTTTTTCCTTAATTTGTGCAGCTTTTAAGTTATTTCTTAGAAAGAAATGACTAATAATATTTTATGACCCAATATAGAGGCTTTAAATTATGATGTTTAAGCGACTGATGTATCTGGAAATTATCAGAGTTTTAGTTGTACAGCTGTCTACAGTATAGATGCTGGATCTCTCTTAGAGTAATTTTGTATGGATAAATGTTTTTTTTCATATATATATGTATATATATATATATATAATTTTTATTTTTTATTTTTTAAATTAATTTAATTTTTACACTCCATATTTTATTACCCCCTTCCCCACATCCACCCTCTGACTGTTCCACATTCCATACCTCCTTCCCACCCCCCTGTTTCCTCGTGGATGTCCCTACCCCTCACCCCACCTCACCTCAAAACTCCCTGGGGCCTCCAGTCTCTTGAGGGTTAGGTGCATCATCTCTGAATGAACACAGACCTGGAAGTCCTCTACTGTATGTGTGTTGGGGGTCTCATATCAGCTGGTGTATGCTGTCTGTTTGGTGGTCCAGTGTTTGAGAGATCTCGGGGGTCCAGATTAATTGAGACTGTTGGTCCTGCTATAGGATCACCTTTCTCCTCAGCTTTTATCAGTCTTTCCTAATTCAACAACAGGGGTCAGCTGGTTCTGTCCACTGGTTGGGTGCAAATATCTGCATCTGACTCTTTCAGCTGCTTGTTGGGTCTTTTGGAGGGCAGTCATGAGTGTTCCATAGCCTCAGTAATAGTGTCAGGTCTTGGAACCGCCCCTTGAGCTGGATCCCACTTTGGGCCTGTCGCTAGACCTTCTTTTCCTCAGACTCCTCTCCATTTCCATCCCTGTAATTCTTTCAGACAGGAACAATTATAGGTCAGAGTTGTGACTGTGGATGGCAACCCATCCCTCACTTGATGCCCTGTCTTTCTATTGGAGATAGGCTCTACAAGTTCCCTCTTCCCAATGTGGGGCATTTCATCTAAGATCCCTCAGTGTATCTGTATGTAATTGCAAACTATAAATCTTTCGACATTTCAATGTAGCATAATTCTGTTGTCACTTAGATCTTTTAGTTTGAAATCATCTGATAAACATTTTTCTTGAAAGAGTGATATTATCTCTTGTTAATGTCAATTAGTAATATCTGTACTCTTTGCTTCCCTTTTGACTATCTTGTTAGGGAAGTATTATAATTTATTAGTCATATAAAATATATATCGCTTTAGAGATAACTTACTGCTTTTAGGATAATTTGTTTAGTGTTTTGTAAGTGTTGGGGATCAAGCCCAGAGCCTTGCATGTGCTGGGTATGTTCTTTCTACTGAACTGTGCCCACAGCCCATGTGATAACTTGTAGTTACTAAATTTTCTTTGTTACTGTGATTATGTCTGTCTATATTTAATTAAGATTTGTTTTGGCTGTTAGGGAATGGCTGATATAATCCTTAGGAATAAAAGTCAGATCATAAAAACACAACTAAAATAAAGACAATGTAGATATTTACATAATCAATATTTGTGCATAATATCTACTTGATACTATAATGAATATTCAAGACAATGAACTTGTTAAGGGAAGAGGTGTTGTTTACTCAGGGTGTTGGATCTTACAGTTTAATACTAAGTGGACTCAGTGGTGGATAACAGTGGGGGTCTATGTATGATGTCAGTCTGCATGCTTCATAGTCAAGAAGCACAAAGAAAGGAGAAGAAGCTAAAGTACTTCAGTCCTCTTCAAATGAGAGCTTCCAGTGACCTAAGGATATTCCACTGGGCTCTACTTCATGATAGCTTCACCCTGGATACCAAGGTTTAACATTTAGACTTTGGAGGTCATTAGGTTTCTAACTATAATAGTACTATGTATGCAAATACCTACGGTGTTATCTTTTTAGTGATACATGTATATTGAAAAGATAAATAAATGACATACAATAGGTATAATATGTTTTCAAGTCCTTCAATTTGTGATAGTAGTTCTTGTTTATTTGTTTTATGTTTTTGAGACAGACTCCTGTATATCCCAGGCTGTCTCCAGTTTCCTGTGTAGCCAGAGGTGATCTTGAACCTCTGCTTCCCTTGCCTCCACTTTCCACATGCTGAGATCACAGGCATGGTCCACCTTGCCAAGGCACTAAATTTAGAGTTTCCTGTATGCTGAACAATAATACAACCAACTGAGTTATATCCCTAGTCTCTGATAAAATTATTCTTCATTTTATTTTTTCTTTAAAGTTATACTCCTTCATAGTACTTTTTTTAAAAAGGAGATTTTTCTCCCTCACATATTGAAGGTTTTCAGCAAGTGATTTTATCCTTAGAAATGTGAGGAATAGATTATCAGTTGTGTCTTAAATTAACTCGAAAATTCTTGGCCAGAACATTTATCTGAGAAAGTTAGTCATTCACTTTTTACTCTTGGCTGCTGATCTTTTGTGACTCAAAGAAAAAAAAATTTTTAACTGTAAAGGTTAAATCTGTTATATAAGTACCAATTGGTTCATAAGAAATGCTAGGTCAACTATCAGTGCTTGAAATTACATATAATTTACTTACAAATAAATACCTCCTTGGTAAAAGCTATTTTCTTCAGTGTTAAATTAAAAGAAGCAAGAAAACTGAAATTTATGTTCCTACTTTGACAAGCATTAAGATAAAAGATGGAATGCTGTTAATATATTAAATAAGTAACACAATATATTATTACTTAGAAATGAAGTACTTGAGGATATATACTCATATTTCTAGATCTAAATAGTTCAGTCATATCTAACATTCTTAACTCAGTTTTGTTAAGCACAGCATAATGAATCTTCCCCTAAAAGTGACTACTTTTAGTCACTTGAAGTAAAGAGAAAAAATATTACTGTTGTTAAAATGAAATTTATTGATAAGCACTTGCCAAGTTCTATTTTCTTGGAGTACCCCATTCTACTTTGCATATAAAATGAGATCCTCATTTTTTCCTGTACACATGGCCATCAGGTCAAGGATCCGGGAGCTGGGCCTTTCTTTGGATGACTCCCAGCTCCTCTTGTCCTTTATTTTGTTCCGTTTTGCTCTGTGTGTTGCTGCTGTCGCTGTAGCTCACTGAGAAGCATCCTTTTTGGTCTCATGACTCACTGCTTCCAAGTTACCAAGCACTTAGCATTGAGTGGCCAGTGTTCTTAGTCTGCAGGTTTTCCATAGCTGTGTTTATGTGTCCTGTGTTGGGGTGAGACCGCCAAAGTGAGCTGTCATTGTTCTGCTGTACTATCTGATGGAAGCTATTCTTCTAAGAACCAGGTAGTTTGGAGAGCATGTCAGCATACCTAGAATACATTTTGGTCTATATTGTCATGACTTGACAAGTCAGTTTCTGTATGCTTTATATCATTCTTTTATATCTTACATTTAATTTTCAGTATAAAAGATACAGTTTCCTGGTTAAGTGGTAAGTTACATGGAAATTTATAATGGTAAAATATTTCTTTTTTAAACAACCTTACTACCTGAGAAGAAAGTTGACATAATTTTACAATTTTTTTTTTTGGTTAGTTGGTTTCTGTTTTATTATTTAATAAACATTTGGATCGTTTAAGAATATTTCTATTAAATTACTTCCTCTACCCCATTATATTTGCCATTGTATTTAGCACATACTAAGCTTGGTACACATTTGAAGCAAGGTCCACATGTATCTTTGCTCCAATTTGGAGAATTAGGTAGTGGAAACTGGGAGGAATTTATAACCCTCTGAACTTTTGTGTTTTATTGTTTTTGATATTCTTGGTTAGGATTTCTCATTAAATTCTGGTGGCTTCCCTATACAATGTCAATGCACCTTCTGTTCCTTTGCACGTTCTGTTATCACAAGATGTTGGCTGTTTTTGCTTCGAGGAGTAAATTTTCGTGTCGGTTTGTTAATGGTAGTATTTGTTCTCAATGACACTTGTATATTTACATGCAGAATTGATTGTTTTGTTTAGTTTTGTCTTGTTTGAATGCTTTCAGAAAGAGAAACTGCTCCAAGTGTTGGGGTCCCTTGGAGAAACCATGTGCTACCGTAAAACCAGTTTTAGCATGGAGCAAGCCGAGGCTGTACTCGTGCACCACAGAATGGCCTTTGTCAGCATCTCACTGTTCACAGTTCGACTGTTGCAACTTCTTCTCCCTGTTGAAAAGGTAAGGGAGAGCAGGCTGGGTGCTTAAAATTTACTGAAAGATTTAAGTAAGTGGCTATTTAATGGTGTAAAGGTGTGTTTGCTTTAGAATGTTTTCAAAATGTATATGGAATAGCACTGCGTCCTGCAAGGCTTGACCTTGGAAACCTGACTAGTGTGAAGAGAGAGTGAAGAACCAGGACACAGACTGATGTATAGAAAAGCTGTAGTCATTTAGGCCATTTGCTGTGATGTAGACACACCATGACTGCAGCAACCAATAAACTAAGTGTATTTATTTTATACATTTGTATCAAGGAGGTAGGTTTATTGTATACAGCTGAACAAGGAGGTAGATATAGCTAATCTTGATTGGAGGTCTTTGTCTTAGTTACTGTTCTATAGTTGTGAAGAGACATCATGACCAAGGCAGCTTAAACAAGAAAGCAGTTAATCTGGGGCTTGCTTACAGTTTCAGAGGGGGAGTCAATGACTGTTATGGTAGAGAGTATGGCAGCAGGCAGGCATGGCAATGGAGAAGTAGCTGAGAGCTTATATCTGATCCACCAGCAGCAGTCAGAGAGACAGAGACAAACAGAGAAACAGAGACAGATAGATAGATGGAGAGATAGACAGACTGAATTTGACTTGGCATGGCATTTTGAAATCTTTGCACCCCACCCCCAGAGGCACACTTCCTTCTACAAGGCCACACCTTCTTATCTTTCCTAAACAGTCCACCAACCTGGATCTATAAGTATATGAGCTTCTGGGGACCATTCTCATTCCTATCACCACAGTCTCTGTAAGGGAGCAATCTCAGGTTGTAGTCATACTGGAAGAGGAAACCATGCTTGATAAGTTCTGGATACATTGCACCAGATCAGAGGAAGGCTTTGCAAGTTCTCTTTGAGTTTCCCCTGGAAAAGGCTTTGCCAGTCTCAGTGTAGTTGAGGCACTGGGGTCCTAGACATGGCTCCGCTCCTGTCAATAATAAATATTCAGGAAGTTATCTGCCCCTCACACATTTGCCCAAGGCTTCCTCCATTTCTCACAACTCCCTCTTTTTTGCTTCTTAAATGCTTTTGATGCAGCTTGACTTCTGGTTCAGTGGCACTTCTGTGTGATCTCAAACCAGGCCTCTGGCCTGGGTGATTGATTATCTTGCTAGATACTAGATCCTTCCCTTCCAGCAGGCCCCTTCTCAGGGCTGCTTGCAAGAGCCCTACTACTAACAGCTGCTGCTGGCTTTGTCCACCAAGAGGAAAGACCAGCACTGTTTCCTGAGGTAGTTCCCAGCCTGGAGGCATATGCCTCCTCTGATCCTAGCCTCAAAGACAAGGGCCTAGGGTGGGGAGGAGATTGGCTGGGTTGTCCTGCTTTATCTCAAGGTCAAGAGTAGCTTGCTGTTGCCAGAGATCAAGCCTGAGCACAAGAGAGCCCACTGCCTCTGACTACTTCTGTACCTGGGAAAGGAAGTCCTAAACATAGATCTTGGTAGGTTAGCTGGAAGCCCAGGGACTATTTCAGTGTAGGAAGAGCAACAGTGACTACAAAGTGTTTCACTACACCAAACTCAAATTCGTGGAATTCTGAAATCCCTAAAGAAGCCTGATAGTTTGGGAGATGAATATAACCCATTTGGACAGCTCGCTCATAAGGAGAACACTGCCAGCAAAAACTCGTTCAGAGTCTAAAGTACAAATAGAGCTGCTTCTTTCTTGCTTCTGCCTGTTCCATATTTTACTCCTAGCACTTAGACATGCACTTCCTTTCTCTGCTTCTACCATCCTCCTTCTTTCTCTTTCTTTACATTCTTCTCTCTGACCTGCACAAATCCATCCTGGAAACCTGTTGGGGTGATAAAGGAATGAAGATAGGACAGCTACATGTATAGATAAGCTGGAGACATGACACCAAGAGCCACTTGGAAACTCAATGTGAGGAGGCATGTTTATTGTATATAGCTGAAAAAGGAGGGTTGTTTAGCTGGTCTGGGTGTGATGTCTCTCTGTGGGGATGCAGTCTTAGCCTGTAGTCATCTGAGAGGAAGCTGTGTTTGCTATTTCCTGCACAATAGTCAATCTTTCCTAAATATGCTTACTTGGAACTGAAGAAGGTTTTGCTAGTTCTCTGAGCCTGGCTGGGAAGACTGCCATTCTCATGGGTCTGTGCCCCTGTCAACAATAGACATTCCTTCAGGATTTCATCCCCTTATTTACTCATGTCTTCCCTGTTCCCCACAGTGTAGTAAATTTAAGAGAGATGTAGCACCTTGAACAATTTTGGCAAATCATTTGATAGAAATGAATTTTTACTTTTGCATATGTTAAATCTATTTGAGCTTTCTACAGTCATATGTATATTTCTTCATTTGTTTACCTAATCAATAATTAATTCATTCATAGTAGTTGGCTAGTAGTATTAGAAACTGGATATAGGACTGAATTAGAACTTGTCTCATAGAACTTAATCTCTTCTAAAGCTTACTATTATCTAATATATGTATTTACATTCTTGACTTGTGTGATTTCATTAAAAAATTTTAATTTGTTTTAGGTGTGAGTGTTTTATCTGTATGTATATATGAGCACCATGTGTGTGTATCTGGTACCCATGGAGGTCAGCAGAGGATATCAGATTCCCTGAAGTAGGAGGTACATATAGTTATGAGCTGTTCAGGTACTAGGAAATGAGCCTTGGTCCTCTGCAAGAACAAGTGCTCTGGACCAGTGAGCCATGTCTTCACCTCCTGGCTTCATTTCTTTTTTTTTTTAAAAGATTTATTTATTTATTATATGTAAGTACACTGTAGCTGTCTTCAGACACACCAGAAGAGGCCGTCAGATCTCATTACGGGTGGTTGTGAGCCACCATGTGGTTGCTGGGATTTGAACTCAGAACCTTTGGAAGAGCAGTCAGTGCTCATACCCATTGAGCCATCTTGCCAGCCCCTGGTTTCATTTCTTTAATAAGTTTGGGTTTACGTGAAGGGCAGTCAGTGGTCATGTCTTTGATTCTAATTCCTTTTGCCTTATCAGTTTTACTTCTACTAAGCATGCAGCAGGCCTTTTAAATACCTCATGTATATAGACACAGACATACACATATGCATAAACTATATAATTGTTAGACCTTTAAATTGAATGGATGTCATTACAGATACACCCATGTTCTCATCTCTGCAAGCAAGGAGCATAGCTCTTGATGCTTATTCCTGGCAAGGTCATCTACTGTTTCTTTACAGATAGATAGAGTTTGTTACTTACCCTTATTTCCCCAATTCCTTGGCATATGTAAAACACAGTATTCAGCCTTTCGGAAATTATATCCTGGTTAGCATTTGCTAAGTGTCATCTATTTTCTCTTGCTTGACATTTCAAAACAGGCAAGCAGTGCCTTAGCATGCAGGTGTTGATCAAGTTGGTCTTTTAGTAATGTTCTATTTTTTACACATGCTGTACTTTCAGTTGCATGCTATATACCTTGATACCTTCAGTGATGTATTTATTTATTTATTTATTTATTTATTTTGGTCACACATATATCTTGAAGATTTTCTTTCATTTCCACCTTTTATCAGCAGTATAATTAGCTGGTATTTTATTTTATCAGCTTACCAAAAGAATTTTAAAAAATTGTATGTTTGGTAGTGTACTGGCTAGTTTTGTGTCAACTTGACACAGGCTGGAGTTATCACAGAGAAAAGAGCTTCAGTTGGGAAAATGCTTCCAAGAGATCCAGCTGGAAGGCATTTTCTCAATTAGTGATCAAGGGGGGGAGGGCCCCTTGTGGGTGGGACCATCACTGGGCTGGTAATCTTGGGTTCTATAAGAGAGCAGGCTGAGCAAGCCAGTAGAAGCAAGCCAGTAAAGAACATCCCTCCATGGCCTCTGTATCAGCCCCTCTTCCTGCCCTGTGTGAATTCCAGTCCTGACTTCCTTTGGTGATCAACAGCAATGTGGACATATAAGCTGAATAAACCCTTTCCTCCCCAACTTGCTTCTTGGTCATGATGTTTGTGCAGGAATAAAAACCCTGACTAAGACAGGTAGTATGAAGTATCCTGATATTTAGAAGTTAGAAAGATGACTCAGGGCTTAAAAATGCTTACTTCTTTTATAGCAGAGTTGAGTTGGCTTCCCAGCTCCCATGTTGGGCAACTCACAAGCATCTATAACTTCAACTCAAAGGGATATGACTCTATGGGTACCCACATGTGTGTGTGCACTTATGTTTGCACACACAAACACACATGAGTAAAAATAAAATCTTAAAAACATCCAGTTAACTTGTATGGTTAATATTTGATACTTGGATGTTTGTTTTAGTGTCTAAGCTATATTGATGGTTTGAGCTAATTATGTGTGTTCAAGTTTTAGTATTTTTTTTTATGTCTTTTGAAAGTTCTTTACGTGATTGACATATTTCTTTACAAAGCTACTTTTCTACCCTTGATATTATTCTTCTGGTCTAGTTTTTAGTGCTTTTGTGAAATCTACTTTGCTATTTTACCCAATCCTTTCTTTTTAAAGTTTTTTTTAAAATTTGGAATATAAAATAAGCTCTTAGAGAACACTTTAATATACAAAGAAGAGTAGCAATTTATTTATGACTTCAAATTAGCTTGAGTTTTTTCATAATCAAATTGAGATTATCTACAAAAATGTGTTTTTATGATTTATTATTATCTAATACACATTTTTTACTTAATTTGGTATTTCATAAATTTTAATGGATACTAATATTTTACCATAAAAATGTTCCATAATTTATAAAGGATTTCTTCTGGAAATTAAGTTGAGGATATTTTTTTTTTAAGTTTTAGGGAGTAATACTATGCCAAGTATTTACTCATAGTTTAGATCATGTCTGTATTGCAATACTGGATCAAAATGAGCATTTAAAGCATAATTTTATTATAGGTATATTAAAAATATCTTGCAGTTCTGCAAGTTTTATCATTTTTACTGGCTAATAGGTGAGAAGAATTGGACATGCAAAATATAATTGTGATCTTATGTGGGAAAATTGTTAAAAAAAAGTACTTTTGAGAAGTTGAAAAATGAAATATAAATGTTGCTTTTATTCTCCAGGATAATTGTCCTTTCAGAGGCTTACTGCTGAATAAGCTCACCTTTTCTAGTTCTTTCTGAACTCTAGCTGAGTGGTTCAACTCAACTCTTCTGGCTTAAACTAAGCTGACTATTTCAATCTGTGTTTTTCTTTGCTTCTCATTGAATTGCTCTGCTTGGCCTCAAACTGAATCTCTTAATTTATTTGAATCTTTTGGTTCCTTCTTATTTTCTGGCTTCAACTGCCTCTGCTGACCTGCACTGAATGTCATGAACTCACAAATGAACTCAACTCCACTGCACTGCATTGCACTCACTGCACTGTCTCCCAGCTACCCCCCTCACCCCCTCTTTCTCTCTCCTGCTGCTGCTCTTAAATACCTTCTCTTTCCTGTGCTGTCTTTTTGAAAGTTGGGCGTATCCTATCTGTGACTCATTCTGTCAAATCTTCCTCTAATTCTGTCCCTCAATTAGATGTCACTTTCAAACATGGCCTTCTTCCTTCTGCAAGTGCAGTGGAGTTGTTGAGTCCATTTGTGAGTTCACAACATTCAATGCAGGTCAGCAGAGGCAGTTGAAGCCACAGAATAAGAAGGAGCCAAAAGATTCAAATAAATTGAGAGATTCAGTTTGAGGCCAAGCAGAGCAATTTGGTGAGAATTTTATCTTAAATTTATGTACCGAGAGTATGTTTTTATTCCAGCTTGATCACATAGTCCTAGGTCTTTGGATGTGATCCTTTGCCAGAGCAGCCATGTTGATGGATTAAAATTCCTCTACACTGGTTGTACCTAGAGCTAGTATTTCTTCTATTTATGGCTAAACACTACTTCTGAAATTATGCACTAATTCAGTAATGATAGCTTAATTAGGCCATTTAAAATATTTCTCTAAATTTGACTGTTAATGGTAAAATGTCACACATCATTCATGTACAGGTATTCTATAGTGTAGTTATTATTAAATCAGTTGGCCTACTTAAATGAGAGTGTATCAGTTATGCATTAAAGATATTCTTAGTGGGCAACCAGTATGTATCAATATTCCATTTGGAAATGAAAAAAAAGCAGCATCCTCTTGGATTAGTGTTCCCGAGTGAGTCTAAATTTGAACTCTCCATTGTGTCCTCTGCCTGTTTGTGATTTGTAGTTACTGGCCTATTATCTGTCACCTCTCTGTTGTGTGTGCCGGTACCTTTTGCCTGTGAGTTGTGCCTGTGTCTGTGTCAGATGTCTGCATTTGTGCATGTGTGTGTCTATGTCTGATGTTTGTCATGATTATTCTATAAAAGGCTTTTTTCTTTATTTATTGAACAGTAAAATAAACAATATCAGAAAGGAATAAGAATTTATTACAAGAGAATAAGTTACTGACCCCGAATAGCACTTGACACTGCAAACAGTTGTTATCAATAAACACAGGTTATTTCTAATACCTATAATGAATATTTATTTTAAGGCTACATTTCAACATATTGGTTGCTTTCATCAAATGATTATCATAGTGTACATATGCACGTGCATAAACAAACACACACACACACACACACCATTCTGGGTCAGGAGAATGCAAAAGTATGTAATTTAAGACTAAAACTCATTTAGCTTACCTTGTACAAGCTGATTGCATGAAAAGTGCAGGGCATAGTAAGGTTGGTTATACTTGTTCAAAGCAGGTTAAACTTAAACAGGCTGAGTAGGACGGCATGTTGAGTATGCAGTCTTAAATTTTCTCAAGGCACATCATGCACTTGATGGCAAAATCTCTAAAAGTTTAGTTTCTTTGGAGTCAAGAGACATTCTTAGAAAATTGTATCACCACAGAAGGCATAGGAGAGATCTTAACAGATCTACAGTAGAGAACTACTTTCTGTGCTCTTTTATTACCCTTAGTTATTAACCATCTTTAGTTTTATTTCTAGAATTTTGTGGAGAATATAGTCTCAATTCTATTTTCTATTGATATTTAAGAGCTGCAATGTATTGCGAGGACATTTTGGAGAAAATTAAGTTTTAAACTTAAAACATACATTTTGCATTGTGAAAAATTAAAATGTAGAATCCTAGGGACTGACCTTGGCCCTCATGAACTATCACAAATCTATATGAAATATCATCTATCTATCTCACAAATATAACTATTTGTGATTCTTAAAGCCATCTACTTGTCTACTTTCCTCAGATTAATGTTTCTAGACAAGATCTATCACCTGAACTGAAAACTTGTGCATGTATGTTTGTAGACTGTGTGTATGTATAGTGTGTGTATAATATGTCCAGTGTTCTTTTGTTGTTTTGTTAACTTTGAACAAAGATAATTTTTCATTGTTCTTTTTTTCTGAAGATAAATCAGTATCTGTAACTTTTTAGTAGTACATTTAGTAGATCAGTTTTAGGCATTGTAGGAAATTGTGGTTAATGTATTTATAGGCTACTTGGTTATATTTGCTTCAATTAATGAAGTATTTTAAAATGGCATCTTAACAGAAATACTCTTCCACTGCTCTTTTCTCCATTGTGTTGAAATGTGAGGTTTTGCCGCCCTCTGCCTGTGAGGAGACATCAACAATTGGAAGGCAATGTGAGCCATGTTCAAGGGGTTTTCCTTTGCAATTGATTGTTTTTTTTTGTTTTTTGATTTTTGATTGAAAATAACTTTGTAGAGTATTCATATTTGGTTAAAATGTTAGTAATCTCATGAAAATACTTTTGATTGGTAGTGAACTGATTGAGAAATAAAATGAAGCTTATTTTACTTGGGTAAATATTTAGGAGGTGTAGGGGAAGAGTTGAAAATACTAGCCTGAACCAGAAGAAGCAGAACCCAAGATCCAAGTGTATTCTAAGAATATACTTGCATGCAGAAGTAAAAGCAAGGAGGACTTCATACTCCAAGTCTCTGGTGTTTAATGATGTATGTAAGGTCTATTATTGTTGGTGCTGACTGAATGATTCAGATCAGTGCATTTTGTAGTGTGAAAACAGATCTCCTAGAGATCT
Organism: Mus musculus; assembly: GCF_000001635.26. NCBI lineage: Eukaryota > Metazoa > Chordata > Mammalia > Rodentia > Muridae > Mus > Mus musculus. Next base: position 89,003,740 of record NC_000084.6, read on the forward strand.
TGATAATCCTATCTTCCATATTCTGATTCATCAGGGTAGGGCCCAAGGAGATGAATTTCTTGTCCTTGACACCTTCTATTGCTGGAGACAAAGGGCCTTGTGCTTGCTAGCAAACACTCTACTATTGAGTTAAATTCCCAACCCAGAGGCCTCCTTTCTATCAAATTCTTAGATAATACTGTGCCATGCAAGAATTAAATTTAGGATCTTAGAATAATGTTTTGAGTTGTTGATATAATAGAGTTTCAGATACAAATATGCATAGTGAAAATGTCAAATTCTTCTTTGAGGGAAAAGGGGAAAGGAAGGAAATGAATATTTATCAAGTACTAGATACTCTGTTCTCTGCTTAATGCTGAATTCAAACCCAGTTATTTTTCTCACTAGAGTTAGGCATTGACCTTTCAAACCAATGAAGGGGCCTTTTCATCCCATTTTGTTTCTACTCAGAAACTAGACCATAAACCATTTGCTCCAGCAGCAGATCCCAAAGTCCTGGAACAAGACAATAAAATTCCCCACTTGTGGAACAGCCTAATGATAGCCACATGAATGGGAGATAATCTTATCTTAGAACGGGCTAATCTCTGCAGGAACTGCTCACTTCTTGGTTGAAGTCCTGGGAAGAGAAAGGGAGGGAGGCCTGTCTCTGCTCTTTGTTCTCAGCACTTATACATCTTTCAGAGGGCATGACCACATGGTAAAAATTATACCACAAGTTTGCACATAAATTCAGGTCATAAATTGGATAAAAGGTTTACAACAGAGGATGTCTACATGCGTATCTACTAAGAGTAATTATCTGGCTAAACATTCATCATTTGTTACTGGCAGTACAGGTTCATGGTGAGTTAAAGACCACAACTAAGTTATCCTTGAAATTTTGTATAGATAAACCTAGTCAATATTTTATCTTCTGTCCTTGCACCTATAGTAAATCCTTAGTTCCGTTTTTATGACCTTTGGCTAATGGTTTTTACAACCTTTTGGAATGTGCTCTAGGTTATAGATGGCTGCTTGCTATCTCAGAAGTAATTAACTAGTGACACTTGAAGACTGGCAGAATTCTCATTGCAGTTTTTGACATCAGAAAGGATTTAATAGGAGTCCCATTAGTGTCTTTGTCTAGGTCACCATTTTGAAGTGGTGGTGATCCCTGCATGCTGGTTATTTCTGCAGATTAAACGCTTTTTTTTTTTTTTTTGCATACTATTTGAGTCTGGGGTCTTCCTTCAGTGATTTCAAACCCTAACACTAAATTGTAGTTACCATGGAGTTAGACCCTCTAGGTTATATTATTTCAGTACTGTGTGTCCAAGTCTCCTTTACTTGTTTTATTTTCCTTAGTCTTTCAAATGTAGAAGACTGACCTCATGAAATACCTCTCTTTATGTGATCTTTAAATATGATTTATTTGCTTATGATCCCAGGTTGTATGTTTACAGGCAAGGCATTCACATGTATCATGTTTCATGTCAAATATATGTTGTATATCTCTAGTGTTCCATTTCAGTACCTTCATTTGGATAGTGGTATCTCTAACTCTCTACCTCAGACCTAATTCTTTGCTTCATAAGTGTTTTCTCCCCATAGTCTTTGTTATTTTAGTAAATAGTATCTTCATTTTCCACATGTTAATTTTTTACGTAAAAGGTTCTAGTCCTTAAGTATAGTTTCTCCAGTGTTAAGTACCTGAGTTGAACCCAATGTCCTGTTTGGTCTGTGTAATTGCAGTGAACTCTTCCTTAATCTCTCTCTTTTTACCTTTGTTTTACTCTGTATTCTCTGCAGACTAGTCAGACTAATGCTTGCTTGTATTCTGCCAAGGGCTTCTATCTGTGAGCAAATCCTTAAGAAAGATCAAAGTCTTAATTGATCTGATTCTTCTTTCCCTATTTCCATCCCTCAGCACTATTTATAATGACCTATTTGGAGCTTCTCTCTCTCTCTCTCTCTCTCTCTCTCTCTCTCTCTCTCTCTCTCTGTCTCTGTCTCTGTCTCTGTCTCTCTCCCCCTCTCCCCACCCTCCTTTTTTTCTTTCTTTCTTTCTTTCTTTCTTTTTCTTTTTCTTTTTCTTTTTCTTTTTCTTTTTCTTTTTCTTTTTCTTTTCTTTTTTTTTTTGTGACTGCTTTCCTTCTGGATATCCATGTTTCCTGACTGGTCCAGGTTATCAAGGACCAGTCTCAGCTTGGAGATGGTGTCTAGGAACAGCAAAAAGAATGACTTGAAGTCAAATTGTGGGTCCAAGCTGGCAGCCTAGGTTCTGCTGAGGTGGCTTTTCAGACTCTGCTTGCTCTCTCTCTCTTTCTCTCTCTGCCCCCCCCCCCCAATGTGTTCTGCTCTGCTCTAGACAGCTTTTTCTTGCTATTCTAAAAACTCTCTGGTAGAGACAGTTCTCTCTGCTAGTTAAAATTCTAAAAGCTATATAGATAAGATAGCTTATGGCTTTTCTGACCAAGTCAGGAAAGCTGCTATAAAAAATTATTGGATCTTATGACCAAGTCAGAAATCCTGTTAAGAAATAGTTCTTGAAAAGCTGTGTTGCTCTCCAGAAATCTCTAGACAGTTCTGTAGAGAATAAAAATCTAAAAGAGAACTGCTATCTTTTTTTGCTAGCTCATTTCCTGCAGACCAAAAGCCCATTTTTTTTTATTTATATACCAATTCAGTTATTTATTCCAGGTTTCCCTTATTTTCTTTATTTTTAATTAATTTTATTTATTTTACTTTACATCCCAGTATCAGGACCCCTCTCCCCTTCAGTACCACCCTCACACAGTTTTTCCTCCAATTCCTTTCTTCACCTACTTATACACTATACCCTCCAACCCACCACATCAATTTACTGCAGTATAAGGTACAAATCGTCCCAGTTAGGGGAATGGGATCTGCAGGCAGCCAGGCAACAGATTCAGGAACAGTCCCTGTTACATATGTGTAGGGTGTCTAGGTCCATCCTGTGCTTGCTCTTTGGTTGGTGGTAGGTTTTTGACTGTTGCATTGATATTATTGACTTTCAGTTTACGTCCTATAATAATAATTATTTTTGTAAAACATTGGTTCTCCCATTAAGTTTTAGATGATTACATTTGTTCCATGATTCTTTTATTTAGAGCATTTCTGGAGACTGTTTTGCCATTGCAAACTTCCTATTCATTACATTCTCATTTATTTATTTATTTTTGATTTTTGATTAGATGTTTTCATTACGTACATTGCAAATTTTATCCCCTTTCCTCATTTCCCCTCCGAAAATTCCCCTATCCCATCCCTCCTCCCTCACTAACCCACCCTCTCCTGCTTCACTGTTCTGGCATTCCCCTACACTGGGGCATCAAGCCTTCATAAGACCAAGGGCCTCTTCTCCCAGTGATGTCCCACAAGTCCATCCTCTGTTACATATGTGGTTGGAGACAGGGGTCCTTCCATGTGTACCCTTTGGTTGGTGTTTAGTCCCTGGGAGTTCTGGGGGGGTATTGGTTGGTTCATATTGTTGTTCCTCCTATGGGTCTACAAACCCCGTCAGCTCCTTGGGTCCTTTTTCTAGCTTCTCCATTAGGGACCCTGTGCTCAGTCCAATGGATGGCTGTGAGCATGGATTCATTAACATGAACAGGGAGGACATTACCTCAGAGGAATGTGAAAATATGAACATTATTATATAAACAATCCTTACTCCCACAGCAGCCATGGACACTCGTGGAGGCTCACATTGTGCCCTCTCAGGGGTAGGAGCTATGTCACCATGTCATTCTATCCCTACTTGGGCCAGGCTCTGCATCAGGTCATTTATTGTATAGGAGCATCATGTAAGAGGAAGCCTTCATTGAAGAACTGCCTCCATCAGAGTGGCCTATGGGCAAGTCTGAGGTGGCATTTTCTTGACAGATAATTGTGTGGGAGAGCCTAGTAAGTGGACCATGCTATCTTTGGGCAGGTGGTCCTGAGGTGTAAAGGAATGAAACTGAGCAAGGCGCAGAAATCGAGCTATTAAGTAAGATTTCTTGTTGGTTTCTGCTTCAGTTCCTGCCTTCAGGTTCTTGCCTTGAGTTCCTGTCTGGGTTTTCTTTGGTGATGAATATAACTGGTAAGCCAAACAAACCCATTCCTTCCTAAATTAGATTTCATCATGGTGTTTATCACAGCAATAGAATGTAAACTAGGAAACTCTGATGTCACCTTACAGAGATACTTTATTGTTTTAAAGTAGTAGCACTTCCGTTATCCATGCCATATAATGTTTCTTTATCTTTCTTATCCTGATTTATTTTTTTATTAGTACTTCTAGCCACATCTGACATCTTGTGAATGTAGTATTTACTTTCTTCCTTCTTTAGTGGAATGTCAGCTTCCAATGAAGCAGAGATTTTGTTTTGCTTTCTGCTGTGTCCTCAGGATCTGGTATAGTGCCTGGCACACAGAGCTGCAGAGGGGAGGTTCAGTTAATATTTGTTGAATGATTTGTAGGTGAGCAGATATATAGTTTTTCCTCTTTCTTTTTCTTTTTTTTTCCATTTTTTATTAGGTATTTAGCTCATTTACATTTCTAATCCCTCTTTCTTTTTCAATAAGAAAATTACTAACAGTGAGGGTCTCATGACTTTCTAATAGCTGCTCTTTTACATGTCTTAGTTTTTCAGTGGTTTTAACTTAAAATTTGATTTCTTTATCTTTTTTGATCTTTACTGGCAACTCTTTTAAGGGCATTATTGCTTAACTGATTTATATCTTAATATTAGACTTTCAGGCAGTTGATGATTATTGTTAAAATAGGATGTCAATGAAATAAGTCATTACTTTCAGAAATAAAGACAATATTTCAGTCATACTATTAAGCCTGTTGAATGATTTTCTTTAACTTTGACTAAACTACATTTTATTTTTTAATTAATATGTAGAATCTTACCAGGGAACTATAATAATTAGAATTAGTTCTAGTTTTAGATTCATTGACTTTGATTATAAAATATATTTTAATGTAAAACAATAGAATAGGTCTGCCTTCTGTAAGTTTTCTGAAATGATTGGAAATGTTATGTTGAATTCCATCTTAAAAGGAGAACACAAATCAATTTCTGCTCAAATAAATTAAGTTGGAATTGAATTAGTGTTATACTGTTTCATGTGTAGTTATTAATCCCTGCATTGCATGCTTATATATGTCAGAGAAAAAGTTTCTGTCCTCAGGAGTGTGTTGGCTTCATTCTTTACTTCATAGAAGTGGTGTAATTCTGGGTATAAGAGGACAAAAGTAACCAATCTCCCAGACTGGGACAAGGAGGCCATATTTGGACTTGAGACATTTTGGGCAGAGAGAAATTGAATTGAAGAAAACATGATATGTTGATGTGATGGAAAATACAACTTTCTTGTGAAAAAAATCCATAGATTTTTGATAGAGAATTAATAAGATAGGCTCAACTAACATTATAGTATACAGTTTGTTTTTTTTTTAAACAAATATTAGAAAATATTAACTTAATATTTTTTTTCTTCATCAAGGCGAGTGAGTTTTTGCCAGAGTCCATGTCAGCAGCATTATTTTTTGTCTCCTTGGACATGCCTATTTCTTTGGAATATCCAGAGATTCATGACACAGTTGTGGCTTATTTGGAACAGCTGGATTCTGAAAATTACAGCATTTATAAGCGAACTGCAGAGGCTGTTTATTCAATTGAATGCACCTGTAACTTCCTATCTGATGTGGGGAAAGAGGTAAAATATTTTAAAAATAATCTCTTAAATCTTTTTCCTGAAGTGTTTAGAAAATCTAACTTACAGAGTTCCAACTGATAGATATACAACAAGTGAATTGGTTGTTGATATGTGATAAAAATATCATACATTTTGACTGGAGTAGTCTCTAGTCTGATTAAAATAGAGATATAATTTGTACAAAGGTAACACAGAGACATTAGGGTTCTGAATAGTGTATTCTCATAGAATTAGCCGTTTTCGAAACATAACTCTTCTGTCTTCCACATAAGAGCAAGTACTTGTATCAATGTCTTACATTTTGGGAACTGAGTGATGACTGATTAATCAGAATTATGAGAGGTATGTTAATGCATACTTAGAGACTCGTAGATAAAATTTTGTTTTAATCTTTTATGACATTTACTACATGTCTTCATGAAGAATCTGATATTTTGTAGCTGTTAATTACAGTCTTGAGTTATGATTTGTAAGATAGTGGGTATCTTGAGAGATAGTATTGAAGCAGTAATTATTACCATTTATCTCATTTAAACTTACTATTGAAATATAACATATTATACTGAAAGGCTAGTGGATCCCAGAGATGGGTTCCAGAGATGGCAATGCCTTGAGTAGAGGTATATGTAGCGTCTGAGAATATCAAAATGGGCCCTGAAGAGTAAGCACACAATTCTTATTTTCTTTTGAAGTATCGCTGAACTTCATGTTTATAATTTTTCTTTATTCACTATACATGTTTTCTTTTTCAATTTGCTCTGTTAACACATTCCCCCATGCTGAGGATAGAAGCTCAGGCCTCTTACTTGTTAGGTAAGCACTTCACTGCTAAAGCTGAACTAAGCCTCCAGCCCTTTTGTTGACTTGAGTTTAGTTTGTAGTCCTGGTGGGCCTTATACTTGACCCCCCCCCCCTTGACCTTCCTCAGTACCTGGGATGAAGGCCTGAGCTACTTGGCCTGGCCAATGCTTTTGTCACTTCTTGATGCCACTGGCTTCCAGTTTCTTCTTTTATAATTTTAAATTGCATCTTTAAGTATAATATTTATAATTTTTTGTGCATTCTGGAGTCTTTTGACTGTGCATATATAGATGCCTTCTTGTTTCAAGAGCTTGTTAGGATGGTAGGTATCAAAATACACCAATCTTTTAGTCACAGAAGTCACAGGTGAGCAAAGGAAACCCAAATAAGGGACAGTCTTAGGTGACATTTCACTAGGATTTCCCCCACACTGCCTTCTGGGTTGATATTTTTAGATTGATTTGTTAGAAAGTGGACTTAAACAAATGTGAACAGGGTCTCTGAATGGTTTAATTTCCTGAAAGTACTTAGTTAACTATGAGAATTTTATCCAATATGAATTTTATATTTCCTATCCTTTTTCTTTTTTATTGCAGGGAGAAAAGAATCTTCTAGAATTAGTGGAGCTGGCAGACCAAGCCTTGCGTAGCTTTTCCTATCATCAGCATTCTCCCCTAATAAAGGAAATCATCTGCATCTGTTCAAAGATGTAATATTTCCTTTTTAAGTGTTGACAATATTAATATAGGGCAGTGTGTGTCCATGTGTGGGCATTGGATGTGGAGCATGTATGTACAAACTTTGGAGTAATAAGCATGAACATGGGTGTGTAAACTTAGGAGTAATATAAATGAAGCTAGGGGCTGGAGAGATGGCTCAGTGATTAAGAGCACTGGTGCTCTTCCAGAGGACCCAGGTTCAATTTCTAGAACCCACAAGACAGCACACAACTACCTGTAACTCCTATTCCAGGGGATCTGACACCCTCACACAGACCTATGCAGTCAAAACACCAATGTACAAAAAATAAAAATACGTAATAAAAATATATATAAATGGAACATACCTTACACATTTTCTATTTTAATTTAAATCACTTTATGGGTCTCACTATTAAATTGTATTAGTTCATTAAATTGTATAGCTAGCTGCATTAAACTAGTTAGCTGCTTTATTCCAGAGGTAATTTTTTTTCTTTTTTTTCTTTTATTTTTTTTTATTAGATATTTTCTTCATTCACATTTCCAATGCTATCCCAAAAGTCCCCTATACCCTCCCCCTGCTCTGCTCCCCTACCCACTCACTCCTACGTCTTGGCCCTGGCTTTCCCTTGTACTGGGGCGTATAAAGTTTGCTAGACCAAGGGGCCTCTCTTCCAAATGCTACATATGCAGCTAGAGACACGAGCTCTGTGGGTACTGGTTAGTTCATATTGTTGTTCCACCTATACGTTTGCAGACCCCTTCAGCTCTTGGGTACTTTCTCTAGCTCCTCCAATGGGGGCCTGGAGTTCCATCCTATAGATGACTGTGAGCATCCACTTCTGTATATGCCAGGCACTGGCAAAGCCTCATATGAGACAGCTATATCAGCTAAATCTTGCTGGCATATGCAATAGTGTCTGCGTTTGGTGACTGATTATGGGATGGACCCCCGGGTGGGGCAGTCTCTGGATGGTCCATCCTTTTGTCCTAGCTCCAAACTTTGTCCCAGAGGCAATTTAACAGTGTCATGCCCATAGTAAAAATGAGTAGTTCCTGGATTTGTGTGCATTTGTAGCCGTGTTTGTCAACTACTTACTTAGTTATTAGTTATTAATAGTCAGACGTGCTGATTCACACTTACAGGCCTAGTGCTCAGGAAACAGAAGCAGGAGACTCACTAGTACTTAAAGTCAGCACTCACTGCCTAGTAAGACCCAATCTCAAAAAAAAAAAACAAAAAACAAAAAAAACCAAAAATTAAAGTTGACAGAAATAATTACCTAAGTTTAAGATTTCTTTTTATAAGTTTTATAAAATTATTAATTTTCTTAAGTGGATTTTTAGAAAGCATTATGCACTAGTTATTTTATATTAAGATATTGGGACAGATTCCTATAATAAATTCCATAATATGACAAACTAACTTTTGAGTTTTAGTTTTATTTACTTTTTTACTAATATGCATGTCTGTGTAATATGAGTGCACATACCACGGTGTGTGAAGCCAGGAGGACTGTTTTGGGGAGTAGATTCACTCCGTCTGTAGGAGGACCTGGGAGTTGAACTCAGGTCATCAGATTTGTGTAACAAGTACCTCTATCCATGGAGCCATTTCACTGGATTATTTTTTAATAACAATTTTACTTATTTATTATTTTTTGAATGAGTTCTCACTATGCAGCTTTGGCTAGCCTGGAACTTCCTATGTCGAGGGTGGAACTTAGTGATACGCCTACCCCTGTTCCCTGAGTGCTGGACTTGGAGGCATGTGTCACCATGCCTGGCTGCAAGAGTGAGTTTTTAAGGATGCTTTCTTTTTGTATAATTTTTTTCTCTATCCCTTTGGAGAGAATTATTTCTTTTTGCCTGAGTTCATGCCAGTCTAGTTTATTCAAGATAGATGTCATTCAAAGGAACTAGAGTAGGAGGGGATCTTTTCCAACATGCTTTGTAGTCCTTTGCTTAGTAACTTGCTGACCTCGTCTGTCTTGGCCGTTTTTCCTTTTTTCCAGCTGGAAATCTGCACAGGCTAGTCCATTACTCCAGGGAGAGAGTCAGAAGGTGTTTCTCCATATGCTGTCTCACCCATTGCCACAGGTGAAGGTGGAGACTTACCAGTGCTGCCTGGAGATTGTAAAGGTGGAATTTTTCTTCTGCTATTTTTGTGTTAGCTCTAAGAACTGTATTCCATAAATAGATGGTAGTCATTAGTCAGCTCTGGGAAGGTTGCACTATAAATCTAACAACTTCAGTGAGTCTGTTTGGGTGTGTCAAGTGTTTGTGTTCTGCCATTCTTACTTCTGATCTGTTTTCACAACAATAAAAATACCGCAGTGACAGACATCTATCTCAGCTACTCTTGCTGTAGGTGACTCTTTCCGTCCATGTAGAATATATGTTTACTGGAGACTCATGCCTTTGTAAATAAAACGTATTATTGCTTGGTTTGTCTGCATAAAGTATAGTTTCATATTATATATATATATATATATATATATATATATATTTTTTTTTTTTTTTGCCCAATGTTTGGTTTTTCTGAAGCATGTGAGATCTATTTAGTTAATTCATCTTTACTGTTTTAAGTTGGGATTTACTTCCTTTTGCTTAATGATGAATTTAGGTTGAATCTCCTTTTTTACCAAACCACGGTTGTCAATTCTGAGTGTTAGGATTTTTAATCCATGGTGCTCAGATGGCACTATGGCCATCTGAGATGATTTTTAAAGCTGTAATTTGGGTAGTACCATTTAGGAGATGGCCATAGAAGGCTTATAGAAGGAATTATTACATTTATGGATGAATAAATGGAAGCTCAGAATTGTGTGTGTCTTAAGGAAGTGACAGCTATTTTTCTTCATTAAGATTGAAGCCTTAGCTCTCAAGAGTTTGGAGTACTTATTTGTAGCATTAAGTTAATAGTTAAAAAAATTATATGCATATAAGTCTGTGAGATCACATGTATGTATTTTGACCTGTGAATTGTTGCTAGTTGTAAGAAGAGAGTAATTTGCAGTATAAAAGAAATTGAGTTTAGGTTTGTGACTCAGTATTCCGTGTGCTTCCACTTATTGGATTTACATACTCTTAATATTTCTGATCACTATTTTTCTCTCTCACATTGAACAGGTTCTAGGAAAACATTTTCCCTTATAATTGAGAAAGGGTTTATGTTTCTTTCTTTTGTATGCTTCACATATTCTCACTACACACCACTCTCGCCTTCCTTCCCTCTCTCCTTTTCTTTCCTTCCTTCCTTTTTTTTTTTTTTAATTTGAATTTTGTTTTTCCTTCTCAAGCTTCAGTAAATCAAGTCACACATTAGGTTAGAGTTTTAGCGTTTTGTCATGTCTTTTATATCTGTTGACTTTGAAAGTTATGATTGTGTTTTTTATTTCTGAAGACTACTCATTGAACATTACATAGCCCATATAGACTTGAACAGTTGGGTAGAAAAATCTTACTAGATAAATAACCTTTTAATGATGTGAAAACTAACAGTGGAAACAAATTACAAACAGAAGAAAGAGTACTCTTAGAAATACTGTTTACTAATTTCAAAATATTTGTATTATTTTACAGGAATGTTTAGGTGTCCAAAATGTCACTAAACCTGTGTCTTCACTTTGTAGTGGAATTCATTTTCTGCTTCATCCAAAAGTTCTGTATGAAATCTCTGCATTTGGTATTCAAGAATCCAAAAATGAGGTATAATATGTTTAAAAATATGAACAAAAGATTACTCTACCAAGTCAAAGAAATGCTCTAATAAAATTGAACAGCTTGGTGAGAACAAGGAACATGTGCAGTTGGTGTATTCGTTCAGTTCTATTATTATTTATATAAAAAGATGTTAAAGAAGATGAGTGAATCAAAATACAGAATGCGCTTGATCTCATCAAATCAGATCAACATTTTACTTATGGTTATCTTTTATATGTAGGGAGCTACAGAATAGTTGTTATTTCAGATTTATTGATGGGGGTAAAGTAATAGAAATTAGTAAGGGAGCAAATTCATTAGTACCAGAACATTGATGATATATGGAGAGAGGAACACTTTAAGAAAGAGAAGTTGATTTTTCACCTTTTCAGATTTTATAAACAGGTCTGTGAGGGGACCTGGTGGGACATCTCATAGCTTGGCTGTGTCTCTTGTTGAGCAGGTGAATGCTGCTGCCAAGGCCATTCTGCTGTATCTGCTTCAGGGACGATTGATGATGACAGCTCTGACCTGGAACAAGTTTATCGAATCTCTCGCTCCTGTCATTCCAGTGCTACAGGTACTCTGTGCAATTCATTTTTTATGATGCCATTTATCTTTGGCTGTCTGTCTGTGATTTAAAAGAATGCAAACAGCAGAACTGTCATATCGTGAGAAAAATGAAGTGGCACTGTGAAGGCACTGGGGATAAGTGAGCAGGAAGTGTGTGGCTATCTTGTTCCTGGCAGAAGGTTAAACAGGGATAGCGAATTTGCCTGTGTATGCTTTACATAGCGGGGTGGGAGGTCAGAAAGTATTGACTGTGCAAAATATAGTTCAACCTTTTGTAAAGACTTTGAGTCAAAGCCAGTAGTCCTTGTTAAACAGACATTGCATAATTAGCTTGCCTCATGAATTCTATTTGTGCATGTATTTAATTAGAGTAAAGTTTGAATAATGAGCTTGTAAGTACAAGACTTTCTTAAGCAGTCCTTTTTGGCATTGAATGAGGAAAGTTTAGGATTCCATTTCCCTTGGATGGAAAGGTAGAGAGCTAGAACCCACAAACTTATTTATTTTAATTAATTTTATTTATGTGTATATGTGTGTTTGTATGAGTGTATGCCATGTATGTGTGGGTATGCATGGAGACTGGAAAGAGGTGCCAGATCACCTGGAATTAAAGTGATAGTTCGTTATGAGCTGCCTGATGTGAGTGCTAGGAACTTCAGTGGGAAGTATTCATTACAGCTGAACCATATCTCTAGTCCCAGGTTTATTTGTTTGGTTCTAAGTACATAATTATCTTTATCTTTAGAAACTGAACAACTGTCAAATTACTATAAAATATATTGTTTCCATGGTCAAAAGTTCACATTCAAAAATGTAATTGTTTTGTATGTATTAAATACAATCCTATTTAAGTGTGTTAATGTGTGATAAGATACTCGGGTGTGAAAAATATCATTGGGGTTCTTAAGGTTCAGGTGGTTTGCCCAAGAAAGGAATAATCTGCAGCCCGGCCACTTGAAAGAAAGGATCAGAGTGTAGGGAAAGCTCTTGCCAAGTGCCATGAAGAAAAATGGCTTTTATCTATCTTTCCCTTCCACATTTTCCTTTCCAGTTTTATTTTGTTGCTATAACAAGCATCATGACTGAAAGCAACTTAAGGGAGGGAAGGGTTATGGCTAACACTTCCAGGTTCCAGCCCAACATCAAGGATAAGCCAGGGCAGGAACTCAAGCAGAAACCATGTAGGGCTGCAGCTGTGTGGCTCACTCTGGGTAGCTCATGCTCAGACTCAGCTGTGTAGGGCTAGTGCTACCCACAGTGGACTGGGCCCTCCTGCATCAGTTAACAATCGAGACGATCCCCACACACACACCCACAGGCAAATGTGGTCTATGTGGTCCTTTGATTCAGGCTTTCTTCTCTGATGACTCCAGGTTGTGTCAAGTTCTCAGTTAAAGCTTTTATGACATCTGAGAATGAGCTTCAGAAACGTTCTCTACCCTCACTGTTATGTGATCTACATTGCATTGTGTTACTTGATATAAAAATTATGTAGAAGAAATAGCTGTAATTCACTGGACACAGACTACAGCTTCCTATGGATGATGGTTATGTGTTTCCAATGGACACAGGTTTTAGCCCTTGAAGCTCACTGGTGCAGTTTTCCATATGGAGTTCCTATAGCTCTCCTTTGTTCTGTTTGAAGAGGGCTAAAGAACTGTCAACTGTCTCAAGTATGGAGGTGCTACTGCTCAGATCTTGGAAGACAGACATATCAGCATATTTTCCTTAAAATATTTTAAATTTTATTTTACTTTTAATTCAGTTTTATTTCAGCTCCTAATCTCATGTATGCTATTTTCAAAAGAGGCTCTGTTATTCAATTGACTTGAAAGGAATTAATGAATTGGCATGACATGCCTGTATAGTTACTATTATTTTTCAGGTTGAAAACTTAATATGAGTGAAGCTAAATGATAATTTCTCTTACAAAACAATTCTTAGGGCTACGCTGATACAGAAGATCCCTTAGGCAACTGCATTCTCCTTCTAAGCAAAGTGAGCTCTGAGGCAGGAGAAGGCGCTCTCCCCTGCACTGCCCGGCTGAAGTCTGTGCTACGGCTTTTGCTAGTAAAAAAACCTTCGTGAGTACAATGTAATCTTTTGAATTAAAAAAAAAATAATGGAAGCATCCTAGGAGAATGTAGTAAATACATGAATCTGAAACAGAACTAAAGACCGGAAGGAAGGTGGCTTCGTGTCATTTTGCTGGAGAACCAATCCATGTGTAAAAGTGAGCGTGCAAAGTTCTAAGATGCTTTCCTGGGGTGCTTTAATCTTATTTAGTTTGTGATGTTACTTGTGAAAGCTAAAAGGAGCCCTTTTCTTGACCATCATTGGTGTGAATATCATCTTTTTCTTCCCCTCTTATTCAGTGGAACACTGTTCCTTTATGTAGTTAACAGTGGATACATTTCGCCTCACTGAGAAGAGGAAAGTTTAAAGTCAAGTAGTGATGAAGAGAATTCAAGAATATAGGAGGAACAGTCTTTTTGATTTAACTAATTTATTTTAAAATTTTTATATATTTTTATTTTATATGTATGGGTGTTTTGTCTGTACATATTTCTCTGTACCTCACCTGTGCCTGGTGTTAGTCAGATCCCTTGGTACTGGAGTTAGGATGGTTGTGAGTCACTGTGTGGATTCTAGCAAGTGAACACCAGTCCTCTGTAAGAACAGCAAGTGCTCTTACCTGTTGAGCCATTTCTCTAGCCTGAGAAATCTATAAAAACTATTTTATTCATTTTTAATGAGGGGTATATACATTTATTTATCTATTGGTTGGTGCCCATGGAGTCCAGAGAGATACTGGATCCCTTTAGAGCTGGAGTTAAAGGCAGTTGTGAGCTGCCTGGCTTGAGTGCTGGAATCAAACTGTGTCCTATGGAACTCTTAACCTGTGCCCTGTGTGCTTTTAAACTCTGACCCCTTGTCTAGTCACAGACATTTTCTTGAGAATAGATAATTTTGTTTTCCCCAGATGGTAAAGAAGTATGTGGAATAAAGCACTAAATGAATGAACGGAATTCTCCTCGGGGACTGGCTTCTTCGAGTATGCCAGTCCCTGGGAAGCACTAGCATTTATTGTTTTAGTACTGTACTCTTTCTCTTAACCAGCACCTGCATCTGATGAGGCAACATACAAGTATATTTGTTATTTTCTTACGTAGATTGTGTTAGTTATTTTTGTTTATGCTCTGATAGAATACCTAACAAAAGCAACTATTTTTGCCTCACAGCTTAAGGTTACAGTCTCAGTTTTATAGAGGGGGAGGTATGTATGACATCAGGAGCTTGGAGCAGCTGACCACATATGTAGTCAGCAAGGAGAGACAGAAGAATGCTTAGCTTAATTTCTTTTTATCACATCCATATCCACAGCTCATGGGATGATACCATTCACAGTTAGGCTGGGGGCCTTCCCACCTTAGTAAAACCTTTTTTGGACATACCTTCATAAACATGCTAGAGATGTTTCTGTGGTGATTCTAAATTTAGGCAAGTTGACAGTGAAGATTAAGAAACATCACAGGGCCCAAGATCTCTAGTAAGCAAAGACTCAACAGATCCATGAACAAGGTCTGAACTCTTTCTGAGTAAGAACTCACCATAGTTTAACTTAGTCATTTTCTTCATTGGTTAATTCTATATTATCCCATCTATAAACTCAGTGAAGCTGGGAACCCTGTCTACTGATTAATTTTATATCATTACAGAGTATATAAGTATAATTGAAAAAGTAGATAAATATTAGGATAATTGGATTCTGGCAGCCAATACTAAACCTAAAAACATAGCAAGTTTATATATTATAAAGGAACATATGTAAAATCATGGTTTATTTTTCTCATCTCTGGCTTTTTTGTGGAGCTTTGAAACTCTCCCACAATCCCAGCTTCTGCATAGATATCTTAGCTTTAGAAGAAAGGAACAAGCAACAGCATTAGGTAAATGTATAAACCTTTCTTTCCTTCCTTTCTTTCTCTTCTTTCTTAGTTACTTTTCTCTAAGTATGGCAATACACCATGACTGAGGCAACTTATAAAAGAAAGCATTTAATTTGGCATTCATGATTCCAGAGGTTAGAAACCATGATGATTTTGGTGTTGAGTCTGGCAGTAGACAGGCAGTTGTCCTAAAGAGGCAGATGAGAGTTTACATGTGATCTACAACTATGAGGCTAGGTGGGGTGAGGGTAATATGTCACTCCCAGTGACACAACTCCTCTAACAAGACCACACCTCCTAATCTTTCCCAAATAGTTCCGCCTGTTACAGACCAAGTATTCATTAATCTTTGGGGGTCATAACCATTTAAACCACCACATTCTACTCGATGGCCCCTATACGCTTTGTATCCATATAAAATGCATTTAGTTTAACTTCAAGAATCCCCAAACACTGCCACCAAATGTAGGCCATGCACTCAAATATATGAGCCTATGGGAATCATTCTTCAAATCACCATGTCTCGCAGGTTTATTTTTAGACTGGCTTTATCACTATGATGCAGGGACAACTCAAACTCTTGTGTTTAATAGATCCTTTCTTACATCCGTGGGCCATAAGTTAGGGGCCACAGATCTGACATGGAGATTAACCTGTGAAGTTGACTGTGTTTTTTTAGTCTCTGTGAGTCTACCCAATTGTTCTTATTAATTATTCTGAGTTTCTGATGTTATTTCATAAAACAATATTGTCTCTATGAAAATAGGTCTATATGAAAGTTTTTAGTAGAAACAGGAAAATATTAGTAATGGCTATATATATATATTTATATGATAATTATGTATAATTCTAAGCCTGCTTATAGATATTTACATAATATAAAATATTGACTTAAATATCTTCTGTTTTTAGGGTTCGTTCACTAGCATTAAAACTTTTAGCATTTCATCTTACCAGTGAAGAAGGGGCTGATAAAAAGCGCCCGTTCATAGATGCTGGCGTTCTCTCCAGAGTTACTAATCTGTTTATTGTGAAAAAACCTATTGACCTTAAGTTGGATGACAGAAGAGAACTAGTTATTAAGGTAATTTTAACTTTTGAGTTTATTACTGTGTGGTAATTTGACATATTTATGTAGCATGTATTTTATGTGGTGTTTTCCAGGTTGTGTGTGCATAGGAAGGGAGATGACTAATTTGGGGCTAGTTTCATGCATTCTGTATTGACCTGGCTTCTGAATGTGTTTGTTTACTTGGCAGGTATCACTTGAGTGCCTGCTGTCTTCCAGGGATTATACCTTCTTTAACTGAGTGTATGTGCTGGAAATATAAGTTATTCCCGGATTATCTGAAATGCACTACACTTGAATATAGTGACAAGTTTTGTGATGAATTTTAATTTATTTTTCTAATAAAAACTATGAATATGTATGTATATATACTTATGACTACAATGCCCAGTTGAAGGCAGAAGAGGGCATTGGAGTCCTTGGAGCTGGATTTACAGATGGCTGTAAGCCACTTGATATGGATGCTGGAGTTTGAACTCAGGTCCTTTGGAAGAGTAGTATATGCTCTTAATCTCTGAATTATTTCTCCAGCCCTGTTGTTTAGTTTTTCAGTTAATTTCTTAAAATATATAAGATTTTTCTGTGTGTGTTTGTGTTAGAGAGGAAAGAGCTTATTTCATCTTACAGATTAGTATATCATCAGTAACTTAAAGCAGAAATCATGGATAAACATTGGTTATTAGTTGGCCCCCAGGGTCAAGTTCAGATATTTTTTCTTATACAGTTCAGGCCCACCTTCCTAGACATATACCACTCACAGTAGCCTGGGCCATCAAGCATCAATTAGCAATTAAGAAAATGCTCCATAGACTTTCCTATAGACAAATCTGATGGATGCAATTCCTCAAATGAAGTTTCCTATTCTTCGGTGTGTCAAGTTGACAGCTGAGATTAACCACCACTGAATAGAATTTAGCAGAGGGTCCAAGAAACAATGTTGCTTTTGTTCTGTTTATATTGCTGTCCTTGCTATCTCACACTCTGTCTTTGAAATAAGCCAATCTGGCTGGTAAAACTATTGAATTTGTGTCCAGTGGCAGAGATGGTTAAAAAAGAGGACCATGGGGTTTGCAGGAGCGAGAGAAAATTTTTTTGAGTCATGGGTATGAGTTGCTTTTCTTAGGTTAGTCTGGTATAGCATAGAGATGCTAGGAAACCTAGGAGTTTTCTATGATATTTCAACGATTATGAATAGCCTATAATCTTTAGCAATAATGTTCATTAAAAAGAGAAACTTATTTGGACGTCATAGTTGTTTCTTTTTAAGTTTCTCTATTAAGTAACACATCACTGTTACAAATTTACATATAAATGCTTATTTAAGTAACTTGACTGCAGGCTTTTGTTTTTATGGCATGAACTATAAAATTTTATTGGATTTGGAAACGTGAAAGTATATTTATTTTTCAGTTGGAGACTGTTAAAAAGGTGTGTGACATATTCACCTCAGACGATGTTGATCTTGTTTTAAGAAAGTCAGCTGCAGAGCAACTAGCTGTGATAATGCAAGGTAATGAGGATTTTGTTCTGTTCTGTTCTGTTCTGTTCTGTTCTGTTCTGTTCTGTTCTGTCTTGTCTTGTTTTGTTTTGTTTTGTTTTTTGACAGTGATTGTTGCTCACCTTGGATTTGAGATTGCTGTTTAGTAGTCTTGGTTATCAGATGGCTGTTCATAGGCCAGCTCTAGCCTCTGACTTATTTTAACCTTGAAGATATGAGTGCCTTTTTATGTTTGGAATTGTTAAAACCAAGATTCAAGAATGTGTGATAGACCTTACATGTGATATTTACTACTCAGTTTTTCACAAAAAGTTTGCTTGCTTGTCAATGTGTTTCCATATGAAGTTGAGAATTGTTCTTTCCACGTCTGTAGAGAATTGTATTGGAATTTTGATGGGGATTGCATTGAATCTGTGGATTGCTTTTGGTAAAATGGCCATTTTCACAATGTTAATCCTACCAGTCCATGAGCATTGGAGATCTTTCTGTCTTCTGAGGTCTTCTTTGATCTATAGAATGCCATTTGGGGGCATAATCAAATTATCAAATATACTATAAAATATTAATAAAATTATGAGTGTAAAGTTTCATATATATTTAAAATTTATTGGTATATGGTAATTTTTATTTGTACATGTTGCTCAGAGAAGTGAGTCAAACAGTACTTTTGGGTAAGACTGAAAAGAAATCATTGTGGGCTAGAGAGATGACTCAGTGTTTAAGAACACTTACTGTTCTTGCAGAGCACCTGGGTTAGGTTCCCAGCCCAAACATCCATAAATCCAGATCTAATCCTGTGGATCTAATGCCTTTTGTGTTCTCAGGGCACTGACTGTTGGTATACAGTATATATATATTGATTGAGACATATATATATATATATATATATATATATATATTCATTCATTCAGACAAAACACCCATACACATAAAATAAAAAAATGTGCATTGTAATCATGTATATGTATGGCCCATTGTTTAAAAAGAGTATGTGTGTGGTTTAAAAATAAACTAGAGAAAAATACTGTTTGCTTTGTTTGTACTATTACTACTATATAGGCTTCCAGTATTTGTTTGTATTTAATTTTTCCTCATCTTTGATATGCACTTTAATGTTTCTGAAAAAAAAGAAAAGCTAATTTTCATTTATATACTGAAAAGACATCTGGTAAGTATTCCACAGTTACCCTGAGATTATTGGACTCTGGGATGAGAGGATAGTTTGAAAATGCATAATCAGCATATTTCTGTTTTTTTTTATTTCATTTTTTATTTTCTTGATTGAGACATAATCCAGCTAAAATATTGTCTAAATACCCAAGTAGACACTATAAATAAAGGCATGTAGGTGGCCACAGGTATAGGAAAACATATTTCTCACCACTAAATATTATAGGAGTATAAATCAAAAACACATACTAGTTAGAATGTCTGCTATCACAAAGAGAAAAACAAACAAACAAACAAACAAAAACAAAACAAAATACCTACTGGCAAGGTTGGGGGCAAAACAGGAGCTCAGTCTCCACCTTTTATGCTACTGATAGGGTAGTGTAGCCCTTATGGAAAACAGTATGCAAGCTCCTCAAAGACTTCAAAACTGGACTGCTATAGTATCTAGCTAGGTCATCATTGGGTATATAGCCAAAAGATAAGAAATGATCATCTTGGAGAAACATTGCATGTGGTGACTAGTTTTATGTCAGTTTGACACAAGCTAAAGTCATCTGTGAGGAAAGAACCTCAGTTGAGAAAATACCTTCATATAATCTGGCTGTAGGACATTTTCTTAATTACTTGATGTGTGAGGGCCCAGCCCACTGTAAAGAGTGCCATCTCTTGCCTGATAGTCCTGGATTTTATGAGAAAGCAGACTGATCAAGCTATAAGGAGCAATCGAGAAAGCAGTAACCCTCCATAGTCAGCTCTTGCCTCCAGGTTCCTATCTTGTTTGAATTCCTGTCCTGGCTTCCTTCACTGTTGAACTACAGTGTAGAAGGATAAGCCAAATAAAGCTTTTCCTCCCCAACTTACTTTTGTTCGTGATGTTTTATCACAACAATAGTAACACTGGGACATTGCTCTGAATTTCATGTAACCCTGTTCAGTGTCCTGTCTGTGGTTTTAATGACAGTAATATAGAATGTAGAAAATAGGCTCTAAAAATGTGGAAGCTTGGCGTGACACCCATGATCACAAGTCTCAGAAGGCTGAGGCAGAGTGATTCTGTGACCAGCCTGGGTATAAAGAGACCGTACCTCAAAAATCTGGAAAGAAGGAGCTGGGTATGGTGGTACACACCTGTTATCCCAGTTCTTAGGTCTTGGAGACCTGAGGATCCAGAGTTCAAGGTCATCCTTAGCCACAGGATAAGTTCAGTCCAGCCTGGCCTGTCTGTAGCCCTGCTTCTAGGGCTATTGCATGAATGAATAGATACTTTTGGTTAAAAATTGAACTTTTTTTAGGGTATTATTTCAATATTACTAACATTTTGAAAGTAGAGTTTGAAAATACCCTATATTGTGGTTACTGGAAATTCACTTTTTAAAGACTAGCAATAAAGCTAGTTATAATGATAGTTATAATCATAGTATGAAGATGCCTGTGATTTTTATTAGTGATAATAGAGGAGAAAATTTGCATGTAAATTATTTGCCAATATTTGTCACAAATCTAGTGTTTCTGGCTCTAGTAACATCTGTGTGTACATCTGTGTTTGTGTGTGTACAAAATTCTTAAAATTTTCTCTACACATTCCAATATTTGAATATATGCTTACATTTTCCAGAAATATATAGTTCATTAAAGATTTCTTTTTATATTTCCTGTTAATAACTTGAGAATGAAAATCATTTATTAGTAGACTGATGTTCATGTTCAACCCATATCTATATATTAGTGGAGACTTCTAACTATTTTGAAGTAAACTATTTGGAAAAGAGAAGAAATAAAAAAATTATATATAAAAAATTTACCATGTAGAATTAAAATAATTCATTTGCATTTTAAAGTACTAGTTCTAATTAATATTTAAAATAATTTTTATGTTTGTTAGTTTTTTAAAATTTGATATTCTATTTGTTTACATTTCAAATGTTATCCCCTTTCATGGTTTTCTCTCTGCAAACCCCCTGTCTCATCCTCCTATACCCTGCTTCTATAAGGGTGCTCCTCCACCCACCCACCCACTACCTCCTCACCACCCTAGCATTCCTCTACACTGGGGCTTTTGCATTTTTGCATTATCTTTGACTGTTTTGTCAATGTTTTCTATGTTATCTTCTGCACCTGGGATTCTCTCTTCATTCTCTTGTATATCTTGTTGATGATGCTTGCATCTATGACTCCTGATCTCTTTCCTAGGTTTTCTATCTCCAGGGTTGTTTCTCTTTGTGATTTCTTTATTATTTCTATTTCCATTTTTAGATCCAGATGGTTTTGTTTAATTTCTTCACCTGTTTGGTTGTGTTTTCCTGTACTTCTTTAAGGCATTTTGTGTTTCTTCTTTAAGGGCTTCTAACTGTTTACCTGTGCTCTCCTTTATTTCATTAAGGGAGTTAAAGTCCTTCTTAAAGGCCTCTATCATCATGAGATGTGATTTTAAATCAGAGTTTTGCTTTTCTGGTGTGTTGGGGTATCCATGGCTTGCTGTAGTAGGATGACTGGGTTCTGATGATGCCATGTAGCCTTGGTTTATGTTGATTATATTCTTGCACTTGCCTCTCATCTGTGTTGTTAGCTGGTCTTGCTGTCTCTGATTGTGGCTTGTTCTTCCTGTCAGCCTGTGTCAGCACTCCTGGGAGACCAGCTCTCACCTGACTGGATTTGGGTATGAAGAGCTGTGGCACAGAGACAGCTCCAGGCACAGATGGAAACCAGAAGGATCCTCTGTTTGTTAGTTTTTATAGTTTTATTTTTTAATTTAATTTTTAAAATTTTATTTACTTATTTATACATTTATACATATTATATTTATATTAAGCACTTTCCTCTTCTTTGCCTTACAGAGACCCTCCACCCATCTCTCTCCCATTCTCTTCTTAGAGGGTGGGGTCCTGCGGGGTATCCTCCCACCTTGGTGCATTAAGTCTTTGCCAGGGTAGTTGCATCCTCTTTGACTGACTGCCAGACAAGGCAGCCCTGTTGGAACGGATACCTCAGTCAGGCTAAAGCTTTAGCAATAACACCACCCACCTACTCCCCCATCTCCAAAGTGCTCCAGTTGTTGGGAGGCACACATGGAGACTGAGCTGCACTTCTGCTACCTATGTGCCAGGGACCTCAGTTCATCCTGTGTATGCTCTTTGGTTGGTGGCTCAGTCTCTGAGACCTCTCAGGTGCAGGTTAATTGACTTTGTTGGTCTTCCTGTGGGGTTCTCTTCCTCTCCAGGACCTTCAATCCTTTTCCCAACTATTTCATAAGAGTTCCCGACCTCCATCTAATATTTGGCTATGGGTATCTGCATCTGTTTCAGTCAGCTGGTAGATGGAGCCTCTTAAAGGATAATCATGCTAGGCTCCTGTCTGCAAGCATAACAGTATCATTAATAATGTCAGGGCTTGGTACTTTGCTGTGGGATGGGTCTTAAATTGGGCTGGTTAATGGTTGGCTATTCCTTCAGTCTCTGCTCCAACTTTGTCCCTGCATTTCTTTTAAATAGGATAAATTTGGGGTCTAAAGTTTTGTTGGTGGGTTGGTGTCCTTATCCCTCCACTGAGGGTCCTTCCTCGTTTCAAGAGGTGTCATCTTCAGGTTTCATGTTCCTACTGTTAGGCATCTTGACTAATTTCATCTGCATTAACTTCTGGCAGCCTCCCCCCATCTCAGGTCTCTGGGGCTTCCTAAAGATTCCCCCCAGTCCCCCACCCCTGGTAGCTGCAGATTTCCATTCATTTCCCTGGCCCTC
This sequence comes from Mus musculus, assembly GCF_000001635.26. Lineage (NCBI taxonomy): Eukaryota > Metazoa > Chordata > Mammalia > Rodentia > Muridae > Mus > Mus musculus. The sequence continues at coordinate 89,026,659 of NC_000084.6, forward strand.
TGGGTCTCTTTGCACACCTGACCCTGCCTTCCCCAACCCCATTCCTCTCCCCCTCCCCTTTCCCAACACTTTCCTCTCTCCCTCTGCCTCTTCATCATGGGAATAGATGGCAGATTTGCATGTAACTTACATGTTTTCACAGTGTACAGATTCATAAAAATACTTTGTCTTCTAATTTCAGCCTTAGGTATACCCTATTTATAGTAGCTAGAAATTTGTGTGCATAACTGTCTCATATATTCAGAATGTTTTTTAAGGTACAAAACACTTAGTTAATTTTTAATACTGTTTTGCCTGTAGATATTAAAATGCATACAGTGGTGAAAAAGTTATGCTTAGTTGAGAAGATTATTGGACATTTAAATGAATTTGTGGGTCAAGATGGTGAGGTAAGACAATAAAATTTGGAATTTATTATAGGATAACTTTTTTGTAAAATGAGTTTATTTCTTCATGCCTCTGTGGGGTGTGTTTGTGCATGTGTGTGTTTGTGTATGCATGTGTTCTGTGGTATGTGCATGCAGGTGTACTTGCCTGTGCATAGATATGTGGTGGCCAGAAAGTGAAATTGGATATCTTTTTCTTTCCCTCTTTATATTATTTTTGAGGTAGGGCTTTTCATTGAACCTGTAATTAACTCAGGGTTTTTGTGGGGCTAGCTGCTTAGGAGTTCCCAGAATCCATCTGTCTTCATCCACCAAGTTCTGGTTTACTACACTGAGATTGTTCATGGATGCTTGGGATCATATTCAGGTTCTTCTGCTTGCAAAGCAAGTAATTTCCCCACTGTGCCATGTCTCCAGCCCAGTAGGTTGATTTAATTTGTTTGGAACTGAATTTAGAAAGAATACTTGGATTTTTAGTCTCAAAAGGGATACCCACTTATTTGTTTCTTTTTTATTTTTATTATATTTTTTTATTTCTAGATAAGGTTTGTAAAGGAGAATTAAGCTTAGTTTTATAACCAGAAGTCTATTTAATGTTGCTTTTATTTTTAAGTAATTTTTAAAAATTAAAATAATCATTCATTTATGGGTATAAAGGTTTCCTGAATGTATGTCTGTGCATCATGTGCATGCCTGGTGCCTATGAAGGCCAGAAGAGGGCACTGGATTCCCTAGAAGTGGGGTTATACACAGTGGAGAGCCACCCTATGGGTGCTACGAACTGAACTTGGTTCCTCTGCAAGAAGAGACAGTGCTCCTTAACCACTGAGCCATCTCTCCAGCCCAATGTTTAAAGAAACTCTTTAGAACATAATATTTAACTCTTTAAAACATAATATTTGACTCTTTAAGATCACAATGGAGTACTACTCAGCTATTAAAAAGAATGAATTTATGAAATTTCTAGGCAAATGGATGGACCTGGAGGGCATCATCCTGAGTGAGGTAACCCAATCACAAAGGAACTCAAATGATATGTACTCACTGATAAGTGGATATTAGCCCAGAAACTTAGAATACCCAAGATATAAGATACAATTTGCAAAACACATGAAACTCGAGAACTCAAAGTGTGGACACTTTGCCCCTTCTTAGAATTGGGAACAAAACACCCATGGAAGGAGTTACAGAGACAAAGTTTGGAGCTGAGACAAAAGGATGGACCATCTAGAGACTGCCATATCCGGGGATCCATCCCATAATCAGCCTCCAAACACTGATATCATTGCATACACTAGCAAGATTTTGCTGAAAGGACCCTGATATAGCTATCTCTTGTGAGACTATGCCGGGGCCTAGCAAACACAGAAGTAGATGCTCACAGTCAGCTATTGGATGGATCACAGGGCCCCCAATGGAGGAGCTAGAGAAAGTAGCCAAGGAGCTAAAGGGATCTGCAACCCTATAGGTGGAACAACAATATGAACTACCCAGTATACCCCAGAGCTCATGTCTCTAGCTGCGTATGTATCAGAAGATAGCCTAGTCGGCCATCAGTGGAAAGAGAGGCCCATTGGTCATGCAAACTTTTTATGCCTCAGTACAGGGGAATGCCAGGGCCAAGAAGTGGGAGTGGGTGGGTAGGGGAGTCGGGTGGAGAGTATGGGGGACTTTTGGGATAGCATTGGAATGTAAATGAGGAAAATACCTAATAAAAAAAATTCAAAAAAAAAGAAAAAAAAAGACATAATATTTAACATCTTTTCATTTTAGTTTCATATAATTTAATGAGAAAGCAGTTTAAACTTAGATAATGTGGTATATTTTATCTCGTTTCTTGCTGGCAGGTTATAGAATGCTTGATTCAGCCATGCCTCACACTCCTGAGGAAGGTTTTGTACGCTGACCCGGTTATCCGTGTTTCCTTGTCACAGCAGGCCTCTCTCTTGACCCTATTACTCAGAGGTGAGTAAATAGTGTTGAACGACTCCATATGTAGCCTTATGTGTTCATCCTCTAACCAGAGTTAAAAGTGACTTCCCATTGTAGTCAAATGTAGCTGCTTATTAAACTGAAAAAGTACTCTTGAAAAGCACTTAATGTGTGTGTGTAAATATCCCTTCTACTGTTGTTGCCTAGTAGGCAGCAGCTGAGAAATGCTGAGTGAGCTTGGATTGGTTTCTGCACCTACTTGTTAATATGCAGTTTACTACTTATATGGCAAGCATTGTCTGTGAAGAGCAAGGCCAACTGCTTTTTCTTCCTTTTCCTTAGTATCTCTGTCCTATCTTTGTTTTCACTTGCACCTTTGTTTGGCATTTGCCTATGAGATCAGACTGGGATTGAGATTGGAGACTCAACTCTATCACACTGAGTGACTTACTCTGAGCATCTGTTTATGTTCATAATTTTAAGAACAATTTTAAATATGTGCTTTTTAAAAAATCAATCCAGGTTTGATTGGATTTTAATGATATTTAGATAGAAAAATAATGATTTATCCTCTTTCTTATCATTTGCTTTTAATATAGATTTTGGTATTTTTGTATGAGGCAGGGTTTTCTAGAGGAACAGAACATAGGATGAGTGCATTATGGAAAGGACTCTTACCGCAGGCAAGCAGAGGGCACAAGTCCCTTAGATTCTGTCTGTGCTGCTGCCCCAGATCCAGCAGAGGCTGCCTTAGTTCTGCCCAGTCAAGTCAGGTTCCCACCCAAGGCTGGATCTACAAGCACTGTGCTTCCTATATCTTCACCTCCTCATTGCTTTTAATTATTCTAAAGAGGCATTTTGGTCAAATATTTTTATTTTGTGACCGGTTAGGCATTGGTGAGATAAATGAGATTTATATTAGAATATATAACATGAAATAATTTTATTTTAGCATTTTTCCCTCAGTGGTAATCTGCTTACAAAATGAGTAGGACACAGTTTAAGAAACATTTGTGAAAGTCTAAACCAGGTTAAAAAAAAAACAAAAAAAAAAAAACCCCAAACTCTTCATGTTTAAGGTCATAAAATTAATAGTGGACTGTGAGATTTTGTAGTAGATCTTTATGTAGGGATCACCTGAAGGAATAGCAAGTATAGACTTCTGATTTCATATTTTCTTTTGTAAAGCATTTATCCATTTTTCATTTGTTGCTTTCTTTTTCAATTTTTTTTTTTCAGACAGGGTATCTGTGTAGCCGTTCTTGGCTAGAACTTACTATAAGGTAGTCTTGAACTTGAAGTGATCAGCTTGTCTCTGTCTTCTGAATGCTGGCATTATAGGTGTGTTCCACAGTGTCTAGCTTCCAATTTTTTATTCACACTAATAATTATCTTATTAACGTCTTTTAATTTCATCTAGTCTCCCATTTGCTCATATTGTAAAATTATTCAAATACTGCACTTATGAGTATCTAGCAGATACTAAAGCACTTTTGCATGTAAGGGATGATGTTTAGAATTAAGCGGAAGTTTTGTGTGCACTAGACAAGTGCTGCACCAGTGAGCCACACCCCTAGCTTTCAAAAGTACTTTCCATGGCAACACATGCTATATCATTTTTAGCAATTGTTCTCTGTTATGTATATATAGGGAAATTTTCATTTTTAACCAGCTACTCTGCCATGAAACTATGCCTCTGTAAGCATTTATGAAGCACATATTATATTCTCGGTGCAGTGGTAGGCCCTTTTATTAGAGTTATAAGCATGGCAAATGGACTGTCAGAGAGTCAAAGAGGTTGATAAATAATTAAAAATACAGCATAATAACACCTGAAGTGGGATTCCAGAGGCACCCGAGGAAATGCTGAATGTATTAGTGTTAGGGAAGTATTAGATGATGCTCTAGGAAACATGGTATCTAAGCTGGGATTTGAGCATTGCATGGGAGTACAGACAGACATGACTGACTTACTGATAATGGAAGATAATGTTCCACACGTTAGCTTGTTAGGAACAGTGGAATTTGAAGGAGCGTAAATGAAGGGGAAATGAAAGGATGATGTAAGGAGGGCAGCTCATGCAAGATCTGGTAAGCTGAAGAGCAGAGAGAAGCTATGTGAGATCATTTAATGGGAACTTGTATTTTAGAGATTATTCTGTCCTAGCATGGAAAATTGATTGACAGGCTTTAATGATTAAATAATCTTGCAAAGATCTGTTTTGAATTATAAACTTGCTATGACAGAATCTTATACTGTATTACAGGAATAGAATCTAGGTTAAATAGTGTGGGGACAGAATAGGATCGGAGATGGAGTGGGGTGGGGAAGGAGGAATAGAGGCAGAGAGCATGAAGATTCCTGGGATTTATACTCAGGGTTAGGGTTAGGGTTAGGGTTAGGGTTAGGGTTAGGGTTAGGGTTAGGCCAAGATCAGCATCAGGCTGCAGATCTAGCTTCATTGTCAGTACAATAAACTTATATACAGTTTTTTCAGCTTAGTGTGATTCACTTGCCCACTCTAGGGGAGGGGGTCAGTCACCTGGGGAGATTCCCATTCCTTGAAGAGGGGAAGTAGCCATCTCCCTGACCTCTGCTCCTTTGTTCTGATTCACCAGTGTGCTGGGAGCCATCTTAGGTCAGGTACCATTTATATCAGATCAGGGCTCTGACCTGGAGGAGTGACAGGAGCCTGTGGTGCTTTGTTCTCCATCCCACTTTTTCCTCTATCAGGTTCACTCCCACATCCCCTACAAGGAAGTATTCATTTTGCCATTAGAGAGGGAGGAAGTCGAGATCTCACAGGCACTTGGAAGCTTTGGCATATTCATAAAACCAGATATGTAGTAGAGGCAGGAGAAGAACTCTAAACTCTTTATCTGTTTCTTTCTTTAAATGATGACAAATTATATTACCCCACTGCAAAATTCCAGACAGTATAGAGCTATACAAGATAAAACTCTATAGGTTTCATCACCTCTGTTTTTGTTTTTGTTTTTTTGTTTGTTTTTTTACTATTCCTAAAGAAGAATATTGTATTGTCGTTTTACAGTATCTATTTGCCATTTTACTGGATATTGTTTCAAATTTTTTAAAGATATTTTTATTAAATATTTTCTTTGTTTAAATTTCAAATGTTATCTCCTTTCCTATTTTCCTCTCCAAAAATCCCCTATCTGCTCCCCCTTCGAGCCCTGCTCCCCAACTCACCCACTCCTGTTTCCTGGTCCTGGCATTCCCCTATACTGGGGCATAGAACCTTCACAAGACCAAGGGTCTCTCCTCCCATTGATGATTGACTAGGCCATCCTCAGATACATATGCAGCTAGAGCCATGAGTCTCACCATGTGTTTTCTTTGATTAGTGGTTTAGCCCCAGGAAGCTCTGGGGCTACTGGTTAGTTCATGTTGTTGTTCCTTCTATGGGGATTTTATATTGTCAAAAATCATCTATCATCTTATGCGTGCACTGTCATTAGAACTGCTTCCTTTACTCTGGTATATGGTTAAGTTCGTTGGGCCAGTTTCTTCTCAGATCTGCTATGGCTGGGGGTGTATCATTTAAAAATTTTCTTGTAGATAAAAATAATAGTTCAAATAGGTTGTAGAGTAATGGGGATTGGAAAATGAGGCTGTTGAGGAGAAGATAACCAAACTAAAATATGGGTGAACTTTTGCTATCTGAGTAAAAGGTAAAAGAGCGGGTTAGGGAACTGGCTTGGAGTGGGGTGAAAACTAAAGGTTTAAGCAGATATCGCACAGGGGTGTAGGGTAAAGAGTGGATGGGGGAGAAATGAAAACTGAGTATATATAAAGAATCCTTATACCACATCACTGGTTTTTAAACTATTTAAAAATATAACAAGAAATGAAATTGTATTATATTTAAAGACTCCAATAAGCTTAAATATTTTAATGGAGATAAAATTTAAGGTAAGGATCCAAATACGTTTTAACTCCATACCATAGCCAGTTGTAATTTCAGAAAATTTTTACTATTTATATACTCTAAACCATTCTGTCTCTACTGAGGGGAAATGTCATTTTAGCAGTAGTTCATTTTCATATGATTCTTATTTCCTTACTTTTAAGATTGTACTTTTAGTCATACTAATTACATACTTATCTTTTTGTATAATTTAGAAAAATATATTTTTAAAATACAGATTTCTTGTTTGTGCTTCTATAAATGTGTATCTTCTGTATTTGTATCATGCCTGTGTGATGGTACATCTACTATTCCAATTTGTTTAGGATTTCTTAGTTTTCAAACAATGAAAGTGTGTAGAAGTAGATGAGTTAAAGGACTAGCCTTATGAACTAGTATGTGGTGGAGCTAGTGTGATTTACCTGCTAATTTAGATGATGTTTTTACCCACATCTTCTCCTCATGAGAAAAGACAGAATAACAGAGCAGAAGCACAACTTTTAGCATTAAGTCTGAGATCTAGGACCATGTTTGCTGTTAAGATCCAAAGAATTCTCACCTGAGGAATACCGAATGGCTGAGAAGCACCTGAAAAAATGTTCAACATCCTTAATCATCAGGGAAATGCAAATCAAAACAACCCTGAGATTCCACCTCACTCTAGTCAGAATGGCTAAGATCAAAAATTCAGGTGACAGCAGATGCTGGCGAGGATGTGGAGAAAGAGGAACACTCCTCCATTGTTGGTGGGATTGCAAGCTTGTACAACCACTCTGGAAATCAGTCTGGTGGTTCCTCAGAAAATTGGACATAGTAGTACCGGAGGATCCCGTAATACCTCTCCTGGGCATATATTCAGAAGATGTTCCAACCAGTAAGAAGGACACATGCTCCACTGTGTTCATAGCAGCCTTATTTATAATAGCCAGAAGCTGGAAAGAACCCAGATGCCCCTCAACAGAGGAATGGATACAAAAAATGTGGTACATTTACACAATGGAGTACTACTCAGCTACTAAAAAGAATGAATTTATGAAATTCCTAGACAAATGGTTGGACCTGGAGGGCATCATCCTGAGTGAGGTAACCCAATCACAAAGGAACTCAAATGATATGTACTCACTGATAAGTGGATATTAGCCCAGAAACTTAGAATACCCAAGATATAAGATACAATTTGCAAAACACATGAAAATCAAGAAGAACGAAGACCAAAGTGTGGACACTTTGCCTCTTCTTAGAATTGGGAACAAAACACCCATGGAAGGAGTTACAGAGACATTTTTTGGAGCTGAGACAAAAGGATAGACCATCTAGAGACTGCCATATCTGGGGATCCATCCCATAAGCAGCTTCCAAACGCTGACACCATTGCATACACTAGCAAGATTTTGCTGAAAGGACCCAGATAGAGCTGTCTCTTGTGAGACTATGCTGGGTCCAAGCAAACGCAGAAGTGGATGCTCACAGTCAGCTATTGGATGGATCACAGGGCCCCCAATGGATGAGCTAGAGAAAGTAACCAAGGAGCTAAAGGGATCTGCAACCCTATAGGTGGAACAACAATATGAACTACCCAGTATTCCCCAGAGCTCATGTCTCTAGCTGCATATGTATCATAAGATGGCCTAGTTGGCCATCAGTGGAAAGAGAGGCCCATTGGTCATGCAAACTTTTTATGCCTCAGTACAGGGGAACGCCAGGGCCAAGAAGTGGGAGTGGGTGGGTGGGTGTACTGGCTAGTTTTGTGTCAACTTGACACAGCTGGAGTTATCACAGAGAAAGGAGCTTCAGTTGAGGAAATGCTTCCATGAGATGCAACTGTAAGGCATTTTCTCAATTAGTGATCAAGGGGGAAAGGCCCCTTGTGGGTGGGACCATCTCAGGGCTGGTAGTCTTGGTTCTATAAGAAAGCAGGCTGAGCAAGCCAGGTGAGGCAAGCCAGTAAAGAACATCCCTCCATGGCCTCTGCATCGGCTCCTGCTTTTTGACCTGCTTGAGTTCCAGTCCTGACTTCCTTGGTGATGAACAGCAGTATGGAAGTGTAAGCCGAATAAACCCTTTCCTCCCCAACTTGCTTCTTGGTCATGATGTTTGTGCAGGAATAGAAACCCTAACTAAAACAAATTGGTACCAGCATAGTGGGGTATTCCTGTGACAACCTGACCATGTTTTGGGGAGGACTTTGGAAGGACTTTGGAACTTTGGTCTTGAAGATCCATTTGTTGTTAAGAGCTCTGTCAGATGTTGTGTAGGAGCTTGGAAGATAATGTTGAGAACAGTGCAGAAGATGGAGGCCTGGCTTGTGAAGTTTCAGAGGGAAAATTAAAGACTCTTTTCAGGGCCATTGCTATTTTGGAGTTTGATTATTCTGTGGTTCTGGTTAGCTGGGACTGAAGAATCAGTTGTGATTAACAAGATACCAGAACTACTAAAGCAAAACCTTTGCATTACTGGGACTATTGATGCTGGTTAGCTGGAGCTAAGAAATTAGCGGTGATTAAGAAGAGACCAGCATCATTGAGGTGACAACTTCTGGGAAGTGTTTTCTGAAAGCACAAAGAGGCTGTGTTCCAGAGATAGCCAAGGTTGTACTCCTTCTGCAGCAGGACTTGGTAATATGTAAGGGTCACCCAGGTGGTACTGGTTTTGAAGGCATGAAGGGGTCACGCAAAGCAGCTGAGGCTCGGCACTGTGAGAGGCCATGGAAGGCCATTGGTGAAGGTGCAGCTTCAGTTGCAATTGAAGGCCCAGGACTGAAGGGGTCATGCAGTGTTTTGAAGATGCCAGTACCATGAGATGACCACCAAGAGCAGCAGCAGCAGTGGAGTACAGGCATCTGGTGCCTAGAGGATGATGTGTGTGCTACAAAGGGCCTGGCTGGAGAAGTGACCCAAGCCCTTGGAGGAGCCCAGAAGATCGTGAGTTGGATCCCAGACATTGGACGGTTGGAGATTGACTTTTGCTTTTGATTGTGACTGTGCCCTGATATTTTCCCTCTTGAAGGAAGAATTTGTTTTAGTGGAGCCCACAGTTAAGAGACTTTTAATTGTAAAAAGACTTTGAATTTTAAAAGAGATGGATATTTTAAAGAGATTGAAAATTTAAGAATATGTAAAGACTGTGGGACTTTTAAAGTTATTTAGAATGGGGATGAATAAGATTGTAAGGGTTGAGGCTTACTAGTGATGTTTTTGTGTGTCAAGTTGACAAGGGGTCAATTGTACTGGCTAGTTTTGTGTCAACTTGACACAGCTGGAGTTATCACAGAGAAAGGAGCTTCAGTTGAGGAAATGCCTCCATGAGATGCAACTGTAAGGCATTTTCTCAATTAGTGATCAAGGGGGAAAGGCCCCTTGTGGGTGGGACCATCTCAGGGCCGGTAGTCTTTGTTCTATAAGAAAGCAGGCTGAGCAAGCCAGGTGAGGCAAGCCAGTAAAGAACATCCCTCCATGGCCTCTGCATCGGCTCCTGCTTTCTGACCTGCTTGAGTTCCAGTCCTGACTTCCTTGGTGATGAACAGCAGTATGGAAGTGTAAGCCGAATAAACCCTTTCCTCCCCAACTTGCTTCTTGGTCATGATGTTTGTGCAGGAATAGAAACCCTGACTAAAACAGTGGGTGAGTGGGTGGGGGAGCGTGTGGGGGACTTTTGGGATAGCATTGGAAATGTAAATGAAATAAATACCTAACCACAAAAAAAAATTTTAAAAATCCAAAATTATAAAGGCTCTCTAGTGAGAAAACTTCAGCTAGAATTATGTAACTTGACAAAGCATCCCTTCACCTGGATCTCCTTGCTGAGATGACCTGCAGCTGGACAGTGTTTAGTGGACAAGTTTGTATCTGTGGCTCTGGACTGTACTGTCAGCATTTTCTGGGAGTGTTTTAGATATGCACATTACCTATATAGACTGTTGAACTGTTTTATATTCCTTCCTGGTAATTCTCACACATTTGGTAGCTTGAGTGACTGTGTTTTATATATATAAGTTTTTCTGGGCTATTGCTATATTTCTTTTTTTTTTAAGTTAAGACATTTTAAAGCTGAATATTTTATGAAATTGCATTCCCTTTTCCCCTCAGTTTCCTTGATATTTCATGAAGATTGTACTGTGGTGGCTGAAGTCGGGGCATTGTTTTGTCTTCTATTGTTCGATGAAGTATCAAGAATGGATACATGGTGAGATATAAGGATTTTTATTAGTGTGTTTTTACCCTGAATTATTTAAGGTGTGATGCACTCCTACAGCAATGCACTGAGTTGTTTCCATGCCATACATATGTGTTATGCTCTTCTGTTTGACTAAGGGATACTTAAAAACCCATGGATTCAAGCCAGACAGTGGTGGCACATGCCTTTAATCCCAGCACTTGGGAGGCAGAGGCAGACAGATTTCTGAGTTCGAGGTCAGCCTGATCTACAGAGTGAGTTCCAGGACAGCCAGGACTATATAGAGAAACCCTGTCTTGAAAAAGCAAAAACAAAACAAAAAAACAAAACAAAAACCCATGGGTTCAAAAAGTCACCCTGAGTTACTTTTTTGAGCATAACTAAATATAAAATTAAAAAAAATTATTATAGTGATTTTTGTCTTGGATTTGTTTTTAGTGCATATTTTCATCTTTGTGTGCTTTAAAAATTATTATTTAAAAGAGTAGAAACCATTTAGAATGATAGCATCTGATTAATGTGACCTTAAGAAGCATCAGTAGGAGAGGTCATAGAGTTCACTTTGGTTTTTTGTTTGTTTGTTTGTTTGTTTGTTTGTTTTTGTTTTTTGAGTTCACTTTGTTAATGAGTGCTTATTATATGAAACTACAAACAAAAATACAATTTACTTTCAATTCAGGTGGCAGCAAGCACTTGACTATATGGAATGTTTTACTTAGTTATAATCTCAAATGCACTGTTTAAGAATGGAGTGAGCTGTACTTCACAGAACTTTGGCCTACTCAGTTTTCATTTTGCCTTTTTATAGGTCTGATACTCTTTCTGATAAGCCTTCTTTGTCATCAGTCTTCAGTTTGCCGGTTTCAGTCTTTAGAAGGTAAAGAATTTGTCTAATTTATATGAGTAATAAACTGTTGTTCCATGAAGGGGAAGTCACTGTCTATATTTTTTTTTAATTCAGAGGAAATTAAGTTCTTTATGCATATAATAATCAACAATCATATCCACCAATAAATCAAGAAAAATTAAATTGAAAACACTGAAGGATAATACATTAAAGTAGCAATAGAATTTGTTGCTTTTTTTTTTTTTTAAAGAATGTTTAGTAGCGGGAAGAAAATTGAACTTTCTATATATATAATCAATGGAAGAAATTATAAAACAAGTCATAGATATTTGATAATTACTTCGGATCAGTAATACCACAGAATCCTTTACTGATCAGTAAACTTTCTAAGTAGTTATCATGGTTTGTCCCACTGTGTCTTAGGGTGAGATACTTAGAGCCTCTTCCCATGTCCCCTCACTCTCACACCCAAGATAGAAACCATACAACAACTTAAATATCGCACAATTCCATAAGTAAAATGTGTACATAAATATAAACAAAGAAATGTTATTAGAAAGTTACTTCCAAGTACATGAGAAAGGAAGGAACCATAAGGACTATGGAAAAAAATATTTCCAGTGGACAAACAGCCAAAGGGTTACTCACAAAGTTTGAACAGCCAGTGCAAAATTCCTTAGTTGTGCAAAAAAACCAAATACACAAAACATTCTAAAACACTCAGGTGTAACTTTTTTTGCTTAACAAATCTGAAGCTCTTATTTTCTTTCAAGTTCTTTCCTTCCCTTCCTTCTTTTAGTAAATCCCTCTTTTCTTCTCAAATCTCACAGAGGTGAGCATTGTCATTCACTCTTACATTTCTCCAAGGTGGTACAGAATTCTCCGAAGGTATTCTCAATGAGTAATTATTTACATAAAATTATTCATGGTCTTTGTCTAGTTGTTAAATTTGTAGTAGTATATCCTAATAAATAATATAACTTGCCTGTTGAGACTTATGTGCAACAAGATTTTTTTTTTATTTTTTCCATTTTTTATTAGCTCATTTACATTTCCAATGCTATACCAAAAGTCCCCCATACCCACCCACCCCCACTCCCCTGCCCACCCACTCCCCCTTTTTGGCCCTGGCGTTCCCCTGTACTGGGGCATATAAAGTTTGCAAGTCCAACGGGCCTCTCTTTCCAGTGATGGCCGACTAGGCCATCTTTTGATATATATGCAGCTAGAGTCAAGAGCTCCGGGGTACTGGTTAGTTCATAATGTTGTTCCACCTATAGGGTTGCAGATCCCTTTAGCTCCTTGGCTACTTTCTCTAGCTCCTCCATTGGGAGCCCTGTGATCCATCCATTAGCTGACTGTGAGCATCCACTTCTGTGTTTGCTAGGCCCCGGCATAGTTTCACAAGAGACAGCTACATCTGGGTCCTTTCAATAAAATCTTGCTAGTGTATGCAATGGTGTCAGCGTTTGGATGCTGATTATGGGGTGGATCCCTGGATATGCCCCTCCTTAGAATTGGGAACAAAACACCCATGGAAGGAGTTACAGAGACAAAGTTTGGAGCTGAGATGAAAGGATGGACCATGTAGAGACAGTCACTGTCTATATTGTTTCAAGTCTCTTCATTGGCAGGACTTCCAGAATTTCCTCAGTGGGATTCTTTGAAGGGTCCATGAGTACAGCTCCCTCTAATCACCTTTCACTTCAATTTCCTGCAAATTTACATGAAAGCTTTATGTCAGTGTCCTTTCAGCCTTGAGTCATTGTTCGATGTTTTCCTTTCTCTACATATAATCTCTATTTTCAACCATAAGTTTTATAAATAACTTTTCACTATTTAAAAAATAAAGGATATAATCAAGACCATGTGTTGAATTTGATTTTATGTCCATATAGAACTTGAAAATATGTGTCATCTTTCTTTATAGGATATACATGAAATTTTACACAACCATTGCATTTCTTCCTCAGTAAACACTAGGAAATCCTATGCAGATAAAGATAATGGCGGTTACTTCTGGGTCAGAAACTCCTTACATACTTCTTCATTACTGTTTACTACTCCAAAATGTGATACTGCTTTTATTTCTGTTAGCATAGCTTATTTTTGCTGCCTTTTGAAGATTATATACAAAGTGCATTTTTTTAAAATTTATTTACATTCTAAATTTTGCTCCTCTCCTTGTCCCTCTTCAAACAGTTTTTATAGAAAATTATTCTGATCAACATTGCTTTTTGTTCATAGCAGTTAGTAGAAATTATTTGAATGATTTTTTTATAGAACTTCTCTCCATTCCTCCTTTCTTCATTGTTATCATTGTTACATTCTCCATTATTATCTACTCTATAAGACCCTTGATGCCAATCATGATTATTTAACTTGTGGTAGTGATGCTGGTTTTCAGTGTGAGGGGTGCTTTTTCTCCTGTGAAAAGGTTGCATTTAGGTTTGTGACTGTCCTATAGTGTAATGTTTTTTTCTAAGAGTTTTGCATCCATCGATGATACTTTCTGTAAAATGATTTCCTTAGGCTTGTTGTTTTTTTTTAAGTTTATTAATAACATCCCTCTCCTTTTTTATCCTTTTGTTTGTTCATATGTTTGACAGAGTCCTGACTGGCCTTACACTCATGATCCTCTTGACTCAGTTCCTAAGTGCTTAGACAAAGAGGATTGTGCCACCCCACCCCACCCAGCTTGGGTGGTTCACTTGTTAAAATAAAGAATATCATCCATTATCTTTATTCTTTAATGCTCTTGTGTCTTTTTTGACATGGCCTCATGAATCAGTGATTGGTTGCTTTCTGGCACAGTATAGTCAAAGCTCCTCTAGGCCAGCAGTAGCTATTGGTTTAAAAAGAAAATAGTTTTTTGTCTTAAAAAAACAAACAAACTTATTTGTATTTGTGTGTGTGTGTGTGCGCGCGCGCGCGCATGAGGGAGCAAGAGCGTGCGCATGTGAGAATGCATGCCAGCAAAAGGCATCAGATTTCCTAGATATGTAGCTATAGGCTATTGTGATTTGCCTGATGTAGGTGTTGGAAACCTAGCTTAGAATTTACCAATTCTGCAAGATTGGCAAGTGCTTTTAACCAATGAGATTGCTCGCCACCCTCAACTTGGTAGTTATCAGTGGAAAATTGCTATTAGACTGTTTAGATTGCTATTAAAATATTAAAAGCTGTTAAAGGTAGCTTTACATATTAAATTATAATATGATTTGGAAATGAAATTATAGTATTGTCTCTCCATTGGTATAGAGAAAGTAAAAAAGAAAATGTGTTCTTATAAACTAAATGCTAAAATTACTTGTATATCATTAGTCATTAATGAAGAGTAAGGGATATAGGGGGAGGAGCCATGTGAGAGGGGATCTGGGAGGAGAGGGTAGTGCTTCCATTGGGATGTAAGGTGAGTAAACAAATAAATTAATGGAAAAATATTGGTCATTAATATGTAAATTAGAGATTTGTGGTTTTAGTTTTTTGATTTTTTTTTTCCTTAATGAGCTCTGGCTTCCTTAATCCTGGATAAGAATTTGATCACTGAACTAGCCCCAGCCTGTTGGAATATGTTACATTGTTAAAATTATACTTAATATGTAGCATATGAGCTGGGACTGTCTTGCTAATCACCACTGTTAAATTATCTTGGGTTCATTTAAGAGACATCACTATTGAGTTTCTTCATGTGTCTACAAATACTTGTGGAATCTTGAGTTTATTGATCACACTGTTAAAGGAAAACCTTGCATGGAGTGCAGTCACTTAGTAACTTTGATTATAGGTAATTCTGTAGCTCCCTTGAGAGCTTTATTATGTCTATCTGTACAGTGGATGCCATTGCAGTACCCGACATGAGTAAAGAAATGGTGGTTTCAAACTTTTGTCAAAAAAAGTCAGCATTCTTGTTTTAGTCAACAACCTTTAATGCTCAATATACTATAATCATGTTCCTGGTTTCAGGGAACACTGGCTATCTCCTGCTACAACCCTCATGTAGTGAATGTAGCAATTCATAGGAAAGTGTAGTACAGTATTTTGGAATGTGGAGGAGAGTGACAAACTAATTAAAATATTACATAAAATGTGATAAATTTAACATTGTTAAGTAGGGAAGTCACAAAAGTAGCTCACCCTTTTCTAGTTCATTATTTGTGTTCTATTTACTAATTTAAAGTTTGTGACTATTTAAATTCATTTTCTTTAGGTATCATCTACCAGTTCATGTGACTGGCCACCATGCTGTGAGTCCTTACTCAATAGTTTTGCCATTACCTACTGAATGTTTGACCCTGAAGCCGGTGTCAGATATGCTGAGAATAGCTTGGAACCTGGCATGGTATCATGGGAGTGATAATCTATTGAAACAAATGACCTCTGAAGCTAAAATTCAGGAGTAAGTAGTTACATTAAGATAAAATCACAGATGAATTACATGGAATTAATTGGACTTCAGAAGTTCTTTAGATTAAAAGCTTTTTTAACTTGATATTATCAACTGATTCTAATTTAAGATTGCATCTTCACTATTGTTTTAGATCTGTGCTTATTAAGAATTATATAAATCAATTTAAGCTAGAAAAAAGCTGTATTCTATGCTGTCTTAGAAACTTTATAGTGTTTATTCAGTTAATAGTTGTAAATCACTTGGAAAGAGTAAAGCTCAATGTGTACCCAAGAATATTCTTACTTCTAGATGTGCTAATTGGCTCCCATGAGTAAGAATTTTTTAGTGTGTCATTGATAAGAAGGGAAAGTTGGTACTATAGTTGGGATGCTAATGTAAAACTATGCTGTTGATAGATTTATATGTTAGTATTTTGTAACTGTAAGTTAACCCGTATTGAAAAGCATATGAAGCCAAACAGAATTTTTAAGAGGCTTATTTATAGAAATAAGTGTGGGTTTATCGTTTTGTTTTTATGCCTAGATTTTTAGATACACTGCAGCTGTCCACAGAAGATATCCTTGCACTGAAGATCACATACACGGATAGTGGGTTGAAGGACTGCCTTCAGTCCATCATTCAGGCTGGAGGCCACAGGGATGTGAGGGCTGCTATCACCAGGATGAGTTTTTATCTTTTGAATGACAAACTGTCTTTGAAGGATGATATTGGTCCATGTGGCGTTACTTTAAAATCCTTGGCTTGGCACACTGTGCTGAACAGGTGAGTATAAACTTAAGGCCGCCAGTTTGAGTGACTTGATTTGAATTTGTTTAGGATCATCTTCAAACCTTTGTAGAGAAGAGTGTATATTTGTGCAGTTGCTATCATGAGAGAAATGCTTTATACAGAAAGTAAAACTAAACTTCAGGATAGTCTGCTATCTGTGAAAAATAATAACAAAAGAAAAACTTGACCTCAGTTCTAGCATGTCTGAAGAAACTTTTTTATAATAAGGATGCAACATGGCTGAAGCACGCTGAATGTTTATTCCTGTCCATATTTTAAACGAATGGAGCCATAGTAGATTGACAAATAGATTTGGTACACCTGCTACTGGCTGTTTTTGTTTGCCTATGTTTTCTTCTCAAATAAATGATTTGAGTTTTCTTTCTGTTCAAATTTCATGAAGTTAATGGCCAAGTGGCTGTCTTTTGATAGTTATTGGAAAGATTCTACCTTGTAAATTTCAGATGTTGAACTGGCAGCAGATGGCTCCATTTGAAACAAGACTGAGAAGCCTTCCTTGCAAGCAATTTTTCATTTTATTTTCCCCTGAGTAGTGTAAATGTGTAACTTTCTGAATAGGCACAGCATATAATTTTCAAAATGTTAGGTCATATGAGTTTGTGAATTTGAAATTCTTTAGTTCATTGTTAAGAGTTGTAGTAAAACTAAGCCTCTCCAGTGCTATGCTGAACCAGCTTGTGAGATGGTGCTGTCATGATTTATGCATTTTTCCAATTAATTCCATAAAATTATTATGTGGTGTAATTTTATATATTGTTAATTTATGAGTTAAATTACATGAAAAATAAAAGCAGCAAACATGAAAATTGTCACTTTTAAATTGCTTTACATTTTACTATTGTCTCTGCTCTTGAGGTTATTTATAATGGATCTTTTATGGAAACACTGTTGTATCATGTGCTAATGATATAATTTTCCACAGCTCCCTAGTAAATTATAGCTAGAAATTGGCCACAGTGAGGATATTATACTATGTAAATCAGCCAACACAGCACATTAGTACTCTGTTTTATCAGACTACTCCTTTATACATGCCAACTAAAGTATGTGCAAATTTTGCAGTTTATATTATCTTGATATATTCTATTTCAAAAAAATTAAAGAGCAAAAGCCATTAATATGCCGGGCAGTGGTGACAAGCCTTTAATCCCAACACTTGGGAGGCAGAGGTAGGCGGATCTCTGAGTTCGAGGCCAGCCTGGTCTACAGAGTGAGTTCTAGGACATCCAGGGCTACACAGAGAAACCCTGTCTCAAAAAACCAAAAAACCAAAACCAAAACAAAAACAACCCAAAAAACAAAACCCATTAATATATCTTGATGTAATTGTATGTATTAGGTTTTCTACTGCACATTAAAACTATATTTGCATGCTATAGCACATTGAAGCAAAGGCTCTCTAATAAGTTTGTATCAGTGGAAGCCTCCAGGGCAATTCAAACTGAATAGTAGTAGAAACTGTGTGAGTGTCACATTTTTTAAGGTGTCATTTTCCACATACATGGACAGAATTGTGTATGTGTGTTCCATAGGTATGCATCTGCTACATCTATGCATTAAACCAACTATAGATTGAAAGTAATAAAAACAAAATTGGCTGGTCAGATGGTTCAGTGGGTAAGAGACTTGCTTCTCATGCAAATAACCATCCTTATTTCCCAGCAACCACATTGGGTGGCTCAGAATTGCCTGTAATTTCAGTTTCTGGAGATTCCATTCCCTCATCAATCCTCCTTGGGCGCCTGCACTCACATAGTGCAAATATATACGTATATATATAATTAATTCCCTGCAAAGAAGCACCTGTGAGGAAAAGATGTTTTTTATGTCATTGTTTCCTAAACAATACGGTATAACAACTATATGGTGATATTTACATTGAGTTGGGTGTCAAAGTAATGTGGCAATTTAATGATTGTGAGAGGATATGCATAAGTTATATGTAAATACAATGCTGCGCTGTAGAAAGGACTTGAATAACTGCAACTGCAAATTTTGGTTTAGGAGCCAGAACACTGTTGAACCATATCTTTGTCTGAATTTTCTCATTTTAAAAATGAAGGTATTGAGGTTTTAGAAATGTTTTTAAAACTGCCAAAAGGCCCATGGGTAGTGAATGATGTATGACCCAGTTCCTGTAACTGCTACTCCAGCAACAATTTGATAAAGCTCCTGTGGGTATTTTATATAAAACATTTCCAATGTTGAATCTCATCTCTCTTGCCAATTGCCTTTAAAAAATGATTTTCCAGGATCCCCTGCCCCTACAGAAATTTCCTTGTCTAATAACTTTTAGCTCTTTTTCACCAATGTTTGTTTAAAAATCTTAGTTGCTTTGGCTCCTGTAATTCTGAACTTAAGAAGTGATTCTTCCTGAGCCTCTTTCAGCCTGTTACAAAATCTAGTAACTTCTTTGCAAAGATTGGGTGTCCTTCCCTTCCCCCTCCCCTCCCTTATTTTTGCACCCTGATTTTCTTAATTTGTCAGACTTGGATTTAAAGTCACAATTCATATTAATGAAGCCTGATACTGCCACCTTGAAAATAACACAGGTAGAGGGAATGTTTTTGGCTCTGGCATCCCCTTTAGCATTTTTTCTGAAGTTGTTTTATTTTGGGTAAACCTAGAGCTTTGTACATGGTAGGCAAGTGTAGATTTTTTTTTTGCATTTTTCTCTTGGTGACTTAGTTGTCACTTCATTCTCTTTCACCATCACATATTTTCTCCACTATGTTGGGGTTATGGGGGCAAATCTGTGCATCTCACAGCATCTAGACTCTTATCTTAGAAAATAGTGTGCTTGTGTTGACTGTACATAGTAGTAAACAGTGATGATGTTTGCATTTTGAAGAGCTAGGAACCATGTTTACTGTCTTTTTCTAAAATGTAGGTTTTTACAAGTACTTCCTGCTTGCACTGAAGATGAGAAACTGCTAATAGATATCATACATTTTTTGAATAAGTTAATAAAGGAACAAAGAAAAAACCCATCAATTGAACTTTTAAACTGGATTCTGGAATTACTTCTTAGGCATGTAAGTATATTAAAAGATTTCAAATTTTTGGTTTGGGAAGGAATTTACTTTGAAAAATCACATTTTTCGTTCTTTTGAGGAGGCTAGTCAGAACTACCTTTTTGTTGTTGTTGACTTTCCTGTAACATGCCCTGGTGCCATAGGTTACTGGAAGCATTGCACAGCCTGCAGTCACAGACGTGATGACTGTGGTGAACAAAGAAAGTGAGCCATCACTGTACAAATATTTGGCTTTTTTGAGGCCAGCAGTGACGGAATGAAGGCTCCAGTAGTTTCAAATGAAGATTGAATACCAATATGAAAAGACAGAAGTTTGAGTTGTGAGAGATTGAATATTTATGATCAGGACACATTAGCACAGCCATCCTCCCGGCTCCCTCTAGTGCTTGTCTTGTGCTTTAGTTACAGTTCACTAGATCTGAATGTCAACATGTGCACTGAAGATGCAAAGGGAGAAAAGTCTCAGCATTAGGATTGAGAGTCTTTGGGCAAGTCTTACTTTTAGATAAATACCTAGTAGCCATACAGCAACGAGTGGTTTCTGTTTAATTTTTACTTGTATATCAGTTCTGTATAATTTTTACTTGTATACATTAATTTTTTACTTGTTTCCTGATTGTGAAGTACAGACATTTGAGAATCTTAGTGTGAATAGTTTGTTCATTCTATCACTACTTATGGTAGTCAGTTGGCATATAACTGTCTTACCCTTTGGGCTTTTGATGCTATTGAAACTATATTGATTTAAAAAAAAATAACATAAGTGTATGTCCTGATTTGATTCTTTTATTCATAGGAGAAAAATGAATTTGTAGCTGTATTTTAGATAATTTTAATTGTCCCAGGTATATTTTTTGCTCAATATAAATAAAAAGCTTGACAAAAGTACTGCTTAGATATAAAACCTAGTAATGTGAATTAAAACCATGACAGCCCTCTTCAGTTCTTTCCCAAAGTTTCCACTGATAATTGATTTTAGACTTCCATGTCTGATTAACGTATTCTCAGCATACTCTATAATATAAATGATTTGATGATTGTCTTCAGTTTTTTCACTAAGTACAATGTAGGCATTTTTTAAGTTGAATTCTTTTACATGAAGGATTTTATAAGAGCAATAGCTAAATTTCGACTTGATTACTTTCTCTGCTATTACATGCACTAGTGATGTGACACAGTGCTAAGAATGGAGTGTTAATTAGGTTTGAAGGATGGTGCCTCTTGCTCTGCTTGCCCTGTTTCGCTTTTGATATCCCTTCTGTAAGACAGATGTGAAAACAGAGATCTTGTAGTTGCTCAGAAAGTTAAATTGAATCTTGTCATTTTCCTCTTTAGCATAGTCTCTGACACCAAGATGACACCACCATGTATATATGTCTTGCAGTGCTTGCTAACACCTTATAATGCTTTCTACTCTTAGTATTGTTAGAAATAATCCTTTCAAATAACTCCAGGTACAGTTTTTTAGTTGGTAAACAGGACATATTTTACAAAGTAGAAGAATGATTCACTTCTTAATCTATCATATTGCCAAATATTACAGCAGTAATAATTCTCAACTTTGACTTATATACTTTTACACTTTTATATCCTACTTAGTCATATACATCAGTACTTTTAGGGGAGGCAGGGTAAGGGCAATATAGCAATATATCAAAAGATTTAAAACTATAACAATGTATTGTCTTAGTAATTTCATGACTTACAGTTTTTATATGAATCATGATCAGACATGTACACATTCTTTATTTCAGCTCAAGGAAACCATAAATCATTGAGTAGCCATACATAGTATTGGCTGTAAGTCCTTATGCACAAGGAACAGTCAGATACCAAAACATGGAGTAAAGAAAAATGGTAATCAGAGTAAGGAAGTGTTGAGTAGTGGGTCTTTCACTTAGTGTCAGTTTAGTGTGAAATGCACGATTAAATTCTGTTTATATATTTAGTGACAGAGACAGTGACAAGAGTATGGAGCTGCATGTGCTTCCCTTCGAGATTTCTTGTACCTCCGTTTCCTTCAGTTCTTTGTAATGGATACACTTTGTTCTTGTGAACATAATATATTAAGACTGTGTTGAATTTAGAGTGTCTTTATGAATACAGTTAAAGCCCAGGGCTAGCAGTTTTACTAGTTAGATAATAACACAACAAAAAAACTTCATATGAGGAATAAGTATATTTTAAAAATGCTTATGTTTTTAGAATCCAAGTCCACTACTAGACCTGCTGGTTCTGACAGATTCACATGCAGGAGAAGAAACAGATGACGTCCGGACTGCTGTCAGACAGCAACTCCAGAAAGAACTGATCAGTCTTCTCAATTCCTTGTTACTGGTTTTTATGACAGTCTCTGACAGGTACCATTTTTCTTGTTTACTATTTGTGTATGTTTATATAAAGCATACTTTTCCTCAATTTTTAAAGGTTGGCTTCCTAGTTATTTAAATTAAGAGGTTAAAAACTATTCATCAGGTAGATTCAATCGGTTTGTGTTTCTAGTAGAGCCTGGTTGTCATTTTTTTTTATATATTCTTTAATACACTATAAACATGAATGTATATGTGTTGGAGAACAAATAAAACATTTTCCTCTGTTCTCATACTATGGTCAACACAGAGAACTTATTTCACACTATGGTCAACACAAAGGACTTTTGATGTGGTTTTTCTCCTTACCAAGAAACAAATAGTTCTGTAACAGTTGAGTTTGTCTAATTCAATTTAATATGACACAGTAAAAAGAAATTCTATCTCTTTCACAGCTTGAAGACAGTCTTAAGAATATCCTTATTTTCATGAATGGGTTTTGTATTTTGTCAAATGCTTTCTCCGCATCTAACTAGATGATCATGTGTTTTTTGTCTTTGAGTTTGTTGAAGTAGCTGGATATAAAATTAACTCAAACAAATCAATGGCCTTTCTGCACACAAAGGATAAACAGGCTGAGAAAGAAATTAGGGAAACAACACCCTTCTCAATAGTCACAAATAATATAAAATACCTTGGCTTGACTCTAAGGAAGTGAAAGATCTGTATGATAAGAACTTCAAGTCTCTGAAGAAAGAAATTAAAGAAGATCTCTGAAGGTGGAAAGATCTCCCATGCTCATGGATTGGCAGGATCAATATAGTAAAAATGGCTATCTTGCCAAAAGCAATCTACAGATTCAATACAATCCCTATCAAAATTCCAACTCAATTTTTTAACGAATTAGAAAGGGCAATCAGCAGATTCATCTGGAATAACAAAAACCTAGGATAGCAAAAACTCTTCTCAAGGATAAAAGAACCTCTGGTGGAATCACTGTGCCTGACCTAAAGCTGTACTACAGAGCAATTGTGATAAAAACTGCATGGTACTAGTATAGTGACAGACAAGTAGACCAATGGAATAGAATTGAAGACCCAGAAATGAACCCACACACCTATGGTCACTTGATCTTCGACAAGGGAGCTAAAACCATCCAGTGGAAAGAAGACAGCATTTTCAACAAATGGTGCTGGCACAACTGGTGGTTATCATGTAGAAGAATGCGAATTGATCCATTCCTATCTCCTTGTACTAAGGTCAAATCTAAGTGGAGTAAGGAACTCCACATAAAACCAGAGACACTGAAACTTATAGAGGAGAAAGTAGGGAAAAGCCTCGAAGATATGGTTACAGAGGAAAAATTCTTGACTAGAACAGCAATGGCTTGTGCTGTAAGATCAAGAATCAACAAATAGGATGTCATAAAATTGCAAAGTTTCTGCAAGGCAAAAAGACACTGTCAATAAGACAAAAGGCCACCAACAGATAGGGAAAGGATCTTTACCTATCCTAAATCAGATAGGGGACTAATATCCAATATATATAAAGAACTCAAGAAGGTGGACTCCAGAAAATCAAATAACCCCATTAAAAACTGGGGCTCAGAGCTAAACAAAGAATTCTCATCTGAGGAATACCGAATGGCTGAGAAGCACCTGAAAAAATGTTCAACATCCTTAATCATCAGGGAAATGCAAATCAAAACAACCCTGAGATTCCACTTCACTCCAGTCAGAATGGCTAAGATCAAAAATTCAGGTGACAGCAGATGCTGGCGAGGATGTGGAGAAAGAGGAACATTCCTCCATTGTTGGTGGGATTGCAAGCTTGTCATGCAAGATTGTCTTGGTCATGATGTTTGTGCAGGAATAGATACCCTGACTAAGACACTCCCCCTGCTCCACAACCTACCCACTCCCACTTCTGGGCCCTGGCATTCCCCTATACTGGGGCATAGAACTTTCACAGGACCAAGGGCCTCTTCTCCCATTGATGACCGACTAGGCCATTCTCTGCTACATATGCAGCTAGAGACAGGAGTCCCACTATGTGTTTTCTTTGATTAGTGGTTTAGTCCTAGGAGTTCTGGGGGTACTGGTTACTTCATATTGTTGTTCCTCCTATGGGGCTGCATCCCCTTCAGCTCCTTGGG
This sequence comes from Mus musculus, assembly GCF_000001635.26. NCBI lineage: Eukaryota > Metazoa > Chordata > Mammalia > Rodentia > Muridae > Mus > Mus musculus. Next base: position 89,050,625 of record NC_000084.6, read on the forward strand.
CACTTTCTCTAGCTCCTTCATTGGGGACCCTGTGCTTCGTCCAATGGATGACTTTAAGCATCTTTAAGCATCCACTTCTTTATTTGCCAGACACCTGCATAGCCTCTCAGGAGACAGCTATATCAGGCTCCTGTCAGCAAAATCTTGTTAGCTTCGCAATAGTGTCTGGGTTTGGTGGTTGTTTATGGGATTGATCCCCAGGTGGGGCAACCTCTGGATGGTCATTCCTTCAGTCTCTGCTCCACACTTTGTCTCTGTAACTCCTTCCATGGGTATTTTGTTCTACCTTTTAAGAAGTATGGAAGTATCCATATTTTGGTCTTCTTTCTTCTTGAGTTTCATGTGTTTTGCAAATTGTATCCTGGGTATTCTGAGTTTCTGGGCTAATATCCAGTTATCAGTGAGTGTAAATCATGTGTGTTCTTTTGTGATTGTGTTACCTCACTCAGGATGATATCCTCCAGATCCATCCATTTGCCCAAGAATCTTATAAATTCATTGTTTTTAATAGCTGAGTAGTACTCCATTATGTAAATGTACCACATTTTCTGTATCCATTCCCCGGTTGAGGGACATCTGGGTTCTTTCCAGCTTCTGGCTATTATAAATAAGGCTGCTATGAATATAGTGGAGTATGTGTCTTTATTACAAGTTGGAGCATCTTCTGGGTATATGCCCAAGAGTGGTATTGATGGATCTTGGGTAGTACTATGCCCAATTTTCTGAGGAACCGCCAAACTTATTTCCATATTGCCCATATCTTCGAGGCTCTTCCCCACTTTCTCCTCTATGAGTTTCAGTGTCTCTGGTTTTATGTGGAGTTCTGTTGTTTTTCTACGTCTGTGAAGAATGTCATTAAAATTTTGATGGATATTTCTATTTCTTCTTTATGAGTCTTTTATGGTTTACATATTTCTAAGAATTACGTTCCATGTAGATTATCTTACTTGCTTGTCTGTAAGTACTCTTTGATTTCCCCTGTGACTTCTTTGACTCATTTGTTGTATTAGAATTTCTTGTTTAAAATAGACATTATTTGTGATTTTTTTTTACTTTCTTCCTCTTTCTACTTATTGATTGCTTTGTAGCTGATTTATCTTCAGAGTCATCTCAGATCCCTGCCTTTCCTTTTGAGCTTTTAGTCTCATGTATCTTTTACTCCACTTCTTATCCATCTTCATCAGAGGGAAGAACTCTTGCCTAAATGTTCTTCTCTTTCTGTTTTTCTAAATGAATCTTCAAAGTACATTTATTTCTTTTAAATGCAATGTCATATATTTATATTGAGAAGTACAGCAATAAAGAGTGCTGGAAGAAGCAGAACAAATGTGCATAAAGAATGTGCAACCATACCAGACAGGCCTAGATATCTGTACGTACTCCTTTAGGCTCAGAGTCACCACTTGGAAAAGGTCTAGTCAGCTTAAGAAAGGGAGCAAGTGATACATAGTCACAAATACAGACTGAACACTATTTTGTTTAAAAATTAGCGACACAAAGAATTTACACTAAAGGCAAAAGTTATTTATATAAGTTCACAGGCCTACCACAAAGCAATCTAATACAATTTAAAATGTTCCTTTTTTTTCCTTTAAGTCAAACCTTCTCTTCCTCCTCCCCTTGCCTCCCACATAACTACAACTCTTGGTAGTTCAGATGATTACCTGTGAATAGCAATATCACATCTACTGTTTTCTCCAATGAGATAAGTATTGGCAAAGAACACACTACCAGAATGAAGTTACTCCACTATGAGGAATCTATTACTGAAAAAATTATTATTTGAAAATAATCACTTTAAGTGTAAATGGGTCTTTAACAAAAGAAGTATCTATGAGAACACTTCATTTTTCACTGTATTCCTTTTTTCTTCATGTGAACATTATTAGTTATACTGTTGGGTTTAACCTTTATAGCCATAAAAAGCAACTAGGAATAAGGAAAGTACATAAAGTTGCAATAAGCATAATCATGTCTTAGGAAGATGAAATAAAAATTCCTTGTGGCAAACTTGTTCTCATTGGAGAAAAACAGTAGATATTATACTGCTAGTCACCAAGGACTACCAGAGTAGTGGTTATGTGGGAGGGAAGGGGGAGGAGGAAGGGAAAGAGGTTTGAATGTTTGAAAAAAAAAAAAAAAGGTAGAAACATTTTAAGTTGTATTAGATTGCTTTGTTGTTGACCTTAAGGAAGTGAACTTGTATAAATAACTTTTGGAGTTAGTGGAAGTTTTTTTGTGCTTCTAAAATGCTTTAACCAGTAGCCAGTGGGAAATATGTAAAATAATGATTTTAGAAGACCTATATCTCATGGAATAAATAGTGATGCAGTCAAAGTTATCCGGTTTAGAATCCTATAATCAGCAGTAGTAAAAAATTTCTGGCTTTATTCAGTATTTTGATATGTAGGATATTTATGAATTACATATCTGAATTTATGTCTAGGTATTTTAGAAATTCTTTCTTTAGTAAAATAAATTTTTTATGACTGTTTTGCGTATATGTTTAGATTTTTGGGGGGTAAAGGTGAATTTTAATTACAGGAGAACTTTCATAATAGTGATTTAAGTATAGTATTAAAATAGTCAAGTTAAAGTTACTTGAAATATGTACTTTTTAATTTCGGCTATCTGCTTCATTACAGGGTGGTAATGCCACTATGTACTTTAATGCATTTTCAATGTTACAATGTATTTGTTGCTTATTTTTTTCTTGACTTACCTTTATTGATAATTTTTCTATGCTTTCCTTGAAAAATCTTATGTTGAGAACAAATATTTTCTATCATCTTTTCTAACTCATACTTCTAATTGCACCATTAAACATCCTCCTCAGCTGCTAAGAGAGTATCTGAACACTTACTGTTGTGGTTTTCCTCTTTTTTCCACAAATAGGAAATGCTTGGAACTGTTTTACGTTTTCCAAACACAGCTGTCTCTGAAGCTACTCCAGTGCCTCAGAGTCACAGATGCTCCCCATTTCTATGGCTTACCTTCATTGGAGAGGACCTTAGCAGGGATGGCTCACCTCACTGCCTTCCCTGGGTGGAGTGCACACTCTCCTCTTTCAAAGCCACTTGAGATTTGTGGGAAGTACTTGTCCGGTCTCCTGGAGGTAAGTGAGAATGACAGTTCTAACACCTAGCTACTGTTTATCTGTCATTTTTATTTTAATGGCAAAAACAAATATCAAATACTGTTATATTTAAGGTAGATTGTAATACAGTATACATATAACTGATAATGTTACAGTGTTTTAATTTTTTAAACAAATATGTGCAGTCATGTATACATAGTTACATTTTGAAGAAAAATTAAGACTTATCCTAAGTCTCTTTATGGAAGTGGTTTTTTCATTTATTTCATTTAGCCTGCTAACATTTTATTTTTACTTTTCTGTGTGTTGGGAAAGGAAGGGATGGGGTTGTTTGTGCTGTGACACAGGTGTGACTACCAGAGGACAACTCAGAGCAAGCAATCTTTTCTCTCCTTATTACATGTGAGTCCTAAGATTAAACTATGTTCATCAGGCATGGTAGCAAGCACCTTTATGTGCTGAATCATCTCATCAGCCTTGTTCAAATTTAAATTATGTAATATAACACATGTTCAGAAATTACACAAAATTAAACAATAGCCCCGTGTGTTATTACATAAAACACCCACATGATTGCCCTCAAATCTTGAAATAGAACCTAGCTGACAACTCTGGCATGTTGTCAATCATGTTTCACTTGATAACATTCCTGAAGGATTTTGATGGCTGTCTTAGTCAGGGTTTCTATTTCTGCACAAACATCATGACCAAAAAGCAAGTTGGGGAGGAGGGTTTATTCAGCTTATACTTTCACATTGCTGTTCATCACCAAAGGAAGTCAGGACTGGAACTCAAGCAGGTCTGGAAGCAGGAGCTGATGCAGAGGCCATGGAGGGATGTTCCTTACTGGCTTGCTTCCCTTGGCTTGCTCAGCTTGCTTTCTTATAGAACCCAGGACTACCAGCCCAGGGATGGCACCACCCACAATGGGATGGGCCCTCCCTCCCTTCATCACTAATTGAGAAAATGCCTTATAGCTGGATCTCATGGAGGCATTTCCTCAAGGGAGGCTCCTTTCTCTGTGATAACTCCAGCTTGTGTCAACTTGACACACAAAATCAGCCAGTAAAATGGCTTGATATAATTTTCTTTTTCATTTTTGGTATTTTTATAATTCTATCTTCTGTCTGCATACAAAAATTTTTCTGACTTTAAAAAATGTACAAATGGAATTATTTGTTTTATTGTTTCAACAATATCCATAGGAAATTTATTCTTTTGTTGCTTTTAGGTGGAGGTTAATTTTTTTATAGTAATCTACATACTACAACAATGAATTGCATTTATTTTTTTTAAAATATTGCTAGGTAGAGACCTAATTTTGATACCATTACTATGAAATTATTGCCTTTTGATTAAAATGTAGATGTTATATATATATAAAAATTTTTTCTCATTCTTGTTGATTTGTGGAAATAATGTTTATTCATTGACTCTGTACTCATTAACCTGTTTCCAGTTTCTAAGCAAATGCCTTTAATTCTTCACTTATTAATAGATTTTGTTCATGAAGTCATTCATGCTGGAATCTTCTATTTGGGAATATTATAATGCATTGAGTTTTTAGTAGATCTATAATTAGACTATTTTGTGTTTTAGTAAGTTATATTTTTCAAAAATTAAAAATTTAGTTCAAATCATTATCTAAAAATTCTTCATCTCTAAAACGTCTACTGCATCTATAGTTGCTACTGTATTACAATTAATTATCCTTTCTCTATTTTTTTTTACATCATCTCACCAGTGCTGATATTTGTTACTGTTAAAAGGAGTCAACTTTCATCTTTGATTCTCTGTCCTGCTTTTCCCTATTAACTTTTGCTTATATAGAAAAATGCATTTATAAAAAGTGTACAGCTTTACCAATGTTATTAGATACAAACTTCACTAATATCTACTTTTCTTCTCTTATTTTATTTACTTATTTACATTCACTGCCCCACTCCCAAACCTCCCCTCCCAGTGTTTTCCTTCCAGAGTCTCTCCCTCACTCCCTCCCCTTCTCCTCGGAGAGTGTGGAAGCCTCCCCGTAGGTATCCCCCAACCATGATACAAGTCTCTGCAGGGTTAGGCCTGCCTTCTTTCACTGATGCCAGACAAGGCTGCCCTGTTGGGGAATGTATTCCACAGTCAGACCACACCTTTAGGGACAGGTCCTCAACTCCTCCCCCCAGCTCCAATTGTTGGGGGATCATATGAAGTCTGAGCTGCACATCTGCTACATAAGTGCTGGAGTCCTCCGTCTAGCCCATGCTTGCTCCTTTTTGGTTGGCGGTTCAGTCTCTGGGAGCCCCCAAGGATCAAGGTTAATTTGCTTTGTTGGTCTTCTGGTAGAGTCCATATCCCCTTCAGGGCCTTCAATCCATCCTCCAACTCTTCCTTAAGAGTCCCTGACCTCCATCCAATGTTCGGCTGCAGGGATTTGCATCTGTTTCTGTCAACTGCTGGATGGGGCCTCTCAGAAGACAATTATGCTAGGCTCCTATCAGCAAGCATAATAGAGTATCATTAATAGTATCAGGGATTGGTGCTTGCCCATGGAATGGTTCTCAAATTGGGCCAGTCATTGATTGACCATTCCTTTAGTCTCTGCTCCATCTTTGTCCCTACATTTCTTTTAGACAGGATGTTCTTAAGTAAGCCCCTTTGTCTCTTAGTAGATTAGAATCATGGCCTTAATTGTCTTCTACAATTATCATTCAGCTCAAAGTATTTCCAACGTGATGTAATTAGTTGAACTGAGATATGGTTGTACAAAGTTTTCAGAGAACAGCTTTACTGTAGGGTACTAGCAGTCTTGCATTATGCCTAGCTGATGGAAGTCATAGCAGAATTGTCTGAGATAGCTCTGCAATTTGAAAACATCTTCACGGAACTGTCAGATTAATTCTCATGTATGTTCACTATTTGAAGTTGGTTATGAACTTCTAAGCCTATTTTTCTTTTCTTATTTTTATAGCTATATGTGTTTTATTTTGAAAGCATAAAATGCTTTCAATTTTTTTTATTCTTTAGGATTTTATACAAGTTATTTTCATCTTGGTTTCTCTCTCCCTAGTTCTTCCCACCTCTCCACCTGTCTACTTTGTGTCCTTTTCTTCTGATTTCTTTTCTTTTCTTTTGCATTTTGCATTTTCTGTTATTATTGACTGCTCATTCAATAAAGCTTTCCAGCAAGGACTATTTGGCAGTTTCTGTCTTTTATGGATGCCAATCTCTGCATAGAGTCTATATCTTAGTTGTTTCTTTTAATGAGCCTTTTCTTTCTCACAGCTATGTGCTAAGTATTGTTTGCTAGCCTGTATGTAGGTTGACATTTACCTATAGAAGCTTACAGATGTCACTGTTATTCAATATATAATCTTTCAGATATATTGTATTTCCTTTGTTGTACATGTCTCATCATTAGTTTATGATAATGGTCCATTTGGACCATTTCCACTCCTGGTGCCTATATCTGTATGCTTAACAAATGATTTTGATCTGCATTTACTCCTAAAACTTTGTTCTGTTTTTAAAAAAGTATTAAAAGTGCAAAATTTTTTAGAAGCATTATGAAATTCAGTATAAATTTTGCTGTAGCCTCTTCAAAAAAGTATACTTTTTCTTAATTATATATACCAAGAAAGATATACTATAAGTTTACTCATTAATTACTCCATGCTACAAGGTGTTTGTAATCAAAAATATGTGATGTTTTTGTATATTAGCCAAAGAGTTGGTTATAATTGTTGTTTAAAAGTTAACTTCACTAATGGATTTAAAATACAATTCAACCTACAGGCACCTAATATACAGTATTAACTATAGTGTGACTTACAAAAAAAGTAATTTTTATGATACATATCTGCTCAAATTTATTTATTTATTTATTTTTATTATTTTAAAAAATTAATTGTTTTACTTATTTATATCTTAAATGTTGCCCCCGTTTTGGTATGTGTGTATGCATGTTAATATGTGTAGGAGTCCAGAGAAGATGAAAGATTCTCTAGAGTTGAGTTATAGGAATTGCCTGATGTGGGTGCTGGGAATTTAATTTGAGTACTCTGGAAGAGTATCACTCTTTCCTGACCACTGAGACATCTCTTCAGCACCACTGTATATCTCTTAAAAAAATTTATATTCAGATCTATGTTACATGAGGAACTACAATTTGAAGTGAAGCTAAATATTTTTCTGTTTATATTTTGAAATTGTCAGATACACTTTTATTTGTAAGATTACATAAGATTTTGATCACAACTGTCCTTCAAATTCTAGAAATTAAAATTAGGTATTCATGATAATGAATAAAGTATAAGTTAATTCTAAAGTCAGAAGGCAGTAACTTCATTCAAGTTTAGTTATCTTGAAATAGTAAATGTTGGCAAGTTTATTGACCAAGGAATAGACAAAAATATTACCTATTTTCTAATATTCCATAGTTATGAAAAATTTGATTAATAAGTACCGATTTGGAATAAATAGTTGTTTGTTTAATGCTTCATTAAAAGTAATGGAAAATGTATGTCTTTATATTCAATTACAGGTGGTTAATGTCAAAAAGTCACATTTTGTTAGAAATTATAGCTGTGTTACATTTAATCTAGGAATTTCTGTTCAGTTAATTAAGGAATGGGTCTCTTTAGTGTATACTGTTCAAACTTAAAATATTAAGGAGAAAGTAAAGTTTAAATGAGTTGATATGTCAAGAGGTATTGTTGGTCCCACTGATTTGCTTAATGCTTGTAACTGAAGATGATCCCTTCTTTGAAAGAACTGCTCTTCCAACATGAAGTCCTATTGTTTCTATACAGCAGATCTGATATTTGCTTTTTGCAATAGTATATTATTTTCAGCTATATACAACTAATTATGATATGTAGATAAACATTGATATTTATTGATATATTGATATATATTGATATATATTGATATTGTAGATAAAATTTGATATTTAAAATCACCTACATGATCTTTAATTCCAGAGATCTGATAAATAATTCCAAAGTTATTATCAGGTATTATGATCTAAAAATAATATTATTGCAAAGATGGTAAAAAGAAAATGGTAAGGATTTGATCACCCAGGATTTTAATTTTTAGTGTAGTCACCTAAAATTTAAGTTTTTAATTGTGAAAAATATCATATAAGCCTACATTTTGGAAGATTAGTTGAGCCTATGAAATAGTTGGTCACAGTTTTTAACTCCTTCCTAGTCTTGTTTTTTAAGAGATAATTTTTAAATTATCTGTTTATAAAACATTTTATTTTTGGTCAAAGCCCCTTAGTTTTATATCAGCAGGTTATTTTTAAAAAGTATATGTTATATGGTTATATATATATGCTTATATATAAATATATGTTCAATTATATATCTAATTAAAATTATATTTATAATTTTACATATAATCATATATATAATTTATAGACACACATATACATGTTATATATACAAACATATATATATAATAATTGTTATATATAATTTCCTTTGATTCATGAGTTGAAGAAACAAATAAAAGAAACCCTAAAAGAACCCCAAGGGAGATGATTTGAAGCAGCCCATATGGAGGTTTACTATGAAAGACAGCAGTGAGGCCTTAGTCAATGCCAACACTTACAGTAGTGTTAGTTCCAAAAACAAGTAGTATTGTTTGTTTGGACACACAACAGAAATTTTATTCAGAGGTATTGGGCCTAAACATGGCATCTTTTTAAAAAGAAATATTATAACTAAAAATAATGTTTGTCTTACTGAATTTTTATATTTTAAGTTAATAATCTATAAAGATTATTTTGTAATCACTTCACAGTTGGTTACCAAGCCCCTGCTTGGAAACAATGTACTATTCATACAGAAATGGTTCAAGGATATTGCCACATAATTGAAAGAGTTTTCTAAATCAGGCATCAGGACTCCTCTGATGTAGTTGCTTAGTTAAGGGTATCTCTTCACAAGAGAAATGCTTCTGTGTTGTTACTGTTGGAGAAGGGTCAAACCTCTCCAGTGTGTGAGAAAGAAATTACCTAAAGACCACCTTTGAAATAATAAGCATTACTCAAGTGAGCAGTAGCAATGCAAGCTCTCTCAGAAGTAAATGCAGTCTCTTTACATTTAACACAGTTTAGCATAACCCTGGTAGGCAATGCATTTTATAGAGCTAGTAATTTTATGTATATTTTTCAACTACACACTTAAAAAAATTAGATTAAAAATGCTACAGCAAGCTGGGCATGGTGGCGCATGCCTTTAATCCCAGCTCTCGGGAGGCAGAGGCAAGCGGATTTCTGAGTTCGAGGCCAGCCTGGTCTACAGAGTGAGTTCCAGGACAGCCAGGGCTATACAGAGAAACCCTGTCTCAAACAAACAAACAAAAAAAAAGCTACAGTACTTAACAATATTATATTCATACTTTAAGTATTAAAAAAGTTGTAAGAAGGTTCTAAATAGACATTGAACAAATTCCAAAGTTGAAAAATTTAAAAACATTTTTTTTAACTAGGGTAAAATTTACCACTTTAGTCACTATTAAATGAATTTACAGGATTTTTAAAAATTTATGCAGCTAATATTTGATAAGATAAGCGAAAGATACTTACTATTATACACCCTTAAGAAATCCACTATAAAATTGCTTCTATTTGCTTTCTAGGTCATTACTTCCTTTTATGTTGAACGGGGAGGAAATGCTATGTCCTTCATGGGGAAAGGCGTTACAAAGAGCACAGGTCTTTGCTTACTTCACTTATCCCATGAGATGATAGTCCAGGCACCAGGCTCGGTAAGAAAAACTGACGGATAGATGACAAGTTCAGACGATAAGTTGCCATCATCTGAACTGTTGATTGAAAAGAAACTGTGCTGTGTTTTAAACCTATGAGCTTGCTACATGAAAATGTTATTTTTGACTTGGTACAAGACGATAAGAGTTATTTAATGGGTGTTGAGTGCTGGAGAGATGGCTCAGTGGTAGAGGAGGCCTGAGTGGTAGAGGAGGCTGTCTAAATTTACTTTAAGTACTGTGTTCTTGGTTTTCATTCTAGGAGTGGATGCCGCTTTGGTTCTTGCCTTTGGGTAGTCACAGTGAAGAACATGCCCCTACTCAGCAAGGATTGGCCTGGCTAATTCCCTTATGGGTTGATAGAGACCCAGAGGTCAGTATGGAGGAATGCCAAGTATATTATATCTAAATTGAAAAGCAACAAAACAGAATTACTTATGTAATATTGAGGGTTATTGTAATTGATAAAGCTTGTTTTATTTAGCTGTTATATTTCCTCAGGCAACCGTAAAGAAGCATTGTTGACAGAGTTATTGCCATAAGAATTTCTTGCATTACAGTTTTGTTGACTGGAAGTATAAGGTCTGTGTACCAGCATAGTCAGGCTCTGGAGAGAGAGGGCCCTGATTTTTACTTATAGATACTTGTCTTTTTGCAGAATATCCATAGGGCTTTTAACTGTACATGTGTCAGCAGTCACCAGTTTGGTTGTGGGAACGATGTTATCGTTAAGAGTTCATTTCATTCTAATTATCTTGAGGAAGCCTTATTTCCAAATATTGGGAACTAAAGCTTTCACCGAGACTGGAGGGTCATCTTTCAATTTAGCTTTCCAACTCTGTTCCATTACAATTCATATCCTTCTTAAGTAAGTACATTAGTCTCTGTAAATAGATTTAAAAAACAAAACTTAACTCACGGCAATATCAACTTTAAACTCTGAAGTCCAAAGTCTTGTGTGAATATTATCTAAATCAAGAATAGATGAGAATTCATGCATTTCATCCCAAGGAAATAATTTGTTCTCACCTAGAATGCTATGAAACACAGATATATGTCTCTGCGATTATAGAATAGTTGTAGGGTACACATTCTAGTCTCAAAGGGAGTAGTAAGAATGGAAGAAGTGAGGTTCCAGAGCAAGTGTACATGCTGGGGAAGCAAAATTCCATTAGCACTGAAGACTTGAGCCCTTTGTCTTGATACTGTGCATTTTAGGCCCTCTGGAGGAATATGCTCAGGCCCCAGCTTTCTGCAACTTAGTGGGCAGCCTGGCCTCTTGCTGTTGTTAAGGATAGCACCGTAGTCCCTGAGGTACTGACTGGACTGGGCCATACTGGCCCAGTGAAACTAGAAAGGCAGCACAGCCTTCATGCTAGGGTAGGAGTGGCTCACCTAAAGATTTCTGAATTATATTTGGAGCTATTGTTCTTGAAGAGTACTACACACTGCCTATGGAATCTAAGCCCCACAGTCTCCCAGTCATTGTGGTTCACTTTCTTGTTCTCTACCATTCCACACTAGCACTGTCTTTGCTGATCCATTTTCATCTTCATTCTGGCTACTGCTAAAATGTCTAAACATCACTCATAATCTCTTCATGAAACAGTTATTCAGCCATACCTCTGGCCTTTCCAAAACAAGAGTTCTCATTTTGTACATAGATAACCTATAATTTTCTTAATCATACATAATTGCCCCCCTTACAAATGTATCTTTAATTCCTTATTCAAATCACACTTCTTTTGCATTTTGCTATAACAACTCAGGAGGAATTAATACACTCAGCACTTTGCTTAGATATATTTTCAACTATGTGTATAATTTCATTGCTCACAAAAACTTAACACTTGAACACAGTTTGACCACTTTTACTTTTATTTGGATAAAGCAGCTTTATCTTATTATAGCAAGTGCCAGAGTGAAACTACTTAAAAAAAGGTCAAGGTTTATTTTGGCTTAGTTTTGAAAGTTTCACTCTCGTCACTTTTGGTTATAGCAGTGTCTTGGTGGGAGCTCATGGAGTAACACACCTGCTTGCCTTCTGGAGGCTGAGCTGCAGAGAGAGAGAGAAGGTAGAGGGCCAGGGTCTCAGGATTCCTTTTGTGGGCATGCCATAATATGGTTAAAAGACTTCCAACTGCCCATCCTTAAAGGTTCTACTGTCTGTCGATGATTGCATGGACTGGGAACTACACATTTAATACACAGGGTTTTGATGGTTACTTGTGTAAATCAGAGTACCTTCTTTTAAGGATCATCCTTCTACCACGTACTCATTACTTTCTGATATCACTGCAGAGTCATCCTTCCAGCTCCTCTTCTTGGTATGAACCTGGAGCCTTTCAGACTCTAACTTGTATAGTTCAAAAGTTAACTTCTATGTCATTGGGTATTTGTTTCAGTATAGTTCTTCTAAGGAGAAATAAAAAAAAAACTTATATTAATGTTCTCAGGTTGCCATAATAAATGCCACAAAATGGTTTGCTCATGTTTCTGGAGGCAGCAGTTCAAGGTCAAACAGTTGGATATTGGGAGACTTCCTTCCCACTGTGTATGGCTAACTTCTCATTACGTGTTCAGTGTTCATGTTTCCTCTTCTTGTTGCAGGCACTTGGTGAAAGCTCTCTTGCTCTCTCTCTCTCTCTCTCTCTCTCTCTCTGTGTGTGTGTGTGTGTGTGTGTGTGTCTCTCTCTTTCTCTCTCTCTTTTTAAGGAGCCACCCCACTTCATGTTAAAAACCTAGTAATATTTAAGTGCCATTTTTATACATAATTTACATTATTTAGCCAATGATGCTGAGTAAGAAATGGCGGATCTTATTAAAACTCTTGGTTTATAGAAGTATTGTTTGATCTGAACTTAGAAGGTACACTTCAACTTTGACTATTTTAAGACTATGTTATTTTTATTCTGTAATTCTCACTAAAAATGTATTTTTGACTCAAAATTCAGAAATGCAGCAAACTGTTAACTTAAATAGCAGTTATGCTATGGCCAGCAGTACTGTACCAGCTTAAGGTTTTTTGAAACATTTTTTTTCTGTTAAAATAACTTGAGAAAGTACTACATGCCCTATAAGGAAATGTAATTCATCTATATAGTTTTGAAATGAATTATTACAAAGTTAAAACTATTTATTTGGAAAAATACTGCTAACTTAAAAAACAGAGCAAATATATATTTTAAGAATGTGGAATAAATAGAAATCATGTTCAAATGCTTTTCCTTAAAAAACCTTGTGAATTATAATTGCTTTAATGCTTGCTTCTAGCTATCTAGGCTAACCTCATGTAATATATGATTATTGTGTACTTATTTTTCAAGTCAATGACTTTTCTTTACTCCCAACCCTGATAGGAATTTTTTAAAAGCTAATGACATACCCACAGACATGTAGGACACTTCTTAGTGTCCTTTAGTGTGTAGGATTGTAAAGCCAATGCCATTTTCATAGTCATGTAGGACACTGTTTCTGAGTGTCATTTAGTATATAGAATGTAAAACCAATGCCATATTTGTGCAGTTCTCATAGTTCTTTTGTACCAGAAGGACAACCTCATGGTAGGAAAGAGTATCTTTGGATTTGATATCTCTGTCTTTATGTGACAGGTGAGATTCACTTCACTGGGGTTGGGATCAGCACTGACTACTATTGAAGCTGGCTGTGTGGCCTTGGCAAACAGTTGTCAGAATATTTCTGGTGGGCTCTGGGGAACCGTGGTGAACATTCTTCTGGATCAATCAGAATGCAGTCTGGTGCGCCGGGAGGTATGTCTGTTTTAGCCGCCAAATCCACCTTCCCATCCTCTTTATTGTCACAGAACTCTTTTACAAGAGTGCCTATAAGCCTCATTTGACTTGCTCTTCAGCAGAGTGGACTGAGCAAAAAACATTATTTATTTTGCTTGCAAAAAATTAAAATGAAAACTGATTTACAGTAAAAATTCAAGTCCTTTATTCTGAGAAAATTAAGGCAGAATATTTTAAATTTTGTATTAAAATTAATTAATTAATTCTGTATATGTGTACATATGCTTGTGTACATGTTCTGCTCTGGAGGTCAGAAGACAACTTAGGAGAGTCAGAGTTCCTTCCTTCTTGTGGGTTCTGGGGATAGAATACAACCTTGGCAGCCAGTGCCTTTACTAGATGAACCATCTTACTGTCAGAGAAATTATATATTTTAATGTGAACTTTTCTTTCCCATCACAAAATAATTCACAAAAATTGGTTTTTACCTCAACATAACATTTAATGTTTTAGACCCTTAACAATCATAAGGTATTTTCAAGATAATATCTCACAGTATATGTCAATGATACTTGAGAAGAAAATAAACACTAACTTAATTTGTGTTTTTTAAAATTTTTTATTAATTTGTGTTTTAAAATTATTTATGTCATTTACTTATGTACATATGTGTGCCTGTGACGGTCAAAGGGCAAGTCCCTAGAGTCAGTTTTCTTTCACCTTCTTGTGGGTTCTAGAGACCAAAGTTGGGCCATCAGTTCTACCCACAAGGGCCTCTACCCATTGAGCCATCTTGTCAGTTCAAATTGGCTTTTTGTTGTTGTTTTATTGCTGCTTCTGTCAGGTGATGACTTATACTAGTAGTTTTTAAAATGACAAGCAAATAGTTCTCATAGGTTCCTGAAGACATCAGCAGTTCCTGGCCCTCCATTACCCAGTGGGTAATGCATAAGACCTGTTTTTTTTTTTTTTTTTTTTTTTTTTATTAGTTGCTGTCATAGTTTCAAGGGGAGATTTTTACACTTAAGGATTTTTCTTGATTTGATAATTTTAAACTTTTTAAGTTGACTTCCAGTGAAGATGGATAGAAACTCTACTCTTAGAACTTTTCACATTCTTGTTATTCTCTTAGCATGATTATAGCAAATCTTCCATTGAATGAAAATCAGTTCTTATATTTCTATGATTATTTCATTCTGTCATCTTATATTCTGATAGGTAAAGTTGGACATTTATACCTTAACTTTATTAGGAACCTTTGTATGAAAGAAGAGGAAGTTGAGGGAGAAGGCACATGTTTGCTATCTCTGTTGTAACCCTACATAGGAATTTGAAGACTATGTGTATTTCTTAAATGCTTCTAGAATGTCTTATACTAGTCATCTTTTGTCTAAAATTAAATTTTGAAATGGTAAAACTATATTTTCTTATGGAATAACTGCATGGTTTGGTCATCACCTAATTCAGTTATCACCTAGAAGAAATGCAGAGTATGAAACCTTGTGAGTATCTCAGCTTGTACATTGTTATTTAATTACAACAATCGGTTATTTCTGAGATGACAGCAAGATGGCAGCATTGACATTTTGTGTTTTTAATTTTCAGGCTGCATTTATTCTTCAGAATCTCCTTGTAATTCCAATGCCTTCAGAAATTATAAAGGATTATACTTGGCAGGTAGGTATAGTTATCAATCTAGCAGATCTTTATATTAATTTTAAATTTTCAGCATATGTGTGCAACTAGCCCTTTGCGTCTAAGGATTTCATGTTTGTGGATTTAAGCAACCAGGAGCCAGGAGCCAAAAATATTCAAGAAAAAGTAATTGTACAGAACAATTGTATACATATATACACACATATATATACATATATATGTGTATATATATGTATATGTATGTGTTTCTCCTTAAACAGTATAACATGACAAGCACATACAATAGCATTGTTATTGTAAATGACTTAGCTTTTAAATTAAACAGCAGAATATGTATAAATAATATGCTAAGCTTTATTACTTAAAAAACTGTGTATGGCAGCAAGTACTTCTTAACTAGAGGGTAGCAGTTGTTTGCTGCTTGCTCTTGAGTTAAACGTTATCCTGAAATGTAAAATGGTGGCCCAGCAAAGGTGGAAGGAGGGAGCTGAATTGTAAAGTTATTCTCTAACCTCCATACATATGGTACACGTGGCACATGTATAACCCCCATTACACACAGACCATATATACACACAATAAATTTTAATTAAAAAATTTACATTTATTTATGTCATGTGTATGAATGTTTTGCCTTCATGTATGTGTGTGAATCATATTTGTGCCTGGAACCTATAAAGGTAAGGGGAAGATGCCAGAGCACTTGGAACTGGACTTACAGATGGCTATAAGTCACCATGTAGGTGCAGTGAATCAAACCCAGGTCCTCTGTAACAGTGAAAAGTATTCGTAATCATTGAGCTGCTAATAAAATCTTTATTTCTCCAGCCTCTAACAGGCATTTTATTTTTATTTATTTGTTTTTGTTTTTGTTTTTATTTGAGACAGTATCTCACTCTATAGCCTTGGACAGCATGGAACTCATGACATACATCAGGTTGACCTCAAACTCAATAGAGATATCCCTTTCTCTGTCTCCCAGGGCTGGGATTAAAGGCATATGCCACCACACCCAGCCTGATAAAGCATTACAAAATAAGTAAGAAACCTTTTTTTGTTTTTCTAGTGGTTAGTACTTTTAGAATTAGTAATGCTTCGCATGATATATTCTAGGTACTCTTATAGAAGCTTTGGGTCTATTAGCTGATATAATTGTTGGAGTTGTGAACTATTTTCCTAATAAGTTTTATCACAAAGATTTGAAATAGCTTGGTGAAGCAACATAGTCAATAATATTACAGAGTCTCTTTCTTGTACACATTATTAAATTGGCTCTATAATTTAAAATAAATAAAGTTGGTTGTATTTGAAATGTAATCATATTAAATTTCTTTTTTCTTTTCATGAGTTACTGTACAATTTGGATCTTGATTTATCTCCTTTTCTTTTTATTAGGTTTTTAAAAATAGTGAATATCAAATCACTAAATAGTTAACATTTAAGTAGATAATTTGGAGATTATGAAAGTAGGCTCATTGTAGGCATAAGATGTATTTTTTATCATTTTATCTTCATCCCCATGATTTATGCTTATAATAGTTTTATATAGTACTTCCCAGTATCCTCTGTTTATTTTTAAATTTGCATCAGGATATACACTAATAGTTACTGAGTCAAGCTGAGCTTGGAAAGGCAGATTTCAGTGTGTCACTTGCTATACAATCCAAGTTAGCAATGCTGGTGCCCTAATTCATTTCTAGCCTCATTAGCAGTGTGTGTGTATGTGTGTGTACATCTCTATGTCTCTGTATGTGTCTGTGAGTGTGTGTTTAAATGTGTGTCTGTGTGTGTGCTGTGTGTGTCTGTCTGACTGACTGTCCATCTATCTATATGTGTGCACCACCATGCTGGTTGAGAGGTCAAAAGGCATCTCTGTGAAGTCTGTTTTTCCTTCCTCTTCTCTGAGGTCCAGGATGGAGCTCAGGGCATCAGGCTTTCATAGTAGGTGCTGTTACCTCTGAGTCATCCCTTGGCATCCCCGAAAAATAGTTCAACAATTATTTTTACTAAACACTGTAGTCTTTAATCTTCTCTGAAAGACACCAGTATTTTGTTTTTTTTAACCATTAAATTAAGTTCATTACCACATATTTATTTTACTGCATTGCCTCATTTCTTTTTTTTTTTAAAGATTTATTTATTTATCACATATAAGTACACTGTAGCTGTCCTCAGACACACCAGAAGAGGCCATCAGATCTCATTACAGATTGTTGTGAGCCACCATGTGGTTGCTGGAATTTGAACACAGGACCTCTGGAAGAGCAGTCAGTGCTCTTAACCACTGAGCCATCTCCAACCCATTGCCTTATTTCTTACTATTAAAATTTATCTTCTTACATAGAAGGTTTGTTTCAGAAGGCTAGGGCCATAGTTTATTATTATTTTTATTTTCTTTCCTTATGGCTCTGGGGTTTGAACCAAGGCCTTGCTTATGCTAGGCAGCAAGTGCTCTACCACGGATAGGGTTTATGTTTTTTTTTTTTTTTCTTTACAACTTTTTACTAGGTATTTTCTTCATTTACATTTCAAATGCTATCTCGAAATTCCCCTATATCCTCCCCCAGCCTTGCTTCCCTACCCACCCACTCCCACTTCTTGGCCCTGGCATTCCCCTGTACTGGGGCATATAAAGTTTGCAAGACCAAGGAGCCTCTCTTCCCAATGATGGCCGACTAGGCCATCTTCTGCTACATATGCAGCTAGAGACACGAGCTCTGGGGGTACTGGTTAGTTCATATTGTTGTTCCACCTATAGGGTTGCAGACCCCCTCAGCTCCTTGGGTACTTTCTCTAGCTCCTCTATTGGGGGCCCTGTGTTCCATCCAATAGCTGACTGTGAGCATCCACTTCTGATCCATTCCATAATCAGCCATCAAATGCAGACACTATTACATACCCCAGCAAGATTTTGCTGAAAGGACCCTGATATAGCTGTTGCTTGTGAGGCTATGCCAGTGCTTGGGTTTATGTTTTGAAATACTGGTCTCCCAGTTTCCACTGGAGAGTAGATTGGCATTGCTTTAGCCTTTCTGATTTAGTAGTGTGCAAAGCATTCAACATGCATTCATGGTAAGTGAAATCTTGTTTTGTATCATAATATCCCACTTGGTTTGTATGGATATGGAATGAACTTGAAAAGGAGGAACAGATAGAAAGCATAGGCACATACTACATCCCCTGGCCTCCAGTAGACACTCACACCTTCTGTTACTGGGTAGGGAGCCAGCCTCCTCTTGGGTATGAGAATTCAGCTCTTGTTACAGTAATCTTCACATACTGTAGCTCTTTCAAATGTGGGTTATGTCTTATAAAATGATGTTTATAGAGGCTCACCTTTATCCACACACATTATCAAGGCTGTCACCCTCTGTGTCAAACTGCTGAAAATTGTATTGTAGTTCTCAGCCAAGCAGTGCTTGTAAACTAGCTTCCCACAGCCTGACTAGGTTGTTAGTCCTGGATGTTGGCTGATTTTGAAGACCAGCATGTCAGCCTCTGCAATGTTTATAATGTTATAATTAACCTTAGACTTAGAAATCTGAAGAGATTGATCATCTGGTTTTCTGTTGTTGGTTTTTTGGGTTTTTGTTTATGCATATGACATTTGTTTAGTGCCTACATGTTGGGAATATGCAGTTGATCAAATTAAATGATGTGGAGCTAATGACATGATTTAGGGGAAGACAGGCATTTTGCAATGTCTTATGTATTCTATTTGAGGCTTATGCATAATTTTTGTAATGATAGGTTATTCTTCCCTTGAAAAACATATCATATTTAATGTATAGGCGTTTTCATGTGCTTTAATATGCTAGGTTATTACTAGTTTATGAAGATATTACACTTGTTCTCATTTTGCTTTCTATATTTGTAATAGGGCTTTGAATTGGCACATGTACTTTATTTTTATATTAAATGTTATTTAATCTTTTTTTTTACACTCCAGATTTTATCCCATTCACGATCCACCTTCTGACTATTCCACATCCTCCCCCTCCCCCAGACATAACCACTCCCTGGGGCCTCCAGTCTCTTGAAGGTTAGGTGTTTTTTCTCTGACTGAACCCAGACCCAGCAGTCCTCTGCTGTGTACGTGTTGGGGGCCTCATATCAGCTGGTATATGCTGTCTGGTTGGTTGTCCAGTGTCTGAGAGATATCAGGGGTCCAGGTTAATTGAGACTGCTGGTCCTCCTAAAGGGTCACCCTCTTCCTTAGCCTCTTCCATCTTTCCCCTAATTCAACCACAGGGTTCAGCAGTTTCTGTCCATTCATTGGGTACAAATATCTGTGTCTGACTTTTAGCTCCTTGTTGGGTCTTTCATAGGGCAGTCATGATAGGTCCCTTTTTGTGAGTGCTCTATAGCCTCAGTAATAGTGTCAGACCTTGGGGCCTCCCCTTGAGCTGGGTCCCACTTTGGGTCTGTTGCTGGATCTCCTTTTCCTTAGGCTCTTCTCCATTTTTGTCCCTGCAGTTCTTTCAGACAGGAACAATTATGGGTCAGAGTTTTTGACTGTGAGATGGCAACCCCATCCCTTACTTGATGCTCTGTCCTTCTGCTGGAGGTGAGCTCTACAAGTTCCCTCTCCCCACTGTAGGGTATTTCATCTAAGGTCTCTCCCTTTGAGACCTGAGAGTCTCATACCTCCCAGGTTTCTGGTACATTCTGGAGAGTCCCCCCACCTCCTACCTCCTGAGGTTGTCTTTTTCCATTCTTTCTGATGGCCCATTGGGGCTTCAGTCCTTTTCCCCACATAATACATGATCATGTTCCCCTCTTCTCCTCTCTGTCATTCCTTGCCCACTCAGGAGCCTCACATTTTTAAATAGGGTTATTTGGTTTAATGCAGTCCAACTTCTTGAGTTCTTTATATATATTGGATATTTGCCCCCTATAAGATTTAAGATTGGTAAAGGTCTTTTCCCAATCTGTTGGTTGCCGTTTTGTCTTATTGACAGTGTCCTTTGCCTTACAGAAGCTTTGAAATTTTTTGAGGTTCCATTTGTCGATTCTTGATCTTATAGCACAAGCCATTGCTGTTCTGTTCAGGAATTTTCCCCCTGAGCCCATATGTGCAAGGCCCTTCCCTACTTTCTCCTCTTTAAGTTTCAGTGTCTCTGGTTTTATGTGCAATTCTTGATCCATTTACCTGAGCTTTGTACAAGGAGATAAGAATGGACAATTTGCATTTTTCTACATACTAACCGCCAGTTGAGCCAGCACCATTTGTTGAAAATGCTGTCTTCTTTCCAGTGGATGGTTTTAGCTCCTTTGTTGCCACAGACTAACCTCTATTGGGTCTCCTATCTGTGAGAAAGGGGTTTCTGGTTGCAGGTGAACAGGGTCAGTAAGAATTGACAGACAGACATGGACTGGAGAGAGTGTGCTGAATCTCAATGTATATTCTCCAAATGAACACCAGACTTTTAATACAGAAGAAAAACAAGAAAACCAGGCGAACACATTTCTGCCAAGTTACACAAAACAAAAAGAATGCATACATAAAAAGATGGCAGGAGCCAAGCCATGTTTACCACTGAGAATAGGAACAACCCTTAATTTAAAAGATCAGCTAAACACAGGAGCCAGGTGAATGCTCTGATACAATGCTAGTCTATTGTTAAACCCACCACCAGGGGTTCTTTAGTAAATACCTGATTATGCTATTCCTCTGGGCTTAGTGAAAAAACCTGCACCAGGGGAATTGCCTTCCACTAACCCTTTCATGCAACAACCCATCTATTTCCTAGGCTATTGTGTATTCCTGTGTTTGGGTGTCACTTGGCTATTGTCCTAAGTAATTACTATGCAGACTAGCCCTGAGCTTTTCTAGCTCTATTCTTTGTAATGCCTAATTAGTTTCACTGCCTCTACTAGAATTTGAATGTTACTGAATATGTAACATTCTTACTGAATTCCAAGCTCACTGTAGGCTTCAAGGATTTTCTAGGAACCATTGGAACACTGGTGGAGGTTTAGCTATATGTCAAAATCAATCCTTAAAGGCACTTATAATAAAACAATACTGAAAGAGAGCACATTGATCCATGCAGCAGACTAACACGGGGACAGGGTTTGAGTATATGGGCTATTGGAATGCCAAGGTTCCAGGAGTCTGTTTCCGTGAAACTCTTTGCCTTATGACTGCTTCCAGGCTTTTAGACCTACCAAGCAGACTGCACTGGAGTGGACGTAGCACTTTGTCAAAGATCAAGTGACCATAGGTTTGTGGTTCCATTTCTGGGTCTTCAATTCTATTCCATTGATCTACCTGTCTGTCACTGTACAAGTACCATGCATACAATTTGCAAAACACATGAAACTCAAGAAGAAGGAAGACCAAAGTTTGGACACTTTGATCCTTCTTAGAAGGGGGAACAAAATACCCATGGAAGGAGTTACAGAGACAAAGTGTGGAGCAGAGACTGAAGGAATGACCATTCAGAGACTGCCCCACCTGGAGATCCATCCCATAAGCAACCACCAAACCCAGACACTATTGCAGATGCCAACAAGAGCTTGCTGACAGGACCCTGATCTAGCTGTCTCCTGGAAGGCTCTGCTAGTGCCTGACAAATACAGAAGTGGATGTCACAGGACCCTGATCTAGCTGTCTCCTGGAAGGCTCTGCCAGTGCCTGACTAATATAGAAGTGGATGTTCATAGTCCTCCATTAGACAGAGCACAGGGTCCCCAATGAAGGAGCTAGAGAAAGTACCCAAGAAGCTAAAGGGGTTTGCAGCCCCATAGGAGAAACAACAATATGAATTAACCAGAAACCCCAGTGCTCCCTGGGACTAAACCACCAATCAAAGAAAACATATGGAGGGACTTGTGGCTCTAGCTGCATATGTAGCAGAGGATGGCCTAGTCGATCATCAGTGGAAGGAGAGGCCCTCTGTCCTGTGAAGGTTCTATGCCTCAGTATAGGGGAATGCCTGGGCCAGGAAGCTGGAGTGGGTGGGTTGTAGAGCAAGGGGAGAGGATAGGGGATTTTCAGAGGGGAAACTAGGAAAGGGAATAACATTTGAAATGTAAATAAAGAAAATATCTAATAAAAGAAGTTCTTTGGTAAATTTCTCTCAATGGTGGTATTAACACAGTGTGGAGCTCAATAATGCTATATAAGGCAAACTAATACTTACATGTCATTAGTGAAGAATAGTAAGGTAGAGCAAAGCAAACCAATGCTTCTTCTCCAACTGTCTGTGGGTCATATTTATACTCCTTCATCACATTCCCTTTTATTTACCTGCTATAGCAAAATATCCTTATCCTTTCACCTATGTCTGCTCCAGGAAAACATTCTTTCACGTGTCTGCTCCAGCAAAATATCCTTTTACCTGTTTCTGCTTCAGGAAAACATTCATGTGTCTAGTTTCGCAAGACATCCTTTTATCTGTGTGCTCCAGCAAATGAACATTTTGGAAATTTCCACTTCAGATATTTAAGAAGCAGAGACCAGTAAAGAAAAGTACTTTCTTTACTTTTCTAAGGTTCCATACTAGAAGAACTGTGGTAGAACCTGGGGCACCTTTGTCTTAGTAGTGAGATGCAGTGTTTTTTTTTTTTTTTTTTTTTTTCTTTTTCTTTTTCTAAGAAATGAGTGTCTAAATCAGTATGTTTTCTCTGTCTTCCACACAGGGCCCCTGTGTCCATGATGAGGATTCTGGCCTGTCACTTTCAGGAAAACCTGCCCTTCAGGCTCTTTTATATCACTGTCGTTTCTATGAACATTTGACTCACATGGTGAAACATTGTTATGTAGGAAGATATATCTTTGATTTTAATTTTTCTGCTTTTACTGAAACTTCAGAATACAGTGATTTAAATGGTAAGTATAATACCTTTATTATTATTACAAATTATAACTTCTGTTAAATAATGTTGAGAAGCGAGGAGATGACTAAGTCGTTAAAACAGAAATAGAATGACTGAAGTTTGGATCTTCAGCACCCAAGGTGTACACATCTGAAATTCCCAGAGCAAGCTGTCTAGCTGGTCATATTGATAAGTCCTGTGTTCCCGTGAGAGACCCTCCTTTAATATAGAAGTGTTAAGAGCAACTGTGGAAGACATGAAGTAAACCTCTGACCTCCACATTCAAGAGCACACATGTGAATACTTAAATAAGCATGCATACCATCTACACATGTGTTCACTAAAGAACATTTGGAAAATTGTCAAAGATTCAGCAGAAAAAATTATATCTAGTCCTGCAAACATCCCAGAGAATACCCCTGATATGATTTATTTCTTACCATCGTTTTTCCCTATACGATGTTTGTTTCATGTTTTATGCACATTTTCTTTTTAGTTTGTTTCTCTAAACATTGCCTGAACATTATTCTGTGTTATAAATTCTTCATGGAAGCCATGGTTGACATCTTCTTAATGTTTCATAACTTATTTTATGGCCTTCAGTAAAGTTTATAGCTTTTTTTCTGTAGTACAATCATAAACATTTTTAGGACATCCATTCCTTGGCACTCTTTAGGTTTTTTCCTTTACTTTTCATATGAATGAGATCTTTTCTATCTAAGTCTTCTAATTTATTTGGCTAAAGTCTAAAAAAGTATATATTTTTGATATGTCTTAAATTTATTAGAACATCTTGCTGAAACCTTTTTACTTCTCTTATAGATATTCTCATTTTCTAAGTTTTATATATTAATACTTTTTAGATTTTATAAAAATGAATACTCATTTAGTATACATTGCTTTAATTTTAAAATTAATATTTAGATATAATGTTTTAGAATCTTAATCTAACACAGAAAAAGTTCAATAAAAAATAAAAAAACATCAGATATATGACATTATTCCCTATCTAATGAGTATGTATGTGCATGTAATTATAAATAAGATTTGTTTATGTCTTTATGCATATATATTATAAACAGTAAGCTGGCCAGGCAGTGGTGGCACACGCCTTTAATCCCACTTCATGGGAGGCAGAGGCAGGCAGATTTCTGAGTTCGAGGCCACCTGGTCAACAGAGTGAGTTCCAGGAGAGCCAGGGCTATACAGAGAAACCTTGTCTCGAAAAACCAAAAAAAATATAAATAAAAAATAAAATAAAATAAAATGCTATTTTTATTAAATGTGTATTTATAATTATTTAAATTTATAATTAACATTCTTATCCCCTTCTTAGGGGAGTTGAAACTTTTTAATGAAACTTTTGAACCTTATAAATAACTGTCTCTATTAGAAAAGTGAGTTGTTCAGGTGTTTTGATTTTATGAGTCACTGTCATTCCTAACATGGCTTTTGAGCCCGTCTGCACTGATGTATTCTGGGTGTTTGTTAGAAGTGTGCATTCATGGTTTTACTCTGATGTAGGCTGTTAGAATCCCTAGGGTAGGTGCTCTGGAGGAAATGCACCAACAACCTCTGAGCAATTCTCAAACACTGTGAAAAATATCATTCTTTAGTTTATGTTTCTTTGCTTAAGAAGTATGTATTCTGATGATTGTTGGAGAGCCTGGGGGAATGCCATATTAACTGTTCTCTGTTGTCACAGGTTTAGACGACTCATTCAAGTTTTGGAGGGCCCCTTCTGGGACATCTACTCAGGATCATGAGCCAAGCTCTCTTTCCACCTCAGAAACAATGGTAATTTAAAAGAACATATAGTGTTTCATTTTGAGTCTCTAAATAAGTTTGAATTTGCATAGTAGTGATAAAATATTGGATGTAAATTTAAGGTTAGGACTATAATGGTTTTTTGAAAGTATATTCTGAGACTTCTGCTCTGCATTTACTTAAAATGTTCTGTTTAATATGTTCAATTATTCACATGTGGTAGACACTCTTGCTTTCCCACATAAGTGTGTCATTCTAAAGTTAAGTAACTGTGATAACAGTACTCTAAGAGGCAAGGTTGGAATTTCAACTAGGATTGCCTGGCTGCAGTCATAACTACATACATTCTTTCAGTTGAGAGTCTTCAGCTCTTCTTTCTTACCTTTTCTGATTGAATCAAGAATAGAATCATGTTAAAATATTTTCATTAATTGTAGATGAAAACCTATGCTATATAATTAAAAGTCATTAATTGTCCTGAAATTTTGAAAAATGGCAAAGCAGAATGAGAAAGTGTATGTATTCAGGTCGTTCCAATTGACACTGATAATTTCAAACACATTTCTCTGAATACCTGTATGAGGGGCTTTTCTACAGTATGTGAAATTTTTGTGTATTTACATGTCCTCATTCTTGCATAGGTGGCTTTTGCATAAGTATGCCAAAAGCACTTCTTTTAAATTAACACATTAATTTTTCAAGTATACTTTATTAATAACTATTATAGAACCTATTAGGAAAGCAAAGGTTTGGTACCTCTGTCTTTAGAAGTTTAAATATATAATATGTATGTTATAACAAATTATATAGACATTAATAAAATTTATCTCCTATATTACACCCCCTATTGTTTCAAAAGATAGGAGTTGTTTTTAGTGCTAAACTAGACCTTTATGTGGAAAATAGGATAATTACACTGCTCCCACTAGATGTCATACTTTCCAAGCTTAAATGTAGAGATACTAGGTATCTTTAGTTCAGCAAGAGAAATGATAAAATTTATTGCTAAGATGAATTGTATTAGTTGTTTCACAGTAAAATCAGTGGAAGGACAGCATCAGTTATACTTAAAAGTAAGTTTTCTCAAGTGATCCTGTTTTTAGAAGACTGTAGAATAGCTATGCTAGTAAATTTTTAGTTCTGTGACTAAATGCCTAAGAAAATGAACTCAGGTAGAAAAGATGTATTGAAATTCACAGTTTCAGAGCTTTGGGCACATGGTTATGTGGCTTCATATTTTCTAGGTGCATTCTTAGTGATGCAGAACATCATACAGGGAGCCATGTGGTGGTAGAGCAGACATGTTAATGGTATACAGCTAACAAAAGATAGTTACAAAGCAGGAACTGGGGTTAAATGTTCCCTCCAAAGTCACCTCCATCTACTTCCTGTAACAAGACCATAACCCATAAACGTTCCCTTCAACCTACCAATAATTAATTAAACTATGAAATTTTCAATGTGTTTATCCATCGATACAGTCAGAGCTCTTGAGAAATAATTGCTTCTCGAAGGTCTTACCTCTGAAGGGCTGCATTGGTAGAAAAGCTTTTAGTATAGAAGTGTTGGGAGGAAATTAGAGATTCAGCCTATAAGACCAGCCTTAAACTCTTTAATTCTTTGTTTCTTAGAGGTAACAAGTAAATAATAATTTTTTGTGTTATCTGTTTTGTGTTATGCAATTTATATTTATCATTTGTAGGAAGATTTTGGTACAGAAAGAAAATTTAAATTTATATTTTTGCTTTATATTAACATATAAACCTTACAGCTTACAGCAATAGATTTTCCAAGAATATATTTACTGTAATCCTTATTTAAACAAAAATACTCTTGTGCTCCTTAGTTTTGTATTCATGTTGCAAAATACTTGGGGTGGGGGGAACCAACCTAAGAGGAAGACAGGCTTGCTTTGCCTAATTGTTTGCAAAGTTGTAGTCCACAGTCTCTGCCCTGTTGCTTTGGGCCTCTGATTGCACAATACATTACAGTGTGTGTAGTAGGTGATAGAAGAAGCCTGTTCATCTTATGGTATCCTATATACAGAGAAAGATGCAGAAAGGAGTACAAATCTCATATATTCTTCTAGGGTATGTCCAGTGATCTAAAGTTCTCCAGCAAGCTCCACCTCCTAAAGGTTCCCCAATCCCTTCCCTGTGGCACTGTGGACTGAGAACCAAGCTTCAATACATGGGCCTCAGAGGACATGTAATATCTGAATTATAGAGATCTCTGTGAACATAACAGTCCTTAACTTCTTCATAGTTAGTTGTTATAGAGTGGGCAAGCAGGATGGCTCAGAAACTATCAGCATTCACTATGCAAGTTTAATGACCTGAGCTTTGATCTTTGGTTCTCACGGTAGAAGGAGAAAACCAACTCTCAAGAGCTGTCCTCTGTTCTCCACATAGTTTCCATGGCATGTGCATACCACACTCATACATATATATGCTAGTAATAAAAAATAAGATACAAAAATATGCTACTGAAATATTTGAAGTTTCAAAAAGGATAATGATATGTTAAATGTTATATAACTATTAATAATAATAAAATTACTTTGTTAGGTTTGTGTAACACTTTCGTATGTGCATATAAAGCTTTTTGATGCTCTCACTCCTTGCCCTCTCTTTTCTGCCTCATATCCTAATCAATCTCTCTTCCTTCCTACCAGTCCCTTTCCCAGAATCATGACTGGTTTTATTGCATGACTCTTATAATTTAACCAGGGCCAGCTGTGACTTTAATTAAGGGGTCACCAGTGGGCATATAACTGAAGGCAGTGACTCCCATCTTCTTAAATTTATCAGTAGCAAGTAGTGAGTAGTGAAGGTTAAGACCCCCAAGTGCCTGACTGTTGATGGTCCCACTCTTATGCAGACCCCTGCAAACGTGTTATCTGCTATCAGTTGGTGATTACAATGGCCATATCTTTCCTAAATGATATCATTTGCAACCCTTTTCCCTCTCTTCCAACTCTTGCATTCTATCTACTAAGACATTTATACCATCTTCAACAAAAATTAGTTTTAAAATATAGCCCTGTTCAAATCATCTATATGTTTTCAGAAGGCTAGTATTTTATTAAGACTTCTACTGTCAACTCGTTGTTGTTATTGTTGTTGTTGTTAATACTACTATCACCACTACTACTAATACTATTTTATTTCTGGCTTTTGGAGACGGAAGATTCCAAACTGAAGTATTGGAATTTTGTTTTAATTCATTCTAAGTTCTGTAATTGTTTAGTTGTCTGTTTTTCTTAACCATGGCTAACATGACATGTCTTTGTCCTAAAGAGAAAAATCTAAAGAATTTATTTACTAGTCTTTACTATTGTAATGCAAAGACAATTGTACTCAGATCAACTAATACTTTCTTTAATGGCTAGAATTGACTAGTATTATCTAGAATATAGAAGTTATATAAACTGAGACAACAAGGTGAGGGAATGTAAATCTGGCTTTTTGTATCTGTTTTTGTTTCTTGCTCAGAGTCAAGAAAAGATCTCTTTGTCTGTATGTTGTTTGGCTTTTCCATTTTTGTCTTTGCTAAGTGTAGGATGCTCTTTGATTTGGATCCTGAGTAAGTGTTGCCACTGGGCTTGTCCAGCCTGTGCTGGCAGAGCCACTTTACAAATGTAGCAATACCATCTATTATATTGAGTCTTTTCTTTCTTTGTATGTGTGGTTTTTTTTCAAGTTTTATAAGAGTTGAGCTTGTATGTTGTCTATAGTGCAGATAGAATAATCAGTGTCCTGGGCAAGAAAAAAATACAAGTAAATCCCTTGTCTTGAGGAACAGGACCAGCACTGTGCAACAGCTAAAATATTTAGATGCCAAAACACTTACTTCCAGTGAAAAGGAGCAAATTTTTATATCAGCATTAATTAAATCAGCATTTATTAAATATAACAGCATTTATTTATTAAATATAACTAGATATCTGTTACATGTGTCTTACAAAGATTTTTTTTCATGGAAGTAGAACAGTTCAGTTTAATATATGTTTGGTTTGGCTCATTAAAAAAGGAGTATACTTCTATGTTATATTGAAAAGAATGTATAAAAAGACCATTGGAAATGTTGGTCACCCATACTTAATTTTTGAGGCATATTACCATGCAAAGACGCCCTTTGATTCCTCAACTATATGAGGCATAATATAACTAATCTTTAAGCTTGGGTTTCCCTAATCTTTCTTGTCTCCTTTACTTTTTTTTTTTTTTTTTTTTTTTTTTAAATAGCAAGAGGAGCTTGTTATAGGAGACAGATGTATTTATTATTCGGCTACTGCCTAGGTTATGGTATTAGTCATGGTGTTTGATTGCTTTTTCCTAGAAACATAAAAATCATTCTGATTGCTTTGACATGAATTTTTTTTACATACTTCCCAATTGTCATCTAGACAAGTGTGTTTGTAAAATAATCAAGTGTTAGACTATTTTCCTATTATTTAAATTTAATACAAGAGAAGAGATTTAATGCTTGTCTATGAGTGATTTATTTGGAAGAACCATTAATTTAGGTGGATATTTATGCTTAAGCTATGTGTTTTTGACTTTAGAAATTTTCTTACTAATATCGGAACCATTATTATTTGCCTAAGTTGAAAGATAATGTCTTTTGTTCAAATAGAGGTTTATTAAGAATACATAGATTTAATTGATGTGAATTTCTTCAAGTTCATATTCTCTTTATTACCAGAAACTACAAATGAATATAATCTTAGTATTTATTTTATGTTATCACTTTAAGTCAAAGGTACAATATGGTAGAAACAAGAATAGCTAGTGTACAGATGTGACCTTGTAGCATCGTGTCAGCAATAATACTAGTTTATCAGTGCTGTTGATGTCCTGTATCATGTGCACACACTGACACAGGGCCTCACCCCATGTGGATTCTTTGTGCCTTTTCACAGAGAAAGAAATATCTTACCTTCCCAGAGAGGGTATTTTCCACATAAGAAGTACCAAACACAATAGCCTACGTGCATTCAATTTTAGAGGGTCATAGCCTCATCTACAAACCTCTGGGTACGTTTATGTTTGCTTTCTACAGCAATTCTGTTAGGTTTGATGTTTTTAAAAATGTTGTATTCTGAAACACAGTGTCAGCATTTTGGAAGGCTTATTTTTTACATAAAGTGTTTTTTCTTCTGATATGAGGTAAAATAGAGAAAAATCTCTTAATATACTGATTTTTAATTTAAATTCTAGATCCGCAAGCTTTTTTCCCAATTTATTTTATGTGTGGGGTTTTATGTTTGTTTGTTCTTTTTGTTTTTTGCTTGTGTGTAAGCCTGGTCACACGTATGTCTGGTATCTGCAGTTTTTATTTATAATAGGGCATCAGGTCTCCTGGGAATGGTTGTGATGCAGAGGTTGTGAGCAGCCACACTTGGGTGCTGGAAATTGGACGTGCGTCCTCTGGAACAACAGCAAGAGCTTTTAAATTCTGAGTTATCTATCTCTCCAACACTTACAGTGGTTCTAGGGGCCACCTTCTCTCCTCCATGTACACTAGGCACAGAGATGGTAAACATACATACGTGGTGGCAAAACACTCATATACCTAACATATACATCTAAAGTAAATGTAAAAATCTCAAAACCAATACATTTTACACAAATAAGTATGTATTGTAAACATTTCATGATTTGGGCAATGAGAGCCCTAAGTTGCTTATGAAAGGAAAAGTATTGGCTTCCGGTGCCCCAGACCAAGTTCTGAGCACAATGTAGATATATTTTCCCCAGAGGGACAGGTCAGGGAATAAGAGACAAAGACAAGAAATAGAGGGTGTAGAAAGAGAAGGAAACAAGGGAGAGGGGCAGGAATATTTGTTCTTGTTGACAAAGGACTGCCATGTTAAGATTCGGTGCTTAATTTTAATTGGGCGTATTATTTAGGTGATCCAAAGGGGGCATTTGATTGCTGGATTTCAATACTTTGTAGCTGGACCTTGGTAGTCAGCCTCAGGAAGATGATGTGGCCAAACAAGAGAATAGATTTGGTGGCTAGCTTTAGGAATGTAATCTAGTAGTTTGTAGCAAGGCGAGGGAATGGAAGAGAAGAACAAGACCTACCAGAACCATATTCGCCATCCTCAGCTGGCCAGAGTCCCTTCAGCTTATATTAGAAACTTAAATCCTAACTGGGCTTCAAATCAAAACTTGGCTCTTTTGACTTAGTGATTTATGGACATTGTAACGGTTCCTGTAAGATGTCAGAGAAAATGTCAGTATTGGAAAACTAACTAAACTCAAGATTTAAAGTATTTGTAGTTATGTTAGCTGGCAAAATTTATTTAAAACCTGCTTCCTTAAGAATATTCTGCATACCTGCTGTTTGTTTCCTTTTCCATGGTACAACATTAATGAGAACCTACCTGGTTCACAGGTGGCTGCCTCGGTGGTCAGTTCTGAGATTCAGCCCCTGCTGCCGTCAACACTTCTTCCTGAAACTGCCCTTGACCAGTTTGTGACGCAAGGTATTTTTATGTGTGTGTGAAGGTTTTTATTTATTTTTATAGTTTTCCCTTTCCCTGTCTCTCTCTTTCTCTTTCTTCCCTTCGTCCTTTCCTCCTTCCCTCCCTCCCTTCCTTCTTTTCTGTGTAAATGTGTATGTATAGCCCAGAGGTTGACATTATGAGTCTTTTCCTATTATCTTCCCTTTAACTTTTTAGCAGCACAGAAAATTGTAAAACTATGATTTCCAAAGGCCTTTGGAACTTGATTCCATCATTACTTTTAGATAAAACCAGTGTGACTGGAATTTACTTCCTCATGAATGTTTCATAGAAAACTTCTAAATACCCTTAGCATGGATGGACAGGTGTTGTTCTTTGTGTGTCCTATATGAGCTACATGCTACTCTTAATCGTGTCTGCTTGGGTTCCATGGGTTAAGGTTTCTGAGCATCTTTCATTTTTCTCTTTTAGGAGCATTGAGCACAATTTCCTTTCTTTCTTTGGAGATAGCCAAACACTGCATCCTACCATCAGGGAATAATCTGTACAGAGTGTTTCTCTGAATTCCCCACAGTGCCAAAGGCCTTGCTTATACTTTATTAGTTCTTTGAGGATTTTGAGTTTTGTATTTGTTTTGAGCATACTCACCTCATTCTCTCAACTCTTTCCAGATCTACCCCCTCTTTCCTATCCCCAAAACTTTGTCTTCCCTTATATTGTTGAGGCAGGGTCTCACTGTGCAGCCCTGGCTATCTTGAACTTCCTTTGTAAACTAGGCTGCTCTTGAACTCATAGTGGTCTATCTGCTTACCTCGGCTTCTCAAGTGCTAGGATTAAAAGCATTTACCCCTATGGTACTTTAAAAGATAAAATGTGCAAGCCAAACATTTTTTGTATTTTTTTCTTTACATAACATGCTTATCTCATCAGCAGCTACAATCTTAGCGAAAACTGTCTCTCTTTCAGCAGCTAACAGCTGCCATTTGCTCCAAGTCTGGGATGAGGTTATGTGCCCAGCTCCCCTCTCCATCCTGTTTTTTGAGACAAGGTTGCTTACTGAATCTGGAGCTCACTGGTTGGCCAGTGATCTACCTGTCTCTGACCTCCCAGGACTATGACTGCAAATGTTTGTTGCCATACCCAGCTTTTACATGGGTGATGAGCATCAGAATTCTAGTCTCCATGCTTGCATATCAAGTAAGTTACCCATTGCTCCACCTCCTGAGCCCACTTAAGTTATTTTCTTTTAGAAAGATATTCTGCTTTAATAAAAGATGGAAAGAGAGCTGAATATGGGAGGGGGGAAGAAAAAGAGAGGCAGTTCAGACAACTTATAAAGTTAAAATCTGGAGAGCAAATTTCTAATCAAACAAAGCATAGACATGGTAGAATAATCTAGAATAATCAGAAACTGACAAAACAAATGCTGTGAGGTAATAAATGGAATTTGACTATCTGAAAGTGTGAGAGGCTAGAGAGAAAGATGGCTCAGCAGATAAGAGTGCTGCTGCTCTTGCAGAGGGACCAAGTTAGTTTCTCAACTCCCATGCTGAGCTGCTCATTACTAGCTGCAATTCCAGCTTCAGGGGACCTCACAGGGCAACTGCACTCCCACATTTACATACTATAAAAAATAAATAATTTAAATAAACAGTTGATTCTTTAGGGAAGTTGTTTAGAAAAAAAATA
Organism: Mus musculus; assembly: GCF_000001635.26. Classification (NCBI taxonomy): domain Eukaryota; kingdom Metazoa; phylum Chordata; class Mammalia; order Rodentia; family Muridae; genus Mus; species Mus musculus. Next base: position 89,083,653 of record NC_000084.6, read on the forward strand.
TGTTTACCTGGACTCCTGGGAGCTCCCAGACACTGAACCACCAACCAGGAAGCATATAGGAACTGGTCAGAGGCCCCTGCTATATATAGTGGAGGATTGGCTGGTCTGGCCTCAGTGGGAGAAGATGTGCCTAATCCTCCAGAGAATTGAGGCCCCAGGGACAGGGGATTTCTTTTGTGGAGGGAGCATCCTTTCAGAAACAGGGGAGATGGAATGGAATGAGGAACTGTGAGGGGGGAGCAATGGCTTATTGTAAATAAATATAAATATAATAATAATAATAATGTCTGATCATCACATGGCTCCTTATTAGTTGAACAATACTTAGTATATCAGTAAACAAGTATTGCATATCACTACACTTTTTAACCCTCTTTTGGGAAAGCGTAATAGTAGGTAGCTTGGATGTGAAGAGATTGTAGTTGACATGGATTCTGTAAGGCTGTGCAGTCATTTGAAACAAAATCTATGGGTGTTTTGTTACTAGAAATTCATATGAGCAACCTGCAATATATTTTTATTTATATTCCTGCAGGTAGGACTAAACCTAGGGCCATGTTCATGCTAGACACACACAGAGGAATTTTCATTACAATCCTTTACTCCCTCCAATGAAGTTTTATAAATCCAGTGTGTTTTACTTTTTGTATTTAGATCACAACCAACTCTACTTTAAGTTGTAGTTATATTGAAGTTTACAACTCATCTTTTAATTCTAGAGAATATGTCAACCTTATTTGGTAACCCTAAATGTCTGACTCAAAAGAAGCAATATTTTCCTAAAAGAAGTTAAATGTTAATACTGATGTATAGAAGATATTCCTAGAAAAAAAGTTTGCTTCATTGAATTTCGTTACATATTTGTCCTAATAATTTCACAAACAGGGCTCCACCTTCATTTCTAGTAATTTATGTTAGTTAATAAAAAAGTTTAATTATAAGAATATACTTAATCAAGCCACTATGTTGTGTGCTTACAAATCTTTAGACAATTATAAATAGTAAAAAAGTCACAGGGATCAAAGTTAGGTTTGGCAACAACCTATACCTGCTGAGCCATCTCACCAGCTTCTGCAATATTTATAGAAGAAAACCTCAATTATTTTTCATAATTTAACTTTAATATTCTCCAAACCTACAAAATAGATGTGAGCAAATATTTAAAAGTCCATTATTTTTAGATAGAATACCTAGGTATTGAAAATATGTAAAATGTTAATCTCTGTAAGTTAATCTGCAAATTAAACAGTGTCCAGTCAAAATAGCATCAAATTTCTTTGTTGTGAAAAAAATTGTATTCACAATTAAAACAAAACAAAACAAAATAAAAAAATGAATGTACAGAAGTAGCCAGGGAAATACTATAAAAGGATACAAGTCCTACTTGGATGTAATAACATACTGAGAAATGATATTGAATCTGTTTTATTACCAGCAATGAAAGATAAATAGAATTGAGAATGTATCCATAATGATTAAAGTGTCACCTCAGATCTCTGGATAAGCCATGGGTCTTTTGATAGATAGTGGTGAAAACTGGCTAGCCATTAGACACAAGAGCTCATCTTACAGAGAATCATCTGGGTTCTAAAGTGAAATTATATGAATACTAGAAGAACACATGAATGGATGCTTATAAAACTACATAGGAGACTTTCTAATCTCATGTCGAAGTCAAAATTCAATAAAAAGGACACATTTTACATTTACAACAATAACAATAAAACGACGTATGCAGCAGAAAAGACCATAAAGTGAAGAGATTGCTTGACAAAGTAACATAACTATTTGCAGCATAGCTTACAGGAAATGCTGTATCAGCATATAACACGCTTAATCCTTAAGAAGGAAAAGGACTGACAATGTGTAAAAGTGAAGAGACACAAGGCAAACATTCACAAAGACATGATGAGCCCATGTTATCAGATGCATACAAATTAGTGCTACACGTGGCCTTCTTTCTAAGCTATTAAATTAAATTGCCAGCTATTAAAAAGCACTGGCAGTGCATCCTCTTGGTGAGGCTATGGAAAACAACACTTTTATAAATTGTAAGAGGGAATGCAATTAGTGTAACATTTTTGGAAGGGAACTTGGCAGTATCTAATGAATCTATAAATGCATTTATCTTACAGATAGCAATTTTCACATAACTCATCTCTAAAAGCATGAAAGTACATATGCACATGATTATTTAGTGAAATATTATTTGCAATTAGGAAATATATCAAATACCCAGATTCCCATAAGCAGGAGGGTGCTTTCAAATTAATATCTACATAATGAACTATTCAGCTATTGAAAAATCAAGTATCTTCAAATTGGTACATAAAAATTCCCCCAAAATATCAATAAGTAAAGAAAACATCCAGCTGGGTTAGGAAGACAGTTCAGTGGGCGAAGTGTTTGCTTTGTAGTCCTCTAGCATCCCTGTGGAAAGTTGGTTGTTATGACACATGCCTTGGTGAGGTTTGTGTTCAGAGAGAGAGAGGGAGAGGGAGAGGGGGAGAGAGAGGGGGAGGGAGAAGGAGAGGGGGAGGGAGAAGGAGAGGGGGAGGGGGAGGGAGAGGGAGAAAGACTGAGACTAACTGATTCTGTTTCAGAACATAAGATGGAAAACGATAAAAAGGGGAACACTCAATTTATACTATGGCCTCCACATGTGTATATAATTCCCACACATACTTTGCTGGTTTTACCAGGGCACAGCCAGCAGGGAATCCTTTGCCTGGCATGCACTAGCAAAAGGTCTCTCTGGGCTCAGACATGGCCAGAAAGATCAGGTTGTTACAGCTCTCCAAGGGGAAGCCAGAGCAAGGTTGTGGCAGGTGATGAGACACAGTGGGCAGCTAGAGATCAAGGTAAGGGCCACTGAACAGGAAGTGGCTGTGGTGAAGCTCTTGTACTTGGCTGGTTGGAGGTCCAGCACTGAAAGCTTTTTTTTTCCCCCATATTTAATTAGATATTTTATATATTTACATTTCAAATGTTATCCCCTTTCCCAATCCCCTCCAGCCCCCCATTCCCTCCCCCTCCCCTGCTTCTATGAAGGTGCTCTCCCACCTACCTACACACTCCCTGCCTCATCACCCTAGCATTCCCCTACACAGGGGTGTCAAGCCTTTATAGGACCAAGGGCCTCCCCTCCCATGGATGCCAGATAAGGCCATCCATCCTCTGCTACATACACAGCTGGAGAAAACTCTTCCCTGGAGTGCTGCAGCTCACTAAGACAGGCGCTCTCAAACTGTCTTTGCTGAAATACCTTATGCACTTTTCCCCTTGTGCCTAGGACCTTATAAACATTTGGGGCTTGGTTGGGATCTAGAAGCCAATACTTTCTATTGGGTTGCTCTGAGATTAACGTCTCATCTGAATGTACAAGGACTTCAGGTGTTGGTCTCTATGTGACTGATTGTCACAGACCTTTCAATAGGATGTTGTCACATTTTCCAGAACAGAAACCTGGTCAGGAGTAGATTTTAACATCTAGTTTTCTTAATTATGAGAATTGCTGGGGTTACTGAATCCTCTGGATTTTCTGTCAGGTGGCATGGTCCACTGCCCCACAATACGTCACACAATACACTAAAAGTATATACTTCACAGTATATAGTACTTGTAGATTTCTACTTTTTGAGAGATGACCCAATGGTTAAGAGTATTAGAGGGACCTGGATTTGATTTCCAGTACCCAAGTAGCAGCTTACAACCTCTGTAATTCTAGTTCCTTGGGTTCTGGCGCCCTCCTCTGTCACCTGCAGGCACCAGGTGTGTGTATGGTACACAGACATACAGTCAGAAAACAAACATGAAAGCAATAAAATAATAAAGGAGGGAAGTTAAAAATGCATATATGTCTTCATTGTTATAAAAGAAAACAGGAAGCATAGATTCTTGAGTGAGTAGGTTTCAGAGAGGAAATACAGGAGGACAAGAATGAGGTACAGCGGCTCCATAGTTGATGTAGTGACTGTCATTTTGCATATGCTTCTTGGCTTAGTTAGACTTTATAACCGTAGTTTATGTTTCATGTGTGTACTGGCTAGTTTTGTGTCAACTTGACACAGGCTGGGGTTATCACAGAGAAAGGACCTTTAGTTGGGGAAATGCCTCCACAAGATCCAGCTGCAAGGCATTTTCTCAATTAGTGATCAAGGGGGAAAGGCCCCTTGTGGGTGGTGCCATCTCTGGGCTGGAAGTCTTGGTTCTATAAGAGAGCAGGCTGAGCAAGCCAGGGGAAGCAAGCCAGTAAGTAACATCCCTCCATGGCCTCTGCATCAGCTCCTGCTTCCTGATCTGCTTGAGTTCCAGTCCTGACTTCCTTCAGTGATGAACAGCAATGTGAAAATGTAAGCTGAATAAACCCTTTCCTCCCCAACTTGCTTCTTGGTCATGATGTTTGTGCAGGAATAGAAACCCTGACTAAGATGATGTGCTACAAAGAAAAAGAAAAAAAGAAAAATTAAACTGACAAAATGTGAAAGTAATTTGGAATACAAACAAGTTCATCTAGTAAGTAATTCATGAACTTTCACCCTCAGAATTAATGGCAAGCAAAGAAAACTACAGGCAAACATTCAAGTCATAATGCTAGTTTATCTTTTGCAACTAGCAATCCTAAAATGTCTTCAAATATACATACTACTGAGCAAATGAGCAAGTAGACAATGACTGTGCAAGGGTTATTTTTGTTTGTCAGTGAAATATAAAAGGACTAAAGGTAATTAATGGACCTTGTAAAATTAGATTAGAATTGGAGCTGTCACTATGAACTTTTTAGTTGATTCATAGATACACAGACATTTCTAGTTTCAAAACAACAACAACAACAACAACAACACACACACACACACACTTACACTCAGTTCTTTGTTTCTGAAACTCATTCTCCTTTCCACAGAATCAGAACTGTAGACAAATGCTTGTTTTCAGGGCATGAGATATGAAAGAATAACTTGAGCTTGGACCAACAGAGGATAATTGAACACATAGGAAAACTATAGGATTACTATAGAAAAGAATATTCCTGGGATAATTAAAAAAAATGTGGTACACAAGTTAAGAATGTTTGGATTATAGGAAAATAAATGGTCAGAAGGAAATGTTCTTTCATCTGCTAGAAAGTCAACTAAAATAAAAAAAATGATAGTGTTGGAGAATTACCATTTGGTAGCCATTTTAGCATAAAAGAAAAATATAGTTTTACAGATGAGGAACCTAGTAGGCATCACCTGTCTCAGTAACATTTGTGCCACTGCAGGCCAGTTCTCTGAAAGAGCAATGTAAACAGAGGAAAGTTGAGATCAGCTCAGTCATAGGACTCCATTAGACCTCACAGTCATAGGACTCCATCAGCACATCAAAGTGAACTGAGTGGCAGAAGCAGGTCACAGCATGACAGACAGTGAAGAGAAAGGGAAATAGGGAGAAGCCATAGACAGGATATCTCCAGGAACCTCCCTTATCCCTTGTCAGTGACCTGCTTCCCTTAAGTAGGTCCTACCTCATAAAGTTTCCAGAACCTCTGAAATTAGCGCCATCTGTTGGCCTTGGTGCTTTATAACATTAGCCTGTGTAAGCTATTCATATTCTAACCATAGTACAGTACCGCCTTAGTTAAATAGTTAAAGCTAATATTTCCATCGGGGGAGGTAGAAGTGATATCCCACTGATAAGATGCACTAAGAATCTGATAGTTAAGAAACCTCAGAAAGGTTCTCCATAATATTGTCATGATCAGGAAAGGCAGAGCAAGACCAAAGTTCTTCCAATTTAAAGAACAGAAACGTTAAATAAATGTAAAATAATGTTCCAAATAGATTCACTTTTCTTTGTGCTCTAGGATATTTGTAGGATAATTGACAATTTAGAAATGGTCTGTAGTTAGATACTATCCTTCCATCTGTGTTAATTCCCTGACTTTTCTAATAGTTTTGTAGTCATTAAAGACTATGACTCCATTTTCAGATATTATTAAGGAAGCAGATACAAACAATTCATAAAGTGAAAGGTTCCATGGCAGGCAGATAGCTATGTAAAATATTTAGCTCAGAATTCTTTGTACTCATTCTTTTTCTTAAGTGGGAATTAATTCAAAATGTTTTTGCAAAAGAACAAGAACTGATAGTAATAAAAAGTGTTGAGGCACATTTGCTTCAACTTGGAAAGGTGCACAGTCCTTTATAGTCCACAGTTCTTGTCAATCAAGTTCTCTCAGAAGTCAACGGGTATCTACTGGCCCTCACCTAGTGACCAGCATTGCTCCAAGTCCTGTTTACTGCTCAACTCACTCTGTTATGATTGTGTGCATGCTGCACTACCAACATAGTTCTGATATTACATGAGCTCCCATTGGAGGTGTTGAAGAATGTACAGTTCACTATTCTTTACTGCTTTTCTAAAACTCAACAGTATTTGGAAGTTGGAAACATTCTGCTACCTAGAATTTAAGTAAAAAAAAATTGTGTTCTAATGTTGGCTCTTATTACCCATTCTCAAGACATATGCATGCTGCATGCGTGTATATAGGTGGAATTGCATGCTGGGTACTTCTGTATGTGCACATGTACACGCACAGGAGTGAGGGATGGGGGTTCGGTGTAAGATCAGTAAATCTCCCTAGCCTCAAGGATGAGGTAAGCAATGCAGTTAGGAGAGTTAACCAACCCCTACCTCATCATCTTTAGGTTTTTTGTGTTATAAGAACTTGTAAATTTTGTTCATAACGACCTGATAGATGGAATAATTTTTTATGTTCTTTGTACATAACAGGTCAACGTGAAATGAGACCAGTGCGACCTCGTGACTCATTGCTGTCTACTTCCCTGAACAGGCAGTATGTGTTTGTTACTCCGTCTCTGCTGTCAGCAGTCTGTAGCCTTTTAGACAACCTCTTGGCAGTTACTCCAAGAGATGCTGCAAATGCTTTTCAACAAGCTCATCTCATAGAACTCCTCTGTAGGTAAGAGATAAGGGCATAAACATAAGGTGTATGTGCCTAACAGTATATTTTCATTCGTTCTTCTACCCTTAGTTTTTCATTTTCCTAATATTAACGAGCTTCTGATGATGGTTTTTGAATAGCAGCAAAGCCTTAGCTGTCGTGTTCAGGCCCATCTAAGATTACAGCTTATTCCTTGCCTGGTGTTGTTTTGTCCTGTACAGGGTATTGCTGACCGCAGCTTAAAGGGGTGAGCGTGTGGAAGGCTAGGGTGCAGATACTCCATGTTGTGCTGAATGTGACATCTCGTTCTTCCTAGCTACTTTCTCCTAGCATGCCCACCTTCTTTTAAATATATGCATATGTTTATTTCTCTGCCATTCTCTCTTCTTACTTTTGAACAGTGCTGTCTGAAATATCTTTTTTCTCCTTGCTAAATCATACTGCCTTTTCTTTCTACTGGAAAAAAACCAAAACCCTTCATTTCTGTCCTAGGTTTTCTGTTGCTTGGATAAAACACTAACCAAAAGCAACTTAGAGGAGGAAAGGGCTTATTTGGTTTACAGGTTTCCATCATCATCATCATCGTCAAGAGAAGCTGATCTAAGCTGAGGTGGGAACCTGGGGCCAGGACTGAAGCAGTGACCATGGAGGAGTGCTGCTTACTGGTGTGCCCCTCTAGCTTGTTCAGTTCCCTTATTCCACCTAGATCCATTTGTCCAGGGTTAGTCCCTCCCACATGGGGCTAGGCCCACTCACATCAATTAGCAGAAGGGTCATTGGTGAGCAAGGGGAGGGGGTAGAGGGCTTTCAGAGGGGAAAGCAGGAAAGGGGATAACATTTGAAATATAAATAAAGAAAATATCAAAGTAAGTAAGTAAGTAAATAAATAAATAAATGAGTATGCTCCACAGACATACCCTCAGGACAATGAGGAGGAGGCAATTCCTGAATTGTGACTTCTTCTGTTCAGGTGTATCAAATTAACAACTGATGCTAACTGTGACAACTTAACTTTTTAGGATTCTTTGTTTGTCACACTTATCTAACAGTATATTCCTGTTTTCTGAAATACTCTGAGAAACCTTAAATATTCTTTACCTGGAAAAGCTCTTTCTCTCTATTTATATTCAGGGTTATATGGAAACTTAATATTGTGGTGTTTTGTCTTTAATAAGAAACACAGTAACTGTCTATGGGGTGCCCTTTATCCTTGACAGCACGGTGGATGCTTCCCTCATAGAAATGTGCATCCAAGAACTCAAGACCCCACTGCCTTTACCATCTGCTGTTGAACATATTCAGGCTCAGGTAAGCATCTTGGATCTGCCTCTCACATGTGTCAGGGGGCCTCTGCCTTAAGGGCCAAACAGCAAATTCTGCTAAGGAGATCTACCCACAAGAAAAAGATGGAAATCTCTCAGTATATGTGTGGTGTTATGTACCTTTTAAACTAGGTTACTTAAAATTAGTAAGAGAGACTGGGATTGGAGAATAGTGGATATTTTCCCTAATTCCATCATTAATCACTACTAAATGTTTAATTTCTTGGAGTATTATTTTATAAAGGGATACTGGTATAACCCACTTACTACTATGATTTTAGGATGTGTCTGATATGTCTTTATTTTTACCTAGGTTAAACTTGTTAGACTAGCATGTATGTTTGTCTTTCTTTCTTTCTTTCTTTCTTTCTTTCTTTCTTTCTTTCTTTCTTTCTTTCTTTCTTTCTTTCTTCCTTTCTTTCTTCCTTCCTTCCTTCCTTCCTTCCTTCCTTCCTTCCTTCCTTTCTTTCTTTCTTTCTTTCTTTCTTTCTTTCTTTCTTTTTTGACAGGTTTCTCTGTGTAGACCAGGCTGGCCTTGAACTCAAAGAGATCCACCTGCCCCTTCCTCTGCCCCTTCCTCTGCCTCTGCCCCTGTCCCTGCCCCTGCCCCTGCCCCTACCCCTAGAGTACTGGGATTAAAGGCGTGTGCCACAACTGCCTGTCTTTAATATATGTATATAACCAAAACTTAATATTTATTCACTACATTTAGGGTTTTTTTCCTATGTTTAGGTTCCATATGTAAAATATGCTCAGCAAATTCCAGTATAGTTGTTGCTACTAGCAATTCTACTTAAAGACCAAATTTTAACAGGCCATGTGCTTTGGGTGGTTGAGGGGTGATGAGTGGAATGAGAAGTGTCCTGTGTTGCCTCTAGATGGCCTCTAGAACATCTTGGAAGTACTCTGCATGCCATTGTCGAAGCATATTTTCTTTCTATGCAGTATTTTTTATTTGAATTTAGTTATTCACAAGATATACCTTCTCTTTACTTTTTGTTGATACAATTGACAAATCTTTACTGAATAACCTCTGTTTTAGAATCTCTCCTAAGTCATTGAAACATTTATATTTGGAAATTAGATAACAAATACATATATGTCTAAGGAGTGTGTGTGTGTGTGTGTGTGTGTGTAATTTCAAAACAAAAGATACAGCAACAGACAGAATCAGAAATTGAGGCAGAGGTCTGTTGTACTTAGAGTGACCAGGGAAAACTTTTCCAATCATGATATTTGATCTGAAGTGTGAAAGATGGTCCTGTAGACTTGTCAAGGCCTCTAGGATTACAGTGTAGTTAGTCTATCCAGGAAACAGCAAGGAATCCAGAATTGTATGGGGAAAAATGCTTGAAAGAAAATTAGTAGTGGGGGCAGAACCTTGCCTGCAGTCATGCCTTGAATGTACAGTGTAGTGCCATGTTAGCAGTAAAAACATGTATGGGTCCTTCTCTGAATAAATGTATGCATAAAGTAACATGGGGTACCATTAGGTCCATCATTCACAAAGGAAACAGAGGCTGAGGGATCTCACACAGTACAGAACAGGGCAAGGAGAGTTGATTATGTAAGTTGGTTCCAGAGTACACTCTCATCCACTGTGCTCCCTACCTTACATAGATTAATTGCTTGTAAAAGAATCCAGAATATTCTCTAGTATTTACCAGATTCTGTTCTTGTTTCTGTTGATACAAAGCAAACATCTGTAACTATAAGGAATCAATGGATTAGATGTAAGAGGCATATTGAAGCATTGATAAAATGTGAAATATGTTACTAGATAGTGACAGATGGTATGGAAAAAAATGAGTGACATTGGATAAAAGGGTATGTTGGGAGGGGGCGAGCAGGTGCTATAGAGTGGTCAGAAGGTCAGAATAGGGCAGAGACATGAGCTGGAAAGGAAAACAGATAGTGATGTCTGAGGCAGAGCATGGTATAGAGCTTGGCAGTCAGGTTAGTCAGCTACAGGCAAAGTATGTTGGAGGGTGTGATTAGAAGGTTTTGTTTTTTGTTGTTGTTGTTTTTTGTAAAAAGATTGTTATACATAGAATATCAATATTTAACCTTAAATGGTTAATTTACAAAAAATAGCTTTTCTCTCCTGTTTCTCACTGGATTATTTATAATGATATTTCTAATATCCAGAGATTAAACTTTATATAGCTTTAATAGAGCAGAGGATGAAGAGAGTACAAAGATTTTACAAAAGAATATACCTTCTCCTCAGGATCTCATAGTACCACCTCCAAAATTGACCACAAAACAGGCCTCAACTGATATAAGAAAATTGAAATAATCCCATGCATCCTATGAGATTACCACAGACTAAGGCTAGACTTCAATAACAACAAAAACAACAGAAAAATCCACATACTCATGGAAACTGAACAACTCTCTACTCAATGATAACTTGGTCAGGGAAGAAATAAAGAAATTAAAGACTTCCTGGAATTCTATGAAAATGGTGACACAGCATACTCAAACATATAGGACACAATGAAAGTAGTACTAAGAGGAAAATTTATAACACTCAGTGCCCCGGTAAAGAAATTGGAGAGATCCTACACTAGCAACTTAACAGCACACCTGAGGCCTCTAGAACAAAAGGAAGCAAATATACCCAAGAGGAATAGACTGCAGGAAATAGTCAAACTCAGAGCCTAAATCAGCAAATAGAAAACAGAGAATGATACAAAAAGAATCAAGAAAACCAAAAGCTGGTTCTTTGGGAAAATCAACAAGGGTTCAGAGACAGTATCCAAATTAACCAAATCAGAAATGAGATGGGAGACAGGACAGAAACTGAGGAAATTCAAAACAAAATCAGATCCTACTACAAAAGCTAATACTCAATAAACTGGAAAATCTAGACAGATAACCACACACCAAATTAAATCAAGAGCTGGTAAATTATCTGAACAGGCCCATATTCCCTGAGGAAGTAGAAGTCATTAAAAACATCCCAACCAAAAAAAAAAAAAAAAAAAAAAAAAAAAAGCCCTGAACCAGATGGCTTTAGTGCAGAATTCTACTAGAGCTATAGAATATTATTTTTGTACTGAAGGATAACTAAAAGCAAAAATACATTTTATTGGTAACAATACCTAGACTATTAGGCTTGATGTAATTTCCCCATACTTTTGCATTTTGAGGATATTTTCATAATCAGATCCTTCTTTGCAAACTGGGTTATTTTGGCTTTAAATACCCTATGTGCTGCTTCTGGGATATTGGTTTCACAACTTACCCTCTTTAAAAATATAAAGATTTTCTTTAAATAGAAATCAGCTTTGAAAATATTGTGTTGCTTCTTCTGGTATACTTGATAGTGCTAGTGTGACCATTACTGTTATGCTTATAATATTGGAAACTATGTTTTGCCTGTTGCATATTAAGTTTGTAGCACATATTTTATGATGAGTGTTTTTTTAGTACCTTACTGAATATATTTTATAAAGAAATTATTTCATATATCACATGGAAAAGTAAAACACTATGATGCCACTGAGATAGGTTTTTTTTTTATGAGATCTACTTAGTTACCATATTTTATCTCTTTTTACATATAGGCTTCCTTTTTCTTGGAATACCTATCCTCTTTGTCCCAGCTCTTGAAGTCCTGTCTGTTGGTAGAGCCTAAACTTGTGACACAAGATGAGCTCTTGAAACCTCTTATCACTAATGTCATCCGAGTTCTCATTGTGTGTCCCAAAGATGTATTAGGTAAGTTTATTTGTTTGTTTGTTTAAATTAAAATGTAATTATCTGTGTGAGTGTTTTTTTCTGCATGTATATCTACACTACATGAATGCCTGTTGCCCAAGGAGGTTAACGGATCCTCTAAAACAGAAGTAGCAGATGGCTGTTAGCTGCCGTGTAGGTACTTGGAGCTGAACCCAGAACCTTAGGAAGAACAGTCAGTTCTTAACCACTGAGCCATGCTCAGGGATTGAGGGAAAGAGTACTGGGTGAGATACTACAATGGGCAGCAATTTGGGGGCCAGGGAAACAGCTAGTGTATTGGAAACTCCCTGAAATTTACAAGAGTGATAAAAGCTTCTACTAATGGGGATATGGAGCTTGAACCAGCCATCTTCTATATCTAGGCAAACCTTCCAGTAGAGTGATTGGGACACCAAACCAGCAACAAAACCTTCAATCTACAATTTTCCTGCTGGCAAGATGAGCTGGGGTAAATGTGGCACAGAACTTGTAGGAGTTGCCAAACAATGTCTGGTCCAACTTGAGCTCCATGCCATGAAGGGAGCTCATCATGTATGGAAAGCCAGGAACCAGAGGCTGGATAGCCCAGAGACCTAAGATTCACTTAAGAAAAAAAAAACAATGAAATAATTCATAATCATTCAGCTCTACTAGTAGACAGAGCCTAGCATAATCCTCGTCAGAGAGGCTTAATCTAGCAACTGATAGGAGCAGATGAAGAGACCCACAGCAAAACATTAGGTAGAGTTTGGGAAATCCTGCTGAAGATGGAGAGGAAGGATTGTAGGGCCCAGAGGGGTCAAGGACGCCCCAAGAACATGGCCCACAGAACCAACTAACCAGGGTTCATAAGGACTCAGAGACTGAATCTAATCAAGAAGCCTATATAGGTCTGACCTAGGTCCTCTGCATACATGTTATGAGTGTGTTGCTTGGTTTTCTTGTGGGACTCTTAATAGTGGCAGCAGGGGCTTTCTGAGACTCTTTACCTGATTTGGGGACCCTTTTTCTCCTACTAGGTTGCCTTGATATAAGGGTATGTGCCTAGTCTTATTGTAGCTTATTATGCCATGTTTGGGTGATGTCCCTGGGAAGCCTGCTCTTTTCCCATGGGAACCAGAAGAGAAGCAGATCTAGAGGAAATGGGAGGTGGTGCAGAGAGAATGGGAAGATAGGAGGGAAGGAAAAACTGTGGTCAAGATGTAAAACATGGCAGAAGAAGAATAAATAAAAAAGGGAAAAAGTTAAATGTAATCACATCATTTCTTTACTTCCCGTTTCCCCTCCAACTCTTCCCTTGTGTCCATCCCCTACTCTCTTAAATTCATGGCTTCTATTTCTTGAATTATTTAACACACACACACACACACACACACACACACACACACACACCTCAGTCTATATAATGTCACTTATCTTTATATGATTTTAGGTAGACCATTTGGTATTGGATTACCAGTTTAAGGTTTCTTCCACTATCAAAATTCCTTATTTGCTTTTAATCCTTTGAGGCCTCATGAAATTTTCCCCTTCAGTGGTAGCATGTCTATTAGTATCATCCTGTTCAGCTCTTATTTAGGCAGTTGTGAGGCTTCATGGTTGCCGCTTCTCTGACATTTCTTTTTTTTTGTTTGTTTTCTGTTTTTTTTGTTTTTCGAGACAGGGTTTCCCAGTATAGCCCTGGCTGTCCTGGAACTCACTTTGTAGACCAGGCTGGCCTCAAACTCAGAAATCCGCTTGCCTCTGCCTCCTGAGTGCTGGGATTAAAGGCGTGCGCCACCACACCCCGCTTCTCTGACATTTCTGAGAGATCAAATCTTATAGTAAACTTCCTGCTTACAATCTTTCAGTCTTGTTCTTCTGCAGTGATCCCTGAGCCTTAGGGGTAGGTGTTGTATGGTCAATGTACCAGTTAGGACTGGGCTCCACACAATCTTTTGATCTATTAATTTTGATGGTTGTGGTTTTCTATACTGATTATCATCTCTTGCAAAGAGACTTTTTTGAGGAGGGTTGAGACCTATACTTATCTGTGAGTATAATATCAAATATTAGGGTGTGGTTAGGAATTGTTCTGTATTAGTACACTAGCATTTGTAGGTTTTCTATGAGATCCATGACTTTGCTATCCCTGTATAGTTGGCTAGGCTTAGAGTACTAGGCATCATTTTTTTCTTGTGGAGGAAATACATTAGAGAGCAGTTGGTTACCACCAGGGTATAGGTGCCACTCCTGCAACCTTAGGGTTATTGTGCCATGCTAGTCATTGTTATAGATCATAAACATGTTATGTTATCTAATTAGGACTCTTAGTTGCTTCCCTCCTTTGGAAGCCAGAACGATGCCATCTACTACCATGAACTATAGTCCTCAGAGAGAAGACTTTCAGGTCAGTTCCAACACAGAGTGTCTAGGTCCTGTGTCCAAAGTTTATATTTTGTTTTATCCCCTCTGTTCTCAGTATTTGGGGAGGTTTTGATCATGTGTTTTATACTTGGAATGATCTGAAATGGCTCCAGGAGAAACTTAGGGCAGATGAATCATACAAAAAAATGAGCCAGAAATCTCCTCCATCTTTCAGCTGAAATACATGTTACAGTCTGCAGTGAGCTTGGAGTACTATTTTTATGTGTGTGACTAAGGCCAAATGGCAGCTAAAGGTATGAGCCAGTTCAGCATATAATATGAACATTTCTTAAGATCTTTTGAATTGTGTGGATTTGTGTTGCCTTTGAGGTGTGAAAGTGAAAGATGCTGTGGTCCTAAACAATGCCAGTCCACAGCATTGCTTATGTCCATGTAAAAATTACTTTTGTGTTTGAGTTGCAAGATTTTTCTGCTTAGGAATTCTCTTCAGGTTAGCAGTAATTTAATGAAGCTTAGTAGGTTAGATCATCGCAACAATAATAAAGATTAATCTTGTGAGAAGGGCATGAGGTAGATATTACTGTGATGTGTGGTCTAACAGAGCTCAATTCTATCCCATAAATTCTTTTTATTTTAGTAATTTCTTATGTTGGGTTTGTAGATATTACTTGACCAACACTGACACTGAGTTCATGGATGTACAAGGCACTACAACATTAGTTTTACAGAACTATGATGTAGATGGTGAGTCACTTAATCTAGTAGTGACTTGACAACAGGAGGTGTGACTGTTCTTGTGGCCTTGTAGATTTTTTTTATTATTCCTCCTCTACATTTTATTATATAAGAATTTTTTAAATCTTGTGATTACTTACAGACAGTACTCTAAGACAAAATTATCGTATCTGAAGGTATATTTAACAGCTAGGTATTTTTTTTAATCTTGCAAAAGTACAAATGTTCATTAAGGAAAGTATTCTTAAATTGTTTTATTAAAAACTAAGTTTTGCTAGTGTATGCAGTGGTGTCAGCGTTTGGAAGCTGATTATGGGATGGATCCCTGGATATGGCCCCCTGGTTGAGGGATGGAGCTACCCACCCATCTCCAGAATTTTAACCCAGTATTGCTCCTGTCTAAAGGAAATACAGGAACAAAGAGTGGAGCAGAGTCTTAAGGAAAGGCTATCCCACATGGGGATCATCCCACATACAGCCACCAAACCCAGACATTGTTGCTGATGCCAAGAAGTGCTTGCTGACAGAAGCATGATACAGCTGTCTCCTGAGAGGCTCTGTCAGATCCTGACCAATATAGATGTTGATGTTTGCAGCCAATCATAGAACTGAGCACATGGACCTCAATGGAGGAGTTAGGGGAAGGAGTGAAGGAGCTGAAGGGGCCTTATCTGGCATCAGTGGGAGGGGAGGTTGTTGGTCCTGTGAAGGATTGATGCCCCAGTGTAGGGGAATGCTAGGGCAGTGAGGTGTGAGTGGGTAGGTTGGTGGTGGAGCACCCTCATAGAAGCAGGGTAAAGAGGGATAGGATGGGGGTTTACGGAGGGGAAACTGGGAAGAGGGGATAACACTTGAAATATAAATAAATAAAATAACCAATAAAGAATTTTAAAAATAGGAATGCTAAAATATTTAACTCGGAAGATAAATTTAAAAGCTGTTAGTATTCAGATTTAATACTATCTATTTTTAATTGGATATTTTATTTATTTACATTTCAAATGTTATCCCCTTTCCCAGTTTCCCCTCTGCAAACCCCCTATCCCATCCCTTCTTCCCCTCTGCTTCAATGATGGTGCTCCCCCACCCACCCATCTACTTCCACCTCACTCCCCTCGCATTTTCCCACGCTGGGGCATCAAGCCTTCACAGGACCAACAGCCTCCCCTCCCATTGATGCCCAACAAGGCCATCTCTGCTACATATGTGGCTGGAGCCATGGGTCCCTCAATGTGTACTCTTTGATTGGTGGTTTAGTCCCTCGGAGCTCTGTGGGGTCTGGTTGGTAGATATTGTTGTTCTTTTTATGGGGCTGCAAATTCCTTCAGCCCTTTTCTCTAACTCCTCCACTGGGGATCCAGTGCTCAGTCCAATGGTTGGCTGTGAGCATTCGCTTCTGTATTTGCTAGGCTCTGGCATAGCCTCTCAGGAGACAGCTATACCAGGCTCCTGTCAGCAAGCACTTCTTGGCATCAGCAACAGTGTCTGGGTTTGTTGGCTGCATATGGGATGGATCTCCAGGTAGGACAGTCTCTGGATGGCCTTTCCTTTAGACTCTGCCTCACTCTTTGTCTCTGTATTTCCTTTAGACAGGAGCAATTCTGGAATAATATTTTTGAGATAGGTGGGTGGCCCCATCTCATTATACTGACTTAAGAAAGATAAAATATCATATTGAATAAAAAGAGTAGATTATCGGTAGTATTTTAAAATGGTAATGCAAATATGCATGTAGTATATGAGTACACAGCATATCTTTGGCACTGGCAATGAGAAAACATCTAAAATGCTTCTCAGTGGGTTTAGGAACAAGACAGCTGAGAAGTACTGGGACAGGTTGTGACCTGAATCCCTGGAAGGTGCTCTCTCCAAGCACCTCATTGGTGCTGAGGAATACCTGGACAGTGTCCCTTGTTTATGTTCATGAAGTTTGATGAAAGGTCACAAAACTGCAGTGGTATGGCCAGAGAGACTCCCCAAGATAGCCAGCATTATCCAACTTCCATCTACAGAACACCCTCACTGTGGGAGGTTAAATTCTCTAGCAAGGGGTCCACACAGGCAGCATTGCTCAGTCTGCTTTGTAGTGTAGTTTTCTTTGTGGGGTAATTCTCTGTTTGGCTCTTCAAAGAAAGTTTTATTTCTCTTCTGCCTTGACCTTAGCACATTGTGCTTTCCTTTTCATCTCTGCACAAACTGCTAGAGGGAATAATGAAAATAAGGGGAAAGTTTGTTTAACAGAAGTAGCCACTGTCATGTTTTATAATATACCTACTGTGCAGTTCTGAAATTGTAGCTTTTATTTATTGTATTATACTTTCTGATTGTTGAATATATTTTAATGAAATCATTGCTTTCAGACTTTGTAGAAGAGTGGAGGGACATACTTTTAAGAATCAGTAGATAAAAGAAGTTAATTGTAGTGACTTGGATAGTTGTGCAGGCTAGTTTTTATGTCAGCTTGATGCAGGGTGGAGTCTTTGGGAAGAGAAACCTCAGTCAGAGAACACCCCTATCAGATTGGCCAGTGGAGGGCCAGTCCATTGTGGGCTGTGCTGTTCATGTGCAGGGAGTCCTGGATGCTACAGGGAAGCAGTCTGAATGAGCTGTAAGGATTAAACCATAAGCAGCACTCTTCCATGGCCTCTGCATCAGCCCCTGCCTCTTGGTTCCTGCCCTGTCTGTGTTCCTGTCCTGGATTTCCTCGGTGATGGATTGTCATGTGGCACTCTTTGCTGAATTAGATCCTTTTTTATTGCTTTTCTTTTTGGCATGTGTATATACCTCTTACTGTGTGGACGCAATAAAGTGTAATGGTAAGTTCTGAATGTTTGAAGGTTCTCTTCTTGTTAATAACTTGTAGCATTTTGATTAATTTATAGATGTACAGTTAGTGTTGGCTTTTTACCGCACATGGACGCATTTATTTGACCTTCTGGCCACACTACTGAGGAAAGCTGGTGCTGTCTCCCTTGTTCCTCTTACCTCAGCTCTTGCCAAGCATTGGGAGGCAGTGACTGGTAAGAATACTTTCAAAGGATTGGGGTGTCTCACCTAATAAAAGTAAGACAATCTTTATTGTCAGCTAAATGTGTCAATTCTCCAGGTTGTTAAGGCATGGCGTAGGAAATAGCTGCAGGGTACTTGACTTGAGAGTTTGCAGTACTCCTGATCAGCCTCCTTTCCCCAAATATGCAGGTTTGAAAAGCTGCAATAAATTTCAGTATGCCAAAAGCCAAGTAAGAAAAGTCTGTTTTTTTTTCATGAAAAAATATAAAGATTATAAAACAATTAGATTTATATTTGTTCCCAAAAAAGTCAGTCACTTTTTTTTTGCTACATCTGCATTCTGTGTTAGATGTGGATACATGGAATCTCAAATGCAAGAAATAACAAGATGGGAAATTTTTAAATATTATCATTTCTCAAGACATTTTTTATAGCCCAGAAATACCAATAATGTGATTATTTTTTTATATATTTTTATTAGGTATTTTCCTCATTTACATTTCCAATGCTATCCCAAAAGTCCCCCATACCCTCCCCCAACTCCCCTACCCACCCACTCCCACTTTTTGGCCCTGGCATTCCCTTGTACTGGGGCATATAAAGTTTGCAAGTCCAACGGGCCTCTCTTTCCAATGATGGCTGACTAGGCCATCTTTTGATACATATGCAGCTAGAGTCAAGAGCTCCGGGGTACTGGTTAGTTCATAATGTTGTTCCACCTATAGGGTTGCATATCCCTTTAGCTCCTTGGGAACTTTCTCTAGCTCCTCCATTGGGGGCCCTGTGATCCATCCACTAGCTGACTATGAGCATCCACTTATGTGTTTGCTAGGCCCCGGTATAGTCTCACAAGAGAGAGCTATATCTGGGTCCTTTCAGCAAAATCTTGCTAGTGTGTGCAATGGTGTCAGTGTTTGGAAGCTAATTATGGGATGGATCCCCAGATATGGCAGTCTCTAGATGGTCCATCCTTTTGTCACAGCTCCAAACTTTGTCTCTGTAACTCCTTCCATGGGTGTTTTGTTCCCAATTCTAAGAAGGGGCAAAGTGTCCACACGTTGGTCTTTGTTCTTCTTGAGTTTCATGCGTTTAGCAAACTGTATCTTATATCTTGGGTATCCTAAGTTTCTGGGCTAATATCCACTTATTGGTGAGTACATATTGTGTGAGTTCCTTTGTGATTGGGTTACCTCACTCAAGATGATGCCCTCCAGGTCCATCCATTTGCCTAGGAATTTCATAAATTCATTCTTTTTAATAGCTGAGGAGTAGTACTCCAATGTGTAAATGTGGTTATTTTTATATTTTCTATTTCTCATTAAAATAAGCAACGGACTATTTTAAATAAGTACGTTTTGATTTTTTATAGTCTTCTCATAAACTTTTAACATAGCAGGACTTTACATATATGTATATATAGTATTTATTAGTCTTTTTAATTTTAATTTTATTTAATTATTTTTAAAATATATTTTTAGGAAGCATATAAAATAGGTTTCTATATGGGCTGTATACATGCTAGACAAGTGCTGAGCCATACCTCAACCATACCTCCAAAGTCAAGCTAATATTTTCATAGTACCAAAGTAAAATTTCAGAGGTTAAAAATTCTTAAAACTTTAAATGTTAGCTCAAAGTAGTTATCCACATACTGTCCCCATGTATACATACTGAAAAACTCATATAATGAAAGCTTAAGTAGATTTCTTAACTTACTATGTTGCCTTAATACTGACTTTAAAACGTTTTTCTTATTCATGTATATATTGATAGCTTTGCATCATTAAAAATAAAAATAAGCTGGGTGGTGGTGGTGCACACCTTTAATCCCAGCACTTGGGAGGCAGAGGCAGGTGGATCTCTGAGTTCGAGGCCAGCCTGGTCTACAGAGTGAGTTCCAGGACAGCCAGGGCTACACAGAGAAACCCTGTCTCGAAAACACCAAAAAAATAATAATAATAATTAATTAAAATAAAATAAAAATAAGAATGCTATAAATTTAACTATTAAAACCAATCTGATTAATTTCCTCTTTAATTTTGAAGAAGTTGTCAAACATTTATGTTTGAAATCATTCTCCTTGTAGATACACTGTGTAGATGTGTGGGCCTCTCATTCAAGTGCCCTGCCCTGACTATTGCCAGCCTCCAGTTCCTGTCTGTTCTCTTGGCTGAGGAAGAAAAGAGGCGTGTCCAGGACAAGGACAAAACAAATGAGGGCCAGGCCCCAACAGTGGCCTTACTTCTTGATGGAACTCAGGGAAGCCTTAGCTCTTCAGAGCGACTTAATGAAACAATTCTTCAGGTGTGTGATTTCTTGACTTTTTTTTTTTTTTAGACTTTATGTATCTTTAAATGAATTCCCTTTCAGTATTCATCAATTTAAATGTTTTTCAACCATTTTACTAAGGAATCAATGTTCATTTTGATTAAGTAAGCATACAGTACAAAACTATATAGTATATAACAAATATTTCTTTTACAATTAGTAGTATTACTAGCATTCTGTATCTGCTTCTGTGTATATGTATGTGTATCTGTGTGTGCCTGTGTCAGTGTGTGTTTGTATGAGTGTGTATGTCTGAGTGTGTATGTGTTTTTGTATGTTTGTCTGTATGTGTGTGTCTATGTGTCCTTGTCTGTGTGTGTGTGTGTGTGTGTGTGTGTGTGTGTGTGTGTGTATGTGTGTGTGTGTGTGTGTGTGTGTGTATGTATGTATGTATGTATGTATGTATGTATGTGTGTATGTGTGTGTGATTGGAGATTGAATCTGGGACTTCTTTCATGCTAGACAGACACTCTATTCCTAAGCTGTATCCTCAGATCCTTGTTTTACCTTTGATTTTGACATAAATTTTAAGTTGCTCAGGCCTGCCTTGAACTCACCCTGTAATGTAAGCTAACCTTAAAATTATAATCTTCCTCTCTCAGAAATTTGAGCATGTGACATTACAGAATGGGGCATGAGCTTTCTGTATTATATAGCTTGGTTGGTAGAGTGCTTGCATAAACATGTGTGAGTTTCTAGGTTCTATGTACAAAACCACATACACTGGTT
The DNA here is from genome assembly GCF_000001635.26 of Mus musculus. Lineage (NCBI taxonomy): Eukaryota > Metazoa > Chordata > Mammalia > Rodentia > Muridae > Mus > Mus musculus. Next base: position 89,104,815 of record NC_000084.6, read on the forward strand.
AAGGTGATACATACCGAAATTCCAGCACTCAGGACATAGAGGCAAGAGAATTGGGAGTTCAAGCAAGCCTAAGACATAGGAGACCCAGAGATGGTTAGGGGTGCCTTTAATACCATTTTGTGACTTTTATCTTCTGTCTGAAACATGGAAAATTGATAGAATTCTGATGAGAGATTTGCAAATCAGTTAGATGTGATGCACATGGTTGTGCTGTCTTACTTGTGGTCTGTCCCTTTGTTGCTTTCAACTTGGAGATTTCTCTCTTGCCTTGGTTTGTGAATATTGTCCTTAAGAAGGTATTTATGGCATGACTACTTATATATTTTTAGCATCGGTCTTGACTGTGTTGCAATGCAGAGAAGTCTGGTAGACAGACAAAACTGAGAGGGAAATGAGGAGATAGAATTTTATGTCATAAAGTCAAAGGGCTGCTTCTACATAGAAGAGGGCCAGCAAGAAGAGAGGGAAGAGTAATAGGGTGTAATAATATGTGTGGAAATGTTACGATCAACCCCATCCCATTGTATACTACCAGAAATTTAATTAAAGGCAACAGCAAGAAGACAGGAGACACTCTCTGCTCCAGCTAAAGGATGCATGGAAAATTTATAGAGCTCCTTGGGGTAATTTTTTTCCCCTCTGTCTTACGAAATCTGGTTGTTTTCTCAGTATCACTAAGAACCCTGGCAGAGAGTCTCCTATGTTTTGTCATCTGTCTGCAGGTGTCTGTCTGCATCTGTCAAAGCTTGGTCTCCTCTCAAAACCAGAGCTTTCTTATAGATACTTCCTTACATCCATCCTCTCAGGTTTTCCCAGTGAAGAAATAAATGCTAGGATGGAGAAATGGCTTCGCGGGTAAAGAGCACTTTTTTGCTCTTACAAAGAACCTGGGTTTGGCTCCCAGCACCCACATTGTGGCTCATAACTACCTGTAACTCCTATTCCAGGGGATCCAATGCCCTTTTCTGATTGGCCTCCACAGGTTCTTAGATGCATGTGGTTTACATTTGTACATTGTACACACATGCACATAAAATAGATAAATCTTAAAAACTCAATGCTGCACTGATGCCAAATCCAAAAAACAAAGTGGTTTAGTTTTTCCTACGATATTCATAGCACTATTGGATCAGTGGGTATATCTACTGTGTTGTAGGTCATTGTAGATCACAAGATTCACAGCTCAGCAAGACTGATGATCATCCCACACTTAAGCACTGTGAAAACAAGTCAGTAGTGATGAAGCTTCCAGATGACATGAGTATGTGTTGTCTTCATTTTACTGACCAACAGCTCCAAATGAGAAAATACATTCCTGGCATTAGACTTTATTTGCTAGTTTGTAGTGTCTAGTAGCATCATTGTTGCCCCTACTATAGGCTAATTCCACATATATGTGTGTACGTGTATAGATGTATATTTACATATGTGTGTGTACATATGTATACTTTTATTTTAAAAGTAAATTGTCATTATTATTATTATTTTCACTTTACATCCTGCTCACTGCCCCCTTCTCAGTTCCCCACTCCCTAGTGACCATTAGTAGATTTCTGTAATATTCTACACCTTATTCTCCTTTAATAAGAGGTGAAAGCTACACTTATTTGTGGGTATGAGGATATGCATTTGCAGTACAGTTAGAATTTATATTGGTTTAGAAAAATGAGAATAGGAGGTTATCATCTTGAATCTATGATCTCTCCAACAACAAGTAACTGGCCGGGTTTATAATATCAGGCATGCATTTCCCTTCTTTTGAGTGCCTCAAGTCCAATTAGACAATGTTGGCTACCGCCAAGATAAAAGCACAATTATTCCCTCCAAGATAAAAGCACTGTAGGTATCTTTCTAGCCTAGCCAATGTTGTGTTTCTTGGAGTCACAGCTAGTTATAGGTGTGCTGAGAATTTTGGTTTCCTTAACAAACACAGAAATACTATAGGAATATGTTTTCATTTTAATCCCAGGTGTGGCATATGGGATATGATTGTTCACAGGAGCTATGATTTGCCTCATGCTCTAGCAGGGGCATGGTTTTGCCAGATGCAGATAGTTTCTGCTGTTGTGTGATACTTGGAATTCTGGGGACTTTTCAGAATGTATATAAATGCTAGGGCCTGAGAGGTGGGGTGGGTTATTGGTTGTTTGCTGTTGGTTGTAGTTTGTTAAGTAGTCATGTGCAAAGAAGAATCAGTAAGAAAAAAATTAGATATACTGAGGGTGAAAATCAATCTTGCTCCTAGGAACTTGACATCCCTAATCAGCAGGAAGTAGTCTAACAATAACATCACCCTCTTTCCCCTCTATCCTTTTTTTCTCTTCCATCTAGTATTAGGGGGTTGAAAGGGTAGAATAAAGGGGTGGAGAAGGTGGAAGAAAGAAGAACCCACAAAGTCGAAAAAGTCTGGCTACAGTAGAACTGTTTTCTCTCTTAGCAATTTGCACAGCACATTGGTGCACAAATGAGAGAAAGTTCTTAGGGAGGAGACTTCCAGGTCAGGTCCATCCTATTTCCTGCAAGTACTGTGACTGAAGTGCAATAAGGTCTTACCTTCAAATTCTGGGGGGCAATGAAGGACCACAGCATAGCCCATATTATGTTACGGGTCTTGCAGAATCCACTGACTTACAACTCAAGCACAATTTCTTTTGATTGGTACTGGGGGTTTTCTTTAGTGAGTCTATGATACCATCGTTATTCTGTGTCATAACTCCATTTAAACTCTATGTTTATATATATACATATGCATATTTACTATATATAATTTTAGGTAAGCATAAACTAATATGATTCTATGTCATTTTCAAATATCTTTAGTGTTATTCATCCCTCCTCCTTCTCCCTCTGCATTGCCTCTTATTCCTGTTTTATCCATTTTCTTCTTCATTGAACTTGTGTCCTAATAGTTCCTACTCTAGAATTCACTGTCCCCCTACCCCTTGGTTTCTCTCTACTTTCTTGCTGTGCATTAATTTATACCCCACCCCACTAGAGGGACTTTGAGAATAATTTAATTTTCTTCCATATGGATAATATCCTATTTAGGCTTTTCTCTGCAGAATGTTCATAGATTGTAATAATTTATTAAATTATAGGGATTTTTGTTTTTAGTTTTTGTTGTTGTTTCACACAATACTTAATGTGCCTCTTATCAAAACATGTCTTGGTTCATAGCAGTTTTACTACAGATTGAATTTTTCTTCTAAGCAGTTTTGTCTGACTTTTCTATAGTGCTATGAAGGAATATCCCCCAAAGATGTCCTGAAAAGAGTTGCTGCAAATGCCCTGTTGTCACTTCTGGCTGTTAGCAGAAGAGCGCAGAGGCATGCTTTGAGATGTGAGCATCACCATCAATTGTTTATTGACATTTTGCTAATTATATTTTCTACTGCTTGTTTATTTTTACTAAAATGTAAAGAAATTATAGCAAAATTTCAATGACATTTAAACAGTTTTTTTCCAATGTAATAGTACTGAAGTCATTACTTTTAAATTTTATTTTTAAGATTTATTTTATTTTTAATTATGTGTATGTGTGTATGTCTATGTGTTTGTATGGACATGTGGGTAGCCTTGCTTGTGGAGGATAGAAAAGGTCACTAGATCCTTAACCTGGAGTTACAGGCTGTTGTGAGGTGCTTAACATGGGTATTAGGAACTGAGCTCATATTCTCTGCAAGAGTTTTATATTAGTTATGTGGTTAGCAGTCTGTCTAGCCCCACATTCATTGCAAAAAAAAAAAAAAAAAAAAAAGAATAAGCTGGGAATATAGTGCCTAGGAAGCACAGGACTCTGGGTTGGATCCCCAACTCTAAAACATCAGTCAGTCAACAATACAAAGATGATACTTGTAGATTGTGTTTCTATTTGCATGTAATGATTATTACACCAGAGAATATGTGTGTGTGTGTGTGTGTGTGTGTGTGTGTACACACACATATACACACACATATATGCATGTATAAAGAAATTTCAAGCTGTAACCTATTATTTAGCTTCATAATTAACTAGTATATACAAGCATATTTTACACACCTAACACACAAGCATAGTTTTTATAGTATAGTGAAGACTACAATATCAAATAAGTAGTATTTTTATGTAAAATTTCATACTATAGGGTCATGATTTCCCTTCTGTACATCAGTGAATACAAGTCTGAGAGGTGAAAGAAAGTAATTAAAAAAAAATCTACTCAACTAATTATTTGCTGCTAAAATAAAGCATGTAAACTGTGAAATACAGTAGACTTGGAAAGTCTCACTAAGAAAGGAAAACAAGGAAGGGGCCTCTGATCCTGTGTTCTTTTGCCCCTTTAACCATCCCTCTTTCATTGTATAGTTGAATGGGTTTTCAGTGTGTTGAGTATTTGCAGCCTTAATGTCTTCAGGAACAGAATGGCCCCTTGACAGTTGCAGCCTTTTTCTTTCAGCTGATCTCATAGAAAACTGTATGGAGCAGATGAAGCACATCAATGCACAACTGAACTTAGATTTGCTGAGACCTGGGAAAGCAGTACTGAAAAAAAAGGTGACTTCAAGGTCTGAATTCTCCTGTAAGGGAAGAGGGATAGAGAGACCAGGTCTCCATTGCTCTCATGTCTACAATGAGCACAAGGTTGAAATCAGTGTTTGACTTACATGACAAATAGAGGCAGGTATATTATTGAGGTCAATTCTCATTTGAAAATCCTTAAGTGAGATTTACATGTTATTCATTCCTCTTATGCACAGTTAGAAATATGTACATTCACATAATATATTGCTGAAATATTTTATACAATGAAATATATGAATAAAAGTGTTAAGTTTTCAAGGGATGAAATCTGTAACAACTGTAATTTATTTGTGTTTGGACAGTTCATACATTTTAAATTTATTATCTCATGAATAAACACTTATAACAACATAGTGACAAAATCCTACAATTGATGAGGCAAGATTTTCCCCCTCACATTCTGTATATTTTCTTTCATGATTCCCAGATGTTTGTTCTAGCAGTTAATTGCTTGATTGTGTATATAAATCTTACCTTTTTGTAAACACAATATAACATAATAAATATATATTACCTGTGGCCTTGCCATAATTGTGACCAGTAACATTTACACCTCATTTCATGAGTACATGTGAATATTTAAATATACAAATAAATATTCCACTTATTAAATACACACACACACACTGGCTCATTTTAAAAGCACATAGTACTTTTTCAGAGGACCATAAGTTAACTTTCAAAGGATACAATGTTCTCTTCTGGTCATTGTAGGGACTGCATTCGTTCACATGAACATACCCACATAATGTATGTATATATGTATGTACATATGTATATATATGTAAATGCATGCATATATATATATGTATGAGACAAGATGTTATATAAATATATGCATGTAAATTAAAAGTAAATTTAAATCTTTAAAAAGAAAAAAAAAGACAAAGCCTTATTTATTAGGTTAACTCTTAAATGATAACAGAATCCATGTTTGGCAGCTTCTTTTTCTGCTTCTTATTTTTCTGCCTAGCCAAAAGCCATAGTCATCACTGTGAAAGTCAGCAAGGGCCTGATATGATGGGAAACCAGTCAGTACCTGCCTGCCTTGATTGAGACATAACATGGAGGCTGTTATATATCAGAATTCCTCCATGCCTGATGGGACAGCAATAGCTTTTTTTTTGTGGTGCATGTGTTTCTTGATATATGGTCACCATACCTTGTCAGAATTCTCAAAGTGATGATAGTTGGACATGATAACAGCACAGCTGCAGTGTACAGTGACCCCAAAGGAGGGAATTACTGTTTCTCAGGGAACTGCATTCATGCTTTTCAACTTCTCTGTGTCTATACAGGAGGATGGCTTCATTAAAGAATTAAGCATCACCATGCAGCTCCTAAGAAACTGCCTTTATCAAAATGAAGAATGTAAAGTAAGTAGAGAGCCTCAGACTGCTGATAGCAGTTCAAGTAGTGAGTGGCTAAGATTTATATGAAGTAGTCCAGGAAGGAAATGGACCTTCTGAATTCAGTTGTTAAAGATGTATAGTTGATTGTTTCTTCAGCCAAGAGTTAATTCTCAGAGCTGGATGACTTTAATCATGCTGTCCTTCAACACTAATGACATTCCTATGTATATCAAAACTTGCACTTCATGATTGAAATGTAACTTCTTGAACTACCCCTTCATTCTATATTGTTAGGTATTTAGATGGTTTTTGTTTGTTTGTTTGTTTGTTTGTTTGTTTGTTTTACTAGATGGCTGTGTATGTCTTAGGAAGTGGAGGTTTTCAAAGATGTTTGTCAAAACTGATTATTCTCAGGGAGAAAGTGACAGTATTTATAATTATAAAGAAAGAAGATAAGCATGCATCCTGCTTCAGAATAGATACTGTTTTGCTCAGCATGATCATGCCACCTAAAGGAAGCCCTACCTTTCATATCTGCTGTCATCTATAGCCTTTGCACAGTACTCTTTGAAAGTCACTGAGTTATCTTGCTTTCTTTGTAAGTATTGGTTCTGTCCATTTAAGCCATCACGATGGTACTATTGTGTGACAAAGAATCTTCTGAACTCATGAAGTTGCTCAAAGTGGAATGACCTCACTTTTGAGGAATTAGCTTTATTATAAAAAATTGATGAGACAAAGATAAATTGTAGAAATGTCTTTTGTTTTTAAACTTTTTTACTTTGTGCTCTTATTTGTCATTAATTTGGAAAAATTTGATAAACATGAATTACATAAGCTACATTAAGTGAAATGCATGTAACAATTATTTTTTTTAAGTATTTGTTTATACATATGTGGTGATTAGAATGAGTAAGACCCCTGTAACTTCTCTCTATATTTATGGATGAGTATGTTTGAATGCTTAGTCACCCCAGAGTGGAATTGTTTGAGAAGGATTGGAAGAATTAGTGTGTATGGCCTCGTTGGAGTAGTTGTGACCTTGTTAGAGAAAGTGTGTCACTGGGAAGAGGTTTGAGGTTTTCAAAACTGACAGCAGGCCCAGTCTCCGTGCCTGCTGTCTGCAGATGAAGATGTAAAGCTCTCAGCTACTGCTCCAGTACATGCTTGATTGCTTCCTACCATGATAATCATGGACTAATCCTCTGAAACTGTAAGCAAGTCCCCAATTTAAGATATTCCAGGCAAAACATGATGAAGCCTTATCCTGGGCAAGGAGAAATGTAAAGATGGTATATAAGAAGTAAATCTGAAGAGTTAGGCCAGAAGAAAAGTGTAGAATGACTTCCAGACTCAAGCTGCTTACTAATATAGGAATTACGATAGAGCATATGCAGTGATGAAGGACTTGATGCTCAGGCTTCCCATGTGTGTGCTGTGTAAGTCTTTGATCCATCCAGGTGGAGAACTGCGTGTAGCCAAGTGTGTATGAGCTTGAGGAGTTATGCGTGCTGGGAATAGTAGGAGTGTATTATTAGTATTTGTACTCAGGATTCTACTTGAAATTTTCTAAGACAGTATGTCATAATAGGTTTGATCATATATTTAGAACACATATAAGAGAAGGCTGCAAAACAGAGGAGTCTAGAGAAGAATAGACATAAGACAGAAGGAAGGAAGTGAAGACAGAGAAACCTGCAGTAAATGCCCCAGTGCTGGAGAGTTTAGGAGTCACGAAGGTTGGAGTGGTCTAAATCATCAGAACAGAAAACAAACTGAAGGGAGCTGGCTGTGAAATGTAAGAAGTGTTAATGACAGCAGTGAGCATTCTGTCTATAGCTTGATCATTGCATGACATGAGTACATTTGGCTCTCCTACTGTGGAAACTTACTGTACTCAGAGAAATGAACATGCTAAGGACTAGTTAATAAAGATAGAGGGGAAAAAAGAACTAATGGAAAGATCAAAATCCTGAGGAGAAGGGAGAGCCACGTTTTAGAGGTGCAGATAGATGTATTCATTTCTGAGAAGAGGAGTGCCAATGTGTCATGCTGATTTGTATATAGTCACTGCTCCCACTGACCTGTGATAAACTTGGGAACAGGTGCTTCTTGTGACACCGTGAAAAAGCAGATACAAGGAGTGTATCTCCCTCAATGAGTATGAAAAACATAGTAAAACTAATCATGATGCAGAGAAATCTGTGATAATTGAAATCAATTTTTAGATTAAAAAAAGAAAAAGGCAGAATTGATACGAGTATTTTCTTGAATACAAATCTCTGTCTCTGGACCTTGTTTGAGGCATTTTAGAGTTCATTTATGGCTAAGAGATAATCACTTTTCTGCATGTTATAGAAACTTCTCTATGGCTTTTCTCTAATATATCCTAGCCACCCTTCAAGAGACTGGGCAGTCTCCTGATCCAGGCTGCCCAACATGAAGCACCAGTGAACTGAGAAGTTCTTCCTTACACTTAGCAAAGATGAATTAAACTATTACCTTATGTGGATGACAACTTTGGGGGTTATTTAAACCTAAGATTACATTTCCACATGTCCAAACTAATGGCTGGTCTTATTTCTTTTGCAAAACAGGTGGCAGCTCTTGAAGCACGTCTTGTGCCTGTATTGCACTCTCTCTGGCCTTGGCTTTTGATGGAAGATTCATTGATGCAAATTGCCTTGCAGTTGCTTTGTGTCTATACTGCAAATTTTCCAGCTGGTAACTAGAGTCCAGTGTTGTTTTTGATGATAAATTAAAATAATAGTTTTATGTGATACTATACTGAACTAGAAAATATGTATGTTGATGTATTTTTCCTTATTATGTATGTGTTAGTCAAAGGCGAAGTTTCTTATGGGTCTTAAAGCTACAGACCATTTAAGAATATATTTGTTGACCTGGGAAAGTTATTAGATAGTTCAGGAAATAGATTGGCTTGATTTTATATGGTTGTGGGAAACTGCATTCAGAGGGACCATCCAAAAGGTGAAAATTGATGAAAAAGCAAGTGAAGATTAGGTTTTTAATAGATTCTAGAACAGGAGACAGGTATGATGAAAGTCAGTTCAAGATACTATTGGTTTTGTGAAAGTTGATATAATTGTATTCATTCACATGGAAGTTGTTTTGACAACCTATTAAGGGCCATGCATTGTGAGTCGTAATGAAACTGATAAGACTATGAGGAAAGCATAAGGGTAGATGAGTATAAGAAGAGAAGAGGTGTAAAGTCACTGATTTAGAAGGTGAAATGCAAACATCAAGGGGTGAAATAATAAGTGTGTTAGCTGTTTAGTAACTACATGGTCAGATGTATAATTTTGACCAGTCAGCAAGTATGCGTGACTTCCTTTGGCATAGCAACAGAAATGTCCACATACCAAAGGGTGCATAGGGAAGGGATGGGAGATGAAGTCAAGTATGAGCTCTTCTCGTCACAGCTTTGTTCTGTGATGGCTTCTTTGAATAGTTTGGTACCTTAGGCTGTCTGCTTCACTAGCCTACTTAGAAAGTCCCCTGCATGTAACAGAGTGAAGCTTATGAAATGCCATTCTGTGTCTAGTTGTGAATCAGAATTGTCCTCTCTTCCTTCTGTTACTGCTTTCTCTGTCCCTTTCTTGGACAGTCTCTTCTCAATGTGCCTTCTATCTCAACCCTCCCTGCAGGGTGGCTAACCCAGCATAGCCTGTCTCTGAAATGTAGAGTCGAGTGTGGTCCTCCCTTATAGTAGCTTTCATCCTGTGCACCTAGAAAAGTTGGAGGGACAAAACTTGAGTTGCTTAATGTGAAGCAACAGTACATACTTTCATATAAAACAAAATTTTAACTAATTTGTACTATATGCATCCTTAAAACGTATGAGAATAGTAGAAGTGGTTAGGGTATCACCAACCTAAGGCAGACATACTGTTTTTCTATTTGATGTGTTTCTAAGCAAAAATATATCATTTAATGAACACATTGATGTTCGAATATAGTTATAAAGTTAAGAATACAGGGAAGGTTACCATATTTTCTCTTGTACTTATCACAAATGAGTTTATTTCACAGACTGTTCAGTTCTGATATGACTATACAAGCTGTTCTGTTTGCATGAACTTTCACAAAGTAATTCTGCTTTGGATTTAGATTACAATGTGGTCACCAAAATACATTTCTAACTCTTTCATGTTTGTTTTGTTTTGTTTTAATCCCCTAATAAATCTCATATGGTTATCTGATTTATTCAGAATACATTGAACTCTGGAAAGCCATAGATACCACTGCTAGCTCCTGCTGCCTATGAGCTCTGTGACCTTGAAATCCCATGATCAGGCTTTCTGAGCTCTTTATCTTTACCTGGGTACTATGGAAAATGGTGTTTGAGCTGTCCCAGTTACCTTTCATTGCTAAAATTCTATACTTCCACACAGGCTTTTATTTCCAAACCTTCTTTATAAACTATTTTTAAAAACCCATTATGCTCATCTAATTCTTTCTTTAAAAAACAAAACAACAACAACAAAAATAAGTTGGCATTTTAATGCTCCACTGAGATAATTGGCCCCTGAGTGAGCTCAGTCAGTCTGTTGGGTTGAGTGTACACATCAGCATTAGGTCTCAGTGCTCACTTGTAGTTCATAGGTGACTGACAGATACGCTTACTACTTTGTGTTTTAAAAACTAAGCAGCAGAACAGAGGCGACTCGGTGACAGGCTGTTTCTTTTGAAGGCTGCAGTTCCCTTTGTTGGTCAAATTATGGACAGTGTATTCAAACTGCACACAGAGGCACCCCCAGTAGCTCCCTGATACTGTGTATCCTGAAACTGGCTTCTCAGATGCCTGCAGAGAACACCACCATTCAGCAGTTGGTTTTTATGTTTCTTTCAAACTTGGCCTTATCTCATGACTGCAAGGGAGTAATTCAAAAGGTAAGTACTTAGCCTCTCCTATGTGCCATAAAAGAGTTATTTGCAAAATAATCCTGTCAGTCAAATTTTAGAAATCCTTTTGGTTCTAGGACTGCTTTCTTGTGATTCCAAGACATTTTATTTTAAAGGTTTGTAAAAGATTTAAGAGGCTAATTGCTTAAATCCAGTTTGGGAGGCACTAAAATTGAAGCAGAAGGAGTTTTTTATTAGTCCGTGTCCTTTTAATTATCTCTGTAGCAGTTTTAACTAAAAAGTGGTGATTTTAGAAAAACATTGGTGTTATACAAATAATATATTTGATCTGTAAGTAGACTAGTCAAACCAATTTCCATTTATTATTGTGACAGAAAGTTGTATGAAACAAAAGTTCCTTTGCCCCAGTTATATTTTTACATCTTAATGGCATAGTATGCCACTTATGAGGTCTCTGGATGTGCAGTTCTAAAACTTCACTTTTTATCACTAATTTTAACTGAGTGTATAAAGAAGGGGTGTGAGTGAGACAAATTCTGGTACAAATATGTAGGAGTAGAGCATCTTTATGGTTATATATGAACAGAATCCCTACTTGGGAATATCTTTTAATATTTAAATATCATCAGATTATCTGTTACTTTTTAAACAAAAGATTTAGTTATAATTATATTTAAGTACACTGTAGCTATCTTCAGATGCACCAGAAGAGGGCATCAGATCTCATTACGGATGGTTATAAGCCACCATGTGGTTGTTGGGATTTGAACTCAGGACCTTCGGAAGAACAATCAGTGCTCTTAGCCACTGAGCCATCACTCCAGCCCCATCTGTTACTTTCTTGTGACACTGATTTCAATGCTTCTGTTTCTTCTGCTTGGAGGTCAGACAGGATTCATAGGAATTCAGTGTCCCCCTCTGTCTTTCATGTTTCTGAACCTCAAAAGATAGTTGGAATATAATCACCAAAAAATGCTAATGTCTCTTATTCTAAGGAAGTTGGATGATTGGTCTTATTAGGGAAATATTTTCTATAAGAAATTGCACCCTGCTCACTCTGACTCATGAATGTCCTCATTATATTTTTTAGAAATTTCTCAAGCCAGTTGATGTTATCTTGAAATCAGCCATGGAGGGAACATTCATACCATGAAACTTGACAAACACCACAATCAGAGATCTGCCTCTCCCTCATACAGCCAGTTCAATTGTTTATTTACTAGCATACAGCAAGATAGTTTTTTCATGTACATGCTGATATTTCTATAAGTCATACATATGTGTTCATGTGAATATTAACCCTAACCCTAACACACACACACACACACACACACACACATCACTTCCAAAAGATCTCATCTTGAGCTAAATACATGGGATTGCCTTCTTCAAAATTAGAGGTATATACATGTGAGACCATAGTACTGGCCAATATTCTACTTTCTACCACCACTCCCTTGTAGAACATGTTGATGGGGTGTAGAGTTGGAACATCCAGAGTTATAAGTGCCAATCTCATGTTTGGCATGTGACTTTGAGATGGAGACTTATTTTCCTTAAATTTCAGTATTACTTTTTATTATTATTATTATTAAACAAAAATACTTCTAACACAGCAAAAACTCTGTTTAAATTCTGGTCTGAGAGACCTGAAGGGTGCTGTAGGGTTGGAAAAGGGGCCTGCAAAGCCTGTAGTATCTCCAGACCAACAGAGAGAGAGAGAGAGAGAGAGAGAGGGAGAGAGAGAGAGAGAGAGAGAGAGAGAGAGAGAGAGAGAGAGAGAGAGAGAGAATAAAAAAAGGCAAGCCTGTGGGACAATGCTTTTAAAAAGTGGATTTAGGAGATTGGAAAGAAAGAGGGTCAAACAGAGCTGTATAGCAGAGAATGATGAATCTATACCCTTCACATATTAGCCATCAGGCTGCAAGCACAAAGATCATGCCTGAGGAGCCATGGAATGATGTGAGGTGACTTGGAGCTCCCATTGAATAGGGTTGGCCCTAGATCTGTCCAGCCTCCAGCATTGAGCTGCAGTAGCTGCAGACTGTGCTGCTTGACCTGCTGGGCGACCAGAAGCACTGCAGCATAAAAGCAAAACAACTGGCTAAAAGAACAGTGAGCAGCTGGCTGGAACTCCCAAAGAAACATGTCATGTACTAAGCTTGTCCCCACTGGCTGGCCCCCAGCATGGAGCTGCCCCGCCTACCCGAAACACCACCCAGAATCTGCAACAGCAGGATATCCATTGAGACAAGTCTCAGTGATGGTTCAGTATTTATGGTGTTTCAGAAACCAGAGTCCTTGAACCAGAACAATAATTTGTTGCTATGAATATTTGTATGTAAAGCTATTTGGGCAAAAAGTGTACTGTGTGACACATTGCAGTCTCAGAGCAGTAAGTGAATGATGTTGACTATAGGGCTGCAGTGGATAGGGAACATGTCATTGCTGAGTAGGGCCAACAGAGGGGAGGGGGTATTGAGCAACAACCTGGAGCTTGCGCAGACTCAGTCCCTGAAAATACTGTCCTATTGCATATTCACCATGGTTCTGAGCAACGTGGATATCTGTGTTGAAGAACTGTCCATTTTCAGAATTGAACCTCCTCAAAAAACCTCTATGGTCTGTGCTTCCCTGTTGATATTTGTGTTGGAGCCTGAGGTCAATATGGATGCCTATGGTCTGGGCTGCCATTAGAGGGTATGTGAATGGCCAAGATCTGTGCTACCACTGGAAGCCAGATGGACATCTATAGTCTGTGATACTGCAGGAGGCCATATTAGTGTCCATTGCTGTCAGAGGCCATACTGATGTGAATGGCCTATAGTGTCTCACCTGAGGCCATATTCATGTCTATGTCCCCTGTTACCACCAAAGGCCATGTAGATGTTCATGGTCTGTGCTGCCACCTGAAGCCATGTTACTACTGGAGACCATATTCGTGATCATGGCTCAGGTTGCCCCAGAGGCAATGTTGATGGCCTTAGCCTGTGCTGCCACTGAAAGCTATGATAGTATCTGTGGCCCATGCTGCTGCAGAGGGTCATGTTGATGTCCATGGTCTGTATTGCCACTGGAAACCATGCCGAGATCCATGGCATATGCTGATGCTGGAGACCATGTAGATGTCTGTGGTCTGTGCTGTCGCCAGAAACCATGTGGAAGTCCTTGATCTACCCTCCCACTGACAGTATAGAGCAAGGGAGATACTTTTGTAGAGGTATCAGTGATTGCAAAGTGACAGTTGAGAAAGAGGTACATGGACATCTATGTGACAACCCCTATCCTCACCTCACCCCACCTGATCTTCCTCAAAATAGAAACAGCTTAGATAGAAAGCCATCAAAGAGAACTCTTAAAAATTATGATAAGGGGATGGAGAGATGGCTCAGCAGGTAAGATCACTGACTGCTCTTCCAAAGGTCTTGAGTTCAAATCCCAGCAACCACATGGTGGCTCACAACCACCCCTAATGAGATCTGGTGCCCTCTTCTGGTGCATCTGAAGTCAGCTACAGTGTATAATGATAAATAAATCTTTTTTTTTTAAATTATGATAAGAATGCTAAAGTATAGCTTTCCACAATTAATGACTTCTGGCAGAGAAGGACTCAGTTTTTTATAAGGGGCTGGCCACTGGGGTTTGACCATGTTCCAGTGAGTATATAGGCAACACAAATTGAACTTTTTCCCTCTTTTTTGGGGGGAAAAGGGTCACAAGGGTTGAGGTGCAGACCTGGGAGGTCTGTGAAGTGAATGTAATCAGGGTGCATGATGTGAAATTCCCAAATAATCAATAAAAATATTATGTTGGAGGGGAAAAAAGAACATTGTGATATAATATGAATATAATCCATTTTTAGGGAACATAAATCAAGTCTGTTTTAATTAGGAAATTCTAGAGACTTCCATTGCTGTGTTAAGTAATAATCAGCCTAAAGCCTTCCAGTTGTGCCTCTCTTCACTTACCAATGGCCATGAAAAAATGCAGTAGCACTATTGTATAACTTTAAAATGTCTCGTATCTTTCTCAACACACTCTAACCACAGTATAAAATTGTTTCAAACCATCTTTAGAACCCACAGTGAAGAAAAGCCCATAGCATGATACATTTTCAAACGCCAGGTACATGTTTTGGAACACTTGTCAGCTCTGAGCTTTTAATATGATGTGTCTAAATGGGAAAGGTGAGGAACTGTTTAAAAAAGCATCCTTTGTGCTAAGATGAGACACAGGGAAGTTTTGAGAGGCATGCAACACTTGGTTTAGAGTAGTTTTGCTGTTTGGGAAATATGCTAGCAGTAGCTCATTCTATTATTATCCTCACAGTTCTCTATATAGACATATTAAAATTAATTATATGAATTAAATCCAGCATCCTTGTTTCTGCCCAGGAGAACTCAACAGATAACCTAGTGTAGATTATCAATACCGAATAGGAGTCATTCTGTACAGGGCTATCATGCAAGTGATGCATTCTGCTCCTTAAATATACCAATGACCAAAGCTTCTATAGGTCACCCTAAGCCTTTGTTTGAGATTATTGGGTTATATTTTGTTTGCATGTGCTCAGTATATAGATACTATCATAGAGTTACATTATTGATGCTAGTTTGAGGAATTGGCTTTATTTGAAGGTTAAAATGACTTCTGCAGTTCAAATAATAGAGTTTCCTCGTCTCTAAGTTTAATAGAATGCCATATAGCCATGAATTTTTTTCTGTAATGATAAAATATAGAGTAAAATGAATGTAAAAGTATGTTCATAAATTTATGAAGAAAACACCTGTAGCTATAATGATAGGAAACACCTTCACTCCTACCAGAGTTGTTAACTCCTGTACAGAGTGGATTTGAGTTTTGTTTCTTTCCTCCCACAGGATATCTTTAATGAGTAGCAAAATTGCTAGAAGGCAGATGAGAAAGGGAACTCAGGAGGCCAACTCTGAATTATCAACCCTAAATAATTGAGTTGACTGTAGTTTATTTTATCCATCATCAGAAAAAAATAACAGGAATTAAAATTTAAGCACTATTTTGTTCTTACCTTTGTATTTATTAATACTTGGAAGTTGTGTAGACAAAGTATTTGGAAGAAAGAGAAATTAAAATCTGGGAGAAGGATATCAAATGCTTCTTAATTGGTCACCAAGGGACTAGGCAAATAATGAAAAGCCCCTGAAAAGAAAAATACTATTCTGTGTTTACCCACAGAGCAACTTTCTACAGCACTTCTTGTCCCTGACATTGCCTAAAGGAGGAAACCAACATCTCAGCACTGTGGCCATTCTGTGGTTGAAGTTGCTCCTGAATATGTCATTTGGAGAAGATGGACAGCAAATGATCCTGAGGCTAGATGGCTGCTTAGACTTACTCATAGAGATGAGCAAGTACAAGCACAAGAGCAGCCCTCACATGCCTCTGCTGATCTTTCATAACATTTGCTTCAGTCCTGCTAATAAGCCTAAAATCCTGGCTAATGGTAAGTTGTCACCTTGTGGACTCATTTCATACACGTTGTGATGTGTACACAGTTCTAATCAGATTGAAACACAAAGTAGCTCTATAATTTCCCACCTCCTTTGTCTGTGGGAGGCAAGGACTCTGTGGGGGTTGGAGTGTAGGTATTCAAGCATGAACCTAGCCTCTAAGGTTGATCAGCAACTGTCACTCAGTGGACATACTGGGTGCAGGAGGTACCTGGGAAAGAGCTGCAGTAGGCAGTGGTGCTCTCAATCTCACCCTCTACTTCTCTGTGTCTCTTCTTGATCTATTGTTACTCTAGCTTCCCATCATTTCTTCTCTGTCTTTGAGTAAATGAAACTTTCTAGAACAGATGCCCCAGTTGTAATCCCTACCCTCACCCTGTGCTTCATCTCTTCCATCCTATACTAGTCCCCTTCCCCAATCTGCCTTTCTCCTTAGCATGATCATTATTTGATATACAATGATTTTTTATGTGTATGACTTTTATTTCTATGTCCTATATATTGGGACATAAGCTATTTAGAGTCAAGAAACCTGTGTGTGTGTGTGTGTGTGTGTGTGTGTGTGTGTGTAGCATCTAGAGCTGTGTCAGTCACTAGTAAGCACTCTATAAACATTTAGTAATTGTGAGAAATCCTGACAGGCAGAGATGGAGGCCGCAACCAGATAGGGAAATAAGCTGTACAGGCTTCATTCTCAGAAATGTATAACTGGAGACAAGAATTCAAAAGGAGTCAAAGTGGGGCAAGGAATGAAACGAATCGGAGGGATCTGTTTCTGAAACCACAGCTACCATTAAGATAGGTGTACATTCATGTAGAATTGTATAAGACACACCCTATTTTGATATAGGAAAAGGGAGAAAAGGAAAAAAAAAAAGGAGGTGGACTCATCTATCTGGTCTTGAAATGAATGCCCTCACTTTACAAAGTTTCTCTGAAACTGAATTCTCTAGCACAATATACTTTGTTTTGATAAAAATGAGTTTATGAAGACAGGAAGTACCTAGCCACATTGCTAGTATATGGTAGATAGTTTTAAGACATTAATCCTACACTCCTTTTATATTTTACACTTAATTTTTCTCAGAGACTTTACCATCCCAAGCTTTCCAAGTGAATAGAAATGACACTGTGCACATGTTTTGTATGCATAAAGTAGTGCTTCTATTTTTCTGATAGTAGGTATAGAATTGCTGAAAAGGTTATGCAGAAATTGTTCAAGTTGAACCATCTTCAAACTCACCTGAACTGACTGGATTTGTACCCAGTCTTCCACCATTCCTCTGTTGACAATGCTTCCTACCACTGGGAGATGTATATCAGTGCTTATCGTTCATTCCTCTTCTATTGCATCTGGTTTGTTCCTCACATCTGTAAAATGAGGATAATAATAAGCCCCAGTTGAGCTGATAAGATGCATACAGATCATCTGCTGACAGTCCTGGTTTGTGGAAGCAGCTCAATAGCATCTGTTATTGTTTATTCCCCATTCTCATAGTAAGTGATTTTTTTAAATCCCCTGCTTATAACTGTTGAGTCAGGAAAAGCAAAAACTTTTGGAGAACTGAGGAAGTCTACACTTTCCACTTCTAGATCTCTGGATTTTTGTTATGGATTTCCCTATAATCAGCAATGTTTTCTCTCCCTCATCAGTACTAAGCAGATGGACACAGTTGGAGAGAAGTCATTTCTCCAGCTCTCTCACTCTTGACCTCAGTGGGCTTTCTAGGCAGAGGTCAGGTAAGAGCCAGCAGCTGTACAAGCTCTATGTAAAGCTGTGAAGACCTGTCACAGGCTTTCCACATGGTGAGCTAAACAGACTTTGGAAGAGTCAGCTAAGTGACAGAACTTACTAAGGCAGGCTGCATGCCTCTAATCAGTAGCATCGGGCATGTGGTATATACGGTTAGGGTGGATTGTGCATTGAGTCTGACCTGGGTGCTAAAAACATCCACTGCCTTCCCTGTTTTAGGTAATGTTCAGGGTGAATGTCTTTTGTAAAAACATACTGAATAAATGACATAAAAATTCACATCAAAGTGTTAAAGGAAAGGTAGTGGGAAACTTACAGGCCAATTTTGATTGAAAGCTTGTATCTAGGTGGACAGCTCCTTGCTTGAAGGAAATTTGCCAATATTATTGCTTAGCTTTTGTCTAGAACATCAAAGAAAAAAAGAATAATTAATGACCTTCAGGTGAGACTCTTACTGTCTGTCCTTTGTGCATGAAGCTGAGGCTTCAATAACCCATTCTTGAAGGAGAAAAGTAGATCAGAGTAAAAGTACTTCCCCAGCCTTCATTTGGATGAATAAAGAACAGAAAAAGATAAGTGGAGATACAGATGGGTACCATGGGCTGCCCCTCCCAGACTTTTCATGCTTGGATACATGTTCTTGATGTGATCCTTGGTTGGTTAATGGCGATCAAAAATCTTACCAGAAGCAAAATTTCTCTTCTGGATGAAGGACAAGTTTGTGCTGGACCATAGGGAACTCCACAAATATCTTTTCAGAACACTAACTAGAACAGTTATTCAAGTACACTGGAAAAATGTAATGATCTGAGTAAGAATAAGCAGAGGAACAGATATCAACTTCTCTACCCAGACTGCAAATAATTATAATTTCTAGATTTTATATATATGTGTGTATATATACATATATGTATACATATGTGTGTAATATATATATATATGTAATATACATATATATAATATTTCTGTCATTTCAGAATTTTCTATTGGACATTATTATTTTAGAACCTTAATAGCCTATATTTAAATTAATATGGATGTCTGTCATTAACAATATACAATGAAGGTGTAGCAAAAGAGATAATTTAGGAACTAGAAAATAGATTAGCAAAATATTATTCAGAATGCAATAGAGAGGTAGAAAGATCAGAAAGGATTGGAAACATGAGTGTTACGTGATATAACAAGTACCCCGAGACAAGCTAATGGTTTTATAAACTCCTAGATGATGAGGAGGAAATGGCTAAGGGGTTATGGCTGTTTCTTTTGTGAGCAAGGAAAGGTTTGTTTCAATCTTACAGTCAAGAAGAAATGCCAAGACTCTTGAAGCAAAAAAATCAGAAGAATTCTACTCACCTGCTTGCTGCCTACTCTTGGTCACCTAGCTTCCTCATACAGTTCAGGACCAACTGCCTAGGGGATTGCTCTATCCACAGTGGGATGGGCCAAACTCCATTTTTAATAATCAAGAAAATGCCCTGCCTCATCCTCCCAACAAAAGAGCATAGGCCAATCTGATAGAGGCATTTCCTCAATTGAGGTTCCTTCTTCCCAGTGTCTCAAGTTGACAACCAATAGCAGTCATCATGGGCTGTCTTAACAAAGAGACTACAAACTGAAGAATTTCATCTTTTGTTTCTGTAGTTCAACTCTCTGCCTTTCTGTTTTCTTTCTTTCTTCTTTTTCTATTTCATCTTAGAGAATTTCATACAATGTGTTTTGATCATCCACACCCCATCACCTCTCATGCCCTACCCACCCAAGTTCTCCCCCTCCCCACTCCACCTTCAATCCCTGAATCCAATCAGTGCTACCTGCATACTCTTCAGTGTGTAATCATCATTAGAGTGTGGTTCCTTTCCTATTTGTATCCCCTTTATCTCCTTTACTTGTCTTAGTGTTATACCTAAGACTTTTAATAGTATGCTGTACATGATGGGTGAGAATAGAAATCCTTGTTTTGTTCCTGATTGAAGTGGCAGTGTTAAGAGCTTTGCTCCACATAGGATGGTGACTACACCCCACTCACCAGGGACTACACTCTTAAAGAAAACTGACTCTCTCTCATATCAGCTATTAATGCCAGTAGCGTCTTGAGGGGTAGGTAGATTCCAAGCCCACCTCTTCAGTACATGATAGTCTGGTTTGTGTGTTCAGACCTTGTGCATGCTGTGACAACAAAAGTGGTCCACTTGCCCTGTTGTGTCTGGAAAACAGTTTCCTGTAGTTATCCACTACCTCTGACTCTAACAAACTTTTTGCCCCTTCTTCCTCAGTGATTCTTAAGCCTTAGGAAAAGTGATATAGTAAGGATGTTTCATTTAGGGCTTAATATTCCACAGTCTTCTTTTCTGTGTCTTGATCCTTTGTGGTTGTCTGTTAATCACCATCTACTATAAATGGAAACTTCTCAGATAAGGTTTAAGAGATGCATTAATATATGGATTCAATGAAAACTTCCTAGAAGTTAATTTAATACTACATCTATTTAGCGAATATTCATAGTAGATTCTCCTGTAGGACCTAGGACCTTTCTAGCCACAGGTTCTTTCAAGCAACATATCTCAACACAAGAAAGCAATATAGAGCAAGGCCACAGCCACATCAAGAAGCTTGTCTGATAGGGGTTGCATGAGGCACTAATGATTTAACCAATCTGTGACTAATTGATTCTCACAAAATACTTACATTGGTTTCTTTTCTCGAGCTTTAATATCCACAGTTAATTTGTAATTGTCATTCAGTCATGAGTTGATGAATGAAACTGCATCCTAATTTCTATCCTGTAGGTTTTAACCTGATAGTACTATACTTAAGTTGTTTCACACCCCATGCAGGATATGTTCATTTAACTGAATTAATCCCCAAGCTTTCTTGAAAAACAAACCTTGGTTAAAGCATGTTTTGAATTCTTGGTGTTTATATTTCACTGTTGTTGATTTACTTTTAAGCCACTTAAGGTATTTAAAACTCCTAGATTTATAATCATTTATAGTTTCCTATTATCTGTCCCTGTTCTTTAATTAGAATTCATACTACTTGAATGTAAAATGCCTTGTGTGCTTTTTTTGGTATGCACGTTTTATTTCATGATAAAATGATGTCTTAAAATATTTTACTCACTTGATTTGCAGAGAGACAACACATTATTTAGCCTATAAATGTGGTTTATTAAAATAATAAGTGATAATTACTTATTAAAGAAGTTTTAAGATATAAACGTACAGAAATCATAAGGGTTGTTATCCAAATGTTTGGGATATAAAATTACTTGATGATCCTCTGTTGGAACAAATGAAATTACCCTCATTCTATATAGCCACCCAAAATCCATATGCCAAATTACATTTGATTTCTATTATAGACTAATTTTGGATAGTCTATTTTATAGGAAAACCAAGGGGAACTGGGTTCAGGCTAGAGGGGGCAGTGTGAGCAGAACATGATTGCCCCTTACCTACACACCTCTTTGTCATACCAACACACACATCTGAATTCACTCGATGGGACTTTTTCTTTCCTTTTACTGGCAAAATTCCTTCCAATCCAATCACTTAAATTAGTTACTTTTCTGTTGCTGTAATAGAATATCCTGACGGAAGCCAAGTTAGAGAAGAAAGGGCTTCTTTTGACATACAATCTCAGGGATAGACTCTATCATGCTTAGAGAAAGTATGACAACAGAAGTGTGAAACTCACCTGATAGTCAGAAAATATAGTGGTCATGTTCTATCCCCACATAGGGGAGGCAGGAAGTAGGGCTAGGCTATAAAACCTCAAAGCTTGCTTTCCTTAGCATACTTTCTCTAGACCGCAAGGCTCTACCTCTTAAAGGCTCCACAACCTTCTCTAACTGTACTGCCAACTGGGGACAAAGTGTGAAAATACTTGAGTCTGTGGGGGACATTTTTTATTCAAACTAAAATATGATTTATACAAAATGTTAAGTTGTTGAACTTTCATCCAGGTAGTATTTATCGAGTCCCAATAATGTACTGGCACTTTGATTTGAATACATACCATTAATGAGACACATACCCCCTTTAGCACTTTAAGCGCAGGCATTTATTTGGGGAAAAACGTGCTGGGCAGTCACAAGCTGAGGGAGTTAAATGAAGTCAAAGGATAATTATCCAGGTTCTGTAGTCGTGTGTCTGGCAGGAATCTAGGCTTTAGTTCTGGAATAATAATTACTGGAACCACTAATTAATGTGGTTTCAGTAAATTAATAACCAAAGTGGAAGGGCTTTTCAAATGGCGTGGTCATGGCAAATACTGACTTTCTATAGGCAGGTAGAGAAGAGAGTGCAACAGTTCTTGTACTTGTACATTGCCCTGCTGGGCAATGTCAGCATCTTCATTCCAAGAGATCTTGAAGCAGTTTTTGGTATCAGAAAATATGAAGGGAATGTTGTGATGGCAGAGTCCTCTCTCTGTGGTCTCTTAGCCTGCTGCTATATTCTAGCTCTCTTCTTATGATATTACACTAATCATCTAAGAGATGAACATCAAGTCAGTCTAACTGCTTCTAGTTGCCATTGGGCCATAGATGGGTTTAGAATTTTCACTCTTGCTGACCTTCAGGCATTTGAGGGTATTTATGGGATCTAGGTAGATTAAGTTAGACTATTTCAGAACCCTCTGAGTGTGAATCAGCTCTGACTGGGAGTAGATAAAATTACGACAGCAGTTTCATACACTCAAGCTCAGGACATTAATAGCATCATTACCAAGGTTGTTATATATTTAACCCATTTATTTTTATGGTGAAGGTCCAGAGATTCAGTTTTAGAACTGTTGGCCAATGGGATGGTGGTTTCAATGTGGCCTTAGTGTATTCTTATGGAACTTGTGTGAAAGAGAAATAGCAGGATTATCAAAAATATATAAGTTGATAGGATGTTCCCCGTTAGGAAAAGCATGTGAGTTCTTTAGTTTAATTACACCTGGAGTTGCTGTGATTATTAACCACCCAGCATGTCATTGCCCCGTATGTAATGTCTGACCCATTGTTTGTTTTATACCATTGTCAATTATTTAACTTATTATACTTTCCCACTGGATATTTAAGAACATGCAGGTGGTCAGATTCATTCTTTTTACTGTCAAGGCCAGCTGAGGGTCTGATTCTTAGGGATCGAATCTTTCCTTGAGCAGTACTAGTTCAGCTAGATCCCCTGAGTGGTTAACATATAACTAATTTGTTGAAGCGGGTGTTTTTACCTTTAAAAACACAACGTTTTAAAAATTATACAAATGTTACATGTGAAATTTAATGATATGTGAAAATAATAAAGGTAAGTTTTAATATTGTTTGATGCATCCTAACAATTGCCTTTGAAGTAGACGCCTCTGAATCTTCACTTAAAATGATCAGACTGATATAAATAATTGGTAATTCTTTATTTCTCTCTTCTGGAGGCATTGCAAAAAGGGACATTTTTATATATTAAAATGCCATCAAGTCAAATTTTCTTTTGATATAAAAATACAAGATTCTCATGCTATAGTATGTTTGTATGGTGGTGATTATGATTCTGTAACACTCTGTTTTGTACATGTGCAAATTGGAGCTATAAGAGAATAACTTAATATAATTCACAATATGCTTACTTTTGTATTATTGTCTCTCAGTGAATAAGCCTGTGTTGAACTTAGACCAGAAAATTTAAAGAGAATTGACATCCCAATCATCTATACCTGGTGTGAAAACAATTTGTTCTGAGATACCCGTTCACATGCCTCAAGTCATAGAGGAGATTGTTTGAGGGTAGCAACTTGTGTTTTTATTCTAAGAGAGCAGTTATTTTGTTTATCATCATGGGACCAGTCCACGATAAAAATGCAGTGAAGTATGTGGAACTGATCTTTTCTTTTATGGTGTGCTTGATTGTAGAAAAAGTTGTTACTCTTCTGGCTGCCTGTTTAGAAAGTGAGAATCAAACTGCCCAGAGGATTGGAGCAGCTTCACTTTGGGCTCTAACTTACAATTACCAAAAGGTTGGTTTTTAAAATCATTGGTGAAATGGAGGGAGGGGTGTTCGAGCAGTTAAATAATTAAGGTTTTTAGAATGCATCCAAATTATCAGAGGAATCAAAGATACAGATGAAGTCATAGACCCAAGTTCTCTTTGTTAATTCATATGATCAATATTTAAGTTAATAGTCTTTTCATTTAATTATTTAACCAGGATTGGACCCAGAGTTACCTCTGTTGAAGTGAATTTCCCTATTATTTTCTATTAAATTTGCCAGTTCATTTTAATTTTAGTAAAATTATTTGTTTGTACAGATGTGTCCAGGAGTTATGCATCTTGATGGAAGCATGATTAGTAGTTTCATCTGTGCATCTGACTTGCCTTTCACGTGTATATATCACCACTTAATTTTACAATTTGCTCAGTCTTTTTAAGATTGAAGCATAAAGGCTGCACAGAGCAAATATGAGCAAGAAGATACTGTGGCCACTCTTTCTCTGGCCTGTGGTCTTCTTTTATTGCAAACATTTCATTGCTAAGTGAAATGTGCAGGAGTATCTGGTGGTAACCCAGTAGCCAAATGACAGACAGTACTAGGCCTCACAGACTTCCTGAAATAACATATGTGAGGTAGCCACCCATGCCTGTTTGGCTCCTCCTCACCCTGGGCCAAGGAGCTGCCATCCTTCTCACATGGGTTAGGGGAGAAAGAATAAGAGTGAACAGAGGGGAAGCTTCAGAAGGTGCAGTGTGCTTGACACGATAGGCTGAACTGCAGTGTAACTGTTTGTATTATGGTATTTTTACTATTATTCTGTTTAACTCTATAGCTAATAATGGGCAGTCAGTACTGCATTATCTTCATCCTTAATTTTTGGGAATAAATCTAACAGATTGTCTTACCTTTTCCAGGCAAAAGCAACTTTGAAAAATCCATCAATAAAAAGAAAAGTAGATGAAGCATATTCCATAGCAAAGAGAAGTAAGTTGTTGTTGTTGGGGTTTTTTGTTTGTTTGTTTGTTTGTTTGTTTTGTTCTTGTTTTTGCTAGCATCTGCTACTCTGTTTAGTATTCTTAGTTCTTATAGTTCTTAGGTGATAAGAATTGGGCCCAATTAGAATTGACCTTGAAGAGAAAAGATTGATTTAACATTAGGAAGCTACAGTCTTCCAGGCCCAGATTTGATTGCCCTGAAGTCAGGTTTCTTGTAATCTGCATTCATGATTTGGGGGTTTCTTTTTCAGAGCATGTCAGTTGTTTTAAGGGAGCCAGTTTTCAATGAACATTATGCTCCAAACACTTTTATCTCTAGATAGCAAAGCATGTCTTTCTTGCACTGTGGTAGATCTGTGCTTTGTTAGTGTTTGTTTCTGAAGAGGAAAAATCTTCCATGTGTTTCCAGATGTTATCTTGCATTTCAGGGGGATATGGAGGATTGGATTATGTTAAAATTTATGATTTTAGAGGGATGGTATGTAAGAAACATGGTATTCATTATGGATTTTAGCTAATTTATGTGAATTATAGAGATGTGTTTTTAAATGTGCTTTAGATAAACCATTGAAAAGAAATGAATGGAAATTTGTAACATTTTAATTTTATAAATGTAAAATATTTTTTATAATTTTTATAATTCCAGTATATCAAGAGCATAAATAGCTTGATAATAAATTTTTTCCGTAACTTCATGTAGGAATATCTGCTCATATGTATTGCATTGTTTCATAAAGTGATATTTATAACTCTTATTTCCTGTATCAGCTCTCTCAAACTCAGAAGAAAACCCTCTGAATTCCTACTATTTGAAATGCCTTGAAAATCTAGTACAACTGCTTAACTATTCCTGACCCATGAAATACTCTACTCCAAACCTGACCGCCGTCCACAGGAGATCTGGATCAGCTTTGTATAGCAGCTGCTCCCTGAATAATGCTAACTCTGCAGTATCAGTGCCTGCCTTCCCTGTGAGACAGCAGCCGCCAAACTGAAAGGAGTAGAACTGGTGACTTCTCAGGCTGTTTGTTCCTGGCAGTCTTCCAGAAGTGAAGACTCGCTGACCCAAGATGCTGCAAAGACAGAATTCTGACAATATAAACATTTTTATACTTTTCTATGCAATGTATTTTGTAAAAATATCTATTTCATAGTTATTTAATAAATAATATTTTTAGAAACTATATTTTTAAAAGTGTATTTTATCCTTTGAGAATTTCATGCATGTATGCAATGTAGCTTGATCTATTTTTGTCCCCCACTCCTGCAATTCTGTCTAGACTCTCTCCATACCCTATCCCCATCCTAACTAATTTCATACACCTTTTTTAAAAAATAACCAATTAAGTCTAATTAGTGTTACTCATAAACACATCACTATGAAGTTAGGAGTATGGCCAATCTACAAAAGGCCATACCTCTAAATAAAGATGATTCTAACGGCCCTAGGAGCCATCACTTTTTAATAGACCAGTTCCTCAGCTAGTCATGGAAGACTGTGTCCCCATGCCCCATCCATTCTAGACTGTTGACTGGATTGATCTTGTACAGATGAGCACAGCTGCCATGAGTACAATGTTCCAGGCATGTCTAGATGACACTGTTTTGTCCCAGTCTTTCCTAACCTATGGCTCTTTTTTTTTTTTAAAGATATTTTCTCTATTAACATTTCTATCCCCTTTCCTAGTTTCCCCTCCAAAAATCTCCTATTCTCTCCCTCCTCCCCCTGTTCCCCAACCTACCCACTCCCATTCCTGGTCCTGGCATTCCTCTATACTGGGGCAAAGAGCCTTCACTGGACCTAGGGCCTCTCTTCCCATTGATGACTGACTAGGCCATCCTCTGCTAGATATATAGCTAGAGCCACAAGTTCCACCATGTGGTTTCTTTGATTGTTTGTATAATTTTAATCCCAATATGGGGTTTCTACCCTGCCTTTGATCATTCATTTTTTTTGGATAAAAGACAGAACTTTTATTATAAATAAGCAAGCCTTAAACATCACTAAAGCTGAGTAGGTCAGATTTCTGGTTACTTTTCTACTACAGGAGCCTGCATAGCACCTTCTAGTGTCCAGAAAGCTAACCAGTATTGAATATGCTTGCAGACTCTTCATCAGTTGGACACAAAAAGAAGGAATTTTGTCTTGGTTACTTTTTTCCACCCTCCCCCAAACCCACCCATGGAATCTGCTCCTGTCCATACAAATCCTGACTTTTATACTTGTGTATTATCCAAAGGATATATGAGGCTGAAGTACAGTTGTGTAAATATCCTTGGTTTTAGTGTAAATTTTGTGTAAATATCCTTGTAAAATTTTTAGTGTCGTTAACTTCTTTCTATGTGATTTAAAGATCATTTATAGTTTTCATTTTTCCAAGTCTAGAAAGGCTGAATGTATAATAATGAGTTTAAGCATATACTAGTGACTATATAGATCCTAGACTAGTTCAGTAGAACACTATAACCTTTTTAATTAATTAGTTTTACTCATTTAATTAAGGGTCTGGACTGACCTTAACTCATAGTTCTCTTGCCTCAGGTTCCTGAATGCTGTGTTTTAGATTGTATCACCAAACCTAACTGATACAACTCCTAAGTAAGATGAAGTTTAGTGGATTTTAAATATTTACTTTTACATTTTTTTCTTTTACTTTGTGTACATATGCATGTATACCACAACACTCATGTGAATGTCAAAGGACAATTTAAAGCAGTAATTTTTCTGTAAGTTAGAAATCTTGCAACCCAAAATTCTCTGAAATCTGAAGTTATTTGAATAATTGAGCCAGAAGGATAGTTACAAAATAAGTCAAATATCAAAACAAATTTGTGATATGTGAGAATTATTAGAGATATTCAACAGAATTTCACATGCTCTAAAACCTTACTTAATCTTTTTGAGCAGTCTTTCAAAAGCTTTCTGTTTTCAAATTAGGGATGTTCAGCCTGGAAAGTCTATGTTATTATTAGAAAGGAGGAAAACACCACCACCAAAAACATCTTTTAGGATAACAGATCCTCAGCATGCGCTCAGCACTTGTTTGGGAGCTTAACACTGCTTAAAATTAGGAGACAAAATTGTTTCTAACAGAACTAACAACTGCACACCCATATAGCTACCTATATATAGTTATATACTCTTATTTTCCAAAGTATTTCAAGAAATTTTCTAATTATCTTTTGCTTAGTAAGAAAATCACTTGTTAAGTGATCTCAGTATATCACTCCAATCAGTAATCCATGGATGATCATTATGTATTTTATGTGCTCATTACTTAGTCATCTGTTAAGACAAAGTCTTGCTAAATTCCTTGTATCACACTTGCAGTTTTCCTGCCTCCTGAGTTGCTGGTATCATATGTGTGAAACATTTAAACCAGAAGGACAACCACAAATTACTGTTAAATACTTAAATAATAAATTTGTACTGTGTTAGAATTATTGTGTAGAGGTCTGAAAAGTCTAGGAAACTCGGAAATTTCTTAATAGGTTAATTTGAAATTAGAAGAATGCTACTGTACTAGTAACTTTTCCTTTGCTATGCCAAATACCTGGACAAAGGTTACTTAATGAAGGGTTTATGTTGGTTCACATGTCAAAGGCCCATGGTAGAGAAGACATGGTGGTAGGAGCCTGTGGCCGCTGGCTTTATCATAACCACTGTCACCAGACAGAACAAGATGGATGCTGCTGCTCAGATTTTCGCTTAGATTTTATTCCATTCATGACCCCCAGCCTATAGAATTATTTTCTAGAGTGATAGGTCTTCCCTCCTCAAATAGCGCAGTCTGGACTCCCTCATGGATAACACCCAGTGTTTTATTCTCATGGTAATTCTAAATCACATCACACAAACAATTTTAAAAGCAGGAATCTTGGGAATTTTTCTCTTTTACCCTGACATATATTTCCTATCATTTTATTTCTTTTAAATTCTTCGTGGTGTATGAGATGGATTTTGTTATAACTTCCACTTAAGGAAGTTATTCATATGTCCCCAAGCACTGAACTTTTACTATTTGATCAATCTTCCTATAACAAAACAAAACAAAACCTTGTTATCTTTATGTTAAGGGCTGTCTTCACTACTTTTCTATCAGCTGTGAAAAGACACCATGACCAAGACAACTTGGAAAAGAAAGCATTTAATTGCAGACTTGCTTATAATTTCAGAAGCTGAGTTCTCTGCCTTTATGGTAGGTAGCACAGGCAGTAGGGATGCAGGCATTGTAGCAGTGCCTGAGAGCCATCTCATCTGCAAGTAAGAGGCAGGGGGAGGGAGGACTGACTCTGAGACTGGACCTTGACTGGGGTTTTGAAACCTCAAAGCCCACACCTAGGGACATACCTCCAACAAAGCCTTCTAATCCTCCTACAAACGTGGTACCAATCATTTAAATATATGAGCTCATTCTCATTCAAATGACCAGAGTGGTGAATAAACGGAGGCTCAAGAGTAATAATTTGCCCACTGTTGGTTAATGGGGAAGAATGGAGCCAAGATACCTACCAGCACCATTAAGTTCTGTTTTGTTTCCTAACCCCCAAGCTGCACTACTGCTTTACCTACCTCTTCTGCAATTGAAAAGGATTTGTACTTGGATCTTGTGAATAACTACTACTTTTCTGTAGAACAAAAAGCTCTCTTCAAGAAAATTATCATTTTCTTTTTGATTCATTGATTGACTTTCCACACACTTTAGTGTGCTGTGTCTCTTTGGAACGAGGAAGAATTGTGACTTTCTTCCCAAGGAGTTCCACTAGTTAGGCTGTGATGGGCAGTTACTGGAGAAAGCTCATGTCCACAGTCCTAGGATAGACATTGAATATTAAGCAAATAATGAGAACCTATCTTGCCTGACACTGTACATAGACAATGAATATACATAATGGTGTCAGGAGCCCTTTAGGAAAGGCTAAGGCTAGCAGGTAGCCTTCCTTGAGGTAGCCCACCTTTTTTTCATGGCCTAAGATGAGTGAGTTCTGGGAGGGAAGTTCCTGAGTGACTTCATCTCACATTGGCTTCTTGCAGCTTATTTGCCTTTCCTGTGACTCTTACATAGCCTGAGGAGTCCTGGGCATTATCCCACTCTGCAGATTTCCTGCAGACCAACATAAAGATGAACTTTCATGAATTAATACCGTTTAGATGAATTACTGATTTTATAGAGTTCCTGATTTGATTCAAATAATCTTAGGAACAAAGCTTTAATAGATGGTAATAGTTGTTTTGCTGGAAAGATGTAAACAGGTTAAAATCAAGAATATAGTATGTCCACTCATAATAGTAAGTAAAGGCTGCATAATAAGAGCATACAATGAATCTTCATATTACACTAAGAGGTATGGGCTTGGAACAAACACAAAACACAAAAAGGCTTTGTGTTCCAAGGAAAAGCATTCAGGTCCAAGGATGGAGCCACAGGTGTGCACTATGATAAGGCAAGGCCATATAAAACCTGTTGCTTTGAACGTATAATGAGCATATAGAATGAAACACTGCTTTGAACTTAGGACCAACATCCTTTTATAACTCCTATTTTGTGTAACAATTTATCTATTAGGTAATTTTCTAAGAACTCTTGTCTATAAAATGCTGAGAGAAAAGAAATAAAGATGATGGTTTGGCTTGGGGGGTCCCTGTACCACTCATCCATATCCACCCATCCATCCATCCACCCATCCATCCATCTATCCAAATGTAGTGATGCAGCCATTTTCCACTTCACCCAATGTGTGTGTGTGTGTGTGTGTGTGTGTGTGTGTGAGAGAGAGAGAGAGAGAGAGAGAGAGAGAGGGAGAGAGAGAGAGAGAGAGATCTTTTCCTTTTTCTCTCGTTCAAAAAGAGTTAACCAGCCTGGCCACTGAAGTGCTTCTGGCTGGCCAGAGAAGAGAGACTACTAACAATAAATCCTTTTACTTAATTCCCTGCTGTCTTAGTTAAGGTTTCTGCACAAACATCATGACCAAGAAGCAAGTTATGGAGGAAAGGGTTTATTCAGCTTACACTTCCACATTGCTGTTCATCACCAAAGGAAGTCAGGACTGGAACTCAAGCAGGTCAGGAAGCAGGAACTGATGCAGAGGCAATGGAGGGATGTTACTTACTGGCTTGCTTCCCCTGGCTTGCTCAGCTTACTTTCTTATAGAACCCAGAACTATTAGCCCAGGGATGGTATGACCCCCAAGGGATCCTCCTCCTTTGATCACTAATTGAGAAAATGCCTTACAGCTGGATCTCATGGAGGCATTTTCTCAACTGAAGCTCCTTTTTCTGTGATAACTCCAGTTTGTGTCAAGTTGACACACAAAACCAGCCAGTACACCTGCTGTTCAACAGCATGTATTAATCACCAGATATTAGCACTTATTTAAATACAAATAAGAAAGAGTTAAGTTTTTAGCACAGAACTGTTAAGTTTCAGCACTTAATGAAGCACAGAACAATGATAAAGAGTTAAGTTTGCCCTTCCGCTCGACTCAAGACTCGAGCCCCGGGCTACCTTGCCAGCAGAGTCTTGCCCAACACCCGCAAGGGCCCACACGGGACTCCCCACGGGACCCTGAGACCTCTGGTGAGTGGAACACAGCGTCTGCCCCAATCCAATCGCGCGGAACTTGAGACTGCAGTACATAGGGAAGCAGGCTACCCGGGCCTGATCTGGGGCACAAGTCCCTTCCGCTCGACTCGAGACTCGAGCCCCGGGCTACCTTGCCAGCAGAGTCTTGCCCAACACCCGCAAGGGCCCACACGGGACTCCCCACGGGATCATAAGACCTCTGGTGAGTGGAACACAGCGCCTGCTCCAATCCAATCGCGCGAAACTTGAGACTGCGGTACATAGGGAAGCAGGCTACCCGGGCCTGATCTGGGGCACAAGTCCCTTCCGCTCGACTCGAGACTCGAGCCCCGGGCTACCTTGCCAGCAGAGTCTTGCCCAACACCCGCAAGGGCCCACACAGGACTCCCCACGGGACCCTAAGACCTCTGGTGAGTGGAACACAGCGCCTGCCCCAATCCAATCGCGCGGAACTTGAGACTGCGGTACATAGGGAAGCAGGCTACCCGGGCCTGATCTGGGGCACAAGTCCCTTCCGCTCGACTCGAGACTCGAGCCCCGGGCTACCTTGCCAGCAGAGTCTTGCCCAACACCCGCAAGGGCCCACACAGGACTCCCCACGGGACCCTAAGACCTCTGGTGAGTGGAACACAGCGCCTGCCCCAATCCAATCGCGCGGAACTTGAGACTGCGGTACATAGGGAAGCAGGCTACCCGGGCCTGATCTGGGGCACAAGTCCCTTCCGCTCGACTCGAGCCCCGGGCTTCCTTGCCAGCAGAGTCTTGCCCAACACCCGCAAGGGCCCACACGGGACTCCCCACGGGACCCTGAGACCTCTGGTGAGTGGAACACAGCGCCTGCCCCAATCCAATTGCGCGGAACTTGAGACTGCAGTACATAGGGAAGCAGGCTACCCGGGCCTGATCTGGGGCACAAGTCCCTTCCGCTCGACTCAAGACTCGAGCCCCGGGCTACCTTGCCAGCAGAGTCTTGCCCAACACCCGCAAGGGCCCACACGGGACTCCCCACGGGACCCTGAGACCTCTGGTGAGTGGAACACAACTTCTGCCAGGAGTCTGGTTCGAACACCAGATATCTGGGTACCTGCCTTGCAAGAAGAGAGCTTGCCTGCAGAGAATACTCTGCCCACTGAAACTAAGGAGAGTGCTACCCTCCAGGTCTGCTCATAGAGGCTAACAGAGTCACCTGAAGAACAAGCTCTTAACAGTGACAACTAAAACAGCTAGCTTCAGAGATTACCAGATGGCGAAAGGCAAACGTAAGAATCCTACTAACAGAAATCAAGACCACTCACCATCATCAGAACGCAGCACTCCCACCCCACCTAGTCCTGGGCACCCCAACACAACCGAAAATCTAGACCCAGATTTAAAAACATTTCTCATGATGATGATGGAGGACATCAAGAAGGACTTTCATAAGTCACTTAAAGAATTACAGGAGAGCACTGCTAAAGAGTTACAGGCCCTTAAAGAAAAGCAGGAAAACACAGCCAAACAAGTAGAAATCATTAAAGAAAAACAGGAAAACACATCCAAACAGGTGATGGAAATGAACAAAACCATACTAGAACTAAAAGGGGAAGTAGACACAATAAAGAAAACCCAAAGCGAGGCAACGCTGGAGATAGAAACCCTAGGAAAGAGATCTGGAACCATAGATGCGAGCATCAGCAACAGAATACAAGAAATGGAAGAGAGAATCTCAGGTGCAGAAGATTCCATAGAGAACATCGACACAACAGTCAAAGAAAATACAAAATGCAAAAGGATCCTAACTCAAAACATCCAGGTAATCCAGGACACAATGAGAAGACCAAACCTACGGATAATAGGAATTGATGAGAATGAAGATTTTCAACTTAAAGGGCCAGCTAATATCTTCAACAAAATAATAGAAGAAAACTTCCCAAACATAAAAAAAGAGATGCCCATGATCATACAAGAAGCCTACAGAACTCCAAATAGACTGGACCAGAAAAGAAATTCCTCCCGACACATAATAATCAGAACAACAAATGCACTAAATAAAGATAGAATATTAAAAGCAGTAAGGGAGAAAGGTCAAGTAACATATAAAGGAAGGCCTATCAGAATTACACCAGACTTTTCACCAGAGACTATGAAAGCCAGAAGAGCCTGGACAGATGTTATACAGACACTAAGAGAACACAAATGCCAGCCCAGCCTACTATACCCGGCCAAACTCTCAATTACCATAGATGGAGAAACCAAAGTATTCCACGACAAAACCAAATTCACACAATATCTTTCCACGAATCCAGCCCTTCAAAGGATAATAACAGAAAAGAAGCAATACAAGGACAGAAATCACGCCCTAGAACAACTAAGAAAGTAATCATTCAACAAACCAAAAAGAAGACAGCCACAAGAACAGAATGCCAACTCTAACAACAAAAATAAAAGGAAGCAACAATTACTTTTCCTTAATATCTCTTAATATCAATGGACTCAATTCCCCAATAAAAAGACATAGACTAACAGACTGGCTACACAAACAGGACCCAACATTCTGCTGCTTACAGGAAACCCATCTCAGAGAAAAAGACAGACACTACCTCAGAGTGAAAGGCTGGAAAACAATTTTTCAAGCAAATGGACTGAAGAAACAAGCTGGAGTAGCCATTTTAATATCGGATAAAATCGACTTCCAACCCAAAGTTATCAAAAAAGACAAGGAGGGACACTTCATACTCATCAAAGGTAAAATCCTCCAAGAGGAACTCTCAATTCTGAATATCTACGCACCAAATGCAAGGGCAGCCACATTCATTAGAGACACTTTAGTAAAGCTCAAAGCATACATTGCACCTCACACAATAATAGTGGGAGACTTCAACACACCACTTTCTTCAAAGGACAGATCATGGAAACAGAAACTAAACAGGGACACAGTGAAACTAACAGAAGTTATGAAACAAATGGACCTGACAGATATCTACAGAACATTTTATCCTAAAACAAAAGGATATACCTTCTTCTCAGCACCTCACGGGACCTTCTCCAAAATTGACCATATAATTGGTCACAAAACAGGCCTCAATAGATACAAAAATATTGAAATTGTCCCATGTATCCTATCAGACCACCATGGCCTAAGACTGATCTTCAATAACAACATAAATAATGGAAAGCCAACATTCACGTGGAAACTGAATAACACTCTTCTCAATGATACCTTGGTCAAGGAAGGAATAAAGAAAGAAATTAAAGACTTTTTAGAGTTTAATGAAAATGAAGCCACAACGTACCCAAACCTATGGGACACAATGAAAGCATTTCTAAGAGGGAAACTCATAGCTCTGAGTGCCTCCAAGAAGAAACAGGAGACAGCACATACTAGCAGCTTGACAACACATCTAAAAGCCCTAGAAAAAAAGGAAGCAAATTCACCCAAGAGGAGTAGACGGGAGGAAATAATCAAACTCAGGGGTGAAATCAACCAAGTGGAAACAAGAAGAAATATTCAAAGAATTAACCAAAGGAGGAGTTGGTTCTTTGAGAAAATCAACAAGATAGATAAACCCTTAGCTAGACTCACTAAAGGGCACAGGGACAAAATCCTAATTAACAAAATCAGAAATGAAAAGGGAGACATAACAACAGATCCTGAAGAAATCCAAAACACCATCAGATCCTTCTACAAAAGGCTATACTCAACAAAACTGGAA
This sequence comes from Mus musculus, assembly GCF_000001635.26. Lineage (NCBI taxonomy): Eukaryota > Metazoa > Chordata > Mammalia > Rodentia > Muridae > Mus > Mus musculus. Next base: position 89,140,107 of record NC_000084.6, read on the forward strand.
AACCTGGACGAAATGGACAAATTTCTGGACAGATACCAGGTACCAAAGTTGAATCAGGATCAAGTTGACCATCTAAACAGTCCCATATCACCTAAAGAAATAGAAGCAGTTATTAATAGTCTCCCAACCAAAAAAAGCCCAGGACCAGATGGGTTTAGTGCAGAGTTCTATCAGACCTTCAAAGAAGATCTAATTCCAATTCTGCACAAACTATTTCACAAAATAGAAGTAGAAGGTACTCTACCCAACTCATTTTATGAAGCCACTATTACTCTGATACCTAAACCACAGAAAGATCCAACAAAGATAGAGAACTTCAGACCAATTTCTCTTATGAATATCGATGCAAAAATCCTCAATAAAATTCTCGCTAACCGAATCCAAGAACACATTAAAGCAATCATCCATCCTGACCAAGTAGGTTTTATTCCAGGGATGCAGGGATGGTTTAATATACGAAAATCCATCAATGTAATCCATTATATAAACAAACTCAAAGACAAAAACCACATGATCATCTCGTTAGATGCAGAAAAAGCATTTGACAAGATCCAACACCCATTCATGATAAAAGTTTTGGAAAGATCAGGAATTCAAGGCCCATACCTAAACATGATAAAAGCAATCTACAGCAAACCAGTAGCCAACATCAAAGTAAATGGAGAGAAGCTGGAAGCAATCCCACTAAAATCAGGGACTAGACAAGGCTGCCCACTTTCTCCCTACCTTTTCAACATAGTACTTGAAGTATTAGCCAGAGCAATTCGACAACAAAAGGAGATCAAGGGGATACAAATTGGAAAAGAGGAAGTCAAAATATCACTTTTTGCAGATGATATGATAGTATATATAAGTGACCCTAAAAATTCTACCAGAGAACTCCTAAACCTGATAAACAGCTTCGGTGAAGTAGCTGGATATAAAATAAACACAAACAAGTCAATGGCCTTTCTCTATACAAAGAATAAACAGGCTGAGAAAGAAATTAGGGAAACAACACCCTTCTCAATAGTCACAAATAATATAAAATATCTTGGCGTGACTCTAACTAAGGAAGTGAAAGATCTGTATGATAAAAACTTCAAATCTCTGAAGAAAGAAATTAAGGAAGATCTCAGAAGATGGAAAGATCTCCCATGCTCATGGATTGGCAGGATCAACATTGTAAAAATGGCTATCTTGCCAAAAGCAATCTACAGATTCAATGCAATCCCCATCAAAATTCCAACTCAATTCTTCAACGAATTGGAAGGAGCAATTTGCAAATTTGTCTGGAATAACAAAAAACCTAGGATAGCAAAAAGTCTTCTCAAGGATAAAAGAACTTCTGGCGGAATCACCATGCCAGACCTAAAGCTTTACTACAGAGCAATTGTGATAAAAACTGCATGGTACTGGTATAGAGACAGACAAGTAGACCAATGGAATAGAATTGAAGACCCAGAAATGAACCCACACACCTATGGTTACTTGATCTTCGACAAGGGAGCTAAAACCATCCAGTGGAAGAAAGACAGCATTTTCAACAATTGGTGCTGGCACAACTGGTTGTTATCGTGTAGAAGAATGCGAATCGATCCATACTTATCTCCTTGTACTAAGGTCAAATCTAAGTGGATCAAGGAACTTCACATAAAACCAGAGACACTGAAACTTATAGAGGAGAAAGTGGGGAAAAGCCTTGAAGATATGGGCACAGGGGAAAAATTCCTGAACAGAACAGCAATGGCTTGTGCTTTAAGATCGAGAATTGACAAATGGGACCTAATGAAACTCCAAAGTTTCTGCAAGGCAAAAGACACCGTCAATAAGACAAAAAGACCACCAACAGATTGGGAAAGGATCTTTACCTATCCTAAATCAGATAGGGGACTAATATCCAACATATATAAAGAACTCAAGAAGGTGGACTTCAGAAAATCAAATAACCCCATTAAAAAATGGGGCTCAGATATGAACAAAGAATTCTCACCTGAGGAATACCGAATGGCAGAGAAGCACTTGAAAAAATGTTCAACATCCTTAATCATCAGGGAAATGCAAATCAAAACAACCCTGAGATTCCACCTCACACCAGTCAGAATGGCTAAGATCAAAAATTCAGGTGACAGCAGATGCTGGCGTGGATGTGGAGAAAGAGGAACACTCCTCCATTGTTGGTGGGAGTGCAGGCTTGTACAACCACTCTGGAAATCAGTCTGGCGGTTCCTCAGAAAACTGGACATAGTACTACCGGAGGATCCAGCAATACCACTCCTGGGCATATATCCAGAAGATGCCCCAACAGGTAAGGACACATGCTCCACTATGTTCATAGCAGCCTTATTTATAATAGCCAGAAGCTGGAAAGAACCTAGATGCCCCTCAACAGAGGAATGGATACAGAAAATGTGGTACATCTACACAATGGAGTACTACTCAGCTATTAAAAAGAATGAATTTATGAAGTTCCTAGCCAAATGGATGGACCTGGAGGGCATCATCCTGAGTGAGGTAACACATTCACAAAGAAACTCACACAATATGTATTCACTGATAAGTGGATATTAGCCCCAAACCTAGGATACCCAAGATATAAGATAAAATTTGTTAAACACATGAAACTCAAGAAGAATGAAGACTGAAGTGTGGACACTATGCCCCTCCTTAGATTTGGGAACAAAACACCCATGGAAGGAGTTACAGAGCCAAAGTTTGGAGCTGAGATGAAAGGATGGACCATGTAGAGACTGCCATATCCAGGGATCCACCCCATAATCAGCATCCAAACGCTGACACCATTGCATACACTAGCAAGATTTTATTGAAAGGACCCAGATGTAGCTGTCTCTTGTGAGACTATGCCGGAGCCTAGCAAACACAGAAGTGGATGCTCACAGTCAGCTAATGGATGGATCATAGGGCTCCCAATGGAGGAGCTAGAGAAAGTAGCCAAGGAGCTAAAGGGATCTGCAACCCTATAGGTGGAACAACATTATGAACTAACCAGTACCCCGGAGCTCTTGACTCTAGCTGCATATATATCAAAAGATGGCCTAGTCGGCCATCACTGGAAATAGAGGCCCATTGGACTTGCAAACTTTATATGCCCCAGTACAGGGGAACACCAGGGCCAAAAAGGGGGAGTGGGTGGGCAGGGGAGTGGGGGTGGGTGGATATGGGGGACTTTTGGTATAGCATTGGAAATGTAAATGAGTTAAATACCTAATAAAAAATGGAAAAAAAAAAGAAATAATTACTCAGCAAAAAAAAAAAAAAAGAGTTAAGTTTTCAGCACTTTAATGAAGCATATAACAATAGTAGAGTATATAAAGATACAGCATTTAATAAAGCACAGAGATTTATAAGGTGAAAGTAAAACACAGAGAGATAGAGAGAAAAGAAGCTGGAAAATTTCACCCACAGAATAAGTAAAAGAGCGTGTTAACTCTCCAGAAACCATCAACTGATAGTATTCTCCAGTAGTTAGAGAAAGTTACAAGGATGGAGATCATCTGTCTTTTCACCTTCATCTGACACTGTATCCCACCTCAGCTCATTCCCCTAAAGCCAGGCAGATTCTGGCAATTTGGTACATTTAACTCTCTACACATCATGTGGTGAAACTCTACATTAAAAAAAAATTACCTTGTAAAGTGGAAAATTGAAAAACACAAAGCATTACCTTACAAGTCAAAAAATCTGAGCTCCAAGAATGTGACTTGCTGTAATCCAATGAGTTAGGGAAATGAATGGCACTAATGCATTGTGTCTGCGAATTAAGGAAATGATGAACTGAGACTTATTCTTTGTAGGTTCATACTTTGAAACTTCCTTACACAACGTAAGCAGTAGGTCTCGTGGGGGCTGCGTAACAATCTGCAGGGCATGAAGTTCACACTGTAGAAGACTGCCAAGTCCCCAGGAATCCTGAGCCCTGGCTGCAGTACACAGAAGGAGCTCAGTGTGATCCTGTTTTCAGTGTGCTCAACACATATCTTTGCATCTCATTTTCTCCGTCTGCATTGAAATCTGTTTCAGAAAATAAAATCTTGTTTAATGTTTCACAGAACACCGTATGGTCATATCTAATAAATGTCTCTTTAATTTTGCATAAAAACATGTGTTTTTATAGATTCCCTTTTTTTTCAGTACCACCTTTACCTGTTTTTGGTCAGTGTTGTATAGATTGATCTGCTCAACAATGGGCAAGCATCCTGGGTCAGACTGATGTAAGCATCCTGGGGCAGACTCATGGCAGCTCACTGTGAATTCTGAATTTTTTTTCTCTCAGTTCTTTATTAGAACATTCTTCCTTTGGCTTAACATGGAATGCATCAAGTAATAAGATGGAAATTTATTATTTTAATTGTTTAAATGTTCATAAAGATTGATTGTGGTGCTGAAGAGATGGTTCAGTGGTTAAGAACACTGGCTGTTCTTCCAGAGGACCCAAGTTCAGTCCTCAGGAGCCAATACTAAGCAGCTCACAGCCATCTGTAACTTCAGCTTCAGGTTATCTGACCAATGTAAGCACCTGCACTCATGTGCACATTACACACAGTTAAAAATGTTAAAGGTTGACTTTCCAGAATCTGTGTTGGATATAATGCCTGTTTTAAGTCACTTTCTATACCTGCTAAGAAAAACAAAACAATAATAAAAGATCCAAATAATAATGGCTTTAAGCTTTACAGTGAAAGAGGAAGGTTTGGTCTCCTACCTTTTCTTTCCTCCTTTTCCCCTCCCTTCTCCCTCTTTCTTTCATGTCCAGGGCAAAGGGAGCTTACTATTTTCTACGTTCTAGATCCAAATAGGCAATGAGGCCACAGCTGGCTGTACTCATGCACGGTATCCATCTTTCTGCTGTCTCATTAGTGCATGCTACCTCCAGTAAGTTGATTCATGAGCATCAGGAAAAAACAAAGGCCAGAAAAAATCATCTCCAGTTGTCCGGTATCTTTTCAGACACAATTTCCTGAGTTGAACAACTTGCACATTTGCATTCACTTCTTGAACTAAACATAGCATGCACCCACTCTTGCAAGGGAGGCTAAGAACTGTAGTCCAAGTTCAGGGCCTTGTCTAGGAAAATACATCTTTGTTATTCAAGAAATGAAAGTTTGCTTAGGCCACCACCAGTCTCTTCCCCATATAGAAATGTTCTAACTTCTTCTAAGAGAAAAATGTGACATTATTATGGGTAGAAGCATTATTCTCTCCAAAGAGGTAAAAAAGGTTAGCCACTTTACTGAACTGTTTTATGTGCATCAAGACTTTAGGATTAGTTCTAATTGCATGCACAAAATAAAGATATTAGTATGAGATAAGAAAGCAAGTTGAATTTCAGTGTGAAGACTGCTTCTCTTCAGTACCCTGGATGGAGTCTAAGTGAATGGAAGCTATCAGTATCTTCCTGCCTATTGTGGAGAAGTGAGGCCAGGAAGACAGAGCAGTCAGGCTGAACATACTCCTGATGTTCCAAAAGACAGCAATTTAAAATTAGATAACCAATTAAATTGAAATGGTTTAAGAAATTTAATAATAGCCACCTCCAATATTTTATTTGTATCGTGTAAATGTTTACCTATTCTCCAGTTTTTGTCAAAGGCATGCTTAATCTATCTGGAGAACATCCAGTTTTAGGTTTTGAGAATGGAAAACTACCAATGTACTTGTTAAACGAGCAAAACTAACCACTTTTAGATTTTTGTTGTTTCTGGATATGTTTATGTTGCTTTGTGTGTGTATCTGCATCCCTGCACAGATGCCAAAAATAAGCACTGGAGTTAGAGTTGCAGGCAGTTGTGACGCTGGTACGGGTTCTAGGAGCTCAACTCTGCTTCTCTGGAAGAGCAGCAAGTGCTCATAACTGCTGAGCCATCATCTCTCCGGCACCCATATTGACTGTTTTGTTATGTCTCGTTTTTGTTTTACCATTTGTTTCTAGGTATTCTTCCATTTCTTTCACGTCCAGTATATGTTATTTCTTGTTAGCAACTCATTGTAAAGCATTAACATAGTTCTTATACAAAGTTATTTGGTTTCTGTGTTTGTCATTAATATTTTACCTAATTCTAAAACTGCAATAACAAGTGTTTAAGTATTGCAAATGACTCAGAAAGACATAAAGTTTTCTTGTAGTGAGAGCCAGAAGAAGGCTTCTACTGGAGGGGTAGCTTAAGAGTCCCACTCGCAAACTGTACTCACATGTTGTCTTTCTTGGCTATGTGTTTTACTGGAAGAAACTCTCTGCAGGCTTAGCAAGCTCCTTCTCTGTGACAGTTAGAAACATAATCCCTATCACATTCCCAGGCTTCTTCAAATTTTAAGGGTTTTATTTTAAAATGGGATACTGCTTGCTGGCCCCCTGTTAATGGGACCAAACTTTTTACCTCAGTGCTCTTTTCAGATGCTCTGACCTTTGCAGTTTAATTCAACTTTCCCCCCGACAGTGTTCTCCCACCTACCTACACCTTCTATTTCCACATAGTATAAAAGCCCAAGTGAAATGTCACCTTTCCCAGGAAGCTGTCTCAGCATCCCAGCTGAGAGAAAGTTCTCCACTGAGTTTACACCACTACTGCGAGTATTTGTTTAATTTTGAGATCATTTAGGTTTTTTTGACAATGTGTCGTGCTGATTTGTATATAGTCACTGCTCCCACTCACCTTGATAAACTTGGGAGCAGGTGCTTCTTGTGACACCATGACAAAGCAGATACAAGGAGTGTGTCTCCCTCAATGAGTATGAAAAACATAGTAAAGCTAATCATGATACAGAAAAATCTGTGATAGTTGAAATCAATTTTTAGAATTTTTAATTCTGTAAAGAAAACAACGAAGTCGACCTGCTGGTTACAGTGCGAAAATAAAAGCAGTATCGACAAGAAAGTGGCCTCCATCCTTCCAGGATCCCTTGTATTACTAAGAATCATAGTAGGGATACCCTGTTTAGGAGTCACTATCGGTGTCAGCTTTTGGAAAATAAAGCAGCAAATTCTGAAAGTTGCATAAGCTGCAACTGCTGCAGTGCGTCACCCAGTGTGTCACTTAGACTGAATCCGATCAGTGTCTTTCCAGCCTCTCACTTCATAGTGTTCACACATGACAGCAAAACTCTCAGAGCCTGCACTTGAACAAGATGCATGTCATAGAACTAGAAAAAAAGTGTTAAAGGCTGAAGGAATATTTATTAGCTCAATTTAATAAACACCAATGCACATTGTTTCTAAAACCCCACAGTGGGGAATACTGTCTATAATTGCATTACTTTAAAACTCTCAGGCTTATTCCTTGGCAGGAACTGATAACGCACAGCTCCAGCTGGAAGAAGGAAGATACTGAGACTTTTATACTCAATTTGAGGTTGAACCCAGAGGGAAAACTCTAACTCGACTGTCTAACTCGAAACTGGCAGGTGCAGCAAAAATGACATTGGCTGTGTATTCTTTAATGATTTGAAATTTCTGGGGCTGGTGAGGAATAAGATTCTAAACTACTGGGACTCTTGATACCTCCTTTAAAGTTTCATTCAAAAGACGTATTAATCCTTATGAGAAACTGAGGCACAGATTAAGAACCACAGTGTTTCTTTGGGTAGATCAGGCTTGCCCCCAGGGAAACACAAATTCAAGCATGTATATTTGATGACTACAGATTCCAAACCAATTTTATTAGCTTCTTATCAAGGAAAACACCCCCAAACTCCCATGTTGATGCCACTTCAGACTCTCTCTCTCTCTCTCTCTCTCTCTCTCTCTCTATATATATATATATATATATATATATATAGTTATGTATATATAATTTTAAAGCTAGAACTTTATGAGTCAAGATGAACATGCCCAGAGGGGATCCTGTCAGCCATACTGTGACACAAGCTGAACATGCCCCAAGTGTTTCTATTGGCATCTGTACAATACAACCTGAGCATGCCCAGAGGCATTCTGTCACCCATCTTCTTGTCATAACATGAACATGGCCAGAGGCATCTCTTTCTCCTTCTTTATGATATAAGCTGGACATTCCTAAAATTCTTCTTTTCTGTCACTTTGAACCTTTTGAGAATGCAGTCCATAGCCTTGAGCTAAGAATAGAAAATATTTGTCAGACATATTTCCTTTTGTAACTGTTATTTTTTTCAGATTGAACCTTGAGCATGCTAGGCAAGTCCCCTATCCCTAAGCTGCATCCTCAACACTTCAACTGTATTTTAAAACTAAGCATGTTCATTAATATACTTCTTGATTGTGTATGCTCCTAAATAGGCCTTTTTTTAATATTCTTTTCTTTATGAATAGATACAGATTCTCCAGATAAAATTTCTCCTTTTCCTTAACTCAAGGAGGAGGTATTTCTTTGGAAGTAATTTCTGTGCTCTCCTTACCTTCCTCAGGTAACAAGCTTTAGTCCACTGAATCATTTCTTCGCTCTCCTTGCTTTGGCTTTGCACTTACCAGGATTTGAATCACTGTATTTGATTATACTTGGAAAAGCAAAACTCACTAGTGAACATGAGGATTAATTGTTTGCAAGAATGTACATTTTTTCTGCATCATTTGAGACTATCATATATTTTCTGTCCTTAAAACTATTTATGTGTTTACCTTAGTTATTTGCATATGTTACTCAAACCTTGCATCCCTGGAATGAAGTCTAAATGTAGCTATGATGTACATCATTTGCATGTTGAATTTGGTATACAGAATTTGTTTGAGAATTTTTGTGTGGATACTTATTACATAAATTGGCCTATTGTTGTTTTTTTTAAGTTTTTTATGTCATATTGGCATTAGAGTAATGCTAGCTTTATATATTGAGTCTGATAGGGTTGCTTTCCTATTTTATGGAACAATATCTTTCTCTTCCTTCCTTCCTTCCTTCCTTCCTTCCTTCCTTCCTTCCTTCCTTCCTTCCTTTCTTTCTTTCTTCCTTCCTTCCTTCCTTCCTTCCTCCCTCCCTCTCTCTCTCTTTCTCTCTCTCTCTCTTTCTCTCTCTCTCTTTCTTCTTCCCTTCCTTCTTGCAGTTTTAAAATATCCTTTTATTTCTACAGAGTCTTTAGACTTCCATGTAGGCGCTCTCTCTCTCTCTCTCTCTCTCTCTCTCTCTCTCTCTCTCTCTCTCTCTCTGTGTGTGTGTGTGTGTGTGTGTGTGTGTGTGTGTGAACAAAACTGAAAGAGGATTTTGAGAGGGGAAGAAGAGGTCAAAGAAGGGGAAGAGAGGATAATGGACTACATGTATTATGAAAACAGAAGTGTATACTGTCTGAAGGAGAGAAGTGAACTGGCAAGGGAAGGGAAGAGGTCAATGGGGAGGTTGGTGATTTAGTGTGTGATGGTGAACATTATGTTTAAGTTTGAAATTACTGTGCTTAAGAGAATTACAAAACAAAAATGCCTCTAACATGTAAGTCCCACTTATCCAATGACCGATAGCTTCCCGGAGTGCTGGGGTTATTTTTGTCACTGCTTGGTCCTGTACAATTTCAACAAGACTATTGTTTACAACAGTAACAAACCATGTGGTTTTGCTACTCTAAACAAGCTTGCTTGCCCCCGACTGCATGTAAGCAGCATGTGTGTTTGACTGCATATAGGTGGGATGTGTGACTGATCACAAAATAGGCAGGAAGTGCATCAGGATGTGTGTTCTCCCCTAATTGTATGAAGGAAGGAAATACTTCTGAGTTTTGGCTTTATAATCCCCAGACTAATATATTTCAGGGATACATCTTGAGAGTTCTCTGTGGCATAGTCCTGGTACCATGAGTATCCAGCAGAAGCATCCAAATAAAGCTTCTTCTTTACTAAAATTTATTCATGGTCAGACTGTTGAATCTCTGACTGAGCCCAGACCAAACTATAATAATACATGTATGAAAATTACTGTAATAAAATCCATTATTTTTTGTGCTGATGTATAAAATTATTTTTTTAAAGTAGAAGTTAAGTTACTGCAATTGAATAAGACACTTTCTTACAATAGAAGAATAGGGAAACTTAATTTATTGGTCACTGGACATAGAGAAATCAAGTTGATTCTGACCAAGAAGTTTTCTTCCTTCTGGCTATCTTTCATAATATAGAAAGATGCTATTTAGGCTACTGGAAGAAAATCATTAAAAGTCTTACCTACCAGTAAACCTTATGAAATGCAATAACTGGTGTAGTGAGATATGCTCATGTGTACAATAGTTGAATGAATGTTATGGGAGTAACCAGTTGAGTTCTTGTTGACTTAATATCCATCCAGAGAAATAATATACTTCTTTTTTATAAATCTGCCCAAGAACCCATGGTAGGGAGATCATAGATCAGGGCAGTGCTTAGCCATAAATGGGACATGTGTATTACACATCTTCTCCAAGACTCGGTAACAGTCAAGCAAGAGGATGTGGGAAGAGCCAGAAGACAGGGAAGAGTGGACTGAAATAGGTTCCTCTGGACAGAACAGATGCATCTATGAAATAAGAGCAGTTGTGTTTGTCTATACAAGATTAAGCTTGTCAACTTTCTAGTTTGGAGAGGAAGAAATTCAGGAGACCCCATCCTTAACTGAGAAGCTGTTGACAGTTGATAGCTTCTAGCGGATAGAGTGTCAGTTTTATTTTAGGGTATGGCCTCAGGTAAGTCAACCATGCTCTATCTGGTAGGTGCCTTCATACACAGTTGGAATCATTGAGTTATAGGACTTAAGGTAGGGAAGTAGATCAGTTAAATCTAGGAGAGGTCTGGCAGAAAAGTTAAGGTGAATATAATAAAAAAAAAATAAAAGAAGCCCAAGACAAAAAGAGTTCATACCAATTATTGCACTTTTAAAATAATGATGATTGTCATTATTGGTCTTTGGTGATAGAGATCATAATCGCTATAACCTGTAAGTGGCTGTTTACTGAAAAGGACACAAAATAGCATGTGCTTTTTAAAAATTTGATCTATATTGTATGTCTCAATAGAGGTAATATAACAGATATATGCATAAATACTATTCATATCATTATAGTTCAACAAGGAACTAAAGAATTAACTATATAATAGAAACATAGACATTAATGAGGAAAACACAAAAGCTGTGTGAAAATGTTATGTTGTTTTTAAGGTTCGGAATGTAGATTTTGGCTTTAGAAGGAACGGGTACAAATTAAAAAACAAAACAAAACAAAACAAAACAAAACAAAAATCAGTAGAACAATGACAGAAACAAATTGAACATTTAATTAAAAGCAAATGGCTTAAACTCATTAACAATGATGAAGTTCAAAAGACTGAACTAAATGTATAAAAATATGCATGGTCTCCAGGGTTTAAATAAACAGATAAAAGTCCTAATCACAAGCATGGGAAACTTCCTCTGATGTTGTTGGTCAGGGGAGTACAAGAGATCTTCCAAAAAATATAGTCTATTGCCATTGCCCTTAGTGCCTTTCAGCAAACAAGGTAAGACTTTTGTGATGTTTTGTTTATGCTTGGCCTAGGTAGTGGCACTTTTAGAAGATATAGCCTTGTTGGAGTAGGTGTGTCACTGTGGGTGTGAACTTTAATTCCCTGTCTTAGCTGCCTGGAAGCCAGTCTTCAGCTAGCTGCCTTCAGAAAAAGAGCAGGAACTCTCAACTCCTGTAGCTCCATGTCTGCCTGAATGCTGCCATGCTCCCACCTTGATAATAAAAGACTGAACCTCTGAACCTGTAAGCCAGACCCAATTAAATGTTGTTCTTGATCATGGTATCTGTTCACAGGAGTATAACCCTAAGACAACTCTCTTGCTGAGCACACGATACATTTCAGATGCAGGAATTGGAGGAATATATATGGATGTGGCATGGAGACCTCCTCACTGAGGGCTATTCCTCATAGTTTTGGGGGAAAAAAACCCATACGGCCTCTCTCTATCATCATAGAAAAGGAATAAAGAGACTTATCGAGCTGTGATGTTAACAAATCACAACTATGAAAAGGATGGCAAGATAGTCTGATAAGTGCAAAGGTGCAACTTATCCACAAGAACCTTTGAATTGGACTTTAGACCCTCTTAATGGGAGACAATTCATGCCCGTCACTGTAAACTTAGCCAACTTTCTGTGGTAGGCGAAGGCATGGAAACTGGAAGAGAATCTAGCACTGTCTGTTTCCTAAACCAGTGTGATCTGCATTCTGAAATTTATCTTTCTACTCACAGACATGTTATCATCCCTCATCAGAGAAGCTTCTTTTTTCTCAGTAGACAGAAAAGTGAAAATTAGAGAAAACCTCAAATGATCCAACCACAGAGATCAGTGGTCTGTGTAGTTAGTACATGTCCCCAGTTAAAATGTTTGCCATATAACCTCTGCTCTTGAGCCTTAAGTCACAACATGGAAGAAAGGACTGGAAGTTTTTCAATGTTTAAAAATTTATTTTGTATTCTCTATCTACTGCTGAGCATGAGGTCTAGCCTTAAGAGTGGTTTGTATCCTAGTGAGACCTAGTTGGAAGAAACTTTGAAAAAAATGCACAAGCTATTATCATATGGAGAACACTTTTGGGTGAGAAATGGCAGTTTGTGTCTATATTCCCATTCAGCACTGGGACCACATCTAGGCCAGACCTGTTCAGGCCTTACATAAGCTGCCTCAGTTTCTGTGAGTTCATATATGCATTGGTCCTACTGTGTTTAGAAGACTGCTTCCTTGGTGTTCTCCATTCCATCTGGCTATTTCTACCTCTTCTTCCACAGGGTTTCCTGAGACCTCCAAGAGGACAGATATGATACACACAACACATTTAGGACTGAGCATCCCAAGGTCTCTTGCTCTTTGTACATTGTACTGCTGTGGGACTCTGTATTTGTATCCATTTGCTGCGGGAGGCAGCTTCTCTGGTGATGGCTGAACAAGACACTATTCTACAAGTATAGCAAGCAGAATGTCTTTAGGAGTCAGTTCATTCCTGCATTCCTTTAGCAAAACAGTAGTATTTGGTTTTCTCCTATCTCTCTCTAAGAATTTCATAATTGCATTTTAAAAATTTATTTATTTATTCACTTTATATCCCAATATCAGACTCCTCCTCTCAGTACCTCCTCATGCAAGTTCTCCCCCCATTATACCATCCCCATCTCAAAAGAGAAGGGGAAGGCCCCTCTGGGTGTCACCCACCCATGTTAACTATCTCCCACTCCCACATAGAAGTCACTGCAGTATTAGGTCTTCACTCTTTGGTGGGTGATTCAGTCTCTGAGAACCCACAATGGTCCAGGTTAGTTGACTATGTTGGGCTTCCTGTGGAGACCCTGTCCGCTTCAGGTCCTTCAATTCTTCTCTCAACTCTTCTGTAAGACTACCTGAGCTCTATTTAATATTTGAGTGTGAATCTCTGCATCTCTTTCCATTGACTGCTAGGTAGAGCCTCTCAGTGGACAGTTATTCTAGGCTTCTGCCTGCCAGCATAACAGGTATCATTAATGGTGGGTCAGAAAGATTTTAAGAGCAGAGCATCAATCTGCTGCTGTGAAATCAAAAAGGACTTGAACTGGGGGAAAAGGGTGTATATTTGTGAGAAATTGAGAGGAAGAATAAAAGGTGAACATTATGAAGATACACATATACAAATCTCTAAAATTAATAAAATATAAAATAAATAAAGAAAAATAAAATATGTAAGTTATGAAGAGTAACAAGAAAGAAGATGAAAACCCAAATAGAAATTTTCATTGTGAACTGATATTCATGTAGGGAAAATTGCCTTTAGGGTTAAAAATTACATAGAAATGAAAAAGACTACTGCAATTACAAAAGATGAATCTTTTGAAATTTACCAAGAAGATGTGATGATTTCAAAAGTTTAGACATTTTATAACTTTGAAGTAGACAAAGCTAAATTTGTTCTGGAGTTTCTAGAATAAATTGCTAAGTCGACCATCACTGCAGTAGATTTATTCTTGAATTCTGGTGTTTGTTTGTTTGTTGTTTGATTGATTTTTACCCTATTATTGAAAATAGATTTTTTTTTCTCATACAGTACATCCTGATTATATATTCTGCTCCCTCTTCTGTTTTCAGTCCATTCTCTTCCCCTCCCACCCAGATCCACTCCCTTTCTGTGTCTCATAAGAACAGAATAAGCTTCCAAGGCATAAAAAATCAGTACAACAAAATAAAACAAAACAAAAACATCACACTGAAGTTGGACAACACAAACATACAGAAGAAAAAGAGTACAAGAGAGGTCAGAAGAATCAGACCCACTCATTCAAACACTCAGGAGTCCCATAAAAATACTAAAATGGGAGCTACTTATTTGAGAGGACCTGGTGCAAACTCGTGCTTGCTGCTTCAGTCTCTGTTAGCTCATAACAAATTTGCTCATTTGATTCAGATAGACTTATTCTCCTAGTGTCCTCCATTCTCTCTGGCTTGTACATTCTTTTTAAAAAATTATTTATTTATTTTATGTATCTGAGTACACTGTTTTAGACACACCAGAAGATGTTCTTAGACCCCATTACAGATGGTTGTGAGCCACTATGTGGTTGCTAGGAATTGAACTCAGGACCTCTAAAAGAGCAGTTAGTGCTCTTAACCACTGAGCCACCTCTCCAGCCCTGGCTTATACATTCCTTCTGTTGCCTTTCTACAGGGTTCTCTGAGCTCAGGGGCAAAGGGATTTTATGGAGACATTTCATCTAGAGCAGTGTGTTCCAAAGTCTTTTCCCCTACAGTATGTCTGGCAATGGGTCTCTGATTTTGTTCCCATCGGCTGCAGGAGGAAGCTTCTTTAATGATGGCTGAATAAGGCAATGGTCCATGAGTATAGCAGAGTATTGTTTGGAGTCATTTTATCACTACTTTATTTTTTTAGGTAAGTCTCGCACTATAGCTTAATATGGCCTTGAACTGGTGCCCTCCTATCTCACCCTCCCAAGTTTGAGGAAAGAATGAAGTATTTACAACTTACACATCAAGGTGGAAATACATAAAAAGGAATGTGTAAAACCTGAATATCACAACTGATAACCTTGAGCTACAAAATTTGGTGAAGGTTTGCTATCAAAATTTAGGGAAAACAGACTTCTCTATGGCCCATGTCTGCTTGGTCTCTAGCAAGTTTGTGTATTACAAGAATTCTTTGCATTTTGTAATTCAGTTATAAGTAATAAAAAAAGATGAAGTATGTTAATATATTTGAAAGTGAATACATTTCTAAATTACCCCAAAGTTAAAGCAGAAACCACAATGGAAATTACTGAATGCTGATAAGAAAGTATACCCATAATACCTGTGGGATAGAGCAGAGGTGAGAATTCTCACATTTATGTTGCAGGAAATTTTTGTCTTTAAATCTGCATAAAAATAAAGGCCTCCAAATTAGTGGGTCAAATGTCTGTTAAAAGAAGTTTAAAGCCAGGCATGGTGGTGTATGCCTTTAATCCCAGCACTTGAGAATGCAGAGGCAGGCGGATTTCTGAGTTCGAGGCCAGTCTGGTCTACAAAGTGAGTGCCAGGACAGTCAGGGCTACACAGAGAAACCCTGTCTCAAAAAACCAAAAAAAAAAAAAAAAAAGTTTGAAAAATTATGACAGAATTTATGCCTTCATTTCTAAACTATTTATATTCTTAATACCTTTGTTAAAACATTAGGTTTAGGTTGATATGGAAGTATAGATTTATTCCTAGGACCTCTATTCTATTACATTGTTATATATATCTGGATTTTTTGTCTGTCTGTCTGTTTGTTTGTTTGATTGATTGATTGTGTTTTGTATGCCAGAATCATGCTTTGTAGCTTTGTATCAGAATTTGAGATGTGGTATCATACCTTCTCTGCCTAAGATTGAATTGACTATTTCACCCATATGAATTTTAGAATTACTTTACTAGTTTCATGAAACATATTGGAAATTTAATGAGTAATGTGTGGTTCTGTAAGCCACTTTTTAAAAAATTTTATCTAATATATTTCAATCACATTTCCCCCTCCCTTAACTCTTCCCAGATCCTTCTCACCTGTCTACCCTCCCAACTTCATGTTCGTTCTCTCTTTCTTAAATAAAAAACAAAAACAATAATCAAAAGACAGAAATGAAAATCCAATAAGTCAAAAAAAAATCACCAAAACAAAACAAAAAAAATCACACAAGCCATGGAATTCATCTTTGTTTTAGTCAACTATTCCTGAGTTTGGGATCTCCCTATGATTTGGCTGATATATCCAGTGATACTCCATTGGCGAATTCTGATTTCCTCTCTCCCAGAAAGTATCAATTAGAAATATCTTCTAATTAAGGATATGGCTTTCTAGTTACACTACTCTGTGCTGGGATTTTATCTGGTTTAAATGTGTATAGGTCCTATCCATGTTGTCTTAGTCTCTGGCAGTTAATATATGTCAATCCTATTGTATGTGGAAGACTCTGTTTCCTTGGAGTTGTTCACCACCTCTGGATCATTTCCCACTTTCTCATTTGCATAAACCCTCAAGTCTTGAGAAGAGAGGTTTGATAAAGACACTTCATTTCAAGCTTAGTGCTCTGTACTGGCTAGTTTTGTGTCAACTTGACACAGGCTGGAGTTATCACAGAGAAAGGAGCTTCAGTTAGGAAAATGCCTCCATGAGATTCAGCTGCAAGGCGTTTTCTCAATTAGTGATCAAGGGGGTGGTCCCCTTGTGGGTGGTGCCATCTCTGGGCTGGTAGTCTTGGTTCTATAAGTGAGCAGGCTGAGCAAGCCAGGGAAAAGCAAGCCAGTAAGGAACACCCCTCCATGGCCTCCTCATCAGCTCCTGCTTCCTGACCTGCTTGAGTTCCATTCCTGACTTCTTTTGGTGATGGATAGCAATGTGGAAGTGTAAGCTGAATAAACCCTTTCCTCCCCAACTTGCTTCTTGGTCATGATGTTTTGTCCAGGAATAGAAACACTGACTAAGACAATGCTCTAAAGTCCCTCACTCTGTAAATTGTCCAGTAGTCAGTCTCTGTCAATCACTATCTACTATGAAAAGTCACATCTCTTATGAGGGCTGAGAAATGCACTGATGGTATAAAATTTGTGTGGGTATAGAAAGAGTATCATTTGGAATTATTTTGTTATATTCCTTAGCAGAATAATAGTAGTAGGTTTTACTCTAGGATCCATGACCTATACAGGTTCTTGACCACTATAGTACTATCAGTTATGGGTTCCATCGTATGGACTGGACCTTAAATCTATTTTTTTAAAGTGGTTGATTAATTTCATAACATTTATTCCACTATTATACTAGTATATCTTAGAGTCTCTTTTAGGTCACAGGACTTGTAGCTGAGTAATATTTATGATTACTTTCTTCTCTGGTAGTATGCAAAGCAATTTCTGACACCAGGAGCTCTAGTCAGTGTGTGTAAGGCTTTGGCACAAGTTCAGTCTCTTATGTTCAATGACATGAGCAAATAAATGTCTTCAGCAATCGGGCCTTGCCACCAGGTAAAGTGATGAATATCCTTGGAAATATTATGTGATGTTTATGGAGACCTTTTGCTCACTGACTCAGTAAAATGTAGCCCATTCCCAACACTGTTGTAATTACTTTGGGTATTGTTTTCCCTATTATATGGTGACTCCATTTAAATTCCTTTTATATATGTATATATTTTAGGGGCTTCTACATTAATAGGTTTCCATATGGCTTTTTGAAAGGCCTTTACTGTTAACTTTCCCTTCCTATATTCCCTTCTTTACCCTGTCTTCCCAAACTCCTTCCTCATCTGACTCTCCTAAGAACATTACATTTTATTTCCTCTTCCAATAGAATAACCACAGAGGGACGTGGGGTCAGGAGAGGATCTTCCAATGATAGAAAATTAGAATGCTTTGTTAATGAAATTGTTTTCATAAGATTGTTCCTGCTAATCTGTGAGCATGACAGACCTTTCATCGTAGAGATGGAGGTAGGACTGTAGTCACTGTAGTTCCAGCATGAATGACCTGTGTGCATGAGACTATAAGGCATGAGGGATGGTATTGAACAGAGAAACCATTAGGGTGAGACCAAATTTCTACCTAAGTTAATCTAGAAAATAGATCTCATAATCAAATATTTCCCTTAAGCCTTAAGATTTAATGTGAGGTTTGGTTTTACTTAGGGAATAGTTAGAACACTTTGTTTCCTCTTATTTTTCCCTTTTCTAAGGACAATGGCTATGCTATACCTATCTCACCACTGTATTTTAGAAACATAGAATTTTTGTTTTATAGCTTCATAACTTGGGAAGAATTGGGATGGGAGTGGAGCATCCCTTGAGTTTTACCCATATATGATAAGACTATTGACTTTAGTCTTTTAAGTTGGTGCTATAATAAGAGATCTACAGCTATTAGAATGAAATAGATAGATTTTATTTTGTAAAATAGCATGAATTTCAGGAGATATTGGGTGGAATATTTGTATGATTCTAAAATTCACATTGTAATGTAAATCTAAAAGACCTACATAAAAGTGATTAAGTCATATGGGAAAAACCATTTACAAACATACTTATTTGCCAGATGGCATACTAAGCTAGTAGCAATGTGTTTTGATAGTTCAATGCATAAGACAATTAAGTCTACTTCACTAGAATTTCAAGAGCTAAGAACCCTGCTTGAAAACAGTACTGATATCTAGGGTCATGCTAAATCTAGCTTGGTCCATGGTTACACTGTAGTTCCATCTGAAATTAGAAAAGGAGCATAAATCAGATTAAGTTCAAATTAAAAATAGGCTAATTCTTATTAAATTCAGACACATGACACGGAAGGTTTGAAAGCATGTAAATCCCAAAGGGATCCTCAAATTTCAAAGAGGAGAAGAAAAGACAAGAAAGAGGTTTTACATGGATGGGTTTAGGAATTTGTGAGTTTTGTGCTCAGTGTTTATGTCAAGAGAAAGTGTACCTTTCCATTGAACAAAACATATTGAGAAACACACACACACACACACACACACACACACACACACACACACACACTCACACCACCACTACCACCACCACCTCCACCACCACCACCACAAACATTTATCAGAGCTTAGAAAAGAGATGTGAAGTGACAGAACAAGATTAAGCAAAAGTCACTCAAATTTCAAATTAATTGTTTAATACCACATGCCACATTCAATCCCCCTCATTGTTTGGACTCTAGCACCCTAGGTGCTACCATATGTTCCTCTGCAGAAGCCAGCCCCACCTGCCTTACAGTAAGGCTTTTCTCATCTCATCTCAGGATTCCTTTATTTAGGCCTCGTTCCCTGGCATCAAACCTTGTACCATACATCCCTGGTGTGAATGCCCTGTAAAACAGGGTATTTCTGACTAAAATTCATCCTCAAGCTACTTTAACATTCAGTGCCAAACATTTAACCACCCACCTTCTTCCTGAAAATTTAAATAGTGAGTCATTGCTCTACAATCCGATGAAAGTGAAGTTTTGTTTCCTGTGTACCCTGAGAGGATAAGAAGATAGATCAAGTTAACTTTCACTTCATACCAGGGGAATTATAGTTCCAAGTATGCTGACAAAACGGTCACCAATTACCTTGTCTTAGCTTACTTTATTTTATTTTATAAGACCCTTCATATATGTGTGTGTGCTCATGTGAGGTATGTTGTGATATATACATGTATGTATTGATAATCATAATTTTATATCATTTTAGAATAAACAAACTTTTATTATTCATCCTCTAGATCTTCTACGGTATATCTTGGTTGTGCTCTATATTAAAGGCAATACTAATACTTACTGGTTGTTACTGAACCAACACCAATTCTAACAAAATCTAATGTTCCACTTTTCCTTCCAAGCTACAATGAGTTAATTCTCAATTCTGAGAACTGGAATTGACTTCTGAACCATCATGAAGTCTTTAGAAGTTTTGGGCTGAAGGTTTGATTCATGTTACCCTAGACTACTGCTGCCACTGTTCTTCAGCTCTTGTTCCTCTGTGTACTTCCCCCAAGACGTCACATCCCCTCTTTGACTTCACTCATTACCTCTGGGGGAAGGCCATGATCTGCTTGCAAACAATTTCTCTTGTTTCTAACTGCTTCATCTTCCCCACTATCCGTCTGCCTCCCCTGGGTTTGACTTCTTAGATCCCTTATGTCTGACTAGCCCCATCTCTAGAGTAATCCAGGTTTCCTCTGTGTTCTGGCAATCCCTCTCAGAATAGCATCAGCACTACAATTTCCTCTTTACCCCTGAGCTATTGTTTGCTCCAGCTAACATTTCCAGTCTCCGATTCTGGCAACCAGTAACTGCATAATATGTAAGAGCTCACACAGTCTCTCCATGAAATCTGGAGAATGTTTTCAATTTTTCCATTCATGGTATTTTATAAGGAGTTATGGGAGTCAAGTAGTAACAAGGGGACACATGGTTGAATTGAAAATAAGATTAAATATATTGTTATAAGTCAGGTGTGTCTCCTCTCCTAAAATATTTCTGCATTTGTTTCAGTGCTGGGGGTAAAATTAAGGACCTCGTGCACCCTCAGTAAGCACTCTACAATTGAGCTACAATCCCAACCTCTGTTCAAATCTTAATAGACTATAATCTTACATTCTGAGATTCACTGATCTTGTGAAAACTATAACACAACTGAGCATGTCTGGTTATATCAAACTTCTGGACACTCAACAATCTTTTTCCACCCTCACTTCTTCAAGAGATCCCAATTATTGGCCCACTTTTGTCCTATAGGTCACTAAACTTAAGGGAGTTTCAATGATATTTACTATACCATTAGGGCTCCCCAAAAGGAAAATCAATAGTGTTAATGTTACTGTATAATATGTGGTAAACTCTTTTCTTTCAAGAGAGAGGGATGATTGTGAAAGTCCAGGGCTCTTTCTCCTATGATCCACCTAACAACTGGAAGTTAGGACAAACATGCCAGCTACACTCAAGCCTCAGTGCCTTAGAGCACTTTGTACAGATACTATGGCATCCTGGACAAATTTTAGGGAATTCCACAATCATTGTCTCCAGCAGGAGGACCAATCATTCTAGAGATAGTACTCAACTACTAAAGCTTAAAAAAATAAAGATTATAGTGGATTGTAGCAAATAACTCATTTTCGTTTTTGGTAAGAGGTAGGTTGGCACATGGCTAATGAAATTGTTCAAGAAAGAAATTGTCAGCATTTGTAGAGTCATAATGATGTCAACCCTAATAATGTTTCACTTACATTGTTGTTGTTATTTTTTTGTTTTGTTTTGTTTTAGAAAAGGCTCTAACCATGTAGCCAAGACTAGCCTAGATCTCCAAGTGTTTCTATTTTAGTCTCTAAAATGCTGAAATTACAGTCCTATACTATTATGCCTTGCTAGTGATAGAAAAAGAGTAGGTAAATCAAAGAATATTGTGGGAAGCCGCCCTCACATTTGCCATTACAAGATGGCGCTGACAGCTGTGTTCTAAGTGGTAAACATAATCTGCACACGTGCAGGGGCAGTTTTCCCGCCATGTGTTCTGCCTTTCTCGTGATGACAACTGGGCCGATGGGCTGCAGCCAATCAGGGAGTAATACGTCCTAGGCGGAGGATAATTCTCCTTAAAAGGGACGGGGTTTTGCCATTCTTTTTCTCTCTCTTGCTTTCTTGTTTTTTCTCTTGCTTTCTTGTTCTTGTTCTTTTTCTTGCTTTCTTGCTCTCTCTTGCTCTTGCTCTCTTGCACTCTTGCGCTCTTGCGCTCTGGCTCCTGAAGATGTAAGCAATAAAGCTTTGCCGCAGAAGATTCCGGTTTGTTGCGTCTTTCCTGGCCGGTCGTGAATGCGTGTAAGAGAATATCAGAATGAGCATATTAATTCAAAAACACAGAAAAAGAAGAATAGTTAAGAGATTGTAGAATGATTGTTTCTGAGAATAAATAACCCAGGGTTGGGAGCTGTGGAGTTTCTAATGTGAGAGTTATGGATATATACCGAGAGGGTCTAGAATGTGTTTTGAGACATTTGTATATTGCATGCTTTACTTCCTTTTCAGGGTAAAAGGTGTGAATATAGTTTGTCTGCCAACACTGCTGGTTGTTTTGATGCCTGCTGTAGAAAGTGAGACCATGCCTAAGGGATGAGGTGACACAGAAAATGAAGTTTTTAAGTCTGATGTTTAGTATTTCATCAGCTTTAGAAAATGGTAGTGTACAAGACAAGGGAACTAGGGTTCAGGGATTCAGCAGGATGGGGAAAGACTAGAGCTTCAGCAGGACAAGCACAGGCGTGGCCCAGAGGAACCCAGAGAGAGGGTGTCATAGAGTGGCAAGGGTATCTGCAGGACCTTGCATCTATTTCTGGCTCTTTAGTTTCTCCACCCAACACTGCAACGAGCATTTTCTGCAAGGAGCCTTGCTTTTCGAGAAGTATCCAGAAACAATCAAGGGTGGTTTGAGAGCAGGCGGCTGAGCTGGCAGAGCACATCCTTCCTTACAGTGGGCAAAACTGAGAAACAGTTTTGAAATTTACAAATGGACAAGTAATTTCCAGTTTTCACTAAGTAGCAGAGTTCTTCATCTCTGTTCCTCATTCTATGTTTGCGTCTTTGTTCTCCATGGCAAGATTTCTGCTTCCCCATCACACTCAAGTAAAGATATCTCATTTCCTCTCCCTGAAAACAAAAATGATTTCTGAATCAGTACACAAGGGGTATTACCAACAAGCTGGGGCTCTTTAATGAAGTTCATGGAATTTTCTTTTGTAATGATTTTGATCTATAGACCCAGAATTGAGAGGACAGAGATCTCTGCTCAAAGGTGCTTGTATTTTTCCGGTATATGTATTTAATGTATAGTTGATTTATTAATTTGTTTGTTGTAAATTTAGTCTGAGTTTTTTCATCTTTACTTCTAGTTTATATATAAAAAGATGTGTTCTGTGATACATTATTCTTAAATATACCCTGTGTTTTCCACTGACCTGCAAACATACATGCTATTAGCTTATACTTCATCCTTTTGCATTCCTTTTCTCTAAAATAAACTAATATGCTGTGCATATATGTACATATATTCTATTTTTAATTTTAGGAAATTACATTTATTTATTATTTTGTATATGTGTATGCACATGCCACGGTGCACCTATAGATATCAGATTACAATTTAAGGTGTCAGTATTCTTCAATTATGTAGGTCCTGGGAATTGAACTAAAGACTATTACAAATTGTCAGGCTCCATAGTCTTTACCTGCAGAGCCAATTCACAACCCACATCTCCATTTCCACAAAAAAAAGGTAGTATGCTTTTCTCATGCTGTTTTACTTTCTTACTTTAAGTCATATGACTGTGCAGCAATCCATGCCCCATTATTAGTGCTCTCTGAAATCTATGTTCACAATGACTTATTCTTTCATAGATGGGGGTTATTTCTTATATTTTGCTGTTATAAACAATGTCACCAACAAAGTGTTTTTATGTTGTTTGAAACTGGTCATGAGACCAGGTTAGAGACTTTGTTTAGAGAATATATTCCTATGGTAGATGTTGGGTCAGAATCCTAGACACATAGACAGTTCTTTCCAACTTCTGTTCACAAAGACCCATTTTGGACAAATAACAGACAGTGAATGCCATACACTAAACACAAGACCAAAGTGCCATGCTCTGCATTACATGAAATCAAATGAATGTCTGAATTATATTTACTCTTCTGCTAAAGCTGACTTCAACAATGACCTTCTCTTTCTAAAACTCAGCCCTTGTTGCCCTTGGGCCTTTTCAGCCAGCCATCACTTACTAAACAGTTTCCATTTTCATGGTGTGTGCTGTTTAGGTCAATTATACAGGTCAAAACTCATTTATCTCATTTAAACTCACTATCGCATTTAAAAATCTCTTATTGTATTGAAAAATTGTGTATGTTTACATAATTTTAAATGATCATACATTTGTAAATAAAGAACTGCCTTTATTGTACCAATACAGATGCAATCATCACCTATATCATAGTGTCACTTATTTTAACCTCTTCATAACCCTTGGTGATTGCATTGTGACTCATTTGGTAGAATACTTGCCTAGCACACAGAATGTTTTGGATTGGATCATCAATATTTCATAAACTAGGCATGATGATACATAACTTTAATCACATTAATCCGGTATTAGAGGCAGGAGAATCAGAAGTTTAAGGTCTTCCTTCACTATACAATGAGTTTGATGCTAACTTAAGCCATATCATGTTGTTGTTGTTTTTGTTGTTGTTGTTTTTTAAAGTAATTCCAGTGACAATGCCTCTAGTACAAATGCCAATTTCATTTAAAGATGGCTTATTATTTTATATGCATATGTTGTCTCCATATCTGTGCATGAGCTTGTGCCTGTAAATATAGGTTCCATAGGGGTCCAGAAGAGCATGTCAGAAACCCGGGATCTGGAGTTACAGATGGCTAGGCACCACCCAATTTGGGCACTGGGATCTAAATTTAAGTTATCTACAAGAACAAGTACTCTTAACCATTGGGTCATCTCTTCAGCTCCTATATTCTTTAAAATTGTTTTTAATCCAATAATATGTGCTCATTATAGATAATAATTAATGTGCTATCATTTAATGATTTCATTCACTAAATGTTTTACTCATCTCTTCCATTTTACATATAAATTAATATTTTGTGTTATAAACCATGGGTTTATATTATTTAGTGACATATTTTATCATAAAAATGGGATGACCAAATTGCTAAATAGCCTTCTTGAAATGCAATACTTTAAACTTAGGTTAAGTGTTAAAAATATTAGAGTCCTTTTATGTGTTTGGTTCTGCACAGTAAATTTTGTTATCAAAACATCTCTAGCACTAGGAACGATGTAATTAAAAGATATCCAGTTGAAAGTAGGAAAACCACATGAAGTAATGTTGATAAAGTAGAATCAGGAATTACTAGAATAGAAATTTAGCAGAAAGATACAGAGAACCCTCTGTGTTGGGGTCAACAGAGAATAATATAATTTTACAGAGAGACATAGAGAGAGAGGAAGAAAGATAGAGAGAGAATATAATCCGAATTATATTATTCAACGATCCAAAGATTAGAATGTAGTCACATTAGCTTTATACTTCTTGTGTTTAGATAGAAGAAGCAGTTATTTAGCATGTAACATGTACAGCTTTGTAGCCATGTATGTATCTGTAGGAAGAGACTAAACCAGGTCCAAGTAAACTAAGCCTCTGGTAAGAAGATGAGAAAGTCAACCTTTATGTGTTAAAAGTTTATATATCATTTTCATTTTCTTCCTATAACCAAGTATTACCTAATTTTCTAGAAGGAGTTTGAACAATTCTGCTTTCCCAAAAGGTTGTAGAGGGCACTGCAAGGTTTAGTGATGCCCATGCTGTTTTATATAAGTCTGCAAAAGAATCAATTTTTGTCAGGAGAAAGCAAAGTGATTGCTAGGCTTCTGAGCCCAAGTTAATGTCCTTCTGGTTTTGCTGAAAAGGTGACTCAACCTTCACCCCAGCTCTTGGCAGGAGCCATCTGGCAGAGGCACGGGGATGGTACCAAAGGACCATTAAAGCGAATCGATCCATACTTATCTCCTTGTACTAAGGTCAAATCTAAGTGGATCAAGGAACTTCACATAAAACCAGAGACACTGAAACTTATAGAGGAGAAAGTGGGGAAAAGCCTTGAAGATATGGGCACAGGGGAAAAATTCCTGAACAGAACAGCAATGGCTTGTGCTGTAAGATCGAGAATTGACAAATGGGACCTAATGAAACTCCAAAGTTTCTGCAAGGCAAAAGACACTGTCTATAAGACAAAAAGACCACCAACAGACTGGGAAAGGATCTTTACCTATCCTAAATCAGATAGGGGACTGATATCCAACATATATAAAGAACTCAAGAAGGTGGACCTCAGAAAATCAAATAACCCCCTTAAAAAATGGGGCTCAGAACTGAACAAAGAATTCTCACCTGAGGAATACCGAATGGCAGAGAAGCACCTGAAAAAATGTTCAACATCCTTAATCATCAGGGAAATGCAAATCAAAACAACCCTGAGATTCCACCTCACACCAGTGAGAATGGCTAAGATCAAAAATTCAGGTGACAGCAGATGCTGGCGAGGATGTGGAGAAAGAGGAACACTCCTCCATTGTTGGTGGGATTGCAGGCTTGTACAACCACTCTGGAAATCAGTCTGGCGGTTCCTCAGAAAATTGGACATAGTACTACCGGAGGATCCAGCAATACCTCTCCTGGGCATATATCCAGAAGAAGCCCCAACTGGTAAGAAGGACACATGCTCCACTATGTTCATAGCAGCCTTATTTATAATAGCCAGAAACTGGAAAGAACCCAGATGCCCCTCAACAGAGGAATGGATACAGAAAATGTGGTACATCTACACAATGGAGTACTACTCAGCTATTAAAAAGAATGAATTTATGAAATTCCTAGCCAAATGGATGGACCTGGAGAGCATCATCCTGAGTGAGGTAACACAATCACAAAGGAACTCACACAATATGTACTCACTGATAAGTGGATACTAGCCCAAAACCTAGGATACCCACGATATAAGATACAATTTCCTAAACACATGAAACTCAAGAAAAATGAAGACTGAAGTGTGGACACTATGCCCCTCCTTAGAAGTGGGAACAAAACACCCATGGAAGGAGTTACAGAAACAAAGTATGGAGCTGAGATGAAAGGATGGACCATGTAGAGACTGCCATATCCAGGGATCCACCCCATAATCAGCTTCCAAATGCTGACACCATTGCATACACTAGCAAGATTTTACTGAAAGGACCCAGATGTAGCTGTCTCTTGTGAGACTATGCCGGGGCCTAGCAAACACAGAAGTGGATGCTCACAGTCAGCTAATGGATGGATCACAGGGCTCCCAATGGAGGAGCTAGAGAAAGTACCCAAGGAGCTAAAGGGATCTTCAACCCTATAGGTGGAACAACATTATGAACTAACCAGTACCCCTGAGCTCTTGACTCTAGCTGCATATGTATCAAAAGATGGCCTAGTCGGCCATCACTGGAAAGAGAGGCCCATTGGACACGCAGACTTTGTGTGTCCCGGTACAGGGGAAAGCCAGGGCCAAAGGGGGGGAGTGGGTGGGTAGGGGAGTGGGGGTGGGTGGGTAAGGGGGACTTTTGGTATAGCATTGGAAATGTAAATGAGCTAAATACCTAATAAAAAATGGAAAAAAAAAATAAAGTTATGTTGCTCCCTTCTCCTTTTGTCGTTGAGATACTTGTAATTCACTTGCTGATGTAATGAATAATCCAGAGGCATTCCACAAACTATTTACCCAGGTTCCCCCCAAATGCTGACAATTTACAAGACCTATGACAATGTCACCCTAGGACACTGACATTAATACAGTAGGATGAGCTTACTCAGATTCCCCAAGTTTTGCTTGAGCTCTTTGAAACAGGGAGACACTGAAGAGGGAATGTTATCATAGGAAATAATTTATTTTCTCAATTTACATTGTTGACCTTGAGAGTATTATAGAAGAAAGAAACACCTACTATGGTTGTTTATCAACAAAATTCAGGAGGTTTCCTAACTGCTGTGAAGCTCATTGAGTGGAGGGAAGAGGTCTACACTGTCATAGGTGGATAGCACATATTAAGGTTGGATTTGAATCCTGCCTTGACTAAATAGAAGATGTCAGGAGTGGAGCCTTAGGTAAGTCACCTGAAAATGGTAACAATTTCTTAGTAACATACTTTTAAGATCTAAAAACCGATTAAATGGATTTGTCTGGAAACTTGGTGTGGACCTAGCTTTGCCCATTCATTTGGATACTCTAAGACCTGCTTGTTAGCTCGTTTCTATCACTTGTGTCAGCTGCTAATTGTTGTGGGTTTGGTCTAATGATGCTTGTATTATGTTAATCTGGGTTCCCAAAATACTGAGGGAAACCTGCCCCCAGTTGGTTTTGATTAGTAAATAAAGCTTCCCAGGCAAGAGACCAAGGAAGAACGAGTAGAAAGAGAGAGATCCACTATGCCAGAAGGAGAGGAGAGACACCACACCTGAGAGGTACAGGACAGAGAGCATAGCTGCCATACAAGAGCCGGGGATCTTGATCCAAGAGAGATGTATGTCTGGATCTAGGACAGCAAAGACAATAAATAGGAATTTTGGAGGGGGTGGATTAGCCATGTGAAGGTTCTGAAATGGCCATTGAGCTGGTTTAGGGATATCAAATTATAAAACCTGAGTGTATGTGTCTTTTGTTTGGGAACCCAGAACATTGGGGTGGGTAGTAAGGAATGCACCTCCGCTGTCTGATCAAATGAGTAGATTAATTGGGTACAGTTACAGCTAATATCTAACAACATTCTCTACCTGGGACCCCAGTTGTGACATTGTTCTAGGACTCAGGTAGATAATTCACATTATCCTTCCTGTTTGTCATGATGAACTCCCCATTCTCATCCTTAGTCCTGTTGTAACCTGTTTGCAGGTACCCCTTCTCTTACCTCAATTCCATTTATTAGAGACTCCAACTCCTGATATAAAACTAGGTCTCTCCTAACCCTTTCATCTCTCTCTCAAAACATATTCTTCATTCAACTGCAATCTATTTGCAGAAAACCACACCTCTGTATGATACTTTACTCAGCAAGACAAAGATCATTTAAGGTACCAAAATGGAGTCACCACTGTTAACTTGCAGCCCTTGTCACAATATGATATGAAGTTTTAGCTAAAGTAGTGTTTCCGTTAGGAACTGGGTTGTCCTTGAGTTTGGTACCTAATTGTTCAGGATTGATATTCTAAATGTTTCTTGTACTTTGATAGGTACCTCTTGCTTTATTTTTGCAAAAAAATTCTTCTATGATTTTGTTGAAAATAGGCCATCAGCTTGTAACCCACGATTTAGCTTCAAGTCCTCTGTTTTGCCATCCCTAGACAGCCCTTCTCTCAGGAGCCACTCTCCAAGCTGAGACTTGTTCTTGAAAAGCCGCATTATAAAAATACCAAATCTACAGATATTAGGAATAGAGGAAGAAGAAGAAACTCAAGGCAAAGGCACAGAGAATATTTTCAATATTCTGCTTGTGACAGTTTTCCAGATAGCTCTCTGCTCAAGACAACTTTCTCTGAAATAAAACTGGAAATAAGAAATTGATGAATCAAACAAAAATCTCAGAGTTAAGTCTCACCAACAGAGTACAATACCTGGAAGAAAGAATCTCAGGCTTTGAAGAAAAGGTAGAAGAAATGGATATCTCCGTCAAAGAAAATGTTAAATCTAACAACAACAACATCAACAAAAAAAAATCATCACAAGGCCATACTCCTATCTATCTACCTACCTACCTACCTACCTACCTACATGTACACACACACACACACACACACACACACACACACACACGAGAGAGAGAGAGAGAGATTTCATAGTAACAACTTGGTGGTGCACCTGAAAGCTATAGAACAGAAAGAAGAAATAATGCTCAAAGTAGAGGTGAAGAAATAATCAAATGTAGGGCTAATATCAATAAAAAAATAAAAGAATTACAAAGATTCAATTTAAAGAGAAGTCAGTCTTTTGAGAAAATCAATAAGATTGATAAAGTCTCAGCTAAATTAACTAAAAGATGGAGAGAAAAAATATATAGGTGAAAATAGGGGCATCACAACAGACACTGAGGAAAGTCAGAGAACCTTAAGGGCATACCTTAAAAAAAAAATCTGAACTCCACCAAACAAAAAAAATTTTAAAAAATGAATTAATTTATTGATATATATGACAAGCCAAAGTTAAATCATCATGGTCAAATAAGCATTTAAGTAGAAGATTTAAGTAGAAAACTCCCAGTCAAAAACAAAACAAACAAGCCGAGCATGGGGGCGCTCGTCTTTAGTCCCAGCACTTGGGAGGCAGAGGCAGGCAGATTTCTGAGTTTGAGGCCAGCCTGGTCTACAAATTGAGTTCACAGACAGCCAGGGCTACTGAGAAACCCTGACTCAAAAAAACCAACCAACCAACCAAACAAACAAACAAACAAAAAGCAAACAAACAAAAAAGTCAGGGCCAGATGGACTCAGTGTAGAATCCTATCAGAAAAACTAAGAAAAATTAATCAGAATACTTCTCAAGTTATTCTAAAAAATAGAAACAGAGGGAATGTTTCATTACCTAATTCTTTTTTTGAGGTCATAATTACTTTGATCCTAAATCATACAAAGCCCCAACCAAGAAAGAAAATTACAGATCAATATTTTTATAAACAGAGATGTAAATGGGGGATCCAGAGAGGAAAGGAACTTCACAGGAAAACAAACAGAATCAACTAACCTAGAATCTTGTGGGCTCTCAGAGACTGAATCACCAATAAAATAATATATATGGGACCTAGGGAACCCTGAACATATTTAGCAGATGTGCAGCTCTGTCTTCATGTGGGTACCCCAACAGCTGGAACAAGGGCCTTTTCCTAAATCTGTTGCCTGCCTATGGATCTTGTTCCTGTAACTGGGCTGCTTTGTTTGGCCTGAGTGGGAAAGAATGTGCCTAGTCTGCACAGATGGAAAAGAGATATTAGAGGGAATATGGAAAGGGCCACTTGAGGGGTCATTTGTAAACCCACTACTGTAAAAGCATCTTAAAATATATACATGTAACAATGAGATCTAAATGAACTCATGAAATAATGGAAAAGACAATACCTCAACTAGATATCCTTTGCTGCAAATGAAACTTCTAGTGCCAGGAATGTGTAGCATCTAGTTGAGTCATTGGCCAAAGGGGGCCCAACAAAAGCCCCAGATATCTCAGACTATTGCCAAGGTTATTGTTTGCTGCTCACAAACTTACAGTAAGGCCCTATTCCTAAGGAAAATGTAACATATTGCATTAAATATGAGGAGTTAAGTTGGTGACTAACTAGAACATTCACCTACTGACTAGTGTTCATGGTACTGGAAGATACTCTGTACACTACCAGAATAGAAAGGTAACCCAGGTACAAACTCTGTAATCTTCACTATCCCTGAAAGATATAACTGGTACAATAGTGGCACAGGGCTTCAGGGATTAAGCCAGATGGGGTCTCAGTGCTTAGAGTGGGAAGTGGACGTGAGCTTCATATCTAATTAAGAAGAAATATCAAGTTGGCATCTGGTTGTAAAGGAAATTTAGTTTTCTGATGGAGTCTCTCTGGTATGCTAATCTTACTTAAGCATAGGCCCACAGCCAGCAGTAGATGACCAACACAAAACAAACCCAATGGTAATTTTATAGACTTGTTTAATATTGCTTGTTTGAACATTTTTTTTTTTTAGTTTTACTGGTCTTTTGATTGTATATTATGGTTTCTAGTTTTTTATTTTCATGGGTTTTGTATGTGTTTTCTCTTCCTTCTTCCTTCTTCCTTCTTCCTTCTTCCTTCCTTCCTTCTCCCTTCCTTCCTTCCTTCCTTCCTTCCTTCCTTCCTTCCTCCCTTCCTTCCTTCTTTCCTTCCTCCCTCCCTCCCTCCCTTTCTTCCTCCCTTTCTTCCTTCCTTCCTTCCTTCCTTCCTTCCTTCCTTCCTTCCTTCCTTCCTTCCTTCTTTCCTTTCTTCCTTCCTTCCTTCCTCCCTCACTCACTCCCTCCCTTTCTTCCTCCCTTCCTTCCTTCCTTCCTTCCTTCCTTCCTTCCTTCTTTCCTTCCTTCCTTCCTTCCTTCCTTCCTTCCTTCCTTCCTCCCTCACTCACTCACTCCCTCTCTTTCTTCCTCCCTTTCTTCCTTCCTTCCTTCCTTCCTTCCTTCCTTCCTTCCTTCCTTCCTTCTATCCCCTTCTATTCTTTCTTTTAAAAAATCTGCTTTGTTTGTTTTGTTAAGAGACAGAGAAAAAAAAGATGTGAAGTTCGATGACAAACTCAGGTAGGGTGTATCTGAGAGGAGTTAAGGGCAGGAAATTGTGATCTCTATCTGAAAAAAAAAAGTATTTTCAATAATAAAATGGAAAGAGATCATGAGCAAAGTATATAATGAAGAAATAGAAGTTCTGGGCACCATCAAGATGGCTCAGCAGGTAAAGGTTCATGCCAGTCAATTTAATGACCTGAGTTTGATCTCAGGAAGTGCAGGTTGGAAGGAGAAATACATTCTTGCTGGTAGTTTTCTGATCTCTATATGACTGTCAAGCTACCAGTGTTCTCCCTAACACAAATACATAAAGACACAAATGCACACATTCATACACATATACACATACCCACATACAGAATTCATACACACAATGCAAACATAAACATAATACATACTTGCTCACAAATAAATGAATGTAATAAAAAAAGACAAGTGTTGGGCACATAACAACAATCCAGTCACCACCAGCTGGGGTGCCTACAGTTAGACAATTAGGTGGGAGGACTAGCAAAGTTCATGGTGACCCTGGGAAAGTAGACCCGAGGACCATGAACAATGATCTGATAATCATAGCAGCTGCTTTGGGAGCAAGGATGGCATCAGTAGGAGTAGAAAAGGAAGAGGATGATTTAAAAGTATTTTCTAAAATGAACATTCTCTGGTATTTGGTGGCATAATATAACATGTTAATAAGAACAACTCAGAGATGGCATTGAGGTTGGGCCTGGGCACCATGAACAGGGCTTGTAGCTGTCATGAATGCAGTGTGTCATAGATATTAGTATATCATCCAATGAATTCAGTGATATAGGATAAAGGGTAAGTCTTTCAAGTTTTGTCTTTATCGAGAGGAAGGAATATGAAATCATTTAGTCCGTTTATACAAAAGTCTGATACATGGTCAATGTTGATAATGGAACAGTATAAGTACACAGTTGTACTACAAGGAGAATTGTGCCTGAAGTGCAACTTTGAACTTTGAGGACATCTTTGCTTTTTATTGAGGGCACTGAAGAGGTAGAATAGGTCCTCTGGGAAGAAATTAAAAGAGTGAAAGGCATGCTGGTACTCATAATCAAGAAAAGAAACAATACAAGTGGGAAGAATTAAAAAGGCCTCTAGTGAAATAAATATGCACAAATGAAAGCCAGAAACGAAAATGGTGTTTTTAATAACACAGGTTTAAGTAAATGGGAACTTGGTAAAATGTTTTGGTATACCAGATGGATAAAACTTCATAACCCCTGCATATAGAGAACTGGATTTTACCTTGTGTCAGAATTTTGCTACATTACGTTTTCTTATTATTTCTCATTTCCTTGTATTTTCCCTTTGGATACCAGCTGTCAGGAACTCAGAAACCTTCTAACACTATTATCACAAAATAATATATCTTGGGTGAGTGAATAAAAACATGTGCCTCCAAGTCTGACAACATGGAGCCCAAAAGGGAGACATGACACAGCTGTACGTTAAACACCTCACCCTCGCCATGGTGGCATACAAGTGCCCTTCCAATCCCTCAGCCAAATAAATACATAAATGTAAAAAGATCAAATAAAATTATACATCTAAAAAGATTTGAACAAGGAATAATCACATTAGTTACATGTATGTATGGCTTAATACATACTTATCTTTCTCTCATCCACAGCCTTATGAATCTTCCTCCCAAGTTGTATTTTCTAGAAATTCCCAGAAACTGGCCCACAGATCTGTGGCAACTGGTTAGTGAACTTTCCAGGATTCTGCGTATCTCTGACCCAAGAACCAAGACTTAAAATAAACTAAAATCCATACTTTAACACACAAAAATAGAAGAAAATCAATTTGCATTTTATTCATTGGGAAGACATAATAATGACACCTCCTCAGATATTTGTATATTTTGATATTTGGAATCTGTTCATATGACTTTTCTCAAGGAGAGTGACTTCTCATAAGATAAAGAGCAAAGAATTTGAGGTGGAAACATTATCTGGTGTCATACAAATGGGTCCAATATAATTACAAGCATCCTTAAACATGGAGGCACAGTGATAGTCAAAGAGGATGTGAGCAGAGAAAATGGTCAGAGAGATGCCATGTTGCTGACTTGGAAGGCAGAGAAAGAACCAGGATTTTAGGAAGCATCTCCCTCTAGGAGTTGGCAAAGCCAACATGACCTTGCCTTGAGCCTAGAGGAGGAAGCACAACTCTGTGGACACTTGGGGTTCAGTTCAGACTCATGTTTCATTTTACACATCTAAATTTATGGCAATTTGTTATAATCTCATGTAGAGGAAAAATAAAAGAGCTAGGAAGACCTAAATTATGTCCAGATGTGGAGAGATAATGTGTGAGACAGAAGGAGGGAAGGAGATGGGGACAGAGACAGAGCTTTCAAACCACCTGATAAGGTAAATAGAGATAAGACATTAGTGCAATACAACTCCCCATATAGTTAATCCACAAAATTGTGAGAACGTTTCACAGAGTACTAAGCTTTGGGACTAATTTGTGATTTGATAATAGGTAAGATGATAATTCAGGTCCATGGAGTAAGAAGAGTCTGTTTTGCAAGATTTCTTCTCTGGGGAAGTAGATTGATAGATGCTGTGCTTCAAAGTTGTTTCCTCTAAACAGTTTCCTAAGGATACTGTACCAGTATTATGGTCTCTGTCCCAGAGAAGCATGGAGGAAAAGAAATCTGAGGGTTGGGACCTTAGAACATCATCCACAGTTATCCATTTTCTTTTTAACCAGGCACTTAACTTTTCTCCTAATTGACATGATGTCCAAAACTTACTAAATTTAAATTACCAGTGAGGGGCAATTAGGCCAAGGGAAATAAATATGTTCACTTAAGCAGGATGAGAGTGAAGTACAGAGCTGCATTACTGAAGTCCTGAGGTCTCCAACTTGATGGAGTCATCTGAGTCTGGCTGCAGTCAAATATTCAAGAATTAGAAGTTCTGGCTCTCCAAATTCACCACCAGCTTCCAGCAGCACAGGTGCATGGAATTTCCAGAAAGTTTTGGAAGGAATCTACTTCAAGCCTCATCTGTGCAAAACCTGCCCACTAAAGCTGCAGATGGCAGCAGTACAAATTTCCTATTTGAAACCATGCAATATTAATATATGACTGAACTTAAATACAGACTTCAAAGTCACATGCAAGTGCCTTTTGCTCCAAGAATTTAACTTGAAATCTTGCTTCCAGGAATACTGGGACACACACTCTCCAAGATTTCAACCTCTAAAATGCAAGGAAGAATTCAGAAGGAGCGAATTGGGTTGCTTGGCAGGGAGTATGCTGGTATACTGGCCACCATTGCCTCTTATTTTCTCTAACGATGGAAGATAACAAACTGAAAGTAATGAACTTAGACTTATCCTCACAGCTTACATTTGTATTTAAAGCTCTGACTAGCCATTCTGACAGAGTCCCCTTTTGTTGATTTTAAGGTTTTTTTTTAAAAAACCCTTTTTGTTAAAAGCAAAATAAGAGTTAAGATTATAGTTAGAAAACAACTTTTTATAAATACCATGTAAATCTAGACAATGGACCATATTTGATACAGCAGTCAAGAAGGCAGGCTTCAACACATTTGAAGTGTTAATCCTTAAGTTGATGGTACAGAGACAGATCACACATGCACACACACACACACACACACACACTAAGGCAAAAGTCATAGTTTTACATACATAGTATTAAATAAGAAAGAAATTGAAACATATTTAGTTGTACGCTGGTTTAAACACTTATTTTGCAATGAGCTGGCTCCTTCTGTGTGGAGTATGAGGGAGATGGTTCTCTCAGAGATAGCATTGTATTCTGAAAGTTTCCTGTTAAACTATCTATGTGGATACATGTAAAGAAACAAAAAACGAGAAAGTTTAACTCCTATTGTTTACAGGTAAGGTTGGTTTGTTTTATCTGACTATTCCCTTCCTCAGGATCCCATGTCCTTGGGAAATGTAACTCACATTTTATTGAGGCCTTGAGTACCAAGAAGAGACCCTCTGTCCCAATTTCCTCTACAGCTGGCAATAGTAGCAGATTTTTATCTCTGAAGCCAGAGCCAACTTGACTGAAGAATGGGTAAAAGACCACAGCTTCCCATGTGAGCTGACTTCTAATTCTTGAATATTTAACTGCATCCAGAACTCAGATGACTCCATCAAGTTGGTGTCCTTGGGACTTCAGTTGTGCAGGAGAAAGATGTGCTGTCCTCAAGTCCTCTTGGTCATTGTCCAAGTCAGGGTGACTACAGGCTTGGGCTGTACAAGACTATGGATTTCCTGGGACATTGGGCTTCAGATCTAAAGTCCCCTATGTATCTTTGGTGAGTATAAAATTTATTATCCAAACCAAGATACGTTTGAAAATGAAAGGCAAGATAAAGAGATTATATAGGTAGATGATAGATAGATAGATAGATAGATAGATAGATAGATAGATAGTTGAACAGAGAAAGAGAAGAAAAGAGAGAAAGGAAAGGAAGGATATAACTTAAGTACATAGATTTTTCTACTATTGTAGGCAACAGAGATTTTTTTCCAACAACCTAGGTACATCAATAATGAAAGTATAGAATGAAAAATGACTTTTGTGGCATTTAGAATCCTCACTGGATTCTGCCCATAAATGCAGTCCCAGAGATGCAATCTGCATTCCTGGAAACTTCAACCTTCCTGGAAGAAAGTGCCATTGTAGCTGGGCAAGAATCAAGGCTCCCTCCCTTAATGGAAGACTGGGAGTACCATGGTTGGTCACACAGTGATGAAGGTTTGAACCCAAGTCATTGTGCAGCACATATTCTTGCTTCTAGGATGACAATGACTTTGTCTTACTTGTAACCACAACAGAGAGCTCAGTGTTATCAAATGGTGGCAGCACAGAGCAATGTGGAATACAGAGGATGGCAGAGGAGCAGTGCCAGGAGGCTCGCACTGACAGGAAGAGATACTAGGTATCAGAAAGCCCCTGTCTATCAGTACAGATGAGCTGACTGCTCCTTCCTGTTTCTCAGGAAACTATTCCCCCAAATCCTTAGCATTTGCCTAGGACTTGTACTTAGGGTTTGGATTCCTGTTAATGTACTTGCAAGAATACACTTCCTGGAATCCTTAAGACAACCACCACAACAAAGGTGAAGAACAGCAGGGGAAGGAAAGAGCAGTGGCAAGGGCAGCATGGATGCAGAGACCTAGGCCCTGGGCAATGTGGAAGGCAGGTGAGAAGGAGAGCATGAGCTCTTAGCTGCTTTCTGTGGTGGTCTCTATTTCATGTTTCTGGGACTATATGAGGTGCATGAAGCTTAGTGGTCTCTATTTCTTGTCTTTGAGACTATGCAAGATGCATTAAAGCTCTTCGCTCAGCATATTGCAGAAGTCTTACATGTCTAAATATAGATCTGTGTAATCATGGCAGAGCAAAACAGTCTCCTGAGTGCATTTATCACAATGCACACAGCCCATCCACTGAATATGGGTACACATTCATGACCAGTTCTCATTAACAGTACCCACTGTAATGAATATTTACACATTTTAGATAAATATCTTTGCTAGCTTTGCTAAGTGTACCTGTTTTAGGAAACATCTTTTGAGGTGGTTTTGATGGGTCTAAAGGTATCTGCTACAAGTCTATTTTATCTCTATAAACACACAGAAAGTTTAGGATGCATATAAGATGACTCTTGTACCACATAAATATTTGCATTCATTCTTATTAATACAGACCATCACCATCATGCTTGTGTCTCTGTTTACACACCTAATCAAACAAAAGTTGGCTTATAATTGTTTTAATTGTTTACAGCTCATGATAATAATATTTTTGATGTTTCACATCCTTATATGTTTTTCTTTAATTGGTAGTATTGGGTAATTTTATAACCAATAGCTTAAAAAACTATTATTCATACCTCTCATACATTCTCTTTATTCTTTTCCGTTCAGATTATCATGTGATTTTGCGTTTACTTGTTGAATACTTGACATGTCAGTGTTCTAAGTAATTAGTAGGAAAAGGAGCTGTTACATTTTTCCTAACTTTGGAGCTGGTGATATATGTTAAAAGTGGTTTAGAAAAGATGCAAGCTACAATATAGAAAGAAAGTGTATGGACATATACATACATACATACATACATACATATATATATATATATATACACACACACATACACACATATGTATTATGTATTATGTATGTATGTATGTATGTATGTATGTATGTATGTGATGAAGAAAGAGATAGAGATAGATAGTAGATAGATAGATTGATGGACATATAGATAGATCTGTCTCAAACCAAACCTATCTTCATTCCTAGGTTTTAAATAGAGCCTCTATTTTTAAAGATCCCTTTTCTCACTATTAATTTTGAATGAACTTGAAATTAATGATGAATTTATTAGCCAGAGTTTTTAGTTGCAATATTTAGAAGTAAGAAGTAAGAAATATCTAACCCAAGAATGAAGCAATAAATTACAAGGTTTTAGTATACTATCTAGACTAAAGGATAATCTTTATTGTAGAATTTGAGTATGTTTTGGAGATCTGTGTAGTCTAGTGCCCATGGTTATCAGTACTTTAATGTATGTTACATTTCCTGAGGGCACATATGATTTTGAATTTACCACCAGTATTTAAATGCA
Organism: Mus musculus; assembly: GCF_000001635.26. Classification (NCBI taxonomy): domain Eukaryota; kingdom Metazoa; phylum Chordata; class Mammalia; order Rodentia; family Muridae; genus Mus; species Mus musculus. The sequence continues at coordinate 89,178,560 of NC_000084.6, forward strand.
TTTAATAATTTTTAAAGGGTGGAGATGTAAAATCTTTGGAGGGACTAGGTACATCTATGACATTTATGATGAGACTTTCACCAGAGCACTATATTCTTGTTTCTAACCTCTGAAGTTATATACATTAAAAAAACATTGTTTATATGTAGCTATACTTTAAAATGAGGCATGCAACTACTCAGGAGATGGCTCTGTGGATAAAAGACTGGCAAGTGAGAGTGATGTTCATATTCCTAGATCTCTGCTAAAAGCCAGGTAGGTATGGTTGCTGCCTCTATTGCTAGACCTTATAAGGCAGTGATAGGGATCCTGGGCATGCTGAATAAATAGTTAAATTAATCTAGCTTGGAGAACTCTAGGTTCAATGTAAAGTATGTCTCAATTAATAAGGTATAGAACTGTCAATGAAGATACCTGATGTTAGCTTTAAGCCTTCCTGGGCAAGCACATACATGTGACTGTGCACCCACATACTCATGTGAACCCCATACATATAAAAAATGGTAAGAAAGGATACAGGATATGGGATATGTCCTGAGTTTAGTGCAACTCAGCTTGCAACATTACCACTGTACCAGATGAACACATTTGCATAGCGGTCATCTCTCCCACCCCCACCTCACCACAGTCCCAGACACTGCTGCTTGCCACTGTCTGTCAGTGCCTACATGGGGGGAAAGGAATGAATCCTGCTATAGAGAATGAGCAGGCCCTGAAGTCTACCTGGAGCTGTAGCCTCTCCAGTCCTGACCTCAATGTCTCTATTTCTTCCTTGCTTCAAATTCTAGCATTTGACCCAAGTTCCATGAAATAAAAATGTTAGGTTGCACTTACATCCCATTCCAACTGTAAACTAAACTGGCAGAGGAAATATTCCAGTTGAGGTAGGTGCTTACAGTTTTGGCTGCCTGTAGAATGACAGGCATTCATGGTGATAAGGATAAAGTCTGGCTTACCTTTTTCCAAATGGCAAGCCAATTTCCTGAATACTGTTAGAACACTAGTTCTCTGTACTGAATTAAAATGCCATTCTTATCATGTACTGAAAATTTACAATTCTTCAAGCCTATTTTTAAAGTCTGATTTTTACAGAATATAAGAGTCATTGCAGCTTTATAACACACTTCCATATGTGGTGGTGTGAGATACCCTGCTCTTTTCTTCTTTTAACAAGTATGCCATGGTATCCTCATTTAAACAGCTCTAGCAAACCAAGACTGTTATCACTCTGTGACCATTTATAGACACACACCACAAGTACTAAGGATCAGTGCCCTCGACTGACCACTTCTTATGGTCTCAGCTATAATCAGATGGAGAATGCAGTCAACACATATAATCCAACCTGTTCAAAAATGTAAGAGATTCTGGGATTTCAGTTAAGTTCTACAGTATAATTTTGATGTACTCCCAAATCCAGTCTTAAATAGAAGGCTATCCTCATTCACACATGGCTTAATTAATTCAAGATTACAAAATTTTTCTTTGATAGAATTTAAAATTTTCTCTAATTCTTTTTATTGATTATTTATTTATTTATTTATTTATTTATTTATTTATTTATATTTGTTCCTCTTCCTAGTCTCTCCCTCCATAACCCTGTCCCATCCTCCTCCCCTTTGCCTCTGTGAAGGTGCTCCTCTACCTACCCACCCAGGCCTGCCTCACTGCTCTAGTATTCCCCTATGTTGGGGCATCAAGCCTCCACAGGACCAAGGGCCTTCCCTCCCATTGATTCCAGATAATGCAGTCCTCTGCTACATAAGCAGCTGGAGCCATGGGTCCCTCCATGTATACTCTTTGGTTGGTGGTTTAGTCCCTGGGAGCTCTGGGGCGGGGTCTGGTTAGTTGATATTACTGTTATTCCTATGGGGCTACAATGCCCTTCAGCTCCTTCATTCCTTTCCCTAACTCTTCCATTGGGGTTCCTGGGCTCAGTCCGATGTTTGGCTGTGAGTATCTGCATGTCTTAGGCAGATGCTAGCAGAGCCTCTCAGGGGACAGCTGTACCAGGCTCCTGTCAGCAAGTGCTTCTTGGCATCAGCAATAGTGTGGGGGTTTTGTGTGAAGATGGCATGGATCCCTAGGTGGGGCAGTCTTTGGATGGTCTTTCCTTCAGTCTCTGTTCTATATTTTGTCCCTGCATTTTCTTTAGACAGATATAATTCTGGGTTAAAATTTTTGAGGTGGGTGGGTGGCCCTATCCCTCAATTGGGGTCTGTGCCTATCTACTGGATATTGTCTCTAGAGGTTCTACCTTCCTTTTGTTGGGCATTTCCGCTAATGTCATCCCCATTGGGACCTGCGAACCTCTTGCTTCCCTGGAGTCTGGGACTTTCTAGTGGCTACATCCAGTTCCCCAGGTCTCACTGCTACATATTTCTATCCATTTTCCTGACCCTCTGTACTTCTCTCCCATACCTGATCCTCCCCCTTCTTTCTTCCTCCCAGGTCCCCCTCCTCCCTCTACTTTCTGTGATTATTTTGGTCCCCCTTCTAAGTAGGACTGAAGCATTCACACTTTGGAGTTCCTTCTGGTTAAGCTTAGTCTGACCTGTGAGTTGCATCATGGGTATTCTAATTCTTAATAAGCCTTCAGGAACATTCTATTGTAACACATGCTTACACATTTATATTATCCAAATTTTATTGTTCTTTTGGACATGACATGCACAAATACTAAATTTTGAATAATTTTTAAGATTTATAGTTTCACTCCCTTTAAAAATTATCATTATGTTAAGTTATAATTTTAGAATATTTTAAACATTGGCAGAGGTTGTGACCATACTTAATTTATTTTGGAATGTAACTAAAAATCTTCTATCTTTTTATCCTTATAGAAAATTCAACTGCTATTTATAAAAACATCCATTATAGATATATGTTGTCTTTTCATATTTTTATTTTTAGTTTATTTTTAGTGTGTAATAACTTTTCTTTATCACAATAGAAATTTAAAAATTGTTGTATGTTCTTATGAGAAGCTTAAAATCACCAAATGTTCTTTGTAATTTTCAGAATTAATAATATTTTCAGAATCTTATTGAGGAATGTAGGCCATTTGTTCCATAGTACATGTGTACCCTTTGCAAGACTGATTTCTTCTCTACTTGTTTGCTGTTTGTAATGTTTGTTACTTTTTCAGACTTGACTGAACTCAGGCTACGGCCCACAGGAAAGATCACTTTCTAAATGGCACTATTTTCTTCCTCCTGAGGCATATTAGAAAGCCCCTAATGGTTACTTGAACATTTTTTTTTTAGGGAAGTTGGTCAGAGGGTGTATGCAATGCCAAGTCAGCAGTTCCTCTCATTGTAGAACTTCCTATTCGTTATTCATTCAGTTCTTTTAGTTTCTACCCATCTTAATGATTATCATTGTTGACTGCTTTATCATGCATTTTGAAAAGACATCTTGTATCTACACTGGATGTTTTTATATATAGCTGTTCAATTTTTCTATAAGGATAAATTTAGATTACTGTGAGGTACAATTTGTATGTGAAAGACGAGATAAGCACTTTATTTCCCATCTCTTTTATAATAGATATTTTCTTTGTTTACATTTCAAATGTTATCCCCTTTCCTAGTTTCCCCTCTGAAAACCCCCTATCCCTTCCCCCCTCTCCCTGCTCACCAACTCACCCAGTCCCAAATTCAGGCCCTGGCAGTCCCCTATACTGGGCCATATAACCTTCAGAGACCAAAGGGCTCTCTTCCCACTGATGACCGACTAGACCTTCCTCAGCTACATATGCAGCTAGAGTCATAAGCCCCACTATGTGTTTATTTGGTTGGTGGTTTAGTCCCAGGGAACTCTGAAGATACTGGTTAGTTCATGTTGCTGTTCCTACTATGGGGCTGCAAACCCCTTCAGCTCCTTGGATACTTTCTCTATCTCTTTCATTGGGGACCCTGTGCATCGTCCAATGGATGACAGTGAGCACCCACTTCTATATTTGTCAGGCACTGGTAGAGCCTCTCAGGAGACACTATTTCAGGCTCTTGTCAGCAAACTCTTGGCATCCACAATAGTGTCTGTTTTTCATGGTTGTTTATGGGATGGATCCCCAGGTAGGGAAATCTTTAGATGGTCATTCCTCCAGTCTCTGCTTCACACTGTGTCTCTGTAACTCCTTCTATGGGTATTTTGTTCCCCCTTCTGAGAAGGACCAAGATATCTATACTTTGATCTTCCTTCTTTTTCAGTTTCATGTGTTTTGTGAATTGTATCTTGGGTATTCCGAGTTTCTGGGCTAATATCCACTTATCAGTGAGTGCATATCATGTGTGTTCTTTTGTGATTGTCTTAGCTCACTCAGGATGATATAATCCACATCCATCCATTTGTCTAAGAATTTCATGAATTCATTGTTTTTAATAGCTGAGTAGTACTCCATTGTATAAATGTACCACATTTTCTGTATCCATTACTCTGTGGACTGACATCTGAGTTCTTTCCAGCTTCTGGCTATTATAAATAAGGCTGCTATGAACATAGTCCTTATTACATGTTGGAGCATCTTCTGGGTATATGCCCAGGAGTGGTATTGCTGGATATTCTGGTAAAACTATGTCTAATTTTCTGAGGAACTACCAAACTGATTTCCAGAGTGTTTGTACCAGCTTGCAATCCCACCAGCAATGGAGGAGTGTTCCTCTTTCTCTACATCCTCCCCTGCATCTGCTGTCACCTGAGTTTTTGATCTTAGCCATTCCGACTGGTGTGAGGTGGAATCTCAGGGTTGTTTTGATTTGCATTTTCCTGATGATTAAGGATGTTGAACATTTTTTTAGGTTCTTCTCAGCCATTCAGTATTCCTCAGTTGAGAATTGTTTGTTCAGCTCTGTACCCCATTTTTTAATAGGGTTGTTTGGTTTTCTGGAGTCCAACTTCTTGAGTTCATTATATGTATTGGATATTAGTCCCCTATTGGATTTAGGATTGGCAAAGATCATTTCCCAATATGTTGGTTCCCTTTTGGACTTATTGACAGTGTCCTTTGCCTTTCAGAAGCTTTGCAATTTTATGAAGTCCCATTTGTCAATTCTTGATCTTATAGCACAAGCCATTGGTGTTCTGTTCAGGAATTTTTCCTCTGTGCCCATATGTTCAAGGCTTTTCTAGTTTCTCCTCTATAAGTTTCAGTGTCTGTGGTTTTATGTTGAGGTCCTTGATCCACTTAGACTTGAGCTTTGTACCAGGAGATAAGAATGGATCAATTCGAATTCTTCTACATGATAACTGCCAGTTGTGCCCACCCCATTTGTTGAAAATTCTATTTTCCATTGGATGGTTTTGGCTCCTTTGTCAAAGATCAAGTGACCAAAGGTGTGTGGGTTCATTTCTGGGTCTTCAATTTTATTCTATTGATCTACCTGTCTGTCACTGTACCAGAACCATGCAGTTTTTATCGAAATTGCTTTGTAGTACAGCTTGAGGTCAAGCATGGTGATTCTACCAGAGGTTCTTTTATTGTTGAGAATAGTTTTTGCTATTGTAGGGTTTTTTTTTTTTGTTATTTCACATTAATTTGCAAATTGCTGTTTATACCTCTGTGAATAATTGAGTTGGAATTTTGATGGGGATTGCATTGAGTCTGTAGATTGCTTTAGGCAAGATAGCCATTTTAACTATATTAATCCTGCCAATCCATGAGCATGGGAGATCTTTCCATCTTCTGAGATCTTCTTTAATTTCTTTCTTCAGAGACTTGAAGTTCTTATCATACAGATAAGAACTTCCATACAGATCACTTCCTTAGTTAGCTGAGTAGTACTCTATTGTGTAAACATACCACGTTTTTTTTTTGTATCCATTCCTCTGTTGAGGGGCATCTGGGTTCTTTCCAGCTTCTGGCTATTATAAATAAGGCTGCTATCAACATAGTGGAGCATGTGTCCTTCTTACTAGTTGAAACATCTTCTTCATATATGCCCAGGAGAGGTATTGAGGGATCCTCCAGTAGTACTATGTCCAATTTTCTGAGGAACCCCCAGACTGATTTCCAGAGTGGTTGTACAAGCTTGCAATCCCACCAACAATGGAGGAGTGCTCCTCTTTCTCCACATCCTCCCCAGCATCTGCTGTCACCTGAATTTTTGATCTTAGCTATTCTGACTGGTGTGAGAAGGAATCTCAGGGTTGTTTTGATTTGCATTTCCCTGATGATTAAGGATGCTGAACATTTTTTCAGGTGTTTCTCAGGCATTTGGTATTCCTCAGGTGAGAATTCTTTGTTTAGCTCTGAGCCCCATTTTTTAATGGGGTCATTTGATTTTCTGGAGTCAACCTTCTTGAGTTTTTTATATATATTGGATATTAGTCCCCTATCTGATTTAGGATAGGTAAAGATACTTTCCTAATCTGTTGGTGGCCTTTTTGTCTTATTGACGGTGTCTTTTGCCATACAAAAACTTAGCAGTTTCATGAGGTCCCATTTGTCAATTCTCGATCTTACAACACAAGCCATTGCTGTGCTATTCAGGAATTTTGCCCCTGTTCCCATATCTTCGAGGCTTTTCTCCACTTTCTCCTCTATAAGTTTCAGTGTCTCTGGTTTTATATGGAGCTCCTTGATCCACTTATATTTGACCTTAGTACAAGGAGATAGGAATGGATCAATTCGCATTCTTCTACATGATAACCGCCAGTTGTGCCAGCACCATTTGTTGAAAATGCTGTCTTTTTTCCACTCGATGGTTTTAGCTCCCTTGTCGAAGATCAAGTGACCATAGGTGTGTGGGTTCATTTCTGGGTCTTCAATTCTATTCCATTGGTCCACTTGTCTGTTGCTATACCAGTACCATGCAGTTTTTATCACAATTGCTCTGTAGTACAGCTTTAGGTCAGGCATGGTGATTCCACCAGAGGTTCTTTTATCCTTGAGAAGAGTTTTTGCTATCCTAAGTTTTTGTTATTCCAGATGGATTTGCAGATTACTCTTTCTAATTCGTTGAAGAATTGAGTTGGAATTTTGATGGGGATTGCATTGGAACTGTAGATTGCTTTTGGCAAGATAGCCATTTTTACAATGTTGATCCTGCCAATCCATGAGCATAGGAGATCTTTCCATCTTTTGAGATCTTCTTTAATTTCTTTCTTCAGAGACTTGAAGTTCTTATCATACAGATCTTTCACTTCCTTAGTTAGAGGAATACGCCAAGGTATTTTATATTATTTGTGACTATTGAGAAGGGTGTTGTTTCCCTAATTTCTTTCTCAGCCTGTTTATTCTTTGTGTAGAGCAAGGCCATTGACTTGTTTGAGTTTATTTTATGTCCAGCTACTTCACCGAAGCTGTTTATCAGGTTTAGGAGTTCTCTGGTAGAATTTTTAGGGTCACTTATATATACTATCATATCATCTGCAAAAAGTGATATTTTGATTTCTTCTTTTCCAATTTGTATCCCCTTGATCTCCTTTTGTTGTCAAATTGCTCTGGCTAGGACTTCAGGTACAACATTGAATAGGTAGGTAGAAAGTGGGCAGCCTTGCCTAGTCCCTGATTTTAGTGGGATTGCTTCCAGCTTCTCACCATTTACTTTGATGTTGGCTACTGGTTTGCTGTAGATTGCTTTTATCATGTTTAGGTATGGGCCTTGAATTCCTGATCTTTCCAAGTCTTTTATCATGAATGGGTGTTGGATTTTGTCAAATGCTTTCTCCCAGTCTAAGGAGATGATCATGTGGTCTTTGTCTTTGAGTTTGTTTATATACTGGATTACGTTTATCGATTTCTGTATATTAAACCATCCCTGCATCCCTGGAATGAAATCTACTTGGTCAGGATGGATGATTGTTTTGATGTGTTCTTGGATTCAGCTAGCAAGAAGTTTATTGAGTATTTTTGCATCGATATTCATAAGGGAAATTGGTCTGAAGTTCTCTATCTTTGTTGGATCTTTCTGTGATTTAGGTATCAGAGTAATTGTGGCTTCATAGAATGAGTTGGGTAGAGTACCTTCTACTTCTATTTTGTGGAATAGTTTGTGAAGAACTGGAATTAGGTCTTCTTTGAAGGTCTGATAGAACTCTGCACTAAACCCATCTGGTCCTGGGCTTTTTTTGGTTGGGAGACTATTAATGACTCTTTCTATTTCTTTAGGGGATATGGGACTGTTTAGATCATTAACTAGATCTGGATTTAACTTTGGTACCTGGTATCTGTTTAGAAATTTGTCCATTTCATCCAGGATTTCCAGTTTTGTTGAGTATAGCCTTTTGTAGAAGGGTCTGATTGTGTTTTGGATTTCTTCAGGATCTGTTGTTATGTCTCCCTTTTCATTTCTGATTTTATTAATTGAATGCTGTCCCTGTGCCCTCTAGTGAGTCTGGCTAAGGGTTTATCTATCTTGTTGATTTTCCTCAAAGAACCAGCTCTTCGTTTGGTTGATTCTTTGAATAGTTCTTCTTGTTTCCACTTGGTTGATTTTGCCCTTGAGTTTGATTATTTCCTGCTGTCTACTCCTATTGGGTGAATTTGCTTCCTTTTTTTCCTAGAGCTTTTAGGTGTGTTGTCAAGCTGCTAGTGTGTGCTCTCTCTAGTTTCTTTTTGGAGTCACTCAGGGCTATGAGTTTCCCTCTTAGAAATCTTTCATTGTGTCCCATAAGTTTGGGTATGTTGTGGATTCATTTTCACTAAACTCTAAAAAGTCTTTAATTTCTTTCTTTATTCCTTCCTTGACCAAGGTATCATTGAGAAGAGTGTAGTTCATTTTCCACGTGAATGTTAGCTTTCCATTATTTATGTTGTTATTGAAGATCAGCCTTAGTCCATGGTGGTCTGATAGGATGCATTGGATTATTTCAATATTTTTGTTTCTGTTGAGGCCTGTTTTGTGACCAATATATGGTCAATTTTGCAGAAGGTACCATGAGGTTCTGAGAAGAAGGTATATCTTTTTATTTAGGATAAAATGTTCTGTAGATATCTGTTAAGTCCATTTGTTTCATCACTTCTGTTAGTTTCACTGTGTCCCTGTTTAGTTTCTGTTTCCAAGAACTGTCCATTGATGAAAGTGGTGTGTTGAAGTCTCCCACTATTATTGTGTGAGGTGCAATGTGTGCTTTGAGCTTTACTAAAGTTCCTTTAATGAATGTGGCTGCCCTTGCATTTAGAGCATGGATATTCAGAATTGAGAGTTCCTCTTGGAGGATTTTACCTTTGATGAGTATGAAGTGTCCCTCCTTGTCTTTTTTGATAACTTTGGGTTGGAAGTTGATTTTATTCGATATCAGAATGGCTACTCCAACTTGTTTCTTCAGACCATTTGTTTGGAAAAACTTTTTTCCAGCCTTTCACTCTGAGGTAGTGTCTGTCTTTTTGCCTGAGATGGGTTTCCTGTAAGCAGGAGAATGTTGGGTCCTGTTTGTGTAGCCAGTCTGTTAGTCTATATCTTTTTATTGCGGGAATTGAGTCTATTGATATTAAGAGATAGTAAGGAAAAGTAATTGTTGTTTCCTATTTTTTGTTGTTTTTAGAGTTGGCATTTTGTTCTTATGGCTGTCTTCTTTTTGGTTTGTTGAGGGATTACTTTCTTGCTTTTTCTAGGTTGTGGTTTCCGTCCTTGTATTGTTTTTTTGTTTTTTTTTTTTTCTGTTATTATCCTTTGAAGGGCAGGATTCTTGGAAAGATAATGTGTGAATTTGGTTTTGTCGTGGAATACTTTGGTTTCTCCATCTATAGTAATTGAGAGTTTGGCTGGGTATATTAGCCTGGGCTGGCATTTGTGTTCTCTTAGTGTCTGTATAACATTTGTCCAGGATCTTCTGGCTTTCATAGTCTCTGGTGAAAAGTCTGGTGTAATTCTGATAGACCTCCCTTTATATGTTACTTGACCTTTTTCCCTTACTGCTTTTAATATTCTATCTTTATTTAGTGCATTTGTTGTTCTGATTATTATGTCGGGAGGAATTTCTTTTCTGGTCCAGTCTATTTGGAGTTCTGTAGGCTTCTTGTATGTTCATGTCCATGGTTTTTTTTTTAGGTTTGCGAAGTTTTCTTCTATAATTTTGTTGAAGATATTTGCTGGCCCTTTAAGTTGAAAATCTTCATTCTCATCTACTCCTATTATCTGTAGGTTTGGTCTTCTCCTTGTGTCCTGGATTTCCTGGATGTTTTGAGTTAGGATCTTTTTTGCATTTTGTATTTTCTTTGATTGTTGTGCCAATGTTCTCTATGGACTCTTCTGCACCTGAGATTCTCTCTTCCATCTGTTGTATTCTGTTGCTGATGTTCGCATCAATGGTTCCAGATTTCTTTCCTAGGTTTTCTATCTCCAGCGTTTTCTTTATTGTGTCTACTTCCCTTTTTAGGTCTTGGGTGGTTTTATTCAATTCCATCACCCGTTTGGTCATGTTTTCCTGCAATTCTTTAAGGGATTTTTGTGCTTCCTCTTTAAGGTCTTCTACCTGTTTAGTAGTATTCTCCTGTATTTCTTTAAGTGAGTTATTAAAGTCCTTCTTGATGTCCTCTACCATCATCATGAGATATGCTTTTAAATCAGGGACTATCTTTCCAGGTTTGTTGGGGTGCCCAGAACTGGGTGGGGTGGGAGTGTTGCGTTCTGATAATGGTGAGTGGTCTTGGCTTCTGTTAGTAAGATTCTCACATTTGCCTTTTGCCATCTGGTAATCTCTGAAGTTAGTTGTTGTAGTTGTCTCTGTTTAGAGCTTGTTCCTCAGGTGATTATGTTAGTCTCTATCAGTAGACCTCAGAAACTAGCTCTCTCCTCTGAGTTTCAGTGTTCAGAGTACTCTCTGTAGGCAAGCTCTCCTCTTGCAGGGAAGGTGCCCAGATATCTGGTGTTCGAATCTGCTTCCTGGCAGAAGTTGTGATCCACTCACCAGAGGTCTTAAGATCCTGTGGAGGGTCCTGTGGGTACCTTGCAAGTGTCTGCAGACTCCGGACCCAAGGTACCCTGGTGCTGGTGTGGACTGGAAGGGTTTTTGTTTTGTTTTGTTTTGTTTTGTTTTTTTATAGCTCTTTTTGTTTCCTGTTGGTTGACTTCAGCCCTGAGTTTGATTATTTCCTGCTATGTACTCCTCTTTGGTGAATTTGCTTCCTTTCATTCTAGAGCTTTTCTTTTTTGGAGGCACTTAGAGCTATGAGTTTTCCTCTTAGGACTGCTTTCATTCGGTCTCATAAGTTTGGGTATGTTGTGGCTTCATTTTCATTAAACTCTAAAAAGTCCTTAATTTATTTATTTCTTCCTTGACCAAGTTATCATTGAGTAGACTGTTGTTTAGCTTTCAAGTGTATGTAGACTTTCTATTATTTATGTTGTTATTTAAGATCAGCCTTAGTCCATGGTTATCTGATAGGATGCATTGGATTATTTCAATATTTTTATATCTGTTGAGTCCTGTTTTGTGACCAATTATATGGTCAATTTTGGAGAAGATACCATGAAGTGCTAAGAAGAAGTTATATCCTTTTGTTTTAGGATAAAATGTTCTACACGTATATCTGTTAAATCCATTTGTTTCATCACTTCTGTTAGTTTCACTGTGTCCCTGTTTAGTTTCTGTTTCCAAGAACTGTCCATTGATGAAAGTGGTGTGTTGAAGTCTCCCACTATTATTGTGTGAGGTACAATGTGTGCTTTGAGCTTTACTAAAGTTTTTTTTTTTTTTAAATGATTGTGGATGCCCTTGCATTTGGAGTATGAATTTCAGTATTGAGAGTTCATCTTGTTAGATTGTTCCTTTGATGAGTATGAAGTGTCCTTCCTTGTCTTTTTTGATAACTTTAGGTTGAAAGTCGATTTTATTCGATGTTAGAATGGCTACTCCAGCTTGTTTCTTCAGACCATTTGCTTGGGAAATTGTTTTCCAGCCTTTCCCTCTGAGGTAGTGTCTGTCTTTTTCCCTGAGATGGGTTTCCTGTAAGCAGGAGAATGTTGGGTCCTGTTTGTGTAGCCAGTCTGTTAGTCTATGTCTTTTTATTGGGGAATGGAGTCCATTAATATTAAGAGCTATTAAGGAAAGTAATTGTTGATTCCTGTTTTTTTTTTTTTTTTTTTTTTCTGTTAGAGCTGTGATTCTGTTCATGTGGCTATCTTCTTGTAGATTTGTTGAAAGATTACTTTCTTTCTTTTTTTCTAGGGTATAGTTTCCCTCCTTGTGTTGATGTTTTCCATCTGTTATCCTTTGTAGGGCTGGATTTGTGGAAAGATATTGTGTAAATTTGGTTTTGTCATAGAATACTTTGGTTTCTCCATCTATGGTTATTGAGAGTTTTTGCTGGGTAAAGTAGCCTGGGCTGGCATTTGTGTTCTCTTAGGGTCTGTATAACATCTGTCCAGTGTCTTCTGGCTCTCATAGTCTCTGGTGAGAAGTTGGGTATAATTCTGATAGGTTTGCCTTTATATCTTAGTTGACCTTTTTCCCCTACTGCTTTTAATATTTTTCTTTGTTTTGTTTATTTGGTGTTTTGATTGTTAAGTGATAAGAAGTATTTCTTTTTTTTGTTCCAAACTATTTGGTGTTTTGTAGGCCTCTTGTATGTTCATGGGCATCTCTTTCTTTAGGTTAGGGAAGTTTTCTTCTATCATTTTGTTGAAAATATTTGTTGGCCCTTTAAGTTGGGAATCTTCACTTTCTTCTATTATTATTCAAATCTATTCAAATATTATTTTAGTATTCAAATTCTATTATTATTCAAATCTATTATCATTAGATTTGGTCCTGTCATTACGTCCTGGTCTTTCTTAATATTTCAGGTTAGGATCTTTTTGCCTTTTGCATTTTCTTTGATTGTTGTGTCAATGTTTTCTATTTTATCTTCTGGTCCTTAGATTCTCTCTTCTATTTCTTTTATTCTGTTGGTGATACTTACATCTATGGCTCCTCATCTCTTTCCTAGGTTTTTTATCTCCAGAGTTGTCTCCCTTTGTGATTTCTTTATTGGTTCTACTTCCATTTTTAGATCCTGGATGTTTTTATTCATTTTCTTCACTAGTGTGTTTGTGTTTTCCTGTAATTCTTTAAGGGATTTTTGTGTTTCCTCTTTAAGGGCTTCTACCTGTTTCGCTGTGTTTTCCTGTATTTATTTAAGAGAGTTATTAATGTCCTTCTTAAAATCCTCTACCAGCATCATGAGATATGATTTTAAATCTGAATCTTGCTTTTCTGATGTTGGCGTATCCAGGATTCACTGTAGTGGGATTCCTGGTTTCTCATGATGTCAAGTATTCTTGGTTTCTGTTGGTAAGATTCTTGCATTTGCCGTTTTCCATCTTGTAATCATTGGTGTTAGATGTCCTTGCTGACTCTGGCTGGAGCTTGTTACTCCTGTGAGTCTGTAAGCCTTTGTCAGCACTCCAAGGAGACCAGCTCTCTCCTAGCAAGACCACTACACAGAGGACTATGGAACAGCCCCATCTCCTGGGTGCAGATATAGGCTGGTAGGACCCTTCCCAGCTGCTCTGCTGTTTCTGCAGCCTGTGTGCTCCTGAGTGGATCCGCCTGAGGAAGTCACCTGAGAGAAAATAGTGATCTCACCTAAGTTCCAGGGTCAGACACTTCCTGGAGGCAAGCTCTCCTCTGGCAGGGAAGGTATACAGAGGACTGAGGATCAGTTCCACCTTCTGGGTGCATGTAAGAGCCTGTCCTTGCTGCTCTGCTGCTTCTGTGGCCTGTGCACTCCTGAGTGGACCCACCTTACTATTTTCCATCTTTTACACTTTGTTAGAACAATGTTGGTGCCCTGGAAACTTACAAGAAAGAGACAAAATATAGCTAATGTGGTACTTCCTGTGATATGATTTTTTTTTACTGTGTCTCCTACTTTAGTCAACAGATAGTAACACCAAAAAAGATTGCTTTGTTTTAAAATGATAAAAATGCCTCTTGTAAGGGTCCACAGAAATACTGGAGTAATCTGTCTGCTCCCATAAGTGGTGACCATTCTTCATTCTACTTGACTGGTTTTTCTGTCTTGTTGTCTTCATTTATTTTTCTGGGGAGATCTTTGAGAGTGGAGCAGCTTCATCAGTATCAGGATGATTCAATTGTTTGCTTCCTGATTGATTACTGATCACATGACAGTCATATATTTCTTCTATTTGCTGATTGAAAGTTTATAGCTTTGTGTTGGGGAGAATGATTATACATTTCTAGGACCCTCACTATTGGATACCTTGCATTCCTTTGACATGCATATAAAGATAATTGTTAAGCTTTTTGTATTACAAACTTTTAAAATTCTTTTCTAAATTAATTTTTTATTTATTTACATCTCAAATGTTGTTCTCCTTCTGATCCCTCTTTGCAGAGTTTCTCCCCCATGCCTCCACCCCTTTTATCTCTGACAGGGCAGATCCCACCCCTGGATATCCTTACACCCCAGGGCATCAAGCCTCTACAGGATTAGGTGCATCCTCTCCCACAGAAGTCAGACAAGGCAGTCCACTGCTACCTAAGTGCTGGGAGTCTTGGACCAGCCTGCGTGTATACTCTTTGCTTGGTGGCTTAGTCTCTAGGATCTCTCAGGAATTTGGGTTAGTTGATACTTTTGATCTTTTTATGGGGTTGCCATCCCCTTCAGTTCCTTCAATCATTCCTCCAACTCTTCCCAGAGGTCCCTGACCTTAGTTCAATGCTTGTCTGTATCTGCATCTGTTTCAGTCAGCTGTTGGTAGAGCCTCTCAAAGAACAGCCAGGCTACACTCCTGTCTGCAAGTACAACATAGCATTAGTAATAGTGTCAGGGTTTGGTGCCTGCCTATGGGATGCATCCCAAGTTGGGTTGGTCACTGGTTTGCCTTTCCTTCAGTTTCTGCTTGATTTTGTCCCTGCATTTCTTTAAGAATCAGCTGACAAAGCTGATACTAATGGTTATTACTTATATTCCTATTGCTTTGAAGAAAAATAACGACCAACAGCAACTTAGGAAAGAAGGGGTTTATTTTAGTTTTCAGTTCCAAAAGGACAGAAGCAAAAATCTCAGGGAGTTAGCATTAGGAAACTGGTCAATTACATCCAGGGAGAGAGAGAGAGAGAGAGAGAGAGAGAGAGAGAGAGAGAGAGAGAGAGAGGACAGAGACAGAGAGATAGAGACAGACAGACAGAGACAGAGCTGGAGAGACACACAGACAGAGAGACAGAAACAGACAACAGACAATAGACACAGAGAGAAAGACATATACAGAGATAGAGACAGAAAAAATACAGAGACAGAGAGAGAGACACACACACACAGACATACAGAGAGAATGGGAAGTGGGACAAGGCTATAAATGTTCAAAGAGCCCTCTCACCCTGCCCCAGCAGAGATACATTTCCTCTAGCAAGGCTTCACCTTGTAAAGGTTATATACATCACCAAACAGCACCACCTACAATGCATAAAACCAGTACAGTTTCATCAAGAAAAAGCACCTGTCTTGGTTCTGTCTATGGCAACAATAACAATAACCTTGCTATAGGTTACAGCTATGATGAAAATAATGATGATGATAATAATGGTGTGTGTGTGTGTGTGTATGCGCACACTGTGGAAACAGATATAATAAGTGAGTACAAAACATTTAATAATTTATTAAAAATTAATCTTATAAATCTGAAATTAAATGAGATGGGGAGTAGAAACAACAAACTGTATACCCTACAGATATGAGTTATAGTTTTTATTATAGCTGGCTATCATTTTAAAAACACTTTGAATCATGTGTGTAGACAATGACTATTTTAGCCAATGTCTGAGATTCAATTCAAAACCACTATGAGGATTATTTGGTCTAACATAAGAACACAAGATTTATAATGTAAAATCAGTGCACTTGGGTTATAGGGTGTTTTTTGTTGTTGTTGTTGATTTTTTTCTTATTCATTGGGGAAATGTAAAGTTGCAGGAGAAGATCATCTATTTACTAGAAACAAGATGGAATACAGATTATGAGTAGTTTGTGGATATGTGCTATAAAACCCAAGGAGCTGAAGTTATTGTTTCATCCCAATTTAACAAGTGTTGGTTACACCCCAACCCAGGTGCCAGACAATGAGAAAAGAGCAATGGACAAGACAATATGTCTTATTCATTTGTTCATTAATACTTTGTGATACTTTGTGGCTGGTCTTGAACTCACTATGTAGCTGCATGTGACTTGAACAAGTGATCCTCCTCCTCCTAACTCCCAGGTGCTCAGATCACAGGCTTGTACCATTACACCCACCTTGAACGGATTTATTAGACTAGAATAAGAAAAGCAATCACAAAAGGTATATTATATGCTTCAGTAAATGCATGCCAAGGTTGCAAGAAGATCACAGGAGGGATACCGAAACCTGATTTTTGAGATCTCTCTCCAGTCAAGAGAAACTTTTATGAAGGATGTCTGAGCTGAGACCTGATGGATGGAAGAACAGTAAGAGAAATCAAGAAAAATGACTCTTGTATGCATAGGCTCTACTTTAACAGATCATGTGTCTTTAAAATATGAAATATTATTTATATCTGAATGGAAGCTTAGAATAGAATACTTGTGAGACATGAAATTGGCAAAAGTGAATTCAAGTAAAAGGGCTTTAGAGTGAAGTTTATTTCCCCAGGACAGTGAGGCATTTAAAGAACTGATGAGATTCAGGTGGGTGTATTAGAAAACTTCCTCTGACGCACAATAATACATGTGTGTAATGGAGGACCACACTGCTACTTCATTTCCATGCTTTCAGACATACAGTTAGCATAGCAGCCAAGGCTAGCCTTGTACCCCAAATTATGATTAATGTATAAGGCTGTTTGGCTTATAATGATTTCTTCTTTGCCAAATGTAGTCCTGCTTTCCTAGTATTTCCATTATGACCTCAGGCATCAGCCACATCTTTCAAGTTGACTTGACCAAGAAGGGGAATGTCATAATTTTGTTAATCAAACAACAGATAAAATTGTTATCTTTTGGTGTTCCCAAGACTTAGAATATATTCTTCAAGTTCCAACAGTGGCACTCTAATCTTAATGACATCCAACAGCTGTCTAAGTAGACTACAGACCCACTCAATATGAGGAAAATGCCTGGTTCTAGAAACTTAGATAACTGCCAAGGGCTAGTGATTTTTAAAGAGAGTCATCACTTTACTAGACCATCATAATTCTTAACTGCATTCTAAAATTTATCCTTAGATACAGATGGTGCATCTAACTCCCAGTCAAAGAAACTTCTATTTATAGTAGTGGCCACTGTAAAAAAGCACAACAGGTCATAATGTAGAACTTAACGGATTGTGGTGATTCTCCTTCCAATTAAACATCTATAGCACAACTCCTGCACCTAAGACTCAGGGGACATCACAGAAGAGAGAGTGGAAAGATTTTAAGAGCTAGAGGATCAGGAAGTCTGCAGTGAGATTGTGTTTCCTAGACATGACAGGGAAGGTAGACTCATGATACCTCAACAATATGGCTACCTATAAGGTTTCTGAACAATAATAATATTTTTAGATATGTTAACATGGAAGGGGTAAATATCATGGGGTCTCATATCTAGACAAAAAACAGCAGGCAGCTTATCACTTATTAGGGAGGGAGAATTATACTCTTCCAGGAATGAGCCCCTAATTTATTATACAAAGTGGTCAGCTCTGAAATCTTGTGTACACAAGTAACTCTAAATGGACTCAGCAAGTTGTAATTATATATTGGTATATAGCAATGATAAAAAGGAGGCCATCAATTTGAGAGGGAAATAGAGGGCACAGAAGGGAGGGAGGGGACAGGATAGGTTGGAGGTAGGACAGAAAAGGAGGGAGTAATTATATTTTAATTAAAAAATTAAGACTAGAATAAGAAAAGTAATCACAAAAGGGTATGTTATGTGCTTCAGTAAATGCATGCCAAGGTTGCCAAAAAGATTTTGCCTAATATATAGGGACTGATCTTTGACGATATCAATTTGTACTCCTTTGTGTGTTAGTGTGTGTACAGGCTAAAGGTTGATGTCTGATGTCTTCCTTACATTTTGAGCCAGAATCTTCACTGACCAGACATTCTCAACGACTAATACTGGATTGTATTTTTCTGTACTGTTCTGGTTTTTTTTTTTGGCTATTTTATTATTTACATTTGAAATGGTATCCCCTTTTTCTGGTCTCCCCTCCAGAAACCCCCTATCATATCCCACTCTTTTGCTTCTATGAGGGTGGTCCCCCACCCATCCACCCACTCCCACCTCCTCACCCTGGCATTCCCCTACACTGGGGAATCGAGTCTTTACAGGACCAAGGGTCTTTCCTCCCATTAATGCCCAACAAGGCCATCCTATGCTACGTAAACGGCTGGAGCCACAGGTCTCTCCAAGTTTCTGGGTATGGTGTCTGTATATGGGATGAATCTTCAGGTGTGGCAGTCTCTGGATGGCGTGTATTTTTGCACCCTGCTTTGACTTAGGTGCTGAAGATAGAACTCAGATCCTCATGTATGTGGAGTTATCCCCTCACCAATTGAGCCATGTACTCAGACCTCTGGGGATGGGGATGGGTGAGTGTCACAGACGATATGACAAGGATGAGATTGTTTGTTTGCTTGTGTGTGTGTGTGTGTGTGTGTGTGTGTGTGTGTGTGTGTGTGTGTGAGTGAGAGAAAGGGGGGGGGGAGAGAGAGAGAGAGAAGCCGGTAGTACTAGAAACGTGTTTAGATAAGGCCTAAGATAATAAAGCTTCCTGAATTGTAAATACTTCTGAAGGTGCATTTCTTTGATTGGCAGGAAGAAATAGGGAAATGAAAAGAAAGAAATGAACTTTAAATTTTAAAAGAGTACATTTAGTTTCAATTTGGAGTTAGAATCGAGTATGAAAAGTGCATGTGGGCTTGGAACTCTGATTTCGCAATGAGTATGAGTAGATGAAACCGTAAAGTTGCTTCTAGACACAGAAGACTTCTTGACTTCAGGAGACACTGCTGTATGAAACAGTGCTTGCTATCAGTGGCTGCTGGAAGAGGCTGTGGTGGAAAGAAAACCTCAACTGCAGGCCAGAGTTGGTTCCCCAAAAGAGGCAAACTCCCAGTGCTAGCCAGAGGCTAGGAAGCTCTAAGCAACCCACTTATCTGCAAGGAGAGTTACGCCCAAAGAGCATCAAGGTAAGTAGCCTTCTTACAAAGAAAGATTGGACCCCACACTTGATGTAAAACTATAAATCCATGTCTGTACATGTGACATGAAATTAAAACCAGTACTGTCTAGGGAAGGAGCCCAGGTGTTTTTTGGGAAGGAGAGCAAAGAGAAAGTGTGGGAAGGAGGGAGGTAAGGGAACATGGTGAAAATGGAGAACATACTTGTATGAAAAAGGTCTATGGAACCCAGTACTACAATCAGTATCTGCCAGGAAAACATTGGCGGTGGCTGAGCTGACACTTCACACAATAAGCCTGTGGTACAAGCAGATAATGCAAGGCAGGGACACTATCGGAAACAGCTGTCATTGCTTGAATGTCATGGAAGCCTGTGATTTAAGCGATGGGCATAGATTTGGTAAATGGTGCCATTTAAATACTTTTCTCTGTGTCTTCAGTCTGTGTGTCTCCAGGAAAAAATCAAGTTGTTTTATCATAATAAAATTTCTAAGATGAGAGAACCGACATGATTTTATAAGTGCCTGATCTATCACACTTAGTCTTCCTCTTCTTAGAAAAGGTTGAGTGAGGTGAAGTTAACAAGTGTCTGCTATCTAAAGAATTTTTGTAGTATGAGAAGGTTGGCAAATGTTTCCTGTGGAAAACTATAGCACACACAGACAAAAAAAATAGCCACATAAAATTAAACAGATGAGAAGGGCTGTGATCCAGCTAACATTTATAGAAATTAAATAGTGGGCTGGATTTGGTTCATGGGCCTCAGGGTCTAACTCTACTGCTGCAGATGATCACTGCTGAATGCAAACTAAGGATTCTGACTTGAATGGAATATTACTTGTTGAAATTCTAAGGGGACCATGAGGCAGAGGAGACCACAACTTCCACAGTTGATGAGGATTCCCTAGTGCTGCAGTAAAAGCCAAGGATATGGTGTTTCAATGGAATCTGCCTAGAGTTCTGAGAGCCTAAAACAGCTAAGTTACAGTGTCCTATCATACACCCAATCCTCTCAGTTTGGAAATAAGAACTGAAACGAAGATCTCATATTTGTGATTTTCCTGATAGTGGTCATGAGTTTTCAGAGTAGCAGTGCTTGGTGATTCTCTGCTTTCCTGTGGTTTGAATGAGTAGAGAGGTATCACAGGGTGTCCCAGAGTGAATCTTGGAGGAAAAGATGCCATTAGAGTAATGAAGAAAGATGAGATTCCTTCCAGAGTTCAGAAGTGGCTGAAACACATATTAATCAAAGTATATCAGATTTCAGATGCAGTGAAATCAAGGAAAAGCAGAGGGGCCTGCCTTTGTGGCTAGAAAGAACGTGACTAAAGATATTTACCAGACCCATATGAGAGATCTCTGAAGACAGACCTCTGCTCATGTATAGTGCCATGATGGTTAAAAATAGTGGAAAGCATGCAGGAATATATTGATTAATGGTTTTCCTGAGGATAAAGCTCCTTTGTATAGCCGGCTCTATTCAGGGAAAAAAAACTCTCAAGCCAAACCCTTCCATAAATCATGCAAAAAATGACTGCCAACATCACATAAATAGCTCAGTAGCCATTTCTATTTGTCTTTAGTTAGATGTTGATAGATAGGGCTTGTCCCCAGCAAAGTGGTAACAGCCAAACTTTTGTCTTCAACTGTCAGTCCATAGGTACCTGTCCAAACTCATATATGACCTCTGTGTGCTTAGATTTCTTAGTGTGAATGCAACTTATCTCTGATCTCTAATATCTGATGAACCAGCATTGAGTGACTTGGGAATGAACTACACATTCTAATCAATTATTAATTTCAAGATTGCTTCAACAAACCCACCTGCTTACTCCTAGCGAGAGGAAACTTCTTTCAATTCTGTTTGTAAGAATTCTAAGTCACAGAGTGGAGAAAAATCACATCACACCTAATTCCATTTAGGTTTGTTTGAATACACTGTCACAGTATCTAATTTGTTTTTCTATATTATACCACTTTACTGGATCCTATTCCCTGTCTTTTCCTGAACACACACACACATTCAATTGTCAAACATTTAATTCTTTTTTGTTGTTGTTGTTCGTTTGTTTGTTTTGTTTTTCGAGACAGGGTTTCCTCTGCATAGCCCTGGCTGTCCTGGAACTCACTTTGTAGACTAGGCTGACCTTGAACTCAGGAATCTGCCTGCCTCTGCCTCCTGAGTGCTGGGATTAAAGGCGTGCGCCACCATGCCCAGCTAAACATTTAATTTTTAATCTCTCAAATTCTTAATTTACAATGTGGACTATGATTTTTTATACTATTTATTTCTAGTTGTTGTCGCAAGCATCTGACACAGCATGCCATTGGGCTCTGTCCTTTCAATGTTCTAGGAAGCTTAATGTTAGCCACAGTTCAGGGTATTGGGGACTCAAGTAATAAACACACAATGAACTTCAAACTGTACTGGCTTCTGCAGTTGGGATTACAAAGGTACAGTTGCAGTCTTGATTATTACTAATAATATTTGTTTTACTATAATGGAATTTATAATCACATAAAAGTTATCAAAGCATGTTTAAGTGTCTGCTTAAGTTGTGTTTAACAGATTCATAATGCTCTACAATAACCACTTCACTTTTTTTGTGTGTGTAATAAAGCTACCTATTGGGGCTGGGGCTTAAACTTGAGTCCTCTGGAAGAGTAACCATTGCAATTAGTCAGTGAGCCATTTCTATAGTCCCAATAACCACTTCTTATCCACTCAAAATCATTTTTTATAATCCCCCAATAAAACTTTATAAATTAGTCTCTCCCCATTCTGTTATTCTACCAGCTTCTGCAAACAGCAATGTGCTTTGAATATCTTACAGATTTACCCATTCTGGGGCCATTTGTGCCTACACTGTTTTATTTATTTTCTATAATCATTCATATGATGGCATGAATCAATGCCTATTTCTTATTGTGACAGAATAATGTCTCCTGCTATGATTATATTGAATTTGTTTACCCCGTGCCTATGATGGATATCCAGGTTGTTTTCACTATCTAATTCTTGTGAACAGTGCTGCTATGAACGATGATGTGTGAATGAGTATTTATTTTCTGTTTTAAAATCATGGGGTACATTTCTAGGAGTGAAATTGTTACATCCTGTGATCCTATTTGAAGAATTGAAAACTACTTTCCACAGCAGTTTCAACCTTTCATATTTTTGTTAGTAATACACAAAGGTTTCAGCTTACTCACAGCATGATTCCATCTTCTCTTTTTTATGATAGCAGCTTAACTGACTATAAAGTGATCTCTCCATGTGGTTTTATCTGCACTTACCTTATAACTAATGATGTTGAATACCTTTCATCGTGTTTGTTGGTCATTTGTGCATGTTCTTTGAAGAAATATCTCTTGAAGTACTTTGCTCGTTTCTCAGCTGGGTTACATATTTTATAACTTTCAAGTCAGATATTTAATTCACAAATGTTTTGCCCATTATATTGACTGACTTTTCACCTTCTTGGCATCAGTATTGATACACAATAGTGTTAATTTTAATGAGACCAAATTTACTTTTACTTTTATCTTTTCCTTTTGGTGCCATATCTAATGATCCCTAGTCAACTTTAAGGTCATGCAGCTCTTACATTTAGGTCAATTCATCTGATATAGTTCTTGTGTATGGCGAGAATTACAAATTTAATTTCACATGGCCACACAGTTGTTCCAGGCCCATTCTTTGAATACTGTGTTGTTTCCCACTGATATGTCTTGATTCAGTGTTGAACATCAATTCACTATAGATGTAAGTTTTCAATTTTTATAAACAAAATAAAATAAAACAAAACAAACACTGTCACAGTGAGAGAGACAAGGCAATCCAATAAGACAAAAAAAAAAACAAAAAAACAAAAACAAAAACGAGGGACCCAAGGGAAGGCAAAGGAATCAGAGACACACTTGTTCATATTCTCAGGAGTCCCATAAAAATACTGAACTGAAAGCTACAATATATGTGTATGTATGATTTGCTACAGACCCATGTTGGTCCCGTGCTTAATGTTTCTGTCTCTGTGAGTTCATATGAAGTTTGCTCAGTTGATTTATCAGGCCTTGTTCTTTTGGTGTCCTCTGTTATCTCTGATTCTTACATTCTTTCTGTTTCCTCTTCCACAGGGTTCCCTGAGCTCTGAGGAGAGGGATTTAATGGAGACATCCCATTTAGAGATGTTGTTTTTACATTATACTAAGGTTTTCAGAACAGTTTACATATTTTCCCATACCAAAAGACACCAGGAAAATGGGAATGAAAGTTCTTCGTAGGCACCAGCTTGAAAACTCCATGTTTAATGGGTTCTGTGGGTATTGTCTACAACAATGAAGGTCTTGGTCTGTTTGTGGAGAGAAACATATTATCTTGCCTGAGTTGTTTGAGGATATACATTGAACCCCTTTGGCTCAAAACTCAATTAGATGTAACCCAGTCCTAGTCCTGATACTAGAAGCTTCATTTGGTGATGTGATATGGCTAGTTGTGACTTCATCTCTCTCATTATTTTGAAACTTCATTAGGGTTGGCTTTATATATTTTAGGAAGCTTCCACTGCACTATATTTCTATTCCACCTCTCAAGTGCTAGTTTTTAATTATCACTTTCATACCATTTATTTGTCTATCCTTCCTTATCCTGACATTAAGGTTTCGATTATTAGCTTTGAACTAAGTTTTAAAATGGGGTATAGGAATCACCCAATCTTTTCTCTTCAGGCAAATGTTGGATGATCAGAACCCCTTGCAGTGCAGTATGAATTTCATGATCAGATTTTCCATTTTCAATATAAGGCCACTTAAAGTTTACTAATTACTGATAAGGCTATGAGTTTAATTGAGAATATTGTCTTTGTAACATTAGTAAAATTTCCATTTATGAACATTGATATATTCTAGATACATTTTTTGTTGGTTTTTTTGAGACAGGGTTTCTCTGTATAGCCCTGGCTGTCCTGGAACTCGCTCTGTAGATTAGGCTGTCTTCGAACTCAGAAATCCACCTACCTCTGCCTCCCAGGTGCTGGGACTAAAGGCATGCACCACCATTGCCTAGCTTGCTAGATCCATTCTTAAGCATGCCTTTTCATTTGTAGGCTTTTAAAACAAACTTGCAACATTTGTCATTTTTAATGTAAACTCTTGATTCATCTACTTGGTTAAATTTATTCAGATGTGTTTTACTTTCTGGATTATAAATAAAATTGTTATTTAGAATTTATTTTCATGTGATTGTTAGTATTTAGAGATACACTAACTTTTCATATGTTCATTTTCTCTTGTGCAATTTTGCCTTGTTATCTAAACAGTATTGAGTAGATATCAGCTAATTTACAAAATCATGTCATCATTGTACAGGATTACTTCTTCCTTGGCTATATAGGTATCTTTTATTTCTTCTTGCTTATTTGTTCTGGTTAAAGCCTAGAGAGCAATATGAATAGCAGTAGTGAAAGCAAACTTCTGTCTTGCTCCTAATCTTAGAGAGACTTCCCCCACTGGGTGTGATGTTATCTGTGGGTGTTTCTTAAGCATCTTTCACTAGTGGTCATTTAAATTTTCAGATAATCAGTTCCCTTATTTGTCCTTTCCTCCTTTTCCCCTTGATTGATTCATTCCTTGGCTTTTCCTGATATCTCTAGATGAGCTTCAGCGTCTTAATGTTCCAGCTTTAACCAGAAACCTCTATAGTGGGCATCTCTCCTCCTGGACCCTTTAACGCTTATCACAGGAAAGGACATTTTTCAAAGTTTGTCTTTTTGTTATTTTCTCACCTAATCTATTTTATTATATTTGTATTATCTATAAACTTCTCCAGTTGTTTATTTTAGTGAAAATACTATCTATAGAATCTAGGTATATTTTTCTGACTGGATGCATCCTAGATCACATGGAATTATAAACATGCCTATTATTGGTGTGTCTCTGAGATTACAGACCATGTCTTGGAAGCCAGCTAGTTCATCTCATCTGCAGGGAAAATATCCAAGTCCAGGTGGCCATTTTATTTTTCTTAGATGATGGTAAAGATGTTCGAAAAGTTGGATGTCAGTGTTTGCTCATTCTCATTTTTATCTTTACAACATAGATAGAAAGAAAATGTATCACTTTAGATATACTTGGACAGAAGTAACAGGGACTTTTTATAAAATGTAATATATCTAACTGTATGTTCTGATGCCACAGTTCATGGATTCAGTGGGTTCAATGATTCTAGATGTGAGTTTGTATCCATCTTCTGGCAATTGTCCTCAGATTGAACTTCAAGATAGTTATGTAGGGTAGTGGAGTGACCATGCAACATTCCTTCTTGTCTGCATCAGGTGAGGAAGGGGAGGAAAGAGAAAATGTTCCTTCTGGTATAGAATGCCAATAATTTCCTGCATTATGATTGGGTCATCTCAGGCTTTGATTTTTTTTCTTTTTCCATTTACTCAGATCGGCCAGAGTGGCATAGATTCTTCATGTTGTGGTATAGAAAAAGGAGTAGATACTCAAAGAAAGCCAAATTCCAAAGGGTAATGAAAAGGCAAGTTTGTGACAGTTACTCTTCTGTTAACTTAGAGCCATCATCCAGAGTCTACAAAAGCAAACAGAACCTTACCCTACCTATCTATAAAATGTTACCTCCCATCATTTCCTGTCTTTATTCCCCCTCTACTACTCACAGATACAACTTCATTGAAAATTGCCAGCTACTGGCATGGTACACTTGCTTTCCTGTCTGCTCAAGTTTAGCCGAGCTTGGTGGCACATGCCTTTAATCCCAGCACTTGGGAGGCAGTGGCAGGTAGATTTCTGAGTTCAAGGCCAGCCTGGTCTACAGAGTGAGTTCCAGGACAGCCAGGGCTATATATACAGAGAAACCCTGTCTCGAAAAAAAAAATAAAAACCCAAAAAAAAAAAAAAAAAAAAGAAAAGAAAGTTTTTCATTCCTGGACCTGACTTCAATGATCACCTGGCTAGTGTTTAGAGTTTGCATCCCACAGGGGTGCAGGTCTTTCTTCCAGGTATCCTCCCTACAAAAGGCTTCTACTAGACTGCCAGTCTGGATATTTGGTCTTCTGGTTACCCTCATGAACTTCTTTCTTCATAACATTGAAGGAGTTCTGTAAATAAGTATTTGTATATGTGTTCAATGTCTTTCTAACTAGATCAGGGATCCCGTAGACTGTAAAATACCTCTCTATTATGGTCATACATACCTCCTGGTTAAACAACCACCCCATCTATACTCTGTACCTATTTCAATTCCTAAGCATGCCCCATGTGGACACATCATTATTTCCTCCTGTTTTATATAAAATATTCCCAAAGTTTATTAGACTGAACAATTTCCTTTTTTTATTGTCTAATAGAATAATTCATATTGTTAAAATAAAAGGTGAAAGTTGCTGATTTGTCTTATTGACTACCTCCTTTGCCTTACAGAAACTTTCCAGTTTCATGAGGTCCCAATTATCAATTTTTGATCTTAGAGCCTGAGCTATTGGAATTCTGTTTAGGTAATTTTCCCCTGTGCCAATGAGTTCAAGGCTCTTTCCACTTTCTCTTTATTAGATTCAGTGTGTCTGGAAAAAAGGATTGATTAAAGAATAAAAAAAAGGTGAAAGACAATTTTGCCTCTTGAACTTCATATGTGATGAGTCCATTTAAAAGATTATCAGTGTGAATCAATTATTTTGTGTATCAGCATGAGTATAAAACAGGGAGATGTTTTTAGAGAACATGAAATTTCAGCTGAGAATAAGAAATAACCTCATTTATAATGTGCACATTGTATCATGGTTCTGCTAATGGGGCCAAATGTAATATAATTCTTCTTTTTATAAAGATAAAAGTTTGAGTTTTGATTGTCTTGTTGAAATATTCTTCACAAATTTTTAAGAATTAGAATTAATATTTTATTATATATTAGTTATTCATATTATAATTGTGTGTGTTTGTTTGGTATGTGTGGTTTCATGTGCCACCGTGTACATGTGCTAGTTCAAGCATAACTTTGTGAAGTTAGTTCTATCCTCTTACCTTTATGTAGGTTCTGGAGACTCAGGTCATCAGGCTTTTTTAATAAGCATTGTTACTGGCTAACCCATCTTGTCACAACCCTAAGTTGTTTTTATAATTGAAGAGAGAAATCTTAGAAATGAATCTCACTTTGATAGTGTATCACAGTTTTAGATATATAAGGTGTAACCTCTAAGTTGTAATATCTAGTTTTTTCGTAGTACTCTATGCTTATTTTAAAATTAAAAAGTGGAAAAAAAATCATCAGATATAATGGTATATTACATGTGTTTTGGATCGTAATATTTTGTAGTTGGAGGTCCATTCAGTTGAATATCTTTGTTCAAATCTAACCCAGAGGTGTGGTGCAGCTGGAAGGCCACACCTGAGTGGTTGTCTGATATGCAGGCTCCTCCCATCAGCTCCAGTCTTCACCCCATTTCACTTTCTCAGTGAGCAGTTCCTGGACTTGCCTATATGAAAAGATCTTGACTGTCCTGCTTTGCTTCACTTCTTCTCAGGTACCAACCACCTTCAGCACACTATATCTAGTACACCTTTAGCATTGTATCAACCTCTTCCTAACAAAATGGCATGGGATTTTATTTTTAAGATGCATTTTTGTATATTCTTGTTGCACAGAGCTAAGTCTGGCACAGAGGACACACTCAGTAAACATTTGTCAAATGAAAGAATCTTTCTCGAAAATTATATCTTTTAAAGTAAACTGATTATCTGACAGAGAACAATAACTGCAGCCTATCCATCCCTGTACGATAGCAAAGCTTTCTTTGAAGCTGAAACTTCTTTCCTGTGCTCATACTTCAGAGAAAAAGATGCAGCTGATAAGATCTGAGAGGAAGGAAACAGTACTTCATGCTGAGCTGTGAATATAACATCATACACATTTTTTTTTTATACAGTCCAACCTCCTGAACTGTTTCCAGAGATGGCTTATGTTACTTGGCTTTTGGCTATTCTTCATGTGCACAAAGGTAAAGCCAGTCCTATGTATTCATTTAAAGGTTTTGCTATGGGGAGCACCAGGGTCAAGAAGTGGGAGTAGATAGGTAGGGGAGGGTGGAGGAGGGCATAGGGAACTTTCGGGATAGCATTTGAAATGTAAATGAAGAAAATACATAATAAAAAAATTGGAAAGAAAAAAAAGTTTTGCTTTTTTTTTTGTGACATGTGCAGGATCTCTTAGGCAGTTTCTCACTTGTTTAGAAATACTAAAATTTACAAGAGGCAATTTTGTAGTTGAAATTGTCAGTCTTCACCATGAGCTTATCATGCTATTTGTTAAGTCTTATAAGTTGTGTTTATTTGGCTTCGTCATCATTGGATCTAATCAATTTATGTGATTGATATACATTTTAGCACTGTGTGAAGAGACATTGTGGGACACAACAGTTCGGCTTTCTGAGACTATGACTCTGGAATGTGTATATCCATTGACGCATAACTTAACCCAGGTGGAGTGGACCAAGAACACTGGCACAAAGACAGTGAGCATAGCAGTTTACAACCCTAACCATAATATGCATATAGAATCTAACTACCTCCATAGAGTACACTTCCTAAACTCAACAGTGGGGTTCCGCAACATGAGCCTTTCCTTTTACAATGCCTCAGAAGCAGACATTGGCATCTACTCCTGCTTGTTTCATGCTTTCCCAAATGGACCTTGGGAAAAGAAGATAAAAGTAGTCTGGTCAGGTAAGGAAAAACTTTATTTTCTTTTTGTCTACTGACAATGTTTAATTCTAAGAAACCCAACCAAAAGCTTAAAATGTTATTGTATTCTTTTCCCAATTCCATTGCTAGATTTTTGATCTAATTTTTCCTCAACGAATAATGTCGTAAACCATCTCATTTTTTTCTTAATTGCTGTCATTTCTGAGTGCAAGTGTCTCCCAGGTTTCAGTGATGTGGGAGGAAATGCAGATTTACATAGTTTTTATGATGACATAAGGTTAGATTGAAATAATATTGTCAACATGTAGATTCAGAGCAATCCCTTCTTTTTTTTCATTTTATTTATTTATTTTTTAATTAGGTATTTTCTTCATTTACATTTCAAATGCTATCCCAAAAGTCCCTCATACCCCCCCCCACTCCCCTACCCACCTACTCCCAATTCTTGGTCCTGGCGTTCCCCTGTACTGAGGCATATAAAGTTTGCAAGACCAAGGGGCCTCTCTTCCCAATGATGGCCAACTAGGCCATCTTCTGATACATATGCAGCTAGAGACACGAGCTCCGGGGGTAATGGTTAGTTCATATTGTTGTTCCACCTATAAGGTTGCAGACCCCTTTAGCTCCTTGAGTACTTTCTCTAGCTCCTCCATTGGCAGCCCTGTGTTCCATCCAATAGCTGACTGTGAGCATCCACTTCTGTGTTTGCCAGGCCCTGGCATAGCCTCACAAGAGACAGCAATATCAGGGTCCTTTCAGCAAAATCTTTCTGGTGCATGCAATGGTGTCAGCATTTGGAGGCTGATTATGGGATGGATCCCCGGGTATGCCAGTCTCTAGATGGTCCATCCTTTACTGGTAAGAAGGACACATGCTCCACTATGTTCATAGCAGCCTTATTTATAATAGCCAGAAGCTGGAAAGAACCCAGATGTCCCTCAACAGAGGAATGCATACAGAAAATGTGGTACATTTATACAATGGAGTACTATCAGCTATTAACAATAATGAATTTATGAAATTCCTAAACAAATGGATGGACCTGGAGGGCATCATCCTGAGTGAGGTAACCCAATCACAAAAGAACTCACATGATATGTACTTACTGATAAGTGGATATTAGCCCAGGAACTTAGAATACCCAAGATACAAGATACAATTAGCAAACCACATGAAACTCAAGAAGAACAAAGCCCAAAGTGTGGACACTTTGCCCCTTCTTAGAATTGGGAACAAAACACCCATGGAAGAGTTACAGAGGCAATCCCTTCTTTTAAATCATGTCTCAGCAATGCATGATATCATGCCTATTTGCTGATCATTTGGCACTAGTTTCAGCACCTTAATATCTAGGATATTTTCTGGATGACTTATTCTGATTTTATTAGCAAATTCTGAACAAAGTTTAAGACAGAGTTCGTCTTCAGCCCATATACTTCCTTTAGAAACTGATAGATATTGTGTCAGAAAGAGAATAATGATTTGTGTATGTTAAGTGTACCAGTGAGTATGCTTAGATTTTTCTACTATGGCCACATGGATCAGGTATAATACATCAAAGAAATTCTGGGTAGTATAGGCATCGTTTTCTGTAAAACCTTTTGTTAGTATCTCACTCCCTCTCACTGAAGTAACAGAACAACCCATAAAGGTATTAATAATAATGATATATTTTTAAAAGGTCTACCATTCCAAATCTCAAAATCTTTGGAAGTGTAGTTTTTTCAAAACAGAATAATGTGATATTAAATATATTTGTTATATTTAAACATTTATCTTAAAATATATCTAAAAATCTCCTTTCATGCTTTATTTGCAATTTAATAAGATCTATAAGTACTGCATTTTATATAATATAATGATGGAATTGATCTATTTAATACTAAAACTGAACTTTAAACTGCAGAAATTCTAATGTGCCTAGTAAATTGTCAGAATTATAACATAAAGAGGGGGTCTAATTTTTTAATATTAAAAGAAAGAACCCTTAAAAATCAGAAATCCTAATGTGCATAGTAAATTGTCAGAATTATAATTAAAGAGTGAGTTGATATATTTAATATTAAAGAAAGAAACTTAAAAATCAGAAACCCTAATGTGCATAACATTGTACGAATTTGACAGAAAAGAGTAACACTACATGTTCGTCACAAATACTGGCTTCTTTTCTTCACTATTAACTCTTTATGGTTGAGAAAACTTCCTTTCAGTACCTTAGACAGATTTCTTTATCACTTTCTACTGTACACTTGGACATAAACATAACCTTCACAATATCTCCATATAGGAAAGTTGGGCTTAGTAAAGTCTTCTGGCCTTTCCACGGCCTCCAACCTGTATGAGTACTATAAGGATAGCAGCATAGTTAGATGTTAAGTCATGTATGGGGAGACATGAGCTTCTTGGCCTTGAAAAGATGATATATGACCACTGCGTATGTATCTATAGAACTCCTTTATGCCTTATTATTTACTCCTTTCCTTAGACTTTTAGCAGAGAATTGAGCTACTTAAAGATCTTATTTTGGATAATTGATACTATTAGTGGAAAGGGCATTGAAATGTTCATTAGCTTTAAACTAGGGGTTCTTAATTACTGACAAAATTAAATAGACAAATTGGTGCTGTATTATTTTCCCAATTCATGGTAAAATAGATGTGACTTAGGTGGTGACCTTTCAAAACAGTTCTTTGATAGCAGAGTTTGTGGTAGAAGTCTTGAGGAACACATTGCTCACCTTGTATCTCTGGCCTTATTAGTCAGTTAAATAAAATATATTTCTAGTTAAATAGCCCTCTACCAATGGCTAGAAAGCAACCTATTCCAATATCCTGCCCAACTTTTACTAGATACCCACTTTGTATGAATCAATTGAGTGTCTCTTGTAGTATGTTTGAATACTCAGCTACAGGAAAGAACATTTTCTGGTGCCTAATTTAAAAAGAGAGGGGTGAGAGACAGAGACAGAGAAACCATCACATGCTTGCTGACAGAGATGAATCTCACAGCTGTTTTGGAATATGATTCATTAGCTGGCTAAAGGACCACATATTCTATAGTACAATAATTCTGCTCTGTTTGGTATTTTTAGAGCTTGCCAATATGAATTAGAATTCTCCAGCCATGTTTATAGCAACAGTGATGACAGGAGCAATGTTTGGAAGCCACCAATAAGTTCATCAAAAGTAGAATAGGCAAATATGAAGGGCTCATCCATGCAGTAGGAAACTGCATTCCTAAGGGAGGACTTGTCACTATGCTCACTAACAGAGCTGAATCTCACCAAAATCACACTGAGGAAGTAAGCATACCAAAGATGACTTTGGGTGTGGTTCCTGCCCTTTACATTGTATAGGCATGTAAGATTGAGCAAAACCTGACTGATTGACATATAAACAACAACAAGAAAAAATAAAACTACAAGAACAAGTTCTAAAACATGATCAGGAAGAACACAGAGACAGGATCATCATCATAGTGATAGTCATGTATAGACATTTTATTTACTATTCTCAGACTGTATTATAACATTTCTTTCAAACATGCTGAATATCTAGAAAAATGTTGAAAATATTTAATTGCAGTTTTTGAGCAGTTCAAAGATTCCTACTTAAGGCAAGTACAAAATTTCTACTCTTACTTGACCTGGATGTTAGAGAGAAGGAAGCTTTAAAAGTGTAGCCAGACTTTTATGATCTAAGAACTGGAAGATATTAGCTTTAGTTTAAAATGACAGAGAATTAGGAGACCAGTTTTTGTTTGTAAGAAAGGAAGTGTTTTTGGTCTCCTGAGTTATAACATAGCCTCCGAACATCTATCATTTAATATGATAGAGCAGAAGAGCATTTCAGGATTGAATATACTATCTTTGAAGTTAATATCACCCAGCATGTGTGAAAAAGATAGCTAACAAAGCATCTCAGTAGGTAGAAGAAAAGACTAAGGTCATAGTTTGGAGAAGGATCAAATTGAAGTGCATGAGGGCATTTGTGTACAAACATGAAAATAATGGGGAAAGGAGAGGAATAAGCAGGTGTGGAGGGAAGGATGAAGCAGTAAAGATGTATCAGTGGTCTGGGATCAGTTAGGTTGGACACAGTTGCTGCTCACTGTATCCCTTTAAAAAGTGTCACTCCTCTTGGGTGGGACAAAGATATCCATGTCTTCCACACTCCTTTGCATGGTCTGTTTCTTACAACCTTGCTAGTCTAGCACTCGTTGTCCAGGGGCCAGCAGTTGACACAACAGCTAAATGGTCTATGCATGTTTATTGCTGGTTATCAATGCCCAGAAATCCCTTTAATATTTGGGGCTTCAGAACTGGGACCAATTCTGTTGAATCCCATGGTAGAATACTTTTAAAAGATATTGTGCACCTCTAGATCAAGTGGAAACAATATTATTTTTGCCCTGTAGTGTGGTATGATGTCAGGATTCAAAGGTGGAAAGGGAAGAGTGTCCTAGATCCAGTTTCCATAAATAGGCTTACTGATATGGGAAAATGAACTCATCCATTAACTCATCTACCAAATCCTTATTAAGAACCTAAACTATTCTAGAATATGTTCAGTGATTTTGAAGACAGAAAAGCATGTATCTTAGCTCTACATGTAGTTTATCCTGGTTTACAATTCATAGCTTGGCTTATTTCAATAGGTGGCTTTTGGCTGCCTTTATAATCCATATTAATATACCAGCATACTTTTATATCAGACTTTGTTTTGTTTATCCAGAATTAGCAAAGAAGGAAAATGTGTAAAATGATTTTTGTGTAGTACTGACAGGTACAAAGTGATGAAGGTAGAGACTTGGTTTGAAAGGCTAAGGGCATTGTGAATGTCAAAGGACATTCTGAAGCTGGTATGTGGTCCACCAAGAAAGAATTTCCCACAGAGTCTTGTTTCAAAGATTACTGGAAAAATTTCAGATCTTTATCTGTATTCTTTTAATTTTCAAAGGTTGAGTGAATCCATATTTCATCCTCTGGTCCTTACTATAGCTACTCATTTCCCAGTCTGAAAGAGGTAACCAACCACAAAACCTGGAACGCATTTCCTCTGAAGAGCAGGTGTTGGAGTGTTGGGTTGTGTGGGTGTTGGTATGTGGTGGTGACAAAGTCTCATGCATGAGAAAGAGTGGGTACTCTTCAGTCTTTGATACCTGTCAACATCACCGTGGAACATATTCAGCTCACAGGTCAGGGATATTCAAGACTGTCTACACTTGCTTAAAAATTTTCTCATCAAAAGTCAAAAGCTACAGAGAGCTAACCCTAAACCTGATGCTCTAGAGAATTAGTGCATAGAAATTTATTCATAGACTAGTCACAGTACTGACTAAAGGCAAAAATCATGGATTTTATTTTAAAGAATAAAATCATTGAATTTTGAATATGAAAATAAGAAAAATAATTACTGAAGGAAGTAGGGAAAATAAAACTCTTGGGTCCAGGGCTGGCTTAAGAGAATCTTCTGTGAACTTTCTCTGAGGTAATGCTGCCAGTAGGGATCTGATTTAAAACTTTTAGCTAATGGATGGATCACAGGGCTCCCAATGGAGGAGCTAGAGAAAGTAGCCAAGGAGCTAAAGGGATCTGCAACCCTATAGGTGGAACAACATTATGAACTAACCAGTACCCCGGAGCTCTTGACTCTAGCTGCATATGTATCAAAAGATGGCCTAGTCGGCCATCACTGGAAAGAGAGGCCCATTGGACTTGCAAACTTTATATGCCCCAGTACAGGGGAATGCCAGGGCCAAAAAGGGGGAGTGGGTGGGTAGGGGAGTGGGGGTGGGTGGGTATGGGGGACTTTTGGTATAGCATTGGAAATGTAAATGAGCTAAATACCTAATAAAAAATGGAAAAAAAAACTTTTAGGAAACAACCTATTTTGTAAATTGTATTTTTGATGTTGCCCTTTATTTTGGTTTGACTTTATAGGTAGTGGTGATTAGAAATAGGATGAGCTTTCCCTTCCTTCATGAAAATGGTGGGAAAATATTTCTGAAGACAATGTAAGTTTTAAAACTGCTAACAATTTTAAGACCATCAAGTCGATCCTTCTGGGATCAATGCAAAATGACTCCCTGGGGCAACATCTCATGTACTTACTTTAGAATTGTTTTAATTAAATAACTCCACTGATGGGACTGCTGGCACTTCCCTAGAGAGATTATGCGCAATCCAATAAATCTTAATGTGAGAAAATTTCTGACTTCAGCTATTTAGCCAACTAACATCTTTAAAATCTTGCTCTTTTTCATAATCTTCCCAGAGAGAAATACTCATGTTTCATAAGATGAAGGTCTATAAGAAGGTATCTGGGGAAAGGCCCATCATCCATAAGATATATGTTTAGGAAATATCATGTCTAGGGAAAGACCACATCCCATAGGATGGTGTCAAGGGGAAAATTTATGTTTAATAGAAGAGGGATATAGGAAGGTGTCTAGATAAAGAGTGATAATGTACCAATTTATATTTACTAACACTTGAAATAGATATGGGTGCCATACCTGCAGAATGCAGCAAGGGTGAAGATAGTGGTCAATAAAATAAGGGCATGAGCTCTGTGTTCAAATGTTCAACTTAATCATCAGGATAATTACAGAAGTTTACATTCTCATTTCAGTTGACTGTTCCCAATACAAACTTGTGCTATTTCTTGGGTGCAGAACGAATTCATTCTTCAACCATATTAATGTTTTAAATATCTTAGTGAAAGTGTTCATGTGAATATATGTGCATGTGTGTTCTGCACAATTTTCTTTTCAAATTGAAAATAGATTCTTCTTTTATACACTGCATTATGACCAGTTTTCCCTCTATCCATTCCTCCCAGCTCTCCCCCTCTTCCTTATTGCTCAGATCCACTTTTCCTCCATTTCCCATCAGAAAGGATCAGTACTCCAAGAACAACCAAAGATGATAAAACAAGACATAAGACAAGGCAAATGCCCTAATACTGAAGCTGACAAGGCAATCCAACAGGAAGAAGAGATTCTCAATAGTATGAAAATGTGTCAGAGACATACCCATCCCCATTGTTAGGAGTCCCACAAAAACACCAAGCTTACAGCCATAACATATATGCAAAGGACTTGGTGCAGACCCATACAGGCCTGGTGCTTGCTACTTTTATCTTTGTGAGCCTACATGAGCACTGCTTAGTTGATTTAGTGGACCATGCTCTCCTGGTGTCCTCCATACTCTCTGACTCTTACAATCTTTCCCTGCCATCTTCTGTGGGTTTGCTCAAGCTTCCAGTAGAGGGACCCAATGGAAATTTCATATTTATATTCTCCATATAATTTCTGGTTTTGGGTCTCTGCACCCACTCCATTTCCATCTGCTGTTGGAGGAAGCCTTTCTGATGATGACTGGACAGTGCACTGATCCATGAGTATAGCAGAATATTATTAAGAATCATTTCATTGATTTTTTTTGTTGGGGGTAGGGGAGTCATGTTTGCTTTTACCTATGACTTTGGGGTATCTGGTTTTCAGTTCTAGGACATCTACACAGTGTAGGGTGTGAACTCTTTCATGGTGTGGACTTCAAGTTAAACCCGGTATTGTCTGGTCACTTTCACAAGTTCTAAACCACCATTGCCTCAGCACACATTGTAGAAAAGATATATTATAGGTCAAAGTTTTTGTGGTTATATTGGTGTCCTGTTTCCTCTTTTGATAACTTGCATAGTACCTTCCTGTGCCAAAGAGTCTAGAATGTAGGTGTGAAGGTTCTATGTAGTCACTAGCTCAACCTCTTTACATTCAATGAGCTGTGTAGATGTTGTCCTCAGCAATGGAGCCCCACTGTCAGTTTTCTGAAGCTGACTATCCTAGCATCAGCCTGGATAGATCATGGAACTATCTCAGCCAACAAATCAATTGAATGTAAACCTATCCCATCATTTGAAGCTTTGCCTGGTTACAAAAATAACCAGTTCAGACTCTGTTTTCTCCACTACTAGGGGTCCTCACTAAGGTCAACCTCATCTATTCCAGGAAGGTTCCACTGCGTGTGTTTCCAAAGTACTTCAGAACCCCAGATTACAGGAAAAAATTAATCATTCTTCCAATCAATTCTATGAATGGATAGAGTTAATTAATTAATTTTTTTTTTTTACAAACTGCATGCTACAATTGAATATTCACTATTTTTCTAGTGAGAAACATCCAAGGAATTCCGGGCTTGGTAATGCTAGTGTACTTACAATGAGACAGTTTGTTCCATTAGTTCCTGACATCAGATTTCTCAGTGTAACCCTTCATTATCTGTTTCTATGTGTGTGGTGCTGAGGAGCAAAATTCAGGTCTCATGTATGTGAGGCAAGCACTCTACCACTCTGCTGTTTACCCAGTCTCTTCTCTACTATCTTTTAAAATATATAGTTATGGATAGTTAAATAAATGATATTTATAAATAGATATTCTGTTTCTATCATATGTTATAACTGTTTTATAAAAGTAAGAATTTAATCAGATGGAAATATGTACAACCTCTAGTACTACATTTCCTTAAACTGACTCAATATTTGACTTCTCATTTTTAATGTAGTCTGACCATGACATTTTTGTTAAAATAGCAGAATTAAAGAATTAAACCATAGGGAAAATAATAACCTTGTTGTTAAATGAGATTATTGTGTATAGAATTATAATTGATTGAATGCTTAGAATGAATGATCATAACAATAATGTAAATATTTATGCAAATCTGTTATTTTATTGGAAATTATATGTGTACATGTCTTTGTGTGTGTGTATGTTAAGAAGTTAGTAATGCTTCTCCTGTGAGTTACAATGTAGGAAACACCTGTATCTGTAAATTGAAATAATAGCAGCAGGTTAAAGATATTACATGGGGGATTATGCTAATTAGCATTCAGAATGGTTTGAGGAAATAAGAGATGAGTAAAATTTCTTCTGGTTTCGTGGGAACCATGAGCTGGGAATCTTGTATATTTTAAATGAGTGGAGATAGGAATGATAGGGGAAAGAAGTCCTATACAGAAGACACATCCTATAAAACACCACTGACCAGGAAAAAGGGGTTTGAATATAAAGAACACATTTTGTCAC
This sequence comes from Mus musculus, assembly GCF_000001635.26. Classification (NCBI taxonomy): domain Eukaryota; kingdom Metazoa; phylum Chordata; class Mammalia; order Rodentia; family Muridae; genus Mus; species Mus musculus. Next base: position 89,216,432 of record NC_000084.6, read on the forward strand.
ATGATTTAGGATAGATTGGGAAGTACAAATTCTAGATATTGGATTTTACCTAGTAGCCAGTAAAGTTTTTATAAAGTGGAAGCCACATGTTGGCCACATCTTGCAGTAGTATATGGGGTGGTTGGGTTGAGAAAGCAGAAAGATGGGTCAGGTAAAGTAGCTGAGAGAAAGAAAGCCCTGTCAACTCAAACAGAGCAGACACAGCCTTTAAGCCATGGCCCACAATAGTCTCTATTATAGATCACTTAATCTACTTTCCTCTGTCCCAATAAAGAAATCTTCTTTATGTATTTAATTCTACCTGTCTTTTCCCCTTGCTGTCTTTCCATAAATATTTATCGACTGCTGTGATCTATGTTAGGTCAGATATATGGAATAGGAAAAACTATTTGGATTTTTATTCTCAGACTAATATATGGATTACAGTCTAATCCAATGCTTGTTTGATGTGGGTGTGCTGAACAAGAGATGGTGTTGCTAGAAGAAGGGAGATGGCACTATACATGTGTTTTGGAAGGATGGAGAAAGAGACAGGAAATGGGGATACTCAGGAAAGCTGTAGCTATGAAAAGTCACTAGAGTTTTCTCAAGAAGGAAGTATAGAACTTCTGGAATTGAGGAAAAATCAGACTATTGTTAATGGTTTCCTGCTAGATGAAAACTAGGCTGTAATGACACAAAGGCAAAGTGAATCCATTTTGTTTAGAGACAACTGGATACTTAATAGAGCCCATGTAAATGTTAGTTCAAAATGAATCATAAGGCTAAAGAAATGCTGTTGTGCTTTCACTATAAGTTCTAGAGTGGAAGGGATTGGGGAAAATCATTGATGTGGTAAACCCATCACAGCCAATATCTTTATAAATAACCTATTAGAGTGCAAACAGGAAAGCCCTATGAATACATGGGGAGGAGAATATTCTGCAAGCCAAAAGAAACAAGAGGCATAAAAAGAACCAATGTTACCGCCATCTTAATTTTGGATTTGTAATTTGAATTCTGAAAATGAAACATCTGTTGTTTATGCCACCCTTTCAGTGGTACTTTGTTATAACAGCTCCTCAGAAACTTCCTTTATCTGTGATAATTAATCTTTATTGTCAACTTGATTGGATTTGAAACCATGTAGGAAAAAGTTCTGTATGTGTCTGTATGAACATCTCCAGAGACGTTTAACTGAGGATAAAAGTCTACCTGGAATGTGGCTAGTACCATCCTAGTTTGGGGGCTTGTACTGAATTAAATGGTGCCCTGAGTATTAATCTTCTTTTTACGTTTCTTTATATCTATGTATACAATGTGACCAGCTACCTCACACTCTTGTTACCATACTTTTCTTTGCCATATGGACTGTGTCTCAAGCCATGAGTCAAAATAAACCTCCATTTGGTCGCAGCAATGAGAACAATGACTAATATATTGCCCATGTTGCTTGCAAATGCTATCAATTTTTCTCTGCTCCCTCTATGTACATCATTATTTGGAATATGTAAACTTAGAAGACATGCTCAATAAAGAAACAAAGAAATAGAGTAGAAGGAGATGACACTTCAACACAAATTCATCATCATTAATCCTGCAGGTATATAAGAAAGCATTAATTTTATACACAATTAAATGGAACATAGCAACTTTTCTATTATGAATTCTGTTCAGGAATACAAAAACATTTTCCTTGTAGAGACAGAGGATTTTATCATATCTCATTTACCAAAGATGTTTGATTAGAAGGGAAATATCTGATTGATCATTTATGGAAAGTAAATTCAAATGAGAGCAAAATTGCAGCGAATGAGGATAATTAAGAGTTGATTTTTAGAAATACAAGTTTGTTAAGACTGGCAGTTTGGAAAAAAAAAGAAGGGTAATGGAGATGGAGATCTGGGTACCTGTTTGAGAGTAAATAGTGACAGCACCTATTGACTAAGTCAGAGGCATTGGTAAGGACAAATGAATTACGAATGACATTCAGTTCCAACAGAATAGCAAGAATGATAGAGAATATAGTTTGCAAGCTATAATAGCAAAGCAAGACTAAGAGAGAATATCAAGGACTAAGTTTAGAAAGGGGAATATGGCTTTGCTTCTCTGTAAGTACAAAATATATAAAAGAGTTTGAAAATTTAAGTTATGTTGTTTTATTCTTCTTTGCCATATGTTATTTCTTCCAAAAATTCTAGAATGGGAGGTAGATATTCTTTTTGATTTTTTTAGATTTATTTATTTTATATGCATGAGTGTTTTGCCTGGAATTACAGAGTGTTGTCAGCTGCCATGTAGATAGTGGTGATGAAATCTGGGTCCTCTGCAAGAGCAGCAAATGTGTTTAGCTGATGAACCATCTCTCCAGTCCCAAGGTAAACACTTTCATCTTAACAAGACCATGCTTCAGTTTTTATCGTAGTTTGCACTTGGTTACACAATAAGTATCAAAACCTTTCCCTAGTTTACTGAACTCAAGAGTTAGACTAATAGATTTTAATTTAATGACTTATCCATCTTTAGACTGGTATCCAGTGAAAACATGGGAGTGTTCTGAAACATGATGGCTGTTTGTTAATACAAGTGAGTTAGTGTCAGATAGTTTAGCTGGTTGCATTTGTAAAGCAAATTCAATGGGAGTAGAGCTACTATCTTCAGGGAGGCAAATTTTCTCAGTATATCAGTTAGATCAAAGGCTCATCATTTCTTGGAGAAAACATGCTGTCTATTGGTTCATTCTCTAAGGGCTTCTCCTGCAAAGTCACTCTCTCTTTATCCACTGAAAAACTTTTATTGTCTGTGACTCCATTTTACTCACTCTCTTTCCTTGATGTTTTGAAATTTTATCTGCATTTACTTTTAGAGATGCTGGCAGGTGTTTTCAAGCATGCTTTTGGCCTTGTTACAATGTGTACCTCTGGGCACTGTAACTCTTCTCCAGTGGATGGTCCTTTTTCACTTTTCTCTAGGTTGTATCTTCATCTGATTATGACACTTTGACTTTGCATTTTAGCCATAAGAGGCTTTATTTTAAGCATAAGACCTTTTAGATCTGTTAGAATATATTTCCCTTAGACTTTCAAACATATTTTTCAGTATTCTTGGGGTTTCTTTTGGGATTTTTACCCTTTAAACCAGAATTTATATGTATATATTTTTAAAACCAGAACATTTGCATTTTAGTATGGTTTCCATTTGTTAACCATGAAAACTTTCCAGTGAACATTCTTTGACTTTCTATTCAGAATGGTTTTTAGTCATCTGAAGAGGCATTTGCTTCAAAGCACAAAATTTATGTGTCTCTTCCATTCCACAGCACAATGTAAAACTCAATGCACTTTTTATTCTCATGGATTATGTAACCACTCAGAAGAGCAGTCTGATTGTACTAAGATTTTTCAGAGGGGAGATTCAAGACAGAAAGTGGACAATTTACTTATCCACTGATCTCTTGTGTTTAATTCTTCTACCTGATAGGCTTTGTGTAGTATATTTTTTTATTATGTTGTTGGCGCTATGTTGATAACATCACATGGGTGACTGGTTTCTACCATATAAAATACTGACTTCTGTGGCAGTTGCTATTTAGAACTAAGTTAAGATGTCCTTAGTATGTGACACTGTATCTTATTTTTTATAGACTATCTCCTTCCACCTCCACATTCTGAGTCATATTTGTCATTTTTGTTGGAGTTGTCTCATGCCTCAAAGGTTCTTTTAAATCCTTTCAATTATTTAATTATTGGGTGTTTGTGTTGGCAAATTATGATCTTTCTATTACTTCTAAGATAGAGTAGTTGAAGCTTCATTAAGAAACAGTAAGGTTGAAAAAAATTGGAATAGTTGGTCTATGAATGGAAGTTAGACATTTTTTGTTGGAAGCAAGAGACTCGAAAAATCATGTGTTGAGGAAATGTACTAGGTTCTAGCTGGTTCAGATTTCATCCCCCTGTATTTAGTCCCAATACCTTCCATACTCCAGCCTCTAGGCTTGTCTTTTACCACTTTAAAACTATCTGGAATGGAACTGTTAGGTGTGTGAGGGATCTACTACTAGACATTTATTCTCATTATTGTGGGTTCTTGGTCTATGTCTTGAATCTTGCTTTCTTCACTTTGTTTAGTGAAAAAGTAATTCCTGGTGTCTATTAAATTCAGCAGTTCTAAATTATGTCTCTGTAGTTCTCTAACATTAATTATTCTGTTGACACTGGTTGACTTTTAAACATTCAGGGAACGCTCAAGGACTTTCTTCTCAATGCTAAAATTACTTTTAATTTCTTGTACTAGGTATATATTCTAATATAAAAATAATATATTCCTTTATTTAGAGCAAATTACAAATTTTGCAATATATTTGCAGCACCTCTATTTCCAGTATAAATACCTTAGTGCACCATTTAGTAACTGATAGCTGGGCATTTATCATGGGAGATTCCCTATGTGCGAGGGAACTGGTAATAATGGATAATAAATGATTGATGACTCTTAGTAGTCCCTTAAGTATGTTTATTCAGATACAGCCAACCAGAACATTCCCCAAAAGTAAAAACAAACCCTCAGAGGAAGAACAGAATTCAAACTAAAACCAAAATAGAGCAAAAACTCAGGAGGAAATAACTATTTAGGAAAACAGGACTAATAAGATTATCATGGCAATAACTTATGTCATTTATCAAATGCAGTTTGGAACATAAAAATGTCATTTGATGTATAGTTACTTCATTTGGCTAATGAGGAGACAACTCACTGAAGTTCATTTCCAGAGATAATGAAAAACGCATAATCATGATAGAAGTGGTTCTTCACTGTTTACATCAGGCACATGATGTCTTGTCCACTTCACTCCTGGAGTGTGTGATTGTTGGCCTATTAGTGACAGGCCCTAGGAGAGTTGTAATGTCTGTGCCCATCTTTGAGTAGAAAGCTGTTGCTTCTCTGGAGCCAATCAACAGGACATGCTAAATTCTGACAGAAATGCTGTAGTGGAAGCTATAGCTTTGAGTCCAGAGGAGGTACCTCAGAAGTTCATATGTGATATTATCAGGATGTATGCAGAATTCCAAGATTTCAGCAGAAAGAATTGTCTGCATGAGGGCATGAAGTGAGTGAGGATTATGAACACATGATGGGCTTAAGTATAATAACTGTGATTATAAACTATAGGCATGTGTGGAAAGAGATGTAGTGGAGAGGTTTGGCGGCAGACTGTGCTTGCCGAACTCTGTAATGATAGAGATTCCAGAATTTCAGGTTTGCAAGGGCTGAGATCAAATTTATTTTTGGGAAGGAATTTCCTCCCATAGGAAAATTTGGTTATAAAATTTCCTTGGCTCGGCACAAAGACTAAAGTAACTATAATCCAAGACAGCAACAAGCTTCATTGGTTAATTTCACATTACTGGGGCCAAGGCACCCAGTAGAACCCATTTAAGGGAGGAAATGCTTCTTTTAATTTGTGGTCTAGAAAATTTGGTTCATCAGTGTGAGGAAGGAGTGGTAAAATCATAATGCTAGTATGGTACCAGAATGAACATGACAGGGAGGCCATTAACATCACTGTCGATAAGGAAGCAGAGAGCCATGTCAAAACCAGGGGCTGGGCTCTAACTTGCAAAAGCCTGTCCCTAGGGAACTAGATTTACCAGGCACATGTTCCAAAGACACTGAACATGGTACTAATAGCAGCAGGGGACCAATAACTTAAAATATGACTCTGAGGGTAATGTTTAATATTTAGAACATAAGACTGCCTATTTCTCACTGCCCAAACAGGTTTGTGGTCATCTATTAATTCTGTATACATTTAGTTCGATTTCAATAGTCTTTGTAAGTCTTTACAATGACAAGAACTTGTTCAGAAGTTTAAAGATTAAGTCATTTCTCTCACACAAGGCAAACTCTTAAGACTGTTCAAAGTAAAGAGGGCATGCACACTTCCAGTACACAATGGCATGGGGTACACATTGCAATTTCTTTTTTATTAATTAATTAACTAGTTAATTAATTAATTAATTTTTATTAGATATTTTCTTTATATACATTTCAAGTGCTATCCCGAAAGTTCCCTATACCCTCCCTCTGCCCTGCTCCCCTCCCCACCCACTCCCGCTTCTTGGCCCTGGCATTCCCCTATACTGGGGCAACTTCTAAAGGGAGGAAAGAAGGCTAAAGTGCAAAATTAAAATCATAAAACCCACCAGGCTAAACTGCAAATCCTGTAGCTCCTCATCTGACACCTGGGGCACATGGGGTAATGACTTGGTGCGACCCTCAGTTCCTGCAGCTTTCATCATCAAATGCCTCACTTCTCCTGGAACTTTAGGGTTTATCTTAACAGCTTCACATATGTGTTTTGCAAGAGTTCCCTGCAGAAAATCTAGCCCAGTTACACATTATCTGTACTCCCAAGATTACCTTAAATGTCTTTGTGCCAGCTTCTGTAACTCTGTAGGTCTTGCATTCTTCATGCCTACAGAACCACAGCGATGGTGAAGCTTTGTTCTTCCATTTTAAGAAATAACAGAACACCCTTTCAGCATGGCTGTGTCAGTCTCTGAGTACCAGGATCGCTGAACTCAAAAAAAAAAAGGATGACTCCGTTGGTCATCCTTTCTCAGCAGGGTACACTGTAGCCTCTTTAATTCCAGGTACCCTCACTTTCAAAGAAAAGCTTTTCAAATGAGTCTGTATGAGTGGGTGGGGACTCATCCTCAAAGGCCCCTTCTAATACTCTAAGGTAAAACTTGTGGATCATCCTGTGGAGTGTTAATCCTTAGCAATAGAAGCACTTTCTTGACGTTTCTTTGCCAGAAACAATAAACATTCTTCTTTTCTGGTTAAATCGGACATTTTCCACATCTTTCTGTTCTGCTTTTTGCTAATAGCTTTCATTCTAGTCATGCCTGATGGCAACTGTCTGCAACCATGCCCCAGATTATAGTTGTGGTGTCTTAAAGTTTCCTCCACTGAATTCATCAATACATTACTCTTGCATTCAGATTTATTCAAAATTTTAGGAAACAGACAAAATACAGATACATGTGTGTGTGTGTGTGTGTGTGTGTGTGTGTGTGTGTGTGTGATTGTAAAATGAGTGGCACCAGTCCATTCTTCAGTAAAATCTTTGTTCCTATCAGTAACCTTGTAAACAAATTTAGCTTCTGTGTTCTGGACTTCTAAGCTGTCACTTGAATTGCCCATTGAACTCTCTTCACAACATCCTGGGATGCTCTAGTTCCCATCACCAAGCATTTCCAAATTCCTCCCTGAAGTCAGTGAGAATACTTAATGAGTTGAGTGATTTTACTTTTAAAACAACATAAGTGTCATTTTTAGTTTCAAGTCTGTAGGGAATATACTTTTAGTGGGAAGTAGAGGTTACAAATATGAAAAATAAACACACCACTGGTACATATTGGTGCAGAATGATTAGAAAAAATTGTGATGCCTTTCATGAAGTAAGTAAAGCAGACAATCTTCAGGTTTGTTTTTTTTTTTTTTCCCAGTTGAGTTTATGAAAAGAGCAAGAAACAAAGTAGATAGAAGTCGGAAAGTTTATGTGCCTTATAACCTTATAGTAAGTAATAACCTCTATTTTGAAATAAATTTACTTTAAAAAATACCCATTCAACATCTGGAAATGTTATATAAACTACTTATTACTATTAATGGTATGAATTGGTCTTGAGAAGCAATTTGTTCTGTTAGATTAAATCATCCTCAGAATTCTTCAGCAAAGAACAATAAAAATGAGAATACATGCTGCCCGGTGTTACTTATTTCACACAGAGATAATATTTGTCCTCTTCCAGCATTTATTTATCCTTAAAACTTAGATAATCTTCTTGCATTGAGCTCTTCAAAAAAGTGCTTTTCAATTCTTTTTTCTTTGATAGTAGGTATTGTTCGAAGGCTTTTATCTCCCTCCCCAATGATCCTTTAAGTGTTGCAAATGAAAATGTTTTCTATTATGTAATAGTTTCTGCTTCATGACATGTTTGAATTATTTTACGACACATTTTTCAGTAGTATATCAGATTTTTTTACTCCTATGTTTGTGAACAGAGCCTATACTGTTTTATGGAATGTCTGAGTTGCCCAGGTTTTTCATTGTTCTTCCTCATCTTTAGAATAATTACAAAAGAAGTCATAGTCAGATTTTGTTTAATTCTTTAAAAAAATGAATCAACAACTCAGTCGAGATAATATCCAACACTTACAAGACCCAGCAGGCAAAGCCACAGCTGTCCAAATATTTTCTGAATATAGTTTTAAAGTTTCCCTGTATTTGACTTTTTCTTTTTTCCTCTTAGCTTTTTCTTCTAGAGCCTCCAGCAACTATATTACTTTTAAATTCTCCTTCATATGTGTATTACTCAGGCAGGGGTTCTATTATCTCTAGTCTCTCTGCTTGCTTCCTATATAGATCTGTGCACAAAATCATTGAAAAGAACCACTATCATACCCATACATTCAATGTGAGAAGTTCAAATTATATTTATCAGTCAATACTCCATGTCTCTACCTCAGTCTGTCCAGCCAGTTTCCTGTTCATACTGGAAAGTTCTGAAGTCCAGGTGATGCATGATAATCTCTAACTTTCTTCCAAGTCAATACTCAATTTTCTGCTTAGGGTAATTTCTCTTATATTGCTTCATTTTATATACTCACATAGCACTTTATATGTTAATTCTGTTTAATTTTATGGTTACTTAGTAGTTTCTAGCCCTGTGACAATGGGGCCACATCTGTCTTATTATCCACTTCATCCTGTTATCTTCTTTAATCCCTGTCATAAATCAGTCCATTACTAAATAATTATGTATTTATTTATATTTGTTGTGCTGGGATTAAACCAAGGGCTTCATGAATGCTAGATAAAAGTTGCAATAAGCTACAAGTCCAATCCCATTTTAAAACACTGAATTAGTGGTTGCAGTGGCTCTTTGTAGGCTCATTCAGGGCAGTGGTATTTAAATTCAATAAGTCTTTTCCCATAAACCTTTCTATAGTAGACCTATAAATGCTCCATTTGCTTGAAGTACTGATGACTAAATGCTATGTCATTTGTGGTTCAGCCTTAGATGTCTAGTTATGTGCTCTGGTACTTAGTTTGCTTAGACATGGAGCACATCTCATCCAAAGTTGCTTTGGACCAGGAGTCTTAGCACAATTTAGTTTTAAGGTTTGTATAAGAAAGCTATTGGTGCTTAACTTCTTTTTTTTTTTTTTTTTTTTTTTTTTTTCTTTTTTCCGGAGCTGAGGACCGAACCCAGGGCCTTGGGCTTGCTAGGCAAGCACTTTACCACTGAGCTAAATCCCCAACCCCCAGGTGCTTAACTTCTATATTATTTAGTTTATGACAACTGTGACCAACATGTTTGGCTGAAACAACTTATAGGAAGAAAGGTTAGTTTCAACTCACAGTTATATACCATCATGCTGGGGGAAAGCATGGCAGTGTGGTTCTATTCATAGCAGTGGGAACCTGTGATGGAGTTCATAACATGACTATATACCAGGAGGCAAAAGATAGCAGGCCAGAAGTAGGGCAGGTATCACCTCCAAAGCACCTTCCACCCCAGCCTCAACAGTTATCTATTTTTTATCCAGGTGCCATTTTCCAAAGATTTCATGATTTTTAACTGTACTAGTCCTTGAGAACCAAGAGTCCCAATCACGAGCTTGTTGGGGACAATTCAGATTCAAACCCTCTTTTGAATGGGTTGATGTGCTCATATCTTTCACCACCATTTCCCTGTTACTTCAAATCATTTGATACTTTTCAATGACATTGATCCCCATAAAGTGATATAAGAGTTAAGGATAAAGTTATAATTTTGTAATACATGGTGATGAAAGGAACAATTTGGAAACATTAACTCTAATAAAGCAAATTGAGCAAGAAGGTATATACAACATTCTGCTTTGCAAAAAATCACCAGCAACTCTATGAAAGGCATGTCTTAACACATACATCACCATGAATTAAATAAATATGTGTTAAAAGGAGTCTAATCTTAAAGAATTGGTTGTTGGACAACAGGGTTTGGAGAGGCTCAATGGAAGAACTAGCACATGACTTCACAGCTAGAGATGAAAGAAAGGTATTGTTGTGGACAGGAACCCCTAACTAGGTGCTCAGATGTTGCTCAGAGGTAAAACAAGAGTATTTGTGTGTGTGTGTGTGTGTGTGTGTGTGTGTGTGTGTGTGTGAGAGAGAGAGAGAGAGAGAGAGAGAGAGAGAGAGAGAGAGAGGAAAGAGATATTCTGGGTAATTTTTAAGACAATCTTAGTATAACCCCAAGGTAGAGGTGAATGGTGTAGCAAGGCCAGCCCTGAGAACTCATGTTTTCTTTTTCCCATTAAGATTGATTGTGATGCTAAAAAGTTTAAATTTATTTCTAAGTGCTCGAGAACAACTTTGGATTTGTAAAATAGGAAAATACAGGCCTTTGGTTTATTTTCCAGGATTGGCTTGATTGTATTAGGGATTGATGGGAGCGAGGCATGAGTAGAGGTCACTGAGGGACCAGATGATTAAGAGTTGATGATTAGTGTAATTTAGTCAAGAAGGCAGAACATTAGGCAAATGGAAAGCTTCTAGGTACACAGAAGGGGTGATGGAATTTGGAGATGAGTTAAATGAGAAATTTGGCATGGAGGTGAAGGCTGGCCTCTGAACTGAGCTGCTGACATATGAGGATATCATTTATAATAATGGATGACATTAGAAGGAATGTTCCAAAGTACAGGAAGCTACAGAGCAAAATTAATAAGTGTAATGAATACTCATTAGGAACAGAAATTAAGTATGAACAGCTCTTGACTTCTGTTATATGTGACTGTTCCTGGGTGTAGATTTTAGGTGATAAATCATATTTTCACATTAGATGATGAAGTTATAGTCTCTAGTCTAGTGACGCATCAGAAAATATTATTTTGTGCTTAATTCTTGTCTAAGCATTAAGAGAACATTATTTTTACATTACTCTATAAATCAAATCCTTCACCAATATTGTTGAGTCGACAAATGTTTTGAGTCATCTCTTCCTGGAAAATGTTTATTTATTAGAGATTAGTCTGCAGGCCTACTGTTCATTCTTTTTTATAAATTGTTTTTGAAGACCTATTTCATTTTCTGGGTTCAAGATATATTTCAAGGAAAGGAAATATGGAGATGTGCAGACCATCAGAATCACATAAGATAGTCACCAGCTTTGGAATAGTCTTAAGTTTGTGTACTGGCTAGTTTTGTGTCAACTTGACACAGCTGGAGTTATCACAGAGAAAGGAGCTTCAGTTGAGGAAATGCCTCTATGAGATCCAACTGTAAGGCATTTTCTCAATTAGTGATCAAGGGGGAAAGGCCCCTTGTGGGTAGGACCATCTCAGGGCTGGTAGTCTTGGTTCTATAAGAAAGCAGGCTGAGCAAGCCAGGTGAGGCAAGCCAGTAAAGAACATCCCTCCATGGCCTCTGCATCAGCTCCTGCTTCCTGACCTGCTTGAGTTCCAGTCCTGACTTCCTTGGTGATGAACAGCAGTATGGAAGTGTAAGCCGAATAAACCCTTTCCTCCCCAACTTGCTTCTTGGTCATGATGTTTGTGCAGGAATAGAAACCCTGACTAAGACAGTTTGATTAGTTAATTTTTGTTTTATTTTATCTTTTATAATTTTTAAGTACCACTGCATCCAATTAACAGCTTGCTGTAATATTCAGCATAGTTTTTCCCTTTGTGGATTTTCACTAAGAGCTCACCATCTTGGTAGTTTTCTCTGTTTGCTGAGGCTGTCACTGATTTATTTATATGTATCTTTTATATGCCCAATTTAAGCCTGTGAATAAATTATTCTGGCCATTGCATAGAAATGGAAAGATGCTTTGTTCTCCTATTATTCTACAGCAATATGCCTCTGAAATGAAATAGCACACTGTGATAAGCCTCACCTTGATGGAAGCACATTAGGGTAGATTTGTAATTGATGCTACTGGCGGGGATTCATCCTGTGATTAGGCTCAGATTCCCAAACTTTATAGCTTTTTGTTTTGTTTTGCTTTAAAAGGCAAACCCATAAATGTGATAAATGGAATTCCAAGATAATGGAGTTAGGAAGCCATTACTGAAGGCAATTTTGGAGGAAAATGGAGAGTGTAAAATGATGACTTTAAAATATTTAAAATTATGGAGGTGGAAATTAAATTGCAGTCTTTGGAGAGAACTGTGAACAGGACAAGGAAAAGGAAAGTCAACCCCAATTTAGAGATAGAGTTTATACTGTGATAAAAAATAAAGTCAGAGAGAGTGGAAACATTACTTTTGAATATTTCAAAAGGAACCATTCCAGCTAGTTTCTGCATTAAAAGCATGGCATGTTGCAAAAGGAAACACAGATTCATAGGTGGTATATTCATCAGAGCTCTTTCTGACTGATCTGGAAACAGTTCTGTTTGCTTTCCTAAAGCTCATTTTTTCTTTTGGTGTTTATAATTTCAACATGGTTCCTCAATGAATTCTTACAAATGGAGAGCCACAGGACAATTAAAAAAAATCTGTGGATTTTCAGATAGCTTCAAATATTTGGGTAAGATTAAATATAGGCACTTTGATAATTTATTAAAATGTCTACATGTTTCTTTGTAATTTCCATTTATCTTCCTACGAAATTAAAGCAAGTGATAACAATTCTCAAATCAGAAGCAATATTGTCTTTTGTATTAAACATTTATTGGTTACCTTAACAGTGTTTAACTCATATATAATGAAAAAAAGGTAGCTATAGACATCATCTCAAAATAATAGGTGACTATTATGACCAGAATATGAAGTAATAAATGTTTACCCTCATATAGATTACTGAGATATCACACAATAAAGACTTGATTGCTTGAATGCCATTGCCATCAAATGCTGTTTATGAAATAAATAATTCCTTAGAATTATCTTATACTTCAAACTGAAATTTTCCTTTAGTTTTAAACTGGGTAGAATTCCTACAAAAGTAACAATATACTAATGTAGTTCAAAAGTATTTTGTGATCTTTTTCTCATATCACCTTTGTTTCATATGAGGAAGTACCATTTGCATTATTAAATGCTATTCCTTTAAGAGTTATAAAATTTCACCTAAAACATAACACATCTTAAAAATGGTTTCTCATTTGATGGTATTGGAGTTACCTTAAAAGAATAGGCATTTCAGTTTTATTGTGAGCAGCAGGGTGACAGCTAACTGTATCTGGGATGTTTTGGTTGTCATTTTCAACTAGAGGAAGGGCTAAATGGCTGCTCTATTATGTCTTTTCCCATTTAAATTTTCTATTAGAAGAAATGCTTTTATAAAAGAGCAATATAAAGGACATAACACAAAGAATGAACTCCAGAACTTTACTGAGAAAATTAGAAACTTACTGAACCACTTCAGTGGAGTTATTATTAAGAGGTTTAGCTTAAAATCTGAAGATAAATAAATACTCCTTGTCTGGACTATGAACATATTGGATTCACCGGCAAGTTTGTTTCATGCTGATGATCTTGAACTGAGCCTACTGTTTCCTTACATCCTCAATGGCATGAATGCTTGGTGGGTGTCAGGGTGTCAATGAAGGTCTTATCATACTGTGGGACACACTGTGATACCTATAGTTGTTTTCCATGTGTCATGGAATATTTTAGAGAGAGGTTGGATATGAGAGTCAGATATTCTCTGTTAGTGAAGCAGTATATACAAACAAATTTCTTGGGTGAAACTGAATCTTCCTTTTTAGTTCATTATGTTAAAATAAAGATAAGATGATATGATCCCATTGTGACTTTCCTAGATTTTGGAAGTCTATAGCAGAAGTCTTGGCTTTCCCTCTACTTACATGGTTTCTTGAAATCTCATGAAGATCACCAGAAATGATAGAGAAGGCCAGGCCTGTTTTAAAACAGTTTAATATTAAGTATCTTTCCTTTCCTGTGTGGTGCTCTCTAACTCTTTCCTTCTTTAAGACTGTAATATCTCCCATTTGTCTTAGGCTGGTCTTTTGCAGGCTATTATAAAAGCAGAGTATTTGACTAGAATATCAAATCCTCTATAGAATAAAAGCTGCAAATAGAGCTCTGTAAACCTTCACATGTCATGGACTAATTGAACCATGAAAAGAAAGCAGGTTTAGGACAAAAAACATTCCTTCTAGGTTAGGTGTGAGACAATTATGTATTAACTAAAATCATAAACTGGGAGTGGACAACTTATTGTAGGCGCAAGGACAGAAAATACAGTATTGACTAGTTCATCTATATAAAACTTCAAAGCTAATAAGACACAGGCTTTGTCTCTACAAAATCATGATAACTTGTGACATAAAATTGTTTTAAACTATAAAGAACTTATGGGAGGCTATGAACAGATAATGAATATTTAGTCAGATACTAGTCTTAATGGAAAGACATGTAAACCTGTCGTTACTCCTAAAATCTTATCAATCTATGACATGAATTATTGCTTTTAACTTATTATGAATTTATTGGAATGTAAAGGTATTTAGAAAATTATATAATCAGTTATCCTGCTGTATGAGGTAATTTCTTAGAGAAAGTATAAAAGTTCCTGGGAGTTTATCCCTCCACCTAGTTTCCAATAAAACAACAGTGCAGATTTCTTCTGTTACATTTAGTATGCATGTCCGTTTCTTTTTTGTTTTTCTCTTCTCTTCTCTTCTCTTCTCTTCTCTTCTCTTCTCTTCTCTTCTCTTCTCTTCTCTTCTCTTCTCTTTTCTTCTCTTCTTTTTTTCTCCTCTGGTTCATGAAGAGTTAATGAACTCCAAGCCTCTTCTTGCTTGGCCAGTGAAGGGCCCTTGAGCCAGAGAGAAAAGAAGCAGGTAACTAAGACTTTTTTTTTTTTATTTCTTAATCCCTTGCTGCTACCAGCAGGAGGTAATTACCATTCTAATGGTTTCTGGCCTTAGAATAGCAAAGAGTTAAAGGAGGAGAAAAATTACCCAAAGTAAGGAGCTTTTAGCCAAGGAACAGTGAATAGTCAAAGACAGAATTGCCAAAAATAAAGCAGCTTTGGCCCCTATTGCTGACTCCATGCCCCTTTGCTTCCTTCCTTGGAAACTAGTTGGAGGGATGAGTTCCCAGGGACTTCCTGAAGTACTGGAAGGTGCTGTGCCAGCTGCTAAGGGAAGGAATGCTCAGTAGTTTCATTCAGTTGAAAAGCCTCTGAAGCACAACAAAGAATGGACTGAGAAGAGATCCAAATGGTGAGATGGTGGTATTTTTTTCCTTGGGTGTAGTCAGCAGCTGTTTAATTGGACTTCTGGCTAAACAGAAGGGATACTTAGACCTTTCTGGTACTGTAAGATTAGTGAACTTTGTAGGCTAAAGACTTCTTAGAGGCAAGATGAGAATCTACTACTGTCAGATTCCTAAACCAACATAGTTTCTGTCTTCTGTACACTATCTTTGTACCCACAATTAAGTGTATTTCTCGCCCATCATCAAAGAAGCTTTGTTTTTTTGTGACAGATGGAGCCTGTTGCAGAGATCTGCAACTGGCCAAAATGCAGAGAATAAGAACTGCGGGATACCCAACTCCAGAGAATTCATTTAAAGCTAAGGTTCAAAGAAAATTGTGTAAACAACAACAACAACAAAAACAAAAACAACAACAAAAACAAAATCCCAAGAGCCAGAGGCTCAGGATGCCTGTTGATAGACCATGTTCCGTAGGCATGATAGACAAGAAAAATATACTTATCAATTTTTAACAATATGCTTTTTTTGGATAAAACAAGAAAAATGGCAATGACAGTTGACATGGCAGTTCAGACAGGGACCATTCCACATGCCCCCACTCCTAGATGAAGAGCTACAAGATGTCAAAGGCTGCTGAGATGAGGAGAATCCATTGTGTTCAAGTATATACTCTCACATAGATTATCCAAAGTGCCCAGTCCTGGATATGTGAACATCAGAGCAAAGACAGATGGATTTAGTACATTATACATACACGTGCCTATACAGTAAACACACATATGTACACGTATATTCATGTGACAATAATAACTAAAGAATATATAAATTTTGGCGGAGAATGGAACAGTTGGAGGAAGGAGAAGGAAGTAGAAGTGGTATAGATGTTATGATCACATGTGGAAATTCTCAAAATTACCCCTAACTTTTAAAAATAATTACTAGAGGCATAAAAAGCAAAACCTTTTAGAAGACTTGCCACACTGACTCACATAGTAGCTGCATTAACTTAAACACTTATCTATAGATTTGTTCATAACTAGCCAATTGTTTTTTTATTCATAACAAATCTAGCTATCTATAAACTGATGAATGCATAAAGAAAAAATCACATACACACATACACAGAGTTGTAAAGAAGAATTAAGTTATGTATTTTTCAGGAAAATGGATTGTACTGGAGATTATCATGCTCTTGGAAACAAGCCAGACTCAAAAAGAAAACTATGTTGCATTTTCTAGCATATGTGGAACTTAGAGAGGAAAAAGGATCTTGAAAATAAAAGAATATTAAGGACATAGAAGGAGTAATCGAGACGAAGGATGAGAGAAAGAATTAGGGAGATAATTTGATCAGATTATACTATATGCATATGAAAATGTTAAAATAACATCTGATATGTTCTACAATCAATTCCTGAAAAAAAATAACAAACCTCTTGTTTTCTAGTTATGATGAAGCCAGTGCTTTTTTTTTTTCATTATGAGAAATAAGTAACCTAAATAGCAAAATCCTCCAACCTAGGGATCTAAGCAACCAGTAACAAATCCTTTAGAAAAATTTAATTCCCCAATTATTGGATTGCTTTATTTTCAGACCCTATCACTGATTTTCTCAAATGTTTTCCTGTCTTAGACCTTCTTAGTATTCTCTACCTATATTTTCTCTCTCTGCTTAATTTTAAACCTTCAGAAGTAGAGGGACACAAAAGATGTCTCATCAGGTACAGGGTGTATTTCATTGCCAGTATGAGGGAATGCTGCATTTCCTCTGGTGCTCCAGGAATTCTCTCACTAGCATAGACTTTCTTAGTCCTAACTTATAACTCATAAGTCCATACATAGGCCTAGGATTACTTATTCTACTTACAAGGAAAGGGTGAATCAATTCATCTGCAGAAAGTCATAAGATACTGGTTCTTTGTGCTACCTGAGATATCTATACTAAAGAAGGGTCAGAACAGATTGTGTTATACATGATGAGGCCAGAGACTTGCTCTGTTCTTACTCATCTTGTCTGAGTTTCAAAATCTATAAAATGCTGTCATAATATGTACTTCATTGGATGGCTGTGTTAAAATGCAACAGAATATTTAATCATTGCATGGTGGTGCTCAAGAAAGCAAGACCACAATTAGGTCAAACCAAAGGTTAGATTGTTATCACACTTTCTGTAAGAATTAGGTTCCTTGTTCAAGTGTGAAAACTGCAACCTTGATAAGAGGGGTGACATGTTGACACCTTAAGTGGGGAGTAATTTTGTATCCAAAAACTTAAAAGAATTTGTAGTTTAAATCTTGGTCTCAGAATGTAAAGTATTCTACTTACCCTTTTCTGGACTAAGAAAAGAAGAGGCACACTAACATAAACAAACAAGCAGGATGGACAAAATGAGCACCACAGAAAAGAAGCCAGTCACTTACTTTATGACTGCTTTGATGATGCTGGGGCCTCTTGTGATTCTAAGATAGCCTTCCCATTTTATGTTGAAATGGTGAAATATGAGAGACAATTTGAGCAAACACAAGGAAACAAAGTCTGTGGTATTCAGTTGAGCAACAAGTACATAATCGCAACATAAGATTAAAAGATTTGCTTTGGTGGGCAAAGTTTCTTTAATAGCATATTTACTCTCTCTCTCTCTCTCTCTCTCTCTCTTTCTCTCTCTGTATGTTTATGTGAATATACACAAAAGAGTGTGTTTAAAAACAAAGTAAAAATTTAAAATTCCTTCTATTTTACCATCCATTTCCTATTTAATTCTTATTCATAGGCATATGTATGTTTGGACTGTTAGTACTAAGTGTAGATATCATTGAAAATATTTCCTGTATTTTATATGATAAATATCCTCAGTCTTTTTTATAACCTATTTGATTTCAATATATTGCTGGTCTTTTAAACTATTTTCACTACTATCTGTTTCAAACAATGCTTGATAACCATATTCACGTGCATATGTTTGTGAAAATTATGTTTCCTGGGTTAATGCGTAGGCAGTCCTGTGATGAAGACAGGGTACATATGGAATGCTGATAAAGATTTGTTTCCATATGTTCTACTGCTTACCTAATTTCCCATTACAAAAATATTTTTATAGTTGACAATTGCATTTTAAATGCCCTTTATAGTATATATGCAACACGGATATTCTTTGTTTCCCCTATTTCTGGATTTTCTTTCCTAACTATTTGCATTTCCAGGCAGATCTGATGGCTATAATTACCTCCTTTAATATCTGTGCTCACTCTAATTTTCAATATTGTGATATTTAACTGCATTATAGTTTGAACTAAACAACTGCACCATTTCTTTCTTTAAATGTTTTTGAGAAACACTGTCATTTGAATAGTATTGGGAACCTTTCATTACAACAGCATCAAAATTATAAAGTCCTGGCTGCTGTGTGCTTATAGTACCAGGAAGAATAACTCTTGGATGTATTTCTTTTTGTAAATCTGGAAACAACAAAAACAAAAAACCACAATTTGTGTAGGACCTGGTTTTGTATATTAGACTTAGAACATTTTGAGAGATGGTTTATGACCCATTCTCCATAAAATTTATCAGGCAAACTAATGTGATTGGCAGTGAATTAAGATTACACATTTCCCAGGTACGGTTCCTTTGAGGACTCAACAGCTTCCTAGTGCAGGAGGAAAGATAGCAGATAGAATACAGCAGGTACAAAGTATCAAAGTTAAACCGTGCTTTTGGAAAACGGTATAAAGAGTAGGGAAACAGCATTTAAGAATATAGGGCTGCAGGGACATTAAAGTAAATGCAGTTTTGGGGGAAACTAATGCCCACTGTAGATTCTAGGAAGTGAGACATTAAACAAGGGCAAGAGTGAAAGCATACAATCTTCTTTGAGCTTGGGTACAAAGGGGAATGCAGAGCCTTTTAAATAGAGATGGAATATAATCAAACCCAGGCTTCACCTTCATGGTATAAGAATCCATGGGGACCAAAGGACAGTTAGAATTTTAGAGTCCACTTGGGCAACTATTTGTATGGTCCCATAGAAAACAAAGCGAAAGGCTTTTAAACTGTATCACACTTCTATCCTGCTTTTCAACTTTCTCTGATATTGTTTTTTAGCTCCCCAGATGAAGTGAATGTTCTTAGCACTTTGTTTTTGACCATCATGTAACTGTAACATTTAAAGTAAGGCTCCTTCTGAGATTAAAATAAGTGCAATACATGATACATCTACTTAGAAAACATTTGAGTCAGAATAGAGAAACCAGCAACAAACAAATATTTCTGAAACCACTTTTGTCACTCTTTGAGTCCAGCATCATTGAGAAAAGCAAGATGCACACAGAAGTGGGTATCAGTTTATCTCTTGCAAGCACAGTAATTTATTTTTACACATTTATAGAAAAGTACGAAAAGAAAATAAAGTTTCTAGGATTCTGACTACATAACTCCTCAGAATAGTTTCTTCAAGAGAAGGATGGTTAGCCAGACTTTGGAAGCCATTAGGGGTTGACTGAGTCAAAGAGGAAGTTTTTAATTTACTCAAGCTATGTCTCTATGAGGATGCTTGGAGGCCTTGTGCTATCTCTTGTGGAGACAGGATGGTATAATCCTAATGCTGAAAAAGTTTCATAAAGTCCCAGTACTGCAAGGACCTTCAGAATCCTTCCAGAAGCAGTGCTAGAGAGGACGATAAATGTGACCAGTCAGATTACAGTATTTCTAGGAAAGTCCTCCAGCGAATCCAGACCAAGGATACAGACCAATGACCCATGAACAAGGTTCAGGGAAATGAACTTCAACATTGTCTATCACAGAGTCCTGAGGGTGTCAAAGGCAGTTCCCCACCCTCTCCTCATAAACGAGCAGATAGGGACTCTGGGTGTCAATTATCCCAGAGGGATCTACCCATGGAAGAGAGGACTAAGAAGCTTGGGACCCTGACAAGGGTGAAGGGATCCCATGGGGATGTACATGGAGCAATTTTACAGTCTTCAGACTGTTCATTTCAAGCCTGGTATCTTTTCTAAATTAATGAGATTCCCAGTGATATAGGACTTTTTGCCCAATATAGAGTTCTGATTTTTCAGATATTATTGACTATGAAACAAATGCAAAGTTTGGTGTTAGAGTTGTCATTGCCTTTGCCCCCTTCATAGAATACAAATGTAAAAACACTCCAGAAATCCTCACTTTTAATTATGATCAACTATAGCTGAGTAAATGAACTCAAATTTCAATTATTCAGGGGAATGTTGTATGGGTCATTTGTAACAGGGTTTTCTTTGAATACTGTTGGTGGCACTTGCTGAAGATATGCAATTATGGGTTGAGTAGAGGCACTTTCATTATCTTATCTAAGAGGAAATGATTTTATTTCATAGAACATTTTTCCCCATAAAATTTTTAAGCAATGACTTTCCATTTCAGAGAAAAACTAGAGGAGTCATGTTGATAAAAATGGCTCAATCTTAAAATGAGTGTGCCTAAATCTTGATTTTAAAATCAACCTTATTGTCAAGTTTGATTAAAGCATTTGTGTATAGAAGTTGAAGCATATAAGTCCACATCTATGTAAACGTATTTATTTCATCTTGAGGAAGTGCATATGTTTTTTCTTCTCTTCGGATTTTTAATACATCAATTGCTTCTTTGTCAAATTACTCAAATGTCATGAGTCAGAAATGCCACTTAGCATTCCTGGAAAATCACATGGGATTATAAAATTGAATATAATATGTTAGATAATGAAACAGTATCACAGATAGATGTGGAAAATGATAGAAAATTAAACTTGGAAAAGAAAGAAAATTTACTTGCTGTAAATGCAGTAAACATGGGAAAATTGCATATTTTGATTCTGAAGCCTTAAGCAGAGTTTTTTTTTTTTTCCTAGCAAAAATATCTTTGAACCTTTTCCAGACTTGATGAGCCCATTGTCAGTAGGTAGACACATAACAGAACTCAAAAGAGTCCCTATAGATATTCAAGTCTCTATGGCAAATCCCTAAGGATAACTGGTTCTAGTGTTCTCTCTTTGCTTAATGAATGTGGGTGAGGGGACAAAGGAAGGAGGAATGGAGGAAAGAATAGGAAAGGAAAGGAGAAAAGTGGGAGGGAGGGAAAGGGAAAGAAAGAAGGAAGGGGCAAAGAAGGAACAGCATGATTCTATCACATGCTACTTCTATCCCTTCCTCCTGCATGAGTCCCACAGTACCTGCAGTGCACTTACAGTTGACCACTTCCATGCACACATCCATGGTAACATCAGTGGAACAAGGCTGGCTCCTGACTTTGCCACTCTCTTTTGCTACACTAAGTCTGTTCTGGTTTCTTTGTGGGAATTTGCTTCTTTACTTCTTGAAAAACAATCTAATGGGAAATTTCACACTGTGTTGGTGCCTGTTAGGAATCGAAACTGTTATATGCATTTTAATAAGGATAAGGACAGAAGCTGATTTCTAATTGTAGCATTTAAAGCATCAGAAAATAAGATATTTAGGATCTAAGGCTATCTTGGGTCCTGTTTGTTTCTGTGAAATTCAGCCTCCATGAAGGGAAGTAAGAAAACTTCAGCTATCTCTGCAAGCCTTCATTGTGATATAGGAACTAGAGCAGATTCTGTGGTTCAATGTGGCTTCACACCCTCCTACCAGGGTGAGGCAGATTCTACCATTTATTAGCCAGGTGGCTTCTCTGCAGAGACTCAGTATGTTACTATATGCCATGCATTTAATGCTGGTATATAAGTAAGAAATTGTTCACTGCTTATTGCATTACTTTAAAATTCACTGCAAATGGCATCTGGGGAGATGGGTTTGCCAGTAAAGTGTTTGTGTGGAAGCCATGTTTAAAGGCCAAATGAGATGTGTATCTGTAATCCTAGCTATGGAGAGGTTTGTTGGTTATCCAGTCTAGCTGAATCATCAAACTCTGTGTTCAGCTAGCAATTGTATCTAAAAAAGTTATGATGATCAATGAAGGCATCAGATGTTTACTTCTGTTCTTTACACACATGGACACATACATATAGGCATACCTGTACACACATGTGAATATGTTCACATGCCACACATATGTGTTTCTCCCTTTTATTAGCCATAGATTCTTTTCTCATACAATATAATCTGAATACAATTTTGCCTCTTTTTAATCCTCCCAGTTGTTCCCTACCTCCTTTCACTTTTGGCTCCACTCCCTTTCTTTCTCTCATTAGAAAAGAACAGGTTTCTAAGAGATAAAAACAAAACACAACAAAATAAAACATGATGAGATAAAGTGAAAACCACCATATCAAAGTTGGACAAGCCAGGCCAACGAAAAAAATCAAAAAGCCCCAACTGAAAGCACAAGACTCAAAGACCCGCTCATTTACGTCGCAGAGGACCTGGTGCAGGCCCTGTGACTGCTGCTTCAGTCTCTGTGAGTTCACATGGACTTTGCTCAGTTTATTAGGGGGCCTTGCTCTCTTGGTATCATCTGTCTTCCCTCTGTCTTCCCCACTCCTCAGCCTCCTCTGAAATCTGAGAGGAGGGATTTGATGCTGCTGAAATTTTTTTTAGACCTGCACACATATGTTTTTAAGTATATGAGATAAAATGCTTAGTGCATTTCTGTTTCTGCTCTGCCCTGGGAGATGATTAAAGAGAGAATTAAGCTCCTGATACATTTTTTTTTCCGTTAAAAATGTCAACATCTGATTTCTAAATGTGGGAGATTCTTGGTAACATTTTAGTAGAAAAACTGGAAGCTCTCGGACTGTAATATCTTTCTGTTTTAAAAGTCCTCTGAAATAATACACTACTTAAAACTCTTTTTTTTTAAAATTTTTTATTAGGTATTTAGCTCATTTACATTTCCAATGCTATACCAAAAGTCCCCCATACCCACCCACCCCCACTCCCCTACCCACCCACTCCCCCTTTTTGGCCCTGGCGTTCCCCTGTACTGGGGCATATAAAGTTTGCAAGTCCAATGGGCCTCTCTTTCCAGTGATGGCCAACTAGGCCATCTTTTGATACATGTGCAGCTAGAGTCAAGAGCTCCGGGGTACTGGTTAGTTCATAATGTTGTTCCACCTATAGGGTTGCAGATTCCTTTAGCTCCTTGGGTACTTTCTCTAGCTCCTCCATTGGGAGCCCTGTGATCCATCCATTAGGTGACTGTGAGCATCCACTTCTGTGTTTGCTAGGCCCCACCATAGTCTCACAAGAGACAGCTACATCTGGGTCCTTTCGATAAAATCTTGCTAGTACTTAAAACTCTTGTTCAGTGCTTTTTTTTCCCCCTTGCTGGAAGAAAATAATGCAGAACTGTTGAAGAGTTGAACAACTTCTTGTGCTCGAAAAAAACTTTGTATTACTGATTTAATAAATTGTATCACTTCCACGTAGCATGGTGAGAGACTGGGAGTTACAATTACAATCTGAGTGCAGGTTACCCTCACACAAAGGTTATCTAGACTCAAGAATTCCTGAAAGCTGCTTGAGGAGCACCTTGGATATCAAGGGCTGGGCCTGCAACCTGGATCACTGCTTAGAATCCCGAGTGATGTGAATCAGATCTGCCAAGCCATGTGGCAAGCGTTTTTTTCTGTCTGGGGCTTGAACAGTTGCAGCCCATTTGGGACCTACTGTAAATCTTCCCTTTTTTGTGATTTCTGGGTGGAGCCCCTGCTTTATCATCCCAGGCTGATCTCTTTTTAAAAATTTAGACATCTGTCCCTGTCTGTCCTGCCTTTGGGAAGGCTTTGTGAAGCTGTGTTTTATCTCTGATGGTAACTCACTTTCTTACTGCTTTTCAGTCAAGCAATCTTTTAGCTCATGTTTTTAAAATGTTGCTAGTTTTCTTTACCTTTCACCTGCACTTCAAATGGATGATGGCAAATGATATTTCATGGTGGAGCTATGAGACTTTTGCTCTTCTGAACAACACCCTGGCTGCTTCAGGCTAGGCTGGTGAAGCTCCTATTGCCCAAAGGTAGTTCTGGGTTACTGATGCAGCAACAGTGACAAGTGATACAGTCAGTGTGGCTTGTCCAACAGGAAAGCATCATGGGATGGACGAAGAGCTGGAAGTGTGTGGTACCAATGCCAGCAGGCAGGTTCCTATCACAGCTGTGGCAAGCCTTCCCCAAACCTCCCAGTCTCTGCCTTCATCCTACGGGTGGAATTCTCCCTCTGCATATTGGTGTCTGAGTTTTTCCTCTTTATAATGTAAAGAAACCAGTTATACTGGATAAACGTTGACCTACTGTAGCATGACTTCATCTTAACTAATTTCATCTACAATGACCTCCATTCTAAACTACTTTATTTGCTGGTGAAGACTAGGTAAGAACTTCAATTAGTCCTGCAGTGACTTGATGTGCCAGACTGGGATGATATGGGGGGTGGTGGTGGTTCTCCCATCTCATGGAGAAGGGAATGGGGGTGTGGAGGAAAGGCTATGTGAAAGGAGACAGGGAAGAGGGGGAGACTGCACTCTGGATGTAAACTGAATGAAAAAATTAATGGAAAACAAAAAACAAAAATAAAAGAACTTTGCCATATGATTTGTTGGAACACATTCAACTCACCCCCTAACTTAGTCATTGTGGAACACTGGAACATTTTAAGGAAAGGGTGTCCAACCTACTTGTCGTCTTCCACATTTGAAAGGAACACACTGAAGTGTTTTTACAGCAGCAGTTGGGAGTTGGCCTGCTCTAGCTCTGTGAATACCGGCAAGTTGTAAATTACAGGTTCCTGTTTGTTCTTGTTCTGCTTGAAGTTGCTAAACTTCAGTTAGGGGTCTGCCACAACTCACTTTTTTCAGCCCTTTGTCACAGGAAGAGTGAGGGAGGTAAAGCTACTTTGAGGGAAATTTAGTCTTTGGGGTCTGGCCTTCTTCCTCTGCCCTTGTTGCATCCTCCCACACTGCCTGTTCTCTGAATTTCAGAAACATTTCTTTTCACCTTTCTGGACCCTCATTTCTACTTCCTGTGCCCTACTTATAATTGGAAATTAGTGAGTGTATTTATTGTGTCTGCATGTCTCAGAGAACTATATCTCAGGTCACTGTAGGGCACTTCCTTAGTCATCGTGCAGTCAATATTTGGTTTTTAGAAAAGAGTACCACTGTGCATCTTCACGAACTAGGCAGGGTTGGGAAGACACAAAGACACTAGCGTTAACATTTCTAATTAGCTGGCATAATAATAGCTACTACAGATGGCTTGGGGCAATTTTGGGCTGTTTAACAGTTAGTCTATTTTAAACATCTGAAGAACAAGTTATTGTCTTGTGCTTTGAAAATGTATGGAGACATCTGGGCAAATGGGAGCTGTTGATTTATACCTCATGTGCACAAGAGGTGGTGGAGAAATGAGGGTGGACAGTCAGAGAGGAATAGTTGAGAAGGAGGAGCAAATTCTGGAGGAGATAGGAGGAAGGTCAGAGAGTAAAGAAAGGAAGCAATAAGACATAGATGCCAGGTAGGTAGAGTGGGAATTTACAGAAGGCTAGACCTCTAATGTTTAGGGCCAAGAACACAGGTGACATTTGAAGTATTAGTAGAATGGTGGAAATGGAGGCTAGTTAGCATGGAGTATTCATGAAACATGAGAACACAGGGACTTTCCAGAAATTTCAATGAATGGGGAAGAAAAAATAGCAATTGGGCCATTGGATAGTATCTTACAGGGTCCAAGCTGGCTCTCAGGAGGCAGAAATTTCCACTCAGAGATGAGTGGAAGGGGTTCAGTTAGAAACAGAGGTTGGAGACTCTTACAAGTGGAAATATTCTGGCATGTAAAATACATGGGCCTAAGAATAAAGTGAAATTTGACTTGCATTCTGTCAGCTACAAGCTCAGTGTTTTGGGAAGTTAGAATGCCCCCGTTTGAGAAACAACCTCATTATTTTCTTGCCTGATTAGAGCCTGGGTATATGTTACAGGCCTTACAAAACAAGTGTTTTCCTTTAACTTTGTTGTCTGGCTTTCTAAACAAATAATTTGATCTAGACCAAATAATTTTAGACTTTTAAGAAAACTTCATTAGAAACGAAATGAGCCATGTAGGATAGTTATTGACAAGTGCATTGATTAAACCAATTAGAAGTTTTAAGTCCTTTTTATTAATGGCCAGACTACGAGTGGGCATGTGTCTCTGAAAAAAATCTCTTGGCATCCAATCGCAGGGGTACAAAGTTTTTAAAGACAAAAACTACAAAGCACATACTTTACACCAAAGTTAAATGAGGTTCAGAGTAACCTTGAAATGTTCATTTCTGGCAGAGAATAGTAATTATTTTAGACATAGTATGCCAATTTTATTTAACTTATATTTTTCCTAGTTATTTTAGTTTACTTTAATTATTTGGGTTAATACATTTGGACCTTGGTTAAAACCATGAAAATCTCAAATGTGTTGCCCAGGCAGCCATGACTGCTATGGGAAGAAGGGTGTAGCATCGAGAATTGTCTAAGCAAACACAAGATGGAGTCAGAAAAGCATGATATTACATTAGTCATTTCAGAAACAACAGTAAGATAAATTCCTATGTGTCTTTTTTAAGCTTACCTAACTACCAAGAATGGCCACAATATTACTGTTTAATACTTCTCATACTCTTAATAACTTTTATTTATTTTACATGTCTCCAGTTGTATCAACATTCTGCTTTTAATTCTATGTTAGAGATATTTTGTCTCTTGAAATGTGTAAGCTCCTCTTCTTATTTATTTATTTGTTTATTTGTTTATTTATTTATTTATTAATTATATTTATTAACTATTTTGGTATTGTTGCCATAAGTTTGAGTTTGGGTAGTCCAATGCACTACCTTACCAAAGTGTCATTTAATACATTTCTCAGTTCTTTATAGCTTTGTAAAATTCTTGTTTAGAGTAAAACCTAGTTGCTCTGACAGAGCTTTTTCATGACTGTTTTCTCATGAATTTGTGGATGTATCTTATCTTTGTGTAGAACACTATTTATTTTGGCATAAAATGTTATTTAAATATATTTATTTTTATTTTTTATTAGATATTTTCCTTATATACATTTCAAATGCTATCCTGAAAGTTCCCTATACCCTTCCCCCCACCCTGCTCCCCTACCCACCCACTCCCACTTCTTGGCCCTGGTGTTCCTCTGTACTGGGGCATATAAAGTTTGCAATACCAAGGGACCTCTCTTCCCAGTGATGGCCAACTAGGCCATCTTCTGCTACATATGCAGCTAGAGACACGAGCTCTGGGGGTACTGGTTAGTTCATATTGTTGTTCCACCTATAGGGTCGCAGATCCCTTCAGCTCCTTGGGTGCTTTCTCTAGCTTTATATTTCTTAATATGAGAATTATTGCAGAAGTCAATACTATCCAAAACAACACAATGGCATATTATTCTGACTACAATGTGGAATGCAAATTGATTTTCTATTAAAAGTAATATTGATTTTCCTCTTTCATTTCTGGCAAGGGTGGATCTTGGGGTCCGAGGCAGAGTAGGCCTGCACAAAGGTTTGACTGGAGAAGTTGGTGTGAAGAGACCCAGAGCTCTGTGATGTCGATGGGTTACATAACAGTCTGTTCCTGGAAGATACGGCATACATACATATCTACTCACCCCAGATAGGACTCTCATGATGGACCTACATCAAACATGGTGAAGCAATGATATTTTATTGAGGCAATTAACAGAATATGGGTGAGGGGTCATTTACAGGAACAGGGATGACTCGAAGCCTCATCACCCAAAGAGCACCTCAGCACCCAAATACCCTGACAGCACATGCAAGCACTAACACCAGAGCTCTCTGCTGATGTAGTTGTTCACTGCCTTTATAATCCCAGGCCTCCTGGGCCTCCCCCTGGAGGGAATGTACCATTTTGCAAGAAACACACCATAATGTCTTTGGGTGATGTTGAAGACCTGTCCAACTGGAGACTGAATTATAGGCCTGTAGAGATACTGATGATGACAGTCAGTGCCTGGGGATGTGAGATGAACATGAAGTATAAGTGTACCCACCAATAATTTGTTCTCTAGAGGTGGGGCAATATTTGGAAAAGAAAATAAAGCACAAACTAATGCTTAAATTAAATTGATGGTCTATAATTATGATAGAATAGTCACTTGTAAAGTCAAGAATATCAATCAAAGTTACACAGACAGCAGTATTTTATGTTCATTTTATAAACTAGGACATAGATGAATTATCAATATGATATCAGTGTGTTTCTACTATTATTGTTATTTTTATTTTGGGATTCAATTTAAATCAGATTCCACCTCCCCCATGAACTATGACAGTTTTGTCTCTGATTTAAATCTATTCACCTCTGACTTTGTAGTGTGTCAGGATGGTGGGCCCTCTTGTTTATGTCAGCTCTTCTTGGCTGTCATTTTTAGTGTCACTTTGGACAACCTTCCACTTGGATGAGCATTGCATCCAGAAGTGTTCAAGTGGGACTTAGTTTTCATCTCAGACCAAACAGTCAACTCCCGTCAGCATGAAGCTTGACCAGGATCTGTTTGGGGAAGAGGGGAATGTCTGCCTCTAAAACTCATTCCGTCATTTAGGTCTGGATGTTCATGGGTAGAGATTTTCCTCAGTGCTTCAAGAATTTGTCCTTCATATAAATGTAGGTAATTTTCCTAAGTGGAACCCAGCACTTTATGCCTGAATTGACAAGTACGTGCATGGAGCTGTTCCTAAGAGGAGGTCAGGGTGAGAACAACCTGAAGACAGCTTATGAGATGAGAGAGTAGAGAACCATTCAGAGTGAGTGAAGAAAAGCAGTAGTGAATGTGAGTCCTGAAGACAAACACTGAAACCTGTAGCCACGGCTTTAACCTGTCTGTTCCTGAAGGCCACAGCTACTTGCAAATAGAAGATGTTTTATTACAAACTGCTAGTATCTTATTTAGCATTTTCCTTCCATTTCCCATAGTTTCTTCTCTAGTAACGTTCTCTCACCTTCATGTTAGTTTCTCCCTTCTGTTCTTTATAGGAGATTTCTTATTATTTTCTACTTATGCAGTTTCTTCCCTCCCCCCTCTGTTATGTTGGTTTATAGCTTAGAGATGAAACATTTTCTGTATGCCTCTTATGTGGGCAAAGTGTTACTTCTGCTAAACACTCTCATGGTCACACACTGAAACACTAGAGAGCTGTGGCTTTTCTGTTGCAAGATTTTTATGTCAGAAACCACTGTTGCAGCTAGTGTTTGGTAGGAGGAGATATAAGGTCCTAATCAAATATGAAGAGAACATATTATTGTACTTTAGACTTGTACTCCTTTACAAATGTGCCATTTCTCATTTTCCATTGCCCTCCCTCCATTTCTCCCTCCTCCTGTCCCACTCCCCTCCCAGTCTTCCTTTTCCTATTGATTGTTGTTTTACAAACCCAAGCACTGGTTCCTCAACACCTTTGAGCATATCTGATACAAATAAGTAGCTCTTCTAGTTTTTTCTCTTACCTGCCCAAAAGCTTTGTGACATAATGGCTACTCAGCCTTCTTTTCTTTTTGAATAACAAATCATTGTCCTTGATTTGTGTCAATAAAGATGAATGAGGCAGGTATTTAGTTTACATTTTAAGGCTCTGGGTTTCCTGATCTGAGAAGTAATAATATGAGTTTTAGTACTACATTAAGTTCAAAAGATTTCTGGTCTCAGAACTAAAAATGATGGAAGGCCCCTAAATGATTTTGTTCACATTCATTACATCTATCATGTTCATAGCACTAGAGGTTAACATGGAGTGCAATTTTAGACATAAGAATATTTGAGCATTTGCTGCACAAGCTATCGGAGCCTCTGACAGTATAAGGTCTACACTTGTGAGATATCACAAGGGGAGAAGATCTATTATATTTTCCTATTGCTTTGAGGTAGAAATTTGGGAGAGTATTTTTGGCACCAGAAATTTATACTACATGTGAGTCTCCACCTATGCACCAGATATTCCTGTACAATTCAATGAAATTAAATGAAAAAAATGATGTAGTATCTTTTCATAGCCACCCACATCTTAGTCTATTGCCTCATAATCTGAAATTTTCAGTCTTCTAAATTCAGACCTGGTGTAATCACTGCTAATAAAGTACCCTGGGTTTCAGTTATGTTTCTAGTTATCTGGTTAACAAAATAACACTCAAAGGATATGTGTCAAATATTGTTTCCTTTTTCTGTCTACAAGCCCTTACAAAATTGCAAAAATGAAGATACCACTTACTCTTGGAGTATCTACAGTAGGTAACATTACCAATCAGTTCAGGTGGCTTTCTGAGTAGCTTTCCCCTGTGTGTGAACATATGACCACCTGCTTAAGTATCTGCTTCTTTTTTTTTCCAGATAGTTTTGAGATAGCAGCACCCTCGGATAGCTACCTGTCTGCAGAACCTGGACAAGATGTCACACTCACTTGCCAGCTTCCAAGGACTTGGCCAGTGCAACAAGTCATATGGGAAAAAGTCCAGCCCCATCAGGTAGACATCTTAGCTTCCTGTAACCTATCTCAAGAGACAAGATACACTTCAAAGTACCTAAGACAAACAAGGAGCAACTGTAGCCAGGGGAGCATGAAGAGCATCCTCATCATTCCAAATGCCATGGCCGCTGACTCAGGACTTTACAGATGTCGCTCAGAGGCCATTACAGGAAAAAACAAGTCCTTTGTCATAAGGCTGATCATAACTGATGGTGAGTGACAGGATATGTTTCTAGTATCAAAAATAGAGAAACAAACAAAAACATACAAACCCAACGACCTTGAATTGGTCTCCATTCTTTTTATTTGCAACACACCTGTTTTGTATCAATATATTTAATGTTTATATATGAAGCTTCTAGAGTAGTAGATTTCTATATGTCTGTTTAAAAAGATCTTTAGTATGATTTATCCTTATCCATACTCCAAAAATATTTTACCTAATAGTCATTTGTACATATATAATTTTATAAATATTTTTATTGGTTGAATTAAGTATGTTGAACATTATTAAATTTTAGGACGTTGTATTTCTTTATTTAGTAAGTAAATCAACAATTATAGATTTACTAATGTAGATATTTCATTTTATTTTTATTGAGTGTGTGTGTGTGTGTTTACCCATGCACAAGTGTTTGTGCACCCCGTGTATACACATGAGTAGGTGAATATTGAAATCTGGAAACTTTCTCTATTGCTCTCTACCATTTTGTTTGAGACAGGGTCTGTAGCTGAACCCAAATCTCACAGTTTTGAATAGACTGTGGGGGTGGTCTGCCCAGGATCTATTTGTCTCTGCTTCAACCATTGCTGGGTTAACCTTATTATACTCTGTGTTTTAGTGTGTGATAGCAATCCTCACACTTGTGTGGCAAGTACTTTATCCACTGAGGCAATTGCTGAAGACAAAAATTTCACTATTTTTTTTCTTTACCTGAAACATTTACAAACTAAAATTCACCCATGTGTACACATACATACACCCATGAACATGATTGCATACATGCACACAGAGGATATTACCAGTGTATATCTTCATTACCTAATTCCTCACTCCAAATTATTTGTGGATTTGAAGGAGATGCCTGGATATTACATTGCCTGTGGGTCCCCAGAACTAATAGAAGACTGCAATAATGGTTTCTAAGTCTCAAGAGGACAGAGCTTCTGTACACATTTGAAAGTGTGTCAATACTAGTTTGCCAGATGGAAGCCTTGTATCCATCAGGAACAGAAGACAGCTGACCTTGAGATTTACAAAGCTGACCTCCATTGCATAGAGCAATACTCTTCTATGAGGCTGCTTTCCTTTTGTATCCATTATTTGTCTCCTCTGTCATAATGAAGTATAAATTATGTAAACATCAACGTAACCAAGAGTTGTACCTCCTCATGGATGATATCAATAATAGATATTTTTCCATCTGTGTAAGTGAAAACACAAAGATGAAGAGTAAGGTGTATATAGCTGTTCTATCACTGAGGGAGGAGGTAATCCTGGGCTTTCCTGGTTCTGCCTCTAGGCAACTTTCTCACTGACCAGGAGCAAAGCATTATTTGTTCCAGTGATAGAAACTTTACTTCAATTTATTGTTCCTCTCTCTAATGTTCCTCACTTTCTCCTTTCCTCCTTTTCTTCCTCTCTGCCTTTCTTTCCTTCCTCACTCCTTTCTTCTCTCTCCTGCTTTTCTAGTTTTATTTGTTCTGCCCCTTCCTTCCCTTCCTCTCTCAATCCTTTCTTTCCTTCTCACCTGCTTTCTCTTTTATTTTTCCCTCTTTTCCCCATTCTTCCATCTGTCTCTGTCCCTCTTTCCTTCCCTGGCTTCCTACCCACTAACCTTCTTTCCCTCCTTCCCTCCCTCCCTCTCCTACCTCCATACCTCCTCCTTTACTTCTTGCCCTCTTCCTTAGTTTCACTAAATTCACTTACCTTGGCAGTACTTAAAGGTTTAGAGGCATTCCTTTCAGCCTGCAGCTGCTACTCACAGTTTCAGACTGGTCTTTCCTTTTGAACTGGAATAAATAGGTGAAGAGTCTGTGTAACAGCAGCCCCTGTTTCTGTGTAAAGAGGACAGAAGTTACTGCAGGAGAGCAGGCTTTCATGTGTTAGCCATGATCATGATTATATCAACCCTTCTGTTTGTCTCAATAATAACAGGAGCTGAAGGACAGATACACATTGGCTTTAACATTTAGTACTGAAGAACGATTTCTTGATAGAATATTTTAGTATTGGGGAGACAAATTAACATCTTACATGTTGACTATACCTGTAGGCACAAAGAGGAAATACTTCTTGCCAAAAAAATTTATGCATCACAGAAGTTATTTTGGATCTGGACAGGAAAAAAAAAAGAGAATAAAAAGCAGATATTAACCTTTTGATAAGACAATACTTTAAATAGAAATATGCTATAGAGCCATTTTCAAACATGTATGAAATAAGGTCTTATCTAGTAAATGCTGAGAACATGATAAATCTCACAGGGTAGAGTAAGCAAAGGGAACGGGTTTTAAAATACGTTGTTGTTTAACTTTTATAAATTACTGAAAATGTCCTTCATATGCCTAACATGATTTTTTTCAAAACAATTTCTATGTACATAAATTATAAACAATGTCAAAATCTGCCATCAGCTGAAACTGACAGTGTAACAGCAGGTATTGTTAGTGTCCAGAAGCCTTGAACAGTTGCAAAATAGTTTTTTGACATCTAATTGACAGAGTAAAAGCATAACAACTAGATTTTATATCCATTAGCAAATATTATAATTGATGGGAGATGACAACTATTGGTTGTATGTTTTGACTTAATTCTTTTTTTTCAATTATTGTAAGTAAAGATAAAATCTAAAGCTACTAGACAGCAAGCAAGGAGGATGATTTGTGTTTTCTCTGGTGTGATTTTATTATCTCAAGTCCTGAGGCTATTTGGTAAAAAAATCAATGTAGAGATTGAAGCAGAGAGACAGGTATAAGATGTGAGGAGGATTTAATTCATCTCAACTGTCAGGGTAAAGATGATTTTGACACACGTTTTATAAACTGCTACAATCCTCTTTTAGTCCCTATCCATTTCTTTTACAGGACAATGTCGCATGAATCCAAATGAGATTTCTAGGGGGTCTCAAGTTCTCTCTCTCTCTCTCTCTCTCTCTCTCTCTCTCTCTCTCTCTCTCACACACACACACACACACACACAATGCAAAATGCCCTTATGGGGTTTTCCATGACTTCTGCCTACTTACATTTGTCTTCACACAAGAGTCAATGAAAGATCACCTAAGTAATTTTAACTAATTGTCTAATTACCAGCAAATGTGTGTGTGTGTGTGTGTGTGTGTTTTGATATATTTTAAGTAAAGGATGAAGGAGGCAGAAACATGAATTATTTGCTACCAAATTCTTTGCTAAAAATGTGAAGCTTTGTGCTGTTTGTGTGTACTCTTGGAAGTGTTTGGAAATAGTTACAGATTGAGAGTACTGATTTTGAACCTCAATGCCAGAAGCTAGTGACAGAATGAAAGGTGTGCTTGTAGCCAAGAACTGCAGTTATACTTGTTCTCTAATATCCTTCAGATTTTAATTAGTCATAAGAAAACATTTCAGATCCCAACCCCCCAAAATGTGACGTTCTTTTAATATTAGCAAGATATGATGTATCGACTATTATCATTTAAACTGCACCTGTTTAACATAAAAAGAATGAGGATAAAATAAATGACATCAGCTCACTGGAAAGTACAGGGACAGGACTGAAAGAACTGTTTGTTGTTGTTGGTTGATGGGCTTGCTACAGTCCTAGTCCAATCTTTTATAATGAGGCCTCTTGATAGAACCAAGTTTCATAGGAGGTAATTAATATTCATAAGTAGAGCTGAGGAATGAGGGGAAAATAGATCACGTTGGGCAAAGTGAAATTTGTAGTCGATAGTGGGGTAACACATTTAGAAGATTCTAATCAGATGACTAAGTTGGTCTAGACAGTCTGATCCATGAATTAGTATAGAGTGAGGCAGGTTAAATGAAACATCACTCTGATCGATTCTGGATCTTCAATTATAGTCAAGGAAAGTTACTTCTGCCTCTTGAGCAAGGATGGTGAAATAGCATTCTCGGAGAAGTAGGTTCATATTTTTCTGTGTATATGTCTTTCACTTCAGCTTACATTTATTCCAGTCTTCATTTCTTTTTTTAATCTTATGAATGATACTATTTTTAAATTTATTTTTGTACCATGATGTATAGAAAAATGTGTATCATCTTTGTGTATTGTTCTTGTTTTGATTGTGAATGAATTATATTATTTTCTTAATTTATTTTTTGTATCATTCTGCATAGAGAAATGTGGATATTCTTTGTGTATTGTATACATTGCAACTTAAAAAATCATTTATTAATTTTAGCAGTTGAGGTGTATTTGTGTGTATGGTTAAGCACAGTCCTTAGGGTATTATGTATATGTGATATTGTCATGTTCAAACTTTTTTATCTTTTCATATTTGGATCTCTCACACCTGCCTGCTATGGTGAGGGCTTCTAGAATTAGCTTGAGTTCAGTGGTAAAAATGGCATTTCTTAAAAATTGTTTTATTTATTTACATTCTAGTTGTTGCCCCTCTCAGTCCTACCTCCCATAGTTCCTCATCCCATTCCTCCTCCCTGTTGCTTCTGAGAGGGTGCTCCACCAGGCCTCCTCCTTCCCTACGGGAGAACGGCATATTTTTTGTTCTTGATTGTAAACGGAAATGTTTTTAGCTCCTTACTATGAGGGTCTGATGTTACCTATGGCTTTTCTTAAATGGCCTTTATTACATTCCTTCTATGCTTAACATGCTGAGAGGGTTTTGTAAAGCATGAAAAGACATTAACTTTTATCAATTGCCTTTTCTATGTCTATTGATATGTTCATATATATATATGTATATATATTTATATATAAGTGGTATATTGATTGATGTTCATACATTGAAATATTCTCCTATCACATTTGATTGTGATATATAATCTTGTTTATGTTCTATATTAAATAAATTATTAAATTTGCTAGTGTTTTACTGAAATTTTCATCTATATTTATCTTCATTAGAGACATTGGCTTATAGTCATCTTCCTTTGTGGCTTGCTTATTTGGGTATTATAGCAATGCTTTTGTCATAGAGTTTGAAGTAGTCCTTATATATTTAGAGAGTTGAAGAAGCATTGGCACTAATCCTACTTTAGATTTTTCATGTAGAAGAAGATGTGACACTATCACCTTCTGGGATTATTGGTGAGCCACATGTTCCAAATGAGCACTGATGTGGCCTCGACAAGAAGAGAGGAGTGCTAGCAGAGAAAGAATCCCAACTTCTGTTTTAGGCTCCCTTCCTTGGCTCTCATACCATTCTAGTTTCTCCTTTCCATGGACACCATCTTTTACCATTTACCCCCACCCCCATAGAGCTTAGTCAGCTCTCTCTGTCTTTATGTTCTGTCTACATTATCCCAATCTCCTTCCATATTATCAAACCTTATACATTTGGCTATCTCAAACTTTTATTACTTAAAATTACTATGATTCAGTGATGTAGTAACAGTATTTGTTTGTGTGGTCCAGATTTCTAACAAATACCCTTGTCATCTTTGGTTGTACTTTACATTAAAGTAGAAAGAAATCAACCCCATTGAAAGTTTGTGGCAATATTAAACACATATGCTTATTTATCTACTCCTTTGTTTATTAAATACAGAGATTTATTTATCTATTCCTTTGCTTTTAAAATAATGTTTAATACAAATAAATGCTATTTTTATTAATAAGTATTAAATATTCTAGCAAAAAGGAATTAAAGAATATTATAAATGTATTCACTTTATCAAATATGTATACAATAAACATATTTTAGGACAGTAGAAATATGAAAAATTACTTTTAAAATTATAGTGTACTCACATCACGCTTATAATAAATAATTTTAATTAGAAAATTTATTACATCATCCATTTAGATATTCTTACATATATGGTGAAAGTAAGCCAAGTATTCTTTTAGAATATGCTCAGGAACATTTATTGAGCATTGACTGTATCAGTATTTCCATTTTAGAAGTCATAATGTCCATCTAAGTTTTACATTTTTTTCAAAGTTTATTTCAAGACGCTTTTCACATGTTACAGCTCTCATTTGAGGTTTAGATATTGCCAATGAAAGAAATGGAACTTCTGAAATGTTTGCAGAGGAAATTTTTACGAACTTTGGTTTGTGTCTGCAACTGCCAGAAAGGTCTATTTCCTTTTTAAACTTGTATTATTTTGCTTTTAAAGATGCAAATAGGGCCTAATGTTGAGGCTGTAGAATTAGAGAATGTGAAGTTAGAAATTAGGTCTCAGGAGAATTTGTCAGGAAATCACAATGCCACAGTTACCACTCCTTCACCCAAATGGTACTTGCATGTTTCATTAGCAAGACTCATGATTGGCAGGACACAAGAGTAAGTCTAGCAATCTTAATATCCCTTGTCCATGATTACAAGCTTATTGACTTTAACTTCGTGTACTCTTGAGTTGAACTATGGTAGTATGGAAGGAAGGAGACTATGGATGGAGACTTTGTTTGTATGTGTGCACATGAGCACACACAT
Source organism: Mus musculus (assembly GCF_000001635.26). NCBI lineage: Eukaryota > Metazoa > Chordata > Mammalia > Rodentia > Muridae > Mus > Mus musculus. The sequence goes on from NC_000084.6 coordinate 89,253,744, forward strand.
GTGTACAGGTGTCTGTATAATTCAGGTGCTCATGCTTGTAAGACAAACACTTTTCTAAGCATTCCAGCTCCAAAGAAGGATGCATTAATTTAATTTATTTATTTGCTTTTAGTTTCTAGAGTTCGGCTGCTCTTCAATGAGCTAATTTGTATTCTACAAGAGTTCTAGGTCATTAATAATTGTACTTTAGAATTTGGTTCATTTACAATCTTATTTTTCACTCTTGTGGATTTTGACTAGATGTTCTAAGAAGGTCTGCATAGATCAGTCTGTTTCCATGACAGTTTGTTGAGCCTCAGCAATGGAATTTTTACATATATGACATTTCTTTTAAATGCTAGAACCACTCGACTGGAATCCCCAAGTCCTACTGATTTTGCTCACAAGTTAAAATAGTTTCCCCTGAAGCAAATCAGATACAGTTTCCACCTCAGTTTAATTTCATTTTAAGAATTCTGGTTGGCAGCTGGGTACCCAGTTGCAGCACTGGGTACACAGTTACCAACATCACAAGTGAGTTGTGTACTCAGCCTCTGCCTATTACATCATAGCTCCTTCTCTTCACAGCTATCTCTTCCCATATCAAAGTATTGTTTTCCTTTTAGTAAGATAATGCACAGGTAGGGAGATAATTTCTTTCCAATGTCCCATATAGACAGATATAGGTTCCCCCAAAGTACAATGTAGGCTAAGAGAATATTTGCTTGCATTCATTTTATACATTCCATTCTTTAGTATTGGATTGAATAATAATGCCACACTAATATCACATACAACAGAAATCTGAAAAACAGAAAAAAAGCAATTGATCTTAGGAATTGCTATTTGGTTAATCTTTGCTTCCAGAATTAGTATCAATTTTTTAAAACATTAAAAAAAACAGTTATCTATTTATTTACTCTGCCTTTGTGTGTGTGTGTGATTGTGTAAATGTGAGAATGTGTGCATGTGACTGAGTTTGTATGTGTGTGTGTGAGTGTGTGTGTGTGAGTGTGTGTGTGTGTGTGTGTGTGTGTAAGTCAGAGAACGACCACTGGAAAATAACTCTATTTTTACCATGTATTTTTCTGGGATTGAAACTCGGGTTATCAAGGTTGGTTACAAGCACCTTTGCTCACTGAGCCATGTTATAGCTTTCAATTCTTATTTAAAAAATCAAACCTTTCTTGTTCCTTGGAATTCAGATAGGTAAAATTCAAACATGAGTACTTAGCTTTGCCCCTTAAAACCCATGCATTGTCCCAATGATGGAAACAAACAAACAAACAAAAACAACAACAAAAACCTCCTTGACTCTAAATTAACCATTTTAACTGTTTTGTCCCTATATACAAATTTCATCCTAAAAGGCCCCAGGAATTATTAGCAGCACATGGTATATATTAATAAGTAAAGCTTTTCTGAAGGCAGATAACCAATTATCATTTTTAGAAATGAGTATAAGATTAGCAGTATTTGATTCTTAACAGAAATTCCAGTTTTGAGTATTCCAATTTAATTACTCAAATGAATATTTATGTGAAGTATTTAAAACATACTGATTTGCATTTTGACAAATATTCAAAGGCAGTATAATGGCTTTTTAGAGGACTATTTATCTAAAAGATCAGCACATGAAGAACAAGCATGAATCTATCACTCCCAAAGATACATCTTCAAAGCCCAATTTGCACCTTAAAGCTATAATTTACATTGAAGCAATCCAAGAATCCTTAATAGGTATTGACCCAATAGAGATATATATTTTTTCTTTTTCAACATCTGTAAAGTATAAAATAAATATTTAGCAGTTTACTGACCTCTTTTTTATTTATTTCCAGAATGCATTTGTTGGTACTCAAAAGTAGCCATGGTGCTATAATGTTTCAGAATGGCACTGGCATTTTATTTTATTAGCTAATAGAAACTGATTTTCTCATGCACAAGTATAAAGTGAAATATAAATGCTTTTATTTGAGCTCACATAGCTTAAAATGGCTTTAGTCATATTGAAAGTGAGCAAAATGAAGAAAAAGCTAATTATAATTCTATGCATGAATGCAAGAAAGAATAGGTGCTAAGAGAAGAGGACATTAGCAAAGGCTGGGGTACTTCCTGTGGCTACACATTAAAGATGCTCAAGAGTCACGATATGCAAAAGTTCCTCAATACTGGGCAGTATAAAAGACAGGTTTACAGTTATGGAAAAATACAGGTTCACAAAGTATAATTGTTTTGATATTAATGTCATCAATTTTCATGTCTTATTTGATAAATTACCACTAATTCTTCATTCTTATCTGTGTGAATGCTTAGGAATAAATATATGTATGAATATTTGTGAAGAAGAGCAAAGCAATTATTGACCTCCTATATGGAAAACAGTTAATAAATATGTCATGGTGTAGGCAGTTTTACATCTGTACTTAACACAGGCATATATGCCAAATCTCAAATAGCTTTATGAAAACAATTTACTGTGTTTAGCTGTTGATTACTGTTTTCTCCCTCTGACTTCAAAGTGAGAGGCATCATTTTTGAAATCTAATCATGCATTCAACAATCATTGAATTTTTAAAAGATGAAAAATGGGTGGGTAATCAAATTCTAACAGGCATGTCCAACTGTTACCTACAGCCAGGATATCTGCAAGCGAATCCCAATAGAAAATCATAAATCACTTAAACATTACGAGGTTTGCTTGCAATTTCTTTTCTAACCCAGTTCCGTAACTCCTGAGTGTGAACTTTATAGATGACAGCATCATGTCACAATGCCAAAAAGCTGGACGTGCCTGTGTCTAGAGTATAAATCTACAGGTTTTATTCACTAACATTGTTCTTTATATTTGCTTTATGCTTTAAAAGCATGAGAAGTTATTTTCAGATACTTGCTTAAAATAGATAGAATTCATGAGATAGATATTTAACCCAGAACTTGGGACCTATTTCATATCTTGACAAAAATAACTAAACAGAACATTTATATGTTCATCTTATTTAGTGGCATTGTTTAGTGTGCATCTTGACTGTCCCAAAGATTTGATCCCTTGATGGTACCAGTGAGGAGTGGTAGGTTATTTAAGAGATGGGGCACAGTGAGAGAGGGATCTTCAGGTCACTGAGGTGTGCCCTTGAATGAGTTGTTGTTATTCTGGCTACCTTGTTCTATATAGGAGGTGAGTGGTTCTCTTACCCCATGAGTGGTTTTCCCATATGACTCCTTGCTGCAGTCTGCAGAGCAATGAGTCAATTTGATCATGGATTGGAAACTGTAAAATAAAACCTCATTTTTCTAAGTTAATAGATCTTTGTATTTGTCATGTAGTGCAAAGCTGATTAATCCTTCTTATTGCTAGAATCTTGAATGCATGTGGCTGTGTGTTGATACGTTTTTGAGACACATGGGTCATGTTTCTCTGTGCTGCTTGCTGGCCTAAGGATGTATGCAGTATTGCTCATTTACCCCTCAAAGCAGTTTTATCTCATCTCTACTTTACAGATGAGAAGCATGCGAAGCATGGTGGGTTTAACTGGTTTATTCAAAGCTTCTTAGCTAATGCATATATGAGCTAGGCTGTAGAGGTAGGCAACCTAGCTTCAGGGTTCCTGTTCTTAGCCACAGTTCCTCATTCTGCTCAGTGCAGAATAAAAAGTCTTGCCACTTACATCAGAAGGGGTTTCAGTGAAGTCACAGATCTCTGGTTTCCTTCTTTTAGATATTTAATCACAAGGCAGATTCCATACTGAACCTATATGTGAAGAAAGTGAAAGCTCACAAGTGGGGTCTCATCTCTCACTGTTTTATTCCAGCATTGGGTGTTGCTGCTTGTCTGGTTACCACCCTCAGGGTCAGGTCCTGTGTGGATGAGTTCTTCACCTACTATTTTCCCTTTTCCAAGGGCTTTTGCATTAGTTGCTCGAGTCATTCAAGATTGGTTCCATACACAGTTTTAGGGAATTAGCCCCATCAGAGCAGGTGCGAGAATCCAGAAGTGGGATGCTGACTGCTAATAAAATTAATTCTACACTCAAAAGAGATTAGTGGATTGTGTGATTTAATTGTATCCAGTGAAACAGTGTTAATGTGGGAGCTTTAACTGGGCCACGAAGGCTCTGTCACCATCAACTGATAAATGCCATTATCACAATAATGCTTTAGTGGCTGTGGGGGTGGTATTCCTGATGAGTTCAGCATATTTACTTCTCTTTTACTCTTACCTTCTCTTGTCTTTCCACTGTCTACCATGTGATGATGCAGCAAAAAGGTTTTCTGCTGTCTGTTGTTCTTGATTTGATGGTGGTAGTGGTGAGCAGACAGGTTCTCACTTTGTAGCCTAGACTGGTCTAGAAATCAACATGTAGGCCAAACTGGCCTGAAATGTGTGACAATATTCTTGCCTCATTGTCTTGAGTGAAACCATTACAAGCATGACAAACAACACTCAAATGAATGACTGATTATTTTCACCTAACCTCTGGTATTGTGCTATAGCCACTTGAAAGAGATCCAGACACTAGAACTTTAAGAGTAGTATCTGGGTATAGGACAATTCTAGTTTGTGATATAGAGACCTGGTGATATTTTATCCTGCACATGACTTTGGGCCATCACAAAAGCAAGCAAGCAAACAAACAACCCCCCCCAAACCCCAAACAAACAAACAAACAAAAAAACCCCCAACCAACCAACCAACCAACCAACCAAACAAACAAACAAACAAACAAAACCAGTGCACTCATGGCCTCCATCTGATTTCCTACTAGATGCTTATCCCATGGCTAAACCTACTTTCTAGGGCAACTATTTAGGTATCTATAGAAACTATCGAAGCAAATTTCTTTATCCCACTTAAAATTCTTCTTTTTTTTCCTCTTCTCATATTCTGCTCTTCTCTTTGTCTTATACACCAGATCGAAATGACTTAGGACAGTTGGATTACAGCAGTAGTTCGCAATCAGAGATCTTCTTCCCCTCATTGTTGGTCAGTGAAGGGATAACTTTCAAAATACCCCAAAGAAGCAACAGAAGCTTATTTTTTACACTAGCACATGTTGGATATTCACGTAGGAACACCATGATACAAAGTCACACCTGGTCAAACAACAGTAGTAGAAGCAATTTTCTGGGAGAAATGTAATTAAAAAAAAAGTCTCTGCCCAGAAAACTTCTCCCAAAGTAGAAGAGAAACAAAATAATTATATTTATATTTTAGTGAACATGAATTTAGAGTGTTCTGTGAATCTCAGGTGATCTACTAAAAGATTGCAAAGTAAGAAATATTATTTCTTTAGTGTAGACAATTTATTTATTATAAACATAATTTAAAGACAAATTATAACTAGTTTTTAAGTAAATGGACTTGACAGTACCATTTGTTATATATATCATACAGAATATGCCATATTCATTTGACATTTGTGGAGGCCATCCATTTTAGTTAATTGTCTTTATCCAAAAGAAACACAAACATAATCTTTATAGCAAGAGGTAGTTTTACATTGGATAGAAATGTTTGGGTAATAGAACCTGCTCCATGCTATGCTGTCCTTGGTGATGACATATCAGAGCTATGGCTTTCTGGTTCTGGAGAAGGATATTTCTCCAACACAAAGCAGGTTAAAAAGTTCATTTAGCTTTAAAAGAGTTTTCCATAGTGTCATATTCAAAGAGACAGAACTTATGTTTCCAGTTTCCAAAAAAAAAAAAAGGTTGTGATTAGCCTCAAGCATTCTTCTTGAGGGGCATTGACTTTTAAGGTCAATTTTATGGAATCCAGCCTTAGATTATTTATTAAAAATAGTCCTTAAAAATGTTCTGCATTCACAGTGTATTTTGACATATTCACTCCCCCTTCCCACCTTCACCTGGTGTCTTCTTTCATTTTCACTCTCAACTTCAAGTCATCTATTTTTTTTTTAAATATAACCCACTGTGTCCAAATAGAATATTCATTTATATTAGTGAAAAGTCACAGATTTCCGAATTTTGTGCCTGGGTGCCTGACTTAGAGTAGATGTAGTTAAAACAAGTCATTATCCTAAATTATTAACATTTACCTCTGTTTGAAGAACAAGACTAATCAACTCTAACCTCTGTTTACTTTTATTTCTAGTATTCTAGTATTCATTTATCAAATCAACAAATTTGATAGTTTCCCCCTAGATTCTTTAAATGTGAAACGGTTAGGTTTAAAGAATTAGCATAGCAGTGAGCAACAGCTGCAAGCTTATATGCTGATACAACAATCATCAGGTAGAGAGAGACAGAGAGACACAGAGAGAGAGAAAGACAGAGAGAGAGATAGACAAAGACACACACACACACACACACACACAGAGAGAGAGTCAGAGAGTTAACTGGGAATGGTATGGGCTTTTGTAATTTCAAATCTCACCCCTAGTGACATACTTCCTCCAACAAAGCCACACCATTTAATCCTTCCCAAACTATTCCACTGGTTGGAGAGAAAGTATTCAAACACACAAGCCTTTAGGGGCTATTCTCATTCAGACCACCAAAGATACCAATTTAAGCACCCTTGGGATACAACAGTCACTAGTTAGTTAGGTTAGTGCCATTGCTCGTTAAGTATCAGAATGTTACTTTTTCCCTAGGATTTTCTTCATGTGAAACAAGAAATTGTTTATAAGGTAAAGATTATAAAACTAATTTATGTAGACAGGTAGCCTCTGGAAACCTGGGGTAATATTAAAATACCAGTATCCACTTGATGCAAGTTTTACCAATTTTGGTTTACCACGTTCCAGTGATCTGGAATGCTCTTATGCATAAAGATCAATACAGCCTTTACCTTTATCTAGAAGTGTGACTCTACTTACAGAAGCAAGCAGTACCTGTGATATGGGACTACTTCAATGTTACATTACAGCATGAATAGAAATGGCTTATTTAGTTAATCTTAATTTGGATAGGGTATATAAAATCTAAATGTATGTATAATTTGTACAGTTTAATAACATTATATAGTGTTATAAAGTACTTCTATATATGATTTATTCGAATACCAAAGGCATGCTTGGTATTGATTCTATTATCATTTTGCTACTTACAAAAGTAAAAGATTAACTGTCCTTTATCAAGTCAAGTGAAACCAAGCAGAAGCCAGGGCCAGGTTCCGTAACTGTCCTCAATGTCTATGCTTTTAGTTTGCTGGTTTAACTTTAGATTAGATATTTTTTTTTTGGTCACATGCCAATAGTTGAAAGTTGATTATCTTGATATTGCTGAATCTATGAGCCCGCCCTGCTTCATTCAAACTCACTGCGTATATTCCATCTGTTCACAGAGTAAGGTCTAACATTTGTGCTTATTTTTTTTAATGAGCCATGAAAAGATACATTTACTCACTTCCTCACATGTTCTGATCTAACAATTTAGGTTTGTTAGTTGTTGGTTTGTAAAATGGTCTCATGTAGCCCAGGAGTTTGCTATGTAGCACAAGCTGTACTTAAACTCTTGATAATACCACATCTAACTTCTGAGTTCTGGAATCAAAAGCATGACCCATTGTACTTGGCTCATTACCTAGGTTCTACATTATTTGGTGCCTTCACCCCTGTCTTAGTTAGGGTTTTATTGCTGTGAACAGACACCATGACCAAGGCAACTTTTATAAGGACAGCATTTAATTGGGACTGGTTTAGGTTCAGAGGTTCAGTCCATTAGCATCAAGGGGGGAACATGCAGTATCTAGGCAGGGATGGTACAGGAGAAGCTAAGAGTTCTACATCTTGATCTGATTGCTGGTAGCAGAATACTGGCTTTTAGGCAGCTAGGATGAGCCACTCCCTGGGCTGAGCACATACAAACCATAACAACCCCCAACCCCTATCTCTAATAAGGACAAACAGTGGGCAGTGCTGATGGATCTGCTTCTTGCCTCCCTCAGCAGGAAAGATCTAGTGGCATTTCTTTCATGAGTCTTCTTCAAAAGTGTATAACTCCGTCATAAATACTTGGCATTGACAGAAACTTACCCTGGAGGATTGCAGGCCTAGAGAAAAATTATTCATTTATAAATTCCACTGACTTGATTTAAATTGTTTTAACTGCACTTATTCTTTTTGATAAGAGTAAAAAATAATGGCTTCATAGTTCAAGACAGATTTGTCCTCCTATGAATCAATACAGCATTGGGATACATGAAAAAAAAAAAGCCATCAGAAAAGGGACCACTGAGAACAGACAATAATTCTTTCTTTAGGAGAAGGGCTTGAGGGCTGGCATTATTCAACTACAGATCTATTAGCAGAACTTAAGGGGAAAAGTGAATGTTATTAACTATTGATTAACTCCTCAAAGCATCCTGTGTGCTTTCTGTTTTTCTATCCCATCCTCACAGGTTTCAGGGGAGTGAATGCTTGCAGTAGTCTGACCATTACCATTGCAGCTTCGTAAAGAAGTCAGGGCAGGGAGGGAGAGCAGCAGTAGCTCTGGGCTGTACTGGTCCATGCATGACAGAAGCTTCACTTATCTACACTCATTTCTGGAAGGAAATGCTTGTTTCATGCTGACTTTAAAACATTTAGGGCTCTTCGAAGTAACATAAGTTCCACCAAATCAGATACAAAATATGAGTTTATCTGATTCCCTCTTTTTACCAATTACCCAGCTCACAGTGAGATTGTTGGCATTTCGACACTGAAGAGATGGACCCGACTCTAATGGTCAGATTTCTCGGAAGAGGTTGATCGTGTAAACATGGTTCAGACTGTAACATTTGAAACTAGGTTTTATAATTCAGAGCTTGGATAAAAAGTCCAAAGTCACATATTTGAATGAAACAAAAATGTAATCTTAACTCTAAACAATTCTGAGTCCACCTTAAAATGGAATTCCTCACATTTTCTTCTTTAAATGCAACCACTGAAATTCAATAAACATTGAGAAATTCCACCTGTGGAGTTGTCTTAAGTGCTGTTCCTCAGGAGATGTTCATCTTGCTTTTGGAGATTGGGCCTCTCCCTGGCTTAGGGCTTGCCAATTCAGCCCAGGGTCCTGCTTACTTCTGAAGTGGAATATAGTGTTATACCACAGTAGACTTTTTCATGTGGATAGAAGTCAGGTCCTTGTATTGGTATGGCAGGTGCTATTAACATTATTGTTTTTAAAGATTTATTTGTATTACTTTTATCTGTATTGTGTATGTGGGTGTGAGTGGAAGTGCTTTTGGAAGCAATAGGTGTCAGGTTCTCAGCAGTTGCAGTTACAGACAATTTTGAGCCAGTGTATAGATTATGGGGACCTGTGTAAGAAGAGTAACCACTGAACCATCTTTTCAGCCCCATATTCTTGTTCTTGATGCTGAACCCAAATTAATCAAGGAAGCAATAAAAATCTTTAGTAGTCATAAGAATTAAGGAGGCTTTCAAGAAAAACTTTCCCCGCTCAACCCATCTGTTCTTAGATTCTTTGAGTTTGATTCCTATCCTGCCATGATTAATGGATCCTTTCTTCATTTCTCCTTCTTTCTTTGGTGGGAATTTATTAAATTCATAATTCATACTACAACTTTTTTCTTCTAGGTGGAACCAATAAACATTTTATCCTTCCCATCGTTGGAGGGTTAGTTTCACTGTTACTTGTCATCCTAATTATCATCATTTTCATTTTATATAACAGGTAAGTAAGGCAAGTTATGCTGAGTCTTATTAATCTTGAATGATTCTGATATTTAAGATTTTCTATAACAACCCAACAACTTATGAAGCAACTTGGGATTCATGTGTGAGTGTACAGTTAGGTACATAGGTAATTGCTGCTTTTCAAAAAGGGACAAAAGGGGGGGGGCAATGGGAGTACTATTATAGACCAAAGCTGGAGTCACTCACTTAAGAGTTGGCAGTGCGCCCTTACATTCATGCAAATTTCTCTGTTCTACATCCATCTTCACTTCTGCCTCCTCCACGGGAATAGCTGTAAGTTGAGAAGCTTTTGTTAGTGTGTGGGGTGTGGGAGGGGCTGGAAAGGGCAACATAGAGAGGGAAAAAGAGGGAGAAGAGATTAATGTTTTATTCAGTCATCTTCTTTTTAAAAACATTGCAATGCAATGAACAAGAGACAAGGAAGCTTACATATTACCAGAATAACAACAGTCTAAGATGGTTTGATATTTTCTGAAACAAGCCACCCACTGATATTAAATAAAGTAACTTAGATAGGACCTGAAGGGGTGGCCTGGGAAAGAGAGGTTTCAGGCCCTTTCTTTCCCTTCTAGCTCTTCCATGAGCACTACTGATCTGTCTAGTATATCTCATACTCAGTTATTTTATTTATTTACATTTCAAATATTTTCCCCCTTCCTGGTCTCACCTCCTCAACCCCCCCTCCTCCAACTCCTCCCCTTTGCCTCTAAGAGGGTGCTCTCCAACTCACCCACCCACTCTCATCTCATCCCTATAGCATCCCCTTACACTGGGCAACAAACCTCCACAGGACCAAGGGCCTCCCCTTCCATTGATACCAGACAAGGCCATCCTCTGCTACATATGTAGTTGGAGCCATGGACACATCCATGTATACTCTGGTTGGTGGTTTAATCCCTGGACTTTAATTTTATTCTATAACGTCTTATACTATGTTCCAGATGGAGAGTTACCTGCTCAAGGGAGAAAGGAACTACTTTTGAACATTAGAATTTTGCATTTCTGGAAAGACATAGGCATAAGATTTTTTTTGACAAATGAATAAATAAAATTTTATTCTTCCCTTGCTGAGAATATTAACATCACACACACACACACACACACACACAAAACCATGGCTTATTATTATGGTTCTCAAGCAGGTTTATATGTCCTGTCTCCATATATTATCCATGAACCCCCCCCCTCCCCAATTCTTTTATTGTCACCTGACGTTAATAACATTTTTCACTTCCCTATATTGCTCTCAGACCCACTTTCTCCCTTTAACCTACCGATTTTTACCTATTTCTTCTTTTGAAGGAGGATTGGTGATGCCATTCTCCTGATTGATGCTTGTATTATCTTCCAAAGACACCAGTATATGTAATCTTACAACTCATTAATGCCTTGTTTCCTGATCTCAGTATAATCTTCATTTATATTTTCTATGTTACTACTACCCCTAATCCTGATTACGTTCATTAAAACTAGAACTATTATATTTTTTAACATATCCAACTCATTTATCAAAAGTGAAAAATTTTGCTACCAAAATACAGTTTCTCTAATTTGAACTCAGTCCTTGTGCTTCATTCAGCATGCAAGACCTGGAATAATCTTGTCCTCTTCATCTGCCATCCCTTGTATCCTGCTTTATATTTTAATTCTCCTTGCGATTATTATCCCTTTCTGTACATCTATGATAATCACAATGGCAGGGTTTTGTGCTTTTCATTTTTAGTGTTTGATTGCACTAATATATCTAAACGGTGCATATTCAATAGGTGTCTGCCCAGGTACATTGGAACACAGGGAAGTCTTACCTTTTCTCCCATCATGGTGGTCTTAATTTTTTTTTTTCCTGAGCAGAAAATACCAAGTTAGGAAAAGACCCCCAAGTGTTAGTATTACAAAAAATTCTTTATCACGGGAGTGATATCACAGGGACAGGCAGCAGAGATGAAATAGTGAGTGTCAGAAGAGACCTCTGGAGGATCACAGATGTTTGACGTGATAAGTTTTGCGTCAGGAAAATGCATTACTTTTACACGAAAAACTAAATTGAACCAGAGAGTACATGACAACCCTTGGTTAAATGTTATAAAAAGATTAGGGAGCTTGGCTGCATAATCATAGGTGAAAAGCACACAAAAAAGTGCACTCTCTCTTTCTACCTTGTCACTGGGGCTGTTTTGGTTGTTACTTCAAATGGAAATGCTTTGAAAGCTGACCCAAGGTTTATAATAGTGACCCACAGCCCTATGTCTTACCATTTAGAATAATGCTGCAGCTTCAGATGTGCTGAGTTGAACAGAAGCCAAAGTAAATTTAGACTTTACTCTTGGCACCTAGTCACCTGTGATTCTGATGTCCTTGGAAGCAATTCCTCTGTGTCAGGTTTGTGCTGTTCCATGTAGAGATGAGAAGGATGATAATAGTGAGTTACAGGACAGGGGAAGTACAGAGTGCTGGTCAGAATGAAAGGAGCCAACATTTATTCTTGGTTTGGACATTTTTTAGGTAAAATTTAATATTTAGGTTGAAAAACATTGCTTATTTGAACATTTGGTACAAATGTGCATATGATGTTTTTAACAAATACGTGTCTTTATATGCTGGAAACTCTTCTCTTTTCAGCACTGAAAATGTCCACTATTGAGAAATACTTTACAATTAGGCAAACCAGGACAACTGTTCAACACACAACAAGCTTTGGTATATGATCTAACTGTAGTGTAAAGATAAGAGGACTAATCATGAAATACTGATCACTTGTCTAGCAAATAGCACAGTACAAGTTGCATAAAGAAAGCTTTGCGATCTGAACCAAATTCTATTTTATTCACACTACATTGTTTGCTTTAGTGTTATTTAAGCACGCACACACACACACACACACACACACACACACACACACACACACAGGGAGAGACATACACAGATACATGCAGACATGCACATACACACTTATCTTAAGAATGACAATTTAACAACTGGTCAAAGGCATAGATTCATACCTTTGTTTCTTCATGTTTGAAAGTAGCAATAGTAGCCTTACCACAAATTTTCTTGAAGAATAAATAAGAATTACTTAAATAAACTTAAGAAAAATCATGTATGTACTTTTGTGTCATACATTTCCACATAGAATAAGTAAATAAGTGGAGTGCTAATTTCTTAAATAAAAAATCAAATAAATGTGTATAAAGAGTTAAGATTGTGCTGAGGTAATTGGGCTACTTCCAAGCGATTGGAAATACACATTATAGTCAATAGCCATTATGGATATTCTTTTCTTTGTAGAAAGAATATCTTACTTTCATGACTGCTAAAGAGGAGTTGTAATTGTAGATTTAAACAAAACAACAAGGACACGCAAACACAACAGACCTTCTCACTTCTTGAACTCAATTTATTTCTGCTGTAGTTCAGCTAGAATCTTGTTTGTAGGGAGATGACAGTGAGACAGACCTGATATCCCCATAACAGCTCTTTCAATATTCTTGGCTGTAGTTATTTTCTACAATTCAATTATAGTATCATTTTTGTTTCTTTTATATTTATTCTTTTGAAATTTTACCCAGAACGTTGGTTTACTTAGATGAGTGTGTTATACAGTATGGCTCTGGATGGTCTGCTTATACAGGTGACTCAGAATGGAGAAGCCTTAGATTCAAATGGGAGGGCTGTGGCTTTAATTCCAACACCATTACTAACCCATGAAATGCCTTCCAAGATGCTATTCACCTCTGATCAATTTTCTAATCTATTAGAGCTTTGATGTACTTTAAATAAAATAATAAACCAGGTAATTTATAAATTTAGAGATTTTTTAAATGAAACTTAAGTTAATTATTATTGTCATCCAATACAATAGAGTGCTAGTCTTTTAAAGAAGTCCAGCAGTCCAAAAGCTATAGATTGTTTTGACATTAGTTCACTATATAGTATTTTGTAAAACCACTGTAATTAATTGCTATTGCATTCTGCCTGTAGAGCTGTGTAGCTGTCTTTTCCTTCTATGAGCACACGAGAGTAGATAAGTATGTTCTTTTCATCACTGTGAAAAAACACCTGGAAGGCAGCCTTAAGGGAGAATAGATTTATTTTAAGCCACAGTTGGGAAGTACTGTCTGCCATGACAAAGAAATCATGGGAGCAAGAGTATGAGTCATCTGGTCATGTATCCAGTCAGGAACCAGAGGGAAAAGATTCCTGGTGTATTTTCTTCTTGTTACTGAGCCTTTGACCCTGGCCCTTAGGATGGTGATGCCATATATAGCACAAATCTTCTTTCTTCAGGTAAAAATTTCTGGAAACAAAAATCACACCCAGAAATAAGTTTCCATGATGACTTTAAATCTAGTCAAGTTGGCAGTCAAACATCACTGTGGAAGATGTACACATAAAACATAAAACAACTATATCTAGCCACAACTACTTATTCACAGCAAGGAATTGAAACAGTACAGATAACCAATGCTTGCCTGTACAGTCTTAATATTCTGTCCTAAATTTGTATTCCAGGAAGAGACGGAGACAGGTGAGAATTCCACTTAAAGAGCCCAGGGATAAACAGAGTAAGGTAAGTTGATTATCATTGCTCTTATTTGTTTAAAATAGCCTGTCAGGGGGCTGGAGAGATTGCTCATTGGTTAAGAGCACTGACTGCTCTACCAGAGATTCTGAGTTCAATTCCCAGCAACCATACGGTGGCTCATAACCATCTGTAATGGGATCTGATGCTCTCTTCTGGTGTGTCTGAAGACAGCAACAGTGTACTCACATATATAAAATAAGTAAGTCTTAACAAAAACAAACCCCCCAAACCCCCAAAACCAAAAAACCTCTCCCATAAGAGCTCTTTTGTATTCAGTTGTGTATATTTTCCTTGCAATGCTATTGCTTGTGATTCAAGTACCAAGTAGCTGGTGAAATAGTTATCTTTTTATTGTTAAAAACTTTGAAGCCAAGATTTTGAAAATATATCAGTATAAAAATACATGACTATTTTGCTAGTTCTTGGAAAGCTAGGGTGGTAGGATTGTGAGGAAAATAGTAACAATTCCACTGTGAGCATTACACATTACCCAAATCTGTATTATGTGTGCTTCTATAACACATTCTACAAACTTGGTAGTTTAAAACACCAGACATCTATTTTTTCATGACCGAGGGTTTAAACAAACAAACAAACGGAAACATAAGAAGGATATCTATTTCTTGGGTAAATCTGGTCTTATACTTGCCTTCCAGTTTCTGGTAGCTACCTGAAATTCTCCACAGCCATTGGGGAAATATATTAGACTTTGCATAGGTAGACGACATCTTATTTTTGAAGAAGTAATCAGCATAAGACTGAACCTGATTATCTGCCTTAAATATACTTACCACCTATTCCATTCATGTAAATGAAGACTGTAATGTCTAAAATGTGCTTTAGAAATAAGTTTTGTGTAATAAGGTTAATGTTTTACCAAATTATCTGTAATGGAAATTTGACCTATACTAGTGTATTTGGAGGGTTCTATAGAATACTTTCATTGGACGCTGAAATTCAGTGAGTCATTCAATGTTTTGCTATTTATTTTGTAGGTAGCCACCAACTGCAGAAGTCCTACTTCTCCCATCCAGTCTACAGATGATGAAAAAGAGGACATTTATGTAAACTATCCAACTTTCTCTCGAAGACCAAAACCAAGACTCTAAGCTGCTCTTTTGGCCTGAACACATTAGTGATGACTTCTATGGCATGGAATTTTACCCATGATTTCCTTACCACTAGGATCTACATTGATAAAAAAAATTGATTAAATTTATTTCATCTCATATATAGAAGTACTTTATTACCTGGAAACATTCTTAATAGAGATTCATTAGAAAACCCAAATCTAATGTTCATGTGTTCAAGGAACCTTCTTCCATTATGTAACAGAACAGTCTAGAGAAGATTAAGGACCACATGGCTTTCTTGCTCTACTTGAAATTAATTGTGAGCATAAGCTTGTTTCTGGAGTCTTCTTACATTGTTGGTTCTACTTACATACTACTGGTCCAACTCTCATGCTGTTTCTCTCAGATGTTCCCATGATGGTTGCCAAGGACACTTGATAGAAAGACTACTGGTTAAACACAATAAACAAAGTTCATTATTCACTTATTAGCAAGAAGGTAGCATTATCATAAAGGATTAGATGACTTAAGTTAGCTATAGGTTCAAGACCTGGACTAAAGTATTACTTGGAAATTCTGAGTATTGCTAAAAAGGAGGATGAAAGGGACCTAGAAGTTGAGTTATTACTAAAAACTTTGAGTGCGAAGATATTACTCATTAACCAGATAACAAGTGAATATGCTGTAGCATCAACATAATTCAAAAGAGTAAAGAAATGGCTAGGAATGAGGTAGTTGTGTAATTATTTCTTCTCTTACTAGTTTCAAATAAATTCATCTCTAATTCTATAGAGAATTCTTGCCTCCCATTCAGGACTGGCCTTCTATACAGTGAGATGGTCCAGTAAGAAATAATTTTTATTAGTGTTTTTTCTATTTTGAGAATTATTTTAATATATATTTTAATATATAAACTTGTGAGTTAAATTTTTTTTTTGCAAAATTAGCACATGAAAAGAGATTGATGGTTTTAAGTAGTAGAACACAGTAGTGTAGGAATCTGAGAGCAGAGAGTTTGGGAGGGGGTGAAGAGAAAACAACATCACCAAATAGTGATATATAAGAGAAAATCTGTGCTTCAGAGTTTGATCAGGGCCATCTCTCCCAACTCTGCTGGAACTGAGAGAATGCACCTGATGTTGTCTCCATTTTAGATAGAGAAAAAAAAAACCCGAATATTTATAAAACTAAATAAAACTATAGTTACCTCAAAACTATGGGGATCACTATAACATAGAATAGAATAGAATAGAATAGAATAGAATAGAATAGAATAGAATAGATTTAGTATCTATTTTCTAATCTCTAAAAAATTTTAAATTATCATAATCTTTGAATGCTAGTGCTGTTACATATATTCTAAAATGTAATCCATAGTTTTAAGGTAGCTGGGGGATATTTCATATTTTTAACCTTAGATCCATGCATAATGAATAGGCCAATTATTTTGCCAATTATAGAAATTCAGAATGTAATAAATAAAAATGACTTTTTTCTTAGTTGTTCTTAAATAAGAATGATTAATTAACTCAGATTTTGACTGATTGCTTGAACATTTTTACGTCTCAATTTGTGAACTGTTTCTCTAAATATGCCAGTGAACTATAGTTGAATGACAATTAATCAGAAAATAGCCAACATTTGGAAACATCAGAGATCACGTGTCTACCTATGACAGTTTGCATGGTTGAACAACTTAGTATTGTTCATGAAATAAACTACTTTTCAATAAATGTTAAAGACAGTCAAAATAATACTTTCTAGTATGTTTAGTAGTAATAATACTTTCTAGGATGCCAAGTTTCCAGTGGCTAAGTTGGTGAGAGGGAATGCTTTTATAATTGCATGATAGGGAGATATAAATAGCTACCTGGTGGTCAGTGACTTATATGAAGAGTCACTGAAATCGATCAAGAAAGCCTCCAGATCATTGGACACTTGTCTCTGTTTCTATGGCAATTCATATAATGTTTTGAAAAAAAAATCACTCCTTCAAAATATATTTTCTCTGCCTACCCTTCCTTTCTGTATGTAGTTTCTCACAGAATTTAGTATTCATCAGGGATATTTACTACAACTTCTGACCTCCCCATGTCTCTGTTATGCTGCAGAGACAATGTTAACTGTCTCTCTAGATATTTTTATTCAAGAAAGCACTTTAATTGCAATCTGTGTGTTTTACACAATTCACAAGATTTCTGGAATGTGACCCCTCCAATTTGCAACAGAGTGATCAAAACTGAACCAAAATTAAAAGACAAATGTCAGAAATGAAATATAATTTTGTTTTCCATGTTTTATTTTATTTTATTTTTTTAATATTTGGTGCTGCTTTGGAGGCCAGATGCTTTCTGGAGGTGCTTTACACAGATAATGGATACCAGTATATAGTGCAACATTAAGTAAAATATGATTGGATTAATTGTTATTATCTTAATATTTTCATTAAGGTAAACAATGAAAGAAAGTTAGGTCTGATTAGGAATAGAAGAGTTTCTTACATGATTGCAATAACTATGCAAATACTATCTTATTATCAGATTGATGTTGAATTTCATTTAAATGCATTTATGTTAATGTTAAGAAAATAGAATATAAATCTCTATTTTTCTCTTTTTTCCCCCATTTTTCTATAATGAAAATTGAACTCAGGGATTTTAAATATCAGGCAAGTGCTATGCTCCTGAGCTATACTCCAGTTCAGAATATAATTTAAAGTTTAAATATTCAACAAATTGTCAAGATACTATACATTAAATATAAATTTAAAAAGATAAAGTAAAATAAAAGCTAGAGGTTCTTTTTTATTTTAAACATGCAAGTTTTATTACTTTACATATAGAACTCTATTAAATAATATAATATAACAATCTTTTAAATTAGGAAACCCCACGTTATAGTTAGAGATCAGTTTACATAGTTGAATTTTCTATGTTCAAAGCACTAACATTGTTGTAAGATGCTGTTAGAAAATGCTTTATTTGAGGCAATGGATAATAATTATCTGATTCTGATTTGTTGCTTATTGTCTCTTATAATTATACGTTCTCTGACTATTGTATTTAGAACAATATTTCCAGTTTTGTTTTCCATTTCCAGAGACTGAATTTGTAGGCATAGAGCAGCTCTTATCCCTCAGTGTACTGTAATCTATTGTTCTCAATGAATAAAACATAGTTCTCAATGATGACTAGCTTTCTTTTGCTACCAAAAAATTTAGGAAAAATAAATAGAAAAATCAACATGTAGACAGAAGCAAAGAACACAGAAACTTTGTACTTTATATCTTAAAGCAATAGTTTGGACATTTTATAAATATGTGTATTTTAAACAGTTATGGGATGACAGCCGTCCTATGTTCTGCATTTCATTCCATGAGGGCAACAAATTCAGTTCTTACTCATTACCTCATTCCACTCTTCTGCTATCCCATCAATAGTCATACACTGGAGTTCAGGTACAAAGTTTCCACAGCAGACCTGAGTAAAAGCATGACTATTTTAGTTTGGGTTTCTATTGTTATGATGAAACACTATGACCTAAAGCAAGTTGGGGGAGGAAAGGGTTTATATTTCCATACCTGCAGTCAATCACTCTAGAAAGTCAGGACAGGAAATCAAACAGGGTGAGAACTTGAAAACAAGAGCTGATGCAGAGACCATAGAAGGATGGTTCTTCTTGCTCAGCCTGCTTTCTTATAGAACCCAGGACCACCTGCCCAGGGATGACACTACCCTTGATGGCCTGGGCCCTCTCACATCACTAATTAAGAAAATGTTTTACAGACTTGCCTACATCCCGTTTCTCTCATATTTTTCTTTATTTTTATTCACTTTCATTCATGATCACAGCTCCTCCATCTCTTCCTAATCTCACCCTTACAAATCCCTCCCTCCACCATTGCCTTTTCCCCTTCCCCTCAGAGAAGGGGGAACCCCCTTGGGTACCATCCCAACTTGGGACATCTATTTCCAGCAGGACTAGGCACATTCTCTCCTACTGAGGCCCAATAAGGCAGTCCAGGCGGGGGTGGGGTGGGGGGGGGTGGAGGGGATCCAGTGACAGGAATCAGAGAACGAGACGGCCGCTCCCTCCAATCCCCATGCCTTTTCTACTTGTTAGGGGACCCACAAGAAGACCAAGCTGTAAATTTTCTACAAAGGTGTAGAGGACCTAGGTCCAGCTCCTGCATGCTCCCTTGGTGGCCCATGCTTTGTGAGCCCCCATGGTCTTAGGTTAGTTGACTCTACATTTTCTTATAGTGTTCTTGACCCCTCTGACTTGCTCAGTTCTATCCCCATCTCTTTCAGATGACTCCCTGAGCTGTGCCTGATGTTTGACATCTGCTTTCATCTGCTACTAGATGAAGCCTCTAGGGAGACAGTTATGCTAAGTTCCTGTCTACAAGAAAAGCAGAGTATAATTAAAAGTGTCAAGAGTTGGCTCTCTCACGTGGGATGGGTCTCAAGTTGGGTTATTCATTGGTTGGCTGTTCCCTCAGTCTCTGAATCATCTTTATCCCTGCACATCTTATAGGCAAAGCAAATTTTGGGTTGGGGGTTTTGTGGATGGATTGATGATCCCTCTCTCTTCTGGAAGTCCTGCCTGGCTACAGGAGGTGGCTATATCAGTTTCCATATTGCCCCCTAGTAGGAATCTCAGCTAGAGTTATCCCCATAGACTCTCTGTATCCTTCCTTCATCCCAGGCTTCCAGCCTGTCACCACAGATGCCCTTCCCACTACCAGCCCTCTCCCCACACCTGATTGCTATCTCCCTTCCTCTCCTTGCCGCTTCTTCTACCCAGTTTTCCCTCTCTGTCTACCTCCAATGACTATTTAGTTTCATCTTCTGAGTGATATTTACACATCCCCTCTTGGAAACTCTTTATTACTCAATTTCTATGTGTCTGTGGATTGCAGTATAGTTGTCCTGCATTTTATGGCTGACGTTCACTTATAAGTGAATATATACCATACATGTCTCTCTGGTTATGGGTTACCTCACTCAGCATGATATTCTCAAGTTGCATTCTTTTTCCTGCAAAATTCATGATGCCTTTAAAAAATAGCTGAATTGTTTTCCATTGTATAGACATACTACATTTTCTGTATCCTTTCTTTGGGTGAGGGACATCTGGGTTGTTTCCAGCTTCTGGTTTTTATAAATAAAGTTTCTATGAACATAGTGGAGCAAATGTCCCTGGATTTTTTATTTAATTCCATTGATCAACCTGTCTATTTCTATACCAGTACCATGCAGTTTTTATTACTATTGCTATGTACTACAGCTTGTGAACAGTGATGGTGATACCTTCAGTAGTTCTTTTATTGTACAGAATTGTTTTAGCTATCCTATGGGTTTTTTTTTTGTTGTTGTTGTTATTTTTTTCATGATTGTGAGAATTGCTCTTTCAAAGTCTGTAAGGAATTGTTTTGGAATTTTGAGGGGAAATTGCATTGAATCTGTAGATTGGTTTTGGTAAGATGGCCATTTTCATTGCTAAACCTACCAATCCAAGAGCATAGGAGATCTTTCAGTCTTTTAAAATACACATAAACTTATTTCTTCAGAGACTTGATGTTCTTTTCATACAGGTCTTTCACCTGCTTGACTAAAGTTAGTCTAAGATATTTTATATTATTTGTGGCTATTGTGAATGAAGGGTATTGTTTCTCTAATTTCTTTCTCTGTCCATTTATTGTTCATATGAATCTTAACAAGAAGGCTCAACTGTGGATGCTTCAATCCCATTTAGAAGGGGGACAAAGTAATCATGGGAGGCAGAGGGAGGGATGGACCTGAATGGGAGAGGGAAGGAGGAGGGAAAAGGGGGACAGGATCAGGTATCAGGTGAGACAGGAGAGACGCTCAGACAGCCAGGAGAATGAATGGAAATATGTAACAGTGTGGTGTAGGAGATAGGGGAACCACTAGAAATTCCCAGACACCAGGGATATGAGAGGATCCTAGGACTCAATGGGAATAACACAACAGAGAGAAGATGGAACCTGAAGAGACAACCTCCAGTAGACATGGTTCCCAGTTGCAGGGTGGGGCTGCTAACTCATGTTAAAATTTTAACCCAGAATTGTACCTGTCTAAAGGAAATGCAAGGCCAAAAATGGAGCAGAGACTAAAGGAAAGGCTACCCAAAGACTGCCCCAACTTGGGATCCATTTCATGCACAGGCGTCAAACCCCTACACTATTGTTGATGTCATATTGTGCTTGCATGGTTGTCCTCTGAGCGGCTCTACCAGCACCTGACTGAGACAGATACAGATACAGATAACCATTGGACTAAGCCCAGGGACCTATGGAAGATTTAGGGTAAGGACTTAAGGCGCTGAAGGGAATTGGAACTTCATAGTAAGGACAGTATCAACCAACTGAACCTCTCACAGCTCCCAGGGAGTAAGCCCAACCAAAGAACATACATGGGGTGGTCCATGACCCCTGCTACATATGTAGCAGAGGACTGCCTGGCCTCAGTGGGAGGGGATGTACTTGGTCTTGTGGAGGTCTGATACCCCAGAGAAAGGGGATGCTAGAGGGATGAGGTGGGAGTGGATGAGTGGGGGAGCACCCTCTTAGAGGGGAAGTAGAGGGAAGATGGGGTAAGGGGTTCTTGGAGGGAGGACCAGGAAGAGTTTCAAAGTTGTCACTTTGAAAGGTAAATAAATAAAATAATTAATAAAGAAAAGTGGCTTTAGTGCAGCTTATTTGATCCATTTTTCATGTTAGCATATGAGAGTAGTCTGAAGCAAGTTTTAATCTTCTTTTATCTTTCTTACATTAAAAATGTAATGATTCAGTAGGCTCCAGAGAATTATATTAGTCTTCTAAGTTTTCTTTTTTAGAATACACGGATTTTATGTATGCAATTGCCAAATAACAAAATTAATCATTAAAATATAATTTTGCAAATCTCCTTCATTATCCTTTCAAAAGCTAATAATAGCTAGCTCTTATAAAGTTTGGTAATTGACAAAAGTATATATTTTTATTATGTTGTATAATTTAAAAACCATTTCTTACATTCTTTTATTAGAGTTTTACAAAACTTCATGATTGGGTCAAAACAAATAGTATTATTGTAATTGAGAATTTAGTAGATACAGATGCAGATAAGGTGTGTGCCAGACACTACTGTCAACTTGATTAAGACGAGAATATTGATTCCAGTAAGAGACAGATTTTTAAAAATTTCTTATAAGAGTAATGTGAAATGTTGAACACTATTCTCTTTAGGTCATTTAGTCATTGTGGTGATGGGCTGATTTAAAAGGCCTAGAAAGTTTCAGCGTTTCCTTTTCTAGTATGTGCCCAGTGTCCCCTGACTGAATCCTCTGTTGACCAATTATAGCTTTACTTGTAAAACCACTCATGCAAATAGCTGTCCAATGACAATGGCTTCATGGGGATCTATTCCAAGCTTCCTTTCACATGTCTAAAAAGATACAAAGCTAATTCATTTACCAATTGTAAAAAAGTCATCTGGCTTCCTATAAATTTCAGGAATAAATGATTAGATTCTGAAATTTAAAAATCAATTCTATTTACCATAGCACTTAAACAAATGAAGAAATTACATCCAGCCAAATACATGCAGGATTTCTGTGATTACATTCTTTTAAAAAATCTTGGTCTTATTCATAAGTACAAATAATTTTCTTTCATATATTTTGATATATTTCACAGAGACAGTTGTGTGTGAATAATTTAGTTTTTAACTTTTAAGCCTTTATTGCTTTTTCTTTGTTGCCTTAGTGAAACAGTCTTGAATTCCTAAAATCTAATTCTAAGATATTTCATTTCTGCTTTGTTCCTGATCTTAGAGAGTATGTAGTCACTCAACACAAAGCCCAATGCTAACTACAACTGTTTGTAGATTTTTTTTTTATAATCTTGAGGACATTTTCTTTTATTTGGATGCAATAAAAGATTTTTATAATTAGTGAATGTTGGATTTTGTCAAGTGTATTTTTGATGCATAATCATATGACCTTTAAAAATGTTGTTAATGTGGAGTATTACATGTGTAATTATTTTAAATATTAAAACAGCTTACAAACCTGGAGTTAGTTGCATCTGGGTGTGATTTTAATTCTTTATCCACATTATTGGATTTAATTTATAACATTTAAATATTAATATTAAAATATAGCACTTGAGGCTGGAGAGATGGTTCATCATTAAGAGCACTGGCTGTTCTTTCAAAGGACCCAGGTTTGATTCTCAGAACCCACATAGTGGCTCACAATCATATGTAACTCCAGTTTCAGGGAATCCATGAGCATGCATGTAGTACACAGACATTTATGTAAAAAAAACATCCACATGTTAAAATATAGCACTTGAGAAATCTCTTTTTTTTCCATTTTTTATTAGGTATTTAGCCCATTTACATTTCCAATGCTATACCAAAAGTCCCCCATACCCACCCACCCCCACTCCCCTACCCACCCACTCCCCCTTTTTGGCCCTGGCGTTCCCCTGTACTGGGGCATATAAAGTTTGCAAGTCCAATGGGCATCTCTTTCCAGTGATGGCCGACTAGGCCATCTTTTGATACATATGCAGCTAGAGTCAATAGCTCCAGGGTACTGGTTAGTTCATAATGTTGTTCCACCTATAGGGTTGCAGATCCCTTTAGCTCCTTGGCTACTTTCTCTAGCTCCTCCATTGGGAGCCCTGTGATCCATCCATTAGCTGACTGTGAAATCCACTTCTGTGTTTGTTAAGCCCCGTCATAGTCTCACAAGAGACAGCTACATCTTATGAGGTATATGGCATACTTGCATTTCACTCTTTAAGCTTTCATTTTTTAAACTATTCACAATTACTATATTGCGGATACGTTTGTGCATTATTTTCTATTGCTTAAGAATTTGATAAATACCGGTTGGGACATCTTCTGGATATATGCCCAGAAGAGGTATTGCTGGAATCTCTGTTAGTACTATGTCCAATTTTCTAAGGAACCGCCAGACTGATTTCCAGAGTGGTTGTACAAGCTTGCAATCCCACCAACAGTGGAGGAGTGTTCCTCTTTCTCCACATCCTTGCCAGCATCTGCTTTCACCTGAATTTTTGATCTTAGCCATTCTGACTGGTGTGAGGTGGAATCTCAGGGTTGTTTTGATTTGCATTTCCCTGATAATTAAGGATGTTGAACATTTTTTCAGGTGCTTCTCTGCCATTCAGTATTCCTCGGGTGAGAATTCTTTGTTCAATTCTGAGCCCCATTTTTTAATGGGGTTATTTGATTTTCTGGAGTCCACCCTCTTCAGTTCTTTATATATATTGGATATTAGTACCCTATCTGATTTAGGATAGGTAAAGATACTTTCCCAATCTGTTGGTGGCCTTTTTGTCTTATTGGCAGTATCTTTTGCCTTGCAGAAGCTTTGCAGTTTCATGAGGTCCCATTTTGTCGATTCTCGATCTTACAGCACAAGCCATTGCTGTTCTATTCAGGAATTTTTCCCCTGTGCCCATATCTTTGAGGCTTTTCCCCACTTTCTCCTCTATAAGTTTCAGTGTCTCTGGTTTTATGTGAAGTTCCTTGATCCACTTATATTTGACCTTAGTACAAGGAGATAGGAATACATCGATTCCCATTCTTCTACATGATAACAACCAGTTGTGCCAGCACCATTTGTTGAAAATGCTGTCTTTCTTCCGCTGGATGGTTTTAGCTTCCTTCTCAAAGATCAAGTGGCCATAGGTGTGTGGGTTCATTTCTGGGTCTTCAATTCTATTCCATTGGTCCACTTGTCTGTCACTATACCAGTACCATGCAGTTTTTTATCACAATTATTCTGTAGTAAAGCTTTAGGTCAGGGATGGTGATTCCACCAGAGGTTCTTTTATCCTTGAGAAGACTTTTTGCTATCCTAGGTTTTTTGTTATTCCAGATGAATTTGCAGATTGCTCTTTCTAATCTGTTGAAGAATTGAGTTGGAATTTTGGTGGGTATTGCATTGAATCTGTAGATTGTTTTTGGCAAGATAGCCATTTTTACAATGTTGATCCTGCCAATCCATGAACATGGGAGATCTTTCCATCTTCTGAGATCTTCTTTAATTTCTTTCTTCAGAGACTTGAAGTTTTTATCATACAGATCTTTCACTTCTTTAGTTAGAGTCACGCCAAGATATTTTATATTATTTGTGACTATTGAGAAGGGTGTTGTTTCCCTAATTTCTTTCTCAGCCTGTTTATTCTTTGTGTAGAGAAAGGCCATTGACTTGTTTGAGTTAATTTTATATCCTGCTACTTCACCGAAGCTGTTTATCAGTTTTAGGAGTTCTCTGGTGGAATTTTTAGGGTCACTGATATATACTATCATATCATCTGCAAAAAGTGATATTTTGACTTCCTCTTTTCCAATTTGTATCCCTTTGATCTCCTTTTGTTGTCGAATTGCTCTGTCTAGGACTTCAAGAACAATGTTGAATAGGTATGGAGAGAGTGGACAGCCTTGTCTAGTCCCTGATTTTAGTGGGATTGCTTCCAGCTTCTCTCCATTTACTTTGATGTTGGCTACTGGTTTGCTGTAGATTGCTTTTATCATGTTTAGGTATGGGCCTTGAATTCCTGATCTTTCCAAGACTTTTATCATGAATGGGTGTTGGATCTTGTCAAATGCTTTTTCCGCATCTAACGAGATGATCATGTGGTTTTTGTCTTTGAGTTTGTTTATATAATGGATTACGTTGATGGATTTCTGTATATTGAACCATCCCTGCATCCCTGGAATAAAACCTACTTGGTCAGGATGGATGATTGCTTTAATGTGTTCTTGGATTCGGCTAGCGAGAATTTTATTGAGGATTTTTGCATCTATATTCACAAGGGAAATTGGTCTGAAGTTCTCTATCTTTGTTGGATCTTTCTGTGGTTTAGGTATCAGAGTAATTGTGGCTTCATAGAATGAGTTGAAGGACACATGCTCCACTATGTTCATAGCAGCCTTATTTATAATAGCCAGAAGCTGGAAAGAACCCAGATGCCCCTCAACAGAGGAATGGATACAGAAAATGTGGTACATTTACACAATGGAGTACTACTCAACTATTAAAAAGAATGAATTTATGAAATTCCTAGGCAAATGGATGGACCTGGAGGGCATCATCCTGAGTGAGGTAACCCAATCACAAAGGAACTCACACAATATGTACTCACTGATAAGTGGATACTAGCCCAAAACTTAGTATACCCAAGATATAAGATACAATTTGCCAAATGCATGAAACTCTAGAAGAATGAAGACCAAAGTGTGGACACTGTGCCCCTTCTTAGAATTGGGAACAAAACACCCATGGAAGGAGTTACAGAGACAAAGTTTGGAGCTGCGACAAAAGGATGGACCATCTAGAGACTGCCTTATCTAGGGATCCACCCCATAATCAGCTTCCAAACGCTGACACCACTGCATACACTAGCAAGATTTTGCTGAAAGGACCCAGATATAGCTGTCTCTTGTGAGACTATGCTGGGGCCTAGCAAACACATAAGTGGATGCTCACAGTCAGCTATTGGATGGATCACAGGGCCCCCAATGGAGGAGCTAGAGAAAGTATCCAAGGAGCTAAAGAGATCTGCAACCCTGTATGTGCAACATTATGAACTAACCAGTACCCCGGAGCTCTTGACTCTAGCTACATATGTATCAAAAGATGGCCTAGTCGGCCATCACTGGAAAGAGATGAAGGCCCATTGGACACACAAACTTTATATGCCCCAGTACAGGGGAAAGGCAGGGCCAAAAAATGAGAATGCTTGGGTAGGGAAGTGGGGGGGAGGGTATGGGGGACTTTTGGGATAGCATTGGAAATGTCATTGAGGAAAATATGTAATAAATAAAAAAAGAATTTGATAAATAATTATAGAATATAATGTGTTTTGAACAAATCAATCATGAATCCATCCTCTTCTATTCCTCCCTGTTCTTTTCCCCACATTTACCACCTTAGTTTATGTGCTCTTTATGTAAACCCTCTGATATCTCTTAAAGTTGACTATGTGTGTCTGGGTGGAGGAACATCTTCTGAAGTGTTGATAGCCTCTAAGAACCTGCATCTTTGAAGAAAACTGGTTCTTCCTCTATCATCATCTATCAATTGCTAATAGCTCCTCAACTTAGTGTGGGACTTCATGAACCCATTACCCATCCATACTGGGATTTTAGCACGTTTGATCTTATATAGGTCATATTATCACAGCTACTGTGAATTTATGTGTACAAGGGTTCTGTCATGCCTGGCAAATATTTTCCCTGTAAATATCCACTATCTCTTGCTTTCATAATGTTTCCACCATCCGTGGTCCCAGAGTATTGGGAAGAGAATGTAATATAAATATGCTATTTAGAGCTGAGTACTCCAGACTGACCAGCTGAAGGTCTCTGTATTAATTTAGATTTCCTGCAAAAAAAAGTTTTCTTGATGAGGCTTGACAGATACACTGTTTCATGTGTATAATGATGGAAACTTTGGGGGAAGTTCATGCAGCCGAAGGATATTATTCATTCTCCTGGGGGGCCTATGCTCTAGCCAGCCTTGAGTTTTCAGCCAGTTAATGGTACCAGGAATGTGTTTTACCTTGTGGAGCATGATTTAAATCCAATAAAAAAAAACTCTTTGGATTCATATCTGGTTAATACTGTTGATTACTTTCTCTGAAAGTTGCATGCATAGCATCTTCTAGCACTATGAAAGCTATCCAGAAGGGATGATGCTTTTTGGTTGGCACCAATTTGATTTCTCCATGTACTGTGACAAGAGCCTATACTGTTTTATTTTTTAATTAGATATTTTCTTCATTTACATTTCAAATGCTATCCTGAAAGTCCCCTATACCCCCCCCCCCCGCCTTGATCTCCAACTCACCCACTTCTGCTTCTTGGCCCTGGCATTCCCCTGTACTTGGGCATATAATCTTCACAAGACCAAGGGACTCTCCTCCCAATGATGGCCAACTAGGCCATCTTTTGCTACATATGCAGCTAGAGACACAAGCTCTAGGGGGTACTGGTTAATTTATATTGTTGTTCCTCCTATAGAGTTGCAGACCCATTTAGCTCCTTGAGTACTTTCTCTAGCTCCTTCATTGTGAGTCCTGTGTTCCATCCAATAGGTGACTATGAGCATCCACTTCTGTATTTGCCAGACACTGGCATAGCCTCACAAGAGACAACTACATCATGGTCCTTTCAGCAAAATCTTGCTGGGATATGCAATAGTGTCTGGGTTTGGTGGCTGTTTATGGGATGGATACCTAAGTGGGGCAGTCTCTGGATGGTCCTTTCTTCTGTTTCAGCTACAAACTTTGTCTCTGTAACTCCTTCCATGGGTATTTTGTTCTCTATTCTAAGGAGGAATGATGTATCCACATTTTGGTCTTCCTTCTTGATTTTCATGCGTTTTGCAAATTGTATCTTGAGTATTCTATGTTCTGGCAGTTCCTCAGAAAATTGGACATAGTACTACCGTAAGATCCAGCAATACCTCTCCTGGCCTTATACCCAAAAGATGTTCCAACTTGCACTAAGGACACATGCTTCACTATGTTCATAGTAGCCTTATTTATAATAGCCAGAAGCTGGAAAGAACTTAGTGTCCCTCCACAGAGACATGGTACAGAAAATGTGGTACATTTGTACAAGAAAGTACTACTTAGCTATTAAAAACAATGAATTTATGAAATTCTTAGGCAAATGGATGGAGCCTATACTGTTTAAGTAGAGGGATGTCTATAGAAACCAACTAATCAACATCTGGAAAAGAGGTAACTCATACATGGAGTTTTATTTGATAGCCTATGATGTCTGGGAGAGGCATTGTTAGCATATGTATATATGTGTATATTTGTGAATATATGTATTTGAAAAAGATTCTGTGGTAGGTTGGCACATGGAATTTCAAAGGATGTTGCTTTTATTCCCTCTACTCTTTACTCTAGCCTCTCCTCTGTCATCCTCCTCACTTAACCTTTTCAGTTCCATTATTCCCCTTCCCTCTTTATATCACTTGAGTCTGTCATTCTTCCTGCTGACAATGACACTCATTAGGTTACTCCAACTTAAACACACATATCTAAACGTCCAAAGCTACTATCCACATATAAAACAGATAATGTGGTATTTGTCTTCCTGGGTCTGAATTATTTAATTAGGAATAATTATTTCCAGTTCTATGTATATTTGAGATTATATAATTTTCTTTAGAGCTGAATAATATTTCATTGTACGTATACATATTTTCACAATCCATTCAGATATCTAGGGTATTTCTATTTCCTGACAATTGTGAACTAGGCAGGCTGAACATGGATGAGTCAGGATCTTAGTAAAAATATATAGAAGGTCCTTTGGGAATATACCCTGAAATAGTACAGATCCTGTGATATATATATATATATATATATATATATATATATATATATATATATATATATATATATTCTTACCTTGGCTGCACTAGTTGACACATCCACCAACAATGGGTAAGTTTTCTCCTTTCAGCAATTCATGGCATTATTTGTTATTATTTGTTTTGTTGTTGCTCTTTTTACACCTTAGCAATTCTAACTTGGGGAAGATAAAATCTCTAAGAAGTTCTAACTTACATTTCCCTGAAGGCTAAACATTTTGAGTGATTTAAACAATATTTCTCAGTCACTTGTGTTTCTTCTTTTGCAAACTCACACTTTAGTTCCATGCTTCCATTTTTTAAATTATTGGTTATTTTATTTACTTACATTACTTTTTTATTAAATATTTTCTTTATTTACATTTCAAATGCTATCCCTTTTCCTAGTTTCCCCTATGAAAATCCCCTGTCCCCTAACCCTGCCCCCTGCTCACCAACCCACCCACTCCTGCTTCTTGGCATTCCCCTAAACTAGGGCATAGAACCTTCACAGGACCAAGGGCCTCTCCTCCCATTGATGACTGACTGTTGTCTCCCTTTCCAGTCTCCCTCCACAATCCCCCAAGCTATTGCCCTCTCATTTGCTTCTATGAGGATGCTCCTCCACCTATCTATTCATTCCTGCATCACTGCCCAAGCATCACCCTTTGCTGGGGCATTGAGTATCCACAGGACCAAGGTACCAAGGTCCATCCCTCTTATTGATGCCAGATAAGGCCATCCACTGCTACAATTATAGTTGAAGCCATGATTCCCTTCATGTGCACTCTTTGGTGGTTTAGTCTCTGGGAGCTCTGGGGTCCAGTTAATTGATATTATTGTTTTTCCTATGGGGTTACTTCAAGTTTTAATTGAATTGGCTCATTTTCTTCATGGTTTCTCCCCTCTCTTTCTTTGAGTCTTTTGTGTTTCCTGGGCACCAATGCTCTGTCAGATGTATAACTGGTGAAGATGTTTCCATCTTGTAAGCTGCACAGAAGCCTTCTAGTTTCCCAAACTCTCTTATGTCAATTATTGGTCTTTACTCCTGGTCTCACTTTCAGAAATTTCTTCCTATGCCTGTCATTGAAGTATTTCCCATACTTTCTCTTTAGACATCTTCAAAGTTTTAGAACTTTGTTGAAGTGCTTGATCCATTTGTATTTGACTTTTGAGGAGCGTAGGGAAAGGATCTAGTTTCATCTTTCTACATGAAGCTATCTAGTTTGAGCAACAATCCATGTTGAAGATCATATCTTTTCTCCAATGCTTGTGATTGACTTTTAGTAAAAACAAAACAAAACAACCCACAAAAAAACAAATCCAAAATGAAAAAAAACTACCATCAACCTTCCCGCCCCCATCATCATCAACACAAACAACACTAGAAACCAAAACAAAACAGGTAGCTCTAGGAGTGCTGTGTCACTCAGTTCCATTTCAATAATCAATGTGTCAGTTTTATGATGGTACCATGCTGTTTGTATTATTTTACCTCTGTAGTACAACTTGAAGTCTAGGACAGCGATACCTTTACTTGTGTTTTGGGGTTACTTTTCTCAATTTCTGCAAGGAACTGTGTTGGAATTTTGATGGGGATTGCTTTGGATGAAATGGCCATTTACACAATATTTATTCTACCAACCCATGAACACAGTAGTACTTTCTATTTTTTGGAATCTTCTTCAGTTTCTTTGGAGTCTTAATGTTTAACTGTACAAGTCTTATACTCTTTGATTTTATTTATTCCAAGATTGTTTTTTCTGTCTGTCTGTCTGTCTGGAAGCCATTGTGTAGGAGAGCATTTTCTGGACTTCATTCTTAGTAAGTTTATCATTAGTACATAAGGAAGACAACTAAATTTTGTACCTTTCTATTTTGCTGAATGTGTTTATCAGCTGTAGGTATTTTCTGGTGGAGTGTTTTGAGGTTTATATGTGTAGTATCTTATCATCTACAAGAATGCTTTGACTTCTTCCTTTCTAATTTGTTGTCTCTTTTGTTTTAGCTAAGACTTACTATATTAAGTGGAGTGGAGACAGTGGACATCTTTGCTTAATTCTTGATTTTAGTGGAAGTGCTTTGAAATTTTTTTCTAGTTAACATGATGATACTGTAGCCCTGTTGTATATTGTTTTTATCATGTTAAGACATGCCCCCTTTATCCTAGACCCACCAGGACTCCTTATATAAATTCAGTACTTATTAAATATTTTTAATTTTTTTATTGTGTTTCAGTTCAGAATGAGAATTCAATTCTACTTTATTGAAAACGATTATGTGCATAATTTTATTCTTTTGAATGTACTGCTACATGGTTCAGAATATGGCCTATGTTAAAAAATGTTTCATTTGCTCTGTGTACACTGTGCATTAGGCTGTTAGATGTAGCATTTTATAAGTCTTCACAGGTTAGCATTGATGGGTAGTGCTACACAAGTCGTCTGTACCCTTTTTGATCTCCCATGCCCTTAATGATAGATAGAGACTTTGAAGTCGTCAGTTGTCAAGTGAGTTTGTCTAAATTTTCTTGCGATTTTATCAGTTTTGCATGAAACATTCTGGTTGTCTGTAGTGTACTGTACTTTTAGGACTGCTGAGGTTTGTCAAAAAATAGAAGACCCTCATATTAAATATTCCTTTCATCTCTGGTAATCTTCCTGGTTCAAGTTGGCCTCTTTTGGAATTGGCACAAGCATTTCAGCTTGGTTTTGAATCATGTTGCCATTCCATGTTTTTCCATGGTTCTTGAAATTGAAGTTGGTGCATTTGTGTTTAAAGAGACTTTGTTATAGCAAAACATAATTAACACCTCGAAAACACAGTGAAACAATCTTTGTTTTCTTTTTTTTAATAGGTAATTCAAATTTATTTAAAAATAAAATATTTAAATATAATAAATTTTGTTATATATTTTTGTATTATTGTGTTATGTATCTTCTTTTTTTTTCCATTTTTATTAGGTATTTAGCTCAATTACATTTCCAATGCTATACCAAAAGTCCCCCATACCCACCCACCCCCACTCCCCTACCCACCCACTTCCCCTTTTTGGCCCTGGCATTCCCCTGTACTGGGGCATATAAAGTTTGCATGTCCAATGGGCCTCTCTTTCCAGTGATGGCCGACTAGGCCATCTTTTGATACATATGCAGCTAGAGTCAAGAGCTCCGGGGTACTGGTTAGTTCATAATGTTGTTCCACCTATAGGGTTGCAGATCCCTTTAGCTCCTTGGGTACTTTCTCTAGCTCCTCCATTGGGAACCCTGTGATCCATCCATTAGCTGACTGTGAGCATCCACTTCTGTGTTTGCTAGGCCCCGGCATAGTCTCACAAGAGACAGCTACATCTGGGTCCTTTCGATAAAATCTTGCTAGTGTATGCAATTGTGTCAGCGTTTGGATGCTGATTATGGGGTGGATCCCTGGATATGGCAGTCTCAATCTTTGTTTTCTTAATGGCATTTTAACCACTCAAGAGAAATTGATTTATTTATGTAAGTGTATTTATATATGCTCACAACTATTTTCTACTACTGTATTTGTATGTTATTTGATTCTTTAAAATCTTATCCTTCCCTCTTCATTCTTTTCTTTGGTTTCAACTGGAAATTTCTAGGTAATTCTATTGTATCTACTGGTGATTATCAAGGTTCTTTCTTTTCATTATTACCCCTTTTTCTTTTTTCTATCCCCCCTTTATTCTCTTTTTCTTCTTCTTTTTCTCTGTCTAGTTCTGCTTTGTTTTGGTCTCCCTGAACTCCTTTCTGTGTCTCTCCTTCCTTCCATTTTCCTCAACCTCTCTCTCTATAGAATTTAAATGTTCTAAGAACTCAATGGTTCTCTATTAGCAGCTTTTTATAATTTTGGAAAATTCCTAGACAATTTTATTTCAAAGATTCTTTTTCTTTATTCTCTCTTCTTTGGAGCAGCAGATTATGTTTGTTACACAGGGCGAGATTATTTCACTGTTTTTGATATTTTGTTTTTGTTTTTTTCCTGCTTAGGTTTATTTTGGGAACTTAAAAAATTGCTTTTATTTATTCACATTCCAAATGTTGTCCTCCTTCCTGGTCTCCCTTCAAGATTTCTTTATCCTATTCCCCTCCTCTTTGCTTCAGAAAGTGTGCTCTCCCCTAACCTCAGAACCCCATCACCCACATACCTCACCCACAGCCCCTCACCCCCCTTCCCTGGGGCATCATGTCTTTATGTGATTAGGCACATCATCTTCCACTGAGGCCACACAAAGCAGTCCTCTGCTACATATGTGCTGGTAGCCACAGACCAGTCCATGTATGCTCTTTGGTTGGTAGCTTAGTCTCTAGGAGGTCCCAGAGGCTCGAGGTTAGTTGACACTGTTGCTCTTCCTATGTGTTTTCCATCACCTTCAGCTCCTTCAATCCTTCCCCTAACTCTTCCTTAGGGGTCCTCAACCTTAGTCCAATGGTTGGCTGTAAGGATATGCATCTTCCTCAGTCAGCTGCTGGTAGAGCTTTTCAGAGGACTGCCATGTTAGGTTCCTGTCTGCAAATACAACATAGCATCAGTAATAGTTTCAGGGGTTGGTGACTGCCCATCAGATGAGTCTCAAGTTGGGCTGGTCACTGGATGGCCTTACCTTCAGTCTCTGTTTCATTTTTGTCCCTGAATTTCTTTTAGACAGAAATAAATCTGGCTCAAAAATTTTGAAGGTAGATTGGTGACCCCGTCTTTCCACTGGAGGTAGTCTCTTCAGGTTCCATCTCCCCACTATTGGGCATTTTGGCTAACATCATCCCTATTCAGTACTGGGAGCCTCTCACATCCCAGGCCACTGGGACTTTCTAGAGGTTCCCCCCTAACTCCAAGTCCCCATAGCTCATATTTCCATTCATTCTCCTGGCCCTTTGGGCTTCTCTCCTGTCTCCCTCCATAGTTTTGGGAACTTTATATGCATGACTAACATTCACATTCTCTCTTTTATCAGTTGTGTCAAGTTTTGAAGATCCCATAAAATGTAGTCTTCACTTCTGTAAAACTGTTTGTTGTTGTTAGCAGGTTACTGATTTGTAGATTAGTCCCAAATATAACTAGGGATTGGATTGTGTTTGAAGTCTGTTGTAGCTGTGGGTGCTAACTACATTTGAATTGTATACTTCTCTTGGAATTTTATTGTTGCTGCTAAATTTGATTTTCTTTCCTTATTGACTTCAGGCACCTGTTGTCATTTCTCCTCCTTAGGGAGACTACCCTGATTGGGAGTTCTCTCTTGCAACTACAACTTAGTTATTTTGAAGACTTCTTTATATATTGGTGAGGTGTAGGGAAAGGGAAGTGTTCTATGATTTTACACTTAAGCATTAGGCTTTTCGTGGGCCGGTGTAGAAAGTTTTCAAGGTCCTCAGAGGTATAACACATTACTGCCTGGCTACCTCCACCATGCTTTCTCCAACTACCATGCCTGCAGCATTTCTAGTTGCTTTCCTACAGAGCCTGACACCTTGCTTCAGAATACAGGATCTGAAGATGTGAATGCAAGATCTGGGGCATGTCTCATAAAGTTGTTTCCTGACCACATGCCTGTGCTACCTAGAAGGCTCTCCTCTTGCTTTTCACTGGGTATTATTTTTAGCCATTGCTGGAGCTATGAAGGGATTATTTCCAGATTCTAATGCAGAGAACCCGATCCTTCTGACTCTGCCTCCTTAGTACTTGAATTACACTAGCCTACATGCTTGACTAGTCTGTGCAGTAATGAGGATCAAACTCAGGCATTTGCCCACAATAAGAAAACACTCGATGTAAATTCCTAGGACTGTTTTCTTGTTACTTGTATGTTAGGTAAGTTCTCTTCCACTGAGCTGTGTTCACTTCTTGCCTTGTTACAGATTAATGATGGTTCAACTGGGAAGACCTAATTTTGTTTATCTGACTTTGTTTGTTCTATGATGCACTTTACCTCATTTCAGTGAATGACATAGGATGTAGGGTATATATTAACTCAACATATACTTTTAAAAGAATAACTATAAAATTATGAGAAAATAACTATAGAATATGAAAGAAAATCTGAAGGTCAATTTAAATCATACCTTTCAGGTTTCCTGATTATGCTTAAATAATCTTTAAGATTCATAAAACTTTCCAAATCCAAAAGAAGCAAAAGGTTACAGGAATATTTTGTGCCAATGTACACAAAGATCATATGTCAAGTCTACCCAATTTGCTAATACTAGAGAAGATGAACTGTCGGCCATACTTATTCATCACTGAATCAGTCTGAGACATCAAATTTTGAGAACTCTTTTTGTTTAAACTGTCAAAATGAAACAGCATTTAAATGTTAGAAAATGGTTTTCAACATTAGTTTTGCTTTGATGTAAAACACTTTAAAGTTGCCAAAATATAAACAAAAAATAGAAGGCTTTAAGTTGAAAAGAGGCAAAAAAGGCTTGGTCAATAATTTTGTGCACACACACACACACACACACACACACACACTAGTTTTATTAAGAAACAGAAAGAAGGTAGAGGATTTTTGTGGCCCCTGTGAATTTTTTTGTAAATAGAACTCTCCTTTTATGTGTATGTAAATAATTTTAACTTAAAATATGAACAGAAGTCTGTAAACTTGACAGAGATCTTTTTCATTGTATATGGATATGCCTAAGTATACTGCAAAAATTTAATAAACAAGCTGCTGAATAATTATTTTTAATTCTGTAACCTACGTAGCAGAAGCAACATTCAAATAGATCAAAGTTCTTTAATTGCCCATCACATATTACTCTGTTTTTCAGCTTAAGAGAAAGCATCATTAGTAATCGCAGAGAAATAATCACATGTCATGAGGGAAAATATTGTCTAGGGATACAAACAGATAAGAATGATCTTTAGTGTACTACTCAATAGCAATGATCTGAACTATCTAAGACTGTGTAGTGTTTTGGTGTACTAGAAATTATACTGTATTTCTTACAATTCCTGCTTCACTCATAAACACAGAAAGCAGCATAAAGTACAATTCTATGGGTATGGTATCTCTAGGACTTTTGATATTTCAGTTAGAGAGTTAAGAAAGACACTGTCACATGAAGGATGGAGTTATATTTGGTTCAAAAATGAACTGAACATTCCATATTATATGTAATGCAATACTAATTTTACCTGAATTTTAAAGTTACCAAAAACCAGCTTAATATCTGGACATATCAAAAATAGCAATGGGCATTTTTTTTGCATTCAACATTATTCATCTTGTTTTCACATTCTACACAAATACAAATCTTACTGCTGTTACATTTCCTGGAAAATCCTCTGAAAGGACCATGAAATTTTGAATTTAAAATACCATCCCCCTCCAATGTTGAGGGAAGTAAGTCAGATATGAGAAGTACAGCCAAGGAAGAAAGCTGAATAAAACCCTCCGAATGAATTCAATGTAACATTGTTTTTTCCATTACAGCATGAAATTGAGGTTATTTCCTTAGAGTGAGTGAAATAGGCTATTTCTAGGTAATGGCCTTAATATACTATACTTAATCCTCTGAAATGTAATTAGATTTGTTAAAAAGAACTACAAAGCTCAGAAGCAGCAGTGTACCCACAAATAACACTTAATATATATTGGAACAAAGAAGGGATGTGTAAAGTAAACTGTACTCCAGGGATACCCAATGAATAAGACCAGAGTAAGCTACTTGCCTCCTGATTTCTAGGTGATGTCTCTGAAAAAGTGGCATCACATTGTGCTTTTCAAGTCCAGCTGTGAGAAGATTCAATTAAGACTTTATTTTATTTATTTATTTATTTATTTATTTATTTATTTATTTTTAAAATTATTTTATTTATTTACATTTCAGCCATTTCTCCCCTTCCGGCCCCTCCTCCCACAGTCCCTCATCACATGCATTCATCCTCCCTCTTGCCTCCAAGAGAGTGCTTCCCCCTCATCCCTCTCACCTCTTATCCTCCTTCCCTGGGCCCTCAAGTCTCTCCAGGATTAGGCACATCTTCTCCCACTGAGGCCAGACCAGGCAGTCCTCTGCTATATGTACCAGGGGCCTAGAACGAGCCACTGTATGCCTGGTTGGTGGTTCAGAATCTGGGAGTTCCCAGGGGTTGGGGTTAGTTGAGACTGCTGGTCTTCCTGTGAGGCCACCTTCTCCTTTACCTTCTTCAATCCTTCCCCTAATTCAGCCATAGGAGTACTTGACATCAGTCCAATGGCTGGGGTAAATATCTGTGTTTGAACATCAATGTCCCAAATTCAAAGGCGCCCACATTTGTAAAATAAAATTTACTAAAGCTCAATTGAGACTTTTTAAATTGAAGTTTGAAACAACTGTTTTCCCAATTGATTACCTTAAAACTAGAGTTTACATGCATTCAGAGGAATTTGGAATATATAGTGTAATTGACACATATAGAGAGTGATGATAATGATAGAAAGTCTTCATGAGCACATTTATGAGTTTGTCAGAGGATAAGTTGAAGATCTAAAATTAGAAATAAAATACAATTCCAGTAGTGAGAGGTGATTTTGTGTTAATACTTAATTTTGTTTCCTGACAAATATCTGTGACTGAAAAAAGCAATGTTTTTTGAAAGAGAGGAAGCAGAGGAAAATCAAGTGAAAGAAGATGAAAGAAAGGAACTGAAAAAGGAGGAGGGAAGAAGAAATAAGGAGTAGAAAGGTGGAGGAATTGGAAGAAGAAGAGGATAGTTAGGAAGAGGGAAGAGGAGGAAAAGGAAGAGAAAAATAAAAAGGAGGAGGAAAATGGGAAAGGGAGATAAACACATTTAGAGATGGCTTTGAGAAAGTTGACTTTTAGAAATCTGCTCATGATAATATCTCTGGCTTTTCTTTATTCCCTTATTTCTAGCCATTTTGTGATCTAAGCACCACTTTGCCACCAGAGCTGATCCCTAATATTGGCACACACCAAAGGAATTAAAAGTAGGAAAGAACAAAGATCAGAAGATATTGCATGTCCTTTATTTGTGTGTTGGAGGTAGCAAGAACTCACTAAGCATTTAGTGATTGACTAGACTTAGAGATCATATTCAGTATCAATCAACAGCCAGATAGCCTAAAATGCCTAAATAGTAGAACAATTCACATTTCCATGAATGTTAAATATTCTAGCCAGTTCTTGCTCAAACATTAATTTTAATAAGTCACCATATGGATTCCAAAATTAGATCAATTTGTCTAACATTTTTTGAGTAACATGGAAACAGAGATAGCTGGTTTGTTTGTATGTTACAAAAATAGCAGAGTAATTGCTTTGGGGCTGTGCCCTGTGGCATGTATTTATTAAATATTGTCTTTGATGTCAGCCCTAAGCTTATATAAACCATTACATTATTCATAAATATTCTTTTCCCAGCAAAAAATTCTGCATGATCTTAATTGTGACAAAAGGGAAAGAAACACCACAATTTTACATCATTAATTTCTTATGAAAATGGCTCAAATTGATATTCAGAATAATCTATTTCATTCACTATTTAGAAAGAATATTTTCATTATCACTCCACTCTTGAAGATTTTTTCTAAACCGTATAGCATCAAAAGGTCCTAGTTATTTTTTATTTTTTAATTTTTATTTTACAAGTTTGTGTGGCTATACCTCCCCATCAAGGGAACTTTAACACTACTGACTGTGTGATCTGGGTCTACAATGCAGTTTGTTTTCTCCAGGACTAAGAAATTTTACCCTTTCTTTAAGGGTATGCTTTCTTAAGGAGGGTAAATATTAATTTTAAAAAAATCATTTGGTAAACTACCCAGAAGGCTCAGTTGATATTTAACCACCAAGTTTTGAGAAAGAGGCTCAGCAAATGTTTATCTAGACAGATCTACATTAAAATGACAAAGACTGCTGTCATTGAGAAGAATTGTCAAACGGAAAATGGATCACATCACTGCAGGACAGTCATTGTTGAGTAAATTTCAATTTTGACGTAAAATCTTGCTGCCAAATATGCATTTTAACTAATTTTCATTACCATTAATGGGTGGATACAAAGGCAGAAGAAAACACAAAATCTAATTATATCACAACGTGTAACTCATTTATGCTTTCTGTGTGTCTTTTCACTTGAAAATAGACGTCAACATATTGGTTGTAATAATATCATCAATACTAATGTTCTACAATTCATTCCAAGCATATTCGACCCAAGGAAACTATAATATGATAATGTTAGGGGAATACCGGAAATGTGTAATAAATTCTCAGTAACCTTACAATTTATAAAGGGCTCTCTTTCACTTTATTTTGAAAATTGCAAGCTCATAAGTGATGGAAGAAGTTAACATTTATAGGTTAGCAAGATATGATTGTCAGAATTCTGGTTAATCACAAAGTTACATTCATCACATAACAAAAAATGTAAGAAAATCACTTACTATTACAGTTCTAGGAAAGTCAACTAACTTATGGGTAAAGTCATTGAATTAGCTCAAAACTTCATTCATGCAGAGTTGTGGTGTAGAGTAATACTTTAGCTGTTTTGCCCTTTTTAAAGTAACAAGGCAGGTTTTAATGTTGTACAACTATGTTCTTCTTTGTAGTAATTCCACTTGTGAATTTCTTGGACTTATAAGACATTATCATCAACAGATTATGTATATCTTTTAAAGATTGGAGTATATATAAAATGAAAAATTTAGGAGCAAGAAATTCAACTATGCATTTTTACTGAAGGGTAAAAATCACACACAGATTTTAAAACAATTAAATTTCTTAATTTTATTATTGTCTCAATATTATTTTATGCTCTGTCAGAAATTCATATTTACTTTCCATGGACAATGTTTTACTTTGCATTTCATTTGGAAGTTGTGTTTCAAATAGTATTTAAGTCCGGATGCTCCCAGACTATTATTTATTTGGAATAGATTGCAACTAATAATAAGATGTAGTAGGTCATATGTTCTCCAACTGAAGCAATTTTGTAATAGGTATTTCATTTCTTAGAGTTCAATGTCTGGTGAATTTTATCAAAATGATCATAATCATTATATTTGAACAACCACAAATGCTATACCT
This sequence comes from Mus musculus, assembly GCF_000001635.26. Taxonomy (NCBI): domain Eukaryota; kingdom Metazoa; phylum Chordata; class Mammalia; order Rodentia; family Muridae; genus Mus; species Mus musculus. The sequence goes on from NC_000084.6 coordinate 89,294,506, forward strand.
TTATAATGCACAGTAGAACACCTTGGAAAGTACATAAAATTAGTTAAATAAAGATTTATAGGAAGCAAACATATAATGTATAATCTAGTATATTTTTGAGATTCATACGTGATAAATACTAAAATAACATTTGTGTTTCTAAAAAGACAAGTGATACTTCGTTGAAAATAGAGTGAGTCAAAAGTCAAAGGTAAGAGTCAGTCTGTGAATGTGAGCATGTGTCTTGGTTGGGGCATATGAGAGAAGGCAAGGGAACCAATGTTTTTTGTCATCTGCAGTGAAGGTGACACTGGTCTTTGTGCCCAGGAGTGGAGATTTGTGGGTGTGGTTCATGTACTGCCTCTGACAGCTAAAGTAACAATGTCTAAGTAAAGGAAAGAAGTAAATTATGTCATGTTTGCTCATCTCCAGAGTGTGGAATCCTAGTCTCCTTGTCTAGCCACTATTAGGCCTACCTACCTCTCTCTCTCTCTCAATCTCTCTCTCTCTCTCCCTCTCTCTCTCTCTCTCTCTCTTTCTCTCTCTCTCTCTCCATATCAAGCATTGTTTCTTGAGCTATACATTAAGTTTGTGGAATGGGATTTGACTGATCAGATTACTAACTCATAGTAATTATGTGCACTTCTGATTGCTATGAAGAGCAAGCATCACTGTTCTGCATGTTGCCTTCATTCTGTCCATTTCTCACATACCCTGTGGTCTGTGAGATGTGTTTCTCTCAAGATGGTTCTTCTGAGAGAAATCCTGCAGTGGCTTAAAATTAAATCATATCTTTCTTTTTCATAGAATTTTTGTTTATAAAATTCAAATACTTGATTCTTCTGAGACTATGGGCATTTTGAGTGACTTCAAACAGTGGTTGGTTTTCAACTTCTGCACCCCTGTTTATAGCTAGGTAGTTTATTCCAGTAATACACAGTTCTGTTTACAGAGAGGATTGATTTTATATGCTTAGGCTAAAACCATTGTGTGAGTGATACATTTGTAAGTTATTTGTATTAATCAACATGAGGATTTCAGATTAGGGATATTGTCAGAGAAAATTAAATACATTAAAATAAAGCTTACTGTATCTGTGAAATTCCTACAAGGGATAGTTCTCTTACAAGAAAAATTTTCCTTTACAAATATTTACAGAATCATAATACTTAACCTTGAGGAAAAGTGTCTGAAATTTACAACTAAAAGGTAATTTTTAAACTTTTTTCTTATTCATCTAAATTTCAAATAATTAAAATAGTGCCCACTTAAATTCATAAAGAAAAATATGATGAATATGATATCTGAATATAAATTCTAATCTTTAATATTTTTTAAGAATGGAAACTGTGTAGTTTCCATGAAAGAATGTAACCCTAATGCCATCAGCTATCTAATGCTGTTGTGATAAAAGTTATTGACAATGGTGCCATAATGTCCTCTGAAGTGATAAAGTTCCCTAAAATAATAATAATCATGGTTATCATATAAGTTGTTAGTGGGCAAAAAGAAAAATGGTAAAAACAGACAAACAACAACAAGAAAAACATTGCCTTAAGTTTTAGGTTGCTTATTATTTGAGGTAATAAAGCACTGTTTGACAATTTATAAATGAAAATGTTTATAGCCATCAACGGAATGAGTTGCTCACAGAAAAGCTTTTTGGGGTATGTTGGTGATGAATCTAAGACAAAAAAAAAAGTAAGAATGAAAGGAGAGCATTTCAAGGTACCAGGGCTTAGATATTCTGAGCCATAAGCTATTTCTCATTTCCCACCACTTCCTGCTGAGAGATGGGTGGTGCCAGGGAACATTCACGGAGAGCAGGAGAAAAACCTTCCCAGCTGTTTATTGCCTCTGAACAAACTACAAAGCCCTCAGGTTTCAGGTTCCCCCCACCACCAGGGAAACATAAAAGGAATCTTTCACTCTGTTTGACCTTTCCATTGCTGCCACGGTTTAATCCCATCTTAAAAATGTGTCTGGCGTCTCAAGATTTTTGCACAAAACTTATAAAACTATTTAAGCTTTCTTCTCTGAGAATAACTGTAGAGATATTTCAAGGTTCACACTCTTGAGTAAGAAAGAATGGGCTCATGTCCACACACAAAAAGGCAGGTGACCCTTATAATTCATTTAGAGTACATAAATATGGGGATTTCTGTTTCTCTGTGTATACTGACCAAGTAGTCCTTTTCACTGAGAACACAACTTCATGGCAAAATTCCAAAAGAAGTTGCCCACAAAAAGCAATTCTGGAATTACAAAATTGCAGTTTATATACCTTCCTTTGTATTAATTTTTTTCCACAAACTAAAAGAAGTACATTTGTTGGTAATGTGTTTTCTATGCAAATGTTAAGACATAATATGATTGTTTTTCACCTGCACATAGTACTAGACTAAAGAAGGCAAAATCTACCACACAGAAGAAATTCTAAATCTTGGAAGAGTAGGGTCCAAGTGTCATGCTGTCTGTGTCAATGGATTCTTTATCATTTAGCTCAAATTATCCTACAGACTAATCATTTCCAATTGACTCTACTTTTTTTCATGGGTAATTTCCATAAATTTTATAACCTAGGCTAGAAATTTATTTGTGTAGCATATTACTTAATTTTAAAACCAAGATTACATACACAAAAAACACCCTTTGGGGGGGGGTCTATTTTTGAGAAGGTGGTAATCCAAAGATTATATAACTAATGACTGTAAAAGGAAGTAATTGCATTATATGAATAGACACATTAATAAATTAGGAGAATATATATATATAATTTTCATTTGGAGCAGTCATTAACATTACATTTGTACTTTGTGAAATATTAAGTAGTAAGGGCCTAAATCTCAGGACCACTGAATGTATACTGCCCACTTATTGTGCTGTATTAAAATAGTCAAGACAGGAGTACATTTAAAAAAAATAATGATAATGTAATTACCTTAGTTTGCTTTCACTGTAGCACTAATGATTATTTTGTATGTGATTCCAATTATCAAAGAAATAAATTATACATGCTTTCTCAAAACATAATTTTGTGAGATCTTGGCCAAAAAAATGAGAGTTAGACATTAGCCTTTATGATATATTTTAATATCCACTATAAGGATACCACATGCAATAAATTGGATTGTAAAATCTACAACTAACAGTGTGTAGATATTTATCACCCCATGGCTTCTATGTTAGATGAGAGATATGAATGGCTGGTAATTTTATAAGAAGGATGAATGATTTTCAAACAAAATTTCCCAGTGAAAGCAGAAGAATTGCACACTGGAACTAATTGTCTAGATACTAGAATGAGGAAAGGTTTGGTTCCAGTGAATATGCTTCTTTTCATTTTACATGCACTGTCAAACAGCATCTTCCCTAATGTATGAAACAATGGCTTCATTCTGAACCAGCAAAAGGCTTGCTCTAGATATCTATTTAAATTTTATTAAATTCAAATTGTGGCAGTGGCCAAAAGCTACTGATTCAAAACTATTTCCAACTGGTCTGAGTAAATTAGCTCTGAGTGCAAAAAAATTTTTTGTTGTTGTTCAATCACTTAATAAAAGATGTGATTTTGTCCCAAATCCCCACCCCACCAGAATAGTAAAACAGTGGTCCAAGTTCATTTACACTTTTCTGCATATTTGATGCAATGTTATGTGTCACAGGTTGCATGTATATTAATTTATCACTATGGTACAAAAAAAAACCCAACCTCCCTCATCAAATATTTATGTAAAAACATGTATACCTCCAGACTTTGAGAGGAGACTTTCTCATGCACATCAGCCTCTTTTATCATTTGTCTCCATCAGCTTGATATTGATATGGTAACCATCTTCATAGCTCTGTATAAATCTGAGTGGAAGCCCAACTGAGTTATACTCAGAAGGAGCGTAAAGATGTCTTTGGTGCATAGTAGTCTCTCCCTCAAAATGAGAAAGTATAGAGGCATCTTAAGTCAAGAACCTACAGGTTCAGGTGAGCTAACACATGCCCACAGCCATTCTAGCATTTATGGTGGAATAGGTTTTATGAGGCTACGGGAGACTGCCACAAGTATCTTCTCATCTTTGGTTTATATAGGTTCATCTGTTTGTCTCTTTTATTACAATAATCATTGCCTCATGTCAAGCATATTAGGCTACTATAAATTCTCCTACTGCTTTTCTGAGTAGTTTTGACTTAGCTGAAAATTTTAAGTATACTTGGAGGAGTATGCTAGAATAAAGCTCCAAAAGTTTTTCATGAAATATTTTACAGTATTATTCTCAGTATGATGAGATTGGTTAAAAGACTAAGGAGGTATGTCTCTCATACACTCTTTTCATGACACTATCTTTAGGAAAAAAAAAAGTACTGGCCTAAACTTATGTATAACTTTTGGTTCCTTCTCAATGAAACTCATTGTGAATGATCAGAACCAAATGGTGAAGCTACTTTATGTGAGTACTTGTCTCCCACCAAAGAGACACAAGAGCAGACTCATAATTAGCAGAATCCTACTGGACTTGCTATCTGTGCTTCTGGCACATTGATAAAGCTGAGATGTGAATCAAGACCCCCTCAGGGCCTTTCCCCATAAGTTCCTTGTAGAAACTTGTGGTGTCTAAGCAACAGCTCGACTCAGTGAGCCAGCAAGAGGCTCTCTCTGATGGCCACACTAGGAACCGTGCTAGAACAATCTCAGCTCAGAGTTGCTCTGGTGTATTTACTAATGGCATTTCTACAGTGGATGCCATGTGTTAAAGAAACTCAGAGGCATTAACCCTGAAAAGTGGGATTCCAGGAATGGCTGTATCCTCTGTCCTCAGTAGGACCCAGTCATTTGCTCTTCTGCTGTGTCAGCAAAATCCACAGTGCAGAGTTTGGGCAATTTTCTTTGTATCCCTGAAGACTTAAGGTAATTATTTTTCACAGCCACATTAACTCGTATGATTAGTCTTTATAGGGTTTTCATACCTATCTGAGTGATTTGGGGAGTGTAGGTAGTTGCAGTAAGTGCACATTTATCAAGGAAGGATGCATAAACACTTTACTCAGTAGTAATTCACTGAAATGAGTTGTCAGTCTGCTCTTCATCTATGGATAAGGATGAAGGAAATCCTGATGGGGATCAGAGAAAGGTTCCTTTTAACAGACTAACTTTGATAGAACATTTGCTAATATGGAAAAGAAAGTCAGGTTTTCCTCTTGCCTAATCGTGGATTTTTTGTTCTTTAAATATGATCTGGACTCCTTGATAGATATCTGGATTAGGCACATGACATCAGGTGAGTCAGGCATAGTAATTTATACTTTTACCCAGCAAACATTTCTATTTTGACCCGAATTAGCCAGACTTTTCCTCTTTGAGTGGAATTTCCTATTTTCCCTCCAACTTGGTAGTTTGTCATATTTTAGAGCTAAAAAAGTTTACAAGTGAAACATTTTCTCCTTTCATCCCAGCCAAGTAAGTTCAGTATAAGAAAAAATTAAAGCCAAGTAAGTTCTGATTTCACAGTGAATGCCAAGCCTCAATAATGATGGCCTTTGTGAAATTCGTCTGTGAAATTTAAAATCCTAACATTTATTTTTGTATAACATTTGTTCTCCTCTCTTGACTACATGATGGCTGAGTTTACTTTAAGATCAGTTTTATGTCTTTCTCCAACATTTTGGAGTCTCCATTTGGAGTTGGATATTACACCAATTCCTCAAGTACTTCTGATGGATGGCCAAGGGAAGAAACAATCAATAACAAGGCAACACTAACTAGACATACAATATGACAACCAACATACAGGACAGCTAGGCGTGTTATCCTGCTTCCAAAACACTTTCCTCTTGAGTTTCCACACATACTCCTTATAGGATCCGAGCGGACTACAGAAATACTGTTGCTAGTAGGGGGCCTTTAAAAAAAATTCTAACATCAACATAACAATCAATTTGAATGCAACAAATTAGTTTTCAATAATTTAAGAGAGCATATCCTATCACCCTCAGTATTGATGATATATACTTATCTGTAGGTTGCTATAGCAATATCCGTGGCTATACTCACACACACACACACACACACACACACACACACACACACACACACACAAACTCAAGCTACAGGGCCCTTCTTAATGGAGTATTCTAACTTTACACGCCATTATTAACACTGGATATTTTTACATAGAGAGTAAAGATGCCATCTGTAGAGCTCACTTGACTTCTTTCTGCCAAAACTGAAAAAGTCACAGGGCTTGCAGTAGGTCATCATATGTCTAAACACAGGCCATATGTCTAAACAAAAGCACCTAACCTTAAGGACAAATGTTAGTGACAGCCAGGCTCAAACTGGAGTGGAAAAATTTCCCAGTACCAAAACTTCTGCTAATGTCAGACACAAAGAATTTTTCTTATTTAGATGAGTGCTCATATTATTGGGTTCTATTTTTTGGGGGGGTAAAACATAGATTTCCCCCATAGAAATTCAATAAATAAAGGACTTAACCACTGAATCAAGGAAGCAGAACTCCAGTTTTTAACCTTCTAGTTGGGACTAGGCCCTACCAATGTTAAATTGTACTGCAATTGGTCTTCCAGGAAGCATGGGACGAAATGACCCCATGGCAGGTCCAAGACAGACTGTCTTGCTGGTCAGTGGTGGCCTCAGTGTGTCATTGAATGAGGCTGGAGCTATAGCTGAATCCATAGCTGCTGGACCGTGACAATGGTGGCTGAGCCTCTTCACTCTGTTCTGGAGCATAGCTGGGAAATGTCTGTGCCCTGGACATCTTTGATGAACCAAACCCATGACCTGAAGAAGAGGAAAGGAAAGCTTTACTAAAAAAAATATTCAGAAGAAACAAAAGGACATCTTAGCAAAGAGAGAAAATAGATCTAACAAAAGACTTCAAACCCTCAAAACCAAATTTGTAAGGAAGTGGGCAAGAGTCTAGACTTTGGTATCCTGACTCTTCTTTTACCCAACACTGGGAACTGTACCCAGGGTCAACCACATGATAGTCAATCCCCCTCTCCTTTTACTTTTTATTTTGAGACAGAGTCTCAGTAAGCTATCAAGGCAGATGCTGAATGTCTGATCCTCCTCCCTCAGCTTCCCAGTTAGCTTTGATTACTGACCAAGCACCACATCAGGCCTGATTTCTTGATCTTGATGATGTAAAGACATATTCAGACATCAGTACTTTCCCCACCCCACTAGTATCTTCTCTAGGATTCTGCACATCTATAGAGCTAGGCTAGTTTTTAGGACTCTCAACTTTCCTGTCTTCAGCCTTTGAAATAAGGCAGAAAATCCTTTCCCTGAAAAGCTACTTCTGATGGAAAGCTTAATAATTTCTTTCTTTTCTGTTACACTCACTTTCTGCAACTCAAAGGCAATGAAATGCTTTCTTTAGAGCATTTGTGAATAGGCAAACTGAATTATACCCTAGTCAGTAACAGCCAATTATCAAAGAATATTTTACAATAGTTTAGGGGTTCTGGTTTCCCCATGAACTTTGTGAATTCCCCTATAATTGATTGCATATATGGGTTCACCAAGGTGATATTCTTCAATGGTCACTAAAATGCTTTAATGGTTGAATATTATACAAAATATGTCCCAAGAGAATTCTTCCCATGATTTTGACTGTTTTGCTGATAGATTGTGATAGAAAATCGTCTAATGCGAACCAAAGCACAGTGATTGCTTAACATTTGCCAAGATGTTTACAATGTGTAGAAAGAAGTGCACATATTAAGGCTTTAGAAAGACTTTCCAGCCATTGTCTCACCACTTTTTATAACCAGTGATTATTCTTTGTGCTTGAGGATGGTTTGTACCTGATGGAAAGGCCTAGAGAGACAGAAGAAAAATTGATACTATGCACTTCCCCTTCAGAATTTATACTGTACTCAAGGGATGAAATAAATTTAATTTGATTTGTGTTTTAGCTGATCTCTTGGGTGTGGAATCCAGAGAAAACTATCTGCTAACACTGAAACATGGGACTTCCACTGTCATACCCATCAGTTGCTCTGTCCTTTGCAATGTCATAGGCTCAAAGCCAGTTTTGTTGCCACATGCTTGACAACTCCAAAAATATCCTTGCCATGAAGAAAGCTTGAGATCCAAGAGAGAAAACCCACAGGAATTGTGTAATTAAAGGCTAATTAAAACTGGTAGAACTGCTTAAATGTTAAAATAATTAAAAAAAAACATGAGAGACAAATCTTGCTTTCTAGCAAGAAATTGTTTTAACTTTGTCATTGGCCTGATTCTCTTGATGGCCAGGGATGGGGTAAGACTGCTGACTATTGCTGCAAATCTGGGAGGAGAAAGTGTGGGGCATCCTTTCTGTGCCTCTCAGGGGTAGCTCTTCTATCAGGTACATTTGAGCTTTTTGAATTCTCCTTGCTTCTGCAGCTCTTCCCTACAGATGAATCTATGCTGTGGTGTGATACACAAAGTTAATATACATCAGTAGTTACTATAATAGTCTGAAAGTTAAATGTGGATACCTGAAAAGTTCTTTACTCCCATTTTCCCCACTTAGTGTCTTCGTGCTTTGGAAGAGGTATGTCATTACTTCTGCTCTTGTGCATCTCTCTCTTATTTATCATTAGCTACTATGGCCTTTTCTATTGGTCTATATGCAGTCTCTTCATTAAATTATTTTAAAATTTCAATGGAATATTTCTGCTTTTTCATGAGGACTCTGATGATATAAAAGCATGAAAATGAAGCAGAGAAACAGGAAAAGGAGGGAGAAGTCAGAGACGGGGCGGGGGTGGTGGTCAATAAAGGCAATGCTAAGGCGATGTTAGAGAGGGGCTTTGGAAAAGATAAGAAATTAAAGGAGTGCATAGAAATTAAGGGAATGCTAAAAATCAGGATCTCAGAAGTGGACACACCACGTATACATGCTGCTTCTGGTATTTTGTTTGTTGTAGTTAACTTTAAGGGATATTGTTTTGCTATGAGATTTTTGGTTTATTGATCTGAAATGAGATGATGATAATAGAGGCACTCAGCTTGAATTTTTTGTTTTATTTAACGTGTTCTGTGGTTTTAAATGTTAAGTCAGTGAGCTAGCTTGTGCCAAATGTTGTCATCCAATAAAAGGCTGTGATTCCATAGTAGTCTCCATGGGTTTCACTCTCCTAGGGGGAAGATCAAACTGTCTGTTGGCTGTATGTGCACTAAACTCAAAAATACATAGGAAGACATCTGAGATAACAGTATGTCCTAAATGTTAGCTAGAGCAGTTAGTAAAGGGCTGTAAGGAGGTAGCATCTGGGCATGATATTGATGACAAACGTATGCAGTTAAAACTATTGATGTGTGTGTGTGTGTCTGTGTGCGTGCGTGTGTGTGTGTGTGTGTGTGTGTGTGTGTGTATGTGTGTGTGTGTGTGTGTGTGTACTTTCTGTCCCTTTATCTTAACATTTACTAATGAGAATTCATGATTCTTTTAACTAGGAACATTGTGTTTATTAACATATATCAGCTGGAAGTATTAAGAACTTGCTCTTATGTCTAGAGAGATGCTCTGTGGTTAAGGTTGTGTACTGCTTTTCCAAGGGACTCCAGAATTCATGCCAAAAAAAAAAAATTAACAACTGCCTGTAACTTCAGTTTCAAAGGACTTGGTGAGGTACTTCAGGCCTTCATGGGCAACTGCACTCATGTGCACCTACACACTTCACATATGCATGTAATTAAAAATTAAGTATTCTTCAAAATATACTCTTTTTTATTTGATTTTATGCAACTGTTATTAAAATATGAAAATATCTGAAGAGAGAGGTGAGACATATCTTTAAATCTTATTATTTGTGGCCTGAAAGTGAAGGCTTCAGTTGAAAACAAAGGTTTTTCTTATAAACATAGTGTTTTTGTTTTAATTCTACAATATTAGCATAAAAGGAAGATAATACAAAGTTACAGACAGTTTTTAATTTTCTTGTTATGAGTTCTTGGAACAGAACTTGGATCTCCTGGAAGATAATACAAAGAACATTTACCATCCTTCTACTCAAAAAGTCTCCAGGAAAGAGTCTTAGAAATGGGGGCTCTGACTTTATAGACGTGATCAGCTTCCCTGAGAAATATAGTCAGGCAAGGGCAGCAAACTACACACAGCAAGTGAATGGTTTGCTCTACCTTTGTTGAGTAGAACCAGAGGTCAGGTGGGTGATAAAACCATACATATCACTTCAGCACCCCAAACCGCTTCCCCTTCAGAGTGTGAACAGTGAATCTCACCACTACAGTGAGCTTCAGAAACAAATTGGACTTTGCTGTACTTTTGTGGTCTCATCGTCCCATGTTGGGAAATCATATTCTCTGTAGGTATAATGGAAGTTAAACAAATCAACACATAAGGTTGTCAGCAAAAACTGTACGTGTGTGCCTAATTTCTTTTCTGAGCAGAATGGGCTCACAAGCTCATCATTCCCTGCTCAGCTCCTGCATTCCCTTACCATCTTAATATGCTGCCTCTCTCCATGATGTTTTTATGTTATTCTCTTTCAAGGTCATCAGTATATTTTTTCACCTCCTCTGTAAATCATTTCTGGTTTAATTGGAAATTAATTTATGACTTTCTTTTACTTCAACTATTCATTTACTTCAGACAGTTCACAAATTATGCTGTTTAATGCTAATCAGCAAAATAAGATACCTCAATCAGAACTGAATACATGAAGGCTGTTTGATCAAGAAAACAATAAATGTGAACAAAGAGAGAAAAATAATTAAGCCCCTTTCAGCATTCACTAGAACCATGCCCTTAGGCAGTGATGATGAAAGCAAAAACAACAAAAATAAACTGTGAGGCTTAAATTAAAAACTCAGTGGAATACACTTGTTCATCCTGCTGACAAGGAGTCTAGTGAAATGTTCTGTCAGTTTTTCTACACTTGGACATACAGACAGATATGGTGAATACATTCACAGAGCATGTGCACAATGCTACAAGTTAAAAACAGCAAATACGTTAACAGCAATAAGTCTGTTTTAAAAATCTTCTTAAATTTTTTACTTCCACCCTAGCTGTAGTCATGTCTCCTTCAGTAGAAATGATATTTTGTTCACATGTTCCATATGTTCCCACAGTGTTGATGACTGTATTTACCCAGTGAGTTCAAGGCCCCTCTGACACAGTAATTTTATGTGCATCGACTGACCCTAAGCTTCAGAGTTTCGCTCGAGAAGTGTGTATAGTCATTTAGTGCATTTATTTATGCTAACAAAATTATTCAGGGAACTGAAGAACATCACATAACAATAAAGACATAATGAATGCTTAGTTTCAAGGGAAACTTCCCTGCTCCACCCCCAAATGCCCAAACTATCGATGAAGTGGAAAGAATGCAAATGTAGTAGAAAACAGCAGCCAAACTGGAGTGCTGGAGCAAGTATTCTTACATAGAGATGGCAACAAGAAGAGGGTACAAGAAGACAGACACAATATTCTCTTCTCCCAGTAATTAAGAAGTGTGTTATCAGCACATATAGCTGAACTCCCTCAACCTGACTGGCATCTGGTTTTCTACTTTTACTAACCAATTTTCTTTGTAATGTAGATTCTAATGGAAACTCTTTTCATAAAATCCAGACAGATTCCCCAAACAAAACTCTTGGACAATAGCTGGTAAAAGGAAATGACCCTGATAAAGACATTTAGTAGTCCTGTGCTTAAATGATTTTTCAGAATCTGGAGGAGCTGAAAGGGTGTTGTTTCTTCAAATAATAAGACAAAAGTTAGTATTAGAATAAATTAATGGTGAGAAAGAAAACGCGGAATAAAAGCATTACTAAAAGCTTAGTCTGAATAGTTAGGAAAGATCTTTAACAAGTACCTTCTAGACACTAGCTGCGAAAAGAGTAGGCAGGCTGTACTCATGCACCTGGATAGGAGAGGAATAGTAGAACAATGGGCTAGGTGGCTGAGTGAACTCACCAATGTGTCTTGTTGGCAGAGGAGGGTTTTATGCTGTGTTTAATACTTGAATGCTAATTTTAAAAGTAGGTGAAAGTTGAAACTACATTAGAGTTAGCCAGCCACAGATCTATTACATCTCAATAATTAACCATCAGGGATTAATTATGCATTGAAATGCCGACATACATTGCCAAGATTTTTCCTACAAACTGTATTTGAATTGTATTCAATTTTTAATATTTGAAATTTAAACTAGCATTCTTAGAGAGTTTCTGAGTTTCTTGTGGAGATTTGATGGTGTAGCTTTATGACCTTGAGTAAACTTAGGGGTTTAATAAAGGATCAGGTTCAGCATAATTTGATCCATTGGGGAAAATGATAATTGGCTTAATCTATATAAAGAATGGTTAAAAAGAAAATTATAAAAACTTCTGCTCATTGAGTACAAATTTCATGGTGATATTATTCTAATTACCAACCAACCAACCAGCCAAACAACCAACCAAACAAACACAAAACTAACCAACTTGAGAGGAAGAGATTATGTATGATGTGTCATCCAGACAGGATTGATGAACAACCCAGCCTGCTGGTAAAATAATTATTTCCCAAATATCTTTGGAGGTGCTTTGTAAAGTAGTCAGTAGGTTAAATAAATAAGCTCGTTCATCAATGTGACCAGACCTCATCCAGTTCATCTGTATACTGCAAACGGAAGGATAAAGGTAACTTCTCTTTTTAAGTTGACGTGCTCATCTTTACTAGTTTTGGATACAAAACTCTTGATTCTCAAACTTTCAGATTTTTTTTTTTTTATGAATTATGTTACTGCTTTCTCTGAGTCTCCAGCTTACAGATCCTAGCTTCAGGGATTTCCCGCTTAATCAAGCAATCTAATTCCTAATAAATCTGTGCAGAGTGAGGTGGATTTCTGAGCTCAAAGGCAGCCTGTTCTACAGAGTGAGCTCCAGGATATCCAATACTATACAGTGAAACCCTGTCTCAGATAACTAAAACCAACTAACCAATCAACCAACCCACCAACCAACCAAATAAAACCAACCAACCAACCAAAACACTCTTCAGTTTCTTAGGTTATAAGCTTTTTAAACCCATAGTATCAAAATGCCTCTCACTAATTTACACCCTTTCTCTCAGGGTAGGAAATTACTTTTCTAAAGTTCAAGTACAAGAACTTACATATATCTCAATGGTATTTAGAGTTTTTTTTCCTTTTAAATATTTAAATGTGTGTGTGTGTGTGTGTGTGTGTGTCTGTGTGTGTCTGTGTGAGTATCCATGTGTGTGAGAGTGTTATGGAGGACAGAGAGGATTCAGATCCCCAGAGGTTGGAGTTACAGGTCCTTATGAGTCACTCAGTTTGTGTGCTAGGAACTGACTTCAGGGCCCTTGGAAGAACACCAAGTGCTCATAACTGCTAAACCATTTCAGTAGTTCCATCATTGATGTTTTGTTAATTTTCTTTTGTCACACAAAGTTCCTAAAGCTAGAATAAAAAAAAAGTCAGATCTGTTTTTAAGTTTCCTAGGTTTTGGACAGGAGTCTGGTATAGCTGTCCCCTGAGAGGCCCTCCAAGAGCCTCACCAATACAGATTTGGATACTCGCAGCCAACCATCAGACTGAGCACAGGGACCCCAATGGAGGAGTCAGAGAAAGGACTGAAGGAGCTGAAGGGGTTCGCAACCCCATGGGAAGAAGAACAAAATCAACCAACCAGACTACCCAGAGCTCCCAGGGACTAAACCACCAATCAAAGAGTGCACATGAAGGGACTCATAGTTCCAGCTGCATATGTAGCAGAGGACTACCTTATTTGTCATCAATGGGAGGGAAGACCTTTGGTCTTGTGGAGGCTTAATGCCCCAGTACAGTGGGATGCTGGGATGCTGAGGCAGGAGGAGTGAGTGGGTGTGCAAGCACCCTCATAGAGTCAGGGGAGGAGGAGGAGGTATAGGATAGAGGGTTTTGAGAGGGGAAACTGGAAGGGGGACAACATTTGAAATGTAAGTAAGTAAAATAACCAATAAAATATGTTCTCCTCTCTACAAGACTATTAAAGAACTTCCTTTACCTTTTTCCAATATTTGCATAAATTTGTTTTTTCTCTTTATCTCTTAAACTGATGAGAGATTTACCTCAGTTAATGCTCTACATTCAATATGTCATATTGCATAGTATTCAGTGGCATGAGTTTGAGTGTTGAAAGACTACTTGGTTTGAGTGTTTCCAATGTTTCCTCACTACCCAGCCCAGCCCTTCAGGTTTCTCAGAATTGTGATAGTGTTCATAATAGTTCCTTAAATAGAATATGTTGTAAGCTAACATGCTGTGTAGTCTAATAGCTAATTACCATATGCTAATACACAAAGAGCACAGACAGTAAGTATACTGGCTCTTTTTCTTTTTTTTTTTTTAAACCCATTAAGTATAGTTTGTACAGCCCATATATGCTTGACTGTGTGGCTTTAACTTGAAGATGGTCAACCCATTAGGACTTTCACTCCTTAAAAAGACTGATTCTCCTTCTCTCAGAAGCTACTAACTGCCAACAGCTCTTTAGATAGGGGGAGAACTTTGTGCCTGTCTTCCTTCCCCATGTTGGGATTTTGTGTGGCCTGAGACTGCACAGTTGTGTATTTTTATGCACCTGCTGTGAGCTCCTATATACGAATGCCCTGCTGTGTACAGAAAACAGCACTTATTTTCCACTGCCTATGGCTCTTACAATCCCTCTCTTTCATTTTCCACAGTGGTTCTTGGATCTTGGTGAGATGTTCCATTAGGGATGAGTATTCTGCAGTTTCTTATTCTCTACATGTTAACCAGTTGTGGGTCTCTGTGTAAATTACCATCTATGGCAAAACAGAAACTTCTCTGATTGAGGGCTAAACTGATCAGTGAGCAAAATGATAAGTTATTAGGAGTTGGTTTAATAGTAAACTCATTTAGCTGAGTGTTAGTAATAGGTTCTTCATTAGGGCTGGGAATTTGTCTGTTTACAAGTTCTTGGTCCCAGTAATGGAGCCAGATATGGAGTATGCTTTGTGGAGTGCACCATAAATTGAAGCAGAAAGTGGTTGGTTACTAATATGATAGGCACGGCCTATTCCACCAGTGAATATGTCTTGTGAGACTGGTCACAGATACAGCTCATAGTGTTTTAAATATTTTTGAGAATTACTCTCTCTTCCATCCCTTTCCTTTTCCTAAACTTCAGTTGTTTATTTATTTGAATACCGTTTTTATAATGTTAGAATCTGGTTTCACATTCTATTTTTGTTGCCTGAATTTGTTGTGGGTTTTTAATTTGTTTAACCTTTACTTCCAAACCTAACGGAATTATAGTTAAATTTTACCACTCTAGTTAAAATTGTAACAGTATCATCTCCTTTCTTTCTTTTTTCATGTCTTTAATGTACAAACATAGAGATATATAATATTTATTGATACTATTAATGTTGCTGTTATCTTTGAAGTTATGATATTTGTCTCACAGGTAAATATCTGAATATTCTTTATTTATATCTTTAAACATTTTATAAAATATTTAAGCGCATAATAGTTTTATGTAACACTAAGTTCATAATTAGACTGGCAATTTAAAAACATTAAGATACTGACAAATCAATATAATGTAGTTTTATTACTACTAAAGATGCTCTATTTTTTAAAAATAGAATTACATTTTAATAGTCATTTCATAACTTTTTTTCATAACAAAAATAGTTTTACAAATTTTCTGGTTGATGTAACATCCATTTATTCCTGTGGCTTGGAATTAATTTGTCTTGTATTCTAATTCTTATAATTACCTACCAGGATATTAATTTTCTACAACTGTGATTGCTTCATGAAAGCTAGCTTAACTCTTCACTATTAGCAGACAAATAATCCATTTGAATAATTGCAGGCTTTATACCAGTCTATGGTAGCCAATAAAATGATGAATGTTAAAAAGGTATATTTTAAGTTGAAACAACATGAGTATAGAACACAATGAAAATCCATTGGTGTTGATGAACCAAAGGAAAATCAAATAAACTACAACAAAAAATTCAAGTGGTTTCAAAAGTTTATACTATCATCATTTTCAAAGGATTGTTTATAAAACTTGAATACAGTAAAAATTAAGTTTAGGTTTTATACTGGCTCTCATTTGTGAGCATGTTAGCCGTTATGACAACCAAGGAATTATATACAATTATAAATATACCAAGTTCAGGATCTTGGTTCCGGGACCCCGCCAAGAGTATCTTGCACAGGCCCCAGACATTCGGCCACTTTCCCAGCCAGAGGATAGGGGTCCACCCAGCCCGGGAGCACATTGCCTGAGCATCGGCAGCAGACATCTTGATTCCGGGACATCACCGAGAGTATTCGGCACAGGTGAGTGTGCAGAATACAGAAGCTAACAGCTTCTGGGACAGGCAGGAGCCACAGAGCTTCTAAGGCAGCCCCCTTTATGGGCCCCGGACATCTGGCCACTTCCCCTGCCAGAGGATAGGGGTCTGCCCAGCCCAGGAGCACATTGCCTGAGCATCGGCAGCAGACATCTTGGTTCTGGGACCCCACCAAGAGTATTCTGCACAGATGAGAGTGCGGAATACAGAAGCTAACAGCTTCTGGGACAGGCCAAAGCAACTCAGCCGCAGGACAGGTCCTGTTTTGGGCCTTCCTCTTCGGCCAGGAGGGAGGTCCTAACGCCAGATATCTGTTCACCTTCCCTGTAAGAGGAGAGCTTGCCTGCAGAGAATACTCTGACCACTGAAACTCAGAGGAGAGATCTAGTATCCCAGGTCTGCTGATAGAGGCTAACAGAATCACCTGAGGAACAAGCACTAACCAGAGACAATTAAATCAACTAACTCCAGAGATTATCAGATGGCAAAAGGTAAACGTAAGAATCTTACTAACAGAAACCAAGACCACTCACCATCACCAGAATCCAGCACTCCCACCTCGCCCAGTCCAGGGCACCCTAACACACCTGAAAAGCTAGACCTGGATCTAAAAGAATATCTCATGATGATGGTAGAGAACATCAAGAAGGACCTTAATAACTCACTCAAAGAAATACAGGAGAACACTGCTAAACTGGTATAAGATCTTAAAGAGGAAGCACAAAAATCCCTTAAAGAATTACAGGAAAACACAACCAAACAGGTGATGGAATTGAATAAAACAATTCAAGACCTAAAAAGGAAAGTAGACACAATAAAGAAAACCCAAAGTGAGGCAACGCTGGAGATAGAAACCCTAGGAAAGAAATCTGGAACCATAGATGCAAGCATCAGCAACAGAATACAAGAGATGGAAGAGAGAATCTCAGGTGCAGAAGATTCCATAGAGAACATCAGCACAACAATCAAAGAAAATGGAAAACGCGAAAAGATCCTAACTCAAAATATCCAGGAAATCCAGGACACAATGAGAAGACCAAACCTCCAGATAATAGGAGTAAATGAGAATGAAGATTTTCAACTCAAAGGACCTGCAAATATATTCAACAAAATTATAGAAGAAAACTTCCCAAAACTAAAGAAAGATGCCCATGAGCATACAAGAAGCCTACAGAACCCCAAATAGACTGGACCAGAAAAGAAATTCCTCCCGACACATAATAATCAGAACAACAAATGCACTAAATAAAGATAGAATATTAAAAGCAGTAAGGGAAAGGGGTCAAGTAACATATAAAGGCAAGCCTATCAGAATTACACCAGATTTTTCACCAGAGACTATGAAAGCAAGAAGAGCTTGGACAGATGTTATACAGACACTAAGAGAACACAAATGCCAACCCAGGATACTATACCCAGCCAAACTTTCAATAACCTTAGATGGAGCAACATGTTGCGCGCACTCAACTGGCCAGGAAGAACGACGCTGCTACAGGATCCTTCTGCACACGTTTATTCAGTCCTGTTTCTTCTTTCTCTATATTTCCCTTGTTTATATCTCCCTTGTTTATATCTCCCTTGTTTTTATATCTCCCTTGTTTTTATATCTCCCTTGTTTATATATCGCCCTTGTTTATATCTCCCTTGTTTATATCTCCCTTGTTTTTATATCTCCCTTGTTTTTATATCTCCCCTGTTTATATCTCCCTTGTTTTTATATCTCCCCACTAATAGTAATCCTCTCTCGAATAATAATCCTCCCTCTAACCCGGGCCTCTCACTCTTATATACTCTCAGTTCCCATCCACGCACAGCAGGCCACGCCACCTCACCAGGCATGCAGCTTCAGCTAATCAGGGCAGCAGGGGCAAATCTCCACCAAATTGGATTCACCTGTATCCTGGTACACCTGCGCAGCACTCAAGATGTTTGTGTCTTATATGAGGAAGTCAGGTGCAAGTCATATGACTTAGCTGCAGTCTCTGGCGCCTTTGGGACTGCCGCCACACCCGCTCCCCACAATTCCCCCTTTTTTCTTTTTTGGCAGAGAGAATGTCTGTAGATAGCCCCCCGCAACCATGCCCCTTACCCGTCCTTGGGTGACAAACAGCATTGGTTTGATCCCTGTCTTAGGTTGGTGACATGCCCAGGGAGTCTTATCACTGACTACCTCTCTATCATGCCAAGCCACACCTGGGGAGATTGTGTTTTGCTTGCAGCAGGTGCATCAAAAGGCCAGGATGTTGATTAATCTATGGCCAGATCTTAATTGCTGCAAGCAAGCCTCATGGGTGAAGGTAGAGGTCTGATCCCCAGTGTGCAAGCATAGGGGCCCTACACAAAACCATCCCTTAGGCTCATCACCCAGAGAGGTCTTGGCCAGCTCCCGTGTCGTTTTTCCTGGGGGAAGGGAACTAGGACACTGAACCTTCATGCAATCAGACATGCCTTCCACAGGATGCCAACAGCAAGCTATCCTCTGTGCAGTGCTTAGCCTCGCAACCCATGGCATAACGCAGCATAATTTCTTTTAGAGCGGCAAACCGAATCTGAGGAGATTGCCCCGCCTCCACTGCAGCAAAAGCCTATGCTACCATGGCGAAAGTGCGGGCCCGCACACTCTGCATCTAACACATGTGCCAAACACACAACACACACACACTATTACAAGCATACATCCCAGGGCTCTCATCCCTACTCATCTTCCCTGAAGCAAGGGATAGATAGCCAGAGGGGCTATCTCTTTAAGGGGAATTCAGGGATCAAAAAGCGTGGAAAAATTTGAATGTCATGTCGAGCTGGTATCGGCTTCTGGAATACCGAAAGGATCTCCCATCTCGGCTCCATTGTTTGTGCTTGTGGGAATATCTACCACATCCACAGGGGCAACTGGATCAGGAGCCTCATTCTTGCAGCGTCTCACCAATCTCTCCAGCACCCAAAGAGTTTCTGTCTGGTCCTGTGGAAACACAAACAGACCCTCTCGCCCACATCAACACCTGATCTGGTCGATCCTCTCCAAATCTCCAGACAGAAGGTCCACCTACAGGTGGCTGCTGAGGAGGCATAGGGAGAGGACGCAGAAGCCAATTCGCCTTCCTCCTCCGCCTCAGCTCTTTTATTTTGTCCTTTCTGTCCACCTGATAACACTGTGTCTCCTTTCTTTTTCCTTTTTCTTTTTAAGCCCTTCTCTTCCGACATACTTTCTTGTTGCTCTATAAGGATTTTCTGACCTGTCTTGACTGCCTCTTGATTCAAACAGTAACAGAGTCCATATATCAGAACAAACAAGACCAAAACTATCAGACCTACCCACAAAGGGTCAATGGGAGAAAAAAGCATAACTACACAGCGAGGATCTATTGATCACTACACTGAGGTTATCATAGTTCCTTAACTTGTCCCCAAACCGGGAACCTTAACTTGTCCCAAAGCCGGGAACCTTTCGTTACCTTGTGCCTGCTTCCTGGCAACTTTATGCTCACCTCTATTTTATCCGAGGTCCTTCCCAAACTCCTGGGTTACTTTGTGCCTACTTCTTGGCAACTTTATGCTCACCTCTATTTTATCCGAGGTCCTTCCCAAACTCCTGGGGTCGCAAGTTTCACTCACCGTGAACTTACGCTGCTGGCAACCACTGACTGCTGAAAGTTCTGAACTCGGTGGGGGAGTCGGTTCCCCGTACGGGCCACCAATTGTCGCGCCTGCTCTCGACCAGCAAGAACGATGCGACCACTAGTCCTTCTAACAGCAGTTTATTCAGTCTTCATCTTTCTTCTTTCTCTTCATCAGTACCGTTCCCCAGCTGAAGAGTTCTGAATCCACGCCGGATCCTTCTCAACAGTCTGTTTTATGAGAACCTTTATTAACCACTCCTTCCCCGTGATGCAGTTCTGAATCCTCCCTGTAGCAGGGGGTCTTCGCTCGTGCCTGAAGATGTTTCTTGTTCCCGGGTTTCGGGCACCACTTCTTGCGCGCACTCAACTGGCCAGGAAGAACGACGCTGCTACAGGATCCTTCTGCACACGTTTATTCAGTCCTGTTTCTTCTTTCTCTATATTTCCCTTGTTTATATCTCCCTTGTTTATATCTCCCTTGTTTTTATATCTCCCTTGTTTTTATATCTCCCTTGTTTATATATCGCCCTTGTTTATATCTCCCTTGTTTATATCTCCCTTGTTTTTATATCTCCCTTGTTTTTATATCTCCCTTGTTTATATATCGCCCTTGTTTATATCTCCCTTGTTTATATCTCCCTTGTTTTTATATCTCCCTTGTTTTTATATCTCCCCTGTTTATATCTCCCTTGTTTTTATATCTCCCCACTAATAGTAATCCTCTCTCGAATAATAATCCTCCCTCTAACCCGGGCCTCTCACTCTTATATACTCTCAGTTCCCATCCACGCACAGCAGGCCACGCCACCTCACCAGGCATGCAGCTTCAGCTAATCAGGGCAGCAGGGGCAAATCTCCACCAAATTGGATTCACCTGTATCCTGGTACACCTGCGCAGCACTCAAGATGTTTGTGTCTTATATGAGGAAGTCAGGTGCAAGTCATATGACTTAGCTGCAGTCTCTGGCGCCTTTGGGACTGCCGCCACACCCGCTCCCCACAATCTAAAGGTCCCTGGTTCGATCCCGGGTTTCGGCACCAATTGTTATTAGACGCGTTCTCACGCCCGGCCAGGAAGAACACCACAGACCAGAATCTTCTGCGGCAAAACTTTATTGCTTACATCTTCAGGAGCAAGAGTGTAAGAAGCAAGAGAGAGAGAAAACGAAACCCCGTCCCTATTAAGGAGAATTTTCCTTCGCCTAGGACGTGTCACTCCCTGATTGGCTGCAGCCCATCGGCCGAGTTGACGTCACGGGGAAGGCAGAGCACATGGAGTGAAGAACCACCCTCGGCACATGCGCAGATTATTTGTTTACCACTTAGAACACAGCTGTCAGCGCCATCTTGTAACGGCGAATGTGGGCGCGGCTCCCAACAGCAACAAAAGTAATTCATGATAGAACCAAATTCACACATTATCTTTCCACGAATCCAGCCCTTCAAAGGATAATAACAGAAAAAAACCAATACATGGACGGAAACCACATCCTAGAAAAAGCAAGAAGGTAATCCCTCAACAAACCTAAAACAAGACAGCCACAAGAACACAATGCCAACTTTAACAACAAAAATAATAGGAAGCAACAATTACTTTTCCTTAATATCTCTTAATATCAATGGACTCAACTCCCCAATAAAAAGGCATAGACTAATAGACTGGCTACACAAACAGGACCCAACATTTTGCTGCTTACAGGAAACCCATCTCAGGGAAAAAGACAGACACTACCTCAGAGTGAAAGGCTGGAAAACAATTTTCCAAGCAAATGGTCTGAAGAAACAATCTGGAGTAGCCATTCTAATATCTAATAAAATCGACTTCCAACTCAAAGTCATCAAAAAAGACAAGGAGGGGCACTTCATACTCATCAAAGGTAAAACCTTCCAAGATGAACTATCAATTCTGAATATCTATGCTCCAAATACAAGGGAAGCCACATTCATTAAAGAATCTTTAGTAAAGCTCAAAGCACAAGTTGCACCTCACACAATAATAGTGGGGGACTTCAACACACCACTTTCACCAATGGACAGATCATGGAAACAGAAACTAAACAGGGACACAGTGAAACTAACAGAAGTTATGAAACAAATGGATCTAACAGATATCTACAGAACATTTTATCCTAAAACAAAAGGATATACCTTCTTCTCAGCACCTCATGGTACCTTCTCCAAAATTGACCACATAATTGGACACAAAACAAGCCTCAACAGATACAAAAATATTGAAATCGTCCCATGCATCCTATCAGATCACCATGGACTAAGGCTGAACTTCAATAACAAAATAAATAATAGAAAGCCACATTCATGTGGAAACTGAACAATACTCTCCTCAATGATACCTTGTCAAGAAAGAAATTAAGGACTTTTTAGAGTTTAATGAAAATGAAGCCACAACATACCCAAACTTATGGGACACAATGAAAGCATTTCTAAGAGGAAAACTCATAGCTCTGAGTGCCTCCAAAAAGAAACTAGAGAGAGCACACATTAGCAGCTTGACAACACACCTAAAAGCTCTAGAACAAAAGGAAGCAAATTCACCCAAGAGAAGTAGACACCAGGAAATAATCGAACTCAGGGGCGAAATCAACCAAGTGGAAACAAGAACTATTCAAAGAATCAACCAAAGGAGGAGCTGGTTCTTTGAGAAAATCAACAAGATAGCCAAACCCTTAACCAGACTCACTAGAGGGCACAGGGAAAGCATTCTAATTAACAAATCAGAAATGAAAAGGGAGACATAACAACAGATCCTGAAGAAATCCAAATTCAGATAGAGACCTGAACACTATGTTTGGTTGTTTAACACATTTACTGAAAATTTAGAACAAGAAAATTCATATTAGTTAATGATTCTCAAAACTGTAATTAATAAGTAATGAGAATAAGTAATGAGAAATGCTGTTTGCTACAATCTTTATCTTAAATTAGGCAGGTAAACATCTTTTTCTGAGATAGAGACATCTCATGCAATATCTGCTTATATTTGATTTATCACAGCAATACTATCCCCAGAACTGTCAAATGTCAAATTTTTACAGGGATAGATTTCCAAAATGCCGTTGTAAATGTAGTATCAGGATGCTGTTTTTCAAATAATAGTTCAGATTTTCAAACAATGCAGCACATTTTTATTCTGTCTCAGACTGAAAACAAAGTTCTAAAGACTTTAAGTACAATTTACCAGCTCTGCTGCAAAATTTGCGTAACACAATGAGCCTGGACTATTCACCTCACTGGTTCTAGAAGTTTATGATTATTAAAATAATTATCAGAGTAGAATCTTGGTTAGGAAATATGTTTTAAAAACTTATTAGATTGATTTTTTCTGAGATTTTGGAAATACTGTGATAATCACAAAACAAAACTTTGAAAATATTTAACATAACCATTGTATTTTTAAAATTTGTCAGTTTGAGTGTGTGTATGTGTCTGTCACAAAGTACAATTACATAGAGAAAGCACAGGAAAAATTGACATGATTTTGAAAATATATCTTAGAGTTAAAGTTACATAGTAGAGATGTTAGCTATTTTTATGTAAACTACACCATAATCTAAAATGTTTGTAGAATAATCTGAATTATTTGTATACTACTTAAATATAAGTCTCCTCCTAAGAACTCTTTATATTTTTATTTCTATTCTATGATTCTAGGACTCCTATCTATAAGGGTTTAAATATCTTTTTAAACTTTATAAGTTATAATTATTTATTAGAACATAATCAATTAATTAACCATTGTGATACATAGTGATACTGGTAATTGCAGTCTTGAGAGCAGATATGGGTATGATGCAGTAAGTTCATGGCCTATCTGGGCTACATGATAACCTCTCTCAAAAACACACACACACACACACACACACACACACACACACACACACACACACACACACATCAGAGTTAATGGGTCATCTGTACTGTTCTGAATTTTCGACAGAACATGTATACTGGTTCTAAGATGGATTAGCAATAAAATAAGGATGGTAAAACACTATTCTTTTTTTTTAAGAACTTTAATAAAAACTCTATGGCAAATACAGGAAAATGACACGGAACATAATTTGAGATGCCATAATTTGATTTTGCTTCCTGATGTTATAACTATATCTTTAGCTTATGTGCCTCAAAAATTGTGATGACTGAGGTTACATACACAAACCAGTAGATAAAGCCAAACAATATATTTTATGAATATATTTCATTATTTTCTTGTATCTGATTTGCTTTGGATAAAATTTTCTCTAAGGAACACAGAAAAAATGCAAAGATGCTGTGGGAAACTGGGAAAACTTATCAGTTGGAGCCCATACAGCTATATTATTCATTTATTACCTACTGGCGAAAAAGAGGTTTCTGAAATGAAGGGAATCTTCATGCTTCTTCGTTTGGCATTTATCAATGGAATAGTAATGCACGGCCCAACAAGAGCTTGGCAATTACCAAGAAAGTGTATATCACAGATGTATCCATCACTCTTCTCCATTGTGTGCCCTTTCTTCCACACTCACTGATGTGGGGTATAATTCATACATTAACCCTGTAGCTCCTATCCCATGCCTGGGGGACATCTATCTCCTAGTCTTGTCATCATCTTTTGTCATGTTGTCAGCCACTGAATCCTGTGGTGTCTATCTCCTTAAGATTTCCTTGATCCATACACTTCTTTCATGTTGTCTCTATCTTGATTTTATTATCTGGCTCATTCTAATATTTAAGGAATCCAATTGTTTTTCTTTTTTGTTGTTGTTCTTTTTATTTTTTTTGTTTTTTTTTAAATTAGGTATTTTCTTCATTTACATTTCCAATGCTATCCCAAGAGTCCCCCATACCCTCCCTTCCCACTCCCCTACCCACTCACTCCCACTTCTTGGCCCTGGCGTTCCCCTGTACTGAGGCATATAAAGTTTGCACAACCAATGGGCCTCTCTTTCCACTGATGGCCGACTAGGCCATCTTCTGATACATATGCAGCTATAGACATGAGCTCCAGGGGGGTACTGGTTAGTTCATATTGTTGATCCTCCTATAGGATTACAGATCCCTTTAGCTCCTTGGGTACTTTCTCTAGCTCCTCCATTGGGGGCCCTGTGATCCATTCAATAGCTGACTGTGAGCATCCACTTCTGTGTTTGCTAGGCCCCAGCTTAGTCTCACAAGAGACAGCTATATCTGGGTCCTTTCAGCAAAATCTTGCTAGTGTATGCAATGGTGTCAGAGTTGGGAGGCTGATTATCGGATGGATCCCCGGGTATGGCAGTCTTTAGATGGTCCATCCTTTTGTCTCAGCTCCAAACTTAGTCTCTGTAACTCCTTCCATGGGTGTTTTGTTCCCAATTCTAAGAAGGGGAAAAGTGTCCACACTTTGGTCTTCGTTCTTCTTGAGTTTCATGTGTTTTGCAAATTTTATCTTGTATCTTGGGTATTGTAAGTTTCTGGGCTAATATCCACTTATCAGTGAGTACATATCATGTGAGTTCTTTTGTGATTGGGTTACCTCACTCAGGATGATGCCCTCCAGGTCCATCCATTTGCCTAGGAATTTCATAAATTCATTCTTTCTAATAGCTGAGTAGTACTCCATTGTGTAAATGTGCTACATTTTCTGTATCCATTCCTCAATTGTTTTTCTTATCAAGCTGACCACATATCCAATATATTTTTGCCAAAGTAACTTCTACTCCTGTATTTGTTTTGGGAGAATTAAATCTCCCTAACAGTATTTAAGGTTCTTAATACAGTCAGAAACATAATTTTGTAACTTTGGGGGTTACAAAATTTTTACTCGTAAATTCTACTTTTCCAGCAAAATCTATGTTAAAATATTGTATTTGCTGTGGAACTAATGGTTTACATTAACTCTGTCTGGGCTCTTTTCTAAGAAAATTGTTATCTTTAACCAATTCTGTCATGATTTTTAGGAACATGTATTTAGTGTATGTGTGTGTGTTGTGTATGTACATGTATATATATATATATATATATATATATATATGTGTGTGTGTTTTGTGTGTGTGTTCTGTGTATATGTATACATATGTGTGTATATGTGTATATGTATAGATGTTGTATGTATAGGTCTATATATGTGCATGTATTTATATGTGGGTGTATGTATATATGTGTATGGGTATGTTTTGTGTTATGTATATACATGTGCGTATATTTTATATGTGTGTGATATATATGTATATGTATATATGTATGTATGTATCAACTAAGGGATCTTTATAAATTTAAATGTGCTTACTCTTTTTTTTCATTTTTATTGGTTATTTATTTACATTTCATATGTTATCACCCTTCCAAGTTTCCCCTCTACAAACCCTCTATCCCCTCCACCCTGCCTCTATGAGGTTGCTTCCCCACTGGCCCAACCACTCCTGCCTTAGTGCTCTATCATTCCCCTATTCTGGGTCATCAAGCCTCCACAGGACAAATGGGCTCCTTTCCCAATGATGCCCGATAAGGCAATCCTCTGCTACATATCCAGTTGGAGCCATGGGTTCCCACATCTGTACTCTTTGGTTGGTGGTTTAGTCCCCAGGAGCTTTGCGGGGGTGGGGGTGGGGGGGTGTCTGGTTGGTTGATATTGCTGTTCTTTCTATGAGTTTTCAAATCCCTTCAGCTCCTTCAGTCCTTGACCTAAATTCGCCATTGGGTTCTCTGTGCTCAGTTCAATGTTTGGCTGCATGCATCTGCATCTGTATTGGTCAGGCTTGTACCCTTTCTTTTTCCAGTTTCTGTCTTACAGTCATCTGAACTTTAGTTCTCACCAAGCTAATTTCCTTCAGGAATTCATTTAGAAGAAGGGACTGAAGACCTGTCTGGTTCACTTAGAGAGACTTGATCTCAGAAAACAAAATAAAGGGCTGACAAAATGGCCCATTAGGTGAAGGAGCTTGTTTTCAAAACTGATGTGCTGGCTAGTTTTATGTCAACTTTACACAAATTAGAGTTATTTGAGAGGAGAAAACTTCAACTGAGAAATTGTCTCCATAAAAATCAGGCTATAGAGTGACTTGTAGGGCATTTATTAATTAATTAGTGATTGATGTAAGAGAGCCCATCCCAATGTAGATGGGGTCATTCATGAGTGTTGGATCTGCATTCTATAAGAAATCAGGCCAAGCAAGCCAGTAAGCAGCACATGTCCATGGATCCATCAGCTCCTGCCTTCATGTTCCTGCTCTGTTTTCTGAATTCTCCTTGACTTCCTTTAATGATGAACAGTGATGTAGAAGCTTAAGCCAAATAAACCCTTTTCTCCTAAAGTTGCTCTTGTTTGTGGTGTTTCACTGAAGCACAACAATAGAACTAAGTAACTGACAATCTTGGTTTGGTCCTTTGAACATTGATGATGAAAGGAGAAAACCTCCACAAATTTCATCCTTTGACCTAAATGAACATTCTGTGCTCTCTCTCTCTCTGTTTCTCTCTCTCTCTCTTTTTTCTCTCACACACATACACACCCATGCATATGCACACATACATATGAGTAAATGCATATATATGTATATGTTTGTGTATATATGTATGAACATAGTTTCTCCATCTTTTGGCTAAGATTGAATATAGAACATAATCATCTAGGAAGCCTGGCTTTCTAGCCTGAGTGAGAAGCCACTCACACCTTCCTGTATTCTTTTAGCATCTGGTACAAACCTCATTTTATCTTTTATTTCTCATGTAGCTTCTCCTTTAAGCTGGTGAAGAGGAAGTTTATTTACCTTTGTGTCTTTTCAGCCTTCTAAAATGCCAGGCACATGGCACTCAATAAATATTAATGACTAAAACCATGAAAAATGCATGGGACAGTTCTGTCTTGTGTGCACAGAAGAATGGCACATGCAGGGATTGAAGCAGGTACACATCATGCTTTATATACCCTTGATCATAAAAAATTACATTTTGAATCAAAGCAATTAGATGATGTGACCTGGTCCTGACTAATGGGAGAATAACAACCTTATTTTAAATGAAAATTTAAACCATAACACAAAGCTAAATGGGATTGTCTAATATGCATTATAGGTATAAATATTGTAGCAGTCAAAACAGAAGTGAAGATATTCTAAAGAGACACTTGTTCTTTCTTTGGCTATCAGACTATAGAAACAGTGGTATTCAAGGAATTAAAATTTCTCTAGTGTCTTAAGTTTCTTTTGCTATGGTAAAACACCATGACAAGAAGCATCTTGGGAAGACATGAGTTTCTTTCAACTCTCATGCCAAACTCTACCAATAAGGGAACTCAAAAGTAGAAAACTAGAGGCAGAAACTGATGCAGATACCATGAAAGCATCCTGCTTATTAGCTTGCTCCTTATGTCTCTCCCAGGTTAATTTCTTATAGAACCCTGTACCAGCAGTCCAAGAGTGGCAATGCCAACAGTAATCGGGGCCTTCCCATATCAATCATTAATCAAGAATATGCATCACAGGCTTACCCAATCTCATGGATACATTTTATCAGCTGAGGCTTCTTTCCTCTACTCAATGACTCTAGCTTGTGTCAGGGTGACATAAAACTAGCCAAGACACCTAGTAAATACATTCTGGAAAAGGAAAAGACAGGATGAAACCTGATGTCAGCCAGAAGAAGAACTCAACTTATCTGATCACTGTGCAGGGTAGACTTGAGTCTACACAATGATGGGGTAGTGATGGGCAAGACAACACCTTGACCAAGTCTGTTTAGCTGTACATACCTCCTGGCCTCTATTTAAATCTAAACCTTAGTTAAGCGCCCCAAAATGGACCAGAGTGGATATCACTGGACCTCTTTAGACGTTCCTTTTCCAAACGTGGTCAAATTGAATAAATTTCCTTTCTTCACTTTTCATCGTTACCCATCTCTTTTATTGGCCTATTGGGGACGGGTGCCTGAGCCTAGTCTGCTAGAGCTAACAGGGCACAGGCTTTGGCCCTAACAACTCTCAAAACAATATGAGAAAGTATATGATTGTTTGACGCTTCTTATAATGAATTGTGCAACAATGCTAGCAATTTAAAGTATTTTAAAAATTGCAAATTGAAATTTATTTGGTGAGAAAATGAGAAAACAAGACCTATGCTGTTGTAGCTTGCTCACAGGCAGCTCTGTGGGTCTTTTGTATCTCTGTATGTTTTCTGAGCAAAGACATTTGTTTCCCATTCATCTTTTCAAAGGTATTTGTAGAACTCAAAGATTTAGATTTGGTTCTTACAGTACAAGAAAAACAATGTCTCCTGGAGACTTGTATGAAGCTATATATAAAAATATAGAGATGCCCCAAACTTGGGTTACATATCTGTAACATATTTCACTTCCTGTACAGGCCACCTGACCACTTCTTATGTCAGCTACTGGAAAGGAACGGAGCTCTGAAAACCATCAAAGATGCTGATGCAGTGGTTAGTAACAATACTGCTAGTCATAAATAGCTAATGAAAAGCTAGATGTCTTTACTCTACATGTCTCAGAGATTCTACTAGCAGCCATGAAATGGTAGGAAGTTTATTTTCAACATCATATGTAATGCATAATCTCAGAGATTTTCATTGACAATAATAAATCACATTATTTATGATTTTTAACTCTAAAGGAAGCACTTTCAAAACTTTGGTATATTTTACGTTTACCATTTAGTAAGGCTGTGTAAGGTTGCATTTAAGTACTCTCTATATCTGAAATAAGTACCACAATGAGGTAATTTATAGAGCAGTGACATATTGGGTGGTTTCATACAGAGAAATAAATAACTCCATGATACAAGATACAATGAATGAATATGGACAAAAAAACCAAGGTAAGTTGTATCCTTATCATGTAAGTATACAGGATTGAAATAGATTATTAATTTCAAGTCATTTCCAATACAGACAACTCAGTACCTCCGAAGAGTTGTTCAAATTATCTCTTATAAAGCAAATAGATTTTGTTGGTGTTGCTGATATTGTTTTGTTGGGGAGAATATCTGTTCTTTAGATGATTTTTAAAAAAATAGCATACTGTCAATGAAAAGATGAAACAAGAAAAAATCAGGGAGCTCATTTGATTTTTCACAGGGAAGAAAGAAACATTTATTTTAGTAGAAACACAAAGCAGAGAAAGTGAATGATTCCTATGGTTTTTAGACCCAAGATTTTATCCTGTTTAGAACCATTGTTAAAAAGAGTGAAGCACGTTTTCATTCTGAATTTGATAAATTGTTCTCAGAAATCTGCAGCTTCCCTCAGTTTCTCAAAGATACAATTGCTCTATTACAATAGAGCCCTTTGAAAGGTAGAAAATAAAGTAATTGGAGGGTAAGTAGCCTACAAGCTGGGATGGTTAGCATTTAAAGGACAGCTCATTGCTGAATAGATCTCCCATCAGAGACTTATTGTTGAGATACCTTTCTTTCTGTGCAATGCTACAGGAAGTTGAACTGAAAGGACACAGACAACTAATGCTCTGGGGGTGCAGTGTTTTAGAATGTTCCATGAAACGTAGATAAATGTGGCCACCTGAAGAAGTGGATGAAGAGGGTTGGGGCAGCAAGTAGAGAGTCACTTCTTTCTGACTTCTTTCTGTTCAATCTCCTGCCTTACCTCCCGATTCTAGACCATCACTAAATACTGTGTGTGATTTCCACAGCATGGCAAACCTTGGTTTTATGTATGCAAAAAAAAATGATGATGTGTTTATGTGACTTATATTTCTGTCATTCTGATATTTAGAAATATTTGAATAATTTCACTATTTTGTTTAGTAATAAGGGGTTTCAAATACTATTCACACAGTACATTAAGTTGACTTTTTAAAATGATCTGTTATTTCTAGGCATTCTGCCTCTTGCTTCCCAGCATAACTATTCTGAAAACAGTCACATAAAATCTATATAAATATATAAATCTATGCAGGAGAAATAAAGTCTATAAATTTACAGATCTGTGTAGCAGCAGCTTGAAAGCTTATGTTTGCTCATTCAGGTCCCAGAGATTTGGGGTGGTTTCCATGTAGACATTAGTACAGTAATCTAGTTAGTTCTTAAGAGTGGCCTGATTTATTATTCACAATACTAAAGTAAAGGATTACCTAAATTTCCATTGAAAGTTGAATGTATAGTGAAAATGAAAGTGTGTGTGTGTGTGTGTGTGTGTGTGTGTGTGTGTATAATGAATTTATGTAGTAGAAGACTATTCTGGTTTACACAAAAAGGGAATCAGCGATTTGCTAAAGAAGTGATGACCTGCAGTATTTAACATTTCTAAAACTTCCTGCTATCCTTGCATTTCAGTATGAAAATGAACTAAGTTCTAGAGTTGTGGTCTAGAACTCTGTGCCTGCTAGATATTACACATGCATACAAAAAGATGTGGCAGGAAAATAGTAACCCTAACCCTAATCCTAACCCTGATTATATTAGTGTTATTACAACAATTATTAAACACAGATAAAGGTTGGAGAAATGACTTCACAGATAGAGCCCTTGATGAACAAGTTTGAATCCCAAGAACCCATGTTAAAAAAAAAAAACAGACACAGTGGCAGGTGTTTGTAATTACATTGCTCATATACTAAGAGGTAAATTCAAGTGCATCCCCAGAAGCACCATATGCTGTGGTGAACAACAAAGAGACTTTGTCTCAAACAATGTAGAACGGAAGGATCTGTGGTTCTCTAACCTCCACACATATAGGGTAACCCTTGTACACACAGAGAGAGACCACATATCTCTGATTCTGAACATGCCACCCCCTCCCATACACAGAGCTTTCCACAAAATCTCAGTGCTAGAAAATGATACTACCTAATACTCAAGCACATTTTGTTTTAAATAAGTGTCTTTGCTATCAATGATGATAATAACATAAAATAAAATGTCATTTATATGCATGTAAAAATCTGACTCTTGTTATATTTTTATACTTATTATTTAACTGAAAACTTTGCAAGATAAAGCCAGATGACAATTGTTGTGCAGATTATGCTGGTGCCCATTGGCACGTATTTAACTCTGAGAGGTTATACCAGCTGCCCATGGCTATCTTTGGTTCTTCCGTTTTTTTTTGTTTGTTTGTTTTTTGTTTGTTTGTTTGTTTTTTCTTCCCTAGCTAGTAGCCAGGGGTCCTTTAACATGCTGGTTTCAAGATGGTACCAGTGCTCTCCTTGTTGCCTGGTAGCCCTTGACCACATAATGAAGCATTACATGTAGTAGGGATGGTTCTTTGTTATATGAAAAATACAAATTATAGACCCCAGTTATTGGTCAAACACCAAAAGGGACATTGCTCTGAAGACTTTTTTTAATAGATGATGGAAGTCATAATTTAGAGATTGTGTGCTACAGTCTGAGTGCCTGTGATTTCATTAGCTGAAATGACCCAAGAGCAACACTGAATAGTCTTGGGAGGAAGATATTCTGCCAATGGATAGCAACTCAGCTTTGCTATAGTATCTCATATGTTAACCTGACAATTGTCTACATAGTACCCACTCCCACACTTATGTGAGCTCACTGCAATAAGTCTCTTCAGACCTATCTTCTACTTGGCCTGCATCTTCTAATCCATTATAGAGCATACCATGTTCTAGAGATATCCCTGGATACAGTAAAATTTCACCTGTAAAGGATAAACAAATTATAGAATTCTGGGACCACCACAGATGCAATACAACCCTGCCCAGGGCAAAGGACACTCCTGTCTTTATGAGTATCAGGATTCAGGTGGTTTTGAGGCTCTTGGAATTCTTGGATCCTGAAGTCAAGGAAAGTCTTCAATTTGGACATTCATAGTGGCAGGTGACCTATGTATTATTTTTTTTTCTGAGTTCCCAAGAGTTTTTCTGAATTTCACTGAAGTTTTATTTTTGCAAGTTGAAGGGGAAAGTTGTGATTTCTTTTGAGATGCCATTGTAGGCAGTGAACTGACTAAAGAATGCTTATTTTGCATCTAGTATGTGGGATCCTGGTATGAAGTCAACTGTCAGGAGACTGCTCTGGATTGATTTGTGCCCTTCTCAATATTTTCTTGTGAAGTTATAACCTCCAAATATGACTATTGAGGTGTATGGTTGGTTTCTTTTTTTCTATGACCTGCTTGTCTCCTATGCAAAGGTGAAGGAAAGTGTCACAAAGCACTTGTGGCAGTCTGAGCAAAATTTGCTGGAGTCAGTCCTATTCTTCTACCATGAAGTTTTCAGGGATAGAACTCTGGTCATCAGACACTGGGTCAAGTGCCTTTACCCACTGACCCATCTCAGCAATCATAAATTTGAAAGAGACCAATGAAGGGAAAATGAGGCTTTTGGAGGAAGGAAAGGGAAGGGGGAAATAAATGATATAATTGTATTATAATATCAAAACTCCAATGATAATAACACAGATGAGGGCTAAGGCCACTTTCCACATAGCATTTACCCTTGTAAATGTTCTATGCATGTTAGTTACTGAAGTTCATTAGCACAATATAAAATACATCCTTTCTCTTCACAAAGTGTCTCTCACCGAAAATCTGTTTAAAGTTCCTGGGGTTAATTTATTAGATTGAGTATAGAAAACTTAGAAGTTCATCATGTGTAGTTCCTGTTATTTAGAAGACAGATAAACACATCACCCAGGAGATATTAAAGAATGGATCCTATTGGCAGAGGGGAATGCAGTACCATCTGCTATGCTTCCAGGGTTCAGAGGATCAGGATGTTTGGAAATGAGCCTGGTAAAGCCTCAGGCATTTCTTGTCTGGAATGTGACATTGTACAAATTGAGAGCAATTGGGTTGGGGAAAGTTTCCTAATAGATTAATGAGCCTGCTTTAATGTTTTAAAAGATATAGCAATATAGGGGTTGAATGAAGATGTTTCTCTGGACCTGTGTATTTGACTCCTCTCCTTTCTCTTAAGTCATAACAGTTTACTTTCAGAAAAATATATTTATTTCCATACAAATTAGTATTTCACTAAACCTTAGAAGATATTAAATATAAAATGCAAAACTAGAACTGTAATTATTTCATATAACATTTTCAACCAATGAAACAAAGCAAAACAAAATATTAGTCAAATCGTGACTATTATGCTCTTCTGTGTTCTATCTATCTATCTATCTATCTATCTATCAATCATCTATCTCTATTTAT
Source organism: Mus musculus (assembly GCF_000001635.26). Taxonomy (NCBI): domain Eukaryota; kingdom Metazoa; phylum Chordata; class Mammalia; order Rodentia; family Muridae; genus Mus; species Mus musculus. The sequence goes on from NC_000084.6 coordinate 89,328,571, forward strand.
TGTCTATCATCTATCATCACTATCTATCTCTATATATTATCTATCATCTTTCATCTATCTTTTATCATCAGTCTATCATCTGTCTATCATTTGTCATATTCTAGTATCTACTATCAACCGACTTTCTATGGTCTATGTAATCTTTGAAATTTCAACTTTAGAGTCAACTGGAAAATAATAAATATTTAATTTGGAGTTTAACCTAACAAACATTTATAAAGAAGAACATATTTAGTATCAGGCATTCTATCACCTGCCATTTTGCTCTCTTGTATTTAAATTGTTTATTCCTGCAGCCATGCTCTTTGTTAAGCATGGACTTGTATACAGAATGATTGTATAGCACTAAGTGTATCAACACTGCAGGTGTGTCATGCTTTATTTGCAGTTCCAGTTAATTGCTTTACCACAGTTTGTAGCAGGTCTCTCTGTCATATATCATTGCTTCTTATTTTGTTTTCTCTGTTGGAGTTTCAAATGACACAAAGGATACAAGTCTGTTGAAGCAAGTGATATTGTGCAGTACTTGGGGGTGATATAAAGTTCTCCTTGTTCATTCTCAGCCAGGCTCACTGAAGCATCTATCTCCCTGTGTATTTTCACTTCTGCAGCCATACTTCTCAGGCTTGGGCTACCTGCCCACCTCCCTCCTTTCTTTTTCAAGAGCTGCCAAAACCTGTCACACTTTCCTTGGTATGTTCCATTCTGTAACTTACTTCATTTGAATCTTTGTTCTGGTGGCATAAAAAAGGGTAGGATTATCGTTATCATGGGTGTTGGATTTGATTAAATTGACTTCTTAAAAAATTAAAAATATGAATCACCTTTCTTTGGAAAGCCAGGAAATCTGAGATTCTGTTTGACTTTGATGTTCTATAATTTTGTTAATGTCATCCACAGAACTGGAAAACATAAGGGTGAGTTGTCTGTTATTCAGACACACAGCAGAGTCATTCAGAATTTTAAAAATATGGGCTTCTGGGAAGGGGAAATGGTTCAATGGGTATGGTCTATGTTACATAGAAATGCAGATCTCAGTTTGAGTCTCAGGACCTCATGTAAAAACTGGGTTGGTCATATTTATCTGTCCATCATCCCAGTGCACCTATGGCAGGTATAGTGGAAGAGTAGAGAGGAGAATCTCTAGAAACTGGAGGATACAGTCTAGGGAGTGTTGTGGCAAACAATAATAATAACAAAGCAACTCTGTCTCAAGCAAAATAAAAGGCAAGAGTCAAGACCCAAGGTTCACTGACATGTACAATGAAGTGTTTGCCCAAGTGCATGTATGCACCTCCACACATTCAAACACAAATAAAAATAAATAAATGCAGGTTTCCTAGTTCTCCTTCTAGAATTCCTGATTCAGTAGGCTAGGGTATTTGCAGGGCAGGAACTGGTATTTCTCACAAGCTGTGTGGAGGTATGTTGATGAGATTAATTTGAGGACTATGTTTAAGAGCTACTGGCCTAGATAATATCTAAATTTCTATAAATTATAGTGGTTTGTGACCAGGAGTAAGAATGATCCATATCAACATACTGCCAATAAACTATGGAGCTTGACAATTTTCATAATTAGCAATGAGATGGAGTGTACTCTTTATACGTCCCCTGGCATCTTCTGACCAAGTTTGCATAAAACATTATAGGACTTATAGGAATTTATTATAGGAATTCAAAATTGAATACATAATGGACCTGGTCAGCTAGGGTTTACATTTTAGAAATGTATAAGACTGTAACACCAATCCAATTTGTGAATATGTTTATCCCTAAACATAAAGATTTTATATAAAAAATATTCTGGTAGAGTCTATGATTACTTAGTGTGCCTTGTAAAATACAGATACTTAAGGTTGATGGTCATAGGACTTTCATGATTAGAAATGAGATTTATACTACACCCTGGTTGTTATAAATGTGAGTTAAAATGTGAATATTTGACCAGAACTTCTTGTTTGTATCCAGGGAAGTAGTTGCAAGATTTATTTCTTAACTGTTGTTGTGCTTGGCGTTTGTGTTTTAAAGGAGATAATCATATCTGCCTAATAGATATGAGATAAGCTAATTTACTATACCGGAATTCAAGTGGCATTTGGTATAGCCATTTTGAAGACCATTCACATTGAATATTTGACCTTTTACATTATTAAATATAATATGCCAACATTGTTAAGTGTTGTTCTGTATAACATAAAAAATAGAAAGAATATTCAGTTGCCTTCTAGAAAGAATTTAGGCACCCTAAAAACACTAATTTCTAAACTGTGTGGATTCCATTAATGACAAAAATTGTCCCATGAACTCTAAACAGAGCAAATAATTATCTTTAGATGAGACTGTACTGAACTTGCTGATGAAATGATCCCAGATAGGAAAGACCTCTAAAAGAGCAGAATAAAATTTCATCTTAAAACTTTGATATAGACGGAAAATTATTGAATCTAAGATGCTATCAGCTATCGTGTAGCAATTATGGGATATGGGAGAGGTTTGATGGAAGATAGCTGGGAGGGCCTGGTGGGAGAAAGGGAAGAGGGACGATGATACAATACTATTTCAATTAAACATATTTTAAGAACTAAGTAGTAAAACATAACACATGATATCCTCTTTACTATTAATTTAAATGTTTAAAGCATAAATATCAAAAATGTACTCTCCAAGGTCAAATAGGTTAATATAAGTTGTCAGAAATTTTTCTTTAATAATAAAGAAAACTTGTTTGCAATGTCAGATGATTATAATTGCTTCTCTTATGGCTTATTTTGTAAAAGTTTCAGGTAATCCTTCAAATAAATAACAATATTTTCAGAAAACTGTGACAATTATTAACTGATAGTTATTAAGCATTGTATATTTGCATATTGCAATGGTTCATTTTAATGTCAACTTGTCACAAATAAGAATCACTGGAGTAGGGAACCTCACCTGTAGAATGATCTTTATTGTTTTAATTGATGTGGGAGATTCAACCCCTGAGTGTAGAGTGTACTTGGCACCTTCTGATAAGAGCCCAAATAGGAGGGGATGGTAGAAGGGCAGTTCTTCACTTCACTTTTTGCTAACCTGACCTTCCTTCTTGCTGATGGGACTTCCCACCGAGATGATTCATACCCTGTTGTTGCTGTTTCCTTTGAGGATATCAGAAGCAGAGTTTCTAGGTTTCCATCCCTGACTAAGGGTCAATGGATCTTCAAAAACCTCTCACATTGCGGTGATAGAGTAGGAATGCTGAAGCATCCATCCTTGTGAACTAAGCAAATACCCATCCAGTGTGAGATAGGCTCCGTGGGACTATTCCAGATGACAAGGGCCAAGTCTCAAGGACTGGAAAACTACAGTGCTCTCGCTTTTCAGATGAGACACAACTTGTCAATACTTTAACGAAGAACTATTAATTCTCTGTCTGTCTGTTTGTCTGTCTGTCTGTCTGTCTCTCTCTCTCTACACACACACACCATCGTATTGGCTCTGCTTCTCTAAAGAAGTTGACGACTAATAAATATATGTATATTTGTATATATTTATATAAATATACACAGATAATAAATCATTTTATATTCCATCAGGATTTATGTGTGGTAAAACTGTTGAGGAACAGTATTACTTGTATTTTTCTTTTATGCATGAGAAGTCTTAATAGTATCATATTTTCATGGAATATTAAATGAAGAACACAAACCTATAGAAACAGGTATAAGTACAATTAAGGCACCACTTATTTTGAAGGTGGCTATGATATTTTAAAAATATCTACATTTGTTTCACCTTTTCAATCAGCGTTTTATTTTTTGGGTCATTGCTTGTCATTACTCATTTTTTTGTGACATCTCTCAATAGCTGTCAAGAGCACCTTCAAACCTTGTGCTTCCCATTTTACCCTCTATTAAAGAGCAGGGAAAATAAAACCACCTTACACGTGTTCATGAAATTTTACCCCCCTGAGATTAAAAATACTTTTTTTGTTGACTAGCTTAATGTCTTCATTGGTTATTTAATAGGTTAATTATTTTAATAAAGGCAGCACTATGTGTGTCTCCTTTATACTATAATCTACAGAACAGGGGCTGTCTCCCATCATGTCCTGTGCAACTTCTGACTTACTCATGGTCCTTAGTCATAATAGTTGTTAGTGAGTAGGTGTCTAACTTCTCCTTCATGCAACTCCATTTTCACCATGAAACTATATTAATCATAGCTTGCTCACATATCTTATACTGCATTCCTTAACTTTCATAGTACAAAGGGATGCCTTATTTACAGAGTAGAAGTTTATTTTAATTTTTTATATCCAAGCCCATAGATACTCCCTTTGGTAGATAACTCACCAGAATCAAAGCCAGAGAAAATTTGATTCATGCACACCCAGAATCTTTTAGCAGTCTGGGTCTGATGAGCAAGCGCTTGCATTAATAGGAAACATTTTATATAAGTTTTTATGGGATGATAGGACTGGAATCCCAAGTGCCATGAATGCTAGGCAAATGCTCAAAAACAAAACAATGTCCATGTATTGCCTTGGGATTCTTCAAGAAATGGTTAGAAGTAGTTGAGTTGGAGGCCGAATCAGTCCTGTCCTAATTCTCATACTTTATGCTGTGATTGTGGTCACAGGTTGCAGATAGAAATAGCAACCACAACAAAAATTCTTCATCTAAGGGTTCATGAGAGGAAAGCATGACATGAAAACAAGTAACAACTGTGTTTGTTCAGGCACTAACAATCCAGTGCGCAGACAGAACACAAGGAAAGTTCAATCAATGGGTAAGGAATCCCTTGGTCTCTATTTTAAATCTCCTAGTTTCTAATTAAAATAAGGACTCAAAGGAATAAATAAGAATTATAACTCTGAAAAGTAGTCTGCACAGGTGAGAGTGTGCACACAGAAGCTGACAGCTTCTGGGACAGGCGGGAGCCACACAGCTTCTGAGGCAGTGCCCTTTTCGGGCTCCAGACATCCGACCACCTTCACGGCCAGAGGACAGGTGTCCACCCGGCCCGGGAGGCCTTTGCCTCAGGATCAGCGGGAGCCATCTTGGTTCCAGGACTAAACCGAAAAGTAGTCTGCACAGGTGAGAGTGTGCACACAGAAGCTAACAGCTTCTGTGACAGGCCAAAGCAACACAGCTTCTGGGAAAGGTCCTGTTTTGGGCCTTCATCTTCGGCCAGAAGGGAGGTCTGAACTCGAGATATCTGTGCATCTTCCCTGTAAGAGGAGAGCTTACCTGCAGAGAGTGCACTGACCACTGAAACTCAGAGGAGAGAGCTAGTCCCCCAGGTCTGCTGATAGAGGGTAACAGAATCACCAGAGGAACAATCTCTAAACAGAGACAACTATAATAACTAACTCCAGAGATTACCAGATGGCAAAAGGTAAACTTAAGAATCTTACTAACAGAAACCAACCACTCACCATCATCAGAACCCAGCACTCCCACTTCGCCCAGTCCAGCGCACCCCAACACACCTGAAAAGCTAGACCCGGATTTAAAAGCATATCTCATGATGATGGTAGAGGACATCAAGAAGAACTTTAATAACTCACTTAAAGAAATACAGGAAAACACTGCTAAACAGGTAGAAGACATTAAAGAGGAAGCACAAAAATCCCTTAAAGAATTGCAGGAAAACACAACCAAACAGGTGATGGAATTGAATAAAACCACCCAAGACCTAAAAAGGGAAGTAGACACAATAAAGAAAACCCAAAGTGAGGCAACGCTGGAGATAGAAACCCTAGGAAAGAAATCTGGAACCATAGATGTGAGCATCAGCAACAGAATACAAGAGATGGAAGAGAGAATCTCAGGTGCAGAAGATTCCATAGAGAACATCAGCACAAAAATCAAAGAAAATGTAAAATGCAAAAAGATCCTAACTCAAAATATACAGGAAATCCAGGACACAATGAGACGATATAGCCGGATATAAAATTAACTCAAACAAGTCAATGGCCTTTCTGTACACAAAGGATAAACAGGCTGAGAAAGAAATTAGGGAAACAACACCCTTCTCAATAGTCACAAATAATATAAAATACCTTGGCGCGACTCTAACTAAGTAAGTGAAAGATCTGTACGATAAGAACTTCAAGTCTCTGAAGAAAGAAATAAAAGAAGATCTCAGAAGGTGGAAAGATCTCCCATGCTCATGGATTGGCAGGATCAATATAGTAAAAATGGCTATCTTGCCAAAAGCAATCTACAGATTCAATGCAAAATTCCAACTCAATTCTTCAATGAATTAGAAAGGGCAATCGGCAGATTCATCTGGAATAACAAAAAATCTAGGATAGCAAAAACTCTTGTCAAGGATAAAGGAACCTCTGTGGGAATCACCATGCCTGACCTAAAGCTGTACTACAGAGCAATTGTGATAAAAACTGCATGGTACTGGTATAGCTACAGACAAGTAGACCAATGGAATAGAATTGAAGACCCAGAGATGAACCCATACACCTATGGTCACTTGATCTTTGACAATGGAGCTAAAACCATCTAGAGGAAAAAAGACAGCATTTTCAATAAATGGTGCTGGCACAACTGGCGGTTATCATGTAGAAGAATGCGAATTGATCCATTCCTATCTCCTTGTACTAAGGTCAAATCTAAGTGGATTAAGGAACTCCACATAAAACCAGAGACACTGAAACTTATAGAGGAGAAAGTAGGAAAAAGCCTCGAAGATATGGGTACAGGGGAAAAATTCCTGAATAGAACAGCAATGGCTTGTGCAGTAAGATCGAGAATTGATAATTGGGACCTTATGAAGTTGCAAAGGTTCTGCAAGGCAAAAGACACTGTCAATAAGACCAAAAGGCCACCAACTGATTGGGAAAGGATCTTTACCTATCCTAAATCAGATAGGGTACCAATATCCAATATATATAAAGAACTCAAGAAGGTGGGCTCCAGAAAATCAAATAACCCCATTAAAAAATGGGGCTCAGAGCTGAACAAAGAATTCTCACCTGAGGAATACCGAATGGCAGAGAAGCACCTGAAAAAATGTTCAACATCCTTAATCGTCAGGGAAATACAAATCAAAACAACCCTGAGATTTTACCTCACAACAGTTAGAATGGCTAAGATCAAAAATTCAGGTGACAGCAGATGCTGGCGAGGATGTGGAGAGAGAGGAACACTTCTTCATTGTTGGTGGGATTGCAAGCTTGTACAACCACTCTGGGAATCTGTCTGGCAGTTCCTCACCAGAGGATCCCACAATACCTCTCCTGGGCATATATCCAGAAGATGTTCCAACCAGTAAGAAGGACACATGCTCCACTATGTTCATAGCAGCCTTGTTTATAATAGCCAGAAGATGGAAAGAACCCAGATGCCCCTCAACAGAGGAATGGATACAGAAAATGTGGTACATTTACACAATGGAGTACTACCCAGCTATTAAAAAGAATGAATTTATGAAATTCCTAGGCAAATGGATGGACCTGGAGGGCATCATCCTGAGTGAGGTAACCAAATCACAAAGGATCTCACACAATATGTACTCACTGATAAGTGGATATTAGCTCAGAAACTTAGGATACCCAAGGTAGGTGGGTAGGGGCGTGGGGGGGATGGTATGGGGGGCATTTGGGATAGCATTGGAAATGTAAATGAGGAATATACCTAATAAAAATATTTAAAAAAAGAATATATAACTCTTACTATAGAATATGAAACTCTGCACACCCATAGATTGTTTACATAATTAAACTGTTAATAAAGGGACATTTTCTAAACTGCTAAAATGTAGACTTGAGTTATATCAGCAGCTGGCTTGCTTAGAAACCTTAATTAAGCTGCTGTGGGAGACTGGCATAAAGAAACACTATGTCTGCTCATTCATTGCCTCTGTGAAAGTACTCTAGACCCAGAACCTTAGACCTTCATTCACAGAGCTGAAGCAACAGACATTCTCAAAAACTCCGACTTGGTCATTTGATTTGTTCTCTTTGAGCAGTCTGTCATAAGAAAAACATCCCGTGCAATTTTGTGGAAAGTACAATAATCTTTCTGAATTACCTCTGTTTTTATTTGACTGGATGATATTTTTGATTGTTAGAGTTTTGGATAATATATACCCTAATACCTTTCTGTATCTCCCTTCAAGCTTTTTTACATTCTATTTTGCAAAGTGTGGGTCAATGTTATTTCTGCGAGTCTTGGCTACTCATTAAATCCTTCTGGAATTTCTTTCATCAGATGACCAAGGTCAGACAGGTTTTGTAAGGACATAATTCCTATTACTTTTCCCTGCACATTTTAAATCTATGTTATCACATTTAGTGTATTTACTTCTCAGTGCATTTTCCCTTGTTTATTAGTAATTTTTGGAAAATAATTATCAAATATGTGTGGTATTAGTAGCAATTATGTTCCTAAGAAGGAAGCATTTCAAAACTACATTATTGTAGTCACCAACATTATATGATACACTGTAGAAAATTTTATTTGTCAAGGTACTCCTTTGACAGTCAAAGGTTATTTAGCAACACAGTCAATAATGTTGTGAGTGTTAGGAGACAGGAAGTCTTTATAGTTAAATCAATCATTACAATATCATAGGCAATGTAAAGTAAGACAACTTTTACTAATGGACCTTTATTTTAATTTTTTTCTGATGGAATTTTAACCTATATTTGATGCATTTTTGACAGAAACTAATGATATACTCTTGACAAAATGTTCTTAATAATAAGAGCAAAGAAGTTTCTCAAGGAAGTCTCTACTTTCATTATTTTAAATGTATGTGGGAAGTAATTCTATTTTAATTTTATTTAAATAGATATTTTCCATAGAAATTAGGCACTAGGTACCCATCATAACAAATATTTGTTAGAAGTCAGCTTTACAAAGGGAAAAAAAGGACAAGATTACTAGCATCTGAGAATTGTAGTCTAGTGTAGAAGTTGGCAGGGCATACTTGCAGATGTATATAGGCAGATATATGTCTATATTAAGCATAATGTGGCTCTAAAATGGAGAGAAAGGATAGATGTGGGTGTCAGGAAAGATCCTATGGTATGCTCAGACTATGGTAGTGGTTCACAGTGAGAAATAGACAGACCTGAAACTTATTTATTAACTTCTGTATTAATGAAGGTGGTTTAGATAGGATATAGTTTCAAAGATGGGATCTGGCTATGGAATTCTCTGCTTGTCTTATTTATAATACTCCTTGACAATAGCTAATGGAGAACATTTCTTCTGTAAGTTCTTATGTCTTTAATTTAAATTTTATTTGAAAAATTATAATCATTTTTATTTGAAAAAAGAATCCCAGGTGGAGCTATACAATTGTTTGTGTGTAGGTGTGTTGTGTGTGTGTGTTTATGCATATGGAAATCAGAATAACACCTCAGGTATTGTTTCCCATGCCCTTTCACCTTTAATTTTTCATATATCTATCTATCTATCTATCTATCTATCTATCTATCTATCTATCTATCTATTTATCTATGTATCTACCTATCATCTATCAGCTGTGTGTGCATGGTGTGTGTGTGTGTGTGTGTGTGTGTGTGTGTGTGTGTGTGTGGTGTCAGAGGACAGCTTGTAGGAATCAGTTCTCTCCTTTCATTTAGTGGATTCCAAGGATTGCCAAGTCATCAGTCTTTACTACAACTGTTTTTACCTGATCCATCTTGCCAGTCCCTTATTATTGGCCTACAATTAAATTAATTGGTTAGGCTACTTGGTCAGTGAGCCTAAGAAATCAGTCTGTAGTTTCCTTACTAATGTGCTAAGACCACAAGCATCTACCACCATGTCCAGCCTCTTAAAAGTGGGTTCTGAATTTGGAACTCAGGTTCTGTGGTTGCAAATCAAGCAATTTACTTGCTGAGCAATCCTGTTACCACTGGACAGAGTGACTTATATGAGTTAAGGATCAATGATTGACATTGGTTAGACAGGAAGCCAATGTGAGAAGACAGGAGAACCAGGCTTAGAAGAAAATACACCCCACCATGGAGCTTTCACAGTCCCACAGAGCACCTGAGACTTTAAATAGGGTCATCAGTGGATTTTAATCAGTGCTTCAGAGTAGGCAAAATTACACTTACCAAAATTAAACAGACTGGGTGTTGCTGGTGGGGGAGGGACAGATCACAGCAGGGTATAGAAAAGGGACTTAATTAGAGACATGCACTATATGGCTGTTTTAACAGTTCACATCACCCAAAAACGTTTGGAGACCCTGAAATGATCAGTTAGCTCTAAAAACTTTGGCTAAAAATTAATTAGATTCATTGCAATTTAGGTTTGATAGCAACCAAGCCAAGGAAGTCCCTAAAGATAGGAAACAAATACCTAACTATGGGTGCTGGTTATATCAAGTAAGGTACAGATATACTGGATGGAATGTCACATAGCTATCATGAATGTTACCTTATGAGCATTTAAGGATGCAGGGGCACCCCTAGGACATATTGCTAAGATAAATGCGGATTAAAACACATCCTAGAGATATATCCTAATGAGTAAAGTCCTAGATGAGTACCTGAGCTCCAATCTCTAGTACCCACTAAAAACAACAACAACAGCACCTCAACAGCAACAGCAACAGCAACAGCAACAGCAACAGCAACAGCAACAGCAACAGCAACAGCAACAGCAGCAACAACAACAAAGGCATGGCATTACATGCCAGTAATCTCCATACTGGGGAGGGGAAAGCAAGTGATTACTTAAAACTCACTTGCCACACACTAGCTAGTCATTGAATTGTAGCTGCATTTAGAGACTCTACCTAAAAAATAATAATAAGTGGAAAATAAAATCTGTTCCCAAAAATGTACCCACATGTATAAAGCATGAATGAGTATGTGTGTGTGTGTGTGTGTGTGTGTGTGTATAAAATAAAAATTAAAAGTCAGTATTAAGACAGTTTAATGTGCCATAAATGAATAAATAATTGAATAACAACAAATCCAAAAAAGAAGTTATGATATATTACGCTCAATTATAGCATAATTGTCTCTGGAAATGAATTTTGAAATACAATTTCTCATTCTATATTTAGTATTCTTTTGTTCTTCTCCCAGATTTTCTTCAATAGCCATATAAAATTTTTATCATATACATTGGAATACATTTAAAATGGAAAGTTTGCTTAGACAATGTTAATAATTCCTCCTTTATACTCAGAAAAAAAGATGATTTCAAGAAATAATTTGGTGCTAAAGGATTCTCTTTTAGCTGGAAAGGTAGATAACAAGTTATAAGCACAATCTTTCTCTTATTTGCAATTTATTTTCCTAGACTCTTTGCAGACAGGGAAGATCACATGTCAAAGTCATGGCCCATGAAATGGAAAGAGAAGTCTATATACAAACCCTGGAAATATTTTATTCATTAATTAAGGAAAACAAGCCTGTCAATGAAAATATATCTGCTCTTTCTTTTAAGGGTGAATGTGATGTCTTGAGTTTCAGCAGCCATGTTGTGAGAATTAGCTGACGAGCATAAAGACAGGAAGAAACTGGAGGAAGCACAAAGACATTGAGCCACAATATCATCACTGAATAGTTCATCCAATAGGATTGGACAATTACATTTTATTTAAGGAAAAAGAAATACATATCCTGCTGACCTAATTTATTTCATGTCAGTTGTTCTTTATTTTACTTGGAAAAAAAGATAAAGAAAGGAAGGGAAGGAAGGAAAGAGGGAGGAAAGGGCAAGGGAAAGGTGAAAGAAAGAAAGAAGAGTTTTGGGGGAAAAAAACAAGAAATAAAGAAATCCTTATTACGAGACCCACTAACAAAATAGGCTTCTGGGATCCTGACAACCATTTCCTTCTGTTCTGCTGTAACGATGTTGCTTCTAAGTCCTTTGTGCAAACATGCTCGGGAGATGAGAACAGCTTCCCACAACTTGCCTACCAGAACATACACGGGCATATGTTATAATTTCTTACATGGTTTCTAAAGTGATGTTTCCCTTGAGATAAGGAAATGTGAGAGTTAACTTGTTTTTGCTAGTTTATGAAGGGCAGGAAGTGGCTTACAGTGCCTTCTGGATCATCTGTGGGGGCAAACAAGTCACCATAAAGCTAGAGCCACTGTGGGCTGTATTGCTGTCAGAGTGCTCTCAGTTGCTTGGCTGCAGCTTAGGGTCGCATGTTGCCTGCTACTAAGGTACTATTGAATGCTTCTTTTGATTAAATCTAGGATCCCATCTTCATAGTTCAGGAAGAGACTCATTGTCTCAGTCCTCCCACACACAGAGTATGGAGAACAAAACTTGGAGTTCTCTGCTTTTTTTTTTTTCAGCTAAACATGAAATTTTTAAGAATTGAAGGAATATGACATCATAATACTGAATTTCTATTCTGGGTTATCTTAAGCCTTGGAAACAGGAGAGAACATCAATTTAGAAAAAAATAGATAAATATAAAGTCACCTGTTAGATTTTGAATTTCAAAATGCCCCCTGAAGACTTGTTAAAGGCTTGGCTGCCACCTGGTGGGTTTTTGAAATGACACTGGATCCTAAGACCTCTGACTTCATAAAGGATTATGCACTGATAGATTTATAATTTATTGTTATTACTGTGAGAAGCTGAAAGCTAGGAGGCAAGGCACATGCATACGTGTACACACACACACGCACATACACACACATGTTCCTATAACTTATGCCCCCACCAAAACAAATGAAATAACAGTAAATTTACTTCACCAAATGAAATAACAGTAAAATTTGTGAACATCGTTAAAATAGGGCAAATTATCAAAGGTATCAGACATTTGTTCAGAAACTCAGGATGGCCAGGAAAATGGATAGATGCTACCAATCATTATAACAGCTTTACACAGGTCACTTTTAAAAATGTAAAAGAAATGGAATTCAACTATTATGGGGAAAATGAAAAAAATGTGGAACTTTTGCAGAAGACATTTCTTTCTTTTTTTGTTTTTTTTTTTTTATTTTTTTTAATTAGGTATTTTCCTCTTTTACATTTTCAATGCTATCCCAAAGGTTCCCCATACCCACTCCCCCAATCCCCTACCCATCCACTCACCCTTTTTGGCCCTGGCGTTCCCCTGTACTGGGGCATATAAAGTTTGCAAGTCCAATGGGTCTCTTTGCAGTGATGGCCGACTAGGCCATCTTTTGATACATATGCAGCTAAAGACAAGAGCTCCCGGGTACTGGTTAGTTCATATTGTTGTTCCACCTATAGGGTTGCAGTTCCCTTTAGCTCCTTGGGGAATTTCTCTAGCTCCTCCATTAGGGGCCGTGTGACCCATCCAATAGCTGACTGTGATCATCCACTTCTGTGTTTGCTAGGCCCCGGCATAGTCTCACAAGAGAGAGCTATATCTGGGTCCTTTCATCGAAATCTTGCTAGTGTATGCAATGGTGTCAGCATTTGGAAGCTGATTATGGGATGGATCCCTGCATATGGCAATCACTAGATGGTCCATCCTTTCGTCACAGCTCCAAATTTTGTCTCTGTAACTCCTATGGGTGTTTTGTTCCCATTTCTAAGAAAGGGTAAAGTGTCCACACTTTGGTCTTGCAGAAGACTTTTCTTTCCCAAATGATCAGATCTGACAAAATAAAATAAGACATTCTTGTGTGATAGCAAGCCTCTTAGACATGTATGCGAATAAACCACAATAGATGAATAGTGTTTAATAATAGTACTTAATATCTTTCTCTAGAACACAATGTACAATTTCTATAAGTGATTTTTGGAAAGAAGCACTAAGTAGAAGCAAAATAAATGTAGGATGAATTAGGTTCTTTGTAATAACAGTTAAAATATAATAAGGAAAGGCAGAATTAAATTATAATATAGAAAAAATAAAATTCCATTTAATGAAAAGCTGCTTATTTAGTTGAATATGTAAAAGAAAATGTTAAAATACTTTGAAATTGAGGAAATCCATAGATTAGTACCATTAGAATTGTTTTAGTATTTTAGTGTAGTAGAAAAGGAAGCCAAATTGAATGATTCCGATTGTCTTTATATAGCATACTAAAAATTTAAAAAACTAACGATGCCAAGAAATGTTTTATCCAGAAACATGGCTGCTCTTGTAATGGATCAAATCCAAAGATGTTCTAGGTCTGTGTGATCCTGCTGAAATACAGACATGCCACACACCTTTAATCCTTCTGGATGGAATACGGACACCTTTTACACACCTTTAAATCCCCAAAAATGAAAGTAAGGGTTGTTTATAGAAGGAAGCAGCCACGTTTGAAAGTGATGTATAATTGAGGGATAGACAAACTGACAAATCTGAGAAAGGTTTGGCAGAGTGAATCAGAGATAGGATACTTCCAACTCACAGGAGAACAGCACAGGAAAGATTTTACCAGAACAATTTTACTGAGACAGGTTACAGACGGAGACAGAATGAGCCAGAGAATGAGAAGGAGCCAGATGACTAGAACAGATTGCCAGAGTAAGTTTGAGGCCAATCAGAGCAATTCAGTGAGATGCCAGTTTCAAGCAATTATCTTGGAGGGGAGTTTGGACCAGAACCGATGAGTTGAATCAGCCGATCAGAGTTCAGAAAGAGTTAGAAAGGGTGAGCTTAATCAGCAGCAAGTCTCCAAGATGCTAATTCATCTGGTGAATAAAAGTTACCTTTACATAAAAGCAGTAAAAAGAAAACCTCAAAACATAAGTCCATATAGACAAGTTATACCACAGTGTTTCTTTTCTTGCTGAAGGCAACCTATTGCCTTACATTTTATATGCAGGGAGAAGAGTATGATAATTATTTTTACTGCTTTTACATTAAAGTCAACAGCTTGGTGACTCAAACTGTGCAGTTAGGGTTAGAGGATTTCTCAGATAATGGCATCTAAGGTTGTTGTTGTTGTTTCTGGAGCATTTTAGAGATGACCCGGAGAGGCCACACTTTGAGTATATTAGCCCACATCATCCCTAAATGGCTTTCAAAGTTGCACTCATATGTCTTAAAGTTGTTAAGCCATTTCATTTAATAGTTTATTGAATTGGTAGGGGTACTTTGTCATTTTAGATGCCTATCAGAAGAATGCTGGAAATATTCAAACATAGCTAAGAACACTCTTTTTTTTTCTTTTTATGTGGAAGTTCATGAAGAAATACTTTATTACATTTAGCATTAATGGACAGTCTCAGTGATTTTGAAATAATGGTTTCTTTTCATAAGCTGTCAGTTGCATTTTGATTCAGGGTCAAGTGAGAATGCATGATTTCACTTGCTTATAATTAGAGATTAGGTTTCCAGATTTGTAAATTATTATCTTACCATACAACTGTCAGCGTACTGTTGCTGACAAAATTTTTATTAAACACATAACTATTTCTAATAGAATGTGGAAAACAATGGAAAAACAGTTAATATATGAGGAAGTAGCTTCATTTGGCTTACAATGTCAGTATCTTGTTTATATGCCAGTTTATGAGCAATAATAGAAAAATAGCGAACATCTTGGTAATTAACAATGAATATAAGTTTATTATATACTAAGGTTTTTTGATAGTTATATTAAACTCTGCTTATAAACCAGTGACTTAACTAACAAATACTTGTGTTTTGCACATCATAAATAGCATCAGCTCTGTCATTAAACTTCCTGCTCACAATTATACTGCCAGCACTGGGCAGAGAATTTCAACAATGTCTACATGGCCCAAAACATTCCCTCTTCAGTAGCTGCAATGTAATTAAGTTAAACAAAATGGCATATCATTAAGCTAATTGTATTTATCATCTTAAAACTCATGAATGTCAGTAAGCTGATAATTTACTCCTAAATTCTATAAATAATAAAAATAGCATCTATTATTTTAATTTCCTTAAGAGCATCCAAAATTACTTAAAATTAAAAGAAAATTCTTTTCTCCACAAATATGTAAGACTAAAATTTTAGATAACTAAATTTGTACAGAGATATGAAAAGATATAGTTACACTCTAGCTTTTTGTTAAAATTGTTAAAATGGTTACACTGTTTTGTATGTAATACTATATTATATATTTAAACAGAATAACTATTTTATCATACAATAAAATATAGATACAGATATGATGCAAATAAGATACAGAAAAGATGAACAAAAGCATAGCTTCATATCATAGCTAATCACTGTCAGTTTGAATGAATTCGGAGTTAACTATGAAACATGAATGTAGGCGGAGATGTGTCTAGAGTGCTTTGAGGAGGAAATGCTTTCTGAACCTTTGTGGCACCATCATATCTGCTGGAGTCTTGGACTATATAAAAAGAAGAAAAGTTGGAAAGGAGCTCTCTGTGCTTCTTGACTATGGGTATAGCTTCCGCATATCATATATCCCTACCATTCCACACCTGTAAACTGTGAGACAAAATGCACCCTTCCTTTAAAGTTGCCTTTGTCAAGTTTTTGTCAAAGAGA
Source organism: Mus musculus (assembly GCF_000001635.26). Classification (NCBI taxonomy): domain Eukaryota; kingdom Metazoa; phylum Chordata; class Mammalia; order Rodentia; family Muridae; genus Mus; species Mus musculus. Next base: position 89,344,970 of record NC_000084.6, read on the forward strand.
AAAGAAACTACTATACTCAGTAAGGTATTTTCAGCATATTTATTCCTGTAGTCTTTGAGCCCTTGCAACTATCATTCATATCAAAGCACAGAACTTTGCTTTCCTGCCTCAAATCCCCTCAACATGCTCATCCTTACACATTTTACTTTCTCATTTAAAATAAGTAGTCTTTTCACTTTTGCAGTAATCACTTATTTATTAATCTCCATGTTTATCCTTAGCCCTGCTGCAACCTACCCCAAGAAGCCCCTCCTACTAGCTCAATATACCACCTACCAACTTCCACTCTTTGTCCAGTCCCAGAGCCCTTTACTTTTCCCTGGTGGCTCCTTTCAGTCTTTCCTTCTAGGCTATCTCTAGTGCTAGTGACTCTGCCAACTGGTAAAACCCAAAGCTACCACACTAGGATGATACTTAGGTAGTAGACCTTCATTTCCTGTCCTATCCTTTGTACTAATCTCCTCAGACTTACCCTTAGTTCTGCTGAAGACTGCCTGCTTGAGCTCCCCTCCCTCATCTTTTTTTTTACATTTTTATTAGATATTTTCTTTATTTACATTTCAAATGTTATCCCCTTTCCTAGTTTCCCCTCTGAAAATCTCCTATCCCCTCCCCCTCCCCCTGCTCCCCAACCCACCCACTCCATTCCTTTTTCTGATATTTCCCTATACTGGGTCATAGAACCTTCACAGGAACAAGGGTCTCTCCTCCCATTGATGACCAATTAGGCCATCCTCTGCTACATATACAGCTAGAGCCGCAAGTTTTCTCTAGCTCCTTCATTGGGGACCTTGTGCTCCATCCAATGGATGATTCTGAGCATCCACTTCTGTATGTGCCAGGCACTGGCAGAGCCCCTCAGGAGACAGCTATATCAGGCTTCTGTCAGCAAGCTCTTATTGGCATCTGCAATAGTGTCTGGGTTTGTTGGTTGTTTATGGGATGGATCCCCAAGTGGGCCAGTCTCTGGATGGTCATTCCTTCAGTCTCTGTTCCAAAATTTGTGTTTGTAACTCCTTCCATGAGTATTTTGTTCCCTCTTCTGAGAAGGATTCTGAGCTTCTGGGATAACATGCACATATCAGTAAGTGCTTATCATGCGTGTTATTTTGTGATTGGGTTACCTCACTTAGGATGTTATCCTCTAGATTCATCCATTTGTCTAAGAATTTCATAAATTCATTGTTTTTAATAGTGGTGTAGTAATCAATTGTGTAAATGTACCACATTTTCTGTATCCATTCCCTGTTGAGGGATATCTGGGTTCTTTCCAGCTTCTGGATATTATAAATAAGTCTATTATGAACATAGTGGAGCATGTGTCCTTATTACATGTTGGAGCATCTTCTGGCTATATGCCCAGGAGTGGTATTGCTGGATCTTCAAGTAGAACTATGTCCAATTTTCTGAGGAACTACCAAACTGATTTCCAGAGTGGTTGTAAAAGCTTGCAGTCCCACCAGCAATGGAGGAATGTTTCTCTTTCTCCACATCCTTGCCAGCATCTGCTGTCACCTGAGTTTTTGTTCTTAGCCATTCTGACTGCTGTAAGGTAGAATCTCAGGGTTGTTTTGATTTGCATTTTCCTGATGATTAAAGATGTTGAACATTTCTTTAGGTGCTTCTCAGTCATTTAGTATTCCCCAGTTGAGATTCTTTGTTTAGCTCTTTACCCCATTTTTAATAGGGTTGTTTGGTTTTCTGGAGTCCAACTTCTTGAGTTCTTTATATATATTGGATATTAGTCCCCTATTGGATTTAGGATTGGTAAATATCCTTTTCCAATCTGATGGCCTTTTGGTCTTATTGACAGTGTCCTTTGCCTTACAGAAGCTTTGCAATTTTATGAGGTCCCATTTGTCAATTCTTGATCTTATGGCACAAGCCATTGATGTTCTATTCAGGAATCTTTCCCCTGTGCCCATATCTTTGAGGCTCTTCCCTACTTTCTCCTCTATAAGTTTTAGTGTCTCTGGTTTTATGTGGAGCTCTTTGATACACTTAGACTTGAGCTTTGTACAAGGAGATAAGAGCCCATCTCCATCCACTTAGAAGTTGTTCTCTTGGTTCAGACCCGGGATCTCCACAGCTCTTCCTTATCACCTCTCTCAGCCTTAACTTCTAGCCCACCTCCCATTCTTTGTGGGTACTTCACAAATGTTCATAGTGTTCTCTACAAGGGAAACCATGCCTATTATCTTGGGTTGGGACTCAGGGACTCTACAACTGCCATACTTGGCTAGGACTCAGAATGAGTACCAGCATCCAAAGAACAGAATAACCACCCAACAATGAAACCAGATATCTACACCAAAAAAAGGACTTCAAATACTATAACTCCAGATGCCTACTTCCTAGCACAAAACCAAAAACATGAGCAAACTAAAAAATACACCTCCTTCAGAAACTTCCAACTGTATTTCACCAGGCTCTGGGAAAAGCAATTTAACCAAAGCATGAGATGTGACTTTCAAAATAGCAATCATGGATAATTTTGAAGACTGTAGAGGGGATATGAATAAATACCTTAATGAAGGTTATGAAAGCACAGAATTGAATGAAATAATGAAGACAATTCAAGACATAAAAATAGGATTTTATAAAAAAATAAAATTACTTAAGAAAATCTAGACTGGAATACCTGTCCACATCCTATATCCTGTGTGTCTCTCAGGAGGTCTGCAGTAACCAAAGACACAGCTGGGACACCCACAGAGCTGAACTGATGAGGGACCTATCTACCTTCCTTAGCTCCACCTTCCTTCAGACGTGCTTTTCCACTTGGGCCAAATCATCTGGCCCAATACCATCTCACACCTCACAGCCTGTCTGCCTCCTAGGAAGTTCACAGTAACCAGGGGCACAGGAGGTCCATAGCAACCAGGGATATAGCAGGTGCAACCTAAGAAGAGGCAGCATTTCCTGCCTCCAGAGAGACTGGCTCTAGTCAGAGGCAATCAGGCCTGTTAACACCAGAGAACCAGACAGTCAGAGGCAAGTGCAAGATCATAAGCAACAGAACCCAGTGCAATTTGTTGCCACTATAACCCAGTTCTCCCACCACAACAATCCCTGGATACCCTAACATGACAGACAAATCGGTCATACAAAAGCAAGATAATGAGCTAAAATCCCATCTCATGAAGATGATAGAGGCCTTTAAGGAGGATATAAAGAACTCTCTTAAAGAAATACAGGGAAACAGGTAGAAGCCCTTAAAGAGCAAACAAATCCCTTAAAGAAATACGGGAAAATACAATCAAGCAGGTGAAGAAATTGAATAAAATGGTCCAAGAACTAAAAATGGAAATAGAAACAATAAAGAAAACATAAAGACAGGCAACTCTGGAGATGGAGAACTTAGGGAAAAAAATCAGGTTCTACAGATGCATGCATCATCAACAGAATATGATAGAAGAGAGTATCTAAGGTATAGAAGATAGCATAGAAAATATTGACACATTAGGCAAAGAAAATACAAAGTGTAAAAAGCTCCCAACTCAAAATATGCAGGAAATTCAGGATACAGTGAAACTAAGAATAATATGAATGGAAGAGGGTGAAAAATCCCAGCCAAAGGGCCAGAAAACATCTTCACAAAATCATAGAAGAAAATTACCCCCAACTAAAGAATGTGATGGCCATGAATGTACAAGAAGCCTACAGAACACCAAAGAGATTGAGCCAGAAAAGAAAACCCTTTCATTACATAAAAATCAAAACACTAAATGCACAGAAAAAAGAAAGAATATTAAAAGCTATAAGGGAAAAAGGCCAAATAACATATAAAGGCTGGTCTATCAGAATTACACCAGTTTTCCTAACAGAGACTCTAAAAGCCAGAAGATCCTGAACAGATATCATCTAGACCCTAAGAGAACACAAATACTCTACCCAGCAAAACTCTTAATCACCATACATGGAGAAACCAAGATATTCCATAAAAAAATAAAAATAAAAAACAAATTTAAACAGTATAGTTCTACTAATCTCACCTAAAAGAGGATACTAGAAGGAAATCTCCAACACAAGGAGGGTAACTACACCCAAGAAAACACAAGAAATTAAACATTTCACAGCACACCCAAAAGAAGAGACTCATACATACATAATACCACTTCTAGTAACAAAATTACAGGAAATAACAATCTTCTGTTTTTAATATTTCTCAACAACAATGGAATGGATTTCCCAATAAAAATACACAGGCTAACAGACTGGATACATAAATAAGACCCAGCATTTTGCTGTATATAAGAAATATAACTCAGTGACAAAGACAGACATTATCTCAAAGTAAAGGGTTGGAAAAATGTTCTCCAAATAAATGGTCCCAAGAAAAAAGCCGAAGTTGCCATTTAATATTCAATAAAATAGACTTTCAACCAAAAGTTATTAAACAAGGACACTAAATAATTAATTAAGGGGAAAATCCACCTAGAGGAAATCTCAATTCTGAAGATCTATGCCCAAATACAAGGGCAACCACATATGTGAAAGAACCATCACTAAAGCTCAAAACACACATTGAACCTCACAAAATAATAGTGGGAGACTTCAGCACCCCACTCACACCAAAAGACAGGTCACTGAAACAGAAACTAAAAAGAGATAGAGTGAAACTAACAGAAGTTATGAAACAAATGGATTTATCAGATATCTCCAGAACATTTCACCCCAAAACAAGAGAATATACCTTCTTCTCAGCACCTCCTGGAACGTACTCCAAAACAACATGTAATCAGATAGAAAATAAGCCTTAACACATACAAGATGATTGAAATAATTCCATATGTTCTATCACATTGCCACCGACGAAGGCTGCATTTCAATAACAACAAAAACAACAGAAAGCTCACATACTCATGGAAACTGAACAACTCTCTGCTCAGATTAGGGATGAAATAAAGAAAGAAATAAAAGACTTTATGTAATTTAATGAAAATAAAGACACATCATCTCCAACATTATGGGAGACAATGAAGGCAGTGTAAAGAGGAAAATTTGTAAAACTAAGTGCCTTCAGAAAGAAATTGGAGAGCTCCCAATCAAGTAACATAACAGCACACTTATTTTTTTTATTTACATTTCAAATGTTATCCCCTTTCCTAGTTTCCCCTCCGAAAATCCCCTATCCCCTATTCCCTCCCTTCTCCCCCTGCTCCCCAACCCACCCACTCCCAACCAAATCTAGAGCTAGTTCTTTGAGAAAATCAACTAGATATATACAGCCTTAGCCAAACTAATGAAAAGGCACAGAGCTAGTGTCCTAATGAACAAAACCAGAAATGAAAAGGGAGACATAACTGTTGTGATCATAAAAAGAGAAAGAGCTCTAAGAATATGCTCTAGCAGGGTGTGAGGGAAGGGGGTGCCTCAGTGGGCCCATGGTAAGGTATCCCCTCCTCCTGAGAGACCAGCCACAGGATGGTATAGTATAAAATGGAGTTTATTTAGGGAATGGGGAGGGGAGTTAAGAGAGTAGTAGAGGCAGAGAAAGGCAGAGAAAAGGAGAGCATAGAGAAGTAGAGTATGATTATGACCACATGGAGAGAGGAGGGAAAGAAATGGAAAGGGGGGGGGGCAATCGGGAAGCAAGAGTAAGAGAGATAAGAGAGTAAGAGAGAGAGGAGGGGCCAAGCAGTTCTTTTTATAGTGGGCCAAGCCTACCTGGCTATTGACAGGTAACTGTGGGTAGGAGCATACCTGGCTGCTGCCAGGAACTATGGCATGGAGTTTAGACAGAATGCCAACAATAACAACAGAAACTCAGGAAATTAAAAAAAAAATCACCAGAACCTACTAAAAGAGCCTATACTCTACAAAACTCGAAAATCTAGATGAAATGGATTATTTTCTATACAGATACCAAGTAACAAAGTTGAATCAAGATTAGGTAAATTACCTAGATAGTCCCATAACTCTTATGGAAGTAGAAGTAATCATTAAAAACCTTCCAACAACAACAACAACAACAACAAAAATCCCATGACCAAATTGTTTTAGTGCAGAATTCTACCAGACCTTCAAAGAAGAGCTAATATCAATACTCCTCAAACTATTCCCCAAACTGGAAATGGAAAGAACAGTACCTAATTCATTCTATGAAGCCACAATTACTCTGATACCTAAGCAACACAAAGACCCAGCAAAGAAAGTGAACTTTAGGCCAGTTTCACTTATGAATATTGATGCAAAAATATTCAATAAAATTCTCACAGACCGAATGCAAGAAGACATCAAAAAAAAAAAGACATGATCATTCACCATGATCAAGTAGGCTTCATCCCAGGAATTCAGGGATGGTTCAATATACCAAAATCCATCTATGTGTGATAAAACAAACTCAAGGAAAAAAGTTACATGATCATCTCATTAGATACTGAAAAAGCTTTTGATAAAATACAACACCCCTTCATTTGGAAAGGGAGATGTCAAAGTACCATTATTTTCAGATGTTGTGATAGTATATATAAATGAGCCCCAAATTTCTACCAGAGAACTCCTACAGCTGATAAACAACTTTGACCAAGTGACAGAATATAAAATTAACTCAACAAATCAGTATTCTTTGTTTATACAAATGAAAAACAGGTTGAGAAATAAATTAAGGAAACAATACCCTTCACAATAGACACAAATAGTAAAAAATATCTTGGTACAATTCTTTTTTTTTTTTTTTTTTTGGACAGGGTTTCTTTGTGTAGCCCTGGCTGTCCTGTAACTCACTTTGTAGACCAGGCTGGCCTTGACCTCAGAAATCCTCCTGCCTCTGCCTCCCAAGTGCTGGGATCAAAGGTGTGTGCCACCACGCACAGCATTTTTTTTTTAATCTTGGTGCAATTCTTAGCAAGCAAGTGAAAGATATGTATGATAAGAACTTCAAATCCTTGAACAAAGAAATACAAGTACCAGAGAACTGGGTTGAGAGATTCTCAGGACTCTATGGGCATGAGCTTAACAAAAATACCCAACGCTGGGGAGAGGGAACTCTTAAAAGACAATAATAATGTACCATAAAACTTCTACAGCTGATATCCATTTTCAGCAACATAATAGGGTACACAATTAACACAGAGAGAATCCAGCATTCTTCAAACATATCGTTGACAAAAAATAGCCTCAAACTTGTATGATATGACATCACTTATAGAGGATATTAACCATAAAATACAGGATATACATATACACTCCACAGACCCAAAGAAGCTAAACAAAAAAGAGGGCACATTCGGGAATGCTTGAATCTCACTCAGAAGGGAGGAGTAATATAGTCATAAAAGGCAGATGGAAGAAAGGAGCTTGGTGGGAAAAGGGACATGGAGGGGGATTGGTGGTTCTAGATTAGGTATGGGGAGGGACAGGAGAGATGCCCAATGGCCCTGAGAATGAATAAAAATATGCAACTGAAGGGGATGGGGAGGTGATGGGGCATCTCTAGGAGAGAGATTTGTGACTAGGGAGGCACCCAAGAGTCAATGTGGGGTTTCTTTACCTGTGACTCACAGCACTGGAGATAAGGAGTCTGAATAGGTCACCACTTACAACCAGGCAGGAACCTCGTGGAGCAATAGGGCCCTCAAGCCACCCACAAAACTTTCAACCCAAACTTTATCTTGTCTACAAGAAATTCAGGAACAGGGGATGAAGCACAAACTGAGGAAATGGTCAAGCAATAACTAGCCCAATTTGAGACCTATCCCATAGTGAAGCACCAAATCTCTGACACTATTTATGATGCTCTGTTATGCCTGCAGACAGGAGTCTAGCATGACTGTCTTCTGAGAGGCTCCACGCAGCAGCTGACTCAGACAGAAGCAGACAGCCAGTCAAACAGTGGATGGAGTCTGGAGACTCTTATAGAAAAATAGGGGGAAAGAATACAGCCGAAGGAGATAGGAACTCCACAGGAAGACCAACAGAGTCAACTAACATGGATCCTTGGGGCTCTCAGAAACTGAACCACCAGCCAAAGAGCACACAAAGTTTGGAACTAGGCCTCTTTGCACATATGTAGCAGATGTGCAGCTTGGTCTTTATGTGGGTCCGGAACAACTGGAGTGGGGGATATCTGAAAAGCTGTTGCCTGTCTGTGGGATACATTCTTCTGGCTGAGCTACATTGTCTGATCTCAGTGGGAGAGGATGTGCTTATCTTCGCAGAGATTTGATGTGCCAGGGTTGAGGCAATATACTGGGTTGGGCCCTACCTGCTCAGAGAAGAAGGGGTGAGGGGTGGGGGAAGAATTGTTGGAGGGGGTGTCATGAGTGGGATTTTAAGTGAATTAAAAAATTAAGTATAGTTTTCACATGTGATACAACATTGGGTATATTTCTTATATATTTAGAGCACTAATGGTATTTCAATTCTGTCAAAGAATGCCAGTTAGATGCTAAGATATTTTTTGGAAGACAAGGAATAGACCTTTCTGAGTAGATAACTTTTTTGCTTAAATTCAACTTTCCTTGGTATTAGGACTGTTCACATTTGTGTCTGTCATAATTTGAGTCAAAGAAAGCTGATATATTTGATTTTGATTGTTTTGAATATTTTACCCAATATTATTTCATGTAAATTGTATAAAGCTTATATTCAATAAATAACCTTTAACTTTTAAAAATGGCCTCAAATATATCTTGAGGTAACTCTAACCAAGCAAGTGAAAAACTTGTATAATAAAATCTTCAAGACATAGAATAAAGAAACAGATGGCACCAGAACAGATGGATAGGCTACCATGTCCATGTATCAGTAGTATTTATATCTACAGATTCAATACAATCTCCATCAAAATGTAAACATAATTTTTGAGAAATAAATCCCATGGAAACACACACACACAGAGGCACACACACACACACACACACACACACACACACACACACACACTAAATTAAACAATCAAGACAGCCAAAACAATCCTGACAATACTGAATAATGAGATTGTTGGAGGCATCATAACCCAAGCTTACAGTGTAATAATAATAATAATAATAATAATAATAATAATAATAATAATACATGACAATATGGTACTGGCATAAAAGCAGACACAGTGATCAATGGGATGAAATTGAAGATTCAGATATAATTATGTATAATATACTATGTAAATATATAAATATGTATATATTATATGGGGAATATATGTACACACACACACATATATATGTATTATGTATGTATACAAACACACACAAATATATCTCTATCTCTCTATCTCTCTCTCTCTCTCTATCTCTCTATCTCTATCTCTCTATCTCTCTCTATCTCTCTATCTATCTCTCTATATCTCTATATCATCTCTATCTATCTATCGATCTATCTATCTATCTATCTATCTATCTATCTATCATCTATATATATCTATATACATGGGTCTGATTTTTGACAAAGAAGCCAAAATACACAATGAATGTAAGAAAACCTTTTCACCAATGGTGCTGTTCTAACCAATGCTGCTGTTCTAACTGAAAATAGACTTGTATCTATCATCCTGAAGAAAACTCATCTCCAATTGAATTAAGGACTTCAACATAAGAACATATACTATGAATCCAATCCCAGAGAAATTGTGGAATAGGATTGAACTCACTGGCACAGGAAAGGACTTTCTGAGTAGGATACAGAAAAATGATGCTGCATTAAGCTAAAAAGCTTCTACAGAGCAAAGGATACCATCACTCAGGCAAAGTAGCAGCATACAGAATGGGCCTTTACCCACTATACATCTTGTAGAGGGCTAGATGGTAGAAAAAAACCCTAAAAATAAGAAACCAAATAACCCAATTAAATAATGATGTTTAGGACAAAACAGAGAGTTATCAAAAGATGGAACAGAAATGGCTGAGAAACACTTAAAAATGTTCAATATCATTAGTCATTGGGGAAACACAAAACAAAACTGCTTTAAAATTTCCTCTCACTGCAATTAGAATGGCCAATATCAATAAAACAAGTAACAGCATGTTGACAAGGACACAGGAAAAGGAGACCCAATTATTCTGGTGGGATTGCAAATAGGATCAATCTCTGGAAATCAGCATGGAGGTTCCTTTAAAAAACTGAATATCTGTCTACCATAATCTAGCTTTACCACCCTTGGGCCTATATACAAACAGCTTTACATCTTGCTACAGAGATACTCATCTACTGTTTATTGTTGGTCTACTAATAGCAGCCAGAAACTGGAGGAAGCTTAGATATCCATCAATTGATGAATGAATGAATGGTGGAATGTGGTATTTACCCAATGAAATGGTACTCAGTTGTTAAATATGAAGGGATGAATTTCACAGATGAATTGATGAACCAGAAACAATCCTGAGTTAGGTAACTCAGACTTCAAAAGAAAAATGTTGCATGTTTTATCATATATACAGATGTTAGTTTTTAAGCTTTAGATAAGTGTTTCAATCAGAACAACCACAGAAGTTGGGTAGCTAGTAAGGGAACAGGCATGGGAGGAGATCTTCCAAGGAAGGAAAAATAGAATATAGTGCTATTAAGCTGGATTTTTGTTTGATTATATTCAGTTTTTGTGACATTCTTTGATTTAAAACGTTTTCTTTTTTCTTACCCTTTCCTTCAATCAACACTGTCTTATTTCTATTTTTTTAATTTTTACTTTAAAAAGATGATTCTTTTATTTCTACTTCTTTAGTTTTGACACCCAATTTCAAAGATTTTCTTATCCTAAACTTAAATTGTTTTTTCAAGTACAGCACCATTTTCCATATCACATTTGAAAGTAGAAGGTTAAAGTGTTACTATTAGTAGTAGTCTTTACTGTCTTTATGCTTCTTGATGCTTCTCTATTGCTTAGTTGAGTTAGCTGAACTCAAGAAGAGAGATCCATGTAGCCCAACATATACATGGCTGTCTTAAGTGGGTTGTCCTACAGAAGATTACAGTACTTGTTGTCTTGGTTTCTAAGGTTGTCTGGCTTCAGTGTATTTTCTTTGCTCCATATCTTTAATTTTCAAATGCTTTCTGCTCAATTTCAGTATTATATCTCATATTCAGGTTTTGTTTATTCAGTGTTGATTACATGATCTCATGATACATTTGAAATTTGACACAATTATTAAAAGTTAAAGGGGAGTGAATATTCTTTGGCTTTCAAGGTTTGTCCCTGCTTATGTGTAGCTCAGTAATTAGGTAGTGATTGTGTTCTGCTACTTTAAACTACCAATAAAGCATCTGTTTTCTGTCATTGCTGGAGATGTGTGTGGTGAGGGAACCCATTTAGAATCAATTGGATACAAAGTGTTGCTGGTTCATTGTACTCTGATCTATGTTTTGATGAAAACATGAATAAAAAGAAGGAAATGGGAGAAACTATGATAGGTACCTTAAAAAAATAAACAAATTATTAGTGTAAGTAATTATGGACTGTTATTTGTAAAGCCATCAGAAAAGTAGCATATTAAAAAAGACAAATTATACTATCCATTTGGAAGAGGACAAAATAAAACCCTGTTGTGGGAACCAGCTATAAAGGTCTGGAAGAACTAAAAGACAACCTGTGCTGATACTTGCCATAATATCTTCTTGTGTTAATATATGCTTCATAGTCCTCAAATTTTATTATAATAAAAAATTAGTTATTTTGGCAGAGTGGTAGTGGTGCCTTTAATACCAGTACTTGGGAGGGAGACACAGGTGTATCTTTGTGAATTTAAGGCCAGCCTGATCTGTAGAGTGAGCTCCAGAACAGCCAGAGAAGAAAACTTGTCTTGAAAGTAAACAAAACTAAACCAACCAACCAAACAAAAACAAAACAAAACAAACAAACTAAAAGAAATCAACCAACCAAAACAAGCTATTTCCCTCCTAGAACTTATAAAATGAACCCTCTGATTTTTTATGCTCAGCCTGAATGTATAAGGTTATTTTTGTAAAGATCAGTGCTATTTTCATACTTTAACATCTTGAAGCAACTTGCTAATAATTTGTCAGTTCACAGAATAAATAAAAATACTTTCATACAACCCAGTGGGATACAGCTTTTGTATAGTAATGCTAATTTCAGTCACATGAAATAATAATGGAGATTAGTTATAAGAGACTCATACCTATAATCCCAACAATGGTGGCACACGCCTTTAATCCCAGCACTTGGGAGGTGGAGGCAGGTAGATTTCTGAATTTGAGGCCAGTGAGTTCCAGGACAGCCAGGGCTACACAGAGAAATCCTGTCTCGAACACCCCCCCCCCGACCCTCACCACCAAAAATAAATAAATAAATAAATAAATAAATAAATAAATAAATAAATAAATAAATAATAAAGTTGAGGCAGAAGGACAGTTACATATTGGAGGCATTCCTGGGCTATAATGGGAGAGTCTGGCTCAATGAACAATTTTAAAAAGGAAATTAAAGCAATCAGTGTATGTGTTTTCCTATTTGTTTGTGTCAACTTTTCCATGCTCAATTTGTATTTTATTGGTGTAAAGGTATTTAACTCCAATGCTTCAGTTAATTTTACACCGGCATAAAAATGTGAGTCCTTTCTCCAGTGCCAAGAGATAGTTTGTAAGACTTCATTTCTTTCCATACTCCACAAACAGGACTATGCATTTTGAGAAAATATGTTATAAGTTCTTAATTTGTTCATTATAAACACACAATTTTGTCCAAAGAGAAATAAGAACCCAAAACATTACATCAATTTCTATAAAATTGGTCCATCAACAGCTTTGTTTCCATATAAAGGAGTCACCACAGCAGGTGACTCAGGTTATCAGAGAGAAGAATCTTCCTAAAAGCAGAAAACTAAAACTGAAACAAAACAAACATCTAAACAGACTGGTGCTGTTTTTATCTCTGTCTTAAGACATCCTTCTAGGAGGCAGTTGTGCAGCATCAAGTAGCTTTAGTAACCCAGTAACAAGTAAAGTAACAGAGACCAATGAGTACCATAACTCACACCTTCATCTAGATGTACAATGTGGGCTTTGGATTGCCAATTCCTGTACTAGGAATTATACCCTAAGTCCAGTCTGCACCCCCATGGTAAATGGCCATGGGATACACGTTCTAATTTGTGTGTGTGTGTGTGTGTGTGTGTGTGTGTGTGTGTGTATGTGTGTGTGTGTGTGTGTGTGTGTGTGTGTGTGTGTGTGAGAGAGAGAGAGAGAGAGAGAGAGATTTTAATATTTATGTTTCACCTTATGAGCAAGATTAGTTCTGTGAAATCAATTTGTGTATGCTTTGCTCATGAAATGTAACTTTTATTTATTTTTTATTTTTTGAAGTTTTAAATGTACGCAAATATGTATGTTTGTGTTTGGGGAGATATACACCTGTATGCACATGTGAAAGGCAGTGGATAACTTTGGCTCTCATACCTCACATTCTGTCCACTTTGGTTTTCGGGATAGTCTGTCCCTGGCCTTCCTCTTGACAAGAGGGATAGTTTGCTGACCTGAAAGCTATAGGTTTAGCCTGTCTCCATGTCCAGAGATCTAGAATTATAAACCTTTGCCACCATAGCTAGCTCTCTCTTTCTTTGGTGTTCTAGAGATATCTTGAACTCAAATATGCTTGTAAGGCAAGCATTTTGCTGATGGATATATCTGCCTAGCCCCCCAAATATTCTACTGTTAAGGATAAAAGTATGGCTATTTAGCCTTTCTCAACCAACAGGTCTTCAAGGTGGTGAAATATCCAGGTCACTTCTTTAAAATTCTGACATGCAGGTGAAAGCCAAAACAGATTACTGCCGTTTTTTGTTAGACTCAAGAAATAGAACTTCATATATTAGGAAATTAGCCAGAATTGGAAAAGGAATGGAATACTCTGCTTATATTATTAAAGAGGAATTCTTAACCACACTTTTTCATTATGTGGAAATATGGAACTGGTGATTAGGGGCACTGCTTGGGAATATGAACCTTTAAGCAACCCCACAAAGTATGCCAGGCTTGTTTTTGTGTTTCCAGGAACCTTCTCAGGAATTCTCATCCTCATCTCACTAAAATCACCTTGAAGTGACAGGAGAGGGTTGGATCCACCTTCGCCTAATCCAGTAATTGGAACTCTGGCCACGGCAGTTCTTCCTGCACTGTCCACTGCCCAGATAATTGCTGTGACATTTCATTTTTCTCTCCCCTGAAAGGAACACTCAGGCAGAAAGCTCATTCTTCTAGAAAGAGCTTCAGGTCCTCAGTTACTGTGTGATTGCAGTTCACAGTTCAATGCCTTGCTCTTTACTTCACGGTCAAGGGCTGCTTTCCAGTTTGATTACTTTGAGGTGAAATAAGTCTAGGCAGATACAGCACTTTTTCTTCTTTTCCACTTGTTAGGATGTGGTTAAATGCAGATAAACCTTCTCATTAAAGGCCTTTTCCTTTGAGTGTGGCAACACATTCGGCCTGCTAAATGGATAAGACTCCCAAATGGGCCACCATTAAATGAACCCATCTGAATAATGAAGAAATTTTGTTACAAGAGAATTTGGTATTTTGTGTAGCACATGATCAGTGCTGTTTTAATTATAGATGAGAAAACACAAATGGTAGAAAAATATTCTGATAGATTCAGAATAAATATTAATTTTCAGTATAGTTTCTTTCTCCTTGGAGCAATGAAAACAAAGTGTACTCTATACTGGAATAAGAAAAAGTCTCTCTCTCTCTCTCTCTCTCTCTCTCTCTATATATATATATATATATATATATATATATATATATATATATATACTTGATAGAATTATTTTTAAAAATTAATTTTATCATTATTCTTTCTCTCACAGAGAGTAGTAAAGATGGAGTCAGAGGTAGATACAGAGACAGAGTCAGAGACAAAGATGGAGACAGAGTCAGAGACCAAGATGGAGACAGAGACAGAGACGGAGACAAAGAGGCATAGAGAGACAGAGATAGTCTAAGCTAGAGGCAAACTCAGAGAGAGTAAGAGACAGAGTTAGAGTCAAAGACAGAAACAGAGATGGAGATAGAGTCAGAGACAGAGACAGACACATGCATTTATCGTATGCATGTGGAGATCAAAGGACAAGGTCTGGGTGTCAATTCTCTTCTGCCGAGTCTTCTGTGAATCTAACTCAGGTCCTCAAGCTTGTGCAGCTTTTTACTGCTTTTTGACAGTCTTGTACTTCCTGAGTTTTCTGCCTGGCCCTTGGTAGGACTCTTTACAATTGAATAGTGCTAAATACATGATGAACAAATGATGGGTGTTAAATATGAAGGTGTGACCTGAATGTCATGAGAAGTAGGCAGGGTTCTGTTGACAATGAAGGACACTCAGAATAGACTATCAGTTTGCTGAGCAAATAAATAAATACATAAATAAATAATAAAAATTAAAATATTGACACCTTAGCAGTCTGTGTTTAGCTAAAGCTTCATGACCATTTGTCATGATATATCTAAGAGAAATAAGTAGCTATTAAGAATATTGTTTGAGTGTTCCTCTTTCTCCACATACTCCCCAGCATCTGCTGTCACCTGAATTTTTGATCTTAGCCATTCTGACTGGAGTGAAGTGGAATCGCAGGGTTGTGTTGATTTGCATTTCCCTGATGATTAAGGATATTGAACATTTTTTCAGGTGCTTCTCAGCCATTCTGTATTCCTCAGGTGAGAATTCTTTGTTCAGCTCTGAGCCCCATTTTTTAATGGGGTTATTTGATTTTATGGAGTCTACCTTCTTGAGTTCTTTATATATATTGGATATTAGTCCCCTATCCGATTTGGGATAGGTAAATATCCTTTCCCAATCTGTTGGTGGCCTTTTTGTCTTATTGACAGTGTCTTTTGCCTTGCAGAAGCTTTGCAATTTTATGAGGTCCCATTTATCGATTCTCGATCTTACAGCACAAGCCATTGCTGTTCTATTCAGGAATTTTCCCCCTGTACCCATATTTTCGAGGCTTTTCCCTACTTTCTCTTCTATAAGTTTCAGTGTCTCTGGTTTTATGTGGAGTTCCTTAATCCACTTAGATTTGACTTTAGTACAAGGAGATAGGAATGGATCAATTCGCATTCTTCTACATGATAACCACCAGTTGTGCCAGCACCATTTGTTGAAAATGCTGTCTTTTTTCCACTGGATGGTTTTAGCTCCCTTGTCAAAGATCAAGTGACCATAGGTGTGTGGGTTCATCTCTGGGTCTTCAATTCTGTTCCATTGGTCTACTTGTCTGTCACTATACCAATACCATGCAGTTTTTATCACAATTGCTCTGCAGTACAGCTTTAGGTCCGGCATGGTGATTCCACCAGAAGTTCTTTTATCCTTGAGAAGAGTTTTTGCTATCCTAGGTTTTTTATTATGCCAGATGAATCTGCCGATTGCCCTTTCTAATTCGTTGAAGAATTGAGTTGGAATTTTGATGAGGATTGCATTGAATCTGTAGATTGCTTTTGGCAAGATAGCCATTTTTACTATATTGATCCTGCCAATCCATGAGCATGGGAGATCTTTCCACCTTCTGAGATCTTCTTTAATTTCTTTCTTCAGAGACTTGAAGTTTTTATCATACAGATCTTTCACTTCCTTAGTTAGAGTCACGCCAAGGTATTTTATATTATTTGTGACTATTGAGAAGAGGAACACTCCTCCATTGTTGGTGGGATTGCAAGCTTGTACAACCACTCTGGAAATCAGTCTGGTGGTTCCTCAGAAAATTGGACATAGTAGTACCGGAGGATCCCGCAGTACCTCTCCTGGGCATATATCCAGAAGATGTCCCAACCGGTAAGAAGGACACATGCTCCACTATGTTCATAGCAGCCTTATTTATAATAGGCAGAAGCTGGAAAGAACCCAGATGCCCCTCAACAGAGGAATGGATACAGAAAATATGGTACATTTACACAATGGAGTACTACTCAGCTATTAAAAAAATGAATTTATGAAATTCCTAGGCAAATGGATGGACCTGGAGGGCATCATCCTGAGTGAGGTAACCCAATCACAAAGGAACTCGCACAATATGTACTCACTGATAAGTGGATATTAGCCCAGAAACTTAGGATATCCAAGATATATGATACAATTTGCTAAATGCATGAAACTCAAGAAGAATAAAGACCAAAGTGTAGACACTTTGCCCCTTCTTAGAAATGGGAACAAAACACCCATGGAAGGAGTTACAGAGACAAAATTTGGAGCTGTGACGAAAGGATGGACTATCTAGTGATTGCCATATGCAGGAATCCATCCTATAATCAGCTTCCAAACGCTGACACCATTGCACACACTAGCAAGATTTTGCTGAAAGGACCCAGATATAGCTGTCTCTTGTGAGACTATGCCGGGGCCTAGCAAACACAGAAGTGGATGATCACAGTCAGTTATTGGATGGGTCACACGGCCCCCAATGGAGGCGCTAGAGAAAGTACCCAAGGAGCTAAAGGGAACTGCAACCTTATAGGTGGAACAACAATATGAACTAACCAGTACCCCGGAGCTCTTGACTCTAGCTGCATATGTATCAAAAGATGGCCTAGTTGGCCATCACTGCAAAGAGAGGCCCATTGGAGTTGCAAACTTTATATGCCCCAGTACAGGGGAACGCCAGGGCCAAAAAGGGGGAGTGGGTGGGTAGGGTATTGGGGGGGGGTGGGTATGGCGGACTTTTGGGATAGCATTGAAAATGTAAACGAGGAAAATACCTAATAAAAAAGTATTGTTTGAATTTAATGGCTATGATACCATAGCTTCTCCACAAACAGAAAACAACTTAACTGCAGTCAATGCAACTTTTACTTCCTAGTCACAATGCTCCTTAATCCCCTTACTCTGTGTGGGTGTAATTATTTTCTAGGGATGCTGAAAGTGTCATTTCTTCCCGGAGTCTTTGTTTTGTTCTCTAACATAAGGGAAAGATGATAAGAAACTGGTGCTGATTCTAGGAAACCTGGAATTTACTCTTCAGCAGTGAAAGGAACTCAGAAACATTTGTTCTATCACTGACCAGTTATATCACTGACCAGTTATATCATTTGTATTTGTATGTATTTTGAGTATGTGTGTGTGTGTGTGTGTGTGTGTGTGTGTGTGTGTGTGTGTGTAAAGTTAGATTCTGGTTTCCTGCATCAACTCCCTAGTAGTTAAAATGTCCATCTGAAAGTAAGTCTGCATCTTAATGTAAAAATGATCTTTTGTCTTGGGGTACTAATGTAACTTTGATCCCAAGTTTAAAATGTCAGTGAAGTTATATGCAAGAAATGTAATACTGATTCATGTTTTTTCTACTTTTCGTCATCACTGTTACCCAACACCCAACAGAAAGTCAAATTTAAAAAGGAAAGGATTATTTGAGGATTAAGTCAAGGAAAGGATTTGAGAATATTTGCTGCTGTGATTCTTTGCTTCCTTAGACTTTGGCTGAATAGAAAACAGGAGGCTGAGCCAGGCTGGAAATTTCAAGAGACCAGGGACCCACTACCTCTAGCTACACCCTACTTTCCAAAATTTACAGTTTCCCAAAACAGCACCTATAACTGTCAAATCCCCCATCACAGTGTATGAATAATGCTCAAAGTTTAGAGTTCTTGTGGGATGTTTCACATCCAAATAATAAAAGTTCAGAATTCTTGTGCAGTAATGAACTTGCTTGCTTTTCTGTCCCATCATTATGCACAATGAATAAATACTAATACAAAATTTATGCATAAAAAGACCTTATAATGATTTCAACTTAAACAACACTACTGCTAATATTTTACATTTGAAATAATGTTAATCTTAAGTGGCAAGTTTGTTAAGATATTGAAGTGATGTTATGTACTGTACTGTAGTGCATTTCTATCCCTCATGCATAGGAAATCATTACCATTCTTCCATGATACCCTCCTGTTAAAGGGGTAGGGCAGATAAAGCAGTTTTTATATTGTTAATTTATAGATTGGGACATATTAAGGAAGTAAATGAAACAGCCATTTCTCATCAAGTTGTCTGGCTTCATTACCTGGTGATTCTACTATAGACCAGGGTGTGTTTAAGAGGCATTATGATGACAATTTACGCATTCTGAGTACACTAATGCACACTGTCTTGTGCCAAACTCTTTTGCCACTGTTCCAAACAATCAGTTATGCCCCTTCAATAGCTTTACTTGTTGTTGGTTAAGTGCCAAGTTTAAATGGATCATATGCTAAACATTAACTTGATATTGTGATCTTCATCTACCCCTTAATGTTTATTTTCTACCTATCATGGTAATTTCTTTTCTAACTCTCTCATACTCTACACAGTGAAAATAGAACTGAGCTTCTACTTGCTTCATATTACAGGGGTACTGTTTATGGTTTGGGGTGATGGCCACGGTCTCTGGGAATTCAATCACTTGAGTGATGGAGAAGAAGGCATGGGAATCTATATTACTGATGATATTCACACATGCAGTGGGTCACCTGACAGTTCCAATGACCCGATGAGTTTTCACCCTGCTTCATGAGGAAAGAATGCAATTGGTTTAATCTAGAGGAGACTCAGTTTATAAGCTCGTTAATTCTCAGAAGTAGGGCAGACAGAAGTGCTAAACAAAATGTAGATATCACATATGATGATTCCAGTCAATATACTCTCCCACACAAAACATATTTTCCTTCTTGGACCACATAATGTTGTAGCATTGGAGAACTTGAAAATACCCCAGATATGCCTGGAGACCTAATAGCTTCATCAGAAATAGTCAGTCTGATGGTGCCAAAGATCTCATTTAGTAAATAAACTAAATCAAGTGTGTCAATAGAAGTGAGTCATGACTGGGCTGAATTAACATAAATGGTTGTAGGCACAACATGGAGAACTCAGATTATTATTTATTATTATTATTTGAATTTTCAAGTATGTTTTCAAAGTTATCTGCTCTTTGGGAGTTCTTTCACAAAGTACCTAAGCTTATTGAGTTAAATAACTTTTTCCATCTTTCATTATATTATAGCTCACAAGAACAAATATTTCTTAGATGTCATTCATGGCCTTTTTGAGTATTTTTGGAACTACAAATTGTATCTCCAAACTAGCAAATTGAGACTTGCCATTACCAGAGAGTCACTGGGCAATGTTCTTTTGTATTCAAGGCATGAGCAAATACATTGATGTATTCCTCAAATCCCCCATCACAATGTATGTCTAATGTATTGTTTTTAACCTATACCATCCACATTTTAAAACAGACATTTTTTTTTATATAGAAAAGATACATGCACACTGAAAACAAGATAGCATCTTCAACAAATGGTCACTACTTCTAAAAGGGCAATCCACAGAGGAAGAAATCATGATTGCCAGGTCACAATATTGAAATAGAGGAAAGAATAATACAAGAGGCTCTGGAGTGGTGTCTTCCACAAATACAACAAGATATTTCTCTCAGTGTAGGAATAATAGCTGTAAAACTTTGGGCACAATCTGCTTGTTTGATATAAGGAATTTAAGAAAGGACAAGTTGAGGCCAATGCATTCTAAAAACACAAATACAGAATATGTCCCTTATAAATGTCTTGTGCCTGCATTATTTTCTAACAATTTTTAAGTCAATAGATTTTTGATTGTATCAGTTTTGTTATGATTCATATTTATACATGTATAAATCATTTAAAATATATCTTTGGGTGTTTTTACTTCTTTTGTATGACTATTTAAATATTAAATGCATATACTAGGAAAGTAATTGATAAGCAAAATATGTAAATATTTTGCTTTGGGGTCTAAATGATTCATCAAGTGCACAGGTAAATATTGTGTATGCCTCAGTTTATTTTTCTTATTGAATCCAATGTCCATTGATATGTCCAATAGGGTGTATGTGTGTGTGTGTGTGTGTGAGTGTGTGTGTGTGTGTGTGTGTGTGTGTGTAGGCTGACACAAGGTTTTAGTATGTAGTCTAGGCAGAAATGAAACTGTTAATTTTCCTGACTCAATCCCCTTAGCCCAGAAAGAGGCACATGCTACCATGCTAATGTGTCTGATGTGTTTTCGAGTGGTTTATAAATTATAAACATGGCTTTTAAGGACCTCAACATAAAACCAAATACTCTAAATCTAATAGAAGAGAAAGTGGAAAAGATCCTTAAACTCATTGGAATAGAGGGAGATTTCCTAAACAGAACTCCAATGGCTCATGCTGTAATATCAAGAATTGATAACTGGGATCTCATGAAACTGGAAAGATTTTGTAAAACAAAGGATATAGTCAAAAAGACAAATCAGTAACTTACAGATTGGGAAAAAAATCTTCTCTAACATCACAATCCAATGGAGGGATTATACCCAAAATATATAAGGAAACCAAGAATATAATCACCAAAAAACCAAACAACCCAATTAAAAAAGGGGTAAAGAACAAAACCGAGAATTCACAACTGAGGAATCTCAAATGAATGAGAAGCATCTAAAGAATACCGAATGGCTGAGAAGCACCTGAAAAAAATGTTCGACATCCTTAATCATCAGGGAAATACAAATCAAAACAACCCTGGGATTCCACCTCACACCAGTCAAAGATCAAAAATTCAGGTGACAGCAGATGCTGGCGAGGATGTGGATAAAGAGGAACACTCCTCCATTGTTGGTGGGATTGCAAACTTGTACAACCACTCTGGAAATCAGTCTGGCTGTTCCTCAGAAAATTGGACATAGTAGTACCGGAGGATCCCGTAATACCTCTCCTGGGCATATATCCAGAAGAGGTCCAAACCGGTAAGAAGGACACATGCTCCACTATGTTCATAGCACCCTTATTTATAATAGGCAGCAGCTGGAAAGAACCCAGATGCCCCTCAACAGAGGAATGGATACAGAAAATGTGGTACATTTACACAATGGAGTACTACTCAGCTATTAAAGGAATGAATTTATGAAATTCCTAGGCAAATGGATGGACCTGGAGGGCATCATCCTGAGTGAGGTAACCCAATCACAAAGGAACTCACACAATATCTACTCACTGATAAGTGGATATTAGCCCAGAAACTTAGGATATCCAAGATATAATATACAATTTGCTAAATGCATGAAACTCAAGAAGAACAAAGACCAAAGTGTAGACACTTTGCCCCTTCTTAGAACTGGGAACAAAACACCTATGGAAGGAGTTACAGAGAGAAAGTTTGGAGCTGTGACGAAAGGATGGACCATCTAGAGATTGCCATATGCAGGGATCCATCCCATAATCAGCTTCCAAACTCTGACACCATTGCACACACTAGCAAGATTTTGCTGAAAGGACCCAGATGTAGCTCTCTCTTGTGAGACTATGCGGGGGCCTAGCAAACACAGAAGTGGATGCTCACAGTCAGCTAGTGGATGGATCACAGGGCCCCCAATGGAGGAGCTAGAGAAAGTACCCAAGGAGCTAAAGGGATCTGCAACTCTATAGGTGGAATAACAATATGAACTAACCAGTACCCCTGAGCTCTTGACTCTAGCTGCATATGTATCAAAAGATGGCCTAGTAGGCCATCACTGGAAAGAGAGGCCCATTGGAGTTGCAAACTTTATATGCCCCAGTACAGGGGAATGCCAGGGCTAAAAAGTGGGAGTGGGTGGGTAGGGGAGTGGCGGGGGGGAGGGTATGGGGGACTTTTGGGATAGCATTGGAAATGTAAATGAGGAAAATACCTAATAAAATATTTTTTAAAAAAGAGGCTTTTGTGGTAGCCAGAAGATCGAAACAACTCAAATGTTCTAGGACAGAAGAATGGATACAGAAAATGTGCTTCATTTACTACTCAGCTATTAAGAACGAGGACATCCTGAGTTTTGCTGGCAAATGGATGGAACTAGAAAATATCATCCTGAGTGAGGTAACACAGACTTAAAAGGATGTACATGGTATGTAATCACTAATAATTGGATATTAGCCAAAAAAAAGAAGTACAGAATACCCAAGATACAGTCCACAGAGCTCAAAAAGGGCCCAAGTGAGGACACCTCAATTCTACTTGGGAGGGAGAAAAAAGCAATCACAAGGGTGGAGGGAGGAAGCAACTTGAGTAGGAAAGGGGACAGGGGCCTGAAGTGGGTGGGGAGAGGGGAACCTGATCTGGTATTGGGTGGGGGAAAAGGACTAAAGCCATGAGGGCCTGCAGAAAGATTGGAAACAGGCAAACTCAGGAGGTAGGATGTTGGGGGGACCCTCCAGAATGTACCAGAGTCCTGGGAGGTGAGAGACCCTCCGGATTCAAAGGGAGGGACATTAGATGAAATGCCCAACGGTAGGGAGAGGGGACTTGTAGATCTCATCTCCAGCAGAAAGACAGGTCAACAAGTGAGAGACAGGGTTGCCATCCCATGGTCAAACTCTGACTCACAATTGTTCCTCTCTGAAAGAAATGCAGGGATGGAAATGGAGAGGAGGCTGAGGAAAAGGAGGTCTAACAACAGGCCCAAAGTGAACGAGTGCTCACAAAAAGCACTCATGACTCCCCTCCAAAAGACCCAACAAATAGCTGAAAGATTCAGATGTAGATATTTGCGTCCAACCAATAGACAGAAGCAGCTGACCCCTGTTGTTGAATTAGAGAAGGGTGATAAAAGCTGAAGAGAAGGGTGATACTGTAGGAGGACCAGGAGTCTCAATTAACCTGGATCCCTGAGATCTTTCAGACACTGAACCGCCAACCAGGCAGCATACACCAGTTGATATGAGGTCCCCAACACATATACAGTAGAGGACTGATGGGTCTAGGTTCATTCAGAGAAGATGCATCTAACCTTCAAGAGACTGGAGGCCCCAGGGTGTTTAGAGGTCTGGTGCAGTGGGAGGTGGGGACATCCTTGTGGAGACAAGTATGGGATGGGGAACAGTCTGATTGTGGGCCAGAAAGGGAATAAAATCTGGAGTGAAAAAGAAAAGAAGAGAGGGGAAGGGGAAGGGGAAGGGGAAGGGGAAGGGGAAGGGGAAGGGGAAGGGGAAGGGGAAGGGGAAGGGGAAGGGGAAGGGAAAAGGGGAAAGGGGAAAGGAGAAAGGGGAAAGGGGAAAGGGGAAAGGGGAAAGGGGAAAGGGGAAAGGGGAAAGGGGAAAGGGGAAAGGGGAAAGGGGAAAGGGGAAAGGGGAAAGGGGAAAGGGGAAAGGGGAAAGGGAAAGGGAAGGAAAGGAAAGGAAAGGGAAAGGGAAGGAAAGGAAAAAGATTAAATAAAATGAAAAAAAAGAACAAAATCTAAATAAATAAATAAATACCCAACTATCTATATTCTAAAATTAAATCTCCTTGTATCCTTTTCCATTTCAGAAATAAACTTCAGGATAATTGAAGGTTTTCTTTATTAGTGAACAGAAATAGAAGTAGCTTATCAGTTGAAGAGTTTGGTCATTTAAATTTCTGATGTAATTATGCTTTCTATAGGAGGAGAAAGGGAGGCACCTATGAACAACAGGATGAATTATATTGCAATTCCCTTTTATTTCTCCTCTAGGAGTTACTGTGATATTAGAAAGGCCTCAAGTTTGGAGACATACACCTTTATATTTACCATTATGTTTTTATTAGAATTATAAACTACCAACCAGACTCTTCAAAAAGGCTAACAGCACCAAAAAGATAACAACAACTATTGGAAAAATATGGAGCCAATGAAGTTTCATACTCTTCCTGGTGGAATAAAAATTGATATGATCATTGGAGGAAGCTGGCTATAACATCTAAGGCTAAGAATATAAATACTTGATAACCAAGATTTTCCAGTCCTGAGATATACAATTAACATTCCTCAAAAGAACTGTTTGTGACAGAAAATAATTCTACATAACTCAAGTTTCAAGTCTTAGTATGTGATGGGTAATTAATGCGGTATATTCATATGTATAGTGCAATATTATATAGGAGTTAGAACTAGCCAGTAGCTGCCATATGGAAACACATAATAAATATCTTTATTGATCAAAACATTAAGTAATATAATTTATATTCTCATGTTGTCATTCACATGTATTTAAAAAATAGGAAAAGCTAAATGAAAGTTGGATCAAGGTTACTGTCACAGAGAGGAACAGTCATTGGAGGAGGATTGGAGTCAACATGCTTCAGGTTGGATTTCAATTTGGGTGTTGATAATGAAAATTTATGGCCCCGGGCTACCTTGCCAGCAGAGTCTTGCCCAACACCCGCAAGGGTCCACACGGGACTCCCCACGGGACCCTAAGACCTCTGGTGAGTGGACCACAGTGCCTGCCCCAATCCAATCGCGCGGAACTTGAGACTGCGGTACATAGGGAAGCAGGCTACCCGGGCCTGATCTGGGGCACAAGTCCCTTCCGCTCGACTCGAGACTCGAGCCCCGGGCTACCTTGCCAGCAGAGTCTTGCCCAACACCCGCAAGGGTCCACACGGGACTCCCCACGGGACCCTAAGACCTCTGGTGAGTGGATCACAGTGCCTGCCCCAATCCAATCGCGCAGAACTTGAGACTGCGGTACATAGGGAAGCAGGCTACCCGGGCCTGATCTGGGGCACAAGTCCCTTCCGCTCGACTCGTGACTCGAGCCCCGGGCTACCTTGCCAGCAGAGTCTTGCCCAACACCCGCAAGGGTCCACACAGGACTCCCCACGGGACCCTAAGACCTCTGGTGAGTGGATCACAGTGCCTGCCCCAACCCAATCGCGCGGAACTCGAGACTGCAGTACATAGGGAAGCAGGCTACCCGGGCCTGATCTGGGGCACAAGTCCCTTCCGCTCGACTCGAGACTCGAGCCCCGGGCTACCTTGACAGCAGAGTCTTGCCCAACACCCACAAGGGCCCACGCGGGACTCCCCACGGGACCCTAAGACCTCTGGTGAGTGGAACACAGCGCCTACCCCAATCCAATCGCGTGGAACTTGAGACTGCGGTACATAGGGAAGCAGGCTACCCGGGCTTGATCTGGGGCACAAACCCCTTCCACTCCACTCGAGCCCCGGCTACCTTGCCAGCTGAGTCGCCTGACACCCGCAAGGGCCCACACAGGATTCCACACGTGATCCTAAGACCTCTAGTGAGTGGAACACAACTTCTGCCAGGAGTCTGGTTCGAACACCAGATATCTGGGTACCTGCCTTGCAAGAAGAGAGCTTGCCTGCAGAGAATACTCTGCCCACTGAAACTAAGGAGAGTGCTACCCTCCAGGTCTGCTCATAGAGGCTAACAGAGTCACCTGAAGAACAAGCTCTTAACAGTGACAACTAAAACAGCTAGCTTCAGAGATTACCAGATGGCGAAAGGCAAACGTAAGAATCCTACTAACAGAAATCAAGACCACTCACCATCATCAGAACGCAGCACTCCCACCCCACCTAGTCCTGGGCACCCCAACACAACCGAAAATCTAGACCCAGATTTAAAAACATTTCTCATGATGATGATAGAGGACATCAAGAAGGACTTTCATAAGTCACTTAAAGATTTACAGGAGAGCACTGCTAAAGAGTTACAGGCTCTTAAAGAAAAGCAGGAAAACACAGCCAAACAGGTGATGGAAATGAACAAAACCATACTAGAACTAAAAGGGGAAGTAGACACAATAAAGAAAACCCAAAGCGAGGCAACGCTGGAGATAGAAACCCTAGGAAAGAGATCTGGAACCATAGATGCGAGCATCAGCAACAGAATACAAGAAATGGAAGAGAGAATCTCAGGTGCAGAAGATTCCATAGAGAACATCGACACAACAGTCAAAGAAAATACAAAATGCAAAAGGATCCTAACTCAAAACATCCAGGTAATCCAGGACACAATGAGAAGACCAAACCTACGGATAATAGGAATTGATGAGAATGAAGATTTTCAACTTAAAGGGCCAGCTAATATCTTCAACAAAATAATAGAAGAAAACTTCCCAAACATAAAAAAAGAGATGCCCATGATCATACAAGAAGCATACAGAACTCCAAATAGACTGGACCAGAAAAGAAATTCCTCCCGACACATAATAATCAGAACAACAAATGCACTAAATAAAGATAGAATATTAAAAGCAGTAAGGGAGAAAGGTCAAGTAACATATAAAGGAAGGCCTATCAGAATTACACCAGACTTTTCACCAGAGACTATGAAAGCCAGAAGAGCCTGGACAGATGTTATACAGACACTAAGAGAACACAAATGCCAGCCCAGGCTAATATACCCGGTCAAACTCTCAATTACCATAGATGGAGAAACCAAAGTATTCCACGACAAAACCAAGTTCACACAATATCTTTCCACGAATCCAGCCCTTCAAAGGATAATAACAGAAAAGAAGCAATACAAGGACGGAAATCACGCCCTAGAACAACCAAGAAAGTAATCATTCAACAAACCAAAGAGAAGACAGCCACAAGAACAGAATGCCAACTCTAACAACAAAAATAAAAGGGAGCAACAATTACTTTTCCTTAATATCTCTTAATATCAATGGACTCAATTCCCCAATAAAAAGACATAGACTAACAGACTGGCTACACAAACAGGACCCAACATTCTGCTGCTTACAGGAAACCCATCTCAGGGAAAAAGACAGACACTACCTCAGAGTGAAAGGCTGGAAAACAATTTTCCAAGCAAATGGACTGAAGAAACAAGCTGGAGTAGCCATTTTAATATCGGATAAAATCGACTTCCAACCCAAAGTTATCAAAAAAGACAAGGAGGGACACTTCATACTCATCAAAGGTAAAATCCTCCAAGAGGAACTCTCAATTCTGAATATCTACGCACCAAATGCAAGGGCAGCCACATTCATTAGAGACACTTTAGTAAAGCTCAAAGCATACATTGCACCTCACACAATAATAGTGGGAGACTTCAACACACCACTTTCTTCAAAGGACAGATCGTGGAAACAGAAACTAAACAGGGACACAGTGAAACTAACAGAAGTTATGAAACAAATGGACCTGACAGATATCTACAGAACATTTTATCCTAAAACAAAAGGATATACCTTCTTCTCAGCACCTCACGGGACCTTCTCCAAAATTGACCATATAATTGGTCACAAAACAGGCCTCAATAGATACAAAAATATTGAAATTGTCCCATGTATCCTATCAGACCACCATGGCCTAAGACTGATCTTCAATAACAACATAAATAATGGAAAGCCAACATTCACGTGGAAACTGAATAACACTCTTCTCAATGATACCTTGGTCAAGGAAGGAATAAAGAAAGAAATTAAAGACTTTTTAGAGTTTAATGAAAATGAAGCCACAACGTACCCAAACCTATGGGACACAATGAAAGCATTTCTAAGAGGGAAACTCATAGCGCTGAGTGCCTCCAAGAAGAAACGGGAGACAGCACATACTAGCAGCTTGACAACACATCTAAAAGCCCTAGAAAAAAAGGAAGCAAATTCACCCAAGAGGAGTAGACGGCAGGAAATAATCAAACTCAGGGGTGAAATCAACCAAGTGGAAACAAGAAGAACTATTCAAAGAATTAACCAAACGAGGAGTTGGTTCTTTGAGAAAATCAACAAGATAGATAAACCCTTAGCTAGACTCACTAAAGGGCACAGGGACAAAATCCTAATTAACAAAATCAGAAATGAAAAGGGAGACATAACAACAGATCCTGAAGAAATCCAAAACACCATCAGATCCTTCTACAAAAGGCTATACTCAACAAAACTGGAAAACCTGGACGAAATGGACAAATTTCTGGACAGATACCAGGTACCAAAGTTGAATCAGGATCAAGTTGACCATCTAAACAGTCCCATATCACCTAAAGAAATAGAAGCAGTTATTAATAGTCTCCCAACCAAAAAAAGCCCAGGACCAGATGGGTTTAGTGCAGAGTTCTATCAGACCTTCAAAGAAGATCTAATTCCAATTCTGCACAAACTATTTCACAAAATAGAAGTAGAAGGTACTCTACCCAACTCATTTTATGAAGCCACTATTACTCTGATACCTAAACCACAGAAAGATCCAACAAAGATAGAGAACTTCAGACCAATTTCTCTTATGAATATCGATGCAAAAATCCTCAATAAAATTCTCGCTAACCGAATCCAAGAACACATTAAAGCAATCATCCATCCTGACCAAGTAGGTTTTATTCCAGGGATGCAGGGATGGTTTAATATACGAAAATCCATCAATGTAATCCATTATATAAACAAACTCAAAGACAAAAAACACATGATCATCTCGTTAGATGCAGAAAAAGCATTTGACAAGATCCAACACCCATTCATGATAAAAGTTTTGGAAAGATCAGGAATTCAAGGCCCATACCTAAACATGATAAAAGCAATCTACAGCAAACCAGTAGCCAACATCAAAGTAAATGGAGAGAAGCTGGAAGCAATCCCACTAAAATCAGGGACTAGACAAGGCTGCCCACTTTCTCCCTACCTTTTCAACATAGTACTTGAAGTATTAGCCAGAGCAATTCGACAACAAAAGGAGATCAAGGGGATACAAATTGGAAAAGAGGAAGTCAAAATATCACTTTTTGCAGATGATATGATAGTATATATAAGTGACCCTAAAAATTCTACCAGAGAACTCCTAAACCTGATAAACAGCTTCGGTGAAGTAGCTGGATATAAAATAAACTCAAACAAGTCAATGGCCTTTCTCTATACAAAGAATAAACAGGCTGAGAAAGAAATTAGGGAAACAACACCCTTCTCAATAGTCACAAATAATATAAAATATCTTGGCGTGACTCTATCTAAGGTGGTGAAAGATCTGTATGATAAAAACTTCAAATCTCTGAAGAAAGAAATTAAAGAAGATCACAGAAGATGGAAAGATCTCCCATGCTCATGGATTGGCAGGATCAACATTGTAAAAATGGCTATCTTGCCAAAAGCAATCTACAGATTCAATGCAATCCCCATCAAAATTCCAACTCAATTCTTCAACGAATTGGAAGGAGCAATTTGCAAATTTGTCTGGAATAACAAAAAACCTAGGATAGCAAAAAGTCTTCTCAAGGATAAAAGAACTTCTGGCGGAATCACCATGCCAGACCTAAAGCTTTACTACAGAGCAATTGTGATAAAAACTGCATGGTACTGGTATAGAGACAGACAAGTAGACCAATGGAATAGAATTGAAGATCCAGAAATGAACCCACACACCTATGGTCACTTGATCTTCGACAAGGGAGCTAAAACCATCAAGTGGAAGAAAGACAGCATTTTCTTTTTTTTTTTTTTTTTTTTTTTTTTTCCATTTTTTATTAGGTATTTAGCTCATTTACATTTCCAATGCTATACCAAAAGTCCCCCTTACCCACCCACCCCCACTCCCCTACCCACCCACTCCCCCCCTTTGGCCCTGGCGTTCCCCTGTACCGGGGCACACAAAGTCTGCGTGTCCAATGGGCCTCTCTTTCCAGTGATGGCCGACTAGGCCATCTTTTGATACATACGCAGCTAGAGTCAAGAGCTCAGGGGTACTGGTTAGTTCATAATGTTGTTCCACCTATAGGGTTGAAGATCCCTTTAGCTCCTTGGATACTTTCTCTAGCTCCTCCATTGGGAGCCCTGTGATCCATCCATTAGCTGACTGTGAGCATCCACTTCTGTGTTTGCTAGGCCCCGGCATAGTCTCACAAGAGACAGCTACATCTGGGTCCTTTCGATAAAATCTTGCTAGTATATGCAATGGTGTCAGCGTTTGGATGCTGATTATGGGGTGGATCCCTGGATATGGCAGTCTCTACATGGTCCATCCTTTCATCTCAGCTCCAAACTTTGTTTCTGTAACTCCTTCCATGGGTGTTTTGTTCCCACTTCTAAGGAGGGGCATAGTAAGACAGCATTTTCAACAATTGGTGCTGGCACAACTGGTTGTTATCGTGTAGAAGAATGCGAATCGATCCATACTTATCTCCTTGTACTAAGGTCAAATCTAAGTGGATCAAGGAACTTCACATAAAACCAGAGACACTGAAACTTATAGAGGAGAAAGTGGGGAAAAGCCTTGAAGATATGGGCACAGGGGAAAAATTCCTGAACAGAACAGCAATGGCTTGTGCTGTAAGATCGAGAATCGACAAATGGGACCTAATGAAACTCCAAAGTTTCTGCAAGGCAAAAGACACCGTCAATAAGACAAAAAGACCACCAACAGATTGGGAAAGGATCTTTACCTATCCTAAATCAGATAGGGGACTAATATCCAACATATATAAAGAACTCAAGAAGGTGGACTTCAGAAAATCAAATAACCCCATTAAAAATTGGGGCTCAGAACTGAACAAAGAATTCTCACCTGAGGAATACCGAATGGCAGAGAAGCACTTGAAAAAATGTTCAACATCCTTAATCATCAGGGAAATGCAAATCAAAACAACCCTGAGATTCCACCTCACACCAGTCAGAATGGCTAAGATCAAAAATTCAGGTGACAGCAGATGCTGGCGAGGATGTGGAGAAAGAGGAACACTCCTCCATTGTTGGTGGGAGTGCAGGCTTGTACAACCACTCTGGAAATCAGTCTGGCGGTTCCTCAGAAAACTGGACATAGTACTACCGGAGGATCCAGCAATACCTCTCCTGGGCATATATCCAGAAGATGCCCCAACAGGTAAGAAGGACACATGCTCCACTATGTTCATAGCAGCCTTATTTATAATAGCCAGAAGCTGGAAAGAACCTAGATGCCCCTCAACAGAGGAATGGATACAGAAAATGTGGTACATCTACACAATGGAGTACTACTCAGCTATTAAAAAGAATGAATTTATGAAATTCCTAGCCAAATGGATGGACCTGGAGGGCATCATCCTGAGTGAGGTAACACATTCACAAAGAAACTCACACAATATGTATTCACTGATAAGTGGATATTAGCCCCAAACCTAGGATACCCAAGATATAAGATATAATTTGCTAAACACATGAAACTCAAGGAGAATGAAGACTGAAGTGTGGACACTATGCCCCTCCTTAGATTTGGGAACAAAACACCCATGGAAGGAGTTACAGAGACGGAGTTTGGAGCTGAGATGAAAGGATGGACCATGTAGAGACTGCCATAGCCAGGGATCCACCCCATAATCAGCATCCAAACGCTGACACCATTGCATACACTAGCAAGATTTTATTGAAAGGACGCAGATGTAGCTGTCTCTTGTGAGACTATGACGGGGCCCAGCAAACACAGAAGTGGATGCTCACAGTCAGCTAATGGATGGATCATAGGGCTCCCAATGGAGGAGCTAGAGAAAGTAGCCAAGGAGCTAAAGGGATCTGCAACCCTATAGGTGGAACAACATTATGAGCTAACCAGTACCCGGGAGCTCTTGACTCTAGCTGCATATATATCAAAAGATGGCCTAGTCGGCCATCACTGGAAAGAGAGGCCCATTGGACTTGCAAACTTTATATGCCCCAGTACAGGGGAATACCAGGGCCAAAAAGGGGGAGTGGGTGGGCAGGGGAGTGGGGGTGGGTGGATATGGGGGACTTTTGGTATAGCATTGGAAATGTAAATGAGTTAAATACCTAATAAAAAATGGAAAAAAAAAAGAAAATTTATAGAGCTATACTGCAGATTTCTTTTATTTATTTTTAAGATTTTATTTTATGCACTGTATTTTTTATAAAAATTGAATGACTAATGAATACCATTTGTTTCCTGATTTGATTTGTTGATGAGTATGTCCGAAGTTGGAGACTATATTTTATTTTGTTTCAATATCAGACCAAGAAACAATATTCTCAAATGAGAGATAATTTTGATTTACTTTATGCAATGATTTTCTGTGGGTTTTAAAAAAATAGAAGTGGTCCACATGAGCTCATTTAGTTGAATACCTGGACCACAATTGGTGGTGGTGTTAGGGAAGTCATGGAACCTTTAGGAGGTGCAGCCTTGCTGGAGAAAGTATATTGCTAGGAAATTTGACAGTTCATAGCCTAATCCCCCCCCCCTTGTTTCTCTGATTCATGCCTGTGTATGAAAACATGATCTTTCAGCTTCCTCCTCCTGCCACCTGCTGCCATTTTTCACCAGGTGTCAAAAGGAACCCTAAGCCAAAATAAACTCTTATACAAGTGTTTTTCTGGTCATGGTATTTTATCACAACAGAAAAATAACAAATACATCACCCCCACAATAATAGAAGAATAGTTCTTACTACTTCTCCACATCTCCAAAAGATTTGAGAAAATTATGTATTTTCTTAAAAGTTTGGAAATCATTGTCCAACATATCTGGAAACTGTACTCTATACTCAGATAATGGTTAGATCTTTCCACTTCCATTACTCAGGAGTTTTGCTTTGGTTATTTCTCAATATATCAGTGTGTGTCTTACATGGCAGTGTATGGCCAGTATCACCTGCATTACATTTTGTACAACTTTAGCCATTAGTTCAGACATGTTGCCCAAATAGGCCTTACCATATACACCAATAATGAAACTCTAGTCAGAGAAAGTTAGACATCCTAATATTTTTTTTGCTTATACATCTGTTCTTAAACTTCGTTTTCATACAGAAAGTGGTCTGTTTCTCTATACTTACATTATTCCTGATTTATATTATCTCTTTCCTTCTCCCCAAACTGAAAGCATTGTTTCCTTATTTTTACTTTGTTCATACTTGTCCCCATCCACTGTGGTTGGCTAAAATTCTGCTACAAACTTATTTGATTTGACTTGCTTTATTCAATGTATCAATTTTTGGTAGAAAATCAAAATAGATGAATGCAGTATGTTTTGTTATACACAGTATGAATGCTTTTAGTGCTTTCTTTTTAAAGTTTTGTAGTGATTCAGGGAGTGAAATATTGCAGATTTCCTCACCTTTGTACTAGCTACTATAATTATTGCTCCCATTGTTGTTTGAATAGCCACTATTGCCAAGATCATCTCCTTTCCAGAGTGGCTATTAACCAATTTGGCAATGTTCCCAGTATTTATCTAAACACTTTAGTTTTCTATAATTCATAAAATATTCCATGTTTACCTAACTTTTCTTATTTAAAAAACTGGAATCAATTATTCTCTTAGCCAAAAACAAAAAAAAAATGCTTTTTGTGGGAAAGTTCCATAGATATAAACAAATGGCCCATGCACTTTAGATCGTCTCAACAAACTTCATAATGACCATTTAATGCGACTTCCAAAGCCCTACTAGAAAGTTTTTATCTCCTTTCTTTCTCTCTCTCTACTATAACAAAATACATTGTTGAATACCTTCCTTTTCTTTTTTTTCCCAAGCTTTATAAAAACACCTTCATTTTGCTCAAAAAGGGCAGTCAATAGATACAGAGAAGCCAAACTGAACAGCCTCAACAAAATAAAACATCAGCAGCAAATCCTCTTGCTGGAGACTTCGAGGAGAGTGCACGTGCACCAGAGGTCTACGGCTGTTAAAAAGGGCACACACCCACGCACTGTCCCTCATCTTGGACACGGGAAGGAAGTCAGTTGTGGATTTTAATTGCCTTTTCTAGGTAAGTGTAGCGACTCCTCTTTGGGGCTTTTTTGAAGTGGTCAAGCCCTAGCCAAGGCCGAGAATGAGACATGTTACCAGGTTGTGGCTCAAAGTCCTTCAAATTCACTTCATACTCATCTTCATTGATGGCGGCCCATCATGAAAATTGCAAATTTAAACTTTTCAAACTCCTTCTCCTGGATGTCCAGCAGGCTCTGTATCCGCTTCATCACCTCTCGGAAATGTTCAACCTGGTGTATCCTCAGCAAAAATGGAATTCCAAACGTCCCAAACACCATTTTTAGAATAGAGGAAATACCTTTGGACCAGGTAGACATAGATAAGGAAAACGAGATGCTAATCACAGTGGCACATTTCCTTTTCTTATATAACTTGCTAATTTTAGCATACCAAAGGACAGATAAGAAAGTATCAAGTATTTTCTTAATATTTCATTTATTAAAATTACATGAAAACAGTCAAGTTGCTGGAAAAATTCATGAATACAATTCATATGTACATATATATATACACATTTATAAATATTTGAGATAGCATAACATTGAAATGGTTTCTTATAAAGTGATAGAATATAGTATGAATTGGTTTAAATATTATTTAATATGCAATTCGGAAACAGCATGATGAATGATGAAATTATCATACACATTAATTATTGCTGAGTGTTCATATTACATATATATACTCATGAAGCTTTGGTACATTTTTTTGAAGATTTAATTCTTCATATTAAAAAATACTTCAAAGAATTAAAACAACTTTATATTTTAGTATAAACACTTAAAATTTCAATTGGCAACATTTGTTATCATTTGAATTAAACTTATTCATTCTTGAGCAGTTTTATAACCATGGTAGGTAAAAGACCATGAAAAACATTAAAGGAGACAAATAATTCAACTTACTGCATTTTGCTCTAATTTGTAAGGGAGAGTTTTAGAGCTAATGAAATGTTAGTGTCCCATTATATTTTACTGAAGATATTTTATAATATGTTTAGACTGAGTACGTACAATTATGAGGGATTCAGTCAGGACCTAATATCTCTATAAAAAGACACCAAGTAGTTTAATGAGGTGCTGTCTGTAGTTGTATTTAAGTGTGTTCAAACACCCTGACTAAGATGTAACATGACAGTACAGCACATGTAACAGGAAACAATGCATTTGTGGACTGGAAGAATTATTTTACTGTGTAAATGTTTGCTACACAAGTGTGAAGATCTGAGTTCTGATTCCCAAAAACTTGATAAGCATGGCATGGCAGTATGTGACTTAATCATGGTGCTTTCCTGGAGAAGTCTTGATGTTTGCTGGCCATCATTCCAGCACAATTATTGAGCTCTACATCCAGTAAGAGACCTTGTCTCATAAAAATAAAGTGGAGATCTGTAGGAGAGGTGACCTGATATTGATCTTTGGTGTCTATAAGCATGAAGATGCGTGAACAAACATCACACACACACACACACACACACACACACACACACACACACACAAATCATTAAGTGAAGTAATTGAAAAATAAATAAAGTAATAAATAAAATATTGTCAGCAAATTGGAAAAACATAATTAATGGCAAGAATGAGCACTGCAGTTCAAAAGCTGTGAACAAATTTTAAATTAGGCAACTGAGCAGAAACAAATTCTGTAAGTTATCATACACGTTGTTGGTAAAGACATTTAAAGAAGCATCCCTTGCTGGGTAAAATTTAGGAAGGATGTTTGTCTATCTTTGATTGAATATGTTGAATAGTTTCATTTTATCTTACTTAACTATCCTATTCTTTACTAAATTACAGTAGCTTCTGATGCAGAATAAGAATCATTGAAGTGTTTATTAAAATTGAACAGAGACCACCATAATCAAGTAGTCTGAAGAAATAATCATAAATTACCTGGAAAACAGAATCAATTGAGTTTTAATGAACAATGCACATAAGCATGTTTATTGTGTTGTAATGCATATAGACCTATATTTTAGAAGTAAATTCTAGGCTTGATGAATTAGTTGTTCAATAAGACATTACCCTTGAATAACCTTTTGTTTTTATGACTCCACACAGGTAATCTTCTGCTCTATAATATGTCAACAAAGTTTTACTGATGTTGGGCTGTTGTTATACATAAAAAGTTCTGGAAAATGATAGTGCTTGGTGAATTACATATATCATATGGCCTTGATAGTGGAAGGCAAGCCAGCAAACCCATCATTTTCTATTCTTTCAAAAATAATGTACTTTAATTATATTGAGTAGGATGAATTTATGCTTTTCATTTTAAATATTTGCCTTCATGTCTATAGAATCAGTTTTTGAATTATTTTCAGTGTCACCATGGTTGATAAAAGAGTCTGGCTTTGGGTTTCATAATTGTACAAAAGAAATAATAAAGTCACTTTTTTTTATAAAGTCACTTTTACCTGCATTATTTAAGGAAAAAAATTATGACCACCAAAATAAAAAATCTAATGAATCTGCTCTTAATACTTCTAAGACACTATTTTAAAAAAACCTTTCAAAGACCCAAAATGTCCTATTTTGTGGAAATAAATCTTTTTCTGTGGAAAAACTGTTGTCATATTTGATGTATCTAGAAAAATCTCATAGATTCAAATAAATGCATCAATAAAAACTTTCACTGGAATAAGTACAGGCAACCACAGCATGATGATTGATAATCATATCAATCAATCATATTTTAGGAATATCTTAAATTTGTATGCATGCAGATGCACTATGATATTTAATAGTAAGCTAAAAGAGTATGCTCTTAATATTGAAATGCCATGACAATATGTTTTGCATAGTTAAAAAGATTCTAAAGTAGATGTTATTTTATATAAGAAAACACTTATAATTCAGTGCTATAGGCATCTGTAGTTCATGCCTAAGGATCACTTTTGATTTAAATTTTACTGTACCTAAACATACTTTTATATATAACTTTTATGTAAAAGTTATATACTTTTATATATAACTTTTATATAACTTTTATATAAAAGTTAACTTGTGATGTTCTGTCATATTAATGACAGTAATGAAATTATGAAAATAGATTAATAACTCTTTTGAACACATGCTTTCTCTCTCTCTCTCTCTCTCTCTCTCTCTCTCTCTGTGTGTGTGTGTGTGTGTGTGTGTGTGTGTGTGTGTGTATTTTGAGATTGATGTTACACAGTTCAGGTAACTTTGATGTAACTATGTAGCCAATATTATTCCTAATCCTCTTGCTTTTCTTCTCACAGGCTAGGGCTCAGATGTGCACTACCATGTCTAGCTCGAATATTTATTTTAAATAAAAATATTTAAATAATGAAATTTGCATTCTATCTGAAATAATGAATAACATTAACTGAAGAGTATAATATTTTGGAAACAGTCAGGCTTCATATTTTTTGGCTACAGCTATAATAAATCAACTACAGAAATATAAAAGCATAGTGTTAGTTTGGATTTTTTTGTAAAGAACTAAATCCCCGGAGCTCGTGTCTCTAGCTGCATATGTAGTAGAAGATGGCCTAGTCAGCCATCATTGGGAAGAGAGACCCCTTGCTCTTGCAAACTTTATATGCCTCAGTACAGGGGAATGCCAGGGCTGAGAAGTGGGAGTGGGTGGGTAGGGGAGGGTATGGGGGACTTTTGGGATAGTATTTGAATGAAGAAAATGCCTAATAAAAAACTCCAGAAAAAAAAAACTCAAAAAATGTGCTGCAAGATACCATTTAGTCAGTTTCAGAATTCATTGCCTGAAAACATAATTAGCATTTGTCTTGAATGGACAAGACTGATGACCAAAACAAGTGCTTTTGAGCCATACGTGTCTTAGGATATCTACTCATGCCTCAATACAATCAATAAAAATGCTAACAGAAGAGATGGTATTGATTTCATCACCAGATATTAAAGGTATGTGTGTGTGTGTGTGTGTGTGTGTGTGTGTGTGTGTGTGTGTGATAGCCACAAAAAGATGTCAGAACCTAGAGCCTGAGTTTCTGGTGGTGGTAAAATGAACTGAATCCTAGTTCTCTGCAATAGCAAGTGTTCTTAGTCATTAAGTCATCTCTCAAGGTTTGGCAACAGATTTTGACCCAGTCCATTAAATACATTAGTTCAACATGGGATTAATATAAAATTACTAACGAGATATATCATTTATGCTTTCCTTTTTAAAAAGAAACTTTAAATCTTCATATGAGGTAAGTATCTTACAAATACATTTTAATCCCAGCAAGTCAGTGTTTAAGTGCACAGTAGCCATATGCTTATTTTATTGACTAGCACACCTGTGCTGCCAGCTTCCCTATACTTCAAACACACTTGGGAACAGAGAAAACATTTTCTGCTTTCTTGATACCTGATGGGTTTAAGATATGGCTTGCTTTATAGTCTGGCTTAAAAGTGTATTCCTGGGTCAGTTCTTTTGGTCAAGAAATATGCCACTTAAGGCCACCAGGATTGCTGATGCTGGAAACGAGGGTCTATTTATTGACATATTCCAAAGTTCATAGGCAACAAGATGTATAGTAACTACTGAAATGGGCAACAGAGATCTCACAGAAGGAGAAAGAGGGTTCCCTCAGGTGCAGATATTGGGAGAGTATTTTAAATTACTTGTGGCCTATTTTGATGTATTGACAAAACAAATTATCTTTGGAAGTGACTTAATGAAATGTAACTTGATATGTAATTTCTCTACAGCTAACTTTCTAGGAGTTTGTTCAGAAAGATACATGAAACTTGAGAAAATCACAGTTCTCCATGTAGCTTCAGATTTTATCTTCTTTATCATTCACAGTAGAAGAGAAACTACCTTCTTTAAAACTGTGCTCTTTCTAAATTTTCTCTAACTTCTTGGAATTCCCTTCTTACAGAAACTTCTAAAACTGTAAGTCACAACAGACTATTATGCTGTCCTTTCTGGTTTTTGCTGTTGTTGTTGTTGTTATTTTTTTTTAATTTCCCCTGGCTAATTTCATACCACAATTATTGAGCATTTACTGATTGACTTTTGTGGAGCCAAAACAATAACAAAAAGCTTCTATTTTCCTTAATGAAAACCTTCTCCATTTTGTTAATAAGTATATTTCGAGCAGGGGTGGTAGCTTAGCAGGTAAAAACACTTTCTATCCACCCATCCAACCTGAATTCTAACTCTGAACCAATATGATGAATGGAGAGAACTGACTTCCTTAGGGTATGCTGTGGCATGAAGATGCACACATACACATACAGCACACACCCGCACGCGGGTGTACACACCACACACACACACACACACACACACACACACACACACACACAACTTTAAAACATTAAAAAGGAAGATATATTTATTGAAAGCCTTCATTTAAAGGTACATAGGTTCATAGCTAGGTAATGTAGGCACCTCAATGCAAAGGTATTTTTTCTTTAATTAGCTTTTTTTTTTGATAGAAAGAATCTTGTAATTTTTGAAAATTATCTTCAAGATCTGTAAGATGACTTAGAGAGAAAACCTCACATGCTGCCTCAGGATACAGTTAAGCTCATATAGAGGCAGAGGAAGACTGCAAGCACCCACATCTTTATCAGTAAGGCTCTGGCTGAAACTCTCAGGAGGCATCCATATCCAACCATTGAACTGAGCAGGGGGATGGGGGGGAAGGACTGAAGGTGCTGAAGGGTTTTTGCAACCCCATAGGAAAAACAACCATATCAACCAACCAGAACCCCCACCCCCCGCAGAGCTCCCAGAGACTAAACCAACAACCAAAAAATACATACACATGGAGGGACCCATGGCTCCAGCCCATATGTAGAGGAGGATGGCCTTGTCTGGCAACAAAGGGAGGGGAGGCCTTGTGAAGCCTTGATGCCCCAGCATAGGGGAATGCTAGGGTGGTGGGGCAGGAGTGAGTAGTTGAGTAGGGAAGGTGGAGGCAGGGGGTAGGGGTATGGGATGGAGGGTTTTGGAGAGGAAACCAGGAAGGGGGATAACATTTGAAATGTAAATAAACAACATAACCAATAATTTTTTTATTTAAAAAAAGGTAGAAGGATAGACCTGAAACTACAAAGTTGTCCTCTGTTCTTCATACATACCTCTACTGTATGCCTACCCATCATGATAAAAAAAAAGATTAAAAACAAAATTTACTTTCAAATATACTTGCACAAATTAGTTGATTGTAATGACTCCAATTATTATAAAACAAATTAATTATCTTAGCCATTATGACTGGTGTGTGATGGAATCTCAGGGTTGTTTTGATTTGCATTTCCCTGATAATGAAGGATGTTGAACATTTTTTCAGGTGCTTCTCTGCCATTCAGTATTCCTCAGGTGAGAATTCTTTGTTCAATTCTGAGCCCCATTTTTTAATGGGGTTATTTGATTTTCTGGAGCCCACCCTCTTCAGTTCTTTATATATATTGGATATTAGTCCCCTATCTGATTTAGGATAGGTAAAGATCCTTTCCCAATCTGTTGGTGGCCTTTTTGTCTTATTGACAGTATCTTTTGCCTTGCAGAAGCTTTGCAGTTTCATGAGGTCCCATTTGTCGATTCTTGATCTTACAGCACAAGCCATTGCTGTTCTTTTCAGGAATTTTTCCCCTATGCCCATATCTTCGAGGCTTTTCCCCACTTTCTCCTCTATAAGTTTCAGTGTCTCTGGTTTTATGTGGAGTTCCTTGATCCACTTAGATTTGACCTTAGTACAAGGAGATAGGAATGAATCGATTCGCATTCTTCTACATGATAACAACCAGTTGTGCCAGCACCATTTGTTGAAAATGCTGTCTTTCTTCCACTTGATGGTTTTAGCTCCCTTGTCGAAGATCAAGTGGCCATAGGTGTGTGGGTTCATTTCTGGGTCTTCAATTCTATTCCATTGGTCTACTTGTCTGTCACTATACCAGTACCATGCAGTTTTTAATCACAATTGCTCTGTAGTAAAGCTTTAGGTCAGGCATGGTGATTCCACCAGAGGTTCTTTTATCCTTGAGAAGAGTTTTTGTTATCCTAGGTTTTTTGTTATTCCAGATGAATTTGCAGATTGCCCTTTCTAATCCGTTGAAGAATTGAGTTGGAATTTTGATGGGGATTGCATTGAATCTGTAGATTGCTTTTGGCAAGATAGCCATTTTTACAATGTTGATCCTGCCAATCCATGAGCATGGGAGATCTTTCCATCTTCTAAGATCTTCTTTAATTTCTTTCTTCAGAGACTTGAAGTTTTTATCATACAGATCTTTCACTTCCTTAGTTAGAGTCACACCAAGATATTTTATATTATTTGTGACTATTGAGAAGGGTGTTGTTTCCCTAATTTCTTTCTCAACCTGTTTATTCTTTGTGTAGAGAAAGGCCATTGACTTGTTTGAGTTAATTTTATATCCTGCTACTTCAAAGAAGCTGTTTATCAATTTTAGGAGTTCTCTGGTGGAATTTTTAGGATGTGGAGAAAGAGGAACACTCCTCCACTGTTGGTGTGATTGCAAGCTTGTACAACCACTCTGGAAATCAGTCTGGCGGTTCCTTAGAAAATTGGAAATAGTACTACCGGAGGATCCAGCAATACCTCTTCTGGGCATATATCCAGAAGATGTCCCAACCGGTACGAAGGACACATGCTCCACTATGTTCATAGCAGCCTTATTTATAATAGCCAGAAGCTGGAAAGAACCCAGATGCCCCTTAACAGAGGAATGGATACAGAAAATGTGGTAAATTTACACAATGGAGTACTACTCAGCTATTAAAAAGAATGAATTTATGAAATTCCTAGGCAAATGGATGGACCTGGAGGGCATCATCCTAAGCGAGGTAACACAATCACAAAGGAATTCACACAATATGTACTCACTGATAAGTGGATACTAGCCTAAAACTTAGTATACCCAAG
The DNA here is from genome assembly GCF_000001635.26 of Mus musculus. Taxonomy (NCBI): domain Eukaryota; kingdom Metazoa; phylum Chordata; class Mammalia; order Rodentia; family Muridae; genus Mus; species Mus musculus. The sequence goes on from NC_000084.6 coordinate 89,387,225, forward strand.
ATATAAGATACAATTTGCCAAATGCATGAAACTCTAGAAAAATGAAGACCAAAGTGTGGACACTGTGCCCCTTCTTAGAATTGGGAACAAAACACCCATGGAAGGAGTTACAGAGACAAAGTTTGGAGCTGTGACAAAAGGATGGACCATCTAGAGACTGCCTTATCTAGGGATCCCCCCCATAATCAGCTTCCAAACGCTGACACCACTGCATACACTAGCAAGATTTTGCTGAAAGGACCCAGATATAGCTGTCTCTTGTGAGACTAGGCAGGGGCCTAGCAAACACATAAGTGGATGCTCACAGTCAGCTATTGGATGGATTACAGGGCCCCCAATGGAGGAGCTAGAGAAAGTACCCAAGGAGCTAAAGGGATCTGCAACCCTATAGGTGGAACAACATTATGAACTAACCAGTACCCCGGAGCTCTTGACTCTAGCTACATATGTATCAAAAGATGGCCTAGTCGGCCATCACTGGAAAGAGAGGCCCATCAGACACACAAACTTTATATGCCCCAGTACAGGGGAATGCCAGGGCCAAAAAAAATGAGAATGGGTGGGTAGGGAAGTGGGGGGGAGGGTATGGGGGACTTTTGGGATAGCATTAGAAATGTCATTGAGGAAAATACGTAATAAATAAAAAAATAAAAAAAAAAGAAAATGTCCTAAAAAATTAATTATAGTGACCATTACTAAATAATCTCATCTAACATCCTCTATTTAAGACAGCATTTAGGACCCCTATCCTTGCCTCCCCATGGATATCTAGCTAAGACTCTTATTTGGAGAACTTGAAAGTACCTGTGTAGCTTGAGTAAGATAGCACATCTCAAGCTTCACCTGCTCTTGCTTTGCAACCCTACACTTGGACAATAAATGCATCATGCCATGATATTATGACATCTCTAGCATTCATTTCTGGGTTACAGACAATGTATTTAAAAAGAATGCTGTTTTGAAACAAAGGCTGATTTGTTTGAATGTATGGATAAATTACTACAGAGAAACATCTCTGAACAGATTGTAAGAGCTGGAGTATATATTCAAAGAATATTTTCCTTAAGAAATCCTGGAAAGATCACAGGAATAAGCAGGAAACAGGCTTACTAAGACTTCATCCTGTGTAAAAATAAGAGTAATAAGTATCTCACCTAGAATTTGTAGTACTCAAGAAAGTTCTTGATTTAAACGTGCTGGTTAAGTTGAAAAATATATTTGATTTTTTTTTCCTGAAAAGTCTAAAGGAGACAGAAGATGAACTGTTAGAATTTAGTCACTATATTCAGTCTTTAGGTAGTTGAAGTCATTTGTAGTTCTTGCAAAGATACAGTGGACAGCATATTTCTAAGGGAGCATCTGTCATCAGTGAACAGATAACTCAATGAAAACCTCACGGACTGATTTAAGACACCTCACAGCTACCTACATTTTTGTGCTCATTGAACAGAAATGAGATCAAGGTTGGGAGATGGCACAGTTGTAAAGTTTTTATTTCACAAGTTCACAAGGTCTGGAGTTATAGAGCAATCATGTAAAAGGTAGATTTGGTGGTATGTGCGTGCAATCCAAGCACCAAGGAAAAGGAGACAGGGGGATCTATTGACTAGACTAATTGATGGTCTACCACAATCACCAACTCAAGAGCCAGTGAAAGATCCTGTCTTTAAAACTAAAGTGAATGATTAAGGAAGATATCTACCATCAACCTCTGACTCCAAATGTGTGCACTGTATACACATACACACAAATTCATCACATTTATACCTGAGAAATAACACAAAATTCCACAGGTTTTCCTGAAGACACTTGGTCACACATAATATTAATTTATCATCTTAATTTAAATTAACTTAGTTCTATAACTTTACAATATCAATCATGAAAATACATAGTTGGTTTTCAAAAGTGAGAGGGAAACAGACTGTTCGAGGAAGATCTGGGAGGTGTTGGAAGAAGGATCTAGGAGAGGTTGGAGGAAGGGAAAACTGTGATCAGTATATATTTTAAAAAACAATAAAAACTATCTGATCCTTCTTGTACTGACATGTAAACACATTAAATCCTATGAGCTAGTATAGTGTAGCTAGGCATAACTGTCCTGTTTACAAACATATTAAATGGACTCATAGAGAAAATGTCTGACATTGTATACATTTTTATTAATGCTGAGAGATACTGGGGAAACTATTTCATTTCAACCTTCTTATTAATAGGTTACCAAGGTTTAATTAAAATGTACAGAGTTGTGCTCACCAAAACTTAGTTTAAAGAAGTAACACAAGCCTTCTAATTCCTGTATTGTTTTTTTACTGCAAATCTGAAAGGTGATCTATATTTTCTTGTTCTAGTCTTTATAGAACCATAGAATTTTTTCATAATTTAGAACACAGTTTCCTTTTTATAATCATATGCCACAAATAAGAGAAGCAGGATGCTTTCACTGAGTTATTTTTTATAAAAGTATGATAATCTGAGAATATGTTATATATTTATTCACAAGACAGTAACACATTTGTCCAGTGTAAAGGGCTTTGTAGGAATTATGCGATCACTGGTAGAATTGCACAAGAATAAAGCTAAAGAAAAATGCTGAAAGTACAGACTTAACTTTGCCACAGTGGCACATGACCTACCATGAATCTGTTTAAGATACTTGGATGGGTGGGCAAAGAGGAGAAAGAGGTCCTTCTACTTTGATAATCTGATGTCCACAGGTAGAGGCTGACATAAAGATATAAAAGACACTTCCCTGAACTTATTTATAAACAATCATAGGTAGAGGGATGATGGTATTAGTGGAGTCAAAGGAGTAAAGAGAGGGTAAAAATGGGAAAGGTAGTTTCCTTTTGAGACAGTCAAGGCCTGGATATTGGAGTCATTGAAAACACTGCAGAGATGGGTGAGAATAGAATAGTCATCACCAGTATCACTTGAGAAGAATGTGGAAAGATGCTTTTGCATCCAGTGAGCATCTAATGGTTAATTCTCATGTATTCTCAGTTGTATTCCAAACTATAAATGATGCATAATTTCTGTTAAAGATCCAACTAGAACAAAAGAGAGCCCTTAAATTCTATCTTGTGTCATTCTCTCCTATTCTTTTCACTCTCTGGCTACACAAGGTTAAAACTCTAAAGTCTATAAAAGGAACAAACAGATAAGTGTGATAACACATGCCATAATCCCACGAGAGACTAAAACAGGAGGATCACTGTGACCGTGAAGTTAGCTTGGGCGTAAGAGTAAAATCACTCTACTAGCCAACTAACTTTTCAAAATTAACAGTAGTTACGTACTATGCTACATTGCCACTTGTTAAACCAGAATCCTTTAGAGTGTTTCCTTTAATATGTTAGTCACACTACTAATTGACAATGTTCTTAATTTAATTTTTACTTTTAAAAATAATTTCATATTGGAGTACTGTATTTGAATCATTTACATCCCCCTTCTAAATCCTTCCAAATGTCTGCAAATTAATGAAGTATTAAAAATCACACACTGTGTATCTATATGCATATGCATATATATGTATACACACATAAGGATATATATATATATATATATATATATATATATATAATATATATATATAGTGAAATTTGCTCAAAAATAATACAGTAGTGCAGACAAACAGGATGAAGCAAGATAAGGGGGACCATTGTACTAATTTTGTAATTTGTCTTGGCGAAGTTTCAGAAATATTATACAATATCTTAAGTTAAAAAATGAGGCAAATGGTAAATTGGACCTGGTATATGAAAAGCTGAGAAAATGATTCACATTCAGTAAGAGAGATATGAAAAATAGAATGGGAAATTATAGCATATAATTCAATGTAACAAGAATTTTGTGTGAACAAAAGTAAGAGCAAAAGTAATATTTAAAAGTAGTTTCTGGAAGTTTTCAAAAATACTAAAAAACCAAAGAATTCTCAATTACAGCAATAATAATAAATTTTGATTGAAGTAGTACTTTTTTGGCAGACTTAGTGAATTAAGTATGCTTAACGATAGTGTACACTTGTAATGCCGTCATATGGGAGGTCAAAGGACATTTTGAGTTAAAAAGATATCCACAGGGGGGAAATATATCTCCTGAAAGAAACAGGAAATACAGAAAGCATCAAAAATCATGCATTTGAGATTAGATAACCTATTAAGGAGCTTATCTCTGATGAAAAAAATTTTTTTTTCATAGCAGCCATTAATTCCCTCTAGCTTTTCATTGAGGGATAAGATCTTGTGAATTTTCTTCCAAACATATTGGTGTGTCAACTGCTGTCACTGTACAGGTTGTATAGGTAAACATATTGTTGAAACTTCATATGAAATTTCCTTGTCATATCTAAGAGATAACATCTAATAATGGGCATATTGTCCTCTGTCTCTTATATTTTTTCTGCTACATTTTTTATACTTTTCTTGAACTGTAGGCATAAAAGTTATGTTGTAGTTGTCCTTGTAGAATGATGGAACATCTCTTGGGTATATCCCCAGGAGTGTATATCTAGGTCTTGAGAGAATTATTCCCAGTTTTCTGAGAAACCGCCAGATTGATTTCCAAAGTGCTTGTACCAGCTTGCAATCCCACCAGCAATGGAGGAGTGTTCTTCCTCCACATCCTTGCCAGCATCTGCCGTCACCTGAGTTTTTGATCTTAGTCATTCTGACTGGTGTTAAGATGGAATTTCAGAGTTGTTTTGATTTACATTTCCCTGATGACTAAGGACTTTGAACATTTCTTTAAGTGCTTCTCAGTTATTTGAGATTCTTCTGTTGAGAATTCTGTTTAGCTCTGTATCTCCTCTCCTTTTTTGATTTTAAAATAATGTGTCTACTAGAGACCTAATCCCTCGGTAAGCACCAATCCTTGACACTATTAATGATATTCTGTTATGCTTGCAGACAGGGGTCTAGCATGGCTGTCCTCTGAGAGGATCTACCTAGCAGCTGTCTCAGATGGATGTAGAGACCCACAGCCAAACGGGGGATGGATCTTGAGGACTCTTATGGAAGAGTTGGGGTAAGGATTGCTGACTTGAAGGGAATAAGAACTCCACAGGAAGACCAACTGGGTCAACTAGCCTGAACCCTTAGGGGCTCTCAAAGACTGAAGCACTAACCAAAGAACATTCACGGGCTGGACCTAGGACCCCTGCACATATGTAGCAGATGTACAGCTCAATCTTCATGTGTGTCCAGAACAACTGGAGAGGGGCTATCCCAAAAGCTGTTGCTTGACTGTATTTTCTTTGAGGTGGGGTTTCTTGTCTGGCCTCAGTGGGACATGATGTAACTAGTCTTGCAGAAACTTGAGGTACCAGGGTTGGGGGATATTGGGGCGCTTCCAACCTCCCAGAGGAGAAGGGGAGGGAGGGATACAGAGGAGGGGGCCTACAGGAGGGGTTGGTCAGGAGGGAGGGCAGCGATCAGGATGTAAAGTAAATAAAAATAAAAAAAATAGAAATAAAAATAAAAAATAAAAAAGAGAAGACTTGAAAATTTTTATGAAGGAAAACTACAGTTTTCTATAATAAATATTGTAGAAACTCCCGATTGATTAAAAAAATAAGTTATGTTGTAGATGTATCAGTTGGAACTGTGTACCCCATAGTCACTCATCTCCATTTTGATCAGTGTGGATCGAGAGGACATAGACCCTAGAACAGATGCAACTATAGCTATTTTTGAAACCAATACAATTTCTAACTATAGTCTAAATACTTGTGCTTATACCCTCATCAAAGTAATTTCTTTTTTTGCAACAGACGGAGACTTAATGACAAAAATTTAAAGCTGCAATTTGTAGTTTTCATTTTCACCCATTATAGACTTTCTTTTTGTTAAAAAAAAAAGACATAAAGATTTACTGTTTTTAAGCATGCCCCCTCTACCTTGCATCTACTTCCCTTGGCTCAGGCCCAGAATGGTTGGAACATCTTTAAGACAGTATTTAGCATATGCATTATTTTCATCCATGTAAGTAGTAGCAAGTTAGCTATCTAGTTTATAGTGATTTTGTGTGTTTTTCTGGAACTTCTGACTTCACTTCTGAATTTCATTGATATGATTGCTTGTTTGCAGTTTCACAATGGGTTCTGCATTGGCATTGCTTTGTCTGGGATGCTTTTTCGTTGGACCCATTTGCTACACTCTCCACATTCTTTTGTACAGCTTCTTCTAGTGCGACCATTGCCTGGCTAACTGTTGCATGCCTCAATATATCAATACATCTTGCCCTCTCATCTGTTTCTTCAGGATCTGAACTGAAAACTAGGTTTCCTTTATTGTTTCTTTGTTTGTTAAAATATTTTTATAGACAGCCTTTATTCTTTATTTTAGAAATGCCTACATGTTCAACTTGTATGTCAAACATGTCAAGGCACATTTATTTATTTTTTATTTTCAGAATTCATTTCTTAGTTATTTAGTCAACTGTTATTATTTCCAGAAACTTCTCCAGGTTATTTTTACCTACAATTATCTGAACTATAGAGTGCTCATAAAATGCTTTCAACTGTGATGGACAAGTAAGCCCACTCTATGTCTTTTCCATTGTCTACATAGTAATAGATTATTTATATTTTCTTTGTTACTTCCTTTTCTCTGTCTACAAGTAGGAACCATATTAAATAAATACAGACTGCAAAAATTTATTTTTTAGAGGACTGGTCAGCCATCACTATAACTGATAAACTTCTGAAACTTGGGAAAGGGGAAAACATGAAGATGTTTGAATTGGACCTATGATCAACCTTATCAAACTGGTTTGTTATTTGTGGTAGGAACTGAACTGATCTTTAGTGACACATGGAACAAGTGTGGAAGGCAGGTTGTCCATGAGACCTCAATGACTGTGGGTGGAGGATTTGGTCAGTTCTGTCGTTCAACCTGTCTCTGGTCAATTGATGCAAAGCAGGCAGAATGTTTTTATTTGTTTGTTTGTTTACTTATAATTGAAGATAACTTTAGCTAGTAACATGCAATTCTAAAGAATAATAGATAATTGTCAGCTGTATTATGGGTTTTAACTACCCCAAGTCCCATGTGTCAAGGTTGGGAGGTGGCAGAAATTTTAGAGTTGGGGAATAGTGAGAACACTTTAGTTCATTTGGTTCATGCTCTTGAGTGGAACAGCTGGAATTTGAACTCCTTATAAGATTCTGTTTTATGTATTGTGGTCAAAAAGAAATGACCTTTCTGCCAGATGTTTCAGTCATGTGGTGCTAGTTAGCCATAGGCCCATAGCAATGTGTTAACTAAATGTGGGTTTATACCTTCAAAACTCTGAGCCAAATGAGCCTTTTATCTTAATCATGTTAATATTGAATTAACTGCATATATTGATCAAGCACTTTATACAATGGTAAAATACTGATTGAGTCAGTGTGTCAGTTACATCATAGGAACTCTGTTTACAAACTGCCAAAACACAGTTCTAGAACACTGTGATACACACTGTGCCTGCTACCAGGAGCTCAGAGACTCCTTGGTCCATCTTCCTTCTCCTCCCACGAGACTTACTAAAATGCTTTTGGTAATAGTCTTAAGACACATTTCAAGGAACCAATATTCAGTTGTCAAGATAGAGATCTTTGCCACCCAGTGGAAGAAAGACAGCATTTTCAACAATTGGTGCTGGCACAACTGGTTGTTATCATGTAGAAGAATGCGAATTGATCCATACTTATCTCCTTGTACTAAGGTCAAATCTAAGTGGATCAAGGAACTTCACATAAAACCAGAGACACTGAAACTTATAGAGGAGAAAGTGGGCAAAAGCCTTGAAGATATGGGCACAGGGGAAAAATTCCTGAACAGAACAGCAATGGCTTGTACTGTAAGATCGAGAATTGACAAATGGGACCTAATGAAACTCCAAAGTTTCTGCAAGGCAAAAGACACCGTCAGTAAGACAAAAAGACCACCAACAGATTGGGAAAGGATCTTTACCTATCCTAAATCAGATAGGGGACTAATATCCAACATATATAAAGAACTCAAGAAGGTGGACTTCAGAAAATCAAATAACCCCATTAAAAAATGGGGCTCAGATATGAACAAAGAATTCTCACCTGAGGAATACCGAATGGCAGAGAAGCACCTGAAAAAATGTTCAACATCCTTAATCATCAGGGAAATGCAAATCAAAACAACCCTGAGATTCCACCTCAAACCAGTCAGAATGGCTAAGATCAAAAATTCATGTGACAGCAGATGCTGGCGTGGATGTGGAGAAAGAGGAACACTCCTCCATTGTTGGTGGGATTGCAGGCTTGTACAACCACTCTGGAAATCACTCTGGCGGTTCCTCAGAAAATTGGACATAGTACTACCGGAGGATCCAGCAATACCTCTCCTGGGCATATATCCAGAAGATGCCCCAACTGGTAAGAAGGACACATGCTCCACTATGTTCATAGCAGCCTTATTTATAATAGCCATAAGCTGGAAAGAACCCAGATGCCCCTCAACAGAGGAATGGATACAGAAAATGTGGTACATCTACACAATGGATACTACTCAGCTATTAAAAAGAATGAATTTATGAAATTCCTAGCCAAATGGATGGACCTGGAGGGCATCATCCTGAGTGAGGTAACACATTCACAAAGGAACTCACACAATATGTACTCACTGATAAGTGGATATTAGCCCCAAACCTAGGATACCCAAGATATAAGATACAATTTGCTAAACACATGAAACTCAAGAAGAATGAAGACTGAAGTGTGGACACTATGCCCCTCCTTAGAATTGGGAACAAAACACCCATGGAAGGAGTTACAGAGACAAAGTTTGGAGCTGAGATGAAAGGATGGACCATGTAGAGACTGCCATATCCAGGGATCCACCCCATAGTCAGCATCCAAACGCTGACACCATTGCATACACTAGCAAGATTTTATTGAAAGGACCCAGATGTAGCTGTCTCTTCTGAGACTATGCCGGGGCCTAGCAAACACAGAAGTGGATGCTCACAGTCAGCTAATGGATGGATCACAGGGCTCCCAATGGAGGAGCTAGAGAAAGTACCCAAGGAGCTAAAGGGATCTGCAACCCTATAGGTGGAACAACATTATGAACTAACCAGTACCCCGGAGCTCTTGACTCTAGATGCATATGTATCAAAAGAGAGGCCCATTGGACTTGCAAACTTTATATGCCCCAGTACAGGGGAACGCCAGGGCCAAAAAGGGGGAGTGGGTGGGTAGGGGAGTGGGGGTGGGTGGGTATGGGGGACTTTTTGTATAGCATTGGAAATGTAAATGAGCTAAATACCTAATAAAAAATGGGAAAAAAAAAGATAGAGATCTTTGTTTCAGGCTTTAGTGTCCACCAATAAAACAGAGCACAAACGTTAATAGAAGGACTTCCTTGTGCTTATGGCTCTAGCGATTGAATTTAAGGCAGGCAAAAGTTCTGTAACTGCCTTGTATTTCTATACTCATTTTGTTATCTTTTATATGAAAAGAAAATATTACTAATTTGCTCAGTCTAGCTTCCATTGAATTCATTGTGTAGTACAGGGTAGCCTTGAGTTTGTGATCCTTTTAGTCAAATCCACCTGCCTCAGCTTCCCAAATTGCTAGTATTATGTGCATCTGTGACTAGGCCCAACTTAGCAGTCTCAATGGTTTGATTTTTATAAGAAAGTAAGTTCTTATCTTGTTTGAATTTAATTGCTTTATTATTGAATGTTTTCAGGCCATGGTAAGGATGTTGAAGGCTTTTTCTCATCACAATTTGCTAAGGGTCTATGTCTAGAGTTCTATATATGAGAAATGATGGGATTATAATTGGTCCTTACACTTCACACCCAGAGAAGAGGATGAGTTGTAATCTACATGATACAATGGACCATACTAGCCAAGAGACATGAAGACTGAGAGGCTGCTATTGAGACACATCATGACAGTGACGCTTGAGATGAGAGATATTGGTGATCAGTACAGGAAGGACTGACTACTAGATAAAGACAACTGTGAGCAATTCTGGGGCATGTGATGCCTTATACTTATCTTTATTACTCAGAGCCTAGCACAAACCTGGCATTCACATGGCATTTAATTCTTTAATTATACTTGAGTTAATTTGGGGGTTAAGAGAACCAGAGAGGGTTGCCAGTTTGCAAGCATGGACACACAGAGTTTGTTGATGTCAAGAATGTTGCAAAGTACTTAACACAGATAAAAAGTTCTACTGTGGTAACTACTTTATGGATGGTTTTATTTTAAGTAATTGGGCTTTGTAAGAACTTCCTAACTCAAGTTCATATAACTCTCTCAAAATTATACTTCGCAAATATGAAATCTTAAGAAGAATAATTGATTAAAATAAAGCACTTGCTAATTTACTTGCCTTCTGTGATTTATTAGTGTTAAGAAAAATCATCTACAGAAAATAAATTAACATGAAGTACTGTAATGTCTATGGTTCAAAGACATTAATTTTATTTTCATCTCCTCTTTCTAAACATCCAAGACAATATAAATAGGAGTAAAGGGAACTAATGTGTGGCTTATGTAGATTTTACAGGAGTGTCTTTCTTCAGAGTGGTTGGTTTGATCATTTTCTTCTGGCTAATCCCCTCCTCAAATATTGATACAAGGCAAGTATGTGAGACAAGTGTTTCCACTTGTATAATTTCATAGAATTGGGACAAAGCACATGAGCTGTATGATGCTCTACTCCCATCTAGACTGATGCTCTGGACATTGGCTCACCTACCCTGTGGTCATGATCATGTGTTATGCAGTCTCCTTCCTCCTTGCATCATAACACCAATTTCTTTTGTGGAAGATGTTAGACGTTATGGACCTGTTTGATTTTTGTTGTTGACAGAATCCATTACGGATTACTTTCTTTTCTGGCATTATTTTTTTACAATCCTCAGTTCTACTCTATTATAGAAGAGATGAATTGCATGTTCACACATCTTAGGGAGTTGTGTTTGGCACAGATTACTCATTAATGCTAAATTTCAGAGGTGAGAGGTCATCTATGAGCACTGGAGTGTGTGGTATGTTTTTAAAATAATGTGTATGAGTGCTTGCCCTGGATGAATCTGGAAGAACAGCTAGTGCTCTCAACTCCTGGATCTTTTTCAGTCCTACACACACTTTAAAACAAGTAGCTATTGTTTTGTATAATACATTTGTTTGTATTTGTTGAGATCATTTGGTAGTAGTCAGCTTCAAGTCCTTGATATGAAGTAGTTATCTAATACATTATTATTAGACTAACCTAACCTTCTTGAGATAAACACAATAAAGCTGTGATGTGGGAGATTGACAATATACTTTTTCTTTTTCTACTATCATCACTTAAATGGAAATCAATGCTCAGGTACTTAATTTTTCATCTTTATTCTCCTATAAATATACACATTCATGGTTGTAAAACTTTCTCCAAGTACTAGCTTAATCATACTCCATAGGTTTTGTGCCATGGTCTTCTCATCTTGTAGTTCAATTTTTTGTGCATTCACCATTACATTTTTGATTAAAGATCATAGAACTGGGAGAGCAAACTAGAATCAGGGGTAGAGAAGGGCATCTCTTGGATGGGCTAGACATATCTAGGAGAACAGGAATTCCCAGGAATCTATGAGGATGATCCTAGATAAGACTCCTAGCAATAGATATGGAACCTGAAATGACCATCTCTTGTAACCAAGCAAGACTTCATATGGAGGTATGGGGATACCAAATTAGCCACAAATCCTGACATCCACAATTTGCACTGCCTACATGATGTGCAGGGATAAAGTTGGAGTAGAAATTAAGGGAATGTCTAACCAATGACTGACATAACTTGAGACCCATGATATGACACTATTAATGATATTCTCCTATGCTTGCAGACAGGAGACTAACATAATTATGGTGTGAGAGGCTTCACTCAGCAGCTGCTGGAAACAGAATCAGAGACCCACAGCCAAACATTAGGCAGAGCTGGCGAAATCATGTGGAAAAGGGGGAAGAAAGACTGAGGGAGCCAGAGGGATCAAGGACATCACAAGAAAACATACAGAGTAAACTAACTTAGGCCCATAGAGGGTCACAGAGACTGAACCATCAACCAAAGAGAATGCATAACATGAACAGACAGGGGACCCCTACACATATATAACAGATGTGCAGCTTGATCTTCATGTGAGACCCCTAAGAGCAGAAGCAGAGGCTGTCTCTGAGTCTATTGCCTACCTTTGTATACCAATCCCCTAACCGGACTGCCATGTGTAGTACCTTGATGCACCTAAACCTGCTGCAACTTGACAGGCCAAGGAGGATTGATATCTAAGGGAGGCCTTCCTTTCGCTGAGGGGACGGAGAGTGAAGGAGACAGAAGCAGGGGAGAGGAGGGAGGGAAAGCTGTTATCAGGATATAAAGTAAATACGTAAATCAATTAATGAAAAAGATATACATTTATAAATTTCAAAAGTTTATACTTTTGATTTTCAATTACCATGTTCCCATTTTACCATTTCATGTACAGAAAATACAAACACATATTGGTTATCTTACCAATGCCAAGATATATCTGTGGCTTCATGTATGTTAAGTTTAATTACTGTTTCATGAATGTTTAAAAATGTAGTAGTCAATAAGTTTGTTTTTACTTGAGTTTTTTTAATGCCAATAAGTTATCTATTTCTTTGCTCATCTTTTAGAGTGCTGCAGTAATAATAGTTATGTGAGGAGGAGGAGGAGGAGGAGGAGGAGGAAGAGGAACATAGTCTTAAGATTAAAAGGCATAAGGGTTATGAGAAGGGTTTATAAGGGTAAGAAAAGCCAATAGAAAAGAAGATTCTGAAAGATTTCAGGGTTATCTTGAGAAACAGAACTGGTAGAATGAATATATATATATATATATATATATATATATATATATATATATACTATTTATTAGAGTGGCTTACAGGCTGTAGTCCAGTTAGAAAAAAATGGCTTTTTACGAATAGAAAGTCAAATAATACAGTGATACAGTAGTTGTTCAGTCCTTATGGCTCCAGAAATTGAATTTAATCATAATCATTTCTGCCTGCAGAGTGGGAGTATATTAGGTTAAATTTTATATATTGATTTTTGCTATTTTGTCAGATTTTTCCAAGATCTATTGAAGACTAGAATAACCACTTTTCAACAGATAGCACAAAAAATATTTATGTAAGGGCATTACACCTTGAGAGCATTTGCCCCTCTGCTAGAGAAATCACTTCATAAGGCAACAGAGAATACAATGAGGAGACCCTTCTTGTCAGCATTAGTGCTTAAAACAAGGTATAAAATATGCAGCAGGATGAAAAGTGCATAGAATAAAAAGGGGTGCAGATTGGAGAATGATTTTTGAAATATCCAAAATAAGAAACTTCAAAAGAAGTTGGAGAGAGGGAGTAACACATTTGAACTTGCTGTCAAGCTTAGTTAAAAGCCTGAAAGGTAATAATGAAAGTAATTGTAACCCTCAAGGGTCATACTAGCTGCTATACATATACAATGTGCTTTAAACTGTTTCACAAAAAGAGCGATGCCCAAACCATACAGAACTTATCTTTAAACACTTAGGATTTTCCACAAATTGCTTAGATGGCTTCCATCTGGGTAGTCTCATTTAAAGCCCATTTGAGAATAGCTGTTGCCTGCTCTTCAGAGAAATAATTCTTGTAAACCTTGATTATGGTTCAGAAAGAATGTACCCATGCAGAAGGATGGCGACTATAAATGTTTATTCTGTCCTGTCTTTAGTTCTGTCATCCCTGGGGTTAGTCACAGAGCCACAAACAAGCTAGATAATCAAGACAGCTTGTTTGACAATCCAAATCTTTGTCCTGAAGGGGTTCTTTTGAAATTCTGTCCATCTGTTTTCTTACTTGTAAAATAGAGACACTAATTGTACGATTGTCAGACAATTGATAGGAAGATTAAATATCATCACACAATGCAAAGTGATCAATGAATGAGATCAAAGTATATACACATGACAAAGAACGCTGTCTTGCTTTTTAGTTTTATTTATGTATTTACTTATTTTTTGTTTTACTTATTCACTTTCCATCCTGCTCACTTCCCTTCTCCTGGTGGTGGTTGTAACCCTCTCCCACTCTCCCACAATTCTTCCCCCATTCCCTCTCCCCTTCCCCTGTAAGCAGGTAGGAACTCCTGGGTATCCCCTCCCCCACCCACTGCATTTCAAGTCTGTGTGAGGCTAGATGCTTCCTCTACCACTGAGGTCAGACAAGGCAGCCCAGATAGAACATAACCCACATACAGGCAACAGCTTCTGAGATAACCCCTGATCCACTTATTTAGGACCCACATGAAAGTCAAGCTTGCACATCTGATATATATGAGCAGGGAGGCCTAGGCCCAGCCTGTGTGTGCTCTTTGGCTGGTGGTTCTGACTCTGAGAACGCCAAAGGTCCAGGTTAGTCAACTCTTTTGGTTTTCCTGTAGAATTCTTTTCCTGCTTTGGGAGCTTCCTCCTATTCTTCCATAAGAGTCCCCAACCTTCATCCATTGTTTGGCTGTGGGTGTCTGTATCTGTCTGACTCAGCTGCTGGGTAGAGCCTCTCAGAGGACAATATGCTCCTGTCTGTATAACTAACCTTTCCATGTTAGCCTTCTCCTGAACTGGTATTATATCCTATTATTACATAATTTTAATTTTGTAAATGTAATAATGAATGCATTATGTAATAAACCAAAGGCAATATATATATATATATATATATATATATATATATATACTTTTGCATAAAACTCAATTGGCATTGAATATATGTATTACGTATATTTATTGTAGTTAAATAATTTAGTGTGGGAAGTTTGCTGGGGAAGAAATAAAATTTAAAGCAAATTTTATTTTTTAATTTTCACTTAAATTAAAATCATAAAACAATTTATTGCAGTCATTGTTGGATTATGCTAATCAAATAGAAAACCTGGAAATACTTAATCTTTTATATCTGCTGAAAAGTGACTCAGTGTCTGACTTGCTGCATGTCATGTCTTGAGCATATTTGTGCTATTCCACCAGAATTCTGCCATCTCATCTTGAGGTCCAGCTCTGGTCTAGACAGTAATGTGATGCTCCTGAGAATAGCGTCAGCAGTGCCAGATTCAGCCAATTGAGTGAGTGCCTGCCAGAGGAAGTGTGTTCCTCCAAAGCCCCCTCACCACCTAGAATAAAGTAGTCAGCAACACTTGAGTTTTAGCTGGATGCTGATGGGGTGAGGTTGGTAGTATGCAGAGAACTTCTGTTCAGTGATAGAGAAAAGTCCTAGGTTCTGGAGCTCATTGGCTCCAAGGGCTTCTAGATTCCTTATTGTACTAAATTGTACAATATAAGCCTGGAAAGGAGTGCCTTCTTTTGATGGTGAGAAGAAAAATGATTCCATAATAACTCCACTGAGTTATTATTTTTGGCGGTAAAATCCTGGGGTAGGTGAGGTTTCAAAGGTGTTTCTAGAACTTTAAGGGCAAAAATGTTTTTCACAATATGAGATTTTATAAGGTCTTTAGGGTGAAGAAAAGTTTTTATGCATAAAGGAAACTGTGCACCTACTTGGAAGTGGATATTAGAAATACTGTTAGTGGGTAGCAAAGCTGCTGCCAGAGAAAGAGAAACTTCTTAGTATGGATTTAACTTATTTTAATGCACCAACATTCACTCATATTTATTGAACATCTTGCCTTAGACAATCCTATTTATTCAATGTGGTAGGTTCTAGTTTGCTTGTTTTAGAGACAAAGAAAATGAATCTTAGAAAGGTTAAGTATATTATCCAAAGTCACACATCTTAACAGTGGTAAAGTTACCATTAAAATCAGGTTTACTTGACTTCAAATTTCAGGAATGGGCGGTGCTCTTTTTTACAAAATTGATCTCCCACAATGTCACTAGATGACAGCCCAAGGGATGAAGCAGGGCTTAAGCAAATACATTGATATAAGTTATGCATTAGTGCCTCAGAGAGCAGGGAAGAGGCGATGATTAATTATGACTGCAGGAGATAGGAAACATTTCACAGTGGGAATATTTTGTGCATTTTTGTGATGTCAAAATGGGGTACAACTTATTCATTTATCTCAAAATTGTGACATGCTGAGAGATACTCTTTTGTTTTTCACTTACTTCTATTAAGGTAAGGATATGCAATAAATTTCCGTAAATATGGTTTAGTAGACAAAATGTGTTTCTTCCAGAAGATGAGTCAGGTTTTGAAGAGCTGTTACTCAATTGCCAGGAGCATGCTGGTACCTGTGGGGAACACTGATGTATTTAGCTACTTCTAACTGCTCTGCCTTCCAAAAGCATAAAATCTGAACATTGGAGTGAAGCAATATAGATTGTTCATTACTTTTGCTGCAAGTTTATGTATTAGTTTTTAAGTTTAAGACGCTTTTACTTTATAATCTGGAAAACATGTCATGGTAAAAATTTTAAATAGAAAAACTTCAATGGGAAAATTATACAGAACTGAAATTTAAAGCTGAATGAGCATTAAAGAAGGACGGGGTCACAGATAACTGAAGAATAAATAAAGCCTTTGATTCACCTCAAAGTCTATGCTGGAACTCTCTTTAACATTTTTCTGAAGGTTATCTCTAATTCTAATTGTGTGTTTCTGTCCTGTCCTTCTGAGAAATTGGAGCCACAGATGCCCTTTCCATGAGCATCAAATGCCTTTGGTGTAATTAGGTAAGCTTCGGTGCTGACACTGGTGGTCTGTAGCTTAATTACAGGCACACAGAGGGCAGAAGAGGGCATGCAATTCAGAGCTGGCATTTGGATATTAATTGGTGTTAATGAAAGCAGAACTTCTATAGCTCCCACCTTTACAGAAGATGGAGCCTCAATCATATTTGTTCTCATTGCTCAGAAACAATGCAAATTGTACCGATTCCATATAATTTTGTATGAAAATAAGAGCTTACATATATCAAAAATTTAAGAATGGCACCCCCTCTTTAACACTTTATATGAGACCATTTCTGCTCCATTTTCATTACAGCTTATGAAGAAAAGCTAATCTCAGTGGACAAGCAGCAGATGTAGAGTGAAGAAATTGAGTTAACAGGTTTAAGGGACAGATTTACTGCATTTCAGAACAGTTTGTACGCTTACTAAATTAATGACTTGCAAAAGAAAATGTCTGTGCTCAATAACAAGGTCCCCTCCCAACCTTCCCTGCCAACTCCTCTTTCTCCTTCTCTTTACCTTTACTTTAATAAAAATCAGCCTCCAAATGCTGACACCATTGAATACATTAGCAAGATTTTGCTGAAAGGACCCAGGCATAGCTGTCTCTTGTGAGACTATGATGGGGCCCAGCAAACACAGAAGTGGGTTCTCACAGTCAGCTATTGGATAGATCACATGGCTCCCCATGGAGGAGCTAGAGAAAGTACCCAAGGAGCTAAAGGGGCTGCAACCCTATAGGTGGAACAACAATATGAACTAACCAGTACCCCCCAGAGCTCGTGTCTCTAGCTGCATATGTATCAGAAGATGGCCTAGTCGGCCATCATTGGAAAGAGAGGCCCATTGGTTTTACAAACTTTAGATGCTTCAATACAGGGGAATTCCAGGGCTAAGAAGTGGGAGTGGGTGGGTAGGGGAGTAGGTGGGGAGGGTATGGTGGACTTTTGGGATAGCATTGGAAATGTAAATGAGGAAAATACCTAATAAAAAATTTTAAAAAGGAAGTATTGCATCTAGAAGAAGATTTTGTTTATATGAGCTGTTACCAAGTCACCTGTAGAAGGCTGATGCCTTGCCTCTAATCTTTCCTAATTTTCTTTTCAATCTACCTTCTTCCTTCCCTACATATTCAAATAAATTTATAGTATATTAAGAGAGTAAATTTTAGACAAAATTTTAGAGTCAAAAGTTCAAAATCAAGTTTTTTTTTTGTTTTTTGTTTTTGTTTTCTTCAACAGTTTAGGCTTCCTTGGTTTTAGAGAAAACATTTTTGTATCATGTGTTGAACATTTGGCAGAGAGGAACTTGGTTAAATATAGATTAAAAAGTCACCTGGCAATACAAATTAAGCAGCCTTACCTCTTAAATTAATGTCTTTACTTTTATACAAACAAGTGGGCAAAGCTGATCTGTCATGAGCTATGTGGGGTGGAGGTGGTAAATAGCTATCTATTACTCAGAACAGCGTGGACTTGTCAGAAGCTAACGATTTCTTTTCTCATTCATTTGATCCAGACTCCATAATATCTCATTCTGTCAGAGCACTCTCTGGGGGTAGCATGGAGAGACCAGATTATTCTACAGCACTTATTCTCCAATCACAAAGTCAAATTCTGCTTCTCATTATTGACATATTTGTCTTTAAAGGGGTGTCTGGCAACAGACAAAGAAATGAACAGAGCAAAACTTAGCTAAGTGTAAAGCATAGATGCTGACAGGCAATCGAAGTTTTATGTAAGTTTAATATAGATTAGTTTGTTTTCAGGCCATGAATTTTTTTTAGCTCTAGTACATGTGCTGTTTATTAATGAATATAATCTATTAAACTTGGAGCACATAAAACTTTTCTCCTTTTCCTTCTGAATGAAAGCTCAGTGAATTTAGTTCACACTGATCCACAGCTTCATAGCTCAGATATAAAAATATAATGAGAAAATTATGAAACAAATTTTCATTCTTAGATCTTACATGTAGCTTACTTGACATAGCTAATTGTCATTGCTAGCTTTACTGGGTTTAGAATTTTCATGGTAACACAATCTCTGATTGGGCTCATGACAATGTTCCTAGAAAGAGGTAACTTAAGAGAGAAGACCTGTCTTGGATGTGTGTACAAATCCATGTGCTGGGGTCATGTGCTATAAAAAAAGGGGAAAACCAGTTCAGAGGGCTCTTCTTTATCTATATTCCAAGTGAAGTCTCATGCGTCCAGGTGCCGTCACATGGTGGGTGCATTTCTTTGAACTGTAAATCAGAAGATCCCTTCTTCTCTTATGCTTCTTCTTGTTCACAGTCAATGAGATACAATTTCCATAGAATAGATTCTACTATTTAGTGTACAGTAATTACCTTACTTAATTCATAGGCAGGTTATGCAAAACATTAACAAGCCATAGAACCAGAGAATAGTGTAATATGGAGACCATATGCATTTAAGTTTAATGATAACTTGACAAATAACATTCACACTACTAGAGTTTTAAGTCTGCAAAGTGCATAATAAGAGCCAAGTATATTCTCATTTTTGTGAAAAACAAATGATGTTGTGTCAGGGTCACAACTAAGGGATGCAAGGTAACCAGATCTGTTAAAATTAGAGGCTCACAAAAGGATACAGAAGTTCACTGCTTCTATTTTAATTTCTTCCTTGTTTGCGTAATTTTATTTAACAATAATTCCACTAGAATTTAATCCCAATGAGGAAAATTCCTAAGGATTCCTGCCCCCAGCTTATGTAGACTGTTACCATACAATAAGTCATTCTGTCAAGTGTCCCTATTCATATCTATAACGGTTACCTGCCATCTATCTTCCTCTTGTGTGCCCATGTTTGTATCTAACTACATATTATCCCTGTCTCAATATCTAGATAATTATAACCACTTGAATGTATGATATAATCATAAAATAAGGTTATACTGAGTGGCAGGTTTGTATTAGTCTATGAAAAATGCACTACAACAATCAACCCACAGCTAATAAATTAGAATTTATACTGAAAAATATATTTATATATTAAGGCTATATGCATAGTTTGTTCATTGTAATTATAAAGTATTTCAAACCCTAACTTTTCTAGAAATTAGTATTAGAAGGCTAAAACATATAAAGCTTTAAACATTTAATATATTGATTTTAGAATGCAAATAAAGTTGTCCTTCAAAGAATGTCTGTTTGTGTTTAAAAAGATAGTTCAATTTGTCTTTGTAAATTTGATTATAGGAAATTACTTCTTAAGTAATTTTCAGTCTAAATATTAACTCCTCCATTGGAAAAGCGCTTCAGTTATATGGTCATGTAAACAACTGTTGTTCTTGAATTATAACCAAATCAATAAACAAAGCAAAGTGTTTATATTTTGTCTTTCAACAATGGTTTTTATTAACCTCTCACATTATTTTACTTAGATATTTAATATCAATTATTTGATTCAAATATCCCAGTTTCCTCTAGACAATATTATTATCTGTATATACACATTTATAACCTTAAAATCGTGTTTTCTTGACTTTTTTTTTGACTCACAAAGACTGAATTGTCAATCAGGGAGCCTGCATGGGCCTGACATAGGTGCTATACTATGTTACAGTTGTGTAGCTTGGTCTTCTTGTGCGATTCCTAACAGTGGAAGCAGGAAATGTCTGTGACACTGTGGTCTGCCTTTGGGAGCTTCTCCCCACTCTGGGTTGTATCTTTAAGAGCAGGTTCCTGACTCGAGCCCCGGGCTACCTTGCCAGCAGAGTCTTGCCCAACACCTGCAAGGGCCCACACAGGACTCCCCACGGGATCCTAAGACCTCTGGTGAGTGGAACACAGAGCCTGCCCCAATCCAATCGCGCTGAACCTGAGACTGCAGTACATAGGGAAGCAGGCTACCCGGGCCTGATTTGGGGCACAAGCCCCTTCCGCTCCACTCGAGCCCCGGGCTACCTTGCCAGCAGAGTCGCCTGACACCCGCAAGGGCCCACACAGGATTCCACACGGGATCCTAAGACCTCTAGTGAGTGGAACACAACTTCTGCCAGGAGTCTGGTTCGAACACCAGATATCTGGGTACCTGCCCTGCAAGAAGAGAGCTTGCCTGCAGAGAATACTCTGCCCACTGAAACTAAGGAGAGTGCTGCCCTCCAGGTCTGCTTATAGAGGCTAACAGAGTCACCCGAAGAACAAGCTCTTAACAGTGACAACTAAAACAGCTAGCTTCAGAGATTACCAGATGGCGAAAGGCAAATGTAAGAATCCTACTAACAGAAATCAAGACCACTCACCATCATCAGAACGCAGCACTCCCACCCCACCTAGTCCTGGGTACTGCAACACAACCAAAAATCTAGACACAGATTTAAAAACATTTCTCATGATGATGATAGAGGACATCAAGAAGGACTTTCATAAGTCACTTAAAGAATTACAGGAGAGCACTGCTAAAGAGTTACAGGCCCTTAAAGAAAAGCAGGAAAACACAGCCAAACAGGTAGAAATCATTAAAGAAAAACAGGAAAACACATCCAAACAGGTGATGGAAATGAACAAAACCATACTAGAACTAAAAGGGGAAGTAGACACAATAAAGAAAACCCAAAGCGAGGCAACGCTGGAGAAAGAAACCCTAGGAAAGAGATCTGGAACCATAGATGCGAGCATCAGCAACAGAATACAAGAAATGGAAGAGAGAATCTCAGGTGCAGAAGATTCCATAGAGAACATCGACACAACAGTCAAAGAAAATACAAAATGCAAAAGGCTCCTAACTCAAAACATCCAGGTAATCCAGGACACAACGAGAAGACCAAACCTACGGATAATAGGAATTGATGAGAATGAAGATTTTCAACTTAAAGGGCCAGCTAATATCTTCAACAAAATAATAGAAGAAAACTTCCCAAACATAAAGAAAGAGATGCCCATGATCATACAAGAAGCCTACAGAACTCCAAATAGACTGGACCAGAAAAGAAATTCCTCCCGACACATAATAATCAGAACAACAAATGCACTAAATAAAGATAGAATATTAAAAGCAGTAAGGGTGAAAGGTCAAGTAAAATATAAAGGAAGGCCTATCAGAATTACACCAGACTTTTCACCAGAGACTATGAAAGCCAGAAGAGCCTGGACAGATGTTATACAGACACTAAGAGAACACAAATGCCAGCCCAGGCTAATATACCCGGCCAAACTCTCAATTACCATAGATGGAGAAACCAAAGTATTCCACGACAAAACCAAATTCACACAATATCTTTCCATGAATCCAGCCCTTCAAAGGATAATAACAGAAAAGAAGCAATACAAGGACAGAAATCACGCCCTAGAACAAGCAAGAAAGTAATCCCTCAACAAACCAAAAAGAAGACAGCCACAAGAACAGAATGACAACTCTAACAACAAAAATAAAAGGAAGCAACAATTACTTTTCCTTAATATCTCTTAATATCAATGGACTCAATTCCCCAATAAAAAGACATAGACTAACAGACTGGCTACACAAACAGGACCCAACATTCTGCTGCTTACAGGAAACCCATCTCAGGGAAAAAGACAGACACTACCTCAGAGTGAAAGGCTGGAAAACAATTTTCCAAGCAAATGGACTGAAGAAACAAGCTGGAGTAGCCATTTTAATATCGGATAAAATCGACTTCCAACCCAAAGTTATCAAAAAAGACAAGGAGGGACACTTCATACTCATCAAAGGTAAAATCCTCCAAGAGGAACTCTCAATTCTGAATATCTATGCACCAAATGCAAGGGCAGCCACATTCATTAAAGACACTTTAGTAAAGCTCAAAGCACACATTGCACCTCACACAATAATAGTGGGAGACTTCAACACACCACTTTCTTCAATGGACAGATCATGGAAACAGAAACTAAACAGGGACACAGTGAAACTAACAGAAGTTATGAAACAAATGGATCTGACAGATATCTACAGAACATTTTATCCTAAAACAAAAGGATATACCTTCTTCTCAGCACCTCACGGGACCTTCTCCAAAATTGACCATATAATTGGTCACAAAACAGGCCTCAATAGATACAAAAATATTGAAATTGTCCCATGTATCCTATCAGACCACCATGGCCTAAGACTGATCTTCAATAACAACATAAATAATGGAAAGCCAACATTCACGTGGAAACTGAATAACACTCTTCTCAATGATACCTTGGTCAAGGAAGGAATAAAGAAAGAAATTAAAGACTTTTTAGAGTTTAATGAAAATGAAGCCACAACGTACCCAAACCTATGGGACACAATGAAAGCATTTCTAAGAGGGAAACTCATAGCTCTGAGTGCCTCCAAGAAGAAACGGGAGAGAGCACATACTAGCAGCTTGACAACACATCTAAAAGCCCTAGAAAAAAAGGAAGCAAATTCACCCAAGAGGAGTAGACGGGAGGAAATAATCAAACTCAGGGGTGAAATCAACCAAGTGGAAACAAGAAGAACTATTCAAAGAATTAACCAAACGAGGAGTTGGTTCTTTGAGAAAATCAACAAGATAGATAAACCCTTAGCTAGACTCACTAAAGGGCACAGGGACAAAATCCTAATTAACAAAATCAGAAATGAAAAGGGAGACATAACAACAGATCCTGAAGAAATCCAAAACACCATCAGAACCTTCTACAAAAGGCTATACTCAACAAAACTGGAAAACCTGGACGAAATGGACAAATTTCTGGACAGATACCAGGTACCAAAGTTGAATCAGGATCAAGTTGATCATCTAAACAGTCCCATATCACCTAAAGAAATAGAAGCAGTTATTAATAGTCTCCCAGCCAAAAAAAAGCCCAGAACCAGACGGGTTTAGTGCAGAGTTCTATCAGACCTTCAAAGAAGATCTAATTCCAATTCTGCACAAACTATTTCACAAAATAGAAGTAGAAGGTACTCTACCCAACTCATTTTATGAAGCCACTATTACTCTGATACCTAAACCACAGAAAGACCCAACATAGATAGAGAACTTCAGACCAATTTCTCTTATGAATATCGATGCAAAAATCCTCGATAAATTTCTCGCTAACCGAATCCAAGAACACATTAAAGCAATCATCCATCCTGACCAAGTAGGTTTTATTCCAGGGATGCAGGGATGGTTTAATATACGAAAATCCATCAATGTAATCCATTATATAAACAAACTCAAAGACAAAAACCACATGATCATCTCGTTAGATGCAGAAAAAGCATTTGACAAGATCCAACACCCATTCATGATAAAAGTTTTGGAAAGATCAGGAATTCAAGGCCCATACCTAAACATGATAAAAGCAATCTACAGCAAACCAGTAGCCAACATCAAAGTAAATGGAGAGAAGCTGGAAGCAATCCCACTAAAATCAGGGACTAGACAAGGCTGCCCACTTTCTCCCTACCTTTTCAACATAGTACTTGAAGTATTAGCCAGAGCAATTCGACAACAAAAGGAGATCAAGGGGATACAAATTGGAAAAGAGGAAGTCAAAATATCACTTTTTGCAGATGATATGATAGTATATATAAGTGACCCTAAAAATTCTACCAGAGAACTCCTAAACCTGATAAACAGCTTCGGTGAAGTAGCTGGACATAAAATAAACTCAAACAAGTCAATGGCCTTTCTCTATACAAAGAATAAACAGGCTGAGAAAGAAATTAGGGAAACAACACCCTTCTCAATAGTCACAAATAATATAAAATATCTTGGCGTGACTCTAACTAAGGAAGTGAAAGATCTGTATGATAAAAACTTCAAGTCTCTGAAGAAAGAAATTAAAGAAGATCTCAGAAGATGGAAAGATCTCCCATGCTCATGGATTGGCAGGATCAACATTGTAAAAATGGCTATCTTGCCAAAAGCAATCTACAGATTCAATGCAATCCCCATCAAAATTCCAACTCAATTCTTCAACGAATTGGAAGGAGCAATTTGCAAATTCGTCTGGAATAACAAAAAACCTAGGATAGCAAAAAGTCTTCTCAAGAATAAAAGAACTTCTGGTGGAATCACCATGCCAGACCTAAAGCTTTACTACAGAGCAATTGTGATAAAACCTGCATGGTACTGGTATAGAGACAGACAAGTTGACCAATGGAATAGAATTGAAGACCCAGAAATGAACCCACACACCTATGGTCACTTGATCTTTGACAAGGGAGCTAAAACCATCCAGTGGAAGAAAGACAGCATTTTCAACAATTGGTGCTGGCACAACTGGTTGTTATCGTGTAGAAGAATGCGAATCGATCCATACTTATCTCCTTGTACTAAGGTCAAATCTAAGTGGATCAAGGAACTTCACATAAAACCAGAGACACTGAAACTTATAGAGGAGAAAGTAGGCAAAAGCCTTGAAGATATGGGCACAGGGGAAAAATTCCTGAACAAAACAGCAATGGCTTGTGCTGTAAGATCGAGAATTGACAAATGGGACTTAATGAAACTCCAAAGTTTCTGCAAGGCAAAAGACACCGTCAATAAGACAAAAAGACCACCAACAGATTGGGAAAGTATATTTACCTATCCTAAATCAGATAGGGGACTAATATCCAACATATATAAGTAACTCAAGAAGGTGGACTTCAGAAAATCAAATAACCCCATTAAAAAATGGGGCTCAGAACTGAACAAAGAATTCTCACCTGAGGAATACCGAATGGCAGAGAAGCACCTGAAAAAAATGTACAACAATCTTAATCATCAGGGAAATGCAAATCAAAACAACCCTGAGATTCCACCTCACACCAGTCAGAATGGCTAAGATCAAAAATTCATGTGACAGCAGATGCTGGCGTGGATGTGGAGAAAGAGGAACACTCCTCCATTGTTGGTGGGATTGCAGGCTTGTACAACCACTCTGGAAATCACTCTGGTGGTTCCTCAGAAAATTGGACATAGTACTACCGGAGGATCCAGCAATACCTCTCCTGGGCATATATCCAGAAGATGCCCCAACTGGTAAGAAGGACACATGTTCCACTATGTTCATAGCAGCCTTATTTATAATAGCCAGAAGGTGGAAAGAACCCAGATGCCCCTCAACAGAGAAATGGATACAGAAAATGTGGTACATCTACACAATGGAGTACTACTCAGCTATTAAAAAGAATGAATTTATGAAATTCCTAGGCAAATGGATGGACCTGGAGGGCATCATCCTGAGTGAAGTAACACATTCACAAAGGAACTCACACAATATGTACTCACTGATAAGTGGATATTAGCCCCAAACCTAGGATACCCAAGATATAAGATACAATTTGCTAAACACATGAAACTCAAGAAGAATGAAGACTGAAGTGTGGACACTATGCCCCTCCTTAGAATTGGGAACAAAACACCCATGGAAGGAGTTACAAAGACAAAGTTTGGAGCTGAGATGAAAGGATGGACCATGTAGAGACTGCCATATCAAGGGATCCACCCCATAATCAGCATCCAAACGCTGACACCATTGCATATACTAGCAAGATTTTATTGAAAGGACCCAGATGTAGCTGTCTCTTCTGAGACTATGCCGGGGCCTAGCAAACACAGAAGTGGATGCTCACAGTCAGCTAATGGATGGATCACAGGGTTCCCAATGGAGGAGCTAGAGAAAGTACCTAAGGAGCTAAAGGGATCTGCAACCCTATAGGTAGAACAACATTATGAACTAACCAGTACCCCGGAGCTCTTGACTCTAGCTGCATATTTATCAAAAGATGGCCTCGTCGGCCATCACTGGAAAGAGAGGCCCATTGGACACGCAAACTTTATATGCCCCAGTACAGGGGAACGCCAGGACCAACAAGGGGGAGTGGGTGGGTAGGGGACTGGGGGTGGGTGGGTATGGGGGACTTTTGGTATATCATTGGAAATGTAAATGAGCTAAATACCTAATTAAAATGGAAAAAAAAAAGAGCAGAAGAGCAGGTTCCTAGTCTTCCGACAACTAGACATGCTATGGCTGGTTGGTATCCATCAAGGCTGCATCTTTTCTGAAGAGAAATGAAGGAGCGAGGAGAAATGGAGGAGGTGTGAATGTGGGTGGGGGGAGTGAGGAGGTGCATTCATTAGATATTTACTGGGTGGCTGCTAAATTGCTGTTCATTCATTAGATATTTACTGGTTGCCTGCTACATCCAAGCTGAAGGTGCTCAATAAATGATTGTTGGATGAGTGTATTTTTAGCTGTGAATTTCAGTATTATTCTTGTGTTTCTTACTTTCTTCAGGGAGTATATTCTTTTTGAAGATAAGAGTATTTGTTTAAAACAAAAGAAAAAGGATAAAAAGGTGAATGGTACAGATTCTGTGGCTAAAACTCAGATGTCTGACACCATTTTAGTTCCCTCGTCCATTGAACTATTCCCATGTTGGTTATGTTACCATTGCATTTACACTCCATCCTTTTTTACATTGACCCCCTCACTGAGCCCCTTATAGCACTTTGGCTACACCTGAGAACTTCTGTAGGTAAGCTTGGGAAGCACTGTAGTACCAAGCTTGAAACCAGATCCTGAGCAGATGCATAATACTAGAAAATATGAAAGATGTTGAAAAAGAAATCTTTTGTAAAACAGAATAACATAAACTTCAGCTTTTACAAATTTGGCTTTTACCTTTCCACAATGTGCTTGGTATAATATTTTAGTCAATGTCTTCTGCCATATTGTTCCTTATCACTCATAAATTTTTTTATAACAAGATTATAGCATGCATGTATAAAACAATAGCTCTTAAAAAGTAATGGTGAATCTTAGAAAAAGAGAGAAAGTTGCACCCTGAGAAAGTTGATAAGTGGAAACATAAGAAGAGAAATCAGTGCAAATGCACAGGAATGTGTAGGATTCTCCCATAAAGGAAGTGAATGACAGGCAGTGAGGCTTTGTCAGTGTAAAGCTACTTGCCTTGCAAGCTGTAGATTTCCCCAACACTGTTCTGACGTGTAATGTGATGCCAGTATGCACTCCGAGGAAGAGAGATGGATTTCGATAACGTCATCGGCTCAGTCAAGCTTGTCTGCAGCTGAAAGAGAAGGAAAATGTTTCTTAGGCCTTCTTAGAGATATCAAACTCAATCAACCCTTTAAAATGGCATGGATTAAGTGTGAGTGACAGAAAACAGAATATGTTAAAGATACCCAGATAATTCCCTATTCAAGGATAGCTGTGTCAAAAGCGAAATTGCCTCTGATATTGTTTGCCATGATTCAGTGGATGGTTCAGATGTACACATATAGACAGCATAAAGAAGACTTCATGAGAAAGAGAGAAATAGAGGGGGGGGGAGTAGCGAGACAGAGGTGGGAAAGAACATTGGAAAAGGGCATGCAGGGTGTATATGGAAAGATTTAGAGGAGGGAATGGAGTAGATATGATCATATTTCATTCTACAAATGTATGAAATTATTGAAAATAAGGAGACATATAGAAAAGTATGAAAGGTAGCAGGGAGAAAGGAAATATCTAAATGGGTAAAAGACCATGCTGCACAAGAATGACACCAAGCTCCTGCTTAAAAAGCTGAATAGCTAGGTAAGTTCCTGTAAACCCAGTTATTTGGGGATGAACACTTGGGCAAGATAATGAAGTCTTTTAGTCTGCTATTTTCTCCAGGTTCAGTAAGCATCCCTGTCCCAAGTAGATACGTGTGATAAAGCAGGACACCTGCTAGCCCTTTGGTCTCCATAGACAGGTGTTCACCCTGTCACATATGTATAACACACACACACACACACACACACACACACACACACACACACACACACACACACCATGTGGTACTATAAATATATATAAACATTAAGACACATATGAAAACAAAAGAAAAATATATGAGAAGAATATTTGTTAAGAAATGTATCTGACTCATTGACAGGTGCATTAAGAATCGCAATGGATTCTTGCCAAAAGAGAAAGAACACTGGCAAATACCCAAGGGAAAATCATTCACAAGCCACTTTGAACTAGCTTGCATTTCAATGGTTGAGAATTATTTACATTGCCCACAGCATTTTTCAATGTATAGGATGGCAAAATAATTCAAGGCATGAAGGAGCAGGCTGTCAGAGTGACACATCCAAGAAAAGGTGACAATTGTGAGAGAGTCATTTTCAGACTCTCCCTAACACTTCCTCACACCTTTGTGCAGAGCTGCTTTCTTTTACTGCATCATTCCATTCTTTTGCACATACTGAATGAATATTCTCTCGGAATCTCCGTGATAAGAGAACTAAAATTTGAATATATTGCTTTTGAGGTTAGCTAATTACATCATTCAAAAAAAATGAGTAACAAAAAGGTACAGAAATGTTCATTTGGTATTTGAATATGTTACTTTAACATAACCTGAGCAACATATAAACAGATGCCTTAGTTATGCCATCACAAAGGCTAACAATGCCATTAGATAACTTCTGAGGTCTATACCAGAGACACCTCTGTTTTGCTGTAATTTTTCCACATGAAATTTCCACTACAGTATTTGCAAAATGTCTTAATTTATGCTGTACTTTCTTCTATTCCTATAAAAGCTTCATAAAATGTTATCACACTGGACCTTGAAATTTGAAGTAATTTGAATTTGCTATCTTGTACAAGATAAACACACTCAGTTTATGGAAAGTTTGCTACCAGACCAATTTTGTAGCTGATTCTCATGTATCTCAAACGATACTTTCAATTCTCTTTCCTATTTACACAGTTCTCATGCTCTCACTCCCACCTTATATATATGTTGGTATATATAGGAGTGTGAAGGAAAACAGATTGTGGTTTTTGTTTGTTTGTTTGTTTTTTGTGCTGGGATTAAGTAGAGTTTTTTGCACCTGCAGTATCTTTTTTATGAATAGACATGTCCAGTTCTGCTGTAGCCCTGAGAGCTAGGAAACAGCTATGAGTGGGTGATTCATGTGTAGATACCATCAAATGTGCTGTGTAGATAAATTTCATCTCCTATTACTGTATAGGAGTAGAATCAGGTTTCATTTTATGGTGGCACTATTGAGAAAGGAAGCCAACTTCTCATATAACAAAAGGAATTAAGCACATAAATCTTTATTTAATTGATACCGGCGGTGCTCATTAATAACATCAACTAAACGGAATTCATATTAATCATAGTTTTGTTTATTGTCTAATCTTTATTCTTTTATTAATCTAATATAATTTATTATTTTTCATAAAATAGAATTAATGAAATTTAATAGAAGTTATTTTATATCTATATTTTAATTTTGGTAACTATTTTTTATACTAAATGGTTAGTCTTGGGCACAATAGAAACAAAATAAGCATATGATAAAAGTTGAAAAGAAATTCCAGGAAATCATCAGAAAATTCCTTCCCTGAACATCTGAGGCATCACACTTTCTGTTGCCATGGTGCTCCATCTCCATGCTGTCTATGCTTTCCATGTTCAACTTCTTCATTCTTTGCCTTTACTTTCTACTTACTTATAGAAAGAGACATTGCGTCTAAAAGTTGGTTATGGAATTTTTTGACCTGTTTCCAGATCTTTTTCTGTATATTATAATTGTTTCCCTGGACATCATTAATCACCATTCCTACTATAAAGTATGGCTGTGAACTGTGTCCTCACCAAGGGCATTGGAGCACTAAATCCCAGTGGGGTCATATCCAAAGGCAAGTTCTTTGAAGAGGCTAACTAAAGATAAAGAAGACCACATGATGCAACCCTAGCCCAAGAGAATGGTACCTATGTTAAAAAAAAAGGACACTAAATGGAATAATATTCATAAAAAAGAAGCCGTGGGATGATACAAGTATGAAATGGACATCTACAAAGAAAGCATTGAGACATCAGAAGAAAGTAAACCTTTTCAGTGTTGACTTTGAACTTTTAGACTACAGAACTCTGAAAGTGTAAATTTATGCTGGCTAAGCTATTTACTCTACAATATTTCTTATTGCCATGCCAGACTAAGATAGGAGACTTTAACCAAACAAAAAGGTTGTATGTCCTCAAATATGATCTTTCCAATAATTTTAAATTTTCATATTATCTGTAAGCAATGTGTTGAAAATTAGGCAATGGATAGCCATAGTGACTAAGACAATGCATGTATGGTTCAAGTACTTTTATTAGAAACTACTGTTGATTCTAATTTAAACTTTTTGTAAAACCTCTTTTGGTGACAGAATTCAACAATAGGATAGAAAGACATAATCCTTAAGCCTGAAGGTAAAAAAATAGGTCTTAAAATGCTATGGTCATTTTTTAACTGAAAGAAAATTGACCTGGAAGACATTATGGTAGTTAGAATAAGTATATAAAAATCCATGTTGCAAAAAATAGTATTTATATTAGAAAGATAGAAAAAATATGCACATTTGCATATATACGTAAAAGAAAAATTATGAGACCATTTGTCTTAGTTGGGCTTTCTACTGCTATGATAAATACCATGAGTAAAACACCAAAAGCAACTTGGGGAAGAAGAATTTATTGCATTTAAAAATTCTTCATCACTGAGTTAAATTAGGGCAGGAACTCAAGGCAGGAACCAGAAGGCAGGAACTAAAGCAGAAGTCATGGTGGAACACTGCTTACTGACTCGCTGCCTATGGCTTTCTCACTCTGTTTTCATATACAATTCAGAATCACCTGCCCATGGGTGTTGTTGCATTTATCAAGAAAATGTCATACAAACTTGGCTTTAGGCAGTCTGATGAAGACAGAGGGTTTTTTTTTGTTTGTTTTTGTTTCTTGTTTTGTTTTGTTTTGCTAGATAATGCCAGCTTCATTAAGTTGGAAAAAATAAACCAAAAAAATAAACAAAAAACATTTCTATCTATTAAAGTGTTTTAGTAAATGAAACACCATCGATTCATGTTTTCCAGTTATCTTTGTTGGGAGAATCTGCAGTATTGCTGATTTTTGTGTTTTATCTAGTGAGAAATTGTTTAAGAATACTTAACTATTAATGCTCCAGCAAGCAGAATTCACCTGATTCTCATATTGCATAAGTAGTGTCAGGATTTAGAAAGAATGCTTCAGCATAGATGCAGAAATCAATTCGACAAGGGAGCAGATAGTTCAACCCTTGAAACACTTGCCAGTGCTTTCTGCCACCTCCTTTTTTGTAGTAGCTGTATAAAATAACATTTAGTTCACCGAGAGCCCAAGCAATGAACCAGAAAATGCTTATTTAGTGTCTGAAAAGAGTGCACGTCACAGCTCAACCAAGTGTGAAGAGTAGTAGAGATGTTTGTGTTCTACCTGAGAGCACAGCCCACAAGGCAAAGCCAAAGAATATGACTTAGGTCCAAAGTGATCTATACACAAATGAAGTGTATACCTGTATGCGCAAGATACCTTAGATCTTATCTAGGCAAAAAATTTAAAAAATTATTTATTTGTTTATCTTTGAGATCTGTGTATGAGCAATATAAAAATAGATCTAGTACTATATGCAAAAACTGAGCAAACAAAGCAATGATGCTGAGGAGATAATTTTGCTCTAAGTCAAGGTGATTTATAAAAGAACAAAAGCCAAATAAAGATGGAAATTTTAATCAATGTGGATGGGTGTGTGTGTGTGACAGAGATGAACTGACCTGAGCAACCTGTACATATTCATGGGTGTGCATGCATGTGTATGTAAGTGTTTTTGTGTACACAAGAATAACTCAAACTAGAGAAGGATAGTCAATATCTTAGTTTCTTTGCCTATTGATATGATGAAGTACTCTGACAAAAGCAACTTTTCAAGGAGAAAAGATTGGCTTATAGTTCATAGGTACAAACATCATGGTGAGAAATTGAATTACAACAGGATCTTGAAGCAGCTGGCCACCTCACAACCAGTCTGGAGGGAAGAAAAATGAATGCTTATACTCGTCCTGCACTTTCTTTATTTGTAAAGTCCAGGACCCCAGGCAGGGAACAGTGTCTTCCAAAGTAGATAGGGGGCCCGCTTCAATTAATACAATCAAGAAAATCTCCCACAAACTTATCTCTCAGGTAACTCTACATCTAGTTAACAATTAACACCAACTATCACATCTGTCTGATGGGTTAAATGCTTTTAAGGAACATGTGTCAACATGTTTGTTGGTATGTCTGAGACAGAACAGAATTAAGAATAATGCTGTAAAGAAAAGCCAAAAACCTAACAATTGTAAAGATACCAATAATTAAAAACACATAGTGTAATATAGCATGTGAAATATATGCTAATTATAAAGAAAAATATTGAGCTATGTAATATAGAAGCATGTACAGAGAACTTCCAGTTGAGAATACCACATTCTATTTGTTCTTACCAAGTTCATAAAACTTTAAAATTGTATCTAAGTAGAGACTCCAGGGACAATAAGCCAGCCATGCTTGGCACTGTTTGCAGTCATTAAAACAACCTTCTGAAGTTTGATGGTTTATGGACAATTGGTTTCTCACGGACTTGGCTTAATTTTCAGTAGGGGACACCTCACATTTAATCTTCCATTTTATTCAAGATAAATGGGAAGGAATTAGAAGACATTTTGCTGAGTTTGTTCTAAGGTAACAAATAAAACGTGATTTACACAGTCATTTAGTGAAAGTTGTTCAATGTCTTTCATTTGATCTTCATAGAATATTATTTTAATTTCCCTTTAAACAGTGATTGTGACTACTGTATGTTTTAATTATGTGCTAATAAATTACAGTTAAGTAACTTGAAAAATATATTTAAAAAACCCTAGAATTATAATTATATTTATATTATATTTATATATAATTACTAATTATATCAAAACAAATTGTTTTTACAATACTCTTTTATTTTTATAACCAATGATACCTTTAAGAATGTATGCACATTCAAGCCAGGCTTGGTGCTTGCTGCAGGTCACACACATATCTATGGAGAGCATGGCTTCTAAGTCCTAGCAAAAAACAATTTTGTGTTAAATTATGCATGGTATTCTAGAGCTGAGATTTTCATTCACAGGTTTGGTAACAGAGACAGAACATGGGTTGGCACTATACATTATACAAATGGACTAGTATATTCATTCACAAGCATTAGATTACATAAGATTGATACTTACCCGGGCCTTCTGCTCCATTTCTAGCATTAATCTTTCGTGCTGCTCAGCTATAGCCAGTGTTGCAGAGTGGACCTTCTGATAGATCATTTCTCCTTCCCTTGTTTGAAAAGTGAATAGTCCTTCTCCTGTGTCACACATTCTGT
This sequence comes from Mus musculus, assembly GCF_000001635.26. Taxonomy (NCBI): domain Eukaryota; kingdom Metazoa; phylum Chordata; class Mammalia; order Rodentia; family Muridae; genus Mus; species Mus musculus. The sequence goes on from NC_000084.6 coordinate 89,421,118, forward strand.
GAAAAAAAAAAAGAAATAGAGAAAGGTGGTCACTCTGGGTTCAAGTGTGTCAACAGTTTCCATATCAAACACACCCTTACCCTCAGGTGTCGTCCTCCATACTATTTCATTCTTGGAAAATCCATCCAATGCATGCATCTCTAAGATGTACATGAGGGGGAACTAAAGGGGGAAATCCACTTAATGAAATGCTCTGGATCATTAAAATTGGCATGCTCAGTGCAGGTATCTACATGCTGAGGTTTCCATACTATCAGAAACAGCTACTAAATACTTTAACCTCAAAGAACAGGAGTTTTAATGTCTGTCATACATACTGTATTTGAATTTAAGAATATTTGGTTTTAACATAGTTTCTGCAAAAACAGGGGTGTAAATTTAGACAAGATGTTCTCTGCCTGTCTCTGTGTGATGTATTTCCAAAACAGGAATAATCAAACCACTTCATACAATCTTAAAGGTTAAAAAGTTGGTAAAGAAACAGTTTACAATGCTGCTTAGCACACTCAGAGTGCTAAAAATTGTTAGGTTCTTTCATCACAAAGTTTGGAACTAATAATAAGAAAAGTTTAGAGGTAATTGAATAAATAAAATAGCTACCGTAGATAAATGACTGGGTCGATATATGATTGTAAGATATAAACAGTTATGCTATTATGATATAATATTTAAAAGAAGTATAATGCAGTTAGTACTTTAGGTTACACATATAACAATATTTAACTTACTACAAATTCTTACAGAGATATCAAAATGAGTTCATTTTCAATTATTTAATCATAATCACTTGATAAGGCAATCTTCATTGACAAATTATTAGACAAATTTACAGATCAGCTTTATTAGAACATGTTAATTATAACACAAATTCTTATTTTAATTCCTAGTATAGCACAGCTTTAACCATACCTGAAGATTCCCTATATTAATGTGATATTCATACTCTAATATGAAGAACTGGCTAGGTTTTTATGCTGCTGATTTTTAGATATTATCATTGATAGATTTACAGGATAAAACATCAAAATATTCATGAGGCCAAACTATTGGACAATTTGGATTCTTCTGTATGATTCTCCAAGGGAATTTTAGTACAAGAAAATGTCTCAAGAGACTTCTGACATTGCCCAGACTGTGACTGCCATCCCTCCGGGCCCCATCCAACCAGTACTAAGTTTCTGTGAAAGCGATCTTAATAAAATTCACACAGCGTGAAATGGAAAGTCTTGGGGAAAAATGAAGAGTTTTCACAAAGTGAAACAAATGAGCTATCTTTGTTGATGCAGGGATATTTGGAAATGCAAAAGCCACAGAAAAACCATTGATAATTCTTGGGCACATCTTGTTTGAGGTAGAGGGTTTGATCATTGTCAAGCACAGAACACTGCTTATTAGCCTCAGGAAATGAGATAATGAAGACACAAATTGTTATTTCATACTCAGTCATTGAGATGTGAAGTGCTGATGCCTGTCCACTTCCCGCATCTTAATTCTGCCCAGTGGGGGACTCTGAATGCTTACAGGAGGGTTTTCCTAATCTTAGAAATAGTTACCATTCACTTCTTTTGAACCAGAAATATGGCATTTAAATGTATTATAAAAACTAAAGAAAAATTAACTACAAGGAACTGCTTTTCCACAGTGAGTATATCAACCAAGGTGAAGGTTCATATTCTCACATGACAGGCTCATGCCTATTGTTTTTGTCAATCATTTTAACTTGAGCAATTTAAGGCTCCTTGTCTTAACATGTGCTGTCTGAAGAAGAGGGAACAGAAATGTAGACTTTTTCTAATCTGTTTAAAAAGTGTCATGGTGTTTGGAACTTTCGTGGAACACCCTCATAGAAGCAGGGGGAGGGAGAATGGGATAGGGGGTTTCCTGGAGGGGGGAAAACTGGGAAAGGGGATAACATTTGAAATGTAAATAAAGAAAATATTAAATAAAAAAGAAAAACAAACAAACAAACAAAAGAGTGTCATGGTAGAAAGCCAATACTACAGGACAGAACAAGGAAAAAGGATGAATAGCATAGATGGCTTTTAACTTGCTTTTCAAAGGAGTACCCAAATAAAGCAAATCATGTACCACTGAAAAATTATTCAGGTCCTGTGTTGTAATCTGTATCTTAATAACAAGGGCCCATGTGATTCACTTGAATGTTCAAGACTCAACCTGTTTATCTAAACATACTCTTTCCTTAACATGGGAAGAGCTCAAGCAGGGATGCTCATTGCCTTGGAGCGTCCTGACTCTATGTCCATCAACTTGACATTAAATTAAAGACATTCAGTGAATGCAGTTATTTTGTGACAAGGTGAAAAAATGGATGGTATGTATTGGCCTAACCCCAAACTACAATTGTAGGCATATATTTTTCCAACCTACATTTATTTTTGGCTTTAGAAATTATTTTATTTTATCTTTTAAATTTTATTTCATATTTTTATATTTTTTCTTTTAATTTAATTTTTAATTTATTTTTTACACTCCATATTCAACTCCCCTCACCCCCCATCCACCCTCTGTCTGCTCCACATCCCACACCTCCTCCCCACATGGATGCCCCCACCCCAAACCCCACCTGACCTCTAAATTCCCTGGGGCCTCCAGTATCTTGAGGGTTAGGTGCACCATCTCTGAATGAACACATTCCCTGCAGTCCTCTGATGTATATGTATTGGGGGCCTCATATCAGCTGGCATATGCTGTCTGTTTGGTGGTCCAGTGTTTGAGTAAACTCAGGGGTCCAGGTTAATTGAGACTGCTGGTCCTCTTACAGGGTTGCCCTCCTCCTCAGCTTCTTTCAGTCTTTCCCTAATTCAATAACAGGGGTCAGCAGCTTCTGTCCATTGGTTGGGTGCAAATATCTGCATCTGACTCTTTCAGCTTCTTGTTGGGTCTTTTGGAGGGCAGTCATGCTAGGTCCCTTTTTGTGAACACTCCATAGCCTCAGTAATAGTGTCAGGCCCTGGGGCCTCTCTTGAGCTGGATCCCACTTTGGATCTGTCACTGGACCTTCTTTTCTTCTGGTTTTTCTCCATCTTTGTCTCTGCATTTCTTTCAGACAGGAACAATTCTGGGTCAGAGTTTTTGACTGTGGGATGGCAATTCCATCCCTCACTTTATGCCCTGTCTTTCTGCTGGAGGTGGGCTCTACAAGTTCCCTCTCCCCATTTTAGGACATTTCATCTAAGGTCCCGACCTTTGAGTCTCTCACCTTCTAAATCGTTGATACGTTCTGGAGGATCCTTCAATTTCCTACTTCCTGAGGTCGTCTGTTTCTATTCTTTCTGCTGGCCCTCAGGGCTTCAGTCCTGTTCCAACTTACTTTAATAAGGGTTTAACATCTCCTCTAGACCACCACCCACCAGAGATAGTGGAAGAGAAAAGTTATTAGGACATGGGGAAAATGGACTATGTTTAGAAACAGTTCTTTGGGGGCTAGTCCAATCTTCATTGTCAGGATATCAGCAATTCAGTCCCATAGCAAACACCAAATAAGAATCAGCAGCTTCAGTCCAGTCCTCTTGGCAGGTAGATATCACACAAGACCTAGCAGCTACAGATCAATAAACTGAGAAACTGAGTGGAAGCTGTGAAAAGCCTCAGGAACCTTATGGGAAGTTGTTTGTTGAGTTTCTTTCTGGCTTCACCACAAGCAGAACTCAGCAGTGCAATGTAAGATGAATCAATACATGCATGTCATTAGTGAAGAATAGCTAGGAGGAACAAACCAAACCAATGCTCAAGCTCCCACTGTCTGTGGCATCATATTTATATTCCTTTATCATGTGTCCTATCACATGTCCTTTCATACTTCTGCTGTAGCAAAACATCATTTAACCCGTGTTTGCATAGATAAATGTGTATGACCGGCCATAACCTGAAGATCCAAATTTATGCCACCATCTCTAGAGTCCTAGACTGATATTACTTCTGCTTCTATAAGAGGTTTGGTTAGATCCCTATCTTGATGCTAAAGGGGATACAAAATCTGTCTGCAGGGTCACTTTATCAAACTCTTGAATGTTAAGGCTGAGGTGAGTCTCTCTGGTAGCAGTTCACAGGTACACACTTCAGAGAAAATTGTGTTGCATGGTAATCAACCACATTGAATGGCATCGCTTTGTCTTGTGAGACTCATAGAAAATTATGATGTTGAGACCTGTAGTGTCTGCTGGGTTGTCAGGGTATGGTAACCTGATCAGAATCTACTTCAGAGATTTCCCTACATGGATAGTTTTTAGATTTAATTTCCTGAGGACATTTCTAAGAACTTCTCTATCTTTATCCTATATCAGACCTTCTATAATGACTCAAAATTACAACCATCAGTTTCATTTCTCTTATGTCCTAATGAATAAGTAGTATAAGAACTTATGTGACTATGTGTGTTCATAGGAACCTACATGCCAAATGACACAATTTATTCCTGCTTCTTGTAGTTACCTCAAGGTTAGAAATAGGCTTAGTGTTAAACGTACCAATGAAAGATTTCCTGAGGAAAGCTCCCTATCACCAAACTGTAACCAGTGCTATCCTTTTCTTTTCTCTAAGAAAAAAATATACCTCCTTTTGAAGTAGAGATTTTGAAATATTAATCTTTCTCACAATTGGAAGAGGAGGAGGTTGATGGTTTTTGGAGATGGAAAAAATGAGGCAGAGTTGTAGGGGTGCGAATATGTGTAAGATACAATGACAAGTCGGGCAGTGGTGGTGCATGCCTGTAATCCCAGCACTTGAGAGGCAGAAGCAGGCAGATTTCTGAGTTCGAAGCTAGCCTGGTCTACAGATTGAGTTCCAGGACAGCCAGGACTACATACACAGAGAAACCCTGTCTCGAAAAACAAAACAAAACAAATAAGCAAACAAAAAACCAATGATAAGTGCATATGAAATGTCATAATTAAAGCAACTATTTTGTAAACTTTAAAATTAATAAAAAAAGATAAATATAGACAAACTTTTAGGTATTTTTTTTAGAGGAAGAGAGAGAAAACATGCAGTTGGAAGGAAGTAAAGAGAATCTGGAAAGAGATGAAGGTTTAAGAATATGATGGAGAGTTTGTGAAGGAAAGATCAGAAAAGGAGAATTTGTAAATAAATAAAATAACCAATTAATAAAAATGGAATAGGATAAAATATATTGAATGAAAAAATTAATAAAAATAAAAATTGATGAAGCCATGTTTCATTTCCAACCACAACATAAATCAGTATGGTAACCTAAGCCTGTAATCTTAGCACTCATGGGGTAGAAACCAGAAGATCAAAAACAATTTCATGGTCATAGAGAGTTTAAAGACAGCCTGGGATACAGGAGACTGTCTAAATCTCATCTTATAAAGTACAATTTAAAGGAATTATCTGTATGTTTATAGGTAAAATTTTGATTGATCTTCCGCAAAGTTGTTAACAGTGAAATAGAGACAAAACAGATTCCCTAATGCTCCAGTAGTTCTCTTTAGGATCTAAAATTTAACATTCAACTGTAGACAGTAATAAAATCCTTAATACTACAGTTTTTCTTCAGAACAATTTAAGCCAATTAACACTTTTATTCTGTTCATGATTTATTCTTTATTATCACTTAACAATATTTGTATGTTATCTCTTTACTAGTAAAAGATCCACTCTAAGAACTTTGTTGAGTCAAAGTTAGAAATCAAAGAAAATCTAGGAAGAGACCAGATGCATTTGAGTTAAGTAACAGAAAAATACAGTCTCATATTAGTGAAGAACACCCGGACTTTTCCACAAATTGCGCTAGATGCTTGTCATTAAAAGACATGAAAATAAAACTATGTGAATCTATGTCTTTATCTACACTAGTTTAAGTTCCTGTGTTTCAATGAAATGATAATAGTAAAAATAAAAATGTGAAAAATTAGTATATAAACTCTGAGAAGAGAAGAGATTTGACTAACCAATTTGTCAAAATGTGGTAAAAAATATTGCTGAATCTACTTGTGAAAAATCTTTTCTTTATATTATGCATGTGTGTGATGTATGGGTTTATGTCTGGGTAGGTATGCAGGACTGTGTGTGCTTTAGGAGGCCACAAATCAATACTGTTGACCTATTTTGTCACTATATACCTATTGCTGAGAGTCAGGATCTGTCACTGAACCTGTGCTATGCCAGTGGCCAGTGAGCTCCTACAATTTTCCTCTATCTTGGGTCCATATTGAGTCACACTTGGCTTGTGTATGAATGCTGAGAATCTAATTCTGGTCCCACTAATTACATAGCAACCACAATTGTTCAGAAATCCATTTCTTTAGCCTTGCAAAATTATTTTCAAAGAAAATAAAACAAAAGATCTAAGAAAACAAAAACTAGAAAAAGCGGTATAAACTAACAGCATTAAATAGTTTCTCAGCCATAAACTAGAAAGATGTTGTAGTATTTTAGAGATTGTTTATTATGTTGTTTTAGCATTGAGATAAAACACCTCTTAAGAGTATCTGTAATATAACTGTTATTAAGTGACTAATATTCCTATTCCTACTACTAATAATGACAAGCTAGATTTCTAAAATGTATTTTAAATGGAAGTGCAAGATGATTATTATGCACAGTGTGCTAATGTTTTTGTAAAAATATGTGAGCCAATACTTCAGTAGCTTGGAGGAACTAAAAAGATTTATTATATAGCATTGTGCCTGTAGCAATCTTTAAACATGATGAGTGGAATTGGTGAGGTGGCTCAGTGGCAGAGAGTTTGCCCACTATGCAAAAGGTCCTGGATTCAGACCTCCATATGTCAGAAAACAAAATCAGAATGGTTGGCAAATGATCTTACCACAGAAATAAATATATGAGATTATACATACTAATTATCTAGCTTCTGACATTCCATGGTGTATACACAGTGAAATGTTGTTGCTGTGCTTGATAAATACCTACTATTTACCTGTTAATTTTTAAAAGTATGTACAGGAAGAATTTATGGGTATTTTTGTTTGCATGAGCACTAAATTCTTGAAGAATATTAAAAAAATCAATAACTGTTTTGTAAGGTATGATGTATTGACATGGCACACAGTATAGAAAGGAAGCTCTCAGATAAACCTTCATGTTAGTGGTCAAACTTTCCTAAGGGTTGCAACTGAATTGAATTAATGAAAATTTATTTACCACATTACACTTTAAGGCAAGTTTGCTCAAAGTTGGCTCAGGAGTGCGGGTTTTAATGTTTAGCTCAGTCTCTGCTTTTAGAAGACACTTTCACTATCAGACTTGAAAAATACTCTGTTAATCATCATTAGAAGTCTTGTCATTTTAAATTTTAAATCATCCCACCTCTCTCTCTCTGTCTCTCTCTCTCTCTCTGTCTCTGTCTCTGTCTCTCTCTCTCTCTCTCTCTCTCTCTCTCTCTCTCTCTCTCTCTCTCTCTCTCTCTCTCTCTCTCCAGAGTTGGCTCTTGAACTTGATTCAGCTGTAAACATACACACAAACGCACAGCAGCTGTGGTTGCCTCCATAAGATCAAGACAGCCAATATTCTAGCATGGATTGTAATCTCAATGAGAACCTGTTGGTAGTTGATAGCCATTGTGAGCGGAAGAATCAGTTTTCTTTAGTGATGTGACCCATGGTAGACTGCACTTGCTCCAGTGGACTACCTGGCTCTACATCTATGCACATTTGGGCAACACTAATAACCCTCAGAGTGCTATACAAAAATAAAAGAAATTTGAATTTTATAGGAGTTTGTATCAATGTGAGAAGTGTGGGGAAGTTAAATAAGAGGAAGGGAGCAGAAACGATTTAAGTTCACTGTATTCATTTATGAAATTGTCACAGACCTCCAGTAATAAAACAGGGCATTAAGTGGAGGGTTGGGGTTGCCATCCTACAGTCAAAAACTCTGACCCAGAATTGTTCCTATCTGAAAAAAACTGCAAGAGTAAAAATGGAGAAAAGCCTGAGGAAATTGAGGTCTAGTGACAGGCCCAAATCAAGATGCAGCTCAGAGGGAGGCCCCCAAGGCCTGACACTATAACTGAGGCTATGGAGTGCTCACAAAAATGTACCTATCATGACTGCCCTCCAAAAGACCCAACAAGCTTCTGAATGAGAAGTGGTTTTTCATTTATGAAGGCACAATGCTATATTAGAGCACTAGAGTTTGTATCTGAGCACTCCTATCACCAAGGCAGCTTCAAGGAATCCAATGCTATCTTCTGGCCTCTTACCCACAGACATCTATACATATGTACACACACACATACACACACACACACACACACACACACACACACACACACACAAAATCTAAAAAAGAAACACAACCATTTGCAATTTCAAACAGTAACATGTCTACTTCATATTCTTACAAAATTAATATGTAAAGACTTATTATAGTCATTATACATTCTTACAAGCATTCAGGTGAAATAATTCTTCCATGAATTTGGCCATAAAACACTTTTCTTCAACTGCTGCACATATTTCTTTCTAATCATCCATTTTGTTGCCCCTGCTCTCTACATCTACTTAAGTGTTTGAAAAGAAAAACTGATTATATTTTATTCTAGTGGTATTATCACTAAACTGGCTCTTGGTGACACCAGAAATTCATAGAAAGAACCAAAGCCAAATTGTACCCTTAGCTGCTGAGCTTGTTAGATTTTATACACACACACACACACACACACACACACACATATATATATATATATACTAATTATATACATATATACTAATTATATACATATATACTAATTATATATATATATATATATATATATATATATATATATATATATATACTAATTTCAGTTTCCACCCAGAAAAGAGACCACTGTTGTTGAAGATCCATGCTCCCATAAAATATTTATGTTGCACTCTAATGCCCAATTCAACAGTGTTCAGTTTGAACAGAGCCCATGTGTGGCCTGTTGGATGTGTGGCCTCATTGGAAAAAGTGTGTCATTGTATAGGCAGGCTTTGAGATCTCCTAGGCTCATGTTCTGCCTAGTGAGGAAGAGACCCTCCTTCTGCCTGCCTTCAGATCAAGATGTAGAACTCTTGATTCCTCAAGCATCAAGTCTTCCTGCACAATTGGTATGCTTCTCATGATGATAATGGACCGAACCTCTGAAACTGAAAGCCAGCCCTAATTAAATATTTGACTTTATAAGAGTTGCATTGGTCATAATGTCTCTTTACAGCAATGCAACCCTAACTAAGACAAGCACTTTTGTAAGTGGGGTTCATAAAAGCCTATTTGCCCTTCTGTCATGTGAGAAAATAGCACAGAAGGTATCTGCTTTTATTGGATTCTCACTTTGGCCTTGGACTTTCTATTCCTCAGAACCACGAGAAAGAAATGTTTTGTGCACTTACCAGGTTTAACATATTTTCCTGTAACTGACATAATACTTAAAGACAGAGTCCAATAAAAAAAATAAGAGACATTTATGTCAAATTTATCTGTGTACTAGAATTCTTTCTGCTCTGGCCATTTCATTCAAAATCAAGAGAGCTTGAATTGGTAGGCTAAAATCAATTGTGTGGCTGAAATTCATGCTTGGCAAAAAAGCAGAGGAACAGTATGAACTGAGTTACAAGGAGTAACAACCAAGCAAGAGGTTAAGGAACAGAAAGACAAATGAGAAAGTCCACTGAGTCAAACAGTATTAAATAATCAATAAGAAGTATGGAGAAAGTGATTATTCAAAAATGAGAACCATAGCAATATCCTTAGTACCAGAAAGTTCACGGAAGCCAGAGTGAAGGGAATAAAGGTCAAACACAGCAGAGGAGGCAAAATCAAATTCAAACCTATGATTTATTTTCAAGATCCCATTCTTTCAGAATATTTTATGCATCTCTTATATTGTGCATCCTATCCACAATCCTGGATGAGTGTACTGATTGAATTCTCATGAAAACCTAAGCTGGACTAGGGAGAAAATTAAACTCTCTCCATTGGATGATTTAAGGTAAAGGACACAGGTACCCTGCATTAGATAGTGAGCTGTGAAGGTAAAAATCAGAAGGTGAAGAATTTGGTGAGGGCAGACAGCCTTTTCTTGAGTTGTTAACTTTCTACACTGATTCATCTGACAGTCATATTTGTCTCATGCATTCATAGTTTATAAGATAACTCTACCATCACCAGTTCATTATATCTCTTGAGTGGACTAAAATATATTTTCAGGAATACATTGGATAAAAATTAGCTTAATTTTAGCCTTTGATAGCTTAATACTGCTAATCAGAGTGAATAAATCACTTTTTTAGCTTAGAATCATTAACAGAAATATGGATTTATTTTCCTGGATTGAGCAATTTAAGACTTGAATGGAGTACAACCATGAACTGGAAAGAGAGGCCCATTGGACACGCAAACTGTATATGCCCCAGTACAGGGGACCGCCAGGGCCAAAAAAAAGGGGAATGAGTGGGTAGGGAAGTGGGGGGGAGGGTATGGGGGACTTTTGGGATAGCATCGGAAATGTAATTGAGGAAAATATAAAATAAAAAAAAAAGAAAACTTTGTTTTCACAAACCAAGGGGGTCTCATGAAAATATTATAGGTAGGTAAGGAGAAAGAAATAACAAACAAAATTGCTAAGCGGGGATGACATCAGCATAACATTCTTTGGTATTCTGGAGAGAATTGTTTGAGGTAATTCAAGCTGCTGGACAATATCAAGACCCCTTCACACACCTCCTATTGGAGTAGCAAAGCAGAGTGAGAGAACGTAAAATGGTGGGTGCTTCCTTTTCAATCTGGCTTCAATCCTGGTACAGAACACAGCTCTGCAAAGGTAGAATGTAAGTGTGTCTTACTGGAACCTTTTCTGTTGTTTTCATCCCTGTGTCATGCCAACTCTTATAAAGAGAATAGAATGCTAAAGGAAAATGGTTGTGAGAAATTTACTCTTTTACCCTTGAGACTTAATGGAAATTCATGTGGTATATACATTTTATCTTATTTTTCTTAATGGTCAATGCCCTTGGCTGTGTATTGTAAACACCTATCAGGGATAAAAGCAATCTTGGTGAAAGATATTCCTTCAGCTTTGCTGGCTGTTAAAGCTCCATGAAATGTTCGTTTTAATCTTCTCTATGAACAAAAGAGTCAGCTGCTAAGCAATATCTTCAGGACTTCATTTTTCTCATGGAATATAAAGATGCATTATAGAATCATAATTATGAAAATTTTTGCATCATTTTCTGTCTATGATTCCAAACACTAGAGGTGCAAAATTATTTTGTATTTATATAATTCAGGACTATATTTTCCCATATCAGGACTGATTCAACAATCCAATTTTCAGTTATTGCTCGTCTCACGATTTTCATGAGATTTCCCAATAAATTGAAGAGGGAAACAAATTAGTGGGGTAAAAAGAATAACTTTGTGTTTCTTTTTAATTGATATATAGAGATGGATAATAATGGTTTTGGAAGCAGGGCTGACTTGTTTGCTATACTGTGTTATACAAGAAGTAATAAGCCTAACTGTGAAGTTAAAATGATGCCCTTGAAAGGTTTGGAGCATCCCAAGCAATGCTAATGAGAAGCTAAAAGATTGGCCTGAGCATTGTCTGCCCTGGCAAAGTCATCTGTACTCCAATGTGAAACTCTGCCTTACATACTTGAGAAATTTGCTTTGAGGCTCAAAATAAATACATATTGATGCTGCCAAGCATTCAGTTAAGAGGGAGAGCAGCATGCTTATGGGACATGGTTTCACAAGAGCTCTGTATCACATGTAAAGAAAATTTTCTCCACAGTAAATTTTATTTTTCTTTTATAAAAGAGTGAGTGTCTGTGTGTGTTATGTGAGTCTGTCCATGTATGCATATGGCTATATATTTGTGTGGAGGTATAGTTTTATATCCGTGTATAAGCATGGATGCAAAAGACATCCTTCCTCAGGTACCTTAAACATTTGGTTTGTGGTAGGGTCTCTCATGACCTGGAATTTTGCTGAGTACTCTAGGCTAGCTGGCCAGCAGTTTCCAAATATGCATCTGTCTCTGCTTCCTACCTTTCTACTACTGGTGTTATAAGCATGAACCACCCTTCCAGCTTTGCATGCGGGTTCCAGAACGTCCATTGAGCGACAAAACTTTTCCTGTTGAGATGCAATACTCACATCTACTCACCCCAGATTGGGAGTCCACAATGTAGAGATACCACCGAAGATCAACGTGGTAAAACAACAAATTTTATTGTGGTTACTTACAGGAATATGGATGAGCAATTACTTTCAGGAGCAGAAATGACTCAGAGAATCACTAAGGCTCACCATACCCTGCTCACACAAAACTTGAATCCTGGAGTGTGCTGCATAGCCAGAAGGTAGCTCAACAGGTTACAGAGTATATTTTCTAGGTGCCTCAGTTGGTGCAAACCTCTTCCAGGCAGCTTGACTAGGTTTTGTTTTTTCTAGGCAGCTGGTCTTGTCTCTGAGTCTTCTTTTCAGTTTAACTCCTCCGGGTAAAAAGTTCTATCTGGCCCTGTGAACTGGGCTTCTAATACAGCTTCTCTTATTCCCAGTTCCTTCTCTAGCAACTTACCCTCCTTTAGTTTTTCAGCTCTTGACATTTGTGAGGAACTCTGATGGAGATAATCAAGTGTTTTAATGGCTTTCATAAGCCAGCCCATCAGGGCCTGATTGCTCTCATTTTATCTTGTGGTATGTTGCCTTTGTTGTAAGGAGAGATATATAGTTTTCTTATTCAACATTCCTGTCTCTGCAGCAGTCAGACTGATCCCATCCCCTCCCATGTACCACAGCCTCACAAGCCAGGATGCAACTGACTTTTTCATTGCTTATTTAAAAGTTTTCCCTGATTCCAGCAATTCAAGCACAGCATATTTCTTAATAGCCCTAGTTTCTTGTATTGGACCATTGTTAAAGTCCCATCTGCAACTGGAACACAGATTTCCTCTTTTTTCTTCCTATTGAAGTTCAGACCTGTGTGTGGGGTGGTGGTGGTGGTAGTGGTGGTGGTGGTGGTGGTGGTGGTGGTGGTGGTGGTGGTGGTTGTCATCTGTTGCTTTTATCACACTGTCCTCCTCACTCTTTGAATCTTCTCATGGGTTCTAAGTTCTTGGATCACAGGAAGAGATGTTTGAGCACAGACCCAACATATTTTCTCTTTTCTTTCCCATCCCCAAGCCTTAAGAAGCAGCAAGCCGACACCTCCATCTTATCCTCTTATTTATCTAATTTACTTGCCAAATCAGTCACTAATATGGAGGATGCTAGCTGTATTTCCCTTGTTGCAATTCCTGCTTTAAACAAACAAGTTTTTGCTTTGCCCCATCTGAGGCCTCAGACCAAATTCTACACACAACAGAGGCCAGGCAATCCCTGCTGCTGCTTGTTGACAACCTCAACCCTTGTTTGCTAATCTCAAAGACTGTAAATTTTTCCCTAGACATTTAACTATTTTATGGCATCTCCATACTTACTTGGTGAACTTCATTTATTGAACAGGCATGTTATTCTATACCACACTTATGATGACTGCCATCTAGGATTCCTTCCAGTGACACTCCTGATCCTGATGGCTTAGCCTTAGTTACACATCTCACTAATCATAGCAACAACCACACTAGAGCTATTGTAGCACAATGGTACACTAATATACACCACACAGATGTTGGGAACAAGCAAGAGAAACTTACTCTATATACTACCATTTCATTTTTAGAGTCCATTTAATCATAAGGAGAACCTAAATTCCAGGTACCAGGCTACAGGGAATCTTCGGACTTCCTGATAACTGAACAGCTTCTATTATAAGGATACAGTTGTCTGAATTCAGACATCTCAGGGAAAACTTGGAAGGGAACAGTTGTCTGAATCCAGATGTCTCAAAGAAAACTTCTCCATCCTGCTGGCAGGGTCAAACTAAGGTCATGTTCCCAGGCACAGGAACCTATGCTTAACCTCATTGGTGGATGAAAACTCCCTTGATAAACACCTTATGTCAAAATATAATTGAACAATGCTACAGCACACCCAACTCCCCCTCAATTTGCGGTCTCATTCTTTAAATATGCTGTGCAATTTCTCCTCAGGGTAACAGTTCAGCTCTTAATTGATAAGCGGAAGCTTGATTATCATAAATTTCTGTCATCTGCATTGACCTGGTGCTTGAGTTAGGTCAGATTTATGTTAGACTTAAGTGGACCCCCAAACACAAGAAAGCATAGTGCTATCAGAATTGTTCCCACAGATACTCTCCCTTCAGCCTCCTTAGCCTCATTTCAATGCTTTGCTACACATAACCATAACCATGTACCCACTCCTTCCCAACTCATCTTTGAATCTGTCATAACCTTGTTCAAGGGACAATTATGTTGTGTGACAAAACTTTTCCTATGGAGATACAATAGGCATATCTACTCACCTCAGGTAGGGATCATATGACAGCCAAAGTACAGATACTACCAAAGTCCAACTACCTGAGCCAGTGAGTCTTATTAGAGTTACTTACAGGAATGTGTTTGAGGAGTTACTAACAAGAGCAGAAATGACTCACAGAACTGAATCATCAAATCCCTGCCCCCCACAGCATGGATGACAGCTCACAAATTGTGGGGACCTGGAACACACTGCACAGTTAGCAGGCAGCTCAACAGATTGGAGACTGTCCCATGGAATTGACTCTGATTTAAACCTCTTTCAGGTAGTTCTCTGATTTCTGCTTCTTCCAGGAAAACGAGATAGTCTCAGAATCTTCTTTGCATTTTATCTTCTTTGCAGCTTGACTCCCTGAAAGTGATGCTTAGCTTTTATTGCTTACCCTGGCAGGGAAGGGCCTATCAAATCTGGTCAGTTTCAGAGACTTCCAGAAACTGTTTTGAGTAGTTTACTTTCCTTTTTAAGAAGTATTCCTTCAGGATGAAATGTTTGAAACTAGGAGGAAACTGTTACACCAAAACCTAAACTCAGGTTTTTAAAGCAGCTTTTTTATTTGACTGAGCCACACACTAAATCCACTTTCTTTTTTTTTTTTTAATATTTTTTATTATTACGTATTTTCCTCAATTACATTTAGAATGCTATCCCAAAAGTCCCCCATACCCTCCCCCCAACTTCCCTACCCACCCATTCCCATTTTTTGGCCCTGGCATTCCCCTGTACTGGGGCATATAAAGTTTGCATGTCCAATGGGCCTCTCTTTCCAGTGATGGCCGACTAGGCCTTCTTTTGATACATATGCAGCTAGAGTCAAGAGTTCCGGGGTACTAGTTAGTTCATAATGTTGTTGCACCTACAGGGTTGCAGATCTCTTTAGCTCCTTGAATACTTTCTCTAGCTCCTCCATTGGGGGCCCTGTGCTCCATCCAATAGCTGACTGTGAGCATCTACTTATGTGTTTGCTAGGCCCCGGCCTAGTCTCACAGGAGACAGCTATATCAGGGTCCTATCAGCAAAATCTTGCTAGTGTATGCAATGGTGTCATCGTTTGGAGGATAATTATGGGATGGATCTCTGGATATGGCAGTCTCTAGATGGTCCATCCTTTTGTCTCAGGTCCAAACTTTGTCTCTGTAACTCCTTCCATGGGTGATTGTTTCCAATTCTAAGAAGGGGCAAAGTGTCCACACTTTGGTCTTCGTTCTTCTCTAGTTTCATGTGTTTTGCAAATTGTATCTTATATCTCGGGTATATTAAGTTTCTGGGCTAATATCCACTTATCAGTGAGTACATATCATTTGAGTTCTTTTGTGATTATGTTACCTCACTCAGGATGATGTTCTCCAGGTCCATCCACTTTCTTTCAATCCTTATTAGCAAGACATCCTTTTGAAACCTTGGCTAAGTCAGTGCTGTTGGATTTTCTGTTTGTAAAAGCTTCTGTTCTGAGACTGTGACTCACAATGCCTCTGATAGACCCATTCATAGTGTATGTTCCGTTAAATTAGCCCTTTTGCCTTTCAGATAATTTGTCTCTGAAGAAGTATTTCCCCTGGTAGAGAGGGAGCATTCTACAGAGGCAGCTTCTCTGGGGTTCTACTAGTTCACACAGCATTTGAGAAGGGAGCAGAAAACACTACTATTTCACCATCTCTCGGAAAGGTCATTTATCAGTATGTTTCTCCTGCCCATGATTGTACATCTCTGGTAATGCTTCTTTTTCAAAATTCATTTTTGTTCTGGGGCCTATGCTTTCTCTCCCTGCAGCAAGTTTCATTATATTTAGAGCAGCAGAGCGTGCAGAAGATGTAGTTAGAATTGCAGGCAAAATAGCCCACCCCTATTCCTATTGTCATTTTTCCACATGTTTAATAGAAGTGCAGTATGAAAAGATATTTATAGCTGATCAGGATTGAAGGAAACAGAAAGACTTAAATCCTGCCTTTAGATTTGTGTAGCTTTATACATTTTCCTCTGGGGTACTCTTTTAAACGTGTCAATTTTCTTTGGCACAAAGAATAAGACAACAATTTCTTTTAGTGAATATACTTTCTATAGGGTCCCTATGTTATCATAAGGCTCAATTTGAACAAGTTTTACTAGTGAGTAGGACAACGATCTGTATCTCAAGACCCTGTGCTGTCATTTGTGCTTTGGGTCTTGGATGTTTGTTAGCCAAGTCTTTTTTTTTTTTTTTTGACAGTCTTTTTTTTTTTCCATTTTTTATTAGGTATTTAGCTCATTTACATTTCCAATGCTATACCAAAAGTCCCCCATACCCACCCACCCCCACTCCCCTACCCACCCACTCCCCCTTTTTGGCCCTGGCGTTCCCCTGTACTGGGGCATATAAAGTTTGCGTGTCCAATGGGCCTCTCTTTCCAGTGATGGCCGACTAGGCCATCTTTTGATACATATGCAGCTAGAGTCAAGAGCTCCGGGGTATTGGTTAGTTCATAATGTTGTTCCACCTATAGGGTTGCAGATCCCTTTAGCTCCTTGGCTACTTTCTCTAGCTCCTCCATTGGGAGCCCTGTGATCCATCCATTAGCTGACTGTGAGCATCCACTTCTGTGCTTTGTTAGCCAAGTCTTAAGTGAACACATGAGATAGGATTTAAGCCCTCAGACAAGAAATATTTTTCTATTAATGCAAATATTAGCAAAAATATAATGCAATATTTTACTATTTATATCTTGTGGCTTTTTTTGCTTGAATCATCATTATGGATTCTATTTCTCTAGTTCTGCTAATAGTGATGTATATGACCTTGAATGCTTGGCTTACTCCTTATCTGTGCCTTGAAACCTGTTTCATTGTCTTCCATCTCTAGAACTGGGCTCACGGAAACCACCGTATACAGGTTCAGATTTGCTGCCTTCTGATTTGACTAAAGGAAGACTTTATGTACTCAAAATGAGTAAGAAATTGAGGTGTTTTCTCCCAACACCTGTGGACGTGCTTCAGTACAGGTTTGTATAGTAAATTATCCTTCAAAGATCCAGGTTGTCTGTGGGTTTTGGTTTCCTCATACCCTTTAGACCTCTTTGGGAAGAAGAGATATGTAAATCTCCCTCTGCTGCTGTTTAGTGGAGATAATCCATACTAAGACTAATCATGCTCATGCCTCTTGAAATGATACCTATGTTGGGCTCTCCTTTGTTAATCTCTCTGAGAAATGCCTTTGTATCTTCATGATCCTGAGTACAATTTCTAACAATTTACTTAAACCCTCTAAGTCACAGTTGCTTCTCTGTAAAACAGGAAAATAGTATCTTTCCAGAGGCTGTACTGAAGGGCTATACTATAAGGATGGTAGAAATAATATAATGGTAGCTGGCTTGTGGAAAAAGCCTACTTTGGAGTTCACATTTATACACAAAACCTCACTGAGTAACACAAAAAATACTCACAAACTACTTTTCATGTACATTCACTGTGTTTTTTTTCCCTTTCCTCTCTCCAATTAGTACCTGTAGTCTCCTTGCAGTCTCTTTGCTTTCTTTCAAATTCATGGTCCATTTTTATTTAGTAATTGCTGTGATGTGTGTGTATGTGTGTGTGTTCATAAATGCACATATGAAATATTCTTAGTATTTTACCTGTATATTTTCAGTGCTGACAATTTAGTATTGATAACCATTTGATATGATTTTTCCTGGAGAAGATCTCTCTCAGGTATCTTTGGTTTCCTGTAGTTTTTTGTCTAGGTTGGAGGCCTTGAGAAGTTCCTCCAATCAATATTAGTGTGTTTATTAGTGTCATTCTTCTTTAGATATGTCATGTTTAGGCAGTCATATTCATGGGACTTTGCTATCTTTTCAGCCCCTCTTCTGCAATGATCCCTGATCTTTAGGTATAGGAGTTGTGTTACAGATGAATCACTTGGGACTGGACTGTACAAGTCTGTATTTTGACTGGTTATGGTTTTCTGTAACACTCTCTATCTGTTGCCAAGAAGTTACCTTGATAAGGAGTAAGAACTACAAGTAAAAGTGGGTATAAGAACAAGGATTTAGAAAATTATTAGGGGCTATTCTGATTTAGCAAAATAGTGGTTGTAGGTTTTTCTCTAAGATCCATGACTTTACTAATCCTGGTACAGGAACCTGAGCAGTTATCTTTGAAGTTCCTCTCATCAAAGGTGAAATTTCTCCTCATATTTTGACTCTGGGTAAGTCTGTACCTTTTTCAGCCAGTGTGGGGAAAACAGAATGAAACAGACAACCTATAAAGTTTTCTTCATTTGAGAATGCTTGCTTCTTTGGAACCCCCCCTGTCAATTAATACAAGTAATGACTACTATTTTCCTGTTCTACAGAGAAGCAAACTGAGACTTAATAAGGTTAACAAAGTTAATCTTGTTCCCTAGTCCAATGGACATTCCAGTCACAACCAGTCCCCATCAAAGGTAGCAGAAGAATGATGAGTGAAAGCTGATCTAGCTCTTCTCTACTGTTGATAATCTAGAGATGTATGAGCAGAAGTGGTTAGTATTCAAGCCATTATATTTTAGAATCAAATGTTCCCCAGCAGCAGGTAACTCTTATAGTCATTCTTGGTTAATTAATTTTAAAAAGGATAAATATTTTAAGTATATTATAGAAACAGAAGGTTAGCATTTGTTATATTATTGTCAGTGCCATTATGTCTGGAGAGAGTCAGTGCTCTAGTGCTTGTTTTCTGGGGCTACTGCAGCAGCTGAGGAAATTTGGCTCAGGCCTTTGGAAGATGAACAGGAAGATAATTTATATCGTGAGTTTCCAAATGCCTGCTGGCCATGCATATCAAGGAATGCATCTCGAGTGTTGCATAATAGAACTAAAAGGTAAAAAATAAACAAAAGATCAACAAAACAGGAATTAGGTGGCAGAATCAAGTAAGTTTCATGTATTATAGTCTTTTAACAATAAATACATATTTTAATCAACACTGATAATTCTAAATATTTATTAGATACAGTGTTGCATTTCAGTGCTAGATTATACTCTTAAGAATGAAACACTCAGTTTGGCTGGAGTAATAGCTTAGTAAAGTGTTTGCTGTGTAAATGTAAATACATGATTCATTTTCCAGTACTTATTGAGCAATATGATCATAAATGTTACTCAAATATTTTTATATCCTGATTCATGACTAGCTAAGGAAAAGATTCTCATCAGTAATCTTAAGGAGTTTCCAGAGAATTGTAATGATTAGGTTGAAAATTCCAGATCTATGTCATTTTTAGCAGAGTATTTAGCAAATTTGAATTATAATGCTAGCTACGAAAAGAAACATCTAGGCCACTGTTAACTCAGATAAGTTTCAAAGAGACAAGCCTTTGGAGGAAAGGGCATTGTAATTGTCTCTAGAATTTGCTAATTAATGTGCTTTTAGCTTTAGATCAAAGAAAAAAAGTGAGTCAGTAGATTTCAGTTCAATGATGACACCCTCTCTGCTAATAAGGACCTATTTAAATGTTGGAAGGCACTCATTTGAAGAAAATAATAATCTCTTATTGAGATAATTCCCTCCCCCCTTTTCAGAATTGGGAACCAAAGGTTCACAGGTATAAGAGATGACATTATTTTTTGAATAAATAATGTGTTAAGAATATCAAAGCATCTTCAGCTGTGATGAAAAGTGGGATGCAGTCCTATACATTTGAACCCATATTATAAAATGTGATTAAATTACAGCTCTATTTGAAATAAGACGATATCACTTTGAGGAATGTTTTAATTTCATCTAAGTTACAATAAAATTCAAATTTCTTATGTTACATGCTCTGGATGGACTCTTGAAGTCCAAAATTACATAAATGAATTCTCTTTGACTACCCAAATGTTTTACTGAATATTCAGTATATGAGTATTTCACATTGGCCCAAACACATTTTCCATGATCTTGTACATGACTCTCTTAAAGACAGCCCTGCTTACATCACTTATTTATGCAATTTTCAGGTTGTCTTTTGTGACTTGAGGGTGAAAAATAAGTCTTTGTTAATCATTTTTTCCATTTTCTGTTCTCATCAATAAATGCATGAAATACATACTTTAAGTAAATTTCTAATAATGCTGCTACTGCATTTTTAAAGTTCCTTCCAAGGGAGATAGCTTAGGCAAGAACTAATATAATTAGCATTTTTTGATGGATGACTAGTGTCAGAATATAGCGATGAAACTGCTTATTACAGTTAAAGAATTCACCTGAAGATGTACTGCATGCAACAGCAAAATGCAGAAGACAAAAATTCCCTGAGTTTTACTTTAGAACAAACACATAATGTTTCCTACTTTTATTCATTGTATTTTCATAAACATATTTCATTGGCAATATTAGTAGTATGCTTTTAAAGTTCTTATCAGACCTTTGTGATTTTGACATTTCTGCTGAATTTGCCATTAATCTTCTTCCATTGAAATAGGAAGTATGTCAAAATAAGAAAATTTTATCAATTAAATATTTGGTTGGCCTATGCTGCCACCTAAGGCAATGGGGACATGTGGGCCAGTACTGCTGCTGGGGACCACTTCTAGGTTCATAGTCCCATGGCAGCTGGGGTTTGTGTTGATGTCCCAGTCCCGTGTTACCATCAAAGGCCACGTAGATGCTCTCGGTCTTGACTGACCTGAAGTACTGGGCTGAGCTTGCTCTACCCTTAGCACACCTGGAAGAGCTGGTCTCAGCCCTCACCTGGGCAGCCCAGTACAGCTGACCCTGGTGGGATGGTTGTGGTTTAAACTGCCCTGAGGGTGTAAGCACGGGAGAACTGACCCTGTACTATGCCTGGGCAGCAAAGTAGAGCTGACCCTAGTGGCAGAGGTACTGGTAATCCGGTCCTGAGGTCATGAGTTAGGGAGACCTGGCCCCTCCTCTCATTGAATGCAGCACTCAGGAGAGCAGGTGCTATACTTCTCCTGGGCAGCATAATAGATTTAACCTTGGTGGTGGATGTGTGGGTGAGCCAGCTTAGAGAACTTGGTAGCAGGAGAGCTGACTCTGCCCCTTGCAGCCTGAAGCTCTGGGTGTCTTAAATATGGCAGTGCTTGAGGGCTAACCTTGGTGGTGTGGGTACAGGAGAGCTGGTGGGCTGACTATTTCAGCTACTACTTCCCAGAACCAAATGCAGGGCTTTGAGTTGGCCCACCCCAACATTCACCCCATCAATAATCTGCTGGACCATATGAAAGGGCCAGTCGTGCAGATCCAAAGCTGCAGGATCTACATGACATAGGGTAACAAAAGGTTATTCAAGATAAGTCCCCGTGAGTATTTAGCATAAATAGTATAGCAGAAGCCAGAGGCCTCAAAACAGACCAATGATTCATTGCAATGGACATTTTCAAGTAAAGATATGTGGACAAAATGGTAAACTATGTGACACACTATGACATCTATAGCTTCCATAGGAAGATATTTTCATTCTATGCTATTTTATTGGGGGGTGAGTTGCAAAGGCAGAGGGTGGATATGAATGGTTTGGAAGATGAATGGGATTGGGATGTATGATGTGAAATTCACAAAGAATCAACAAAAAGTAAAAAATAAATAAATAAAAATAAAAATTACAACATAAACATTATAACTGAAGTGAGCACAGAAACTGCTTATAACTCCAGCTCCAAGGGATCCCTAACCCCCTTTCTAGCCTCTATAGACACCAGCATGTACACAGGATACATTTATGTCACCACATATGCATGATTAAAAGCTTAAGGTAAAATGAAATGGTTTTTAAAGTACAATTTTAATATTTCCTTATGAATTTTTGGATATCGGCAACAGACTAAAAGGAATGAAGAAAATTGTGAATGCATTGTTTAATGACAGAACAGAAAGCTAGCTTCACTGCTGGTGGTATCATTAGCACTAACTTGCTTTTTTAGGTGATGCTATAACTACCATGCAGTTAAAAATAGATTGTGGTTAGCATCCTTACTCTCCCCCACTCTGCTCCTACTGGACAGCTTTTTAAGAAAGATGCTTACTTGATTATCTTCAGTCTTCCCACTATATGTGTCTTCCTAAATACTGTGTATTGCTGTTTTGAATTTGTAGTTCCCTTGCCTATGATTTCCACTGTTCACTCAAAATATTCTATTTTAAAATATGTGAATATTTCCATGATTTCATATTCTCAATATTTATGTGTCATTCTTTCTCATTTTTAGCATTATTTTGTATGTATAGTCTTACTGAAATCTGTCATGATTTTCTGAGTGATTACACAATTGGATACATACTTTTAGCCACACAGTTGGAAATTTACAGTGTGAGGCAGTTCATACTCTCTTCCTTCAATCATAGCTCACTCTCAGATTTCTTCACATCTCACAGCTTTTGGCTTATTCATGCTGAATAATACCCCCAGTCTGGAAAGACCTCAGTGCATCCCTTTACTTACTGTTGGACATATTGGTTACTTTCAAATTTTATAATTATTAATAAACCAGCTGAAACACCTGAGCGCAGAATTTTATGTGAACATGCATTTAAATCTTTTGTGTAGATGATGATGTAGTAGATGGGCTATATGGAAAAAGGTGTGTCTTTTGATTCACACTTTATCATTTATAAGGTGGCTGTGTCTGGATATTTTGAGGTTCATTATTATACGCTACTTTTTTTTTCTTCAGTTGTCTCATCAAGCTTTGTCCTAGTTTCCTTTTAAACACGCCTATGGTAAAGACTTTCTTTGAAATATATAAAGTTATGAGAGAAGGTTTTCAATATACTGAGACAATTCATATCTCTCCCCAATAAGGTCCTGCCTCTTTAAGTACCACATGTTGAGCCAGAACTGTAGACAAAATGATCTAGTAGATGAAGAAAATTTCAGCAAATTATAGTAGCAAAAATATTGATTGTAGCTTAAATATACTGAGAAATAAAGGGATATGAATTAGGGTTTAATTTTTTTGCAATTAGAAACTAACACCTTTTGAAAGCACAAACTAATTTGTGTATACATACACTGAAGTCACAGAGTCTTATGAGTTTAGTACCTGTATTCTTGAGCTTTATTAGTAGGAAGAGAGCTAATTAGAAACTAGTAAAACTAATTTAAGATAATAGATGCTGGGATATAAATAATTTTCCTGCATTAGGCAATTTCAAAAGACATTGGTAATACGCTGGCAACATCTTGTGATCTGAGGATGGCTTGATTATTGTAAGAGATTTCTGAACATCTTGATAAGAGGATATAAGTAAAGATTGTCAAAGAAAACACATGGTGGGACTGGTGGCTCTAGTAGCACATGTAGCAGAGGATGGACTAGTCAGTCATCAATGGGAGGAGAGACCCTTGGTCCTGTGAACTATGCCCTAGTATAGGGGAATGTCAGGGCCAGGAATTGGAGTGGGTGTGTTGGGGAACAGGGGGAGGGGGTGAGGATAGAAGATTTTCGGAAGGGAAACTAGGAAAGAGGATAACATTTGAAATGTAAATAAAGATAATATCTAATACAAGAAAGGAAAAATTCTTTACTTATACAAAAAAATAAGTAAAGATTATGGATAAAAGAAATAACTTCGACTAGTATATGCTTAATAATGAAATTGCCAAATATAAGTAATGTCAATATGAATAATAATAGTAAATAATGTGATTACTTAATATTTAATTGTTATGAGTTAACAATTATGTTATATTAACAATGTAAAGACTATGAAAAATATTATTATTATAATGAAAGTTATTATTTGGATTAGTGTATATGATGTAATAAAGCATGTGTTTGAACTTTATCAATGTATCTTACATTTGCTAAGTTGTATTTCATGTTGTTCTTTAAAACTACATATTATTTATGAGAATTAATGTGAATGTACCATCGGTAAACATGTAGGACTTTTGTATTACTTGTATTTTTCTTCCAAAATTTCTACTACAGTTTCTTCTTTACAAAGACTACAGGTTTATTAAGATTCTATTAAGCCACTGTTTTATAATTCTAATCATTTAGATTTCATTATAATTATGGATATATGTTGAATCTTTTTTTATAGAAATTAACACTCTCTATAGCCTCATGAAAAATTCAGGGACAATTTCTTTCTTTATTTCTTCCAAATTATCATTGAGTAGAGAGTTGTTTAGTTTCCATAAGTATGTGGGCTTTCTGTTGTTTTTTTTGTTATTGAAGTAAAGCCTTAGTCCATGGTGATCTGATAGAATTCATGGAATTGTTTCAATCATTTTGTATCTGCTAAGGCTTATTTTCTGTCTGATTATAAGTTCAGTTTTGGAGACATTCTGTGAGGTGTTGAGAAGAAAGCATAGTCTTTTGTTTCGGGTTGAAATATTTTTTAGATATCTGTTAAATCCATTTGAATCATAACTTCAGTAACTTTCTCTGTGTATCTGTTTGGTTTTAGTTTCAATGACCAGTCCATTAGTGAGAGTGGGATGTTGAAGTCTCTCATTATTACTGTGTGAAGTTCAATGTGTGATTTGAGATTTAGTAAAGTTTCTTTTATGAATGTGGGTGCCCTTGCATTTGGAGCATAGACGTTCAGAATTGAGACTTCATCACCATACTTGAGCTCAAGCTGTACTACAGAGCAATAATGATAAAAAACACATGGTATTGGTATAGAGACAGACAGGTCAATCAACGAGACAGACTTGAAGACCTAGAAATAAGCACACCTTTGGACACATGATCTTTGACAAAGAAGCCCAAACCACACAGTTTAAAAAAAATCATCTTCAACAACTGATGGTGTGCATGTAGAAGAATTCAAATTGCTCCACATTTATCCCCTTCTACAAAGCTCAAGTTGAAGTGGATCAAGAACCTCAGCATATAGCCAGACACATTGAATATAATAGAAGAGAAAATGGGAAATAGCCTTGAACACATTGGCACAGAGGAAAATTTCCTGAACAGAACACCAATGGCTCAGCCTCTAATATCAACAATTGGCATTTGGGATCTCATGAAACTGAAGAGCTTCTGTAAGGCAACAGACACTCTCAATAGGACAAAACAGCAACCATCAGATTGGGAAAAGATCTTCACTAGTCCAACAGAATAATAATATCCGAAATGTGCAAAGAACTCAAGAAGTTAGACTCAAAAATATACAAATAAACAATCCAAATTAAGAATGGAGTATAGAGATAAACAAGGAATTTTCAACTGAGGAATCTCAAATGGTGGAGAAGCATGTAAAGAAATGTTCAACGTCTTTAATCATCTGGGAAATGTGAATCAAAACAAACCTAAGATTCCAACTTGCATCAATCAGAATGGCTAAGATCAAAAACCCAGGTGATAGCAGATGCTGGTGAGGATGTGGAGAAAGAGGAACACTCCTCTATTGCTGATGGAATTGCAAGCTGGCAGAACAACTCTAGAAGTCAATCTGACATTTCCTCAAAAAGGGGGGGGGGATAGTACTACCTGAAGACCCAGCTATACCACTCCTGAGCATATACCCAGAAGATGCTCCACCATACCACCACAAGGATACACGTTCCACTATGTTCATACCAGCCTTATTTGAAATAGCAAGAAGCTGAAAACAACCCAGATGCCCCTCAATTGAAGATTGGGTATAGAAAATGTGGTTCATTTATACAACAGAATACTATTTAGCTATTAAAAACTGAGGACATTTGCAGGCAAATTGATGGAATTAGAAAATATCACCCTGAGTGAGGTAACCCAGACCCCAAAGAACATGCATGGTATCTACTCACTGATAAGTAGAGTTTAGCCAAAAAGTACAGAGCTTCCATGATACAATTCACAGACCATATGAAGCTTAAAAAGAAGGAAGACCGAAGTGTGGTCTCACTCAGGAGGAACCAAATAAGCACAGGTTGCAGAGGGAGGGAAGGACCTAGGTATTTGAAGGAAGGGGAATGGGAAAAGGGAGACAGGATCAGGTATGGGAAGAGATAGAAGAAAAACCTAGAGAGTTATGGGAATGCATCAAGATATGTAGTAGTGTGGGGTAGGGGTGGGAAGTGACCTCTAGAATGTCCCAGTGCCCTGGGATATGAGAGGCTCTCAGAATTCAATGGAGATAACCTTAGCCAAAATGACTAACTGTGTAGAGATAGAACCTGAAGAGACCACCTCTAATAGATAGACAGGGACCTCAGTAGAGGCATGGGGCCATCTACCCATCTTCAAAATCTTTGACCCAGAATTGTTCCTGTCTAAAGGAAATGCAAGGACAAAAATGGAGCAGAGAATGAAGTGACTGGCCCAACTTAGTATCCAACCCATGTGCAGGCACCAAACCCTGAAACTATTACTGATGCCACCTTGTACTTGTACATAGGAGCCTGTCATGAATGTCCTTTGAGAATCTCTGTCAGCACCTTACTGAGACTGATGCAGATACTTACAGCCAACCATGGGACTGAGGTCAGGGACCCCTATGGAAAAGTAAGGGGAAGTTTGAAGGAGCTGAAAGGAATTACATAGGAAGGCCAAAAGTATCAACTAACCTGGATCCTTGGGAGCTTCTAGATATGAAGTCACCAACCAAAGAGCATATGTGGACTGGTCTGTGGCTCCTGGTACATATGTACCAGAGGTCTGCCTTGTCTGGCCTCAGTGGGAGAGGATGACCCTAATCCTGTAGAGCCTTGATGCTTCAGGGAAGCAGGCTGCTGGTAGGGGTGAGGTAGAAAAAAATATCAGGGGCAAAATGAGGCCTAGAATATTGGAGAGTGGTATTCACAGTGGTTCTTATTAGGCTCATTGATTGATAGAATTCATGAGTACAAAAAGCCCCTGGCAGACTCTCTCTTTATGATCTACTGATACACTAGAAACTGTCTATTTTTTTTTTTTTGCATAGACAAGGCACATAATACTCTTCCCTCTTAAGGATTAAACTGGGCCCTTATCATAACTGTAGAAAAACTATTTCTGTAATAATTTTATAACCTTTTGATTTTATATTCATGACCAATAATTTCTCTTTTAAATAAAATGTGCAATTTTATTATTTTCTTTTTTATTAATAATTTTATTTGTTTACATTTCAAATGATATACTACTTCCCTGTTACCCCTCCACACACTCCCCATCCTATCCTCCCTCTTGCTCCTCCCTTTGCCTCTATTAGGGTGCTCTTCCCACTCATCCACTTCTGCTTCACCCATATAGCAAACTCCTATGCTGGGGCATCAAGCCTCCCTCTCCTCCCATTGATGTCAGATAAGGCCATCCTCCGCTACGTATGTGTCTGGAGTCCTGGCTCCCTCCTTGTATACTCTTTGGTGGCTTAATCCCTGGGATCTCTTGGTGGTCCATTTAGTTGGTACTGTTCTTTGTATGGTGTTGTCATCTGTTTCAGCTCCCTCAGTCCTTCCCTTACCTCTTCCATTGGAGTCCCTGGGTTCAGTCCGATAGTTGGCTGGAGTATCTGCATCTGTATTGGTCAGGTGCTGGTAGAATCTCTCAGAAATCAGCCATATCAGGCTCCTGTCAGCAAGTGCCTCTGGGCATCTGCAATAGTACGGGGGATTTGGTATCTGCAGATGGATCCCTATGAGGGGTGGACTCTGGTTGGCCTTTCCTTCAGTCTCTGCTCCATTTTTTGTCTCTGTATTTCCTTTGACTAGAATTTCAACTAATGAATTTGTTGCTTAAGAGAGGATTGAGCAATTTAGTGTGATATCATATTTAATGGAAATCTGCCTCAGAGTTTAGTCAGCTTTTGTAGTCTTTACCCTAACTCCTCTCCTTAATTGCTCCAAATCACTTTAATGTACAGTAAAATTCAAAATGCAAGGAAAACAAATTTTATCCCTGTCTTCAGGACTCAGTTCAAATTCCTTAACACTTCTTCATTGGCTATGTTGGCTTAGACTTTAGCTGCACAATTCTAGACAAAACATCCTTTTGTTTTCAAATGATAGTCAATGGGGTTGAGGAAATAATACAAATGTTAGAAGCACTTACGACTCTTCTAGAGGACTAACCAATAACCAATACTAATTCAACACTCAGCACCTGAAAGATGGCTCACAACTATATATAACTTTTGTGGTATTCTTTCTTTGGACTTCTTTGGGTGCTAAACATACATGATATCCATATAAATATGCAGATTAAGCAGTCAAATAAACAAAATAAAAATAAGTCTTTTCAAAAAAGATAATCAAAAGGATATTTGAGTAATTTCTCAAACAATGCAAAGGGTTGCTTAAAGAAAATATATTGAAAAGATATCTTAAATGTATGTATTTTAATTCTATGGCATCTGGATCCTATGAATTTGGAAGCCCTATACCTCAACCAATTCTCAGATACTGAAAAACTTATCTCAAAGTATGCTTTTCAAATGCAAACTCACCCATCCAAAGTCTGTATCTTTTACTCTGCCTTTATTTGGTGTTCCTACCTTTTTAAGCCACTGTCTGGCATCTCTGATTATATGAAAGATGGATACTGGCCAAGGAGAGTAGCCCTGAAGTGAAAAGCTAGCTGACAGCATTCAAGTTAGGTAAACCTAAAAAACCAAAAACAAACAAGGAAACAAACAAAAAACCCAAACAACCCAATCAAAAAATGGGGTATAGAACTAAACCAAGAATTCACAACAGAGGAATCTCTAATGGCTGAGAAGCACCACCTAAAGAAATGTTCAAAGTCCTTAGTGATCAAAGAAATGCAAATCAAAACGACCTTGAGATTCCACCATACACCAATCAGAATGACTAAAATCAAAACCTCAGGTGAAAACACATGTTGGCAAGGATGTGGAGAAAGAGGAACAGTCCTCCATTGCTGGTGGGGTTGCAAACTGGTACAACCACTCTGGAAATCAATCTGGAGGTTTCTCAGAAAATTGGAAATAGATCTACCTGAAGATCCAGCAATACCACTCTTGGGAATATACCCAAAAGATGTCCTACCAGGCCACAGGGGAATGTGTTCCACCATGTTCATAGAGGCCTTATTTGTGATAGCCAGAAGCTGGAAACAACCCAGATGTCCCATGACAGAGGAATGGATACAGAAAATGTGGTTCACTCACACAATGGAGTACTACTCAGCAATTAAGAACAGGGGCATCCTGAGTTTTGCAGGTAAATGGATGGAACTAGAAAATACCCTGAGTGAGGTAACTCAGACCCAGAAGGACAAGCATGGTATGCACTCACTAATAAGTGGATATTAACCAAAAAAAAAAAAAAAAAAAAAAAGAAAGAAAGAAAGAAAGTAAGAAAGTACAGAATACCCAAGATACAGTCCACAGAACTCAAAAAGGTGAACAAGCTGAAGGCTCAAGTGAGGATGCCTCAGTCCCACTTGGGAGGGAGAAGAAAAAACCACAGGGCTGGGGGGGGGGCAGGGATGTACATGGGAGGGAAAGGGAATGGGGGAAAGAAGGGAACCTGATCTGGTATGGGGTAGGGGAAAAGGACTGAAGCCCCGAGGGCCAACAGAAAGAATGGAAACAGGCAACGTCAGGAGGTAGGAGGTTGGGGGGAGGGGGACGACCCTCCAGAAAGTACCAGAGACCTGAGAGGTAAGAGACGCTCAGAACTCAAAAGGAGGGACACTAGATGAAATGCCTTGCAATGGGGAGAGAGAACTTGTAGAGTCCACCTCCAGCAGAAATACAAGGCATCAAGTGACAGATGGGATTACTATCCCACAGTCAAAACTCTGACCCAAAATTGTTCCTTTCTGAAAGAACTGTAGGTATAGAAATGGAGTAGAGCCTGAGGAAAAGAAGATACAGTGACAGGCCCAAAGGATCCAGCTCAAAGGCTCAAGGGAGGTCCCAAGGCCTTAACACTATTACTGAGGCTGTGGATTGCTCACAAAAAGGGGCCTAACATGACTGCTCTCCAAAGACCCAACAAGCTACTGAAAGAGACAGATGCAGATATTTGCACCCAACCAATAGACAGAAGCTGCTGACTCTTGTGGTTCAATTAGGGAAAAGCTGGAAGAAGCTGAGGAGGAGGGTGACCCTGTAGAAGGACCAGCAGTTTCAATTAACCAGGACCCCCAAGATCTCTCTGACACTGAATCACCAACCAGGCAGCATATAGCAGCTGATATAAAGCCTACAACACATATACAGTAGAGGACTGCCAGGTCTAAGTTTAGTAGAGATTGGAGGCCTCAGGGAGTTTAGAGGTCTGGTGGGGCTGGTTGAGGACATTCTCTTGGAGACAGGGATGTGTGGAAGAGGTATGGGATAGGGAACAGTTGAAGGGTAGACTTGGAGGGGAATAAAACCTGGAGTGCAAAAAATAATTAATAATAATAATAATAATAATAATAATAAAGATTTAACCTCCCATCTTCTTTCTTTCTTTTCAAATCAAGTTTTTCTTAAAACTTTTGTTTTCAATATTTGGTCTTCTTTATTCTTCCTCTAAGGCCTTCTTCCCTACCATGTGGCTACTTGTCAGCCATATGACTGACCTCTAGGCCAGCTTAAAGGCTCTACTCCTATTCACTGGATTATCCATTATCCTCTCAGGCAACTATTGAGATTCACAGCTTGCCGGCTGAAGTTTTTCTTTTAAACTCTAATAAAATTGTCCCTACTTTTCCTGTTGTGCCCATTCCTAAATTATTAAATTCTTTATTAATGAGCTGCAAGTCTCATGAGTGACCCTTGATTCTCTTGTATCATGTGGCAACCATAAAAGGACACCAAACCCCCATTAACAGAGTTAATTATTCCTTAACATAGAATGAATGTATGTGTATGAATCAATACCCTAAAATTAGGGGGCTGGCAAGATGGTTCAACATTTAAAAGCTTTGTACTATTGTTCCAGAGGGTTACAGTTTGGTTACTAGCACACAACCACCTGTAGTTGCAACTCCAGGGTGTCTGTGTCTAAGGCCCTCTTCTGGCTTCTACAGGTACCTGCACTCACATGAGAACATGCCCCCCAGACAGTTGTATGTGCACACACATAATCAAAAAAATGTCTTTTCTTTTTTTAAAGAAAATAAAATAAATGCAAGATTCTTGATTGGAGAAAGGTTAAGCAGTTGCAGTACGTTCAGCTATTCAGGAGAGAGTAAACTGTACAAGAAACACTGATCAAACTAAATAAACATTGGGCAGAGAGGAGTCAGACACAAAATCATACGAGATGCTTTGAAAATATAAAAATGTGGGGACAAAAGTTAAATCAGCTTTCACAAGACACTAGAGTAGGCTGAGTAGCTGTGTTTCCTGTATGCCTATTTAGAAGTTGGAATGAATTCAGAAATTATTCTTAACAAAAGGAATAAAATTCTAAACAACCTTCTGGGGCAAAAATAAACCTATCAGAAAAAAAAGCCAATTCCTGGCTATAGTTAACCATAGGAAAGCAGTTTTTCCCTTTCTGCAGAGTTGCCATCCATTCTGGACAAGTGGAGACAGTCTGATAATACTCTGAATGAGGCACTTAGGATCCTAAAGGTGAGAAAGGGACATTTTAAGGCAGAACAGAGTAAAAGTAACAGGATAGCCATGATGCTGAACAAGCAGAATTTACATCCATACAGGAAGACACAGCTCTTCCAGTAAAAGTCCTCATCAAACCCACAATGTCAAAGAATTACGAACACTTAGAATGTCATTGCAACACATTTAGTTTGTTGTTTATAATTTACAGTGTTAGTAGAATTTTAAATTATCCCACAGTTCTCATTTTATGCTGTCCTCACCTAAACTGTTATAGTTAGCTGTTCTATAGCCAGCTTTACAGAATGCAGTGTGCTAAGGGGTATTTTATAGTA
Organism: Mus musculus; assembly: GCF_000001635.26. Taxonomy (NCBI): domain Eukaryota; kingdom Metazoa; phylum Chordata; class Mammalia; order Rodentia; family Muridae; genus Mus; species Mus musculus. Next base: position 89,453,250 of record NC_000084.6, read on the forward strand.
TAAGAATTAGAAAAGAATGTTCTTTCATAAGGTGCAGAGGTAACATGTCAGGATTTACTGTTTTAGCCTGCCTGTTACACTTGGAGAAACTAGAAATGTACCCATTTGAGTATAATCAGTACTCAGTTTGAGATGGTGGTGCTAAGACATTTCTTTATCTCTTGATTACCCTTTCTATTTATAAGTAACTTACTAATTCCAGAAGGATTACTGGTGATTTGTTTTCTAGATTTGTTTTGAATTGACCAATTCCTACCACTTCTCTTAATGGTAATATAATAAGTGCAGACAGAGTAGCCTCCAACATCATCAAGTGGGTTCAGAGTGGTAAGAGTAAAGCAAATTGAAGGTCAATGGGGACTTTCCATGCCAATAAGACCAATTTAGAACCTGATTTGACTTAATTTAAGTATAATAACATTGCAGAGTAATGGAGCATGAGTTGCTGAAATGTAATTTTAGACAGTCCTTATTTTAAGGTCCGTAAGGTTGGAAGAACTCATTTATCCAAAATATCACTACTAATTGTGTGTTTCTCATTCCCTTCAGGACTGTGGTATACAGTGCACCTGATGGACAATTGTATAATACAGAACATGGTAGGGAAAGGAATTATACTCCTTCAGCTCGAAAAACAACCAGGTGTATGTTCCTTAGTTTTACATGCAGGTGCACGTCTACCAAACCTGACTATAATTTCTCTTCTAAAATGAAAGAATTGGTCTCTTTCAAGCTCATATACGTCTTTAAAGCACAAGAGACATGACAAGGTTTCAGTGATATGTACATCTCTCACTCTGTGCTGTCCTTAGTCTGGCACTGTGATAACTTCTTTTGGTATGTATCACTCATCTCTTTCTACAAACAATTGCACAGCCTGTGAGGAAATTTCAATTAAGATGAAGAAACTGATCCACAAAGGAGTAAAAATATTCATAGGAAATGTCAGCATAGGCTCATATCCTGTAGATCTTTCACTCTAGTCTGGTATAAACAATGCCACTCCATGACAAGATATGAGAACTGTATGATGAAAGACTACCATATTTAGTCATAAAATGGTTTGCATTTTAGAGACTTCTCCTAGGTTCATATACAATACTTATTAAAATAATAGCAATAAAAGAAATAGGATAAGTTACATCTAGTACAACTCACACAGGCACACTTTGCATCAAGTCTTCTTAATTTATATGCCTTTAGATAAATTCTGTGCTTCAATGAAGATGTAGTCTGGTTTATCTAAGTTTATATATAGATGAATACATTTATTGCACTTTAAGTGTCACTATGAAAATAAAATATTTATTATATAAAACATTTAAAAATATTTTATGATGAGGTGACTTGGTCTGCAAAATCTCCCATCTTTTTATTAAACTGCTGGAATACGTTGCTGTTTATCAACATGCCTGCATCAGGATTTTATTTACTATTTGAATATATTCTTCCTAAACAATTTACTTCTAGGAATTACTTATTTAAAAGGAACATAAAAGAGACATAATTTCTCTTCAAAACTTATTTTGTCAACTTCCTTCCTAACATAATGACAAATATTGAGCGAGGCAAAAGTGGCCACAATATTAAGAATTATTGCTAAATATCAACTTTACTAATAATAATATTGATCAAGAAGCACATAAAAGTCAGTTAGAGGTCTGGAGAATCCAAAACATTCCCACAGACCCTTGTTTTTGGCTTTAGATATGACTAACTCAGACATGAGAAATCAAAGACTGATGGTACGGGCACAGAGAAGGAAATGTAGGAGTTAAGAAATAATCTTCATAGCTCAAATGTTTAGTGGAAGTGGAATTCTCTAGAGCTCTGCCATATATTGTAAGTTTGCTTGTCATAAGTAATCCGAAATGAGGTGTGGATTGCTAAGAGCATTCTACAGAGAACAAATCTTTTCTTATCTATTTCAGAAGCATGTCTAAAGAGGACTGATTCTTTTTTCTTTGTTTCTTTCTTTTTTTTTTTACCACCCCACTTTACTATGATGCTTACTATCTCAAAAAAGTCTTTTATTCTGATTATAACTACAAGTTAAAATGAGACTTTCTATTTTATTCTGAATTGTAGTTTAAATCATTTGAGATGTTAAATCCTTTGAGATTTAACTTTGAGAGATAACTTTAAGAGTTAAATCCTTTGAGATGAACAATATTTATTGTGTCTTGAACATGTCTTGTCTATATTTGCTTTGCCTTTAAGCAAATATGGCTCATATGAATAGGTAAATTCCAGAACTCACCAAAGACCAAAAGCCAGAAAAAATTTTGCTTTTAGTACTTCTAACCTATATGACTCTTTTAGTCAACTTGTTATTATTCTTGCACATAGTATAAAATTAATAGTTATTTGTCACTATTGGTAATTAATTAGAAAGATCAAGTGAAGGATGTAAACTTGGCACTTTAATTGGGTAAACAGGTGTCAAATCAAAGTAGATCATGCAGACTTTCAAGAAGCAGATATTACTAACTTATTAAATAATGTTTGTAACATTCTTTTAGCTATTTTGCCACCAGGACTAGCTCCATTGTGTTGTCCAGGAAAAGTGTGGGGCCTACTCTCCTGAGTGCTACAGCCAGTGGCAGGACAGAACTAGCTCTTCCACTCTCAAAACATAGGGGCCTTAAGATTGAATTATATGTTACTGTGACCTCTCTCTCTCTCTCTCTCTCTCTCTCTCTCTCTCTCTCTCTCTCTCTCTCTCTCTCTCTCACACACACACACACACACACACACACGCACACACACTATTATATTATATATGTGTAACAGACACTTAAATTTTCAGGGTGAATTCCTATTCTTAGCCTAGAATTTATTCAATATAAAGAGAAAATAACTTTATAAAAACAAAAGAAGGTTTGATTTTGTTTTGCCTTTTACACCTTAGTGTGAGTTTTAACATTTGTTTAAAAAGTTACCTAGATTGTTTGGGTATGGATTTATCAACCTGCTTTAAATAGAAAACTAACATAATGAAGAAAATACCTTTAGAATTAATGATAAGTTCATTTATCTGTCTAATTAGAGCCTAAATTAAATTCATTTATGTGGTATTTTGACAAGATGATGCATATTTAATTAAACTAATGTGCAGTTCCTTCCTTATGCTTCATCAGTCAAGGATTATGCACAGAGCTATCACCATTGTGAACTAAAATCACAGATAAAGGGTTGATATTAGCTTACTTAGAAAAGTTGATTTTGTTTGTTTGTTTTTGTTTTCATTTTTTAACAAAGGTTTTGTAAAATGGTCTAAACCATTGAGGAAATATAAATACTCTGCCTTTATGAGGTGATCACTTTTCTGGAGAAAGCGGCTCTGTGTGATTGTGTTCAAGCCACATGTGTCTTTTGGGATTTTGGGCACATCCCGTAGATTTTTGAAAGGCATCATTCTTGATTTCTCAGATAAGCCTGTACTGGTGGGCATGTTAATATGCATCTGCTGGATCTAATTAGATCTATTTGTGATACTCATAGTAGCTTTCAAAAACTTGTTTCAGAGCACATTTTTGCACCTCACATCAGCACACAAGGTGGAAAAGCAAATATATTTTTCTCAAGTTCTTATGGATGAGAAAATCAAGCCCCAGAAAGGTTAATGGGGTAAAGCGAGTTCACACAGAGTATAAGTAACAGACAGATACACAGGTCTCCTAAGTTGTCTGGTTTGTTTTTCTCCTTAAAAAAAATTGTGATTGCTGTGAGAACATTGACCTGGGCATGACATTTATTTGAAATTATTAACCTACCTAAAAGATCCATATTAAGATATCCACCACAAAGTCACCAGACAGATATTATCTGAAATTTAAATCTGTGTTTATTTGCTTGCCTTAAGGAAAAACTCCCTGCTGGATATAAAATAAAATCTGAGTTCTTTTGTCATGACCTAAAAGCCACTTGGTTCTGAGTTTAATCTGCCCTTCCTTATGTTATCTCTGCTGCTATTGCTCCTTATTCTCAATCTCAGCAGCAGCAGCAGCAGCAGCAGCAACAACAACAACAACAGCAACAACAAAACATGAAAAGCAACAATCAGACAAACCAAATCACCCAGCAAATTAGCACATCAATGCACAAACTGAGCTCTTCATTTTTTGTGAGTGCTCCGGCACTCTATCTCCAAGCCATTCTCTCTTTAAATTAAAAAAAAATCCCAGCTCATTTTAAATAGTAATTATTGGGAGATTATAATATAATTACATAATTTCCCCTCCCTTTCCTCCCTTTAAGCCTTTCCATATAACCCTATTTGATTCCTTTCAATTCCATGGCATACATATATATATAATCATATAACTGTGAGTTAATTCACAATGTTGATAGCCCTGTACATAAACCTTGACAAATGAAAACTAAGGAAGGATGTGTATTGTACGTGTACATATTTACACACATATTCCTAAATTCATAAATCAACCTGATCTGTCTAAATAATAATAATGTTACTTGTGTGTATATGTTTTCAGGGATGACAATTTGGTATTAGATAACCAGTTGGTATGATTTTCCCTGTGAAAGATCTATTCTTCATCTCAGTTTCCTCATTGGATTTAAGAACTGCTCAACAAGAGGGAAATCATACTAGAACCAGAAACCCACTCAACTACCCAGGGTGAGTGAAGTCCTGGATCTTGAAAAAAAACAAAAACAAAAACCTGCAACCACCACTTTATTAAACCAGCATGTTTTCAAACTGCATTCTGAATATCAGTCATAATATACACAGAGAAGTATAGTACTAACCATTCATCAAGGATATGTCTCTTTTCAATAGATCAATACCAGTATAGAAATCTACAACCAAACCAATCAATATGCAGAATTGTGAATCCTAGTCAAATATCATATATCTACAAAACATCCTTGCATTTCAGGCTCAGGGATCATTGTTGAAAGAGGGTAAAAATATAGTTAAGAGGCAGAGAACAATTGAGTTTACTGTAACATTTAGTCTACTAGGAATGTTGGAAGCTACATCCATTAAGTGCCACTGACACATAATGCCTAAACAAGAGTTGAATATAAATGATATCAATAGATAAGCTATTGACCCCAGGAGGCCTCAATCCTATACAAAGAACTCAGGCAACTAAAGAATAATGAGAACGGGAAATCTTCTTCCCCAGCAAAGAACATACCAACTGATTATCTAATACCAAATGTTCAGCCCTGAAATCATGCACAAAAGTAACATTATACAGTTTGAGCAGGGTGTATTTATGTATTTAAGAATATATTTGTATATATAACATTACACACACACACACACACACACACACACATATATACACACAGACACACATATATACATTAACAAAAAGTAAAAAACGGCCATGACTAAACAGAAAAGGGGCATGTTTGGGCGGGGAGGTTTCAAGGCACAAAAAGGAAGGGGGAAATGATGTAATTATTATAGTGTCAAAGGTAAAAGAGACATTTTTTTTAAAGTGACAAATAGAATAGCTGAAATCTTTGTAATAGTGTTAGACTATTGGTTTATAAGGGCTTCAAGGTCACTATCAGTTGTGGATATTATGTCCACCATCATCTCTTAATTATATGGAACAATGAATATGTTAACTGGGCCTGTGCTGAAGAACCCTGATAGTCAAGGAACAAAGATGGCGGTATTGGTGGGAAGAACAAACAGTCATAGCAGATGTGAGTATTATTTCTTTCTTTCTTTTTTCTATGAGTGTTATTTCTAAAAGCAAAACAGAAACAAAAAACAGAAAAAACCACTTTCCTTAAAATACACAAATCACTGGATGATATTCTAGCAAAGTTTTGTTGGGAGAAGTAAACCAAAATGTTGATCAACTGCTATTTTTTTAAACTTATAATAGACTAACCACTCATTCACAAATTTTATTTAGCAGTGTTCACATATATTGAGCATGGTGACACTTAGAAACTAGTTTTTTATAGAAGGGAGAAGTGGAAATCATTTGCATGATGGCTGCTTTCAGTTCAGTTGTAAGCAGCCTTCTGTAAGGCATATCAGTAGTGATTCATTTCAGTAGGCATAATTTCCTAAAGTGTCACCATGATTGCATAAGAAATAATCTCTGTCTGGAATGCCTTATAGCCTCCACATCCAGTGCAAACTTTATTTCCAGCGTACACACTAAGTGTTTGACTCTCTCTACATTGTCTTTTATACAGTTACTATTGTTGTTGAAAATCATTTTGCCCAAATTTTTATGGGCCCAAAATATTGCCTTTGGTTAGAGTTTTGGTTTCACTCTTCAACTGAGGGTAATATGAAAGAGTCTTCAATCTTTCTTGATCGCCTCCTACTTCTTTAGGGCTTATTTATTACATGATGTGCCTTAGACTTCCAGCACCAGTTCTCAGGATGCAAGTGGCTCAGAAACCTGCCACACCTGAGAAGCACCTTTTTCCAATGTCCATGTTAGACATAGTCAAGGAAGGTGATGAATATTAATCCTATCAAATGAGATAGGGCAGAATGGACGTGACGGGAGGCTGAGCAAATTTTTGCCAAAGACAAGAAAGAGGTCATGGATCTTTTTTAGAGCTCAGGGTCAGACTCTTAGGGTATCCACTGAACATCTTTTCAGAGGTGACTTTTAGTTTTTTATTCCTTAAGGGAGTATTTCCAGTGAAGGATTCTTTTCTCTCTTAAACTAGTGCTCATTTTGTATACTAGGTAGAGACGGAAAATGATCCTATTAGATCATTCATCTGGAATCATTCTTCTGATTTCTTGAGCTGTTGGTGCCTGCATTACAAATTTCCTATTGACTAATCTCTGACATACAATCTGGAAGGGTGAACTTTTTAGAGATTCTTTCTCTTATGGAGAAATTGACATGAAGATAGCATGGAAAGTTGATTTAAAAAATATCAGAGATATGGCTGTGGCAGAGGCATTTATGAATACCAGGTGTTCTACACACTGCCCATATTTCTTTATTCCATCACAGTTAGATGGAGCTGGGTGAGTCAGATTCCAGATAGTGAACTGAATAGAAGTCACATTTATTAGCTGTGTGCCAGAATATTTAAATGATTTATATTAGTTATCTCAGGCTGCTATAGCAAAGGGCCAAAGATTATGGGTCATAGACAATAGAAATTCATTTTCACATAGTCCTATAGTAGTCTGAAATCAGTAGCTAGTGTGGTTGGGTTCCTATTAAAGTCTTTTCTTTGCTGGTGGATTGTGAATTTTTTTTTCTTCACCTGGATTTTCTTCTGCATCCTCCATAGAGGTAAAGAAGGAGAGGGATCTCTTTCTTCCCCTTCTTTGTATATAGATAATCATGAGTCCCACTGGATTACGACTGTATGTAACTTAATTTATGCTATAATGACTTCATCCCCATTGTAATGATACTGAGGACAGTGTTTTTACATATGAATTGTAGAGACACATAATTTAGTCCATAACACCTACTAGAGATGTTTCCTCTCTTCTTACCTTGCTCTGTGAGCTGAGATGGTCTGATCTGTTTGAACTTCATGATTCTAACAGCCACAGCTCTTTAACCAATCTGTTCTGGCAATCTTTTCAGGCATGTATCACATTAATATAATTGAGAGACACATTTACTGTGTTTAGTAAATGATTGATTATGTTACAATTATCATGATTTTTACCACACTGAATAATTTAACCTTCCTTTTTTACTGATATGTAAACCTCATGGAATTTTTCTTATTGTTATTTTGACATTATAGTGTCGCTACTCATACACTCATCTCTACGGCTTCTTGAAGTACGTAATGCCAGTCTGTGTGCTTCTCATCTTTTCTTCTCTAGCTTTTATCATGGTACCTAGTGAATGAGTAGCAAGGAAATAAGTCAAGGGTTTTATTTCACAAAAACAAATCATGCCATCTAGTTGGGTTAATCACATAGTATATAGGACATAGAATTAGGGAGGGATGTGATGTGAAAGAAAATCATAACAAAAGAAGTATGTTAGACAAAGCCATTTAAAAGCATTGATTTTTTAAAGAGTATCTAATTTGGTAAATCTCTTGCTATTATAATAGAACTAGTTTTTTCCCCATAGGATAAAGCATTAATTAAATGCCTTAGGAAACCATTCTTATCACAAAATGAAGTCTCTGATCTTAATTTTGCTCCATTAACTCTAAAGTTCAATACATTTTTATTGAACCCACACATGCTTTAGTGTGAATTGCTTTTCAGTAATTGGTCTATGGGGATCACAGTGACAGTTTTGTTCTTCCTTTTAGGCTTTTTAATTTTCCTTCAGAAAGTTCCTAAACTTTGCTAATAGTCATTAAGTCAAACAAGTTATTTCTAGACTCATGGGGATAAAAAATCAATAGGGAGACATCTGAAGTTCTGGTCTGATCCTCCCACATAGTATATGGTTTCTACTCATGCCTACCCAAAGAATAAGATAACATACTGGGTAGTCTCTCCGTTGAATAGATGCACATAGTTTTACACGTTGTCATTTCTGAAGCTGGGCTTGCATTATTTTATACTATTAGAGCTGTCTTAGCTGAATTGTTATTGATTCTTCCAGCCAGGGATGACAATCACATAGCTGGTGTTACATTCACAAAGTTAAACTGTCCTCAGGTTAACTGGAACATATACTCACTCTTATTACTGTCTAAAATATCTATCTTGAGCATCCTTTGCTGGATACAAAATGTATCAAAGAGTAAAATATTTATAGAACAGATACCCATAATTCATACCACCCCCTTTTTCTTTATAAAGACAAGAATCACATTAATACTCTTTGGAAACTTTTATTTTGGGAGAAATAACAAGCAAGGGTGGGGATGATTATGGGTTTGTTTAGAAAAGCTGGAGCAGAAAATTTAGGTAATTTAAAATTTATATTTTCCAAATGCTCATACAACCAAATCTGAAATGTTCAAAATACTGGAACTTGAAGACTTTGATATAGTTGGGACCTTAATCTGTACAATGCATTATAAACAATAAAACCTACATTATATATCCAAATATTATACTTCTTTCATTATCTCACACGATGTTTAAATGCTTTTTGTTTTAATTTTTCTTGAACTACTTTACTTGGAAGTTGATTAGCAAAGACAGGCTTTCTCTCTTTACACCCCTAATATTAAAAAGTTAAGAGATAAGATAATTCTATCTATGGAATAATGTGATTGTTAATTATATACATACAGTATTTGTTTTCATAACTACCTCTTCATAGACTCAACACTGCAGTGTTTCTTTTTTTTTTCTCATTTCTAATTGTTAAAACTTAGGAAGTAAATTTTCTCCAGGCTTCTAAATGCAGATCATATTATTAAAATTAGTGAGACATCTATTTGAAACACCAAATTTATTGTATTAAATATTGTATTTAATATTAGAGAGTATATTTTGAGCAATAATTTTATAAAATATGGTTTAGGTTTGCTTCAAATTTGTCATTCAGGCATGCCACTCATTTGGATTTTTGCTTTCCATATTTATGCGGCTATGTGAAGTGAAATTGCCGCATCAGCAGTTTGCAAAGTAATGTCTTTCACAGGAAAAAATTGAGCATAATCAAGAGGCCTGTGACTTACTCTGCAGGTCTGGTAAATTTGCGATATTTTTGAGAAAAAAAAAAAAAAAAGCTTACATGGAAAATTGGTTGGTTCTTTTGCTCTTAAAATGCAAAGTTACAATCTTGGTGAAAGAACAATTGTTCCAAGCTGTTGTGAGAATATGAATGAACATAACTCTCAAATGCTGTGCCTTGCCAAAGAAAGAGTTTTCTATCTTTGTTTCCCTTCAGCAGTCTTCACCAGGGCATATGTACCCTGAAACTCAGGATGTCTGGTTATAACCAGAAACTGAATGAGCTAAGCTATCCCACCAGGATCAACGTTAGAATACCATGCTGATTGTTGATTTTCATGACTTAGTGGCACAATAATATCAATTAGTATGTTTTAAAAAGGACGTCTGTGAGAAGAGTACTTTGACTTATTCAATTTTATTACACACAGACACACATACATACACACATGCATGTGTGTGCTCATACTATACAAAGCAATACACAGTATGCAATGGGCTACCAAACTTTCTTTTTTTTCCAATTATTTTTACTGGATATTTTATTCATTTACATTTCAAATGTTATTCCCTTTCCTGGTTTCCCCTCCAGAAAGCCCGTATCCCATCTTCCCTCCCCCTGATTCTATGAGGGTACTCACCCAACTGCCTACCCACTCCCAACTTCCTGCCCTCTACACTGGGACATGGAGTGTTCCCAGGACCAAGGGCCTCTCCTGCCATTGATGTCTGACAAGGCCATCCTCTGCTACATATGCAACTGGAGCCCTGGAACCCTCCATGTGTACTCTTTTGTTGGTGGTTTAGTTCCAGGGAGCTCTGGGGGGGGGAGGTCCTTGTTGGTTGATATTGTTGTTCTTCCTATGGGTTGCAAACCCCTTCAGCTCCTTCAGTCCTTTCTCTAACTTCTTCACTGGAGACCCCGTGCTCAGACCAGTGGTTGTCTGTGAGCATCCGCTTCTGTATTTGCCAGGCTCTGAAGGAGCCTCTCAGGAGACAGCTTTATCAGGATCCTGTCAGGAAGTACTTCTTGGCAGCTACAATAGTGTCTGGTTTTGGTGTTTGTATATGGGATAGAGCTCCATGTGGGGCAGTCTCTGGGTGGCCTTTCTTTCAGTCTCTGCTCTAGACTTTCTCTCCATACTTCCTGCCATGGGTTTTTTGTTACCCCTTCTAAGAAGGACTGAAGCATCCACACTATGATCTTCCTTATTCTTGAGCTTCACCTGGTCTGAAGCTAGTTTTCTGTCTTAGGTTTTCTGTGATGACTGGTTGGATCCACACACATATCTGCTCCCTAGAAAACCCCCAGTCTCATCTCCTCGGGAATACAATGTCCCAACTCTTTTTCTGTTACTTAAACATGGACCAAGCCTGCCAGCCTTGTTTCTCTTTAACTAGAATAGACATACAAAGCTATGCTCAACATCTCAATCTTGAAAGAGAAAATAGAAAGTAACTATGTACAAAAAGACAAATATCCAACATCAAAGACAAGTAAAGGAAAAAAAAAGAGAAATAAAGAAAATGAGATGTCAAAAGGTTCTATCATAAAAGAAAGTCCTTGATTCTCCATGTTAATACATGTATTTGTGGGTGCAAGAAGGTCACTCTGTCTTTGTACTGTTAGCAGGTATATCAGTAGATGTTACTTTCTTTGAAAACAATTTGCTATATTGTAAAAACATTTACAAATTTCCCATGCTTTGACCCTGTTCTTCTTTTTTAAAGCCCCTGTTAAGAATGTAATCAGAATTTGCAATTTTTTCCATAAATGGCTTTGGAGATATTATTTATTAAAGTTCATTTTATAAATATCTTATGTGAAATTAATAATGGGCATAGTTTTATATTCAGATACCATACAATCATTAAAAATCTTGATTCTAAGTATTCTAAATACCATAATAAGCAAAACGAGTGATAAATATTTGTATGACTGGAGATCTGGCCAGATCTATTGCCTTATGATACCTATTTTATAGAATAACACAAGATTTTTCTCTATTCTTTATTTGCATTCTTTTCAGATAAGGTATTTTATTTCAAAAGCTCATTTCCAAGTATTCAAACAGTAGGAAAGAATATAAAATGGAAGCAATAACCTCCTCCTACTTCCTTTCTTCATAGTTTTTCACAGGAAGTTTGTGATATAGTTTGCATATAATTGTAAGCAAATATGCAATATTTAGTTAACAATTTTATAATTTACAACAAAGGTGAAGCTTGAAGACAACATTAGTAGTGTGTCAGAGTCTTCTATATGATATTCTCTTTGAAAGGGTAATAGAGAGCAGTTGAAGCTTGGCACTGTGAAAGGCCAGTAGAAGTCACTGGTATAAAAGAAGCTTCAGGAGAGACCCCTAGATATTGGAGATACCAAGACTATGGGATAGCTGTTGAGAACAGTGTGGCAGATGTGTAATGTAGCTGGCTTAAGCTTATCTGAAAATCGACACGTGATATAGGCAGAGACATTTAGCTGCCTAAACTCTTTGGTAACTAGAAGATCCAGTTTTTGCCAAATATTAGACATTAAATTTTACTGCCAGTCTTTGGTTTTGCTTATGTGTGATCATTTTTATGTACTTTTCTTTTCCTCTTGAAAAAGGAAAGCATGTAGTTCATTTTTTTTTATTTTACAAGAGCAACAGTAAAAAAAAGACTGCAGTCTTAGAGATGTTTTGAATTTATAAATATTAAAAAATTTAAAGACTGTGACTTTTAAAAATGGGCTATTTTCAACTGTAATATTAACACGAGAACTCTGAGAATAAGAAATAAGGGGTATGGGAAATGGGATAGGGGGTTTTTGGAGGGGAAACCAGGAAATGGGATAACATTTGAAATGCAAATAAAGAAAATATCTAATAAAAATTGTTAAAAAAAAGATAAGAAAAAGAATGTTTTTAATTAGATACCATAATGAGCTAAATAAAAATATCAAATAGATTTTTTTAAAAAAAGAAATGAAAAGGTTACAGCTTATAATGATATGTTTGTATGATATAGTTGACAAAGGGTAGAATGCCTTCTTTTCTTGATACACATCTGGACATACCTGGGGAGAGGGAATCTCAGTGGAGAAATTGCCTCCATTAGATTGGCTTATGGGAATTGGGCATTTTCTTGATTGCTGATTGATTAGGGAGAACTAACACAGAGCTATTGACAGGCAAGCCTGGTCTGTATAAGAAATGTAGCAGAGAAAAGTCTTTAAAAAATTGTTTCTCTTGAGTTTCTGTTTCAGGTCCCACCACCATATTCCTGCTTGAGTTAATGTCTTAGCTTCCACCAATGTTATACTATGTCATGGAATTGTAAGCTGAAATAAACATTTTGCTCTCATCAATTGCTTTTTGTTAGTGTTTTACCAGATCAAAGGAAAACAAACTAAACCACTCTTAATATTTTTATATGAGGGCAAATGAATTGAGATAACAATTCTCAAAATAATTCTAAGTGATAAAATAAATAAATAAACGGTGCAGTATTAATCATAGAAAAATCAAAATTTATTTCACCCATCACAATGAATATTATCAAGGAAAGAAGCAACAAAAGTATCAAAAATGTGGAAAAATTATCCCTACTGTGAATTAGAATGTAATGAATGGAAATAGTGTGAAATTAGTGTGAAGATTTTTTTTAGAAAACTAGAACTACCAGAGGATCCAGCTACACTACTCCAGAGAATATATCTAAAGAAATATAAGTCAGGGTACCATAGATACCTACAAGCCTGTATTTTTACTGTATTAGTTATTGCCAAGTTTTGCAAACAGCATAGATGCTAATGAGCAAAAAAATTAAGAAAACAGCATATATACATATAACTATACACACACAAACATATATTGGAGTTATAGTCTGTCATAAAGAAGAATACAATTACACCATTTGTAAAAAAAAAAAAACAGAACTGGAAATCATTGTGTTAAGTGAACTAAACTGGACTGAGAAATACAAATATCATATATTTATTTATATGTAGACAAATATTTTTAAATTATTACAATACAAAGTAAACCATGTGGGAAAAGGAAGAGGATTAGTGAAAGGTAGAGAAGAGGGAGACTAGACAGAGTAATGTAGGGTGAGCATGAGCAAAATATGCTATGCATTTTTAAATAAGCTTTCTTAAGCCAATCATTTTGTATAAAGGATATTAGTAAAAAATAAAAATATGTGCACCATATGATGTTTTAAGACATACATATGACATGAAATTAATAAAGAGAACCAATTAATTAACCCACCACATCAAGTGAGAATTTTTAATAGTGAAAACTTTTAGCATTTCAGGATACAATGTATTCCAATCAGATGAAAATTTTCTTTGTACATGTGAACAGTGTATTATCCATATACGCCAAATGTTCTCTCTTCCTATACATATAAATTAGTTTGATTAATAGAATTTTGTAAAAACATACTCATATGTGTTGCTTAGACTAATATTCATTGGCTTAAACTTTGAAGAGTTGTAGAAAGAGATAGTATATTAAATAACACTACTATGATTTGTGTATCCAGTCAACTTGCTGTAAATTTCATTTTGACTATTATACAGAAAGCAACTATGAGCATCCAGATAAGAATATCTTTTTAAAAATAAATTTGTAGAAATAAAATTTTTCTATCATATGGTGTACACAAATACTTTCAAAGGACTTCTATAAATCATATTCCAGTTCACACATATTACCAAGAGAATAAGAATTGTATGTCCCTGCTTGACAAACTGGTGTATTTTTTGTTTTTGATTTTTGTTTTTTGTTTGTTTGTTTGTTTTGTAAGGTTGAATGCAGTGGAGCTTTGTTTTAGTTGATCATTCCTGTTTTCCAATTTTGTTGATCATATTTTCTACATATGTTTCAAGAGTATCAGTATAGCTTCTGTTACAAACTGACACTTTTAACCCATTTATGAATGGACTATTTGTCTTTTAATTTAGGGTTGTAAAAACTGTTTAGATATTTTAAATGCATATCATTTTCCAGTAAAGATATGCTGAGATTTTTTTTTAACTCTGGCCCTGGCTTGTCTTTTCTTTTTTTCTAGGATGTCTTCAGAAGAACATAACATTTTAGCTTTGATGACACAAAATTAATCAATGTATTTCTCATAGATTTTGTTTTATTTTAGTATTTTTAAAAAACCTCATCGTAATTTTTATGACTAAGTTAGGATTGCCTTTATGTTTCTTCTGTGAGTTCATAATTTTAAACTATGCACTTTTGTCAATGCTTATTGACCTAGTTTAATTTTTGTTGCAGTAATAAATACCCCCCAAAAGAGCATCTTAGGGAGGGAATAGAAAGTTATTTTAGTTCAAAACTCGAGGTTATATGCAATCACAGTAGGGAAATTAAGGCAGCAGGAAATTAAAATAGCTAATTGAGAGCAGGGAAAATGAATGCATGCTTTCTCCATGCTTATCAAGTCTAGGACCTAAATCCTGAGTTTGGTGCTCTCTACCCCTAGGCTGGGAGTGGATTAAGCTGAAGAAATTTATGATCTCAGAGATCTGAAGGCTCAAGATCAATATGCAAGTAGTATATGTTTTTACTTGGCATGAAATGGATACCTTCTTGTCTTTAGATGACAAGGGAGATTAAGGTAAGCAAGGTCTCTGGGGTCTCTTCAGTCTCTTCTTTATTTTTAATATTTAAGACTTATTTTTAGTTGTATCCCTCTGTGTGGTTATGTGACATAATAGAGCCCAGAGGTGTCAGATCCCCATAGAGCTGTCGATACAGTAGGCTGTGAGTCATCTGACATGTATCCAGGAGATTGAACTCAGATCTCCTGGAAAATCAGAAAGTGCTCTTATCTCCTGAGCCATGTTTCTAGCTCCTGTATCTGAATGAAGATGATATTATAATGATCGCCCTATGTTTACGATCTTATCTTAAACTAAATATTTCCAAAGGGCTCTACAAACATGATTACTTTAGGGGTGAGAGCTTCAAAACAATTTTGGGAAGGCACAGTGCGATCTGTAGGTGCAAGTTAATGTTGAGTCAGGTTTCTGACTTGAGGTTGTGCAGTTAGACTAGCCACATCTTATATAATGTGGTGTGAAATTACTTCATTTGTCTTCTATACATTGATTTTATTTAAATACATTTTCATTGCTTTATAGTCTGATTTCACCATAGACAATGCTATCACATCAAAAACCTCATCTCAAAGAAATGTATATCTTATATTAAGCAATTTTTATACATCTCACTGGGTCTTGAATGGCATAGAAACTACTCACTCAAAGTTATGCTCTGAGCATCCGTTATAATTAGGGCAGCCATTCAGTATTTCCCTTTGGTTTATTCTCAAAGTCCTTTTGCATCAGTCACATTCTCACGATGAGCCTACATAGGGAACTCTGGGTTCTATTTCTAGAACATTCAGATCTATCTGTCAGGCTTTTAAAGGCAGATGTTCTCCCAAGTGTTATGGTTGGTTTGTTTCTACCCAAATTTATTGTGGTTTAGACCAAGAATGTAACCTAGTAGAATTTAACATTTTGTTGATAAGAATTCTTCAAGATGAGCTAGAAAGTTCCTAAGAGATCAGACACAAGCAAACTATAAGCTTTCTGAGGAAGAGTTTTTAAAAAAATGATTTCGCCTATGTCAGTTTTATGCCAATACATGCTGTTTTCAGGTTTATGACCATTGACTCACTCAGCTTCTGAGAACACAAGCCCCTAATATAAAGAAGAAAACCCAGCACTGACATGGACAAATGGCCCAGGCTAAATGAGTGAGAAAGGAAGCAGTAATCAAAATCCAACTCTCTCTAATCCCCAAAGGCTCCACAAACATGATTACCTTGTGGGTGAGGGCTTCAACACAATTTTGGGAGGACACAGAGCCATCTGTAGATGAAAGTTCAAGTTGAGTTCAGGTTTCTCAATGCATGGATATGCACATTATTTTTCAGTATTTTAATATTCATTTTTACTATGTTATTATGGCAAACAGCCAAAACAAAACTGATAAGCCTATAACACAATGAATATTTGGAGAGTATGAACGTTTTCTATTCTAATGTGTTAATGTGTCTTCATGCATTTAAATACTATTAAAATAGCAGTCAAAGTCATAGAAGTTTAACACATGCTACGAAGAACATAGTCTGGTTTGGGTCTATGGATGTTTACTTTAAAGCTTGAGAATATTAAAGGTAGGACCAAGAATTACACAGAAGGACATGCAGTAGGAAGTAGTGATAGAACAAAAAAAAAGAAGAAGAAGACTACTAATCCAATACTTCCAGGAAATATTCCTTTTTTTTTTTTTTTTGAGAAAGTCTCATGGTATAACTCTTTTTGGCCTCTGGCTCACTATCTACACTAAATTGACCTGGAGCTCAGAGACTCAATTGCCTCTCTAGTGGTGAGATTGCAGGTCTAAACCATTCTGCTTTGCAAGAATAGTCTTTAAGCAAGTGTGTATATGTGTTTATGTTCCTTTGCATACAAGTTTAAATGTTACTGTCTCTCTCTCCCATCTCTGTGGGAGTAGGGGGTTGTGTGCAGATGCCAGTGGGGAACTTTGGGTATCATTTTCAAATCACTGATCTCCTTTGAGACAGGGTCTTTCACTGGCAGTCTCTACCAATTAGGTTAAATGTGGTGACCACTGATTCCTAGGTATCCCTCTGCCCTTGCCACATTAGTACTTGGATTCTAGGCACAGATCATGATGGACAAGGTTTTTTGTTTATTTATGTTTTATATGATTTTTGTCTGTCTGTTTTGTTTTTATTATGTGTGTTCTAGAATTGAAATCAGATTTTTATGTTTGTTTGTTAAGCACTTTGTTAATTTATCTCCCATAGTACACAATATTTATTTTATTGTTTATTTTTAATTAATTAACTTTACATCACTGTAGGGCAGCAGGCATGAGGGAATAAAGGGAGTGGGAGAAAACCCATGTTCCACCAGAGTTCTGGTGCTCTGGGCAGGCAGATGCCGGAGGACTGCTGTTAGCTTTCCAGGAGGCCCAGGTAAGTGTCTGGCTATGAGAAGCCACAGAACCCCAGCCCATGGAGGGTAGACAAGGGGCAGTTTCAGGTCTCTGGGCCTTATGAAGGCTAGGGATAACAGGTTCTCAGTCTTGTGCATACCAGACGCAGCTGGACACTGCAGAAGAGCTGAGAACAAAATGGGGGCTTCGGGATGGCTCAGTCATCCCTAGGGCAGAAGGGAGGAGAGGGTATGGGGAGAGAGGGCGCTGGGTAGTTCCCATGTGGGTTAGAGTCCTTGGTCCAATCTGTGGCTGGAGTGCAGGAAGGCCTTCCAGCTCAGCTCTTTAGGGGAAAGCCTATCCCATTGTTCAAGCACAGCAGGCCTTGATAAACAGGGACAGTCTATGGTTTTAGAGCTTTATTGTAGAAAGACAGAGATAAAGAGAGAAAGTAAAAGAGAGAGGCCAACCATGGCCAAGTGGAGAGAAGGGGAAAGAGGGGGGAAAACCAAAAGCTAGAGATCAGAGTAAGAAAGGTGAGTAAGAAAGGAGAGTGAGGAGGGGCTAAGCAGCTCCTTTTATAGTGGGCTGGGCTATCTTGCTGTTGCCAGGTAACTGTGGGGAGGAGCATACCTGGCTATTGTCAGGTAATTGTGGGGGTGCAGTCTAGCCAGAATGCCAGGAGCTTGGGGGTTTGTCTGAGTGACTGATAACATAGAAATATGGAGTTGGGGGTTCTGTGGTGTCAAGCATCTGTTTCTGGGAACGTGGCTCACTGTTCCGTCCCTTGTAGAGTTTTCTACTCGGTCTCCGGAGCAAGCCTCGTTCAACCAAAACAGGCTGTCTTTCATGGCCCCACACATCCCAATCATAGTTTCTCTTCCCTCTTCTCTTCTCAGTTCCTCCTGCTCTGCTTCTCTTCTCTACCCCATTTAGCCTTTCTTTTCTCCCCATCTCCCTTTCTCCTCAGAGAAAGGAAGGCCTCCCATGGATATGAACCCACTTTGGTATATCAAGTTCCAGAAGGGTTATATACATCTTCTATTGAGTTTAGACAAGGCAGTTCAATTAAAGAACTTCTGGAGGTATTACCACCCCTGATATCAAGCTATTACAGAGAAATAGTAATAAAAACCAAGTGGTATTGGCATAAAAACAGACAGGTTGATCTATGGAATTAAATCAAAGACCCAGAAATAAATTCTCACACGTATGGTCACTTGATTTTTGACAAATAATCCAAAACCATATAATAAAAAAAGAAAAGAAAAGCAAAGCATATTCAACCAAAGGTTTGACTAACTGAATGCCTGCATGTAGAAAAATGCATATAGATCTATATTTATCATCCTGCACAAAACTCAAGCCCAAGTAGATCAAAAACCTTAAGATAAAACCAGATTAATGAAATCTCAAAGACGAGAAAGTTAAAAATAGCCTGGAATGCATTAGTATAGGAGATAACTTCCTATACAGAGTACGAACAGCTCAGATACTAATATCAACAGCTAATAAATGGGACCTCATGAAACTGAAAACCTTCTGTAAGGCAAAGTACACCATCAATAGAACAAAACAGCTACAGAATGGGAAAAGATCTTCACTAACCCTACATATGACAGACGGTTGATATCCAAATTATATAAAGAACTCAAGAAACTAAACACCAAGAAACCAAACAATATTTATTTTGGATGGGTGACTATCTAAAAATATTATCATCTATACAATATTGTAATTTCAAAGCAGTGTACAACTCTAAAAACCTTCTTTGTGTTGAAGTTTTTATTTTCAATTGTTATGACATTTGTGATCATTATTATACCCTGCGTTTCTAGGCGGAGAGGAACACAGGTGAATGAACTCAGAGTTACTAAATAAATACAAGATTCATGATTCTTCAGAGAAATCAACATGGCAAAGTGTAATATTTCCTTGTAAAATAACTTAATTCTAGGAAAATTACTGTGGCTTAAGGATTTTTGCTCTTAAATTTTAAGAAACATATGACCTGCCCATGATGAATATTGTTAGAGCCCAGCCAACTACACCTGAATACTCAAACATTTGATAAGGAGAAAGTTATGAATTAAAGTTGTTGTTTCACATATATGAGAACTTCAGTCATAATTTTTGTTTAAGACTATAAATTCATTTAATCAGTATACTAAATCAATTCTTACCTGGTAAGACTGATGCATTAAAGCAACATTTTGTTACATAGAAATCTTAAACCAAAGCGAAAGGTATAGCTCGCTGGCTAGGGCAATCACATATCCATGAGACTTTGAGTTCAAGCCCTGATGTGGAAAAAGTCCCTAAATTTAAGTCTCAGATTAGGTTTATATTTTTCTGAAGAGGTTTGGGATTAAAATGATTAATTTGGTTGTAATATGTATAATTCCATTTATATGAACTGTAATCGTGAACAATCCATTCATTTTGGGCTTTTATGAGCATCAGCCATATACTATGATAAAAAAGTCAACTTTTTTTTAAATGACTGCTGTTGCTATGTCAAACTTTCATCAGTCATTTAGAATCTTAACTTTTTTTTAAATAGTTGAGTAGTATTCCATTGTGTAAATTTAACTTAATCACTAATGCTACCAGCATATATTGGGATGAATAAGTTGTGTGATTCATCTGAAACCTAAAATGTAAAATGTAAATGATTGTAAAACAGAATTTTTATATCATTTGCTTTATAATAAACTCACAAAATAATAACACAGTTAATTGTGTATGAATATTACTGCATGAAAAAGGTCAAAATTAATATTATAGTACTTTAATATCTTACATTATTAAAATAGCTTAATATACATGTGTGAAACTTGAATTACATTGACTAGAGTAATTAACCTGCAATATAATTACAAACTTTTAAAAGTCATTAATAAGAAACCCAAGAGATTTGTATTTGTTAACTTTGACCTTTCATAATTTAATAATTATACCTGGCAATGGCAGCCAGAATTTCATTCACAGGACACTCTTACATGCCTGTTGTAATTTTGTCATGAATTAGAACTTACCTTCCTGACTCGAAGGTGAACCAAGTTGAATCCCGACCATATCTCCTCAGCGAGCTAAGAGGCCACATCACTAGCTTGACCTTCGCATTGTGGATATCCCAGAGATAGATATTCTCATGAGTGATCTGCATTGTGCATTCACCATAAATATCCAGGTTGGGTGTAGGCATAAGATAAACATTGAATCGTTCTACAAAGAAACAAAAAGTATGGAGAAAAATCAAATGAAATGTTCTCACAGTCCTCGGTACCATTGACGTATATTGCAAAAAACTAACTCTCTCTCTCTCTCTCTCTCTCTCTCTCTATATATATATATATATATATATATATATATATATATATATATATGTGTGTGTGTGTGTGTGTGTGTGTGTGTGTGTCTGTGTGTGTGTCTGTGTATGTGTGTGTCTGTGTATATATACACAGACACACTCATATATATATATGAAGTTCACTAAACTATCATTTCTTTATTCATTCACATTGGACAAAACTATATTGTATACATGCTCTATAGTAAAGATTTTAAAATGATTAAATTGCAACAGGGTAAACACTAAGTAGCGTTTCTTTCCAAAAGTGTTTATTTTGCTTCTTCACACAATTATCATAAACACAATATTTATTTAAAAATCATTTCTTTAAGAAATCATGACTAAGTTTTTTATCTTAGCCATTCTGACTAGTGTGAGGTGGAATCTCAGGGTTGTTTTGATTTGTATTTCCCTGATGACTAAGGATGTTGAACATCTTTTTAGGTGCTTCTCAGTCATTCAGTATTCCTCAGTTGAGAATTCTTTGTTTAGCTCTGTATCCCATTTTTAATAGGGTTATTTGTTTCTCTTGAGTCTGACTTCTTGAGTTCTTTGTATATATTGGATATTAGCTGTCTATTGAACTTAGGATTGGTAAAGATCTTTTCCTAATCCACTGGTTGCATTTTGTGTTATTGACAGTGTCCTTTGCCTTACAAAAACTTTGCAATTTTATGAGGTCCAATTTGTTGATTCTTGATCTTACAGCACAAGCCATTTGTGTTGTGTTCAGAAATTTTCCTCTGTGCCCATATACTTGAGGATCTTCCCCACTTTCTCCTCTTTAAGTTTCAGTGTATCTGGTTTTATGTGGAGTTCCTTGACTCACTTGGACTTGAGCTTTTTACAAGGAGATAAGAATGTATCAATTTGCATTCTTCTACATGCTAACTGCCAGTTGAGCCAGCACTATTTGTTGAAAATGTTGTCTTTTTTCCACAGGATGGTTATAGCTCCCTTGTCAAAGATCAAGTGACCATAGGTGTGTGGATTCATTTCTGGATCTTCAGTTATATTCCATTGATCTACCTGTCTGTCATTGTACCAGTACCATGCAGTTTTTATCACAATTGCTCTGTAGTACAGCTTGAGGTCAATGATAGTGATTCCACCAGAAGTTCTTTTAGTATTGAGAATAGTTTTCGCTATTCTAGGTTTTTTGTTATTCCAGATGAAATTGCAAATTGCCCTTTCTAACTTTGTGAAGAATTGAGTTGGAATTTTGATGGGGATTGCATTGAATCTGTAGATTGCTTTCAGCAAGATGGCCATTTTTACTATATTATTCCTGCCAATCCATGATCATGGGAAATCTTTCCATCGTCTGAGACCTTGGATTTCTTTCTTCAGAGACTTGAAGTTCTTATCATACAGATCTTTCACTTGCTTAGTTAGAGTCACACCAAGGTATTTTATATTATTTTTGACTATTATGAAGTATGCTGTTTCTCTAATTTCTTAGCCTATTTATCTTTTGTGTAGAGGAAGGCCATTGATTTGTTTGAGTTAGTTTTAAATCCAGACAGCAGATGCTGGCGAGGATGTGGAGAAAGAGGAACACTTCTCCATTGATGATGGGATTGCAAGCTGCTACAACCACTCTAGAAATCAGTTTGGCGGTTCCTCAGAAAATTGGACATAGTAATACCTGAGCACTAGCAATACTACTCATGGTCATATACCTAGAAGATGCTTTAACATGTAATAAGAACACATACTCCGCTTTGTTCATAGCAGCCTTATCTATAATAGCCAGAAGCTGGAAAGAATCCAGATGTCTCTCAACAGAGGAATGTGTACAGAAAATGTGGTACATTTATACAATTTATACTCAGCTATTAAAAACAATAAATTTATGAAATTCTTAGGCAAATAGATGGATCCAGAGGATAATATCCTGAGTGAGGTAACCCAATCACTAAAGATCACACATGATATGAACTCACTGATAAGTGGGTATTACACTAGAGGCTTGGAATAGCCAAGATAGAATTCACAAACCACATGAAACTCATGAAGAAGGAAGACCAAAGTATGAATTTTTTGATCCTTCTTAGAAGGGGGATCAAAGTACCCGTAGAAGGAGTTACAGAGACAAAGTGTGGAGCGGAGACTGAAGGAATGACCACTGAAAGACTGCCCCACTTGGGGATCCATCTTGTATACAATCACCAAAGTCAGACACTTTTGTGGATGCCAACAAGTACTTGCTGATAGAACCTGATATAGCTGTCTCCTTCCAGTGCCTGAGAGGCTCTTCCGTGCCTGAGAAATACAAAAGTGGATGCTCACTGCCATCCATTGGACTGAGCACAGGATCCCCACTGAAGGAGCTAGAGAAAGGACCCAAGGAGCTGAAGGGGTTTGCAGCTCCATAGAAGAAAAAACAATAGGAACTAACCAGTACCCCCAGAGCTCCCAGGGACTAGACCAGCAACGAAAGAGTACACATGGTGGAACTAAAGGCTCCAACTGCATATGTAACGGAGGATGGCCTAGTCGGTCATCAATGGGAGGAGAAGCCCTTGGTCCTGTGAAGGCCCTATGCCCCAGTGTAGGGGAATGCCAGGGTCAGGAAGCAATAATGGGTGTGTTGGTGAGCAGGGGAAGAGGGGAAAGAGAGGATAGGGGGTTTTCGAAGGGGAACTCAAGAAAGGGGATAACATTTGAAATATAAATAAGAAAAATATAAAAAATTGGAAAAACAAAAACCAAAAAAAGAAATCATGTCTACCATGAAGATCCAACAAGCAGCTGAAAGAGTCAGATGCAGATATTTGCACCCAACAATGTGCAGAAGCAGCTGACCTCTGTGGTGAAATTAGGGAACGGCTGGAAGAAGCTGAGGAGGAGGGCAACCCTGTAGGAGGACCAGCAATCTCAATTAACCTGGACCCCCCAAGATTTCTCAAAACACTGGACCACCAACCAGGCAGCATACACCATCTGATATGAGGTTCCCAGCACATATATAGCAGAGGACTGCAGGACCTGGGTTCACTCAGAGAAGATGCACCTAACTCTCAAGAGACTGGGGGCCTCAGGGAGTTTAGAGGTCAGGTGGGGGTTGGGGAGGAGGTATGGGATGGGGAACAGTCGGAGGGTGGACCAGGAGTGGAATAAAGTCTGGAGTGTAAAATAAATAAACAAACAAACAAACAAATAAATAAATAATTAAAAGAAAAAGAAATACTGACTCACTTTGTGACCTGAAATATTTAATGTAGAATCAGTGTAACTCCCTAATAACTGAAGCACTGCAAAACAATTCATTGTGCATATAAAAACACCACAGTACAGGTCAGACTCTGCATATGGTAATTGTAGATGTTCATTACTACCTTCTACAAAATTTAAGAAATGCCCTTGATAAGCAAACTAAAGATATATAATTTTGTCCATTCCTGTATATTTTACAGTTGAAATCCTATTATTATGCAGTGATTCTAAAACTTGTTTTGTAATTTTCTTTGCATCTCCAAGGCCATTGCAAAGTTCTGCAGCCTTTGAATCCCATTTAAATGCATTGAATGCACTTTAGTTCAGAAAAAAAGGAATTGTAAGTTCCAGGAAGTAAAGAACCTATAAAGTGCTATATCAAGTAAGTGTCTTCCTAGCACCATTTCCATGGTTTATAGTAGGTGATAAATATCCGTCAAGACATATGAATGAAGTAAATACGTAAAGAATAGAGGATGTGAAAATGGAGGAGGTATGAAAATATAACATCATGATAAGTTCAAGAATTACTGGAAGAGAGGTCTTTGAATGTTATAAACTTAATTGCAGAGATTGCTGAAGAGGCAGTGTGGTTGAATTAATTATTTGGAAAGACTCACATAGGCAGCTGCACTTAGAAGATACATTCTGGAATATGTTGCTATCTATCATAGCTTCATGTTCTTAAATACTGAATATTTACAGGTGTGCATGTGAATTGTTTAGATATTGAATTTTTTCATGGAAGGTATTATACCAGGCAAGGATTCTGTGAAGCAATAAAACATATTTAGATCGCAAGTGGGTTATATTAACTGAAGCATAAGACTTGAACCTTGTTAGATGCATAACTCACATTTCTACCCAGTTGCAGATTTTTTTAAAACAAAAGATAATATTTTTAGTTTGGTTTGTAACCCCTAGAACAAATATGTGTATGGATTTCATCTTTATTTCCAAGGAAATACCAATGAAAATAGGTGCTGAAAATGAAAAAATATTGCCCAATTAGTTATCTACAATGAAAAATGTCCAAATATGTACACATTCCATATATTGTATGATATGATTCTTACATGCAGCCATTTAAAATATCAACATTTAGAATTACATTAGTCAAATAACCAGCATATTTTTCCTGCCAGTGGAATTACAAATACTCAATCAATCAATCAATCATGAAGATGCAGATTTATTTGACAGTTTTATATAAATGATACTTGAATCCAGTGACAATGACTCAGAAATCTAGCCTATGGGTGAACATAATTCCTTGGCCAAGTTCTGTTTTATGAAGTTTATCATTTGTATATGTGGTTCAAATCATATTTCAGCGGCATCTGTTGTGCATAGAGAAATGTTTCCATAAAAGTGAAAAGTAAAATGTTCCTCTTTTCTTTTCCTTTCCATTAATTTCAATCTGAAGATAGCCAAAGAATCAATATCAGGATGCTAATACATAAATGTCCTCCCAAATACTGAAGCAAACAGATAGAATTAAACAATACCAAAACTTAGCAATCTTTTGAGTGTTAATAATTCAGAGTTATCTATCTAAAAATTAGGACACATTAAAATGACTTTACCAATGAACATTAAAAGACTACCATTGTATTTTTACAGAAGTATTCATATGAACAAATATAGGTAATAAAACTTTATAAAAATGGAATGAATATCAACTTTTTTATAGGACTTTGGAGATAGGTATAGAATTATAAATATATTAATTTAAAAAGTTACAAGGATGGAACATCTAGTGATTGCCATATGCAGGGATCCATCCCATAATCAGCTCCCAAACGCTGACACCATTGCATACACTAGCAAGATTTTGCTGAAAGGACCCAGATATAGCTGTCTCTTGTGAGACTAGGCAGGGGCCTAGCAAACACAGAAGTGGATGATCACAGTCAGCTATTGGATGAGTCACACGGCCCCCAATGGAGGAGCTAGAGAAATTACCCAAGGAGCTAAAGGGAACTGCAACCCTATAGGTGGAACAACATTATGATCTAACCAATACCCAGGAGCTCTTGACTCTAGCTGCATATGTATCAAAAGATGGCCTAGTCGGCCATCACTGCAAAGAGAGGCCCATTGGACTTGCAAACTGTATATGCCCCAGTACAGGGGAACCCCAGGGCCAAAACAGGGGAGTGGGTGGGTAGTGGATTGGGGGGGGGGTGGGTATGGCGGACTTTTGGGATAGCATTGAAAATGTAAAAGAGGAAAATACCTAATAAAAATAAAATAAAATAAAATAAAATAAAAGTTACATGACAAGAAATTTTACGTTTTAAAAACATAGAGCCATTTTTACACAAAAATAAAATGTGACTGAATGACTTGCCTCAAAGGTGATTGATCTCCCATGGCCGACTCTAGGAAGAGTTGGCAAAGCAGATGCTATTACTAATGAGTTTCCATTTCTCTCTCCTGTTTCTGCCCTTTCCTTGCATCTGGCGCTTTTAACTATACAGCTTAAGTTAAAAATTTTTTTATTGTTATTATGTTTTAGAAATCATCGCCCACTATCTACTAGTGACTGATTTTTAGGAATTTCAGTTTTAATTAAAGTGGTGTCAATTACTACTAAAAACTGTGAAGGTTTTGTTGAAAGTTATTTAAATATGCACAATTTCAATTAGTATCTCTACATATTTTTCTCTACATAGTTTGAATTCTTAGATTTTTTTTGTTTGATAATGTTACATGTCTACATGATGTATTTTCGTTTTTTTCACCTCCATTCCTCTCATCTGATTTCACTCTCTGGCTGGAGCCTATTTCTCAACAACTCCCCATCCTACACCCATGTCTTCTTTTTCTGTATGGCCTACAAGCTTACTTTTTTTTTTTTTTCCTAAGTGTGGGTAAAAGGCTATTTTCTGGAGTAGAAGCAATTCATCTGCATCACTAGAGATGATGACATCATCCACCCAAACAAGTGTAGTTACCAACAGTTTCACAGGAAAGTGGAATGAATATATGAGGCCAGTATTTCAAACCATTGTCAAAGAATGTTACTTTTAAAATTAAAGAATCAATGTTTCATTTTTCTTGATCTCAGCACTAATTTTTAGACTTTGATGTCCATCAAAATTGCCTGTGAGGTGGATTTACGCAGAATTTAGACTTTATACAGGCTTGATGGCATTGCTTGGCAGATCTGAGTTTTTACTCATTCCAGGAGATGATGAGGCTTTCACTTTGAGTTCCTGATTTGTTATATTGCTGATTTGTAAAATTCATTTTAAACTATGGCCAACAAAGAAATAATGATAGAGAAAGGATTGCTTGTAAAAATTGACCCCACTTTCTCGTAGAACAAACCAGCACACTCTGCAAAATCAAGCTCTAATGTTTGCTGATAGGCCTCATCTCAAATATCTTGTGACTCACTTGAAAATAACAATTTCACATGCCAAACAGAACAAAGGAAAGGATATCAAAGAAAAAAAGTTATATGAAAGTTTATCATGTGCAAAGGTATAAATTCTTATTTAGTGTGATCACTATAATTAAAACACTATCAAAGAAGACTAAATCCATTTCTAAGTAGCAAAAAAAAATTAAATTAAAAATAAAAGCAATTATTCTCAGTGATAATAATATGATAAATACAATCCTACACATATTGTCAGTGCTGACTAAAGTAGAAAGAAAGTATTTTTTATGTTATATAAATGATTTTTAGATTAAATATGTTTTTTCTCAAAAGTATAGAATTTAAGAAAATCCCAAGCTATCATCCATAAATGTACATCTCGATGAAATTCGGGGTTATATACTACTGGTATACACGACCATGAAATTTTATTTGAAATGTCCAAATAGAAAACAAAATTGAGTGTTGATTTAAACTAGTTTGTGTAACAAAGATATGTAATAGAATCTAATCTTCAAGCATATTTGTCAGAGTATTTCACACAAGAACAAAAACAAGAGATCAAACAAACAACAAAAACAAGAAAACAAAGACACAAAACCAAACCACACCCAAACATGTTTTTAAACTTGGGTAATGTTACAACCTTAGTAATGGTCCAGTAGGTATTATAAAATGGATTTTATTAAATGGTTTTGGTCAGATGATGGTAGTTGTGGGCAAGGAGCATGATCCTGGTGAAGGATCCCAGTCAGACTATGTAACAGAATGGGTCATTGGTTCACAGAGGGATGAAGTTGTCTTCACTTAGCTGGTGGGGCTATAAATTGTTCTAACCAGAGTACAGACTAACTTATACTTATTTGTTTAAATGTGGGGTATAGAGAAGTGGAGTTTATGGCTATAGAAGCAATTAATCAGAGATACTATCATGTGAGTAGAAGTAAATAAGCAGAATGGAGGGAAATTATTTAGCCCTCTTTAATAACACTGCTTTTATTATTATTGATCACCCTAATAAAAATATATACCGTGGCAAATAATAAATTTCCATATATATCTTTTCTGTATTTTTAATTAATACTCTTTTTTTTTTGAGAATTTCACACATTTTTTTTTCATTTTTCATCCCAATGTTTTTACTTTGCAGGTCCTCTCAGATCCACTCCAAGTTCCTATAGTACCTCATTACAATTTGGGCTGTCTATATACTTCTGGATATGGAGTCATACACTGGACTGTTGACTACCACGAGTCACAGCTTTAAGAAAACTGACCTTCCACAGAAGCTTTTTCATCAGGGGGTTCATGAACCATTTCTTCCTCCATGCTAAAATGCTACTTGGTTTTATTTTATGCATTTCTTGTACAGACAATCCAGCTTGCATGAGCCTAAAAGTGAAGTATTCCTCTCTTGTCACAAAGATGGTGTTTGGGTTCATTCATTCTGAATATCTAGCTCTTACAATTCCTAAGCCTTGGAGAAGGGGTTTGATACTGATATTCTATTTTCAACTATGTATTACACAGTCACTTATTCATGGTTCTGTAGCCACTCATGAGTTTCTATATTAACCACCATCTACTGAACAAAGAAAAAAATTTTGATGATGTCTGAGAGCCAGACTACAGGTAGAGACATGCAAATTTAGAAGGCAGTTTGAGACCATGTCCAAAGATACTACTGTTATTCTTTATACCTCTTTCCTTTCATATGACATCATAAGGAATTCAATTTTTTCTAGAGATACAAAGCACAGATAGAAAACAGTAACAGACAGGAAAATAGCAACAACTATTCACCCAAATTTGTTTTGTAATAAATAGTATTTTCAAAAAGATGTTTTTGGAGGTTATGGAGGCTTAGCATGTAGCTAAATCAAGTAATCTTGTGAGAGCATGGTGGTACCACTAGTCTAACTTTGCTATAATAAGAAACATTTGAGAAAAAAATGTTAGACACTAATACATTATCTTTTGTCAAAAAATGTCTTCATTAGCTGATGGCTGGTAATTTTTATCCACTCTATCTCATTGCTCCCTGTTTTTCAGATGTGGTAAACCAGGACATGAAGAAATGTAGCACTAAGCAGTTTACATATCTAGAAGCCAGGGGAGGCACATGTTTTAACCACCAAAAAACCAAACAACCCAATCAAAAAATGGGGTATACAACTAAAACGAGAACTGAGGAATCTCGATTGGCTGAGAAGCACCTAAAGAAATGTTCAAAGTCTTAAGTGATCAATGAAATGCAAATCAAAATGACCCTGAGATTCCACCTACACCAATCAGAATTGCTAAGATCAAAACTTCAGGTAACAACACATGTTGGCAAGGATGTGGAGAAAGATGAACAGTCCTCCATTGCTGGTGGGATTGAAAACTGGTACAACCACTCTGGAAATCATTCTGGAGGTTCCTCGGAAAATTGGAAATAGATCTACCTGAAGACACAGCAATAACACTTTCAGGAATATACCCAAAAGATGCCCACCATGCCACAGGGACACATGTGTTCCAATATGTTCATAGCAGATTTATTTGTGATAGCCAGAAGCTGGAAACAACCCAGATGTTCACGACAGAAGAATGGATACAGAAAATGTGTTTCATTTACACAGTGGAACACTACTCATCTATTAAGAACAAGGACATCCTGAGCTTTTCAGGCAAATGGATGGAACTAGAAAATATTGTCCTGAATGAGGTAAATCAAACCCAAAAGGACATGCCTAGAATGTAATTACTAATGAGTGGATATTAGTTAAAAAAGAAATTAGTACATAATACCCAAGATAGAATCCACAGCTATTAAAAAGAATGAATTTATGAAATTCCTAGGCAAATGGATGGACCTGGAGGGTATCATCCTGAGTGAGGTAACCCAATCACAAAAGAACTCACATGATATGTACTCACTGATAAGTGGATATTAGTCCAGAAACTTAGAATACCCAAGATACAAGTTGCAAAACACTTGAAACTCAAGAAGAACGAAGACCAAAGTGTGGTCACTTTGCCCCTTCTTAGAATTGGGAACAAAACATCCATGGAAGGAGTTACAGAGACAAAGTGTGGAGCTGAGACAAAAGGATGGACCATCTAGAGACTGCCGCACCCAGGGATCCATCCCATAATCAGCCTCCAAATGCAGACACCATTGCATAAACCAGCAAGATTTTGCTGAAAGGACCCTGATATAGCTGTCTCTTGTGAACCTGGCAAAAACAGAAGTGGATGCTCACAGTCAGCTATTGGATGGATCACAGGGCCCCCAATGGAGGAGCTAGAGAAAGTACCCAAGGAGCTAATGGGGTCTGCAACCTTACTGGTGGAACAACAATATGAACTAACCAGTACCCCCAGAGCTCGTGTCTCAAGCTGCATATGTAGCAGAAGATTGTCTAGTCGGCCATCATTGGGAAGAAAGGCCCCTTGGTCTTGCAGACTTTATATGCCTCAGTACAGGGGAACACCAGGGCCAGGAAGTGGGAGTGGGTGGGTAGGGGAGTGGTGGGGGAGGGTATGAGGGACTTTTGGAATAGCATTTGAAATGTAAAATAAGAAAATACCTAATTTAAAAAATTTAAAAAATAAATAAATGAAGAAGAAAATGAAAAAAAGAGAGAGAGAGAATCCACAGAACTCAAAATGTCAACAAACTAAAGGGCCCAATTAAGGATGTCTCAGTCCCACTTGGGAGGAAGAAGAAAGAAACCACAAGGGGCATGGAGAGGGATGTGAGAGGGAAAGGGAATAGGAGAGAGAGGGGAACATGATCTGGCATTGGGTGGGGGAAAAGCACTGAAGACCTGAGGGCCAACAGAAAGAATGCAAACAGCCAACGTCAGGAGGTAGGAGGTTGGGGGAACCTTCAAGATGTATCAGAGTCCTAGGAAGTAAGATACTCTCAGGACTCAACAGGAGGGACTTTAGATGAAATGTCCTACACAGGGGAGAGGGAAGTTGTAAAGCCCACTTCCAGCAGAAAGACAGGGCATCAAGTAAGGGATGAAGTTGCCATCGCACAGTCAAAACTCTGACCCATAATTGTTCCTGTCTGAAAGAACTGCAAGGATGGAAATGGAGAGGATCCTGAGGAAAAGAAGGTCCAGCAACAGGAACAAAATGGGATCCAGCTCAAGGGGAGGCCCCAAGACCTGACACTATTACTGAGGCTATGGAACGCTTACAAAAATGGACCTATCATGACTTCCCTTTGAAAGACCCTACAAGCAGCTGAAAGAGTCAGATGCAGATATTTGTACCCAACCAATGGACAGAAGCAGCTGTCCCCTGTGATTGAGTTAGGGATAAGCTGGATGAAGCTGAGGAGGATGGTAACCCTGTAGGAGGACCAGCAGTCTGAATTAGCCTGAATCACAGAGATATCTCAGACACTGGACCACGAAACAGGCAGTATGATCCAGCTGATATAAGGATCCCAACACATATACAGCAGAGGACTGCCAAGTCTGGGTTTAGTCAGAGATGGTGCACCTAACCCTGTGAGATTGGAGGCCCCAGAGAATTTGGAGGTCTGGTGGGGTAGGGGGTGGGGCATGGTGACATCCTCCTGGAGACAGAGATCGGGGAGGAGGAATGGGATGTGGAACAGTCGGAGGGTGGACCAGGAGGGGCATAAAATCTGGTTTAAAACAAACAAACAAACAAACAATTAAATAAATAAACAAATAAATAACTCATCACATCTTCCACAGTATTTGATTAAATCCAACAATAATTTTCACATGGAACTCCTTGTATTGGTGTATCTCTTCTTCTTATAATAGTGCTCACAAATGTAAGACCCCTTAAAACAACACATCCTTTAGATGTTAGGTTTTTCGTAATTTTTGTATTAACTTTTATCTATAATTTCCATGCTATTTGCGTGAATTTCAGTTTCATTGTTTCCACATCGAAAAGTAGAATCCTCATTTATTTTTAACAAATATATATTTTATTAATAAATAAATAAAAGCGAGAATTATGCACATTTATATATAAAATATATACAACTAGTGATGAAATGGCTAATTATGGTTATGTAGCCAAAAATGTTGATTTTTTTTTAAAAATTTACATGTTTTCTCTATTAACCTGTGTTTTAGAAATTAAAATTCACTATATGTACAGATGTACTAAAATACCTTTAAAGAATTGACTAAGATTATTTATAAAAGAGAATATATAAGCTAAATTTATCCTATAATTAGTTAAGAAAACAAATGGTGATTTAGCAAGGTGTATTATAGAAAAAAATAGTTCATTTTTCTCCTTTCCCTGCTCCATAACTCTTTATTATCCTCTTCTTGCCCCTGACATTACTTCAGCACATGCTCAGTGCTAAGTTCACTGGCATCCATGAGGATAGATGCATCTTGATGCCAGGAATGGATCAGCCACTGTGATCTAGATTTAGCATCTCACTTTTCGTTCTGTTAGGGAACCTACAAGGTAATCATTCTCATTTGATCCAACACAATCCCTTTTGTGGTGGCTATCTGTCTTAGGAAGGGGAATAGAAAAAAATAGAGAAACCTTGCTAATTAGATGCTAATATTAGAAGTTTGCTTCTGTGTTGCTGTATTCCTAATGATGAGCAATTCAGTAACTGTGTTTCAGAGGGTACAGAGAGAGGAGAGCATTTCAGAGAACCATCACAACAACTAGATCATTTCAGGGCTGTGCACCTTGATGAGAAGTTTTCATTTCTATACAGGTTCTATATACCTGAATTGTTTTCTCTTGCTCTAGGTATCCATTCTCTTTATGCAAAATACATTTAGGCATATCTAGGTGTAGGTCATGTCAGTATGAGTCAGAGGTGGACTAATCATAGTTATCTCCCTGTTTTACAAGGAAACCCATGCATGATTGCAACAATCAGTGTGGAAATGTGGCCCACTGACTGATAAGCATCTGTGTAACTAGCATGAGTAACTGACTAGCATGAGTAACTGGATCTCCTTCTTACCCCCACACTTAGACCTCTCATGGGGAAGACAGAAAACACTTTAGCTCCAAACAAGTGTTCATACTCTCTACTCTTTTATCAAAGCACTCCATAGAATTGTGTATAATAATTCTCCCTCCCATTCCACATACTTTTCACCCACTGTACACAGCTTCTTGGCTGTTGGAAATTTCTGACCCCCCAAATCTCATCCTATAGTTGTTATTTCACAATCGTGGGACATCATTTGTAAACATTATATTTTTGTAAGACTAAAAAGAAAGACAGAAAGAAAGAAAGAGAGAGAGAGGGAGGGAGGGAGGGAGGGAAGGAGGAAGGAAGGAAGGAAGGAAGGAAGGAAGGAAGGAAGGAAGGAAGGAAGGAAGGAAGGAAGGAAAGAAGATTTAGTCAGTACTATCTAAGCAAATGATCAGACACAGATGTAGTATGAAGCACTGAGGAGTAGGCAACATGAATCCATATGAAGAAATGAGCAATCACCTGAGAGTTAGTACTGATATCTATCCTGGTTTGGAATGTGGGTTTACTCTATTGTGTGATACAATCCACCTTAAATTACATGAATTACTAAAGAATTAAATGTAACTCCATCTTACAAAGAGGAAAAGAAGACAGTGTTAACTTACTGTATTTTACATAATCCTATTTTAAAATTTCTACAGGACAGAGATATTGCAGTAGTAACCCCTTAATTCAGGTCCACAAAAATCTGAGACACAGGAGGAAGTCAATTGTATATCTAGATACATCTTTAGATAATTAACAGTAAAACAAAACATGACTTACACTTGTCAAAAGTTACAGGTCTTTTTGGGAAAATGTGATTCTATCCCTACTTAAAATAGGAGTTTGTTGTGGGAAGCCACATGTGCCATTGCAGAGTGGCACTGACTACTGCTGGCCACCACGCATAAGTTTGGACAAACAACCAATGTGTACATATGCAGTAAAGTTTTTTGCAAAGACACTGCCTGACCCGGGCATGATAATGAGGTTCTGAGAGTATAAACAATCAGATGTGAGACATGCAAATGAGGTATGATAATGAGGCTCTGTGAGGTACAGAGAAAGAGAGTAGCCAATCAGATGAGGAACATGCAAATGAGGCTTAGTGCATAACCAATCCAGGTGTGAGACATGCCTCTCCTAGGCCTATATAAGCAGCACCAGTTCTGGGCTCGGGGTCTCTTCACCTCTGCAATCAAGCTCTCCCAATAAACGTGTGCAGAAGGATCCTGTTGCAGCATCGTTACTGCTGGCCAGTCCGGCGTGCGCAAGAGTTTGTCAAAATTTATTTGATTGTAATGTGGTTATAAATTGCACTTCCAGTTGCCAACTGCTTAATCCACAGGCTACTCTGAAAAACTGAAATACCTGTATTTCTTTAATTAATCACTAGCACTTAAAATTTTTAGTGAATTTCTAATGTTCCAGTCATTTTCAAATCCTGCAAACCCTGACAGAAGACAAAATTTTCAAAGTAAATCAAGTTTATTCAATAACTATGAAAATAATTTAAAAATAAAATTAATTATTGTTATTTCTTATAGATGTAATTAATCTTCATTTAGAGTGCTCATTGTAATAGCTGAGGAGTATTCCATTGTGTAGAGGAACCACAGTTTTTAATCCATACTTTTGTTGAGGGACATCTAAGTTGTTTTCAGTTTCTGGGTATTAAGACTAAAGTGGCTGTAAACGTAGTTGAGTAAGGATCCTTGTGGGATGACTGAGAATCTTTTGGGTACCTGCTTCAAAAACTCCAGAAGTGATATAGCTGGGAATAGAAGTAGAACTATTCCCATTTTTTTTGAAAACTGCCAAATTGACTTCTAGAATGGTAGTACAAATTTTCACTTCCACCAGCAATTCTCATTAATATGTGATACAGTTATGTAAATTATCATCATTTTGCACATAAAATATTTAACATTTTATCACACCTATTATAGTGTGATAATTTTTTCATATGCTATTACTTATTTCCTGAGGATAAGATTTCTAATAATGTTTTCCTGTATAGCTATACTATTATTTATTTGAGGATTATCCATTTGAAAATTGCTGAAGATGAGCCATTGTTTTCTAATTTACAATTAACACGCAATTAAATTACTTCTAGCTCAATTTGATTAGCTTAGTTTCACAAACTAATTAATTAGTTGAATTGTTTAATTTCCCTAATAGGATTTACTTTATATTTGTTTATATGTTATAGACAGTTCTAAATACCCTTGATTATTTTATAGATTGAACACTAAAATTTAAATCATTGGGATAAATGGCACAAATTTCTTTGAGAATTGCTTGCAGTAGCATTGCAAATCTCTATCTATCTATCTATCTATCTATCTATCTATCTATCTATCTATCTATCTATCTATCCACACACATACAACACACACACACACACACACACACACACACACACACACCTATATTCTGTTAAATGTTTTGGCCAGGCCTTAAAAAATTAGTTACATTCTTTCTTTTGTTGATTTGGGAGTTGTGTATGAGGGCCTTTCATTATAATATGATAAATATTTTAGCTTATTCTTATTAAAATTCCCTCTTTATTTGTTAATGAATAGAAAGTAATTTTAATGTCATTATTTTTATAATATATTCTTGATTATGGACAATTATTCTATATTTTGTCATATAATGGGATGTTTTTATATTTTGCTTTTGACACAGTACAACAGGGCATAGAATATTCCTGTCACCTCAGGACATTACCTTTCACCATATTCTAGCTTTTTATTGCTCAGAAGCAAGAAACGCCTGGTTTTTAACACTTGGGATATTTTTTCCTATAATAGTAGGCTCTTGTGAATTGGCTGAAGCCAGCTTTAGCAGAGTGCTAATTTCTTCCATCTGTGGTGTTCTTTTTTTATTTACTTCACCTAAAAATATTGTGGTAATTTTGGCATTTATAAATTTGATTTTTGATGAATTCTTGCTGATTTCTTTTTATAGTTCATGTTTTTAGTGCTGCATGTATGACAGAGTTGTTTTGAATTGTACCCATCTTAAATTAATGGTTGAGTATGCTATGAACTAGAGAGTATGATTTTGCTATCTGAAAAAAGGAAACTCTTCCTGGGAATCCCACTACAGAGCAAAGTACAGAGAACACAAAATTCCAATGTGGTGAACCAATGAAATTTATCATGGTTACTTACAGAAATGTGGGTAAAAGGTTACTTACAGGAGCAGAAATGAACCAAAGCTCACCCCACTACAGGTTCTGGAAACCAGGAACATACTTCATAACTTGCACACAGATCAACAGGTTGGAGAGTATCTTTCCAAATGACTCAGTTGATCTAAACCTCTTCCATTCTACTGGACTGGTCTGGGAGTCTTCGTTGAAGCTGACATCACTGTCTGAGGGGAACGTCCAGCTTTTATTACTTACTCTGGCATGGAGGGCACTAGTGAATCTCTATTTAGTTTTAGTTGTTTACCTTCCTGTTTAAGGAACTTCCCTGCAGGAGGGAAACTACCAATCTCAAGGAAACTATGGCGCAACAGATTCATATGATTTCCTACACATGTATGCCATCATTCTAGAACACTTTATTTTAATTCCTTAATTTTCTATGGGTACCTAAAATAGTGCTTATGGTCTGGAAACTAGGAAATTTAAAGAGTTGAAATCTATACATGTACAGTTATCATGCTCTCTTAACAACATTGTTGGAGGACTTGGAAGAGGTTTGTATGAAAGAGGAACACAGAGACCTAAACAGGGAGAGAGAGAGATGGAGAAGTGGGGAGTGTATTTGTTTAATATTCATTATTAGTTATGAAGTACTCTGAGTCAATGTCAAAGCACCTGCCAGTATGAAACAAAGATGATCATAGTAAAAAATATTAACCTACAACCACTTTTACCTCAGCATGCACATTTTTTTTGCCTTCAAAATCATTTGTATAAATATCTATTGTTAGCTAGCTTATAAGTTATACAGCAAATTGTATGAAAAGCAGACAAAAATGCAGGAGGGATAGCAATTCTGAAGGCAAAACAAGATGCAGTCAAAACCAAATTTTGACTTTCTTTGATTAGAGAGTAGTGTGAAGCAACACAAAGTATGTTACAATAAGGACCTATAGTCCTTATTTCTCAGGATAAAATGTTCAATTTAAACCTAAGTATGCTATTGACAATAAAACACAATTATACTTAGAAAAATAATATGATTTATAATCTGATGTAAAAATAACAAGGGGAAAAAGCACTAAATCTATAATGGCAAATCTTTCATAAATGATTTATTTCAATCTACAAAAATTAATAACTTCACATTGACCAAAAGGGCACAATTGAAACTCTGAAACACCAGAAGTAGTTCCCAAAATGATGACAAGGTCTTATTGCTGAAAGGAACACATATATTTCATTGAACACAGAGAACTTGAGCTGATGCCTAACTAGCAGCTACACTCCTAATCACTAGCATCCATGTTACTGGACTTCCAGAAGAAAAAGGTAACCATTGTTAACCCAGCTACAAACTTTATGGCATACAAAAGTTATTTGTATTCAAAATAGACTGTTGCAATAGTGGTACAAATGTTACAAGAGTAACCAATCACTTTAGCTGGCCTTTGAAGCGACTCCATGAAAGAAACCTGTGTTTGACACTGCTAAAGAAACCTGTGTTTGACACTGCTAAAGTGGTCAAATACTTGAGACTAGATGGGCATGGACCTAGGGTGGAAACAAAATACTATTATTTTGCAAAAGTAACAACAATAAAATGACACATAACAACATTCTTCTGTAACTACAAATTGGGACCTAGATCATTCCTCATCAGAAAATTTTCTTCTTGCAGTAGTAGATGGGAAGTGTAGAGGAATTTTAACCTAGCAACATGATTTTCTGGCAAAGGATCACATCCAAAGATTTTCTAGGTCTGTGTGATCTGGCTGGAATGATACACCTTTAATCCCTTTGAATGGAATACAGACATAACCTTAGTATACACCTTTAAGGTAAAACTAGTTTGTAAAAGGAAGCAGCCATTTTGGAAATGACATCTATTTGGGTGGCACACAAAGGAATCAGAAAAATATTTGACAGAATGAGTCAGATATAGGATATACCCAACTCTTACAAAAAACAGAAGAGAAAGAAGCTATTTAAGAGTAGCTTAGAGAGAGTCAGTCAGTTGGAAGGCAGTAGTTCAGTGAGTTCAGTGCAGTGGAGTTGAGTTCTTTCATGAGTCTTGTAGTTCTTCAGAGACAATTAAGACCAGA
Source organism: Mus musculus (assembly GCF_000001635.26). Lineage (NCBI taxonomy): Eukaryota > Metazoa > Chordata > Mammalia > Rodentia > Muridae > Mus > Mus musculus. The sequence goes on from NC_000084.6 coordinate 89,492,034, forward strand.
GAATAAGGAGCCAGAAGATTAGAACAAATTGCCAAAGTTAGTTGGAGGCCAAGCAGAGCAAATCAGTGAAAAGCTGATAGAATCAGTCAGATTGGAGAGGTATTTGAGCCAGAAAAGCTGAGCTGTACCAGCCAATCAGATTTCAGGAAGTACTAGAAAGGGTGATCTTATTTAGCAGTAATCCTCTGAGATGACAATTACACCTGGCAAATAAAAGATACTTTTACAAGGAACTAACATGGAAACCCAAATTTGAAAATATGCAGATTGAGAGACTTTGAAGCCCTCATACCTAAATGGGATTCTTTATCAAAGTTATTCTCCCAAGGTTCAGAGATTTATGCAAAAGAGGAAATAGAAAGATTGTCAGAGCCAGAGGAACAGGTGACTAAAAAATAAAAGTAAAAGAAAAATCAAATAGAAACATTGTCTTTCAGGCATAACAGAACTGGAGGACACATAAACATTGTGGGAGCATTCAAATGCTTTCATAGGCTTAAGGCAGAAGGGGTTCCAGCATTGAGAAAGGGAAGTAGACATTAACTCCCACACCTAATTAAGAAGATATATGCAACTGACACCCACTGGTGAAGGAAAATTTAGTTTTCTCCAATAGAGTCTATCCAGATATATTAACATTTCAGAGAAGGTGGCCAACATTAACAACTTCAATTGTATGTTTATAAACCTTTTGTATTGGATTGCTTTCTCAAATTGGTCTTTTGCTTGTATATTTTGGCTTCCATTTATGTGAAGTTTGTGTATGTTTGTGTGTGTGTGTGTGTGTGTGTGTGTGTGTGTGTATTTCCTAGTTTTTTTTAAAGATTCATTTATTTTATATATGTATATATGAGTACACTGTTGCTATAGAGATGATTGTGAGTCTTCTTGTGTTTGTTGGGAATTGAATTTTAGGACCACTGCTTGCTCTTTGGTCAACACCACTTGCTCAGTCCTTGCTTGCTCTGGCCCCAAAGACGTATTTATTATTATACATAAGTACACTGTAGCTGTTTTCAAATGCACCAGAACAGGGCATCAGATCTCATTACAGATGGTTGTGAGCCACCATGTGGTTGCTGGGATTTGAACTCAGGACCTTCAGAAGAGCAGACAGTGCCTCTAGCCACTGAGCCATCTTACCAGCCCCTGTTTCCTAGTTTTTGTTTGATTTTTAAAGAGAAGAAACTTCAAGTTGGGTGGATAGAGAGGTGAAAAAGATCTGAGAGGAATTGAAGTTGAGGAAAACCATGATCAAATTCTCTCCTGTGAGAAAACATTTACAATAAGAAAAACATCAAAACACCTTTAAATATGTAAATTGTAAAGATTTTAATTATCTAACTAAAACATTAAATACCTGTATCCTAATTTTTAAGTAAAATGAGGCAGTATTTAAGTTTATGGAGTAAATATTTCCTTCAAGACCACCATCAAACCCATAGGAGTGTATCCATGCTGGTTAGAAATGCACCCTAGTCTTGACGATAAAGTTTTATAGCCTTCTAGTATTTATCTCATTGAAGCTCTGTAATCATTACCATATACATAGAAGAGAGTAACTTACTAGGAACTGAGAAAACTAGGGAATACATGCAAATTTCATTTTTCTAGATGTATTAATAATTATCTAGTTTTGCCGGGCATGGTGGTGCACACCTTTAATCTGAGCACTCTGGAGGCAGAGGCAGGCTGATTTCTGAGTTCGAGGCCAGCCTGGTCTACAAAGGAGTTCCAGGACAACCAGGGCTATACAGAGAAACCCTGTCTCGAAAAACAAAACAAAACAACAAAAACAACAACAGCAGCAACAAAAATTATCTAGTTTTAGTAGAGTCTGGGATCTTATTGTGTTCAGGTGTATTATTTTACTGTCTTCCTGTAATAGTATGAATATAAAATTGCAAATATTTTTTTGCTGTTCTTAATCACTAAGAGGAATGAAAGACAAAGGGATGCAGACTCTTAGCACCTTGAACAACAGCTGTTCTGGAGGTCTTAGTCATCAAGGGAAAGATGATTTGTGGGGAAAGAAAGTACTCCTTACCCATAATTTTTCTTTTTATTGCTAAATACTGAATTGTCTCAGTAAGGATGTATGCATGTATAGCTCCGTGGATGTGTGACAAACTAATCTTTTCTACAGGGTGATGCTAGAGTTAGCTTCAGTTGTCTACTTAACACAAGTTATCCATTTTGAAAGGGAGAATATCAACTAAAGAATTGCCTGGATGATACTGGTCTATTGCTACATTTGTAAACCTTTTTTTTTTTTAATCATAATTCCTTTTCCTCCTTCCATATCTTTCCGCATTCCTTGCTTCTTAACAAATTCAGGGCTTCTTTTACTTTAATTGTTGTAACATGAATACATATGTTAAAATAATGATCATATATATATATATATATATATATATATATATACATATATAAATATAAAATTTATTGTTAAGGTATGTACATATATTTCTCAATCATATTGTAAGTAAAATAAGGTAGTGTGCTATCCATGAAATATGTGTTTCTAAAAGATCACCATGAAACCTGAGGGTAAGGATCCATGCTAGTTGAGACACATCTTAGTTTTCACCAAAAAAAAAAAAAAAAAAAAAAAATCTGTGGCCTCCTTTTAATTACCTCAGGAAAGCTCTCAAATCAAACACACACACAGACACACACACACACACACACACTTCATTTTGTATAACACTGCTTATTTGTTTGTTTTTATGGGTAAATATTTGATATTGAATAAGCAATTATTGTGCTCTTCTCTGGAGAAGACTACTTCTTTCATGATCAGTATTTCTTAGTTGCTTGTAGATCAACTACAAGGAATTGTAGGGTTGAGGCATTGTGGTCTTTCCCTTGTGGGTTGATAGTTATTGTCCTTCTTCAACTCAAGTTTAGCCAGTTTTTTTGCAGTGTTTTGTCACAGCAATAGAAAACCAAACTAGAAAAGATACCAGGTATATTTTTGCCATTTAAATGAAATTATAACCACATTCTCCAGCTCAATAATTATTATAGATTTGTGAAATACATATTTAAAGTTACATCTGCCTATTCTATGTTTAATATTATCAAAAATTATTCTCAGACAGGCCTTTTTAGCTGTCATGGTATTGTAACTTCAAGTCTGTTGTAAAGTTTATAGTTGAATTATTTTTGCTTTATTTCTTTTAAAAATAAAAATGTGTACTTTATTATAAAGCTCTTGTATATAACTCAGTGCTTGCATATCCTGGAGTCCATATTTAAATTTTTCTTTTAGATTTCAGACAAATCCAGAGAATCTTCAAATTGAATTGTAGTATACTGAAGGATTACATTATCCATTTGAATGGAAACCATATGTGATTCCAGTTATTTGATGTGAAGGCATATAGTTTATGATAGATACACACCATGCCATTTCCGTCGATATGCTTACGTTATTTATTTCTCCTATTTTCTTATGCTCTTGACACTGTATCAGCCCTAGTTTTAACACCTTAAACTTGAATTAGTAATGTATATTACACATCACAGTTATGACTGCTTTGTACTTACCACAACTCTCAGAAAAAAAAAAAAACAGAGAAATGGATATATGAGTGAGTGGGGAAGTAGACTGAGAACATAAAGGTATTACAAAAGAGTTGCTGGAATTCTTTGATGACTTTGAAAAATAGCCAAAAAGGAGGCAGCATCTGACATATATATCTAGATATATGCATATGTTTAGATGTTTTTGATCAGTCAGCAAGAAATGATTTGGTTTCTCATCTTAGCAACAAAGAAAACAGTCTTTTAATACACTATGAGACAATGATGCTTGTTAACAATATTGCTCTTTCGCAACAAGATTGTAATCACCCAAGGATCTCATAACATGCTTTTACCGGTGCTACTAATTTATGTTACCTGTAACTCCTTAAATTCTTGTTAAAAAGCAGGACCAAGTTTAACCAATAATATTAACTGTATCACTAAAATGATTCTACCTTCATGGAACTAGATTTGTTGCTTGTAATGATAATTTTGTGGTTAGATAAAATGGGTTGATGATCCATTAAAATTTTACAAATATAACCTAAAACACATTGAACAATATATTACTAGAAGAATCAGGCTTCATTGACAATACTGATCAAGTGTATGAAACTCTAGTTGTCATGAGATAGCAGATACTATGAATTTAAACAATATTGTATTAGGTAAACACAAAAACCAGCTTCCTACCAATAGACACACTAGCAAAATAATCTATGAATTTAATATCCAGATAAGCCAAATGTGTTAATATAAACTGTAATCTATATCAAACATCAAAGAAGATTAAAAGAATGTATTCATTTAAAAGCCATATGTACAAAACATAATAACTCCATAAGTTTTTATACATGTGGCTTTATCACTAATAAGAAACCAGGAGCCTGGGTTGAACCTTGGAACTTTATATAGCTGCTACCTCACCACTGAAATTTTCTTAATAATGTGCTCCTAAGCTTTCTTTGTCCAATTTTATTAATTCTTACAAAATTCCATATATTGAATTTTGATTATATTTATTCCCCTCCTCCAACTCTTCCCAGGTTCATCTTGCTTCCATAAACACCAAACTTTGTGACCTCATTATTTTTCTGTCTATTATTTTTTAATTTGTTCTGCTCTTATACTCTTGGCTGTGTGGCTTTCACAGGACTTCATAACCAGAGACCACACCCTTAAAGAAAAATAAACTCCCCAAAAGATGAATTTTCTTCTCTACTGTCAGCCTACCTGACATAATAGAAGAGTATGTAGTTACTCACCATTCTGTTCCCGCTGCACCCCAGCTGCCAGTAGGTCAGGCTCCCCTAGGCTGATGTCATTCAGTCTTGTCCCCAGGCATTCCATGCAAAGGTGCTTGCACCACTCCTCAGCCTCCAGCTCTGCAAATGAGCACACATGTTAGGATAGGGGAAATATAGTAGGTGAATGCTTCTTGAACTTTGCTCCATGAAGCTGGTAAGGACTGGACAAAGAGCTATGTTGAAGCACGAACATTTCTCACAGTTGTTTCTCATTATTTTGCTTTCATTGTGTGTGTGTGTGTGTGTGTGTGTGTGTGCGCGTGCGCACCCCGAAAGAAGCCAGAAAAAGACATCAAATTCCCTGGTGCTGGAGTCATAGCCAGTTGTAGAGTGCCTAATGTGCATGCTAAGAACTAAACTAAAGTCCTCTGCAAAATAGCATATACTCTTAACCATCGAGTGAGCCAACTCTCTGGCCTCTAATTCACATTTCACAATACATCCCAGGTAGTTTTAAGTATTGACCATAGTGCTACTTATTCTGAACTATTTTAAAATGAGTTTTTTTTTACATAAATTTCTTAAAATAGTAATTTAAATATATGGAAGCATACTTATAAGTGATTGGGAAAAATCCTATATGAAGCATATGATTGTTAGCCTGATTCTGTTTCTGAAATGTGTGGCATGAAGATCAAATACCAAACTCAATGGATCATGAATCTGCCATAGAATGAGACTGATTTTTATGTGTATTTGTATTCCTTTACTAAAAAAGAGTTGGAGGTGTCATGATCTTGTCATAATTTCTATGTAAAATATGTTCTATGGGCTCATATGTTTGAACACTTCGTCTCTAAGTGGTAGAACTTCGGGGAGGTTATGCAACCTTTTGGGATTAAGTGACCTTGTCACAGAGTCAACTAAGACTATATTCATATCAAATATTTATACTATGATTTATAACAGTAGCAAAATTACAGTTATCAAGTGACAAAAAATAATTTTATGATTAGGGATCATAACACAAGAAATTGTATTAAGGGGTCAAAGTATCAGGAAGGTTGAGAACCACTGCTTTAGAATATGTGATCCTGTTAAAGGAGGTAGATTGGAGACAGGGCTTGGGAATTTAAATGGTCTTGCTTTCACTCAGCCAGAGGCCTCTACTGTTTAGTTAGTATCTTATTACAAACATCTACTCAGCATTCTCACCACTGAAGGCCAAGATTGATACCATGACCTTAAAACTGTGATAGATTGATAGATATCTTCTGAATCATGAGCAAAAATAAGTCAGTCTTCCATTTCAGTCAGGTTTTCTATCAATAATAATAAAAGTGACTATTACATACCTACAAAGTATCTTTCCAATCACTTATCTACTGAGTATAACATTATTCTTGTTTGTATTAGTTCATGACTTCGTTGTTTTCACAAGACACTCTTTATTCATTGGTAGAAATACTAGTTTATCCCACATATCCAAAATCCTTGGGCTTTCATTTGCATGAGCTACTAAAGTTCTAACATGAGGTCACTATAGTTGAGGGTTCAGGGTGATGACTGTATAGGAATCAAGTAGCTAAGCTACTTTATACATTTTTGGAAAAGACATTACACATACTATTTGGAAGCAGTCTCAAATATTACAATAGAAAAAAATGGACCAAACTTTCGCATTGGTGCGTGCCCAGAGAAGTTTCTGACTTTTCAATGCAGCATAAATCTGTACTGGAGCTATGTAATGTAGATTTCCATCAAATCTCTTGCTCTTTGTGGATGACACTTCAACCTTTGCCTTGACATTTTAAACTCCTCATAAAAAGTTATCTATGGCAGGTTTTCTTGACTGCAGAAATTTAAATATTAACTTTTTTCAGTGGCCAACTCCAGAAAAGTCATGTGATGCTTCCCTCCTGAGTTTGGTTACACTGTCCTAACATCAAAAATAGGCTTTGTCAAGGTGACATAAAGACAGATTTGATGCTTCTGTTGAGCTTTATGTTAACTACAGTATTCACTAGGAACAGAAAGCAGAAAGATCCTCTATCTTACCCCATAATGAAAAACTATAGCCCTGATAGTCTAATAATGAGAGGCGATTTATTTACCTTTGGTACTGTTGCAACTCTTCAGTGTTTATGACTTTATTTTGCATATATCTTATTAGAGTTAGATTCCTGTTGATCGCTGAATGTGGGTATGTTAGTCATTTAAAGAATATGTACCAGAAACTTGTAATCTCCTTTCTTCAAGGCCAAAGACAACCAAATAATAGTAACTCTAAAAAATTGTATGGACATTTTTAATGTCCTTTTTATGACCGCTGTAATGTGCTGAAGATCTTTAAGCCATAACCTGAAACTTGCTGTTACCTTGATTTCCAGAAGCAAGGAAGCTTGTAAGCAGATCCATTCTTTATGAAACTGCTTTTTAAAAGTAAGATCACCTACCACATAATAGGAATAACTGTCCCAACAATGGGAACAACTACCCAATACTGAAAACAGCTGTCCTATAATGGTCACAATGCTCCATAATGCAAACAAATATCTATAATTTGAACAGAGACTGCTATACTATGCAACAGTAGTCATTTCAGGATGAAAAATGGGTTGTTCCTTCAAATGATTCTTCTAGCCCCCTTACAGAACAACAACAACAAAAACAAAACAAAACCAGACCACAGTCAAGCCAAGCCAGTACTTATGTATGACCCTGCTTCACTTCTTCCCTATTTAATCCAAAGGTTATACCAATTTCCCTCAAATAGAGATAGATTATTGTTCTGTCTTCCTATATGATCATACTAAGACTTAAATTCCTTTCCTGTCTTCCCCATTGCTGTTTTTCTATGCTTTCTGGGAGTCAGTTGCAGTATATGACATATTAGTACTTCTTTTTCCTCAAAATTGAGCTTCTGGTTTGGGGCTCTGGTAACCCATTCAAATGGGTATAGAGTTGTGATGTGAAATGCAAATTGTACTACTCAAGCCAAAACTCCCTCCTCTTTCCATCAAGTGCCCTTCCTACATTCAAGTCTTCAAATGAGTGTAATCTACTCAGTTTAAAGTAGTTCCTATATATACATGAATGGGAGGTTATTTCCTAGAACACGGGCATCTTTTGTGGTTGCATTACAAAAGTAATGCCCCTTCTTCTAGCCAGCATTATGAATAATGAAGCTATGTTTTTAAATTTGTGCTTATGTAAGTTTTTGTGTTGAAATATTTTATGGATATTAGTTTAATTTGTTAATTTATTTAATTAGAATTTTTCTGTGACTTCTCTACTTCATAAGAACCCATGACCTTGTATGAGTTAGAAAAGTACTTTAAAACTAGGCTATACTTTATTTCTCTGTCTCTCTGTCTCTCAGTCTCTTTCTCCTCTCTGTATACATATTTCATTTTTTTAATGAAGCTGACTTTTATTACAAATGGAATTGCTATAGACCATTTGTCATTTGTTTTACATGTCAAACTTCTTAGTCTACACAGAATGTGCCAATAAATAAATTCCTTTGTGGATGAAGAGGCATTAACTATTTCACAAAGTTTTCCCTATTTTTCTCTACATGAAATGAGTGCTTTTTTCATTAAGTACCTTTAACCTATAAGCTTGTGATTGGACCAACTCTGAACTCTACACTAGAAATTTAAATATTTTATGATGGATCAAGATAAGAAATTTTCTGATTTTCAAAAGGAAAATTGAACAGTGTATAGGAATAGCAAGACAAGGGAGAAAGGTGAATGATGTGAGAAAGTTTTCCTCTTTGTGCAGGGATGTGATGGGCAAAACAAAACAGGTAGACCAATATGTTTATCTATATCTGGGCATCTATTTATTTAGCTTCCTCTATACTGAGATCTAAGCCAGTGAGACTGCATCCCTTTTAGTAAAGAAAAATATCTTTAAATGGAATGTCCTAATAAAGGACTTTTGAGTAAATGAATACATTCAAGCTTTACTGCTTTCATTATATCTGAGCTTAAGATGATCACATTAAAGTTAAATGTTTCAAAATGTGATATACTTTAAAATAAGAATTCCATCAAATTTATAGAACTATTTCTATAACATAAAACTCCCATTGCAGAATTTAAAAGCATGGTAGTGGTCATATGCTATTTTAGCATATGACCCAGCCAAGAGTAATTTTATGTGGCAATCCTAAATCATTATAACTATCCCTCGTTGCATTTAGCTTGTAGGACAGTCTCAGGAGAAAACAGGTAAAGTACTCTTGTATTCTTCACATCCCACAATTTTAATTCTATCATCTTTTTCAGAGTTGTCTATGATCAGGTTATTAAGGTTGTCTTCATATTTATTGAAGTATTAAATATGTGCTTTTCTGTAAACTGAAGAAAATGTTTCTCTGTAATTTAGCAATATAGAGCTTTCTCTCATTTTTATATAAAATATAGAAAGCAGTAGACATTTTAGCGAATGTCCCATTCTGGCAAAAAACCTGTATACTTAATTCATAAATACTACTTCAGCAAAAGACAGTGACTGCATCTCTGTTTAGCACATACAAAATATCATTTTACTTCAGTGTCAGATTTAAAAACCTGATCTGCTCAGAGATGGGCCAAAAAAGTTGGGGCACCTTTATTTTCTTCTTTTGTGATATTTTCCATGAAACTAACGCCCTTATTTTTTCTTTAAAATTTGGCTTAAATACACCCTTTGTTCAGATGCCTAGATCCCATTAGGATGTCATATTGCCTATGCCACTGACATATTTTCTGCCTTTCCCAACCATAAAAGTTAAATATATAGGTTTCTAGGAAATTCACTTGATTTAGTGTATTGAAAGCACACTATAGCACATAAACATGAACAATGGTACATATATGAGGCACACATGAGTAGAAGTGATTATCAAATATTTCATGCATATTAGACACAACTTCTAGAACCATATGAAAATAATATATGAATACAGGTCTCTTGAGGAATGTTTTGAGGTCAAGGTTGAGATAGATGTGGGCCTTATAATATTTGCCTACACACTGCTGGATTTTCTAGATAAGAAAGATCTTTGCATAGGAAAGAGAAAAATATCAAATGTCTTTCTCTACCAAATGACAGGGTGCTCACTATCACTCAATCAAAATCTTTATTAATTTTATTATTTATATTTTTCTTTTGGCTTTATTAGAGATATTTGTTCCATCATTAGAATAATACATGAATTGTATTTGATTCGGCATGTGATAAACTAGTGGTCAGAGTTGTATGTTCTATTTAGACACACCAGTGAAATTTCTGAGAAAGGTCAACAGAGAGCCAACATAAGTTACTACCTAAGTGTATACAAATGCTTGCTGACAGGAGCCTGATATAGCTGTTTCCTGAGAGGCTCTGCCAGAGCCTGAAAAATACTGAGGTGGATGCTCAAAGCCAACCATTGGATTGTGCAACTGGTCCCCAATGGAGGAGTTAGAGAAAGAACTGAAGGAGCTGAAGGGGTTTGCAGCCTCATAGGCAGAATAATAATATCAGCTAACCAAACCCCCCAGAACTCCCAGGGACTAAACCACCAACCAAAAAGTATACATAGAGGGACCCATGGCTACAGCTGCATATGTAACAAAGAATGGCCTTGTCAGACATCAGTGGAAGGAGAGGCCCTTGGTCCTGTGAAGGTTTTATATGTCCCAGTGTAGTTGAATGCCAGTGCAGGGAGGCAGGAGTGGATGGGTGAGTGGGGAAACACCCTCATAGAAGCAATAGTGAAAAATGATTCATCACTTGGACAGGATCTAGAATCACTTAGGAGACAATATCTGAGGATGTCTGTTGAGAAGCTTTCTAGACTGAGTTCACTTATGTCAGAGGTGTCAGAAGAGAAATTTAATCACCGTCTTACCCTGCTGTTAACTCTGTGAACTACAAAAATGATCATAATGTTAACTCAGTGAACTACAGTAATGATTCTGGCAAGACATGCTTATTGCACATGATACATAATACATGGTACAATAATGCCATAAACATCATGGGGGCAATCAACCACTTTCTGATTGGATTTATATTCTGTTCCATAAGATGAAGCTCCTACCTGGAAACCTTACAAGGTAGGAACCCAAGGATAATTTTAGGATTTCTACAAGTCTCTTTCAGGATTTCCCCTTTCAGGACCAGTTATAAGGGGCAGTCTCTACCTCAATATGATAGCCAAGGTGAGAGAATAAGAAATGAAGCCTTGGTATTTTGTTAGGATGTTGTTCTCCACATTCCAGTTTGTACTTTCTTGCTTAATTGGATTTTTTATGCCTTAGCATTATAATTCATATATTTTGATTTACAGTGGAATATATGGTACTTGTTACAGTAGGTTTGGGGGTCCTGACCTTTATTTACATTTCTTGGATATTTTCTTTCTTTATTCCCTTTCCCAGTTTCCCTCCCTCCTGGAAACACCCTATCACATCTTCCCTCCCCCTGCTTTTAAAAAGGTGTTCAAACACCCACCCATCCACTCCAACCTCTCCACCCTTAATTCTCCTACACTGGGGCATCTTTCGAGCCTTCATAGGAGTGAGGATGTCTCTTCCCACTGATGCCTGACAAGGCTGTCCTCTGCTACATATGCAGCAAGAACCATATGTACTCCTTTGGTGATGATTTAGTCCCTGGGCATTCTGGGGGAGGGGAGAGGCGCTGGTTGATTTATATTGTTCTTCTTCTTATGTGGTTGCAAACCCCTTCAACTCCTTCAGTCCCTTCTCTAACTCCTCTAGTAGGGACCCCACGCTCAGTCCAATGGTTGCCTGTGAGCAACCACCTCTGTATTTGTCAGGCTCTAGCAGAGCCTCTCAGGAGACAGTCATATCAGGCTCCTTTCAGCGTGCACTTCATGGCATCCACAATAGTGTTTGGGTTTGGTAACTGTATATGAGATGAATTCCCAGGTGGGACAGTCTCTCGGTGACCTTTCCCTTAGTCTCTGCTTTACACTTTATCTCCATATTTTCTCCTGTGAGTATTTTGTTCTTCTAAGAAGGACCAAAGCACCCACACTTTGGTCTTCCTTCTTATTGAGCTTCATGTGGTCTATGAATTATATCCTAGTTATTTGGAGCTTTTGGGCTAGTATCCACATACTATCTTACATATCATGATTTTGTGTAATACTTTCTTATATTTTAGATTAAGTTTCTGTATATTCTATGCTATCTTTATAATGATTTCTTCAGGTTTATCATATAACAGATAATGTTAAAGCTTAACATTTTAATATTTTCTATTTTAATGGTGTTTTAAGATATACTAAAGTTTTTCTGGTTTATTTGCTTATATTCTTTTTATGACATACTATGTTATTCTAATATGATTTTTACTAACTTCTTATATTTATTTTAAATATAACTATTTTTTCTTTTGTTTTTGTTTTGTTGTTGTTGTTGTTGTTGTTCAAGTGTTAATCTTTCCTCTTTTGGTACCAGAAAAGTTTCTCTTGCTATGTGTTATCCATGTGAGAATTCTGAATGTTTGTGAGAAAACTCCAAGAAAACCTCACTTTATTCAAAAACACAGAATTGTTCATAAAATGTCCTTTCATATCCCTCCAAGCTACAGTGGATAGGAGTGAGCTTATTTCAGATCATTCACTACAAAAGAATATTGTTATTTGTTCATATGTCTCCATAAAAAAACACTATTTTACCACATTTGGCTTGGTCACTATATGTGAGGGCTTGTCTGCCATGTGCATGGATTCATTTGCCATATGTAAGAGCTTGTCTTGTCCTTGTGACTATACACACTACTCTTGTACTCTTTAGTTTAACTCATTTACCTGCTACATTATTCCAGGTCTCACAACCTCTAGCGAAATGAAAATATATTATCATCTATTTCTTTAAAGTCCATGTACCAACATTTCAAACTCATAAGAAATGCTTGTTTTTTTTTTAAATCAATAATTTTTGAAAGTCTGAAAAATTTCTGAAATTTGTTCTGTATTTCATCAAATAAGTTCTTTGATAACTCTAGGTCTGTTTCAGGCAAACAACAACTTTCTGTTTTATAGATTGGCTTGAAAGCAGCATTACTCAAAGGATGATGCTCAGTTGTAAGAGAAAAAAGCACTTTCAGTTTGCTCAACATGAGTAAGGACAAACCTAGGAGATCAGTGCTTATCAAAGTCATTATAGTCCTAAGAAGAGCTAACAATCAAGGTCAGCTGAAGGATTCACAAGGGCACTGTTTGTCATTGAAGGCCACTGCTCCTTTGTGTTTCGTGTTAACAAATCAATTTCTATTTCAAGCTAACAAATTAGTTTTCTCTTTTCTTTTTTGTCTTAAATGCTGACTGAATAATAAAACAATTTAAATATTTTAATAAGATACCTTGCTTATCTGTTCTCTGAGAAGATGGTTTAGAAAAGAGGCTAGAGTATGTGAGGGGCCAAGAGGATGGGAGGGATTTGATTGTAAAGGTGAGAAGAATGACAATACGTATGTGCATAGGGGGAAATATGGACACGTTTCATAAAAAGTACAAAAATATTGGTGATATAGCTCGGGGTAGAATGCTTGCCTATAATATGTGAATTTATCATCAACTGTTGGAAGAAGCAAAGAAAACGTGTAAAACCTGATCATTTTCATAATCTTAAGATATATACAATTTGGAAAACGCAAATGAATTACACATGGGTTATGAAGATTTTTTTTATATAATGCATGAAGATGTTAGTTTTAAAATGGTAGGTGAATCAGAATAAGAGCCTGGAATGACAGGAGCTGGAGATATTGTGCATGCTTTTAGTGCAATGTATACTAGAAAAATGACCACTTCCAATTTCCATGGAGACGATCCCTTACATAAAACAATATTCTGTGCACAGATTTTTACACATAGTACAGTACTGACTTTTGTTTTATTTCACTATTTTTGTGTGTATTGATAGAAAACATTCTGTATTAATACTGTAACTAAGTTTTCTACATATGATAAAAATATTTCAGTATTTCAATGGATAATTTCTGGATAAAAAGAATCCATTAGTTAGCATCATCATTTAGTTATAAAAATGCAACATCAGGCATTAGGAAAAGAATCATGAAACAGTTGGAAGACAAATTTGAGAATATCAATATTGTATGGATTAGTCCAAGATGTTAAAAATAGGAGATAAATTATTAGACTCTTTTTCATGGTAATTCAACATGCAGATCATAGGATAAATTTCAGAATCATAAAACTGAAAAAGGAACAGAAGTAATTACCAAGGAAATACTATAGAAGCCATAAAACCTTACAGTGTCTGAAGAGGAGTCAAGTAACCTTTTGGAGCACCAAAAATAGCAGTGACTCAGAGACCTTTCGGTGACAAAAACTTGCTTTTCATTTGAGAACCACTTGTCAAAAAATGTTTTTTGTTTCTTACCTACCATATTAGAACTCAAGATCACAAATTTATGAGGATTTTTGACATAAAAATTATGGATTAATATTGAAGAGAAATCAATGGCTTTTCATACTGTACTCTGAGAACTCTTATTAAAGAATCATGAGTCTGTTCTGAACTTTTCACTATTGTTCACTGGTATATTTTATTCTTGGTCCTTACAACATGCATGCAATAACCACGAGCTTAGTGTTTACTTGATTTTTCACTTTTTGTCTTATTACTATTCATTTTTGTTGTTGTTATTGTGGTGACCTTCAATATGAGATCTATCCTCAGTCTTTCATATAGTGTTTTTGACTGCAGGTACAACTTTAAAAAAAAAATCTCAAGGTCTTATTTTTCCTTCACAGCTTAAGTTCTATGTTTGCTGAAGGGTCACCCCACTGTGCATGAAAACTTGATATGGTTTAATTAAGAGACTTAAAAGTTAGTAGAAGCCTCTGCATGTTTCTTGAGAGTATCTTATCATTTACTACATTGTTGCTTCTTTCCTAGGTCCCAGGTCTCATGTGATTCTTCTCATGTATAAGTTACTATTCTCCCTGTTGTGACAAAATCTGGACAAAAGCAATTTAAGAAAAGAAGGCCTTTTTGTGGTTGGTGTTTGACTCTTAGTTTGAAGATAGTCTGCTATGGTTAATAAGATTGGACACCAGGAGACTGCTCACTTCATTGGTTCTATAGCCAAGAACAGAAAAGATGAATGTTGTTGATTGGTTTGCTTTCTTATTAATTAGTCCAAGACACCAGACCACTATATTGTGTGTCCCACATTTAAGGTGCGTATTGGTTACTTTTCTATTGATGTGATAAAAATACCATGGCCAAGGCATGTTTTGGGGCACATAGTTCTAGAGAGATAGGATTACATTATCACCATGGTGAGGATATTGCAGAGAGAGATGGGCAGGTGTAGTGCTGGAACAGCAGCTGAGTGCTCACATCTTTAACCACATGCAGGAGGTAGGGAGAACACAAAGATAGAGTGAGGCTGTTGAAGGTTCTAAGTCTGTTCCCATAATATACCACCTTCAACAAAGTCACACTTGCTAATCTTTCCCAAATAGCCACCAACTGGGGACCAAATTACAAATGCCTGAGACTTACATGGCATTTGTCATTCACAGTACCACAGGGTGTGCATTCACTCTTCTGTAAAGTCTTTTTGAAAACACCTTCATAAGCATACCTACAGCTGATTCTAAATCCCAATAAGTAGACAAGATTAACCATCACATGTTATGTGGTTTATGGCTGGGTTTCTCAAACCTTGGAACAGAGTCCAGTGCTCTAGTGAAGAGATCCAATTGCCCAGGCATGAAGAAGGAAGGAGTTATCCTTAATGCTCTCCCTATTCTAATTGAGAGATTGACCCTCATGCAGAATGCTATCCACAGGAAAGGAGTAATTTTGTGTATTCTCCTAAATCCTAAATAAAATCAACCAGTCATTTGAATAAAGATAAAAATTGGAACTGATTTACAGAAATTCTAGTGTTTTTACAAATTATTAAGACATGTCAACTCTTACCTTTGGACTTTAAAGCAGTAACAAAACAGCGACTACTAATTTTATATACCTATTCTCATGAATGAAATTAGCAGAAAATGGTTTCTGGAGGGTTTGTGAGAATATTGGTTTACCCTCATATCAGTGGCTCTACAAAAGAAAGATTAGAGAGATCTAGGCTCATGATCAAGTTTTCTTTTACTATTTTTATAAAATTTAAATTAGGGGCATTTACTTTGCTCACAAAGTTAAGTATAAGAAAATTTTACTTTTTTTCGAGACAGGGTTTCTCTGTATAGCCCTGGCTGTCCTGGAACTCACTTTGTAGACCAGGATGGCTTCAAACTCAGAAATCTGTCTGCCTCCCAAGTGCTGGGATTAAAGGTGTGTGCCACCACCACCCGGCAAAAACTTGACTTTTTAATAATCTTCATACATTCAGATTCTCTCAGATAGCTATTATTACAGAGTTTATACAAATTTATTGTCATTGACTTCCCAATTTTTGTTGTAATTATTTTCCGTACTTTTTCTAAATATGTGTCATAGTTTTGTGTATAAAACTTTGATATCCCCCTTTGTTCTTTTCCTTCCTTCCTTCCTTCCTTCCTTCCTTCCTTCCTTCCTTCCTTCCTTCCTTCCTTCCTTCCTCCCTTGATTACCTTTATAAATTTTTTGAGATTATAATTACATTATTTTCCCTCTTGCTTCCCTTCTATACCCTTCTATGTACCAGGATTTTATCACTGATAGGTGTTGAAAAACTATTAAAATTATACTCTTTTTAGGTGTTCCATGTGTTTTGGAGATGTTTTAGTCTTTTAACACAAAGTATGCTGATATTAACAAAAGCTGAGAAAAATTCTTTACAATGGGAATTTCTTAGGGTTCAAGAATCACCCATCTGTATGCTATGCTCCAGCACTATCCTCTTCAGTGGGATTTTAAACTTAGTCATAGCAAAACACATCTCATATTTAGGAAAAAAATCAACCCATGCCTTTTCTCTTATTTTTGGTTTTCAAAACACTATACACATTTTAAAATTTCCAGGGATTTAACCTTCTGTATAGGCACAATACTACTATTCCCAACTGCATAAATTTTACTGCTACTGGAGACAGCATGGCTGTAAATTTTTTTTCCCAAACTCCATTAATGAATAAATAATATGAGTATTGGCATTTAGCATAAGAGTCAAATAGTCAAAATGAGAAGGTTCTGAATAGGGCCTTATGGTGATCTTTGCTACACATTTTTTAATACCTTCATATCCTCTAACGCAAGTCAAAATTCTGGCATGCTAATAAGCTATATATTATGATTGTTTTACATTTTCTGTTAAAAAGTCATTCTTAACAGTAGGAGAATAAAAATATCCTAAATAAAATAGCTATCTGAAACTAAAATCTTTGTGATTTTATAAATTAAACCCTGGTTTTGTTTTTTTAGGTATGGAAAATCAGAGCTAATTTTTTTAGAAATAATCTTACACTAAAAGAGAAAAAAAAGTACATATCAAGCTTCATTTTAAAACCAAGCATGTATTTGATTGATAGGCCGTGAATCAGTACAGTGCTCAAAGTTGTGCTTTTAGGAGGAGGGTCCTATTAGACACAGCCTAGTGATCTCCACGGTGAGCAAGAAGTAAGGGAAGAACTGTGCTTGCCATTCATCTAAGTGGCAGTCTCAGCATTTTTTCTGTCTGTTTCATACAAGATGGCTGGAAGATAATTTCTGAGATGTCCATTGATGAAAGACTTTAAATAAGCAGGAACACGCATTTCCACAATCTGAAAATACTCTGATGCATTTCATTCTTCCCCTTTCTGCATTTTTTTGTAACAATTTCTGGGAAACACAGGCAATATGGTGTGCTCATACAGAATGTGAATGAAGACTTCAATAAAAAAGTGTGGTACATTATGCACTCAGTCTTTGCTTTAAAGCCTGATCTCCTTTAAAGTCATAGGTATTTTCTTTACCATGGTAATATTTATGGCTTGTTTTAGATTTTCATGTCCTTATGTAGTCACTTAACACTGTGATGTGAAAAATATTTCTCCACATATTTTCTGTCATAACGCCTCTCAGCAGAGAAGACAAAAATTATCCATAATCTTCTAAATATAATTAGGAAACAATAAAAATATTAAGTCCACTTAGTTATAGAAAGTTAAAAAAAGTCAATAGAAGATAGATTATAGATAGATAGATAGATAGATAGATAGATAGATAGATGGATGACAGGCAGAAGTGACTGTGTGGGGAAATGAAAGACTATAGTATGGTCACTCTGTTTACTTCTGGCAAAAATAAGCCCCATACTTAGACAAAAAGAAAGATAACATGTCTGAGACTCAATGGACAGAGCTATTCTTGAACTCCCAAGAAATCATCAGGAAGAGTCTTGTAAGGTTATGGTATGCCAGAGGGCAGCTCTGAAAACTCTGAGATGGAGGAAAACATATTATAGAGGCTCAGAGTAAAAAGAAGAAGATGCTAAAAATAATTCATCTGAATAGCAAAGGAGTATGGGAATCAGCAGCCCCAACAAGTAGACACATGGGAAAAAATGCTTCAGAATTAAACCAAATAAGCCTGTCATGCCTTTAATCCCTGGACTATGGACTCTTAGTGAGTACTTTATTTCAAAATTAATAAATTACAAAACATAACCTATACACCAGTATAAAATGAATAAGTTTTGCAAAAAGAATAAAAACATATCAATAAATATATTTTCATTAAAATAATCAGGGCCCGAGTTCAAATCATCAGAACACATGAAAAATACAAGGTGGACAGATGGCACAGTTGTAATCACAGACCTGGCAGGCAGATATAAGGGTTCTTTGGAGCAGTTCTTCATTTGAGTTAGAGTTCTCTGACTCATTAAGGTAGAAGGGTGATAGATGAAGATTTCATGCACCAACCTTAGACTAGCACATGCATGCATATACATGTGCACAAAACATTTACACATGAATAGACATACGTGAAGACAATACACAGAGACTTAAATATAGAAATTAAATGTTAAAAGGACAGCAGAGTAAGACCATAATACTGTATTTATATCTGCATTATATATGCATATGAATATATACATATATATTAAAACTATTTGTATTAGAAATTCCTAGAAATAATAACCAAAACCATGGAAGAAATTTGTAATTGAAATCATGATGCAAGGAAAAACAAACAAACAAACAAACATAAAGACTCATTGTCTTTGTGAATTTTCTAAAGAAGTAGTAAAAATCAATAGGAATAAATTGGTTGATTGTGAATGTTTGATGTATGTAGATATATATTCTAAGTGTAACTATAAAAGTAATTACCTACTAAGACATACACACACAAAAAGGACAGAATGCAAATATCTCACAATGAAAAACCAAAGTGGTTAAGGTAACATACACTGTAAATAAAACAGAATTAACAAAAAACAGGAACATGAGCTATAGCAGAGACAGGAGCCTGACAAATCTGTCTTCTGAGAGGCCCTGTCAGTGCCTGACCAGTACAGATGTGGTTGTATACTGTCAACCATTGGACTGAGTGTGGGGACCACAAAGAAGTTAGGGAAAAGACTAACGGAGATGAAGGGGTTTACAACTACATAAGAAGAACAGCAATACCAACCAACCAGATTCCCCTCCCCCATCTCCCAAAACAAAAAACCTCCCAGGGACTAAACCACCAACCAATGAGTACACATAGGGGAAAACATGGCTACAGTTGGATATGTAGCAGAGGATGGCCTTATCTGACATCACTGGTAGGGGAGCCCTTTGGTCCTGTGGAGGATCCCAGGGTAGGGAAATGCTAGGGCAGGAGTGGGTGGGCAGGTGGGAAAGCAACCTCATAGAGACAGGGGGAGTAGAACGGTTTGTGGAGGGAAAACTGGCAAGGGGGAGTAACATTTGAAATGTAAATACATAAAATAATAAAAATAAAAAAAGAGATAAAAGATGTCTAGATTTCTTTACAATCAACAAAACACATAGGCATTCTTTAAAAATATAACTTAGCAAATAGGCCCAGAACAGTTCTTCTTTACTTTATGTCAGGAAAATCAAGCATGAATAGCAAGATTAGATGATAACAGATTCTGATACTTCTACATGGTTAAGTACTAAAACATATAAAAGACTGAACTATGAACATGAAACAATATGGCTGATTATGCAGAAATTGTGCTGTTTGAACTCCATAAGGCACTGTCACTTTCACTGCATAATCTTGATTTGAAAAAATAATTGCAGATGTAGAAAACAAAATAACAGTTACTAGCAGTTATTATGAGCAATTAAGGTGTATGGGTTTGACTAGATGGGTTTGCACAGTGATTATGTGAGTGTGTACTTGTGTGTGTGTGCATGTGCGTGTGCGTGTGCGTGTGCGTGTGCGTGTGTGTGTGTGTGTGTGTGTGTGTGTGTGTGTACTAAAACGAATGAAACTGAACATAGACATTGTGCACAATTAATTTTCTGGAATATGTGTTATTTTTCAATGACATAGATAAGGCTAATTTGAAAGATAAAGAGGAGCTTTTAAGAGCTTGTAACAGATGAAGAAAACTCATGTCTACATGCAAATTGAAATCTAAAGTTGTTTGCAAAGCAGAGGCTCAAAAATAAGGTTAATGTGGATGTTCTCAGTGGGTAATAATCATACATACACTGAAATAGCCCTATATTGGAGTTCACAGCAGTAGGAACAAACCACTGATCTTGTGTGGGCATATCTCAAAAGAACTGTGTAGATAGTTTAAGACAGTTTTTAAAAGTTGCCTACAAAATATAACATTTTCTGTTACGAATTTTTTAGAGGTAAGATATAGTCCAGGACAAAGGGGCAGGGTTGGGCCCAACTAGGGGTCAGTGTGATTATAATGGCTAATGTGTATGTGGTATATGAATTTTAATGATCTAGTTAGTATGTGTTGTTGCATAGAAAAACCTATAGTTGATAAATATCTATAGCACTAAACATGCAGACATACATTCACACATGCGTACATAAAGAGACATGCAGAGTGAAAGAAAACATGATTCTGAATGAGATTTTAGTAAATTCGATAAATGCCAATCTCCTATTTATGACGATGCTACACAGTGGTCTTCTAAAATATCACCATTGGGTTTTTGGTTTTGTTTTTCTTTGTTTTGTTTTTTTCAAGACAGGGTTTCTCTGTATAGCCCTGGCTGTCCTGGAACTCACTTTGTAGACCAGGCTGGCCTCAAACTCAGAAATCTGCCTGCCTCTGCCTCCAGAGTGCTGGGATTAAAGGCGTGCACCACCATGCCCAGATGGGGTTTATTTTATTTATTGAAACTACACATGGAAGAATGATATTACAGGAGTCAGGTATCATTCATATAAGATATTTATGTTACATTTCATAGCAGAAATATTAGAATTATGAGCTAACAATAAAATAATTTTGTAGTTTGTGGTTACCACAACATGAGGAACTCTATTAAAGAATCTCAGCATTAGGAAGATTTAAACCATTGATATTAACAAAAATATTGTAGTTAATAACTCCCACTAAAAAGTAAAATACACTTATTCTCAGTAGTCTAAATTATGATAACTAGAAAGAAACAAGCCTATAGTTTCATAAGTATGCTACTATTCTGTATCATATACTCAGCAATGTATTGCTGTACAAATTAATTGAAATCTACAGTTTGGTGATTTGATGCTGAATAATATTAGATGTTGTTGTCAAGGAGATAGTTGATAACTAATACTCACTATGGGAAACACTGCATTGTAGATGTCCTCACCTCATGGCATGATGGAAAGAATAAATATAGCCTACCATCAAATGATTGTATTCAGGAAAAAATTATTTTAAAAGCATTTAAGAATTATTGTCATGGTATAAGCATTCATTTCTTTAAAATGGAAAACTGAGTTCTGCTCCAGACTTAAAGTATTAAAAAGCATAGGGATAGCTTCAGAAACTTTATCTACAATCTATCCTATATCACCAATAATCTAAGGAATGTGTGTATGTGAAATAAACTATTATTCAAATATATAAAGGGAATTATCAAATTTTCTCAATATACACTTTTGCAATCAGTATAGTTTATAATTAGGATTTGTGTATGTCGTTATGTATCTATGTGTAAGTTTCTGTGTGTATCTCTCTGTGTCTCTATCCTTGTCTCTTCCTGTATTCTTTCTTCCTTCTCCACTGTCTGTGTATGTTTGTGTGTGGGGGGAGGAGGGGGGGTAATAGCATCAGTATCACTTCTTATTTCAACATTGAGGTAGAATTATGTTTTTATAAAGAAACAAAACAAGGTTCAGGAGTGGTGGAGCAGCTGGGACAGGGTCCTTCTGGCCTACATATGCACCCAGGAGCTGGGGCTGTTCTGAAGCCCTCTGGCCAGAGGAGAGTTGGTCTCCAGGGAATGCTCTGACTCCCAAACTCAGGTGAGATCCCCATTTTCTCTCTGGTGACTGTCTAACATGGAGTCAGGAGCACACAGGGTGCAGGAACAGTGGAGCAGCTAGGACAGGGTTCTTTCAGCCTCCATCTGTACCTAGGAGCTGAAGATGTGCAACAACTCTCTGTGCACTGGTCCTGTCAATGGAGAGCTGGGCTCCCAGGAGTGCTGACATAGACTTACAGGCCCACAGGAAGGACAAGCTCAAGACATAGACAGAAAGGCCACTAACACCAGAGATAACTAGACAGTGAAAGGCAAGGGCAAGAGCCTCACCAACAGAAACCAAGGCTACCTGGCATCATCAGAACCCAGTACGCCCACCACAGCAAGTCCTGGATACCCCAGCACACCAGAGAGGCAAGATTCAGATTTAAAATCATATCCCATGACGCTGGTAGAGGATTTTAAGAAGGACATAAATAACTCCCTTAAAGAAATACAGGAGAACACAGATAAAAGGTAGAAGCTCTTAAAGAGGAAACATGAAAATCCCTTAAAGAATTACAGGAAAACACAATAAAACGGGTGAAGAAATTGAACAAAACCACCCAGGATCTAAAAATGGAAGTACAAACAAGAAAGAAATAACAAAGGGAGGCAACTCTGGGGATAGAAATCCTAGGAAAGAAGTCAGGAGCCATACATACAAGCATCAGCAAGAGAATACAAGAGATGGAAGAAAGAATCTCAGGTGCAGAAGAGACAATAGAAAACATTGACACAACAGTCAAAGAAAATGCAAAATGCAAAAAAAGATCCTAACTCAAAACATCCAGGAAATTCAGAACACAATGAGAAGACTAAACCTAAGGCTAATAGGATAGAAGAGAGTGAAGATTTCCAACTTAAAGGGCCAGTAAATATCTTCAACAAAATTATAGAATAAAACTTCCCTAACCTAAAGAAAGATATGCCCATGAACATACAAGAAGCCTACAGAACTTCAAATAGACTGGACCAAAAAAGAAATTCCTACCATTCCATAATAATAAAAACACAAACTGCACAAAATAAAGAACAAATATTAAAAGCTGTAAGGGAAAAAGGTCAAGTAACATATAAAGGCAGACCTATCAGAATTACACCAGACTTCTCCCCAGAAGATCCTGGCAGATGTGATACAGACCCTAACAGAACACAAATGCCAGCCCAGGCTACTATACCCAGCAAAACTCTCGATTACCATAAATGAAGAAACCAAGGTATTCCATGACAAACACTACATTTATACAATATCTTTTCACAAATCCAGTCCTTCAAAGGATAATAAATGAAAAACTCCATCACAAGGAGGGAAACTACACCCTAGAAAAAGCAAGGAAGTAATCTTTCAAGAAACCTAAAAGAAGATAGCAAAACCTATTTCATCATCAAAGATAGTCACTACCTCAGAGTAAAAGGCTGGAAAACAATTTTCCAAGAAAATGGTCCCAAGAAACAACTGGAGTAGCCATTCTACTATCAAATAAAATAGAATTCAACCTAACGTTATCAAAAAAGATAAGGAGAGACACTGAATACTCATCAAAGGTAAAAATCTACCAAGATGAACTCTCAATTCTGAAAAAAATCTATGTTCCAAATGCAAGGGCACCCACATTCATAAAACAAAATTTGCTAAAGCTCAAAACACACATTGCACCTCACACAATACTAGTGTAACATTTCAATACCCCATGTTCATCAATGGACAGGTCATGGAAAAAAAAACTAAAGAGAGACAGGGTGAAACTAACAGAAGGTATGAAACAAATGGATTTAACAGATATCTACAGAACATTTTATCCTAAACCAAAAGAACATACTTTCTTCTCAGTACCTCATGGTACCTTCTCCAAAACTGACCATATAATTGGTCACAAAACAGGCTTTATCAGATATAAGAAGACTGAAATAATTCCATGCATCTTATCAGATCATCATGGACTAAGGCTGATCTTCAATAACAACATCAAAAAAAAATAATAGAAATCTGACATACACATGGACACTGAAGAATACTCTACTCAATGATAACTTAGTCAAGGAAGAAGTAAAGAAAGAAATTAAAGACTTTTTAGAGTTTAATGAAATAAAGCCACAACATACCCAAACTTATGGGACACAATGAAAGCAGTCCTAAAAGGAAAACCCATAACTCTGAGTACCTCCAAAAAGAAACTGGAGAGAGTATACACTAGCAGCTTGACAGCACAATTGAAAGCTCTAGAACAAAAAGAAGCAAATACACCCAAGAGGAGTAGATGGCAAGAAATAATCAAGCTCAGGGCTGAAATCCATCAAGTGGAAACAAAAAGAACTATACAAAGAGTCAAGCAAACTAGTAACTTGTTCTTTGAGAAAATCAACAAGGTAGAAAAACCCTTAGCAAAACTAATCAGAATGCATGGAGACAGTATCCAAATCAAAAACAATCAGATATGAAAAGGGAGATACAACAAGGGAAACTGAGGAAATCCAAAAAATCATTGAATCATACTACAAAAGCCTATATTCAACAAAACTGGAAAATCTGAATGAAATGGACAATTTTCTAGACAGATATAAGGTACCAAAGTTAAATCAGGATCACACAAATTATCTAAACTGTCCCATATCCCCTAAAGAAATAGAAGCAGTCATTAACAGTATCACATCAAAAAAAGCCCAGGACCAGATAGATGGTTTTAGTGCAGAGTTCTATCAGACATTCAGTGAAGACCTAGTACCAATACTCTTCAAACTATTCCACAAAATAAAAACAGAAGATACTCTACCCAATTCATTCTATGAAGCCACAATTAAGCTCATACCTTAAAAACCCAACTAAGAAAGAGAACTTCAGACTAATTTCCTTTACAAATACCGATGCAAAAACACTCAATAAAATTTCTCACAAACCAAATCCAAGAACACATCAAAATGATCATCCATAATGATCATGTAAGCTTCATCCCTGGGGTTCAGGAGTGCTTCAATATATGGAAATCCATCAACATAATCCACTATATAAACAAACTCAAAGAAAAAAAAACATGACCATTTCATTAGATCCTGAGAAAGCATTTGACTAAGTCCAAAACCCCTTAATGATAAAAGTCTTGAAAAGATCAGGAATTCAAGGCTCATACCTAAACACAGTAAAAGCAATATACAGCAAGCCAGTAGTCAATATCAAACTAAATGGAGAGAAATTTGAAGCAATACCACTAAAATTAGGAACTAAACAAGGCTGTTCACTCTCTCCCTAACTGTTCAGTATAGTACTCAAAGTCCTAGCCAGAGCAATTAGACAACAAAAGAAGATCAAACAGATACAAATTGGAAAGGAAGAAGTCAAAATATGAAGAGATGATATGATCGTAGACTTCAGTGACTCCAATGCTTCTCCTAAAGCATTTAAATAACTTTAGCAAAGTGGCAGGACATTAAATTAACTCAAATTAATCAGTGGCCTTCCTCTACTCAAGGACAAACAAGTTAAGAAAGAAATTCAGGAAACAACATCCTTCCAAATACTCACAAATAAAGTATCTTGGTGTGACTCTAACTGTGCAAGTGAAAGATCGGTATGACAAGAACTTCAAGTCTCTGAAGAAAGACATCTCAGAAGATCTCAGAAGATGGAATGACCTTCCATGCTCACGGATTGGCAGGATTAATATAGTAGGAAATGTCCATCTTGCCAAAAGCAATCTACGGATTCAATGCAATTCTCATCAAAATTCCAACTCAATTCTTCATAGAGTTAGAAAGAAAATTCTATGTTTGAAAATTCATCTCAAATAATAAAAAACCCAGGAGAGCGAAAAATATTCTCAACAATAATAGAACTTCTGGTGGAATCACCATCTTTGACCTCAGGCTGTAGTACAGGGCAATTGTGATTAAAAATGGCATTGTATTGGTACTGTAACAGGCAGGTATATCAGTGTAAAAGAATTGAAGACCCAGAAAAGAACCCACACACCTATGGTCACTTGAACTTTGACAAAGGATCTAAAACCATCCAATGGAAAAAAGACAGCATTTTCAACAAATGGTGCAGGATAGCATGTAGAAAAATGCAAATCAATCCATACTTACCTCCTTGTAGCAAACTCAAGCCCAAGTGGATCAAGGATCTCTACATAAAACCAGATACATTGAAACTGATAGAAAAGAAAGTGGGGAAGAGCCTCGAGGATATGGGCACAGGGGAAAATTTCCTGAATAGAACACCAATAACTTATGACCTAAAATCAAGAATTTACAAATGAAACCTCATAAAACTGCAAAGCTTTTGTAAGGCAAAGGACACTGTCAAAAGGACAAATGGAAACCACCAGATTTGGAAAAGGTCTTTACCAATTCTACATCTGATAGAGGGTTAATATCTAATATATTCAAAGAACTCAAGAAATTAGATTGCAGACAATCAGATAACCCTATCAAAAATGGGGTACAGAGCTAAACAAAGAATTCTTAACTGAGGAATATTGAATAGCAGAGAAGCACCTAAAGAAATGTCCAATATCTTTAGTCATCAGGGAAATGCAAATCAAAACAACCCTTAGATTCCACCTCACAGCAGTCAGAATGGCCAAGAACAAAAACTCAGTTGACAGGAGTTGCTGGAGGGGATGTGGAGAAAGAAGAACCCCCTTGTCATAAAAGTAAATAAAGAAAGAAACAAAAACATTTTTTTAGCAAGCAATTATTCTGACACCTTATTGGTGGAGGTTGGCATGTTTAAAGTAAAACGATAGTAAGAGAATACCTACAATATTTAGTAAAAAGCATTCAGCAAGAGACATGATTATTGAATGGGATTATTTATCTGAAAATCCATGTCATAAGAAAAAAAAGATTTTAACATCTTAGTCTTTAATTCAAATAAAAATACCTATCTCTTCCCTTTAAAGAATCATGATTCTCCATAAAAGAATACCATCTGTGAGTCAAGCATCCCCTCTCTCTTGTACCCTCATCTCTTGGATCTACAGTTTGCCTCTATCACCTTTTTCAAAGTCATAGATATATAAACTTATGTTGCAAATAGAAACATTTTGTTTGCTACTAGCCTTGTGGATATAACCTAAGGTCCTGCTACTTGAGACCACACTGTAGATTTGGACAGAGAGATTCCTTATGGTCTATTGCAAAGACTGAGGGCTCCATATAGGAGTCTACATCTGCCTTATTCTTAAAGGTTCATCTTATACTATTATTCCTTTCATAAAATAATAATGAGATTTAAAAAAAATCATATAGTTTATATAGCCAGGAACAATTATGAGAGCTTAAGTACTAAGAATATTCTATGAGATAGCATTTGGAGAACACACTTTAAGAGCCATAACAGAAACTAACAAGAAAATATGTGAGGATTCCAGATTGAGGTAATATTTTGTCATATTTGTAAACTACAATTTTCAGGCTATTGGCAAAGGGAAGAAAAGAATGAGGTGAAATAGCCAGGCCTTGCCTGGCATGCAGAGGCATACAGGCCAGCCAAAACTTTTAGGCTCTATTAAGCAGCATACAGACACCATAAGTTCTTCTTATTTGTTTGTTGGAGCTATGCAATAGGTTAATCTGACATTTGTTCATACAGTGAGTAGGTAGAGAAGATTCAGACAGGGAAATTAGCAAAAATGATGCCTAAAAATAAAGTTTTTTTTTTTTTTTTTTTTTTTTTGCTCCTGGTAGCTGTGGGGAAAGAGAAAATTGATTCACATCATCAATTAATGGGGCCATATTCTAGATGTAGCAGAATTAAACTTGAGATTTTGAGAAGTATGACTCTATTTTATTTTACTTTATTTTTTATTTTATTTTATTTTATTTTATTGTTTAATGACATGAAAGAAATAGATACATAATGGGTAAAGCACTAAATCATGTTTCCTTTACAATTAATATAAATGTCATTTATGTCTTCTCTTTCTCTACTTATATGCTGCTCTTTCTGTACCTGGGCATCCTTTCTTTCTAATATTGATGAAGTCATAGGTACATAGAGGATTCTGTCTTTTGGAGAAGCCTTTACTGGTAGGAGACAATTGAGCAAAGCAGGCATTTTACTAGATTCTCATAGTCTCTTACATGAGAAAGGGTCACATAGATACTACACTTCAGTCACCATGGGAAGGAGACTAAAGCCCAGGTGCTAGGGCTTTCAGGATGCATTTTAGGATGTAACTGGAGAAACTTTACACTTGTCACAAGCAAACCAGATCTTAGGGTATTCTTCCTTTGTGTCAGCCTCATTCTTTCCTCCAAAGCCCCTGTATACTCTTCAAGTGTTAACACTTTACTGATGATAAAGCAAAGAAGGTCCTTCGATGCTATAAAGAGTGTTTTCTAGGAACTGATGATCAGCAGGCACTCAAAAGATATTTATTGTAAGTTTTGTTTCACAATGGTAGAGATGTGTTCATTGATTCTAAGATACAGCAAGGTGGAGTGGCTTGCACCTGCAGCTCTGCAATCCTGGTTCTTTGCAGGCTGAAACAGGAACATTGATGAAACTTTCAGGACAGCTTTTGTTAATAATAATAATAATAATAATAATAATAATAATAATAATAAGACTTTGTCAAAATATCAAAGCAAAACACTAAGACTCTATTTCATCAGGGAATTCTTCCTATGTGGACCCCCATAGAAGAACTGACACCATTTTCTTTTTCTTGACTTAAGCTGCTATACTTACATTGATTCTTCTTCTCAAACTATGGGTGAAACTACAGATTGTGTAATTTGAGCCTAGCTTCTATTTTTTTTTCTACAAAAAGAAAATGAATGGTCTGATTTGTAGAAGTTTTAGTACTGCCATTTCTACTGCATGAAATCACATCAATATCAGATATAGTTTAAGTGTTGCATAAGAACCCATTCTCTTAACTAGCCATCTGGTATGCTGTGGTATGTGTATCAGTTCATATGTGTGGCCATATGTGCAGATGCATTTATACTTGTATATCTGTGCATGTGGAAGCCAGAGCTCAAAATCTGGTGTTTTCCTCAGTTGATGTCTTTCATATTGTTTGAAACAGTTGTCATTCACTGAACCTGCATCTCACTGACTCAGATTGGCTGATCAGCAAGATTTGGGGATATTCTTGTCTGATCCTACCAAGAACAGGGATTACAGGTGTGTACAACCACACTCAGTGTTTTACATTGGAGCTAGAGTTCTGCAAACAAGTCCTTATATCCATGTAGCAAGGTTTTGGCTAACTAAATTACCAACCAGGCATAGGTACATACAAGTCCTGTATTGAATAATTCTAGAAATTTCTTGGTGTTATTCTCATCTTCAAAACAAAATGAAACAGTTATAAATCATTCATGAGTTAAATAACAAATATGAGCAAAAACTAAACTCAGGTGAACGACCAAATAAAATTAATGTACCAAGCCAAACTGAAATCAAATATTAGGGTCCTTTTACTAAATGTTGACTTAGCACAAACTGCTAATAATTAGTTAAACCTATAAATAATTCATTGTGTTTTTCTAATAATATAAGAAAAAATAAGATGAAATCATCAGATTTGAACACTACCAACACCACCAAAAAAACCCCACACACACAAAAAAAACCCACAAAAAAACAAACAAACAAAACAAAAACAAAAAAAACCCTAATTCCTAAGTCTCAATTCAAACAGAACTCAGAAAAGAAGTACTAGAGTCTCTGTTTTCTCCATGAGTCAGTTAAAAGATAAATTACTTAACAAATGTGGGATACTCTTCTAGAATAGAGTAGACAGATTGTGTTTCTTATTAGATTCTGCTTGCTTTTTCTTTTTTTTAAAAAATAAAATTTTATTAACATACAATTGTATGCCTATTTGTTTGCTTATTCCATAATACTGCTTTTCTATGATAATGCCCAAGTTAAGTAATGTGGATAGTTGCCATTCAATGCACAAATATTGTCACATTCACTGTTAGATCCTTTTCTGTTCTGGAAAACTTTAAAATCAACAGAAACATTATTGACTGGGGATTTAGGATCCCTGAAGTCTACATAACAGTAGTAAGTCTGAGGCAAGATGCTCAAGTGGTTCAAATCATTGTAAGTTAGCAGAAAGTAGTAGATGCTGGGCAACACTAGATCACATATGCTTAGGAGCTCTCAAATAATAATTTCTTAAAAATCAAAACAGAGACATTAAATGTTGCCCAAATGTGTTGTCTTCCTTAGAATTAGTGAACTACCAAAACAAACAAAAACCCTCTATAACTTAATGTTAAATAAAGAAAAGAGATCAAAATCACTATTTTCTAGCTTCTTAGAATTCAACTTTCAGAGCTTGTATATAGGGAAACAAATAAAATAAAATATCTATTTTGCTGATAAAATGTTTATGGCACACTAGACCATGATTATGGGCCAACAATTATTCCCTGTGTGTCCCACCACCATGCCAGAAGCTATTTAAAATGGAGAACACGTTCTTCCAACTCTTAAATTTTGTGAACACAAATGTAGCACATGGATGCTTCACGGTTATTGGGCTCATGATTCTTCTGCTGTGAATGGTGGGAGGATGAAACATTTCCAGAGAGTAGGGGATTTAAAAGAGATATAAAATGGAGTTATGTAGGCTCATAAGTTTGGTAATTACTGAATTAAATAAGGATAAGAGTAGCTTTCTATTGCTTTTTACTCATTTTAAATCCTTTAACACGTAATTGTGCTTGATAAATCTTCAAAAGGGAAGGCATATAACATTGTATTCCCCAAATTCCTCTGAATATAAAAAATAAATAATTTCCTCACATTTCTTGTAACCTCTTAAATAATGATGCCTGGCTGGTTTTCATTGGACAGATTTATGACAAGTGCTCCCAATGGTAATTTTATTAAAGGATGGATCAGAAGGTTTGGGAAGACCCACATAGAGAAGGCCAAGTTGGGAGAATCTTCTCTTCTAATGTTCCTGCTAATGACTCAGCAGAGAAGACATGAAAACTCTGCCTTTATGCCTGAAAGGTCCTTTTACAAAAAAGGTTATATTTGTATGTCTAACCACCCTATAAACATAGTATCTAATTGTAATATCTATGTGTCTGAAGTCAATTCACTTCACCTACCAAGTGGCTTACATTTTTATCTCTATATTTTCTGATTTTGTCTTTAATCCAAATTTCGACTTCACTGATCTGGATTTTATTCATGTAAATGCATGTGACCTACAGCCCTGGAACACAGAATAGGGTATATATGAGGAGTTTGTTCATATGGTCTCAGATCAGAAGTTTTGCCCAATACTGATAATTGCAAGAAGCAACAGCCCCTTTGTAGATGTATCTTTAAACATGACAAGTAATATGTAGTGCTGCTGTGCCATTTCACTTAATATTCACTGTTTGTAATAATTTCCAGCTCACCAATAAAAAAATCTTGTTTCATGGATCATAGTTATCATTGGTTGGCTGTTGTATGATTTAAATGTTGTAAAATTAAATTTACAAATTCAGAAATGTTTTCTTCTAAATCTTTTTAAAGATAAGTAGAATGAATCTCAATATATCTTAACTTAAATATATAGTTTAATTACTGGATTACAGAAAAACACCTAAGGGGTCTTGAGTAATGCAGAGTGCAGCATGTTTACTCTCAAATTCTGACAAAACATGTCCTGAGTTGAGACATATAGACGTGAGTAGTATATGCTATAGAGACTATTGTGAAAGAAATATTACAAATCAAAACCTAAACAAGTAAAAACAAAATAGAGCAAACAAGTAGACAACATCAAACTAAATAGAGAGAAACTTGAAGCAATATCACTAAAATTAGGGACTAGACAAGGGTGCCCACTCTCTTCCTACCTATTCAATATAGTACTCAATGTTCTAGACAAAGCAATTAGACAACAAAAGGAGGTCAAAGGATACATATTGGAAAGGAAGAAGTCAAAATATCACTATTTGCAGATGATATGATAGTATACTTAAGTGACTCCAAAATTCCATCATAGAACTCCTACAGCTGATAAACAGCTTCAGCAAAGTCGCTGAATATAAAATTAACTCAAACAAATCAGTAGCCTTCCTTACATCAAAGGACAAACAGGTTGATAAAGAAATTAAGAAAATGACACCCTCCACAATAGTCACAAATAATGTAAAATATCTTGGTGTGATTCTAACCAAGCACTGAAAGATCTGTATGACAAGAAGTTCAAGTCTCTGAAGAAAAAAGTCGAATACCTCATAGATGGAAAAATCTCTCATGCTCATGGATGGTCAGGATAAGTATAATAAAAATGGCCATCTTGCCAAAAGCAATCTCAGATTCAATGCAATCCCCCTCAAAATTCCTCTACATAGAGTTAGAAAGAGCAATTTGCAAATTCATGTGGAATAACAAAATATCCAGGATATTGAAAACTATTCTTAACAATAATAGAAGTTCTGGAGAAATCACCATCCCTGACCTCAAGCTGTACTACAAAGCAATAGTGATAAAAACTGTGGGTATTAATAGAGACAGGCAGGAACATGAATGGGATAGAACTGAAGACACAGAAATGAACCCACACACCTATGGTCACTTGATCTTTGACAAAGGAGCTAAAACCATCCAATGGAGAAAGGACAACATTAAAAAAAATTATGCTGGTTCAACTGGTGATGGCATGTAGAAGAATGCAAATCAATTCATTCTTACTTCCTTGTACAAAGCTCAAGTCCAAGTGGATCAAGGACCTCCACATAAAACCAGATAAACTGAAACTAATAGAAGATAAAGTAGGGAAGAGCCTCTAATACATGGGCACATGGGAAAAATTCCTGAATAGAACAGCAATGGCATGTGCTGTAAGATCAAGAATTGACAAATGGGACCTCATAAAATTGCAAAGCTTCTGTAAGGCAAAGGACATTGTTAAAAAGACAAAATGGCAACCAACAGATTTGGAAAGGATCTTTTACCAATCTTACATCTAATAGATGGTTAATATCTAATATATACAAAGAACTCAAGAAATTAGACTCCAGACAATCAAATATCCTTATTAAAAATGGGGTACAGAGATAAACAATGAATTCTCAACTGAGGAATATCGAATGGCTGAGGAGCACCACCTAAAGAAATGTTCAACATCCTTAGTCATCAGGGAAAAACAAATCAAAACAACCCTGAGTTTCTACCTCACACCAGTCAGAATGACTATGGAAAAAAAAAGCCAACAACAATAACTCAGGTGACAGGAGTTGATGGAGAGAATGTGGAGAAAGAGGAACACTCCTCCATTGCTGGTGGGATTGCAAGCTGGCACAACCACTCTGGAAATCAGTCTGGTGGTTCCTCAGAAAATTGGACATAGTATTACATGAGGACCCAGATATACCACTACTGGGCATATACCCAAAAGACACAACATATAACAAGGACATATGCTCCGCTATATTCATAACATCCTAATTTATAACAGCCAGAATCTGTAAAGAACCCAGATATCCTTCAACAGAGGAATGGGTGCAGAAAATGTGGTACATTTACACAACGGAGTACTACTCAGTTACTAAAAACAGTGAATTCATGAAATTCTTAGGCAAATGGATGGAACTAGAAAATATCATCCTGAGTGAGGTTAGCCAATCACACATGGTATGTACTCACTGATAAGTGACTATTAGCCCCAAAGCTTGGAATACCCAAGATATAGTTCACAGACCACATGAACTCCATAAGAAGGAAGACAAAAGTGTGGGTGCTTTGGTCCTTCTTAGAAGGGGTTAAAAAATACTCAGGAGAGGAAATATATAGGGAGACAATGTGTGGAGTAGAAACTGAAGGAAAGGCCATCCAGAGACTGCCCTACTTGGGGTGGAAATCCATCCCATATAACCAAAAGCAGACAGTATTGTGTATGCCAACAAGTGCATGCTGACAGGAGCCTGGTATAGCTGTCTCCTGAGAGGCTCTGCCAGAGCCTGACAAATACAGAGGTGGATGCTCACAGTCACCTATAGAACTAAGCAAAGGGTCACCAATGGAGGAGATAGAATAAGGACTGAAGGAGCTGAAGGGGTTTGCAACCCCAAAGGAAGAACAACAATATCAACCAACCAGATCCCCAAGACCTCACAGGGTCTAAACCACCAGCCAAGGAATACACATGGATGGACCCATGGCACCAGTCACATATGCAGCAGAGGATGGCCTTGTCGGGCATCAATGGGAGGAGAGGCCCTTGTTCCTGTGAAGGCTAGGTGCCCCAATGTAGGGGAATGCCAGGGTAGTGAGGCAGGGATGGGTGGGTAGGTTGGTGGGGCACACCCTCATAGAAGAAGAAGGAGAGGGGATAGAATAGAGGGTTTCTCGGGGGATGGAAATTGGGAAAAGGGATAACATTTGAAACGTAAGTATATAAAATACTGAATAAAAAATTAAATTTCATGTGAAAATGCAACAATAAAACCTAGTACTGTGTATACCAAATAAAAATAAAGAAATTTAATTAAAATAAATCAATTAAGGTTATAGAAACAAAATCAAGATAGGAAAGGCAAGAGATGTGTGGCTTCCTTTTTTTTTTCCAAATTTTTATTAGCTATTTTCTTCATTTACATTTCAAAAGCTTTCCTGAAAGTCCCCCATACCCTCCCCCCACCCCTGCTCTCCCACCCACCCACTCCCACTTCTTGGCCCTGGTGTTCCCCTGTACTAGGGCATATAAAGTTTGCAAGACCAAGGGGCCTCTCTTCTCAATGATGGCCGACTAAGCCATCTTCTGCTACATATGCAGCTAGAGACCTCTGGGGGTACTGGTTAGTTCATATTGTTGTTCCACCTATAGGGTTGCACACCCCTTTAGTTCCTTGGGTACTTTCTCTAGCTCCTCCACTGGGGGCCCTGTGTTCCATCCAATAGCTGACTGTGAGCATCCACTTTTGTGTTTGCCAGACCATTCATAAGACAGGTTTAAAATTGTGAGTTCATAGCTGTTTCTACATGAAGGATAGAGGTGGCTGACATCACTGTGATCCAAGTTGCTCCTAGAATCCCACACTATGGCTGGCTACAGTGGATGCTATCTCATAAAAAGGATTATTATGGTTAATTATGTGTTACAAGTAGAGTCAAACAAAGCAGTGTGGGAAATAAAACAATATGCTATTGTTGTTTCCTGAATTAGCTAGATGCTAATGTTGCTCTCTCCTTACTTCAAATGAGCTTTACTTTATACTTGTTGTTTGGGGATTTGTGGAATGTATTTAGCTGTTGAATTCTCAACAAACACTTTAAAGAGAAGATTGAAAAGCAGCTTATTGATACTGTGTGCTACTAAATATACAATCCCATATTTAAAGCAATTTCAGTTGTATTTTTACTAATAATTCATAGGCTCAGGCCATCTATTGGTACAAGAATGTTACTTGACCTAGTCTACTGAGTAACATTAAAATTTAATATTTATATATTTGTAAGGATACACACCCAACTTTCATCCTATATTGTAGATAACATCCTAGCTTGTCAGTTTCTTCATGAGACCATAGAATATTTTCATCTTATTTTGAAGGTGTTTTTGAAAATATTTTAAATTATATACTTATGTGAAATCAGGACTTTGAAAAATTTTAAATAATTACTTTAAAATTTCTAAATTGATAAATATTAGGTTGAACCCGAGAAATTGCCTGGAATAGGACTAAGGATTATAGAAAACAGAGGAGTCAAGGACACCACAAGAATGCAACCCACAGAATGAACTAACCATAGCTCACAGAGATTTAGAGACTAGAATAAATATCAGGGAGCCTATATGGATATGACATAGATCCTCCCCATATATGTTATGGCTATATAGTTTAGTGGTTGAGAAACTCCCACCAGTGTGAGCATGTCTGTTTCTAACGCTTTTGCTTGATTTTGGGACACCTTTCCTCGTAGTGGGTTGCCTAATCCAGCCTTGATATGAGGATTTATGCCTAGTATTACTATAACTTGTTATGCTATATTTGGTTGATCTCCCTGGCAGACCTGTTCTTTCTCAAGGGAAAGGAGTAGTAGATCTGTGGGAAAGGGTAGGTGGGGTAAATACTTAGAGGAAGAAACAGAAAGGAAATGGTAGTCGGGGCAATATTAAATCCTAAATAGAAATTACAGGAAAAGAGAAAGGTGCACAAAATGCACAAGTCATTCACACACACAAACACCACCATCACCACCACCACCACACCACCACCACCAACATCATCAAAAATAACGAATTAACAATCATTGGTCATTAATATATCTCAACAGTGGTGGACTCAATTTTGTAATAAAAAGACACAGGTTAATAGGTGGATGTGTAGACAGGATCCATCATTCTGCTTTATATAAGAAACACACATCAGCATCATAAAATAAATTGCCTCAGAGTAAAGGAATGAAAAAACTCAAGGAACTGCGCATACTACTGAAGATGAGGAACAAGGGGAACACTCATCCATTGCTGTTGGGAGTGCAAACTTGTACAACCACTATGGAAATCAATTTGGCAGTTTCTCAGAAAATTAGGAGTGGTTCTACTTCAATATCCAGCTCTACCACTCCTGGTCATATACCCAAAAGATACTCTACCATACCACAAGGACACTTGTTCAACTATATTCATAGCAGTTTTATGTAATATCCAGAAACAGGAAACAACCCAGATGTCCCTCAACAGAAGAATGGAAAAAGGAAATATGGTTTGTTTACACACTGGAATACTACTCAGATATTAAGGACATCCTGAAATTTTCAGATGAATACATGGAACTAGATAACATCATCCTGTGTAAGCTAACTTAGACTCAAAAGGTCATATTAGCCAGAAAGTACAGGTTGTCCATACTACAGTCCACAAACCCAAAGAAACTAAATAACAAGGAGAGCCCAAATAAAGATGGTTGAATCTCACTCAGAAGAGGAAATAAAATAGTCATTGGAGTTGGATGGAGGTGGAGAACTGTGTGGGAGAGGGTATAAGGAGAGGATCTGGAGGAGTGGGCATTAGCTGTAGGGAGAACCACGGAGACAGATTTGGGAGCATGAAGAAAAATTTGAAGTGGCTAAAGTTGGGATGAAGGTGGGTGGGTGGCACATCTCTAGGATGTGTCAAAAACCTGGGATGGGGGAGGCTCCAAGGAGTCTATAGGGATCAGACTCTAGCTGTGTCTCCTAGCATTAAAGGATATGAATTCTGAACGGGCCACTTCCTGTAGACAGGTCTCCCAATGGAAGGATAAGGACAGCAACCCACTCATAAAACCTGCAACCCCAAGTATGTCCTTCCTACTAGAAGCACGGGGACAAAGATGGAGCAGAGGCAGAGGAAATGGTCAAACAATGATTGACACAGCCTGACACCTGTGCCATGGGCAAGAACCAATTCCAGACACTATTAATGATACTCTGTTATGCTTGTAGGCAGGAGACTACAAGAACTGTTCTATGTTAGGCTCCATACAGCAGCTGACTGAAACAGACACAGAGACTCATAGCCGAACATTAGATGGAGCTGGGAGAGACTTGTGAAGGATTTGAAGGAGGGACTCAAAAAGGACAGGCACTCCACAGAAAGGCTAACAGAGTCAACTAACCTGGATCCTTGGGATCTCCCAAAGACTGAAACACCAACAAAACAGCATACATGAATTTAGGCTCCCTGCATATATGTGGCTGATGAGAATCTTGGTCTTCATGTGGGCACTCCAACTGAAGTGTGCCCTTACCCTGATTATTTTGCCTACCTGTGGATCTTCTTCCCCTAACTGGGGTGCCTTGTCTGGCCTTAGTGGGACAGGATGTGCCTAGCCTTACAGAGACTTGATATGCCAGGGTGGGTTGGGTACCCAGGAAGTGCCTCCCCCTTATAAGAGGAGGGGAAGGAGAGTCAGGGAGGGGTTCTAGAGGAGGTATAGGAGGAGAGGGGTCAGCAATTGGGATATAAAGTAAAGAAATAATTAATGGAGACAAAATAATGAATAAATAATTTTTTAAAAATTCCTAAATAGAAATTTCGGGAAAAGAGAAAGGTGCACGAAAGTCATTTAAGTCCCATACCCTAAGAGAACTAACATATTTATCATAGTCTAGGTGATACTATACTTATCAACATACAGAATTTCCCATGTATCAGTGAGACCAATATGTATTCTACAGAATGAATGAATGAAATACTTTATAAGAAACAAGATACATATCAGGTTTATAATTCATTATTCGATTATCAAAAGAAAAAATGCATGTCATTAAGTAACAAAATTATGGTAAACATTTCTTTAATTCCAAAGAATTGATATTTAAGTATGTAAATAACAATGCTTTCAAAGCAAATGGTTTTAATAGTGATTTAAAATAGATTAGAGTAATAAGAAATTAAACTTGGACAAAACACAAGTACACATTCAGGAAATATTCAAGGTAGTTGTGTGATTTGTACAAATGTTTTTCGAATAATGCTCATTTGCATTTGTTAGTGGTAGTTTAAAGCCCTTTGGCTGTAATGATGAATATTTCTGTATGTTGTTTGTACAGATCTGATACCAAGCATCTGACATTGTGGAGAAATATGGTAAATTCTCACTGGTGGCTTCTTGTCATGATGGGATATGCTTATACTGCTCACACTGCTCACTGACATTCAATGACATCTCTTGGAGATGAAGGAGGGTTGAAAAGGGTATTGCATGTCCAGAGTGATATAGGGCAAATTATCAATTAGTAAAACTGAAACACAGTACAGAGAGATAAAGCTGCTCAGATGTGGTTAATTACAGTGTTTCTTGTACAAAGTCTTCTGGATTAGTTCAGGCATAAATATTCTCTTACTACTCAAATTCTGCTTACAAATTATTTGGATTTTTATTTGCCTGGAAATTCTCTAGAAGATAAAACAGCCTCAGAAGACACTGTGGTCGTTCATCAATATGGATTTTGGAGAACTTCCTTATACAAAAGGCAATTAGGAAATAGTCTTTATAATATTGCCTGTTTTTGTATAGTTTTTTTGTAAGTAGCACTTGATTTTGGCTCCCCAAGCATACTGAATTATGCTTAATTTAATCTAATCTATATGCATATATATAATATAAAGAATATGAAATGCCTATAATTTATCATTTGGATAGGAATAATTTCCTGTTTCTGGTAAATAAATTTATATTCTAATTAAGCAAAGATTATAACATCTTAAACATATAGTTTAATAATTGAGTTAATTTCTTTAAGTTGTAGCATTTCAGTTACTCATAGTTCTAAACACTCAAAACTCTTCCATCTTCTTTTTAAAGCCTTATGACTATATCATAAAGGGCAATAATTTACTTTTTTCCTGAGTAACAAAAGTATTCAGCAGCTTAAACAGTATCAAATGATTTTTACAAAGGTATTTCATGGGAATTCAACAAAAATTTGTAATATCCAATGCAATATATTCAGTCAAAATACAATTTGACCATTCAACAATGAACAAAGAAAACCAAAATTATGCCTGGAGCACTGGGATAGAAATGAATATAATGATTAATGATTTGTGCAACTTGGGGCACATTTTCCTCAAGAAGAATTACAGTGCTACCCCATTATTATAATTTCATTTTTTATAGTACTTTACATTGCAATAGCAATGTTTTTATACTAAGCTTAGCCCTTTGGCTATACTCTGGCAGTCTATTTGTGTTTTGATTTCATGAAAACAAATAACTGAAATGACAAACATATAGCTTTCATTATTCATGCAAAAAAGGTTTAAAGTTAAATAGGCTTGGACATAAATGCTACTGAATTATTTTTAATTCAAATAAGCTATTCATTTTTTCTGATTTTGATTCCTTTCTTCCTCCTTCCTTTTTTTTCCTTCACCCCACCGTGCTCCCAAAGAAATAAAGTATCAAAGAATCCAAAGTCTATTTTCTATGATTTTGAAATAAAACAATTAGGTTAGGTTTTGGTTCTTTTCCTGGCATTTATATGCTGATGTGCAGCACAGGAATGTATGCACAGAGCAAAACTGCAATTGGCTATTCAAGTTTCAGGAAACTGTGGAAGAAAAAAGCAAGATCCTGTGGATCAGGAAATAAACAACAACAAAAAAATGTCTTCCAAATATGACACTGATAAACTCATGGTGATAGGACATAGCTCAGAGGTCCTGAACCTTCCTGAGGGACTATTAATCATTTATCTTTTCTGGAAAAAGAGTGCCTTTTTTCTTCAGTAAGTAGTATAGTCCATAATCAGTTATCCTTGCTCCAATATATTACCTCCCCCTCAAATTCAGGCAAGAAACTCTAACATAACTAAACTCAGTTATGAGCCATACACAGAAGACACAAAACCAGGAGGACTTATAAGTTGGCTAATTTCATGTCAGTTTAACTCAGGTTAGGGTCATCTGGGCAGAGTAACCTCAAGTGGAAAAGCTCTCCTTTCACATTGTCCTGTAGAAAAGACTGGTCATTTTCGTGATTGCTGACTAATGTGGAAGTATCCAGCCTACTGTAGTAGTAGGTATCGTCTATATCTTCCCTTGGGCAGGTGCTCTTGTATGGTATAAGAAAGTGGGCTGAGCAAGTAATGAACAGATATCCAGAAAGCAACGTTTCTCCATGGCTTCTGCTTCAGTTTCTGCCTCCATGTTTGTATTATTTTCCTGACATCCCTAAGTGATGGCATGTTACCTGAGTGTTGTAAGAAGAAATACATGAATACCTTTCCATGTTGCTTTTGGTCATGGTATTTTATCACAGTACAGAAGCTCAGACTAAGACACTAAGATGAGTTTCAACAGGAGAAGGAGAGGGAAGAGATGATGGAATGGGAGGTGTATGTGAAAATGGCTATGATTTATTATGTACACTTGTGAAACTGTCAAACAAACACTAAAAATACCTTGTATTACCTAACAGGCTGTCATTGGGGATTAACTAATTGCTATAACACTGCTATTAAATGCTATTGC
Source organism: Mus musculus (assembly GCF_000001635.26). NCBI lineage: Eukaryota > Metazoa > Chordata > Mammalia > Rodentia > Muridae > Mus > Mus musculus. The sequence goes on from NC_000084.6 coordinate 89,533,163, forward strand.
ATTTCTATTGAACATGCATTGATATATTTGGAGGCAAATAGAAGACAGCAGTAATAAAGGAGAATCTTATTTGGCATGCAGATACCTATGGCATTCTCACCTCTGCAGGGCCAAGTCTTTAAAATAAAATCATTAGTGTTCAAAACTGCAAACTGTCCTTTAAACTTTAATTGGAGAAATAAAATCATTTCTATCATATTGGCACATTTTCCAATGCCTAGTCTTAATGATGCTTTCATTCTGATTCTAAATAAATTAACACTAAAATTCTTTTTTTTTTCAAATTATACATTTTAAAAAGTGACATATGTGAGCAGAGAGAGAAAGATGTGGGAGAACGAAACCTGTCAGACTCCTGCTTTTTAATTAGATACAATATGTGGGATGTGAGACATGTCAGTAGCTAGTTTAATATATGGAAATTTAATATGATCAAAAGAAAAAGCAACAATCATATTTGATGTCCTATTCTAGATTTCAGCAAGGATCCGTCTGAACTTTTGTATACTGAACCAATCTCAGAAACATTGCGTCTTTACTTTGTGCTTTCAAAGACTGTATCATCTTCTGGAGTGCTCTGATAATGCCAGGCAATAGACTACACACTGTGAGATACTTTAGAGCTGTGAGATATGACACTGTGAGATAGTTTGGAGCTGGTCTGAAAGGTCTTAGAACAGCAACAAGGCTATATTCTTATGGTTCAGGTTACTCAAACTACCAGATTCCTGATATTCCTTCCAATTGGCTAGGAAACCATCAAGATATCCAGCCCTTGTTACTAAATTGAGGCACATTTTCCTACCACATAACACCTCTCCTGCCAGGAGCTAGATGTTCTATGAATCCTGGCTGTGATCTTTTAATAAATACACATCTGAGTTATCATATTTCTCATGGTTCACACCCATCACAAACATGGGGACATTAGCCAAAGGGGCAGAGATGATGACCCCTTTGGCCCCACCCGTCAAGTGGGCCTCGGCCTTCTCCATGGTGGTGAAGATGCCAGTAGACTCCACGACATACATAGCACCAGCATCACTCCATTTGATGTTAGTAGGATCTTGCTCCTGGAAGATGGTGATGGATTTCCCATTGATGACAAGCTTCCCATTCTCAGCCTTGACTGTGCCATTGAATTTGCCATGGATGGAGTCATACTGGAACATGTAGACCATGGAGTTGAGGTCAATGAAGGGTTGTTGATGGCAACAGTCTCCACTTTGCCAAATGCAGAGTAGAAGATAGCTATGGTAACTAGGCACCCAATATGGCCAAATCCATTCAAACTGACCTTCACCATCTGGTCTATGGGATGAGTCTAGAACTCACTTAAGATTGTCAGCAATGCATCCTGCACCACCAACTTCTTAGCTCCCCTGGCCAAGGTCATCCATAATAATGTTGGCATCATGGAAGGGCTCATGATCACGGCCCATCACTGCCACTCGAAAGACTTTGGGTGGCCCCTCTGAAAAGCTGTGGCATCATGGCTGTGGGGCTGACCAGAACATCATCCCTGCATCCACTGTTGCTGCCAAGGCTGTAGGCAAGATCATTCCAGAGCTCAACTGGAAGCTCACTATCATGGCCTTCTGTGTTCCTGTATATCCGTTGTGGATCTGACATGCTTTCTGAAGAAACCTGCCAAATATGATGACATCAAGAAGGTGGTGAAGCAGGCATCCAAAAGCCCACTAGGGCATTCTGGGCTACACTGAGGACCAGGCTGTTTTCTGTGACTTCAACAGCATCTCTCACTCTTTCACCTTTGATAATAGGGCTGGCATTGCTCTCAATAACAACTGTGTAAAGCTCATTTCCTGGTATGACAATGAATATGGCTACAACAACAGGGTGGTGGACTTCATGGTCTACATGGACTCCAAGGAGTAAGAAACCCTGGGCCACCCACTCCAGCAAGGACACTGAGAGCAAGAGAGAGGCCCTCAGTTGCTAAGGAGTCCCTGTCCCAACTCAGCCCCCAGCACTGAACATCTCCCTCACAATTTCCATTCCAGACCCCCAAATAACAGGAGAGGCCTAGGGAGACCTCCCTACTCTCTTGAATACCATCAATAAAGTTCGCTGCTCCCACACACAAAAAAATATGTATCTGAGATTGTCCACACAAATACACTGTTCTGTTGTCCAGCTTACCTTGGCCTTAAATTAATTCTTGTGTATGTAAGTCTTACTTCAGCTCACCTAAGAAAATTTTCTTTAGGAAAAATTACTTATTTTTTTACTCTTTTTTTTAAAATTACTCAAGTACTTAAGTTTAATATTTAGATACCCTCGAAATAATAAATGCACTACTTGTTGGTGTATGCCTCTTTCAGAAATGTTACCAGATATTAAAAAAGTACTCATAACTTGAAAGTAAGTTTAGGAAATAATTTTTTTCATATAACCCTTTCTTGGACAGGCATAAATTGCCATAACCTACCAAATAATTTGTGGAGTTCTAAAGTGTATAAATGTATTGTTTGATTAGTCTAGGATTGTACAAATACTAAACCACTAACAGTTCTAATAAAATGTTAGCTATTTACCTTCTAAAACATGAATGTCATATAAACTACAATATGGAGAAATATTAATACAATATTAGTTATGAAAAATAAAAATTAAAACTGATTTTATAGGAGATTTTAGGACACAGTATTTTATGTATAAAATTAATTTAGAACATCTTAATTTTCTCTATTTTATGCATTTGTATGAGTTCGTAAGCTTATAAGCCATATATGTAAATGTGAGTTATGGTCAATGTGAAGAAAGAATGCTGCCTCAAAAGATAAATTTATCACATTTCTACAATTGCTATTGTTGCAACATCTGTTTAGTCTTTGACTTGAATGAGATGAAACCTGAGATTCTTGTAGGCCACAGAATTCAAAAAGGCATATCCATTCCTAAATTATTACTCAGGTGTTTCAATATACCACGGACATATCCCCATAAACCTTATGCCATAAAGCATAGCATGATTTGATTTAACTTCCTTTTGAAAATCTACAGATATCTTTCTGTATCTCCAGCATTCATTTGTACTGTCATTAGCGTTTCTGTATTCTGGCAACATCTTTCCTTCACTGACATCAGAGTCATTGTTCTTCTCTATATTGACATCAATTTCTCTAACTCCATCTTCTTTGCTCCAGTGCTCTGGAGTTCTAATGGAAGAACTGTGTTTTAAGTGAAGGCATCTCATGATATATGATATGATATATGATATGATATATGATATGATATATGATATGATATATTATATGATAGCCAGCCTGCATTTAAAAACTAAGTATAGATTGTAATCACAAATCTTAATTTTTTGGTGTTGTCTTTTAAACAATATTTAGTCAAGCCTCTTCCTCTCTGCAAACTTTGTAATCATTATCTATCTCAAGGCTATTGAGGAAGACAATTGGCATAAACTCTGAGTCTTCTCTCTCATTTTTCCTGGAGGTTTTAGAAACTTGATTAATATAACTATGCCATTGAGATGTGAATCCCAGTGCAGATTCCTTTGCAACTTTGACTATACAGGATGTTTTTGTCTAGAGCTTTAAGCCACCTTTTAGGAATCAAAGAAAACAAAATTACCATCTCCAAGTCTCTGGGAGTTGGAGTCTAATGTTGAGAAACACAGCTCCAACATGTAAAACTATCTTATTATGTAAGTACAACAAAGTTGCTTCCATGTATAAGTCTAGTACAAAATTAGTGCATATAGTTACTCTTTTGATTATTTTAGGATTAAGTGTTATTTATATTATCTGTTTCACTTATTTTGCTCCTTTCTCAATAAGTTTTTGCTTACAATGTTCTTTCTAGTATAGAAATTTCTCTGACTACTTGCAACATATTCTTAGTGACTTGAAAAAAAATTTTTGTGAGTTCCAGAAAAAAGAAAAATTAGAAGAAGGTGAAACCCCCTTTTGTCTGGCAATCATAACTGAAAAGAAATGCTTATGAATTGGGCAGGATTTTGAAATGGATACAGGGAGATGACTTACTTGAGGTCTTGCATGTTAAGTTTGTCATGGATATTAATATTAACACAAGGATGGTTTTTACTTGGTCTAAGAAGTTAGGGAAGGTGCCAGTCTTCCCTACTCCATATTTCAATATCAGTTGGATTCACCAACAAACATGTTAAATTTTGGGTTACACTTTTATTAACACTACTGTCATACAGATGACACTGACAAATGAAACTTTTGGAAGAACTAATAAGCTTCAAAATAACCAAGCCCAAGTATATGAACATTTTTTTCATGGAGTTCTAATTTTAGGAGTACCAGCTTCTGAATCAAAGAAAACATAATAAAAATAAAATTGTTGTAATTGTGGATCTGAAAAATAATCAGCCAGTTGATCTGTATATTCTCTAAAGAAATTAAGATATGCACTTGAAAAAGTCAAAATACTTGAAAACTTTTTCTTTCTTTTTTCTGAATACAAATTTACTTTGGAAATGTGGGCATCTAGTGTTAAAATTTCAGAGTAAGATTAAAAATTCATTATCAATAACAGACATGAAGACTCTAACTACAAAGCTGGCTGTGTAAAGACTGCCCTGTAGTTTTGGCTACTCTACAATTTATGTTTAAGAGTTGGAGTCTTCATAAGACGGTTCAAGGTGAGTCATCCTCCTGTGATGCACCTTAGAACTTGATCAAGTCACAGATTTTATAACCATGACAAATTACAGACAAACTTAGTCTCTGGCCATAAACTACGCTCTTCTTAGAATTTTAAGTCACGAGCATGTAATAAAATAACTCTAAGTTGTGACCTTAACATGAATTCTAATTTGGTCTTGACACTCATAAAGAGTGCACCACATTCTCGGCTCCTTCACTGAGTGGCTTTATAGCCTTTTAAATGACAATGGACATTTACTTATATGGCAAGGTCATGGGAGACAATAGACCAAAAATAAAAAAAAGGTAAAATAACAAGTAAGTTTCGTTATTCCTAGCATTATTTGCTCAAGTCGTTCAAGAATCCAGTTCAACCTTCAAAATATTTTAAAGCAATTGCTTTAAGAAAGAAATGCAATATAAAATATTTGCTGCTTTTGTTACAATTCTAGCACTCCTTAAAGTTATACTATACAATTTTAATGTTTTATTTAATAGATATTTGTCATATATCTGGTCATTATGTGTATATCTCAAAATTATAGTCTGTTTACATCTTTTGATGTTTGTAAAAATATACCATACATCTTTCACTAGTAAAATACTATTTTTCCTAAGGGTCACATATGCAAACTTATACCTCTTTGATAAATATGATTCTAGATCATTCATGCTTTACCTCATCTTCTCTATGTAGTGAGTATTTTTCTTAATTGAACTCACAATCCTGAACTCACACTGGAATGTACTTAAATAGAATGCACAAGAAGATAGATAGACATGTCTTATAAAAACAGAAATATTTCCCCAGGGATAATAAATACACATACCCTAAAACATTAAAAACAAACTCTTATAAATAATACTTAGACTGCAACATGATATGTACATTCACAATAGCCTGGACCTCCAAAAATATTTGAAAACATACAAAGAAAAAAGACAATGCTTGATAGGGTAGGCTTAACTTATAACTTTAAATAAAATGATGTGAAAACACTATTTTATAGATGCAAGTCGAGAAGGAATTAGCTTGTATGCATGGCAAAGCAATTTAAGCCAGGATTCATTATACATCAAATATTTAATTACAATTTATCATTAAAGAAAAGCACACTATAAAATCAGTTAATTAATTTTAAAAATTGACCCCAGAGATTAAAAAGAAGATAAAAATTTCATGAAATATTTATGACTCATTTTAAATTTGGTAATTGAATAAGATCTAAATATGTAGTGATATGGAAAATGGTTAGAGATACATTTTAATTGATAAGCAACACAAAACACATTTCAGCAAAAGGTCTATTATCACATTTAAATTTTCCGTAACTACAGACAAAAGTTAATATATTATCCACTGATTTTAGATTTTGAGTGCTTAAGACTTGAATTATAATCTTGTTGATAGCAAGCTTTATAAAAGACATATGATACAATTTGTAGTTTCATCATATAGGAGGCAAATGTAAATATTCCATGGGTCTGTACAATATTCAGGGAACAGTGGCTGACATAAGTGGTTGGGATGAGGATGGTGAAGACAAAATGTCCTTAGACGTTTCAGTGTTTTGGAAGAGGTTAGATGAGGCTAGGGATTATTTTAAACCACAAGTTAATTACTGAACTCTTTTCAGGTACTCATTATGAATTCCTAAATGATTGAAATATATTTCTCATTTATATAAAAATTGATAAAAAGTATTAGCTATCTCAGCATAGTTGTGGTAGGTAGTAGTCATAGTACTGACTGAGTAACAGATATCTTATCCCTACTGTATCTAATTATTTAATTAATGAGTACTTTTGCAGAGGAAATCAGAGCCCTAAAACACGTGCACTTATAGCAACAATAAGTAGTGTTTTGAGTAATATTCCCCGATTTTATACATTCCTGCTGCTTACAGAAATCATACTAATTGCTTATATTTCTGTGATTCTACTATGTTGAGCCATGGAGAAACTTCAAATAATATTGTTGCAATTAATATTGTTAAATGAATTCATATGTAGAATACAGTTCCAGGCACACAGCACCATTCAATATATACATTTCTGTAGCCATCTCTAGAGAGACTTAGTTGTTTGGCTGGTGATGTAGGCTTTATTATTTTTCTGTACCTGGATTCATTAATTTTCACTGTTAAATATAGTGTTATTTCCTTAAGAGACTATTTTGTTGAAATATAATAAATTTTATGCTAGTATGGTCTAGAAAATACAGTTGCTCAAAAACATTTAAGCCAAAATAGAATTCTACCTCCCTTGATACATTTTAGGTAGATTTTATTATATTTCTCCACTATATATTGAAAATTTTCCATGATTCTTGTTTTTTTTAATATAAATTTTAAGCCTAATTTTTTCAATTAGGTATTTTCTTCATTTACATTTCAAATGCTATCCCAAAAGTTCCCCATACCCTCCCCCTCAACTCCCCTACACACCCACTCCCACTTCTTGGCCCTGATGTTCCCCTGTACTGAGGCATATAAAGTTTGCAAGACTAAGGGGCCTCTCTTACCAATGATGGCCGACTAGGCCATCTTCTGATACATATGCAGCTAGAGACGCGAGCTTTGCGGGGGGCGGGGGAGGGTACTGGTTAGTTAATATTGTTGTTCCGACTATAGGGTTGCAGACCCCTTTAGCTCCTTGGGTATTTTCTCTAGTTTCTCCATTGGGGGCCCTGTGATCCATCCAATAGCTGACTATGAGCATCCACTTCTGTGTTTGCCAGGCCCCAGCATAGCCTCACAAGTGACAGCTATATCAGGGTCCTTTCAGCAAAATCTTGCTGGTGTATGCAATGGTGTCAGCGTTTGGAAGCTGATTATGGGATAGATCCCCAGGTATGGCAGTCTCTAGATGATCCATCCTTTTGTCACAGCTCCAAACTTTGTCTCTGCACTCCTTCCATGGGTGTTTTTTTCCCAATTCGAAGAAGGGGCAAAATGTTCACACCTTGGTCTTCGTTCTTGAGTTTCATGCATTTAGCAAATTGTATCTTATATCTTGGGTATCCTAAGTTTCTGGGCTAATATCCACTTATCAGTGAGTACATATCATGTGAGTTCTTTTGTGATTGGGTTACCTCATTCAGGATGATGCCCTCCAGGTCCATCCATTTGCCTAGGAATTTCATAAATTCATTTTTTTAAAAAGCTGAGTAGTACTCCATTGTGTAAATGTTCCACATTTTCTGTACCCATTCCTCAGTTGAGGGACATCTGGGTTCTTTCCAGCTTCTGGCTATTATAAATAAGTTAAGCCTTATTTTTTATTCTAGTGTATGGGTGTTTTGATTTCATTTATGTCTGACAGAGAGAGTTTTGAGTTTCCTGGGACAGATAAATATAAACTGTCATGTGAGTATTGGGCATTAAAGTCAAGTCCTTTGGAAAATTTAGCCACCTCTCTATCCCCAGTTGCCATGAATTAATATATTGGATCTGAGAATAATGAAATATTAGTTCTAACTCAGATTTTTCTATGACTAAGAAAAGAAGTAGCAGACACAGCAACTGCGTTTTTTTCCTCCCAACCAGAAATTCCTTTAAATTTTAATCTTCCTCTAGTTCCTAAGCAGAAAGAGGGGTCCGTTTCACTTATTTCTTTCTCATTCAGTTATTTAATTTTAATTGTTTGTATTTGTGTATTTGTCCATGAGTGTGTGAGTGAGTGAGCAAGTGAGTGAGTGATTATTGAGCCCTTGGAGGCCAGAGGTATGTAATCCTCTGGGACTGGGATTACAGGTGGTTGTGAGCATTCTAACATGGAGCTGGGAATCAAAGCCAGGCCACCTGCAAAGGAAGTATGCCTTCTTAATCACTGAGACATTCCTCTATGGTAAATATTGTTAAAAGGTATTCATATATTATCAATTAGAGAATGATGCTATTTGTACCACCAAATCTCATTGTTCATATGTTCCTGAAGTTTCCAGTAAATGATTATAATTTTAACTACAGAGGGTATAGTGAGTTGCATTAAATATGACCTTATGTTTGCATCTGCTCTCATTATAAATATATTGAGTCAGAGCAGCTTAGCAGCAAACCACAGCTGTGCTCTTTGGAATATGTTTAAGGGCAGGAAAATAAACCCCATAGCATTTCTAGTGCACAGCATGGAAAAAAATGCTTTTGAATGCAGGCACTTCTTATATATTCTTTGCAAGAAATAATAGTTATTAAATTCCTTCAGATATTAGTGTCCTGTGACTCTATAACACAGAGTATGAAATCACAGCAGACAAAAATTCTGAATAGTGATCTAGTCCAGTATTCCCCAGTCTTTAGGGTACTAAATAATCTTACAAATATAAGACATTGGGTTTATAAGTTATGAAGCTTTTATAGGACATAGGGAATTAAACCAAAACTGAGCCAGAAGAAGGAGGTTTCTCCATACTAGCTAGCTTTCATACTGCTGGAAATTTCTGTGCACACAGGTGGGGCAGCAAAGTCATCATCACTCTTACCTAGATATGAACCCTGTAAGCTATAATAATATCTAAGAGATGGGTAGGTTAACCCTTCCACTGAAATAGTGAAATGACTGTTAAAGGGGTGACTAACTGCTTTCTGATCATATTTGATTTTCATGCCTAATTTTATGAAGCTAGTCAAGAGTCAGAGGCTGGGCAGGTCATAGGCCATAACAGGGCCTTTATTATTATTATTATTATTATTATTATTATTATTATTATTATTTCCATTAAACTATCTTCTGCATACTCATGTTTATACCTATATAAGGCTCCCTGTCTTCTGCAGAGAAGCTTTTACTACAGAGATAAATGGTTAATACAAAAACTCACAACTGATTAAAGTGCTGAGAATGAGTGATGTTGGGGTGCTTAGTCCCAAATGGGACAACTATCACCCCATTTGAGACTCAGGAAATATTACAGACAAAGGGATAAACATAATATAAGAACGTTGGGTGGGAGTTGGACAGTGGTGGCGCACACCTTTAATCCCAGCACTTGGAAGGCATAGGCAGGCAGATTTTTGAGTTTGAGGCCAGCCTGGTCTACAGAATGAGGCTACACAGAGAAACCCTGTCTCAAAAAACCAAAAAAAAAATGTTGGGTGGGATGATGTGCAGCAAATAGAAGTCTTCTGGATATGGCACAGCCATTGCACTTATAATCTTACTGATGCTATAGTTATCTACACTAGACTTGTACAAACTTGACCCCATGAACAATCAGGAAGGGACCTAAAAGTCTTATCTCTCCCTGAGTGATTATTGGGAGTTAGCACTCATTGAGGCAAGTGATGGCATTGCTCAGTGATAATGCAAGTGATAAGTTTCTCTACGTCCAGTAAATAGTCTACTATCTACATCGGACAACAGCTTCTGATTAAACTCAGTGAGTCATCTGAAAGGAAAACACTTGAAATATAATGGGGACTTGTTGCAAAGAAGGCTGAGAGACAGAGAGAAGTGGCAGGGGGAGGAGGAGAAGGGGGAGGAGATGAGATGATACAAATCAGGAAAAGAGGGCTAAAGTTCAGGATATAAATGTAGGAAACTGAAAAAAAAAGGTTAAAATGTATTAAATGTATGTTAAATGAACTTTCAATTATGTAATTTTAACATGCTGTGAGATCATTCTTTCTACAAACATAATACAGTCAGTTGTAATTGCTTCTTATATGTTTATAATGTCCAATGCCTTATCTTCTATTATTAAGGATTAACTATCCAAATAATCAATGTTTATGTCTCTCATTAAAACTGTTTTCAAGGAAACCCTTTTGTAGCATGGTAAAAAGTGACACTTCTATAGCTATCATAGAAATATAAATCTTAAGTTAAAAATTAGAACTACTATTTAATTCATGAATCCCAGTCCTGGGTATTTATCCAAGGGAACTGAGGCAATCATGTTTAGAAGAAAATCTCATGTTCTTAGTAGGGTAATTCACAACCACAGGAAGTGAAACAACAGTGTGTAATGTACTGACGAAAGGATGAGGTGTGATGTATGTGCACAATGATCCATTAACCAGTGATAGAAAGAAGAAACTCTGTTGTGTGAAATAACACAACCAGAGATAGATGTGGTAAGTAAAATATGCCAAGCTCAGAAATAAATGTGCAGTTTAGTTCATACACAGAACTGTTAAGTGTAGCTTTACAGGAACTGAGAGTTGAATGATGGATTCCCAGAGGTCAGGGGAATTAGAAGGAAGGAAGGAAGGAAGGAAGGAAGGAAGGAAGGAAGGAAGGAAGGCAGAACGTATGACCATGGTGTTCTAAGTTACAGTGTGATTGGAGTGAGATGTTCTGAAGTGCTAGTATAAAGTGATGTAAGGGTAGATAACTATAATATCTAATATATTTGGAAGTCTATAAAACAGGAAAATGTTTGAAGACATGTTTGTCTTGAATTAGATGTTATTAGGTATTTCAAAATATCACATTATCTCATTGATATATGAAATTTTACTTATTGTGTTGATTAAATTTAACTTAACATTTAATACCAATTTCAGGAGTGTCTGCTATCTTCTCTATTTCTCCACTGAGCCTGTTACATTCAGCACTATGTTGACAATACCAAAGCTTTGAACTCAGTGTGTTGATCTCCCATATTTTCAGGCTCAACAATTCCTTCATGACTTCCATCCTTCAATAATCAGTCTAAAGTCAGTTCTTATAGTTGTATCCATGATAAAAGGTAAACTTCTTTGTTGGGTGTTTTGGATGCTCACAGTCAGCTATTAGATGGATCACAGGGCCCCCAATGGAGGGGCTAGAGAAAGTACCCAAGGAGCTAAAGGGATCTGCAACCCTGTAGGTGGAACAAAATTATGAACTAACCAGTACCCTGGAGTTCTTGACTCTAGCTGCATATGTATCAAAAGATGGCCTAGTCGGCCATCACTGGAAAGAGAGGCCCATTGGACTTGCAAACTTTATATGCCCCAATACAGGGGAACGCCAGGGTCAAAAAGTGGGAGTGGGTGGGTAGGGCAGTTGGAGGAGGGTAACGGGGACTTTTGGGATATCATTGGAAACATAAATGAGGAGAATACCTAATTAAAAAATATATATATAAAATGAGGGAGACATTAAGTCATACAGGAAATTATCCAGAACATAAAGGAATTGAGGATTTTCTTAACCTTCTGGCAAAATAACAAAAACAAAAAACTCATACAATCAAAACACAAAGCTGAGATAAAAAAATACATTTCACTCATACACAATGTTCTAGTAAATAAAATAAAGGCAATAAACACTGCACATTTTAGAATACAAAATTTTAATGGACATATCACTCATGCCTTCACAAAATGTTCTGCTCAATGAGATGAACTTTTTAAATATTATATGTCTCATGGTACTATATACATTTTTCATATGTATGTAAATATATATATGTTATGCAAGAGTGCTTACGTACAAACATACATGTATGTTATTCAAGTGTGCTTACACATATGTTCAAAGATGTGGTGGTATGTTAATGGTATGCATAGCAAACTGCATATTTTCTTCTCAACATATAGCATGGATCATTTCACAGCAAATAATAAATATCTGCAACAATAGTTTTAATATTTGAAACATTTTTACATCAATAATAAACTAAAAAATTATCAGTGCAATTTTTTGGTTGTTTTCAGAAACAGAACTGCAATGATTATCCTAAGTTGCACCTTTATTTATTTTCCAACTATGTGCTAGCAGACCTTTTTATTTTTATTTTTAATTTTTCCTCATGATTTTGGTCTTTTTTTTTCTGGTAAATACATATTCATATTTCAGAAGTTGAACATAGAGCTGTGCAACATGCAAATGTGTCACTAAATGTGCGGGTTTATTTCAGATGAACTACTTATTTTGGAATCATGTAAGTGGCATGAGGAAGCAGTAGCCAGTGAGGGCCAATAGACATAGATGTTTCTATGGAAACCTAGCTAGGAAAAGGATACCTCGTTGTTATTTTTTGTTGTTGTTGTTTGTATTAGCATTAGACTTTTCATCATCCAGTTCTCTATAAAAGTGTGCAAAGCCCCTTCCTCATTGTACATTGTGAATCTGCTATCATGGCTGCTGAAATGCACCAATGACCTACATTCATTATAGAGATGAACGTTCACACCCACAGTCAAATTAGTCATTTTGGAAATATTCTTAACATCTCATCTTCTTTTAATACCCCAGTTCGTTCCCATAAGCTAGACATTAATTATCTCTACCTAGTCAAACTTCCCACTTGTTCCTCCAGGCTCTATTCTGGTGACTTTTCTGCTCCCTTCAGGCCTTCTGCATACCGGGCCAGATCCATAAGCTGAGCATTTCTTTAAATTGTTTCTTATAACTTACTTAAGACATTGTATTTTGCATTGTGTGATTTTTCTCAGTACAAAAACATTGGTGTCATTTGCAGAAAGAAACATTTTGATATTCAGAAATATCTATGCAAATATCTATGAGTTAAATAAATTTATGAGTGCTACATATGTGACTCAGTCATAGAATCCTTGCTTATGTAAGTCTCTGTGTTTAGAAAAACAAACTTAAAATTGAGAAATTAAAAAGACATAGACCATTATGTACAAAAAATTCAAAGATCTGATATTTGTCCACACACTTCCAATTTCAAAAATGATTTATTTAAAGGATAAAGGAGTTTCATAATTGTTCAGTGTAATATACAGAATGCTTTCCATCTCTCCCTGCTGAAATTCACTTAATAAGTCTACAAATGAGGTTTTAACAATCTATCTCTACATATTAATCTTTATCTATAACATCTCTATCTCTCTATATATCATCTATATCATCTAGATACAGGTATATATATATATATATATATATGATATAGATATAGATATAGATATTTTAAACTAGGTGTGGTTGTGCATACTTGTAAATGAACATTTATAAGCAGATGTGAGAGGATTGGTGTAAGTTTGAGGGCAGTCTGGCCTTTGTAGTAAGTTCCAGCCCACCCAAGGCTACTTACTGAGACCTTTTCTTACAGAAACAAAACACACACATGCATGAACACATATGTATGAGCACATTTGTTCATGCATACTTGTCTGCATTCATTTACGCACTTATACTCATGCAAATGCTTGTGTTTTTTTACCTCTTGTATCAAATAATTTATTTTTAACCAATATAGAAAATATATTGTCTATGGAGTACCACAGGATATTTAGACTTACATGTATGTTGGAAAATAGTCTAATATCTATCTTCTGAACATATATCACTGCAGTGTGGTAAGAGTTTCTCAGACCTTTCCCTTGCTTTCCTGAAATGAGCATTGTACAGCTGTGTCTTCAGTCACTATGCTATATATAATGCACCAGACATCATTGTTTCTATGTAACTAACTTACCACCCACAGATCAAGGATTTCAATATTATTTGAAGGCAGTCTTTATCATTTTCCTAAGATAGTCATGACAAGTTATAAATAAGACAATCTATTCTGTCATAGTTCTGAAGTACATATTAGCAACTGCTGATTTCTCCTAGCTCCCAGCTTTTCTTGGCCCTGGATGGTATGCCTTGGTTGTAACTTCATCATTCTAGTCTCTGTTACCATCCCTAGGTTCTATTTTCCATTCTATGGCTCATCTCTATTTTCTAATTTCCCTTTACTATTTACTAGTCTATGATGATATGGTCCAAAGTAAAATCATCTTGATTAGTGCTGCAAACTCTTAACTTTAAGTTTATATTCATATTTGAACACTCATTGTAGGAATGCCAACTATTGTTGCTCTCTGTTAATACTCCAAACATCTACTTGATCTATTTTTCAGCTGATTAGATTTCACATATATATTATTATAAGAAAGAGATTGGCAAAAATGAACTCAGCCTTGATGTTTTTTGTACTACTTAATACTGTCAAACATTTTTCTAGAAAATTTAGATGACAGTCTTACATATCCTCGTGAGTTTTTTTAGGTGAGTTGTTACTTTCAAAAGCAAATTCAAGACCTCATCAACACTATAGCTGAATCAGATTTCTTTTGTTAGCATAAAAATATTCAAACCATTTTTCTGCTTCAAGGATTTCAGCAAGTCTGGTTCTCAAATTACAGATAGCTTGATTCCTTAGAAACCGTACTGTTCTTTAAAACATAGTACTGTATGGTAAAATTTCAGAGTGAAACTCGAAGTTAATATTCTTCATGTAAACTCTGAAAACTAAAGTGAAATTATATTTCTTAATTTTATTTATACAACTTAAATAGCTTTCAAATCTTTCTGTATAGAGTATATTGTTCTAGAATTACTTTGTAGAGTTCTGTTGCTTTTGGGGGAGATCTACCTGTGTAGCTTAGAGATGAATCATGCAGGTAAACTGGGTTGCCTTGTGTGAATGATATAATGGTGGCCTTGTAACCAGAAGGGGAGCACATGAGTTGGCATGGGTCTCTAGCATGGATGACATCTAACACTGACTCAGCAGATGGCCATCAAGTAAAACAAAATAGCATCAGGTTAAAACTGAAGAGATAAACTATTGGAGTTGTGAGCAGAAAGCAAAAACTTTGCACTAAGTCTTAATCTCAAGCTGTAACAAAGTCATTGAGCATTCTGATATGGTGTTTAGTGAGAGATTGAAGCAGGATACATTGAATTTTTACATAGTATTCTTAACAGATTCCTTTCTTGTTCCTAGGCTCCAATTTGAAAATCTTATTAGAGGGATGACATATTAACCATACTCATTCCAGTGGAACCAGTACTTCTCTGTCCTGACTGAGCTTGCTCTTCTGGGATTAATTTAGAGAGAATATCCCATGCACAGACATCCGTTATTCAACAGAGCCCTGAATCTGCAAAGTAAAAGGCACAGTAAACTTTTTTTTTTATATATCAGTTTTCTCTCTAATTGATTATCCTGCCAGCCTGACCAAATCATGGTCAGAAATCATGCAAATAATTTAAATTTATGTGAGGTACTAATTATGATGTGATTTAATATTATTTCTCAGTGTGAGTTTGTGAAGAACATTAAAAATTCATAGTCTCATTACATTGTCATGACTGCACACATGACACTTTCACTGTAGAATTATTTCCCCCATTTTCCACACATTTCAGGTCACATCAGGCCACTCTGACCTTTTAGCATTTTTCTGCATATCTCTTAGCAGATAGCTAAGAGGCAGATAGTTTTAAATTAGCAATTGTGTTCTTAAACAATAGAATCAGCAAACAATAGAGGTTGTTCTTACTTGGATAAAGTTGCCTTTTGGATTGAAGAATAGATAAACAAAAATTTCTCTCAGGATCCCCCAAGTAATGAATGGCTCGTGAAAGTGCAGTACAGAAACCTTGGAGATGGAGAAATCTTGGTGCCATACACCATGTCATTCCTGAGACAACATGGAGATTTGATGTCTGTCTTAGAAAAACAAGGCCACACCTACTCCAACAAGGGCCACCTCCAAATAGTGACATGTCCAGGGCCAAGTACATTCAAACCACCACAGTCTCTAAAACCACATCTTAATCTGGCTTCTTAAAAACAATAAAATTGGTTTCTTCCTTTGTCTTGGATATATACCAGCTGCTGATTTGAATTAAACATGGTGAACTCAAATCATTCTGCATTTGACCATTTAATATCAAGACCAAAAATATATTAATCTTTTTATGGTCTTAGTTTCATTAAATCAGTTCTATTATCATAAACATAAAATGTTCTGTAATCTAGAGTGAGCATTGAATGGTAGAATCTTTGTAGGAGGGAACCTTTCCTAAATCTGAAATTCATTGTAAATCCTTCAAAACCTGAAAAATCTACATGGTTCAAAGTAGTTTCTAGTAAGAAAATAAAAATATGAAAAAATAAAATAAATATTGCTGATGAATTTATACTAATCCTCCCATGCAAAAACCACCATCACCCTTTATTTCTTTTTATACTTACATGTTATACTTTATCACTTCACAAAATATCATCACTTAACTTTTTTTCTGTTTCATTGAAAATAATTTCTTTCATACATTATATTCTTATCATATGTTGGAGACCATTCTGTGAGAAAAAGCCCTTTACACTCTCCCACCCTGAGAAGCCAAATGGCCTTGTGCTAAGGTGCGGGTCGTTCTCCCTGTTTCCTTCCTGGCACCTGAGGCTGTAAAAGCTGAATTATAGTCCCCTCTTCCTTATCTCTTCCTGACTCCCATGACTTCCAAGGACATGAGTTACACGCTGAGCCCGGCCTGACACCCAAGGCTGTTAAGGAGGATCTATGTTCCAGAGATAAGACGCAGAGTGCCCAATGCCTGGCGCCTGACTTCGGCCCTTGTGTCCCCTGATGCCCACTTCTCTGTTCTTTATTAATTCCCCCTCAACCCCTCCCTATTCCCCTCAATGTATGCTTTAAAACCCGGCGTTTCAGCCTAATAAACTGAGACCTTGATAGGAAAAATCTACTTGGTATCCAGCTCCTTTTTCCTCTTCCTCCCATTTTCTCCCAGGTTTGCGGTCCCCCTTGCACTAGGAATAACTGAGTCTTGCGGGACGGGATAATCATGCTTTGCATTCTCCATTTCCTTCCAGATCCTATCCATTTTATTTGCCTAGCCATCCAACTCCACAACTTCTTTCTCCATTGCTGGAGGGACTGCAAGCTGGCACAACCACTGTGAAAATCAGTCTGGCGGTTCCTCACAAAATTGGACATAGTACTACCTGAGGACTTGGCTATATACCCAAAAGATAATCAAACATATTACAAAGACAAATGCTCCACTATGTTCATAGCAGCCTTATTTATAATAGCCAGAAATTGGAAACGACCCAGATGGCCCTCAACAGGGGAATAGATACAGAAAATATGGTACATTTACACAAAGGAATACTACTCAGCTATTGTAAAAATTACTTCATGAAATTCGCAGGCAAATGGATAGAAATAGAAAATATCATCCTAAGTTAGGTGACACAGTCACAAAAGAACACACATGGTATACACACACTCACTGAAAAGTGGATATTAGGAAATAACCTCAATACAACCATAATTCATCTCACAGACCATATGAAGCTGAAGAAGAAGGAAGAGCAAATTGTGAATGCTTCAGTCTTACTTAGAAAGGATAACAATGTTCATAATAACAGCCTTATTTATAATAGCCAGGAGCTGGAAAGAACCCAGATGTCCCTCAGCAGAGGAATGGATACAGAAAATGTGGTACATTTACACAATGGAGTACTACTCAATTATTAAAAACAATAAATTTATGAAATTCTTAGGCAAATAGATGGAACTGGAGGATATCATCCTGAGTGAAGTAACTCAATCACAAAAGAACACACAGAATATGCACTCACTAATAAGTGGATATTAGTCCTGAAGCTCGGAATACCAAGATACAATTCACAAACCACATGAATCTGACAAACAAGGAAGACCAAAGTGTGGATATTTCGATCCTTCTTAGAATGGGGAACAAAATACCCATGGAAGGAGTTATAGAGAAAAGGTACGGGGCAGAGACTGAAGCAATGGCCATCTAGAGACTGCCCCACCTGGGGATCCATCCCATATACAATGAACAAACCCAGACACTTTTGTGGATGTCAACAAGTGCTTGCTGACAGGAGCCTGATATATCTCTCTCCTGAGAGGCTCTGCCAGTGCCTGACAAATACAGAAGTGGATGCTCACAGCCATCCATTGGAATGAGCACAGGGTCCCCAATGAAGGAACTAGAGAAAGTACCCAAGGAGCTAAAGGGGTTTGCAGCCCCATAGGAGGAACAACAATATGAACTAACCATTACCCGTAGTTCCCAGGGACTAAATCACCAACCAAAGAGCACACATGGTGGGACTCATGGCTCCAGATTCATATGTAGCAGAGGATGGTCTAGTTGGTCATCAATGGGAGGAGAGTCCCTTGGTCCTGTACTGAGGCATAGAGCCTTCACAGGGCCAGAAAGCAGGAGGGAGTGGGTTGGTGAGCAGGGGGAGGGGGTAAGGAATAGTGGGTTTTTGGAGGGAAACCAGGAAAGGGGATATCATTTGAAATGTAAATAAAGAAAATATCTAATAAAAAAAGAAGGGGAACAAAATAATCATGGGAGATAGAGGAAGGGAGGCACCTGTGAGAGAGAGAGAGGAGGTGGAGAAAAAAAAGGGGCAGGCAGGATGCTGAAGGAGACAGGGGAGAAGTACAGAAGGTCAGAAAATTGAATGGAGGTGTGTAGCTGTGGGAGAGGGGGAGCAGAGGGCAGCCACCAGAAAGTTTCAGATGCCAGGAAAGCAAGAGGCTACCAGAACCCAACAGGGATGACATTAGCTGAAATACACAACAAAGGAGAAAGAGAACCTGTAGAGACCATATCCAGAGGTTAGGCACAGCCACCATTTGACAGATGGGATCACACACCCATCTCAAAAATATTATTTCAGAATTGCTCCTATTTAAAGGAAATGCAGGCACAAAGAGTGGAGCAGAGACTGAAGAAAAGGCATCCAGAGACTGCCCCACCTAGGGATCCATCCCACCTGCAGACATCAAACCCAGACACTATCTCTGATGCCAAGAAGAGCTTGCTGACAGGAGCCTGGTATAGCTGTCCCCTGAGAGGCTCTCCCAGAGCTTGACCAATACAGATATGGTTACTCACAGCCAACTATTAGACTGACCATGGGAACCCTAATGGAGGAGTTAGGGGAAGGACTGAAGGAGCTGGAGGGGTTTGCAACCTCATAGGAGGAAATACAATACCAATCAAGCAGACCCCACCACCACCACAGAGCTCCCAGGGACTAAACCACCAAACAAAGTGTACACATGGAGGGACCCATGGCTCCAACTGCATATGTAGCAGAGGAATGCCCTACCTGGCATCAGTAGGAGGGGAGGCTCTTGGTCCTGTGAAGGCTAGATGCCCCAAAGTAGAGGAATGCTGGGGTGTTGAGGCAGGAGTGGGTGAGTGGGAGGGTGGGGAACACTCTCATAGAAGCAGGGGTGAGGGGGGATGGGATAAGGTGTTTGTGTAGGGGGAAACTGGAAGGGTGGATAACATTTGAAATGTAAAAAAAATAAAATACCAATAAAAAAGAAATTTAAATTAAGAACAAAATGAAAACAACCAAGCAATAAGAACAAATCAGAATAAAAACAAAGAAAAGCACAAGAAACACACACACACATGCACTTTTGTCTATAGCTAAAGATTTAACATAGGTTCAAAAATTATCTTTTATGATTTGCAGGTTCTAGACCACAAATCATAACCAATACAGCTTGGCCATTATAAAACAGGTGCACTTTTAAATTGCTGGCATGAGAACTTTCTAATTTCTTTATGGGGGCACTTATTACTATGAACTTTCCTCTTAGGATTGCTAAAAGGAGATGTATACATTTTATTCCCGCCTAAAATGAATTTCACCTTATCACCATCAACACAAATTAATATGTGCTGTTAGATTTTGTGTAATACAATTTTGTTGATGGATTTTTTGCATCTATTATAGATACTGTATAATAGGTTTAGGTTGCCACAATATTCTTGCTTAATTTTGGTGTCAGGGTATGTAACTGGCTTCATAGAATAAATTTGAATGATTCATCAAATTTATGTAATATTTATGAAGAATTGATAGCAGTTCTTTATAAGTGGGCTAGCTTGGTAGAAATGTGCCAGTATTCTAGATATGTGCCATCATCTCAGCTTTTTACATGATTTCTGGAGTTCTAAAGTTAGGTCTTCAACTTGTAAGTCAAGTTAGTTGTGGACTGATCTATCTTCTATGATCATCATTTGTAAATAAATTAATAGTGTTCTATTTCATTCATTTCTGATATGTTTCATTTTTCTCTCTGTCCTGATTCCTGTCAACATCACACAGACTTAGACATATCTGGGAAGAGGAAATCTAAACCAATAAAATTGCTCTGTAGGCCTGAAGTCAAGAGTGTAGAGCATTTTTCAAATTAATTATTGGTAAGGAAAGGTCTAGCTCTTCTGGGCAGTGCTATCGTTGGACACATGGTCCTGAACTGTACAATGAAATGAGGTTAGCAAACGAGGAAGTGAAATCAAGTAAGCAAGCACCATTTCTCCTTGGTTTCTTCTTCAGTTCCTACCTTCAGCTTCCTGAATTAAATTTCTGCTTCATGTCAGTGATAGAGATTTATAGATAGAATAAATCCTTTTCTCCCCAAGTTTCTTTTGTTCATGGTCTTTTTTATCACAGCAATAGAAACCATAACTAAGACATACTTATACTGATCTGATGTTTAGTTTATTTTGGAAACTTAGAAACTTTTTAAAAGAGATACTCTCCCAGTATTAGTATAATGAAATAATAAAGACATTCTTGAAGTTTATATTTGTAGGAGTGGATAGAGATACAGCTTATGCTGGAGAGAAATAATGCACTACTTATTCATCTTTAGAGAAAAGTTTACTTTTATACTGGCAATTTATTCATGTGATTAATACTCTGTACAATATCTAGTTCTTACAGTCATTCCAAAAAAACCCCAAACTTTAATATTTTAATATGTGGTGTAATATATCTTAATTACCATATAAAATACTTTGCAAAAAAGTAATTGCATTTCTTGTTCCAGATTTCAAATTCCTTCTTTTCCATCATGAAAATGCTTGAAGTCAATTGCCAAGGTCCTGCTCAGCTTAAATGTAATGAAGAAGGCAGCAAGGGTAGCTTTGTAGGTAGCCAAAGGCTTATGGCTAAAACTTAAATATTTGTTGCTATTTGGGGGATCAAAGGTGATGACTGCTGGTAATTAACTCCTGCTTATAGCAACAGGGGATTAAGAAAAAGTAACTAAGAGAGCAATGGCTTGTGCTATAATATCAAGAATCTACAAATGGGACCTCATAAAATTGCAAAGCTTCTGGAAGGCAAAAGACACCGTCAATAAGACAAAAAGGCCACCAACAGATTGGGAAAGGATCTTTACCTATCCTAAATCAGATATGGGACTAATATCCAATATATGAAAAGAACTCAAGAAGGTGGACTCCAGAAAATCAAATAACCCTA
This sequence comes from Mus musculus, assembly GCF_000001635.26. Classification (NCBI taxonomy): domain Eukaryota; kingdom Metazoa; phylum Chordata; class Mammalia; order Rodentia; family Muridae; genus Mus; species Mus musculus. Next base: position 89,554,853 of record NC_000084.6, read on the forward strand.
TTAAAAAATGGGGCTCAGAGCTAAACAAAGAATTCTCACCTGAGGAATACCGAATGGCTGAGAAGCACCTGAAAAAATGTTCAACATCCTTAATCATCAGGGAAATGCAAATCAAAACAACCCTGAGATTCCATCTCACACCAGTCAGAATGGCTAACATCAAAAATTCAGGTGACAACAGATGCTGGTGAGGATGTGAAGAAAGAGGAACACTCCTCCATTGTTGATGGGAGTGCAGGCTTGTACAACCCCTCTGGAAATCAGTCTGGCAGTTCCTCAGAAAATTGGACATAGTACTATCAGAGGATCCAGCATCACCTCTCCTGGGCATATATCCAGAAGATGTCTCAACCGGTAAGAAGGACACATGCTCCACTATGTTCATAGCAGCCTTATTTATAATAGCCAGAAGCTGGAAAGAACCCAGATGCCCCTCAACAGAGGAATGGATAAAGAAAATGTGGTACATTTACACAATGGAGTACTACTCAGCTATTAAAAAGAATGAATTTATGAAATTCCTAGCCAAATGGATGGACCTGGAGGGCATCATCCTGAGTGAGGTAACCCAATCCCAAAGGAACTCACACAATATGTACTCACTGATAAGTGGATATTAGCCCAAAACTTAGGATACCCAAGATATAAGATACAATTTGCTAAATGCATGAAACTCAAGAAGAACGAAGACCAAAGTGTGGACACTTTGCCCCTTCTTAGAACTGGGAATAAAACACCCATGGAAGGAGTTACAGAAACAAAATTTGGAGCTGTGACAAAAGGATGGAACATCTAGTGATTGCCATATCCAGGGATCCATCCCATAATCAGCTTCCAAACACTGACACCATTGCATACACTAGCAAGATTTTGCTGAAAGGACCCAGATATAGCTGTCTCTTGTGAGACTATGCCAGGGCCTAGCAAACACTGAAGTGGATGTTCACAGTCAGCTATTGAATGGATCACAGGGCCCCCAATGGAGAAGCTAGAGAAAGTACCCAAGGAACTAAAGGGAACTGCAACCCTATAGGTGAAACAACAATATGAACTAACCAGTACCCCGGAGCTCTTGTCTCTAGGTGCATATGTATCAAAAGATGGCCTAGTCGGCCATCACTGGAAAGAGAGGCCCATTGGACTTGGGCCATCACTGAAAAGAGAGGCCCATTGGACGTGCAAACTTTATATGCCTCAGTACAGAGGAACGCCAGGGCCAAAAAGGGGGAGTGGGTGGGTAGGGGAGTGGGGAGTATGTATGGGGGACTTTTGGGATAGCATTGGAAATGTAAATGAGGAAAATACCTAATAAAAATAAAAAATATTAAAAAAACAGCTTTTGACAGACAATAGTTAAAACATTGACTTATTTCTTACAATCCTTAAATGACTAACTGCTAGCACAGTGCTTCATTCTCACATTAAAGTAATTTCTAAAAAAAAAAAAAGAAAAAAAACTTTTAAATAAGTCATAATTGAAAATACTTCAACATTCTTTAGTGTAAGTTTAAATAATTTTGATGTGACTTCACATGCATAGGAAATCATTCTCTTAAACTAGACAGCATTGTTTTAGAGAGCCCTTCATTTCTTAATAATCTTATATGAACCATGAAGCTATCACAAACAATTCTAATATCAGGCCTGGATTACTACTGAGTCTGTAAAATCTGCATATGATAAGTATTAGTCTTTTTCAGAATGGATTGTGTATACAAAGACTGCATAGAACTTTGCCTTCTGATCTCGGAGATCATAGAGATTTTTTTAGCAGCATTTCAAACAAACCATTTTTCTTTATAATTAATAATGAGAAGATTCAAAACTATGAATAATCTTTGATTATCCTAAAGGGATTAAAATTATTTAGCTTAAATAACATGTGAGATTTTTACTATGATTTTGTGAGCTCATCACATGGTAATTTTTACTCAGAATGGTATTGGTGTCAACATGATGCCTAGATTTTTGAAGCTGTAAGAGCCAAAATATAATAACAGTGTTAGGTATCAGTTCCAGCTCATTGAGTAGGTCTTAAAAGTTGGAAAAATTCTAATGAGATATGTTGTAACGTTTGAATTAATATACTTTTTTCCCTTATGATTCCATTTGGCATACACTTTGCTTGGACAAAGACCATGAGGCATGATGAATTTTTTTTCACATTATAACAAAGGACTTATCACCACGATGTATACCAGATTAGTCACCTAAGTTAGAATATTAGTCTCCTTTAATATCAAGTTTTTTTCACCTACTTCCCTTTGGAATAAAGTCAAATTAAATATATAAAACTTGAAAAGTGATGAATTGCATGTCACTTGCTAATTAAACATTCTTTTGCAAGGAATATTGTTCTATCTCTGCCCACATACTCATTTAAACTTTTATTTATGTCAACATGGTCTCAGGATATTTATAACAATTTATAATTCCACTCTATACTTGTTGCTCAAATTCTGTTTATTTTCTCAACTGGTGCTCCTTTTAGAGTTTGTGTGATTAATTAACTAATTAATTTCTATAGTCGTTATAAGATGCTCTGAGTTCACCTTGACTATTACTTGCTTTTCATACTAGCATTGGCAAGTTCTCCACAAATCCGAGTTAACCATTTTTAGAGACCAAGTTCTAGATTCTTAGTATACTTGAGCATTTTTTAAAAATTCTATTCTTTTCTGTCTTTCCTGGAAATTATTTAAGTGCATTTTGAATACAATTTACTGAGAAAACTGTGCTCTGTTTGTACTGAGCCTCATATACAGTTGTGATGCCCAGGCTAGAGGACATAGATGCTATCTGTGTGCTGTCATGTACCTCTACGACACCTTGCTGCCCTGATTCCTAGAGTTCAACTGTAATCCTCATTTCAAGGTCAATACAACAAGAAATACAGATGCACACATGGGCTGAGTCTTCGTCATGAGAATGAATGTTTCTGAATCAATGTACTAGTATCGAGACATGAAGAAGCTAGATGTTTTTAGTCTAGGCATATGGCATGATGCAAATACAGAATGCATGTGTAGTATTGGTTTATTAATACAAACTCACTAAAATGTCTTTTAAGAATCAGAGTACAAAGAAATATATACTCTTCCTCTGTCCCTCTGGCATATATCCTTTATCAGATAGTGGAAGTGATCATGGATGATGAGAAAGAATAACATGGATCAGCAAGATTCTTTGGTAAGAAACTGGATATATATGCATATATATGTGTCTGCATGTTGTGTGATAGACTATTTCTAAAGAGATGAGACACAAATGTTAACTTATCACAGTCGGGGAATCTATGACAGGTTGACAATTCCAGCAATGTCAAATTTGGAAACCAATGAGTTTTTAATTGGGGTTACTAACAAGAGTATGGGTAAGGAGATACATGAATCAGGAATTACACAAAAGCAGCTGTATCACCAGAAAGTTCACCTTAATGTGGGTGATGACTTCCAAAACTGCAGCTGTGGAGCACTCCATGTAGCTTACTGGCAGTTCAATGGTCTGAATATTTTTTTCCTATTTTGACTGGTAAGAGTCTCTATTCTCGATAACAGTTCACTCTCATGTACTCTGTTGGGTAGAAGCCCTCAATAACATTAAAAAAAAATTCCCTCTTCATCTGTGACCTTTGGTGACCTTTTGTTTAATCTCCTGAGTCTCATGAGCGTCCCTTTCCTCTTGGAGCAAACATTGCAGTTTCTAGATAACATTGCAATTTGGAGGAACAGGACACACACTATTTGCATATAAATAAATATTGAACACTCACATCTTAAGATATAAACACCAAGGAATATGTACTCTCACAATAATTTTAGAAAAATAAAATGTGAAAATGAGCAATGTTGTACACTTTCTCATAATTTTGAGCCCTACCTTGAAGAACCAATTGATAGGAAACTGTAGTGTGATTTATATCTAATTAAATTAAAAAAGCCAATTGACTAAATATGTAAAATGGTACCAAATATTTCTACTATAATACTAATAATCATCACAGTCAAAAAGATAGTGTGTTGAATTCTTTAAGAAACTAAAGGAATATAAACCTTGAGTTAATATTTCTCCAAAAATTCCAAATAAGATTTTTTCCTAATTCATTATAACTAATACCATTTTTTTGAAAATGATTCTAGAATTCTTTATGCATCTCCGATTCTGATTATTGTAAAGTTGAAAACACCAGGCAGTGAAGCATTAAAATTAGGAAAATTATTTTTGTTGGTTTTTTTCATAACTATTAGCGTGCTGATAGGTAAAGGTGTTCAGTGAATGAACTATTTGATAAATTTGGTGCAGTACAGCAAAGCTCCTATAAAATTAGATAAGGAGTTATAAACCATTCCTATTAGGCACAGTGACCTTATCAATTTTAGACTATATCCTTGTATTAATTAAACTTATAAACCTTTAGCCATATTCCCCCTAAAAAATGATATCAAAGCTTCCCTAAAAATCTCATTATTGCTTTAAATTCACATCTTTCCAGGTTTTGGACATTTTGCCTGTGTCCTTTCTATAAACATCCATTTCACTGAGCTGAATCTTTAAAAGGCAGTAAGCCAACTAATACATTACATAGCACAGCAATTGCTCCATGAAAAATACTGCAGGTTCAAACGACAAACTGCTTGTGTCTCCATAATGTCAAAAGTGTTTTATGAACTTAGATGCTAAAATTCAATCTAAAATATGTTGACTTATAGTAGTATTGAGATTTCATGAAAGCAGCACATTACTCAAAGTTATTTTCTAAAGTGTCCTAGGTGAGCTTTCTCATGTCAGCAATACTACTACATGAGAAAATGCTTCACAGCTATACTTTTCCAAACCGAAAATACAAGTCACAAGCTGATTCTGAACATCTCCCAGGTATTGTTTACCAAATTCTCAAAGCTTGAACCAAAGCCCCAGAGCCCCCAGAATACCCAGGAACAAAGCTCCTGACAAAGACAAGATAGTGGAAATGCAAAAACATTTGTTTCTACAGCATATCAGTATGTTGAACTTCTTACAAAGCTTTCTACAACACATTCTCATTACAATATGCCACCCTATTCAGACTTCCTTTGTCTTCATCTGTGTGAGTCATTGTCTCTGAAGCAACTCAATTTCCTCAAGCTGTAGATGGGTCTGAAATTGCTTACCTGACTCACAAGCAAATGTCTTTGACGTTTCGTCATGAAAGATAATTGCCACTGCATGCTTCTTTGTCTCTCGAGGCAGTCTGGTTATATTTTTGATGTTGTGCAGTTCAGTTACCTTAAAAGAGAAAAATATTTTTTTCTTTTTACTTTTGAAGTTCTGGGGATAAGCCCCTAGAGTCTTGTTTGTGCTAATAAAACATTCTATCACTGAACTACATCTCCAACAAGAAAGAATTTTTTATTTATTTTAATGGATAGTATGTGTGCTACATACAGTGCTTTAAACAAAATGGCCAGTTATCACTACCCTAAGGCCTGAAGCACTTTCCAATGGATCGTTGTACTGAGCTTGAATTAACTCTATCCACACCAGTAAAACAGAAAACATAATGTGTTCCATTAGGCTTTCAGTTTTGGTTCTATTTCATATTGATTACTATATTTGTAATGGTCTAATGATAATGCATAAGAGCTTCATGGAGGCTATACTGTTATTAAACTTGTAATCACGAAAAAGCAGTATTAATCTTGTACAAAGAGAGCTCTCCATTAAATCTCTGTTGAATATTGATGAGATTTAGTAACAAGTCTCTCCCCCAACACTCTCAGATCCAGACAAGACTAAATCACACAGCATCTGACACGGTGTTGGATAAATAAAAAATTCAACATTCCAGGTCATTTTGGAATGTGTGTACCAAGATCATAAACACAAAAGACATACAGTTAGTGATTGCTAGCTCTCTGTTACCAAGAGCACTGAAACAGTTTGAGAATGAAATTTCAACCTGAGGCAGGGTATTAATGTATGCTGAACTTTCCTTCATGATGTTTTTGTTGTTTATTTATTACAAACAAAAATAACAAAAAAATGACAGTTTTGCACATGTGCAGAGAACATCTGATTACTCTTATACCTCTATCATATATCTTAATAGTCACATTACTAGTGTGGGAGTAGGCTTTTCCATGTTTTAGGATTGTTAGTATGTCTAGAATTTTGAACTTATACAATTTTGATGAAGTCCTAATTAGTTGATATTAACTCTATCCTTGTAAGAAAGATAAGAAACTGATGATTAGAGAATTTAACTGTCTTAGTTAGGATTTCTATTGCTGCAATAAAAACACCATGACCCAAAAGCAAGTTGGGGATGAAAGAAAGGTTTTATTTTGGTTTGGCTTTTGGTTGGTTGGTTTGTTTGGTTGGTTGGTTGCTTTACACTTCCAAATTGCTATTCATTCAATGAAGCAGGTCAGACAGGAACTCAAACAGGGCAGGCTGCTGGTGTCAGGAGCTGATACAGAGGCCATTGAGGGATGCTTCTTACTAGTTTGGTTCCAATGGATTTCTCTGCCTGGTTTCTTATAGAACTCAGGGCAACCAGAACAAAGTTGAACAGGCTCGATCCTCCCCATTGGCCACTAATTGAGAATATCCCTTACTGCTAGATCTCATGGAATCAGTTCCTCAACTGAGGGTCCTTCCTCACTTGATGACTATAGCTTGTGTCAAGTTGACACACAAAACCAGCGAGTGGAATGACTATTCATTGCTACAAAGCCTAGTAAACAGGTGGAGCAAGCCAGGATATAATATGTAGGTAGATACCCAACTACTCTTGTTATTGGTCTCTAGCGTGTGATCAAAGTGAGGAATATCTTCTTTGATAAAATAACCTCTCATTTGACTTACTAGGATAACCAAAAATTGCTTTCACTTTACCATACATGCTTCAACTGTCATGGAGAAGACTAATGAAGGAAACAAGCTTAATTCCATTCATAACATAGAAACTATTAAACCCAATAGAGCTTAGAACCATCAAATTTAAAATTATTAAAATCAGTTTTGTATTGCTTTAAGCAAAATGAACATGCATATTTCATATATTTAGAAATTTCTTTCTCATATTTGAAGATAACACTTGCTGGATTTCATAGTATTGACATAGTAAAAATGATCATTTCCTGACCAAAACCTGCACTTATATCACCTAAAATAACATATACAAAATAAAATTATGTAATTATCATTTTAAAAAGAATATGGTCTACTTCTTATCTATTCCTTAAAGACTTTTAGTTGCTTAAATTTGTAATACCACATGCAAATCACTGTCAAATCCAAGAGAGTTATCACTATCATTATTGATGTTTGCTTTTCTCTTTACTTATGATAAGATCAATATGCAATATTAAAATGGTATACTTATAAAATTGTCTTTATGTATAAGCATGGATTTTTATGTGTACATACACACTCCATCTCTTTATAAATCTTCTCTATTTTTTACTACTTAATTTTTTATTTGCTATTTTATTTGCACTTCAAATGTTATCCTCTTTCCTGGTTTTCATCCACCCCCATAAATCCTCTACCCTATCCCCTTCCCCTTGCTTCTATGAGGGTGTTCCCTCACCCACTCATCCACTCCCACCTCCTTGCCATGGTATTCCCCTACACTGGAGCATTGAGCCTTTGCAGGTCCCAGGGATTCCCCATTGATACTGAACAAGACCATCCTCTGATACATATGCAGCTTGAGCCATGGGTCCCTCCATGTGTGCTCTTTGGTTGGTTTGGAGTCCCTGGGAGCTCTGGGGGATCTGGTTAGTTGATACTGTTGTTCTTCCTATGGGGTTGCAAACCTCTTCAGCTGCTTCAGTCCTTTCTCTAACTCCTCCATTGGAGACCCCATGCTCAGTCCAGTGGCTGGCTGTGAACATCTGCCTCTGTACTCTTCAGGATCTGGCAGAGCCTCTCAGGAGACAGCAATATCTGACTCCTGAAAGCATGCATTTCTTGGCATCCACAACACTGTCTGGGTTTAGCAACTGTATATGGGATGGATCCCCAGGTGGGGCAGTCTCTGGATGGCCTTTCTTTAGTCTCTGCCCCACACTTTATCCCTATATTTCCTCTTGTGTGTATTTTGTTCCCCCTTCTAAGAAGGACTGAAGTATCCAAATTTTGTCTTCCTTTTTCTTGAGCTTCATGTGGTCTGTGAATTGTACCTTGGGTATTCCGAGGTCTTGGGCTAATATCCTCTTACCAATGAGTGTTTACCATCTGTGTTCTTTTGTGATTGATTTACCTCAGTCAGGATGATATTTTATATTTTCATCCATTTGCCTAAGAATTTCATGAATTCATTCTTTTTATTAGTTGAGTAGTACTTCATTGTGTAAATGTACCACATTTTCTGTATCCATTTCTCTGTTGAGGGACATCTTGGTTCTTTCCAGCTTCTGGTTATTATAAATAAGGCTGCTATGAACATAGTGGAGCACGTGTCCTTGTTATATGTTTGAACATCTTCTGGATATATGCCCAGGAGTGGTATAGCTGGGTCCTCAGGTAGTACTATGTCCAATTTTCTGAGGAACTGCCAGACTGATTTCAAGAGTCACTGTACTAGTTTGCAATCTCACCAACAATGGAGGAGTGTTCCTCTTTCTCCACACCCTCGCCAGCATCTCCTGTCACCTGAGGTTTTGATCTTAGCCATTCTGACTGGTGTGAGGTGGAATCTCAGAGTTGTTTTGATTTGTATTTCCCTGATGACTAAAGATATTGAACATTTCTTTAGATGCTTCTCAGTCATTCAATATTATTCAGTTGAGAAATCTTTGTTTAGCTCTGTACCCCATTTTTAATAGGGTTATTTGATTCTCTGGAGTCTGACTTCTTGAATTCTTTGTATATATTGGATATTAGCTTTCTATTGGATGTAAGAATGGTAAAGTTCTTTTTCCAATCTGTGGGTTGCTGTTGTCTTAATGACAGTGTCCTTTGACTTACAGACGCTTTGCAATTTTATGAGGTCCCGTTTGTCAATTGTTGATTTTAGAGCATAAGCCACCAGTGTTCGGTTCTACCTATATATCATCTGACTTAAAGTCAGCAAGAACAACTGCACTCCAATTTCTTATTATTTCTGAGGAGTAATACTTTTTGGAGAAAGAAAAAACCTCTTCTTCAGAATAGGGTCTATTTTAATATATTATGGTTTGATCACATCAAAGCATGTTCCCACATAAGGTATAAATTTTGAATTATAAAATGATCAAATAATAATTGAGGCAAATGATATTTAAACCTGATTTTGTTCTAAGATAATAAATTGAAGTTATATTTGAGAAGAGATATTATTTCCAAAAAATTTTAACTTCACCTAAACAAATAATATTATCAGAACTGAGTCTACAACCAAGGAATATGTGTTTTTTAGAATATAAAATGTGAGTATACAGTCATATATTGCTACAGAGTTACGTACAATGTTTATATGTACTAAACAACCAATATAAAAATACAATCTTGTCGGGACTTTTCATAAATATTTTATTTAAAAATGTAGAATAATACCAGGACAGATATTATGGACTTTACACTTTTTAATGTCATAACAACAGCCAGCAAACTAAAGTGGTAGATGCATTTGAGCTATGTCCTAGTCACTAAGGAATGCCTAGCAACAGTTCCCCAAGCAATCCCTCAGCTGATGCAGTTCAGACAAAGTGCTTGTTCTACTGGAAAATTTACATTTAGAAATACAGAGATCCTTTGCAAGCAGCCCCTGTTCCTATGGTTTCTAGAATAAATCAGGGTTTTGTTGATCAACAGTGTGGTGGCTTAAACTCTATCACTTAAGAATTTAAAGAGCGTCCAGGGAGGATAGGAACAAAGAGGAATATAAAATTCTACTTTCTGAAAGATTCTCAATCCTGTTTAGTTGAAGATCTAATATATTGGAAATACACGCATTCATTTTTCACTATAAATCTTATTTGAATTTACAATACTGTAAACAAATGTAAAGGAGGAAAACTTAAAATAATTTCTAGTCCTTTAAAATAAATATATTTCTATTATTATTCTAAAAACTGTCAGAACAACATAAAAATTAAATTTAAAAATCTTGAGCCGGGCGTGGTGGCGCATGCCTTCAATCCCAGCACTTGGGAGGCAGAGGCAGGCAGATTTAGGAGTTCGAGGCCAGCCTGGTCTACACAGTGAGTTCCAGAACAGCCAGGGCTCTACAGAGAAACCCTGTCTCAAAAAACAAACAACAACAACAAAAACAAACAAACAAACAAACAAAAAACCAAAAAATTGAAAATCTTGGAATTTTTAATAATAAAATTAGTATTTTTTAAATTAGTTTAAATTTTCATATATATTTCTGAAAATTAATTTTTTTACATTTCTATGACATCATAACATATTGACTACATTTTAATCAAAGAATTTAAGTAAATTACTTGAAGTAAATGTAAACATGGAACTAAAATAATGCAAGTTATTTAGGTCTCAGGTAACAGGTGTATTGGTAAAAAAATTTAAGATATTTATGTTTTTACAAATGTCAAAAAAAAGTTAAATATAAACACATATAAATAAAGGGTTTTTCAATTACTGATGTTATATGAGTTTTACCTGAGAGTTTTGTTGTTTTATTAAGTACTTTGTGGGCTTAAATAAACACATGTCAAAACGAAAGATTAGCTTTCCTCTAGGGCTGTACAGAAGAGAGTGCATACTCCTTCCAGAAAAGACTCAGTTTTGGTCAACAAACCCCACATTTGATGGATCACAACTTCTAATTACTACAGCTTCTGGGGAATCCAACAGCCTCTTCTGCTTTTCATTGTCACTGCCCTCATGTGTGCATGTGTATGGGTATACACAAATACACATATATGAAAATAAAAATAAATGCTTAAGCAAAAACACAAGAGTAGGAGAAGGGATAAAGGATCTAGGAAAGATTTATGTTGCTTTCTTTCACTGTGTTAGAATTTCATGCATGAATCCAATGTGCTTTGAACAAATCTAGCTGCTGTTCTCTCTTCTCCAACTACCCCTCCTTATTTAATGCATGAGTTCTTGGGTGGCAACAGCACAGGTGTGATGGTTTGTATATGCTCAGTCCAGGGAGTAGCAATATCAGAAGGTGTGGTCCTGTTGGAATAGATGTGTCACTGTGCGTGTCAGCTTTAAGACACTCATCCTAGCTGCCTGGAAGCAAGTATTTAGCTAGCAGCCTTCAGATGAAGATGTAGAACTCTCAGCTCCTCCTGCACCATGCTTCCCTGGATGTTGCAAAGTTCTCATCTTGATGATAATGGACTGAGCCTCTGCACATGTAAGCCAGTCCCAATTAAATGTTGTCCTTATAATAGTAACCTTGGTCGGTGATGTCGTTCACAGCAGTAAAACCCTAACTAAGACAACAGGTATGCCATTTGGGTTTATATAATAAGTCAAATGTAAAAGAAAAACAGCTTTAAATTTTACCCATCATCCAAATAAGCTCTTAACAGCATACACATATCATATTATATATCATAATGTATATTAGAATTTAAATTTCTCATTTATTTATGCATTGAAAAGTAGTAGTAATATCATTTCGTGATAAAGGAATAGCATTTTTTTCTTTTTGGTTTTTTTGAGACAGGGTTTCTCTGTGTAGCCTTGGCTGTCCTGGAACTCACTCTGTAGACCAGGCTGGCATCGAACTCAGAAATCTGCTTGCCTCTGCCTCCCGAGTGCTGGGATTAAAGGCGTACGTCACCAATGCCCGGCTCAAGAAATAGTATTTTAAAAATAAAAAGTTTCCCAATAATGTGAATATTCTTATATTATTGCAAAACTCTAAAATGTCTGTCTTGTTCTAAGATTCTTCTTCAGAATCCTGGCATTTATAATATGTTATTTAGATTAAATTATGTAAGTATTTTTAGAGTTATAACACTAAACATTAAATGAAGAACATTTTAAGTAAACTGTAGCTATTGTGCTTGGATTTTGCCTATAAATTTTTCCAGTTATCTTCTAATGCTTTAGCAAATAGGGGTCTGAATCAGGTAAATATTTTTTTACTTCCCTAGAACAAATTTAACTCATTATGGTTTTATGTCCTCTTGAGCTGGTCATTAAAAATATACAACTTTATCAAATTGAAAATATCAACACTTTATTTTACAGCACAAAAATTCCTTAGTCTCACTCAATATTATCACAAAATTCTGTTTTTAGTTTTCAATCTCTATGGACTGGCAACATTTTTTTTCACATTTTAATTATCTTTTGAAAACTCATATTTCAACAATGTTTCTATAACTACAGTCATTTGTTTCCACAGAAGGTGAATTTAAATGGTTCTTTTTTTTTTTTAGAAAAATTAAGACAGATTATAAAGTCAGAGTGACCATAGTTTGTCTATCACTCACCCATTCATTAAGGTGTGTAATTTTGTTCATTTTTAGGATGTGATTTCTGATGTGATTTCAGCAAACACACCAGTGCTCCTGTCTACCCTAACATCAGCATGCAGTGTTAGAGCACAGAGGCTTTTCATCTGCTTAGACATTCATTCCAAGATCTACCCTGTGAAATCTATGTTTAATAAAAATGAAGATTTTTCACTGCTTCAATGTAACTATCCTTTTGTTGTTGTTGTTTTTGTTTTTGTTTTGTTTTTCGAGACAGGGTTTTTCTGTGTAGCCCTGGCTGTCCTGGAACTCACTCTGTAGACCAGGCTGGCCTCAAACTCAGAAATCTGCCTACCTCTGCCTCCCAAGTGCTGGGATTAAAGGCATGTGCCACCACCGCCCGGATCAATGCAATTATCCTTAAGTGAATTAAAATTGGTATACTTGTTTATTTAAATATGCAACTGCATGATTACAAAACCCCCCAAATTATTGCTACTGTCTAGGGGAACTATCATAATTAATGTTTCACCTATTTCTTGCTTTTGCACAGAAAGATATTAGCTGTAGCACTGGAAAACTGTTCTTTTGGGAGCAACTGAGACCTCCAAGATTCTGCATAAAGCTCTCAGTGGGACCTACAATATGTTCTCTGTCATAAAGTTGTGTCACTTTAATCGATGAACATTCTCCAACTTCACCACTCATGACTCATTCAAAGCCTCACTCTCTCTTCAGAGATATTTTCATTGTGTTCCCATCAGCCCCCACAATCACCACCTGCCACCTTATTTGCTCTGCTTCCACTTACTATTTCTAAACTAAACTGCAACTCTTTCTTCTCCTCATAGACTTAAAACCATCTGATGTCTTAAAGTTAACAGTCCCCTCTTTGACAAAGTTACTAACCCACAGTCAAAATTTCTGACCCCGAAATGTTCCTGTTTAAAACAACTACAGGAACAAAAATGAAGAAGAGACTGAAGGAAATTCAGTTCAGTTAGTGGCTGACCCAACGTGGGATCCCTCTCATGGGGTAGGGGAACCAAGGCCTGATACTATTACTGAGGCTATGATGTGGCTTATAGATGGGAGCCTGGCATGGTTGTCCTCTGAGAAGCCCAACCAGCGGCTTACAGATACTTACTTACAACCAACCATTGGACTGAAGTTAAGGACCCCTGTGGTTGAATTAGAGGAAAGATTTAAGAAGCTGAAGGGGAACGAAGACCAAAATGTGGACACTTTGCCCCTTCTTAGAATTGGAAACGATCACCCATGGAAGGAGTTACACAGACAAAGTTTGGAGCTGAGACAAAAGGATGGACCATCTAGAGACTGCCATATCCAGGGATCCATCCCATAATCAGCCTCCAAACGATGACACCACTGCATACACTAGCAAGATTTTGCTGAAAGGACCCAGATATAGCTGTCTCTTGTGAGACTATGCAGGGGCCTAGCAAACACAGAAGTGGATGCTCACAGTCAGCTATTGGATGGATCACAGGGCCCCCAATGGAGGAGCTAGAGAAAGTATCCAAGAAGCTAAAGAGATCTGCAACCCTGTAGGTGCAACAACTTTATGAACTAACCAGTACCAGTACCAGTACAGAGCTCTTGACTCTAGCTGCATATGCATCAAAAGATGGCCTAGTTGGCCATCACTGGAAAGAGAGACCCATTGGACTTGCAAACTTTATATGCCCCAGGACAGGGGGAACGCCAGGGCCAAAAAGTGGGAATGGGTGGGTAGGGGAGTGGGGGGAAGGGTATGGGGGACTTTTGGGATGGCATTGGAAATGTAATTAAGGAAAATACGCAATAAAAAATATTTTTAAAAATTGGATACACACAGAGAGAGAGAGAGAGAGAGAGAGAGAGAGAGAGAGAGAGAGAGAGAGAGAGAGAGAGAAGAAGAAGAAGAAGAAGAAGAAGAAGAAGAAGAAGAAGAAGAAGAAGAAGAAGAAGAAGAAGAAGAAGAAGAAGAAGAAGAAGAAGAAGAAGCAGCTGAAGGGGAAAGCAGCCCCATAGGAAGACCATCAGTCTTAACTAAACCAGACTGTAGGAAGCTCTCAGAGACTGAGCCACTAAGGAGAAACATACATGTGCCAGTCTGAGGCCCCGGGCACACATGTAGCAGAGGACTGCCTTGTTGTGCCTCAGTGGGAGAAGATGTGCTTAATACTCACTCGAGAAGACTTGAGGCCCCAGGGAAGGGGGAGGTCTGGTGGGGAGAGCACCCCTGGAGGCAAGGGGGAGGAGGAATTGGATGAGGAACTGTGGAGGGAAAACTGAGAAGGGAGGGAGCAATGACTGGAATGTAAATAAATAAAATAATAACAATAACAATAACAATAACAACAAAAATAAAGAGTTCCCTCTTCAAAAAGGACTTAAGGAATTTAAATGATAATTACTTATATAAATCTATTCTCATCTCTTTTTCCACCACTTTAACCTAAATATCCTAATTATCCTGAAAATAATACAGTCATTTAAAGGGTTTTATAACATTCTATTTGATACTACTAGTTCCTATTTCTTTGCGTCAGATACACAATCATTCTTCAAAATTATGCAAGTCTTTCTGTTTTAATTTATTTTCCTGCTGTTGTGACTATTCTAGAGAAATTAGTTTTTTTTTTTTTAATAGAGAGAAAGGGTTTTATTTTCATTCACAGTTCAAGGGTACAGTGCATCATGAGCAGGATGTCAAAACAGCAGAAGCTTGAAACTGTGGAATATCATATTTGCCATCCGGAAAAGAGATGAAAGTATGCAGTGCCTGGTCTACTTTGTCTTTATACATCCCTTATTCCCCAGGGAGTGGTATTTTCCAGAATTAAGAAAAGGTCATCCCACATCAGTTAAAGTCATCAAGATAATACTTTATAGCTATGCCCACCTTCCAACTAATTTTAACCACCAACTTTCTGAGAGACTTGAACAAAGGAATAAATTGCTACTAATGGGGTCTTTCATTTCATCTTCACCTACTAGGTGCAGTCTTGACTTTGTATGAGTTCTGCCCGTTTCATACACTTGAATCAGTATTTAATGATAGTGATTCCACTTTACAAAAACTTCAACACAGAATTTATTTACTGGGGGCTTCTGGTCACTTTTTCTTCACTACAAAGGCCAAAAGAAATGTAAAAAATTTGGTGAAGCAAAAATGCAAAAAGCATGACTTACTTTCTTGGAATGCATGCTCAGAGGAAAACATGTGTAGACATTTTAATAGTTATAAATAAATAGAAGATCAGATATCAGGGAAAACCTGTCCTTAGAGTCTACATTGGTAAATTAGATTGTACTGGGACTGTCAGTGAAATGAGGGGATTTGCTATGTGCTGGAAACAAGGTGATGTTTTCCCTCAATGACCCTTTCAGTTTTAAAATGACTTTATTTACATTCATAATGTAATTTAGAATAAATAAATGCCAATTATACTTTTAAAATTTATCATACTATTTATTATGTATCTTTGCTTTAGATTGCTTGCAAATTAAACTAGATACTAGCATGTTATGTCAATATTGCTATTAAAAATTGTGGGCACATTTTTACACATGATTATGTGACAAGTATAACTATTAAAAAATCTCTTAGCTAGCAGTTTACTTCATGACAAGTAAGAAAAGATATCTACCCATAAAAGTGTTTAAAACTTCTCATGATAAACCTAATTGTCTCAGGAAAAGAAAGAATGTTTATTTTTAGTTTAAAAATTGATTCACGTTAACCGATAAATCATATCCTTCTCATCCATTCTCTAAATGAATATTATTCCTTTTATTTACTAATCTTGCCCAATTATTTCAATTGAGAAACTGTTTCTGTATTTCTGTCGTTTTGTTTGTTTTGTTTTGTTTTGTTTTGTTTTGTTTTTAAAAACAAGAGTTTAGAGCTGAGTTTTATAAAATGTTGTTAGGATAGAAAAATTGATTTTGCAGTAAGAATATATGGGAGTTTCATGGTTTAATATTATTACAATGATTACCTCAATTGATAAAAGTCACTTTCTTTATTCTATTTCTGAGCTTTCAAAATAATAATTTAAATATTTATATCACTTCACACAGTGAAGTGATTCAGATAATTCATATACTTCAGTAACTTCCTGACAAAATTTCCATTGAAATATTATTGTTGCTTTTCAACAACTGTATTTAGCATCCATTTCCCAGTAACTGCTTCCTTAAACTGAACTCTTTTCTCAGATAAATATGAATGTCCTCCAATTCAAAATATGTAACTCATTCTTAAAGCCACTTGTGACATTTATCATGTGCTCTGACTCATTTTTCCTCATAGGTCTGTTTCTTTATGAATATTCCAGAGTGTTCATTACCAGTATCTACAATATTTATCTTTTATATACTTGGCAAATGTGAAATACTATTTAAATACTATTCCACATTATATGATACAAATCTAGAAATGAGTTATTATGCATGCTGTTATGTTAGAATTGATATTATCTAAAATTTGATCTTTATGTCTATGTACATCTGAATATTCAGCAACCACAAACTGAAAATACCAAAAAAAATTACATCTTTATGGAGCTTTTAAGCTCTTTTTCCTATTATTTTGAAATCCAGAGGCCATAATGATATTTACATAGTCTTTAGGTGATAATGGTATGACAAATAACTTAGAAATTATAGTATTTACAACAGTGTATTGTGATGGTTTGTGTATGCTGGGCCCAGAGAATGGCACTATTAAGAGGTGTGGCCCTGTTGGAGTAGGTGTGACACTGTAGGCGTGGGTTATAAGACTGTCATCCCAGGTGCCTGGAAGCAAAAATTCTACTAGCAGCCTTCAGATGATGTAGAATTCTCAGTCCCAGCTGTATCATGCCTGCCTGGATGCTAACATGCTCCCACCTTGATAATAGATTGAACCTCTGAACCTGTAAGCCAGCCCCAATTAAATATTGTCCTTTTTAAGTCTTGCCTTGGTCATGGTGTCTGTTCACAGCTGTAAAACCTTAGCTAAGACATGTATATACATTATATTCAAGTTCTTTGATTTTTTTTATGAGACCTAAGCATTTGAATACCTCCTCACTAAAGTGGCGTGGGTCCTCTGTAGATACTAAGAAGTGGTGACAGAATGTTTCACAGTTACTTCTGGCTGTCTACCCTACTCAGTTTATAGGTCTAGTCTGTTTACTATTCCCAGAACCCAGCTTATCCACTTAAATTTCCCTTAATCGAATACCTGGGACAGTATCAGTGCATAATTCACCGTTTCAATGCTATCTCCTAGATCAAGTGAATTGAGAAAAGGCCTGCCAAAACAGGTATCCAAATATTTTTGGCCCTCAAACACATATAAAATTGTGGATATGGCGATACACGCTTGCAATCCTCATACTGGGGAGACAGACACACGTAGATCTCTGGGGCTCACTGGCTAGAAATTTTAGCCTAACTGAGTTCCAGACCTACAAAATATCAATCTCAAATTACACACACACACACACACACACACACACACACACACACACACACACACACACACCTGAATGCCCAGGTTTTATTTCCAGAACCTATTAAGATGTCTTTGTTTGAGGAAAAAAAAATATCTTTTTGGATATGATTAAATCTTGAATCTTGAAGGTAATCCCTCAACAAACCTAAAAGAAGACAGCCACAAGAAATGACATCTGAAATTAAATCATAATAATCAGTGTACTCAGAAGATCAGATCAGAAAGAGTTCAAAGACCAAGACATGAGAGAGGTAGTTTTGTGAAGACAAAGGAAGATACCTTAATTTCTAATTCTACATTCTAGACAATTAGGCTAAACTTAAATTGTTTTAAGCTAAGAAGAATGTAAAAATTTGTTAGGCAAGACCTGGGAAAGCAATATAGTTGTATGTAATCATTTTATGATAACTTTTAACATTTTATCCCTAAGTTAAAATTCTTAAACCAAAACAAAATGAAAGAAAGTCATGAAAATTTATATATGTCCTATTTTCCTTAAAAGGGATACATATTTCATTGCTTTATATTCCCTTAAAGAACTACATTTATTTTTTTTTCTTTGATTTTTGTTAAGAAAAATCTCCCTGAAGCTCTTTCATGTGATTTCCCCAGAGCCTGGACCAGTGACTGATGTACAGTCACAGGAAAGGTAGAGATCCACTCAGGCAAGACCTCCCTGTCAACAAGCTTTGTCAGTATTATGGTCCTGTGGGAAATACAGTAGCAAGGTGACAAACTATAAAGCTTCTTTTGGAAAATGAACCTGCTGATATTTGATGGGGTCAACAGCTAGGCTGACCTGCTACTGAACTGGTGTGCTATTCTTAATTAGGGAGCTGGTTACTAGAAGTGGAGGACATGCACTTGCAGAACGGGTCATTCAAACATCAGGATGAGAAGGATGGAATGTTGCTTCAGAGGGTCTGGTGATACACTGTTGCTTGTTCATAGCCCAATAACTGCTTTTACTTATAGTTTGATTTTGTTGCTATAAAGCAGAAAAATGCTGCTATGTGGGACTTGATGCCAACATGAAAAGCTAAGTACAAGAACCCTGGGAAGACTATCTGGAGTAGCATATTCTCCCTTGAGTAGAATTATCAGATTATATTCCAAATATTTGTTGGCAAAATTCTTTTCGATCTTTCCATGATCTATGGTTTTTAGACTGCAAAGTTTTCATGGAGATCTCACAAAACTGTTGACTTATGTTTGAGCATATTGTGTTGATTATTATTTAGCAGAAACCGATTCTTAAGGACATTTCTGGCATTAAGACATAGGAATACTCATTGAATAGCCAATTCAAATCCCACATACGCAAAGAGTTCTGCTGAGAGCATTAACATATATTAGTAAAAACAATAATCAGAGCATTCTTTTATACTTTAAAGATGTCATTAAAGTATAAAAGAATGCTCTGATTATTATTTTGTAAGAAAAATTCCCCCCAAAATGTTTTCCCCAAAATTTCATTAGGAGTTTCCAAAAGAAGACTTTTCTCTAGCTTGACACTGAAGGAGTCAGTGATTCAAAATTTGGGAGGACTACCCTTTCTTGCTGTCTTGGGGAGGGAAAAAAACACCATGTCTAACTTTGGAACAGAATTCAGTTACTGCTATCCAGTTGGTGGGAACAGAAGGCTAAAAACTCTGTAGCCTCACTGCCACTCACCCATCCTCTTTTTTTCCCCAGAAATTATGACTCTTTGAGTTAATTATATATGACTAAATGCTTAGGCCATACACTTAGGCTTGTTCCCTGACTAGCTAATGACTTAATTACCTGTTTATTCTATTCTAGTTCCCACCACATGGTTGTTTATTTTTTTCTGAGTTTCATGTAACCGTGTCCTTCAAAGTTCAATGTGAATCTCCCTGTTTATTCTATTCTATGGGTGACACCTGGCTGATTACCTCCTTCTCAGTTTTATGCATCACCTCCCTCCTGTACTGGGGCAACCCCACTGCAACCCTCCACTACCACCCTGCTATCCTATTTCTTTCCTTAGCTCATTGACTTCTTTATTGACAGGTAACGGTTCCACACATTATGTAACGATTCTTTCTATAGATCTCAACCCTGTAGCTGCGAGAGTCCTCTCACCTCCACCTCATGATGTGCCTTAACAGCATGGAAGATTCCTTCCAGAACTATCAGATGCAAGCTCCTTCACCACTTAACTTCAGCCATGTAAAATTCACGTTCACTGTTTACACAATGCCTAAATTTGCTGGACTCAGACAGAAAAACAGAAATGGGAAAATTGTTTTATTATGGCAGACATTTACAATAAGTAAGAGATGTGTTTGTGTGTGCTTGTTGAACTGTTTAAAGAGAACCTATCACATGTTATTTATTTCCCCTGAATTAATAAAATCAAATAAATCAACCCAAATACTTAGTTTTTCTAAACACTATATAAACAGAATGTGTGTCATTTCTTCAAATTATTTAAAGGTCATAATTTGTAGGATAAGAATACAAACATCTGCAAGCCATCCAACACATTTCCCCAATTCTCAAAGCCTACAGCACTTTAAAAAGGACTCATTTTCTTGTCAATCAAATGTATTTTGTAGTTGCTCCTGAATAAAACATGAATTGTTCAAAAGTCAAAGGGATATTTTTTACTGTTGTTTTGAATGACATTATTAATGATAGTAAGTTCAAATAGTAAATCTATTAAAACAAATGCAAGGCATCATTATATTTTAATGAATGAAATATGCTAAATAGACATTCATAGTCAAGTAGAAAGTACTACTCAAAAAAAATTTCTCATTGCTGCATTTTCCAGTTTTAGACTATGAATGGATATGCACTCATTTCACAAAGTCAAAAAAACCATTTTTTTACTCTTGAACAGAGCATTTCATATGTTATCTGTGCTTGCTATTGCACAATTAGGCTGACATAACTGATAGACAAAAATGGGATCATTTTAAGAGCCAAAACCACTCAGAATATTCTGAAATGGTGATTAGAGGTATTGGGTCTGAATCTGAAATGTAGAAATGCTTCAGCAATGATGAAAATAATGTCTAAATAGAATTGTAGCCCTGTGTTTTCTTTTACATTATCTGATTTACCAAGCAAAAAGACTCTGGAAATTAAAAGCTACCATTGTTATCTAAACTAGGGTCGAAATTGTACAGCTGGCAAGAGTTGTTTTCTTGATTTCTTACATGTAGCCTCTGAAGCAAAAATAAGCTGAACAATGTGGCCCCATTACTTTTTATGTCCTATGAGCACTGTCTTCTCACTTTTTATGCTATATTATTTGCATTTACAGAGTAGATGTTTAAATTGGGCTATATATTTTTCTTCTATAGAAGCCATTATAACAAGTTGCCTTGATAGAGAAAAAAAGCAGATTACTTACAACTTAAATAAAGCTGAGAATGTAGTTCAATGGTAGAGCACTTGAGCATGGGAAGGGTTTTGATTCAGTCTCTTTTATCAAAATGAATAACCAAAATGCTCCAGTATTTGTTTTTTAATTTAAACCACACTGCCATGTATCTAAGTCCATTTTAAATTCATTGTACAATATATTTGACCTACATCTGTTGTAATGTGAAAGGTTATATTAAAATCTCCCACTTAAAAAAGTAATTTGGTTCTCAGGCATATTTGAGCTCCATGGAATAATTCTTACTGGAATTTCCTCAGATTTGGGGGAATTTTCACCGACCTAAATTCAAATGCTAAGAAGATAAACTAAACTCTAAAAGCTTCCTAACTTTTTAGGTCACACCTTCTCAGATCTGTTCTGGTGCCCTCCATCCAAGGGCTTCACTCCTGTTCTCCTCTGTTTCAACTTGACTTAAAACTGTTCATTCAAATATTTCACACAAATAGCTAACCCTATGTTGCTATTTCCTTTCTTTTATTGTTCAGCATGTAACTGATTTTCCATATTTATTTTCATTAACTGTTCCCCAATTAATTAGCATTTGTGGGTAGTATGAAGTCAATTATAGAGTAAAACTGTCCAGGATAACAGGTGAGATCTGACTATTTCTGAACCAGTTTGTTAGTATCTGTTCTTGTTTAAGAAATGGAAATGTCTTATAGATGGAGGAATGTATTAATGTGAGAGAGAATAAACATATACAGGATTTTTCTTATATAAATGATGTTCACTCTTTAATTTCATAGGATACAAGACACACCAAGCCATTGAGCATAATCTACATGACATCAAGAATGTGATCATCCAAAAATGGAGCCCTGCCTTCATGACATCAATATGAGAAAGTTAACATGATGTGCATACGTACTATGTCTACACAAAATATGATTGCTTCTAAAGGTAAGTTGTAAAGATAGAAACCTTCTTTTGTTCATTTGTTTTCTTTCGAGACAGGGTTTCTCTGCATATCTCTGGCTGTCCTGGAACTCACTCTGTAGACCAGGCTGGCCTTGAACTCAGAAATCCACCTGTCTCTGCCTCCCAAGTGCTTAAAGGCATGTACCACCACTATTTGGCTTTTTTTTTTTGTCTGGTTTTTTTGTTTTGTTTTGTTTTTGTTTTTGTTTTAAACAAGGCAGTTTTCACCATTTCTTGGACTCTTTCAAATGTTTGTTTTAAATGAAATAAATAATCTGCACCAAGGGGACCTAGTAAAAAGAGACAATATTTTCAGTACCAGGCAATGGGAGTTTAAATTGAGATTAGGAAGGTAGATGTGGTGGTGTTCAGTGGATATACCACTTGGCTATCATGAAAAAAAATCTCTGAGTTCGATATACAGCAGTTCAACAAGTAGAGGTAAAAATGAGAATACTACGGATACAAACATCATTTTTCTAACATCACACAGTTTCCATCTCTGAAACTTCAAACCATCTTATCTCCATTCATCTTTATTTTATTGATTTTTTTCTCTTTATAGACAGCACTCATTTTATATCATTAAAGTTTCTTTAAATGACTTCTTTGTCATCTGTTCAGAAAATTAAGGAAAATTTATTAGCTGATCTTATGTAAATTGCTCTTGTTCAATTTTCATCCAGGATAAATTTGTTTTGAATATCTATTATGACAATTATGTACAGCCACATTCTCAACCCTAATGCATTTTTAATAACTTCCTTCAGTAGCTTGTGATTTGAAATTCAAATTTCTTTCTACTAAGTTTAAAAAGTATATACCATTTTAAAATTGTTTGATATAAAATTGATTTATGCAGTAAGATCTCTTGTACAGTAAACATGTCAAGCGTGTAAATGGGACCATTAATACTTGTAACCATATTTCAGAGATATATAAAGTTGATAAAAAGTCTTTGTATCCTTAGCTTATTTTTAGTAATCCTTAAGCTAGGTTAGAATGATTTTGCTTATTTGATTCATTATTTTAATATCTGGCTATTAAACTTGACTATGGCTTTAGAAAACTCAACATAACTATTCTTAATTTAAAAAACTTATAAATTAATAAACAGAACATATGTAAAAATCACAAACCATTTTAAGATTTTTCAAACCTCTCATGGATATATTACAAAATGTCAAATTCTGTGCAAAGTCTTCATGCTCCTTCTTAATTCTTGGTCATCTTTTTATGTGCCAGGTATTCTTTGAGGGTTTATCAGAGCTAAACTAATGAAACTCTTTCCTAGGCTAATGACAATGTAATTTTTATTACTCATGTCCATACACTTTCCTCTCTCTATGCATTTTCTCCATCATTTCTCTCTATGAGAACTCTAATATTTAAGGACATCTTCATATATGCAGTTTGTCCTTATTAACTTCTAACTATCAGATAGAAGTAGAATTAACTGTCGTCATCTGTGAATCAACATTTATTATAGTTAAATACTTATAAACATTTTCCTTCCTAGGTTGTAAAATGTTAAAACAATAATTAGTTACTATGCCTTACCATTTAAAGTCTATTCCACTATTTGTGTGTGCATGTGTATCTGCATACGTGTGTGTGTGTGTGTGTGTGTGTGTGTGTGTGTGTGTGTGTTGCTTATTCATGTAGTCCACAAGTACCTGGTGGTCAGAAGTTAACTTTCTTTGTTGCTGTACTTTAAGAATTCTTACATGTTCTTTGGGAGACAATTGACACTGAGGCAAAGTAGTCTAGGCAGGCTAGGCAATGAGATCTTAAGATCTTCCTATGTTCACCTCTGCATCACGAGAATTACAAGTTAGTAAATCACACTCACCTTTAACTTGTGTTCAGGGAAAAGTAAACATTTTACTGAATTATGGTCCCAGTCCTTCCAAACATTCCTTAATACTTGTGCTTTGTGTTTAGTATCTCATTTGTGCGTCACAAGAGGGCTGTAGGTTGTTAGCCACTGTTCTTGTTGCGTGGGTAAAGCCATGTTTGTATCATCTTACAACATATTACCCATTTTCACACTAGACATAGCAGTCTCACAGGAATATAAATTGTATTAGGAGTATGTGTTGACTTCTATAACATAATGCCCTTCACATAGAAATTAGGGTTGATCATGGTTTTATGATCAGGTGGGTCCCTGGATAGTTTCTTCATCACAAAGTAGCAATTGCTTTGAGAGAAAAACACACTGCAATTTACTCATGTAAAAGCACACATAGCACAGTGAGGTTTTTATTGAAATGTGCACAATTCAGTTACTTAAAGGTAAGATAATTGTGAGGATATGGACAACTTATACTTGAGTAATAAAAATATCACTGTAGATTTATAACAAAGGGATAAAGAGGAAGCGAAAGCTACGTGATATCCAAAAGGAGAAAAAGGCAGACATAATTATCATTGAGTTAGTTAATACTATAGTGAGAAGAAAAGGATGGAAATGATGTAAAAGTGTGGTTGTGAGAGCATCTGGTTTCTGAGCAGGAGCATGAGGCTATGCAATTCAAATTAACCCAAATTGAGCAATTGGACTGCAGGCTTAGCCTCATGAAAATGAAACTTAACATAACACTGAGGAGCCATGATCTAATTATTCTTCTGATCAATACCAGCCAAAACTCCCCATTTCAGCTTCCAGTGAATCAAAGGGAAAAGTGTGGTTAAGTTTGTGATGAGTATCTTAAATGACTAAGGCTGTAGGTCAGCCCTGCCTATGCTATAAAGTGTTGTAGTAATAAACCTTTAGTCTTCATAGTACTGCCATGAGAAAATGATATTTGCCTCATTACATACACTAAGTCTTTAGTAATGGGCTTTGGAAAGCCTCAAGGTACAGTACGTAAAGTTGATCTATTTATGAAGCATCAATTTCCAGAATGAGGAGTTGGCTCCATCAGTAAGTGTTTGCCACACAAGCATGCAGGTCTAAGTTTACTTTGTTGTTGTGATAAAGCATTGACCAAAAATATTATATATTATATATTACTATCTTTCATGGAATAAAGTCAGGGCAGGAATTCAAATTAAGAACCCAGAGGCAGAAACTGAAACAAAGACCAAGGATTGTTGGAGAATATTTTCTTGTACTGTGTATTTAATTGCTGATTTCTGTTCCCCAGAAATCTGGTTGCAATAAAGACATTGTATTGTCATTATTATGGAACATTTCCTGCCTGAGCATTTTGTAAAATATTATTCTTCATCGTCTTCTGATTGGTCAATAAAGAGTTGACTAGCCAATACCTTGGCAAGAGAGGTCAAGGTGGGACTTCTGTGCCCAGAGAGAGGGGGGGGGCCTCAGGTGGGCCAGAAAAGTCACTATCAGGACACAGACGAAGGAAGTCAGGTTGAGACAAAGAGGGCAATTAGGCATGGATGGGAAGTGACTGGGAAGTACTCTAGGCCAGCATAATCAGTTGAAAATGGCTCAGTATCTGCCCAGCTATGGTGAAAGAAGCTTATTAATAATGGGAGGGTATGCCCTTGGTCTTGTGGAGGCTTAATGCCCCAGAATAGGGAGATGCTAGAATGCTGAGGAGAGAGTGGGTGAGTGGGTGGAGGAGCACCCTCATAGAGACAAAGCAGAGGGGGAGGAGGGAGTGTGAGGGGATGTGATGGAGCTATGTGGAGGGGTAACTGGAAAGGGGTATATCATTTGAAATGTAAATGAATGAAATGATTAATAAAAAGAATACAAATATATGTCTGCATCATTATTCAGGAACAAGGGAAGGCATACTAAAAGCCCATACTTTTACAAAGGTTGAATGCTGCTTACTGGCTTGCTCCCCCTTGCTTGCTCAGCTTGTTTTATTATAAATTCCAGGCCTACCATGCTGACCTAGAGCTGTACTACAGAGCAATTGTGATAAAAATTGCATGGTACTGATATAGCAAAAAACAAGTAGACCAATGGAATAGAATTGAAGACCCAGAAATGAACCCACACACCTATGGTCACTTGATCTTCGACAAGGGAGCTAAAACCATCCAGTGGAAAAAAGACAGTATTTTCAACAAATGGTGCTGGCACAACCGGTGGTTATCATGTAGAAGAATGCAAATTGATCAATTCCTATCTCCTTGTACTAAGGTCAAATCTAAGTGGATCAAGGAACTCCACATAAAACCAGAGACACTGAAACTTATAGAGGAGAAAGAGGGACAAAGCCTTGAGGAAATGGACACAGGGGAAAAATTCCTGAATAGAACAGCAATGGCTTGTGTTGTAAGATCGAGAATTGACAAATGGGACCTCATAAAACTGCAAAGCTTCTGTAAGGCAAAAGACACCATCAATAAGACAAATAGGCCACCAAAAGATTGGGAAAGGATCTTTACCTATCCTAAATCAGATAGGGGACTAATATCCAGGATGTATAGAGAGAACTCAAGAAGGTGGACTCCAGAAAATCAAATAACCCCATCAAAAATGGGGCTCAGAGCTAAACAAAGAATTCTCACCTGAGGAATACCGAATGGCTGAGAAGCACCTGAAAAAATGTTCAACATCCTTAATCATCAGGGAAATGCAAATCAAAACAACCCTGAGATTCCATCTCACACCAGTCAGAATGGATAAGATCAAAAATTCAGGTGACGGCAGATGCTGGCGAAGACGTGGAGAAAGAGGAACACTCCTCCATTGTTGGTGGGATTGCAAGCTTGTACAACCACTCTGGAAATAAGTCTGGCAGTTCCTCAGAAAATTGGACATAGTACTATCGGAGGATCACACAATACCTCTCCTGGGCATATATCCAGAAGATGTTCCAACTGGTAAGAAGGACACATGCTCCACTATGTTCATAGCAGCCTTATTTATAATAGCCAGAAGCTGGAAAGAACCCAGATGCCCCTCAAGAGAGGAATGGATACAAAAAACATGGTACATTTACACAATGGAGTACTACTCAGCTATTAAAAAGAATGAATTTATGAAATTCCTAGGCAAATGGTCGGGCCTGGAGGGCATCATCCTGAGTGAGGTAATCCAATCACAAAAGAACTCAAATGATATGTTCTCACTGATAAGTGGATATTAGCCCAGAAACTTAGAATACCCAAGATATAAGATACAATTTGCTAAACACATGAAACTCAAGAAGACAAAGACCAACGTGTGGACACTTTGTCCCTTCTTAGAACTGGGAATAAAACACCCATGGAAGGTGTTACAGAGACAAAGTTTGGAGCTACGACAAAAGAATGTACCATCGAGAGACTGCCATATCCAGGGATCCATCCCATAATCAGCCTCCAAACGCTGACACCATTGCATACACTAGCAAGATTTTGCTGAAAGGACCCAGATATATCTGTCTCTTGTGAGACTATGCCGGGGCCTAGCAAACACAGAAGTGGATGCTTACAGTCAGCTATTGGATGGATCACAGGGCCCCCAATGGAGGAGCTAGAGAAATTACCCAAGGAGCTAAAGGGAACTGCAACCCTATAGGTGGAACAACAATATGAACTAACCAGTACCCCGAGCTCTTGTCTCTAGCTGCATATGTATCAAAAGATGGCCTAGTCGGCCATCACTGGAAAGAGAGGCCCATTGGACTTGCAAACTTTATGCCCCAGTACAGGGGAACGCCAGGGCCAAAAAGTGGGAGTGGGTGGGTAGGGGAGCAGGGGGGAGGGTATGGGGGACTTTTCAGATAGAATTGGAAATGTAAATGAGAAAAATACCTAATAAAAATATTTAAAAAGAAAAACAAAATAAATCCCAGGCCTATATGACAGGGGAACCGGGACAGTGCAGTGGGATAGACTTTCCTATATTAATTAACATTTTTAAAAATGTCCCACAAACCTAGTCACAGGTCTGTCTTCTGGGAGAAAATTTCTCAGTTGAGGTTTCTTTTTCCCAGATATTTGAGCTGGCAATTAATACTAGCCATCATAACTATTCTTTTAGCCATCAGCTTCTCATTTCTCTTGGTTGTAATGGAATAGTATTGATGTTATTTTCCAATGTTAATGTTTTTAAAATAATTCTTTCTTGTGATATCCTTCTAATCTTCCAAAATTTGCAGTACTTTTTTCTAGCTTCTCCATCCTTGCTTGTATGTATGTGTGTATGCATGTATGTATGTGTGTATGTATGTATGTATGTATGTATGTATTTATGTATGTATTTATTGTTTCTTCATTTTATTTGTATGGGTGTTTTGCCTACACATATGTTGTGTACAATATGTCTGCAGTGCCAACTGAGACAGAAGAGAATATCTGATCCCATGGATCTGGAGTTATAGACAGTTGTGAGCCATCACAGGGGTGCTGGTCGCTGAACCACAGTCTTTTGAAAAGTCTGCGAGTGCTATTAACCACTGAGCCATATCTCCAGACTCTCTGATTCTCTATTCCAAGAGGACTTTCTTGAATGTTAAATCCTACACTATTATCAATGTTAATGATAATCAATGAGGACATTTAAAATGATATTTACACTATTATTTATCTAATCAACTATTAGAAATTATTCGAGAGTTTTTCATAAACATACCTTGCAATATGCAAAAAAGAAGCTTGTGATTTCTAAATACCAGATTTAATAGGCTCTATTACGACATGTTACTCCATTATGTTATTCATATTCAAGCCCAAACCCATGACCATTTGTTTTCACTGGACCCCCTACATCTAATTTGTAAGTGAATACTGGCCACTGTTATAAATGATGATCTAATCTTAAATTTTCACAAGAGACAAGATGGTTAAATAGCTAGTCTAAGTTGAGACAAGACTACATAAGAAAGGTATATTTTAAAATTCATAGTATATTCCTGTGGTAGCTTGAATGACAATAATATAGACTCAGATATTTTAATGAATATTGAGTGAGAATTGAGTGATATAGGCTCACATATTTTAAGACTTGATCCCCAGATCATGAAATTGTTTGGGAAAGATTAGGCGGTATGGCCTTATTGGAGACAGTTCACTCAGGACTCTGAAATTTCAAAAGATCATTCCATTCCCAGTTAGTGCTCTCTCTCTCTCTCTCTCTCTCTCTCTCTCTCTCTCTCTCTCTCTCTCTCTCTCTCTCCTCTCTCTCTGTCGCCAACATCTCTCCCCCTTCCCCTCCCCTTTCTCATGGTTGTTGTATCTACATGTAAGCACTCAGCCTACATGTGTATCATGCATCATGACATGAAATGCAAATGTCTTTTTTATTTCCTAAGGTGAAGTGAGAAGATTAAAAATTGTTCCCAAGCTGTGTGAGGATGAGCCCGGAGTGTTTCATTCTGTTCTAACTATCCCCAGGCCTAGGCCTGGAAGCATCTACCGTCCACGCAATCTAATCTTCCTAGTTGACTGACTCAATCCAGCTTCTCTTGGCTTCTGATTAAATAGCTCTGACTGTCCACATACTAACGTTGGCTACACATTGTTCTAATCTTCTGGCTTCTTCTCATTTTCTGGCTCACTTTGTCTTCACCTGTGTCTAACTTGTTTTCTCTGTAATCTGTCTTTGTAAAACTGCCCTGGTAAAACTGCTATGCAAATACACCACCCCCCAAACACCACACACCACAACTTTTTAAATTTCTCCCTGCTTTTAAGTAGCCTCTCTTCCTCTGCTGTTCTCCTGTGAGTTGGGAATATTCCATAGCTGACTCATTCTGTCAAATCTTTCTCTAATTCATTATTTTGTCTGCCCCTAAATTAGATGTCACCTTCAAACATGGCTGCTTACTTGTACAAATTTACATTACTTTCATTTTTGGAATTAAATGTGTGTGCTAAATATGTGTCTGTATTCTGCCAGATCATACTGTAATCCAGGGTGTGTCTGCATTCTGGTCTGATTATATCTTTGGATGTGAATCATGTTGCTGGATTAAAATTCCTCTTCAATGATGGTCACGTACTCTAAACTTCTGAAACTGTAAGTCTCAATAAACTCTTTCTTCTATAGGTTGCCTTAATCACAGTGATTCTTCACAGCAAGAGAAAAGTAAATATGACAATCTCATTATTTAATATGGTTAGAACTCTTTAGCTTCCTCAGTAATATAATTTCATGGTGGCCTTTTTTACCTTAAGAATAATAATTCACATATCCAAAATGCATTCATTTAAAGTAAGCAAATCAATGCTTTTAAATCAGTATAAGCCCTTCTGGTCCACTTGAGCACCGGGGTGCCTTGCCAGAGGAGTCTCCGGACACCCACAAGGACCCACACAGGATTTCCCACGGGATCCTAAGACTTCTGGTGAGTGGAACACAACTTCTGCCAGGAGACAGGTTCGAGCACCAGATATCTGGGCACCTTCCCTGCAAGTAGAGAGTTTGCCTGCAGAGAATACTCTGACCACTGAAACTAAGGAGAGAGCTAGCCTCCAAGGTCTGCTGATAGAGGCTAACAGAGTCCCCTGAGGAACAAGCTCCAAACAGAGACAGCTATAACAGCTAGCTTCAGAGTTTACCAGATGGCAAAAGGCAAACGTAAGAATCCTACTAACAGAAATCAAGACCTCTCACCATCATCAGAACGCAGCACTCCCACCCCACCTAGTCCTGGGCACCCCAACACAACCAAAAATTTAGACCCAGAATTAAAAGCATATCTCATGATGATGATAGAGGACATCAAGAGGGAATTTAATAACTCACTTAAAGAAATACAGGAGAGCACTGCTAAAGAGTTACAGGTCCTTAAATAAAAGCAGGAAAACACAACCAAACAGTTAAAAGTCCTTAAAGAAAAACAGGAAAACACATCCAAACAGGTGATGGAAATGAACAAAACCATACTAGACCTAAAAAGGGAAGTAGACACAATAAAGAAAACCCAAAGTGAGGCAATGCTGGAGATAGAAACCCTAGGAAAGAAATCTGGAACCACAGATGCGAGCATCAGCAACAGAATACACAAGATGAAAGAGAGAATCTCAGGTGCAGAAGATTCCATAGAGAACATCGGCACAACAATCAAAGAAAATACAAAATGCAAAAAGATCCTAACTCAAAACATCCAGGAAATACAGGACACAATGAGAAGACCAAACCTACCGATAATAGGAGTTGATGAGAATGAAGATTTTCAACTTAAAGGGCCAGCAAATATCTTCAACAAAATAATAGAAGAAAACTTCCCAACCTAAAGAAAGAGATGCCCATGATCATACAAGAAGCCTACAGAACACCAAATAGACTGGATCAGAAAAGAAATTCCTCCCGACACATAATAATGAGAACAACAAATGCACTAAATAAAGAGAGAATATTAAAAACAGTAAGGGAGAAAGGTCAAGTAACATATAAAGGCAGGCCTATCAGAATTACACCAGACTTTTCACCAGAGACTATGAAAGCCAGAAGAGCCTGGACAGATGTTATACAGACACTAAGAGAACACAAATGCCAGCCCAGGCTACTATACCCGGCCAAACTCTAAATTACCATAGATGGAGAAACCAAAGTATTCCACGACAAAACCTAATTCACACATTATCTTTCCACGAATCCAGCCCTTCAAAGAATAATAACAGAAAAAAACCAATACAAGGACGGAAATCACACCCTAGAAAAAGCAAGAATGTAATCCCTCAACAAACCAAAAAGAAGACTGCCACAAGATCAAAATGCCAACTCTAACAACAAAAATAAAAGGAAGCAACAATTACTTTTCCTTAATATCTCTTAATATCAATGGACTCAATTCCCCAATAAAAAGACATAAACTAACAGACTGGCTACACAAACAGGACCCAACATTCTACTGCTTACAGGAAACCCATCTCAGGGAAAAAGACAGATACTGCCTCAGAGTGAAAGGCTGGAAAAGAATTTTCCAAGCAAATAGTCTGAAGAAACAAGCTGGAGTAGCCATTCTGATATCGAATAAAATCGACTTCCAACCCAAAGTTATCAAAAAAGACAAGGAGGGACACTTCATATTCATCAAAGGTAAAATCCTCCAAGAGGAACTCTCAATTCTGAATATCTATGCTCCAAAAGCAAGGGCAGCCACAATCATTAAAGACACTTTAGTAAAGCTCAAAGCACACATTGCACCTCACACAATAATAGTGGGAGACTTCAACACACCACTTTCATCAATGGACAGATTGTGGAAACAAAAACTAAACAGGGACAAAGTGAAACTAACAGAAGTTATGAAACAAATGGACTTAAGAAATATCTACAGAACATTTTATCCTAAAACAAAAGGATATACCTTCTTCTCAGCACCTCACGGGACCTTCTGCAAAATTGACCATATAATTGGTCACAAAACAGGCCTCAACAGATACAAAAATATTGAAATTGTCCCATGCATCCTATCAGACCACCATGGACTAAGGCTGATCTTCAATAACAAAATAAATAATGGAAAGCCAACATTCACGTGGAAGCCAAACAACACACTTCTCAATGATTACTTAGTCAAGGAAGGAATAAAGAAAGAAATTAAAGAATTTTTAGAGTTTAATGAAAATGAAGCCACAACGTACCCAAACCTATGGCACACAATGAAAGCATTTCTAAGAGGGAAACTCATAGCTCTGAGTGCCTCCAAAAAGAAACTGGAGAGAGCATACAGTAGCAGCGTGACAACACATCTAAAAGCTCTAGAAAAAAGGAAGAAAATTCACCCAAGAGGAGTAGATGGCAGGAAATAATCAAACTCAGGGGTGAAATTAACCAAGTGGAAACAAGAAGAACTATTCAAAGAATTAACCAAAGGAGGAGTTGGCTCTTTGAGAAAATCAACAAGATAGATAAACCCTTAGCTAAACTCACTAGAGGGCACAGGGACAACATCCTAATTAACAAAATCAGAAATGAAAAGGGAGACATTACAACAGATCCTGAAGAAATCCAAAACACCATCAAATCCTTCTACAAACGGCTATACTCAACAAAACTGGAAAACCTGGATGAAATGGACAAATTTCTAGACAGATACCAGGTACCAAAGTTAAATCAGGATCAAGTTAATGATCTAAACAGTTTCATATCCCCTAAAGAAATAGAAGCAGTCATTAATAGTCTCCCAGCCCAAAAAAAAAAAAAAAAAAAAAAAAAAAAAAAAAAAAAAAAAAAACCAGGACCAGATGGGTTTAGTGCAGAGTTCTATCAGACCTTCAAAGAAGATTTAATTCCAGTTCTTCACAAACTATTCCATAAAATAAAAACAGAAGGTACTCTGCCCAACTCATTCTATGAAGCCACAATTACTCTGATACCTAAACCACAAAAAGATCCAACAAAGATAGAGAACTTCAGACCAAATTCCCTTATGAATATAGATGCAAAAATCCTCAATAAAATTTTTGCTAACCGAATCCAAGAACATATTAAAGCAATCATCCTTCCTGACCAAGTAGGTTTTATTCCAGGGATGCAGGGATGGTTTAATATAAGGAAATCCATCAACATAATCCATTATATAAACAAACTTCAAGACAAAAACCACATGATCATCTCCTTAGACACGGAAAAAGCATTCGACAAGATCCAACATGCATTCATCATAAAAGTCTTGGAAAGATCAGGAATTCAAGGCCCATACCTAACCATGATAAAAGCAATCTACAGCAAACCAGTAGCCAACATCAAAGTAAATGGTGAGAAACTTGAAGCAATCCCACTAAAATCAGAGACTAGACAAGGGTGTCCACTCTCCCCATACCTATTCAACATTGTACTTGAAGTCCTAGCCAGAGCAATTCGACAACAAAAGGAGATCAAGGGGATACAAATTGGAAAACATGAAGTCAAAATATCAGTTTTTGCAGATGATATGATAGTATATATAAGTGACCCTAAAAATTTCACCAGAGAACTCCTAAACCTGATAAACAGCTGGATATAAAATTAACTCAAACAAGTCAATGGTCTTTCTCTACACAAAGAATAAATAGGCTGAGAAAGAAATTAGGAAAACAACACCCTTCTCAATAGTCACAAATAATATAAAATACCTTGGCGTGACTGTAACTAAGGAAGTGAAAGATCGTATAATAAAAACTTCAAGTCTCTGAAGAAAGAAATTAAAGAAGATCTCAGAAGATGGAAAGATCTCCCATGCTCATGGATTGGCAGGATTAACGTTGTAAAAATGGCTATCTCGCCAAAAGCAATCTACAGATTCAATGAAATCCCCATCAAAATTCCAACTCAATTCTTCAACGAATTAGAAAGGGCAATCTGCAAATTCATCTGGAATAACAAAAAACCTAGGATACCAAAAACTCTTCTCGAGGATAAAAGAACCTCTGGTAGAATCACCATGCCTGACCTAAAGCTGTATTACAGAGCAATTGTGATAAAAACTGCATGGTACTGGTATAGTGACAGACAAGTAGACGAATGGAATAGAATTGAAGACCCAGAAATGAACCCACACACCTATGGTCACTTGATCTTCGAAAAGGGAGCTAAAACCATCCAGTGGAAGAAAGGCAGCATTTTCAACAATTGGTGCTGGCACAACTGGTTGTTATCATGTAGAAGAATGCGAATTGATCCATTCCTATCTCCTTGTACTAAGGTCAAATCTAAGTGGATCAAGGAACTTCACATAAAACCAGAGACACTGAAACTTATAGAGGAAAAAGTGGGGAAAATCCTTGAAGATATGGACACAGGGGAAAAATTCCTGAATAGAACAGAAATGGCTTGTGCTGTAAGATCGAGAATTGACAAATGGGACCTCATGAAACTGCAAAGCTTCTGCAAGGCAAGAGATACCGTCAATAAGAGAAAAAGACCACCAACAGATTGGGAAAAGATCTTTACCTATCCTAAATCAGATAGGGGACTAATATCCAACATATATAAAGAACTCAAGAAGGTGGACTTCAGAAAATCAAATAACCCCATTAAAAAATGGGACTCAGAACTGAACAAAGAATTCTCACCTGAGGAATACCGAATGGCAGAGAAGCACCTGAAAAAATGTTCAACATCCTTAATCATCAGGGAAATGCAAATCAAAACAACCCTGAGATTCCACCTCACACCAGTCAGAATGGCTAAGATGAAAAATTCAGGTGACAGCAGATGCTGGTGAGGATGTGGAGAAAGAGGAACACTCTTCCATTGTGGTGGGATTGCAAGCTTGTACAACCACTTTGGAAATCAGTGTGGCGGTTCCTTAGAACATTGGACATAGTACTACCGGAAGATCCAGCAATACCTCTCCTGGGCATATATTCAGAAGATGTCCCAACCGGTAAGAAGGACACATGCTCCACTATGTTCATAGCAGCCTTATTTATAATAGCCAGAAGCTGGAAAGAACCCAGATGCCCCTCAACAGAGGAATGGATACAAAAAATGTGGTACAGTTACACAATGGAGTAGTACTCAGCTATTAAAAAAATGAACTTATGAAATTCCTAGCCAAATGGATGGACCTGGAGGGCATCATTCTGAGTGAGGTAACACAATCACAAAGAAACTCACACAATATGTACTCACTGATAAGTGGATATTAGCCCAAAACTTAGTATACCCAAGATATAAGATACAATTTGCTAAACACATGAAACTCAAGAAGAATGAAGACTGAAGTGTGGACACTATGCCCCTCCTTAGAATTGGGAGCAAAACACCCATGGAAGGAGTTACAGAGACAAAGTTTGGAGCTGTGACGAAAGGATGGACCATCTAGAGACTGCCATATCCAGGGATCCACCACATAATCAGCTTCCAAACCCTGACACCATTGCATACACTAGCAAGAATTTGCTGAAAGAACCCAGATATAGCTGTCTCTTGTGAGACTATGCCAGGGCCTAGCAAACACAGAAGTGGATGGTCACAGTCAGCTAGTGGATGGATCACAGGGCTCCCAATGGAGGAGCTATAGAAAGTACCCAAGGAGCTAAAGGGAACTGCAACCCTATAGGTGGAACAACATTATGAACTAACCAGTACCCCGGAGCTCTTGACTCTAGCTGCATATGTATCAAAAGATGACCTAGTCAGCCATCACTGGAAAGAGAGGCCCATTGGACAAGCAAACTTTATATGCCCCAGTACAGGGAAATGCCAGGGCCAAAAAAATGGGAATGGGTGGGTAGGGAAGTGGGGGCGAGGGTATGGGGGACTTTTGGGATAACATTGGAATTGGAATTGAGGAAAATACATAATAAATTTTTTTTTAAAAAATCTGTATAAAATTGGAACAATTATCACCATAAAATAAAAACTGTTTCCATATCCTGTAACCCCACCAAAACTGTTCAGGCTCTTATATTCTTTGCAGTCCAATCTGTACCCCAATCCTACTCTACCACTTCACAAAGCTGCATAACCAGACATTTTGTTATTTTAAATCCATAAGAATACATTATAAGGAACATTGACTTAGGGCTGACTTCTTTAATTCCATCTAGAAATCTGATATTCATCTGATATCTTATATAAAAGTAAGATGGTCTTTTGTGTCCCTTTGTAGTAATTCAGAGATTTGTGAATTTTATATTTTCCCCTTTAGATTATTCACAACTACTATTACAAATGAAATGAACATTCCTACAATGCGCTTATGTGGAATTGTTTTTCACTTTTATCGAATACTCTTCTAAAAGTTAGATGGCTGGTTACCTATAACATTTTTTAGTAAAATTGTGAAATATTGGTTGTATAATTTCATAATTCATTTACTGTGAGTCTTAGCTGCTCTACAGTTTCACAAATTTTGGTTATTTCTAGAGTTCTCCTTTTGATTATTTTAATGTTATGTTGGGAGGTATGTGTTTACAAGTTCATAATGTGTCCATTTTAAGACTGCATTGCTTAAGTTGTGATATTTGCATAGCCTTGGGAGAGTTATTGTGCCCTGTATCTTCTTTGTAAAATGTTTTTGTCCTAGTAATTAATCTGCGCTTTAAGTAAAAAAATGGCAATTTGAATGGACTGTATTTTAAATTTTGCTACATTTTAAATTGGATTTTAGAGAATACTTGTTTTAAGATACTCTGCTTGTAGAAATTTTGCGTATAAAACACTTTTTCTTTTGCTTAACTTTGTCAATTTTATACTTTTACTGCTTAGCTTAGAACAATGATTGGCTTTGAGTTTATACTGTTTATAGTGTGAGAGAGTTAATTTTACTTAACATTCAGTTGTTTTTTGAAAAAATTTCCCTGTTGACTTGTCTTTATTGACTAAATTGATTGATCACTTAGGTTTGGATTTTCTGCTCACCTCTTTTTCATTAACTTCCATTGATCTATACTTACAGCTCCTTACATCACATGGCCAGTTTCTGTAATTTTAGACTGTTTTAACTCAATGATTCTAACTTTGCTCTTACGTAATTCTAAAACCTTCTTTTGGTTAATTTACGTTATATACATTTTCATTTTAACTTATTCTGTCAGTTTCCACAAAAAGAAACTATTTTTTTATTAGAGTTATGTGGGCCTGGTATCAAGTGTAAGATGACAACCTAGTGGCATGGAAGAGCCACATGCACTGTCACGTCATTATATATGGACTTTCTTTCCTTTATTCTAAGTTAATTTCCATGATTTTCAGCATGAAGTTTTTTATGTGGTTTTATGAATTTACTCATAATTATTTGTTGGCACTATTATTAATCCAGTTCTTCTTAACAATGCAATTTGACAAGTGTCATCTGCCACTATGTGAAATAATGCAATTGATTTTTCATATTAAAATTCTCATACTTATTTTTTGCTGCATTCATTGGTTCTGGTATTTCTAGTTTAACAAGCATTTACAACAAACAATTATGTTGTCTAAGAATAGAAAGCATTTTTCCTTTTCTTCTGGAAGAACTTATTAGAAGCTCTTCTCCAAACTGTTGAAGCTTGCTCTATTGCTGGTTTATTGAGAGCTATGCATAACCAATCCAGGTTAAATTGTGACAAATGCTTTTTCCTATATTCCATCAAATAGTCCTGTGATGTTTTCACCTTCTATTGCTATTTATTTCATTAATTTTCAAACAAAACCAATCTGCTCTTTTTGTAGTAAACTACATTTTTGTTGTTGTTGTTTTGTTTTGGTTTTTTTGTTTTTTGTTTTTGTTTGTTTTTTGGTTTTTTTTTGTTTGTTTGTTTGTTTGTTTGTTTTTTTTTTTTGGAACAGGGTTTCTCTGTATAGCCGTGGCTGTCCTGGAACTCATTTTTTAGACCAGGCTGGCCTCGAACTCAGAAATCCACCTGCCTCTGCCTCCCAAGTGCTGGAATTAAAGGTGTGCGCCACCACATACGGCTAGTAAACTACATTTTATGGTGGCATTGTTTTCATATAATTCTTGTTATATTTCTGTTAATAGTTTTCTAAGAAATTTTGAGATTTATAGAAAATACTGGTAGTTTTCTTCCAAAGTATTTCTCTTGTTTGGCATTTGTGTACTACTGACAAAATTAATTAAAAGGAAAAAGAAGCTATCAATTTTGAGGTGTGGCATGGAAGAGATTTAGAGGCAAGGTAGCCAAGAGGGGCTGGAGGTTGGAAAGGAAGGTGTTGAATAGAGAAAATGATATAATTCTATCCCAGTTAAAAACACAATAAAGTAAAAATAAATGGCCAATTATTATAAAAGAAAAATAGATAATAAAATATAAAACAGAAGATTCTTGTTGGATGATTAGGAAATTTTGTCACTTCAGGTTTCGAGTTCTGTGGCTCATGCTTTAAGCAAGACACACAAGTCTTAGCTATGAAGTGATCTCCATTATTCCAGAGCTTAACGAGCTCACTATCACCCATTGCCCTGTGGTGAGCATGTGTGCGTGTTTGAGGGCATCTACAGCTGGCTTTCTCTTTTGAAGTGTGTCTTTCTTACTCTCTGATAGCCTAACATAAACAGAGCCAGCCAGTTTCTCTATGTTTTTTAGCTTTCCTGTGATAGTGACACTTCCAGTGCCAGGGCTACCATCCCTCTGACTGGTGCTGCTCTTAGTGAAAAGGGGGACATTTTGTTGTGGCAATTCAATTGTTTCTACCTTAATAAACAAAGTGCCTTGGTTCAGAGACCAAGATTGTACCTACTTTATTTTGTATTTTGATGTAAAAGTTAGGGATTACTGATGTATGTTGGAAATAGAAAGAGAAATAGGCATTTGAACACAATAGTTCATATGATACACTTGGTATGAATGGTTTAAACCATTTCATACATTTCCTCACTTTTGGAATATATTTCAGTTCCTTTT
This sequence comes from Mus musculus, assembly GCF_000001635.26. Classification (NCBI taxonomy): domain Eukaryota; kingdom Metazoa; phylum Chordata; class Mammalia; order Rodentia; family Muridae; genus Mus; species Mus musculus. Next base: position 89,594,268 of record NC_000084.6, read on the forward strand.
TGTAAATCTCGTTTGTCATACTTTTGTCTCAAAAGTCTTCTGATCTTCTGTCAGGTGTTTGTTTGTTTTTTTTCCACTTAGCTTATGAATGATTTTCTACTAAATCTTGGAAATTCTTATGGGATTTTTTTCTAAGGCTTCATCTTTGTTACTTCAAGCTGTACCAGTTTATATTTTATTCTGATTCTCTATTACAATAAAATATTTTATATCCATAGCACTTTTATGGCCATTTAAGCTTAAGGCCAATGGTAAACAGATGTAGCATTTCATAATTTTTCTCCACAACTGCATTCCTTGATGCAGTACAATATTTCTAGCACAGAGAACAATACTACACATATAACAAGGCCTAGAAAATCTGGCACATAATGAGCTTGAATTCTAGGTCAGACTAATGGGCAGGATAAGTCAAGGACTGAAAATTTCTTAAAGCCAAACTGTTCACAGTGGAAATGTAGAGATTTTCAATGAACAGTATCCAAGACAAATCAGAGTAAGCATGTACTTTATCCCTAAGCATTTCTATAGAGAGTGCGTGATTGCTACTGTAATGTAAAAATAAATTAAAGTTGGAAAAGTCAGCTTATAGAAAATGAGGAGTTTTGGTTGTGATGATTCATGGCTATAATTTTAGGTCATGAATATCTGAAGTCAGAGGCTCATAAGTTCACAAGTAGATGGGACTGTATAGTAAAACTTGGTTTCAAAAATAAAGAATATCTACATGAGAAATTATAGGCAATTAAGGACTGCTAAGAGAGATGGAGTCAGTCTGTTCCAGAAACAACACTCTGATAATTTATCCTATCCCCAAAAGTTGCCTGTAATCATCAATACATATGGGACACACTAAATAAACTCAGTATATGGCTAATATATGTAACAATAATAAGTAAGGAACAAGAAACCATAAATATAATAAACAACTGAAACACAACATCAACAACAGATAAGCAAGAAGAAAAGAGAACTCCTTTATATGCCTCAAAGAGTTGATCACTTTGCAGTAAGTGGTGGAGACATTACTACCACAGCATCCATCACTCAGGTGTCACCTTTGTTAAGAAATTTAGTTGAATTCAAACTTATGGGAAATGCATAGTTCTCTAGGTTTCCTTGCTGTGTTAGTGCATATGAATTTTGTATGCAGTAAGATTCAAGGTTTTGTCCAATTTTCTGAGGAGCTGCCAAACTGATTTTCAGAGTGGTTGTACCAGCTTGCATTCCCACCAGCAATGGAGGAGTGTTCCTCTTTTTTCCACATACTTGCCAGCATCTGCTGTCACCTGAGTTTTGCTATACCATTCCTGGGCATGTACCCAGAAGATGCTCCAACATGTAATAAGAACAAATGCTCCACTATGTTCATAGCAGACTTATTTATAATAGCCAGGACCTGGAAAGAACCCAGATGTACTTCAACAGAGGAATGGATACAGAAAATGTGGTACATTTGCACAACGGAGTACTACTCATGTATTATCAATGATGAATTCATGAAATTCTTAGGCAAATGGATAGAACTAGAAAATATCATCCTGAGTGAGGTAACCCAATTGCAAAAGAACACACATGGTATGCACTCATTGATAAGTGGATACTAGCCCAACAGCTCCAAATAACCAGGATACAATTCACAGACCACATGAAGCTCAATAAAAAGGAAGGCCAAAGTATGGGTGCTTAGGTTCTTCTTAGAAGGAGAACAAAATACTCACAGGAGCAAATATGGAGATAAAGTGTAGAGAATAGACTGAAGAAAAGGCCATCCAGAGAACAACAATATCAACCCACAAGACCCTTCCAGAAGTCCCAGGGACTAAGCCATCAACAAAGGAGTAGACATGGCTCCAGCTGCATATGTAGCAGAGGATGGTTTTGTCATGCATCAATGGAAGGAGAGGTCCTTGGTCCTATGAAGGTTCAATAGATGCCCCACTATAGGGGAATCAAGGGTGGGGAGGTAGGAGTGGATGGGTGGGTGGAGGAACACCCTCATAGAAGCAGGGAGAGGGAGGATGTGATAAGGTGTTTCTAGGAGGAATGGAAACAGGGAAAGGGGATAACATTTGAAATGTAAATAAAGAAAATATCCAATAAAAAATTCAAGGTTTTTAGAGTACAATGGCTTTGTCTTATGCAATCTTACATGGCAGCGACAAAAAGAGTATCTTTCATAGAGCAGACATCTAACATGTATTTGTATCCAAATTAGCAGTCTACATAAGTAGTTGAAATCCTAGAGCATACACATCTTTTTAAATAGAATACGGCTAAGTACAAGCATAACATAATGCCTTGCTAAGTATTTTGATTGTTTTATTTGGGAGAAAAAATGTACTGACTAGAGTTTTAGTTAGTGTAAAGCACTGCAGAGCAGGCAGGTTGAACTAGTAACTCTTCTCTTGGCTTGATAGAACACCATGGCTCTTAGAAAAAGAGTTTATTTGGGCTTATGAAACCAGAGGGATTAGAAACATGGTAGATAGAGATGGATGTTAAAATGTTACATCTTGATCCAGCTCTGGAAGAGCCTCTCAGGGGACAGCTATACAGGGCTCCTGTCAGTAAGTGCTTTTAGCATCAGCAATAGTGTCTGGGTTTGGTGTCAGCAGATGGGATGGATCCCTAGGTGGGGTAGTATCTGGATGGCCTTTCCTTCAGTTTCTCCTCCACTGTTTGTCCATGTATTTCATTTTGACAGGAGGAACTCTGGATTAATATATTTGAGGTGGGTGGGTGGCCTCATCCCTCAATGGGGGCCATGCCTATCCGTTGGATACAGGTTCTATCTCTGTTTGTTGCATATTTCAGCTAAAGTCCTTCCCACTGCTACATACCTACTTTCAAAATCCTGATCCTCTATTCTCCCCCATCTCCTTCCATATCTGAACTGCCCCCTTCCTCCTTCTTCTCTCCCTCCTAGGTCCCTCTCTCCACTTCCCAGAGATTATTCTCATACACATGCATATGCACATGCCAAACATTGGGGAACTCCAATGGGGAAGTTGGGGCAAGGGCTGTAGGAGCTGAAGGGGTTTGCAACCTCATAGGAAGAACAACAATATCAACCAACCAGACCCCCCAAAGCTCCCAGGAACTAAATCTCCAACCGAACTGTACACAGTGTGTACCCATGGCTCTAGTTGGATATGTAGCACAGGACTGCCTTATCTGGCATCACTGGGAGGAGACTCTCTTGGTCCTGTGCTAGGCCACTGAGGTAGGAGTGGGTGGGTGGGGAGCACCCTCATAGAGACGTGAGAAAAGAAGGAGTGGATAGGGGGATTGTGGAGGGGAAACAACATTTGAAATGTAAATAAATAAAATAACCAATAAAAATGAAAAATGTTGCATCTTGAATTCTAAACAAAAGGCAGAGAAAGTGAACTGGAAATGGCATAAGTCTTTAAACTCCTGAAGTGCGCCTCCAGTGACATATCTCTTGCAATATGGTCATGCCCACAAGACTGTCTTGGGATTTCTATCCCTGTGAAGAAACACCATTAACCCTAGCAACTTCTATAAAGAGAAACATTTAATTGAGTCTAGTTTTTAGTTAAGAGGTAAGGCAAACATGATACTAGAGAAAGATACAAGAGTTTCACTTCTAAAGCAGCAGGATGGGGAAGAGAGAATGAGAGGGGGAGGGGAGGGAGAGGGGGGGTGGGGGAGGGAGAGGGAGAGGGAGAGGGAGAGGGAGAGGGAGAGGGAGAGGGAGAGGGAGAGGGAGAGGGAGAGGGAGAGGGAGAGGGAGAGGGAGAGGGAGATGGAGATGGAGACAGAGACAGAGGGAAGGTGGTGGGACAGAGTGGAGTGCGGAGGAGATTGAATCTGGCATGAGTTTCTGCATCCTCAAAGCTCACCCTCAGTGACACATTTCCTCCAAGAAAACCTCACCTACTCCGAAAAGGCCATGTGTCCTAATCCTTTCATTCCTGGGATTTATCATCTACCTGTCAGCATATTTGCTAATCATTTTTTGTTAATTTGCTGAGTAAACGGCTAATGCTATCTATATTAACAGTGTCATTAACACTGCTAAAGCTTATCTGATAAATGCTATTTCATAAATACTGTCCATAGTTTAAATCAGAGTAGCAAATGCACAATTAACCTGAAAATAAGGAAAGTACCCACTCAGCACCTTAGAAGGATAGAATTGAGTTATGACTCATCTCATTTTGCAAAGTCGCTATAAAAATGAGCCTTTCATTTTGCAGAAGTATAGCTGGGATTTACAGCAGATGATGAAGATAAGGAAGAAAAATAACTTTTGCATTTTATCAGAACAGGAGCGTTTTATCTTGGCCATGAATTTTTCCCTCTGTAGATTTCATCCATCAAAAAAATGTCTCCACAAGTTGTCAAGTGCCCAGTTGTTCCCCAGGGAACTCTATGAGTGTGACTTACCTTGTGAAAGTTTCTGAAATAAGCTGCCTTTTCATCTGGAAACTTTTCTAGCCTTCTGGGTCCCTTGCTAGAAGCCTTCTTAAAAACCAACCAGCATCGTCTGAATATCTGAAAGCAAATAAAGGAATCTGATTATCTATCATTTCCTATGAGTTTACGGGCATTTGGAGTTTTATCTATCCAACTATCACATTAGGGATGAGCTTCTAAAATTCCCTTTACTTCATAGAACGATTTATTTAAAGGGAAGTGTGTGACTAATAGAAATTGCAGCACAACTTGAAAACATAATGCATCATGAGAAAGTCAATGTGTCAATCTGTTGGAATTAATCATTTTTAATAGAAGTAATCACTTTGGTGTCAATACTGCACCCATGATTGCAATTTTTCATTTCATTTCCCACTGCTTTGAGCATTTAGTTCAGATAAATGAAATAGATACATACTGTTAGTTTTATAAATTCTAATAAAATAATATTTCTAATTGTCTTACGCAAATTGAGGATTTTCAACAAATAGTCATAACATATCTTAGAAAACAGCAAAAATATAGCTTCATTTTGGGCTCATGTAATTCCCTTGTTTTACAATAACTAGGATATACTACATATTTATCATGTAAAATACAATATATTTAAAGTTTATTTACACATTAATTCTAATAACTACTGCTGTAAACAGGTATTTTCATATTATGATAAATTTAAGATAACTGATCAAGGCTTGAATACATGTATTTTGAATCTTTTGTTTTAGCTTTTAAAATGATCATTAATTATGTAAGCTGAGTTTATTGGTTTTGGACCATGTTATTGTTTATAGAAATAATCAATGCCAAATTTTAGGTTGGCATCTTGTTTTTGCTGTATAATATCACATATTCTCCATAGATATATTGAAAAGCAAATAAGCAAAATGCATTTTTTCTTTCTAGTAATTAGCATCTTTGGTAATTCAAAATGGCCACAGCTTTTTAATTTATAAATTTAGCATATTTTATTCCTAGAGAAATTTGCTCTGCCGGCATGAGGAGTGATTTCATCAAAGGCAATTTCAGAAATGTTAGTCACTGAGTTTCTATTCTGTGTCTTTATTCAAAGTACACAGTTGTCACAATACTTTTTCTGCTAGTAAAAGACAGAGAGTGTAATTCTTTCAAATTATTCCCATGAACATTGTTTCTTCCTCTCTGAAAGACAGCATTTTCTATGTTAAAAAGCACTCTCAGAGCTATCACAAAAGACTTTTCCCACTAAAAGCAAAATAAGTAAAATAACAATGTGAAGACACTCCCAGTGCCCCTGCTGTCTTTCTTTGATCTTCTGCTATAATCTTGAAAAATACATCAAGAATGATGTGGAGCTCCGAGCACACAGTAACATGTCTGCCCATTCTGCAATTAGATATATCATTCTTACCAAAGGGTTAATAGCCATACACCTGCAAATGAGGAACTGCTCAATTTCTTTTGAACTACTGGTGTTTGACACATTGTATTTAGCACATGACATTGTAGTTCTTTGTTATTTGTTGGACTTTCACCAACCTCAACTTCCAAATGAAATTCTGCTAATGATTACAATATAGAATGAACAAAGGTTTGTTTAGCTTTAATAATGAATTTTAGTCATTTTTTTCCCAGACGTTTCTCATCTCTGTCATTTTTCTGCTGAAAATGTTCTCCCACTTTTCTATTTTCAAGTCGTTTTATGAGAGATTCATTAAGCTTAATTAGTCTCTTTCCTCAGCATAGGTGGGAGGTAACAAAAGCAAGTTACCAATGTGAAAAAAATGTAATAAAAAATAGTAATGAAAAATTTGTTGTCTTCTTAAAATTCCTCTCTCTACACGATAACATGAAGTAATTTTGTGCTAAAGAAATAATTAAAATTTGGAGCCTTTTGTTGTAATGTCTAAGAACATAGATAACTTTCATGTGAGTATTTTATAATAATTAACTGTCTTGTCTCCAATAATTTATTTAAGCTTTTCTTCAACTTTGTTTCTCATCAATGCCTCACTTCCATTTACTATAGAACTTGCCCAATTAGCTTATAAGAGATGTCCTGCAGAAAACACCTATAGTAGATTTGAAAAGTAACCTTCCTCTTACCAGAAATTGGTGGGATATTGAGTTCTGTCTCTTCAAAGTTCATACATTGAATCCAATGTGATGTTTTTTGAAGATATATAATAGTGCTAGATGGGTTTGTGGAGATTTGATGATAGAATTAGGGTTTTCATGAGGATAGTCATGACCAACATGCTTCCTCTCTCTCTGCTTATTAAAAAGGAGAGTACATAAGCACATAATGAGAAAACAGTTTACAAGCCAAAGAAAAAAATAGATTTCTGTGGTTTAAGTCAAATATTGTGTGATACTTTATTAGGGTAGCTTAGGATTATTAATGTAAATGCCATAGATGAATGTATATTTATATGATAGATAGATAGATAGATAGATAGATAGATAGATAGATAGTACTTTATTTGTAGCATTGATAGGATAATGTTTATGACCATAGTATAATGACAACAGTGTATAAGTGAAAGATCATTCCTATGAATCTGAGCAGGAATTTAACTGGTCATGAGCATAAATATAAATATAAATATAACATACAAGGTGGAATGTATATAAATTACAAATACTTTTCCTAGTTGGCATGGATGTATTGAGACTCTTTCCTTGAAGGAAATTGAGATGCAAATCTTAAGCAAAACTATTTTTGTTCTTTTGTACTGAAAAATGGTCACCTTATTGACTACATCTTGGTAATTATCATAATATCAAATGAATATTAAAATATTCATAGAAATCCACATATATGAAGGCATTACAATGTTCAGTTTGTGTTATTATAATGAGTTTAATTTAAGAAGTGAGTGAAGTATGAGCAAGAGAGTGTTGCTAAACCATTCATTATTATTGCAGAACAAGTGATAAATAATTAAGATATAGATGTAGTTAATTTGGTCATGTCTTATTCTTCAGCTTTTATAACATAGAGGTAAACAACCACATATAAATAATCTTGTTTTTAAGGTTTCAGGAAATAAACTGTTTCATAAAAGTTGAAAGACATGCCACTTATTTTTGGAAAGGATTTATGTTGTAAACAGGCTCTACAATAAACAAATAATAGATGGGACATCATGAAACTGTAAAGCTTCTATAAGGCAAAGGACACTGTCAAAAGGACAAAATGTCAGCTTACAGATTGGAAAAATATCTTCACCAACTGTACATCTGACAGAGGGCTAATATCCAAAATATATAGAGAACTCAACAAGTTAGACAACCCAAATAACCCAATTTAAAAATGGAATACAGAGCAAAGCAAAGAATTCTCAACTGAGGTATCTCCAGTGGCAGGAAAGCACTCAAAGAAATGCTCAAAGACCTTAGCCACCAGGGAAATGCAAATCAAAACAACTCTGAGACTCCATCTTACACATCTTCTACCCAGCACAATGATGAAGATCAAAAACCCAAGCTACAGCATATGTTGGTGAAGATGTGGACTAAGGGGAACATTCCTCTATTGCTGGTGGGAGTGCATACTTAAAATTATAACCACTCTGGAAATTAATCTGACAGTTTCTCAGAAGACTGGGAATAGTTCTACCTGAAGACCCAGCTACACCACTTCTGGGGATATATCCAAAAGATGCTGCTCCATACCACAAGGACATGTGTTCCACTATATTCATACATCTTTGTTTGTAATAGCCATAAATTCCCAGATGCCCCTCAACCAAAAAATAGATACAGAAAATGTGGTTCATTTACACAATGGACTACTACTCAGCTCTTAAAAACAAGGGCATTATGAATATTGTAGGTAAATATATGAAACCAGAAAATACCATCCTGAGTGAGATAACCCAGACCCAAAGGACATGAATGGTATGTACTTACTTATAAGTGGATATTAACCCAAAACTACAGGATACCCATGTTATAATCCACAGAACCAAAGAAGCTAAACAAGAATGAAGGCCCTGGAGAGTATTTTTGAATTTCACTTAGAAGGGTTAACAAATAGTTATAGGAGGCAGTTGGAGGGAGAGAGCTGGGTGGGATGGTGAATGGGGTGTTTCAGGATCAAGAGATGTGCAATTGCTGGAGCAAAGTTTGTCTGTAAAGCTGTTGCCTGTCTGTGGAATGCATTCTCCAAACTGTGCTGCCTGGTCTGGCCTAAGTGAGAGAGGTACTTAGCCCTGCAGAGACTTCATGTGCCAGGGTGGGGTGATACCCAGTGAGGGACTCTACCCTCTAAGTTGAGAAAGGGAGGGGGAATGGAGGGAGAGACTGTGAGGGAGGGAGCAACACTGGGGGGGGGTAATAGAGATTTTTCTTAAATGTTAATTTTTATTAGATATTTTCTTCATTTACATTTTGAATGTTATCTCCCTTCCTAGTTTCCTCTCCAAAAATCCACTATACCCTTCCCTTGCCCCTGAATAATAAATTATTTAATGAAAAAAAATGAGTACATCAAGATCCAATATATTTAAATTAATTTGAATATCAAAACCCTAAGGAGACTCTTGAATGGCTTTTAAAATGAATATATTCATATTGGGAAAATGCCAAAATAATTTGTAAATATGTTAAGCAAAAACAAATTTAATTCAGAATTTACTCTATTTTTCTTATCCTATTCTATTTCATGGACTAAGTTAACATTCTAAAACTCCAATCAGTCATAGTTTCTTAGACATTTGAGTTTTGTTTTTGTTTTTTGTTTGTTATTCCTAACCTTGAAAAAGATGAAGTGTACTGGTCAATTGTTTTCTACAAAAATCTTTAATTACTGTTTGTCTTATGTTTTGATGTTTAAACATCTAAGGAAAATCTGACAGTGGTGTCATTAAAATGTATTTTATTGTAAAAATAATATGAATAAACCATGGCTATGTACTAGCTATTTTTATTGTAATTTCTAATTGAAAATTTAAGTTGAAAAGAAAATAATTAATAAATGTTGAATTATTTCTTCTTTAGTCATAATTTTTCTAAATGCTTTGAATTTAAATAAGAGAAGATAATGATTAAGACCATAGTATGGAGACATTTCACATGTCACTTGTGTTATTGATGTGAAGCAAAATTAAGTATGAGTCAGAAACTTAATGCCTCCTCCACAACAGGAGTAGGAAGCAAATGGGAAGAAAATATTTTCCCTTTGACCTTTTCATCAAACCAGCTTTTATTAGGGTACCAAAAATAGTGTACTGTAGGATTAGAACTAGTGCTTTAAATGAGTATGTTGGAGACTTTCCAGATATGAGCAAGAAAAATGATTGCTTGAAAATAGAAAATCATTGCTAGGAGGGAAATAAACCTGTATATAAGGAAAAGCGTTTTATTTTGCCTTTAAATGAAAATGTAAAATTTTTGACACAATGAAAGAGAACCCCATGAATTAGTTACCTTAATGTCTTAATGCTGCATCCCATGAGAATAAACATCAATTAATGACCTTTGTGAGTCCTATGTAGAAAGTGGTGGTGGGGAGGTTGTTCTATTCTCTTTAGATACTTCTCTCATTTCAATGGCATAGATAGTTGAAAGTCTTTTGGTTTGGGCTCCTTAATGACAAAATTTATTGCTTGGAGACAGCCTCCTTGTCAAGTGCCTGTAAATTGGCAGTTAACATTGCTGCAGGCTCCACCTTAGTTTAGGGAATGCTGCACTTTTTATCTTGGAATAAGAACTGGAGAATTTCACCTTCTCTTTCAGAAGCCCATTCTAAAAAGCTGGTTGCCTTAGCAACCAGGCTAAAAGATGACCTCTGGGTCTCCTTATAGAAAATGGCCTGTTGCTACCAGAAGTCTAGAAGTCCCACAGATCTCCAGCTGGCCCATTCCAGCTTGCCATAATCATGTGCCCTTTTCTTCTGATGAAAACTTCTTTTACCACATGATATTTTTCTCTTTTAACATTTTCACCATTTCAAAGTGACTTTATACAAAGCCATCTATTTTCAGTTAAGACTCACCAGGAAAAAGTAGATAGCTGATTCATTAGCTTTAGTTCATAGCTGTAATTATGTTATTTATCAAGGACCCATTCACAAGTTTAACATACTCAACATTAGATTTAATAGACCTATTACATCACAAGCCGTTGACCTAATGAACCTTGCATGTCAAAAATAGGGTTTTAGTACTTGGAATAATTTCTGATTATAGGAATTGTCAAAGTTGATAGTTTATTGCAATAAAGGAAGTAACAGAATATTTCTCTCTCTCTCTGTATATATACATATATGTGTGTGTGTGTGTGTGTGTGTGTGTGTGTGTGTGTGTGTGTGTGTGTGTGTGATGTTCTCTCTACATATAAAATGGTATGTCTGAATAACTTTTTTTTTTGTTTTCTCCTGAAAGGAAGATTCCTTCACCTTCCACATGCACACACACACATACTTATAAACACACACATAAATGATACATTGTGTATTTGATTGGACATAAAATAACACATATATAAAGCTGACCCTGACATAGGTATGGCAAAATTATGCTGTGAGTAACTTCCAACAGATGTGTTTGATCTTTAACTTTCCAACAGTTAAAGATGTGTTTGTCCTACCACAGAAGGTTGTTTTGTATATGTGAATTGTAACCATTAATATAAATAAGCTTAATCAACTGGTGGATTTACACTTTTTATGTTTAATATGAATGTAAGCCTTGCTGCTAATTTAAACCTAAATGCTGTTATGCATGCTTGAATACCAGAAACTCACTCATGCACTCATCCATCATCCATCCACGCATCCATCATTTATCCATCCACCAGGAAACATATGCCACTCAACAGAACCCTTTGCATCACAGCAAGGTTGCCTGAATTTTCTGTTTCCCAGATTGAAATTCTAATAACTATAAATTAATGAAATAATTCTTCATTCTAAGCGAGATAGTTTTTATCTTTCCTGAGAACTGGAATTTTTCCAAGTACTCCAAGAGTTACAAGATACCCAAAGAGTGAACAGGGAAAACAGAGTAAGAGAAAGAATTTGCATTTGTGGGAGTGACTTATGAAAGGATGTTGTTTTCTGTTCCTATGTGATGTCATTAGAAACTCTGAGTAATGATGGAATATGGTAAAACTTAAATGATAATGAAGAAGCTAATGTACCTGTATTCCCATGGTGGACATTGAACTAAACTGTAAAATCAGAGATAAACACTCTGTAACATAATCAGAAGTTAGTGCAGCAGAATATATAAAAATTTCTGAAATTTTGAGCATTTATATGTGTAGCCTCCCCATTTTAAATAAAAAAATGACAAAAAGCATTTAAAAAAATCAATATTTTCTAAAATATTCTTACAGATTCTCTTTTTAAGATGTAAAACATAGCATCTCTGTTTAAACAACTATTACAATGCTAACTGACTACCAATACTGCTCTTTTTAAAAATACTTATACTTATGTGTATAAATGCATGCCATGATAGTATGCATATATGTATGAAGGTGTTCATGCTGGCTAGAAGAGGGTGCTCAAATCCCTGGAGCTGAAGTTACAGGCATATGAGCTACACAATATTGGTCCTGGGAGCCAAATTCAAGTTCCCTGAAACAGAAGATGTGTGCTCTTAACCACAGAGCCAATTCTCAAGACTTCCCCCAATACCTCTCTTAAATACAAGTTATTCACATTTTCACAATGATGTCACCCAGTTTCAGTCATAGGAGTTAGATGAATACATAAAACAAATATTCAAGACTTTGTAAATGATACTAATTACTATGTCAATGACCTCACAGGAAAAAAAAACACTAAAATATAATAAGAAAGGATAAGAAAAAGGAGGAATTTAGATAGCTGAAGATTTATTTTTATGTCAGGGTGAATAATCTAAAAATAAACCTAAAGGAATTGACAAGGTATTCATTGTAGACATTAGCCCAAAACATACATTACTAGAATAAGTAAAGAACTCCAAGAATTTCAAAAGAATATCTAGTTCTAGAAAGGGCAGGATACTTTAATTGCCACTTATTTAAGTTTATGAATGTACTAAATCCTCAAAGCTTGAAGTAATCTGAAGTAGAAATACAATTAGACAGCTCATTCCTAACAAAACAAAAGAAGAAAGAGAATAGGCTTGGGTGAGGGTCATGGTCTGTATAGTGAATCTGGAAGATGATAGCTATGGGAAATCTTGTGATATCCCTGCACAGGTAGTAGCAATTCTGCTCTGTGTTATGTACCCAAGAGAAAAAATATATGTACCCTTTACAACATTTGTGATAGCATTACTCATAATGGTCTCAAATGTGAGCATTATGATTCATGTACACACCTGAGCAGTTAACACCCTTGAAAGTATATGAGCTATTGCTAAACAGTCAAATCTCAAAAATCATCACTTTAATAAAACCCCAGTAAAAGAAGACATGTAAAGATCCACATATTCACATCAATCCTCCAGGAAGCCTAAACCATGCTGTGCTGTGCAAGCTATATTTAGAAATAGAGTACTAAGAGCAGGAAAGTGACTTCCATCACAATCACCACAGTGACAGACTCGTTAGGAGGTATAGTCATGAGAGGAAGGTCTATGTTGGAGATCCTTCTTCCTCACTAGAAAAGTTCCGGCTACCTGATTCCATGTACACCAATATTTGCTTTTAGGTATGTGTATAGAGTTTATGCCATTTTATCAGGTTGTCTTAATTTGCTTGGAGAGTATTATGTACTTAATCTTTCTCTCTTCCTCCCTCCCCCCACTTCTGTGTGTGTGTGTGTGTGTGTGTGTGTGTGTGTGTGTGTGTGTGTGTGTGTGTGTGAGTGAGTGTAATGGGTCCATGAACACAAGAAAGCCAGAAGAGGACACTGGTTGTCTTCCTCTTTTACTCTTCCCATTAATTACTTTGAGACAAATAAATGTTCCACTGAAAGTAAACCCTGCCACTTCCCTATCCAAAGTGGCTAGTGAACACTTGAAATTCATCTGCTTCTGCTTTCAATGCTGGGGTAACCAGTAGGCTCAGCCATGCCTGACTATTTCCATGAGTCCTAGAGATTCAAACTCAGGTCATCATCCTTGCTGAGCAAGCATTCTTACCCAATGAGCTTAGGATTTTTTTTTTTTATTAAGTATTTTCCTCAATTACATTTACAATGTTATCCCAAAAGTCCCCCACACCCTCCCGCCCCCACTCCCCTACCCACCCATTCCCATTTTTTTGGCCCTGGCGTTCCCCTGTACTGGGGCATATAAAGTTTGCCTGACCAATGGGCCTCTCTTTCTAGTGATGGCCATCTAGGCCATCTTTTGATACATATGCAGCTAGAGTCAAGAGCTCTGGGTTACTGGTTAGTTCATAATGTTGTTCCACCGATAGGGTTGCAGATCTCTTTAGCTCCTTGGATACTTTCTCTAGCTCCTCCATTAGGGGCCCTGTGATCCATCCAATAGTTGACTGTGAGCATCCACTTCTGTGTTTGCTAGGCCCTGGCCTAGTCTCACAAGGGAGAGCTATATCACGGTCCTTGCAACAAAGGCTTGCTAGTGTATGCAATGGTGTCATCGTTTGGAGGCTAATTATGGGATGGATCCCTAAAATTCCAGGTGTTCAAGTTTACAGAAATATCAGCTTACACATTTTACTTTTCTTTCTTTTGTGTTTCCTATTGCTAAGAAGAAAATGAAGTAATGGACAGACACAAAGTAAATATTCCTCCTAGTATTTTAAGTGGAACAGATGGTAGCCACTGATAAGTGTGCTAAAATGTGTTAGGCTCAACCATTAATTAGACTGAACACGGTAAGGAAACAGACAGACACCACAAAGCTTCTGGCTAATACTCAGGCATACCAGAAGTACTTATGTGTAAGGCTACCAAGTTCAAAAAAAAAAAAACAATTAAAAAATTTCTGGCAGCTTTAGTTTATCTATTAAAAATCAGTTAACAAAAGCTAGTTTTGCACTGGTGCCTCTGAAGGGGAAAATGTCAGGATTCTAACTATTGAGGGGTTTAGATAAACACCTGCTTGCTAGTGGTTAAACCCTGTCCAGGACTGAACTTGCCCTCAGAGAAGAGGAAGTAGATTTAACCTGTTCAACTGCAGCAGTTTTTCAAAGAATATTAACTCCAGTGGTGTTATCACAGCTCTCATGCTCTAGTATGTTTTCTGGCTTCAAGGTTTGATTTCTGGGCCCATATTTGGCCCCATTTGCATATGGATTGTCTGTACTATTAACTGAGATATACCTGACTCGTGATTATCTTTACAAGTGAATGATAAACATACAAAAAAGGAAAACATAATTTACATTTTACTCTTCCTGTGTGAAATAGCAATCATTTTCATTTTCATGCAGGCAACAGAGTGCGAGGGCAATGTGTATTCATGGGTGTTCATTTGTGTAGTACTTGCCTCTGCAAACACAGGTGGAGACCAGATGTCCAGTTACTTCTGGACCTCCTCTACAGCCCTTTACCACAGGTTTGAGAGAGTATCTCTCACTAACCCTGGAGCTAAGCTGGATAACCAGTGACTCCTCAGACTGACCTATCTTTCCTCCAGCACTGAGGTTTCAGGTAGGCTACTTCATCTGTCTTTTACAGGAGGGCTGAGGATCTGAACTCATGTCCTCATGCTTACACAACAAGCACTTTCTTACTGAGGCACAGCTCCAGCTCCGCTAATACTCACTGAGAGTATACTGTGGTCGAATTCCTGACATTTGACTTTGTTTTTCAGTTTAGTGTTTCATTATCTTTCCGGCTGAATTTGAGAGAAAAAACAGTTCCCCTTTTCCTGCTTGTAGCAATAGTAGACTTAAAAATACACCGAGATAAGTTAACCCTTTTACAGTAAGACGTTGTCTCATTGATTGCTCATTTTTAAAATACCCAGCCCATTTCCTGGTCCTCTGATGGGTTCACAGAGTAGTTAGAGTAGTGCAGAAGCTGCTAGAAGCCCCAGGACTTGAGTTTTTCAGTCAGGTGATTCAAAAATGACAATTATGGGGTTCAGGTGCTAGCTGCTCAGAGAGAGCAGAGAGATGTTATGTGTACAAATATTTAATTTTTTTAAAGCTACAATTTGCCTTAATTCAGTAAAATGTTTTATTAATTAAAAATTTGTTGTGGATAAAAAATTACTTATGCTGATATTTTGAAATAATTTAAATATTTAAACATCCTCTATTTGTTAAAATAATGCATTATAACAAGAAGCAAATTGGAGAGTATTAAAAAATATTGGAGACACAGACTTTTTCTATGCATATGGCCTTTGGTGGATATGCATATTTGTACTTTATTCAGTCCACAAACTTCTCTCAAGTATCCAATGCTTGTCAGGTACTTCTCCAGTAAGATGATATCAACTAACAAGCCAAGAACATGAGAATACCAATGACTCCGAACTGCAAGTAGGCTCTCACCTGGTAATGGGATAGGAAGCATGCAAATTAGGAATAGACTGCTAAATGGCAGAGATTGATGAGTAGAAAGAAAGTTAACAGAGAGGGGAAAATTAACTCCAGGGGAAGTAAAGGAGGTCTCACTATAATGTTGTCAGGTCTCACTATGGGATCGTCCAGGGAGAATAATGGAAGTCTCACTATAATGTCATCCAGGCTCATTGGGAACTCAGTGTGTAGACCAGGTTTACTCTGAATATCATCCAAATTGCAGAGATTTATCTGCCTCTGCATTCTTAGAGTTATGATTAGACTTATGTACTATCATACAAGACAATGATCATTTTCTCATGTAAAATAATCTGGACTTCATGCCTGGTTCCTATACACACACACACAGTACGTGTGTGTGTGTGTGTGTGTATGTGTGTATGTGTATGTGTATATATACATATATATATATATATATATATATATATATGTATGTATAATACACATCTAATGGGAAAACATTTTATATTAAATATTTTTATTAGTCATCTATAAATTATAATTTTTGAGTATAAATTTTCCTTCAGTATAAATTTTCAGTATGAATCCCTATAAAAGAAAAGGCAAGTACATGTATTTACATAGTAAACTAATGTCTTCAAATATATTCTATTATACATTTGAAACATGAATTTACATATTTTATATTTCTATTTCCCAGCATCTAAAACCCCTTTTCAGAGTATGATGATGACATTTTCAAAATGTTTTAAGCTTCTGCAAATACATAAAAATTCCTAAGTAGCTTTCTGCTTAATATATTCATGAGACAATGACTTTCTCAAATGCAGAAAATATTTTCATTTAATCCTGTGCATCGATTTCTCAATGCCTTCCAGGAAAGTGATTTTTTTAATTATTTTATTTTTTGAGAGTGGATAAGAGCCAGAGGATGGAGGAAAGTGTTTTTTATAATATCCTCCTAATATATTTAACAATCATTCAAACTATTTTCTAGAAAATCAGTAAAATAAAAGAAAGGCTTTTCTTTCACCAGGATGAGACTTGAATAAATAATCTAGTACTTTAAAAAGAATGGGGCATTTTGTATTCCTTTATATTTTTTCCATGGAGACTTCAACATGATATTTTAGAAATTATTATTTAAACTATGATAAAAATGTTCTCAATACCCCCAACAGACATACAGTAGAGGACTTCCGGATTTGTGTTCATGCAGAGATGATGCCCCTAACCCTCCAGAGTCTGGAGGACCCAGGGAGTTTAGAGGTCAGATCGGGTTGGGGTTGGGGCATCCATGTGGAGATGGGATGGGGTAGGGAGGAGGTGTGGGATGTGGAGCAGTCAGAGGGTGGATGGGGGCTAGGGAGTGTAATATGGAATGTAAAATATAAATTTAAAACAATTTTAAAAAAGATTCCGTGTAGTTGAACCAGAGAGCCGTTTTCTGATGACCACTTATCCAGAACGGTTCCCACCCTCTCACATTCTCCCCAACCTGTACTTCCTTTTTTTTATCCTTTATTTTTTATTAGATATTTTCTTCATTTACATTTCAAACGCTATCCAGAAAGTCCCCTATACCCTCCCCCCGCCCTGCTCCCCTACCCACTCATTCCCACTTCTTGGCCCTGGCGTTCCCCTGTACTTGGGCATATAAAGTTTGTTAGACCAAGGGGCCTCTCTTACCAATGATGCTCCACTATGTTCATAGAAGCCCTATTTATAATAGGCAGAAACTGGAAAAAAACCAGATGTCCCTCAACAGAGGAGTGGATACAGAAAATGTGGTACATTTACACAATGGAGTACTACTCAGCTATTAAAAACAAGGAATTTATGAAAATCTTGGACAAATGGATGGATCTGGAGGATATCATCCTGAGTGAGGTAACCCAATCACAAAAGAAGTCACTTGATATGCACTCACTGATAAGTGGATATTAGCCCAGAAACCTAAAATACCCAAGATACAACTTCCAAAACACAAGAAAATCAAGAAGACCAACGCGTGGGTACTTCATTCCTCTCTAGAATAGGGAGTAAAATATCCAGAGACAAAGTTTGGAGCTAAGACCAAAGGATGGACCATCCAGAGACTGCCCCACCCGGGGGTCCATCCCATAATCAGCCACCAAATGCAGATACTACTGCATATGCCAGCAAGATTTTGCTGAAAGGACCCTGATATAGCTGTATCCTGTGAGGCTTTGCCTGGCAAATACACAGGTGGATGCTCACAGTCATCTATAGGATGAAACACAGGGCCCCCAATGTAGGAGCTAGAGAAACTACCCAAGAGCTGAAGGGGTCTGCAACCCTATAGGTGGAACAACAATAAGAACTAATCAGTACCCCCAGAGCTCCTGTCTCTAGCTGCATATGTAGACCTGCACCTCCTTACCCCGGATTTCTCTTGCCAAGGATACAGGCCCTTTCCTTGGTGTAGATGCTTCTCTACCTTTACTATCCTCCTAAATACATTATCCCTTTACTTAATAGTGACTTTCATTTTGATTCTATTTACAAAATGTTAAAAGAGGCGTGTACCCGTGGCCCGGCGTGTGGAGATAAGGATGAGGAAGCATCTGGGACTACTTCTAGTCTGGGCTGCAGAAACTTTTATGGGATAGACTATATGCCCACTGATATACCTTCCTTCATTCCTGTCTCAAATTGGATCTGGTTTAGGAAAATCCTCATTGATATTGATTCATGCCACAGCTGTGGGAGGGAGGGAGTCAGGTTATGGCTAGCATGCCATGGCTCATTCCTCTGGAGCTATGTGGACCTGATAGATCCTTGTAAAAAGCAGAATTAAGGAAACTGCAATATTAGAGCAGTGATTTAAGCACCGTAGTATGGCACGAGATATTTCACTGTAAATTTCCAATATGACATAGAATTTCAGACTCTGTGATTATGTAGGGAAACTATACATATTGCAAACCAGCTACTACTGGCCATGGGCAGAAAGAGGGCCACCTGGACTCCTCACTGCCAGACTTCCCATTGTACCTATGGAATACCTGTTATGCCCAGCTTAACAGAGGGTTCAGTTGGCAAATCCTAAGACAAGGAAATTGATCATAAATAAAAAATTAGTTTGCATACCAGAAAAACCATTCTCAATAAATTTAGTAAATTCAATGTGAACACGTCATCATCTGTAAAGAATTTAATTTTCATTTCACAGCTCCATGAGTTTCCTCAGAAGAAAAACTGTGGCACTATCTATTATGTAAATTTATGTTTTCCTAAGTATAATTTTTATTTCTCATGTCTGACAGAGAGTATTACTATTTTCTCTTCTGTTTATGAGGCATTAATTCATGCAGACGTACTGATCAAAATATTTATTGCTTAAAAGACATCTCTATTCAAAATGGAGTTCCTTATGTCTTATTGATTATTGAGATATTCACATTGATACTATTTGAATCTTAACTTCACTCTTATCACTTATGTACTGAAGGCTTTGTCCTCAATGCCTCAGAGTGGATTTGAAGGAAGTGACTGCGTCGTGAAGACTTGAATTTCATCAGTGGAATAGTCCATGTTGGAAGCCAGTCACTAGAGGTATGTCTCTCAAGGATGCATTTGGTTCTCGGGTTTTTCTGAACTTTCTGTATTTCCCAGTTGTCATGAGTTATACAACTTTGTTCCATCACAGTTCAATTCAGAAGTTCTTGCCACAGGCACAGAAAGAAATTAAGCGCATGACTCTATGCTGAAACCTCTAAGTATATGGTCCAAAATATTCTGCTTTTTACTAATAATCCCTTCCAGGTTGTAAGCAAAAGAAACCCAACTAACACACATAGTCAGTTCCTTCAAAGTTTGTAATTCAAGTAAAATTTGTCTCCTTGGGGTTGTACATTGCAGCTCAGTTCTGAGTGCCATGATAAAAATGAAACCTACCTGACTTATGCAACATTTTAGTTTTGTAACTACTTAACTTTCTCACGAAGATTTATCATATAATCTCCTCAGAGGAGACTTTGGCTGTTAACTATTTATTTGTACAACCGTTATAGCAGAATGATAATGTCATCAATTCACCAATAAATATCTTTCCTATTTTAATAATTGATTACATTAGAAATGTTGTAAACTTAAATGTTTTGACATGCAACTAAATTTAATATAACGACTGAAAATTACTGTCACAATACATTAAATAAGACATGACATTTATATGTATATATATATACATATATACATTTATCTATATGTATATATGTATGTTTGCAAGTATGTGAAGTTATTTTATATAACTTGACAACATTGTATAATTTTATTCTTATTTTTAGAAAGAAACACTCTCAAATTGTAGTAGGCAGTAGACTAATACATTATCTGGTGCTATTGAGTGTTGAATAAGAAAGAAAACTTTCCTGAGTATGAGTAGAATAGTAAATATACTTGAGTAAATTATTTTTTATTCACTTAAGAAATCACAAAGCACTCATAACATGCATTGAGGAAAATGAAACATATATTTTCTCTCAAAGTAACTGAAGCATATTTCTCTTTGGCTTTCATTATAATTTATCTCATTATTCATTTATATATTAGCATTATTATAAAATCACAATATAAAATAAAGAGAATTTTTGGTTTTAGGAAGAAGTAGAAATTTCTACCAGTACTGACTCTAAAAAAATCTTTTCTTATAGACAGTAACATTATGTAAAAATGCTGGAAAATTTTTGTTTACTTATAATAAAAAATATTCCTTAAGAGCAGAATTTCAAAGAGCCATGGGTGACTGAAATAAAAAGTTAGTATGCTATTAAGCAAATAAATGATAATCTATAATTATTTCTTTTTGTCTAAAAGTCTACAAAATTTTAGTACAATTATTTACCAATATGCTCAAAACACATAAAGACAACATGTACTCATCACAGGAAAATAAGTATTTACTACGTATTATTAGTGTGAGGGAAAACTGGATCTAATTCTGTTGATCATTCTGTTCTGGGATATTCCTGGGTATAGACAGTGATATTTATTTCTTAGAGGGAAGATCTAAAAAAGTAAGTATGACAAATTTATTCAAATAAGGTCAGACTTTGCTTAGTAAGTTTTACAATCTATAAAAACCTTAGCTTGTAATACTTGGAAATTAAGGTGGAACACTTGTCTACTGGAGGCATCTGTTTCTTTGAAATATTTTCAGAGAAAAATATTGAGCAAAGCCCCACTTATTAAAACAAAAACAACACAAAAACCCTTAACAAAAATCTACAGGACAAATTAAAATATTAATACCCTTCAGAGAATTGATAATCATCAGATCAGTTATAATGTCTATCTGTAAGTTAAGCCACTCATATTTTTAAAATATAACAAACAAACAATCAAAGAAACACATAAACAAATACTTGGTCAAGGATACAAGTTATTTTCCTTTAATAATTTAAGAATATTTTTAAATATTTTTTATTATTCTGTGTTTTCCTCAATTACATTTAGAATGCTATCCCAAAAGTCCCCCATATGCCCACCCCCCACTTCCCTACCCACCCATTCCCATTTTTTGGCCCTGGCATTCCCCTGTACTGGGGCATATAAAGTTTGCATGTCCAATGGGCCTCTCTTTCCAGTGATGGCCGACTAGGCCATCTTTTGATACATATGCAGCTAGAGTCAAGAGCTCCGGGGTACTGGTTAGTTCATAATGTTGTTGCACCTACAGGGTTGCAGAGCTCTGTTGGGAGCCGCCCCCACATTCGCCGTCACAAGATGGCGCTGACATCCTGTGTTCTAAGTGGTAAACAAATAATCTGCGCATGTGCCAAGGGTATTTTACGACTACTTGTACTCTGCCTTTCCCGTGAACGTCAGCTCGGCCATGGGCTGCAGCCAATCAGGGAGTGATGCGTCCTAAGCGAAGGATAACTCCTCCTTAAAGGGGACGGGGTTTCCGCCATTCTCTCTCGCTGGCATCTCTCTGGCTCTGCGCGCCCTGCGCTCGCTCGCTGCCTAAAGATGTAAACAATAGAGCGCGCTCTGCGCTTTGGCGCGCCGGAGCTCTGGCTCCTAAAGATTATAGGGGTGGCTTTCGCTTTTGGGGCTGGGGGTTTGCGCTCCTAGCTCCTGAAGATGTAAGCAATAAAGTTTTGCCGCAGAAGATTCTGGTCTGTTGTGTTCTTCCTGGCCGGGCGTGAGAACGCTATTAAGAATTGGTGCTGAAATCCGGGAAGAAAAAACCCGGGAGGAAACTCGGGACGGGAGTTTCACCGGCGCAAGGAAGATCCCTCATTCCAGAACCAGAACTGCGGGTCGCGGTAATAAAGGTTCCCGTAAAGCAGACTGTTAAGAAGGATTCAACTGCATGAATTCAGAACTTTTCAGCTGGGGAACGAGAGTACCAGTGAGTACAGCTTTACGAGGTAAGTCTGGTCTTGAACTTTCTAACGAAATTCAAGACAGTCTATCAGAAGTAAAGTGGAAAATAGCTTTACAAGGTACGCCTGGCCTTGAACTTTCTAAGGAAATTCAAGACAGTCTATCAGAAGTAAAGTGGAAAATGGCTTTGCAAGGTATGTTTGGCCTTGAACTTTCTCTAGTGTTAGAAGCCCTTTTGTTCCTTTTCACATGTTATCAAGTGGTTAAGGCAGGGCGGATTCTGGATGAAGTTCAGGACAATCTATCAGAAGTAAAGCGGGGAGAGAGAGTAGGAGCAAAGAGAAAATATGGTACACAAAATAAGCATACAGGCCTTTCCACGGGTCTTGAACCTGAGGAAAAGTTTAGGTCAGGTAAGAATACCTGGGGAGAGATTAGAAGGAAGGAGAAGGAAAAAGAAAAGAAAAAAGATCAATCAGCAGAGGTTTCTAGGAGAAGGAGCCTATACTCATCACTAGGTGAGCTCAAGGAGCCAGTTCTTAATAGTTCTGAATCAGATGAAAAGGCGATTAGGGCCTGGAAGGCGCTCTCCCGAGCAGGTGAAGCCACTGGACAATAATGACAGAGGCAGGCTCTTGCAGCCTACAAGGTCTTATTGTCCACCCTGGAGTTGTAGATCAGGATTGTAAAGGAGAACTTCAGGTTCTCTGTTCTTGTCCTCAAGTTGTCTTTTCTATATCACAAGGGGACAGAATAGCTCAACTAATAATTTTGCCAAGCCTACATGGCTGTTTTTTCTTCCTCTGGTATTCCTAGAGCTGCCAGAGAGATTGGTTCTACTAGAAATGATTCTGATTACTTAATAATGCCTTTAGATTGTTGTCAAATTTTATCTACTCACGTAGGGGTAAACCCTCGTGGCGTCAGGCCATTACAGGTCTGACAAATGGATGTCACGCATATTTCCTCCTTTGAGAAAAATCAATATTTACATGTTTAGATAAGAAGAGATCACCTCCATACCTTAAATGATTTTCAAAAGCTGTTGGGAGATATTAATTGGCTCAGACCTTTTTTAAAGATTCCTTCCGCTGAGTTAAGGCCTTTGTTTGGTATTTTAGAAGGAGATCCTCATATCTCCTCCCCTAGGACTCTTACTCTAGCTGCTAACCAGGCCTTACAAAAGGTGGAAAAAGCCTTACAGAATGCACAATTACAACATATTGAGGATTCGCAGCCTTTCAGTTTGTGTGTCTTTAAGACAGCACAATTGCCAACCGCAGTTTTGTGGCAGAATGGGCCATTGTTGTGGATCCATCCAAACGTATCCCCAGCTAAAATAAAAGATTGGTATCCTGATGCAATTGCACAGCTTGCCCTTAGAGGCCTAAAAGCAGCAATCACCCACTTTGGGCGAAGACCATATCTTTTAATTGTACCTTATACCGCTGCACAGGTTCAAACCTTGGCAGCCACATCTAATGATTGGGCAGTTTTAGTTACCTCCTTTTCAGGACAAATAGATAACCATTATCCAAAACATCCAATTTTACAGTTTGCCCAAAATCAATCTGTTGTTTTTCCACAAATAACAGTAAGAAACCCACTTAAAAATGGGATTGTGGTATATACTGATGGATCAAAAACTGGCATAGGTGCCTATGTGGCTAATGGTAAAGTGGTATCCAAACAATATAATGAAAATTCACCTCAAGTGGTAGAATGTTTAGTGGTTTTAGAAGTTTTAAAAACCTTTTAGAACCCCTTAATATTGTGTCAGATTCCTGTTATGTGGTTAATGCAGTAAATCTTTTAGAAGTGGCTGGAGTGATTAAGCCTTCCAGTAGAGTTGCCAATATTTTTCAGCAAATACAATTAGTTTTGTTATCTAGAAGATTTCCTGTTTATATTACTCATGTTAGAGCCCATTCAGGCCTACCTGGCCCCATGGCTCTGGGAAATGATTTGGCAGATAAGGCCACTAAAGTGGTGGCTGCTGCCCTATCATCCCCGGTAGAGGCTGCAAGAAATTTTCATAACAATTTTCATGTGACGGCTGAAACATTACGCAGTCGTTTCTCCTTGACAAGAAAAGAAGCCCGTGACATTGTTACTCAATGTCAAAGCTGCTGTGAGTTCTTGCCAGTTCCTCATGTGGGAATTAACCCACGCGGTATTCGACCTCTACAGGTCTGGCAAATGGATGTTACACATGTTTCTTCCTTTGGAAAACTTCAATATCTCCATGTGTCCATTGACACATGTTCTGGCATCATGTTTGCTTCTCCGTTAACCGGAGAAAAAGCCTCACATGTGATTCAACATTGCCTTGAGGCATGGAGTGCTTGGGGGAAACCCAAACTCCTTAAGACTGATAATGGACCAGCTTATACGTCTCAAAAATTCCAGCAGTTCTGCCGTCAGATGGATGTTACCCACCTGACTGGACTTCCATACAACCCTCAAGGACAGGGTATTGTTGAGCGTGCGCATCGCACCCTCAAAGCCTATCTTATAAAGCAAAAGAGGGGAATTGAAGAGATTTTACCCCGAGCACCAAGAGTGTCTGTGTCTATGGCACTCTTTACACTCAATTTTTTAAATATTGATGCTCATGGCCATACTGCGGCTGAACGTCATTGTACAGAGCCAGATAGGCCCAATGAGATGGTTAAATGGAAAAATGTCCTTGATAATAAATGGTATGGCCCGGATCCTATTTTGATAAGATCCAGGGGAGCTATCTGTGTTTTCCCACAGAATGAAGACAACCCATTTTGGATACCAGAAAGACTCACCCGAAAAATCCAGACTGACCAAGGGAATACTAATGTCCCTCGTCTTGGTGATGTCCAGGGCGTCAATAATAAAGAGAGAGCAGCGTTGGGGGATAATGTCGACATTTCCACTCCCAATGACGGTGATGTATAATGCTCAAGTATTCTCCTGCTTTTTTACCACTAACTAGGAACTGGGTTTAGCCTCGATTCAGACAGCCTTGGCTCTGTCTGGACAGGTCCAGATGACTGACACCATTAACACTTTGTCAGCCTCAGTGACTACAGTCATAGATAAACAGGCCTCAGCTAATGTCAAGATACAGGGAGGTCTCATGCTGGTTAATCAACTCATAGATCTTGTCTAGGAACAACTAGATGTATTATGGCAAATAGCTCAGCTGGGGTGTAAACAAAAGTTTCCGGGATTGTGTGTTACTTCCATTCAGTATGTTAAATTTACTAGGGCAGCTAATTTGTCAAAAAGTCTTTTTCAGTATATGTTACAGAATTGGACGGCTGAATTTGAACAGATCCTTCGGGAATTGAGACTTCAGGTCAACTCCACGCGCTTGGACCTGTCCCTGACCAAAGGATTACCCAATTGGATCTCCTCAGCATTTTCCTTCTTTAAAGAATGGGTGGGATTGATATTATTTGGAGATACACTTTGCTGTGGATTAGTGTTGCTTCTTTGATTGGTCTGTAAGCTTAAGGCCCAAACTAGGAGAGACAAGGTGGTTATTGCCCAGGCGCTTGCAGGACTAGAACATGGAGCTTCCCCTGATATATCTATGCTTAGGCAATAGGTCGCTGGCCACTCAGCTCTTATATCCCATGAGGCTAGTCTCATTGCACGGAATAGAGTGAGTGTGCTTCAGCAGCCCGAGAGAGTTGCACGGCTAAGCACTGCAATAGAAGGGCTCTGCGGCATAAAATGAGCCTATTCTAGGGAGACATGTCA
The DNA here is from genome assembly GCF_000001635.26 of Mus musculus. Classification (NCBI taxonomy): domain Eukaryota; kingdom Metazoa; phylum Chordata; class Mammalia; order Rodentia; family Muridae; genus Mus; species Mus musculus. The sequence goes on from NC_000084.6 coordinate 89,620,200, forward strand.
TCTTTCAAGAAGGTTGAGTGTTCAAGTGTCCTTCCCCCAGGAAAAACAACACGGGACCAGACCAGGACCCCTCTGGGTGATGAGCCTGAGAGGAGGTTATGTGTACGGCTCCTTTACCTACACACTGGGGATTTGACCTCTATCTCCACTCTCATTAATATGGGTGGCCTATTTGCTCTTATTAAAAGAAAAGGGGTAGATGTTGGGAGCCACCCCCACATTCGCCGTCACAAGATGGCGCTGACATCCTGTGTTCTAAGTGGTAAACAAATAATCTGCGCATGTGCCAAGGGTATTTTACGACTACTTGTACTCTGCCTTTCCCGTGAACGTCAGCTCGGCCATGGGCTGCAGCCAATCAGGGAGTGATGCGTCCTAAGCGAAGGATAACTCCTCCTTAAAGGGGACGGGGTTTCCGCCATTCTCTCTCGCTGGCATCTCTCTGGCTCTGCGCGCCCTGCGCTCGCTCGCTGCCTAAAGATGTAAACAATAGAGCGCGCTCTGCGCTTTGGCGCGCCGGAGCTCTGGCTCCTAAAGATTATAGGGGTGGCTTTCGCTTTTGGGGCTGGGGGTTTGCGCTCCTAGCTCCTGAAGATGTAAGCAATAAAGTTTTGCCGCAGAAGATTCTGGTCTGTTGTGTTCTTCCTGGCCGGGCGTGAGAACGCTATTAAGAGAGCTCTATATCTCCTTGGATACTTTCTCTAGCTCCTCCATTGGGGGTCCTGTGCTCCATCCAATAGCTGACTGAGAGCATCAACTTATGTGTTTGCTAGGCCCCGGCCTAGTCTCAAAGGTGTCATCGTTTGGAGGCTAATTATGGGATGGATCTCTGAATATGGCAGTCTCTAGATGGTCCATCCTTTTGTCTCAGCTCCAAACTTTGTCTCTGTAACTCCTTCCATGGGTGATTGTTTCCAATTCTAAGAAGGGGCAAAGTGTCCACATTTTGGTCTTCGTTCTTCTTCAGTTTCATGTGTTTTGCAAATTTTATCTTATATCTCGAGTATACTAAGTTTCTGGGCTAATATCCACTTATCAGTGAGTACATATCATTTGAGTTCTCCTGTGATTGTGTTACCTCACCCAGGATGATGCCCTCCAGGTCCAACCATTTGCCTAGGAATTTCATAAATTCATTCTTTTTAATAGCTGAGTAGTACTCCATTGTGTAAATGTACCACATTTTCTGTATCCATTCCTCTGTTGAGGGGCATCTGGGTTCTTTCCAGTTTCTGGCTATTATAAATAAGGCTGCTATGAACACAGTGGAGCATGTGTCCTTCTTACCGGTTGGGACATCTTCTGGATATATGCCCAGGAGAGGTATTGTGTGATCCTCCGGTAGTACTATGTCCAATTTTTTGAGTAACTGCCAGACTGATTTCCAGAGTGGTTGTACAAGCTTGCAATCCCACCAACAATGGAGGAGTGTTCCTCTGTCTCCACATCCTCGCCAGCATCTGCTGTCACCTGAATTTTTGATCTTAGCCATTCTGACTGGTGTGAGATGGAATCTCAGGGTTGTTTTGATTTGCATTTCCCTGATGATTAAGGATGCTGAGCATTTTTTCAGGTGCTTCTCAGCCATTCGGTATTCCTCAGGTGAGAATTCTTTGTTTATCTCTGAGCCCCATTTTTAATGGGGTTATTTGATTTTTCTGGACTCCACCTTATTGAGTTCTTTATATATATTGGATATTAGTCCCCTATCTGATTTAGGATAGGTAAAGATTCTTTCCCAATCTGTTGGTGGCCTTTTGTCTTATTGACGGTGTCTTTTGCCTTACAGAAGCTTTGCAGTTTCATGAGGTCCCATTTGTCAATTCTCGATCTTACAGCACAAGCCCTTGCTGTTCTATTCAGGAATTTTTTCCCCTGTGCCCATATCTTCAAGGCTTTTCCCCACTTTCTCCTCTATAAGTTTCAGTGTCCCTGGTTTTATGTGAAGTTCTTTAATCCACTTAGATTTGACCCTAGTACAAGGAGATAGGAATGGATCGATTCGCATTCTTCTGCATGTTAACAAACAGTTGTGCCAGCACCATTTGTCCATTGTGCTTTTGGTTTATTTGAGAACAGAGCACAACTGGAGAACTGGAGTGAGAAGAGTCCAAATGTTTTTCTCTGTATACAACCACTTATTTACACGCGTTAATTTTGCTTTTCAAATTCAATTTCTAAACTTATAAAAATAATATCCACAGGTATATACTAAATATTAATTTTTCATAATCACATAGTTAGAAAGATCAAAGTAAATGTGTTACTCTTTAACTCCATTTTTTGTTTCTAATAGGCTATTATCTCTTTATATTTATGGTAAAAAAGATGATGGAATTCCTAAGGGACAAAATGATTCTAAAATGCTATCTGGTAGTAATTTTTGAGGTATCTTAACATAAAATAAAAAAAATCTCCTTACTAAATGAAATTCTTTTGCACTTTATTTTCTTTAACAAGTTCATCAATGAAATACTGTGAGAGAATATTCACATGGTTTAGAGTCACAGCCAGAAATAAAATGCTTCCCTCCAGGTGCAAGTTTGGGGTCAGAACTGAGAGTTGTCATCATCATCTTGTGGATGTAGAGCTCCTGCTGGGCAATTCCTCAAGCAAAAGCAAATTTTAGAAAAATCACAGCACTCTGTGCAAACTTCAAATTATACCTTTCAGTACCTGCTTTGAAATAGATAGGCATTGATGTATTGATGGAAAAAAAAAACCTTCCCTTTGCTCAAACCTGTCTTCCCTTATAATGTTCTAGGTTTCAGTTTTATTAAAATCAGACTATACTGACATCATGTGAACTTAGACTTTTCGAAAATCAGTTGTGGAGATAGAACCCAGAGCTTAGGACTCCCATTAATCAGCAGGCTCGTTTTTAGTTTATGGACATTAGTAGAGGTCTTGCTCCCATTATGATGCAAGTCCCGAAGAACCAAATCCTGTGTTTAGAGTGATCCTCAGAAAGACAATAATTTTTATAGATATTTCTGGTATATACAACTTCTGAAATTCTTTTCTTTCACCTTTGCAGACATATATTTTCTGTGGCTCTCCTCTACTGACATTTTAATGTTTCAACACATTCTCATCTTTTGTTTCTTAATATCTTCTTAAGTTTGATCCTTTTCATTGCTTCCTATTCCCTGCTTGTGATTTCTCCCATGGGCCATTTCTTAAGGCATCACATGCACATGAATAATAAAACATCAATTCATCAGGGAGTAGAAGCTTCTGCTTTTAATATTAATCAAATTTTTACTTGGTGATTGTGATGCAAAAATGAAATGTATTTCAGAATTTATTGTTTTTCCCATTGATTTACTACCAGCATTTTAAATTTTGTAGTTCCATACCTAACACTAAGATAATAGATTAAAGTTATAAATAGTTCAAATTAGTCATGTGTTATTTGCCCGATCACAGATTCTCAATTAAATGACTCTCATAGCCTTTATAGGCTGCACAGTTTTGTTTTGTTTTGTTTTTGTTTTGTTTTGTTCTGTTAACCAGGTCATCAGGGAAATATTATGAGAGAATATCCACTTGGTTTAGAGTCACCGTCAGAATTATTATTATATATAATATATAAAATATATCATATATGTAATCAAGAACTATTCCATCTGAGTATGAAATTCATAACCTGCTTAATTGTTAGAGTTAAAAGGATTAATTTGGATGAGGGAATTAATGGTATCTTGATAAGCTTTCATGATCTTTATGATGAGATGTTCTGTATGAATCTAGGTTTCCACTAAGTGACATTTTAATCTATCCCATAACACCAATGTTATCTAAACATTTTAGAGATTATGGAACTATAATATTAATATCCAAGAGATGTGTCAGTTAGTAAATGAAACTGCTATCAAACTGACAACAACCTGACTTCAGTCTTTGAAAAGAAGCAATTGGCTCCAGCAAGCTTTCCTTTGATCCCCCAAGAGAACCAGAGGATTTGCACCCACACAATAAGCATTCACAAACACACACACACACACAAATAAAAATCAGCCAAAGTACAATAAAATGTAAAATATAATGCTAAAATATTAATAGTTGGCTATTAGGAAATGTTCCATATATGAATTTTCTGTATGATTAATGTGTTTTTCTTTGTGAATTTTCTCATCTCAGGTGTCTGTGATTTTTCAAGTAAGCATAAGTAAGAATGAGTCCACTTGTATTTTAGCTAAAATTCACATATAATGAACATACACATCTTAGATAACTATCCAATATCTCATATATTTTGATGGTGCTTATCACACAACCTTAACCCAAACTCCTATGAAAATAGATATTTTTACCTTCATTCTAAAAGAAAAAGAAAAAGAAAAAGAAAAAGAAAAAGAAAAAGAAAAAGAAAAAGAAAAAGAAAAAGAAAAAGAAAAAGAAAAATGAATGAGTCCATAATGGCACTGACAATTCTGTAATGATGCTTCACAATGAAATAGAGCATTTAAACACAAGATGAAGTAGCAACATCAGATCCCATGTTGAGCAGAAAGCACAGTGCAGGTTAAGATTGAATTTCCTCTGGTTGGAGACAGCAGGATCCAGAAGGTAGATTGTCCAAGGTCAGCCAAAAGAATAATTAAATAAAAGCTTAGCGACAGGTTTAGAGGCCTCTTGAATTTTAACTGTCCAGCCCTTAACCTGAACTCCGACTACCCGGCAGGATTTGAACCATTCTGTAATTAACATATATATAACTCAATGGAAAAAATAAGGACTCAGAAAAGGAGAGAAGGAAGGAAGGAAGGAAGGAAGGAAGGAAGGAAGGAAGGAAGGAAGGAGAAGGGGAAGGGGAAGGGGAAGGGGAAGGGGAAGGGGAAGGGGAAGGAAGGAAGGAAGGAAGGAAGGAAGGAAGGAGAGAGAGAGAGAGAGAGAGAGAGAGAGAGAGAGAGAGAGAGAGAGAGAGAGAGAGAGAGAGAAAGAAAGAAAGAAAGAAAGAAAGAAAGAAAGAAAGAAAGAAAGAAAGAAAGAGGGAAAGAAGATAAGAGCATTGTATTCTGAGACCACTGGAATAGATGTTGGAAGCAGTGCTTTTCTTGGAGATTGACACAAACTGATCCATCTTAAAGAAAGCTTATCCAAGCCTACAGATAGGAGAGCAGGGGTCTTAGAATAGAGAAGCATAAAAGATTCTAATGCTGCACACAGAAGGTTGAGTTTCTACATGAATGTTTATAGCACTTATAAATAAATCCATTAAAAATTTATACATAATTACTCCTTATGTTGTTCATCTATTTACTATATTTTGATGAATTTCTATTTATATTTTAAATATATTTATGTGCCAAAGGAAAAATTGGAATATACCAGTGAATAAGTAAAACAAAACTAGTGGCTTTAGGGAACTTAATTATATATGTATATTTCTTTTTATATAATATATTCTGTTACGGTTTCATCTCCCTCTATTCCTCCTAAGTCCTCCCTAACCAACCTTCCCTCAGGATCCACTCCCTTTATGCATCTTTTTTTAATTAGATATTTTCTTTATGTACATTTCAAATGCTATCCCGAAAGTTCCCTATACCCTCCCCCTGCCCTGCTCCCCTACCCACCCACTCCCACTTCTTGGCCCTGACATTCCCTTGTACTAGGGCATATAAAGTTTGCAATACCAAGGGGCCTGTCTTCCCAAGGATGGCTGACTAGGCCATCTTGTGCTACATATGCAGCTAGAGACATGAGCTCTGGGGATACTGGTTAGTTCATATTATTGTTCCACCTATAGGGTTACAGACCCCTTCAGCTCCTTGGGTACTTTCTCTAGCTCCTCCATTGGGGGTCCTCAGTTCTATCAAATAGATGACTGTGAGCATCCACTTCTGTATTTGTCAGGCACTGGTATAGCCTCACAAGAGACAGCTATATCAGGGTCCTTTCGCAAAATCTTGCTGGCATATGCAATAGTGTCTGGGTTTGGTGGCTGATTATGGGATGGATCCCCATGTGGGGCAGTCTCTGGATGGTCCATCCTTTGGTCTTAGCTCCAAACTTTGTCTCTGTAACTCCTTCCATGGGTATTTTGTTCCCTATTCTAAGGAGGAATGAAGTATCCACATGTTGGTCTTCCTTCTTCTTGACTTTCTTGTGTTTTGCAAATTGTATCTGGGGTATTTTAGAAAAGAACTTCTAAGAGACTTCTAAAAGGTTTCTTAGAGACATCAAGAAAACACAATATAAAATACAATATGATAAAAAAAACCATCAAATCAAAATTGGCAAGGAAAACCAACAGAAATGAAAGAGCTCTAAGAGAAGGCCCAAGAATCAGAGATCCACTAGTTTACATACTCAGGAGTACCATAAAAGTAGCAGGACTGATATGTATCAAAAGATGGCCTAGTTGGCCATCACTGGAAAGAGGGGCCCATTGGACACGCAAACTTTATATGCCCCAGTACAGGGGAATGCCAGGGCCAAAAAGGGGGAGTGGGTGGGTAGGGGAGTGGGGGTGGGTGGGTATGGGGGACTTTTGGTATAGCATTGGAAATGTAAATGAGCCAAATTTCTATTAGAAAATGGAAAAAAAAAGTAGCAGGACTGAATTGCATTCAATTGAGTTGTTGGCCAAGGGGGTCCCATGAAAATCCCCAAATAATGTAAGCTATTGACATGACAGTGGGTTACTCTTAACAAACTGACGGCTCAGCCACATTTTAGAGGACCACACCCACCCAACTCAATGAAAATGGAGAAGTTGAGTTGGTGCCTACATGGAACCTTTATTCTTACATTCTAGTGTCTTTGATGTGGTTAGGTACTCTGCACACTAGCAAAAGACAAGTGTAAGCACCAACCTAGCCACAAACACTTTGACCTACATTCTATCCTGCCCTGCAAGAAAGGGTAGGAAAACTGTGGCACAGAACTTATGAATCTAATCAACCAATGTCTGATTTGAGTTGAGGCTCACTCCATTATATGCAAGCCATCATCTATACTGCTTGAGTGACCAAGAACCAGAGACTAGAGATAGCCCAGAAACCTAGGGTGAAACCAAACATCCTAATTAAGCTTGCTTCTGCAGCAGATGAGAACAAATTCAGAGACCAATAGCTAGACATTATGGAGGGGGTTGGGTCTATGAATCCTTGGAACACACAGCTGAAAATGGGATGTTTCCATCAAATCTCTTCCTTCAGAGCTCAGGAAACTCTAAGAGGGGGTTGAAAGAGTGTAAGAGTCAGAAGTGATTGGTTAAAGACACGAGGAGAGCAAGGCCCACTAAATTAACTGAGCAAGGCTCATATGGACTCAGAGACAGAAGCAACAAGGCCAAGGCCAACAGGAATTTGCAACAAGTCCTCTGTGCATATATTATAACATCCAGTTTAATATTTTTATGAGAAAATTATTAATAATATATATATTTGTTTTTGAGACAGGGTTTCTCTATATAGCCCTGGCTGTCCTGGAACTCACTTTGTAGACCAGGCTGGCCTCGAACTCAGAAATTCACCTGCCTCTGCCTCCCGAGTGCTGGGATTAAAGGCGTTCACCAACATGCTTGGCTTATTAATAATATATTTAATTTAATAATCATATATGTGGAGATATAGCTAAAACATGCCATTTGAGGGGTCATATAGAAACCTACTACAGCAAAAGCTTCCAAAAAGACAATTGTTTTAAAAAGAAATCTAAATAAAATTGTCAAATAACTGGACGTCTTTCATGATCAAATGAAGCTTTCTGTACAAAGAATGGGTCATATCTTATCGAATTGTTGGCCAAAGGAGCCCATGGAAACCCTCAAACAATACAAGTCATTGCCAAGGACTTTATTGTGGAAGACAAGATTGCCTTCCACAATCTGATAGTAAGGCTCTTTTGCTGATAAAAAAACCAAAAAACAAAAACCCAAAACCCAAAACCTATACAACTCATTGAACAAAGTAGATCTAGTGGCTACCAACAGAGGCTTTACCTATTCAGACTAATGGTCATGGTACCAGAAAACACAGTGCACACTAGCAAAGAAGAAAGGTAAAAATTAAGCTTCAAACACTTCAATTCACAGTAATTTGTTTGCGAAATATGTTAGTGCAATAGTGGCACTAAGCCACAGAGTGTTTGGAGTGACCAGCAAATATCTGATTGGGTTTAAAGCCCACTCTATGAGGCAAGGCTCATTCCTGAAAAGGCTCAGTTGGCTAAGAATCTAAGACCAGATAGATCTGGAACCTGAGGGAAAATCAAATACTACTGTTCTGCAAACAAATGTCATCATAAAATGACTCCTAAGGAAGTTCTGCTATACTCAGAGATCAGTTAAATGATTAAGCATCATCAGATTATCTTCCTTTTATAGCAGATGGGAATAAATACAGAAAACCACAGCCAGAAAATATACAGAGAGAGGCCTTGGAATACTCAGTTCAAAATGCATGTCACTATCAAATCCCTCTCCTTAGAGCTCAGGGAATCGAAAAGGTAGGAAAGATCTTAAGAGTCAGAGGGAATGGAAGACACCAAAGAAATAAACCCATGTAAATACAACAGGAAAGATTCAAGTATGCCTCATAGAGACTGAGGCAGCACCGAGAGGGCCTGCATGAGACAGAGCCAGAATAGGAACCAGCACTGAGAGAAATGGACACAAGGCCCCATCCCTAACCCAGAAGCTATCTCCAATTAATAATCACTCATAAATGGAAAATTAGTTCTCTTCACCTGAATTTTATTGGGAATACAAACCACTCTTTTTAAAAAAAGGAAAATTCACTTTACATCCTGCTCACTGCCACCTTCCTGGTCACGCCATCCCACAAGCATTTCCCCATCTCCCCTCCCCTTCTCATATGAGTGGAAGAGGAATCCCCTGGTTATCTCTCCACCCTGTGAAATCAATTCTCTGGGAGGCTAAGCCCTTCCTCTCCCACTGAGGCCAGACAAGGAAGTCCAGCTAGAAGACCACACCCCAGACACAGGCAACAGCTTTTGGGATCGCCCCTGCTCTAGTTACTCAGGAACTACATAAAGACCAAGCTGCACATCTGCTACATATGTATGGGGAAGTCTAGGTCCAGCCCGTGTGTGTTCTTTGATTGGTAGTTCAGACTCTGGGAGCCCCAAGGTTCCAGATTAGTTGATTCTGTTGGTCTTCCTATGGAGTTCCTGTCTGCTTTCAGACTGCAATTCTTCCCCATATTTGTCCATAAGAGTCCCTAATCTCCATTGACTCTTTGGCTGTGTGTGTTTGTATCTAAGTCAGTTGCTGGGTAGAGCCTCTCAGAGGCTCAGTAAACATGTTCCTGTTTGCAAGCATAACAGAGTATCATTAATATTGTTAGGGATTGGTGCTTGCCTATGGGATGGGTCTCAAGTCTACAAGAAATGCAAGAACAAGGGATGGAGCAGAAACTTAGGGGATGGCCAACCAATAACCAGTTACAAACCACTCCTTTATTTATTTATTTTTCATTTTTCAAGACAGGGTTTCTCTGTATAGCCATCGCTGTCCTGAAACTCACTTTGTAGGCCTCGAACTCAGAAATTCACCTGCCTCTGCCCTCCCAAGTCCTGGGATTAAAGGCATGGGCCACCACTGCCTGGTTACAAACCACTCCTAAGGGCAGACCCATGCTTAGTAATAGATGGTCAATACAAAGTTGGTCAGTTGTATCTTTGGAAGTTCTTTGCCTCATACTACTTTGTTCTACCATTTCACTTTTTTCTTTTTTAATCTTACAGGACTTGTGTGTGTGTGTGTGTGTGTGTGTGTGTGTGTATATATATATATATATATATATATATATATATATATATATATATATATATAATCATTTCCACTTTTGTGTTTTTATGGAATTTCTGTGGTACAAAGGTGTGTTTTTCTGTGTCATCTTGTGTTTCTTGTACATTTCTTTAGTGTTTTTTCTTCTCTTTGTTTTGTTGTTTCTATTCTGGATTGGATTTCTTTATTTTATTTTATAATTATTATTTGGATATCAATTTTCTTTTGTTTTCCATTTTTTAATTAGATATTTTCTTTATTTACATTTCAAATATTTCCTTTCTTGGTTTCCCCTCTGAAAACTCCCTCCCCCTATGTCTTCTCCCCTCCCCCTGATCACCAACACACCCACTCCCTCTTCCTGGTTCTGGCATTCCCCTACACTGGGGCATAGAGCCTTTACAGGACCAAGAGCCTCTCCTCCCATTGATGACCTACTAGGCCATCCTCTGCTACATATGCAGCTGGAGCTATGAGTCCCACCATGTGTACTGTTTGGTCCCTGGGACCTCTGGGGGTACTGGTTAGTTCATATTATTGTTCCTCTTATGGGACTGCAAACCCCTTCAGCTCCTTGGTTCCTTTCTCTAGCTCCTTCACTGGGGACCCTGAACACAGGGTATCTGTTTTCTAAGGATGGACAGAGAGGGTATGGACTCAGAGGGAAAGATAGGAGGATCTCAGAGGAGTTGGGAAGTAGAAATATAATCAGAACATATTGAATAAAAATCTATTATCAATGAAAATATAAAAATTATAACAATTATTTACTGTATCACAAAATGTACATAATTTTCCAATTCCAAATAACACAATTGAAAGCTGCTTACTTATTTTTTTTGCGTACTTATTTATTTATTGGTTTTTAAAACAAGGTGTTTATAATCCTAAGGTAGTCTCAAACTTGTCATGTAACCTTGAAGTCCTGAACTTCCATTTCACATGTTCAGGAAGTAGACATGTGTACCTGACTATCACTAACATGTAAAAGCTCTATTTTTTAAAAAAAAGAAAAGAAATTTTCACAAAATTATGTATGTCACTCTCTTAAACTGTTATGTTTAACGGAGATGTATGCATATATAAGCCTTACATAAAATTTAAGAGCCACAGAAATATATAAATGAGAAAAGCAAACTATATCAATTCTTTTATATGCCTTTTCTCTTACATGTTTTGTGTATGGTGTATGTAGTATACATACATGCACAGAAATCTTTTTTATTCAAGTACTGTCTCCATGATATTTTTATTTTAAAAGGCATTTTATTTAGTCTTTGTGTTTGTTTGTTTGTTTGTATTTTTTGTTTATTCAGGATAGGGTTTCTCTGTATAACCCTGGCTGTCCTAGAACTTGATGTGTAGACAAGGCTGGCTATGAACTAAGAGATACACCTTCCTTTGCCTCCCAAGTGCTGGGATTACAGGTGTGTATCACCACTGCCTGGCTGGCATTTTATTCTCAACACTGCCATTTTGTGTTGTAGCAGTAAAGGACATGAATCTTTTAAAACAAAATAACCTTAGTGATAAAGATCACACTGTAAACTTCCATGCTATAAAACATCCCAAGTAAGCAGCATAGCTAAGAAAAACTCCAAAAACAAAGTTAAGAAAGAAAAGACAATGAAAGGACAAAAGAAAAACCTTGGAGGACAGTTTTGGGGTTGGTTATCTTATGGTATAAATTCATTTTTACTTTTAATAATAAGCTATTTAATTATTAGAGTCCCTAATAGTCAATAAACACCCCATAAATTTGACTAGATCTCTTAGGCAGCAAGCTGTCTGGGGATCGGAATGTCTCTTTCTTCTGCCATAAGCTATTGGGTTTCAGATGCATGTCACCTCCCTGGCATTTACTTAGGTATTGAGGGTTCCACCTCAAGTCCTCACATTCATGTTGCAAGCATTTTACTGACTAAGCAATTTCCCCAGTTACCAAAAACACTTCCTGCTGTAATGAATGTGACTGAAGAAATAAGCAAGGTCTGGAGAGGTTCAGAAGTTAGGAGTGCTTGCCTCTCTTGCAGAGGACTAGAGTTTGTTTCTAGCACCCATGTTTTCTGTCTTACAGTTATTGTAGTACACAATTTCATATGGGAAAATATATTTAAAATATCATCTTTATCCAATACAAATTCAAAACCCAATGCAATTTAATGAAAATCTGAAGTTGTATCAAAACTTGAAAATATACAGAATAAATGCTTACAAGTAAATATATAAATATGTGGAAAAAGCATAAAATAGACCATTCTTAAAATCAGAAAGTGTTTTTCACAAATGCAATCTTGAATCATTGTGACTCCCTGACTTCTCTAAGCCTTATTATTGGGACTAAATTATATATATATAATATTATATATTTATATATATTATTTATATATTTATTATATATATTTTTTCTGGTTATAGATACATTTTGATTCTTTTTTGTTTTATTTCATTAATCATTTTAATCATTTACATTTCACCCACATTTGAGGCATGGGGCCACATACCACTCTCATAATTGTTAACCCAGAAATGCTCCTGTCCAAAGGAAAGACAGAGACAAAAAACAGAACAGAGACTGAAGGAAAGGACATCAAGAGACCAGCCCACCTAGGGGTTCATCTCATGTGCAAACACAAAACCTTGCCACTACTGCTAATACCAAGAAGTGCTTGTTGACAGGAGCCCAGTACTGCTGTTCCCTGGGAGGTTCTACCAGCACCTTACCAACACAGATGCAGATACTCATAGCCAACCATTGAACTGAGCCTAGGGTCCCCAATGCAAGAGCTAGAGGAAGGACTGAAGTAGCTGAAGGGGATTGCAACACCATATAAATAACAATGTCAACTAACAGGAACACCCAAAGCTCCCAGGGACTAAGCCACCAACCAAAGAGTATACATGGAGGTATCCATGGCTTCAGATACATATGTAGCAGAGGATTGCCTCATCTGATATCAATGGGAGGGGAGGCCCTTGGTCCTGTGGATGTTTGATGCCCCAGAGTAGAGGAATGCTAAAGCAGTGAGGCAGGAGTGGGTAAGTGGGTGGAGGTGCACCCTCATAGAGGCAAAGGGTGAGAGGAGAGAAAGGGCATGAAATGGGGGACTTGTGAAGGAGGATTACATTTTGATTCTTTACTAGTTCCCTTTTCTTTTTCTATAAATAGTATACTTATATTATTTTAGTCTTTTTCTATTTTGGTGTATGTTAATAAAATTTCTTAGATTGCCTAACTAGCTTCTGAAAGTTGTTGATCCACTCAGTATGGGTGACTGTTTTAGTAACATGCATGGTCAGTGCCCACATGAAATACACTTCTGTTTCTTTTCATTTCTCCTATTAAATATTCTGGAATTTCATATTAAGAAATGTTGCCCTGGTAACTACTCAGATGATTGTCTGCTGTAGAGCTTCTTTGACTCTAACATAATTTATATACTGGGAGTATCTGTCCTAGAAGAAGTAGGTGGCCAATGCAAACTAGACACCATGTTTGTTTATTTTTGTTCATTTTTGAGAAAAGAATATGAAATACGGTGGGTAGGGAAGTGAGAGAGGATCTAGGAGGAATAGGGAGAAGAAAATGAACATGTTCAAAATAATCTATATATATGGAATAACATCCTCAAAGAATAAGTAAAAAAAAAAACATTTGGAAAAGATTATGAGAAAAAGAGAATATCAAGAACCATACTGTGGAGTTTTCGAGGGCATGGATATCTTTGTAGCCTCGCAAGAGGTCAGTTATAAGTAGCTGATGGTTTTCACCTTAAACATGAAGAGGGTTTGAAAGATATGAACTGACATCTTAAAGGATGACTGACTTCAAATGCATGAAATATCTGAAATAAAACATCTTACACAAGCCTTTTTTTTTACACAGAAAAGTAAATCAGTTTATGGAAAGTACTCAATGTTTTCTTCCTTCTTAATATTTTATTTCAGTTATTTTCACACACTTAATCTTGCTTCCTGCCTTAAAACAGCATCAGCTTGTTTGGAACTCCACAATTAGATGAGAGAGCTTTGAGTTTGTCATCACATTATTTTGGTGCTATGATTTAACCTGACTTTTCCTGGGTCAGCATTCTGGGCACCACTGCATGTATAGCAGCTGTGACCTCAAAATCTCAATATCAATAACTGTCACTATACATTCATTTACCCCTACTGTCCTAATAGATTTGCAAATATTAACATAGTTAAAAATGTGCCTCACAATAATAAGGCAATATAATTATTCACTTTATAGGATAGGCTCTTTCATAAAACTGTCTAATACCAATGCTTGGTAGAATATTTATTGTTGATCCTTAAAAGTGACTTTCTCTGGTTTATATTTCATTCTAAATTATTCTACATTCTACCACCAAAATAATCTTTTCAGATTTCTTGGTGTATGTGAAGATTTCAGTGTACTAATAAAATGATTAAAATTGTGTAATTCTAATACTAACATATAAGGCATACCACATATCCAGATACTTACTTACTTACTTACTTACTTACTTACTTACTTGTGGCAATATCTCTCCTCTTATTTATGCATACTAAAATTTCTGTGTCTCAAATGAACTACCCAACTTGCTCTTTATGCTTTTTTTGTGTCCTGACTTTAAACAAGATGATTTTTTTCCATTTTTTATTAGGTATTTAGCTCATTTACATTTCCAATGCTATACCAAAAGTCCCCCATACCCACCCACCCCCACTCCCCTACCCACCCACTCCCCCTTTTTGGCCCTGGTGTTCCCCTGTACTGGGGCATATAAAGTTTGCAAGTCCAATGGGCCTCTCTTTCCAGTGATGGCCGACTAGGCCATCTTTTGATACATATGCAGCTAGAGTCAAGAGCTCCGGGGTACTGGTTAGTTCATAATGTTGATCCACCTATAGGGTTGCAGATCCCTTTAGCTCCTTGGGTACTTTCTCTAGCTCCTCCATTGGGAGCCCTGTGATCCATCCATTAGCTGACTGTGAGCATCCACTTCTGTGTTTGCTAGGCCCCGGCATAGTCTCACAAGAGACAGCTTCATCTGGGTCCTTTCGATAAAATCTTGCTAGTATATGCAATGGTGTCAGCGTTTGGATGCTGATTATGGGGTGGATCCCTGGATATGGCAGTCTCTACATGGTCCATCCTTTCATCTCAGCTCCAAACTTTGTCTTTGTAACTCCTTCCATGGATGTTTTGTTCCCAATTCTAAGGAGAGGCATAGTGTCCACACTTCAGTCTTCATTCTTCTTGAGTTTCATGTGTTTACCAAATTGTATCTTATATCTTGGGTATCCTAGGTTTGGGGCTAATATCCACTTATCAGTGAGTACATATTGTGTGAGTTCCTTTGTGAATGTGTTACCTCACTCAGGATGATGCCCTCCAGGTCCATCCATTTGCCTAGGAATTTCATAAATTCATTCTTTTTAATAGCTGAGTAGTACTCCATTGTGTAGATGTACCACATTTTCTGTATCCATTCCTCTGTTGAGGGGCATCTGGGTTCTTTCCAGCTTCTGGCTATTATAAATAAGGCTGCTATGAACATAGTGGAGCATGTGTCCTTCTTACCAGTTGGGGCATCTTCTGGATATATGCCCAGGAGAGTTATTGCTGGATCCTCCGGTAGTACTATGTCCAATTTTCTGAGGAACTGCCAGACTGATTTCCATAGTGGTTGTACAAGCCTGCAATCCCACCAACAATGGAGGAGTGTCCCTCTTTCTCCACATCCACGCCAGCATCTGCTGTCACCTGAATTTTTGATCTTAGCCATTCTGACTGGTGTGAGGTGGAATCTCAGGGTTGTTTTGATTTGCATTTCCCTGATGATTAAGGATGTTGAACATTTTTTCAGGTGCTTCTCTGCCATTCGGTATTCCTCAGGTGAGAATTCTTTGTTCAGTTCTGAGCCCCATTTTTAATGGGGTTATTTGATTTTCTGAAGTCCACCTTCTTGAGTTCTTTATATATGTTGGATACTATACTAGTGATATAGTAATCTCATGGAAGAACTCTTTGTGGTGATCTTCGTTTCCTGAGCATTGCAATGCCTCTATTGCCTATATTTTATGGTATTATAGTCAACATAACAAGTACTGTGTCTATCTTATTTTAACACATCAGTATATTGAAAGTTTATTTCTCCTATTAAAGTCTTTGTCCATTGACTATAGGTTTCTATGTCAGTTTGTCTCACAATATAATCACACAGAGCTTTAATTTGTATGGGTATAAAGCATGGGTACATGCATTATAATCCTTAAAAATCAGTAACTATTGTTCCCATTTTACTGCTCAAGGTCAAGTTTAGCTCATGAAAAGTTAACCTCTTAGTTTTAATAAAAATATATTGCATTAAGCCTGAAATTGACTAAAACTATTGACTACAATAATGTATTCAAAATATATGGATAATTTAAGTCTTTAATCCCTGAACGGCATCTATTGCTACCTTTTATTTTATATTCTTACATATTTAGTCATTATGAAGAGTATCAATTCTTCTATTACAAACAAAATGACATTTCTTCTTAGAAATTATGTCAGATCAGAAGAACAAGTTACATCAGGTTGCAATTTCAGAGGCTTAACTTATAATTGGAATTGCATGATAAATACATGTTGACATCGTGCAAAGTATAACAGCAGAGAATGAAATGTATATTTCATTCAAGGGGAAGGGAGAACTACTGAGTTTCATGATGGAATAAGATGTGGGGAAAAACAAATATATATATATATATATATATATATATATATATATATATATTACACATAAAATGGAGTGAAGGAGATAAATGATTATGAAGAGATCTGAGAAATATCTCTACAAACTAGGGACTGAAACATACTATGATTAAAGGAACTATTGATGTAGAGGAGGCTCTAGAAACCAACCTGAAAAGATGACAGACATTTGAAAACTCCTGTTGCAGACCACAGAAGCCAATGAATACCCAGCTCAAGAGAAATGGCACTATTAGACCTTTACAGACCTTAGCTGTAGTCTAGCTACTTACATTTTTCCACAAATCTTTTCTCATTTATCATGAATGAAGATTCTCATATATCAAAGTAACATCTATTCTCAAAATCCAGTTGTTCTAGCCAAAAGGACAGTTGGGATAAAAGTCCATCTACCTTTGATTTCAATAAAACAAGTATAAGCCTGTAACGTAAGATTTTTCATATGTCATAATCATAAAGTATCAAATTGAACATGACAGTTTTATTTTAAATCTCTGCTTAGATTCAAATGCTTTTTGAAAATCCTTCAATCATTCCTTTAGAAAAAAAATTCACATATGGAAAGCGTTCTAAGGAGCTTATTTTTACCAAAAGTCATATTTCTGATTTACTGGGGTCTTGTTGGACAATTCTTTCAAGACATAGTGTTATAAACATTATTAAAGCAGGAAGAATGCCCTTTCTACAAGAGATTTTAAAAGGATCTTGATCAAATAACTATGAAAACTAACTTTAAAATATATTCTCTGGAAGGAGTTAACAAATGATCCCTTGGTCCAAAACAGAAAATTAAAATAGGGCACAATGGATATTTGTATGAAATTCATACATAATTATACATAAAAGGATGAATAATTTCTTATTAATCTTACTCATGTTTTCAACAGTTGATAGAATACAGATGATAAATGAACAAAATATATAATCAGTTAAATAAATTTTCATAGAGCATGTTCTGTGACATTCTTGGCATTGTGCAGCATAAGAAACTTGAAAGACTTTGCAGTGAACAGAGCAGAGCAGCATGCAAACAAATAATTTCAAATAACACTAGAAAGATTACGACAATGATCTTCTCATGATGAGAACATTTTTATCTCTCTGAGCTAAGGAAAATTTCTTGATATAGATTAATTAAAACTTATATAAACACAAGTGAGATCTGATTTAGTCTTCAATACTAAAGCAAAAAGAATAAAATCTAAAGCTCAGGTATTCATAAATCAAAATACTATAATCCTAGAGGATAATTTAATCTTATATGCATATGGTTAAAATTTTCTTCATTTGGTGTTAATGTGTATATTGCTGTCATAGTGGTGATTAGATTAAGATACACTAAATTTAGCCTTTGTTCAATAACCAGAACTGAATATCTAATTTTGTCACATTTCATTATTATTGTTTTGATTTTGATTTTTCTTTGTGG
Source organism: Mus musculus (assembly GCF_000001635.26). NCBI lineage: Eukaryota > Metazoa > Chordata > Mammalia > Rodentia > Muridae > Mus > Mus musculus. The sequence goes on from NC_000084.6 coordinate 89,638,143, forward strand.
ACAAGGTCTCCCTATGTAGCCTTAGCTGACCTAGAACTTTTACAGAAGCCAGACATACCTATACTATTTACTATCTCTGACTCCTTTGTGCATTGGAGTCGTTGGTTTGTGCCTTCCATGACTGTCTCTAATCCTGTATACGTTAGGATAACAACCATGTGCTTTCCATGCATTCCATGCCTCTGACTCCTGTGTACATAAGGGTAGCAACTATCCACCTTCCATGCCTGTCTTTGACCCCTGTATACATTAAGATAACAGCCATGCATATTCCATGCCTATATCAGACACCTGCGTACATTAGGGTAACAACCATGTACCTTCCGTGCTTGACTCAGGACCCAACCCAACTTATTCATCATTCTTATAAAATGAGGAAGTTAACTATTTAAAATTTCTCAAAAACAAAAAGTAACAAGATATATTGTAAATGTGTCAATAATGAACTACAAAGTTTATATCTCAATTTATATAATCCTTTGATTGTTTTAATAAAATGAGGACATTTTTTATAATTGTAGGATTTTCAACTTATAAATATAGACATAATGGAAAATTTGACCCAGATTAATTTGGCCAATGAAAACAAAATTACTAAATCAATCAGTATTTCATATAGATTAGTTACATAATTGATAAACAGGTATATGAAAAGATTTTATCTTATACAGGACAGAGATATTTAGTAAAAGCCATGCTTAAGAACAAAGCATTCACTTTACTATTTAGGTTTAACAAGATATATTTAGTAAATTGTATTTTCTTCACACTCTAATATCTGAAATTCCATGTTATTTGCCTTGCACTTTGTTTATAATTAAGTAAATGACTTAAATATCACAGATAAAATGTTTATCATTTTTACCATAAACAATTTGTGAAGCAATCATGCCCATTTTGATAGTCCTAATTTTATATAAAAAGTTATTTATTTTGTAATTGTAATGAAGACCTCTGAGATCTTATTATATCAATGAATATTATCATATGTTTGTGTTATGCTCAGTCATTTTATCCACTAAATTTCCTGGAAAATACTTGAATCTTTGAGCATTTGTAGATAAATAATGACAGTGGTTGTTTCCTATTATTTCAGTTATTTTACTTTGAATTCCAATGTTGTTTTTGAAGATTCATTTCAGTTGTTATTAATTTCCAAGACAGTTCATGTTTAGAAGGATGTGCCTGCTGAAATACCGAGACAGAGAGAGAGAGAGAGAGAGAGAGAGAGAGAGAGAGAGAGAGAACTTGATGTATGTGTGACCAGATTAATATCCAGTATATATAAAATCATCAACGAAACATCTAAGAGTTAACAATATAATTTGCCAAATAAAAATCTTTTATGGAGCTGATCAAATAGCTCTCAATAAATAAATAAATAAAAATAGCTAAGAAATATCTTTAAAAGTGTTCATTAGACTCAGCAATTAGTGAAGTATAAGTGAAAACAACTTTAACATTTAACCTTTTCTTTTGAGTTGTTGGTCATCAGACTCCAAATAACTGCACAAAAATACTCTATTGCTGCTACTCTTGGTTGTCATCTAACTTTCTAGTGTCTTTGGTAAAAGAAGGTACTCGACACCCTACTAAAGAGAAACATAAACATCAAGCCAGCCACAAACTCCTGGATCCATAATACTGTTCTGCCTATAACTTATGCTAAAAGGATGGTGGCATGAAACCTGTGTGAGTAAACAACCAGTGTATGATTTAATGTTAGGCTCCCGCCATGAGATGAATCCTTCACACAACCCTGCCAGAGACTAGATAACCCAGGAACCTAGGGTAAACCCAAACACTACTACTGGTCCTGATATATGACTCCTAATGACATTCTTCTAGATGTAGATCAGTGCTCTGAGTAGCATTCATCAGAGAATCTTCCTCCTGTAGCAAACAGGAACAAATACAGAGACCCACAACCACACATTATGCAGAGTGTCAGAAACCTTGAAAAAACCAACCCTAAATGAGATGTCTCTAATAAAGTCCTCTCCTCAGGACTCAGGGAGCCCTGTAGAAAAGAAGGAATGAAGAACGCAAGACACAGAAGGCATAGAGGACACAATGAAAACAAAACCCTTAAATCAGTTTGAGTAAAGCTCATATTAACTCACAAAGATGGAAGCAGCACTCACAGGGCCGCATGGATCTGCACCCAGTCTTCTGCAAAAATATTATGGCTTCCAGTTTAGCATTTTTATGCGATTCCTGAGTGTGCAAATGAGTGACTCTCTGATTTTTATGCCTTCTTTTAGACTCATTTCCTTTTGTTTGCTTGTCATGTCCAACTCTAGTGTGATAACTTATGCCTTAGAAGCCTGTTTGTTTTCTAATGATAAAAAGAAAGAAAATTGATGGCAGAGAAGGTATGCAGAAACTGGGAAGATTAAGAGGTAGCAGAAACCAGAATTGGGATATAATATGTGAGAAAAAAATCTATTTTCAATAAACGTTAAAAAAAGGAAAAAAAGAAAAAGAAAAAGAAATGACGATAAATCCAGACAATGATGTGGGAAAAGGAAAACCCTTATTCATGAGTTTTCATATTGATACATCTGCTCTTCAAATCAATGTGGAGAAATCTCAAAGAGCTAAAATAAATCTACCATAGGACTCAACATTCCACTCTTTTATCTTTGGTCAAATGGCATGACATCCTAGTCCACAGAAATCTGCTCAGCTATGTTAATTGGTACTGTAGTCACAATACGTAGGGAATTTAAGCCATCTAAATGTCCTTGAACTGATGAAAAATAAGAAAAACAGGGCACATACACACAATGGATTATTATTCAATTGTAAAGAAAAATGAAATCAAGAAAGTTTCAGCTAATGCATGAACCTAAAAAATATACTGAGTGATATAAAAAATACACAGGAAGAACAAACTCCACCTGATGTTGCTCATTTGTGTTTTCTATCTCCCAATCATCAGATGTAAGTTCATAACTTGGAGTAGCCACAGAAGACATGAAAGAAAAAGAAGATCATATGTGAAAAGAAGAACCTTTAGCAAGGGTTATAGCAGGATACAGGTGATATGAAGAAAAGAATGGGAAAAAAGAGAAGGGTAGTTGTTGAAGGAGGAGAAAGAACATTACAGAGGAAGAGAGGGAACATCAATGGAAGGAGAGGCCCTTGGTCCTGTGAAGGCTCTATGCCCCAATATAGGGGAATGCCAGGACCAGGAATGGGAGTGGGTGGGTTGGGGAGCAGGGGGATAGGGGAAGGGATAGGGTGTGTTTGGAGGGGAAAGTAGGAAGGGGATAACATGTGAAATGTAAATAAAGAAAATATCTAATAAAAAAAGAAAAAATAAATAAATAACATTAAAATACTTGAGGAAACATAAAAAGCATACCGTGTTATATTTATCTAAAATTGCACACACACACATATATATATATCCTGGCCTGATAAATATGACATTAATACTGAGCACTATATATTGTCAAAATTATTTACAAAACTATATTCTTAAGGGTTCTATTTACTACATTTTTGACACAGAAGTCAGTTACACATTCTCTTTGAGCAGGTGTTTATTATATGAAGAAAATAATAAGCACAAATATTGATTTGTCTTAAAAATCATACACCATTAATCCACTTTTTTGTTTTACAAAGAGGGAGTAGACAAGTTAATAAACAATCAAAGTGCTGTAAAATAGAACTATTTCATAGAAAACCAGCTATATTGGACAGTCAAATATGGAAAAATAATTATCTGTGAAGAAAATGAAATTTTAGAATAAAAGTTATAAAATTACAAATAAGTTGCATTTTGATAGATTCATTTTGTTTAAAATTAATTCAAGTTACTACATGTAGACAATAGAAAGCTTTTGGTGATTTGTATAGCAGAATATAATACAATACCTGAAAAAATGTCATATTCTATATGTCTATTAAGAAGGTAAGGTCAAATCTGAATGCCTTTATCTTAAACATTTTTAAAGAGAACATCTACTCATTGTTACACACACAGACACACACACACACACCAAGTATAGTTACATAAATAGGCAAACTGAATTTCTGGTGATTACACAAGCCTCCATACTGCAAGCACTTATTTAAAGTTGATATTTTCATTAAATGTTAAAAAATTAATTTATGTTGTAAGATACCTGTAACTGTGGCCAACTACCTGACAACAATCAATTTAAGGATAAAAGCATTTAACATTTATTTTGACTTTTAGTATATGTGAACACAATCCATCATGGTAAGGAAGTTGTGGGGGAGTTCATGGACTTCTCCCACATCTGTGGAACAGGAAGAAGAAAGAAGAGAAGGTGGAGAAGGAGGTGGAGGAAAGGGAGGAGTGAGATTGGATTGTGGCCCTTAAGCTACACAGTCCTCTTTCCTGAAATGAGGTTAGGCTTATTCTCAACAAAGGCAGCCCAGTATCCAAACAAATGAGTCAATAGAATGGATTTTTACATCTGAATCATTCCAATTTACAAGTTATTCCCCTTTATTAGCTGCGTTGATAAAAACATTTTCCTACAGTTACCAGGTTAATTGTATTTGTGTAATAAGAATAATTTTACTTTCATTCTTTTCAGGGAGATAATGGCTCTTGCCTCATTTTTTATTCTGTTTGAGGTGAAAACGTGTTGGCATAATGTTACTTGTGACATAGTTTCCATTATAGATGACATGACAAGCAACAATAAAAGTGGGTTTTCAAGGCAAATGAGGACAAAATTGAAATAGACAAAAAGGTATCATTAGTATGAAATTTGAATTAATAATTCCATCATTAAAGAGAAATAATGCATAGTCATCAATATTAAATTACATAGTTTACAAATTAAACTGAATCTAAGACAATTGCTCTATAATGCAGAGGACTAAATATTTTGTTTCACTTATTTCTAGAGTGGAGTAAGATGTTCAGTTAGTGAACTAAACATACAATATGCTTTTTGGGAACATAGTTTGCTTTTATTTATTTTGTTTGAGTGTTAAATCTTGTCACCTTTCAAAATTATTCTCTGTGTTCATTAGTTCCCAAGAGCAAACCCTGTCCTCCTATGAAACAAGTTTTGTGAAAAAAAAAAAAAAGGCTGAATTTAATAACCACTGCAATTTGACTTTTTTTTTTCTCTTGGGGACCTTTTCTTTTCTTTTTTCTTTTCTTTTTTAAAAATTGGATGTTTTCTTTATTTACATTTCAAATGTTATCCCCTTTCCTGGCTACCCCCCAAACCGTATCCCATCCCCCATCCCTCATCCCCCTCCTTCTATGAGGATGTCCCCCCACCCACCCACGCACCCACCTACTCCTGCCTCCCTGCCCTCACATTCCCCTACAATGTGGCATCCATCGACTTTTTACAGGACCAAGAGCCTTCCTCCCATTGATGCAGGACATGATCATCCTCTGCTACATGTGTAGCTGGAGCCATGGGTCCCCCCATGTGTACTCTTTGGTTGGTGGTTTACTCCCTGGGAGCTCTTCGGTTTCTGATTGGATGATATTGTAGTTCTTCCTATGGGTTTGCAAACCCCTTCAGCTCCTTCAGTCCTTTCTCTAACTTCTCCATTGGGGACCCTTTGGTCCTCACAGATCAGTCCAGTGGTTAGCTATGAGCATCCACCTCTGATTTTTAAAGCCTGTTTCTCCAGAAACATCTTAATATCATGACAAGTAATACACATTTACTGAAAAAAAAAAAAAACGCTACCTAATTGATTTAGAAAACTTAACCTAATTTTTTCAATTGCTTTATGTGTGTTCTTGTGATATTGTGTGGGAGTGTATTTCTGTGAGTGTGTATGTGGGGTGTGTGTGTGTTTGTGTGTGTGTGTGTGGGGGATGGGGGGTGGGTGGTTAGAAGTACTGGTTAAACAAATTAATGCAGCCAGACTAAAGGATTGATAGGAAAGGGCTCTATTTTTAGTTTTTTATAAAATGAAGAAAATGTCATTTGTTAGCGTACAGTTAATGTTACACATAGAATAATACAAGTTTGTAGTTTAAAATGGTATCCTGAACCCCGTCAAAGCTTCTTGAAAACCTTCTTCTTTCTTAGGACACTGACCATAAAAGCAGGAGAAAGGACCAATGTTCCTTACTCAAATCAAAAAGGCTCTGTGGTCGCATTTTTCTCCTGATAGGTATTTTATTTTATTTCCTCTCACATCAGATCCACTCCCTTTCTATCTCTCATTAGAAAACAAACATATAAGTGTTAATAATAGAATATTATAAGATAAAACAAAAAGAAACACATTGTCATTGGACAAAACAATTAGAAGAAAATGACTCCAAGAGAAGTCATAAGAAATAGAGAAGTACTTGTTTGCTCACTAAGGAATCCCATAAAAGCTCTAAACTGGAAGCCATAGTATATCTGCTAAGGAACAATAGAGCAAAGGGAGAAGAAATAAGTATAAAACCAGAATAAAAATGAAGGTAGTAAGATAAATTAAAAAAAAAAAAAAAGACTATGAGAGCAGGAACCCTGAAGATGCCTTTGAGCTCACTTTCCGTTAGCTATCATGTTGATTTAGAGGACTTTGTTTTCGTCATGTCCCCATTCCTTCAGGCTCTTACACTCTTTCTGCATCCTCTTCTCCAGGAATTCTTGAGCCCTGAAAGAGTGATTTAATGGGACATCCCATTTATGGCTGAGTGTTCCAAAATCTGTCTCTGTCTCTCTCTGTCTCTCTGTCTGTCTGTCTCTCTGCCCCCCCCCTCTCTCTCTGCATAATGTCTGACTGTGGTTCTCCGTATTAGTTCCCATCTGCAGCAGAAGGAAGCTTCTCTGATGATAGACAAGCAAGGCACTGATCTATGACTATAGCAGAATGTCCTTGGGAGCTATTTCATTGCTTATTATTATTTTTTTGCTTTTATTTTGTTTTATTTTTTAACAATAGTATTCTGTTTTATCTCTGGCTGCTATAAAAGAACCTCAGAGCTTAGGTGCTCAATCCAGAGCTTCTAAAACCTTTCCCAACTTTTCCATTCACAACTCCTTTTTACCCCTAAAAGTATTACATGACCTTATGTATACAAGTATTAATCAAGCATACAAAGCAAAATATCAACTGTTAATAAATCAGATAGATTTATTTAGAGTAATTTTTGAATATATGCAGTTTTAGCACTTATTTTAAAAGGAAATCTGCATTATCCTGAACCAGATGTACTGAAATGTGACATTTCTCAGCTGAAATTGTGATACTTTGAGATGTAGAACATCTTTATCATCCATTTTCAAAGTTGATTGATATTATGATTTTATAATCAGTGCTGAAAATATCACTTTATATAAATAGAGACATTTCAGAAATCATTAGAAATTCTACATTAGTTACATGTAAAACTTCATGAATGCTTTTACTTTATGACACTCAAGGCAATAACTCAAACAGCAACTCTAAAAGGCTAACATTATAGTACAATGCACTTGGAAGATATACTGCTTACATCCTAATATCCTGAGAAATAATAGGGAAAATTGTTTTAGTTTTCTGCAATAAAACTATTGTATTTCTATAAAAGCTGGTAACTTTGTATGTAAAGTAAAAACTCTGCAATTTAATAGTCTCCAGTTGGAGCAAGGTGTTTCAAATATTCTTTCCTGCCACTGTATGGCAAGAAGACAAGTGAAGTGCAAAGTGTGCATGTGTGTTCAGAAACAAATTTACAAGATGTCCTGGAATGGGACAAAGATGAGTTCTGGATAAAACGTCTCAAACTGTTAATGAATGGGGTACATGTTTAATTTTTAATCATTTCACATTTTAAAACATTTATTGTTACAACATTTTTTTTTCCAAAACGTTACCTATTGATTCTTGAGCAACAATTTAAAAAGCTGGAACTTAGACAAAAGGGCTTTCATTTTAATTTTCCCAGCTTAGAAGGGTAGGGAGTACAGTCACAGTACAGATATACTTAATTAAATCCTACTTTTATGTCTACAGAAAAATGTTTCCTCACTGTGTACTGCCGTGGCAGACAAGAGGAGTTCTGACTAAGAACATTAATTTCTCTATGGAGTTTACATTCAGGATTTCATTTAAACCAACCACCTACCAATGCTACAAATTTCTGTGAGTAAATTAAATGAGAAATGGTCTTCACAGACTCCTCTATTTTAATGCTTGGTCTCTGGTTGGTGGCACTGTTTGGTGAGGTTATAGATCTTTTATAAGATGCAGCCTTTCTAGAAGCATGTCTTTAGGAGCTGGCTTTGAGAGTTTATAGCTTCCTTCTCTTCTTTTTGCTTCCTTCAGACATGCCATGCATTCTCTGTCATTACTGACAACTCTCAGGAATGATAGGCCACATAACCTCTTTCTGTGAGCTTTTTTGGGGGTCCTGTTATTTTATAATAGCATTGGAAATGTAATGAATACATCCTGAAACCATCAACTGTAGTCTGGCTTTCAACCTCTCCAAGTTGAAGGCTTATACATATTTAGTTCAGAATAGTACCCTTTAATATTTTAATAGTTCAGTAGGAATCTGAGAAATTATTTTTTGAATAAGAATGTCTTTGGGCTGGAGATAGAGCTCAGCTGTTAAAGGCTAGGCTCACAACCAAGAATATAATAATGTCTAGAAATTTTCATATAGTGATAGTTTTCTATAGAGAATGAAAATGGTATGACCACAGTAAAGATGAGGGAAGACAGATATACATGATATATATCTAGAGGCTATAATTCTGGTGTGGGTATAATTCACAAAATAAAAAGAATATAGGGAGGGAGGGGAAGAGGGTTAGACTCTGAAAAGGATTTACATGTGTTGGGTTTCAAGAATTGCATCAGGCTCTTAATGATTGTTAATTGATTTCACTTAAGGAATCCTCAAATAGAAAGCTTAAACCAATAAACAAATCATTTATAAAGTACTCTTTGCTGTGGATTTAGTTTTAAATAACATCTTAAATTTCTTATGCAAATGTTATCTAGCACATAGTATGTTTCAGAACTGTCATTTTATAGTTTGACATTGATGTTCTTTTCAAATAGAATAAATATGGAAATAGATGTCCTTCAACAAAAGAATGAATACAGAAAATGTGGTACATTTACACAATGGAGTACTACTCATTTATTAAAAATGATGAATTCATGAAATTCTTAGGCAAATGGATAGAATGAGAAAATATCACCCTGAGTGAGATAACCCAATCACAAAAGAACACACATAGTATGCATTCAATGATAAGTGGATACTAGCCTCCAAATAACAAGGATACAATTCATGGACCACATGAAGCTCAATAAGAATGAAGAGCATGTGTTGTTATTACATGCTGGAGCATCTTCTGGATATATGCCCGGGAGTGGTATTCCTGGGTCCTCAGGTAGTACTATGTCCAGTTTTCTGAGGAACCACCAAACTGATTTCCAGAGTGGTTGTATCAGCTTGCAACACCATCAGCAGTGGAGGAGTGTTCCTCTTTCTTCACATCCTCACAAGCATTTGCTAGCACCTGAGTTTTTGATCTTAGCCATTCTAACTGGTATGAGGTGGAATCTCAGGGTTGTTTTGATTTGCATTTCCCTGATGACTAAAGATGTTGAACATTTCTACAGGTGCTTCTCAGTCATTCGGTATTCTTCAGTTGAGAATTCTTTGTTTAGCTCTGTACCCCATTTTTAATAGGGTTATTCAGTTCTCTAGAGGCTAACTTCTTGAGTTCTTTGTATATATTGGATATTAGCCCTCTATCAGATTTAGGATTGGTAAACATCGTTTCCCAATCTGTTCATCGCCTCTTTGTCATATTGAGAGTGTCCTTTGCAATTTTATGAGGTATCATTTGTTAATTCTTGATCTTACAACACAAACCATTGGTGTTCTGTTCAGAAAATTTTCCCCTATGACTATATGTTTGAGGATCTTCCCCACTTTCTTCTCTGTAAGTTTCAGTATATCTGGTTTTATGTGGATGCTCTTGATCCACTTGGACTTGAGCTTTGTACAAGAATGGATCAATTTGCATTCTTCTACATGTTAACCACCAGTTGAACAACCCCCCTTTGTTGAAAATGCTGTCTTCTTTCCTACTGGATGGTTTTAGCTCCTTTGTCAAAGATAAAGTGACCATAGGTGTGTGGGTTCATTTCTGGATCTTCAATTCTATTCCATTGATCTACCTGTCTGTCACAGTACAAATACCATGTAGTTTTTATCACAATTGATCTGTAGTACAGCTTAAGGTCAGGAATGGTGATGCCACTAGAAGTTCTTTTATTGTTGAGAATAGATTTTGCTGCCCTAGTTTTTTTTTTTATTTCAGATGAATTTTCAAAGGACACATGCTCCACTATGTTCATAGCCACCTTATTTATAATAGCCAGAAGTTGGAAAGAACCCAGATGTTCCTGAACAGTGGAAAGGATACAGAAAATAAGGATACATTTATACAATGGAGTACTGTACTGGCTAGTGTTGTGTCAACTTGACACAGCTGGAGTTATCACAGAGAAAGGAGCTTCAGTTGAGGAAATGCCTCCATGAGATGCAATTGTAAGGCATTTTCTCAATTAGTGATCAAGGGGGAAAGGCCCCTTGTGGGTGGGATCATCTCAGGGCTGGTAGTCTGGGTTCTATAAGAAAGCAGGCTGAGCAAGCCAGGTGAGGCAAGCCAGTAAAGAACATCCCTCCATGGTCTCTGCATCAGCTCCTGCTCCCTGACCTGCTTGAGTTCCAGTCCTGACTTCCTTTGGTGATGAACAGCAGCATGGAAGTGTAAGCCGAATAAACCCTTTCCTCCCCAACTTGCTTCTTGGTCATGATGTTTGTGCAGGAATAGAAACCCTGACTAAGACAAATTGGTACCAGCAGAGTGGGGTATTCCTGTGACAACCTGACCATGTTTTGGGGAGGACTGTGGAAGGACTTTGGAACTTTGGGCTTGAAGATCCATCCGTTGTTAAGAGCTCTGTCGGATGTTGTGTAGGAGCTTGGAAGACAACGTTGAGAACACTGCAGAAGATGGAGGTCTGGTTTGTGAAATTTCAGAGGGAAAATTAAAGACTCTTTTCAGGGCCATTGCTGTTTTGATTGTGAAGATTCTGTAGTTCTGGTTAGCTGGGGCTGAAGAATCAGCTGTGATTAACAAGATACCAGAACTACTAAAGCAAAAACTTTGCATTACTGGGACTATTGATGCTGGTTAGCTGGAGCTAAGAAATTAGCGGTGATTAAGAAGAGACCAGCATCATTGAGGTGACATCTTCTGGGAAGTGTTTTCTGAGAGCACAGTGGCTGTGTTCCAGATATAGCCAAAGTTGTACATTGTGCTGTGGCTGGACTTGGTAATGTGTAAGGGTCACCCAGGTGGTACTGGTTTTGAAGGCATGAAGGAGTTGAGCAGAGAAGCTGAGGCTTGGCACTGTGAGAGGCCATGGAAGGCCATTGGTGAAAGTGCAGCCTCAGTTGCAATTGATGGCCCAGGATTGAAGGGGTCATGCAGTGTTTTGGAGATGCCAGTACCATGAGATGACCACCAAGAGCAGCAGCAGCAGTGGAGTACAGGCATCTGGAACCTAGAGGATGATGCGTGTGCTACAAAGGGCCTGGCTGGAGAAGTGACCCAAGCCCTTGGAGGAGCCCAGAAGATCGTGAGTTGGATCCCAGACATTGGACGGTTGGAGATTGACTTTTGCTTTTGATTGTGACTGTGCCCTGATATTTTCCCTCTTGAAGGAAGAAACTGTTTTAGTGGAGCCCACAGTTGAGAGACTTTTAATTGTAAAAAGACTTTGGATTTTAAAAGAAATGGATATTTTAAAGAGATTGAAATTTTAAGAATATGTAAAGACTGTGGGACTTTTAAAGTTATTTAGAATGGGGATGAATAAGATTGTAAGGGTTGAGGCTTACTAGTGATGTTTTTGTGTGTCAAGTTGACAAGGGGTCAATTGTACTGGCTAGTGTTGTGTCAACTTGACACAGCTGGAGTTATCACAGAGAAAGGAGCTTCAGTTGAGGAAATGCCTCCATGAGATGCAATTGTAAGGCATTTTCTCAATTAGTGATCAAGGGGGAAAGGCCCCTTGTGGGTGGGATCATCTCAGGGCTGGTAGTCTGGGTTCTATAAGAAAGCAGGCTGAGCAAGCCAGGTGAGGCAAGCCAGTAAAGAACATCCCTCCATGGTCTCTGCATCAGCTCCTGCTCCCTGACCTGCTTGAGTTCCAGTCCTGACTTCCTTTGGTGATGAACAGCAGCATGGAAGTGTAAGCCGAATAAACCCTTTCCTCCCCAACTTGCTTCTTGGTCATGATGTTTGTGCAGGAATAGAAACCCTGACTAAGACAAGTACTATGCAGCTATTAAAAACAATGAATGTATAAAATTATGAAATTCTTAGACAAATGGATGAATTTAGAGAATATCATCCTGAGTGAGGTAACCAATGCCAAAAGAACACACATGATATAAACTCCCAGAAGCTCAGAATACCCAAGATACAATTCACAATCCACAAGAAACTCAAGAAGAAGGAAGACCAAGGTGTAGATACTTTGATCCTTCATAGAAGGGGGAACAAAATAACCAATGGAAGGAGTTACAGAGACAAAGTGTGGAGCAGAGACTGAAGGAGTTACAGAGACTGCCCCACCACTTATACAATTACCAAACCCAGACACAAATGTAGATGCCAACAAGTGCTTGCTGACAGGAGCCTGATATAGCTGTCTCCTGAGAGGCTCTGGCATTGTCTGACAAATACAGAAGTGGATGCTCACAGCCATCCATTGGAATGAGCACAGAGTCCCCAATGAAGGATATAGAGAAACGACCCCTGGAGCTGAAGGGATTTTCAGCTCCATAGGAGGAACAACAATATGAACCAACCAGTAACCCCAGAGCTCCTTGGGACTAAATCACCAACCAAAGAGTACACGTGGTGGGACTAATGGCTCCAGATGCATGTGTAGCAGAGGATGTCTTAATTGGTCTTCGAGTGGAGGACAGTCCCTTGGTCCTGTGAAGACACTATGTCCCAATGTAGAGGATTGCCAGGGCCAGGAAATGGGAGTGGGTGGATTGGTAAGCAGGGGAAAGGGTAGGAGATAGTGGGGTTTTGGACTGGAAACCAGGAAAGGGGATAACATTTGAAATGTAAATAATGAAAATATCTAATTAAAAAAAAAAAGAAAAGAGAAAAAAAGAAGACCAAAATGTGGGTGCTTCCGTCCTTCTTAGAAGGAGAACAAAACACAGGAACAAATATGGAGATAAAGTGTAAAGCAGAGACTAAGGGAAAGGTCACCGAGAGACTGTCCCACCTGGGGTTTCATCCCATATACAGTTACCAAATCCAGACACCATTGTGGATGCCAAGAAGTGTATGCAGAAAGAAGCCTGATCTGGCTGTCTCCTGAGAAGCTCTGTCAGAGCCTACCTTATAAATACAGAGGTAGATGTTAGTAGCCAACCATTGGACTGAGTGCAGGGTCCCTAATAGAGGAGTTAGGGAAGGAACTGAAAGAGTTGAATGGGTTAGGAAGGACAAAAATATAAACCAACCAGACACCCCAGAACTCCCAGGGACTAAGCCATCAACAAAGGAGTACACATGGCTCCAACTGCATATGTAGGAGAGGATGGCCCTGTCATGCATCAGTGGGAAGAAAGGTCCTTGGTCTTTAAAGGCTCAATAGATGCCTCAGTGTAGGGTAATCAAGAGCAGGGAGATGGGGATGGGTGGGTGGGTGGAGGAATACAGTCATAAAAGCATGGGGAGGGAGGATGTGATAGGGTGTTTCTGGGAGGGAGGGAAATCAGGAAAGGGGATAACATTTGAAATGTAAATAAAGAAAATATCCAATATTTTAAAAAAGGAAACTATGCATAGAAATGACATTCTCAAACTTAGAGAGAGCAAAATATTTTATTATTTCTTACTATTAATCTTAACTTTCCTTTGGAAACAATCTGATAGTATCTGGAATCTCAATTCCCTCATTAATCTTGAATAAACAGTGAAGTCTATCACTCTGGCTGCATGTCTCTGGGACTGAAGATAATGCAGGTGAGGTGGCAAACCTGAAAAAGAACACACAGATGTCCTAGCATTTGTTTTACAGATGTAGTCCATGAATCACATAGCAATTTTCAGTTGAAAAATAAAGCTTGAGAATCTGTAGATGGGGAGTTGTATAAGTCAAGACAAACAAAGTTAAAACAGTGCTGGATTACATTTGGGAGGAATAAGGGTGATGCTGATAATAATCAGAACTCAATGTTCACTGACATGTGGGGTCGCTGTTGGGCAAAAATGTGGTATGAGCAAGATTTAATAATGTCTCATTTGGGTAGACTAAGTTTCTGGGTTAATATCCACTTATCAGTGAGTGCATATCATGTGTTCTTTTGTGATTGGGTTACCTCACTCAGGATGATATCCTCCAGATCCGTCCATTTGCCTAAGAATTTCATAAATTCATTGTTTTTAATTGCTGAATAGTACTCCATTGTGTTAATGTAACTTAGACTACCCCCGATACAATTTGCAAAACACATGAAACTCAAGAAGAAGGAAGACCAAAGTGTGGATACCTCGTTCCTTCTTAGAATGGGGAACAAAAATACCCATGGAAGGAGTTACAGAGACAAAGTTCAGAGTTGAGATGGAAGAAAGGACCATCCAGAGACTGCCCCACCCAGAGATCCATCCCATATACAACCACCAAACCCAGACACTATTGCATATGCCAGCAAGATTTTGCTAAGAGGACCCTGATATAGCTACCTTTTGTGATGCTATGCCAGTACCTGGCAAATATAGAAGTGGATGCTCACAGTCATCAATTGGATGGAACACAGGACCCCTAAAGAAGGAACTAGGTAAATACCCAAGGAGCTGAAGGGGTCGGCAACCCTATAGGAGGATCAACAATATGAACTAAACAGTACCCCCCAGAACTGTGTCTCTAGTTGCATATGTAGCAGAGGATGGCCTAGTCATCCATCAATGGGAGGAGAGGCCCTTGTTCTCGCAAAGATCATATACCCCAGTACAGGGGAATGCCAGGGCCAGGAAGCAGGAGTAGGTGGGTTGGGGAGCAGGTCCTGGGGGGGGGGGAGGTATAGGGGACTTTTGGGATAGCATTTGAAATGTAAATGAAGAAAATATCTAATAAAAAATGAAATAAAAAAAATAATGTCTCATTTGGCCCAAAGTTGGTACCTAACTCTGTCAGTCTGTCGCCTTTGAACTGAAAACTAGTCTTTACATGTGAGCTTAGTTTTCACCAACATGGACTGCCATTTAGCTGCATTTAAATAATTAGAATCACATGTTACAGGTATAAGGACAAACAAATAAAACCTCAAACACTTTCTTTTTAAAATAGCCTCTGTTTTTGCACTGATCAGTAGTTTAGTCACAAGTATGTATATCTAAGATGGAATGCAAAATGTGAACAGGATCCTCAAGAATAGAGGCTTGGCTGTGAAAACTACTTGTCTCACTGTTGCAGTGGAAGGTGATGGCTAGTCAAGGGCAGGGGACAGACTGAGATGCTTGAGAAGTAGAAACATCAGAAGGAACTCACAGTTACGTATTTAGCCTCAGATGGTCACACATGGAAATGTTTATAGACATCTATGTGTTTGTATATGCACATTTATCTCCTTGCTATACCTCTTAATTATGGTGCAATGTATATAATTTTATGAGGAACACGTGGATTGTTTTACATACACATCATATCTTACATGAAACTCCATATACAACATACTATGGTGAAATTAAAAGCCAATAAGGCAGAATTTTTAAAATTTCTTTTTACTAAAATATCCATATGACCTAGTAAACCTACACACTGACGATAAATTAAACAATATGACTATACAAACAAATACACAATACCAAACATTGTATGTTAAATTTTATGAGCAAAAGTAGAAGTAATACAAATATTCATCATCTGATAAATACACACAGGGTTTATATCTGCATAATGCAATATTATTAAGCAATAAAATGGAAGTAATATGGAAGCATTATGTCAAGAGAAATAAATGGGTAATAAAACACGAAACTCCTAATGAAAAATGATCAACGGAAACTGCTCCTGGTTGTTGCTGAAGTTTGGTGAAAGTGGAATGATTATTTATGATCATGGAACTTTTTATGGTGATAAAACTGTTCTACAATAGACGGTGGTGACAAACACACATCTGTAGAAACACTGGAAAACACTGACATGTACAAATTAGGTGGGTGAATCATATTTCATGATTCCATCTCAACATAACTGGTACAAAAATAAGTAAGAAAACCACAAGCTCAGGTAGATTTAATTAATCAAAAAATTCTAAGCTGAATATGTTTGATATTTTTAATTGCACTGTGGATATGTTGTGGGGCTATAAGAAAGGAGATTGAAGACAAGATTAGTGTATGACATAGAGATGTATGAATAAGTTTTTTTTTAATTGTAAGTACTTGGGAAATCATGAAAAGTGTGAATTATACAAAATTCAAATATCACTTTCTATAAAACTTTTATAGGAGCACAGCCACACTCATGAACATATTGTCAATGAAGTTTTTCTGCTCTAGTAGCAGAGGAAAGTAGTCGTAAAAGAGATGTTATAGTCCACATAGCACAAAATATTAGATATCTTCATTATTATAGAGTAAAGTTGTAAAATCTTTACTTATAGCAAAGCAGAGAAACGATTGCCAAGTGTGGTAGTCTGGTAAACTAAGGTGGGAACACTAGTTAGAGGTAGTGAAATTGTAGTACAATTACTCTTTGGTCTTTCCATAAGTCTTATTCTAGTCCCTCCCCAGGACTAGAATCTAATTTCTGTAACAATTACCAACTTCAATTTCTGCAGTGATTATCCAAACCTTTGCTATGAAATAAAACTTGTATAAATTCTCAAAACTATTCAAATTATGCTTTAAAAATTTAAATAACCGTTTATGTTTAATTTAAAAAAATTTAAATATAACTATATGTTAAAGTAAAATCTGTATCTTTAAAAATTGAATGATTGACCTTTGAAGATTACATTACCTGTTGATTATCATCAAGCAGATCTAGACTTTGAGGTGCACCGAGAGAAATGAAAAGCTATGATCATACCAAAAATGTCCTTGAATGTTTATAGCAATATTATTTATACACATCACCTGTTAACTACAGCATGACTAGCTGGTGTACTTGCACAATATTATATTGTTTACTAATATAAAGAAATTTGATATCCATACATATCTTAATAAATTCATGATGTCAAGTGAAATAAGTTGATAATAAAGCACTTTGAGAATGCCAAAGAGAGAGTAAATTATATACTGTATTTTATCCTCATAATTGTATATTATAGGGAGAGGTATAAAGATTATTTTAAAACCCAAAATTGAATCTGTAAAGCAATTATCCCACTTCCGTGCACATGGCCAAGGGAAATAGTGCCAGCATAATAAAGAGATATCATATTCCAATCTTTGCACAACATAAATTCATAATATCTAACATCTGGAATCACTACAGGGACTCATCCACAGAGATGAATACAGTATTACAGGTGCTGATGAAGCAGTATTTTCCTGGCTCCATGCTCTACTGCTAAATACTTACAAAATCATAGGAAATATTAACAGTAAACACAAAGTATTTTTCTTGGTATCAGATTAGTATCTATAAAGTTAGAGAAAAAAACACTAAGTTCAAATATTTTAACTATAAAAAATAACATATACTTTGAACTAAAATACAAAAAAAAATCATGACAGTTCATACCATAACTGTAGTGAATTTGAATTCATACTTGTTTCTTTGATTCATTAAATAAGTTATTTTCAACTGCAGTAAATATTATCTTTACTCTTTATCAATAAAAATAAAAAACATTTATGGGAAAATCAAAAATTGTCAATTATAAAATAGAATATAGTGATAAAAACAAATTCTGGAGAAGCAAATCTCTCATGATTTTGATCCTATGTGAAATCTGAAAAAAAAAATTCCTTAATGTAAAATAGCAATTGTATGTTCCAGAAAAGTATAAGGGAGAATGAAAGTATTACTCAAAGGGTATATATTAACATTTAAATAGGCATGTGTTCAGCAAGGTAAATCTTTTTATTGGCAGTACACCATGTTCTTAAAAATAAGTAAGTTAATATTAAATCTTTCAACACAAAAATGATAACTTGTGATGTAATAAACTGGTTAATTATCTAAATATAACCAGCCCAGATGTGAGGAGGAGGAAAAGAAGGAGGGGGAGGAGAAAAAGGAAAAAGGACAGACAAGGAGAAATAGAAAGGCATGGTATGCATTTGTGTTCAGGTGTTCATAATCTTGCTAATAGACTCATTCAAAACTGAGGTACTGTGGAAACAAGTTCTGTTCTACTACAGCAGCAGCATTTTCCTGAAATTAAGGAGTGAAGAACATTTTCCTTTGAAAGAAATTTTGTAATGTTCATGACAAATAGTAATCATGTTATGAATTATTAAGAAATTATGGAAACTAAGCTATCAGCAGCCATTGGGGAGAGCTACCAAGGGACAAGTTAAAAACTAGGACTTTCCAGCTTGTTTATAAAGATTTTACCTAAGAGAAGGCTGAGTTGCTACTGCTGCCAGCATTTATCACATTTATTCCTGTAGCTTGTGATATGTAGAGTGCCTACACAAGATAAATCAGACTAAGGGGAGTTCAAATCTATATAAAAAATCAACTCCTTGGACAATGGGACACAATATACACATTAGTGTTACTTACTGGTTAGAATGCATTACCTCTAGGAGAATGTTATGAAAAAATTTAAATGACCCAAGAGAATATAACACCAATTGAAAACAGGGGTTATATTCAGTTCAGAGGCACCTAAAAGGCTACTACCTAGTCAACTGATATTAATCAATGAAACCTCATGAAACTGAAAACCTTCTGAAAAGTAGAACACACCAACCATTTTACAAGAGGCAGTCTACAAAATGGGAAAATATTTTCAACAACTTTGCATCTAATAGAAGGCTAATATCCAAAATATATGAATAATTCAAGAAACTAGACATCACCAAATCAAGTAATTCAATTAAAATGGGGTAAATATCTAAACAGAAAATAAAATTTCATTAGAGGGATCTCAAATGTCTGTGAAACACTTAAATGTTTAACAACTTTAGCCATCAGCGAAATGCAAATTAAAACTACATTGGGATTCAATCTTATACATGTCAGAATGGCTAAAATCAATAACAAATGACAGCTCATTCTGGAAATGATGTGGAGCAAGGGGAACATTCCTCCATTGCTGCTGGGGGTGCAAACTCATACAATCACTATGGAAATCTATATGGTGGTTCCTTAGAAACTTGGGGTTCAATCTACCACAAGATCCAGGTATAACACTCCTGGGTATGTATATATATCAATATCACCCCATCCTACAACAAGGACACTTGCACAACAATGTAAATAGCAGCTTTATTCTTAATAACCAGAAACTAAAAACAACCTAGATGACCCTCAATGAAGAATGGATATAGAAATTGTGATACATTTACATCATGGAGTATTACTGGGCTATTAGAAAAAATGGCATCATGAAATATGCAGGCAAATGAATGGACTAGAAAGAGATCTGCCTGACCAAAGGAACCTAGACCCAGAAAACCAAACATGATATATACTCATTTATAAGTGGAAATTAGCTGTTAAATAAAGTATAATCACATTGCAATCCATTGACCCAGAGAACATAGGCAAAGAGGAGAAGTCTAAGGTGGATACATGGATCTCCCAGAGAAGGGAAAACAGAATAGATTTTCTGGGTGGAGTGGGGGTTAGACGGGAATGGGAACAGGGGGTTCATATTGGAGAGATGGGGTAGATAAAGTACAGAGAGAGGCAACTGCAACAGGGACATTTATAGAGTTATGTGGAAACCTAGGCCAGTAGAAACTTCCTAGAATCTATAAAGGTGAACCTACAGAGGACTACTAGGGTTTTGAACTGGCCATTGTCCATGATAAGGCAAGGCTCCCAGTTGTAGGACTCGGACACCCACCCATTCAGAAAACCTTTGATCTATAAGCTGTCCTTCCTGAAAGATGAACTAGGGTAATGGTGGCTCAGAGCTGTGGGAATGGCCAACCAATGACTAGTCAGAGGAGGCCCAATCCACAAGTGGGAAGCCAATGCATAACACTTCTGGAATAGCTAGGCTTGTGGAGCTAGATGGTTTAGACCTAGGATTGAACCAAACACAAACTGACTCAACTAAATGATCCCTAATGATATTCTGCTATCCTCATAGATTGATGCTTAGCCCAGGCATCATCAGGAAGCTGTCCTCCAGCAGCTGATGGGGGCAGATACAGAGATTTAAATCCAAACATTTGGCAGAGCTCCAGGAACCCTGCAGACAAGGGGAAAGGACTGTAGGAGCCAGAGGGGTGGAGGACACCAGGAAAACACTATCCATAGAATCAATTAAGTAGAGCTCATAGGGGCTCACAGAGCCTAAAGGAGAAATCAGGGGATCCTGCCTAGGTCTGCACTAGGCCCTCTAGATATATGCTGTTTCTTTATCTTGGGGTTTTTGTTGGACTCCTAACAGTGGATGTGGACATGTCTTTCTCTTTAGCCTGATTTCTTGACTTTTTTCTCCTACTGGGTTGTCTAATCCAGCTTTGAAGTGAGAGTTTGTGCCTTGTCTTACTGTATCTTGTTATGACACGTTTTGTTGATATCCCTGGGAGGTCTGTTGTTTTCTAAAAGGAAACAGAGGAGCAGTAGAACTTAGGGAGAGAAGAGGGGAGGGGAGGGGATGGGATGGGAGGAGAAGGGAGGGGAGGGGATGTTGGGACAGGGGAGGAAGAAAAAACAGTGACAAAAATGTATTGTATGAGGAAAAATAAAGAAAAAATAAGTAAATATACCATCTTGATTTCAAGAAAAAAAGGAAAAAAGAAAGACATTGAAATTAAAATTCTGAAAACATTAAACATCTAGCTATAGACAATCAATCAGTTAACACATGCATACATTCAAAAGTGATTCTATGACATGGCTTACAGTGACTACCTTGACTTTATTCAACCATTGAAAGTATCTCTGGGAGGATCTAAAATTTAATCAACACACTCAAGGCTTTTTTTTCCTCTGAAGTCATAAAAATGATGCACATAAAACATCTAATAATATTTATTAAATCTAGAAAGTAGGTCTGGAGAGATTAGTAATTAAAGCGCTTGTCATACAATCACGAATACCTGAGTTCCAACCCCCAAACCAGAGTAAAAATATAAATAAAAAATTTAAAAGGCCAGGTGAGGAGTGTGCACCTGTAAACTCAGAAGAAAGTAAAGACAGGAAGAGCCCTGAGGTTTGCTTGCCAAGTGATCTTTGCCACATTAGTGAGCTTCAGGTTTTGTGAAATCCTTGTTTTACAAACTAAGGTATAGAGTGAATGAAAAAGATCTAAAATATAGATCTCTGGCTATCACATGTACATGTTTCTGCATGTGCATCCTCTCTCACACAAACAAAGATAATTTTAAAAATTGAATAACTAAGACACTAGTGTTTTGTTTTCCTTATGCAAACATAAAGTGGTCTCACTGGACATAGAATCTAGTCAGGAATTGCCCCACAGTGAAAATAACATTTGTTTATTGGTGGCTACCAATACTTGGGAATCATTTTTTTCATATATGCTGAACTAGGGGTCTTCAGATGTTATTTAATGTTTTATGTACTTGTCAATTCTTTTCCTCTGTGTTAATATCTGCAGATATAATGCAAATATTGCAATAGCATTTTCCTTGGCATTTAAATTTGTACAAATTCTAAATGTTCATAAATAGAGGAATAAGACACATGAAGTAGCACTTTAATGTAAAAAGTGTAATTACATACAACAATAAAGAATGAATTTTAAGATGAATAAGATAATATATTGGAATTATTATAAAATAATGCAATTATGAAACAATATTTATTTTCAGAGGAAAGATTGGAAACCTACAGATTGGGGAAAAAATCTTCACTAACCCTACATCTGATAGAGGGCTTATATCCAAAATATATAAAGAGCTCAAGAAGCACTTTGGATATTTTTTAATATCCAAAAATATAAACAACTCAATCAAAAAATAGGGTGTAGAACTAAACATAGAATTCACAACATAGAAATTTTGAACAGACAAGAAGCACTTAAAGAAATGTTCCACCTTACACCAATCAGAATGGTTAAGATAAAAAACTCAGGTTAAAGCACATGTTGGCAAGAATGTTGAGAAAGGTATACTCCTCCATTGCTGGTGGAATTGTAAACTAATATAACCACTCTGAAAAAATCAATCTAGAGGTTCCTCAGGAAGTTGGAAAATAGATCTACCTGAAGACCCAGCTATACTCCTCTTGGGCATATACCCAAAAGATACTCTACCATGCCACTGGGGCACATGATCCACTATGTTCATAGCAGCTTCATTTGTGATAGCTATAACCTGAAACAACCCAAATGTCCCATAACAGAAGAGTAGATCCAGAAAATGTGGTTCATTTACACAGTGGAATACTACTCAGCTATTGAGAATAAGGACATCCTGAGTTTTGCAGGCAAATGGGTTGAACTAGAAAATATCAACATGAGGTAACTCAGACCCAAAAGGACAATCTGGTATGTACTCCTTTATAAGTAGATATTAGCCAAAATAATGTACAGAATACCCAGGATAAAATCCACAGAACCCAAGAAGGTAAATAATCAGAAGGACCCAAGTGAGGATGTTTCAATCCCATTTGAGAGGGAGAAGAAAGCAATTGCAGGGAGCAGCGGGAGTGAGGGACTTGGATGGGAGAGGGGAGGGGGGAATGGGAACACAATCAAGTACTGGGGTGTGGGAACAGTAGGGAAGCCCTGAGGGTCAGCAGAAAGAATGGAAACAGGCAACCTTGGGAGGTGGGAGGTCAAGGGACTGGCAAGAATGTACCAGAGATCTGGGAGGTGAGAAACTTTCAGTACCGAAAGGGAGACACCTTAGATGAAATGCCCAACAATGGGAAGAGGGAACTGGAAGAGTCCACATCCTATAGAAAGACAAGGCATCAAGTAGAGGGGTAGGGTTGCCATCTCACAGTCAAAAATACTGATCCAGAATTGTTCTTGTCTAAAAGAACTGCAGGGACAAAAACAGAGGAGATGCTGAGGGGAAAGAAGAGTAGTGACTGGCCCATTTTGGGATCCACCTCAAGGGGAGGCTCCAATGCCTATTAATGATGCTATGGTGTGCTTACAAAGAGGGGCCTAGCATGGCTCTTCTCTGAGAGGCCCAACAAGCAGCTGACTGAGACATATGCAGATATTTACACCCAACCAATGGACTGACCCTGGGGAGCTCTGTGGTTGAATTGGGGAAAGACTGGAAAAAGGCAATGAGGAAGGTGACCCAAGAAGAAGACCAGCAGTCTTAACTAACCTAGAAGCCTGATATGTCTCAGACACTGAGACACCAACCAGGCAGCATACATCAGCTGGTCTGAAGCCCCATACACATATAAAGCAGAGGATTGTCTGGTCTGGCCTCAGTGAGAGAATATGCATCTAACCCAGAGAGCCTTGTGACCCCAGGGAGTAGGGAAGCCTGGCAGAGTGGGGTGGGAGGACATTCTCTTGGAGATGGGGGAGGAGGGATAGGGTGGACCAGGGGGGGGATAATGATTGGGGTGTAAAAGTAAAGATTAAAGATTTTTTTTGAAAAAAGAAAAGTTGGTTAAGGTTTTGTCAATAATGAAAATGCAATTAGTGAAAATTAATCTATCTTGTAACTTTGGGTTTAAATGCATAGCTATGAACTGAGATCTTTACAGCATGTATTAACATGGTTGAAAACACTAAAACTCCCATCTCTGTCAATATCCATACATCCTTCCTACACAACCAACTTCATATTCTTCCCCTTGCTATCTCAGAAAATAGAATAAGAACAAAGCAAAAACCTTAAATCAAATAAAAACACAATAAGACAAAAAATACTCACATAAGACAAAAAAAATAATTATGCACAAAACTATGTAGTTCAGTTTCTATTGGCCAAATAGTCATGTGGGCTGCCCTGGAGTGTACTTGGTATACCCACTGACACTACATTGGAGAAAACTGATTTTCTCTTTCCCCTGCAGGAATAAGTTGCAAATGGCTTCTTGGTTGGTGGTGGGACTTAGTGCACACTTTACCTTCTTAGTGTTGTTATTTTGTTTTTGTGGTTTGTAACTGTGCATGTATTGTACATGCTGTTATGGTTTCTTTGAGTTCATATGTGTATTGGTCTTCTTTTCTGTGGAAGATGGTATTTTTACCACCACACACTACTATAGTCTTTCCCTCTCTTTTTCCACATAGTTTTTTGAAGGGGATATAAAGACATATCATTTACAGCTAAATGATTCAAAGTCTCTCACATAGTCCTGTGCTGTATTAGCTACCATCAATTACAAGAAAAGTCTCTGAGGAGTGTTCAGTAATGCTTTGATTTATAAATTTTATAATTTAATTTTTCATAATGGCTGAATAATATTTCATTGTGTAAATGTACCACATTTTTATCATCAATTCTTCAGCTGATGCACATCTAGGAGGTTTGTGACTTTTGACTTAGACCCCGTGCAAAATAGTTTGGTCCTTGTTGAGAGTAGTTATTAGCTTGGAGTCACAAAAGAGAAGAAACACTAGAAGGAAAGGCTGAAAGGGCAAAACAAGAACTAGGGGGTCCTCGAGTCTAGCAACAAAAGACTCAACACTAGGGTATGGAAATGACTGAGAAGAGTGCAGTCTTATATTGTCTCTTTCAAGACACAATTTTTATTTTCTAAAACCCTTTCATTGTTACCTTAGTCTGAACAATTACAGTGGAGCAATCAAAATGATATTCATGCTTTCAAGTTCCAAATGTTCAGTGTGCTTTGTGGTACTGACATACTCAATTGTCCCAGATACAGGAAGAAATAAGAAAAATGATGGACCAGGCATGAGAAAAAGCAGGGTTTTCTGTGCATGTTTAAGATCCTTGAAGTTCACAGCACAAGGGTGTATTAGTAATCACCTTAAAGTTGTGGAAAACATGCCTGACATTCTCTGACTCAAATTATAAAAGTCATAGCCTACAACATATGTAAGTATACATTGAGAAAAGCATTTTTAATATTTATGATTTTGTTACCTAATTTTTTTCCAGAAAGAAGTGATAAAAATTACTAAAGGACATCTGGCTAAGATAAATACTCTTCAAAATATTTTAATGAAAATTACAAGTATCATCTCTCATGCAATAAATGTCTTTGTGTATAGGGCTAGACATCATAAATAAATGAGCTAATGTATTCATCTCGGTCCCAGGCAAAGGCAAACTACATAAACATCTGATCTAAAGTATTTAAGAATTTGCCAATGGATGGACCTAGAGGGCATCATCCTGAGTGAGGTAACACAATCACAAAAGAACTCAAATGATATGTACTCACTGATAAGTGGATATTAGCCCAGAAACTTAGTATACCCGAGATATAAGATACAATTTGCAAAACACATGAAACTGAAGAAGAACGAAGACCAAAGTGTGGACACTTTGCCCCTTCTAAGAATTGGAAACAATCACCCATGGAAGGAGTTACAGAGACAAAGTTTGGAGCTGAGACAAAATGGTGGACCATCTAGAGACTGCCATATCTAGAGATCCATCCCATAATTAGCATCCAAACAATGACACCATTGTATACACTAGCAAGATTTTGTGAAAGGACCCTGATATAGCTGTCTCTTGTGAGACTAGGCCGGGGCCTAGCAAACACATTAGTAGATGCTCACAGTCAGCTATTGGATGGAGCACAGCAGCCCAATAGAGGAGCTAGAGAAAGTATCCAAGGAGCTAAAGGGATCTGCAACCCTATAGGTAGAACAACATTATGAACTAACCAGTACCCCAGAGCTCTTGACTCTAGCTGCATATGTATCAAAAGATGGCCTAGTCAGCCATTACTGGAAAGAGAGGCCCATTGGACACACAAACTTTATATGCCCCAGTACAGGGGAATGCCAGGGCCAAAAAATGGGAATGGGTGGGTAGGGAAGTGGGGGACTTTTGGGATAGCATTCTAAATATAATTGAGGAAAATACGTAATAATAAAAAATATTAAAAAAAATAAATAAAATAAAATAAAATTTAAAAATAAAAAACGGTGATGGGAATTTTTAAAAAAAAAGAAGAAAGAGGCACAAAAACTGCAAAGGAGGAACTAAAAAAAAAAAAAAAAAGAATTTGCCATCCATCATTTTTAAATGTGCCAAATATGTCATCCTAGTAAATGAGCAGAACTTCAGATAAATCTGACTATGGGTACAAGACATAAGTGAATGCTGGGTTGTATTGCATAGTGCCTATATGTAATAATTAAAAATCTTCTTCCAAGAAAATTGGACTCCGTGGTCATACGTGTTTCATGGAACAGGAACACAAGATACTGGCCATGTCATTACATTGGAATGTATTTCTGATGTCAAGTTCCAACATTGGAATATGAGTCATTTGTCTGACAACTTCAAGTACCCTATAATCCAGTTCCTCTGGTCACCATGGCCACCTGCACTCATATGTACATGCCCACCAAACCATATAGACATACCCACCCAAAAGGATACACATACACAAAGTTAATCTGAGAAAAGCTAATAAAACCAAATGTTTTTAATAAAATTGAACTATAAAACTATCATCTTTGTGTATTGAAATAAAAGTATGATAGAAATTAATAAATTTTATGGTTGATTAGTTGTAATCATGCTTTGGAACACCATTTAAATTAATGAATCAACCTCCTACTTGTTTATTACTAACACTGAAATACTTAAAAGTGTCTAAGTAAATCATCTGGCATATATATCAGGATTCAGTCAACAAGTTTAATGATTACACAACATTTTCCAAAATAATATTAATTTTTTTCAGGACTATTACTTTCTCCTTTCTTAAAAATTGTACCGCATCTAACTAGATGATCATGTGGTTTTTGTCTTGGAGTTTGTTTATGTACTGGATTATGTTGATGGATTTCCGTATATTGAACCATCCCTGCATTCCTGGGATGAAACCTACTTGGTCAGGATGGATGATTGTTTTGATGTGTTCTTAGATTTGGTTACCGAGAACTTTGTTGAGGATTTTTGCATCGATATTCATAAGGGAAATTGGTCTGAAGTTCTCTATCTTTGTTGGGCCTTTTTGTGGTTTAGATATCAGAGTAATCGTGGCTTCATAGAATGAGTTGGGTAGAGTACCTTCTGTTTCTATTTTGTGGAATAGTTTATGAAGAACTGGAATTAGGTCTTCTTTGAAGGTCTGATAGAACTCTGCACTAAACCTATCTGGTCCTGGGCTTTTTTTGGTTGGGAGACTATTAATGACTGCTTCTATTTCTTTAGGGGATATAGGGGATATTAACCTGATCTTGATTTAACTTTGGTACCTGGTATCTGCCTAGAAACTTGTCCATTTCATCCAGGTTCTCCAGTTTTGTTGAGTATAGCCTTTTGTAGAAGGATCTGATGGTGTTTTGGATTTCTTCAGGATCTGTTCTTATGTCTCCCTTTTCATTTCTGATTTTGTTAATTAGGATGCTTTCCCTATGCCCTCTAGTGAGTCTGGCTAAGGGTTTATCTATCTTGTTGATTTTCTCAAAGATCCAGCTCCTTGTTTGGTTGATTCTTTGAATAGTTCTTCTTGTTTCCACTTGGTTGATTTTGCCCTTGAGTTTGATTATTTCCTGCAGTCTACTCCTCTTGGGTGAATTTGATTCCTTTTGCTCTAAAGCTTTTAGGTGTGTTGTCAAGCTGCTAATGTGTGCTCTCTCTAGTTTCTTTTTGGAGGCACTCAGAGCTATGAGTTTTCTTCTTAGAAATGCTTTCATTGTGTCCCATAAGTTTGGGTATGTTGTGGCTTCATTTTCATTAAACTCCAAAAAGTCCTTGATTTCTTTCTTTAGTCCTTCCTTGACTAAGTTATCATTGAGAAGAGTGTTGTTCAGTTTCCACGTGAATGTTGGCTTTCTATTATTTATTTTCTTATTGAAGATCAGCCTTAGTCCATGGTGATCTGATAGGATGCATAGGACAATTTCAATATTTTTGTATATGTTGAGGCCGGAAGATCCCACAATACCTCTCCTGGGCATATATCCAGAAGATGTTCCAAATGGTAAGAAGGACAAATGCTCCACTATGTTCTTAGCAGCCTTATTTATAATAGCCAGAAGCTGGAAATAACCCAGATGCCCCTCAACAGAGGAATGGATACAGAAAATGTGGTACATTAAATTTAAATGAATGTGGTACATTCTTTAAAAAGAATGAATTTATGAAATTCCTGGGCAAATGGATGGACCTGGAGGGCATCATCCTGAGTGAGGTAACACAATCACAATATGTACTCAGTGATAAGTGAATATTAGCCCAGAAACTTAGGATACCCAAGATATAAGATACAATTTGCTAAACACATGAAACTCAAGAAGAACGAAGACCAAAGTGTAGACACTTTGCCCTTTCTTAGAATTGGGAACAAAACACCCATGGAAGGAGTTACAGAGACAAAGTTTGGAGCTGTGACAAAAGGATGGACCATCTAGATACTGCCATATCTGGGGATCCATCCCATAATCAGCTTCCAAACGCTGACACCACTGAACACACTAGCAAGATTTTGCTGAAAGAACTCAGATATAGCTCCCTCTTGTGAGACTATGCCAGGGCCTAAAAAACAGAAAGTGGATGCTCACAGTCAGCTATTGGATGGATCACAGGGCCCCCAATGGAGGAGCTAGAGAAAGTACCCAAGGAGCTAAAGGGATCTGCAACCCTATAGGTGGAACAACATTAGGAACTAACCAGTACCCCGGAGCTCTTGACTCTAGCTGCATATGTATCAAAAGATGGCCTAGTCGGCCATCACTGGAAAGAGAGGCCCATTGGACTTTCAAACTTTATATGCCCCAGTACAGGGGAATGCCAGGACCAAAAAGTGGGAGTGGGTGGGTAGGGAAGTGGGGGGGAGGGTATGGGGGACTTTTCAGATAGCATTGGAAATGTAAATGTGGAAAATACCTAATAAAAAATATATATAAATTGTACCATGGCTAGATTTGAATATAGCTGTCACTGTTAATTTTTTAATATGATATTGAATATTTTGAACATCTTTTTTTACTTATCACTTTGGTTTTTTTATAAACTCATTTACATTTGTGTTATAACTTTGAATAACTATATTGATCTCAAATGATCAGGAAAATAGGACATGGATCCATCAGTTTTGGAGTAGCACACAAATAATGAAAGCACTGGAAATTGACCAATAGTTGTAAGGTACATATGGACAGAAATCAATGAAAGTTAAATTGCATCTCATCAATTTTGAAACTTTTGACTTAGATTATTTTTAAAAATATAATCATGTGTATAGGGAGAGTCAATACCTAATAAGACATATTATGTATTTTAAATCAAAATAAGGACCTAGAATTTCATTACATTTTAATCTGTCAAATACTAATTTAAATTGTGAAATAAGTTTTATTAAGGAGAACTTAAATTTCAGGTGATAATACGACAGAATTTTAATTCTAAAGTGCGATTTTGCCAGTTTAATTTTTGAGAAAACTATATTTCAGTTTTATAATACTAAAATTGTTGATCTCTTGACAAGTAGAAGTTTCATTTATTTACTGCTAAGCAATTTAACCAAAGTTCTTGTAATGAATTCTGTCATACTTATAGATTGCTTTGCTCTCTGAGAATTCTGCCATGATGCCAAGACAGCTCAAAGCTACTCCTGTTATGCAAGAGTTTAAATAATAATGATTGCAAGATTACTTATATTATTCCTCACCTCAACTACTTAACTTCAATTTTGATTACTAAAAATTATATGCTGAAATCTAGCTGAACCCAGTTAACATTTTTTTTAGCCAAAGTGAAAAGTGAAAAGGAAAGAGCTGAAGATGAATAGGAATAATTAGCAAAACATTTATTGAAGCTGAAACAAGTTTTACAATTATTAAATATTGTGAAGCTTCAAATTGTTGTTTTTTGTTATTGACATGGTACCTCATGTAGCCCAGGCTGGATTTACATTATCTATTAAGCTGAAGGTGATCTTGAACTTCCAATCCTTCTATTTCTACATCCCAATGCAGTGATGCCAAACTTGGAGCTTAGTCTAAAACATCTGTTAACCATTTTGCTTCTAAACTATATTAACTAATGAATGTAATTTTCTGTTTTAAAAATACCAGTTCAAAATACTAAAATTTTGTATACAATTCAGTAAAACAATTCTATTCTTGTTCATATCTTGTGTTTTTCAAAAGAGACTGGGTGTATATCACTTTGGAAAAAAGGCAAACAAACTGATCGTGTGTACTTTATTTTAAAAAACATGGAAAATTTAAAATAATTGACCTCATATTTGGTAACTAAGTATAATAAACTCATTAACAAAACTGATTTTCTTTAGGCAGAACTGGCAGTGGCAGTCAGTATCAGTAATCTTAGGACTGTAGGAGGTGAAAACAAAAAATATATGATTATTCAGTGCTACTTAGTGAATTTAAGGACAACCCAGGCTACATTAGACATTGTCTCTAGAAAGCAACAGCAAAAACAACAAAAAATAAATCTCTATTTTGAATACTATTGGCAAGTATGTTCTTTTTCTCTTTTTTCTAGTTTTCTTTTCGAGACAGGGTTTCTCTGTATAGCCCTAGCTCTCCTGGAACTCACTTTGTAGACCAGGCTGGCCTTGAACTCAGAAATCTGCCTGCCTCTGCCTCCCAAGTGCTAGGATTAAAGGCGTGCACCACCACCAACTGGCAGCAAGTATGTTCTTAAAAATGACATTAATATGAAAAGTAATAGCTCGCTCTTCCGGTCCACTGCAGCACCAGGGTCCCTGGCCCAGGGAGTCTCCGGACACCAGTAAGGACCCACACAGGATCCGCCATGGGATCCTAAAACCTCTAGTGAGTGGAGCACAGCGCCTGCTCCAATCCATTCACACTGGACCTGAGACTGCATTAATTAAGGAAGCAGATAACCCGGCCTGATCTGGGGCACAAGTCCCTTCCAGTCCACTGCAGCACCAGGATTCCTGACCCTGGGAGTTTCCGGACACCTGCAAGGACCCACACAGGATCCCCCACAGGATCCTAAGATCTCTGGTGAGTGGAACACAACTTCTGCCAGGAGGCAGGTTCAAACACCAGATATCTGGGCACCTTCCCTGCAAAAGGAGAGCTTGCCTGCAGAGAGTACTCTGAGCACTGAAACTAAGGATAGAGCTAGTCTCCCAGGTATGCTGATAGAGGCTAACATAATCACCTGAGAAACAAGTTATAACCAGAGACAACTATAACAACAAGCTCCAGAGAATACCAAGTGGCAAAAGGCAAACGTAAGACTCCTACTAACAGAAATCAAGACCACTCACCATCATCAGAATGCAGCACTCCCAACTCACCTAGTCCTGGGCACCCCAACACAACCGAAAAGCTAGACCTGGATTTAAAAGCATAACTCATGATGATGGTAGAGGACATCAAGAAGGACTTTAATAACTCAGTTAAAGAAATACAGGAGAACACTGCTAAAGAGTTACAAGTCCTTAAAGAAAAACAGGAAAACACATCCAAACAGGTGATGGAAATGAAAAAAACCATACTAGACATAAAAAGAGAAATAGACACAATAAAGAAAACCCAAGGTGAGGCAACGCTGGAGATAGAAACCCTATGAAAGAAATCTGGAACCATAGAAGCAAGCATCAGCAACAGAATACAAGAGATGGAAGAGAGAATCTCAGGTGCAGAAGATTCCATAGAGAACATCTGCACAACAATCAAAGATAATACAAAACACAAAAAGATCCTAATTCAAAACATCCAGGAAATTCAGGACACAATGAGAAGACCAAACCTACAGATAATAGGAGTTGATGAGAATGAAGATTTTCAACTTAAAGGGCCAGCAAATCTTCAACAAAATTATAGAAGAAAACTTTCCAACCTAAAGAATGACATGCCCATGAACATACAAGAAGCCTATAGAACTCCAAATAGACTGGAACAGAAAAGAAATTCCTCCCGACATATAATAACCAGAACAACAAATGCACTAAATAAAGAGAGAATATTAAAAGCAGTAAGGGAGAAAGGTCAAGTAACATATAAAGGCAGGCCTATCAGAATTACACCAGACTTTTCACCAGGGACTATGAAAGCCAGAAGAGCCTGGACAGATGTTATAAAGACACTAAGAGAACACAAATGCCAGCCCAGGCTACTATGCCCGGCCAAACTCTCAATTACCATAGATGGGGAAACCAAAGTATTCCATGACAAAACCAAATTCACACATTATCTTTCCACGAATCCAACCCTTCAAAGGATAATAACAGAAAAAAAAGAATACAAGGACGGAAATCACACCCTAGAACAAGCAAGAAAGTAATCCCTCAACAAACCAAAAAAGAAGACAGCCACAAGAACAGAATGCCAACTATAACAACAAAAATAAAAGAAAGCAACAATTACTTTTCCTTAATATCTCTTAATATCAATGGACTCAATTCCCCAATAAAAAAACATAGACTAACAGACTGGCTACACAAACAGGACCCAACATTCTACTGCTTACAGGAAACCCATCTCAGGGAAAAAGACAGACACTACCTCAGAGTGAAAGGCTGGAAAACAATTTTCCAAGCAAATGGTCTGAAGAAACAAGCTGGAGTAGCCATTCTAATATCGGATAAAATCGACTTCCAACCCAAAGTTATCAAAAAAGACAAGGAGGGACACCTCATACTCATCAAAGGTAAAATCCTCCAAGAGAAACTCTCAATTCTGAATATCTATGCTCCAAATACAAGGGCAGTCACGTTCATTAAAGACACTTTAGTAAAGCTCAAAGCACACATTGCACCTCACACAATAATAGTGGGAGACTTCAACACACCAATTTCATCAATGGATAGATCTTAGAAACAGAAACCAAACAGGGACACAGTGAAAGTAACAGAAGTTATGAAACAAATGGATCTGACAGATATCTACAGAACATTTTATCCTAAAACAAAAGGATATACCTTCTTCTCAGCACCACATGGGACCTTCTCCAAAACTGACCATATAATTGGTCACAAAAGAGGCCTCAACAGATACAAAAATATTGAAATTGTCCCATGCGTCCTATCAGACCACCATGGCCTAAGGCTGATCTTCAATAACAACATAAATAATGGAAAGCCAACATTCACGTGGAAACTGAACAACATTCTTCTCAATGATATCTTGGTCAAGGAAGGAATAAAGAAAGAAATTAAAGACTTTTTAGAGTTTAATGAAAAAGAAGCCACAACATATCCAAACCTATGGGACACAATGAAAGCATTTCTAAGAGGGAAACTCATAGCTCTGAGTGCCTCCAAGAAGAAACTGGACAGAGCACACACTAGCAGCTTGATAACACATCTAAAAGCTCTAGAAAAAAAGGAAGCAAATTCACCCAAGAGGAGTAGACGGCAGGAAATAATCAAACTCAGGGGTGAAATCAACAAAGTGGAAACAAGAAGAACTATTCAAAGAAATAACCAAACGAGGATTTGGTTCTTTGAGAAAATCAAAAAATAGATAAAACCTTATCTAGACTCACTAGAGAGCACAGAGACAACATCCTAATTAACAAAATCAGAAATGAAAAGGAAGACATAACAACAGATCCTGAAGAAATCCAAAACACCATCAGATCCTTCTACAAAAGGCTATACTCAACAAAACTGGAAAACCTGGACGAAATGGATAAATTTCTAGACAGATACCAGGTACCAAAGTTAAATCAGGATCAAGTTAATGATCTAAACAGTCCCATATCCCCTAAAGAAATAGAAGCAGTCATTAATAGTCCCCCAACCAAAAAAAGCCCGGGACCAGATGGGTTTAGTGCTGAGTTCTACCAGACATTAAAAGAAGATCTAATTCCAGTTCTGCACAAACTATTCCACAAAATAGAAGTAGAGGAAACTCTACCCAACTAATTCTATGAAGCCACAGTTACTCGAATACCTAAACCACAGAATGAACCAACAAAGATAGAGAACTTCAGACCAATTTCCCTTATGAATATCAATGCAAAAATACTCAATAAAATTCTGAATAACCGAATCCAAGAACACATTAAAGAAATCATCCATACTGACCAAGTGGGTTTTATTCCAGGGATGCAGGGATGGTTTAATATACGAAAATCCATCAATGTAATCCATTATATAAACAAACTCAAAGACAAAAACCACATGATCATCTCGTTAGATTCAGAAAAAGCATTTGACAAGATCCAACACCCATTCATGATAAAAGTCTTGGAAAGATCAGGAATTCAAGGCCCATACCTAAACATGATAAAGCAATCTACAGCAAACCAGTAGCCAACATCAAAGTAAATGGTAAGAAGCTTGAAGCAATCCCACTAAAATCAGGGACTAGACAAGGCTGCCCACTTTCTCCCTACCTATTCAACATACTACTTGAAGTCCTAGCCAGAGCAATTCTACAACAAAAGGAGATCAAGGGGATACAAATTGGAAAAGATGAAGTCAAAATATCACTTTTTGCAGATGATAGTATATAAAAGTGACCCTAAAAATTCCACCAGAGAACTCCTAAACCTGATAAACAGCTTCTGTGAAGTAGCTGGATATAAAATTAACTCAAACAAGTCAATGGCCTTTCTCTACACAAAGAATAAACAGCCTGAGAAAGAAATTAGGGAAACAACACCTTTCTCAATAGTCACAAATAATGATATGTATGTATGATAAAAACTTCAAGTCTCTGAAGAAAGAAATTAAAGAAGATCTCAGAAGATGGAAAGATCTCCCATGCTCATGGATTGGCAGGATCAACATTGTAAAAATGGCTATCTTGCCAAAAGCAATCTACAGATTCAATGCAATACCCATCAAAATTCCAACTCAATTCTTCAACGAATTAGAAAGAGCAATCTGCAAATTCATCTGGAATAACAAAAAACCTAGGATACCAAAAACTCTTCTCAAGGATAAAAGAACCTCTGGTGGAATCACCATGCCTAACCTAAAGCTGTACTACAGAGCAATTGTGATAAAAACTGCATGGTACTGGTATAGCAACAGACAAGTGGACCAATGGAATAGAATTTAAGACCCAGAAATGAACCCACACACCTATAGTCACTTGATCTTCGACAAGGGAGCTAAAACCATCCAGTGGAAGAAAGACAGCATTTTCAACAAATGGTGCTGGCACAACTGGTTGTTATCATGTAAAAGAATGCAAATCAATCCATTCATATCTCCTTGTACTAAGGTCAAATCTAAGTGGATCAAGGAACTTCACATAAAATCAGAGACATTGAAACTTATAGAGGAGAAAGTGGGGAAAAGCTTCGAAGATATGTGCACAGGGGAAAAATTCCTGAATAGAACAGCAATGGCTTGTGCTGTAAGATCGAGAATTGACAAATGGGACCTCATGAAACTGCAAAGCTTCTGCAAGGCAAAAGACACTGTCAATAAGACAAAAAGGCCACGAACAGGTTAGGAAAGGATCGTTACCTATTTTAAATCAGATAGGGAACTAATATCCAATATATATAAAGAACTCAAGAGGGTGGACTCCAGAAAATCAAATAACCCCATTAAAAAATGGGGGTCAGAGCTAAACAAAGAATTGTCACCCGAGGAATACCGAATGGCTGAGAAAATGAAAAAATGTTCAACATCCTTAATCATCAGAGAAATGCAAATCAAAACAACCCTGAGATTCCATCTCACACCAGTCAGAATGGCTAAGATCAAAAATTCAGGTGACAGCAGATGCTGACGAGGATGTGGAGAAAGAGGAACACTCCTCCATTGTTGGTGGGATTGCAAGCTTGTACAACCACTCTGGAAATCAGTCTGGAGGTTCCTTAGAAAAATGGACATAGTACTACAGGAGGATCCTGCAATGCCTCTCCTGGGCATACATCCAGATGATGTCCCAACCGGTAAGAAGGACACATGCTCCACTATGTTCATAGCAGCCTTATTTATAATAGCCAGAAGCTGGAAAGAACCCAGATGCCCCTCAACAGAGGAATGGATACAAAAAATGTGGTACATTTCCACAATGGAGTACTACTCAGCTATTTAAAAGAATGAATTTATGAAATTCCTAGGCAAATGGATGGACCTGGAGGGCATCATCCTGAGTGAGGTAACACAATCACAGGAGAACTCAAATGATATGTACTCACTGATAAGTGGATATTAGCCCAGAAACTTAGTATAGCGAGATATAAGGTACAATTTGCAAAACACATGAAACTGAAGAAGAACGAAGACCAAAATGTGGACACTTTGCCCCTTCTTAGAATTGGAAACAATCACCCATGGAAGGAGTTACAGAGACAAAGTTTGGAGCTGAGACAAAATGGTGGACCATCTAGAGACTGCCATATCCAGGGATCCATTCCATAATTAGCCTGCAAACTATGACACCATTGTATACACTAGCAAGCGTTTGTTGCAAGGACCGTGATATAGCTGTCTCTTGTGAGACTAGGCCGGGGCCTAGCAAACACATTAGTAGATGCTCACAGTCAGCTATCGGATGGATCACAGGGCCCCCAATGGAGGAGCTAGAGAAAGTATCCAAGGAGCTAAAGAGATCTGCAACCCTGTAGGTGCAACATTATGAACTAACCAGTACCCCGGAGCTCTTGACTCTAGCTGCATATGTATCAAAAGATGGCCTAGTCTGCCATCACTGGAAAGAGAGGCCCATTGGACATGCAAACTTTATATGCCCCAGTGCAGGGGAACGCCAGGGCCAAAAAGTGGGAGTGGGTGTGTAGGGGAGTGGAGGGTATGGGAGACTTTTGGGATAGCGTTGGAAATGTAAATGTGGAAAATACCTAATAAAAAAAATATATATATATATAAAAGAAAAGTAATAGCTCATATTTACACAACCAAAACTCATGACATGAAGAGTAAAAAGTAAGGTATCTTGCTAAACAATTAAAGATATTTGCAGTATTTAATGGCTAATATTAGCTAAAAGTCATCTTGTGCAACTCTACTAAAAAAGATATACAAAGTAACAAAGATTTAATCAGAGTGTAGTAGCTCCAAATCATTGTAATAAATTAACATTTTATTGCCTCCCCTGTTTAAGAAAAATGCTCTGATTCTTTGTTTCAAACAATTTTCACATTTTAGCAAAATGACTCTAAATAATAAAAAGTTCATAAAGCATGGAGTATTATTCTCCTAGGACAGTGATCACAGGGTGAAAGATGGAATCAATCACCATTTTCCATTAGGCATGTATGCTTCATTGCTTCAAGAATGATTTAATAAAGCTAACAGACAGGAAGTTAGATCAAGTTGATTATCACTAGTATGAATCTGCCCCTGCTATTGCTATTGCTGTGTTTGTACCAAGAATGGAAATAATGAGTTCATTTCACATCCACTTGCTCTACTATAAAAATGTATCCCCTCATCCCACACTCTGAACAATAGCACGACTACGATTTGTTTCTCTTCACTAAAGAATAATATTACAAGGTAATAGTTTCATGCAAATACTAAAAAGACAGATGAACAAAGTAAATATTAATGGCAAAATGTATTATGAAAAATGTTACTGAGATGAAGTAAAAGAAAAGTCTTATTGTCACAGGCTATAAGTAATTTGGCTAGTAAACATGAATTTTTGGTTATTTCCATAAATTTTGCCAAGGCTTTGGGAGACAGTTGGATGTCAATATTGAGTAAGAAATTTTTACAGGATAAAAGAAAGTTAGTAAGCACAGATTATTTTTTGAACTGTAAGTGAGTTAATGGAAGAACAGAAATAAGGGTAGGTCCTGGTAAACAGAATTCTAAAGACCGGTACTTAAGACCAGGAGAACAAATTTTCTTTATCACAGGCAAAGCCTAATTTTGGCCAGTGTTGGAAACATAATGCAGTTGTTAAAATGTATATCAGGTCTTCAAACTTTAAATATATTTTATTGCTTCACTCGAATTATATAAAGCAAGGCATTAGAAACATATACAACTTCTTAAATCATCAATTGACTCCTGCCTAGGTGAATAATGGTAGCACATGCTCAGTACCAGTAGCTTTCCACTGTACTGGTTACTATACTTTCAGCTCTCTTCTTCACTACATAAATCTTCCAACATTCAGTCATAAACACTTGTGATGAGTTGCACAACAGTCATGTACTCACTGATATGTGGATATTAGCCATAAAATAGAGAATATTCATGGTACAACCCACAGACCCAAAGAAGTCAAACAAGAAGGAAGGCCCAAGGAAGGATGCTTGAATCACACTTAGAAACGGGAACAAAACAGTCATAAGAGACAGTGGGACTGAGAGAAGTTGGTGGGATAGGGGACAGGAAGGGGAATGTGTGGCAGGATAAGGTGTGTAGAGAGACTGGAGGCAAGAGACCCAGAGGGCCAGTAGAATAAATGGAAACCTGCAGCTGCCAGAAGTGGGAGGGTGGAGGGAATCTTTAGGAATTCTCAGAGGTCTGAGATGAGGGAGACTCCCAGGAGTCAATGTGGGTGACCTTAGCCAGGATGCCTAACAGTGGAGACATGGAACCTGAAGAGGCCATATCCTACAGCCAGGCAGGACCACCCCCCTCCCCAGTGGAGGGTTAAGGACACTAAGTCACCCACAAACTTTTCAGTCCAAAATTTGTCCTGTCTGACAGAATTGCAAGAACAAAGATGGAACAGAAGACTGAAGGAATAGTCAACCAATAACTGGCCCAACTAGAAACCAAATGCATGGGTGAACACCAATCTCTGACATTATTAATGATACTCTTATGCTTATAGACAGGAGCCTAGCATAACTGTCTCTAACAGCAAACTGAAACAGAAGCAGATACTCACAGACAAACATTGAACAGAGATCTGGGATTCTAATAGAAGAGTTAAGGGAAGAACTAAAGGCCCTGAAGGAATGGGAATCCCACAGGAGGACCAACAGAGTCAACTAACCTGGATGTCTTGGAGCTCTCAGAGACTGAACCACCAACCAAAGAAGACATCCGGGTTTGAGGAGGTCCCTGGCACATATGTAGCAGCTGTGCAGCTCAGTCTCCATATATGCCCCCTTCCCAACAACTGGAGCAGAAGCTCTCCCTAAAACTGTAGCATGACTGTGGTATCTGTTCCCCAACAAGTCTGCCTTGTGTGGCCTCAGTGAGAGATGATGTGATACTCTGGCAGAGACTTGATGTGCCATGATAGGGGTGAATGTGCCCAAGGGGAACCTACCTTCTCCTTCTCTGAGAAAAAGAGGAGGAGAGATGGGGAGGCTTCTGTGAGGGTGGGACCGTGAAAACAACATTTGATGTTAATTAATTGATTGATTATAAGTTATACATATATGAATCATAGAAATTATTTCACAAAATATTAAACCTTTAATTTGGCACTTTAAAAAGAAACATTGATCTGAAATGTATGCAATACAATATTACAAATGGCTTTGACCGCATATGTGGCAGAGGATGGACTTGCTAGACATTAGTGGGAGGAGAAGCCCTTGGGCTTAAGGGTGTCAATGCCTCAGTATAGGGGAATGCCAGGAAAAGAAGACAGGGTGGATGGATGGGGAAGCACCCTCATAGAAGCATGAGGAGGAGGGATGGCATAGGGGTTTTCTGAAGGGGAGACCTAGAAAGGGGAAAACATTTGAAATGTAAATAAAGAAAATATCCAATAAAAAGAAGCAAAACAAAACAAAATGTGTCTTATTTTCAAAGACAAAAATATCTCATCCGTGTTCTTAAATAATCTCTTT
The DNA here is from genome assembly GCF_000001635.26 of Mus musculus. Classification (NCBI taxonomy): domain Eukaryota; kingdom Metazoa; phylum Chordata; class Mammalia; order Rodentia; family Muridae; genus Mus; species Mus musculus. The sequence continues at coordinate 89,678,090 of NC_000084.6, forward strand.
GTATGCTTTAAGTATATACAATTTTAATATGTCAATTATAATTTAAAGCTGAAATAACTTGAAATAAAAAATCCCAATAACGGCCACAAGAAGTTACATCTGATCTGTTTGCCATTTTACAATTTTCTTTCCATTATATCTACCTGTTCAGATTGTGTGCAAGAGGTTCTACTGTTCTGAAAATATCCACATTCAAATTTTATATACATAGTCTTATGAATATGGTAATATTTAGCTTTATCCACTCATTTCATATTACCTGTATTCTTCTTTGTAGCACATATTTTATTGGTTCTCAAATTTAATGTACATCATAATCACCTATAGCACTTTCTTTTTCAGGCATTTTTATTAGATATTTTCTTCATTTACATTTCAAATGCTATTCCCAAAGCCCCCTATACCCTCTCCCCGCCCTGCTCCCCAACCCACCCACTCCTGCTTCCTGGCCCTAGCATTCCCCTCTACTGGGGCATATGATCTTTACAATACCAAGAGCCTCTCCTCCCATTGATAGCCAACTAGGCTATCATCTGCTACATATGCAACTAGAGACACAACTCTGGGGGGGAGGTGTACTGGTTAGTTCATATTGTTAATCCTCCTATAGGGTTGCAGACCCCTTTAGCTCCTTGGGTACTTTCTCTAGCTCCTTCATTAAGGGCCCCGTGTTCCATTCAATAGATGACTGTGAGCATCCACTTCTGTATTTACCAAACACTGGCATAGCCTCACAAGAGAGAGCTATGTCAGGGTCCTGTCAGCAAATTTGTGACAGAACCATGGTGATTTGAAAGCAAAAGTAGATAATTGTTACTGGGATCTTTCTAATATTTTTGTACTCGTTTAGGACATACTTCTCCCATGAAATAAGTAGCACCCCTGTCTGATTTATAAAGAGTAAGGACAGATACCCATTTTTACTATGTTAATCCTACCTGCCAATGAGAATGGGAGATCTGCCTATTTTATGATATCTTCTTCAGTTTCTTTCTTCAGAGACTTGAAGTTTTTGTCATGCAGATCTTTCACTTGCTTGGTTAGAGTTATATCAAGATATTTTATGTACTTATGACTATTGTGAAGGGTGTTATTTTCCTGATTTCTTGCTTAGCCTATTTATTGTTTGTTTAAAGGAGGGCTACTGATTTTTTTCCTTTTTATTTAATTTTGTATCAAGTGACTTTGCTGAAGATGTTTATCACCAGTAGGAGTTCTCTGGTAGAATTTTTGGTGTCACTTATGTACACCATGATATCATTTGTGAGTAGCAATAATTTGACTTCTTTTCCAATTTGTAGCCCCTTGATCTCTTGTAGTTGTCTTATTGCTCTTGATGGTCCTTCAAGTATTATATTGAAGAGATACATGGAGAGTGAACAGCCTTATCACTGATTTTAATGGAATTGCTTAAAGGTTCTTTCCATTTATGTTGGTGATGGGCTTGCTGTATATTTCCTTTATTGTGTTTAGGTATGTTCCTTGTATCCCTGATCTCTCAAAGACTTAACATTAAAGAATGTTGGAATCAGTCAAAGTCTTTCCAGCTTCTATTGAGATGACCATGTGTTTTTATTTTTCTTTCACTTTGTTTATACAGGGTATTACATTGGTGGGTTTCCATATATTGAACCAACCATACACCAACAGAAGGCTAATATCCAAAATATATAAAGAGCTTAAGAAGTCAGACATCAACAAACCAAATAACTAAATTTAAAAATGGGATAAATAACATATAATTCTCAACAGAGGAATCTTGAATGGCCTAGAAGTACTTAAAGAAAATTTCAATGTCCTTAAACATTAAGGAAATTCAAGGTAAAACATCTCTCAGATTCCACCTTACACCCATCAGAATGGCTAAAATAAAAAAATACAAGCAACATCACATGATGGCTAGGATGTGGAGCAAGGGGAATACTCCTCTATTGGTGGAGGGAGTGCAAACTTATATACACACTCTGGAAATCAATTTGGCAGTTTCTCAGAAAATTGGGACTAGTTCTGGCTCAAGACACACCTAAAACACTCCCAGGCATATACCCAAAAGATGTTCCACCACACCATAAGGACACATACTCTACTATATTCATAGCAGCTTTATTTTTAATAGCCAGAAACTGCAAACAACCCAGATGCCCCTCAATTTGGTTCATTTACACAATGGAATACTACTCATCTATTAAAACAAGGACATCATAAAATGTACAGCCAAATGGATAGACCTGGAAAATATCATCCTGAGTAATATAACCCATTCCCCAAAACACATGCTTGTTATATGCTCAGTTATAATCGGATATTAGCAAAAAAAAACTACAGGATATCATTGCTAGACTCCACAGAGCTACAGAAAATGCATAACAAGGAAGGTCTAAACAAAGATGCTTGGATCTCCCTCAGAAGGGGAAATAAAATAGTCATAAAAGGTAAATGGAAGGAGGGAACTGGGTTTGAGAGGGGATAGGGAGGGGAATGGGAAGGATCAGGTGTAAGGAGGGGGAGAGGGAGAGAGAGAGAGGAAGAGGGAGAGGGAGAGGGAGAGGGAGAGCAGGAGCGAGAGTGAGAGCGAGAGAGCGAGAGAGCGAGAGAGAGAGAGAGAGAGAGAGAGAGAGAGAGGTGAGAGAAGGAAGAAAAATGTCTCTGAAGAAAGCAAATTCTTAGGCAAATGGATGGGATTAGAAAATATCATCCTGAGTGAGGTAACCAAGTCACAAAAGAACACACATGGTATGCACTCATTGATAAGTGGATATTAGCCTAAAAGCTCAGAATACCCAAGATACAGTTCACAGACCACATGAAGCTCAAATATAAGGAAGACCAAAGTGTGGATGCTTCAGTTCTTCTTAGAAGAGGAAACAAAATAGTCACAGGAGAAAATACTGAGACAAAGTGTAGAATGAGACTGAAGGAAAGTCTATCCAGGGTCTGCCCCACCTGGGAATCCAACCCATATACAGACACCAAACCCAGACACTAATGTGGATGCCAATAAGTGCTTGCTGACAGGAGCCTGATATAGCTGTCTCCTGAGAGGCCACTCCAGCCTAGCAAATACAGAGGTGAATACTCACAGCCTGAGCATTGGAGTCCCCAATGGAGGAATTAGAGAAAGGAGTGAAGGAGCTGAAGGGTTTTGCAACCCCGTAGTAAGAACAACGATATCAACCAACCAATCCCCCACCCCCAAGAGCTCCCAGGAACTGAACCACCAACCAAAGAGTACACATGGAGGGACCCATGGCTCAAGCCACATATGTAGCAGAGGATGGCCTTGTTATGCATCAATGGGAGGAGAGGCCCTTGGTCCAGGGAAGGCTTGATGCCCCAGTGTAGGGGACTGCCAGGGCGATGAGGTGGGGGTGGGGGTGGGAAAGCACCCTCATATAAGCAGGGGGAGGGAGTATGGGATAGGGGGTTTCCAGAGGAATAACTGGGAAAAGGGATAACATTTGAAATGTAAATAAAAAATATTCAATAAAATAAAAAAATAAATATTCAAAGATGGCATTTAGTTCAATTTCTATTGGTCATTTATTGCTGGAATTTGGGCCTGGCCTTTAAAGTAGTTTGTTTCTCCAGTGAAACCACGCAAAATAAACTAAATTCTCATTTGCAAGTGCTTATTAATTAGAGATAGCAACTGGGTTACTGTTGTGGACTTTAGTCTTCTTCTTTTAGCTATAGGACACCATTTAGTGCAGATAAGTTTGGGTCTGTGTATGCTGCCTGAGTCTCTGTAAGTTCATATGTGCATTAATCCTGCTGTGTTCAGAAGGACTTGTTTCTCCATCTCCTCTGGCTCTTATACTTTTTTCATATCTTCTTTCGGAGACTTTCCTCAGCACTGAAAAGAGATATTTAATGGAGACATCCTATTTAGAACTGAGCTCTTCAAGGTCTTTCACTCTCTCCATATTGTCTATCCATATGGGAGCCTCTCTATTTGGCTAAGTATTATTTTAAGGGGCAGAGGGAATGCCTTCTTAAACTAGGAAACAAAATCTCTGTCTTTTGCTGCTAGTTTCTGAAATCTGTATAATTAGAATACCCAAACTACATAATATTCCTGCTTCTGAGTGCCAGGGAGATATCAGTCCTGGTGTGTAGGTTTAGGATACAATAGTAGTGATCATTAGAGAGAAAATTATCATCATGAACATTGGTTGGCACATACCATAAGTTCAATACTTCAGTTACTAATTTAATGAATGATGTGTAATCCTCATGGCAACCTTGATAATGTATAGAAAAATGTAAGCGTGTATGAGGTCAAATAAACAGTCACTCGCTGGAGTTGATGAGTGCATAAGGCAGGATTTGAACTCAAGACTGCAGACACATAGCCATCATCTTTTCTCACAAAGTTTAGCATCTGCATCATTCCAGCAGCAGTATAATTTAAATATAAATATGGCTATCTAAAAGGAGAAATAATAGAAGAAATAGTAGATTCAGGGTCAGAGGAAAATAGGAAGTATGTAAAACATGCTATAAAGTTACCATAACACAGATAAAGTTATGAAATTAGAGAAATGCAGCAAAATATACAAAATAAAAATAAGAATATTTTATATGACTATTGTTTTTTTTTCCATTTTTTATTAGGTATTTAACTCATTTACATTTCCAATGCTATACCAAAAGTCCCCCATATCCACCCACCCCCACTCCCCTGCCCACCCACTCCCCCTTTTTGGCCCTGGTATTCCCCTGTACTGGGGCATATAAAGTTTGCAAGTCCAATGGGCCTCTCTTTCCAGTGATGGCCGACTAGGCCATCTTTTGATATATATGCAGCTAGAGTCAAGAGCTCCGGGGTACTGGTTAGCTCATAATGTTGTTCCACCTATAGGGTTGCAGATCCCTTTAGCTCCTTGGCTACTTTCTCTAGCTCCTCCATTGGGAGCCCTATGATCCATCCATTAGCTGACTGTGAGCATCCACTTCTGTGTTTGCTGGGCCCCGGCATAGTCTCACAAGAGACAGCTACATCTGCGTCCTTTCAATAAAATCTTGCTAGTGTATGCAATGGTGTCAGCGTTTGGATGCTGATTATGGGGTGGATCCCTGGCTATGGCAGTCTCTACATGGTCCATCCTTTCATCTCAGCTCCAAACTCCGTCTCTGTAACTCCTTCCATGGGTGTTTTGTTCCCAAATCTAAGGAGGGGCATAGTGTCCACACTTCAGTCTTCATTCTCCTTGAGTTTCATGTGTTTAGCAAATTATATCTTATATCTTGGGTATCCTAGGTTTGGGGCTAATATCCACTTATCAGTGAATACATATTGTGTGAGTTTCTTTGTGAATGTGTTACCTCACTCAGGATGATGCCCTCCAGGTCCATCCATTTGGCTAGGAATTTCATAAATTCATTCTTTTTAATAGCTGAGTAGTACTTCATTGTGTAGATGTACCACATTTTCTGTATCCATTCCTCTGTTGAGGGGCATCTAGGTTCTTTCCAGCTTCTGGCTATTATAAATAAGGCTGCTATGAACATAGTGGAGCATGTGTCCTTCTTACCTGTTGGGGCATCTTCTGGATATATGCCCAGGAGAGGTATTGCTGGATCCTCCGGTAGTACTATGTCCAGTTTTCTGAGGAACCGCCAGACTGATTTCCAGAGTGGTTGTACAAGCCTGCACTCCCACCAACAATGGAGGAGTGTTCCTCTTTCTCCACATCCTCGCCAGCATCTGCTGTCACCTGAATTTTTGATCTTAGCCATTCTGACTGGTGTGAGGTGGAATCTCAGGGTTGTTTTGATTTGCATTTCCCTGATGATTAAGGATGTTGAACATTTTTTCAAGTGCTTCTCTGCCATTCGGTATTCCTCAGGTGAGAATTCTTTGTTCAGTTCTGAGCCCCATTTTTTAATGGGGTTATTTGATTTTCTGAAGTCCACCTTCTTGAGTTCTTTATATATGTTGGATATTAGTCTCCTATCTGATTTAGGATAGGTAAAGATCCTTTCCCAATCTGTTGGTGGTCTTTTTGTCTTATTGACGGTGTCTTTTGCCTTGCAGAAACTTTGGAGTTTCATTAGGTCCCATTTGTCGATTCTCGATCTTACAGCACAAGCCATTGCTGTTCTGTTCAGGAATTTTTCCCCTGTGCCCATATCTTCAAGGCTTTTCCCCACTTTCTCCTCTATAAGTTTCAGTGTCTCTGGTTTTATGTGAAGTTCCTTGATCCACTTAGATTTGACCTTAGTACAAGGAGATAAGTATGGATCGATTCGCATTCTTCTACACGATAACAACCAGTTGTGCCAGCACCAATTGTTGAAAATGCTGTCTTTCTTCCACTGGATGGTTTTAGCTCCCTTGTCGAAGATCAAGTGACCATAGGTGTGTGGGTTCATTTCTGGATCTTCAATTCTATTCCATTGGTCTACTTGTCTGTCTCTATACCAGTACCATGCAGTTTTTATCACAATTGCTCTGTAGTAAAGCTTTAGGTCTGGCATGGTGATTCCGCCAGAAGTTCTTTTATCCTTGAGAAGACTTTTTGCTATCCTAGGTTTTTTGTTATTCCAGACAAATTTGCAAATTGCTCCTTCCAATTCGTTGAAGAATTGAGTTGGAATTTTGATGGGGATTGCATTGAATCTGTAGATTGCTTTTGGCAAGATAGCCATTTTTACAATGTTGATCCTGCCAATCCATGGGCATGGGAGATCTTTCCATCTTCTGAGATCTTCTTTAATTTCTTTCTTCAGAGATTTGAAGTTTTTATCATACAGATCTTTCACCTCCTTAGTTAGAGTCACGCCAAGATATTTTATATTATTTGTGACTATTGAGAAGGGTGTTGTTTCCCTAATTTCTTTCTCAGCCTGTTTATTCTTTGTATAGAGAAAGGCCATTGACTTGTTTGAGTTTATTTTATATCCAGCTACTTCACCGAAGCTGTTTATCAGGTTTAGGAGTTCTCTGGTAGAATTTTTAGGGTCACTTATATATACTATCATATCATCTGCAAAAAGTGATATTTTGACTTCCTCTTTTCCAATTTGTATCCCCTTGATCTCCTTTTGTTGTCGAATTGCTCTGGCTAATACTTCAAGTACTATGTTGAAAAGGTAGGGAGAAAGTGGGCAGCCTTGTCTAGTCCCTGATTTTAGTGGGATTGCTTCCAGCTTCTCTCCATTTACTTTGATGTTGGCTACTGGTTTGCTGTAGATTGCTTTTATCATGTTTAGGTATGGGCCTTGAATTCCTGATCTTTCCAAAACTTTTATCATGAATGGGTGTTGGATCTTGTCAAATGCTTTTTCTGCATCTAACGAGATGATCATGTGGTTTTTGTCTTTGAGTTTGTTTATATAATGGATTACATTGATGGATTTTCGTATATTAAACCATCCCTGCATCCCTGGAATAAAACCTACTTGGTCAGGATGGATGATTGCTTTAATGTGTTCTTGGATTCGGTTAGCGAGAATTTTATTGAGGATTTTTGCATCGATATTCATAAGAGAAATTGGTCTGAAGTTCTCTATCTTTGTTGGATCTTTCTGTGGTTTAGGTATCAGAGTAATAGTGGCTTCATAAAATGAGTTGGGTAGAGTACCTTCTACTTCTATTTTGTGAAATAGTTTGTGCAGAATTGGAATTAGATCTTCTTTGAAGGTCTGATAGAACTCTGCACTAAACCCATCTGGTCCTGGGCTTTTTTTGGTTGGGAGAATATTAATAACTGCTTCTATTTCTTTAGGTGATATGGGACTGTTTAGATGGTCAACTTGATCCTGATTCAACTTTGGTACCTGGTATCTGTCCAGAAATTTGTCCATTTCGTCCAGGTTTTCCAGTTTTGTTGAGTATAGCCTTTTGTAGAAGGATCTGATGGTGTTTTGGATTTCTTCAGGATCTGTTGTTATGTCTCCCTTTTCATTTCTGATTTGTTAATTAGGATTTTGTCCCTGTGCCCTTTAGTGAGTCTAGCTAAGGGTTTATCTATTTTGTTGATTTTCTCAAAGAACCAACTCCTCGTTTGGTTAATTCTTTGAATAGTTCTTCTTGTTTCCACTTGGTTGATTTCACCCCTGAGTTTGATTATTTCCTGCCGTCTACTCCTCTTGGGTGAATTTGCTTCCTTTTTTTCTAGGGCTTTTAGATGTGTTGTCAAGCTGCTAGTATGTGCTGTCTCCCGTTTCTTCTTGGAGGCACTCAGCGCTATGAGTTTCCCTCTTAGAAATGCTTTCATTGTGTCCCATAGGTTTGGGTACGTTGTGGCTTCATTTTCATTAAACTCTAAAAAGTCTTTAATTTCTTTCTTTATTCCTTCCTTGACCAAGGTATCATTGAGAAGAGTGTTATTCAGTTTCCACGTGAATGTTGGCTTTCCATTATTTATGTTGTTATTGAAGATCAGTCTTAGGCCATGGTGGTCTGATAGGATACATGGGACAATTTCAATATTTTTGTATCTATTGAGGCCTGTTTTGTGACCAATTATATGGTCAATTTTGGAGAAGGTCCCGTGAGGTGCTGAGAAGAAGGTATATCCTTTTGTTTTAGGATAAAATGTTCTGTAGTTATCTGTCAGGTCCATTTGTTTCATAACTTCTGTTAGTTTCACTGTGTCCCTGTTTAGTTTCTGTTTCCACGATCTGTCCTTTGAAGAAAGTGGTGTGTTGAAGTCTCCCACTATTATTGTGTGAGGTGCAATGTATGCTTTGAGCTTTACTAAAGTGTCTCTAATGAATGTGGCTGCCCTTGCATTTGGTGCGTAGATATTCAGAATTGAGAGTTCCTCTTGGAGGATTTTACCTTTGATGAGTATGAAGTGTCCCTCCTTGTCTTTTTTGATAACTTTGGGTTGGAAGTCGATTTTATCCGATATTAAAATGGCTACTCCAGCTTGTTTCTTCAGTCCATTTGCTTGGAAAATTGTTTTCCAGCCTTTCACTCTGAGGTAGTGTCTGTCTTTTTCCCTGAGATGGGTTTCCTGTAAGCAGCAGAATGTTGGGTCCTGTTTGTGTAGCCAGTCTGTTAGTCTATGTCTTTTTATTGGGGAATTGAGTCCATTGATATTAAGAGATATTAAGGAAAAGTAATTGTTGCTCCCTTTTATTTTTGTTGTTAGAGTTGGCATTCTGTTCTTGTGGCTGTCTTCTTTTTGGTTTGTTGAATGATTACTTTCTTGGTTGTTCTAGGGCGTGATTTCCCTCCTTGTATTGCTTCTTTTCTGTTATTATCCTTTGAAGGGCTGGATTCGTGGAAAGATATTGTGTGAACTTGGTTTTGTCGTGGAATACTTTGGTTTCTCCATCTATGGTAATTGAGAGTTTGGCCCGGTATAGTAGCCTGGGCTGGCATTTGTGTTCTCTTAGTGTCTGTATAACATCTGTCCAGGCTCTTCTGGCTTTCATAGTCTCTGGTGAAAAGTCTGGTGTAATTCTGATAGGCCTTCCTTTATATGTTACTTGACCTTTCTCCCTTACTGCTTTTAATATTCTATCTTTATTTAGTGCATTTGTTGTTCTGATTATTATGTGTCGGGAGGAATTTCTTTTCTGGTCCAGTCTATTTGGAGTTCTGTATGCTTCTTGTATGATCATGGGCATCTCTTTTTTTATGTTTGGGAAGTTTTCTTCTATTATTTTGTTGAAGATATTAGCTGGCCCTTTAAGTTGAAAATCTTCATTCTCATCAATTCCTATTATCCGTAGGTTTGGTCTTCTCATTGTGTCCTGGATTACCTGGATGTTTTGAGTTAGGATCCTTTTGCATTTTGTATTTTCTTTGACTGTTGTGTCGATGTTCTCTATGGAATCTTCTGCACCTGAGATTCTCTCTTCCATTTCTTGTATTCTGTTGCTGATGCTCGCATCTATGGTTCCAGATCTCTTTCCTAGGGTTTCTATCTCCAGCGTTGCCTCGCTTTGGGTTTTCTTTATTGTGTCTACTTCCCCTTTTAGTTCTAGTATGGTTTTGTTCATTTCCATCACCTGTTTGGCTGTGTTTTCCTGCTTTTCTTTAAGAGCCTGTAACTCTTTAGCAGTGCTCTCCTGTAAATCTTTAAGTGACTTATGAAAGTCCTTCTTGATGTCCTCTATCATCATCATGAGAAATGTTTTTAAATCTGGGTCTAGATTTTCGGTTGTGTTGGGGTGCCCAGGACTAGGTGGGGTGGGAGTGCTGCGTTCTGATGATGGTGAGTGGTCTTGATTTCTGTTAGTAGGATTCTTACGTTTGCCTTTCGCCATCTGGTAATCTCTGAAGCTAGCTGTTTTAGTTGTCACTGTTAAGAGCTTGTTCTTCAGGTGACTCTGTTAGCCTCTATGAGCAGACCTGGAGGGTAGCACTCTCCTTAGTTTCAGTGGGCAGAGTATTCTCTGCAGGCAAGCTCTCTTCTTGCAAGGCAGGTACCCAGATATCTGGTGTTCGAACCAGACTCCTGGCAGAAGTTGTGTTCCACTCACTAGAGGTCTTAGGATCACGTGTGGAATCCTGTGTGGGCCCTTGCGGGTGTCAGGCGACTCAGCTGGCAAGGTAGCCGGGGCTCGAGTGGAGTGGAAGGGGTTTGTGCCCCAGATCAAGCCCGGGTAGCCTGCTTCCCTTTGTACCGCAGTCTCAAGTTCCACGCGATTGGATTGGGGTAGGCGCTGTGTTCCACTCACCAGAGGTCTTAGGGTCCCGTGGGGAGTCCCGTGTGGGCCCTTGCGGGTGTTGGGCAAGACTCTGCTGGCAAGGTAGCCCGGGGCTCGAGTCTCGAGTCGAGCGGAAGGGACTTGTGCCCCAGATCAGGCCCAGGTAGCCTGCTTCCCTATGTACCGCAGTCTCAAGTTCCGCGCGATTGGATTGGGGCAGGCACTGTGATCCACTCACCAGAGGTCTTAGGGTCCCGTGGGGAGTCCCGTGTGGACCCTTGCGGGTGTTGGGCAAGACTCTGCTGGCAAGGTAGCCCGGGGCTCGAGTCGACTATTGTAAATATAGTTAAATCTCATACTATCTCCTTTGCAATATAATATATACTCATTGTTTAAAATATTTCTAAATTAGAAGTCATATTTCTAAATAAAATATATCTAAATCCCATTTATTAAAACAGAAAAAAAAAAACAGGCCTTAATGGTTCTTCTGAGGTTTCTGATTTACCATATTTATTATCTTTTTGTTCTAACTTCTTAGTTAATCAAATATCTACAACTACATCACAACTATGAATGGATTAGGGACAATTGTGGAAGAGGGATCAGAAAGATTATAAGAGCCAGAATACCAGGAAGTTCTCTGTAAAAGTTGCTCCTATAAATGGCTGCATAAAAAAGATAGGAACAATGGAAATACCAATGGATATATTAAAATAGAAGGGATCCTGTTCCTAGACAAAAGATTACAGAAAACTAATGACTGATGAGAAAAAAGAATTAGCTTTTCCCAAGAATGAAACTCCCATTGATTGGCCAATGCAGAGTGGAGAGTCTTAAATCTATATACACAAAGACAATAAAAAAGGATACAGCAGGCAGGGTTCATACACACATATTGGCATTCATGACTATATTAATACTTAAGTTGTTAGGTCACAAAGGGGATTGATTAGTTTAGAGTCAGTTTTAATGAATGGACTTAGGATTAGAGTTAGTTCTCTTTGTTGAATTTCTTCCAATGCTATTATATGAGTAGCCTGCATTCTAGTTAGAAAAACTATCATCTGTATTTAAAATTCACAGAGCTGAAACAGTTTGGACTCCATGTAACTTTTATTGGCTCCATAGTTTCTGTTCTTGTGACAAAGTGCCTCATTGATACTATTTTAATAGGAGAAAATTTGATTTGTACCCCTAATTTTCAGAGATTTTTGGCAAAGGGGGACATGTCCTGCTGCTTTGGTCCTAAGACAAGATAAGTTATTGGTCTTGGAAATGTATATTAAAGGGGGAAGCTCACCTCAAGATGTTCAGGATGCAGAGAGGCTGAAAGAAAACACAGAGGCCAAGATATAACTCCAATGACAGGCCTTCAGTTAACTAAATTTGCTTCCTCTAACTAGGACCCAACTTTCCATAATGTTATCAAATTATATATTCACTGCTGTTTTTTTTCCCACTGATCAGATCAAAGCCCTTGCTCCCCCAAAATCGCTGAATCTAAATATACTTCCCAGACAACATTTACATAATTGAAATTTTAAATATTTTTTATTTTTTAATGTTTCTTGAATTTGTTCTTTGACAATCATGCATGTATAAAGTGTATTTCTGATTATTTTACTCCCTAACGTCTAGCTACTGTTGACCCCACTCCTTACAATTTCCTCTGAAGCAATGTTTTAGACCAGTTGAGCTCAAACAGTGACTATTTGTTCAGAACTAGCAATTTAAACTTGGTGGGCTCCACAAAGGTTACACAACTGTGAATGTTCAGTGACACAGAGACACCTAAATTTCCCCTATAAGTATGAAGGATAGTTACAGAAGAGAGGACATAAAGAATATATAGGAAGGGTTGTGAAATGCTATTTGGTCATGACACAGTCAATCCAATCCTAACTTCTCAACAGCTATGGCGATAAAAATGGGTATAAGGCTGGGTTTATACCAATCAACCATAGTTTTGGGAGAAACCCAAGGAGTCTTATCTCTCTCTAGATGTCAATCTTTTAGCACCCAGTGTTTAAGAAGAAAACAGTATATTCAAACCACAGCAGATCTCAGTAGTAACAATGGAATCAGAGCAGAGATCCAGCTTCACATCTCTCTTAACTTGCCATGGATCAGTGAGCATCAGTGTCAACTCTAGTAATTTAAGGTAGTGTGACAACAGGTTTAAGACAAGTGGTAAAATAACACTGCTAGTGACTCACAAAATTAACCAAGCATATATAATTCTGAAGCTTAAAGGATCTGGGTGCGCTAGTGAGGACTGAGAATATGGGTAGTAGTCCCATTTAAAGGAAACATGATGTATATAAGGAATATCTATTTCCCCCCCAAATTATATATATATAAGCTTTACCCACAATATAATAGTGTTCTGAAGCAAGGCCTTTGGAATGCAACAGGTCCTAGATGAGGTCATGAGAGTGGGTGTTCTCAGGATGCTGCTGACTACAAATTAAGAGAAGATACTGCTGATAGAATAGGACTTACTTCACATGTATCACTGAAATTTTCAGCTCCATTTTCATTAGAATAAATTACTACTATAAAGAACACCTGGGCAGTGGCATTTTTCTATGGTACCCTGAGCAGTTAAGAAAAAGAGGATCTATATGAATAGAATATCTAGACTGTTTGTGGACCTCTGAAACACAAAATATACCTGGAAACTTTCTTGTATGATAAAATGCTTTGTCAATTTGATAAACAACAGACATGCCATACAAAGCCACAAAATTTTAAATAATCCGAATCTTCATCTGACTGCCAAAGTTACTTTATCTAATTTCATGAAACAACTATAATAAAATTTGAGTTTATTTCTAAATACTTTTAGGTTGACAGTATTGAATATATACTTATAAAAAATAAAAGACTTCAAATAGGCACAGAATATAAACCTACTATCTTCAAAAAGAAGAGATGCTATTATCAATTTATCAAATAATTTACTTCATATTTAGAATTTTATTTCAGTGTATCATAAATAATTAACAGATACAAATATTTTTCACAGGGGATAAATGCCAAAGACATAAAACCCATTACAGTAATTTCCATTAATGATTTAGATTTCACTGTCAAATATTTACATACTTTAAATGAAAGTAAAAAAATATGCATTTAGTATGGTTGAAGTGGCATTTTTCCAATGGATAATTTTCTTTAAAAGCTTGCTCAAAATATATTATAAAAGCTTTAATAAGCGTCCATTATTGCAAGGCTTTTCATCGATGTTCCTGAAAGGCACTTCCACTTCCTAACATTTTTCTAAGGACTCTATGATTTTATGATAGCTTTATTTACCACATCACATATACATAAAATTTTATATTATTTGCACTGATTATATTAACATGAACAACTTAAATTCTTAAATTCTTAAAATATAGATGTGCATTTTCTATGATTAAGAATGTTAAATATTGATTTCATTGTGAACAATCCAATTACCAAATCTAGAGGGATATAAAGTTAATAATTAGAAAATGTATTTTGATTACAATTAAGTTGTTAACATACTACAACATCAAGTTGATAATCTTTTTATTGTGAAGCAGCTAGATAGTAAATATATATTTTATATTATTTTTGCATGTTTTAAGGTAATGTGCTTTGATATAAATGTCCATGGCAAAAAAATACTGCAGATGCTATTATTCTATATTTTCATTATCTTAAATTAACTTGCTTTATATCTTGTAGTAGGAGTCTTTGAAGCACCTGTGTAGATGTGTAGGGTTCCAACCACAGAATGCAAACTTCACTATCACACTAATATCAGGATTACTGACCTAAATGAATGCATTTTATGTTATGAAGAAAAGGTTCTAACAAAATGACAACCAAATTTTTATTCTTGCCCCTAATTGAAAGCTTGTCACAAGGCATACAATGACATCACTACTCAAAAGCACCTTCAAGTTCTTGACAAGTACTCACTCCCAGCACCATTCACTTAGACAAGCAGAGGTTATTTGCAAGACTTCCATCTGCTCTTCACATCACCTGTGTCCTTCTTTACAGGACAGATCATCTCATGATAGTAATAAGCAGCAGGATATGTGACCTTCAGCTCCTTGGGTAGAAATACCCATGTGATAGGAATCAAGTAGGACATCTATTTCTAACTGAATGGTCTCTATCAAAAAGGACTTATTAATTTGGTTCTAAGCAGTCTTACAGAGAAGTGCTTCATGCCAACTTGAAATATTTATATTACATGTTTGCTCAAAATTCAAATAAAGATAAAGCTCACCTATTCATATCATTTGATCCTTTAGACACATTTTTGACAACATAAGACATGGACCAATAGTCAGAAATCTAATCTTTTCAAGCATTTGACTGAACAAGTTATTTACATGAGACATTTATCTTCTTCTGAACTGTTTTTTTTTTTAATTTTTTATTAGGTATTTTCCTCATTCACATTTCCAATGCTATCCCAAAAGTCCCCCATACCCACTCCCCTACCCACCCACTCCCCCTTTTTGGCCCTGGTGTTCCCCTGTACTGGGGCATATAAAGTTTGCAAGTCCAATGGGCCTCTCTTTCCAGTGATGGCCGACTAGGCCATCTTTTGTTACTTATGCAGCTAGAGACAAGAGCTCTGGGGTACTGGTTAGTTCATATTGTTGTTCCACCTACAGGGTTGCAGCTGAACTGTTTTTTAAGAATCTGTTTTTCAGACAAAATGATAAGTGATAGACAGAAGGTGGGTAGTAGATGCTGGATATATGATTGATCAATGACTGGTATAGATAAATAAATATAAGTTATATTAATGAGTTATTTTAACATTTAACAACTTAAGCAATTATGAAAACCCATCCATTGACAAACTCATTGATTCACTCAAAAATATATATTGGACAGTTTCTCAAACATGGAAGATGAAACATTGGATATAAATTAATGAGTAATATTGTTTGCCTGGCAATCTTGAACTTTTCGCTAATCATTTAAATCCATGGGAAAAGAAATAAAGTATATTTGAGACTGTCAATTGAAATAATTTGAAGTACATCATTATTATTGTTTTTCTTAAAATTTGAGGAGGAAGATAAAGGGTACATAACACATCGGATCATGTTCTGAGTCTAGGGCACTATGTTTGGTTTAAATTTTCTGTAGAATCAGAAATCAGTGTATTTAGCCTTTTAAACCCAATCATAATGATTGTTTCACTTCTATTGATCAACAAGGCTGTCTACCTAAGTAAAGAGGCTATACATATAGTCAATCAGGAATGTCTTTATTCTTCTAAAGGGCCTTAATAATGAACATCAAGCCCAAAGTGGTAAATTTTTCCCACACACAGATTTTGGAAGGGGGTGTCTTTGGGTGCTGCTGGCAAATATGTATATTAGATGATGGGTGTTCTGATGTTCTCTGTGTTCCAAGTTAAATACTACCTAGAGCAATGCCTCTTCCATTATGACAGTTTTTTTTCCTCATTTTTCTTTCTCATATCCTACTTGCTAGGAAACTTTATAAAGCTTAAAATGGATTAGTCAACATATCTTATATAGAAATCCCTTTTAAAAGAAAACAGATTCAACAATTTAAAAGCAGTTTGTCCAATTGCTGCAAAGGTTCTGAATACACATTTTCACTATCTGCTTCAGATCATCGTTAAGTAGGACATGATGAATATCCTTGTGAGACCAGGGGTTGAATGAAGTATTGCTTCCAAGATTGCAAATTATCACCCCATTTAAAGGTAATTGATTCTCTCTCTCTCTCTCTCTCTCTCTCTCTCTCTCTCTCTCTCTCTCTCTCTCTCTCCCTCCCTCCCTCCCTCCCTCTTTTTCTCCCTCCCTCCCTCCCCTTTCCCCCCATGTGTGTGTGTGTGTGTGTGTGAATTGTGAATTTACTAGTTTATTTACTGACTAAAATTCATGATTGTTCTCTCATCTGAATCGATTATATACAAAAAGCATAGACAATATGGCATTTTAAAAGTATTTTGTTGGATCCCTAAAAATGAGAAGGCCATCATATGCCTATGAGAAGACATATGTTATATAGCGAATGTACTAGCTGGAGTTCTGGTGCTGGGGTGTTAATTCAATTCAAATGAATAAAAACTATAATAAGTGTCTTTAAATGGAAGAACACTCAGAAGTGCATCAACATATGTTGATGAGTATATTATTTCGGGCTTTGGGAACCTGGCCCTTTTCTCTTAAGCAATGGTCAGTAGCAGTAATGGCAAAACTTAAGGCCAATCTAGATTTTTAAAATATTAGTTCTTTAATTCATTGAGAAAGCACGAAACACAAAAACTGAACATTTCTGTATTTCAGGACTATATAATAAAAGTAAAATGACTTCTAAATTTAGGCTTTCTTCCTATCACCAAAAATAAATCATCTATGCTTCTCTATGCATGCTTAAAAACCTGAGACATTTATTTTAGATTCATTCTATAAATGAAATATTTTAGTTACTTAAAAATAGAGAGGTTTTGGAACTGAGAAAAAGCATATAATGTTAGAACAAAACATTGATCAAAGTGCTAAAACTTATCACTGTTTCAGCTATGCAATGATTTTACAAACCTAGAGAAAGTTCACCTTAGTGTTTGAGGTAGTTGCTTCAGAACTGTTATTTACAAATCAAGAAAATTACAGTTTCCTTTGCATAAGAGCAACACAATTTTTGAGTAGGACCTCTCAACCTGTTGCCAAAAAAGAGGCTTATTACGGTGTTGGTCTTGCTTACTAATTTGAAAACTTTTATTGGATAGTGAAATTAATTTAGGATATAGATAGATAAAACTGAATCAATAAAGCAATTACTAAAATAAAGTTTGTTCTTCAAATATGAAGGAAATCTAAAGGCTAGAGCTTTGTCAAGACCTTTCCTATCTGAATTTTGTCAGCAGAAGCCAAAGTGAAACCTAAAGTTGTGTGAAGGTATCATTTAACTTGAAGAAGTGTCTCCTTCTCAATTTATTACTGCACTCTGGAGAAGAGTTTCATGAGGTTTGCATGCCACTGCTTTTTCTGGAGAAAAGGACCATAGTTCTTCAAGGGATCAGAAGAAGAGATGACAAGAAGAGACATTATCAAAGGAAAACTTCAAGGAGGTGTCACACAAACACTATGGAAATAGGAATGTAATGACCAGTCCTCCTAGACATCCTCATACAGCTTCTATGAAATAAGACTTATTAGATTCTGTTTTGCAATAATAATAAGTGTTGTAAACAGAGCACCTCAGGATTCCTGGATTGCATCCTGTAATTAAAGAAGATCAATCAACAAGAAGACATTTAGGTTATCCATGTTTCATAGGCAATTCTTTGGTTTCACTGATAAAATTCCTTATCATCTAGATTAATTTCTCAAATATAGCAGAGATATACATGTAGAAACAACCTAAAATCTCTAAAACATGCTCTTCTTGTTATTACAAATCATTATTTCTTTTTACCTTTTCACTTTTCCTTATATATTCCTATATAGCCAAATGAGTTCATTTCTTAAACATATATGATTACTTAAACATATATGAGCATATATGTTCATGGGACATGAACATGAATGGATATAATTTGACTTCAGTTCTTTCTTAAATTCATTATGTTGAAACTCTCATGCTCTATCCCATTTACAGCAAATTGACAGAGCTCAGATCACATTCCTGTATCTTTGTATCCTTAAAATTCTTTCCACAACCCGTGTTGTAGCAAATTCATTTCTTATTTCAATAAAATGATCTCCAGAAGTGCAATACAAGTATATTATCAAATGTCAATGTATCAGCTGCAAAAGACTCACAATTTCAACAGATCAAATAATGTTACCTTGAAATAATGTGATATAAGTTCAGAACACTATATATATTTAAGAGACTATATATACTTTAAATGATTTCTGAATATTTAGAAATATTTTATATGTTTTAAGACCTCATTTTTATATAATACCTTAACCAAGAATATGTAACAAATGACAAATATGTAAGTTCTTGCCATTATTATAGCCTGTAAATAGCCATAAGATTGGCATTCCTCTTTCTATTTCAAAGCTTAGATAAAGACTTTATGGTGGCTTAGCAGTTACACGTGCGTGCTGCTCTTCCAAAAAACCAGGCTTCACTTCCTAGGATCCTCATTGGGTAGCTGAACCACCTGTAACTGCAGCCCCACTAGATCTGACTTCTAGTTTCTATAATGTGCATATATATATATGCACACACACACACACATGCACACACACACACACACACACACACACACATTCACATACACTCACAATCACTCCAAAACACGCATGGTCTTTCTCATAATAATAAACTTATAACAGAATAAATTTTTTAAAATTCAGGAAATAAAAATAAGCAAGTCCACAATGTATCAGTTCTTAGCTTAGTCTTATAAATTATATATATACATAAAAATACCTTCAGTCACAAAATTTATAACCTGTCACACAAAATGAAGTTTATCATTTATTTTAGAATTAAATTATTATTATTATTATAAGTCATTACAACTATTAATTAACACTTGGTATATCATTATTATTTGACAAATAGGAGAACATTCATCAATAATAATGTGTAAATATATAAAATTAAGTTAGTATCTGAAGAATTAGAAGTGTTTTGAATGTGCTAATTTATTCATAATTTTTGAGAGTGACTTATTATTGATTGTGTCTAAGTTTATTAGTGGTGCTCATAATTAAATTAAAATTAGGTCATCACTGAATACTCATGAGAGATGAAACACATGCAAAATTAATGTTTAATTACAAAATTAATGTTTAATTACATAAGTGTGATCCTTCATTCAACATCCTGTATAGAATCTTAAGTATTTAATTAAATTCTTTTATATCTGCATATAAGAGTTTTAAATAAACGTTTCTCTTCATGAAAATGTTGAGACCACAAATGTCCGTCTATCCTTTTATTGTAAAGATATGCTAAAGTTAATGAATATATCATATTACCTAGTGATGAATGTTTAAATTACATAATATTAATGCTTATTACTAGATAATTTTCTCTCTAAGGAATTCCTAAACACATTATCAAAAAATGTGCTGCGATGATCATGTTCCAAGAAATACTGAAGTACAACAAAAACTGAGAGTAAAACTACACTTCTCCAGTTGCTGAACCTTAAAAATATGTCTTGGTGTTTGACATCTCTCAACTCTGTAATGTATTGAAGGAAAGACATGGAAACATCATGATACTGTAGATTATTTCATCGTGCTAAATGAACTGCATTTGCTAGATTTTATATGAACTCATTTCATTTCCTGTACACAACTTTCTATTAACTGTTACACATCTGTTTATGTATTAATTGGACAATTTGGGACCACACTTGCTAAGTTGCTAATATTACTCCTCTTTTAGAGCAACTGATAGTCCCTGATCTTAGGGTTTATACTGTCAATTTGTAGGGTTACTACGTCCTGAGAATAGCCATCATCTTTTAGTTTCAAATTTACTTGCTTCCCAATATAAACATCACTTAAGATACTAATCTATTAGTCAATAGTATAGCAAAAGTAAATAAATAAGTGTATAAATGAGATCAGTATCTAAAATGACTCAATATTGTGAAAGATTTTTCCCATAATTGAAAACAGTAATAAATTGAAATACCACTCATTACAATTCCCTATTCTAAATTTTATCAGAGAACAGCAAAACAATATCAGTGAAAAGCTTATGCCATGAAAATAAAGTCTAAAGTTTACTTGACTGTCACACCGACACAAGTTTCTTAGCTTTGCTAGGTTCATGTAAGTTGTTAGCTCTGGCAACTGTTCTTGTACAGATATTTCAATATCATTGTAAACAAATTACACATCAGCTTTCTCATTTATAATACCGATTCTCTGTCCCCAAATACACAAATAAATTATGTATTAGAAATAAAATGATGATAACATTATTATATTAGTATTTAGTACTAGATTCAGAAGGAATAAATATGAATCATACAATGGTCCTCAATAAATCTGTTCACAGAAAAAAAATGATAAAAATGAGGAAATTGTAATAAGAAACTATAATATTTTTTTTTATTTTCTGAACTTTTTAAGTATAGAAATAAAAGATTACAAAGTGGTTGTTTTTCAATAATGTCCTAAGAAAGGAAAAGAAAAATCAGCAAGAGAAGGGAGTGGAATAGGAAAAGGTAAGAGGAAAGAAAGCAAGTTAGCAGGGGTCAGAACAGAGGTCAGAGTCCCAGAATAAGGATAACAAGAAAATTCATGACTAATGCAATATTCCAACCAAATGCCCTATACTAAAATGTAGCTGTTAGTTTGATTTTTAAAGTTAATCAGAAAATATAATGTAAATATAATGTCCTCAAATTCTGTAGACCATGAAAGAAGATTTGTCAAGTGTGGCCATGGAGATTTAGAGTAAATGCACATGTCCTCTCTGTGTCTCTCTCTGTCTCTTTCTGTCTCTCTCAGTAAGAGTTTCTTTTCTCATTTGCTAGTATAAATGAATGATTTGTTTTTATTTGCCTTTCAGTATTGACGTATCTATTTCCATAATTAGCATTAATGAGATTAAGTCCAATGTCAAGCCTGATGACTCCCACTGAAATCCCAGTTCTCAGGAAGATCACACAGGATTGCTGAGAGCCTGAGACCAGCTTGAAATACATACTGAGTTTAAGACCAGCCAGGACTAAAGGGTGATAATATTCTAAAAGAAAAGAAAACAAAAAAAAAGCTGAAGTAGTATTCTTTTTCACTGGTCTTTAAAGGCTTAAGCAACAAGACTTAGGAAGAATGAAAACATGATTTACACTTAAATTCATATTAAGAGTCAGAGTTACCATCTTGTCTGTTGAGATTATAAATATACATTGATCTAAAAATAGTGTTTTTAAAACTTTTTCTTTGAAATTGCTATGCAGTCTTATTACCCCTAATAAAAGCCAGAAATTTGATCAACTGTAATTTCTAAACATATGTGGATCAGCTCCTTCCAAATATATTTGATTCTATGCTTAAATATAAAGCAAAATTCTAGAGAGATGGCACAGACGTTAAGAGGCCTTTATAAACTTAAGGATCTAAGATTAGGTCCTGGCACCGATGTTAGGACACTAATGACTGCCTGTAACTCCAGCCCCAGGAGATATATCTTCTGGCTTTCACAGGTACCCATACACACATTGCAGATACACAGAGACACATGCAGACACACAATTAATCTTTTAAAATATTTTTTAATTTCAAACAAGTCATACTATTTTAGAAGAGCTGAGTTATACATCATTAGTATTTAACCTCCGAACAGTCAGATCTCAATACTATTGAAGACACAACTAGACAAACCCTTGTTTTAAGCTTTACATAGCTAGGCAATGACACACAGAATGAGCCATGCAAGGTAAACATACTCATTCCCATCCAGATGAAACTTCAGAGCCACATCTTTAAAACAGCATGCATGTTCCTACTCCCTACGATCATAGCCTGGAGGGAGAAGGAATATCTTAACAATTGCCACAACTAGTGCCTCTGATCCTGAATGAGTCTGTAAGGCCTCTTTCCTGAACTGAAAGTTTACACAATTTCACTAAATATGAACGTTTTTTTAAACTTGGAATTTCAAAGATATATTTTCAACAGTTATCATTATCATCATTCTTCATGGTGCTCCTGAGAATAATGGTAGATGCCCTTAATGGTTAAATCACCATTAACAATGCTATACGCATGCTGACAGTAACTTATTATGAGAGAAATGTTAATGGAATTTATTTAAAGTGTATATAAATCAAGTTGTTCTATAATATTCTCTTCATCCATAAGCATGGAGATCATGATCTGTTTTCCCTGACCTTGTGGATTCCTCTTGCTGCTCTATAGCTTGCTTTCTCCTGGATATTGCTCTCTTTAGGGACTTCACAAAATGACTATCTTATTACTGTGTTTGAGATAGAGATGCACATTGTCACATTCAGCTTTGACATTGATGGTGAGTAATCAAACTCAGGCCCTCATGTTTGTGCAGGAAAAACTTCATCCAACAAAACATCTCCCTAGCAATATCTGTTTAACCCCAGACAATCCAGGCTGGGGAAGTCCTTCTGAGAGATCAAAGAAAAATATCAAGGAGAATGCTGAGTAATACATGAATATTTACTTCTTCTCATAAGAGAAGGATGTTGCTGGCTCTGATACATTTTCTTTTTTGTTCCTCTATGATTTAGACTTCTAATGTCAGAAGAATTATTTTTTCTATCTCATTATGGACAAATTACAAAAATATAAGTAGGAATTCATAAACAGCGTGTTTCCATGGGATCCAGTCACAATGATGATTATACTGTGCCCTAGGAAGCTACTTGTACTCTTGGTAAGACCAATTTTTTTTCCAAATTTCGCTAGAAAAAATAGATTCTAATATTAGCTTTTTCTTAACAACAATTTTATTATCTTCTGATGTGTCTGAATAAGTTGTACAAATGTTGTTTTTCTTTATAGCGAAGTAGATTAACGTATGCAGGTATATGATTGCTGTTTCTTCATAGCCATGTTATCCCATCAGAAATGACCTTCTGAGCCCTTTTCTTGACAATCTGTGAAAATACTACAATTGTAACCGCCAGAACATAAACAGAATATGCATTTGGTTTAAGCTTTATCTTGGGACAGCTATAGAATTTCAAATTTTAAGATATATTTAATAAAATAGAATAGATACTTTATTATTTAGAACATTTGAGATACCATGATACAACTTTTAATACAGTTTAAGATTTTGCTTGTAGGTTTAATGTTGTATATTGTTGCATTTACAGTGATATTTTCTTACAAAAATTATATCACTCTATTCATTTGGTTTTTGACAATATATTTTGGCTTTGGGTACACTATACTGTATTGCTTTGTGAAACTCATAAAAGATTTTAGCAATGCTATGGCCAAATATTTTCTCTCCAAAGAAAATATAAGTACTTTTCCAGGGACTTAATTATAATTTTATTAAACAATAAAAAGTTGTAATTAAAAAATTGACTCATTTTCCAATAAACTGATCTTTGTAATATATTGAACCATGTAAGCCTTCTATAAAAAATTACGTGAAGTTTGCCAGTACAGATATATCTTCACAAATATTTTACTTGTGAGTCTAGAGTAAATCAACACATTTGATTCAAAACAAAATAATGCAATCCAGATTGTGCCTTTAACTGGAAAAAAAAACTCAGCTTAAAAATTGTTTTCTTTTTCAAAAAAGTTTTATTTACCTTCAATTTTAAATAGCCGTGGAGCTATTATGTTGGAGTTTAGGAGAGAATATAGACACAGTAGTAAAGCCAAGCATAAAATCAAATATAAAAGTCTAGTAGATGCTAGGACCTGTAGGGATCTACAGGCAGTGAGAAGGTGACTGCCTCATGAGGAACCATTGAGTCTTCAAAACTGCAGGTGTCCTGGAATATAACGGGGGATATTTCATTATGTAATTATGGAAAAAGTTAAAGGTATTTTAATAATTTTGGTTTACTCATTTCTCTAAAGTATTTTATAATTAGGATTGCCAAATATGGTGGCTAATAGTGTCACCTTGTCATGAGTTAGAAGAGAATCTTTTGGGTGTTTATGGGGGGAGGGGCTTCTGAGATTAGCTTCAAAGAAGAAAGTCACAGTCCAGTGTATGCAGTGTCATTTGATAGACTGTGGCCTGGACTGAGTAAGTGAGTGAGCATCCATCTATCTCTGTTTCCTGGCTGTGGATACAATGTGACTAGCCACCACCATGCTCCTAATACCACCCTGGCATCCTTGCCATGTTGGACTGTAACCAGCACAGTGATCTTTAATTTGCTTTAAGTATTTTATCATTTCAATAAGGACATTTAACAAACTTAAAATTATTACATTAGGTATATTTTTAAATTAAAAAAATTAATTTATAGTTTCCCTGGAATTAAAATTTATCCATATATCTTATATTCTATGTGGGAAGTGTCAAGTTGTGATTGCATTGCAATGGTGAATTGTTTGCTTTCACATTAGGAAAAAATGAGTATATTCATTATATAAATTTGGCAGTGCCATTTGTTATCACTCAATTTTTATGTTTTAAAGTTTATTCTATAATTAAGACAAACACAAAATACACTTTTTCTGACATGTTAACACCATTATGAAAAACAGAAGGAATATCAGCAGTTGTCATTGAAGAGGAAAGGTATGAGATTCTTCAACATAGACGAGAACAGGACATTAAAATTACATGAATAAATTGTATTATGAATTTGTTGTTTTCTTACATAGGTGCTTAAATTTATAATTTGTCTGCTTCTAAGCAAGTCATTGTGATTGAGGATAAATGAAAAAGAAAGAAAGAAGGAAGAAAGGAAGAAAGAAAGAAAGAAAGAAAGAAAGAAAGAAAGAAAGAAAGAAAGAAAGAAAGAAAGAAAGAAAGAGAAGAAACTGATTGGCTTGGTTTCCCTTTAATCTTAGAGAAGACATAGCTTGTGGTTTTCCAACATTGATTTCTGATTTTTCTTAATTAAGAAGAGGAATGATCTTGTATGTTATATTTTTGTTAGATGTTTAAAAGGGGCAAAACAAAGGCATTTTTTCTTAATTGTCTTTTGCTTCGATATTTTGTAGGAGGGTTCGTGTGCTGTTCTTGAGACTGATTGTCTTGGTTTCTGTTTTTTTTTTCTTTTTTCTTTTAAATGGAGAGAGAAGGAACGTGAAGTTGGGTGAGTGTGGAAGTGGGGAGGAGTTAGGAGAATGGAAAAATACGATTAAAATATATTGTATATTTTTATAATTAAAATTTATAAAGATAATTGTATTACTTACCTAAATATGGTTGGCTACAGAAAATGCAGCCAATATATGTGATCAGATTTCAAGGTAGTAAAATATTAATAATTTTCTACAACATTTACCAAATTATAAATTTCAGTTGGAAAAATATGGCATCCATGACATAAGAAAACAGATACTTAAAAGCTGCAGTGAAAAATATGGTAAAATAATTTTTCCTTTTCATCAGACGACATGAAAGTTTCTGCATAGTACGTAGTCAGCCAGAAACAAGTGTGCTTTGAACAAAAGATAGTTTTTATTAAGTTAAAGGTATGTCATGTATTCAATCCATCCATATGCTGTGAATGGAGCATTCCCTTAGATGTAATATTGTGAAATCTCTTTTCTCTAATGTTCCTAAAGTACCATGAGGGCAGAATGATTTCTAAAAATTATAAATCATTTGAAGATATTTTTTTTCTAAAACTTGGCCAGTGTCTTCTTAGAAATTCAGAAACAATCTGAGTATCAAGCCCAGGCCTTACAAAGCCCCATTCACTCAATATATTCAATTGTCCTATTCTGCATGCTAGCTTTCTCACTTCCTGCCATACTGACTTAATACTTGTTCTTCAAACAGAGTCTATTCCCTACGTCAGAATGACTTTTCTCCTCCATGCCCTATATGCTATCTGTAAGCCTGCTGATGTGCTCCCATATGCATTACTGGGCTCCACATTTGATTACTTGATTATAGATGCTTGAAAGTTGCAATGACAACATCATCTGTTAATAGAATGGCTCCAGCCCACTCTTGTCCCAAATATCTAAGTAACTGTCAATCCAAATCCATCTTGCTCCTAAGTGTCTCAAGAACATTTTTTTGGTTTTAATTATTAATTTTAAAAGTCCCAATTTCATCTATGGCTGTATTTTTCTAAACGTCCCCAAGTTATTTTCAGCATACCCCAAAGTCTGTTTGCACTGATGTATCTTGAAGCCTCATTAAATCATTGAGGCCTATGACTCCTAAAACAATGTAGTTATTTAAATTTAAAACTTAAGCTGATGCTAGATCTTACTATACATTACATTGAATATGAAGCTTTAAGAACTCTGTTTCTGTGCTTTTATCAGCAACAGCTTAGATTCCAAGATCCATGACATTAATATCTGATACTGACAGAAGTAGAAGGGCACCTGTGACATTGATTTCAAGTACATACGCCTCAGGAGCATGGATGCTGCCAAATACTTTGCACAGGACCTTACTTTGGAGCACGATGAATTTAGATTGACAGTTACTTAGATATTTGGGACAATGGGCTGGAGCCATTCTATTTACAGATAATGTTTTCTGTATTTGATAAATCAAAGGGAAATGATATTAATGAATATTATTATGGAGGAAGCTTATTGCTTGATGTGGTTTATACTGATTGAAGTAACAAGAAATAGAAAAATTTGATACAAAAGGTGACATGAAGTTGTGAAATGCATTAAATAGTATGTCAATCAGTCTTACTGTTTGTACTATTAATGCCTACACCTTAACATAGTGTTAAATTCCAACAGTTTTTGAGACCTAATCAGAGGAATATTTAGTGGATTACCTGGTCTGTTACATGCTTCATTCAGAAATAGATATATTTTCAGTATGCAAAAAAAGTAATTTCAGTGAAATGAGAAATACAAAACTGAGAATAGACTATAAAGACAGCTGTGGATATGCTGTAAGACATGAGAAGACACAGGAATTCTGATTCTCACCTATGTAGAGTAAACAATGAATTAACACTAAGGCATCATGCAAAAACCAAAGGGTATACATAATATGTTTAAAACGTCTCATAGTATAATGCTTTTGAGAGTTGTAATCTGTGTGCCTATGTCAGGGTACAAAGCAGCAAAGTCTCCTATCAAACACTTTTTATTTCCCTTTGCAAACATGTTACCACCACATCTAACAGCAATATCAATGGTCAATATCAAGTGTAACCTTTAAGGTGCTTCAGAATAGCCAACAAAGTTGATAGAGGAAACTACAGATTCATCAATTTTTGGATTACTCTCAGAGTTTGATAATCTGGCATCACATAATAATTTTTTTCCTTAAAAAGAATCAAGTGTTTCATTTATTGAATAATATGAATTTATTTGGTATAATCTAGATCAACTTAACTCAGCATGATGAAATATTATTTCTGTAACTTTATGAGCTAAATATTAATTACTCTAATATAGACTAGGAAAGTGAAGCCTTCATCTCTGAGTAATTACAAAGTGGCACTTAAAGGGGTTTTACTTCTACAAAGAAATCCTTTATTTCCTAGAAGCTGGAACATCTCATAATCCTATTCTAAACCACTTCTTGCTTAATTTTATTGACATTTTCTTTATCTTAAATCATTTTTCCTAAAACCCAGACTATTTTCAAAGCTACAGGTTGCTCTTCACAAACTGAGGGTAAAATCTTATTGCTGAAGACAACACCTACATAAGTCATTGAATACTGGGACCTAACTAAAGCCGTCACTACCAATTGACTATAGTTTCCATGGTACTGGAATGTATTTTGCACCAGAAGAGAAAGGTAAGCATCCAGCCAGCCACAAACCTTCCAATCTACAATGCTGAGCTATCTGTAAGATACACTGGTGCAATTGTGGTAGAAATGTTGTGGTAGTAAACAACCTCTTATCCGATTTTATTTAAGAGTTACTCCATGAGATAGAACTGATGCTTGTTACTTCTTAAGTGACCAAGAACCTGAAACTATATAGGCCATAGACCTAGGTGAAAATCACATGCTGTTTTGCTAAAGAAATGTAATAACAAAATGACTTCTGGTAATATTCTGCTATATTCTTAGTTCGGTGCCTTGTGCAGCCATTATCAGAGATGCTTCTTCCTACGATACTTGGAATAAATACAGAGACCTACAACTAGCCAATGTGTAGAGAGTGAGAGAGCTTGGAATACACAGTCCTAAATGTGAAATCTTCAACAAATCATCACTCCTGGGGTTCAGGGAACCCTGCAAGCGGAGACAGAAGATTATAAGAACCAGAAGGGATGGAGGACACCAAGGAAACAAAGCCTTCTAGACACAACAAGACTCACATGCATATAAGCTTACAGAAACTGTTGGCATCATACATAGAGCCTGCACAGGTCTAATCCAGATGAGGTCCTGAGCTGAGAGGGAAAATGAACATACATCCCCATTCTTAACCCCCAAACTACCTCCAATTGATAACTCTAATTGATAACCAAGTGGAAAAATTAGTTTTCTGAAAATGAGTCTCACTGGGTATGCAAACTACACTTAAGGACAGGTCCCATAACCAGCTGTAGATAGTCAACACAAAATGAACTAATGGTATTTTTGGAAGTGTTCATTTATTTATTTATTTCTAGTATTTTATCTAATCGTTTTTTATCTTTACAGGTCTTTTGGCTATATATTATATTTTCTAATTTTATGTCTTTATGGGATTTTCTGCATGTGGAATATATGTATCTCCCTATCTATGTGTTTCTTCTACTTTTTCTCTTTTTCTGTTTATTTGTTTTCTTGCTCAGGTTTTTGTTTTTATTTTATCTTCCTTCATTTTACTTTATTCCTTTAAAAAAATGCCTGTTTGTCTCTAATGAAAGAAAGTAAGAAATCCTGGGTATTTGGGTGAGTGTGGAAATGAGGAGGTTCTGGGAGGAGTTGGAAAAGGGAAAACCATAATCAGAATATATTTTATGAAAAATACATTTTAATTATAAGTAAAGAATAACTTTTAAAAAATCTAATAGTTTATTAATTCCTTTCACTTTTATCTGATTAAAACTGTCAATGTTTTCCTATGTTAATAATTTCTCTGTTTAATTGCATGCAGTAATAATGTAAGTCTTTTACTACACTGTAGTTTTCATTATTCCTTAACTCAGACAGGCTTCATAATTGTCTTTAATTATAAAGATTTTATTGATTAATATGTGATATAAACCCAAGAAGTTGTGGCTACAAATTGTGTAGACTACTTTCTATCAGTAGTTAAGTATGCAAAGCCTATAATTAAATATCACTCTTCTAGAATACAAAGGGTGAACAAATAACACTGCTATTTATGTGCTAGCTTTTCATTAGCTAATATGAAGCCTCAGATAAAAAAAAAAAAATCACATCATTGTTACCAGACTGTTGACACATGTGAAGATGAAAATGCTGGCAGAAAGAATCAACCAAATGAGGAGCTGGTTCTTTGAGAAAATCAACAAGATAGATAAACCCTTAGCCAGACTCACTAGAGGGCATAGGGAAAGCATCCTAATTAACAAAATCAGAAATGAAAAGGGAGACATAACAACAGATCCTGAAGAAATCCAAAACACCATCAGATCCTTCTACAAAAGGCTATACTCAACAAAACTGGAAAACCTGGATGAAATGGACAGATTTCTAGACAGATTCCAGGTACCAAAGTTAAATCAGGATCAGATTAATGACCTAAACAGTCCTATATCCCCTAAAGAAATAGAAGCAGTCATTAATAGTCTCCCAACCAAAAAAAGCCCAGGACCAGATGGGTTTAGTGCAGAGTTCTTTTAGACCTTCAAAGAAGACCTAATCCCAGTTCTTCACAAACTATTCCACAAAATAGAAGCAGAAGGTACTCTACCCAATTCATTCTATGAAGCCACAATTACTCTGATACCTAAACCACACAAAGATCAAACAAAGAAAGAGAACTTCAGACCAATTTCCCTTATGAATATCGATACAAAAATCCTCAATGAAGTTCTCGCTAACCAAATCCAAAAACACATCAAAACAATCATCCATCCTGACCAAGTAGATTTCATTCCAGGGATGCAGGGATGGTTTAATATATGAAAATCCATCAATGTAATTCACTATATAAACAAACTCAAAGATAAAAACCACATGATCATCTCGTTGGATGCTGAGAAAGCATTTGACAAAATCCAACACCCATTCATGATAAAAGTCTTGGAAAGATCAGGAATTCAGAGCCCATCTCTAAACATAATAAAAGCAATCTACAGCAAACCAGTAGCCAACATCAAAGTAAATGGTGAGAAGCTGGAAGCAATCCCACTAAAATCTGGGACTAGACAATGCTGCCCACTTTCTCCCTACTTGAAGTCCTAGCCAGAGCAATTCTACAACAAAAAGAGATCAAGGGGATACAAATTGGAAAGGAAGAAGTCAAAATATCACTATTTGCAGATGATACGATAGTATATATGTGACCCTAAAAATTTCACCAGAGAACTCCTAAACCTGATAAACAGCTTCAGTGAAGTAGCTGGATATAAAATTAACTCAAACAAGTCAATGGCCTTTCTCTACACAAAGGATAAACAGGCTGAGAAAGAAATTAGGGAAACAATACCCTTCACAATAGTCACAAATAATATAAAATACCTTAACAAACAAGAAAGTGAGCCATAATAACTAAGACAAAAACATTCCTTCATTAACATGCACATCTTGTTTATAGTCTCCTAGGACAAGTTTTAACTGAAGAGATTTTGAGAGAAACATAAATCCCACATCAGGATATGTGCAAAATTACAGGAGTTCAGATTGATTAGATGATTTCTTTCAGACATGAGTCTGTTATTAGGAAAATGTGTTTATGAAAACAACATGCATGCTGTTAGGTTATTATCCTCATTAAGTGTGCTAAAATTTGCAATTATGCTGGAGCCCAGGAAAAGCTGTGCATTAAAAAATTGACACTTCTGTAGATGACCCATATTTTTATTCTTTTAGGTTATAGATTATGAATGACAGAAACACAGAAGGAAGCAATTTTAGTAAAAAAAATTGATGAAGTTTAAACTAAACTCTTAAACAGAAGCAGAAGAACTTGTAATGATTGCTGTTTAAACATTATTTGATATCAGTAAGATGCTAAAGACTTTTTTGACAAAGCTGATTTCTTTCATAATATTGATATAACACAGAGGTTACCTTTGGATCTAATTTCCACATAGACAAATATTCTCTATGATATTCCAGCAAATATACATGATTATACATGCATACAAATGCAGATACACATACATCTATAACACATAAGCATATTCGTTCTAACGCATAATCACTTTCATCCAAAATTACTCATGCACAAAGAAATTTAAAAACATTCATTAAACCATGAGCTTCATGGACATAAGTACAAATATAGATTCTCAGGTGAACATGTAGAGAAACAAACATAGACAAACACAGATACACAAATAAAACACATATGCAAGGATCCATAAATACATGCCTATGCATATGTAAGCATTCATGTACAGACACATGTAGAGTCAATGAAAAACAAACACATAAAACAAAAAAGACACACGGATATGCATACAAATAGCAACTTTTTCAGGTTGGTCCTTCTTGGCTCAAAGAATTTAGAAAGCAGGATGATCCTTAATGGCTGTAGGTACTTGGAGATATAATTAAAATAATTGATCAAATTCCCAAGAGAACCCCCCTTTGTAATTCTTAAGCTGTATTAATCTGGATTTGCTGCATCCTGCAAAGATTTTAGTTTTGTAATCTTCTGGCAAATGAATTAATGAGATCATACTATACACACATTCTCTACACAAATAATTTAAAGTCAGAATTATTTACTAAAGTTTTTAATACCAATGGAAACAAAAAACATAGTTCAAGCAGGACATGTGTATTTTTTATCATCTTAAAGAGTATGCTGAATAAATGTGGCTTCTAATACTTATGACTTTAAAACTTTTTTTGCAGGAAGCCAAATTGCACATCATTTAAGCATTTAGTCAATGGCTAGTGAATGACTTCTACTTAATAGAACTTATGGATTGATAGCACATATTTTAAAGAAAATACAAAAAGTACTTGCTTTTAATCCTAATGATAGTAAATATATGGACAATAAATTATAATTCTGCCATAGTTATAACCAGGAGTTAGAGTTAGGACTATAGGAGCTTGCTAGGGGAACTGCAATTCATGGAAGAATTTCAAGACAGATTTCCTAGAAAAGTGATGCCATATCTACATGAAACATTGATTTAAAGGTGATCAAATCAGAGCAGGATAGTCTGCAAAGAAAATTGTTCTAGATAGAAAGAGGAACCTGGGTTAAGTGTCAAAAAATAAGGAAAAGCCAGTAAACATGGTCTCAGAACTAGTTCACACATTGGTGCTACAGCAGAGTTACGAGAAGCAAGCCAGAGAAGAATATAGGGAACCACAGAGAATATATTTTTGAGTGACACTGAGGATGAAAAGAAGACAGTAGATATTTCATGGAGTGACTAGGCCATCTATATCCAAAGTAAAAAGAACTAAAGGAGATATAAGTTGTATGGCCATTTTTATTCTAGATTTTTCCTTCTTATTGAAAATAGATTCTTTTTTTCATACAATACATCCTGATTATAATTCACACTACTCCACTGAGTTCCCCCTCCAGATCTACTCCCTTTCTGTCTCGCATTAGACAAAAAAAGGCTACTCAGACAAAATAAAATATAACAAGGTGAAGCAAATACTATCATATTGAAGTTAGACATGTGTCAGGAGCCATAATGGGACAAGCTAATAACTAGCAGATGATCATCCTGAAGTGTCCTGCCTCGGATTGGTATATAATCTGCGACAAGTGAGCCCTCATTAAGCAAGGCTGTGAGGGACTAAATTTGGGAAAGATTCTTGCTATTAATATGCTTTTCCTGTTATTATTAAACATATATAACAATCACTAAGTAAGAGCACACCCCCCTTTGAAACAGATCTCTGCAGATCCATGAAGATGTACTATCTTGTAGTGATGCTATATAGACAAATAGATGACTTAAGTCTTAATGATGATCCTATAAGAATTCCTAAAATTATATCTGTGATTATTAAGCTCTTTTATAATGGGACTGCTATTAGATCATTTTCTGATAGTCAAAGCTACAATGAGAACTCTGTCAGTCTTCCAAGTGTCATCAGTTAATTGCTCTTAGATGGTAACTAGACTTTCTCCTACCCAGAGCACACTCCAAGAAGTTGTAAAACAATTAACCAAAGGTCATTAAAAGGCAGCTAACGATTTATTGTAGGTGCTAGGACAGAAGATAAAATATTGACTGGGTTTTCTCTATACAAAACTTCACTAATAAGTTAGTTATGGTTTTACACCTTCAGTGAATATGTGGAGCTCAGACAGATGATGGATGTTTAGCCAGATAATTACTCCTAATGGATATGCATGTAAACATTTGTGTTGTAAACTTCTATTTCAGTTTATGATTTGATTTTTTTTTGTGTGAACTTGTGATGAACTTTGTAATATGTGATCATGTATTCTGAAAGGTGTATAAGTACTGAGGACAAAGAGGACGAGAATCATCAAGAGAGCTAAGATCGATAGAGGAGACTCTTTTGCCTTTCCCCATTTAGACTAGATTCTTTTCCCTTTCGCCACTTAGAGAATTTTTCCCTTTACCCACTTAGGATCTTTCTGCTTTTCTCCTTAGGTTGCTTTCATAGGAAACTTTTTTCAACTTGGTAATAAACTCTATAATCACTTTTCTAAGTGTTTTCTATTCCTGCAACATCAGATAGCAGGCTGAAAGTTAGAGCCCAGCAGATACTGCTGAGATAGAACAAAGGCTGCATTGCTTAATCCTCTGCTGTTAGGCTACAGGTGTTAAATCCTCTTTTAGCCTCAGAAAGAGAAAGAAAGTTTTTAGGACTTTTTAGAAGTTATCATCAGCATTTCAGTATAATTAGAGAGCTAGAAAGCCCCCATACCCTCAGACTTTAAAGCCATCACCAGAGTCCTACTCTCAATTCACCACTACCCTGGCCCAATCTGGGAGGCTCCTGGCAGACATGGAAACTCAACTGAAGGGAAAGAGGCCTGAGAACAGGCACAAGTGTCAAAGACCCACTAATTCTCAGTCAGGGTTTCCATAAAAATACTAAGTTAAAAGCAATAATATATGTGCAGGGGACCTGGTATAGTTCCATGTAGGCCCTATGCTTGTTCACTTTGTAAGTGCATATGCATTGTGTTTGGTTGATTCAGGGGGCTTATCCTCCTGATGTCCTCCATCTCCTTTGGCTCTTACAGTATTTCTACCACTGTATTCTCCTATGAATTCGCTGAGCTCAGAGGGGAGGGACTTGATGAAGACCTCCCATTTAAACTCTCCCATCTTCCATCTTCTGCCAGAGAAAGCCTCCCTAATGATGACTGGATACAGCACTGATCTATGAGTTTAGCAGAATATCATTATATCATTGGAGTCATTTTGGTGATACATTTATTTTTTTGTCCAGTAGTGTATAATTTTACCCTAGGCCTCTGAGCTACCTAGTCTCTCATTGTTGCTTACCCACATAATGTTGAGTATAAGTTCCTCCTCCTGGAGTGGGCCTTAAGTTAAATCATACATTGGTTGGTTACTGCCACAGATTGTGGGCCATCCTTGCCCTATCATATTTTGAAGGAAGGACAGATTGTAGGTCAAAGGTTTTGGCCTTGTTTTGGTATTTATTTCTCTTTGGTAGCCTGCAGAATACCTTGTCACACCAAAGTGACTAGAATGTAGGAGTGAAAGATATATGCAGGCACCAACTCAACTTCTCCTTGTTCAATGAGTTGAGGTGTTGTCTTCAACCATGGGGCCCAAGGTTCAGTTTTTGGAGAGCAACCCTTTGTCTCAGCAACAAATCTAGGTTGTTTGAGAATTTCAATGGGGAAACCTTGGACAACAACTAAATTGAATGCAGATCACAAGAAATCTTGGCAACAAGGTACGGTACGGCCAGTTAAGAATCCTTATTGCCCATTTTTAGAAGCTCTCATTCAGATCACTTTCATATATTCCATGAAATCTCCACTACTCTAGTTTTCCACATCATACTCCAAATGCTCAGTCAATTCCAGCCTTCTCTCCCTGCATTTTCTTCCTCCACCTGAAATCCTCAAACACTGGATCCCCCTGTTCCTTTCTCCATCTACCCCAAGTCCATCTGTAAAATCCAATTTATTTTCACCTTCCAGGGAGATCCATGTATTGTCTCTAGACCCCTCCTCTTTATTTAACCTCTTTAGGTCTATGGATTATAGCTTTTATATCACTTACAAAATGGCTAATATTCATTTAATGCACATACTCTATGTACAGTGGAGTAAATGTCCTGAAAATTATTCTCATCTTTTATGTGGGGAAATGTAGGTCTAAAACTGGAAGGCAATGTGTGATTGAAATGTTTAAATTTCATGTTTAGATAGTCTTCACTAGGCATTTTACATTAGTGAAATTGAAAGGCGAGTGGGGGAAATAATTTAAAGTGAAATGAAATTAACAGATTAAATAAGATCTGTCCTAATTTGCTTTTGTGCTGCTTTGTTAAACATTATGACCAAAATAAATAAATAAATAAATAAATAAATAAATAAATAAAAATAAAAAAAAAACTTTAGGAGGAAAGGGTTAATTTGACTTTCAAATTGAAATACATTGCCATCCATTGCTGGGGGCAGTTGTCCTCTTCTATTGCT
Organism: Mus musculus; assembly: GCF_000001635.26. Taxonomy (NCBI): domain Eukaryota; kingdom Metazoa; phylum Chordata; class Mammalia; order Rodentia; family Muridae; genus Mus; species Mus musculus. The sequence continues at coordinate 89,714,061 of NC_000084.6, forward strand.
GTAATAAAACACCATGACTAAGGAAACTTATAAAAGGAAGGGCTTACTTGGGCTTATAGTTCCAAAGGGATAAGAGTCCATAACCATCACAGCGGGGAAGCATAAAATCAGAAAAGTATGGCCACTGGAGCATCAAACTAAGAGTTAACATCTTAAACTGCTAACAGGAATCAGAGAGAAAGAACTCAAAAATGGTACCAGTCTTTGCACTCTCAAAGCCTACCCCAATGACATTCTTCCTTAAGCAAGACCATACTTCCTAGCCTCTCCAAACAGAACCACGGACTGCGGAACAAATATTCAAATGTCAGAAGCTATAGAAGACATCTTCTCTACCACAGAAGACAAAGCAGGAACTCCAGCAAAAACCTGGAGGCAGAAACAGAAGCTAAGACCATGAAGAAAGATTGCTTTGCTTCCACTGAATTACTCAGCATTTTTATTCATCCCAGTCACATCTGCTCAGAGATGGCAACATGGACAGTGGACAAGGCCCATTATATCAACTAACAAGAAAACTTCCTATAGACATGCTCACAGGCCAACACAATAAAGGCAATTCTTCAGTTGAGTGTCCCTACTCCTGGTCACTTAATGACATAATGTTCATGTCAAACTAACAAAAACTAATCTGTACAATACTTCTATGTAAGATGGAGATGAGAAAAGCTGAGAGAAATTAGATGAAGTAGAAGTATATGAACCTTTGCATTTAGATGGGCCAGGTTAAGGCATGTCTAGAAACCAGTACAATCATAAAATATTTATTGGCAAGCTGAAGAATCCTTGTTAGATATTCTCAAGGTAAAGTGGGAGTTGAAATTACTGCTTTGAGTTAAAGGAAATGAGGCAGGTCAGGAGTTAAAGGAAAGAGAAGAAGGTTGAAATCAATGTAAGAGAGTACTTTGCAGGTTCCTAATGAATTTCAAAACACTTCCAAAAAACTGGGGGTGTTTGTAAGAGAGGACAGCCAATGTGTACCACCCACACGTTCAAACATGGAGAGACAGAAATTGAGATAGAAAATGTATATGCATGTGAAGTAGATGAAACAGAAACAAAAGTTAAACCTTATTAATTATAATAATAGTATAAACAATACCAGAATTCTAAAATATTCAGCATTTCTTAGGAGCAAAGCTGTAAAGAAGAAATTGAGAAATTCAGGTCAGAAGCTGGTGACCCTGGTGGTTGAATTAGGGAAAAGCTGAATGCTGAGGAGGGAGACCTTATAGGAAGACCAGCAGTCTCAACTAACCTGGACCCTGGAGATTGCTCAGAAACTGAGCCACCAATGAGGAAGCATACACCAGCTGATATGAAGTCCCCAAAACATATACAGCAGAGGACTGCTGAGTCTTGACTCAGTGAGAGAAGATGCACCCAACCCTTGAGAGATTTGAGGCTCCAGGAAGTGGGGAGATCTAGTGGGGAGGGGCTTTGGGGTGGGAACATCTTCTTGGATATGAGGAGGGGCATGGGAGGTATGGGATGTGGAACAGTCAGAGGGTGGACCAGGAGGGGGATAAAGACTGGACTGTAAAAATTATTAAAGAATAAAAAGAAAATTTTTTTTTCAAAAAGAATGTTCTATGCTTTCCTTATAAAGCACAATGAAACATTCTGCACATATGCATTTATGTATCTGTAAAAGCATTAAAATAAAAAATTACAAATGTGAAGCAGAAAGGGTTATTTCTCTGAAAATTCAAGAGTGAACCTGTTTTGGTTGGTAATAAGAAACTTCAGAAAAGGCACAAGCAGACTTTTAAAACATTAGCTGCAAGGGCACTGATGATAGACTCAGTTAAGTGCAGCACAGGCATCTGAACCTGAGCTTTAATATCACTACCCAAGGACTAATCTGGATATATAATGTAATCACAGTGCTGGGGGCAGCAGCAGGAGGAGCACTGAGACTTGCTGGTCAGCTGGACTTGCCAAATTCATGAGCTCCATCCTTAAGGAGAAATCCTGCCTCAGAAACATAACATGGAGAGAAATAATGGAAGATATCAACCTCCCCTGGAGTGAGTCTCTCTCTCTCTCTCTCTCTCTCTCTCTCTCTCTCTCTCTCTCTCTCTCTCTCTCTCTCTCTCTCCCTCCCCCTCTCTCTCTCTCTCTCTCTCCCTCTCTCTCTCTCTCTCTCTCTCTCTCTCACACACACACACACACACATATATATATATATATATATACACACACAAACACTCACCACATATATACACACACATTCACACATGCATGACTATTTAAGCACACAAAATAATGATTGAACATGAAGAGACAATTGACTACCTTTTAGAAATAATACTCTTTCATCATCTGTACATGATAAAATATAAGAGATTGGTCACACCTTTAATTTTAGCTGCTGGTGAGATTGAAGCTTTGACTTCAGCCATTCCAGGACAATCTGAGAAACACATTAAGACAGTGTATAACAAAATATATAATAGATCCCAGATGGTTGTGAATGGCTATCTGGATACTGTTATCTGAACACAAGTACCTTGCAAAAGCATCAAGCAAATTGTAACCCACATCTCCTCCTCCAATAGATATGTAAAGTTTGTAAACTTTTGCATGACATTTAAAAGTAAATAAGATAAAGTAAAAATTAGAAAATTAACTAAAATTTAAATTCTCCAACAAAGCCAATAAATGACAGTACAGAAATAAGAAAATTTATTTTTAAATACAGGTGACCATCTGAAAAGGAAGTAGCTACTTTAGTAACCTTTTCCAAAACACACAACATCAATATACAATTATGTTACCAAGATTTATTTGAAATGTGTATATTATATTAGTTATACATATTCAAGCCAAGTACCAGATAGAATCAGCAAATTGTCTTCACGTTTCTTTTGGAAGATATTTAAGGTAAATAATAATTAAATATTATTCATTGTAAGCTAATTAAAGTGATGGAATATTATTTATGGAGAATATCAACGTGGAAATAACAGAGTAGTTTGTATAGTTACCATCAAGGCAGCTTATTCCTACCTCCTAATCAGAAGCATCCACTCCTCAAATTTAAGAAGTGAACTATTAAAAAATGAATAAATGTCCAAAAAGTGACACATTAAATATTCAATAAATATTATCACAATTAAAATTAGTGTTATCAGATAACATGAAGGTCAATGAAGAGAGCATTCAGAAAAACTGATGACCCACAAAATAAATTCAGCATTAAAATTAAGTGATAACGAAACAATTTTCAGAATTTGTAATATGATAAACTAAGTAATACTTAAACAAAATAACTCTAATTTCAAAGCACCCTTAGAATTAATATAGTATTTCATATCAATGATGAAAAATAAAACATGGAGTAATGTGATGGTTCTGTGCTACAATAGGTGAATAAAGAATGCTTATCTTTATGTGGCAGAAAAAATTGAACTCATGTGTTTCAAATAAATTTAAAGTCTTCGATATGTCATTTAAATTTTGGTTTTAATTTGGATAGGATGAAGTCAGTAGAAGTCTCTTTAGAGAACAGACATTTCAGAGTGGTTGCTCATTCTTTGGGGGGAGATTAATTTTGTCAGTATTCTCATGAATATAAAAAAGATAGATGAGTTCAAATTGACTATAATTTATTTTTTTGAATTTAAATGACAAGTCATTTGCTAATACAGCTGCAGGTAATTTTACTGAAAGAGAAGTATTGCCAATATTTTACACTTTATGTTGTGGTATTTACCCTCACCCCAATGTTATATGCTGTTTATCTACTGTCAAATAAAATCCTGAATTCTGATGACTCCTACCTCTCATCACTATTGCAAAAACAAACTCCCACGTTGATAAGAGTCTTCTCATCAAACAAATGGGACTCCAAGTTTAATATTGTAATGAGAATGTCACGTGTAATATAAAAAGGGAAGATGAAGAAAGAGAGAAAATGCATCCCAACAAAAGAAGAATATTAAGAATAAAATTCAGAATATTCATATGGACTGCGTATAACTAAATATAAATAAATGTCCTTCATTGCAAAGATCTCACTCTTCAATAAATTATTGAATTTATTTTATTCAAAGAAACCTAATAGCACCACCCAAAGCATATGCACAAGTATTCACAGTAGCTCTACTCTGTATATGTATTTTGGAATTCCATGCATGAATATTATATTTACATCATGTTCCCATATTCTCTCACACCTTTAAAGTTCCAGACATTTTATTCTTTATTTTCTTACTCACCATGATAAGTATATCTACACATTGAGATATCATTCAGCTATACACATGAGGTATTGTTATATGATAAGTTTTATTGCACCTCAAACACATTTTAGGTAAGAGGGTCAGACATATAAGATAACACATCACATGGTTACCCTTGGATAATATAATGAGACTAGATAAATTCATAAGGATTGGGGGCATACAGTTGCAGGATGCAGTGATGGAAAATGGAGAACTATGTGATTGGAATATTTGAGAATGATGAAAATGTTTCAAATCAGCAGACATGGTAGCTATACCACTCTGTGAATGTAAATGTCACTGAAGGGTAAATTTGGAATTGTTAATTTTGCATTGTGTTGCTTTCACTTCAATAAATGTATTTGTTTAACCTCAATATTCTGAACAGAAATATCATGCCATTTCATACTGAAGAGACAGCAATAAAATAATCAATTTGGTCTTTGAGGTTTCAACCTAGTTCATATTATCATATATAGAATTTGGTATCTGGGGAAATACATTCTTGAGAAAAAAAAAAACAAATTTAATCAACTACATATCATGCCAATGCCACATAACTGTGAAGGCAGTGAGTTATCTCTATAGAGGTCCACAGATGACTGTACTGCCCACTACCTTCTCAGCCGAGAGAGAGAGAGAGAGAGAGAGAGAGAGAGAGAGACAGAGAGAGAGACTTAAAATCCCAAGTTCTCTGCTAACAGGATCTTCTACCAGCTCAGCCATTTTATCTTAATTATATTAAGAATCCACCTAGAAAGTTTAATGTTGTTGTTCCTCCTATGGGGATACAAACCCCTTCAGCTCCTTGGGTACTTTCTCTAGCTCCTTCATTGAGGATCCTGTGCTCAGTCCAATGGATGGCTCTGAGCATCCACTTCTGTATTTGTAAGGCACTGGCAGAGCCTCTCAGGAGAGAGCTATATCAGGCTGCTGTCAGCAAGCACTTGTTATCCACAATAGTGTCTGGATTTGATTATTGTATATGGTATGGATGCCCAGGTGGGGCATTCTCTGGATAGTCATTCCTTCAGTCTCTGCTCAACACTTTTTCTCTGTGACTCTTTCCATCTGTATTTTGTTCCCCTTGAATAGGTAAAAGTGGACAGCCTTGTCTAGTCCCCGATTTTAGTGGGATTGGTTCAAGTTTTTCTCCATTTAGTTTGATGTTGGCTACTGTTTTACTGTATGTTGCTTTTATTATGTTTAGGTATGGGCCTTGAATTCCTGCTATTTCCAAGACTTTTATCATGAATGGGTGTTGGATTTTGTCAAATGCTTTCTCAGCATCTAACGAGATGATCATGTGGTTTTTGTCTTGGAGTTTGTTTATACAGTGGATTACATTGATGGATTTCCGTATATTAAACCATCCCTGCATCCCTGGGATGAAGCCTGGGATGATGGATGATCGTTTCGATGTATTCTTGGATTCAGTTTGCGAGGATTTTATTGAGTAATTTTGCATCAATATTCATAAGGGAAATTGGTCTGAAGTTCTCTTTCTTTGTTGGGTCTTTGTGTGGTTTAAGTATCAGAGTAATTGTGGCTTCATAGAATGAATTGGGTAGAGTACCTTCTGTTTCTATTTTGTGAAATAGTTTGAGATGAAATGGAATTAGGTCTTCTTTGAAAGTCTGATGGAACTCTACAGATTGGTTAATCTGATCCTGGGCTTTTTTTGGTTGGGAGACTATTAATGACTGTTTCAATTTCTTTAAGGGATATGGGACTGTTTGGATTGTTAATCTGATCCTGATTTTATTTTGGTACCTAGTATCTGTCTATAAAATTGTTCATTTCGTTCAGGTTTTCCAATTGTGTTGAGTATATAGTCTATATATATATACATATATATATATGTATATATATATATATATATATATATAATTAGGTATTTTCTTCATTTACATTTCCAATGCTATCCCAAAATGACTCCATACCCTCCCCCCACCACTCCCCTACCCACCCACTCCCACTTTTTAGCCCTGGCGTTCCCCTGTACTGGGGCATATAAAGTTTGCATGTCCAATGGGCCTCTCTTTCCGGTGATGGCTGACTAGGCCATCTTTTGATACATATGCAGCTAGAGTCAACATTATGAACTAACCAGTATATAGCCTTTTATAATAGGAGCTGATGATTCTTTGGATTTCCTCAGGTTCTGTTGTTATGTCTCCTTTTTCATTTCTGATTTTGTTAATTAGGATACTGTCCTGTGCCCTCTAGTGATTCTGGCTAAGAGTTTATCTATCTTGTTGAGTTTCTCAAAAAGTCAGCTCCTGGTTTGGGTGATATTTTTGTGTACTTCTTTCTGTTTCTAATTAGTTGAATTCAGCCCTGAGTTTGATTATTTCCTGCTGTCTACTCCTCTTGGGTGAATTTGCTTCCTTTTGTTCTAGAGCTTTTAGGTGTTCTGTCAAGCTGCTAGTGTGTTCTCTCTAGTTTCTTTTTGGCAGCACTCAGAGCTCTGAGTTTTCCTCTTAGGAATGCTTTCATTGTGTCCCATAAGTTTGGGTATGTTGTGGCTTCAAGTTATCGTTGAGTAGAGTGTTGTTCAACTTCCATGTCAATGTTGGCTTTCTATTATTTGTTTTTATTGCAGATCAGTCTTAGTCCATGGTGATCTGATAAGATGCATGGGATAATTTCAATATTTTTCTATCAGTTGAGGCCTGTTTTGTGACCGATTATATGGTTAATTTGGAGGAGGTACCATGAGATGCTGAGAAAAAGGTATATCCTTTTGTTTTAGGATAAAATGTTCTGTAGATATTTATTAAATCCACTTGTTTCATAACTTGTTAGTTTCACTGTGTTTCTGTTTAGTTTCTGTTTTCAGAATCTGTCCATTGATGAGAGTGGGGTCTTAACGTCTCCCACTACTATTCTGTGAAGTACAATGTGTGCTTTGAGCTTTACTAAAGTTTCTTTAATGAATGTGGATGCCTTTGCATTTGAAGCATAGATATTTAGAATTGAGAGTTCATCTTGGTAGATTTTACCTTTGATGAGTATGAAGTGCACCTCCTTGTCTTTTTTGATTACTTTGGGCTGGACATCAATTTTATTCGATATTAGGATAGATACTCCAGCTTGTTTCTTTGGACCACCTGCTTGGAAATTTGTTTTCCAGCATTTTACTCTGAGGTAGTGTCTGTCTTTGTTCCTAAGGTGGGTTTCCTGTAAGCAGCAAAATGTTGGGTCCTGTTTACATAGCCAGTCTGTTGGTCTATGTCTTTTTATTGGGAAATTGAGTCCATTTATATTAAGAGATATTAAGGAAAATTAATTGTTGCTTCCTGTTATTTTTGTTGTTAGAGTTGGGATTCTGTTCTTGCAGCTATCTTCTTTCAGGTTTGTTGAAGGATTACTTTCTTGCTTTTTCTAGGGCATAATTTCCCTCCTTGTGTTGGAGTTTTCCTTTTATTATCCTTTGAAGGGCTGGATTCATGGAAAGATAATGTGTGAACTTGGTTTTGTAATGGAAAACTTTGGTTTCTCCATCTATGGTTATTGGGAGTTTTGCTAGGTATAGTAGCCTGGGCTGGCATTTGTGTTCTCTTAGGATCTGTATAACATCTGTCCAGGATCTTCTGACTTTCATAGTCTCTTGTGAGAAGTCTGGTGTAATTCTAATAGGTCTACCTTTATATGTTACTTGACCTTTTCCCCTTACTTCTTTTAATATACTACCTTTAGTGCATTTGTTGTTCTGATTATTATGTGTCAGGAGAAATTTCTTTTCTGGTCCAGTCTATTTGGAGTTCTGCAGGCTTCTTGAATGTTCATCAATTCTCTCTCTTTAGGTTAGGGAAGTTATCTTCTATAATTTTGTTGAAGATATTTTCGGGCCCTTTAAATTGAAAGTCTTCATTCTCATCTATACCTATTATCCTTATGTTTGGTCTTCTCATTGTGTCCCAGATTTCCTGGATGTTTTGAGTTAGGACCTTTTTGCATTTTGTATTTTCTTTGATTGTTGTGTTCATGTTTTCTATGGAATCTTCTGCACCTGAGATTCTCTCTTCCATCTCTTGTATTCTGTTGCTGATGCTTGCATGTATGGTTCCTGATTTCTTTTCTAGGATTTCTATCTCCAGAGTTGACTCCCTTTGTGATTTCTTTATTGTTTCTACTTCCATTTTTAGATCCTGGTTTGTTCAATTCTTTCACCTGTTTGGTAGTATTTTCCTGTAACTCTTTAAGGAATTTTTGTGTTTCTTCTTTAAGGGATTCTAGATGCTCACCTGTATTCTCCTGTATTTCTTTAAGGGAGTTATTTATTTGCTTCTTAAAGTCCTCCATTATCATCATGAAAATCGACTTTAGATCCATATCTTGCTTTTCTGGTGTGATGGTGTATCCAGGACTTGCTATGGTGGGAGAGATTTGTTCTGATGATGCCAAGTAACCTTGGTTTCTGTTGCTTCTGTTCTTATGCTTACCTCCTGCCATCTTATTATCTCAAGTGCTCGTTGTCCTCAATATATCTGTTTGGAGCCTTTCCTTCCTATAATCCCGATTGATTCAGGACTCCTCAGAATCCAGCTTTCTCTGTGATCCTGTGATTCCGGGATCCTGTGAACCTGAGATTCTGGGTGTGTCAGAGTTCTTGGCAGTCAAGCTTCCTCTGAGACCCTGAGATCCTAGTGTGACCAAGCTCCTGGTATCCTGAAATCCTAAGATCGTGCACATGTCATAGCACCTGTAAGTGGTATCTCCTCTGGGGACTGTGGGGCTCTCTGGTGTGTTCGAAACCAAGGTATAGCAGCACCATTCAGAAGGAATCCGAGTTGCTGGTCAGGCAGGGCTCCTGTGTCTTTGCTCCTGCTGTCACAGGCCTGTCACAATTGGTTTGGAACAGATATTGTGTTCCACTCACCAGTAATCCTAAGGTCCTGGGCATGCTAGGGCACCTGCAGTTTGGAGAGTCCTCTGGGGATGTGGGACTGTCCTCTGAGTTCATGCCCAAGGTGGCTTGGAGCTGGTGCCAACAATAAAGTGACTCATCCATTTTTAATATAGTTAGTTTAAGTTAACATTTCTTTGTAAATAAAGTCAAGAAACAGCTGCTATTCTTTAACTTTGAGCTGTGGGAATATCCTGAGAAGTGAGAAAAGTGATTGAAGACTTGTGTAACTCACTACACCAATGTAAGGATACAGGCAAGGTAAAATATTCACTGAGATATACAGTTAAATTGTGAATATATGGTATGAGGTGACAACTGCAAGAATTTTAAAAACAAATAAGTATTCTGTCAAAGGCACCATTAACTTCCTATTATTGAAAAATTAAAAATATTATTAAGAGTTCTCAAACTATTTATAAAATAATTCTCGATAATATTACCAAGACACAGTGTAACTGTCACCCACAGGACCCAGGGGATGAAGCAACTCTCACACAGCCTGTTTCCTCCAGTTTGTATCTGCTCCTGGAGCAGACCCAGGGCTCTGGCCCCCCAACCATTCCTATAGCACCCAGAGGAAGCTTGAGTCCCAGGAGCTCTGCCACATCCAGGATCACAGGATCAAGGAGGTAGCTTGATTCCCAGGAGTTCTGACACCATCAGGTTCACAGGAGGGTCAGGCTGAGTCAAGAGACAGCAAGGCCAGTTGGCACTAGAGATAACCAGATGCCAGAGGCAAGAATAACAACATAAGCAACAGAAACCAATGCTACTTGGCAACATCAGAACCCAGTTTTCCCACTACACCAAGCCATGGATACCCCAACACACATGAAAAGCAAAATTCAGATTGAAAATATCATCCCTTGCATATGATAGAGGACTTTAAGGACATAAATAACTCCCTTAAAGAAATACAGGGGAACACACATAAACAAGTATTAAAATTCTTAAAGACTGAAATTGACCCTAATTTGAAGTGGGAAAACCAAGTAAAAGTTCATATTAATGGTGAATTTTTTAAAAGTTGAGAAAACAAAAGGAAAATGAAAGCATAATTATGTATTATTTGTGTGCTATCTAGTTATCTACAACCTCTGGATTCTTGACTTTGTTCTATTAATCAATTTCAGCATCTTTCCTGGGAAACTGCATAGAAATCCCTGGCTTAAACAGTATCTCCTTTCAGAAGTATTATTTCCAAAGTCCACTCTCTTTCCAATCAATACAACTTGTTCTTTGATCTCAATATACAACATACATCTTATGTCTTCCTTGAGGTGCTTATATGATAAGATTATGCAGAACATATATTGATGCCTTTCCTGTACCACAGTGCCTTGTCTTTAAAGCATGGGATACCTGTGGTGTGTTTTCACCACCAGGCAACAGCTGTTCTATGAACAATTCTCCCGTGCACCCTTGGCTGCTATTATGCAAAAGAAGAATATATTTTTATTTAAATTTATTACTGATGTTTCTGAGTATGTTCTGGTGAGCCAAAGATTGCAATTATCCCACTCAAAAATGCCCTGTGGATTCAAGCTATCTTTGCACCTGCTTTTGAATGCACCACTAAGCATAAATAACAGTATTGCTCTGAAAATTTCTCATAATGAAAAATATAGTTTTAAATGGGCCATTCAGATGTTGAGATTTAATGTGAACTATCTCCCACAGCCTATATATTTTATCTCAGTCCCCTGGTGGTGACTCTGTTTGAAAAGGTTGTAAAAAATATTAACAGGTGAATCCTTGCTGCAGTGTTTGGATACTGCCTTGCATCTCGGGGCTCATATTTAGACTATTTCCTTTTGGGTCTGTACTTCTAGTTCCACACACATGGAGGGACTAAAATGTTCTAATGCTATGTGCCTACTACCATGTCTTTCCTAACATGATGGAATGCATCTTCTGAAATGGAGCTCCTGTAAGAGTTCTCCTTACATGTATAAGATGGAAGTTTATATCTCCCATTCAGTTGAAGAACTATGAATATTTAAGGGAAATATCTTCTCCAAGGAAAATTTTCTTGATTTCTAATGTCTTCAATTGCAAATATTTAAAAAGGTGAAAGAAATAATATCTCCAAAGGAGATGCATACTGACAAATCCTTATGTTTGTAAAATAATGGAACAGGAACAACCCAATTACCAAACTGTATGAATAAAATTATTATAGTAATTTTATAATATTTATGTTTTGCTAGTATAATTTTGACAATGATAGTATATTGACAATAAATGTAGCAAAATGGTACCTAAATGTATTGGGGGATTATTGTGCTCATTTCCTACACAAAGTAACTGATATAACATGAGAGTTCAGACACATATGCATACTTTACTAGGAACACAATACATAGAATTTGACAAGTTTATCTTTGTATCTTTCTTCTACTATAATGTAAACAGTTAAAAGTATGTAAATAATTTTTAATTATCCTCCTAAGCAACAAATAGTTGGAATTGAAAGGTTTTCAGAGACTGCCACAGCTCTCTACCCATTACTCAACTTTTGTATTAACCTCTACATTGACAATGAATGGTTGTTTTTTAGTTCAAATATTGAAATTATTCATAAAGTCTGTATCTTTTATGTTCAACAGCCCTTCTAATTATAGAAAACAAATTTAAATAATTTTAAATAATTTTAAAAAATAAATGGAAATATCATAAAAATATAATTTTAGAAAACTGAGGTGACAAAAAGAGCAAAGGTATTTCTCAATGCTAAAAGGCAGTGAAGGATTTCTTAAGCCAACCTCACCCTCATGGAAACACTGTAGATTGACTTCTGTAATTACAGAAACACTCAGCCCTAAGAGAACATATACATCATGTCTCTTACTGTCTCCATGGATCTATCTAATGTTATAAGTTTAGAGTCCATGTAATCTGGATGTATACTAAAATAAAGGTATCAACATGGAGAGACTGTGGTAGTGAATTTAATTTGCATTCTAATTTGACTTGCATCCCTGAAAACCTATACAAATATTATGTATCAACTAAAAGGAAACACATGAATTCAAATTCACAGAATTTATGTTTGAATGCACAAAACTATAATTTTCTCTCAAAATAAGCCTATTTTAAAAATTGAGGAGAGACATAACTAAAAAATGTGTGTTAGTTGTCTCAGCAGGAAATAAAAAGACATTCTCCTGAACATTTTTACCCATAGGCTATAAATAATACACTTTTAACCAAGAGAAAATGAAGATGCACCTCAGGGGGATGAAAATCAAAAAGGAGAGGGGGAACAAGAGGTAAAAAAGTATGGCTTTTAAATATGTAATTGTTTGTATTATTTAAAATAATGAATTTTAAATATGGTAGGCAAAAGAATTAGAAAAATAAAAGATTTTGAGATATATTCACTAAAATGTGATAATAATACTTAATCTTATCTAATAATACTTAATCTTATCTAAAATTTCATACTATTTTATCTATTTTATAGTCATTTAATATGTAAGGATATTCTGGCCATATGGATAGAATATATATTATATATATATAAAACTCAGTTGTTTAGTGATGATGTGACTGTCTAATTTAGAATGCACATACATTCATATGTACACAATAAAGACACCATACAACTCATTTCCCTATAAGGGAAGCAGAGGACAGTAAAATATAGGTTCAAGACCAACATCATTAAAGAGTATTGCAAGGATACTTTCACATAGTTTTTAAAGAATTCTCTTTTTTTCTGCCTTATAAAACTTGGAACATTCCTCCAAGAATCCACAGACTTTTTAGTTTACCAGACCATCCATTGAATTCAATGCATTCTAAGTGGAAGGAAAGGTTCATTTCTTACTGTCATTACATCTCTACCAGAGTGCTGGGCTTAAGTATTTAATAGATAAATAATAATGTAGACTTTAAAAGCAAAAGATATTGAAGGGTGGGAACAACCTAAGGCTAAGAACTGGCAGATGAAAAACTATAAAGACTGGTTTCTGGAGCTCAGTGTGCCACAGTTCTTAAGAACATGACAGCTCTAAAACTCTCCAACATGTAGACACAGGGATCTAATGAAGGTCAGCTTCTCTTCCAACAATACTACCTTCTTCATACCCATACACATGTAATTCCCAAGACTAGTCACAGAAAACCGTCCACCTGCAGTCTTTCAGGTATATTCAGCATTGGGACACAACAAGCTCCTTGCATTTTAATTGGGCTCCAATCCCATCATTAGGGCAAAAATTATTTTCCTTTGATCTCCAGTAGGTTGTTTAGTATTATTCTTAAATTCATTAAAAGACACAGCAAAAGCATATGTCAAAAGAATCAACCAGGAGGAAAGCAAAGAGGGCTAAAACTCTAAGGCACCTGAAAAATTAATGAAATTTGGAAACATGCTCCAAACAAAACTCTGCCATGATACCATCACAGATCACAACCAACAAAATATTACCTTAGGAAATCATGGTCAGCTGATAAGTTTAAACTCAATAAAAAAATGTTCCAAGAGCACAGTGAAAGGTGTGATTTTTTTTTATTTCCACTAGAAATATCTGAATAGAAAATGTTGCTGTAGTTTGGTTATAAACTTTATAATTGTGTTAGCTATTCTTATGTCAACACAACAGGAAAGGAAGAAGCCTCAATTGAGAAAATGTCCCCATAAGATTAGGCTATAGGCAAGCCTGTAGAGCATTTTCTTAATTAGTGATTATGGGTGGGGCCACCACTATGCAGGTAGTCTGGGTTCTATAAGAAAGCAAGCTGAGCAAGCCATAGGGAGCAAGCCAGTAAGCAGCACTCTTTCTTGGCATCTGCATCAGCTCCTGCCTCCAGGTTCTTACCTGTCCTCACTTCCCTGGATGATGGACAGCAATATGGAAAAGTAAAACATATACACCTTTCTTCCCCATATTACTGTGGTCATAGTTTTTCATCACAACAAAGAAACCAGAACCAGTGATGCAGTGTTATTATGATGGCCATGTTTGACAGAACTTTACTTAGCATGCAGCAAATCTGAGTTAGAAAAGTATATAAGACAAAATCCCAAAACATTGCTCATTCTATATTCATACTATCTAGTGATTTTTTATGTTAGAAAAAGTAAAACTTCAACAGCTCCTGAGAAGAAACATGCCACACACACACACACACACACACACACACACACACACACACACAAACACACACACAATCTGCTTTATAAGCAGGAATTAGAGAAAAGAAGCCATGGGCTCTTGTTCTTTTTGGCACGTATCAGAGCTTGGCAAAGCCTCTAATTTTTTGCTTTTGCATCTAACTCAATCCTACTTAGAGCAAAGAACCAGAGTGGGAGTACTTCCCAGCAACGAGCTCTCTGCATTGTTTTCAAGACAGCATGAGAGTTGGATTACAGGCTTTAACTTTATTTGGGATAATTTTTGGCTGCTATCTTGGTTTAAATATATTTTATTGCATTTTTATTAACTTGCAAATTTTGCTATAATAAAAATAATGATTGCTTAAATATTATTTCTAATGCTTTATTTCTGCTGTCATGTGCCAATAGTTCTCACAAAATGTCAGAGAGAAAGCTTTTCATATGCCTAAGCTATTAGGTTTTGGCCATGTCATTAAACAGTAAAAATTTTCCTCAAATATCAGAAAAAGAAAAGTTTAGAGAAAATCTGAAATTCATTTTTGAAGACTAGCTTACTCACTCTTCTTCAAGCAGAAGTCCTTGTAAGTTTTACTTCAGATAAAACACTGATAGATCTAGAACACTTGTATGTAATTCATTAGAATTTTGAGATTTAATTCAAGTGCTGTTAATATGCAATAATAAATTAGTTTCAAGCCCAGGAAAACACAAGGTATCGAGCTCTTTAAATTAGACTAAATGAGGTATTGGGAAATTCTGTTTTATTATTACCACAATTTTTACAACTAGCACTCCCATGACTTAGGAGTAATCATTATCATTAAAATGAGCAAATCACTGTGCTATGAGATCAAGAATGCATAGCTGAGCCTTTAAGCCTTGACTTGTCAACGCTTAGTTTGCCAGACATATAATGCATACCTCTCATTTAGTATTCAGTTAGAACATGTGTAAGAATAAATATCATCTCAATTTTAAAACATTATACTAGTATATTAAATGGTTAACATCTCAGACCTAGACATATGTTTATTTAAAATAGCATCTATTAAAATATGAGAACATAAGTTCTCATTTTATTTTTAGTTACAAAATGCTAGTCAAGAAAACTCTTTAGCTCATTTGCATATTTCAAACACAAGAAAAATTAGTTTCTTATTGTAACATTTTAAAATTATGCTCTAAACATTTGTAAATTTCTTACACTGATAGTTTATATTTTTTGAAATGCACAGTTAAAACACATAAACTTTGAATATTAATTTCTAGGCATTCAAATGACCAATGCATTATTGATGCTAATAGTTATTATATAATTAGTCAAACTGTGAAAGAAATTAACCTAACATGCTACAACCTTGCTGAAACACAGAAATGGATCTGTTCTTTCTCTAATTTCAAAAATATTTATGTTAAAAGTCACATCAAATGGTCATTATTTCACTCAACTTATTGACAATTATAGAGATGTAACCCATCTTAGAAGAATTGAAAATAAGTTTATTTGGTTTAGAAATGTACAAAAGCAGTAGCTATCTAATGTGACCTATCTTATCATCTATTTCATCTTATAAAATATTCTGGATTTTAAGTGAACTTTAGTTTCAAAATCTTTGTGGTTGTCATTGGACATAGGTCTTCATAATTTAATAGATGTCATCTTAAATAAATACATATCTAAACCTGAGATGTTAACTAATTAGTACACAAAATATAATGCTTTAAAAATGAGATGATATTTATTCTTATGTATCTTCTAACTGGATACTGAATGAGAGGTATGAAAACTTTACACAATATTACAGATTTTTACAAAGCCTAAATTCACTTGAAATTAAAGAGTTAAAGAACCTTTCCTCTTTAATTGTACTAATAAGATGGGATCCCATTCTTATCTCCTTGTACAAAGCTCAATTCTAAGTGGATCAAAGAACTCCACATAAAACCAGAGACACTGAAATTTATAGAGGAAAAAGTAGGGAAAAGCCTTGAAGATATGGGCACAGGGGAAAAATTTCTAAACAGAACAGCAATGGCCTGTGCTGCAAGAGCAAGAATTGACAAATGGGACCTCATAAAATTGCAAAGCTTCTGTAGGGCAAATGATACTGTCAATAAGACAAAAAGGCCACCAACAGGTTGGGAAAGAATTTTTACCAATCCTAAATCTGATAAGGGACTAATATCTAATATATACAAAGAACTCAAGAAGCTGAACTCCAGAATTTCAAATAACCCCATTAAAAATGGGGTACAGAGCTAAACAAAGAATTCTCAACTGAGGAATACCAAAGGGCTGAGAAGCACTTGAAAAAAGTTCAACATCCTTAATCATCAGGGAAATGCAAATCAAAACAACCCTGAGATTTAACCTCACACCAGTCAGAATGGCTAGGATCAAAAATTCAGGTGACAGCAGATGCTGGTGAGGATGTGAAGAAAGAGGAACACTCCTCCATTGCTGGTGGGATTGCAAGCTTGTACAACCACTCTGGAAATCAGTCTGGAGATTCCTCAGAAAACCGGACATAGTACTACCGGCAGATCCAACAATACCTCTCCTAGGCATACACCCAGATGTTCCAACTGGTAATAAGGACACATGCTCCACTATGTTCATAGCAGCCCTATTTATAATAGCCAGAAGCTGGAAAGAACCCAGATGTCCCTCAACAGAGGAATGGATACAGAAAATGTGATTCACTTGCACAATGGAGTACTTCTCAGCTATTAAAAACAATGAATTCATGAAATTCTTAGGCAAATAGATAGATCTGGAGGATATCATCCTAAGTGAGGTAACCCAATCTCAAAAGAAGTCACTTGATATGCACTCACTGGTAAGTGGATATTAGCCCAGAAACTTAGAATACCCAAGATACAATTTCCAAAACACAGAAAATCAAGAAGGAAGAGCAACATGTGGATACTTTTTTCCTCCCTAGAATAGGGAATAAAATACCCATGGGAAGAGTTGCAGAGACAAAGTTTGGAGCTAAGATAAAAGGATGGACCATCCACAGACTGCCCCACCTGGGGGTCCATCCCATAATCAGCCACCAAAGGCAGACAATATTGCATATGCCAGCAAGATTTTGCTGAAAGGACCCTGATATAGCTGTCTCCTGTGAGGCTATGCCAGTGCCTAGCAAATAAAGAAGTGGATGCTCACAGTCATCTATTGGATGGAACACAGGGCCCCCAATGGAGGAGCTAGAGAAACTGCCCAGGAGCTGAAGGGGTCTGTAACCCTATTGGTGGAACAACAATATGAACTAATCAGTACCCCCAGAGCTCGTGTCTCTAGCTACATATGTAGCAGAAGATGGCCTAGTCAGCCATCATTGGGAAGAGAGGCCCCTTGATCTTGCAAACTTTATATGCCCCATTACAGGGGAATGCCAGGGCCAAGAATTGGGAGTGAGTGGGTAGGGGAGCAAGGCGGGGTGGGGGTGGGTATAGGGGACTTTTGGGATAGCATTTGAAATTTAAATGAAGAAAATAGCTAATAAAAAATTAGAAAAAAATAAGATGGGACCCATAGGTAAAGGCCATCCAATATCAATCGGTATTTACAAAACTATATAATATATACAATCATACCTATTCAAAATATGTAACCATATATTTATTGTGCTGTATAACATTAGTCTTTATGTTAAATGTTCCATTTCTTGGATTAGAATAACAGGTAAAGACCCAGCTCTACCACTCCTGGGCATACCCAAATTTGCCCCAACATATAACAAGGTCACATACTCTACAATGTTCATAGCAGCCTTATTTATTTATTTTTTGTCTTTTTTTTTTTCCTCTTTTTTTAAATTAGGTATTTTCCTCGTTTACATTTCCAATGCTATCCCAAAAGTCCCCCATACACACCCCCCCATCCCCTACCCACCCACTCCCCCTTTTTGGCCCTGGCGTTCCCCTGTACTGGGGCATGTAAAGTTTGCAAGTCCAAAGGGCCTCTCTTTCCAGTGATGGCTGACTAGGCCATCTTTTGATACATATGCAGCTAGAGACAAGAGCTCCGGGGTACTGGTTAGTTCATATTGTTGTTCCACCTATAGGGTTGCAGTTCCCTTTAGCTCCTTGGGTACTTTCTCTAGCTCCTCCATTGGAGGCCGTGTGACCCATCCAATAGCTGACTGTGAGCATCCACTTCTGTGTTTGCTAGGCCCTGGCATAGTCTGACAAGAGACAGCTATATCTGGGTCCTTTCAGCAAAATCTTGCTAGTTTATGCAATGGTGTCAGTGTTTGGAAGCTGATTATGGGATGGATCTATGGATATGGCAGTATCTAGATGGTCCATCCTTTGTCACAGCTCCAAATTTTGTCTCTGTAACTCCTTCCATGGGTGTTTTGTTCCCATTTCTAAGAAGGGGCAAAGTGTCCACACTTTGGTCTTCGTTATTCTTCCTTTTCATGTGTTTTACAAATTGTATCTTATATCTTGGGTATCCTAAGTTTCTGGGCTAATATCCACTTATCAATGAGTACATATTGTGCGAGTTTCTTTGTGATTGGGTTACTTCACTCAGGATGCCCTCCAGATCCATCCATTTGCTTAGGAATTTCATAAACTCATTCTTTTTAATAGCTGAGTAGTACTCCATTGTGTAAATGTACCACATTTTCTGTATCCATTCCTCTGTTGAGGGGCATCTGAGTTCTTTCCAGCTTCTGACTATTATAAATAAGGCTGCTCTTATTTATAATAGCCAGAAGCTGGAAAGAACCCAGATGTCCTTCAACAGAGGAATGGATACAGAAAATGTGATTCACTTGCACAATGGAGTACTATTCAGATAAGAATGACTTCATGAAATTCTTAGGCAAATGGATGAAACTAGAAAATATGATCCTGAGTGCAGTAACTCAGACACAAAAGAATACACATGATATTCACTCACTGATAAATGGTTATTAGCCCAAAACCTCAGAATACTCAAGATACAAGTCACAGACCACATGAAGTTCAAGAAGAAGGAAAAGCAAATCAAGACTGATGCTTCAGTCCTTCTTAGAAGGGGAAACAAAATACTCACAGGAGGAAATATGGAGACAAAGTAGGAAGCAGAGACTGAGGCAAAGGCCATCCAGACACTGCCCCACCTGAGAATCCATCTCATATACAGTCACCAAACCCAGACACTATTGTGGATGCCAACAAGTGCTTGCTGACAGGAGCCTGATGTAGGTGTCTCCTGAGAGGCTATGCCAGAGCCTAGCAAATACAGAGGCAAATGCTCACAGCCAACCATTGGACTGAGCACCGGGTCCCCAATGGAGAAGTTAGAGAAAGGGCTGAAGGAGCTGAAGATGTTTGCAACCCCATAAGAAGAACAATACCAACCAACCAGACCTCCCAGGGTCTAAACCACAAACCAAAGAGTACACATGGAGGGGGCCATGGCTCCAGCCGCATATGTAGCAGAGAATGGCTTTGCTGGGCATCAGTGAGAGGGGAGGCCCTTGGTCCTGGGAAGGCTCTATGCCCTGGTGTAGGGGAATGCCAGAGCGCGGAGGCAGGAGGGGATGGTTGGATGGGGGAACAACCTCATAGAAGCAGGGGTAGTGGGAATGGGATGAAGGTTTCTGAGGGCTGTGGGGGGGGGGACTTGGAAAGGGGATAAGATTTGAAACGTGAATAAATATATATCAAGATCAGGTTCCCCTCTGGCCCTTAATCCCCAGCCCCTGTCCACTTTCCCTCCCAGGTTCCTCCCTCCTTCCCTCCCCAATTGTGATTGCTTTCTTCTCTCTCCCAAGTGAGACTTGTTGAACTGTGGACTGTATCTTGTGTATTATTTACATTTTTTAAAAATATCCACTTATTAGTGATTACATACCATGCATGTCCTTTTGGGTCTGAGTTACCTCACTCAGGATATTTTCTAATTCCATCCATTTGCCTGCAAAACTTAGGATGTCCTCATTCTTAATAGCCGAGTAGTATTCCATTGTGTAAATGAACCACATTTTCTGTATCCATTCTTCTGTTATGGGACATCTAGGTTGTATCCAGCTTCCAGATATCACAAATAGAACCACTATGGACATAATAGAACACATGCACCTTTGGCATGGTGGGGCATCTTTTGGTATATTCCCAAGAGCAGTATAGATAGGCCCTCAGGTATACCTATTTCCAATTTTCTGAGGAATCTCCAGAGTGGTTGTACATGTTTGCAATCCCACCAGCAATGGAGAACCTGATCTTGTATTCTGTGAGGGAATAGGACTGAAGCCCTGAGGACTAGCAGAAAGAATGTAAACAGGCAACCTCCGGAAATAGGAGGTTTGGGGGACCCTCCAGAATGCACCAGAGTCCTGGGAATTAAGAGGCTCTCAGGAATCAAAAGTAAGGACCTTAGATGAAATGCCCAGCAGTAGGGAGAGGGAACTTATAGAGCCCACCTCTAGCAGAAAGATGGGGCATCAAGTGAGGGATGGGGTGATGGGGTTGCCATCCCACAGTCACATGTCTGACCCATAATTGTTCCTTTCTGAAAGAATTACAGGGATGGAAATGGAGAGGAGCCCGAGGAAAAGAAGGTCCAGCCACAGGCCTGTAGTGGATCCAGCTCAAGGGGAGGTCCCTAGGCCTGACACTATTACTGAGGCTATGGAGTGCTCACAAAAAGGGACCTATCATGACTGCCTTCTGAAGGACCCAACAAGCAGCTGAAAGGGTCAGATGCAGGCATTTGCAACCAACCAATGGACAGAAGCAGCTGACCCCGTTGTTGAATTAGGGAAGGTAGAATGAAGGTGAGGAGAAGGGCGATACTGTAAGAAAATCAGCAGTCTCAATTAATCTGAACCTCCTAGATCTCTTGAACACTGGGCCACCAGACAGCATACACCAGATGATATGAGGCCTCCAACACACATACAATCGAGGACTTCCAGGTCTGTGTTCATACAGAGATGATCCGCCTAACCCTCAAGAGACTGGAGGCCCTTGGGAATTTAGAGGCCAGGTGGGGTGGGTGTCAGGGCATCCACGTGGAGACAGGGGTTGTGGAGGAGGTATGAGATGTGGAGCAGTCACAGGGTTGATGGTGGTGGCAGGGAATGGAATATGGAGTGTAAAAAATAAATTAATTAAAATAAGAAAATATCCAATAATAAATGAATAGATATACCAAAACTATGAAAAAATAATTTTATTATTAAATTTATGAAAAAAACAGATTGTGTATAATGAAGGTTCAATTCACAAATATTCTTAGCATAGAGGGGTCTGGTGGACACAAATATGCATCTAATCACAAAGCTACTGGCAGTTGATAGCTTTTGGAAGAGGGAGATTCATTTTTCTTTAAAGGTTTGACATTACATGTGTTGATTACATTCTAATAAAATATCATATTTCCAATTGTATAGTGTAGCACACATTAGACTTGGGGGTCTAAAAATCAAGGTTGTGAGACAAAAGTTTGAGGTGTTATGGAATGAGATAGACCTGGGATCAATTCAAGTAAAATAAAAATTTTGATATTCTCAAAGAGGTAATTAAAATGTGAAAAAACAAACTATATCTAGTACTACGGATAGTAATAAATTGACAAGGTATACTCTCACTGTTCTTATTGAACACTGCACTAGACACCCTATCCAAGATCCTGAAATAAATGGAAATACAAAGACATATATCTCATAGACAAAGATTTAAAGTGTCTCCTAAGCAAAAAAAATACAGTATTGTTATATTGAAGATTATATATTTATAAAATCCACTAGATCTAGTCAGTGCCTTATCAGTCTTTGGATGTACAAAAATCAATTATAGCTATGTAAACTCAGCAGTTAATAAAACAAAATGTACAATATTAAAAAAGAATAAAAGATAAGTTAAATAAGAGATGTAAAGTTAACAGAAATATAACTTTTTTGAACGATACTACTAACACAGTAGCATATGAATGTTCTTTTGTCAATATGATTTATCTTTTTTCTGAAAGCCGGTTAGACACTTTTGTGTGTGAGAATAAAAACTCTTGCCTGGAGATGCTGTCCCTTTGACTTGGAGAATCCAGTGCCACTGGCACCAAGATACACAGATTCAATTAAGAGGTTGCTAGACACATTATCTCATAGGCAAGTTTTTTTTTTCTTTTTTAGTTTTCATGGGCAAAGCACTGGGTTTCTATTGAGCCCAAAGCTATTTTAATCTATTTTAATTGTTCTTTTACTGCACATGTATCAATTGTATTTTAGTTACATTTTACCTAAATTCTAATATTTCCTAAAACAATGTCAGAAGCCTAGATTTCCTCTCCTAGGTATCCCCCATTGCAATGAGAGTCAAACTTGATTTTCCTCAGGGTATAAAAATTCCACTGACTATATGGTCAACCTCAGTAGGCAGTTAGGCCAAAGACACTAAAAAACAAACATTAGTGCTTTGCTTTTAAGTAGAGAAACATTTATAAACAAAGAATACACTCTGTTATATTTTTGCAAAATACAAAAGCATTGGTGTATTTCACCTTGGTGAAAATAAAAGTTTTCCTGTAATATCAACATGACAACAGCAATCCTAGTGAAAAGGAATGGCTGTAGGGAGTGTAATTCCTTACAGTTTTCTATGCTATATTAATTTTATCTGAAACATAGAAAAAATGAAATACCTTTAAAAGAGTAGAACTTTACCCAACTCAAATGCAAAAGAAAAGTAGATAGAAGTATTCTACATCTAAAATCTGAACTGGGATCTAAATGTAATAAAGATCCCAACATAAATTATGTGGGTTTTTGCTTTTTTGATTTTTTCAGAATGCCTACATGAGAATTAGTATGTGAATTAATATCTTAAGTTTGCCTATTACTCATTTAAAATAATTGACAGTTAATAAATATATTTCAAATATTATGCTTCTTGTTTCCACTCCACTATCCATGAAATCAACTCCATATTCTGAAATGCATTGTAGAGCTAATTGCTACAGCTTTGCACTGCCTACTAAGTGATTCATGATAATTCAAAATATTTAGGTCAGTGGTAGAAAATGGCTCTATCATGCTAGGACCATTTAAAAAGGAGCATCTTTACCTTAAATGCTCTTGGGTAGTTTTAAGCTTCATATTTTCAAAAGAAATATTCACTAGATAATGTGGCTAAATTATCAATATTTTATAACCAGTCATAACTAATGTTTCATAGCTAAATCAGTTTTTCAATAGGCAAATTTAAACATAAGAGGAATGAATGTAAAACCTCATTTAAATAGATATAATTTTAGTTTCTCTTTTTTAATGGTCTTTCATTGTTACCTTAAAGACCAAAATTATAGTCATATTGATGGAAAAAACAGTAATTATCACAGACTTTGCATTCCAAGCATGGCAGGAACCAAGATAAATTATGTGCTCTATTAATAAGTAATGTCCACATCACAAAAACAAACATGAGAATCTTATTCAGCCACTTGAAGTCTATTATTTCTGGCACTTGATTCATCAATTAAGCAATCACAGCTTATTTTATTTTAATTAACTTTTTCTTTGACCTTTATAGGTCAATATTTTTCATGACGATGTTATAGAGTTATACATTTATTCCTTGGTTTGCTTCTCCCATACTTTCAAATTAATTCATTTATCTGATTGAAAGTAAATTTTTATATTATTGATTAATTAGAATAATATTTAACCCTCTGGAAATGATTAGTTATTCTTGACACAGAAAGTACTAGACCCATATTATGGGCTGATGGAATGAACACATTAACTATGAAATTTTAAAGAAATTTTTAATTCACCACACTTTTACAGTGTCAAGGTCAGATATTGAATTAGGCATTGCTATACATGAGAGGGAAATGGTTATTTATTCTATACATCATAATACATATTTTGTCTAGACTTAAAAATATTTCACAAATGTTATCTATACCTTAGAATAAATGTATATTTATTATATATACATTACATATTATATTTATATGTGTATTTATGATATAATGTTATTTATATATTACATATAGAACAAATGACTACTTGTTCAAGACCATTAATAAGTCTAAGCAAAGTGGAAATAGTTGATAATAGATTTTTTTGAGTATTCCATTTTGTTATTTTCGTGGCCTAGTCATTATTTTCAGTATTTAGAAGCATGTTCTGAATTTTAGTCACTTTTTCTTCCCTTAGAACTGTTTTTCATAGGCAATCTGAATTTTCTCCTTTTCTCTCTCACTTTTATATTGTAAATTAATCACTCAGATCTAGTAAAGTCTAAAACTCATGGGACTGTATTTAAAACTTTTAAATCAATACACTCTGGCTAATAATTCAGTGAGGTGTTTGTTAGTAAGCATATCTTAAAATACAGATGAAAAAAATAATAGCTAATGAAATTTCAGACAACTTAGGAAGGAAAAGATGGGATAAGATGAGATAAGATAACAAATTATTTACACCCTGGTGGTCAAATGGGATGAACTACAGAGCCTAAACAAAACCCAAACAGAAAGGTGTGGTACATAAAAGAAATATCATTGAATATGCATGGAAAAAAGATAGGCTAACAAATAATGGTGAGAAAATTAGCAAAATACATGAGAAAATCTGAACATATATCGATCATAAATAATAAAAATTAAGCCCTTAAGACCCAAGTGAGGATGCCTCAATACCACTTGGGAGGGAGAAGAAACTAGTCTTGGGGGGGGATGTGGGTGGGAGAGAGCAGGGAACATGATCAGGTATTGGGGCAGGGAAAAAGGACTGACACCCTGAGGCCAGCAGAAAGAATGGAATCACACAACCTTGGGAGTTAGGAGGCAGGGGAGACCCTCTAGAATGTACCAGAGACCTGGGAGATGAGAGACTCTCAGGACTTAAAGGGAAGGACCTTGGATGAAGTGCTCTACAGTGGGGAATGGAACTTGTAGAATCCATCTCCAGTGGAGGGGCAGGATATCAAGTGGAGGGATGGAGTTGCCATCCCACAGTCAAAAGCTCTGACCCAGAATTGTTCCTGTCTGAAGGAACTGCAGGGACAAAAAATGGAGAAAAGCATGAGTGAAAGGAGATCTAGTGACAGGCCCAAGTTAGGATCCTGCTCAAGGAGGTGTCCCAGGCCCTGGCCCTGTTACTGATGTTTTGGTGAGCTTACAGACAGGGACTTAGCATGGCTGCCCTCTGAGAGGCCCATCAGCAGCTGAAAGAGTCAGGTGCAACAACTAACACCCAACCAATGGATGAAAGCCAGGAACCCCTGTGGTTGAGTTGGGGAAAAGCTGGAAGAAACTGAGGCGGAGAGCAGCTCCGTGGGAAGACCAGTATCAACTGATCTGGACCCCTAAGATCTCTCAGACACTGATCCACCAACCAGGCAGCATACAGCAGCTGATATGAGGCCTCCAACACATATATAGCAGAGAACTGACAGTTCTGCCCTCAGTCAGAGAACATGCACCTAACCCTTGAGAGACTTGAGGCCTCAGGGAGTGGAGAGGCATGGTGGGGTTGGGGTAAAGGGTTGGGACATTCTCTTGGAGACCTGAGGTGGGGGTGGGGTGGGGGGAGGATGTCAGGGGGGAAGACCAAAAGGGGCATGAAGTCTGGACTGTTAAAAAAAGATTAAAGAGTAATAAAAGAATCAAGCCCTTCAATTGTTATAACAAGGTGTAGAAGACTATTTATGATCCTAAAAGATAAGGATAAAGACTGAAGAACACCTTTTTGCTTAAAATTAGATTTCTTTAAAACAAACAAAAAATATTGTTTAAATGATGTGCAAGGAATCAAAAAAATTTTATAGTTAAAGCAAAATTCTAATTTACATGTGAAATTTTACAAAATAAGTTTGTGTTTGTGGAATAATTGAAAAGAAATTAATTTTGTGAATACATATAATTAAAATTGCAAAAAAGACATGTGTAAAGCATTATATATATATCATAAGAGTGCAGGGTAGAAGCCAACATTATTTCAGAAAGTTACATAAATGAATAGCCTTTTTAATAAGTTCTAATAGTGAAAATAGAAGAAAATATATGAATTTAGACAAATATAATTGAAATACTAGAAGGAGAAATTTAACAATCAACTTTGAAACAGTCATAAGAAATACATAAGGTACTTAACTTATTGGCTAAGACAGCATGGCACTTCTCTGTTAATTGCCGAAAGTTCTTCATATATTGTCAATGTTTTACTCCTGCTTCTACATAGTATTTCTCTCTCCAAATATGACCCTGACAATCTAGACAATAACTCTTCGAAAGTGACTAATTTAAACTGACTTGACATATTTTAACATACTTGTGGCCATGAGGAACTTTGTATTTCACACCTAAGTAATATGTGGCTTCTACAACCTTTTCACATTGCCTATTGAATCCTTCTTCCAGACACACACTTGGAGCATCTTCCATGAATAGTCATCCAATAACTTCCAAACCTTTGGGAATTTCTTGGTTCTCAATAGCAAACACCTTTCTACTTTTCCCACCATCTTCTCCCATCCTAGGCTTGTGTGAGTCTTCCCTCATACCCCCTGTGTATTTTTTTGGTTAGCTCTTTAGTAGATATATTCCTTAAAGGTGAGGTACACGCTGCTTGCATTGGTTCTTCTGAATACCCCCCAAAAAACAACCCATTAGTACAATCAATATACAATTACGGACTAAATGCAACATTGTTGTAAACTGATGCTACTGAATAGAAAATGCAATTTGGGGAAAGTTTTCATTCAAAGAGCGAACACTATAAACCTATAACAGTTAATATTTAGTATATATACATGGAACATTAAAAGTTAGATTTATATAACAAATTTATGCATGAAAATATTTAATATAGGTAAAACTGCCTGTCTCAATAGAAATAAACAAGTCACAGATTTAAACATTCAAAAAAGACAGATTAAGGGATTAATGGCCTATATGTGAAAAAGTTGAAATAGCCTATTCTACAATTAGAATTGAAAACTACTACAGAGAATAGCTTCTTAAATAAGACATAAAAATGCAAGTCAAAAAAAAAAGAACCCATAAGTGTGCTTTTGTTAATGTGTAGAACATTAGTAATACACTTCATAATAAAGTTTAAAGGCAAACCCTAATAAGATCAGACAACAGTAACATCTGTGACAAAGAAAGACTAGTATTCAAAATATGGATACAACTTCTGTGAGCAGTGAGGTGGTTACGGATTTATTTATTTATTTATTTATTCATTTATTTATTTATTTATTTATTTATACCATCCAGATTCTATTGCCCTTCTGGTCCACCCTGCTACTGTTCCACATCCCATACCTCCTCCCCACCTCCCACCCCACCAGACCTCTAAACTCCCTGAGGTCTCCAGTCTCTTGAGGGTTAGGTACATCTTCTCTGACTAAACCCAGACCTAGCAATCCTCTGTTGTATACGTGTTGGGTTTTTAAAACACAAGCATAGAGACCTGTAGAACCTAAAAGCCAAGTAAGGCTTAGACCTTCTATAATCCCACCTTTAGGGAGGCACATAGAATGGTCTCTAGAGCTTTCCAGACAAATAGTTTTAGTGCTCAGGTGAACTCCAGATTCATGGAGAGATCTAGTCTCAAAATATGAAGTGAAAGAAAGTCAGATGTGATCTTAAGTATCCATACTTATGTGCAAACATACATGCATGCACCCACATATTCACATTAATATGAATGCCTTCATAATACACACATGCTACACACATAGTAGTGAATCTGTAAACTCACAAGACCAGACCAGAGCTTTTTTTTGTTTGTTTGCTTTTTGTTTTTTGTTTTTTTTTATTACATATTTTCCTCAATTACATTTCCAATGCTATCCCAAAAGTCCCCCACACCCTCCCCCGGCAATCCCCTACCCACCCATTCCCATTTTTTGGCCCTGGCGTTCCCCTGTACTGGGGCATATAAAGTTTGCCTGACCAATGGACCTCTCTTTTTTATTAAGTTAAAACCACATCCCACTGAGTATGATTTTGCAAGCTGAAATCATATAATGCCCATGAATGAAGGGTGACTTATTCATAGAAAATCAGGTAACATGATTATTGAAATAAAAAGGAACTAGGTATCTTCACATTTGTAAACTCTCCCTAAAACTCTGCTGCATGATTTTATCAAGAGGTTCAAATAGGTTTACAAGTTTAAGTGTTTCCCTGTTTTTAAAACAACAACAAAATTAAATAATTAGAAAAAGAAAGCAAAAAAGAAAGCAAAAAAAAAAAAACAGAAAAAGAGTACTGAACAATGTTTGTAAATGTGGATAGTTTATAAACAAAGCTTTATAATTTTCTCTTGTTTCCAGTATATTTAAAGTATCATACCAGAAAACTAAGTGCAACAATGGTGGGCATTGTGGACAGCTTTTCCTTGCCACTTTAATTTTAATTAGTACTTGAGATAATGAGAAATTGTGGGAAATGTTAAGAGCAGAAAAAGAATTACAAGTTTCTAAATGAAATTTAGAAAATTAGTCTTGCCAGATGTATAAAGGTAACCCAAAAGACAGTTAAAAACAAAACAGTTAAAGTCATAGCAACTGGCAACTCCTGAACTTTTAAGCTAGAGATGCATAAAGCTTCTCTGGGAAAGAATTGAGGGCTCTGAATTCAATGTACAGCCCCTTGGAAACATAAAAATGACTGGATGCAGTGAGATAAAGGAAAGTCCAGCTCCCCCTCCTAGTTAATTGTAAGACCAAAGAGTTTTAAAATGGGAGATGGGACTAACTACTGTTATCTACTTACATAAGAAATGGTTCCTGATTCAAGTTGATAATGCATTGTATTTAGGGTGACTGTAACAAGGAGTACTGAGCAGGAATTACTTCACAGAAAGTTGGGCATGCAAAGCTGGAAATTTAAAGTGTGAACAATTTTTCTTTCAATAGAAAGTTGTTAGGTTTTCATGAGTTTGTACGCTTTCTGATGTTTCTATCATTGTTGATATACAGCTTTAACTCAGGATGTTCTGATAGGATGTAGGGAGTTATTTCAATTTTCATGTATCTATTGAGACTGGCTTTGTGGCTGAGTATGTGGTCTGTTTTGTAAAGTTCCACGAGGTGCAGAGAAGAAGGTACATCCTTTTGTGTTTGAGTGAAATGTTATGTAAATATGTTAGGCCCGGTCAGAGGACACCAGGAAAATAAGGCCCTCCAAATCAACTGAGTAAAAATCATGTGAACTAACAGACTGAAGCAGCTGGCATGGCTCTGCACCTGATCCTCTGAATACATATTATAGCTTTCAGTCTAGTATTTTTATGTGAATGAATGGTCTGATCCTTGTCCCTTCTCTTAAGGTGTTTTTCCTTTTGTTGATGGACCTTGGCCAACTCTGATGTGATGGGTTTTGTTTTAGCTTAATATACTTTCTTCTCTGTGTTTACTGTTATCTCTTAGAAGCCTGTTCTCTTCTAATTCGAGACAGAAAGTGCTGGATCCTGATGGGAGTGTAGGTGGAGAGGAACTAGGAGTACAGGGAGGAGGAACTGTAATTAGGGTATATTGTATGACAAGAGAATCTATGTTTAATAAAAGGGGAAAAGAAAACAATAAAATCTTTATGAGGCAAAAGAGGGGAAAAGTGTGAACAAAAACTAAAGTGCCTACTTTATGTTTTATGGTGTGAGAACAAAACTATCAGAAACTAAATAAATAAAAATTTCAGAACTAAAGGATCCTTAGGGAAATAGAGAGTGGTTTTCTTTTTCTTTCTTTGTTTGTTTGTTTGTTTGTTTGTTTTCGAGACAGGGTTTCTCTGTATAGACCTGGTTGTCCTGGAGCTCACTCTATAGACCAGGCTGGCCTCGAACTCAGAAATTCGCCTGCCTGTGCCTCCCAAGTGCTGGGATCAAAGGCGTGTGCCACCCAGTTTGAGAGTGGTTTTCAAGAGGAGACCAGTGGGAGCATTATTACAGTAGTTCCAGAAGAGGGCTCCTGGACACGTAGGGCTATGTGCTAACTGGGTACCAGAATCAGAAGAAAACCCCCTAGAGGGCTATTGGAAGATAATATATAGTAAAAGCTTCCTACATGATACCGTGCTTCTGGTGGATACTACTAACTAATAGAGGTGACATTCAAAAATATTTGTGAATAACTGAACAGAGTTAATCAGACAAATCCTGTAGCCCACTATTCCAGTTGACGATGCCTGGAAGTCTCAGGCTAAGGTGAAATCAAGATTTATCATGCTGGCAACTTCCACACAGAGTCTATGAACCCCCTTTTTTCAGGTATGGATCCATGAGAATACCATTGTCACAGTAATATGTCACCAACACTGTTACTCAAAGCAGAGAGAATTTATGTTTGAATGATCCAATATAGAACATTCCAAATTGGTGATTCTGCTTAATTGTGGTAAGCCAAATTAGTGTTTGTTATTTTGAAATTTCAACAGCTAAACGTTAAAGGATACTGAGTGTTTCATGTCTATGATATGCTGCCATTTGTAATTTGACATTTATAAATGTGATATAGACCTAAAATGTCAGTAGAATCCCCAAAATGTTTCTCTCTCTTAGGTTTTTCCTCTGTACTATATTCTGATCTCTGAAAAAATTCAAATACTTGAGCTGTGGCTCACATCATATCAACAATCATGAAACAAAGGATTTTCTGAAGCAAAAATATGTGAACATTGCTTTAGAGACAAAAGTACTATAGTCATCAATATAAAGGGGAGATTGAAAAAGTCTTGTAAGTTATAAAATAGAATGCTAAAAAGTGAAAGGACACCTATTTTATACCTATACTTTTTTCTTTTTTCTTTATTTTTTGTCACAAAACAGGCCTCAACAGTTACAAAAATATTGAAATTGTCACATGCATCCTATCAGATCACCATGGACTAAGGCTGATCTTCAATAACAAAATAAATAATAGAAAGCCAACATTCACATGTAAACTGAACAACACTCTTCTCAATGATACCTTGGTCAAGGAAGGAATAAAGAAAGAAATTAAGGACTTTTTGGAGTTTAATGAAAATGAAGCCACAACATACCCAAACTTATGGGACACAATGAAAGCATTTCTAAGAAGAAAACTCATAGCTCTGAGAGCCTCCAAAAAGAAACTAGAAAGAGCACACACTAGCAGCTTTACAACACATCTAAAAGCTCTAGAACAAAAGGAAGCAAATTCACCCAAGAGGAGTAGACAACAGGAAATAATCAAACTCAGGGGCGAAATCAACCAAGTGGAAACAAGAACTTTTCAAAGAATCAAACAATGGAGGAGCTGGTTCTTTGAGAAAATCAACAAGATAAACCCTTAGCCAGACACACTAGAGGGCACAGGGAAAGCATCCTAATTAACAAAATCAGAAATGAAAAGGGAGACATAACAACAGATCCTGAAGAAATCCAAACACCATCAGATCCTTCTACAAAAGGCTATACTCAACCAAACTGGAGAACCTGGATGAAATGGACAAGTTTCTAGACAGATACCAGGTACCAAAGTTAAATCAAGATCAGGTTAATGATATAAACAGTCCTATATCCCCTAAAGAAATAGAAGCAGTCATTAATAGTCTCCCAACCAAAAAAAGCCCAGGACCAGATGGGTTTAGTGCAGAGTTCTATCAGACCTTCAAAGAAGATCTAGTCCCAGTTCTTCCCAAACTATTCCACAAAATAGAAACAGAAGGTACTCTACCCAGCTCATTCTATGAAGCCACAATTACTCTGATTCCTAAACCACAAAAAGACAAAACAAAGATAGAGAACTTCAGACCAATTTCCCTTATGAATATCGATGCAAAAATCCTCAATAAAATTCTCACTAACCGAATCCAACAACACATCAAAACAATCATCCATCCTGACCAAGTAGATTTCATCCCAGTGATGCAGGGATGGTTCAATATACGGAAATCCATCAACGTAACCCATTATATAAACAAACTCCAAGACAAAAACCACATGATCATCTCGTTAGATGCTGAGAAAGCATTTGACAAAATTCAACACCCATTCATGATAAAAGTCTTGGAAAGATCAGGAATTCAAGGCCCATACCTAAACATGATAAAAGCAATCTACAGCAAACCAATAGCCAACATCAAAGTAAATGGTGAGAAGCTGGAAGCAATCCCACTAAAATCAGGGACTAGACAAGGCTGTCCACTCTCTCCCTACCTATTCAACATTGTACTTGAAGTCCTAGCCAGAGCAATTAGACAACAAAAGGAGATCAAGGGGATACAAATTGGAAAGGAAGAAGTCAAACTATACTTTTTCTTAAAGGACTACTTCTATAAAGTGTTTGCATGTATTAAGAATAAAAACAAAGGGCTATTTCTTATCTGTATGACAGTTAGCAATATAAATATTATCAACTTGCCATTGGTGAATGAAAAAAATAACACTGGTAGTAATAAAGAAATCTGAGGAATCACATTAGGAATTGAGGTACCTGTCTTCATGTGTTGGAACTCATAAACTACACTTAAAGAAGCTACAGCAATAGGAAGTACAAGATATTCTGATGAAGTCAGATTATACTCTAAAGAACCATCTTCAGGGCTCTCTAGGAATCCTTGGTATTCAGAGTGGACTATATCTCCATGCAATGTGAGCAATGGTCACCTCAGGCACTCTGATACAAAACCAGGAGTCAGTGTAGAAGAACTGATGCTTCTGAATCAATATGTGATCTTGCCTGTCTGAGATTCACTGTCTTCCTGCATAACATTAAAATGTTAAATGGCAAGCTGGTACAACTACTCTGGAAATCCATCTGGTAGTTCTTCAGAAAACTGGACATAGTTTAACAGGAAGATCCAGCAATACCTCTCCTGGGCATATACCCAGAAGATGTTCCAACTTGCAATAAGGGCACATGCACCATTATGTTCATAGCAGCCTTATTTATAATATCCAGAAGCTGGAAAGAAACCAGATGCCCCTCAACAGAAGAATGGATACAGAAAATGTGGTACATTTACACAATGGAGTACTACTCAGCTATTAAAAACAATGAATTCATGAAATTCTTAGGCAAATGGATGAACCTGGAGGATATCATCCTGAGTGAGGTAACTCAGTCACAAAAGAACACACATGAAATGCACTCGCTGATAAGTGGATATTAGCCCAGAAACTTAGAATAACCAAGATGCAATTTGTAAAACACATGTAACTCGAGAAGAAGGAAGACCAAAGGGTAGACACTTTGTTCCTTCTTAGAATGGAAAACAAAATACCCATGGAAGGAGTTACAGAGACAAAGTGTGTGAAGGAACGACCATACAGAGACTGCCCCACTTGGGGGTCTATTCCATAAACAACCATCAAACCCAGACACTAGGCAAATGCCAACAAGAGCCTGCTGACAGGAACCTGATAAAGCTGTCTCCTGTGAGGCTCTAACAGTGCCTGGCAAATACAGAAGTGGATGCTCACAGTCATCTATTGGACGGAGAACAAGGTCCCCAATGAAGGAGCCAGAGAAAGTACCCAGGGAGCTGAAGAGGTCTGAAGCCTCATAGGAGGAACATCAATATGAAATAACCAGTACCCAGAGCTCCTTGGAACTATACCATCAATCAAAGAAAACACATGTTGGAACTTGTGGCTCTAGCTATATATGTAGCAGAGGATGTCGTAGTTGGTCATCAATGGGAGGAGAAGCCCTTGGTCCTGTGAAGGCTCCGTGCCCCAGTATAGGAGAATGCCAGGACCAGGAATGGGAGTGGGTGGGTTAGGGAGCAGGGGGAAGGGGGAGAAGATAGAGTATTTTTGAGGGGGAAATTAGGAAAGGGGATAACATTTGAAATGTAAATTAAAAAATCTAAAAATAAAACATAAAAAAAATGTTAAATGGCATGTCCATGTGATAGCATTTGATATGGTGGTGTTAGGCAGCATTTAAAACCATGTGCTGAGTTGTAAAGTAAATAGAACTTAAAATCTACCCTCAAATCCTTACAGGTAGTTCAACTTATTGTAAAGCTTACTGAAAGATTTCAATTTTTAAAGATTTATTTTTAAATTGTTTTACATGAATGTGTGTGTACTTGCTCATGTTTATACACACCATATGTGTGCAGTTGCTCATAGAGGCTGGAAGAGTATGTTACAAGTAATAAGCCACTGTATACCAGGTACTAGTAACTGACCAGTCTTTTGCAAGAGAAGTAAGCACTATTAAACTCCTGAGCCATCTCCCCAGCTGAAAAGACCTTAGTTTACATACTATTTGAAATTTTATGGTAAAACCTAAAAGTAAATAAGTATATAGAAGAATCAAAATAACAGCTGAAGCAAAGATAGCTCAATATGAGGCAAACATCTAAAGCTAATGTCCCAGAGTCTAATGGAGTTTTAAATTTAGGTAACTTCTTCCTTCAAAATCTGTTCCCTCCTTTCCTTATAAAGGGTCAATGCATACTTTTGTTCACTTGTTCTTGATTTCTTCTTAATAAAGCTAATCTTTCTGCTTCCGGGGAAATTTTTAAATGGCTATTATTAAAGTTATAAAATGTAATTTATGAACAAATAAGCAGTAACTAGCTCCTTTTAGCTAAGGTGTGGCATTTTCTAGTTAACTTTTCTCCATACTACACTACATTCCCTGAAAATTCACTGAGAATAGCTGTCATAATTTATTGGGTTTATATAAAACATAAAACTATCAGGTATCAAAATAAAAGATAGTTTTCTTTAGAAATAAAATAGAGCAAGATATTCTCCCAAATGCATAAAGAAACACTAAACTTACCAACATTCAATAAAAACACGGGCAGTGTTGTAGGCAATTTATACCCTTCCCACAATCTAACTAAAATCACAGTTTACCTAATGCTTTAAAACCCTGAAATAGTTAATGAGACCAAAGAAAAATATAGAGTAGTATGATCTTAGAGGACTTTAAGTGAGGCTAAAATAATATGAACAAGACCAAAACCATATTCATATCCTAGTCTCTGTAACTGCAGCTATTTGGGCATTCACTGTGCACAGAGCTCATTATCATATTACCTTCCGAGTACAAATATGAATCCCATGAACCCAGAGAAAAAGACAAGGTGAGGTGTTAGATGAGATAGATGAGACAGTCTGGTGAGATTAAGATTTGATTACTTTGTTAAAAATAAAACATGTTAAACATGAAATGTTAAAACAGTTTTTACCATGCTTCTTACGTGGTTTAGGCTAAGTTTCTTGAAATTTAAGGTACAAGATGGAGACACTTCATTAACAACAACAACAACAACGAGCCATGTTTATGTCCAATTCTGTTATGTCACAAGGTGTTCTAGTTTGCTTTGCACTGCTGTGATAAACAAATGTCATGACCCATAGCAACTTGGGAAGCAAAGGGTTCAGCTTCCCAAGGTTACAGCTTAGAGCCCATCATTAATTTATATCAAGACAGGAGGTCAGCAAAAGGAACCTGGAAGCAGAGATCATGGAAGAAGATCATTGCTTACAAGCCTCTTTTCCTTGTCTTGCTCAGACATACAGCTCAGGGACATGTACCAAAGGCTGGCACTGCCCTCTGTAGATTGGACCCTCCTACTTGAATACATTGCTTCACATGTATTAGAAATATTAATACCAAAAAACTGCATGGTACTGGTATAGTGACAGACAAGTAGACCAATGGAACAGAATTGAAGACCCAGAGATGAACCCACACACCTATGGTCACTTGATCTTTGACAAGGGAGCTAAACCCATCCAGTGGAAAAAAGACAACATTTTCTTTCTTTCTTTACTTTTTTTTATTACATATTTTCCTCAATTACATTTCCAATGCATTCCCAAAAGTCCCCCATACCCTCCCCCCACTTCCCTACCCACTAATTCCCATTTTTTTTTTTTTTTTTGCGCTGGCGTTCCCCTGTACTGGGGCATATACAGTTTGCATGTCCAATGGGCCTCTCTTTCCAGTGATGGTCGACT
Organism: Mus musculus; assembly: GCF_000001635.26. NCBI lineage: Eukaryota > Metazoa > Chordata > Mammalia > Rodentia > Muridae > Mus > Mus musculus. The sequence continues at coordinate 89,750,241 of NC_000084.6, forward strand.
AGGCCATCTTTTGATACATATGCAGCTAGAGTCAAGAGCTCCAGGGTACTGGTTAGTTCATAATGTTGTTCCACCTATAGGGTTGCAGATCCCTTTAGCTCCTTGGGTACTTTCTCTAGCTCCTCCATTGGGAGCCCTGTGATCCATCCAATAGCTGACTGTGAGCATCCACTTCTGTGTTTGCTAGGCCCCGGCATAGTCTCACAAGAGACATGGTTATCATGTAGAAGAATGAGAATTGATCCATTTCTATCTCCTTGTACTAAGGTCAAATCTAAGTGGATTAAGGAACTCCACATAAAACCAGAGACACTGAAAGGAGGAGAAAGTAGGGAAAAGCCTGGAAGATATGGGTACAGGGGAAAAATTCCTGAATAGAACAGCAATGGCTTGTGCTGTAAGATCAAGAATCGATAAATGGGACCTCTTAAAATTGCAAAGCTTCTGCAAAGCAAAAGACACCATCAATAAGACAAAAAGACCACCAACAGATTGGGAAAGGATCTTTACCTATCCCAAATCGGACAGGGGAATAATATCCAATATATATAAAGAACTCAAAAAGGTGGACTCCAGAAAATCAAATAACCCTATTAAAAATGGGGCTCAGAGCTGAACAAAGAATTCTCACCTGAGGAATACCAAATGGCAGAGAAGTACCTGAAAAAAATGTTCAACATCCTTAATCATCAGGGAAATGCAAGTCAAACAACCCTGAGATTCCACTTCACTCCAGTCAGAATGGCTAAGATCAAAAATTCAGGTGACAGCAGATGCTGGCGAGGATGTGGAGAAAGAGGAACACTCCTCCATTGTTGGTAGGATTGCAAGCTTGTACAACTACTTTGGAAATCAGTCTGGCAGTTCCTCAAAAAATTGTACATAGTACTACCAGAGGATCCCGCAATACCTCTCCTGGGCATATATACAGAAGATGTCCCAACCTGTAAGAAGGACACATGCTCCAATATGTTCATAGCAGCCTTAATTATAATAGCCAGAAGCTGGAAAGAACCCAGATGCCCCTCAACAGAGGAATGCGTACAGAAAATGTGGTACATTTACACAATGGAATACTACTCAGCTATTTAAAAAATGAATTTATGAAATTCCTAGGCAAATGGATGGACCTGGAGGGTATCATCCTGAGTGAGGTAACCCAATCACAAAGGAACTCGCACAATATGTACTCACTGATAAGTGGATATTAGCCCAGAAACTTAGGATACCCAAGATATAAGATACAATTTGCTAAACGCATGAAACTCAAGAAGAACGAAGACCAAAGTGTGGACACTTTGCCCCTTCTTAGAAATGGGAGCAAAACACCCATGGAAGGAGTTACAGAGACAAAATTTGGAGCTGTGACGAAATGATGGACCATCTAGTGATTGCCATATGCAGGGATCCATCCCATAATCAGCTTCCAAATGCTGACACCATTGCATACACTAGCAAGATTTCACTGAAAGGACCCAGATATAGCTCTCTCTTGTGAGACTATGCCGGGGCCTAGCAAACACAGAAGTGGATGATCACAGTCAGCTATTGGATGGGTCACACGGCCCCCAATGGAGGAGCTAGAGAAAGTACCCAAGGAGCTAAAGGGAACTGCAACCCTATAGGTGGAACAACAATATGAACTAACCAGTACCCGGGAGCTCTTGTCTTTAGCTGCATATGTATCAAAAGATGGCCTAGTCGGCCATCACTGGAAAGAGAGGCCCATTGGATTTGCAAACTGTATATGACCCAGTACAGGGGAACGCCAGGGCCGAAAAGGGGGAGTGGGTGGGTAGGGGATTGTGGGGGTGGGTATGGGTACTTTTGGGATAGCATTGGAAATGTAAACGAGGAAAATACCTAATTTAAAAAAGAAATATTAATACCAAAAAGATGGAAGATGATAAGTACCAATGAGGCTAAAAATACAAAGCAACCTTAGTAAATTATTGGGAGTGAAGAACATAAGGATACTATGACAAAAGAATATTTTAATCATGATATTGACAAAAGAACTCCATCATACATCACTCTCTCTATAAGATATACATCCAAAGTAAAGAACATCATGTGTCAAAGAGACATTCGGTATTCCCGTGTTCTTTGAAGCCTCATTCTCAACAGAGTATATCAACCTCAGTATCAATTAATGGAAAATATGTGAATGAAACAACAATATTGAATAGTCTTTTAAAAGTATTAAATGAGAAACAACAAAGATAAACATGGATGGTGGTATTGTATAAGAAAGAAGCCGGGAACAGGCAAACATGGCCTGGTCTCAGATGTACAATCTAAGAGTCAAACTCACTGATAGGAAATTAGTAGTTGCCAGAGTTTGAAGAGTAAAGAGAGTAGAAATCATTGGTCAAGGTACACAAAATTACATTTGTGTGTTAAACATAAGCTGAACAGATGAAACTACAGCTTGTGGAATTTGTGTGATACTTTTGCCTGGCTGCTTAAAACTTCCCTCAAAAAGAAATTATTTAATCTTTTCTATACACACTCAAATGTGAGGTGATATGTGAAGTGATAGAAGTGCTAATTAGCTCGATGGTGGTAATCATTTTACATTGTATACATGTATCAAAACATCACCTTACTTAGCTTGAATACACACAATTATTGCTGATTAAAACTCAAACTAAAATACTGTTTTATAGAAAACTCTGAATTGTTTTCTAGACAGATGTCTGAACCATTTCAAATTCCCACTAGCAGTGTCTGTGAAGGCCAGTTTTCTTGCCTGCTTGATGGTGTTTGATGACATCATTGCTTTTTATTTTATTTTTACCAACTGGTATTTAGTCGTTCATCATGGTTGGAAACTCAACCTCATAATGGTTAATGATAGTAAATATCAAATGTCTGTTCATCAATTTGCTATAAATATTTATTTGTCTTTTTAAAAAATTCATTCTATCACTGGGAGGTCTTGCAAACATTGTATGCACCAGTACAGGGGAATGCCAGGGCCAGGAAGCAGAAATGGGTGGGTTGGGGAGTAGGGCAGGGGGAGTCTATAGGGGACTTTTGGGATAGCATTTGAAATGTAAATGAAGAAAATATCTAATAAAAATTGTTTACAAAAAGGAACAAAACAGAAAAAAATTTTCATTCATGTTTTCACTTTCATGTATGAATATTGTATTTACATTATTTCCTTCCTCCCTCCAGCTTTTTCTATGATCATCTGTTCCCTCTAAAACATATGTCTTCATTCTACTTATTATTTTTACATATATATGCATATGAATGAATAAATATGTAAATACAAACTGCTAAGTCCACTTAGTGTTGCTTGTATGTTTATGTTTTTAAGTCTGACTGCTTGACATTTGATAACCAATTAGAGGGCTTGTCCCTGGAGAAGGCTAATTCTTCTTCTCTCAGCTGGCATTAATTATTAATTACATGTAGCTCTCCATCTAAGGGTGAGCATTCTAAGATTTCTCCCCTCTACATTGGCATGTCAACTGGTGTTGTCATTGTTTAGGTCTTTTTTAGGCAATCATATTGCTGAGATTCCATGGATATAGAAGACATAATCACAAAGCAGAAATCCTTATCCTCTGGAACTTTCAATTTCTGTAGCCCCTCTTCTAAGGTTTTTTTTTTTTTTTTTTTTTTTGAGCCTTAGGCATAGAGGTTGTATTATATTCATAGATCAATTGGTGTGGGACATCCTTGGCTCAGATGTTCTTTGCAGTGTGCTACAAAAAGAAGCTTATTTGGTGAGAGTGAGACCTACAATTATTGTGGGCATAAAAATATGTATTAAGCACGCAGTTAGAGATTGTACTGGTTTGGATAAGTGTAGAGGAATTTTAATCCAGCAATGTGGTTGCTCTAGGAAGGGATCACATCCAAAAATATGATTTTTCTGGAATGCAGATACACCCTGGATTACAGTATGATCTTGTTGAAATTACAGACATACCCTTAGTACACAAGTTTAATGCTTAACAATGAAAGTAAGGTTAGTTTGTAGAGGAAGCAGCCACGCTGAAAGTGACATCTAATTAAGGGGCATACAATGTGACAAGGAAGAGAAATATTTGACAGAATGAGTCAGACATAGGATAGCCCAATTTGCATGAGAATAGCAGAGGAAAAGAGGCTACTTATCATCAATATAGAAAAAGGTGTGGTGTTATATATGGTAGGAGGTGTGTGTGTGTGTGTGTGTGTGTGTGTGTGTGTGTGTGTGTTTGTGTGTCAGTTTTACAATTTTATTCGGACGTATTTACAGAAATGGGTTACAGGGAAAACAAGCTAGACACAGATGGAGACAGAATGAGTCAGAAATGAGAAGAAGTCAGAAGATTACAACATATTGCCAAAGTTAGTATGAGGCCAGGTAGAGCAATTCAGTCAGAAGCTAAGAGAAACTGGATTGAATCAGTCAGCCTGGAAGATTAGATTGTATAGAGGCTAGAGGCTTCCAGGTTTCCAGGCTGGTTTTGTGTGTCAACTTGAAACAAGCTGGAATTATCAGAGGAAGGGGCTTCCCTTGAGGAAATGCCTCCATGAGATCCAGCTGTAAGGCATTTTCTCAATTAGTGATCAAGGGTGGGAGAGCCCATTGTGGGTGGTCCCATCCCCAGGCTTGTAGCCTATAAGAAAGCAAGCTGATCAAGCCAGGAGAAGCAATACAGTAATCAGCACTCCTCCATGGTCTCTGCAACAGCTCCTGCCTCCAAGTCCTTCCCCTGTCTGAATTCCTGTTCTGACTTCCTTTGGTGATGAATAGCAATGTGGTAGTGTAAGCTGAATAAACCCTTTCTTCCCCAACTTGCTTCTTGGTCATGGTGTTTTGTGCAGAAACCCTGACTAAGACACAGGCCTAGGGCAAGGGACAGTTAGAACACATAAGGAAATGTTCTTGGCTCAGCCCAAGCCAGATATTCACATAGCTTGGGCACAGCTCTTATCTCATCACTTCATCTGAGGAAATAAAAGTGACATTTACAGAGAAGTGGCAGCAGTAGATTATCTTCTAGGTTACATGGCCTAACCAACCATGTGTAGTGGGCCATGTTACCAGTGTCACACAAGAATTCCCTCATTCTGAGCAGGCCATATGTCCAATTTGATTATATTTCAATAGAATTTGAAATATTTATTGGAAGTGGGGGATTGGTTTTTGTCAAAGAAAGGACATTGGTAAACATTTCTGTATTTCAATGTCAGTCTCTTTATGATCATAATAGAACCCTTCAAAGTACAAATGTTTTATTTTTGATGGAATGAACTTATCAAGTTGTCCTTTGATGGATCTTTCTTTGGCATGATGTAAGATCTTTTTATTTGTCCTACTTTCCAGTAATTTCTTCCATGATTTTATGAAATGTTTCATAGTTTTAAACTTCACACATAAATCTGTGGTCTCTTACAAGTTTTCAAGTGTTAAATTTTGATGTTGATCTTCATACAGTTTGTTTATGTATGTTCAATCATAGCAACAGCACAATTGAACAGGTGTCTGTCTATTCATCATTAAACTGTCCTTGAAACTTGTCAGAAATATGAGTTTGTGTGAGAATTTCTCCCTTTCTGAAGTTCTGGAAGCTTAAACTATAGCTTCAAACATTTTTATTAATAGGATAATACTAGTGTTTGTTTATATCAAAGCTTTTATGTATCTCCTTGAATGAACATGATTTTAGTAATTGTGTTTTTAGACTTTAATAAGAGCAAGTACTGTGTGCAGGGGAAAATACTTTCTAATGACCAAATCTTTCTAGGAAAATTAGTTAATATTCATGGCTCAAGATACTATTTTAATATATTGTTTCTAAACTTTGAGTTTACTTTAATAATGTCATCTAGTCATTTCTATGCATTTGTTGCAAGAAACAAAATATGTCCCTGTAAACAGAAAGGAATTTCTTAGATTTCACATTATTTTTAATTAGAAATGTCTAGATTACAGTTTAAGACTAAGCAAAAGCAGATGACTACAATAGCTATCAAGTCTTTGATCATGTTTTTGTCTCTTGACAGTAGCAACAATGAGCCATATTGCTTCTATAATACCTTTGTATAAACAAATTGATATGAGAGAAATGCTTGTTTTGTTTCCACTGTTAAAACTTTCTTTTGTCTTTAACTCAAAAGCTTCCCTGGGTTCATATGACTGATAAATTCCAGCTTAAGTTCTCATGCCCTAGCTACAAAGTAAATAAGGCAACAGTACAATTGGAGTTCCTTTTTCCATACTGCAAAGCATGCTTTCTCATCTACCGTCCACATCTCTAATATTAAGAGTACTCACCAACAGGCCAGAGACTTCCTTTTTGTTCTGGTTTCTCCATTGTTTAACAAATACTCCAGACCCTAGCATCACATGGAAAACACCTGGAGAAAAAAACTTATTTGTTCTTAGACACCGGTCCACTTCTATGAGAAAGGATCAGGCATCTAAGGATAAAGAATAAAGCTTTATAGTTAAGTAGAATATGTAATCATGGCTTTTTAAACTTAAAACATATATAACTAAGTACAGTGTATGTAAAAAATAAAATGTAGCTTTATGTTGGAACATAGTTCATGAACGAAGAGCTATTCTGAAACTTTGTGAAAAAACTTCAAGTAGACAAGACCAGAGTCTTTTAATCTCTGTTCTTTTGTAATGTGATTTGTTTTTAGAATGTGCTTTTGTGCCCCTCCCAAGTGTAGTAGATAGGAGTGAGCTTGCTTCAGATTACATATTACAGCTGTATATTGTAATTTGTCTATATGTCTCTATGGAACAACATGTTTATGACACATGTGGCTTATCCTTGTGATTGTATACTTTGCTCTGGTAAAAAATGCTCTGCATAAAGTTGGCAATTTCATGAGTTTAGTCTGCTTCAATTTTAGGCCCTACTCTCCCAGGTTCACTCTGCTAACAAGAGCTGTAACAGGGTTAGTCTTGTTCTGAGTTCCAAATTATTCTTGAGTTATATGTATTCCATTTTGTGCCCACACTTAGTAGGTCATGTATATGCTAAACATGAATAAGCATTATAATACCTTTGCTTAGAGGACATATCTGGTCAATGCTGAAACATTCCTAAGAGTGAGATAGTACAGAAAACATTAGAAAAATTATAGATAATTTCAAAAACATTGGTTCTAGGTCATTAAATTACTCAGGGAAATATGTTTATATTTGCTGGAAAGGCAAACTAAAATAAGATATGTTTGTCAATGTAACTTCAATTATGTAAGGTGTACTTTTATCCTATTTTTTGCTATATAAGAAAAACTCCCAGATTTCTAGAAAACAAAGCTAAATATAATATTTCATTTTTTATCACTTTAAAATGATAGTGATTTGGAAATTTATATCAATAGTCTACCTATTTATTTTACAAAATAAGGAATAGTTCAAGGATGCAACAATGTATAATAAAATTGTTTCTAGTGCCCTTCTAAAGCATTTTATGAATATTTCTGAATCTATAACAGTGGTAGGAAGAAATGTTGTTTAATAGTTTTCATGTCACTGTATTCACAGGCTATTTGAAAATAGATACATTATTATACTTAATAGTTTTATATCACTGCTTAATATGTGTATAATTATATATATACATATGCATGTACCCATAAAGATATACACATGCATACATTTTAAATGATAGTGAATAGTCAGACAAAGACAATACTATTTTGACAATTAAAAGTTAACAAAAATACTAGATGTTATATTGATATACATAATTATATCTACAGTATATCCTATCTTTCAACTTATGCATGTAAGACAACTTTTTAATAATTAAAAAAGAAAATTTTAAAAATATTAATTAAATATCTCTGCTCACTATCTGACCCTTAAAAATCAGTAAGACAAATATAAACAAGCAGAGCATGTGTTTTAGATAAACACATGACACAGTGCAGGGCTTAATATGTTTAAGAACTTAGGCTTCATTGTTATATCACTTGCTGTGTGATTACATCACTAAGTACTACCTATTGATTTCTCAGATCTCAGTAAACTAGTACAATTTCTCAACAGACTTTTTAAAACAATCCCACTTTCATTCAAATTTATGTGACTGTAATATTTTATTTAATCTCCTTAAACAAAAGGTCGTATCAATAAACAAAGATTAACTGTGTTAGTTTTCTATTGCTGTGATAAAATATTATGGTCAAAGCAACTTATCAAAGAAAGCATTTAATTGGGTTTCTTGTTTCAAAGTTAGAGTTCATGATCATGGTGTGAAGCAAGGGCAGCAAGTGGCCAGAGAAGCACCCGAGAGACCCACAAGCATGAGGGAGAGAGATGACACTAGAAATAATGGAAAGGTTTGGAGTCTCAAAGCTACCAGACTGTGACACACATCCTCCAACAAAGCCACATCTTCTAATATTTCCTAAACACTTAAACCAGCTGAGAATCGATACTCAAACAAGCGAGGCTACGTTATCTTTCTTTTACAGATTACAGCATTCTCGTCCCATACTTCTATGGGCTCTTGGGCATATCATCACACAAAATACATTTAGCCCAACTTCAAAACTCTCCATAATCTTTCACAATCTCAATACTGTTTTAAAGCCTAAAGTCTGAGGCTCAAGGCAATATCTTAATTGAAATTCCCTGAAACATTAAAAAGTAAATTACACATTTCCAACTTGCAATGGCACAGAATGTACATCACCATTTAAAAAGAGAGGAATGGCAGAAGATTAGGAGTACTAGAAACTCAAGAACCGGAGCAAGATCACAATCTAGCAGGGAAAACTTCAAAACTGGTAGTTCCATTCAGCTGGCCATATCACTCCAGCTTCTTTGCCTACAATATAAATTTCTTTGGCTGGTTTGACCTCCTGCATACAGCCCTCTTTGGTAAATACCCCATTCCTCTTAGAGATTTTATGCATTTACTGCCCTACCACATGTTGTGTATCCTCAGCAGCTCTCCTTAACTGTTGAGAGAGATTCCAAAAGCCTTTTATTAGCACATTCTTCATGATAATAAAGGCAGAACCCCATGAATGATACAAATTTGAAGCCAACTTCTAAAAAACCCTGCCACCATTGAACTACATTTTCAGCAGCTCTAATTCGGTGTTGCAGTTCCTCGGGCCTTTCCTTTTTCCAAGTTGGAACCTTAGCTCATACCACCCTTTATTCCATTTAAAATCAGGTCTGCTCTCAATCTTCTTTTCTCTTTCAGCACAAGCCATGGTTACAATATTAAATTTCCTTATGTTCTTTTTTGCTTCAAACTTTACATTTTGTATTTCTTTTTGCCCCATTTTCTCATTTATATTGTAGAGTTGCATAAAAATGATTACTAATAACCACTGCTCTACCAAATAAATTAGTCCATTACTTTTGAAATTAGCCTCAGGCAAAGTCTTCTGGCAGAGGAATAAAGTAGCCACTTCACCCCTCCCCCACAAAATATCACAAGAAAAATCTACAGCTCAGTGGTAAATATTCTTTTTTTTTTAATTAGGTATTTTCCTCAATTACATTTCCAATGCTATCCCAAAAGCCCCCCCTCCCACTCTCCTACCTACCCATTCCCATTTTTTGGCCCTGGTGTTCCCCTGTACTGGGGCATATAAAGTTTGCATGTCCAATGGGCCTCTCTTTCCAGTGATGGTCGACTAGGCCATCTTTTGATACATATGCAGCTAGAGTCAAGAGCTCCGGGGTACTGGTTAGTTCATAATGTTGCACCTATAGGGTTGCAGATCTCTTTAGCTCCCTGGATACTTTCTCTAGCTCCTCCATTGGGGGCCCTGTGATCCATCCAATAGCTGACTGTGAGCATCCACTTCTGTGTTTGCTAGGCCCCGGCATAGTCTCAGGAGAGACAGCTATATCAGGGTCCTTTCAGCAAACTCTTGCTAGTGTATGCAATGGTGTCATTGTTTGGAGGCTGATTATGGGATGGATCCCTGGATATGGCAGTCTCTAGATGGTCCATCCTTTTGTCTCAGCTCCAAACTTTGTCTCTGTAACTCCTTCCATGGGTGTTTTGTTTCCAATTCTAAGAAGGGGCAAAGTGTCCACACTTATTACTCTGATACCTAAACCACCGAAAGATCCAACAAAGAGAACTTCAGACCAATTTCCCTTATGAATATCGATGCAAAAATACTCAATAAAATTCTTGCTAACCGAATCCAAGAACACATTAAAACAATCATCCATCCTGACCAAGTAGGTTTTATTCCAGGGATAAGGGGTGGTTTAATATATGGAAATCCATCAACGTAATCCATTATATAAACAAACTCAAAGACAAAAACCAATATTCTTCACCTATGAAACTTCTTGAGAAAATTACTAGGATGGCCCATTAAGCTCTGCTGACAATGTTCAACCACATTCCTACTCCAAAGTTCCCAACTCTTCACATTTCTCCACTAAAAACAGCATGGTTAGGGTCTTCAAAGCAATAGACCGCTTCCTATTACCAACTTCTGTATTCATTTCTTTTCTATTGCTGTGATGAGCCACCATTGTTAAGGAAACTTGAAAATGACAATATGTAAATTTGCTTTTTGTGTTAGGGTGTTAAAATTCATGGTGGCTAGAAGGAATGGTGCAGGCAGTAGGAGCAGCACCCCAGGTCTCACATCTCACAGGCAAGAGGCAGAGGAAGTACACTGGGAAGGACAATAGGTTCTTAAAACCCCAAAACCTTCTCCAGTGATACACATCCTCCAACAAATTTATACCTCCTAATACTTTCCAAACAGTTTCACCAATTGAGAACCAAGCATATGAGCATTTGAGCCTACAGAAGAAATACATACTTGTTCAAATTTCCACATGATAAATAAACATTTAAATATATTTTAAGTGTTTCAAACTCCACTCTGACACTAACACTTGATATGGGACCCTTCATGACTTATTTGAAAGGATAAACTAGCCAAATGTGTAACCATGAACAATGCATATGGACTTGTGGCAGTGCCAAGTGGTGGCCTTAAAAAATCCAGGGCCAAAAAGGGGGAGTAGGTGGGTAGGGGAGTGGGGGGTGGGTATGGGGGACTTTTGGGATAGCATTGGAAATGTAAATGAGGAAAATACCTAATAAATTTTTTTTTTAAAAAGCCTTTTAGTGTGGTATGTTCTTTCTCTACTGTTTTCTTTAGTTGCAACCCAAATAAGTTTGAGTGCTGTAAATGAAAATGGTAGCTTTATACCAGTTGAGCAATGAAAAAAAAAAATGTATTTATTTTGGTAGCTATGGAGGTAGCTCAGTTGGTAGAGTGCTAGCTGTGAAAGCTTGAGGGCCTGAGTTGAAATGCCCAGAAACTATGAGAAATCTGAGTAGTGGTGTGCAGTTGCAGTTTTAGAGCTGTGGTGTGGCACAAAATAGGGTGCCTAGATCACATTCACTGGCCAGATAACTGGTCCAGAATGAGAACTTGTTTCAAAGTTGCAACACTCACACATACAAAAACTTTATTTTAACTGAAAATGTATTTATTTTGGGGAGTACACATGAATGTGTTGTGTTTGAGGTTCGGAGCAAGATGTCAACTATTTATAAAGTAAACACAATGCTGAAATTGAAGTTAAAACCTTGTTTTCAATGTAGCAAACACACAAACACAGCATGAGTTTCTATAACTCTAATTGACACATTTTGCTTCTTTAAGATTTTAGTTCATAAGTAAAATAGGAATAAAAATGAAACATACTGACAAAAATACTATTGGAAGAATTACATAAGATATCTGAGGACTTTTTATAAACTGAAAAATGCAGCACACACAAAACGCAGCCTGACTGAGTTCTGTATTATTATGTTTTAGATTAATATGAGCTCTGATGTATTTGTGTTCTCAGTAATTGTACTGGTAGGTTTTTAACGTAGTATTTTATAATGAATTCAGTAAAACTAGGAGAGAAAATACTTTGCACATGCTCAAAAATTACGGCCACTATTAATGAGTCTAAACATTGTGGAATAAAACAATAATTCAATATATATCTTCTGTTTCCAACAAAACACTATACATCATTCAATTTGATGGGCAGACATAATTGTCTTATAACAAATTTGTGTAAAAATAAATGACCGAATATCTAAAAACCTAGCTAGTAGGGCTTTATATGGAAAGTTAATAAAAACATCCTCAGTCTAGAATCCGTGGTCTTTGTGGGTAAAATTATGAGAGTGCAAAGGAAAGAAAAGATAAGAAAAGGAAATGAAAGAAAAGAAAGGAGATGGATGGAGGAAACTGTGTGGGAGATGGGTTGGGGATATAAATACAGACAGGTTCAGGATCAGGTGTGGGGAGGTATAGAAGAGATAGCCAGATAGACATGTATTCTTTATCCTTGATCACTTTAGATAAAAATTCAGCTACATATCTAGAGCTATTTCTCTCTCTCTCTCTCTCTCTCTCTCTCTCTCTCTGTGTGTGTGTGTGTGTGTGTGTGTGTGTGTGTGTGTGTGTGTGTATGTGTGTGTGTGTGTATGTATGTACATGCATATGTGAGTTTCACTTCTACATTTCTAAAATTCAATGTCTATATAATATGCTCATATATACATTAAGATTAAAAACCTAAAAATAAATTAATTTTATGATAGATGCCATTTTCTAAGTTTATGTCTTATTTAATGTATAAGAATTAGATAGAATATATATGATCTTTCTCTACTCTGAAATTTAGAAAAAGTTAAGTGCACACATATACTAATACAGAAATAATTTCCACTGTGTACATACTGTTATATATAATATAATAGTTTACATATATATGTATGTATGGTGTGCATAAACGTGGAAAATCTGCAACAAATATCATAAATAATTGAAAATTTTAATATATTCTAAATCTGTATTTAATGAGAAAAAAATCAGTTATAAATAAACATGAGTATCATGGATCCATTTCTGAAGCAATGTTCAAGAGACACAACAGTATGAATACAAATTTAAACATAAATAATATTTATATATCTTAAACACACTGAGTATTCACATCTGTAATTATATTTTTGAATGTTCATTCTTTTTAAGTTTCTGATAGTCAAGGTCATTTTCTGTAGATTATGTCTTAAATTTATCTGTTTCTTTTAATTCTTAGTACATTGCTAAAGTATGTTATAAAGTATACCACCTCACTTTAAAAGGCAGTTTTAGTGATTCAAAAGAGAGATTTACTAAATATTACTTTCTCTAATAAACAAAACTCTGACTCATATGTTTTCCTGTTTGATTGATGAGTAAGTGTCTATAAGAGCG